>NC_060256.1:91214153-96301672 GCF_921293095.1 Ischnura elegans
GGAATTTCATTTACAAGTCATATTTTAATTTTTTCACTCAGCGATGTAATTCGCGGTATAACAAGAAATTCTATTTCCAAGCTATATTTTTAATTTTTTCAATCTACGATGTGATTTGGCGGTAATAACAAGGAATTTCATTGCCAAGTCATATTTTTAATTTTTTCATTCTACGCAGTGAATTGTCGATTATAACAATGAATTTCATTTCCAAATCGTATTTTTAATTTTTTCACTCTACACGGTGAATTCGCGGTTATAACAAGGAATTCCATTTCCAAGTCATATTTTTAATTTTTTCAATCTACGATGTGAATTCGCGGTTATAACAAGGAATTCTATTTCCAAGCTATATTTTTAATTTTTTCAATCTACGATGTGAATTCGCGGTTATAACAAGGAATTTCATTTCCAAGTCATATTTTTAATTTTTTCACTCTGCGATGTGAATTCGCGGTTATAACAAGGAATTTCATTTGCAAGTCATATTTTTAATTTTTTCACTCTACGCAGTGAATTCGCGGTTATAACAAGGAATTCCATTTCCAAGTCATATTTTTTATTTTCTCACTCTACGATGTGAATTCGCGGTTATAACAAGGAATTCCATTTCCAAGTCATATTTTTAATTTTTTCACTCTTCGATGTGAATTCGCGGTTATAACAAGGAATTCCATTTCCAAGTCATATTTTTCATTTTTTCACTCTACGATGTGAATTCGCGGTTATAACAAGGAATTCCATTTCCAAGTCATATTTTTAATTTTTTCAATCTACGATGTGAATTCGCGGTTATAATAAGGAATTCCATTTCCAAGTCATAATTTTCATTTTTTCACTCTACGATGTGAATTCGCGGTTATAACAAGGAATTCCATTTCCAAGTCATATTTTTAATTTTTCCACTCTGCGATGTGAATTCGCGGTTATAACAAGGAATTCCATTTCCAAGCTATATTTTTAATTTTTTCAATCTACGATGTGAATTCGCGGTTATAACAAGGAATTCCATTTCCAAGGTTTATTTTTAATTTTTTCAATCTTCGATGTGAATTCGCGGTTATAACAAGTAATTCCATTTCCAAGTCATATTTTTCATTTTTTCACTCTACGCAGCGAATTCGCGGTCAATACAAGGAATTTCATTTCCAAGTCATATTTTTAATTTTTTCACTCTACGCAGTGAATTCGCGTTTATAACAACGAATTTCAATTTAAAGTCATATTTTTAATTTTTTCACTCCACGCAGTGAATTCGCGTTTATAACAAGGAATTTCAATTTAAAGTCATATTTTTAATTTTTTCACTCTACGATGTGAATTCGGGTTTATAACAAGGAATTTCATTTCCAAGTCATATTTTTAATTTTTTCATTCTGCGATGTGAATTCGTGGTTATAACAAGGAATTTCATTTGCAAGTCATATTTTTAATTTTTTTACTCTGCGATGTGATTTCGCGGTTATAACAAGGAATTTCATTTCCAAGTCATATTTTTAATTTTTTCATTCTACGATGTGAATTCGCGGTTATAACAAGGAATTTCATTTCCAAGTCATATTTTTAATTTTTTCACTCTACGATGTGAATTCGCGGTTATAATAAGGAATTCCATTTCCAAGCTATATTTTTAATTTTTCTATCTACGATGTGAATTCGCGGTTATAACAAGGAATTCCATTTCCAAGTCATATTTTTCATTTTTTCACTCTGCGATGTTAATTCGCGGTTATATTAAGGAATTCCATTTCCAAGTCATATTTTTAATTTTTTCAATCTACGATGTGAATTCGCGGTTATAACAAGGAATTCCATTTCCAAGCTATATTTTTAATTTTTTCAATCGACGATGTGAATTCGGGGTTATAACAAGGAATTTCATTTCCAAGTCATATTTTTAATTTTTTCACTCTGCGATGTGAATTCGCGGTTATAACAAGGAATTTCATTTTCAAATCATATTTTTAATTTTTTCATTCTACGCAGTGAATTAGCGGTTATAACAAGGAATTTCATTTCCAAGTCATATTTATAATTTTTCACTCTGCGATGTGAATTCGCGGTTATAACAAGGAATTTCATTTACAAGTCATATTCTAATTTTTTCACTCAGCGATGTGAATTCGCGGTATAACAAGAAATTCTATTTCCAAGCTATATTTTTAATTTTTTCAATCTACGATGTGATTTCACGGTCAATACAAGGAATTACATTTCCAAGTCATATTTTTAATTTTCTCACTCTACACAGTGAATTCGCGGTTAATACAAGGAATTTCATTTCCAAGTCATATTTTTAATTTTTTCACTCTACGAAGTGAATTCGCGTTTATAACAAGGAATTTCATTTCCAAGTCATATTTTTAATTTTTTCACTCTGCGATGTAAATTCGTGTTTATAACAAGATTTCCATTTCCAAATCATATTTTTATTTTTTCACATTACGATGTGAATTCGCGGTTATAACAAGGAATTTCATTTCCAAGTCATATTTTTAATTTTTCACTCTGCGATGTGAATTCGCGGTTATAACAAAAAATTTCATATCCAAATCACATTTTTAATTTTTTCACTCTACGCAGTGAATACGCGGTCAATACAAGGAATTTCAGTTTCAAGTCATATTTTTAAAATTTTCACTCTACGCAGTGAATTCGCGGTTATAACACGGAATTTCATTTCCAAGTCATATTTTTAATTTTTCACTCTGCTATGTGAATTCGCGGTTATAACAAGGAATTTCATATCCAAGTCATATTTTTAATTTTTTCACTCTACACAGTGAATTTGCAGTTATAACAAGGAATTTCAATTTAAAGTCATATTTTTAATTTTTTCACTCTACAAAGTGAATTCGCGGTTCATACAAGAAATTTCATTTCCAAGTCATATTTTTAAAATTTTCACTCTACGCAGTGAATTCGCGGTTATAACACGGAATTTCATTTCCAAGTCATATTTTTAATTTTTCACTCTGCTATGTGAATTCGCGGTTATAAAAATTAATTTCATATCCAAATCACATTTTTAATTTTTTCACTCTACGCAGTCAATACGCGGTTATAACAACGAATTTCAATTTAAAGTCATATTTTTAATTTTTTCACTCTACGCAGTGAATTCGCGTCATATTTTTTCATTATTATTATTTATTATAATAGGATATCTATGAATAGTAAAAAATGCGAAATTTTAATACTGAAATAAATTAATTTCAAATAAAGATGATTTCAATACAAAGTAAGATTAAGTTTAAGTGACACTTCAGAAATAAATAATTTTTCAATAATAGCGATTTCAGTTGAAATTTAGATAAATGCGATAATACACTCAAAAAGTGTTTTTTTTTCTACTAACGCCATTTCATCTGAGAGTAAGAAAAATGAGATGAGACAGTCCAAAAGTTTTTTTTTTCTATAAACACGATATGAGCAGGAAGTTAGAAAAATGCGATGTTGCCTTCTAGACGTTAGTTTATTTGCTATGAACACGATTACTGTAGAAAGTAAGACAAATACGAAATGAACTTCCAGAAGTAAATTTTGTGTGTAGAAACACGACTGCAAGAGAAAATAAGAAAAACACGAAATGACACTTTACTTACATAATATTGTATTCTTTATTACGATTTCAGAACTAAGTAAAAAAAACAAAACTTCGTTGAGTCGACATGTCAATGACCTTCTTTAACATAAAAGGTCAATGACCTGCTATGAAATTGAAAGGTCAATGACCTACGTTGTGAATGAAAGGTAAATGACCTTCGTGCAATTGAGATGCAAAACACCTTTTTTGACCTTAAAAGATCAATAATATTCATGGAGGCGAGATGTGTATTACCTTCTTTGACTTTGACAATGACCTTCGTGGAGTCAGGACGACAATGACCTTCTTTGACCTCTAGATGCCAATGTACTTTGTGGAGCTTAAAAGGTCAATGACCATTCTTTGACCTTGATAGGTCAATAACCATCAATTACCTTGAAAGGTCGATGACCTTTTTTGACCTTCAAAGGTCTATGACCTCGTTAAGCCTTGATAGGTCAATAACCTTGGCGTAGTCGGGATGCATATGACCTGATTGGACCTTGAAATGACCTTCGTGGAGTGGTAAATGACTTTATTTGACCTCGAAAAGTCCATGACCTTCAATGACCTTGAAAGGTCAATGGTCCCATTTAACCTTGAAATGGCAATGACCTTGAAAGGTCAATGACCTTTATTGACCTTGGAAGGTCAATGCCCTTCAATAAACTTGAAAGGCCAATAATGTTTTGACCATGAAAGGCCAATGACCTAGTTCAAATTGAAATGTTAATGACCTTTTCGAACTTGAAAGGTCAATGACCACCGTTGACATTGAAATATAAATGAAATTGCTTGACCTTGATAGTGCAATGACCTTCAATGACCTTGATAGCTCAATGACCTTCAATGACCTTGAAAAGTCAATGACCTTCAATGGCCTTGAACGTTACATGACGATGTGCGACATTTAAAGTTCAATGACCTACAATGTCCTTGAAGGTCAATGACCTTATATGACCTTGAAAAGGCAATGACTTTCAATGACCTTGAGAGGTCAATGGCTTTTTTTGACTTTGGAAGGTAAATGACCTTCAATGACCTTGAAAGCTCTATGACCTTGTTGGCCTTGAAAGGTTAATGACCTTGGTGTAGTGGGGATGCATTAATTGTAATTTCAACTTCAAATGAACTTCTCGGAGTTGAGAAGTAAATGTCCTTCAATGACCTTGAAAGGTCAATGACCTTGTTTGACCTTGAAAGGCCAATAACCTAGTTGACCTTGATATGATAATGAACTTTTCGACCGTGAAAGGTCAATGACCTTATTTGACCTTGGAAGAACAATGACCTTCAATGACCTTGAAAGGGCAATAACCTTCAATGACCTTGAATGGTCAATGACTTTTTTACCTTGATAGGTCAATGACCTTCATTGGACTTGAAAGGTCAATGACCTTCAATGACCTTGAAAGATCAATCACCTCATTTGACCTTGAAAGAACAATGACCTTCAATGACCTTGAAAGGTCAATGACATTCAGTGACCTTGAAAGAGCAATGACCTTCAATGACCTTGAAAGGCCAATGACCTATTTTGACCTTGAAATTTCAATGACCTGTAATGACCTTGAAAGTTCAATGACCTTGTATGACCTTGAAAAGGCAATGACTATCAAGGACCTTGAAAGCCCAATGGCCTTTTTTGACTTTGAAAGGTAAATGACCTTCAATGACCTTGAAAGCTCTATGACCTTGTTGGCCTTGAAAGGTTAATGACCTTAGTGTAGTGGGGATGCATTAATTGTAATTTCACCTTCAAATGAACTTCTCGGAGTTGAGAAGTAAATGTCCTTCAATGACCTTGAAAGGTCAATGACCTTGTTTGACCTTGAAAGGCCAATTACCTAGTTGACCTTGAAATGGTAATGATCTTTTCGACCGTGAAAGGTCATTGACCTTAGTTGACCATGGAAGAACAATGACCTTCAATGACCTTGAAAGGTCAATGACCTTCAGTGACCTTGAAAAAGCAATGACCTTCAATGACCTTGAAAGGCCAATGACCTATTTTGACCTTGAAATTTCAATGGCCTGTAATGACCTTGAAAGTTCAATGACCTTGTATGACCTTGAAAAGGCAATGACTATCAATGACCTTGAAAGGCCAGTGGCCTTTTTTGACTTTGAAAGGTAAATGACCTTCAATGACCTTGAAAGCTCAATGACCTTGTTAGCCTTGAAAGGTTAATGACTTTGGTGCAGTACGTAACGTAATTTGACATTCAAGTGGACTTCGTGGAGTTGAGAATGACATTGAGACCTTCAATGACATTGAAAGTCCAATGACCTAGTTGACCTTGAAATGATAATGACCTTTTCGACCGTGACAAGTCAATGATCTTCAGTGACCTTAACATGTAAATGACCTTGCTTGACCTTGAAAGGGCAATAACCTTCAATGACCTTGAGAGGTCAATGACTTTTTTCACCTTGAAAGGTCAATGACCTTAAAAGGTCAATGACCTTCATTAGACTTGAAAGGTTAATGGCATTTAATGACCTTGAATGTTCAATGACCTTGTTTGACCTTGAAGGAGCAATGACCTTCAATTACCTTGAAAGAGCAATGACCTTCAATGACCTTTAAAGGTCAATGACCTTCAGTGACCTCGAACGATAAATGACCTTGTTTGACCTTGAATGTACAATGACCTTCAATGACTGAAAGTTCAATGACCTTGTTTTACCTTGAAATGGCAATGACCTTCAATGACCTTGAAAGGTCAATGACCTTTATTGACCTTGAAAGGTCAATGACCTTTATTGACCTTGAAAGGTCAATGACCTTTATTGACCTTGAAAGGTCAATGACCTTTATTGACCTTGAAAGGTCAATGACCTCATATACCTTGAAAGCTCTATGACCCTGTTGGCCTCGAAAGGTTAATTTCCTTGGTGTATTCGGGATGCATACGACCTAATTTGACCTTCAAATGACCTTCGTGGAGTCGAGAGGTTAATGACTTTCTTTAACCTTGAAAACGCGATCACCTTCAATGACTTTGAACGGTCAATGGCCGCGTTTGACTTTGAAAGGTCAAGGAACTAAGTGAGGTAAAGATGCACATTATCTAAATTGACTTTTAAAAGACAATGACCTTCGTTGATTCGAGATGGTTAAAATCTATTTGACGTTTAAATTTCAATAACCTACGTCAATGGAGGATGTTAGGAGTTGGGATGTTTATGACCTTTTTACCTTAAAATGACCTTCGTGGATGACATTCACCTTCTTTGACCTTCGTGGAACTTTGTAGGTCAGTGACCTTCTATGAGTTGAGGAGTAAATGACCTTATGTCCTTAAATATCAATGACCTTCGTGGAGTCAAGATATAAATGACATTCTTTTACCTTGAAAACTGAATGACCTTCGTGACCTTATGAGGTTATTGTTTGAAAGGTGAAGGAAAATACAATACTTAAATAATTTGGTCGCTATAAGCGAGATTAGGAACAAAATTAAAAAATTGAAACAATATACTGCAAAGGTGTTTTTTTGGTATGACCGCGATTTGTGTACAAAGTCGGAAAAATGTGAAATGATACTCCACACATTATATTTTTCTAAAAACACGATTTCAGTACTCTTTCAATACTGCTACAGATATTTACTCGGAGTGAAAAATTAAAAATGTGACTTTCATACGATCATTCTTGTTGCAAACGCGAATTCTTTACTGGGAGTGAAAAAATTAAAAAATGTGACTTTGATACGAATATTCTTGTTGGAAACGCGAATTCTTTACTCAGAGTGAAATAATTAAAGATGTGACTTTGATATTAATATTCTTGTTGCAAACACGAATTCTCTACCCGCAGTGAAAAAATTAGAAATTGTGACTTTGATGCGAATATTCTTGTTGCAAACGAGAATTACTTACTCGGAGTGAAAAAATTAAATTTGTGACTTTGATAAGAATATTCTTGTTGCAAACGCAAATTCTTTACTGGGAGTGAAAAAATTGATAAATGTGACTTGAATACGAATATTCTTGTTGCAAACGCGAATTTTTTACTCGGAATGAAAAAATAAAAAATCTGACTGATACATATTCTTGTGTCATACGCGAATTCTTTACTCTGAGAGAAAAAATTAAAAATTTGACTTTTTTACGAATGTTCTTGTTAGAAACGTGAATTCTTTACTCGGAGTGGAAAAATTTAAAATGTGACTTTGATACGAATATTCATGTTGCAAACACGAATTCTGCACACGGAGTGAAATAATTAAAAACTTGACAACGATACGAGTATTCTTGTTGCAAACACGAATTCTTTACTCGGTGTGAAAAAATTATAAATGTGAATTTCATATGAACATTCTTGTTGCAAACGCGAATTCTCTACTCCGACTGAAAAAATTAAAAATGTAACTGTGATTAGAATTTTCTTGTTGCTATCGCGAATTCTCTTCTCAAAGTGAAAAAATAAAAAATGATATATTGATATGAATACTTTTGTTGCAAACGCGAATTCTTTATTCGGAGTTAAAAAATTAATAATGTGACTTTGATACGAATATACTTTTGCAAACGCGAATTATTTACTAGGAGTGAAGACAAATACACTCCAGAACATAATATTCTTCTAATTACACGATTTCAGTACTTATTGTGAAATATGAAAAATTACACTACTTAGATGATGCTATCAATTTTGTTGGTTTAAATATAATTTCAGAACAGAGTACGAAAATTACCAATGAAACTTCAAAAGAAAATATTTTTGCTAAAATAGGATATCTGAGAATTGTAAAAAAATGCGTAATTTTAATCCAGAAATAAATTTATTTCAAATAAGCATGATTTCAATACAAAGTAAGATAAAGTTAAAATGACGTTCCAGAAAAAAATTATTTTTCCATAATAACGATTTCAGTTCAAATAAAGAAAAATGCGATGTTGTCTTCCAGGCGTGAATTTAGTTGCTATGAACACGATTACTGTAGAAAGTAAGACAAATACGAAATGAACTTCCAGAAGTGAATTTTGTGTGTAGAAACACGACTGCAAGAGAAAATAAGAAAAACACGAAATGACACTTTACTTACATAATATTGTATTCCTTATCGAGATTTCAGAACTAAGTAAAATAAGGCAAAAATCTTCTTTGAGAAGACATGTCAATGGCCTTCTCTAACATAAAAGGTCATTGACCAAATTATTTAACATTTAAAACCAATGACCTTCTATGAAAATGAAAGGTCAATGACCCACTTGAAATTGAAAGGTTGACCTTCGTTGACCTTCGTGCACTTTAGATGAAAATGACCTTTTTTGACCTTAAAAGATCAATAACAATCGTGGAGTCGAGATGTGTATGACATTCTTTGAACTTGATATTAAATAATTTGGTCGCTATATTTTGACCTTGATATGACCATCAACGACCTTGAAAGATCAATGACCTTGATTGACCTTGAAAAAGCAATGACTTCAATGACCTTGAACGGTCAATGACCTTGTTCAAAATTCAAAGGTCAATTACCTTTTTTGACCTTAAAAGGGTGATGACCTTGATGTAGTCGGGATGCATATGACCTAATTTGACCTTGAAAAGTCAATGACATTCAATGACATTGAAAGGTCAATGGCCTCGTTTGACCTTGGAGAAGTAGGTATGCACATGAAATTTTTGACCTCGAAAGGTCAATGACCTTAAATGACCATGAAAGGTGAATGACCTTGTGTTGACCTTGAAAGTGCAATGACCTTCAATGACCTTTAAAGCTAAATGACCTTGTTTGACCTTGAACGTGCAATAACCCTCAATGACCTTGAAATGTCAATGACCTTTATTGACCTTGAAAGTTCAATTCTCTTCAATGACATTGAAAGGGTAAGGACCTTGTTTGACCTTGAAAGTACAATGACCTTCAATGACCTTGAAAAGTGAATGACCTTCAATGACCTTGAAATTCAATTTCCTTTTTTGACCTTGAAAAGTGACCATGAAAGACCTGGAAAAAATGACCATCAATGACCTGGAAAGGCCAATGACCTTGTTTGACCTTGAAAGGGCAATGAACTTCAAAGACCTTGAAAGGTCAATGACCTTGTTCGACCTTAAAAGGCCAATGACCTTGTTTGACCTTGAAAGGCCAATGACCTAGTTGACCTTGAAATGCTAATGACCTTTTCTTCCTTAAAAGGTCAATGACCTTCAATGACCTTGAAAGATAAATGACCTTGCTTTACCTTTAAAGTGCAATGAACTTCAATGACCTTGAAAGGTCAATGACATTTTTCTACTTTGAAAGGTCAATGTCTCTCAATTACCTTGATAGGTTAATAATCCCCAAATACCTTGAAAGGTCAATAACCTTGTTTGACCTTGTAGGGCAATGACTACCAATGGCCTTGAAAGGTCATTGACGTTTTTTGACCTTGAAATTTTAATTCTCTACAATGACCTTGTTAGACTTTGAAAAGGCAATGACCTTCACGGAGTCGAGAAGTAAATGACTTCATTTTACCTTGAAAACTGAATGACCTTCGTGACCTTATGAGGTGAATGACCTTATAGTTTAAAAGGTGAAGAAAAATACAACACTTAAAAAATTTGTTCGCTATAAGCGTGATTAGGAACAAAATTTAGAAAATGCAACAATATTCTCCAAAGATGAATTTTTTGCTGTGACCACGATTTGTATACAAAGCACGAAAAATGTGAAATGACACTCCAGAACATGTGCCTTGATACGAATATTCTTGCTGCATACGTGAATTCTTTACTAAGAGTGAAAATTTTAAAATGCTACTTTGTTGTGAATATTCTTGTTGCCAACGCGAATTCTTTACTCGGAGTGAAAATTGAAAAATATGACTTTGATTCTAATATGATTGTTCATACCTGAATTCTCTACTCGAAGTGAGAAAATTAAAAGTGTGACTTTGATGTAAATATTCTTGTTGTTAACGCGAAGTTTTTACTCGAAGTGAAAAAATTAAAAATATGACTTTCGTACCAATACTCATCTTGCAAAGACGAATTCTTTACTGGGAGTGAAAAAATTAAAAATGTTACTTTGAAACAAATATGCTCGTTGCAAAAACGAATTCTTTACTCGGAGTGAAAAAATTAAAAATTGACATACGAATATTATTGTTGCAAACGCAAATTCTCTACTCCGAGTGAAAAAATTAAAAATGTGACTGTGAATAGAATGTTCTTGTTGCTAACGCGAATTCTCTACTCAAAGTGAGAAAATAAAAAATGTTACTTTGATATGAGCACTTTTGTTGCAAACGCGAATTATTTACTGGGAGTGAAAAAATTAAAAATATAACTTTAATACGAATATTTTAATTGTAAACGCGAATTTTTAACTCAAAGTGAAAAATTGAAAAATGTGACTTTGATACGAATATTCTTCCGACCTTATGAGGTGAATGACTTTACAGTTTGAAAGGTAAAGGATTTTATTACTATACATTAATAATTTGGTCGCAATGAGCGCGATAAGGAACAAAAAAATGCAACATTCTACTCCAAAGGTGAATTTTTTGCAATGAACACGAATTGTGTACGAAGTAGGAAAAATGTGAAATGACACTCCAGAACATAATATTTTTCTTATAACACGATTTCAGTACTATTTGTGAAAAATGAAAAATTGCACTTCTTATATGCTACTATCACTTTTGTTGGTTTAAATATGATTTCAGAGGAAAGTAAGAAGATAACTATTGAAACTTCAAATGAAAATATTTTTGCTTAAATAGGATATCTGAGAATAGAAAAAAATGTGTAATTTTAATCCAGAAATAAATTTATTTCAAATAAACATGATTTCAATACAAAGTAAGATAAAGTTCAAATGATATTCCAGAAAACAATAATTTTGTCAATGACCTTCTATGAAAATGAATGGTCAATGACCTACGTTGTGATTGAAAGTAAATGACCTTCGTGCAGTTGAGATGCAAATGACCTTCTTGGACCTTAAAAGATCAATAACATTCATGGAGTCGAGATGTGTATGACCTAATTTGACCTTGAAAGGTCAATGACCTTCGTGGAGTCAGGACGACAATGACCTCCTTTAAACTTGAGATGTCAACGACCTTCGTGGAGCTTAAAAGGTGAAATGAAATTCTTTGACTTTGATAGGTAAATGACCATCAATGACCATGAAAGGTCAATGGCCTTTTTTGAACATGAAAGGTCAATGACCTTCTATGAGCTCGTTTGTACTTTATGGGTCAATGACCTTGGTATAGTCGGGATACATATGACCTGGTTGGACCTTGAAATGACCTTCGTGGAGTGGAGAAGTAAATGACTTAATTTGACTTAGAAAAGTTAATGACCTTCGATGACCTTGAAAGATCAATGGTCTCATTTGACATTGAAAGGGCAATGACTCTCAATTTCATTGAGTGGTCAATTACCTGGAAAGGTCAATTACCTTGTTTGGAACTGAAAGGGCAAAACCTTGAAAGGTAAATGACCATTTATGACCTTGAAATGTCAATGACCTTCAATGTCCTTGAAAGGCCAATGACCTTGTTTGAGCTTGAAAGGCCAATGACCTAGTTGACCTTGTAATGCAAATTACCACTTCTTCCTTGAAAGGTGAATGACCTTCAATGACCTTGAAAGGTTATTGACCTTGTTTTGACCTAGAAAGAGCAATGACCTTGAAATGTCAATGACCATTTTTGACCTTGAAAGGTCAATACCCTACAATGACCTTGAAAGGCCAATAACCTTGTTTGACCTTGAAAAGCCAATGACTTAGTTGACCTAAAAATGCTAGTGACCTTTTCGAACATGAATGGTGAATGACCTTCAGTGTCCTTGAACGAAAAATGGCCTTGTTTGACCTTGAAAGCTAAATGACCTTCAATGACCTTGAATTCTACTGACCTTGTTTGACTTTGAAATGATAATGACCTTTTCGACCTTGAAAGGTCAACGACCTTCAGTGAGGTTGAAAAGTAAATGACCTTGTTTGACCTGCAAAGTAAAATTACCTTCAATGACCTTGAAAAATAAATGACTTTTTTACCTTTGACGGTAAATGACCTTCAATGACCTTGAAAGGTGAATGACCTTCAATGACCTTGAAATGTGAATGACATTCAATGACCTTGAAAGTTCAATGACCTTGTTTGACCTTGAAAGAGCAGTGACCTATTTAGACCTTGAAAGGTCAATGACCTTGTTTGACCTTGAATAGGCAATGACTCTCAATGACCTTGAAAGGTCAATGGCCATTTTTGACCTTGAAATGTCAATGACCTTCAATGACCTTGAAAGCTCTGTTGGCCTTGAATGGTTAATTAACTTGGTGTAGTCGAGATGCATATGACGTAATTTGACCTTGAAATGAACATCGTGGAGTCGAGAAGTAAATGACCTCCAATGACCTTGAATGGACAATGACCTTAATTGACCTTGAATGGTCAGAGACTTAATCACCTGAAAGGTAAATGACCTTCAATGACCTTGATGCATATGACCTTGTATGTCCTTGAAATGATAATGTCCTTTTCGACCTTGACCTTATTTGACCTTGAAAGTACAATGACCTTCAATGACCTTCAAAGGTAAATGCCTTTTTTGACCTTCAAAAATCAATGACCTTCAATGACCTTGAGAGGTCAATGACCTTCAATGACCTTGAGATGTCAATGACCTTGAGAGGTCAATGACCTTGAAAGGTCAATGACTCTAAATTTCAGTAAAAGGTAAATGACCTTGAATGGTCCATTACCTTGCTTGACCTTGAAAGGGCAATGTCCTTGAAAGTTTAATGACCTATTTTGACCGTAAAGATCAATGACCATCAAGGTCATTGAAAGACCAATGACCTAGTTGACATAGAAATGCTAATGACCTTTCCTTCCTTGAATGGACAATGACCATCAATGACCTTGATAGGTAACTGACCTTGTTTTGACCTTGAAAGAGCAATAACCTTCAATGACCTTGATAGGTCAAAGACCATTTTCCACCTTGATAGGTCAATGACCTAAAATGACCTTGTTTGACCTTGTAAGGTCATTGGCTTTGAATGAACTTGGATGGTAAATGACCTTTCCTGACCTTGAAAGTTCAATTCTCTTCAATGACCTTGAAAGGTCATTGACCTTGTTAGGCCTTGAAAAGATAAAAACCTTAAAATAACATTCAAAATGTGACTTTCATATGAGTAATACACTTGTTTTACACGCAAAATCCTTAGTCGCAGGAAAGAAATTAAAAAAGTGACATAGATACGAATATTCTTGTTGCAACGGCGAATTCACTACTCGGAGTGAAAAAACTAAAAATGTGACTTTGATACGAATATTCTGGTTGCAAACGCGATTTCTTTACTAGGTGAAAAAACATTAAAAATGTGACTTTGATACGAATATTCTTTATGCAAAAACGATTTCTCTACTCAAAGAAAAAAATTAAAAATTTGACTTTCATAAGAATATATTATACATTTTTAAAACGCAAATTCTCTACTCGGAGTGAAAAAATAAAAAATAGGACTGTGATACGAATATTATAGTTGCATACGCGAATTCTTTACTCGGAGTGAAAAAATAAAAATGTGACATTGAAATGAATATTCTAACTGCAAACGCGAATTCTTTACTCTGAGTGAAAAAGTAAACAAATGTGACTTTGATATGAATATTATTGTTGCAAAAACGAATTCTTTATGCGGAGTAAAGAAATAAGAAATATGACTGTGATACGAATATTCTTGTTACATACGCGAATTCTTTACTCGGAGTGAAAAATTTAAAAATGTGACTTTGATACGAATATTCTTGTTGCAAACCAGAATTCTATACTAAGAGGAAAAACATTAAATATGTGACTTTTATACGATTATACTAGTTGCAAACACGAATTTCTTACTCGCAGTGAAGAAATTAAATATTTCACTTTGAAATGAATATTCTTGTTGCAATCGCGATTTCTCTACTGAAAGTGAAAAATTAAAAATGTGACTTTGATACGAATATTCTTTTCCAAACGCGAATTCTCTACTGAAAGTGAAAAATTAAAAATTTGAAAGATTGTATGAATGATGCGAATTCTTTACTCGGAGTGAAAGAATGAAAAATGTGACTTTGATATGAATATTCCTGTTGCATACGCGAACACTTCATTGGGAGTGAAATTATTAAAAACGTGACTTTGATACGAATATTCTTTTTGCAAATGCTATTTCTTAACTCATAGTAAATAAATTAAAAATTTGACTTTGATAAGAACATACTTTTTGCTGACGCAAATTCACTACTTGGAGTGATAAAATTAAAAATGTGACTTTGATTCGAATATTCCTATTGTAAACTCTTTTTTTTTTCTTTTTTTTTCTCGCAATGAAAAAATTATAAATATGACTGTGGTACGAATATTCTTGTTACATACTTGAATTCTTTACTCGAAGTGAAAAAATTAAAAATATGTCTTAGATTTAAATAATCTATTTGCAAACAGGAATTCTTTACTCAAGGTGAAAAAATTAAAAAGGTCACTTTGATACGAATGTTGTTTTTGCAAAAGCGAATTCTTTACTCAAAGTGATAAAATTTAAATTTGACTTTGATACGAATATTCTTGTTACAAACGCGAATTCTTTACTCTGAGTGAAAAAATTAAATATGTTACATTGATACGAATATGCTTGTTGCAAACGCAAATTCTTAAGTCGTAGTGAAAAAATAAAAAATATGACTATGCTACGAATATTCTTGTTGCAAACGCGAATTCTTTACCCGAAGTGAAAAAATTTAAATTTGACTTTGATACGAATAATCTTGTTGCAAACGCGAACTCCCTAGTAAAGGTAAAAAAATGAAAAATGTCAATTTGATACGAATAATCTTGTTGCAAACGCGAACTCCCTAGTAAAGGTAAAAAATGAAAAAGGAGACTTTGATACGAATATGCTTGTTGCAAACGCAATTTCATAAGTCGTAGTGAAAAAATAAAAAATATGACTATGGTACGAATATTCTTGATGCGAACGCGAATTATTTACTAGGAGTTAAAACATTATAAATTTGTCTTTAATACAAATATACTTCTTTCAAACGCGAATTCGTTACTCGCAGTGGAGAATTTAAAAATGTCTTTTAGATACGAATATTCTTGTTGCAAACGCGAAATCTCTACTCGGAGTGAAAATACTAAAAATGTGCCTTCGATACCAATATTTTGTGGAAACGCAAATTTCTTTACTATGAGTAAAAACATTAAAAATGTGACTTTTATACGAAAATACTTGATTCAGACGCAAAATCCTCAGTCGCAGTGCCGAAATTTAAAATGTGACTTTGATACGACTATTCGTGTTGCAAACGCAAATTCTTTAATCGAAGTGAGATTTTGAAAAATGTGACTTTGATATGAACATTCTTGTTGCAAACGCGAATTCTCTACACGGAGTGAAAAAATTTATTTTGACTTTGATACAAATTATCTTGCTGCAAACGCGAATTCCCTAGTAAAGGTAAAAAAATGAAAAATGTGACTTTGATACGAATATTCTTGTTACATACGCGAATTCTTTACTCGGCGTGAAAAAATTAAATTTGTTACATTTATACGAATATGCTTGTTGCAAACGCTATTTCATAAGTCGAAGTGAAAAAATTAAAAATGTTACTTTGATACGAATATTCTTGATGCGAACGCGAATTATTTACTAGGAGTAAAAAAATTATAAATTAGACTTTTATGCAAATATTCTTGTTGCAAACGCAAAATCTCTACTCGGAGTAAAAATACTAAAAATGTGACTTTAATTCAAATATTCTTGTTGCAAACGCAAAATTCTTTACCATGAGTAAAAACATTAAAAATGTGACTTTTGTACGAAAATACTTGTTTCAAACGCAAAATCCTCGAAAAACGAAAAAATTAAAAAGTGTGACTTTGACACGAATATTCTCATTGCAAACGCGAATTCTTTATTCGAGGTGAAAAAATTAAAAATATGACTTTGATAATAATATTCTCGTGGTGAATGCAAATTCTTTGTTCGGAGTGAGAAAATGAAAAATGTGACTTTGATACGAATATTCTTGTTACATACGCGAATTCTTTACTCGGAGTGAAAAATTTAAAAATGTTACTTTGATATGACTATTCTTGTTGCGCACGCGAATTCTTTACCATGAGTAAAAACATTAAAAATGTGACTTTTATACGAAAAATACTTGTTTCAAACGCAAAATCCTCAGTCGCAGTGAGGAAATTAAAAATTTGACTTTGATACTAATATTCTTGTTGAAAACGCGAATTCTCTACTAGGAGTGAAATAATTAAAATTGTGACTTTGATACGAATATTCTTGATGGAAACGCAAATTCTCTACTGAAACTGAAAAATTAACATTATGACTTTGATACGAATATTCTTATTGCAAACGCAAAATTCTTTACCATGAGTAAAAACATTAAAAATGTGACTTTTATACGAAAATACTTGTTTCAAACGCAAAATACTCAGTCGCAGTGAAGAAATTAAAAATGTGACTTTGTTACGAATATTCTTGTTGCAAACGCGAAATCTCTACTCGGAATGAAAATATTAAAAATGTGACTTTGGTAAGAATATTCTTGTTACAAACGGTAAATTCTTTACTATGAGTAAAAACATTAAAAATGTGACTTTTATACAAAAATACTTGTTTCAAACGCAAAATCCTCAGTCGCAGTGAGGAAATTAAAAATGTGACTTTGACATGAATATTCTTGTTGCAAAAGCGAATTCTTTACTCGAAGTGAAAAAATTAAAAATGTGACAGTTATAATAATATTCTCGTGGCAAACGCAAATTCTTTGTTCGGAGTGAGAAAATGAAAAATGTGACTTTGATATGAATATTCTTGTTGCAGGCGCGAATTTTTTACTCGGAGTGAAAAAATTTAAACTTGACTTTGATACGAATATTCTTATAGCAAACGCGAATTCTTTACTCGGAGTGAAAAATTTAAAAATGTTACTTTGATATGAATATTCTTGTTGCAGACGCGAATTCTTTACCCGGAGTGAAAAATTAAAAATGTGACATTGAGACGAATATTCTTTTTGCAAAACCGAATTCCTTACTCGCAGTGCAGAAATTAAAAATTTGACTTTGAAATGAATATTCGTGTTGCAAACGCCATTTCTCTACTGAAAGTGAAAAATTAAAAATGTGACACTGAAACGAATATTCTTTTGTTCAAACGCGAATTCTTTACTCGGAGTGAAAAAATTAAAAATGTTACTTTGATACGAATATTCTTGTAGCAAACGAGAATTCTCTACTGAAAGTGAAAAATTAAAATAGTGACTGATTCTCTGATTGATGCGAATTCTTTACTCAAAGTGAAAAAAATTAAAAAGTGTGACTTTGACACGAATATTCTTATTGCAAACGCGAATTCTCTACTGAAAGTGAAAAATTAAAATTGTGACTGATTCTCTGATTGATGCGAATTCTTTACTCAAAGTGAAAAAAATTAAAAAGTTTGACTTTGACACGTATATTCTTATTGCAAACGCGAATTCTTTACTCGGAGTGAAACAATTAAAAATGTGACTTTGAAACGAATATTCTTGTTGCGCACGCGAATTCTTTACTCGAGGTGAAAAAATTAAAAATATGACTTTGATAATTAAAAATATTCTCGTGGTGAATGCAAATTCTTTGTTCGGAGTGAGAAAATGAAAAATGTGACTTTGATACGAATATTCTTGTTACATACGCGAATTCTATACTCGGAGTGAAAAATTTAAAAATGTTACTTTGATATGACTATTCTTGTTGCGCACGCGAAGTCTTTACCATGAGTAAAAACATTAAAAATGTGACTTTTATACGAAAATACTTGTTTCAAACGCAAAATCCTCAGTCGCAGTGAGGAAATTAAAAATTTGACTTTCATACTAATATTCTTGTTGAAAACGCGAATTCTCTACTAGGAGTGAAATAATTAAAAATGTGACTTTGATACGAATATTCTTGATGGAAACGCAAATTCTCTACTGAAACTGAAAAATTAACATTATGACTTTGATACGAATATTCTTATTGCAAACGAGAATTCTTTACTCAAAGTGAAAAAATTAATAAGGTGACTTTAATACGAATATTCTTATAGCAAACGAGAATTCTCTACTGAAAGTGAAAAATTAAAATAGTGCCTGATTCTCTGATTGATGCGAATTCTTTACTCAAAGTGAAAAAAATTAAAAAGTGTGACTTTGACACGAATATTCTTATTGCAAACGCGAATTCTTTTCTCGGAGTGAAACAATTAAAAATGTGACTTTGATACGAATATTCTTGTTGCGCACGCGAATTTTTTAGTCGAGGTGAAAAAATTAAAAATATGACTTTGATAATAATATTCTCGTGGCGAATGCAAATTCTTTGTTCGGAGTGAGAAAATGAAAAATGTGACTTTGATACGAATATTCTTGTTGCAAACGCAAAATCTATACTCGGAGTGAAAATACTAAAAATGTGACTTTAATACAAATATTCTTGTTGCAAACGCAAAATTCTTTACCATGAGTAAAAACATTAAAAATGTGAGTCTTATACGAAAATACTTGTTTCAAACGCAAAATCCTCAGTCGCAGTGAGGAAATTAAAAATGTGACTTTGACATGAATATTCTTGTTGCAAATGCGAATTCTTTACTCGAAGTGAAAAAATTAAAAATGTGACAGTTATAATAATATTCTCGTGGCAAACGCATATTCTTTGTTCGGAGAGAGAAAATGAAAAATGTGACTTTGATATGAATATTCTTGTTGCAGGCGCGAATTTTTTACACGGAGTGTAAAATTTAAACTTGACTTTGATACGAATATTCTTATAGCAAACGCGAATTCTTTACTCGGATTGAAAAATTTAAAAATGTTACTTTGATATAAATATTCTTGTTGCAGACGCGAATTCTTTACCCGGAGTGAAAAATTAAAAATGTGACATTGAGACGAATATTCTTTTTGCAAAACCGAATTCCTTACTCGCAGTGCAGAAATTAAAATTTTGACTTTGAAATGAATATTCTTGTTGCAAACGCAATTTCTCTACTGAAAGTGAAAAATTAAAAATGTGACACTGAAACGAATATTCTTTTGTTCAAACGTGAATTCTTTACTCGGAGTGAAAAAATTAAAAATATGACTTTGATACGAATATACTTGTAGCAAACGAGAATTCTCTACTGAAAGCATACTCTTTTTGCAAAACCGAATTCCTTACTCGCAGTGCAGAAATTAAAAATTTGACTTTGAAATGAATATTCTTGTTGCAAACGCAATTTCTCTACTGAAAGTGAAAAATTAAAAATGTGACACTGAAACGAATATTCTTTTGTTCAAACGCGAATTCTTTACTCGGAGTGAAAAAATTAAAAATGTGACTTTGATACGAATATTCTTGTAGAAAAAGAGAATTCTCTACTGAAAGTGAAATATTAAAATAGTGACTGATTCTCTGATTGATGCGAATTTTTTACTCAAAGTGAAAAAAATTAAAAAGTGTGACTTTGACACGAATATTCTTATTGCAAACGCGAATTCTTTTCTCGGAGTGAAACAATTAAAAATGTGACTTTGATACGAATATTCTTGTTGCGCACGCGAATTTTTTACTCGAGGTGAAAAAATTAAAAATATGACTTTGATAATAATATTCTCGTGGCGAATGCAAATTCTTTGTTCGGAGTGAGAAAACGAAAAATGTGACTTAGATACGAATATTCTTGTTGCAAACGCAAAATCTATACTCGGAGTGAAAAAACTAAAAATGTGACTTTAATACAAATATTCTTGTTGCAAACGCAAAATTCTTTACCATGAGTAAAAACATTAAAAATGTGACTTTTATACGAAAATACTTGTTTCAAACGCAAAATAATCAGTCGCAGTGAAGAAATTAAAAATGTGACTTTGTTACGAATATTCTTGTTGCAAACGCGAAATCTCTACTCGGAATGAAAATATAAAAAATGTGACTTTGGTAAGAATATTCTTGTTACAAATTGTAAATTCTTTACTATGAGTAAAAACATTAAAAATGTGACTTTTATACAAAAATACTTGTTTCAAACGCAAAATCCTCAGTCGCGGTGAGGAAATTAAAAATGTGACTTTGACATGAATATTCTTGTTGCAAACGCGAATTCTTTACTCGAAGTGAAAAAATTTAAAATGTGACAGTTATAATAATATTCTCGTGGCAAACGCAAATTCTTTGTTCGGGGTGAGAAAATGAAAAATGTGACTTTGATATGAATATTCTTAATTCTTCGTTAAAACTTTCGCGGGTTTCGCTTTTTTAATTCAACATGAATAATCTTGTTGCAAGCGCGAATTTTTTACTCGGAGTGAAAAAATTTAAATTTGACTTTGATACGAATATTCTTATAGCAAACGCGAATTCTATACTCGGAGTGAAAAATTTAAAAATGTTACTTTGATATGAATATTCTTGTTGCAGACGCGAATTCTTTACCCGGAGTGAAAAATTAAAAATGTGACATTGAGACGAATATTCTTTTTGCAAAACCGAATTCCTTACTCGCAGTGCAGAAATTAAAAATTTGACTTTGAAATGAATATTCTTGTTGCAAACGCAATTTCTCTACTGAAACTGAAAAATTAAAAATGTGACACTGAAACGAATATTCTTGTTGCAAACGCGAATTCTTTACTCGGAGTGAAAAAATTAAAAATGTGACTTTGATAAGAATATTCTTGTAGCAAACGAGAATTCTCTACTGAAAGTGAAATATTAAAATAGTGACTGATTCTCTGATTGATGCCAATTCTTTACTCAAAGTGAAAAAAATTAAAAAGTGTGACTTTGACACGAATATTTTTATTGAAAACGCGAATTCTTTTCTTGGAGTGAAACAATTAAAAATGTGACTTTGATACGAATATTCTTGTTGCGCACGCGAATTTTTTACTCGAGGTGAAAAAATTAAAAATATGACTTTGATAATAATATTCTCGTGGCGAATGCAAATTCTTTGTTCGGAGTGAGAAAATGAAAAATGTGACTTTGATACGAATATTCTTGTTGCAAACGCAAAATCTATACTCGGAGTGAAAATACCTAAAATGTGACTTTAATACAAATATTCTTGTTGCAAACGCAAAATTCTTTACCATGAGTAAAAACATTAAAAATGTGACTTTGATACGAATATTCTTGTAGCAAAAGAAAATTCTCTACTGAAAGTGAAATATTAAAATAGTGACTGATTCACTGATTGATGCGAATTCTTTACTCAAAGTGAAAAAAATTAAAAAGTGTGACTTTGACACGAATATTCTTATTGCAAACGCGAATTCTCTACTGAAAGTGAAAAATTAAAATTGTGACTGATTCTCTGATTGATGCGAATTCTTTACTCAAAGTGAAAAAAATTAAAAAGTTTGACTTTGACACGTATATTCTTATTGCAAACGCGAATTCTTTACTCGGAGTGAAACAATTAAAAATGTGACTTTGAAACGAATATTCTTGTTGCGCACGCGAATTCTTTACTCGAGGTGAAAAAATTAAAAATATGACTTTGATAATTAAAAATATTCTCGTGGTGAATGCAAATTCTTTGTTCGGAGTGAGAAAATGAAAAATGTGACTTTGATACGAATATTCTTGTTACATACGCGAATTCTATACTCGGAGTGAAAAATTTAAAAATGTTACTTTGATATGACTATTCTTGTTGCGCACGCGAATTCTTTACCATGAGTAAAAACATTAAAAATGTGACTTTTATACGAAAATACTTGTTTCAAACGCAAAATCCTCAGTCGCAGTGAGGAAATTAAAAATTTGACTTTCATACTAATATTCTTGTTGAAAACGCGAATTCTCTACTAGGAGTGAAATAATTAAAAATGTGACTTTGATACGAATATTCTTGATGGAAACGCAATTTCTCTACTGAAACTGAAAAATTAACATTATGACTTTGATACGAATATTCTTATTGCAAACGAGAATTCTTTACTCAAAGTGAAAAAATTAATAATGTGACTTTAATACGAATATTCTTATAGCAAACGAGAATTCTCTACTGAAAGTGAAAAATTAAAATAGTGCCTGATTCTCTGATTGATGCGAATTCTTTACTCAAAGTGAAAAAAATTAAAAAGTGTGACTTTGACACGAATATTCTTATTGCAAACGCGAATTCTGTTCTCGGAGTGAAACAATTAAAAATGTGACTTTGATACGAATATTCTTGTTGCGCACGCGAATTTTTTAGTCGAGGTGAAAAAATTAAAAATATGACTTTGATAATAATATTCTCGTGGCGAATGCAAATTCTTTGTTCGGAGTGAGAAAATACTAAAAATGTGACTTTAATACAAATATTCTTGTTGCAAACGCAAAATTCTTTACCATGAGTAAAAACATTAAAAATGTGACTCTTATACGAAAATACTTGTTTCAAACGCAAAATCCTCAGTCGCAGTGAGGAAATTAAAAATGTGACTTTGACATGAATATTCTTGTTGCAAAAGCGAATTCTTTACTCGAAGTGAAAAAATTAAAAATGTGACAGTTATAATAATATTCTCGTGGCAAACGCATATTCTTTGTTCGGAGAGAGAAAATGAAAAATGTGACTTTGATACGAATATTCTTATAGCAAACGCGAATTCTTTACTCGGAGTGAAAAATTTAAAAATGTTACTTTGATATGAATATTCTTGCTGCAGACGCGAATTCTTTACCCGGAGTGAAAAATTAAAAATGTGACATTGAGACGAATATTCTTTTTGCAAAACCGAATTCCTTACTCGCAGTGCAGAAATTAAAAATTTGACTTTGAAATGAATATTCTTGTTGCAAACGCAATTTCTCTGCTGAAAGTGAAAAATTAAAAATGTGACACTGAAACGAATATTCTTTTGTTCAAACGCGAATTCTTTACTCGGAGTGAAAAAATTAAAAATGTGACTTTGATACGAATATTCTTGTAGAAAAAGAGAATTCTCTACTGAAAGTGAAATATTAAAATAGTGACTGATTCTCTGATTGATGCGAATTTTTTACTCAAAGTGAAAAAAATTAAAAAGTGTGACTTTGACACGAATATTCTTATTGCAAACGCGAATTCTTTTCTCGGAGTGAAACAATTAAAAATGTGACTTTGATACGAATATTCTTGTTGCGCACGCGAATTTTTTACTCGAGGTGAAAAAATTAAAAATATGACTTTGATAATAATATTCTCGTGGCGAATGCAAATTCTTTGTTCGGAGTGAGAAAATGAAAAATGTGACTTAGATACGAATATTCTTGTTGCAAACGCAAAATCTATACTCGGAGTGAAAATACTAAAAATGTGACTTTAATACAAATATTCTTGTTGCAAACGCAAAATTCTTTACCATGAGTAAAAACATTAAAAATGTGACTTTTATACGAAAATACTTGTTTCAAACGCAAAATAATCAGTCGCAGTGAAGAAATTAAAAATGTGACTTTGTTACGAATATTCTTGTTGCAAACGCGAAATCTCTACTCGGAATGAAAATATAAAAAATGTGACTTTGGTAAGAATATTCTTGTTACAAATGGTAAATTCTTTACTATGAGTAAAAACATTAAAAATGTGACTTTTATACAAAAATACTTGTTTCAAACGCAAAATCCTCAGTCGCGGTGAGGAAATTAAAAATGTGACTTTGACATGAATATTCTTGTTGCAAACGCGAATTCTTTACTCGAAGTGAAAAAATTAAAAATGTGACAGTTATAATAATATTCTCGTGGCAAACGCAAATTCTTTGTTCGGGGGAGAAAATGAAAAATGTGACTTTGATATGAATATTCTTAATTCTTCGTTAAAACTTTCGCGGGTTTCGCTTTTTTAATTCAACATGAATATTCTTGTTGCAAAAGCGAATTCTTAACTCGAAGTGAAAAAATTAAAAATGAGACTTTGATACGAATATTCTTGTAGAAAAAGAGAATTCTCTACTGAAAGTGAAATATTAAAATAGTGACTGATTCTCTGATTGATGCGAATTTTTTACTCAAAGTGAAAAAAATTAAAAAGTGTGACTTTGACACGAATATTCTTATTGCAAACGCGAATTCTTTTCTCGGAGTGAAACAATTAAAAATGTGACTTTGATACGAATATTCTTGTTGCGCACGCGAATTTTTTACTCGAGGTGAAAAAATTAAAAATATGACTTTGATAATAATATTCTCGTGGCGAATGCAAATTCTTTGTTCGGAGTGAGAAAATGAAAAATGTGACTTAGATACGAATATTCTTGTTGCAAACGCAAAATCTATACTCGGAGTGAAAAAACTAAAAATGTGACTTTAATACAAATATTCTTGTTGCAAACGCAAAATTCTTTACCATGAGTAAAAACATTAAAAATGTGACTTTTATACGAAAATACTTGTTTCAAACGCAAAATAATCAGTCGCAGTGAAGAAATTAAAAATGTGACTTTGTTACGAATATTCTTGTTGCAAACGCGAAATCTCTACTCGGAATGAAAATATAAAAAATGTGACTTTGGTAAGAATATTCTTGTTACAAATGGTAAATTCTTTACTATGAGTAAAAACATTAAAAATGTGACTTTTATACAAAAATACTTGTTTCAAACGCAAAATCCTCAGTCGCGGTGAGGAAATTAAAAATGTGACTTTGACATGAATATTCTTGTTGCAAACGCGAATTCTTTACTCGAAGTGAAAAAATTAAAAATGTGACAGTTATAATAATATTCTCGTGGCAAACGCAAATTCTTTGTTCGGGGGAGAAAATGAAAAATGTGACTTTGATATGAATATTCTTAATTCTTCGTTAAAACTTTCGCGGGTTTCGCTTTTTTAATTCAACATGAATATTCTTGTTGCAAAAGCGAATTCTTAACTCGAAGTGAAAAAATTAAAAATGAGACAGTTATAATAATATTCTCGTGGCAAACGCAAATTCTTTGTTCGGAGTGAGAAAATGAAAAATGTGACTTTGATATGAATATTCTTGTTGCAGGCGCGAATTTTTTACTCGGAGTGAAAAAATTTAAACTTGACTTTGATACGAATATTCTTATAGCAAACGCGAATTCTTTACTCGGAGTGAAAAATTTAAAATTGTTACTTTGATATGAATATTCTTGTTGCAGACGCGAATTCTTTACCCGGAGTGAAAAATTAAAAATGTGACATTGAGACGAATATTCTTTTTGCAAAACCGAATTCCTTACTCGCAGTGCAGAAATTAAAAATTTGACTTTGAAATGAATATTCTTGTTGCAAACGCAGTTTCTCTACTGAAAGTGAAAAATTAAAAATGTGACACTGAAACGAATATTCTTTTGTTCAAACGCGAATTTTTTACTCGGAGTGAAAAAATTAAAAATGTGACTTTGATACGAATATTCTTGTAGCAAACGAGAATTCTCTACTGAAAGTGAAAAATTAAAATTGTGACTGATTCTCTGATTGATGCGAATTCTTTACTCAAAGTGAAAAAAATTATAAAGTGTGACTTTGATAAGAATATTCTTATAGCAAACGCGAATTCTTTACTAGGAGTGAAAAATTTAAAAATGTTACTTTGACATGAATATTCTTGTTGCAGACGCGAATTCTTTACCCGTAGTGAAAAATTAAATATGTGACATTGAGACGAATATTCTTTTTGCAAAACCGAATTCCTTACTCGCAGTGCAGAAATTAAAAATTTGACTTTGAAATGAATATTCTTGTTGCAAACGCAGTTTCTCTACTGAAAGTGAAAAATTAAAAATGTGACACTGAAACGAATATTCTTTTGTTCAAACGCGAATTTTTTACTCGGAGTGAAAAAATTAAAAATGTGACTTTGATACGAATATTCTTGTAGCAAACGAGAATTCTCTACTGAAAGTGAAAAATTAATATTGTGACTGATTCTCTGATTGATGCGAATTCTTTACTCAAAGTGAAAAAAATTAAAAAGTGTGACTTTGACACGAATATTCTTATTGCAAACGCGAATTCTTTACTCGGAGTGAAAAAATTAAAAATAATACTTTGATACGAATATTCTTGTTACAAACGCGTATTTTTTTCTCGGAGTGAAACAATTAAAAATAATACTTTGATATGAATATTCTTGTTGCAAACGCGAATTCTTTACTTGGAGTGAAAAAATTTAAAAATGTTACTTTGATACGAATATTCTTGTTGCGAACGCGAATTATTTACTAGGAGTTAAAACATTATTAATTTGACTTTTATACAAATATACTTGTTTCAAACGCGAATTCGTTAGTCGCAGTGAAGAAATTAAAAATGTGTCTTAGATACGAATATTCTTGTTGCAAACGCGAATTCTCTACTCGGAGTGAAAATTCTAAAAATGTGGCTTTGATACGAATATTCTTTTTGCAAACGCGAATTCTTTACTCGGAGTGAAAAAATAAAAATTTGTCTTAGATACGAATATTCTTAATGCAAACGCGAAATCTTTACTTAGAGTGAAAAAATTGAAAATGTGACTTTGATACGAATATTCTTGTTGCAAACGCGAAATCTCTACTGAAAGTGAAAAATTAAAAATGTGACTTTGATACAAATATTCTTATTACAAACGCTAATTCTTTACTCGGAGTGAAATAATTAAAAATGTGACTTTGATATGAATATTATTGTTGCAAACGCGAATTCCTTACTCGTAGTGAAGAAATTAAAAATGTGACTTTGATATTAATAATCCTGTTTTACACGCGAATTCTATACTAGGAGTGAAAAAATTAAAAACGTTACTTTCATACGAATATGCTTGTTGCAAACGCAAATTTTTTAGTCGAAGTGAAAAAATTAAAAATGTGACTTTGATAAGAATGTACTTTTTGCAAACGCAAATTCTCTACTCGGTGTAAATATTAAAAATGTTACTTCGATACGAATATTCTTGTTGCAAACGCGAATTATTTACTCGGAATGAAAAAATTAAAAATATGACTATGGTACGAAAACAATTGAAAATGTTCCTTTGGAAATGAAAATCAATGATAGATTCAGAATTACACTCCCCAGTGACAAAAATAGTAATTAATGATTCGGAAATGAAAATTCTTTTTATAAACTCGTTTTCAGTGAGAATAGAAAAAATTCAAATTGTGCACTGGAATTGAAAATCAATGTTACGTTGGCAATTTAACTGCACAGAGTCAAATATTGTAATATATGATTAAGAATTGAAAATCTTTGTTACAAAACTTGAGTTACGTAAGAAGAGAAAAAAAATGTAAATAATTCTTTGGAAATGAAAATCAATGGTACACACGCGATTTTCCTGCCCTTAGAAAAAAATATCAATTAATGATTAAGAAATGAAAATGCTTGTGATAAACTCATTTCCAGTAACAAGAGAGAAGGAATTCAAAATGATGCTTTGGAAATAAAAATCATAGATACAATCGCGATATTACTGCCCAGAGACAAAAATAGTAATTGATGATTTAGATATGTTAATCGCTGTTATTAACTCCATTTCAGTGACAAGAGAGAAAAAACTCAAACTGTTTCTTTGGAAATGAAAATCGCGATCTTATTCCGCAGAGACAAAAATTGTTATTGATTATTAAAAAATGAAAATCCTTGTGATACATTTGTTTTTAGGGATAACATAGAAAAAGTTCAAATTTTATCTATGGAAATTAAAATCAATGATACATTCGCGATTTTACAGCACAGAGACAAAAGGGTAATTAATGAATAAAAAATGAAAACCCTTGCATTGTACTCAATTTTAGTGAGAAGAGAAAAAAAGTGAAAATACCTGTTTGGAAATGAAAATCAAAGATACGATCACGATTTTACTGCCCAGAAAAAAAAGTAATAAATGACTAAAAAAAGAAAATCTTTGTCATACACTCGCTTTCACAGATAATACAGAAAAAATTCAAAATGTTGCTTTGAAATGGAAATCGCTATTTTACATCCTAGAGACAAAAATGGTAACTGATGTTTAAGAAATAAAAATGTTATAATTTCGATTTTAGTGAGAATGGAGGAATAATAAAAAATGTTTCTTTGTAAGTGAAAATCAATGATACAATCGCGATTTAATTGCCTAGAGACAAAAATAGTAATTAATGATTGAGAAATGAATATCCACCTAACAAAGTGGATTTCAGTGAGATGTGAGAAAAAGTACAAAATGTTTCTTTCGTAACGATAATCAATTACACAATCGCGATTTTACTGCCCAGAGAAAATTGTTGTAATTGATGATTTAGACATGAAAATCCTTGTAATTTTTATAAATTATCGAGATAATAATTTTTATATCTCGATATCTGAGTGAGAAGGGAGAAAAATTCTAAATGTTGCATTGGAAATGAGAATCAACGATAAAACCCCAATTCTGCTAAACATAGACAAATATAGTAATTGATGATTAAGGAATTAAAATCCTTGTTATAGACTCGATTTCAGTGAAAGGAGAAAAAATATTCAAAATGTTTCTTTGGTAACGATATTCAATGATAGAATCGCGACTTTACTGCCTAGAGACAAATATTGTAATTGACAATTAAGGAATGAAAATCCTTATTATAAACTCAATATCAGTGAGAGGGGAGAAAAAATTCAAAATGTTGCATTGGAAATGAAAAGCAATGATACAATCGGGATTTTACTGCTCTGAGAAAAATCAATTGTAATTGATTATATGGAAATGAAAATCCTCGTTATATACTCGACTTACGTGAGAAGAGAAAAAAAATTGAAAATGTTGCTTTAGAAATGAAAATCAACAATACAATCGCGATTTTACTGGCCAGTTACAAAAATAGTAATTGATGATTAAGAAAATAAAATTCTTGTTATTAACTTGATTTCAGTGAGAAATTGAAAAAATTCGATATGTAGCTTTGGAATTGAAAATCAATGATGCAATCACTATTTTTCCCCCCGCAGACAAAAATAGTAATTGATGATTAGAAAAGGAAAATTCTTGTTTTAAACTCGATTTCAGTGAGAGGAGAGATAAAAAATTCAAAATCTTTCTTTGTTAATGAAAGTCAATGATACAATCGCGATATTACTGCCCAGAGACAACTTCATTCTGATGGAATTTCCATGGGTAAGTGAAAATTTCGAGATTTTTTGTTTGAATAACCAGGGTTATAATAAACGGTAATTTTCCATGTATTCAAACTACAAATTATAACTCTGCAACCTTGTCATTTTCCATGTGTTAATTAATACAATATATTCACAATCCAAACTTATTTTTTAATAATTTGCACCAATTGCATGACTGAAAAATCTTACTATTTTATCATTTTCGTGGTGTTTTTTTATCCCTAATATTTTAAGTCCATGTAAATGATTTTCAAACTGTTTACTCTTACATTATTGTAGTTATTGAGGTGTTTTGTTATCCCAAATTTAAAAAATCTCAAAAATACAAACAATTGTTATTGGCCATATCCAAATTCATATGAACTACTGTCAAGAAAATATGTATGTGAATGGCGAGGAATAAGAATTTTAAAAACAGGGGAATGGATTATCACTGATTTGGAGAGCATTAGGAATTTTGTCTTATTAACGGGATTACTTTTAATTAAAAGAATTAAATACAAGCAAATAAAATTCAAGAAAAACACAACAAATATGATAAATTATTGATTTTATAGAATGGAATACTGGGTGATTTGAAGAAAATATGTTGTTAAAAATACAGAATTTTGTTATCAAACAACTAGCTGAGAAAAAAAAATTCCTACGAGCTAAAAAAAAGGTGAAAAGCACTGCTGGAACTATAAATAGAAGTGAACAGTTTTAAAATTTCAAAGTAAGGACCATCATTGATTTATGAGGGGTCATTAGAAAATTTGGAATATGTATTGCCTTCTAATGAATAAATGAATACCTACATAAATATTTTTTCATGCAAGCGAAATAAATATCAGGAAAGTACAAAAAATTAATGTATTTACTATAATTCTTTTAGAGATAGAAGATCAGAGGTTTGTAGGGATTTTGAATCATAGCCTGCAAGTGACAAGGTTAACATTTTAGGTTAACATGTTTCCATATGATCGAAAGAACATCAGAAAATTCAAAGAATGTGTTTAGAATAACAGTTTATATATATTTCAGAGGAGTGGAAGTTGTTCAATGCTAAGTATGAATCTTCAAACCGGCTTGTCCAAGGGTGGTTTAATGAAATGAAAAACGCGTAAAGATACTTAGTCGACTGTATTAACAAATAGAAATGGCTCACATCACAGAAAAGATGCATCTCGGCTGATGTCACGCCGAACACTGCCCCTTGTCTCTGTCTCTGAGCGTGCAGCCCTCGCACTACGTCATGTCACTCCAGGGCCTCCACCCCCGACCCCACCGAAGGCCCATAACCCAGTCCTCTACTTATACATCCATCATCGCAACCTCCACTCACCCCAACCCTAAGGTCCAAACAGAAGTTCAGTTTCTGTAACGAGAATTTGGAGATGTTTGTTCGAATAAACAACTTTGCCATGGACAAAAGCTTTCCATGCATTCAAAGTGAACATTAGAAAGACACAGTCACATTGCAGGATGATTATTTACTTAAGGAAAAATGGATTTTTGTTGGTTTGGGGAGAGTTTTGTCTGCGAAAGACGTAGGCTAGAATTACCCTTTGGGTGAAAAATGACTGGCGTAATACACGCTTCAAACAAGAAAAAATTGGGTTCATATACATTCGGAAAAGTGGAACATTTTTCTAACTGCAACACTTTCTCCATTTTTGGGTACCGAACAAAAAACAAAACATCTAAATAATTCAGATCTGGGGCGAGAAAAATGTGTCTGGGGTAGAAAAAATTGGTAACTGGGCTGCAAAAATTAGCATCTGGGCTAAAAAATGGTGTTTCGGCTACTAAATAACTTTTTCAATGTGAAATTATAAAAATTGAACTGTAGTTGAAATGGTTATTTACCACAAAATATTCTCATTTTTTGTTCCGTGTAGAAAAAAGTTGAAATAAAAGAAACACCTCGTCTATGTAATCAGTTTTTGGTAGGGGATTAGAAAAAAATGCGACATGAAGAAGCAAATGAAAAATCGACGGAATAGTCACCTTCTTGATAGAGATCTGCTAAATTGCGTTTTCCGAGCGATAGTAAAAGAGGATGAAATTATGTTAGAAAAGGAAATATTATCAATTAAGAACAGTTTGTGATGAAAAAGAATTTTCTGTGCAATAACATATTACGACCAATATTGGAGAAATGTGAAATTATGGTTAAACACTGAAAATTCTCTGATTTTCCCATTTTTGGTGCAAAGATTAAAAAAAGAGAAATAAATACTTAGAGTGGAAATTATACAAAAAATGCCAAATCAAAACGTATTGGCAATAATCTATCCATTTCATAAGGTCTTTAGAGCAAACTAAAAAAATTTAATCCAGGTCTTCAGGTTAATTTTGCACTAAACAGAGTTTGAATTTCATGGAAAAAAAGTGAAATAAAAATACTGTAGTATGCCTCTTAACAATCAAGTTTAGGTACACTGCTATGTTTCATTTTCGGGACAAAGTAAAAAAAAATGAATTGTAAATTATTAATTTCTTTTAATAAGCTTTTCAGCAAGTGACTAGCTTAGCAATAAATAAAAAAATTTCCATTTGATTGAAAGAACATCAGAAAATTCAAAGAATTTAGTATAAGTAAAAGTCAAATGCAGAAGTAATGGTAAAATCGGCTGATTAGTCACCTTCTTGATAGACATCTGCTACATCACATTTTCAAGGTGAAATTATGTTAACAAAATAAATTTACCTGATTGATAACATTTTTGGATTCGAGTGGAAAAATATGTAGTAAAGAAAAATGGCAAAGTTTTCTGTAAATAACTGAATAGCATCATTTTCGTTGCTCAATTATAATTTGCAAAATGGGATAAAGAAGGTCAATATGTCAGCAAAAACGCGTCTTTAGGGCAAAATACGAAAACGGTGAAATGATATGGAAAAAAGAAAAAAAATCCAGAAGCACATCCCATTTTGATATTGCATTGGAAAAATATTAATGTAATGATACATCTAAAAAGAATATGTACACCATATTTTTGCGTGAAATCGAGAAAATCTTTAAAAAAATAAATAGTGGACAAATATACTGTTTCGAAACTTTTTAGCTAGTCGTCGAAACAATGTGAAAAAATGGGAAATGAAGTGAATTTTAGTGATTGATTGCATTTTTTGATTTGAGCGGAAAATATATGTAGTAAAGGAAAAAGGAAAACTTATCCGTAAATCACTGAATAGCATCATTTTTGTTGCTCCATGATAAAATGTAAAATAAGATAAACAAGATCAATATGTCAGCAAAAACGAATCTTTAGAGCGAAATATGAAAAAGGTAAAATGATATGGAAAAAAGATACAAATCCAGGGGTGTTTCTATTTTTGAAATACATTGGAAAAAGGTGAAATGCAATGATAGATTTAAAAAAATAAGTACACGACGTTTTCGCGTGATATCGAGAAAATCATTATAGAAAATAATAAAGTACATACATTCTGTTTCCATACCTTTTAAGTTAGTTGTCCAAACAATGTGAAAAAATGGCAAATGAAGTAAATTTTAGTGATTGAAAGCTTTTTTAGATTTGAGCAGAATATAAATGTAGTAAAGAAAAAAGGCAAATTTTTCTGTAAATCACTGAATAGTAAAATGTTTGTTGCTCAATAATCAAATTCAAAATGAGATCAATATGTCAATTCAAGATCAATATGTCAGAAAAAACGAGTCTTTAGAAGACACATGAAAAAGGTGAAATGATATGGAAAACAGAAAAATAAAGAAGCACGTCCCATTTTGAAATTGCATTGGAAGAATGTTAATGTAATAATTAATCTCGTCTAATCTATACAAATCTATACTAATCTACACAAAAATGATACTATTCACCGATTTATGGAAAAACTGTGCCTTTTCTTTTTACTACAAATTATTTCAACTCAAATCTAAAAATGCTATAAATCACTTAATATGCTTCAATAACCATTTTTTCACATTTTTTCGTCATCTAGCTTAAAAAGTATCAAAACAGTAGAATGGGGAACTTGCATGAATTTTTTTTATTTCAAAGGCGGACAGAAAATTATTTTCTGAATACAACAAAGAAAACCGCATGTAAATCTGAGTTTTCCTTCGCGAGATATTTAATGATAAATATAACGAATTTTAAAGCGCGGGAAAAACTCCCTCACCCCCCAAGCCACTGCCGACGAAGCCTCGATGACGTCAAAGGTGCCTAAACATCACGCGAAGCTATTGTTGTGATTGTTTGTAATAGTTGCCAGCAGTTGTGAGAGCTTCGTTTGTTAGACGTGTTGATTATTAACGTCCCTATTAAAGCTGCAAACTGACTCATTGATTGGGTGATTGATACAAATTAGTAGCCCAAACTGTGATAGGTGTGGGTATATGGAATATTGGACGTAAAAGTAAAAAAAAATTCATCGGGAGGAAAAATCTGAAATCTTAAAAAAGTCGATTTCTTTTCGAGATATATCGACTTGAATTAACATGGGAGGCTTACGGGACTAAAACTTTTTCACTTTTATTATGTATTTCTAAATATGTGAGGAACATGACATTCCCTTGACATAAACAAGATTTTTAGGTTGATTTTTTGGTGTGGTTGTCATTGCGATAAATTGATATTTAGTATTTTTTATGATTTTTTGAAAGTGCCCCATGCTTTTCTTATGGCACTACGTTAGGATTTTTTTTGACCAACTTGCAATCATCACAGGACAAATTCCTTGAAACGCAAGATACTAGATTTTTTGGTTGATTTTTTGGCTATCTCAAAATTTTCATATGTCGAAACAATTCCGAGGAATAAACGATTTCGACTTTCCATTGTAGAGGTGGTCGAATTTTCAATCTTGGATTTCGGCGTTGAGACATGTGCCATATGAAAATTTGGAATCTTTAAGAAAAACCGTTAGAGGGTTCTCCGAACCCTCACGTTTGAGCTTACTTTCGCCGTAACCCTCTTGGTTAATTCATAATTAAATTCCGAAAAATGTCCTGCAAGCGAAAAATCATTGTCGCCATTTTTTTGTGGAGCATGCAATCTTGAATATCTTAGCAACCGTTTAAGCTAGAGGAATGAAATTTTCAGAGTAATAATATTATTAAAATGGTCAACTTTTGCATTGATGACCATTCCGCTCGATCGATTCATGTGCGAGTTATATCGATACGAATCTCCTTGGATACGCTTTAATCGCTAATAACTTTTTTATTAATCAAGTTTTGAACATGAGTGTCATACAAAATACGACTGAAAATGTCATTCATCCGACAAAAGTTAAATCAGGCGAATCGATTGATTAGACTCGAAGTTATGATCGATACAAGGTTGTATTCGATTGAGCCATTTTTTGGGCTTATTTACATAGTTACGGAAATAAAAATTTTAACAATATGTAAGGAAAAGAATGAATTATGCGCACACATAAATAATTTAGATGAATTATGTTTCCTACTGAAGATACATCGATTTGAATTTATATCTTTTTGTATTAGGCCCCCGTAAGAAATACACGCATCCCGTCCAATTACGTCACCAATATAAGAACATAGGCTAAATTTTGAAAGCGGGGATATTAGAGAAGGCAGGGATAAGGGAGTGACCAAAGAAGGGATATCAATAGGATTGCGGATTTTACAGTACAGATGTCAGCAGTGTCTAAAGTACGATTCGATTAGTATAGCAAATACGCAAATTGGCATAACTTGATAAGTGTGTACGTTGGACCAATGAAACTTGGTAAACAGGTACATCTTGGTATTCCTCACGATACTCTATGGTAGTATGTTTTGTATTCAGTCTCACGTTCGATATATATCGAATCTACTTTTTCTTAAAATATATCGAATTGCTATAACATGTAGGATTTAACATTCAAGGACATAGTTTACTAGGGATTAAATAGTAGATACCCATAGACTGGATTTAAAACCAATAGCATTGCGGATTTTACAGTACAGATGTCAGTATGATCGAAAAATCGATTCGATTATTATAGCAAATACGTAAATGGGCATAACTTCCATAGATTTACCGTTGGATCAATGAAATTTGGTGATTGGGTACATATTGGTATTCCTCACGATGCCCAATGAAAATTTGTTTTGTACGTAGTCTCACATTCGATATATATCGAATCTACTTTTTCTTAAAATGTATCGAATTGCTATAACATGTAGGATTTTACATCCAAGGACATAGTTTACTAGGGATTAAATAGTAGATACCCATTGACTGGATTTTAAACCAATAGCCTTGCGGATTTTACAGTACAGATGTCAGTATGATCGAAAAATCGATTCGATTATTATAGCAAATACGTAAATGGGCATAACTTAAATAGATTTACCGTTGGATCAATGAAATTTGGTGATTGGGTACATATTGGTATTCCTCACGATGCCCAATGAAAATTTGTTTTGTACGTAGTCTCACATTCGATATATATCGAATCTACTTTTTCTTCAAATGTATCGAATTGCTATAACATGTAGGATTTTACATCCAAGGACATAGTTTACTAGGCATTAAATAGCAGATACCCATTGACTGGATTTTAAACCAATAGCCTTGCGGATTTTACAGTACAGATGTCAGTATGATCGAAAAATCGATTCGATTATTATAGCAAATACGTAAATGGGCATAACTTCCATAGATTTACCGTTCGATCAATGAAATTTGGTGATTGGGTACATATTGGTATTCCTCACGATGCCCATTGAAAATTTATTTTGTAAATAGTCTCACATTCGATATATATCGAATCTACTTTTTCTTAAAATATATCGAATTGCTATAACATGTAGGATTTTACATCCAAGGACTTAGTTAACTAAGGATTAAATAGTAGATACCCATTGACCTGATTTTAAACCTATAGGATTGCGGACTTTACCGTACAGATGTAAGTATGATCGAAAAATCGATTCGATTATTATAGCAAATACGTAAATGGGCATAACTTCAATAGATTTACCGTTGGATCAATGAAATGTGGTGAATGGGTACATATTGGTATTCCTCACAATGCCCAATGAAAATTTGTTCTGTACATAGTCTCACATTCGATATATATCGAATCTACTTTTTCTTAGAGTATATCGAATTGCTAATACATGTAGGATTTTACATCCACAGGCATAGTTGACCAGGTATTAAATAGTAGATACCCATAGACTGAAAATTACACCAATGGGATTGCGGACTTTACCGTACAGATGTCAGTATGATCGAAAAATCGATTCGATTATTATAGCATATACACAAATTGGTATAACTTGAAAAGTATACCCGTTGGACCAATGAAATTTGGCGAATGTGCACATCTTGGTAATCCTCACACTGCCCAACAGAAATATGCTTTGTATGTTGTCTAACGTGCGATATATATCGAATATGCTTTTTCTTCAAATATATCGAACCGCTATAACATATAGGATTTTACATCCAAGGGCATAGTTGGCCAGGTATTGTATAGTAGATACACAGACTGAAAATTAAACCAATAGCATTGCGGATTTTACAGTACAGATGGCAGTGTAATCGCAAGATCGATTCGATTATTCTATCAAATACGCAAATTTGCAAAACTTGATTAGTTTATACGTTGCACCAATGAAATTTGGCAAATGGGTACATCTTGGTATTCCTCACAATGCCCAAATGAAACATATTTTGTGTATAGTCTCACGTTCGGTATTAATCGAATCTACTTTTTCTTAAAATATATCGTATTGCTATAACATATAGGATTTTACATCCAAGGACATAGTTGACCAATATAATTATGTGGAAGATAGCCATAGACTGTAAGTTAAATCAATAGCATTGCGGATTCAACGATACAAATGCCAGTATAATCGAAGAATGGATTCGATTATTATAACAAATACATAACATTGGCACAAGTTGAATAGTGTATCCGTTGGACCAATTAAATTTGGTGCTTGGTACATCTTGGTATTCCTCACAATTCCCAAAGGTAATATGTTTTGCATGTAGTCTCACGATTGATGCATATCGAATATGCTTTTTCTTAAAATATATCGAATCGTTATAACATAGGATTTTGCATGCACGTACATAGTCGACCAGGAATTTTAAAGTTGATGATCAAAGATTGGAAGGTAAATCAATCGGATTGCGTATTTTCGATGCACGTGTCAGTATACTTGATAATTCGATACGATTATGATAGCAAATATGCCAAATCTTTTTTGCAAATTGGAATATCTTGAGAATAACTATTATTTAAGACCAAAGAAATTAGAGGAATCGTTACAATTCAGTATTTTACAAACTGCATTATGGACATTCGTTTTGCCAGTGGAATATCTTTATATATTTATCTAAAGAATCTGCGTTGTATTTTCAAGAGTGGCTTATCACAATGCTTATGGACTTTAACAGTTGAAAAATAACCACATAATCAACACTCTCTTGAAATTTTTAAAACCTTATTCCGATTATGTGTCAATGGTTAACTTAATGGATCAAAGAATCAATTATCCGTCAAATAAAATCATATTGAAAATAACAAATATTTCTAACAGTGAACAATTTAGTTCCTTACCCTTTCAAAAAACGGCGGGGAAATTTTTGAATATTAAAACACTAATGGGCACATGACTCGAAAATATGTGACACAACTATGTTTCCACCCCCCCTAATTACCCGCTTGAAGAATTCAAGCACCCAATCGACTCCTTACATATTTAAAGTGGGAAAGTAATTGATTGATTGGGTGATTGACACAAATTAGTAGCCCAAACTGTGATAGGTGTGGGTATATGGAATATTGGACGTAAAAGTAAAAAAAAATTCATCGGGAGGAAAAATCTGAAAAGTTGAAAAAGTCGATTAGTTTTCGAGATATATCGACTTGAATTAACATGGGAGCCTTATGGGACTACGACTTTTTCGCTTTTATTTTGTACTTTTAAACTTCCGAGGAACATGATATTCAATGGACATGGACTAGATTTTTTGGTCGATTTTTTGGTGTGGTTGTCATAGCGACGAATTGATATTTAGTATTTTTTATTACTGTTTGAATGCTCTCAATGCTTTTCTTATGGGAAAACTTTAGGAATTTTTTTGACCAACTTCCAATAATCGCACGACAAATTCCTTTGCCAAAAAGTTAGATAATTCTTTGGTTAATTTTTTGGCTATCTTAAAATTTTCGTACGTCGAAACAATTCCGAGGAATAAACGATTTCGATTTAACATTGTCGTGATGGGCGAATTTTCAAACTCGGATTTCAGCCTTGAGACATGTGCCATATGAAAATTTGGAATCTCCAAGAAAAACCGTTAGAGGGTTCTCCGAACCCTCACGTTTGAGCTTACTTTCGCCGTAACCCTCTTGGTTAATTCATAATTAAATTCCGAAAAATGTCCTGCACGCGAAAAATCATTGTCGCCATTTTTTTGTGGAGCATGCAATCTTGAATATCTTAGCAACCGTTTAAGCTGGAGAAATGAAATTTTCAGAGTAATACTTTTATCACAATGGTCAACTTTTGCAATGATGACCATTTCGCTCGATCGATTCATGTGCGAGTTATATCGATACCAATCTCCTTGGTTACGCTTAAATCGCTAATAACTTTTTTCTAAATCCAGGCATGATTGTGAAACTCATATATAATACTATTGTTAATGTCTTTTTTTCGACAAAAGTTAAATCAAGCGAATCGAGCGATTACAGTCGAAGTAATGATCGATAAAAGGTTGCATTCGATTGAGCCAATTTTCAGACCTATTTACATAGTTACGGGGATAAAAATTATAAAAATATGTAAGGGAAGAAATGAATTATGCGTACACATTAATTATTTAGATTAGTATTGTTTCCTAACGAAGATATATCAATATGAATTTATATCTTTTTGTATTAGGTCCGCATAAGAAATACACGCATCGCCCTATATACGTCACCAATATAAGAACATAGGCGAAATTTTGAAAGCGGGGATAGTAGAGAAGAGAGGGATAAGGGTATGGCCATAGAATGGAGGGGTTATCAATAGGATGCGAATTTTTCAATACAGGTGGCAGTATAGTCGAATGTACGATTCGATTTTTATAGCAAATGCGCAAATTGGCATAAAATGATAAGTGTATACGTTGGACCAATGAAATTTAGTGAATTGGTACATCATGGTATTCCTCACAATGTGCAATGGAAACATGTTTTGTATATAGTCTCACGCTCGATATATATCGAATCTACTTTTTCTTAAAATATATCGAATTGCTATAGCATATAGGATTTTACATCTAAGGACATAGTAGACCAGGAAATATATAGTAGATACCCATAGACCAGAAATTAAACCAATAGCATTGCGGATTTTACAGTACAGATGTCAGTATGATCGAAAAATCGATTCGATTATTATAGCAAATATGTTAATTGGCATAACTTCAATAGTATTTCCGTTTGACCAATGAAATTTTGTGAATGGGTACATCTTTGTATTCCTCACAATGCCCAATGAAAATATGTTTTGCATGTAGTCTCACATTCGATATATATCGAATCTGCTTTTTCACAATTTATATCGAATAGCTATAACATATAGGGATTTACACTCACGGGCATTGTTGACCAGGAATTATATAGTAGATGACCATAGACTGGATATAAAAAAAATGTCATTGCGAATTTTACATTACAGATGTCAGTATAATCGAAAGATCGAATAGATTATTTTAGCAAATACGCAAATTGGCATAACTGGATTAGTAAATACGTTGGACCAATGAAAATTGGTGAATGGGTACATCTTGGTATTCCTCACATTGCCAAATGGAAATATTGTTTATGTTTAGTTTCACGTTCGATATCTATCGAATCTACTTTTTCTTAAAATATATCGAATTGCTATAACATATAGGATTTTACTCCCACGGGCATAGTTGACCAGCAATTATATAGAAGATGACCATAGACTGGATATTAAAAAAATGTCATTGCGGATTTTACATTACAGATGTCAGTATAATCGAAAGATCGAATCGATTATTTTAGCAAATACGCAAATTGGCATAACTGGATTAGTAAATACGTTGGACCAATGAAAATTGGTGAATGGGTACATCTTGGTATTCCTCACATTGCCCCATGGAAATATGTTTTGCATGTAGTCTCACATTCGATACATATCGAATCTGCTTTTTCACAAATTATACCGAATAGCTATAACATTTAGGAATTTACACCCACGGGCATTGTTGACCAGCAATTATATAGAAGATGACCATATCGTGGAAATAAAATCGATTATTTTGCGGATTTTACAGTACAGATGTCAGTATAATCGAAAGATCGATTCGATAATTATAGCAAATGCTGAAATTAGCATATTTTGATTAGTATATACGTTGCACCAATGAAATTTTGTGAATGGGTACATCTTGGGATTCCTCAAAATTTTCAATTGAAATATTGTTTATGTTATGTCTCACGTTCGATATATATCGAATCTACTTTTTCTTAAAATATATCGAATTGCTATAACATATAGGATTTTACATCCAAGGACATAGTTGACCAGGAAATATAGAGAAGATTTCTATTAACTGGAATTAAAATCCACGGCTATGCGGATATTACAGTGCAGATTGCAGTTTTATCGAAAGATCGATTCCATAATTGTAGCAAATACGCGAATTGGCATAACATGATTAGTATTTACGTTGGACCAATGACACTTGGTAAATGGGTACATCTTTGTATTCCTCACAATGCCCAATTGAAATATTTTTTGTTTATAGGCTCACGTTCGATATAAATCGAATTTACTTTTTCTTAAAATATATCGAATTGCTATTACATGTAGGATTTTACATCCAAGGACATAGTTGACCAGGAATTATGTAGTAGATACCCATACACTGGAAGTTAAACCAATAGCATCGCGGATTTAACAGTACAGATGTCAGTATAATTGAAAAATCGATTTGATTATTTTAGCAAATATTTAAATTGGCATAACTTGATTATTGTATCCGTTTGACCAATGAAATTTGGTGAATGGGTACATCTTGGTCTTCCTCACAATGCCCAATAGAAATATGCTTTGCGTGTAGTATCACGATCTATTTATATTGAATATGCTTTTTCTTAAAATATATCGAATCGTTATTACATACAGGATTTTCTATCCACGTACATAGTTGACCAGGAATTTTAGGGTTGATGATCGAAGACTGGAACAGGATTGCGAATTTTCAATACACGTGTCAGTATACTTGATAATTCGATATGATAATGATAGCAAATATACCAAAGCTATTTTTTTCAAATTGGAATATCTTGAGAATAACTATTTTTTAGTACCAAAGAAATTTGGGGAATCGTTACAATTTAGTATTTTACACACTGCATTATGGACATAAGTTTTGCGAGTGGTACATCTTTATATATTTATCTAAGGAATCTGCGTTTCATTTTCAAGTTTCGCTTATCACAACGCTTTTGGACTTTAAGAGTTGAAAAATAACCACACAATCATCACTGTCTTGAAATTTTAAAAGCCTTATTCCAATTATGTCTCAGTGCTAAACTTAGCCTATTCAAATAATGAACTATCCGTCAAATGAAATCATATTGAAAATAACAAATAATTTTGAGAGTAAACAAATAAGTTCCTTGCCCTTTCAAAAACCGGCAGGGAAGTTTTTGAATATTTTAAACACTTATGGACACAATGCTCGACAACACGTGACACAACAATGTTCCCACCCTCCTAATTACCCGCTTGAAGAATTCAAGCACCCAATCGACTCGTTAACGTCCCTATAATAGCTGCAAACTAATTCACTGATTGGGTGATTGATACAAATTAGTAGCCAAACTGGTGATATGTGTGGGTATATGGAATACTGGACGTAAAAGTAAAAAAAAATTCATCGGGAGGAAAAATCTGAAATCTTTAAAAAGTCGATAACTTTTCGAGATATATCGACTTGAATTAACATGGGAGCCTTATGGGACTAAAACTTTTTCACTTTTTTTATGTATTTCTAAATATGTGAGGAACATGACATTCCCTTGACATAAACTAGATTTTTTGGTTGATTTTTTGGTGTGGTTGTCATTGCGATAAATTGATATTTAGTATTTTTTATGATTTTTTGAAAGTGCCCCATGCTTTTCTTATGGCACTACGTAAAGAATTTTTTTGACCAACTTGCAATCATCGCAGGACAAATTCCTTGAAACGCAAGATACTAGATTTTTTGGTTGATTTTTTGGCTATCTCGGAATTTTCATATGACGAAACAATTCCGAGGAATAAACGATTTCGACTTTCCATTGTAGAGGTGGTCGAATTTTCAATCTTGGATTTCGGCGTTGAGACATGTGCCATATGAAAATTTGGAATCTTTAAGAAAAACCGTTAGAGGGTTCTCCGAACCCTCACGTTTGAGCTTACTTTCGCCGTAACCCTCTTGGTTAATTAATAATTAAATTCCGAAAAATGTCCTGCAAGCGAAAAATCATTGTCGCCATTTTTTTGTGGAGCATGCAATCTTGAATATCTTAGCAACCGTTTAAGCTAGAGAAATGAAATTTTCAGAGTAATAATATTATTAAAATGGTCAACTTTTGCAATGATGACCATTCCGCTCGATCGATTCATGTGCGAGTTATATCGATACGAATCTCCTTGGATACGCTTTAATCGCTAATAACTTTTTTAATTAATCAAGTTTTGAACATGAATGTCATACAAAATACGACTGAAAATGTCATTCATCCGACAAAAGTTAAATCAGGCGAATCGATTGATTAGACTCGAAGTTATGATCGATACAAGGTTGTATTCGATTGAGCCATTTTTTGGGCTTATTTACATAGTTACGGAAATAAAAATTTTAACAATATGTAAGGAAAAAAATGAATTATGCGCACACATAAATAATTTAGATGAATTATGTTTCCTACTGAAGATACATCGATTTGAATTTATATCTTTTTGTATTAGGCCCCCGTAAGAAATACACGCATCCCGTCCAATTACGTCACCAATATAAGAACATAGGCTAAATTCTGAAAGCGGGGATATTAGAGAAGGCAGGGATAAGGGAGTGACCATAGAAGGGATATCAATAGGATTGCGGATTTTACAGTACAGATGTCAGCAGTGTCTAAAGTACGATTCGATTAGTATAGCAAATACGCAAATTGGAATAACTTGATAAGTGTGTACGTTGGACCAATGAAACTTGGTAAACAGGTACATCTTGGTATTCCTCACGATGCACAACAGAAATATGTTTTGTATGTAGTCTAACGTGCGATATATATCGAATATGATTTTTCTTCAAATATATCGAATTGCTATAACATAAAGGATTTTAAATCCAAGGGCATAGTTGACCAGGTATTATATAAAAGATGCCCATAGACTGAAAATTAAACCAATAGCATTGCGGATTTTACAGTACAGATGTCAGTATGATCGAAAAATCGATTCGATTATTATAGCAAATACGTAAATGGGCATAACTTCAATAGATTTACCGTTGGATCAATGAAATTTGGTGATTGGGTACATATTGGTATTCCTCACGATGCCCAATGAAAATTTGTTTTGTACGTAGTCTCACATTCGATATATATCGAATCTACTTTTTCTTAAAATGTATCGAATTGCTATAACATGTAGGATTTTACATCCAAGGACATAGTTTACTAGGGATTAAATAACAGATACCCATTGACTGGATTTTAAACCAATAGCCTTGCGGATTTTACAGTACAGATGTCAGTATGATCGAAAAATCGATTCGATTATTATAGCAAATACGTAAATGGGCTAAACTTCAATAGATTTACCGTTGGATCAATGAAAGTTGGTGATTGGGTACATATTGGTATTCCTCACGATGCCCAATGAAAATTTGTTTTGTACGTAGTCTCACATTCGATATATATCGAATCTACTTTTTCTTAAAATGTATCGAATTGCTATAACATGTAGGATTTTACATCCAAGGACATAGTCTACTAGAGATTAAATAGTAGATACCCATTGACTGGATTTTAAACCAATAGCCTTGCGGATTTTACAGTACAGATGTCAGTATGATCGAAAAATCGATTCGATTATTATAGCAAATACGTAAATGGGCATATCTTCAATAGATTTACCGTTGGATCAATGAAATTTGGTGATTGGGTACATATTGGTATTCCTCACGATGCCCAATGAAAATTTGTTTTGTAAGTAGTCTCACATTCGATATATATCGAATCTACTTTTTCTTAAAATATATCGAATTGCTATAACATGTAGGATATTACATCCAAGGACATAGTTGACTAAGGATTAAATAGTAGATACCCATAGACTGGATTGTAAACCTATAGGATTGCGGACTTTACCGTACAGATGTAAGTATGATCGAAAAATCGATTCGATTATTATAGCAAATACGTAAATGGGCATATCTTCAATAGATTTACCGTTGGATCAATGAAATTTGGTGAATGGGTACATATTGGTATTCCTCACAATGCCCAATGAAAATTTGTTTAGTACGTAGTCTCACATTCGATATATATCGAATCTACTTTTTCTTAAAGTATATCGAATTGCTAATACATGTAGGATTTTACATCCACAGGCATAGTTGACCAGGTATTAAATAGTGGATACCCATAGACTGAAAATTAAACCAATGGGATTGCGGACTTTACCGTACAGATGTCAGTATGATCGAAAAATCGATTCGATTATTATAGCATATACACAAATTGGTATAACTTGAAAAGTATTTCCGTTGGACCAATGAAATTTGGCGAATGTGCACATCTTGGTAATCCTCACACTGCCCAACAGAAATATGCTTTGTATGTTGTCTAACGTGCGATATATATCGAATATGCTTTTTCTTCAAATATATCGAACCGCTATAACATATAGGATTTTACATCCAAGGGCATAGTTGGCCAGGTATTGTATAGTAGATACACAGACTGAAAATTAAACCAATAGCATTGCGGATTTTACAGTACAGATGGCAGTGTAATCGCAGGATCGATTCGATTATTCTATCAAATACTCAAATTTGCAAAACTTGATTACTTTATACGTTGGACCAATGAAATTTGGCAAATGGGTACATCTTGGTATTCCTCACAATGCCCAAATGAAACATATTTTGTGTATAGTCTCACGTTCGGTATTAATCGAATCTACTTTTTCTTAAAATATATCGTATTGCTATAACATATAGGATTTTACATCCTAGGACATAGTTGACCAATATAATTATGTGGTAGATAGACATAGACTGTAAGTTAAATGAATAGCATTGCGGATTCAACAATACAAATGCCAGTATAATCGAAGAATGGATTCGATTATTCTAACAAATTCATAACATTGGCACAAGTTGAATAGTGTATTTGTTGGACAAATTAAATTTGGTGCTTGGTACATCTTGGTATTCCTCACAATTCCCAAAGGTAATATGTTTTGCATGTAGTCTCACGATTGATGCATATCGAATATGCTTTTTCTTAAAATATATCGAATCGTTATAACATAGGATTTTGCATGCACGTACATAGTCGACCAGGAATTTTAGTGCTGATGATCAAAGATTGGAAGGTAAATCAATCGGATTGCGTATTTTCAATGCACGTGTCAGTATACTTGATAATTCGATACGATTATGATAGCAAATATGCCAAATCTTTTTGCAAATTGGAATATCTTGAGAATAACTATTTTTTAAGACCAAAGAAATTAGAGGAATCGTTACAATTCAGTATTTTACAAACTGCATTATGGACATTCGCTTTGCAAGTGGAATATCTTTATATATTTATCTAAAGAATCTGCGTTGTATTTTCAAGAGTGGCTTATCACAATGCTTATGGACTTTAACAGTTGAAAAATAACCACATAATCAACACTCTCTTGAAATTTTTAAAACCTTATTCCGATTATGTGTCAATGGTTAACTTAATGGATCAAAGAATCAATTATCCGTCAAATAAAATCATATTGAAAATAACAAATATTTCTAACAGTAAAAAATTTAGTTCCTTACCCTTTCAAAAAACGGCGGGGAAATTTTTGAATATTAAACCACTTATGGGCACATGACTCGAAAATTTGTGACACAACTATGTTTCCACCCCCCCTAATTACCCGCTTGATGAATTCAAGCGCCCAATCGACTCGTTAACGTCCCTATAATAGCTGCAAACTAATTCACTGATTGTGTGATTGATACAAATTAGCAGCCCAAACTGTGATATGTGTGGCTAAATGGAATATTGGACGAAAAAGTAAAAAAAAATTCATCGGGAGGAAAAATCTGAAATCTTAAAAAAGTCGATTACTTTTCGAGATATATCGACTTGAATTAACATGGGAGCCTTATGGGACTAAAACTTTTTCACTTTTTTTATGTATTTCTAAATATGTGAGGAACATGACATTCCCTTGAAGTAAACTAGATTTTTTGGTTGATTTTTTGGTGTGGTTGTCATTGCGATGAATTGATATTTAGTATTTTTTATGATTTTTTGAAAGTGCCCCATGCTTTTCTTATGGCACTACGTTAGGATTTTTTTTGACCAACTTGCAATCATCGCAGGACAAATTCCTTGAAACGCAAGATACTAGATTTTTTGGTTGATTTTTTGGCTATCTCGGAATTTTCATATGTCGAAACAATTCCGAGGAATAAACGATTTCGACTTTCCATTGTAGAGGTGGTAGAATTTTCAATCTTGGATTTCGGCGTTGAGACATGTGCCATATGAAAATTTGGAATCTCCAAGAAAAACCGTTAGAGGGTTCTCCGAACCCTCACGTTTGAGCTTACTTTCGCCGTATCCCTCTTGGGTTATTCATAATTAAATTCCGAAAAATGTCCTGCAAGCGAAAAATCATTGTCGCCATTTTTTTGTGGAGCATGCAATCTTGAATATCTTAGCAACCGTTTAAGCTAGAGGAATGAAATTTTCAGATAAATAATATTATTAAAATGGTCAACTTTTACAATGATGACCATTCCGCTCGATCGATTCATGTGCGAGTTATATCGATACGAATCTCCTTGGATACGCTTTAATCGCTAATAACTTTTTTATTAATCAAGTTTTGAACATGAATGTCATACAAAATACGACTGAAAATGTCATTCATCCGACAAAAGTTAAATCAGGCGAATTGATTTATTAGACTCGAAGTTATGATCGATACAAGGTTGTATTCGATTGAGCCATTTTTTGGGCTTATTTACATAGTTACGGAAATAAAAATTTTAACAATATGTAAGGAAAAAAATGAATTATGCGCACACATAAATTATTTAGATGAATTATGTTTCCTACTGAAGATACATCGATTTGAATTTATATCTTTTTGTATAAGGCCCCCGTAAGAAATACACGCATCCCGTCTGTCTACGTCACCAATATAAGAACATAGGCTAAATTTTGAAAGCGGGGATATTAGAGAAGGCAGGGATAAGGGAGTGACCATAGAAGGGATATCAATAGGATTGCGGATTTTACAGTACAGATGTCAGCAGTGTCTAAAGTACGATTCGATTAGTATAGCAAATACGCAAATTGGCATAACTTGATAAGTGTGTACGTTGGACCAATGAAACTTGGTAAACAGGTACATCTTGGTATTCCTCACGATACTCTATGGTAGTATGTTTTGTATTCAGTCTCACGTTCGATATATATCGAATCTACTTTTTCTTAAAATATATCGATTAGCTATAACATGTAGGATTTAACATTCAAGGACATAGTTTACTAGGGATTAAACAGTAGATACCCATAGACTGGATTTAAAACCAATAGCATTGCGGATTTTACAGTACAGATGTCAGTATGATCGAAAAATCGATTCGATTATTATAGCAAATACGTAAATGGGCATAACTTCCATAGATTTACCGTTGGATCAATGAAATTTGGTGATTGGGTACATATAGGTATTACTCACGATGCCCAATGAAAATGTTTTGTACGTAGTCTCACATTCGATATATATCGAATCTACTTTTTCTTCAAATGTATCGAATTGCTATAACATGTAGGATTTTACATCCAAGGACATAGTTTACTAGGGATTAAATAGAAGATACCCATTGACTGGATTTTAAACCAATAGCCTTGCGGATTTTACAGTACAGATGTAAGTATGATCGACAAATCGATTCGATTATTATAGCAAATACGGATATGGGCATAACTTCAATAGATTTACCGTTGGATCAATGAAATTTGGTGATTGGGCACATATTGGTATTCCTAACGATGCCCATCGAAAATTTATTTTGTAAGTAGTCTCACATTCGATATATATCGAATCTACTTTCTCTTAAAATATATCGAATTGCTATAACATGTAGGATTTTACATCCAAGGACATAGTTGACTAAGGATTAAATAGTAGATACCCATAGACTGGATTTTAAACCTATAGGATTGCGGAGTTTACCGTACAGATGTAAGTATGATCGAAAAATCGATTCGATTATTATAGCAAATACGTAAATGGGCATAACTTCCATAGATTTACCGTTGGATCAATGAAATTTGGTGATTGGGTACATATTGGTATTCCTCACAATGCCCAATGAAAATTTGTTTTGTACGTAGTCTCACATTCGATATATATCGAATCTACTTTTTCTTAAAGTATATCGAATTGCTAATACATGTAGGATTTTACATCCACAGGCATAGTTGACCAGGTATTAAATAGTAGATACCCATAGACTGAAAATTAAACCAATGGGATTGCGGACTTTACCGTACAGATGTCAGTATGATCGAAAAATCGATTCGATTATTATAGCATATACACAAATTGGTATAACTTGAAAAGTATACCCGTTGGACCAATGAAATTTGGCGAATGTGCAAAGCTTGGTAATCCTCACACTGCCCAACAGAAATATGCTTTGTATGTTGTCTAACGTGCGATATATATCGAATATGCTTTTTCTTCAAATATATCGAACCGCTATAACATATAGGATTTTACATCCAAGGGCATAGTTGGCCAGGTATTGTATAGTAGATACACAGACTGAAAATTAAACCAATAGCATTGCGGATTTTACAGTACAGATGGCAGTGTAATCGCAAGATCGATTCGATTATTCTATCAAATACGCAAATTTGCAAAACTTGATTAGTTTATACGTTGGACCAATGAAATTTGGCAAATGGGTACATCATGGTATTCCTCATAATGCCCAAATGAAACATATTATGTGTATAGTCTCACGTTCGGTATTAATCGAATCTACTTTTTCTTAAAATATATCGTATTGCTATAACATATAGGATTTTACATCCAAGGACATAGTTGACCAATATAATTATGTGGAAGATAGCCATAGACTATAAGTTAAATCAATAGCATTGCGGATTCAACGATACAAATGCCATTATAATAGAAGAATGGATTCGATTATTATAACAAATACATAACATTGGCACAAGTTGAATACTGTATCCGTTGGACCAATTAAATTTGGTGCTTGGTACATCTTGGTATTCCTCACAATTCCCAAAGGTAATATGTTTTGCATGTAGTCTCACGATTGATGCATATCGAATATGCTTTTTCTTAAAATATATCGAATCGTTATAACATAGGATTTTGCATGCACGTACATAGTCGACCAGGAATTTTAGTGTTGATGATTAAAGATTGGAAGGTAAATCAATCGGATTGCGTATTTTCAATGCACGTGTCAGTATACTTGATAATTCGATACGATTATGATAGCAAATATGCCAAATCTTTTTTGCAAATTGGAATGTCTTGAGAATAACTATTTTTTAAGACCAAAGAAATTAGAGGAATCGTTACAATTCAGTATTTTACAAACTGCATTAAGGACATTCGTTTTGCAAGTGGAATATCTTTATATATTTATCTAAAGAATCTGCGTTGTGTTTTCAATAGTGGCTTATTACAATGCTTATGGACTTTAATAGTTGAAAAATAACCACATAATCAACACTCTCTTGAAATTTTTAAAACCTTATTCCGATTATGTGTCAATGGTTAACTTAATGGATCAAAGAATCAATTATCCGTCAAATAAAATCATATTGAAAATAACAAATATTTCTAACAGTGAAAAATTTAGTTCCTTACCCTTTCAAAAAACGGCGGGGAAATTTTTGAATATTAAACCACTTATGGGCACATGACTCGAAAATATGTGACACAACTATGTTTCCACCCCCCCTAATTACCCGCTTGATGAATTCAAGCGCCCAATCGACTCGTTTTATATTTAAAGATAAATATCCGAAGATAGAGGCTTGGAAGCCCTCATATTTTGCATTATTTATAATATTAATATCTGAGTAAGGACATAAAATATAAAACTGGAGCAGTTAAACCAAAAATTTTATAATACCTAAATAACATCGTTGTAGGAGTCTGAGCCACGGCCATTGGAAGGGGGATACGTTAATTGTAAGTTGATGTTATCGACGGCATATCATTCATTTAAGTATGTAATTAGAACGATTTTGATGTTTACTAATGTCCGCTTACCTTGTATATACAATAACTTCATCCGTTTAATCGTAGGTACCGGAGAATTCGTCGTTTAGGACTGTATGGCTTGTATTATGGGGTGAATTCCAGTCAATGCAACTTTTGCTCGCTGATTGGAGACATCTAGGAACATTTTTGTACCAAAATAGTGTTATTTTCAACGTGACATCTCCCGTTAAGCTACTACTAATAATCACAGTGCTAGTGGTTGTAATGCACAAAGTTTGACAAGGTTGAAAAATATCGGCCAAGAGTTATCAGTGTTCCATCGTGATTGAATTGTAAAAAGTACTATTACGCTATCGATAAATGTCTAACAGTAGTGTAAAAATTGTCAGTGGCGTGCTAATCTCCGTTGTTCACCGTAGATATGACATTTCACGATCACGCTATTGAAATAAAAACTGTGAGTGAAGTTTGTTATTCCATTATATCAACGAATAGTAGTGAGAAAGGTCACCTGTGTCACTTGTGTGGGCTAATTTAAGGGTTTAAATCAGTGAATAAATAGTTGTTTTCATCATAACGAGTTCTGTTATTGTAAGTTGTACGTGATGAATATAAGAATGTGACAGTGACATCCAGTTTTTGATAAGAGTATTTGCCTATTTCCCACTATATTTTTATGGTATATGCTACTATATTGTTTATGGATTTACCTATATTATTGAAATAGGTTATAGCTTGTGTTTGTGTTGGCAGCGGAACCGATTCGCGATTTCACATGTGGATTATGTGCAGACTGTTTTGCTGTGAATTCGTACCGTAGGACGGATAGGACTACCTTCTCCGTTAATTCGGTGTTGCCAAATTCAACAGCACAGCTTACGATCGTTATCCTCCAGTATTACAAGTTTCTTTTACAACTCGATTTGCCGCCGACGTATAGCAATAATTTGTCTTAACAAATTCCATGAGGGTCGTGGCATCAATTTTTGGTGACCTAAAAAAAGGCTGGTGTCCTAACACCCCATGCCACACGCCTTTTAGGCGGCTTGCGGGGTATTATGTACATGTAGATGAATTTCAGGTGTACTATTCGAACGAGTGGCAACGTTATCATCCATTTTTCTGATCACTAAAACATACGAAGTGAAACGCTTGTACTTCATCATCCCGATGCCGCATTATTAATATCCCAAGTCATAATCTAGGCACAATAGCAATAGGAAAACTTGCCCAAGAATAACAGAACAAAATAAAGTGACGATGAGCGGCTAAATACTCCCTCAAAACAAATTTTACACCATGCGCTCAGCGTATTTCCCTACTCCCTACGGTTGTTTAGGCACCTATGACGTCACGCCTGGCCTCGGCAACGCTCGGGTGTCTTCGCGCAGTGGTCGGCTCAGAGAAATTTTTCTCGATTTTAAATGCAATTTTTTTCTTTCTTTTGATGTTGAATGGAGAAACTGAAGGTATTTTTGCGAGCTAATGTATCCATTTGACTTATTCAAAATAGTTTTTAGAGCAATCTACGACCCATGCAAGTTCCTCATTGCTTTACTATATTCTTTAAGAATTTCTGGATTACACTCGAAAATAATTTTTTTTAATTTTTCTTTACACTCATAACATTCACAATGCAATAAGAAAACGTGACATACAACTGGATTTTTTTCATATTCTCTCATATCATTTCACCTTTTCCAATTATCTCTAAAGTGGCGATATAGTTGGTTTATTGATCTTGTTTGTCTCATTTCGCATTTTTACACTGAGCAATAAAAATGATACTATTCAGTCATTTACAGAAAACTTTGCCTATTTCCTTTACTACATATTTTTTACACTCAAATCTAAAAATGAAATGGATTATTAAAATTTACTACATTACCATTTTTTCACATTATTTCGACCACTAGCTTTTAAGTATGGAAACAAGATATTTGCACTTTATTATTTTCTTTAATGATTTTATTGAAGGCTCTTGAAAACATCTTTCACATAGTTTTTTAAATTTATCATTACATTTTACATTTTTCCAAAGTAATTTCAAAATGGGACATATTCTTGATTGTTTTCTTTTTTCCATGATACCATGCAGTGATTAACAGAAAACTTTGCCTTTTTTCTTTACTACATATTTATTCTGCTCAAATCTAAAAAAGCTATCAATCACTAAAATTTATTTAATTTCCCATTTTTTCACATTGTCTTGACAACTAGCTAAAAAAGTTTCGAAACAGTATATTATAAAACTTTATTATTTTCTTTAAATATTTTCTCAATTTCACGCGAAAACGTCGTCTATAAATTTTTTTAGATTGATCATTTAAATTGCTCAGTGAAAAAAATGCGATAAGAGATAAACAAGATGAATTCTCCATCTGCATAGTGTCTTTAGAGCTAAATTGGAAAAATATGAATTGATATTGAAAAAAGAAAAAATCTAGTAGCAATTACAATTTTGCCATTACATTGGAATTTTTTTTAAATACGTATAATGAAAAAAATAAAAAATTATGTACCTACATGACCCATCTGGAAGGTCTCCCGGGGTATGAAGTGGTGACCCAACTGGAGGTCTCCCGAGGAAGCGCAGTGACCCGGCGAGGAGGCCTTCCGATGCGGGAAATGGTGACCCGGCGATGAGGTTTGGTGATGGTGACCCAGTGAGGGGGTCTCCCGAGGAAGGTGAGGTGCAGAGTCAGCGACTGGCAAGGGTGTATTGGCCGAAGGGACCGCCTCGACGACCCAGCAAGGGGTTCTGCAGTGAGCGAGGAAAAGGCGTAGGCGGGAATGGCCCTGATACGTCTTCGATGCTCGCTTAAATATTGTGTTTGCCGGGCATTAATGATGCAGGGAGTCGCCCGAAAAACCCCTACTCGCGGTTCGTTGACCGGGGTATTCCCTAGGAACAGGTGCACATGAGCGGGGCCTGGCTACTCGGGAAAGACCAACGGGGACAAAAGGCGAAGGCGACAAAGTGTCGGGGTATGTGCACCCAAATCCTTCAGGGGTGGACCCCGGCACGCGGGAAAGACAGAAGGCGTCAAACGGAATCGTGCCTCTATGCCGGTCACTGGGAAAGAGAAGGAGGTTCCCTCCCACATCACCCCCATAGCACATAAGTCAACATGGGATTCGACAACATGATTAGTGTTTAAGGGGTATACATTCAAAGATAAATATTTCAAATAAATTTTGAGCTTGCAATACAATATAACAGTTAACTAAGTGATAAAGCAATATTAGAACAAAAAGTTAAATTACAATTATACAACAGTATCAACTAAACAACTGAGAAATTATCGCATTTGAGAAGCATAAAAATATAATAATATTCGTAAGTTATTGCATAAACATATTACTTATTTCATATTTAGTTTTTAGGTTTTTTTAAAATCGGAAAATACCAATAGTTCATTAAAAACAAATAGTTTACTAAACACAAAAAAACAAAAATAGTTCACTAAACACAAAAAAACAAACAGTTCACCGTCGAGCGGCAGCCCTCTTCCTCCTTTTGTTGAGTTCCCGCCGCCTCTTATTGTGTTGGTGGCGGGAAACCTTCCTTTTCTGATCCTCCCTCACGCCTTCCATCTCCGCACTGCTCCAGTCACTAGCACACAACTGCAGTACAGTCCACGGTGCAGTCGTTCGGAGATGGCAGCGGTTGGTGATGAACGAGTCTACTCCCTGGCATCGGCGGTCGCTCCGGGGTCGACGGGGGGTCCAATGCAGCGTCATAGTGGGTTGGCTCCCACGTGTGCCATGAATCTTGGTATGAAGGGGATTTCAGCAGCTCCATTTCTGGTAGGGCACCTGGTGTCAGGGGCCTCTCTGGGGTAGATGGGATTACCAGGCCACAACCAAAATCAATTGGCCCCCACACTGGCGGGGTAGGTCGCGGTGGTACCTCATCTTCGTCCTCCAGGTCCGATGAGGAGCTGCCAAATATCTTCATTACGCCAATTTCCTACTGGTTCCATTTATGAAATTCATGTTTCGGAGGAGGACCATTTGTCCCACCATAAGTGATGGAAGAGTGAGTCCTTCATTGATCCTCCCTCGTTCACTCTCTAAATTTCTCCGACTGAACTCTGCGGCCTGTTCATGAGCCATCTGCAGCCTCCGCCGCAACATGAGTTCATACGGAAGATCGTCGGTGTATGATGTGCCGACAGGCTGGAGAATTGAGTCCCATGGCATATCCATTTCTCGCCCATAGAGTAAATATGAGGGGGTAAATCCTGTAATTTGATTTTTGCTATTTCTGTAAACAAATAGGGCAAAATTTAAAGCTCTGGAAAGATCAGGAAATCTCAGAAGTGGGTGAGTGGAGAGTGATCAGCATAGACTCTCAAATGCCTTCTGGTGCTCTTCTCCCCAGTGGAAATCACTACCCTTTTTCATTAATTTGGTGAGATTGCTAGAAAGACTTGCAAAATTTGGTATAAACTTTCTATAATAACCAACCAGTCCAAGGAAAAATTGCAATGTCTGTATGTTTGTAGGAACAGGAAAATTTCTTATGGCTTCTAACTTGCTTTCATCGGGCTGGATTCCGCCTGCAGATACCACATGCCCCAAAAAGTTGACTCGCTTTTAGAAAAAATGGCACTTCTGAGGTTTGAGACGTAGATTTGCACTCCTGAGTCTGCCAAATACTTCTCGAAGCCCTTTGATGTGCTCTTCTAGAGTTAAATCGTATCGGATAATGTCATCTAAATAACAGGCACATCCCTTGTTAATTAGCCCTTTTAATACTTGAGCCATCAGGCACATGAAGGTAGACGGAGCATTAGCGAGTCCGAAGCTCATGCAATTGCTCTCGTAATGGCCGGAAGGGGTGCTAAATGCGGTGTATTCTCTACTCTTGCTGTCCATTTCAACCTGCCAATACCCACTGCAGAGATCCATAGCAGAGAAAAATTTTGCACCTCCCAGCTGGTCAAAAGTTTCTTCAATGTTCGGCAATGGAAAAACTTCCTTCTTCGTCACTCTATTCAGCGCACGATAATCGATGCAGGGGCGGTATTTAACACGTTGCACACGGATGGCGAGAATTCTCTTCATTTTTTTCCTGAACGTTCCGGACAGATGACGAAGATTCTCGTCATTTAGGTGCGTCAACCAAAACAATTTTAAATCGTACAATACGTATTCGTTAGTACGTTTTCAGTTGTTGTTCGTTATTCATAATGAATTGATGCATCATAACTTTGATTGGGTAAAGTTATATTCTAAACATTAGCTTTTTAACCATGTTTAAACCAAAGGCATTATGCCCGAATAGGCACATATTTCCATTCTCAACACCTCCACCCAGAATCTTACCAGCGTTGGCATCTAATTTATCTTATTCCTTGAGTTACCCCACACACTTGGCTCATTATTTCCAAAGAGTTTATCCACATGGCCCTGTTTTATCTAGCGAGTTTGACCCTTTTCTTCATCGCTGCTTCTTCGAGATGCACCCTCAGCAAGTGGACTGCTCTGCTCCGTCAACATAAACATTCTCGACAAAAAGAACTGGGGGACTCACAATGAGGCCCCCAGTTCTTTTCGTCCATGCCACGGAGGAAGATGATGCTCTCTTACTTGTTTCTTGCCTCTGGGTTAGTTTCCTCTCCCAATGTGTCTAGAGCAGTTGGTGTTTCCCTGAGTCCAAGTGAATAGAATGGAATAGAATGGAATAGAATGGAAACCGTGGAATACTTAGTTGAAATTTTGTATAAACCAAAGCAGGAATTGTCACTTGATGAAGCCATGATTCCATGGAGAGGAAGATTGAAAATCAAGACCTATAATCCTGCAAAAATTGTAAAATTTGGTTACTAGTTCGAATGGTTTGTGAAAGTGATTCTGGCTACATTTGTAATTTAGAAATTTATTCAGCCGTGAGGATAAAATTAGAACAAACCATCTTGTCTCTTTTGGAGCCACATCTCAATCTTTAGCATCATGTCCATCAAGACAACTATTATAATAGTGTGAAAATTGCAGAACTGCTCTTAGATAACAAAGTAAGAGTGTGTGGAACCATAAGATCAAATCGGGGACTCCCGCATTGAAGAGCGAGGCAAAAACTTTGAAAAAGGGACAGAGCACGTTCTCTCGTAAAGGTGAGGTGTTACTAGTGGTTTGGAAAGGCAAGAGGGAAGTAAGAATAATTAGCACTGTTCATAACGCCAGCATGGGTAATTCAAAGGTAAAAGATTGGGTTACAGGACAGGCAATCAAAAAACCCACTTGTATTCTAAAATACAATGAGTGCATGAAAGGTGTTGACAGGGCTGATATGTACTTATCCTATTACTCCATTATGAGAAAACAATGAAATGGTCTAAGAAAGTCGTGCTGAGGCTAATAAATTGCGCTCTTTTTAATGCTTTCAGAGTTTCTAAAAGTCTAAACAAAAATAATGGCATTCGATTCAAAGGCTTTTTGCTCCAGACCGCCAAAGAGTGGGCAGCGAGTAGGCAGGAGTCGAGTGAATCATCCTCAGACGATGACTGCGATGATAAGCCAACAGGACGGGCCCCTTCAAGAGATCACCCACAGCGCTTACCGAGAGACCTTAGCAAACACCATCTCGTTCCTATTGTGGGGAAGGGGACGAGAAAATATCACACAAGAAGATGCAAAATGTGCGCTACGAGAAAAATTAGAAAAGAACAAGGTATGTGTGCTCAACTTGCGGCATTCCACTCCACAAGGGAAAATGTTTCATGGAGTATCACACCAGAAAGAGATTCTGAAATTATTTGTGAGTATTACATTCAAAATTGCATGAAAAAATTTTAATTTTTAAATAAGTTATGGCATTTTTTCGAATGGAAGGTTTGCTCAGTGATGTTTAAAAAGCCGCCGGAACAGAGGAAAGGAATTTAAATGCCCCGGTACGCAACGTGTTAACAGGAGCGCTGGGAGTGGAATTCCGTTTGACTAAAATAATTGGTGCCGCGAATGAGCTCGTAGAGGGCGATATGATGCCTTGAGCCAGCATACTAGTAATTTCTTCCTCTAAGACAGGTCTGAGAGCGTGGAGGAAGTGGTACGGTTGTTTCTTGATTGGCTGTGCGTCTCTGACGTCAAGTACATGCTTCACTATACATATTTGTAAATCCTAGGGGAATATTGGCGTGAGTGAATATGTCTGAATATTCCAAAATGACACTTTTTAAAGGCTCAATATCTTCTTCTGGTACATTTTCCAACTGGAATAGTGATAGTATTGAATCTTGCTTTGTTTCATTTGGCCACAATTCAGAGCCTTCATTGCAATTCTGTATTGGAAAAATGTTAAATGTAATGGTAAATTTAAAAAAAAACTATGTACAACATGTTTTCAAGTTAAATAAATAAAATCATCAAAGAAAATAATAAAGTGTAAATATCCTGTTTCCATACTTATAAGCCAGTGGTCGAAATAATGTGAAAAAATGGTGTTCAAGTAAATTTTAATAATTCATAGCATTTTTAGATTTGATTGCAAAATATATGCAGCAAAGAAAATAGGAAAACTTTTCTGTAAATCACTTGATAGTATCATTTTTATTGCTCAGTGAAAAAAATGGGAATGAGATAAACAAGATCAGTATGTCATCAAAAACGTGTCATTATAACGAAATATGAAACAGGTGAAATGAGTTGGAAAAGAGATACAAATCAAGTGGTGTTTTTATTTTGGAAATACATTGGAAAAAAGGTAAAATGCAATGACAGATTTAAAAAAATGTACACGATGTTTTTGCATGAAATCTAGTAAATCATTAAAGAAAATAATAAAGTACAAATATACTGTTTTGAAACTTTTTAAGGTGGTTGTTGAAACAATGTGAAAATATGGGAAATGAAGTAAACTTTAGTTATTCATAGAATTATTCGGACACTTATGCACTCTTCCACCACGCATTCACGGAAAGAGAAATGATCGGGGCGAAAGGAATGGCGAGGGATATTTTTTTGGGATGACCCGTGAAGGAGTTAAAACAAAATCACTTACACAAAACTTTCAGCGAAACAAAATATAATTCAAACAATAAAACTGCATGTAACAAAACAAAAAAGAAACCCTCTTATGAACTAGCGATGTATGAGTTGGTGAAAACAATTTATGACACATCAATGATAAAAACACAACAATATAACTTGATTTTCAAGATGAAATAATTGAAATAGCAAACAATAACAACAAAATATAGTTCGGTTGTGAACACGTGAAGTAGTGATACACTTTTTTAATTATTTCTTGATAGGGGAGGTAAATGAAAGTCCATCCCAATGAGTGTTATTTTTACTTTGGTGATTAATTTCACTTTCACTGAGTAACTGATGCGTTTCGTGACTGTCCGTCTTGAAACTGGGCTGAAGACAAAAGGGGGCTTTTGGGGGGGGATAGTTGCGATCTTACTTGACCGTTGTCCGTGGTTAGACTAGGTTGGATCCAACAAACTCTCGTTCCATTTACTGCACACTCCTCTTTCTCCCTTGTTGGGGGAAGCTGCATCCGGAACGGAAGGAATGCGTCCTCTTAAGCTGGTCCTTGCTCCTTCGGGTCTCTTATTTCAGACCATGTTCTACTGGAATCAATCAATTGCGTGATTGATAGGCCCCTCGTCTTCTCTGCCGTGTTGCACCCAAATTCGGGCATGGGCTCTGCCCATCACTCACTTCAAATTGTCTCTCTTCTTACACGCGCACAACCTTTTTATAATCCCCATCTTGGGGTGGGGTAATGCACAAGAGGGAGGGGGAACACGTTATTCACAGGAAAAACCTGAGTTCCCGTCCTCCCAAACACACTCACACAACACTCTTTATCTTACATAACAGACATTCATCCCCACTTACGCATACACTCTTCCCTCCACGGGTCGTGGTCTGGGGGGTGGGAAAGGTTAGCGGGAAAGAGCGGGCAGGGGAATGAATGCACTGATTCTAATGGCACCCCGTAATGGTTTTAGAACCATTACAATATAGACGATGTTTTCGCATGAAATCAAGAATATAATAAAGTACAATTACATATAATGTTTCAAAAGTTTTTTAGCTAGTTGTCCAAACAATGTGAAAAAATGGGAAATGAAGTAAATTTTTGTGCTTTATAGAATTGTTAGATTTGAGCGGAGAAAAGAGGCAAAGTTTTCTGTAAAAGCTGTATAGTATCATTTTTTTGTACAATGAAAAAATGCCAAATGAGATATACAAGATCAATATGTTAGCTAAAATTCATCTTTAGAGCGACATTGGAAAAAGGTGATATGATATGTAAAAAAGAAAAAAATTCAATAGCATGTCCCATGTTGAGATTCCATTGGAAAAATGTGAAATGTAATAGTAAATTAAGAAAAAAACTATGTACAACATGTTTTCAAGTTTAATCAATAAAATCATCAAAAAAAATAATAAGTGCATATGTATATCCTATTTCCATACTTAAAAGCTAGTGGTCGAAATAATGTGAAAAAATGGTGTTGAAGTAAATTTTAATAATTCATAGCATTTTTAGATTTGATCGCAAAATATATGGAGTAAAGAAAATAGGAAAACTTTTCTGTAAGTCACTTGAGAGTATCATTTTTATTGCTCAGTGAAAAAAATGGGAATGAGATAAACAAGATCAGTATGTCATCAAAAACGTGTCATTAGAACGAAATATGAAACAGGTGAAATGAGATGGAAAAGAGATACAAATCAAGTGGTGTTTTTATTTTGGAAATACATTGGAAAAAAGGTAAAATGCAATGACAGATTTAAAAAAATGTACACGATGTTTTTGCATGAAATCTAGTAAATCATTAAAGAAAATAATAAAGTAAAAATATACTGTTTCGAAAATTTTTAAGGTGGTTGTTGAAACAATGTGAAAAAATGGAAATAAAGTGAATTTTAGTTATTTATAGAATTTTTAGATATGGGTTGAAAATAAATGTAGTAACGAAAAAAGGCAAACTTTTCTGTCAATCACCACATAGTATCACTTTTTTTGCACAACGAATAAATGCCAAATGAGATATACAAAGGCAATATCTTAGCTAAACACATCTTCACAGCGACATTGGCAAAAAGGTTATCTGATATGGAAAAAAGAAAAAATAAAGTAGCATGTCCCATTTTGAGATTGCATTGGAAAAATGTTGAAGATATCCGGGACATGGTTCAAGTTTTTAGCTTTCCAAAATATCCTGAGTTGAAGAAGACGTGCATTTGGGCGATAAGAAGAAAAAATTTCACCCCTAGGAAAAACAGTAAGGTACCGTATTTCTCCGAATATAGTCCCCCCCCCCCTAATTTTGAGGCTTCAGTTTCGGAGAAAGTTAAAAAAATGTGTTTGAATATAGTCCCCCCCCTTACTTTTACCACAGGCATTTTTGGAAAAAAGGGGGGACTATATTCAGACATATATGGTATGTACCCTTTTCGCTGCAATTATTTGGATGTAATTTTAAGTAGAAGTGGCTTCGGGATGTTGATGCATGACTTCAGTACTGAAAATGGTGATTCAAATTATTGTAGCAGCAATTCATTTGAAAATTCTTGCATTTTAGTTGTCTTTTTTGTATTACCTAATTTGTTCGGCAAACGTGTGGTTAAAGGAAAAACTAGGAATAAGCAGCCAAGTTCATAGAATCGAATATTGTTTCTTAGCTTGCCCTATGGCGTGTTATACGTTGGCTTTCATCATTTCAAATTATCTTATGCTATAGTTTAAAATAAAAAAAATATTCTGGTATACAATTATTTACTAGATTTACGAGCCTAGTAATTTGATTTTTCATGCAGAAATACCAAAAATTGGACATGATGTGACCTAGTAAGTATGTATTGGCCAGTTCTCTTTTAAATAATTTTCTTTTCGAAAGAGAATAAGAGTAATTATTTCGCCAAATTAGATGTGGGTTAGAAGGGAAAATTGGAAATATTATTGTGATTGACTAAAGAAAATACATATTATCTGTATTGTATTTCTGTGGTTTTTTCTTTCCTGCCTCTTAAAATTTCTTGTGGTGATGACTTCATGCAAAGTAAGTATGAAATCAGAGGTGTGATCTAAGAGATATCATGTTTTATTTTACAAATGTTTATGATGGTGATTTGGCAGGACTTTCATATTTTTTAATAGGTTGATACATTTACTGCAGTGACCTAGAGACTTTTACTCATCCCAAATAATTTTTCAAATACTTTAGCGCCTGATATGGGTAAGTTTTAGTAGCTGAGACTGAACTATACGTTAATTTTTGCTTGCATTTTGATGAATTCAATCATAATAATAGCAGATGTGTCAGCAATCCTGTTTCATCGGCAATTTTTATTGAAAAAAATTATATTTTGTCAGGCTTTAGGGTAAGCTTTTCAATGCTCATGGGCTATGTGATGTCTTATTTAGTGTCAAAATTAATAAGAATTTACTCTTATTAATATCTCAAGGTTTCCAAGTAAGTACGAGCCACTAAAGAATGCTGCATGCTGGGGATGCATGAATTAGCCATAAGAATCTCATTTTTCGCAGAGTTATTTAAGTGGCCGAGTAAGTTTTTGTCAGTCGTGAGTTTTTCATGGTAATTAGAATTCATGATATAGTATTATTTACCTATTGAGAACTTACGACTCATAATGTTCTCTCCTGGCATCATGGCGTCGGTAGCTATCGATTGTGTTGCGTTCGATACATTTTCAATCGTGCCAGTTACGATATATCTAATTTTTGACCTAATCGATTGAGATTAGCCTGAGTGCTGTGTCCCTACGTGCTTCCTATTCTTTCGTACACGCTTCATAGCGGACATTGACTTGCTTCGTATGTGCTTCGTCGACAGGCCGTGAATGGATATTATCCATTGACGAAAAGTGACAGATCGGTATAGCATCCCCGTAGTCAATGGATACTATCTACATACGAATTAGATATTCTGTGCCGTCTGGGGTGTATATCAGACTCTAGCGCAATGACTGCCAGCATTGCACTGATTTAATTTATAATATAATTTCATAATATAAGAAATTAAAATTAAAATTATTACTTAATTTTAATAAGTATCTGAAGAAAAAAGAACAAAAAATATGTCAATGAAGGATTAATGTAAAACCTATGAATTTCAATATCAATGTTCATAGAATATGTAAACAAAAATTGGAAGAAAGGAATGAATTCAATTTATTGGGAAAGAGAATAACAAGTGATGGAAAAAGTAAGAAGGACATTATAAGTAGAATAGTACAGGTGAGGAGAGCATTCTACCAAAAGAAAGATCTGCTCACACTGGAAAGTTTAAGCATAGAAGCAAGGAAACAATTTATCCCAATTTAAATTATGCTTCAATACAACGTATGGAACAGGTAAAGATGGATGTGAAAGAGAAAAAAAATAAATGTAGATGAGAATAGATTAGCAGTCAGGAGAATATAGTGGAAAAATGCATCATACCATTCCCAGGATTGCTGACCAGTGATGATGAGCTTTAATTCAAATTTGATTAGAAAACAGTAATGAAAAAAGTTACCCTCATGTTCCATACTTGGGAAATGTACATCATTTAACAATATACGCACTTACTCATGGAAGAGGGACTTTAAAAGTTAAATTTTACTACCATTGGCCCATTGGCATAAGATCTTTGAAAGTATATCATCATATAAAAGTAAAGAACTGTCTTCAAACTTTGAGTTCAAATTTGAAAGGCATATTGTGATGAAGGAATAACAGGTGAGGCGATACTACAAAAATGGTTTGATCATCCTTTATATATCAACAGAATAAGTCTTTGAATTTCATGCCAATGACCTAAACATATGTTTCAGTAGAAGTAGAAATAAACTGAATTCATTCCTACCTATCCAAAGTAATAGTGTCCAGTTTTCAATGTCTTCACAATCCAGAGAAGAACTGTCTTTTACTCAGGTTTTCCTTTCCTCCCGGGGATGAGTTGCAGCTGTGAAGAGAAAAGTGAATATTATAGAAGGCATTATGGATTGCAGCACTGTAAAGACTGAACAAATAGCATTTAATGAACAAATACCTATATAATAGGTAGCCTATTAGAAAAATCATAGTAGATATTTTTTTACTAAAAAAATCATAACGCTAAGTCTTGAATGCTAAAAAAAATTGCAAAATTTTTCAGCCATTGTTTGTTATATACTGTCTGAAAAATTGGGGAAAATCTAAATAAACCATTCTAAGGTTTATAAGGCCTTTCATTTTTAAATTAATTTTGGTACCATTTCTTTAGCGCTATTTTCATCATTTTCTCAACTTTGTTCGTGGCCACTGACCTGAGGGAAATTTCTTTATTCATGTGATTTGTTTTCAGTAGGAACCTTTGATTGGTTGCAACCAATTCACCATTGATTACTCATTGTTTACCCTAGGAGTCAATTTCGACTCTTTTCATTGTCTTCATTCAAGGAACTCGTCACTTATGGACGTCATGTGTACCTTAACACATTCCGTGCTGACCGTTTTTTGAAGAAAATGCCCTGTGGCTGACTTTTTGGCAAAAATTTGTATTTTTTTATTACTATTTTAACGACGTGATCTTATGATTTGTGATGCCTGGTACATGTTTTCGCACTTTTTTTTTTAAATAACCCTTCATTTGTTAAAAATTTGAAATTTAAATTTTCAAAGTATCCGGTCAAACTTTTGATACCTTCCCGCAACACACCTACATGTTTCCCATATTTCTTTGCTCTTTGTCAGTACTGTAGCGAAAACCCGTTCAGACTTTATCAGTTTCTGGAAAAAAATAATGGAAATAATAATGCAGCAAACATTATTTTTATTATCTGGAAATGATACATTCAAATACGATTTTAAATGTTTTATTGCTCAAAAGAAAATATTGCGAGTATTACCAATATTTCCAGCAAAAGTGTTGCTCCCTATGGTGGAAAAATTATTATGAACGATATGATATCCTCTGGATAAGAGTTTATAATGATAAACATTGGTTTATAAATGAAAGGGAAAATTTGTATAAACGAAGAATTGTTGCAATGAAACATATTGTTTTACAAATCAAAAATTGACCAGCATTTTTAGAATAATTTTTCAGTTACTAAATACTTCGCATAAAATAATATCTTTTTAAATAAATATTGAAATAGAAAACATAAAAGATAAACATTAAAAAATAATTTTTTTCTGCTGGGTAAATAATTTTCTGCATCACAAATTCTTGTGATACTTCCGGAAACAGTCAAGACACAATCGAGGATCAGATAGGCAGGTGGGGCTATAATATGATGTATCCTGGTGGACATTCTTCTTGAAGCACTGCCTACATCTCTTCTGTTTTCGTCTTTTCTGTCTATCGTGTTTTTCATATAATCAGGGAAATGTCCTAATAAGCCTTTGGTTTTGGTTGAGGCAGGCTAGGATGACTATCTCCTCAAAGGGATCGAAGGTACAGATATTGTCATAAGAGATCCTATAACTGGAATTAGAAAGTTGATGAGAGGAATTTTTCAAAAATATTCTTTGAATAAAAATAACGGTTTAGCAATTTAGTAAGTTCAGTAGGTGGATTCCCAATTTTTAGTACCATTTGATGGATTTCCTTTCAATGGGAAAGTAAGACATCATTTGGTCCCAATGATCGAGGCCACAATTGTAATTGCTGTATTCAACCACCGCATGTGGCTTTCTCGGCGTGCACCCTCGTTTTTTCGTAGATTCGTTCATTTTTTGCACTGAATTCAGCGATGATTATCCGCACTTCCCTCTTATCCGTCCACCTTAGGATACCGATTTTATACTCATGAAAGGCCTCCACCACCTCACCTTTCTTTAATTCGCAGCAGAGCACCAAAAGAGGAATAACTTTCTTGCCTCTCCTCAGTGTCCCCGTCAAGTTAGGTTTCCCATTTGGATGGAGTCTAGAACTGGCTACACTGTTATAAAAGTTATCAATATAAAAGGATTAGCCTCAGTCTAAATGATCCTCCATCATTTCTTTACCATCTTCTCCGAATGCCCTTTTCCAGAAACTTCTGAGTTGGAGGACCTGTAGTGCCAAACCCTTTTGCTTCCGTCAACATATACAACTTTATTGCGTACCTATAGCGCTTTCCCCTCACATATTCACTATATCCCAGCCTAGCTCTCCAAGGAACCATAGACTATTCCAAACTTAGGTCACGTGAACAGGTCACAATTTTTTCCATTGATTCCTTGAATGCGTCTATATGGGGCTAATTTTGAATAATCAGTGGGCCAGAGGAGTGTTAGATTCAGAGAACGTAGATAGGTTCTTGTTGATTTGAAGGGCTTGGAGAATCGACATGAATTGATCAAGCGACTTCTCTCTCCTGAAGCAATGCAAGTCATATAAAGCTTTTCAATTATTGGAGATACGGGAGATTTGGATAATTCTAGCACGAAAAATAAGGCCAAAAAGTGGGGAAATTCTTCTTTGGTTAAATATTTCCATCTAGTAAATTTCCTTCAGGACACATATAGCCCATTTTATATCCTCGGATGTATATATCCTTGGACCGGATCAGTTTCTCTGAGTTCGGCGGCATGTAACTGGGTTAGCGGAAATTGTTCTCTTAGGCTTTTTTTTGTTGGGGAGGATGCCCAATAGAATGCTTGTGAGTATTTCGGATATTATGGAAAAAATCAAGTAATGAGTCTCTAATTCAAATGCTAGTGAACATAAGGATAGGGAAGTCAAGCTATTGTGCATGAAATGTAAATAGTAAAAATAAATTGCAATGTGGAACCAGGACTTTACTGAAGTTATTGTAAAATTTATACAAATATACTTATTATTTCATGCATAGCAGCAAATAAACATAGGGATAACTACAAATTTTGCCATGATGAAATCATAGCAAATAAAATTCCCTCGGAAACTTTAAAAGTATAAGAACGGAAGCATTTATTAATATCATAAGGATAAAAATACACATACCTTGAGTATGTCCGAAATTAGGCAACCAGCTAAGCAATTTACCACGATAGCGTTATTTGAAGTTAAAAATAAAAATTGCAACAAGGAAAAAATATTTGTATTCCTTCTTGTAAAAACCAATTAAATAAATACAATCTAATCATTGCGTTAAAAGTCATAAAGAAAGATAAAATACCTTGTAATAAAGTAATAACCAATCCTCGTCAAATGTAAAAGTATCTTTTTATTATTTCGCTTTGAATACTTGTAAAAGTTTTTTTTTAATGTATAAGAACAATTGTGAGAATATACAACTGTTTTCTGCATTATAAAATGAAAGTAATAAAAAAATACATTGTAAAAAGCCACCCCCTAAGACGTCCTTGCAGAGAAAAACCGGGTAAAATAGAAAAACACAGAAAAAATCGAAAAAAAATTTTTTTCGGAGCTTTCCGCACGGCAAACAGGCGAAGAGTGGTGACTGACCCTCTCCCATACCCTAACAGCAGTGGCTGGCGATCAGGGCGGAACATAACGCAAAAGGGAATCATGACGTAGCGTCTACGTCATCAGTCACTGGGTAGTGGCTGCCATGACGTAGACGCTACGTCATCAGCACGGAACGTGTTAATATCTTCCCAGACGGCACAGGAAGTTTTCGTACCTAAATACGAGGGTGGACAATCAAGATACAAAAATCGCGCTTAGGAAGTTACTTAGAAGGTTTTGTTTCTTTATTTCCTTTAATGACGAAAAAAGATGCAAGAGGACTGGCAAATTCATATGCATCGATAAAATTGTATCTCATCGATAAAACTGTATTCGGTCTGGGACTATTTTCTTTCGCGGGTGGTGCCATCTGGTGCCATCGTGCCATATCCTCCTAGAAAGATCACATGCCTTCACAAGCCGTTGGAGATGGCATGGTTTACGTCACGTCTCACCACATTTCAGGGATTTTTGTGGTTAAGTTTGTGAAAAATAGAGTGTCTGGTAATGGTGAAGTTTCCCTTATTCTTTAATTTCATTCTCTGGGCTTCAGAAACGTGTTTGTGAGATATTTTTGTTAAAAATGCCTTCCGTGTGTGTAATGTCGGGATGTAATGGAAACTCCTGGACATGGCTCAAGTTTTTAGCTTTCCAAAAGATCCTGAGTTGAAGAAGAAGTGCATTTGGGCGATAAGAAGAAAACATTTCACCCCTACGAAAAACTGTGAGGTATGTACTCTTTCTCGCTGTAATTATTTGGATGTAATTTTAAGTTAGAAGTGGCTTCGGGATGTTGATGCATCAACATCCCGAACTATTCAGTACTGAAGTACTATAGTACTATTCAGTACTAAAAATGGTGATTCAAAATATTGTAGCAGCAATTCTTTTGAAAATTCTTGCATTTTAGTTGTCTTTTTTGTATTAATTCATTCGGTAAACGTGTGGTTAAAGGAGAAACTATGAATAAGCTGCCAAGTTTATAGGATCGAGTATTGCTTCTTAGCTTGCCCTATGGCGTATTACACGTCGGCTTTCATCATTTCAAATTATCTTATGCTATAGTTTAAAACAATAAAAATATCAGGCATAAAAATATTTACTATATTTACGAGCCTAGTAATTTGATTTCTCATGCAGAAATACCAAAAATTGGAAATGATTTGACCTAATAAGTTACATGGTATTTTATTATTTATTAATTTTAGGTGTGTGAGCTTCACATCGCACCTTGTGATATCAGAAAATAATCTGTGGCCTTGGACGAGAAGACGAGGAGAAAATTCTTGCTGAATTGAAGGTGCCCAGATTGGAGGAAGGTACCATTGCTTCACTGTTACCTGTCGCCAAGAAGACAGACATTGTGGCAGAAGTGACATATTTGTGGATGTGGATTTGATTTGTGCAAGTTGGTGCAGTGATAGTGGACGTTCATCGGAGAAAGTATTGACGATAGTTTGTATGTATCGACCAGTCCTCTTTTAAATAATTTTCTATTCGAAAGAGAATAAGAGTAATTGTTTCGCTAAATTAGATGTGGGATAGAAGAGAATATTGGAAATATTATTGTGGTTGACAATAGAAAATACATAATATATGTATTGTATTTCTGTGGGTTTTTTCTTTCCTGCCTCTTTAAAATTTCTTGCGGTGGTGACTTCATGCAAAGTAAGTATAAAATCGGAGGTGTGATCTAAGAGATGCCATGTTTTATTTTACAAGTGTTTATGCTGGTGATTTGGCAGGACTTTCATATTTTTAATAGGTTGATACATTTACTGCAGTGACCTAGGGACTTTTACTCATACCAAATAATTTTTCAAATACTTTAGCGCCTGATATGGGTAAGTTTTAGTAGCTGAGACTGAACTATACGTTAATTTTTGCTTGCATTTTGATGAATTCGATCATACTAATAGCAGATGTGTCAGCAATCCTGTTTCATCGGCAATTTTTATTTAAAAATTTTATTTCGTCAGGCTTTAGGGTAAGCTTTTTAATGCTCGTGGGCTATGTGATGTCTTATTTAGTGTAAAAATTAATAAGAATTTACTCTCATTAACATCTCAAGGTTTCCAAGTAAGTACGAGCCACTTAACAATGCTGGATGCTGGGGGTGCGTGAATTAGCCATGAGAATCTCATTTTTCGCAGAGTTATTTAAGTGGCCGAGTAAGTTTTGTAAGTTCTCAATGGGTAAATAATACTATATCATGAATTCTAATTACCATGAAAAACTCACAACCGACAAAAACTTTGTCGGTCGTGAGTCTTTCATGGTAATTAGAATTCATGATATGGTGTTATTTACCTATTGAGAACTTACAATTCATAATGATTCGTATCAAGGTTCTCGCTACGGTTGGTAGCTATCGATTGTGTTGCGTTCGATACATTTTTCGATCGTGCGAGTTACGATATATCTAATTTCGACCTAATCGATTGAGATTAGCCTGAGTGCCGTGTTCCTGCGCGCTTCGTATCCAATCGTACGTGCTTAGTAGCGGACATTCACATGCTGCGTACGCGCTTCGTCGACAGGCCGCGAACGGAAATTATCCATTGACGAAAAGCGACGGAGCGGCATAGTATCCCCTTAGTCAATGGGTACTATGTACATACGAATTAGATACGGAGGGTTCTGTGCCGTCTGGGTTGGTTCATACCATGTGTTATTTGTGTGTAAACATGGATTTACGATTAAAAAGTATAAAAGCATAAACCCAAAGAATTGCCCAAAAAATAACACAGCTGAAAACATGAAGCAATGAACTGCCTAATCTCATTGAGGCCTGATTTCTTAATTTCTTCTTCATAGCCGAACACGGATTTCTTCATTTCACTTTTTGTTGTTCCGAAGACACGTTTTCCCTAAATTTCATACTGGAAAGAGAAGAAAAGATTTCTAGTCCATATGTCCAAAATTTGAAGAAGAACTCACATTCAGACTATGCTAATGTTTTGCTCACTAGATTATTAAAATTATAGATAGTTCAAAGGAAAATTTTACGCAACCATCCCTGTGATGATTGAGATTAATACTGGAAGAACAGAAGAATGCCCAAAATAAAAGAAATCAATATACCATTTTATATGCTACTATACTTTTGGTAAAATTTGAATCAATACATTGGGTTTTACACTATTTGAAGAAATATCAGGTCCATTATACAAAATTGCTAAGAGTGAATCAAATTACTTTTATAAGATTAAGACTTTGCATTAGTATTGAACTAAAAGTATACCCATGCACTGACTACCATATCTTTTGGACAAGCAAAATAAATAACAGCCATGCAAAATCACTGCCACCCTTAGGAAAAACAATCGAAAAAGCAAATGGCTTTGAGCACAAGTGAATTGATAATCACACTCGAAGGGTTGGGTTTACACTAAAGCAAAATTTGCTATAAAACAAGTCCCCAGCACATTCATATCTTGCTGTCCTGATATGTTTAACATTATAACAAAGAAATCAATATGTTAATGACAGAAATTTTGAGTCCAATTTCATTGATGTAAGAGATTAATTTAAGAAATTTTGATAATGACAAGCTTATGTTTTTAACTTACGCATAATTTCATCCCAAACTCTTAACTGGACGAATTGCTCATTCAATATATCCAAAGTATAAATGTAAATGTAACTTTATAAATGTAACACAGGGTTTATAACCTGTGTTACATTTATCAAGTTATAAAATAAGTGTAAAAGATGCTCAAATATAAATCGCATTAAGGCAAAATTTTCTCAGCAAATGAACACTGCTATTGCATGGAATTATGTACATGAATTAAGAGATTCACTCTCGCAGATGAGCTCCATGGCTCAAAATGCATCCACCAGGTTGCAGATGGTGGATCATCCTCTAGAGTCAATCAATGCCGGGACTTGGTGACGGGAGGCTGCCAACAATTACACCTCCCATTACCCGGGGGAGAGGGCAGCAGCTCATTCACATGAGTGAAGGTGGAGACCATGGTGGTCAGTACAGAGACACTCATTACACTATAAAGGCAAGCTTTTAAAATTTACTTCAACACCTGTAGTATTGCAATGTGGAAGGCAAGGGGAAACCACCACATTTTACTATTCCAAGGAGTCACAGCTACTCCAACTTTTAAATAATGAGATTTGATAGAATTATCTCAGGTAAAACATTCCTGAGGCAAACTAGTCCCCCATCCGGATCTCCAAGCAGGGAATACTTGAGAGGGTGTCATAGCTTTGTCACCATTTACAGTGACAAAGCTATGAAGGTAGTAACATGGAAAGTGAGACCATTAAGGACCTGTGGAAGGCTAAAAAACCTTTTGGAGTAATATATGGTAGTTTCCTTCATCAAAGAAAATGAAAGGCATCGATTGCAATACGTTACCCACCATTAGTGTATTCATAATATACAAATTATTAGGTTTTAGAAATACCAGTTTAGACGAATGGAAATGGTCAATTTTATCCTCATTTGAAAAAGGCCAGATTGGCACCCATGCGATGCCACTCCACGTGACGTCACAGGCACCTAGTTTCTATACGAGTAGATAGGAGTTTTACATCGTCTGAGATTACCAATGCATGCATGAGGCACAGAGCTCAGGGAAACATCTCTTAATAATCACCTATTAAAACTGCCTTAAGTCGGAAAGTTTCCTTCGTTTGATAAGGCATTATTAATCCTTATTTAAGCCAAGTGCTACCAGCTAGCAGGATACTCTGCTACCTGCTAGCATCCTGCGTCGTATCAGCGCTCAAGCCTCGCCCCAAGGTCACCTCATTTGCTGTAGTGGGAACCAGAACGACGTCACACGGAGTTTTCCCATCATTCCTACTTAGCCGTCGCGTTTCCGCGCACTTGAAAATTTTCACTTTTCATTTAATCGCAAAAAATAGATATCGTCATTTAAAAATCTAAAAATCTAAAAGTGTGAAATACTTACTCCAGGAGTAATAATCTTTCGATTTAGGCGATAAAAAAAATAATAGGAAACCATCCTATTGCAAAGATTGAACCTCAATGTGCTTGGAGTCAGCAAAATGAAGTGGTCTGAAGAGGAAGACTTTTGGAGTGGAAATGATAGGATAATGCACACAGGATCCTTAAACGGTAATGCTAGGGTTGGGATGTAAGTGAAAGGTTACTGTAGCACAATGAAGGGATAGTTATGGTAGCCTTAGAGACTAAGCTGGTAGATACAGCAGTGGCACAGGTTTATACGCTTACAATTGACTATGAAGATGAAGAAGTAGAAGAAGTCCATGAAGATATCACGGTAGTAATCATGCAGGTGAGGAGCAAAATAAAGCAGCAGTGCCTGAAATATATTTTTCCCGGGCATATGATACTGGAGAAATCTTCTTGGGTTTTACAATTGGTGAGTTGCTTGCAGGTTGACATTTCCTCTTCAACTGAAAAAACTTCAAACATATTACAGGCTACGATTAAGCACCACCTGGAACGTTTCCGTCTCAAGAGAATAGGAGTAGTGGCAGACATTCGTAGGGCTTTTCTGCAGATAAGTCTGGAAGAAAAGGACAGAGACTTTCTCAGATTTTTGTGGATAAACGAATGTGGCAAACTGCAAGTGTTGAGACATAGGCGAGTAGTGTTCGGAGTATCAAGTAGCCCATTCTTGCTTGGAGCAGTTATACAGTATCACCTGCAACATGATTTAGATCAGTGTGATTGTGAATCAGTATACAATAGACAGGTGGTGAAGAAACTGAAGGACAGTTTTTACGTGGACAATTGTGTGACCAGTGTAGCAGATGAGCAAGAAAGGAAGAAATTCACGGAAGAGGCCACAGCAGTCATGAACGATGGATGATTTCACCTCAGAGGGTGGGAGCACACAGACCCTGATGCACCTTCATCAGCTTCTGTATCCAATGTGTTGGGGATGTTATGGGACCGGAAAGAAGATACTTTACAGATAAGTATGAGCAGTTTTAACTCCCTGAATGTTGAAAGAATTACTAAGTGGATCATTTTGTCTGCCGCTCATAGAGTGTTCGATCCTCTTGGCTTTACATGTGGAGTGTCACTGCTTCCCAAGCTCCTACTGGAACAAACCTGGAAGTCTGGCATTGGCTGGAATCAGGAGGTGTATGAGGACTCACGGTTGCAGTTCCAGAAGTGGATGGGTGAGCTGTCATCCCTTGCACAACTCGGATTCCCGAGATGGCTCTCTGGCACCAATGGGAGAGAAAATTGGTCTTTTCATGTATTTTGTGATGCTATAGTCAATTAGCATATGCGGCTGTTGTTTTTCTATGAACAGAGACTCCAGAAGGTGTTCAAGTACAATTGGTTCAGACCAGGGCAAGGGTATCACCGATAGGCAAAATGAACAAGAGGTTTACAATTCCAAGATTGGAATTGCTTGCAGCCACAATTAGTGCCAGATTGTATTCACCTGTAGTGTCAGATTGTATTCACCTGTAGTGTCAGATTTAGGGATGCAAAATATTGAGACAATTTTTTGGAGTGACTCCACCACAGTGTTAGCCTGGATTGGGCGAGAGGAGTTTTGGGATGTTTTCGTCGGGAACAGGGTTAAAGAGATCCGTGAGCTGACTTTGGGACATTCATGGAGACATGTGCCTGGTAGTCTTAACCCCACTGACCTCCCCTCCAGGGGATGTTCCCCTAAGAAATTGTTAGCATCGAAATGGTGGGAGAGTCCTGATTGGTTGAAGGATTCACCTTGTATGTGTCCCAGTGAAAACATTTTTTATGATGAGGAGGAGATAAAAGTAAGGAAAAGGAAAAGTGTCACTTCCTCAATGATATGTAACTCGAGGGAAAGGGATTGGTACTATCGGCACTTTTCGAAGTATAAGCAAATTTTGTACATGATTGGTTGGATTTATCGTTTCATACACAATTGTAAATTAGGGAAAAGGCAACGGGTGAAAGGAGTTTTGACATGTGAGGAAATTTCAAATGCTGAAACCAAATTGTTAAGGCTTGTACAGCAAGATGCCTTCAATTGTGTTGATGATAAGAAATTGGAGAGCTTGTCGATGGTGATGGGTTGATATCGATGGTGATGGGTTGATATGATTGAGAACAAAGGTTTCTCATCGTGAGGATGACAGGGATTTTTGTTACCCTGTTGTTTTGCCATATCATCAACATGATGTAGTGTTCAGACTGATTTTGGATGTGCATAGGGAGTCATCACATGCAGGTGTACAATTAATGATATCCATTTTAAGGGAAAAATATTGGATATTGGGATCTCGTCGTCGCACAATAAGACAGGTGCTGGATCGGTGCCAAGTTTGTAAAAGACAGAGTTGGAAGCTCTACCCACTCCTCTACCCCTTGATCGCGTGCGTAATGCTAAGGTATTTGAACAAGTGGGGGTTGATTTGGCTGGGCCATTGCATGTGAAGGGAGTGGGAGGGAATTCCACCAAGTATGGGTTTGTTTATTTACTTGTGGAGTTTATTGGGCAGTACACTTAGAACTATTGTCATCTCGGTCTACAGATTGTTTCTTACAGGGGTTCCGTAGATTCATTTTAGAACAAGGTCGACCAAGTACTGTCTATAGTGACAATGGTACTAACTTTGTCGGGGCAGATAATGCATGTGGACGACTGGAGTGGAACAAAATTAGGGAATACAGCACTGCTCAAAGAATCAAATGGAAATTCAATCCGCCAACAGCATCATGGTGGGGTGGTTGGTGGGAGAGACTAATTGGTTTATTGAAACAATTGCTTCGACACATGCTAGGAATGGCATTTCTCACTTTTGAAGAACTACAGACTATTTTATGTGATTGTGAAGCAGTGATGCCCCTTAACTTATGTGCCTGAGTGCCCCTCAGATTTAATTCCTCTTACCCCCAATTTGTTTTTGAGAGAGGTAGAAGAAGTGGGTGTTCCTGATTTTGATTTGGTAGAGGCTTTTGACCTAAACAATAGACTGAGATATCGCCAAAGCCTTAGAGAAATACGGAGAAAAAGATTTCGCAATGAATATTTGCGACAGTTAAAATTGGCTGGAAAGAGTCAACCTCTTCATGCAATTAGGGTAGGAGAAGTAGTTTTAGTAGGAAGTGACAATAGCAAGCGTTTAGATCGGCCATTGGCCCGAGTGAGTGAGCTACCTGGACGAGATGGAACAACAAGATTGATTAGACTTAAATCTCAGAATGGTGAATCGTTGCGCCCAGTGCAGAGGGTTTATCCTCTTCAATTAGATTGCCCTAATAAGGACAATGTGAAGGGCACAACAAGCCAGCCGTTGAGAGACAAGTTAAAGTTAACTGAGGGTGAAACACGTAGTAATTCTGATAGACCAAAGGTGAAAATGGTTTGGAATGAGAGCAAAGAGACTTTATTGACACGAAAAGGCAGGCAAATAAAGGTGCCTGTAAGACTTGATTTATGAGCATGTTTCATTGTATTTTTGTATAATTTTATAAGTGTTCTGGTTTTGTTTGCTTGTAAGTCAGTTCCTAAGGTTTTATTTCAATGACTTAGGTGGGAGAATGTTATATGTTGCATCAGCCCCTACCGCTCTTCGATTGTTTTTTTTTCTGAACGGAGAGAGAGGGGGGCGACCAGCCAGAGGGACTGCGTAGTTGCTGAAGGGTAGCGTGGTAATGTGGTGCATGCTCCCACATGTGATCCATGTAATTTTCGTGTTGTGTATTAAAGGAAAACGTGGAAAGAACAGTGTTTGTGTTCATTTCATGACATTTGGCGACCGTGACAGGACTAGTAAGGATACTCAATGGAAAACATGGATAAGGCTAAGAAATCATGGAAGACATTGCGGAGTGCCTTCACGAGACTGTACAACGAGATCGACGGTGCTGTGAAAGCGGGAGGCAAAAACATTTTGGATATTCGAGCATCCCTGGAAATGTTAGAGAAGAGACAGGTCGAGTTATCGCTGTTAGACGATGTGATTTACAACGAACTGTTAGAAATGGAGAACGTGGGCCAAAAGGAATTGGACAATGAGATCTCGAGGGCAGAAGAGCATGCGATCCGTTTATTCAAGATAAAAGGAGCTGTCGCTAAATTGGAGGAAGATGACCGACCACAGGTAGTATTTCCAGATCCAGTTCGACTCGTAGCAATAAGCGCACGTTCAAACTCCCCCAATTGGAATTAAAAAAGTTTGGAGGTGAGTCGAAAGATTTTCTAACATTTTGGTCACAATTCAAGAAAATTGATGAGGACCCAACCATTGATGCGAGTGAGTGAGTTTGTCTTCATTTCACAACAAGGGGAGAGCGAAATAGGATTAGATAAGACTGAGAAATCAGTGGAGAATAGATGGAAAAATATCAAAAATGTGCTTCAGGAGTCTGCTAGATATGATCATGGGAGAAGAAAATTCATTAAGAAAAAGCCATGGATCACACATGAAGTCCTAGACCTCATTGAATAACTAAGAAAGTTTAAATATGCATGCGAAAATATGAAACAAAGGGGAGCGTGATGAACCTGTGCACAGATGCGGAAAGTAGGTACATATGTATCTACAGCCCGCTTCCACTTACCCTTGCAAGAGGGAGGGCCCATTTCAAGGAACAGAGTACAAGATGTCATTCCATCATGGAAAAGTATGAAAATATTTTAATTGAAATCGAAGACGAAGTGAAAATGGAGGAGCTATACAACAGAGGCAAACTCGGCTCAAAAATTATCGAAGAGGAAAGCGAAGGCTATGATTAAGCACCGCCTGGAATGTACCACTGTGAAAAATCAAGGGAGAAAGGCAGAAAATTAGTGTAAGCCAATCAGAAGAAACTTGTCTTTTGGTGCAAAACAGACCACTATATGTATATGTAATAAGGCACCATTTTTGGATTGCCACGCCCTGAGGATGATAGCAGAGATGGTCCCACACAGAAAATAAACATCTATTAGGTATCTAATAGATATCTACAGATAGATAAATAGTTATCTAATAGACATCTATCGTAGATATCTATTAGATATATTATTGTCAAAACAGCAGCATGTCTAATAGATATCTACTGTATATGTCTATTAGATATCTACTGTAGATGTCTATTAGATACCTACTGTAGATATCTATTAGATATCTACTTGTCTATGTTTTATACTTATCTATATCTATAAAAAAAAATTCTCATGCCTATGCTTGATGCATCGGGGCTCAGCTTAAAGCCACTGAGTGCGTCCACCGGGTTGCAGATGGTGGGTCGACCTTTAGATATAGAGGTTAGTTGCGAGATAAGCGAGTTCTCTCGTCGAGTAAGCAGTCGTGGACAAAAAGCGGCGGTGTTCTGAGGGGGTATTGGGCTACCCTTGGGTAAGGTAGACCATTTAAAAGATACCAAAACCTGCGAAGATACCGTGACTTGGCGACTGGAGGCCGCCAACAATTATGCCTCTCATCACCCGGGGGAGAGGGCAGCAGCTCTTCTTCACATGTGCGAAGGTGGAGACCATACTGGTCGGTACAGCGACACACATTCCACTACGGGCGTGGTAACATTTACTTTAACAGCTGTAGTACTGCGATGTGGAAAGCAACGGGAAACCACCACATTATCATCCCAAGGAGTTGCAGCTACTCCACTCAATTTATATAATGACATGATGGAATTCTCTCGGGTAAAATATTCCGGAGATAAACTAGTCCCCCATTTGGATCTCTGGGCGGGGACTACTCGAGAGGGTACGTCGGTCAAAGGTGATAGAATATTAAGGATAGGAACATGGAAAGTTAGATCACTTCATACCTGCGGTAAGCTAGAGAAATTGAAGGTGGAGATGCAAAGAATGAACCTCGATGTATTAGGCATCAGCGAAATGAAGTGGCCCCAGGAAGGAGACTTTTGGAGTGGAAGCTACAGAATGATGCACACGGGATCGCTAAATGGTAATGCTGGAGTAGGCATAATGCTTAGAAAGAGCGCCGGGATGCGTGTTAAAAGCTACCTGCAGTTTAATGAAAGGATAGTAATGGTGAAGATAGATACTAAACCCGTAGCTACTGTAGTGGTACAGGTTTACATGTCTACGTCAGTTTATGAAGATGAAGAAGTAGAAGATGTCTACCAAGATATAGCGGAAGTTATCAAGCAAGTAAGAGGGGAAGAAAATCTTATTATTTTAGGTGACTGGAACGCCGTCGTCGGCGAAGGTCAAGACGGAATAATAACTGGGAAATATGGGTTAGGTAACCGAAATGAAAGAGGAGAAAGGCTACTTGAATTATGCACTGAGCACAGGCTAGTGGTTGCCAACACTTTATTCCAAAACCCCCTGCGAAGAAGATACACGTGGAAAATGCCAGGAGACCTTAGAAGATTCCAAATCGACTACATTCTAGTGAAACAAAGATTCAGGAACCAGGTGAAGGACTGCAAAAATTATCCAGGAGCAGATATCGATAGTGACCATAACTTAGTTATGATGAAATGCCACCTAAAATTTAAAAAATTGAAGAAAGCCGTGAAAAACATATGGCAGGTTGAAAAATTGAAGGAGGTTCAGCATCAACTGGCTTTTAAAGAGGCTGTAGAAAAGAAAATAGGGGAGGATACGACAAAAAAACCAATGGAAGAGAGTTGTAAAACCATTAGAAGTGATCTGCAGGCAGCAGCTGAGGAAGTTCTTGGTAAAAGAAGAGTCGTTATGAAAAAAACCATGGATCACGCAGGAAGTATTAGATCTCATTGAAGAAAGAAGAAAATACAAGGCTACAAAAACAGAGGAAGGACAGAATTGTTACAAGAGGATAAGGAACGAAATTTGCTGGAAAGCGCGGAAGGCTAGAGAAGCGTGGATGAAAAGTATTTGTGAAGAAGTACAAAACAATCTTAAACATGGAAAAGTAGAGGCCCCCGTAAAGAGGGCGTAAGATGTAATACCGTTAGGGACAAAAACGGAGAACTCATGATTGAAAACGAAGAAAAAGGGAAGAGATGGAAGGAATATATCTGGAAGATCTGTACAAAGGAAGCAGCCTCAGAACGAATGCTATCGAAAACGAGAGGGAAGTGGATGCCGATGACATGGGAGCCCCAATTTTAAGATCGGAATTTGATGCGGCTGTAAGAGACCTCAGGATAAATAAAGCGTCTGGCATTGATGACATTCCTGCAGAACTAATTAAAAATTCAGGAGAGAAGACGTTGAACCAGCTATAAAAAATCATTAGTGAAATGTATTCGACAGGTGAGATACCAGAGGACTTTGAGAGGAACATTATAATCCCTATTCCTAAGAATAAAAGAGTGGAGAACTGCGAAGACTTAAGGACCATTAGTCTTACTTCACATACGTCGAAGATACTGACAAGGATCATCTATAGAAGAATGGAACGAAAAGCGGAAGAGTACTTGGATGAGGACCAATTTGGATTCAGAAAAAATAAAGGCACAAGGGAAGCAATATTGGCCCTAAGACTGCTCATAGAGAAGAGAATGGAAAAGAAAAAGCCAACGTTTGTTGCGTTTGTGGACTTAGAGAAAGCATTTGACAACGTGGATTGGGGCACAATGCTTGGAATCCTAAAGGAAATTGGGGTTCTTTATACTGACAGAAGAATGGTCCACAGTTTATACAAAAACCAAGTAGCGGTGATAAAATCAGGGCCCAGCTGTGAAGAAGCAAGAATTAGGAAAGGAGTGCGACAAGGCTGTTCATTGTCACCCGTAATTTTCAACGTTTACGTTGAGAAAGCCATTAATGAAATCAAAGAAAAGGCATTGGGAGTGAATATCCATGGAGAAAAAATTAGCATGCTAAGTTTTGCCGATGACACAGCCGTTATAGCAGAAACAGAGAGGGATTTGAAAAATATTCTGGTTAATATGGGTAGGGTAAGGGTAAATATCAACTTAAAGTAAGCACGAAGAAAACCAAGATATTAGTATGCAGCTGAAGAGAAGAAGTCAAGACTAACATTAAAATAGGGAAGCAAAAACTGATAGAGGTGGATGAATTCGGTTATTTGGGAAGCAAGATAAATAGTGACGGGAGAAGTAAGAAAGAAATTATCAGCAGAATAGCCCAGGCGAAGAGAGCATTCCACAAAAAGAGAGACCTGCTTACAGCGGGAAACTTAAATATGGAAGTAAAGAAACAATTTATAAGAACCTACATTTGGAGTATGCTCCTATACGGAAGTGAGGCATTGACAATGACCGCAGCAGAGAAAGCAAGGATAGAGGCCTTCCAAATGTGGTGCTACAGAAGAATGATGAAGAATAAATGGATTGACCGAGTTAGTAACGAGGAATTCCTAAGAAGAGTGGGAGAGAAGAGAAGCCTCATGAAAACCGCAATACGAAGACGGAACAACCTTATAGGCCACATCTTAAGACATGATGGCCTGATGAAGACAATCGTCGAAGGACAAGTGGAAGGCAAGAATGGAAAAGGAAGACCTCGAACAAAATATATGGAACAAGTGAAAAAGGATGTGAAAGAGAAGAAATACGTAGGTGTGAAAAGATTAGCTGATAGGAGAACAGAGTGGAGAGCTGCGTCAAACCAATCCTAGGATTGTTGACCAGTGATGATGATGATGATGATGCTTGCTGCAATTAACATAAGTGAAAAACTTGTCGCCGTATGATCAAAATGAAAACTACAAAATATACTGCTGTGAAATAGCATCGCTCCCAGGCCCCTCTAGTGAGAGCCGGATGCACTCACCACTAGACCTACTAATCCTGATGGTGAGATGGCGCTATTTTGGGATTATAAATCAATTGTTAAAAATATCGCTCTGAAATTAATTAATTACAGCCGAACTAAGGCCCATTCAATGGAACCATCATCAGTTTAGAAATGTGTTTGCCATTCAGAATGCCATAAAAAATAGGGCATTGAAAAAGGCAGAATAAGGTATGTGGTCTCCCCTTGTCAGTTAGGGGAGAGACAATCTTATGTAATTACAATAATTATGGTTATTAGTACTAATCACCTTAATTCTAATAGGGGAACGGCAGCAAAGGGAACTGCAGCTAGGGGGAACGGATGGTTGCTGACGTCATGCAGTTGGCATCGTTCAACGCATGGCATAATTTGTAAGTCCACCATTGCTCGAGTAAGGAACCAAAAAAATTGTCCCTCAATCAAATGTTACATCGCTTCCATAGCTCATGAATCGCATTTTAAAACACACTTTCGGAGATGCATCCAAAACCGCCCGTTGTCACCTGCACATCTAATAGATGTCTAATAGACATCTATTAGATATACATCTATCATAGATGAAAATAGATAATATATAGCTATCTATAGATATCTATTTTCCGTGTGGGGTAGATTGAAATACCAATGCCAACACATTGAAAATTCATTTATATGAGAGAGAGCATCTCAAAATCAGAATTTGACACTGCAATAAGAGAACTGAGAAAGAATAAGACCTCGTTATTACATGACATTACAGCAGAGCTAATCAAAAATGTAGGAGAAATGGTCTTAACTCAAATGCACAAAACTACCTGCATTATATGTACTCAACAGGAGATTTACCTTGAGACTTAGTGAAGATTCCCATTGGTGTAACTGGGAATATGCCTTGGGAGTGATGAAGGGGCCTGAAGGGAGGACCGGGACAATTTTTGAAAAATGACATTCCTAGAAATACATTTTACATCATTATGGCACTTATAATTTAGCTTTAGCCCTTTGAGTGCCAACCGATTTTCTAGGCACTATGCCAAAAGTGCCGAGGAATTTTTGCTGATTTTGCAGTAGGTTAGGGAAAACAATAAGGTCTCAAAAACAAGGAAAGGTATATGTTCAAAAACTTTAGGAAATCTTTACTAAATGTGGTTTCACCTTTTTATTATATTATTTGACAAATTTTTGGTAATATGAGTTAATTTTTATAATTTGAAGAAAATAGTTAATGTCAAAATAAAATGAATATTGACAATTGTATGATAAGTTAATTATCAGCATCTAAGAGTGACATTGCATGAAGGAGCGCTCCTGACACTTTTCACGAGAGATAGGAGGAGCGAGATAGCACTTCCAGGCACTCTAAGGGTTAAGCAGATGCAATTATTATTTGTCAAAACTAGGCAATACGTAGTTTTAAACAATTTTTCTTTTTTTCTGAGGCTTTGAGGGGGGGAGGGGGATCTTGTTTGGACCTTAGGGTTGGGGTGATTGGAGGCCGCGATGATGGATCTATGGGTGGAGGCCCAAGGGTGACATGACTTAGTGCGAGGGCTGCATGCTCAGAGACAGAGACAAGGGGCAGTGTTTGGCGGGACATCAGCCGAGAAGCATCCATTCTGTGATATGAGCCATTTCTATTTGTTAATACAGTCCACTAAGTATCTTTACACGTTTTTCACATCATTAAAGTTACCACCCTTGGACAAGTCGGTTTGAAGACGCGTACTGAGTATCGAACATTTTTTGGTCATTCAGGTCGGATAGATGTGATCGGTTTGTGCATAATATTACTGTTATGTGCATTAGTGTTGTAATCGTTAATCCATGCGTCAAATACTCCAGTGAGCGTTGCTTCCAGAACAGTCCCGAGTTCGATTCCGATGACATTACAGTGGCGATAGCGGGAGATCACTTCAACAGTGCACTTTCATAAGGGATAATTCTGGCGTCATTGCTTCCGTCAACATATCATGGCGGGCAGCAAGCGTCGAGAATAACCTCTCACCAGGCAAGTCCATTTTTTGGAGTCATCCCCACTAATCCTGGGGATTAAGATTGTCGGAGGTAGCCTCTAAGCAGGGGATGCACCGTACTCCATGCTAGCATCTACAATGCACTTTTCTGGACCTTCGGGGGACATAGGCGAGGACTTCGGCGGGAGCACAGCTGATGCAGATAAGGTCGTCGGAAGCCTCTCACGTCGTAAGGAGCTCATCGCAACGTCACCGTCACTGCACGGCGTGCTAGCCAACCAAGATAAGTATTGTTTCAGTCTGGTTTAGTTTTCCTTTCTTGTATTGTATTTGTTCCTACATTACCTACCCATACCTTTATCATGCCATCCAAAAAAGCTGATTAGAAAAAGGGCTTTAGCCACGGGTAAGTTAACACGGGCGAAAACTTTCCTTGATAATTTCGAAGAAGGATCGGATGCAACTCAAGTTCAAGTGAGATTGGATAAATTGCCTAGCATATGGTAGGAATATGATGAAGTTCAGTTGTAACTAGAGTTAGGAGAGGAAGGAGAGGATCACGAAGCAGACAGGGAGGATTTTGAGAACACCTACTATGCAGTGGTAGGAAAAATGACTATCATTTTAGAAAAGGGTCATGAGGCGCAGTCTTCACTCTCACAAGAGTCGCTCTCCAGACACAGCAATGGTCGAGATAACCAACGGGAAGTAAAACTTCCAACCATCAAATTACCCAGCTTTAGTGGAAAGGTAATAGAGTATAAACATTTTTATGATACTTTCAATAGTTTGGTCATCTAAAACAATTCGGTGGATGATATACAACGGTATCATTATTTGCTGTCAGCGCTCGCTGGGGAAGCGCATCAATTGATTGAAAATTTGCCCATTACGTCACAGAGCTTCAAGGTCGCATGGGAAATAATTTGTAAACGGTACTACAATCTTAAACTTATAGCAACCGCACACATGAAGTCATTATTTTTAATACTATCGATGAAACCCTACTCTTTAAATGAATTAAGAATGGTGCTTAATCAACTAGTTAGCAACTACAATGCGATCGAGGCATTAAAGCTTGACACGCCAATGCAGGAAGTGTTGCTATCTCAATTTCTGCTCGAGAAGATTGACGAACAGACTTGCAAGGAATGGGAGGTGAAGGCTAAGAACCAACAGTTCCCAAGGTTGGGTGAACTAATTGAGTTTTTAGAAACTAAGTGTCAGGCATTGGAGGTAGTCCAATCCAATCAAACACAAAAGGAAAAATCAACCACCAGTAAAAAACGCGAATCGTGCAACTGAGGCCAATCTACTAGCCATAGTTATTTCACAACAAATTATGAGTGTCCAGTTTGCCAACATAATCATGCAATTTATAAATGTCCAACATTTATCCAGCAAAGTATTCCGCAGAGGAAGGAACATGTCAAGAAAAAGGGCCTTTGCTTCAACTGTTTACACCCGAATCAGCGCATTAAAGAGTGTAAGGCAGGAAGGTGTCATATTTGCAAGCAGAAACACCACACTCTACTTCATATTGAATTCAAGAAGCATCTCTATTCACGTCAGAAACAGTGTACTAGTTCTCAGCAGGCTCCACAGTCAGACGTAAATGCTCCTGGAGACAGCGTCTCTCCCTCCAACAGTGCAATGACATACTGCTCCGTGAAAGGCAAACCACATTCTCAGGTTTTGCTTTCTACTGCATTAGTGCAGATACAAGGTAGTGAAGTGAAGGTTACATGAATGCAGAGCATTACTAAATTCTTGTTCACAAGCTCACTCCGTCACCGAGGCACTAGCTCAGCGTCTTAAACTGAAGAAGGTGCGCAGCCTTGTGCCAATACAAGGAATTTATAGTACCAAATCAACCATCAAGTATAGTACTACCATGCAAATGCACTCATGGGTCAGTAACTACCACGCTCAGCTTGAATTTTTAGTACTTCCTAGTATATCAGGGCACATCCCAGCGTCGTATGTCGCAACTCAAGACTGGCAGATTCCAAGAGAACTTACCCTAGCAGATCCTGAGTTCAACACACCAGGAACAATTGATATGCTGATTGGGGCAGAAGTGTTCTTCAGTGTTCTCAAACAAGGTAAACAGGTGAGACCTGGACCTTATCCGATTTTGCAGGACACAGAATTTGGCTGGATCTTAGCTGGAAGGTTTGAAACACCTGAGGATATTTGTGCAGAGCCTCAACCATTGGAAATGTTCGTAGTGAGAGAGTGCAGAAATCTAGAAGAGCAGCTGCGACGATTTTGGGAATTAGAGGACATGAACCAGAAGCCTTCAACAGCCGAGGAAAGGGAATGCGAAGATCACTTTGTTAAAAATACAAGGAGACACCATACAGGTCGATTCATTGTACGACTTCCGTTCTGAAAGAACCCCACCGAACTGGGAGACTCTCTTGAGGCAGCTAAGTGAAGACTGCAGCAACTTGAAAGGCAAATTAAGGCTGACAATCACAATTGCAGAGTCTACCAAATACTTTGGAGACAGGCGGAGGATCGCAACCAGCCCGACAAGATGGAAAACATTTGTAGCTAACAGGGTCTCTGAAATTCAGGAGAATGTATCCGGATGCAAATGGAAGTATATCTCATCCGGTCAGAATCCAGCAGACTTGACTTCTAGGGGAGATACTGGAGATTCCCTTATTAATTGCAGCTTATGGTGGCATGGGCCGACATGGATGGTGGATTCACCAGCAAGGTGGCTATTGAGACACGAGGAATTTACCGAGAGCATTCATAATGAAGAGAGAAACATAAACACTGTTTGTCTAGCAGTCACTAAGGAGGATATCACACTTCGATTCTCTAGTTTGCATAGATTGCAACGAGTAGTATCTTACATGCTGAGATTTATCTTCAATGTGCGCTGTGAACGGTCGCTACGGAGAAGCAGATCACTAACAAGTCCATAGTTGCAAGAAGCCCTAACGGTATGCATTAAGTTAGTGCAACCATCAGAGTATTCTAGCGATATAACTGATCTCTTGACCAAATCAGCAGTCTCAAACAAGAGCAAGCTGAAGTCATCGCACCCATTTCTTTGTCAAAATCAAATTCTCAGAGTAGGAGGAAGGCTTGAAATGCCTCAACTTCCATTTGAACAAAAACATCAAGTGATTCTTCCCCCTAAACATAATTTTACAAAGTTAATTATTGAGGAAGAGTACAGAAGACTGTTGCATGCTGGTTGTCAGTCAGTACATTCATCCCTGAGACAAAGGTACTGGATCATCAATGGCAAGAATTTGATAAAGAAAATTATTCATCAGTGCTTGACATGCTATAAGTTGAAGGCAGAGGCAGCAAAACAACTTATGGGGCAACTTCCACAATATAGGGCTACGGCTGAAAGACCATTTTTAAACACAGGAGTGGATTGTGCTGGGCCGTTGCTCATCAAGTCTGGTTCACAGAGAACTAAAACCAAGGTGAAATGTTACGTCACTATATTTGTTTGTTTGGCATCCAAGGCGATTCACTTAGAAGTTGTGAGTGATATGACAAGCCAATCTTCCCTCGCCGCATTGCGAAGATTTGTTGCAAGACAAGGAAGGTGTTCTCAGATATACAGCGATAATGGCTCAAACTTTGTAGGTGCCGCTAGAGAACAATGAGAATCAGCTGAGTCTTTCCTAGCAGTTCAACAATCAAGCATCACACAGGATTATAGTGCTCAAGAAGGCATCCAATGGAACTTTATCCCTGCAGGAGCTCCACACTTCGGAGGCATCTGGGAGGCAGGAGTAAAATCAGTGAAACATCACTTGAGAAGGGTTATGGGAACCAACTGTCTAACGTTCGAAGAGCTAACAACCCTTTTAACTCAGATAGAGGCATGCCTTAATTCCCGACCAATAACACCTTTGTCAAATGATCCCAATGATCCCTTGCCCTTAACACCTGGTCACTTTCTCATCGGAGCTCCCTTGACTTCCCTTCATGAGCCAGATCCGAGCGATACTCGTGTTGGTTTGCTTTCCAGGTGGCAATTACTCCAAGCAAAACTTCAGCAATTTTGGCGGGGCTGGTCAAATGATTACTTGACACATCTGCAGCAACGAGCCAAGTGGTCAAGGGAATCCAGCAACGTTCGCCCTGGCATGGTGGTGTTACTCAAGGAGGGCAATACACCCCCATTAACCTGGAAGCTTGCGGTTATCGACGAGGTGCATCTTGGGGCTGATGGACTTGTTATGGTGGCCACAGTGCGGAACTCAAAAGGAACATTTAAACGTCCCATCACAAAATTGTGTCCCCTCCCTTCACAAAATGATAAAAGGGAATTTTAGTCCCTTTTGGCGGGCGGTATGTTTGGACCTTAGGGTTGGGGTGAGTGGAGGTCGCGATGATGGATCTATGGGTGGAGGCCCTAGGGTGACATGACTTAGTGCAAGTGCTGCACGCTCAGAGACAGAGACAAGGGGCAGTGTTCGGCGTGACATCAGCCGAGAAGCATCTATTCTGTGATGTGAACCATTTCTATTTGTTAATACAGTCCACTAAGTATCTTTACACGTTTTTCATTTCATTAAAGTTACCACCCTTGGACAAGTCGGTTTGAAGACGCATACTTAGCATCGAACAGATCTACAGGGCCAGATTAACCCATAGCTATAGGCACCTCTCCATTGAGCACCTCCTCCTCACTTGAGCCCCCCCTTCCTGATTTTTATGATAAGGCATAGCCACTCACATGAGGTAAGGTTCAGAAAAAAAGGAATAAACAGATATATGGCTGACAGCATAAGTTTATGTTTGAATTTCTACGCAGGGAAAACATAAAACAATTCAATTAAAGAAAAATAGCTTGGAGTTAAACTACATGAAACTAGGTTTTTGCAACTAAAACACTTTATGAATACCCTTTTCCAAAAATAATGCATTAATTCATACCACAAAAAAGAAGAGCACCTTCAAAAATAAAAACATACGTACTTACTTCTGTAACTGAATGAACTGTGCTAGCACAAAATATAGTATAAATTAACTAATTTTAAATACATGAAGAGCAGTGGTATGAACGACATTTTCAATTGAACAAAGCCTATAAAATACAAATACGCATATCTTCTAAAGAAATTAAAATGCAGATTAAAAACATTAATGAAGACTATAACATGGCCTGCCTCAAGCAGAACAAGAAGTACTTCAAAAGTTTCCTTCCTGTATTCTTTTCGGCAAATTCACCAATTGAGGCATCGCAGTTCAAGGTCTGCTATAATCCTAACTTGTCACATTTAAAGCCCTAGCAAAGAGGGCAGGCAGACGGAATCAGTGGTGCAGCGAGGGGGGGGGGGGGGATTTGGGGGATAAAAGCCCCCCAGGGCTTAGAGAAATAAAGTTTAATCCATTTTACTTAATTTGATTGATATTACTAATAGAATAGTATAAGGATTAATAAAATATCCCTCAGAAAGCCGTAAAACTCACCACTTTCAACCATTTTATCTAAAATTCTACAATTTATTAATCTCGCACCTACCGCTTATCCTGGTGGGTATACAATACCCCCACACATAAAGGTATTATTACACCTATACCCCCCAGCCTTAATTCCTAGCTGCGCCCCTGGACAGAACCCACATGATAAGCCTGCTGACGGCGGTGCACTTTGAGGGGCCTCCAGTACAGATCATTGCCGGTTACCTAACAGAAGCCGCCCCTTGGACAGAGACGCCCCTAGGCACGTGCCTATTTTGCCTTATGGTAAATCCGGCCCTGGGGATCTATACCCTCCTCCCCCCCCCATAGTTACGCCACTGATCGTTCCTATAGCCTAACAGAAGAGAGCAGAGAAAAGTTAAGTTCTTAGATTCATCTGCCTGGCTACACAAGCGTCGAAGATACTGACGAAAGTCATATTCAGGAGAATAGAATGCAGAGAAGAAGCAGTGGCGCAGACTCCATGGGGGCTTGAGGGGGCCCGAGCCCCCTCACAAATTCGTTATGGGTGTGAGGATAAAATGTGTCAGGCTAGTCAATTTTCCCCGGAGTGTCCAGATATCGAGATTTGAGTTATCAGGGTTCTAATGTTGATCATATGACTCTTCTAAAATGCTTAAAAAATTTAGAACTCACTACTTATAAAAATCCCCGGGGCAAGATCCCCGGTTTGCCCCCCCCCCCAATAGTTTTTGCAAGTCAGCATCCCTGAGAAGAAGAATGACTGGATGAGGACCAATTTTGACTTAGGAAAATCAAGTGCACAAGAGAAGCAATTTTGGCTCTAAAGCTGATCATAGACAAAAGAATGCAAAAGAACAAACCGACTATTGCTAGCATTTGCCGACTTGGAGAAGGCTTTTGATGATGCGGAAAGGAATTCAATGCTTAGAATTCAGAAAGGATTTTGAGTGCTCCACAGTAACGGTAGAGTTGTGCACATTTTGTATAAAAACCAATTAGCCCCGCAGAAAATGCGGACCCAACCGCGCAGAAGAAAGAATAGGAAAACAAGTGAGACAGGGGTCTGCCCTGTCCCCAGTAATTTTTAAAGTTTACATCGAGAAAGCCATCAATGAAATTAAACAGAGGGCTTTGGGTGACAAAATTCACGGAGAATGAATAAGTATGCTGCGATTTGCTGACAACATAGCAGTCATTGCCGAGAATGAGAGGGATTTGAAGAAGACTTGAAAAATATGGAAAGGACAAGTTGACAAGTGAACAGGAATCAGCTGAAAATCACCAAAAAGAATACTAAAATATCATTCAGTAGCAAAAGAGAGAAGACTATGACATGGGGCAGCTGCCCCCCCTAAAAGCGAAAATAAATTTAGCTTAATACGAAACTTATATGGAACTAAAATAAAATATTATTATTTTCATGTAAATAATTCTATTAACTAATGAAGCGCTGTCATAATATTCTTAAGATTTTGGTTTCATAAACCCTTTCTGTGCTAAAATGTTACAACTAGAACGACAACGGCTTCCTGGGTACCCCCCCTCGTTTTGACCCTGGGTACGCCCATGGACTAGGACCAACGAAAACCTAGAAGAGCATAACCACCAACAGCTCAGAAGCAAGAATAGGAAAGGAGGTAAGTGTATGCGCTGTCCCCCGTAATTTTTAGCTCTAGAAGTAGAAAAAGTTAGACGTGAGAGCCAGCCAGAAGCGGACTGCGGCTGGTCGGCGATCGCGGCCGCCCCTCAACGCTCGCGTCCGTCGCGCTGGTCCACGACCACCAAGATAGAAGGCCTGAGCACTGATGCCTTTCAATTTGCCGACGTCACGAGCCGTAGGCTATCAACCGCGCCTTGATCCGACAATGCTTGCACTTGTTTATATGTATTTATAAGCCATTGCGGTGAAAACGGTGATGAGGTTGTTGAACGCTAAGTTATTTGGAGTTTTAAAGCTTTAGCTATGGTTTCGTGGGCAACAGTATTGAATATAAGTGTTCAAGAAAGAAAGTCATCATTGGTCTCGAAAAAGTTGGTCTGAATGTGGTTTTTGTTATAAGTGACAACAATTCCCCAACTGAATGCATAGTGTACTACATTTATGTGTTCTCAGTTAGGATATGGTATATTTCCATTCAAAACAATCTCCCAAGGTACTATAAAGCAGAAAATCCTTGTTCACCGTTTCTTAAGAGGTTACGGAGAAATGCCGGAGAAATGTCTGTACAATTCGCCCCCTTGAGTGCACGAATTTCCATGAAATTGTTGTTTGCAGATAGGTCTAATCAAAACAATCCCTATGTACTTTAATAGAAGCACAATCTAGTTTTATCATAATCTTGCACATGTGTAAGAACATTACTTATTTATTTTATCATGGTTTAATGCAGCGGTGCTGAAAAAGTAGAATCCCTGTGAAGGATGTAAAAAGCTTATGACTTCTACATATTAGTACCACTAATGCGTAAAAAATGTTTTACTGAATATAAGATTTTTGATGATATTCTCGAGGTTTCGAATGCATTTGGAAGCAAGTTGTTTCTGTGCGAAGAAGATTTTTCGGCGAGTTCGGTCGTCCATTCGAAACAATTATTCCATTTATTTATTAATTTATAGGTAAGGATATACTGTTAACATTTAAATATAAGTACATATGTTGTTGTATAAAGGAAATCGCAGCCGGAGAAATGTCTGTTTACGTATCGTTTGATTTTCTTCCGCATTCCTCGCAAACCGGCGGCGCTCTCAACAGCAGTCTTCGTACCCCCCTCCGTCCGCCTACGACTCGTGACGTCAGGACGGAGCGCTCCTTCTCTCTCGGTGGTCGTGGCTGGTCGCGTCACTTGTCTCTCCCCAAATGAGACGACGAAACCCGATATACCCGCAGCTGTGTATCTGGGCAGTCGAGACCCCAATTAGTGCATCGAGAAAAAAATATCAGATTACAATTTTTGGATACCATTACACAATTCATAGTTTTCGACTAACAAGGGGAGACCACGCACCTTGCTCAGCCTTTTTCAATGTCTATCTTTTACGGCCTTCGGAATGGTTAAAAAGATCTCAGAACTAGGTAGTAGCGTAGAATGGGCCTTAGTTTGGCTGTAATCAATTAATTTTCATGCAGTATTTTTCACAAGCCGTATATAATTCTAAAATTTCGCATCATCCTGCAGACGGGTGAGGTGGGGTACGTGATTCCCACCAAGGGGGCCAGGGTTCGGGGCTTTGTTATGGCAGTTTGTTTTGCTGTCTTCATTGTGATCATACGGCGTCATGTTTTTATTAATTCTAATAGCAGCAAGCATAGACATGAGACAATTTTGTTATCATCATAATGGCGTTTAGGTATTTAAGCAGTGCCATTTCAATCGCGGAGAAATGAAGGCTACACTTGCTACTCTCCTAAAAAAACATACCGAAAGATCAACGGGGGGCTATAACAGTGGCTTTTTTTGTTCAAAGAAATGACATTTGTTGGTGGGCCTCTTGATGATATTGGAAGGTCAACGGAATGATTTTGATATTATTGATGATATTGGGAAGCGGCGAGCACAAGACACATTTGGTGTAATTTTTGCTTTTAACCCTCTAGCGTGAGCGACTGTTATTTTTAAACGACCGGGCGAATGGCGTACTTTGCCCATGATTTGTGCATACATATATGATAACACTCGATTTTTGTTAAAATTTATCTTTATTTGTAGAAATTAGTTCAATCTTGTACATTTATAGCTGATACAGATAAAGGTACCGGTGGTACACGGCCGGTCGCGCGGCGTAATTTATACGCCACGGGTTCCTCTTATCATTGTAAATGTTTTCCATGCGTTTAGGAGAAGTTCGGTATTTCACAGCCGCGTGGTAAGGGTTATTGATTGAAGTCAGTCAATCAGAGGCTTGGATTCACGCCTTCATTTTCTGTACCAGAACTTGAATTCGTTATTGATGATGCCATAAAAAACGAGTGAATAGGCTTCTTTGACGAAATAAACGAAAGAAAGATATTTACTGTAGGAATTCCGTTTACCTTGACCGATTTTCACCAACATTTTTTTAATGCACGGAAAAAAGTACATAGTATTTGTAGAATCAATTCAAGTTATGCGTTTGCTCTATCAGCGAGTCAATTAATTATTTCAACAATTATTCGATTTTAGATACTTTAAAGACGAATAATTATCATGTTAAAAGAAAAAAACAACAATTCGAGGTTATTGTCTGTGAGGAACTATATCGTATTTTTGCACCCAAGGGATCGATGGGGACTTTTCAGGATTTCATAAGAGGGGTATTTCTAAAGTTCCTTTTCAGCTTGTTGGGAATTGATGCAAGGGTCAATGTCTATTTTGACCGGGCTAATTGTCAGTGAAATCGAACAAAGATTCGGTCAAATAGGGGCTTCATTGCCGTCATCAGTGCCTTACATGGGCTAGCACGTCAATGTTACGAGAGCACAGTGGGAAGAGGGGAGAAGCTTATCTACTCCCCCCTACTAAATACCTACATTCCTCACGTTAACCCGCTTTCATCATTTGTGATTCAGTTCTATTCTCTGCCACCCAATTTTCACTAAACCCAAGTCAACTCGGTATACACATTACCTTTTAGACTTTAAGAATTAGCCCTTGTTTTTATTTAACTGAACGCTTAAACGTTAAGATCTTCGCATGACTGCTAAATCTCTCAGAGCATAAAATATACGATTCCGGAGATTTCGAAGGTTATTACTTATCCTATGGCACCGTAATTCCACTAAGTAGAACCTATAGCAATCAGTGTTTTTTTAACTAAGAATTATGAGGGAAAATATTGCATTTTATATCTATTAAACTAATTTTAGAACTGTCTTTTTTATTCTAACCCATATGATAGCACAATATCAAAAACTAAAGTCAAATATAAAAGAAAATTTTACATTTTCAAAAAAAACACCGTCAAGTGTAAAATACATTTCATCTCTTCAGAAATATTGGGTGAAATACATGGTTTGGTTTCTAATAATTGTCTGTCAAAGTGTCTAAGCATCACATTGAGTGCAAGAGGAGAAGGCTACCTACCTTTCATTCGATGACATGTCTATCGGCGGCAGAGATCAGCTGTTCATCGGCGATTCCCCAAAATAAACATATTCACCACACTGTACAGCTAGATGAGCACTGGATCCTGCAATTGCGTGACACAGTAGAAATATTCACATTGTTTTCATGAGACACGCATTCTGCTGACATTGTGTAGCTGACGGCTTGAAAAGGGGGCGATGGAAGCTTGTTTGCAAGTCTTTATTCCCATCCAATAGGTTGATTAATTTAATTACTCACTGCTTTCTCTTAAAATCTGGAAAAGAAGAAATGGTCCTGAAGCTATAACCCAAAAAGTAAATTGCAACGAGGACACTATACACTCATTTATATGAAAAGAAGGAATGGTGACAGCGGAAATGAATGTAATGCATACAAATATAAACCATTATTTAAAACCTGTTTCCATGATAGATTGGCTATTATAAGTTCGTGAATATTTCTGAACAGTTTTAATGACAGGAATCTTGTTCGAATTGGTGAACCAAATTCGAAGAGTTAGAATATTCTTTTCATGAATGCGTAAAAGATGGGTAGTTAAGAGGTATATTTTCACGTACATTTTCGGCTGATGCATTATTATACGTATTTTTGTACGTGGTAATGTCTCGCTTCACCAGTCCTTATATAGGATCTTGAGAGTCAAACCGCAAACATACGTGTTGCAAAACCGACATTAATTTTGACTGTATTTTCTTGCCAAAGAGTATATCGAAAGTTTGTACTTAACATGCAAAACATGATAATTTAATATGCAGAAACAGCATGGAATGATAAGTATGAGTAAAAGACATACCTCCACTCTTCAGCAACAGAAAATTCATCTCTAACCACCGAGAGAACAGCTGTGGGACTCGGAGTTCACCACAACAGAATGAGGACTGGAAAACCGAATAAATGGAAAAACCGAAAGCGGTACACTACTTCTTCAGCAAAGCTAATGGAGGATAGGGAATTGCTAAGGAATGTAGGGGGTATTGCCTGGCACGAAATACCCAAGGCAGAGTCAAAAAGTGTTGAACTGAATTTGAGTCGCAGTGCATCACGAAGTCGGACGGGTGAGTTTCGGTTTACACGTCGTTGGGCGATGGCGTTGGGGCATGGAGTCGGTGGCTGGGGGGAGGTAGCGAAAGAGCCTCGGAGAGGACGAGGCTCTTTCGAAGTGACTCAGGGCACCACCCTCTACACATCAACGCCTTTAATTCAGTTTTAAGTGTGCGCGATCGGTGCATAAATTGGCTAGTTCGTGTTCCATTACATGCAGTGGCGCCCCGAGGGGGTTTTTTTTTGGGGTTAAACCTCCCCCCCCCCAGAGCTGAGAGAAATTTTTAAGTTTGATCCATTTTACTTAATTGGATCAGTATTACTTATAGAACAGTGTTAGGATTTATCAAATATCCCTCAGAGCCGTAACACTCTCCATTTTGAACCATTAGTCTTAAAATTTTTCTGAAGGAGGGCCCACGCAACTTCAGCTTACCCTGACGGGTATGCACCATACACCGAAGTATTGGTTGCGCCTAAAACCCCCCCTAACCTTAATTTTTAGCTGTGCCTCTGATTACATGTAAGTACCCTGGCTATTTTGAAAATTTGAGCCGAATCTTCTGAACAAGAATTCAAAATCAAAAGAAGGCAAAAAATCCAAGCGTAAAAGTACAAAAAGAAATTAATTTCATGCTCCTTTTTTCAATTAAAACAGATTTAATTGTATTTTTTCTCGGCCTTCTTTAGGAATCACGATGCTAATACCGGTTTCCATCAGAGATCTCGAATATCTCTGGTTTTGTATGGAAGGCCAGCTTTCGTGGCTCAGAGGTATCGTTTCGATTGCAAAGGTTTTAATTACAAGGGTAAAGAAAATTTTCATGGTTTCTCACAATACATAACCAATGGTGATGCGCGAAACCAGAGCAAGGGCGAGAATTGTATCAAAGAATATTCACAACGCAAAATTTATGGCGTAACGCGTCTCACTACCCGAATGTGTATGTGTCGACGGGCTCATTGTTAGCATTAAGATGTTGGACGAAGTCAAATATCTAGGAGTTAGGATAAATTTAAGCCAATTGTGGGCAACATGCACAATAAATACTTGTGGCATTTAGATTTACCATGCTCGGAATGATTTACCACAGCCAATTAGCAGCTCATACTTCATCATTTCTCCCTTTCTCAGGCCCAGTATCCAAGTCGCTAGTCACCAAGGAGGACCTACTTCGGCACAGTCTCCTGATGGCTAATCTGTATCCCAAGGGGAAGACATAGGTGGCAAAATGCCTGTAGAGTGCTTCTAGCAACGAACTTGGGTTACAGCGTCATGTTGACGTCCTCCTGGAAGCAGCAGAGAATGGAGGAGAATAACGGATGAGCAAAAAATTCTTGTCTCTAACATTCAATCTCAACTATAGGTCTTTTTCGACGCCTCCGTCATCTGATTGTGAGCGCTCACGTCATTATTATCTTCAAATTCAAGGTAATTTCTTCGTACAAGGTTTCAGCCATTTTTCATTTTGTACTCTTCAATGCAATTTTGCCATTCTTTGCAAAAAAATCAATACATTTTGGGATCCCAAATAACGTTTGAAAAAGTTATGCCATGAGATGCACCTTAACCAATAAATTTAAAAAAAAATTTTAGCAACTAAATATTGTGAAAAATTGGAAGTAGAAACAAGTAACCGAAGAACACACTTCATTTAAGGGTGATGAAATTCAATTTATTATGATCTCTAGACAAGCGAATCAATCACAATCTTAACTGAAGCTCACTTATGAATTTATCAAAGATATATTATATTCCTTTAAATTCTGCTTTGCCGGTCAATGCTCTTTGTCCGCCGCGAGTGGATAATTGCATTTTAACTTTAAAAACTTGATAACATTGAAAAATTCTTTGACTCTATGGTAGGAATTCACGGGAAATGTTCAATTAATCTTTTTTTCAGCATCAATGCAGAATCTGCTGACGTAAAAGTTAGTGAAAACAAGGTACTTCAAAGGTAGGGGGTGGGTGGGCACAGGAAGTAGCCAACCGTCTCATAAATGAAGAGGGTTTTGTACAGGTCGTAAATAAACCCAATCGCGGAGAAAACACCCTTGACGTCATGCCGTTAAGGCCAGGCAATTGGGTGAGGAGAGTCGATGTCTTTCCGGGAATTTGCGACCATTTAGCCGTGTGTGCATATCTCAAATGGGAAGCACCCCAGGGTGAGGCGGCACAAAAGAAAAAGACAGCATGACAATATAGTCGAGGGGACAGTATTGGATTCCAGTCTTTTTTGAGGAATGGGTACCCTGAGTGGGTGAGCGGTGGTCAAAACGTAGAAGAAATCTGGGGCGATTTGAAGAAGATAATGGAAGAAGGATTAAACCTCTTTGTTCCAAAAAAAGTCATCAAAGCAAGTATTGATCCCGAATTTTACAACAAAACTATCAGATCACTAAAGAGAAAAGTTAGGATTAGTCATAGGAAACGGAACGAAAGCTCGTATTCGCTAAAAAAAAGTACAAAACGCTGATACGCAAATTAAATAGGGAAAAGAAAATTGCCAAAGAAAGTTTTTTGCAAAACACAATTTCTAAAGATAATGGCAACATATTTTATACATGAGGAAAAGGAGAGATAATAAGGGAACAATAGAATAAAATCAACAGATTTAGGCGTTACTTGGTGGAACGATGAGATATTCATGGTGGAATAAAAACACAGTACACAGGAGGGGGGGGGGGGAAATACAATGCTCAATGCTCCTCCTCATTTAGTTCCCCCCCCCTTCCTCCTTCCCTCACACTATTGTTGGATAAATAAGGCTGGATGTTGTATGCTTTTCTCAGTTAGTCTTGATAATGACGGTGTAAACGTCGAAACTAGTAGACTGCAAAAATATAAGTTTGTGGAATAGTACTGTGTTTTTATTTCACCAGGAACAATAGAAGTTTTAAAAAACGAAAAAGGAACCATAATCACAGATGACAAAGAGAAGGCAAATGCCCTAAATAATTGGTACGCTAGTGTTTTCTCAAGGATGGAAACCAGAACGGACAAAATTACTGATGTAACCGAATCCCGGGTTACTATTGGAGGGAAACTACCCTATTGGGAGAATATAGATGTCACAAGAATACCCTGAGAAGTAGACAGGAAATTTTGATCGGAAGAAGACAATTTTCAGAACGAAAAAGGGGGGCCTAGAACGAATTTATTTGAACGATTTTTTTAAAGGGATACGGGTTTACGTAAACATGAAAAAGGAGCTAGCTGGAGATTTGAGCACAGAACTACCTCAAAGCAATCCAAAGAATGGCTGACAGATGACGATGATCGAGGATGGTTAGTATTTACGGAATAAGTTTTACGATTTGCTTATATTTACAAGAAATTATTACCAATGTAAATTTTGAAAAATAAGAAAACAACACCCAAGATCACCAAAGATATCAGAGACAGTCTTAATTGTATTACCAACCAATGTTAATTTTGCAAAATAAACCCAACCATTCATTACCCATTTAAATTTTGACAAATGACAAAATAATTTTTCAAAGATATCCGCAGATAGCAAAAATAATTCAATTTACACTTTGGTATAGATAAAAAGAAAATAACTTCGGGGTTTTTCAGTTCGAGGGGTGATGAGCAAAACTCGCTGCATTGCTCTGCGGCCCTTCAATTCTTTTCATACTTGTAGGTATTTCCCAGGAGACAGAAAAAAGGGCAGACATTCCATTCCGATACTTACTACGGTAGCGGAGGTAAACGACCTGAGGAACAGGCATGCTCCACCAACCAAAGGAAACGCTGGATATGAAGAACTACCCAAAACGCCGTGAAAGCAGGCAGTACTCCATTGCTGTAAAGGCTCAAGGAAATGGGAAAGGCTCCTGGATGATGAATATATAAATTCATCCAACGTTGTATATATATGTGTGTGTAAAAGAATAATACTTGCCAAGGAGCCAAAGCGTTACTTTTTTCCTCTCATCCTTATTTTTAAAAGGGCCCGGAGAGATAAATTTCATATTTATAGAGTTCTTCTCCGTGGTGGTGAGGGAAGGTGGGTAGGGGGATAACTTTGGGGGGAAGGGAGGGAGAATGGAGTGGTTGAGACAGTTTACGGTAGCCATACTCCGGGTGGGAAAAAAATATCCATTCAATTTTTCCCTTCCCACCGAGCCAGAGATAATATTATTCAAACCGAAAATGGAATATTCTCTTTCGCTCCCTGACGCTAATAATGGGAAGGGGTGTGAGGGGTGGGGGGAGACAGATGGGAGGGTATAAGGTAAGTTAAGAAGGAGCCAGGGTTGTTTGAGGGAGGGAGGATATTTCTCGGAGACTCAAACAGGGAAAATGGCGAGAGATGGAGGTGGGTAGGGGGTTTGTAATAAAAAGCACCAGTTCTGACCGCCGCTCATACGGTTCGCATAAAAAAGAACCCTCGGAGAAGGTTTATTTTTTTATTCTTTAAGCATCATCCCTTCCCCTCCCCCTAACTAAAAAGTGGGATTAAGAATGGAGGAGTAATTTCGCGGCAAGAACATGTATGGCTCTTCGGCGAGGGTAAAGCGAGAGAAGGGAATAAGGCAAGGATACGGTCGTGAAAAGGATAAAAAGAGGATCACGTCCATATTTTTGGGGGCGAATAAAATCCACCGGACGTAAGATTTGTGACTGCCCTGAAATTATGATGAAAGGGATAAAAAGAGCGTATTTTTTTATTACGGGTCGGCCCTCCCTCCCCCCTACACCTTCCATTACGGAAGACATGTTTATATTCTCCTTCCTATCCCGCTTAGGCGTGCATTTGTAATCTTTTTCGTCTAGTCCGCGAGTCAGTTTTCCTCATCCCTAGATGGTTTTCAAGATACTTCGAATAATCTGCCACATTATCGATGTTCCGGAGAGTTACCGAGTGATGGCTCAGAACTCAATACAATGGAATGGCGATCGCTGTACGCCGAACACGGGATCAAGTGAAGCCACTCCGAGACCTCCCTCAAGGGCTGGATACCACGAATAACACTAATAATACCAATGATCATCAGTGACGTTATGGTAAAATAGGGTGGTTTCCTATTATTTTTTTATTGCCTAAATCGAAAGATTATTACTCCTGGAGTACGCATTTATGCTTTTAGATTTTTAAATGACGATATCTATTTTTCGCGATCAAATAAAAAGTGAAAGTTTTCCAGCGCGCGAAAACTCGACGGCTAAGTAGGAATGCTGGGAAAACCCCGTGTGACGTCGTTCTGGTTCCCGCTGCCGCAAGTGAGGTGACCTTGGGGCAAAGCTTTGAGCACTGATAAGACGCAGGATGCTAGCAGGTAGCAGAGTACCCTGCTAGCAGGTAGTGCTTTGCTTAAATAAGGATTATTAATACCTTATCAAACGAAGGAAACTTTCCGAACTTATGCAATTTTAATGGGTGATTATTAAGAGATGTTTCCCTGAGCTATGTGCCTCATGCATGCATTGGTAATCTCTGACGATGTAAAACTCCTATCTACTCGTATAGAAACTACGTCCCTGTTACGTCACGTGGAGTGGAATCGCATGGGTGCCAATCTGGCCTTTTTCAAATGAGGATAAAATTGACCATTGCCATTCGTCTAAACTGGAATTTCTAAAACCAAATAATTTGTATGCTATGAATACACTAATACTTTTCTTCCATGAAAGAAACTACCCTATTAGCAACGCTGGAACGCACTTTCCTTAAATTTCTTTTGAAGTGAAATATTACTCTGTGCGTATTTTTGTTCCTAGTCATTATTTATATTTTATGACTAAATTTTTTGTTTGGCTACGAATGTTTAAATTAAAAAAAAATTGAGGCAACAAAATTGATAAAAAAGTCATTTGACTATTGTTTTTTTTGCTAACCAGTGCCGGAACGGCGCACAGTGGGTTGAAATCGAAACTTTGCACAGTTGTTGTCAATACTTTAGTATATTTTTGAGGCAAACCGTTTTTCATAGGTAAATTTTTTAAACAAATTACTTGGCCTCAAATTTGAACAAATTTCGAAAAAATTGCCTTCACTGAATTTTTTTCGAAATTCAGCAAGTTAAAACTAATGCCACAGCTTCTGTAGTAAGTCAATACAAACAAAAACTTACAATATATATTATTATGCGGTTTATTACTGTCGATCATTGGCAACTCTCACGACTAACAATAAGTTGCATTATTTGTGCCCAATACGATACAAAAGAGCGGACCCTGTTTTTCGTCAAAATTTTGTGTTCCTGTAGGATAATAAAAAAAGGATCATCGAGTTACCTCGAGATATTTACACCATATATACAACAAAGCCTATGTTGAGGAGCCCAACGTGCTCCTTAACATGGCTAGATGCGCAATGAGGTCGTTCGATCAAACCTCAATTCATTAAAAGAATTCAGCGAAGGGGAGGGAAAAAAAAAGTTACGACGAAAGAAATATTCCTTATTCAGCCATTTTCTTACAAGTATGAAATTAAAAACACGAAATTTGCCACCCATTTTACACGAGTTGGTGACGTCATTATATGTCTGACAGACGAGCACTGCACGAGGAACGCGGAGAGCTCTATGATTCCATCAGCTCTCCGTCCTACCCGCAAGGCTGGCTCCCTTAAACACGTGGGCTTACGTTCGGGAAGATAAATCACCTGTATCCCAGACGACAGTTTTTTCACCTCAAAACGCACAATCCTTTTAACCGACTTGCGCGCATTTTCTTCAAGATATGTATTATCTATATCATTATCATATCTTTCATTGCTTCAACAACTCCTCTACGCAGTGAACAGCGACCAGTATTCCATACCATAAGCTGCCGAGGGTCATTCCAGACAACTTTTCGAAAGCAAAAGTTGTTAAAAATGCTACTGAACAAATATTCACTCATTCGTAATATTTTATTTTTACTCAGTTTTTCTTAACTTCCTTCGTCTGTTTCATCGATGGAATCTTATAATTAATTTTTGACCCCCTTCCCTCGACCGGATCGCCTTGAAATTTTGCATACTTAATTGCTTCTGATGACAATACAATATGCAATTATCACAAATTTGAAAATTTCGTTCCATAGTGCCCTCAGTTATTTACTACATTACAGCATGGAAAAGTGTATTAATTCTATTCTATAGCTGGCATTAGTACAGATTGTTTTGGCAGAAATTTACTTAACAGCTCTGGTTTAATTGAATGCATGATTAATCACTAAAAAGTAATAATAATAATAAATGCGCGCTTCATGAAAATATTATAAAATGCACTTAAAATTTAAAAAATAAGCTTTTCATTATTAAGTGCCACTCCTTATTCACCTTTAAGGTTCTTCCACACTCATTCCTATTATACATAATCATTACACACGCAATAATCTCAGAGTGATGATAAGCTTAATGGTTAAGATGCGGTAATTTTTTAATTATAAGTGAATTTTATACTGTTTTAGGAATGAGGGTGTTTTTATCTCTTTTCTCATTCACTAGGTACTTTAATTCAATGCAATTCTGAACCATTGTTATATTTATTTAAGATTATTTCTCTTCTGCAAATTCTACCTATCTCTGTAAAAGAGGCCAGGGGTAGGGGAAGATAGGATCGAATTGTGGTCTCGCTCACCTCATATAAAATATAAATAAAAAAAGTGTTCCGTTTCGTTAAATCCTTCAGCGAGAAAACCTCGCTGAGGAAAAAATTGCTTTCAATAACATTATATATTTGGAAAACTGCCATTTGAAAAGCGATGAAATTATACATGAATTGCCATGAGAATAAAATCCCATCGACCAGTAATCGAACCACGGACCTTTGGATTTCCAGCGTTTGATAAAGCTTTTATTTCTTCTTTTGGTACAAACAATTAAAACTCATGGCAACAAACCCTTCTAGATTATGTTAAAAATATTTTAGAAATAATGGTATCACATATAATTATATAAAAGTTCAACATTAATACCATTTAAAATTTGATATTATTCATTAGAAGATACTTTTTCATGTTAAACATTTTCACGTAAATAAAAATTTAGAGGCAACGCTAAACAATCAATACAAATTTTAAAATATAAGAAACCCTGCGCAGACCACTACGCTATCCAGGTTCTTGAATTCTCATGGCAATTGTACTGAGACTTATGGTATTAGATGCTAGGCCCTCATGATCCATCAAGGATGGCAACGCGAGTGAGAAAGGAATTCCATGATCCCACAACCAGTTGAGTTCCCCATGCCTGCGCTATACGCTGCGGAAAGCCAATGGTCCGTGGTTCGATTCCCGGTCGAGGGGAATTTTTTTCTCATGGAAATTCATGAAGAGTATACTGATGTACCTTGAGCATAGTGTACCTACATTGGAACAGATTCAACCACTACTTAGTAGTGTCACCTAGAGGGCTAAATATCAACTACTTTATAGAAGTAAGCCGTCGCTAGCGCTAGCCTGAGGTCGTTTCCGCAGCTGTGCATATTAATATTTAACAAAATTCATTTTACCTTATAAAACGAAGCAGTTTATATTTAATAATATATGAAACTAGTGGCCAGGACGAACTATGGTTTCACAAAAAAATGTTCGCCAGAATTGGCTTATAAGTTTTCGTTCGCTAACAGGAAAAAATACCCAGGAAGATGGGATAATGAAAATATTTCAGGGAAAGAATGGATGAAAGGTTTTGTGAGTAGCCATTCAGACTTATCTGCAAAAATCCCAGAGCAAGCAGCTTAAGCAGATCGGCTGATTTCAATAGAAAAGAAGTAAAATTGTTCTATAAAAATGTAGAGAATGCGCATCTAACATATGGCACCATACCCTGGTAAAAAATAATGGCTTAAAATAATGTTAACAATGACGAAGGATTATAGCCAACATTGATTCGCTGCGAATAGCTCAAGAAGTGAGAAATGGATTGAGGAACGGAAAAATACTTGCCCCTTCACATTTCAGCTACTAAAAAATCACTATCTGAACTAAATGAGCCCAATTCTTAACTTCACTCTAGGTATCGTTTTTCCATTGTAATGAGTTGAGAATGTCTTTTGCAGGGATTGTCTATTTTGTTCATAGAAATCCAAGCAATGCAGATACCTCCTGTCCTAGCGAAACCAAGAAATTTTGCAAGTGTCCATTTTGAGATGGACAACCAGATTTGTGGTAAAACGCACAACTTAGCATTTTTCCTCATCTCATAAATTTCTGATAATGTTGCAACTTGGAAGATAAATTACTTGTATCCCAGACGGCAGTTTTTTTTCACCTCAAACTACACTATCCTTTCAATCTACTTGTGCGCGTTTTCAGATTTAAATACATGGAAGTTGGCCATGTTTGGAAGACCTAGACGGGCTTGAGCTCGGCTTCAACAGCTCCCGTGCGCAGTGCATAGTAACCACCATCTCACTGTTTTAAGTTCAGTGCTTTTATTTTCTGCTGTCGAGAGCAATTTCTGCCTCACCTGGGCGTCTGGGGATTGAATGTTTTCTACAGAGTCGCTTCAATTATTTTTTGAACAGTCCTGGCCCTCACCTAATTCTTAGGAAGTATTATTATATGGATAATTTTAGTCCTGTGCGTTTTCCGTCTCAAAGTGTAGTGGCAGCCAGCCATAGAGTGATTGACCAACATCCTGAAGGAAGAAATTGACTCGACTGTTGTGTACCGCAGATTAATATGGGAATGTGCCATATGGATTTCTCAACAAATATCCTAATGATTGGGAAACGACAGAAAGCTACCAAGCAGTTCGAAATCACATGAAACAGTTGAAGGTGGTGAATGATGTGGCCAAGAGGTGGGCGGCCCTAATCACGGAATTCAATAGCCTTATTATGAACGACGAAGAACAAAAGCAATAGTTACTGCAGATTGTTTCCCAATTCAGAACAATGATAAATGAGGGTACGAGGAAAGAGCTTGTTCAACTGAAACCTGGATTCGTTGAACAATTTTATCAGTAGGTTAACAAATTTGTTACGATTTTCCATAATATACTTAGTTAAGATTGGTTTAGCATTACCATACGTGCAGAATTGATTTGGTCTACGAAAGGAGTTCACAATCTGAATTTGAGATAGAGAGAGTCACTGAAGCATGTGAACATGGCGGGCGAACGTGGGTGAGGAGGAGAGGGAGGGGAGGGGGACGGCCTCATCCGTCTGTTGCGCCGCATCGCTTAGCGCCACTCTTAGCGCCAGGCTGCGCAGGCCGCAAAGCCTAAACGGTGAAAGATACGCAAAAACCGACGAAATTTTAGACCTTTAGATCATAAAATACCCTGAATACCCTAAGTTTGGCAGTTTTTGCGAAATCGTATGACAAATTGAGGATGTTGGTATTTAGGCGCCTCTCGCTAAATAATTATTTAAACTTTTTCGAAAATCTTTTTTTGCCTACCCTTGTATACCCGAGGGTCATCGAAATCCGCTTGACGATTTTAAAATTTCAAAAAAATGTTTTTTGGGACAGCCTAATGCCAGGGCTGTAGCAAGGAGGGGGTGAATTTTCGCTCGACCTCTATGACTTGACCAGCCGGAGAAAATTTTCGCCTGACCTGGGCATCTTGGGATTGAATCATTCCTTTTAGAGAGTCACCGACATAATTCACTCTTTTTCATCGCCCCTGGCCCTAATCTAAGACTTACAGGTATAATTAACGATATTTATAATTTTTGTCCTGTACGTCTTGCGTTTCAAAGTGCAGAGGCAGCCGGCGATGGAGTGAACGACCAACCGCCTGAAGGAAGCACAATTTTACTTTTCACTTTTGTAATTCTTGTGCTATGTGTTCCAAGATAAACAACTAGAACTGCAGGCATTTCACAATTGCATTCGTTATTCTCCCCCCGCAACGTATACTTGTTGCCCCGCCAGACAACCTGCCTGCCCCGCCTGGCCAATAATCCTGGCTACGGCCCCTACCCATGCAAATTAGTGAGAGTACAACATTGAATTATCTCTCCGATCATAAATGCAATACTGAGATGCGCTACAAAATGGAAGTCTAAAACAATGTCCTTAACACAAAAGAAACTGGACGCATCTACACTTTCGACATCGGTACTGGGTTTGTTTTTACAATGAAGAAGGATCTACTCACAGCAGTTTACCCTTTGAAGAAAAGCGTGGGTAGCAGTAGAAGAATCAGCAATTGAAGCATTCGAAATGTGGTGCTATACGAGATTGATACAAATCAAGCATCTCAACAAAGAGAGGAACTAGGGATTCTTAAGAATACTGAAAAAGAATGTTAACCCTATGGGAGCCTAAGAAGGGTATGGAAAATGTAATTGGCAACATTAAAGCAGTTGGGCTGATAAGTGGCGAAGCTAGGAATTAAGGCTGGGGGGGGGGGGCTTAGGTGCAACTTATACCGTGGTGTGTGAGGGTATGGAATACCCCCTCAACAACAAAGGGGCAACAAGTATAGGTTGTAGGGGGAGAAAAATGAATGCAATTGTGAAATGCCTGCAGTTCTAGTTGTTTACCCACCAGGATAAGCGGTAGGTGCGAGATTAATAAATTGCGGAATTTTAAGATAAATGGTTGAAAGTGGTGAGTTTTACAGCTTTCTGAGGGATATTTTATTAATCCTTACACTATTATATTAGTAATATCAATCCAATTAAGTAAAATGCATTAAAATTAAAAAAATTCTGAGCTCTGGGCCCTCGCTGCGCCACTGGGGCTAATAGTATTACATAACCGTGGAGGGGCAAGTAAACGGCAAAAGCGACAACAAAAGGCCTCGCATAAAGTTTATGGAACAGCTAATGAAGGGTGTGAGAGGGAAGAACAACGAAGTGTGGAAAGATAAACTCACCGGAGAGCTGAGTGGAGAGCTCCTTCAAACCACTCGAATTCTAAAGATCGTTAGATTTGAACTGCTGAATAAATTACCAAATTTAAACCTCAATTTAAGCACCCAAAAAGTATTCGAATATTACTTTTTCGACAATCTTTGGATACAGTTATCAAATTTATTTAATAACACTTCAAGAAATATTTTAAGTAAAAAGGAATACTTTCAAAAACTTCACCCATCAATGAGATTTGTTTGTGTGTCAAAGTAAGGAATAGAGTAAAATATCAGTATTTGGACAATGATACAAATGGCAGCCATTGAACACATATTGAAAGTTAATGCGAGTATAATGAAGGATTTAACTTATTAGACATTTTTTTCATTTTTATAACTCTATATTAAATTAATAGGTGCATTACGTATATTGCCACTTCATTTGAACTGAATATATCGTTTGTAAGGAGCTTGATGGCCGTACAACATACGTCAAAAACGATACAGTTAAGAAGAACTTAATATTCCTTTGAAGATATTTTTCAGTCTTACGAATAAATGAATACCAATATAATTCGTATTCTTCCCCTGATGCTTAGTAATCCTCTCCACGTTCTATCAAATATTTATAAGTAGGTATAAAAATAAAACTTAGGAAATCGAGTTTTAAGACACCAACTAGCAACAGAAATAAAATTATATAACTCTTTTGGCATAGCCCTTATTGAACGAAAGTAATTTATTACGAGAATCACTAACATCGGACCAAAAAGGATTGAAATTCAAATTGGGAGTTGAGAGAGATTTATAGCTGGTTATTTAGAAGTCCTCAGAGAGAGAGAGAGAAAGAGGGATATTTGACGAAACCGAGGGTTTCGCAGAATTCCAGTACCAATATTTAAATCATGCCAATTATCCGAGAAACCTTTCGGAACTCATGTTAACCGACTTTCATTTATACCGCGAAAATAGACAGGAAATCATTATTGGCTCGCGGTAAGGCTTCTACAAAAGGTTTTCCATGCAAGCTATCACTAAACCGCATCTACTATTAGGCTGAAACGGGGAAATATATCAAAAGCATGGAGAATTATGTACGTTTTTGGATTCGTTCAGAAGATCTCATTATTCGTCGGCACGCCTTTGGCGGAAAATATTGCATAAATTCTTCAAAACATTTCCCTATATCCGCACCAAGTCCTCCTCTTTGGCTCTCTCAACTCCCAATTTCCATTATAAACACATCTGATCAATTCCTCCAACCCTTCTCCAATGGAAAAAGGGCACTTGAGGAAAACCCTTAGCCTTATAAACGAGGATTCCCTTTACCATGGGACCGAAATCAATTCCCTCTCCAACCTCCCTACTCCGTGTAGAAATCCCGAAAAATTTGAATTACAAAGAAGCGGAGGAGGCGGAGGCATCCTCAGTGGCGTGGAGCATGATGGGTTTGGCTAATGTCGGGAAATGGCCTAGCTACGACGACGGAGCGCGGGAGGGAGGGAGGTTCATGAAGAGGTCACAGTTAAGATGGGTGGATAAAGGAATTGGGGCCAATAAGATGAGCTATGATGCGGCCCCAAGAATTGAAGATCTCCCGGGGAAAAAATCCCAAAGTCATCAGCGTCGACCTAAAAAAAAAAACGGAAGCATTCATGGCGGCTGGAAAGAAATCGTTAACCCTCAACCAGTAACGTGAAATATTTGTTACACTACCAGTGGTGTGCGTTCTGGGAGACCGCAATAAATCAAATATTCATAAAATGTTGCGATGCCATTTTTACTGCTTAAGTTTATTTGTCTTTATCTAATAAACCATTCCAAACTTTATATTTAATGCATTAACAATAGAAATCAATTTTTCGGTAAAAAAGTAATTTAAAACAGAATCCAAAAACTGATATCAAAAACACTTGAGTTATTATTATAGTTTTTAAGGGCCTATATCTCGCCACTATTCAAAATAACGCCTCTTAATGTAAAAGAAAGATGGCTAACTAATAGGAAACAATTGAATTTATCTCGTTTATTCCTTTTCTTGATGCAATCAGTAGGCGTGACGTGAGGTCTCTCAGACCGCTAATCGAATTAATTTGTAAAATTACAGAATCAAATAATAAAAACGTTTAATTTTAATAGTTTTATATCCTCATCCTCTATATTATTTCTACTGCATAGATACCTTTTTCTCAACTTATACGCAACCAAACTCTACAAATGAGGTACCAAAATGCACAGAATTTATCAGAGAACTTGCGACGGCATATCTTAGTTCCTTAATATTGCTATTGTTTCCTAAAATTGGTTTAAAAAAGTAAAAAAAAATAATCGATAAAAAAATAATCGATTCCGGCAAGATTGTCATCATCCCAAGAATACAGTTAACGCCGTCGGATCCCACTATGCCTTTTAATTTGACCCGCAGACAATTTCCCATTAAGGTTTCCTATGCGATGACTATTAACAACGCTCAGGGTCAGACTTTGCAAGGAGCTGGCTTATTCCTGCCTGACCCTGTATTCTCTCATGGCCAAATATATGTAGCATTCTCTAGGGTAAGATCTTTTCAAAAGATTTTTGTAAATATTAAGGAAAACGCTAAACAAGTATTAACAGAGGACAGTGTAATTACTTCCAATGTTGTGTTTAAAGAGGTCCTCTGACCTCAATTTGAACATGAACATTCCAATTAAATTTGTACATAAGACCCTGCCTTTTTTTCTACATTTTAAAATTAGAAACGCGCCTATCCCATCTGTGGACCTGCATTGAAAAGAGCGGGAAAAGCCCGCTGGGAGCGGGCGCAGCACGCTCGTTGTACAAAAATTTGAAGCTCACGATGATTTTAGATATTTAAAAACAGCGAATTTGAGAATATTCATAATTTTAAAAACACAGAGGTCTCTCAGACCGCACGTCACCGGTTAAGGGTTAAGAGGCACGATGGCCTCCAGCCTCTTGCTCGTGACCATATTCCGTGTTGCTAAGGGTGAAATCCATCAAAAATCATCATAAGTTAACAACCCCGATATTGGTTTGATGCAGCTTTCCTCTCCACTCTCCTTTCAATAAGTATTTCAATACTAAGGCATTTATTATCTATTAAATCCTGAATAACTAATCGTATGCTACTCGTTCTTTGCCTTTATTCACGTTCACTTGTCCTTTAACCTTCACTTTTCCTGTCTTCAGCAGGCCATCTTACCTCATTATGTGGCCGAAAAAGTTTTACTGTCTGTTTCTTAAGGTTTATAAAAGATTAGTATATCATTCTCCTAACCACTTCCTCATTGATTCCTCGGTCAATCTTTTATATCTTAATCGTTCTTCCGTGGCAATACATTTCTTAATAGGGTAGTTTCCTTGATCAAAAAAACGAAAGGCATTGATTGCGATTCGTTTCCCACCATTTGTGTATTCATAATATATACAAATTTTTCGGTTTTAGAAATCCCAGTTTAGACGAATGGCAATGGTCAATTTTATTCTCATTTGAAAAAGGGTCAGATTGGCGGGCATGCGATGCCACTCCACGTGACGTCACGGGGACCTAGTTTCTATACGTGTAGATAGGATTTTTACATCGCCTGAGATTACCAATGCATGCATGAGGCACAGAGCTTAGGGACACATGCCTTAATAATCACTTATTAAAACTTTTATTAAGATCGGAAAGTTTTCTTCGTTTGATAAGGTATTAATAATCCTTATTTAAGCCAAGCGCTACCAGCCAGCAGGCTATTCAGCTACCTGCTAGCATCCTGCGTCGTATCAGCGCTCGAAGCCTCGCTCCAAGGTCACCTCACTTGTAGCAGCGGGAATCAGAACGACGTCACACGGAGTTTGCCCGGCATTCATAATTAGCCGTCGCCTTTTCGCGTGCTTGAAAATTTTCACTTTTCATTTAATCGCGAAAAATAGATATCGTAATTTAAAAATCTAAAAGCGTGAAATGCGTACTCCAGGAGTAATAATCTTTCGATTTAGGCAATAAAAAATAATAGGAAACCACCCTATTCTTACACTTGAGTTTTCTTTGGTATTTTCAACGCCCATGGCTACTCTCTTCCGTAAAAAGCTTGCTATAGATGTAGCATGTGATGAACACCTTCTATAAATCTATGGTTGTATTCCCAGCTGAGAGTACCCATATTCTGATTTACCTAGAATATCCTCTTTAACCTGAACTATTCTACTGACAGTATCTTTCCTGTTTCGTCCATCGCTGATAACTCGGCCACCGAGGAAAGTCAAATTAAATTTCCATAAGCTTTATTTTTACGAGTTTTCTCTGTCCATGGCCTCCTAAAAAAATCGTCATTAAAATTTTCATGACAAACATGGAGGGAGGGAATCACTTCCGTTCGACTGATCATATTTTGTGCCGATTTCCCAAAGATTTAATTGTTCAGATAAACAGTAGAATGTTAAAATTTTAAGGCTATTCAGCAAACTGTTGTAAAGATCAATGACCAAGAATGTAATGAAAATAATTTACCAGTACACTTAGAGATTAATATGTAACAGAAGAGAGAAATACATGATAAATGCTAGACTAGGGAAATATCTTGAAGAAGCACAGGCGGAGATGTATTTATATAGCAAAAGAAAAATCCACATACCACAGAAATTTTCAAAATTCCAAAAGAAACAATTGACTGACCTGAAGGCCTTTAAAGCTAAGAAGATGAATCCTGAACAAATATGTGGATTGAGGTCAATTAGAGAATTATGACAAATAATAAGTAACAAAAAACGACACCCATCGGTGGTGCCCAAGATTATCAAGTCTCCCTTGGCCAAGACCGAAGGTGAATAAGAGGATGGTCAACATATTGAAACCACTAAAAATTTCTGTGGGTGATCTTAGATGAACCCCCAGAATCTCTGGCTATAGCCCTAGTCCTGGCATTAAAATGGGAAAAGCTGAATCGTGAAATTTATGCAAAAATAATTATTTCAATCAATGGCAATGTAGCTCAAAAAAACCCTCCCAATTTTCTAATTTAAACTTTCATCTCTTACATGCGAAAAAAACTTAAATATTTCTCATATGATTAAGAGTAATAGCTGGTCAATTACTATTGCAATTACTGTAACAATTAATGGAAATTGAAAGTTATTCTTTCCAATACTGCTACGCAGTATTATTAAGTTGCATTTTACATTGCAAGCTATTCTTTCCACTTACCTGGGCACAAGTAGGTTGATGTGAGCTGTTTCAGGGCTTCGCTCCCCGTATCTTTGTTTCAAATACACTTGCAGCGTCCACGCTCAAAGCTCACCATAAGCAACTCATGCTACCGCAGTCTTTCAGCCTAAAAGTTACGATAAAAATAAAATAATAAAAATAAAACAACTTCAAAAATTAAAATAACTTAAAATGTTGAATATAAAATCGAGTCCAATTTACCTTGATTCAAAACAAAATTCACGGACGGTCTAGCGATGATCAAATAAAACTTGGCAAATAAATGGCAAAGGGGTAAGGCATCCGTTGCGGGCCTCGAGTTGGAGTTACGCTTGCTAAACTTTGGATGAAAGAAATGGGATAGAATGTCTTTGGTGCAAGAAAATACTATTTTACGAAAAGGGGAGATAGTAGACAATACGAGAGGGTTGACAACCCATGGGGACAACAATGGTTGAATTGTTCGGTGCTATGAAAATGAAAATATGCTTTGAAAATAGTTGGGGGAAGGTTGAGGGGGGAAAAATCTCCAGTTGAACATAAAAGGGAAAAAAAATTAGTAAGAGGATAGGCAAGAGGGAGCGGGGTATTCTTTGGTAGTGCTAACCTCACAGAGGAACGCAGAAAATCGAATGGATCGAACAGGTGAATTATGACGAAGTACTAATGAGAGTCGGAGAAAAAATAAGTCTTTTGAGTACCGAAAGAAGACGTTTAAGGAACAACCTCATTGGCCACATCACAAGGTAGGATGGAACAACGTTTTTCCGCAAAGAAGCGTGACCGGCCCCCTTTTGTTCATTACATACATTAATGACCTCTGCTCCCGAATTAGCAGTAAAATACGTTTATTTGCTGAAGATGCTGTCAACTATCGCGACATCAGTGATCACTCGATGAAATTCTAACATCGGATTTAAACAATGTTCATTTGTGGAATCAAGAGTGGGAACTCGAGCTTAATCTGAGCAAATTCATATTGGGCACTTTTTGCAGAGTTCGTCCAACTATAACCATGTTTATTCTATGGATGGTAATGACAGAAAGGCATTAAACGAAGTGAAGTACCTAGGAGTTATGAAAACCTCGAACCTCTCGTGGGGAACATATAAGGAATGTTTGCGGCATAGCCCTAAAGAAATTAGGATTCGTCAAGTTTATAGAGGGAAGATTTTCGGATGCGAAAATAAAAGAAAGGTGCTATTTAGCACTCGTCCGACCGCACCTTGAATAAGCAGCGAGCGCATGGGATACGTGGCAGAAGGACTTAATCCGCGAACTGAATGAAATACAAAGAAGGCTGCGCGGGGTTCGTCAAAAACTGCTACGAGCGTAAAGACAGCGTTACCCAGATGTGAAGCGAATTAGGCTGGGAGCCGCTGGAGACTCGGAGGCTGCGCGCTAGGCTTAGATTACTTGAACAATTGAGAATGGATCTTTAAGAGTGACACGGGGAGCATAATATTAGAGCCCCACTATATTTCCAGAGGCGATAAATTAAAAAAAGGATGTTTTGCCAATCAAGTCGATAAGTATGGGAATTCGTTTTTCCCCCGAACCACAAAGGACTTTAATAAATGCTTGTCGTAATTTCGTTGCAGAATTTACTTTATGTGTAAATGGCTGGTGTCCTAACACCCCCTGTCACACGCCTTTAAGGCGGCTTGCGGGGTAGTATGATCGTGAAGTATTAACATAGGACAAAGTTATCAAGAATAAAAAAAGAGAAGACGCTCACACGTGCAAAATTAAGCTATTATAAGGACTGTGTAAAGTTGAGCATACAGCTAGCCTCAGTATTGTTGACATACTGGTGATGATGAAAAGAATAGTGGGAGAAGATAAATTCCCTCAGAATTTACTGTGACGATCATGCACACAATGACCTAATCACATTCTCATCACTGGGAATCGGTGAGATGGATCTACATCTGCATACTACCTCGCAAGCCGCCTCAATAGTGAGTGGCGGGGTGTAAGACAGCAATAGAGGAAATGATAAAGAGGTTTGAGAGTGACTCAAAACAGACCAAGTAGAGCAGGGGCCAAAGCAATGAAAAAAAAAACGATAGATAGCAAGGTCTCCTATTACGAAAATAAGAGAGTGTTTAAGAACACTAAAAGAGCATTTAAATACAATTTTTAGTTAATGGAATAATAAAAATGACGAGAGTAAGACAAAATTGAATTAATGCATTAAAATAAATAAAATGAATACTAAATATAAGAACTAATTACGAATGAAAATATTATACCAACAAAAATCAATAATACTAAACAACGGGATACAATGATACCATGATACATTTCAGACCAGATATACCTAAATATGATGCTGATGGAAAACATTGAAATAAAATCACTTTATAATTCTGTATAGAATTTTTAATAGATCCACAGTCCTACATGACTTCGCACATTTCCAGAATGTCAATTTAAAAAATTTACAACCGTTCCAGTATAGGGATTGTAATGCACCCAAAATTCATAAGGGTAAGAGACGGTAATGGCGGCTGATCACGTGACAATAACATGGTTGCGAGGCCAGACAGTGGGAAAACCCTGTACGACTTTGGAAGTAGTGATGATTCAATTTCGAGACATTGAACAGAAACCAAACACAGCGTCAGGACTTTATTGTACTCACCTCAACCAATTCAGATCGAATGCCGAATTCGGTTGAACCTGACGCGATTTACTTTACCTCGTGTCGGCCATTACAAGAAACCAGTCGCCATTTTAAGAACACAAAGTCACCGCCATCTTGTAGTTACAGTCCCAAACAATGCGGATAAATGACATTTCCTTCCAAGGACTGTAGATGAGGAATGGGGGTAGGAGTTTACAAGGAGACGAAACAATAAATATGACGGCCATTTTTGAGCACACAAATTACAAAAAAATGGATCCGTCTGTACATGCTTCGGAATGGGTTCCAGTGGCTTCTCTTCGTTAGTTCATGTTCAGGACAAGAGAAACGGGGGCAGTCAAAGAGAAGTCGGTACACGGCACAGAAGAAAACAAAGGTTGTTTTTTTAAATAACAATTCTTCACATGATTGTCCTTAGTGCGTAATAAAGGTGTGCACCGACCTCAAAATTACACTTTAAAATTCTGAATTCCTCACGAAACAACTCTTCCGTACTGACAAAAGTTAAATTCTCCACTTCTTTTTTTTTGTTTTAACCACTAATTCACACATTCACACAACTCGCCTCACTCAGTGTTGATTATATATGTTTCTCTCTCTCGTAATCACAGAACACCAAGTATTTCGAGTTTTGTCCATATGTCTCTTTGTTTTGGGAGAATCCAGGGAAAAAATAGCCATTGGTTTGAGTCACAACACGAACAGGAACCTCAAGAAAAAAAATGTGCCAACCATTCAATCACCACCCTTGTTAACATCTTCTCTTCGAAACAGTCAGTCTTCTTTTCAATAAAGCACAGCAGATCTTAAATCATGCACGCGTCCACTATTTAACGATTCACAATTACACAGTCACGCAATCTCACTCACGTTCACATCGAGAGTAAAGTTAAAACTTCACAGATTCGGATAAAAAAGATTACGTCACCAAGATAATTTTTTTAAATTCATAATTCACATAATAAACACGATTGTTTTTATTTATTTTTTTGAACTGCACCTCAATAAAAAAGGTAGGTGCTCATTTTTCTTTCGCATGTGGTAAATTTGTCTTGTTACACCAGTACATAGATTCATGCAAGTGTGATTAAATACGATGTTTTGCGTGTACGAAACTTCGTAACACATTATTAGAAAAATCTCCGACGAAATTTTTTTTTATTTTCTCTATGTTATTTCCTTAGTAAAACCTGTCTGAACTAATTGCCCAAAAATTCGTTCAGTGACTGCAAAAAATGAGCTTTTTCATTAGACCAGATTACCTTTTTGAAATGCTGACACTTCCGACGTCACTTTCTTAACATTGATATCACTTCTGATGCCGTTGAGAACGTGGTACATCAAGGACTCTGCTTTCCACGCGTTCCCTTTCGGTAGAGACTTGAGTTCAGGATCATTTTGAGAAATACCCAAGTGGTAGAAAGTGACAAATCGTCTCAATGGTCTCTCACTGGGACAGGGTGAGCCGCAAAAAAATCTCCAGAGGTAATCAATATGTATTTTTTTGACACATATCACGAACCATGTAGATTTATAAATTTGAAACTTTCTTTTTTTTAAAAATTTGATAGATAAAAGGGAAAATATACAACGTGCACAATTCATCCGCGGGGTTTTCCTTTTGTTTGAACCGTTTAGACCTTAAAAAATAAATAGGGCAGGTTGGGTTGGGGTGACGAAATGAGACGAAAATTGGAGCAAAGGACTAGTCCTTCATCATAAGGCCTAAAGGAAGTGCCATCCTGAATGAGCCCTTGACACTTTCTTTCACAGACCCTCTGAATCACTTAGCTCACCAGAAAGGCCTTGGGGAAAGCGATTCACATGGATATCCTCACGCGGACACGAAAAAAATATTCATTGACGAAAAAAAGGGCATGAAAACTACGCACCCGTTCGATAGCCTTGGGAAAACGTCGATTGGTACCGTATTGGGATGACGAAGCATCTTTTTTCTCCTCCACTTTCCTTCCTATCCCCTCAAGTGACAATCAACTCAACTTTATCAAGGTGCCGGGCTACTTCTTGGAGGTACAAAATCAAGAAGAAATGGTACTCTTCATCGCGATCACCTCCACTCCGATAAGGCAAACACAATAATATTCATATGCATATGTACTTTATATATTCACATATGTTCGGTATGAAAGGAATACGGGTGATAATGTGGTTATTAGAGAGAGATGGAGCAATGAAATCATCTTCTTACTTCGCAAAAATGATGAGAAAAACTTTTCCACAGCACCTTATAATCAGTTTTTAATTCTCTTAGAGCTCTAAACACACGCAATTTGTAATTGGTCAGTCGAACCCTTTTACCCCTGGGCTGTAACAAGCGACAATACCTCTTTCTAGTGACAAAACCTATTCCCGTTTCTTCTACCATGAAACGGAAAGGCCAGCAAGTCTTGCGAAGGCCCATGCTATCCTTTTTCATGAAGAAGCTTTCAAGAACGCTTATTTTCAAAGATAGACATCTCTGAGACCACTCAAGAGGCACTGACCGACGTTTTTTGTTTCCTTCAACACAAATAAAAGGCCAGCAATTCTCGAAGGCCCACACTATCCTTTTTCCTGAAGAACCCTTTTGAAGAGCTCATTTCTCCGAGTAATAATCACGCCACCAAAGAGAAGTCCCTGCAGGCACGCGTAATTTCGTTTCTTCAGCAACGAAATGAAAGGGCCAGCTATTCCTGTAGGCCCCCTCTTCACGTTAGAACCTTCTCGACTTTTTACTTCCCGATGACAAAGGCCAGCCGCCAGTGAAAGAAGTCTCTCCTTTTCACTTTCGTCTACTCCAACATGAAATGAGGGCACGTGGGTCCTAAAGGACGTTAGCTGGACCTATTCCTTCGTGAAGGAACCTGCGTTAGTGCATATTTCCCGACGAAAATGCCATGCTGCTGGAAATAAGAGCAAACACTCGCAGCATTTTTACATCTTCCACCATGAGATAAATGGGTCGTGCTTATTGGTTCTTCTACCATGGGGCCACCTAATCCTGAAGGCCCTTTATCCCACCCTAATTCTTCACGAAAGAACCTGCTTGAATGAGCTTTTCTGGATCACGTCGCTAGAAAGAAGTCCACTCGTTCATAGTACGTCTGTTTCTTCCACCATGAAATGAACGTGTCGTTTTTTTCGGTTCTTCAATCAAGAGGGCGATGATAGCTAATCCTGAATCCTGAAAGGCCTTCACAAACCCTTCACGAGAGAACCCACCGTTGAGTGATTTTTCGAAGAGGCCGCTAGAAAGATGTCTCTGTGAACACGCCGCCACCGTCTTCTCATACCGTGCTCTCCCTCTTGGCCACCATGAGGGGCGTGTCGGGGGAGTCCGGCTCCTCTTCCAGGAGGGTGGCGGAGGGCGGCGGGGGCAGTGGGGGCGAGGAGGAGTAGGAGGACGTCTCGGAGGGCAGGGGGGGCAGCGACATGGGGTGTGGCGGCATGGCCGCGTGCCCCCGGAGACCCATGGGCAGGGGGGACTCCATGGGGTGGTGGGCCACCATCATGCCGCCGGGGTACATGGCGTGGGGCCCGGGCGGAGGGCCCTGGGGCATCCGGCCCATGGTCATGGTGCTGCCGGGCCCGCCCACCGACGCCATTCCGGAGTACGAAGGCCAATGCTGTCGCGGCAGCGTGCACTGCGGGTACGGAACTCCACCCTCCACGGGTTTCTGCAAGGACAGAGAAAGGGATGTGGATCAGTCAAACGGAAAAAAATAATGAAAGAATGTTGTAGAGAGTTGTTTCAGGTTAAATTCGGTGGAAATACAAAATATTAGTAAATTTAAAGTTACTCTCAATTTTCCACAAATACTAATACGTGTATAAAAAGTTATTGACGTAATATATATTCAAAGTATGACTGTATCGAATTTGCTCTGGGCTAATTTCACAAGTTGATTATTCGCCTATTCCACATACTTTATTTGGTTGACCTGTTTCAACAATTACGTGTCCTTTTGGAGGAAATGCTTAACTATGAGCAAGAGTAAATGGTACTTAATTATGGGTCGAGGTGTACCAAATGAAAAACGTGGAATAGACCAAGAAATAAACTTATTTCACTAACTACTGGAAATTTTCCAGACACACATTACTGCTTGTGAGAATTTTCAAGTAATTATATATTTACTTAAATGAGGGAGGATTTTAGAGAAATACAGTTCAACGATTGCATCTCTGAAAAAGCTGCAGAAAAAATAGTGACGCACCGCCACTGTCTTGCTAAAGAAATAAAATTTTCACCACATATGTCGATTAAATGAAAGTTTCTGCACATCGGGAAAATTGCTTTTTCACTTTATAAATCTAATTTCACGAAATAACATCAATATATTCATCCTCAATGGAGGAGAAGCATCCATAAACCAAGCTATCGTTTCATTTTATCATGCACGAAATCTGCAATTTATAAAAGGGATGATATGTTTATGCGTCAAATAGCACATCCCAAAGGCAAAAGAATAGAAGCATAGCGGAAAATATTACGAGTACAGTCATGGAAGTACATCGGAGCACCAAATGGAATATTCTAATGCATATTCGGCTCATTTCTACAGCCAGATATGCAATACACTATACGCTTGGCAGGGGCATTGGTGTATGTAGACCATTCGTCCACAGAATATGTCCCCTCGAGACCAGAATATCCCACAGAGACGGCATTATGCTCTCATTCGAGAAGAGCGGTTGTTAGAGATGTAAATATTGATGAACATAGCTTTCCTCGCGAACGGAGAGGTTTTTATTTTAAAAATGACATCGTAGACGCGTTGCCAACATCGACAATAGGATGTTCACTGGGGGAGAGACAATGGTGTACTCTTGCACCTCCGAATAAAAACTCACCACTTTCAAAGTGGAGCGAGTGAGTTGTTTCTCGCGATCGCTGCCAGAAATTCCCCTTGTTTTCGTTTTTCATTTGTTTTTTTTTCGCGAAATATGAATGGATTAATATGGTAATGGAGCAATGGCGTCGTGCGTCAACTCTTAATTCGTAATCCCGTCGCAGCGGCGCTGCATGTCTCTTTGAACTTTTTAAAGGTGACGCTTAGGCATGAGTAATGGGAGTGAAAATAATCCGATTTTCATCATTTATATGCTCACTCCTATACTACGGCTTTTATTCAAAAGAACAGTGCGGCGGCATATTCAATTGATCTAAAAGCTTTTGGGTTCAACTACTGAAAATTTTATCATAAACATCATGAATAAAGAATGGTAGCAAAATAGGTCATAAAAAGAGCCAGATATTCAATGGGAGCTAGGAATGTAATCAATAAAGCAGATAAAATATCACCTAGCAGGAAATTTATTGGTCTTTTAATATTTTTTTCTTCGACCTAGCATTTAAAACATGCACATGAAAGGAAAATAGAAATGGCAAAATATTAATAAGAGGAAGAAATAAATGATATGCCAGCAAAAATAACCACGTGAGCTGGAAAAATAAATGCAGGAATTAAAGGACAATTAAAGTTCACAGTAAAAGGATTTGACTATTTGATTCCCAAGCATGAGCAAATGGTATTAGTGCTCTTAATAAAACCGTTCTATTTGATACTACAGGAAATATTTTCACCTCCTAAACTCCGATGAGCCAAAAATAAAGACCGCCTAACTTAATCTAAATAAGACACAGCTAATTCAATTGCAATGGATCCATATCCTGAAATTCGACCTCACAACGTAGGCCAACCTAAAATTAACTTGACAAACTCGTTGAAATAAAAATGTACAGGGGATCGGGTTGGTGTGGTGGCTAGAGTGTTGGCTTCCCACCCGGCGGGCTCGGGTTCAAATCCCGGCAGTGGCAGAGAATTTTCAGAGACTGCCCGATCCCTGCTTGAGCGTTGTGTGGAGGACATTTGAAGCGCAACACTCCGTCCGTCGGATGGGACGTTAAGCCGTGGTCTCCTTGGCGCCTTTCGTTAAGAGCAGGCTAATGCCGACGCCGGGTTTCTCTCCACCCTTCCTTCCATACCCTTCCCTCATGGCGCAAATGACCTCAGCTGTCGGTCGCCTCCTCCAAATACCATACCATAAAAATGTACACATCTGAAAATTTCAGCTCAGAGCTTGGGTAAAACAAAAGCTAGTAGCAAGAAAACAGGCGGCAAAGTAATTAAATGCAGTCACAATATGAAATAAATTTCAGTAACAATTTTTCTACACAACTGATATCCTATTATATTCCTCCTAGTCATTTAATAACATTACTAATCTCTCATGGTTTCCTTATAACGAACGAAGCAGCTTAATTTTTATGGGGAAAATATAAAAACGATCTCAAGATAATTAGGAATATTGCGGGATGACTTTCATAGTTTGAATTCTATGCGTGAGAAGATGGCATTTACTACATTCAGCAAACGACGCTATGTTGTAATATGAATTTCCCCATTCATAATTGATGGGGTGGCCAGTAGAGGCTCTGCGCTAGTTGTTACTATGGCTAATAATATAAATAGTTAATAACGGACTGTGAACTTAGAAATGTAAATGCATTGTATACATTACATGCATCAACATTACTTATTATAGTTCACAAAATATTCTCGTAGCCATTCTTCAATATTATCGACTCATCAATCGAACAATCCATTATCTACGTGTTACCTCGTCTCTCAAAAATAACAAGTGTGACTGAGAGGAATTGACGAAGCATGAGCTTATCCATCAGGTCACCGAACATTATTAATATTACAACGAAATAAATGCATACCTACTAAGACTCCCAAGTATAAAGGTATGACTTACAGAAACGCAATGCCAGTGTTTCACAAAAGTACTCGTTACATATTGCAACATCCAAGATCCAAGGATAATCACGTATGTTTCTAAGTAGAACGCTTACATTAGCGATTAAACCCATATCTGTGAATCAAAAGATGAGCGATCAGCAACAAATAGATTCATGGCATTGCGTAAAAAAAATATTTTATCGAGATTTTCTTCGATGACTTTCTATGGCTTATAAAATTTCTCTCCTTCCATGTAAATTAATTATTATTGATTATAACCTAGAGTGAGCAACTACTAGGTGCTGCCGTTTTAATGTCACCAGGATACTATTGTTTACAAACCACAGGTTATTTCACTCGGAGGAGCTCAAATTCTTCAACGCTTTGAACTGCTTATAAATCAGTTTGAAAGTATTGTACTAAGTTACCAATGCTTTCAACCAATACCAATATCACTCCATTTCTGTCGATTGCAGTCAAAGCCGAGGAAATCTAGTCCTGAACTCCTGATCGTAGAAACACAACCACCATAGGTAATGGTTTCCACCAATCGCAGCCCATTCCGCGCGAATGTGACTCGTCGTCGTGCACCCTATTCGAGGACTAGCGATTATCGGACGTCGTGACAATTTAGCGCTCAAAACGCCGACTCGATGAATCATTCAAGATCGCGGGGGCGTTCGGCATTAATGGAATACACGTCAACGCCATCGATGTGAATATGCCCCGTGAACATATGCATCCCGCACACACGGGTCTCCCGTTGTGGGTTCAGAGCACATAGGTCGCACCCAAAGCAGATTAGGCGGTTGTTTTTGGAAATCATCGGCTTTCCGGGTTATGAAGGGACGGAAAGCGTCCATTTGCGAGATTAAAATGCACCTTGTAGTACGCGGGAACGCATTTTGCCTTTGGCCTCGCGCGGATTTCGGTGTCTTCCTGATAGAATATGAGTAAATGGCCATACCATTGGCAACTGAATATCTTTAGGAAGCACTAGAGGGTAACCTGAAATTGGCTAAAGTGGCACTACGGCGCACAGAGGACCAGAATGCTGAAATTTGCGGTACATATTGAAACCGAAATAGAGGATTTACAGGTTTTTGAGCTCGTTGATTACGAGTTTGACCTCGGAACTTTGAAAAAATAAAAATGTTTTCGAACACTGAAGATCTAAAATTGTGTTTAGGGAATCAGAAATCATGTCACCTGGAAAGTCTAACAAGTTTAGAGGATTTTAAAATAAATTAAAGCAATGCCAAAAAATGAAGAATGATGAATGTCAAGCACGATATTTATGATTTTCTGAAAATGAGACATCGGCAATATTCTTCCTACAAAACTCTTTGCTCAAAGTTACTTGCAATGACTATGCACAAGTTATAGCATAAGCGAAAGCAATTTTGCAGGTTGCCTTCATCTTCAAGCATAACTTTCGCATCTGAAGCCTTCAGCAGGCTATCCAATATACACTCTAAAGCTTAAACTTTAGATAATACCCTAAGTTATTTTCTTACAAACGAACATGAAGATAAACCGAATGTCACTTTTCACCTTCTGATTGCATATGACATTCAATGCTCATTTAATCGTTAAAAGTTAATTGGAATAGAAAATAACGCATTTTTATTTGAATTTTGATAAGTTCTTCCTTTTTTATATTTATAGTTTAAAATACTCAAATAGGAATGATAGCAGTGATGATATAGCTCCCGGAAGTGAAGGCTTATTTAGTTGCGCACTAGGAATACGCCAGTAGCTTCAATGGTGCTCACTGTCGCCTTGATCAGTGCCGACTAGTGTATTCCCAAGTACTTGTTATTACCACTAATAGAAGTAGCTGAGATTTCCTAATATCTCTTAACCGACAAATTATTCAAAAAGAAAGTTCAGCATTTTCGAGGTCTCTGGACCACTCTGTATTTAGACATAGCAATGACAGCAGAAAACAACAAAATTAAATGAATCTGAATTTAACAATGATAAAATTGAAGAAAAAAGCGTATAAACCATCCGCTTTGCCAAAAAATACACGTCGACGACTCGGCATCCTTCAACAGATTCACTCGTCGGAATCACTTCGATGGAATTGATGGATTTATCTTCGGCCACATTTCGTTTCCTCAAATTATCCATGGTCTAACCTTTACCTTTAGACACAAATTTGCCTATAAATCGGCCATCACTTCAGCCAAAGGTGTATTTAATAATTTAAGGCTAAGTAAAGTGGATAATAAAACGAGTAATATTGTCACAAAGCAACGTAACTCAACGACGTAGCGTAAACAAACAAAGGTGCTCAACCGGAGTGAAACAACGATATGTTGACAGCGTTGTCGAGTTGGTAGTCAGCAATCATGTATAAATCGTTTTTCCAAATTTGGTAAAAATTAACAGAGCAAAAGCTCTCACTAGTTAAGTTCTTTTTATTCATCACAAATGATATAGTTATGAAGCTTTACTGTATTTCCAGAGAATTTTTTTAAATTCTTCCGATACCTAAGAGTCAATATAACAGCCATTCTTCATATCATAGGATTATTCCATTTTTAATAAAATATATGCATTGTACAGCTCTTTTGATTGATTTACAATTATTTTTAATTTTTATAAATGACGCATTTAGCCATTATAACTAGTTGTTGTCGAGTTTATCTAACTAATGAAAGCAGCATTTCGAAGCGCAGGTTCTACCTTAAAAGCATAAACATAACAGTCTGACGCGGAAACGTGACGGTAGAATGAATATATCATGAAGACACCACATAAAATCTATAATCTATTTAATAAGTGGAAATATCGCAGCTTTTTTAATTATATCTCCAAGACTACATACATAAAAACATTACTGGGCCAAATTTGAACATGTAGCTTGATATCACATATGCCGCCTCCGAATATTGCACAAAACGATTTCTACCGCTGAAAAAGATTTTTTAAAAGAAAAAAATCACGTAATGATATCGCGTACCAAGCAGTATTGAATCCGTAATTTCAACAGAAGCCTGGAAAATTTCACAGTGGAAAAAACATCATTATCTTATAATAATAACACTAACTATTTTTATTTATGTTTATATGTAATTTTAATTAGATTAGCAATGGGAGTAAAACACATGTGACAAAGTTACCAGCAATAAATAAATAGGCTTGCTGTATTTGAGATATTTTTGTTTTTCGTGTTTTAAATATATTTTATGATGAAGGAGGGGATTTTACCGTTTTATTAATGTTTATTTCCATGGATTGAGGTCACGGGATAGAATAATTGTTTAGAAACTAAATGGTAAATATTCAAGAGATTTTATAAATGTTGGGTCCCACTGATTTATAACCACCTGCCACACCAAATTATAGTATATTGGGTTATTAATTGTTCATTACGTTAAACGTGGTAGTTCACCACATGCAATATTGAAGGTGACTTCTAATCTTATGTGCCAAAACGTACGTATTGCATTGTCTTAATTTATTTTTGTAGTTGTTATTGTTTCTTTGCGCTTTGGTTCCATACTTATGAGTTCAATAGATTTTACCGAACAAACATTTCGATTGATAGCTGCTTTTCTGCTTCACAACGTATTTTTCCGCTGATCACAATGTGGCAGATAAATTTTACGACTTTTATTACATACTGCTATTTTTCTGGTCAGACCTTTTCGGGGTTTCCACCGGGTAAGTTGTTTGTACGCCAACACGCAACTCACACGGTGGAAGCCCCGAGAAGACTTCACCAGAGTCATACGCTGGGAAAGAACAAAATCACATAAACTATTGATTTAATTGTTAGACGCCACCATACAGTTAAATGTTTTTGGTTGGTATCCCCGCCACGTATTCTTTTTTTATTCCTCAGTGGTGCCAATATTCTGCTTTTGATTTATTGTATGATTCCCAATGTAACTTTGTGAACGTGGAATAAAACAGTACTAGTAAATAATACCATTAACGGATTGAGATGCCCACCACAGGTTTCGTTTAACTTGTTTTAGTCTACACCAAGGGAATATATTTTTCTTCGTGGAAATTTTGCACCTCAGTTCACTCATTCCCTACTCAAAATCTAGTCATCCAGCCTAAAGTTTGGATCTATAATGTCCGATAAGGATTTGTATCACTCCTTTGCAGTGCGTTGAAATGCATTTTGCCATTGGTCTAGGGCAGAATATTGAGTTTTCCTGAACGAATACGTGTAAAGGGCCACGCCAAAGAGAGTAAGGTTATGTGCAGGAAGGATACGGGTGAATCGCGAAATTGACGTAAGTGGCTGAGGACTAAATCACCAATATTTGTGCTCCTATCCGCGAGGCATGGCAAGCTTTCATGGCAAGAGGCGCTACGGCGTAGTTCATTGCTTAAAAGGATAAGTAAAGCCGAATTTGTCCATAGAATATTCTGATTACATTCCCTAGTCCCTATGCTCCTCTGACAATTCCACCACATGATTTCTGCCGTTTACAAGAATATTTTCCGATGATATCATTATTTAAATAAAGTTAATATAATTAATATTTGCTATGATAATTTTATTAATGATTATTATCGCGCAGTAATGGTCAGGATAACACAGTGGTGAATCCGTGATAGCAAAAGAGAGGTACAAAAATTGTTAAAAAATAAAACAATCGCCGAGACAAATAAGTGCCCACTCAAATGGCCCATAGAGTCTATATAAATGTCGGGAAATTTTTACATTATTTAATGCTAAACAAATGAAATAATATGAAATTAATCATTAAACTCAACAACTACGTTTGATTCGTATTTATCGGGATGCCGAGTGCAGTCGGCTCCGGAACTGCAGTTTGTTTGAAATGCAGCCCACCGGTTGAAAATTTTGGGAGATCCCAGAAATGACAAAAATTATGATTATTAAACGGACTATAAGCTTCAAAATGGGACCAATTTTACCTTTATTGATTGAGTAGTTTTACTTCAAGAAATATTTTTCTAAGGTGTCGGACGTAGGATTTTTGGTGTCGGACGTAGAATGTACGCATATTAAATGGATTTTTGAGGAAAAAATGTTGTAAACCCTTATTATATTTTTATTTTTACAATATAGTACTTATTAAAACAGATTATTACACAGAAGTAATTGGTATATCAATATTTAAACCCTAAAATATAATTATAAAGTACTTATAGCTAGCCTGAACTAAATGAATCTGGTCCTACGATACTTTTAAATTTATATTGTTGTCTTGTTCTTCCGTATGGTTCAGGAGACAATTTTCTTTATAATGTCTGTTTTTAAAGACTAATGCAGTCTTCATCGGCAGGCCAGAAGTAGTTTGCACCTGACGTGGAACAGTACATTACTTTCACCACGGCTTCATTTTCCAAAACAGATTGAGCTTCGCCTGAATAGTAGGTATCATCATACCTTACAACAACCCAGTCCTGCATTGTTACTAGGTCCTTAAGACTTATGATTGTGATGAGTGTTGCGAAATCTTCACAAACTTCAGGTGCTGACATTTCACTGTCAGAATCAAGACTTGGTACTACTCTTTCTTTGCGCTTCATAGTGTCGTCACTTGTTTCGCCAACTAGCACTAATTAGTTTGAACCAGCTGGTGCCGCAGAGTGCACTTTGTGTGTATTCAAGATCGGAATGGCTGACTCCCAGACATGTTTCACTTCATGTGCCATTTCTTGCACATCATTACTAGACAAATAAATTATCATAATGTTGGGGTTTCTTAAGGTTGCATCAGCAAAGTTATCTGCAGAGCTGAAAACGATTTCTGTATTATATGCTTTGGCATTATTCCAAAAGGGTAACTTACCCAGGCGGGTTCGAGTCCCGCCTGGGTAAGTTACCCTTATCCAGGGCATGGATGTTTGTGATTGTTAAATGTTATCAACCCCGATGTAAAGGCCGAACAGTGCTGTTTTCGGTGGTGTGTGAAATAAATAAATAAATAAATAAACACCTCTCTTCATTGTTCCTCCTATCCAATCTAATACCCCTTTCCCATAGGAGGTTGCGAAGTAGTACCAGTGTAAATTAATGTCAAACTTACTCTGAAGTAAAGGAAGAACAGAAAAAATGAAACGATTCTTGAACTGGGCTGATGTTTCATCAGAAAAATTGTGTACCGTCGAAATATCCGCATTAACAGATTCCAGATGTGCCAGAAGAAAGCTCACATAACAATAAATTTGATTTTGTGTGTGACCAAGGTCATTGGATACAAGAACACACTGGCTGATTCCTTCATAGATCCAAGCGTGTGTTATGAAAACTGTAGCCTGATTTTGAGTCCAATGGGCCTAATGAATTTTGTTTTGATGAATAAGGGTGGCATTTTCCGAAAAATCCATCTGTATCAGTATTTTACTTCCATTTATTTTGCTTTCATTTTTTAAATTCATCAGCTTGTCTTCTTTTGATGTATGTATAAGAATGTATTTCGTCTGGGGTTTTAACTCCTCAAATGCTTCATTAACTGAACTAACTATTTCAACTTTCTGTATCTGTCCATCAAACTTTTCCCACTGAATGTACTTCAAGGGTTCGCTGTTACCCATATGCTTGAACAGATATATCTATATGATTTACGCAATCATTCCATTTTCTTGACATGCAGGTTTTAGATTCTTAGTTACAAATAACATGGCATAAAAATATACTGTATTTTTTTGATAGTCCTGTATGTGGCTCTGAGGCTGATAGCAACTAGCGAACATTCTCGTGGTAAGAGCAAACACAAACGTTATGTGGAATGTTTGAGAAACATTTAACATGTTTAGGACGAAGGCTGCAAAATTTTGATAGCCCTATTTTAACATTTGGGTTTTTATCTTTGAAAACTGTCCAAGCTTGTTTTAAACTCACAACTAGGTATCGAGTGTGATCGTGTATTTTATTTTTTTTTGCTCATATTTTTTTCTGTAAATAACGCGGTCCTTCCAACCTGGAACCTGCCAGGTCACAACGTCACAGTTGTAAACTTCTACAACTTCTTTATAATAAACTTGATTATTATCTACAACTTTGCAGGTTGAAGGTTTATTTATAACTGAAATATCAACATGCTTGGCCAAACACTTAACAATGTGAGCCTAATGTGGTTTACAGCATTGCTGTTATAGTGAAGTATTTTTTTCTTAGAGTATAATAAATTGTTAATACCAGATTTCACTTTTAGGTTATCCTTAATGGATTATGGTTAACTTTAGTTTAAATAAGCACAATTCCTACCAATGATGATAATAGTCTAATAATTGAAACTTAATACAGCCAATATTAATTAGGTTAGCAGCATTTAAAGGCTGGTGTCGGACGTAGAGTCGGACGTAGACTTCTTTTTCTACGTCCGACACCAGTATAAAAACAAAACTGTGGGACATAATATTTTTCAACTCCAGGATCCTTTAGCTATAAATAAACTCACTCTAAACCTTAACTTTCATGGTTTAAAAAAAAATTGTGACTGCTATAAAACTAAAACTCCTTTTTTGGTGTCGGACGTAGAACGAATTCTAACTCAAAGTTAAACTACTCTGTCATGGTAACTAAGAGAGTTAAAAAGTTGTAAATGGCAAGAATGTTTTATTTGGTTCCTTAATCAACCAAAAACACTAACTTTGGTTTGATATGATTTTTCTTTTTTATTCCATTCATAGTAATATGGCATTATTGCACAAACCAACTAGAAAAACACTAAATAAAATTGAAAAACAAAGTACCATATCTTTTTACTGTGGAAAATTTTCCTAAAACAAATACTAGAACTTTATAACTGGTACTTTTAGCTTTCCAAAAATGTATAATACATAGGAGTTTGAAATAATAAAAATAATAGTGTTGAGGTTTACCGTTTTGTGGAATTGCCCAATAGTGGAAACGACATAGATAAACAAACACGCTATATATTTTCGTTATACGGATCCCATGACAACGAGCTGTGATATCGAAAGTGATGCGAAAGTCAACGGCGCGGCGGGAGGGACTGTGTGATTCAGAAAAATGATCACTAGAGCGATCGCTTTTCGCGACGAAAAAGTGATCGCGATAGTGATCACTTTCGCGACGAAAAAAAATGATCGTGTGATTCAGGCTTAAGCGAAATCGACAGAGCGGCAGAGGAAACAGGTACCCACGTTAGGAGTTTCACCGGTGGAGATCCATGAAGCGTACAAATTCACGGTGATTGGTGATGGGACGTAGTCGGACACCTAATTGTCACCATGCATTGGAATATCTGTCCACATTATAGACATCTACACACTACCCCGGAAGCCACCAAAATAGAATGAGTCAGGACACGAGCCGTTCGCAAAAATAGTTTAAAACGAGCGAGTCGACGTGATTTCACCACTGACAATGAGTTACACCTAGAATGTATTCAAGTCAGGAAAATCCTCCGCTGTCCGTTCGCCAAAACATCTCTCTTTTCTTACCACATTTTATTACACTCACTTTCAATCATTATTGCTGTATTTAACTGACTTTAGAACGTAACTACAACAAATTACGTCGCAGTCTAGTTGCTATAAAATGCAAATGCTGGATCGAGACTCTCAATAAACATTTTTTATGTCATATTTTGTTATTTATCTTTTACAGAAGCCTGTGATTTGCTGTTCCGTTTCTGATTTGCCCTTAAAATTATTTTTTACTGCGTGGAAGTTTTTTTGTTTATCTTTAATAGAAGCCTACTATACACCATTACTTTTTATGATTTGCCTTGAAAATAATATTTTGTTGCGTGGAATTTCCGTCTTCACACATAACTTCTGCCGTATCTATGTTAAAGCCAACAATTAAATTAAACAAAACTATTGAAAATTGAAGGAAAAAGTTAAAGAAATTGACCTAAGACATTAAAAGAGAGTCCAAGCAAAAGAGGAGGTGAAGAACTACGCAGTAGAACTACATAATAATACAGTTTGCCAAGACATAGCTTTCTGGGCATCAGAACAAGGTAGGTTGGCAAGAAGAAGAGTTAAGTTAGAATATTTTATCCGATTAGCGTATTCGCGTCAATTTGGTTTAATTACTTTTACATTACAAAATATGCGCATGAAATCCATTTCGAAAACAAATGGAAAATATAAACTCCGGGACGAGGCAGGGAGGCAAAATGAAGAGTTTACTTGTTAGATAACCGCAATCGGGCTAATTTGTTTCAATTAATTTTAACATTACCCCTATGACAAAAATTGCATAAACCTTGTCAATTTTCATAACAGTCTATAAGAATGTATACAAATTTTATATAGGTTTATACAATTTCTTCATAGGGGTAAAGAAATAAAGTGCATGATTAGTTGTAACGAAAAATCCATTGCGAAATTCTTGACGGCTTCTTGTGAAATTGCTGCGTTAGTTCTTGAAAGTTTTGTCAGTTAAAAATATTGGAAAATTTAAAAAAGCCTCGAAGTTTCAGTTTCTTTCTCATTTTCACAGCGTAGACATTTTTGAAAAATGCAAGAAAATTACGCGTTTGCACAAGACTCATTCAATTCGTTGAGGCTTACAAGTTTTGAGACCAAGACAACCAATATTCGCTACCTAAATAAAAATGCTTACAAGCTGATTCCACTGGTGACGCAATGCATATTATGGACATACAAAATTTTCTAACAGTTTACTACAAAAAAATAAGTCCGATACGCCATTTCATACGACATTCTCTCATTATTACTTTCGAAGAATCCTGCACGTACAAATTCTACAGTTTAAATGCCAAAGTTTCTTAACAAAACTTTCAAATGAGTAATATCAAATCAAGATCGCTTCGTCCGCTGAATTACGCAGATTTAACCGCACCTGCATTTTTCTCCACGGAACCCCACGGAGTTGAGTTTAAATCCCTCTGCATACTTAGCGCATAAGCAAGGAGACTTAGAAAATATGCCCGTGAAGTTCTTTTCGCGGGGATTACGAAAAGCCAAGTGGATACCCGTCGGAGGAAAATCCACATTTGTTCAGATGAGGGATATCATTTTTTCTCCAATCTCCAAAGTTTTCCAAAGGCAAAAATAAACAAGGGAGTTCGGAAAGCGAACTCTCTTTATTATGAACTTAATAGTTAGCATGGGAATTAATCCAGCTGAGGAATTCACTCACTGGCTCATCGGATTACGAGCCTTGGTTTTTTTCTTTCTTTTGCAAGATCTTAAAGATGAAATCCCACCCACGAGCGGACGTATTTTTATGAAGAGGAGCGAGGATTTGTGTCCGGTAATCCTTTGGGAACCCAGAAGCGAATCTCATCGCCGATTTGGAGGAAAGAGGCGGCGGCAAACAGTCGAATCCTTCCCACGCCATCCTCTTTCCCCTTCACCGTGTCTCCCCAGAATAAACTCGCGAGCATTTGGAGAAAATGGGAGCTTGTTAACTTGATGGTCGAGCAATCATGATGGCCCGATTTTCGATTATTCGCGGTGTTATTCCTTCCCACATAATGGAATGATGCCCCCCCGAACAATTATCCCCCGTCGTTACGGAGAACAAATAATGAACCATATCTGGGATTATTGGAGAAGATGACACGATATTTATTCTGCGACCCCTTTTCTTCATCGAGTTCTCCCTCCAGTTCTCATCAATTTTCAGACCCTCCACAACCATGGTAGAGATGAAAATTATAATCATTTCCCTTTGGGTTTTATGAGAAAAATCAAAGGTCAAAGGTGCGCGTAGGGTTGACCTTTATATGCTATATTGCAAGCGAGCATTAAAATCATTACGGGCCTATTCAAGTTTAACTGCACCGTTGATTCTTTTAGTTTCTTCCTTTGCTTCAAGTACGTTACTAAAATTATATATATTTCCCTAGTATTCCACACATATCAGTACTAAGAGATTGCCACTAATAAGGGGTTGTCACACTAATTACAGACTGCCAGAAAAAATTAAAACATTAGCTTGGGAGCTGTGAAACTACTTGCAGTCTGCACGCTCCATGAAAGCAATCATTACAAGGATGAATCAGAGCTATGATTTTCAATGAAAAATTACCTACAGCTTTTACTACTTTCTATATTTTATAAAAAATTCAGAGATTACAAGATATGCCAGAGAAAATACTTTAAAAATGCGATCAATTCATGAGAATCAATTTACGATAGTATCTCTACATAAATATCCTTTGCGATGTGATGAAAATCATCCACTATAATATAATGTACATTGAAGTAAGATCGTAATTACCGACACCAATGGTTCAACTATAATTGCTTTACTTCCGCTTATTTGAATTGCAATTCTAAAACATACAACTGGGTTTCTCTCCCTCTTATTCTACCTCAAGGCTGGCGCCGCGTCCATTAATATCTTCATTTCTTTACATTATAATATCCGATTGCCATGGTAACAGAAATAAAATAGATTTATCACACTAAATTATGTCCAATCATTTCCTTATAGGTTCCTGTGTTATAAATTGCCCTTCAGCAATTACAGGCATAGTTTCAAAAATGAAGCTTGACCCTAGTAACCTTGGTAGGCTTACTTGCATACAAAAAAAATCCTAAACATTAAATTGATCTGAAATGCAACAGTGATTCACAGAAGCACTGAAGCGTTTAGATATTTAACGCGGTAGTATTGTGTTTATTCAGCTTTAAATACTCTTTCATTAACTTACTTATGGAAAATAATGTAGGGGGAATCTGGTTCTAATTAGAATATTCCCGCGTACGAAACGCGGAAGTGGCCTATATTTCACAGTGAAATTCCGGTTTCCACTGGAACTAGAGCGTACGTAGAGAGCACTTCAATAATACTCCACCTGATGGGACGTTAAATAGTAGTTTAATGGGTTCTCGTCACGAGGAAACTATGTCTGGATCCTGCAGGGGGCGAGACATTTCCAGAGGAAACCCATTTCATAGCAGAGGGCTAAGCCAAAATGTTGCAGTAGGCAAGGAGATTAGATTAGACTGGCTTTCCCTCCTAACGCTCCGAGTTCAGAGCGTAGTGGTGGATAATTTTAAAGCGGAATAATAATCCCTATGCAAAAGCCTTAAACATATTTCTTCCGGTAAAGCATTAAGTCCTTTTTTGAGATCTTTAAAGCTCTCTGTGCACCATTTCTTAAATAGCAAATAATATTTTAGCGTAAATTATAGATAATATTATGGATATATAAATAGCGTTTTTTAAATTACAGCTGTAAAATTAATGATCGAAAAAAGGTTATAATATGTCGAACAGTAATTATGTTATTCTTCCTGCAAAGAATAAAATACTGTAGTGAATATAAACCAGTATCAGGGATGCCGACTAACACAAAATATTGGGAGGGCCCAAACCGGGGATCTTGCCCCGGGAAATTTGAAGTAGTGAATTTTAAGTTTTTTTAAGCACTTCAGAAGAATCATATGATCAAAATTAGAACCCTAGAATAACTCGAATCTCGATATCTGGACACTCCGGGGAAAATCAACAAGCCTGACACATTTTTTTCCTCACACCCATAACGAATTTTTGAGGGGGCTCGGGCCCCCTCTGGCCCCATAGAGTCGGCGCCTCATACCAGTATTCAAGGAAATTTTACCGCACGCTTGATATCTACATTTAAATGTCGGATACGGGGTATCACGGACGTGAAATTGTAAAAAGTATGAGTTATACTTCTAAGTTCTTTCTCAAAGTTCTCATCTACTTTTCGATACTAAGGGCCCAATTTAAGAGTGAACCCAGAAACGAAACCGGGAGATGTTTGACACGCCAATATGACACTATTAACCTTTTCCGACGAAGCGATGTGATGACATTACGAGACAGACGACCGTAGCTCCCCTCCCATCCTTGGAATGCGTAGTTCATCCGATGGCCGCTAGGTGAGCTTGGTGCAGATCGTGTTACGTCGCGTCGACGCGTCCGTTCTTCCTCGGAAAAATAAGACACCGACAAAGGGACATATGTGTCTCAAATGATTTAAATACTCTCAAATTCAATGGATTAGATACAAGGTATTATATTTGATATGAATGAAATGATTATGCTTCCGGATTTAAATAATAATACCTCCCTCTTACAATAGTCCTTTATTTTGGCCACCAAATTAATCGTACAATTCATTTATAAAAAAATCTTTAAAATGGAAATTTGATACTAGGTATATAAAGAATGGACTTTTGAATTCGTTTTTGTATATATCTCTGTACGGGACTGAAATATTTTTATTTCTACAAACCCGGGATTGACGGATTCAGGATTTTTTTCGGATCCGGATTCGGAACGGATCGTTGATTTTCGGAGCCGGATCTTTCGGATCGGATATTTTCGGATCCAAATGCATTTTCCTGCAATTCCTGCTATTAAACGAATTAATCATTTAAGTTTATTCTGGGTACGTACAATCGAAGGAATGCTTTTTAGATTTTCATACACATTTTAATATTTTTATGTATTAAAAATCATTTTTATGGGCTTTCAAGCTGTTTTTCTTAAACATCTTTAAATGCTCAGGACCTAAACTGTTACGCTTGGGTTTGGAGAAGAAAATAGGAAAAATGTTCGGATAAACCACTGACCAGTGGCGTAGAATAAGAGTCGCATGCGACGGCGCATTCGAAGAGAGAATTGGAACTCTTTCCACTCTTATTCATTGTTGCATTCACTGAAGCTATTATTTAAAATTTAGGATCCGATGTCTTCCGCTACTTTGGATCCGATGTATCCGATGAAGGGCAATATCCGCGGATATTTGGATCCGAGGTATCCGATCTGACCATCCCTACTACAAACTTGGCTTTTGCATGAATTGGCACGAGAAAAAATTCTCTTGGACAGAATATCGAACCACGAACCTTAGGCTTTATGGAGGTCTGTGCATACCACTTCGCTAATCAGGTTCCTCATTTCCCATGGCAACTAACCTGGAAATCAGAGACCTTGATGATGTCTCCATGTTCCTGGGTTTCACCGCGTGGATTTTCTTTGTGACGACAGTTTCGGACTGTCTGTCGTCACAAAGAAAATCCACGCGGTGAAACCCAGGAACATGGAGACATCATCTAGACAACGCCGCGGAAAACTACGCATCAACTTCAGAGACCTTGATTTCCCATCCATCATTACTCTATACCTCGATATCCCTACGCCTATCGTCACGCCTTTGAACTAAGAGAGTTTGCAGTTCTTCTACATTACTAATCTCCTCTGCCATCTTTTAAAGCCCGTAGTTCATCTTCCTTCCCTCTGGTTAACTTCGATAAGTGTAACTCAGCCGAGTTAATTCTCTAACTCAATGAATATACAAATGGGCAAGAATATACTCCAGAAATCTCCATATCAGCTCTTAACCTTATGTGTGGTCAAAATGAGTTAGACTGCACGTATGTAAAAGCCACACTCACTTAAAATTCAAATCAGCTTGAAGTCTTCGTGGTGAAGTGCACCTTCTTCCGCCAGAAAGAATGTCTTCATCGTTCACCACCACTACATGTACTGCTACGATATGAGAGCAAGCCACATTACCTTTAAAGCCCCAAGCATATACTGTAGGTGCAGTAGGATTCTACGGATAAAAAACTTCACACTTCTCCAAGATTCAATCTATGACCTCGCTTTCGGCGAAAAGTCCACGTGTCCCTGAACAATCCCTTCACATCCCAGCTGGATAAGAGGAGGAAAAAGGGTTGGATTCGGGAGGAACAACATTAAGACGAGGAGAGGAGGAAGAAAAGTTTTTACTCTCTGGAGAATATACAAGTTATCGGTCGCGAGTCGCGTGCATTCGCCGTAAAACGTTTTCCAATACACAAAATCGAGGAAAAATCGGCCGGAATGAGATCTTTCGCGACACGGGGGATACAAAGTGTGCCCCGTCTGCCCCTTTTCGAGAGCCCTGGATCAAATACGGGAACCCGGGAGGGAATCTATACGTATTTTCCGCCCTAACTCCTCCTAGGAGGGCCGGAGCGCTATCTAAGCGAGGCAGCAGGTAAATTTCGCCATTACTCCTTACTGCTCCCTAGACTCGACGGAGTCTCCCGTGCACCCATGCGCGTTGCCCGTGCTAAAGAAGCCGAACGCGGAACATCGCGCGCAAAAAAGTTCCAAAGTGTAGGGAGGGGATTTGGCCTAAGGATTTTCAGAAAACTCCATCTTCAAGAACTGATAGAACGCCCGTTCATTCTTTACCCCCTAAAACCGAACCACAGGAGAATAATTCTAACTCTTAAACCTTATCTCCTTGAGAAAAATCATTTGCACTATAAACTTAAGTGGATACTGTTCCAAAGTTCAAACAGCTTTTTTATATCCTCTCGCCAAAGATTTCTGAGGTCGATGCAAAAATATTTTAGCGGGCTGAAACGCCTTTGAAGTAACGAAATTTCGCATCAAGAAGAGGGAAAACGATGATTGAGGCTTGAAACATCACCACAGACTTTCCAAAGTTGCAAGAAGTATGGCAAAATTACCGGTACATAACGTAGGGAATGCACAACCGAGCCTCTAAAAATGCTGTCAGCAACTTATTCCTAACGTTCCATTGGATTGCTTTAAAATATAATGAACGGTTTTCACGATAGGAAGCAAGCTTCAAAGTTCTAGCCACAAATTTATTACTGTCATATACGCACCATCAGAGAACAACGTGTAGGAAGAGAACAGCGTACAACAACATTAAGAGAAACACGCAAGTTCGAAAAAGCATCCGAGTAAGGAAACAGAACTGGATGGAACACGGAATTGCGTGAAAAATGACAAAAGTGTCCACGGTAAATAAGTGTTGTTCATTAACAAAGTAACTCAATATTTGAAGACTAAATATTGAGTAAAAGTTTTAATGAGAAGAAAAACTTTTGAACCTTACACCTTCCAACGCAAGACGTATCTACTATATTTTTAGGTCCGACAAAAAGAATTAATTATGACAGATATTTTGCCAAACGGGTAGGTGCAGGAATTCATTATTGCCGACCATTAATGACAACCTATATTTATCGAGGTAAGCTATTGGTGGCGAGGAATTCTTCTGTGCAGAATGTAAAAGAACGAATTGAAAAGGTCACTAATTCAAATCATGACGTAGGAATGATTTTGGACTTCCTCGTGGTGTGTTTAGCTGCACTTGATGTGTCAGTGCATCGGGAAGAAACGTAAAAATTGGACAAGTGGTATTGAAGAACACACTCTCATACCCGCTTAATGTAAATTGTAGTACTCTAGAGCTTATTCTTCGGAGAGTGCTATCCTAACGTCATCATCACTGGTCAACAATCCAAAGATTGGTTTGACGCTGCTCTCCACTCAGTTCTCCTATCAGCTAATCTTTTCACACCTACGTATTTCTTCTCTTTCACATCCTTCTTCACTTGTTCCATATATTTTGTTCGAGGTCTTCCTTTTCCATTCTTGCCTTCCACTTGTCCTTCGACGACTGTCTTCATCAGGCTATCATGTGTCAAGATGTGGCCTATCAGGTCGTTCCGTCTTCTTGTTAAGGTTTTCATGAGGCTTCTCTCCTACTCTTTTTGTTCTTATAAATTGTTTCTTTACTTCCATATTTAAGTTTCCCGCTGTAAGCAGGTCTCTCTTTTGGTGGAATTCTCTCTTCGCCTGAGCTATTCTGCTGATAATTTCTTTCTTACTTCTCCCGTCACTAGTTATCTTGCTTCCCAAATAACCGAATTCATCCACCTCTATCAGATTTTGCTTCCCTATTTTATTGTTAGTCTTGACTTCTTCTCTTCTGCTGCATACTAATATCTTGGTTTTCTTCGTGCTTCTTTTCAGTTGACATTCACCCATTACCCAACCCATATTAACCAGAATATTTTTCAAATCCTTCTCTGCTTCTGCTATAACGGCTAGGTCACCTATCCACAATAATATTTGGATCGATCAACTGACGGATTCATGGATTTTATTGGTTAAATAGGTTCGTTCCCCTGTGATACGTGATCCCAAAAAATGTCATTATTAATCTGGCAATAATAAGATTATGCCTGGTCGTGAGATATAGATAGCTGCTACGAATTTTGGTTAAGTTTTTGAAAAAATTGTGCTAGCAAACTAACTAGCCAACCAGGCTGACAGCATAGCTACTCACGTTTGACAACATAAACGATGTCTAAACACAATATTTCTAAAACAATATTTTCTGGCATCCGTTTATAAGTAAACTCTGCCAAAACTGTGCTCGTCTCCACAATAATAGCTGCACTTTTGGTTAAGTTTTTGAAAAGAAAATAACCAGGCTTACAGCAAAGCTACCCATGTTTGAAACCATAAACGATGTCTAAACACAATATTTCTAAAAAAATATTTTCTGGCATCCGTTTGTAAGAACGCTCTCTGCCAAAATTGTGCTCGTCTCCACAATAATAACTGCATTTTTGGGTGAAATTCTTTTGAATGGAATTCTTCATATGTGATGACATACTCCGCATTCCACTCCTCCAACCAGCAAGTTATTCTCCTTGTCGGATTGCTTGATGTCGTAAGTTTGTTATCCTCCCTCTCTGCGATGTTTCTGTGTCTAGCGGAAGCATGAGAGAATGCATGGATTATTTTCTTCTTCTAATACGGCGGATTTAGGTCAGTTTACATTTCTCTTCCACCTGACCTCTATCTCACTGCAATATCCAGTGTGCCTGCGTTTAATATTGAAGTTAAACATGTGGACCGAAAAATTAATGATAGTGGGAATAAAAACAAAAGTTAGAAACCGTGAATAATCTATTGATAGAATGTGAATGCTGGATATAATTAATAGGGTGTTGGTGGTTGTTTTCGGGAATTACTGCGTAGGTAACATTTTCATACTCGACGTTTCACTCCTCCTACTGGGAGCGTTTTCAAGAGAATGGGAGGGAGACCGTTCCCGTCCCGAGCTTATATAGGTTTCGTTAACCCATTGTTGACCCGATTTTGAACTGTCACGGAAGGAAATACCCGTTGGTCATTAGATTCCATTATTCATTATTATTATTATTGGTCATTATTTCCTCCCATTCTCTTGAAAACGCTCCCAGTAGGAGAAGCGAAACGTAGAGTAAGAAAATGTTACCTTTGCAGATTTCCCGAAAACAACCAACAACATTGATAAAAGAAGCTGTGAAAATCTTAATACGAAAATAAATAGGGTGGTTTACTGTTATTTTTTCATTGTCTAAATCGAAAGATTATTACTCCTGGAGTACGCATTTCACGCTCTTAGATTTTTAAATGGCGATATCTATATTTCGCGATTAAATGAGCAGTGAAAATTTTCAAGCGCGCGAAAACGCGACGGCTAAGTATGAATGCTGGGAAAAGTCCGAGTGACGTCATTGTGGTTCCCTCTGCCGCCGCGCCGTGTGTGGTGACCTTGAGGCGAGGATATGTGCGTCGTTGCGAAGCGGGCTCTCTAGCAGGTAACAGAGTACCCTGCTAGAAGGTAGCGATTGGCTAAAAAAAGGATTATTAATACCCTATCAAACGAAGGAAACTTTCCGAACTTAGGTAATTTTAATGGGTGATTATTAAGAGATGTTTCCCTGAGCTCTGTGACTCATGCATGCATTGGTAATCTCAGACGATGTAAAACTCCAATATACTCGTAGAGAAACTAGGTCCCCGTGACGTCACGTGGAGTGGAATCGCATGGGCGCCAATCTGGCCTTTTTCAAATGGAGTTTAAATTGACATTTAACATTCGTCTAAACATAACTTGGCACCCACGCGCGTAACTAATTGCAAAGTAATTTATTTCGTAATGCGCTTTGGAAGGGATGTGCTTACGATTTCATGTTAAGATGACGCATTATTATCCCCAGACAGTTTTATTTCCCTACCTACAACTTGAATTTACGCACGCCTGCATATTATATTACGATATCAAATTACAGTCGTCAGTCATTCCAGTCACTCCGATAAAAAATATAATATGGCCTAGCTATCCTTATAGTTATAACAATTAACAAAATTATGGCTAAATAGCAAAGGGATATTTTTAACACATTAATAAAAATCCTATCAAATTCATACTAGTATCAAAAGCCTTATCAAGAGAGAAAAAATGTCACGTTTTAAAATAAAAAAATTAAAGACCCGGCCTACATGAGGTTGAGCCCAAAGGAGTTCTTCATATTTTATTCCCCAGAAATTTTACCTCTCCGGTGAAACGGGATAGATTTGAAGTACATCACAGACATACTCAAGGTGGAAAGCAGTAAAAATATATATATTGAGAGGAATTTGATATTTTCGATATCAATCAATTGGTTGCCCTACAGCCAAAGAGGGCGCCATATCACTCAACTACATCGCCATCACACGAAGCTCCAATAACGATTTTCGCGGGTAAAACCCCTTGATGAAATAAATAACAAAAAAAACACGAACGAAAGAAGGGAATGGCGACCAAATTTGGCGGTCGTCATCGAAAAATATTCGCCGGCCAATGAGCGTCGCTGGCGCTCGAAATCTGAGCCGGGAAAGCCACGGGAAAATGTAAAAAAAAAATGTTTTTGACGAGAGAGACTGCGTCACCGCGGAAACCGACATCCAGGACTCGAGCCTTCACAGCGACCACTGGGTGTTGGCGAAAAAAAAGACTTCTATACGAGAGCGCACACATATACATATACACGATGGTCGTGATGGTCCCGTCTCGCTGATTTTTAAAGCTCAAGAGGTTAAAAACGATAGAATACGAAGGATGGGTTTAAATTTTTAGTGCAGAAATGTGAGGCTGAAGACTGTCTCACACATATGCGATGCTAGGAGAAAATATAATCTAGTAGCAGAATTTTGCTGCATATCTGTGGTTATGAGCCAAAGTCGTCTACATCATTCCACTTGAAAGTGAACTTAGGTCATCTTATTTTGAAAAATATTAATCATACAGCATACTGTTCTCTCCAGTGGAATCACAAATGGAGAAAAAAAATCGAATACTGGCGTTTTTTTTGTTTTTACGAATCACCTCATTGTAATCACAAATAGTAAGCATTAAAACACGATGAATTAGATTGGCTCTCATATGAGACGAACGCATCATGGATTTTTTTTCTTTTTGTTCATATCTCTAAGGTGTTATTGATAGCAGAGTAATATTATGATTCATAATTATTTTTTCGATCAGCTTAGCAAAAAATATTTGACGATATAAGGCATCGTTCTTAAAATTGTTTTGCACAAATATTACCTTACCTGTGTAGGTAAGTTACGAGAAATTCGTCACGGTAAGGAAGGACCTAAGTCTAAAGGACGCTGTACACGGTGAATGATCATGCGAATGACCATGCTGAATGATCACGTGACCATTCACAGGATCATGCGAGCAAAATAGAACATGTTCTAATTTTCACTGAATGATCATGGGCATGGCGGTTCATTTGCGAATTTTTCCGTTATACACGGTGAAAAAACGGGGTAACAATTTTATCATCTCTTTAGAAGGGAAAAAGTGAGCACATCCTAATAACGCATAGACCATCGTACAATACTGCTACAATGTAAAATCTAAGAAGTGATACATACGTTACAAGTCTTAAATATCTACATGATTATAACTATGTTTTTGATGAGATAGATTGCGTCACCGCAGAAACCCGTATGCATATCTTTAAATCTCAACAACGATCACCTGGTGGTGGCAAAAGAAGAAATCTTGAATGAGCGCTGACACACAGAACGATCTGTTGCGATTCGACGGGATCAGGAACGAGATACTGAAGGCTGTCTCACACAAAAGGGATAAAACTAATCCAAAGACAGAATTTCGCAACATTTCTAGGGTCAAAACTTAAGTCATCTATCTCTATCTCCTCTCGATAGGGAAATTCCGTATTTTTAATAAATTAATCATAGTTGGCCACATTTTGAGGCACGATGGTCTGATGAAGACAATCGTTGAAGGACAAGTGGAAGGGAAAAAGGGCAAGGGACGGCCCCGAATGAGTTATATAGGACAGGTTATAAAGGATGTAAAAGAGAATAAATATGAAGCTATGAAGAGATTAGCGGATAGGAGAGAGAAATGGAGAGCTGCGTCAAACCAATCTTAGGATTGTTGACTAATGATAATGAATACTCTTATCGCCAGGAGAATCATTTTTCGATAAAAATTGAACAATATCGTAATCTGCTATCCCCGGTCACTTAAAAATTAGATTATAATCACTGCAATGCATTGAAAATACGATACATTTAATTAACTTCAATGAGTGATACAGGCATCGTGAACAATTATTCATACTATCTATTTTCCTATCAAAAGAACTGCATTTATGAACAAGTTTTCGTTCTGTTGACAATGTAAATTGGAGGTATCCTTAGCTCTCGATTGGCACACAGTATCTTACGTGCAGCTGTAAAGGCACTTTATCAAATAGTAGCTATGGGAGGGGAGAATATGGAGGGTAACAGATTGGTGCCGAAAGTGGAAAAATATCTTGTAGGCGCATGTGCCCTCGTCACACTATTCTACGATTGCAAAAATATAAAATTGTGCCTTATTACGCCTGAATTTTTGTGACGCATAGTGTTACTCGTTCAGAATAAAGTCGACTGGCACACAATATTTTTGGGGCACCTTGTGAAATGTCGGGGGTGGTATGCTCAGGGGAAGACCCAGGATTTTTTTTTCTGGGGGGTTGACAGGTCTTCTCATATTTCCGATTAAAAACAAAATACATCAATTACTGTAGAAAATACTCTTTTTTACATGAAAGTTATTAATACAAGATTAAACGATTTAGAAGCATCGAATCCAATTAATAATGCATTTCAGTGATTATATTGTAATTTTTAAGTGACTGGGGATAGCAGATTACGATATTGTTCAATTTTTTCCCAATAATGAATCTCCTGACGGTTAGAGTATCCCATATGATTCATTTATTATATATGCGTGTACCAATGTTTACATCTGAGAAATACAAAAAATAAAACGAACGTATTAACAATCTTGTCTATTTTTAAGCGTCTAAATCCGACTTTGAATATGGCTATAGTGCCCACTGTACGCCTGACCCGTTAGGCCTGCATCTGTAAATAACGCTTCGTGTATGAAGATGGAAGGATGGATACGCCGCAGAATGGCGATAAAATTGAAATTAATTTCTGAGAAAAGAGTTACCCGGACAACAAATCGAACTAGTGAATATTTAACTTTCCTGATTTTATCTCTCATTACGTAAGTGGTAGTTTTTCTGGGGTAGTTTGACAATTTAGAACAATCGAAGAATTGCCTGCGGGTTTGAAATATCGCAAGAATTGAAAATCCTACGAGTCACTCACTCTGTACGTTCTTAAGATGATTTGGAACGTGGGACCAAAGTAATTTATTAATTTTATAACTTGCATTACCCATCTACGTTTCATTGCTTTGCGGTCCTATAACTATAAATATTTTAAATAGAAGCAATTCTACTTGAAATTAGACAAAATAAGATACACCAGGTTTCTTACTATCGTGTAATCACCCAGTAAGGTACGTACGTGCGAGTACCTATTAGAGGAGGAAGCAAGTAAGGTTGGCTCTTAAACATCAACATACAAACACACTATCTAACGTGCAGCCTTGCCGTAAAAAATGTGACGCACATTCACTACCTCTAAAGGATAAAATTTTGCCCAAAGGTGACTCTCCACGTTTTGAAAAATCTGCTTCAAGTAAAACAGAGCTCATTTACTCCCTTTATGATACGTGACCTCGATTTTCACCTATATTTTCTTCATCCCCGAGAGGAAAACCCTCGCAACATTTTTTTCCAGGGGTCAGTCAACGGGAAAATATTTTAGGGTGGTAATGCGAAAAGCCGCGATGCAATCCAAGTGGACTACATAGAGGGGGCCCAATTCCATCCCATATAAGGCTGATTTCTGTTGCCACTTCGGTCGCATTTTAATCGGTTTTCAAAAATGTCCAATGCGATCCGCTTTTTTCCAATATTTTGCAGTGTAATGTATGCAATGGCGAGGAATAGCACTGAAAAGGTATGAATTTGATATATCACATTATCATGCATATACATTTCTATTAACACCCCTAATTGTACCTTATTTCCCCGTGAATCTGGGATCACTTTGTCCGTGGCAAAATTTGTAAACCCATTTAAATTCGCGGTGGGTGACATCACTTTTAGAGGCCGACTTGAGGATCCTCTTTTGTAATATTCGCGATGCAATCTCTGATCCACTCAATCATCCACACATCAATATACTTAGTCCATAAACCGCGAGCGTTTCTCGGTGGAAACCCAAAATATTTATTATATTTTAGCATGAACTTCGGCATTATTTTATAGGGATTACCACGGCAAATACAAGGCGAAATTAGAATACAATTTAATTTTACATCAGCTTCACGTCTAATGTAATTGACCTCTCATTTTCACCTTCACTTTCTTCGTCTTCGGAAAAAAACAAAACCCCACGAAATCCAGTTCCTCAGTGCCAAATGTAATGTGGGTGTGTGTGTTGATATGTAGCACCGTGCTGCTGAGATCTTTGATCCCCGTCACCTGCCACGCGTCACGTTAGCCCAGTAACCCTGTGTGTGTTTCCGCCTGACCCCCCCTGCCCCCTCCCCCCCCCCACACAACCCAACTGCTCCTCATCCTTTTGCGGGTCACGGAAGAATGGCGGCCGCGGAGAGGGCGGAGGGGGAAGGGGTGAGGTACTTGGTCGCTCGGGCACCTCGCTTTAAAAGGGCCTCAGCTGGTCCACGGTATTGATTTCCACGAGAGCGGGGGAGGGAGGAATAGGGAGGGGGGTTGGGAGGGGGAGTGACGTGTGCGCCAGGGGGAGGGGGAGAGAATGCAGTGCCCTCTCTCGGGAGGAAGGGGGAAGTTCTCTTTTTTTGGCGGGAATATGCTGGGAGTCCACCATCAAAACCTCCAGGGAATAATCCTTCCGACACTGCATGCAGCACGGTGGACAAGTTCGGGGAGCGATTTTGGTCAACGGCATAGGTACTATTGCTCGAATCAACCTCCTATGGGTTTCAATTTCGACGAAAGACTATGGCCTAATTATTCAACATAGATTTTCAGTGGTGACTTTCGATTGCCAATGGTCGCTAACGATGTAAATATTGTCTAAAGGCCTGTTTACACGATACATTATCACGTACGATTGCAATGCATGCATGCATGAACCAAATTAGAACAGGTTCTATTTTCTGAGCATGCATTCGCACAAGTTGGGTGGTTACACGGTGTATTTTGGCGTTCATTCTCGCGTTGATACATTTAGACATTAACCCGTACGTGCTAATGTACCGTGTAAACAGGCCTTAATAGCGAATTAAACATACAGTACATTTCATGTAGGTGAATGATTGCCACTCTGAATGACACTCCCCCTGCCAAACACCCTAGTGGTGGCTCGCAGGGCATATCCTAGATGTAGATTAAAAAAGAGGAATATTTCATATTGGTGAACCTTTCCTCCTGTCAAACACTCATCCACATCTTCGTACTACCCCGCAGGCTGACTAATATAGGCGCGTTGCGGAATTCTCGGAAACCAGCCCATTATGTATGCGTACGAAATATTAATGTGGGTTTTGGCAGGGTGACTTGAATACGGCATAGAATTTATCAACGTCCTTATTGTTTAATAAACCACGTCCAATACTTAAATCCCTTCAAACACATACTTCACTTAATTAATCGCTTCCGTCGGACCTGGTGTTGGTAATAGTGAATTCATAGTAAAAAAGACTATTAATGATCAAATAGTGTAGCAAATATAGCTGCGTTCAACATTGAGAATCACCATCACATTCGTTGAAATAGAAAAATGAATTGTCCATTAAAAACCATTTACCTTTGTATTTAAAAAATTATTTTTTCATTGGTAGGGCGATATGATTAATGTTTCACGTTAATTTTAACACTGAAATGATTCGGAAAAAAACAAATTCTACACCTGTCTTGAAATATATTTCCCTTAATTTATCGTTTCTTCTGCACCTGAAAATGCAAGACGGTTTTCCCGTGCCATTCAGAATGATATTTCTTGAGATAGCTCACTCGGCCATTATATGGTTGCAGTACATGCTTGTCTGCAGTAATTTTGAATATCAACAATTGATGCCGACCATGGAGATAAAAAATGGAGCAACCATCGGCGATAGGCATATCACACGATGATCAACATAGAGTTGCCAATGTGTATGATATTTTCATTCAGAGTCACCCTCAGATCTCTTGCAATAGAAAAAAGTTTTCCAGTAAGTGGGATAGAGATTGATATGCTCCAGGGAAGAGGAAGAAAGCATCGCGCTCTGTCGGTAGGAGAGGAGAAGTTGTATTTTTTGGCGGAAATATGCCAGGATTCCACCATTAAAGCATTGATAGAATAACCCTTCTTTTCTAGCAGCATAACATACTTGTTCGATTTGCGAATTTGGCCTACGCTACGCAAAGACTAAAATAAACGAAGGATTTGGATTTCGATAACGGACAACGACCGTATTAATCGATAGATGAAGGTACCAATGGTCAGTGGAAGCTTTTGATTGCATATGGCAATGCGAGGTGCAGACCTTACGGAATGATTAAATATTTAACTGTGATATGTACATGAAGCATGCATTGAGTGTTGATAAAAACTCCCGAAGTACATAAAAGCTTGCCAAACAGCTTCGGACAGGACACAAGGTATTTTGTGGTTACAAAAGAAGTTTGTAAGCAACTTTAGCAGTTGCTAACGATAATAGACTAAACTTGGATAGTTCTCAGATCACCAGCACACGGTTGACCATCAACGATCGAAGTAGAGTTGTCAATATTTGCCATCAAATAAAATCTATCATATATCAATACCTAATATCGGTCGATACTCGGTAAGTGGATTTTAGATTGGCTAAAGAGACCAGAGGGTCGACCAATTAAAAAAGACTTGTATCCTAAGACATCGTTTGAAGGTTCCCTAAGGGGTAATATTGATTTCTTTTTCTAAATAGAGTTAGAAACAGAAATTAGTTAAAGAAAACAAACGAGATCAACTAGTTACTTAGAAGAATATTTGATTTTTCACTCGATGTCAGCAAAAAACAGAGACCAACTCGTATCACTTGGCCACCCAGTGTTTCTGTTTTCTTTTTATCAATTTATGCTCCTAATTATGTTTATAAAGAAATTCACTCTAACCTTGGGCTTCTAACCTTCTCTATTTTAAGCGAACATGGAAAAATCTTTTCCTTATAACTATCTTGTGGAAATTTTTTCATTTAATACGTATGTGTTTCTCTGCTCGAAGTATGGCTGAAGTAGGGAATTCAAATTAGGTTCAGTTTCATACCGCTTTAGTTATGGAGGTAATTTGGATACCCGAGCTTTAGCTCTTCCATTCGGAGGTGGAGGAAGCAAGTGGGTTGACGCTTTGGAGGAAGTGAGAGCTCTTTGCTTTCAATAGTGCTTGTCTGCTTCACTTTCTCGTCTCCTCTCTTGCCTGAGGCATTCGCAGAGGGAGCTCTCTCCGACGTCACCTCAAGTCGATAAAGCTTTTCTTCGCGGCGAGGGCGACGTGAGTTGAGGAAACTTCCTGCTCAACCCTTTCCTTATAGATTTTGAGCTCCGGAAATGGGAAGAAAGACCGTTCCGAAAAATGCGTGAGCTCATCGTGAAAGGCGCATGCAACCTTGGTATCTCCTCCTCCTTGTTTTCGTGAAGCTCGGTGCTCGGTTACAGTCACTTTACCGTTTAAAACGTAGAAGATGTTCTTTTGGTTGTAAATATTTCAGTCGCATTTGATAGTTCCCGATTGGTGTTCCATAGCAGTGGCGCAGCGAGAGGGGGGGTGGGGGTGGGGGGGTTTGGGGTATAACCCCACCGCCTCCAGAGCTCAGGGAATTTTTTACGTTTACTACATTTTTCTAATTTGGATCAGAATTACTTGTAGAATAGTTTTAGGATTAATAGGATTAATCAAATATCTCCAAGAAAGCCGTAAAACTCGCCATATTGAACCAATATTCTTAAAAAAATTTCTGGAGGAGGCCCCACGCAACCACTGCTTACCCTGGTGGGTATGCAATACTCCCACACATGGAAGTACCTACTAGTTGCTCCTTAATTCTTAGTTGCGCCCCTGTTCCATAGTATCCTTGCCTTCATGTTTCTCGGAGAATATTCTTAGATTGAGGAATTCCAAAACAAATACTAGAAACATTGTGTTTACCAGGGGCGCAGCTAGGTATTAAGACCAGGGGCGTTTTAGGCACAGCTATTACTGGGGTATTGGGGGGATATTGAATACTTGCCAGGATAATTGGGAGGTGTGCGGGGGCCCTCCGCCAGAAAATATTTAAGATAAATGGTCCAAAATGGTGAGTTTTACGGCCTTCCGAGGGATATTTTGTTTTATTAATCCTTAGACTATTTCTACGGATAATATTAATCCAATTAAGTAAAATAGAATAAACTAAAAATGCCCCGGAGCTGTGGGGGGGTTCATCCCCAAAAAATCCCCCTCGCTGCGCCACTGGTGTTGATTATCTACCATTTAGATTTTCATTCTCAATGAGCTTTGATCAATGAGCTTTTCTCGATCTAACCACCGGGTAAGAAAATTGTGATCAGCCGACAATTCAAGTTCCCATTCTCAAGGCTACTGATGTCATCTTGAATTAACTGTGAAACGGTAACTTCAAGCACCCGTCATTTCCTCAAGAATGATTAGCATGATGGGTTGGAAGCCAAAACCCCTGATCTGTTTGATGTTATTATCAGGTGGAGCGCCCAGCAAAGGTTCATTCAACATTCAAATTCATGATATGCAGAATAAACACAGAAGAAAAGTTATAGTTTTTCCTATATTTTTGGAGTTGAATTCACCACAATTTCAAATCGAACAATGGCTTGAAATATAAAATTATTCATCATTGAAATAAATAAGTAGAACCACAATGTGCTTAAAATTTTAAATTTTCATCGACTGGTCCGTAACCACAGGCAACATGGAAATTTTAGGAGACGAGCGCCGATAAGCCCCCGGCCCATGTTTAAAAATAATAACCTTTTTTGTGTTTGTCGATGCATTCTTGGAGGTTTTTTTTATGAATGAGCAACGCCATCAAACATTCGAACAAAAAAAATATGCATAGATAATGGAGTCATTCAGTCCGTCTGATACTTAAATATATTATGAATTGGGTGCAACCACTCTAAAGCCTAAATATTTGACAGGAAAGAGGATGAATATAATTTTCAAAGAATTTCCGGTTACGTGAAAATATCAAATGAAACTTTGGTACACAGAATAAATAACCTGGGATATATGTAATTTGTGTCATCACCATGTTACACTTTCTAATCTAACTACAACCCGCTAGTGCAAATAGATAAAAGCACGTATAAGAATTCCCCACATCCTTTTATCTTGATGAATAGGTTCCGCTGTCGATGAGATTAAAAAACGACGAGGGAAATTATTGTTATTAAGGGCGAGACATGTCGATATAAATCTTCGAATAGGTATACTCATAATTTAAAGTTGAATGTGACAAAAATATTCACAGATTTTTTAAAAGTTGCAAGTATCCAAAAATAATGCCAACTAGAACAGAAATATAGGAAAAATACTGTTTGTGCTTTCTCATTTGTGGATAAATCTTAACAGTCACGAAACGAATGATTGGTGAAATGGGTATTCACCACAAACATATTTTAGAGCCGCAATATTCTTCAAGATGATATTTCAAAATCCCTCAAACGTAGAAGAAAGGACTTGGCCTCATCTTTCCTCGCATCCCTTAATTTTACTGGACGGTTATTCGATGAAGTCCAATATGAAAACGACGAATGGTAATCAATTAATTTGATGGTAGGGTAAGGATTCCAAATTATACTTTTAGAAATATTTACTCATCAATTAGAGTTTAACGGGATGAATATAATTTTCAAAGAATTCCCGCCGAAGTGAAAACATCAAATGAAACCTTTCTTTAAATATTATGATATAAACAATCATTAAAAGTAGTAAAACATGATGACTTCCGGCTTTGAATTGGGTTAAAAATAACCTGCATAATGTATATCAAATGCTGAAGGCATTCCATGTCAGCAGAGTTCCCACTGAATTCCGAAATGATCGACTTTACAACCGCATTTTTTACACAATAAAATTTCCGCTAAAATAATCGGTTGAGCGCCTTTCTATTTGAATTTGCAGCCAATTAATCCACGCTCGAAAAAAATGTTTCATAACTGCCACAATCGCTAAATTGTAAGAAAAAGACTAGGTCCAATGCTTCACCCGCATCCGTTCATCTTGCTGAAAGGTTATTCGATAAGATTCAATAATAAAACGACGAAGGGGGTAATTACTGTTTTTGAGGGATGGGTTGGGCGTCTCGATAGCACTTTGGGATCCGACACAAAAGAGGAGCAATTTTGGAAGCCGGTGTAATTACTCAGAAGAGTTGTTAAACTTGCTAAATTGCCGTAGAGGCGGGAGGGGCTCAGGACCGGAAGTTTGGGTACGGAGGGTGGGGGGAAGGTAGGTCTTTGAAGGGAGAGGGGAGGATCGGTAATATAATGAAGATGAGAGGAAGTGAGTTGGCATGGTTAAGGAGAAGGGGGTGCAGGGGGGGGGGGGGTTAGGTTCAAGGGAAAACGCAGCGGGGTTTCCAGTCTGCATGCGTTAATTACCTCGCATGACTCCGCAAAGGTGTTAGACCGGATACAAAGGCAGTTCATGATAAATTCTTTTTTTTCAAGGGTTCTACCTATTACGGTAGGTTTCCAAGGAGTACTACTCCACCATAGAGTGCTTCTTCACTTCAGTAAAGGTGAGGGTAGAGCTCACCTCGTAGTTAGCCACAATGGTACGGGTAGCACAAATGGGGTGGTTTCCTATTATTTTTTATTGCCTAAATCGAAAGATTATTACTCCTGGAGTACGCATTTCACGCTCTTAGATTTTTAAATGACGAAATATATTTTTAGCAATTAAATGAAAAGTGAAAAATTTCAAGCGCGCGAAAACGCGACGGCTAAGTATGAATGCTGGGAAAACGGCTTGTGACGTCATTCTGGTTCCCGCTGTCGGCGTGTGAGGAGACCTTGGGGCGAAGCTTTGAGCGCTGATACGATGCAGGCTGCTAGCAGGTAGGAGAGTACCCTGCGAGCTGGTAGCGCTTGACTTAAATAATCATTATTAATACCTTATCAAACGAAGAAAACTCTCCGACCTTAGCCAGTTTTAACAGGTAATTATTAAGACATGTTTCCCTGAGCTCTGTGACTCATGAATGCATTGGTAATATCAGATGATGTAAAACTCCTATCTACTCGTATAGAAACTAGGTCCCTGTGACGTCACCTGGAGTGGCATCGCATGGGCGCCAATGTGGCCTTCTTTAAATAAGGTTAAAATTGACCATTGCCATTCGTCTAAACTGGGATTTCTAAAACCAAATAATTTGTACCTATATAATAATACACTAATGGTGGGTAACTTATTGCAATCAATGCCTTTCGTTTTCTTTGATGAAGGAAACTACCCTATTAAGGGCAGAGGAGACATTTGCTTTTTCCTGGGCCACGTCGCACAGTGGTCCGGATCCGGAAAAAGGTGGACAAAAATCATTTTTCCGACTTTCTTGAAACTCGCTTAGACTATACAAGTTATGTAGTAATATATCTGGGATATCATCTCTCATGCTTAATTTTTTATTAAAAAAATTGTTTGCTTAGATATATTGCGTCAAAGTAGCACTATTTCTAATGGAAACTCGATTTTTCCGTTTTTTCGAAAATTACGTATTTTAGATTTATTTTTGACTTTACGCCGCCAATTATATTCGTAAACTAACTTTTCAATATAGTAATATAAACATTGCACTGTCATAAAATATAGATTTCAACCTTTTAGAGGTGTTGATGATTGCTGTAGAATTATTTGAAGAGGAGTAATTTTTTTCGGAAAAATTTGCATAAATGTTGAGTTATAAAAAAAGTGACGTCGATTTGCGCGAATTCGGCTATTGGTGACAATGAAGTACAGTATTATAAAGATATTAGTAAAGAAATCAGCTGCAAATCTGTGCGAGTCAGCGAATAACAACGATTTATGTTCCTGGCCGCGGTAGACGTGAGCGTCGACACGCTAGCATCAGCGCAGTGTAGGCACATGGTAAAATGTGTCTCCCAATGTTTCATGGGCCAGAATCACAAAAATAAGAATTTTAGCATTTTAAAATCTATTTTATACTTTGTAATCATCCAAAATTTATCTGTGTGTGGACCAATAGAATAATTTCGGAACATTTTGAATTAGGTTAAGCGCAGTTAGGACGCTGGGAGAGGAGATAAAATATTTTCTTCGATCGCTTCTCTGAACGACTTCAATCGCGTTTTGGTAATCTATTGAAGTAAATACGACAGGCAACATGCACTTCTACTGGGAAAACCCACTACCGGCTTCCCTTTCTTTCAATCCGAAGTGGCAAGTGACCCGTTACCCGAACACGCGCCGGAGCTTAGGGAAGTGGGAAGGGGTCCTTAGTTGGGACATTTTACTATCTTATAACTTGGTGCACCACCCAACTTGAGTTTATTGCTATCCTAGGGGCGGTCTTACCTGCAAGTGAAGCTGCACGTGTTAATAGATGAGGTCTTTACCCTCCACCCGCCTCCTTTTGGACGGGTTGTATTGCAGGTCCGCCGCTAGTATGCATTTTCACACAAAATCTAAACATTTCACATTTCTCTTTACGGGGTCTAACCCTACTCCTACAAGTTATCCAGGAGAATACTCACATTTCCATGGGCGAAGATTTCTCCTCTTTTTAACCCCGTCCAAATATCGGTCGTAACATTTTCGTACCCTTCAGTTTCTCCTTTTCTGTCGATGTGAACACATACCCATCGCTAATTGAGAAGTCCTATTTTGGCTACAGTTTTTGTGATTTACAGTCATCTCCCAAAGACGTTATAGTGTTGTGATAGCTAAACAAATTGCAAGCTATTAGTTCCTGACAACCACAGAAATAAGGATTAATGAACAGGTGTACTATGTGTCATTCATTACCGTTTCTAGTTTCCGTTTTTTAAAATTGGTCTGAGACGAGGTACCGAACTAATTTTTCATATTTTCCCTTCTATTTGATATTTAAACTTTGTAGAAAGAAGATTGTTTTGTAGCTTTTTACAAACCTCTGTTTTTATTATTGACTGTCAAAAATGTCATGGACATTTACGCGGCGAGAACTGCACGAAAAAATGCTGGAGAAAAAAGAGAAAACCATAGTTGCTCGAAAAAGGAATTTGAATGCATATCTAGAGGGTTGTTTCAGATTACACGGAGATGAGGAGGCAAAACTTGAGCTTATTAATTTTTTGAACATGAAATTTTTTTATTCCGACGAGAGAAGATGGCGAGCTAGTTCGCGATCAATCTCTCTTTTTGGAGAGAAATGGCACCTGGTTGGACAAAATTGTTGATTTCCCTGATGTATTTCGCAACCTTCCAAGCACCTCAGGTTCGTATTTTCCTATTATTCTAATGGTGACATGAGGTCCCCTGGGATATTGCTCTAGTAGTCTTACTTTTTAACAGGTACTTCCGATATAAAAACGGGTAGGCCACTTTTTACTACGCGCTCCAAAATTAGGAAAACGAAGTTGCTTGAAGTCAATTAATTTTAAGGAGTAGAAAAAAAGTTAATCTCTCAATTCTCAATAATTTTGAGATCTCTGTCTTGCGGATTTTTGATTTATCCGGTAAAATTTAAAAAGTTCTGCTTAGATACAGCGGAAAATTTTGTGAGACATTATGGTTGGTTTTACATGCCACCCACGGAGCACAAAGTATTAATACATGGTACAGATGTCATCAAGTTGGCTCTTCTTCCTATTGGAGAACTATCGCAGGAGGCCCAGGAATCTCGCAATAAAGATATTAGAAAATATCGCGAGCATATATATATCATATATATATTTTTTCGGAGACTGATCCTAACATCGGACCCTTTTGTTAGCACATTAGGAACTGACTGAACAAATGCCGGGCCTTAAAGATCTTCCGCAGGAGGTTCGAGATCTCTTGGTCTTGCAAGAGTCTCAAAATTCTGCGAGCGAATGCGATGAGAGGGATGGGTGGGATTCAGAAGAATCTGATGATGCATAATCATAATACATAATTGTAAGTTATAAATCATTAACCATGCTTATATGAGAATAAAAGAGTCACTTAAATACTATTTTGACATTTATTTAAAAATTACTTTTAGTCCATACAGAAGAACCTCACGAAATCTGGAAATCGCACCTCTTAACGTAAGCCAATGAACCCAACAGCCCTACTTTTAGGCGTTTTTTTGTTTATTGACTAATTTCAAAGATCATTAACTCATACTTCATAACTAATTATCATTTATTTTTATGTTTTATCATGATTTGCGTTCGTCTATGCAGTCAGCGTTACAATTAGCCGTATAAAAAGTTAAAGTTCCACGATATCGCCTAAAATAATGTTTTTTTCGCAAAAATAACTACAGAAATGAAAATAGCATGCCAAAAAACATAAAGAGAGCAATTTTCAAAGACATACATCGAAAATCTGATTTTTGTCCAACTTTTTCGCGATCCGGACCACTGTGCGTCGTTCTTCGAGGGCTTTATTTGTGGGATGGTTGCCAATGGTTTCACCCAAGATTTGAACTCGGGACCCTTCTATCAGCATCCAAGTGCTCTACCTACTTGCTACCACGCTCCCCGCTCCTTATCTAAAGGCCACGACAAAAGCGATGTTCTTATGTAATACAGTGTACTGTACCAGAGGATAGCTCTGTGGGCCGAAACGCGTTCTACGCATTATAAGTATTGTGGAAAAGTGCTTTCAGCTTTTATTTAAATAAGTTGAACTTCCACCACATAACGCCTGAATCTGTCGAACTTACAAATTAAATCATCACCACCAAACGTGCTGACGTTAGTAGTGTAGATATGCACCTCAGTGCACGCCATTTTCAATACTTTTGTGATATTTCTTAACAACCAGCCTTTCATGTTAGAAATACCTGTTTGTTATAATTTTAAAGGATGACTTTTGCTTTAACTTTTTAATTCGGTTACTTAGAGGTTAGCACCTATTGTAAAAAAAAGTGACAAATGATGATTTTCCAAAATCCGGATGGCGTAATATTACGCCCGAAGCAAAAATGTATCTTTTCTTTCTTATATTATTGTATTGCTTTATATTTTTTATGTATTTTAATTTTGCACTGGGTTTCTATGCCTGTTGGTATTAATATTATTCATTATTATTATTATTATTCGCATACCGAAATTTGGAGCCCATAGAACGTAAACAGTAAAAAAGTATAAAATAAAAAAATAAATAATATTCAAAATAAAGAATGTGTTAAAATTTAATGCGTTAACTAATGTGTTAAAATTTCATCCACTAACCATTAGCCCTGAGGATGGAACCCGACTCGTGTTCCGAAACGTCGGCAGAATGGAGGGAGACCACCCGGCTAGAAGACCGAATAGCCTTTCCCGCATATATTCGCTGGGAAAGTTTTACTTCAGTTAAAGAGTAATTTTGAATTTTGGCATTAAATTGTTTCAATCGTAAAATAAAATATTTCTCACTTTTTTTCGTCCAGAAGGCAGTATAGATTCTTGTACCTCGTGTCCCTTATCCATCTGGTTGAAGAAGAGAGTTAAGAGTGGAGATAAGGTGGGAACACTTCGCGGGGTTTGGCGGAGGGGGGGAAATCTCCGGGGATATAGAGAGGATTGTAGCGGGCTCAATGATACATGGGATTTCATGGGGCACTTAAGACTCGAAACAATTAAGACTGGATGGGTGTAAGTGTGGGGTCTGCTAAAGCATTAACAAATCCAAGATGGGAGGAAAGAGGCGGCAGACAGAAGGAGGTAGCAGGTGACTTCTCTTTGCACACTCTCCCGCCTTTAATCGCAAAGCTTCGTAATCAACTCCGCTGGTAGCATTTCTCCTCGCTGCTCGAGACCGCCTTAAGGCAAACCTCCTTCCCACTTCAGAATGCTGGAAAGGGTGGGACGGACGAAGGACTAAATAACAAGAGCTAAAAGGAATGGCAACACTCGCAGGGTTAGTTGATCAGGAGGATAAAGGACCCAGATCTTTCGCTGGATTTCATCCGTCTAAACAAATTTTTGATCCGTGTACATTTCAATCCTGAGCAATACCATTAACGCATTAGGTATGAGCTAAGGCCAGCTTAAATACTCTTACACATAATTACATGAGTAATTCCAATTTAAATTGAAATCTTAGGTACCGTAAAAATAAACACAAACGGGTTTATAGAATCGCAGCTTTTCAAGCCTTCTACGTTAAACTGACAACTCTCCCTTTTCAAAAAGTTTTTCTAGTTCTATCGTATACGTAACACTGGAAATGGGTCACAGGCTACCAAGATTAATTCTAAGTAATAAAAAAGCTGTGCGTTTTTTATTTAGGAGCAAAAAATAAATAATATGTACTTAATTAAAATATAAATACAATTACAACAAAAAATTGTTTCTAAGTGGAAAATAAATCAAAATAAATCACACATTTCCAATAACTCGGTAATAAAAGATCCAAGATATCACAAAAGATGATATAGTATTTGTTTATTATTTGTTAATAGGATAATGCCTCAGAACCAATTCAGCAAAAGAATCCCTTTAATCTACCACATGGCTCCTTAAATTAAAAAAAAGGTGTCAGTTTAGAAACTCCATCTACAGACGATTAATTCTATAAGTGAAGCATAGAAAAATAACCACATTTCAAGTCATGGATTGTGAAGTTACGTTGCTGTATAAACAATCATGTTGATATACAAGAATTGACATGAGAAAAAATTCCCTTAGACTGGGAATCGAGCCACGAACCTTTGACTTTCCGTGTCACTGCGCAGACTACTACGCTATCCAGGTCCTTTAATTCCCAACTCTCAGTCCCATGTCCATAATACCAGGTTTGTGGTACGAGCAAGTCGTAGAGTGGAATATGGCCATTTATATACGTTGTAATAAAAATGAGTTCGTCTTTTAAATACTTGCCAAGCGAAATCACGAAATTTTTAAAAACCATCAAAAATTTTCATTTAAGTGCACCTAAAAGTGAATTCGCGCTCAAAATAGTGGTTTACCATGTAGGTATTGAGGGCAACTGTAATTTTGATGGCGGCGTAGTCCCTTGGGACCACGTCCACTCTACGTCTCCGCGCATTCCGACACCCAATGATGACAGTGGTACAACTTTATTCCCCTGGCGACTATGCCACTACCCAACCGGGTAAGCAACTAAGGTACTCCCCATTGTAAACCCCAATTTCTCTGAAATGAATTTCAAAGGCCTGCCTTGCACGACTGTTCAAGCTTAAATTTATAAAGAAAACATCATTGTAACATCTCTCATACAATAATATGTGTTTAATAATGTTTTTTAACATTTCTTTTCACCCTTATTCTTTTCCTAAACCCTTAGGTTGGTTTGAATTAACATTCCTTCCTACCATAGATAATCTCTTAATACCAGTATATCTTCTCCCCGCAACGATCGCTTCCAGGCAGAACCTCTTCTTTTCTTTGTCTACCTCTCCCAGTTTCGCTACTAGCAAGTTCTGCGTTCCACTAAGGTAGACATACAACCTTGGTTACGTAGAAGGTGCCCATGATTATGTTTTTTTTTATTGGTAAATATAATTGACTAACGTATTTCCGTCAAGAGTGGAAGCATTCGAAATGTAGTGCTACCGAATAATGATGAAGATAAAATAGGTGAACCCAGTAAGCAATGAGGACCTGGGAGAAAAGAGAAGTCTTCTAAAAACCTTAAGGAGCAGACTTATGTTAGTCGGCCGAATTGCAAGACATGATGGCCAGATGATAACAACGATATGAAAAGGCTAGCAGACAGGAAGGTGGAATAGAAAGCTGCTTCAAACCAATTTAGCATTGTTAACTTATGATGATAGTGAATCCCTTCCCAATTCTTCGCAATGCTTGTGACTGTTGGTAACCCTCTCTGCAGAAGATATTACTATTATTATTACATATTGCTGTAGGTGGGCTATGGCCTCGTGGCAGCATTGGATTTAAACACATGAATTAGAAGTTTACCTATATAATAACAAAGTAAGAAACAGACAAGACATTTATAGTAAAAAATTAATACATTAATTCTAATATCATACAACTAACAATTGAACATTTTCCCAAATAACCGTATTTCAAACACTCCATAATAAACCACTGTGTCATCAACCAAGAAATGATGAACCTTCAACCAAGAGATGATTCCTAAAAATTTTGGCATATGCTGGGAAGATCTTAAAAACATCTTCAGGTAGGTCGTTCCACTCCTTAATTCCTCTATGTAGGAAGGATTTTTTTCAAAATGTTTGTTTTCTGTTTTTTTTTAAGCTTAATTTTGAATTTATGATTTTTCCTTCCTATGTAGCAAGGGGAGTCCAGCTTTAGACCTATTTCCTTTCAACCGGCTCTTTTGTAAAGGCTTTGTAGACCCCACATAACCTATTTATGGTTCTTTTTTAGGGGTCTCCATCCTAAGCTCCCTAGCATAGTTGATACACTGTTCCCCCTTCTATGTTTACCTAGAGCAGCGGTTCCCAAACTTTTTCTTTCTGCGACCCATTTTAGCCCATACGTTTTAGCCGCGACCCCCTAAAAATGGTTGTCTAAGTTTAAGTACATAGTTCACTTTATTATTCGCACATCTCGCGACCCCTTTCCGAACGGCCCGCGACCCCCCTGGGGGTCGCGACCCCCAGTTTGGGAACCGCTGACCTAGAGTATACCTGGATGCCTTACGCTGAACTTTTTCAAGCTTTAAAGATTCATTTCTACAATGGGGATCCCACACCGAAGTAGCATATTCTAGTACAGATCGAACCATAGTCTTGCATGTTATGCATATTTTTAGACCTTTTCCAACACTACAACTCAACTGACTATAGATTTTATTCTCTGCTTTCAACAGTCCGAGATACTGAGCCGGTTGTGCACGCACTCCAAATAAATGTTTAAACAATTCTTTCTGCGTGTTTTTTGATTCGAGAGAGATTGCTTTTTTCATCAATGCACAAAACATTGTCCCAAAACGTTGAGCAGCCGACTGATTAAATGCAATGGATGATGAAAAAATCGTTGTATTGTTACAATAACAGAGGGAAGAAATTTAATGTATTTTATGATAAGCAAAATTACCAAATAACCCATCACTCCCGATTAGTAGTTCCAAGATTGGCTTGACGAAGCTCTGCACTGAATGCAGAGCTAATCTTTTAATTTGCCGTATTCATTTTTCTAAACAATCATAATCACTCCATATTACATTGGAAGTCTTACTTTGCTATTCTTCCTGACCACTTTTCCGACAAATTGTCTTCATGTGACCATATTGGCTCATGATATGGCCAATAATATTTCAACATGGATATTGCTCCCTCACAAGATTAAAATTAAACAAAAATAACTTCCTTCACCCCTAATATTACCGGATCCTCTACATTAATTTTCACTCGAAGTAAACACCACAATAAATCTCAAATAAACTTGTTGAAACTCTTCTACCGGTACACTTTAGAAGTATAAAACTTTCGGCGCCTCCGGTGACGTCACTAATAATCTGAGTGCTTCCCGAGGGGGAACAACATGGCCACCATCCGCAGGGATGACCCTCCACGGAGAAAGCCTTCCGAGGATTGGTTAAACCAATTACGCGCGACTGTGGCTCTCAATGGCCTCCGATTCAGGATTGCTGACTCATCCGGCCACGTGTGAATTACGGATTGCCCAATGGAGCGAGCCAAGGAGAAGTCGAGGCAGGAGAGAAAGAAATTGTTTCAATTTTCCGTTCAATTCCTTTCGCTTTCCTTTTCCTTGCTCGCAAAACAGTGCTCTCTCTCCCCCAAATCTCTCCGCTGAGAATGCCCCCCTTCAGTCCGCGTTGATTACCTTTCACTCCGCTGCAGAAAGAGACCTGCCTTCCCTTAGGTTTTTCTTCCTGAACTTTTAAGTGGATGGAGCAGCGGCCAAACGAGGAAGGCCTCCTTTCACTCCGGAATCTTTTTGCATTACGCTTTGCAATGGTAGCCAATTGGCAGAAGTATCTATTCCCTGTGTCTCGAAGATTTTTCAGCAAACAACAGAAAATGGTACTGAAAAGGTCAAGGCTTGGCTGCACCAGAGGCGTAGCCAAGGGGGAGGGGGGTTTCTGGGGGTCCGGAACCCCCCGCCCGAAACATAAAAACACAATTATTTTTCCCCATAAAAGGTAACAAAATATCGAAAAAATCATGAATAAAAAAAATATTTTCTTAACAAATGAAGTTTTTTTCGATTATGAAAAGCATTAAAACTAGTTTAAAACCCTCTAATGAGTACCCCGTTTTTCAAAAATTTTCCCCCCTGATTTCGGACCCACCCCCCGAAAGAAATTCCTGGCTACGCCATTGGCTGCACCAAAAACGATTTCGGGCGAACGAACTATACGTAGACCTGAGCCACTCTGTAGGGCATTAATAGACATAAATAATACGAGTACTTGCAGTCAAGGGAAGAAGTTGCCAGGGTACTAGAGAAAGGGTTGAACCAGCGTGAGAATCTTGTCACAAGTACATATAGAGCTAGTAGCAAATTATAGGATTTCCTGTCCAAAAAGTGCATCGCACATTCACAGCTCTGCCAAATTACATCACAACTTCGGCTGGATATTGTCTAGAGTTTAGAACGTCAGCAACATATCACAGTATACCAAGTACTTATAAGGCTCAACTTCGGAAATACTTAGCAAAGGGGTCTACGTCTTATACGTATACGTCTTACGTATATGTGAAATGCGACATCTTCGGCTAAGTCTAGAGTGAGGTATAATAAAGAAATATTAAATAATTCTGGTAAAAACGAAGCCAGTTGATATATCAACCGAAAAATCTGAGGTAAAAGGACATGCGAATAATTTTTACGACCATGGATGAATGGAATACTTGATCGATGCCGTAAAAATTACGGGCTACAGCTGAAAAAGTTGTGCAACACCCAATTTTCTATGAAAATATTAACAAAATACCATTAAAGGATCGGATAATGAAGAAAAAAAGAAAATGAAACGATCAGCGAAGCCTTTAGCATTTTCCTCATAACTTTGTTGATAAAACGCTGTCAAGAACAGGCTATTGACGAGTAAAAACTAAACGCTTCTGAGAAAAAAGTTGCTGGGATAAATATTTATCCACACGGCAGGAAAAAACTTGTTATAACACAAAGAGAAGCATTCATTAATTTAAAACAGGGGCGATATAACGTGGAACAATTTTGAATTTTCAATGCAGTGCCAGCAGTTCGCTTTTATAACTTTCCTCGTTATTAAACTAACAGTTTCGTGAGATTGAATAAGTTCTATTCCACAGCAACGTGTTAAACTTTTCCACTTTTCACATTCATGAAATCAAGGGAGTAAAAGCACACAAGGGATAATTTTTATGAATTGAACGTCAGGAAATTCAGAATTCCCTCGGGTGGGAAATAAATATTTTTATACAATTACTCAAACGCCGCAGTAGTCCGAGAATGATAGTATGTGTCTATGGACGAGTGTAAAGTCAAGTATCGTGTGATTCTGAGCTATCGCCAGTAAAGAAAAAAATAGAGACAAAAATAACTAAGAATTAACGAAAGATGACCTAAGTCACAGCTTCGGAGCATTCATAGAGAAAAATAGCGTTACTTGACGCCATCTATTACTCTTCTGCAGAATTGAAATAGAAAACTGCCACACGAAAGGTATTGACTATAGTAGATTGGAGTACAGTATCGCTGTTTCTTAGCCGTATCGATTAATTTTACGGAGTCAAAATCTAAATTGCATATGATATCCACGTTATTTTTCACTGCGAGGAGTCTATTTCCACGATTCACGGTCGGAACCACAGGATTTCCAAGCCCGTCGCTATAATTGCTATCGCTTCGTTCACATTAATACATCTAAATCACCACCCGCGGCGCTACCAGTCATCTTTATCCAATTTTCACGAGGAAATACACGGCAGTAGTACTTAACTAAGCCAGTAAATCATATCAACGACACAGTTAATGGATGCAACGTAACGAATAACGTATGAGGGCTCAGAGGAGCCCTTCGAAGATACAACGTACCGGGGCCGGGAACCAAGCCCGTGGCTTATACGCCCGATCACCCGGGGAGGGGCTGGAGAGGAAGGAAAGAGGAAAGAGGCGCCGCCGCGATAGGAGCCCGACGACGCGGCGTCGCGACGCCTCTGGGAAAGGAAAGGCGCGGAAGGAACGGGAGTGAGAAAAACACCTCAACGTTATAGAAGCGAAGAGGGCCCAACTAAATAGCGAAAGCAGGCAAAGCCATTAATGTGCCACCGATTTTGGTGAATTTTCCTAAAAATGAGAAAAATCCATCGATCAAATCGTTGGAAAGTTAATGCATGCAAGACGATTATCGACTAAAAAAACCACTTCCCCTTAGTTAATGGCTAAAGTCACACTGAACGAGATACAGCTGACTGTTGGCGACGCCGAATAAAATGGGCGCGAAAAGCAACATATATAACGCTTCACCGCCATGTTCTTGGGCCGCCTTTAAAGGATCAAATCAATCTTTGGCGAGTTCACTTCGTGGAATGGTGGAATGATAGAATCAAAAGTAAACCTGGTTATGTACAGAATTTATTAAATATTCTACCGTTTTCGACCTTTCCGGGTCATTATCTAGAGGTAAACGAGCAAATAAATAGACACACAAGGCGGTATATATACTTGTGTAGTTTTTCACAACAGTTCAACAGGGGTGGTAGTTTTAGGACGGTGGTGAGTTGGCGATTCTGAAGCATTGGAAACGGAGGGGGGATGCAAGGTGATGAAGGGTAAGTGATTAGGCAAATAACTGGCGGCGAAGGGGATCAAAGACAGCTTATCTGATTGTGTGGGGGACGGGTAGAGAGTAGAAAGGTGAGGTGTTGGAAGTGACCGCTAATTTAACACATGATTCATTGTGTACATGCAAATGCGATAACATTTCAAAATTATCGATAAAACGAGTTCACTTGGTCAACTAACAAAACACGGTCGCAAATGCCTTGCCTACACTACAGATGTAACTTAGTGACTTCACTTTTAAGTGTGGTGCGGTACCTACACTTGAGCTTTAAGTCGACTTCAGCGCCGTAATTGTCTATATCGGGAAACAATTATGTTGACAGATGAAGATCTAGGAGAGCAATTAGTGATTCTGCGATCCAAAGCCACGGATATCTGAAATAAACTTCCAAACTCCGTGAATTAACCATTTTGGATTTAGGAGGTTAAAAGGAAAGACCGATTTCAGTCCCCGAGAAAACGCTATTTGGCGAGAGGTGATGGAGCCAGAGGAATTTATAATTACTAAGCTTCGTGGAATGACATATTTATAACGTAAACACTTACAATTAGTCAAATTCCACCCCTTTATTAAAACCATTGACGTTAAATTTTAACCTTCAATTCCTCCCACGTCCAATTAAATCACTATATCTCATCCCCCTTGGCATCCCCAGGACTAAAATTGAAGCTCTATGCAATGGTTTCATTAGCAGTGTATGGGATTTTACTAAGTGCATTCGTTTACGTTATTTTAGATTATATGACACCATGAAAACTTAACTGTTTCACCGGATCCTCTGCCGTCGTCTCAGTCTTAAAATTCCTTAAAACGTTTCTAAGTTTTATAAAACGGTTTTCACCGTGAGCAACAGGCATGTAAATTAGTTTTCACGGAAATTAAACCAACAATAAGGTGACACACTCCACAAAGTAAATTCGTCGATTTAATAACCCCAACACTAGAAAGTTAACCAACGAAATAGAACGCTCAATAACCACATCATGGAATACAGCACAACTTAGAACATAAACAACGGGATGAATCAAGGGTGGGATGGGTATTATCATGCGCCATTTACAACACTTGAAGAGCGTCAATCGTGCGGAAACAGTTGCCTACGCAATTTAAGTATGGGTTGTAAGTGACTTAAGTGGAGGTGTACTTAAAGGAAGCGGGTGACACCTACACTACCACCTTCAATAGGGAGACAACTTAGGTGGTCACTTAAGGTACCTACTAGTGTAGACCCGGAAAACGTGCGTGAAAAAAATTAATGCAACACTGCGCGTTCCAAAGTTTATCGGCAATATTCCCTTTCATTCAAAATCGACCAAACATCTTCACGCTAATTATCGCCAAAATTTTACCAGATTCCGCGGTGATACATTCCATGAATGTACGCTAATCTCAAGCTAAGCGTAAATTTATTCTCAGACTGCTAATTTATTTCTAATTTTCTATGAATGCATCTTAACAATGCTAGTGAGTCACAGTACCCTTTTCCAATAAAATAAAATAAATTTCAGAAAATTAATACTTTATGAAAAATACCAGCGATAAAATGAGTTACTGAGTGATAGAATAGAATAGTATAACGTTGAATTAGCATTGGTATGTGAGAAAAATTAAATGTAATTGGCTGGAATTAATTCAAGCGATTTACGGAATGCTATTTTATTCACCACACTGAGCATTGAAAAGTACAGAATACGAAGCATCCCAGCAGCTACGTTCATTCTTATCTTTGCTATGTTCTTATCTTCCTCCTTGTTCTGAGAAGATCCTGGAAATTATTGAAAAAGCTAGTTTGATCTTGAAACCATTTTCGACTATCAATTACATGCATAAAATAATACAGAAAAGGTTTTCAGGACAAAAGTGTATTTTTATCTCTGTCTTGAACTATGGACCTTGGCTTTTACACTACTTCATATAAACACCGCCAATTTGTACCGTTATATGTAGGAGTAGGAGTTTCCCTTTCCATTAAAGATCTTCGCGCATAGTGACGTTATCTACACCAGCAGAAACCAAACTTAAAAATACGGTCGAGGATGGATAAAATATTTCAGGTCAAAACGAAGGCAACTGCCAAGTCTACTCGTAAATCTCAAAGTAGATATGCCTTCCAGATAAGTTATATGACCATGAAATGAATGGATCTGTGACGCAATAATTACGAATAAAATACGAAATATCAGCTCGGGCTATAGTTGAATAATTTATGTACCAAACCACAAAATTAGCTATGAATATTTTAACAAAATACCATTAAAACATCGAATAATGAACAAAAAATAAAACGCTCGGCGAAGCCTCTAGCATTTTCCTCATAACTTCGTTGATCAAACTCTGTCAAGAAAAGGCTGAAAACGAGTAAAAAATAAGTGAAAAACGTTGCTGGGATAAATAATTAACCAAACAGCAGGAAAAAAACATGTTATAACACAAAGAGAAGAATTTATTAAATTTAGACAGGGGAGATATGACATGAAACAATTTTGAATATTCAATGCAATGCCAGCAGTTCGCTCTTATAATTTTCCCCGTCATTATACTAGGTAATACTTACGTAAGATTGAACGAATTCTATTCCACAGCAACGCGGTAAACATTTCCACTTTTAATATAGATGAAATCATCGAGCGAGTAAAAATATAAAAATTAAAAATTTTATCCATCCAGCGTCAGCAAATTCAGCATTCACTCGCGCGGAAAATTAATATCTTTATACAATTATTCAAATTCATTGCACTCAAAAATGATTGAATGAATCAAAGAGATCACAGAAAACATAAAATCATCGGCAAATTTGATGTTTTTACATCATCTTTATTTAATAATATTGCTAATGCACTGTCAGAAACGTTATGTTTGAACGTTAAATAACGTTTACACAATTCTCGATTGTTATATATGACAGTACAATCTTTATATAGTCCCACAATATGATGCGTGAATCGCGGAAAATTCATGTTTATTCATCAACTCCCAGGCATTAAAAGATCTGAGATCATAATGAGAAGTGTTCATCACGATAAAAGCCGTCACGGAAACATTTCCAATTCGCTTGAACGCTGAAAATATGGACTTAGTACGATGGAGAGCCTTTTGTGCAGAAGTCGCGTGGAGAATTTTAACATAAAATGAGGTACCAATGAAACCAAAGAGATAATACACAGAAAAGTTAGCTTAGCATCCCGTATCAATCACAATAATGAAAACAAGCATAAAAAACTTTAAAGAAGAAGCCTTGGATGTATTAGAATGAGGCAAATAGTAATAATTTATTTTCAAAGTTCTACAGTACACTCTCGTTTCCTTTCAGGTTTAAGTTAAACAAACGAAATCATAAAGAATTAAAAAAGTAAATCTTTAGAAAAAACAATTTTTGACCCATAAAAAAGAAAAAAAAACACGCATAGTGATAAGTACCTGTATACGATTTGATCGTGATAACTAATTTGAAATAAGTATGACTATTTATGAGACAAATAGCCATAGTAAAATGAGTAACTTAGTAGTAGTAGGAAGTTACATTAGCATTAAAACTAAAGGAAAAATTAAATGAGACTAAATGGATTTAATTCATGCAATGAATTAAATCCATTTAGTCTCATTTAATGAAATGGCGCCAAGTGACTGGCGTATTGTGCGACCGTCGAATGCCTGAACGATTCAGGGCCAAAGTATACAAGACCGTAGTCCGCCCAGTGGCCCTATATGGAGCAGAATGTTGGCCAGCCACAGCAAATCAAGAACAGGCCATGCATGTCATGGAAATGAGGATGCTGCGATGGATCCTAGGCATCTCCCGCCTGGATCACATCAGGAATGAAGACATTCGGAAAAGAATGGGAGTTGCATCGATCACAGACAAGATGCGGGAGGCTCGACTGCGGTGGTATGGGCATGTGGTGCGTAGTGATGAGAACTCCGTGGCCAAAACAGCAATGCGGCTGAGTACTGAAGGACGCCGACCACGAGGACGACCAAAGATGCGCTGGCTCGACAAAATTAAGGCGGACATGAAGACCATCAACGCCACGTCAGTAGACGCCCTGGATCGAGCCAAGTGGAGAAGGCTTTGCAGAAAAGCGGACCCTGCAATAGCGCGGGACAAACGCTAGGAAGAAGAAGAATGTATCGGTATTGTAGTTTAAAATACTTCATAATAAAATAGAGAAGATGGCCTTGGAAAATATTTATTAAAAGTCTAACTTTGGCCAAACAAAGGAAAAACAGGGCGATTGCAGAAACAAGATTTTTGGTTATACGTTTCACTGAAATACGAATTCGTTCGATTCACTTCTTTCTAATGCGTCGCCGCTAATTCCATACCAATAAATTTCCAAAAATATCATAGAAATACCTTCATTACTAACTTATTATATAGGTTAACGGAGAAAAGAATGATTATCCCAACATAATAAATGCTAGGTCGCCAAGAATATCTTGAAAACTGTATTTTAATCTGACGAAGATAATCGTTATAATTTGATCGGGGCTGATTTAAAAATGTGAGGGAAGGGCTAAAAGCGGGATTGACCTCAGGCTTAAGAATTTCACGCCGGTTACCTGGACCGTTTCCAACGCAAAGATTTCTGAAAGTAAAGGTTCGTCCAAAGATTTCACCTTTATTGGAACCCGGGAAACTGTGATTAGAGTCTACACACTTTTTACCACCATTACAATTAATACAATAAAATACCAAATAGAATCTAAAAATATAGTAAAAATTCATATATAATGAGTTTTTTAAATCCCTTTTTGTGCTACATTCATATGCTCTTTGTGCAATACCAATACGGCAGCCCGATTCTGGGACGACTGGAAAAAACATAAAACTCTTGCCAATATCGTGGAATGTTACAGTTTCAACGCCAGTATTAGGTAGCTCCAATATCATTAGGTAATTAGCAACACAGTAATGAATTGAAAAAATTAACTGTCGCTGAACGTTAATTTATTTTTATGACCTTACGAAACCGAAACAAATTTTCACATTAATGAAAAAACATGGATTCTTAAGTTTTGTAAACAAATTTCATTCATTTACTAAATTAAATGAAACCAAACATTAAAAGCATATCCAAGACAACGCAGCTGCTGGTATATGTGCTCAATTAACAATTAACCTGCCTTCACTTAAACAGTTTACTCTTTTCGTGATGGTCATCGCCAATTGTTGTAATCTGAGTCCGTAAATAAACTTCAGGTTGAATAAATACCTTTCACGGGAGAGGACTTAATGGAGGAATTTAATTAACGTGAAAAGCCGGTGAAAATTTGTCTGAGAATCAGTGGTTGGTTAATATCACCGCATTTCCAAATTCGAGTTCTAAATGCAGCAATCAAGTAAGTGGCTCCACTGAAATCTAGAAACCCTACGAACTATATTATGTAATTTTATGTGCAATCCTTGCTTCATTTCAAATCCAAATCAATGACCAATTTAGGAAAAAAATATTCAATATGATAACTCATTGTTTTCAATTGTGGCTTTAAATATTATTGACTAATAATACTGAACTTCAATTAAAAGCTTCTAAACGTAAACATGGAAGTACTTAGAGAAGGGCTAAACTGAGATTATTAAAGATCAAAAATAGTATTGTGATTCAGGATTTTAATGCCCGATCAAATTGATAGTGTTAAATATTGTTGAGGCTCCAAAAATTGTTATCGCCAAAAGAATGAATTTGATAGGACTACTTCTTAAGCACAAAAATTTAACCAACATTATATTTACGTGTTTCTAAGCTTTCTAGATTTAACGCACGTACATACTTGAACACACCAGCTTAAGTAAAAAATTTATCACTATTAATCCTTAATAACAATATACAATAGCGTTACTAACACTTTAATTCACCTGTTTTCCACAGACGGCTTAACCTGTATTTGAAGCTGTAAATATAAATTCCAAGAGCTTCAGAAGAATCCACAACTAGCTAATACCTTTACAATAGTAAGCTCAAGGTATGTGACTTACGTGGTGTATAAGTAAATGAAAAAATCACGTAAGAAAAATTTATTTTCACCACTTAATTTTGCTAGAAAGAATCTCATGGCCTTGTCACTGATTTTTTTCTGCATTTTAAAATTTTAACTCAAGTTAACCCATTTAATGAGGAAGCGTAAAAGACCTGTATGGGGATAAACGGGTAAAACAGACCACGTTTGATGGAAGTTTTAAGTTCTAAATCGATTTTACGAAGTTATTAATTTAGGTTTGCGGTTCCCCTCCACTGAGAGTGCAATGGCACTAGGATTTTAAAACGATGACTCAACTTTTTCCTTGAAAATTCTTCCCGGAGGGCCAATTAAATACGCGAAGGGCTTCATTACTTACAACAGAATCTCAATTAACATGGAAATGGAACTTAAAACCAACGAGTTTTGAGGAGGAAAAGATGACCAATTGAAAATTATTCGCGACTACGACGGTGTTGCTACGCGTCAAGAAGTATCGAGCAAGATCCGTCAAGATGCTGTAATTAGAGTTGGTTTAAAAAGAGCCTTTTGATAAGAGGCTCTTTAGAGGGTTTTCCTAGACGCCTGCATCGGCCGAGGAGATGAAAAGGAGGGTGTACATGAAATAGGTGCTCGCCTCTGGAAGAAAAATAAAAATGAAAAAAAAATACGGTGTCTGGCACTTCTTCCGTGTACAGGCATACTCAAGGTTTAATTGAAAATGCAAAGGATTTTCTAAACGAAAATAAAAACGGGCAAAAAAAATGAAGAAAAAAGTTGGGGAAGAGGTCCAGACGCCGAAGTGAGGACGAGGTTTTCATCAAGAAATCTCCTAATTGAATTTGCAGTGAATTTAATGAGTTTCTTCAGCAAAATGAAGGCACTTAAAATGGAAAAGCAAACACGTCACTGTTTCGAGAAAGCTAACGGGATTTATATTTGAGAGTGAATGGGCAGGGTGGCATGGGAAATTGGGCAAAATATGATTTTTTACGGGTCGGAGATCAACAAATTCTTTAAAAACTCGCAACACTTCATAACAAAACGAATGTGTGAAACGGAGAGAACTTTTTACCGAATAGGGAGAGGTAACTACGTTAGGACTTTTTAAAGTTGGCCTATCACCAATTGGATCGCATAAAAAAATTGAAGCAAACTCAAATATTAGTATACGAACAAGAAAATTCGCTTTTCTTCCAGGTACTAATTAAACTTAATGTTCCCTTAACTACCGTAAATCCTTACCAACAATATATGGAGAGTTCATGAGATGATGATTGTGAATCTATATCTAAAAAAGGGGAAAAGGTGCCATCGAAATCAATAACAAAGTTCACGGTAAAAGTGCATCCCAATTAAAACAAAAACTAATGAATATTAATGCCAGCAGCTGAATAAGAATGTGTACGGAGCGGTTAGATTTAATAATTGTAATGAGCTTTAGCTTTTGATTACATTCCAGCCTAAAGCTTTCCCTGATACGTAATTCGAAGAAAATTTGTGTCACATACCTCAGTGGGAAAAATTGTGTGAGGTGATATGCATACCACCCAAGTGATTTTAACCGATAGATTGGTTCAGGCAGCGAGGGTAGAGCTCACCCCGAACTAAGCAACAGGTGTGTGAAAGTCAGGATAATTGGGGCACTTCTCTGAGTCACCTCAAACTCCGAGAATATTAGAGTAGAAACGTGAGTGAGGCGTGGAAGAGTGAAAGAAATTGGAGACAAGTTGATAATAAAAAGGAGATGAAGATAACACTGATGGGATAAATACAACCCCAAACTTGTTTATGCCAAAACTACAATCTGTAAATGCATATGCTTAACATCACGTTCATGTTTTCTAACTTTCACGTCATCATGACCACCTGATAAATTGGGCCTGACGTTGATGAGCCAGTAGTATAGGTACATGATTACGGTTTTACTGAATATCGCGATGCAGATTATCTGCATGCCGGGCTCTTTAGGTGAAAGTTATGGTGGTGGCGTCAAAAAGTGGTGGCGAAAGTGAAGGCGTCAAAAAATGCACTTAAGTATTGGCAACAACTGTGCAAAGTTTCAATTTCCGCACTAAAAAAAATGGATTTTGAGTTTATTTTCCAGCTTTATTCGATTTCAGCCCACTGTGCGGCGCCTATTTCCTTTCTCCTTCCTCTCCAGCCCCTCCCCGGGTGATCGGGCGTATAAGTCTCTGGCTTGGTTCCCGGCCCCGGCATGTTGTATCCCTGAAGGGCTCCCCTTGAGGCCTCATTCTCTCCGTTGGAAAAACCGTTTGAGACGAAAAATATAAATAATAAAAAAAACCTAAACTGTAATTAATTCTGTTTTCTATTAAAGTATGTTCAAAAACGCACCATTCTTTCACGATGAACCTGTATATGGGTCGGTGAATAATGCATTCCTCTCGTAATGAGCTCACAATATCGTGACATTGAAACATTACGTGAGTTGATGAATAGGATCACATGCGATGAATAAGCCCACGTTGGCTATATTCATCTCATCTCCCGCTTATGTGTAAAGGATGTTCTGACTAGGATTCTACCGAGCTGCCTGATCTCGAGGAAATCACCCAGCATGCAGCGCGGGCGTTCTCTCCATCCACATCCCCTCATTTCAACCCCTCTGCACCATCACTTACCCCGACTTTACCCCATTCCCCTCAAATTACCCCCCACCCACCTCTTACAGTAAAACTCTTCAGTTAAGATGGCGTCTAAAATGCTCCGAAGCCACCTGAACCCCACCATTCATGATGCTCTCTGCAAGAGTCTTAATGCTTTCCTCCTCAACCCTAACCCCCTCTACCCTGTTACCCAGGAATACATTCTCCGAACCACGCCTCTTCCTGGGACGCAGTAGGCAGGTTAAATTGAAGGGATACGCCACCGATCAACAAAACAAATGATAGGACGGAAATATTTATATATAATAGAGCAAGCTTCCATTTGGGTATAGGTTAAAACCTAACACAATTTACCAATCATAAAATGCAATTAAATTAGCATAATATATGAACTCCCGTGGATATTAATTATTTTACGCTCAAGGTAGGAGTGGAAATAATCCAATTAGCATATAAGCATTTTCATACCGCAATTATAACAAATTAATATTCAACACGCAAAAATGTTTGGAAATAACTAGTGGAAGGAATAAATTGCGAAGGGATACCGTACGCTATAGGATCGGGTTGGTGTGGTGGCTAGAGTGTTGGCTTCCCATCTGGTGAACTGGGGTTCGAATGCCAGCGGCGGCAGGGTATTTACAGAGACTGCTCTGTCCCTGCTTGCATTTGTGTGGAGAATGTTTCAAGCGCAACACTCCGTCCGTCGGATGGGACGTAAAACCGTGGTCCCCTTGGCGCCTATCGTTAAGAGCAGGCTAATGCCGACGCCGGGTTTCTCTCCACCCTTCCTTCCATACCCTTCCCACATGGCGCAAATGACCTCAGCTGTCGGTGGCCTCCTCCAAATTCCGATACCGTATGCTAAAGCAGCAAAACATTCGATGATTTCTCCCCTCAAACAATTATTACCATTTGCCATTATTTTATCGTCAGTCTTCCGAAAGTCGTTATCCCAAAAAAATAGTGGAAACCCAATTGTTTCCTATTGCACAGATCTTCCTAAATGCTTTCTTAGTCTATTTACTCAACTATTTTCACACCATTTGTTATTCCTTTCCCTCCTTCTTTGATCCCATAGGGCTTAATGTTAAAAGGTTTTCAACCCTTCTCCATCTTCCTTTTTCAATAAAGATTTTACGAGAAATTAAATTTCTTTGCTATGAAGACCGTACTTATTACGCATTCAAACATTTTATTGTTTACAATATTATTACTGTTAGAGTTGCTTTTAGCACCTTCATTGGGGAGGTATTTTTAATTCTAGAGAAAAAATAGCGACGGTAGTGTAAAAAAACGTATCTTCAGAAGATCTAGCAAACGATAACTCCCAAGTCATTTTTATGAAACGTAATTAATAAATCCAAGATCATACGGCCTTTGGTTATGGTAAATAAATTATTTTCCTAATGAAATCATGTCAGATTTACTGCAAAAGGCTTTCACGAAGCTTCCCTAACGTTTATTGTGCATGAAAGGAATAGAAAATATATAGCTTGGACCTTTAATTTTTAACTAACTAATCATTTGATTTTCGAGTAAAAAACCTTGGACCATCTGATTTTTGGGCAATGATTGAAACTGTTAGAAACGTGCATATTCATGAAGGGGCAAAATTAGCCAAAATTTAGTAATTCCTACAGCGATTCCATGCAAGGTTAGAGCAATGGAAAAAATAAAAACATGAAATGAGTCAACCTAGCCAGCGACGCCATTAATTCTATCACTCGTGACACCGTTTCTATTCATAATGGTGCGTGGAAAGGATGGCAATTTATTTCTAACTATTTTCAGTCTTTTTCCCTTACTTACTTCCCATGATCACGTCTTCCACAGTACGACAGTAAACGCAGGAAATGTTTCTCGTCGTCTAAGAAAAAATCCTCTCCGAATTTACCAAATCAATATAATAATCTGTATTTTGCTCTACGATCCTGCGAAGATTCCCATCCCAACACGCCTAGCACATTTAAAAGGCTACCTTTTCTATCCTAACAACTCACCACGAATCTGGCCGCCCTGCTCTGTACTCTATTGATATCTGTTAATTGTTGGGCTGTTAATTATCAGCCCAACTTCATAAGGATCCCACACGCTAGCTGCATATTCCAAGTGAGGCCTAACTGGAGTCAGGTTTATTCGATCTTCTTAAACGATTTCACCCCAACACCTCACCTATTTTCACCCCTTCGCATTCCTAACATCCACCACCTCCACTTGCGCCTTTTCATCCCCCTACGACCCTTGCCGTTCAAAAACTTTCCCGCCCTCCTCATCCCAACCTTTTGTTAATATCCACATTCGCCCTTTCTCCTCCCGACAGCTCCGAGGAGCTCTTTCTCCTTCGCCTCCAAAACCCCTCTCTCACTTCTCTCCAACACTCTCTCTCTCTCTCATACCTGGGACACCAATATTCTCGATTCTAGGAGCTCAATTCGGAGAAACCCAAAACTCTCCGACCTTTCAGCAGTTCCGCCAGGGAGCGCCATTATTAATGGCGCGTCTGCCTCAGCGCACTGTTTTGCGTCGGATGAAAAACAAAACAATAATAGCGGGCGCCATTGTGCGTGGCTTTTGTGTTCCGCGTTCTTTTATTCTAATACATATCTCCCCTCAAATATATTTTTTTTCAACGCGTTCTCTCTCGAGCTGTCTCAACATTTTCGCTACAAACTCCGTTTTCTTGTATTTATTCCGGGGGGGAGAAAAATAAATATCAACCCATGGCGTATTTCCACCGAAAGGGATATTTGTTTGCTTTTGGTTGGTTTGTATTTGCGTGTAAGGTACCGGAGGAAAGCCCGTTTTCCTTTCCGAGAAGGTTTCTATGTTTTTAATTTCGCGCCGATGACGCGGAAGACAAATCAGGAGTAAATATAGGTATCTTTGGAGAGCCGTGAACGTCATCCAAATGCTTTGAAGTGCCAAGAAAAAATATACCGCTGAATCATGTTTAGAGATGTGTCATAACCATAGAAATAGGTTATTGCTACTAATGCTCAGATGAATCTCTATGTTTTCATAAACCAACTTAAGCGTTTGAGATATTTCATTCGAATGCCAATACGAAAGAGTTCGTTATTATTTAATTAGGTCACACGGCTTATATCGCAGCTTCAACGTCACGTGTCATATTTTCATTAAATTAAATACTAGTTTTTCCACGATTTTCATGCCTGAGTCGATTAAAGTGTCAAGAGTTCACATTAATTGAAGTCCTGAGCACGCGATTACTGTGAGGGTTTTATTAGGAAAACTCTTACATCGCTCTCATTTTCTTAATTCCGGGTCGATGATTATTATTATTGCGGATATATTTCTAATATTGATTATTATAGCCAATAACAACAGATAGTTTTAGCGGTAACGACTCCACGTCCTGAAGTTTCAATCTGATGAATACGAAATAAGATATTAATTCAGTATTCTATAAGTACTATGGGATTCTGAATTAAATAATTGCTGCAGTGACACACACATTGAACCTTTAATACTTTCAAACTCCCGAGTATCGTGTAAATAGTTTCATTTCGTAACAAGAGAAGAAAACGCGAAAAACATTAATGAATTTTCTTTGGTTACGCACATTCAATAAAATTTAAATCATTTATCAAGAAGGAGAACCGTATAAAAGTTATAATTGTTATATTAACGGAAAAAACAAAATCATAGGAAAGAGTAATTTTAAACACAAGCGAAGAAAATCATTAATGATTATTATTGACCTGGCTCATGTTAACTTAAAAAAATAACATAAAAATAACAGCATAAGACCTTTATATGCTCCTTTTCAACGACGAATAAAACATTGAGCGAAAAATCAATCATTTCTCCCCGTATTTTTAATCGTCTGCCCTAGGAAAATTGAAGTACCGAAGAAGTTCAAGAAATATCCTCTATCTCGCTGCTTCATTACACTGTATCCCTTCAAAGTTGGGCGAGACTTGCAAATACGAACAAAAACTTGGGAAAATTGTTTACGGAACTCTTTATGTGTCTACCACAACAGTAGGTACTATGTAGTTACGTTTCTGCTTTAAGCAAAACTCCTTCAAGAGTACTTTTGCGATACGCAAGAGAAAAATGTAACGACGAAATCTTGAAACTAATTTATATTTTGTTTTTATTTGTGCGCCTCAGGAAAGTACTGAAATTAACAATCCTAGGAATTTCTACCAAGAAACCCACTGTTTATCCCGGCAGATGAGGGCTCCGAAGTTCCCGAAACTTGTTCACTAACTTATTTTCGGCTCTCCGTTCTCGTTCAAAAGATATATCCGCCGATCCCATTCCTTTCCCCATTCCAGTGTGCTTGAGGAGCAAACTCTTCAACGCTTGCTTCTTAGATCCGGTCTATAACCCCCACAGGATTCGATCGACTTGGAGACTTTGAAAACATCCTTAAAGTCAAGATCTTCGCCGCTCCCGTTCTTCAAATTTAACTTCCAAGGGTACAGAGGATTTAGAAAAATATAATACTCTCCTTTCTGTGGGTAATTAAAATACACGTACGTCAAAGGATACACCGATAGACTACGGGCAAAAGAAAAGCCATTTCACGTGACCTAAATTGAAAAAGGGAGCAATCTATTACACAGTGCTTGAACCCAGGCCAACCAGTTTGGGTGAGGGGTGTTCACCGAGGCTCAATAGGAATAAAAAAAACTTCCAGCAAAACTAACATACCAAGAGTTGATACCTGGCTCCGATAGTCCAATAACATAAGGTACCTCAAAGAGGCTAATATTCAAATACTATCTGTGACAACAGCACTGGTCCCCGCTATTGGGGCCCATAAAAATAAAATAGCTATGTTTATCTCAAAAATAAAATAGCTATGTCTATTTCTGTAAGACTATATGTTTTATCTACTTTCATACGAATCGCACTTTTTATTCCATAAAGAAGAAATTTATCGGAGACATATTGGTCAGTTAAGGAGGAAAAACATTTATTTTATAACTTTAATCATAAAGGTTAAATTTAATAATTACATATTCACTTCGCCAGTGAGGAATTCAAATGTTACAAGGCCACTACATGTTTGCAATTCATAGAAACGTGATAAACTGCCAACTACTATATCAACAACTAAAAGAGTATTATGAGAGCACTTAAACTTCACGAAAAGAGTCTGCTTTTCATCGCAGGCTCGATTGTAAAAGAGCTTGAGTAGCAACAAATGGTGAACTTATCTTTAGTGCCTAACTCATGCTATCTTGTGCTAACGAAGGGATTATGATGACAGTGATATACATATCGATACTTCAGACCAAGGAATCAAAAGTATAGCATCTGGCGCTTTTATGCTCCCTCAATAAGACCATGATAACGCCAATTAGCTTCATTCGCAGAAAATATTATAGATGACAATAAGGCCTCATCAATGCTGGGCGTTGTAATTCAACAAAAATTAAATGATATGGTCAACAGAAACGATATAGGCAGACCCATTTAGGTTATTAATTACTGGCTATGCATCGTTGATAATGCGAAAACCTACGTTCAAAGCTACTGGCTATGCAGACTGAAAGAATGACGAACTCTCGGATTAAATCACCGCTACTTTAAAAGGAACATGCGATTCACAGCGATGCATAAATATTATCAACAGAAGTTATATCACTTAATTATTCTACGACATGAAACACCCTAAAACTAAAACACATGAATGTCATGTGCAGTGAAATAACCGTGGTATTCGAGCGAGCAATTGGCTATTTCTTCGAATACAACAAAATATGATATACATATTTCCTTTTTAGTGTCACGACAAGCGGCTGTAATGGGTTATGCGTGGATACTCACGATGATAAATGTCAATCATTTTCGTATTTTATGGCTTGCAACAACCATTGTACTAAAAATTCACAAAGTTACAAAATTATGGATACATGTTGTCCACTAATACTTCACTTCAACATACTTTGTACGGTAATGTAAAAAAAATCGAAGCTACGTCACTACAGGTAATATTTTAAAAGGCATAATAAATAAAATGAATCCATTAGAAGCCATAATTATTGGAAATGTGGATATGGTTGCATTGATTTTAGCAATATTCGACATTAGGTTGCCATTTGTAGTTAAATCAAAGTAGAGCCTTCCAGTCTACAGCTCCGAGCTGGGAGAAGAGTGTATTCGAAATAGTAATAATCAGATGAAAATTTATAGTAAGGTGTTGCGCGCTAATAAAATCTAACATACTAACGTGCAAATCGAATTACTTTGCTCTAAAAGATAACCTACACGATTCTGAAATGCTTTCAAATTAGAAACCACATTTATTACCTACAAACCATAGATAAAAGTAATGAGGGTACGGATGGATATCTAAAAGTCTTTTGAATATCAAATTGAATATTCCACTAAAAATAAATTAAAACTTTCATGTGCCGCCAATGAGTAAAAAAAGGAAAAATTGTATCGTGCGTTAATATTGTGCTTTTTTGTCAGAGCCACTGAATCGTCCTGAAAAAGAGGGCAAATGGATTTGGTATACATGATGCCACCACCGACCCCAGACGAAAAATAAAAGCGGGATATCACCGGTAAATGTGCGAGAGAGAGAGAGAGATGGGAATCTTCTCGAAGGGCGAGAGTTATGCACCGAAGGTTTATTCTGGAGAGTGAAAAAGCTGGGAGTCAAAGCGGCAATAAATGGAACTGACCTTCTCCTTCCCAAAGGGGGGGACTCCGAGGGTGGCAAATGTCAGGGGCATCCCCTCGACGAGCGAGGAAGGAAGAGGGGTGAAGTAGATGTGTACTTATTGCCGCGGATGGGCACTATTTCACCTTCGAAGGGGGATGAAGGGGGCGGGGCTGTATATACTTGCGCCCTTGGGAGTATCCCAGCTCGGCCCGGGGCGATTCTTCTTCACTCCCCCCAGGCTCTCAATCGCCCGAAGATTTGGCGGGAAAAAGGGAGGGCGGGAAGGCGCGAAAGCCGACGTCTGCCGATCTCTCCCGAGGGGAGCCGAATTGACCCGTCTCGAGATGGATGTGCCGGGCTTTGCAAGCGGGGTTGAGGGTGGTCGCAAAAAGGGACGCGTGGGAGAGACACATGCATTGGAGAAGGGAGGAGTCCCCGGGAAATGGTCAACTCTCCCGCGGTTTCTCACTTAGCGTCATCTGCGGAAGGGTCAACTATCCATTACAAGGGGAGCTAGCCGGTAGAAGTGGCCATTCCCGCTGAGAACACCAACAATTGCCACAATTACTACGTATATATCGAGGTTATTCCAACGCATGGAAATGTCACGTCGATAGAGATATATTTTCCCACTCAAACGCCGTTAAAGCAACTGTACTTAACCGAACACACCACGCTAAATGAAGATAAACCCCATTATGGAACCAAGGAATGTGTAGACGAGTCACCCTACGAAATCCTCTCAAAGCTACTATAGTAAACTACACAGATGTATGGTAAACATAACTTACAGCATTCATTGCTATGAATAATGGCCAACAGCCAGAAGGCTTCTCACATACGAATACCGTCCACTATAGAGATGGTCAACAAGACATTAAAAGGGAAACTAAACGGAAGAAGTGGCCATCTCAGTAAAAACATTCACAATCGAGGCCGTTGGTGCAATGATAGCGCACGTAGAGAAGTTTTTTTTATAAAACCTACGTTGAAATGAAAAATATAAGTGACTGTATAACAAATCGAACGATTTATTCCACAGTCACTTGCATTTTTTGAATTTGAAGCACACTTTGCATTTCTGAAGCTCAAAGGAACAGGATTAAATTTAAAAACAGGTCAAAAATGCCAGACAACATAGGCGACACCAAATTCACAAACTCTTGGTTTACTTTGTGGTATTCCATTATAAGTTTCCTGGATATCACACAATTACTTATAGCACTTATTTTTTATCAGAGAGCGACCCGGGTTTCAACGAATTATCATCAAATTCAGGCGCAAATTAAAATTGAACGACTAACTTAGGTCCATAACGCAAACAAATGATACGAATATTATTATATAAAGGTTACTCTATCGCATGAAGATGTTAGGTGAATATAAACTAATATTCTCGCTCACTCGAATCAAACTAAAACAACCATGGAAATCTGAACATGTTACACTGCATGGAGTAGATAAACTGAATTAAAGAAGCAATTAATTTTAAATTTGGTAACTCAATACATACTATTCAAGCTAGTAAGAAAAATTCTACATTGCGCCGCTCAACCGAAGTGAAGGAACGAAGTTTTACTTGAATAATCAACTCACGCCTCATTAAAAAATCATCGCCAAACTAAGAACAACATATCACATGATATAGAAAACTGAATGTAGAACAAAATATAAGTTTTTATTTTCATATTACGAAAATCACCAAACTTAAGGCACTGAACAAAAATTTATGAAACTGGTCCCTGGTTAAGGGTTAAATTTTCTTGCCTTTCTTGTAAATCACCTTTTCTTCGCCGATCCATCTCTTTTTCTGAACGAGTAGAAACGATCATGTCATCCTTCTCTTCGTATTTTTTTTTTCGGTTTCGACAGCACTGTATAGCCACGGTTAAGTGGCAGAGTTTCGAACTGAGACACGTTCAGACTTTGGTTAAGGGCTACCGCGGTACGTACGTTAGGACCGAGGTAGTGGGGACGTGGCATTATAATTCTATTAATGAGACGTTTTTCTAGCGGGTTTTTATTTTTTAGAATTTTTTTTAGCGGTATGGCATCTAGAACACAAGGCTGACACCCAGCAGGCATGAAATGTGTGACCGTAATTGTTCAGATCAAGAAGCTCCCCCTGCCTCCTCGTGTAAAATATTTTACGTGGAGATCAAATTTTTCCCTTAACAACGCATCACCTGTTTACGCATACGTAGAAAAATCACCCAAAACAACGTTGATATAAATTTTTGGTCAGATTTTTTTCCGATTAGGAACGACCGCGGAGGCTGCGAATGATTGCAAAGGGAGATTGGTGGAGCAATGTCTGTTCCCGATGTGTGCACATAAAGGCAGTCTCCTTGATGGGGGCAATGTGCAGCGGAGAAGTCACCGGAAAGATAAATACCATCTGGTCAATCGGGATATGCATTCTGGAAGCGTGCTGCCGATACTTTATGCCCGGACGTCGGTCAAGACAGGGGAGCAATGCAAGGATAGCAAAACTCCAGGTCTGCCCGGTTGGGCAATTCCCATAAGGACAAGTTACCCGTTTTAACTTTAACCGATCAATCCATCTCATAAAACCTTTAGGAGCTGGGATCGCCTGGGGCCACTCCGAATGCATTTAAGTATTCAGTAGGGCCACTTTCGCTATGCCATGAAACATTGATGGTTCCCGCGATGATACTATCTCTTTCAGTGATAAATATGTGAGTGCTTCGTTTAGTATTGAAATAAATGTGGCTCATGCACAAATATAAATATACGCGCGCCTTTAGCGGAAGTTCTCACCAAAAAAAGTGTTTAGATTATTAATCAGCAATACAGTAATTGGATGAAAAATTTAGGTATTTAGATGGTCACTTCTGAGCGAGGGTTGCTAAAGAGGGATAAAAAAAGTCGCTGGGGCATGATCCTTGCACATTCTAGGCACCACCGAAAGTTCTTTTCAATGAGATTCACCACATAACGATAAACCTTAATACGCTCTCTGGCACTGACCACAGGAAACCAATAAACATTTTAGACTAAAAGATAGGAGTATATTCAAATAAAGCTTCGTGAACACAAATAAAAGGAATAAAAAATATCAAAAGAATGAATTTTGACTGGAGTATCAAAAGTTTCCTGGATCGAAGCGCATTTTATAAAAACCTCGATAGAAACCGTGGCTCGAAGAAGATCATCTTAGAAACACACTATATTACCACGTTAACGCAATAACTATTAAAACAAATGAACACTTTGTCGAACGGATAAGTGGAATTCAAAGTAAAATCTCCATTCAATATTGAGACATCGAGGAGTTTTGTAGGGAAAGTATTGTTTTCTATCTGTCAGAATTAAACAATGAAAGTTGACTGTAAGATTATTCTACGCATAGGTGACGCATGCCAGTTTAATATTACCCTTGAAAAGTTAAAACTCACGCCTATGGAGTTACTATGCTGAAAAATACTAGCATAGAGATACTAAAAACCATGTTTTACTGAATCAATGTTCTCTAATCATGCATTACTGTATTCTATATTAAAGAATCGACTAAAATGCATTTCACACATGCAAAATAATTCCAAAGCTTATCGAAAATATACACAGTGGTCACAATCATTAATAAATACACAAATTGAATTGCTTGTCAAAAAACACCACCATTAAAATAATGAGCCCAATAAGCTATTGTAGATTTTTGTCTGCTTATCGGATTTTTGAAACGAGAACTTCGAGCCTAAATTCAAAATCAACATTGGAAAACAACAGATGATGTTTGGTTAAGACTTAAAAGTTTGAATGATCACGAAAAATAGAATAACAGTACGCTGTAATTAAACCTTTGATTCACAAAAATGGCAGCGATATTGAAGAGACCAATACATAATTAAAAATGTGAGAGTTAAAAAAAGCACACGGCGAATCGGCACCAATACAAATATTTATTTGCAATGAGATTTGTCTGAAAAAGCGATTACGCTTACGTTTATCAGTTGGGAAATGGCGATTTTGTTGAAAAAATAATTTATATAAAGGTGTGTTAAATTTAAATGCTACGGTTTCATAAATTCCGATCATTCCCATTAACACAAGGCATAAACGTAACGTAACGACTAAGCAATAACGATAAATCTTAACGACTTCATAGATTCTTTTTTCGTACACTAGGTTATTTTTTCCGGCTTGTACCTCTAGTTACCGTAAAAACCAGTAACCAATCAAAGTAAATCCAAAGAATAATTAATAACGGACGGATAAAACGGGGAAAATCAAGTAAGCCAGTCAAAAAATTATAAATGAACGCTTTTTATATGAAGGAAGTGATAAATTACTCCAATTCCGTTGTCCAAACGGTAGCAACAGTTAGTACTTGCCGAATGTAAGTCATTTCTCATAATTTTCGATATTTTTCGTTAGTCCTGTCAATCTAAGGATAAGTAGGTCACGAACTCAGCCAATAGCAAATGTCCAAATCATCGAACAGAAGTCACGGCCCATTACAGTGAGCAACAACTCTTTGCAGGGGCATCTGATCCAAAAAGTCTTTCGATTACAGAAACTAGGTCACCATTTTATTGAGGTAGGCGCACATTTATTCGTGGATTTTTCTCGAAGCAGTCTTTTACAGTCTGCTGGAAAATTAGTTACGGTAGCGAATCCTTAATCTTTCAGGCCTGCGACTGTAAATATTCTTAAAGCTTCTGTTCCAATTTTATCGGTGAGCTTTACTTTGTACCGCCTTTCCAAATCCCATCCTCCGACGCCGAAATGTATGAGATACATTTCGGTGTCTCGCAGGATGTATGTGTGTACATTCGTGAGGCATTCGCCTATTATCGCACAGTGACCGCCTGCGTCATAGATTTTCTCCTGGATCCTCGGAGGGCAATTGCATGAAATAGGAGCCTGGAGGCTAATTTTTCTTCAGCCATAAGCTACGTACGTAATGTTATCTAGCATTGGTAATGTGCTTAATTACACGAAAAATATACCAGGTTATTATACCTAAACAGATCCAGCTCAAGTAATTATCGAGATATCGTACATAAACCATCGATACTGACAGAAATACAATTTTTCATGATTTCCTAATCACAGCGACCTACGTGTGGTTCTAATTGCCTTTATAATTTAATATATCATTCTCGTCAGGAGTTCGTTGAATAAGTAAAATATTGAAGACATTGTGGATGATAAAAATTATTACTATCGAGACTAAAATATCTAATAATTGCAAAAAGACTATAAAAATAATAATAAAATATTCAAAGCGAAAAAATTATAACTATAAATACAATAACCGAAGCACAGTTCTCCAGTGTCAGATGAGCTAATTATTGCAGTAATGCAATTACTGAAGTAGATATATACAACTTATTATTCCGAAGAAGATATGTATTACATGTTTACAAATTTTGGTTCGATAAATGGTTAAGTTATGGAAAATCAATTCTGGCATTATTTCGTTGATAAGAGTATAAAAATATAGCTTAATCGGCTCATGCTGGAAAATAACAGGGTCTTAGAAAGGTAATCAAGATAACGATTCGTAAAAATAACACTTATGCATGAATATATACATAAATCTCTTACACCACACCTGGGAATAGCTAGTTCTCAGAAAAAAAATTGAAAATACTTTTTTCATTTTCGAAAGACAGGTCCATGGATTTCTTTCGATTTTACTTGTGATGAACAATAGTTTTGTAAATTATATCAAAGGTGGACTTTAAGTAGCAAACCGTTCCAACTCAACTAAATGAATGACAAATCTAATATCCTATTTTATGACACTTGAGTGACTACCTAGATTCAAAACCTGGAACTAGGAATTTCTCAGAGGGCGGAGATAGAAGCTCAGCTGCCGAGGACCCATATTATACCCTCACGACGGAACTGACGTGAAAAATAATATGAATCCGCAGACGCAAACAGAAGTAATGAGCATCTAATTCGCTCCACCGATCCATCATCATGAATTCGTGGGAAGTTTGGACTCATTGTCAAATGATTTCAATTAGATTTCGAGAGAATGGAAAATGCGCTTATAATGGAAAGTAGATATCAGAGCCCATCTGCAACAATGAATCACACAATCTGTTATTTCTATTAACCTATCAACCCCTGCTCAGCGGAAATTAATGAAAAACACACTTTCGAGTACTTTCATTCATTTTCCTACTAGTGCCATTTCTCTGATATGCGAATGCCACATAATTCACAATTTCCTCATTTTCTTCAAGCAAATAAACACATTCTGGATCGCCTTGATTGATGGCGCACTATAAAAAAAACGTATACTTTTAATTTCAACATTCAAAAATCGAAATTACACACAAAGATGCTCAACTTTTCGATTCGACTCTACTATCGATCATCAAATTTCATTATAGTGCCACAAAAACCATGATAGAAAATATGCCACGCTACTGCGCTCTAAGCTAAGATTTGGACCATTTCGCAATGGCCTTGGGATTTTATGAATCCCATACGCATGTGGGACATCTAAACAAATAGGGAACCTTAAATGAGAAAGGTTTACTAGTTTCACGTATTTTGTCCTAGGTGTATGACGAAGAAAGGTTGAATTCGCTCGATTCATTATTGAGTTTATTGAAGTTTCATTGATATGTTTCCATTCAGTACTTCATACATTTTTATATATTTCTAGAAATCCTAATTTTTTCCCTCTTATATTAGCATAAGAATAATCCGTAGAGTTTCCTTTCTGCCTTAAATGTTAGAAGGCAACATCTAATGTATGATACATTGAATTTTGGGCGATTTAAGTAACATATATTCATTCCTATTGGTAATCACAACGAAAATATGCCCTGGAAGTCGATAACGATAAATATCTAATTAAAAAATAATAACTCACTTCATTGGAAAAGTGTAATCCAATTTCTCTCCAGAAACTTAGCGTCAAAAAGGATTCAGGAAAAACAAATCGTAATTTTTTTACCCTATTACTAATCATCTTTTAATAAAATAATACGACACATGTTGATGGAATTTCAGCACCAAATACGAGAAAACAAATGGTAGATGTAGACGTTACAGGAATTTCACTTATCAAAATTAGATCTCTGCTCGATTCGAATTTGATAAATTGCCACGTAAACGCACCTGAAAGAAAACATCGCGAGTAATTATTGAAATATCTCCCAGCGTATACGTACAGAAAGTATATTGTTCGTGACATATTAGGAATCATACAAGTCCCTATCAACAAGATATTAAGATATTTTAGTCTTTACGCAATATTAATTGTTTTAATTCAAAGATTCATATAATGTGACAAATATCCTGAAACCTAGAATTAATTGCGGAAGAAAATTTTCAGATGCTTTCTGAAAAAAAATTGCAGTGAAATGTCTCCCATTAATCATAACTTTACTAGTTAAATTATTTGGAATCTGAAGGAATAAAATACATGAAGTAGGTTTCATTAAAAGTAAAACTTTTCCATGCGTTGGTGGAAAAACCCAATTTTTAACGAAGGATGACGAGAAAACTTATATTAAAATACTGTCATTGCGTAACACCAGCAACGAAGAAATAAATTAAAAAATCGCAACTATTTTTGCTCTCCTTAAAAATGAAAAAAATAATAAATAGCGTCAACATAATGAAAACGTTCAATCAACTTACACGACCCTGATACCCATGTAATTCCATTCCGCTAAAAAAGAAATGTTTGCTTTCTTTGCACTCATCAGCGCATAAAATTTGTAAATTCTGACGCAATTAAATTTCATAAAAACCTCTAGCAAGCATTTCTGAGCATTGAGCCAAGCAGACACGCGGATGTTGATTGATAAGTTACCTACCTTTCGACGGAGGGATTACCAAATTTAAATTTTATTAACCTTTGAGTCATTGTTATCAACATCACACTCCTGAATCTTCATTCTTTTGAGGGATTTTTATTTGAGGTTCAGAATGAATAAATATCGGACATGATTCACGATTTTGCTGATCTTATTTTTCGTAATTTCTAGGCACATATGCAAGGCATCCGGAATTTAGGGTACGGGTAATGATGATATTTAATTTAAGTCTTTTAAGAGGAGACAATTCTTATTTTGTACATGTATAGTGTGAATTGAACAGTAACTTCAGGCTGACCACTTAATCGCCACCTTTAAATGATTTTTGACGTTGAAAAAGATTTAAAAAAAAGGGAAGAATAACGATAGGAGAAGAGGAGCCTGCAGGAGACGGGAGAGAAATAGATGACGCTTCGTCGCTAACGCGAAAAGCTACTAGTACTGCAAAAGGAACAATGAGGTTTCTTGCTAAGAGCAATTAAGTGCATTCAGGGGTATGATAGGCAACTTGCAGCAGGTCATTACTAGACTTCGCATCGCTCAAAACATATTAAAACTCTTGTCTATCGACGTTATTATGCAGAAATTTATAATATTGCACAAGCAAACAGATACTCAACACCACTTATTTGAGCATTGAGCAATCATTTATGCATTCAATTCTGAAAAATTAGCTGACACGTAACATATATTCTACAGATTCATAGGAGTGATTCATGTGAGTGCTTCCGGAAAAAAATCTACATTGATAAATTTCAAAGTCGTCAACTAACACTTCCGTCGTCAACAAACAAACAGTCATGTCTCGCAGGACAAAAAGTGCCATTATTTTATGAGACTCAAATTATCGGAATGACATATACAGATGTTGTCAGACATTAGATTAAAAATAAGGATGTTGATGGAAAATACAATACCACTCGGAAATGACACAGCAAGCAACATAAGAATCAAGGAACTACATAAAATATATAATAAGCATGATAATATTACTTGCATAGGAGGCAATGAATGAAGAGCGTTTAATTTATTCTCAATTTTTGCAAAAGACTATTTGCACTGGCAAGGAATAGCACGGAAATGTTCGAAATTTCGTAGACAGCATCATAAGGAATAAAAATTTCGATAAATAGCCCTAATTCGTTCTCATTTCTTTAAACTCCTTTTTATGCGCAGGGGGTTACAAAACATTTCGTGACCGACGGGTAATATTCGTGGAAAGAATTAATGACAAGAGAAGGACGGGATCTGCACGGAATGGGAGAGAAACAGATGACCAGCGGTGAAGCGTAACAGTGGCGGTAGTTCATCGGTGAGTGGGAGGGAGGGCGGGGGGATTTCTTGCGAGGAGCAATTAAGTGCACTCACCATCTTGGGTTTACTCCCGATGTTGTTGAGGTCTTGCAGTGGCATTCCGTTCCTGAGGGTGCAGTAACCGGCGAAGGAGCCAGGGGATTGCAGGCGGGCGGGCGATTGAGTCTCGATGGTTGATATGTGCTGTCGCTTGCGCAAGAACTCCTGCTCCTCGGGTTCTAGCGGGAGAAAATACGAGGCCGCTGTAGTTGGAAATTTGTGGGGGACATAGAAAGAAATACGGGAGCATTACTACTTGATCCATTTCCTATACATACACACACACACATCATTTAAGTCTAAATACGTCAAAATTACTAATGCTAACACAATAAAACAATTAGAAACTTGTAATTTGCACACCATTTTATTTCATGACCTAACTTTAATCACAGAAGTTTGCTTGCTTAAGCTACAATTGAATAATTACTCACATTAGTCAGAAAAATATTGCTGGATGTTATGAACATAAAATTTTGCAGCTTAGCAAAAATTATTGCAGGATTATTTTTTTTTAATTTTCAATTATTTGCTTTCAAGTATTTAAAATTACTCCAGGATTTAATTTCATTACTTATTCCAGACCAGAAAAAAACTTTTTAAACATTCAAAAATAGCAATTTCAAACAAAAGTAGTCTTTAAAGCACTTTTTAAATACATAGGTGTCATATCTAAGCCAGGGCTATAAAAAAACACCTGTATTTGCATAATCTCCAGCCTTTGTTGGAAATAATCATGCAAATTTTTACTATTGATTGACAATTTACAGAACGCAAATAATTCACCATCAAAAATTACGTCACTTCTGAAAAATCAAAATAATTCACACCTAATAATAATAAATAAAATGCACAATAAAAATAAATAAAATTGCAAATTATCGTGATCATAATTTTTAATCACATTTTTAACACAAGTTGTCGTTATTCAGGCACACCTGTGTTTAAAACATGATATCTGGCATTTAAAATGATATACATTTTACCCAGAATTTTGTATTATCTCAATGGAGATACCCATATATTTAATCATGTGTCACTTATAACAGTCTAATACCGGCTAACCAAATGTTAGCAGTAACATACACATATTTCACTCCCAAATCACAATATATAGGATTAAAACAAGAACAATTTATTTAATTTGCCTTTTGTAATAAATTTCAAACAAGATTTAAATTAAAAATCTTAAAAGCAAGAGCCATTTACATATTGATCAATGAAAAGGTCACGAAACCTTTAAGTTGATACCCCTTAAGACAGAAGCCTGCTCTAGCTCATCAAAAGCTATTCACACGAATATATTACGCGTTAATTATTCCTCGCTGCAGATGAAAGCTTCCTTAACACGATTGGCAACAATAATAAGCAAAAAGGATGTTCCTCACAAAATCTATGGAACTTATTGTTAGTCATAATTAACCAATAAAGCAACTAATATTTTGGAGAACCATTTACGTGAGACAAGCTCAGAAAATTTTCGAATTATGTTGATTTGAACTTCTACTGATAAAAGACAAACATGATATCTCAATAATAATGAAATTCTTCCAATTATTTATTTTAAAGAAATGTAAAGTCTAAAAGGCAATATCACAAAACCAATGAGGTTAAGCAAACGTAGTTTCAACCTTGAACTAAAATTGATAATGATATAAAACTGTTTACACTGCAATCCGGATGAATTATCAATTCACCTGTGACTGGAATACAACCAGTACAATCCAGAAGAATGCATAGTCAATCAGAGGCGATGTTATACTTCCGAGTATTACATCACTTTCATCCCCCAAAACGGATATTACTCGAGAGGTACAATAATGAGAGTCAACACCGTGAATGATAGAGCCTTTAGATATCCTGTACAATGATGAAAAGAAAACTTCAAGTCCGGCATTCACCCTCTATTTCACGCACATAACTGTACCACTCATTTCCGTGCTAAAGACCCGTATCCATGGCAACCAGGAATTAGAATTTTACCGAGGGGAAAAGCTGAAAATAAGCCCAACGAAGAAGAGGCAGTGAGATTTTTGGGGAGAAAGATTAAAATATAGGAGGGAAAATGAGATGAGTTCAACTCCTGGAAAAAGCCCTTTCAGGCAGTGAAGGGGATTTCTCTCGGAAAAGTAGAATAAAAGAGGAGGAAATGAAACGGAAAGTGAAAAACAGAGTGATAAAAGAGAGGAGGAAAGTTGCTCGAAATTCGAGAGCGACACGGACTGAATGAGGGATAAAGATCTTGCCATTTAATCTCTGCATCGGCTTCGGGAGGAAGCTACCGCCGGCATGTTAATCTTTTTCATCACGAAGTCGCAAGGCAGGTAAAAAAAAAGAAGCTGATCAAATACACGGATTTTTCCTTAGAACGGCTAATAAGAATCTTGAGAAAAATATTCAAACCGCACAAACAAAAATATTTGAACTATTTTTAAAAGCCAATTTAATTTATTGAGTGAAACTAAGGCATTAAGACGTGTCAAATAAAAACCCAAGGGATTTGGCTTCAAGTAGGCATTAATATCTAAATTTGAATTACTAGGTGCCGTCATAATGCCTAAAAATATTGAATACTCAACATAAAATGTTCACTGCTTCTATAAAAAATTAAAAAAAATAATTCATTCAATGAAATTAAGAACATAGTAGATAAAATTTTCGAGTGATAAGGAGAGAATGGACAGGCGTCTTGAGGGAGGCCAAAGCCCATATCGGGCTGTAGTGCCGAGGAAGTAAGTAAGTAAGTAAGTAAATTATGAACATGAGAATTGAAGACACCTAATAAACGAGAAAATTTAGGAAAAAGAAAAAAAAAACACTACACACTCCATCGTAAAGGAAATGTATTTACCAGAATTGTTAGATATATTACCAGATAGTGTTCTCAGTACTATTTAAAAGATAGATTCAAAGCCGATTTCATCATTAAACATGTAAGGATAAAAGTTTTAGAATCATTTGTCCCGCATGATATCTCTGCGCCGGCTTCAGGAGGAAGATTTATTAGATATTAATCAGATGTTTTTGGCAACTAACCTCGGCCATATAATTTTGATTTTATGCACAGCAAAATAAATTATATCCGTCTCAGCAACCCAAATTAATATGGATATGACTTCTAGTCCACATGAATTATCTTCACTTTACATAGCAAGGTTCCGCGTGCTGGATTAATTTCTCTCTTCTTTCAGTTTTTCTAAGTTTTCTTTTGATGAAAACGACAGCATAATTCAAGCACGTTTCTATTCCTTCGTCGGTTGTAAGTACATTATCGAGATAGTTTATATGTTCAGTTTTCTATGAGTTAAATATGAAAAAGAGAATTGGAAAATTATCGAAGCATGTTTTCAGTTTCAAAAAAAGTGAGGAAAATCGAGAAAGAAGAGCTAAAAAAATATTTTTCTCCTTGAAAACTTTTTTGTCATATCAAATTAAGGAAAAAATATAATTGAAACTGCATTAAACATATTTTTTAAGTTATATACCTCGACCAGAAGAAGGGAGGTTCTGGAAACACGTTTTTTGTTTCACAGAAAGAACGTCGTGAAAAACCGAAAGATATTTTATCAAAAATAATTGTATCCTTGGGAACTATTTCCCTCGAATCAAACGAAGGTAATATTACAAGTGAAGCTACAAAATCAAAGTGTAGCGGCGGAATCATGAAGTTTTGAAGTGGCAGTCATTTTTCCAATCATCCCATTAATTTGTGAGTAGCAAGGAAGTTCAGTTTTCATCTTGCGCCCAACCTCTTACACAGGCGAAACTTATATACATCCACGAGCTCAATTTCCAATTACGGAGCCCTATAACAGCCACGGCAACTCGAACTTCCCTGGGTCCCGAATACTCTTAGGTTGAAATTCAATTGATCAAAGACACTCCCAAAGGCTTCGCACCGAAGGGGCAAGTAAGGAGAGAAAAAGCAAATAAAAAAAAACAAGACGTCGATAATCTCATTAGACTCAAAGCACCAAATTAACCACATTTTTTTTCGTACTCTACAACATTCGCGGACGGAATTCCGAAAGCGATTTTATATCACTCAGGGCGAAGGGACGTGTAAATGATAAATATCTTGGAGAGGTTTCCGTTCCTCGGCTACTCCTCTTCAAATGCGTCACGGGTCACGTGATATCCAGTCGCGATGGTTACGATCGACGACGCAGCGTGAGAGATGAACGCAATTCATGAGATTACCGCCAGATACCACCACCAGTCTACGAATCCCTACCTGCCGTTTCTACGATATCGGTTCCTGGGCGGAATTAATTCACAGGGCGAATGAAAAAGCAATATCCTCGATAAGAAAAGATTAAGTGAAATGGCAGCACTCGGCATTCAATTGACGAGCAAATGGTAATGATCCGAGGTGGTTCATAGATTTCTACGTTGCTACGGACAAAAATTAAGAACACCTTGTATCTAAGGAGGCAACGAAAATTTAATCTCCCCAAATCCAAGAGAAAAAAACCTTTTTTCCTTGGGATAACAAAACTAGCATTTTCATATCGAGCTACTCCTAGCAATGACGAATAAAATTAACTCTCAGGGGCCCAATGGTATGAAAAATTCATTGATTTATTAAAATCAAAGGCAAAACGAAAACTTTTAACTTATCACATAAGTATCTAATGTACATTTTCTACTGTTCTTTCGTGACAGTAAAATATTTTTTGTCCACTAGCTTACCTCTATCATCACAAACATTTCCCTTCCTATTTAGAATTCTCTTCCTGGTTGTGGTGTTTTTCAATTATTATTGCGGCGAATAACAGATAAAAATAAGATTCATTTAAATTATTGAATTATTCTGACCAAAAATTACCGACTGGTGAAGAATTCTAACCTCCGTAAAAGAAGAGAGAAGTATGATAAAGAGATTGCCAAAAGATTGCGACGTTAACTATGAATACAGGAGGATATAGGTCTGTTGTGAACCAATAATGAGACTCTTACCAAATGGAAAACGGTCATAGTCCCAGTAATTTAATGCTTTATTTAAAAATAAGTTGCATTAAGCATTGAAATGTGATAAGGGAACATAGGTTTTCCAGATCTATAGGGTAACAGGGAGGAAATGGCAAGAAATAAATAATTGAGTGGTCTTTTGGCCAACGAAGAACTCCACTGCAGGCGTGGAAGATGCGACGTTAAGGCGACAGTGAAATACATTCGGAGTATCCGCGAGTAAGGCGCTGCAGATGGGGAAGTACAGCTGGAATATTGGATTGGGTAAAACTTGGGAGTCCCAGAAGTAACCAGTCGAGTGGCTGCTAAATAATTAATACCCCAGTAAGCACACCCCAAAATCTAGCTCCCATTAGGCAATGAACATGAATCAGCTCGCGCACAGAGTGAAGTCATACACAGGTGCAGCAAAGGCCTTTTATGTCACCTCAAGACGAAATTAATCGTCATTTTCTGATTAGTATGAAGTCGCAATTCCATACCTAATGACGAAGAAAAAATATTTTCTTTCAGCTATATGAAAACTAATTCATTACATTTATTCACATCACTTTGATAAGGAATAGATTGACAATGAGTAACAAATTTCTAAGTTTGGACAAAATAGTATTTCAGAATCAACTAAAGGTAACTTGAGTAAAATTTTCAACGTCCTGCGAATCTAAACTTAAAATTAGCATTTAAACTAGAAAAAGGAATTGAGGGAAACAATTCGTAATCGTCTGATAAATAGCTACCCTAATTTTTTACCGATGACCGCCCGTTAAGATATCTGTAAAACTTGACCATTAAATATAATATTGAAAACCATTATACCTCCCTTTTGGCCGAAGTGGAATTGAAAAAAATAGAAAGAGAATCGTAACTCATGAAGTACTTTACTAGACTAAAAACCTCCCAACATTATCTCAGTCAGCTTGTTTTTAGGTAAGAGAGAAAAATATTTATTTTAGCAGCACTTTGGGAAGAGAAAAAGCTCCTATAAAAGAGACTCCGCCCTAAAACAATGAAGATTTTTCTTATTAACATGAATCTCTGATTATTTTTAATCAAATTGAAGAAACATTAAGGCCATACAAGTTAATGTTAAAAGATTTATTATTTTATTGCTAGAAATTGCGGCTCTAGATGTTAGTGGCCATGATAAAAAGTAAGAATTCAAATATATACACGTTGTTAAGCGAATTCGATTTTATTTTTAAATCCCTTTTGCTTAAAAGCTTCGGGCGGAGAAACACATAGGTATGTTAAACTAATAACGTTTCCTTTAACTTTGATTATTCAGATTTTATAGTTTTTTTTGAAGGACTACATGAAAGTAGTAAAAAAAGGTAGACCATAAAACTCCTCATACGGAAACCCTTTGATAATATCATCGGAATATGTGCTGATTTTCTCCCTGAATCCGAGTAATGAGTACCGGTAGAAATTTGCTTTCGTCACCGAAACTGAATTTACAATCAGAATCATCAACGAAATTGTCACTAGTAGATACTTCATTAGCGAAACAGACTTGATGAATGCTGACCCATATTTAAGAATGTAAAAAATGAAAGGAAAGGAAAATAAAAATAAAACAAAAAATATTTCCTGTATCTATGAGATTTTTCATCATCTACAAAAACGGTTTTTCGAGAGTTATCGCATGATTGTACTAAATGAATAGCAATGAGCTATTTTTCTAACAGAGAGGCTCGTGATGAGAATCAGTTGAAATAGCTCATTGAAACAATAATGCTTCACGGAATATGCCTTAAAAATCATTAGCTCTCACGTGATGAAAAGATTTAGTAGGTGATAATTTTGAAAAAGTAGCTTGAGGGACTCATTTTCAAAGGCTCAGACAATAAAATATTCTATAAAAACACCTATAATCACACTTATATTATACACACAATGTTGATCAAAATTAAACCTCTTACACAATGCAGCGAATATCCTCAGGCAACTTTACTTAAGGTTAGGTATACTGGTCCATAATGCAGGCACTTAATAAACAGACAAAGATGTATTTCAAGTTCGAAGTAAAATCTTGCGTAGGCTTTGCTCCAACATATGATTCCGGATAACTAATTGATTAGCACAACAATCGCCTTTAAACGTTTCCTTCTGATTGAAATTTTTAGTTTATTGTTAAATTTAGTAGTATGAGATCTTAAAGCAGTTGTATGGCAAATCATGATGTGATGAGTAATCAAAGTTACTTTTTCCAGTTTCTTTTCTTAAATTATATAAGTTAAAATTATATAACGGACTAATATTCCAAATTATCAATATTGGTTGAACTCATCATATTTTACTTAAGCCCTCGGTCTTCTTTCCTGGAATAGTATAACTTTCTTTAAAATTTTTACGAACGCGTAAGAAAGAAGAACTAAAACCTTTTCTCTCATCACAGTCAACAGCACTAAAGATGAGAATTGGTAAGAATGATAAAAAAGTTATATAACAAAAATTAAAAGGCATCTATTTGCGAAAAGTTTTTCAATGTAGTTTAAAAAAAGGAAAATACTGGGTGTTAAAATAGGAACGTAGTATCACATGCTCTCATTGAGTAAGGAATAAAATCACCAGCATAGAATAAGAGAATAACATCGCTCTCAATTATATTGATTCAAAATCGCCATAGCTCCTCATTTTCCCTAGGGCGGCGTAACGACAACGTGTAGTAAAGAATCTCATTATTTAAAGAGGCGAGAAAAAATGTAGACAAAAGCTACGCTCGAAAATAACGTATTCAACAGGGCATACGCTTTCTATTTTTTTACTCGTAAGAAGAATACATAAAAGAGACAAATGGTTATATTTCCAAAAGGAGAGAGACATAGAAAAAAACGTACCGACAAAGCGTGGGGCGGAACGAAAAAATTATATGACGTCCTTTCATATTTTCGCTGAGCTAACAGTCAAAATTGCGCCTGGTAAAAGAAAACATCAACATGGGGGACAGCGGAGAATAGCGCGACCCATTAGTCGAGTTAGGCATGCATGGCGGGAGAGAGGAACAGCTGGTTGCCTGCCCGCCCCGCGGGGAAGAAAAAATACGAGAGCAAAGAATTTTTCTGAAGAGGAAAAAGTTTTGAGAGGATCAATAAAAGTACAAAAATATGATTACAACTTTTTTTCGAGAGAGATTTAGCACAGTGTGTTTAAAAGAGCTTTTGTCACTTTACTCCTAACCACCCCCAAAAGCCTTTCGGACGCAAAGATAAGGAAAGAAAAACATATAGTGAAAAAAATTATCCAGTCATTATTTCGACTGACGCAAGTCCCTTGAATTACTTCCAGAAGTTTATGGAATTTAGCGAGAGAATGCAAACACGACCAGGAATTTACGAGGACCAAGTAATTCCTAGTTTCAAAAGGGAGAAAAATTTATTTTCAGCGAGCTAGGAGAGCATTCATCCTTATCAATTTTGTCCAAAGCAATAAGAGCAGTAGGAGAGTCCCTCAATAAAAGCTACGTCCTCTAAAATGATGGCTGGATACTCCCGCATTAAAAGCTATTCCCGCTAAATGACACTCCGTTTGTGGGGACTCCGGTTCTCACGAGCAAGTGGAGCCTGAATCAATCGTTTTCCTTCTCTTTTAACAAAAAAGGGCTAAAGAAACGACCTAAATGAAGAAATTAATGCATTGAATAACATCAAACGTTTTATTTTCACATAATTATCAAATTAAAATCGATTTTATTACCATTTAAGCATTTTACCAGCTAAGGTATGATTACATTGAGCAATTTGCAGATTATACCTCGCACTGTCTTCCCTTCCAAATTGGACTTACCTCATCAATTCCAAGATAAGACGACTCCCATTTTATCCACTAATCTTAATGTCATCCTTCCCATCCCCTGGTCAAAGCTTAACGCACATTCTACTTCAAATCCCACGCTAGGGGGCAAGATAGTTAATTCACAAAATATCTTTTTCACACTCTTAATACAATACGGAAAATAGTGTGGAGCATGGTGGAAAAGGAATAAAAAATTCATATCAGTGCCGCCAAAAACATCGAGGTAGATGTTTCTGGGGCACCTATAAAATTTATTTTCATAAGAAGTGGAAAATGAAAAATGTTTCACGATGGGATAAGAAAGTTTTCAGCCCAAACGATAATGAAGTCAGCTGCCGACTCAACAAAAATAATCGAAATGTAAGCCTAAATTAAATGGACCTCGGAATTAATTAGCTCAATAAACTAATGCGCTCAACAATGAATAGTTACTACCATACGTATACCAACTACTATACTGTAAGTCATCATATTCAAACTACGGAGACGTCATTACCAACCTGCTATCATTCAAACTCAAGGGTGGCAGTATTAGAACGGATATCGTAAGTATTTGGGTAGGGAACGAGGGCTGAAGAGAAACCCGGCGTCGGAATTAGCCTGAAAATTAAGAGAGGACTCAAGAGGACCACGGCTTAACGTCTTCCCCGACGGACAGTGTAATGTACTTGAGGCGCCCTTCGCATGCCACTAAAGTAGTCTTTGGAAAATCTCAAGAGCCGATTAGAACCCGGGTCCACGGTATGGGGAACCAAGACTTTCAAACTAAATTTTTATGAATTCGAATAAATGTGCAAGTATTAAATCTTTGACGAGAGACTGCAATTTCTTACCATTGGACCACAAATGAAGGCATGGATACATAAACAGAATTAACTTGTAAATTACGCGCAATATTTATTAACTCTGATCGATATCGTTGGTAACCGACTAACGTGTCATTAACAAGGGAAAATTTAGGTATTTCTCTCGATATTTGAACAAGAGTGCTCTAGCCGGTCGGGATTTGTCAACAGATAGTATACACAATTTAAAAGTTCATTTAATTTAACCTAATCATGAACTAGAGGTTTTTTTTAAAGTTAAATTGCGAGGGATTGAAGGGATTATCAGTTATTTTTTCCGAAACTTTATTACCAAAAGCATGACGCAATTAAAAGCAGGATAATCGGAACCGTGCATTTGTGGCAGCAACATTTTTCAATAACTAACATAGCATACATCATTTTTTTAATATTCTGAGTATTTTATGAGTTGACTGAAGACAATAAAGCGTAAGTTGACTTCAACGTTAATTATCACAGAAAATTCAAGAATGCTAGCGTTAGCAGGGATTTAACCTCGTTAATTAACGTTTAACAAGCTTAATGCTCGGTGACCCATTTTTGCGGCTTACGTCTCGAACGGGCGGTCGAGTAATATACTGAACAAATTCAAAATTTCAGAATACATTGTCTACTCTTAATGGCAGAAAAAATCAAGAGTTGAGCATAGTATTTGCCCATGCGGTGGGCAAAAAAATTCCTCGATTTCTCCGCCCGGTAGCTGAATAAAACGGAGATTTCCAAACCGGCGAAAAACAGCCACAGTAGGTACGCCAAATTCCAGCGAATGCAAATCCAACAAAAAAAGTCACTTCCTATACGACTGAATAACAATAAAAAGTAGCTAGAACCTCCTCTGCCCGTTGTAACTTTTAGAAAATGAGACCAACTCTAGATATACATTCGAACTTACATGATTTAACCGGATATGACTTTGATAAATTGAAGTTGGGAGAAGCACCAACAACCTATAAGCTCGAAAACAATTATTGAGAGAACATCACCGTTTTTAGAAAATACCTGCAAGATATCCTACGATTCATATTACGAATTTACGTTGAAATACATGGTAAACAGTACACCATAAGTGCAATACACTATGTTGTAATTAAAATCCTGAATGAACTATAGGTTAGTTTATAGCTTAACTTTTAGTTAACCATACGCTGAATATCTAAGAAATTTTTAACTGAAATGCATGCTGCAGAAATGTGTACACTAACGACTTGGAATATGAAATTTTGCGAGTGAAATAATGAGACTAAATGAAAAATAAAGAGAAAATTAGTCTGATCTTGTACTGCGCTTAATAGCCCTTAATCAACCCCAGGATTTCAATTATTTTGTAATGATGTCTCAAATTTTAGATCAAGCATTAAATGCTGCTCTTAATGAGAGCCAGAAGGTGTGTACCAATCCGAATGATATTTTTCCAATGCATTTCACTTTCGTGTGCCTTAACCATTAACCGGTGACGTGCGGTCTGAGAGACCGCTGCGTTTTTGAAATTATGAATATTTTGAATGTCTATAATCATCCTTTGCTTAATATTTTTGAATAATAAAGATATAACACTCTTAATATGAAAATCTTTTATTATTTGATTCCGTAAATTTGCAAATTAATTTGATTAGCGGTGCTGCAGAATGAATCAAGAAAAGGAATAAACGAGATAAATTCAATTGTTTCTAATCAGTTAGGCATTCCAATTTAACATTGAAGGCATTATTTTGAAATATGGTGAGATATTGACACTTAAAAACGATAGTAATAACTCAAGTGTTTTTGACGCCAGTTTTTGGATCATGTTTAAAATTACTTTCTTAACGAAAAATTGATGCGTATTGGCAACGCATAAAATATAGAGATTAGAATAGTTTAGCAGATAAAGAAACATTAACCTAAGCAATAAAAATGCCGTCGCAACATTTCATGAATATTTGGTTTATTGCGGTTTCCCAGACCGCACGCCACCAGCAATATAACAAATGCTTCACGTCACTGGTTAGGGGTTGAATGCCGACTGTTATTTGATCAACGGCGAGTATACCAACTCTCCATAATCATCTGTCGGCGAGGAGAGCCTTAAAGAGCCACTACCACCTCGTCAGCTCTAAAACAATGTCCCAGAAAACGTCATCCCCTCTCTCTCGCGACCATTAAGGCAAGATGTTTGCTGATTTCCCTCCTATGAACAATTCTCTCCCTCGAGGGCTGAGGAGAGAAGCAGGAGTGCCGTTTTGAGTGGCGAGGCTGGCGGTTGGGAATCCGGTTGATTGCATGGAAGGGACTGAGAGGTTGCTGGGGGTGGGTGGGGGGTGAAAAGGAGGGGTGGGGGGGACGTTGGAGTCAGGAGGAGGAAATTTAGGATAACGACGTGTGAGGGGTGGTAATGGGCGAAGGGTGGGGGGAAGGGAGGCACAAATTGAAAGGAGATATATAGACGCTCATCCCCACACCCACGCAATGCACAGCCAAGCAACTGCTTAGGGTGTATGGCAGGGAGGAATGAAAAAGCCAGACAAGAGACAAGTAATAAAAAAGGTAATACAGTGAAAAAGGAACTTGAAACGAGAAAAAATGAATAAAATAAGGACACTGTAATACGACACAGTAGCAAATGAAAAGGGGGGCATTACAACTAAGAGATGTAAAATATGGACAGTAAAGAATAAATCATCAGTCTACAGCTGAGCGCGAGAATAGACTTTTGGCGAATCAAGAAGAGAGAGAGAATATGGAATTTTAAGGATGTGGGAAATAATGAATACAAGTGACACAGTGGCATATTGAATGAAAACTTTGCAGTGGAACCCAGAGGGAAGGCAATGGCGGGGCAGGCCAACCAAAAGCTGGTTATATGGGGAGCAGAAGAAAGGAATGGCTGAATGTGAATTGGATGAGGGACTGTGGAAGGATCGGGAGGCATTGAGGTCGAGAATTGGAAGATGTAGAAAGTGATGCTCCGACAAATACAGAAAAGAGAAAAAGTGACTATTCCCCTTTTTTGTGGCGCTTTACGCAGCTCAAGGATATTTTCCGTCATTAAACTCGGATTAGTAATCATTTTCTCCAATTTTCCAAATTTTCCTGCACTAACGCACGTCGCATACTTCTCATTTTACATGCCTTAACGTTAAAGTAGCACTTTGTGAGTAGTCTTGTGTAAGCTGCACTAAAATGGGTGACTGGAATGCAATATTAAATGCTAAAAATGAAACATTAATTGGACACAATTAATTTAAAAATTTACTTATAGATATAATTATATTATCAAAACCTTGAGGTTTACTGCAACAATTTGCACCGTGGATGTTTCATTGATTCAAGCAATACATTCCAACCCCTCCAGCAACAAATAAGCTCCTTAAACACTTCTAGGAGGCATGGTTTCTAGGTGAGGGATCAGCCCTTTTACAAGTAATACCAGGTTCGTCTCTGAGGCGTTGGACGGCTTGTCAAATCTACCTGAGGCCCGGGCAACATGTGTTGACGACTCTTGCGCGGGCAAACAAACACACGTCTCTGCCCATCTCTGTGGCTAAGAAGTCACGCACTGGAGGCTCACAGAACGGTGGCGTAAATCATCACGCCAAAGCGCATATTGCCGTCGTCTGAGGCACGGGTTGCAGGTTAGCAGAGTGAATGAGACGGGGGCGCTCAACGCTTACCCTCAACTTAATTTCACCGTGCAAGGCGGTCGCCTCTCTATCAGGGCTGTGTTGTTCATGAATGAATCGTTCAAAATGAACGATTCAAGGGCATGAACCGAATGAATTGAATCTACGATTTCCATTCAGTTCGTTCAAAATGAACCGCAGAATCCAAATCGTTCAAAATGAACGATGGAAGATTCAAATCCTCCAAATCCAAATCGTTCAATAAGAACGATTTGAATTCGGCTAGACTGCGTAGATGCTACCCATGAAAGGCGGTGAATTATCATTAGATCCTGACGAATGGCCATACAGGTTGGCAATAAAAATGAACTCTTCACCACAATTACCATTGATTTGACTCGCAGGTATATGCAATATGTATTTAAGAGTGGCAGAACTAAATATTCACTGATTTCGTAAAAGGTTGTGAAAGCTTTTGAAATATTTGAAATGCAGTAGGTTGACAGATTCTCGTAGATTCAAGCATGATTAATTCATAACACGCATAGGCGGATTTTGGGGGGTCACGTGCCCTTGACGATTAAAAAATAGACAAGATTTTTAGGTAGCCTCTCTATCCACGTCTGAGGTTACTCGGAAGGACACGGGATCTCAAGAGACATCTTTACGAGAGAGTGCGCACATGTTTCTGCGCTTATGACCAAGGTGTTAACGACATATATAAAAAAATAAAAATGAAAAAAACACGCTCCTCCTAAGCACATAAAAAATGCACAATTATTATATATACGTGAATTTGCACTTTCATTTTTATTTTATAGCACTTTCAATAACAGTTTATCGCATTTTGTAGCGTCTATTTTTTATTTTCATAGTGAGGTAGATGACGATAAAATGTAGTATAACACAATTATATGACAAAATAAAGAATATTTTAAATAATTATGTTGTAGAACAATAATAAATTGAGGAATGAGACTTATAGTGGCGGAGGTGTATCTTGCCCGCACCCACTTGTGGTTCGCGGGCACGTAGAGTCCCAGCCAACCAGCAGCTGGCCAGTCGCTCACATTCTTTAAGCGGTGAGTGTCGGCGGAGCATATAAACCGCGCTCTGCACAATATGTACGAAATTTGCTGTCGATAAGGCAAATTTGGGTAAAAATGACATAAACGTCCAGTCATCGCATCTATGTCGCATTTATTTGCACACACATGGCATCTACATCGCATTTGCGTTTTTCACGCATCTCTAACAATTATATAAGACATAAGCTTCTCATCACTCGGATTATATTATGTGAGTACTGAATGGGTCAATCAGAAATGAATGTTGAAAGGACTGATAGATAGGTGATAATCAGCACATAACATTCATATCTAAACCTAATCAGCATTCATACATTATACTCCGAGCGATGAAAAGCTAATTTTTTCCAACTAGTACATTTAAAACTACTTTTAAAACATACATGTTTTATAAACCTTTTTTATTCTATTTTTATTTTCTACTTTTTAGCGGTGCATCATAATATCGATCACACCGCAGCCGTCAATTGCATTTCTAGCAAAACATTTTTAACTGTTGCCATCTATTGAGGAAGTTTAAAACCATTTTTATGCGAAACTAGCCAATTAATGAGAGCTCAAGGTAAAAAGTTTTCAAACGTCTGATTTCCTAATATTTTTCTGCCACCAGAAGAAAGCAAATGTGCACAATGCCAAGCGGATTTGAAAAATAGGAAGTGGGTTTAAAAATCAAAATGTATAATTATAAATATTCCTGGTCCTGGTGTGACAAAGTACGGAAAAAGAGTGTAAAAACCTATATTTCAGTCGAAAAAACACTTCCACAGGTATGCATCGTATTCATTGACAATGACGGAAGATTTTGTTTTCATCGACGGTGCTTCACAGAGAAGGCCCCAGTTAGTCCCGTAAAAGTTTGGTTTTTGTTTCAAAAATTTCCGCAGTTCGGTTTTGAGTGAAGAGCGTGTCTATTCTAACATTTCTAATCGGGAGGAATGTCAATGAAAAGCTATAAATTTGCATGATTATATCATCACAATTATAAATTTCGGGAAACAGCCACGAGTATAGTTTATTTTTTCATTAAAAATTCGTACCTTTGTGCCTGTTCAGCGACGCGATTTTGTCTTAACGTACAGAATATTATATGCGCGGTGCGTGACAATATATCTAGCGAAAGAGTGGAGAATCCTGAATTTTAAAATTCGTGGTTTTCATTTCGCTCATTTCTATTGGATGTTTTATTTTCCTAATTTTAACGCTCAGATATATTTCGATAAGCAGTTTCAATAGAAATCTTTCCGGACAAAAATATACCGGTCATGTCCCCGTACTACATATTTTCACGAGAGCAACAGACCCTATGCGTACTCGGGAGTTTTCGAGAACTACCATGGCAATGATAACCCAATCGCAACACTGCAAAAGAAATAATTGTGAATAAAGGATTCAAAAAGGTGAATGAGAAATAAATAAAGTATATCATTGAATATTTTTATGAAATATGCATATCAATTTGCAGTCATCCATCGCTGTACTTGGAAACAAAAATAGCTGAGGTGAAAACCGAGCTTAGTGGATAGCCTTCGGTGGAATACAGTTTGATTTTGAAATTTTATGTGTTAGGTTTTAAAATTGACAACATTTCTAATACTTCACCTAGAAGTGTTGTATAAACTAATGCATCAAACCTTAGTAGCTGGTCAATTCATGCATTTTAGGTTGATGGCATAATAATTGCCTTTATCATTGCAAATAATCTATTAAAGTAGTACATGGATGGAAATTTATTGATGAAGTGATATACTATAGCGCCAATTTATTGAATGATATAAAATAATAATCAAAATAACTCCACAGTTTTCTTATAAAAATAAATCCATCGCCCCCTTCCGATGGATTAATTTGAAAATTTATTTTAAACCTTTATTTTTCCTTAGAAAACGAACACAAAAGGCAAATGCCTGCATTTCAAATGTATATATTAAACGAATGCATTGCAATATTGAGGAGCGACTGTTCTATTGCCGCTTAATCAGAGGAATTAAAGGCACATTGGATTAGTTAAAAATTTATTGATGTATCCTCAAGCATTGTCTTTCAATCATGTAAAACCATATTCTAAAGAACTCGACATTTTTCAGATAAACATTATGATAACTACCAATACAATGATAACATTCGTTGAGGCTCAAGCTAAGCTTATTGCAGGTCTGTTTGCCCCAAAAATAGGTCGTCAAGGTAATACCTCATTGCATACATTTGCAAAGCAAATTAAAGCATAAGAGTATTCTCATAACCATCCTGAACTCCGCCCTTCAAAGCATATTTGATCATGCGAGGCTTCCCCGGTCTCTTTCTAAAGAAATTCCAGCCGAGCAAAAGTAATAACAATAATAAAAAAGGAGCCGCATAGCAGGCAGGAGTTTCCGTTTAAGATTCCCACACGCGGGCTGCCAGGGTATGCAAGCACATATGTATGTATATGTCGAGCGCTGGCATTCGGAGGCTATTTTATTGAGGTAACCGTTCCACTACCGCGTTAGCATTTCGCGTCGACCTGAGGGGAGATCTTGCAAAGAGAGAGGGAGAGAGAGAGGGCCTTTCGCGGTTGATCTAGCACCTCGGCTCCCTTTGAAGCGATCCGAAACGGAAGCGCCCTCTGAACAGAACTGACTCTCTGCGGTCGCCATGAACCCAATGAAAAGATCATCTGACCTTTGAGGAAATTCTACTGTGTAGGAGACTTCGCTTACAGAGCTCACAGGATCTCTGCTAAGGGAATAAAGAGAGGGAACAGTAGTATTCCACCGGGTAAAACTGTATTATTCTTGAAGCAAAATGACAGCAAGAATGCGCGCATTGAAATATGATCTAATGCATCGTATTTTTAATTCACTAAATTAGTCTCTCCATGATAAATAATATAAAATTGTTTTTATACATAAAATATTATTAATATATACCTTTATAAAATATTTATTCATGAAATATTTTTGTTAATGCCTGGTATATGTAATTTTTTCCACTATATATAAATATTTGCATGGAAGATATAATAATGGTAACCTAAACACAGGCCCGCCTTCTAGGTTTCCAAAAGCTCCTTACATTTTGTCTATTTCTTCGTTTGTAATAATTGCGTAGTGATAAACATTATTTTTATCATTAAAAACTAAGTAAAGTAGATGCCCATATCTTGTTAAAAGTGTTTAACGCGTCACGAAGTTACGAGTATTTAGCATATTGATGGAAATATCTTTGATGCAACCCATTGCTGATTTGTTAACTTATTATTATTATTATTTTTCCTTCGTAAAAAATAGTTAAAGCCTTTGACATCTTGTATTTGGAGAGTGATTGCATTCATTTTGACGAGTAATAATAAATTTTATTACTCGTCATACCTCATGACATGGCACGTCGAACGGAAGGCGACCATCCCGAACTGGCTCTACGGTGGGCATAACCGAACACAAAGATCAAATTACCATTGAGGAAATTTCACTGAGCACACGGTATCGATAACAGAAAGCACATAACAACTTAAGCGATGAGGCGTTGCAAGAAACGTGAGCTTACCGCTCAGGAAACCTACACTATTTTTTTCTAGCACAGAGAAAATACATGCATCGGATTATGAGCTAAAACTTTGTGTTTGCAAAGCATTTAATTATAAGAATACCCATTCTGATGTAACGGAAAGAATGTCAACTAGATGTGCGTACATGAGCAATCTATAAACTTAGAAACTCGCTCAGGACATATCGGCACATCTGGAATGTTGACCTTTCTTTGATTGATCCAGGAAAATGAAAGCGAGGACCTGGAGTGACCTTTTCCGAGATCCGTGAAAAAATCACGCTAAAAATACAACGCCTGACCTGACATCGTGGTTACCGACTCATCAGTTGCGAAAATATCTCCGGAAGCACGCATGTTAATTTCCCGAAATGAATAACTCTAACACGGAGATTTCACTCATTGTCAGTTCTTTCACTAGAGATCTCGTTTACTGTGGATGACATCAATGCAATTGAACCGCTATTGTCGTATCGCTGAGAAGGAGTGACCAATTGATAGAATTAACTGGAGCTCTACATAGTAGATCTTTAGGGGATAATTTGTCGCGCAACGCCTACTTGAGGGGAGATATATATCGCTGCGGTACAAATACAAATAACTGGGAGGAGACGATAGTTCCACACAAAATAATAATATCTCAATGGCGGTGATAAGTACTCAAATAACAACTGCCGAAGAAATGCTTTTCCAGCTGCAATAATGAGTCTTACGTCACAAATGGAGGATTTCATCTCATAAAAGGTTATACATATTTCCATGCCCAGCAGAATTGTTTTAAGGCCGGAGAGAATCTCTGACGCGCGCTATGAAATTCGTATACTCCCTTAAAAATAAAGAGTTAAATAACAAACAGGGTCGAGCTGTCTTCTATATTATTTCTACTGTATAGATACCTTTTTCTCAACTTAGGCGCAACCAAACTCTACAAATGAGGTACCAAAATGCACAGAATTTATCAGAGAACATGCGACGGCATATCTTACTTCCTAAATATTGCTATTGTTTCCTAAAATTGGTTTTTAAATAATTAAAAAAAAATAAAAAATACAAAAACCGGTAAATATTCCTGACGTTAACGGCGCACAAACTGATAAATTTGTTCATTTGCAACAATGTCTCGCATTCTTAAAATAACTTTTATCAAAATGCAGCTGATTCCACATTCAAGTCTCCTGTTGATACGTAAGTATGAGTCATTATGTGCGTTTAACAGAGGATAGTGTAATTACTTCCAATGTTGTGTTGAAAGACGTCCTCTGACATCAATTTGTACATGAACATTCTAATAAAATTTGTACATAAGACCCTGCCTTTTTTTCTACATTTTAAAATTAGAAACGCGCCTATCCCTCTGTGGACCTGCATTGAAAAGAGCGGGGGAAGCCCGCTGGGAGCAGGCGCATCACGCTCGTTTTAAATTATTTCTTACAACAACGATAATTCTATGGAGATTGACGTCACTACTTTGGCCCCAATAAACCTCCAACGTCTCCATGTTAACTTTGCATTGTGCCACATGACTTGCAAACGATTTGCAAATAGTACACTGTAGCAGTATATATGATTGTGTCAAAGAAAACCTTTCGAGGGAAGCTCAGTGACCTTTCGTCAGCGAGTAAATATAAATATATTGAAATATATTGCATTTCATTTTAACATGTGCCTAATCTTTTCTTCCCGGCTCATTGATGTGCAAATTTCCAAAGTCACATGATGGGTGCTCGTGTTTCTCGTAAGAGGGCGCTTGCAACCAAACCTCTCGAAAATCTTAATGAGCTATCACTCTTTCGGTCCCAATCGCTGGCGCTATCCCTCTGAGGGACGGAAAAAATGATCGTGTCTTTATCGAGGCTTTGAGAGTCATTACCTTTCCTTTCCAATTATCGAAATATTTCAGCGAAATTGCCTCTTCTGGTCTGAGAGGACGGCCGCGTTATATTTGCAACAACGGAAGGGGATTACCTCCCGAGGTATGGTATTTGGAGGAGGCGACCGACAGTTGAGGTCATTTGCGCCATGAGGGAAGGGTAGGTAAGGAAAGGTGGAGAGAAACCCGGCGTCGGCATTAGCCTACTCTTAACGAAAGGCGCCAAGGGAACCACGGCTTAACGTCCCATCCGACGGACGGATGTATGGTATTTGGAGTAGACGACCGACAGCTGAGGTTATTTGCGCCATGAGGGAAAGGTAGGTAAGGAAGGGTGGAGAGAAACCCGGCGCCGGAATTAGCCTGCTCTTAACGAAAGGCGCGCCAGTGGGACCACGGCTTAACGTCCCATCCGACGGACGGAGTGTTGCGCTTGAAATGTCCTCCACACAGCATTCAAGCAGGGATCGGGTAATCTCTGAAAATTCTCTGCCACTGCCGGGATTTGAACGTGAGCCCGCCGGGTGGGAAGCCAACACTCTAGCCACCACACCAGCCCGATCCCTATTCCTTCCCGACGAGAGAAAACATAATTAGGGGAAAATGTGGAGAGAGGGAGGATCTTGCCACCCCTTTGATCCACAAACACTGCATAAAACGGTAAACACCCCGCACCGTGGCTTGGATCCTCGCCGAAGTGGCAAGGGGGCGCAAGAAGGGGGGGGGGGTGCTAATATCCATCCGCCCGATCCGCCAGCGATGGATCCTCCGTATTTGAATTAGCCACTCCCTTCCCCTCTCCCTCTCTCTCTCTCCTGCTCCATTGACCCCAACGGTCGCCGCCGCCTCCCCCCTTCGGGCAACCCACCACGGCTATCATTCCCAACTCACCCATGCCCCACGGAATGGGCCTCATATTTGGGTGAACCCTTCCAAAGATAACTCCACCCTATCCCAGTAGCGGGTACAGAAAAAAACTCAAGGGGTGCGCAAAATATATCTTGAGTTGTTTTTACTTTTGTCGTAATAAAAAAAAAGATCAAGTCACAGGCAGAGTATAAGAAAATTAAAAAAAGTGATTATACACACGTAAAAGACAAATCCATCTTATGATATAAAAAATTTACAATTGTGATTTTGCAATGTTCGGCAATACGGGCGGACCCGCAAGGGGGGGGGGGGGAGTCGCCCCCATCTGTATCCGCCACTGATACACCCCTCTTCCACGCTCCTAAGCTCGTTGAAGCTACGTCTGTACATGGAAAAAGACATCCAACCACACCTTCCACACCTCTTTAAACACCGCGTGATAATTATGAAGATTTTTAAAGGATAGTAAATCAAATCAATGTGAAAAAACATTCCCATCGAGGATGAAATATTAAATGTTCATTAGTATCTTGAAGTGAAGGTCTTTAAAAATTTGCTAATGATTTAAACAATTGGGTTCGAAAGAATTTTATGGCGTATTGGATACACAGCAATACTTCAGAGATAAACTTATGAATTACTCCACTTGTGCCCATCTCGATTCTTCACCTTCTATAACCATCTTCTTCTCCCATCTCCACCACTAAAACGTACGTCAGTGTGCTGTGGTATTAATTTTACTCATTGTTTACCTGATGATGCCGGAAAAATATCGAAAACAGGATATTGGTAAATTGTTTCAAAATGAAGGAATGATGCTTTTGTGATCCAAGGGCATTTATATATATGGGATTTCAATACATAACGGAAATGTAAACATATTTTGAGCGAGAGCCAAAAGTATTGGCACAAAAAATTGAATTTTGTGCAATTTCATTCTTTTTCAGCTAAAAAACAAATGGCAGTTTAAAAAAAACTGCTACCGACACCTTTAAAAGTTTGGCAGAAAATATTCCACAGCGTACGAAGGAACAGAGGCGGTGAATCACAGCGAGGAAATCATTTTAATAACTCGGCTCGACTCCACCCGCGGAGGCGCTATGCTCGGCATTCCTCCTAGAAGGCCATTTCCTTCGCGCAGTGTGCAGAAATTTCATTTCTCACCGCGTCGCCGAAAGTGAACTGCACGCTGGGAAATTGGGTTCGGTGGATGAGAAAGGCGAAGACAGGCCGGAGGGAGAGAGAGCAAGGCAGATGGGATACGGAGTTAAATTTTCGACGAAATCTCGGCAAAAATGGTGAAAGCCAACGTTGAACCGGCAATATTGAAACCTAGGTCATATTGAATGTTATTATGAAGCGCACTGCACCAGGGAAAACCACCAGCGCTTACTTGTTTCAGGGGCATACACGGTGGAACACTGATCGAGATAGATGGCGCACTCACGGTGAAGTGAACGTAAAATATAGAGGGAGAAAAATCATTCCAGCAACTTAAAGGATGCTTACATGAATAGGGTAGTTTCCTTCACCAAAGGAAACGAAGGGCATTGATTGCGATTCGTTAGCCACCATTAGTGTATTCATAATATACAAATTATTTGGTTTTAGAAATAGCGGTTTAGACGAATGGCATATGGTCAATTTTATCCTCATTTGAAAAAGGCCAGATTGGCGCCCATGCGATTCCACTCCACGTGACGTCACAGGGACCTAGTTTCTTTACGAGTAGATAGGAGTTTTACATTGTCTGAGATTACTAATGCATGCATGGGGCAGAGAGCTCAGGGAAACGTCTCTTAATAATCACACATTAAAAATACCTAAGTTCGGAAAGTTTCCTTCGTTTGATAGGGGAATAATAATCCTTATTTAAGCCAAGCGCTACCTGCTAGCAGGGTACTCGGCTACCTGATAGCAGCCTGCATCGTATCAGCGCTCAAAGCCTCGCCCCAGGGTCACCTCACTTGCGGCAGCGGGAACCAGAACGACGTCACACGGAGTTTTCCCAGCATTCATACTTAGCCGTCGCGTTTTCGCGCGCTTGAAAATATTCACTTTTCATTGAATCGCGAAAAATAGACATCGTCATTTAAAAATCTAAGAGCATGAAATGCGTACTCCAGGAGTAATAATCTTTCGATTAAGGCAATAAAAAAATAATAGTAAACCACCCTATTAGAAAAGCCAACGACCAGTATTTGCCTCATTTTGTTCCCAAAAACGTTGCAAACATTCGGAGAACAAGTAGTACGGACTTCTGATTGCAGGTAATGACAAAAATTCCCCGGTACTTTCAGATTAATTTCAAAATATGATGCTGTAATAATTTATTACATGATGGCCTGATGAAAACAATCCGCGAAGGACATTCGGAAGGGAAGAAGGGCAAGGGACGGCCCCGAATGAGTTACATAGGACAGGTCATAGAGGAAGTAAAAGAGAAGAAATACTTCGCAATGAAAATGATAGCGGATAGGAGAGAGGAATGGAGAGCTGCGTCAAACCAATATTAAGATTATTGACTAATGACGATGATGCATAATTTATTTTCATATAAGCTCGAGAATATATAAGTATTGAGTGATACGATCGCAACACATCTGCTACCGATCACTGAATTAGTGCGGTCATTAAAATATTGAAAAAGAAACTCAATCTTGGAACGGCTTATGAAAATTTTACGACTTGTAAGACAAGCGCATGTATTTGAAACTCAACAGAGCCTATCGGAAGAGATTGCAAAGTTACTGAGAAATAAATACCCTAAGCGTGTAACTTAACAGAAAATAACTTTTTTGAATAATCGCATACGTTTCAAGGGGAAAATAGGTTTAAATACCTACGCGAAGATAAAATATATTAACACTGCGATCAGGACAATTAACCAACTTCTAACATTGTGAGCTTCTACTTAATTACAACGGAAGGGAATTCGTCCAAAAAATGAAGCTAAATTGACTTAAGCATATCTTTTCAGATTATGTGATGGAATTAAAAAACGTATTTATTAAATTTAAGCTATCAATAAATATGAAATATTATAATACGTCTAAAAGGCAGTGGAGCACCACTTTTACTCGGACTTAGATTTTAAAAAAATATTATGAATTTTAACATTGGAAAAATGTTTAAATCGTTAATTTTGGGTTCACATAATAGCATGACAAGCCTTAAAAAAATTTTCCTACGATGTTGGAAGAAAAGGTCGGCCAATTTCACGAATATTAATGTTTTGATTCGATAAAATTATTCTCCAAGGCAACGTTTGTCTTTCAAATTATCTCTTAAGGAGTGAGGTAATTTTGTAATTTTATTTTATGTCAAAATCAACAAGGAGGAAAAAACGTGGAAGGCCGAAAAATAACATCGGTGGGAAGCAAGAACAATCGGGAGGATTGGAGCCCTTTCACTTATCGATCCGACGCATGAAGTGAATTGCCCGTCTGGTAACTTCCACGGCTTGTCCACATCAGATCATTTCCACCAATTTTACAGCTGAACTTTTTTAAAAAATATCAATTAATCCAGAAAATCAATAAGAAAACTGCCAACAAATTTCGCATTGTTCTATATTGTTTATAACATAATGGGTACACTGAATATTGAAATGACATTAGGGTAGTTTCCTATTATTTTTATTGCCTAAATCGAAAGATTATTACTCCTGGAGTACGTATTTCACGCTTTTAGATTTTTAATTGACGATATCTATTTTTCGCGATAAAATGAAAAGTGAAAAATTTCAAGTTCGCGAAAACGCGACGGCTAAGTACGAATGCTGGGAAAACTCCGCGTGACGTCATTCTGGTTCCCACTGCCGCAAGTGAGGTGACCTGGGGTGAGGCTTTGAGCGCTGATAAGACGCAGGATGCTAGCAGGTAGCAGAGTACCCTGCTAGCTGGTAGCGCTTGGCCTAAAAAAAGGATTATTAACACCTTATCAAAAGAAGGGAACTTTCCGAACTTAGCCAGTTTTAGTAAGTGATTATTAAGGCATGTTTCCCTGAGCTCTGTGCCTCATGCATGCATTGGTAATCTCAGACGATGTAAAACTCCTATCTACTCGTATAGAAACTAGGTTCCTGTGACGTCAGGTGGAGTGGCATCACATGGGTACCAATCTGGCCTTTTCTATGAGGATAAAATTTACCATTGCCATTCGTCTAAACTGGGATCACTGAAACAAAATAATTTGTACATTATGAATACACTAATGGTGGGTAAGGAATCGCAATCAATGCATTTCGTTTTCTTTGTTGAAGGAAACTACCCTATTTACAAAATGCTGCGCTGAAATCACACCATACGGTCATGCGTTCTGATTGGCTGATGTGGGGTTTTAAGGGACGGTTTTAACGACGGAAAAAGCGACCGGACGAGTGATGAAAAATAGCGTTGGGAATCCTCATCGCGATCGCGAAAAACAATTGCCGGCGACGATCATTCTGCGAGTGATCACCAGTGATCACGATAGTGATCACTTTTCGCGACGAAAAAAATGATCGTGTGATTCAGGTTTAACGCTCAACGCACTGGACCACCATTCTTCCTTATCAAATACACATTCATGTACAAAGATCCTGGACCAAAATCCGCAGCTATTAGTCGGTCTATATCGCTCGTAATGATAATTAACCAACCCAGTTCCCTTCGCTGAACTCCAGTCTCACATATTACACCAACAGAAGCAGCCTATCGTTCGGAACGCAACCAAGCGATGCGTTCGTAGTGAAAGCTAGGGATGGGCGATATTTTGCATAATGATGAAACACCCCGAGAAATAAAAAGAAGATTCTAGATTGTTTCCTCGCCGAGGCGAAGGTGTGTGGGGAGGGAAGGGAAATTAGGAAAAGGGTATCATTCAGTGTCCGGGGATCCAATTTGCTAAGATGCCGGAAAATCCCTCGGAACAAGAGCGAACTCCGTTTCGAGACCATTAAAGAGGAAATATTCAGCGAGGCGTATCGGTGCGTGGTGGGTGGGCTTTTCCCTCGATCTATCCCGCACCTATACGCCCTAATGCTCATGGACGATTGCTTCATTTCCAATGCATGTTGCCCTGGGTCCCCGCTCGCTCCAGGCTCGCTCTCTGCGGCAACATCGGCATTTTGGGGAAAGTTGTCCCGATTTTCACCCGCGGAGCGACTAATGTAACGGAAAAGGGGTTTTTCCTTCGAGGAAGATTAAGGAAAATTAATTTTCTCACGGAATAAAACACAAAAAAAACCTTAAATAATCGAAACCATTTCACTGCCGGCCCATTTCAGGTGGGATGTGCGAAGACTGCCAATGGTATTTTCCGGAATTTGCAACATTTCAGATTTAAAAATTTTCAGGTATTTAATTTTATATAATGCATCTAGATTTTTTCCCAATACTTAAGATATATTTATATCTTATAACCATACATGGATTATGAGGGTTTACTTAAATTACAGCCGTTGAAAAGGCCACAATCAAGAAAAAAAGTCAAATAAATCGGCCCCTGGCAGTTTTCGCTCAACCAGCGAGGGACGAATAATCGGCCTGGTGGCACTAAAAGGGCAACTTACCCAGGCGGGAGTCGAACCCGCGACCTTTGGTTAGGTAGGCGAGGACTTTATCCCCGCCGCCACCGAGGCCGGCCGGCTTCGACTATAATGTAGCAAAATGATCCGAAATATTGTGCAATTTGCCTTCCTTAGATGCCATGATATCAGCACTTACTTCAGACAAGTGTTATACAACAGAAGTTCGCCTAGTATCGGGAGTTCAACTGATGAATCAATTATTCCTGAAGAGTACTAATAATTTATTCATACACTAATTTTTGTGTATCGCGCAGCCATGCAAGGATAAGCAGGTGGCCCGTTATGACGAAAGTGGTTCCGACAAATGAAAGGTTGGTATTTCCATTTTCCTGTTTACTTACAGGTACAAAAATATTACTTGAGCAAAGTTTTTTTTATTCCAGAATTAAATCGCTGGAAGATATACTAAAGAGATTCATACACAACGGCATCAGTATACAAAAGAGATGTACATAATTATAGGATCGGCTATCTCCAATATTTCCCTCGCCAAATTATAAAAAAAAAATTCTTGCCGATTCATTGGGATCTACGATGCTCCACTCCCAGCAGAAAGATGAACGTAAAAAATACAATCTAACTGATACTGCTTGCACCCTAAACTTCAACGCCGAAAACGGAAGATGCATAAATCCTATAGGATAGACGTCCCCAGTTGAAGCGAATTAAAGTTTAAGGTTAAATCCATGCTCCAGCGTAAGAAGTCGAGCCATGAAAGATAAGGATGTAAGGAAGAGGAGACTGCAAATGCTCACGCCGAGTACAGCATGAAGTTCCGAGCTTTCATTATTGACCTCCATAGCCGCGTGATAGCAACCGTGTCTTGACCTGAGCAGATTCGAAACTTTGAGTGCGATACTGTGGTTGCCAGCTGCCGATATATGTATCCACCCATACCGTAGTTTGGGATAGGATAATCCCGTTCTCTTGCCAACCACGGCTGTAAAACGCCCTCCCATATTTCGGACCGCGTCGTGAAAGGCAACTGGACGACAGGGTCGATATCTTTCTTTATGCCTCTCCCAAAATTGGAAATCCAATGACCGACATAACTTCGGTGGAGTTTCCCAAGAGGAAATGAAGGTAAGCTAAAATTCGAGGATATGATGTTGAACACTTACCAATCTCTCTCGCTAATTAAAATATTACAGTTGTTTTCCGTACGTCAGTGGAGTGTCTAATGGGCAGAAATCTTGGTTGCTGATCGAAGCGTCCCGGGTTCGCATCCCTTAAGAATTCTTCGGAAAGCACCAAATAAAATCCTCAAAGTGTGAGGTTACCTTGCAAATAGTGATAATGGGGATCTAATGCGATACTCTTCGTGTTTCTCTGAAGGATAACTGTCCACAATTCTTAATTGCTCAATGAATCTAAGGCTAGCGCACAGCCTTCGAGTCTCTAGCGGCTCCCAGCTTTATTCGTTTGACATCTGTAACGCTTTCTGGATGATAGAGGAGGCCATTCATAACAGTCTTCATTCAATTACTTTTAATCCAGACAAGGGGTATAAAGTTAGCAATGCGAGGAATCACTTTTTAAAGAAAATAAAAAATGATAAAACACTTTTTTTCATCCAAATTACCTTGATCTTTTCGTCCCATAATGAGTAACCTGAATGATGTAATTGTTATAAGTAACATATCGATGACTAAGTTCTAAAAACACGCATCTCTAAATTTGCAACTTTTCAGGGGAGCAAAAAAACGATTGATTTCTTTTACTTGCACACTGAAATTAAAAACCTAACGTTCATAAGACTGAAAAAGAAGCATCCATTTGCAAATGAGGTAGTTGTTCTTGGCTTGTATTTTATTTTTTAATGTTATTACTCTTTGTTTAAGATACCGGTCTCAAACCGGCCGAATTTGAGATACGTGTTGTTAAAACATAGCCATCGATATCACCTTTTTCGTTCATTCAAAATTATTAATTCACTATGATGATGATGGACGAGTCGTCCATTGAAATGTTGGATATATACAATGAACAAAACCGGTAGAAATCCTGGTAAGGCATCACGCAAAAAAATCGCCGGAAGGAATGACTTCATATTTTGTTTGACATCATTTAATTTAGAGCAATACATTTAGAGTATGATTCTCAACGAATGGGAAGCATGGACAGTGTCAACAGCGGAGAAATTAAAGCTAGAAGTTTTCGAAATTTAGTGCCAGAGATAAATAATGTTGATAAAATGAATCGATCGAGTAATTAATGAGGAAGTCTTGAAAGATGAAGGAAAGAAGAGAAGCCCTATGAAAACCTTGATAAGAAGGCGAGACAACCTTCTCGGCCATACTTTGATACGTGATGACCTGGTGAAAGCAATCGTCGAGGGACAAGTGGATGTCAATGACCAAAATGAAGACCACAGACAACTTAACGCAGATTAATACAATTTTCATAAGTATGGCCGCTTTATTTAACCCATTATAACCCAGTGTTGCCTCTAAGCAACGTCAAAAATGTGTAAACCTTCTGTTCTATTTAGGAAACATCTAAACTATGCATTATTTTATGGTGTAAATTATGATGACGAAGTATTTAGTTGCCACGCTATTTATGATTGAGCGAGAAATTTTCTAGATTTATTAATGAAAAATCTTGAAATTTGATTTCTCCTACGAGCAGCTCTGGTTTAGAAACGGTAAATGTATATATTTCAGATTTATCAAAAAGGTGGCATCGAATTTATAAACAATTTTTTTTCTTCTTATCATGACCTCGTTTAATTCATGGCAAAATAGTTCTCGGAGTATAGGTCAATGTATGTGATGCAAAATAGTTTCAGCCAACGTTTCGGTTAATTTAAAACTATCATAAGGGCTTAGCTATGCACATATTTATTGATAAAAAATATTTAATATTTATTTAATACTAGCTGACCCGGCGAACTTCGTACCGCCTAACAATCAATGAACTTACAGTTTACTTACACCATTTATAAATCAAGAGCGGCTGTATCGTTTTTAATTATTTTTAATTTATTATAATAAAATAAGGATACAAATTCAATAAAACTACGTAAATGAGTACCAAAATTGCTTGTCAGAAAGACATTTTCTTTATTGAATCTACATAGGGTGAATCGGAGCACGTTTACGCGGATTTTTTTCAACAAATTTTCTTACGTTTTAGCTTAAGAAATTTTGGGCATTGTGGTTTAATAAAGCAGTTCATGAAATAAAAATTATACGCATTCAGTTGTTGGCTATTTGCGTTATTAGCTGTAAAAAAATGTTTTTAGGTCCAAGTCTGTTGCATACACTTGGCCCATTCAGGGGGCAGGTTGACACGACCCCAGACCGACGCTTGATTGATGCTCAAAATCGTGCAAGAAAAGCCCCTATGAAGCAGCATTCGCATTAAATGACTTAAGGCGCGCCAGTTTTAGTATCTCTGTTTGGAAAAAATGCACTGCGTAAACGTACTGCATGCGTAAACGCACCACGGTGAGCCCTACGCATTGGGGTTCAATGTCTTGCGTCAAGCACCTTCTGAGAAACAACAGTTTTTGTTTTGTTATCAGGCGCAAGATGAAGCGGATGAAGCTAAATAAATATAGCGAAGCAAAGCAGTGACGCAGCGAGGGGAGGTTTTGGGGGATAAACCCCCCCCCCCCCCCAAGAGCTTAGAGAATTTTTTTATGAACGATTTTGTTATTAATATTAGGGGGACGGATGACTAACAAACAAAACATATTTAACTATTCACACAGCCACAAAACCCACTATTTTGAACCATTTATCTTAAAAAATGCCTGGGGGAAGTGCCCCCACACTTCCCGCTTACCTTAGCGAGTTTTCTATACCCTACAGACCCGTGGTATTAGCTGCGCCCAAAACCCCCTATCCTAGCTACGCACTTGAAGCGAAGGAAGAAATACAGAGGATGGTTTATCGACTCGTGAACATAGCACGCTAAATTGACCATGAGAAAATCATGGGTTTTCATTAGCACATGAGCACAAACAACACAAAAACTGAAAGAATGACCATGCGATTTTTTAATCGTTATCACGAATGCAACACGAATTGTAAATCGAATACGTTTACGCTCAAAAGGGCATATGAGTTGAGATCATGGAATCTACGGAATGAGGACTTCCTAACCTTTGAATTTTCCTTTGAGTAAAGTTGCGTGAATCACATTCATCACCAATTTTTTTAATGATCAAACACGTTCCGTTGGATAGTTATGGTTGGTTTAGGCTTCGAAAGATCATGAGCACAGAAACTACATTTTTCTGTAAATCGTGCCTTGGTAAGCCAGGTACGTCCAAGGACTTAAAATATTCAGATAGATAGTTGGTGATTTCGTCTTCGTTTGTTACACATTTAAAAGATTCGTATCCATGCAGAGTACGAACTATTTGAATTTACCTCGTTTTAGTCATCCACATCTTCGTTCTTGCTCGCTAAATCAACCATCTTTGACTCTTTTGGTGATCAATCATATGCTGGAACTCTTTGTTGATGAGCTCACTGAAACTAATTTGCAATCATTCCAAGGAAATGATTTAAAACTACTCGATTCCTCTACAGGAACACGGACATTACCGTTTGTCAACAATTGCTTGGAGATTTGTTTACAAACACGGTAGTGAAGTGTCAACTCGAGCTGGGCCACGGCTGGGCTTACAATTAGCTCGAATTAAATTTTTTAAATGTAATTTCAATTTAATTAATATTGTAAATATATTTAGTAATTAAAATGTTATATTGTTACTAAATTCAGTTATTAAAGTGGTAAAAACAAAACAAATTATTTAATTTGTAGTTTTGACCGACTTATCAATTGTTGTGTTACTATAACTCCTAAAAGCATGTCCATAGGAAAGAGATGAATTTTTTGTGTGAAATTATCCTTTTTTTAATGGCCTATATGTTAACCCCGCCTGAGACGCTTCCAAAGAACCAAATCTCATTGAAATCGGTGCAGCCGTTCTCGAGTTATAAGTGTTCTAACTAACACGATTTTCGACTTTCTTTTATATATATAGATTTTATTGATATTTTGGTATTAATTAATATTTATTTATCAATAAATATGAGCAAAGCTAGGCCTTGATGATAGTTTAAAATAAACTGAAACGTTGGCTAAAACTTTTTTGCATCACATACTTATGCATATGCTCCGAGAACTATTTTACCGTCGAATTTATAAAGAGAGATTGGCAATCGCATAATTATTGTCGTTGATGACTCACCGTTGGCCTGCGGGATGATGTCTGGGTTCTTCTCGTCGCTGTCAGTGTTGGTTCCGTCGCCCGCGTCCGTCTTGCCTAAGGGGGTGGTGGTGGTCGCAGTGACCTTCTCTCCCCCCACGCCGACCACGCCCCCTCCCAATCCTCCGCCGCCCCCTCCTCCGCCCCCGCTGCCCTTCTTCCGCCTCCGGCCGCCCCCGATGCGCCTCGACCGCTTGCCCCCCTCCTCGCCCCCCTCCTCCTCCCCCTCCCCGCTCCCCCCCTCCCTCCGCCCCGTGCACTGGAAGCGCAGCACCACGCTCACCACCACGGCCACGATGAACAGCGCCGACACCACCCCCACCAGCACGCTCATCATCGGCGTGAAGCGGAATCCGGGGCGGGGACGCTCTGCAAAGGCACGACACGGGAACACGTCAGAATATATATACATATATTCAAATGAATAAATTCAGAGGTAAGGAAAGAAAGGGATGGGAACATATAATAGAAAAAGGACGAGGACAACGGTGCTGTGGTAGATGGAAAAAGCCAGAAATCAGAGGGTAAAAATGCTACCGGACTGGGATAGCAATGCTACCTACTGGTGAGTGGTGAGCTGTCCCAGTGCCATCTATTGGTCACTCTTGTGGGACAAAGCAAGGGGAGTTTTCTTTGCATCGGCCCCCACCGAAATCATGGTGAATCTAAGCTTCCTGGTAGCGCATCTGGTTAGAGCACCCGGCCGGGAACCGGGAGGTTCTGGGTTCGTGTCCCAGTAGGTAGCATATAAGTAGCAATAGGTGGGAACCAGAACGCGCCCGGCTGGAAGCCCGTATAGCCTTTTTCGAGTACATGCCAATATTGATTTCTCGCTTGATTCTTTAATATGCTTGATTTCTCAGTAGCTAACCTAGCTAAAGAACTCGACCGGAAATCGGGGGATCCGGGTTCGAATACTGGTTAAAATTAATAATTTTTTGGGGCACCCAATTAAAGGCAGTTGAATCCGTGAAATATCTAGGAGTTAGACTCAATAATGATCTATCGTGGAATAAAAATATTCGAGAAATAACCGGTCAAGCTAATCGTAAAATGGGTTATGTTAAAAGTTTATAAGGAAAGTGCGACGACAAAGTGAAAGAAATTAGCCACTTTTCCCTCGTTAGACCACATTTAGAATACGCTGCCAGTGTTTGAGACCCTCACGAAAAAGGCTTAATAACAGAGTTAGAACGCGTGCAAAGAAGAGCTGCCAGATACGAGAAAGGTCGTTACGATAGTCTTGTTAGTGTAACTGACCTCTTAGATAAACTCGGATGGGAATCTCTGTCGGACCGTAGATTGAAAAATAGACTAAACCTTCTAGATAAATTCAAGAGCAGTGTCTTTTCTAGCGAAGTTAACCATATATTACGGACACCAACATACTACGGAATAACAGATTATATAAATAAAATAAGAGAGATAGATTGAAGAACAGAGAGATTCAGAATGTCATTTTTTCCACGATCAATGAGAGATTATAACGGCAGCGATAAAACTCATAAATAGATTAGCTGACTTGTAGTGTAGCCTACTAAATTATGTAAAAATTAATGCATGTTTCTTAATTTTATTATTATTTCTAACAGCATATGGTAGTATATTTTTTTAGTATACGTGACGTTTTTGGACCGTGTGGTGTGCATGTGGGAGTCCAATTGCATGCTGCATGCTGGTTATTGATGACCCTCTGCCAAACACCCTAGAGGTGGCTTGCAGGGGTAGACGTAGATAATACTTTGTATGTACATCAGTATAATGTTTAAAAATGCAGCTGACCTTTCTCGACCGTCAACTGTCTTTCCGGGAGCCGGACGGTGGAGGCGGTGAGGACGACTCCGTCGCTGCGTCCCTTCTGGTTGAATGCGATGACGGTGGCGTGGTAGGAGAGGCCGGGTTCGAGCCCCGCCACCTCGAAGCGGGGCGCCCTCAGGGAGGTGACGTTGGCGCGGAGCCTCTGGCTCTCAGCCTCCTTCACTTCGAGCAAGAACGCCTGCGGCAGACCACCGTTGAAGCCCTCGGAACAGCGAACGGCGAAGGAGTGCAGGGACGCGTTGGAAATGGAGCAGTTGTGCACGGGGTCAGGGTGACCTGCATAAAAAAAAAGACAATCGGATGAAATGAAGGCAGTTTATATATTAGGCAAATTCCAAAGAATATCAGTTGCAAAGAACTTGGCACATAAAATGGAACTATTTTGACATGAAAACGAATCGCACCTATAACCAGTGGCGCCGACTCCATAGGGCCTGAGGGGGCCCGAGCCCCCTCAAAAATTCGTTATGGATGTGAGGAAAAAATGTGTCAGGCTTGTCGATTTTCCCTGGAATCTCCAGATGTCGAGATTCGAGTTATCAGGGTTATAATGTTGATCATATGCTTCTAAAATGCTTAAAAAACTTAAAACTCACTACTTATAAAATTTTCCGGGGCAAGATCCCTGGTTTCGGCCCCCCCAATATTTTTTGTAAGTCGGCACCCTTGCATATAACGCGTATAATTCAACAAATTGGGCTATTTGAGGGAACCCCACTGACATCCTTGCCAATAACGTCCAATGTGTCGAAAAAATTATACTGTATCAGAATAATCTGCCCTTTTTCAAAAAAATAAGAGGACGTACCCATAAAATAGAACCATTTTCAAATGCAAACGAATAATGGATATAAGTTGTAACTGGATGGTTATAAGGATAATAGCATAATGAGGAATAATGGAAATAAGTTGCAACGGATTTAAGTTACAGCTTATATCCCTGATTCCTTTACAATAAAATAGGGGATACGTATATAATAAAATAGGGGAATCACATGGAATGCCGCTGAAATCTTTGCCGATAACGTGAGATACGTCGACTTTTGACACAGTTATGCGTTTTTGAAGACGTTCCTTTTTTCCCCTGAAAATGACAGGCTTCCCATACACACTATAATTCCCTCACTATCCAATTTTTCAGTAGATGGCCAGCTGACTAGTAAACAGTGATCATTATCATGAAAGTTTTGACACAGGTAAATGAGAACACATTATTTTATTTTCATTAAATTTCGTAATAGGGTGGTTTCCTATTATTTTTTTATTGCCTAAATCGAAAGATTATTACTCCTGGAGTACGTATTTCACGCTTTTAGATTTTTAAATGACGATATCTATTTTTCGCGATTAAATGAAAAGTGAAAAATTTCAAGCGCGCAAAAACGCGACGCGTGAGTAGGAAAGTCCGTGCGACGCATTTCTGGTTCCCCCTCTCTCCTTGTGAAGTGACCTTGATCGAGGCTCTGAGCGCTGATAGGACGCAGGATGCTAGCGGATAGCTGAGTACCTTGCTGAATGGTAGCGCTTGGCTTAAAAAAGGTTTATTAATACCTTATCAAACGAAGAAAACTTTCCGACCTTAGCCAGTTTTAATAGGTGATTATTAAGACATGTTTCCCTGAGCTCTGTGCCTCATGCATGCATTGGTAACCTCAGACGATGTATAACTCCTATCCTCTCGTGTAGAAACTAGGTCCCTGTGACGTCACGTGGAGTGGAATCGCATGGGCGCCAATCTGGCCTTTTTCAAATGAGGATAAAATTTGACCCTTGCCATGCGTCTAAACCGGTATTTCAAAAACCAAATAATTTGTGTATTATGAATACACTAATGGTGGGTAACGAATCGCAATCAATGCCTATCGTTTTCTTTGATGAAGGAAACTACCCTATTAGTTTAAAATATGAACTTAATAAGCACGTGTATGTATTTAATTTCCATTCCATGAGATATTTGATAAGTACGAAGTTTGGAAGAGTGAGTAAAAGTATGAAATTCAACATTAAAAACGCCATTATCGCAACGGAGTATAACTCAATCTTGGATACGCAGATAAAATTTTACCACGCAAGCTTAAAATTTTCTATATGGTAGTAGAGAATGACTCCTAATTTTGCGTCATTATTCAAGCAAGTATTAACAAATTGAAATCACAGCTAGATTCAAAATGGTATTTTGGTATAAAGTTATAATTTTATCCAATACGCCGTACACCAAAAAATAAAATGGGGTAAATCTTAACGAGGGTAGCATACATTTTCACTAAGCTAAAATAAGCTCGGAATCTTATTGAAGGCTGAGTTATGGAGTGCTGACGATGAAATTACTTTTCTAGGCCCATCACGTGCGTGTCTTTGAACGAATAGTCCCCAGAAATCGTAATGAATCGTCTGTGCGTGAACTCGTATTGACTCTTTGTTCGTACCCACGTTTGGATGAAGGAATTGGGGTGGTAGTTGAAAGACAGCTCCTTTAGAGATCCATTAAGTACTTGAGGAATGGATGAAGTAAAGAACATGGCACTCTTCTAGGTCGGTTCATTAGAAGTAAATCGAAAACAGTTCTGTCAGTATTTCACATCGCGGATATATCCAAAACTGAGAATTTTCATTCGCAAATAACTTAAGGCACTCAGAAGGAAGTTCGTCGAAACTCCCCAAACTTTGCATCTAACGCAGACTTATTTTCTATCTAGAAGTAATAGCAAGGTTTAAATAATATTCTGAATGGTCCCTCAATTTCTTCCGCTAAATCGCTGTAAAAAAACGGTGAATAATGTAATATTCCCATCAAATATGTCCATAAACACTTGGCGCTAGCAAGTACGTCCACTATTTCAGCAACCATTCACTGACTTCATTTATATCAATTAAAGCAATAAAAATTTCTTCCCCAATCAAATCAACCCATTAAAACCCAATGTTTCTTCTAAGCAACATCAAATAGGTATAAATTTTCTGCTATATTTAGGAAATATTTAAACTATGCATTATTTTGTGGAGTGAATTGTAATGGCGAAATATTTAACTGCCACAAATATTATGATCGAGTGAAAAATTTTCAAGTTTCCAAAATGAAAAATCTTGAAATTTGATTTCTCCCAGAAACAGCTCTGGGTAGGAAAGGGTTAATAAGTGCCTAGAGTTTGAAGAGAATCTTGAAAAAAATCTTCATTAGCTGACCTTGGCACCTGCATTTTGTATCGAGGCCGTTTTACACGGGGCACGGGATTGCGCAGTTTAGAGCTGCATTAATTTCTAAAATGGCGTGCAATTGCGCGAATGCATGAACGAAATTAGAACAGGGACTATTTTTCCGCCTCGCATCCACGCATTCTCGCATGTGTTCTAGCAATTAACCGCTTTACACGACGCAATTTTGATTGCCACGTACGTCAGATTGCGCAATTCCGTGTTCCGTGTAAAACGGCCTTTACAGTTTATTGGGAGAAAAATCTCGTTCTTTAGAGATACAACCCGAAATGGACAAAATGGTGAACTGGTCCGAAAGCATATTTGCGGGCAGAAATTAAAAAGCCACAGCCGTGAGGGAGGGCTAAAACGGACCTATTGGCCGTGACCAAAGCCATCCGTTTGGGCAAACATTAATCCCGTCTCCACGTGGAGATCTCTTTTGCACTCTTCCAAATGACTAGAATAGAAGTCCCGCCGCCCCAGGTACGTATAAGGGTTTCCCTTGCATGCATGCGCCGCTCGTCCCGTGGAAAAGGGATCGGGGAAGCGGAACGGACCGTGAGCGAATCGGAAATACGATTTGTTACGAGGAGGAAGGATGGGAGGATATCCGTGGAGGACAAAACTGGACGGGGTCGCCCGCGGCCGGCCGCTGAGTCGAGTTTACACGGGAGATGGACCCGTGAGAGCGTGAGGAGTTTAAAAGGGAGAAAGGTCCAACTCGGAAAAACGAATAAATAAGTCCAGGAAAGCGAAGAAAAAAGAGCATAAGGACGAATGGAAAGGATTCATATTTGAAAGGATTAGCTCAGTAATATACTCTCCGTAGTATACGTTAGGTAGCATAAGTTTAGTAGATAACGTACTATATGGTACGACAGTAACATGTGTATAGTGGTACCACTTTAATAGTACACTTTAAGTTTTGTCGTACCTGGGTATGATTTAACAAGACAAACAAGACATGGATCACAGCAAGATTTCCTGAAGCTTGTTTCCTTAAGATTCATATCAAATTATTCGCGTACATAGACAATGTATCATGATAAATAATTTTTTATGTACATTTACAGTATATTGCACGATGTGTTAGTGCACTTCATAACGCAAGTAAAATAAAAAATGCTTGCAATCTCCGCAATCATTTCTAAATATGCGAAATAACAGCAGCGATAGTGGCTAATAGTAGGTACCATAAATTAGTTCCGCTAGACTTCCGTAACAATGTGAATCACAGAGAACTGTAATCTAGGATAAATTACTTCTATAAAACTAATTTTTTTACGTAGTTACCCTATTTTTGACATTATCTGTCTGTAAATGAAATATCCCTGTACCTGATGTAGACTGCGAGCTAGCTGAAACACGTGTTGTAGAGTTTTGAAATTAAAATAAGTAGACACTACGATATCTTTGTGAATCTTTACACCAAGATGTTGTACGATATCTCTCCTGATAACGTTGACTTCATTCTATCCAGCTATACCCCCGATAATATCCCGGGACTCACCATCACGCTACATTCTTAGAATCACGCACACCACAGAACTCAACAGCACTCAGTTGCGCGGCGTCTCCAGCAAAATTTCGGACTAATGAACAAGCCTTGAGGTTTCCTGAAGCTACAATAATCCAAGAGTACTAGTGAGCACGGTCTTCATTCGGCGAAAGGAACTTCCGCTTGGTTTCCACGAAAGTTCAATGCATTTTCATTCTAGACCTGAACGACCGCCGAATCGCTAAGGGTCCTAGTCGGTATACGCAGTGAGAGGTAAAGGAAGGGAATTTTGAGGTAGGATTGGCCGGCTTTAACTTTGGTAAGAGTGTTCACCGGGAATAAATGATTTTAACTTGTCTCTAACTAGGTTGAGTGGAAAAGAAGGCAGTAGTTTAAGGGCAGGAGCGCAAGACTTTCGGAATAAGGTTACAGAGTTACAGTACCACCTGGGAAATCATAAGAAGGAATCAAACTAAAATACGTTTCCCCAAGGTCACCAGAAATACAAGAAAGCACTTGTTCAACTTGCGACCAATTTTTATGCAGGTACCGTAACGAATAAGTGTTCGAGAGATCTTACATCAACTACGAACGAATTGATAAAATAAGTTTTAAGGTAAACAGAAAATATACGAATAGGTAGTTTTTTTCATTCCACTCTTGTAAAAATTTATTAAATCCAAAGATTCATTTTATCCATAGACAGCTAACAACCAACAGTGATGGAAAGCTAAACTTTTAAGTAACTTTTAAGTTCTAAACTATTAGAAAAACTTTAAGGATACTATTAGAAATTACTCATAATAGAACGGAGCCCACCCAAGAACAAATTTAAGCTAATTTCAAATGGATCGCGGTAGGAAAAATATAGCAGCGAAGCAATTATTCCTATCTATTATGGTTTCCAGTATCATAGTCCTCAAAAGGTATTTAAATAACTGAATATTGCGACTTTCTGGATTTATGGAAGGGAACCGCAAAACAAGCAGCGATTATAAAACCAAAAAGAGCTTGCATGACATGAAGTTCTTTATAAACCTATTTGGGAAAGAAAGTATTTTAACTGAAAGTCATACCATAGACTTTTCATACTCAGAGAATTTAAAAAAATTAATACCTATAAGCTCTTTGCTACGAAAACAGAATAAAATAAACAATCCCGGAAGATTCATAAAATGCCTGCTTCTTCCAGCGCCATTTAGGGTATTTCACCTGTTTCGTAAATTTTATCCTAGGTACCCACCTAAATCTCAAAGGAGTCACTACTACCTCATTATGATTGGATAGATACAATTTCTGGATTAATCCTTATGCCATTAAATCCATTAGGAAGTCTGCATACACTCTAACCGAAAGTTAGAGTGTGAACCGACTTACTTTTAATTCCTTATAATAATTAAATAATTCCTTATCTTCAAATCTGAAACATACATTCAAAATACCAATGATGTATATGAAACTCCATTTCAGTTTTCTCCTGATTAGTGAATAATGAAGGCGAAAAAATACCTTCGAAGTCAAAGCAACAGATATGATCAAATTTTTCTTTATGGTCCGTCAAATAACATGAATAATTAATACGGGAGTTTCACAGAACGTAAAAGGATGGACATGCGGATTTTTGAACCAGAAATGTTTCTATCTTAATAGTCAGTTCTGTCATTTACCCGTCCTACTCTTTGGGATATTTTAGACTTGTAAAGTGAATTTAAGTGAAATAGAAGGAATGCAACGAAACACCAACCATATATCTCCTGCAAATACAGCTTAAAGCTTTCACCGAATCTGAAAATATTCGCTCAAAAGAACGAAGTCCTTAGTCGAAAAAATATTAAAATTGAAAAATGAACTTAAAATATTGATCCAAATGTTTTCATATGCATTACTGTTTAAATAAAAGAAAATCTGTTGCCCCTTCCGAAGAAGAAAAGAGTGAGAAAACGTGATATAAATGCATAAAATGACCCCAAGCACTCCTCAATGGGAGTAACCTCCACAACGTTCCCAGCAACAATAACTAAATATTTCACGTTAACGCAATGTGAGCAGGAAAAGACGCATTTTACGGCATTTCGGAGGATTAAGATAGCAACTGGGAGCTTGGTCGTCAAGCGGATGGCTTCTGATCGGAGGGTCACGGGTTCAATTCAAGGAAGAATCTTTAGGGTACCCTCAAATAAAAAATCCTCGGAGTTCTAGGTGACCGAAGGAAGAACACTACCCTGAGAGTGTGAAATTTAATTGCTTGCTTATTTCGGGTTGAGCTCTAAGTTCATGCACAAAAGCCATTCGGTTAATTCAGTAAGATAGGTTAGTAACGCTAAGTTAAGGCATGCTACATTGTTACGAACGAATCTTTAGGCAACATGCTAGCACAATGTGAGGTCTACCCCAACCAAACGGGGATTTGGTTGATGTGGTGGCTAGACTACTGGCTTCCCACCCTGTGGGCTGGGATTCAAATCCCGGCGGTGGCATATAGATTTTAGAGACTGCCTGATCCCTGCTTGAATGTTGTGTAGAGAGTGCTTCAATCTCAAAACTCCGTCCGTCGGATGGGACATTTAGCCGTGGTCCCCCTGGCGCCTTTCGTTAAGAGCTAGGCTAAAGCCGACGCCAGGTTTCTCTCCACCCTTCCTTACGGTGCAAATGAACTCCGCTTTAGGTCGCCTCCTCCAAATACCACATCATTCCCAACCAATCGCCGCGTTGAGCTGCTAAATGTGAAGATTTTCCCACGATACGAACTTCACGAAATTTTCTATGCTAATAAATGTAAGCATGCAAAAACTAAGAGAATTCGGTGTAATAAAAGAGCATTTAAATTAGATTCTAAACATGACAAATGGGTTAAAATTTCCCATCAAGACCTTCCAGTGCTCACATATGGAACGGCAGTAAGACCTCACAGCACAAATACGCATCAAACCGAATCAAAGGAAAGCCGATGAAAACGAGAAATGTGTCGGTGTCGCGATGGAGACATGAATTTCCAACTAGAGGGAACTTTCCGGGCGTCCCTTATCGCGAGGGACGACTGGATCTATCCCAACAGAGGACACATTTATCAGCTAGGAAGCATTTTTAAAATTGCAACTGCGTACCTCCCGGAGCCTTTGTCCCTAACGATAAAAGTTCTCTTATTTCGGGACCATTCCGATAGAGGGGTCTGACGTTGGTGGTGGGGTTAGGGGAAGCAGACCTTCCATCGCAGAGGTGGACTCCAGAGGAGAGGAGAAAATAAAAGAAGGCAGAAAAGCGCGCGACGCGACGAGGTCCGGGCGGTAGATAGATTATTCATGGTCCCCGATGGCGATAGTACGGAGGGCGAGTACGTGTCCTCGCAGATTAAGCAATGCCGCGGCATCGGGTGGAAAGTGGGGGGGGAGGGGGTGGGCTAGTGCGATATTCATACGTCAATTCGGTACGCTCCGATTCGAAATTTTGCATCGCAAAAGGAAGATGCAACGTAGGTACTTCATCGCAGTGAATCACGTTTAATCGCGTTCTCGGAACGGCTCAGAGGGCATGGGAATGATTTTACGTTGATGATATTATGTTAATCAATGATGCTTCTCACATAAATAAATACTCTGAGCGTATATTAATGCGCTTCATCATGCTAATTGCACATTCACAATGAATTGGTAAGCATAGGAATAATGTAGCACGTAAACAAATGGTATTTATAACGTAAATTATTGTGACGAGCGTGCTGCGCCCGCTCCCAGCAGGCTTCCCCCGCTCTTTTCAATGCAGGTCCACATAGGGATCGGCGCGTTTCTAATTTTAAAATGTAGAAAAAAAAGGCAGGGTCTTTTGTACAAATTTAATTGGAATGTTCATGAACAAATTGAGGTCAGAGGACCTCTTTAAACACAACATTGGAAGTAATTACACTATCGCACATGATGACTCATACTTACGTATCAACAGGAGACTTGAATGTGGAATCAGCCGCATTTTGATAAAAGTTTTTAAAGAATGCGAGATATTGTTGCAAATGAACAAATTTATCAGTTTGTGCGCCGTTAACGTCAGGAATATTTACCGGTTTTGTTGTTTTTTTTGTTTTTTTTTAATTATTTAAGAACAAATTTTAGGAAACAATAGCAATATCTAGGAAGTAAGGTATGCCGTCGCATGGTCTCTGATAAATTCTGTGCATTTTGGTACATCATTTGCAGAGTTTGGTTGCGTATAAGTTGAGAAAAAGGTATCTATACAGTAGAAATAATATATAAGATTGTCTCTATTTATATTAATTGACTTCATTATGTTGACACATTTTCAACTGTATTCCTATAATGACTTCGATCGTATGGAATAACATTATACAGAAAATACTACGCGTATTAATGAAACTTTACATTTGTATTATAATTGTCAGCTTCGCTGAATTTATCACGTCACTGTAAATAGCGCGACTTCACCACCTAAAAGGCACTGAATCACATAATTAAATATGCATTGTGGAAAAGTACTTCATCTAGCGGCAGTATACATGTTGAAGTGAGTAGAAAATCATAAAAATATAAACAAAGCTGCATTAATATTTGTGGAAATTGAGTGCTAGATTGGCTTTGCATCATCCTTCAAATCAAAGATAGAACTGACATTTTAATTCCGTGACTATATTTATAACCATTATATGGAAAAAATGGGAGATGACAATCGTAAAAAATGACATATATACACATTCTGTACACAAGATTACATCTGGGGTCTATGTACGACCAAAATCGCCACATAGTTATTTTATATACATATCTCAAATATTCATGCGATACGCATAAAATCAATGGATCGGAAATATCGCAAATAGATGATTTAAAAACCTCAAATAGATGGTTCGAAAGGGTATCAAATGGATTTATCCGAAAAAGATATATTACCATAATCTCAAATATAAATCTACGTAGAAATAAAAAAGCGGTAGAGCTGATAGATAACTCGAACCTATGAAGAGCAGTAGCAAAACAGGGATGGATGGAGAAATAAGAAAAACAAAGTAGACCATTAGACGAGGGTACGGATGCATAAGATTTCAAACTCATTTTAGAGAATGCTTTAACTGGACTCGTATTTATTTATAGTCAAAATATCAGAATAATATTTCATTACCGCCTCTATGATTATCGATCACCGAATCCCAGCGACAAAGGATGGACTACCATCGATAGAAAAGTCCCAAAGCCACTTTCCACCACTCTCTAAAAACAAGGCATCAACGTTAATTACACAAACATCAACCAACTTATCGAAATACACTGAACCAATCTACCAAAAATGGATTACATACACAGATGCTGAAAATATCTCGGCCTAACGAACTCAATCGAATATTCCCAGGAATTGGACTAATATTTTTGTTTTTAATTAAATTTTTTGAAAATTTTCCCATACAACCGAATACAGCACATATTGGTCATTTTACATCGGGGTGTTTACCAATTTAACAATTACATATGCAAGAACAACCATACCTTGTATAGGGGCAACCTACTCAGGCGGGACTCGAACCCGCGGCCGGCATTTATAGCTAAAGCGTAATTGACTTTTTCCGCACTTTTTTTTTAAACCCACCACAGTAATAACCGTCAATTCTGACAGCGATCAAAGTTTTTTTATACTAAATAAATAATTCGTTGCGTTGGAAACGCGTTATTTGGGTTGCATGGTTGTCAGGGTTGCGGAGGGGGGCGGTAGCGTAGTGGGCCGCTTCGACGACGAAGCTTCCGGATGGTTCAATCGATGAAAATAATGCCCGAGAGAAGATAAAGCGGAGCCGGAGGAATGTATCGGGGGAAGCCCTGTTATTCCACCGCGTTGGTCACTTCTCTCTCTCTCCGTTCGGGGAGTAAAGGGAATAAAAATGAAGCGAGGAATGGGAAGGGGAAAAAATTGGGAAAATATCGAAGGCAATTGGGTGGAACAGTCGCAGTTCTTCATGCGGAGGGCCCCGTGGAGATACGCGGAGGAAAGACTTCCGCAGGAAAGAGAAGGAAAAAAGAAACCCTCTCCTGGGAATGCCACTGGGGGTTGGGGGAATACATATATACACACATCAAACTTCCTCTTTAAGGACGGTCCACTGCGGCCACGTGAATCAATCCAAAGGCTGCATTCGACCATTTTTTCGCACGGTTTGGAAAGTAAAGGCGTCTGCTCTCACATCTTTGAAAGATAGAATTAAGATACAAAAGTCAAAACATTTCTAATGACTATATCCAGTCAAATAATTCTACTACAGCATCGCAGAAGCAGAACTGAGCCATTACAAGCGTAATTTTTAGAGCAAAATACTAAATAACAAACTATGAGGCGGTGAGGCTGTCATATTCTATCGTCAATGCATTATCCATGGACCATAAGATTCCTCTGGTACTTTTAAGTGTGAATACAATTACAATAGAGACATTAGTTTCCACCATTTTCAACTAAAACCAGAAAGACACCACGCCACATCACTTTCTGGTAGTTGGTCCTGGTGTAAAATTTAAAGTACAGTCGGGAATCTAGAGCACCTGATGATAGCAACAGATGCTGAAGCCCGGGTCGTGCTATTTAAAATAAAGTGTGGAATAAAACAACGTAATTTTACTTTATTTTATTCTATGATGAAGCAACTCCACAAAGTAACGCCTGAGACCGTGACCTATATTAAAGAAAATAAGTACAAAAAACGACAACCTCGGGTCATGTCACGTCAAATAAAATCTATTGTTTCCTCGTGTGTGGTGATACAAGTGTGCTTTGATCTTTTTCATGCGATGTCCGATACGCATTTATCCTCCATCGCATTTTCGTATTATTTTTTCAGGCCGTCTTCTCATTTGATCTTCGATATCCCTTCCCCGAACCATCTTCTCCCTTAGGCTTCTTTTATTTCCCGGTCAGATTTTTAAATTAGGGAACCACGGCGGAACGTAAAAATTTCCTCAATATTTCCGTCCATCCAGCGACCTCTGCAAGGTCCATATCGACGCTTGAACGGAAGGAAAAAAATATCCCTGTTCATGCTATCCCCCTTTAACTGGAACCACTTTTTTCTGGCCAATAGAAAAAAAACTCGCTCTCCATGCATTTTTTTTCGGCTTTCTCCTTCCCCCTCGTTTTTTTTTTTGGCCTCTCTCCTTTGGTGGGGCGAAAAGTGAGGCGCCAGATATTTGCCCGGGGGTTTCGAGAGTTAATTTTGCCGCGGCAGGCGCTAATAAGGACCGAGGCGGGAGGTAATTATGGTCGGGAGGTCATGACGTGGCAGAGGCGATGATGATCGGCTGCGCCACCGTGATTGTGCGTTGCCGGGGTTACACCGCTGCTTGCGCGGAGAGGGGAGAATATTCGCGTGTCAAAAAGTTGAAGACACACGGCTTCAGATAGTTAAACAAAGCGAAGAAAAGAAGTCACTTGGCTACATAATTTAAAATGTAACTACTATAATCTATTGGGAAATACGGGAGAAATAGTTACTTAAATTAAATATGGGACGATTAGTTATAGTTATTGAAATTATCTAGAACTAGGCGCTCTCGTGGAGAGGGGAGAATTTTCGCGAGTCAAAAAGTTGGAGACGCACGGATTAGTGAGTTAAACGATGCAAGGGGCGGTTTTAATACCTATACGTTAATTACGTTTAATTTAAAATATACCAGCTAGAATACATATGGGGCAAATAGTTTTATCAATATCGAAATTATCAAGAATCAAGTAACACCGCCAACGTTAAGGCTCACAGACCAGTAAAGTAGATTTTGTAAATTCATTATCGACTGCTTACTGCAGAAATGTGTAACCTTTATTTTTTTCCTTCAAACCAACTGGAAATCCCAGAAATATTTTTTTTGTTAAATGTGACTAAGTGTAACTGGTAAGAGCTTATTTTTGAAATGCATATCATGTTGCTTATTTAAAGTGTAAAATGCCAAATAAGCAGGTACATATGTTAATATATTATAGGAGATTCAATTTCCATTTGATCAAAAACTGCACTTTATCTTTCTTCCTTAAATTTTACTACCATCGTAAACCAATTATCACACCAAATTTAAATTTTGAATATCGTAGTTTTCGAACAATGAGAGTGTAAATGAAAACTCGGCAGATAGAATAAGAAACTATCGAAAGCTAAAACAGGAGTATAAAGGAATAGCTAGAGAAAAGACAGAGTTCGTATGAAATAATTTCATTATCACAGAGACAAAAACAATGAAAAAGCAACTATGACCGTAAAAAAGCGAGTACATGGTTTAACATATTTCTCCGAAGTAATCAAAACCAGTAAAACCGAAATTTAATTCTTGATTAAGTTATTTTGGTCAGTAAAAAGAGCAACGAAGAAAAGAAAATCCTGAATATGCCAATCTTTGTTAAAAAAAATAATTTTCAGAACACTATAGGTATGTAATGGCACCAAAAAGTTCAGTGAATCAGTTAAGGGCTCAAACTTAAATGCATACCATGCTCTATATTTTACACTTAAACTGTCAAAATAAGCAGGCATAAGATATTGATGGCAGATCGAATGTATGATTACCATCAGAACAAATTTTAAAGATAATATTTTTCCCCTACCGGCCTCGCAAATCATTTCTTTATCCCGAATTTCATTCTCACCGTCCCGGATTTCCAAAAGTACCGGAGTAAATGAGAACACGACAGACAAAGGAGGTAAACGTCCAAAGCTAGAGTGAGCCGCTGAGGGAAGAAACGGAATTGCCAAAAAGCCGCAGCAGTCAGGGGCGGACGAGAGAGAGGGCAAAGAAGGGCCGGTTGGCATGACGGCATTGAATTAAAAAGGGCGAAAAGGGCGCTCGGGTGTGCAGACACTCCGTGTCATTTGATTCGTCACTTCTTTGCAGCGAGGATTTAACAAGCGAGAAGCGGCAATTTACGCCTCCCGCCTGCAACGGTCAGTTCAAAAGAGCCGACTGGATTGCATTATCACCGTCCGTCCTTCTCTACACCCAACCCTCCAGCCCTCATCCCTCGGGGAACGCAACAGGCAATGCGAGAGGGAAAACGACGCGAAAGCTCCTTTCCTTAAGCGCGAGCACTCGACGAGATTCCCGATTCAGCATCTCCGCGCATAATTTCCGCAAAAGGAGTAGGTAATCGGCCTGCCGAATCACACACAGGGCTTGTAGCGCGCATAATTCGTGACGGAAGCAAAGATTACCATGCCTCCATCAGCACAGGCACTTAATCGCAGGAAATTCGCGAGACCCAAAGCAAAGCTCTCTACCAATGGTTACGTAAACCGATGAAATAATGAAAATGAACTTCGTGATCCATTACGGTAAACAGCAGCGGAAATTACTAGCGCGAGATCAAAACTTAAAAACCAGTAAAAATACTTCCAAATATACACGTGATCGCACACTGAAATCAGAATACTACGAAAATTGATAAGATAAGTAAAATATAATTACTCATTAGCAAAAATGTACTTTCATCCACGGAAGAATCGAGGAAATATGAAGGATTAAACACAAAATACAATTTTAACTTCAAAATTACTTTCATCATAATCACACTTAATATCGACAGAAAAAATTAGAGACAGGTCTTCATATTCGAGTATTGAAAACGATCTAAGGTCTCCAAATGTTATAACGACTACTGTGAATACTGCCAATGCCTGTATATCAGCGGCGGTTCATTATTTTTATTACAAAATATAGTCGTAATAACACCACTTAACATGAATGGCCAGAACGCATTTTCGCCGACACATTCACGATAACGTTTTTCGCCATAACTAAGCGTCTTCCCAGATACATATTATTTCTTACGCTCTGACGTAGACCGCAATTAAATACCGTTTCCTCATTCTATATCATCATAGTAATCTTACGGGAATTGAATACAGAAATTTTATACACTTAATCACTTATTCTCTTATTATACGTTTAGAATTCTTCTAATTATTGCTAAAAACACGTTACTATACAGCGTTTCTTACATAGACAGGATTATCGTATCTCCACATTCACCCGTAAGGTACGCTGGAAAATTGTGAGGCTCATCGCTAAATGTTATTTATTTGTTCTCACCAGATCTGTACATAGAGGAAATAAGTGCCACCAAAATCCATTTTTAAATTAAACACTTTTTTGGAACACAGAGTAGAAAAAAATGAAAGCCTATCGTTGTTAGCTAGCTAGAAAATTACCTAAAGCTGATAGATTTCCATTTGTTCGAAGTGTGCCTCCATAAATATAAGAAAAGCGCATGAATCCCCCATAAAAAATCATTGTATAATTAGATTTTTAGTCGATGCGATTCAAAACTTTCCCGCTCCGAAATAATTAGCACGATTTGCAGTGGCCGGGATAACAGTATTGGAAGTACGATTAGATTTTTCTCTACCCATTTCAAATTTCCACCGTCATCTTCTGCTTTCGCGGGGTTTACGAGGGCAAATAATGTCATTAAATTTACAGAGGGGTGACAAATTAAAGCAGCAGGGGAAATTTACCAGTATTTCTCATTTGTATTCATAAATATAACTTTAGCAGCACACGCAAACCACTAATAGCATTTTTATTGTAGCCACATTTCAGGACTTACTATTAACCATAGATATTAATCTCTTCCCGCACTGATAGGATATCCTCTTAACATACTTGTAGCTCGGATGACCATATCTTTGTCCCTTCCTCTATCACCAGTTACATTATAAAAAAAGGCAGAGATATCACAGTCATTTGATTTACTGAACTATTTCCATCGCTTTAAGATACCTATTTCTAACTCCAGCTGAAGACAATAATAATATACAGGCCAAACAAAGATGCTATTTCTATCCAAGGCTATTTAAGCTAGGCAGTTGTTAGACAAAGTAAAGGTATGGGTAGCATGGGCAAGGTTGGTGGGTGAACTCCTTTCTGGGGAAAGATGAAAACTGTGACCAAGTTAGGCGCTGAATAGCGATGGGGTTCTCTATCTCTCCGGCGAGCATTCTTATTGAGTCACGTATGAGATTTCCAGAGTGAATTTTGCACGCCAGTTGACGATTGAGACGTGAGACTTGAAAGGCGGACGCCATGAGTGTGGATTTTCGTAAAGAACGCCGAGATGTGGCTAAAATTAAAACGTGACCTTATACTCATAAGAAGTCGGTCGGTGCAAGGCTTTGCAACGATCATTTACCGTAAAAAAATAATAATAAAACAGTAGTCAGTTCCCACAAAAATTTAATAACCAGGATTTTCTAAAGTTTTGGCACTTTGATACTAGCCCTAAAAACTGAAGCCTCATCGCTGAAGTAATTTCATTAAATAGAGTGTTTTTTACGTTGACGTAATCCAATTTCCTCAGAGTAAAGCCGATTGACGATTATAAAACTGTGTACACGGCTCAGTTCCTCGATATATCACCCCCAATGACTCAGCTTCAAACCCAGACATATACTCAGTGCTTCAACCCAAAGAATTGGCTTGGATAGAGCTCATCCCAGGCTAAACTACAATAGTGAATTGAACAAATTTGGGATAGAGGGTAGAATCCTTTTCCAGGGTCACTCCGCACATTCAGGCTTAATTTTTGGGGTGCTGGAACACTCAAATCGGAATTAATCTACTCGCCTCGATCAGGAGCCAAATGCTCAACCCGCAAGTCTACAATCATCCCTAAAAATCAGATATAGGGTTGGTTATTTTTTACATCTATAAGGGTTGGGCTAATATCTATTCCTTGACGGGTACTTTGAATAGGACATCCGAATCGTAGTTGGGTGATGCGCGGATGGTTCACAAGGTGAGAAGTAGGGTATCCGTGGTACGGACGGATAATTGGTTAATGTCAACCTCCAAATTACGTGCATGTTTCGTCGGAGAAAAGTTCTTGGCGCTACAATTCCTTTTGTATTCAATATTCATGTCCATATTTCACAAAGTATTTTGACGTAATTAAACTAGCTATCTAAATTGCCGTGGATTCTTATTCTAATAATACACCAGTAAGTAAATAACAAACAATGACAGAATGATACATAAATAAGAATTACTAGGAATATCTTGAAGTATTAAAATACTAAATTATGAGTGAAATTACGGTATTGATAGCGAATTTCAATGGTTTCACAAGGATAAATTTCAGCGGTCAAGATATAAGCGGATGTCCGTCGCGTAATATATATGACTGCGCATAATAGCTGAAGATTTGGAGAAGCGGGGATGATAAAGTTAAAATATCTTCCAATTCTTACCTGTGGCACGATGAAAGAAATTTAACTATCAAATAAAGTTTTCAATCTTCAAGTTTTTATAACAATAAGTTAAACATAAATAGGAGCATCTAATAATAAAAAGTTAATGCATATCATCAAAGCCTTAGAATATACTTTAATAGTACACCTATTGGCATTCTTTCTGCGCTACTAAATACCACTTCAGATACCATCTGACACTCTCTGTTAATGAAACTAAATACGATTCATTCCATCGAAGTCTCTTAATGTTTGTCAATAAATCACGCTGCCCTTTACGGAATTCCATACAAAATTGTTACGTGCTATGAAAATTGATCTTTCAAAGCAATTTCAACAAAACAGATCCAATAATCCATTTTATAAAAATATGATCTAAAGTTTACACTTATGATATCAGGAAGCGTGGCATTGCAAATTCTCCATAACATAATCAGAGCCACCATGACAGAAGAAATGAATCAGCTCCACCAAAGTTTTCCTGAAATTAATTACTGACGCGTCAGATTACGGCGAAATTTCGCGGCATAGATTAATCAATGGAAATATAAGCAGGTGTTGTTTTCATTAGCAACAACCACTGATCCTCAATTTCAGGAACTTTACGGAAGAAGAAAATTTTGCCCCGAGTTACGTTTCGCAATCTTCCGCCAAAGAGTACATCCTGCGAGTTTTTCATCGCCACTGGTGAAATGATGATAGTGAGAGCGAATTTCTCCAGGATCGAGGATTAAAAAAAAGGAACGACTACGAAAGTAAGTATATCAACCACCCAGAGAGAAGCTTTCATCAAAAACACAGGAGCCCTCTCACTTACAAACTTCAATATAACCTCTAAAACTCAGCGCTAACCTCGAACAGCAAAAGCAAAGAAGAACAACATGAAGACATCAAGGGATTTGGATTAAGGAGGAAGAAAGACGTCCAAACTCTAAGAAAGATTATGTACATCTCCCTCACCAGCCAAGTTATAATTTCAGTGAATATACAACGCAGGACACAAATAAAAAACGGAAATATTATTGAAAGAAAAATTATATCAATGTATATAAAGACGATATTACTCGCGTACCATTACAGCCTACCCAATATAATGGAATGATACAATTATTAGACATCTTCAAAGTTAGCATTTGTAACTTGTTCGTAAAAATAAATTTATGAATCTCAAACCTTAAATATAAAACGTTACAATGGATAGCCAGAACATAAGGGCAGAATTGCAGAGGTCTAATGAGCCAAAATTTGACGTGTTGTAATTGTACTTGTTATTCTGTGTCACAATATACCTCTTACATATCGAGCTGCTGTTGTGCTGCTCGAGAGCTAGTGGCATTGGAGGAATTTCAGACAGGTAATGTGAGAGAAAACGAGTAGCAATTTAGTTTTGAGGCATATTTTAATACAATCGCTAATATGTTCTGGAAATTGTTATCTAAAATCGCCTTTCCTAACATATCACCAAGGGGAACGTCAACCGTCAAATGAGGAATCCATAGCCAACGGTGAATTTTAAGCATATTTGCAATAAAGTAGGACCAGGTTCAAATTACAGTATCTAAGAGGTAGCTTAATTAACTTATCTTTTCATTTCTTAGTGCACGATGCACGAAAAATTTTGATGTTTTAAGAGTTGTTTAATTCTACGGGAAATAATAAAGGTAAAAGAAATTACGTAATCCATTCTACCAAAATGGCCGTTTAGCTCAGGCACTCAAGTGTTTACACAATTTGATAATAAATTATTTAAAACAATTCAATTCGTGCATAATATTTGAAACCAAATAGGAATAAAAGTTCGAATACAATAAATTCTTTACATTTAATTCCTAAGTGATTACATTTAGTTCAGGTATACTTTAAATAACTCCTCTCGATACCTCACTTCGAAATTGGTATTGTGACGGATTAAAAACTACACAAGATTATACAAAAAATGATAATTTTGTCAAGAAATATATTTTTATCATATTTAAGCAAAAAGGATTAACACGCTGCTCATACCAGTTTTAGTGGGTGAATTATTACTGCATAGTGGCGAAGTCCATTAATAATTCGCGTAACTTTAATGGCTATCGTCCTTATATTTGCTGCTGTCGACGTCGATCACTATTATTTAGGGACAGAATAATGATTAAGGGAAATTGCTGCGTTAAATGTATGCTTAATCCAGGCTATGTATTATTTATTGGCTTTTCATGCGGGCTATAGATGTGAAAGAATGATGAACTCTAGCCCAGTATTCAAATATACACTCAACACGAAGAAAATTTTATGACAACCTGCCCGACTTTTCGCAAAGAGGTATCATATTAATTAGTGCAAAATATCATGTAAATTAGTTATTGCATTGTAAATATACAAGGCCATACAAAATTAGCGATTGAACTATAAATTGCAATTTTTAAAATAGGTAAAAATGAAAATAAATGCCAGAAAAAGTGACGTCGTGATATAATTCCAATGAAATATAGGTTTATTCCGATCATTTATTTATTTCACTTCACAGACCGCTCTATTTTCTTTGTCTGATCACCAATATAAGCTCTCTTACAAGCCCCCACATAAATAATAAACAACCGCTAAGTAACGAAACACGAAACGTTACGTTTAAATTTAAAAAATTCAAATCTTTAGGCAGTTCAAAGTATTCAAATAAAAATATAAGTAAATCCTTTAAAACTAAAAATTGCACATTGATTAACAAAGTTAAGATTGAATTATCTGCATCAAAGACATGAATTCACATGAAATAATGCTTCTATGAGAGTTGTAAATTAAAGATTACTTTCAACTTTTTCGTGCTAGGAGTGGGGGCTAGGAACCCATTCTACGGAGAGTGAGCTACCTTGCAAATGTACTATTAATTACGTACCAACCAGTGAAATTTGATAACTGAGCTGAAGGTAGGGAGAGAGAGGGGTCAAAGACATGTGTGCTCGACCCCGGAAGAGCACGAGTGACGGAAGTTGACGACGGCCATTTTGCTCGCGTCAGTCTAATTTCACTGCCCATCAAGTCCCGAGACGTCGCGAGGAGGGACAAGATGAAGACGGGGGCTGAGCCGGCGCGATGCAGCCAGCGAAATGGGTTAATTTTTCAAGGGAGTCTCGGGGAAGTGCATCGGGTGCTTGGATGCAAGAATAAGGAAGATGAGAGGAGTAGAGGAATGGGTAAGGCTGGAGATTCCAGCGAAGGAGCGCTAGAGCAAGGACCTCAGTGGATTCAGTGCTGAGCATTGCATTCGTACCAGCAGCATTGTTCGCACAGTAGATAACGGTAAGTAATGCAAGGACTGTGCGAACACACCCACCATATTCCGAATCTAGCAAATTGCTTCTCAAAGCTACTGACGCGCGATCGAAAAAACCGTTTAATATCGCCGCTAGGAGGGGTAGGCATGGTTAAGCCCCTACTATTCAAGGGGAGGGCCGTTGACCAGCGGAAAATTAAAACTGGCGATATGAAGAATCTCGTTCTCAGAATCTCATTCCACGAGCTATTGATCATATTCTTCTTCTGCATCACCCGTTTTGCCTCCTCAGTTGATCGTTCCTAGTTTACTAATTTTCGTATTCATCTTATAGATATTATAAGGCAATTACTGAGATTTAAGTAAAACGACGCTTGAATAAAATTCACGCAACCCACTTACAGAGAAACTGTAGGATTACCAGCACAATTTATGCGCTACAAAAGCTACAAACTGCCAAAAGATATTTTAATTCGCTAATACCGAATTCTTTCCTATGTCTTTGATTTCATTTATTATTGTCAAAATTGTTATTGTGTATTGAAAATAAAATGAAATAGGAAAATACTCAATTAAAAAAATATATATAAAATTGTTCAAAAGAAACAAAAAAATGAAAAAAAGGAAAAATAACTAAAAAATATAAAATGAACAAAAGCATACTAATGCAACAAAAAAATGTGAAAAATTGTGCAAAAAATCATCAAAAAAATTGTATTTTGGAAATGTCATATTTTGGGCCAATCAGGGCCGTTCCCGGCTTCCGACGCCGGCTAGGTTTAGTCTTGTTAATTAAAGAGTGCTTTTACACGCGCTCACTAGAAGCCTGTCTTACTAATTCTCCTTCACTAACACTGGAAAGGTTACACTGGTCCTTTAACACTTGTATTGTCACTATTGTCCCGCGTACGCACTTGCGTGCAATCATCGCCGCTGAAGAGGTGGTATATATACTCACCGGCAGCTGGACCAACCACGGGTATATAACCCGGCCAATTTGAGGTGATGGATGGATGGATAAAACATTCCAGATTAATAGTATCAATATTTCTGCGAAATGTTTTCTTTATTAAGGAAAAAATCATTCCAAAACCGCGAACAAAATGATGTAGGCGGATGTATCGAGTGGGAAGAATAGAGCTTTTTGCAATGGAAGGCACAGCACATTCCAACGTGGCGACGAGGCGCTCGGACGAAAGGCTCAAGCCGGCTGAAGACGGCGTGAAATGGCTCGGAAGGAAAAGTGGAAGACGGCCGGAAGAAAAAGGAATGAGCGTGCTCCACTGCTTTTCAGGTGGGATTCTGTTCTCGTGTTCAGAAGGGGTTGATGCCAGGGGGCAACGCTGGAGAAGGGGCCAGGAATAATTAAATTTTTAACACGATCCCCGTGGATTTTTTCTTTTTTCGGCCTTGCAGCAGCCAGACCCATTTCGGGTGTCGCATTCTGTACCTCTCTTAACCGGGTCCCGCCCTCCCACACCTCTTAAACCTCCCCTCCCTCACGAACTAACTACTCCAGGAGTCGGGACCAAGAGAAGAGCAATGTTTAAAATCTATTATGGCTGTAATTTTCTGCTCTCCAATTTGGCGGAAATTTCTCTACGCCCAGCTCCCTCCCTGATGCTTTCTCCGAGAAACACCCTGGACCGTCTGAAGAGGGCACAATCCCCCCCCCTCCCATCCCATCCTAAGGGTCATTTGCAACCCTACACTCTCCCTCACAGCTCCGGTATCCCAGGGAAGGCTATGCAACCCCCAGCAACGGGTCACAGCGTTGCCAGATTTACTTCGGTCCAATTCGTATTTTTTTTTCTTCTAACACCTCCTGACCTTTTCAAATGTACTTTTCACGTGAGTTAAACTCTAAGATTTAATCCTGATGCAATGACGTATTCTGCTCTATTTCCCAGCACACGTCAACTACCCCAGGGCAGAATATATGCAAATTCCATTACCGTTCCCTAGGTCGTCACCTTCCGTTGGGTTTTTTTTCAGTATTTCTTTTCTTTTAGTACTTCTAGACCATCATATGCCAAGTTCACTCGAGTAATCACCACTAAACCTTTTTCTATGCCACGATTGCATTTTTTCTTCAACCTATTACTCATTACAACCGTAGGAACCCCATTTTGTTTGCCACGTTGCATCATTTTGGTAGAAATATTTCGTTTTGTTCCAAATCATCGTCATCAGATTACTCCACAGCTTGAGCCAAGTAAGACTGCCATCATCTTTTCTTTCGCTGAAAAATCCATACTTTAGTCTTTCAATCCCAGTCCAGGGTTGGCATTTTTATTTTGATGTACCTGTTCTCAAGCCAAATAGAGACCAAACCACATGAAAAATACACATTTTCAGGCCTTAGGTCATCCCATCTCATCACGATCTCATATTTACTTAAGCTCACTGCATTTTCACCTTTGATATAAGGTCCCTGTGCCGTTCAGGGTATAGCAATATACAATTTGGTATTTTTTTAAATTCTTGAATATTTTGACATTGGTATGTTATCACATTATATCTGCAGGGGCCAACCATAATGGTAGTTTACAAGTTGCATATTTTTACATCGAAATATAGGACGAAAGACGATCCATATCATCATTAAAATTAATTTTAGTTTCATTTATGGTCCTTTGCAGCTAATGCGATACACACAGGACTAAACAGCGTTGCCACTTTTCCTTCCGTATATTCATTCCTTTTTGTTCCACTCCTTCTCTCGATTGCATTGCTGCTCGATTTTTTCCATAATCCGACCGTTTAAAATTCAACGTAGAAAAAGTATGCAAATGAACAATTAAGTCGACGCCGTTAAGGAAGCGAAGTGCGATGCAGGGAGAAAAGGACGAGGCAAGACGGAAGGGATGGAGTCTGGGAGGGAGAATGTATTTAAAGACGGGGGTGCGTGGAGGAGGCGAGGAAAGTATTAAGCCGCGCCTGATGGAAAGGAATGTCGCCCTCTCAGTGCTTTATAGTCTCCCGGACTTTAGCCCTACCCACTCCCATCCCACCCCCTCTAACGTGTTCCTTCACCCCGTGCCGGAATCATCCCCCTCCTCCCAACCAACTTCCTCCTCCTTCACATCTCCGCCCAAAGTGTTTTAATTTTCCCTCCGAGCGGAAAAGTTAAGTAAAACATTTATGGAAAATTAGCGAGTCGAGAGAGCGAGAGAGAAGAAATTATTCCACGAAGTTATTCCGCCGACGTCTCTCGCAAAGTATAGAGTATTTAAAATGCTTCAAAAGTTTCCATGCTATTATATAAGTAAACGTGGATAAGTGTTCGTAGACAAAACACATACGTGTACATTTCCGCATATCAGTTTTCCAGTTACTGCATTGATTCCCGAGCTCACAGTGCGCAATTGCTGAATAGCTGCGAAGTATCGACAAAATTTAAAGTAATTTGCAAAAATATACTCTGCCAGAGATGTGTCCTTCGATATTAGTTGGCATGGATCTAGTGCATACACAAAATAGTATTATTACCAAGGTTTAATAAACCTCCTCTCGAGAAAACTAGAGGGAAAACCACATGCATTACAAACCTATTTACAAACCTTAGGAGATCCGAGCTCATCTTGATATTAATTATTTTACCTTTTAATCTAATTCTCATGTCTAATGTTCACTGCACTTTTACATCTCATCGGTGGTCGCAGTAATACTCAGAGAATAACTATATACAATTTTCTAAGGAGAGGAAATATTTTTATCAACTCTGTACACTGCCCTCGAATGTCGAGTGATAACTTTGTGTCTGACGTTCCACTTAATCGACATCTTAAATCGTGAAAAATATAATTTACAAAAAAACGTTTCTTAAGATGAGTATTGCCCATTATAACAGCTATTTCAATGACATAATAAAATATACCTCAGGTAATTCATTTTGTTGCTTTAAATCCTCACCTCCAGATTTACTGACACGAATAAAATTACACATAGCTAAGAGCTTACCTCTAAAATGCTATTAAAATATCATATTAATGTTTTAAAATGTTAAATTTAAGATAACATTTAGTTATTGCATGCTCATTCAAAGTACTGTCATAGCTTCTTTTCGTTGTAGGCAGGATTTTACACGAGATATTAGCAATATAAATACGGAGCAATAATAGCAAGTGAATCCAAAAAAGTTAATTAAGGAGTTCTAATGCATAGGAATGCGCAAACACTCGCAAAGGAATTTTGAGATGCGGATGTAACTGTATTACTTACCCAAGAATTATATAAAATAGCAACCACCGTACCTTTACGTAATCTCAAGCAATAAAATTTTCTAAGTAGAGAAAAGATTTAAATATTTCCGCTATTATTTTCACATACTATGGTGAATTATGTTCATAACCTTGTGACAAAAGTCAACTCACGACATAAGCATGACCATCGAACATTGTTAAAATGAAGTGTACGATAAAACGTTAAGTAAAATGGAAAATTATCTCGCTGGGAACGAACTATTCCACGAGGCAGTTCCACCACTATCTCTTTCGGGAAATTTCAAATTATTTTAAAAATTCATAAGCATATAAGTAAGCGATGGAGAATGGCCGTTGAAATAATGACATATGAACATGTATCAGTTTTATTAAGAGTGCGGTTATCCCTCAATCCCTCCCCCCCCCTTCTGTTACATGAGCATATATAATATCCCTCATGTAACAGTAAGCACTTCTTGGATTACCACACTCACGTTCTTAAATATCTATAGGAATTTAAGTACACTTTATTCATATTCGAATAGCATATTTTAGCCCAATGACAACAGGAATGCATCCGAGAAGTAACACCGTAGCACATAAAGTATTTAAATGTATTGAAAACTAAAAAAATGAAATGATATTAAGAGCCCCTCCATTCTCCACTATCAAATTTAATAATGACTGACATTTACCATTTTTCAATTTCAAAATAGATCTGCTTTCATTTCTGAGCAACCTCGCGAATGATATGATGGCAAATATGGCATTCATCGTTCAAAAATGTTTACTTTCTTCCCTAAAAAAATGAAAGGTTTCGCTTCCCTTGCTTTGAGTTTGGTCAATATTGACCTGATTTATTCTGGCTCATGAAAATTCTGAATATAAATCGAGACAGAAAAATGATTCAAATATACTATAAATAATATTCACAAATATATGCATATTAAGACTAACTCGGACATTTCCTACAGTAAAGATATAGCAGTGTCGAAAATATTTCAAGTTTCAAAAGTAATAATTTCCACGCATATTTATTTCCCTTAATTTGAAAACAAAGCGTAACTCAGTAATTTCAAAGCTTAATATTATAAGAGAATAGCGTGGATTCTCACCTTAACTCACCGTTGGAGATTAATTTGGGTGAGCTGGGAAAGCAGGGATGGACGAAAGAATAAGAAGCAGAATTTAAGTTCGATAACTTTGTGAGGCATCATGAAGTAATAAAACGACGTTGAGAAAAATCTTTTCCTGTGTCTTCGACCTTTTACCAGTGGGAAAAATTATATTCTAATGAAAACGAAATATATAATTAATATATAACGAAATAAAAAAATCATATTTTAATTTTCTGTTTTACAAACGTCAGTCAACCTCGAAATACTCTTCATTAACACTTATACATTGGTTCAAAAGTTTTTTTTTCACTGCGCGAAACACCTTTGGTTCTCGTCCTTTCCGATGCCTTTCAGCGTCTCCTTCGATTCTAATTTCACCTCCGGAATGTCATCAAAACGTTTTCCTTCCATAGCCTTTTCCAATGGTGTGAACAAAATAAATCATAACGTGCGATATCTAGTTAGTAGGGTTGGTGAGGATGCGGATGAATACGGTTTTTGGGGATCTGGATAATACCGTTAATCAAGCGGGGGTTGAATTTTGCCACGAATCGTACTATTTTTAATCTTCAGCTAGCATGCGCTGCACTATCTCACCCAAAGACCAGCAGTTGATGAACTCGCTGAACAATCGTCAATATCAATAGCAATATCCTCGTGCATAAAGGGCACGAATTTTTACCACGTTTTCATAAGTTTTGGACGTGGAAGGCGTTCCCAGGCGTTGAATGTCTTCGATCGACATGTTGCCCGTTTCAATCGCGAATACCACTTCTCGTGAAGTTTTTTCCAAGGCGTGCTCTTTTTAAGCCGTAGACGTCATATCAACCGCGTCCGACGAGGTTTTAGCGAATAGAATACAAAATTTCAACACTGCTCACTGCACTCGAATGCCAGCCATTTCCAAAATCGAAGAGGTTGAAAAACTCTTGGAACGAACAATGTCGCAGGGGCTGGATGATTCGTGGATAACTTTGTATCTGACGTTCCAAGTAATCGACTTTTTTAATCGTGAAAAATATAATATACAGGAAACGTTTCATAGGATGACCAATAAAATTATACATTGCTAAGAGTTTACCTCTAAAATGCTATTAAAAATTTCATATTAATGTTTTAAAATGGAAAATTATGAAATAATTAGCAATTGCAGGCTCATTCAAAGTACTGTCACGGCCTCTTTTCGCTGTAGGCAGCATTTTACACGAGCTATTAGAAATATAAATACGAAGCAATAATAGCAAGTGATTCCAAAAAGGTTAATTAAGGAGTTCTAATGCATAGGAATGCGCAAACACATGCAAAGGAATTTTCAGATGCGGATGTAACTTGTATTACTTATACAAGAAATGTATAAAATAGCAACCACCGAACCTTCACGTAATCACACCCAAGTGCGCGCAAAAAGTGAAATTTCCATGATGGAAAAATTATTTGCCCTGACCGAGGTTCGAAACAAATACTGCGCGAATTTTCGCCAGATGCTCCACGACTTAAACTACCAAGACATCCTCATCCCCTGTGGATGGCGAATCTGGGAGACACGGATCCGAATCTCAGTCACAGAAGTTCATTGTGACGAATTTTTGCACATAGTAAGAATACGATAAAACCTATGGATTGAACCCGAAAGAAACCAAAGTAAATAAATTTGTACTGTCCATTCCAATAAAAGGCGAAAATTATATTCTTTCTTCATTAATTTTTACCTAATTATGACGCTGTTGGAAGGCAAGGGATCTAGATCTGTTCGTGGCGCTTGAAGAAATTGTAGAGATTTTTGATAGCCAGAATAAAAAGCAGTATCGGCTCGTGAGTCAAACGAGGGGCACACTCCACCGGGGGGTTAACATTTTTTAATATTTTGTGCATTTTACTGAGTTTTTCAGGCAATATAGAGTCTACTAATACACAAAACAATCACTAACACAAAAACACTAACAACCACTAACTCGATTAAGTCAACTACAAGTAGGCCTATTCACATTAAAACAATTTACACATAATAAGTCAACTGGTCACCAAAACAAGGTATTCTGCAACACTAAGATTATACGGCCACCGGGCGGCGCGGCGATGTCATCACACTAGATACGTCGTTCTGCGCATGCTCGGACGGCGTCCCAAGACTTCCATAAGACACAAGCTTAGACGCGTCATAGCACCAGCAGCCACCACCACTACCCCTCTCCATATAACTGCATGGTGATGGATTGGGACGTTCTGGCCAGCGCCCCGCGGCTACAAATGCGCTATTTTTGCGTGTTTTTCCTACATATTCGATGTATGCGATTGAAAAAACACCTCGGTTAATAGATGTATAATTACAATTGAATGGGTATTAGATTTTTTTTCCTTTTTCAAATCTTTGGGAGGGGCGGCGTCCAAGAGTCCTCACGGGCAAGCCGCCACTGATAAAAAGGAAAATAAACAAAAACAAGATCTAAGCGATCCCAGCACGCAGAAAAGGAAAACTTTTAGAGGTGGCCCGAGGAGGATAACGTTGGAGACTGTGAAGGAGTTGGTTTATCTGGGGAGAAAAATAACACGAAATGGGAGGATTAAGCAGGACAGAATCAATCGCAACAAACACGCCTGGTAAGCCTTCAACAAGAAAAACATATTCACCACCAACAACAGCTTTTTAGGGAGTAGGAAATTGGTAGTGAGGACTTTCGTACGGAGAGACCTGCTCTATGTTAGTGAGACATGGATAGTTGGTGAGATAGATAAAGAAAAAGGTAATTTGAAGTATGCTATTCCCGGGAAATACTGAATACATAGAATACTGAATATAAATGAATATATAGGTCCGATAGAAGCGATAAATTAAGAGAGATGTTTTGCCGAACGGATAGATATGGGAATTCGTTTTTCCACCGAACCATAAAGGACTTAAATAAACGCTAGTCCCAACTTCGTTTGAGCACTTCATTTTTTTAAGCTGCAAACGGCTGGTGTCCTAACACCCCCTGCCACACGCCTTTTAGGCTGCTTGAGGGGTATTAAGTAGATGTAGATGAATATATCCCAGGTGGCAAGAGTCGCAAACGAGGTGTTTAGATGGATGGAAGAAAAACGGGTGTCTGCTAAGAATGCTGAATAAGGGAAGATGGAACACCTGGATTGGCACCGACATGAAAGCTTGCTTAAAACCCCACCATAAGGTAGAGAGACAAAAACCACAAGAACAGACCTAGAATGGATTACGTGAGATAGTTGGTGAAGAAAGTTGAATGCCAATCGTACTGGGAAGTGAAAAGTTTGGCCCAAATTTGATAAAGTGGAAGAATGCTGCAGACCAACCCTTGTGCCAACAAATCTCGGCAGCGTTAAGACTGAATAATAGGCTAGTTGACTAGCAGCGTTGCCTACTTAATTACGTATGCCTTAATACATTTAATTATCTAAGTTTCCTAACAGCAGGGTTCCCATTCTAACAACATTATAAAATTCACTGTTTTTTCCAGGTTTTCACGGTATAAATGCCATCAAATTCACGGTTTGTAGATAAGGCAATTTAGGCTGAAATATTGATCACGTATCGATCATCGGCCTCACGTTAACTAAAAATGTAACAGACGCAGCAGATGCCTTGAATGCAAACGCAGCAATGAGAGTGCTATCTCTTATGACGTCACCTATAGTTAGCAAAATTCAGGTCCGGCTAAAGGGTGTGAGTGGGAAAATGGAGAGAGCAGGGTGGCAGGGAAGTTAAGGAGTGCCTGATTTTTTTGCCAGGGTTAACGTCTTCCAATCGCAGGCTTAAGGTCAATGTGCTGTCATGGCACACGGACCAATTAATAATTGCACTTCGAATACGCGTGTGCAGATAAATGCATGGACAGTATCTGCACGTGACTCGGCCTTGAAACATGATCGAAACATCGATTTTTCTTTTAATCTGTCTATCTGTGACGGCTGCCAATCCTAAGGCTACTGCGCTCGCCGCTATTTTGTCTTCATAGGATTCTACCCCCTGTAATCCCTTCCTTCCCTATCCTGTCCCAGGAGGCGTCGTCGGGGTCCTATCGCGGCGGCGCCTCCTTCCTTTCTCCTTCCTGTCCTACCCCTTCTGCGGTGCAGAGGTAAAAAGGTCGCCCTTAAAGGCCCTGCCTCAGGAGTGTATCCTTGCGAGCCAGCCCTAGGAGTCTAGTTCCATTTTTTTACCGTTACATATCGTAGTTCTACAATCAAGTTTTAAGGCCGTTTTACGCGGTACACGGAATTGCGCAATCTGACGCACGTGCGAAGGCGCAATCAAAATTGCGTCGTGTAAAGCGGTGAATTGCTAGAACGCATGCGAGAATGCGTGGATGCGAGACGGCAAAATAGCCTCTGTTCTAATCTCGTTCATGCATTCGCGCAATTCCACGACATTTTAGAAATTAATGCAGCTCACACTTGCGCAATTCCGTGCCCAGTGTAAAACGGCCTTTAGAGATTTCTAAGGTTTTATGACGAAATTCACGGCTTTTTCCAGGTGTTTCTTTCACGGCATAGGAAATTCACGGCTTATTCACGGTTTGAAGGTTTTCATGGTTGAGTGGGAGCCCTGTAATATTTCTAACGGTATGTTTTGCATGTTCTAGCTTCTTAAGCAGATTACCTTCATGATTAGTTGGTAAGTTTTGCCTTTAAATGAATGTGGAAGTGTTACATGTTAACATGCGTAACATTTTTATGCCCGTGTGGTGTACATGTGGGAATACCCTTGATCCCCTTGTGGGAATTGATCATCCCAGCCGAACACCCTAAAGTTGGCTCGCAGGGCAGTATAATGATGTAGTGTTTTAAACATAAGAGAGTAATGATGACGATTTACCTCAAAACGCCCGGTAACTGACAAATTTCCGCCATTTCAAATTTACCTATTGTCACTCATTATGTTGGCATACCATATCTCGCCGAATACAGTTGAAATTATCGTGAATAATTGCCTGGATGGAATATGACTGTAAGATACTGCGACGCATGTGCCTCTATAAAAATATCCGCCGAGGAAGACGACGTTCGCGGAGAGGCAAGAAGCTGCGCAGGCGAATGGAGCCAATGGAGAAAGGATCCCTTCCTCCCCGTGGGCTTTTCACATTCCTGCTCGCCTGACTCTGAAGCGCCATTCATTTCGGCCCAAGGCGAAGACGACGGCGGAAGACCACGCCCAGATTGCAAGCCCAGATTAATGAACCGCGACACGGGGAACTCCAGGGAAAAGTTTTCCTTTAATTCATTTCTGTATTTCTGTTTTATTTTTTCATTCCCTCTCTCTTCTTCGGTTTCCGCGAGACCCCTCTTCCCCCGGTTGAATCCCCCGAACAACTTCAGGCCCCCGACCCACCCCCTTCCCAACGACTTGAAGCCTTATGCCTTCACGATAACTTTCCCGAGTTTAATTAATAATTAAGCACAAGTCACTCATATACGTCGCATATCCATAACACTAAACTCATCGAGGATGATGAAGCCATAAAGATTGGAAATTTGTCCTACATCAAATCGTTCATGGCAAAATCTTATTCTTAGCAGAATATAAACCAGAAAAATTGTCTATCAAAGCCTCATAATGAAATCTGGCTGCGAATAAATACTTATTTTTTTAAATTTAATTTTGAAATGACGGAAATGCACAAAATCGTTTTCAAGGCAAATTTTGGAGACATAATTAATTATTAATCTTAATTATTTATTGAATTATGAGTAAATCGTAAATCAGACTATCTCAAATCATAAGGTGAGAAGCGAAAATAAATAAAATGTGTAAGCAGAGCTAAGTTACCTATGCTAAGACGTTCATCCGTTTATTTTTCCTCCGATGGAAAATCCTTTTTCAGGAAGAGTGAGACACGTTTTTATAGGTCATGCGCAGCCATATTGGTTATCATTTAAATTGCCATAACAGATCAGGTAAATAAAATCGACGATTTTATTTGCACGGCAGTATCCTGTGATTTTCATGCGTAGTTCGCTACAGAAATAAACAACAAAACAAGCAAAAGTTTCAAGATAAGATAGTGGGGAATCCTCGAAGACATCCAAGAAGAAGAAGACATCCAAGAAGAGGAAGATACGGGCAGAATTTCTAACTAAAATATCACTCAAAGAAAAAAATGTGAAAAGAACTAATGAGAATGATTTATTTTCTACTTTATAAATTTTTAACCTTTGTTTAACAAGTGTACAATTATTTTTTTAGATATTTTCCTTGTTTTAAGGTAAATGATGAATTGTTATAATGTGTATTTCTTATCCTCAATATGTGTGTTTAAATAGGCAAATAGCCAATTAATAATGTTTCGTTGACCCTATATCTCTTCAAATTACGTATAAGCTATGAAGCTCATCCTGTAAACAAAATAATGGAGCATAAAAAGGCTCAAATCTCTAATTTAATTCCTAGAGAAATGGGGCTGTCCTTACAACTACACCAGGTAGGGTAGGGGCGAAGTACTACATAGATTTAGATTAATCTCATAGCAATTAGGTCCTATCGGAGCTAAACGTAAGCTTCAACAGCCAACTTGCTCACTGATGCGCACGAAAACTTCAAAAACCACTACCAACCATACCAGGCAAAAATGACCATATAAAGAAGGCAAAAATGCCCGATGTATGAGCAAGTGCCCTTAGCGGAAGGTACAAAAATGAAATTATCCTACCCTAACTCAAAAATTGCTACTGCAAAAAAGTCAAAGAATTATGTAATGTTGACACATTTGACTAACACATGAGAAAGAGCCTACAGTAGGATATAACTAGAGGGTAAAAAAATTAAATTTTCGCTCCGTAACCTAAATGTAGTCTACGAGAAAAAAGAAAAATAATAATATTTTGTTGACCCTATTTAGATGCTCCAGATATTATTAGGTAGAGGCACCACGTCTCTTCAAATTACGTAGAAGCGTTGAATCTCGTTCTATAAACAAAAAAATAAACCTCATAGGCCTCAAATCTCTAATTTTTTTCCTTGTGATTTGGGTGCTTTCCTTACAACTACACTAGGTAGGGTAGGGGTGAAGTATATAGATGTAGATTAGCCTCATAGCAATTCAGTCCTATCGGAGCCAAACGTAAGCTTCAACCGCAAACTTGCTCGCGCGCGCCTCAAATGTTCTTATTCCCAAAGCGGCTTAAAATCCGGGAGAAAAATCCGGTTCCGCTTGTGAAATCCAATTTCCCCCACCCCTCACCTGCTTCCGACAAACATACCTCCCCTTCCGCCGTGATCCCGCGCTCAAAACAAAACAAAAGCGCAGAGCGACCGAGGCGTTGGAGCCTCCCATTCGAGACTGCGTTGAGAAAAACCTAATCCGAGGTTTTCCCCGACTCGAGGCTGTGTTCTTCCCGTCATTCGCCCTTCCGAGAAGTCTTACGCGGGGGAATAGGAGACGAATGAAAAAAATTGAAGCACGGAAACCGAATATCCAAGATGGAACGGTGGACGTTACCCTAAATCGGCTTTCAACGCTGCCTCCGGCCTTCAAATCGTCTTGTTATTTAAAGCCGGTTACTTCACCTATTCTAAGACAAAAAGGCGCTTTCGCGGAAAGGTTAGGGTGATCAGAGATAGCGGAAAAGGGAAGGAATTTTTTTTTCCTCCCACTCACCTCGGGCTACAGAGATCTCTTGGCTTAGCTTCCATTCCAAGAACTATCACGACCCGCATGGCGTATTACATTCCCGAAATCCGCACCCGAAGAATACTAAGAATACTAAAGGCTTCGTCCAAATGACATTACTAGAACAAATTGGAAAAATATTGTCCCTCTTCTCATTATCCACGTTATTTTTAATCAAGAATGCAACAGTGGCAGTATATGATATTGAAAACTAATAAGTTTACACTCAAAATTGTAACTGATCCTGCCACTGAGCCAGAAACACGCAAGATAGGGATCAGAGAATTTTTCTCAACAACGATACGAGGGATCAGTCCTACACCATACACAAGAAGCAGGAGATAAAATTCGAATTATTCTTTAATCAGTTGAATACCAAATACTTGTTTTCATACACTGTTTAACCTAGCTCACCTGAAATTATACGCTTGCAATTTAGTTGTGAGATATTAAGTTAAATAAAATATTAATTACACGTAGAATAGGCACAAAATCACCGTTGAATAATGTGCTTGCTTAATTCTACGGATTAAAAACAAAAATTTGAATACACCACAACTTCCAGAATGACTTTCATCAGGATGACTTTTGCCAAGAAGATGGATATCCTCTGCAATAATACTTGAGTTTGACGCCTTTATTATTTAGGCTTAACTCGGTAAATACATTACGTCAGCCAGCGTTTTATGCTCATAAGTCTGTATTTGCTTAAATTCATACGAGCCATAAGTTGCGATTTCTGGATTATTTCCTCTAAATCTCGAAGGCATACTGTCTCCATAAAATTAGATGCTATTAGTGGAATTCGGGATCGTCAACTTACTTAAATGGTACAAAATATGGTACAAACAATATTATTCATTAAGTTAGGCTACATCATAGTCAAAGACTCTTGGAGTAAAGCCATCATCATTGCACCTATTCGATAACGACGTGGATGGGAGTTTAGGAGTTGAACAATGTATTTCTCACCATTTACTTGTTCATTCATATGCTAAAAATATGAAAAACCTTTCAAGCTGAGGAATTATTCATACCTGAAACGCATTTTTACATTTAAGAAGTTTCGGCACCGATTTAATCGAGGTAATCCAAGGAGATTTCATCGCTGCCATTCATACAGATAATGATTATGCTCTGTACATACACTTAATGTTAATGCAACACTTCTTTACATGTAAGAAATGAAACGAACTATAAGTCAGAGGGAGCATTTATGTAGAACATTAACGCCAAAAAAACTGAAGTTTCGAATGAACTTACGAAAATAGAAATGAGAGACTGCTTATTAAATTTCAAAGAAAAATTATACCAACAATCAAATAATATTTTTTAGGCTTTCTGAGGCTTGGAATGAGAAAAAAAACTTGGAAACCGTTGGAACCTGATATATCCTTTAAACCTCGGGCCGCGAGTTGAATAATAAGCTAATTACAGAAAGCTAAGTTCAACGCGGGAGGTCAAAATGTGTGCCCAGGCCAGTAACTTCATCGTGCTCCTAGCTCCGAGGTGGTTTGGCTAGATAGATCCTACGTTTGTATTAATTGGAAATTGTTCAGTTCCATTCAGTGTAAAAACTTCATCCCAGCCTTTCCGCTGAACGCGAGGTCTCCGCAAGGACTTCCGAATTCTAACGAAAGGTATTGAGCTCGCCTGCGGTGATTCAGCGCGGTGGAATTGAAGCAAGTAGAAATCTAAGAATTTTCTGGATAACTTTGTGGATGAGAGACCAAGAAATTCAACTTAATGAACTTTCCTCAGCGCGTCTTCACACCAACATTAACTACAGGTATTTCAGTGAATCGTGGCTGATTAAGAAAAATGAAAACCAGTGGTTTCTCGCATTACATAGATCTCAATGAAAACGAAAAAAAGTTTAAAAAGATTTCTTCCAATTCTACGCAACAGCTGAAGATAAATTAGAAGAAAATCATGATATTAGTCGGCAGTACAAGAATGGAGGCTTAGACTAACGTTGAAATAGGAAAAAATAAACTTCAGGGGGTTGAAGAATTTCCAGCTACAGTGGTAGCCGGACGTGCTGGAAGAAGCAATTAGAAAATAACAAATTGCATAGACCAAGCAAATAACGTATTCCTGAAAAGTAGAGTCATCATCAGACATCGTAATCAGCTGGAGAGACGGAGGCTGCGCGCTAGGCCTAGATTGCTTGAACAATTGGGAATGGATACCTTTAAGAGCGACACGGAGAACATAATATTAGATCCGCACTATATTTCCTGGTCCAAAGAAGCGATAAATTAAGAGAGATGTTTTGCCGAATGGATAGATATGCGAATTCGTTTTTCCCCCGAACCATAAAGGATTTCAATAAATGTTAGTGGTAATTTCCTTAGAGCACCTCCTTTTTATTTGTAAATGGCGGGTGTCCTAACACCCCCTGCCACACGCCTTTTAGGCGGCTTGCGAGGTATTATGTATATGTAGATGAGAGAGCATTAGCATTGAAGTAAGGAATCGATTCATTAGGGAAAATTTTTCAGTGCACTTCTCCGCGGCAATGAAGTATGGTCGATGACAGCAGCAGTGAAAACAACGGAAACTTTCGAAATGCTTTGTTTAAGAAGTATGAGGAATGTAATAAGTAACTGTAGCTAAGGACGTTCCGAGAAAGCTACACTTAAGCTTGTACACTTAAGTTTTTTACGCTAATGTAGGGAAGACGATTGGGTGGCTTAATCGCTCGTACAATGGGACACAATTGAATAATTAAAATGAACGCTAAAAAAATGGTATAAGGGAATAATGACAAATGAAATACATACAGCATATAATGAAGGATATAAAACTTCAGAAGGATTGAGTGATTGTTGTTAAAAGATTAGCTGTTATATAAATTTAGTGGAGAGTTGCGTTAAGCCTATCTCCGAGTTACTGACCGATTACCACGGATCACAAACTGAAAAATCAACTTTTTTATTAGATAAAATGAGCATAATTGATTAACCAAGAAAGTAGATGTGGGCATATAATTCCAGCTATCGTCAAGAGATTCAATGGTATAGGTATCAAAGTTATATTTGAGATAAATACAATTGCTTGCGAATTAACTTCATGGAACTTGTTCATGAATGTCTCTCAGTTTTACTGGAAATGTTATCACATATTTTCAAACTCACACCCCAATTATTATTTTTTACCAGTATTGCAAATTATTTTTAAAATAAAACGTTGTTAAAGGAAATATTCTTCAATTGATTGCATAGAAAAATGTAAGATTTATAATGAAAATGTGATATCAGTGAGAACAAGTAAGGGAAAGGAAAATGAACTGAGATAAACTTAATACATATCATCATCATCATCATCAGTGATTACTGTCCTTAGACAGGTTTCCACTGGACTTCTCTCCATCTTTCTCTATCCTGAGCATCCTCCTTTAGGTCTTTGTATTTTCTTCCTCTTCTTATATCATCCAACATTCCCATCCTCCTTCTTCCTCTTCCTCTCTTTCCTTCTATCTTCCCTTCTATTATTCTCCGTTCCAAACAATTCCTTCTTAATATATGCCCTAACCAACTTGCCTTCCTCTTATGAATCATATGTATTAATTTTCTTTCCTCGCCTATTCTTCTTAGAACTTCCTCATTCTTCACTCTGTCAGTCCACTTCACTTTCAACATTCGTCTCCATACCCACATTTCAAAACTTTCTAAATACCTCTCCTCCTTCTTTTTAACAGTCCATGATTCACATCCGTACAACACTACACTCCACACAAAACATTTCATAAACCTCTTCCTCATCTCTATTGGAATTCTTTTTGCTGTTACCAATGCTTTTACCTTTCCATACGCTCCTTTACCTATTGATATCCTTCTTCTTATTTCCTCAGTACAACTTCCATTCCATCTTACCAGACTTCCCAAATATTGGAAAGTCTGTACTTGCTGTATGATATTTCCTTCTAAGGATATACAAACACAACCTTCTTTTCTGCTGATTCTCATCACCTTGGTTTTATTTATGTTTAAGTTCATTCCAAATTCTCTCCCCACATCCATTATATCATCCATCACTTGTTGTAAATCTTCTTCACTTTCTGCCAGCACTGCCTGATCATCTGCATATTTAATTGTTTTTATTCTTTCTCCTCCTATTACAACTCCTCTAGCATTTTCTAAAGCTTTCTCCATCATTTTTTCTGCATAAACATTGAAGAGCTCTGGAGAAAGGCAGCACCCTTGCCTCACTCCTCTTCCTATGCCAATTTCTTCTGTTTCATCATCTCCAATTTTTATAACTACTACCTGCCTACAATACATCTCCTTTATTAATCTCCTATCTTTCCAATCAATGCCAATGTCTTTCAAAATTTTCAATAACACATTCCAATTAACCTTATCAAATGCCTTTTCCCAATCAATAAAGCAAATGTACAAATCTCTATTCACTTCCATCATTCTTTCTCCTATCATCCTCAAGCATCCTATTGCATCACGAGTCCCTTTACCCTTTCTAAATCCAAATTGATCTTCTCCCATATTTTCTTTAATTCTTCCTTCGATTCTTTTTAATATAATCCTTGTAATTACTTTGGTAACATGGCATATAAGACTAATTGTCCTATAGTCTTTACATTCTTTGGCATTACATTTCTTTGGTATTGGTATTAGAATAGTTTTAAGTAGATCATCAGGCCAGCTCCCGGTATCATATATCCTATTGATTAAATTTGTTAGTCGACTCATTGCACTGTTACCTAGGTTCTTTAATGCTTCTGATGGTATTCTATCGCATCCCATTGCTTTCCTTTCCTTGAGATCCTTGATTGCCTTTTCCACTTCTCTTCTCAGTATGTTTGGTCCTCTATTCACCTCTTCACATTCCCATTCCTCTTCCAGCTCCATCTCAGAATGATCATCTTTACTATCATATAGTTCTTTCACATATTCTTTCCATATGTTTTTATTTTCCTCAACACCTGTTGTTATCTTTCCGTATTTATTTAACATTCCTTGTTTACTTATTTTCTTTAGCTCTCTTTTTGTGAACTTTTTAGCTGTTTTATACATTTCTTCCAATCTCCCTTGTTCTTCTAGGACTTCCATCTTTTCGCATTCTCTCTCCATCCACTCCTCTCTTGCCTTATCAGTTAATCTTCGTAGTTCATTGTTAAGTTTCCTATATTGCCCTTTTCCTTCTTCAGTGTGAACATTTTTCCACTTTCTCCTTTCCTCCATTTTATCTATCATGCTCTGAGTGATCCATTCCTTCCTATTTCTTTCCTTTTGTACAACACCAACTTCCTCTTCTAAGACTTCCCATATTACATCCCTAATGTTATTCCATTCCTCTGATACCTCATTACTTTGTCTTACATCTTCCAATTTTTTCTCAACATTTTTATTATATGCTTCATTCTTCTCATTTTTCAGCTTTATTACATCCCATTTCCTTATCAACCTCCCTTTTTTAACAAGCTTCAATCGTGTTCTTATATCAGTAACTAGAAGATTGTGGTCAGAGTCAGCATCTGCTCCTGGGTAGGTTTTTGCCATTTTAACACTATTCTTAAACCTTTGATTGACAATAATAAAATCTATCTGATATCTTGAAATATCTCCAGGTGCTTTCCACGTGTACAACCTTCTTTTATGATTTTTAAACCAAGTATTTGCAATCCATAACTCCAAGCGTTCACAAAAATTTATCAATTTTTCTCCTCTTTCATTTCTACTTCCAAGACCATAATCTCCAACTACATTCGTCCTTCTTCCATTCCCCACTACACTGTTCCAATCTCCCATCATTATAGTTCTTACTTTGCCTTTTCCATTTTCTTCATATACTTCCTCTATTTGCTCATATATCCGTTCAATCTCTTCTTCTTCTGCATCTGATGTTGGCAAGTACACTTGGATAATTAATGTATCTACTGGCTTACTCAGTATCTTGATAGCCACTACTCTATCGCTTACTGGCATAACTTTAGTTATATTTCTCTCCAAATTCTTTCTGTATATCAACCCGACTCCATTTACCTTAGATTCCCCTCCCTTATAAATAATCTTATAATCTCCTGAATCAAATTCTCCTTCTCCTTCCCATCTTACTTCACTTAATCCTAGAATACTGATGTTGTGTCTCACCATTTCTTTCTTCACATTTTCCAACTTCCCTTTCCTATTCATTGTTCTGACATTCCATGTTCCTATTCTCAATGCTGATGTTACCTTTCCCTTCTTCTTTCTCTTCTCTTTCAAACCACACAGTTCTCCTGGGATAGTGCCCACCCGGAGATCCGAATGTGGGCATATTACTCCGGAATATTTCTTATTCTCAGGAATCACCATGCTTTCATTGTAGTCCAGCGGGACTAGGGATACCGTAAGGGTCTTTAATGCGGTGGTTTCCCCTTGCCTTCCGCATCCTATGCCGTTGACCTTGTGAGTTCATCCGCCTTTTGGAATGATTTCCCATTCCAAGGGCAAGAGGGTGCCCTAACCCCTGTCCGCTCATCCATCCTCTACAGAGGTTGTTGGCTTTGACAGGGGGGGTCTCCTTATCCCGGGAGATACTCGGTCCCTGTGTCGTTAGCCGTTTTTAATAACGTTGCCCCCTCTCTACCACGAGGAGGTGATCATCAGGATTTTCCTTTCATTGAACCAAGGACCAAAAGGCATTACCTTGGTTCTCCAGTACTTTTTAGTACTTTTACATATAGCTATCCGTTAAAAAATATCAATGTGCTCTACATAAATGAAAGTACTTTTAAAAAGAAAAAAACGAAATCGCACCACTTCAACCAAAGCTTGGCTTCTGGACCACCCTCGGAAGGGATCTTTCAGGACCTTAGGGCCAGTCACAACAATTTAGATGGCTAATGAACCTTCACCATGAAACATTACTCAAAATTGCCGACCTTAATGACAATCGTATCAATAATGTAGTATTGCGAGAAGGACAAACATACAGACACACATTCTGTATTTTTTTACATATATAGATGACCTAACCATAAAAAATAAGAAATGAGTTGAAATAGAAAGTCATATTTTGTGCCAACGGAGCAAGAACGAATCAATTTTCGCCCGTCAAAAGTTTTATTTCAAATTCACACAAGAAGTTACTTCCAGCAGAAAATTTCCGCTAGAGAATTTGAATAAATTGTTATTCATATCGCAGGCAGGCTTCAGAACGAATCGAATTCCCTCGGTTCTTTCCCAGGCTTCCCCAAAAACGTCTACTTCTTACAAAATATTTACCATTAAAGTTAAGTCCAATACATCTCATGAATCACAACTATATTTCACGTACAAACACAACTCGGAAAAGAGGGATGGCGCCGTATGACATCAAAAAATAAAATCGAAAATATATATTCTTCGGGCGGGAAAAATATAGCGTCCGCGGTCACGTATGGCTTTGCGCGCACGAGACACAATGCGGGTCTGGGATGCGACGGTTTTTACGTGTTGTGAGGGGAAGAAAACACTTTCGCATATTTTTCATTTTCCCGCATGCTACGCGGAGATGTCAACCTTCGCCGCCCTTCCATTCAAAGGGAACTGCTTCTCTTCCCTTTGCCAAGGCTCACGCTTTGCTGGGGAAAAACCCTTTCGTGGGTGGTTTCCGTAAGGGAAAGCCGGAAGGACAGAAGGAGAAATGCCCCAAGGGTGTGAGTCACAGCAAAGCAGCCAAACGACACCCTTGTGAGAGAAATTTTCATGCTTCCAAGCAGTATCCATAGATGACTTTTCTAAGGCCCGCTATTTACGAAAAAATTTCTGAGAAAAATTGTACAAAATTCATGAATCTCATAAAAAGTTTTCTCATTTTAAAACCATATATAACATTATTGTAACTACTTATCTTTAAAAAAATTGGATGGCACCAAAAGAAGAAAACATATCGATGGCTAAGTTCTAACAACACGTATCTCAAATTCGGCCGGTTTGAGGCAGGTATCTTAAACAAAACGTAATAACATTAAAATAAAAAAAATACAAGCAAAAACAAGTCTTGGTTTCCAAATGAATGCTTCTTTTTCAATTTTATGAAATTTTGGTTTTTAATTTCAGTGTCCAAGTAACAAATATTAATCGTTTTTTTGCTCTCACGAAAATCTGCTATTTTTGAGATACGTGTGGTTAGAACTTAGTCATCGATATACATAAGTGAGGGCATATGGAAAAGAATTGCGTAACGAAAGAAACCTTGTATTACCAGGAAGGATTGATGTTTAAATCAGTGAGGTTCGCGGACGATCAGGCGCTGATCATCCAGTCATCGAAGGAAAAGTTAGAAAAGCGCTGCGAGGAGTATGGCATGAAGATTAATCACAAAAAGACTAAGGCTATGCGATTATGTAAAGCATCGCCATTGATGTGAAACTAAAGATAAACATAGGTGGGGGAAAAACTTCGGCAGGTAGAGCAATACAGCTATTTTGGCAGCACTTTAGAGGAAAACGGATACAGTTGCTAGGACATAAGGATGAGAAATGCGTTAACAAAGGAAGCTTTCATGAACAGGAAAGACCTTATTATCGGATTGTTATTTCAGAGTTTCAAGAGGATGTTAATGAAGAGTATGATCTGGAGTGCAGCGCTCTACGGTGCGGAAACGTAATTAAATGTTAAAAAAGTTTTTTTTAATTTTTCATATAATAATGAATTATTCTGAAACTTTTCGCTGAATATTTTAACGCGAGCAACACACATTGCACGCTCAAAAGTGATAGGTCTCGACAGGTGAGGCTAGAGCACACCACAGACTTGACAGTAGTGGACGTCGATCGCAATAAGCAAAACCCAGTGTTTAAATTTTCATTCACCAATGCAGCATGAACATAACTTATCTTGTTAATGATAAGAACTTATCTTGTTTAGATCATGAGGTTAATTTGGGAAAAATACTATTCAAGGAAATGGTTCACATATCTGGATCAATTAACAGATGTAATAAAAAACAGACATCGAAAACCTTAGCAAAATTTATTTCTATTTAATTAATCGAAATTAATGGTAACTAAGTTATGTAATAGCTTAGTTACCTACTATCAATAAACAAATATGTGCATAACTAAGGCATGTAAACATTCTTGTGTATTCCCTTTTAATTATTTAATTATATTATTGTAAACATTAAAAAAACTGTTTTGTAACCTTTGTTTATTTATCAATATTGTGCATTATTGTATTTTATTGCGCTCTCATTTTTTCATTCATAGCCCTGAGGAAGGTTTTGAAATAACCCGAAACGTTGGCAAATAACTTTTTGCATTATATATGACATACACCCCAGGAATTTTTGGTCATTAAATAATTTGGAGATATCCTGAGAATTAGAAATTATAGTTTGCTATCTATCTTCAAAATAGCAACTATTTTTTGGCTGTTAGCAGTCTACATTTACATCTATCTAATACCCCGCAAGCCGCCTAAAAGGCGTGTGGCAGGGGGTGTTAAGACACCAGCCGTCTACGCATAAAAAAAGTGCTCTACGAAGTAGGACTAGCATTTAGTTAAGTCCTTTATGGTTCGGGGAAAAAACGAATTCCCATATCTATCCGTTCGGCAAAACATATCTCTTAATTTATCGCTTCTATCGGACCTGGAAATATAGTGTGGCTCTAATATTATGTTCTCCGTGTCGCTCTTGAAGATATCCATTCTCAATGGGGAACATGCATGAACTTTGTTTCTCCCGTTATTGTAGCCTATCTTATAGAGAATTTTCTCACCAATCCGAATATATAAGCCAAAGTTGTCTACGTCAATCATAAATGCTGTAAAATGCTAATAAAATTCTAAAAAAAATCGACGAAAGTCACGTGACCCGGAACGCTTTCTCATTGGCTTGACGTCACCGAACAATATTCAGTCTCAGTGGCCTCAGTTCTCCGTAAAATTCGATGTCTAAATACTGCTGTTTTTCAATGAATACAGATCTTTAATGTCGTTAGGGAGTTGTTGATGGAAAAAGAGGGGGATTGTTGGAGGAATGAGGTGAAAAGAAAACTGATTGATAAAATGACTGAAGTGGGATTTAAGAAGGCGCAATCAGACAATTTACCTATGGTTGACTCCTTTATTGTGGCCGCCTTCCTTAAAAACAGTGATTCTTTCGACGCCGCCGAGATGCGTGGAGTGAAAGCAAGCTATTTAATGCATAGGAAAATTTTTAAGTTTTAACATTGTTTTCTGTTTATAAATACTTATTTTTGAAATCAAATAAACTATCCTTCATCAGCGGTTAATTATTAGCTGCCCATAATTTTAATACCAAACTTATCATGTGGTTCTCTTATATCAGCTCCATAGTCGTTAGAATATAAGTAATGAAACAATAGACTAATGTACAAATATGTTTCAGGCATGATTAATGCCCAATAATTCTGAATTATTACAACATCTTCACTCACCAATAATACGATTCGGCATTTAGCAAACTAAATGTGTCTCATAATATGACACTATCTCTGAAAAAAGAAAAAAGGAGCTGCACTTTGTGTTGCTGCTCCTGATTTTGAGAAGACAAAGAATATTTCTTGTCTATGGATTGAGTATGACCATGATTTTGTAATGAATGTTGTGGCTGCCGCCACAAGGTTTTGGGAGAAAAATATTTTTCCTATTCTTTTCAACAGCTGTAAACATGATTAGTTTTTTTTAGTTACCCCAGAACTGGCCCCATATGCTACTTGTTATATTTTTGTAATAAATTTATTTTGCACTCCCTTTCATTGTCCGCATTTTTTCAAGTATGCTACTTTATTAATGGAGCCTGAAGATTAATTAAGCCACAAGATATAATAATCACATCATCCATCAAGGTAATAAGATTGTGATCTATACATGCATGAGGAACTAACATTTTAAATTCCCTAATGCGTCTGATAACACGCTCAACATGAATCCTCAAGCTGGCAATATTTTCGTCTCCATTACTTCCTTTTTGGTGCTCTTAACTTCAGACTTAACACTGGGGGGTGGAATTAATGTGCAGCCTTTTGTACCAAGAAAGCCATCAATGTGTTTGTAACCCCGATCAGCCATCACAGCACAATGAGAAGGCAAGTATTTAAAGTAATCACATTGCTCTACAAGCAGTGAATCAGATATCCGACCTCCAAAGCCCTTAGATATGTAATTTATTAATCCATCAGGTGAGCTAGACACCAAGTACTTCAGAGTATTTGCAGACTTGTATTCCGACCATGTTAGAGCTTGTTTTACAGGGTCCGATGGTTTTTCTATCTCTACTTCTAAGCAATCAATAATTGATTGTACATGGCTACACCTTGATCGAAATGGTATGGGCAGTAACTCTAATATCTTTTTCTTGGCTGGCCATATAATGAGCTGTTTCATACATTGGGATATTTTTGGAACAGCATCATGAATCACCCTACTAGCTGTGCTGAATGATATGCTTAAGTCATCAGAGAGAATAGTAAAGCATTCATTAAGTCTAATCTTTTTCAGAGTTAGCATGATCATGGACATATGTAAATTTGTGTTTCTCTGAAGAGTGCCCAGAATTAAGCAACAGTTTTCAGGTACACCCATGTATAGCTTAGGGTTTCTATTAAATAAATTTATTAGTGCAATTGCTAATTGCTTTCTTTCAACTGAGTCATTTTCATTAAGAAATTCAGCTTCTGAGTCATTAGATGAATTATCAGAAAAAATGTACTCATCTTCTTCACTCATATCCTCCTCAGAGCTCGACTCCTCACAAGTTTCACTGACTTTCCTTCTCTTCAAACTTTGAATGGGGGGTGTCTGGGTATTTACATATTTTATTTTTTTTGGTGATGTCGCCCTATCAGAAGCACATGTCTTTATTTGCGTTTGTTTGCTCCTGAATTCTGTGCGAACTTGAACCCCAACACTTGATGACACTTGAGAGGAAATACCTGAACTACTCTCCCGGTCATCCTCTGACTTAGCTTCAAGTTCACATAGTTTGTCAGCTTCATTGCCACTGGAACCTGTGCTCAATTATTTATATATATGAATTGAAAAATGCAAGTATCAAAGCTCCATGCACACGTACTTAAACCGGTAGAAAAATGCTCAGCAAGGTCAACCCGAAAACCTTGCTGCGCATGCTGCACCACCCCGCGAAAGTCTCCATCAACACGGTAGAAAAATCTTATAATAATACTTTTCTTGAAATATAATAACACTTTTTCCGTTCATAATTAAATTTTTCCTATGATGTGATTGTTTGTAACTTTTCAATTTATATTACGTGGCAATAACATCCTTTGGCTCAATTCAATCTTTTTTAACTCACAAAAATAAGATTTGCAACCTTACTGGCACGTACGCTGAAATCTACATCTACATAATACCCCGCAAGCCGCCTAAAAGGCGTGTGGCAGGGGGTGTTAGGACACCAGCCGTTTACAGCTATTAAAAAAAAAAGAAGTGCTCTAACGAGGTTGGGACAAGCGTTTATTAAAGTCCTTTATTGTTCGGGGGAAAAACGAATTCTTATATCTATCCGTTCGGCTAAAAATCTCTCTTAATTTATCGCTTCTGTCGGACCTGGATATATAGTGTGGCTCTAAGATTATGTTCTCTGTGTCGCTCTTAAATATATCCATTCTTAATTGTTCAAGCAATCTAAGCCTAGCGCGCAGCCTCCGAGTCTCCAACGGCTCCCAGCCTAATTCGCTTAACATCTGGGTAACACTGTCTGTACGCCCGTAGCGGTTTTTGACGAAACGCGCAGCCTTCCTTTGTATCTTATTCAGCTCGCGGATTAAGTCTTTCTGCACTGGATCCCATACACTGGCTGCATATTCAAGGTGCGGTCGGACGAGAGCGAAATAGCACCTTTCTTTTACTTTCTCATCCGAAAATCTTCCCACAATACGCTTGACGAATCCTAATTTCTTCAGGGCCATGCCGCAAATATTCTTTATATGAGTTCCCCACGTGAGGTTCGAGGTTATCGTAACTCCCAGGTACTTCACTTCGTCTGTTGCCTTTATGTTAATGCCATCCACTGCATAAACATTGTTAGTGTTGGACGAATTCCGCAAAAAATGTACCGCCATGCATTTGCTCAGATTAAGTTCGAGTCCCCACTCTTGACTCCACAAATGAACGTTGTTTAAGTCCGATGATAGATTTCCATAGTCAGAGTGATCACTAATTTCGCGATAGATGACAGCGTCGTCAGCAAATAAACGTATTTTACTGCTAATGCGGGAGCACAGATCGTTAATGTATATAATGAACAACAGGGGGCCGATTACGCTTCCTTGTGGAACACCTGATGTAACTTTTACAACATCAGAGCTAATTCCGTCAAGAACTACTTTTTGTTTACGATCTCTGAGGAAGTCGCGTATCCAGTTTACAACTGTTTCGTTTAATCCGCATGACTGTAATTTGTATAAATGTTGTATGAAATGATCCTCACAACAGAAAGCTGTTTATAATTTCGAGATAGAATTTACGTCTCTTCTGCAGGCTCTCAACCATTTTAATCTCTTCTTCGAATCTTTCGGGACATAAATGAAAACCTTCTTCGGCGTGGAATTTGAGGTATTTGAGCAACAGGGCACGACACAAGATTTGTAAAACATTCTCTCTTTTTTCTCGTTTACATCCATTATGCTTGTTATGCTTGAATGAAATAATCAATTAAGATTAGTGAAAATCACTAATTAAGAAGCAAAAGCAATAATTTACTCGAAATGCCGTTTCATCATCCATCCACTTACTTTCTTGTCAAAATGTAAACAATGGTCTCTAGCGATATCGTTCTGTGACGTCACGCGTCCATTGCCCCATGACGCAGTGTTTTCAGGCTGCCGAGAAAGAATTATTTTTAAAGAGTGATATCTCAGTAAAAAACCGCAGGTCGCCTGTGAAATTTTTACCAAATCCATTACAGATAGTGGTCTTCCGATTCATCTGGTTATAAAAAATTGTGGTTCGTGGGTATCGTAACTCCCAAAGTCGTCCAGTGAACTTCGCAAGCATATGAGCAACCCCAGGAGAAGGAGCCATGTCGCGCCCCCGACGGGAACAACAGCAGCGGTGAGTGGTATGCCATCGGCCCGGCTCGACTTTGATTTAAACAATATACAGTCCACATTTATTATCACGATCGGAAGTGATCATATGAGTTACGAATCCACGAGAGGTTCGAGGGTATCGTAACTCCCAGGTACTTCACTTCGTCTGTTGCCTTTATGTCAATACCATCCGCAGAATAAACATGATTATTTACAGTCCCATTAAAAGAATATATTGCGAGATTATAAATATATCTCAGCTATATAGCCTGTGCGTCCACACTTTCCTCGGTCATCCTCTCTCCACCACGTCCGTCTAATTATTGGAGGAGAGGAGAGAAGCGGGGAGAAGCAGACCGCGAGAGACTGATGGGAACCGGCCCAGGTGTTCCACCGGTTGACGTCACATCCACACTTCCAAATCTTCATGACGAGGAGGAAGAGATGAAGATGTACTTTTATATTTTTCCATTCCATTCTCTCGAAAAACCAAAATGAGTCTCTGAAACGGCGTTTTCCAGATTAACCCTTAAAGTGCCAATCGCGCTCCTCCAATCTCTCGCGAAAAGTGGCAGGAGCGCCGCTATCGTGCTCCTCAAGCAATGCCACTCTTAGATGCTGATAATTAACTAATCATACAATTGTCAATATTTATTTTATTTTAAAAACGACTATTTTCTTCAAATTATAAAAATTAACCAATAATTCGTCATATAATACAATAAAAAGGTAAAACACATATAATAACGATTTCGTAAAGTTTTTGAACATATACCTTTACTTATTTTTGAGACCTAATTTTTTTCCCTGACCTACTGCAAAATCAGCAAAAATGCCTCGGCACTTTTGGCATAGTTCCTAGAAAATTCGTTGCCACTCAAAGGGTTAACAGACTCGTCCTTCTCCCCTTTCTTTTGCATCCTACTTCATTCAAGTTCATCCGAATAAAGATTCAAAGGTGAGCTTCTAAACTTCTAAGTTTGAACATGAAGAGTTTGAAGACGCTCAAAGATGAACGATATCGACAAACAAAATGACGAATGAGTAATTTTTCAACCGAAATTTATTGCTTAAACATAAGTCGTATTCCGTAGGTACACAAATTATACCAATCATAGCTGCGTAATTAACAAAGCGTCTCCCAATGACGCCATTACATCCCATGGCAATCGTATGTATTGCATTCATAGAAAAGGGCATTGCCCTTAGCATTGAATGCTATACACACGACTTAGAGCTCGTATTATAGTCTTCTAGTAAGGGTATGAAGTTTTATTTGTACCATGGTTAACGCAAATCAAATATCATTAAAAAGGCCATAATAGTGAGCTTTACAAGAACACATTCACACTAACCTGATGGTGCTAAAAAAAATTAAAAATTGTAAAATAGGGAATGGAGTGTACAAGTTGTTTTCATTAAATGTTGCATTTGCCTGAAAATGTGAATTCTACCTAAACGTGGTGCTATTACCAGGAAATATGTCATTTATCAATCCGTTTCAATTGGAAGAGCGCGGTAGGCCATTGCAAATGAATCCGACCAGTACTGGTGAACTTGGCGCCCTTGAGGCATACTCTGGGGTGAGCTTTACCTGCACCAACCCAAACCAAACTTGTGTTTCAGAGCACTGATGACGAATAGTTAACAAAATTAACATTATTTTACAGGCTATAAATAAATTAATAATTTATATAACAGGCTAAACCGTACCACTAATATTATTCATTCGTTTTATATTTTTCTGAACAATGCGTGATTATTTAAACATTGCGCTGTTAAGTGTTCGTCACTCGTGTGATGTTACATGAAGGGGTGACAAGCCAATGATATATTACAAGCGAATTTTTCTCTGAAAAAGTTTGGCAGAGACATTCATGGAATAAATATAAAAAAAATTGGCTGCCAAGGGATACGAGAGAGTCTCAGTTCTGTGCTGACATCGAGTGGAAAATCAAACTACTAAACGATTCAGTTTATACTTTTTGCCTAATTTTATTACCTAACTCTGTTTAGGTAGAAAAATCACTCGTGCGTCTTGGCTTCTCAAACCATCATGTATATATATTTTTTAAATTTTCTTTCACAAAGACCAAGTGCGAGTGTGGATGAGCAAAAGCCTCTGAAGTGGCGCTCTCCAGGTAATCCGCCTCGTCCCTATCCAACCTTTTCATTTATTCCAACCTCTCTCTTTATGAGGCGCCCTCTAACCAGAAGCCCTCACGGGAGCGGAACCTCCCTTTTAACATATATCTTGATCCGTTCCGTTGCTTTGGTCCTTTTGAGCGGCCGAGACTCCTTAAACGTCAAACTGCAACGAGGAGAGAGGAGCTTCCCAGGGATTCTCTCTTTCTCTTTTTTTCCCCTTGCTTTTCGCTACATCTTTCTGACAGGAACACACGCAGCGGTTGAAGGGATCTGCCCCGCACGTTGTTGAGCGCCGAGTGATGCTCCTCTGTTAAAAAGGCCTGGGCTGGGGGAAGCAGGCCTTGGCTAATTGCTGGGGGCGGACCGGCGTCGGTTTCCCGTTTCGCAGCTGTCATCCCCGGCGGTTTTTGTGAAATCACACCGCATTCTCCTCAGGGAGAAAAGTAACATGCGAGGCGGCCTGGCGGAATGTTGAAAGCATCCTGACGGAATAAGCCGAGTGCGAAATGAATTTCCTGCGCGGAAGACGAGCGCGGGGAAGCTAAAGAGTGTGAGAAAGGGGTGGTAAATGACCCAATCTGGATGATAAGAGGATTTTTCAAGCGTCAATTAGCCGCAATTAGAGAGATCTACACCACACCTTTCTTACGGTCTATCTTTTTTTCGTCGGAGACTGTCCATTAAAGCGTATTAAGTCTTTGAGGATAAAAAAGTTTGGAAAAAGTCCGCTTCACCAGCAGAGGAAATGCTACAGGAGGTAGTAGGTACGTTGAGAGGCGAGTTGATTGCAAAAAATGGAAAAAGATGAGTGAAAGGCTTGATGCCCGACAGGAAATCAGAATGCATGCAACATATGGAGAACTTGGGCTACAGATCATGTCTTTGAGGGAGAAATAAGTGAGTTTCACATACAACGGTAACGCTGAGCGAGGCGTAAGTTGAGATACGAATTTTTCTAATACTTCCCACTTCCCTTTTTTAATGGAGATGATACAAAGACTACAAGCCTGACAGGTAGTCTGAATAAAAAAGGAGAAATGATATGATAAACGAAATTAACTACCATAAATTGACAGTTAATTCAGTTGTTAAAATGATCCAATAAGCCAGATGATAATTAACGCGCCTATTAGCCGCGCCTAAAGAGCTCCAGCCTCACCTTTCCTGTGGTCCATATTCTTTACTGTCGGAGATTTGTCATTGAACCGCATTGAGTATTTGAGAAAAAATAGAAAAAAAACATGCTCGACGTCATCTAGTATAGAGAGAAAATGCATGAAGACGATTACCTAGTGAAAAAGGAGGTATCGTAAAATGAGCTGTATCGTAGTAATTTCTTTCGTGAGATTAGCACCCGTGATTTGTTAGTTCTAACCGCGATTCATGGAAAAACATCTCGAAATGAAAAGTAACCCGGATATCATATGGAATTGTGAAGTTATCTCCGGATGCTAAGTATGCACCACAGGTTGAGATTAAACGACAAATTGCTATCATTTCATGCATTTATTTATGTTTCGTACCTGACCTCAGTTTACTCAATTTTTCAATTTGTCGTTTTTTTTGTTATTTGTCTTGAGGTATCCCAATACAGGCAATGCCTAAAAGGGATCCCTAATTTATCCATGTTTATTTGAAATGTAAAATTGGCTTGTAATGTTGATTCCACGGATAAATATTTTTTTATTACTTATAATTTTACCAATTAAACACGCATCACTCTATTAATTTAATTAATTAATAGAGTGATGCGGCTAACAAACAAAATTCAACTCATTTCCAACACCATATGCCAAGCTGTTTTCTTTTATGGTACTGCAGAAGAATGAAAGATGGCGTCCAGTCCATAATAATTTATCCTTTGAACGAATGAAGCAGAGGCACAAATTTGTTCACTGAGATAAATACACCAAAGGATGAAGTTCGCTATGAAAAAATATTTGACTTAGCCGGGATTCGAACCCGGATAGTTCGCCGAAGTTCGCTCTGAGAAGATGGCTTGGTGGTGTAACTGGTAGCACGCCTGACCGGCAATCGGGAGATCCGGGTTCGAATTCCGGCTAAGTCAAATATTTTTTCATAGCGAACTTCATCCTTTGGTGTATTTAACTTTGCACCCGTGCGCGTGACTGCGTACAAAGTCACTTGTTCCTTCAGTGCTTTGTTCACTGAGCGCTAATTTAGACTTATTGTTAATATTTTCTGTTAAATGGCATCTAGAAAAGAAATCACCATAATCAGTTCACGAACTTCATTTTTAATACAAGAAGGACAGACACATCGAATTGACGGGTAATCTCCTCTTACATAATCGCATTGCCTAGAATTTTTTCCGCCATCTTAATTTTTTCCCACTTTCATTTATTTTTTACGTACGAATTCTGTTCAAATATTTTTATTTTTTTTGCATAGAGAAAGAGTTAAGAAGCGGGAGTTCTACCACCTGCCTACCTTAATAGACCAACAACCGTAAAATTGATGGCTTAAACGTTTCTATTTTGTTGGTAAAGGCTACGCATGTTTTATTCAGGAAATCACTATCTTGTATTACGTCTGGCCATTTTGATGATTTTGCTAGCGTATTTATGCATTTAACATTCCTCATTACGTTTTGAACGGAAATATACAGCATGACTGCCATATCGTTGCGTGTGGTAGGCCAGGGCGGGGATGCAGGAACGACGTACTCGCTTTTAAAATATTTTACTGTGAAATGCGTCGTAAAAAGTACTCAATTACATTGATAAATAAAAAAAATGGCAGTCGTGGGACTACCGTTGGAGGTGAAAACTTTTCATCTTAAAAATTTTGGACGTTGATTGATTTATAAAAATGTACAAGAAGCCTATGCTACTAACTGGATTAGGAATATACACAATTATACATATATGTAGTAGCGGTGACGGTGACGCGAGTCCAATGTCTTTTACCCATCTACAAAAGGGCTCAACACGTCATAACAAGTTTTCACTTTTACCCATTCCACAAAATTGTACATACAGAATATACAATTAAACATATATTTAGTAGCGGTGTTGGTGACGGTGATGCGAGTCCAATGGTTTGTACCCATCCACAAGTACTGTATATATAGCGAGTGTATTGTGTACATACTGAATATACATAGGTAATTATACGTATATGTAGTAGCCGTGACGGTGTCGCGAGTCCAATGTCTTTTACTCACCTGCAAAAGTGCTCAACGCGCCATAAGATGTTATCACTTCAAAAAGTTATATTTAACGTTTTTTCAGTTCATATCAACATAAACGAAGAAATAATATAAGTACTATCCGTCAAAACTACGGATAATGGTGTTTCTGGGTAGTCATATAACCCCGGTCCTTCCAGTGTTAAAACTCGGTATGTACTCACCGGCGGCGATGATGTGGAATACGCAGGGGTGCCTCTGGCTGCCGATGCGGTTGGTGGCCCAGCAGAGCAGGGTGCCGTAGTCCAGCTCCGTGTTCGGCGTGTAGGTGAGCGTGGAGGTTCTGGGTGCGGTGAGGCCCCTGCCAATGTGGGCCGCAGCCACGTCCACGGTGTCTGCGGAGTTGTTGAACGTCCAGCGGAAGTGCACCTCGGGAGGGTTGGCCTCCACAGTGCACGAGATGTTCGCCTTCTCCTGCTTCGCCACCCCGTGCACTCGCGTCTGATTCGGCGCGCACGTCGGAGAATCTGTGAAAAATATAGAGAAACGGTGATATTAATACCATGTGCATTATTTCATATGCTACCGCGAGAACAATAGTGAAATATATACTTATTTTATTTATATGATCTGATATTCCGTATTTATATGATTTGATATATGCTGGCGTCCGTAAGATATGGTTAACTTCGTTGGAAAAGACACTGCTCTTGAATTTATCTAAAAGGTTTAATCTATTTTTCAATATACGGTCCGACAGAGATTCCCATCCGAGTTTATCTAAGAGGTCAGTTACACTAACAAGACTATCGTGACGACCTTTCACGTATCTGGCAGCTCTTCTTTGCACGCGTTCTAACTCTGCTATTAAGCCTTTTTAATTAGGGTCTCAAACACTGACAGTGTATTCTAAGTGTGGTCTAGCGAGGGAAAAGTAGCTAATTTCTCTCTCTTCGTCGTCGCACTTTCCTAATATTCTTTTAACAAAACCCATTTTACGATTAGCTTGACCGGTTATTTCTCGAATATGTTTATTCCACGATAGATCATTATTGAGTCTAACTCCTGGATACTTCACGGATTCATCTGCCATTAATTGGGTGCCCCAAAAAATTATTAATTTAACCAGTATTCGAACCCGGATCCCCCGATTTCCGGTCGAGTTCTTTACCTAGTTAAGCTACCGAGAAATCAATCATATTAGAGAATCAAGCTAGAAATCAATATTAGCATTTATTCGAAAAAGGTTATTCGGGCTTCCAGCCGCGTGGTCTCCCTCCATTCTGCCGACGTTTCGGAACACGAGTTGGGTTCCATCCTCAGGGCTAATGGTGAGTGTTTGCCAGCTTATATAGTCTTCAATTGGTTGTAAGGTCTAACGTGATTGGCCGGGAGGAAGCCAATCTTATTTTCCTAAGTGCCGGTTTCCATACATTACTTAGTGAATACCCGTCGTCACGGTTAAGGGCGTTACTTGTCAGCCGGATCTCGATGGATTCCTTTACCAGTCTTTCCCAGAATTTAGTCTCACGGCATTGAATTTTCATGTGGTCCCACTTCACCCTATGGTCGGATTCAATAGCGTGTTCTACAACCGCGGATTTTTCTGGTTGGCAGAGCCTAGGGTGTCTCTTATGTTCTTTGATCCTGGTGTTAATGGTTCTCCCCGTTTCCCCAACGTACACCTGCCCACACTCGCAAGAAAAGTTTTTGGAAGCCCGAATAGCCTTGTTAAAATATATTCGCCGGGAAATCATCAGATTTTACTTGATAAAAGATAGTTCACGGCGTAATTCGGTGGAAATATTTGATATTAAACATAATGAAAAGCACTGGTCTATTTTCACACACACTCACATAATGCCACCTTGAAAATGTCTTTATGTGCCGAAACATAGATGGGTTGGAATAAAAAAAATATGGTCACAGGCAGGTACTTTTGATTACGTTAAATGTACATGAATTGTCATGCATTCCCCTGGACCGGGAATCGAACCCCGAGCCCTCAGATTTCCGGGGCACTTCGCGGACCACTACGATATTTTCGCTTCTGATATCCCATGGCAACTGTACCGAGGCTCACGTCTTGTTAAATGTTAGGCTTATAAGGATAGCATAGTGGTCAGCTGAGTGGCCAGTTAAACCAAAGGCGTGTGATTCGATTCCCGGTCCATTGGGAACTTTCTGTCTCACTAAATTCACGTTTATATCATAATTTGATGATTGAATAATTTAACTTTATATTTTTCACAGAATTGAGACTCGCAAAGCGCGTTTCACCACACTATGGGATAATCATGAGCGTTTCCCCACCGCAACGCGCGGACATACCACATGATATGAGATGTGATACAAGAGAAAAAGAGGAGTTACGGTTTGGAGTGTCAGGGTTTATGTTATACCATGTTTCCTCACAATATTTATTCATCATGACTAGATATGCGTGAAAATCGCAAATGCGATATAGATGCGATGTGCACTAATAAATGCGACATAGATGCGATGACTGGACTTTTATGATACTTCTACGCAAATTTGCCTTTTCGACGGCAAAATTCGTACATTTTGTGCCGAGCGCAGTTTAAATGCTCCGCCGACACTCACCGCTTAAAGCATTTGAGCGACTGGCCAGCTGATAGTTGGCTGGGACTCTACGTGGCCGCGAACTACAATTGGGCGCGGGCAAGCTACACCTCCGCCACTATATATCTTATTCCCTAATTTATTATTGCTCTACAACATAATTATTTAAAATATTCTGTATTTTGTCATATAACTGGGTTTCACTACATTTTATCGTCATTTACCTCATTATGAAAATAAAAAAATAGACGCTACAAAATGCGATAAACTGTCATTGAAAGTGCAATAAATAAAAAATGAAAGTGCGATTTTCACGTATCTCTAATCATGACTCATATAAATCTTGAGCCCTTATGAAGGAATACAAATTTCTCAATGTTGGCATGGGATGATACTTTGATTACTTCAACTGTCCTCTTCTAGCTATTTCCATTTGTTTTATAAATTAAGAAATCGATTGAAGGAATTTTGTGCAATAAAAATAATATTGATTATTTAGCACCAACTGTAAGCGAGAAAAACGAAAAAAAATTTATCGATTCGCAATAAAAAATGTAATTAAATCAAGTCATCGAATTCGTGAAATATTTCATTCGATGAAATTGTGGGGAAAAGACTAGCATCGCCCGCTAGAAGGTCGATAAAGAGAAAAAAGCCACGTCCCCGCTACAAAACTTTGCACGAGATCGTTAGCATCCTAAAATTCATTTCCTTCCCATTTAATCGGGTTTCCTGGCGTAAAAAAATTCTTCATGCCCAAAGCCCCGTTGGCGAACAAAGTTGAAATGAACGGTTCAAAGCAGAGTTAACTACGCTGTCGCTAAACCGAATAGGAAATAGAAAAATATAATCCAACGCCGGGGAAACAATGCACGTTAAGTGAGATTTAGTGACCCACCGCAACCCATATCGGCATCAGCCTTAGGAAAAAGAACTCTATCAACCGAGAATGGAAATGAAATGGGAATACGAGCGAATACAAAAGCGATATCGATATTCTATGATGATGCACTCGGAAGGCAGGGTCTGAAATACAGAGGTCATGTGGAAAAACACAAAATATGGATGATTTACCAGAGAAAATTCATAAAAGATGCGAGAAAAACATAGACGCCAGACAAAAATATATCTATATTGATTGGAAAAGCGTTTAGGACAAAAAACCTACCCCAAACATATTGAACTAAAATGGGCTACAAATAATCTTTTGGAAATGCCAATAGTTATTTATAGGTAAATTTTAATTTTACAATGAAAATGCCAAAATAAAAACCTTGCGAAAATAGAAACTCTGAATCACAAAGTATAACTTTTTCCACACTATAGCGATTCATAGCAAAATATAGGGACTTGCTAAACATTGGCGAAAATCAGGTATTCCAGAATAATATATTCCCTGAGAAACCGAGCATTTTTCTATTTGTTTCCCATATGAGAATTTCCAGAAGAGCAAGAAAGAGTATATATCCTTCATAACGTGTCCACTTATAACCTAATAATGACTACCTTGATTTCGTTTACTCTTGACTTTGATGAATTTTGTTAATTTCAAAGTTGATTAAATTCAGACTTCAGCTCCAAAAAGTGAGACGATTCTTTGTTGGTAAGAAACTAAAGAAAATTTAACTTTCATACAAATTTTACTAAAATTTCTATACGAATACATACCTGAAAAGACATTTAGACACAGTCCTTATTCAATACCTTGCGAGCAACATGTGACTAAAAACCATCCTAGTTGTGTAAACGGTTTAATGAAGATCTTATATTAAGACCTTCGCGATATCTCGCATTTCACGACATATTTAACGCCTAATGCTCTAAGTAGCAAACTACAAAATTAATTTTTCAATTTATACTGCCCAACGTCCACATATAAAGAATAATAAAACGGACAGGTCGCACCAATTAGATACCTACGCAAACAAGTAACAAGTTGAAGCGGGCAAAGTGGCCCGAAATGTTTTCTTAACGAGCAACACAATCACAAAAAAAACACCGCACTTAACGGAAGCCAAATGAGAATTAAAAAATAATAGGTTGTTAATTACGATCGGAAGAAATGAAAACGTAGTTTTATAAAAAGGAACGGCAGCTAGCTAGCAATTAACTTTGCGAGCAGCATGGATAAATAGTGTGATAAGACATAGGGGGGGGGGCGAAATAAAGCGTCTTCTTCCTCTTTCCGAGATCAAACGCTGAGGAAAGGAAAATAAAAAAATAAGATTACGGGAGGAGTATTTAAGGGTCACGTCTGCATTACTCTCCGAGGGAAACGTGCATTGAATATCCGGGCTGCCACCAACCCCCTTAAGGCACCACCATCCGGATCTTTAACACGTGAATGCCTGCAAACATTTGCTTTGTTTTTCCTCCGCTCCATATGAAGCTCTTAAAGGCGCTCTTTTATGCCCTGCGGGAGCGTGCTGTTTTTGAGTGGGTTATAAAGAGAGGGTGTGCTGCCTGTGGTGGATCTCCAGGGACAACTATACCGCTTCCTTCCACGATCGAATCGAAAGGAAAGAAAGATGACTGCCTCAAAACATATCAAAGATATCTAGTCATTCATCGATTGTGGAAAACAAATAGATCTTTGGTGGTGCTTCGTCTTTTTTTTTTACAAGAAATCCAGCTACTGGAAAACACAATGGCAACTTCATTTACTTGAAAATTATTCAAGTATTTGTTATCAAAACTAGATAATTTTTCGGAATTTTTTATATGATGAGGCGTTTAAAATTTTTAAAACTAAGCAAAATTGATCCATAATAATTTATCCGTTACCAAATTAAAATAATCCTCCAACAAAGAGATAAATAAGGATCGCGTATTCAAAGAATGGTAGGTCGAAATTAATCATCACAAAAATTATGATCGTTAATGTAATACTGTTAAAAGCTCTCTCGACTTTATTAAATAATTCACCTAAGACATACGAGGATAGTTTGGATGATGGAAAGTTTACCCATTTCACGCATTTTTGACGACGCTGGACTGAAAATTTTAATCATAAAAATTCAGCTATGTTCAATGGAGTAAAACCGTCATGGGAATGTGGAAAGGCAAAGACAGAAGGCAAAAAAATATTAATTTCAGAACTACCCTCTGAATCGCATCGGGATAATATAAAGAGCTATTGAGCCAATATTTGGGAGCACAGGGTGAACATTCAATTGAAGCGTCAAACCTATTGCTTTTAGTGTCATTTTATTGAACGACACCTCTGAAAACCAAACGACCTCCGCTACGAAGGACTTTTAAAGATGCTTACCTTGCCATAACATCAGAAAAGGCAGGGAATAATGTGGAGATGATACAAGCAATAAAACCGGGGTGCGTCTATCCCACTGTTCACAGCCGAACGATCATAACAAGACCCTGGGAAGAAGGTGTCGTAGATTGCCTTGCGTCACTTGTCTCTGCACGGGCGGAAACAACGTCATTCTACTTTTACGTCTGCAGACCACCCGCAGGAGAGGAATTGGAAGCATTGTAAAGGCACCACGCAATAAAATTGTTTGGAACGTTAAAACGCACTTGTGTCGACAATACGGCTGTTTAAGGATGACCCGTGTGAGCTCTGTCACTAAAAACTCAAAACTTTGGATGATAACGCTGACGCGATAGAATTTTTCAGTTCAACGTCTCCTTGCAAAGGCGATGATAAGTGGTTTATGGGAGGGGTTTTAGGTCAGGACGAAACCCATGAACCGAAGAAATTCGCATCATAGTTTTGTCGTTTTCAGCTAAATGCGTTCCGAGCGGACTGAAGTCATAAAATATGTCATTTCAAGAAACACCGCGTAGTCATAGATAGCAGTAAAATAAGTAAGGAAACCTACGCTTTGCGACATATTAATATGGCCAATGCCGTGGAATTATCGAGATAGAATCATCCGAAATCACGCGTACAAAGAGAAGGAAATTACGATTATCAGGGAACGAGAAAAGAAGAAGTAAATCAATCGAAAAAACGTGAGATATGATGAAAATTACACCTAGAGCGAAACAAGGCCCTCATTACCCTCATATTTGGGTGGCTTATTAAAGTTTATTTCACAGTAAAAACCTTTTATTTCATAGCTACTTGAAAACGATGGTTTAGAATCTTGTACTCACTGTCATCGTTTACTTTTATGAATTTGCAAAATCCGTCGGGAAGAAGCAATTAGGTCATGCTACACGAAAGTAGCATTACATAGTATGCTAACTGTCATAATATGCCAAATTATCTTTTATGAAAATGACAAAATTTAGAGAGATGGGACACTACGCACTCAACACTAAAAACAAGGAAATAAGACACTAAACACTAGGCATTGACGAAGGTGGTTAATTGTCGGTATGTAATGAAAAACCTTTCACGAAGTATTAAAGATACAGTACTTAATTTATCATTGTATACATTAAATTACACTCAAAATTTCAACATTACTATTTGGTAAAAGATTTATCGAATATCAAACAAAAAAGGCAATATAAACTTCGACTTTATAACCGAGAGATGCAGTATTCTTAAGAAAAAAATAATGCGAATAGGCAACGTGATCCGGTTAAAAACTCATATTAATATTTATTTTCAATACAGTATTCTTCGTGAGATGTTAGGTGCTTAGAGGAAGCATTTAACGATCTTTTTTGAAGGTATGGTCCTGTAAAACACACGGACACTATGATGATGATTAAGATATAATCTGGCATTTCCGGTTACAAAGAAATGTGGCAACGATAAAATCTATAATATAGCATTTCTGCTAATCTCTTCGATATATAGCATTGGAAAAAGCCATACCTGAGAGAATGCGACCTCAAAATGAACACACAAAGGATATGATTGACCGCAGTATCGGTGTACTTCAGAGAGAAGAAAATAGCATTCTTCTTGAGTGCGCAATAACCGTGATCTACTTGAGTCAATGAATCGATCGACTAACGTGGCCGTGTTGTTCGTTATAAATTTCCGGAGAAAACACTGATTTTGGGGAGAAACATCTTCAATGCAACAGATCGTAAATACAGGTATAAAGAACTTCTCGTGTCCCCTTGGAGAGACGTGAATTCTCATTGAATTCCCATAACTCGTGAAATTCAATGTAAGAATGGATCTATGAATGTATACATTTTCTCGTATGCGCAACATTCCTCAATCGACCTTGAGGAAAAGATATCACAATAAAGGATTTCCATGGCAAACGGGTATTGCGACGTGAGGAGAGGGAAAATTAAAATAAGCAAGCCGTGAGGGGATAAAAAAAGAAGCAGTATTCAGGCATATATGGCAGCATGTTATGAATTAGAGCAAGAGGAAAAATTAGAAAAGAAGAAAGAATTGAAAAATTATGTAATTTGAGGCTACAGAATGCAAACAAACAATAATGATAGTGTACAAGGAAAATACTAAAAACATGCAGTAGTCTCAAGATAAGGAGGTAGTTAATTTGGATAGCACTAAGAACACTTTCAATAAAAATCTTCAACGAGGTGATTCCTCTAACATATTGGGAGAAGGAACAGCCTCTGCATAGATCTACATTTACATAATACCCCGCAAGCTGCCTAAAAGGCGTGTGGCAGGGGGTGTTAGGACACCAGCCGTATAACATTACACGTTAATGGCCATTGGATTCAATTGTGGATCAATGACAACATTGATAAATATAGGACTTGAATGCAAAATTAGCGGAAAGAATAACTAAGGTTGAATTTTCAGAGAGATAAAACGAGGAAAGAAGCACAGGGCGTGCCTAGAAGAGATAAACAAAAAATATAGAGCAGTTATATCATAAGAAAGGGGAATTCGAGAATGTAAGATGCATAAGTCCTAGGGTTGTAATGCTATCTAAGAAATGCGAAAATGAAATAAATATTCGAAATGAAATTTAAGGGAAGAGAGATAAAAAGTGATAGCGAAATTAAAGGCAGGGGCGAAGGGGAGGATTTCTTTCTGGGGGGGGGGGGGACACAAGCAAGGCCGTATCCAGGATTTTGTTCTGGGGGGGGCACAAGGATACCCCGTAATACAAAACGAACGCAATGATAATGGAACCGTATTAAAAATCTTCCCTAGTTTTTAATGGTCTGGGGTGGGGGAGGCACGTGCCCCCCTCCTAGATCCGCCTATGATTAAGAGTTTTTATAGCCGTAATTAATGAGGTTTCCCATGGTTACGTGTAATGCAAGAATGCAGTGGTGTATGTTTTTGGTGATAGGCCTCCTGATTAATCCATTTACTTTGAGGACATAGAGGAGAGATAGAAAGCGGGAGAAAATAGCCAGGACGATTTAGGGGCTAACAAATATACTCTGAATAATCACGAATTTTCTTGCTCCTATAATATTATCACATCCACCATTGATTGGGAGCCAGATCCATAAAGTAACATGGAAGCACCGCGTTCATCCAAAACTAACTCATGAAAATATTGTTCTCAAATTTAACATGTAAAGAACGTCACAACAGGGTAAATAATTTTTTTTTAGCATTAGATGAAATTAAAGTTCCTAGACTTGAGGCAAAAAGAATGAGGAGGAATGCGGTAGAAAGAACATATGGAAAGAAGGGTTTCAAGAGTTAAGAGAAAATAAGCGTGGGGAATGAGAGGTACTCGAGTCAAACATCCCGTGGAAAATTTTCTTCCTCTTGCGTCGATTAGGGCGCGTCAAATGGGGCATTGTCACATTCGCCATTGAGCGGGCGACGGCTTTTCATTGGCGACGGCTGAAATCGTATGACATTCCGATCCGGAGTGAAACAATCACCGCCCCACACCCACTACCCAACACAGAACGTCCGGAAAAACGTAATCACGGACCCCTGGTGATCGAAAGTCGCAATCATTTTCTCATCAGGGGAGGTTGAAGCACCCAGGAAAACGGCATCAGGGGAAGATATAGATAGACCCAACTCGTTCTTGCCGAACCAATGGCGTGAGACTAAGCGAATATTACCCTTACTCTCGCCTTCTCCCTCGGAGATGGATTTATGACCCAAAACCCCTTATACCCTACTTTTCCCCCCGACCCGAAAAAAAATAACAAAACTCTTCCACGAAAAAATCTCCAATAAGAAAGAAGAAAGTTAGGAAAAAAAAAACATTTTTAACCCTTTTCCTTTCGTTTCCAAGCCAACATCAGGGAAAATTTTGCCCTTTACCTTACCCTTTACCGTCATACTTCCCTTACCCTTTCCGTGATCCCTTTTTTAGTCCCATTCACGAAGAACCCTTAAGGCCATATGCCCTCACACAGCTAGACAAGGGAGCCAACCTATGACCCTAACGGAAGAACACATCTCTCTACCTTCTGAAGTCCTTCCTACGCCATGCCCAAGTTAATGCATGCATTCATAAAACCCTGAAGCACCACATACAAGAGCACCCGGTTGGAATTACAGCGAAATTATAATTTGATTCATGGGTTATGGGATTTTTTACAGGCCCCTTGAAATAATAAAAGAAAGAAGGTTAAAACGATGCCCCATTTATGCAGGCCGTATATAACCGATGAGGGCCACGGGACAATAAAGGTGGAATAGTGCTAGGGTTTCATGAAGACGTTTCTCGATGAAGGAGGAAGGATATGATAATGAAACATTACCCCACTGGGGCACGATGCGATGCTTTCCTTCATAACTTATACCAACCACCCTTAATATTTCCCGCGAATAAAAGGATGACGTTAAATAGCCACTCCTCGATTGATTTTTTTAATGAAAAAATTATTCGATTATGCTCACGGTAGCCTTAATTTATTTCCAAAGGCTAATTCATTTCCTTTTTTCAAAATTTATGAAATGTAAGTTTATATTTTTGAAATTTTCAGCAACAATTGAAATAGAACACGACTATTATTTTCTCTAAAAGGAGCATTGTCAAAAAAACAACTGAACCAATTAAGTTATAAATGAAGTAATTATCAATTAGAGCTATAAAAATCTCCATTGTTGAATGTGTATACTCAATTACATAAATGGCATTCATTATTAACAATACCGATGTAGGAATCCGTTAGCACTTTACTCATCGTAAGGGCACTAGATTAATTAAACCTAAAAGTCATGCGATGAGATTAAATATTACAAGGTTTTTATAACCTAGTACATATATTTATTATTTTTCTATTTCATTTAAATTTTCTGTTTTATTGCGACCCTCCATTCCATCTCTTCGATGAACTTCTCATGGAAATCCGAGGTTTTGAAAATTTCATGCTCAATTTAAATAACAGTAAAATTTCGGTTCAAATACGAGATATGAATGGCTTAAATATGAGACGGTGTAAATTATAATGACCAATAAAACTATAGCGCTAAATTTTGTACAAAGATAATTCAGGGACAGTGTAATACTACATTTAAAAAATCCGTGCGAAAATATGTGCCTTAGGTACCTTCAGGATCATGATACGGTGTCAGTTAAAGTTTGCTTAAAATTCCATTGTTTGCTCCTTCGATAAGTTAAAAGATCACAATTTATGGAGAAAAATGCTTTACATGGATTCATGATCATGAAAATTAAACAAAAATTACTTTAAATTATTTTATTTTTTCCTGGTGAATACTTCTGACGAATATTTCTCGGGTTCTCAGCCAGGTAATGCTTTTTATGTAAGCCGACGTTAATCGTTACCTACAGCCAATCGGACGACACCTGAGCCACATTGTTGTCCTCGGTTAACGGTCGATCCGGTTCAGAGTGAAATTGGACTTCCATAAAGTAACACAGCCTTGAGGATGGGAGACAAGTCGTCTCCCGAAACGTCGGCTTATATAAAAGCGTTAATCAGGTCGAGAACCCGAGAAATATTCGCCAAAAATTACTTTCTTCCATGACTTAACCTGATTTCACGAAATATGAAAACTACAATAGCTCAAGTTTTGTGAAAGAGGTAGCGATATATTCATTTAGATTGTTAAAGAGTTATATTTATCAAAACGAGAAAACAAGTGCAAAATACTCACACAAAACGTTCAGATAAAATGGTTCACTTTCTCCATCGCCTTCGCTGTTGTATCCGACACAGGTGTAGTTCCCAGCACTTGTTCTGCTCACCCCTTGAAGCACTAAGCTCTGGTTGCTCACTATGACTCCCGCCTGGATGTTATGCGCAAGTGGTCGACCCTGTAAAGAGAATTTCATCCAAAACTTTAAAACCACAATGAAATAACACGTTTTGCTTGAAATACAACAGTTACAAGAAATATATTGTTCGATAGTTAGGAAAATTTGAAAATATATAGGTACACGATTTTTTCAATAATAATTAAAGATAACAGAAAAAAGCATATGAGATATAATGAACTGGGTGAGTATACGGTTAATTACCTGGTTCACTTCTGCAAGTTCACACATGTTTTTATGCAAAAATGAGTCGGGTATAATAGCGTATTGTAACAGTTATCGTTGCCTCTAATATTTCAGCTGACACCCCTATATTAAACAATCCCAATGACGCTTTCCTCAATATTAATATGTTATTCGTAGATTTTAGCTAATTTAGTCTTTTTTCCCCATAATTACTTTCTTCAATCACTCAAAAAAGTATTTTTTATAGAAATGAAATGAAACAGGAGTATTTCATACCCTTAGGTCCGTATAAATGCATCCCAAAACATTAATATTGAATTTAAGTATCAAGAAAAAACTACGCTTACTCAATGGTACTGAAGGAATGGTGAGAGATATATTATTAACTAAACTGAAGATTATAATATCAGATTGCATTTGACCAGTTAATATCCGAATTTTAAAGCCTAATTTTCAATACAATTCGTCTAGTCTGATTAATCATCACATTAATCCCATGCATTTTTTCACTGTATTCAAAGAAATATGATGGCCATGAGAAAATCCAGAGAGAGCAGAGTTCCTTACTGCGATAGAAAACAACACATCATGAATTAATTCTTTTCCGGAATTAATATTACCAAGGTACAATACCACGAATTCCTTTTGACGTAAGTTAACAATGTCCCCAGAGGTGATATCTGATACATCAAATCTGACATCATAGATCTGGGTGTAGCATCATAACTCAGTTTCAAAACTTGACAAAAAAATCAAAGCCCACATAAGGGGATGGCAGCTCAGGTAAAACCTAAAAGATGAACGAGCTTTTGTGTAAAACAACACGCAACTATTTCCTCGAAATAATATTGGCAGAGATGGGTTTATCGCGTCCTATATTTTAAAACACCATTAGGTTTGGTGATGTAAATAGGACGCTGGCCATTAAAAATGTTCAAAAGCGTGAAATAGCGGCGTAGGCTAGAAAGTTTTGTTCCTGGATGCATAACACCGAGATACCAACACTTCACTGTGAAAACGCAAGCAGTGCAGAATAAGTAGACCGGGAGGGGGGGGGATTTTCGTCTATTTCAACCAACGAACCGATCCCCCCACCCCACGCCAGCGAGGAAAGACGCCTCGTAAAAGTTCTGAACATGCATTACATCCCATCAATCAGAATTAAGTTCCCTTCGAGTAAGCGCGGCTGGAAAATGCTGTTGCATCGGACATCCGCATTACGCCGCCGTGATAAGCGTCGACCCTGAGGGAGAAGCGAACTGAGTTGACGGTAAAAGCCTTCGCCCTGTTGATGACGTGCCCCGAAAAATTTCATTTTACATTTCGGAAAAAAATAAATAAGCCGATGCCAGCCAAAAAGTAGGGATTTTGATTCATTTTGCATCCACCAGGCTGTTTATCGGAGTGTGTAGGGCTTACCAGATAAAAAAATCCATGTTTTCAACAAATGAGCGAAGTTAGGGGAGGCTTAAAAAGAAAGAATTTTAGGAGCCCGAGAGAGAGAGAAAATTATAATAATATTTTTGAGGGTCGGAATGAAGAGGGAACGGATATTCCTATCTTGGGTATAACAATGACATGTAAAAAAATTGTATCGTGAAAAGACTAATCTAAAACTGAAAAATGGATGGCTTATGATTACTCAAAAGATAACAAAAACCTATCTACGTAAAATAGCACGACGTAATCAACTTTTTAACTATGGTTGGATTTATTCTAGGAAAGGAAATACTTGAGCACGAAATATTACATATGACCTATTTGTTAGGTGCACAGCACGGTTACGCATTGCTGATGTAATCATAAACCGCTCGCATACCTGAAATGAGGTGAGCACTTTATGAATAGTCAAAGGACCACTGGATTTAGTTTCTTTGTTTTTCTTAAGATGCATTTAAATGGATCAAAGGAAAAAGACTTCGGTTTTCTGCCTAGAAATAATGAAGGATCCAAAAATTCACATTAACATAAGACCTCGCATGATAAATAGAGGACAGCTAAGTTTCCTAGTCAATGGCCAGGTTAATTGGACATTTAATGGCTTCTTTCGAGATTATGTCGCTAAAGGTTTAATACTACCAAATTTTTAACACAGCCATATGATGGTCTTTACATATATTCCTTATTTTATGGAAGAAATTTCAAAATAGAATTTGGATAATTAAATTAAGTCCTCAAATAGTAGAAAAGAAGCACGATGTGCAGAAAATATTTTACAATCGACTGAGAAACTAAATGGTATTTTAAGCTTTGTATTTGAGTTTCATGAAAAAAAATTCCATTTCATTCTTATAATATCGCTAGAATGTGTTGAGAAGGTGATCGAAAAAATGATCCCCAATAGTTTTTAAAACGTTATCAAATATGGGCCACAATTTTCACGAATGTCAATACATATTTCACATGCCACACATTTCAATAATACGCGTTAGCAGAATGAATGGTCACTATCATATTAATTTTTACCACTTAGGTAGATTCCTTCCAATGAGGAAGAGTGTCACCAACTTACTTCGGCTTTCAAACGAATGAAAAAGGCAAACTAAATACTAGAGTTATTTTGGGGAGAGTAGTATCGACTAACTACCTACTCTTCCACACACTGCGTATATACGGCGTCCACTAATTTGGAGGCCCTCCACAAAGTTCATCGAGCGATGTTGAATCATTTATCTATTTATGCATTTATCATTTGTGAGGGAAAGCTGAAGTATGAACATGAACGACATTTTTGCCTATTATGTACACCTATGTATGATCCTATAATTATTACAGCCATGTTTAACCTTCATTAGCGAACAGAAAAGTTCTAGTTCCATTCCTACTGTTTCTATCAGTCAATATTTTAGGCTATAAAGTGATAAATACAATTTTAATTCAACTTTGATCCTCTTGATGAATATCCCAATTTATGGACATAGAATATTTAAAAACATTGTTCGTGCCGAAAATGGTAGGACGCGGTTAATAAATTACTCTCGGCTCTTTTGTTCTGCAGTCTTGACCCCATACTTTGTGCCTACCTAATTAAATTTTCCAAATGATGAGAGACCACAATTATTAAACTAGATACATTGGAACAATAGAATTGCGATGAAAAAGCCAGCCATTTCAGAAGAAATTTTATAGTTAGAATTAAAAAAAAGTAAAATTAGGAGCCACGAAATAGATATTGAAGGTGCATTAAGTAAAATGAATCGTTCTAAAATATATTAAGAAGGTGCAGGAATGCAACAGCCTAAATGTCTTCCAGAATCGTATGCTTACTGGTATGGCTGAGTAGTCGTTCTAAAATGGATTAAATGTATTCTATGCGTCTATAGTATTTTTTCTTTGAATACGTAATACCTAACTCGAGGCACCGACGGGAAGAAATAAGTTTATACGCAGTCACGCCTCTTGAAGCCAAGTTATTTCCAGTCATTTCGGCTAAACCACATGATTTATCACGCCGCATTTCAGTCTTAGAATAAATTACATCTAATCTAATAAGCAATACTTATTAAAGACTCATTATAAGCACGATTTAGCGGATAATTGGTTACCACTCATTGTTCATATTCAGTCTGATTACGTGATAACACCATTTCCCGGGAGGGAGGTTGTTAGCAACACGCTGAGGTTGCGAAGGGGCTGAAAAAGTCAAACTGAAGAGCGAAGAGCAATCTGAAGTTCTTCTCTCGAGGGAGCACTGAAGGGTCGCCCGAGAACCTCAGGGTCAAAAGAAAACGTCGCGGTTGCCCTCGTAAAAGGTGGCTTAAGTGACCTAATTTGGCGGCTTGGCGAGCCTACGACGGATCTCCACGCCCCGTTTGCAAATCTCATCACGCCAAGATGCCTGCTTAGCTCCCAAGTACACCTCCGTCTCCGCAGATCGGATACGGAGTGAAGATTAAAATTACCTCCTGGGGAGAGAGGGAGGCCTCGCTTGCCTCACTTCCGAGAGGGAGTTCAAATTTCTCAAAGCGGACGTTACAAGTTCGCCGCGGCTCCTCTTCGCCGAGTAAACAAGGGCGCGGAATGAGTTCCCATCCCATATAAGAGTGCAAAAGACTTCCATCCTGATTTTTTTCTCTCTTTCTCTTCCCGCCAACGAAAATGTTGAAGATAGCATCTAAAGGAGGGAGGAGGTAAAGGGCCACACGCTGTATCACCTTCACGGAAACGTGCGACCCGAAGTTTATGGACGAATCTTGATACTTTCAAATATGCAAGTTAGGATGTTGTTTTGAATTGCCATGAAGTTAGCTTCTTATGATAACAAAATTAGAAAATTAAACCTAAAAATGAAAGCAGATAGGTTTAAAAAACACTGTTTATGTTTAAAAAAATATTAAAATGAAATCCCTAGTACTCGCTGATTAGATATTTTTAACATTTTCGTGCCTTCACGAGAAAAATTTCGAAAATTATAGCTGAAAACCTATATATAAATGTTAAAAATAACATAAGTTTATTAACTCAGCACATCGCTGTAGTTTTAATGAAACAAAATTAACATACGCGCAGATCAAAAAATCTGTACACTAGGCGAGAAAACATAGCAACCTTTTAACCAGAGATAAAAAATTAATGCAAGCACAATAACAGCACAATAATATTTGAATAACTAAAAAAATGCTTAAATTCATCCTTAATATTTAATTTCAAAGCAATGTATAGTTTTTTCTTCGGTACGAATAAAAGTACAATTTATGGATTAGAAGGAAGACTAATTCTAATTCCTTAAATTTATTTAAAAATTAGATTAAAGTATACCGGGACTAGCCGCGGTGATAACTTTTACGGGAGTCACCCGCAATGCACAATCGTGCGAAAGATCCACAAAGAAAAAATCATTCGCCTTGACCGGGATCCCGGTCAAGGCGAATGATTTTTTCTCTGTGGATCTTTCGCATATTTAAAAATTAATTTAATTGATAGAGTAAAAACCTATTACGTTGAGTACTCTGAATTCAGGAAAACTCTGCACATTTTTGAAACTCCTCCAACAGATAGGTATAAAAAACGCAACACTCGATTGATTCGTTTCCAGTTCGTACCAATGTGACAAGCATTTGGCAATATAAAGAAATTGCTCCATTAATCTACGTTCCAAAGAAAAGCATCCAGAGAGTGAAATAAAATTCGAACTTCAAAACGATGGCAGCATGAACATGTCATTCATCCAAGGACAAACCCGAGAAATAGTCTTCAATTATGTGCTCGGGATGGAAATAAATCTTATTACTGCATATATGTATTTTTCAAGTCATGACACCAGTATCTGCATGATACAACAATTGAATACTTACCCAAATTCGTCTGAAAATTAAACATCGATGACGGGCTAGAAATTTTAGCATGTAAATTAAAACGGAGTTGTGCTCTATCGATCCGTTCCATACATTATACAAGCACTATTTCCACAATTGCAGAGTTAAATCATTATTGTATTATATTATGACGGATAACCCGAGCGACCTGGATTCTACGGCTACTCAAATTTCTCATTGTGATTCATCTGTCTCATTTAGTACCTACTTCAAATCAGGCCAGAACTATCATTCGTAATTTACGGTCATTCTCCCGATTGCAACTTTTCGAATACTTATCGCCAGAAAAACATCAATACTTGATACCATCTGAAATTCGAGACATGCTCTCAATCCGTTTCCTAACAATCTCCAATTTTTGACCTGTAAGTATAGTAAAAGACTCAAGTTTCTTTCAATGGATTATGTCCATGAATCTTTCTCGGGCTCCTATTTGAGCGATAACTTTTAACGTTACTTAAGTTCCAAGAGAAGGAATTTACTTTCAATCAATCGAAAGGAATCGATTTTATATTATGTGGTGTATTTGTTTAAGACTACCGAACCAAATTTGATTTATTCCCACTGCAGAACATTTTATTCTACATACGGTATTACATATTGAGGTACAAAATGTGACATCCGTAAGACTGCGTAATCTCATTAATTCATCCAGTCCTAAATATCAGCTTGCGTAAGAATTTCACTATAGTTTAGAAGATAAAAAATAATATATAAAAGAGGGGTCTCTGACACATAAGTATCTATAAATTTTGACAGCCGCATTTCTGCAGCGTAAAAATATTTGGGAGTAATACTCCTTACTTACCATGTCCTGCGACAGTCATGACTGATTTTACATCAGCAGGGAACCCAGGACTCTCAAAAACCAGCTACGACGAGTAAAATTTCTCACAAAAGAGGTCACAGACTTATATGCATAGTTACAGCATGAAGCATGAAATTTTACCGAGCAATCCGTCCGTGAGGCACTTGAACAATGTGAGAACCTAACCAGTATTCTTAGAAGTATCCCTCAAGCTGTTCGACTCCAAATTTTCTTACGCTGTCGTCACCACCTAGCCTAGCCTAGACGTCGGAACAGTAAGGACCTTTCCTCTATGGAGCACTGCAGTAACGAACAATGCTTCAACAATGAATTTCCGCAGAACGTCAGATGCTAGAATCGTTCGCCCATGCCTTGCCTATGGCTAGAAACGCTCACACTAAAGGCTCGATATGAAAATGGCCATCGCACTTGGGTAGGTGGTAAAGCGAAGGCACCAGCCTTATCAGATGAACCATTTATTTCCCCATTGAGGCGTTTCAGAGCCTTGAAAATTTGTGCGAAAAATATCAGAGAATATTCAAATTTTGACTCTGAAAGCAACTGCCTAATATGCAAATGAAAAGTGGCCTCATTCCACATTGACCTAGTTTAAGGAGGCACAACCAGTACGCTGCTCAAAAATAAATAAAAAAATAGCTGAAGAGAATGAAGTGGAATTTTGCAGGACATTTCAAAATTTATATTTCAGCAGAATATCTTGTTTGTACATTGAAATAACTGTCCAAAGTGAGATCCAAGTCGTGATGAACTACAGCATTCATGCAATTTATGCTTAATTATAAGTAATACATGAATAGGTGCTTCGACGAAGGACATATGAAGAACCTAAATATTATTTTTGGAAGAGTATTCCGAGCAAGTTTTCAAACAAGTAACCTATTCACAAATTTTATTGCAGCACCGAGCATCCATGCGTAAAATTGCTGTACCATAAATGAGTTACAAAATCCAGGAAGCTGAAATTAGCTTATAAAACTTTTTAAGAGTAATTAAAAAATTTTCACAACCTTTTCGCTCGGAAAACTCATTCCTATGTATTCCGTACATGTATATACAACCGGTACGTTAAAATATTGCAGGGTCTACAACACGCCACGGCGAGAGTTAGAAAAATGGCCCAATTTTATTTAAAGATAGCTTTCAGAATTAACTACTTTAAATAAAGAAATGAAAGGCATATAAACAAAAATAGTAAGTTTAAGACAGCCATTGGAAAAATGTATTAATTAAATTGACGAACGGTGTGAACATTTCCAATTTTTGGGTTTCTATATGGTTTAAGTACTCTATGACTCATCACGCAGGAAAGTCAAGTGAAACAGTTTTTAGCACAGAAACAAATTCAAATTATGACTAGTTAAGAAGTATAATTCGTTTATCCCGGAAGGGACTTATAGACAGGTCTTATTTATCATCCCCGTAGACAGTGCTAACCAATGGAGGCAAGCCTAGTGTCACTGGAACTCCACGCACACTTGAAAATTGCTACCGAGAACCGTCAGGTAAGTTGACACTTCATTATTTGCGGAGAATTTAAGCCTAGCCTCGAGGTATGAACATGAATCAAGTTTACGAATTGGAGGACCGATTGAGATGGTGAGACTGCGAATACATTACACATAAAGTTTAAACGCTGCATACCTAACACTTGCCTGAGGCAAACATCACCCGAGGCATATTCTAACTTGCTTCATTTGCAATTCCTAAACGTAAATGGTACCTCCATACTTTGGTGTGATTGTTTCACCGTTCTGAACGCGGGTGACGTATTTGAACTGTCGCCTGGCGAGACTCGTAGTATTAAGGTAAAACTTTGACTACGGACAAAATCCAACACCTAAAAAGAATAACCATAATCGCATTTGACCACTTTAAAACCCATGCATTGACAATTGAAAGGTCAGAATAATTAATAATTGCATTAAACACTGTGTGAAATTATTTGAATAGAAATATTTTGGCTTTATCAAATATACCCTGGAAAAGATTGGTTTCTATTTCGTTAAATTCTTTTCTTTATTAAAATACACCGATATGTAATTAATATTCTTCTTGTTTTAAATGGTCTAAGGATGGAAAAAACACACCGAATGAAAAAGTAATTTATTCCATAACAAGATAAACAAATGTAGCCTTATTATTACTAAGTGTATTAAATATCTTCCGCTTAGAAGAGAGGGTATTAATAGAAATTTTTAAAGATACAAGGAAAATAAAAGTTGGGAATATTGGTACATTACTCAATGCTAAAGATGGTAGTCAACATTCTGCGCTACGTATTTTTCGTGCCTGAGCCCATATCAAAAGATAAAAATAGAATAGAAATAATTGAAAAATTAACAAATAATATTTAAATTATTTTGTTAAATCTGCCCATTCGACTCAGGAATAGTGGTAAAAATGTACGCGAAGTGGGAAAATACTGAAAGCAGCACCCGGAACATTCAGAGAAAGATGTCTTACGTAAAAGTATCAACTGGGATTCTTTTAGGACCAAAAACCGATAAAATGCATCGGAAATAAAGATAACATACGAAACTGTGAAACGGAAAATTTCAGGAGGGAACACTAGAGTCTATCGCCTAAATTCGTGTTTTCCGACTGGAATCCTTTTGTTTTCCATCTGCTTACTTGCCGTCGCAACAAAATTGATTTCTACCGCGGGAGAAAAATTGATCAACATTTCAATTATTTCTATTTATTTTCAGAGCACGATGTCGAATCAACGAGAAAGCATCTCGAAGACTCATTGTCAGACATAGCACGACTGGAAATTGAAGTCCTCTGAAGAATGCGTTGATAAAACACAAGCAATTTTTTAATAAATGTACGAAACATATGATCCATAGATTTAGGTATCCATTCGTAGAAGTATTCTTGGGGAAATTATTTCCCCTTGAGTAGGCCTTATACGAATTCTGGCTGCACTTCTGTAATGTGGGTTATTAATTTAAATGACATAGGAGACAAATCCAAAGCTGTATCGACACGGTCGTCAAATTTTACGACTGATCTTACGAACTATACGAAAACCGGTTGATAATTGATGCTTATAACGCCTATAAGATTTAAATAATTGACCCGTTGAAAAATCTACATTAATACCAACCAGTGCTATTAACAACAATACCATTTATAAAATAAATTCCTTACGGCAAACATTTGTTCACATTCGAAGGCCAGCAGCTTCCAATCGAACTCGACATAATATGTTGCAGAGGACTACGAGAATTAATGAGGAGAGCATGAGAGAAATATTGAGAAGACTTCCTTACTACAACAGGCTTTTACAATTATTATACCACGGATGCATTTCACACACATAGTTTACGATTGAGCGTTCTCAATCAGAACAGTCGGGATTAGCCACCTTCAAGATAAACCAAAATAAATACACATATCCCAAAATTACTTTACAACAGCCAAATTTTGCTTGAGTGTTATCTTGGCAGATCCTGCATATCTATGAAAATCATATCAAGAAAATGAAAGAGTAAAAATTGAAATATAAACAAGCATCCTTCCCAAACGAAATTCTATTTATACTTTTACATGATAAAAATACGGGTTATGGGTAACATTGAATTGTATCAAATGATATTCTTTCGACATCAGTTTGGTAAAAATTATTAAGTCCACGGCCAGAATACTATATTGCAACAAACAAGTACTTAAGATTAAAATAACCTCCAAGTTGAATAAATATGGATATTTAAAATTAACGTACTTCAAAATGTCTCTTCTTATATTCTCGAAGACCTTTATTTGTCATACTTACTTCGATTAAAATAACCATGTAGAGATATATCTCTAAAGATCTTTTAAGGATACATTTTTTAACAGCAACTAATCCGGAATTATACATACCGCAAGGAATCCGTTTCATTGTTTACAAACGTTGGTGTAACAAACAAACAAATCTCATACAGATATTTTTATTTAATGAAAATTCCTTACGAATAGGACAGAATGAGTGTTAAGGAAGGAAGTAGATGGAAAAGAACACTTTTAGGTTCTCAGGGAGGTTAAAATACCACGTTTTACTCACATTATGCCTCCATTCCACTTTGTAAACAGGGGGAACCGCTGATACTTTGCAGTCGAAGTACACATCTGAGCCCTCACGAATATTATCCGGGTTCAACGAGGTTCCTAGGATCAGGATTGCTTCCGGGACATCTGAAAAGATACAAAATAATTCATATTACACACTGAAACTTTACAAGGCTTGGAAGAACAGAAGATACTAATGCCGTCTTTGCAAAGTAACATACATTGATAACTTCAGGATTGACTATGTGAAACCTCTCCATACTAGAAATAAAGGAATAAAACTTTGTAAGGTTAACTATTACATTAAATATGTTCACACATTAGTATAATAGTAAGTATATAAGTCACCTGAATATGTAACTACGTTACGAAACCCGGGTCGTGCCCATATTAATATGATAATGAACCTGACAAAGTTTTATTCCTTTATTTACAGTAAAATACTTTATTAAAAATATTTATTACCGCTTTCTATGCTTAAATTACAGCCTTAAATGAGGATCCGTATCACTAGAATATATTGGAGGGCATTAAAAAATTAAGGAAGCTTTCTCCATGGGCTATTACAGCCTATATTCCGTTCGTATTAAAAAACGATTAGTAATGAAGGCCAATTATATCATCCCAACTTAGAAGCCGATATTGCATTCATATTAAGAGAACATCGTTGAGATAAATAAAAATTTAAACATCATTTCACTTTTATTCTTTAATTTCATATTTTCCCCTCATAAATGTCCCTTAATATTATAATGTGGACCTTGTTTTGACTTGTAGAATTAATTGACGAAAATAGTATTTGAAATTATTGAGTATTACATACCATTATGACTACAGATTATTTAAAAATCATAACTGCATCAAACAGCTATGTTTTACATATACCTAGGGATTAGGTTGAGGAAAAAAATTCAACCACGGTTTGTGGGCTCGAATTAATATCAAATGCCTCAATAATGTCTCTCACACTTCTAACTTATTCTGAGCAACACTTAAAATGCTAGCACATAAAAAATATTTTTGTAACTTTAAAATTATGCTCAAATTGAATTACTTTATTTAGAGCAAGTATGCACTATTATTACTTGTTACGTGAAACGATGTTCAATGCTCAATTTATTCACTAATTCAAACCTTGCCAAATATTCACATATTTGATCTAACACAGAGTGCATCATAATCTGGTATGTTGATTGAAAAATAATGACTAAAGCTTAAAATCGATTTGAAGTCATTGTCCCTACACCAGAAGAGTTCATTTCAGTGAAATGTTGTCTCTTCACATTTTGTCACATGTTGGAAAATGTCGATCAATGTGGTGCAAGAAAGGCAAGTGGTACTAGAAATCAAACCAGTCACAAAGTTTGAAACAGTTCCAGTTCGATGCACAGGAACGTGATCCATGAATGTTTCTTCAGGAGCGATACGGGTCATATTGTACATGACCTTATCCATGCGTGTGTTGACGCTTCACTACCTTCATTTCTCTCCCACGTGGTCATTTCCATTTATCTAAGAATCCATTTCTTTTCAAACTCCCATCTCGAAAGATAAACATCCATTTCCTTAAAACCTTCCGATATTCTCGGCTCAGAAGACTACCCTGCTTACAGGCGATATTACTGCGAATTTTACCTCGGCTTTTAAAAAGTATCAAAGTGAGAGATTTTACTCTCTATGGCTTTAACCCTTTCTAACCCAGAGCTGTTTCTGGGAGAAATCAAATTTCAAGATTTTTCATTTTGGAAACTTGAAACTTTTACATTCAATGATAATCATACTAACAGCTAAATATTTCGTCTTTAAAATTTACACTACAAAATAATTTTTTGTTTAGATGCTTCCTAAATAGAGCTGAAAGTTTAAACATTTGTGATGTTGCTTAGCAGCAACGTTGGGTTATAAAGGGTTAAAGGGAATAAAAAAACATTTTTTCGGAATTTCAGGACAAAAATCGATTAAATAAATACACGTGATATGATTCTTGTCACATTTAATTCTAAGAAAACTCTTCTTCCTGGCTGATTCTATACCGCGAACACTCATATTGATTACAGCTACAGCTTTTCTAGCACTTAAACTGAGCTAACCTGAGAAGACAGTTACTCTTAAGCTCAGGATTTTCCCTTGGGTTTTCATCCGAGTTAATAAAAAATGGGGACAATAAGCCGGTTGGAAATCCGAGAGCAGTCCCTGAGAGTCATTCGCCGGGAAATCACCATAGGCCATGAAATACATTGAATAAAGTTGGAAGACTGAATGATAAGCCAAAATGCTGGGAAGAATCGTTCTATCTGGGTCATGGCCTACCATAATAAACAAAGTGAAATAAAATAGTTAAAAGCAACTTTAAAAGCTAAAAGGCTTACGACCAAAAGGTAACAATTTTAAGGGATCGGTTTTATGTGGAAGAGTGACGTTATCGATCAAGGGAAGTTTTTAAGGGGAGCAATAATCATTTCTCCCTTTACTTAATTTCGACAGTCATCTATCTGCCTCTCCTCCCAAACCACTCCCATATTTATGGGGTACAACACCAGTAAAATGTATGAATCGAACGGCAAGAAAGTTTGGTGTATGGAAAATAATAATTTCTATCCACGCGATCCCTTATGAAACAAAAAAAGTAGTACGTTAACCAGACAAGCATTAAAAATTAATTGGGAAAATTATTCCAGTTCGAATTTTTTACACGTTCTTACACTTTTACACGTTACTGTAACACGCGATCGTAATACTAAACATATTTATGATTCGACGAAATATAAGTCTAGATTTTGCGTTATGCTATTACAATTTCAGTTGACTTTTAATCATCATAGCACAAGCGCACGGTATCTCAATTACGAACATGAGAATAAAAAAAAGAACTTTTCGCAATATTCTGGCTCGCCATTTATTCCTCACTTTTATGAACTGATTCATGTTGTAAGGCCTTCATCATTAAGCTTGTCTCCCATTGTATTAAATTCCGACTGTCATCTGTCTCTCTCTCCACCCACACCATTCCCATTAAGCATCATCCCTCGCCATATTCCCAATCTCATTTTTCTCGTCGATTCGCTGAGCGAATTCCTCAAAACGTCTCCAAAACTGTTTCCAACCCGTCTCCGACGCACGCGAGGGATTCGTCAAACGCAAATTAAATCCGCTGCTCCTTCCTGCACTTCTCCTTTTCCGTGGTGCAACGGCGGTATTCCCCATTCGAGCGGTATAACATTAGGATTCCTCCCACGTGTGTTCGGCTTCGAAAGGCCTGCAGGAGACAGCAAAAGCATCGGAGACCTTCCTCCTCCTAACGCAAGGAGAAGCAGAAAGGATGATTCAAGAAGGTTAACGAAAAAAAATAATCGAAAAGGCACCGAAGACGTCTTTTCGTTCGGACGTGATTGCTAAGAGGAAATAAAAATTCGAAGGAAAAAAAGAAACAGTTGAAACCAGATAGGCGCGCACCCATTTCTTCCCGGCGCCGTGACCCCGGTTGAGAATACGATTTCGTCTCTCCAGGAATGTGGTTGGAGGAGTTTAAAAACAACCCCCGCCCTCTCTTCCTCTCCCTCTAGTTTATTCTCCACCCCTTTCCTTCCCTTAGGGATTTATCCTCCTCTTGAAAGGGATGATTGATGACGTCACACTTCCACGTAAAAGCGATCGCTTCAAATCGTTACCTTCTGGTCGTAACCCTTTCGGTATGATCCGCACACGTTCTCGCCAACTTGTGCGCGTTATATATCGCGAGCGACAGGTTGAAGATAACGCATCGTGACGCTCCCCATACTTCATATCTTTTCACGGGATGAAACTGTGCCATAAATTTTTAAGTCGGATATCGCGATGGATTTATTTCAATTCATTGTCCCCAAATCCCCCAAGAAAGGTTGGTATCCCCCCGAAGAAGATCATTTAAAATATAATATACAAAATCTTGGTTCAGTTCTTTTTCATAAATTAACCTCTTGCGTAATAGGCCTTCATAATTCATAACTTTAGACAGAACTTTAGAGCTCGGAAGAATAGATATTTTACTTGTTTCCGTACTCGTGGTTTTCATGGCAACCTAATACTCTATCGTATACGACCGAAAAATGCAGCAACGTTAGGCTCTAATATTAGAGGTCATTGGTTCGAAAGTAAAATTATGCTACTGTTTGACTCCAATAATCATGACGACAGCCATTTATCTTTCGAGTCGTTTCCTGGCTTCCGCATTTCATACCAACTGTAGGCGTAACCTTGGCAAAAATTACGAAGATGATAATGTATGTTTGAATATACAACGTAGATCTTCAGCAACTCATTTTAAAAATGGTAATCTTATTTCCAATCTAATAAAAACGGGTAATAAAAGATAAGCAATTATTGAATCAACTTGCGTGTGGTATCAACAATTCAAAATAGTAAACTAGTTTTAATTTCTGATTTCATAATAAGTATCATCATGAACCGAGAGTAATTTGCAGGGTATATCGGAAGTAATCGCTCTAGTACAAGTACGGAGAATCATGCTCATCCCAGGTTTCTCTTATTACATGGATTGTCCTATCACAGTGAGAAATGGATCATCGAATCTACCTCGAATCTAAGTCGATTCGACGTCTAAAGATCGTTATGCGGTCGAAGTCGATTTTATTTGTTCAATCGACAATTTTTCGACGTGCTATTCTGATAAGTCAGGGTGTTGATTGGTGGAGGGGGGCATAGTGAAGTAGTTTTGAAGTCTTAAAATTAACTGAGAGACGCTATTAAAATATATCAGACAAAAATAAGAAAGCTAAAATTAAATAATTATTTTGTTAATTTTCGTACTTTAGCTTCAATCTCGGAGAACAATCGTTGATTCCTTTTCATTCAGTAACTTGACAGGAAGCGCGTGACGTTCAAGCTTGAAGGCAGTTGCTGAAGAAGAGTCGAAAAGCCGGTTGAAACGTGTGTCGGTAGTTGTTGGTGCTGTGTTTGTGCTGTGCAGATTTCCATGCTCACACATTTGCCTCAGATACACCGGACCTTCTTACTTGTGTCACAGTTTTTAGTATTTTCTGCGTGATGTGTGACATTATGCTTAAGATTGGCGTTGTTGCGTCTGATTCATTTTAATACCTTTGCACTCGCGCCACGGATGTCAACATGATCTTTCATTTTTTCTTAAGGATGTCTGCTTATTATTCAAGATAAATATGCAGGACTTGTGGTTACAATTCGCGAATATAAAATTGAAACCGCCTAATTATTTCAGCCTTCATTTGTTTACACATTGCGTGCTCGATCCGTCGTTGTGGCCGCAATAGATGGTCATTATTAGTCGAAAAGATTGCTATTTATTGTTATTAAATCCTGTTTTCTATTGCATTTTAATCAACCGAAATTCGCTATGCAAAAAAAGGCAGGTAAGTAGTCGATATCACGTCGATGACGTCGACATCGAAAACACATCGATTTTTTGACCATATAGGCATCGATAGATGTGTTACCATCGACGTTTTATCGAAGACTACTTCGACCTCAAATCGACGACGGTTCAATAACTCATTTCTCTCTGGGTATGGGGTAGTTATTTCGCACAGTATTCTGTCTAGCATAGAATGCAAGTTGAAGTAACGTGTAGCTCCTTGTTAAACCGTCTAGTATACCATATAGCTGATGCAAAAAATTACTTCATACGTGAGTAATGTAAAAAAAGTAACGTGAAGCACAAACTCAATGCTGTGCTGAGGGAGAAACTACCAAATGAGTGTCGATAAGCTCACTGCGAATCGCTAAAACTGCCAACAATTTTTTTTCTCCTTTCGCGGGCGCCATCGGTTCACACGTTGCGCGGCGGGAAGTGATGATAGCGAAGGCCGTTCGAGAACACGGAGAGACGGTTGTAGAAGTTGTGGCGCGGCGCCGTGCCAAAAAATATAAGGAGCCGAAAATACGAGAGGAGATACGTTGGGAGCTCTTCCACTATTTACCTCAAGAAATGTGCGACAATATTCAAAAACTCCTCGCGTTAAAATTTGCTTGATATGGGCTTTTTTTAATTTTATGCTATCCACGAAGAGAATGGTAGCTTGTTTCTCAGCGAAAATTGCTGCGAATTCATGCATTTGAAGTACCTCATCTGTGCCAAGCTTCCATTATTGTAGCTAACCTCCTCGATACTTGAAATGTTTACGATTAATCGGAGTCAATTGTAAAACAAAGGTACCAATCTCTTAGGGGATAGCATACAATGAATTAAACATATCTCAAGCACAATCAGCACAACTTTCAGATCCCCTCCATTAATGCACTCTACTTTATCGAGCGTAACCATGGTAACTGCAAAGAGCATCCAAAAAAATGGGTGCGTTGCTTGAGCTCAGTAACTAAGGTGTTGCGACCGAATATAGAACAAAAACTTAAAATTTCCTCTCCTCCCACCTCCTGAACCAATGCAAATTCCTCCTGTAACACCCTGTATAGGTTACGAAGTGTGACATTAGAGGCATGAAAAAGCCTCATCATTCAGTGCACCCGAGCAAGGTGAGACAAAGATGAAAATTATCGACTCTGATTAATTTCATTGTGATAAATTCCCTTAGTCATTTCCACGCTTTTACAGATATAGCTTGCATTCTTTGCGTCTTTCAGGTAGAATAAACATAGCCTCAGTGATAGCGAAGAAAACGGTTGGAATTAGGCTGCTAGCAGCAGCTTTTAAGAGTACATAGAAACGCATCGATGAAAATACATGCACTGAAAGATATATCTGAGGCTTTCCCGGAGCTTAAATTCAAGAAGTGCTGTTCGGATCCCCCAACGAGTAACTTTTCTCAGCTCTGTCCAGAAGCATTTTTAATTCTTTCAAAATTATGGTGCACACGCTTATTATCCTAAATCCAAATACAAGCGTTCATTATTTTCGCCCTGAGACAGCGGTATAAAGGGAGACTGGGAGGCACATTGAAAAAGCATTTTTTGAAATGAAGAGAAAGTTTTAAAAGGACGCTTAGGTATCGCCAAAAACTCTTAGTAATTTTTTTTTGAGGATGGTTTGAAAAAAAAATTACTTAAAATCATTAAAAACAGTGACACAAAGAAATAAAAACATATTTTAAATTGCCCGAATTTTTAAATACCAATTGCCATGGATTCTGTTTATGAGGTCTATTCCTTAACAGCCTTATCAGTAATAGACACTCAACAGAGCCATTTCATGCGACCTAGGCGCGGAAAAAATGTGGAAAATTTCAGGAAAAGAATCGACTCGAGGAGGAGAAGAAAACGGTTCGGGGAAGCGGAGGAGGAAAATGGTTCGAAGTGGGCGGTTTGGAGGATTTTTTTTTTAAGGTGTCGGGCAGAGTGGAGGGAGGGAAGAAGCAGCAGTAGGTGTTAGGGCGGGAAAGATGAAAATTTAATATCGGGAAGAAGCAGCAGCGGTTGGGAGGGCGGTGAGTAGTTGGATGCGGAGTGTGATGGGCAGAGGGTGTCAGGGCGTTATCGGGGGAGCGGTAGGTCCCCCCCCTCAACCCCTCCGGATCAATGGGGTGAGATTCTCGCGGGGAGGAGAGATTTGGAAGGAGGCGGGGGGGAAAAAAGTGTCGCAGGGAGGAGATGGCGGGCTCATTTCAACCTCCATTTCCTTCTCCAGTGAAACGTTGCCAGGAAATGGCTGGAGGACTTCTAGGGAGAAACGAAATAGCGGCGAAAGGAATATAGAAAGCGAGCTAGGAGGAGATATGGGGCCTTATGGCGAAGAGAGGAGGAAAATGCGATAACTTGAGATATTTGGGAGGGACCTCTCAACTCCCTTGCTCGCTACATGCACGGCTGAATCGGCGGTGAGGAAAGCACTATGAAATCATCGGAGTCTGGGAAAAAACGAACCGATTGCCTCTAAAAAATCTTTACCCTATAACATTCTTCACGGATTTTTATTTACCAGGCTGAATATATAAAATGCTGTATTTCAGCTAAAAATTAGGCATAAGGTGAACAAGATCAATAAAAGATGTTTTTTGATCGAAGCGTTATTTGCTGCTTTTAAAATGTATGAGTCAGTCATAATATTCAGGAGTACAGCCTCTCGACGATTCAAGAACCGTTGAAATAAGAAATTTGCCATCAATACATGTATTTAAGAATAATTATACATAAAGTTGTTTAATGATAGTTCAAAGCAATTCCCTGTGTAGCTAACCATGCTGAAGTGATTGATTACAGCTGTGATGAGGGGAGAATATATTCTGTATTTATGATATAATTTTCTATTGGTCCTACGTTTTTCTGTTACACCTGAATATTTTCCTTTGAATAAATAGTGATATTGTTTCAAATGTATTTAATATATCTGGAAATGTTGTGTGGCTATATACCCGGGTATCCGCATTCGGGATGCAATTGTATGCATATAATTGTATAGGTTTATATTTTGTTTTTGGTTTTTTTATTTTTTTTCTCTATTTTTTTGAATTCACATTTGTTTTTTTCTTTGAACCTCTGTCAAATGATTTTTACTGAATTGCTGCGCACTTGTAAATTATCTCATGGGTCAAATGGCCCACGATACTAAATTAATTGAAAATTGAAAGTAATTGAAATTGAAATGCAACAAATAAATAACTGAGGATGATGCAGACTCCTTGGGAAGTGAGCGGCAGAAAAAAAATATGTGGAGCCTTAGCGGATGAATGGAAAAATGCGATGACCTAAGATATCTGGACCCACTCATATTCCTGGCTTGCTAAATTGGTGAAAAGGCACTGAAGATACTATGAAATGAAGCGATAAAGTTTAACGAAAGTCTTAGAAAAAAATATCCATTTTCTTTCAACCCAAAAATAGCAATTTCCTGACACTAGTCGTAATACGTCATAATTTTCCGTCATAATGAAAATATATCATAAATAATATTTTTAATTCAATATTTGTACTGAATAAATCGGGTAGGCAAAGGATCTCACGAATTTTAGGGAAATTTTTATTTAATCAATATAAATAAATGTTACCGAAAATGGTCGTGAGTTCTACCGAATGGATTTTCCCCCGGCAATAAACGTAAACAGTGAAAACAACACAAACTTCTGGAGAAACGAATGCAGAGTTAGCAGAAAAAGATGTATAAGATAATATGGGAGCCTGTAGAAGAAAGAGAAAACGTTATCCGTAAGGTATCTTTGGAAACTCAACTTCCTGCTTCCAACATGGCTGAAGCGAGATCTCCGAATCAAGTGATGCGATGAAAAAAGAAATCCATTAATTGTTTATAGTTATCGGCTTGATTTGAAATGTCCTTGTTTCACAAGGTGAATGTTTCGTATGCTGAACTACAGCTAAAACAGATGAGTAAAGTAGGTAAGACCAGTAGAACGTTATTTGTTACCGCTTTAGTAAGATAATAAGCCAACTCATATTTTCGAACTTCGGTTCGCCAGAATGTTTGCAACTGTTACTTTAAGAAATTGCCATAATTTCTGCAAGAAATTGCTGAAGCTGATGCACGCTTCAAGAGATCGTAATAACGGATACAAAATTAAACAACAAGTGATAAGGCCCCTTTTACATAGTTAATCTGCCTAAAATTGAAGTCTTTGAGTAGACAAATACTCATTTTGGTATTGGACCAAAAAGTTGAAAAAAAAGTTGCGCTGGAATTAGGCACTTAGAAGAACACTTTTTCCGAGCGATAAAATGTACGCTTTCAATCTACCACTCAGGTAAAAGTGAATATTCGTCCTGGAAGGCATTACTTACCCAGTATCCATTCGTAAACCTAATTTTTTAAAAATCTTTTCTAAAAAATCTCTTATAGCATTTTATGAACATGGTGTTATCTGTTAACGATATTATTTTGATTGACTTTTTGGAGAAGGGGTTCTTTTTTAACCCTTAACCGGTGACGTGCGGTCTGAGAGACCGCTGCGTTGCTAAAATTAAGATTTCAAAATATCTATAATGCTCCTTACCTTAATATTTTTGCATAACAAGGACATCCCACTCTTAAAATTTAACGTTCCTTTTATTAATTTTTGTAAATTTGCAATTGAACTCGATTAGCGGTCGGTGAGACCGCACGTCACGTACTAAGAATGCATCAAGAAAAGGAATAAGCGAGATAAATTTCATGGCTACTTACTACTTAGCCTTCCAACTTTAACATTTAAGGCCTTTTTTGAATCTGGCGAAATATTGATACATAAATATAATAATTATAACTCAAGTGTTTTTGGCATCAGTTTTTTGATCCTGCTTCAAATCACATTTTATTATGACAAATTGGTTCGTATTGGGAGTGTAAAAATTTTAATACAAGTTTTAAAATAGTTAAGAAAAATTAAAGAAAACAATAAAAATGGCGTAACAATATTTTATGAATTTTTTATTTATTACGGTCTCCCAGACCGCACGTCACTGGTAGTGGAACAAGAATTGCACGTCGCTGGTTAAGGGTTAAGCAGATTTAAAAAAAGAGGAATAACTCCCCTTTTTTGTTCATTTTTATTCTATTGGACCTTATCAAACCAAAAAAAAAACTTGTATTATGCCATTCAAATATACTTACAAAGCTCTGCTATATTGCCAAATAATAAACGGAAGATTTCTCCTCCAACATTTCTTAGCATTATACAATATAAGCGTAAGCTAAGATGAGTTTATCCATGTATAAAAGTTTTGTGAACTTCTAGCAGAAAAAGTCATTTATTTCCATTTACGGGAGAGCGAAATCGCGTTCAAGCGGAACGTCAATCAGTAAGAACTCGTTATTTTATTCGCTATAGACAGGAGATGCCGTCAATTTTCGAATGCCAAGTGCAAGAGAGGAACGTCTTGTTGACATACATCATTTGTTTTTCGTGCAGCCCCAGGCAAAGACAGCCCCGTCTCTCTTCTTTTCAAAACTTGAATTGGATTCCGCGAATGGCTGCCTTCAGTCCTCCTTCCTCGCATGTCCTCCGGCTGATTTTCCCCGCAAGTATCGCAAACTAATACGACATCACACTTTTCTTGCCACTCACTTTCCCCGATAACCGCTGTCTTTGACAAACAGCTTTCGCGAGTCCTCGGGCCATATTTGATTTCCTTCTTGTCTGCCCTTGATCATTCCAATTAAGAAGGCTTAAGCTTTATCTTTGAACCTCTTGATAATTTCTTCCTCCTCGCAGGAGTTTTCTTTCTATTAAATACCTCTCTCTCTCGTCACATTAACGTCTCCAAAGTGGAAAATTCATTCAAAATTCATTCAAAATTATTCATCCACTCTATTTTGCTGATCAACTTTCCAGAATAATTTTTCCTTGGTTCAAATACCATTTATGTTAAAGTTGTTCTCATTAAATAATTAATTATCGATGAGATGTATCTGTTTAACGTTGTAGATGAATCGCAGAAAGATTCTGTACCGCGCGAACTAAAAATCGATTTCTCAGCCATAATATGAATTCCAATTAAATAGGAAGAGATGAGTGAATGTATACATGGCGACGACAAATTCATAGGAATTCGAACACAATAAATATCAGTGATCATTAGAAATAGCGGCGTTTCACCCATTAAGCGGCATCAAAAGTCAATTCAATTGCAGAGAGGTAAGACTAATTTTCTAATGTATAATCCAAAAGTTAATATTCCAATAAGTTTCTCTAAATATTTTTGAGTATCCTGTATACAATACAAGAAGATACCTATGTATTAAAATGGAAGAAGTAGTATTTTCAGATATTAAAATGGACGACACCTAATACTTGTGGCTGGCTAATGAGTGTACAAGGCACGCGAAAAAAAGGCTCAAATGATAATTAGGTACTAATATTGAAAAATAACTAAAACATCTGGAAACATTACTTTTAACATAAGAAAGCTATGATTTATTCATTTCCTTCACAGATCGATAGCTTTTAGAGTTCATATGCTTATTTTTTTATATAAATATGATATTTAAGCATATTTCTGCTTTCACGCCATACGAAAAAGTACTTATTAATTCTCTCACATTTTATATCAGTACAACATCTCAGCTGCACATGAGTTCATATATTTCCTTTATCAGGAGCCTCATGATTATTTATCCAATCTTTGCTACCAATTAACTTTCCAGTAAAAAATTTGGCATCTTTAAAGTATTATCATATTTTAAAAACTGATAGCCAGCAATAAATCACTCACTTATACCGTACAAATTTCCCAAACTGAAACCACGCATATTTCTAAAACAAACTCGAATAAGGACAATCTGTTGTTATCATTTCGAATTAAGGCACATTCTAAATGTAATTTTAATGTAGTTAGTAAATTTGAATTGAATTCCGAACACCGAATCGGTTGGGTATGCTTAACACCTAAGGCCCTTAAATCATGATCATTATTGCGTTCCAAAGATGCATATAACAGCCATTCATTCCCTTTCAACACATAATATCATACAAGAATGGCGTGGTTTCAGAAATTCATAGCAAGGAATGTAGAGATGAGGTGTCAGAGATTTTTCAGTGGCTGCCCCAACCCTGCTTGATTTCCTTGAAAGGGGCACTTCATGTGCAACATTCCGTCCGTCAGATGGGACGTTAACCCGTGGTCCCACCGGCGCCTTTCGTTAGAAGTAGTCTAATACCGACGCCGGGTTTCTCTCTTCCAGAGCGACTGAGGTGAACTTTATTAATTAAAAAAAACTATTTGAGACGAAAATTTCCACGAATAAATGAACATAAACTAAGAGTAATTCTGTTTTCATTTAAACCAGATTCAAACACGCACCCATTCGTTCATGATAGCCCTGTATATCCGAGCACAGACAAGGTTGAGATAAACGGGGCCAACAACCCTGGTAAAATAAGTCTTAATTTAGAATAACATGGTTAATATAATTGAAATATATAATGAAATTGCAACCCCTTTGATATAATGAAATAATATAATGAAATCGCAACCTCTTTGAGCGTTACATATGGACTTGCCTACCTTCATCACCACCGTCCGTGCGATGGATTAACTTGCGACACTACACTTTCCGCGAACAAGTGCGCGGGGCAAATAGCGGATCTGAGAGCGCAATTAAAAGGATAGGCCGTCGAAGCAACGCATAAATAAATCGAAGGCACGGTGATTGGAGGTGGAAATTGGAAGCGTTTTCGGCAGGACCTGCATTATTCATGTCGCCCCCTCTGCGGGATAAAGTCGGAATTAATTCGAACGGGCCGCCGCCGCCGCAGCAAACAATATCATTCTCTCTCTCTAGGGTGCAGACAGCGGAGAGCCCTTGAGCGGAAAAGGGTTCAAATCAGGGTCCAGACAGTAGCCAGCTTTAACGTTTCCAAATGCGGAACTAAAGCCAAGAGGTAAGCCACCCCTTGCCGCGAATGTTCCGAGCTAGAAAAATATTTTAGCCAATGCACCCGCACAATAGCGGACGACTTGCAAAAAATGTACACACATCCTCGGTTAAAATCCAAATATAGCCGAAGAAAAATACACTAAATCTCATAGAATGGTATTAACTTCTCATAAGTGTAATTCAACGGAGTTAAGAAATATGTGATATTGAAAATGAAGAAGGATATTCTTCACCTTTCTCACCCCGCACATAGTTCTTTATGAAGTCATCATCATAAATCTTAATATTGGTTTGACGCAGCTCTCCATTCCTCTCTCCTATCAGCTAGTCTTTTCATAGCGACGTATTTCTTCTCTTTTACATCCTTCATAACCTGTCCTACGTAACACATTCGGGTCCGTCCCTTGCACTTCTTTCCATCACTCTTCTACGATTATTTTCAACAGGCCATCATGTCTCATAATGTGGCCAACTCAGTTTCTCCGTCTTATCCTCATCAAGAGACTCTTTTCTCCCACTCTTCTAAGAACCTCTTCACACTGATACAACCAGCTATGTACACTTTACGTTTCTATTTCAACATCTAGTAACCCTAGGCAGCAATGTAAACCTGTTGGTGGATTGGTAGAATTATAAAGAAGTAAATTGGTAAGCTTGTATATATTTTGACTCGTGCAGCAGTGTACGAAACGAAATTAAATAATTATAGTAGAAACAAAACAATCACACTTATAACCATCCACACCGGAAAAATGACTGACTGTCTGACCTGGTGGAATTCCCTTGATGGTATCGCCCCCTAGCACAACCAACTCAAACTCCAGGTAATGTCCATAGGGGTAAAATGAAAACGTGGTGCCATTTAGGATAGAGTCCAATTTCAGCAACCTTCCACGATGTAGCTAGATATGAATGGATTCGCGACTGTAAAAGTGAAATTATGGAAGCTATATCCATTAAATAAACGCATTATTGATTTTATTGTTTGCAACTTTTTGTGTTTTGAGTAAATCTAACCGAAGAATTGCAAATAAATTCCATCACTAAAAATAATAAACATTTAAACTCGATACAGAGTAAACGATGATTAGTTATGATGGATAAAATCGCAGCATTTGAGTTCACCACTATGCTGATAATACTCTACTGGTTTTGACGAAGGAATATCCCACTCATAAACCTACAAAAGGCTGACATTGTGCGCTGCTGTTCTCATATTAGGACGAGGGTGGTTGTCAACAATCTGGATGGACGCGTGGGTTGACAACATGAGCACAAGGTACAACGTACCGAAACTCATCAAATTCGTATGAGCAATTTTCATTATCGGGAGCTGCCCAACTGATGGGGAAAAAATCAAGGCTTATCGGGGCATTGGCGATGAGAAAACAGCGGTTCGGAATGAGGCAGACAGCGGTGGGGGGGGGGGGGGGAAAGCATGGAGTCAAACAGCTTCGATGGGTAGCCGAGGCAGGAATGGGATTCGCGTGAAGGAGGACAATATGCGATGAAAGGCGAAAAGTTCCGGATTCACTAATTTCTCCGAAAAAATAGGAATGCATTTTCATAGTCTCGCACGTGGAATTCGTAAAAATAATTGCACTGTGTATCTCATTTCCATGAAACATTTCATGCAGAAATTTTTACATTCGAGGTATTAAAAAATATTTAGCTAAACATGTTAGGATGGAAAACATTTTATTAATTTAACGTACTTATTTTTCGCTCAAATAGATATTATTCTCTTACTGACGGATGCCGATCACGAAAATTTAACTTTAGACCTGCGCCACTACATCATGCAATATCGTAAATTTAGTTTCTCACCATGAAACATAAATATGAAAGTTATTATCGACCATATTGTTGCAAGACCAATTTCATTTTCAGGAGTTCATTTTCAATTTAATTTTCAATTCCGAGAAATATTTTGTGAGCCTTCGTGCGAATATTTTTTAATACCATACATTTTCTCTCTTCGGGTAAGAAAATGATTAATCAACATAGTAATTACAACATCACTCTATACTGACGAAATCAAATATTTTATCCGTTTATTTTAAAGTCGAATCCGGCCCTAACTTAAGTCTAAAGTTCAAGAAATAATTTAAATTATGTCTTGCATACAAAATACTTATACACCATGTTGCATTCTAATTTTAAAAGGGAAAATGAAATCAATGAAAACAAAATATCCTATGTTATTATAGGCCAATATCGATAAAATGAATCATTACGGATATCCTGGTATTGATTATCAAGGTTGAAAATGAGGCAAGGGGAAAGACATGAAGTCAAAGAGCGTGGTAGCGTGGTTGGGGAGGGAGAGGAATTTTGTCCACGAGGACATGTGCTAAAAGGCGAGAAGTTCTGATTCCGCTGTTCTCTCATTTGAACAAGACCTTTGAACAGATGCGCACACGTACAGAAAAAAAAACAAGAGAAAAACGAAAACCCAACTCCTGTCCGAGCGAATGACCATGACAAATCCACTTGTTGGCCAGTAGCATTTGCCGTGGAGGCCGAAAACGTCCTTTGTCCCGACATCGGATTTGATAATCTGACAAACTAGGTTAGCGTCGAGAACGGAAATTATCGATACGCGCAATGAGCCGGCCGCAAATTGCAAACATCTCCGACGGCCTCGAAGTAACTACCGCGCCAGTTTGTCTACATCAAGAGTAATGCGCAAATAGGTAATCCGCCATATTTAATTTGCTATAAACGCGCTGTGCTCATTAAATCTAATTAATCAATGGTTTTCTTGACCGCAGGGATCATTAAAAATTTATCAAGCTTGGTAAAATACAAATTTATGATAATATAAGCGTTCACAGGGGATTTATAAAAATATAAAAATAAATAATATTCGTTATTAAAACAGCTGTAGACTTTTATTTTATGAGAGGAAAAAACGCTTGTATTATACAAAATACCGATTTCTACATTAATACTGTATCATATAAATACATGACGCTGATATAACGATGTTATCACCGCTACTTCGGACACCTAATTGATATTTTTTTAAAGTTTTTTCCTCACGAGTTACCGTCTAATCATGGAACATCGGCTCAGAAACGTCATCTAAGACAGAGATGTACCGAATATAGGAGAGTAAAAAATCTATGGGTGATATTTCATGAGCCATATACTAATAGCTAGATGTTATTTTAACTCTTGAAGCTATATAAGCACGTTTTCAAGAATAATTCTTTCAGAGCTGACTTGATATTGAAAGAGGAAGACATAATTTTTTGATTTTACTTTACTTTCTTTTTCTACTTTTAATAAAGACGAAATTCAAAGTTGACACCCCCTTGATTATTTTCCTAAGTTTTATAAAATGTAATAGTTTTTAAAACATCTAATATCTTGAGCATAAGGCCAGGCTTGGGGTAACCAGAAATTGTTCTTGTGATCCATTAGGGTCTGCTGAAAATACGAAGGGTCTCAAAGCTTTAATCGAGGATTATCAAGTTGGCTACCGAATGTGTTGTCACCTGCCGAGGATATTAAAATTGAAATGACTGGATGAATTTAATCTTTTATATCTGTTGAGGTCAGTGGCGCCGACTCCGTGGGGCCTGAGGGGGCCCGAGCCCCCTCAAAAATTCGTTACGGGTGTGAGGAAAAAATATGCCAGGCTTGCCGATTTTCCCCGGAGTGTCCAGATATCGAAAATCGAGTTATCAGGGTTCCGATGTTGATCATATGACTCTTCTAAAATGCTTAAAAAACTTAAAACTCACTACTTATAAAATTTCCCGGGGCAAGATCCCCGGTTGGGCCCTCCCCAATATTTTTTGTAAGTCGTCATCCCTGGTTGAGGTACAACATTAAAAAGGATAAGTTATTGCTTATAACCCTTGAGTTCACAAGGTGACTCATACTAGCGGCCGGCGTCCTGAACAGGGGAAGGAGGTAGTCCACTGACGGCGCGCTAATGAGAACGGGCGAAAGGAAATGTGATAATCTGAAAGATATCCATTTCCATTTGCTTTCATGTAACCCGATCCGGAAATACCTTTCTCACTTCTCCCATCCTCCACATTTATTCTTCCCCTCCAGCCAAAAGGAGGCCCCATTCTCCATTTCCAACAGGCGCGACGCTAGCGGTGGCTTCTCGCATTATAAAAACCGTTAAAAAGGTGTTCTCAAATCGCGGTCAACCTCCTTGTGCTTCTCCTCACGACTTTGTCGTCGGATCGATCCGGATTCCAAATGGAAACAGACTGTAATAGGGTAGTTTCCTTCATCAAAGAAAACGAAACGCATTGATTGCGATTCCTTTCCCACCATTAGTGTATTCATAATATACAAATTATTTGGTTTTAGAAATCCCGGTTTAAACGAATGGCAATGGTCAATTTTAACCGCATTTGAAAAAGGCCAGATTGGCGCTCATGCGATTCCACTCCACGTTGCGTCACAGGGATCTAGTTTATATACGAGTAGATAGGAGTTTTATATCGTCTGAGGTTACCAATGCATGCATGAGGCACGGACCTCTAGGAAACATGTCTTAATATTCACCCATTAAAATTACCCAAGTTCGGAAAGTTTCCTTCGTTTGATAGGGGAATAATAATCCTTATTTAAGCCAAGCGCAACCTGCTAGCAGCCTGCGTCATATCGGCGCTCAAGCCCCGCCCCAAGGTCACCCCACACGCCGATAGCTGGAGCCAGAAATACGTCACACGGTGTTTTCCCAGCATTCCTACTTAGCCGTCGCGTTTTCGCGCGCTTGAAAATTTTCACTTTTCGTTATATCGCGAAAAATAGATATCGTCATTCGAAAATCTAAGAGCGTGAAATGCGTACTCCAGGAGCAATAATCTTTCCATTTAGGCAATAAAAAAATAATAGGAAACCACCCTATTGCGGGCGATATCCCAAAATTCAAATTTTCGACTATATAATATATCAAATCCATTACTTTACAATGCTATTCTTTGCGAATGCATATACGCTCTCCAGCAAATACTGAGAACAAACGCATCGCTCCACATCTACCAAGCGCCGCGTTACGGACATATTTGTAACCCAACAGAAGACGTCCTAAGTGGCAACGTGAATCAGGTTTAGAAAAGTTTCTCGAGTTTTCCACCGGTTGATGTCGTCCATGTCTGCCGACTTGCTGATCATCCTCAGGGGATCTTCCGAATGCCGTTCTTCGAAATTTGCCCAGTGATAATTACGGAAATTTTATGCGTCAAATATTTTTTCTTTGCACAAAAAATTGGGAAAATACTCTATTTTACAGCAAGAGACTTTATGAACCGCAATCATACGTAAGCAATGCCTAAATCACTTGCTTGTTCCCAAAACCAATACTTCACTTGAGATAAGAATTTGTGCCTACTATCTTTGAAACATTTGCTATAGAAGGTACGACTAAACTCCCGGCCATAAATATGAATGCAGGTAACCTATGCTAAGAGCTATGTGACCTATCCCTTAAGCGCGGCTTTACTTGCCATGTAGGGAATGGATTAGCGTTTCGGTAGGGTAAATTGGCAAAGCTAATGCAGTGCTCGTGGCATAATCCAGCGACAGCGAGGCTCACATGAGTTACGCTTGCTGTGGAGACCTAGATGTAATAAAGGCTCCATGCAATTCACCGAAAGCCATCTGTATTTAGATTAGATCCGGCGGGAAATGAAATAATTTCAAGATGAGTATGGTAAAGTGAAGATTACAACCCAAGCCCATTTCACGTAGGCACAATGAAATTTCGTTTCAAAATGACTAGATAATCCTGTAATGGTTATTGGCGAATAATTTATTCATTTGCCGATTACATTATAAATTAAATTTTCACGTCTAAATAATGATACAGTGGAATAATGGTGGGGTAAAATATCCATCGAGCCTATTTAAACTGAAATCTTTTGAAAACATTCATTAATTTCAATTCAAAAAACAAAAGAAGAACAATATTTTCGGATAATTCCGTTTCCATGGCGAGTGCAACCTACATCGATTGAAATTAATCCAATTATTCAAATTGAGCCGCACCGCAATCAATTAAAACCACTATTTTCCTGATTATTGTCTGTAATAAATGCAGTTACGGAACGACAAATAATTCCATCGGAGATATTTTTTGATGGAATTACCGGCGAGAATCCAAAAGAAAATAAAAGGGATTAGCGATATTAATCTCGTGTTAAACCAGAAAGAACTTTCTTTTGTTTTTTTTTGCGAATAAGCACTCAGGTGCATGTAATGGCTTGTTATTTATGCCTCGTGGTATAAATATAAATATCAAAAGATTAAAAATATGGGCGAAAATGGAAGAACTTCCGCTTTTTGCGACTAACAGCAGGAATTCCCCACGTGTCACACAGAAGAGCAATGCGAATCTTTTCGCGGCATTCATTCATCAACTATTTAAAAAGGTGGAAAGATACAAACCGCCGGCGCCGGGGTTGGATATAGTAAATGGTCTCGCGACAGCCTAAAAAATTTGCCTACTTTCGGAAAAGTTTGCACGAGGTGGAGAGACTTTTATCGAATCTCATTTCTGTGCTGAGGAAATATTTTCACACCCTCGGAATAGGAGACAGGGGAACAGATAAAGGGTGAAAATGAGGGAAAAGCTCGAGTCACAATGGATATCATCAAAAAAAGAAAAAAAAAGAAAAGAGAAGTGCCTAACGCGAACTCCACTCGGAAGAAATGGAGGACAAGGGACCCGGAGAAAATCAGCTCTTATCACGATACGATCCACGACGCGCACGCAGAACTCTTCGAAAAAAAAGAAAGTCCATTACTCTCTCGAAACTTGAATCGATTGTCGGAAGTTTAAAACAACCCCCCCCCCCAAAAGTGGTCCCGTTCAAATTGATCCGGAACAATAAGAGACTAATTCTGTCCCTAGGAAGGTGCGAAGTGAGAGAAAACATTTGGGTTGAACTCGCTTTGACCCTGTTGCATTAGGGCTTGCTTCCGAGACCTGACAGTTAAAGAACATATACTTAACACGCCTTTTCAGGGCGTAAGAAGACACATTACTCCCGCTCGAAAGGCCTGAATTACTGAAATCTTAACAACTAAAACTTGCCTCACCATCTTGAATTTTTGTTGCTATTTTCGTATAAGACTGAAAGATAGATCAAAGAGCACCTCAGTACTTTCTCGTAAATTAACTTGCTAATCATCTTTGACATGCAGACATTCAATGAAAACATTCTAGTCTGGATACAGGTAGAAATGTTAAAGATGATCGCGAACATAATATTTGATTAAGCATGAGGGATACTTCAAGAAGAAATCAAAATTCGATCGGTCCATTGTAAGTGATGCATCATCTTGTTCGATTAAAAATTGTTAAGGTGCTAAGCTAGAAAATAAGAGGAGATTATCACACTCAATGCTGAAAAAAATTATCAAATCACTAATTTTTTGCAATAATGTCATATGCAGTGTGGAGGCAAAAATTCTGCTGCAAGCAAACGACGCGTTTCCGATCACTGCGAAAGACACTGTGACGTTGGGCACAATTGCGGCGTCTAGCCGAAGACGCGGAGACAAATGGCGGGCTATGAAATACAAGGGGACCAATGCCTTGAATTCAAGTCATCCGCAAATAATGTGTTAATAGTTAAAAAGAAAATACATAAATTCCACTGAGAAAAATTTAAGAAGAATGCTGAGCATAATACAGTCATGACTTCCACGGCAATGCGTGATATTGAATTGGCTCTTTTTGGCTGCTAAATGTAAATATCATTTTTCTAATAAAATATTAAACACATAGATTTTTAGCAGTTTCATCACTTTTATCGTTGTAATAATCACAGTTGTGAGTTTACCATTAAAAATAGCTAAACATACAACTCTTGAAATTGAGAAAGAAGCCGATACAGCTACATCGGCTGTCCTTATGTAAAATCATGCCTTCTCACCATGCCAAGATTAAGGACGATCATAAAATATATCTCACTTCAACTTTGTGACATCAAAATGACTTCGAAACAGGGAAAATTAGGCCGGGTATATCTGGGCAGAAAATTTGTACGACTCTATGAAGTTTGGGAATATTTTCACCCATATAAAACTCTGTCACACCGCCGAATCAAAGCCTTGCGTTGCAAAAGGCAAGCTCGGTAGTTTTAAGACAAAGCGTTCAACGAGATTAAGGAGGCTTTTGTTCAAGCAGGGCAGAAAACAATCCAGTCATCAGAGTGTTCCAAACTTTTACCCATAAACAACCGTGTCACCTCAGGGAAGTTGGAATCGGTATGAAGGCAAGGCAATTGTCAAACCGCTCACGATACCAAAGGATCCTGGGGAGCCGTAAAAGAAACAAGGAGGGAGTATAGCTACAGAAACAAACATCTGCACTAAGACAGCTTCTCCGAAAGCGGGGATTAGATTCCGACATGATATTCCATCGCGTATATCGCATAGGGTTTGATGCATTATACTTGATGTGTAACCCAAATTGTCATGATTCCTCCCACGGATACCACGAAAAAATGAAGAATCATAACGCGTTGAATAGGACAGGGCAATCTCTTGAAAACTGTGTGGATAGGATTCGGATTCAAATTAAGGAGGTGAATTCAATTTTATTAATAATACCAGCCAAGTTTAGAAATAGAGAATAACATGTAATTTTATATGCTATGGTAACATATGGTTTATAGAAAGCGTCATATCCTTAAATGCGCAGGAAACAAGAAAGTTCGGTTAGAGCAGGCTATACATGAAGAACATCACAAGAAAGTAAAAGCCAGGAATTAAAAGTAATGACGCACGCGAAATCTGAAGGCCAAGACCTCACGTTGGACCCAAAGCGAATGAGAATTTATTTTTAGAGCTAATTGCGTTCTTGTCAGCTGCGATTTTCAAGCAAGTACGTCGACATGGGGAAATAGAGGGAAAAAGGCTACTTTGAAAATTACGGTTTTTCTTTGCCACCGGTGTTATCCCATTGGAACAGCCCATACGCTCACTTGAGTCAATGAAAAAACAATTGCACCTGGGCACAAAGCAATAATAATTAATATCGATCGATTCGGGCATGATACAGTGGAGGATATCCGTAATAGAAACCTTTAAGCTCTTTCAAAGCTAAAGCAATGTGTGTTTCTGTGTGTACATTTGGAAATAAAAAAAATGACACAAATTCAAGTTGATACTTGAAAATCATCCTCAATGCCTATGCCATCGATTACCTTTTTAAAAACAAGTAACCTAGTGCTTCAATCCGAAGGTTGATTTGGATCGGTGAGGCTAACCCCGAACAAAGCCACAGGTATGTGCAATTCGCACATTCAGGGTTGGAGGGGTAGTTCCCTTCAATTTCCACATTTGAACTCGTGACCCCTCAATTAGAAGCCAAGCACTCTATCTGCTAGGCTACCACAGGGGCGCAGCTAGGAATTAAGGCTGGGGAGGGGGGGGGGTTTAGGTGCAACTAATACCAGGGTGTGTGGGGATATGGAATGCCCACCAGAATAAGTGGTAGGTGCGAGATTAATAAATTGCGGAATTTTAAGATAAACGGTTCAAAATGGTGAGTTTTACGGCTTTCTGAGGAATATTTTATCGATCCTTACAGTATTCTATTAGTAAAGTCAATCCATTTAAAGTAAAATGGGTTAAACTTAAAAATTTCTCTGAGCTCTGGGGGTTGGGGGGGTTTTAATCCCCAAAACCCCCCTCGCTGCGCCACTGGGCTACCATGCTTATCCTAAGAACAATTAAACGAACGAAAATCATAATTGACTATGCTTATTAATTTATAAATGTAATGTAACCGTTGGAATGCGACTCGCATTCAAGGGACTGCCATTAACCCTTACTGAAGGGGAGTTTAATTTTCAATTTTATCGATGATTGGCTGAAGGAAAAATGTTATCTTCCCACTACTCTTTTGTAAGAATGCCTTTATCTTTAGCAGGAATTTTACCAGTTAAACCTACAGATACGCACTGCATGATGTACCATTGAATGTCTCTTGATTTAAAGAAAATGGCAGCGAAACGCCCCAAGCGTCCACCGCTCAATACGTTGAGCTACGAGACAGTAGTGACAGAAACAGAGCATAAGCCTACATTTCTTATCCCCGAGGCATTATTACCTCAATTTTCCTCCCCCTCCACCCTCACTCTTTTCCCAACCGCCCCTCGAGTCGGCTCCACCCCCCGGAGAGAATTTTCGGCCCATCCATTTCACCAAATCATCCCTCCCGAACAAACCCCTACTTTTTCCCGAACCACAACTACCTCCATTACATATCAATCTGCTGGGGTCGCCCACCCCATTCCCAATCTATTTCTCCTCTCCCCCTTTTCCGCAAGAAAGGCCTCCCCTCCCCAATACATCCCCAATTGATCTCAGTCCCAGACCGCCTTTATTTATTCAATCCTGATTCCCTTCGTTTTCTCCCTGCGTGGGCAAGACTATCGCCGTTTTCCAATCCACGTAGTATGCACTCATTCCCTCGTTCCTTTTCTCCCTTGCACCCTGCTCCCTTACTAATGCTCTACTGGCGCCATAAAGTGTGAACGGAAATAATGCGAACTATTGACAGTAGCGAAATGTGAAGCGCAGGGTAGTGTTAGGACATCTGGTAGTTGATTTAAGAATCAATTTCACCCTGCTTCTCATTTTTTTACGTTTTTAATTTAGACTGCTTAGTATTTCGACTTTTCTGGCACCGATTGGACGTTCTCTTTGCACATAATAAACACGAAATTACTTACAACTACAGTTCAAGATTTCTGAGTTTCCCATTGCCGCCATTTTCACGTCCACTTCCTACGAGGGCACGTTAACCAGGGAGCATCCGCGTTCCCTTGTTCACTTACCCTTCGTTCCCTTGCGCCCTCGCCGATTGGATCCACCCTTGCTGTCGTCACACCCGTAAGTTGACAATTGAAAAGTGCACAAAGGGTGAATAATTGCGAATTGGAAAAAGGCCTATGAGTTTCCAGAGACACACTCACCCTTACACCCACTGCCACCCCTCCTAAGGACGCACAACCTACCCCTCACTACCCTACACACCCCCGATCCCAAATTACCCTTGATTTATGCACACATTTCGACCATTACATTGCGACCCTAGGCTCTGTAACTAGTTCCACCACTACACGTAGGCTAAGGCGATAATAAGCCGTGAAATTTAAAACGCATCCATTTCCATGAGAAGCGTCACGTAGGCCTGGTAGAGCCCATGTGTGCCAAGCAACAAGCGTGATGGTTCTCCGCCCTATTAAGGATGAAAATTTATTGCAGGCGATTAGTCTCTTCTCTTGAATACGTTTTCCACACAACGCCTCACAGGTCAGTGGGTTAAGTATTAAAAAAATCACAACCTAAGTATTTTGCTCGGCATTTGGGATTATTTTGCCCACAATCAAAAAATTTCAAGGGAAGACGATAGTGTTTTGAGGAGTATCATCCAATGTCAGCATGAATGACGTTAATTTTTATACTAATTTATAGGGTTTCAAAACTAATGTTTCCCACTTGTTGAATAAGTTAAATAGTGCAACGCGCAGCAGGGTCAATCTAAGCTCACTACGCTCCGCATTTGTCCTCAGCTAATGGAAGTACCATAGGGGCAAACTTACAATAGCATGTAATTAACAAAATACATTAGAGGGCTATTCTGCAGATAATTTCTTTCTTGCTCCCCAAATAACCGAATTCATCTACCTCTATCAGTTTTTGCTTCCCTATTTTAATGTTAGTCCTGACACTTGTAATGTTGTCTGTAACTTGTATAATATAATGATAATAACAATAATAAAAATATTGTGTGAATTACTATAATGAATCGGTACCCAAGGAATATGCACAAATTCAGCCATACATTTCGCTATAATTTCAAGGCGTTTTATAGTTATAGTCTTTCTTTTGATGGAATGCTCTCTTCGTCTGGGCTATTCAGCAGACAATTGTTTTCTTGCTTCTCCCGTCACTAGTTATCTTGCTTCCCAAAATAACCGAATTCATCATGGAGTGGAAAATTTGAAAAGAAAAGGCTTGCAGAAGAAAAGATAAAAGGAAAAATGAGAGCCTTGATGGCGAGTGTGCAACTGAAAACGAATTCCGCAATAAATATAATTTATACCCCAAATTATGACATGTTTGATTTAGATAGGAGGGAAAGTACGACCCGAAAATGGACGAAAAAATGCACTCGCATGCCTCCCAAAAAGGGAGCGCGATTTGTCTTCCGACACACTCTTCGGAGGGACGCCATCTGCGTCCTCCCCGCAAAGACTCGCCTTATGCACCAGAAGGAGACAACCCCTGCCGCACATCCCTCGCGCCTACCCGTGCACCACTCCTAAGGGAGATATCAGAACCCCTCTCAAGAAACCCTCATCCCCCAGGCAACGGAATCCACGCAAACGGCTCGATAAAAAGCGCCGCACAAGCGTATGAGTAAATACAATAAGAATAAAAAATGTATACATCTCTGTACATTTGGTCCCATTAATTATCTACTTGTTTACATACCTCCATATTTAATTATATCTTCAGGATTAATTTTCATTACCAAATTCATACATTTGGCAAACTGAAACATGTGAAGAACTAGAAAGATAAAACAACAGTTTAAATAACAAATTGAGCGTGTGGTTGAAAACTGTATGTACATTGTGTATTAATTTCAGAAAATTGTCATTGTACCTGTATAATTTTCAGAATATAACAAAAAAATGTACGACTGCGTCACACAAAGGCTAAAAAAAGCTTCTTGAATGGAGCCTAAAAATACTGATCAACTAACCACGGCTAAATGTTTCACTGTTCACCCTGTTTGTCGATGTAGTTAAAATTTAAGATATAAGGTGTTATTTTCTAAATGTTTTACGTCATGGTGAAAAAAAAATCATTCCTACCCATCCCTCAAGTTTCCTTCACAACTGCTTTTTAAACTTTTTTCAATTTAACTTGTTTATTCTATAAACAATAATATTTTCGTATCGCCAATAATCCATAAATGTGAGTATCAATTACGCAGAAACTTCGACCGAGAAATAAATTGATTATTACCTATTTGAAAAACTCACAAAGTTTGCAAAACGTGTAGTATAATATGTGGTGAAGAGGCTCATTCTTCAGACGAAATGAACGCTCAAAGTGGTTCCGTGGTTACACAACTCAATAATTCCGAATGAAAATCACAGAAGGATGAGTCAAGTAAAAACAAAGGCCTCCTAAAATGGCAACGGCTATGTTTTTGAAGAGGAAAAATGGGCATATTCTCAATGCGAAGAGGTTTTTGGGTTCCAAGCGCTGACCAATAGGAGTCTAGGTTATTGTAATTTAAATTACATTTCAATCGAATATGTGACCCATTACTAGGGCTGAAAAATATTAATACCAAGTGGAATGTTTTCGCCATTTGCTTATACGATCGCAACGCTCATAAATCTTGCCCAAATAGGCCAGATATGCAATTTATTAGTTTCACTCTAGGATAGAGAGTTGATCTATTGCTGACGTGTGCAGTAGCCAAACGCTCATGAGAAAAATGTAATCCGCAACTTTAATACAAAATAAATGGTATGAAATAAATTGGGTTGATAACTCATTAGCTAAATACATTAAATCACCTAAAACTAAATATATTAAATTCTGATACAACTCCTTCTCATAGAGTGATAATCCAAATGTTCATAAATTTTCAATCGAAATAAACAAATAAATAAACTAACCGATGGCATTAAAACCATAATACCAGCAATCACCGATTTTCTTAGACCGAGAAAAGTGGAAGATAGGAGGACCACGTGAATGCTTTTTTTCCATTTCAATCTCGGACACATGCGAAGAAATCGAAAATCGCCCTTTCCTATTACTCCGTGAAACTCCGAGTCGACAAATGGCGCCGCCCTAGCGTCGTACGCGGACACCACAATTTCCCCGACCTCTCACCAGAGCGCGGTCTCTTCCTTCCCTAATGCAACGGATTCGCGTTAAATTGACCGGAAACTCAGTTGAAACCCCTCAGGATATTTTCTTCTCGGCAGTGCGTCCCACTCTGTCCGTATTAAAGTCCACAGTCATCTGAGGCTTAGCACGTGCTGCTCCGCCACGATGACTTGCTCTTGAAAGACGGGATTCTCATGCTGAGGACCGTGATCAATCCAAGAAGCCCCTAGCTCCAAATGGAGAATTGATTGATACAAGTTTTCGATCGCGAACTTATGCCGCGACACGGCTGCAAGAAATTAATGGCAAGTAGAAAGGAAACAAATATGCCAAAGCATGAATTCAGCAAAAAAAAGTTACTCGAGTTTACGGAAATGGTAGGGAGTAACGTAAAAACTTGTATAGGAGCTCCAAGTCTTGAATGGGGAATTCATTGATATGTGTTTTCGAAAACGACCTTAATTTATGACGCAGTATGACAAAAGTTATGGTAAATGGAAGGATATGTTTGAATGAAACTGAAAAATTGTTGGTGCACAAGAGAAATATTTCCAATAAAAATCAGGGCAGATTTAAATGAATTTTAATTTTTAAGATCATGTTAAATATAAATAGAAATGTATGTTAATGCAAAGCATAGCACCAAATAAACAGCCATCAAGCAAATATCTTGGACTGAGCACTTATGTATCAAAATAGTACTATAAAGTTCTGAAATATGAAGAAACTTCTTCCAGCGTACGCGAGAAATAAATGTTGCTTTGGCTTCCGCTTGGGTTAAAAACTCCATCGTCCCCATATAAAAAGCGTCGTCGCAAAATATCAATGTCAAACATCGCTGTGAGCCAAATATCTAGAACTAGAAAGGACTAGCTTTTTAATATGCTGAATAATAGATTCTAGTAAAAATTAGTTAATTTCCCGCTGAACTGAGACCTGGATAAAAATAATTGAATCATCACTTAGCCTTAATTTGGTCCTTCCTTTCCAGGTTTCGCTGCTGACGGGGAGCTCACAGAGCCCCAATGATGGTGCAAGATTCTCCCTAACCTATCTTTTGTACATCTATCGTGGTCGTTATGAAGAGACTCACGTATCATAATTCCTTCCCGAAATACTAATCCTTCCATTCAGAGAATACAGGGAAAATTCTGGAAAAAATAAATCTCGGCTTCAGGAATGCAACCTCACAGGGTGAAATACTCCTGATTTCGTTATGATAGTCCTGAGATGGATCTTGAATGCAAATTTGCGCTTCATTATATTAGCGATTTTTATTCAACTCCACATTTCTGCCCAATGAAATGCGACATCTAATTTATAAATACTTACCTGAATACATCAATAATGATGGATAAACCACATATTGGTGGGATTGAAATTAAAAAAAGAAAAAAGTCTTATTGTTAGCCGTATGGCCTCTGTATGAACTAAACTTGTTCTATGAAAATAATGGCTGGCTAATTCGTGAGTGACATCAGCAAAGAAGAAGAGAGAAAAAACAGGAACAGATCGATCTATATTTGATTCTAATGTTTAATTATACAATAGTTACCAGTAGTTTAGGGAACTCACGCATTTAGCTGAATGCGATTGAGTTTATCCGATAAAATCCCAATTTTTGAGAACGTAAATTATCTTATGTTATCATTGGAACACTTATGGAATTTTCTGGCGTACAACAAAGACAATGGAAAATGAACGTAAATGAAAAGAAGCATTTGCACGCCCATTTAGCTGAAACGTAGAAAAGGTAAGCCTGCTGTATTTTGCCTGAATAATTTTCCTTTTCCATGGAAGGCATGTATTGTTATGCATATAATAGTTTCAGTAACAAAATACCCGTCACTGCATTCAAATGAGGTAAAACTACTCATAAATTGGTAAGAATTTTTGTTACTTAAAAAATCGATGAATCACGAAGCCTTTAAGGTGGACGAAAAGTCAAGAAAAAAGCTTTATCGGGCGTGACAATAACATTCGAGCAACAGTATTTGAGAGTACGATGGAGCTAAAATTGTTTCTATCCTGGCAGTATTCCCCAAGAGGACAGCGCTATGACAACGCACCCGCTTTTCTGAAGCACGCCTTCTCTCCCCCGCCAACCGAGGCCCCCAGACCCGAATCCCCACCGGGTCGAATGCACGTGTCAAACACGTGGCGGAGTCACATATTCCAGGATGCGAAATATGCATTCGGGTCGTGCAATGTTTCATTTCGTTGCTTTGGATCCCGGAGGCAACATGAGAAATATTTCACCCGGAGAAAAATAATTCCCAATGGAATCCGATTTTGAGAAAAAAATGGACGATGACTTAACAAATGTAGTAGCTTTCAAGCATTTGCAGTACATTTCTGCATTTGAAAAATTAATGTGACTGGATTAAAATGATGAAATTTTAGGTTTCATTAAAAATGTGTTGCTCTCCATGACCTAAAATAGCGTAATCCATTGGGTGATGAAGGAGTTTCAAGTAAGCTTATTTGCTTACGATGTAAATGGGATGAAATCATTTGAATCTCCGCGCTGGGAACAAAATGCTTTGAATAATTTGATAGATCGTAGTTTAAAATTTATCGAATCGTATTTATCCAGGATATCCATTAGATTGTTTTAGCACAATAGTAAACTATCATAACAATTTCACGTTAATCAGACAATAAAAGTCCAGAAGCAAGTCAATCTTATTTAAAAACATTAAACTCACTAAGTTTCTAGCGGCCCGTGGATGAATAATCTTTTTGCCATACGTCAATACTATTCTGAAAGGAATTGGCAGGCTTTTCGTCGTTGAATCTAATCCTAAGCATCCATATCTCCTGCAACTATGGTAGGTTGCTCCCAAATAGATTGAGTACTAACTGGTTGGTTAAAAAAATTAGGGATTCATTCCTTGGTTTAGACAATCAACTGCTTCAGGAGCCGAAGCCCTGATGTGCTCAACCAGGACAGCCACTAGGGACATCCGGGGGAAAAAACACACACGAATTAACAGTTATGTGAAATAAAAATCAGGGGAATTTCCCTGAGTTGGCACGAAAATTTTGTGGTAGTAAATATAGGAGATTTTGGTAATCTTAATAATTACATGGAAATAGAGAGGGTCCTCTTTGTTTTTTACTCTACCACTAAACTAGTCGAACAAAAATTTTTAAGAAGACATTAGAAAAATTTAGCCGGCCTTGGTGGAGGCGGAATTGAGTCCTTGCCTGACACATAAGAGGTCGTGGGTCAAACCAGTTACAGGGACACATAAAACTCGGAAGGGAGCCTTGAAAAAGATTTGTAACTCTGATGCCCAATAACGAAAACTTCAACGAGCGCTGACACTAAGCGAACTGATCGGTTGTCCTTGACCTTCCTATTTCATCTACAATTCACACTTCTCGCATCAAAGTAGAAGTAAAAACGATCGTGCCACTCATCCTGCGTCAGAGCACAACAAACACTACCATTAAATTCATCTCCACAATCGTTCAACACTTCAACACTTTTATTTTTTTAAACTTCAGGGAAATAACTAAACACGTAAAGGCTCCCATATGGAATAAGAGACAGAAAACAAATTACAACGAAGGCTTATACCACCCAGCTCACACAAAGGTCCATCTGGGTGCGTTTATTATTTATTAACTGAAAACGAAGAGGACCCCAGAATGTGGGTCAGTGTATATGAAAAAGGCCTATTTATCACTCAAGAGTCAAAATCTACAGCGCTGCACTCTGCCGGGAGAGAAAGGGAGTGAGGAAAATCCTGAGGACGAAAACGTTGGCAGCGGAGGAAATGGATGAGAACAAAGGGAAGAAAAGTGTACCACTCGTGGCGTTCAACTCCAGAGGCCAACGAGATAGAAGCTCCTTCACGAAGATCCCCATGCTGCATCGCATTTTTTCCATCAACCCTCTGAAAGTGGAATAAGGCTGAAGAATCACTCACTTGCTACCGAACCAGGAAGGGGGATAAAAGAGAGACGGTGGCGTAAAAAAAATAAATATATGCACAAAAAAAAAGATAAAACAAGAATTTATGGATATGGGAGAAGCGGAAAAGGAATTCTGAAATAGAGAGGGGAAAAAACATCTTTGACGTCAATCTTTTGAATAGTTTGAGCGGGGTGAAGGTTAATATAAATAAAAAAAATCCTTTTAAAAAATGATTTTCGAATAGAGAGAGAGGGGGGGGGGTGAAAGTCGAGGAAGAGGTAAATAGGAAATGAACGTTGAGACCACGGCTCGTGCACAGTATTTCAGTGAAGAGTTTCACCCAGGAAAAAAAACATTCCTCCCCACACGTTACGCTTTGCTCCTCCTGCACACCCCCAGATGGATAGAAAAACGCTCCGTTTCTTTTTGCTAGAGAGAGAGAAGAGAGAGAAAAAAATAATCTTTTCGCGTCATCCTTTCGTTCCATCGCAGAGTAGGAATACGTCGTCGTCGCCCACCTCAATTTTCGAGTGACGAAGCGAGAAAAAAAAAGATGGGGAAAAAATAACGTATTTATGCAGATGAGGCGGGATGAGCCGTTGGGAGGAAAGGAAGAAAGAGGTGCATGAATGTTTTGAGAAGTGAAGCAACATCCAAGAGGCGGGGGAAGTGTGGGGAGAATCGCTTCAAATGTGCTCAACCAGGCCAGCCACTAGGGACATCTGGGGGGAAAAACACACACGAATTAACAGCTATGTGAAATAAAAATCAGGAGTATTTCCTCGAGTTGGGACGAAACTTTCGTGGTAGAAAATTAACCTAGGAGAGTTTGGTAATCTTAAATAATTACATGGAAATAGATAGAGTCCTCTATGTTTGTTACTCTACCACTAAACTAGTCGAACAGAAATTTTTAAGAAGACACTAGACAAATTTAGCCAGCGGTGGAGGCGGAATTGAGTCCTTGCCTGACACATAGGAGGTCCTGGGTTCGAGTCCCGGTCGGTTAGGTTGCCCCTATCCAGGGCACGGATGTTCCACGGTCGTGTACGTTTAATTGCTAAGTTAAAAAAAACAATGTAAAGGGCCAATTATGCTGCTTTCGGATGCGCAGGAAAAAAATACATACGTTCGGTTCAGCCATAAGCAACTTCCCAACGATGTTGGGCACTGAGAAAATTTTCCGGGTTTCATGGCGAGAAAAAAAAATCAGGAAAAAATTAATCAATCACGAAGATGTGGCGATAAGACATTGGAAAGAAAATAGGTGCCTGAATGTTTTGGATTCATGAAAAAGGCCTTGAGAAGCCAAAAAAAGTTAACTGGTAAAAAAAAGGATTCCTACATGATTTTAAGACTGCAAAATAAATACCAGCACATGAAAGAGCGATTCACGGGGCATTTTGGATCTTTAGAACTGAAATGAATTAACCCAATTTCATATTTTTTCATACAGTCTCATCAGAAATTCTTAATTAACGCTTGCATATTTGCTTGGCTTTATAGGTCATTTGTTCATTCGCCCAAAGCGCCGTGAAACATGAATGGAAAAGAAATTCGAGCGAATGAAACGAAAAAAAGCAGCATCACGAAACGCTATTTTTATTCACGACTGTTTTTATCCACCACATTGCTGGAAATTTCTTTCGCGAACTATGAAGGAGTATTCGTCAGCTGGTGAGCGCGGTTATGTCCATCCACGTTGAACCCAGCACTCGAGGATTTAAAAGGAAAATGACAAACGCCACTCATTTTTTTTTCTTTCGTCGGTTTAGGGTCGAGGTTTCTTAGTCGCGCGTGAAAGACGCGCGGTCCACTCGAGCCGAAAAAGTCTCTTTCTTCCCCATTCCCCTCTGCCTCGCAATCTGCCCGTGGATGCCCCAGAAACATGCACCACGCTTGCACATCGCTTTAAGGCCCAGGCCTCCACGAAAAAGCATCACCGAGTCCTTTCAGCGTCCCCACAAGCTAGGACCGCACATAAAATTTCTCAGGATGACTTCAAACAGCCGCTGCATTCCAATGCAAAAAAAATTAACTCGTGCACGCTCAAGGGTACGAAAAAAATCTCTGGTAAATTGTTGGAGTAGGAAATGAACTTTAAATGCAGGAAAGTTTTTCGGGTTGACTTGCATGACTTCACGTACGCAATTTTCTGCGTTATGAAGTTTAAGATTGGACGGCATAACTTATTTTGCTATTCTGAAGAATAAAATCAGAGCGTATCCAACCACGAAATAGTGCATGAAAGTCCTCTAATGGGGATGAAAACTCTTGGAAAAGTTCCTAAAGGTTATGCTCACGGTAAAACAACTTTTTAAGAATTCAGGTTTCATAATTTGTTTTTTTGTAACGCCTACATCTAAAATTCGCCGCAAAAATTGCAGCAGAAAAAATTTAAGAGAGTCGGTTAGCGACTATGCACTTCAAAGCAAATAATTTGGCTAAAGTTATCAAAAAAGATTTTTCCTCCGACTTCCATTAGGTGGAAAATGACGCTATACATTATCATTACCTTGCATATAAAGGCTTACATTTTTAAAGTGAATACGTTTCTCAGCCATCTAAGTCGACCTGCACGTCATTTTCGTGTGAAGTACGTGGGTGTACTTCAAATAAAGCTTTCATTCACTAATAATTAAAATATTAATGCATAGAAGTACGATTAATTTGTTTTCCTCATTGTTTACGGTCTAGGGAATATTATGTCAGTTATACGTAAAAATGACATGTTATAGCAGTTGCCATACTTTATAATCCTAGACAAGTACCACCAAAACATCTTGTGCACAAATGCGTATATTCAAACGCACATTCTAGAAATTATAGCTTGGAAATATTTTTTTTTTAGACCTCCAGTGGAGAAAATAGAGGAGTAAATGGTGAAATATCATGAATTTTATGAAAATGTTAACTATGCTATGTTAAAAAAATGTTAAAAACTAAAAATGTTAAAAAAATGCTAACTACTTAGTCTAATTCTAGGCCCAAACGCCTTAGGCATGGTCCGTTATTTTCCTTTCACATCTCCTGAGATGGGTTCGCCTAATGGGTAGAGCGCTAGGCTGCTTATCAAAGGCTCTATGGTTCAATTCCAGGGCGGCGGCCTCAGATACTACAAAGAAAATCCTCAAAGTGGCCCACGGATAGAAACCGGAAGGCCAACCTTGAAATTTTGAAAATCACACTCCTCAGCGTATAAATAGTTTCAGGCTTAATTTTGTGGAATAATGCCATGATTAAATATCCATGATTAAAACATAGCACAGCAGCATAAGTCCTACACGCATAGCAGTATAGGTCCTACACGAGAACCCCACATTCCCTTGGAAACAAAATTATGAGGAATAGACGTAGTAAATTATTGATCGAGAAAAATAGAGGCAGGAAATGGAAAAAATAGGCGTGAACCCAGCTATATATTCTCAAATTTTATCAAGTAGGCTAGTGAGCGCAATTTTATACCACCAAACCACCAAAGTTATACTTAGATTAGGTACCTTTCTCTCTCTCAATTGTCCTTGCATAGGTGATGGCAGAGTTTTCCCCGAACTAATGCAGAGGAGTGTCCATGATTAAAACACAAATGGTGATTTCCGCACTATTTAATTTTTACACTTAACGACCGACCATGGTTTCGACACTTTGTGTCATTGTCAAGGTGTATCAAAACCATGGTTGGCCGTTTAAGTGTAAAAATTAATTGTGTGGAAATTACCATTTGTGTTTTAATCATGGACACTCCTCAGGATTAGTTCGGGGAGAACTCTACCATCACGTATACAATCAACTTTCGATTTGAATCACTAATTGTAAGTGGGGGATCTCTAGAGACTACATGTTTTCAGAAAGTAGACGCCAAAAACAAACACGCATGCATAACAAACATACGGTAGGAAGAAGTCAACCACTAACACCAATACTCGAACAAAAAAATCATCTCGGCAAACTCATGGTGTGTCTATCAAAAAAGTACCCTGTGGACTAGGATTCGAGATAAGCTAATTTACTAATTGTTCTGAGAAGAGAGGGACCTCAACATCTCTAACGAGTCTTACCACAGAGAGGGTTGTTCTGAATTTCTCGTACCAGAGTTCCAATACCTTCGTAATGAAGCAGGTACTGCTAAGAAGGAGAGAAGTTGGACGTCCACTTCAGTGGGTAGTACTTTACATTGATTTTCTCATTCATCTACTTGCACCATGACTTTTTACGAATAACTATAAAATACTTTAGCAGCTAAACTATTGCGGTTCTAAATATTTTGTGAAAATTAAATTCGTAGCCAAGATAAGAAAATTATCAGAATATATATTATATACTTGTAATAATAAAAACAGGAGCTCATGAAACTAAAAGGTTAACGTGAAATTTGTATACAATTGCTCAGTGTTAGAGATGGATAAGTGGCCTCTAAAAAATCACAAAACCTACCAAGGAACATCTTGTGGAATTTACCAGATGTCAGGTTTATTCTAGGTTTAAATAAAAATTGTATATAAATAAATTTCGCCGTTTAGCCATTAGATTAAATAATGATGCCTTTAGTCACCTTTATTTCACTAATTAATTAAGGGGGGCTAATTCCTTCAAGGAAATGAATTTTTTCAACCTACACTGTGTATTCAAAACTCTAAATTCAAGAATATCTTTAAAAAAGTGTCACTTATTTACTTTTAGTAAGCTTTTTGCATATTTAATTTTAGCAACATATTTATTTACTTCTATGAATTCATATTGGGGGGCCAGTGCTCCGGGTAATACTCGGACTACACCTATGAAACGCCTTGAAATTATAGCGAAATATATAGGTGTATTTGTGCATATTCCTTGTGTACCGATTCATTATATAATTCCCACAATATTACTATTACGACTGTTATTATTATTATATTATACAAGTTAAAAGTTGGCTATTTGGCTAAAGTCAATATAGTCAACCGCATTCACCTTTATTCCGCTTAATTTAGTCTAAAAATACCATATTGCCTACGAGATGCTTACAGTCTAGCCTTTCAAATGAGAATCGAAAATTACGTTGGAGCATATAAGAACAAGATAAAATTATAAAGTTCGCGCAGCACAGCACGAGAACCCCATATCCCCTTGGAAACAAAATTATGAGGAATAGACGTAGTAAATTGTTGCTCAAGATAAATAGAGGCAGGAAATGGAAAAAATAGGCGTGAACCCAGCTATATATTCTCAAATTTTATCAATTAGGCTAGTGAGCGCAATTCATTACTTGTAATGGTTATGACATTTCGAATAACATAACTTTACCTGCATCGAGGTACTTCTGTTGTTTATCCTGGCATCACTCGTCAACCACCAAAGTTATACTTAGATTATCTCTCTCTCTAAATTATCCTGTGCATTTGAGAGAAAAAACAAAACAGAGGTGGGGATTGGTATGAGCTCATTTTCCGATCAAAGGAATTTGAAGCCTCTCTTCCAATAAGTGCATATTATTTATCCATCCATTATAGCCGCGATGCATTTAAACCTACGCAAATGACAGTACACAACGATCCTGCTTTTTATGGGAATGCAAATGGATCAGAGGATTATGGACTCATTTTTCATACAATGTGACGTTAGAACGCTTGTGTTTTATTTTTTTCCCCTTCTCGATTTAGCCGAAATACGCGTTTTCACCAACGCACATCATAATGCACCCTAATTCAATACGTTAGGGAAGTGCATAATTAAAAGGGACGAGTGATATGGCAAATGCTCATCTCGGCTACAAAGAGCTGTAAAAACACAACAGGGCCAAGATGTGTGTTTCGATAAGCCTTCGTTCAGCACCTGCCATTACAAATGTCCTCATAAATTTCACAGGTAAATTTTCAACTCCCACTCCCGACTGTAGGTACGTTGTTTTACAAAGAAAACTGTAAAATGCTTTACACATTTTTCTATTATAGCGTGGACTTATTCCATTTTTAACTCATAAAAAAACTACGTTTTCTACATTTTTTATCTTGTTTTCACGGGATTTAAAATTTTCAAGTCACAGTTTATAAATCTTATTTATCTTAATATTTTTAGTTGAAAGTGTTCTCCATTTTAGATTTACTCAGATACCCTTCTTTGAATTATAATTCAATGCTCTCAGTTTTCAATGGCCAACTTGTTAGTGATAGTTGAGATTATAACGTTATAAATAGTTATTATCCGTACTATTGTGATTGGTCTCCACAATGCATATTATTCTGCACAACTCACGATGCATATTTTACTTGGGATATTAACCAAATTTACCAAAATACGATATCAGGCCCTGTTTCTCATACATGGATAAAGTATACATTTTTCTATCTTTAATCCGATTCATGCAACACTTCAGCTTCAACTTAAACCTCGTTGCAACACAAACATATCTAGTACGTTACGAGAGTAAACAATGACAAGGGTGGTAATTATGTGCTTCTTTTTCATACACAGAGACGTTTGATGTTTGTTTTCGTCTTCTTCCAGATACATTAAAATTGTTCCATAACGATTTAATCAGGTAATGCTACAGCCTAGCGGTTTTATTTTAAACAATTATACCTTGATTCTTATGATACCGCGACCATAATTTTTCCGTACATAACTATTGCCAACAGCTTTAGTTCCTTAATATCCCATCCTGTTTTCATTACACTTACTGGTTTAAACTCACAGCTCTTAATATCTTGTAGCAGATTAGAAAGCGGACTCTAATTTAGGTTTACGTGGTGGACGATTTCATTTTCTACAAATTTAACATATAATGATAATAGGCTACTCAGGACGACATATTGTCGGCTATGAAAGTTTATAGAAACGGTAGATAATCTTTGATAAGTTTCTAGGATGCAATTTAGCCATCAAATTGATATTAAATATAACCCTGTATTTTAAAATGAACTTAATTTACGAAAAAGATTGTGATTGCCCTCATTTCTCAAATAAAGAGGCAAGAAACTCCTCATCATAAAATTATTTGCCCATCCCACACACAGCCGAGAAGTACGTTTCAATCACATTTCTAAACTGCGCACACTAAAATACCGCCCCGATCCAGTGCGCTCGGGGAGCAAACAAGAGAGTCTGGTGCGACGGCATGTGCTCATATCTCGTTCAAAGAACTGCATAAATTCCCTCCTTATATTATTTACACATCCAATAGAGAGTCAAGGAGTGTTCAAAGTTACTCACATCGTGTGACGCCCCGATCCACTACGTTTGCGATGCAAATACTGGATGGGTGGAGAAGGGAAAATGCCATTCGTTCCCACGGCGTGTGTGACTGCACGCGATGAGTCTGGCTCTGGTCGGAGGGATCTTGGGAATAGACATAGCAGGTGAGGTGCCAGGCAGTATGATGATCATTTTTTCACGCATTCTATCGCAACAAAGCCTTTGCCACGCTTTCCTTATCGTCCCAGATCTGTCAACTTGGGATTTGTAGTACGTAAAAATATAAGACCGATGTTTCGATATCTGATATTAAGTTAAATGATACCGAATGAAATGGTCCGATGCTTGACTAGATGGAAATGCGATATAACCATGGTAATATATAAACTACAAATGGTGGTCCCTGGTCACGCTGCAAACCAAATAAACCTAATAACATCATGTGTTGAAAAAATGCCAATTTCAAGCGCATTGTGACGTAATATGGTGACATTTGTAGCCTACCTACTTTGTTGTCTGTTTTATGTCATCGGCCTTCATTCATTTCTTCACCCAAACACTTACCCCTTCCACTTCCATACACCCCCTCCTCCTACCTCGGCTCTGGGTATAAAGACATAAGTAACTATCAATTACTGCATCACTTTGAAAATGACATAGAATGTCGAAACCATGGTGGTGGAGTTTTACATTAAAGTGTGGAACATTTGCAGTTCATATTTAACATGGCTATACCGAATGGCCGAAACGCGAATCACAAAATGATGTCATTTTTTGCAACAATTCAACCTCAAGTACCATATTAGGTATTAGTGGTGCATAATTATGCTGGTCTTTTATTCTAGTGCATACAACTATTATGCATTACCTATTATCTTTCCTTTACCTGTTTGATTCAAAAAATATAAAAACTAAGTGAATGGAGGTAACTTTACAAAAGCCGACGATAGAGTGAATAATAAGTATTTTTTATTTAAATTTAGCATTTGCTGTCACAAGTTCAACAATTTTCTGGAGCCATTCTGTTCCACTAAATTCGTTTTGCAATTCACTTATATGTGGAATGAATCCACGATTTGAACAGGCTATAAATTAGTTTATTGCACAAGTAGTGGTCCCGACACTAAGTCTCTTGTCCTATACTGAAGGCACAGCTGTTCACATATTCAAAAAAGGAAGCTATCATAGAAAGAAACCTTTCACTACGAGAAGTCAAAGTCTAAGTAAAATATGTTCATCTTTTAAAATAGAAGTTGTATTGAAATCGGGTGAAAGGGAAGTCAATTCCCTAAAGCTAAGGAATTTTCACAGTCAGAATCAATAAATTCAAAACTTAAAATTTAATAATAACTTGACAGAGGTGTTATTTATATACTTTTAGCAATACATTTCGCGGGCCGGTAATCGGGCAATTACCCAAAGCATACCTATAAAACGCCTAGAAATAATAGCGGAATAAACGGAAAGGCACATTTGTGCATATTCCTCGGGTACCGTTTCATTATAGTAATTCACACAGTATTATTATTATTATATTATGCAAGTTGGCTATTTTCCAGGTGATACCAGGTAATATGTAATGAAAATTGAATAAATGAAACTTCATGAACAAAATGAAACTAGATCAGTGAAATCGAAAATTTAAAATAAGCAATAAAAATTAGTTCCCCGAGATAAATTCTTTTCACCTCTCCTTGGAAATATTTATATTGCTAGGATAAGACTGAAAAAGTTCTGCAGAGAGTCTATTCCATTCATTGATCGTCATAATGATATATGAGAACTTTTTTACGTTAGACCTTTAATCTTGCATTGGTGATGTTTCCTACCTTTATATCTGGAGTTTATACTGAAGCATCGACTTATAAATGCGAGATGTGATCACGAAATAACGGAAAATTTTTTATTTTAATCGGGGAATACGATTTTCATTTTTTTTTACAATGCTGACATGCCCCTGGAGCATGGTATCCAATGTTTACTTGTCTGTGGCAGCCGCTAAGGTTACACGCATTTTATGAGCTAGGCGATTTTCGTTTGTTAAAAGAAATGGAATAAAGAGTGATTGCAAAGCAAAGAATTTTACTAAATAATAAATAAATTTTGCTAAAAAGTGTAAAATGTTATCAATGGCCTACGGTTAGTCTGCTATGTGTAAAACAAGAAATTACGAGCGGTATAAGCGTTTCCAAGATGGATGAGAAGACGTTGAAGATGATGAACGCCTTAGGACATCAGCAAGCAATGGAAGCACGGAAAAGTGATGGAAAAACGTTACGACTACACCGGGATGGCGTTGCATACCTACCGCCTATCTCTACGCGGTGAACGTGGACTTCTGTCATCGCAAAACCCCGCGAGATGCGAGCCGTGACTCTCAGGAGCGCCCACAGATGTCGGCACGAGCGTTCGGCGCGCTCAATACATGCAGGGCGCCAAACGACGCACGTCATTACGTTCATGTTTCGCCGGCGTGTCCTCTCCTTCCCCTCAGCTCACGCCCCCTGCAGCCGGTGGCGTGCGTAGGCGCCGATATCTGGGCACACGGCCCCCTCCCCCCCCCCCCCCCCAGGGACAGACAGGGGTTATGGGTACAGAGAGATAGAGAGAAGTGGGAGGAAAATTGAAAGAGCAAAGGACCGAAGAGACACTGCACGTACACGCTTCGCTATGAAGGGAAGGCGTGAAAGCAGGAATATGTGCCAAATTTAATGAAAATGAAATGTGTTAACTAACCTTTAACCCTCTCTCTAATGTTACTTATGAGGAGCACGGAGGTTAAGAACCAAACGTCCACGTACAGCAGAGGCGTAACTATGGAGGGGGAAGAGGCAGATAGTATCCTCTCAGAACTCACGTCTCTTCTTTCAATTACAATGGTTCACGATACGTAGTCACAGATACACTAACATTGTATAAGGCACAAATGTTTTAATAGTATGACCCAAGTTTTGACACTGTACACTACGTCATTCTGTGAACATGGCGTTAACTCTGACTCAAAACATTTGTGTAAATATTTTATGCGTTAACTGCCGACCGATCGATGAAATGGGTTATAATAATGGAAAATTGTTATAAAAGAGTATAAGACTCCTAGTAAAAACACACGTTGTTTGTCAAAAAGAATAGTATTTCCACTGTATTAGAGGCATTGAAATATTGCAATTTATATTGTAAAAGGTTAGCAAAATCCTAGATAGGCAATGGACCAGGCATATTTAATTGCATTCCTAAACACCTTAAAGACCTTAAAGGAATGGCAGAAGTAAGTAAAGAGGTATATGCATGGTTACTAGAGGAAATTAAATTACCACAAGGTATGTATATGTATGGAACCCTGTTGCAAACCATGTGGCTTATTGTTAGAGGGATAGTGTATGCTAAACGCAAAGAAAAAACTACTCTTAGCAACACTCAGTACCAAATATTAATTGTAACACTAAAAAAATCATGATACAAAGAAATGGTTCGTGTATTATAATCATAACAACCGTGCATTATTGCATATTTCATAATCAAATAACAATTGTATCCATGTTTTCCTAAAATATTTTAATGGAAAAATTTCGCGCATAATTAACCGGTGTGGTGTGATATTCAATTTAACCCCCTACCCCAAAGCAAATTCCTTCTTACGAGGCAACCCTCCCGCATGACAGGCCTTTTCTGTTATTGCGTACAACTGGCTTATAACTCACATTATCATTCTAAAATACTAATGTTGCATAAAATAGACCCCCGACAACGTTTGCCTGTTTCTCAAATTAGAGCATTTTACCCTAATGCCTTCTCAGATGTAATTACTTTGTCACTGATTCACGGGAAACTCTAGGCTACAGCACTTACCCTGAAAATTCCGACATGATACCGTTAATATTAAATCAGAAATGCGTCACAAATGCATAAAACAATAATCATAATTTCCATTTCAACCGCATTATAAAATCAAATCAATAATTTTCATAATTAAATACTAATAATTATCTATTTATATTTCACACCACAAGCAGAACCTCATAAACAATGTTGACATCGTAATAGCCTTCCCGTCAATATGAAAGACAATCCCAAGGCAAACGCATACGTTGACTTCGAGCGAAAAGGAAATATGCACATCTCTAGAGACACGGAACTTGTGATTATGATTAGTTTTAATCCTCTAAATTTTGTCACTACAACTATCATTTACGCGCGCAATAAAACAAGCATCTTAGCAACCAGGGGCCAAATTGAGTCGCACTAGGTCAAGTGGGAATGGGAAGTGGTTGGCGGTACTCTATTCTCAAGAGTGTATACGTCACAGGAAATGTGTTTTGCATTCATTCGAACACTATGGAGGAATGAAGGAAGACACGCACTGAGTTTTTCCACGTATCGATTTCCCGCAATACCATTTTTGTTTTTCTTTACAGGTACCTAATGGGTGACATTTCCATGTAATTCATTGTATTTGTAGATACCCAGGTTTACATTAGCTCTCTCAGTAGGTTTTCGCAGGTTCTTCACGCCCCCCTTCTTGTGTGGGCGATTTCCTGCAGTGGGTTTTTTCCAATAAGGACGACAGTCAATATCCTTAGGTTTTTCCCACGTTCACTAACACCTTTTTACACTTGGTCAATGGTAACTCTGTTTACTTATTATTTTATTTGTTGATTGAAAATGGAACTTCTATTTATTTTTATGTAATTTCTCTTCATGTATTTCCTAGAGCAACTTGGCAATGTATTTAGCTGCAATAATTTAATGTTTGACGAGGGGTTAGATGGTAGATGGGACTTTCTAGTCCCAATCTCGCTCAATAAAGATGTTATATTATTATTACCATAGGATAACAGACGGGAAAGGGACTTTCTTGACGCTCATGTGATAGATGAAAAACGGGACGGTGCAAGGTGAAAAGAATATATGGGAGGAACAAAAGGTCAACATATACGTATCGGGTTGCGTTTGTCTCCGCGGATGAAATTCTACTCTGAGGAAGATATTGGAGGGCACAGTGCTTAGCTCAAGGTGTTTTCGGGTTTTCCACCAGTCATGCGGTGAAATCTGCCATCGCATTTTGGCTAAGAGTTAAGGCATAGTCATATTTTGTTCACCAAGTGAGATTCGTTGATGAAAATTCGTTGTTAAGCTTGAGCTAATGAGTATAACTGAATTCGGGATTCATCCGGGTGAGAGTGTGAATTTTCTCCAACGTTTCGACGTCCAACGACAGGGTGTTACTCGTCATCATTCCCTGATTATTTCCTTCGCCGAGAAAGCACTAGATCTTTTATCAAATTAGTAAAACTTTCAACAGATTCACACTTCAATTGGTGGAAGTTAGATATATTTTAATAAATAAAAGATGGTAGCACTTTTCCACAAGATTTTTTAATGCGTACAACGCGTTTCGGCTCACTGAGCCATCATCTGGTGCAAGACACCTGGTAAAAATCTTGTGGAAAAGTACTACCATCTTTTATTTTTTTAAATAGTAAAACTTACACTATGACCCTCATTACTAGAATTCAGATATAAAGAGAGCGCATAAAAGCTACACTCAACATTTTATTTCTTAGCAACTTATAAGCAGTTTTGACGTAATCCCTGCCGCCTACCATCCTGTCTGAAACTTAAAGCGAGGCATTCGAAGGCAAACGCGAGGATTGACTGTGGACGAAAAGGAGAGATATGCGAACCAATTTAGTTGTTGTTTCTGCCACCAATAAAAAGACTCTAAACAGGCCTTGGAAATAAACACATGTGACGATTTTAGTATTTAAAATTTACTTGAGTAGCGTAATAGCCTAGTAGGTAGAGGGAGAGGCTGCTGATCGAGGGGCTTTGGGTTCATATACCTGTTGAAGTTTTCAGGAACCAAAAAAATTCTCGAAGTGTGAGGAGGCCTAGGAAAAGGAATTGTCTCCAGGAATGATTGCAATAGGGTACTTTCCTTCATCAAAGAAAACGAAAGGCGTTGATTGCGATTCCTTACCCACCATTAGTGTATTCATAATATAAAAATTATTTGGTTTTAGAAATCCTAGTTTAGACGAATGTTAATGGTCAATTTTAACCTCATTTCAAAAAGGCCAGATTGGCACCCATGCGATGCCACTCCACGTGACGTCACAGGGACCTATTTTCTATACGAGTAGATAGGAGTTTTACATTGTCTGAGATTACCAATGCATGCATGAGGCACAGAGCTAGGGAAACATGTCTTAATAATGACCTATTAAAATTACCTAAGTTCGGAAAGTTCCCTTCGTTTGATACGGTATTAATTGCACTTATTTAAGCCAAGCGCTACCTGCTAGCAGCCTGCGTCGTATCAGTGCTGAAAGCCTCGCCCCAAGGTCACCTCGCATGGCGACAGCTGGAACCAGAAATACGTCACACGGGCTTTTCCCAGCATTCATACTTAGCCGTCGTGTTTTCGCGCGCTTGAAAATTTTCACTTTTCATTTTATCGCGAAAAATAGATAACGTCATTTAAAAATCTAAAAGCGTGAAATACGTACTCCAGGAGTAATAATCTTTCGATTTAGGCAATAACAAAATAATAGGAAAGCTCCCTATTCACACGCCTGCTCGGGGTGATTCGAGCTCTACCCTCATTTAGCAAAACCATCCCCCGGGTTGAACTATTGAATGCGAATTCTCACTTACGTTCCTTTTCCTTTCAATTTCATGTACTCTAGGACAAGCCTTGAATAACCGCAGCAGAATGCGGCCTAGTTCTTTGGTTTCAACACACTTAAGCGGGAATAGTGATAAGCTGGCGGCGTTCTAAGGGTGGGAAGGGAAATTCATTTTAAATCCACCCCAACACTCTATGCGGAGTGAAGACACGCACTGGGGTTTTTCGTGCATCAATTTCCCGGATTATTATTGGAAAACAGACGGCAAGGGATGCTTTTTTTGTCGCTTATGCGATGCATGAAAAGCGGGTCGGCGCTAGGAGAAAAAAAATGATGAGGGAGAAACAAGAGCTGAACATATCATGCCTTGCGTTTATCACCGCGGATGAAATTCTAATTCGGGGACAAAGAGAATGGTTAGCATTTGTCTTACATTACGGAGCTCATGACGGCGCAAAAGGCTCGAAGAATCCAGAAATAAAAACTCACGTGGATACAACGCTCGCTCAACATCCAAATTACTCATAGCCGCATATATTTCGTCACGGATCTCGGATATGTAAAGGCTGTTGCATTCACATCACCGTATCGCCATCGCACCAAGTTTTTACCTATGCGGGAAGATGATTTTCCGTTCGTACATCAACCCTTTCATATTCCCCACAGGTTTATTTGCTCTCAGATGATGAAATGCGACTTTCGGTGAAACGGTACGGCACATTCAAAACTCTTTTGACCTGAAATGAGGTGAAGGGTGAAAAACAGACACCGTATTATAATCCAACATACGGAAAAGTGAATACACGCATTCACGCACGGATTGTTAGCGCAATGGGTGGCAAACAGTTGCCGATTCAACCCCCACGAATCATCATCACTAAAAGTTCAACTGATAATAATACACGTTCGAATTCATCAATGCATCAAAGCACTTTCACCTTTACATCACATGAAGCTGTAAACCATTCTGTAGAATTTTGTCCTCGAAATGGGATTAAGAGTTCAGAACTATTTATTTGAGCTGGAAAGTATGTTTATTTTCCAATAATACTCATTTAATGATAAATAATATTCCAAAGAATATACCATGAGCCCAACGTCAAAATAATCAAGCGAAATAAACGCCCTTCATAATTATGTAACTTTAAATATCATCAGGCCAGGTCAAAGTTGTGTTTTGAACTAATAGGTATCAACGTGACTTTAAAGCGGATTTGACCACTATCGATAATTTATCCATGGTTTCCTTTGGCCAGTTTAATTTATAAAAGAGCTTAAGGTACAAAGTTATCATTGATTATTATAATCATGCATAGCTTACAGCTAAATCCATTAATTTCGAGAATATCTTGGGATTCTGATTTCAAACACTGATATTCAATAAATACAGTCAATTGCCTTCCATTAGACTATTTCACTAATATCCTAGGAGACGGGAAAGCCCAGAATTAATTCACATATCGCTCGGTCTTGAATATCCGGGAGTCAATTCCGAGTGGGTAACGAACTCTATGGCGACCTAGTTAAAATAATCAGTGAGAGAGAACTGGGGAGAAATTATCAGTATGGAAGTTTACTTCGCGAAACGATTTTTCACTCAGACCTGCTTCGCGGAGAGCTTCGCGTTGCATGCATAACGACCACTGAAGACTCGAGCAAAGGTTGGCGAGGGAGAAATCCCAGCTTGCATCCAGCCGAGACGCCGTTCGCAGCGCGGAGATTCTCCTACGGAACTCGCGGAAAGTTTAAAATGTGGGGCGTGGCGTATTTCTCTCACTCCCGCCGAAATATATAATTAAGTCCCAAGCACTGCATTCGAATCCGAAACTTCTACGCGCTAAAGTATGACGAGGAACCGCTGCGGCTAGACTTCTTTCGGGATTATCCCATGACCGTTCCCTATGGGATAACACCTGCACCTCGGCAAACCTCGGAAGGGATGAAGGAAGATATGCATATATGAAAATGACAAAATTTCTGCAAAATAAGCCAGCGAAATATAGCTTCAGCGACTTGCTGAAGTTTTCTTTTCTGCTCATCACTGCTAAGGTGATTTTATTTTACATTATCAATGGTTCGTACGTTATTTTTCAATAAATAATAAAGAGACAGTAATATTACTTCCGCTAAACCTTGCTATGCTAGAAAACTCGTTAAGTTTTATTTAAGAAAGGTTATTGGAGGTATCACCAATAAGGTCCCAAGCCTAAGCCAGAAATAAGTTACGAAGAGCTTCACCTCGATTATATGCGTTTAATAAATAAAGGATATCGATGTGCAATTAAAAAGAGGATTTAATTTGTGAGTTTTAGACGGCTACAATGATTTTCTATGGTAACCCTAATCGACCGGAGAGAACAAATATTTTTCGTTCAGTCAGTAAAAGTTTGTAGAATGAGATGACGGTGATATGAAAGTGATGATTAATTTTCCTCCTAGGTTGATTAGATAATTAGATTTTGTTTCCTCTTATCTTGGCCTCATTTAATTAATGATAAAACAATTCTTGGAGTATAGGTCAAATGTATATGATGCAAAAAAAGTTGTTAGCCAACCTTTCAGTTTATTTAAAACTACCATCAGGGCTTAGCTTTGCACATATTTTTTGAAAAAAAAAATGTGCAAAGATATTTATGTCCCTATTTCCATAATTGTTTCCCTAATCCTAACTTTATCTCGGGCATGGGGCGCTTAAATTTTCAGTAAAATTTAAAGCATGGATGATTTTGTGCAGTCATTGCGAGACATCGCTCATTTCAACGTTGAACTATAGACCATATTATATATTATATATGTTATTATAGTGTCTATATTATTGAACGTCTATTATTTTTTCATATTTATATCAATAAGTATATGCAAAGCTAAGCCCTGATGATGGTTTTAAATAAAATGAAATGTTGGCTAACAACTTTTTTGCATCATATGCATTTGACGTATAGTCCAAGAATTATTTTATCATTAGAAAAAGTTTGGCCTTGATTTTATCGTTGATATTTGTAATGTCAAAAAGTAGCGCAAGGTATGAGCAAGTCGTACGCATCAGGTAGTGGCGTGTAAATTCTGCATATATATTTATTCCAAGCACAAAAAATTCACCAAAGCTTCACAAAACTGCAATTACAATAATATGCAAACCCTTCCTTTTAGCGTGCTAATTTTAAGCCCTTAGCGTAGAATTTATTCGGGTGCGGAGAAATTCAGATGGAGAATTAGCGAGAACCTTGTCGGGAGTGACACTCATTTAGCTAGCAGTTGCTAACTTCTCTCGGGAGACTTCATAGACAGTGGGAATGTGATTTCAGTGGAGTTGGAAGCCAGAGGCAGCAACGGACCTTGCGCCTCTGCGAGTTCATGGATAAGTGCAGCCAGCAATATGCTCGCCAACACATACCACTCCAACGGCGTGTGAATTTTAAGGAGAGAATATTCAAGACGAGGAGTGGAAGGTCCTTTCAAGGCATAAAGACCAGGCAAGATGATTTTGGAATGGCAGGCGGACTTCGGTTGGGGCAGACTTAACCTTGGGGGAAATTCAATAACTATATCTGAGACAGGAGAAACGAGGATTCTGTTAAGACTAGATTAAATTTATTTCATCTCAATGCTGTTGGAGTGATTTCGAATTTTTAGATAAAAAATACATTACAAAACCTTAAGAAAGTAATCAATTAATGGCTGCACTGCGGTGAAAAATGAACGAAATCTAAAGGCATATATGACGAAAAAAAAATTAAGTTGGAAATAGCCCGCCAAACCAAATCGTTTATTATCACCTCAACACCGCCTAAAAATAGACCCAAATAATTATGCACGAAATTAAATATACCATCCACTCCAAAAATGTATCTTTACATCGCTACTCTACCTCGACAGAAAGGAAAACATCCAAAATTAATAGAAAATATTGATTCTTTATTATTATAAGAACTATCAATACAATATTCCACTTATTAGAACACGATATACAGCATACTAATGCGGTTTTTTTACTTTCGGCCTACGTGAAGAGTGAAAAAAAAACTTTAGATTTTGGCATTTTTAATTATGTAGCAATATTCATAAACGAAGTGAATCATCCATGCTTAAAATTTTATCGCCCCATGGCCAAAATGAAGTTAGGATTAGGGAAATAATTATGGAAGAAGGGACATTTATCGTATAGGCATCTAGTCCCTTTCTTGAGAACTCAGAGGCTTCAACATTCGGTGCGTGACACACCTTCCAATCTGGGGAAAACACGCAGTGACAACGAATGTTATAGAAAAATGTATAAATAAACAATGTATAATATAATGATACAGCAATGTATACAGGGATATAATTACACAACTACATGTTTATTATTTGTCGTGTGCTTAAGTGCCTCCATTATTTGTTAAATCCCGTATTTGCTATGAATCAAGTTTTGCAATGATAGCTTCTGATCCATAACGAATGATTATTATCACATAAAATTTTAATGGAAAAACAGCGTGGCGATACGAATTTTTCCGTAAAACGGGGTAACGTTAAGGTAGGTTTGCCTAGGAGGAACCGGTCGCTATCCCGGCGGAGTAAGACCAAGTCTGGGGTGGAGTGGGTAAGATTACGGGGGCAGGAGGGGGGACAAAGTACCCCTGGAGTGCAGGTGCGGAGCATATCCTCGCAAATATGTCACGGGAGTACCCAATTTCCAAGTCGAAGTTTAGTTCTGGCAACCCGCCACGGGAGTCGCTCCCGTCGCGTCTGGCCCCTTCGACATATTCCCTGCCCACGCCTCGTAATCTTCCCAGGGCCTTCCCTTAAGTATGTGGCGACTGGACTCCTCTTAAAACTATTCAACCGACCCCCGAGAGCTACAGGAGATTCGGGTCCTTCTTTTGTGTTACAGCGCGCGCTCTCACGGAAACTATGGTTCACAATGAGTCCAGACTGGCCCCTAGGACGAGAACTGTCCATATTCATAGACTGAAATGAACGGCATATTCCCGAGAGGACAGACCTCTAAAGGGAGAGAGTTAATGCTCATCACACATAATTACATGCGAGTCGGATACCACCTGAGGATTTCATTCGGATATTTACAGTTTTGAAACATTTTAATTTAGTCATGCTAGTGCATAAAAATAGTGATAAAAATAGTATATTACATGCACTCAGTGAGAAACGCACGATAAGGTTTTACTTCGTAAACAAACCTGAGATCCTGCCTTGATCAAAATTCTAATAAGCCGCATAGAATTTCTATTAATTTAGCTTAAAGCATTGGACTCTTCGAAAACAGAGAAAATTGGTCGAAATGTCATTTTATTTAACCAAAATTTATAGGGGTGTATAGATCCTGAATAATAATGAAATAATATTTCTCCCGAATTTATCACAAATTTGTTTCGCAAAAAAAACATTGAATGCTTATTTGAGAATCCATTGGGTCAAAGAACCCCGGTATCTATTTTCAAAATACTTTTCTTTACCATGCCATGATATAAGTTGTTGAGGCATTTCATGACTGTAATATTATGTATAGGGAAGATGAAACGGTTACAGCTGATCAGCTAAATTGCGAACTTATAAAGGCGCAAATCGAGTTCCATAAGGTTAAACAAATAATCTTTAATTTGGAAAAAAGCACGCCATATCTAGAAGCCATATCTAAGCATAAGGATATCTAGAACGTCTACGCTTAACTCAATTCTAACATTCATATGCACATATTTTTGAACAAAGATTATAAAATTAAGTCTGAAAACTATTCTAGAGCCTCCTAAACTAAGATTAAAAGGAAATACTCCAAACACTTTGGAAAATTTGGAATGAATTAAATATCCCGATTCATCGTGATTCTTGACGCTCTTTAAACACGTGATTACTTTGCATGCTCATTTTGTAGGCAGAACAAACAGAGAATAAAAAGAACAATTGCGACTGATAGGAAAAATCTAATCAGCATTCGGGAAGTTATAACATTTGATGGAGGACATGATAAACAGTATTTTCGTAACCAATTGTTTACGGTACGAAATAATTATGAATCGGTGAGCCTTTGAATTTCGAGCCAAAAGGAAAAAAAAACCGTACTCACGTTGGATTCAGTTGACTTAACTCCCAGATGGCGACTGGCGCTGTATATTCCAGAGAATAATCCGAAATAATTAAAAAGGAGGTAAGTTATAATGGGTGGAATAGAAGCAACACGAACAACTTTGATTGCGAAATTGGGGCCTTTTGTATTTCGCTTCAACGCTTCGCTGGTGTTGACTGACGGTACCTCGATTTTTTTGCCCAATATACCATGCAATTTTGCATTTTGATACACAGGCCATACTCCGAGCTAACCGTAAAAAAAATCCTTTTTTTATCACCCGTGAGAAGGCCATGGAAAAACAATCGTGAAAAATCGCTTGCTACAAAGTTTCCGCGCGGGATAAAATTCTGGAGAAAAAAAGAGGATTATTATTTAAAAAGGACAAAAATAGGAGGACACTGAAGTATTATTTCCACGGAAAACGAGCGCATGCAAAAAAATGGCGGAATCACAAACATGAGCCCTTATCTCTTTCCACCCTTCAGATTTTCTCAATAAACGTGCCGCGCCACTGCCTTCAATTTTTATTATTTCGAAAACCATAGAAAATGAATTGTCCCGACTGAACGGGATTTTTTGAATGACTTTTGTTTTCGCGCGAAAATAAACACCTACGGTGGAATAACGGGGGTGGGGTTCGAAAAGTTGAGCGGTAAACGAAAGGAGTGAGCGAGGGGAAATTTTGAAAATTCCCTTCACTGCATTTCATCGGTGGAGATCCTGCAAATCAGGAAGGGTCGCTGACAAAGAACGGCTATAAAGGCTCTCACCGCAGCCACTCGCACAGTGTCGAATTACTGCCGTATAGTAGCGAAAGGTGACGCTGAAATACAATCGGAATACTTCAATCACACACACCGTTCAACAATAAGTGGAAACACGTGACCTTAAGCAGCCTTTTCCTAAATTCTAATATAATAAATCCGCGATTTCTCAAACAATTCTGGCATAAAGTCAAATTTTATATTATTACCTACAATACTTATATTATTACCTACCTTCATTTTCTCATTTACCACACAAGCGCATCAAGATACCCCTAGTTAAATATAAGCATCAAGGGATCTAGATATTATCAAACATTGTACATTTTCAGTGTGCGCTAGCAAATGAAATTTAAACATTGAAGCATCTACAAATATTGTAACCATTCATTGCACAATAATATAATTATTGTAAAATATCCATCTTAGATGCACTCACCGCCAAACGAACGATAAGATTTTACATCATAACCCATGCAGTGAAGTAGTCGTAATTCGAATATTTTTTTATATTCGAATTAAAAAGGTGAAAAAAGAGGCCGGATAGGAATTTAATAAATTTAGCTCAAAGCATTTCCCAATTAGAAAATAACGAAAATGGGTCGAAATATCATTTGATCAATTCTAAATTTACAGGGATACATAATAAACTACCCAATAATATTAGAAAGCAATTTGCAATAAGTAAATAAGCAAGTTTGTACAATAAGCAAACAATTTTATTTGAAAAAATATTACCTTGATTATTTAGGAGTACCAAAAAACGAGAGAATACCAATCCATGAGATGCTTCCCTAAGGCATCGCTTTAAATTGTAATAATAAAACGAAAATCGCCATGTTGGTAGCGTGGATTGCCGCGGGGCAGTGTGACGTGGTAAAAGATATATTCATCTAATTATCATATGAACATAGCAACAGGAGTGAAATACTAAATAATATTTTAAAAGTATTTAGAACTGTGACCTTCGGTGCCAATAAGTTTAAGTCGGCAAATAAGTTTAAGCCACAGTACGAAATTCTTCCTCTTTTGTTATAGTTAGACATAGCGGTATAATGTGTTTTAGAAGTATTTTAGCCAATTTTTAACTATTTTACTATGAATGAAAAAATTGCTAATGGCATGAAAATTTCCACGGTTAATATAATTTCGATAAATTTAATTATAAACAGCAATTTAATTATGCAGTAAAGAAATATTTTGCTGTCTTTGAACTCTGAGTACCATACTCCTTTTAAGTACGTTGACACTTTTCCGAATAACGAAAACGTAATGAATATAAAGAAGATTAATAAATATCATAAAAATAACTTTAGTAAATTTATGCATGTTTTTCTCATGTGAAAATGGCAACTTGATAGTTTAATGTGTTCGTATAAATTTAGATGTATTATAAGGAATCACAGAGAAAAAGATGCGAATGTATAATTGGTAGATGAAAAGCCTCTTGTGTCAACTTAAAAAAAAAACGCGAAAGTGGCATTACTTTTATTTTTGGTGAATAAATAACGTTTTAATTAGAACCTATAATTAGTTTTAATTTTCCATATTTATCATCCAATCTTTAAAAGCTATTAGTACTCATAATTCCAGCGAATAACTTTTGGGATATTCCTGCAATTTTATTTTCACATGCTATTAATGATTAATCACCTTTTACAATGTAAAACTAACACTAAAATTTAGGCCTCACATAAAAAATATTAATAAACTCGTAAGTACAAGCACCTGTTTTAAAACATGAAACTAGAATCATAACATATTGATAGGGGCTAATTATTTCTAAATCAACAGCGAAATAGCCCAAAGAAAGAATTGTAATTACATAAAATTTCTCGAGATAATTTAAAAATTTGGGTCTTAACTCTTCATGTTATGAATAATTAAATCATACCATGAATATGCGATAACCACTTTGGGAGGCAAGAGAACAGATTCGCATTCGTACACTTTCATTTCCTATTCAACCATACATTATCAAATTCCATAATTATTGTCTACCTGTATAATCAATTCATGGGAATGTCGTTATCATATTAAAATCGATTCTTTGGATTGGGAATTGATAAGTCAACGATAATAAAATGAAATTATACTGGAGAAGAATAAAAGAAGGAGACAACTTCAGAAAGATTATATTGATATTCATCGAAGAGTAATGTTTCCTTTATATTTGCCTTAGCTCATAGCACATCGTCATAGATAAAAACATTTATCTTTAAAAAATGATATTAAAAACGGAGAACTCGAAATAAGTATTAATTTGCAACACAAACGTTGAAGTTCAACGTTCATCAGCGTTCTTAAATGGAATATTATGCCTACAACATAGAATATCTCCACAAATGACTATTCATCCTTCGTAATATACTGATGGCTTCAATAGAGTTCAAATTAAAGAAAAAGAATTCAAGGAAAATATTATTTTGTGTGCATGTCTATAAAATTTAAATGTAAGAATTTATTGAGATCACATTTTCTCGCAATCTCAATAATGACTGCACATCTAAAATTTTCATAGTAAATAAAGCAACAAAAGGAAGCACAAACCCGATGGCAACAAAGAGGTACTATTCAAAAGGTTTAACGAAGAATCTTTTATAAATGGCATTTTTAACTAATGAAGGACATATTTCGTTTCTGAGTGTTCTTATATTAGATTTTAAAAAATTTCAAAATAAATATTAAAGAGTTAATAAGAGTATAATAATGACTAAATATTGCTACCATTAAAGATAGATATGCGGAGGTTAAACACACTTTAGTATTTTAAAATTATTTTGACGACTTAAACAGCATAATTGAGTACCCCACGAAATGGACCTACTTTTTCTATGGGCTATGGATGATGTTATACAAATACAACTATGGAACATGAAGACGTACATCTGACTTCAATGTAATGAACCGGAATATTTAAGAAATAAGACGAATGTAAGAATACGTAGTGTGAAAAGTAAATGATAATATCTTTCAATTTTTTATGAAACGTTGAAAGGAAGCAATATAGCTGACATGTAATTGGAGCCTTTGACGAAAATATCTCAGAAAAGATGCTTGGAACAGTATATCTCTTCATAAATGACGGATAGACGGGATATTTATTTCATTGAATCCTGAATCTACTGATTAAAAATTTGATAACAATGAACGTGAGACCAGATCAAATTAGATATAGTTCTGCATCCTTCTCTACGGGTTCTTCTTCTTCTCCGCATTATAACCCAAAAATAAAATAGGCCAGGAGGACACACTATCTCAGTTCGACGGAAACAGCTTTTTTTACGCGAGGCTTTTAGGAGACAGTCTTTGATAGTTATCACCTCGCTTAGCTGCAAAACTCATAGATTCAAACGAAGACATTATATCTTCAAATACTGAACCTAAATATGCTATAATAATAAAATTTTCAGGCGTATCATAATATTTTCCGCCATCATCTCAAATATTATCAGATAAATACATTCAACTGAAGTTTAGCATAGATTTAACACAATTTTTCATTCAATGTTTCCCAATTACGGAATATTTTATATGTTTTAATACTTTATTTATAACTATACGAAGTTCGTGACCACAATCTAAGCTCATCATATGTATAATCCGATTACAGAGAAGGGTGGTACCAATTTTTTGTCACCGCTGTCAACATTAAAAATGACTCCAGGGTAACAAAATTGTTCTGCCGAAGGATACGCATTCCGCCAATCCGTTTCGCAAAAGCCTCTTTCATGTTTAAGCATTAAAAATTATTTTATGACTATATTCCCATTCTCCGTCTCTATGGAAATCCCCATAAAAACAACAATTTTAAATATTGCAAATGCACGGGCCCCATGTGTGTATACATTCGAAAAAACAATCCTGAATGCAAATTAATGAGCAGAAAAATGAAAGAGGTGCGTAAATACAAAAATAATTCATTTAAATGTGCTGTGGCTAAAATCGCCACAAAAATATAAAATTTATTTCATTCCATGCAATTACCCACTCCAAAAGTTTTCAATTAAAATAATTCCCACTCATGACGATCTCTTTCACACAAAATCCACGGGAGCATAATGCACCTGCATCTTCCATTCTTCGAAAATATCAATGAATACGTTGAAGAACAGACCAATCGCTTCATGAGTGTCATTATCTTCGACGTAAAAAAATAATTTAATATTTCAAATGAGAGGAGCTAATAATATTACAAAAATACTCCACCGAGGTCATAAAAAAAAAACTAACTGCATAATGCAACTCCTAAATGCGCCATACTATCCATTAATATCTGTGTCATAAAGATATCATACATCACTCTCACGCTAAAGATATGAAATTAATTTAAATAATTCTTTCATGTTATCCGATCAGCACTACAGTCGTTACTGATACACAATTGCGGCATTGACGCGAATTGATTGATATTGGCATCAAGGACAAAATTTATGCCAATGAATAACATTAAAATTAGTCCATCTTTTACGTTAAAAGCAATCAAATATAGGAATAAGAACCGTATACAGTTCAATGTGAAAATGTCCGTGATTGATACCTTACTTCATTCAGTAATACATTAGAGTTGTATCATATGGTGAATCGGGGAGTGCACGGATTTAGGAAAAGGTAGAAAGAAGAAACAGGCTAGACAACATGCATAAAAATATTTTTAGCGCGAGAAAATGATGTTCCCATACGAAATGGACAATGATGGACATGTTAAGCGAAGTCTCAAGTCTAATAAATTCATATCCCGATTTCTTTATTACAGTATTCTACCAATTAAGGTAGGTTTCCATGGAGTACTAAAGAAATGATTTGGGAGCCTCCCTTTCCTTCCAGCGCTGCCTTCTTCAATTCACTGTTAGGCCTACTCCCTTTCAATCTATCTAAAATTCCTATTTTTTTCTTTCCCCTCCCTCGTTTCTTTAACATTCTACCCTCTAACACCATTTTCAACATCCCCTCCCCGCTAAGTATTCGCTCCATCCATATATTCTGTCTCTTCCGTACCTCATCTAAAAGCTGCCTCTCCTCGCCAACCATATCCAGCACTTTGTCGTTCCTTTTCCTCTCCGTCCATTTCACCTTCTCCATTCTTCTCCAAACCCACATCTCGAATGCTTTCAATCTTCTCTCGTCTTCTTTCCTCAGTGTCCACGTTCACGCACCGTAGAGAGCTACGTTCCAAATCAAACTCTTCACCAACCTTTTCTTAAAACTCTTACATAACGATCCTCACAGAAGCTCCTTCCTGTTCATGAACGCCTCCTTTGCTATGAAATGAATAGATTCCTGTAGAGCGAATCGTTAGCCGTTTTAAGGATATCATCTTCACGATTGATCCTGGCCTCGTAACCCTAGTATCCCCTCGAAGTGATTTTACAGCTGCGACACCTAGCGCCGACCGCCCCAAAGATCGCACGCTCTGGTGTCACGAAGCTCCGCACCGCCGGAAAAGCAGCAATGTGAGCCAAATTGGTTTACGGGCAAAGCGCCAGGGATCGCACCACCAACGCCAAATGAATCTTTCATGAGACGGACCCTTGGCTCGAGTCGTGTGCTCATCGTTGCATTCACCGTGCTCACTCACGGCGCGCTCAAAAATTCACGCGCGCCCACGCGGGACCCCTCGCGGTTTCGATGAGGTGAAAGAACACGGACCCATTCGAAGGTGAACTCCTACTCAGGCGGGGGATCGGGTTGGTGTGGTGGCTAGAGTGTTGGCTTCCCATCCTATGGGCTCGGGTTCAAATCCCAGTCGTAGCAGTGAATTTTCAAATAATGCGCGATCCCTACTTGAATGTTGTGTGGAGGACATTTCCAGGACAACACTCCGTCCGTCGGATGGGACGTTAAGCCGTGGTCCCCTTGGTGCTTTTCGTTAAGAGCAGGCTAATGCCGATGCCGGGTTTCTCTCCACCCTTCCTTACCTACCCTTCCCTCATGGCGCGAATGACCTGAGCTGTCGGCCGCCTCCTTCAAATACCATACCATACCTTCCTACTGAGGCGGTGTCACGCGTCGGAAGAAAGTGTGAGAAGGCGTTGACGCATAGTGATGGAACTCGGAAATTCCTAAAGCGTAATTTTTATTAAAAAAATAAGTGTCGCGCTCTTCGTAATTTCTTCACAGCTTGGGTAGAGATATTTTTATTGCATTAAACTTATAGGCTACGCGTAAGCCTGAACGTAATGAAAGTTCCCATTGAAAATCATTTGGTTTGTTTTTAGTTATAGGGTTATATCTTCGATGAGAATAAACTAAAATGGTAACCTTCCACAAAATTTATTATTTTAATTTAGTTTATTCTCATGGATATAAAACATTTCTACCAGATCTCGCCGGACACTGTGAATTATTTCGTCGCTTGAATAAATAATGCATTTTGCATATTACGCTCAATCAAGGATAACGAAAATGAACCATAGAGAAAAAGAAATGCGTCATAACTTCCGCTTAAAATTTCACTTATCCGACAATTAAATTTCAAAGGTTCTTTAGAAAGTTTCCACGTGTCTCACATTCCATTGATTTATATGGAACTGTTTGAAATGTAACGACTTCTGTCCAAAGTGTGGGATGGAAGAGGTATTTGGGGATCACTTCATTGAGGTGAAAAGATGCCAACTCATTTAAAAGAGCCAGAATGGCGCAAAATACACGATGCTAAGAGTGATTTTCATTTGATATTACAAACAAAATCATTATAAAATTAAAGCCAGAACACATATACAACCAGTACAGGTATATATGATATTAACTGAAAAAGCAATCGATTTAAGATACATATTATCTGACAGTACAAGTTATACGATGCATTAATCGTTTAGGGGAGCGAAAACCTGTAAATACAAGGCATCGAACCAATTTTAAATACGACCTTTCATTACGTCCTGGCATACGCGCCATCAATAAGCTTCATTGAAAGAAAAGAGTTCTACGCATGCAGAACATACCTAAATTACAGAGAAAACGAAACTTCATTTTTACGCAAAAATTATATTCAGAAAGTTACGAATTCCATCGCAATATTCCAAAGCCTAATCACATGGCTTTATACAGGCATAAATAATTATAGATCTTTAATGCTGTTCAACTGATGGAGAAAAAACTATATTTGTAGGTAATTTCGAATTAGTCTTTAGCAAATTCAGTGGCCTAAATTTTTACCTCGAGTATGACCTGTACTATGAAAAACTACTACTACTTAAAACTTATATTTTTGTGTTATTAGTATTGAATATTTTACATTGTTTGTCTAAATATCTACTACTTGTTAGCCTAGCAAAAATCTCCATAATGTCATATTTATGTCAAAATGCCTTTTATTAAGAGTAGAACATTTCCTGTATTTTCAATTTTTTGCTCTCATAGGTTTTACCTAGAGCATAATAATATTCATTCATTCATTCGTTCATACTACGGAAAACTAGACAGTTAATTTTAAACATTTTCCTTCCGAAAGGGCTAAAGTAAAAGTATATACGTGTATGCGAGATGGAAGGTCCAGCGTGGGGAACTTGTGTCCGGGTTTTGTGAAGTTCCAAAAATCGTGCGGGTGGGGACATAGCTTTTCCGCCCACGGGGCCGCACCGTTGAGAGCGGCTAAATCCGAGGCGAAAGGCCCGCGCATCGCTGGGCCCATCCATGCGGGATATGTAGGCTAAAGGAGGGAGGCGAGAACGTTAATTACCATGCTCCAGATAGCCTTGCATTTATAATTGGAGGTCAGTTTTGAAGGATGACGGCTCTCTCTCGGTGGCCTGGAGGATTGGGGGAGTCTAGATTTTCCCGCCGCTTCAGCTCGTTTGACGCCAGCGTAAATGGGAATCAGAGGGAGTTGGGGGATGCTGCTGGACTTAATGCGTGGTTTATAGGCGTCGGGCTTCTCCCTGCGCTTTGAGCAAGGCAGGCTTGCAAGTTGGACGCGCAAGAGAGACTTAGTCGGTGGCAGCAAGGAGGTAGCCAAGAGGGAAGAAATTCAAACAAGCTAACAAACTTCATTCATGAAGGGTGGGGGTCCAATACCGGGGGGAGGGGGAAATTTTTGAAAAACAGGGTACTAGGTAGAGGGTTTTAAACTGATTTGAGCACTTTTTATAAACGAAAAAACTTCATTTGTCATAGAAATCTTTTGAAAATTAAATGTTTTCCTGGATATCACACAATTACTTACACAACTTATTTTTTATCAGAGCGCGAACCGGGTTTCAATGAATTATCATCATCTCCAGGTTCTAATAATGATTTGTTTATCTTATTGTTACCTAGATGAATTTTTAAAGTAGGTGGCAATAGGATAAACAAATCATAATTAGCGCCTGAAGATGATGATAATTCATTGAAACCCGGGTCACGTTCTGATAAAAAATAAGTGGTATATGTAATTATCTGATATCTAGGAAAACTTATAATGGAATACCACAAAGTTAATCAAGAGTTAATGACTTTTGTAAATTCATAATTTTCAATATTTTCTTTTCTGAAGGAAAATAATTGTGTTTTTACATTTCGGGGTACGGACCACCCGGAAATACCCGGCTATACCACTGTTATGTTTCTTTTAAATGAATTTTGTGTTCAATACATATATATTTAGCAATGCTCATTCCATGGAAAATAAAAATTTACAAGCATAAAATCACATGTGTCAGTCAGTGACAATTCCCGTCTGTCAGTGACACTCCATTTTTATGACTAAAGAGAGGAAACCATTACTTACGCAAAGTCACGATTCCGTATATGTTTGGGCAATACCTAGACCTATTTTACGTATTTCGGGGATTTTCTTTATCTTGCATAATATCAGAGAAATCCAAAAAAATCTGACAATGTCACAAAACGGAGTTTCATTTTTGTCAGTCAGTAACGACGACTTCAAAGTTTAAAATCTCCTGATCCACCAGGGTCACAGGGCGTTACCAAAGCCAGTGAATGCTTACACCAACTTATTTTAGGTGGAATCCTTCAGAAAGTTCCTACATTGATTTGTATCAAGTCATAGGGGAAATATATGAACAAAAACTGGACGTAATAGTCAGTCAGTGACGCGTAGTTACGCTCATGATTCGAAACTTTCTGGACGATGATCCTGTCCGCCAAAGCCAAAACGTCACAATTTTCCTGAGAAAACTGGACTTACAAATACAATAAAAAGACTAAAACTTTCATTTTTATATTCTTCTACTTATGCTCATTTAAATTGGGAATATGATGTACTATTATGATGCAATTAGATTGCATGTGGTGCTACTTATCTTAGCCGCCGAAGCACCCATAGCAACAAACCTACCACCTACCAACTTAATTGGCACGTTTAGTTTCCTAAACTGTTCCATTGAGGACTAAAGGAGCCACTATGGGTCCTTTTTGAGTCTCTTTTTCAAGTTTGTTGAGATTTTTCAATGTTGAATCGAAAAACTTTGTAGATTACACATATATAAAACTTTAATCTTTACCAGTTTCGTTTCGACATTGCCAGGTACAAGTACAGGAAACGCATGACATTATCACAATGAGTCAGTGTGAGTGAATGGCTGGCAGCTGCTGACTCAATCTGTATGTTTTCCTGTATTTGCACCTGAAGATGTCGCTTAGCGACGAAACTGGTCGAAACTATAAAATTACATCAGCGAAATATACAATTTGATTCAACCGGGATTAATTCACGAAGCAACGCATAGAACCATCAAAGAATTTTTATATTTTTTAAAAATTTTATTCGTTTCAAAGAAAATGGTACATATTTACCGCAGTAATGTCAATTTAAAGCGAACTGAAAACGAAAAAATGAAGAAAATAAGCAAATAAAATTACAAATCAAACCGTAAAATAATAAAACACCTTACGATTCCGGCGGCCACTTCTTTTACAACAGCATTTATTTGTTTTCTTTTTATCAAGTGAGATGCTGTTAAGTCAGCAACACTTTTGATTGGTAAATAAAAGGGATCCAATATCAGTCGGAAGAGAATCAATTATGTCGGAAAGACGGCAGAATAGAGAACGCTGATAGCCTGGGTGGTGGCACGCGGAATAGGGAATTCGAATAGGCATTGCGGGATTTTCCGCCTCTTAGGAGTGAACATTTTTAAATTTCTATTGGTCGTAAAAAATACCAGCGTCCCTCAAAACTATGCAACTTTATTTAAATATTTGTGAGAATTTTACGGCTCTTTGGCATCAGGAAGTGTGGTTTTGACCGCTTTTATCATACTTCCTCAAGGATTGAGGAAAACCAATTCCAAGAGAATGGGTCGAGGAATTTAAACACGCCTGCTAAAGGGGTAGCCAACTGATTTAGCTGGTAACTTCAAAAGACACAATCCTGATGACTGAATAATTAGTAAATGAAATGAAAATTACAAGAGAAAAGAGGTTAGCATTAGGATAGCGAGCATTGATCAACAATAATAAGTTGAAATGAATACGGAGCCCATATCAACGATTGGCTCAAATCTCTGATCTAGAAGCCAAAAAAATATGTACCGAGACAGATATAAAATTATTTACGGCCTTTAATATAGTAAGAATTGATAGCGGACAACCTGAAATTAACATTAAAAATTAATTCCATAGCATTCTTAATAAGATTTTTTATGATTATTAATATTCTATGACATTAAATTTCATTGAACTTTGCGCTTTATTTAATATTAAATACTGCTGCGTTCCTACAAAATCTGATAAAAAATTTATTGAGACCCATAGCAAAGACTAGTTTCATTATTTATATATTTTCATGAGATAGCCCGATGATATGGTTAACGCGAAGAAAAACGCATAACTTCATAGTAAATCCTCTTTGTAGGCCCATGTGCAATCATAGTTCCTTAATGTCACTTCTGTTTCTTCAATGACAGTCTATTTTGCTAAGAATCCGAAGATAAAGGTTTACAAATCTCATGCTAGGAAAAATTTGAAAATAAAACTGAGGTTCACATCAGGTCCAAAACCATTTATTCAGTATCTTAGGATATGAAACATGTTTTTAATTCCAGTAGATTTTACAATGTGAAAATAAATTTATTTTTGAAACATTCTTAGCAACACATAATCCGTATGTTGGCAAGCTATTTGCGTCATCAAATAATTAACCAGACACATGAGAAACTTTTGCAATGCATCGCGACGGTTCATTTACTAGGTGAACCTCTTTGAATACGCTGAACAAAGAAAAGCAAGAAGACACAATTCGTATTTTGTAAAGGTTGACTGAAAGATCGTTCGGCCCAAAGAAACGGGGTTAAAACTTTTCCGAAAGGAAAATGGACGCAATTTTTCTCGAAATCATTTCCAGCGAGACTGATCCACCAGAAAGGCCCTGTGACTTATCATTATTCATTTGTGCGCGGGCGAGGTCAAACGGAACGCAAAAGATAAACTGTTTCCTCCGCGAGTGAAAGTCCGGAGGAAGGGACATAATAGAATGAGGGCTTTGGACGAGGAAATCGGAAGAGGCGAGCGGATCGTGAAAGGACGACCGCGTTGATCGATTCATAACCAAGGGAGGACCTTTAAAAGATCCAAATAAATTTCTTCGATCGACACCACGGTGGGGATGGACGATCCGTTTCATTTCCTCGCTTGTACCCATAAAACAAATGCTCTCTCCTTCCTTGATCGCTTATTGATATATTATATTTTTAAGACAATTCTCCGAGCAACGTACTGGTGATGAACGTTCAATATTCAATAAATAAATAGTTTGTTATGTGGTAGAATATGTATATCCATGGAAGCTAACTTCGTGGAATGGTGACATAATAGTTCCAAAAATAACCTTTGTTGTATTCCACAAGTATTTAGTGAAAAATATCTACCGGTTTCGTCTTTTTCAAGTCTCTATCAACTGCTGAAAGAACAACGAAGTATAATTTGGAATATATTATACCGACTGAGCCTAAATCAATGATTCAAATTCACTATAATGTTTCATTGAGCACTTTTCTCATGGATAAAAACTTTTCATGGATATATATTCTAGCACATAAAAAACTATATATTTATTGAATATTTTACGTTCATCATCAGTACGTTGCTCGGAGAATTGTCTTAAAAATCTTGGGAAATTAATGGCAATACAAAAAGTAATAATTTATGGAAAAAGCTATGCATATTTTAAACTCACTACTAGCATCAGTCCCATGGGCCACACATTACCAGTTGCAATCACATAGAACTGCTCTAAAGTTTTTCACTAAACTATAGGATTTTACTTGCAATATTAATTAATGTATATCTTTAACAGGTTTTTTGTCTAGGACACAGTAATTATTTCTATAAATCTAAAAAATAATTGAATGACCAATACTAAATGTAATCGAATAGTCTGTGAGGAAGTTCATTTATTTTATTATGAAACCATCAGTTAAAAAAAACGAGCCATTCATACGCACAATAACAAATACCGTAACCAATATGAAAACAAGCACTCACGTTAGTCTTCATCCTCTAATTAGGTACTAGCAAATAATATTCAAACCATATAATATTCAAACGACCCAACTCACTAGCAATATACTAGACTGGGAAAAGACAACTGTGGATTCTGCACCGCTAAGATACCAGTTTATTCAAGAACAAAGACGCGGATAAAGGGAAAGAGATGGGATTTATTGCGGACAGTGAGGAAGGGAACGAGGAAATGAACTCTTTTGACGGTTAAGGGCGTGATGGGGAAGGACTTGAAACGGTTGGCATCCTTAAAGGGCAACACTCAGGGACTACAACTCATTTATTATACGATGGTTTAACTCTTAACCTTATCTGGAAATGTTGCGGCGACAAAGACAATTGGTGGTCGGTATTTTATGTTAACTATATTGATTGTGATTTGAAAAAATATAAACTAAATACATGGAAATAAATTATAGGCATTTCTCATTACTTAAAACTTAAGAGTTTTGGAGACAGAATAAAAGGACAGAGAGACAGATCCTAGTATATCAGTATTTAAACACATCTTCTGATATCGTGGACATTGTTCATTTACTCAAGAGGACTCATCATCAGTGTGATATATTCAAAGAAAAAAAATACATAAGCTTTCAGAGCACCAATTAGTGAGGCTCTTCTATCAAAAGAAAGGAGAAAATAATATTTTAATCTCATTTAAAAGTAAAAATGGGACTTATGATAGGGTTTTTGAGACCTTAACTCACTCAAACTTTCTAGTCACTTTGGTAGAAAATTATAAATAAACAAATATATTTCCGAACCAATGAACTTGTCTGCTAGTCACCTTTCATTAATCCTTTCATTAATTACGATAGTATTGAAAACACACCGAGGAATTACTAGTCTACTAAGTTTATCCCTATGTTAGACGTGGTACTATTAGGCAAGGTAATTGAATCCCTGAGCATTAGGTGTCATTTCCCCCTACGAATATCAATATGCATTTCAACGATACAGTGCAGTACGTTTCCAAAGTAGCACGGAAAAATTGTTATCATAAACATATTACAAAATTCATAATGCGTACAGATAATTGTTTTTTTTCTTCACGTAAAGTATGATCGTAGAAAATAAATTAAAATTATAACATGATAAATTAATAATTATAACTTAAAAAACCTATTTTAATCGAATTTTGATACTTCTTTACTCATAAATAGCAGATACTGACATGAAAATGTGCGGAGAGCTTTTGAGAAATGGATTTGAAAAACTATAGAATCGCATTAAACATTAATTTATTTCATACTCCGCATGGAAAAACATTGAAAAATAAATAAATCTAAGAAAGTAAGTCGTTGAAATACAAAATTTTAAAATTATGCTTATTAAGTAACTTAACGAGCACGAATGCTAGGTTTAGGAATTGGCACTCTTAAGCAAAATAATTTTTAATACCTCAAGACTCCTGAGAACAGATTTGCCTTAATGAAGTGAGTAACGTGTTCAACGGTTCCTTTGTCAACGGGGAAAAGTGATCATAGTAGGTGGTAGGCATTCAGAAATAAGTGTTTAACATATATTCCTGGTTACCTAGAATGTAAGGATTGGTGAGGAAAAAAATACTCCACTCGCCGATTGCTATCTGTATGATTAGGGCATACGAAGGAAAGAAACACTTTTAACTTAATTTATTTCTTCTTTCTCACCTAATCCACATTCCATCTCATTCGTCTAGCAGACGCCTTGCCGTACGAGCGAGCTAGGAAAAAAATACGGTGTAAAAAAAGCCCCGTGAAAGAAGCCAGAGAAGACGAGAACAAATGGTTCTTGCTTCATTCGGCCTTCTTAACTTCCGTTCAAGTCAGCTAGCTTACTTCGGTATACTTGCTCCGTTTTCCCTGATATTCTTTTTTATTTAGGAGAAGTGAATTTAACTGATTAATAAATTTTTTGGTGAACATAATAAAAATTTTATCAAAGAATTATAACGAGGTTCTCTTCCCCCTGTATATTTTCGCGACTTAAATCATGGAATATTGATTGTGAAAATAAGGTCAGATATAAATTATGAAGAGAGAAATATACTGGGCTCATTAACTTAAAAAATTATGCGAAAAATCCGCAGAGAAAAAATCGTTCGCCTTGACCAGAATTCGAACCCGGATCTCCCGATTTCTGGGCGAGTTCTTTAATCAGTTTAGCGACCGAGGCGTCATTATTCCGTGTGGAAATTTGAGGACTATACAGGACAAGGTGGTATAGAGTCTAGACTGTGTCTGACTGTGTGAAGTGTCTGACCGGGGTGGCGCGTGCTCACTCTCGATGCGATATCTCGGGAACCAAAGGGCAGAAATGAAAGAAATTTGAGGTACTCTGCAATTGTCAAACAAATCGTTGTAGAAGACAAAAAGTGATAGAACAATCCGAGAGTGACATCATCTTCAGTTATGTCCGAAAAACACCCTACCCTCCTAAAATACCAAAATTTCAAAACTTTGGATGCGATACGGCACGTTTTCCCGGAATCCGATGGCAAAAATAATTTTCGTGATTTGATTTCTCACCAAATGGAATAAAACGGGGTGGCGTCCAAAAATAAATTCGAAAACTTTTAAAATAAGGACCACCCTAGTATAGACTGCTGAGCATATGATGCCGCAAGCAGTCCAATCCTGGTCAAGGCGAATGACTTTTTCCCTGAGGATTTTCCGCACAATTTGTGCATTGCGGTTGGCTCCGTAATGATATCACCGTTGCCAGTCCCGGTATTCTTAAATTGTTCCAAAATTATGGCTGACTTACTCACCTAAGAATGCGAGTTGTTTTCTTTACTTTTCCCGAAGCAGGTGAAATTCTTGTCAGTAGGTAGAACTCAAGCAAACGGCAAAGTTGGTGCAGAATTAAGTGTAGTCGTTATTGCATTCTCTGCGAGATCCATGCGCGCAATGACTACCCTAGGACAGGGGAAATGGAATGAGAGAAAACCCCCTCGATAGCAGGCAGAAAATGTAACTTAGACGTTTTGCGGGTTCCCTAGCTTCCAGAGGCATAGAGGTTTTTGAAATACAAGCAAGACTCTCAAAGGTTTCATGTGCCGATGCCTACTTTGACCATGCAAGTAGAAAGATACTTGACATTAAATTTCTTTCTACCTCTGTAACCAGCTTCATAAAAAGTCTTTTCCTTGAAAAAAAATGCTCTTTTTTTAGAGAAAGCTAGCAGTATAATTAGCCAATGGCTTGGTAAACTATTATAATAACTATAATAAATTCAATTTCAAGCCTTTCTCTCGGACCCCATTCTACCTTAACCGTAACTTGGTTTCGATACTGCTAGAAAGAACGACAACATTTGCGAAGGGAATCAATATTGTGAGTGAATTTATGAAAATTTTCTTTTAAGGACAAATTCGAAAAAAAATGTTCAATAAGCTACTGTAGCAGATGGAATTACGACGTAGATGATATAAGTAAGTCCTTATTTTCTTTTCATTGAAACCTTCAAGCATTAGTCAAATGGATTTAATTTAATAAAAAAACTAATACGAAAATCAAGAAATTACGACGAGTCACTGAAACTAGGATAAGATTGCCTCCTTCCGGCTCTAGGCGAAGTCTAAAAAATTATGGAAAATTGTTTACCTATCCACGAAATGGAATACCTATCGAGCTATACTGGTATTAATATACAAAGCGATGCAATTATGATTTTTAGATTAGATGCCATTACCTCGAAAGTTTTCTCTTCAAAGGTACATTCTAACGCTCATTTACACAGTAAAAATCTAGCATCAATAACCAAGCAAGGACTGCATCACTAACAATGGATTATGTTCCACATGATCATCAGTCATTTTTATTCATTAGTAATCTGCATAACTAAATCCTTCAGTTAAAAAAGATCTTTCGACGCTGATATCATCACCTTAAAACGGTTGCTACGCAACATCCAGCATTGTCGACGGCGAATGATCGTTCTCTGTGTCTATTTCTTACATTAACACGACTTATTGAGTGATTTTTTCGCTATTTTTTACAACTTATGGACACAATAATTGAACACGCGTGAAAAAATTGAAAAAGCGCTTGAAAAAATCAAGCGATAACATACTCGTAAGTTTTTTTTTCTCCTTTTTCTGACCGAAAACACATTTCAGCTCATTCTCCTAACGAATGTCTCACCTTCTGAGAACCACATGATAGAAAAAATGCGGCGAATGAAAAAAATAGGAGAGTCTAGAGAAAGAAGCCACAGGAGACGAGGATAAATGGTATATGCTTCAATCGTACTTCCTTTCCTCCAGCGCTCGGCGAAAGGCCGGGAACACATCCGTCCCCTATATAGTCGCCTTTTCTCTTCCTACTTACTGCTTCTCCCTTTTGTCAATCACAGTGAAAGGCCGTCTGCCATGCGATACGGTGATCTTGCTTTCTCGACGAGAAATTCTCCGATCGCGCACCATCCGGAAAGATAGCTCGCATTATTTGTCATCGGAGAGGAAGTATCGTAACATTAATTTCCGCCTTATTCAAGGAAAATCTAATAATAACTCGATTTCGGGCTACACGCGAATAAATATTGTATTAACTTAAAAAAATGCACATAAGTGAGGTATATAATATTTATTTGAGCAGCCAGGAGCACATAAAAACGAGTTGATGTAAGACTTGTGTTTTTTTGACGCATAAATAGATCTCATGTTACCTTGAACACAGAAAAAATTCGTAGGAAATTACAGGAATGTAAAAAACAGACAGGAGCTGTTATTGGTTAATTTCAAGTTCTACGAAGCTAATATGAAATACTATTTAGCTTAATTTCTACTACAATATTTTGGCTTTTCGAATAAATGAAGGGCGAATAATGGAAATCTAAAATCTCCTCTCAATTCAATACTTTGATATACTATTTATTGGACGCATCAATGTCTTGCTTGCTTTGCGTATTTACTTATTCCTCATCAAAACGGTTCAACTGAACTTTCATTTCCCGTTTTTGCTTACACGAAATATAAATCTGCCAGAAGCACGAAAACCTATTCCTTTGACTGACCTGCTATAAACACCATTGACTTACTCACCCGAATTAGTAAAAAAATGTTAAATAACAATATAGTAAATTGTTAAAACAACGGATTTGCAAAGCCATTTTTAGATATTTCTGACGGCTTGCGATTCCGATAAGCTAATAGGAACTCGCTTTCACATGGTCTAACGATTCAGCATTACAGGTAGAACAGGTAAATCGAAATCACTGGGACTAATGCATTGCAATTAGAAACTTCTGGCTCCAATTTCCTGTGCATTAAGCATTAAAACAGCTTCAGTGTACATATAGGGACAACTTGTACAGAGTATGCACACGGTAAAGGAATGCCATTAACGATTACGGAAAAAGAGTCAACTTTACCTACCTTTGAGGTACCCAATGATAGTGGAATAAATAAGCTTTGAAATATTCCATGATATAATTTCCTGCCCAACCGGCTTCAAAACATACTATTAATTAGTCCATTTAATTGGACGAACGCATTGGAACGGTGAGTCAGGTACTGGGTAAAACATAACAAAGCTTATGGGCTGCGGAATGCTATTGCGCTCGATCAAGGCTCATATTAGAATATTACTCAATGCATCAAGCGAGAAATACGCCATGTAAATACAAAATATTTCCGCTTCGAACTGGAAAAATTCGTTGTGAGGGGAAAAATTGCTGGAAATACTATTTCTTGCACCCTTTTGATAGTCTTTGACCCAGATACATGATCTTAATAAACGTCAGACACTGAAGGCCGAATCAGCGTTTGAAAAGGTTATTATTTGGTTTCAAAAGTTTAAAAGCTACGTCAAGGAATCCTTTAAAACGAAATTAAAATTAATTTAAAGTTAATTGCAGCCATTAGATAAAATAAAGTAAAACAACAAATGAGCCACGGGTTAAGGGCCTTCCTCAGCGTTGTGTTGTCTACAGGTGACTGTTGTACCCCATCACCTATGGACAGCTCAACGCGGAGGAATGTCCTGAAGCAGATATTCATAGGGAGAAACTCCTCGCAAACCTTAGATCTAAGGTAAAATAACGCCACGCCGATGTCAATAATACCAACTGCATTCACTCTAATGGAAACTATGTACATTATATATTGCGTTTATAAATATTCATTATTGACGTATATGAAAAGTAACCCTCCGCACGACAATATGTGTATTTTTAATCAATCAATGAATAAATACTAGCATTATAATTAATAAAAACATTCCAAAATATATGCGCACCGGACACTGAAAATAAAAGTGAATCAGTCGACGCTGCAAAATTGTCAATCATTTAAATTTAATCTACATCGAAATAAATATGTCTACTTAGAGACCTTAAAATTTAACCTAAGACCAAAATATAAAAGTGACAATCGGAGTTGATAGTCACATAAGGTTTCACTCGTAGCTAGTAGATTGCGCTACTTGAAATCTATTACCAAGACACCATTAAGTATCGTTTTCCGATATGCTTCATTTGTATACCAAAATTAATAATTTTTCGGTGATTCTACAAACTTATTTGTTTTTACTTCGGACTAACCCCCTCGATAAAAAAAAATTTGTGACAATGCAGCTGCAAAAAAATGAGCATTTGACAAGTAAATGTTTTAAGCAGAGGAATGTTTATTTACAGTTTCTTCTTTCACTATACATTTACAAAAAATAATGCAAAATTTTAACAGTTCTATGCTGAACTACACCTCATAGGACATTTGAATTCAGATATGAAGGAATTTAAAATGAATGATGAAACTCTCTATTAGAGTTGGTATTTCGGCAGAACTGGACAACTAAAATAATTATTTTTTGGCTCCAATAAAAACATCACGAATCTTTTACACTAATATACTTTGAATGAAAGAATCTTTTAAACGAGATCATGAAACCGACAAAGATCGTTAGACGTGAAAATCGTCAGCGAATTTTGACGAGGATTAACAAAAGTTTTAACTCATTGATGGAAATATTCTAGAACAGCTAAAGTATAAAAAAAGCCATTATCACCGCTTTATGTTAAATGAATTAACAGCGTTATTTGGAAATTTGTTAACTCACTTGCAACAAAACAACTAAGGCGAGTCATAATGCGGAGGATGATTGTAATAACTTTAATAAATTATCGAGAGAAATAAAATATCTTTCATCTACTTGTCTCTGCCAATCAATCAATATAAGTTCAACAGATTAAGGCTTCAATTGGTGGAAGTTAGACATATTTAAATGAATAAAAGATCGTAGCACTTTTCCACAAGATTTTATTTCTCCTTCCAACGTGGGTTCCCCACATCCCTCAGTTGTATCTTTTCCCACTATCTCTACTCTGTACGCCCTTTCCCACCCCCTTCTTCAAAAATGTCAAATCCTCCCCAACGTTATTTTATACCCTTCCTCAAGGGTATAAAGGGGATTTTCAAATGTTTTGCAGTGTCTTGTACCGGATGATGGCTCAGTGAGCCGAAACGCGTTGTACGCATCAAAACATTTTGTGGAAAAATGCTACGATCTTTTATTTATTTAAACAATCAATAAATCTTATCAATATTTTTGGTGAGCGATTTGATCATACGAAATATTGCCGCGCTTGGTAGAAACTAATCAGCGAAAATGGAGCTGAAGAAAAATTGTGCATTCGAAATAGGTGAGTTCTATGGAAAGCCAAGTTTATTTCACTCCCCTTTGGTCCCCCGCCCCCGCATTCGGCAGCCAACCAAGACGTCCCATTTCCTCACGTGACTAACCCCTTCACGAAGCCCTCCCCCTCCCCTCTTCCCCTAGCAACCTCCTTTCCCTGACACCAACAGATTTCTTTGTTATCTCTCGCCCTAGACACATTATTTATGGGCGCTCATCTCTCTCTCACGACCTTTCTCCAACCTAACACCCCGGCAGGCGCTCAGGGTGGCCAACTTGCTAAGCAGCAAGCCAACAAATTTCTTCTTCTGCTGGAAATACCTTTCCCTCAATAGTTTTGATAGTCTTTAATCCAGATACATTATCGAAATAAACGCCTGATAGCGGAGGCCGAAAAAGCGTTTCAAAATCGATTGTTTAATTTCAAAAGTTGTTAACAAATATGTCGAGGAATCTTTAAAATGCACTTTTAAAAAATAAATTTAAAAATTAATTGCAGCCATCAGATAAAAGAAGATAAAACAACACCACGTCGATTCTAATAATACCTACTCCTTTCATTCTAATGGAAACCATCTGTTACTGCTAAATTATCTAAAACAATTATCACCGCTTCATGTTAAAATGCAGAAACAGCGTTTTCTGGGAGAGATTAAACTCACTTAGGAGAGATTAAACGAATATAAAGAGGGACCCTGTGCACGGCAATATTCATATTTTAAATCAATCAATGAATAAATACTAATAATATAATTTAGACCTAAATCTTAGACTGTCGCTTTTAGTTGTTCAGTGTTCACGGAGAAGAAAACTGAAAATACAGCTCACCAAATTGAAAACTGCATGGAAATGTTGAATCAGGTATGATGTAAAATTCTGATCAGGAGTTCTTTTTTCATTAGACATGATTTAATTTCTGATAACACCTGATCAAGTTAGACTAGACTTCTTGCATATTCACAAGATTTGATTTAATTACTAATAAGACCTATTCCGATGGGATCATAAATATCCATTAAGAAATTTCTGATGCAACAACATCAGTTATGGTCATGAATTAAATCGACCATACTATGATGACATCAGATTTTCTCGAAATTGGTCAAGCCTTATCATTTATAATATCCTATTGAATCTCACGAGACAGGAAATTATGAATATATTTCATCAGTAAATGAGAACACTCAATTAAATCAAAAATCAAATTAGAGGAGGCCTAAAATTAAATGCAGTCCGGTCATATAACCTGATCAGGATAAAAATATGCTCACTTCCTGATTTAATTTATCGATCGAATCGATCAAATTTAAAATTTTCATGCGAATGATGGTGCAAGGATGGTAAGAGAGGGTAAAAGATATGAGAGGTAGATGAAATTGGAAAATATTATAATAGGAAATTTAAGCCATTTGCATCAATATTCAATACATATTTTGCAGGGAACAATACATTAAAAGATGACGAATTCTTTACGGTCAAAATCTTTCAAGAGCACCTCATGAGATAATATTTGACAAATATAATGTCACTGTTTTGTCAAGAGATATCTACAAACATGAAAGCTTTGGAATATGAAATAGATAAAAAGACACTCTACTAGGAAAAAGCTATTTAAATAGGGTGATATGGGTTCGAATAGTAAAATTATAGTTCTACTAAAAAAAACAGAGATTCGGGTAAAATTCAGGGTAAAATTCATTAAACATTTCCTAGGCACGGAGCAGATAACTATGATTGGGGAAAATAGATAACACAAGAGGTATTTATGTATTAATTGGCATGTATTAGCGGGGTCATATATCATTTAAACTGTGAGTGGGTATTTAATGGCGGTGATAGGTAACATATGATTAAATGAAATTTTAAGGCAAAATTGTATGATGTTTCCTATGGAAGAATAACAAAAATGTAAATTTACATACATATTTAACACAATAAATTCGCGATAGGATTAACAAAAAATGACAATAATTAGGGAAAGATAAATGTGAGATCATCTTCTCAAACGAATAATTCATTTATTTAGACCTCCATGGTTAATCATCCATTGTAATTCAAATAATGACGTAAGTGGTGTCGTGAATAACCGGTCACAGAATCTAAATTCTAACAGAGGCAGAACTACTATATAAAAATACCGGAGATTTGGCACCACTGGGAGCGACCTTCTCTCCCTCCGCCTCGACCGATCACCCCCCACCCTACCTCACAAACTCTCCCCCCTCCCCTTTCTCACCCTTGAACTATTCTTTCGTCTCCCGAGCTATCCCGTCATGCAATATGCATCCCTGGCCGTCACACGCTTTTCATGGCGTGTAGTATCTCAGGGCACGGCGGCGGCACCCGGGTATCGGGCCATAAGCTGATGTTTTTTTCACTGCCGACCAGGTCATTATTAACTATGAGGTTAGGGAAGTGAAAAAATAGTAGGAGGAAAAACAGTTGAAGGCTCAATGTGAGGTGAGCGAGGAGAAATTTATGTGAAATATCTGAGACCCATCCCAGCTTAGCTTTCTACATCCATACTCCTCAAGTTTTATTTACATCTAGTTGACAGCATGGACTTTTCGTTCATTTTATTATATTTCTTCGTCCACATATGCTATTTTCACGACGTAAAGGCTAGTATTTATGCCTGAAAACTCAAACACTATCCTGAATATAATGAAGTGTAGAAATAATATTGAAGGAGCGTCAGTAAAAATTAAATAGGAATCGGTAATATATCTCTGAATCACTTGGGATTGCTATTTTCTGACTTCAATTGGGACGGATAAACACATTCTCTGGTCTATAGACGGATAAACACATTCACCTAATTCTCTGGTCAATAGAATTATTCAACAAATACATATCCCTTTGTTTCCTAAGGGAAGGTAAGGGATGAGCGATATTACGTCATCCACTGCTAAGGATTAAACGAGAAATATATAAATCCTTAAGAGGATTTTCTTCGAATACTGTCTCGTATGAAAATAGAAGACTTCCCATCATTTCAGCAAGAATCACTCGGTACTACCCATGTCATATTATAAGTTAAAATGACACAAAAACATTTTTTTAAACTTCGTTCCCCGGGCGTCAGAATAATTTTATGAATAAGTAATACCTTTATCCAGAGAAATACTTAGTGATGAACGAGTTATTCCAATCATTCCTTTGAAATGTTTCTTTGAAAACTTTTCGGGGTTACTATGCATTTAAGTTGAGATCTGGAACGCATTGCATTTCTTTCGAATGAAAAAAATATGCGTTTGCAAATATTCAGCTCTAAAATATACATTTCCATAAAGCTTCCATACATAAATGAGCTGAAGCTAAAACATCCTAACTGATAACAATTTTTGAAAGTCTACAAATTGCGAAACACACATATGTTGACATCAATTAGAAAATCAAAAACTAAATACGGTAGTTTCCTTCATCAAGGAAAACGAAATGCATTGATTGCGATTCCTTACCCACCCTTAGTGTATTCATAATATACACATTATTTGGTTTTAGTAATCCCAGTTTACACTAAGGTTAATGGTCAATTTTAACCTCATGTGAAAAAGGCCAGATTGGCGCCCATTCGATGCCACTCCACGTGACGTCACAGGGATCTAGATGTTATGCGAATAGTAAGGAGTTTTACATCGTCTAGGATTACCAATGAATGCATATGGCACAGAGCTCAGGGAAACATCTCTTAATAATCACCTATTAACACTGCCTAAAGTTGGAAAGTTTCGTTCGTTTGATAAGGTATTAATAATCCCTATTAAGCCAAGCGCTATCTGCTAGCAGAGTACTCTGCTACCTGCTAGCAGCCTGCGTCGTATCAGCGCTCAAAGCCTCGCCTCAAGGTCACCTCACAGCGCGGCAGCGGGAACCAGAAATACGTCACACGGACTTTTCCCATTATTCCTACTTAGCATTCGCGTTTTCGCGCGCTTGAAATTTTTCACTTTTCGTTTAATCGCGAAAAATAGATATCCTCATTCGAAAATCTAAGAGCGTGAAATGCGTACTCCAGGAGTAATAATCTTTCGATTTAGGCAATAAAAAAATATTAAGAAACCACCCTATTTGTGCATTAAAAGTTAAAAATTCTTCACGGGTTAATATTCCACTCATATCACATTATTTGAAAAATGAAAGATATTCCTTCCTTCAGTTTCAACGATAAATTCTCAGACCATTTGTCTCGAATAAGAGCCGTGAAACAAAAACAAATTCAGGGATAATACGGAGCACTACACTCTCCCGACCTTTAGCAAAAGAATATAAAGTAAAACCTGTCCGCCTTGAAACGAAAAGCGACCAAAATTGGAATGGAGACGAGGGTGTTTCAAGGGACCTTACGTGCAAAAGGATGCGCTCCCGACGATACCTATTCATCTCATATTTTTTCCCGGGACGCGAGAAAAGAATTGAGAAGTGGTTTAGGGGAATATGAGGGAGACAAAAAGAGGAAAAAAAACAAGGGAAAAAATTGGAAACGCTCGGCGCGGAAAAAATTATATCCGCGAGATAAAGAGGAGGACAGGAAGAAGCATGGGAAATAAAAACTAGTTAAAATTCCGAGCGGAGACCCACTTCTGTCTTCGCTTCCCATATCAATATTCCAATGCATTTCCTTATTACTCGCGGGGGAACTTTCCGTTTGAGAGGTTTTTGAGAGGAGAGCAAAGCCTTTCGCTTAAGGCCTCGCTCGGGTTGAAGGAGCGGGTGGAGGAAAAAGTGGAATATATATTTAAAATGGAGGCATCGGTGGGTTAGCAAGGATTGGGTCCTCTAAGAACTTCTTCCCGTTCACAAGCCTCTCCATGCCCCTTTACTACGAAACCATGCAGCGAAGAAAAATTGAAGGTTTTTCCTAATCTACATGTATGCATAAAGAGCTATCGTATATAAAATTAAATAAACCCGGCTAGGCGGACTTTCTCCCTACTACTTTAGACTCGGCATTATATTTATTTAAATATTTTGCAGCAGCCACATACGCATTCAATCCGGCTGACACCTTCAAATTGAAATGAAATATTACAAATTTCCCATTACTGTATTCCAAAAATAATTCATTTTACATATCTTCAATCTGTAAACATGACTAAGAAGACTTCCTGCCAACAAATGTTATTCACCCGGTATTAAGTTATCGTTAAATTTCCTAAGAAAGTGGTGTATTTAGGTATTCTATGTAGCTGTTGTTTTTCAATCTGAAATGAACTGTTAAATTTCCACAAGTTTTACCACTAATTTTATTTCTTTGATTCAATTCAGAGGAATGAATCTTTACATTGTCAGCATTATCGCTGAAAATTTTACATTGCTATCAGCTGCAATTGTGTCGCAAGAGCAACAGACCTCCAGTTTCAGTGTCTCCTGAAAATACAGTAATTTTTTTCTCGTTATTGTGTGCAGAGTAATTGTTACCTGAAAGAAATAGGATGTATTCCGGTGACTTGCTACATCTTTGGTCGACAAAGATCTTTACATATCGCCAATAAAATGACAAATGTACCAATTCCACCGCGTACGGAATTGCTTATAGTCAACATACGGTGAAAGCTACTACTGCAAAGAATAAAATTATACTTTATGCCATCATTTTATGATAAGAAAATTAAACAAACACTCGAGCCATTACAACAATGTTAAAAATGATTCTCATTTTGGAATATTTATCAACTGAACCCCTTAGATGTGAAAATATAATGCACAGGAAGCATACCAGCTCATTACGACAGCGGAAATAAAATATACGAAACCTCGATCTCTCAGTTAAGATTGTTCAAAAAACTGTTTCTTCAATCCCAATTCCTGCTGAACGTATGCATAATTAAATAAAAATGTTTATTTCCCAATTTTACTATCCGATATTACCATTTAATTAGCAATAAATATTAGCATGGTAAACACATTTGAGTGCTCAAAGGCAAATTCGTAGGTGGAAATCAGAAAAAGCGATGATTATTCTATCGATTAGTAAATATCCTAACATGAATGCAAATGATATTAGTTCATTTTAGCATGAAACTGAATACGCCTATATAGCTATGATATAAAAGTAGTAAGGTATAGTATATTTGCTCATTAAAGGTTACAATAAGCAGGTTGATCGTGATAGAACTGCATAAACTTCTAAAGATCATAGTGATCACAATAGCGTTTTCAGAAAGTATACAGAAGTGAAGAGGACATCCCTGAAGAGAAATGAAATGGATATTGATGGAGTTATGACGGCCTATTTTATTTAACCTTCATCATGCATTTGCATGATATCTAAAATTAAATTCAACGACCAACAACTGCATTCAGAACTATGCTGCGGCTAATCTTTTTGCAGAGGGACCATAAAATTCGTTACTAAGAAAAAGTATTTCATGTCCACATATCTTCCCATTTTTAATGTACCTAAAAATACACAAGGAGTATGAATATATATGTTAAACTTATATGTTATACTTAACCAAAGCTTCCTTGCCTACATTTGTGCAAAGCCTAAATAATCAAGTTGATACCTACTGAATCTAGAGCAATGGTAATGGGATATAATTTTAACAACATTTTTGAATACATATTAAATAATTCTAATAACATAAGAACAGTGGCGTAGCCAGGAGTTTTGTTCGGGGGGGGGGGGGGGGGGGGCGTGCAAAACCAGGGGGGAAAATTTTTGAAAATCAGGGTACTAAGTATAGGGTTTTAAACAAATTTTAGCACTTTTCATAATCGAAAAAACTTCATTTTTCAAATAAATCTTTTGTGAATTCGTCATTTTAAAATATTTGATTTTCTTTAAAGTAAGTGTGCTTGTATATTTCGGGGGAGAGACCGGACCCCCCCACGCTACGCCACAGACATAGAAAAAAAAGATAGGTGTGTCAAGAAAGATATGAAGCAGCCTAGATTAAGGAAATCAGTACAGAGGTTGTGTTGGCATACATTTTTCAACATTCAATTAAGTTGTACTTATTATATTAAATTTAAGCTTTAAAGTGATTTTAATTGGATTTATATCTAAAAAACAAAACTTTCACTAAAAAAAGGCAACATATTAAGAGTTTTATATTTAAAACTCCTATAAAGTATAGAAGAATCGAAGAATTGTAGCTCCCGAAATGCAACAATTGTGTGTAGGTATGAATCAGAAGGATAAAAATATTACAAAAAAATATAATTATGATTTGTATCAAACCATGAGAAATTGTTGAACTAAATAGGAAATTATTCATTGGTTCCATAAAAATACACACTACTACGTAGGCATTGATACGACCGATAACCATCGCTTCTCTCTACATCGAAATAAAACTTTATCCGTACCGTACATAACATTTATCGCTTGTAAGCGCATCTTACGCAGATAAAGAGATAAGCAAGCAGAGGTCGTCCCCATCCCACAAGCGACCTTCCACTTCGCCCCCTGCCAGTCGTCTCCAATTTGATTTATTCAGTGCGATCCGCAACGGTACAGCGCCTTTTGGATTGGTCCAAGCTCTGAGCACATATGAACTCAGCCCACCCCACTCACACTCGGCGAGGAGAGTATTGATGTGCACGAGAGGATTTTGAGCGCGGAGCGATGGAGTTTTTTTCCCCTTACGCGTGTGTTGGGGGCTGGAGATGGGTGGTCTGGGATAAGGACAGGCCGCTGTGTTTTGCCACGGTGAGTAGCTAAGACCTTTCCCTTCCTAAGCATCCATCTACCGGACCCTGCCTTCAGCTCAGTCATGTCCCTTACAAAGCACTTTTTTACTAGTCGGATCACATTGCCTTCGTTTAGACCGGCGTGCGTGAGGTGAAGCCGGCAGAAAATAAAAAAAAATAAATAAAACGCCCAGGAGAAAGGCTATCTTTATGCCTGGTATTATTTTCTGAAACGAGACCAAAAACCTTGTTTCGCGGGGAAAAACTGAAGCCTCTCCTACTCCTTTTTTTTCTTACGTATAAGGCAGTTCTGTTCATCATCTTCGCCGTGGGGATAACGGCGGTGAATTTCTGTCGTAATATAACGAAGAGTACCTCGCGTGCATCCGGCCCAAGGGGAAAAATCATTTCAGGCATAAAGGATTGGCTTGAGGAAAAATATCAAAGGTAAAATTCAATTCAGTTATGAGCATTTCCGTTAACTATTTCCAATACATATAAGTAAATATTATGTGACACCACACGAAGAATATTTCACTCATATATATTAAGATGAAGTAGGTATAAATGTATATCTACTACATGGTAAATTAAGTACCAATTTAAACCACCATTTTTGTTGAAAATTTTAATCATCTTTCAAACTAAACATAAATTATATAGTATTTAACTATGTTCATTTTATATTAATGGAATCAAAGTGTTGTCTGATTTCCCGGTATAAATATCCTTTTATAATTCCAGAGTCGTACAACAATGAAACCTATTAATTAATAATCCAGGTTTCCTCGCTTCTAAACGGTTTTAATTCAAAATCAAGGGTATCAGTATAGCCATAATAACCTCCTTTACACTCATAGAAATACAAATGTCATTCTATGGGGGTTAAGCTTGAGGGAATCCAAAATTGATATACTTGTCACTGCAACTGATCGGAGATACACACAATAAAGGGCCTACAACATTAAGCCAACGTTGAAAATCAAATTCCTATTAAGTTTTCACAGTGAAGAATTACATGTTCTCTCAGATTTTAGAGTTACAAAAGTTGCAAAAGAAATAGATGGCGTAGATGAATAAAAATCAAACTGCGACTCCTAGGCAAATTGAATAAACATAATAATGACATCAACCGAACACATATTTATTAAATATTACGTATAGGGCAAACTTATTTACATACCAAGGACAGATAATGATTTTTCAATTAAAATATCAATACGCAACTTTGATTCTTAAAGAAATGTATAAGAATATGTTTTTAAATGACGTCATGCAAGAAACTCTCCATTGAGTCAAATTAACATTGAAAATTAGTTTTTTCTAGGCTATTCTTTTGATATTTAGCTTTGAGCTTTGATTGATTCAATGTGGTTCACCCGCATCGTCCCTACAGTAAATTCTGCCTTTTATTCAGAACAATAAAAAGCTAATTCTAAACAATGAAAACCATGACCTGTGTTCTTCAAAGGAAAATATTGATTCTTTCCGATGGTACCTGCCATATTCTACCTTGAAAGATAAGCCGGCATCGTAGAGAAATTTTCCTTGTCACAGTATACAAACGATCTATCACGAGAATTATCCAAAGAAGCATTCAAGGACAATTGCTATAAACGCTTGGGCATTGCGATTATAAACGCTTAGGTAAAAGCGATGCCGAAAGTACTTAGTTTTTATCTGACAATCTATATCCGAAGGGTCACTTGGATTTAATTATGAACCTTGATTAGGTTTAAAGGCGTTAATAAAGTCCATATATTAAAAAAAATCATAAAATAAATTACTATATTAACTAATTTCTAATCTATTACACTTTTATTTGCTTCGGATATCATGGATACAATGTTGTTCGACAAAAATCAACAAAAATTACTTTGAATTTATTAATTATAATTCAACATATAAACGAAGAGATTCAAACCTGATCTCCATTAAACAAGTGTAAATATCTCTTTTTTGCGCATAGAATCCATAGAGTTAGAGTCCGTTATGTTTTTACATGATTAAAAGCATGTAAGTCCTTGAAATGAACATCATCATCATCATCATCATCATTGCGCAACACATTGGAAGGAAGATATGAAAAGTAGTTGGATCGGAATTGAATTATTTAACACTCATTTCATAGATTGAATGAATACAGTCAGTGGTTGTAATATTATACAGACGTTAACATGCCAAAGGAAAAATCATTATTCCTTAATCGTAGTTAAGACTAAATATTCCTTTATTCCCTCTAAAGATCTACTTATCTCTAATGAAAAAAATTAATATAAACAGAAAAAATCCGTCACGTGACACTATAAAAGATGGACCTCAATATTGTGATACTTAAAGTTAAGCTCATAGTTATGGCATTCATTATTATATTTGATATTTAGCTCCCAGAAGGAACTCAATATCTGAGACTTTGTAAGGCATTAAGAACAGGTTTAGCTCACTCACCAATACGATTATTAATCAACTGGAAATTGAAATCCAAAATTTTGATGTTCACCATATTTCTACGGTAAACACTAATTTAAAAAAGTTGATTCTACGCTTTCATTTCGCTCTCTTTCAAAGGAATATAAGCAACTAGAATAAGAATTATTAGCAACATAGCTAACATAAGGCAAAAGAGAGCAAGACAAGACATACATTACGATAATATAAAAACACAGTGTTAATAAATTACTTAGAAAACCAGTTAGGGGCAAAGAAATCCTACATACTGCATGGCAAGCCAGTAAGTCATAACAATACGAAAAAAAGGAAAACTAAGAGGGTGCGTGAAACAGAAAGTGAATAAAATACTAAACATAACAGATTTGAACACCGTTTTGATTTGATCTTAAATCCACTTTGAGGAGGGCGAAGAAGCCACAGAATGGGCGCGAAGCCTTACAGGTGGAATTCTAAAGAAAAGAACGTGGGGGAACGCTAAGAAAACGCAGAAGCGAATCATACGCTGCGAAACATGGATGAAATTTACTGGCGCTTGAGGAAACGAAAGGGGGTGGATGAGGAGGGGAATGTTCGTGGCGGGGAAAAGGCGGAAAATGAAAACCATTGCTATGGAAACATCGCAGGCACGCTCCGCAAACAAAATAAATATGAAAATCCAAACGAATACGTATTTTTGTCGAGTTTAATTTCGTTTTCTTCCCTTCTTTCAAAACGTATCCCCCTCGTATAGTCTCACCTAAACTACGAGCTTTCAAACAGTCAGGAGCTGCCCCTGTTGAAAACAGAAAGAAAAATACAAAAGGTGAATGTAATCACATTAGTGCAGAATGTCGAAAGGAACGAAAAACATATGAGCGCTCGAACTCAATCTAGTTTCTAAGGAATGCCGCTGATACTTCTACAATACAGTACAGAGACGAAAAACTGATGCAATAGACTAAAATAAATATTAAAAGCGTTAATTACCTAAGAGTGAATCTTATATCCTTCATACATTTCGAGCCTAACGTGTGATTATTTTTTATTTTAAGGTGAATCTTGCTGAAAGTTATCAGGTAAACATTTACAATATATAAATTGAGGATGATCAACTAAAGCTCAACCAAGGTGCATTTTATCACAATTAGTGTTAACTTGAAACTGCCTAGAAATTTCGCGATGCGACCGCTACAGAATATTCACAGGGAAAACTTGGCAGGAAAATTTAATATAACATTGAAATGTCGGTTTAAGAACAACCAAAGATTATTCTACGATTACAATATTATTTTTCCAGCTAAAAGAACATATCCTTGATAATACTGAATACTCAAAAGTATTTGAGGATATTAATGCTAACTCAACGTGCATTAAAATTGTCATAGGTCTCCAAAGTCTTGAAAAATGCAAGCTACTTTCTCCTCTGGCTAAAAACCTATGAAACTTTGATGCAGATTCCATGGAAGCATTTATATTGCCGGAGTAATCACAAATAAACTTAGACGGGCAATACTGAGACCGTAGGTGGCAGTGGGACAAAACGTATTTATAATTTAGAAGACGTAAGTTTACATTTACTTGAATTCGTAATGAGCTAAACATGAAACAAAATTCTCATCCACATTCCACGAAACGGGATGATTTCCAAATGCTACCTCAAACAACGAGAACGAACAAAACACACAAATTCTCAGCAATCCATTAAAACGAAGGAAAGCCGTAGTCTCCATTCACCCAAGTCTTATTCCTTACATTCTTACTCATGGAATTCCACGCACAGTTACAAAAAGTATGAAACAACCAAGAGAAATATTCATTGATTTCGCAATGACAATCTCACCTTTCCACCATTTGAAAAGCCAAAATCTTAGAATAAAGACGTTAATGATGAATCGCAAATAAAAATAATTCCAAGTCTAGTACGTGAATACTCAATTATATATGCGTCACATGTTACGCTGTTCTCCCCCACTTTTCTGAAAAACTAGATAAATTTTTCATTCCATCTATCCCAACAGCTCACAAAAAAACTCTCACAATGACGCAAAACAAACCTAGTACTAAAATAAAAAACAAAGGCGTATTTTTTCGTGTTAGTGACTGTGTCCACTTCCTTTTAGACCACTCCAACATTCATCTTCCTCTGAATTCCAACTACCACCCCCCTTATACTAACTTATACTTCGTACTTGACTTAATATTTAACTTGAATTCGTAATGAGCTACACATGAAACAAAATTCTCATCCACATTCCACGAAACGGGATGATTTCCAAATGCTACCTCAAGCAACGAAAACGAACAAAACACAAAAGTTCTCAAAAATCCTATCTAGTAAGTTTTAAGCCGATAAGTTGCAAGTTAATAGTTGTAACTTATCAGGTTAAAGAGCAACAGAAACTATCAAACGAATGAAGAGAAAGATTGATGTGTTCAGCCGAAGATATAAATGTTGAGTATTCAGGAGCGAAAATGCATAATAATTTAAGGGTACAACGTTCACTAAACTAGTGTTTAGTAACATTAGTCATGAGCGTAATATTCTCTCAAATGAACAGAACAAATTTCCCTCGATCTTCTAAGAAAGAAGCTAATTTTGAAATCCCCTCCCCCAGTAACCCAAAGGAACAAAGCAGACGCAACTCAGCAAAAATCCTTCAAGGGCAGAGAAAGGCGAATTATTCGGCGTGTGCGACAATGTCCACTACCATTTAGTCCACTACATCCTACTTCTCAACCATAGTTCTTCCGCTGATCAACTATTGCTCCCCAATTTGTTAAATGTCTGCTCCCACTAATCTTGCCACCCTTAACAGTGTCACAACTTTTTTTTGCAATTATTGTAAAATTTAGAAACCCTAATATCCGCGAGTCAGCTATTAGTGCAGTTTTATCCTCTTTATACGTCCCTTGTCTCTCCCTTCTCCGACTTCAATCAGACATCAAATTCATTTATAATACCCATAACTCCCACTTCGACAGTCCTAACATTGTTTCCTTCCTCAACATTAGAGTACCTTACCGCCACACCCGATCTACCTCTTCTCCACATTCCTACACCCAGGCTATCTGTAATTAAGCACTCACTTTTCCATAGACTTTCTTTTCTACTTAATTCTCTTCCCCGTGATATTGATCCGTTTGCTCTGGTACTTGAAAATTTTACTCACCACGCTTCAACATATTTATCGCATAAATGACAAGATAGCCGGATTAATGTTTGTTGTTTTATTTTATTCTACTTAAATTTGTAATAAATAATTATTATTTAATTATTTAATATTTGTTGTCATAATTGCATTTTAAATAGGCAGTCTTGCTGTATGTGTACGTCTTTATTAAAATAAATAAATAAAATATTCACCAAACAACCCCAAAGGAACAATGCAAAAAGAAAAGGATGCAGAAAACCCTTTAAGGCAGGGGACAGGAGCCGTATTTTCGGGTGTTTGCGACACAGTGTCCACTTCTCCCGAGTCCACTCCGACGTTCTTTTTCCGCCGAATTCCGTCACACGCTCCGACGCAACGCAACCCCCCCCCCCCTTTCCTTTCGTCGCACACTCTTCGCCGCTGCCTCCTCCTCCTCCTCCCGCGGACTCCTTCCATTTTCGTCCCACCTCACGCTCGCCGGGGGCACATCTTTGTTTTACGCACCGCCTCCCCCTTCAAACGCCCCCTGGCAGCGGTCCCTGTCCCTCCGCACGCTGCCTTTTTATGACGGTCCCTCGCCTCCCCCACACCCCTTCGGTTTGGCCCTCAAAAGAGCGAAAGACGAGAGGCAGGAAAAGAAGAGAAGAAGGGAAACAGATGAAGAGCCCTCAATTCCGACGGACGAGACTCGAAATGCTTTCTCTTTTCCCTCTTTCTTCTTCTTCATCTCGCTCCAAACTTCTTAAATCGTAATCGTATATCTTCCCTTATCTCAGGTTGCAATCCCTGGAATTCCTTACCGTTATCCATATGAAGCAATTCCTCAGCTCTGTTTTCAAAGCAAAACTATTCAAGTATTACCTCCGTGAGCAATTACGCCAATAAATCAAATTAATTTTTTTATCAATATTATAAATTACGAGTAAATTTTTTTCAATTTTTTTCCCATGGTTTGACTTTACTAAGATGTAACTTTTTTGCTTAACATTGCCAAGGGAATTGTGCCAGTTTTTTAATTATTATTTAAACAGAAATTGCTGTGAGTATTTGTATTCGCTCTTGTGGGGAAAAACAAAAGCGAAAATAAACACGATTCATTCATTAATTCAATCAACCTCTCAATAATATCTCTTCATCTTTCCTACTGTATTCTTTTATTTGCTGAGTCTTTGCCTACTCCCTCTGACATGAAATACTATTTTTTCCGATGGTGAGAAATTAAAAAAAAGAAACATCAATAGCAGCCGAGTGGATAGACATTTGGCTGATGGCTGCAAGGACACACGTCTGAGTCCATTTTTAAGGTGAGCTCTAACCTCGCTTATCCACAACAACCCTAGCTTTGAAGCACTGCGTGAGTGATGGACATCTATATCACCATTCCCCATCCTTCCTTATTCGGGGTGGCTCTAAGAAAGAGCCGAAATAGGAACACAGAAGGCATGGAAAGAACAAAAGAGGGATATAGTGGGGAGAAATGTCTTAAATTCCGACAGCAAAGACTGAAAAGAGCTAAACTCTTTCCCTTCCCTTTCTCATTCCTTCGCAACTTTTCTCCCTTTTATTTTCTTCAAAAAACGTTTTTCAAAGGTATAACAGTAGTTTTTATTGAAATCTGCTAACACCACGCGTAAAAGAAGACAAACGTGTAACTAGGGTCATTGGCATTTTAAAGGGGTACTTTAAAAAAATAAAACACAAACGAGTGATAATTGTTAAATCAACAAACACTATGGGTCTCTCTCACTCGGGGAAGCACACAGGTTAATTTAATATATGAGGATAAACTTTCTGCTGCTGACTCGATTACCAACTGAATAACACTATGGGTAAGATATAAAGCAACCCATAATTGTCCTAACTACACCAATGAATAGTCTACATTTTTATCAAGAATAATGCAATAGCTATACTAAAACCGTCAGATTGAGGTTTACAACTGCAATTTAAATGTTTGAGTAGCATAGAATTCAAGGGTAAAATGATTAAAATTTTAACATGATCCCACAGACGTCTCACCCCCATACTATTTAGGGTTTATACATACTTCAGTAGCAGCGGGGTCAAGGGTTCCTAATGTCCTGAATTGCTGACGGAGCCTTAAATAATTAAACCCCTCCCAAGTCCACTTTTATGTCGGCATACCTTTATATTGCCGTTCCCCAACAAAGCACTCCTCTCTACCCTTAGTCCCGCCGTTCCTTCTTTTCCCGCCAAAAGCCCCTCTCCTCTCCCCCCCCCTCTTTTGATCTTCGTCGTCGTCATGGTCTTTTTGGTTTTAACATCCTTTCTCCCCACTCTCCTTCCTTCTACTTTCCTTTCCATCCTCTTTCTCTCTCTTTTTTCCTTTAATTTCAGTTTAATCTTCCATGGGAAGCGGACTTGCTTAAGGAGACGCATCACCTCCGCTAAATCGGTCTCATTTACCGACGTACGATGTACTTGAATAACTCATTTTCGCCCAGAAAACTTTCTGCTTGCGACTGTGAAGATATTTAGGTACGTTGCTACTACGGTGGTCTTTGGTAATCCAGGGAAATATTTTGGGGACACATCAACTAGTATCTTCATACTGATTCGCAGCCATATAGCTACATTGTGTGGACTGAATCTAATGTTGTTCGATTTCCATGAGTGGCCTCGAATGGAATGGCAAGACGAATCTTCCGAGAAAACACATTTTTGGAAGAAGGAAAGTTTGAACAATCCATACAATTTCCCGCTTAATTTTACGATACTTGCATGGAATTTACAGTCAGTAAGCATCCTTATTGAATTTCCGTTTCGAACCCGTCTCTAATCGTCAGTGGGCTTATTTCGACCGCCTTCATAAATAAACTAACAAGTGGATAAAGTTTTTGCAAGCTTCAAAAACATACTTTCCACAATTCGAGACAGTGGCGTTATCATGGGGATGAGGGGGATAGATCACCCCCCCGACGCCTCAGAGGAAAAAAATTATTATAAAACTATTGCCAAGGTTTGATTTATAATAATTGCGTCTACTTAAAGTAAAATTTTAAGTACCAAAATGATGTAAAATGCATATCCAGGAAAGTATTTTTTTTTTTCTCGGACCCCGATTGCTTGAAGGGGAGGGGGGAAAGTCGCCCCCTAGGCCCCTCATCCCCCCACAAAGCATATTCCTAGTTACGCCACTGATTCGAGATAAAAAAAGAAGTGCGGCTTTTCCTCAACCTAAGCTCAGAGTGGTGGGATGTTGTCGTATGGCGAAATTGTTGGGAAATGGGTTACGCTTTCACCTTGAAATGTTCAGGGAATTCAAAATTTGCCATCTTCAGCATTTCACAGTATCTCGCGAGCGAAAATATTTTCGCAGAGTGCTCTCTGTGGTGCAACTATTCGCGTTTTGAAATTCAGGTAATTGTTTACCATGCAACTACTCGATAATTTCAAGGTGATAACTAAAGATTTAAATACTAGGAATACGTCAAGGCAAAAGACAAAATATGACCGGTGGCGTGAATTCAATCCGTTTCTTAAAAAAAATTACAGAGAAAAAAGAAGGAATCCTCATTTAAACTCCACCATATACTCTTTTCATTGTACTAACCTGATTAAATGAAACACATACATTTATTTATCAAAGACAAAATTATGTTAGCAGAGGTCGCAGACGCAGCATTGGAAATGAAAAAAAAATAAAATAAAAGAAAATGGAGATGTGTTATTGCAATTCTATGGCTGCACATAAATACCTTAAAATTTACTTCATGAAATATCTCATCTATGTATGTTTGAATGACTCAAACTTATCCGTTAAAGCTTCTCATAAAAGGCATATTTTAGTTATATACACTAAGACGCCGAAGATATGACCTCTCCGCCGAAGTCCATTGCCCAATCATAATATAATCAATTCGAAACACCAGGAAATTTCAAATGCAATGTCATCAAGTTAAAATTAAATGAGTTTCTTCCAATAATAAAATGACGACGATGCTTCCAGCATTTATAGAAAATGGTAATTAAGTCTGAAATGTTGTATTAAAAATGGCCGTTCATGGCATGAAAGGAGTCGTGAATAATTACAAAATTCCCTCAAGGCCAGATAAAGAATTGGTGAGCACTTTAGTCGAACAGTTAAAACAACTCATTACGGTGTAAAAAACAGTTGAGGCAACAAATATTTGCATGACTTAGTGCAACTACGCAATTTTCCTGCAGTGCAGATTTTCTGCCCGAAGGAATAAAATGAAATTCAACGATATGACCGCTCGCTCAAAAAAGGCAATAACTTTCATGTGCATTAATATTCATAGATAACTGCGGTATATGAATTTGATCAAAATTTTGTGATGAAAAATTTGGTATGCGGCAAGTACAAAGCAGTTTTATCGTTGAAGTATCGAAATTCCCTTAGAAAAGCACATTTAAATTGATGAAATAGCGCATCTGTTAATACGTTTTACACGTAAAAAATGTGTGAAATCTCAAAGTAATGATATTAAAATGTAATGCACCAAGCGATACTGAAATATTGTAGCAATAAAAAGAATATAATAGACAAATGTATAATATTTTTGTGTAACTGATTCCGCAAGGAATGCGCATTAATTCGAGCACGAGATATTAAATGAAATTGTTCTTTTTGTAATGTAGTCGTCAGCGTGTGAAAATTATATTGAAAAAAAGCACAATTCTTAGTAAAATAATTACCGTTAGACACTAAATGTCGGACCTATAACAAGTATAAACAAATGAGTTAAAGGTGGTGTACATAGTTGAGCATGAATAAAAATACGCAATAACTGAAGCATTACGCTCTGCAGAATTCTGAATTCGTGCCAAGTAATGCAGCTTTACATGCTTAAAAATACGCAGTTGATACAAACGACTATAATATAGAGCGAAATTGAGAAAACGCTCTTCAAGACTAAATAATTCGGCTTCTCATTCATCAGCTTTCCTGCATTATATCTGCCTATTTCTTTTTTTTCTTCTTTCTTTCCCAGAACAAAAAAGAATTGTAGTTCTAGTGGAGAGGCCCAACATGCAAATTATCTTTATTATCTATCTTCGCACCTATCAGTGCATGTAATGGAGCATGAATCGAAATATTTCCCTATTATTGCCGTTTTCCGTGCATGAAAATATGCGAGGAAAAAAGAAAACATATTTAATTGGCGAGATCAAGGCGAGCACTCTGCCCCAAATGCAACTCTTAAGATCGTTTTACACGGGGCACGGAATTACGCAGGTTAGAGCTGCATTCATTTCTAAAATGGCGCGGAATTGCGCGAATGCATGAACGAAATTAGAACAGGGGCTATTTTCCCGTCTCGCATCCACGCATTCTCGCATGTGTTCTACCAATTCACCGCTTTACACGACGCAATTTTGATTGCGCCTTCGCACGTACGTCAGATTGCTCAATTCAGTGTGTCGTGTAAAACGGCCTTTACATCACTGCCCCTCCCCAGTCCCTCATCAACATTTTTTCATGATTTTAATACCTGCCTCTTTTCATAACACGGGTTAAAAAATTGACCGATTAGCCGAACACGCGTTTAAAATACGCATTACACGTGCATTAGATTTCGCATGAATCGAGGTCCGCGCCTGGTAGTGCATTTTTATGCAAATAAAAATGCTCATAAAAATCAGCTTTTTCATTCCCACGATTGAGCAAAACCTCTTCAGGACATCTCCAACGGCTCTCTTTCTTTTCCAACTCCCGAATCAACATTCTTTCACAATCTACTCCTGTCTTATCTATTTCCCTTCCTTCAAATCCTTTGGGCAAAAGGGGACAGAAGGAGCAACTACAAATAAATACCGCGAGCAAAAAAATCATCACATTATCACTACATCACATTATGCTTCCACTCCCTCATCGGAATTCTTTGATGACATTTCTGTTCCATGCCTGGAAGTGCATTTTTATGCACATTAAAATGCGCATACAAACAAGCATATTTTTTTTTCATTCGCAAGATCGAGAAAAACCTCTATAGGGCCAACTCCCATGACTCTCTATCTTCTCCAACTCCCACATTAGCATTCTTTCAGGATTTAATACCTGCCTCTTTTCATAAAGGAATAAAAAAATTGACCGATTAAGCCGAATACGCATTAAAAAAAGCAATTACGCTAGCGTTATACTATGCATGAATGCCTGATCGTGAACTTTTGAGTAAATAAATATGCGCATACAAACAAGCATTTTCATTCGCAAGATTGAGCAAAACCTCTTCAGGTCTAACTCTCTCTTTTCCGACTCTCTCATCAGCATTCTTCCACGATCTACTCCCTGTCTTTTCCATTTTCCCGGTCTCTTTCCCTTCGTCAAATCCTTCGGGCAAAAGGAACAGAGGGAAACAAGTTCGATGGGTTTCGGTGGACATGCCTTTCCCTCTCTCCCCGTTCTCCCTCGGCAGCAGCATCGCAGCTTGGATTCGATTACCCCGGAGGATTATTAAGCGCAAAAGAGAGTGTCACCTTGCCGCTAAATAAGCTCCGTGCCACTATTGCAAATGGGAAGAGAGGAATAAGGTCTTATCCAAGCCGGGAAATCCTACCTCCGGCATGCATTCCCCGGGATTAAAATTACATTACACCTCCCGTTACGCTTAACGCTCCTTTTCTTCCATTGTAAATACGCTCCTCATACTCCTCAGCTGCTACTCGGGACCTTAAAAGGCGCAAGCAATTCCGTAATTGGGGGAAATTCCAAGTTGAACCTTGAGCACACGTGGGCACTATTCGAGTCGACCATCTTTGCGGACAAAAATCCATTTAACCTATTACGTTCCAGGATTTAAGAATTCAATTTAAAATTATGAATGCAACAACAGTGAATTGATTCCGAAAACCAAGTCATAAAAGATTCATCGTGAATAAATCCCTACAACGTCTAAGCATTTAAAATGCAACCAGGGATGTTACCCGTTTCCAAATTTAAACATGAAATGTACGGAAAAGGCGTTCGATTTGAAAATTTATGTAAAATTAGGAATATAGATTTAAAAATCACTATAAGAATAATTTGGTTTTAAATATAGAAATTTCAATATTTACAAACTTTCAATTGAGTTAAAAATGCATGCACAAAAGACAAATACCAAAGTACCTCCTATAGACTAATTTCATGTTCAAATAGGAATTTAAGAGAAAGCAAAAAAGCGCCGAGTTCAGAAATAATTACTTTAAAACACCTTAGCATCAAAGTCAATTAACATCACACGAACGACCACAACAAAGCCTGAATATAATACAATTTCTATTATCCTAAGTTAAATCGAAAAATGAAAAGGAAAGTAAATGAATACAATACAAAAGAATTGTGAGCCTGCAGAAATGTTAATTTTCCTGAAATGTCAGTTCCGGCTCCTTCAGATAATCAAAAAAGTGGTTCCGATTAGGATGGGCGTTTTCATGGGACAATGCAGGTGCATCCGATAGATAAGGAAGGTGCGGCCCATCCATTTGAGCGGGGAGAGGGGATGAATGACGAATGGTATATGGGGATTGTGGGGGTGAATGATAAATTGGGGAGAGGGAGGATTAGTTGGGGGTGCGAGTGGGCGTGGTTCGATTGAGGCCTCTGGGGAGACGGAGGCTGTGCGGGATGAAGAACACCACCATCAGAGGTGTTAGCAACTAATACATGACGTTTCTCTATGATAAAGGTTTAATCGAATTGATGTGTGATCTTCTTTAGGGAAATAGACAAATAGACAAAATCACACTACATTTATCTGCGTTTATACGGCCTTGTTTTGCTGCTCGGTACATTAAAATGGGCAAAAACTTCCGTAATTGGAGGAAACTCCTCATTAACCCTTGTTTCAACCAAATTAAACCTCGGCGATGCCTTTCCGAAAAAAACTACCGGGTTCAAGTTCCGCCAGGGTAGGTTGCCTCTACCTAGGGCATGGTTGTTACCATGTTTACACAAGGCACGTTAAAGTTGTCAACATGTTGAAAACCCCAACGTAAAAGGCCATATAGAGCTGTTTTGCGGTGGCATGGGAATAAAAAATAAATAATAAAAATAGGGAGCATCTACCTATCCAATTTTTGGAAAGGTTATTGAAAAACAGTTGTTTCAAGATTGCCTTTTTAAATTTACGGAAGTTATTGCAAGTGAAATGGTTCAGATGAGCTCTACTTGGGAAGCTCACCGGATCAAAGCCTTAGGTTGGGATGGAAGGGATCAATCATGTAGACCCCAATTCGGAGGATTACCCAGGAAAAATTTAACCGAGTGATTTCCTTTGATTTCCACAGCATCTGTACATTCAAACATAGCGTAAAATTTCCTCTATTAAAGTTCATTGACGATTGAAAGACTCACTCTATACAAGACAACTGGTCCCACAAGCTGCCATTCCTCAAATCGTAGAATAATAAAGTTACATAAAACCGTTACATTGAGGTCTTATTTAGTGCTTTACTAAATGACCGTATGCCCAAATTCAAAATTAAAACATGAATATAATCACGATGATATATATCTATCTTATATACTTAACCTTTATCTTATTTATATGCCATCTATCTGTTCTTTTCTGAGTTTGTTCTATCTGAGAAGTTCTATCTATATTATTTCGTGAAAAAGTATTTTCCTAAATTTACATCTTCTGAAAACCTATTTTGTTAGTAAAGCAATATATAAACTTTTGGAGAAATTTTGTATCACTATCTTCTCAAGAGCAAAAGATCCAGACTATAAATTTAACTCGTGAATCCGACCTGATAGGTCTATATACTCATATATTTGAAAAAGAAAGAGCCAAAAAAGAGAGTCAATAGGTAATATGGCGAAATATAATTGCCTAATGATAAGGTAATATAAAAGCTTTTTTTCCGAAAATAAAAGAGTTGCCACAGCTTGAAAACTAGAGCAGGCGTGGCTAAATACCGAGATGCTTAGCCTGTTAGCAATATAATAAGGCCAAGGAAATGTACCGTCCAACTTTTCCGAGAACCTCCTGATTAACTGCAGTTAGGTATACAACAAAAAACGGGGTAAACAGCAGGACTTTAAGATATCGAATTAACATACTTAAAAATCCTTTAAAATGAGTACGGATATAAATAGATTAGGAGAAAAGGTGAGTAATCGATTTGCTATGTTTTAGATATGAGACTTTATTTTTAAATGAATCACTCTTAATACTTCGTCCACGCGTAGCGAAATATTGGAAAATTAATCTGCACAGTAATGACAACTGAAGGCTGAGGATAAAGTAAGTAAACGCCAATCTTCTCATTAAATAAGCCATTTAGGTTCTTAATCAGTCGTCAAATGGATGAAACGATTATAATTTAAGTGCAACTCTATTGGAGCCGGGCTGAGCACGATTGTCGGCATCAAAAGACTTCGAGCGACAAGCCAGCCTTTAAGGCTAATTATGGCGGTGCATATTAATTGCTCAAATGATGGAACGCCCTCGTCGCGAGTTGACGGATATATGGATTGCGTAGTGCGGAAACTCTTCCCAGAAGATTGATTTTCCAATTGCGCTGTGGATGCGCGATGGATCAAAGCGGACGACTCGTTCACCAACGAGCAACATTAATCACAAGAGCGCATTACATACATGGCAATCACCCGTAGCGAAGCTCTCTGAGCGTACCTCGAGCCTCATACCGACGCGATTGCTTGCATAGGGAAAATACACCAATACCCAGGCCACTGCATTCCTCCGCTCGATAAATTTATATATCGAGAGGTATTTTAAATTTATCGCACGACTATTTACGAAAAACTTTCTCTCGCACTAAAAATAGCCACAGAATCGTCAAAGGATAGATGAAAAGTTGGGAGAAATCGATGAAAATACGTGGGTACTCCGACGGCATATCACAGATAAGATATATTGATTCAATATTTCGAATTTGGCACACGACCATTTGGCATATAAATAGCAATGGAGTATGTTTTAGGCATTTTTTTAAATCATTCTTACTTTGAATTAAGGAGATTGGTGTAGCAACACGTGCTTGTTATAAAAGAATGAACAAAGTCACTGAAACAGTGGAAATATAAACAATTGATGAAATAACAGCATCTGACACACAAACTTTTGCATATGATATCCTAACGTTTGCTAGCACAAGGTGCGCAGCAGTAATTTAATTGTAAGCCTCTAACAAGCTCTATGAACTTTTAAAGAAATACTGTTTTCACAAACGAATACTTTCACTGTATTATTTCCCGGGCTAAAAATAGTAAATGTAATCATCAAATGTCAGGGACAGTGGTGAGAAAACAAAATAAAGCTGAGATCATATTTTCCTAACTGTCTTGTAGACTAACTTTCAAGTAGATGAAATCGTAGCAGCAAAGACTACTGATTTAATTAGTTCAAGTTTCCTGCGATCTATCGGAAAACATTGTATTTACCGTCATTACGAACTTCAAGTACAAAATATTTTTGTAGGTACCCAAAGGTTTTTTCAAAGAATGAATAGAGCAAGATTTATTTACCTACAACAAAAAGAGCTCCAAATATATCTCGGAAGGATGGAATTACGGTGTAAATTTGTGATAACGGAAATCCTGAAATATTATCACTTAGCCTCATACCGAAGTTATAGCAGCTGCATAGATATTCTTTCACGGGATCACACAGAAAATAAGTCAATTCCCAGCCTTTTAAGACTTCTTTATACATGAAGAGATTAAAATTTTAACAGACTAATGTTTTCTCGAACTAAAATAGTAAACAATATCATCGTTAAAATGTTTACGCACAGTAAATAAGAGACGGATTATCAAGCGATGGGGGAGTGGACAGAAAAATCACTTATACCTAATACGTATGGGTTTTGATACTACCATTAATACACTTTAAATCGTGGCTAAGTCAGTGCAGTACTGCTTTAATATGCTCTATCAGCCTGAGAAGACAAAATTACAGCGGAAAATAATGGAAATATATCATCAGCACGCGTAAAACTACACCACGAAACTGTTTTGGTTGACATGACGCATAAGTAAAATGGTATGAAAACTGTAAAGCCAGCAACACCGACATTAATTGAGAAAGATTTTGTATGCCTGTTCTTCACTGCGCTAGAAAAACCTCTCGCGCGCATCAATGGATTAAACTCCACGGCCTGATAAAATGAAAAGTAACCCGTGACCTCAAAGATAACAGGGCAGATCCCACAAAGTGGGGGTCGTAGAGATTGAATACGAGGTTATTGCAGTAATGGGAAAGAGGCGGTGGATTTAAGCTTTCTCCCAGTGACGACGAAGTGTATACGTCTCTCACTGGACCCGTTGCCTTGGAAACTAAAAATCCAATCAATCAATCTCCCCAGCCTTCTCTTTTCTTCATCCATCAACCCAACTCTCTCCCCCGGCTTTTAGCATATCTTTCTATTTCCCCACCCCACCTCACTCTTCAGTCAGCTACTTCAGCCTAATCACTTAGATTCCCTTTTAATATTCATACCGACCACTTCTCTCCACTTCCACGCCCCCTGACTTCTCTCCAACCAAACGCTAGGGTTCTCCCAACACCCAGTCTCTCAACTTCTCCCAAAATACACCACCCCTCGCCTCCACCTCAGGATTGATCGCTTCCTGTACAACCCTTAAAGCGAACCCTTTTCATGTCTTTTCCCCCATTTCAATATGGAACATAAATTAAGTACATTTGCACAATCCGCCAATCGTCATGCTGATAGTATTAAGAATGAGTAAATTACTCTGACTCCTCACAAATTATGACTTCTCTTCAGACTTTTAGCGCTAGTGACATAGCGTGTTACTCCTAAAGTGAATCGAAAACATAGCTAAGAATCTGTAGTGGATTAGGACAAGCATATAAGCCTTATCACAGGAGGGTACAGGTTCAATGTTAATCACTACCGATAAAAAATGCGACAAAAATGTATTAGGCAACAAAATAATACTTTTTTGACTTATCAACAGACATGACGGTGTGTAAAAGGCAGTCATCGAAGGGGAGGAGGTCGATAAGAATTACAGAGCCAATTCATGGAGTGCACTCTACGCTCTTGTGCTCTTACGCTCTAAACGGCTCTTTCGCTCTTTCCGGCTCTGATTGCAAGTAGTGCCACCACTGTCAAGTGGAAGATTTCGAAACTACAAAAAGTTGAGTAACGAATTTGGAGGGTAAGAAAACAGTGCAATGTTGTTGTTGGGAAGTGAGTGTTGCAACATTTTATTGCCCTATAAATATATGTACTTATAAACGGAATTGCAGAAGTTATAACGAATAAAATACGGCAAAGGCGACAGATTTTTTTAATTGTAGACTACCAATTTCGTGTATTATAACATTCAGACGAATTGAAGTGGTTTTTAAATCTGAATACAATTTATTAAAGATGTGTTAAAATGAAAAATAATAATCACTGTAAATAGCTACCCGTCATAATATATGAAATGCAGTAAGTTGACAGATTTAGGGCGTCCAGCCAGAGCAGAAAAATTCATGCATAATAGGGTGGTTTCCTATTATTTTTTTATTGCTTTAATCGAAAGATTATTACTCCTGGAGTACGTATTTCACGCTTTTAGATTTTTAAATGACAACATCTATTTTTCGCGATTAAATGAAAAGTGAAAATTTTCAAGCGCGCGAAAACGCGACGCTTAAGTATGAATGCCGGGAAATATCTCCGTACGTCGTATTTCTGGTTCCCCCTCCCGCCCGGTGAGGTGACATTGAGGCGAGGCTTAGCGCTGATACGTCGCAGGATGCTAGCGGATAGCTGAGTACCTTGCTGGATGGTAGCGCTTGGCTTAAAAAAGGTTTATTAATACCTTATCAAACGAAGAAAACTTTCCGAACTTAGCCAGTTTTAATAGGTGATTATTAAGACATGTTTCCCTGAGCTCTGTGCCTCATGCATGCATTGGTAACCTCAGACGATGTATAACTCCTATCCTCTCGTGTAGAAACTAGGTCCCTGTGACGTCATGCGGAGTGGAATCGCATGGGCGCCAATCTGGCCTTTTTCAAATGAGGATAAAATTTGACCCTTGCCATTCGTCTAAACCGGTATTTCAAAAACCAAATAATTTGTGTATTATGAATACACTAATGGTGGGTAACGAATCGCAATCAATGCCTTTCGTTTTCTTTGATGAAGGAAACTACCCTATTCCAGCTTCTCCAGGGAAATTTTACAAATTCCCAGGCTAATCTTACGTGATTACTGCGATAGATACGAATTCTAAAACACCCGAAATCACTTAAATAATTTTAAATCATATTATATTTATGTTAACGGCCGTAAACGAAAGGTTGAAGAGCGAGTGAGGGTGAACTCTCTCGTGCTCTTCGGCTATGCGCTCTTCAGAGCAGAACCTAGAGCGGACTGGAATCGCACTAAGTGACGTCACTTCCGAAATGTGACGATCGGAAAGTGCTGGTAAGAGCGCAAGAGTGAATTTACAATGGATTGTAACGTATCACAGCGATTGAATTCAATGTAAATATCGCTTGACACTCTGTTTTATTCTCAATACTATTTTACATCCACTCCAAGATGGCTCTCTCCTTAACAATCCATTATTTATTTTTTATCACCATAGCATCGTCTCAAAAAAGAAATAAAAGAAGTCAAAATAAAAACAAACATGCTCACAAATAAACAAAACAAAGAAAAAATTAACTTAAAAACAGAAAATAAACTAAAAACATACAAAATTGATATTGGTCATAAAGACACACGCATCAATTGGAACACGGCCAGAGTAAGACCGGCTCGAAATCAGTATGCACATCAGCTGACATTGGATGAACCACTGTATAGACACAAATATCTGATAACATTACGTGAAGTGAGGATTGAACGAAGATATGAGTGTTGCCAATGATAGAATATTTTACTAATGACAATGGTCATAAGTAGTTCTGCATCATAATAAATAGTTTGTATTTGATGAAAATATTTTAAGGCAGCATCTACCTCAACATTAGAAGAATCATACTCGATCGACAGGTCTCTTCTCGTGATGATTTAATGGTTTGAATCTATAAAATTATATTAAATTTTCAGCGCGTATAGACTAGACGCTTGCGTTGATAAGGACATTTTTCCGCAATTTTTTAAATGTTAAATTTATACGCTTTTATTACAGGTAAATAATGATAAGAGATAACTCTATATTCTTTGGAGATTTGAATGCGATATTTAATGCAATATAGTTTCAAACTATGAATAATAGGCAAAAAATAGATTACGATAGGTTGATAGGAAACCATAAATTCTCTTCAGACCACGTTCCCCGCTGAGGTTATGAATAATATATAGGTAGTTCGTATTGGGAAAATTAGAAATCTTCTATCAATGACAAAAGCTCTGTGATAATGACCACAATGTAGGAGTATTATTTATTTTGGTATAATTTAGGAAGAATCATTAAAAAAAATAATAATAGCAACAAAAACTACGTTAGTCTTCAAAATTGCGAGGAAAATTCCACTACAGATCCATCACAGCATAGCTTAAAGGAAGGCTTACTAACGTACCTAAAAGGCGCGTTCCTTTCCACTGACCTCTTTGGGATTAATTATTTTCCAAAATTGAGATATTTTCCCCAACTTATTAAGATTTAATTATTAATATTTTCTGTCAGAAGGAAATATATTCGAGCCTAAAATATCACATCATAGAATCATTTTCTTCCTCATGCATCATAACCTCATTTTGACATGAAAACTAGGTGCAACCTTTGCAACGGTTGATACAAATAGAAGAAATCTCGAGTTTCAATACCGCGAAGCTTTTTGATACATTGATTAATAATTTTCTTTTTCTTTTTGGGATTCTCTTTGAATGTACGCTGACTCTCTAACAGAACACATTTATTAAATAGTACCGAAATTCAAAAGATATGGATTACCTCATGTTTAAAAAAATTTCATGTGAATTTGTTTGGCATCTTACACACATTCCTCAAAAATCCACAAGGTAGGCATCCTTTTTATTTCCACTAGCCTGCAACGATACTTATATCCTGCGATGACGCAAGAGTCTCCTCGCTAACAAGGTATAGAATATCAAAGGGAAGGGTCTTGTTTTGCACCCTTATTTTTTTGATCCCCGCCTAACAAGATACATGAAATAAGAAGATGAAAACGTAACGAGTATCAAGTTCTATTCATGAACAATTCAAGAAAAAAACATACCATTTTCCGCGTAGGAATGACATAAATTTTTTATATATGCAAACCAAAGTATATCCGTAACATATGCAATGCCTCCGTTAATTCACCTCCTCCTTAATTTCTAGATTTCATTAAATTATAAGAATCAGAGATTTGAGGGAATTTTTACCATTAAAAAATCATATCCAATTCATTGAATTTTATACCCTTTTCTCAATAATAAGTTACTAAAATCTTTCCTCAATGGAATAAGCTCTGGACAAGAACATATGTATACAGGATTATTTATTGCTCTGCTCTGTTGCTAGAAATATAAAAAATATAATCTTATGGTTATATAGTTACTGATGAAGGAAAATGGTTTTTTCAAAATCTTAATTAATTTTTTATGAACTTGATTTATTAGTGACATTCACACGAGAAATAACGCAGTAATCATAACAAAATAATGTCATAATAAATATTCATATAATTTTCCTAAAAACCATTTCCCATGATAACTCCATGAAAGTAATTCAAAATCTGGTAGAATGTATATTAATAAAAACATCTCTACCCCTATGTTTGGCCATTTGATACACCGCATGGTGTACAGCACTAGTCTGTTGGCTATGGCTGATCATTGCATACTTCGATCAATTTAATGAAATCACTCACCGACTGTATTCATTATCGATAGGGCCATTCTTCATCGAGTGTTTCGTCGCAAGGATATCGGAAGGAGATAAATCAATTGGCTCGCATATCCTTCCACCAATGCGTACCTATAGATGTTCCATTCCATGTGATCAAGCCTTAACGATCCCCACAACATGCACGCGACTTTAACACGCAACTATTTCAATCCCTATCCTTCTTCGTATCACGTTCTGAATCCCATTTGAATTTCATCAGATGAACACTTATTTCTCGATTAGGGCATTAGCAATATTAAAACGCCAATATGCAGCTTAAACATTGATTCAATCCTTCCAGAGGTCAAGCGCAAATATATATACTCATTTACTTAGCGGTATGTATCTTGGGTTAGGATTTGTTAAAAAATAAGGCAGATGACATATTATTGCAATTGGTCATAAATGTCAGTTGCTGATAGCTCAAATATGAATGAATTTTCATTGAAATGCAACATAATAGAAAAACTTCCATTTATTGTACTATGTTCTAATGAATTTGTAGACTCAAAAGTTACCGATACCCTAATTTCCTTCATTTTATTCATTTTTCAGAATCCAAGTTCTGATGAAGTAAATATAGTTTAAAGATATGAATATGAAGTAAATATAGGATAGAATAAAGTCCAAGAATACAAAGTCCTGATGAAGAAAATATGTGTTTACTGCATAAGAATATCAATACAGCATTGTAATGAACTAACATCTCCATGATAACACTGAACTACAACAATAGGAGGTGAATAAAATAGGGAAGTGCACTAGTGTTTCAAATGCACCAAACACATTTTTTAAATTAGAGTTCAGAATAACATAATGTCGCAAAACCACAGTTTAAATCCTAATAGTGAATACTTGATTCGAGATGACCGTCTGTAATATGGAAAAATTCAAAGGCCGCGAAAACGGGTGTCCATGTTGAATATTGGCCGTGACGTCACAAGGCAGTAGCAGAAGGCAGCTTCTACACCGTTTAGTTCTACCACTATTATTGCATAGAAAAATTACAGAATTTGAGGGTATCCGTTTTTTGCTTTCATAAAATATCTTCAGATTATATATGTGGCTGCTTCTCTTTTGAGTAAACGACTTCATCATTTTGTAATATATTAATATTCATTTACGTGTCAACTTCAAGTTTGGAAAGAGTAGTACGAATAGCACATTGAATCTTTAATAAATGCATGATGGCATTTATTTTTCGCTGGGTATATTTTGGCACAATGCCGTTTATCATGCCAAAACTTTTTTTGTAAGAACCGAGTCAAACTAATAAACCTATTTCAGACGTTTGCTGCAAGACTTATTCGTTGCGTATGTATTCACGCCGGCCGGAACGTTCGCCCTTCGCTACTAGAATCATGGGATGTTAGCCTTATTTCCGAGCTGGCTGGTTGTTGCAATGGTTCGCTGTCCAGGATGGGTTCAAGAAAAGATAATCTTGGTTGGGAGTAGGAAAATTCCAACGATTTATAAATGGTATACCAAACTTTGATGTATTTATGGTTACTGAATTTTTGAATGAGGAGGACAGGTTCAACGCTCCATAGAAATGCGAGACGTTAGGGCTAACAAGGGGAGACCGCGTACCTTGCTGCATCTTTTTCAATTAGGGCGTTAGTTAGGCTGTAATTAATTAATTTTCATGCGTTACTTTTTACAAGTTATATATATATAAATTCAAAATATCCTCTAATTCGCAATGGGTCGGTTGGGGTAGTGGTAGAGTGCACGAGGCAAAGGAAAAATGTTATCTGAAGGACCATGGTTCAAGTTTACGTCAAGGCATAATTTTTTGTTGCCTTCATTGTGATCATACGGCGTCTAGTTTATCATTAATTATAATTGCTGCAATCATTGACATGAGACAATTTTTTTATCGTCATTATGACGTTTAGGTATTTTAGCAGTGTCATTACAAACGCCGAGATACGATGACTACAAGGGTTGGTGTGCGCTAAAATGTTAATTTTTTCTTTGCTTATACTGACTAACTTCCACATTAAAAATGAAAACCACTCTTGCAAGAGCACATACCATTAAAGGCTCGCGGCAAGCAACAATATGCGTACAGGCATAATTAATAAGAACACAAAGCGAATATAAAATGCCATATATCTCGAACACTTGTAATTCATATTACTCCAAAGGGAGTTTACTTACTCAGTACATACCTCAGTACCTTGTACTCAGTACCTACCAGTTTACCTCAGTAGCAGTGCTAAAAGAACCATTCTGAAATATAATTTCAACCAACAAATAGGATGAAATAAAAGTTGATAACCCTGGACCGGGCGCGCTGGCGTATAAAATACGTCAATCTTTGAAAACCAAGGATTTCGACATTGTACGTACATTCTGGGCTGTAATGGTCTCGTGTATTCTTACAATGTACTTTGACTGCCTATATTGCGAGTTTTCAAAGTCCGAGGTATTGTAGCTAATTTTTTAGATCAGCAAGACGAACCCGTCACCAGTGGAGTACAAATTACGCCGCGCAACCTGCCGTGTACCTTTATATCTGTATCACCTATAAATGTACTAATTTCAACAAATAAAGATTAACGTTAACAAAAATCGTTTGTTATCATATATGCACATATCATGGGCAAAGTACGCATTTTGCCCGGTCGTGTAAAAAAACAGTCGCGCCATAATTCTTTAACCAAACTACTTTCAGTTTATAAACTACGTAGGTCTACGCGGAAGATGCTATATTTTGACTCAACACACTTTCTGATGTGACTGAGGTACCTATTAAGTAAATTATTATAATATAAATATCAATTGGATCTTACAATACCTTCAAATGATCTTCAAAACAGAATATCATCGATAGGTAAGAGTCAGGAGCAGCCTTGAACCATTTATTCTGTATAGCTTGTGCTTAAGGCACGGGAATGAATATCTTCTCCAGGCTTTTGTTTCGACGTCGAGATGAAATTTGGAACAAAAAATCATTTATAATTCTATTTTGAATTCATGTTTTCGGTACTAGACGACATTTTTAGCAAGCAAACTCCACCGATTCCCGGAAACTCTCGCCGCGCTAAAGAAGGCGACGGAATACAGCGATACTCCACTGGTGACTACTGCCTTGTGACGTCACATCTCAATCAAGATGGAGGCACTGTGTTTCAGCGCAATATGAAATTTTCCGACTTTCAAAACGTTTTAAAGTGCATACCCCAGATGCAGGAAATAAAAGTGACTATACTAATATTTCTTTTTTAGGCTAAACTTTCAAATTCAGCAATAAAAAAAAATTAGTGCACTTCCCTATTGCCTTTTCATTTAAAATGTATTTTTTTTTCATTTTTTTGAATTCATTAATACAAAGCGCTGATGAAGAAGACATATTTGACAACACATAAATATCAATACTCCATTGTAATGACATAATATCTATATGATAACTAATGAATTAATATAACAAGTGGTCAATAAAATAGCCCGTTTCAGCATTAAATGCATTTTACTTGATACCACAAAGGAATGGATTTTCCCTGAATGCATTGATACGAACTGTGATTGGCGAAAGCTCTAAGGTTGAACGAGGCTGAGTACCTATGTATTCCGGATGGGAAAGAGGAAAAAAGGAAGAAGGTGAGTAACAGAGGGAGAGAGAGAAGGCATGAGAGAAAGAGGGAGAGAGGGAGGAAGATTAGGCGTGGGAGAAGGAACCCGCAGAAAAAGCAAAGGGACCCGGAGAAGAGGTTGACAGGAAACGAGCGGGAGACAGATGACACGCGAAAAAAGGGGGCGCACGCATTGAAATTGAGGGTAAATGGATGCTGAGAAGGGAAAGGAAAGGCAGAGGAGGGATATACTGACAAAATGTGGGCGGAAAAAAGAAAGGGAAAAGAATACGTATTGGGAGAGAAGGGAAGGAAGGAATATCGAAGTGCGGGGACGTGAGCGGCGGGACACAGAACGCAATGTCACGCACAAAGAGAAGATATTCCACGCGAATTAGATGCGCAGAGTTTTCTTGACGAGCCTGAGCATGGAAGCTGACTGGAATTCTGATCATAAATACGTTCCGGTGAGGCAGAGGAGTTTCTACGTAAAACCTGGTGGGGTATGCCATTTTGCAAAGAATAAGTGTCGATAATGCGATCGGTGAATTCATGCGATGATCATACAAAAAAGGAGCTTTGTAGTTCCCCAAGAGCACGCTCAGATGGCTTGATAGATCCAGTCTTACCATGCATAAATATAGCTAGCGTCCGTGAAGTACTGAAGCATAAACCAAGAGAGTAACATACAGTAAACTATAAGTAGGTTTAAAAATTCATTTGCATTGATAGGTGTGAAAATTCTGTCCATAAAAACTAGAGCAGATAAACTGAAAAAGACAGAATTGTGCTATCACTAAATCCTCGAAATAATTCCGTAAGATATTTAAAAAAAATTACAATAATCATTACCTACGTAAGAACTGCTTCCAAGGTGACTCAGCAGCTAGGCAATATCGCCCTGTTAGCAAGATTTTTGAATCAGCATTTCTCAGAAGAGTATAGCTGTAAGTGCTGCAGGGGTTTCCGTTCGTTCCAATAAAATTTTCAACAACATGGTGCTAATTTCTTAATATATATTTTATAAGAAGAGCCCACTCATGAGTTACATATGCTGATGTTAGGAATATAATTATTTCACAAAATCTGACTATCTAGTAATTGCGAATGTACACAGAATTCGCAAATAGTAGTTTATGAAATTATAAAACCCACGACGCCGCTTAAGCTGATGAATAAAATATCGTATTTATAAATCATTTTTTAACTCATTTGACATCTGGTTTCCTTCATACTGCTATCATTTTAAACCTAGTCATATATCACTAGTGTGTCATTTATCACTAGAAAGACCGCAACGGTAACATTCAGAATTGCCTTTCAAATCCAATATTTTTCATTGATTCTTCTTCGGATACCGGATACCTAGCCGTTGCGGTCTTTCAAGTTACATATGACACGCTAGGTTTAAAATGAGAATGTTATGAAGGAAACTAGACGCCAAATGAATCCAAAAATTAGTTTAACATACAATCCTAAACGCACCAACTTTAGTGTCTGAAATAAGACTCTGCTTTAAAAATCTCGGCCTTTATCGTAAGATACATGTTCAATGAAATAAGAGTACATAAATAATAAATAATAGGAAACAAAACGTCGGATAGAGCAACGGACAACAAATAACAACAATTCCAGGGAGTATCAGAGCCTTTAAGCTCAAGACGGGGGTAGTTTTGAAAGTGGTGTGCGATGCGTGGGAAAATAAGAGGTTAAAAAAAGGAAAAGAAAGAGAAAATACTCTAAAAGGAAAGTGGAAGAGGAATAAAACACGGATTTTGGCAGGAAAGCGAGAAGGATGAGGGTTTGAAGGAAAATTGCAAAGAGGACGATTTGGTTTAGCGCGGCTCTTTGAGGTAGCTAGAATGCGGAGGAAAAAAGAGGAATGCCTTGGTTTGAGTAAGAAGGGATTTTGGGTGCGTGGAAAAGGGGATCTGGGGTGGGGGGGGGGGGGGACGCATGGAAGGAAGGAAGGAATTCTGGGAATGGGCGCGGTTCTGAGACGAAAAGAAGGGGGAAGCAGTTGTAGGCACTTTGACTGAGTCCCTGAAGAAGCGGAACAGAATTGTTGGGACTTGAATATCCGAATAAATCCATTGTTTCATGCGCTTCAACCGGTACTATAACAACACATTTGTTGCACTTATTTAGTCAAACGTGTCCTCAAAAGATTTAGATGACACAACATGGTTGGAATTATCAATTCTCTTGCGAGAGAAAATATTTGTTTTTAAAACATATCTTGAATCTTCTTCTCAACTTAAGCCAAGGAAAATCTTTTCTATAAATAGAAAATGTGAATTATTTGCAATCTTCAGGGTTTCCTCCATACAGTTTTACGGTAAAATATCAGAATGATCGTGAGTGCAATATCATTTCAGTGTAATTTTTTCATTAAGAGGGACCCTCAGTTTAGTTACGGCATTACTACCATTGTATCATAAATATAACCCTGAAACATGCAACCAAAATCTCAGAAACATCAAATTCGCTATGAATATTATTTATTATTATTATTATTACTATTATTATTACATAAATTGTAACAAGTCGACCATAATGTCGGGTGGTAACATAGAATCAGGAAGTATATAATACAAAGAAACAGAAACAGAATAGATATCCATGGTAAAAATAATACACTAATTCTCATCTCATACAACTAGGAATTTAACATTGTCCCAATAAAACAATTTAAAACAATCTATTAAGTACATTATTCCTAATATCATACAACTAAAAAATGGATATATTCTTTCCTAGATCAAAACATACATGAAAATGACTCCATTGTGATGCTGATTTTGCTATTTTTATTGCCTTGTTAAACTAAAACAGGTTTTAATTTTTGAAGGATACAAGTTCTTAAATTGCTAATCCTTTCCAGCAACAATCAGTATCATGAAATATTAGACACCTTCGATACCGCTTTCTCGATTAAATTTCGAGGGTAAATCCGTAAAATCTTGCGAATTGGAGATATAGTATTTAAGGTTCCCGTCATGGCTTTCGATAAAGTCTACGGTGATATGATAAGACGTGAGGATAATACTTTCATTTTCCATATTTTCGGACGACGCTGAATACTATTTCTCAAAACATCAATACTATTTTTTTTAACGTGTAATTATCACTAATTTTTACCAGAATGAGACCTTAGTACGCATTATTTCTACAATACGATAACTAACTACATAATCTTTCAGAGATTTTGCTCGTGGCGTAAAAATACTCATATTTCACCAAATTGGGCGTGATATTTCTTCAGTCTTGCAAAAAGGAGTCCTCAGACATAAAAGCAATTCGAAATCAACACTAATGGGAAAATACGTATTTGCAAAGAAGTACAAAAGATTATTCAAGTATGGATATAACTAGATGATATTTGAAAATGAAAATAATTATTGCTATTTTAAATAGAAATTAATGAAGTTATGCACAAAATATTTGCCCTCAAGAAAAATATGTGACCTATCTTACTTAACTTCTTATATTCCTCGCTGAACTTCACTGATGCTGTTAAATTGTATTATTTTATGGCAAAGATAACCTCATTCCGATTCTCTCCGGGGATTTTGCAATTTTATCTGCGCTTAGCGATGATAAAAAATTTCCTAATAGAATAAACCCAAAATACCGCTCACTTTATAGAATACCTAAGAAGAATCAATGAAAAAAATATTGGGTTTCGAAAGGTAATGCGGGAGTTTGCCGTCGCGGTATTTGAGAAAAGATAGGCATTTTTTGGGAGGAGAGGGAGGAATGGTAGTAGTTCCCGAGGAAGGCACGGGGGTGGTGGTGTTGGGGAGGGTATAAGGTGGCTGCAAGGCGGAGGGTGGAGAGTGTCGTCTCCTGCAAGGGCCAAACGGGAACGTGAAGTGAAGATTGAACAAATGACTGACGAGCGGGTTTGATTGGTTGAGCGTGGAAAGAAAAGAAAGAAAAAAAAGACAGAAAGAAGGGGGAAAGGGAGGAGTAAGGAGTGAGGGGGTTAGTGAAGAAAAAGCACGGCCCCGTCGCACGGTGAAAGGAATCTGAGAAATGGACGTCGGGAAGCAAAAGAAAACGCAAACCCAATTGAAGTCGGCGGCTTTCGAGGTTGGAGGCGGAAATAATGGGAACAAAAGGTGCATTAAATATATAAAATCCATCCCCTCCGCGACACGACCGGAGGAGTAATATTCAAAGTGTAATATATTTCACGCGTCGAGCATAAATAAACGTCTGACTGATTGATGGCGGGGCCAGGAGCAATTTCGAGAATGGCACTGGGACCGGGGAAGTATATACATATATGTGCATATATGTGCCTCAAGAGATGGGAAAAGTGTGAATGAAAGGGATTTCCCCAGGTCTATCAAGGAGGTGAGACAATAGACACGACAGCGTTCTCTGAGCGGGTTCCTTTCTTCCCTCAGCGGCTCCCCCCCCCCCCCCCCCCCCAAAATTATGAAAGGGGCATGAGATAAGCATAACTGATGCGATTAATGCTCAGATACAAAAGATTTAACGGCCGATGCAGTTGCATGAAAAATGGTGTGACCCAATTATTACATCCGATTCAAGAGCACAAAAAATTAAAGACGATGTGTCAGAAGAAAGTTGAAATATACATTCCTAGGAAGTTCCTTCATTTTTTCCGAGGAGTAAATTTACACAGATTAAAAATCAGGAATTTAACACTTGCGCAATTTTCAATAAGGCCTTTAAGGTTTTTTTTCAGGCCTTAAGAATTATCTAAACTGGCCATCCAAAACCGGGTCGAATTAAGCGAAATTCAATCATTTCCGCTTATAAGAGGGATATCAAACTTTCCTTCGTACATCATTAATACCACGTCTTGGCCAGAAGTAAATGTTACGACTACGAAAATCTACAAAATTCATCAAAATATTTTTATCACGTCTTATTCATTCAATAGAATTAAACACTACTTAAACATGATGCAACAATAGACAAACCAAACGCGAATATTGGCCTTTGCTAAAAGTCTAAAATAAGTAAACGTCATGCTTTCCACATACTGCCTATGCATTCAAGTACTTGATGGTTACAGCGAATCCAATTCGATTTCAGGGATCCATTAATGTTTAGAAATAAATGGCAAATAACAGTAATCGAGAATGAAGTAAGAAAAGGGAAGATACGACGAAGAAATATTCAAGAGATGGATAAAGAATAAAGAGGATTTGCACACAATAGTCTCACATTCAGCAACGGCTTCTTCGAACCGACGCGACGAATGGGATGAAATGAATGTGCGTGAATATACGTCACACGGAATTGATAGAAGGAAAAGTGTTGAGTGGCAGGATGGGGATGTGGTTCGAATAGGAGAAAAGGAGTTCCTCGATACAAAGAGAATAAAAACCGTGAAAGAAATAAAGAATGTCGGATACGTCGAGAGATTTTAGTGAACGAAGAAGAAGAGGGGCTAACGGCGATTTTATTGTTATAGAAATAATTCGTGCGCTGGAGCGAGTGGCGGAGTTTCTCGCTATACAACGAATATCTTAGAGCGAATTTTAGAAGCATAAAACAATTTGTAAACAATCTTCTATATTATTTCTACTGCATAGATACCTTTTTCTCAACTTACACGCAACCAAACTCTACAAATGAGGTACCAAAATGCATAGAATTTATCAGAGAATATGCGACGGCATATCTTACTTCCTAAATATTGCTATTGGTTCCTAAAATTGGTTTTTCAATAATAATAAAAAAAACAAAAAAAAAACAAAAACCGGTAACTATTCCTGACGTTAACGGCGCACATACTAATACAGTTGTTCATTTGCAACAATATCTCGCATTTTTTAAATAACTTTTATCAAAATGCGGCTGATTCCACATTCAAGTTTCCTGTTGATACGTAAGTATAAGTCATCATGTGCGTTTAACAGAGGTTAGTGTAATTACTTCCAATGTTATGTTTAAAGAGGTCCTCTGACCTCAATTTGTACATGAACATTCCAGTTAAATTTGTACAAAAGACCCTGCTTTTTTTTCTACATTTTAAAATGAAACGCGCCTATCCCTCTGTGGACCTGCATTGAAAAGAGCGGGGGAAGCCCGCTAGGAGCGGGCGGAGCACGCTCGTTATTGTCATATTGGGACAGTTTTATTTCTTTCAAATCAATAATATCTTCCGTAAGAATTTATGCCACTCAGCATCGAGTCCCCGGAAAAGAAAATGCAACGTCTTTATAGGAAATGTGACCATAATCTTCAGTTCGAGGGCATTACTTATGATTGTTATTATAACCACAATATTTCTCCAACATGCCCCTTTTAGTTTGCATTATTATTTCGTAAAGCTATGCCCCGAGAGAACGCCACTGTGCTCAGTCTGCAACCTTCAACACACATTCACGATTATGAACGTTCCCTCAGTAATCCGATAAAGGAGTGTTTTTTTCTCGTGTATGATAGAGAAGAGATGGTCGCAAATTGTCACTACTAATCAAGAAGACGACTTAAATAAAGGCCTAAGCATACTGTGGAAGTGAAAAACAATGATCATTAGTCAGCCAATGGCGAAGTATGCATTGCCTAATTGCTACGAATGATCTTCAGTATTTGCAGACATAGGACTTCATAGGGTAATTTACAGCATTAACAGGTTAAATCAAAACAATGTGGTTTAAATAAGGAGGTTAAATTAATTATACCATAAGCACAAAGTGAAGCATCTAATTAAAGGCATCATTATGATGAAAAATAGATATATAATCGATATTCTTTAGAATATGACTTCCGAAGATCTACATGAGTTACATCTCTTTACCTAAATATAGGATCAACGTGGCCGAATTAATGATGTGGCAACTAAATTCTTTTTCTTTCAAAACTTTAAAATTTGAGAAAAAAATCTGACAAAGGATATTAATAGATTTAGCTCCAAAATCACGCCTAAAATAGATAAGGTTTGTCAAATATTTTCCGGTTAAAAATATCACGGAAAAAAATGACGAAAAAGGCACCCTTGTGCGTGTTCACCTTCAAGGTTGCGTCTTGCTTCCACGATGCCGTAGAGATCAGCCTTTTCATGAAATTCCACACAGTTCTCGTTTGCCCTTCAAAAAGTAGAGCTCTCTGAAAATACAGTCGTCTTCTCTTCCTCCACGAGGATGTTTCGCCTCCACGAGGGCATTCATTGGGTATGTTTCGAGAGAGGAAATTGACGGTGACAGAATACAGGTGGATGGAACAAGAGAGACAATAAGCATGATAGGAAATGTTCCTGCCCACGGAAAAAAAATTCCTAGGGGTAACTGCTTCGGATGGAGGCGATATTCTGTCGGTGATTCACTTGTAGAATATTATATTTATATTCCACCTGTTCTAATGGGAAGGAAACAGAGAAATCGATGCAAAACCCACGTAAAAATTCAAGGATTGTCAAGCACTCTGATTTTCCTATGAACTAATTTTTGACTAATATGTTGTCAACTACTTTAGAACCTGGTTTCCTAAATTATATGTGCCAGAGGATACTCTATCAAATGATTTTCTGAGGGCCTTTTTTAAGTCAATGAACATCCAAAATGAATACATGAACAAATGAAGGATAAAATAGCGACCTTTTCCACTTCTTTGGCAAAGTAGCATTGTAATAATATCAAACGTTATTCCCTTAATCTGCCTAGTTCTGTTTGAATTCAAGGGTTAAAGCATTTAAAATTCTATAGACATACATCCTTAGCATTAAACTTTGCTGGCGATTACAGATCAGCGGGACTTAGTCGAAGAGAAACTACGTGTTGTTTTTTTTGTTTGCAACCATTGAAGCATTTCATATCGATCGGGTGGATATGATGACAAAAATGTTAGCTTCTCATCCCGAATTTCTCGTTTAAATCCCTAATGCAGTAGGTGTAGGTATTCCAAAGAGAGCTCCATTCATACCTGAATCCTAGAGGGGTACAAAGTATGGCACAACGTCCGTCAAGCATGACGATTTGCTGGGATGTAATAAATTGAGACAAGGTCAAGGTCTTATTTCATTGATAAGAAATTTATCAATCTGAAACTAATAAGTCAGTTTAAACCATTTCGAGCGTTACAAAGTAGGCATAGAGAAATACTACCTGTGGAAATTTTAAAACTAATGGAGTAAAAAAATATTATGACATTACCGAAATCATTAGCCTATCCATCATTTATCATTACTTAAGGATGAGTGAGTAGGTTCACTTTTTCGGCTTTCGATTCCACTATTTCTTGAGCAATGACTTAGCACATTAGCCAAAGAGGACAGGCAACGAAGTTCATTGCAAAATATTCGATTTGTATACTTTTCGAGCGTTCCGATACATAACTTAAGTAGAGTAACCATTTTGATCCAGATGTTGGTGGGATAACTTCACGTGTTATTTTTAACGCAGTTTTCATAGTGGCGTCATGAGAATCTTTGAGGGAATTGAAATTTATCGAATGGGTTTGAAAACACGACTGGAACCATAACCGCGAACCGATGCCAGAAGCCCGAAAGGAACTGAATCAATTAGTCTGCGGAACAGAATCATGCCTAGTAATTATTAAATATTCTCACAAATCCGCAAGATAATTCATGGAATATTGCGATAAACAAGACAGATGGCAATATTTAACTCCCAAATTAGTGAGCAGCTTCCATACGAACAGGAATTCTATCTAAAATCCCTCAACATGGAGGCTCACTTCACTGCGTGAACAATAACAGAATGCAGGAGTGATTCCTACAAAGCTAACCTGTTTTCAAAACCGTACCTCTCTGACTTAACAAAAAAACTTCCGCGCAAATGAACAGTCGCTTCAATATTCACACTCGAATGACGTGAGGCGAGATTGGAAGAATGGGCTATTGAGGAATCGACTCGAACGCGGACCGATGGAGCTACAGGGCCGCATATAGACCTACCTACCATGATGCGAATCGCTATACGATTTACTTTACGATTGTTATCCCGGGCTATTCTCCTTCCACGCCGAGGCAAAAAAAAACAGAAGACGATCGCTCTTTGCGGTCCAAGATATCTCCTTTCCTTCCCTCAACGCCGCTGCCTCGGGCCTGTTTTGTTTGCGGGCGGCGCCATATTTTTCCACCCTCAACTGTTCGACGAAAACGCGACGGGAGGCAACGGCGGAGACGAAATGGCGGGATACTTCCGGTTTTGGGCGCTGCAGGACACATATCTCACTCATACGCCCGGGAAGTTGTGAGAGCGGCCGACTCACGAACTACTTTCTGAGGCGGAGGGATACGGGAGAGAATGGATCTTCCTCCTCCGCGCGTCACTTTTTTTCACATTGCACACACAACTGTTCCTGCAGCTCCTTCCACTACTCCACTCCTTTTTTACTCCTCGGAGCGAGAATGCTTCTGTTCGTGTGTTAGTTTGTGTGCGCACGGAATATGAAAAGGAACCCTTAGGAAACGCGGCCAAACTCGCCGACGACGGTAGCAAGTTTATCTTCTCCTTATTTTCGCTTCCTAAGGCAATAATTCTTTTCGCGCAAAGTCTCACCGAGAGTGTAAGATTTCGGATGACTCGAAGGAAAAGAAGAAAAAAAACTGTTGACGACTCCTCCTCCTTCCCCCCAAACCCTCTCCCTCTCTCTCTCTCTCATGCACGCCATGACCGAGTTGCAAATAAGTGTCAAAGTCTTCCGCAAGGATGGTAAAGTAATGAAAATTTGTTTCCCAGCGACGAGTACGTACGACTGTTTCCCAGCCAGGTTAGTTCAATCAAAGTGAACTCGCATGCACGTCGCTCAGTTGTTTTTTTAGAATACAAAAGTCACCGCCAACAATGACATCGAAATTTCATTCACCTTGAACGATGGCGAAACAAAAAAAAACCTCGCGGAAATCAGTGCAGAGGTGAAGCTCGGAAAAAGCTCAAGGGGAAGTTTTGTCTGAAAATTGTAAAAAAAGTCACTTTAGTCCATAGTAAACTTATTGGAAAAGCTAAATTTAACCTGTATAAATGATTAATCAAATAAGTTTATTAGATATATTTTAGTAATTATAATCGATTAGGAGAGTCTCGACTTTCGTTCTCCGTCTAACCTCAATTAAAAGTGGCTACGTAAGAAAACCAATTTTCACTCTGAAGAGTTGAAACCGAAAAACTCTCATGAATACGTCAATGCATAATGGATTCTGGAACAGATAAATTTCACACTTAAACCTTACATTTAATTAAAGGAGGGTTGAAATGACAACGCAATAAATGTGGAATTGTAGTGGCACATAAAAAGATCCTTATGATAGCTTCAAGGAGACCTAACAACATGAATGGTCAATAATCGTCAGACATGACGGCTTGCTTAAGAAAATCGTTGAGGGAAAGCAAGATGGCACAAATGGTACAGGAAGTATCAGGGATAAGATATATGGATAAGGCAGTGAAGAATGTGAAGTATAAGAAATACTTAAGCCTAAATCACACGATTTTTTTTCATATCCAGTCCAGTAGAGTGATCTTTTCAGCTGTGCTTTTCAAAGACATGGCAAATGGGTGTTTAAGCCATGATTTCATGCATAACGCGCTCATTTTAGGCGTCCTTTATGTTTACTATGCTCGTTATCAAATGATTCAGGGTCGTCGTCACTTGTGTCTCAGCCAAAAGTCATTTACTGTGCGTTTTCAGTAATGTAATACGCAGCAGCAACAAATTATGGAAATTAGGGCTCTGATAGCTATCATTGCTGCAATCCGTTCACAGATGATGTCAGAGAGAAGTCATTGAAGCCATGTCTGAAAATGTGCGTAAAGAATTGTCGTGTGATAATATCCTAAGATGTGAAGAAACTAGTTCGCTAGAGAGCAACATCAAACGATTTTTTTAAATGCTGAACAGTGAGAACGGTTAAAGAAGGATCAAATCAAAGGCAATGTATAACAAGTAGTCACTGTTTCAGCGAAGGTGTATTTTTAAAGTATAGGTTCGCGACATGACGGTCAAGAGGACAATAATTCCATGTGTAAAAAAATTCCCTAACTCAAAATATATCATTAAAATGTGACAACTGACGGAGTTTCAAACAAATCAATCGATCTGTAGCAAATACCTCTAAAAATAAGTAAAAGGTTCGCATTAAATTAGACTACATGCGTCTTTAATATCCCATGAAGAGATACGTTGGCACCCATCGCTGCTTTATTATGATAGCTGGTTTATAAGTGAAGGCACACTGCTTAAATATGCGTTCAAGTTTGTTCAATGGCAAGTAATGTGTACCAATGACCCCATTAGAGAATAGCCTAGAATAATGCACTGAAAAGGTATTAGGCTTGATAATCTTAGGTAATAGTAATATATGTGGTAACCTCATGCATATCAAAGAGATGACTTCTTTAAAATCATGCGTTCAGCCTTAATCTGATGTTAGCCTAGCATAATAAAACAGTCTAGCATTTTTCCGCTAAATAAACTTTAAATTAGGTACAACTGGCTTCCATACAATTATATCACCGCCTTATTCAATACAAGATAATATGAAACTGAAATAAGCACGATAATATAGGCAAGAACGATCTTTCAAAAATGCATAAATGATTGGTCAATCAAAGAAATTTTCTCTCATCAAAATCAAGGCACCTACACGGAGCAAGGTTCCTTAAGTTGACGTCAATTGAGGTTCGCACTCGATGCCTGTTCTTCTGTTTATTGGCCAGAAACTGCAAAGCCTTTCACCGCTACGGAGAAATCGTCAATTCATTGTAGCATGAGGGAACACACTTTGGTCGATTTCCACAGGGGATGGAACACGGCAAAATTTCCATAGGGGAACGGTCTCACAACGCACGCCGGCTCCGGAGACGAGGTTCAAAAAGAGAACAGGAGATGGAGGCGGGGGGGAGAAAGAAAAAAATAAATAAACGGACGCGGAGACATCAATAAAAATTATCTGTATCCCTCCGCGTCGCGATATAACCCGTCCCCCAACCCATCGGCTTCGGACTCCTTCCCGATATTTCCAATTCTACTATTTTTTGCGGGCGAGTAAAAAAAATAGGGCGTGGAAGGGGAGGGAAGAGGAGGTGGGGGAATACGGAACTCGTGTCCTTCGAATGGAAGCGCACAAAAAATCTGACGATCGGCAAAGAGAGAGAGAGAGAAGAGGAAGATGTCACGCAGTCGATATCTGAACAACCAATCACGGACGTGGACTGCGAATAGTACGTCCCCCAATCACACAGATGCAATTTTTTTCAAGGCGTCTCCTACACTCCTCTACATACATTCATACCAGTCACTATATTCTCTTTCTCTAAGTCCCACGTTACGAAATAATACACATGTTTTTTCGCTCTTTTATGATTCCCTGATTTAAAATATATATGAATGGATTGGAAGCCAAGGGGTACAAGTGATTTTTTTCTTAACAGAGTTAGGTAAAGTTAATTGTTAGAATAAATACACAAAAACGTGGTTGCCATGGGAAACGAGTGAGTTTCTGCTCTTTTCTGACATCGAGTGGAAAGTCAAATGCACTAGTAAATGTCTAATTGGTCTCGTTTGCTTTCTATTCCTAATTTCTGTACCTAACTCTGAATAGAAAAGAGAAATCACTTGGCTTCCAACCCACTCATATCTAATGTGAATTAAACACTAGCACACATTTGATGAGGTAACTAAACAGCAACAGCAATTTCAATCAGGTTTAATTTCATTTGCGACGGTAATCAGATATATTTCTGCAATTAATCATTTCGCAATACAAAAATCCATTTATAAGTTACTAACTTCTCTTTTTTGAAGTCCTAAGTTACAAAATAATACACATTTTTCACCAATATATGAATACCTGAATTGAAATACATTGAATGTTTCAGAAATTACAATTAGATGGGATTGTATTTTCGACGGTAAGAATGTTTTAGGCTATCAATGAAATCGCTATATTAAATTTAAAAAAATGGAACAACTGTCATTGAATTCTTTCCCTTACTAAGCTAAAACTATCACTAAGTACAATGAGATGAAACAAGCATATAGGGTTGTAATAATAGGCAATTGCTTAATTCCAAGGAAATAGGCAGCGTAACACCTACGAAGTAATTCAGGTGGTAGACTAATTTTTACTATCAATGATAATGTGATATAATATGAGTGGACACATAAAAAACAGCACGAAGGATATTACTCTAGGAGAAATGGAACATAACAAAGGATCAGGTGGAAAAGACAAACAGTTACAGTTCCCCGACCAACCAAAGCAGTTACTTAGTTTTCCCACGATATATTAAAAATTTTGACGAAGTTATGCCGCAGTGAACAGATACATGCTTATAAATTCCTTTCCCGGTGAATTACGCAAGCGTAAATAAGAATGTTTCCACATTTTTAGGTGCAATGCCTGGCATTTTCCCAGAGCATCAAAATGATAATCTATTTACCACCACGCGATAAGGGTGGGTGCAATGCTTTAGCAAGTCCAAGTATGTACGTAAGAACACAGGTGGGGGCCACGTCTTGCGTTCAATTCGGCTTTCAAATTTAATTATTCAATAATCTTTTTTAATCATAGGATATATATTTTTTATAAAAATAGGATATGAGTAAGTAGATTAATCGTCCTCTCACTGAAAGACTGGGTTCTTCCTTCATAAATCCTGGAAAGTTATCCCGTCTCAACCATCACTATGAAGGTCGTAAAAAACGCCCGTTATCACATAGCACGGCTCCAGTGTGGAGACTAATAAAAATCCAAAGCATTTATCGATGAACTTATCAATCTACATTTCGATTCAAATAAATAGGAAAAAAATACGTGTAAACAAATAGTCAGGTCCAAATTCGCCATCGTGATTCAGTATGCTGATTTCTCATCTAATTACGGTGCGATGCTTCATGGAGAAAATGTAATAAATAAAATTAAGACATGCTCTGTCTCATTGCATGAGTGGCTGCTTCATTCCTGAGTGTCGTACAATACCCTATGCTTCCTCCATCACTTTGAGAGGACGTATAAAAAGAAACACGCCCGTTATCATACCATACACTTCAGGGTTGGCATGGAGAGTATAATGCAGATGCAGTCACAGATCACGAGATGATGCAAGAGCTCTTCTAATGCTCCCAAGTCCCGTCCGTGGCGGAAGAGATAAATCGAAACTTATCTGGTGGAGAAGAGAGGCCTTCCTCCGTGGATTCTATAAAACGCCGAACGGAAATACCCGAGGAGAGCGCGGATATCTGGACAAAAGGACTCGGGGGGGAGGCTCCTGGACTTCGGGACAAAGGAGCGGAAACAATGGGAGGTCCAGGTTGAAGAACGCGAGGAAAAAGGAAGGATTAGAGTTTCCTAGAGACGATAAGGGGAACGTACTACTATAACGGGAGGCAGGCACACTGGGCCGGGGGGACGGCGTGGATAAAAAAAAAAGAAAAAGCTTGACGCCGCAGCAAAAATAACGGTCAGCCAGAAGAGTGACGCAGTTTTATGGTGCAGTCTCGTTTATTTGATAAACTAGGAGCACAATTTACACCGTAGAAAATGAGATTTGAAGACTGGATACTCCACGAAACGAAATTGGCACTTCTTGGCACTTATATTGTTTGTTCTTTTTACATTCTTGGAAGTATACAAAAAAGTAAAAACAGCAACTTTTTGAGGATGCTTGAAAATTCGGCTAATACCTAGATCTTAGTATCCAAATTTACATTTAAAACTAATTTTTGTACCGGAATCTGTATCTTCCAATTACAATAACATCTTAGTGCACTTCCAATACGAGTAGTAATAGCAAGATATCCATTTCAAAATCAGTTAATTATATTCACAATCACTTTGGAACTAAAAATGATGCAATGTCGTCATGAGAGGCACAAAATATAATAAGCTGATGAATTATTAGTACATCTAGAACTTGAGAGGTTGAATACATGAGACATTTATAATTTAATGCAGTTAATGGGAAAGTATTTTTTTTTAATTCTGCACCACAATTATCAGAATTTCACAGTGAATTCACTTTGCTTAATGATTTTGTTATTTGAAGTGGTCCTACACCTTAGTACAAGCGAAAAACTACACATTCTAGGCTGAGGTAGAGATATGTGTATGCATACTTTTAAACCAAGGAGAATTCATCAACTGGAATATAAAACCTAGTAATAAGTTTACTCCGCAAGGTTTACGCAGTTTTTTTCCCCTTGAGGTGGAGAGGAAGTTATGATAAATTTTTGAAAAGAATTAGTCAATACCACGATTTAGCAATTGAGCAAAACGGCAAGTTTAGGATGAACGATAATAAATATAAAAACAAATAAAAGAATATAATGAAAATAAGTTAAATACAAAAAGATAAGATTATTTATTTTTCGAAAGGCGTTCATATCACTCTTTTTTAGAGCCCGAATCAAGATAAAAATCTTTCTTGAAAATAAAAAAAAATCCAACCTCAACGAAGACCCAGGTGACATTGATCGCTCAATCAGGCCGCGATAAACTTGATAGGACATGGCCAGGGTCGGCTAACGAACGGCCCTTAACCGCTGGACCGAGACCAGGCAAAGAGAAAAAAGAATGAAAACGCTGAGGGCACAGAAAGTACGACCTCACATTCCGCACGTGACGTGGTCAGTATCTTCCAGCAAAAGAAGAAGAGGAACAGTTCCCAGTGAACGCGCGCCGTTCCACATCGAGCATGTTGTGTGAGGAATAAAGATGCCGTAAAGAACTATAAACTCACTCACCGAAGAGAATTTGAGTATTTCCATGCTAATAGTTTGAAGGAATAATTATCTGGTTTCTCAGCGGGTGTGGTTTTGGATGCATCATCCCAACGTTTCGAAGGCTGAGCCTGCCTTCGTCTTCAGGGACAGAATGTGGAGCCAAATTCTTGTCGATATTTTGTTTGTTTATTAATAGTGCCCTAAATTACTTTTTCTCCATTATTGTTTTCGTGCATTATTAATTAATTATGATACTCTAATTATTATTTAATAAGATGCCTTTGCCTCTAATGATGCTTATTTCCTCTAGCATAATTTCAATTGCTTCTTTTACCATGATATCCTAATAATTATTCGTTTCATCTTAAGTATTTTTGAAATTTATTTTATGGCCGAGGTCCAAGCCGGTTTGGAACCAGACAATCATTCCTTCTCTCACCCAAACCCTAATGTTAGTTAGGATTGGTGAGGGTAAAGCTCGCCCCGAACTGAGCCATATATGTTTGAATTACGAACGTTCAGGGTAGGCGGGGGAGTAAGTTCCTTCCCCTGTGCCACGTCATACTTTAAGGACTTTGTATGAGGGTGACCAAAGGCCACACCCAATCATTGAACCTCGTTTAGCAAACATGCGCTCTCCTCACTAGGATACCACGTTCCCCTTGACGACTGCAACAATCCGTCTTCTATCAAAAAAAAAAACCAAATGGACTCCATCAAAGGAAAAAAACATGGGGGTTCGGCACAAAAACATGGCCATAGAGCTCTATATCTGTTGCCGTTTCGCGCGTTTTGCGTTACCGTGTCGCCATTTTTTCGGTGTCGTCACTAGGCAGCGGTATCTCGTTCAGAGTGACTTTCGCCATTAACCGTGGTGAAAAAGGGCTTTTTTTCGCTGAAAATTGTCTCGGATACGTTATATGTAAGGATTGTGTAATTTTTGGCTCTGTTATACATTACTGCCGTGTAATGATAAGTGTATATTGATGACTCGTAGCGCCACTATTGGCAATTTTTAAAATCTGATTTTAATGCGCACGGAGCGACAACTATTGCAGTGGCGGACTAAAGGAACCTCTGATGAATTGATCGTGAAAAATACATTCGTATATTTTAACAGTGTATGTCATTATTACAATATTATTATTCCCTTCCATTTTTATAATTATTCCACGAGGATTTTACCTCATTTCTTAGAAGGAACGTCACGTGTTACTTGACGTCTTTAGTTCTATGCCGAGTTGGAGATGCTAGGATGTTGGTGACGATCCTAGCCTCGACCGAAGGCAGAAATATCTGCCCATTGAACCTTCCTAGGGGAGCGGTATCGAGTATCCGTAGCAAATGGCAGTGATTTTTCTAGTGACCCGAAGCCAACCTTTCTACGCTCTTCCCGGGCGTTCCCATTCGTCTTTCCTCGGGAACGCGGAGGACTGAGGCCGGCTCCGAGGAGGAATTCGACGCGCATTTGCAAAGGAAAGAGCCGGTGATTTTTCTCGAATCTCGATCTTAGGGTGACAAGACGGTTCCAGTGAAAAATGTGACAAACCGTCATTTAAGCCAAAAAGGCTCCCTCTGGAACGAGAAATCCGCGACAGCACAAACCAATAACCTCGCTGAAAACCATACGAGGCATAAAAGATTTTCCCCGCAAGCTTCTACATTTAAAGCTAAATTCGACAGAATAAATGCAGAGGGAGTTTCAGGAGGAATCTGAAATAATTCAGGAGATGAAAGGCGTACAATTTTAAGCATCTTTTGACCTATAAAAATGGGTTTGCAAACTCCTTAGTTAGCGAGCTATGGCAACGCAAACAATGCAATTCGATACCTCCACTGCATAAACGCTCAACAATCGCCCACCGAATCACAGCCGCTCATCTATGTAGCCCTTATAATGCTAGATGAGTGGATTTGTGGGCGATTGTCGAGCGTTTTTGAAGTGGAGGTATCGAATTTTGGATGCAATATGCAGTTACCAAGACAACGATTTTTCTCGGTTATCCAGCCTTCCCAAAATTTAATTTAATACACTAGATTACTAATAACATTAAATAATTAAGGTACGGCGAAAATATGCGAAACGATCTAGTTTAATTGTCTGAAACGATCAATCTCAAAAGGGATGAGGTTGCTCAATCGCATATTTAATACTCGCTCAAAGATCTCTCATGACTGGTCTCAAAGACTAATTGTGCATTAAGTAATTGAGCTTAATCAGCATTGCATACATTAAAGCAATACCAGTTCTGTGACGTTAATGCATTACCCTCACTACACTTGCTTCCATATAGTATGAAGGTCGCAGCATCGGCAGAAATCTACTGATAAAAAGGTAAGAGGGAACACGTGAGTCTATGTTTAAATGGACCAATGAAAGGGTAAGTACTCACATTGAATCTCCAACGTCCAGGTGTCCTCCAGTGGCTCGGTTGAGAGGATCGGGTTCTCCGACTTGCAAGTCAAGAATTTTCCAGCGTCGTCTTTCGTCGCAACCATTGAGAGGGTGCTTGTTGTCGTGTTCCCATCACTCGAGGTCTGAAAAAAAGTAGAAAAAAAATTAATAACAAGCAATTGTCTCAGCAAGAATAATTATCACTTTTAATACGACGAAAACAGTCGCTACCTATGCATGATATGAGATTTATTCATATCTGCAAGACTAGATCAATTCTGCTGGAAAAATAATTTCCAGAAATAACTTCACTCATTGATTTGGGAAACAAATTGACTTAAAAAGCTTTGCTAGCTGCACTTAACGCAATTAAAATATTTTTCGGATTTATAGTCTTCCACATCAGCGCCTTACAAGCTTACAAAAAATATTGGGGGGGGGCATACCAGGGATCTTGCCCCGGGAAATTTTATAAGTAGTGAGTTTTAAGTTTTTAAGCATTTTAGTAGCCATATGATCAACATCAGAACCCTGATAACTCTAATCTCGATATCTGGACACTCCGGGGAAAATTGACAAGGCTGACACATTATTCCTCACACCCATAGCGAATTTTTGAGGGGGCTATAAAAAGGGGGCTGACAATAAAACACTATCAATGTTTATCGTGCATTCCAACTTCATTAATTGTTCCCATGAATAAACCGTTGAAACGACACCGTCTGTTTTAGAGTTCCTCATATCCTTGAAAAAATTTCACTGTATCATTCTCTTTGATACTTTCGGGAGGAGACAAGAAATTCGTTTGCATTATAGGGACACATACATTATTAAATAAATTTTTACTCGGTCAGTAATACAATGGGGGTGTTAATTGTTCTATAAAATGGTAATCAGTTACACTTAACTGTCTTTTTTCTTAAAAAAAACTCAAAAGTAAATAAACTTAGGATACAGTATGTGATTACATGTATCATCTGTTTTCATTATTAAACTGAGAAAATTGGACCACTCTTTGACTACAAAACTTTATTCTAATAGAAAGGGCGAAATTTGTATTAGTAATAATTGCCTACGCCCCCGGAAATGTTTCTTTCAGACGCTTTTATCCAGCCAATAGTCGCAAATCAAACGCGCTTTTCCAAGACTATTGCTGGACAATAAATTTTCACTGGTAATTTAGAAACTCACATCACAGCCAGGGGGAAAAATTCTGACTGTAGAACGTAAAAAATAAAGATTCCGCAAAACATTCAAAATTATCGATGGGATCCATTGTAACTAGTCTTGGAATGATCGCGTGCCTTGTCTTGTCGCCGTGAGGCACGCGCGTGCTGCTTCGTCCTGTTAATTGAAGGGTTTGCCGTAATTACCAGGGCGCCCTCTGACGATTCAACTGAAACGGTCACGAGAGGATGCGCAATTGTGACGAGAGTTGAGAAGGTCACGTGACGGGAGAAAGGGAGGGATGTCCGACTCAACGTCTTTTGCCACATTCACATTACGATTGTTCCAGCGATTGTCGGAACTATCGTGCATTAACACGACGATTGTTAAAACCTGTGCTGCCCCCTAGTGCTGACATCTAAAGTGAACGGGAAATTGACGGTAAGCGAAGCTGTTGAGGTATCCAGGGACAAGATATTACTGTGTTCAACGTGTATTAACCGAATAATTTTTCTTCCGCCCATATTCTACCTTCCTAGGACAAATCCACGAAAAAAATAGAGCTTCACGAGCTTTTCGTCTTTCTCTTGTCGCTTCCGTTTCCGGTATCCCAGCGCCTAACTATCATAAAGTGGCAACATTCGGAACTACGTCAACTATTGTCAGGACATGCATTCACACGGATAGTTCGGCCAACTATCGTTTTATATTTTTATCGTTTTTATAATTTTAAGTAGATTATGAAAAGTACTGACGAATTTAAATATACATTTAACGAATAGCGAACTCATTTCCCTCATTTGCGCGTGTCTGCATATATAGATGGGCTGGCAAGGGAAAAATCATATAGGAAATGTGGGATTCAAGGCAGAGAAATCATCTCATCATTGGATGCCAGAGAGAGCTCTTCCAGGAAAAAAAAAGCTATGAGTTCATGCCCTCCACGTCCCCGTGCAAAGGATGAAACTTGGAGGACTCTTCAGATGCCAGCAAAGCGGGTGTCAGAGTTTCAAGGAGAAAATCCCCACGTAATTGGAACAACGTAAGTGACCTTTGAATCGGAAAGCATTTACCCAGGTCAATTGAGATACGCTACCTTCAACCGTCATCGTCAACAATATTTCCCTTTTACCTCGTTTCTAAATAGAAAATGGAGCCATTATATCGCATTGAAAGCTGTAAATCTCCAAAAAAAATTTTATTATACCCATCATAGCTCACAATTTAAAAGCAAAGGGAAAAATGCCCTAAGTGATATAAATGATGCATAAAAAACAAAAACATAGTTTAATATGAACCAATCGTTTCGGTATCCAATATTTTGTCGGGGGAAAAAAAAAGAGACATGGACGTGGTATTCTTTTGTTTTGATACCCTAAAGGAGAAGCTAATCATATCTGCTCCATTACAAAAAGCTTTGGAAGTAAAACCTGTACACATGGGAAAAAAGATAACGGATGAATATTCTCAGTCATTACTGTCGGATCTATGAGACAAACATAGGTAAGCCTCAAATGTAACATCTATTACAGTAATTTAACTCTGAGCGTGGCAAAAGTTAACTTACTTTCTATTCCCAAGTAAATACTTCTAATATCTTTCAGCTGCCTAACTTCCTACTAATATACCACAGTGCGAGGAAAATGTCCAAAATAGGAGTATTTCCTTAATATTTGAGACGAAAGATGCCTTACACATATGAAATTCGCCCGCATACAATGACATACCTAAGTATGCACACCACCCGATACTGCTAAGGGCGTTTACAATTACAAATTATTTTATCAGGCAATTCATTAAAACCTGTGAATCATATCAATTTATTTACCTAGGCAAATTGCAATGATATTTTACCCCGATAATAAAAGTCTACTTTCATTATCAAAATAGTCATCACAAGTAGCAGTCATAAATCACATTATTGACCCAGCTCTACACTTAATTCTTATATCAGCTAATATTTCAACACATATATAATTCTTCCGCTTTACACCACCTGCCCAATAAATCTTATCCAAAGCTTTCTATTCTTCCCTGCCACTAATCCTACACCGATAATTTTTGGGAGATCATCACGTTTCACGACGTGGCCGATTAAATTTTCATCTTTTAACCTAAGGTCTTCATGACTTCTTCCTTCTCCAATTCTCCCAAGATATTCCACTTTACTCACACGATCTTATGATGAAACCATAGTACTTATATCATACTCGTAATGTCGCATGGCATTTTCTCTCCCCTTAACGATGGAAAATATCGTAGCTCTAGCTTCCCTCACTCACGTTCATCAGGCATCGTTAGTCGTGCAGCAGAGTGCACAAGAATGAGAGCACTTCTCCATTATCCCATTTGACTGAGAGCGAGCACGCTGCGTACGGCGCATGCGCAGACGACTCCCGCGCAAACAAACGGGCGGGAAATAGGTCGAGCCCTGATTTTCGAGCGCCACGCACGAGACATCCGCTTTGATTCACGAGAACAATTATTTAAATGTGTGCGGGCGGAAACCTCTGTTCAAAGCAAGCAATCGGTCACTATTGCGGTGGTCCACGAGCGATTCCAAGAGCGACTCTGAAAGCTGGAGCAAACAGAGAGTACAAGATATGGCGAAATGGAGTAAGTATCTGAGGCAGTATAACGTTATGTTGTGAAATACCTGAACTGCAGACGGAGATAACTTAAACTAAAATATCCGTTAACCATAAAAACAGAGGTGTTTAGTAAACACTCTCACCCATTTGAGAAAAAAATATAAAGAAAAAGAAGTTATTTGACCAATAGTAAAGATTAGAAAGGTATAACCCTTAAAACATGATTCAAACATGGGTAAGGATTATATTGACACAATGATAAAACCAAGAATAGATAACATAATACAGTAAATTTAAATTACAAAGCACATAGAGTGCACACAATAGGATAAACAGATTGGCTGAAGATTCTGAAATGATCACAATTTTCGACTACTTCACCACCGAAGAACGAGAAAAGTTTATGCGTGCGTCCAGAGCTGTAGGGAAACCGAAATAAGAAAGTGAAATAAAACAGACTTAATACTTAGTTTATTTGAGATGGAATCGTATATAATTCAGAGGGATTTTAAACGATACTCTATAGAAGAGCAATGCGTCCGTTAGCAATTCACTCCATTAAAAATGCAATTATGTGGAGATTTTAATTAAATTCCCACTATTTCCATGTTTCGGCGACCACATTGCTCAATTACTTACACGATAAAAAATATTCCCATTAATATATATTATTATATACTGCATTAAATAACATTATACTGTGGTTTACTGTAATTATGGGAGTCACGTTTGGATGCGTTTAATGAATAGAGACTTAACTTCAATAGAGTGCGGTATAAAAATAAAAAAGATGGACAGACAATAAATACCTTTTAGCACAAGGGCCGAAACATGAATTCAAATTCCTGAAATATAATTTATGTTAAGAAAAAGTACCCTAATATAGTTTCTAGGCAACGAAATCGTATGCGCAAGTACATTTTTCAATCCTCCAATACCATGGTCACCATAACTACCATTTAGTAGGTGATGTACACATAAACGTACAAAATAACGCACCGATATTCCCTCTTTTCATGCATAGAGAGGTAATAAATATGAAGACAGAGCCCCATGGACCTGATCATAAATTAATACCAGCAGCTATTTCATTTTACATGCTTCCAATACAGGTGGAGACTCTGCATGATCGATACGGAATAACTGTCTTCCATCAAATCGAACAAGATATTTTTTTCTTTTAGAGAAAATAAAAGTTGCGACCACTCAACTGGATGTGCAATTGGGTTTGATTAAAGCAGATCGTTCACCTAACCTACATGAAGTGGCAAAGTACGGGATGGCCACCTCCCTACTGCATTGAATGAATACTGCGGGAAGTTAAAGTTAATGATATACGGACCGCGGACGGCACCTGATTCAAAAGGGTGCCGCTCATCACGAATGTAATGTCCACTCGCAAGTAATGGAGCCAGCCGGCCATTTCTCTCAACCGGCGAGCGCATATTGGAGCATCCGATATGTATAGGAAGGGTGGGCGGCCATTGATTAAAACGTCCACAGTCGGATTGTAGCGTTCAAGCCACCCATCTGCGACGGTAACAATGAAATGCATCAATCCTTGTGACGAAAAGTGATATGCGTTTGCATTCCTGGAAATGCGCGACGAGCGGGGAAGTGTTCGTATAGGTTTATCCATCAAATGCGGAACTCGCGCGCATTTTTCACGAAATATACTGGGCCAATATGAGCCCGGATGATGCGACCAATTATGCAAGGTCATTGACGGAGTTATGAAGACGTCTGAATGAATCACTGCGTACCAGGAATATTTTTTTTAGTAATTTCTCTATGGTGAAGAGCGATGATTACTTTTTATTCACGCCCCTTGGTTTCCAGAAATGGATTCATTATTTATTTATTAGTTTATTGGTTTTTATTGTTTTCCCAACAACATAATTACAGGAAAAACAATTGATAGAAAGTATATAAACTAATCTATATAACATGAAGCCCCTTAACGACCACTCATTCATTCATTCATTCATTCACGTATACAAATGTTTGGGGTGAACGAGACGAGATACGGCAAAAAGTCTAATGAAGACCCCCTCTAAAATTGTCTGAAACCCCAGGAAAAATTATGAAAACACTAAATTTACAATTATTTATCCGTCTATTCAATTAAAAGTGAGTATAGGGATTAGTTCAAAAAATGGCCACCAAATTCCAATGGCGGCGCGGCAGTCATACAAACGAACCATCATAGCAACATATTTGTTTATGCAAAGAGGAGGAGCTAAATTGGGAAAGAAGATAAAGGAAATGAAACGAAAAACTGATAAATATAAGGTAGGAAATTAAGAAAGTAATAATTGAAGTGTCTATTTCTTTGCGTCTTCTTTCCGCAAGAACAAACATCTGTTTAAATCAAAGCGCATTCAAATCAAAAGCGGAGAAATGTAAGGTAAGAAATTAGTTGTTGTTTTTGGTATATTACATCGAGAGTGTGGTGGTTATTAATTTCAAAGTTAACAAGTGCTCTAAATGCCATATTAGAAATATGATTCGTGCTGTTGACTATAGTTCATATCTTGTTGGCGATACACGATTGTAGTAGAAAGACTTTTAAACAAGTCTTACATAATATAGGTTGGTAAAAATGATTTTATTATCGTGTTTTGTGATGGTGATAACTTTTTATTTTTGTTCACGTTCTTTTTTCCGTTAATTTCCTTTTTAATGTACAATGTTATCCGTGAGCTGCAGGAGTGAATAATACAATATGGAAGATAAGTGCAAATAAAGGTATTTCTTATTCAATTATTTGTCTTGCGAAAATCACGTTTCCTTGAGTGACTAAGTTATTCAACTGTGAAAATTATCGAAATCTTGACATTCACAATGTCTTGTACACCAAAGGCTGTGATCCGTTACTCACCAGATTTATTGCGCATTGCGTTGGATATTAAAGCTGAGATATTTGTGTATCCCGATTCATTAAAACTTTAAATAGAGTTATTTCTGAAGTGAAATCATTCGCGATCAGGATCAATAATATTTCGATAAAATTCGTCATACTAGCCCCAATTCATGCTAAGGCGCATTTGTTTCTAGATATTGATATTCAGTCCCTACGTAATTCGCTTACGAAGCGGGGAACAGCTGTTACATCTTATTCGTATATGATATAAGAATTTGGTTGAGTTTTGTGGAAAATAATTAATAAACGTGTTTTTCATTGTAATTCGTAAAGTCGTTATGCTATGATATTACGTATGCATTGGGTGTTGCAGTGGAACGTGGTCTCAACGTTTTTTGTATTTGAATTGAATAAGTTAAAGAAACTCGTAGAAATTTATTTTACTTTTTTAGCCCCTCAGAAAAACTTTTCTCTTTATAAATATTTACATTCATGTTGTAGCCTACGTACCATGCGCTCGTTTTACGTGAAAGTGGAAATATCGCTTATACCTAAGCTAGCCAGCTTTAAAGTAAACGATCCTTAAGTAACAAGTAGCAAACAAAAAGTGTAAGACCTCCCACAGTGAGCGTAACAGGCCGCAGGCCTTTTTCGGGGGGGCCTAGGGGGGGCAGAGCCCCCCCAGCGAGCTAAGCGAGTACCAAAATACAATCCCAGTTTTTTAGAATAAACACATAAAATTTAGTCGTCATAGTTAATTAGCAATATTAGAGCCTTACAAGACTCATTTCTTTGCTGAAACAAAATGACTTAATTACAATATTTATTATATGCCTTACACATTCTACGTAATGGTGAATTTTTTGCATAATCATGTTTCGCATAATTTAAGTAAAATTTAAGTAGAAGTAAAAGTAAAACTCATACACTTACAGTGTCTTAATGTCTTATTCTCAGTCATCGAATTATGATTAAATTACAAACGATTTTAATTTATCCATGTCGATAATATTGAGGATTTCTTCTCGTTTTACTCGTGTGGGGCGAGTTACTCAACGAAAGTATAATTTCAAATCTGGTTTCTCAAACATAATAAATCTCCAGGCTAAGCATAAAATAACTCTAGTGACTTATTTTCCGAATAATACCACTTCCTTTAACATTGCCTTCCAGTATTGTTCAGGCCGTCTTTGGCCCAAAATATTGCTAATACGCAAATTTATGTATTATTATCATTGGATTGCGTGAAATTGTGCATTCATTGTGAGCTTGAAATTGGACATTCATTGTGTAACACGTCTTGAAAATGGAAGGTAAGTCGTCTAACGAAACGTCGGCCAATAAGACTGAATTAACCTGGTTGAGAACCCGAGAAAAATTCCTCAATCTTAAAAAATGGTTTGAGGCCCGAAGCAAATTTTTGTTCGATAAATTACCTGGTTCCTGATCCATTTTGGTTAAACGAAGAAGGAAATTCGCGAGAGGTTATGGCGTTATTTAATTTGAGGCTTGAAGTACCTCTAGAGACAAGAATAGGTCATAATCTTGAATATACTTTAATAAGCTGAAAAAATAAAGGAGTCTAAAACGAAAATCGCAGTACATAGACGGAATACAAAGGTAATAAAAAAGCGGATTTAAAACGTCATTAACATTCAACTAACTACTTTGTTCGATCGGAAAAAATATACATTTGCGAATTAATAATATTTTTGGCCAAAGTAGAACAATAAGAACAATACTTGAAGGCATTGATAAATAAAGGGATATTATTCGGGAATAAATGTCACTGAATTAATTTCACACTTATCTCCTGCTTTAACATTTATTAGAAACCAAATATTGAGACAGATTCAACAGAAACGATTTTCCGAAAATCGCCGTGAAAAGAATTAGAAAGATGATTGCTATTAGGTAAATAAACAGAAGTTTGTAAATTAATCACGAAACACAATATTTTAATGGAAAATAATGTGTAAATATTTCATTAATGCCATTGGAGTACTTATCAAAACAATGTAGAGCTAGAAGTCGACGAAGTGACAGAAGGAGAAGCAAAGAAATCAGAGGTCTTCTTTAAAAAAATAACGAATGAAAATACGGGCTACAAAACGAATCCTGAGGAGAAGTATTTTCGGAGCTAGAAGCGTATGGGTTGCTCACTCGCTTGGCGGGAAATGGAGGAGCGAAACAGGGGCGGCGATTAACTGAGCGCCAAATAGCGTGGAATTGAGAAAAATCTCCCACGTGACCGATACTCGCCCACCCCTTCACGATAGCGCCATGGCAACCCTCCCTTCCATCCGGACTTTTAAACATGCTTTTCATTAGTCGCAGACGCGGAGCTAATGGGGCGAGTCAAAGCGCTGACGTCAGCGGGAGAGCCGTTGGCTTCACTCAGCGACCCGTGGGGACGTGATGGGCGGAACTGTTAAGAGCTGCCCGCGCTATTCCAGCCTCCCTCCCCGCCTCCCGCTCTTTCGCACCCTCCCAAGCAGTCTCAAGGATTACAGCTGCGACGGGTTCAGAGGGCCCTCAATTAGTTGAGTTTTAGACTGTTTCGATCTCTCCCGAGTTGAGCACTTTGGAGCCGACTCGGACATTAGCATGCATGAAAGGAGGGGTCTTTGCCGCCTTTGGAAGCGTAAATTCTCGCACTTGTCTGGAGCGGATAAAAAGAGGAAACACAGGGATTTTTGGGCGTCAATAAAAAGAGCCTTCTCTCTCAGAATATTGTTTGCTATCTAAAATTCTGAAAGGTTAAATGCGAACTTAGATCCCTGGGAAGGGTATCCGATGTCGTTACAACAGGACAATCAACTGCGGACAGAATATAAAGTTTTGATAAAAGTTCCTCCGCCGAAATATCTATAGTCTAAAATAACAAATGACAATGGAAGGCGTCCACTCTATCAAATGGAGGAAGAATCAGTAAAAAACTACTAAAATATGGGTTACGAATATTTGAATTATTGATACAATTATGCATCGATGATGCATAAGGATGGATTTACGGAATATATTTTTCGACATCATTTATTTAAATTGAATAATAAGGAGCGCGAATATTTAATAACCTGTTAGACGATTTTTTTAATAGCTGCCAAAGAAATTAACTTCAACCATTTACCTGAGGAATCAAAATTGTACCTCCACATTTACCTAAACCCTAATTCAACGATTACAGTGCAGAATATAATTATAAATTCTGACCTCAATGATATACCAGATTTTCATGTTATGAAAAACTTGAAGTTTGACATTGCTGATACGGAAAATATTGATAATCCCAAATTATTACCGTCAACTCAAAGCAAACCTGTGAGACAAGTGATAATATTAAATTAATTATGTAGTTATTGCATGTGATCCGTTCTGCCAAAAACATGTTAATTCGCCCGTAATTCCAGAAACCGCATAGAAAAAATGGGCGAGGAGTAAAAAAAACTAAAATCATTACCACCGAACAGACATTAAAATAGTGTAATCCGAGGGTATTTGGATCACTAAATAAATTTTAATTACGGAAATTGGAGATATAGAGTGCGGTCAATTCTAAATTCAGTCATTTGCAAATTTATATCGACGAATGCCCACTAATTGCGAATATTAATCGGATATAGGCTTCTAGAGCAATTATTTGTAGCCAATGTGACCAGATTTTTAAAAAATTACGATTAAGATATAGGGACTCGCATGTTTAATGAAATACTAAAATAGGACACATGGAATTGATAAAATGACGCGTAGTTATTAGAACAAAACCAGCGATAAATTCATTCAAAGCGATTTATCACGAAAATCCAATGCAGGCGCAATTTTTTAACTGCTCACTAATACTCCTTTTACTCCAAATAATTATTTTGACAGAAATAAGGACATCATGGAAGGCAGAATTTTTACACAAGTACATTGGTTAACTTATTTTAGATATTTAATTAATTACTTCATTGGATAAACAAATTAAAATCATAACTGAATTGATTTGAAACTCGCAGACGCAAGGTCATCACATCAGCTTATTCATGAGAAAGATAGCAACTACGATATCCACCGAATGTACCAATATCAATCAAGTCTTTATATGATTAAAGTTAAGACTAGCGTCACATGAACAGAAATCAATTTTTCAATGATTTGTATCTCGCCGTAGACTCGAGAAATTTTCAAATAAATACTTCAAAATGCAAATAAAGATATTTATAATAATATTATTATTTATATAATACAAAATAATAATATTTAATCCAATCAAGGAAACAAATTCCTCCGTGAAAATTTATTTAAAATCATATACCAATAATAAAATCGCTGATTCCCAATATAGCTGTTTCAGTTTCACCTCATTTGCGGAAGGATAATAATTCCTACAGTTAAACAGAGGATTTTTCTCATTGTGGAATTTATTTTGGATTTCTTAGTTAAAATTTGGTATGAGATACTTTCTATTTAAAAAGACTTCAAGGAAACAAATTTCTCCATGCAAATATATTTAAATCATATACCAATAATAGAATCGCCGATTCCCATTTCACCTGTTTAAGCTTCTCTTCATCTATACGTAGATGATAAAAAAATGCTTTGGTACGTACCGGGCGAAAAGTCTACGACACTGGCCAATAATCAATTTGCCAAATATCGTTGCCAACATATATACAGTTAAAAAAATTCCCGCGTCAAGATTTTTTCATAAAACCCTCCTTGAAGACATTTAAAAATAATTAATATTTTCGCAAGCAAGGCAATACAACATGATTGATTAAAGGAGTTGTAAAACATTAAACGATAGGTAAATGGGTGAGAAGGTGAAGGTAACAACGTCACAAAAATCAAATAACATTAAATATCAACCAGATAAATGGCCTTGCAAAATACAACACAATCCATCGAGAAGCGAATTACACTCTGACGTGGAAACCACAGCTAGTATTTGTACGTCGCATCTCCCAAGGAGACTTCACTCGTCTAATTAATATTACCACCTTCCAAATCATTTACTAGAGTAGCTTTCGAATTAAAATTGACAACGCATTCCTTTTACCATGATACTTCTCAAAGAGTTTAATTTCTCCCTTTAGAAAACCTCACCGCACAATATTCCGTGTAAAACGGGCGAAGAAACCGAGGATTTCCGTAGCAATGGAATTAAAGTAAATGGGAACAAGGGAAGGAATAATGTCTAGGGAATCATTCCCTTTAGACGAGCGGTCGAGAGCGAACACTTCGAAGAGACGATTGAGAACTATTTTTATTCGGGGTCATTGTATCCAGGAGGTTAAATGAATGAGTTGAACAAAAATTAATATAAAAAGGTTGACGGAGAAAAACGAGGGAGGAAGCAGTATAACAAACAAAAATAAAAAAATAAAAACGCGAAAGGAGTGAAAATCGAGTATCTCGATAAAAATTAAAAACATCAACGGAAAACAAGGGGAGCCCGTTCCACTCTAGATTAAATATTCAGCGAAGACCGAAACAAATTATGGGATGCAGATGAGGAGGAAGCTGTGAATTCAGAGGGGTTTGGGAAAAGGATAACTTGAGGTCTCAGTCAGGGATGGGGAAACACCAGGGTTGGGGAAGGTTTTTCTTTTTGGTGGAAAGATGCGTTAAGGAAAAAACTATACCGGGTACAGCGCGATGGAAAAAAGGCATGCAAAGTTTCCAGGAGAAGAGTGAAAAGGATAAGAAATAAGAGTTACGGGTTGAGAGTCTTCAAGGCAAAATAAAGTTTTAGTTGGGCTGGATAAGGGGCCAAACTAAGGATATAAAAAAACGGCATGAATGTGATGAAATTTTCTCACTTTTAACAGCATCTCCTCCGAAATTTAATTAGCCAACCACCTACTTGAATCTGTAATTTCCATGTAATTTTGATCGTTCATAACAAATAAATATTCCGGTTCCTTCTTAAGGCTAAAGAAGGAACTCCCTAAATCGCTCATTAAGTAATTAATAATGCAAAACTTGACTCGCCCTTTTGAAATAGAAACTCGATAGTTCGGAATAAATCACTAGTCATTCATTTATTTAGTTGAATACCAATGAAAAAAATACTAAAAATGATGAACCGTAATTATTTATTGCATATCATTTGTGAGAATGGAGGAAAACTGATGCATAATGGAGCACAGGTATTTTGATGTGAGCCAAAAGCCGATGGGCGACTCAAAAACATTTTTAAAGGGATATTGTGGCCCAATGAAAAGTTATGAACCCACTAAAACATGGAAATAGGCTTAAGCATTGCACGGAAATGATAAACAAATGAAGTATATCAAGCAGCTAAATTTAATGAATTACTTTTAGCAATTAGAGTATGCAAATATTTACGCGTCCAGTTTGATGTGATTGGCAGCTTAGTTATTTTGAGTTACGTTAGGAAAATATAACGGAATTTAAACTGGCCCTTGTGTGTTGTAGGCGCAATATTCGAAATGAAAGTAAGAGTAGATTCACATTTTTTCATACATAGATTTCTATTTCCTAATATTTCATTCAATGGGAATAGAATATGCATAGAAGCCTAACAGAAATAACTTCGAACTGAACCAAAAATAAAAATGAATAACTTTATCATATCCAATTTTTTATTATTATTCCAATTAAGTTTATACCAGCTAAAATACCATGTAGTGAGTTAGCGAAGTAGATAAGAGAATAAAATTTAAAAAATCATTTGTTGACTCCCTGGGGCGAGGATAACAAATAATAAATGTTGTTCAACTCGAAAAGTAGCATCTATAAAAAATGGATGAGACATTCAATGCAAAGTGCTTTACTACACCGGGAAAAGAGATGATGCCAAATGTTATGAAGTTCAAAAGAATTTAAGGAGATATTTAGGGTAGTAGCAAGTGATGAATGAAAATTAGCGAAACAAATAGGGATTGTGATTAAACACCTTTTTTGTACATCAATAGATAGTGGATAATTTAAATCACGAAATTAATATGCATTGAGGGATTTGGCATGGAGTTTATTCATGCTAGTTCAAATAAAAAATTTTAATGGCTGAAATTAGGTCGCAAAAAGGTAAGAGTATGTCCTCGGCGAAAGTTAGAAATAATTTTTATTATTTCACAACAATCCTTCTTATTTTCATAAAACTTTTATAAACAATTAATAAGAAAAGGCATTAATTACCCTTTTTAACTAAGGGGTATCTGTTGGACTTCTGCTTTCATAAATATTTCTTGGAAGACCATTATTAAGGGTACTACTAATTTCTCGCGACAAATTATGAGTGAGGCTTCTTCAGGGTATTATTTACCATTTTAATTAACTTTCTGCGACCTAATTTCAGCCATAAATTTATAAAATGCCTTTTATCAGAATCGAATATTATGTTACTTTTATCTGATCACAAAGTACAATATTTGAATTAGCATGAATAAACTCCTTTCTTTCACGCTAAATCCCTCAATGCAAAATTAATGTGGTGATTTAAATTATTCACTTATTATGCATATCACGATAATTTTACCAAAACAGTTCTTCAAATATAAGAAAACTAGAGGTTAAAAATTTTATAGGCATTTTTAAAGCAATCAATAGTACAAATATAAATCAAATCCAAGACCCTATACTCATAAATTGACATATGCTTTTCTGTCTGATGTTTGGAGTGGTATTTCAGGTATACACTGTCATCATGGTTTCTCAAAAAAAATATCTTCGAAAAAGGCTCAATAAAAAATCAGTACAACCAGTACCATAAAATTCGTGCGTAGGTTCCATGCGTGCGAAGGGTGCGCAGGCACTATGCGAAGGCGTGTACACAGTGCCATGCTCCTGCGGAAAATCATATGTTTGTGAAACATGCCGGGAATGGCGACAAGGATGATGGAGCATGTGAGAGCCACTAATAAAACACAACTGCACTTGTCAGCCATTGCAAAGCATGCTTGGAGTGAGGCGGGCCATAAAATTGATTTCGAAAGAGCGAAGATAGTGGCAAAAGAGGGTCGCTACTACCCAAGGCAAATCAGGGAATCAATTGAAATTCATAAAACACAAAATATTAACAGGGACAATGGCTACCCAATCAGCAACGCGTGGAAGAGAGTACTGACCAATCAGCGCACAGGGGGAGATCGGCCAGTGCTATATAAGACGGCAAAAAATCAAAACTTCTCACCTTCGACGAGAAGACGAAAGCAGGATGGCTTTCGAAACTGTTGACAACCATAAACGACAGACGCGGCTGGAGAACCCGAAAATTAGCAGTACCATAAAAGATTGACAGTATGCTTTAGTATCCTTATAGCTTATTCAATGTCTTCAGATAAGTTTTCTACCTGAGAGAATAGTTGGTACTTGCAATACCTCAGGGTCCCTCAGTGCTTCAATAGGGTGGTTTCCTACTATTTTTTTTTTTTGCTTAAATCGAAAGATTATTACTCCTGGAGTGCGTATTTCAAGCTCTTAGATTTTTAAATGACGATATCTATTATTCGCCATTAAACGAAAAGTGAAAAATTTCAAACGCGCGAAAACGCGACGGCTAAGTAGGAATGATAGGAAAAGTCCGTGTGACGTATTTCTGGTCCCCGCTGCCGCCCTGTGAGGTGACCTTGAGGCGAGGCTTAAGCGCTGATACGACGCAGACTGCTAGCAGGTAGTAGAATACCCTGCTAGCTGGTAGCGCTTGGCTTAAATATGGATTATTAAGAGATGTTTCCCTGAGCTCTGTGCCTCATGCATGCAATGGTAATCTCAGACGATGTAAAACTCCTATCTTCACATGTAGAAACTAGCTCCCTTTGACGTCACGTGGAGTGGAATCGCATGGGCGCCAATCTGGCCTTTTTCAAATGAGGTTAAAATTGACCATTGCCATTCGTCTAAACTGGGATTTCTAAAAACCAAATAATTTGTATATTATGAGTACCCTAATGGTTGGTGAGGAATAGCAATCAATGCCTTTCGTTTCCTTTGATGAAGGAAACTACCCTATTCATAGATTCGCCGGATTTGTTAAGATCTACTCACTCCTTTCTCGTTAACCTGAGTCACAGAGACATTCATATAGGTTACTGAAACATGGCACCTTGAGAGACGCCTATGTCCCTTCGATGAGGTTCTATCACGCAAAATGCATTTCAGCTAGGATATTTTTCCTCCACCCAAACTCGAAGCAGGGTAACTCTGCTTTGTACCACTGTCAACGTGTTCTTCTTAGAAGAACCCAGTTCTAATTCATACTCCGTTCACCCGAATATGGCTCTTATTAGCAAAGACAGAAATCCTCATTTGAACGCAACTCATTTCTTCACGGTTTGATTATAGTTACTAACTTCACTAAATGCATATAGTGCTTTGGTGTAGTGCATGGTAAGCACTTTTTTATAATAAAAACTAGAGATTCATTACATTTCTATAGCTCCCAAGCTTTAAGAAATATGGATATTCATGAAAATATGAAGCTACAATTTGATTTATATACAAGAGAAATCTTAGCTTATCCCGGCGTTTAATGGTAACTAATTGTTTCGCGTATTTCAAAGTTACTACTCCACCGAAAATTTATCGGTGCCTTAGAAGGCCATTTTTTGGGTGGTTAGCCATGAAACTATCATGATTTCTTTTAATTTTCACTCGCTAAATGATAGGTTAAGACTAAAAAACACTAAAACAATATTTTTGTTACCACTGTATTGCCTTCTCAATTTATCTTCTTGGGCAGCATAGAGTTACGCCTGTAAAACAGATGCTGTGTGAATGCAAGTACGATGGTCACGTAACTACCAACAAAGTGCAAGCGGAATATCAGGCGAGGATTACATCCATATGGACAGTGATATTTATGTTTTAATTCACCATGCCTCTGACCTATACCTGCGGGCAAAAAGGCAATGTACGTAAGAAAAGGGAAATATATACGTATATGGGACGAATAGTATAAAATAACGGAGCCCTTATGCACGCTCTGGCCCAGGCCAGGCCGGATGAATTTAACTCACCCGACAGACTCGGGATGTAGACGCGTGCCTACGGCCTGCATTCTCCAAATGACAAACCTCTCCGGGCGATCTCAAAAAACAACAAAGAGGACGACACAGGCACGCCGACAGCCAATTTATTACTTGCAATAGGGACTCGCAACAACCTACAGATACGCTTGCGAATACAATACAAATAAATGAAACACATAAATCCAGCGGCATATATTTCTCTTCTTGTATATCTCTTTCTACCAACAAGCACGTTTTATCAGCGTCGAATAAATAGGAATTATGTGCCAAGATAACTGTGTTTCATCATTCCATCTAACATTTACCTTGTGGCTATGCTTTGTAGCTACAGCTTAATCCTGTATGCAAACTATTGCGAAACGGATCCCCGTATTTTGTCCCAGTAAGAAAAAAGCTATTAATTGATATCTATTTCATGTATTTATCATACAATGTCTTCTACATTTAATTGGAATCGTTAACCGATCAATAGGTCTCCGATGACGCGTAAGGAATACGACATACGGCCTATAGTGTGTTACATTAAAATTCAAGCTAGACGCAAAAATATTTGATTCGTCCACGTTCTTAGGTGCGAATATATTCAGTTTGTCAAACTAAAATGCTATTGCACGACATACAGCTAATTAGCCCGATTCAATACAAACTGTGACGTTGCCTGTGTACATACTCAATAAGCTGCCAATTCGAAATGATAGGCTCTACTAGTTATTTACTTTTCCCGGTAAAAACCTTTTTGCGTACGTGTATTTCGGCATTATTTTATCCATCGCACAGTGGGCGGAAATCGGAAAAAGCCGGACAAAATTACAAAATGGCTTTTTTTGAGTTATAAACTTAAAACTTCGTAGGTATACTCAAAAATGATAAAAATTTATGGACATGTACTTCATTTGACATAGATCCTACCCGTTACTGAGATACAGGGGCTCAAACGTGAGCAAATTTCCATAAAAACGCCCGTCTTCAAATTTCTCTGAAAATCTTCCAAAGTAAGCGGATGGTGAAGTTATAGGTGGATTCTTGCGGAATAAAAAACCACATAATCTGTTGACATGGTGTTTTTTCTTTAATTTTCCTTAACCTTAAAGAATACCGTCCATAAATTCTTACCGTGCAGTAACAAAATGGCGGATACTGTTTTTCGACAAAGTTTTACATTTAGGTAGAGTTTGAAATGGGTTTTTGGCAAAGTCACGCGGAGTAACTTATATGAGAGCATTCTTTGAAGATTTCTTGAGGTTTTTATGCAGTATTCTTTGAAATAAGTTTACGTCGCCGGAAATTACACTGATTTTTCGATCGCGCGGTAGGGTTCGTCTCCGCGCGTCGGGAGTTGGATTAGCCGCGACGCGGTAAGGTTAGTGAAGCTGTATGGGTTTTAACGCTCAGCATTCACCGTTTTTATGTTTTGCTTCAAGACACAGATTCTCAATTGGTCTACGGTGAAGACAGTGGAGGTTTTTCATGCGATGTAAGTGCATGTTTCATCGAAGTTCGTTTCGTTTTCTTTGGATACGATCGAAGACCATACTTCTATTAAAAGCGTTCAAACCTCGAAAAAGTGAGTTGTTTTCCTGGGACTCATACAAAAAGACCTACCAGAGAGATACCAGCTGAGACCCTTATACCTTCATCACTCTCCGATCCCTGACCCTCAGCATTCTACTTCGAAAGGATTTGATCTTTATTTCAATGGAACATAGGTCGAACTGGGAAATCAGCAGTTGGAGATAAATCATTGATCAACCAACCACAATAGGGTAGTTTCCTTCATCAAAGAAAACGAAGGGCATTGTTTGCGATTCCTTACCCACCATTAGTGTATTCATAATATACAAATTATTTGGTTTAGAAATCCCAGTTCAGACGAATGGCAATGGTCAATTTTAACCGCATTTGAAAAAGGCCACATTGGCGCTCATGCGATGCCACTCCACATGACGTCACAGGGACTTAGTTTCTATACGAGTAGATAAGAGTTTTACATCGTCTGCGATTACCAATGCATGCATGAGGCACACAGCTCAGGGAAACATGTCTTAATAATCAGCTATTAAAACTGCCTAAGGTCGGAAAGTTTCCTTCGTTTGATAGGGTATTAATAATCCTTATTTAAGCCAAGCGCTACCTGATAGCAGGGTACTCTGCTAACTGCTAGCAGCCTGCATCGCAGCGCACACATCCTTGCCCCGAAGTCACCTCACAATGCGGTAGTGGGAACCAGAATGACGTCACACGGGGTTTTCCCAGCATTCATACTTAGCATTCGCGTTTTCGCGCGTTAGAAAATTTTAACTTTTCGTTTAATCGCGAAAAATAGATATCGTCATTTAAAAATCTAAAAGCGTGAAATACATAATCCAGGAATAACAATCTTTCAATTTAGGCAATAAAAAAATAATAGGAAACCACCCTATTGCAAACCTGTTACATAGAGCTAAGCGAAGTGAAGGCGAATCAGTGGATACAAATGCATGGCCATAGGTCTAGGAAGACTGAGAATAGGGAAGCGGGAAGAAAGATGTAACCGAATGGGAACGCGGAGACAGGGAAAAATGGGATGGGATGCGAGTGTACATATATATGAAGTGGAATGCGAACTCGATAGATAGCGGAGGAGGGGGAGGTATTGCTCCCAGCTCTTCAATATCCCCTCCTTTTTTCCCCGGAGGGCACAAAATTCTCTGGTGTGCCCCGAAGGAGGCTGTGCTGGACCAAAGGATATGCCGAGCGTACTTTGGAATGGGGAAATGCCTTCTTTTTTTTGTTCGGAGGGACCATAAATCTGAATTTATGGGTAACTTATTCCGAATTCTTTTATCTCTATCTCTCGTGCTGTCTTTTCCTCTCTCTACACTGTCGCATACATATATACATATACATGTAGTATATGATACGGGCGTGTACACTAACTCAAGTCCGACAGGATGGAAAAATCTGATGCTAAGTGTGTTTAAGCCGGTCGCCCCTAAATCGTCAAAAATGGGGCAAGAAATCGCTCATTGTGATTGACACTTTCTTTTTTTTCATACATGACATGTTTTCACTCAGTCAGCGATTAGGTACAATTTTGTGCAGGAGGATCAAAGGAAATTGAAAGGTCGTCAGGAATACGGAACGCAGCGAGTAGGTACAGGATATACAGGATATATAATTTTAATGGATATTACAGCGCTGAAATATTGAGGGGGATATCTCATAAGTATACACTTGTGTATCCGATATCAGGGTTGTGTTTAAGACTGTTAATGTTTTATTTAAGTTTGCTGTCTTTTTTCTGTTATTTTCTGTCTACACACACACCTAACTCACTCTTTCGTTAATCATATTTGGTAAAAAATGCCAATAGCCAAAGTCAAACTATTGTTAAACCATAATTATTAAGAGGAATTAAAAACAAAGAGCAATTCATCATATTTTGGATAAAAAACTATCATCATAAATCGCTAAAGACCATGAAGGTCTTCTAACCATTTTCCTGTGCTCGTGGTAATTTTTTAACGGCCTTACCCGCTAAGACCATGTCTCCAGCGTAGTTACTTAACTTAGTTTTGTTGTATAAATTTTGAGTATGGGCTATACTCACGTTGGGGCTGGAGTATTTATCGTAAAAATAGCGAACATCAAGTATCCTTGCAGGCACGAAGTGTTAGACTTTTATAGCAAAGTCTAAATAATACATTGATATTCATTAGCATATTGTGTGCAAAACGTCCGCTTTTTGACTTTTTGTTAATAATTGTTCAATTCATGAAATTAATAACGTAAATTTGCTAACTATTAACATCACTCAAATGAATAATAACAAAGAATAACTCAAATTCTACAAGTATTAGCATGATTTACAACAGCCAAAAGAATTGCTGCGAAGATTCATCCGGAACAGTCCACAAATTTATAGGGGGGCATGACGCCTCGCTGGAATAACTGGCTATAGCTCTCCACCGGAAATCGGGATGTCCGGATTCGAATCCCGGTTCAGGACTAATTATTTTTTCTCTGTGGAATTTCCGCATATTCTTTTGCATCTCGGGTGACTCCGAGAAGTTATCAACGTAGCCACTCCCGCTAGAGTATACACATTCTTAAATTTACCAAAAGAACATAACTTAAACAGAATAAAATGGCAAATGACCAGAGACAGCATGATTTGAAAATAATTCTTTTAGACTTATTTCATTCGATGGAAAAAAGGTTTTATTCTTTTCCCCCAAATTATTACATTCAGGCCATTCATAACGCCGTTATCAATACGGCATGTGATTTTAATTGAACTGGCATTGTTCTATTTCATACAATGCATGAGGGCTCAGGGGAGCCCTTCGAGGATACAACGCACAGGGGCCGGGAACCAAGCCCGTGGCTTATACGTCCGATCACCCGGGGAGGGGGAGGAGAGGAAGGGGAAAGGAAAGAGGCGCCGCCGCGATGGGAGCCCGTCGACGCCTCTGGAAAGGGATAGGAGCGGAAGGGAGGGGACGAGGGAAAAACACCCCATCGCTATAGAAGCGAAGAAGGCCCTCCATTTCATACAACACACTTCGCTCACATTCTTGCGGCGGTACGAGTGATCAAATACATGCTTGCACACTCACCGACCTTTCTTCTTTCCCCTATCCGCCAAATACACGGTGCGCCTCATTCGCTATTCCGTCCCGACAAAATATCGAGCAGAGAGAGAGAGGACGGGAGAAAGGATGACTTGAGATGGAGGATAAAATGAAGACGAGGGAGAAGAAGAAAAAAACGAATGACAGACTCCCTCTATCTCCACATCCACTACACCCATTCCTCATTCGCGTCATCTTCTCCGCGAAATATATTAAAGAAAAAAACCTTTCTCTATCGCTCCGATCATATTTATCCCGATACTTCCGAACATTTCTTTTTCTCGCTCTCCTCGTGCAAAAGTCGTTCTTTTCTCTCTTAGCGATTCCGAAAGGTCTCCGTTCGGGGGTAAAAATAAGAGCATTCCACCCTCCTTCCCCCTTTTTATTTAGCGCACCCTCTCATTCCCCCACTCTCATTTTTTTCCGGCAAACGGAACTCGTAATGCGAATTGCCCCCTCGTTCACACGCCATTAGATTTCTCTGCTCGATTCAAGGCTATGGGAACGACGGAATTCAGGTTGGAATCTGCCTGGCTTCCAGAGAATAGGTACATTTATACATCGGTGGAGTGATTTTCGGGTAATTCTTCCTTGGGAAAGTTTGCGATATTGAATATATTGTGAAGGCATCAGAATTACAAGTCTGCTGATTATGTTAAAACTACCTAGAATGCAATGAATTTTTTTTTCAAAATTTTCAGGGCCAGTTATATAGATGTAAACCAGAAAGATTATGCTCTTCGTACGACATAGAATTTGATAGGTAAAAGCGCTTATGCTGAAGCTCAAGTATAAGATAAAGGAAGTATACGCAGCAACTTTCAGAATAGTCGAGTGTCATAAGCTATCAAATGACTGCATAACTTTGGTTTTAATGATTTTTACGTTTTGAAGGGAAAACAAAACCACTGGAGAATAGCTAACAAAAGAGTTTCAGAGGTTTCCAGTGAACAAAACGAAATACTCTGAGCAAGAAGCAAAAAAAGTGCTCTGTTATCCAAAACTTGATGCAAAATATTTTAAGAAAAACAGTAATTAATACACTTGAATTGGTAAAATAGAGTAAAAATATATCCCATAAAAATACCAAAAGACATTACCTATCTGAAATATCACAATAAATAGTATGAGATACATGTGAATCTTTGGATAAAACAGTGCTTAAACGTAACGAAAAAATTTTCATACATTACTTATTAATAAAAGCGGCACATCATTTGCTGTAGTATCGTCCATTCCTTGACGAGCACTTGGAGCTCGTTGTATGAGAAAAAATGAGTAGTAAAGATCTGATGAGTACCCATTGAGGAGCCTCAGTCTTTCACTCAAATTACACTTGCATATTTATGGCTTGCATATTTATGCATATGTAACGGAAGGTTGACATCATAATGTATGTACTGTTAGCTCTGTAATTTCCCTTTCACATCTGGGCAAACTCCCTGATGTAGCAATCACACTCAACGCACACATTTGCATTGGGGAATGTCAATAACAGAAAAGGGACGGTCATGTTTCCCACATCTGCTGATTTTTATTTACTTGAAAGGTGAAACGAAAATAGAACCTAATTTTATTTACTAAGAAAATTCTAATAATATAAAGCTAAGAGAACTTTAACTGGCTATCAAAACAGTTCCACAATATTTTAATCTAAACAACAATTCGGCTTGCAAATGCTCTATGTAAAATAACGGTTATCAATACCAAACACGTTTAGAACCTTCTTTAATTTTTCTTGCACTAAAGTCACAGATAGGACAAGCACAATGAAGCAGCTAATAAATAATATCTATGAAAGTAAGTATAAAATGTACTGATGAGATTAATTAAGTGCGTCTGTACAATGCTTATCTCCAGGATTGGAGAGCGTCACGCCATGTGTCTGGGATCACAAGATGGAGAACTCAGATTTGCCAGAATCAGACAGACTTTCTGGTTCTAACTTACGGCAAAGACTTATGATGAATTGAGGTGAAATGCACAAAATAGTGTACCTCTCCATTAAATAGACTGCAATGAATTAAGAAGTTTGATAGCTGCCATTACACCAGCAAGCCAAGGCCAGATTAGCATGGACTGCATAAAAAAATAGTTTGGTGGTGCTCCACCTAGGACCGTAAGTCGGTGGATCCGGGTTCTGATCCAGGCTAAGAAATTGACTCATTCAAGAAGAGTAACATTTATGCTGTATGTGAGCAGAAATTTCCTTGAAGCGCGATGGTAAGATCACCATTGACTTACTTCTACTCATGCGTATGGACTATCTTAACTTAATAACATCTAAAAGTGCGATTCGTACGATTCTAGCAAAAAGATACTTTGAAATCTTAGGTGGATAAAAGATGAAATGTTTGTAGATAAGACGTAAAAGAATTAGCAATACCGAATTATTCCTGGAATGCAGTAGTATCATAATAGCAAGTACAGTATACCATTAAATGTTAATGCGATTTCGCCGTAAAATTTGCAAAGAGCAAGGGGCGGTTACATCTTGTAAGTACGAGAATCATCAAATCGAACTATATAGATTCATTCCAGGGAATATCATCTCAATAAATCAAATTGGATGGTCATCTAAGTATGGACAGGACTGCTCACCGTCCATCATGTCTAACCATTATTACATCGTAAGCCATTTCGCTACCTTTTTCGCCATATTTCAAATGACTACTCTCACCAGCCAGCCATTATGGAAGGAAAAACCTGCCCTCCTATCCCTTTTTTTTTCTTCTTTGGCAATAAATTCATTCCATCCAGCCCATCCTGCACAATAAACTGCCACGAAATATCAATTTCTTATACCTATGCGTCGCACCGAGGAGAAAAAACGAGACGCTGTCCACTTTTTTTCCCGCAAGAGCCATTCGTGGAAGGAAAGGCTGGGCAGTGAAGGACCGGGAAACGGTCGACAAGAAATGAGGACACTTTGAGCACATTCACGTCCAGCGAACATCAGCACGATGAACAAGGGCTCTGCAAAACGTACCCCTAAAAAGACAACATCAAATACAGCACGGTTTCCCTATTTTCCAAAAAGATAGAATTAAATTAGAAGAGGCAAATTTCCGCGAACCGCTTTAGTCAGCTAAGTTCAAGAATGTCCATTTCCATTATTTAAAACACAATTTTAACTAAATAATCAGACATTAAAGCACGTAATGAATCAAAATAAAGTAAACAAACGTTATTGACTTGCGCCGCGTGTAATCACTATCCACAAAAACTAGAACCCTCCATCAATCAAAGATGTTCACGAAGTATACCGGGGCTGGCCGCGGTGATAACTTTGCGGTGTCACCCACAATGCACAAATTGCGCAAAAAATACACAGAGAAATAATCATTCGCCCTGACCGGGATTCGAGCCCGGATCCCCCAATACCTGGCCGAGTGCTTTAGCCAGTTCAGCGACCGAGGCGTCATTCTCCCCTGTGGAAATTTGATGGCCACACCTGACATGGTGGTATGGGCCGCTGAGCATATGACGCCACAAGCAGTTAAATATATTCAGTATAGTTCTCAAATTTCCTCAGGGGAGAATGACGCCTCGGTAGCTTAACTGGCTAAAGCACTCGACTGGAAATCAATTCGGGAAAAATTCGGGTTCGAATACCGGTCAAGGCGAATGATATTCCTCCGCGGATTTTTCGCGTAATATATGCAGAAATGCCAATTTGGGCATAATTAGATTACATCAGTAATTAGCACAGATATTAAGTCTATCCTTGCAAGCTATAATTTGTAGCAATTCAAATTAAACATTATCCATTAAAATTCTGTGGCATACATTGATTGTTTCCTGAACAGAATATTTTATTACCCATTAAACATAACACACGACATCACAATGCATTTCCAAATGCCGCCGGTGAACGTTTTCGTTATTAAGTTCTAGACTGAGACCAATAGACTTAGATGCTACTCATAATTTCCTCTTCGACACTGACGATAATACCCTAGCATCAAAGGATTACTAAGCGCTGGTAAATAGAGAAAATCGCGGAGATAAAATATTAAATATGATATTATTCTCGAAGTGTAAGGTACACGTGGCATTAAAAATAACATTAACAGTTCAGCAGACACATCACATCAATTCGGGTTGTATCTGCAAGTTCTTGGAACAATAAAGGGAAACAGACACGTGAAAGACAGCTAGGAAATGGGGATTTGACGTTGAGTGAGTTGGATGTCGGTTACGTTCTCTAAATTTATACGTGCCCAATGACCTAGGTTGGCAGATATTTCAATTTGGAAGTCAAACCCTTCACTTTTTTCCCATGTTTTGTGTTCATTTTTATATCACCGCATTCTCAGTTACAAATGGTTATTACTCAACGATATTTAGTTAAGTATGACACAATTTTGATCTAATTAAATCAAAGAGACAAAATACCTCACTACCTCCTAAATACGATATTATCACGAGTAATTATTTACTGATTTTACCAATAACCAAAAAAGAAAAAAAATCTACATCTAAAGGCAAGATGGCCAGCGATTCCTTCCAGATTTAAGACTTATTAATCGCTATATAACCACACGGTAATGCCTAGAGCCTCGTAGAATATGCATTACATCCTAATTTTACGATAAAATTTTGATGGACTGTATCAGATATCCGCAGTGATTGTTAACTTTTTCGGTCATTACTCCTTTTTCTCCTTTTACATTTATTTCGCGCCTTCACTGATAATAATTAACGTGTGTATCATAGAAAAATTACCCGATGACAAATTTACCACGAAAAAGCACCAGGAAAGATGCCAAAAGCTCTGGCACTAGTACACTCAAATGCGGGCCTGGCAAGGCCGGGAGAAATTTGTCGCAGCAAAAACTGCCAACGCTTCAGCGTGACATTCACACTCTGATTGGCCAGCATTTAAGGATACTATAACATACGCTGCGCGACGTCGATATATTAGATGTTCCAGCCAAGCGACGCTACGCGAAGTTCCGATTTCAATGAATTCAATTGATTCGGCTTTTACTTTGTGAAAATCCATGTTGAAATGAAAATACACAACCTCGGTAACTTTTCACTGAAAAGTTGAAAATAAAATAGTTTTGTTCCACCCAGATGGTGACTAATTTAACAAATTCACTCAGAAAGGGGTTCGTTGCACCACTATTCTCTAACACTCTCCTAGCCACTTCCACAGCTTCCAACGCGGGTACATTAGTAAATGATTGGATACATCAAAGTGAAAAGTTACCAAGGTTGTGTATTTTCATTTCCGATTTCAATATTGCACAACGGAATTTCACCAAACGTTTCTCCCTCCAATAGCTTTCTATCTCCGCGCCGAAACGTTCTTCCATGTCAGGATCGTACCCTTAGGCAAGGATTTTCCGCAGGCACACTCGGGTTTATCCAACCAAACTCTAACCCTAGCAACCTACATCCCTTAGCTGCCGCTTCACTCAACCCTCAACCCCGACTGTCTTGTCGTCCCTTTGAAAAACCACCCCCCTGCCCTTAGATCATGCCACCTTCCAAACAATCTTCGAAAATCTCCAGTCTCGCTTCAGACTAGCTCCAGAAGTTCTTCCACTCAGGCTGTTCAGCCTTCCGATCCATCGCAGCCATGCTTGGGGAAATAAATCCATGATCATGCGGAATATACAAGTTCCCTTCCACAACTCCAAATTCATCGCACAAAAGGGGGAAGTTCCATAGCAACCCCTTGAACAGACTGCAAGAGATGTGCTGAATATATTTATAGGCTGGTATGTCCGATATATGTACATGCTACGTTTAAATCCTTAATTTTTTTCACAGAATTTAGTCCTTAAAATTTTCCACGAAATAAATAACTCCATATAACGCGTTCTATTGTGCTAAAAATTCTCAATATCGACGGCAAAAACATTGGAACGGTTAAAAACATCAACAAAAAGTAAAAAAGCTGACGTTTTGCACATAATACTAATGAATATCAATGTATTATTTAGACTATGTTTTGAAAGTCTAACAATTCGTGCCTGCAAGGATACTTGATATTCGCTAGTTTTACGGTAAATTTACTCCGGCCCCAACGTGAGTATAGCCCATACTCTAAATTTATACAGCAAAACTAAGTTAAGTAACTACGCTGGAGACATGGTCTTAGCGGGTACGGCCGTTAAAAAATTACCACGAGCACAGGAAAATGGTTAGAAGACCTTCATGGTCTTTAGCGATTTCTGATGACAGAATTTTTACCCAAAATATGATGAATTGCTCTTTGTTGGTGTGTGTGTAGATATAAAATACCAGAAAAAAGACAGCAAACTTACAGAAAGCATTAACAGTCGTAAACACAACCCCGATATCGGATATACAAATATATACTTATTATAATAATAATATGCTTTAATTCGGGCAAGGTTGAGACTCAGAAGTCCCCTCTTCCACCTACTTATGAGATCAATATCCCCGTCAATATTTCAGCGCTATAATACCGAAAAAATTTATATATCCTGTATATCTGCTCGCTGCGAGTCCCGTATTCCTGACAACCTTTCGATTCCCTTTGATCCCCCTCCACAAAATGGTACCTACACATCACCCCTATCGTCGTATTTCTTGAGCAAAGGACTTCGTCACCGGAACCTCTCGATTCACCCCACCACTTCCTTTCATATTTTTTACTTTACTTATTTTTTTAACCTTTAAGAAAGTAGCGTTCCGATTTCTGATTTTTTTCTCTTCGTTTATCGCGTTTCTTTCGAGGAACTCCCGCTGTCGATCCCTTTCTTTCCCGATCCTGTTTCCTCCCCGACTCGAACAGTCAGTCGCTCCCAAAACGATTTCTGATACTACGTTTGCTTCCATCACCTTGTCCCCTTTTCGCTCATACATCGCTCGCGCATTTCCTTTCATAAAATTCCCCTCATCTCCCAATTCTTACCTTTCTCGCCTTCTCTCTTCCCGGGCATTTGACGATCTCATCCCGAATGGTAGGTATTTGAAACTAAATACCAAGGACCATGCTAAATACCTACCCTCCCTTTAATCCTCGAGCGGGCGCGCTGGCCAATCTCCGAAAATCAAGGATTTCAACATTGTCCGTACATTGTGGTCTTGAATGGCCATGTGTATTCATACTATGTACTTTAACTGTCTATAGTGCGAGTTTTCAAAGCTCGAAGTATTATAGCTAATTTACTTTTAGACCGGCAAGAGCAATCGAAACCCGTGGCGTAAAAAAAAACGCCGCGAGACCGGCCGTGTACGTTGTGCTTTTATTTTCTTGAATGGCCTCGTGTATTCTTACAATGACATTTTGACTGTCTACAGCGTGATTTTTTAAAGTACAAAGTATTGCAGCAATTTTTGTTTAGACCGGCAAGAGGAACCCGACACTTTTGGCGTATAAATTACGCCGCGCGACCGGCCGTGTACCACCTGTGTACCGTTTTATCTGCATCACCAATAAATGTACAACCTTGAAACGATTTCTACGAACAAAGTTAAATTTATAAAAAATCAAGTGTTATCATATAAATGCATATATAGTGGACAAAGTTCGCCACGCGCCCAGTCATGTAAATATATAAGGCGCGCCCGCTCGAGGGTTAAAGAAGCAGCTAGTTGAGATTCAATTTTCAGTTCACATAATCAACAAGACTCAATGGCGGGAAAGAAATTCCGATCTTCATAGGCGAGAGACTCTCCCTTGAAGAAACAAATACAAGCACGGCCAAGAAAGGTGTAAAAAGCCTGCTGCCGTGTTAAGAACAGATTTCACTCTGCAACTTATGTGTATAACAGTGTGATATTAACTTTTCACTACACAATTTCCGCACTACGCAGACGTCATCGAATATGAAAATAAAGTCAAAAATTTTACAAAGAATATTTACGGGTTTCAATAAATACTTTCTACTATTATCTGTTAACTATGGATGTTCTTCTGCCAATGCTTAAATTTTCAATGTAAACAAAGTATACGTTCCAGAAAATAAATTAGCCCTTATAGCCCTTGGTCTTTTATTAGCCCTTATAGTATTAGCGCTTACAACTTTCAACAAACTACCGGGTGGTACCATTCATTTTTTAAAAGCTTTTTAAGGATATTTCACTGTGAATTGATTAGTACCTATATGTATTAAATTCTACCAATTAATGTGTCAACAACGGAATGAGAAGAAGGAATAATACATTAATTTTCTATTCCTTTGATAAGATCAATTCCATTAATAAGATATGACAACACCATCTACAACTGTGATGTACTTTAATGATAACAGAAGTAAGTCAACGAAATCATAACCGGGGAATCATAACGTGTTTCACCAATTTAGAGGTTAACAACAAAATACATCAATTACCGGTGTTGAGACATTCATGGGGATCTGCGATAGCATATCGGGGAGAAAGTGATAAGCAATGAAAATGGGCTGAAGTACAATGTAGATGAAATGAATGCGAGAAAATGAGAGAAGACGACGAAGAATAGATACAGTACCCAGAGTTGTGGTGAAGAGGAAGGAAAAAGGTTTGAAATATACAGCTGCGGCCAAGATACAGAAATTGATTGTAACAGTTTGACCACAGTGCAAATAATCTAAAATTACCCTTAGAATATAACACAATAAACAAGACTCAACTGCATTATTATTAAATAGTTTTTTGTGGAATTCGATGAATACTGCTGTGGATAAGCCTTGTCAGAGACTTCAGAATATTAATGTCGGTAATAGGAACGAAATATTCGACATGCCACTAAAAATATTCAATATAAACCAGCAAAAGACGATAGAATATTCAATTTGGGCTAAATCTGAAGGTCTACAATACACCGGCGGAACTTAGTTTTATGCATGATGGAGTACTGGAGAATAGAGAAAAACCATTCCTTGCTTACGATTATATTTTCGGCTCTTTTACGAGAATAAAGGTCACGAAAAAATGCCTATCCTCTCAAATCATTCCTGGCAAGAAAAGACAGGGTGATAAAACACTCACCCATCAATGTAAACAGCATAAGTCTTTTATGACCCTTGAGTCTATTTACCTATTACCCCACAACCATTTTAACAAACTGTTTCATTCACGACTGCTCTCAGGTTTTCACACAAAGTTACTAGTTTCGAGACTTCATTCCAGGTCACTTCGTGACTTTTTGTCCCAAGCCGTTACACCATTTGTCACATAACACTCGAAGCATTTATTACCTTCGAATCGGTAAAGAGTTCACGAGAAACCTCACCCTTTCTTTATGGGATGCGTTCCTTGCGAGGGCAAATTTTCCACTTGACGTGACATGACGCGTCACCGTGGTAGGTGAACAAGTGAATGGGCTTCGACGTGAGGAAGTCTCGCAACATCATCGGCGCGCGGCTGAACGGAATTCACGCTACTCGTCTCAAACGTCACGACACACTCGTAAAAAAAACACGTCGCCCTTCGAACGTGCCACTGCAAGGAGAAAAATGTTTTTACTTACTCTTCTATCTGGAAATCAAAAAAAAAAGAAACAGGAGACCTTTTACGGCTCTCAAACAGGCTGGCGGATTTCCAAGTTTATTTGACCAATGTGCAGCGGATAGCAACCTCTTACATCCACTTCATTTCCGAGGACGAAGGATCGGAAATGTGCCAGGGTTTTCGCGAAATAATTCACTGGAATGGATTTCCATTTCGTATTTTTTAATTTTTTTTCTATTTATTTATAGAGGCAAAAGAGACATTGAATATACGCACAAATTCGGTCGAAATCGGAAAAAAAGCAGTGTGATTTCGGGCTGGGCCTTTTTGGACAATTAACGAAATATTTTCATCGATTAGTCACAGCAGAGTTATATATTTCCAAGTGCTTACTCCGCAGTCCGACAATTTTACCGAAATTTTCATTTAAATCTTACAAAACTGGCTTGAAATTCTGGTGCAATTTAATTTTCGTGCTCACTACTATTTTCGGATCGACACGTAGGAACGTACATATTCACGGTCAAGCATTAGCGTGAGCGAATATTTCGGGTGTAGATGAATTGGATGAAAGCATCATATATCAGGAACACTTCCTCGCCAAGCGTGAACAGGTTTACATACTTAGTAAATTAAAATGCAACCTCTGAAATTGAAGAATTTTATGCCACTGATGAGGATGGCTCGCTACAAAGAAATGGCACCTGGCCAAATTTAATAAAATGTTTAAAGAGTAAAAAATAATTGATGAGTTCTGGGGTAATTTTATTATTGAAGTTTCTCAAATAAATTGAATTCGGCCTCAATTCTCCAAATACTACCGCTAACTTTAAGGCCGTCATCAATTGTAGATAAGGAAATACTCCGCCGAGACGAATCATAGACTCTTTTTTGCAGTATCTATCAAATGCTGTATTCGGATTCGGAAGAACGGCAAAAATCTGCCTAATAAGGTAACTGAATATATTGCTTAATTCATACATTTATCAAGGGTGATTCCCCTCTCTCAAACGCTGTGTTTCGTTGCATTTTCAAAAATTTCAAGTGTATGACACGAGGAAATGTTGTGGATATTAATATTCTTATTCACATTTTAAAAGTTATCAAATTCTATTAAAATATAAACACACTAGGAATATAGACAAGTGAGAGGCGATGAAGAGGCAATCATCAAATATAAAAACACAACCTCTATTGAATGGCAGGAATGAGCTCACTATAGATTAACAGATTAGAGAAAGAACATTTAAACATTCAGAGAAGCGTTTCATTCCCAGACCAGATAGAGTCATGGGCGAAGCTCAGAGTTTTATGCTGGGGGGGGGGGGGGGGGGGGCAGCACTCCTTCCAGGGGTTTAGGGACTACGGAGCACCCCTGGTAAAAGGGGGGGTATTTCTTAGCCCCCTAAGTGCTCCTTGAAAATTTGTTTAAATTAGCATTTCAAAATCACATTTAAGTATTATCCAAGACTAAAATCACCTGAAACTTATGATGCTTTTATATCCATTGTATTTGAATGTTAATTTTTCGTAATTTGTTTCGGACAAATTACCATTTAATTTGGGAGGGGAGACAGGCTTCCATCCGAAATGACTTTTAGTTCTTTACTTCTATCCCCTGGTGGCATTTGGAAGGTAAAGAATGAATGAAATACACGATTTTTTCCTAACGTCTATATTTTTATCCCATCTAAAGGACGCCTGAAGTTCATTCCAATCGCTCATTTCCGTCATTTATTTATTTATTTATCAAATTGTCCACATACAGCATAGTTTGCCATTTTATAGTGGCACAGTATAACAAACATAAAAGCACAAACACAATCAAACATAATTAATTTAAATAAATAACAATACATTGAAGTAAGAAGCTCTTTGACCTTAAGAGCTTACATTAAGGTAGAAAAGAGCGCGGTTTGTAAAGGAGTGGTTTGGAATGGAGAACGGGTCAATGTGATCTGGAAGGGAATTTATGAGGGAAGAGAGGCGGGAGAGGATGCAACGTTTGGTTAGTGACAATCTGGGAATGGGCACATGGAGGAGCGAATGCGTTCGAGTGGGTCTGAATGGAACTTTAAAGTTTAGATTGGAGACGAGATCGGGACAGTCTATGGAAGAGTTTAGAATGCTATGTATTAGTTTTAAATCAGATTTTAAGATTAAATTTGGAATATTAGATATAGAGAGAGTGTGCAAAACAGAATCAGCGGACATATTACGAAGATGAGGGGCTCTGCACTTAACTATATTAGTGAAAAAAGTTGTCACACTTTTAAGAGCCAAAACATTGGATGGGGCTGAGATTGTCCAAATGGGGGAGCAATACATTATAACGGGAATGACAATAGTTGAAAAATATGCGCGTAATGCTATCGGGTCTGCAATTTCTTAAAAGCGGTAGAGGGGGCCAAGGAGACTGGGAATGCAAAGCTTACCACACGTAAAGTGGCGCAAGTATTGCGCTCGCCTTAAAACAGCGCTGTGAAGAAAAACAGGTCGTAAAAAAAAATAAAAATCTGAAATCACGTGAGATTGCAGTGTTACATCTCGCACATAAGGTGGTTATAGAGGCAGCCAGTCGCCGGTGGGCGATATAAGCAGACCTTCTCCTTCGGAATATCCTCCCACGGGCAACATTTCTATCTCGTGCTCACAGCGAGGCAATCTCTCAAGGGTCCCGTTCGCTCCTTTCCTTCACTACCGATTCAGAAGCTCCCTCAACTCCACCCGATCCCGCAACACCACATATATCTCCACACCAAAACAGATCCATCTAGTGTAAGCTTGCTCGACGGGTGGTTTCAGTCAACGCGATTCGATTATTGTAGTCTACGGTAGTTTCCTTCATCAAAGAAAACGAAAGGCATTGATTGCAATTCGTTACCCACCATTAGTGTATTCATAATGTACAAAATATTTGGTTTTACAAAACCCAGTTTAGACGAATGGCAATGATCAATTTTATCCTCATTTGAAAAAGGCCAGATTGGTACCCATGCGATGCCACTCCACGTGACGTCACAGGGACCTAGTTTCTATACGAGTAGATAGGAGTTTTACATTGTCTGAGATTACCAATGCATGCATGAGGCACAGAGCTCAGGGAAACATCTCTAAATAATTAATCACTTATTGAAATTGTTTAAAGTCGGAAAGTTTCCTTTGCGATCGCGAAAAATAGATATCGTCATTTAAAAATCTAAGAGCGTGAAATGTGCACTCCAGGAGTAATAATCTTTCGATTTAAGCAATAAAAAAATAATAGGAAACCACCCTATTCTACCGATTAAGATAGGTTTCCATGGAGTACTAAAGAAGTGATCTGGGAACCTCCCCTTACTTCCAGCGCTTCCTTCTTGAATTCACTCAAAGGCCTACTCCCTTACAATCTACCTAAATTTATTTATTTTTTTTATATTTTATTCCCAAACCTCCGAATACAGCTCTCATAGGCCATTTTTAATCGGGGTATTCAACAATGAAACGCACACGAACAACCATGCCCTGAATAAGGAAATATACCCAGGCGGGAATCGAACCCGCGACCTTATGTTTGGCAGGCGAGGACTTTACCCCGCCCCCACCGAGCCCGGCGATTGTCCATCCTTTTCCTTCCCCTCCCTCGTTTCCCTAAGCATTCCTCCCCGCTAAGTATTCGCTCCATCCATACATTCTGTCTCTTCCGTACTTCACTTAAAAGCTGCCTCTCCTCACCCACCATGTCCAGCACTTCGTCGTTCCTCCTCCTCTCCGTCGTCTTCACTTTCTCCATTCTTCTCCATACCCACATCTTGAATGCCTCCAATCTTCTCTCGTCGTCTTTCCTCAGTGTCCACGTTTCCGCACCGTAGAGAGCTACACTACAGATCAAACTCTTCACTAACCTTTTCTTTAAACTCTTACGTAACGATCCTCTCAGAAGCTCCTCCTGTTCATGAATGCCTCCTTGGTAATATAGTTCTCTTCCTAATGTCCTTACTACTGCATCCGTTTTCCTCTTACGTACTGCCTAAGAAGTTGAACTGCTCAACCTGCTTTTCACCACCCACCTTTATCTTAAGTCTCACATTCCTCGTTTGCGATGCTTTACAAAACCGCATAACCTTGGTCTTCTTGTGATTAATCCTCATCCCTTACTCCTCGCAACGCTCGTATAACGCATCCACTACAGCTTGAAGCCCCCTCGCTGACTGGCTAATCAACGATAGATACTTAAAATGTATTGGCATTGACGTCAAGCGCGGCAATCAGACGATGGGCGCCGATAATTATTGAATGTTAACCACAGACGTCTATAGACAACTATTTCCTTCGATGATCGTTTCCCCGAAACTTAACGATAAGGAGTCGAGACTGAAGATATGGAAGGAGCAAATATTATAATAGTTGGGAATAGATGCTGAAAACCATGATGGAGAGAAATTTCTCGAAGGGTAGGAGGAAAGGGAGAAATAAGCCTTAGCAAGTACAATGAATTAAGCGAGAGAGATCTATTTTTGGTAGGGGGAAAAGCAAAAGAGATATGCAAAACGGTCTTAGTAATAAGGTAACATGGAAATTTTACACGTATTTGACAAAGGTGAAAAGCCAGATTTATGGAAAATTTTTAAATAAGAGTGTATTCTAAATTACTTGGAGAAAGTGGTTAATGAGGTGGTGCCCACGATGAACTCAACTTTACTGAAGGTGAGGATCCCTCCCCCCGGTAAAAATCTTATACGATGACCCAGGCTACACTTTTATCACCTAAATGAGTCCCCAATCTACACCCCCCATGCCTACTACTAAATTTTATCAAACCTACATCCCCCAGCAATATATATACCTACCAGGCTAGCAGCTCCTTATCCAGACAGCATTTGATAATGCCGTGTAAACTTTGAAACCGGTTGAGCGAATAAAATAGCGAGGAAAATTACTGCCGCTGTTTGTACCCTTTTGAAATGAATTTCCACTAATTTTACTCGTTAACAATTGATCGGGTCTATCCAAACCAACTGTAAATTCCTGTCACAAATATTTATACAATTACGCCTATTCGAATAGCCATTTCAGTCATCCCGTCGCGGACGATAAATAAAACGTATCGGCAACGATGTCAGCGAATAATAGGCATCAATATCAGGCCGAAAGAGTGTAAGGCTATATCTACAAAGCTATCTCACTCAATTCGTGCATAAAGGAATCTAACCAATCAACCCCCACTTCCACAGATGCATAGCCTAGAGTTTGCAAGCGATAGGAGGAGGGGATCTGGCAAACATCAAAATCTATCACACACACACACAAACACACCCTCTGCCAAACACCCCACTCTAGGCCTTCAAGAGCAATGGGGAGATAGAGGAAAAAATCCCTGTTTACTCGCATCCGATTCAAGATTGAGTGCTCTCAGTCACCTGATGGGGACATTAATTTCGCTTCCTTTCGTTTCTTCGGGGGATAGGGATAGAGAAACGGCAGTCGAGGGAAAAAGGGGACGTCTCGAACAGTCGGCAAAACTTCCAAAACGTCCTTTTTCTCCCGCTTGGGATATTCGGGAGGGTGGTTTTGAGGGGCGGGGGTGGGTGGGAGGGGCGCGCGGAAACCCCATTTGCTACGCTTCGCCCTTATCCAGTTACCCTCACACACCCAACTCTTGGAGATATATATATTTCTGTTGCCTGCCACATATGCCCCCATATCCCAGAATTCCCGTGTGTGCGACTGACGGATACTGTTCACCCTTAGATGTTAGCAAAGGGAGGAGGGGGGGGCAGGGGACCCGTAGGGGTCTCTCAGGGGTGCGGCATTTGATATGCTGAGTGATACACTCACTTTGCTCCAAAACGCTCTTCAATTTACACTGTGAGACCCGGTTCCAAGCCAGCTATCGGCCATGATCAAGAGGTTATTACAAAAGAATTGGCCTCATGAGATGGTGTTTGTGGCGACAAATACACTGAAAAGGAAATTATTCTGGACGGTAATTCATTCTTTCATCATCAGTGATAATATTTAAAAAAAAACTATACACCCTTTCCGACATTTGAGTTTATTCCACTGCCATTATTTTAGTTAAAATAATTTTTTTTCTGTTATCATTCAGCCGCCTGTAAAAACATCCGAGTACAAATAATGCGGAGTTGATAACCATTAGTGAGCAATTAGTTATGCATCCTGTATAACCTCGATAAGCTTCTATCGACACACGTCATTGTAATTACACAGAATTTTAACGATATATTATTTAATAAATTGATAATATAAAAAAGGAGGAATGTTAACATCGAAATAAATGACTCAGTAAAGGTTAAAAGAGAGTCGAGAAAGAAAAATAATCTCTCATGAAAAAACGAAAAATGGGATTCGTAATTTTGACCTTACTGATTTATTAATAGCAGAGACTGGATTGTGGCAAGAGGATTGAAAAAAAATGCTTATTTTAGAGGTGTAATCAGCTTCCAGTGGAGAACTGGATTCTCTAATCGGTCTTCAATATCGCAAATAAGTGATGAAGACGGTACGGATATCACACCGATAGGCTAATTAGATTCTACGAGAGAGGGTTCTCATGCGTTTTCATAGGCCCATAGCACGGGATTACAGAGGAAAAGTAAGAGAAACTCCAAAGGAAGAGTTTTTAAACATCATCATCATGTCATAAGCATCATAGCCGCCACTTGAATACTATCAATCAACATTCCATAGAGGTTGGAATGAGAACGTGACTTTGTCACCCATTGCCACAACTAGCTTAGCAAATGTGTATCAATCCCATGCTGTGGAAGAGATGGTAGACCGGATAGAGTGATTTATCCACCTTTAATGCAACTAAGGATGACGAAACACTATAAAATAATAGTTTTCAACTATAACCGATTAAATCTCCACAACAATGTACTGAGGAAAATGCGGCCGTTTTAATCAACCAATTGGAAAATTTGACTATTAAAAAAAATATGACAAGCGTTTCATTACATTGCCCATAATCCTACGCATAGACTCGAAATTAGTAATGATGAAATTTATCTTACACTTGTTAAGTTCGCTAATCATACAAATGAGTGATTTGACGCATTACGGTACTATACGTTGTCATTTTTTAAGGATTATGTACCATAATTCATAGAATAAAATGTGGACCAAAAAGACACGCGTGATAGCTGGAATAGAATTTCCATACATTAATTTAAAATAAACATAATGATAGAGAGAAGTTTATAAAGCACTAAGCATAAGTATGTTTGGTTGCAAATAATAACCGAGGATAAAATGGAAAGAAACGCAGAATTAGACCAATTGTAATACTAATATTTTATGCATATTTGCGTAGCAAGGGAATGGAGTCCACATGGCCAGTGATGGAGCTACGCATATTGATATATTTCTAGCGCGTACTATGAAGACAGAAAATGCAGAAAAGACTACTGCAGATAGGAATGACATTATTTAATCCCCGGATTCCTCGATACAATTAAACATACTAGACTACCTTAGATTAAAAATGCATAAATTTTAATCAGTGATAATAATTACATTTTATATTACTATACTGATATTATAATACTATTTTGTGAAGCCGCGACCACCGGTTTTCAGATAGTAAACTCTAATGGTACGAAGACAGCGGAATGCCGCTAAGGTTCGCGAGGACTGTAGTTGGTCAATGGTGGTCACTGGTGATCAATAAATCTGATTCCATTACGCACTGTATTTAAAAACTGATTCACTAGCAAATATCCTCTGACTTAATCGGGGTCCATTATCACTGACTCTTATTTTTCCAACGTAATTTTTTTCATAGATGTCATCATTTGCGTCTGTGTTTCACCGCGTCGTAATTTATTCCGAGACGACAGTTGCACCGGTGTTTCAACCATCGTTGGACATAAGAGGACTGATACTCTACCCAACGATCGTGCAAGAGGGGTCAGCTGGGAAAAATCGGCCAATCAGCTACCGGCAGAAAAATTTGGCTCCATGAGTACCCCGTATAAGTTGTCCGAAATCAAAAATGTAGACAAAAGGCCGCCGAGAAAGAAATATTATATCGCTAATACCAAATTCTATCCTATATTTTCTTTCTAATCATTATTGTCAAACGTTTTTATTGAAGGTTTGAAAAAAAATGTAAATACTTCAAACAAAAAAAATATATAGAAAATTATTCCAAACAAAAAAATGATAAAATTGATAACATATGTGCAAAAAAATAAATAAAAAGAAAAAAATGCGTACTAATGCACCAAAAAAACTAAATAATTGTGAAAAATCACGATAAAATTGTATTCCGGTAATTTCGTGTTTTGGGCCAATCAGGGCCGTTCCCAGCTTGCGACGCCGGCTAGGTTTAGTCTTCCTAATGTTAGAGTGCTTTCGCACGTGCTCACTAGAAGTCTGTCTTTCTGATTCTCCTTCACTAACACTGGAAAGGTTACACTGGTCCCTTTACACTTGCATTGTCATTTTTGTCCCGCATACATACTTTGCGTACATTCATCGCCGCTGAAGAGGTGGTATATGTACTCACCGGCAGCCGGACCATCCGCGGGTATATGAGCCCTTTGAATTTGAGGTGAGAAAGAGAGAGAGCAGAAAAAATTGCAAAAAAAGATATTAAACATACCTTGCTTCTTTTTTTATGATTAGTCAATTTAGATGGAAAAAATGCAACCAAATCAAATTCAAGTTCCTATTTCCGCGCAAACAACAATCTATATCTTGCAATAATCAATAACCATGCTACAGAATATTAACACACTAACAGTGGCGGCATACCGTTACCGAAACTGTATTTACGAGCGCCATTGTCTCATCAACTGGTTTACGTCCCGACCAGCATCATACCTGAAACGCTGGTGGAATTACCAGTAAAACTCTTGTCGCAGAATTAATTTTGACGAAGTAAAACCCAGAAGCGACGGATAGATCTACAAGGCCAGGTATGGAGTGCTTCAGGCTATAGATTCGATATGATTCTAAATCCGCCGAAAATAATCTCTCTCAAGAGCTTAGTGTCTTCGGGGATCAGCTTTCAAAGTCCCCCATTAGCCAGAGTCCAGATCCCTACGGGGGTGGAAGGCTCTCATGACCTTCCGAGCTCCTTTTCCTCCTACGCACCTCCTTCCAAAATAGCACAACGTAACCCCTGACCTCCAACCACACACATTCGCTCGTCCTCCATCAACCACGCAAGCTGCCCCACCTCGCCGCTCAACGATAACGAAGACATATACTCCAGACCGGGGACTTAAGGAAAGCCGAACTCTTCCTTTGTTGCTGCCCTAAACTTATGGCCCATACGGAGGGATTCCTCGACTTCAATACATACCCCTCATTCGTCTTGCTGAATGTCTCCAGGAGCTTCCAAACGCAAACAATACGTCTCAGGTATGGGACCGTTCAGGTGTTACGTAAGACGATTTATCACTACAATGCCTAGCCTCATTACATATCTAAAATGCTCACGGCAGTGTACTTGACAACCATTTTATTCATTTGGGAATTATCGTATTTTCAAATTAACTTTGGAATTACATAGCTTCATTTCATCCATCAAACTGTACATTAGGGCGGATCGGAAAATATTTTTCAAATCCATCTGGCCCAATGAAGAAAAGTTGTGGGACTGATCAAAAATAAGGCCTGAAAATTTTGAGGCCTCTAGGTGAACCCCTGAGCCTCGCTCAAACGCAATTTAGGGGGGAGGTAAAAAAAATCGAAACATGTAATATTTTATGGTCATTTGCCATAGATTTTTCCGAGCACAGTGTACATGCTCTTTTTGGCCGTAACCACCTTCAGAGCGGATTGATCTGCTTAACAGTATCACGTTCAACCACGAGTAAGATGAGTTCCACGAATGAAAACGTAACCGGGTGGGTGTGTCTATTTTTTCCTATTTTTCCTAAGGAGAAAAAGGAAACTTTCACCCGTCAGTAAAAACAACCGTTACAATTTATATACGTATATATTGTACGTTAATGATTTTTCAATCAGCCAAACGGACACCAAACACTCGATATTTTTGATGGATATATTTGAATGAATAAGATACACAGCAAACATCTATCAAGGCTCTGAAGTTGTCTCTTTTTGCACGTCAATTCCAATTGCATGAAAAATGCCTTTTTTTACATTTGATTAAATTGCTGAAAACATTGTAATTTTGGAGGATTCCACTCCAAGCGAGGTTGCCTCTCCTCCCGCAAAACGACAGATTTACAGTCGCCATCCACCGCTCATGGCATCGAAAGGATATTGAAGCGTAATTTCGTATTTTGCCCCGCAACAAAGGCTTAGAAGCTCTAAAGTGAGAATTTTCTGACGCACTGAGGTTTTGGCTAAGATCTGTGGTTTCCTGAACCCATCCAATCCGCTTTCAATTGATACCAAAATAGCTGCTCTAAGTGGGCGCGCTTCGCTACGCCTACATGCCGATGTTGGAAGATAATCTCTCTTTGCTAGGGTAAACCTAAGCTGACCATAAACAGCAATGAAGATGGGTAACGTTAAAGCTTTTTACAAGATGTAATATTAACGCTTCACTAGTTTTAATAAACCTGGACGTAGCAATCACTCATGTAGCAGACATAAAAGATAATTGAAATTATTCCACGGGATGCTCTATTTTTCACTTAATAATTTAACGCACTAAACACATCTATTGCGCGAGTATGAATATTATTTGAGCAGAATAAATATGGCGTGAAAGTTATTTGAATTTTAATGTATTAGACGATGAAAGTCCAACCATATGATGAATAGAATGATATATATGCAGATATTGTGGGCCGATCATAAATCTTTTTTTTCACCCCTCCTTAACTGAGCGCGGTTTTGGGGCTATTAACGTTTCGTGCGGATTAATAAAGATTCAGTCTCTGAGTTAATTATTCGGCATGAGGGCGAACTCATGTGCAAACCGCAGCGTAACAAGAACTTCCTCGGTGTGCTGCTTTGCGCATGCGCAGTGCGTATTACGTTTTATTTCCTTCCTCCGACCGCCTTCTCCAGGGTGTTATCCTTCCACCTTCTCCAACTTGAGCCGCAGTCGCCATTTCCTTGCTTTATTCTTCCCAGCCTTCCATCCCATAGCGGCCTTGGAATTCGCAAACCACTTCGCCATGGCCGCAAGAGATTGAGTGCTCAACATTTCATTTTCGTTGTCCGAGGCATCCAGTGGTTTTCCTTTCACTAGCTGCATCATTCCCTGCCAGGCCATCATTCCAGTTTACGGAACAAGAACACCACGATGGATGTTACGGTTTGAGTACGCCAACGTAGAAATATTAACGGACATTCTGCTGCTTTCATTGCTCACTTTATATGATCGCATTACACCCTAAGATCGGATAAGGCAAAGAGAAACAAAAGTCAAGATTAATCACCGAGTAATATTAATAAAATATCCACCTAAATAAAAACAAAATAGGAAGAAGATATCACAAAAGCCCTCAAAATCTAGTACAGACTTTCTCTAACAACTTCGACATCTCCATGTAAATACTATGTACTAGATCATACGCTTCCGTAGAGGTGATGTTCAGATTTTACCCATGTCCGACCATAATTTAAGATAATGGAATAGGGCGAAGGAAAACCACGATATACAGGAAATGCAGGTTACGTCAACGTGGAGATAATAATGGGCGTGCACCAATGACTACCGCTCGAATTAAGATAGCGCACCACAATTAAATGAAAGCCTCGGATAAAGATGAGTGCTCTAGTAATCACGTTGCATCGCCAAATAATACCGACAATTTATGTACAGGAACAGAAATAAAACATAGCAGCGACAATTCCTGATAACCCTCACATACTACAATCAAATACTATGAAACAATGATTTCACTTAAGTCAACGGGATCTTAGATATTGGAATGTTCTGAAACATGAATACTGTAAAAGATATAGGGCAGGAGGATACCGCAATAGGTGTTGATATTTGGATATGTCTACGAAAAAGTATTATCTCACCTACTGCCCTCCTATCCTCCACTCTTTACCGTATGTTAATACTTTTAGCACTAAACCCAAATGTTGGATTTGGCGATCTGCTGAAATAACAACGCAACACAATATGAAGCTTTTCTCTACTAGACTATAACGAACGCATGGTAGTTTAATTTCCCGTAAATATTTAACCGCTTTTTTTTTTAACCACATGCGAATAGTTAACAGAACATATAGCAAATTTTCCGAACATGAAACAGTAAAACTACAACATATATAGTATGGAGGAATGGATTTGTCTACGTAGAGGTATTTACAGATGTAGTCCCTTTGTTGTTGCATGTCATGCATTATTTCACCACGGCCGGAGAAAAAGTAAGGCTACAGCTATCAGGAGACAGCACAAAGTAGCATCAAGAGTTCTTCTGCCAGACTAAAATAAAACTGATAGGGAAATGAATAATGCCACACAGGCGTCAACTGGAAATATTTATTTGCGCTCTCCAGACGAAAAGTAATCAAAAGAGCTGTTGTCTCAACGGTAAAGATGACTTCTCCGTCACCACGACTCATTATCTATTGTAACTCTATCTATCTATTATCTATTGTACTCTATCTATTGCAGTGGAAGCGTGCTGGGCCCATAACCTACTGTAACTGAATTATTCTTCTTAACTATGCACGATGTTGTTGTCTCTTTTAACTTATTTATTCAACTTTTTCTTACCCTTAACAACCCTTTGCTTATTTATAAACTTCAACACAAAATGTTGTTGATTTAAATTAACATTTCGTTAAAATAATTACTATTAGCTTCAACATTATCAACAAACTAATTGGTTGCGAAATTGTGGAATTCCAGTGTGGAAAATACACTTTTTTAAGCTAGAATGGAACTAGAACCCATGAACGTACACCACATACTATGAGTAGAGGTAAAAAATATTTACGAAAAGCAGATGGACTGAGAAATTTTAGATTCATAAGCAAAAAGGACCACGGATAAAAATTAATACATTATAAAAATCATCTCTCACATCATCTCGCTGCTAAACACAGGGACTTTTTGCAAGGCTTGTATTTGCAAAAAAATTAATTCGTCCATTCGTATAAAAGCAATAATAACTAAGTGGTTGACTCTACTTCTAAATCAAAAGGAGAATATAATCTATCAATGATATAGCACAATTAATATCTGCATAGCAAAAGTAAAGACATACTCAAGCAAAAATATGAGATACAAAATAATAATAGTATTTTTGGAGGATATAAACAATTTTGCGAATGGATAACAAAAAAACACAGGGAAAAGACGATGGTTCATTGAATAAAATAGCTTTGAAAGCCTCCAAAGGTTACGCAACATTCTTCAAAGCAGGAATATTCCTTAAAGGAGAAAAACATGAGATGATAATTCTCATTTGGTCTCAGAAGGATATATTCAAGGAAGTAAACTTGGGAGAAAGCGGTCTGAAAGACATCAGAAGGAGAGACGCTCCGCCACCCGTGGAATTCTGGGAGGGGGACGAAGATCTCAAGGGTTCCGCTAAGGGTGAAGGGGAATAATGTTGTGTTCTGATTTATGCGAATTTTCCTCTTCACAGTGGCCCATGAAATGATACACGGTTTTCCTGGAGAATAATATCTTTTCATTAAGGTTTATACTACGGAAGCTCAAGTTTATACCGGATATTCGCCGTCGATAAGAATGTAAACGATATGAAAGAGCCTGTTGAGGACCACGAGCGGAAAATGTTATCAAAAAGATGCTGGAGAGTAGAACGATTGGATTACGTAATCCAATATATTTGGGGGTTAAAAAAACTGCCTTTGTATAGTGCAGTGAGCCGTCGGATTTGAAAGCATATTATATTACCTTTTAATAATACTGAACTGTAAATGCATACTTTCTTTAACACAGCAAGTAAAATAAGTGTCTCCTTTGTTAAGAGTAATACAGGAAAAATTGCAAGATATAGCTTTTACAAAGCTAATGAAAATGAAATAACTTAATAAGCACGATTGAATTTCAATATATTTATTGTAACTAATCATTGATTGTGGAGCATGTTTGGACACTGCCATTACGTAATGTAAGAAATTAAAATAAAGATGACTTGAAACATTAGTTAGGATAACAAAAAATTAGGAAATGACCCCGCGTATATTTCTAAAGGAATCGGCGCATTGATGAGCGCGATGCATAAACATATGTTTAACGTTTAACATTCTTCAAAATGCAATAATATCCGCCACACTCATAAGAAATGGTTTCCATCATGGATACCATTAAAATGCATTAGCCGAAAATATATTAAAAATGCACAACAGACAAATTCGATAACAGTATCTTTAAAATGTATCAGCCAAAAATGAAGGAAGAATCCAAACCTTAACGCCAACGAATCTATAGCCTAAGTCCAGCTGATTTTTTTCCTGGTAGAGGGATGGATAACACTTTATTGCAAAATTAAAGCAGAACTGCATACTTTGATTTCTCGAGCATTTCATACGCTGGAAATCACTATGCGACCACGAAGAGAAAATGTAAATAAGATACCACATTTTGTGTTGAGTTTAGAAATTACGCACCGATATAACGGCGTAAAGGAAGAAAATTTTACAATATGACAGAGGATGAGTGATCAAGTACAAGAATATCGCAAAATACTTCCAAGCATTGCCAAAAAAATATGTAAAACAGCAACTGTCAAAGATGAAATATTAACAAAAAGTTAGCCATAATTGAAATATGCGGGAACCTAGCCACATCTACAGCTGTAATGTATTTACTTACCGTTTCCTTCGTTCTCTCCAATCTCTGTCCGTTCTTCCACCACGTGACGCTGGCTGGAGGCCGCGAGCCAGAGGACTGGCAAAGGAGATCGTAGCGTCGACCAGCGGAGAGAGGTTGGCTGGCTCCCAGGACACGCACGTCTAGAGGCCGAACTGGAAGAGAGAGAGAAAAAGGAAACAAATCACTTATTGCGCTGAAAAGAGCAACATGGTACCGTGTAAATAACAAAAATATATAAATGCGCAGAAAGTCGTGGAATACTGACCGAAAGAAGAGTACCTACCATATTGAAAGACACTTATGACTTTTATATTGAATATTTAATATTTTTATTATGCTCTAGGTAAAACCTATGAGAGCAAAAAAATAGAAAATACAGGAAATATTCTACTCTTAATAAAAGGCATTTTGACAAAAATAAAGCATCATGGAGATTATTGCTAGGCTAACAAGTAGTAGACATTTATACAAAAAATGTAAAATATTCAATACCTACTAACAATACAAAAATATAAGTTTTACCTTAGACAGTAATGAACACACACACACACATATACACATTTATGTGGAGAGTTTTGATAACATCACAACATTAAGATGATAACTCTATGATGATAATGAGTTGAGGAGACTGAATTAAGCCCCAGACTTCAAATAGGAGTACAGCCTTCTTTCAAACAACTGAAGTGATTGTGACGTCTTTGTAAGGATATGGCATGAGCCCTAATCAAATATTACAATTACTCGCGGTACTTAAACAGTTTGCGATAGTTTTCTCTGTTATTCGAGCTCCGATGAAAGCGAGCAATGATCGGTAGATGAAGACAATAGATGCATTATAGAGCATTTTAACATCGCCGGAATTGTGATCACTTAAATTGCCGGAAAGGATAGTAAATCAAGGAGAAATTTATAGAAATATGATGCGAAGCATAAGGCCGGATCAATTACAAATCCCAGGATATTGAAAAGGACTTTTTTATAGTTTTTTATATATCTATGGATATTATACAAAACTATATACTCCTTCCTACCGGCTAATTTCAAGATTAAGAGATCCTCTCATCTAATGCCTACATTAAGTCGATGTATTCCATTTCAAGGTGTAGTGAACAAACACATACTCTTTGAGTTTTCAAATCTCTAGAGATGTTACAGCCGGTGAGGGTTTTCCGCTGGGAACTAGGCTCAAAACTACGCTTCCTATACTGAATATAGGAAAATTTAAGCAAATTCAAGCTTAATAAGCAGTTTAAATTTCGAATGTTGACGCAATTTTTTCTTCTTAACGCTTATCATTTGATTCAAAATTTGATTTGATTACATAGAACAGGTTATAAAGAATGTGAAAGAGAAGAAATACGTGGCTATGAAAAGGTTGGCGGATAGGAGAGAGGAATGGAGAGCTGCGTCAAACCAATCTCAGGATTGTTGACAAATGATGGTGACGATGCGATATTGTGAAAGTAGCAACTTCGAAAACACGAATTTCCTCAAACAAAAATATATGCAAGCATTCCAAATGTGCAAAATTTATGAAAAACTACAATGTCAAAGATATTTTCCGTTACATATGAAGAAAATATAAATAGTTAAATTAAATTGGCAAAATATAAGGGGCCAACGGTAACAACAATTATTCTCGTTATCTGTCGCAAGGCTCAGGGAAAATGAAGATTGCCGTGATCCGTACGAAACTGTAAGCAAGTGCACTATATTCTGTTCATTTTATCTCTGCGGGTGAGCTGGTGTGGATGAAGCAAGTGGAGATGAGGGGAGGGAAAGTTTCTCGACATGTGACTTTGCCTTTGTCAATCAGCAAACAGTAGGTGTGGCCTCAGTGAGTCGCTCTCAGACCGCCGAGTGAACATCCTGAATCTAGTCGTGGAGCAGCGTTGTCAAACCTCACGCGTTCTCTTTCTATGTGACTAAGCATGCCTTTCAACAACAGTGGCTCATTCAGCGCGGTAGCTGACAATGCCATGAGCTTCTGTGAAAGGATTATCCGATTATCCCAAATGCCTTTCAAATGAGTAGGTATGTTGTCTCGGCGCCAGGGGCCAAAATACCTGTGGCCACTTATGACTCACACTTTTTCAATGACAAAGTAGGGCGGCTATGTACATTTGACAACGTTACGTTCGCTCCTCCTCTCTCTCTCGGTACTACCCCTCCCCTATCAGCGAAGCCATCCGAGAGTTTCCGGGATCTCATGAAAGTTCATCCGCAGACATAAAGTGAACGGTATAGCAACATATGTGCAATACATTCAATGGATGAAATCGCATTTCCCTTGACAAATATATGCCATTTTAGAAGCTGGCTGGGCTTTAACTACAGAAAATGTGTGCGTATACTATTTATTTTAACCATGAACTCAAGGTTCAACAAAGTAAACTGACACTCTCCCTTAGCGACTAATAGGAGATTAACCAGACCATACATTTGAGAGCGAAGATTTGGAAATTAAAGTCCAGAGATGGATTGGACAGGCTGGTAGTTTTTGGAATCCACATATCGCAACAATTGAAAGAAGCCTTGATGTAAAATTTTTCAGAATTTTCTATGATGGTAATTATTATTTATCCAAGAAAAAAGACTTGAGGATACTTCAACCAAATAACTATACTACCGATCTACGAATATTAAAGGACCTCACAAATACTTTATAAGGTACAGAGCTATTTATTGCAGCAAGATTAACATTACTCACACGCCCTTGTTGGGGTGAGTCGAATAATATTCCAAGGACAACGATACTGAAAACAAATCCGATGAAGCCACCATCGGAAAAGCTATCATCCCAACCAAATCGATTCCTGGAATGCGATTGGAAAATTATAAAAGGCAGCGCAGCGGTGAAATCGACAGAAAAAAGATTGAAAAGTTGAGTCGGCCAACACATTCGAGGAGAGTCATTCAGCGGAAAAAAATATTGAAAAAACGTTTAGCTATTTCGTCGAGGAGGTCAGTTCCAGAAACGAAGTATTTGTCGTTTCCACAAAAATTTCGAAATATTATGCTATAATTCCACAGCATCAATTGACGGCCACATAAAAACAGGCTTTCCGTGCTATGATATCTCGAATATGCATTTAAAAATGCGCATAACTATGCATGATATTACGGCAATATTTGTCAGAATCTAATAAAAATGTTGATTGAGGCTAGTATGCATATTTCGCTTGGTTGAATAGCCCAAACCCAATAAAAAAACTCAAAGTAGTTCAGAAAAAGTGTTTACGGACAAGCGCCCAGTAGGTCGTCTGCAACATATACGCACATGGTGATATCGAAATAAAACCCATACACAATTCCTAAACGGCATAGCCAAATATTTCAAACCGTCCTGAGAACACAATATCTATTCATACATCCACTCAGGAGGCACAATGAAAGCCCACTACTTTAAGCACAACAGACGGAAAAACTAAGAATAACACACCTTGGACAGTGATAACTACACCAAAAATAGAAAAGTACTCATGTTTCCGTGATAAAACAATAAAAAACCCATAATGCGATTCATAGAAATAGCTGAATACCGACACAAATAGCTAACACACAGTCACCGAAGTGCGTGGCATCTCCGATACACTTTAACAATCAACATAAAAAAATGAAACTCAGCCTCGTCATTGCACTACTTCGCGTAATTCTGACACGCATCCTGACATTTTGAAATTACCATTATACCTCGTAATTACTTCCTTCTTTTAAGCCTGGATTAAGGTCATTTAACTATGTCTTAACATTTGTGTGATAACATTTACTAAAAGCATTTGCTTTGGATTGCGCGGGCGCCAACGTAGCTCCTCAACAATTGGAGATGATTTTGCGGGACCCACAAGAGAAAAATGAAGCCTATAAACCTTATCTCGGAATGCTTGTATAACGAAAAGGCCAACCACTACAATATCGCCAGAGAGAGAGAGAGAGAGAAAATTGGGAGATAAGAGATAGGTGCCCTGAACGCCTTCTCTCTGGGAAAAAGGATTATGGAGAATAGGATCGTTCCTCAACGGGGGGAAGGGTTTTCGGGAATCTTGCTGAAATAAGGACGCCATTTGAATGGAAAAAATAAGCGTAGCGGCAGCAGGGTGGAATAATTCAAAAAATAAAATATACGAGGCGCTGTAATAGAGTTTTGGTAGAGCCGTTTTTTTCTTTACATTCAGAGAACTGCGTTTTGTGAAGCCGAGTTGGGAAATAATAGCAGGATTGAGGAACATAAAAGGTAGGATACGTGGTTCCCACCCACACTTCTTCCTCCACGTGAGTTAGCTCCAGAAATTATCCACAGCCCTTCATTAATTATCCCATTCAAACAACCTGGACTTAAGGCAGAGCGCTTTTGGTGGGTGAGATTCGAATTCGAAAGAGTGAACACCACAAAGTTGCATGGAGTAATATTGAAAAAAATTGCTGACAGCTGTAACAGGTAAATATCAGACAAAATATGTGATATGAATAGAAAATTATAGTTTTAGTACATACAATTTCGATTAGTTGGAAAGTAGCTACAGATGATACATATGACAGTTGTGTGCAATACAACAGTGGAAGTGACACTTGAATATCTACTTTAAATCAACGTGTCCTTATTAATCTCAGATGTCCACGAGGAAATCAGAATATTGTGGCATGTGGTACCTACTTTCAGCAAAGTTGTACACTAAGGTGCCTAATTTTTTTCTCTGAGCAAACTCAAAAGGCCTGTTTACATAGTACATTATAGCGAAACAACCCAACTTGTGCGAATGGATGAAGAAAGGAATAGAAGGTGTTCTAATTTAGTCAATTCATTCGTACATGTCGACGACGATTTCGGTCCACCAAAACCGTTCGTGAAATTAGACAGTAACTTGTGCGGGCTGATGTACCGTGTAACCAAGACAGATGGCACTTTAAATAAATGTTAACATTTAACGGCAGAATGACTAGTAAGAGTATCAGGCACGAATCAAGCAATACATGGATTAAGTTTGGAAGCTCCGGACCTCAATAGCAGAAAAAAAGGACCCTCGTAAAAAAAACAGCCGCACCTATATCATTCCTTTGCGTTAAAAGAAGGAGAGCTGCTCTGTTGGGATTGAGAAAGTGGGATATGCAGGAGAATATCTGGAAAGTGGATAACACAGTTCGGACGCTGCAGGTGGCGCCAAAACCCTTTTGCGGCTTACGAGAACATTAAGGCCCCCGCAGGGACGGTGGCGGGAGTAGGAATTAACGCCCGGTGCGTCTCGCTGCGTTGAATGGGGCTCTCGCCCGTGTTTGCGGGCGAAATGTCTAATGGCGCAGTGATAAGGCAGAGGGAGCATCGCTTAGCCCGGGTGCGGAGGAATTAATGCCGCGGGTTGGTTTTACTTTTGCGAGAGGGCGTTTGTGTGCCGAGTTGCGTCTGATTGTTTGTGGTGAATAAGGTACTTAATAATTCAATACGACAAGGTTCGATATATTCACCCCCCCGCTGTGGCTTCCCCACTCTCTCTCTGCGGCTTTGTGTGTTAGTCAGGAGTGAATTACGCCCTCGGAAAGGCAGAGGAGCCCAGGATGGCCCAGCTTGGTCAGCAATACGCACTAATAAATCCTTATGCCCGATTACGATCCGAGGAATTTTACGTTTTATCCGGGGTTACTCCTGATAATTAAGGGGTCTCAGGGATTCCCGTATTATTCCTATCCATTGATAAAATACCAGGGCAGGGTTCCATAATTATGAAAAGGTGGGGATTTGCAATTCCACGGTAAAACGAAAGGGATAAATGAGTCAAGGACTTACGTTGACCTAACATTTTCTTCTGGGAACTTTCGCCGAATTCTCAGCATTTTCTACAGCAATTTGATATAAAATAATTACCATATCATTCGATGGTAATTAATCTATATGTTTTCCTTGTGTATCTTTACGTAAATCAAATCGCGGTATTTTACACCGCGCACCGTTGACCTAAATAATATTCTATGCAGAAATGCATCAATTCAAAGAATCCTTTCAAAGTAATATGCGAAAAAATATTGTGAAATTGCAAAGTATCCTAAATCTCAAAGAAGTTAAAATGGGTAGCAACAGAATTTACTATTCCTCCCAGCTAATGTTAAAAATATTTTCAATCTCAAAAACGCAGCAAACTTAGAATGTGACTGAAAACTACTTTAAATATCCCAATATCCACTATCTCAGAGGACAAAGACCTAAAATTATAATGTAATAACCATGCCATCATGCGCTAATCCAACCTGTCAATAATATCATGCATGAGCCTATAATCACCATACGCCTATTACATTATATAATTACCATGCGCCTATATTCGCCATATTACATGAAAATAGTGCCCCCATATTTCATTGGGAACTATAAAATTAGCAGTATTATGGAGTAAGTTTCCAAATCATTTTTTAATTTGTGATCAATTTACTCATAATAACCGCTCATTAATATCTGCATGTATTTATTTAGGATAATATTCCCTGAAATGAAAGAGCGTAGTTTTTCCTTCAAAATATGAGAAAACAAGCTGCAAAATACTTTACATAGTCTTACGAATACTACAGGAGAATAAATAATTCCTACCGGGTTAGCCTTTTCTATTGCATAGAAACTTGTAAGATAGCATTTTCCTTAAGCATAACCACATTTCTGAACACCATTGAAGCAGAAAGGCAGCATTTGCTTTAAAAATCTAACTTTAGCAAATATTGAAATAATTCAAGACAACTCTAAAATTTGTTGCATATGCCTCAATTCAAAATGGCCAAATATTTCTGCAGGGGTTGATAAAATAATTTTTTTGTGAGATTTATCTCTGAATAATACACCATAAAAAAGTAAAAAACAGAAAAATTTCTTTAAATTTATATCATGCATACCAAAATTCAATGCAATCAACTAAATGATTCTTAATCATAAATCCATTTAAATGATAATTCGTATCGCAATTAGGGCAAGGCCGATTGGTATCATGCATCAACTCAAAAATATACGATACTATATTTTGGGTCCGAGTAGTCGTCTGAGGTAACGAGATAGCAAAGTACGTTATAACATTCCAGCGTATTAATTCAGTCATATCTATTTAAAACCACACACTTAGTCTGCTAGCATTTGAATGCATGAAAGGTCCTCACTATGACGGAGACTCTCTTCCCGGCAAAAATACCTACTCATCTTAGTATCCTCAATTATCAAACGAAATAACCTTGCATTAATTTCCATGAATTCGCATGCAACCTTCCCAGAGAGACACCCTAGAAAAAAAGTATGTCCTCAAAGAGTGTTATCATCAACTGCTTTCTTATCACTGAATTTCCGCGGCGGGTATTAACTACCATTTAGGTCTCGGGAGGAATAAATGAAATTATAAATTCTCCGACCGAGACAGAATAATCTTGTATCCCTCAGCACTTCGAATATTTGAGAGAGAGAGAGAAAAAAGAAACAGCTACTAGCGCTCCAAAGCAATTACGACGGAGTGATTTTAGCAGGATTAAGTCCTTTAAAAAAATGATAACACATCCGGCACAGGGTAAAAAATTCTAGTATCCCTCTCTCTCTCTCCCTATCTCAAGTTTTATTTAGATTTTTATCGCTATTATTATTTCGCCTCGGTGGATGTTTTTTCCTAAAAAACACCTAAATACGGAAAGAGCGACCGTTCTTTTGAAACGCATATTCAGCACGAGACTAGCAAAAGCTTTTACGCAATTCATAAACCGCTTTGAAGAGATTTGAGCGTCCGCTTATCCTCCCTTCCTTCCTGCCTCCCCTCTTGGCGCATATATATATACACATAATATATATGTATGTATAATTTTTTCTCCGCGTCCTCCTCGTGCTTTTAATACTAAAGAGAGCCTGCTGCAATTAATGGAGTGCTTACACAACCGATTTGCGAGACCATTTCGGCGTGACCCCATCGCACAGCTTACCACCCTTCCCTCAGACCATTTTTGCCAGTATATAATCCGACGGATTCGTCGTCATAATTATTCAACCACGCTGACCTATATAAAATCTGTTTCCAAGGTCGCTAAGGGGTAGGGGAGGAGTGGGGCTTTTTAAGCGGTGTTTATCCGTGCGGCACGGTTTTCAGCAAGTGGTGTGGTGAATTTTAAAACTATGACCACTCCGGGCTAATTGACCGCTTAATCAGCCATTTATTTTGTCCCACTTGACCCCCGGTCAATTGGGACACAATAATTATATCCATTTAATAATAATGAGCTGGTCGTTGATGCAGGTACAAGAAGTAAGTACGTCAATGTATTTCATGGTTTTCATAACACACATGTGGTACGTCAATTTCGAAGCTTTTTTAGCGTAGCAGAAGGAAGTTTTGAATTAATGCATAAGGTTTACGATTTTTTATTTTCATTTATTTTGTATCGTTGAAATACATTAGCCCATTCTTAGGTGAAAACTGAGTAGCCTGCAGGCAACATACTTCGCAGCATTTGCCACTCACACATCTTGAGCAGTAATTAGCCATATTGCTCCACAATGCACGTAAAAGAACAGGGGGTAAGTTCTTTTGCCAGTAGTAATGAACATAAATATTTACATGAAATTTCGAACGAATGGACAGGAAAAATTGGATAAAATACCCAAGTAAATAGGATATAAAAATAAAATTAATTACTTTCACGAGTGAACTCCTTAAATGCTATTTCTGTAACATTAGTCACGGTTATTTGCGTGATACAAGTATTTTTTCTGCAATCCTACAACAAAAATCTGCACGATGAAATGGTGAAAAAGGATCAGCAATTTGAGTTAAAAAAGAAATTCAAGAATGACGTGACCTCTTGATAACAATATCCTTAACATTTTCACCAAAACAAAATTTTCTCTGCGATCAATTTCGGTGCAATGCACGCGGTAATAACTAGCGTAATTTATAAATCGCAACGTACACAATGGCAGCTTTACAATTAGATTTCTAAGACTAAAGGGTACGCACAAAGTAGTTTTTAATTTAAAGAGATGAACACATAAAAAAGGATTGCAAAATTGGAAAACGAGGCGAATTTCACAAGCGAATCTGACTGATAAGTAATTATTGCACCACTTATTATTAATCAACATGTTTTTTTCTACCGCAATTAATTAAAAAAAAGCAGAAAACGCGCCAGGAGATGTGATGAAAATTATGGTAAAAATGTATAATTGTCTTATTTTAGCTAAAAGATATCACTGAATTCCACGGTTTGCATTCTACGTAAAACCACATATGATTGATTAATTCCATCGGTAAACGACGTTGCCCGAAAGCTATTATAACACCTAAAAGAAATTGGCTAAATAGGTACCTGCACTTTCTCCTTCAGCAACAATACCAAAATTTGTATAGTCGGGTTTTATGAGCAAATTAGAATTTCGATCCTTAAGACTAGGAATATTAGATCATTAAGAGAGGCGCTAGGATAATATTGGTAGAGGATAGGAAGTGAGATTTGGAGCTCAAGGTCTACATTAACGTGGTATTTAGGAAAGAGGTCCATGAAATTATGAACTCAACATCCTGTTCGATGTAGGATGTACCCATTGCAATTTCATGGTTCCTTGAAAACGCTTAGATAGGGTTCGAAAACTTAGATCAAAATTTTCTCACCAAGAGAAGGAGTCACCTTAGTTCACCTTATGTTAGGTCGATTATATGCAGGGCGACGATATTACAATTAGCGGTGTGGTTCTAAGAGAGTTCCAGACAAAAATGTAATTACAATAAAAATATAATGGTCGACTCACTAAATCATAGCTATTGCATATACACTAGTCTTTTAATTCATACTTAAATGTGTCTGGGAGTAAATGTACCAAATATCTAGTTCGATGATATATTTCACATGATTAGACCTCCATATTTGTTAGAGGCATAATTTGACTAACAAATCAATGACACTGCCCTGACCTAAATTCTTTACAGCAAACTCCCTGCTGTCAAACGATAAGTGGAGTCTGGGTGTCACACTATAAGTGGAGTCAGCAAATTTAATGATTATTTAGCCGAGGAAGTTATAAAAAAGTCATCTAAGTTTTGACATCACTTTTTGGCGACACAGATTTGTCATTGTATATGGTTCCCGGGCGCCCGGTGACTGTGAAACAACAGCACTGCCACATGAAAATTCGACATCCTACGCTGTCAAAGTAATTTGACAGTTTTTTCTCTATCTTATAAAAAATCGATATGAATTAATATTTAAAAGCATGAAAAAATATTTCCAGCGAAGTTTCAGCAAATAGCAAGCAGCAAGAGGTGACACTGCTATGTCCAGCTCTCAGGTCATGTTGATATCAACAAAAAATGTCTCATTTGGATGTTTATTGGGAGTAAAAGACGGTGCTCGATAAATTTTGGAATTGGTATTGGACATGTAACTTGTTCAATGTAGGAGAAAGTCAAATCTGAAGAATCTAATAAAAAATACCAAGTATTAACACACATTCAAGTATTTCGCAACAACAATATATGGAGAATATATTCATAAACTAAATCATACAGACAATTGAATTACACAAAATTTAAGTAGGACGTTAAATTCAGTGAAAAGCATTCTAAATATAAGAATATAGCCTTACCTACCATGGTTATCTCGCAAAGTAATAAAAATTACAAATCATACACGTAAATTTGGCATAAAGTAGACAATACACAATTGCAACACAAATCATTCAATAAATTACAACAGGGCAGCTATACCTGCATAGGCTTGCAGAGTATGTTAGAGCAAAGTCCTCATTACTTCACAATTCAAATACGGTGTCACTTTCGAGCATAACTGAACGATAAATTGGCCATTAATTCAGATTGCACAAAAACTCCCGACCACGAAGTTTAGACGATGACATCACGGCGACCGCATTTATCGGTATCCGGGACAACAATGACGCCATGATGAAATGCCTCTCTCCCATCTCAACAATGGAGGGACGTTTAAAAATATGGTCCCGAGCAAAATAGCTCGCGCACATGGCCAGAAACCAAATTAATTTGCTCGGTCAACGAATGGCGTTTTCTGCGGCAGCCTTATCGAGATGCTCTGGCGACAGTTTGGGGGCAGCGGAGGGAGATTAAACTAAAAAAAAACAAAAGAAACGCAAAATCGTTCTGTTCCGATGATGTTTTGCGCTTGGATGATCCGATCAAAAAATTAAAATGAAAAAAAAATCTGCAGCTTGCTCGCCAAAATTGGCCCAAGCCCTCTCATTATCCGAAATCGGAGGCACAATGGGTGGACGCTGGAATATTTTGCATAGTACAGGTCGCAGAGAAAAAATGGCAGGCTTTAGGTTGAAGCCCATGGCGGATGGGTCGAAATGACATTAACTCGGTAGCTGATGCTTCAAACGCTGGACTTTCGAACGCCTTTTGCATTTGGTCATTGAAGTGTACGAGGGAAATTTAATATCCGAGTTTTCTGCTCTACCCGCGAACCGTGGAAATAAATAACCGCTAATGGCAGGAATAGAAATTTAGAAAAAAATGACAACTCAGTTCCAGATCGCCATGCATAATAATGCGTAATAACAGTGAATATATAATATAATTCTCTTACCTTTACACTCGACAACATAGCATTAGTATGATCAGTTTGAGTATTTGAAATTTAATGGTAGAATGGCACCTAGATAGCTGCAGCATGGAATGCGTGACAAGTGTGATATGAATGGTTTATTAGAAGATTACAAAAGGAGCCACAACAACAGTGGCAGACAAATGAACCAACATATGGTTAAGTCCATAGAAAGCAAGTATATTCAATTCAGGTTAGTCTTACACATTTCTGGTATTACAACTTCGTGGTATCAAATGGGAGGTGTAACTATGAAAAACTCTTTTCCATTTTTATGTTTAAAAAGTAGAGAAAATGAAAGAAATAAACTAATTTTTATATCCGCTAGACGAACACTGCAGTCAGTATATTTGTAAAAAACCAGTGAGGAAAAATTTAAAAATTATGTTTGAAATGCTTTCACACTGTTAATATGGCATCTCCAATCGGTAATTTCGCCATTTTGATAATGAACGTACATTTCGGTGCCTTCCTCACTCAAGTGCCAAGTTGTAAATATTTCGTCGCATAGAAACAATTTTCCGAACTGTAGGAAGAATTATTAATTGCCATAAAAAGTGAAAATAAATTCCAGTGGCCTTAAATTAAGCTATAAATGGCAACGGAGACATAGAAATTGACGAAAATTTCCTTAGTCCACTTTTAATGAAAAAAACGAATTATCTTTCAGGCCTTTTTGTACGAACTTAAGCTCCCTAAAGACCTTAAATTGAGATATTCTCGGTCGAATGTCTCCAGTACTTTCCCTTAGTTGTAAATATCTCGGTACTTTATACGACTATATATGTATCCAACACCATTTGGAAATCTTATTTCATCCTTTATCTGCGGAACCTATACTTTCTCCTCCAACGCAGCCCTGTCCCTTTGGGATGAAGGGGCCCGGAATGAATGAATGCTTTACCCGAGGCCTCGCGAGGCCGCAGAGGAAACGAAGGGCAAGCAGAGGCCGGTAAATAACGGCCGGGGATGATACAAGTAATCTTTCGGCGTACCGATGGGGGTTATTATCTTGAGAGCACGGCCGTTTGGACCAAATGGACCGCGGGCCCGAAATGTATTGCCGCGGGGATTGATGAAAAAAGAAAAAAGGGGAGTAGGTACATACATTTGAGCGCGGCCGCACCTGCGCTACGCAATAATCATCAAGCATTGTGATGTTGCTTCGCACTTGATTCATTTGGTTTACTACCGAGAGTTATAGAACGACATTCAGCTATTGCGCATGGGCGCCATTATTGGCCAACAACGGTTCATGACCGACATTCGTCCGTCTCAACATTAAGACATCACGAATTGATATTAAAAAATATAAGTATTTTAGCAGAATTGAGATAAGTGCGTCTCAATCTTTACTCCAATACTCCAATTTTATTCAATTTTCGACGAATATCCACAAACCTTGTAAATTAATAATTATTATGGATATGACAATTAACGGAAAATGATTACTTTCTTCATGCATTGCAAAAATGCTTTAAAAATGAAAATAAATATTTGAACAATCCTAAATGTTGGCTAAGTGAAAATGCGTACTCATCCTATTTTCGGCTTACCTATATTTGATCTATAGTGCTGCGTATACTTTCGGTTTTAGATAAATCTTGTTATTTAACTTGTCTTCTAACAATATTTATTTATTAGTAACAACTTAACCGTGAGAAACCCTAGCTCTCAGGATATAACTAGCCAAATTTGCTAGTACCTAATAGCAAACCAGAGACCAAACTGAACATTTCAAATTCGCAAACTAATATTTTCAATATCATCCCATAATTTGATGCAGGCTAGATTAATTCTTGGCTACATCAGTATTCTATACTCCTTGCGAATTTATAGAGTACATACTCTCGGTCGTATTACCATCATAACAGTGATATGAATGAAGCGATTCCCTATCAGGCATGGTACTCCTTGCTACTACCTATGGTTATCAAAAACCTTTGAGCAATGAGATGAGGACGTGAGGATTAAGACTTGTCTAGAGAGGAAAGCCACTCGGAAAGGAAATGGCCGAGTCCTAGCGCTTACGAGACATGGGGAAGAGAAACTTGTTTTTCCCGAAGCGTCAAGGAAACGGCAAAGACGGAGGAGGCATGGGTGGAGAGTTTGTAAGCCCTTAGCGAAGAGTGTCTGAGAGGGTGCAGGGCTGGGGAAGAATTAAGATTGGCTTGGAATGAAGGGCAGAGGATCCGATTGAAGAAGCGGTAGAGAAAGAGGCTCGGTGAACCCATTCGGACAAGCCAATACGAGTATTGTGAACAAAATTCACTAACTCTTGCTTTACTTTGTGGTATTCCATTATAAGTTTTCCTGAATATCAGACAATTACATATACTACTTATTTTTTATCAGAGCGCGACCCTGGTTTCAATGAATTATCATTATCTTTAGGCGCTAATTATGATTTGTTTATCTTATTATTGTTACCTAGTTACTCAATGAATTTTAAAACGGACGCCAGAATAGGGAAAAAGGATGGCTAGAAATATTCATTTATAAGAGTACTGTCCTGACTTTCAATAATTTTTAAAATTTGTAACTGCTCCCTAGAGTCCAGTACACGGTGGCCTTTGCAAAATTTTAAAATATATTTATTTTAAAATCGCTCCTTGCAGTTGCACATTAAGTATTTAGAAAAATTATTTATTTCATTTTTGTTATATTTGTAAGCACAAATACAAATCTAAAAAAAGATTAATCTAATAATATAGAGATTAATAGAATAATATAGAGATTTATGAAATCTAGATAAATGAGTATCTATACCCATCCTTTTCCCTTATTCTGGCGTCCGTTTTAAAATTCATTCACTCGGGGTTTTCCCAGCATTCATTCGTTTTCGCGCGTTTGAAAATTTTCACTTTTCATTTAATAGCGAAAAATAGATATGGCCATTTAAAAATCTGAAAGCGTGAAATGCGTACTCCAGGAGTAATAATATTTCGATTTAGGCAATAAAAAATAATAGGAAACCACCCTATTCGCTTCCCGACACCAAGGGCAAGAACCCACGCAATTCAAAGCGTGCGACCCGCGGCCTAGAGGTGGCGGGCCGTTCCCTTACGCTACCCCAGTTTGCGGCGAGAGATTTCAGGAAAACAGCCGTTAACCTGAACGGAAAAACAAAAACCAATGGAGAATGCCTGGTCCAACGAATATAGCCAGCCCTGGCAGGGTAATAGATTCCAAAGCAAAAATTATCAAATACAAAAATAAAACGGAGGAGTCCTCCGATGCCACATTACCTTCAACCAGCAGTCCCTCACACCTCAGACTTGAATCGGAATCGAAAAACTCATTTTTAACGCACCTAATACCTTAATAGACAAACCCGATGTTGTTAAAAAGAGAGCTGTTTCAGTTTAAATTACTTTTAATGCTAAAATTTAACGTAAATTGAAAGTAAGTGAGCATTTTACGAAAATACTTTTATTTCACTTAAAGATTGGTTTTAGTGCATTTTGCGCAGCAATCTGATATCAGCTTTGATAAAAAATGTACCTACCGAAATGGTCGTAAAAACTCTTTTACGTACGAATGACTATACGGGTTCCACCAAAAACTGGGGTACTTGATTAATGCCATGAACAATAGGAGAATGAATTGAATCAATTGAGATTAAAAGTAATCATACTAATTTTTAAAGTCATTTACTCCAATTAAGTAAATAAATATATGAAGTAATTGCCGCCATTCATTATGAATTTGAAATCGTACCCATTTTCTCTCTTTGCATGAATTTATCATTAGCTAGAAGACAATCACGGAAAGCAGAAGAGAGATTGCGGAAGAGAACAGGTGGACGAGAGTGGAGTAATCATTCATAATTGTTTAATGAATGGTCAATGTATTCCTGGGATAGGAGGAGATATTGATTATTTACCTTTAACTCCAGCTTGTTTTTGTGTTTATAACCTTATATTATGTGGAATGCCATTTTTACCAGGCTTTTATTCTAAGGATTTAAACTTAGATGTTAGTTGTTTTTTACTTATAAATTAAACAGTCATTCACAACAAATAAATTAATAAACGCATAAACTAATTGTCATCCAATATGAACTAGAATTAAGCCCCATTCTCTCTCCTCGCGTAAATTCATCATTGGCTATAGATCCTTCGCACAGAGAGAGGCGGTGGTGGGAATACGAAGAGAACAAGAAGGAGAAGAGGGATGTGATAAGCACGGGAAAGTCTTCCCACAAAAGGGCAAGAGCGGGTCCCGAACTGAACTGGAAGGAAAGGAGGCATTGGAGAGAAGGAGAAAGTGCGGGAATGTGACATGGGTCATTAATCAACCCGCCGCGCGACCGGAAGGGAGAGAGGTAGTCAAGGAGTATGGGGATGGGAGCTAGGCGTGGGGAGGAAGACGACCGCCTTCCCTTCTTCTTCTTCCGAGAAGCATTGTGGTCCGCGGGAGGGAGAGATTCAGGCGGGGACGGGCGGGATTGGATCGGGAAGACAAACGACCCGACCGCAGCGAAATTAGAGACGCCCCGCGCGCCTATTATGACCGATTCACGCAATGAGCACCCATTTCGGAAGATCCCTCGAAAATACCTTGAAACTGGAACTGACTGGACAATATCTTGATGGGTGACGCCCGCGCCGGCAAAATTCTTCTCCAATCGATAATAGGGTGGTTTCCAACTATTTCTTTATTGCCTAAATCGAAAGATTAGAAACTAAATAGAAACTCCTGGAGTACGTACTTCACGTTTATAGTTTTTTAATGACGATATCTATTTTTCGCGATTAAATGAAAAGTGAAAATTTTCAAAAATTAATATACCGTCGAGCATCGGCCATAGCTTGAGAAATAATTTTGTCTGCGGGGGGAAAAGAATCAACTCGGACGGCTTCGGGTCTGAGGCATTGCGAAGATCAAACGATAATGGGGAAATAAAAGTGGCGAAATGGGGACAACCCACGTGATCGCGGAACTGAAACTGATTACCGGAATCGTATACTGACAGGAGCCGTTTTTTTCCTAATTTATTCTCAAATGTAAATTTCATAACACTTTGATTATGGTTTCTTAAATTGAAGCCCAATCCAACAAACGGAAACGGACTCCAGGAGCTACGGGTTTCTTGGATAGAACAATGTCACTACCATAATGTAGCTACTCCTTCACAAGAACCAGCGGAAATGTAATATTTAAAAATAAACAAAAGATACCCTAGCTTCACAAAATACATAATACCTTAACAGAGAATATAAAAATATTATTTTAAATATAGGAGGATGTTTTTCAAATAAAGAAAATAGGATATTGCCCATTAAGTCTGAGCAGATGAAAGCACACTGAAAACTAATTCCAAATTATCGCGCTACGCTTTTGGTCGAGGAAATTATCTCCTTACACATTCAAAAATGTCTTGCGAGACGTCTCCACTTTTGCCACAGTGACTAAATGTATTAAAATTATTTAAGAACTTTTAGTCGTCCGCTAATTACAAGATTAGTGCAAACTTACGAAATCTTAATCACTGGGTCAATGCACCCAATTAGTAAGGTAACAAACAATAACGAAGAAGTATTTCTTAGGGACGTTTATTTGCAGCCACCTTCAGAGCTCTCATCCGTTTACGATTAAGAACATAAAACACATTTCTACGTCTCTTTAAGGCCAAAATATTCACTGAAACTTAGGTTAAGGATAGAGACCTGGCTTTACTTGGCCTTCAAAAAAATGACAACGTTTGGTTCTCCGCAATGAAGCGTAATAACGTAATTCTGGGAATTTATTTCTCCGCAACAATTTTGGCATTCCTCAAATATCTCTCATCAGACAAGATTAGCGCTTCCTACTACTTCTCAAAGCCGCAAGAGGATTTCTTCGAAGAAGATCAAAGAAGCTCAATCTAGCGGCGAGGAAAGATTCTTTTACTTGAAATAAAATTAGGATAATAATTTGATATTTTAGCATAAGTACTTCAGAGCCCAAAATTAAAAAAGAACGACCAAATAAAAAAACTTTTCATCTTTGATCTTTACAAAGGTTTACCTTATCCTTTCCTAAAACTGCAACAGCAAGCTCAACCACTAAAATTGTGCTAGTTAAATATCAGATAAAATGTATCCCATTTATTCCAAAACATTTATGCAAATAAAAAGAAATAAAAACACAATTGAATCCACCTCAAGCCTTAAATGTTTTGATTCTTGTAGAATTTAAGCCGACATGGAATGCATGGAGAATGCGTTTGTTAAGAAATTTGTTTGTCCTTCTCAATGGGATCAATGACTGACTTAAAAGTTGAATTAGAAAAACATATACCTTGGTCGGAAATTCCAATAACTGCTGTGGTAAAAGACGCAGTTGAATATGAATAACGAAATATATTTCATGAAATTAATACTAATTCACAAGGTGAACACACTTATGATTAATTAAGTATACTAGGGATAGCCCAGGTGATAAATATACGGAGTCACCCTCAATGCACAAATTGTGCGAAAAATCCACACAGAAAAAATCATTCGCTTTGATCGGGATTCGAGCCCAGATCCCTCCATTTCCGGCCGAGTGCTTCAGCCAGTTAAGCTACCGAGGCGTCAATCTTCCCTGCGTAAACCTGAAATCAAGGGATCCGGGTTCGAATCCCGGTCAAGGTGAATGATTTTTTTCTTTGTGGATTTTTCGCATTACTTAAAATTATATGACCCACAATGATCAGACATTTAAATGAGCACTGAAAAACCTGCGAATTTAGGTGATCTGAGCAATTAAGTTGACTAGATATAAAAACTTAATATACCTAATAATCATTATAATACAATGAAGGAAGGCCCATACAGATATGAAACACAAGCGCTCGCAATGCAAGAAAGTAGATAGCCCTTATTATGACGGGTTTAAAAGCCTCGGTTTAATTTCTTCTCGGCTTTCTTATCAAGTTAGGGTCAGCTTGATGGATGCTTTCGTTTCGTTGGGACAAATCATGCAGACTCCAAATCCGGTGGATCACCCGAGAAGGTTTCACGCCATACATTCAACAGTAAATCCTTTGACTTTCTCCTCAGCGTCATTATCAGTTAAACAAATTTAATCGCAGATGATAGCAAGTATGGTAGGGAAGAAATATATATTATGCTTTCCTTCTTTTGCATCGAAACTGAAGTAAGATAGTAGAAGTACTATTACAAAGAAGTAATAGTACTTCTATACTTCTATCTTCTCCTTCTTTAATGATACTCTTATCTTCTACTTCTAGTCTTCCACATATCGCCTGATACCGTTGAATTTACTCATTTTTGGAATATTCTCAATTTATCGGAGATTATGTTGAAATTTTTTGTAGTACAGTAGAGAAGGAATATTTATCATTTATGCAACACTTTCCTTCCTAGGCATCGAAATTGAAGTAAGATTGTAGAAGTAGTAAAACTCTTTTGATGCCATAGCCACTGTTCCATCTCATATCAGCTGATTCCCTTGACTTTAATAATTTGTGGAATACACTCAATTTATCGGAGAAAATGTTGAAAAACACTTTCAGTGTGCAATAACACGTGAAATCAAGCCTCCTTGCGAGCGCGTGGTAATACGGTCGGATGAGGCCGCATATTAATTCGAGAATCGGAAGCCATTACGCTCTATTTCGCCTCCATTGCGCTAATGCCGAGTGCATCCATTACCTTTGATATGCTAATGCCCCCCCTCTCTCTTCTGCAAATCTGGCCCCTTCCACTCTACGAGCCAATTTGTCCGTAATTGACTTGGTCGAGGTAGCGCGTTAGCAGAAGCCAGAGATAGAGGAGCTAGCGGCCCGTGACCGCCGGGTCGGGGAGGAGAAGACGAAGATTGCATTGTCACCTCATTGAGGGTGCCCGCCAGCAGCCAACAGTCAATACCCAAAGGAGACGGATCCTCAATGGTTGATGGCTTCAAACCCTCATCACTAACACGGGTCCTACCCTCTCTTTGCTCCAAATAATTCTTCACTGCAGTGCACAGTGGTTCCATTTTGATATGGATTCTATGGGCAAGCGTAACAGTCCTTCGTTGAAAACTTATATTTACAATAAGCTGTATGGTAAAAGGCTGCTGAAGTGTGTTGTACCTCATACCTACAATTGTATGCCAAAGGATCTATGTAATCTAAAATCTTTGGCCGACATTAAAAGAAAAGTGAAAGAATGGTTAATGAGTGAAACTGTAAACTTGTAATTTCCTTAATTTAATCGGAAATGTACACATTATATTAAATTCTCATATTTTTTTTCAAAGCTCCTGAAACTTTTTGTGCCATGTTATTGTTTTTTGTATATGAAGTTCTAACATGTTATGCAATATAAATACTATGCTTTCTATGCTGCCACTGTGTAGGATAAATGGAACCTTCTGACAAGCCATACGGCTCAGAAGGACCAAGTTTGCTAATAAAGGCAATCGATCGTTAATGGCATGGAAAAAAATCTTGTGGCACAAAAATACCGGGTGTTTCTAAATGAATACCGGGGTTTAACGTTTTCTAACATTTATTACACTTAAATTACAGCTATAAATTATACATCAAATGAAAGAGCAACTCAAACAGTTTTCTAAGATGTTCAATGCGTGCTCTACTCGTCACGTGGTACACATCAAGACTAAATGCGAGTTCCTCCCAAACGTCTCTCGAGTAATTGTTGCATTCCTGTTGCATTAATTCGGAATTGTCAGCTTACATTGGAGGCACGGATTTTATAATCACCTGGAGGGTCACCACCAAACTTAGTATGGAACATGCGTTGCACAATATCTGCAGATTCCATCTTTGCAACCTGTAAAACATAAAAACCTTACTGTTCATTATTCGCCATCTTCGCCACTAGCGCTTTTTAACGGATGGCGGCAGAAAAAGAGAGAGCACATTCACATTGTTGCCAACAAACAAAACTGTTTGAGTTGCTGTTTTATTTGATGTGTCATTTATAGCTGTAAGTTAAGTGTAATAAATATTATAAAGCGTGAAAACCCCGATATTCATTTAGAAACACCCGGTATTTTTTATTCTTATACTCGCATCTCTTGTAATGTTGGAGGCAATCGAACGAAAAAAGGCTTTTGATATGCTTTCTCTAAAAAGAAAAATCAAATTTTTCATAAATCAAATGATAAACATATTGTACCGCTCATCAGGTAATCATAATATCTGATAAATCTGATGACGATTGTAAGGCTATAGAAGCACGTGTTGTAAGCTGTTTAAAATATGTGGGCAGTACGATATCTTCCTTTTTTATCATTCGATACGAAATATCACGATATCTCTCCGGAAAATTTTGACTCTTTCATTTACCAAATCTTTATGCTCTTCTCCTCTTCCACTGTTCCTTTCCCCACACTTCTTTTGTTCGTAAGTTGATTTCAATCAAGTATTCAATGAACTTTGATGTAAAGAAAATATTGCTATGATTATCTATTATTCTTCTCCCTTGTAATGACCACAGCGTCAACATTGTATTATGGTGACCATTTTTTGAACTAATCCCAATATTGAATTTTAATCACGCCACGCATATGTAATAATGGGTTACTGGTCCGATTCCTCAGAAATGAGTTATTAAAAATTAAGGCCATTCATCATGTTATAATTGCACAACATTTAGGAAGAAACGTATGATTTTTAATGACTAAATGTGGACATATAATTTTTTAAATAGAAACAAAATCACAAAAAAATTAGATGGTTGTAAATTATTAAATAAAATTGAGAACCTAATCCAAGTTTTACCAAGGCATACGAAAGATATTTCTTAAGCAATGCAAATAAAGGTGACAAGATTCTGTACTGTAAGTCACTGATGTTTTTCGCAAAGAACTCTTTCTACTGTTGCTCATACAATGCCTTGAAGTTTCACCAGAGCTCTTCTCTGAGAACAAAGTTATTTAGGTATACAGTAGCTACATTTTTCCTATCACTAGAGGTACAGCTTTAGAGAATTTTTTTAAGAGGGAGCTGAAAAATTTTAACGCTACAAGCAAAACATTCAGACTCTATCGCGTTCTTAAAATCCACCATCACTTAAGCCACCACCACTACTGATCCTTGTCCCGTGCAATTCAAGTCTAAGAAGATGAAATGTTTACGAGAATGTTTTATTTGAACATAGATATTGACAGGAATTTTGACGAATCATGTCGAAACTGTACCGAAAGCATTGAACGCGTGACTCGCTTTAAAATCGGGAAAATGCTCGGTGAGTAACGCATAAAACACCAAATCTCTAACGTCTTCAAAGCTCAAGGGGGATTTTTCAATAATACAAAGCGAATTCACTATTCCTTGAAGTATTTTCCCTTTTACTCGAGACGCTATGGGGTGGAGGCAAAGAATAAACAAAGAAAGATCACCGCGCGAAACAATGGCGTATTTGAGACGGAATAAGTTCGCCCCCTCACCACGGCAGGGCAGTCTACGAGGCGAAAACTAAAACCAAAACGAAAATTCTCTCGGATTCCGAAGACCACACGGTTGAATGGGATAACCCTGAGGGTAAAGCAGGAGGTAAAAAGGTCCTTCCGATCCCATGATCCTCATACGTCCCCGAAGGGTTCCAGAGATCAGAAGAGTCCAGGCTCGGGAAAGTTCGAAAGGGAATCGGCAGCTGGTTGGAATATAAAAATATAACAAGGAAGTAGGAATTAGGTGGGCGTTGACATGTGGTGGGCGTCTATATTTGAAAATGCACAATACCTCGAGTGATACAGGGAAGGTGAGGGAGGGCAACGACTGGGAATATCCACACCTGCTGGGAATACTGATGCATCAAGTCCCTTCGTCACGGAGAAGTCTCTGCCAAAACGCATGCATTTTTAAAAATTAGGACCATAAAGCCTAGATAAAAGACGAGTCTCTCAAAATCCTACGAATTTTGTTATTTATATTCTCTGAGCAAAATAAAATAAATTAGAGGTAAAAATATTGTTTTCTTCCCCCGACATCCAGAGCCTTATTAAAAAATATGATAAAATATCGGCCCGGTTTTACGTTACATTAACTTGTACGAGTTAACTAATGTATCAATGTGTGAAAGCGTCAATGGACACAAAAATACACCGTGTAGTCAGAATAATGATGTATCAAGACCCTCATTTTAAAAAAGAATTAAAAATGAAATTACGAACCAAAACGGATTAAACAATAGGGAAAATTGAGCACCAGAAAGAGCATTGAAAAACCATCCAAAAGACTTGGCTATCTAAGTAATAATTAGTTCTTAAAAAAAAGTTCCTATAATTTATTTTCCTGGCAGAATGAGGGTTACTCAATTTTTAGGTTAGACAGCAGGTTCTTTGCCTTCCCTTCATTGTTTTATGAAGAATAAGTTCTTCAAAGGCTACATATTGTTAGAACTGCATCAATTTATGAAAATATTTCATTGGAAAAAGGTTGTAAAACCAAGAGAAAGTTTTCAACAGGAAATATTAGGCATATTGAACATGATATAGAGCAATCATGCTATGTAAACCTCGAAATCTTAAAAAATTTGAGACCTTCACACCCTTGATTACAAGTGCATTAAAATATAACAAATACCACTGGAATTATTCACTGTATTTTGCAAACTTCGTTGAATATTAGTTTATTTTTTCCCTAAATATTTGTATAAGTGGATTTAAACCATAATAAACAGCTATAATTCGTGATTAGCCCATTCTCGTACTCAAGTGAGCATTATGTACACAATGCAAACTAAAAATAACAATACCCTTAACTTAAAAGATGAATGGACACGTGTGTAATAGGAATACGAGGCCAGAAAAACTCCAAAAAAGAAAGAAAAAATATACGCGAGGATTAAGAAGAGAAACGTGTGGCTCATGATTTTACTGGCTTTGGAAAATGCGCCTCTAAACGGGGGAAAATATTGAGAATCATTTCTAGTTTTGATGATTCGGAGGCATGATGTGTACGTTGAGTAATACATTTTTGTTTTTTCATCATAATGAGCAATATTACGTGAATTTTTGGAGCGGAATTATAAAGAATGCAAGTTAATACAAAAGTTCTACGAATTATTTAGTGCTTCCAACTTGAGTGCCTTCATTTGCTTTAACAATGCCCGCAAGTCATGGTACGGTATGAAGCTACTGATTCAGGAGATATAAAGAAGCTAATCATAAGCAATTTGATACGATTCCGTTTCCAAAGTTTCTCAAAGCTAATGATTGAAATATAACACAGCTTCAACTTATATCAACTTCGATCGTAAATATTTAGCTTGGAAACTTCAGACTTTTCACAATCAAGTTGGCTGCAGTGCATCAAATCATAATGGTACGATGAATAAGCATAAAAATCCGTAATCAGAACGAACGAAATAAAATAATAACATGAAATTGCTTATTAGTCTCTCATGTGCCTACTTTTGTTTTGGCAAAAGCAGTACCTACTAAGTAAAATAGTACTGAAAACATTTCATCTCATATTTTTTTTCTCTTCTCTCTTCTTAAAGCATTAAGTAGTAAGTTCGTTTAACCCTTAACCGGTGACGCGCGGTCTGAGAGACTGCTGCGTTTCTAAAATTATGAATATTTTCAAATTTTCTATTTCAAAATATCCATTATCTTCGAGAGGGTCATATTTTTTTTAAATAAGGACATATCACTCTTAAAAATTAACATTCTTATTATTTATTTCTGAAAATTTTCAACAGAAATTTAGTAGCTGTCTGTGAGGTCTCAGGTCACTAAATCAAAAATCCAATAAACGTAATGCTGATGGAAATGAGTCAAAAAGTTGTTAAAAACAATTCCTAGTGATTTTCAAGAATAGTAATAATAAATAATAATTTTTAAGGACGCATTTTCAGTTGCATAACGTGGATAATTAAGTACTTAATTTAAAAAAAGTACCACGATAAAAATAATAACTCAGGTGTTTTTTATATAAGTTTTTTGATCCTGTTTCAAATAACAATTTTTACTGAAAAAGTTGGTTCGTATTGGGAATGCATAATATTAAATATAAGTTTTATAATAGTTGAGAAGTCAATGAAACACTAAAATAAGCAATAAAAATTACTTTGCAACGTTTTATGAATTTTTGTTTTATTGCGGTCTCCCAGAGCGCACGTCACGGGTAGCGCAACGAGAACTGCACGTCACTGGTTAAGTGTTAAAGCATGATAAATCTGCTGCTTAGAGATGACATAAGAAATGCAGTGTTTTCGTTAAAAATACTTCACAATAATCTTCGCCCCAAAGTGCTTCGATTATCGTTGGCCCGAGGAAAAATGGGGTTGAACTTTGCAGATCATGTGAGGGGGTGAAGGTCTGAGAACTTATGGGAGGCGAAAAAATATAAAAATGCAAAAAAACCCAAGACACATACAAGTACTCAAATGGAAAGCGAAAGTCAAGCATAACGAAAGCGTGAGGAATGGGAATGGTCCGAAACAAATAAGAAATAAAAAACGCAATGCGTGAGCCAAAGGGGATGATAAAAAAAGACTTTTTGCGTAAAATTCGCGTGGGAGAAGTCGGGCAGATGTTTTTTTGTTCAGGGAATATAATATGACCCGGAGTCGCACAGTCGTATTGGTGCGAGAGACTCATCTGCAAAAACAACTGAATATCGCAACGGCGTACATCTGCCGCGGGGCAGAGAGGAAAAGCGGGGGCACCCGTCGCTACGCCCATAAAAATTGCCGCGAAAGGGAGGAGGGGTTCGGGCGGGCTGAGCGGACGAGTGCGACCGGGGTGTGAGTGGCAGGGGTTGATATATTTTCTCCCCCAACAGAAAGAAGATAGAGTGATGTTTACCGCTTTGATGTGGGATATTTTGCTCATGCTATCGCAGTGAAGGGGTATAGCCTGTCTGATTGGTCAGGAATTGGATTACAGACATAACCGATACCTCTACAGCACATCTTCCATCCTGATGTATAAAACTGAATTCACTGAATCGAGTAAGAGATAAATAAATAGTATAGTACACACGAAAAATATTTATTATACGCTCCAGGAAATTTTCATGATGAAATATACAGATTAAAGACCACAGTCTGGCGTATGGGTGATTTTTCCGCTAAAACTCCCCCTAGTCAAGGTTTTTTTCATCAAAAATATGCACTGCTACCTCAGTTGCAACTAACTATGGCCACATTTATGAGTAAGTATTGCAGTGACAAAAAAAAGGTTTTTTTAATGATGTTCGTCTCTACAGGTGAAAAATCACTCAATGCTTGCTCATGGGTACTGCGAATACGCAATCTTGTTTCACAAATACAAAATAATAAGATGACTAGTGAAAACACAAGGAACACTATTACTTAGTTCATTTTCGCGAAGAAAAAACTTGGAATAAAAATCACAAACGTTACAGATTCATTTCTTAACCCTTCCCTTTAGAATGAAGAATCATTGTGGCTACATTACTCCCCCTTAAATTCGGCAGTTCACTTCTTCGACCCAACCGTCAATCAGGCGTTGTTATACAGGCAGCTACTAAGCGTGTAGCTTCTATTGCCTCGGCAGAAGAAAATGGTGTCTCAACGAGTGATTTTTCAGTATTGCAGCGACTTCAAGTGTTCAAAATGCCATTTAAAGTAAAAAAGAAAACTTTTTTATGCTTTCTAGTTCAATGGAACAATGTGAACTATGGATACGAAACAAAATAGTAATATGCTGCAAGTTTAATTTTTCAATTTTTGTAGTTTTTCTTAACGATAATACTTCAATTCGTTGAGCGTACCAATGTAGTGTTCAAGTAAAGATTTCTCGGGTTTCGCACAGGATTTTCATTGGATTCCTGAATAGCTGAAGACAATGACAAGTTGCTTATCGAAACATTGGAAGATGACATGGAGTACCTGCTTCGGTGCAAAACCTGAGAAATCTCTACTTCTATTGTTTGCCAGGAAAGAACCAAGCATTATATGAATGTGCTATGTAATACGCTATATTATATGCATGTATTTATACAATAAAACATAGATTCTGCCGATCAAAAGCGTAATTATTAGAGATTTCCAGTAATCCGTAAGTGCTCTGATTCGATATCTGAAGGATTACAGAGAGACGACTGTAGTTATAAATTAATATGATAGCACAAGCAAAACAACCGCTGGTTCCAACACAACTGTGTCTTTCGCGGTTACTCATGAATGTCTAAAGGCCACAACAGCCGCATCGATATTTGACACCACAAACCTAAGGGTGACAAAAGTTTGCGAAGCGGGGTGGTCTGCGAGGGAGAGAAAGTCTGCGGAGTCCGGAAGAGTTGAAGAAGCGTTGGGGGGTTTGGTTTTTGAGTGCGCTTCAGTGTGTCTGCTATGGCCGCTCTTTCTCCCCGGGCGTGCGCTGCTAACGAGTCGGAGGCGGAAGTGAACCATGGAAACCTCGCGAACACAAGGCGTGCCAGGGGCGAACACAATAGACTCAACGAACGAACGCGCGGAAAAGAAGGGAGAGAATGTGAGAAGACAAAAGTCACGTGATTTCTGGGGGTGGTAGGGAGGGGGTTATAAAAATAAATAACATAAGAGGAGGGGATGCAAAACAAATTCCAGGAAAAAAACCTATTTTTCAAAGACTCGGACAATACAGAGAAAGAGAAAAAAGGGCACCACTAAAAAATAAATATTTTTAGGCGCACAGTGGTACTCGACGGATAAAAAACCCACGTTAAACCTTTGTAGGGAGTTAAACAAAATGTAAGAGACAATTCTTGTATGTTTTTCGCAACTAAGGCCTAGATTGAACGGTTTAGGACCAGACAACAGTAATGAAATCAGCGTTAAAGTATTTTAAAAATATTTGTGGAAAATTTGTCAGTTACTTTTAATTTACTAATGAGGAGAAGTGGCGACAACAATAAACTCCAAACTTACAGAATGCGCGGATGAGAGAAGATCGTAGAAAGACAGAAGTTACTTTGGAAGGGGACAAGGTGAAGAAATAGATGAAGTAATACTACAATGGTGGCGAAATAAACGTATTAATTGAAAGCTGTAAGTAGAAATGACTCATATGGGAGTCGCCACTGAATGAAAATGTATATTCTAAAAACCTATTATAGTGGTCGAGGTTGGGTGTAGATACACAGATGGAAAGCTAAACCACTGAAAAAATAAAGAGTAAGGCTGAGCGGATGAGAGCTCTTTACCAAGAGTTCATGATACGGCAAGAAAATGATGCTTTAGAAAGTAAACGTGGAGCAGTCGCCAAGATTAATGTGACAGCAAAGGGATGCCTTACTATAGTGGTCTAAGAAGGGAACTCCATCCCTTTCAATTCAAATAAATTTCACAAAAATGTCATTTTACAAAATAATGATGCCATAATTAAGAGCAAAAGCTGCAATTTTTTTTACGGCGCTATTTGTGAATTACGGACGTCGAATACATAGAAAGAATTTGCGACGCCACAGTGTAAAGAAATAATATGCGTCTAACGTTTTGATGAGCTAATACAATTCCAAGTCAATATTTGTAATGCGGCGGTATTAAATCAACCGAAACGGCTGACTGAAATTACACAATAATATTACGTGTAATTAAATACAAATTGCGAGTTCGAGAGACGCAAATAATGAGCAATATACCGATGGAACATTTATACTCCACGACGTAAAATTAAAATTCCAGCATAGGACATGTTTCTAGTTCCTGGTTATTCCGCGTATAAAGTCAGGTGTGCCAATTAACTCAACTGAATGGAGGGACAAAATGTAGCTTGAATAGCAAGATTATTTGATAAAATAACGATATTTCCCTTCCAGTGCAAACAAAAGCTCATCAGAAGGCTGCATTCGTCGCATTCCAACTCAGCAAAGTTCAGAGATATGCAAACAGAGCTATGAGTAATTAGAATACGGAGGAGTATTACATTCAAACTTAAAATTAAAATAACATGCGTCATTGAAAAAGGTTATTCCCCATTATTTTAATAATTAATACTCATATTAGCATTGGTAATCACAAATGCATCCCACATTTTCAATCTGCTTCAACTACTTTAATATACTTTTAGTTAAAAATGTCCAGTTTTACACGAATCCTATTCGTGATGGTCGATAAAAAATAACCCATTGAAAGGCGTTTAGACAACGACGCGAATGGAAAAAAATATCATAAAATGGGATCCCTAGAATAGAAGATAGATGAAACAAAAACCATCCATCCACAAGTTTAATATCTTCATATATCGATCGTGGATAAAAATACTGCAAAGGATATCATTTAATTTTACCGCAATAAAAGATCCTTACCTGATTGCAAAATAAATTCCGCTTAACTTTAAAGTTCTTACAAAATCAGCCAACTTTTCACGGACTTAACGTAAAAGATAATTATATTGGCTTTGATCATATTACCAGATTTAACACCTCATATAGTTTGAATAAAGGATAAATGACATAGGTACTCATTATCTGGACATGCGCACTATTAATTGAAAGCAGAAGATATAATTTGATGAGATGGTAAATCGATGCTATCTTAATCAGCAAAACAGGGGCACTTTATTTAAGAGTTAAGTAAGCTTTCTTACTATAAGATTACTATCTTCTATTATCAATTTCTCGCTGTTGAAGAAAATTACTATCAACCATAAAATAACTCGTAGAGATGTATGCTACCTTCGTAATACGCAATTTTCTGGAACTAAGTGTGCCAAATAAGTACTCTTATCAGAAATATCCTTTTTTTAATAATATATTTCTCAATATAAAACGATTAATCTAACTCCATACAATTATCAAATACAATGATTGCGTTCATTTACAATATAAAGAATGATTTATGGCATTTTCTATAGAATTGCGAACAAATCACACTTATACAGCCGCAAATATTGGATTTCTAACGACACATTACTGATTTTTCCCCATTCATTTATATGATTAAAAAAATCTTAAATTATTTTATTGGAATGTAAATTTTTTTAAGGCGAATTGGGTTATTCATTAAATTAAAAGCTGCAAATCTCAGAGAAATTACTTCGTCGAAAATTATACGGCATTAGTACCATAATTACGTAAATATTATCAAAATTTCCGGAATTTTGACAACTTAATTTTTAAGCAAGGCAAGATTTTTTCTAGAATTGCACACACATGGAGCTTGTATCGTAAACTTAGTGCCATAAACCCAGCATTTCTAGCAACACAATACTGATTTTTTCCCATTCATTTCCAAAAAAATGTCTCGACTATAACTATGGGGTCATACATCTTGGGTTGGCGCATCAAGCCTTCTGCTCACGAGTCTGCCACGCATAATAGCTGATGGTATGAGGGCGGAAACCAGGCCTATCTGATGCCGAAGTCACGGGCCAACCTCTTAAAACTCTCCGACAACTCCTCCTCTCGCAACTTGGCTTCCAGCGAAAGATCCTTTAGGCCGGAGTAGTTCCCGAGTCAGCCTTTCCTTCCGCCAGCCCTTAAATCTTCCCTAACTCATTCCAGCGCGTCATTCAGCCATTACAATATGTTGCGTGGCATCTGCAGGGCGCGGAAAGCAGAGAGAATGCTCCCAACTATATAAGGTTCGAGGAAAAGGGAGAATGGGACATTGAGAGACGTGCTCCAGACGACCATATTTATGACGCCTTCGCGAACAACTTTGCGACTGCTGAGAGGCGGAAAAGAGACCGTCCTCACACCTTCCCTCGCTTCTACTTCCATCCACGCCCTCCTGATACTCACAATAGCAAAACTCATAGACGAAACGACGCGAAGAAATTACTGAAAGAGACAAATCCGATGTATTTCATCTCATTTGGTAGCAACATTTAAATCTCTACAGCAAGGTTCATTATAAACAGTACAGTTTTCCTGAGAGATACCCTCAACTCGCAACTGAAGTCATTCATGAAAAGACGTGAAAGAAAAGATGATCGAAGGAATAAATCAGATAAATTTTATCTCAGGCGATAGTAACATTTAATCCTCAACAGCAGAGCCCATTAAAAAAAGTACAATTTTCCTAAAAGGTACCCTTAAAGTGAAACCAAAGTCATACAGGAAAAAACGTAAAATAAAATTAATGGCAAATTTTTATCCAAGTAAAGTTGAAAGTAATATTTAATCCTTTAGAGAATAGCCCATTATTAATAATTCAGTTTTCCTGAAAGATGCCCCTCTCTACTCGCAGCCGAAATCATAGACGAAAAGACGAGGAAGAAAATATATAAGTAGCAAAAAATCATATGCATTTTATACAAGTTGTTAGATATATTTAACCCTCTACAGAAAAACCCTTTGCCAATAGTTTCATTAAATATTATAATGGTAAAGTTTTTCCGAAAGATGACGAAAAGCACGCAAGAAAATGAAAATTGAGCATAAGAGGATTTCAGGCTTTACACTATTAAACCTTTCCATCATGGGATATGAAAGAACAAACTTTGCTGCTAGGTTCAATAATATATTTGAAGTACGTCTATAATATATTATATAAAATATATTTTATTATTTAAAAATAGTAATAAATGGTTTATATAATATATTTGGGTTCATAGCATACTGCATTTATTTAACAACATACTATTTACTTCATTTTTACTTCATTTTACACATTAATTTACTTTAATTATCACGTTTTAATATACTCATTTACTACATTACTTATGCCTTTCATACATAATCACCCGAAATTGTAATCATGAAAACCAATTCGTGCTTTTTCAAATACATTAGTGAGCCTAACAAAGTTTATTCTTCCTATTTCTATAATCATCAGGCAATTTTTCGATGTTGCTGCAAAGCAGACACTCACACCTAAACGACAACATTTTGATTTCATAACATAAATTCGAGTAATTCAGTTTTTTCTTGATGATTAACACCCTAAGGCTATTATGTTTTCTGTAAACGATTGCTTCGATCCGCCAACGCGCAAAAATTCCGCCGGAGTAAAAAATACCGCGGAAATAATTTAACGAGGCGCGTCATCAACTAAAAAAAAATGATTGGAAAATTAAAATTTGTTACGGACACTCGGCCTATTAAATAATACAAGCTGCACTTCTCACTTAATTACTTCCTTTGCTATTGAACGACATTAATACCGTATTAAACGGGAATGTTATCTTTAACTTTGGTATTTTTGCAATTAAATGTTAAGCAAAATGTCTAGAACTCTATTATTTACTGTTTTAAAATTTTGTCATCCAATAATCATTAAAATCCACTTATAATTGTTTTTTTCGTTTATTTCGCATTTTTAAAAGTGACTACAGCGCAGTGATGCTTGACCGATATTCCAACGAGTAATTAAGTAAGAAGAAGGGGAATAAATGATTCATGAACCTGCGGGCAAATATAATTACTAATTAATTATTGAGGCAAAATACAGTTTCTACCAATTGTTAACATACCATTTCAATATACGAAATGACTTTATGACATACTTTAATGATATCTCTTTTATCCCGTATATTAGCAGGCAGCCCGGTGTTGCTCGGGAAGGATAGCAACCAGAGAAGTGGTAAACTTGGAATTCATGGTCACTAGGTAGGATTTTAAGGTAGAGGAGCATTGGTATGCCATGGATTTCCGTACACCGCGCATGGGATAACTCCTCGATAGCGTCAATGAAAATATATTAAAAAATGGTAGATAAACGTTTACAATGCATATATATTCAAGCATTCAGTGATACATATCACTTTGTCGTAGGCGCAGCTCATTGTCATGTTTACAAGCTAGTTGTGAAGTGAAAAGTGCTTTGTGTAGCCTCCTCTTAAAAGATGCCAATGATGATGAGTTCCTAGTTGAAAGGTTAAGATTATTCCATTCCCTACATGCAGGAACGGTAAATGATTTGTTGTAAACGACACTTCGGTGATGAGGTACAACAGGATGTGGACAGTGTCAAGACTCTGAACTCGCATGATAGGTAAGGGGGTGTTTTTGTGTTTAGAATTTGAAGGTTGCCACCAACAGTAAATAATTAAGTGTAGAATCCTTTGAGTTTCGTTTTATGACGTGAAGTAAAAAACGGTAATGAGGAAACGACGTAATGGACGCGTCGAGCACAACCAAAAGTAGCACTACGGTCTTTGGGACCATTGGATGCACCTATACTCTGTTCATTTTATCTCTGCGGTTAGGCTGGTGTGGCCAAAGCAAGTGGAGAAAAGGGGAGGGAAAGGTTCTCAACACGTGACTTTGCCTTTGCCAATCAGCAAACAGTAGGTGTGGCTTCAGTGAGTCGCTCGCAGACCTCTGCCGAGTGAACATCGTGAATCTGCTCGTGGAGCAGTGTTGCCAAACCTCAAGCATTTTCCTTGCATGTGACTAAGTATGCCTTCCACCAACGGTGTCTCATCCAGCGCGGTAGCTGACAATGTCATGGGCTTATGCGAAGGATTATCCCTAATGCCTTCCAAATGAGTAGGTATATTGTCTCGGCGCTGAGGCCAAAATACCTGTGGCCACCTATGACTCACACGTTTTCAGTGACAAAGTGGGGCGACTATGTACATTTGGCAACGTTATGTTCGCTCCTCCTCTCTCTCTCTCGGTACTACCCCTTCCTTATCAGCGAAGCTATCCGAGTGTGTCCGGGCTCTGACGGAAGCTCACCAGCAGACATAAAGTGAACAGACTATACCTACTAACTATGATTGCAGTGCGAGCAGCCGTATGGAAATACATAGCGCACAGGCCAACAAAGGCGCAAGCCTAATAGGGTGATTTCCTATTATTTTTTTATTGCCGAAATCGAAAGATAATAACTCCTGGAGTACGTGTTTCACGCTTTTCGATTTTTCAATGACGACATCTATTTTTCGCGATTAAATGAAAAGAGAAAATTTTCAAGCGCGCGAAAACGCGACGGGTAAGTAGGAATGATGGGAAAACTCCGTATGACGTCTTTCTGGTTCCCGCTGCCGCAAGTGAGGCGACCTTGGGGCGAGGCTTTGAGCGCTGATACGACGCAGGATGCTAGCAGGTAGCAGAGTACCCTGCGGTAGCGCTTGGCTTAAATAAGGATTATTAATACCTTATCAAGCGAAGGAAACTTTCCGACCTTTGGCAGATTTAATAGGTGATTATTAAGACATGTTTCCCGGAGCTCTGTGCCTCATGCGTGCAATGGTTATCTCAGACGATGTAAAACTCCTATCTACTCGTATAGAAACTAGGTCCCTCTGACGTCACGTGGAGTGGCATTGCATGGGCGCCAATCTGGCCTTTTTCAAATGCGGTTAAAATTGACCATTGCCATTCGTCTAAACCGGTATTACTAAAACTAAATAATGTGCATATTATGAATACACTAATGGTGGGTAACGAATCGCAATCAATGCCTTTCGTTTTCTTTCATGAAGGAAACTACCCTATTGTGAATAGGTCACCATTTATGTCCCTCTTCTCACCATGGTTTTGTAAAAGGAATCTCTTGAATAGTAAAGTCGAGGCCCCAAGGTGTCGTGTTTTACCTCTATTTGTGGGAAAAAATTGTCAATTCACCAACAGATCGAATAACCTCTCATCTCTATGCTTCATCACTATTCGGAGTCTTTTTGAATGAATGACAACTTTATTCGGGAAAACCCTCAGGGAATAGGGCCAAGGTTTAAGGGGGAAATATCGAGAGAAAGTAACGGGGCAAAAAGTCAATGGGATTATTTCAATTTTTTCAAGAGAACTTTCTGCTCCATTTGATTCAAGTCTGTCGTCCACCTTTCCCTTCCCGCCATCCCTGGAACTCTGAATAAACGCCCGTGGCCAAGTCAGAGATGTAAAAAGAGGGGAGAGAATGGCAAACGTATTCTTGCATTCAAATATTTTCATTCCTCTGCAGGAATACAGAAAATATGAGAATCTATTCAAATTCACCTGTACTCTTATAGATTTTGAATGTTCACCGTACCATGAAACGCAAAGGTATCCATAGAAATTTCTGTGCTGCCAGAAAATAAGAAATCCAAAATTAAACGGGATTAATCTCATTTATTTCAATTTCAAATAACATTCTTGCCACGTAAATGAGTATGAGTGTTTAAACCAGAGGATTCAAATGAATTATTTTCTCACCATGGGCTCATCACAATCATCATTATATGTAAGCTTGTATTAAACGTATGTCGCCAATGATAATGTTATCATTGAGAGAAAATTGATAAAATCTATGAAAAGATAAAATACTTTTCCCCAGATCTTCCTTTTACTATTTATTGATTAAATCGATTTCCAGTTTTTCAAATTCATCTTAATTTTTTAGAACTGTTTTTGATATTCAGTTCATGAAATTATTCTTTTCCATCCCTTTCACTAAGTCACAAATTCGAGGGAATGTGACTAGAAGTTATGTAAAAATAAAATAAAACCGTAGATTTAGCTCTAATGTAAATAATTAGAATTCATAAGAAGTAAGATGAAAAATGGTTTTCAAAAGAATTCGCATAAAAATGTTTCACAGTTAAAATATACGAAAAACTCGAAGTAATAGCAACTTACACAACCATTCGAATGCCAAAAATAATACTTAGGCGTTGACTACAGTATTATTTTTTAAATACATATAAGTTTTTAATCCATTGGTAAAAACCGTAGGGCAAATAAAATGTGTTTCAAGCATGGCCTCCGATCTTTTGCAGAACTCACCTACTACCTATACATGAAATATATTACATGGTTATAAAAACCTATGAATTACTTACGAGAAAACTGGGTATGACAACGAGAATTATCCTAATATAATAATTATTAATGGAGCATAAATATGATATCGGACGTAATATAACTTACGCCAATAATACATTTATTAATCGTGTATTATTTATTTTGCAATCTTTTGGCAATAAAATCGTGTACTTTGAGAGACCGCAGAAATATCCAAATCGCTTTGACCAATAAATTTCGAAACAGAATCGGAATCAAAACCTCCCCATAACGTCCGAATGTACGACCTATACGAATTGAGAGAGTTTAAATTCTACATTTACAATATCTCATTCAAATAATGCCATGAATAACATTTCCAGTATACAAACTCAAACGAACCGAAAAATTAGGTGAATTAGTTTTCAGATGCACGCAATAATGTCAATGAATGCTAAAATTTTGACAAATAATCCAATATAGGGTACATGCCTGGTAAAATAACCAACAAAATACACACTATTAATATAAAATATTCTTTGATGGAGGTACTTAGTCAATATTTGGTGAAATTAACAAATACGCTGTTCTATAACCCAATTAGTTCGCAAATTAAATAAGGCGATATTTTGCGTTTGCCTTGAAACTTCCTTTTCATTTCCATGGATACGATGTACTTTTGGTGTGCAATGCTATTTGCTATTTCAGGAATGATCAAAGAAAAATGCAGCTCTCATAATGACATACGAGCTATTTAATAAAACTTTCAACATTCTTACTTATCACTCTCATACTATTGATCTACTTTTACAAAAAAGCTAAAACGTAAACATTTCGAATTTTTTTTCACGAATCTCAATCTTAAAAATAATGCTGAGCACTTGAATGACATATTGAATTTAAAATTAATTCTTACATTTAATACAAGGAATTCTGAGTAGAGAAATGATCTATGGCTGGTTTGAACTTTTAAATTCCCATTCCTTTCATATACTAAACAAATTTCACTTTCCAATTTTTCATTCACTAGAGCAATAAATATCCGAAAAATACACATTTTGCTTTTGCTTCAACGTCTCTCGTAGCCCTGGTTTGGTAGAGGGATATTACTTTAATAAACATGGAGTTTCAATTGGAAACTTAATGTTTATTATCACATCAGAACCAAGTATTCGAGCAGCTCGAGAAGACTGGAGGCATTCGAGATGAGAGTATGGAGAAGAAAGGAGAAAGTGAAATGGACGGAGAGGAAAAGGAACGACAAAGTACTGGACATGGTGAGTGAGGAGAGACAGCTTTTACATGAGATACGGAGGAGACAAAATGTATGGATGGAGGTAGTACTTAGCGGGGAGGGGATGTTGAAAATGGTGTTGGAAGGTAGAATGTTAGGGAAACGACGGAGGGGAAGAAAAAGAATAGAATTTTTAGATAGATTGAAAGGGATTAGGCCTTCCAGTGAATTAAAGAAGGCAGTGCTGGAAGGAAAGAAGGAAGTAAAAAGGTATATGACCAAATAAGAAAAAAGACATAAATAGTAATAAAAGAATAAAAGTCCAATAATTAACAAAAAAACAAGTAGGGATCATAAAAAGAATATAAAATAAAAATTTTAACATTGTAAAATATTAAGATTTACAAATTGATCTCTACCATGTCTACGAATTATGAAACTCTTGAACACTCCATGGAAACCTACCTTAATCGGTAGGATACTATAATAAATAAAATAAATTTGGTCGTCACAAAACTTACGGTGTCCCAACTGGCTTCCCGTAAGTTAGGTTCTCGTAGACATTCGAATAGGAGAGCTGCTCAACGAGGCTATCATAAATATTCTCTTCAGAACTACGCATTGCAAAAATATGTTCACGATGTATCCATAATTTTAGCCATCCCCGCATTTTGTCTAAAAATTTTAGAGCTACTAAATCGCATTTGCTATCCCAAAATGCAATTCACGAAAGCAAAATAAATTCATATCTATATAATGACTAAAAGAAATCGTGATGGAACAATTATAGTTGGTAGGAGTAAATATAGAATTTCAATAGCAGGTAACTGCTCATTTGCCTCATGAATTTGCATACGGTTGAAACCGCAATACGAGTTTAAATCAATAATAATTACGTGGATTAGTAAATAAAATAAAACATGTGCCTGCACCTAATGAGACTGAGATATTGTCAATTAATTCCATATCTCCTTCATTTAGAGGTTTCAAAGATAACTAATTGGATACCAATTTGGCGAAAATGAACCCGAAGGCTACACCGCCACATCTATAACACCTGCATATTGATCGAGGTATCTTATGCAAGGTAGCTCCCAGTAATTGAGCGCATTCCCATCGCCATTGAGAGATAACTTGCTCTCCTAATGAATAGCGTTGGCTTAATTAGGATGCAGGAGTATGACGCTAACAGAAAGGTATTTTCTCCGTGCTGTTACCCACAAAGTATAAGCAATGTAAGCTATGCGGCTGGTAACTCATAATAGGCTCCTTCACGATTATTTACTGATGATTTCGATAGCAGTCAGTGATTAACATCCAATAAATCCTCATACACATACGTATCCGATATCAACCAGTATTAATGACGAAAGCGCCTCTAATAAGGACATCATTGTGGTAATTGAAGGAGGTATCTTGTGAAATAAACACTTAATCCTCTTTGACTAAGATACGCAGTCGTGAGTGTTGAAGCAAAAGCATATTATCTAATGAAGCTTACCAAGATTTATAACTTCTCCAGATATACGAATAGATCGTAATATCTTTGATTACTATCATCGCTATTGATAGAGCACGGGGTATATACTAAAATGGTGTCAGGATTCGTGAAAATTTTGCCGTATGGTTATAAGGATATAATTTTCATCATTGGCAGACTTACTAAAAGGGTGACAGTATGATCGAAACTGTAAGCAGAAAGGACTCATCACTACATTTTCTATTATATCACACGATAATTTGTGTAGCATTTCAATAGGTATGTATTTACTTTGTCAGATGCAGTTTTACTGCACCGCAGGAACTAAACGGCACTACTAATTTCCATTCAACAACCATAGCTAACTTTTTCCAAGATGAGTATTTTATTTCAGAGGAAGTTAATAACAACAGACATATCACTCCACTGGCATTTATATTCAATCGCAAAAGAAGAAGTGAAGGGCTACAAAATCCTATGAAAATCAAGATTTCAAAATTGTTCGAAAGCAAAGCTTTGATAAGCACGGCTACTGTAAAATGACCCTGGCTCTGAGTGATCCAACGAGCTTTTATATTCTCTTTCTGTCACAGGGACTGGCAATAAATATCTCATACCTTTGACTACAAACGAATTCGTCCCTTTTTTGATAAATTTTTTACAGCAGCGGACTAATATTTCATAATACTTCGGGGGATAACTATACGGCAAAGAGCGTAAGTCATCGGATCTCGTAAATATTCATCAAGAAGAAAGTACACCGGTGGAATTATCTGTGGACTGTTACATTTCACTCCAGTCCCATGAGTCGGAATTCGAAAACAGACTATTGTGGCGAAAAAAAAACAAACAACATGGTTTCTTACATGGATACGCCATTTTGACTCGCTTTTAATGGTTCCCATTTACGACTTCATGCGACCGACTGAATTCCCAGCATTGGAAGGAACAGCACAAGCATATAAGCACTCGGCTATAATTTACACCTAGAACCTCCGCAAATATATTACGTCCATAATGTACGTCCGAAGGTCTTCCGAGAAAAATATTTATAAATAAAATACAGAACTAAGGTCAAATAATTTTACTGAAAATTCATTGCGATAAGTATAGGTCGACAGTTCGCAAACAGAAGGGCCTAGATTGAATGGGAGAAATAAAATGAGCGAATATTTGCCTCAAAGAAGTTTTACACACAAGAACATGAACAAGCTCTAACTGCATACTCTATATTCTATAGCATACTGTATTAATAGTATAAGTACTATAGTAAGCTACAGTACTATGTATAGAACTAACTACTATAAAATGCTAGGTATGTACTTATATGCTGTATTCTTACCAAATAAAAACGAAAAATCTAGTTTTAGGATTAATTCTAGGGAAGAAAATCTTTGAATGCGGCACACAAAATAATAGTTCTGAACGAGAATCTAACCAATTCTAAAAACCGCAAAGTTGACCCTGGATCCGACATGAGAGTTATAATTGAAAAAATAAAATCAGATGCGAGAGAAAAACTGGAAATTTGAGAAATCAAAATTGTGGACAGTACCTAACAGCTATTAAAACATATGATAGACTATGTTACTTTTCACGTACTTTCGGAAAATGAAGGCAGTGGGAGGTACTCAGGATAATCTTGTAATACGTCCTCTTTTGTGACATTATTATCCACAACTGATCATGATGCATAAAAGAGGGAACACATGGCAAAGATTCAAAAATTTAAGGTGTGAAATAAGAAAGGCTGGTAGAGATTAAACTGCCATAGATACACGTTTGAAGCCGGATGCATATACCAAATCTATATACAGTGGGAGGACGAAAACTACTCAAGATAATATCGTGATATGACCTTTTTAATAATATGATCATAAACTACTGTTCAATCTATACAAAGGCAGAGATAAAGAACTTAAATTACGTGGAATAAGAAGGGTAGGGAGGGTTAAACTTCGGTAGATACACGGTTGAGGTCGGACGTAAGTTACAAAGCTAACGGCTGTGGGTGGGCGAAAACTACGGAACTGCAGTATACGGGAGGAGCTGTAGTGTGCGATAAGCGGAGATGAAGCGAGGGAAGATGAAAGACTAAGGAATGGAAGCCGGGCGGCAGAGGCTGCCCTTGATGATAGGGTCAGCGCGGCAGTCCTTTAGGCGCAACGGCGGATTACAAGATAGACCCGTGGAGCAAAGGAGGCGATGAGTGTGGAATTACAGCAGCGGCCCTCAGCAGAAGGATTTGGCGGGAGGCGAGGGGGGGAAGTCGCCGGAGCGGAGAATTGCAGGCCCCGGGGTCCGATAGAGGGAGCCACCAGAGTGGCAATTCCTAGCCAAGGCGATGACGACGGCTCGAAGTCACTGCCGTTTTGGTGAGCCCTAGCACGCCTAGCGACGTGAGCCGTTGGTCACCCATGGCAAGCCATAATTCCCGATTTCCATCAAAGCCAAACACGTTCGCCAGAACATAGGTCACTCTCGGGACTTGCACCAAAGACTTATCTGCACTACGAAAATAAATATACGTTGCACGACGCATCTACAAAAGAAAGTTGCACTTATTACGTGTTTTTACGCGTTTTTCATCTGTTTGCGTTGTGACGCAGTTTGACGGAGCTTTCGAAAACGTTTAAGGACTAATAGTAAGTAAATAATACAAAAAGTAAGTAAGTAATACAAACTAATTTGCAGGATATAATTAATTTTTACGAACAGACCGAATTCGTTCGCAAAAAAAGATTATAAAAACGGTTAGGAATCACCCTAGTGTAATTGCAACTGGACGAACAGTGATATTTCCTATAATATTATTCGTATTTATTTATCGTTTGAACAAGACTCAAAGAGAAATAAACGGAACGTCATAACCAGTCATTCAGCAGTCGCTCTATGCTGAATGAAATTGATTTCACTCTTCGATTACTTCAAATGTTATTTTTTTTCATGAGTTTTTCCATGGTAAATCGTGTTTCTGTATATTTAAGTTGCCGGTTAAGGGTCGGATGTCGTTTAAGATGCTGTGTAGGTATTAAATATTTGCAAGAGATCAGTATGTTTAAGCAATAATGAATCCATTAAAAACGATACTGTTCCCAAAATAAAAATAACATTGTTCATAACTTCTGTAAAAACATCATAACCTCAATCATCGTTAAATTACCTTAGCCAATTTCCGTTAAGAGAGCTTTAGAGGAAATGCACTTTTTTATTAAAAATACAAGATATACGACGAAATTTGAGTACAATATCTTAGTAACCTCGTTTTCGTGTATTATTTAATGATATTATTTCATATTCCCCCGGGGAATTAAGCAATTATTTTCTCTCCATTTAAAGTAATGAGGTCCACATACGTTGAGATTGCCATTCAAGTGTCTATACAAATGTAATAATATGGAATGAAAAAGTAAAAGAAATAGCATTCTAAGCTAAATTTTCGCTCGTTCGTAAATTAATAAAGATTACACAATCTATGTGAGTAGAGCAAAATGTTTCAAATATTTTCGATACCATAAACACGAAGGTTAGAAACGCAAAGCATAGAAATTAATTACAGTGTACCTATGCTAAAATACCATCGGAAGATTCAAGCATGGTAGAGTGGAATTTTTCCACATTGAAATAAATACTTGAAATTTTCCACGATTACACATTTATAACTACCTTGTTTTCATAGTTACTACACCTTGAAGACGTAGCAGCAATGCTGAAACCTAGTTCATTAAACAATTTATAACCATGGAAAATTGCAAGTATTTATGTCAATGTGCTACAGTAGATAGATATTATAGGCATGAAATCATGTATATCACCGTAATCATCTTGTTTGAAAATTACAAATGGGATAACGCATCCTTTTTGCACATGCAGTGACTCGTAAAAAAGGCTTCTTTCCTCGCAGGAGTAGTGTCAAACGTGACAGTCACGGGCCGTAAAATGCGCGGTAACACTCAAAGATGTGCACTTCACGCTCCCTGAGGAACACGCCGGGAATGAGCCGACTCACTGTCAAAGGTCGTTCCGCCGTCGACACTTCGGATGCGTAAAGCACATCATGCGGTTTTTAACGAGCGCACCCTACGCGGATTACAAGGCAGCCCTCTTTACTCGCGAACCATTATTGTCTCCTCCACCCGGCATCGAAAAACCACCCCCCACCCAACACCAACCCTGTGGGAGGCTCCCCCGATGCGCGGTGCCTAAAGAGCTCCAAAACCCCCACCTCATCTCACGGAGGGAGATGTTATGCTCAGCTAACCAACACGCGGGCCCAATTGGATTACCCACTCAGGGAGTAGTTGGTACCTTACACCTCCTGCCACCCACCGCCGCGACCGAATGACTCAAGACTTCACCACACCATGTTCCTTCAAAAATCCTCCTTTTCGCCACCTTCAAGTAGGCTGGAGTTCAATTCACGGTAACTTACATACAGAGATGCCGACCTACAAAAAAGTATTGGGGGGGGGGGCCCAAACCGGGGATCTTACCCCGAGAAATTTTATAAGCAGTGTGTTTCAAGTTTTTTAAGCATTTTAGATGAGTCATATGATCAACATTAGAACAACGATAACTCGAATCTCGATATCTAGATATTCCGGGGAAAATCGACAAGCCTGAAACATTTTTACTTCTCACCCATAACGAATTTTTGAGGGGTCTCGGGCCCCCTCAGGACCCATGGAGTCGGCGCCTTACTGCTTAATCAGGCTAATTATCTACCCAACCGGCGCGTGAAATGCAGAGGATTACCGAATCGGGATTCCTAGAATCAGGAACAAGTGACTTTGTACGCAGTCACGCGCACGGGTGCGAAGTTAAATACACCAAAGGATGAAGTTCGCCATGTAAAAATATTTGACTTAGCCGGAATTCGAATCCTGATCTCCCGATTGCGGATTGGTTAACACGCCTGACCGGCCTGAACTTCATCCTTCGATGTATTTAGAATATTTAAACTTTTCCCGGGTTTCCGTACGGGTAAGATATTCGAAGAGCGCCGACGTTTCGGGTTCCGACTAGTCACCCATTCTCAAGGATACTGAATATTTGAAGTGACCGTTGAAGCTCAGCATCAGAAGGGGCGGGATTGGTCGAGTCCCGATTGTTGTCGCGGAGGACCGTGTACCAGCGTAAACCCGAAGACCCGTAACGTCAAAAAACGCGTCGGCGCTCTTCGATGCAGCGAGCGTATGGGATCCGGTATAGAAAGACTTGATACGCGAACTGAATAAAATACAGACGAAGGCTGCGCGTTTCGTCAAAAACTGCTACGGGCATACAGACAGCGTTACGCAGATGTTAAGCGAATTAGGCTGGGAGCCGCTGGAGACTCGGAGGCTGCGCGCTAGGCTTAGATTGCTTGAACAATTGAGAATGGATATCTTCAAGAGCGACACGGAGGACATAACATTAGAGCCACACTATATTTCTAGGTCGGACAGAGGCGATAAATTAAGAGAGATGTTTTGCCGAACGGATAGATATGCGAATTTGTTTTCCCCCGAACCATAAAGGACTTTAATAAACGCTAGCCCCAACTTCGTTAGAGCACTTCATTTTTTATGCGTACACGGCTGATGTCCTAACACCCCCTGCCACACGCCTTTTAGGCGGCTTGCGGGGTATTATGTAAATGTATCTTACCCGCGCGGAAACCCGAAAAAAGTTTAAATATACGTTTTTCCCAATGTTTACTGTTATATATGAATCATGGCTACTTTGCTCCTTTGCCTTAGAATCCTACCATGCCACCACGAATTATGTGACCACGTTTTACACGGTTAAAGTTATTGCGCAATCTGACGTGAGTATGAAGGTGCAGTCAAAATTGTGTCGTGTAAAGCGGTAAATCGCATGAACGCATGCGAGAATGCATGGACGTGAGATGAAAAAATAGCCCCTGTTTGTAATCTCGTTCGTGCATTCCCGTACTATCACGCCGTAAAGGAAAAAAAATTACGCAAAATTAATGAAATTTGCACAATTATGTGCCCCATGTAAAACGGCCTAAGTATTGCCAAGAGAACTTGATAGACTTTTTTCTCAATTTTTCATCTCCATGGTTACGTCACGTGAGGCAAAATTAAGTCAGTGCCTCTCTCATACCTAAGGCAAACCCCACCTCCGCAGTCTTTTAAAACCATAAAAAGCTTATAACTTGCATCTCCGCCTCTCTCTCCATCATGACATTGCCCTCACCCATCTTTGACGCGGTGGCTCTCCTCATTCCGCAACAGCGCTTTCACCAGCAACACTTTCACATCCCCTCCGGCACCAACCTAACTAACTTTCATCCCACCCTTTCACACACCATCTTATACTTTCGACCCCTTCCTACATCCCTGCGCCAAAATTCTTAAGGCCGCATTAAATCGTCAAAAAGAAAGTAACAGTCATTACCATAGAGATTCGTTAAAATCGCAAATGCGGTAAATGCGATATAGATGCGATGTGCGCAAATAAATGCGACATAGATGCGATGACTGGAACTTTATGATATTTTTAAGCAAATTTGCCTTTTCGACTGCAAAATTCGTACATTTTGTGCCGAGCGCAGTTTAAATGCTCCGCCGACACTCACCGCTTAAAGCATGTGTGCGACTGGCCAGCTGCTAGTTGGCTGAGACTCCACGTGGCCGCGAACTACAAGTGGGCGCGGGCAAGCTACACCTCCGTCACTATATGTCTTATTCCGTAATTTATTATTGTTATACAACATAATTATTTAAAATATTCTGCATTTTGTCATATAACTGTGTTTCACTACATTTTACCGTCATCTACCTCATTATGAAAATAAACAATAGACGCTACAAAATGCGATAAAGTGTTATTGAAAGTGCGATTTTCACGTATTTCTAGTCATTAGGTAATGCGCGCTCACATTCAAAATTGATGTATAAATATTCCTTCTCATTTATATTTTCACTTATTAGTTGGAAGATGTGACTTCATTCTTTCCTATGAAGATGGAGGGAGAGCTTTGCAGCGTTTTTCTTTTACTACAAATGGATAAGGGTGAAATAACAATGAATGTATAAGCACGGAAGATATGGCCGAATACATTGCCGGATGACTCATTTTCAAACAACCATTTGCAATGCATATTACTTTTAAGTACTACCCGATTTTAATTTATTTCCACAATTTGATCTTGGTTTTTATCCATTATTTGCCGTCTTCCGTTCTAATCTCCTTCTACATCTCCCGTCACAATTTTCAATTTCTCAATCTTTTCAATTCGGCCTCAACGAAAAACCAATTTCGCTTCTCTATCGGCAGCTTTAACGCTACCTTGTTTTGCCGCGAAACTCCTTCTCGAGTTTATCTTCGCTGATCCCTTTCTTTGTTTAGCATTCAGGAACGAAGCGCCCGGAGGAAGTCGATGTAAGAGCCATAGTTTTGCGTTTCAGTTTACCCCGGCAGCCTCCACCACGCTTCGCGTTCAACAAAGTAAGAATATTTCCTCCACCCAGCCGCCGTCAATACTTCCTTTTCAATCTAAGCCATTCCGCCGGAGCTACCGTGCTGTATCCAACATTCAGGCATTTGCTTCTTTTCCGCTAATTCCCGCTGGGAAAAAGTTACCATCCGTCAATAACTTTACTTTCCCTTTTCTTCGATACCTTACTTCGATCTAAACGAGCGATTACGATGACCGAAACAGATAATGAAGTTCCCAGCTTGCATCAACATTTATCTAATCAGGTTCATTGTCGCGGAAAGAATTTTTTAAAATTAGTTGGGAAATTGGGAAATTTTAAACCACCCTGCTTACTCCCCTGACTTGGAGCCTTCAGATTTTCAGCTATTCAACTTCCTGAACACTCGAATGGGCAAAAAAAATGATAATCGATGACGAGGTGAAACCAGAGTCGATAAGTGGTCGAAGGAGAGATGGCGGTAGATTTCTATGTGGAGGGAATGAAAACACTTGCCCCACGGCTTAACCTTAGGGCAGGAGGAGTTAACGATTTTAGCTGCCAGCCAGTGCAGAAGAGACTCATTGTGCAGGATGCCTGTCACGAGGGCTGGTCCAGGATAATTTAACCCCTTAGCGATCTTTATGGTGAGAGAAAGTTCCCAAGTGCAAGATATCCAAGTGGGAATAAAAAGTTTGGGTAAATGCCGCAGTCGGCGTGCGAAACGAATAATAACGTTCCCGTACTCTTAAGGGTTAAAATCTGCATAAATCGAAAGGCTACTGCGTGGAAAAATAAGTAGCACACATACCTTCAGTATCGTTCATTATAAAAAATTTAAGTTAATTATTATAATACCTAAAAAAGCAGTTCTCTTACTTACAGGACATATCTCCACATAGAGCTCCAATGCCTGCTAATTGTAAGCCAGTTTTGGTAATAAACAGTGATAAATATAACATTCAATGTAATATTGACGAAGTTTAAAGTTTACCTAAAGATTTTCATGCTTTTACGACGAGTGCGAATGAGCAACAAAAATGGAAAGTATGCAACCCGCGGGCCACTCGAAGTGCCTGACCGGGGTGGCGCGCGCTCACTCTCGGTGCGATATCCCGGTAGCCAATGGACAGAAATGAAAGATATTTGAGGTGATACTCTGCAAATGCCTAATGAGTCGTATTACAAGACAAAAAAGTGATAAAATAACCCGAGAGTGACATCATCTTCGCTAACGTCCGAAAAATACCCAAAATTATCAAAATTTCAAAACTTTAAGTGCGATGCGGCACGTTTTCCCGGCATCGGATTGCAAAAATAATTTTCATGATTTATTTTCTCACCAAAAGAAATTCGAAAACTTTAAAAATAAGGACCACCCTAAGTTCCATCCTTCACTCTTGCTGTCGCAGCTATGCCCTACATTTCCTTGTAAAAGCAAACCCCCCCCTAACCCTTCCTTTTCCCCACCAAAACATTTTCTCCACTCTGGGAGGGCACTTCCCTCCCCTCCACGCCACTTCCTCTCCCCCCACCCCCTCAGGAAACCCAACCCCCTCCTCCACCCACGAGGCCATCTCTCAAAACTCACGCATCAACGTTCCCCCATCTCACCCCCAACAGCCACTCCAATTCCTACCCCCTCAAAGCCTTTCTCCAAATTCCTCTCTTCTATCTTGACAAGCCCTCTTTCGTGTTCATGTACAACTCCACTTTCCCCTCCAACAACCCCCATTCCCTCCTCATGTCATATTTCCGACGTTGCCTACTTTCTGACAGTTTTCGACTCCAATTGTGTGGGTTAATGCTCCCACGTCTTCTTCCCAGCCCACCGAAACACACGCCTCTGCGCTGTTTTTCAAATATGGTCCCACTCAAACTAAAATATAAAATTCACTGTTTTTTCCAGGTTTTCACGGTCCAGATGTCGTCAAATTCACGGTTTATAGGTAAACCATTTTAGGCAAAAATATTGATTGCGTAACGATCATCGGCCGCAATTTAACTAAAAATTTAGCAAACGCAACATATACCGTGAAAGCAAACGGAGCAATGAAAGTGCTATCTGTCTTGACCATGGGCGCAGCTAGGAATTAAGGCTGGGGGTGTTTAGGAGCAACTAATGCCGGTGTGTGTTGGGTATACCCACCAGGATAAGCGGTAGGTACGAGATTAATATCCTGCGTAATTTTAAAGATAAATGGTTCAAAATGGTGAGTTTAACGGCTTTCTGAAGGATATTTTATTCATCCTTACATTATTCTATTAGTAATATCAATACAATTAAGTAAAATGGATTAAACTTAAAAATTTCTCTGAGCCCTGAAGGGGGGGGTTTATCCCCCAAACCCCCCCCCACCCCCCTCGCTGCGCCACTGCTCTTGACGTCACATATCGTTTGCAAAAGTCAGCTCCGGCTAAAGGTTAAGAGTGGGAAAATAGAGGGATAAGGGTGCCAGGGGGAAGTTGAGAAGTGCCTGAATTTTCGCAAGTGTTAATGAACACTTTGGTTACCAGTCTTATGGCTTAGGCACAGGCTTAAGGCCAATGTGTCGTCGTGGCACATGGACCATTAATTGCGCTTAGAATATACGTGTGCAGATAAATTGATAGATATAATAATATATGAGTGGACAGTGTCTGCGCGTGACTGACCTTAAAACGTGATCGACATTTCAGTTTTTCTTTTGCTCTTACAATCGTAGTTCTAAAATCAAGATTGAGAGATTTTTAAGGTTACATGACGAAATTCACGGTTTTTCCAGGTTTTTTCGAGGCAGAGGAAATTCACGGCTCATTCACGGTTATAAGGTTTTCACGGTTGAGTGGCAACCCTGTCAAACCCAATTCCACCACTACCATTTGGAAATATGCACGGACATTAGATTAAGAAACACTGTAAGCGAATAAAAACTACGGTAAACAAAGAACAGATTTTGAAACGGTGCGCCGTCCACCGTATATCTATCTATGGTTCACAAAAAAATAAAATATTTTCGAACCCTCCAAATGAAAGAGGACGAAGGGTTGATAAACACGGTAAGACAGTTTTGTCAGTAAAGCAATAGAGTGGTCTCCTATTATTTTTTTATTGCCTAAATCGAAAGATTATTACTCCTGGATCTATTTTACGCTTACTGATTTTTAAGAAACGATATCTATATTTCGCGATTAAATGAAGAGTGAAAAATTTCAAGCTCGCGAAAACGCGACGGCTAAGTACGAATGCTGGGAGAACCCCGTGTTACGTCATTCTGGTTCCGGCTGCCACCGTGTGAGGCCACCTTGGTGCGAGGCTATAAACGCCGCTACGATGCAGGCTGCTAGCAGGTAGCGCTTGGCTTAAATAAGGATTATTAATACCTTATCAAACGAAGGAAACCTTCCGACATTAGGCAGTTTTTATAGGTGATTATTAAGACATGCTTCCCTGAGCACTGTGCCTCATGCATGCATTGGTAATCTCAGACGATGTAAAACTCCAATCTACTCTTATAGAAACTAGGTCCCTGTGACGTCACGTGGAGTGGCCTCCAATCTGGCCTTTTTCAAATGAGGCTAAAATTGACCATTGCCATTCGTCTAAACTGGGAATTCTAAAACCAAATAATTTGTATATTATGAATACAATAATGGTGGGTAACGAATCGCAAGCAATGCCTCTCGTTTTCTTTGATGAAGGAAACTATCCTATTATGTTTTCCATTTGTTGATGAATGGTGTAGTTAAGATCCCCTGCCTCTCTCTTTAGGGACGAAGTATCCATCAATTAATGCGGGATGGCAAGTAATCAAATTTTTCAAAAAACAATTCACGAAGAATTATGCCAACCCTCTCCATTTCCTCAACTTCATCCCACGCGCCTTCAAGTCCCTTTCACTCCGCTATTATCCTTTCTCCCACAGAATTCAATGCCAAAATTTCCATACGTAAATGCAAGATTTTTCAGAGATTTTACTCAAACGAGTAAATTCCTCCTATGCTAATTTCACTTTCAAAATTACCGCATAGGAGGGGTTTGACTTCTCACTAAACCACTGTTCAAGAAACTGAATTACCTCACATGCTCTCCGTATGCAAAACGGCAGTTTACAGTTAGTTAAGCATGGATAGACAAGGAAATAATATCTTCTTGTTCCTTAGGTCTACATGCATTATTCATTGAAGAAGACGAGCAGATAAATACTGGTGTATCAATCGTTTCCATTATTTCATAAGATTTCGCTATTATATAGAAAGGCAGGAATAGTTTTATACCTTATTTAGGCAAGTCCAATAAATAATATCCGCAAATAACTCTAGTCTTCCTTAAAGGAAAGTGTAATCAAGAAATTTATAATCCACGAGCCTGACAAAAATTCAAAACAGAGGGAGTCTGAATATTAATCATTACCCTAAGGCTCCTTCATTTCCGCGGTTTTATTATTGCTAGCGGTTTTAGAATGTTGTGTTGAGATCCAAATGCAATCAAATATCGTGGAAAATATAAGTGAATAATGCCAAAAATACTAAAATTTGTGTGAAAAAGGAAAATAATTATGAACTCACGAACATTTATTCGCAAAAATTCAGAAGCCCAATCCACTACGATTTTGATTGCATGATGATGTATGTTAAAACGGAATTTTTCTTAAATGAAGGGTAAAAAATTCACCTTTCCGAGTGCGTAGGTATGCTTATTAATATGAAATATTTTCATCCATACCTAGTCAACGTACCTGAAGGCATCAATTTTTTAAATGCGACATCAAGCCGTGGTGGTGCTTTTCTTGAGGAAAAAGGCTAATACTGATGCAAGGTTTCTCTCCACCCCTTGTTTCCACAAAGGCTTTTTGGTCGCCTCAACATTGTAGATCGCTGTATGTCGCATCACCAAATAACCTTGTAGATCGCTGTATTTCGCATCACCGAATACCATACGATGCCCCAAAAATGATTTCCACAATATTCAAAATCTTGTTTTAAGTATACCAGGACTAGCCACGGTGATAACTTATACGGGAGTCACCCGCAATGCACAATCGTTCGAAAGATCCACTGAGAAAAAATCATCCGCCTTGACCGGAATCCCGGTCAAGGCGGATGATTTTTTCTCTGTGAATCTTTCGCACGATTCAAAATCTTCTTACGTAATTTTTAAGATCATATTTTACGGATAATTTACACGTTACCAGACGGTGAACAAAATATTAAGAAAATGACGCACAGACCGTTGGGAATATGCGCTACAGTTACTAGCTAAGATTAACCGTTAGAAAAAACACTGGCTTTTAAGCTCTCCACGGGAATACCTTTTCCGGGGCGCCATCTATCCTACCTCGCTGTTCCTCTACGCAGGGCCCTCTTCCGGCAGCGGACCGATGAGTGTATTCAGCCGCTTAGCGCGTCCAATGAGTTGAAAAGCGTTACGAGCAAAGCGTCCCTTCCTTCCACTCTTAATCTCTCTAGCTGCACACAGGCAGTACAAGATAAAGACTCGGGTGCAAAGAGAGAGAAAAAAAATCACAGCCTCGAATGAGGATTTGCTACTTGGGTGCTTCCTCGAGCGAATGCATGCACATGAAAGCGACTGCGCTCCTCCAAACGTAACACAAATGTTGCCTGGCCTGCACAAGAGCGTCCACGTGACCACGAAACACTCGACGCAAATAGAAAAATGGGAATATAAGCGTGATGCAGCCTTTACTCGAGTGAGGCCTGTAGGTGCAAAAAGAACGGATGACGGAAGCAAGGTATGTGGGAGCCGGTGGCCAAATCTCTCACGAGCTGAAGCGTGGTCCGGAAAGTGGGGCAGTTTAAGCAAATAATAATCACGCACGCGGACGGTAGCACCCAAGTAGCGGCTAATTTTGGACCCTGAAAATTGAGGTACGGGCTGTTCTAACTCCAATTCGATTATCACCTGCGTTCGGTGCCCGGTTTGAATCTTTAGCTGAAACAAAGGAGCAGCGCATTCTGTTCAACCTTACCCCGGCGAACGGGGGTCCGATGCAAGATTCGGGATGTACTTAATTAGGGGTAGTATTAACACTTCCAGCTGAAGTTGATTCTCCCTTCCTGAGCGAAATAGCGTGACGTAAAAGAAGATGTAATTAGCGTCTACATTTGCTCAGATTTTTAAGATCAGCGATAGATTTGGAAAAAGGCACAGTGATTCCGCACGGTATGTGGTAAAGCTCTACCATTATGCACCAAAAGATGTGCCACATTCTAGGAAGTGAATAAATTAACCATTTGTAGCAAGCTCACATTTACTGAAGTTAGCAAAATACTATGCACATAAATAGAGTCGTCTGTTGTACGACATGGATGGATCATAATCAAAGGCTTTGCCAAATTTAAGGAGTTTTATTATTTTAGCGCACCCATTAGTTGAATGACGATTTTTAAAAGGAAATAGCTTAAATACACTTTTGAATGCTCACTATAAAAACATGCAACAATCACGATCCAGAATGAGGTGGTTTAGTTTTAAGTCGAAGATTTTCACGGTGTCATTTTTAAATGCAAATTAAACCCTCAGTACTCGGGAATTCTCTTGCACATAAAACAATGGTTTGGTAAGAACTCTTAAAGACATCTTCACATCGAAGGGAAAATAGTTTTATAATTATAATATTTAAAGGGTATTTGATCATTTTATCAACATCCTACCCTTGATTGAACTTCTACCCCGCAAGAACACGCAATTCAATCGAAGAATATTTCAAAACGAATACATTAACAAACCGGAGAGTGAGGGATTGGAGGTACTTCACTCCCAGTCAGAGGGGCGGCCAGAGAAGGTTAGATTGTAATTATGTGAATCCTGATCCCAATGAAAAGTCGAGGATAGAATAACATGTCTGATTTCAGGAAACCCAATCGGGCAAAAACTTTCACTTGAAATTAGGATTCTCAGCATACTTGATTTCACTTAGTTCGGCGTCTGTTGGAATGGCCTTTTTTGGGGAGACATTGATAGCGAAATTACGTAAAAAACGTAGGTCTAATATCCTTAGAGAGAATAATTATTTTCTAAATCATTTGTTAGGGAATTTAAAGGAAAATAAATGCAATAAGTACCGAAGAATGCAATGTGGTGCAATCCACTCTGGTGATATTAAATTACGTTAACCGCAGTATTCAAACAACAAAATGCTCAACACCGAAAATATGAAGTAGATACCGGGAAAAGATATAGTTAAAACCATCCATTTTGGGACTGCTTTTCTATGCTAGAAATTTTGCGCTTCAAACTTTTACTAAATTATTTACGCAACGGCTTTAATTTCTGCGACTATTCTCTCGCACACTCCTAGATGTGATCAAAATATGAATTCCAACTTTTAAATGATCTAAAGCCAACCAAATCTCATAGGGATATGCGAGTAGCTCTTTTTGATCTCGATTCGAGTCGAGTATGATAATTTCTGGACCCGGCAATACAACAATACATGCACCGATATATTCTCATTTTTACAATTTCATTATGAATTTTCTATTCTAAACGATTAGCTTGATGTAAAAGGGAAAATATAACGAGGAACATTAATAGTAATCGTGTCAGCATTAGGAGATAAATGAACAAGTATGTGTCTTAAACAGTTCCATAGGAACAAATAAATGAATTAACCTCTGGTAATACGTTAACAATTTAAATAACATATTTATTTAAACTACTCGACTCGACGTTCGTAATGCAACTCTAAACACTCGACTCGACTCGAATTTTCGAGTACTCACAAATCCCTAAAATCAAACCTTAAGGTAGAGTTATCAGTTTTATATGTTTGTCGTTCCTCTCCTACGATTAAGTGATGCAAGACTTCGTATGCACAGTAAACTCTGCTTCCAGGAAATTCATCCGGGAGAGAAATGCCATTTGCATGCAGGGTTCTCTGAATATCAGAGTTCCTCAGTTTTGCGCTGGGAGTGGAAGGATTCTTGGAGTAAAGGAAATCGTTTGTAATCTCTGCCTAGTGTAATCCTTTTATTACTGAAAATAGTTACCTCTATACGTGACTAGTTGTGAAATTCGAAGTCTCCAAAAATCGTGATAAGGTTAATTAAAATAGCCAACCATAAATTTATCTTTTCTTAACTATAGCCATAATTGAATTCCCGTTTTGGCTCTTAATTAAATGACCAGACTCTCAAGAAGCATTTCAAAGTTGAAAATATAATATTATAACTATATTAAAATGATGAACAGTACTTGACCATGCATAGGACATTATATGATAGATTTAACTACTTTCATACAAAACATTACTGACATTAGGTGGGTTTTCCAAAGTAATGCATGCTTTTAAAAGTACTCGGATCGCCAACGCCATGCCAGAAAATTATTCATCATCATGTGAGTAACAAGGTCTAAAAAAATTCACCACACAACGAAAAAAGGATATATGGCACAAAAAATTCATTTGATTGACTACAACAAACTTCTAGCAATTTGATCATTTAAAACGTTCGCAAGAGTTAAATTTGGGAAAACATTACTCTCACAATCTTAGAGTTCAATTCATTACTACACCAAATTCAGGCTTAATATCGTTGGCATCATTATGTTTTTTGACTCAGGAGATTTATGTACTACTCCAAATATACAGGTGGATACATTAAAATAACCATTGTCAGTAACTTAGATGTTGAAAACATTCATTGATAATTTATGGAGAATATTTTGATTTCTGACAAAGGAATGAATTACACTTAAAACGGCAAATATTTTCAGAGCCGAATCCAAGATTTAAGAGTAGCTGAGGATCAAAATAATTAAAGCGCTTGCTTCCGCAGAGCCTCATGTGAGCGACTGTAGATGCCGCGGCAAATTAGAGTGGAGGATAACACTCACCCTTTCAGGAAATCCATCCGAGCGAAAACTTTCATTCGATTTTAGGATTCTTAGCATATAACTGATTTCCTCAAGATTCGCTTCCATCGGATATGGGAGGCGGGAGTTTCGTTCGCAATCTCCGACCAAAAATTGCCTCCACCACCCACCCTCGGCTTGACTTTCGCGACGCGAAAAGAGAAGTTTTCCCTAATATTCACCCCTTTTCCTCACCCTTCCCAGCAACCTTGCTTCCTTGCGTATTCCTAACAACCCCGGCCACATCGCACTTTCCTCCTTCGCCCTCCGCTTCGCATTTGTCTTCCTCCCGGAGATGGATTTATTGCCTCACACGCTTCCCACTTCCCTGTCTGTACCCGCGCCACGAACAATTCCAAGAGGCCACCTCTATCCCTGCCGGAGTTTTGCGTCCTGATGCTTATCTCTTGCGAGATGGGATTGTTTTAGGCAGTGTGACGTGCTGAATGCCGAGGTTGGGGGAAGTTGACACGGATCTCACGCGGCGCTGGGGTTCTAAATATATACTATTTCAGAATGGAATTATGACGAAATTCAAAGCAAAACATACTTTGCATACGATAAATATCATTTCCTTATATTAATCCGAGAACAATTTCTTGCCTCTAAACTGGAGTGTAATACACCAACTCTAATGACTGTAGCAATTTTTTGGAAGGAATCTCCGCTTGATTAAATTTCTTTAATTTTGATAAAAAAATAAAATATAGACCGAAATATTGATGTATTTAATTAGAAACGAAAGCCTTACTAGCCGGAAGGTATCGAAAGGATCGAATTGTTATTTTTTAAGAGGACAACAGTTCTACAAATTAAATTCCATAGAATGGTGTCTATCACTCTACATCTGGAGAAATCTTGCAATATCATCATCTAATAATTCCATGGAAATGTAATTTAATATTACCCTTTTCTATCTCATATGGCATCTAGATGTTTGATAATTTTCCCAGATATCGTCATAAAATAAGGTTGCCTAGCAATAAGATGAGAAGCATTATTTACATTTTTTCATTTACAGCCATAGTAACTTATACCTCTTATACTTATATTAGGAAAATATCAATTGTTAAGGAAGTTGGTAATGAAAAATAGCTCACCTAAAGAAATGAAGCCTCTTTTGAGCAGTCTTTTAATTTCGTGAATAAATAATAAGGCAAATATAATCTTCGATTAAGGTAAAACAACTCTCTACTATTATATATGAGTGGGTTGGAAGCCAAGGGGTACAAGTGATTCCTCTTTTCTATGAAGTATTAGGTACAAAAATTACGTACAGAAAACAAACGGGATCATTAATTCAATGTTTAGTAGTGCATTTGATTTTCCACTCGATGTCAGCACAGAACGGAGACTCACTCGTATACCTTGGCAACCAATTTTTGTGTATTTCTTCTAACAATTAACTTTACCCAACTCTGTTGAGGAAAAAAAACACTTATACCTTTGGCTTCCAATCCACTCATATATATTAGGGTTATGAATTTTTTGTAACACCATGTTCCTGTGCTATAAATTGATGAACATTTGCTAAAAAGTAAAGAAAAATACATTATTTCAATTTAGTTTTTGAAAAAGGTCACCCCCAACCCAAAAAAATATTTTTACCATAATACACGTACAAGGTGAAAAAAACATTTTGTAGCAGTTTCTTCCTTAATTAAAAATTAAATTTTAATGATGTAATTTTATAACGAATATGTAGTAACACACATCGGCCCGGTGTCGTAGCTAGGGGGAGGTCCGGGGGGTCCGGGCCCCACCGAAATATTGTAAATTAATTACTTTTCTTTAGAATAGAAAAAAAAAATTGAAAAATCTTGAATTTACAAAAGATTTCTTTGACAAATTAAGTTTTTTCGATTATAAACAGTGTATATGTAGTTAAAAACCCTCTTCTTAGTACCCTGTATTTAAAAATTCCCCCCCCCCCCCCCGGTTTCGGACCCCACCGAACGTAATTCATGGCTGCCTCACTTGATGTGCCCAATTGTAAGAGATAAATCAACAAGGTTTTGAGTAGCGAGGCTCTCTTTTCTGGCAAGAAAAAAAATGACAAAAGAGCTAATATTGCTCGAGAATTCCACCTGAAATTACTTGAATCAGTGTTGGTACGTACTTAAATTAGGTATTTTCAGAAAAATTACTGTATAAAATCTATCAGTTTCTCCAAAAAAGGGAAAACCCAAGTTTAATAAAATAGAAATTTCATATCATCACGTCATCTTGCTGATTTAGTAATCTCTCCTTTACCATTGTTGAAATTTATTTTTGACCTGTTCATAATTATTTACAAGTTCCGGAATAAATGGATATTCAATGCTGGGAGATGTCTCGTTTTCTCCAATTCCATTATCCATTACTAAGCGAAGAACTCGATTAAGAGAATCGTGCTGAAGGACAACGAATTGTAGCTTTTCTAGTGTCTTTTTTTAAGAAAATACTGAATGAAAACTCCATTCTTTCTTCCAGTATTCACATTTTTAGAGTCCGCAACAATCTTTACCCTTTTCCATAAATGTTTCAATTTGTTTCCATTCCAATTTCCATTAATTTTTTTTATTTAAAAATTTTTCTAATTGTAGCGTTTTCTTCATTCCTTCTTTTATTGTAACGGCGTCTTTAATAATGAATCTGAAAATACCCGAAAGTGAAGGCATATACAAATTAATCCCATATTGATATAGCTGTTAACTAACTTCTGATGATTTGCTGGTTGATAAATTTATAGATGTTACTAATTTTGTTGCTGTTTTGCTTTTGCTGTACTTCTTACATGTGATCGTGAATTTTTCTTCTTCGGACTCTTAATATTCACTTTTAGTTTCTGATACAAAAGTTGACATTATTGCTGTAGCGGCTGTTGATGAATTAGATGCCAAAGACATATTTCTTCTTTTAGATGGACGGATAGATTCATTACTTGCTGCCTTTTCATAAGTTTACCCTACTTTTCCTTTGCTATCAATCTGTAGATGATATAACTTTCTATCCTCACTGCACAACTATTCATTATTTTCTTTCGTTATGTCAAATACTTCACTCAATGAATAGTATTTTCCTCAATTTACACAATCATCATAGGTTTTAGCTCATGTTCAAGTTTTGATATTACTACTTGATTTGATAAAGTTAGGAAATTTTATTTCTTTTGCCACAAACTTAAAACTTCTTTCAAAATCTCTTTCACTCGTTCCTTCCTTCCTTTGATAGATGGTCCAAGGGTTAGAGAGCGGCCAACAACTTGTATTTTTAGTGGTACCCTGCTGCTCTTTTCCAGGAAGTTCTTCTATTGGGACAGTTCCTCTTTTCCTATGTGAATATTGAAATTGAGTAAGATTCTTTTCCCAGATCTTCTTGTTCCTTTCAATAGTAGTTGCACTTATCTTATGAGACATTGTGATTTCAAATTGCAGTTGGAGACTTGCAAAAACATTAATAAGTAATTAGAATAAGAATTAATAAGAAGAGCACACACTTACTTAGTTATATACTTAAAAATTGAAGAACGTTCAAGAACTTTCTGGACATTTCTATTAAGTAATATAAAGTTCAATACTGTCAAAGAATACTTCAGAGAGTCTTAAAAGCATCCAGACTACTCTATAGAGTACCATCGTCAGCTTGATATCTTTGAAGAACATTTGACAAGACTCTAGAAAGAACAGGGATGTACCTTTTACAAGACTGAAATTTTAATTAGCAATTTCTTGTCGGTGGTGACTTTTTTAAAAAATCGAACAAAACTAAAATTTCTAACATTATTTTTGGGCGAAGTTCATCCTTTTGTGGCAAAGAAAATCAAATTTTGTACAAAAATTCATAACCCGAATATATATACTAATATATGTAGACTCTTAAACTTATCGCTTAATTTAAGGATATTGTAAATACAACTTAAGTCAGCTTCAACGCTAAACATTACATGATACAGCAAATAAACTTACATAAATTAAAGGCTGCTATTTTGTGAGCGATGAACGAATTACTCATACTTACGCAAGTCACAAAGCATTTAAGTTTCCTCCGGTTCAGTAACAGATCAATGATTACGCCAACATCCAGCTATTCCACTACGCGGACGTTCACTAAGATATGCGGGGAATTTAAGCGTGATGAACGGGATAGGGGAGCCAGGATACTCTTGAATTGAAACTAGAAGCTGGAACGTGGTGGAAGGGATCCATATTAGCAATGATAACACTCCGTAATAGCAATGATAACACATCGTGACTTCCACAATGGCGGCAATCACGGTGTGTTATCATTACTAACATGGGATACTCCTAAAAAAAATACGATTCTATTCATCAATACGCTAATTGTGATCGAGCATTCGGTTTCACTTCGGCGACCAGAAACTACATCTACATAATACCCCGCAAGCCGCCTAATAGGTGTGTGGCAGGGGGTGTTAGGACACCAGCCGTTTACAGCTTTAAAAAAAATGAAGAGCTCTAACGAAATTGGGACTATCGTTTATTAAAGTCCGTTATGGTTCGGGGGAAAAACGAATTCCCTTATCTATCCGTTCGGCAAAACATCTCTCTTAATTTATCGCTTCTATCGGACCTGGAAATATAGTGTGGCTCTAATATTATGTTCTCCGTGTCGCTCTTGAAGATATCCATTCTCAATTGTTCAAACAATCTAAGCTTAGCGCGCAGCCTCCGAGTCTCCAACGGCTCCCAGCCTAATTCGCTTAACATCTGGGTAACACTGTCTGTACGCCCGTAGCAGTTTTGACGAAACGCGCAGCCTTCCTTTGTATATTAAACTAACCGCAGTATAATTCATCTGCTGAACAAAATAGGAAGATAAAGCAACACTGAATGAGGGCCCAAGGAGGGCCCTTTGAAGGATACAACACATCGGGGCCGGGACCTAGTAATTCAATTGATACGCCCGATCACCCGGGGAGGAAATGGTGTGGGGAAGGAAAAAGGATGTAGGCGCCGCACAGTGGGCTGAATTCGAAAAAACAAAACCTCATAAACGACTTTTTTGACTGCGGAATTTGAAACCTTGCACTAAATACGCCGTGTTTTTGGGCAAATATTTTTTACGATTTCAATGTCTCACACATACACCTCTATTGTTCGCAATCTTTAGCCCCGAGGATTTCTTTTCAGAGAAATTGATAAGTAACTTAACCTTTTTCTTTAATTGAAATGATGCAAAGGTACCCTATGAAATAAAAAATGCAAACCTACACTTACCAAACGTTTCATCCTTAAAAACCTGCACTTCCAATTTATCTACATATGATTGTAAGTTCGCAATTTTTAGCGCTAGACTTCAAATGCGATGTCATAATTTGTTAAGAGGAAACTGAACTGTATTCTGTTGCTAGGGAAGTTAATCAGTATACAACCTCATCGTGTAACTTGATCTCCCATGTTAATATTACGAATTTGAATCAATTTCCCACGATTCCATAAATTTGTAAAAGAAACGAAAGGCCATACATGTTCAGAAGCCAACACAAATCAAGCGGTTATTATGCAGAGAGATAAAAAACTTGGGGATAAAAAAAAGTTTCAAGAGAAGAGTCTCGCTCGTAATCGTTTCATTCAACCGAACTAAGCACAAACGTATCCGGATGCGTGCAAATCGTTTGCCATTCCCTCAACGTCGAGTTCCACGCTCTAAAACCCTTCAGGACGTTTTGTCCCGGTGGAAATCTTCGCATCAGAGAATACAGGAATATTCAGGAGACGCGGCCATACGTGAACGGGCCCAATGCAAAATGCCTCGCTGGCTCAATGAATCGACGGGAAATCCACAAGAAATTTCCACGGGCTTTCAAGTCCCTCCTCCGTGTTTGCGGCAAATTCACCACCGAGACAGCACTCCCCGGACGAAAGGGGATATTTGCGGGAGGAATACAGCGACAAAAAAGAGGTAAAGTAGATAATAAACAAGCTGATTAGGAATTCAGCGAACATCTCTCCAAATAAGACTGCCAATGTGCTTATCAATGGGTCAAGGTCTTAGGAAATCGGTTAAAAATATTTTTAATTCTTCAGACGAAGAGATGAATTATCTCTGAGTACTTCTATCCAAAACATATAGGAATATTCTCCAAAGAAAAAATCCCTAATCAATGATCGTTAGCCCCATTGCATTGGTTGTAGGTAGTCTTTCGGCGATATTATTATGTAAAAGAGCTACTTCTTTGCAAAACGGAATGCAACATTCATGTTATTGTATAATTTTGATTCTTGCCACTGATTTTTTGCCCCAAAAATATTATAAAACATGAAGTGCTCCATACTATAGCGTGAAGTGTATTTTTGTAGTGAAGCGAAAGGAGATAATTGAATATTATAACGGAGAAACTGTTTCCATCGCCACAGTAACCGAAGCGACGCGGTTAATGAAGACTTTCAGAAGAGTATACTTTGAAAAGAGAATCAGGTTAGTGTGGTACCCGCCTTCCACCCAGTGGATCCCTGTTCAAATCTTGGCTATAGCTGAGATTTTTCAGAGAGAATTTCTGACGCCTGTTTGAGTACTGTGTGGAAGGCCCTTCGAGCGCAGCACTCCGTCCGTCGAAAGGGACGTCAAGTCGTGGTCCCTTAGGCGCCTTCGTCAAGGGCCAGCTGAATAAAATGCCGGATTCCTCTCCACATTTCCTTCACTACCTTTCCCTCATGTCGCCAATGTCCTCAGTTGTCATTCAAGTGGTGTACCATGAGTGAGTGGCTGAATTCCATGGACAAATTACAGCTCGTATAAATTGTAAATATAATCTGAGGTTTCAGGCCAGATGGAGTGGAAACGGAGCATAATGAAGAAGCAGGAGCAATTTCCACAGTTTTAAATTTATTGGTACTACCGGTTTCGCTTACAGCATCATCAGGTACAATATATCAAGGTGTGCAACGTCTTAAATAGAAAAGGCAGGATGGGGGTGGTAATGGGGATGGTGGCTTCCTCCGCCTGCCACTCTTACCACCCCCATCCAGCCTTTCCCATTTAGGACGTTGCACACTCTGATATATTGTACGTGATGATGCTGTAAGCGAAACCGGTAGTACCAACAAATTTAAAATTGTGGACATTGCTCCTCCTTCTTCATTATTTCATACAAATTGGTTTTCCCATCAAAACCTGATAACCCGTGAATTAAAAGTTTTCTTTTGCCGGCCAAAGTAAATCATGTCTTCTTCCCATTAACGACAAGATCTTCTCTCGTAAATGAAAACCTTTCAGAGCCCTATCCACATAAACATTGAGCAGCGACGAGAGTCTAAGAAATAAAGTGACGGGAGAATAAAAACAGGGGTAAATGAACGTTAAAAAGAGTCCAGTTCCACACGGTAGTTTGTATACGACTCATTTCGGAATGAATGCCGACCGAACGGTGATTATGCAGCCGGGACTTGAGACAATTTACGAGAGAGTGATATTTGCGTTCCAATGGCTACTTCGTTGATTAAACGGCTGGGTGCGTGAATGCCGCGCCGTGGGAGGCGGATCCGAATTACGTGGGAAGGGACTTGATTGGTGTGGGCAGAGAAAGGAAGGAGGTTATAGGGGCCCTGCTCGGTGCGAATGATGAGAGAAAAGGGAGGAATTTGGGAAAACCGAGGAAGCAGACGAACCAAGGATTGATTGCGAAAAAATACCTCAGCAGATGAGAGCAAGGCTTTAAAGAAATAAGAACGTACGCTAGGGTGAGATTAAGGCCGAAGGCATTCGCTCTAAAATCTTCTCCAAAACTATTGCATATTTCTAGGCATCATTCATTCATTTAGATAGCTAAATAAGGTAAGCAAATATTCTTGGATTTTCTTTTGCTTTTTCGAATTTCAAAAAGCAAGAAAACATTATCAACAGGAAAGCTCAGAAAAATAGAGAATTACACCAAAAGAAAGATGTACTGGCTGTGGGAAATGTAAACATAGATAACAATGAAACAAAAACAAGGAAACAATTTACCGGAACTTACATTTGGAGTATGCTTCTCAACGGAAGTGAGGCATGAACAATGATAGCAGCGAATAAAACAAGGATGGAGACTTTCAAAATGTGGTAAAGAAGAATTCTGAGGATCAAAGGGATCGACCGATTAAGTAAAGAGGAAGTCCCAAAAGACGAGTAGGAGAGAAGAGAAGCCTCATGAAGACCTTGACTAGAAGACGGAAAAATCTAATCAGCCATATCTTGAGACATGGTGGCCTGATGAAGACAACCTTGGAGGGACAAGTAGATAGATGGCAAGAACACAAAAAAGAAGTCATCGAGTAAAACATATGAGTGGGTTGGAAGCCAAGGGGTACAAGTGATTCCTTTCTTATATACTGAGTTAGGTACAGAAATTAGGTATAGAAAACAAACGAGATAAATTAAATAATTAATAGTGCATTTGCCTTTCCACACAATGGCAGCACAGAACAGAGACTCATTCGTTTCCCTTGGCAACCAGGTCTTTGTGTCTTTATTCAAACAATAAACTTTACCTAACTCTTTTGAGAAAAAAAACACTTGTACCACTTGGCTTTCAACGGAATATGGAATGGGTAATAAGGATGTGAAAGAGAAGTGCTTCGGTGTTGAAAGATTAGCTGATAGGAGAATCGAAAGGAGAGCTACGTCAAACCATTCTTAGGATTGTTGGGCAGTGATGACGATTATGTTTGAGGTTGAAAATGCTTAACTGATTCAAATAAACCATTGAGAACAGTTGAAATCAAATTTAGAAGCGAAAATCTATAAGCAAATTTAAAAAGGTATAAAAGCCCAAAATTGGATTTTTCTGTTGCATAACCGGCCATCCTCAGGGAGGGGAATAAGTAGACCTCGGACTGGTCAAGATGCATGCATTCTCCTTCCCAATGATAGTTGCCTTAGGTAACCGAAGAAACTGATTTTGAAGACTTACATACTTTTTTTAATTTTCTTTGGAACAATTCCAAATTTCACTTTAGCCAATTTGCAGCTCCACCCATTTCTGTATGACTATTGAATAACTGAAAGCAATTAATTGTTATTATCTTTGCAAATAATGGCAGAATTCATTTGATTATTTTCCACAACGGAGAGGTTTTCATGGTAATACAATTGTCTGCTTATCATACGCAGTCATAACGTTAGCTTCGTTTCAATTGAGGCTTTGCTTGCCACTGTTGAGTTAAACATCTTTGGCAATCCCACCTTATATCTCAGGTAAGGGTAGCTAGGTTTAGAAGCATTCCTAATGCAGTTCTTAACCCACTAGGGAACGCTTCAACAGCAAGAGTAAATTGTTACTTGTTCAGCCACTACCTAAGAAAACCACGTCTCCTATCGTTTCAATGTAACAGAGACACTTATATTGTCGCCGATATATCCTCCTATTTGGAGAAATAAATATGAAGTCAACAGGAATTGATAAATTTATCCTATGAAACTAACTACTATAAGATATTTCAGCACCATGATATAGTTATCACCTATATCAAAAATGAAAACATATTGCAAGACGAAATGATTTCATTTATTTCTATTTTTTGTCTAATTCCTTTCGTATTTCCGCGCAGGAAAGAAGTATCAATAATTACATATCCGAACAATTAGATAGCTGTTAGCCTAGGAAGTAATACGACAAATCATTCGATTGTCTCCGCAACAGAGAGCTTTCGACAATAAACCGATCGTTGGCTTATCAGTCGCAGTCAAAACGTTCGCTTCGTCTGAATTGAGCCTTTGATTGCCACTGATGAGTCTAACCACTTCGACAATCCTATCTCATACCTCAGGGATGAATGGCTAGGACTAGCATTAACCCCACGGCAGTTGCCAGCCCACAGGGGACCGCTTCAGCCGAATGGGTAAATTGTTACTTGTTCAGCCCTCACCTATCGGCAAAATACTCTGTGTGCCCGACGGCGATGATATTTCAGCGACCGCGGCAATCAGCCACTCAGACTACAATTCACCGCGGAGACCGTAGCATGGCAATCTGCGCCCATTGTCATAAATATGTCCGCACAATAGGCCTCTCCTATCTGCACCGACTGAGCGTGGCGTCTTCAACCGTTATGGGATCTATCAGCAGGCGCGTGGTTGGTCGGTTATTTAGGTGGGAGACGTGGAGCACTCAAGTTATTTGCGTCTATGATGGTGACATCAGTCAGGAATGGATGCGATCGGAAACGAAAACGTGAGGGTTGAAACCTGGTGATAAACAAACATTCTCTAAGGTGTTCAAATTCATCTTATTGCCTTGGCACTTTGGACATTTTTACAAAATTACAAGCTACGATGACTCGCAGCTTTAAAAAAAAATTATAACACTAACATACCTTCTGAATGAATAAGCAGCTTCGGATTACCGCGAAGTTCACGAATTATTTTCAGTGCAGGCAGGTAAACGAGTTTACGGACCAGATTGCTTAATCTGTTAGATTAATTTGACTATTATCTGAAGCTCCAGTTCTACTCTATAAACGCTAGAAAAACACAATATGTCGAACTCCATGAGCTAAACGTTGCAAATTAAATGTTGTCGGCAAATTTTCATTCTTTCCAACCCAATCGAAGTCTAAAATTTATGTGTGGTCCGGCTGGTAGTTTTAACATAAAATTTTAAGACTGTTTTATAGGTAGCACGTAATTTCGCACGTGAACAATGAGAACATTTATTGAAATTTCAAGAATGCGAGCTTGGCATTAGATCAGGGACTGTTTTGCCATCTCCCATCCATGCATTCTCGCATACATACGTTCAGGCAATATGGTATTTTTCTTCATCAAAGAAAACGAAAGGTATTGATTGCGATTTGTTACCCAACATTACTGTATTCAAAATATACAAATTATTTGACTTTAGAAATCCCAGTCTGGACGAATGATAATGGTCAATTTTAACCTCATCTGAAAAAGGCCAGATTGGCGCCCATTCCACTCTACGTGACGTCACAGGGACCCAGATGCTATACGAGTAGATAGGAGTTTTACATCGTCTGAGATTACCAATGCATGCATTAGCACAGAACTCAGGGAAATATTTTTTTAATGATCGCCTTTTAAAACCGCCTATGATCGGAAAGTTTCCTTCGTTTGATAGAGTATTAATAATCCTTATTTAAGCCAAGCGCTACCTGCTAGCAGCCTGCATCGTAGCGGCGCTCATAGCCTCGCACCATGGTGGCCTCACACGACGGCAACCAGAATGACGTCACAAGGGCTTTTCCCAGCATTCGTACTTAGCCGACTCGTTTTCGCGCGCTTGAAAATTTTCACTTTTCATTTAATCGCGAAAAAAAGATATCGCAATATAAATATCTAAAAGCGTGAAATACGTACACCAAGAGTAATAATCTGTCGATTTTGGCATTAACAAAATAAAGAGGAAAACGCCTTATGCTCTGCAAAACTGGACGCAATCGAACATGCGTCAGATTGTGCAATGACGTGCCCCGCGTAAAACGGCCTTAAAAATGTGGGTTAACGGCCTTTATAGACAGACTTTTTTGACCCAAAAATGAAATGGTTGGATTGACCCCACAGGTAAACAAGAACGCGTCACCTATGAATCCGCGCGCCATCAGGACCCACCCTTAACGGCGAAGACGAGAGAAGGAAGGGGCGGAGAGAGGAACTCGATAGCCTTGGATTGAATCCGATTATATGAGTTAACGACACGAAGTAGTCTCGCCTTTCTTTCGGCTCAATAATGGAGTTGGAAAAGGATGAGGCGCTCAGGGGGAGGGCGTATAGGTGGGAAAAGGTGGCGGGGAGGGCGGAGGGAGTGTATAAGGGAGGACGGGGGGGTGGGGGGGGGGTTGATGTAAAGGCGAGAACGGAAACGAGGTAGAAACCGGAGAAATATTAAAGGAAATGAGGATGAGAGAGAGATCGAGTTATAGAGAAAACAGGAAAAGGTCGACTAGTCGAGAGAGAGAGAGTAATATTTTACGAAAGCATCATAGGTTTCGTGTCACACACAGAAAGGGGAAGGGTATGAACTAAGAAGATCCAGGACTTGAGGGACCTCTGTCGGATTTGTGCGACGAAAATTGGTGTGAATCAGGGGTTCCCAATCTTTTTTTTTCCTTCCATACCCACCCCTCTATATGTATACAACTAAAAGTATACCCCTTAAAATGTAACGCGCTTTTTATTATATAATTTCTCTACAGGTAGGAGACACTTTTAGTTATAAATAATTGTATAAATAGAAGATATAATGCATCGAATATTATTGAATATTTTTGGCGTACCCTTAAGGAGTATGCGTACAACCGGTTGCGAACCGCTGCACAGTGGGCGGAAATCGGAAAAAGCCGGACAAAATTACAAAATGGCTTTTTTTGAGTTATAAACTTGAAACTTCGCAGGTATACTCAGAAATGATTGAAATTTATGAACATGTACTTCATTTGACATAGATCCTACCCGTTACTGAGATACAGAGGCTCAAACGTGAGCAAATTTTCATAAAAACGCCCGTCTTCAATTTTCTCTGAAAATCTTCCAAAGTAAGTGGATGGTGAAGTTATGGGTGGATTCTTGCGAAATAAAAAACCACATAATCTGTTGGTATGGTGTTTTTTCTTTAATTTTCCGTAATCTTAAAGAATACCGTCCAGAAATTCTTACCGTGCAGTAACAAAATGGCGGATACTGTTTTTCGACAAAGTTTTACATTTAGGTAGAGTTTCAAATAGGTTTTCGGCAAGGTCGCGCGGAGTAACTTATATGAGAGCATTTGTTGAAGATTTCTTAAGGTGTTTATGCAGTTTTCTTTGAAATAAGTTTGCGTCGCCGGAAATGACATTGATTTTTCGACCGCGCGGCAGGGTTCGTCTCCGCGCGTCGGGAGTTGGATTAGCCGCGACGCGGTAAGGTTATTGAAGCTGTATGGGTTTTAACGCTCACCATTCACCGTTTTTATGTTTTTCTTCAAGACACCGATTCTCAAATGGTCTATGATGAAGACAGTGGAGGTTTTTCATGCGATGTAATTGCACGTTTCATCGAAGTTGATTCCGTTTTCTTTGGATACGATCGAAGACCAAACTTCTATTAAAAGCGTTCAAACCTCGAAAAAGTGAGTTGTTTTCCTGGGACTCCTACAAAAAGACCTACCAGAAAGATACCAGCTGAGACCCTTATACATTCTTCACTCTCCGATCCCTGACCCTCAGGATTCTACTTCGAAAACGGTCGTTTTGTGACACCGCGGAGTGGAGCCTTTGACCGTCTTAACGGGGGTATTTCCACGGGAACTTCAAGCTTTTTTAAAATGTGTATCATACCCTCAGTTCTACTTTATATCCATAAAATGTTTTCTTCTTGAGAAGCAGAGAATAATGTTCATAAATATGGCTAATAATACAGTGTTCAGTGACTTAACATAACTACTAATCATGAAGCTAGGGCATAACATCTGATGGCAACTAAATATTCTAAATTTTATGGATGAAAATTATGGATCGCGTGACAATCTCATGTTCGGCACCTATAGTAAGTACTAGAAAGTTGTTGAAGCAGATACGATGAAGATAGGGTAGTTTAGGTAGACAATTCATCGGAACTTCTAGCTTTTTTAAAACGTGTGTCATACCCTCAGTTCTACTTTGACTGTGGTGTAGGAAAGTTAAGTTCTCTTGAGTGCGCAGAATTTGTGAACGTGACTTGAATTTGTGTGTGGAGCGTAGAGATTTCAAACTTCCACTTGCCTGTAAGTACGTTTTTGAATAAATCCCCGAACATCTTTTTCAAAATAGTTATTTTAATTTATATTACTAATTTTTGCTGAAAAATTTCTTAGCATTCCTTTCCTAACTAAAATAAATTAAAGCTTAAATTATCAAATGACACTGTTTAAATTCCAATCGATACGACATATACAATATGTTGGAAGTAAGGAAATAGAACTTTGTAGGGTTCACTGTTATTTAATTATGGGCACGACCCGGGTTTCGTAACTTGGTTACATCGTCAGGTTGACGATGACCTGACGATGTAACCAAGTTACGAAACCCGGGTCGTGCCCATAATTAAATAACAGTGAACCATACAAAGTTTTATTTCCTTACTTCCAATGTGGAGAGGTTTCACAAAGTAAAGCCTGAAGTTATTAGTTATATACAATATGCATTCAGAAAATCGTATGTAGCAGTGCAGCGTACACAAACCAACAGAATATTTATCGATATCAGGTGTACGATATTTTACATCTCCTAAGTTATTCATACCCGACGCTCTTGCTCCGCAGATTTAGAACCTCATGATTCAGCTGTCCGTCAGTGTGTTGCAAACTAAAAACTATCGCTTTTCTTAATTTCGAAATGACTATACTTTCCTGTAGGATAATAAATTATATGGGTTTTAAGATTAAGAAAAAATTAGGAAAATAAGGTGAGCAATATAAGCATTACTTTTCCGTTGATCATTGTCAGTAGTAAACAGAACTTGATCGTGTAAATTCCTGATCATTATCGCCATCCACTTGCCTTTCAATATAGGTAATGTCTCTGATTTTGTGACTTCTTTCGTCTCTTTCTTTCACCTAAAGCGGATGGGATGACAAAATCGTGTCGACGTCGGCCGTGGATTTTTCCAGATAGTGTCACCTAAATTGTAGAGCCCAGATGTGAGAAGTGTCTCTGGTGGAAGTTAAATTTTTTATCAAAAGTTTAGAGATAAATGTAATTAACCAAGAGAAAGTGGAAATAAGACTAGTCGTTACCTGTAGCGTCGTTAATCAAACTAAGAGATACAAGGGAACTCATGAATAGGAATTCGTCTACAGCATCCACTTGTTGCCACATTTGTTTATATTGAGAGTGGCCCAAACTTCCATCAAAACCGTACTTAGAGATTAATGTGTTGTTCACCACACATTTTAATTCTTGAGAGGTGGAAGTGGTGGCTAAGCAGGCTATTGTTCTCGATATGGTGTGGGTTAGTGGTGCTTGAAGGTTTACTTCGCACATGGTCTCGGTTATTTTAATTCTTTCGTTATAAAAGTCCTTTTTTTGTTAGCGCTATTATGTCGTGTCCATGGCTCAGAGCTGTCCTACGGATAGACCGATATTGACTCTTGGTCAACTCAGACGCAATCATCAATGACAGTGCCTCTTCCACTGTCATCTCAGTGTGGACCTTTTCACTCGTCCTCCACTTTGAAAGAACTCTCATGGCCCGAGTAGGGGTCGTAGTTGTTATTTCTGCAATTAGGTGAGCTGCTGCAGTGTCTCCCCTCTCTCTCAAACTCACAGATGCCGCGAGAGCAAGCCCAGCAGTAGTAGCAGTAGTTTTTAAAGTTTGAATTTTCTTCTGCGTGATATAATACATGAGGTGCGACATTTTTTTGGCCGCCCGGGAATGCATAGCAAATATAATATGAATTTTGTAACATGAAGTTACAGGGGGAATTTTATTTAATTCAATCAATTTGAGAGGAATATATTTTTAGAAAAATACAATACCAACCAGCTGTCGTTGAAGTATCGGGAAAGTGATGCATAACAAATTCTGGAAATGTTATGGATTCAGCGAGCCAACTTATGTATGTCAGGAAGTCATTGAGAAATTTCAGAGCATCAGGGTCTTGTCTTAAATTCAGCCGCCGCGATAAATAATGCAGCAAATATTTTTTTTCCGAGTGAATATTTTTTTCCCAATTCCAATATTATTTCATTACTTCATTGGCATTTTCTATTGAGTGGCGGATGGAGCCTATGTAAAATTTAGAAATAATAAATTTGTCGAACCTATGGTTATCCAATGTCCTAATGAGTACACGGGGAAGAACGTATGGTAAATGTGTAAAAGACATGGTAATCTATAAGTCAAAGTAGAACTGAGGGTATGATACACATTTTAAAAAAGCTTGAAGTTCCCGTGGAAATACCCCCGTTAAGACGGTCAAAGGCTCCACTCCGCGGTGTCACAAAACGACCGTTTTCGAAGTAGAATCCTGAGGGTCAGGGATCGGAGAGTGAAGAATGTATAAGAGTCTCAGCTGGTATCTTTCTGGTAGGTCTTTTTGTAGGAGTCCCAGGAAAACAACTCACTTTTTCGAGGTTTGAACGCTTTTAATAGAAGTTTGGTCTTCGATCGTATCCAAAGAAAACGGAATCAACTTCGATGAAACGTGCAATTACATCGCATGAAAAACCTCCACTGTCTTCATCATAGACCATTTGAGAATCGGTGTCTTGAAGAAAAACATAAAAACGGTGAATGGTGAGCGTTAAAACCCATACAGCTTCAATAACCTTACCGCGTCGCGGCTAATCCAACTCCCGACGCGCGGAGACGAACCCTGCCGCGCGGTCGAAAAATCAATGTCATTTCCGGCGACGCAAACTTATTTCAAAGAAAACTGCATAAACACCTTAAGAAATCTTCAACAAATGCTCTCATATAAGTTACTCCGCGCGACCTTGCCGAAAACCTATTTGAAACTCTACCTAAATGTAAAACTTTGTCGAAAAACAGTATCCGCCATTTTGTTACTGCACGGTAAGAATTTCTGGACGGTATTCTTTAAGATTACGGAAAATTAAAGAAAAAACACCATACCAACAGATTATGTGGTTTTTTATTTCGCAAGAATCCACCCATAACTTCACCATCCACTTACTTTGGAAGATTTTCAGAGAAAATTGAAGACGGGCGTTTTTATGGAAATTTGCTCACGTTTGAGCCTCTGTATCTCAGTAACGGGTAGGATCTATGTCAAATGAAGTACATGTCCATAAATTTCAATCATTTCTGAGTATACCTGCGAAGTTTCAAGTTTATAACTCAAAAAAAGCCATTTTGTAATTTTGTCCGGCTTTTTCCGATTTCCGCCCACTGTGCGCTGGTACAAATGATCACGGATGTATCTAGAAGCGTCCGTAAGAGAAGAGGGTTGTCAAGCGAGGAATAAAATGGCATGGAATACCCCAACGATGCACAAGAGAATCTGAGAATTTCAAAAAATATACATATCAAAATAATGCAATCAATTGTTGAGGCCTTAACCTTGTATTTTTCCTTTTTAAGTTAGGAAAAATAACAAACTTTCCTTTATACAACTTAACTTTTAATCGTCAACAAGTTTCGATACACTGTATCATGTTCCACACAAGTTAAAATACTTAAAGACGATTAAAAGTAAAGTTGTAGAAAGTAAAGTTTGCTATTTCCATAGCTTCTCAAAATATTACCTACAAAGGTATGTTGAGCATATTCTGGAACAGAGTCACTGACATGAATTGGTCTGAAATTTCATTTGCGATTGTTAATTTTATAATGGTCCTTTACTAGGACCCTTAAATATGTAATAAGTGTTACCTTCCACGTGGAATGCTTTTAAATCTCTCAAGGCTTTGAAGAGGCTGGGCGCCTTAAAATTACGTAAGTAACTAATTACATGTTTTAAAAAATATTCTAAAACGTTTTATTTTTGTAATCATTTCAAGTTCGTGGACATCTTATTTCAATTATTTCTCTCATGCTCCCCACAAGAGGTTTAAAACACTAAAATTCTCCACGAGAAAGATACTATTTATTACATAGAAAAATACCTTAGTAAACGACCATGATTAGACAAATGACCGCCAGTGAAAATTCACACCATTTCATTTTTTTTTAAATGAAAATGTTCTGGAATATATTGAACGCAAATAATTTATGCAATCATTCACATTGGGAGCAGGTGTCAATTTTTTCACGAATAAAGAAAATGCCTATGCTAAGATAAAGAAAAAAATTGCTAAATAGCATTGTTTTCAAGTGAGAGAATTTATCATCGGTCATTCTAATTTGCCATAAGACACTTTGGGGTTTTAAGCATAGCTACTTTATGCTTGCATAATTCTTAAATTGGAAAAAATAGCGTGATTAAATGAATGCTAGAAAGAACAATCTGCAGTCTTAAGCATATACGTATATGGGGATAGATCTGAGTACGGACTGAAATATTACCAGTCTTTAGGGTCAACTTTACTCAATATTGCACCTGTATTTTTATAAGAAAGCATGTTAAATAGTTGATTGCTATTTGACTAGCCCAATTCATGGCATCAGCTCCGAAAAAGCTGAAATGATATAATTCCTGTAAATTAGTAAACTAATCCGATAATCCACAGCGAGCTGTGTTTATGAGATGATTTCCAATATGCAAGATGTACGACCACACTGACATCTCAGAATTCCATTAATTATGTATTTCGCTAGAAACATACGGCAACATAACTTCCATTTGACGGTAAATGCATTGACACACCACGATCATAATCATTTCCAGCATGTAGAGCAAGCAGCTAGAGCAAGAGCACCTTCCATATGATGCTTAGAATGTTCCATGATAGTGGTTGTACGGCATAATCCTTCACCAAATGCACAGACAAACGTGATGATCGCACAAACGGGGGTAATAAAATTGACAAGTAAAACAAATTTTTGCGCATTTTATTTCTTGAAGGATATATTAGTGATGCGTCCTCTAAGGTGTTCTATTATCACCTTTCATCAGACACCAGCGTCGGAAATACAAAATATTCCTACCGTTGATTTCAGAATACTAGGTTTATAATGACAAATACGCAAAAAAATATGTTATTTGCAGATGAAAATTTATTTTGCTATACGTATTCTCAGGTGTTCTATTATCACCTTTCATCAGACACTAGCGTTGGAAATACAAAAAAATCCTACCGTTGATTTCAGAATATGAGGTTTATAATGACAAATGTGCAAAAAATATGTTATTTTCAGTTGAAAATTTACTTTTCTAGCATAAAATTATTTGATACACAAGCAATAAAATGAAAATCAAGAACAAATGCACAACTATAATGGAATGAGAAGGATCATATTACGATAAAATATCACGAAGACGATTTTCTGGAATATTAGAGCTTAGCTTTCAGAAGAGCAAACGCCATTTCCATTCAACACCTTCAAAATCTCCGTAATCCGAGGAGGTAGTCAAGCCTCACTGTCGCGTAGAAATTTTAGCAAACACTCAGGGGAAGATCATAATAGGAACGGTGAGGGTAATGAGAAATAGTCCCGGGTGTCACAAAATAGGCAGCGTGAGTTAGAGAGAATGCTGCGCCCTCTCAAAATATAATTAGAGGCATCAGAAGTAATCAGGCAGTCGCGTCGAGACAAAACACCCCGCCCGGTCCAGGCAGGAAAGGAGGTCAAAAGTCGTGGAGGATAATTTCTCGCAACAAAGAGATTATTTTCGCGGAGATGAGTTCAGGTAAACCCTTCGGAAAACAGCGGAAAGAACGCGATACCATCCTCTTCTCGTGTCTCGCGAGGAATAGGAAGGTCTGAATCTGATTAATCCACGCCAAGGATTTTAGCGAGCGAATGTTTTATTTTTGCACAGACGAAATTCTTTGAAGAACGGCGAAGACTGGAAAAGTAATCCACTCCGAAAAGAAAGAAAAAAAAAAGAAGGGAGAAGAAAAAGCTAAAGGGGTCGTAGGTACTGTGGGGCGTATTATCAACTCACAACGCACACAAAGAGGCGGAGCGGAGGTGGAGTTCTTGCGCCGCAGAAGATAAGGGGGCGTCTGATTCTCACAGAGTTACGAGTGGATGACGAAAAAAAAGAAACGCGCACCCGTGAGCGTATTGGCTCGTAATCAAGGGCGAAGTTCGCGAAAGAGTAATTGAATGCTCGCGGGAATTGAAAATGTACGGGACGGAATTTTTTCTGTGTCGTCGAGGAGGTCCAATAAAAAGAGCCAATGTTCACACATTTCAAAACACGTTACATAATCCTTCCTCGCAACATTTAATTTCGAAATGATAGAACTGTTGCACCTAATTTCCTTCTGCAGCTAATGATTCTGTATTTACGGCTGATGGAAATGATTATTTAATGAAAGACAAGCATAAAAATAATAATTTAAATTCACAAAAAAGGCATTTTTATTTGACGATAATAAGAAGTAAAATTATTTTGTAGTCAACATTTTTGACATGGTAAAAAACCTATTCGGTTGGAATGATATATACGAATACGACAGCAAGGGATAGTAAATTGAACATAAAAAGCAACATTTTACTCTAAAATGCCGGTAATTTGTCAATATTTTGGCTTCAGCATGTAAATTTCGTAGTAATAATTAAGGACAAAACCCTTTATACAACTGGACATATTCATCATTCACAATAACTTTTTGAATGAGGATTTAACTTACTCCTACTTTTGTTAGCGCACGAATTATCATCTAGAAACCTAATATTAAGCTACTAAACTAATTTAACAATGCAACATGTAGGTAAGAGTAAAAAACAGTTATAATCAGAGATGATAGAGATGAAACATTGAAGAGTTAAAAAAGTGAGTTTTTTCTAGGGATAAATAAATCAATGCCTATTACATGCCTCTATGCTTCGACGATTAATACAATATTTCATTTTTGAATATCAATCATGAGAAATAGCGCATGACTTCATTACCACTAGATAATTTTAGCAGACAATTGCGTAAAAGCGAGTCATGGAGCTCCACGCAGTAAATGAGAATGAAATTTGTTACTTACATTCCTTATTATTATTGCTCTCTACTTCTTCGAAACACAAAGGGACGGGGTCGATAAATACCAACAAATCCATTAGCTGCGTAATTAACTTTCTTAATTATTAGAAGGACACGTTATGCAGGCTTACTCCGTTATTTTTATTTACGATTTCTTTATATAAAAATTGATAAATTTTGCTTCAACATAATTCAAAGTACCTAGCTATCACTTACAGCTTGCATTCCATTGCACAATAATTGGAAACATAAAGCAGACGTAAATTACATCAATGCTTAAAAAACACTCACCTTGGATAAACAAGTTCATATTTTATAAATTACCATCAGCAATCCTAACACAAATTTGCTTCTAAATAATAATCATAATGAAATAAATACGTGAAAACTAATGGGAAATGTTGTCATGACAGATATAAGTGACTGGTTATGTTGTTCGCTGATACATCATTTCGGAATTTTATCGCACAACATTTAAAATTGTACCAGAAAGAGAACTAACTTAACTACTTGAAGGAGATTTTTATAAATGCTAGGGAGCGTCGTAATCTATTGGGTAGAGATGCTGAGCAAGAGGTACGGGGCTCAAATCGTAGATTAAGCCTTCGGACTCCTCCGAACTAAGTTCTCGAAGTAGGCCCTGAGAAAGAAAATGGCCCCCTACCCTGAGTGATTCACACACACACTTTTGGCTTACTCCGGGTTGAGCTTTACCCTCGCCGATCCAAACCAAACGTCGGGATAAATACGCAATTTAAGCATAACCACCTACCTAGCCACGGTGATAATTTAAAGGAGTCACTTACAATTGCACAAAATGTGCTAAAAGTCCATGGAGAAAAAAATCATTCCCCTTGACTGGGATTCGAACCCTAATCCCACGATTTCCGGTCGAGTGATTTACCCAGTCAAGCCAGCGAGGCCTCGTGACACCATCGTGTCCAGTATGTCGAGTATGGTGTCCGGAAATCCGGGGATCCACGTTAGAATACTGATCAACGCGATGTGATTTTTTTCTGCGTAATTTTCGTACATTTCGGATTAAATCACCGAACGTAATACAAACGCGAGGGAGGGCTTTTAAATTCTCACAAAACTGCCAATGAAATTATTATTAGTGAGGCTTAAAACAATGAAGTTATGATTGAATAAACAAAGAAAACGGTTCAAAAATCGCAAAAGAGTGAAAAATTTGGTTGAATTTCCCTGGCTCGAATGACAACACAAGGTTCGGCCAAAATAGAATAACAAATTGAGCGTTGGGCGGTCGTATAACCCAAAGGGGCCTTTATTGCTTATTTACGGAGGCGGCTTTTAAAGTCGCAAGTCCAGCACCCTTTTCCCTCATTTCCTATTTCAGCGCTGCTCACCTCGCTCCCTTTACGATGGACCCTGACCCCTGACCCTCTGCGGTCCACCCCGGAAAAATACTGTGGTCCCTTCCGCCAATACGCTATGACCCCCTTGCCATTCCTCTGCTTACGTTCCACTGAATAAAATCGGGGCCAAATCCTTAAAGACGCCATTGAAAATACATGTAGTTAAAAATAAGAGTAAATTTTTATAAAGAACAACGTTATCGCGAGCTAAAAACAATACTAGTACTTTTGTTCCTAAATTTTGGTTCAATCAATTTTTCCATGAATTTTGAAGTAAACAAATTTGTTGCTATGACTACCGTCCTCGTTCCTTCAAACGATCGCAGCGCCGCCATCGGATTTCGGCCGCCATTATTTGAACTGATCTCCACGTTCAATTTTAAATTCTGAATAATAATCGAAACACAAGTAAAGTCACAATAAAAGTGCTATAATATTATATTTTCACCTGGTTTTTAGTTACCCTGACATTTACAGCTTGATAGGTAATTGGAAAGCGGGTTAATTTATAGTTACAAGGTTTGACTCGGACAAGATGACAAACAAAAAAGCGAGTTTATAAAAACGTAATAAAAATTCCATATGGAAACTAAGAATTGGGCTATGCTTTCGTCGAAGAGTCCTTTATTCAAGACATTTCTTAATACACGATGTGGTGAATTTCACTATGATAAACACAGTAGGTACTTGACAAATGACATTACATTCATTCTCGCTATACATCACACATTTATGTATTTTTTCATATTACTTTTTCACATGTTTTAGCACAAGAAAAATGTGAAAAAGCTTTGCTCTATCGGTCAGTTTTACGTATATATGCTATTTTTCATGTTTAGCTTACGCGGATATCTGCCTGAAAGTACACGAGCCGCAAAAAAATATTTATCGCAGCTATTCCTCTGAAAAAAACATGGATTTCTGCTATATTTTTTGTTAAGCCTATTTGTCTAGCTTGAAAATGAGCATTGAAATACCTTTTTTTACACGCCCATCAGTATTTTCCCTCAGTATAATTATTTTGTGACTCTGCGATATCGTAATTTTCGTAACATGAAAAGAAAATCCTTTGGGGTGATAAAGTTCTTGACTCGTTCATTAATTATAATTCTTCGATAGCATTTTACTTTTTCAATGTATAAAATGTTTTGGGTGTCACATTTCAAGCCTGAAAACCTGTGAAAGTGTATTTATAATACTTTAATATCAAGAATATCGTTATCATAGCTTAGAACCGCTTCTTTCTTCTTCTTTCTTACTTTACACTATCTTTTTCAGCTAAGCGACTGATTGGTTGTGAAAACTACCTCCCTTCTTCCGTCAAAGTTGATACTAATTTCAAGGGATCCCAATTACATCATCTCTTTCGCATTCTCCTGCACAAGATAAACAACGAAAGCAATGAATATGCTAGATTGCACAACACCCGCGGATCACTAACAATAAAACCCCGGACGTGGAGCGAGGTATTGCGTTCCAAAGAGATAATCCGAAAACGGAACATCAAAGAAATATCAAGGGCCCTCACTGTTAAGTTCATTCCTCTTGGACTCAATGACGAGAGATTCCTTTTCCATATTCCAATGGACCTGTCAGCATTCTTGAGCACTGAAAGAGAATACGTAAGGCCACGTTGGAAGGCTCAAAGGGTACCAGCACGAATATTTGAGACGAGGTGTCTTTCATTTCGTTTCAAACATTTGATTCGTTGTTTGATAAGTGAAAGGAAAAGCAGAAGGTTCCATAACCAGGAAAAACGGGTGCCTCAGAAATTATCCATTGGGTCAGAATATCTTGACTGTGCACGTTTCCAATTTACAGACTTGGAAAAATAATTGACGTCCTCCGATTCTAGAAAATTCATCCTTCCGTACCATCTCATATTAAAGGGTAGGATATTATTAATCTGGTCCAATAACATACGCCTTTTATTCTAATCCATAAATGTTGCTCAAGTCATAAATGAATGAAAATGGAGAGCAACAATAAGATATATCTTTGGTCACACTTAAAAATTAAAAGCAAGTCCAAGAGTCTGAGATGAAGAAGAAAATATTTAACCATTCAACTTCGATGAAAAGCATCCATTTCAAGGAAGTGAACGCTTATAGCAGTAATATAAATTTTATTAAAAGCAATTCGCTCCAGCCTAAATTCCGAATCGAGGATGTACGATTATATCATTAATAGTTGTGTTTGTAACATGTGCTATGAATTCATTCGAGTGAATAATAACTGTATCACTAGTCAACAACAACTTCTGTCAGCATAACAGAGGAATCTCCATTACATCTCCATAGCAGATACATACACGGTTAACCTAAGATAATGCTTCAGATGAATTGCAAATATTTCCTAACTTTTGCAATTTATCTTAGATATTTAGGTTTCAACTCTCAAGAAAACAATAAAAAATTACACACATTAGCTGAGCCTGTGATATCATAAACAGCACTACTGCCTCCAACGAGACTCAAGCGTAAAATTTCAAAAAATATAATGAAAATATTATACTTTACTATAATACTAAATACTGAATTATTACTATAATACTAAAGATATTAAACATACAATTTTGAGACGAAATTAGGGTTCTTTTCCGGAATTAACCGATTAAAGTTACAACTTGAGCAGTTATGGCTAAAAATTACCTCACGCGAGGTGAAAACCTATCAAAACTACATACTGCGTCAGAACTTAAATTTTCTAAACTACCTATTTAGAAAAATCGGTATTTAACATGAATATGCAATTCAGGAAAAAAGAATAATTCATACACCAAATAAATATCTTCATACGACTAGAGTATTACGCTATTAATTGTCATAATCATTATTAATATGCAGCTAAAGGTCTAAAGAAATATTCTCATCTATTTGGTGGTAGATATTTCATCAAAGAAATTCATTATTTAAAGCTAATTTATAAAATATTCGTGGAAATATTAATGAGAAATTGATTCTAAATTGGAACCGAAAGACGCCGATAGCCTTGAGGAGGGAATATACGTCAAGGAACAACATGAGGTGAGAAGCGGCGACTCCTCAAAGGAAGTGATAGAGGAGTTGGGAAGCAAAGCAATTACGGTCGGGCGTTAGAACAACTCAGCTCCATCATCTCCGACGAGGAGCTGTCGCATCTACTTCAAAAGGTCAAAGGTTGTGAATACACCCGAAGAGCAAATGTCGGAAGTCAACTATATCGTCACGCGGGAATATCAGTGGGGAATAATAAAGAGACGCCTACGGCTATATACGAGGTCTTAAGCATAAAAGGAATTTAATTGTCGCTTGAGGCTGAGTTCCGGATGATTCCGATTTACAGCGTAAATTTTCTCATAAAAACGCTCATTACTGCCACCTTTCCACGGTGAAAAGAGGACGCAAATTGTTTACTTGTGGCAGGAACTCTATGACAATAATTCTAGTTCTGGCGAGGGGATTTTACTCCCAGTGTCATCGGGAACTTCGAGGTTTACTCGCAAAATGCACGCTTATGGTTATATAAAAGAAAGATCATTGGAAATATAATTTGGACCTTAGCTTTAATAAAACCTAAATCCACTACACAAAATGTTTTTAATTCTTTGACTGGTAATGGATTATATTTAGTGGATTTTGTACAAATTGTCCATTGGCGTTAGACCTGCGTTAAAAAAGTCTCAATCATCCTAGTCTCAGTCTCAATCATCCTATATGACCCCATTAACTAAATTAAATATTGCCGTCTTCATTATTGACTCGAGTTTCTTGATTATTAGTGAGAATGTTTTGTAGGAGATTAAAAATTAATGCATTTAAAAATACTTAAGTGAAGAAGAGGGCAATTTTGACTGAAATATGCGACACCTAAGACATTTTAAAAACTGAACTTAGCATTATGAAGAGGACAACTGAAAATTGAGCTCGAGGCATGTGTCACATTATAAATGCTCGTGACCGCAATAAGAGTTGTATATAACTATCCTCAAAAGAGGTCGTGGAAAAGAGGTAAAAATAATAAAATATTTACTGATTCTATAGAGACCGGTTTGAAACCAAGATAAAGATAAACTGGGTCAACAACAATACATCATCGTATTGACTTGGGCAATGTTTTGGAAAGCATTAAGGCTAATAAGTTGATCAACAGAGAGTAAGTACTAGACATTCAAAAGAAGCGATTGGGTTCTCACATCCTTCCACAATCGTTTGTTGACGGGACCAAATGCGGCACTTAATGGCACCTATGGTTGACACTATAAGCTAACACGGAAGTAAAGCTCTTCTCCAAACCTACCTCAACTCCAAACACTGATCTCAATACTACCCGTGCCTCAAAGACACGAATGACTCGAAGCACTGAGTCGCCTCGCCATTCAACCAACCAACAAATTAAGTGCACCACCCAGATTTAATTAAAAGGATAGTGGTGTCTATCCTGACTGGCGCGTGCGGCTGCGGTCTAAGCTCTCGTGCAAACGGCTTCAGGGGTAAGCCTAGAATCCCAGCGGATAGCATGCATATCTAGGATGAAGGGAAAGAATAGCGACGGCGCTCAGCAATCTAACCGTCCCGTGCTCCCAACTCGCGGCTACTCAAACAAAAGAACTGCGTAACGTGGAACTTTTCCTTCGCAAATCCAGAGGTGGGGACGGGATCTTTGTATACCTTAATCATCTCCAGATAACATCTACCTATGCCACAGACCAGTTCTTGCTCATGCATAGGTGCCGTGCTCCACAAAAACTCAAGATGGGCCGGCAAATGAATATATCTTGTTCGAAAGTCGAGCAGATATTTCTAAAAAACATGCAGCGGTGAAATAAAAAAAGGATAAAATTTAAGCTTCGAACGCGTTTCCCAGGATTCCCTCATAAAATTCTCACCTCATTGTTTGAAAACACCGCCTGCAAAAGTTGGCGGTGTAAATCTGACCTTTGATTTTCTCAAAGATAAAAAATATCTACATAAAAATGCATGCAATTCAGAAAATACTATCTTATATCACATCCGATGATTCTCATTGAACTCTAGGCATCGTACGTGGTGGATTATATCTCAGGAAATAGAAAAATAAGATACGTAGCTAAGTTAGAGTTTTCTAAAAGTTAAGAGGAATGTTTGAAATTGTATAAAGAGTAATTATTCAGAATAAATGCACCATGTCATATATTTATCATAAATTAAAAAAGTTTACATAAACTTATTTGACCATAATGACTCAATGACCACTCTCTTTGATAAGTCAACCTTCCTTCATAGAAACTGAAGATTAAATTAGTCTGGTCATAGAACTTAGTAATGGTAAAAGTTTACCAAGATTTAAAAGTTTTTTATGATGCCTACGACTGCTTACGAGGACAAATATCAGGAAACATAATAACGTGTCGAGGTAAGATGTATTTCCGAGTTGAAAAAGCAGAAATCCTTTATCTCAAAAACGAATAGAAATGCATACGCTAAGACCTAAAAAGGTTAACTTTTGGCAGAGCCACCGCCTTAAGCTTGCAGCAAAGGCATAAAACGACAAGATGAGGATATTTGGGTCAGTACGCGGCGTTTTGAAAAAACTTTGGAAATTTCATGCACTGAAAATTCTCTTGTTTTCAAACGTTAATGCGGGACTCTTCAAGACCACGGCTTTTTGCAAACGAGAAATTTTCCTCGAGAAGAGAAAAAAATTCAGGAATGTAAGCATATGATTGCAATATCATACCCTGAATAAACTACCGCCTCCTGCGGCACTCAAGCACTGCTTACACACGGAGAATTGCAAACGCACGCTTCGGTAGAGGTCGCGAAAGTCAGCAAAGTTACAAAGACGCTGAAACAAGAAGTGTTTTCTCAGGGTTGGACGTCTAAGTTGAAGGCGGGCACCAAAGGTGCACTTGGTAAAATGAAGCAAAAAAATATACTTCCATCTTCGAGGTTCATTTGACTCAACTTGGTACACACTGTAGCCATACAACAGAGGGATTTCTGAGTTTCGCATAGCTGCAGATGGTAGGCAGAGAGAAATTTCTTTAAGAAGGCGGGAAGAATTTTTTTTCCATTCTTTCCAATCGCCACCGCCAGGCGTCTAATGAGAGAGTTCGAGGAGCGGCACGATAGGTGGCAGCAGCGGAGAGGAGTAGTGGCGGTTCCGACAAAGGAGACTTGGCATTCGAGGAAGGTAAACGTTACGTGGCTTTATTTCGTAGCGACTGCAGGCTGAGCTTGAGGAGAAGGGAATAAGAAACATTCCCAGACTGAAAATGGAAACTGCGGGGCTCTTACGTAAGGCATCGAAATTCCCGGAGAGGTCATTAGCACTACCTCACACCGTTGGCAGGTGAGCCAGAGATCCAACAAATGCTGTGCCTCGGGTGAAGCAGAAACACCCATGCTCTAACGATTAATATGCCTACGAAAACTCGACATTTTAAGTAATTTGAGTGGGTAGCCTAGAGATATGAAAACATTTCTTGCAAAAGATAATGATAGTCCATTGTTGGTGACGGCTTTAGGGCCGTTTAACCTTTAAGAAGGTCACTTGTGACCTGTAAACGCCAACATGATGGCAGAAGAGACTGTCGTCACCTTTAGACAAGGCTACGCGGAGGAACTCCTGAAAGCCGTTACGTATGTGGAGAAACACCGCGGAAACAGCATTTCAAATTTGACAGTCTATTATGTTGATGGAATTTAAACCATTTCAATGAATCGGAGACTTCGGATAAGAGCAAAGTTCACAAATTACTTAATGTGTACGTTCACGAAACACTCAATAAACGCGCAATATAGCTATGACAGAAGCATAAATAGACAGGTTTCTGCTGGCTTCATATGTTTATGCTCCTTTGCCCTCTTTATTAACCGCTTTTATTTAACAGCATTCGCGTGTTTGATTGGTCATTCAGGCGGGTGAGGGGCGACTCAAGTTATTTGCGACGACGATAATAAAATCAGCCAGGAAGGAAATCGTACGGAAGGAAAACGTGAGGACGGAAACCCGGTGATAAACAAGCGTTCTTTGAGGTATCCGAAATCAATTGGTCTTATTCTCTTCGTAGTGAAAATTATACATAAATATAAGCTATGTGACATCTCCGGGTGTGAGGCATTCTGGATCTATTAGCAAGTGATTATGAGTCTATCAATGGAGTCGTAAACCGATTATAACCCAATGCTGCTTCAAAGAACATCAAAAAAGTATACATTTTCACCTATATTCAGGAAATATTTAAGCTAAGTGTTCTTTTGTGCATTAAAATTTAATGGTGAAATATGTAGCTACCACAATAATTATGAGCGAGTAGAAAAATTTCAATTTTTTAAAATGAGAATTCTTGAAATAATGTTTCTCTCAGAAGCAGCTCCGGGTTAAACAGAGCTGGAGGCCTTGCTGTAAGCACATGTAAGTATACGAGTCATATAGTACCGTCTGGACATACCATTTCCATGTCAAAGGTTGAGGAAAATGTTACTTTTATACAGAACAGGCTCCGTTTGACGAGATCGCTTTGGAGACGAGAAGGAACTTTCCCATACGGAAAATGGAAACACAGAGACTGCGCAAGTAAGGGAAAGTCCAAAGACAGGCGATGTGGGGCGGAGGAAGCCCGGCGCCGAGGCAATATCGCAGCGAGCTAAGGCGGCTGGATTTCGCGAATAAAAAAAAAAGAACAAGAAATACCTTTGCCACTAGGTAGAGTTTCTGATGGAACCATTTATAAAAGTGAGGGCTTCTCCTCCCAAAGTTTTACTCCGTCGTCTCCGGGGTTGCGAGATAGTAACAAGGGGTCTTAAGAAAGCTCCCTCTGTTTCTGCGCAAATTCACTCGAAACTCGAGGAAAAATTCGTGTACCGACACACTGCATTAGGTGGCTTCATTGGTTGCTATAGCAGAAAAAAATGTCAATTCATTTTTGTCGGAAAACTTTGAAAACTTAGCTCATCATACTGAAAGGAGCAGGCGCGGTAACCTAGTTACGATGGATGCAAGGTAACGCAGGGCAAACAATTAAAATCCTAAGCTAATTGTTAGTATTTTTTTTTTTCTTACATTAAATAAAATAAATACATCAATACGTACCTTCTTAATTATGTAAACTGCAATAAAAATCTTAGAATGACGTAATTATCACATTAATAGCCATTAACTTTAAGCATTAAAAATGTATGCTTTCCATAGTTTAAAGGTCACTCCAATTACACAGCCATACGGAATACTTTATTAAAATAGTCTATTTCTTAAGAACTCTATGCCACCACAGACGGACGTGGCTAAACAAAACATTTATCACCCTAGTCTTCATAGTAGGCATGCCATGAATGTTTTCCACATTATAACCTTGATGAATAAAGATTTAATTTTTCTAATCAAGTTTACATGCACCTTGACAAGCTTCACCTATAAGCTTATATAATGGCTTACAGAAGAAGTACGCCTTGAAAAACAATTAAGCCAAGCCAAATATTTTTTCAAGGCAAACTTCATCCTCGGTATAAATAAGTTTGGAGCCGTGCGCGCGACTGAGAACTAAGTCACTTGTTTCATGGAGTGTCCTAAAAATCCATGTGAAGTATAAAAATCGGGAATCCATTAATAGGAAAATTCGCTATCCGAAAGGTATTCTTTCAAAAGGGACGGAGCGAATGTTTCTCGTCTACAATTTAAGTAAAGGTAAGGAATATGGGTAAAACTGTGAAAAAATAAATCATGCTGTGCTGACAGAGAAGCGAGGAAGGAACTTGAATGCCATTATAGGCATGCCGACGCGACGATGGGTGCCATGGTAACCATGCATAATCTCCATGGGCCGCAGGATAGGCCATGGACGCTAAAAAAATACTAGTATAAAATGAATACGTTATTTCTAAAAAAAAAAAACAGTTTAGGAATAGGACCAATATATGACTTATAAATTCTTCGGTTATTTTTTATTTTACATTCATCAGGACACTTGCTTCTTAAAGATTAGTATGAGAGACAGATATAAGTGGAGGGGTGCTTATGAGGACTCGAGGAGCCCACGCAAAAAATCCTGAACTCGCTGTGGATACGACATCTCCAACGATGGTGTTTGAAATGAGGAAAGGAAGGTACGGGTTCGGGGGGAAAAAACAAATGAGAAGCGAATCAACAAGAGCGACGCGTTTCGCAACGATGATCGCAAGCAAATTTAAACGGGAGTGGATTTGGGACTCATCATTATTGGGAGCTTGCATCTGGATATGGAACGACTGCGCTTCGTTTCACAATCAGAATTGATATTCAAGCGGTGTGCGAGTCATAGATGTTTCCCTTCCCTGATGAACACTGATAGCAAAGGTGGGAGTAACTCATCGCTGGGACATGTTTATGGTTTGGGAGGGATAGAACACATAATCTGAACAGAATAAATTATGAATTTCATGGGTAGTTGAAAAATGTTTTCAGTGCGCTAGCCTTCACAGCACGTACAACAAGATAGTACCCCACATGATTAGCTTAAAGAATAACGTTTTTTTAACCTCCTCTGTTAATTACTGTGAACACAGAGAGATTAATTGGCCGATTCGTAATCAAAGAAATTCTTTCAGCAGTAATCGAGCGAACGGTTATCGTTTCCAAATTGAACACGAACAAAGGCATGGATTGAAACTATAGAAAAATTAAGCACTGTGCACTGTGCAGTATGCAGGAAAAAACATTGACAGTTACTTATTCAACTACATTTGACCCCACTAAAAAAAGCAACGTTTTTTTAATAATAATAAGATTGTTACATGAGGACACATTGCTTTTAGGTAACAGAAAACATGTAATCAAAATATTATGAAAGACGCATAATACCCGGCTACTTCCTCTAAAGTTTATGAAAAATATACCTATATGTTTTGAGAAGGGCTCCATAATTTCGCAAAGAAATCATTCAAAACAAGTATGGTCCAATTTAAGTAAGTTAACGATTTTCAGTGAATACTTTAATATAGTGACTTTTTCCTTAGACAGTGGTCATTTAATCACACAATGCTTGATTTTGTTCTTCCCTAACCTAGTTCTTCTCATGCTCTTTATCCTCTAAATGTCCAAATCATCCCTTGCAGTCTGATCCTTTGTATTTAACTGTCTCTTAGATAACGGCAAAAAAATCAGTTAGGTATTCAGTATCACTCACTGGAATTTTAAACCGCACAGGTACAATGAAGAAATAACGTATTCGAACAAAGGATTAATGAACTCGTATCTTTCCAACATGAACTCAGGTGATACGAAATTCAAACTATTTCGCCCATATTTTTGGGCTAATTTTGCTAAAAATCCTTCTTGGCACTAAAGTTAAAACTAAGGCTTTATAACTATCATTAATTTCGAAAAAAACTTAAACTAAGCCAATATTCCCCTTGCATTCAAATATACAGACAAATCGGATTAGTAAGAAAAAATAGGCGTCATATCGTACACAGAGAGACCTCTTGCCCGATGCAAAAGGTAATTTGCCATTCTATTCAACACGAATTTAACGAAGGCTGTGAGTTGTGACTGCGTTGAAAATTCACAGGAATGACAGCAAAGCCCCTAAATCTCAGTCATGAAGGGGCAGGTATGCAAAAGATATAGTTCCATTTGGGTTGTATCTCATGGGATATTCCTCTAAAAGTGGATTACATTTTTTTAAATTTTTTACGTGCTACTAGTGATGTGAAACAATGGAAAAGGAAAAACAAAACTAGTTTTCTTTGAAGCACGAGATAAGAATCCAACCATCATAAAATTTATCCAAGCGCATTAGAGGAAGAACTATGAACGCAAACGATTTTATAAATGTTTAGCGCAATACATAGCAAGACATTTATGTTATTCATTTTCCTACCAAAAAAACAAGTGCAATTCCAATATTATCTAATCGTTCACAGAAAAACCTCGCGCGGGCACAAAATGGACTTCAAATACATGAGTGCGCCCTATGGAAACCGATTATGGAAACCTTCGAAACAAATAAATATACGCGAAATATAATTAAATGCGGAGAAAGCGAAAGCCACTTCGATCAGAATTGGAAAGCGAAATGGAAAGGTATAAAAATGCTGTAAGCGCAGTTTTTAATCGGCCATTTGCAGACAAATTCTTTCTATAATCTCAGGCAGATAGATATCCGTTCGGAATTGGGTCTAAATCGCTTTCGTCCTCGCCGTGCTGATTCGAGCAGATTGGAAACGCGTGTTATCCGCGGATTAATTCCCACCAAACGCAGGGCGGAGCGCAGGAACAGCGAAAACAGATGAGTAGCTGACCTTTCCTCTCCAAACGAATTCTTGCCACAGGCATTTGCCAAAAGTTTAGCTTCCCGAGAAAATCGTGCCACATTTTTTTTTCAGCGCAACCTGTGGAAAGCCCATGCTTAATGAACGCCCAAAAACAGGCTCGCCACTAACACCTATGACTGACATTCAAATTAAACCTTCTTTTTAGGCCGAAAAGGCTGAAATCGTTCCTAGGAGGAGTAGAAGAGTGGAGGAAATTGGAGACATAAGCTGATGATTAACAGGAGATAAAGATAACACTGACGGGATTAAGACAACCCCAAACTTGTTTAAGCCAAAACTACAATCTATAAACGCATATGCTAAACATCACGTTCATGTTTTCTAACTTTCACGTCATAATGACCACCTGGTAAATTGAACCTTACGTTGATGAGCCAGTAGTATAGGTACATCATTACGGTTTTACTGAATATCGCGATGCAGATTATCTGCATGCCGAGCTCTTGACTTTTAACTAAACCAAAATGTATCAATTGCGCATACATAATAGCTGTCTCCAAAAATAAACAATATGGAAAAAAATTCTTCTTCCAGATCATCACTGCAATGAAATTTTTTTAGCGGCTAGAAAATGCGCCAATACAGATCGATACATTATGAAAGGTTAAATAAGCAAAGCGGAGATGTTAAAATACCAAATAGCTTCGGAGTAATTAATATACTAGTATCGATTAAACTACGGAAAATTTTCTCGAGATTGTAGTGTCTCCAAAAATGAAACCATTTATCGCCATTAATAAAAATTTCAAGACACTTAGCATTACTTCATATTCACTATGTTAATTACGTACTCCACACAAAAATAGCATTGATAACGGGCAACGCTGCGCATTTTAAATACACAGGGTTCCCACACAATCTAAATTATAAAATTCACGGTTTTTTACCAGGTTTTCACGGTCTAAATTTCTTCAAATTCAAGATTTTTAGATAAACTATTTTAGGCAGAAATATTGACCACGCAACAATCATCGGCCGCACTTAAACTAAAAAATTAACAAACGCGACAGACTCTGTGAATGCAAAAGTAACAATGAAAGTGCTATCTCTCTTGACCAGGGGAGCAGCTAGGAATTAAGGCTGGGGGTATTTATAAGTTTTCATGATCGCAGAGTTGAAGGAAGGCATTGAGTTTTTGGACCGAATTCGTCAAAGCGCTGGTTTAAAACGGAATTTCATCGAAATATTTATGAAAATCCTGAAGGCATAAAGTCGCTTTAAATATTTTATTGGAGAATAAAAACATATCTTCAAAAGATAGAGCAATTAGTTTTGATTTTAAAATACAATATTTGGCGGAGAAAAAATATTATATACAGTAGGTCAGGAAGCGTACTGGGTACGCATGACGGCGTTGAGGGATTAATAATTTGGGTAATTTTAAAGATAAGTGGTTCAAAATTGTCAGTTTTACGGCTTTCTGAGGGATACTTCATTCATCCTTACACTATCTTATTAGTAATATCAATCCTATCAAGTAAAATGGATTAAACTTACTAATTTCTCTGAACCCTGGGGGGGGGGGGTTTATCCCCCAAAACCCCCTCGCTGCGCCACTTCTCTTGACGTCACATATCGTTTGCAAAATTCAGCTCCGGCTAAAGGTTGTGCGTGGGAAAATAGAGGGACAAGGGTGCCAGGGATGTTAAGAAGTGTCTGAATTTTCGCAAGTGTTAATGAACACTTTGGTTACCAGTCTTCCGGCTTTGGTACAGGCTTAAGGTCAATGTGTCATCAGGGCACACGGACCAATGATTGCGCTTCAAAAATACGTGTCCAGATAAATCCGTGGTCATTTCTGCGCGTGACGTACCTTGAAATATGATAGAAATATCCATTTTTCTTTTAATCTGTCAATCTTAGTTCTGCGATCGTAAAATCAAGATTGAGACATTTTTAAGGCTTTAACGAAATTCACGGCTTTTTCCAGGCTATTTCACGGTGGGCCAAATTCACGGCTTATTCACGGTATTCAGGTTTTAAAGGGTGAGTGGGAGGGAGCCCTGTTACACTCTTTTATCTCCAGAGCATAAAAGACAAACATTTGAAATTTGACTGAACTATCTTAACTATCTCGCCAGAGTAACTCGGAGAGCAACAACTATTTATCAAGTTGTTGAGCAACGTGAAAAGACATTTTCCACAAATTTATTAAAAGTACCGCAAGCTGAACAATTACTAATTCCTAATTGAAATTTTTTTCACGTACAATAACAACTTAAAGGAAGCACAGCTATTATGCTGAGCCATCCCCCAAACTTTTCAGCTCGAAGTCAGTTTCGCTCCTTGAGAAGTAAACCTATGTCCTGAGACGCACTTCTTTTCATCGTCCAACCTTGAAGGCAATATCAGCCGCGTCTCATGGGAGATGGGCAGTCGAGGCTGAAATCATTCATAGGAGAGACGTGGAGGGAGGGTGGGGGGAGGGGGAAGTTCCGATTGGGGTAACTGGCAGACCCCTTAGACCACATCTTGATTGCTTCCGCACCGTGTCCCCCTTGCCGAGTTAATTAATGGGACGGGAAGCGATAAGGGTCGTTGCAAAACTCAAACCCTTACCCCTCAATCTGTCTCCCACGGACCCTTAATCCTCAGCCACCGTCCTTCTCCTCTCCTCTCTCCATTCGAGGCGAAAGGCGCTCTTCTCCCTCTGCGTCCTCAAACCCGGATCCTCCCGATGGCTTAGTCCGATTCATCACGGCCAAACAACGCCCGATCGGCCGTAATGGATCGAGGGGCGACCTTAAATATTTACGCGCTTCTTCTTTGCTCGGGCGAAGACGGATGAGACCTTTCGCATTTCATGGATCGAATTTTGAGTCACCGGATTAATCAGCCAGGAGCATCTAAATTTGGAATATATCGGATAAAATTACACGGGACAGCATAGCGAAGAAACGGATGAGCTATCACCACAACACAAACACAGCATTCTTGACTTAGAAGTATATGCGTAAACGATTTCTCAAAGTTTGCCAAAGATTATTATATAGAAAGACATATTCATGGCTTCCGTAAGCATGCAGCCCGAAGGAAAAGGCGTAATCAAGACCGCGACTAGTCAATATAAAATTTTAGGAGTCGAGTCTTTCAAAGGCTACTTTCAATGTCGATAAAAACTGTGGCGGATTACCACTGAAGAAATGGATGTGCATTGCACAGTGCGGAAAAAATTAACGCAAAGCTTGTTGGCGTCTGAAAGCGGCCAGGAACCACTTGTCTTCCAAAATTATGCCCTCGTAATGCCATCATATAACCGGGAATTTAAAAGCTATACCGAGGAAGATAAGGCTATTTAATGATTTTATCACGTGATTAATCAATAGGGTAAGGACGAATTTCCATTTTAACTGATGAATTTTACAGTGCATATTAAAGTTCACCTTAATGCACATAATAGCTATTCCCATGCTGATGGAATGATTACCATTGGAATAAAAGGATAAAAAGTATAAAAAATCAGCTTATTATACAACTACGCTAAAAAATAATGGGAATGAGCCTTGGGCTAATGCTTTCTTGATAAATCATAATTTAATACACTACCGTTTTAAACATTATAGAAGAAAATTAGGATACATAACATCTTTTTCTTAGTCAAGGTATTTTTTCCAAAGTTTCTTAGCTTTAGTTAACCCTTTCTAACCCAGAGCTACCTTTGGGAGACTTCAAATTTCAAGATTTTGTCTTATGAAAACTTGAAAATTTTGCAATCAATCATAATTATCGTGGCAGCTGAATACATCGACATTACAATTAACGCCACAAAATAATGCGTTGTTCAGATATTTCCTAAACAGAGCATATAATATATACATTTTTGATGCTGCTAAGAAACAACATTGGTTTATAATGCGTTAATTAAGATGATAAGAAGCACTTATCGCGCACATAAGGACAACTCAACGCACAAACTTATTGAAACATTATAGTAGAAAAATTAAAGGGGTAAGCAAGCTTGGAATAAGTTAAATGCGATGGATTCAAAATATTATTCCATAATTAGAATTAAATTTAGCAGAGAATAGAAACAGTTACGCTCATTTGAATGGAAACGATGCCGTTAAATTCATACCGAAAATGATATGCAAAGAAACCGGAGCGATTTACCAGTTGAACATCGGTCGGAAAAAATAGAAGCAAATACGTTGCCTTAAACTACAATACCGCATGAATTTCAAGAAAAATGAATGATTTCTTTTGTGCTAATCGGATAGTGAAACTTGAATATGAATAAAGTATTCGAGTTAAAAAAATAGTTCATTCAAAAGGGAAAGGGCGCAGCAGGAATGATACTTTTGAAAGAATCTTGTAGGAAGAATTTGAGGAATTATAGGACAAAGGTATCAATAATCTCTGGTGAATTTAAAGGATGATTTAATGGTAAAAATTCAATTTTCTCAAGGGACAGATGAATTGGGACTTTGATAATCAGATGATTTCATCTTCAAATTCAAAATAATGGAGGACAAAATAAGTGGAATGGGTCCACGATTCAGAATTCGACTGCAATGGTGCACTGAAAGACCTCACAGAATCATAACTCCTTGGCTGGGGAAAATTTGTATTGGCTGCAATGGTTTCTCCTCTTTGCCTTTGTTTCTGTGCCTGTAAGTTTCGTGGCAGGACTAGAATGAGAACAAAGAGACGATTTGAGAATGAAATTCATATAAAATTCTGTTTTCTCTGTTATTATTTACATGGTTGCTATGGGGGAGTTTCATGATCGCCAAACACTAAATTGATAGAAGCATAACTTGATATACATTATAATTCGGATGGTGAAACAGTAGTACCTTGAATTGAGGAGAAGACTTCCAAATGACTTAAATATAATCACATAATAATATAAACAAATACATATAATACGTATTGAAATACACTACTGCTTGAATTTTCAGCCGCAATAATGGGATTTTTGTCCAACTGAGATGGTGAAACAAAGCAATGGATTAACGAGTTCAATTTCTCATATTTTAAAGAGAGATAAATTACCATTTCATCGTGAGCTTACTGACATAATATCAACGTTGAAAGGAATATGAAGGAACATTACAGGAATAGAGTAGAAATACGGTGTAAAAAACCGTGCCCGAAAGGTTATTCGGAGATTAAAATGCAATTTTTCAACGAAGAGACTCTGGTACTAATACGGATGACTTAGTTCAGATTGCAATCGCGTCGTCTTACAAATGAAAAGAAACCAGTACGTCTAACAATTTGAATGAGTCCATAGACGATTACCCTGTCTAGGCATCTCCTTCCGATTGCATTGATGTAATTAGGGACGTGAAACTACGTGCTCAGCTGTAGACAAGGGAAGGTAGAAAAAAAAACGACTCCTCACAGGGCATAAGGAAGATCGTATCCGCCTCCACACTCACACAGCTGCTATTCCGTTGGTGGGCGCAGACCAAATCACTGTCGAACTCCCACATTCTGTGGCCTTCCGTTCATTAATTCCTCGTTTTCTCCGCCACCAGCATTCCGATCCATTGAAACTCTACCGAAGCCGCGGAATGCGAGCAATCGGGGAACGCAAGAAAGATGGATCATCGCATCAGACTCGGGGCCGACAAACTCCGAAACTTGGGCGAATTTTTCGGAGTGAGAATCCAATTATGGTTTAAAGAGAGATGCGGGAACTGAGAGCCATTGAAATGCGAACACCGTTTCAGTGTTACAACTTGCTTAAAAGAATACGTGCTTGATTCCTGATGACTGTTTCTGGTCGTAATGGGAACTTAAGTGCCTTCTAATCTCACACAACTTCATAATGGTGTCAAACTTTTTAAGTACTGCACTGGGTGATGAGAAACTTCAGAGGAAGCACCAGGGCCACCAAAGAAATGGCCTATACAACCCTAGTGCGACCAACATTAGAGTACGCATCTCTTGTCTGGGACCGACATTTTAAAGGACAGGTGAAGAAATTGGAGAAGGTGCAGAGAAAAGCTGCCAGGTATGTGTTGGGAAAGCATAAGAAAACGGAAAGTGTTTCAGAAATGCTCAAGAGTCCTGAGGTGGGAGAGTTTACAAGAGAGGAGGAAAAGAGGCAGGCTACCTATGTGGCATGTTTATAATAATGAGTGGGGAAAAACCACGGAAAGAGTTTGGGATGGACATTTCAAAACCCAGCTTTGTAGGAAAAAATGATCACCAGTTCTAGATAAAGTGCCGTATCACAAAGGACAAATGCAAAGCAAATCTCCTTCTTGAATAGGACCATATGGGACTGGAACGACCTACCAGCAAAACTATAGGAGCCCTTCCCGAAAATTTTACATATTTTTAAAAAGCTGTTGAAGAAGTAGGGACCAAGGGTTTCTTCTAATGTTTTCTATTGTTTTTGCATCATATGTACATGTTACCACTAAGCCAATGGCCTACTTGTAACAATTTAATAATAATAATAAAATCGAGTTTTCAGCCGCAAAATTTAATGGTAAATACAGGGTTATCATAAAATAATGGTGCGGTTTCAGTATTTCATAGCAGGATAGTAGTTAAAGGGTGACAGAGATTTTTCGGGGGCTGTCCGCTCCCTGCTTGAGTGCCTTCATGAGGGATACACTTTAAGTGCAGCTGGCCGTCCGTCGGATGGGACGTCAATCCGTGGTCCTATTAGAGCCTTTCATTAGGAGTAGGCCATGTCGAAGCCGGATTTCTCTCTTGTTGAGCGAATAATGGCGAACGTATTGAAAAATAAAAATTATGTGAAAAAACCGTTTGATACGACAATTTCAAAAAATGAACCCCATAACCGTAAGTAATTCTGATTACATTTTAATACATCTACAAAACAGCACCAATCTCTTATGACAGCTTTTTTATTTTAATCCATAAATTAACTTGATAATATAAAGATACAATATTAAGATTCGTTTACGCCTATAATTAAATTGATTAAGCTAACTTGAGATTGAGAATTAAAATAACTTTTATTCTATCCTTTGGTAATCCATTTAGTGTAAATGTAAGATTTTTGATCGACTCGCAGTCAGTTTCTTCGTGAGTACTCATGCTTGATATTCATGGACCTAGGACTTCCTTTAGGAGTAAACAAATATAGTCCTTACATCGACCAAAATTTCTAAGAACCAATCTATAACTGGTAAATAAAAGCTTCACAACATTATCATTTTTTACGCCAAGAAATTGTATTTTATTCGAATAGGCTCAATAAGGCAAGAAGGTAATCTTGAGTACAAAATTTTCATCGAGTATCATTAATGAAACAGAAAAATCCTCCGAGAAGCACTCCAAAATGAGAATTTGAGCAGAAAAAATGCCTTAATGGAAAAAATTAAAAGGAGACGCTTTGAATGGAAATTTTGGGAATCACCACTCCTCAGATGAAGCAGTTTACTTCATAAAGTGAAGAATAACTTTTGAAAGTATCTTTCGCGAAGGATGTCTCTTAATTCCCTTCGGAAGAGCATTAAAAATATATATAAATATATATATTTGCCATTCTGAGATAAAAAGGAGGGGCACTTCATTCTGTTACACCGGGCATGAGCACTTACAATTCTCAACCGTTTTCACGAGACCCATTCAGAAGACTGGCTCTTTTTTGTGCCTAATAGCATGGATGTAAGCAGTAACGTATTTGTCTTTATATTTCCGTCGCTTCCCTTCGGTCCCCCCACCGAGATTTTTTTACTACATTCATCTTTCGGTGGAGACTTCTTTCACGTTTTCATTAAAAGAGAAAGAAAAAAAGCGATCAACTTCCTCATAGGCAACAATAAAGATGATTTGATGAATTTATAAGTGGATTAACGTCATCAATGAAGCTTTTTGAATTAAACGTAAACAGTGACATTCGGCATCTGAGGCCATTTAACATTTTAAAATTGTCTTGGAATGCTAAATTAACGGAGTGCACTTTAGAAAGTCAATCTTTACAAACAATTACGTTTTATTCATCATCATGTCATCAAATAAGATATAATAACTGCAGAAATTACTTAACCTACAAGAATATTACGAAGCAAAGAACCATTAATAGATAGTATTTTCAACATAATTCTATATTCCTGTCCAGGTGCGAAAATTTCATTAAAGGGTGTTGCGATGGCAAGAAATTATATTTCTTGCAAAATTACTAAATGGGAGACCGAATGTCACTGGATTCTGGCTGTTAATCGATATAGGAAGAGTAAATCAAGAATATTTAACGTAAATATAAAATATAACTTTTTCATCATTCACGTGAAAAAAGAAAGCGAATCAACTATTAAATTCATCCGCTGAAGGAAGAGCTTCTGTGTCTTAACTTTAGTTCTTACAAGTTGCGAGAATGGAATTAAGGGAAAGGGTATCGCTATGGTGACAGAATGGCGTTCTTACTTTGAATCTAAATAGCCTAATCCAATCCAAAAGAAACCCTAACTAAACCCTAATACACAAGGCATTAAGAGATAGAGTGGAAGAGGAACAATTTAATGAAAATATAAAATATAACGTTACCGTCTTCGACTTTGAGTCAAACTAACTATACTCCTACAGTTATATTCCTCAGTAATATCTGGAGCTTCTGTTTTTTCCTCAAATCCTGTCCTGTCAAAGCCCGGTAGATGATGTCCCAAGAGTATGAAATAACAGTTGTATCTCTTGTATATCTAATAGATACGATAGAGGGTTCGAAATATAAAAAAATAGTATTTCCACAGCATTGATGTCATTCGCCTTAACCAAGATACTAAATCCTATCTGAAAAAAAATGAGGGTTCCTGTGGTGAGATATTATGGCTATTGCTTTGAACATTAATTATATATTGTTTTAAAGAAGCCCGAGAGATACGGGACGAATGGAATTGAAGCAGCAATATTAGGATGCATTGATAGAAATTAATTTTAAAAATTTACCGTACTGGTTAAAGGTGAGAGGAATTAAACTCTCATTATTAAGGTCCACAGCCACTGCTAGAGACCCTATATTTTTATTCGAATCCTGTCGAGGTGCAAGGGGATGGCAATAAGGTAAAGGGTTTCGCTTACGTTGAGAGTTAAGGATTCTTGCTTCAGGGTGGCCACTATAGAGTTTTCGCGCCGCTTCCGCGAGGGAAAAGCTTCGGTGGGGATAATCCCAGCCGGAGTTATTACCGGAGGTCCTGAGGATTAGTCCCTTCCGAAGTATGCGAGGATGAGTAATGTATTCCCTGGATAAAAATGGACGGAACGCAATGGTTTTGCTCCGACCTCCTCTTTCTCTCCCTCTGTTTGCGAACAGGGAGTCCGGATGATTTAGTTAGGCGAGAGGGGCCTTTTCGAAGGTCGCCCGGAAAATTTTCTCTTCCTCTTTCCCAGAACAATGGGGTCGGATGGCTACGCCGGAATAGATTGTGCACCCCCTCCCCTCCACCTACGGCAGACGGGAGAGACCCCTAACCCTGTCCCGCTTTTGTCCGCGGGGCCACTCGGAAAACTAATGACCCACCCTATCCGCGATTTTTTTCTCAACACGCTCTGCATGCGAAGCGGAGGGAATTTTTCGCCGAAACAAAGATCGGTCATTTTCATCCCTCAGTCCTCTGTTCCAAAAAGGATAGGCCACACCGCACCTTTTGATCCCCTCCCGCGGCCACAATGGCGGTGCAAGAAAAGGGCCTAAAGAAGTTGTCGGCCTTGCAGTTCTATTTAACACTTAACCGGTGACGTGCGCTCTGAGAGACCTCTGCGTTTTTTTAAATTAAGTATATTTTCAAAAAGACCGTTTTTAAACATCTAAAATACATCATAAGCTTCAAATTTTTTAAGAAAAAGTAAGTTACACTATTAAAATTAAACTTTTTTATTATTTAATTCTGTAAATTCACAAAAAAAATTCGATTAGCGGTCTGAGAGACCTCACGTCACACATGCAGAATGCGTCAAAAAAGGAATAAACACGATAAATTCAATTGTTTCCTATTAGTTAGCCATCTATCTTTGACATTTAAGGCCTTATTTTGAATCATGGCGAGATATTTACGCTTAAAAACGATAATAATAACTAAAGTGTTTTTGTTATCAGTTTTTGTATCCTGTTTTAAATTACTTTTTTTACCGAAAAATTAATTCATATTGGTAATACATAAATAATGAAGTTTATAATAGTTTAGAAGATAAAGAAACATAAACTGAAACAATATAAATACCGTCGCAAAATTTTATTGCCTTCTTGCCAATATTTCTCCCATTGTAATATTACCTTAATTCAGGCATAACAAACAATTTTTTACATCACGTTGGCAATTTTCGTTACGGCGTCTTTAAGTTTCAATAAACAGAATTATTCAGTTAACAGTATAATTTAAGAAAAAAATCTATTTTAACTTGTCATGATCAACGATAGAAATAAATCGCAGTTCTTCACAGAAAAGGGGTGCAACTGCCGTAGCGGCTCACGTAGAATGGTGTGGAATAAGAGACATGGTACACCATCCGTGACATTCCAATGCAAACTTGCTCAACCTTCGCCTCGTGGTAAATTTCAAAGTTTTTAATCTAGTTCCTCAACGGGGATAATTAATGGGAACTATTCGTGTACAATGCTTAAGGCTAATCTCTTAACAATTATATTTTTTTTCTCACAAAAACTTATTCCAAAAATACAGAGGGCGACATTTTTTAAAAACTTAACGCTGATAAAAGATAACTTTACCTGAAAAAAAATTTCCATTCTATAGCTTCGGATATCTGATTGAGATCGTCAACATGACAAAAAAGTGAAAAAAAATGCAATCACTAATAAATAACAATTTAACTTAAAATTAAAAAAATATTGGAATGGTATAACTTTTACGCTAAAATACTAATTTGATTATTTATAATATATTTGAACTTTCGAAAATGCAGTAAGTACACAAAAAAAACTGCAATGAAAATGAGATTAAAACTCAACCATATATGAAGTCAAATTACAGAGTTTCCAAAAGTTTCGAGAGTAATTCATAGCTGGGGCAGGTATTTGCTTTCCCCAAGTTAGGAACGCAAAAAGACTAACGCCCGACAAAAGTGTGCAGTCGAAAAAAAAAACAACTCGCGGTTCAGAAACAAGAATTATTGCCGGCGAATAATTTTAAGAAGTCATTAACTTGTTGATTGCTCACTTCATTAACCTTAGTTGGACCTCTGAAAACGACAAGTAAGTATGACTTTGATGAACGGTTTGTTCTATGGAAGTAGGGTAATGGTGGGAGAGAGGGAAAAAACGCGCTAGAGTCAGAAGTTTGATCAACTAAAACCACACGGATTGCTCCGCGAGCGCAGACGAAGTTCCCGGAAACGCCGCGATAACTGACCTCATCAGTGGTCCATGGCCGGAATTTTCCTGCCGCGCTCAAGTTCTCATGGAGCCAGATTTGAAAAGTTTTAATTCCTGTGGCTTAATCGAGCGAATAACTTCAAATACCGGAGACGAGGGATGGATTTGAGGAAGTTAAAAATTATTCACCGCGCACAGCCTCGGGAGCCAGCAGAGGTGAAGTTTCCATATTTTGGCAAGATGTTTAAGTTTTCAGAGACGGAAGGGGGGGTTTGTTGGAAAGATTTTCCCGAGATTTTCCTCAGACTGAGCGCGTTGAATTTGAATCCAAGAGAAATTATTTACTCACGCACATTCCCATGCTGCAAGGCTAAAATAAAGTTGCGATAATAGGATCAACAAAGCAATTTTCTGCAATGGAAGCTTCGCATAATATAACGTATTTACCGAGCCGTAAATATCTGGTTATTATTAAAAGCATAAAAATAATAAAGGGTGTTATAATTAATTAAAACAGATGCAGTAGAATTTGAATAAAATTTTAAAAATTAATTGGAGAATGTAGTTACTGAAAATTAAATTAGCATAAAATAATTGAGAATAAATAAACATAAATCTTGAACGAGTTACTTTGAATTCATCGAAGAAGAACAGATAGAAAATAAATTCAGAAATGTTTGTTCAAGCAAGTTATGGAAATTTTGTCCTAAAAAGACCAACAAATCCGGCACATGTCATTGCAGTTCACAATATTCTTCGTATTGATTTCGGATATACACATTTGTAGCAAAATAAGTTTCATAATACAAATTCAAGCACATCAATCATAACAACATTTTTTTTCAATTTGTACAAGACTCTATCGTACGATTCAAATTCTTCATAAAATTATCGTTTCTCTCACGAGAAATATAAATATACCTTCTTTAAAGGCGGAATCCAATGATCAATCACTTTTTTTTCTGATATTTTTCTCAAAATACATGCCACCTTTGAAAAATTATGCATGCTAAAGGTGATCCATTCTCCATTTTCTTTCCAGTATCTTTCTCAAGGTATTTCCACGTCGCACCGGCAGTTAAATTTGGGTATTTGAAACAGTTAAATACTTTTCCATTTTTCCATAGCAGTTATTGATCATATCTTTTTCATGGTCCAGTTTCTTTCCCGTATTTTCAAAAAGATAGTCCATATTCTATAGCCAGTTTAACTTTGAGAATGAAATATAATATGAAAACCTAGCCGTAACTTTGAGGCAGTGCAAAGTTAAAGTAGCTCATATTTTTTTTCATTGACGTTATAGAAAATAAATACACTATTAGGGTCATAAAAAACCATTAAGAAGAAGGCCTCTTCTTGGGCGTTTCCACAGAGATCATAGGTACAACCCCACTAAACCCATTAGGATTTTAAAGTATTATTTTGAAATTTCAGAGCATTCAACTCAAACTTGAAGTCCTTAATGTACAAAACAAGGGAATGACAACGAGAAAATTGATACCTTTCCCTTCCCTCGAGTACAAGTCATATTATCAGGAAAACAGAGGCATTTTCCGGAAAGGCAAACTTTTATGTCCGCAGACTCTAGCAAAACCCCCTGGAGGGAAGCGGCGGTGTCTTGTTTCTTCCGAAATGTCACCCAACTTCCACCCCACCCTCGTACTAAACAAGCTACTCGAAGACATGAGGTTTCCTCTCGAAACAAGATAATGAACTCGGGCTTTGATAGGTATCAGCACAAGTGACGCCTTTCCAGTGCCCTTAAAGTGCAACTTAGAGTTGGAAAAATTTTATTGCGAGTCATTGACACGAAGTAAAGACTCAAAATACAATATAGCAGAAACCTCAGTTATAAGCAACAACTATGAAGAACTGCATGTAACAACAAAAACGTTCTTTAACGGAATGTGTTGAAAACAGATGAAAAACCATACGCCATGGAAATGAATCGGGGATGGATCCTCAACTTCTCCGCTTCCTAATTATTCTAGTTTTGCTCTTAATAGCCTGAGTTATACATACTGCATATATAAACTGGCTCGTAGTTTAAAAGGCATTGGTATAAAGTTTCGGGTTAATAAATTGGAAACAATGAAGAAACAAAATAATTATGTTCAATCATACTTTATATCTAAGAGATATATGGATAAAAAATTTGACTTTTGCAAATTAAAACTAGCTGATTTCCCAAATCCTTTCTAGAATACTATTATTGGAATGTAATGCTTTACCATTAATTCCTTATTTAAGTGTCTCAGAAAAAATAAGGTAATAATAAAAAGGCCAAGTAAAAATATACAAATATGTAAAACAGCATAATTATGACACAATAGCAAAGTCTCTCAAGCACTTATAGTGAATAAGTAATGAATTTTATAGATCCATTAATGCGTAAACGGAAATGCGTTGTTGTAGCAATAAAACCGAATTACGCGTCTTTTTAGCAAATAAAAACTAATTTTTCCTTTGAAATACATATCTATACGGTTATAGAAGTGCCTTAATTAAATAGAGGAAGGCTAGTTAAAAGCAGAAGGTGAGAGAGAAATTACAATGTTTTTAAATCCTGTATGACAGAGAGTCAGGAATGTTTTGATGCAAGGTTTATGCAACGTTACGCATGGTATCATTTTTCAAACACGTTAAAAAGAAAACATTTCCGATTCAATTTTTTCCCCAAGAAGTATCTTTACACGAAATTCCTTATCCGTCGGAACCCCGAAAAAGTTCCTATGATCTCCGCCGGTTGAACTTTCACTTTTGAAACTTCTCAGCAAAGTTATAAGCTACTCAAGATCAAAAGATATCGTATTGGCGGAAGAAACTTGTCCTGATGGTTGATAGAACGTTTGGAAATTCCGCTCGAACTCAAAGGATCATGGTTGGGGCATGCAAATCGTATGCCTACAGCTTGTGGCGAGGTAAGCTTATATTGACTTCAGAATATCTCAATGCACAGATATTGTTTGAAACAACCATTAGCACCTAGTAAGTTTACAGTCAGTACATCAAATATCTAGTCAAATATTCGATATATTCTTCACAACTTTTCAATGACTGAGTGTAAGCAGGACTACTGGGTTTAACCTTAAATTTCCACCACATCAGTGCGAATTTAAAAAAAAAATCATATTAATTGTAAAAGTTGAATTTTTTTATTTATAGGACTTTTTGCGAAGAAATAACAGCTTAAGAATAATTTGAACATATAATTAGAAGACCTTGCCGAACTTCGGAGAATTAAAAAGGATGCTTCGAATTGATAGAACAGAAATATAGTACAATTGTGTCAATTCTGCCAACACTAATCACAGGAAGAAAATTTTACGACGTAAAATCCATCAAAGAAAAAATTCATATTAAATAAAAATTATCAATATTTACCATAAACTACTTCCTCACGCAAGGAATAGCATTGAGCTTCATAGATTAGATAATAACGACTGTAAGTGAAGGCCCTAATAATACATTTTCCCTAGTGGAATCCAGAACACTCTATTGTCATTGATGCGAATGGCATTCAAGCTTTAATTGAGTGATAAATCCTTTTTTTTGATTTTGCAACCCTAAGAGTGTACTACTTCAACAATTATATGCCAAAATTTTAGCCAACGTTTCGCTTTATTTATTTTTTATAGTTTTTTCAAGGATATGAATGAATAGGATTACATTACTTTGATACATAAAGGCATGAAAGTATCATTGAAAGACTTATCCATTAGCCGGTGACGTGCGGTCTTGGAGACCGTTGTGTTAGTAAAATTATCAATATTTTCCAATTGCTATTTCAATATATCTGTAATCCACGTGAGCGTCATATTTTTGTATAATAAGGACATTGCACCCTTAAAATTCAACAATTATTATTATTTATTTCTGAAATTTTGAAACAATTTCAGTGGTGGTTTGTGAGACCACACGTCACTAAATTGGAAATCCAATAAACGAAATGCTGATGGGAAATAATCAAAAAGTTTTAAAAAACAATTCCTAGTGATTTTTCAAGAATAATAATAATAATAATGATCAATATTTCGAAGGAATCATTTTTAGTTTCATTACGTGGATAATTAAGTATTTAATTACGAAAACTACCATAATAATAACAACTCTTGATCAACTTCTTGATATCAGTTTTTTGATCCTCTTTCAAGTAACAATTTTGATTAAAGAAGTTGGTTCCTATTGGGAATGCATAATATTAAATATATGCATTATAATAGTTGAGAAGTCAAAGAAACATTAAACTAAGCGATAAAAATTAATTTGCAACGTTTTCTGAATTCTTGTTTTATTGCGGTCTCCCAGACCGCACGTCACTGGTAGTGTAACGAGAATTGCACGTCACTGGTTAAAGGTTAATACTCCAAGATACTGATTAAAGTTAAAAACGAGGCCAAGAGAAAGGAAATAAAAACTCGATTTATTTGGGGATTGGCACTCACAGTTCATGTCAACGTGCACTGTGGTGGCGAGGGGCAGGCTCCGGTTGTTGTTGGCGGCTTGGCACGTGAGTTGGGAGTGCAGGTCGGAGCGACCGAGGCTCGGGATGACGAGCTCGTTGGTGACGTGGGCGACGCCGGGCGATCCGGGGGAGGTGCCGGTGGCGCCGGGCGCCGTGGCCGAGTGAGGCGCCGGAGACATCACCGTCGACGAGTTGTCCACCAGGCGGTCGTTGCGGAACCACCACACGGCGGGCGTCGGCCATCCTGCAAATAGACGAAAGGGAAAAAAAGGTCAACTTCGCATTTGAAATTGAAGGACACATACAAGGCCTTCAAATATTAACCCTTTCGTTGGCAATATAAATAGATGATAAATTAATCCTCCTTATGCAATGATTGGTTGGTATGATGGGCAGATCCATGACGCTGTCAGCCATTCCCCTACCTTCCCCTCCTCCCTCTTGACTACTGAATAAGTGGAAACAATTCTATCAAAAGTGCCTGATGATGATACCATGTTTTCGAAACCGATCGCAGCATTTATCAAATTGTGGAACCTGCCATTGTCTTTCCTTTTTTGATTCATCAGAAAGAACACTTTTTTCCATTTACTTAAAAAATAAAATGATTTCCATTCACTTTTAGTAACAACTAATCGGATTTGAATATCAAAAGTATTTTTTTTATAATTTGTACTATTTTTAGACAACAAGATAAATGAAGAACTAAAACAACAGTTTCATCAAGAGTCGTCAAGAGATTCGAAATGCATTTTCCGTAAAAATTCAACATTAGCTTTATTTCTTATGTTACAATCAATTAAAACGACTGGCTAGAGTGCGCGTATAAGATAAAATATTCTAATTAAACTGGTCACCTAGCAAACCTATCCAGTTCAGATATCCCGAAATCGATGTCTTAATGCACTGTTTTATTACGCTATTCCTCACTTTCCCTTTACTTTCTTTCACTTCACTTTAGATTTTTGCACTTTAAGTATTTTAACTATTTCTTCCTTGACTATAAAATTTAAAGTATATTTTTGAATTACTACTATTTTAAATCGTAAATAATAAATAAAATAAATGTACCCCTCACCGGCTCCGAAAATATGTCCATCCGAATCAAATATCCAAATAAGGCCTTAAATGTAAGGTGGAAACGGAGAGCATATGTTCTGATAAAACGAAGTTTTCAAGATAAAAAGACGCCAATCCACCTTATAGCGAATCATATCATATGAAGACACAAAATATCGTCCATAGTAAAAATTAATTCATATGATGACAATATGCGTACGTTAACCTTGCTCTCATTGTGTCTATAATTACTTAGTAATAGGTCGTAAGAAAGATACGCGTGAAATTCACCACTAGCGGTAAGACTCCTTTCCATCAATGTAGTTTTCAAATGCTTCGTAAAAATAACTAATTTTTGGTGAATGCTCAAACTGGCAATATAGATGCATCAGTCAATAATGTAATTTCTATGATACACAATAATGAATATTCACCTCTTGCCCAGTGCTTAAGAAGATTTTAAAGTCAATATATACGGTTGTTAACAGCCTTCCAATAAAAAAGATGTCTACATCATTTTCAATTTAGCCAATATGTACTTAATCTTTCATTTTGCTTCTCTTAATGCCAGATCATTTAAGTTATTCATAGATGAAAAATAATGATGTTATAAATGTAATTATTGGGCTTAATTCATTCACGGACTAATTTAAGCATTGATATATTTACGAGGTCGTTCAAAGCATGAATTTAATTGTTTCACAGAACCCCGAACATAACTCTGTATAATTGTTACAATAATGACAGGGATAAAATTTCTTGCCACTGAACATTTCTCAAAATACTCAGAAAAAAACTAACACTCACATTAATACTTTTAAAAAGCCAAAAAAATAAATCACTCAATAAAAAAACTCGTGACCAAGAAGATTATGCGCGTTATATCTGAATCGTGACAATAGAAAAGGATCAAATGAACAACATAACTGTTATTTACTGTGTGATGATCATGATAACCAATGCCTGGCGTGTAAGAATTACTTTTCGCAGCAGCTGTTAGTACAATAACTGAATGCGCTCCCTTTACCGAAAATTCAAAACATCTATGAACGCCTCAGAAAACTTTCCTCCATCAAAATATCATCCTTCCCTTCTCTCTCACCAACCCCGGAAATCTAATCAGGGGAACAACTTTCCCGATGCGTAGCCAAACGCGCGTTGTCATTGGCAACCGAGAAGTCAACTAAGTAAGAGCCACTCGCGTGAGGATGATCAACACGATACGACCGGCCGCCCATACGTTCCCCGTAAGGTCCTTATCCTTAGTTGCACAGTCCGCCGCAAGGGTCCTCCCCAATTGACAGCGATCTGCGCCGGGGTCGAAACCCGCAAAGCTTTCCGCGTCGAGATGGGGGTGTAAGCAACACCGAAAGGGAGCGGCAAGAGCAAACAGTTGCGAAGCGGTGTCCGACGCCCTCGGACGGCGAGAGACCATTCGACTAAACTCGCTCGACAAATGCGCATCGTGGACATATTCGCACGTAAACACCCTTGGCGAGCACTCGACAAACAATGGTCGGTACCAACAGAGTTAAACCCGAGACACAGCCAGGGTGGATCGCGGAGCTGTGCTCTTGCCAAGTGGCGTCCTCGGAGGTTGGCACGGTCCTTTGAGAACGGTGACACGTGGTCGGGCACCGAGAAAAATGTCTCCTGAACCCATTGAAAAGACCGTAACTGACTGACTGATGCAGTACCCCTGAATGCCCATGATTTCAAAATTGCTATTATGATATTTCAAAATCACAAAAAGGAATTAATTTCGGTTTCAATTGCTAAAATAATTTTTTATGAGGTCGAAAACGACTTCTCGGAATTAAGAGAGCTGTCGGAAATATTCTTACGGCTAACATAAAGAGAACATTTTAGATTTCACAGGGTAGTCATACAAGACTAAGTTTCATTTCTAATTTCACCCAGAGTTCGCAGCCTGAAACTTACTAAGTTTAAAAAAGTATTCTCAATGACCTAGCAATAAATCATAGTTATTACCTGATAGGGTACGTTTGGCCTCTCGATCCAAGAAAAACATGTTTTTAGAGACGTCAGGGAAAGTATGAGAAATATTACTCTTCGTGTCTTGCAGGGAATGGTGACCGTACTTTTATGATGGAGGCCATATTATCCAAAACACAGAGGAATTTCCAGAAAGGTCAACCTAATAGATTTGCATAATCAAAAAAATTTTCAATAGAAGAGAAATTCTGTATTGCTAATTAGAATTTGTTATATATATTTCTGTGAGGACACACAACTAACCATAAAAGTTAGTTCTAATGAAGACAATTTCGGCTAAGGCCAAAATCATCCAACTCGAATAGGAGTCGAACTTGTGTCCAATAGCAAGCAAGCGCTGTAGAATATCTTGCAAACTCGACAAATATAGACGATACCTGGACGGCATAAACTGGAGACGCGAAGCAAATAATACAGAACTTTTGCAAAGCGTCGCTCTCACCGGTTGGCATACGATCCTTTGCGAGGGTCAGGCGAGAATGAGATCATAGAGTTCTTAAGAAATTACCCTTCAAGTGTTATCGAAGAGATGATAAGTTATTCCTGGACATTCACGCAAAACTTTTGATTTCACTGACAAAACAATAGAATCGCAACGAATTTAATAAATATGCTTCGTTACAGCATGAGTCCTAGTGATATTGTCAAAAAACAGGCGTGTTTTCAGAGGAGGCAACTCCCTCTAGTTATAACCTACGAAGGAAAGCAGTTATTAATATCTTCTTCCAACGAAGCACCTGTCATAATTCCACGCCATTAAGGGTTAGGAAATCAAATTTTTAAGAATTTTTCCGCGAAATAAGATATTAGGCTTGGGCTAGGATGAGTAAATATAAGCATAAGTGACACCTTCGACATGAAGACGCTGGCAGGATAGCCAGCGAAACTGTTGTCTATAAACAAGCTGAAGCTGAAGCCTGTAGAAATGCAGAGATCAGACCATCGCAGCGGAAACCTACGTTCTAACATTAGAACGACTAACTAGGGTTATATTTTCCACGATAAGGTTTGTATGGGTATATAATGAAGACGTAGCGTATATTTTGGTATAGGTAGGTTGCAGAAGATAATTTCAACGAGAACATATATTGACCAAATAAAAATCCACCTTCAACAAATAACAAAACAATTATCCCCTTGATTTCTTGCGAACTTGAAAAAAAATGTTCAGATAAGTCCTGTACGGTTTGATATAATGACACAGCTACGATGCAAACGCTGCTGTCCTGTGGCCAAGAGACGTTTTTCGAGGATTTACCGATGACGCGAGGTTGATATGATAAAATTCTAAAGATATGAAAAACTTCGAGATATTAGAAGATTATGCATGAATCATCAGAATAAATCGACCATCAATACGAAATTAAATCAATAAAAACTTGAATAATCAGCTTATTTCTACAAAAACAATGTAGTTTTTGAATCCTGTCCTTCGTACATTTTCATCCATTGAACTGATACCACTCTTTTCCAATAGCACAAGTATTTTTACTAGTAATACGGAGGTATTTTCCATTGAAATGCGATATACAGAGTCGAGGAAATTCCTCCAGAGGAATTCCATTGTATCGTCTTTCTTCCAGAATGTCTATCAACTTCCTCTACCTCCTTATGAAAGCTAAGAAGAGGAAAAAGGTTTCCTTCCGAAGCAAGTTTGATACTTACCGATGAACTTTCGCTTGGATAAGTATCAACAAAAGTGAGAAAAAACTCGAACTTTCAATTAAATATAATTGACACGAACTGTGCAATAATATACAATATTTCAGAAAAATTCACCCGCAGGACTATCAATCAATCAATCTTCTATATTATTTCTACTGTATAAATACCTTTTTCTCAACTTATACGCAACCAAACTCTACAAATGAGGTACCGAAATGCACAGAATTTATCAGAGAACATACGACGGCATATCTGACTTCCTTAATATTGCTATTGTTTCCTAAAATTGGTTTTTAAATACCTAATTTAAAAAAAAACAAAAACTGTAAATATTCCTGCCGTTAACGGCGCACAAACTGATACATTTGTTCATTTGCAACAATATCTCGCATTCTTTAAATAACTTTTATCAAAATGCGGCTGATTCCACATTCAAGTCTCCTGTTAATACGTAAGTATGAGTCATCATGTGCGTTTAACAGAGGATAGTGTAATTACTTCCAATGTTGTGTTTAAAGAGGTCCTCTGACCTCAATTTGTACATGAACATTCCAATTAAATTTGTACATAAGACCCTGTCTACATTTTAAAATTAGAAACGCGCCTATCCCTCTGTGGAACTGCATTGAAAAGAGCGGGGGAAGCCCGCTGGAAGCGGGCGTATCACGCTCGTTTCTTTAAAAAAATCCACAGATATTTCTAAAGCGATATGTATACCCACTGAGGTTACTTCCGTGATAGAAATTTCCAGTGATTGCCATAATGAAAAGTCACTAAAGTGATCAAAGCTCGAACAACAGTGAAATTACACAAAATCTACTAATTTTTATAGTTGCCACTGTCCACATTTTTTAAGGCTATCATCGTCGCTAGCCCATTACGTTAAGACATTGTTTGCCAAAAACAAAAATAAGGTTTACTTACATCCAAAACAGGGAGTCTCTCTGACAATGTCTAATTATTATGAAATCATGCAATGTGAAACACCATTCGGAATATTCACACATAGTATTATGTTCACAAAAGCTACTAATGCACAACAATGAACGAAAAGGATTGTTTCGAAGGAGAAAATTTCGGTGTGGAAAAAAATAAGCTGAAGAATAATCATGCGTATTGAAAACGACTAGAAAATATATCCAACCACACGAAAAAATTCTTGGCTCTCTCGTTCGCACATACATTCGGCAAACAATGATCAGTCGAGTCCTGGACAGTGTAACTCGAGACACCAAGGGAGCAAATGTGGAAGGGCTGTTGTCGTATCGCCAAGTGGCGTTCTGGAAGGTTTGAAGGGCCCTTTGATGCGGTGGAGAAGGTTTGGTACCAAACGCAAAGGGCCCTCCGTTTAGCAATGTGACACATCTTGAAACTCGCATCACAAACTTAGCTACTGCGGTACCAAAAGTATAGACTCGAATTTAGACGCTTCTGAAAGCCATAAACTTAAAGCTATTTTCATGACACTGGTACCAGCACTTTTTTTGTTATATTGTGCGTTGACTAATATGGTTGAACAATTTTAATCCATGAGTTAAATATAGATATTCGTAAATAAATTTTAAGGTTTTCAAATTCAAAGTATCGGTTTTTTAAGCCTTTCTACGAAAACCTCAGCTTTCATCATTAGCCAACGTTAAGCACGCATTACCAACGTTACCAAAAAGAGCATGACAATAGATAATTTTGATAGCTGGATTCTTTTGTGAAGAGCATATGAAAATATATTTCTTATCATTAGAATATATTGATGTGATAAGGTGGTAACAACGTTGATAAAAAATCTAGGAAATGTTTATTAATTAATCTCTTCAGTCAAATTAGCCACAAATGCCCATTAATTCTACTCGGAATAAGAAACATGACCATTCATTCAGTTTTCTAGAAATGAGCAACAACAAAATCTTAACTTCTCAATTTTATAACGGCTGACTGAGTAGTTACCATGTTATTCGTAATATATCACACAATAATGGATAAAAAGAGGCATACGAAGATTTATTAAGAAAATCATTTTATGCATCTCCCGCCTTAACTAATGAACAACGGTAACACCATTGATACTTAAATTCTTAGCACTGCAAAACAAAGCCTATTTCACTTTATGCTGCATTTATTTATGAACATGTATTTACTTTATTAAAAATATCAAAATATTGCTCTTTGTTTATCGATACACTTGAAAATTAGACCTTCTCAAGTGTTGGCGGTGAATTCTTCTCGGGTTTCCATCCGGGTGGGCTCCATCTCCATCGCTGCCGACGTTTCGATAGAATCCTTTTCTATCGTCATCAGGGCCGATGATGCCAGTGGGAAAGTGCCAGGTTTATATATCCTCGGTCGTTATGTTGGGTCGTTCTGATTGGCGGAGAAAGAGTGCGCTTTTCCCGCCACTTTCAAAATCGGGTTCCATGCCTTACTTAAGTTGAAACCCTCGTCTCTGTTGAAGTTTTTCTTGGAGAGTCGTATTTCAATTGCCTCCTTGGTGAGACGATCCCAGTAGCCGCTGGAGTGGCAGAGCATTTTGGTGTTTTCCCAGCGAATCGCGTGGTCGAGATTGATGGCGTGCTCCGCAACCGCCGATTTCGATGGTTGGCACAGCCGGAGATGACGCTTATGCTCTTTGATTCGGGTCTCGATCGTTCTTCCCGTTTCACCGATATACTCCTCACCACACTCGCATGGTATGCTGTAGACACCAGGCAATTTCAGTCTTGCAGGGTCTTTGGCACGGACTAAGACTTGTCTTAGTTTTTTGTGAGGCAGATGCACTGTCCGTATGTTGTGTTTATGAAGAATGCGCGAAATCTTGCCGGATACCGTAGAGACGTACGGCAGGTATGCGTTGGCCAACGGTTTCCGCTCTTCTTCATGTGTCTTCCTTTTTCCTTCAAATTCCCTTTTCAGGGCCATGGAGATTTCTCTCGAGCTATAACCATTTCCACGGAATGTCTTCTTCAGATGTCCGAGTTCTGCAGGAAGGCTTTGTTGGTCGGAAATGACTTTGGCTCTATGTAATAAAGATGAAAGAACCGCTGATCGTTGTGCTGGATGGTGGTGACTTCTTGCGTTTAAGTATAAGTCGGTGTGAGTCGACTTTCTATGGCTTTACTCTTTCTTTCTATTGGCTCAAACTCCCATCTTCTTTCCTTTGCACCAATATGTCAAGGAATGGCAATCTTCCTTCTTTCTCTGATTCCATAGTGAATTGGATGTTCGGATGTCGGCTGTTCATGTGGTCCAAAAAAGGCTTCAGGGTGTCAACCCCATGTGGCCAGATGACAAAGGTATCGTCCACGTAGCGATAAAAGTATTTTGGCCGGAGGGGAGCCGAGTTGAGTGCATGCTCCTCAAAATCTTCCATGAAGAAATTGGCGATGGCCGGAGAAAGTGGGGATCCCATGGCCACGCCGTCCTTCTGTTCATAGTAACAGTTGTCGAAGGTGAAGTAAGTCGAAGTAAACGCGTGGTGAAAGAGCTTCACTGTGTTGGCGTCGAATTTCTTTTCTAGGAGAGACAGAGTTTCATGGAGTGGCACTCTGGTGAATAATGACACTACGTCCAGGCTGATCATGATGTCCGATGGATTAAGGTAGATGCCCTCAAGGATTTTGACGAAGTCAGCGGAATTTTTCACGTGATGTCCACAATTTCCGACGTGGGGCGCTAGAATGCCTGTGAGATGTCTGGCAAGATTATAGGTTGGCGAGCCAATGGCGCTAACGATCGGTCCATCCAGCACAACGATCAGCGGTTCTTTCATCTTTATTACATAGAGCCAAAGTCATTTCCGACCAACAAAGCCTTCCTGCAGAACTCGGACATCTGAAGAAGACATTCCGTGGAAATGGTTATAGCTCGAGAGAAATCTCCATGGCCCTGAAAAGGGAATTTGAAGGAAAAAGGAAGACACATGAAGAAGAGCGGAAACCGTTGGCCAACGCATACCTGCCGTACGTCTCTACGGTATCCGGCAAGATTTCGCGCATTCTTCATAAACACAACATACGGACAGTGCATCTGCCTCACAAAAAACTAAGACAAGTCTTAGTCCGTGCCAAAGACCCTGCAAGACTGAAATTGCCTGGTGTCTACAGCATACCATGCGAGTGTGGTGAGGAGTATATCGGTGAAACGGGAAGAACGATCGAGACCCGAATCAAAGAGCATAAGCGTCATCTCCGGCTGTGCCAACCATCGAAATCGGCGGTTGCGGAGCACGCCATCAATCTCGACCACGCGATTCGCTGGGAAAACACCAAAATGCTCTGCCACTCCAGCGGCTACTGGGATCGTCTCACCAAGGAGGCAATTGAAATACGACTCTCCAAGAAAAACTTCAACAGAGACGAGGGTTTCAACTTAAGTAAGGCATGGAACCCGATTTTGAAAGTGGCGGGAAAAGCGCACTCTTTCTCCGCCAATCAGAACGACCCAACATAACGACCGAGGATATATAAACCTGGCACTTTCCCACTGGCATCATCGGCCCTGATGACGATAGAAAAGGATTCTATCGAAACGTCGGCAGCGATGGAGATGGAGCTCACCCGGATGGAAACCCGAGAAGAATTCACCGCCATCATACGCCGGGAAAAAGTGAAATCTTACTTCTCAAGTGTTTTTTTTATTCCTAACATTCCCGTAGAACTCTAATACAGCGAAGAAATATAACATATCTATTTTTATAACCATTCGTACCTCATTTCCAGAAAAACTTTTTTCTGGAAAAATTCCTCGCCAAAGTAAATTATTATTGAAAGATATCATGAAAACCATCATTAAATAGACGCCTGATCTTCATTATCGAAGAAAATAAATTGGACCGCCAAGCAGAGTACTGGGTAGCCCGCAAGTCCACATTAAGTGCGCAAATTCTTCAGTGGAAAATCGTAGGCCTTGGCCGGGATTTATCTTCAACGCCCCGAAAACAGCTCATTTAAGGCCTTTTACATCCAGGGAAATAACATGGAACAGAGGCTATCATGCACAACCATTTTCTGAACATACTTCATTTTTTCTCTCACACGTGAGATCTGGGAAAGCTTTACTGCTTCGACTTGAAGTTCACCGATTTTTATTCAGCAACCGGATGACCTGTTTAGAATCGAGGAGAACTGGAATCGCGGTCTGAAAGGTCTGCTGCAAGAAAGCCCACAGTTAGAGGAAGTGTGTCGCTCGAGAAGGAAGCAATCAATCAGTTCATTAATCCGCATCCGGTGTTTCTCTTAGCATCTGAGGAAGAGAGAAGGCACTAGAATGGCCAAAGGCTTCCTTTAATCTCACCCGAGGGAGCTGTAGCCCTCGTCTCGTTCCCTTTCGCCTTGACCGCCTGCGCTCCCGGCTGTGAATCGCTTCGCCGCCCTCATTCTTTTCGCTGCTCACTTTTTCGCCCGGCCATTGTCCGCCACGAGAAGAAAAGGCGCGAATATTACTACAATGGAGGATTCTCCGGTCGACCACCAGGCCAATGTTTTCAACTATCGCGGATTTTAATGGGTTTGCATAAGACGAAAATAGACGGTAGATGGATCCGAATTTGACGGGGAATAAAAAATAATAGCCTTGTTCTTCAAGTTTATTTTACGGCCGACTGTCATTGAGAATACAAAATTAAGAGGGAATATTCACCGAGTTTTAAGTAGCCGCATAGATCTGGAACCATCTGAGCCCAAAAATTGACGGTTGTTTTCGTTTTTTAAATATTTTAAGTATAGTAAAATTATATATATTTTAAGATATTTTCAAATATTTAATTTTTAATCTTTAATCTATAAATTTTTTTATAAACAGATCAGTTACCACTCACATGTTATCTCGCAAAAAGGACTGAACAGTCCTTTTTACGAGATTTTACGTTATCCTACTCCACGTACAACTACCTACCAGAGATAATTTCTAGTAACGGCATCTAAATTTTGTAATTCTCTCCCTGAGGATCTAAAACAGAAGAACTCCAACCATACATATAAATTATACATGGCTTTACTCAATGGAGAGCGAAAATAAATTCCTACATAAAATATAGCCAACATATTCCGTGTGTTTTTAAATTTCAATCGTTGTTTACGTGTCATTTCTTGATTATTTGCGTATTAAACAACTTTATTGTTATTACTTGATATTTTCTTGAACTTTTTGCTTTTGATGAGCCAATTGTTGCAAATTGTGTTTTGCTCCAAGGGTATACCCAGAGCATGAATAAATATATATTCTATTCTATTCCCCTTTTTTTGCGCGGCCACTTGTAGTGATGAGAAAAAAAGAGAAGGATAGCATTTTTTAGTAGGTTCACTTGATTAACATAATAAGAGGGCAATTAGGAACTAGCAAAGTATTTATAAGTAAATTAAAATTGCTTTTTAAATTAAAAAATTAAAAAAGCGATTCGATCCGAATATTGATTTGATTAGGTAGGATCCAATGTAATGGTGATCTTTTTCCAATAACTAGCCGCTCCAACACTACCATGTGCACCCTAATTACGAGGAAAGACAGAACTCGTCTTCATTTACTTCAACAAATTGCTCCTTAGAGACGCATTTTTTTAGAACGATTTCGGAATAATTTACTCAGTTTTCGCTTTTCGTTTTAAAAAAAATGTCTTTTGGAAGGTGAGTGAGAAGGAGCACTATTTTCATTAGAATACAGCTATGGTAGATAGATAGAAAGATTATTTATTATTCTAGGACTGATGTCCTCTAAGAACAAAACAATTTACAAAGCATATATACATACTTCAATATATTTGCTCAATTACTCATTGTGAGCAGTAATAGAGAAAAAAAGAAAAATATTATACAATATCCAATCAATGATACAAGTTTTATACAATGTATACAACGGTAAGACGTACAATTTACAATCACAATTACAGCGTGGCGGTAAGCAATAAGCTATAGACATTTGACTTAAATAATTTCAGAGACCGAATGAATTTCAGAGATCGTTTTGAAAATCAGAAATGAACCCGATCTTGGGTGGTCGGTAAACAACACATAATAGTAAATTGGCAGAGTTGACGTCAGAAACACTAGCGATGAGGTATTCAGGCCTTGAGCAGTAGGCAGGAGGGGAGTGGGAAAGGAGAGTCACGGACAGATTTGAACGAACATATATTCAAACGCCACCACGTTTTTTCCCAATTCTATCATGCCTGATTAAGTGAAAACCAGATGATAAGAGTTATAATTCTAAGATGACATTATATGCAGTTGATAGGACCTAATTAAATGACCGAAATGGGCCACCACTCTTCAGGACAAACATTGAGAGAAGGACGAGGCGATGGACCGAGATTAGGAGTCCACCTGACCACACATATATACTTCCATTGAGCCCCATTCACAGCAATTTAACTTTTAGGCTTATGACGAACTACAACAATCTATATATTTTTTCGAATTTAGGCACAATCCACGCACTGACAGCGAAATCGATTTAACACTAGAACTACCGATGGAGTCATTTTGACTCCTTGAGATTTTTCTTTCCCCGCTCTGACTAATATTTTACGAATTTCGCCCTGAAATTCAGTGACTGTTATTCAATTTTGACACATAATAAGGCTTTTCGATAAAAATCGTTTAAGAAAAAAATAGTTTACATTTTTCATAATTTACCGTTAACTATCGAAGAGAGGAGGTACCAACTGTTAAGAAAAATATTTTATTAAATTATCTCCCCACTTTCTATTTTGCCTACGTAATATTTTTATCATATAAACAAGATAATAAAATATGGTGAAAAGTTTATGTTTCCTGTAATATATCCAATTCCTCAGTGATAATCCCATTAAAACAATATAACATGCAAGAAAAAAAATTTCAAAGCAATACTGCCGAACATCGCATTTTTTTTAAATATCAATTTTTGTTAAAACCACGACTGAAATATTGAAATTATAAACAAAAATGATAAACTGAAGCAACGTTTCAATAAAACCTGATATTAAGCGGCAAAAATAAACAATTACAAGGTAGGAGTAAGAATGACTCCATTCGGTAGTTATGGGAGGGGTGTCAAGACCGGTATTCCTAGTGTTAATACGACTGAAAACAGTTTTTTGGTTCCTCATCCTTCAAAGCATTCTTCCTTGCTAATGGTCAACTTCAAGGCAAATGTTGAGCTTCCAGTTACGCCACATTAATTTTTTGTCAATCAACAAACGATATTTTTTTAGTCTTTTAAATTCATAGTGGCGCCAAGTTTGTCTTTCCTCAAAATCAAAGCCTAAATAAATTTTGATTCATAATGACTGCACGCATTCTGCCAAATACAGCAACTTACTTGGCATTTCTTATATTAACCGGGCTAAATAATCACATATTGCTCCGATTAAATCACTCACTCACTGATTCAATCCGAAGATTAGTTTAGATAGGCATTGGTTGAGCTCAACCTGTATTAGGCCACTACGATGTGAATAATACACATCCTCGGCATGAGAGTCAGTTCCTTTCCAGATGCCACCTCGCACTTCGAGGTTTTTTTTTTACTTGGGAGTGTCCCAAGGCTTAACCTGGGACCTATCAGTCAGCATCGAAGGGCTCTTCCCACTAGACTACCACGCTCCCCAACCCTTAACTAAGCACACGTTAACTTGCTATAAACAAGGATCGATAGCACAATAATGAAGTGGCCCAGGATCCGGTTTTGAGCCTAGAAGAGGGATATAGTGGTCTATTAGACACTAAAATCACCGACGGCGGCGCTGACGTCGGCTGACGTAATTGGACAATATGGCCGACGCATGGAGGATAGTGTTGTGATGATAACATTCGTGTAATAGGATAAATCGCCGAGCTACAGCAAAAAATAAAGTTGTAAATGTCAAGGAACATTTTTCATGATTTTGTGGAAATGTTTTGATACCTAGGGTCAACGGAAAACAGCAATTGAGATTCGGAAAGTAATTAATTATAGCTGAAATATCTGCTACTAGCTAACAGTGATTACGCAAAAGGTTCCTAGTGACCATAAATGCGTGACTACGATAAAAGCAGTATTCTTTGCCCGGTAGAAAAGAAAAATGTGTAATACAATGGTTACCTTAAATACCTAAAAATTTCAAAACACCGCCGTTACAGTAGATTATGAATAGTATCAATACTTGAAAGGCATTATATCTAAATATGAATGAAAAAATGTATTACTTTCGACGTTACGATTGTTTAATACCAACAAAATGACAAGAAAAATGATAAAATACCCAAACCTGCCAATGATTTTTTAAAAGCGGTTTCTTAAGGTAATTGCTTGGTATTCTCGGAACTCTACTTCCGAATTCGGCCCATAGTTGTCGTCCTACTAGTGTGGATTCTCGAATATTGCTGCTTTCCCTCGCAGTTTTGAATCCCCCTTAAAAGACGACACATCTGCACCTAATCTTCCAAGCCAGAGTCGCAGCAACCACTTCACTTCCCTCGTGTTTCCATCGCTTCCTTCCTCTTCCTCCAAATCACTTTGATCCTGCCGGGACACCCTCGCACACGCAACAAGACGAAAGGGAGTTGAGGGCAAACATTGAGAAGAGGACGGAGCGAGGAGTGTTGGTCCGCCTGACCACACACCTACTTTGTCCCCCGTCGTCGCGGAGACCATTGTTGCTCTGCTGATCCTCAGCAAACGCTTTCCCTCCGAGCGCCAATTCCACCAAAGTACTTTCCCCCAGCATAGCGACCATTTGCTTACACATGCGGAATTACTGTTGCCATGCCTGCTAAGGACTTGAGAAGAGCGTGTTCTCCTTCCGCCAGACACGACCTGCATCCTCCGACACCGTGTTAGGTACATCTGATGTCCCATAATAAATTATAAATGTTTTCAAAAACAACTATTTGGAACGAATGTTCCCGTGAGAACTTTTGGATGAGAGTTGTCATTAAGACGCATAAAAAAGCAGGAATGTGTTTGCTGTCTTTCAGCGTTCAAGGTGGAATGGACATCATGTGTCTTTAAGATTTACGAAAAGCACAAAAGGGGTTTAAAATCCAACCCACAACTTCACTATAAAAACTACAATTTTCCAAGGAATTCTAGACACAAATCGCAAATATACACAGGATATAGTGCTCATCTCAATCCTACGAAGGTTTAAACTTAGCACATTCTTGCATGAACCTCATCCAGCCTTCGCACCGCAACCATTTACGTTTTGCTTATGCGTGTGGAATTACTGCGGCCCTCACTGGGGAGGAATTGAGACTAGGGTGTTCGAATACCACAAGCCCAACCCTGCAACGTCCAGCTCCATAATGGCTATGCTATTCGACGTATTGCTACGCTATTCAAGGCATCTGTTGGCTCAAAAGCTACACAAGGGAAAGGGAACAGAACTGTATTGGGAACGGTCCGAAAAATTATTAAGTCAATTCCCAACACTTATTCCAAAATTAAACGGCACATACATAATATCAACTTAATTTTGTTTCGATAAATCTCATTTAATAATGAAATTATTTCCAAACTGCAAAGACAATGAATGAATACCGTTGCTCTAAATATTTCAGTACGACGAGAATTTATCAGAAAGTTTATATCAGATTTATACCAGAAATAATGTAGGGTTTACTACAGGTTTATTGCGTGAAAATTAAAACGTGTCAAGAAAACGCAGAAGCTGATCTCGAGCACGCGAATAATCCTCGATGATAACTGCAGTCCTAATTAATGCGTTGCATTGCTCTCCAATAAAAATTCACGTACAAGATAGGAATGCAAAAAACTTTTCTCAGTACTCCATCGTTCATTTTCCCACGAAAACATAATAAATAGTAGTCTATATATCGCTGCATTTCCTTTTTTCCATTTCTCTATTTCCGGGACCAAAATTCATCTTGTATCTATATTTACATACTACCCCTCAAGCCGCCTTAAAAAGGCGTGTGGCAGGGGGTGTTAGGACACCAGTCGTTTACAAATAAAAAGGAAGTGCTCTAAGGAAATTACGACTAACATTTATTGAAATCCTTAATGGTTCGGGGGAAAAATGAATTCCCAAATCTATCCGTTCGACAAAACATCTCTTTTAATTTATCGCTTCGGTCGGTACTGGAAATATATCTGGGCTCTAATATTATGTTCTCCTTGTCGCTCTTAAAGATGTCCATTCTCAATAGCTCAAACAACCTAAGCCTAGCGCGCAGCCTCCGTGTCTCTTGCGGCTTCCAGCCTAATAAGCTTGAGATTTGAAATAGACGACTATCTGAGCTAGGAATACCATTTGAAGTGTAATCTATATGAAAACTTACTTTCTTATACTACTATATATAGTAGTATATATACTAAAATATACTTATTTTCTGCGAAATTTGGTGTAAAATGATAGTAGTCTAACGATAAACAGCTGGCAAAAGATAATACCCAGGTTTTTGGAAACTTATGTGGTTGTGGCTGGAATCTTTTTAAATTAATGCAGAGAAACGAAGGAAATATGACCGAAACTAGAGAAGCATTAACACAGGAAAATACATGAGCAAAGATAGAAACGTATTTTAAACTTAAAACCTGTAGTGAGAATGATACAAAGAGCGAGTATCAGTGTTCATAATGTGACATTAACATGCATGAGAAATGATTAAATATTTATTGCGATGCTTTCCAGAGGAAACTATTTGGAGGAATATGTGAGGTAGACACTTTGAAAGTTTGAGTTAGATTAACTGTATTATATAACCTTCCAATTAACATAGGATAATGACCAATGTTTTGAAAACCAGAAGCGTATTTTTTTATTGGTCAAATGAACTCAGTTGACATGACTTGTAAACACGAAAAATGTTATATGTAGCAAATATTAATGAACACTTGCTTCAACGGGCTTCTCCTTCCTCTCATGTAACCTTCCCTTCCGCCCTGTAAACTTCAGCCATACTACTTTCTCCTCCCTCTGCCTCTAGGGCCAATGACACGCCAATCTCATTACTGAGGCTACCCTTGCTATCCAACTCCTAACTCCTCACGCATCGTACCTATGGGAAGCTAATATACGGCCACTCGGAACAGGATTAACTCGAACGAAATTAGGGTCTCTGGTTCGATACTGGCCGAAAGTGGAAGCACTCAACCAAGGCGGTGTTTTATCATCGAAATCAGATTGTAGGCTAATTTTCCAGAGACCCCATTCCATTTTGAATTTCATTAAGCATAAGCAAAAGAAGTACCCGATAGAAAGCCTGCGTCAAAAACCAGGCGGTTATGCGGGAAATATAATGGCGGGAAAAATAGAAGAAAAAGTCCCCCCAAGAAAACCTAGAGATAAATGCTAAAAGGAGATCAAGATGGGCACAAGCAAAAAGAAACAAGCGGAACCAAAGAAATTGTCTTGGGATAGGAATTAATGGACGGTAACAGTATTCCATCACATAAATATACTATCGTCATAGCAACAGGGAAACGAGAAAAAAAGTTTTACTTCCTTTTTGACCAAACAATGCCATCATTGCAAAGTGTTAAGATCAACAATTCCGTCGCATGGGATATTCACTTAATATTATATAAGTATGTGCGATTAGTATTGAATTAAACACCAAGAAAAGTAATGGTACAGGAATAAATCAAATCAGCCAAATAAATTATTTAGGTAGGAAAAATTAATTTTTATTAAAGTTTTTAGATACGAATCCAATTTAACATGCCAGTTATATACCAGTGGTCAATAACGTTGTTACAGACTACTCGTAATACTTCCATGTAAATTGAATGGCTAAAAATCTATCGATTGCAATCGATTCAAAAATACTCTTATTACCAGCAGGGTTAACTAGCATTACCAACGCATCGAAAAAAGCGAATCAAAACTCAAATGCTCTTACTTCGGAGCCGAATTCTCACATATATACCATCTCTTTAGAGAAAATTGAAAACTGAGAATAAATCAGTTTGCTATCTGAGAAAATTCATTCCAGAAGCCCTATGTTTTTAATATATGAGAAGGAAAAAAGATAAAAGGGAAGTTTAAATACTCCTAAAATTATTATTGTCAATACCTTCAACTTAAATCTTCAACGACAGAGCACAAGGACAACTCTACCAAATGGTACATTAACGGCAATGGAAACATGTCAAGTGGAGTGCAGGTAAATAAAACACAGACGATCACATTTTCCCAGACAGATGCAGTGGTATCGCACCAAAATTCACGCGGAAGCAAGAAGAATGGCCAAGATGCAAGCCGTCGAGACGAAAATCCATTCTGGCACGTCTGACCTATTCGTTTCCTCGAAAACGCGAATCGCAAGGCGCCTCAAAACACATGCTCCAAAGAAAGGGATACTTCCACGGGAAAGTTAAGAGGAGTTAAAGGAAGGAGGATGGACTGAAGGAGCTCTTGGAATGGTTTGTGTATCGGGATAAGAAGCACGCGGCATAACGAGAATAGTTTTTCTTTCGCAGAGTTGCTGGCATGTTACCAAACACTCGATGCTTTTCCATCTCGCTGCGACTTATGGAAAGGATATTCGTCACTTCTTCCCTACATTATTTCACTACACGTCCGACAGAGCACACCGTCTGCTTTTGGCAATCTGCCTTCAAAACGATCCTGGCTCTTGATCGCCGTCGCTTGCCATCCTTCCTCCTCTCTGCGCCAAGTCATTGCTTTCGATATCCCCGCAGCATATCAGTGAGTCGCATCTCATAACAAATGATTTTTATCGGTCTCAAGCGTAGTCAGGAATACGTATAAAGTTTCAACTTGCTCTACCATTCTGGTTATGTTAGAGATCATCTCCCAAATTGAAAAAACACACTTAAGATTCATCGCCGAAAACTTTATTTTGCTACAACTCACACTTCAGTAGGTATTATTCTTATCTCCCACGCTTTGATTTCTTTGTCCCCCACAGTCGAGAGAAACGCATGAAAATTCCAACTTCAAATTCTAATTATTTGAGCAATCATCTTTCGTACTGAAAAAGGTTCTGACCCACCACCTAAAAATCTTCTTTCTGCTAGGAATCGTAATTGACAGTTTGATATAATCCAACTTACAAAAAATGATTAAATTTTTATCAGCCTCGAAGAGGCACCATATGCGGATAACATTTTAATAAACTGCAAGATTTCGATTTTTTTGAGTAATCGTATTATTAATCAATTAAAACCATACTCTCAAGTCGATATTTATCCTTTTCCCACAAATCTCATTTTTGCGAATAATATTTATTTCTACTGACAAAGTATTCGCATATGTATCTCAGCTTTAAGGCTAAATATAAAATGTAAAATTTCCTCAATTCCATGATCCCAATAATCAGAGCTTGAGTAATCTATAATTAAAAACTGAAGGCTTATATCTAATTTTAAGGGCATTCATTAGTTACAACTCTTATTTAAGCGTTTGACATTTGCATCTCATGGCGAACTTAAAAAAATAAGAATATCCATCAGGCATTTACCAATGAGTCCCAATAGAACGCAATGCGTATTAATTTTCACATATATCGATTTCATTCTTTAAGGTGAAAGAATTTTCACTTTTCGCAGGAAACTATTTATTAAAAATACCTTATTACAAAGATGCATATACCCCAAACATGAATTACATTATAACAAAAACTGAAGTGGAAGCCATTGATCATTGATTACCATATGAATACTCAACTCAGTAACTCGGACTTGAAAGATAAAGTGCTCGAATATATTTTATTACTTCTGAGAATGTCAGAAACACAGGTAAACTGAATCAAGTGTTTTAAAATGCATAAAAATATACTAACAAATATTCTACCATGTATTCATAGCGGATAAGTGCCGGTCTATTTCTGACAAACATTCAATTACAGAATATCTATCTGCCCAGGCATGAATTTTTGCGAAAGCTCTTATTATAGGAAAGAAATCGTAAATTTAAATTAAAATTCATTAAAACGGTAATATTGTCGGCAGCAGACATGATAATAGAATGCTAAATGAAGTCGGATTCAGATTCCCTTGAAAGAGCGACCAGCAACGGTCGGGAAGCGTGGGGGCGGCCCAAAAATTGACGCGGTGACAAAGCCCAAAAGTTTCTATTTAACATGACGAGAACCTGCGAAAAGTTTAGCCAATAATTATGATACTGAGAATTTTTCACTATATTGAACATAGAGAGACTCGAAAACTTTTTCCATTTTATACTGTATTTATTTTACATTTGAATTGCATTAAGCATAGTTAATTATATCAATTGGATTACACCTTTGGTGTAACGGAAAAATATTTTTGCCATAAGTCACTGCACGTCTCTTAGCAACACATCTGGGACGTTTTCTCAGGAAAGATCAAACGCTCGAGTCTGAATACGTTAGGATGAAAAAGCAGTACCAAAATGGGAAGCTTCAGATAAAAAAACCATGCCGCTTTCTAAGGAGAGGATACAGCCAAAAGATAAGGTTTAAGGTCGTGAATGAACGAAGTAGTAAGCGGTAAACTACGACAAAAAAGTGCCTCACGGTGAACCTCAACTCAACGTGAATTGCTAAAAAAACGCCCGTTTGAAATATTACTCCTGATATTGTCGTTGAAATACTACAATGAATAATGGTAAAGTCTTAAACTGAATAGGGTGATTTGAGAGAACTCCATCTATACCAAAATTGCATTCATAATAAGTAAAGTAAATGTGAGGCTATGTCAACAGAGTTTAACAAGATAAGGTTGTCAAGTCGAGTAAGAAATTAATTGAAAACGGACTATTATGACAGAGAGATCGTTTCATGTAACGGACGAATCTTCTATTCACCACGAGTCAGTAAACATGCTCCATATCAGGATTACTTGGAAGATTCTCTTGTGATCAAACGTAAGAAACTTAGTTTTAAGTCTCCAGGAAAATAGTGTTAGTTGAAAGAGCACATTTTTTTTAAAGAGGATGTGTTTCTTCATTACGTAAAAACAACATCTACGATGTCATCCACAGAGAAGAGCGAGCCAAAAAAGATAAGTTTGCGATTAGCAGACGAAAGTAATTCCAAACATCAAACAGGAGGCGAAAGAATAACGCACTTTGTTTGTAACGGCAGCAGCGCAATAACTGATGCGGAAAACAGGCAGTCCCCATTCTGTCTTAATTAATTGCGCGTTGCTTTCACGGCAGGAGGTCTCTTGACAAGAAACCGCCGGAACGGAGAACGGCTCCATACGACTTCTTTTTTTCTCTCTGGTTCCCTGAAATGACCAAACACTCACCGTATCCCTCTTGATACCTCGCTTTCGAACGAAAAAGAGGGAATGAAAAAAAAAACAAACAGTTGAATTCCACACCTCTTCCTCAAACAGTCTCAAAACCGCGTGTGTGACGTATTCCTATTCGTCTTTCGTCCGAGTCTTTGGAGCAAAATAAATGTCCACATGCGAGGATTAGTTAAAAGAAGTGGTGACGATTCCAGGATGGACACGGGCAGGGTAGTAAAACTCCCCGAGCAGGAGATGAGACCCACTCGTTTTATTTTATTTTTTCAGCTGATGAAAATGTGTGACTCGCTCAACACGGTAGTATAGCGACATCATTTTCCTCCTCTTCCTAAACCGTTTCTCCGTTACGTCTTGACCGCTCCTGTCGGGGAATGAGACGGAAGAAGCGATGGCTTGGGCCGAGGAAAAACACAAACCGGCATCATCTCAAAGCCTCTCCGGTAGAAAATCAAATGGGCAGAAGGTAAATAAGGAGAAGGTTGATGAGGACAAGTGGGACAGTTTTAAATTCCGCATCTCACACACACGTAAACAGACCATGGTCCGGCCAGAGAGTGGGGTTTTATGAAGTGAAACCCTTCCTTCCCTTAAGCACATCCCTCTCTTTTTTACTTTATATTTTTTGTGCCATATCCTTTCCCTTGAATCCTCTTCCATTCTCTCGTCCATACTCTCTATCTTCCGTCCACTCGGCGACATGCAAACTGACGCAAACATCGTTCCCCTAATCCTCTTTTGTTACCTCTCCCTAACTCTTCCACTTTCCATTTATCCATCCGCTCAACCGTATCCTCCGACAACTCTGACCACTTCTCCATCAATTCCATTCTGTCCACGTACTCCACAAAATCTCCGTTCGCCCACTGATAAAGGCCGGCCGTAAAGTCACTTGGTAAGACATGTACTTATAAAGATCCCGTGCCTAGTTGAAGAACAGACATAAGAGCATCAATACTTTATGATATTATGCTCTAAAATATGATAAATAGCTCTATTTTTCTCAGGATTTAGTGAGTCTATTAAAACAAATTGGCCAAAAAATATTACATTACATCTAGGTAGAACCCGAAAGTCTTTGAATTAATTAATTTTTGTTATTGAATTATAAATAGAAAATGCAATTTATGAATAATGTTCCCGTCCCGAAAAACTTCTAACGATGCAACTTGATTTCTTTTTTTCTTTATCTCAGCGAGTAAGAACTGCATTTACCAAGGAAATTATGTATTTTTGACGCACCAACCCCGATACCAACAAAATTTCGATATCCTAATGATGTTGTCCGAGAGATAGTTAGATGGTAACATGCCACAAAACATAGTTGGCTCATACCTAGTCGAGGACAAAAAATAAAAGCAATAATGTTTAGAGATATTAAGCACTAACTAGGGGAACATTGCAACGCTAAAGGGACATGTAACAGCGATATGACCTTAAATTGATAACGATAAAAGATATTGGTATGCACCAAACTCAAAAAATAACATCATTATATACAGTTGTATTTACACAAAAGTGTGGAGTATGATCATTGTTTTTCATCATCAATGTACATGAGCAAATTGCCTTTAAAAAGATCAGTTTCTAGCATTTTTTCTGTGAAAAGCCCAAGCGACATGCATACTGACTCAAACTTCGTTCCTTAATCCTGATTATTTCATTTCCATTTTCCACTTCCATTCAAACGATCTCTGTGACATTGCGCTGTTCCGTTCTTCCATCAATTCGCTCTTACTCTAAAAACTATAAATGACATAGACCGGGTAAGTAGAAAGAGGGAGGAGCATCTGTCTTCAATATAAATACAAGAAATTATGGAATTTATGATAACATTAACATAAACTAAGGTTCATTATATTTTACGATACATGAGGTACATCATAAGATATTTTAAGGCTCTGGGAAATCATGTATGAGCTTAAAAAGGAAGTTTTTCTTACATATTCACTGAAGCATCTAACACAAAAACGACCTGAAAATTTTCATTTATAAGATCCACCTAGATTCATCATAGGGAGCTGTATGTATACAGAGCCCATTACTGAGGGAAATAACGGAGTACAAGAAGGTATTAATTATAAAAGGAACTGTCAGACTAGTAATTTTATATAGTAATCCGCAACTTTAACAATCCGTTTGCGTGTATCCATAGATCGGTCATGGCAATTTTTTAATCCAAGGAATATTCGCAATAAATTGAGTATTTAGTCCGATTACAGGCTACCCATGTCGATAACTTTTTGTACATGATGAAAACATATACGTGCATAAAATAGGATTTACGAAGGTAAATTATCAAGTTATTTACGATCAATAATATTGTTTCAGCATTTTGGATCACCGGCTACCTGAGTGACGGGAAAACTGACGCAATCAGCCTTCTCAAATCCTCTTCCCACACTGTTCTCGTCCGACTTCACTCATTCCTCCGTCCAGTCGTCTCCTCTGAGATTTCTCTCCGTATTTCCACCATCCTCCCCTCCCACTTCCCACTCCTCCACTAAATCTGCGCTCACCCTCAACAATTCAAACCTCTCACTCGAGATCTCGCGTCGCCCGGCAATAGCTTCATCTCTCTTTCTCTCCGCTGAGTAAATGCCCCACGGAACTGTATTCTCCGAGACTTGATAGCCACGAAGGCCTTAGTTAAATAGCTAACCAGTGATAAGTAGGAAAATCATGAGTCCCATTCAGGCAACGGTACTAATGTCGCATGTCTCTACAAACGTTATCAATGCCCTTCTTTTTCGTTTCTAGAAGGACACCACACGACAAGTTGACAAATAACAGAGCCACATTTAGCAAACAGAGAGTTTAAAATAGTGCTGTTACCAACACTTCATTTGACAGCTTCATTTTCATTGCAGTGACCTTATTTTGACGTATTTTCTTAAATTCCGCACCCACCTAGTCCAATTTACATAGGGTCTTCATTTGAAGCAAGAAATTTTGCACTCTTTTGTACGTAATACGCTTATATCTGGAAGACTAAATACAAATATACACATGTATTACGTCTACTACACTGGTTAAAAATGTATGAAATAATAATGACGATTCACATTCAGGAAATAATATCTAACGATTTAAAGCCTACATTTTGGATGACTTTGGCTCTTGAACATGGTTCCACCATATGCATATGATTTTATTTATTACACGAAATCACGTGACATTTAATCACTAGGAAGTGATAGCCAATAACTGATGCTGATTTATGCTGAAATAACTGAAGACGATTTTACACTTCTATCGCAGGCAGCCAAAAATATTTATCAATAGACATAACTTTTATATACATCCTAACTAGCTAATGAAGTAACAAAAGCCTTCGTCATGAAGTATATCGTCTCATCACGTGTCAACATAAATTAAGTAGATCATAAGTATACCGTCACGTCCTCTGACAACGATATGAATGAGACTTAATCGTTCCAGCAAATGAAAACCATTTATGAGACTCGCTTTGATTTATCGTACGTTGCTAAATGTAAAAGGAGTCCGTTACTAAGGAAAATAACGGCGGAATAGCAAGATGAGTAATTTTATACAGTAATCCGCAACCACAAAAATTCCATAGACGAAAAATAATTTGGTGGGTCATGGCAATTGTTTCTTTATCTATGGAATATTCGCCAATCTATTATGCCGTCAGTATACAGTCGCGTTTGCTGACAACGTTGTAAGACCAAAACGTCCCAGCCAATGAGAATCATTTCAATCGGATTTATGGCTTTAACATCATTATATTTCGTAGGAAATTTTCTTAAGTGTACCACCAAGTTATACCTTAACTGGATAGCGAGGATAAAGATCGGAAACAATTAAAAATTAACACGCGGTGTAAAACCCGGGAAGTATTCTGCAAACCATACGCCGGGTACGACTGATATTCTCGATGATTTGATGCATGGAATTTGTTCAAAAGTCATTTAAATGAAGAACTTGAGCGTTGGCTGCAATGTGACAAATAACGGGGAGGCACTTCTGAGAGATCCATTCCCCTGGACATGGCGACCGGCGACCGTCCCCCGCCACACCGGTCAGTGCTGCTATCTGGCGGGCACCCGTCAACTCTCCTTTCCTGCCCCTTCCCCCATCTACACTTGACCGATCGATGACGTCACCAGAGCGTATACCTCACTCTTAATCCGTTTCCCAGCGTTCACTCCGTCCCTGGACCCGTCCCTGCCCTCCCCTCTCTCCCCCCCCCACTCCGCTCCTGTTTTTATTAAAGTCGGTCCCTTTCCTACCAATCCAATCCTAATTCCAATCTGGGTCCCAAACCAGCGTGTTTACCTTCATCTGCTCTGCAAACCGAATTCTGACGTCCAATGTCCAGGAAATTTCCTCTTGGAATCTCTTCTCCTCTTTTTTTTATCCCCATCCCTTTGTTTTATTCCCTTAACCAACCCCGGCGCTAAGTTATTCTCTCGACGACCGTGGGAGTGCGTTTATATTCCGAAGGCCCGCGCATACGGTCAGAAACGAAGTATCTCTCTCTCTTTGTTTTTTTGTTTTAGGATAAACATAAATTGTCACAGGACACAGACGTCTGCAGGGAATTATTTCATACGTAAAACTTACGAGACGGGAAAGGAAATATGTGCCCTTCGTATATTTTTTACGCGTTCGATGAAGTTATTCAGCTGCTCGTCTTCGCTGGTTTTTCGTACCGCTTCGTGAGGGGTTTGACAGGAAGGGAATTCACGATCTAATCCAGATTTACGAAAACAACTCAAACAATAGTGAACCTGAACTTCCAGCACAGAGTGAGTGGTTTATGAGAAAAAAATTGTCTTTCTGGAAGCTTAAACTTTTAACACTTTTGCACCTACGGGAAAGAGACCTGGCAAAGAGACCTGGTAATCTCATCGTAAATTGGAAATCGTCAATAAAGTTATTTAATAAGAGCAAAAACGACCTTGCCCCCGCTAAGAAGCTTATGAAGCGAATCAAACATGTATAGAGCCACTGGCATCTTTCTATTAGTAGGAAATTAGCAAGAGGATAACAAATATAAACTTGAATCAGTCACGGTACTGCATATCCTTGAGGATCTATTGACCGACATCCTCGAACTGCAGAAAAGAAATGGTAATAATTAATGCCTTTAAGAATGAAAAGTTTGATATCGGATATTATCTATACATAAAAATGTCTCATAGAAATGCAGAAATTTCTGCTATTCTTAGTGCTAAACTGATTTTCTTAAGTCTAGAAACAATAGTGTTTCTAGAACAACAAATACGTACATACAGCATTTGCCGAACGAGCAAGGCTAAGGGGCCATTTCACTTTATTAAAGCTCAGTGGAAGAATGATGATAGGGTACGAAGCGTGCGAAGTTTCGAAAGGCAAAGGTAGCACAAAAAGCTGTCTGATGATTTAATCCTTGTCCATGAAATCATTCGGGAGATGTCAAAAAAATAAATATAATAAACTAACAAGACCCTTCAAACCTTAAACCTTCCCGTCAATCTCTTGCTAAAACTTATGCCCGACGCATTCAAAAGAATGGCTGAAAGGAATTTTCCACGTATTTCTCGCGGAAAAATGGAAATATCTCGCCGAGCCCAATTTCACAAATCAGAGGCTCACGGGGGAAACTAACATGATGATGTCAGACAGGGAGACGTATACGTACCTTACAATTTGGTACATTATTAAAGGGTATTACATTACTAAAATAAAGCCTATATACAAGACAAGGGTTATCAGACACATGCAAAAATTAGGTGCTTTTTTCTCATAATCTTATTTTAGCAGGTACAAGATACTGTAAAATCTCACCATAGTTTCAAACTTAACGTCATAATGTACCCTTAAGTTTAATTGACAGATAACTCACCTGTAGTTAAAAGCGATGACTTGTACACAATGCGTGTATTTCCAAATTGCATCTGGGTTTGCTTATGCGGCAAAATGTACTTTAGTACAACACTTGCTAGATCATTCCGGTACTTTCATCGCTAAGGTTAGCTAATAATAACAATAGCAGCGGTTATAAACAGCAACGAGAGTACTGATTTGCAGCTCTGACACCGATGATAATATTTCAAAATCTTTCATCGCTTTAAAATGGGAAAGCGCTAAATTAATCACTCGTTCCCACAACTTCCTCGACGGGCGTCCAAGGAGGCCATTAAGATGATGCTTCGTAAAAGTGCTTTTAATGGACACTGGGGGTATAAACTTATCAATGCGTGGAATCCCATTTAAAAGACAATAAAAAAATATAGAATTCCTCCTTTATATCCGAATTGCCTAGATCTTTTCACCTATCAGGACTAACCTGATTGTTGTGACTGTTTACAGTTAAACTTCAACGATATTTTGTTAATTCAAACATATTCATTCACACAGGAGCCGATGGTCGAGCTGAAACATTTACAGGAGAGAAGCAGAGAGATTTAATATTTTGTTTGCGTATCGGTATACTTAAAAGTGGTAATAAAGAACGAAATTTTTTTATAAAATCTCTAATTTATGGAAAATTATGGAGTGACTAATTTTACGGAATGACAATGACCAAACACCTAATATATGGCGCATGGACAAAAAAATGTCCACTAGAATTTCCAAAGCATAGTGAAGTATATTTAATTTTGCATCCCAATGAGACTTGCAGTATACACTGTAAAATAAAAATTTTGCAATCTGTGGAAGTATGAGAAAAGGCACCACTGACAAGACATCAACTTGGCAGAAAAAAGTCAAATAATTGGGTGAATATGCCACCAAGTATCATCCCTGACACACTCACAAGGATAGACAGGAAAACATGGCCAACATTCATTCCCCTAATAAACCAGAAAGCATAACTCACAGGGAGTCCGATTTCACGAATCAGCGGTTCACGGAGCAAACTTAAACGAGGATTCGCGAAGAGAGGAGAGCAATGAAAGAAAGGGATGAAAGGGGGATAAGATTTCAACACCTCATTAACAGTCACTACATCCAGTTTTAAGTATTCGCACGGGACTTAACGAAACGTTATTATAATTTTTTAACCAAATATTCAGTCCAAAAAGTATTGACTCAAAATTTTTACTGATTAGGATCACATCATTCAGCAGAAAATTGGGTTGGTTAAGTATGGAAACTGGTTTCGAAAGTTTTGGGCAAAAAGATATTTTACTCGGGAAAATCGGAAAATATATATTAAATACTTTTGTATGTATTATATATTAAAAATATGTATTAATAGTCATGTTTCTCATGAATTCTTTAAGGAAAACATCGAAAGAATTTCCATAAGTAATACTTCTAGAGCTAGATGTGCAACTCATGGTGAATTAGAACGGAAATGATGATTACCTACGTACGCGGGAACCCGGGACAATCTCGGGAATTTCTTTCTTGCATCCGAGTGGCCAGCTTGCAATATCGTCCCCCGCCCACACCAAATGCGATTCACGAAACTCGAAACGACCCCTCGTCTCTTTTATCCACCGCTTACAACCCTCCCTTTGATTCCCCGCCCCTCAAACTCACTATCTCGAAAATCTCACAACAGTTAGCTCCTCGTTCTTTGACGCAGGCCTCGCAGGGGAAATTTAAAAAATGGAAGGAGAAATTACGCCCTCTCGATCTTTGGATGCGCTTCTCCCACGTCGCCACAACAAACGACAATCGCGCAGGTTCTTTATATTCACGCTCGATTTCTGAGGTGAGAGAAAAAAAAGGTTTCATTATCAACACCCATCTATGACATCAAATGCTGAGAGATAAATAAGGAAGATCAAAGGATTTCAGCATCCCTACTCGCAGATTAAAAAAATAGTTTAATTTGGATATTTTAGTGTATTCTCATCCAATTTCTATCTGTTTCTGTCGTTTCTTCCTTTTTTTCTCCCACATGAAGATCAAGTATATTACTACTAGTTTTTCAGGCCTATAAAGAGTGGAAACAGATGAATAAGGTAAGTGAAGTAGGTTGACTTGCCGTAATAAATAAATGAATTCAACAGACCATGTTCACGCTTAAGCCTAGATATAGTTTAATATTAAGTGGAACACCAACTTTTCTTGATAACCAGAGATAGTCTCAGTGATTGAATCAAAATTTAATTTTTTAGAAGTCATTTTTTTCCGTTTGTTCTCTTCAGTTATACTGACGATACAGATTCCCATATTATTCCCTAAAAAAGGAGAAAATAAAGATATCTGGTAGTTTTTGTATTTCTTCACTTCTAAAACTCATTTAAATAATAATAATACTAACATTAAAATGTACACATATATTATAATATATAATATTTTAAATATGCATCATCACATCTCTAACAAATATTGCCTGCAGTTCGCTGAGTAAAGACGCTGATAGAATCATTTTAGTTGTTAAAGAAACATCATTTGTGATTAAACCTACGTACATATGGAATTTTCAAATTGTAATTTTACGAATTAAACGCAGGTTAGAGAAGAACTGCTTTCACTGCGATTTGCAGCTCGAAGGATATTTTTTTTATCGCATAATCATCCATTTTCAGTGGAATTCCCCATTTTAGCAAATGAGAATATTTTTGTCAACTATTCCCCCCTCTTGGAAATTCCCTGAAGTTGTGTAACGCTCCTACCCCAACGCAACCCTCCCCTGCCAAAGCGTAATGGCAACCAAATAAACAACAAAATAACTATAAAAATATACGATTTCTGTACCTTAAGATGTCGCAATTGCATCGAAACCGGTCGTGTTAAATTAATTGTGTGAAAAAGTACCATATCTCTTTAATTGTTTATTTTAATTTGTTGACAGTTGCTAATACGAAAATAGACGGAAAAAGTGGAAAGCGATGAATAAAAGGGACGTTGTCAATGAGCGTGTGATTCACGAAATGATGGATCAAACGATAACTCTTTGGGTCCCTGGAAACCTACCTTCGCCTTGCCTCGCCGGAATATCATGTTAGTTGAGTGCACTGGGCCCAGCCGTTTTGGCCCTCTCCTGTGCATTTCGAGAAAATTGGTTTCAGTTTTTTGTGTATCTATATGCACTCAGTAAGGTAGGAAATTTGCATTTTAAGGAGAAAAGATATGGTTCGAGAAGAATGCGGAATCGGGGGTTCTGTGCTATAGCTTGCTAGCTGAAACCTATCGCGTCGAGGTATGGAAAAAATGATCGTTAAGCCTGAATCACACGATCATTTTTTTTCGTCGCAAAAGTGATCACTATCGCGATCACTAGAGTGACCACTCGCAAAATAATCGTCGCCGGCAATTGTTTTTCGCGATCGCGATGAGGATTCCCATCGCTCTTTTTCATCACTCGTCCGGTCGCTTTTTCCGTCGCTAAAACCGTCCCTAAAACCCCGTATCAGCCAATCAGAACGCATGACCGTATGGTGTGATTGCAGCGCAGCGTTTGACAATTGTGGGAACGACATAGATAAACAAACACGCTATATATTTTCGTGATGCGGGTCCTAATAAAACGAGCTGAGATATCGGAAATGATGCGAAAAGCGAGGGCGGGACTTACTGCGTAATTCAGAAAAATGATCGCTGGAGCGATCGCTTTCCGCGACGGGAAAAGTGATCGCGATAGTGATCACTTTCGCGACGAAAAAAAATGATCGTGTGATTCAGGTTTTAGATTCAGGAAAACCGACCCGCAGCGAAGCAGACCCGTTCGTTTCAACAATCGCTTACATCTCCATCAAGTCTCTTAACATACAGGCCACCCAACTCCCTCCCAACCCACTTATTCAATAAAGCAACCCCACCAGCGGTCCAGGCGCAATTGGAACCCGCGTGTGGACAGCGGGTGACCCCAAGAGGCGAGAGGCATCACTAACCCGCCGCGGGGACCCTCTCTATCGGCGGCGGCGGACACCCAAGCCAACTACTCGCGACCTTGACACATCCAACGCCTCCCTCCTCGACTCATACCCCGTTTACCCCTGGTCACACTCGGCGCCCCCGCGGGAGTGTCAACCTACACCCACCCCCCCCCCCCCCACGTCACTCTTGGAACTAACATCGGCAGCCAATGTTCCTCTCGAGGATATATGGCCGTTGCCCGAAAACAGGGATCACCCCTGGGGTAGTACCATTGACTACAGTGAGGGACAACTAGGGAGGTGTGTTCACGACAAACAAGGAAGGATAATTTCATAATCTCCGGAAATTTATCGATAGATAGGAGTAATCTTATAAATGTCCGTTCATTTCCGAAATAAAAAATCAATATCAAATGAAACAGATGTGGGTATTTCCATATAGAGACTAAATTCACTCGCTCATGACTAAATATCCAATTTCGGTTGCAAAACTATTTGATTTCGATACTCGTGTAACATATTGGAAACGCTGCACTTTTTATCGTAGCAATTCATCACAAATCTGGCCGACCTACGCTCTACTCGATTGATTTCAGCTATTAGTCCTACTTCGTAAGGGTCCCATGCGCTAGCAGCATATTCTAAGCGAGGCCCCATTTGAGTCAGGTAGCTTATTTCTTTCACCTTCTTTGGGCATTTCTTTCCGGGAATTCTGGTTCAGCGTGGACAAATTTACCTACCCATCCAAAAATATCTTCCTCCCTCCACTCCCAGGATTTCGACATTCCCCGCAGACAAAGGAAGAGCGCGTGCGCAAACTCGTGCAGGTAGATACGGTCTCAGTTTTACAAGCGATGAAAATGATTTCCCGCTTCGCAGGAACAATGCACGACAGTCGCACAGTATCCTCGGCCGTATTCCCAGACTCGGTCGACGACGGCGAGAATTTATGGCTGTACTCACTCGCTTGGTTACATTTTACACACACCATACCGATCTATCTCACTAGCTGCCTGCCTCTCCTCGTGAATGCTTCGAGACGCGGAATTTCTGAATTCTATCGCCAAGTCTCCCGCGAGCGAAGAACGCTGCTAAAGTTATCTCGAAAAAAAAGTCATGTCGTTCACGAAGTGAATGGAAATTGAGGACTTTGGACGTATCCAAGAAAAGCGCGTAAACTCTGAGCAGGAACAAATTACAGGAAAAATCGTTTGTGTACTGCACACTCTTGGTACTACTTCCTCGTTTCATATTTGTGATACGAGGCAAATATATAAGCGGATCCATTTTTATGCGGTTCTGAGCAACTTATCGAGTCGAAATTCTAAATTGTATAATTTTTTTACAATTCTTAAAAACTTCGTATTATTATGAGTTCTACCAAATACCCTGGCAAGGTACGATGTAGATAAGCATTTTTGCAATGAGATCATAAACTAAGGTAAAACAAAAACGCATTTCAATTTTACAATAAAATACATGCATGAGAAAAATATACCACGAAAAAAATCCATTCCAAATCCAAATCCATTCCCTTGAAAGTTTGAAAATGAAGAACGAAAGACTCAACGCCCAATTCTCATGAGTTGGTGACGTCATTGCAGTTTTTGACCGTTTACTTGATCACGGAGAACCTTTCACTGAAGGTAGGAGTCGCTAACGGGAGTGAAAATAACCAGTTCGCAAGACAAATACGAGGAGAATATGAAATAGTTGAGAATCTATGACACGTACGACATGGGCTCGTTACGTAATCAACTCAAATGAAAAAAAGCAGTCAATGTGTCATTGAGAAGAGTGCGAGAAGAAGGTGGCAGATTAAAAAACGAAAAAAATGGTCATTTATTGCAATAATTCAGTCAATTTAGAATATGAAATAGCTGAGAAGCGATGACACGTACGACATGGGCGCGTTAGATAATCAACTCAAATGAAAAATTTGTCATTGAAAAAAGTGCGAGAAGAACGCGGCAGATTAAAAAACGAAAAAAGGGTCAATTTATTCTTAAAACTTTTATCACTATAAATAAATATTCCATAAGTAAGGGAGGAGCCTAAAAAGCCTGCTCTTAATGAATGGCGCCAAAGGGACAGATAACATCTGACGGACGGAGCTCTGTGATTTTGGTGCTCTCTACACAGGACTCAAGCAAGGATCACCCCTTAGTTGAAAAATCCCCGCCAAAGCGATTTGCGCACGGGATAATAGGATGGGAGGCCAGTCTTCAGGTCATCCCCTTCCCATTGCTCATCACTATCAAAATCGACCAGTGGCGTAGCTATGGGGGGGGGGGGGGGATGAGGGGATAGAATCCCCCCCCCCCCCAGATCCTCAAAGAAATTAAAAAAATATTTAAAACTACTGTCTAGTTTTCGCTCTAGCGATTTGATCGATGGATTTTCTTCCTTATAGGAATATCCTCTAAAATCACTGGCACAATAATGGATTTGCCTGGTTTCGCTATTTAGTTGGGCCCTTTTTCGCTTCTATAGCGTTGAAGTGTTTTTCCCCGTCTCGTCCCTTCCGCACCTATCCTACCCCAGAGGCGTCGTCGGGCTCCTATCGCGGCGGCGCCTCTTTCCTTTTCCCTTCCTCTCCAGCCCCTCCCCGGGTGATCGGGCTTATACGGCTCGATTTCTTTAACGGGTTGATATCTTCATGGAGCCCGATATGTTTTATCGTTCTGGGCAATTATCGACCCTAAACATCGTAATCCGATACTCAAGTTTGAGGGTATCTTTACCGGTCCCGATGTATCTTATCGTAATGGCAATTATCACTGAAAATATTGCAATTTCATGCTGACTTTGGCTGATATCATTATCAGGCCCGATACTGGTTATCGCTGGTTATGGCCACGTATGGACACACAAAATATCGTAATCAGACACTTAATTTTGGGGGTATATTTACCGGGTTCGACATTGGTTATCGCTACGGCCAATTATCGATAGTAAAAATATTGTAATACGATGGTGAATTTTATCGGTCCCGATATTTCTTATCGTAATGTCAATTGTCACTGAAAATATTGCAATTTGATACTGAATTTGGCGGATGTCTTTATCGGGCCCGATACTGGCTATTCGTACTTCCCTGTAGCCAAGTATCGACACAAAAAACATCATTATCCGATCCTTAATTTTGGGGGATCTTTACCAGGCCCGACATTGGTTATCGCTACGTCCAATTATCGACAGTAAAAATATCGTAATACGATAGTGAATTTTCAATATCGCGTGGACATGCACCCTCCTCAACCCCTTCTCTCCCAACCCACATTCTCCTCAATCCCACCCCCCCCGCACTTCCGACGCATCGTCCGCTGACGCAATATTGATTTATGGGTCACGCCTGGCCGCTCGCCCGTGGTTTAGGATGCTCCCGCCTCCATCCAAATCCCTCCCTTCCAATCCGTCTCAGTGCATCCCCTTCACTCCGTCAAACATCCCCCTAAAACCCACCCCCATCCCCCTCTGCCAACCCTATCGTACGACGATACTTTCCTCGAATGCCCATGATGATCACGGCTCACACACACGGTCAGGTGTCCTTGGGATTTTATTGCCGGCGTCCTTCCCTCGTGGTGTTTGTGCTTTCCTCAATAGGGTAGCTTCCTTCATCAAGGAAAACGAAAGTCATTGATTGCGATTCGCTACCCACCATTAGTGCATTCATAATATACAAATCATTTGGTTTTAGAAATCCTAGTTTAGACGAATGGCAATGGTCAATTTTAACCGCATTTGAAAAAGGCCAGATTGGCGCCCATGCGATACCACTCCACGTGACGTCACAAGGACCTAGTTTCTCTACGAGTATATAGCAGTTTTACATTTTCTGAGATTACCAATTCGTTCATGAGGCACAGAGCTCAGGGAAAAATCTCTTAATGATCACCTATTAAAATTTCCTATGGTCGGAAAGTTTCCTTCGGTTGATAGGGTATTAATAATCTTTATTTAAGCCAAGTGTGGCGAGTCAAACAGGAAGTAGTACAACGCACCGACGCTGATCAGCGCGGGCAACCAGGCGAGCCCGGTCAACGCGGCGAGACTGCCGCATCGAACCGAAACTAGTATATCCAGCGTATATAAGACCAGCGGAGAAGCCACCGCGAGAGGCAGAAATATAAGAGAAGGTGCTAGCAGAACGCTGTGCTAGAGAGAACTGTGCCACCTCAAGTGTAAACCGATTTTTGTACATAATAAAAATCGTACATTGGAAGAGTATTTTTTGCTTGCAACATAGCCTGGCAGCCGACCTTTACACAAGCGCTACCTGCCAGCGGGGTACTCTGCTACCTGCTAGCAGCTTGCATTGCAGCGGTGCATATATCCTCGCCCTAAGGTCACCTCACAAGGCGGTGCCGGGAACCGGGATTTTCCCAGCATTCATACTTATCCGTCGCGTTTTCGCGCGCTTGAAAATTTTCACTTTTCATTTAATCGCGAAAAATAGGTATCGTCATTGAAAGATCTAATAGCATGAAATGCGTACTCCATGAGTAATAATATTTCGATTTAGGCAATAAAAAAATAATAGGAAACCACCCTATTGATACCTCGTAAAAATATCTAGGGGACTGCACGGAGGGCAACCCTGTTCGTCCCGGCAGCAGAGTCCTCTACACTGCACTATCAACACTAATCCAAAACTAAGTCGAGTCGTCACTATGGGTGCCTGCCTTCGTTAGATTGAACTTCTTCGTGTCTCAAAAGGGGAAATGGTCAGATATCACCTTTTGTCAAGGTTTACTGAACGCATGTTGATCGTCTGGGATTTAGGAAGAGTATTAGTATGCTTTCCGTAAACAAACTGCAAACTATTGTAACGTGTAAGTAATGGGAAAGCCAGAAATAAAGAGAAAACTAGGCAACTCATTTATGGAGTTATTAGAAATATTTGGTGATGAGGAATTGCCCATTTTTTACCTATCAGCAGGCAGGGGCGCAGCTAGGAATCAAGGCTGGGGGGGTATGGAATACCCACCAGGATAAGCGGTAGGTGCGAGATTAATTAATTGCGGAATTTTAAGATAAACGGTTCAAAATGGTGAGTTTTACGGCTTTCTGAGGGATATTTTATTAATCCTTATACTATTCTGCTAGTAATATAAATCCAATGAAGTAAAAAAGTATCAAACTTAAAAATTTCTCTGAGCTCTGGGGGGGGGGGGGGTTAACCCCAAACCCTCCTCCCCTCACTGCGCCACTGTCAGCAGGAACATTGAATGAAAAAATTATGAAAATCTCTCACGTCCCAAAGCCAATGCTATAACACAATTCGCCATTAGCGATGAGCCAAACAATTTTGGACTGGACTTCGTAGTTACTATTAATCAATCTAGAGGACTCTGGTAAGGCAAAATCTTGATCTATTTATTCATCAAGGGCACACTTCAGTTGCACACAGTTTGCGAAAAAGTGACTTAAATACGGCGTCCGACTGGAATAAAAAAAACGTTAAATAAAAGAAGGTTGACATAGAGGGCATGTGTTTCGGGTGCTCAAGGTCAGACAGTCCAGCATATTTATTTTCAGTGTAGATACTCGAGGAAAACGGAAAATTATCCTTAACGTCTATAATTGCCCAACTACGAGCGTATTGCTGGCAAAGGGACATACATATTCTTTATTTCGAGTACACAGGTTTTTAATAGGGTAGACATCACGGTTCTTGTGCTTTGCATAGGTGAACTAAGAACATAGAACTAACAGTAAATATAACCTGTATCTATTTTCCACTTCGGCGCAAAATTCCCACGTCACGTGATCCCTAGATGCTACCATCAGGTGATTTCGACGATAGCGTTTACATAGTTTCCTTTTTTTCGAATATAAGCTACATTTTGATGGAACATAACAATCAAAAATAGGCAAAAAAAAAACTATTATAAAATACTTAATTTGGTGAATGTTTTTCATTTTCCATAATTTTATTGATGATTGGGGTTATAATACTGCCATTAGGGTTTGGCTACAGCGCAGTAACCTTGAGCACTCTTCTTTGATTCAAGCTTAGGCTTGGTTTATCTTTAATAAAATAAAAATAAAATTCATTTGGTTGTGCAACGCGGAGAGAGATAAATTTTAACCTCAATTCAAAGGATCATATCGCAGAGTTACCTTTTCATATCCGTCATAACATGAATTACGGCGATACAAAAAAAAACGTGAATATGCACTCAGGATTGGAATCAAAATTAACTTTTCAAAGAGTCAAAATCGCTAGAAATATTAATGGATCATATTTTGGCAACCAAACTGCTGAAAGCGATGATTAAAATTTTATGCAATCGAAAACTGATATGAAGTGAAAAGTTTTAACTCGGGCTTTCCCCTAATACATGAACGATATATAAATTTATCTATCAAAAATGTGAATAAGTTTGATCGCCGTGATGCACGGACCATTTTAGTGATCTTATTCATTATTATTTCACTCATGCCACCATAGTTAACGTTTCATGGACTTGAATTATAAACCAAACTCAGATTAAAAATGAATGAAGAAAAGCGAATCTGGCTAAAGTTGAACACATAAAAAGCGGATCGCAACGCGTTACAACATTAAACATTTTAAAATTAATGGCAATAAATGCTCAATAAAAACAAGCCCCAAAATATGACAGTTAAATCCTAAAAAATATAGAAAAAATCATACTTAATTTGCATGCCTAGTATGATAAATTAAAATATATCCAAAATTATTTCCGAGTATTGCCTTGGCGATGAATTAATTGTTAACCCAGATGGCGCTTTGTCCAAGAAGATTCCAATCGAGAATGGCATTTCGCATTTATAGTATAGACCGAGGTTTAAAATGAGCAAAAAGGTAGTTTCCTTCATCAAAGAAAACGAAAGGCATTGATTGCGATACGTTACCCACCATTAGTGTATTCATAATATATAAATTATTTCGTTTTAGAAATACCAGTTTAGACGAATGGCAATGGTCAATTTTATCTCATTTGAAAAAGGCCACATTGGCGCCCATGCGATGTCACTCCACGTGCCATCACAGGAACCTATATTCTATACGAGTAGATAGGAGTTTTACATCGTCTGAAATTACCAATGCATTCATGAGACACAGAGCTCAGTAAAACATCTCTTAATAATCACCTATTAAAACTGGGTAAGGTCGGAAAGTTTTCTTCTTTTTATAAGGTATTAATAATCCTTATTTAAGCCAAGCGCTACCAGCCAGCAGGGTACTCTGCTACCTGCTAGCATTCTACGTCGTATCAGCGCTAAAAGCCTCGTCCCAAGGTCACCTCACTTGCGGCAGCGGCAACCAGAACGACGTCACACGGAGTTTTCCCAGCATTCATACCACAGTAGAAATGTTTAGCAAGTAAAAAAAACAAAATTGATACGTTTTTGTCAATATTAATGGATGTAGGGAGTATCCCACGTCAACAATTAAAAACGGCCGCTTCTTCTCCTAAGTCGCATACTTCATCAGGGCTGTCTCTGATGGCGCCTAGCTCTGATTAGGTCTCCGGCGTAGGAGAGGTAACGTTGATCGTTTTGAAACATTAACGCGGGTTCCCCCACAATCCATTAATATTGACTTACATCAACCACGACTGTTTTAGTAATTTGATTATACGCATTTGACATGTAATTCGCATAAAATTGAAAAATCTCTCCCAAAGAAATCAGTGATAGCATTATTACTCGAAGTATCTTTCATTGATCATATCTGCAGTTGTGTACATTAACATGAGTTATCTTCTGAGAATCCACAGTCGTTAGACTCCTAATACGTCGATCTATCATAAGCAAGTCTTCAGCAAAGCTGGATGATAGTGTAGGAAACGGCAGATGGACAGTAATACTCGAAGTAAATTTCATTGATCACATCGGCAGTGGTGTACATTAACATGAGTTGTCTCCTGAGAATCCACAGTCGCTAGACTCCTAATACGTCGATCTGTCATAGGCAAGCCTTCAGCAAAGTTGGATGATAGGGTGGGTAAACGGCAGGTGGGCGATGGAAGAGCGGGTGGCAAAACGAAAACCTTCTGGCCATTATCCCAAGTCATCCATCCCTTCGCCAAATACGCACCTCGCTGCTCCGATCCGTTCCCACCCCACTCAGCATCGGCACTTCCGAAAAGGCACGGCCTATTCATAATGCATGCGCGCAAATCCGGGCGGGTTTAAGGTGGACGCCAAGAGTGAAATGCGAGGGAAAGGGAAAGTGATGAGGAAATGCAGATGGGGTAAGGCACCAGGGATAAACGGCGCTAATTTTCACACGGGAGATACCGAGTAATTGGCGTAACGAGTTTGGATTTGGGAAGGCAAAGGGGAGTTAAGCGAGCGGGGGGAGGGGACGGAGGGAGATTGGGGATGGATACGGCGATAGGATATTACGGGAAGGGAAACAGGATACCCTGCGAAGCGAGGGTTCCTTCCTGCGGAACTGGCGAAAATCTATCCCAGTCACGATCCAACTGATCGCCGACTAGATTCATCTTCATCTACACCCTACCCCGTAAACCGCCGTGATGATTCAAAGAGAAAGGCTGTAAACTCAGCATGGAAATAGCACCTAATGGTTTCCCCTCGAAATTGAATAAATTGTCTAATATAGAATCACGATTAAAATATCTAAATTTCATGACGACAGGATAGTCAAGAATCTTAATCTTGAAGAATTATGTAGCAACGTCACTCTTTCATTTGAAAGATTTGAGAAAGCAGAATAATTAAATAAAAATTCATACAAAGAAGGCTTAGGTGTTTCTAACTCTATGATTGAAATCGTAGCATCTCATGAAAATCACAATGATGATGATGATAGTTCTACATTAAAATTCTTCAGTTTGAAATAAACTGTTATCGTTTTCGCAATTCGTGGTGGTTGCTTCAGCACTATCTAGCCCGGTGGGTCCGTAGATTATTAAGCATTTCCGTGGCAGCTATAAGCAACCACCCAACGTGCATACACCTATGATAGATTTCATGACACTTTAAATCCATGTTGAGCTTTCGCGCAGTGTTTGCGACTTCCTGCTGCTTTAAATTGACAATTTTATAAAAGTAATCTTTTAAATTTTTAGCATAGAGAAATACGATATAATGTGATTACAAACAATCGTAAAATAGTGATATAAGGTATGGTATATGGTATATAATATTACTGGTGTATAATATAACTTTCCAAAAGAGCATAAGGGTGTTCATTTCAATTAGAATTCTCTGGCACTGATTTCAATTCGTTGAAATTTAATGGAATTTAAATGAAGAGAGAGGAAGGAAATTGGATGAAAAATGTATGCGGATGAATCTTCGGAAGAGAAACTCTTTAATAAAGGAGTGCAATGCATAATAGATATCTTAACAACATTTCCGACGTACTGCTAGCACTTAAAAATAAAGTAAATTGCCGGTACGTAAGATATTAGAATGCACGTGTCCTCAATATCTCTAAATACCTCTTTTTTTCGTAGTGCTCATGCGTCTTAGCATATTCAAACAATATAAAGTTAACCAAACAGAATGACAACATCTGACTGAATTTATAGGTATCCTTCTTGGGGAACGGAGAGAATGCCTAAAGAAGAAGTCACAATCGCTCCCTTAATATGAAACATTGCAAAATGAACTCGGTATGACAGAACAAAGTAAGTAACACCTCTGATCCATTTTGCTGAATACTTTACCTCCAAACTTAGTCCACAAAATTTCTCAATAATTGCATACAAATTACGGTTATTCCTACATACAACCCCATATTTTAATTTTATATTCAAATCTTTAAGACTACATTATTTCAATTTTTGATCAAATAACATTCAATACATATTTTGCATGAACCTTTTTGATAAAAGTTTAATGCAGCTGCAAAATAACTGGGATTCTTCTGGAAAATAAGAAAATTTTTACTTCTCTATAATAACGAAAGACTCGGCTGAAGTTATACATTTAATCACTGAGGCCATCACCATGGAAATTAAAATGAAGAAATAGGAGTGAAAACCTTTCACTCAAGCCATGAGAACCTCTTACACTGAATTATAAAACGCTAGCTCAACAAATTTCTCGAGGTGCTCAACAAAATATACATAGCATATAGAACGTGATCGTAACTCGTCGAGATAGTTTATCTCACTTTTTTATGCATGGGAGGAACGAGAGCTTTCATAAAATCATCTCACAATATAAAAAAAAACGTGACGGATAGAAGGTTGCTGTTCTGGAGTGAGCGAGCGTGTTGTGATTTAACATCAACGTTGGGGAGTTGGAAAAAAAACGAACATCACCCATTTCCCAGGCGACAAACACCGGTGTCTCCATGGGAGGGAGGGAAACATGTGGTGGGGAGGGAAGGCCCCTCCCCTACTGCCCTACCCCTATCGTATGCCTCCACACCGCACCCTTGACTTACCTACTTACCCCTCAAATGGGCCGAGATCTCCACCCTTCAAACCACTTCATCTCACTCCACTCCACGCCTTCAAAGCGATACCAAAACCCTTCCATCCCACTCCCCATTCAACCCCGTTGCCCCATTCAACCGCCCGCCCCACAATCCTCTCCGCTCCTGGCGCACTGCCAGTTTGACAACAGAGGCAGCGTGGCCGCACGTGGAGATGATAAGTCCCCGCCGCCGCCGCCGGTGGCGCGACAGTAGCCACGGCCGCGTGTGACGTCGTAAGCACAGGAATTAACCTTTTCCTCGTAAGAGGTGGGTGTGTGTGCTAGGATGAGGAGGCGGTTGTTTGGAGGTGGAATGAGAAATTTCGCACTCGATATGAGTCTGTGGGAAGGGGAGTCGTAGAGCACTTCGTGGAATGAAGCGGAAATGGAATTGGCGTGTTTTAGAGCGCTCTTGTACACGTGTGTGCGATCTCGTGGGTTTCACTTACCCCATCCACTTTCTAAACGTCGTGAGAGTTATACTTCGCGCTCGAGAAGCCGAACGTAAAGAAGCGAAAATAAAAACCTGACAACCGAATGAATTTCCCTTGACGAAGATGGCTGCACTCAAGGGGGAATAACGCTACAGAAGCCTCAAAACCTTTTCTGCAATAAGTTGGACTGCCTCAGATGAGATTTTGTGGCTGACTAACGAATTATTGTACCTACTTAATCGAGTAAATTTAAGAAAACAATTTACCCCAATCTATTCCCCGAACTATATTTTTTTATAAACGAGTCCTATTAAATTCCAACTATATATAAAAAAACTGAATTTTATTCACCCTTTTCCCGCTAAGCAGAGATTCTTCTACTATCTACGTCCCCTATCCATATTTCTTTTTAAGGTACTTACAGAAAAAATATTTATAACTTGCCATTTTGTTAAATGTACAACCATTCACTACGTGGTGGGTTGCAATACTTTTTTAATGATAAGTAATAGCAATTATTTTAGTTAGGTAGCTATTGAAATGCGATGCAAAAATATTGCACAGAAAAGTTATTTTTGAGCAAAATAAAATGGGTCCCCGCAATGAAACACAAAAAAGAGGGATTTCGCGTAGAAAGTCAAGGACCTTTACCAGCAGAAAAGGATATCGACGCACCTCTGCTGAAAGACCGGGTTTTCGTCGCTCAAAAGGGGGCACTGCACTGTGTTGGCCAGTAACAAGGTCCTCCCGGGATCCATACCTTGCTTGCGAGTGTGTTTGACCCATACCATCGACCGTATAGGCAGCCAACGTACGCCGGGCCGCACTTCAGTGTTTAGCCCAACCGTTATCTCCCGCGCTCCTGTTTCGAGACACGGTGCTGTAGCGGGAGTTGGAAATGATGGGAACGGAGAAATAGAGGGATATCAGCAGTGGCTGTGCACCAGAGATCAATCATAATCGGAGGCGAAAGTGTGTTTGTATATGTGCATGGGCAGGACAGGAGGAAGAAGGGCCCGGGTATCAAAGCATATTGGTGGCAATTACACTTTGAAGTCGAAGGACGAGAGGACCAGCACAAATTGGATGCTGATTCCGGATTTTCGAGGTGATCCGGTGCCGATAATTTATCCGACATATCCCACTAATACGCGAAAGCGCACCTTCGGGTGATTGACTTCCATATCATCATCGCCTACGCTATCAGTTTTAACATCTATTCGATTTTGTGAGGGAAAATACATCCTTCTGTCACCAACATGTCAGATTTTGTGTTCAAGGGTTAAAAGTTTTATATGCTGCTCCCAAAGCATTGGAAGCAAGCGTTTCATAGACCTTTATCAATTGATTAGGGGCAGAAAGCAATTTCCTTACATAGTATACTTAAATAAAATAAATATAAAAGCAATCTGATTCCGAGAACATCTCTGCTGGTGTTGGAGAGCTCAACGTGAGAATACTACACCCCAAAAATTTTTCTAGTTTTTATACTTGAAACGTTATTATTTTTACAAGTAGAAAGGAATATGAATAGCACATCGGCAAAAAAATAAGCAACAAAAAAACAGGCGTACAAACTAAAATCAACGTGAGCAATAATAATCAACGATTTAAATTCGTCCTCACAAAATTAAGGTTTCGATGGATAAATAAAAATTTACCAGGCAACAGAACAATCACTATCAGGAAAACTCAATAATTTTCACAGGATCACTGAAGCCCAAAATAATGAATGTGTTCTATATCATGAGCGGAAATCAGGCTAATATTATGGTAGTAATGGCGAATGACATTTCAATCATGACCAGGAGCTAACATATTTTGCTCATCAATTAAAAAAATAATTATTTTTCTCCTATAAATCATAGCGGTGGAGGTAAACGATAAAACTCACACACTAAAATCTTACACGAAATACACATCATAGTATTTCTACAGGACATCGACCACGCCCGCATGTCATGGGCTTTTGGATATGATCGATAGTGACCAATATGGGTGGGAGCAGCACAAGCGCCCTCACGTGAGAAGGGGGCAAGTAGTGCGCTTGACCTTATGTGCACGCGAGCCCGCTGCATTGGATCCTGATGTTCGGGTCTTGTAGGGCGGTCTCAGCACCTTAGTATGTACCCAATGTCGCCATCAGTGTCACGAGAAGGGGGAGGAGACGCTAGATGGATAACTACGTGAAGCGAGCAGTTGTACCTCTAAAGGGAGCAGTTGTAGCCCCGTTGACTTAATATCACCCATGTGACCTGTGAATGAAATATTCCACCCATCAAGGCTCGGCTCAGATCGAATATCACTTGTCCGTTGTGTGGTCAATTGTTAAGGTATTTTACCTATAGATGTCCGCACAATCCTTTCAACCACTAAACTCAATTATAGCCCAGTGACTGCCTAGAGCCAATATCATGCTACTTGCTAAGTTTTATGAGAAATTTGTGCTTCTCTCAAATTATGATAATTCGAAGTCGATTTATGCCGTCTCTATTTATTGTTTAGCCGTACATGTCCATCTCAAGCAATCAGTCCATTTCACAAGTATCTTGACTCCCCGCATCTTTACATATACGTATTTGCAAATAACATGACATTAGCTTTCACTCAGTAGGTTTTCGCAGGTTTTTCACGCCCCCTTCTTGTGTGGGCGTTTTCCTGCAGTGGGTTTTTTCACTGAAGGATAATACACCCTTATCCTCATGTTTTTCCCACAAACAGAAATATTTTTTACACAAAATTTTCACATATATAGTTTATATTTTTAATACTTCACATATAGTGTAAATTGTAAATATTTTGTATTGTAAACGCTTATCTACCGTTTTTAATATCTTTGCATTGACGCTATCGAGGGGTTAGGCGGAAGAGGGGACTTCTTAGTCTCAACCTCGCCCGAATAAAGGCGTCTTATTATTATCTTTAAAGTTGAAAACTAGTAAAGCTCGTGTTGCTTCACAACAACTTAATATGGCGTGATTTGACAGTCATCGGTTGAGAGAAGCTCAAATTTATCATGAAAATTTCCAGGGTCAAAGCAGATACTGTTGTCTATCGTGAGACAAATGAAATATAATTAGTCCGCCTAAATTGATTTGACGACTGTTGCGTAGTATGAACTATTGCTGAAAGAATGTGTGATTAATTGGTATGTTCTTAAATAGCCATATTGAAAATTTTGCAATTTTCCACAATTATAAATTTCATTCCGACATAGATTTCGATGTATAAACCATTTTGTACCTAGAGGATGATGTGCTAACATTGAAACTTAGGTCGGAATAAATGTTTATAACCGTGGAATATTACAAATGTTATTTAAATATGGGAAAATTCCACTCCATCAAGCTTAGATCTTCGGATTTTATAAACTACCCAAGTTCCGCCAAGTTAACTGTGTGTAGAGGGTCCTTTTAACTCCATAGTTACCAAAGTTAAGCGAAGCTAAATTGTTCCGAACGAGGCCTAGCCGTCTACGCCCCTCCTACCCATCTTTGCCACTGAGTGCGTCCATAGTGCAAGCCCCGTTCACGGTTCCACGACGCGTTTACGGTGTGGAGGAGATGAGCGGGTTGAGGTGCTTATGTGATGTGGGTTTGGCATTGGTGGCGTGCGCTGGTCGGGAACGCGTTTACTAGGAGGCCTGCGGGTCTGGAGAAATGGCTTTGCGACCACGGCCTGCATGTTTGCCGCTGCAAATTCTCCCGCATCGATCTGAGAGGGACTGTTCCTTCCCCTACCCCGTTCTCACACTAATGGACGGATATAACCCCAAAAATGAAAGTCCGAATCAAGGTTCTACCCTTTTTTTCGAAACTCGCGAAGTATCCGAGCGGAGTCTTTAGTTCATCTTTCACACGAGAGAATTGTGTGATTCTATATTTCTAATGACAATGTACAACGTAGGATATGCTTACGCCGGATTTGAATTTTTTCACCAACGCCGCCTGAATTTTTATACGTATGCCTATTTTAAACAGCGCCACTGCTTATGTTTTATTTTGAAAATAATCTAGTAATACTGCATTATCGAATCGCTACCTCAATAAGACAGCTTGGGAAAATGGCACCGTTACATAAAAAAAAACAGATATGTTAGGTAGTCCAGTGTTTCTTATTTTTGTTTTGGCTGATATTTGAACTGCAAAAATATCGCCTTTAATGATACATCCCAAGCGAGCTTAATATTTTGGTCTTAAGAGAGGAGCTCGAAAATGAAAGATGTATCAAATTTGTATCCTTCACATTAAAACATTACATTGTTCTGTATTTCTAAAAGCAACGCACAGCGTAGATTATACTAACTGGGGCTTTGAATATTTTTACAAACACCGCGTGAATTTTCGTCCGTATGCCTATTCTAAACAGTGCCAAATTTAATTTCCTAAGGCAATTTTATCGGATAAAGCAGCTATTTTCTTGCAAACACATTGAACGCGTTTTGCTTGATATATGAGTGAATCAACAACTAAGTGCCGAGACCTTTTATCCTCTCTTCACTGACCTAAAGAAGCGAACTGCAACCACGGAAAAAATTACGTCTTATAAACGGACGAATGCAGAATAAATGGTTCCGCGTTCTTCACATGCATGTAAGCTAATAAAAAGTGATAAGCAGATAATAACACCACAATAAACATGTAGAGAAAATAGAAGCTGTTCCATTTGGTTCATTTATTAGTTCATGTCCGGTTTCGGTCGTCACAAATTGTCCGTGCATTGAGATAACAATTCGAACGGCTCAATGTATCGAATAACTAGGCCTTAACCCAGGAGAGGGTGCACAGCGAAATGCAACATTAGAAGGCGCGCGGGGTGTCATCGACACCCCGAAGAAAACGTTTTTATTTTTCTCTTTCCTCGGAATGATATAGTTATGCTGTGTTCTTTTTTAAATAGGTCAACCGAATTCAACTGATACTAATAATTCTTAATATAAAAGAAAAACCATATATTGATTGATATACACCCTATGGTTCGCCCTTTCCCGGGTTAAGAGGAGGCATTGGGTTTCCCACACGGTTCAGGAATTGATACAAACCAACGTTACGAAGCGCAGTCTGCCATCGTCTTCAGGGCGAAAAGAGCAGTTGGAAAATTCTCGAGGTCAGTTCTCGTCTAACCATGGCTAAAAACTACGCAAACAGGAGTATTGTCTAGACACTTCATTTATCCTGAAAATGATGTCGGAACGCTCCAACGAAACGTCGTCTCTCCTTGAATCAATGGAAATCCCGAGTATTCGTCCAACAGGTAATGAACGCAATAAATTTTATAATTGCGGAAAATTGCAAGTATTTTTTTAAACATAGACAACAAAGGCTCCTCTACGCATAAGAAGTATAGTGATTACCAGTAAATTAATCCTCAGGTTAAAAAAATTAAAGAATAAATACGCTGAAGAATGCACGTTTTCGGATTTTTATTAAAATTTTTGGCTTTAGCCCTCCGAAAGAGAGATTCGACACCAATGCGAGCCGTTGCCGTCTATGACGTAGGCTCGCCAGCCGGACTATCGCCTGCTTCGGCCGACATCGAATTATCCGTGGCTCTGCGTCTGAATCCGCCGTGGCTTCGATCACTTTGGCTCGAGAACACTTTTGTCTCGCAAGTCGAACCAATTAGCCGGCCCAACGGGCGCGCTATGCGGGCCCATTGATGTCCGCGAAAGCGGATGCAAGCGAACAGGTTTTCTGAGCAGAGCTTCAAACGCTTAGCACGGTGCGACTAGGACAAAGGTAGGTGGGGGGGGGGGGGTATTATCCACTCCTCTCACTACAACGCCATGGAAACCACCCGAGCTTCTTTCAAATATCACGCGGTGATTGTGAGTGCATGAACGCCAGGGATTTGATAACGATTCGGTGTAGAAAGGCACGACTAATAAAGGCATTACCGATGGATGTTTCCGAAAAAAGAGTATTTCCCACACCTCCAACGGGTAATTTAATCCTCATGCTGCGGTTACTTTCCTATATTTTTTGCCATGCGTGGGATGAATAACGCTTCAAACGTTTTTTTTTCTTACTTAAGGAAAATATTTAATGAAATCAAATTATCTAAGTTACCACAGCATAAACTTTTCTGTATAGAACAAGAAAATACGCGGGTAATATAAGGTATGATATGTGAGTGTTGGATGTATTGCCTTTACTGCCAAGCAATATTTAAAATATTTAGGGTTTCGCTGTCCAAATATTATTTATTAATTCATATGTTCATATCATTGCCATTAATGTTTTTAAAATTTAGTTGTTACCATATGAATAATTATTGTTAAACAACGCGAAAATAATTCAAAGATTCAACGTAGGTATTGCCATAAATAAACAAAGAGAAATGATACATCACATTCCCTACCATTTCGTATTACATCAATAAAGTCCCTCACGTTGTTTTTACATGAATTAAAAATATGGTTATTCTCTATAGACAATATTGAAGTGTACTTCTAAATACTATCTTTGCACATTATTTTTTACATTGTATTGTATGTTATTCGTATGATTTCTGTACAGTGTATGAAATATTTCTATGTATCATGGTAATTGATGTATTTGTTTTCATTTATTTTATGTTTCAATTTTTCATAGTTTTTCTCAAAGGAACAGACGCTTAAGAAAAGCGCACTTTGACTCATTACTTACGGTATATTGTTTTGTTTTTGGCCGCACCAGCCAGCTGTATGTTTAATTTAGGAGATGGCAACCCCAACACTGGTTCTTACCACAGGGGTGCCTATATTCCACCTTTGTAAAAACTCATGCTTGAGTAACCTATTAAAATTTCATGTACCATAATGTGGAATAAATATACATATATTATAATATATATTATTCCTTACACATAAAATAATTGAAGGAAAATTAATAAGAATAACTCAAGTTTCCGCTGAATATTAATTTACATACATTCTGATGCTTTTCAATACAAATCAAATATCAAGAATAGATTCGATGTATTGCACACAAAACGTACGCTGGTATGGATTTAATTCAGACGAATGGATTACCTACACAATAAAATTCTCAACCACAGTTCTATACCCAGTTCGACCAAATACATTGGCGCCCATTTTAAGGGCATGAGGCTGGAAACGAAGCTGCCATGTAGCACGTGACCCATGCATAATTACTACCTTTGCAAGGAGGTATTCTCTCGTGAAAAGTCGAGGAGATAGCAGAGTGTGCTACCGCCGGGCTGCAAACACGAAGACAATGAAGGTTTTTCATGAGCAGGAGGACGAAAGCGACGGACGTCGCGGGCCCTGATAAGGTCATTGACTCGCAAGACGGATGCTATGTGGGAATGTTATGTCTCCATTCTCCAAGGGAGAGGACTCCCCACGTGATTCACAACGGGCATCAACAGAATCAATCCCGCTCGTTAGGTTTTTCAGACGGACATCCGCAAAAAAGCTAACGCTACCGGTGTAACATTGTTACAGTAATATAGGTGGCAGGAATAAGCGGTTTTATCACTGTATTACGATATTTACGACTGTCAAGAAAGTCGATTCTTGCATATATTACCACTAAAAAATAAATATTTAACTAAGCAACAATGCTTGATAAATAACGCAGCTATTGCTATAAAAACATTTCGAAACTTATCCAATTTTCTTGAAATTTTTTTGAATTATTCCACCAAGGAAATTCAATTTTCCTGAAATGAAAGATAACTTTAGGAAATAGAGTGGTCGATCAGAAATGCATTGAATCAGTGAAACAAAGGTAGGTACATACTTCATACCTAAAGATTGCAGAACCACATTCCGGAATGACGAGGCCCTACATGGATGATATGTATCTTGCAGACAAATAGATGCAGGGGTCAGAAACCTACAGCTAAATGCCAGAAAATAATTGAAGTAGAAAGAAAATATGAAAGAATAATTATGAGCAAATGATAGTAATAAAATTTCACGATTTCGTAGCATCTGTATAATAAGAGGATTGAGAAATAGTGAATAGGTTAAAACTTTATCCTAATAAATTGGAATAGTTACAAAAAAGAAATTAATGTAAAATCTGATTCCTTGTGGTTTTTTAATTAATAGTTTATTTAAATTCATCTAAGTAGTCTTGATTCCAATGTTACATATTTAATAATGCTTCTGCATTGCATATAAACATATTTAAGGAATACGTATTATTATGGCATAAAAGAATTCGGTTACATTTTCTTCGTGCTCAAAAATATAATAAGCGGCAAAGGCATGATTGAAATTCAAAGTGCAGATTAAATGCGTAAAGAGATTTTCTAAGGAGTCGTAAAAATAGTCATGAATTGAAAATGTCTGCATTTCTTATGAATTCTCTCCGTTTAAATTCTCCTCAGGTGGAATTACATCATAAGTAGGTCGCGTAGCAGACAAAGTCCCCAATGCGTGTCCTACAATTGGTTACGACAAATGCAGTAGCGGAAGACGTTCTTATCCACACTAAGAAAATTTATTGGATCCCGATACACACGGAAAACTCCAACGGTTGGATAAGGAAATCCGAGAAAACAGAATTAAGGGGTTTTCGTTTTTAAATTGAGTCTTGAGACGATATCCACGGATTAATTTTGTAAACGCAAATTTACGCCGAGTGTGACACGCTCTATGCACAAAATACGGAATCCCTAGCATTCTAAACTCCTAAAAAGATACTCAATATGCCTAAACTCGTCGCAGGCGGAACCAGCTTTAATAAATTCGGAAAATGAATATAAACGCATCGAATTCACACTCCTCCTTTGGCTTTGTTACCCAAATTGCTTCTTTCATTGCTCTTTGTAATATTGTTACCTAAAATTATGACGATAATGAGCGTGATAAGTATAAACAACAAAAACATACTCAGGAACAAAACTCTATAAATACCTACAAAGGATAGCCAACGTATCTTTATCCCACACAGAATAACTTAACTTAGGTCGCCAGTAAAGCCGAAAATATTTCGTCAAAACATTTGAGTATTATTTATAAACTATTTAATTTACCCGATTGTTTTTATAATTTATCTAGGCACTTAGTATGATAGTTAAATTTATGATAAATTTAAAATCACTGTATTTTATGCAACGACAAAATCGATTTTACACTAAAAAGAAAGATACTAGAGTATGATACATCAAGGTTAAATATTAGAGTTGAAAGTTTTTACAATTCTAAAGATATTAAGCTATACTACTTCGCACTTTCCCTCATAAAACTTTACTTCACCTGAGTCAACATGTTCCACTGCCCTACAGCATTATTAAGACTTCTGTCTTGATAATGTCTTGTTTTGAAGAGTCTTGAAATTAAAAAGTTGTATCACTTCATATCTTATTATGGATCTCCACAAAGTATCTGCTTCTTCCATTCAATTTAGTAATTTATAGGATTTCATTCGCGTAAATAAAAGGTGATCGTATTCGAGAGAATCTGTAAAAGTCTATTGTCAAGTAAAGTCGATATACATTCAAACATCAAAACCAGGGAATAATTATCGTAACCAAGCAATCACAAAATATCTACGATGGAAGAATGTGAGCGATATGGAAGGTTTGCAGAAATGTCAATTTTTTTATCTTGCATATCCATCAAGTTTCCGTACTACTTTCTTGCAGTAATTTTGCAACCCAGCCTCTCTGCACGGGACCTTTCAGATCTCTAGCGATAAAAATAAAACCTAAAAAATACTTTTAGTAACACCCTCAGTCTCCGCAACTCAAACATATTCACCAATGAGGCTCAGGGAATGAATAAAAATACGCATAAGATTGGGATTAAAAAAAAGTAAAAAAATTAAGGAATTTGAAAGTGTATTTGAGAAAAAAAATAACATAAAATCGGGAAACGCCACCACCGTACTTACGCCTGGCTAAATCTTTTCAAATGCAAACAGAGGCCGATATCTATCGGCCGGAAATTGCTTCTTTGAATTTTTTTCTCCCTCCCTCCCTTTCTCCGCCAGCACTGAAACTCCCGAATCACGCACAACCCTTCCAGATTCGACCCACTGAAGAGGGTTGAAAAAACTGTGGGGCTGGTGAGGGTGAGAAAAGAGGGTTTATGTATAAAAAAGGGGGACCTGAATTAAGCAAAAAAATACCCTTCGAACTCTCATTCCAATCCATCCCTGAGTGCGGAGATATTAGAAATGGTATAATAAAAATCCGCACACCCTCCCTCCAGGGTTCATTCCCATCAAATAATCCACCTCCTACCCCACATCTCCCACCCCTTTTATCTTACACCCCTATTATTCTGAATTTCTTCCTCGACACCATCAACTACTAACACACACGCTTCGTCCGTTGCTGGCGTGAACTTCGTCCACGTACCCTCTCCACAACGCGTAAAACCGACTTCCCAACTCTCGAACGATAAAAAAAAAAATACCTTCCACCCACGGTCGGAAACGCCATTTCCAACCATAAATCAAATACGACTTTCAATTGCAAATTTGATAAAACCTTTTAAGTGCTTTTTTCACTAGCTCTCTCTCTTTTTAAGCCTATCGCGACAAATCAGAATGGTTGATACGACGGGATGTAGCAGGCCAATTCTCTTTTTACATAAATGAGGATCGCCTTGGAGTTTATTTCGCGGCTACAAGATGATTTTCATTTAATGGCAAACGAAAAATTGGCGGTCACTTTGATGAGAGACTGACTTGGACATACTTATAAAAGAAGAAGAAAATAGTCGATCAAAAAGTTCAATATGGAGTACACACACGTACATGTGCCGTAAAGTTAAAGCTGAAAATTATTTAATTTCGGCTCCAAATACACTTGGAAAGATCAGAAAATGGTATTGACCCATAACTACATTAGCTACCTGGACAGATATAGCCTGATTTTCTGTATAAGGCTCAGAATAAAATTGCATCTATTGATGCGATGGCATAAACTCTTGAGTGAATAATTTCACGTTTGGATAACCAATTCAAATTACACTCCATTCTTCTAAAAGATGTCCAATACTGATGAGTAAAATATGCAATGTTCCTCCTCCTAAATGTCAAACCCTGGGACCAATTTCATAATTTTTTACTGAGTGACTGATAGGTGTATTTTACGCATGCTTTGTCGAATTAACATTCATCATTAACCGATTGTGCCAGCATGCTCATTTTAAGTTATGGTTTTTCTTTCTTCCTTAGTTTCAATAACTTTATTTAAACCAAGAAAGAGAGGAACTAAGCATACAATGATTTCAAATTACATAGAAGAGAAGCATATGGATGGCCTTAAAACAACTATAATTGACCATCGAATTTCTGACCACCAAACGCTAAAAATTCTCAAAGTAACCAATTTTCGGTTTCGTAGTTATGAGCAGAACATTTTTTAAAAGAAAAATTATCAATCCCATAACGGAAGAGTTTATGATGATGACACAGGCAAAAGTTATAACGGCAACGTAACAAGTTAGCTAAATAACACATTGCAATATTTATTTTCGCTTGACGCGGTTCGGGTTTGTCAAAAAAAATGTTCGAGTGCCTTGATTAGCCACGTGCCTTGGTTAGTATCGTAAAGTGGCTTGAAAAACTATCGTTTTCACAACAAAGCGCGTCGTCCGAAAATAAACTCAGTCGAAATACTACATTGCCTTGTTTAACTAATATAAATAGGCCCCACCACATAGTGCCACTTATCATAAAATATCTAAGTTAAAACGCCAAAACGTTCCAGCTGTGACTCATGGTTGATTTGTAACACCGAACACCCATGGTGTCATCCCATAGTGCTGGCTCTAAGAATCGCTTCTGTCGTTAACACGCATTTATGTAACCTACTATAGAAGAAAATGACCGCGAGGATGAAACCTACTTATCCCTATGCATCAATTTAACTTCACTCGGGAAAAATCCCCCAGGGCAATTTCCTCTTCCGCACCCGGAACGAAATAGGGCAAGTCTCTGGCTGCAAGGTCGTCGCAGGTCCTAGCATATTACCTATCCTCACGGGGCTAATCAACTCCCGTGGTTCAATTAGTATCAAGTGAAGCGGAATTGGGCAGGCACAGTCAACCGCCAGTATAGTACGCCGCTCTTAATGGCTAGACCCCTACGCCTATTCTCAGAGATCGCTAATGGTGCACATAAATTTACTTTGCAATTGTTATTAAATACTACGCTACCAATTCTATTATTCGGATCGTTGTTAAAAAATAAGTCATAACAAGCAGTAGCACGAAGGTACCACGTAAATTCACGTAGAAATATCACTTATATATTAATGCATTATTTTATTTCTCTTTCTAAAAGTGTAGTCGCATTCGCCATGCCGTTGCCAGGTTGAGTATCCATATCTACGTACAAAACTCACTAGCCGTCATAAAAGGCGCTTGGCGGGATATGTTTGGCACATGAACCAGCAACAGAAAAATAAAAGAACAACAGATCCGCGTTGTAAGCGATTTAAGTCCTACATTGTTCGAGGAAGTAATGATTCTTTATAGACCTGGATATATGGTACAGATTAATCTAATAATCAGATATACTCCTTGTTATCGTGAAAAGTACTTACATTTTACTTTCATCACTAAGACTAGATTCCCAATTTTTATCTTAATTTTTGCGGTTGAAATACTAGTTATAATTTCGTGTTTCACAGGTAGGCGAATTTATAGGAGGGATTACAACCTTTATTTTCAGGAATGATTGCGTAAGTTTTTGACAATAAATACGTCAATGACACAGCAACCGATGCGAAATCAATTTGGAAGTATTAAAGTATTGTTGATTAAATTGAAAAAATTATTGTATTAAAGTAATTGAAATTAAACTTTCGAATGTACGAAATGTTGCACGAGAATTGTGCCTTGAAATAAGAAAGGATTTAATTTCCCAAACACAAAATTTTCAATCGCACAGAGAATTGTACAGAACTTCTATGGCCCAGTCAGGCAATTGACTAATCATACACGAATGCACCCACTGTTCGCTAAATTTGCTCGGTAAAATTCGAAGCGTATCGATTACAGGGCCACAACAATGCAAAAGTATTCTGCAACTGAATATGATTCGTTTTAGCGTATATTCTAAACATTATGACCATCGGCATATAGCACGCAATATCGAGGGTGGATTCACGCACAAATTTACCAGGAAAATGTAATCGCATGGACCGGATAATTTTGCCAATATGTAAGAGAATAATTGCTTCAGCTGCAATTCTAAGCATTTGCATTGCAAAAAGTAATCGCAAACAAACCGAATTTGCCGGGGTCAACAAAAATTGTTGGGTAATTACACGACAAAGCAAAATTAACGGATTTATCATTCCACGACTTTCAAATTAGCGTAATGAATGCTTATTTCCGAGAGAATACTTTCCGATTCCCATGAGATAGGAGAGTTTTTTTAAACATACTTTTTGCAACTAACAATTTTAAATTTAATTTCAATTCTATTGGGAAATAAAGAACCAAACTTTATCCCCTGAGTACGATGTTGGTATTTTTTACCGTATTTGCCGACTAGACCGTAGCCTTTCAACTGCTACCCTCACTTATTCCACATTTATTCTTAACTTCTTCCTACTTCTTAATTTCATACAAATCAATGACCCAATAATGTCTAGCTTTGACCACGAGAGTAATACCTACTATAACCTTTATTTAGACTGGCCTGTGTCATTGTAATGACCAACATTAGTACCCACTCGTAATGGATAGAAATTCTACTTTCCTATTGCTTTCACGTAATTTGTAGTCTCCAGCTTCAAAATTAGGTAGGTATCTTGAAAAAATCATTCCATTACCATCGTAGGGGATTTTTTTATAATGGCAATTTATGTGAATTTAATTATCGCCTTTAAAATTTCAGGTTATATATATTTTGCATGTATAGAACCTCAAATTTTGTATTATATAACCTGAAATGACCGAGGTCTACATTTGCCAATATCTTTAACCTGCAAAGTGTACGTCAGTATTTCTTTGATGCTATTTTCCGAATCTTTAGGAAGCAGCGAATGTTAAAAAAGGTCTACTCTATATGCTCTAAAATTTCAAGATGAAATCAGTAGCCTTTAAGGGATAATATGTCTCAAATGGAGTCAAAATAACACCGATCAAGTGGGTAGCATACATAATTTAAAGACAGCTCAAATGGCATTTACTTTTAATGAGAAAGCAGGTATGGAGGGGAAAGAAATGATAATGCAATCTTTCCTTAGCAAATTTTGAAGTATTCTAGGCCTCTATATAATTAACGACACATATATTTCCGAAGGGTTAGGTCTTTAAGTAAAATATTAAAAATTTTCAACGTTTCGAAGATGTAATGAGTTTCCTCCGTGTTTAATTGAAGTATGGTCGAATTTTTTGTTACTTTAACCCTTTTTATCGGAATTGAGTTTTTTCAGCCTTAAAAAAAGGCTTCCCGTTACTTTAAAGTAACAATTATTATTGATTAAAAACAAATAATACTACTTGCCATATTTCAAATAATCCCTGAGGAAGAACATTACTTGTTCGAAACGGCGAAATGAAATATTTTGTACATAGACCTACCTTCCAAGAAATACATCTGCCATTAATTATCTGGAGGACAAGACTTAAATATGGTAGAATTTCATATTTAAAAAAATAACTCAGCCATATTTAAATAGGCCCAAGGAAGAAAGAATACTGCATGCTAGAAACGTTGGTGAACTAGAGCATTTTATTTATGGGGAAAACCTCAATAAATATTTATTCCCTCAGAGTAAAAGTTACGCTGTCGGAGATGGAACGGACCTCGAGGGACCATATTTTTTTATTTATGTAACTAATTTTGCACATCAGCCGTGACGCCAATTTACAGTGAATGCTTTAAAAAATAACAAGAATTAAACACAACACAGTAACAATATAAAAACTAACCAATTGTTAATCAGTACGGATAGTAAAACATTAAATTGGCAAACAGATGGGACAGAACTTGTGCGTTGCATGTCTTGCATGACAGGTACAAAACATCCATAGAAGGAATGAGCAAATATCTCATAAAAGCATAAAGAAACGACAAAATAAACGAAAATTTTCACACTTTTCATCGGAATTCAGTTATTTTAAATGAAAAAAAATCCAAATTTGGGCTCCTCATGCTTAACACTAGCATGTCCGACATATCCTCACAACCTATTATGCCCGAGTGGGTCAATTTGACCAAAAATGATCATGTTTGCATATTTTACTCAAAAAACTTAATTACTTCCCAGCTTATTTATTAACATTGTATACAAAGCTTTTGGGAGGGTCGTAGAAAATTTAATTAGACGAAAAATATTAAAATTGTAGTAGTTAAACAATTTCTATGGTGTTATGGGAACTAGCTTCCACAAATTTGTGAATACCTATCACTTTTCATCTGATGGGTTTGGGAGGTACAATGAATTTCAATGGTATCAGGTTAAAAAAATGACAGTAACAGTTGGACAAAAAATCAGTGTAAAACACACCGTTACATTGAATGCAAAGCAACAGTAGAAAGGCTGCAAATGGAATTAACTCCCTGGGTCAAAGTGACCTATCCGGGCATGACGGGTATAAGTGATGAGAAAAAATGGAAAAAATAATATTAATATCAGGCCCAACTTTTGCACAGTGGTAAACCAAACTAAATGATTAAAAGTCATGAAATATGAGTCTAAAACTTTTCTTCCTTTCAAAAGAATCAACATAAATATTCTCTTTTTGGTCAAATTGACCCAGCCGGACATTCTAGTGTTAAAGTATCTTTGGACACAGGTTCCCATTGTTTTAAGGTAACCAACTTGTTGTACATGAATAATATAAACTTATTAAGGTCATTCTGAGGTGGGTAAAACATAGCTTTTTCGAATCATGGAAGAGAAGGGCCGGCCTGGCGTACCTACATCCACCACTATGCCTGTGCTGAATCCCCTCCGTGTAACTTCGACCCGAAGACCTAATGCATATAGATCGTATCTTCGCCGCCCTATATGTCTGAAGCACTCCCCTTCATCCTATGCCGTCAATCCAGCGTCTCGTCGTCCTACCTTGAATGATCCCGTCCCTCTTTCCATAACCGTTTCCCCCTTTTCATGTCTTTCCGCTCTGTTAAACATTCCCATCTTTTCGCCCTCCCCCTTCCTTTCATCCTATTTACTCTGAATTTCTCAATTCAACTTCAACGTCTTCTTTCTTTAATATCGAATATTTGTGTCTTTATGCAAATCACTGGCAATCCTACCCCACCTTATAAGGAGTTTTCATAACTCTCACGCTTCGCATTGCATAAAATGCTTATCTGATATCTCTACGCGTTGATTCTTTACGACAAAAATATTTCCCTTAATTCGTAAAATTCATTATTCGAAATGCCTACTAAGTGCAAGACGGGGGAAACTTGTTTAGATTTTTGTGCGACATTTACGAGGACATGTTTCCTTTCCCAGGTCACTTCATCTTTTGCGTGGTAAAAATGGTTGCTCTTTTTACGGTAAATGAGAAGGTACTTAATTACGTACATAGATTGACTTGGAAATTACCACCTGATTGTAATTTATCACTAGCTGTTAGCTATTAGCTATAACATATCCTTTGATGAATGAGGTTTAAATGTATGCAATAAAATATAATTATTACCACCGAAAAATTTACATATTATTCACATAGTATCTGATGGAATTTGCTAACATAAGGGTCTGTCGATTAGATGCAAGAAAAGCACGTATATCAGGATATATTCCGATAGTAACAAAGTCACATAAATTACCATGGGAATTCATTTCCTCTGGTCCGGGAATCGAACCGCGGACCTTTCTGGGCCTCTCCCGAATAGCCAAAAGGTCTGTGGATATATTCCCTGTCCAGGGTAAATGCTTCCCATTGCAAATGATGTGGACATCACCACCGTTCTCGCGGCAATATTGAAATATTACACGGCAACAAAGTCCATTTCTACTCATCACATGACGATCAGTCAAACAAGGAGAAGAGAAATTACGTTTACTCACGCAAATCAACCGCGTAACCTTCCAATTACGGCCTATACTACGATAATCCTCCCTCCAGTGACGTTTTTCCTCATCTGGCGACTCATCCCCTGAGGGACTGCTTGGGCATCCGACGGTATGCTATACACGCACCGCTGGACATCGCGCAGAGGACGGCACGCGTGATCAAACCAGCCGTGCCTCTCTCACGGGGCAAGCAAGAACACGCACCGATGAATAAGGCGACCCCCCACCCCCCAACCTTACCCCCTCGCAAGGGACGTCAGTTCTCAGGTCAGCCTACCTACTTGCCTACTCTCACACGCGTCTTCTTCTTCGCAAACACGAGCACAACCCACACTCAAACGGTAGAACTAAGACCTCATTTGTGATAGAATGAAATAAAATTACTTTGTTTTATTCCAAACATTATTTTAAATAGCACGACCCGGGTTTCAACATCTAGTGTTATCATCAGGTACAATTCGATGGGTGGCATGCTCTTAAGGCCGTTTTACACGGGGCACGGAATTGCGCAGGTTAGAGCTGCATTAATTTCTAAAATGTTGTGGAATTGCGCGAATGCATGAACGAAATTAGAACAGGGGCTATTTTCCCGTCTCGCATCCACGCATTCTCGCATGTGTTCTAGCAATTCACCGCTTTACACGACGCAATTTTGATTGCGCCTTCGCACGTACGTCAGATTGCGCAATTCCGTGTACCGTGTTAAACGGCCTTTAAATAGGAAATCGTGGGTGTAACGGGGGGAAATTGAAAAAGGGAGCGGGTGGGAAGGAACATTGATGACGGGTAAAGCTGTTTTTTAAGAAAGGAGTGGGGGGGGCCTTGGGCTGGCTCGCATGGGATAAACGACAAGGAGGAAAGATAAAGGGGGAGGGGTTCTCAAAAGGTTTAAAAGACATGAGGGAATCAAGGTTGAGGGATGGTAGGGGGATGGTAGTGTGACTTTAAGTAATAGTGACTGGGAGGGGAACATATGGTTATTACAAAGTTTAGTGGGGTAATTCACAATCTCAAACTGTTCTAAAAAGTCCATTTTTCTCCCCTTGTCAAAATACATTATTTAATTTTATTCTATAATGAAGCAATTCCACAAAATAACGCTTGAGACCGTGTCTTATATACTCATTTGTGGTTTATCACTTATTAAAACACGTGACATCATGTTAAAACATTATCAGTAAGTACCTAAAACAAAGCCTTGTCTACATTTTCCCGAATCTCATGGACAAAAAATTAGCAACTAAATGCATAAGGAGACAACTTTCCAAATTCAAATATTGATATATATTTACATAGTAGTAATTATTAAGTTTTAAACAAGTAATACACCAAGAAACTTGACCACCAAGTGATTAATAAAAGCATGTGTGATTCTAAAATAAATAACTGTAGCTAAACTGACAGGATATTCTAATGTTAAAATTTTAGTGAATATCTTTTTTTTCTTTAACTTGTTCTTTTATCAATTGGTCGTACGTCCGTTGCCTTCGACGTAAATTGAGTGGTTTTTTGATCCTATTATATGCCATCAAGGAGTGTAATAAAGGCTTCCGAGAGGCAGAGGGAATTTAAAGATGATTATTTAATGCCAAGTAAATGCAGCGTCGAAATTCAACAACGAAGACTGTAGAACGGAGTCGTAAGGTCCTACAAATGAATTTCTCTCAAACATGTTCTGCTCTCCCGAATTAATATTCATAAAATTATATTTTACTAACAGGTCTGGCTTTCATCACTTGGCTAGCCAACAAATATATACAATTAACACTTGCGTACTCCAAAACTATTGAATTACAGAGTGATATCATGAGTGAGTTTTACATCACCAAAAAATACCAGGTGAGCTTGCGTCCTCCAAAACTATTGAATTACAGAGTGAAACGGAATTATGCACCATGTTTTCCTGATAACGTGTCTAGATGAGTGATAAGGTAAACGAACCGCGCACGAAGAGGGGCCTCATGAACGTTTCCCAAAAGCGACGCTTTATTTCCTGACTCTAAGGATCGCCACATCTTGTCTATTCTTCTCGCCGACGCACAACTGCCAAAAAGTTTCCGCTTCAGTGCGGACGAACTTAAGCCCTCCCATGACGTCCCAAATGTTTTCTCTTCTTCGGACAACCTATCCCGGCGGGACATCACGTCCGTTGCCGAAAAGAAAGGCTCCAGCAAAAGTGCTCGCACGGTAAGTAAAACTCGAGGCAATCTGAGGAAAATCGGACACGTGGTCGAACAGGGACGATTTTCACAGAGTTACCTGACGTCCGTTCTGGGATGCAGTTCATAGGTGTGGTTATTATCATAAAGAAGGGTAAACGTAACCACTAAGTACATATAATATCACCTTACTTCTCATATGTTATATCGAAACATTAAAGAAGACAGTAAGGTCCGACATATTGAGAGTATGAATTTAGGGAAACAACAGGAAGACACAAAAAATAATAAACAACCGATAAATACCTCAGGTTAACATAAAAAATATGCGGTGATAAAAAAGGTATGAAGGGAAAAGGATGGTTAAGAAGACCCTAAGTCCGATATCCTGACGTGAGTATTTCGTGCTGAGAACTTACGCTATCATCTCGGAATTTTTACGTTGCACAGAGTTACACTCTTCAGCCCTTTTCTTTTCATAAAAAGTGAAAGGTATACCTCAGATGGACAATTTAGAATGATTAGTAATTTTAAGAAAAATAATAAGTTTAATACATAGGTGGAGCGGCACTGATACTCTTTTCTATGGAAAAACGCCTGAAGAGGACGCAAAGACGTAGAAATCAGCTTTAGGGAACAATAATAAGGTTCAATTTAGCAGATATTATTCCAGTAGCATTGAATTGCACTTACTATAACAATTATCTGCTAACATAAATCGAAGATTGTCTGATTGTTCACTGAAGCAAACGGCAATAAGACGCGGCGTGCGAACAAGGAATTAAACATTGCATACGGTATGTTTAAGAAGAAGCATCATTCATGCTCCCTCGAAGGAATAAAATAAGAATTTACCTTTACTGAATAAGCTGACGTAAAATTTACATATTGCTAGACATAGGATAATTTATGAAAAAAGCCGTAGAAAATAAAATGGCATCCAATGCTTACCCGTCGAATATAATCAAGAAAGGATACTCAGGCTACATCTAATCAGATGGATCCAGGCCAAATGCAGAGAGATAACCCCTATAGCCCGAGTAGCCTTAATTGAGTCGTTGAAAATTTTGCAATTCTGTCTACTCTAAGTCTATGGATTGAAAATTTCAAATGGAAGTTTTAGGTTTCAGACAAGAATTACGTCAGGAAAAAAGACAAAACACTACCGTTAGAGGGTAAGTGATACGATCTCTTAACCCAGGACAGGGCGCGCAGCGGAGTGTAACATTAGACGGCGCGTGGGTTGTAATCGACACTCTAAAGAAAATATTTTTTTCTCTTCCCTGCGAATGATATGGTTATGCTGTGTTCCTTTTCTTAATAGGGCCACCGAATTAAACTGATACTGATAATTATTCTTATTAAATAACCATCGAAGGATATAAAATGAGAATTTAACTTCACTGAATAAACTGACGTAAAATTTACATATTTTAGATATAGGATAATTTATGAAAAAAGTCGTAGAAAATGAAATGATATCTAACGCTTTCCCGTCAAATAAAATTAAGAAAGGCTACTCGGTATGAAAATATACACCCCACGCGCCCTTTCCCCGGTCAAGCTCAAGGAAGCCACTAAAAGACACGTCTGAGAAAAGGGAAATCCTTTGAGGGCAAAGGGCAAAACGTTGGCTTACCGGTATCTGGCGGAGGAAGAGGAGGAATTGGGCGTCCACGCGGCAGGGGTTCGACACCTGCGACCGAACTGCGGGAAATAAACTGACAACGGCCGACCACGAGTCGTGGCAGCCACGGCGATTCGAGCGCCTATACGTACTACAACAGAGGCGGATGACGCGTCGGAGTCGAGCAACCTCGGAGGGCCCGTCAAACGACCCCAGGGCATGCGTCGCGAGGCCGCGGGCCGAAAAGTTCGTCACTGATTTTGGCGTGTCGCGTGGTCTCGAAGTGGTAGTTTCACTACATGAACTCACTACGCACTCTCAACATGAACTCTAGCTCTGGCAATGTCAGCTGTTTCAAGAGCATTATCCTTAGATAACTGACTATTCTTCTGAAGAAATGGAAGGCGGATGAGTCTTAAATTTCTCTGCATGAGAGGACAATCTCACTTATACACCTTATCGAGGGTTCTTTTGGGAACACTGTGAGAGGGAAGAGAACCCAGCTTGAGCTTTCTCCTCTCCGCTACTGCTGAAAAATACGGAAAACAATAAGTAAACAACAACTGCCTCAGTAAGGTTCGTTCACTGTTAATATTCCAGCTTCGGCGAGCCAATATCTTGCTAGCTGCACTGCGATGCGATAGTGAGATAGTATTCTATTAACTTACCTCCAGGAAAGTAGTCCTGGGGTGTGAAATGCTTGGCACAAACGTGCATGTGGTTGGACACTAGTTATTCCATCTTCGGTACTACAACCCACTTTTGTCGTAAACTTTCTTCCTTCGTAAAATAATGGAAGCTTACTTCGGGTGCATTATAACTTGAACACTGTGAAACGCTGGAGTACGTGGTGTTTCTAGAGTTTTTCTGGGACTGTGGCACCGTCAAATACTTGTGGTCCATTATTTCCGCAACGTAAACAAAGCTACGAGCAACGAATGTGTCTGAGTTAGCGTTCTTCCAGGCGTGCCCGCCCGGGGCGCTGGGGATAATCTTTGCATCGCCAATAACCTGCGGAACGGCTTTCGCCTTCGCCTAATCAACGGAAGAATTGGAAGCCCCATATCCACTTTCGAGTAGGCACCACTGGCATCAAATCTACACTCCTACTTGGAGTTTTAACGGACTCGTCAGTCGCCTTGGCCACTTGCACACACACCGATTTTGGACGGCTGGTAAAATATCGACCGTCCACATTCCTATATTGAACAACTGGAGGGCATGGGAACTTGCACACTGACTGACCACGAACTGACGCCGGTAATGGGCAGCCGGCCATTGCCACTGTGCATCACGACAGCCAAGCAAGTGATCGTTTGAGAAATCCGATCTATGTACTTACAAGCATCGTTCCATTGATAATATGTATTTCGGTTGGGCTTTTACCGGCCGTCCAAAATCGGTGAGTGCATTGTGCAAGGAACCTTTGTTGATCTCTATGACAAGCCGGGCACAGTCGAATCACCTCCTCTTGAGCTGCCATTTTAGTGTTTACCATCCCGTGCTTTGCGTTCTTAGATCGCATGCTACGCGCACGGATAATACCGTGAAGAGACTCCAATCCGACCCGAAGAAGATTCATGTTGCCACTTCGCGCGCATTTTGATCGGTTTTCAAAAAAGCCGGCAACACGTAGATGAATGAAAAGCGATCTTTTTATTCTCTATCATAGCAATACTGAATTGGAATAGCTAGGAATAACCCAACACCTTGACCTCACAGTCACTCTTACATGACATCTGTTCCTCGCCGTCAGTTTCTTAAATCTCCTCTCTTCTTTCACCTCCGCTAATATGCCCATCAACTTCTTAGCATTCAATAGATCCTTATAAGACCTATTTATTCTCTGCTTATTCTCAAAGTGATGCTCTTTTTTTAATCTTAACTATTATCTTTTAGTTTTAATTCACCCAATGTTAGAATCGTTGAGTATTTTTGGGACATATGAAATAAGTAAATAAAAAAACTATAAGTTACGGTTAACAGCCCAAAATATAACTTATAGATATAGTTGGATTTGCCTGCCACTGGCATTAGCGGTGACTTTTATAAACCCATTTTAATGCGCTTTATTTAAAAACACATCAAGTGACCGACTACTGAATCCTCTTTTGCAATATTCGTGGCCACGTGTTCGAGATTTTCTAACGTTTAAGGAGACGTACACCTGCATCCATCGATATATTTTGCATTTTTCCTGACACATTGCTTTTTAATAATTTACTCCGAGGGTCATGACTTTTAAAGGTGTATGCAGGATGTAAGCTAACATTTACCTACTTATATCTGAATTAAGGAAATAATACCGTGGTATTTTATCTGGCATGAAGTAACGTAATTATCAAAAGGCCAACTCGGGTTCAAATCCCGGCAGTGGCAGAGAATTTTCAAAGATTGCCCGATCTCTGCTTGAGTGTTGTGTGGAGGATATTTCAAGCGTAACACTCCGTCCGTCGGATGGGACGTTAAGCCGTGGTCCCCTTGGCGCCTTTCGTTAAGAGCAGGCTAATGCCGACGCCGGGTTTCTCTCCACCCTTCCTTCCACACCCTTCCCTCATGGCGCAAATGACCTCAGCTGTCGGTCGCCTCCTCCAAATACCATACCATACCATCAAAAGGCCATGGCTTGGCCTCGTATCTGCGAATTTTCTCTAGAAATGCTTTGGAATCCGTTAGATAAAATATAAACATAAATCTCACTTATTTGAAGCAGAAAATGTATTTTAAAGGGGTGAAATTTAATTACCGATAGTTTTGCAATTATCCCTAGCATGGGGTAAAATAGAATCTGTTCACCATTATTTTACTCCTCTCCCATAAATTTTTCAGCGATTATAGTAACTTTAACCACTGTTTAATAGACCATGCATAAAAACGAAAGACATAATCCACTTTTAGGGATTAAAAGGCATTTGATCTCTGGGATGATATACAGAATTTACGTGAATCACATTTAAGCAGATAAAATTATGGTGATAATGGAAGAGTATTTTTAAAAGTATCTCAATGAGCGATACCACAATGAGAATTTACACCTAAGTCACATAGTATAAATTTTGAGAATCAACTGCCATACTAACTACAAATTTACAACAACTAATGTGGACACTATTTTGCCAAAGCGAAGAGCCATAGTTCGATCACTGATGGTTAGTTATAAGTTACAGCTAAAAATAGAAGCGACAGTTCTCAAAACGAAAAAAAAGGAGGGTCACAAAATTAAATTTTTGGCAGATCCTTCTGCTCTTGATATTTATTTAAATGGAAAAGTGAATGAAACTCTTTCATCCAGAAATAATTGAAGGGTCGATTTAACTTCGCCAACAGTGGGTACGCTGGTTTATAACTCCGGGGTGCGGTTTCAACCTCCCACAAATTTCTGTTAAGCACGGAATGTAAAAAAATGGACGTATACATGACAGAAGGCGAGCAATTCTGGTGATGGAGATAGGGTTGGAGGGACAGCGGTGACATTTCCAATTTTACCGAAACAAAAGATGGGAAAACGTCAGAGAGAGAAAGTGAACTGCATCATATGTCCTCAATTCCACTCTCCCTGAAGGGACCTTGTTAGATTATTGAATTTCAATCCATGAGGGGAAGAGGATAACGTACAAAATTACACATATGTATGTGAAAGTAAATCTGTAGGAGAACGTTTGGGGAAGACACATCCATGTATTTCGCTGCCAAAAAAATTGAGAGGGGATATAATTCCTCCAATAAACTGGAAATGAAATAACGAAGGGGACTGGCTACGCAAGGCTCATGTTACGGGCCACAGTTGCTTCTGCCAATACGTGGATTAAGTCCCTGGCAACCGAATGACTGAAATTTCACGAATGAGATTATTACATATGTTACTTAAATGCATTATTGCATTAGAATATCCAGCATGTTGCTATCTGTTAAAAATTTTCCGTAGAAAAGCCGAAAGAACTTATCCAAAGTATGTTAGAAAAATAAGGAATTTTTATACGCATTTAATGCTTTAAGACATTTATAACACAACATGGTCAATCGAATAAAAAGTAGAAAATACTTCATATTTACCTACATTCAATTTGATTCATTTGGCATGATGCATTAAAAGCATATTCAGTCAATACCAGTATTAACTGTATAGAGCTCTAAGTATTTCTGTAACGTAAGGAACCTTACACGTATCTTAAACAATAAATGATAATTCACAGGTTATTCACAATGATTCATCTAATGGAATAATTCCCAGAAACGTATTTTCGTCAATCAAATATATTTTACAAGTACACTGCATGTGAAAGGATAGTCTGTATTTTAATCTGTTTGATGGTTATATGTTGTAATACCTTTATTTCAAAAAATAAATTCACGTTCGTGCCACACATGCATTTCGATTAATAGTTTCATTTGGCAAGCCAGTAAGTTGACAAGTATACTTAATCTACCCTGGGGTATGAATTTTTTTAAAAGAACAAGTACTGAGCGAAATTTCTTGAGGACGCGAGTCAATCGTCGCCGTCAACTCGTTAACGTGGCACACGATGTAAGAATAATAGTAGTGTTTAACTAGGTCAGTCTTCTCAAAGCCATGAAAAAGGCCCGAAATTCCTTGAGCAAAATGACCAATGGAAGATTTTACTCGGCCTTTGTAGGCAAACTGACGGATTTGAAAAGCTTTAGAGAGGATAAAATCAAACGCGCTCAGAGAGAGAATTCCACAAGAATGGGCAAGGATGAGTTTAATGGCTTAGGAGTAATTTTAGGGTTTAATATCATGGAGTGAGTACGAGACAGACGGACCAGAGCTTTGACTTTACCATGGTAGGAAGCGGAATAACGTTAAAGAGCTCAAATAATTCCAAGCTGAATTCACAAAAGCATCTGAAATTGAGGGAAAACGGACACTAGACTTTACGGAGTAGAATAAAATGTAGAAAAAAGTAAGCGAGATTTAGAAAAAGAACAAACTGTTACGGATTAGCATGTAACTATGATGAATATAGAGGAAAGTATGCCGTTAAAAGGCAAACAACTGTCCAGCTTTGATCCACAATTACTATGTATTTAGTACACATCAACGATTTCGATTTGAGACAGCCATTTATGATAAGCCGAACACCAGCCAGGCGCCAGTATTTTTACGTATGTCTCATCTGAGCAGTAAGAAAGATGTTTCTGAGGTAGGAAGAGGAGGCTGGCGAATGGAGGGTGACAAAACTTGGCTGGCCAGATAATGATAAGTATTGTTAAACAATAAACAAAAGCATGGTAAATGACAAGCAAGACCAAAAAAGGCTGGGAGGAGGAGAATTAAATGGTGGATAATCACAGATTAGCTTTTTGAGAATGAGTTACAGATTGTAGTGACGAACAAGTGTAGAACACATCTTCATTGAAAAAATAACAAATCAAGATCATTCATTAAAAAATGTGCAAGTGTTTTTCATTTTCAGTCATGGGGGAAAATTCCAAAAAGTAAATGCTGATTCAATTGTTTTAATGAGAAAAGTATTTATTATGATGTGGAGATTATTTGCAGCTGACGACAGACCTTCATAGCTTATTCCGCATCAGGGACATCGGATTGACCGGATGAATGGAGGCCCATGCTTGATTTAGCAGGCATCACTGTGATTAAGACTTGGGGATATGTGATTAAATAAGGCGTAATCTCGGGAGATCTCCCGAGAGCGCACTCTCTGCAAAATTAAACTTAATAATTGAGGATAACAGACAGCAATGTCGTACGGAGGCCCAAAAGGCTGTCCATATGGCAGCCGATTCATTTTTATTGACGGCGAGTCAAAGCTTAATGGACCAGCGGATAAATGCCACTTAAACCTCCAATATACGCCTGCTTTCCTCTGGGAAAGCGTTAACGTTTCATTTAGAAGTTCTTTAAAGACCTAAAAATAGGAAACGATCCCTTAAAATCACATGGAGTGAGTACACTAGCGGGAAAAAATGATATTGAAAAAAACGAGGATGAAAAGTCTAGGGCATAATTCTAAGAAAATTCACTACTAATTGCTGGAAGCTCTATTATGTCAAAACAACGCGATAAGTCAATTGAAAATGCGTCTCCTATATGTCTCCTATATAACTCAAAGGCTCTCGTTTAAATATCATTTCTGCTCAGCGGCTATTATTTTTGTAAGTAATGAGATAACTATTATCATCTAACTTCCTCTAACTTCTATCATCAAATGAGATGAAAAATATCCATTTGGTAAAGAGTATAAAAGGAAACGGCCAAGCAGGAATGCAAAAAGAATTTAGCCGAACACAGAGGTAAACAAATGAAAATTGCTAAGTCTGAAGAAGTGAATTATCCAGGGTAATTCAACTTTTCGGAGTGAAAAGAAATTAAATGGGTCGAAAACAACACGATTAGTGAAAGAGCTAAGCTTTCAGGTAATAAACACATATTGTTATCAAGTCATTTTCAGGAGGCAGGGAATTAACATCCTGTTGCAGCATACTTATCATATAGCATACATTATTTTATTTTGCGAATACTATCTTTCACGATTAAAAAAACAGAGCCACTTCGCTTATAAGAGCATTGAATTTTAGAGAGAAGGTGCTTGCGTGATAGCAGTTAAGGCATGCGTAGAAGTGAATAGGAGCAGGAAATGTACCGTAATGGATAGGAGCAAGAAATTATTTGCTTCCAAAAAACACGACAAGTCTGAAAGCTGAGGGACAATGCACTACATTGTTGGGAGGGTAAAATGGGGACTATTCTCTCCTCAAGTCTACGTTAAAGGTGTACTGATTCGTTGTTATTGGGAGAACTATAGGTCAATGGTAGGAAAAATTAGCGCTGATAAGATTAAGGAAAAAAATAGCTTCCCTGGTTAATTGTTTATCTATGATATCTACGATAAATGAGAGTTTATTTATGATATGGTGATTAGTGTGAACTGGACGCCATCTATCATTCATTTGCAGAACTAGAACAGAAATCCGCCGCATACATGGTATAGAAATTGAGTAAAAATGTTTGCTTGGCCGTATCGTTATATCTCCATTCATTACTATGTTCACGTTATTTTTCTCTCAAAGCCAAATATGCCGAGCATAAAACATATACAGTAGAACCTAGGGTAACGGCCACAATCCGTTCCGGAAAGCTGGTCGCTATCCGAAATATTCGCTATCCGCAACAATTTTCCCCATAAGAAATAAAGGAAATAGGAATAATTGGTTCCTAGCTCCTATTGATTCCCTATTATGTAAAAGTTACAGGGCATGTAGGTATTGTTTTACATTGTATTACTTGTAGAATTACTATTGTAGACATTGTATTCCTTTGTATCCATTTGTGATCGCACAGCACCAAACACAAACATGGCCGCTACACATCTGTTCGCTAACCGAAATTTTGTTTGCTATTCGAAGCAAATTTTTAGCGAAATATTTGGTCGTTATCCGAATTGTTCGTTATTAGAGGCGTTCCCAAACCGAGGTTTCACTGCATATACTTTCTGCCGGTTTAGATAGAGATATCAGAATATTTTCTGCCAGTAATAAATCCCGAAACATGGATTGAGGCCAATTATGATCCTATTTTGCCGTATTGGCAGTAGACAAATCTATTCCATACTAGAAAGTTTCTGCCTCGTGAGGTCATAAAAATTTATTTCCGAAATATTGCTGACGAGCATCCCTGGACATGCCTTAAAGGCATAAAACGTCAGATATACCAATATTTACTAAAAGCTAAGGTCCATCAAAGATCATAAAATACGCATAGGACGCTTAAAATATATTTTTATAATACTTTTTCAGTGTATTCTGATAATAAATTGTAGAAATGTTACTGAAGAGAAATTTTATAACGTCTTGACGAATAAATAAACCTCTATTAAAACAGAGGCATACAAATGATGAATCTGTAAATAGAAGTGCTGATAGTATTTTTAAATGGATAGCCATGGGGAATATGGAGTTTATGGAGACTGTGTACACTGAGTAATACGAAGACGGATCACGTTCAGCGGGTGTGAAATTGCTTTTCCTCGAGCAAATAGAGATGACCACTCGCTACAAGTTGATATTGAAACTGCCCCCTGGCGGAGAGGGATAAAGATTGAAATTTTGATTGTCTTTGGATTCGCAAACGCAATATAAAAAAGTCTGCCAAAAACTGAATTAAATAATTCCACGTCAAGCGAGGTAACAATTTTTCCCCTTATTGAAATAGCGATAATATATGGCTCACCTAAAAAAATATGGTCAATATTTCGAGAGATCATTAATTATTGAAAATGCTACATCCTCGAGAGCCGTTACATTTTAGAAAACATTTTTTCCAAAAAGAATAGTGCTATAATCATAAAGTCAGCTTTATTGAAAAATCTTAGTAATATTGAAATTAAATTATATTTGAATGACTTACGCAAACGATGTTCCTAGACCGCATTGAAAATATAGAAAAATCGTGTATTTATTTTCCCATTCCATCCCCATCGTAAAAAGGGAAAACTAAGAAGAATCAGTGGATTCCAAAATCATAGCCAGACGTGGTTCTCTAACCACCCTTTACTAAACCACAGCTGGTAGTACGTAAAGAAGGTTTTTTTTAATAAGCGGCATTGAATATTTTTTTTCCTGGAATTCTGATTATTTTCAAGGAGCCATTTTATTATAAAAATTGGACTCATTGGTATATTAGCAATACATACGTGACGTGTTATATTATCTCTTATCTATTCTCACCTCCTCATTCCGTCTTAGATTTATCATCTCGTATAGGAATATCAAAGTGCAACTTTGGGAAATATGAATAATTTACCGAATCCGAGTTGAAATATTGGAATTGACTGCTTCCAAGCTACATAGGGCCAAATCATTATCTAATGATCAACTACAGACAAGTGCTGGATGTGATCGATACACCGTGAGTATTTTAATAATAAAAATTAACGGCGATTCTAACGAAGAAAACCCCTCATGTTGAAATAAATAAATAAGTTAATATGCGGGTAAACTGAGGGAATAACTGAAGCATATGCAGCGGTGCAATGTGGGACATTTATGTCCATGGACGTGGTATTATTTCCAGGTAGAGTAAAAACAAAAATCAGAGGAAAAAAAGTAAATGGGATAGAGGAAAGATAAAAGAAAAAGTGAAAGGATCCCAAAAATAAAATCTTTTTTTGATTTAGATGTCACTACAAAAATCAGGGCTCGCAAATTAATTCATTGCAATTTTTTTCCACTTTCCGTGTTTTAATTTTTAAAGATTGCCAGCCTTACCTAATGGCTCTAAATGGGACGGGTGATTCACTTATTCGTGAGGTGAAAGGCTTTTTTTTTACAGGAACTAAAGGGATACATTCCAATCTGAAAAATAAACAATGATATTTATTCGCTGAATTGGGCCCATTTATCGTTCACATAAAGATAATAAGGAAAACGTGGACACTACTGTAAAACGACGAACTTGAGAGACAACCTCGAACCCTACGAAGTACAAAAATTTTTAAAACGAAGTAAACAAATACATTTGTTTCAATTTCTTCCCCAAAATGTGCCAGAGGAGACCACTAAAGCTTAGAGACATATTTCGCATTTATAGTTACGATAATTCAGTTTACTGCACGAATATTAACGTAGTTCCACGCGTCATTAACAAAAATACATAACACTGAATTAAGTTGGATGCAATTGATAAATTTTAACGAATAGACCAGATGTCATTATTTGTGAAGTACCTAAAAAAGAAGCAAGTTGGAGTAGCTTGTTGCGAAAAAGAACCCATCAAATAAAAAATTACATAAATTATAGCAACATTAGAAACTAAATTAATTGCCCGATTGGCCACTTGGGTCAAATCAGTACATTATTTACTAAAATGTGAATTAAATATATATAATGCATAAGGAATTAGCTGATCACGCTCATTGAAGAGTAATCAACAATTAGAGGGATGTATAACGTTTAGTGTCAGTAACGTGGGAAATACCCCAGTGTAAAACGAACAAAGATGAAATTATCATGACTCAACCACAGAAATTGGTTTGCTGAAAATAATTGTGGGCACAAAAAATTATTCAATTCGACATATTTGCATTGAATTTTCCGCCTAACCCCACTAATTACGACATTAGAAATTGAGTTGATAAACATTAATGTGGAAAAAAAGGGAAAAAAGTTTTGGAGATCTGTGATAATTACAGGAAAATACCGCAACGAAGTAGAATCAAATGCTTGCTATGCGAATTTTAAAAATATTTCACCTTATTGCTTTTGAAATCAGCATAATCGAATAAATGAACCTCGTTTGTATTGTTAATTGCACTCATTACGCAAAAGGCAGATGATTTCAATGAGCAAATATCCTACATGCAAACATGGCGAAAATTTAATTTGCAAACAGTGAAAAGTTTGTACACATAATCATAATTAGTTGGATTGCCCATGAGACGAGAGCGTTTGGATATGGAGAAAGCGGCTCTACTGCGAAAAGTGATGATGATGTCTAATTATAGCTTTAGGTATGGTTTGTATCTAAAAACATAAAGCGTGTGCACGTGAAAATATAGGTATTTGCAAGTCACTTGATGTCTCAGTTTCGCTAATCCGAGATGACTTTTACCAGGAAGCATCTGGACGGAAATTTCTTTTAGATGTGATATACCTCAGAAGATTATGAATTCGATGTGTCAAATAAAAACCTTAGGAATAGAACGAGACAATTTTATCAATCACGCCACATGAAATAATGGTGACATGAAGACAATCGTTGAAGGGGAAGTTGAAATCAACAATAGCAACTGAGGGCCGGAGCTAAAATACAGAAAAAGTTGAAGATTGATTAGGAAATGGAGGAAAAGCAAGCACATCTTAGTATTGGTTCGTGATTATGATGCAATTATTCCTATGGAAACCAGGTCACCTCATTTTCCTAATACGTGTGCAACGAGAAAAAATATATAATTTAAATCAGGATGTCATACGAATCCACGTGCGTAATTCCATACATATTCTAGTGCATGGTGGGATAACGTATGCTGTAAACCCGATAAATTCTGCCTCATTTCTGATCGTAAACCTAGGATCAAAAGCACATAGATCCACTCTTTCAGGAAGAAAAATGAACGAAAGGCAATGCCTAAGTGCAAATTATTCTAGTAATCAAAACACCATGAATAATAAATCAATTTTTACACTCATTTTCGATGAAATGAGTTTACAATGAAACGAATACATATTGCAGATGCCGTTTGGTGCGATTCCAAAATAAGACTCATATGTCTCGTAATAGAAAAATATAGAAGTGGAAAACAGTTTTCATCTAGAAATTTCATCCTTTTATTAACATGTCTGCCAGGAGAATATTTGTGGAACGGCATGTGAGCGAAAAATATTGGACCAAGCGGGCTGTGTAAATCACTTCTTGCTTGAAATAATATTGGTCCGGAACTTCCTGTGGAGCTGCAAACAAATGCCCAAGTGAAATCTTTTCCCCAAATGGAAGCACGAGTGAACTCATCGAACTGAGACTAGTGCGGCACGAATAACTCTCCTAGCGAATCCAAAGAGGAAATCATGAGTGGAGACTACGCTGAAATATTCCGTAAACCAGCAACAAAAGGTACAAGGCTTAGCCGAGGCCATATCTCAAATCAAAGGTTAGGACATTCGTCGGAAAAGGACAAAGTTACTTCCTTCAAACCGAAAAGTTTACCTTGCGGCTCAAAAAGAGGTATGATCACCTACGCCAATTGAGTGGTTTCCTATTATCTTTTTATTGCCTAAATCGAAAGATCATTATTTCAGGAGTAAGAATTTCACGCTTTTAGATTTTTAAATGACGATATCTATTTTTCGCGATCAAATGAAAAGTGAAAAATTTCAAGCGCGCGAAAACGCGACGGCTAAGTATGAATTCTGGGAAAAGCCCGTGTGACGTCAGTCTAGTTCCCGCTGCCGCATTGTGAGGTACCTTGGGGCAAAGATATGTGCGCCGCTGCGATGCAGGCTGCTAGCAGGTAGCAGAGTACCCTGCTAGCTGGTAGCGCTTGGCTTAAATAAGGATTATTAATACCCTATCAAACGATGGAAACTTTCCAACCTTAGGTAGTTTTAATAGATGATTATTAAGAGATGTTCCCTGAAGTATGTGCCTCATGCATGCATTGGTAATCTGAGACAATGTAAAACTCCTATCTAATCGTATAGAAACTAGGTCCCTATGACGTCACGTGGAGTGGCATCGCATGGGCGCCAATCTGGCCTTTTTCAAATGCGGTTAAAATTGACCATTGCAATTCGTCTTAACTGGGATTTATAAAACCAAATAGTGTGTACGTAAAGAATACACTATTGGTCGGTATCGAATCGCAACCAATGCCTTTCGTTTTCTTTGATGAAGGAAACAAACCTCTTCCTCAATTGCCGCGAAAAATACGATGTCATACTCACTATGCCCTTTTCCTAAGGTATGACTCCTTTATCCTAATCGGCATTTTACCCCAGTTTGAGTGTGTTATAATAATATATGTATTAAAATGATTCCATAATAGGTGCAGTAAATAAAGACATTCAGAGATCGTGGAAATAGTTAATATTACTTTTAAATCACGATTGTGTTTATTTGCCAAAACAATTCCGTTCATCAACCTTATCATCAACGAATTAATCGAGGGTGGAACGAGAACGTATGCTCAAGCTCCACAAAAAAAAGAAATTCTAATGACTGCTTTCATCTTCCGGACACGGAATTTCTGCGAGAACAGTCCGTGTTTGTCGGGTAACGCCTTCAAATTCAAACTGTACAGATGCTGAGTAAATAAGCTAACAGCGGAAGTTCTCGCAAATCTTACGCGTCGGTGTTGTTTCAATAAGGAAATATTTCGCACTGCCAGAACCGCGTCACTAATTCGTCCTCAAATTACCTGTCATATGATGCAAAGAAACTTCACAATAACACCGCGGGGAAAGTGTTCAATTCATTTTGTTTTTTTTCTTCAATTACGATACTTAGGATTCAGTGTACGATCTTAAAAACATACGTTCGACGATAATTCTTAATTAAATCGTGGACACTTAAGAATTTTTACTTCATTATCGCCTAAGGCAAATAAATGAAACCTAACGGTAACGATGACAACGGAATCAAATCGATAATTCAGTAACTACTACAATGAAGATGTAGAATTACCCAACACTACACCCGGTGGAAAACGCAAGAAATTTTCCTTAAAACAATAAATGCATCTTAACGGTGGCTTCTTGCATATAACTGTTAACTGATACAACGCACTACACCATCGCTGAAAATTTTCCTTCGAATGTGAAATAATGCATTTTATATTGAAAGTTAAGGATGAAAGCAAATCGAAAATGCTGAAGATCTGTAACTATACGAAAATATCTACTGAAATACCATTAGAGACCCTTGGTTTCAATTCCAACAGAATAATATAGCATCACGTACCACGGTCCACGAGTTGGGCAAGTAAAAGTTTAACCAAGTACCAACTACGCCACCAGAAATACCGGTTGAATGGTAACGATGAGTTTTCTTACGGATATCATTTATGAACAAGCGCTTCCTTCATAAATGATGAGAAATATTTTTCTAAAACAAAGAAAACATCTTCAAGCACGGATGGATAACTGTATATCGATGAAGACCCTCTTCACATGGATCTCTAAAGATATATGACATCTAACGCAAGTATAGCAGAAACTGACACCTTCGGGTGGGAACTGCAAGATAGAGTGTTTCCATCATTTTCTCCTCAAAACTTTCACCTATGAGAGAAGTGAGAGTCAGTTTCGGCAAAATGATCAATAATACACGCAGCGACTCTCTAATGGAAAATTTCTTGCCCAGATAGAACCCTTGGAACTTTAATTCTTATACCCGGGAGCCCTCTTGTATGCACAAAAATTTTTAGAGTCCGATATATTCGAGCAAAAAATTGTTAAACGTTCGTGAAGCGTGTAAGTGAGCAATTGAGCAGAGATTTTTACAAGAGGAATTTAAATGCAGAAACGAATGCATTAATCAATGTATTCATTCCTGAATTTAAGCACGATTGAAAAAATTCAAACGGGCCACGTTTTACCAACATGGTCGAATTCATGCGTACTTGAATTTATTGTTGAAATCTGCCTATGTACCTACACGATATAATTTTCGCTTCACCTAGGCGAAAAAATTTCGAATGTAAAATAAAATTCCTCATGTGTAGTTACTTTAAAAGGATGCATTACTTCCGTTGGATTGGCCGTATTTTGGCTTTTTCGTGTCCCACTAATAGTTAAAGAAAGCAATATCACCTTAAACCTTTAAGAATATTCAAAGTATTTCCATGCAGACATTTTCCTGAATTTTTAAGACGAAAATTTTAAATCGGAAAAAGATAAGGTGAAATTTTACAATTGGAGGCACAAGTTCACGTAGACATGGGTCGTACTTATCTAAATGTACATAGTACTTAAAATTCAAGACGACAGAGGAAAATTTAACCAAGTATCTACTACGTCACCAGAAATAATGAGTAATGATGAGTTTCCTTACGGATATCATTTATAAACACGTGCTTCCTTCATAAGTGATAAGAAATATTTTTTTAAAGATGCTGGATTGCTTTATTAATATTAGTTCTCTAACTCATTATGAAAGGTCAAGAAAGGGAAGTAATATTTAAAAAATTCATGGCTAAAATGTTAGCTGTTAACGTTTAATGGCTAGACTGATAAATACTAGCCTAATTGGCTTATGAAATTCCGCAACTAGACGCATCGTCGGGGGAATCGTGGGTATCTTTGGTTCAAAGCAATTACAAAGAGAAATTTTTGAAAAAAAAACGTATCCCACACCTCCAGTTCTGTTAGGTAGTGCAAGAAGATGAAAGTAATGATGATTCCGTTATTATGGGTGATGCAGGACGTATATCTTAGTCTTCTAGAGAATGAAATTTATCTCGCAAAACATGCCGTGGAGAAAATTCTTTATCGGTAGAGGACCGTACTTATCAGCTAGTAAAACATTCCTAAAACTGTCTGATCCGTGCTCCTTTGCAAAAATTATATGAATAGATGGTTAATAAACCAAGCAATACATCCAAAGAATTACAGGTAATGCCCAGAACGTACTGGGAGACACTTTTACACCTCTTTTTAAAGTAAACACAGACACGTGATATGCTTAAGTGGGAATCTACCCTCATTAGTAAATGGTGTCGAAGATATCGCTTACAAACTTGATCCTTAGGAATCTTAGCAACTACTTACTAAAAGAATTCATACCTAACATAATCCTCAAGAAATTAAGCAACAACTTGGAAGAATATAAAAGAAAATGTCGGCCGGGCATAAGTAGGTCGGTGGGGTATAGCCTTCTAAACCGGCGTATGAAAAGGACACCTTTAGCAACACAGGTTTTGCGCGAAATGAGCCGCTCTTCGCATTATTTGAAGCCCTCCAATAAAATACGCATACCTATTAATTTATAATTCCTGACACAGACACAAAGAGACATTTTACGATAATGTTCACTGAGAAGCTCCGAAAGATATTTTTTTTCTCAAACAATCCAACCTCATCACTTAGCCTACGAGTCTTAAAAAGTTCCCAGCCAAATTCATGTCGAAACTGTGTAAGATTTCAACCTTAATTTGGACAATTCAATGTTTTTTTTCAAGGGAGACAAATAATGAACATAAAATATAAATTATGAATTCCATACAAATTGTATTAAAACCTGGATGGCTAACTGATATAATCAAAGTACAAATCTTTGGAAAATGATACTCCACCTTCATCTTTTAATTATTGAGTAAGACTGAGTCAAGCAGAAGGAACTGATTTTACTTAAATTCTAGATTTGCAGTACGTCGAACTTCTAAAGCAGACTGGCAACACTGTGTTGACCTCGTTAGCAAGCCGATGATAAATACATGCAGAACTGAAGAATGGTGACCAACTGGCCACAGCACAAGTGTCACATTCGATTCCTACCACACCGGCGCCCCAAAAATTATGCCAACGAATCGCGCAGAGGGTGGGAAGAGAAATTTATTCGCCACATATATTTCACGAAATGTCGAGGGATTGCTTTTCTTTTATTCTCCGTTGGCTCAGCGAGTTCACTCCCCACGGATGTACCAGCACCGCTCACCGCAGCGGCGTTCGCTGCAACCATTTGGCTTGAATTCCGCGTCCCATACATTACGAAGGCAACGATAAGTGTTCGAGTCACAGCGGAGGTTAAAATGGAGAGCTTAGCATTAGAAAAGGAGAAAAATCAAAATAAAGTTGTTTGGAGCTACATACCGAACACTCGATCAGATTTTTTGTGATGAAGAACTTGAATTTGTTGGTCACCAGCGGGAGAATCATTCAATTATTCTTTCCCTTGCCGTAAAATATAACACGTAATATCATTTGGTTGAATAAATAATATATTTCAACAAATATATTTGTGTAATTTGATTTTTGTTAAAAAAATTAAAATTATTAGCCTACTACGTCTCAGGCATGTCTACCTCAAAGCAATATGTACCTACTTCAGGTTAATATCAGGAAGCGTCCAATCAAAACTACTAAGTAACTAAGAAATTTAAATCCTGAAATGTGCTAATCCCAAAGTAACTACAAAATTTTGCGGGCAAATTCTTTAAAAATTTTGCAATCGGCAATCCTAGAGTTGTTATTTTTTCCTAGGTAATTCTGGAATAATTGTTTCCCGAGAGAAATTTATCACGAGTTTGACATCGTCCAAGGTCAGTAAAATACAACTAGTTTCATCAGGTTTATTGAATTTTTTCTGCTTCTCGGTTATGTCCTTGCTTGGCACCTCGCTGGTAGGCGTCCCCGTCTGGGTAGGTTTTCTTAATCCAGAGCATGTATGTTCGGGCACGTTTGATTATTGGTTAAAAACTCAAATTTTAAAAAGCCAATGCTGCTATTTTTGCTGGTAAAGCAATGAGCAAATAAATTATAAATAAATCCCATCCAAACTATGGCAGTGAAAGTCGACGTTCGGAATTAAACGGTTCACGCCATTAAAATTTAACCATTAAACTCCTCATGATGCCTTGAATCGATGCAAATAACGTCTAAACCACAAACGCTAACTAAAATACGAACCCTGCGCGATGCACGCCAAAACTCTTGAATAATGCTCTTTGGCTGGGACGAGGGTTATCCGTTCACCTAAAACCTTCACCGCGAGGTAATAACTCCATCGGGAAATTTAATCATCATTCATAGCAGTAGCAAGGGCAAGCATTTGCAGCGACCAATCCGGGGCAACATAAGCCGTTGGAGTAACACATCATCAAAAGCTCCGTTCTGGGTGCTGCTACGCGAATATTTTGCTACGCGGCTGCTCCCTCGCTGTTTAACACGATCAGCCGGCCACCCCCCTCCCCCACCCACGGGAGCAAGTGGCGCCGGTCGCAGTTACACGGATATAACGTCGAATCCCGATGTACCGATGCAAACGATGGAGAGAAAATCGGTGATGAATTATTACGTAGCGGACCACACTAGCAGGTAGGTATCCCAGGCCGGGGCATAAACGAGCGAGTCGCCAGGCGTCAAAAATTCATGCATCTCCGCGTGCTATCGTTTCCGGGAGCGCTCACACCGAGAGCGGCCGGAGTCGGAACTAAAACGCTGCGGGGTCGCACATAGAGAGAAGCAAGGGGATACGGGGGTACATGAGACATGGCGGGGAACATCAAACATGGAATGGATAGTTTGCGAGACGAGAGAGAACGGGGGGGAGGAGGAGGAGAAGCAAGTTTGTTCACCTTGTGACGTGGAATCTCTTGAATTAACACCCGAGCGGTTCGTCTACTTCCACGTCCTGTGCACTCTTCCCACAGCCCCTTGCCGTGGGTACCAACCCTCAAGGGAAGGGGATTAACACTTACACCGGCGAGGTTTCTGTGCGAACAAGAACAATACCGTCCCCCTACCTAATTCACTGCACCCACAACCTATGGCAGTGTTCTCAGAACTTTCAGTCAACGCTAGTGATCAGAACTTTCCCTCAAAAACGCCGAAGGTAGAACAACAAGTTTTCATCCAGAAAAGTTCGCATTAAAATAGTTATTATAGACTGTTTAGCGTGAAAAACAATGCTTCCGCTACATTCGATTCGGTAAATTTCGATTTTATGGAATAGTCAATCGACTATCCAATTAGCAATGATTCGTGGTGAACCAATTTATGTAGTAAGGATAATTATTTTCAAAGGAAGCGAATCAGGAAAAGGAGAGTCCCTAGTCGTTGTAGTGGCAGAGAAATTTTCTCACCCTCATCGGCTACTTTCACTCTTTCACTAAAATATAAGCATCACCACGGACGTTGGTCATCAATCCAATGACTGCTTTATAGAAATTCTCGAATCGATTCCCCTATCATCAAATATTTCTATGAAAAAAAGCTGGTCACTTTTCCATATAATCTTTACCCTTTTATTCCGGAGTTTTCGTACTCGATATTCCTTTCCCCTTGCGACATTAATCTCAAAGGAAGGGATTCCACGGTGGAATTTTCTTTGCGAACAAGAACAATACTTTCTTCAGAAAACAAACCATAGACTCGACTCATTCAGTGCATCCCAGACAGTTGTAGTGCTCACGACTTTTCCTCGACAAACAGAAATAAAGATAACTTTAGTCCCGTAAATTAAAGACGTATATTAAAAGTAATTATGACAAAATTATGAAAAAATATATGAGCAAACTAATTTCAATTTGGAATAATCTACCAATCCATCCAACTGGCTATCGTTCGTTGTAATAACTTCTTGAAGAAGTAGTCATTTGATGTTGAGCGTGAGCAATCATAACATAAGCCTGCCATATCACTCCACTCAACTCACCTACCAACGTATTTTTTAACGTCAATTCATTCTTGATCACCTGATCCATTTATCGCAATACGAGGCCTTCCTTCCCCCAATACAACGGCATCCTTAAAGGCAGAGGTCAACGGCTACACGGCCGAGGTATTCGTGCAAATGTGAGCAAGACTCTATACAGACAACTTTCAAGGGCTCATTGCACAAATTGCATCCCAGGCTCTGGTAGTGCTCATGACTTTCCCTCGGCAACTGGCAACGGTAACAAACAAAACCTCCCATTCTGAAAATTTACCGTGAAAATAGCAACAATATACTATAAACGTACAGCAGTAGTAATGAATTATACGTATTGGATTTCTAACAATTACAAGTTTATTGAATTTTCGATCCACCCACCAGCTAAAAACGGTATGCCGTAACTTATGTAACGAATAAATTAATTTTCAATGCGAAAGACACGAAAAGAATAATCCTTTGTTTTGAAAAAGAGTAATTTCTTCGGTTTTAACAAAGAATCCGTGCATTCACTATGATTTTAGCACCATCATCATTGGTCAGTAGTCCCAGTGTGTCTCAATAGTCGCAGTTTCCCAACGTGACCTCAAATAAGCCATTATTTTTATACAAGCTCTTTTATTTCCCGATATATCCTCAAAAATTTGATGGACACACCATAAGCCTCATGCGACGCCATATTTCCCCCTTCTAAAGGCATCCCAGAGGGGAGAAATTAATATTTACTTGAGGGAATTTGCCGAGCGGGAAAGTAAAATATAAGTAATTGCCCCTTATTCAAATATATAATGGAGATTTCCCTTAGAGACTCGGAGGCTCCGCGCTAGGCTACGATGGCTTGAATGACCGAGAAAAAAGCCTTCCTACTTCGTAGAGCACAACATTCCCAGGAGCGGCACGAACAAGTCACTGAGCTGCTGGGCTATACTGGATATTAATAAGAATGAAATTTTTTTTCGAGGGATTACAAAGGACCATTATAATAAACAACACATACTTAAAACAAAAATCTGTTTACTCATAACAAATTTATTTTTACAAACTCCTATTAGATTAAAATCCGGTGTCCTATCACCCACCGCCCAACGCCTAAAATGCGGCTTATGAGATAGAATTCATATGAATATAGTGTATTCACTATAATACGAAAGATACTATAAAGTTATGTATTAGGATTAATATTTCCATGGCGCACACTTCAACACTAGTATGACCGGCTGGGTCACTTTTACCCGAAAGAGAATATTTATGTTGATTTTTTGAAAGGAAGAAAAGTTTTAGACTCATATTTAATGACTTTTAATTACTAAATTTGGTTTACCACTGTGCAAAAGAGCTGGGCCTGATATTACTATTTTTTCATTTTTTTCTCATCACTTATATCTGCCATGCCCGGATGGGTCATTTTGACCCATAGCATTTAATCCATTTGAAGCGTTTCCACTGTTCCTTTGCATTCAATGTAACGGTGTGATTTATGCTGATTTCTTGTCAATGTGTCATTTTGATTTTTTTAAACTGATACCATTGGAATTCTTTGTACCTCCCAAACCCATCAGAGGAATAGATAGGTATTCACAAATTTGTGGAAGATAGTTCCCATAGCACAATAGAAATTGTTTAACGACTATATTTTTAATATTTTTCGTCTAATAAAATTTTCTAATGCACTCCCAAACGCTTTATAATCAATGTTAATAAATAAGCTGGGAAGGAATTAAGTATTTTGAGTAAAACATGCAAACCTAATCATATTGGGTCAAATTGACCCACTCGGGCATTATAGGGTGTACGAATCGGTCGGGCATGCTGGTGTTAACGGCTGATGTAAGCCCCAAGCCTATTCAGGTGGCTTACGGGAATATTTGCGCGTGTAGATTGAGTACATTTGTTGACGGCATCATGAGCTAATTCCCAGCGAGTCCCATCTTCTCTGTACTTCCTCGGCCGTGAACACTGACCTCACGCGTTCGTCGCTGCTGGTACTATGGTGAGCATTCCTTTACCAAAATGACAGAGTGTGAGAAATACCGTTCTGTGCGCCATCGGCTGAACATCGGAGGAGACCTAGGGCACATCCTAGGAGACGACCCTGATAGTGTCAGCCGAGTTATAAAGTTTTTAATAGATACCGGGCTAATTAACAGTGTTTAAATTCCAACCTTTTTATAATCTGACCACCCCTTTTGTATCAAAATTTTTATGAATGTTTTAATGCCTTTTTAATGCATCATTTAAAATTTTGATTTTATAGATTGTCAGTGGTGCAAATAACCTTAGTTGTCGAGGCACCCTAAAAACAAAATACTACTACTACTACCAAAATGAAAGGCACTCCCTGAAGGAGCATATTAAAGAAAATACAAAGGAATAGAAAATATATCAATTTATGATAAGTTTTATAAACAATGTTAATGAATAAACTGGGAAGGAATTAAGTACTTCGAATAAAATATGAAAACATGGTCACATTGCATCAAATTGGCCCCCTCGGACATAATAGGATGCAAGCATTAGTCGGGCATGTTAAGAGGTTGAGCGATGAAATGGATTGACTCAATACTTCGATTTGTCATTCACTGGATTCATAGCCCTTGCTCAAACAGCGCCCCCTCGCGGGATCGAGGGCCTGAGTGAGATGGACCCGCAGGGGCTTGAACCGGATTGGCCCGAATTGCGCGGACGCAAGGTATTCTGGGGAGGAAATGCGTGCGAAGCAGCGGTGGGCGAAATTGGTGGGCCGGGGGTGAATGTGACCGGGGAAACGCAACGGTGGGCGCACAGCAAACGGAAATTTTGCGGGAGATGATACGGCGGCCGTCGAAACAATGCACGCGGCAAAAACGTGCGGTGGGCAAGCGCCTGTAGATGGCAATACCAACCGACACCAATAACACGGCTGTCCTGCGTCCCAACGCAACCTCGTTCGGTTCCTATCCTTCTCACTTCCCCACAACTTCAGCCGCAATGCAGTTTTAGACCACGTTTTGACTTAACCCTTTACAACCCAATGTTGCTTCTAAGGAACATCAAAATGGTTAAACTATCTAAGTATCTAAAATACCCATTATTTTGTAGAGTAAATTTTAACGAAGAAATATTTAGCTTCCATGATTTCTATAATTGAATGCTAAATTTTCGAGTTTTCAAGATGAAAAATCTTCAAATTTGATTTCTCCCATAATCAGCCCTGGGTAAGAATGGGTTAATGTGGAAATAACTTGGTAACATAAAAATAAATTTTATAAAAAACATTTTCATCTGAATTAAACTTAATTAAAAAATTTCATCGTTAATTTTTAAATTTCTGTACGGGTAGAAACGCTCTAGAATAATAAATGCTATAGAGTTACGGAAATATATATCCAACCATCCAATGTATATCCATCCAACCGCATAATTTAGGTAGTAGTCGGCGAAATGTATACGCGAATAAAGTTGCAGTAAGAAATAATTGGAAAACAAAAGGGAATATTTAGTTAAAAGTGATTACAAAAACAAATTCTTCAGTAGGGATTTGTTTATAAAATGTATAAAAGCCATGAAGAGTTTGACTTTTCAAAAATTGCAAAGTAAATATCCTACCTAATATGTCTCTTCCATTTGTTTAAGCTCCTTCTTTTTCTTCTTCGCTCACTTAGAACATTATTGCTCAATTGATGTTTCAATCAACTTTGATAAATACAAGTTTGTTGTTATTACTATCATTTTTGTTCCTTGAAATGATCGTACCGCCACAATCAGATTTTGGTGGCCATTTTTTAAAACTATTCTCCATTTTTAATTTTATATCCTCATTAAATTCTAGATACAGTAGAAATCATGATGGAATTATTAGAATATTGCATTGTCATCTGGTACTGACTCGTCCTGAAATTTTCAGATTGATAGCTAAGACATAAATGATTAAAATTGATTAGCAAGATTTGACCCGCAAACAACAAAGGAAGTTTATAGAAAGGCTATAAAAATACGCACAAGAAAGACTGGAATATGCTAGTCTTAGGAGTTGGATTCCTGTGGTTCGGCCCTATAATGCCAGCTTACGCTTCTCATCCGAAAAGTGCCATGGACCGAAATATCGGTTTAGGGGTAGTTAATTGTTCAAACTAATAATTCTATATCAACTAAACTCCTGATAAAATAAGAATTAATTATGCATTTACAATTTAATATAATGTTTATAAAATAAAGAACAGCATGTTTATGCACCAAAAAATGACAAAAATTGAAATATTTTCTTAGCAGAGATGTTCGACTGCATTTTGGAAAAAATATCGGCTGAAATTGCTTTTTCCGTGGGGTTCCAGTTATGCTCGTGAGTTTTCTTCGGATTTATTAATTGATTTTATCTATCATATTTCCTCATGAAAATATTTTCTCATGGATCTATAATATTTCCTATCGGATATCTTCGTGCAGTTCAACAATTGCCTATTGCTCCCAAAAAGTAAATAAATACCCTAGCTAAACATAAATCATGCATGAAATACTCAGGGAAGAAAGATTGAGGGAGCATTTAAAGCGGAAAAATATATTGTAACATATAACACACTGTAGGAAAACATATCTATTCAATTAAAACTTTTTAATTTCTCATAATAAAAAAATCCACAGATAGGGAACAACCATGACTGGATATATTACAATTGTTTCAGCTGATTTTATACATAATAAAGATTTTGAGGTTGATAGGAGCTCTTGGGCTTACAATGAGTGAATATGGTGCAAAGCATCTGGATCAGGAATAAGGATTGTAGGTCATGGTTCAGCTGTAACTGAACATCTCCATCAATATTTCCATCGTCGTCACCTAAACCATAGAGTAAGTATATATAGAGAGCTCACCACACGTACAAAAATCGTATACGTTTTTGGTGTAGTTCTAGAGCAGTTAACCAGACGTCACTAGAAGAATTTTGGCAATTTTTTAAATTTGCTCGTTCCACAAGTCTAAAAATATATTCTAAAGCAGAAAGGGTTGCTACGTTTAGTGGAGATATTTATTATTCGATTTTGTTTATAACAATTGTTATAAAAAATATTTTCTCGAATTTCGGCTAGTTACTTGACTTTTCCGAGTTTATATTCCTAATCCATTTTCCGGCAGACTGTTCTTAGCATAAAGTTGAAACTTGCAGGAAATGTTCATAGCACATTTTTTTCCATACTAGTAAACTTTAATTTGTTCATACCTCAGTTTCAACGTTGTTATGTGTGTTTATATATCTTTCGGACGAAAAATCTGGAATTTTGCAGGGTAAAAATCAATCGCCTGCTAACTTTCGTATCTTACGATATAGGTCCATATATGCTGCGTATGAAATTTGGACAAAACTATAAATTTATTTTTGGTGAAAGAATTGTAACTTTATCTCGATTACAAGGGGAGTTATGCATTTTTAATGGCCGCACCTCGTCAGGCTTTCCTTACTGGCCTGGGTCTACGCAGAAAGCTCCCGCCTCTTAAGGAGTTCGTTTTGCCATCAGATAGGTTGTCGAGGTGAGGGTTTTGTTTTGACGAGGAAGAGATTTTCCGTGAGGAAAGATCTTTTCGCTTCAAGAGACAATATAAATCTTATTGATGGTCATCGCATCGTTGAACGATCAACATATCGAATGAAATACATTTCGCGTAGTGTGCTTCAGTACTTCAGTTAGGAAATACCTCACTTTGGTGAAGTGTAAATGCTATTTACAACACCAAGAGCCGGAATATTACAATAAAAAGGGAATGCGAGATTGGATCTCTACACTGAACAACAATGCACTGTTTGCCTTTCGCTAACGGTCATAGCCTCTTCACCACAGTTGGTAACTAAAGCTTAAAAGTATTTGGTAATGAATTCTTAAGCGCGCAGCTTCAAACGAACACAAAGAGGTATGGATCAGCAGTAGCATTTTTGGGAATAGGGGTGGTCGGTGACCTTGATTTGTTTGCTCGATAGCGGGATGAGTAATGGCCCATTCTGTTACCACGTCGAAAATGGAAAGGTTTCTTTCCGCTGTACCAGTTTTCTACTTCGGGTCTTACGCATGGGGCCGGGGATCATCTAATACATGTTTTTGTCTTTCCTTGAGACCTTATTCTGATCATAATTGTGATAATCGTCGTCTCGTCAATAACAAGACGCATTGTCGTTTGAGGAAAGTTTTGTTTTAAGCGTTAGCATTTAGTTGAGGTTCTTAAAAGTAAAACAAATAGCGGCTGCAATTAGGCCCGGGTTCACTCATTGCTTAAATTCTTGCCTCATTATATGAATGAATCCCTTCTCCCAGGGACCGAAAAACTAAATATCCAAAGATACATTTTACGCGGTGAGCATTTATATAGCAATATCGAATGGAGTATTTTTGGCATATTCCAATTGTAAGTTGTTGCGGCACTAGAAAAATATGGCGATTCAAAACTATCCGCCCTCCCCTTTTTCGGAATTAAACCTCCTATTATGCAGTTTTGTGAATCGAAACTGCAAGCAAAATTTGCTTCGTAGGCTTCATGGGGAATCCTAATCCGTAGGCTAAAATATGTTATCGCGTTAGAATCTTGAGTTATCCATTCATTAATTGTTATAAAACATTTGATTCTATGTATATTAGATATTGATTGCTTTTCGTACACAATTTAACAATCCACAACCTATTTTTTTGTCTTTGATTACAAGTTATTCATTTAAATACAGATTTTCAACACTAATACAGGATTTGTTATAATCATGCAACATAAAGTAGGTTCGAAGATTTTCGCGGCGTTGATCAGATTATCTCTGCATTCTCTTCGGGTTTCCACCGCGTCCGTTGGCTTTTGTCGAAACTGTTCTCGCCAAAAGGCAACGGACGCGGTGGAAACCCGAAGAGAAGGCAGAGATCATGCAACATAAAGTTTTAAGTCCAAACATCGAACTGCAACCGACCTGTTGACGAGCCTTTCCGGAGGTACTTCCTCTGAGTGGCTGAAATGTCATCTATCAATGATTTTTCCGAGGTGTAACCCTCATTTTCCTCCATTGTTGGGGACTTATGTCCCGACGAGTAAAAACTAGTGATGTGTTTTTAGAAGGTTAAAAAACTTCCATCTGATGTAAAAACATTTCGACGGAGTCGACGCACAAGTAGCCCTCCGGCACGAGAATGTAGGAAAACAAAATTGTGCGATATATATAATTATATTACCTTTGCTAATCCAAGTACATCTCACCGTATGAAAGTTAATCACAACCAAGTTGATTTTGATCAATCAATTAGAAAGTAAACGAAGAAGATTTGATTATTTCCAAAGCAGAAAAAAGGAACAGTGTGCTAATCCGTAATAAGGTCTCATGCATCGCCAAATGTGATGATGTGTGGGAGGATACCTCATTCGTGATTCTCTCTCGTGATCCCACGGATAGATTCCAAAAAAGTGTTAAAAAAGCTTTATCTTCCTGCTGTAATTTTATAAATTAGCCCCTAAGTTAAATATCATCTTTAGGCAATTGCCTGGTTTTTCACCAAAATATAATATTAATAGCTCCATCATTTTGCCACAGAAACTTCAACACCTCATACGTCACCATCCAACTCCAAGCTAGTTTCATTTGACGTAAAAAATCTATTTACTTCTGTACCTGTACAAACAACTCAGCTACTTATTGAGAGACCACAATATTAAAATCATTGTGTCTTGTGAACTTCATTGTCTAATGGAACAGCTTGCCAGCCAAAATTATTTTTTGTACAATAAGAATATTTATCACCAAACAGACGGCCTTGCGATGTGGTATTCCCTTTCACCTGTAATAGCCGAAATATTTACGGACAATTCAAAACGCCAATTATTTGATTCGGGCATTCTATCTCATCTAACATCTTCTGGTACCGCTATGTTGACTACATCATTTGCCGCTGGACCGGAATTGTCAGACAATTAGATAATTTTCTGAAACTTTTAAATCCTCGACATCCTAATATTATCTTCGTAGTAGAAATAGAATCCAAAAAGCACCTAAACTTTCTCGATCTCTCCATATCCATAGTTGATGACAAACATGAATTTGGTTTATACAGAACCCCTTGTTACGGTGATACAATCATTCCGAGTTACTGATGCCATCCTACCTCCCAAAAGTTATCCTCCTTTCATTCTATGTTACATAGATTGGTCAATCTACCTTTAAATGCAGTCAACTTCAATTGTGAACTTTCCACAATGAAATCAATTGCAATTTCAAATGGCTACAGCTTTAATACTTAAACTAAAATCCTTCAGAGAAAGTTGAAAACGCGAGCTATTTCACAGCTTTGCTCCCTTCCCCCATCACAGAGAATTCTAAAAATTGGTGCCGGTCATTTTTTGTGGGAGACCTTTCCAACAGGCTTGCAAACAAATTCCTCAAAAATAATTTCAATGTTTCTTTTACAACCCTTGCACTCTCGGTGAAGCTCTGTGTCGTAACAAAGACAAATTAGAACCCATCCATCAATCCGGCATTTACAAAGTTAATTGTGAATCATGCCACTTGAGTTTCATTGGTCGAACAGTCAGAAGTTTTATTATGAGAATGAAAGAACATAAAAGGTGTAGGAAACTGGGATGAAACGTCACTTATCGCCAAACATTTGGTACAGACTTCATTCTTGTCATTTTCAACCAGAATTTTCTCCACCCCTTCAGTAACGGCACAAGGCTTGATGTTTTAGAGCAGTTTGAAATAGTTCAAATTTATACAAATATTCTTATTAGATGTTCCCGTGGACATATCCCGTTAAGACGGTCTAAGGCTCCGCTACGCGGTGTCATAAAACGTCCGTTTTCGCAGTAAAATCCTGGGGGTGAGGGATCGAAGAGTAAAGAAGGTATTAGTCTCAGTTGGTATCTTTCTGGTAGGTCTTTTGTATGATTCCCGGGAAAACAAGTCACTTTTTCGAAGTGTGAACGCTTTTAATAGAAGCATGGTCTTTAATCGTATCCAAAGAAAACGAAATGAACTTCAATGAAACGTGCACTCACCTCGGCTAAAATACTTCCACTGTCTTCACCACAGACCATTTGAGAATCGGTGTCTTGAATAAAAACATAAAAACGGTGAATGCTGAGCGTTAAAACCCATACAGTTTCAATAACATTACCGCGTCGCGGCTAATCCAACTCCCGACGCGCGCAGACGAACCCTGCCGCGCGATCGATAAATCAATGTAATTTTCGGCGTCGCAAACTTATTTCCAAGATAACTGTATAAACACCTCAAAAAATCTTCAATAAATGCTCTAATATAAGTTACTTTGCGTGACTTTGCCGAAAAATCATTTAAAATTCTACCTCAATGTAGAACTTTGTCGCAAAACAGTATCCGCCATTTTGTAACTGCACGGTAAGAATTGATCGATGATATTCTTAAAGATTACGGAAAATTAAAGAAAGAAAACCATGCCAACAGATTATGTGGTTTATTATTCTGCATGAATCCACCTACAACTTCACCTTCTACTTACTTTGGAAGATTTTCAGAGAAAATTGAAGACGGGCGTTTTTATGGAACGTTGCTCACGTTTAAGCCTGTGTATCTCAGAATCGGGTAGGATCTTTGTCAAATTAAGTGCATTTCCTTAAATTTCAATCAGTTTTGAGTATACCTGCGAAGTTTCAAGTTTATAACTCAAAAAAAGTCATTTTGTAATTTTGTCCGGCTTTTTCCGATTTCCGCCCACTGTGCGATATCCAACGGTCAAATTTGAATCAAAATATTTGCATCAAAATTTGATGCAACTAACGCGCACCCTATCCCACAGTCAAAATTTCATCCAACTGGCTTTTGGTACTATCATTTGTACAAAACACCGTTTTGTCCAAATGGATAGGGCAGGTTCTAAATTTTCATCCAATAGGATGAAACCAACCATTCACTGGGCCCTTTACAAAAAAGCATCGCCAAGCGCTGACACAGAGGCCACATAGGTTAAGCCGGTGTCCCACGGTCAAATTTGCATCAAAATAATTGTCCAAAAATTTTGATGCAAATTGCAAATATTTTGATGCAACTGGACGGGGGTGTCCCACGATGCATATCATTTGGACGAAAAGGAAAAAGACGATATTTATGTAAACAAATTTGGAAGCTTATGGAAGTGAAGGATTCTGTCTTTTTTAGCAGGCGAAATTGTCAGAACAAGCCTCTTGAACATTAAAGAGGCGAAAAAAAGATAACAGAAAGAATGCTGAACTTGGCCTTGGCTGGAAAGGGGGTATGAAAGCGTTGGAATAAGCATGCTAAACATGATGGAGAAGGAGTTGGTCGCCGATGTTCCCGTATATTATCGATAATAACTGACGATAAGTGAGGATATTTGCATGTCCCTTATTAACAAGGCTGAGGGCAGAATAAAACGGCAGGATACAAACGTGAGGCAGTTTATTCCCGCGGTGAAAATATTATTAATAATTAGATGGATATTGTGGTTGAGAAGATGTTATGAATAGTGCTGTAAACGTGCATTTAAATCAAAATTTTCCTCTCCTAATCTAACAGTTGCTAAAGACCAATTTTTGCTCATTTTTACTTTTAGGACCACACCAGGCGATGAAATAGACGATCACGAACGTATATATATATATTCGGAATAATGTTTTGTGAATTCACTTCGCGGTATGGTGACATTATAAATTCAAAACTAAAACATTTAGTATTCAATACAGTACTAATGAAAAAACTCAACCTGTTTCGATATTTTCAGGTATTTATCTAGAAGTTTACGATAACGCTAATGACCTGAAAAGAAGGAAACCGGTTGGGTTTTTAATGCATACTGTGTGGAATACAACAAAGTTTGCAAATGAGCATTTTAATTAATAAAATATATATTATGGACACAAAAATAAACTTTGTTGTATTCCACACAGTATGCATTAAAAAACCCAACCGGTTTCCTTCTTTTCAGGTCTTTAGCGTTAATTGTATTGTATTCGATCGCTTCTCAGAACGACTTCAATCGCGTTTTGGTAATCTATTTAAGTAAATACGATAGGCTGCATGCTCTGCTAATGGGAAAATCCACTACTGGCTTCCCTTTCTTTCAATCCGAAGTGGCAAGAGACCCGTTTCCCGAACACATGCCGGACCTTAGGGACGTGGGAAGTGGTCCTTAATCGGGACCTTTTGTTATCTTAACTTGGTGCACCACCCAACTTGAGTTTATTGCTTTCCTAGGGGCGGTCTGACCTGCAATTGAAGCTACACGTGTTAATAGATGAGGTCTTTACCCTCCACCCGCCTCCTTTTGGACGGGTTGTATTGCAGGTCCGCCGCTAGCATGCATTTTCGCACAAAATCTAAACATTTCACATTCTCTTTACATTTTCATTCTCCAACCCTACCCCTACAAGTTATCTGGGGGAATGGCCACATTTCCATGGCTCTTCTTTTTAACTCCGTCCAAATAGCGGTCAAAACATTTTGGTACCCTTCAGTTTCTCCTTTTCTGTCGATGTGAACGCATACCCATTACTAATTGAGAAGTCCTATTTTGGCCACAGTTTTTGTGTTTAACAGTGATCTCACAAAGAAGTTATAGTGATGTGATAACTAAAAAAATGTGATTCAGTAATTTATTAGTTCCTGACAACCACATAAATAAGGATTATTGAGCAGGTATACTATGTTTCATTTATTTCCGTTTCTAGTTTCCGTTTTTTTAAATTGGTCTGAGACGAGGCACGCACTATTTTTCATATTTTCCCTTCTATTTTATATTTAAACTTTGTAGAAAGAGGACTGTTGTGTAGCTTTTTACAAACCTGTGTAATTATTGTTGACTGTCAAAAATTTCATGGACATTTACGCGGCGAGAACTGCACGGAAAAATGATGGAGAAAAAAGAGAAAACCATAGTTGCTCGAAAAAGGAATTTGAATGCATATCTAGGGGGTTGTTTCAGATTACACGGAGATGAAAGGCAAAACTTGAGCTTATTAATTTTTTGGAAATGAAATTTTTTTATTCCGACGAGAGAAGATGGCGAGCTAGTTCACGATCAATCTCTTTTTTTTAGAGGAATGGCAACTGGTTGGACAAAATTGTTGATTTCCCTGATGTATTTCGCAACCTTCCAAGCACCTCGGGTTCGTATTTTCCTAGTATTTTAATGGTGACATGGGGTCCCCTGGGATATTGTTCTAGTAGTCTTATTTATTAACAGGTACTTCTGATGTACAAAGGGGTAGGCCAAGTAAACAATACACTGACGTTACTACGCGCTCCAAAATTAGGAAAACGAAGCTGCTTGAAGTCAAGTAATTTGCAGGAGTAGAAGAAGAGTTAATCTTTCAATTCTCAACAATTTTGAGATCTCTGTCTTGCGGATTTTTGATTGATCCGGTAAAATTTAAGAGGTTCTGCTTAGATACAGCGGAAAATTTTGTGAGACATTATGGATGGTTTTACATGCCACCCACGGAGCACAAAGTATTTATACATGGTGCAGATGTAATCGAGTCGGCTCTTCTTCCTATTGGAGAACTATCGGAGGAGGCCCAGGAATCTCGCAGTAAAGATATTAGAAAATACCGCGAACATTACGCGAGAAAAATATCTCGAATTCATACGAATGAGGATATTTTCCGGTGACTGATCCTGACATCGGACCCTTTTATAAGCACATTAGGAACTGACTGAGCAAATGTCGAGGCCTTATCGCAAAAGATCTTTCGCAGGAGGTTCGTGATCTCTTGGTCTTGCAAGAGTCTCAAAATTCTGCGAGCGAATGCGAAGAGAGGGATGGGTGGGATTAGGAAGAATCTGATGATGAATAATTATAATACATAATCCGTAAAGTTATAAATCATTAACCATGCTTATATGAGAATAAAAGAGTCACTTAAATACTATTTTGACATTTATTTAAAAATTACTTTTAGTCCATACAGAAGAACCTCACGAAATCTGGAAATCGCACCTCTTTAACGTAAGTCAATGAACCCAACAACCCTATTTTTAGCCTTTTTTGTTTATTGACTAATTTCAAAGATCATTAACTCATACTTTATAACTAATTATCATTTATTTTCATGTTTTATCATGATTTGCGTTCGTCTATGCAGTCAGCGTTACAATTAGCCAGTTAATAAGTTAAAGTTCCACGTATCGCCTAAAATAATATTTTTTCGTGAAAATAACTGCAGAAATGAAAATAGCATGCCAAAAATCGTGCAGAGTGCATTTTTCAAAGACATCCAACGAAAATCTAATTTTTGTCCAACTTTTTCGCGATCCGGGCCACTGCGCGCCGCTTCTCCAATTCTCTCTGAGGCCGATGTAAACATCGTCTTCCCTTCCTTCGATGCTTGGGGGACTGACAGGAAGAGGGGGAGTGGGGAGGAAAGGGGATAGGCGAGGTGACCTTGAAGTTATCCCTCTCGCCTCTGGCTAGCTACTGCGGTTCCATCTACCTGCTTTTTGAGAATTAAAACTGTCGATACGGTTTCCTCCTATGCCGTGAGCCCTCTAGAATATACTTACTCTATGCCTAAACTATCTATTTTCCATGTTGTTTACATGTGGAATAATTTTATTCAGAATGTGTTTCCTCAAAGCAGGTGTTAAGACAAATGACTAAGCTCTTCATGAGTAGCTCGAGACCAACGAAAGGAAGGAGACATTACGCTAACCTCTATAATGAAAACTATTCAATTGCTTCTTCTATGGCAGAATACGTGTTCAACCAGGATTTAACACGTAGCATACAAATTTTACGATAAATGCTTTAGTTTTAAACGATTAATCAGCCACCATAAGAGACCAAATACAACCTTTTGAGAGTTCTGACGACACAAAGAGCATTCACAAAGAAGGGTATGTTTTGTGACGGAGTGATTATGATTAGGCTAACCAATATTCTGAGAACCAGAGAAAGGCGGGTCTATTGATTGTTCCAAATCCAATTAGTCGCCACAATTGGTAAGGCTTTGACAAATTCAACCCTTTTCATACCCGTGTAGTACAAAATAGAGAGAGCCTCCCGCATTTTCCTCCAAAAGTGGTCGTCGAAAAACTTACGGTTCCAAAAATGGTCGTTCCAAGCGAATACCTATGAAATTATGCCATTCTCTCGCTTTGCCGCCGAAAGAAAGGGCCAATCAGCGAGGGGGACGAATAAATAACGTCAGGGATTGGGGAATATCCCGACTAATCGGACAGTAACCCCAGGCAGGCGGGAAGGGGGTGCGTGATTTAATTCCGGCAATTTCCAAACCCACTCTGCGGAATTCTGTTTTTCCGAATGGAGAAATTTCGAAGTAAAGCGTTTCATTACGGGAGCCAAATCAATGCCCGCTCATCAACTGTCAACTGGACTTCTCCTTTGTCCCCTACCCTTATCCAAACCTCGGTTACGATTTCCAAATTAAGGTAATGGCAGGGAGAAACTGAAAGAAATTAACAAGGAGTGGAGGAATGAACAGTCCGGAAAAAACTACGAATAAATAAATAAATAAACTAGAAACTATGAATAAGATTCATAAGTTTGTTATAAGATTATTTAATTGAGGTTTAAAGAAATGCTGAAGCCCCAACACCATTGTAAACACCATTGTATGATATGTCCAACAAGTACCACTAAAATGTAATGCATCCCACCTAACACTTATGTTATTTGCCTATTCGTAAACTCATATCTTAAAATACGTATTTACGGAAAGGCATATATCATAAGTAATTCCTCTAAATACAAAGTAATACCGTAAAAATATATAAATACATAGTCTTATTTATACGTCAAAGGTAATGGACACTCCGCACTGGAAGCAACAGAAGCTTCCCCAAGTGATTTTCATTATTTTAAATAATTTACACAGAACTCAGAATTCTGACACGAGTATAAATAAAAGATAAACGGCATGTTATGTCAAAAGCACATTTAATTAAATCCTCAGTGTCTTTAAAACCTCAATTGTTCCTCTACATTCATTTCCAAATACACAAAATTTTACATCTTCAACAAATACGGGGAATGAAAATTAATTCAATCCTGCCATCCATCGCCGAAACATAAAGATCATTCGGTATTAATTTTATCTCAGCAAAGATTCCTGCATTAAGGCAGCATCTTTTCATCTTGACAATGCGAAAAAAAAACTCTCATAGGATTTGCACACGCTCTTTCAGTGGAAAAGCATTCGTTACACGAAGAGTTGCAGCTAAAAAACAAGAAGTAAGAACAGTTTTATTTTCATTGTTACGCAAAATTCCACGAAAATCTCCAATGTAAATGTGGAAATCTTTCGGAAAATCCCGAGGCACGTAGAAGTTGAAAAAGAACCCTCTCGCGATCAAGGGAGAATGGAAACAGGATTATGACCTAAAACACTGAAGAACCAATATAAATTTTCATAAAACTATCCCAGGAGGTAACAATTGACGGATTGAAGATGAAAGGAATTAATAAAATAATAAATACGGAAAGGAGAGACTTGAAAAAAAAATGCATGCTTTCCGGCCACTGACCCGTCAACATTCAAGAACGGTTGAAGTTGAAGCATTTCCTTTATTATGTTGCGTATTCCTTGGAAAAACGATGTCTTACATGAAAATAAGGACAAAAGAGCAACTAAAATCGATGGAAGAGTCAAAAAACCTACTTTCAATCTTAATTTGGAACATTTTCAACGAACAATTATGAATGGAAGGCAAAGCCTTTACGAAATTCAATAACTCATTTTTAACTCCGTGGTATTCAATTTCAACGTTTCTTCGTTGGATGGTTGTTACTAATACCATTTCTTAATTACTTAGGTAATTTCTTTTAAAAAGCTAACGATTATTTTCCAACTAAAAATACTATATAAAAAAGAGTTACTATACTAAAACCTGAAATATCTTTTGTGAAACAAGTTATTTCACGTTTTAGACAACGAAAAAGCTAGGAAAATTAAATTGAAGCAAGCTAAAATCGTCAAACGCATGGTAAAAATATGATGAAAAATAATAACTGAGAAATTTATCCTAAAACCTACCTATCCTAACGTATTTTAAAGCCTAATTCAATGAAAACTTTACCCATAGAACGCATTACGAATATGAATATAACATTTGCAGGAATAGCGATGGCCGGCATCGACAAAGAATTTGCCAAAACCATGGAAACCACACGTTAAGTTCACTGTCAAACATGAAGTCAGTTGTTAGATTTGTGCATCGGAATTTGATAACAAAACACTCACATTATTTTAATATTTTGAAAACCATTTGAAAATCTCCCTCAATTACTTCATTTCTGGTCTGAGGAATATTTTAAGGCTTGACTCCTATAGTGACTGGGGTAACTCATTTGAAAGGAGAGAAGCCACACTTGATTCTCCAGCATAAGAGTAAAAAGGAATTCATATTAGAATAAGGTAAAATATATTGATCGGGACTCCACCAATCCGGCCCCTCCTTATGCTGAGCTTCAACGGTCACTTCAAATATTCTTTCATTAGCCGTGAGAATGGGTAACGAGTCGGTACCCGAAACGTCGTCGCTCTTACATAATCTTACCCGCGCGGTATCCCGAGAAGAGTTTATATACATTGATCCTTATATACTTGTTTACTTCGAAACCCTAAATTTTCTCCGTTGTCACACTCTTTACGATTTTTATTTCGAGTTATTTTCATAGAACATTTAAATTCATTGAAAACAGTTCTTAAACAGCAAATAATATATTTGAGAATTGGTAAGCATCCTCAAGTTTGGTTCAATCAGTGGAAAGTCCGTCAAACTCTACCAAAAATATTGAGAAACATATAAAAAAATGAATTCATGAATCTCTCCCAATAAAAAAAAAAAACAATTGAGCAATTAATACTCCGAAGCTACTCGATAAATGAATTCTTATCACGAACGGTAAATTAAGAAATGGAATCAAGTATCTGAAAACTGTAAATAACAAGGTAAATGGTCTTCTATGGGTATATTTCGAGCCTGGAAAAAAAGCACAAACGGCTTCCATATTTTCTGATGACAATGACCGTTATTTAAGTTAGGCTACTGAGTTTTACCCCTGTAACAACACTCAAGAGGGAGTCAATAATTTCATCGACACAGGGAAGTAGCTAGGAAGGTCTAAAATTCCCAAGGTTGAAATCTTAATTACGAATGCTTTTTGAACTTATTTTACCCCTCTCAAATACTCCTCATAAATCCTTTTACGACATAACAATTAGTTAATGAACATAAAAATATCGTCCCACTGAAAACGGAAAATGTAGGCAATGTAATTAGGAAATATCTTTTACATCAAAGTAAATTAGTTTTCTGTAGACTATTTTGTAATCACTGTAGAGGTTATTTCATTCTGCCTGTTAACTACAGTAAATTTTTAAGTACTTTTAAGAAAATCATCAAAGCTTTGACCAAATTCAATTGCTTTGTCATGACTCTTCCTCAAAAGAAATACTTTAATACATTTACAATATATTATTTCTCATACCTTAAAAATACGTTAGAAAGAGCTTCGCCTTTGAGGAAACCACTGAAAAAGTATGAATACTCTCGTTAGCGCAATCAGGCCATCAGAATACCCCGACTTTTCCTTGTTCTTTATCTTCAAATCATATCCGTGCCACATTCCGTAAGTACTATCACACAGTTAAGCCCGGCTAAGAGCGTACATCAATGCAGAAAACCCGAAAAAATACCACATCCCCAGACCAGGGTATTAAAACCCTGATGGCGATCATATATCGGTCAGATGCGTAATACGCGGGAATGAGGGAGGCTCGGCTCATGACGAGACGGTGCCTGAAAACCCTCGCGCATGGCAATGATTGTACGCGATGGGTATAATAACCCGCGGAGGTCCTAATGAGGGCTTTGCCTTGAGTAGAGGAACGTAGCCCATGCATCCATACAAGGAGAGGGATGAAAGCGACTCTCAGCGGTGGAAAACCGAACAGAATGATGTGAGTTTTAAAGGTTGGCATAGAAAATATCATAAAGGGAAGGGAGTAGCGGACTAGAACCCAGGGAAAGAAAGGAGAAAGAGGTAATGATTGATTCTCAACCATTTCCCAGGCGCTCAAGGATTAAGGTCAGCGTCAAGCCTTCCCCTAAGCACTGGCCGACTTGGGCTACATCTGCGACCTACGGATGCCTCCTGGGCTGGGTTCTGCAGGGAATGCTGCGAATTGATGCCCCCCCCCCCATTCCCCCGCTACTTTGACGAACAACCCAGCCATTTTATTTTTGCCCATGAGTCGCAGCAATAGGGCGCCAGTGACCCAACCCAAATTCCTCATAATCCCCCTTTTAGGGTTTATCCCTCTCTCTCTTTAAATGTTAATGATTAATATCCAGCCACGCATAAGTCGGCCGGTCCAGAGGTAGCATGCCAAAGTAAACTAAACGAAGGATTAAGTAGCTAAACAGGAGTTCCACATTGGTGCAACTTTAATAACATCCCTCAATGCGAAAATTAAGATGGATTTTATTCAAAAGCCATGCGAGAACTAAATAGGCTTTACTTCGTATCTATATGGCACTATAACGAAATTGAAATGCTCATTACGTATTACTGCCTTCAAGATTGCATTTTCTAAAAGGTAACTTTGACGGTTATCCCCGTATATCTAAAGCAAGTCTGTAACTTCTTAGCCAGCTTCGGTCCTGGAGACGGAAGTAAGCAAGGTAAGCCATATCAAAATCAATCACCGGAAATAAATGTGAAGGAAAACTATAGTTCTTACAGTTAAATTAACTGATAGTACTAATCACTGTATCCTATTTAGTGTTCGCTGCCTACTATCTAATTTTGGAACTTACACGATTTAAAAAATCCGATAAAATTTCACTCTATAAGTTCATCAAGCTTTGTAAGTCTTCCTTCTCACGAAAGGAGACGGGATTATAACCTTAAATTTCGAAAACTGAGGCTCAGATATTTGCATGTAAATAGCTACTTTACTTCCAGCTGTAGGAATTAAAAGCATCCTTCAGTTATTGAAAAATCCCACAAAGCCACAGACGATTTCAGCCGAGCAAAAAGGGCATCGAAACCACAAGACCAGGATCAGTTCACTTTGCTTACAATTTTCTTGCATCAGCTACAATTAGATTTTACGAGTATAATTTTATGACACCGCTAAAAGCGGTGTTTAAGCAACTTAAAAAAAGCTCAGAATCACCTTTTCTCAGCATTCACATGCGTAAATTGTATAATACAACATTTTCAAAGCAGCTGAAAAGTAATCTTCTTTTTATCGGTCAACTTTTTTGGCAATTTTCCTTGAGAGTACTTAGGAGTTTTCTGGAGCACTCATCAAATCGGTAATTGTTTAATGACTGGGCCATCAAGATATATCTCTTTCATTATCATAGGAGTGAATTAATTTGAACGAAGAGAAGATTGACCATTTGACGATAATGAATTCACTCTGCTTCCTATTTTACCGTTTTTCGTCATAGTATGCATTGCAATACAATAGAAAAAGGAGTTAATTATCAAAAATAGGGATGGATCTCTCACTAAAAAGGATCTCATTTAAAACTCTGATGGGTCATTATACTCCTTCAAACCCAACTTTTCACAAACAATCGCCGAATTCCGAATACTTCAATAACTTAACAAAAAAAAGATAACTTACCCCTGCGCCCCATGTTTCCGTACAATATTTTCCTGCAGTGAATTAACAATGGATAAAAGATACAGTGTCCGGCGTGATACGGTGGAAATCTTTGTTATTCAGCTTAGTAAAACCACTTGTCTGTTTCCACACACTTTTATCTAAACCGACCATGGTTTCGGCAACTATAATCCAGTGACACTAGGTAAATTATTGTTTAACTCTAAAGACGCATATTGTAATGATAATAAAAGTGGAGTGTATGAACTGATTTGTGACGATTGTGAAACCAAAAATACTGGCCAGACTGGGAGGAGTTTTAAAAAACGAGAATGAGAGAACATAGACGACGTTTTTTTTTAAATAACAACGACTCATCAGGAATCGCAAGACTGGTCAAGAATGACGAACACCACTGGTGCAATTTTGATGCAAAAATTTTACATGTACATGACAAGGGGCGGAAACTGGATTTCTTAGAACAGTTTGAAACTGTTAATTACCTCGCTAATTTTAAATTAAAAAAACTACCAATATAAAAAGGCTGTCACCCAAGGCTATGTACCTTGATAATGGCACGAGTTACCGATACCATGGTCGGTTTAAATAAAAGTGTGTGGAAACAGACAAGTCGTTTTACTAAGCTGAATTAACAATGGAGCGAGATAATAATGTCGTAATTTTCCAGCGAAATGACCCCTCCAATTTCTGCGCAAACAAAAAAAACTCAATTCGTACGAACTCTCAAGTATTTCAATGGATTACGAAGATGAATTCGCACGAATGTGAAAATAAAAAAAACATCGGTGACAATCTGCTTGTCACTTTCAATAAGATTTAGTGCGCGCACAAAAACCTTTTAGCCAGTTTTTCGAGAGTGAATTGCCAATTTGAATAAACCAATTTTCAAAGTGGACCAAAAGATAACCACTCACACAAACTCATACGCACACAAAAACTTAAACTCCTTTTGCTACCTTCTGACTCCCACCCCCTATATAATCTCACACGCAACACCCTTTGGATTATTTCATTATTTTTATACAAATGTAGTTTTTTTGTGACTGTTCGCGCGCACAAAAAAATATACTCCCCCATTGGTTCGACAGACGGTAACCGTGGGAGGGAGAGAGGGGATGTCAATTAATCTTAAGTGAGATCCACTTACTGGAATTGCGTCGGAGGGTGGGTGGGGGAGGATTGAGATGGACCGAGCGAGTCGTCAAGGAGAATTAATTAGGAATGTGAGTTAATTAACGCTGTGAAACGCAAAAGCATTTTCGGACGAGAATCTAAGAGGAAAAAGGTCCGGTGGATAAACTTTCTTTACTATCGGGAAGAAAATTTTCATGGAGAAAGAGCAGCTCTATTTGTAAGCGGTGATGAAAACTTTTTCAGTGCATCAGTGTTGGTAGAAGTAGTAGTAGAAGCATAAACGTTTTCCTTGGGAATCCAATTCACTTTTTTATTCCTGGCCCCTATTATGACGTCTCGCGCTCAAAGTTTTCCCGCCTAAAAAGGGCCCCTCACCCCAATAGCCATTTTTCCCAAGAAAGTATTTTTCGGGGCTCATTAGATTATCCCCCCTTGATGATATCATCTATCATCGCAGTTCGCCTACTTTGGAAGTCCGCTAAGTTCTAATTTGGATCCTACTATTGGACCACAAATTTCAGACTAGCGCTCTAATTGATTACTCATTAGGGTGATAACACCATCCAAAAGCGATTTTTCGCCCTGAAAACATGAAAAATAGTAAATGTTCCAGATTAAGAAACTTCCTTTTGGCACTGAAACTAGATCCTTGGAAGGAATACTTTAACTGATATAATGATGCATTAACTGCTACCAGCGTCATTACGGAGGCTCTAATTTGTCGACAAATAAGGATCCGTGATTAAGCAAGACAAAAATATTCAAACCTATACGTTAATTTTAGATGACTGGATTTCAATTTTTATCCAGTATGGACTCTTTTATACATGGAAACATTACAAAACGTTAAATACTATCGTAGCAACCCCGATAATGAGTAAACAAAGCAATGATACTTGTAAAATAGAACCGTAAATAATTAAGTCTCCAAATAGTGCTACTGAGTTAACTTTGGATGACAGGATCTAATAGAAAGGACAATACTGGATTATGAAGAAGACCCGCGGATGACGATCTTCCATTATCAGAGGAAAAATATTATTTAGTTTAGAAAAAAATAGCCTAGATGCTTGTCGATACCTATGTCTTGATGATAGTCGCATGACTTAAATGAAAAATGTGAAGTGAATGAAAACTCGAAAAATAACCGCAGCATTCACCTTTGAAATGACATTGATTGACGCATTCAATTACAAACAATAAATGTCTAAGGTAAGATATAGGTAATAGTATGGAGAGAACGGATAATGAACTCTCTGAATTGGTAAACATCATCCTGTACCTTCTCAGAGGATAATAGTTATCGATTTTACAATGACAACGATATGAAATCAAATATTTTCATAAATTCGCTCGGAGGGAAAACCTGTAACTAACTTTAAGCACAACGCACTAATTTTATTGGTGAGTGATTGATAAAATGCCAGTGTATTCCAGGCTGATTAGGTTACTGGAGGTATCTTAGAGGGCATGTTGAGTCGACGTCTGATAGCGAAAATATTGAGTCCCTTTATACAAACGTAAAAAAAATATTATAAATCGAACAAAAATAAGTGACACAAAGAAAGAAAATATTTATAAACGCATATATTCTCAGAAGAAAAACAGAAATAAATAAGAATAAAAATAAGGATCTTCACTGCCATGATAGCAATAACATTCCGACCATTGAAGAAAGGCGACCCTTCCTTGAATAGGAGAACTATTTGTTTCATCATCGCAAACATTTGGTATAGCACGGGAAAAGAAATACGGGAAGCCATAAATATTTAATTTGAGGAATATAAATGGAAGTGAAATTATGGGAGGAAACAAACAAAATAATTTTTTTTATCTTCCGAAACAAGAGAGGAAAGAAGTCGTGGTATTAATATCCTTTCGAGTCGACTGGTCGTGGTGGTTACCTTTTTAAGGGGGAAACAAACCGAAATGACAAGAGAAAACAGCGTGGACCTGAGTCGCTAATTGACTCCTTTTTGTGTCTCTCCATTGAAACCTCTTCGTTCCCCATTCTCTTTCGGATGATCGCCGCGGAGAATGCATGAATTCCCACGGTAAATGTTTTTGCCATAACGCCATGGAGACGGAAGAGAGGCAATATCGCCGTATTGTTGTTTGGAGGAAAGGGGAGTGGGTTGGGGAAACGAACTTTCCCCCCGGGCCACCGTATGGCAAAAGGGACGTAGCGTGTCAATTTCAAAATATTGAGCCCTCTTGAATTGTGGAGGAAATCGAACGGCTACGGATATACATACTACCTACCTACTTTCACGTCTTAATTTCTTTCCACTCCTTAACCCCCCCCCCCCCTTGCGCACACTGCCGAAGCGGGGAAAACGGTTTAAGCGAGATAATTGGTTTCTCACACTCAGAGAATATCTCCCTCACACCCCCCTTCATCCCCCACCTCTCCCACATTTCCGAAGCTACGAAACCCTTTTCCTGCAGGGCAGCAGACAACATCGAATGCGGTTAATTCATCCCCTTTCCGTTATTTGCAAACTGCTCCCACCACCGAACAACCCCCACTCCACCTTCCCCCGCTCATTGTCCTCACCCAAGCATACGTATAAATGTGTATTGAGAGAGAGAAGCGGGAAGCCCGGCCTGCCTCTAACCCTTGGTTGAGAGATACCATAAACGTCCACCCATATCCCGCGGCTCTGACCCTCCCACATAAACACGCAAATACAGTAAAAATATAATAAAAAGCAACCCCTTTAGGGCACATCCCTTCGCTCGAGAAATTGGTAAATATTTCACGTCGTTTTTTCATTATTATTAGTCATTTAAATGCGCCCACGTCATAAGCGAAATTGGAAGAATGCAATCGAAAAACGGAAATTAAAAGTAAGCAATATGCTTTTTCGTGACTTGCTTGCGGCAATGCATTAACGATTGCTCTTATTTATTCAACGTCCCATCTACTCACAAAGGCAGATGTATTTTCTTTATCATCTTTTGATGAACGAGTAATACAGTCACAAATAAAAGTCAAACTCGCAAACTACAATCGTACCTTGTCACTCAAAATCTCAGATTCAACAAAGAGCCATTATTTTAAATTAACTCTAAGCAAAAGCTCATATTATGTGAATAATATTCCCCAACAGAGCTCTTCAAAATAAATTCCAATTGAAAAGCCTCGATAATAATAAATAATCAAATATTTTTAGTAACAAATTATGTAAATCTTACCGTTCTCCATTCTGAATTCATTCCTTCAAACGAGTAGGAACCAATTCATTCGAAACCAAAATTTTATTTATTAAAGTAATACCTTTGTTAAAAAGGAGAATTAATAATGAAAATGAGTAAGAACCTTGCAAAATAAATACATGGAAATGGATTCATGAGGCTTATTGAAGCAGTATGAAACTTACATATACACATGTTCACAGTTGTCCCATGTCCGTAATCACTGTCGAAATAGTTAGCGAAGGTATTTCCCCATGTATGCGAAGGTTCCAATATTTCATTCATACAGCTCGACTGTCGATCATTGAAAACATCTTAATAATGTATGATAAGGAGAAAACAGACAAAAACATACTACAGTTTATATCTATGACGTTATATTGGAAATATTTTGATGGAGCAGATTGTTCGGCTTGATATATTGGATGGGCTACGACAAGCTCTTCGAGAGTTTTCTGCTTTCAATTTTATACAACACATAATCCTCATCAGTCTATCTAAAATATATTTAAAAAATCTTTTATTATCATTCAACTGCATGCGATTCAATTATGCCACAGGCTAAATAACACTGATGAAAAGTATCTAGATGGATCTCTTTCCCGTACATTAAATTCATCTAAAATTTCCAACTCATAATTTACACCGCATTACGTTAAAAATTGCTCACTCACGAAAAACTGGAGAATAATCAAGGTACCACATCGGGAACACGGCATGGTAGAACTTACCACCAAATAAATAAGCACAAAATATATCCATGGGGTATTATTGCAGACTACATTGCTTTACTCAAGAATTAATAAATGCTGAAAATTACTAGCATTTTTCATTTACTTCCAGACAATGGCAATAGAATGTAATTTACAATATTCAAATACATGATTTTGATATATGAGTGCCGCTCAGAACAAAAATGAAGAAATATTATTGCGTAAAATTTGGCTCCAACCTCGCGAGTGATATTTCATTCGGACGAACAAAAATTTAATTTCCCTCGACAGATGCAAGATTCGATTCAGGTCATCATTTCCACGCATTAATTTCCTCTCTCCTCATGGGAAGTGTTCCTGAAGAGGAGAAAAAATTGTTACAAGAGCTCATCGATAAAGTCGCAGCCTGTCCCAATGGCGTGAGCAATGAAAAATAGAATGAGCTTAATAATTAAATACAATTAAAAAATTGATAATTGATATTAATTTTCACAAAGAACCCTTGAAGCATTCGCAAAACTAGAAAACAACAAGTAATTTTCCCGAAAGTCACATAAAACCGACATTACAAATAGCGGGAAATGGTAACTACTGGCTCAGAATAGTTATAAAGGGTAAGACAGATATATAATTCAAAATATAGAAGGTACAGTTATTATAAATCTCAAAATGAATGTTGAGTGAATGACGGAATGAGTGAACTAAGAAAACGTACCACAAATATGTCAATGAGAGAAAGGGTTGATGAATTATTCCAGGTTCAAGACATTTATTAAAAGGTTAGGGTGGAGGCTCATCTTCAGTGTTATGCTTAGAGCCGATTAAAACTGGACGCTGTAAACATTAGAACATCCTCCAAAGTCCAGGAAAAATCTAACCGATTAGTTCTATATAATTCCTATGTTTTTAGAACATATTCGTAACACATACTTGAATGTATTTGTTCATAACAATCAGTTTTAATAATGTATAATTATTTTATAATAGGGTAGTTTCCTTCGCCAAAGAAAACGGAATATCTTGATTGCGATTCCTTACCCACCATTAGTGTATTCATAATACACAAATTATTTGGTTTTAGAAATCCCAATTTAGACGAATGGTAATGGTCAATTTTATCCTCATTTGAAAAAGGCCACATTGGCGCCCATACGATGCCACTCCACGTGACGTCAAAGGGACCTAGTTTCTGTACGAGTAGATAGGAGCTTAACATTGTCTGAGATTACTAATGCATGCATGAGGCACAGAGCTCAGGGAAGCATCTCTTAATAATCACCTATTAAAACTGCCTGTGGTCGGAAAGTTTCCTTCGTTTGATAGGGTATTAATAATTCTTATTTAAGCCACGCGCTACTGTCATTGCACAGGAGGTGATTTACTTGGTTTCTCGATGGAGGAGGTGAGAAACATAGTGCGTTGTGCGTTGACGACCTAATCCGAATGTCTCCCGGGTTGGGAGGTCACTCGGGCGGCCGCGAGAGGCTCTGCGTTCGAGAGAGCATCTTGAAGAAGGAGGAGAGTGGGTAGGGTTCTCTAATGGAGGAGGCCACTGATGGGGTACACACCTGGTGCTTCAGCAAAAACACTAACAGGACAGAAAAAGGCCGAGGTAAATTAAGACATTTAAACTGAATGAAAATATAGAAAAAAATACACACCTGTATTTAATAGTACATAACTAATAATAATGATAAAAATAATTTATTTACTCCTACTTTTTGATTTTACAGCTGAATAACAAAGAGAAGGAACTTTAGGTGGTCTCCAAGGCCATAGAACCATAATTTTCAATCAAGTATAAAAAATGTAATAACAAATAGTGCCAATAATAGAAAATAATAATGCAGTAAATAATACGCGGTTTTTCTTTAATGAATTGCATCAAAATAAATGTTCAATAATTTCTTGTGAGAAAAGACAGCCTTATTATATTCACTTATCCGTTCGAACTTAATATGGCCTTCAAACTAATACTTTTCCTAGTTTGTTGAGGAGCGGCTACCACTATTATCATCCGCCGAAAAAGATTTCGCTCCAATGAAAGCATTCACACTGGAGTTAGCAAAAAAATATACAAACTTGGCGAGCCGACGTATGTTTGGCATCGTGATTGCTCCGTCGCGGCGCAAATAATTTTTCAGCAGAGCGTGTTTGTGTAAGAATAATTAGCACTAATCCTTACGCTTTACCATGCGTCCTCAAAAAGAACTTTAAACTTAAAATTGCGTATCTTTGTTAGAAATTTTACAGACCCGTGCGCTGTGAAAAGCCCAAAACTTTTAAAAAGAAACATGCTCATTTAGCAATTATCAATATTATTCCAATGCTTTGTAATTTACCACCATTAGAACTTGTAAAAAATGTGTGGAATTTAGGATAAAGTTGCATAGATAATTTCGAAAATATTGTTTTAAAATGTCAAATTCATCCCTTTCCTCGTGAAAATCTTGGAATTTCGAATAAGTATAACTTTAACTTTTACTTTTAGTATAGTATTAAGTATAACCTTATGATCAGCAGAACTCTAAATGTTGTACTTCACGGGAAGGTTCTTGAAATGACATTCATGCTTAGCATAATTGCATGGGATTATTTCAGGATAATAAGCTAACTTTTGTAAACTGGTGGATTCAGTCCTTTTGGAAGGATAGCAACTTTTTTCCGAGTGTTATAGACTACTTAATTTATAAGGGTTTGTGGGGGTTATTTTCTCATCACGATCATTTTGATCAAATATTTCGTTAGGACGGAGTTTCTTTGTTTGATTCACTGAATGCACATTTCCTTCACTTCTAGACGATTGAGGCGGAGAGGAACACGATAAAAGGTGTGAGTTGACGGCCTTCATCGGAAGACTCCCGGGGACGAGAGGTTCGTCGGGTGTCCACGCGAGGCGCTGCGTTCGAGGGGCCCTCTTAAAGAAAAGGTGGGGGATCTCAAGCGGTGAGCAAGGGGGGTTGGAGCGGGAGGAAAGAGGCTGAGTGGGAGACGGTGAGGGCCGTTGGCGCTGACAGCGAGACCCGCTGTAATTAGTTCGAGAGTTGAGCTCCTCTTCAGTGCCCGGGTGGAGAAGAAGGGCTTGCTGGGTGGCCACTGTCAAGATATGTCTCCGCTCCATAAACCCTGCCCATATAACGATCTCCGGCCGCTGGCGCCAGGGTTAGGGAAAGTTCGGGGAGTAATAGAGGGACATAGTTATAGGTTTCCCACTCATTATTCGCAAAGATTGATCCTGCGTCGCATAACACAGGACTTGTACTCTCAGACTGCCTGTCGCAACCCGCACTAATGACACATGAATAGAATATCATAATTGCTGTTACGGTTTGAGTTTTTCCCTCAAGAGAAGCAGGAGTCGCGAAAAAAAGCATCATCATGCATCACATACATGGATTGACAATAGGTTGACCAGATCATCAGGATCACCACATCGATTTTTATCGTTTCAACTTGAGAAATAGGAATTCTTTGACAGGCTTAAAGACATTTTTATAAACGTTTTCTCGTGGAACAGACGAGTATAAATGTATTGAATATCCTAGATCAATGGCGGATCTATGGGGGGGGAGGCTGTAGACCTCCCCTTTGGGTATCCAATTTCCACTAGATAGAGTAAGTAGTAATTTTTTTCGGACCCCCTCTACTGCTGGGAGGTCACCCCCACTTTGCCCCCCCTTGTCGCTATCATGGATCCGCCACTGTCGGACACTAGCATAGAACTATCATGGCGGCATCTAATTTATTCATTGTCACACGGCGAAATGTAACGAGAATATGAATGGAATGAACAAAACCGTATCACATAATATGGGGAATCTGAGAAAATGACTTCATACGTCCTTGGCGATTGGTAGTTCATCATTTTCAGTCCCCTTGAAGAAAATATGCACGCTAAGAGACTTTGGTGACCAATATCAATATTATATTATAAAAATATATCTAATATTATATAATAAAAATTCCTCTATTTCCCATTCCTTTCTACCAACAAGGAGCACTTTAAACTATCAGATGGTCGCATAAATTACTTTCCTCACATGGCGCTGAAGGAAATAACAAGCGTATAGTTTTGTAGTCAAATTGAAAATACCACCCGATAAATATTTATGAGTTGAATAAACAGCGTCAATGGTAGCGTTTATATTTTGTATAATAGTTAAAGTAATGATTTGTAAATTATCACAATTCTGCCTAGCGAAGGTATGCCACGGAAATGATGGCTATGCTGTCTTGCATTCAATTAAATATTGACATGAAATTCCTGAAATATCACAGTACGAAGTGGTTACCCATTTTGCACCGTTTAGTTATTTAATCCATGAGATTTAAATGAGCACTTGAGCATTATTTGGCACAAATAGGTACCTATAGATAAAAACCACCATCATATTTCTTAGGCAATATACTATATGTCTCGAATTAATAATACACTCAATAGATGTTCTCTCAATTTACACAAACGCCAGATGGATGTTTACCATAACTTGGATAGACGGCGTACGGAGAAATAAATTGAAAGGGAAGTCCACAGCGGGCGACACACAGATGAAAAAATTGGCACATAGAAAAAAAGGATAAGAGGAACGAGAATATTAGGGAACTGAAGGAACTAGTCCAGAGAGAGAAAAAAGGAGGGCTACAGCATACCGATCCAAGAATGACAATTATAGTAATACGTGCGTGAAGTTATGAATGCATTATTTGCCTCCTCGGATGTAGATTGAGATATTTGGACAGGCTAGGCGTAAATAATACATTTATTCAATTGATTAAGATGTTGAAATGTCTTGCGAATGGACTCATCCAGCATACCGATCTTAGTATTACAATTGTAGTAATACGTGCGTGAAGTTATAAATGCATGAATTGCCTCCTCGGATGTAGATTGAGATATTTGGACAGGATAGGCGTAAATAATACATTTATTCAATTGATTAAGATGTTGAAATGTCCTGCGAATGGAGTCATCGGAAGGGGTCTAACCTCTTGTGTGCCCTGGTGCGAATCCCGTGAAAACCCGTCCAGCGTATCCTTCCGCTGTCCAACCGAGCGAGCAAGGAATGTCAACGACCTTCCACACAAGGGAAAACACGAGAAGAGAGAAAAAAGGCCCGCTCCATTGGAAACGTCATTTCTCTACATTTTATCCACATTCTTAAACTACATCCCTTCCCGATCCCAGCTACTCGCCGTAGCAGCGGCGAGCAGCAGCGGAATTACTCGAGGGCACGGAGCAATGATGCATCGCATCCTTCGCAACCACTTTGTTTCGCTGCTCCGTGTAACGAAGCAACGGAGGCCATAGCTAAGTGTCTTGAATAACAAGAAAAGAAAAACCATGGATCCACCCCATGCTCTCAAAAAAGAGGAATAGCGTCAATGGTAAGATAAAAAAATGTATGCACCATTTTTAATTAGGGCCGAAGGATGTGACATTTTTATTTCTTCCTTTAAGCAAAGACAGTGCACCCTCATCCATTCTTGTACTCTGATTTTTTTCGTTATAGATGAAATTAGAGTCAATTTTTAGCGGTACACCAGTAGATAGTCATCCAAAACATGTAATATGCGCTAAGTATGTCAATTTCCAAGCGCGCAAAAGATAGGTGCAGTAGCCAAGGAAAAAGAAGTTCACAAAAGAAGGGGCTGCATTCATACTCGTAGTTTCAATAAACTTAATGAGCCCAAGACAAAATGAAATAAATGTTATACCTAATATTGGTTTACAAATCTAGTTACTCATGAGATATGCTGTGACAATTCGGTTTATTTCCTCGCTATACTATATCTAAACATGCACAGTACATCTATTTCTGTAGGATTTGGTTTAACTTTTATTTTTCGACTGAAGTTCTCGTATCGGTACTTTTGGGAATAGGTTCACTTGTAAATAAATACAGAACTTAAAACATTTTTCCTTTTAGTCGACTTGAAATTTTTTCATCAAATCTTCCGTTATTACTTGATCACCATGAAAACAACACTTATATCCATGGGCGGATAAAGGGGGGGCATGGTGGCAAGTGCCCATTCCACCCCCCCCCAGATGCTTAAAAAAATACAAGATTTTTAATTCGGTTATCATAACGTCATTACGTTCGTTTTGTTTTGCGTAAAACGGAGCCTCAATCATTTAACCTGATATTAATAAATTACGTATGAAAGAGAAGAGAATATTCCGTACATTATTGTTGTAAGCTGTTTTAATGAGAAGACCGCATGTTTATTAAACCCTTGTGCCCCCCCCCCCCCCCATATAAAAAAACAGTGGATTCGCCGTTGCTTATATCGATGCTATCGCCCAGCTTAGAAGCGTAATCTCGGCAATGAAGTATTCCCGTCTTCCACTAAATACTCGGTTCCATTAGCACGTTTTCCCGTTGCTATATATACACATAAAATAATCGAGTGTTCTTTCTCGCATTTGAGCCGGCCACTTCGCACCTAGCAGCCACTTTTCTCGCCGCTTGGATCTCTCTCGCTCGAGAACTCTCGATGAGATCGAACAGTTGAGTCAACTCTTGCGCTAATGGCCTCGTCCCCGCTAAAATGGGAGTCCCCCCTCGAGTGTCCGCACGGACAATGTTATGACTTTTATCCATTAGGAGAAACGGTTGAGGGCCAAGTATTGAAATTATTGACCGCCACACTACCTAGAAATTACGGAAGTGGACAGTCAATAAAGAATTGAGGGTACTCAAACCTTACGTTGGACATTAATCTTTAGCCAATACTGTCACAGCAAAAAGAAAAAAAACAAGACAATTAACCCTTCTAAAAAAATGAAATGCTTAATTTCATTAGCCGGTTACCACTCCAAGTGCCTCTATATTTACAATAGCGCAGTTTGAGAATCGTAAATTAATACAATCATCTTAGTCGTAAAATACTCTTACGATTGGTTTTAACCAGAAGTTAAAATAAATACGCAAAATAATAAAATTTGATGAATACTCTCTTTCTACGAAATGTGAGAAATATATTAACTATATTAGTTAACTATCTTGGAAAAACTAATACAATTAATGAAAAGAACAAATGAATCAATGTGCGAGAAAATTATCATGTTTTCTCATTGAAAATTAAATACTAAATTATTTACTGGTAATGTCCACTAGTCTAAATGCCATTTTAAAACTGAATGAGTATTAATGAATAACCTTTTCTAATAGGTTGCAAACAAATACGTCAATAAAAAGTATAACTATTGAAGTAAGCTAGCAGGTATGGTTCTTTCCAGATTAAACACCCAAACTCGATGCCAAAGATTTATTGCATAGAACTAACATGTTGATTCAGATAACTTGCATAAATAGTCTAATAAAAAGATGCAACTACTTCAAATACAGAGGATAAACAAATGCTATTTATGAAAACAAATAATTAATTTGGGACAGTTAAAATCTGTTATTAACATCTAATACTTTGAGTTATAGCTTTTTCAGCTGAAATCAAAATTCGACAGATTACAGTGGTACGCGACTTTGATCCTAATACGGATTAAGTCGCTCAGTAATTATTCATTCATTTGTTTCCGATGGATGAAATCCGTCGAACCCATCCGAATTCATATAGGTTTTTGGGTAATTTCAGGAGTAAGGCAATGACCCTTATTCGATTTTCAATGAAATAACCGAAGCCACGGGATAGAGACTATGCCCTGTGATGCATTGAAATTTCCCTTCCCTTCCGAAATGAGCAGAAAAGCTATATCGATCGCAAGTGAAAATGAGTGAAAACAAACATTCATGAGAAACTGAGCCGCTCATACATAACCCCTGAGGGTTTTCCATTTTAAAGTCGAACACAAATTAGCCCACGGACCCCACAGCGGTACTCATATGCGGATTCCAATATTTTTCAATACGAGAAAAGCCTCAAAAAATGGAACGAAGGAAAATGCACACGACGGAGCATGTATCCCCAAGATCCAATTCCCAGTACCAAATTAAATTTTGCAAACATAACTCGCTGTATTCCGGAATGAGATCGGTGCGGTACCCACGCTGATAAAAAACAATCCTTCCGAAAACCCCCGACCATATCAGCATTTCAATAAACATGGCCCGAAGCCTGCGATGCGATACCATTCCCAAAAGTAAATGATTGGAAAGCAAAAGGCATGATTTCACGGGGGCCCTATGACGGAATTCCATGTACTTGTTTTGGTTACTATATTCCGATTGTTTAAGTTTCATGACTCTTGGACAAGGACGGTGAGTAATTAAACTTTATCCAGATCATCTAGCAAATAAAAGCTTATCGGTCATTACGATGGGTTACAATGGGATAGAATGCTATTTTGAGTTAAAAGTTTGGAATTAAAAGATAAGTAAATATGCCAAGAGAACATTATATACCTTTCTCCAATGGCCAAAAGAGTGGAAATTTTCATGTTTGGAAATATTCACGTTCAAAGAAAAATATGAAGACTAAAAAGTAAAAAAATATATATCTATGCAAATGCCATCATCCATGTGCATATCCATACCCAATCTTAAAGCACGGTGTTCACAACGAAAATATATATAGTAACGAGTAATATATGCATGCTTAAATAAATGCACTGAATTATCAATGGTTTAATGGACTAAGGGTTATTTCACTCAACTAGTAGTTTTGGAAATAAAGTGGTTATAAAATTATGAAAAAGCATGTATAAAATTTTTAAACGAAAAGAAAATCTTACTTTTCTCGAAAAATTGGCAACAAGAATTAATGAAAGCTTAAGTGTATCTATACACGCAAAAATACACGAATAAGTAAATCGATAATTATATTCGGTAATATCGATATCATTGGGTGTTAATATCCCATGAATTTTAATAGATTTCTTTTTTTTATCGAAAGAATCATCAGCATATAATTATAACACTTGGCCATATTGGAAACTCATTCCATTTACTACACTTACCATTATACAGATATATCATTACCGAGAGATTTAATATTATGGAGTTTCCGAATGCTTCAACTGCGATATAACCTAAAACCCTTTCATCGGAAACACGACGATCAACTCATTAGACTACCTCAAAAAATAAATATGTCCAATAAATTATTGAAGGAAATAAGCAAGGATGCTCCAGCGGTGTAACTTTAGGAAATCACCCGCCATTACATTCGAAGTTTAGAAACTCCACAGAGGAAAAATGTTTACATCGACTGGGATTCAACTTTGGGTATCCCGAATTTGTACTAAATGTCCTACCAAGTGAATTACCAAGAGATATTCTACCTCTGCGGAGTTATGACGGCTCTAAGGGGCTAGATGGTTTATGCTGCCAGACAAAAAATACAACAAAGTAACATTGCCAGCTAGATTTCATTCCCCTTACTCGCAACCAGCACTGTAAGACCTTCATTGTGTTACTCTGAAATAAAACCATGGTCGGAAAGATTAAGGCCCTTAATAGACGAGGCCCTAAATGGACCATTGCCATTCGTCTAAACCAAATAATTTGTATATTATGAATACACTAATGGTGGGTAATGATTCGCAATCAATGCATTTCGTTTTCCTTGATGAAGTTATCTACCCTATTCCTTCAATTCCTGCGATAAACGATTAACACCGAGTCACGTCCGCTAAAATTACTTGCAAAAGTTTGTGGTTCATCTAAAAAAGCGGAACAACAACATGATCAATATATATGTGTATGACAAAAGCAAGCTTTAGCTAACACATGCCCTGGATTGTCACAAGACGAGAGGACACGGCGGTGAGAGACACGAGGGTTAGGAATAGCAAGAATGTCGGATCGGGTGCGAATGGCAGGCGATGAGGGGACAGGAGGATAGGAAACCTTTGTTCGCCAAGTGGAGTGGCCTGCCTTCAGGGAGACACGAGGGGAGTGGGCTGCCTTCCAAGCGATGCAGAAAGACCCGAACGATATCACGGGGTGTGAGGGCGAAACGTAAAACAACGACAGAGGACTGGGCGCATTTTGAAGAGGGCGCGCATATGAGGAGGATGGAATGGGGATAAAAAGAGGGCAAACGAGCAATGAAAACAAAAGCCGAGCGGCGAGAGATGGCGCAACATAAAAAGGAGGTAGCGAGTAGGTAGCGGAGGTGTTTTCCGACCTCACCTCCTCCTTCTCCACCGTACCAACCTCCCGGGCCATCGCGCAAGCCTGCCAACTACATATTTTTTTTACTCCTCCTCCTCCTCTCAGTAGAATAAACAAAATAAAACGATACACCTTACTACCTACCTGAGTACGAGTGGACAAAAGCGACACGGGGTGAGGTACGGGAATAAATAAGTAAAAAAAATATAAGAGAGAGAAAAGATGAGCCCTGGATCCAACAACGAGTCCTGCATTCACGTGAACAAACATTCTGGCAAACACAAATACCTACACAGACGCGGGGCACACTCGCGCGCCAGCCAGCGGTAGAGAAGCGGCCAATGAGCCTCAAGAAGAATGCAAGCAACGGACACAGTGAGCGGGCAAGAGGGCAGGCAGTGTTTTGTTGTTTTTTTTTCATTTTATTTTTACCTTTCCAATTCCGCTGCCATACTTCCCGCACCTCACTTTGACATACTCTCCGTGCACCTTCCACGGTTTGCTTTCCAAACGTTTCCCCGAAAAGAGCCCAGCTGCACAAGTCCCGCGAATCGTACGTCTCCTTCTTCTCATCGTGCAGTCACGAGCCTTAACCTAAATAATGTCCGACAAATGTCCTAACAATCTGATGCATGGCCGGACGCAGCAGGAAAGCACGTTGCCTACACACTTAAGAGTTAGGAGAGGAGAGGCAAAATTTATTCTTCATGAGGAACCGCGCCATGAGGAAGAAGGGTAGTTCCGAAGAGGGTATGGTAAATGATTCTGAATTCAAGTAACGGTGTGGAATCTGTGCGTTGTGCGGAGAGTGCTAAAGGTTAATAACCCCCTCCACTGGATAGGTTACATTATTCAAAAGGCAAGTTTTAAAGTAAATCTAAACCAAATAAACAAAAGCAGCGGAAAAAGTCACTCATTTCACCTTACATACATCGCATACAACTAAATATCGGAAAAAATAACGATGAACAAAAGAAAAATACTTAATGATGAATACACAAAAAACCTATCAATGTTATAATCAGACACTAGTTAGTTGAGTATTCAAAGATATACAAAATACATGTGCAATACCTCCAAATATTTTAACCATTGCCCACCGTCCATTCACGACCCTTAACTTAAATATTATTCAATGAATTTCCTCGTAATATGACGACTAGCGAGGCGCAGCAGGTAGGCATGCTGTCAATATGATCACTGGTAGAAGAGGCAGATAAAATTCATTCTTCGCGTAGAACTGAGTCATGAGATAATTGTTGTGGGAGTGTCGGAAGATTCCTTTCTTAAATACCCTGGTATAAATTTTAGGTAATGGCTCCTCGAGAGGTAATTTTTACTATGAATTACCCTTAGCCCTCCACTAGAGAATAAAAATTTTACCATTGCATGCTTAGAACCAATTTCTAAAATCCATCATGCGAAAATGCATAAAATTTATTTCAAATTATTTAAATTCAACATTTGAATTAAAACCCTGCGAAATTGTAACCCTATTCATAGACTAATAACTGAGAGTAATAATGAATATACATACTTATGGGTCATACCATGCTAATTAGACCAGGTGCTTGGGTCACGAATTTCAATACAATTTGACAAATCTTCTTCACTTGAATAGGAAATGGAAACCCTTCAGTGTTTTCGTAATACGTGCCAAGGTTTATAAGATACTGTAATGCAATATTGTAAAACAGCAATTTTACGTAATCCTTCGCATCAGACCTAATATTACCGGAAAAAAGAAAAGATATATAATTGTACAACGTCTAATCTTAAATGCATTGAATTGTATAAGTTTATAAATGAAATTTTAATGATGTTTCAGCAATTTTATACAATTAACAAAAAATTATACACTGTTCGTAAAAAATTCAAATTCAAGTAGTTACACTAAGTATGACTTTATGATCACCAGAACTCTAAATGTTGAAATTCAAGGGATAGTTCTTGAAATGACATTCATGCTTACAATTAGCATAATTGCATGGGATTATTTCAGGATAATAAGCTAACTTTTATAAACTGGTGGATGCAGTCTTTTTGAAAGGATAGCAACTTTTTTCCGAGTGTTATACACTACTTAATATATAAGGATTTGTGGGGGTTATTTTCGCATTATGACCATTTTGATCAAACATTTTATTAGGACGGAATATGTACGAGCTTATTCAAACGAATTATTCAATAAAATTTGTTTTTTTTGTTGTTAAATTCGGCTCTTACTATAAACAATCTATTTCAAGTATCGTTATGATAACTTAATTATGAAATAATGAGGAGACAGTATTTTCTACGAATGGAGAATGTAAGAGCTCATTCAAATGTATTGCTCAGTAAAGTTTGTTTAAATTGTTAGAAGGCTCTTAGAAGGAATTCTATTTAAAGTACCGTTCTGAGAATTCGCATATAATAAGACAAGGATTTTTATCTCACTAAGCCTCCTTCTTGTCATCACATATGTATACTGTAACTTGCCTTCAGCGACAAAAGTAATTTACATTTTCGGTAAGAGAGCAATTAATTATTGGAAGGCAAACAAAGTATGCAAACATTTTTCGTTAATAATTACTTTTCTCTTAACTGAGTCAATGCATAGGAAATAGCTATAAATACTCTGCCATGAGTATGCTTTTTCCACACGAAATTCCGGTTAAACGGATTCTAAACAAGCAGGAAAATTTTTATTTCGTAATAGAAAGGAAGTATCGCGAGGAAACGTTTTACGAGAAAAAAATATCCCTCCATCTCGGTTCTCGGATTAACTTCTTCGGACGGACGCATTCACTTTCGCAGAAAGCCGTCAATGCTATCGATATCAAGTATATTTATAAAAGAGATCTGTCGAATGAAGGTCTTCGCAGTAGCATCGCATTTCTCAGAAAAGATATCAAATTGCATTCGGATGAAACGAGGTTTTTCCACTCAAATAAATTTATAACCTTTGATCAAAGATCGTAGGAATGAACTCCCTCCGTAATTATATCGCATTGATAAAAAAAACAAATTAATGAAGTAACACTGAGCATTTGAATACCCTTTGAAAATCGTGTAATAAATGAGGGTAGAGATGAATATTTACCAAACATTGACGCTTTGCATTATCCCTTATTGCGGGTAAAAGGGTGGCAGCAGAAGCTTACCTGTAAAGAGAAAAATACTCATTAATAATAGCCATACTTGACGAATGAGAGTATATTATCAATGTAAAAATATAATGGTGATAGCATTATAATGCTGAAGTTCATACACTTTCCCACTGTGACAATGGACTCTCGTAATAAAAAGGTTTTTGTATAATTAAAGGGTCGCTGGATAGGAAAATGTACTGAATACAAACCATTTAAGGTCTAAACAAGACGTATTAGTAAATGAACTGCATATGGGTAGTCGCTTTAGGTACTTCCTGCAATGATTATTACCAAAAATTTAGGCAACCGATCCCAGAATAAGTAGAAAAATCAAATGAGACGACTATTGGGAGACTGTTATGGGGAAATGCACTTACTACCTTAACAAAGGGCAGAATGACGCAAGATAAAAAAATCAATAATATGACATCTAAAACAACATGCATAGGATTGCTTATTTTGTCCGACACGGCTGGGTTACAGATATTTAGAAACTGCTGCAATCTGGACTCTTTCTGGTCCAATCCAGGATTCTGGTTATTGGCCCCAACGGTCCAACCCTTCTAGGAAAAAATGCACTTGTTCGCGACATACCCGGATTCATTAGATCATCACCAAAGATCATTAATGTTGTTTTTGAAGAAAAAAAGCACCAATTGTAAATTTAGAGTCACTAAAGATAACGAAAAATTGTTACCAGCTCCATACGCTGTAATAAAGTAGAAAAAATGTTAGTGGTCATTTCAATGTTAACTAAAATCTACATCAAAAAATAGTACCATTTAAATTTATATCGATTTTATGTAGAAATAAACATTACGCTTCAGTTAAATGACGACGAGAATGGCTAAGAAAATACTCTTCTTTGCATACAAGAATTGCCATGAGAAAAAAGTATCCCGGGCCGAGAATCAATCCACGGACCTTTGGTTTTCCGGGTCACTGCGCAGACCACTACGCTATCCAGGTTCTTTAATTCTCATGGCAATTATACCGAGCCAGATGGTGCTAGGTGTAGGCCCTCGCGGTCCATCAAGGATGACAACGCGAGAGAGAAAGGACTTCCACGAAGCCACAACCGGTTGATATGGTTGGTTCTCATGGCAATTCTTGTATACTCGCCGTTCACACGGCAGGATTAGAAATATAAAACTCTTATTTGCACATTATAAAGGGCATTACCAAACTATGAACAACACATTGTCAGGGTAACGACTACAATTATATCTATGAAGGCTCAGAGTCTTACCTCACTGGAGTTGTAAGGGTCTAAAAGAAAATTCAAAAATGACCCTATTCAATAAGAATAAATCATTGACACATGTAGTTTGTTTAAACCTAAGTGTACTTCATGGAATATATTCCCAAAGGATGCAACAACAGAACAGCAAGTTTAAAGTATACACATGATATTGTGGGGAACCAAGTCCCTTAAGTCCTTGTTATACGGTACATTAACACGTGTAAGTTAACGTGCGTCTGCGTGAATGATTTTGGTGGAACGGAACATGTACGAATGCATGAACATTAATTAATGAACAACACAGTGCATGAACCAAATTAGAATAGGTTCTATTTTCTGTGCATGCGTTCGCACAAGTTGGGTGGTTACACGGTGCATTTTGGCGTTCATTCTCGCGTTCATACATTTAGACATTAACCCGTACGTGTTAATGTATCGAGTAACCAGACCTTTAGAATGCTCTTCAACTCCATCCATTGCAAACCTATACCACAAAGCAACTCTTAGGCAACACGCTACCCTGATCTATTGTTCCATTAAAGATAATACGCACAAAAATGGAATAAAAAGATTCAACGCAATATTTCATTAACTTTTCTTCTCTTTCTTACGGACCTTGCGATCATTAAATGCAATTTTGTTTCCAAATAAATTACTCTTCACCGTGAATTATCTAACATTGCGATATTTGATTACTCGAATGGGGCCTGATGTCCATTGATACGGGTAATTGAAGTTCTACTACAGTAGATTTAATTCCGTGCTTGCCCTAAATAAAGTGGAGGGTAGGTACAGCCTTCTCCGCCACGGCGTACGGCAGAGAAGATTGTGTTGGGTAGGGGAGCGAAGTTGGTGGGAACATCACTCCATGGCAAACTGATGAGGACAGTTTGGAAGCCTCCGGCGAAATTTCATTACCGTCGACAATGACAACGATCACCCGAGAAAATGGACCGGAGGCTCTTCAAAAAGCGGCCTGCGCGCAAGTCCCCACGATAGTCCTCTTCAATTTTTTCGCCGTCGACACCAGCGCTGGCCTTTTTACTCCGCTTTTTCAGCGTCATATAGGTCTCTAGTTGGATGAAGAAGGAGATAGGATTGGAGCAGAATGGAGACTGGAGAGGGAGAGAGAGAGACCATTCCGACGGCTGCACTGAAAACGCGATACACTCGCCTATCATCACATTCAGGCACAAAATTGTAAGTGCAGACAAGCTCCAATAGCTACCAATATTGCTCCAATTTAGACTTTTCATATCATATCTTTAATCAATTTTGTACGGAGGAAGAAGCACATTTGACGGCATTACGAAGAAATAACATAGAGAGAGAGGTAAGTGGAATAGGACCCGGAAAAATCCGACAACAGGGTGGCTTCCTATTTTGTTATTGATTAAATCGAAACATTATTCCTTATTAATCCTTGAGTACCTACGTATTTTACGCTTTTAGATTTTTAAATGGCGATATCTATTTTTCGCGTTTAAATTAAAAATGAAAAATTTCAAGCGCGCGAAAACGCTACGGCTAAGTATGAATGCTGGGAAAAGCCCGCGTGACGTCTTTCTGGTTCCGGCTCCCGCTGTGTGAGGCCATCTTGGTGCGAGGCTAAAAGCGTCGCTACGATGCAGGCTGCTAGCAGATAGCAGAGTACCCTGTTAGCAGGTACCGCTTGGCTAAAATAAGGATTATTAATACCCTATCAAACGAAGGAAACTTTCCAACCTTAGCCAGTTTTAATAGGTGATTATAAAGAGATGCTTTCCTGAGCACTGTGACTTATGCATGCATTGGTAATCTCAGCCGATGTATAACTCCTATCTACTCGTACAGAAACTAGGTCCCTTTGACGTCACGTGGAGTGGCATCGCATGGGCGCCAATCTGGTCTTTTTCAAATGAGGTTAAAATTAACCATTAACATTCGTCTAAACTGGGACATCTAAAACCAAATAATTTGTGTATTATGAATACACTTGTGAAGGGTAACGAATCGCAGTCAATGCCTTTCGTTTACTTTGATGAAGGAAACTACACTATTGGGATAAGAATCTATATATTTATCGTCTCAGGTTAAATGTCGTGGAATTTCATAATAAATGAGGAATAAGAATACGATAGGGCGGCATAATGTTTGTGTCCACTACTTTTATTACAAATAATGTCAAAGCAGAGGCATTTATAGGTATTAAGGGTGTCGCCAACTTCAACGTCTACGCCTACGAGCGAGAAAGCAAAACGACTAAGTTCCCTATTAACAAAAATACAGCCGACACCTTTGAAATGCATATTTTAGAAGATGCCGTTTAGTAATCTCCGTGTGTTATATTTACTTTCAAACTCATCAGCACTAAACAATGAGGTCAATTGCAACGGCTGTTGGTGAGACAAAATCAGGTTTCATGGTTCTGTAAATTAAATGAACCGAGGACAGAAACGGAGAGAATTGTGCTTAGAATGACACTGGTTAGAGCTTCAATAGTGTTTCAAGGAAACTGCCCCGTCCATAGTAGGCGTAGTTGAATGAAACATTATTAGATGGGTATAGTTTGGAAAACAGGATAGGAATAAGGGCAACAGGACTGTGACCTTAATGTCTAAATACATACAGAAGTAAGTTTTGTATAGTTAACTAAGATTAATAATGTGTAATTATTCCTTCATTCGGCCGGGATAGATGAATATTAACCCGAGAATAGCAATGAATTAGCTCCATAATGTGAAAATAATTCAATTCAAGTTGCATCCATGAACATTTCTAACTCAGAATTTCAAATTGCTCCTTTTAAATTAGAAATACCCGAAAGCAATAAAGAATCAACAGAGAAGAAGTCGATGAGCACCTAAGTTTAGCTTCTGTTTATTACCAGAATTGCCAGCAATTCCCTGAAATAAAAATTTCCATAAATGTAAGCAGTCATGACGTTTCCTTCAGCATGACGGATAAAATAGCGAAAGATACACATAACATCTACAATGATGCACGTGGAAAGCGGTATTTTGTGTGGACAAAAAAGTGATCTCCCGGCTGAAACTTAATTTCCTTTAGTTAAAAAATGCGAGTCCTTTCTGTAGATTGTATAATAACATCTTAAATAGATCCATCCTGTGGTAAAAATATCCATGGCCAACACAGAAAGTACCCTAGTTTAGATTCTATTAATCAATAGATATCGAAATTTGAAGCATTTCAATAACATCAATCACAAGGACCTACAGTAGGATAGCGAGTAAAATGGCTAGTAATACACCCTAGATTGATTAAGGACGTGGAAATTAGAATTTTAAGTCTATAACAAATCACGTAAAACTCAACTATACAATTCCTTTAGTAAAATAAATGCTAGTGATCCGAGTTAAAGCATTCCGAGGACATTTAAGCTTATTTACAAATCGATATATTGCAGGAAAATCCGCGACTAGTACATAAAATAACAGTTTTTCTTTTGTCTATTATTATAAAACGAAATCCTCCGAATTACTTCAAAGAATAATTGCAGGTATGGGCAACGTGTTACAATAGCATAGCGAGTAAAATAGTACGTGATGTCACCAACTCTGATGAATCCCGGGGAAAGTAGCCTTTTATGTCGGCTGAAAAAAAAGGTCCAAAAACTCTGGTTGTTAAGTCTTCATTATACGCTGTATTCTTGAAGACGTTCCTGTCTTCCAGAGTCTTTCTGCTTTCCCTTGTCATTTTCCTCACAAGCTCCTTACACGAGAATGGCAAACCACCAGGGCGTCCGTGAAAAATAAAAAAAGAAGGTTCGATCCTCAGTCACCGACATACAACGATCCCCTGGAGGAAGACGTAAAAAATAAACTTTTTTTCCCTCTTTTGCCTGGGGACAAGGCCTCGAGGAAGACGCCTCAGCGTCGAAGCATACAGAGAAAAAAAAATCACCAGCTTGTCACGCGAATTTCCCAAGAGCCAATCGTTCGATTGGCCGACGAACAAGTTACTTGTACAGCACCAATCTCTTACTCCGTGGAAGATGACACTAAACTAGTGTACGTACAAACGTTTCAAGTTCTCTTCTATTCTCACTTGCTTCAAAATAAGGTAATGTGATTGGTTGCTAAGAAATACTCATACGAAGTCCATTTAAATAAAATATTCCCAATCAAGAGAAGCAATCACTTGACCACTTGTATTCCACTTAACAGTGTTCCTTACCTGCCCAAAACCGGCATTTTATAAGTAATAGACACTTATGATACTTTAAGTTTTACACAACGACATCATAAAACTGAGATACACCACAAAAGAAGCGATTTCATCGACAAAACAACTTGCCTACCTCGATGAATTACGCTTGCAATCATGGATATAAATATATTTTTTCATATATATATATTTTCATATTAAAAGAATTTGCTTGATTTTATTTTCATTTTTAAGTTGGGAAATAGCAAACGAAGGTCAGTGATGGGTTTTAATGAATTATCCAATCCTATGTGTCCGATGAACAGAAAACGATAAGCCATTTTAAAAAAGGAACATAAGGCATGTAAAAGCTTTGTTAATTTAATGGATTATTTTAGACACTTATTTCATCATAAAAAGAAAAAAGAGGAGAGAGATAAATATAAATTATTGAAAATATTAAATTTCATATCATGGTCACCATCAATTTATGCGTACACTTGATGCTATCTTTTCCATAATTTCTGTTCCTTAACTACAAGAAATGATGCAGATTATGCAAGAAATGATTACCAAACACAAATTACAAGCTGTATGGCTTTGCAGAATCCTTCAAATCACACCGGACGCGAACGTGGTAATAAATTTCACCTCATTACGGATTGGCTAATTCCATTACTCACTAATTACGTGATTGAGCCTGAATGTTGGAGGGTAGGGCTCACCCCAGACTCAGCCACAGACCTCTGAGTATCACACATTAACGGTAAGGGGCCCGTTCCTTTCCCTAGGCCACTTCGCACCAGGGGGATTTAATTAGGGGATGATCGACACTTCACCCGGGAATTGAACCCTGGACCCTAGGGCTAGCAGTCAAAAGCTCTATCCACTACGCTAAAACACCAAATCCATCATAAATTCTATCTTCGAATGCGCCGTCGCATGCGATTCTTGTCCTACTCATGAACCGTTTTGTTTGAAAGCTCTCGCAGAGGTTACGCAGGAGAATTTCAGCCGTTGAAAATAAAAAAGGCAAAATACGACTGGCACATAGCGTGACTCTTCCCAAGAGATTGAACAATCATCGGTGGAATCTCAGCGTCAGGAATTTGAAAATGCATTTGGATCCGAAAATATGTGCAATCCGAAAGATCCGGATCCGAAAATCAAGGACCCGTTCCGAATCCGGATCCGAAAAAAATCCTGGATCCGTCCATCCCTGCTCTATACTTACTTCTATCATCCGCCAATCTTTCCACACCTACATATTTCTTCTCCTTCTCATCCTTCTTTATTTGTTACATATATTTTGTTCCTTTTCCATCCATGCCAGCTACTTGTCTCTCGACGATTACCTTAATCAGGCCGTCATGTCTCAATACATGGCCTAAAAGGTTGTTCCGTGTTCTTATTAAAGAATTCATGAGGTTTCTCTTCTCTCCTACGCTTCTAAGGACATCCCCATTACCAACTCGGTCGATCCATTTCCTCCTCATCATTTTTCTGCACTAGGTACCACGTTTCGAAGGTCTCCACGCTTGATTTCTCCGCTGCTGCCATTGTCCATGCATTAGTTTCGTGAAGAAGCATATTCCAAATGTAGGTTCATATAAATTGTTTCCTTACTTCTATGCTTAAATTTGCCAAATCCATACTGGGTGAACATCTTATACACTACCTCACGAAATGTTTCATGTAATCTGCTTTAAAATACGTCCTGCCCCTGATATAGATAAAGATTTCCAAGCTTTGATCAACCTTTCAACGGCTCCATCGAAGCTTTACCTTTCTCACGATATCCCCACGGATCTCTTCCGCTAGAGCCTCGAGGGTTATGCCGTGTCTTGGCGGGGGCTTTCTTCCGACGCTTCCCAGCCACGGAACCCCGCTGCGAAGTGAAGCGCCAAAACACTCCGTAATCCATTTCCACTCCCTGGAGAGGCCCACAAGGAAAGGGACTATGGCTCCCCGAGGACCTCCGAAAGGACCCCTCACCACGTGGCATGGGTAGGGGGGGGGGGTACGGTGTCCTCCTCCGAAGGGGCTTATGCGGACGCAGTGGACAAGAGCGGATGGTGAGGCAAGGGTTAGGGGAGAGGGAGGGTTTCGGCTTGGAAGACCGCGCGGTATCGGCCGTGGCGCAAGAAAAAGAGGGATCTCTGACCTCTTTATTCCCGGCTTTTGACCTCGCAGTCCCTGCATACCAAGGGAGTTGTAAATATCTGGAGGGGCTGTATTAGAGTTTTAAGCGTAGCCAGAATTCAGCCACTTTGGTTTGACAATCCTCGGACTTAATCTCAAACAGTGTACGTATATAATCACGTATTCCATTTCTTATATCGCCTCCGATTTATAAAATAAAAATGCAACAATTACTTCTGGATTGTCGTCGAAGTTTTCCGATCGTTCGTCATACTACTGTGCATATTTAACTGCCCATATAGTCATATCGTGGTGATAATATATCGTCGCGAACATACTTTCGCACTATTATTGCGACTGGTACGCTTTGTAAGATTTCCATTGGCTCTAATCTTATTAATTACCAGTAGAAGTGCAGGGGAACGGATAGTTTACACTTGTAAAATGTTATTTTCAGCTAAGCTAGTTGCACAGCGGATCCGTGGTGATTGACAATTATATTTTTCCTTGAGAAAAGATATTCGAGGCATATTTTCACCAAACTTTCCCATAACGATAGAAAAAAGGTTTACTGTGTTCGTTTGCGATAGTTTATTTTTACGTAACAACGATCATGATCGAATATTTTACCAAATAGTTAGCATTGACTCTCATGGGATTATCAATGTTTTGGTCAAAGTGGGCGTGGCTATCCTACCCAAGCACCCAGCACCATTCCTGCCACACTGCGCTCAACGCTCGGAACCAGTGGTGCCCCCTCCAGTATATTTGCAACCTCCTCACTGCACACACGCACCAACAACTTTAATCTCCATATCGTTACTATGAAGTCTTCTCTCGCCCTCAACTACATGCGGTGTCCGCAGATTTTTGTTGCTCGAACTTTAGCGCTGTAAAAACTAAAATCAAATTTCTAGTAAACGGATTGTGGAATGCACTAGACACTTGGGAGTTTAAAACCAGCAGAAATAGTGCGAAAATGCATCCAAGGCTATTTTGGTCACGTTTGTGTGGTAATTATAAGAGGCTTGTTGGTTAAAAAACTTTTATTTCAACGTCCAAAAGAGCAAAAAATGTGAGATTCACTGTATTTTAGGGTCCATAAATACATAAAATCCAAGAAATATTTCTATTTCCGATTTTTATAAATTGAATTTTTCAATCAGCAAAGCCGAAAATAATACGGTTGCGTGGCTAAAGATAAATTCCAATTAGGATTATTAAGGTGATAGATCTATTTGTATGTATTCAAAATTCAACTTCGGACGCATTTATAGGTAAGTACACTATGATCATAACTTCTAAGTCAATAATATCAATGGAGATCGGTTTGACGTGGTGGCTAGAGTGTTGGCTTCCCACCCGGCGAGCTCGGGTTCAAATCCCGGCAGTGGCAGAGAATTTTCAGAGACTGCCCGATCTCTGCTTGAATGTTGTGTGGAGGACATTTCAAGCACAATACTCCGTCCGTCGGATGGGACGTTGAGCCGTGGTTCCCTTGGCGCCTTTCGTTAAGAGCTGGCTAATGCCGACGCCGGGTTTCCCTCCACCCTTCCTTCCAAACCCTTCCCTCATGGCGCAAATGACTTAAGCTGTCGGTCACCTCCTCCAAATACCAATAATATTGATTGGTGTTCTTCCTGATGGCAAGTCTAGTACACTACTGCTGTCTCGATCCGAACACTACTTTATCCACATAGCATTCATTCAATACGAAACGTCTCAACATTCAACTCGCCGTCGGAACTTTTCTTCAGAGATGCATGGCTGCTAAGCGTATAAACTCGACACAATTTTGCTGATGGTCCTCAGCTATCAATTAATGATTTTTTTTAGTTTCGAATCTTATTTTATAAATGGAATCAAAAATATTTCTAAAATATATCACATTTCTACTAAGATGATTTTCTATGCTGGTTGTTGCTTTCGGGAAATGCTGCGTATGTAACTTTCTCTGCTCAACGTTTTACTCCTCCTACTGGGAGGGTTTTCAAGAGAATGGGAATGAATGAGAATGAGGCCATTCTCTTGAAAACGCTCCCAGTAGGAGGAGTGAAACGTCGAGCAGATAATGATAAACAACATTGATAAAAGAAGTTGTGAAAATCTTCAAACGAAAAAAAAGATAATGTTTTACCATTACGTTTATTCAATTTTTCCACGAATGAGTGAAATGTCCGAAAAGTCGAAAATAACGCTTTCGTGGTTGATTTAAAAATTATTGTGGATATATTTTTCGCACGACTCAATAGCTCACCAAGGCTTAATGGGGTTGAGAATATTTGTAATTCCTCAATCTACAACTACCCTTCCACTGCTAATGAAAATGCTTTTTCCACTTCGTAGAACTTCGATTTTATTCACAAGTGTCGAATTATGTTTCTATGACCTATAACTTACAAGATAACCTCAGTAATTCTAGAGAAATGGAGTGATTGGGAAATTTGACTATCTGCTATGCTAAATTGATCCAAGTAGTTGGGAGTTCTGATGCACGTAGGTATATTAAATGTGGCGCAATACCGCACTGTCCTATGAACATTCCCCATCATCTTCGCAAGGCAATAACCCCAGCATCCCCTAAAACACGCCCATACTTGGGAGGCGACACTAGCTGTTCCTGCCGAGTTTAATTAAGGTAGGAAGGCGGGTGCGTTACTCGGGAGACGAGCAAAGGGGTAACTCATGTTTGTGCGGGGAGAGGGGGGTGAGTTAAAGGTTCGCAGTTTGAGGACGGCCCTACCCTCATAAGGGACAAGGGTGGGAGGGAAGGAGGCTGGGAAAAGCAGCCCTTGTATATGTTCACGCGAGTTTGCGAACAGGGTGGTACACGAAGTGTGAGAGAATTTGAGCAACGCATAGTGATGCGTCCTGCCTGTGGTGACTTGAGAAATATACAAACGCCTAAAACACAACTTCTCATGCCGCCACACAAGCTCTCAGCATAACGAATAAAAGCAATAGTCTATTATAAGCACAGGAAGACATTATGGTGGGAAATAACATGAGTTGGGAGGGCTTAAGTTCACGATTTGGCCAGCTTATTGGCAGCTCAAGCCTAAACCTTTTATCGTAAATTGAAAAGAAATTCATCATGCCAAAATTTTTTTAACCCAGTAATAACCTTTAAAAGATGATGATACCTCATAAAGTGAACATAAACAAAACCATTCCTCGCAACAAGGCACTAGATGGTCCCTCGTTAAAACAGATACCTATATAAAAGAATTTAAATTCCCAACTCTTCATCATCCCTTGAAAAAGCGACCAGCATCGGTCGGGAAACGTTGGGGCCACCCAAGCATTGACGCGGCGAAATATCCCAAAAGTTTTTAATCATAATCACTAGATGGTTGATAGGCACCTTCATATTTAAAGCCTCACTAATGAAGAAAACATTAAAATATGTTATCGAAAGGCATTCGTTTTCAAGTCTTAACTATCATCTAAAATGCGGCAACGACCCACCGAGTTAGCGTGAAAAATAAATTACTCCCGGAAAAAGTATTTTAACTCTTATGACTTGACGTCTTGAGGCAACACAATGTAAGAAATTTAATTCAAAATTCTAAATCATAAAACATAAGTTTTGTTCATAATTTTAGGCAGGTTCATTCATTGTGGATCAAGAAGTTTTTCATGAGTATATTATAATATTTATTGTTATAAGATCTTGTTACGACAAAATTCGTTCTAAAATTACTATAGAACTTTACTGTACAGTTAGCAGCAATGGCTCATGAACGTGATGAAATATATACATGACACAATGATCATTTGATTGTCACGGATTTCAGTTCAGTGTCTCGATTTTCAACCATGGATAATTGATGTCAGTCCCAACCACAATTACTAATTATGTCTAGGTCGAAAACGCACCATTTTTAAACTACAGAATCTTTTCGCCAAGCGCTCCAATTGGCCGCGAGTTTGCCCTAAATGCCGGATGACAGAATGCTCTGCCTGCATTTACCATCGGAGCTGGTTTGAGCCGATCGGCGCATTTGGCTCAATGTTTCTTTAGTTAGAAGATGGTTCGTTTTCGACCGAAACGTCATCGGTGATTGTGGTTCCTTCTGGAATCAGCAATCCAAGATTAACATTTCGTGAGACAATTTTTCTCCACCCTGTATACAATTTGCAAATATCTTTTACCCAATCGAAACAGCCGTCATCGGTTTGCTGCACTTCTTCGAGTGGCATCCGCTTCAATGCCATGCATTGCAACTTATCCACCTCAATTGTGACATAAGCGTACAGAAAGGGTAGGCAGCGGCTGCTGCAGTGTAGGTGTATATTCCAAGGCCTATGCGGTGTGGTCAACATATTGCCAACATGATCCAAGCGATAACCGGTACTTAATCGTCTCCACGGCAACCATCCCCAAATACGGCACGATAAAGATGGCCAACTCTACAAAAATCACTTTCAGGTCGCAGAACAGAAAATAGACACTGCAAACAACACTGATTCCACGGAAACGTTTAACCAGGTAACGCCTAGCATGGATTAAAAATTTCACCGAACTTTTTCGTAACATTGAGTTCTAAAATCGATTGACTTCTGGATAATTAGGTGCAAATAAGCATTTCGAATTTCATATTTTAGTGCCAAAAACGTCTTTTTTTCCGTTTCTCGCAAAAAGAAATATTCATTTTCATCCAAAATTACTCAAAAATGTCAAATCTTGCTTAAAAAAGCAAACTTTTCTGAAAATCGTAATTATAAATACGCTTATCTGCTTAAAACTCTGCCGAACAAATTACGATAAATAACAAAAAGCTAAGTTTAGTATTGCACAACCAGTTGGTACCATATGGTACCACTAGGCGTTAACGGGTTAATAGATGCTCCTATGTAATGAAATGGGGACAGGTGGAGGAGGTAAGCACATCAAAGCATTACGTATCTGTTTGATGGTTCTTGGGTCTAAACCTTAGTGGACCTTCAAATGCATTGGCTAAATATTAGGAGGGCTTAATCCTCAGCTCCGAACAAAAGAGTGAGATGGTGAATTTACTATTGGTTCCGAAAAATATCCAATTTTAAATCCTCCAACGCACGGAAGTCTTACAATTTATAGTAAGATCACTTTCAAATGATTTTACAACTAAATTCAAAAGAAAATTCCGAGCATCGTATACCAATGCCTCGAAGTGGATTTTTTTCTTTTCCGTACACGAAATACGGAATTAATACTCTATCTTTTAGTATAGAAATTGCCGCTGTTTACCATTTATGAGCAGTAAGTGCCTTCTATAAGATCTTTGCATTAAAACAGCGACAGAGTATCAAGTAATGATTTGACTTTTCCTCGAATTCCTATAGAAATACGTCGATCAATGTGAGTGTCCTTATTCAGTCACAGGACAACGAGACTGATACAAACAATCACGCTATTCGTTTCCTACAATAACAACAAAGATGCGTATAAAAGCACGCCAAAACAACGGCGGATATTGTTTCGGCCATTCTGCTATTCGGCTGTCGCAGCCTTTGAAGATATTCGGCATAAAGAAGTCTGTTTTGCTGTTTCCGGAATCGATGAATTATTCCATTTGATGCGATATCTGTGCACAAAAGAGAACAATACCTCCACCTCCTGTCTTCCACACAAAAGATTTTCGTCTCTCGTTCCTTTGATTTCTAAATCACTTTCTTGAGAAATGTTTCCCCACTTTATCAAAGGCAAACAGGGATTCCTGACTTCCTTCCTTACCAGCGACATTGCTCAAGAAACAACGAGAGTTTATTTCGATTTCGTTCTCGCAGCTTTAGAGAAGCATAGGCAATCAACGAATTCAAATCATTGCGATGGATCATTCACCATATTTGCTGTTCTATTTTGAATATGCATTACGTCAATTTACGAGAATTGAAATAAGAACTTATAGGATTACAAGTGAAAAGGTAAAAAACTGAAAAAAATAACAAAAGTGTATGACACAATAAATTAGTAAAAAAAATTACGTTGATAAACCACTGCAACTCATATTAAATCATAAATAAGAAAAGGAGTTTAGAATATAAATGAGTTGCGAATATTCAATTGATTACACTGCTTTCAAATAGGTGCCTTAAGTTAACCAGAGTGACTGATTATTTCAGTGGTGCCTACATCAGTGCTCAAAGAAAGAAAAACAGTTCTGGTAAGGTTACCAGCATATCAAACCTTCAACCCCTTAGCCTTTACAATGCATGAACTAAATTATCTGCCATTATGCGGGTATCTGTATTTTTTTTTCTAAACGTGGTCTCCTGATTGGAACATGTACACCGTGAAAACACGCGGTTGTGCTCGAGTAGGATGACGTGAATTCTAATTAAGCACATCACTTGCAAGGAGCAATACGCAGGCTACGCATCAAATTAGCATGGCTCTGATCAGCGCCGGTCGATTCATCACCCCAAGTTAATTGCGGCGTCAAATTATCAAAGCCTCGTGTAATCGATGCACAAAGCCACCGCAGTGTAGGAATACGGAACGATAGGTCGGACGCCCATGCCTGCAACTGGCCTCACTCGCGCGTGCACCTGACGCTTTCGACAGGCGTCTTAATGCGACTAATGATATTAACACGGTAAGAGTTCAAATACACGATGTGTTCACATTATAAATTTAAACAAAGGTTTCAATGTGCGTTATGATTGAATGAAAAATATAAAAAAAATAATTCAAAACTCAATGCATCTTCTTTCACAGCGTTTATCGCTTTCGAAAGACGATAATAATTCAAATATTGTATCGATTATGGTAAGTTTCAATGGATTACTGAATAAGTATTCCGGCAGTCTCCCTTCGTAGACCTCCACTTGCATTCTCAATAATGCCTTCATACTCCCTTTCATTCTATCTAAAAATCCTATTCCCTTTACTCCTCTCCCTCTTTTACCCAACATTCTACCCTCCAATGATGTTTTAAAAATCCCCTCCCCGCTCAGCACTCGCTCCATCTATACCTTCTGTCTCCTCCGGATCTCATAAAAAAATGCCTCTCTTCACCCACATCCTACCATATATTTTATCTTGCGTTTCATCTACTTCCATATCAAACGCTATCTATCATCCTCATAAAAATATGGATAACTGCGTCAAACGAGGTTAAGTGGAAAGGCATCTTAGCGTAATTAAAAAACGATGGCAGATTCTTTCGTGTTCTACTCGTTTCAACTGCAACGACACCACCAAGTACCTACACTGCCCCTGCGATGGCTTTCGGAAGTTTCCATGCCTCGTTATGCGTGTCTACGGTGAAATCATCAATTACACTGTCACTGCCATGAAGGATACCATTCAATGGCCATTTAATGTACAGCCAAATAGAAAAATGAAATTGCACACAATATTTTTGGCGCAAAATGTCCTTTTCAGTTTGATTTCTATTCTAATTTGTGGCTGGATAGGAATACAATCATGAGATATAATAAAAGAATGCTACTTGGTTGATAAATGCAACAGAGCTGAATATTTTTATCTTCTTTGCCGCATCGTATTTGAATGAACACCTCCCAATATACGCTAAATAGGCTAATATTATCTGTGGGCTTTCACCCGATCTGATGTATATGATAAACTCACTTACTCATTACCCTGTAAGTAAAGTTAACGAAGAGAAAATCGGGTTCTCACATGAAGCGGGTGATTTCTTCTCAAAACACTTCACAACATCTATGTGTAACAAACATTCAGCCCCGCTAAATTTGTGCCCTCTTTTTTTCTAACCCAAGGTTACTTTAAAAGCTTGGAGCAGAAATTATTTTCTTGCTTACTGCACATACGCACAAAAGAAGCCAATCCCTACGTATCCAGTCCTTTCTCAATTCTCAGCCCGACACTTACAAGGGGTGCGGCCTAGTTTCGCAACGAGGGGTCGTTTCTGGCAGACGCTTGTCTGCTTCTAATACCATTCTGCTCTATTTGAGCTGCGGCCCCCCTGCCGCGGGCCGCACTCTCCATCTTCACGCACTCCACCGGCATCCATTACTCTCCTGCAGATCATTTGTCGGTGACTTCACCCCGAGCTTCTACATTCAATCTTTTTCTATCCTTCCTCTTCGACGCCTTTTACACTACATATTTTATGCCCCTTTTATTCGACACATTTTAGCCTACAGAGGCCGTAGTTCACGCTATATAGTTTCTTTATGATGCATAGACTCAATGGTTGGATGCCTCACTCACTCAGTGATTCAAACTGAGGGTTTGGATGGGTGAGGGTAGGACTCACCCCTAACTAAGTCAAATGCGAAAGAATACCACAGACTCATTGAAGGGGGGGCAGTTCTCATCCCGTGGTTTCCTTGCGCTTCTAAGAATTCAGCTTGAACCGTCCGGAGGCCTCACCTTAGATTTGAACCTTGAAGATTTAGATGGGTAAGGGTAGAGTTCACCTCGATTTAAGTCACGGGAGTATGAATTTCATGCACTAAAGGAAGAGGGAGATCAGGTCTTATCCCGGGGTTACCTCGTGCTTCTAAGAATTCCACTTAGGCTATCCAGATGCCTCGCCTTTGATTTCAGCCCGAGACTTTGCGATCAATTACCCTTTTCTTTATCCAGCCCGCCAACACATACCGCAATCATTTAAGGCTTACGTCATTTACTTAACACTTTCCACCCACACAGTTCGCAGTTCAAGCCATTTAGTTGGCTCGCTATGCCCAACCTTGATAGCCTTACTGGTAGGTGGAAGGGTAGTACGAGGAATTTAGGCGAGTTAAAAATCTAAAAAAAATGCGAAATATTTTTAATTTGATACCTACATTCCTTTGCAAGCTAAATAGCGAAAACTTCTTGCTCTGTTATTTCTGTGATGCAATGTGTGTGGCAGATTTACAATATTTTATTTTGTTTGCCTGCTTTGGCTACCTTATTATTAGTCTTTTCGTTGATAAACTCTGCTTTTTTCGAAAACAGTTAAACTCCTCGTTTCTGTCTGTCTCTTGACATGATATTTTTTTTTGTCTGGACTCTCGACGCGTGGCGAACATTAATCGGTTTTATAAGCATGTTGAGAGCGTCACGTGTAAGCCTTGGGAGCCACTATCAGGCATGTTGTCCGACCTGTCAATCCATATTCCTACACTTCGCTGGTTTTGTGCTTCGATCATCGAACTTCTTTGGTTTGATTTTTGTCGAGGAAACCGGAAATCGTAAAAGTTTGAAAATTGATCCCTGGTTTTCTTTTTAGGTTCCTGCATTGAATGACGTGATCGGCAGCTATAACAGGAATTCGTACTGCATTTTTAAGGCGTGTGGTGGCTTGCAACCACAGAATCATATCAAGGAACCTGTTCATCCAATCAGGTTTGGGAAAAAATGTTTAAGAAAGAAAAAGATAGATAGTCCTGCGAATCTTAGATTTGTAAGAGGAATAAACTTTATTGAATTCGTTGGAGTAAGTGAATGATTTTTTGATTGACATAGATAGTTGGGAGATGCGAGGTGGACTGTTTGTATTTTCTTATTGTGAAAGCACTGTAACTGGGTAAATAAAACAAGCTCTGTAAGAACACTTGCAGGATTTCATGGTGCATTTACTTTAACGTAAAAATATTATATTTTAATGCTCCTCGTGTTCTCAACAATTATGTTAGTCAAACAATATGGAACTCGAAATAATTTTTGCTTCTGAGCGTCGCGTATCGACTATTTTAGTTGTTATCTCGGAAACAGTCCTAATAAGTGCTAAATAAAGAGTGAACGCTACCAAAAAATTATATAATACTAAAATACAGGCAAATAACGTTTTTGAAAATATTTGTCTATCTCTACAAATCAAGTTGAATCAATACATTTCAGTATGATGGATACCGCGTTACAGTACAGTAAAAGGTTAAACAATTATATTATTTAGTGTATAAGCTAATTGGAACTACTGAGTATACATTTACAGCACGTAATTGGTGTGCTGCAAGTATCACCGTAAAGAGAAATAAAATTTCGACCTATAGCAAACAAATACGGATATTTTCACACCGATGCACGACTTTTGAAGAAAATAATGATTTATTTATTTCTTTTGGATTTTAATTTGGAATATATCCATTCTATCAACACATTCTTAAGTGAAAATTTGATTGAAATAAATTCTAAGGATTCATTTTAACCTCCGATGCTAATTGAAAAATATAAACGTAAGCAAATTTAACTGACAACAGGAAATTCTCAGGAAAATAACTTGGGTTTCAGTTTTTCGGTACATTATTGGCTGTCATGACTACTTTTCAAGACATCAAAATGAAATAATAAAGCACAAAAAAAATCATTGCAGTTTTTTTTCCCGGAAGATGAAAAAAAAGTTGTGAGTCGAAACGTTAGGATTACAAAAAAAAAGGTTTTTCCAAAACTTGTCAATATGATTAAAAAACAAGCCACTTGGAGCAAGATTTTTAACTTTCCAATTCATCCAGAAAAATTAATACCTTTCAAGATACCCGTAGATAAATAGTGAAGGAACAAATACACGGTAGGATTATATTCTATATATTCTATAGGGTTATAATAAAAGAATGGTGCGGTCACAGCAATTTATAAGATGATTGGCAGAGATTTTTCAGCGGCAGCCCGATTCCTGCACGAGTGCTTGAGGAGGTCATTAGAAGTACTCCGTCCGTCGCATGGAACGTTAAGCCGTGGTCCACTTGGCGCCTTTCCAGGCAAATATCAACACCGGGTTCCTCTCTTATAGACCGAATAAGGGCGCACATATTGCAATTTGATCAATATGTAAAAAAAATGTTTGAGACGACAGGTTACAAATATACAAAAAACATCACTAGCTGTATGTAACTCAGATTTCATTTAAATCTTTGCACAAAACCACACTAAGTACTATTTTATGCATTAACCCTATTTTTAAATATTGAATAAATGGATTTCAGCCCATTGATTAGCTATTCAGGATATCGCCGAGAGTTAAATCTGCGTAAAAGTTTAAAAAGTAATATTGATTAGCTAAATTATAGTAATATTAACTAATTCCAGCGGCTTATTAGGCCGAAATTATAAAATAAGAAGCGCGGAAACAAAATATCATTAGGGGAGAGATTGTAACCACCCTTTAACGAATCGATTAACTAATTATGCATTAATAGGTAGTTAAAGACAAAGCTGTAATTGCTGCGCCTCAGGTTGCAAAGTTCTCATTATATTCGGAGGTCAACAGGAAAAATAGGTCCCGGATTCAGTTTCTTCATCCCCTTAGACGACGACGTAATGAGTGCTCAACGCGCTCCGAGAAACCTGGGTTCGGAGCATGGCGCTCTTAAAATTATAATTTCTCCTAATTGGAATTTCGTCCAAACTCGGAGAAAATTAAAATATGGAGAGAGAAAAAATCCCTTGAATTAGCATCGCCTTATTAGATGAAATAGTGCATGAATCCCACTGCCAGACTATAAATTGAATAATGAACATTTTCCGAAAATTAGGTTGTGCAGGTAGGTAATGGAATGTATGAGGAAAAAATTCCTTGGAATGATGATTTGGCAAATGGGAGCCCGAAACTAAAAACCTTCGTCGTTCATGTGAAGGACAAACATTATACTGGGACCACCTGTCCCTAATTGGAATATGAACACTAAAAAGCATTTATCGAAATGCTTTTTAGCTGAATCAAATGAGTAAGGAGATATAAATCAGAATGGTATCGAAAAAATTCACACCATCTCCGAATATTTCTTGTATTATGTGAGAATCATGGTAATTATCACAAAGCTAGCATACAAAGGTACCCAGTTGAAACAAGCGAAGTGCATATACATTGCAATACTTAAGACCTCCTCCACTATGGCCTCCACTGACGAAGGTATAGAAGTGCCAGAAAAAAAATTTACGCCAAACATAATTCCATAATGTCAGCCAATATCGTTAATCGCACTTTTAAATACAAGTCGTACAATTTTAAACATGCACGGAATTATCTCGATATCCAAGTACATACATCATAGGATAAAATAAATACACTAAAACGAATACCATACTACTCAAAAATTAAACTTGAATCCTAATTTACAATGATCCTTAATGAACCACAGTGACATCAATTAAGAATCAAGGAACACGTACTTTTCAAAAAATTAATATTCGCGAGGATGGTCAGCAAAAAATTCTACAGGTAGGTCATTCTACTCCGCTATTTCTGTATGCTGGAAGGATTTCTTGAAAACGTCCATTTTCTACTTCCGGAACGTAAATTCGAATTTAAGATCATTACTATCTAGGTGGCATGGTGCGAAGAGCTTTTGACCTATTTGTTTTCCCTTTTTTAAACGCTTCATAGTCCCCACTAAAACCATCTATGGTTCTCCTTAATTTCAATTGCTTCCAGAGCAAACACCCTTGCATGCTGTGACGCTGTCCCCCATATTATGCCTCCCTGTAGTAAACCAAGGTACCTTTCTTTGAGCTTTTTCAAGCTTTGAAGTATCTGTCTTTCGCAGATTCCATCCTCAAGTAGCACGTTCTTACACGGGACAAACCATAGTCATGGAAGCAATTTATTTGGTTTATTTTGCACTCGCTTTTATATTTCTAATGACCAAATGCAGCGCAATTCACGCTTCTTCCTCCTCCCCCTCTTCCACAATGTCTCTTGGAGGATTCCTATGCTCATCCTTAGTAAGGGCCCATTTCAAACTATCCGTGTATCTGCCTTTATCTCAGTTTCCTCACGCTTCCCAAATCCTTGCAAGCATTTTTCTCGCTGGGAATTTAACGCAGATTCGGAGACACCACAATGTCCTTAAATTGCAACGTTTACAATTTTCCCTATAGTGAAGGTTCACTCTAAATTCTCCGTTTGCAGCACTTAGCACTTGAATTTGGACGGAAAGGCTCGATATCTCCTCATAAAGTCTTATTATAACCATTATTTTCTCCTTCGACAGCAACCTATCAGTCTCCGATTTTCATCGATTACACTGCCTTTCTTCTTTCATTAAATATTCGATAACACAACCAGAGAATTAAAATGAAACCATTTCCCACACATCCCACAATGCATGCTATTTTTCGCCCTTTTCTTGCACTCGCAACACCATACCATTGTACATGATCAACGGATCAACTACCACTGAAGAATCTACGGTAAAAGATGTCCGCTATCCCCAAGGAAAGGTCATCTTCAGCTTTACTTAGGAAGTACGTAAGTATACAACAATGATACTTAAAAAATTTCAAACATTTTATTTCAATCATTTTATTGGTGCCTATTGTCATTTTAATTACTGTATTAAGGTTGTTAGACCGTGAAAGGTACGGGTGATTAAAACTGTTTTGAAGAAGGTAGAGAAAAATGAGAATTGGTCCAATAAGTCCAAGCATGACTGCTACAGATATTAAGGAAATCCCGCTATTTGGCCAATAGTGTCCTCTCTCTTGAGTTTCGAGTGTAAAAAACAGTACAAAAAACAGGAAAAACTAGCTTCATATAATTTTTGCATAAATCTGCGTTGGTATGCAGGTATAGAATTTTTATTTTGACAGCGCTTTCATCAGAGAGAGAACTCATTTTTATGAGGTCTCCGCAACTCACCGACTCACGGTAAAGCAGGTCATTTGGGTCAGGCACGTATAATACCCAAGTCTTCGATGCGTGTACTGCCAAGGATCAGACGTTTTTCCACAGAAACACAGCTGTTATCAGTTAACAGGGTTCCCATTCTACCTACATTATAAAATTCGCTGTTTTTTCCAGGTTTTCACGGACTAAATTTCTTCAAATTCTCGGTTTGTAGATAAGGCATTTTAGGCAGAAATACTTATCACGTAACAATCATCGGCCATACGTTAGCTGAAAATGTAACAAACGCAACAGATGCCTTGAATGCAAACGCAACAATGAAAGTGCTATCTCTTATGACGTCACCTATAGTTAGCAAAATTCAGGTCCTGCTAAAGGGTGTGAGTGGGAAAATGGAGAGAGCAGGGTGGCAGGGAAGTGAAGAAGTGCCTGATTTTTCACCAGGGTTAATGTCTTCCAATCGCAGGCTTAAGGTCAATGTGCTGTCATGGCACACGGGACAATTAATAATTACGCTTCGAATACACGTGTGCAAAAAAATGCCTGGACAGTATCTGCACGTGACTCGACCTTGAAACATGATCGAAACAGGGATTTTAATTTTAATCCGCCAATCATAGTCCTACAAACAAGTTTGTGAGATTTCTAAGGCTTTATGGCGAAATTCACGGCTATTTCCAGGTTATTTCACGGTAGACGAAATTCACGACTCATTCACGGTTTTAAGGTTTTCACGGTTAAGTGGGAACCCTGGTTAATAAATATGACCTATCAAGTCTAGTGGAGGCATAGTGATCCTTCCTCTGCAACTCTTTAATCCAAACGACCTCTCCTTCAAAGTACCCAGCATAGAGGCAACTAAATATCTCTAATTGAAGTTCTCGCCTTTCCGCGCTGGGACCCTGGAGTTAGTAACTAGGAGCATCTTCTTTCCGTTATCCTGAGGTACTTTGGACAGTATCAATATCAGCCTATTGAATTCCTTATTTGATGAAGTAGACAAGTACACTAAGGTGCGGAAAAAATACTTTTTTTCGAGATCAAATATAACTACCCGGGAAAGTTAACTTATTAAATCAGGATATCAGATATGAATTTTTTTTCGTAATCGGATTGGATAAGCCGCTGTCAATCGAGCCTTAAAGTTTAAAAATTTGCAAAAGCTCTGGCTGCATTTGGAGACAAACGCCTATGAAGAAGAAGTTACTCTAATGAAGCCCTTTTAGTAAAATAACCAATGATGGTTCTAACTTCGCCATTACATTTTGGAAGTTAAAGGTTTATATAAAGAATTGAATGATTTAGCAAATTGTGAGAATGATCAACAAATTTCTAGTGTAGGCAATCCGCAAACCACCCAAAATGTGTCTGCGATTTGCATCACTTCAAATTTTGCCTTTCTGGATAACAAATTCGCAGTAAATTAATATCATTTGAAATTTAATCCATTACTGAATGGTCATGAGATTAGTAATGATTCTTTAGAGGGAAAAAGTGCCAATGAATAATTAATTTAAAACGATGTTTAACATCTAATTTTCAGCAAAAGATAAGTATTCAACACTCAATGCATTTTTAGCAATGTTTGTTTATGCAGCTTAACCCTTTGAGTGCCATGGGTTTTTTGATGGGTACTCCCAGAAGTGCCATGGGTATTTTGCTAATTTTGTAGACCTTTATTAAAAACATAATAATTTGCTTATTTATTGCTGTTTTTGCACAATTCTTTTTGTATTTGGTAGTAAATTCATTCATCTAAATCAAAATTAAAAAATATTGGCAGTTTTTCTTCGTTAAGCTCAATTGTTGTAGTTAAATTTTAAATTTTACAAGATTGAATTATTTAATTTTTCAATCTTGACCCAAAAATGGGCAAGCAAAATCCTTTTAATATGAACCAAACAAAAATAAATATGAAATACCATTGTTTTTCTATAAAATAGTCACATAATCGCAAAGAAAATTGCTCAAATTTTCAGTAAATATCTTTTTTATTTTTCCAATGATAGTTGCATAAAATTCAGGGGTAATTGAATCGTATTTCTTGAAAACATCTTTCCAAACCAAGGGATTGAGCGAGAATTAGTGGACCAGTCTGAAAAAAATGGATGTTCTTCTAGTGATTTGATTTCCATGAACACCGTAATAAAAGACCTCATTTCCTCCACTCTGACTGAACACCATTCCTGCATTCTTGAATTCGGTGAGAGTCTATTATGTGAAGCCTAAAACTGTTTAGACCTAAAAGAGTACCTGTTGGTCTCCTTTTCAACCATGTTCCAGAATGTGATGGCAAAGAAGAGGTTGAATTACACAATTGGAGGAGAGTTTGGTGGCGGTAGACGTTTGGGCCCAGGTTTTTCAAAATTCAAAATTTGGAGTCTGGGGTAAATCACAATTGCCCTGAACTTCAACGAATTCTGGAGTGTGTTCACAGCTTCCACTTCCACTGTAAAGTTCATCAGAACTATTACTGTCATCACTAAAGTCAATTATTACCGGTGTCTTCTTAGCAAAGAGTATCACACTTTCATCTGATTCTGATAACATTCCCCTTCACTCTTGTTTCGACGAGAATAGGCGTTGTCCCCACTTCGCACAGAACCATTGTCATGATCACTTAACTAATTTATATATTCAACTAATCTGTCATCGTCAACACCAGACACTAACTCAGTTCTCGACGTTGACGCTATTTACTAAACCATAAGGCTACTTCAATTTCGAAGAGGTAAAATACGACTACAATCCCGCTCGTCGCAGGATGAAACTGGCCACGCAAACAAAACTGTGAGTTTTACATATATGGGGTAATTTCATTGAGTAAATGGCAGCAAAAGACGGCACACAACGAATTATTTTGAGCTTAACATATGTGGGGTAATTTCATTGAGTAAATGACAGAAAAAGAGGGCACACAACGAATTCTTTTATGTTCACCGTCATCATATTTCAATTACTACTGCCTTTGATACCATGAAAACGAGGTTGGAAATCGGAGTCACATTGACGACCCGGTGCACCGGGTCGTCAATGTGATTCCGGGGTGCCCCAGTTGACCGGTACACAAGCTGTGATTGATTGCACGGTATCAATTACATACTTAGTACCTTACCTTCTCTCTTTCGGTGCTAAATATAAAAAACATGATTGAAATGCCACATTCAGCAACAAATTATATCTTTCGAAGTAATAGAGCATAGATGCAAACCTCGTGTCTTCCAGTAACGATCATATATCGCTCGCGCTCTGAAAAAAAAATAAGACGCGCTTCGCAGTGGATAAAATGCTTCAATTAAGTTGAAAGGAAATAGGAACTAGCCAAAAATAATACCACTGATAGATATACAAAGTACAAGGTATATTAGATGAAAGCCAGTTGATTTTAGGCAACAAACAATGCGGCTAATGAAGTGTAATACCAGGAAGCTGTTTCGTAAGAACCAAAAATGGCGCTCAGAAATTTCCATCTGTCATATGGTCACAAAAATTTACAAATATGTTGATAATTGCAATTAAAAATTCAAATTATAATGCAACATGGTAAAAAATAAACTGTTCTGGTGTTATGTACCATAAAAAGTATCAATTGAATGAAAAAAACATTGTTTTAACAGGGTTCATAGTCAACAACGATATATCGTCGTTGGCACTCAAAGGGTTAAATTCTGTTGCTATAAAATGACTTGTAAATTGGAAAAGAGTATTTTTTCTCAAAAACGATCTTTTCACGTAAAAACAGTGATGAAAATATTGAAACGCGTTTAAAAAATAAAAATTTTAGTCCAAAAATGGGAGCTACGTAAATTAAGATACGATCACTGTGTCTGCATTTTATTTCTTAACCGAGACATTCCTGCAGACTCGAATGCACTCACTAATATCTGTGCCGGCAGTAGAACGGACTAGAAGGGACTCGGTTGGACACCACCTATGGCGACACCGAGTCTACAGTTGTTTTTTTTTCGTCCGCCCCTTGGGAAGCCTCGGCGGAACGGCAAAGAGAAAACGAAAGGGACTCGTGTTAATCATTCATCAGAGTTGGTACAGTTTCGACGAAAATAAAAAAATGAAGAAAAAATACGCCACCATATTCCACACGGGAATTTCCCAGTGTGTGGCTACGCTTTGCAGCGAGACCGTAAAGGAAGCCGAAGGATAGGATTTCAACATGAAGGCGAGGGCGAGCGAGAAGTTAAAGCAAATATATTAAATAAAAAGGGAAGGGTGACCAGAAGAAGATTCGTCCACTGGAATGAATTCACATCCACCTCATGAAAAAAAAAGTATTACTATCATGAGGAAAAGAACCCCCTTAAAAAAAACCTTACTGCATTCTGGGATAAATCAAGTCACCATTTTTTCTCCATTTCAAATGCTATCGGAGCAATGTCGGCGTTGAAGAGAGTAAAACATCATTTCGCTCAAAGCTTAGAAGAGCACTTAATGTATGCCTTAACTATCACAATCATCATTTTAGTAAAGTAGAAGTGAATGCCTGAAGAACCATTGAGCTACGAAATTCCGAAAATGCTATTGCAGCAATGCTGACGATGAAGATAGGAACACAATATTTCGCTCTACCCGAAAGGACCATTAAAGTAGGCTTTCACAAACTCAACTGTGCACTGATCAAAGACGAAAAAAATCTTTGAAGATCACATTCGTAACAAAATATTAATATGCATTCATTGCTTTAAAGATTGCAGCTGCATCACAAGGTAAACCAAATGAATTTCATAAAACGCATACCTTATGCAACGCATTAGAAACGGCAGATGTAAGCGAAATTCATTCCAGCTTGTTTACCTAATAAAAACGTTCAAGAGTGTCACAGCAAACAAATGACAACTGAAAAATACTTTCAATTCAAGCGACGTGTCCTGTCCGAAGAAAACGTGATCTAAGAATTACAATTTCAATTTTGATGTAAATTTATTTCTTGCGAGAAAATTATAGATTTAGCGTCCATTGCTGGCTTTCCTAAATGATAAAATGAGTAAATGGTTTAAATTATACGATTGATGAGTTTCGCGGAGCAAAAGGTATTAATAAATTGATGCATCATAAAAAGATGACTCTTTTGCTATTTCCCGTTCTAACTTATTTTTAATCCCAATTCTTATTGAAAAACAAGGTAGGTGATCGCCACAAGAGAAATATTTAAATGTTTACAGAGCCTATTCAAGCGACGTGTCCAGTCCGAGGAAAATATCTAAGAATTACAAAGTCAATTTTGATGTAAAATTATTTCTTGCGAGAAATCTATATATTTAGCTTCCATTGATGGCTTTTTTAATGATAACATTATTAATTCCCATCACGCCAATACAACAGTCACTTCCATTTAAAATTAACGCTAAGTGAAAAATTCACAGGTTTTTCATGAACTGCGTTCATTGCGTTGCGAACAGGAGTCTGATCACTGAGGCCCGAGCGTATAATTCGAAAAAGAGGGAACACCAACAGAATATTCCTTCAATAAAAGCAGTTCTAATCCAAATTAATTTCAAAACTGAATTGCACTCTACGAATTCCGCACTGATGACTTAACATCCCATCTGCGAAGCCCCAGGCAGGCGAGAATGACGAATTGTAAACCAAAGGGATGACCACGGGAAATGGCATTTCGGGGAACCAGCTCACCACATTCCTCGGCCGCCGCTTTGCAAGTGGGTCACAGCGCTTTGATCGCAAAACTCGATTACTCCGAGGCTCACACTGGAACCACTCCTACTGTCTACCATCACTGATGATATCACTACCATTAGCATTAAAAATCCATTTATGTATAATTCAGTTTCCATTGAGATCGTGGACAAATAAGCAAAGGAAGTATTGAATTGAAAGAGGCACATCAGTTCTGTCGTTCATTATGACTTCAAGTGAAATTATTTCGCACAATGCGTAATTGTCTGAAACAGTGAGCTAAAATATGGGATAATACAAAAAATAATGATATGTTATGGCCATTTGAAAAACCAGCTTAATGACATGGCATGGACGATGATTGCAGCGGAGAAATCAAGTATAGAGGCCTTTGAAATATGATGCTAACGAAGAACGATGAGGATCAAATGGATCGACAGGGTATATAATGAGGAAGCTGGGAAATCTCTATCTATATCAGGTGCAGGACATTTTTTAAAGCAGATTACATGAGATATTTCGTGAGGTGGTGAATAAGATATTTCACCAAATGTGGATTTGGAAAATTTAAACATAGAAGTAAGGAAACAATATATATATGAACATACATTTGGAGTATGCTTCTTCACGGAACTAATGCATGGACAATGACAGCAGCGGAGATATCAAGCGTGGAGGCCTTCGAAATGTGGTACCTAGTGCAGAAAGGTGATGAGGATGAAATTGATCGACCGAGTTGGTAATGGGGATGTCCTTAGGAGAGCAAGAGAGAAGAGAAACCTCATGAATACTTTAATAAGAAGACGGAACAACCTTACAGGCCATATTTTGAGACATTATGGTATGATGAAGACAATTGTCGAGGGACGAATAGGTAGATAGCAAGAACGGAAAAGGAAGATCTCGAACGAAATATAAAGTGCAGGTAAAATAGGATGTAAAAGAGAAGAAATACGGAATACAAGATGTACGTAGACGTTAAAACATTAGCCAATACGAGAATTGAGTGAAGATTAGCGTCAAACCATTCTTACGATTGTTGAAATGTTGATCAGTATGGATGGCTACCAGGTGTGAAGCCGAAATCGTCCAATAAAGGTGAAATCGCCATAAGGACAATAAATCCGAGATATCGCCCCAGCAACAAAGACGGCCATTGCTAAAAAAAAACGCCATTGGAGAAATGAGCAAGATAATTCAAGTCTCTCACGCAAGGTCAATTACGAAAGAAATACATTATTGGTGTGTTCGCCGCGTCCTGCGTCGCCATCTACCCGGGAAGAGAGAAAGGTTGTCCCGTTATCTCACTGAAACTAGGGCAACTCAGATTTACACCGCACACATGCAAAAGGCCCCATTCGGGTCGTTCTTTCGGCGAGCAAACTCATTTTGCTTCGGAAATTTTATAAACTACGTCATATTTATCCACCTTACGGCTTCAATTACCCAGAGAATAATTTTTCCCCAATGGAATTTCTTTGCCTCGCAGAAAGTGAGCCAATCGAATATAATTTTTTCTCCCGCCCCGAAGCGGCTCCGTGGATTTTGATACTTGGGGATATGGAGCTCATAACATGTGTGGAACCGATCGATAGAGCCATATGTCACACCGCACATGTCGGGCTAAAAAATAACAACTCGCGGGAATATTTAGTTCCCGACGCGAAAATGTTTTATTTTGCCCTGGCTCCTGCGTCCTAATTCATGCTGAAGTCTCAATCTACTTTATTTTAGCGCAAAAATGCATTCAGTATATGGCACAAAAACAAAATAGCAATTTGGAAGCTTGCAGTGTTTTATTTCTCTCCCATTAAAAATTTTAGATAGGTACTTCTATTTTTATTACACGGGCGAGTGAAAGACGATCATATCAAATTATTCTTTTCCCAGTATTGTAATACGTACCAGTTTAAAATGTGTAGTATGAACATTAATGACATAAATGTAACCATACATTGGACATAGTAATTTTCAGCTGCTACACGTAGAATAAAAAAAATGTTTTCCAATCATAAGAAAAAAATGATCATTTGAACCTAAATTACGCTTCTTAGCTACCAAAAGTTGCATTTGTGAGAAAAAGTTATCTTCATTTAGCGTTTAGTCGCCTTATTTATTGATATTTAGGCAAAAAATAGCAGCCTCTCATACGTTTCACTTAGTCCTTAAAAGTTCTTAAGGGAATGGCCTTTTAATGGTTAACCAGGTGATATAACTATTCTTTAAAAATAAAGCTAAATGTAGGAGAAGTTTTCATTTCATTTTGAACAAAATTACACGACAGAAAGATGAAGATTATTGAAGTAGTCAACAACTACAAAAGAGTAAATTGAAGTGCAGTCATGTTCAAATTAAGTTTATGAAAGAAATAACTTTTTGTTTGTTTTTTTTCAGCCCGCAAAACGATTTCACTTTATTTTGAAGCACATTCAAAGTTATTTGAAAAATTAGTAGTAATTGCCAGGAATATGGTATTTACATAGACACAGTGAATATATCAGCTGTGATACGTTCTTTTGAGTGTAGTGAACCATCAGATATCAGTTTCATTCGCTTATTTATGAATAAAAAGCACTATCATGGAAAATCTGAGAGATGTCCCATGGCGAATATTCAAAGTAACAACTAGTTACGCATCATCTACTTTATTTGGCTACAGCTTCATAAAACCTGTGCGACGAGAAAAATACTCTACGAAAACAAGTCCACTCAAACATGATTAAACCACCTTTATTAATCATTTTATTCCTTGCAAAGCTCCGAATGGCCACCCCTTTTTCTCTTTTCTCCTAATGGGCTGGATTATGGGCCCTCGCACTCATTCTCGCTAAGTTATGGTTGATAACCTTCCACATTAAGAAAAAGCGAAGAAGAATAAGGAGGAGATTTTAAAGAAATCCGGAGATAATATCTTCGCGGTCGAAGGCACTACATGAATCTGGCCTGAGGTCTAGGATGGTCGTCAGGAGAGCTCAAGAGAGAGAGAGAGCGTTCGTATGTTGAGGGAAGACGTTGGAACGGAGCCAGGGTCCACCACGCCGAGAGAGAGACATAAGGGGGACGGATACGGAATAAGGAGGTCACCAACAGCAACGCATTCCGACACCAGGGAAGGAGGTAATCATTATGACCACATTCGTAGCGCTGCTGGTCCTTCAAATGAATCGTTCGATGAGCCATTCGTCGCTATACATCAAACAACAATGACGCGATGGAAATGAGCCGTTCACGAGAAATTGTGCCCATCACAGAAGCCATTACCCGTGGGGCACAAGCGGTGAGTTATTGAACTCCCAAGCAATGTCCGTATTTTGCTAAATCTTTGACGTCATTGGATTACAAGCTCCGATTCGTAAGCACAGAATAATCCCCAGACATATTACTTGCATCACTTTGCTGCCATTCCCCATGTAAGATATTGTAAGCAGGATGGGGCTAGTGATTCACTTTTTCTCACGGTTGGCAAAATTTTAATATTTTGACCCTATGAGATTAAATTCAACAAGTTAATGCAACTAGCCAATCTGAAAGACCAACAATCACTTACTTAACGATTCAACCCGTATGCTAACTTGCATGGGTGAGGGTAAAGCTCAGCCCAGATTAAGCAACAGGCGTGTATAATTCACACATTCAGGGTGCATGGTAGGTTCATTTCTCTTAGCCACCTCGTATTCTAAGGATTTCAAAAATGACCAACAGGAAATGGGAATTCACGTAGCATATTCCACGATAAAAAATTATTCCCGGGAAATAAGGTGTTAATGCGGAATGTAAACTGAAAATTACCATTCCGCATTTTCGAAGATCCACAAATTCAAGTTGCAAGCATAAAGAAGATCAACCTAACAAACAAAAACCATTATTTACTTTCTTTTTTATACTGCAGTCAAACTAAATAAAGTGGCTCAGTATACTTACTTCTAATATTCGAGGGATTGTTTTTCTACGATTGGTCAATTTTAAAATTAAGTGATAAATAAAAGTCGACCCGAAAATTGTGCTATGAAAGTAATCTTATTCTTAAATGAATTTCCATTGCCCATAACGTGGTCTGGCCGCGTTGGTAAGTGAAAAGAATAACTTAATTAATAATGTGACTTATGGTTTCTCTGAAATGGCGAGTTTATTATAATTATAATCCTTTCCATAAATACGACTCGGGCATGTACTTAGTTCATATAAAAAGGCCATCTTAACGTTCGTTAGAGGAAATGGTGCCATTAAGTATTTAAAAATGGCATAAAATTTGGGGACAGGGAAGGAGAAAATAGGATCTGTGGATTAAGATGACATGGAGTAGGCCTTATTTCGACCAGAATACTTAAGTCCAATTTGAGAGGGATAGCTAGTGCAAAATGCGAATCTACCCTTAACTGAGCAATAAAATTTTGAGAAAAAGAGGTCAATAACATTCATCCCAGTAACAGTATGTTATAACAGCTGAAATTTTGGCACTCTCCGAAAGCTAGATGGTATGGCTTTGGCGTGAAAAAACACATAAAGTCGTAGAAACACGGTTTCCGCCATTTAAATTATACTAAGTACTGATATTATCTCCCATATGCACAAAAAGCATTCATCGAATAATATTTTCTAGAACCGTTTTAAGCATTTCCAGACTCTTCAGTACGAATAACCATTAGCAGCAAAAAAAAAAAACAATTTAAGCATCGAATTTCCACAACACGTGCGTAATGAAAACTCACTTTCCACCGTTGAATTAAAAAACCATTAGTTATCACCACTATTTCTTCATTTACTTCTCTTTCCAAAATAACTTAAAAATTACCAAGGGAAGTGACAACATATCTTAAATATTACTCTGAAATCTTAACGTACCTAATCGCCCAAGCCATACAGGGAAAAGGTAAAATAGTTGTTTCAGAAACCTCCAGGAGTTTATAGCTTGGGAAAAAAACGCATGAATTAAAACTTAATGCTATATTTCTAAATTACAATGACAAGAAATAAATAACAGTTCTCCATTAAAATATAGAATGTATTAAAATTTGAATTCAATACTTTGCAAATAAGCTTTTTCTTGGAAGTGAGTTAAGATTACGAATTATTATTTATATTACTTTATGCTTCTAAGGTACGATTGCGATACTGTATTGTACTCTTATAAAATCTGTTGATATCAACGGAATCTTTGGCTAGTTAGGTATAAATTATAAATGCTAAAGAACAAAAGTTCGTCATAATTCCATCCGGTACATGCTCTTTGTTCGATACTTCACGTAATCTCCAGAGCAAAAGTGACGTTGATACATCGTTTTAAACCCTGCTATTGATACAATATTAGGTACGTTAGTGGGCTTCACCATGTTCGCGCTTAAAATTTGCCGCCGACCGGGATTTAATCTCCTCCTCGGCCTCCGCAAGAAATGCATTTCTCCACAAGCCCTTAACGACGTGAGCAAGCCTCGATGGCCATAAACGCATAAGACGAAGGGCTTTGCCGCCTAAGACCACGACGACACGTGCGAAAGATCCACGACCCACGTGGGGTCACGGAAAACCGTACGGAGCAAGGCCGGCCAAGGAACGTGAGATTAAACGTACCTACCGCACCGAGGCATTCTCTCCCCTATACAACGTTAACTTTCACCCTCCCTAACGTATTCCCTTCGCAGTACACCAACCGCATCCCTTCCGCAGGGCTCCAGCGACCGAGGCAAGATACCCCCAGGGAATCCCCACAGGAGCCTCTTTCGTTCGAGGGAGGGCTTACGCGCGCCTCTTCAGAACATTCCACGGTCTACGCGCTTATTACGCCCTCTTGAGCGGAGATGGGAGAAGCCAGAGGGTAAGGTGGAGGAGGGCCTTCTCATCGGTCACTCTTCGTTGGGAATGTGCCGCGAGCCATTAACACTCGCTCTAGCAAGCTAACCGCAGGAGAAACACAAACAGTGGTGGTGACCCTACTCTCGCCGTTGCGAACACAGCACAAAAACAGGGGATGTGCGACATTCTAATTGGGAGATTTCCTATTGTTTTTTTATTGCCTAAATCGAAAGATTATTACTCCTGGAGTACGCATTTCACGCTCTAAGATTCTCGAATGACGATATCTATTTTTCGCGATTAAACGAAAAGTGAACAATTTCAAGCGCGCGAGAACGCGACGGCTAAGTAGGAATGCTGGGAAAATCCCGTGTGACGTATTTCTGGTTCCAGCTGTCACCGTGTGAGCTGAACTTGGAGCGAGGATTTGAGCGCGGATACAATGCAGGCTGCTAGTAGGTAGCAGAGTACCCTGCTATCAGGTAGCGATTGGCGTAAACAAGGGCAATTAATACCCTATCAAACGAAGGAAACTTTACGACCTAAGGCAATTTTAATTGGTGATTATTAAGAGATGTTTCCCTGAGCTCTGTGCCTCATTGTTAATCTAAGACGATGTAAAACTCCTTTCTAAAATCCCTTTTGACGTCACGTGGAGTAGCATCGCATGGGCGCCAATCTGGCATTTTTCAAATGAGGTTAAAATTTACCATTAACATTCGTCTAAACTGGGATTTCTAAAACCAAATAATTGGTATATTATGAATACACTAATGGTGGGTAAGGAATCGCAATCAATGCCTTTCGTTTTCTTTGATGAAGGAAACTACCCTATTGCGCAAGATCAAGGCAATGTGGGAACCGTTTGTTCAACAATACGAGGTGGATAAAAACTATGCCACGAAATTTTAATCTTGGATAGCTACTGCCAGTAGGAGCCAAAATTGCTAATGGTTGTAGGTCCAAAATGTACTAATTTTAAACTAGAGAAACTTTGAGCCAAGCGCTCCGATTGGGCACGAGTTTGCCCTGTTGCAAGATGCTCTGGACAAAGGCAAGGGAAATTAAGCAGAAGCAATCCAAGTCATGAGCTCTCCTGAGCTTAAATCTTTATTAATTTTGGTTCCAATTGGCATAAGCAAGTCGGGGTTGAAAATCCGCCACATAATTTTTCTGCACCCTGCTATATTTTTTTCATACGGAGCATGTTTCTCAATGGAAGCGAGTTTTGGTCAGATGCAGAGAAGTCAAGAGTGGAAATGCAGTGCTACCGTGAGATGACTAAGATAAAAAGAATCGACCGAGTAAGTGATGAGATAAAGCTGAGAGTTGGAAAAAAGAGAAGTCTTCTAAAAATCTTGAGAAGAAGAAGAGACAACTTAGTTGGTCGCATTATAAGGCATGATAGCCTGATATAAACGATGCTGGAAGCCAAGAAGGGCAAGGGTCGGAAAGTTATATAGGACTGGTTATAAAGGAAGTAAAAGGGAATAAGTACGTAATTGTGAAAATGCTCGGGGATAGGAGAGAGGAATGGAGAACTGCGTCAAACCAATCTTATGATTGCTGACCTATGACGATTATTATATGCATAGTATATGCAATAGGTACTTGGAGCGAGGTAGCCATGAGGAAATCGGTTATAGCACTGGTCTTTGAACGGAAGGGTTCAAACTGTTAGGGAAACCTTTGGATAGTCCCATAGAATTCGCGGGTTTGGGTGAGCCTATAAATACTTAGTTTTTCCTGTTTATTTATATCATGAGTCGAAAAATATTCATCCGAAAAAATTAAAGTGTATAGCGTAGAATCAAATCCATATTAGCCTTACGTGATTTACTAATGCCATGGGCAGATAAAGTGCTAAAGTATAGAGCTAATGAATGCGTACTGCGTACAGGTAGTAATTTAATGATTTCAAAATTAAAAATATTCCAAAAATATTATTTACGTATCATTGCTTACAATGATGAGTTATAAAGCTACAAAAAGAGATGATGGAAAAAGTTACGACCATTCCGATGAAGGGAAGAAATCAATTCATATTAATAATAATACTCAATAGCTTTCGATGAATAATGCTCAAAGAGGCTACTTTTAATTCACAGTATAAGAGCCAACCATCACCCATACGGAATGGTGCTAGCTTTGGGGTATTCGAGCACAACACATAGCAATTTGAGACAAAAATGTAACCTCGTGCATACAAAGCATTTAAGTTAAAAAACGAGGATGTCATTCATGCACCAAATCAAATTACAAGTAACAGAAAAAAAAAACAGATTTTAAGTCGTCATCTTGGTGTAGAGGCATCAAAAATTAGATTGAACTTCGCAGTTTCCCCCGAATAAGAGCGATATATTAACATAACTACCTAATCAGTAGGGCGAGGAGACCTTGAGGATAGAATGGCGATAAGGGTCTTAAATTAGTAGGAAGGCGAAATGCAGACGAAGACACAGTGGCAACTAATTGTAAGACAAGGAGGCCTTCTCCCTCCTTCGATAGCGCCGACAAAAGACGTGAGGAAGGGGGACACTTTCGCTTGGATCTCGGGCATTTAAGGTTATTACCAGTATTTCGGAGAAATTAAGGATTTCGCAAATGGAAGATTGGGTGAGGAAGGGCTTGCCGGCCAATAAGGGTAATTGGGGGAAGCAAGAAATAATGGATGACAAACTACGATGCTAATTAATTAATTATCTCGCTTTTACGTGAAAGGTATTGCTCGGCAGTGACGGTATTCGGGTTTCTTGAAATCCCTGATAAAGCATTGATTAATGACTCATAATTGGATTATATTGAGTTCCAAAATGAACGTGATGTAAACATTAATTGCTAGCATTGTTTCCTTCCGCTCGAAAATCAGATTTCACCCAACTAATTAATAGAAAATTACGAACGTATTATACAACTCGCTTAAAATGGTTAGCAAAAAATTTAAAAGCATTCACTTTAAAATTTAGATTGCCCTATTCAGCATAATCCCGTTACATTGTTGCAGCGAAATATACACAGGGGGCATACAGAAAAAAGTAATCTTCAAACTCGTAGGCAGAGGTATGAAGAATTTTATGACGAAGTTTACTATATATCCTGAAATATATGCAACGAAAGAACCTTCTGAGTCTTGCGGGTAATCTTCTAGATACAACTTTCAGGCTCCCCGTGAACTTCAGCGACTGCAAAATTTCCTTACAAAGCAGCTCTGGCCATATGACTAGGTATTTGTGATTTTGAATGCTGACAAATCATGAAGGGCCTTCCCCGCATAAATATTACTTAAGCCTCATGTCTAAAAAAATCTCATTTCTATCTAAGAGAACTATGAAAATAATATTATTCAGAAAACAGAAGTATTTGCACCATTCCACGGTAAATAGTTTTTGCCATTTTTACTGTTAAAATAGAATATTGCAAGAATGTTAGTAGTTTTTAGATGAAATTCATAGTATTTATTAGTGGAATTGTTTTGTTTTTCACACCTATTTCCCTTTAAATTTTGAAGCATTGTCCAACATCGTATATTAGTATGCAGCAGAAGAAAAGAAGTGAAGACCAACATTAAAATAGGGAAGCAAAAACTGATAGATGATGATGAATTCGGTCATTTGGGAAGCAAGGTAACTAGTGACGGGAGAAGTATGAATGAAATTATCAGCAGAATAGCCCAGGCGAAGAGAGCATTCCACCTAAAGAGAAACCTGCTTACAGCGGGAAACTTAAATATGGAAGTAAAGAAACAATTTATAAGAACCTACATTTGGAGTATGCTCCTATACGGAAGTGAGGCATGGAGAATGACCGCAGCGGAGAAAGCAAGGATAGAGGCCTTCGTAATGTGGTGCTATAGAAGAATGATGAAGATTAAATGGATCGACCGAGTTAGTAACGAGGAAATCCTAAGAAGAGTAGGAGAGAAGAGAAGCCTCATGAAAACCTTAACAAGAAGACGGAACAACCTTATAGGCCACATCTTGAGACATGATGGCCTGATGAAGACAATCGTCGAGGGACAATTGGAAGGCAAGAACGGAAAAGGAAGACCTCTTACAAAATACATGGGACAAGTAAAGAAGGATATGAAAGAGAAGAAATAGGTAGGTGTGAAAAGAAGCTGATAGGAGAATTGAGTGGAGAGCTGCGTCAAACCAATCCTAGGATTGCTGACCAGTGATGATGATGATGACCAACATCAGTCGGGAGAAGCAGTGTTTTGTAATCAAAAAAAATATTTGGAGAATGATGTATGTGTCCACGCCAACGTTCAATTACTACTGTCTCAAAGTAACTAATACATCACTTATTCAATGATTCGACGCAAAGGTTAGTTTGGATAGGTTAGGTTAGATCTCAACCCAGACGATACGACAGGGATGACACTTATCGATCATTCCGGGTAAGGGAATCAGTTACATTCCCTGATCCAACTCACATCACGAGAATTATAGCTCCTTACAATACCCAATTATGCACAAATAAATGTCTTCGAGTCCAGAAGCATTTACGACAGCAATTTAACTTGATGTAACTATGGAGTTTAAAACTCGGAATGAGATTTTATGTTCAAAACAATTTAAAATGCCGTAAATCAGCAATGAGTAGTCATCAGAAGAGAAAGAGTCGAATTTCCATTAGAATTACATAGAAATGAATAAAATTGTTTTGAGTATCGAGAAATTAAATAATTGAAAGACATTTAACTCCGATTTTACGATAAATGCTTGATCGATCCAAATTCTAATTTTAAGGTGAAAATTTTCTATCAAATTTATGCAGAGCAGGTATAATACAATGGACAGCACCTATTAGATTTCTTCCAAAAATGTTTATTAATTATTAAATAATTCAATATATATACCGAAATATATTTCCCACTTAGGCCTAATAATTAATTTGTGACGGTGAAAATTCAATTCAAAAGAGACTATTATAAAAATAAGACTTAAAGACAGAATGGCATGGGTTTTCCATATTAAATTACATATAAATTACCAATAAGGTATTGAAATCCTTGCTGGTATGCTGATATTCAGTAAACATCAACAAAGTTCGGGAAAATTTAAAGGAATGCCGGTAGCTTACTGTTCCTTTATAACATGCGTTTCTTCCGAGATTAATCTCCCGTGAAAAGGACAAAATGGAGATCTCTTATGTTTGCCAGGTTTCATGGGTGACGCACGCCATACATTGGTAAATAAAGTATCAATTGTATCAAAATCAATAACAAAGAAAGAATAAACGTCGTGGTCGAAATAATAACCCATTAGTTGACCTGGATCATAAAAAGTCAAGTAAATGTGAATGGGGCTTACAGGTTTCTCTGATACTTCTTTCGTAGCAGCTATTTCGTTTTGACACTAATAAACACTAGAATAGAGTGAAATAAATGCGATATTACGATCACCTAGCGCTAATATGAATTTTTGAGTGTATTACATCCTCATTGCCTGTCGGAGTAACGCAATCTAGTCTTGATGGACCACCTTCGGGTTCAACATTGTGAAATTTGATTTCTGAGATAATTCTCAACAGGTTCTATTTCAAACCAATGTGCAATATTTTTAATCATTGAGCACATTTGAGTGAAATATTTGATTTTATTCATTCCTTGTGTAAACTAAATTCTAGATTTACGAACAAGTTGATGCAAACTCTGGCGATAGTTTCGGAAACCTTGTTTTATTCTCAGAGAAACCAATGTATATCCGTAGAGTCATTGTCATATTTTGGGACGGATCAGAGCACAGTGATACTGGAAAGGGACCGATGTTAATGGGAAAGTGTGAAAATGAAATGACAGTTGCTCTGAGGATTGGGAAGCTGAAGAGAAAAGCGAAAAAAGAGAGGGAAGCGTGAGAAGGAAATGAAAGAGGGGATGAGAGAAGTGAGTGCTCGGAGCGAGGACGCAAGATCCAAAGTAATGAAGCAGACAAGTGTCAAAGGGTGGTGGTAATGAAATGAGGGCCGGATGGAAGGTAGAGGGAAACGAAAGAGCGATGCACACGAATTTTGCTAAGCTAAGGAGAAGGAAGGTGTGCCAACGTGTAATCTAATTCCACGGGTGGAGGAGTATGAGTGAGTGTGGAAAATAATACGAGCCTAAGGCCAAAGCCGACAGTGCGTTTTGCATATGCCAAAAAATTAAATAGAGTGAAATGAATTAAAAAATTATCTATCTTTACTATATTATACATATAATTATCTATACTTTATGGTTTTAAATAGAGAGAGAATTATAAACACCAGAAGATCCAAACGTGATGGAGTGGAATTTTTCCGATATTAAAATGAACCCTTGAAATTTTCCACGATAATAAAAATTTATTCCGACCTAGGCCTACATCATCTCCAACTTTTTGTGCCTTGAAGATGAGTCACATCGAAGCCCAGGTCAGAATAAAAGTTTATGACCGTGGAAAATTGCGAGTGTTTACTTCAATATGAGTGAGAATTATTGGAAACTATAGCATTATTGCCAAGTTATATTTACAAGGTATGGTTTGGATAAAACCCTTGGCCAAAAGTGCGTTTCGCATAAGACGAAAAATCAACCAACAATCCAAGGCAAAAATTAACTGGGTTTTTTAAATAAGGGAGCCCTATTATTTTGGTGCAAGTGCGACGAGCAATACTACATGATGACATATTTACCTGCCATTTACATTGGTGTATTGTATTAAGTGGTAGTAGAATGCGATTTTACATACATGACAAAACATAAACGACATCGTAAGAGTTTTCAAAGCAGACTACAATACTATTTTGTAGTAAGAGGAGGGAAAATTAACACAATGCGTTATATAGTTTTTAAAATTATTGATTAAAGTTTTGGGATCATCGCTTGCAACCACTCGGCTCCACTAAAATACGTAAGAAAGAACAGCAGATAGAGATCCTTTCTTTATGATTGAGGGCGTGCCTTTCCAATTTCGATAGTCATAGAAAAGCTATTCACATTGGACGGCTGACGTAATCATAGGCAAATAGTGACACTGTTGAAATCAAACGAAAGGAGCAGAAAAATTTTGGATGGATCGAAACTCGAAGATCATTACTACTCGATCTCAACTTCCTCGACCTTTGACTATTAGAACACCATTTTTGATTTCGATCGCAATTGATTTTTCTATCACTACCCCTCACTGTGTTACACCTATCGAACGATTTAATTACATACACATGCCATCAAGGAGCGGAGGTGGCAAGGTAGTCGCAAATGTTTTCTGTAAAACAGCAATTTATTTCAGTCAGTTGGGAGGAAGAAATTGCAGCGAGGATCACCCATGAACCATGAACTCGTGTAACAGCCTTCCCTTCAAACTTGCCGCTTGACTGGGACGGCAAATCATTTCTCCTCCACTCAACGTTTCCTCCTCAGCAGCCTCACTCAGCTAATAGTTCCTTTAAAACAGACTGGATGAGAGAGGAAACAGCTCAGAAATCTCAGTTTAGAGTTTCGCCAAAGTCGGTAAGTCGAGCATTTTTTTAATTCTTTAGCGCAGTAACAACAAAGAATAACACTGTGAACCAATCTCTCACATTATCACCTCTTCTTTTAATGAAAAAAAAGAAAAATGTTTAGTTTTTCATGTATAAGATAATATGAGAAAATCTGAAGGAGCGAGTTTAAAAATTAGCATCTGAAAAATAATTAGTGTTGCACTTTAAGAAAGGAATTTTACATGATAAGAAGACGATGAATTTTTCTAGCATATGAAAAACTAGCATACAAAAATATTTAGTGCTATACTTTAAGAAAGGAAATTTACATGATAGGAACACGATGAATTTTGACCAGCACAGTAAACTTAGATTATCACATATGCTACAATTTTATTTGTGAAAGCAGAAAAATTGTCTTCCTTTTATATCAATTTATTGAAAAAATACGTCCATCTTGACTCATCCCTCTAATTTTTTGCCATTGCTCTCAAACCTAAATATCCTTTTCCTACTTAAATTTGCTTCATTATATTTGAGGATTCATTTTAAGCAAGGGCTAATAAGGAAGGTATTCTTCATTCATTTACGTTTTCTTTGAAATATCAATTAAGTTTAGACAATATTCAGATTAAATTCACCAAAAGCAGGAACTCTAAATATTAGTGATGGTAAAACCCTTAAAATTTCCATGAGCAAATCAATAAATGCATTAATTAATTTCCAACAGTTGGGGGAGACGAAACTGTGGCACCGATTAACCATGAACCGCGTGTCACAGCATTTCCCCTCTCGCTACGAACTCCCTGCTTCATTCGGGCGTCTTCAAATCATTTCTCTCTCCCACCAAATATCCCTCCATCCCAACTCAGCTAATAGTTCCCGTCGGGGACCTGTAAAACAGGTCGGGGGAGAAGTAGGTGGCAGGTCGAGGTGGTAGCTCAGAAGTTTCAGTTTAGAGTTTCGCCAGAGTTGCCAAGTGGAACGTTGGGATGGGAGGCTTTTGGGGTAGTTTCACGCGGGGCGTCACGCGGAGTTTTTTGAGGGGGAGGGGGAAGTCTGGAGCAATCAAAAGGGAAGTGGAGGCGGAGGAGAGAGTTTTGGGATGCTGCTGGAGTTCTCTCTCTCCACGGAGTAAGCGCACAGGTGACGCGGTCCTTTCAGTCGTTAGGTGGAGCGGGGAGGGGCGCGGAGGGGCGCGGAGGGGAGGTCCCGGAGCGCGAGTTGACGCGGTTACGGCGGAGAACGTTTGGCGGGATTTCTGGCCACAAGCCGCGTGGGGGTGGGATAGAGACGCCATCTCACACATCAAAGGGCGGGCGGAGAGGTGGCGATGCACGAGTCTCCGTCTCTCCTCGCGAAGGAAGGAAGTCGTTATGTGTGTCGTCTGGGAGCAGAAGATCAAAAGAATCATAGCAGGTTTCAATTCCACGATTATCCTCCGATAAAAATGCCGAGACCGCAAGAAATTTGTGTCACATTTCCATATAATATTGATGATTCCTAATTAAGGCACAAATTAAGCCAGAAATGATAAATAGTGATCAAATATCGCCTCTATATATTGATAAATTACAAATCAGCAAGATTTAATGCAACAATAATGAAGTTACGATCTTTTCTTGTTTAGGGTGCTAAAATTTACAGTATTCAGAAGAAAGAATGTAAGATGAAGGAGGCATAGAGTGGAGATGCTATCTCACATATCAAAGGACGAAGATGATTCTCCACTTGCTTTTGGAGGAAGGCAGTCGTTATACAAGGAGTGTAGGAGAGGAAGATCAAAAGAATCACAGTAGGTTTCAATTCCATGATTATCGTCTGATAAATTGTTGACATCGCAAGATATAGTAAAGGATTCTTGAAATTAAGGTAACAATTTGAAGACAATGACGAACTTTATTCTCGACATGGAAGTATTTATTCAAAATGAGTTGATTCCAGTGACGTTACAAAGTTTTACTGACAGCTACCGCGCATAAGACGTAAAGATGAAGCCGGCCATGAAACCATATGATTTCAGAGTACTTATGCATGATTTTGACTGTTGTCACTACCGAAAGTGCCATTTTAAAATTAATACATGCGTTTTACAAAACTTACTCCGGAAATTAACCAAAGAATAAAAAAAAAACAATTGTCAGCCTCAAAAATCTCCAAACTGCATCCTAGGGTAGAAAATTGCCCGATAAAATCTGACACTGCTTTAAAACCGGGTCGAAGCCTCTGAGAGCGAAAAAGTTTCACGACCCCAACGCACACAATTGAATTGCATTCAGCATCCAACATTAAAGTAAAAGGCAAAAAACGAGGTAAGAAAATTCCATAGTTAGGAGGAGATAAAATAATTTCAAAACTTTAGCTAGAAGAACTATAAATGGTTCCAAGGATATATAAATGAAGCTTATAAAAACAAAGAGCACGTTAATATTAATAAATTCAATAATTATTGCTATATGTCGTTCTTTTTTTTACAAAAATCCACTGAAAAAAACTTTCACGTCATAACTGGGCTAAAATACAAAATGCATAAATTTTAAACTTTATGATACTTATTTATACACAAAAGAATTTCCGAATCAAATTTTATTTATTTTTTTGATACCGTGAGAATAGCTTATTTGACGATATCTTGGCCATTATTACACGCAATGAATCAACGCCATACACCCAACGTCATACACGCCATAATCTAGGCCTCTCGACCCATTTCCGAGTTTTCCCAACGGTCGGGTAATAAGTGCGCGAAGAGCTTCCGATGCGTCCTATATTCTTACCTCTCGTAATTCAGTGAGCAATCTCAGCTCTTTTTCTCTTCTTTGCCGGCCCTGATTCCCCGGCCTCAATTCCACTAACCTCTTCAGTATCCAATATCACGATCCTCGACCATTAGAAGTCCATATTTATTGGAAGGGGATGCATCCAGAAAGTTCCATTGATGCCCTCGCATTCATATATATAACGTCCTCCCACTCTCATTGGCATAATTGCGGGAAAAGGAAAAAAAACAACATGATCAACAGAATACTGCTGCGCCAGATAGTGCTAATTACGTCCTCGAGAAGAATTTAAGAAATGTAAATTTGCATTAGCGAAAACGTTAAATATGTTTGTCCATCTCATCCAATTCATATTAAATAAAATAATAAAAACAGCAGGTATAATAACAGCAGTCAAGCACGTTTTTCAAACAAAAATATCTCTCATAGCTAAGGCCTATAAATTTACAGCTGTAAGTATATTAACATTTATTTTATTGCAGCAAATTTGTCAAATTTATTTATTTTAACGATGTCATGTATCATAAACTATCAGGTATAATGATTAATTCAAGGACGCTGTTGCAATAAAAATATGTATCATAACCAGAGCCGAAACATTTTCCAGGTTTAGCTAAATTTACATTCATATTCTTGCTTCTTGGTTATGAGCAAAATAGAATTAAAATTGGATGGCTTACTTCATATCACTCAGTTTTAAAGTTGTGCAGGAACTTTTTCAGTAAAGAAAAAAGAAGAACTACATAGTCGTATAGATATCATTGAAGCCACGGAACATATAAATTCTAAATAAATTCCTCTACACTGGAGGGAAAAAAAGATTTTTTCCCAATTACAAAACGATCACTAATATCACCTCGGCATCTTCTGGAATTAGAAATTCCTATAAACGATTCTTACTTATGATTATTTTATGAAATAAAATAACTTGCTTAGAACATTTTTTCTCGGGCTATTTTCCAACCATAAAGTGAAGGTAAAGTAAAATTTACGGGTAATTACCTTCTCCAATTCACATTTAGGAAAGGCAAAATATAACCTTCATACTTGAAACTCATAATATAGCTAAAATATAGCATTATGGGATGAAATTTCTTCGGTAAACAATGATAAATTTATCGGATACGACAAAAGAAAAATATTTATTCATGGCTATATTTTGTAGTAACGGTGAAATTTCAAATTACAACGGGAAATCATTGATATATTTTGGAGAATTTCTCCGGAAATGGCGACTTTCATCATCTGTAACTGACTAACATCATGATTTTCATTTGGAATACGTAACCGAGTAAATATGCTTTATGCACCTTAAATAGAGATTATTTCGACATTTTACAATTAAAGAAAAGTTCTTGTTACGTACATCATCCCTTAAATATCCGCGCTAAAATCACCTCAGATACTGGAGAAATGGAAAAGTGCCAAGAATTTTCAAGCGTTAAGTCCGTAGATTTATGTCAAATTACGAAAGTGGTTAAATTTAACTGCAAATACAGCATCAATTGTATGATTTGACACTATCTATTAACGAATGTAAAAATAGGGTCTAAAAATCAATGCATCAAATATTAAATTACTTTATCAGATATATATTTAGTATTACTATCCTGATAGTGTAGCAAGTAACGAAGATACATTTACGTCCCTATTTCTTTTTCTTCGCGAAACTACCTTTTTTACGATCACCGATTTATATTTTCGTTTCTATGGCACCAAATAGTATTTTTTGCATGGCTATAGTATGCTTGTTCAGCCATTTAACTTTATAATCTGAATAATAGCACGATTTTTACCTTAATGGTCCCTTTCATAGCAGAAGAAACCGGAGACCTACACAGACATTCCTTAGCAACAATCCGTATTGCCATATCTGTATCCTCTACTGTGACAGAAACTGCAATATCGTCCCTTAGATGCACGTTTAGTGTACCTCTACTCCGTAGCATATGAGGCTTAATGTTATCTGTTATTACTAACGACTCTTGGCCTTTTTTATGTCACTGTGCTGCAATCTTTTCTACCGTCTTCTTCCATATTCCTGCCCGTATCCCAAAAAATGTTCCCCAACACATTTTCCTGTTCGCATCCCCTCCAACATTTATCTCTTAAACTGCGGCATCTTTTTCAAAGAGAATTAAATCCCAAAGGGACAGAAATTAAATTAATTTTTTTCTCATCTCAGCAAGAATTGCCGTCTTCCTGAGATTGAAAGAATCATTTTGGGAAGAGAAAAAAGTTAATAGCCCCCAAAAGAAAGAGATTTCAGTCACTTGAAACGATGGATATTTTTCATTTTTCTTTTTCCTCTCCTCAAGCCCAATGTCTTAGGCCCTTAATGTCTTTAAAAACTTCTCCTCGGGAAGGTAATTGCACAAGTTGGAGGAAATTCACCTTGTATAGAGTCTTTTGTGAAGTGGTGATAAGGTTTCCATCAGAGAGCGGCTAAGTTCATCTAATGGCCGCATTGCGAGCTCTGATCCCACGAAAACGTTATACGTATCTACGTAGGTACATAAAGCACAGTAAAAGCAGAATAAAGAAACATTGAGGCACACTTGTTCTCCCAAATGAAACTTTTAACGAAAAACACTCAAGGGTTTCACTCACCCTCTTCAGTGGGAGGTTTTCTAACCATTAATTTTGTAGCGCCTATCTGAGGAAGTCATACGAATTTACTGCTTCAGCCCCCACACCATTAAGGACGTTATTTCATCCCTAGACAATGCACAAGATTATGCAAGTGCCACCTACTTCCTCAACTTTAGAGCCATTTGTAAACTAAATAGCCAAGCAAAATGAACATTGAAATAAGAAATTAACGATAGATGTACCCTACCTATGTAGCTCTTTCATTATTGCTAGTTTAAATTAATGCATTCAGTACTGCGTAAAAAATCTTTTTCATAAAGTCATGTCACTACATTCAGAAAGAAATATATTCCGTTAGGGAGTGGTTAAGATTTTACCTTGCATGTTAAATGTTTTTATTGCGTTCCTCACAGAGGGATTTAAAAATGCAGCACCAGGAATATCCACAATAAATGCCCCTCATATTTGCTCATGCATAAATACTTTACGTATAGACTATAGAAATATGAATTTATACTCTGGTAAAACATTTTACTTCTTCGTAGCCTTCAGTCGATAAAATTTTAATGCATACACACCAGCATCATAGATTGATGAATCTGTTTTTTTGGCAATCACCAAGTACAACGATTTAAACTGTAGATCGTTAAAAATACAACCCAGATTCGAAAAATACGGACCCCAATTTTAGTATCAAACACTATTCATTTAAGGACCCCCTGCAATTATTAAACAAGGTAAAAAATAATCGGAAAGTTTTGAATAAAAATTCCATAGCGCAACGAGAAACAATGCGTTCCTGAATATTGCTTTTCAGTTCGCATCGAATACTTAGTCGCATTATTTATCATTGATTGTATGAGCACACAGCGTTACATTAGCATACTAATTTTCTGAAGTCAATCAAAAAAACCATCGTAGATGTTAAGGTATTGCGTCGAGAAATTTTTTTGCTAAATTCCTTTTTTTTATCTTTGATGCATCCAATTGGAGGCAAGTTCACCGAATGTTTCCTCATCGTCGAAACGTTTCTAAGAATAATGGTGGAATAATTAGTGATGGAAGAAGCAAGAAATAAAATATTATTAGAATAGCCCAGGCGAGGAGAGGACTCCATCAAAAGAAAATATCAACTTGAAGCGATAAGTTTAAACATAGAAGTAAGGTATCAATTCATGAGAACTTATATTTGGAGTATCCTTCTCAACGGAAGTGAGGAAAAGCAAATCAGTGGAAAGATCAGGGGTGGAAAGGGTGCCTTCAAAATGTGGTGCTACAGAAGAAGAATTATGAGGTTCAAATACACATACCGACTGAACAATGTGGAAGTGCTAAGGAGTGTATAGGAGAAGAGAAGCCTCAAGGAAAATGTTATAAGAAGAAGAAGAAGACACAACCTTGGACATATCACGTGATGTGACGGTCTGATGAAGGTAATCGTCGAGGGCCAAGTAGATATGAAGAACAGTGGCGCGATTGGCCACCAAATTCGGCTGTTAATCGAAAGGTTATTGGTTCGAGCCCATTCGGGGGCGTGTTTTTTTTTAACTTGGAGGCTGCGCACTATGGAACTGCTTGAGCAATTAAGCATATATATTAGGGATGGACGGATCCAGGATTTTCTTCGGATCCGCATTCGAATCGGCTCCTTCATTTTAGGAGCCGGATCTTTCGGATCGCATATTTTCGGATCCATATGCATTTTCAAATTCCTGCTATTGAACGAAGTAATTATTCAAGTTTATTCTGGGAACACAAAATCAAAGGGAGGCTTGTTAGATTTTCATACAAATTTAACAGTTTTTTTATAAATTAAAAATCATTTTTATAGGATTTCAAGTTGTTTTTTTTTAAAACCATCTTCACATGCTCAGGACCTAAACTGTTACGCTTAGGTTTGGAAATGTAAATAGGAAAAATCTTCGGATAAATCACTGACCAGTAACGTAGCAAGAAGGGGATGCCTAAGGGGTCTAGACCCCCCGAAATGTAAAAACACAATTAATTTCGTTCATAAAAAGGAAACAAAATATTGAAAAATCATGAATTAGCAATAGATTTCTTTGAAAAATGACGTTTTTTTTTCGATTATGAAGGGTGTTAAATTTAGTTTGAATCCTTCTACTTTGTACCCTGTTGTTTAAAAAATTTCGAAGGGAGAATCGGAACTCTTTCCACCATTATGGAGCGTTGCATTCACCGAAGCTATTATTTAAAGTTTCGGATCCAGATCCGATGTCTTTCGCGACTTTGGATCCGATGTATACGATGAAGGGCAATATCCGCAGATATTTGGTATCCCATCCGATCATCCCTGATATATATCTTTCAGAGCGACACGAAGAGCATCACTTAAAAACTCCTGAATGATAACTCCTATAAAAATCACTACTATAAAAAAATATTTGTAAGTAGAAACAAACAAATAATTAAGAGAGATATCCTACCGTATGAGTAAGGGGATTTTTCCCCAAAAATTTAAAGGACTTTAATCAATTCAAGGAGGAACATCATCAGTTATTTACTTTTTGTTTTTTACCGGCTTGTATCCCAACAGCCCCCGCCACATGCCTATTTAGGCGAATTGTGGCGTAGCATATAGATGTAAAGGATTATCAGAAAGGAAGTTTTCCGTTTTCATATTCCTCATCGCCCCTTACGAAATAACTATCTGCTTCACATTCCGCGATTCCGTCTCTCCATTTCTCAACGCTCTCTGTTCTTACGAATCCCCTCCTTGTTTAACTCCATAGCTTCAAAAATCCCTCCCCTGGACCTATTTTCCTCTGCCACTAGTTACTAAGCCACCTTAAAATGCCATCTCAATGATTCACCATTGTCTAATCAATAGTGCCCCTTCTTATGTTTAAATATTTTGTTTTCTGTTAGTTTTTATTTATTTTGCTATTGTTTGTTATGTTTTAGGCATTATTTATTTAAGGAACAGCCAATGTAAAGGCCTTTGTGCCGGTTTTGGTGATGAAATAAATAAATAAAGACCAGTGAGGATTTGAGGGAGTATAGTTACATGATCTTTCACCCTCCGTAGGTTATCTCAGCACTTAAATTCTCCGCTGGAAGCCGACAGGTCCCTCAGGAAGACTTGCCACCTCTTCGATCCCATCTTTATGACCCCTGTATTCCGGTCCACCATTCTTCGTCCCCTGGCAACCCCTTCCATGCTCTAAACCCCCTCCTCCCTCTTGGTAGACCCCCGCCCCTCGCCGCCACCTTGGGAGGCAAATCCCAGACAAGACCTCTCGACAACCCCTGCGCCGTGAACGCCAGCAACGCCAACTTTCAGGGCCCCGAGGCGTTGGCACTAATTACGGTATTACGTAGCCACGGCTTTTCCCCTCTTCCCACTCTGCACTTGACTCTCCAACACCCCCTGCTACACGCCAACTCTTGGCCAAACCCTCCGCTACAGGACCCCACTCTCAACATCTTAAAGCCCATCCACGCACCCCGCGTTACCTGCGCTCGTCTTGCCAAGTGCCATCCTTACGACATCTCCTTCCTCACCCTATAAACAAGTCAGTCTGCTGCAAAAATTAGAATTATTGTCGGCAATAATACCTCTGAAAGTTGAAAAAGACCGACAGTCAGATGTAAAGAACGGTTGATAGCAAGAACGGCTACTATATTCCTAATTTTTTCAGTACTTTGAGAAGTATTTAAGTATTTATTACCGTATCAAAGGAGCCCTATCATGAGTTTTGGATAATGAGATAGTAAGAAGTTTAATTTTATTAATCTGCTTTTCAATCTTCAACGTAGAATTACTGGGATTATTTTATTTCATTGAACAATATTCCAACGCTATAAAATTACAGACCCCCTCTTAACATCTCAAAGCCCCTCTCATGCAGCATGCTTTGCCTACGCCCGTATAAATTATGCCATACTTATTGCATCTTTATGCTTTATAAAAATCCGATACCTTCAACAGTGAACAGTTTAGATGAGTAAATGGTAAACAACGGCAACAACAAACCTCGTTAGAATGAAAAGCACGAGCATAGTAACCGTAATGTGTATTTGTTCCCTGGTGTCCCCTTTTGATGATGACGTTCGACGTCGAAACCATGGGCAGTTAAAATAAATGGGTCCTAGCTTCCAGTCGGGTGGTCTCCCTCCATTCTGACAACGTTTCGGAACACGAGTCGCGTTCCATCCTCAGGGCTAAGGGTGTTACTTGTGAAAGAACATAAGAGACACCTTAGGCTCTGCCAACCGGAAAAAGCCGCGGTTGTAGAACACGCCACTGAATCCAACCATAGGGTGAAGTGGGACCTCATGAGAATTCTATGCCGTGAGACTAAATTCTGGGAAAGACTGGTAAAGGAATCCATCGAGATCCGGCTGACAAGTAACACCCTCAACAGTGACGCCGTGTATTCACTAAGTAATGTATGGAAACCGGCACTGATCTTACCGGAAAGTAAGATTGGCTGCCTCCCGGCCAATCACGTTAGACCTTACAACCAATTGAAGACTATATAAGCTGGCAAACTTCATCCACTCTCACCATTATCCCTGCGGATGGAACCCGACTCGTGTTCCGAAACGTCGGCAGAATGGAGGGAGACCACCCGGCTGGAAGCCCGAATAACCTTTTTCGAATATATTCGCCGGGAAAGCATCAGATTTTACTTCACAATTATCCAGCCCCATTCACATTGAGAATTCCTTCTTATAATGACAAAGAAGATCTTCTATATGACACAAAGTATTTCATCCGGTCAATAATGCAAGACTTCAACAAATAAGTTATAAATCATTGGCCAAGGGTTGACTCTTTTTACAAAGAAAACTGAAAATCCTTTATCTGTAATTTCTGCTCATACAATAAGTAAGCGACAATTTAATCGACTCTTTCATTGAAACAATTGAATCTATGAAAATACATACATACTCAAAAGAAGAATGAAAAACTATTTTACACATAATTGAAGACCCTACGCCAGGTACTTTCACCATTAAGATTAATTATTGAACACAAAGCCACTCACATTGCCAGTATTTTACCGAGGTTTCCATTTTCAAATGTAAAAAACATAGGAATCCAAGTACGTACATGTGCTTTTCGACGGTTAATGGTAGTAATTTTATTAATTTGTTTCCAGGAAGATAAAAATAATTCCTATGCTATGATGAAAACGTGAAATATTTTAACAATTGCGCAGTTAATGTTGGATAAGTACTCACAAAATTCCAGCATCACGTCAATCACCTTAGTATCTATCGAGAATGCATCGATCCACTTACCTAGAAAAAGAAAGAATAAATATTATAGAAAAACAAATTATGATACAAGTAAAGTAGTGAAACAACAAAGTGATTGTTTGCGTAATAATTTCATAACATTTATAAAATCATTAGAATATAAAATACAACTGTTTAAAAGTAAATAGCTGAGGAAATTCAAGAGTAAAACACGTGAACAATTACAGCAAGTGAATTGTTGGTATTTATTTTATAATCAACTCGACTCGACAGTTTATGAGCCAGCCATTGCACTCAAACGTTACTCTAGAAAATTCTGGAGGGTGATATTCTTCCTAGAACTGAATAATTTGCCAAATAGTTCAAATTAATTTAGAAGTTGCAAATTATTAACATTATAATAGAGAACCAACGACCAAAAATAAACTGTTCCTAATGGAATCATGTTATTTGACGATAAAAGTTCACTCTCTTGATGCAACTTACAATTACTCAGCTTTATTGGTATTTGCAGTACGGAAGGGTAAACAATACAAAAAAGATAAAAATGGATTTGTACTTATAAAATCATGACAGCGCATTAATTGATGCGCCGCGGGCGCGTTTCAGCTGTACCGGTGAAATAATTCACCCCAACCAGACAATTGACAGTGGTATACTATTGCGCACAGGTGTATAGGTTGTGGGGGTAGTGTTGTGAGCAGAAACTTAGAATTAACATTTTTAAATGATACAGACACTAGAGCATACATATTTTTTCCTTTGTTATGATTCTTTTTTAGTTGTTTTTTATTTATTTATATGTATGTAATCGCTAGCTTCAAAAAGTCCAGTTATGGAGAGAAGAGATCTGAATTTAACGTTTTGCCTTATGGAAACAGCTCATGATAAATGATTCTCTATTTAAAGGAATATTTATTCATAATTTTGTACGTTTTTTATGGTTTTCTTTTGTATTTTATATACTTTTTCTCTGTTTTTTATATCTTTTATCATTTTCTTTAAATATTTTTTCTTTTGTATTTTTGCTTTTCAATTTTATATAATAATGAACATATGGCATTACCACTGTATGACACGGTAATTAGATTATTCTACAAGAAAGAAAGACATAGGATAGACTCATAGGCATGTATTTTGTTGAGGCAGTTTGTATGTTGATAGAAATACAGTGTAGTATTTCCGTTAGTCTGAATAGTGTGTTTTTTTTTTGTTGCCCCGAGCCAGGACTAATGTAATTTGCTAAATTTTCATTGCTGGGTTTGGAGTACCAGCAATTGATGTAGGAGGAATGTTTTTTTTTAACCGTGGTGCGGAGAGAGAAAAGGTGTGTGATGATGCCATTAAACCACGTCAGCAGTTCACCGGCATCGGATTGATGAGCTGTGTCGTTATTAGGTTTTATTGGTGGGAAATCTTAATTTAAAGTGGCAGCAAATGATCGTATCGGAGGGGGTGGTTGCGGGGCTGTATTGTTATCGGTAGCTTGAAGTGAAAGACGGCGGGCAGCTATTGCTGCTTTTCACATCGCTCAGTTTTCACATCGCGAACGGCTAAAATTCATTATACACCCCAAAAAAGGAAGGCTGCGCGTTTCGTCAAAAACTGCTACGGGCGTACAGACAGTGTTACCCAGATGTTAAGCGAATTAGGCTGGGAGCCGCTGGAGACTCGGAGGCTGCGCGCTAGCCTTAGATTGCTTGAACAATTGAAAATGGGTATCTTTAAGAGCGACACAGAGAACATAATATTGGAGCCACACTATATTTCCAGGTCCGATAGAAGCGATAAATTAAGAGAGATTTTTTGCCGAACGGATAGATATGGAAATTCGTTTTTCCCTCGAACCATAAAGGACTCTAATAAACGCTAGTCCCAACTTCGTTAGAGCACTTCATTTTTTTTTGTTTAGCTGTAAACGGCTGGTGTCCTAACACCCCATGCCACACGCCTATTAGGCGGCTTGCGGGTATTATGTAGATGTAGTTGTGGATGAAGTAAGTAGCTGAACAAGCCAAAAAAATTCCCCCTCTCCCTTCATGGCCAAATATTACGTCTCCCTCCCGACTTCTTCTCCCCAGCATCACGCAAGGTGGTGAAGGGTGTCTCCGCAACGCTCAATCCCATTAAGTTCGCCAACGCGGTGCGATCGCGCTAACTGGTACCCCACACTCGAACGCCCTCAAAAGGAAAGGCAAAACAAACATGGCTTCAATTTGATCGAATACCTTTGGATGCGAGAATAATTTGCTCTCGATGAGCAGAGTCAACACGGGTGTCGCGCGGAGGGAGGCGTGGGAGATTGCCGAGGGAAAAATAAATGACGATAGAAAAAAAAGAAAGAAAACACAAGCGCACACACAGAGAGTGTGCGCCCCAGTACCATTCCTTGCGCTTCGAATCACCCCTCCAAATCACCCCTCCCCTCCCTCCGCCCTTATTTTTAATTGGCACGCCCAACCTGACCGCGGAGAGCTTTCGCAAACATTCCGTAGGTGACGTCCGTCGGAAAGCAAACGTCCTAAATTCGCGGCGGCTCGATTGACTGCTGATGGGATTTTCACGATCCACTCGTGCCGCATGCGACCTCCAAGTGCCACACAACAGCGCCACCATCATCGTGCGACAAACTGGAGTACCAACCCCAAAAAAAACGGTCAGCTCCAATAGTCACCACCAGAAACAACCGTGCAACCTTACGAAGAGACCCAAAAATAACACAGGCCAACAAAAAAAATTTTGTTTGAAAACTTTTTTATTTTAATAGCTGATTTTTATAGATTTTTATTTGCCGAAGCCAAACCTGGCCTTAGTTTTTTTGTATCACCCATAGTTTCCAAGCAATATGTATTTAATATTTAGTCTAATACCCCTATACGGTATACAGAGAAATCAATGAAACACTGTGTTTCATTATAAAATTGTTTGTATTTACTGTTCACAACATCGTGGTAAAATTGTTTGTATTTACTACAGCGTGATAATACAGGGTTCACTGTTCACTTGTCAACTGGAATTGATCTACATTTTCTCCTTGAAGCTTCTTGTGTAGCTTTTTCTGCGATAATTCGCTTGCTGAACTCCTCGGTGAAGTACAAACAGTAATCCCCATTACCTTCGTTCATTAGACCTACTTTTTCATTTTATTATAACAATAAAAAAACTGTTAAATTCTAAAAATATTGCTTGATTTCATAAATTTAACTGTAAAATAAGAATAAATGGTGGGTGATACTACTTTAAAACCATCATATTTGGATTCAGGGACTTTAAAAACATGAGAATAAGGTATTTTCAGTAAAAAGTTTTTTTCATTGTTGGCCTGTGCAATCACATAGCGATACCATCCCCACGTCATAATTTACACACCAAATGCATCACTATCGCAAAGAGAAAGTACTCAAAAAGATCGCATTCCAATGACAAGTCACAGAAATGTCTCCGCGTTTTTGGAAAGACCAAAAACGTAACACACATTCAAGGTAGAGGCGGACCTTAATCAATACATGGAGAACCTATGCATAATAAAATAAGGGTAAAAACGACGCATGGCACCTATAACTGAAAAGAGGAAACATTTTTTTACAGAGCATCCAATTCTTCGCATTAACAACCCAATTTTGTATCAAAACACATTTATTTTGAGTAAGATAAATGCGAATCTGGTTAATTTCAAAATACCGCGGCAGAAAATCTCGATCCCTGTCGAAACTGCCCACAATAACAAATGAATACATGAGGTATGCAAGGAAAATGAAGTTTTCATATTCCTCTACTTCTACATAATACCACGCAAGCCGCCTAAAAGGCATATGAAGGGAAGTGTTAGGATGCCAGCCGTTCACGCATAAAAAGGAAGTCCTCTAAGGAAATTACAACTGGAATTTGTTAAAGTCCTACATGGTTCGGGGGGAAAAACGAATTTCCATCTATCCGCTCGGAAAAACATCTCTCTTAATCTTATCCCTTCCGTCGGACCTGGAAATATAGTGAAATGCTAAAATTGCTTCTTGTGAATGGCTAAAATTCATAATGAATGCAAAAGTAAGTAGTTAGTTTTGGATCAGTTAGAAAACATTTTGGGATATAAAACATTCAAGAGACATGGAGGGAAAGAATGTTATACAGGTAGAAAAATAACATAATTATTTTATATCCTAGAGAATCAGTATATAAGCAATCAGGTACCTAAAACGATACTACTCTATTAAATACTTATTAAGACGATAAGTAGTCAATATATTCCGCAATTTGGAACCATATTATTGATCACACTTTTCAGCAAAAAATAGCACAGAGACATAATTCTACTTCATGAATACCTTCCATAAAGCAATTGCAATGCTATGTCTTAAAAATACCAAAATGATACTGTGAAACGAATAATTTTCCCCACCAACATAATAGTATTATGTAGATCACTTTACCTTATGCATTTTACTGCAGATTCACAGCAACATCTCTCATTTCTTCCAGATACGAGCGTCGATTGTACACCCTTACTGATACAATATAGATCTTGTACAACACGAAAATATATTGCCCCCAACAGGACAGGTCAGGACTTGTATTTAAAAAAACCTACCTTATTCGAAAGGAAAGCTCACCCTCTTTTAAGATCCATTCTACTGAACTTGACAAAAATGATGGCAGAAGCCGATGGCATTTCTTTGTCACCCTTCCATGTTAGTTGTGAGCGCGTATACGAGTTTGGAAGGAAGCCTCGACTATAAGAGACGGGCGAAAGCCAATTTCACTGCGGGAGGGAGATAAGAATGTCTACTCCGAAAAACCGATAGCGTCTCAAAGGAATGAAAATGGTTAGGGAAGGATTTCTTTCCTTTGTCGTGTCAAGCGATAGGGAAGCGGCAGGGGCGAAGTCCGGCTACAGCCCTCTGAGCAATTGAATCAACGCGATGTAGCCCCCCCTTCAAGGAACATCCTGAGGATAAATTTTCGCGAAATACGTATCCTCTTTGGGGAACAAAGGGACGTTGTATACACCCAGGGGTAGACCCCTGGAAAATCATTCAGTCAACCAGTTCAACCATCCGAAGATTGTGGTAAAGGCATTTCAACTCTGTCGAGTGATCGGGGGTAACTTTTACACTAATCAAAACGTGAAGAAATTCTAGTGGAACGGGAATAAGCCATGAAACACTGCGCATTTTAAAATCAAAGTATGTGAGGCAAAATTAAATGAAGCAATAAAAGTAAGAAAATTAGAATGCCTAAAACATATTATGAAAGGATACAGTAAATAGGATTTACATGCAATTCTACAAGGGTTGATTTAGGTAGGAGAATAAAGATGATAGGTTGAAGCTCTGGCTGGACGATTTCAAATTATGGCACATTTGCACTCGTCCCAAACAAGACAGAGGATAGCCATTATAAAACCAACCCTCCAGGAGGAGAGGCACAGAAAAAAGAAGAATACACGAAGGGTACCATACTTATATATGTATATCACACCATATACAAGTCTTGACGTCTTTAACCAGAGGAGGCTAGCAAGATGGATGGCGAAATATTCGTATTTCGTTCAAATTATGCAGACACATTCCGAAAAATGTGCACAACATCACAGAAAAGAACCCCATGGAAACCTTCGAACGAACAAAATTTGGATTTAAAATTAATTACCAAGGGAAAAAAATTCCACTTAAAAAGAATCGAACTACGGACCCTTAGATTTTCGGTCCACTAGGTATACCATTAGAACAAATTCAAAAAAGAATCCAAATTCCTTCGCTGCCGATGGAATCTAGAAACGTACCTAGTCATGAGAAAGGACAGAAGGAATGACAGTGGTCGACGTAGTAGCAGGGAAGGACAAGGGTCCGTGGTTCGTCGCTAGTACAGGAGATTTTTTTACAGCGAGGAATAATAGACCTGAAGGTTGCTCATTCGTGGTTCATTTCCACTATGCACTAGTGACAATGATGAATGCATAGTTGGGGATTTTACGCGTAAAATGTAAGGAATTTACAACAGATTCAACGACCCATCACAGTTGACGAATATCGAGAGGTTTTTTGATCCCCTGTCTTAAAATTAATTTAAAAGGAAGGGTATACGATTCGCAGTGCAAGGAAGAGAATTGTCAAGCAAAAACTACGCAGATGGCCATTTCCGAGAGTAGGAAGATATTTTTTTCCAATTAACGCATGTTAAGCGCAGTATACAAGACCATAAATAAGGTTTCATAGTCAAAAGGAATGATATTAGACTGCAATTCTAAGGTTGTTTATATAAAATAAGACCTAAAAGCTTATTACTTTTAATTGAAGCTTTGAAGGCTACTTGTTTACTTAATATAAGATCTTAATTCACCAATTTTATAAGGTAATTAATTTCATTCGGGTTTCCATTGTTTCTAGCAGAATTATATTTGCGATATAAACGCAATATAAGCGGAGTCAGCAAACAATAAAGTCACTAGAATGGGAATATCTACGATTTATTTCCCTTAATTTTGCACCAAAAAGGTGGACTTCTTCCAAGCACTAATTACAGAAAGGATCTAAAAAAGTAGCACACGGTGCAGTAATTTTCTTTCTCTCTCGTCACTTTAAGCCTAATTTCAAGACAGAGATAGTAGAGCCAAGAAAAAAAGCGTTAGACTGCTACGAGACAGGGTAAAGATCGAAATTCACCCTCCGATGATAATTTTACTGCTGTTATAAAATAAACAGTAAAGTTTTTGCCTTGCTAGGGCAGACTTAGTTATAGATGCAAATAGATATTCGGAGCAAAAGTTTCACGTCTAACATTCCAGACAACACTTTTTATATTAGATTTTAAAAATAAAAAAAAACGAGAAGCCATAGCCGACAGTGGAATATCATTGCACAAAAGCTATACGTATTTTTATAAATTTAGAATTCGTGTGCAATTCAAGTATGGCCACAGAAAAATATTGAATACTAATGAGAGAAAAAAAGTAATAAAATGAGGCAAATCAATGTAATGGAAAAAGTGAAATGACACATTCCCTCCACATTCTGAATGTAAATGAGTCCTATTTTAAATTCATACAAAAACAAGTGGATACTAAATCATGATAAAATATGTAGAATTTTAAACACCCAGAGAAAAATAATAATCAAATGCAAATTCATTCGTAATTAAGACCTAACATTATTTTCAAATTAAATCAAAATTAACTAATGTAAAACTTTGCATAAAATCCCAAAATTAAATTATATTGTACAATCATAGATTTGGCTTTCATGAAATAGTTTTGTACTTCATTTTAATCCAGACCCAATGAAAATGTCACGGAACAGAAATCTTAAAAAAAACAGCAGCAATAAATTTATCCATTTTTGACATAGGGTCAGTGAACAAATACTGTATATTTATATGAATTATTTTGCATTTTTGGTCCTTAAAAATGTTACAACTTTGAACATTAATAAACGATTTTAATTTTTCCTGGTGAATACTTTTGACGAATATTTCTCGGGTTCTCAGCCAGGTTAACGCTTTTAATATAAGCCGACGTTTCGGGAGACGACTTGTCTCCCATCCTCAAGGCTGTGTTACTACTACATTAATTACATTAACTATTAAATTACAGTGGACTTCCATAAAGTAACACATCCTTGAGGATGAGAGACATGTCGTCTCCCAAAACGTCGGCTTATATAAAAGCATTAACCTGGCTGAGAACCCGAGAAATATTCGTTTGAGCATAAATCATTTCCGGAACAATGTAAAAATATGGGGAAAGTATTAAAGGGAAAATGAATCCCAGAAACGCAATAGTAGTAGCTGAAAATATGCACGTGAAGAGACGAAGAAGGCTTACCAATTGAGCAGAGCGAACGCAAGCGTGAAATCCATGATCCACTTAATCATTAAGAAGAGCATTTTTATGCGCCGGCAGTGCATTATCTCGCCGACCGACTCTCCGCGCATCAAGAACCAAAGTTTTTGCCTGATGAAGTCCCACGGGCATTACCAACCTTCCACGGAAAACCTTAATCCTAATGATGCTATAACAGAGCCTATGGGGCGAGGTAAGGAAAAACCCGTAATCCTACATAAGACGATACGTCCCGCAAGAAAAAAAATGAAGGAGGAGACGAAAAGATCTTCCCGCCCAGGGAGTCAGTGGGACTTTGGTGCGGGCGAGAGAGGGATTGGGAGGATCTGGGAAAAGATGCAAGCACGAGGAAACTACAGAATCCTTAGACGGAGGGGGGGGGGGGGGGAGAAATACCACCACAGTACACAGCTCTCCTCCTTTCCACAGGCCAAAGCTTTTTATGTATTTTTCCCTCGGATTCCAGCTTTGCGGAAGTTTTTGGGACAGCGAGAGCCGAAAGGCAAGCCTTCTCTCAAATGGATGTAAGGGAAAGGAAAATGCAAGGACGAAAACAAGGCTGGCGAAACGAAAGAAGAAGGGAGGGATTTTATATAAAAGAAAAGAAAAAGGAGAAAACAAACGCCATCAACACAGGTGTCCACAGCAACACCCTACGAAATAAACATGCAATTTAATCACGCGGTTGAGTTGGCAATAGCACCCAACATTAGTTAAATGAATAAAATACGACGACACTGAGGGATCTACAATAAATATGGATATGACGCTTAAAAAAACTACATACCTAATTAATAATTAATTAATTAAATTCCTAAAAACCGATTCTGACGTCTATATCTTCTTTTTCATGGAAGATGAACAAACCTAACAAAGATTAGATATTCATTAAATTGGTCACTGGGTTCAAAACTCTGGAATCAAAAGAGAATGTTATTCTTTAAAAAAAATGTGCGCAAATATTATGCTAACCCGATACACGCAAATCTTATAATTTCATTTGAATTCATATTCACGTATATCCGTCGCTCACCAATCACATTTTCCGCATTATATACTTCAGTTTATCATGGATCCTAAAACACGGCTTATCCTTTTTCTACGACTCTCATTTATACCATACGAGTAGTTACGGAAGTATTCGGGACAGCGTGAGCCGAAAGACGAGGCTTCTTCGAAATGGATGCTAGCAAGGAAAATGCAAGGGCGATGAAGGCTAGGGAAATGAAGGAAGTGAGAGTTTGAATACATATGAAATAAAAAATGAAGAGGATAAATGCTATCAACACATGGGTGACAATGTTCTCAGTTGTACCTTCCCAAGTGAATCTTCATCACGTGGATGACTTGTAAAGACAACCTAATAAGACCTATTTAAAAGGATGAAATTTGAAGAAACTGAGGGATGTGTTGAAGAAATTCATAAATGAAGCTTGAAAAAACTGGGAAAATTACTAATAACTTGATTTATTCACATATACTAACTATAAAGGGTGTCTGTACCCTTTTTCAAGGTTGGTAAAATTGCCGCAACGATAGTTTGTCCATATACACCCAATCATGTAACAAACAAGAAAATGCTACTCGAGGCATGAAAATTATTCTAGAGTTTTAAACCATAAAATTAATCTGAGTTTTTCTATCTCAAACAACGTAATTTATTCTTTTTTTAATCAATCAAAAACTTTCCATTTTAAAGTTTGTATTAAATTAACTATTAAAATAAACCATTGTATTAAATTTCTATTTCGCGCTGACCTTTGTCACTCACCAATGACTCCCTTAACCACGGTCATCAGCATCACGTGGTACCATAGTACTAAACAATTCATCATTAATCCCTATTTCCATTCAATTAAATCACATTAAAGTAACTTATAGATTTTAAATGTTTGGAAAATTGGGAGCTAAAAGGTAAAAAAAGGATATTAAAAATAAAATGTAAGGGCTACGTAGGGTGGATAACTGAAAGAAGGAGGGGATTAGATATAAAACAAAATGGTAGGGAGGGGGGGGGGGCTGTCAACGCAGAATCCTCATTGACGACCTACAGCATAACTTGGTGGATGAGTTATAAATAAAGCCTAAAGTATTCTATTTAAATATCATAAATTGGAAATGCCAATTTAAATTTCATATCTTGAACATAACGATTAGAAAATACGTAACATCCATCCATTCATACTTTATGTAACATCCATTCTTGAAATTTTTAATGAAGAAATCACCACATTCTTTGCAATCAATTTCATGCTAAGCTTAGTCGCTTACTTATGGATTCACCTATGCCAAGATATTCGGCGACAAAATATCTTCAGAACTTAGGCTGCTTATCACTGCAGGCTATAAAAACTAATAGCGTAAACAGGTAGTTACGAATAGATAGTTATTTGATTGATGAATTGTTTTACTTTAACCCTACGATTGTATGAAATAATTACTCTCCCTGGTGAGTATAGTCGATTGGACAGTTGAAGCGTTGGTGATGTGAAACGAATTAAACCGTTGGAAATGTCGTGAAAACTTCACACGAATACGGAATAGACATTTGGAAAAGAAAACATTTCATCTAGCTATGCAGCATTTAATGTGGTGCTAACTTGATTGAATGGAAGAATTTAACTTTTAGTCTTGTAAACTTCCCTCCTTTATTTTATTAATTCCTATTACAATACTAAATATAGATGAAATAGGTACTTCAAATGCTCCCTCTCAGTGTTGAAACACAGAACCACGGCTGTGTTTCCACTTTAACATTGCGTAGGATAATTACGTGGGTTGAAAAAATAGTACCCCCCTACGGCATGGACAGCTTTAATAACCCTGAATCTGTTTCCTATGTTTTGTAGGGAGACTCCATGCTTCACGGGCGAGAGCACGTGCTCAAGTGATTTTTTTTGAAAATAATTTCTTTCAAGACGGGGGAGAAGGCTATTTTTTATGTGTATAATTCTTTTCGCCACTGAGACCCGCGTTATAATTATAGCAGTGAAGCAGGTAATTAATTCTACAAGTGGGGCCATAACTCGTGACCGCCACCACTCCAACGGGTTTCCACAGGGCTCCCTTTCTCCCCTCCTTGCCCTTCCCTCATCCTGACCCTTTCCGGGCTCTCTCCAGGGTCTCACCCCATCCTCATGCCCTCTCAACCCCGCACACAAATATATTATTTTTATCAGTCCATTCTAACCACTCCGCTTTTTCTCGTCGCTGGAAATTCTGCCGTTATTTGGAAGCTCGTGGAGCATTGAGATTTGGATGTAGAGCAGTGATGTGGTGTGCTGGGATGAGCAGTATTCTCGGATGCTCCAGTAGATCTGGTTTATTTTTATCTGATTAGTTCTTCGGTCTTTAAAGGGCGATATAGCAATATATTAATGCTTGTTTTTTGCACAAGGTTACTTTATTTAGACCAGTTCTACATCCTCGTTCAAAATACTTGGTGGAAACCTGATTTATTAGGTGAAATAGTAAAGAAATAGACAAATTACAGTTGCATGCGTTACGTCTACATGAAAAAATTAGGGTGTGATACTCCTGCTAATTTTATCAATAGAATTCTAGCAAGTTATTCATGGAACGTTATTAAATCTTCGAGGGAAACAAAATAAATGAATTGACGTGTGCCTCATAGATAGAAATCTTGTAAGATTTTGTGTTATTCTCAGTTATTAATGGGAGTTGTATTTTTTATATACTATGGACCATATGAAAGGGTAAGCAGCTAGGATTGGCGTTCAATTAAATGTAGTTGAAACAGTAAAATTCGTGGGTGATTTTCTTTCTATAACCAAGACATAAAGACGTGACCATGTATGGAGAAATAAATCTGGAATAAAATACCCTCATTTTCAAAAATTACTTTATATTTAGTCGATTTCCAGGTCCGTTGTCGGCCAGCGGATATTCTATATTTAAGCGTGTTTACTCGAAAATACCAACGTAGTGGGTTTACGTCTCAAAAATTTTAGGCGTCTGTTTAAATGGTACCAGCTCTTCAACCAAGTGGGGGCATTTCATTTTTTTTAAATTCATTCCTTCAATGCACCTCCTACTTAAAGCAAACGCGATACGGTAGGTATGTACTATAAAATGAATAGCCATGAGGTGGAAGCGATAAATAATGGAGGTACGATATGAAAAGTATTTTCAGAAAAACGAAGGAAATCGTCTCTAGGAGGAAGAGTCTCAGTGGCTGTGGTTGCTACTAGCCATGGATGACCATACTTCAAATACTGCCCACTGGAACTAAAGCACGAAGGTATAAGGGTGGTCGCAAACAACATTTATTGAACTCTTAAAGCAGGAAATCACACAGTGAAACCTTGAGGAAACATTTTATGTAACCCATCTAAAGAAAAAATCCGTATTCTACGGATCCATAATAGGTGCTATCTCAAGGCATGCCTCGTAAACGTCGCCTAAATAGATTCCTCTAGGGCTAGGGTCGTAAAATACTGCGTTAGGACGAGTGAAGTATGAAGGTTTCCGGCGGGCAATCGGTAAGAATTCTGCGTCTAGGTACAAGTGGGACTTGAATTGGACTTTTGAGGCCATTACTTCCTCGACCAGAGCGGTTTACAGCTTCTAATCGCTTCGGCTTCCAGTTTTGTGTCAAAAAAATAAGGTAAAATGAAGGTGGAAACTGTTTTTCCACCAAGCAAGTGAAATAGGGCGAAAACTCATTGAAAATATATGAAGAGGTTTATAGAATTACTCCTTGAAAAGAAGATCTAAAATTATGTCCATAATATTTATTCAGGCCGACACATAAATGTTAGAAAGAAGAACATATTATTTCCTGATAGAGTAATAACTTCTTCGCACTCATCGTTTCATGATAACTGCTGAAAAAAATATAATAAATATTTGCAGACAATTGAAACACATTCAAAAATGATACAAAACGAGAAATTTGACTTTTATAAACCCAAAAATTATTAAAGAAAGCGATTGAGATATTAAAAAGTAGGGCAAAAAGGATAAGAAGAATAAATCCATTGAAGCAATTTTCATTCTCATAGTAGCCATGATCTTTCACTCTCTTTCGCAGAAGTAAACTATTATTTAACATCATTATTACAGGATTTTTGCGCGTACTTTTTTAAAGTCCTTTGTACGATAAAAATTGTGCGTAGACACTCGACTTCCTTTAAGTATTACCTAAATATTCAATAAAATACTGTAATACAAAATACAAAATTCAATCAACACCACCATCAGTGGTCAATAATTTTAAGATTGGTCAGACGCAACTCCGATATCATTTCCCCTATCTCCTAGTCTTTTCAAACCTACTTATGTCTTCTCTTACACTCTTTATCTTTTTATTTTTGAGTGGCTCCATTTGTACCTATTCCATATATTTTATTCGAGGTCTTCCTTTTCCATTGTTACCATCCACTTTTTCCGCGACGATTGCCTTCATCACGCCAATATGCCTCAGGATTTTACCGATTACGTTACGTGTTCCTTTTTCTTATTCAGGTTTTCGTAAGGCCTCTACTTCCTCATAGTCTTTTCAGGACATCCACATCACATACTTGCATTATTGATACTAAAAGGTCTCATAAACATTTCTAAATTTCTAATCTATTTTAGAAATCGTCAATTTCTTATGTTTTCAAACTAAAAAAACTTTCCACTAGTTTCCTCTCTGCATTGATGAAATGAAATCTGTATCATCACCAAGATTTGGAATGGTTACCCTTCCCTTGCGTACAAATGTGCTTGTTCCATCCAATTTTCCTTCATATTCAAATGTAAATATGCACTAGATGCTTGAAACCAATTATATGGATCGTCGTCCTTCGGCTAAAATTAGAATCAGGTCTGTAAGATTTACAACAAAATATGTATTTTTCTAGAATATATTCTTAAATGTGCATTTATCCTTCCTTAAATATCCATCACTATAGTGGCGTTTTATTCGTCCTGGCGTTTTAGTGGGTGGATCCGTAGGATCCTCATCATTCTTCTTCATTCTCTTATTTAAAAAGAGGAATATTTATTTATTGTGTCGGCGGGGATAAGTCCTCGCCTACCATACCGAAGTTCGCGGGCTCGAGCCCCGCCTGGATAGGTTGCCCCTACCCAGGGAATGAGTGTGTGAGATCGTCTGTTGTTGATTGTTTAAACTCCCGATGTAAGGGTCAAATTGCGCTGTTTTCGGGGGTTATTGATATAAATAAAAAAATAATAGAAAATAAAAAAATATAGGCTCACTTTAATAAGATTTTTTTCACCAAATAAAGCCCCTTTTTGAATCCTGAACATTTACTCAATGACGCTGATCTGAAAATGCATTCAACCATGACCTACATTAATAAAATAATCGTTGTTCTTCCAAACATCACTAGCTTCGACGCTTGAAAAAAAAACGTGCACCCGAAGTGGTGGACTCAATGCACGAAATGCACATACTATTCATACAGCATACGGAGGGCAAAATAATGCGGTTTCGTGCTCGATAAGATTGGAAATCTCCATCGTGGGGACGATTTCAGCGGAAGATCGAGTTGTAGGTACGGCATTCGAAGTGGAGTAGCGTTGGCGGAGGAGAAGTGTATTAGGGAGACAAGATGGGAAGAGCCGGCGGAGGAAAGAAAGCATCAAAAGCCATCACATCTGATCTCAAAAATACACAAATGCACTCCACAGCCCTCCACGTACTACGCTGTCCGCATCGGTGAAAAAAATAGGCAGCGTCTAGGAAAGAAATGCATAGGACGGGAAAAAATAGACAAAGAAGCCAGAAAGTGCTTGTTTATCTTATATCTCGAAGCTCTGAAGAGAGCCATCCAGTAAGACTATACAATGACTTCAATTTGGATATGACTCTAGACCCGAGGCATATTCCGTCTTTGGCCACTGTTCCATATCTTTTCCCATTGGTTTAAATTCAGGATATTGACATTATAGACAATGCCCTGTGAGGTGTTTAAGTTAAAAATTGCACGCTGGATATGGGAACTGTGATCTATCGCATTGCACATTTATTAAAATAGGTGCTGAAAAAGACTTGGCAATGCCACAAAATTTAATTAAATAAGCATTATTTCAGCAAAGAGTATCATCATCAGGTGAAAAATCCCAAGAAAATGAACACCTGTATAAAACGCAGCAATAAAGGAAGTCAGAATCGTCCAAAAGCATTTTAGAAACCAATCCATTCGCACGGAAGGTCTTTTGACCCAAAGTACATACCTTCGTGTTTATTATCGTACATAAAAAGATACCAAATGATAACATCCTAGGTCAAGACTATATAGAATAAAATATATATTAGTTTTATAAACAAATCTTAACAGAATCATAAAAGGCATCGGTTTTTAATCACAATGATAAGCATATTCCTCGAAGTCGCACATTATCGAACTACCAAAACATATTCTCATATACGTAATCCGTATAAATATCGACGTTCACTATTCAGGACGAATAAAACGCCATTACAGTGGTGGATATTTTAGGATTGATAAATGCAAATTTAAGAATATACTAGAAAAATATATAATTTGTTGTAAGTAGTTTAGAGCTGATTCTAATTTGAGCCGAAGGACGACGATCCATTTAATTGGTTTGAAGCATCTAGCGCATATTTAAATTTGAATTTGAAGGAATATTGGATGCAACAAGCACATTTGTCCGCAAGGGAAGGGTAACCATTCCAAATACTGGTGATGATACAGATACAGATGAATGCAGAGAGGAAACTAGTGGAAAGCTTTTTTAGTTTGAAATCATAAGAAATTGAGCATTTCAAAAATATATCAGGAAGTTAGAAATGTTTATGATGCCTTTTAGTATCAACAATGCAAGTATTTACAAATAAAATACATAATAAGCTAGGCCGACTCATTCGTCTGTCGTAAAATTAACTGATACGGACATTCAATCAAGCTGATAGTAAAAGTTATATATAATTAATACGGTTTATGGGATTAATAATCTTAGGTGGGAGGTGGATAGCTAATAATGACGAGCTACAGAGCAGTATGAAAGGAAGAGAATAATAAAGAGCAATTACTGGGGTGGCTGCGCTTAAAAGCCGCACAATTCTGACCGGTGATAGTTAGAAATAGCACGCGAGCCATTGCACGAGGTGGCATTCCGAGGTTTTCCAACGGCACTCAATGAAGGCTTTTACGCGGCTTGTCCTGCCTCTCTCCCGCAAAGCTTATCTTCCGCCAAATTCCAATCAACGGCCTCGCTCAAATCGTCCACGCCCCATCACTTGATTGCCGGGGGCCAAACCTGACCACCCTCACCCGTCTCCGTGGTTACACACTTCAGGATTTTCAATGGATTTGCAGGTATGGTACATGAACTTGAATATAAATAGCATACTAATTAAAAGAAGCCTTTAATTCGGTAGCCTTCCATACTTTTATTTGCAACCTTATTATATTTTATATTGAAAAACAGGGAAATGAATATCACCTAATTTTTTTACATGCACCTATTTACCTACCCCCTACCTAGAAAGACTCAGTAAGATATTACCACGAAGTACATGCAATATAAATTCCAGCAATTTTTTTCCCCAATTCAAGGTTTTCTGAAATTCGGTATCATAAAAAAATCAACTTCAGCTATAAAACGTTATTTTGCGAGAGAAATATATTTATAATGTTATACGAAAAGGCCTTACACATACCCCTCAAAATATTTATCTCGTTTGTCCGCCTAAACATCAAATACTCAATATCCTATGAAACTGAATGAAAGAAAATTAATACAAATTCGAAAAGAGAGGTTAAAAATAAATTAGGCAATAAAATAAAGTTCTGATGGAATTGATCAGCAAATTCAGGCTGGAGCGAAGTAGCAAATTCCTATGAGCTACATATATAAGAATCCAGTCGAAACAAGTAGCTCGTTAGCATATTATGAATGGGCTACTCAGGTGAAAATCTAAACTGTGTAACTCCAAAATGAAATACGAAGTGAATGTATTATATGTCAAGTTCACGAATCTCAAGTAAACGCTACTCGTACAGAATCCTTTGCATTTCACTGTCATCATGTTCCACATTGACTGGCTATACACCGTTCATTTCCGTCTGAGATGAATCGTTTGGATTGGTGGTGAGACCAACTACGTCAACGCTATAGTGTATAAAGAGGCGCAACTGTTTACGTGTCCGATCTAAATTGTTGACCAACAGCACAGTAGAGTCTATATACTATAAATCCCCTTACCGACCACTCACTCACTCACTCACACAAATGTTTGGGGTGAACGAGACGAGATACGACAAAAAGTCTAATAAAGAAACCCTCTAAAATAATCTGAAACACATTTTATTCATATATAAAAAATTTGGTTGAGTTATGTGAAAAATAATTAATATAACTGTTTTTCATTGTAATACCTAAAGTCGTTATGTTATGATATTACGTATGAATTGGGTGTTACAGTGGTCTAAACGTTTTCTTGTATTTGAATTGAATAATTTAGAGAATCTGTCAGACTCGTAGAAATATAATTTACTTTTTTAGCCCCTCAGAAAAACTTTTCTCTTTATAAATATTTATTTTCATTTTGTAGCCCACGTACCATGCGCACGTTTTACGTGAAAGTGGAAATATTGCTAATACCTAAGCTTGCCAACTTAAAAGTAAACGATTCTTAAGTAACAAATGGCAAACAAAAATTGTATGACCTCCCACAGAGACCATTTTGGGGGGTAGAGGGGTCTGAGCCCCCCAGCGAGCAAAAGCAAGTCCTAATATGTAGGGCGCTTGACTACATTTCAAAGGGTTATTGGTTCCACGAATATTGATGATTATCCCCATAAAAGACACTCCCAGAGTGACTTTTGGATGGTTCTATTTCAAGCACACGATCCAGCAGCGATTCCTCGGAATATGAAATGCCAAGTAACATAAAATGAAAGCCATATACAACTAGATGAGGCCTATCCATACATGCTAGACCAACTGAGTAAGTACACAAATGGTGGCAAGTCTCTAACTGGCTCATTCTCTAACTAAATTCTATTATTGACTACAGAAGTGACCTGAGATTGGCCTGATCAATCACATGACACTTTAATCTCCCTTTTCCTTTCAGATTCTAAGAATAAAGTTATTTTGAATGAAAGCCCAAAATACAACATCAATTGGTCTCAACTCAAACCTTTCACTAGGACCAAGTCTTCCGTGAAGATCTCAGATAACGTTCGTTTTGATCTCTGATATTATAATGATATCCTGCTCTCACAAATCCACCTCAAGCTTATTCAAGTAAGTATCATTCCGTTTTCTTTCATCCATTTCAATGTCCCGTAAACCATTCAATAGCTCTATTTCAATAATATTTCCGAGGATAATATTATTTTCAAGCGACCTCCTTTATCTCGTCCCTCTGAGTGCCATAGGAATTGAATTGAAATTGAGATTTGTCTCCATTGTTCCGAGACTCTAAGTGCCGTGGAACATGTAAAAAAATATAAATAAAAATAAAATAAATAAAAATGCTTAAATTAAAACATTATGAAAGATAATAATCACTAGTGATCAGTCGACAATGTTTTACCAAAGCATTAAAAAATTAAAATAAGCAATTTTACATTAAAAAGTCAAGTTTCTTTTGAACTTGGAAATTTGTAAGAGGTTTCAACATTTACTAGTAAAAAATTCCATAACTTGCAGCAGTACAGTAAGGAAGAGTACTTAAATAATTAAGCATGGAACAAGGGAGAAAAATTAACACAGTGACAGTAGTTGAAACATTTCCTGTTATAGCAATGCTTTTAAAAATATCGTACAATTAGGAGGCGTTTTTGGAATTCAAGACCTCGAACACGCATTAGGTATTCTGTAATTTTAAGTTTTTATCGTATTTAAGTCATTTTCTTTTCTCACAACAAGGCGGGACTTGTTTACCTCAGCGGACGTTGAAAATAAAACGTAGAAAGGAGTTTTGAAGACGCTGCAGCTCAGTGCACAGTTTGGAGTAAACATCTCAGCAAATGATTGAACAATAGTCAAAATATATGAATACCTAAGTTAGAACGAGCTTCGAGCGGAGTGAAATTGGGAACAGATGCCAAAAATGCTCCAATTGGTACATAGTCTGATTCAAATTGTTAGATATAGCTGTAGTAGATGTACTCATGCCATTTCAAGGTGTTATAAACATGAACCCCGAGAAATATGATAACCCTAAAATTCATGGTGATTCTCAGTGGCGCCGACTCCATGGGGCCTGAGGGGGCCCGAGCCCCCTCAAAAATTCGTTATGGGTGTGAGGAAAAAATGTTTCAGGCTTGTCGATTTTCCCGGAGTGTCCAGATATCGAGATTCGAGTTATCAGGGTTCTAATGTTTATCATATTACTCTTCTAAAATGCTTAAAAAACTTAAAATTCACTACTTATAAAACTTCCCGTGGCAAGATCCCCGGTTTGAGCCCCCCCAATATTTTTGTAAGTCGGCATCCCTGGTAATTTTTGTTCATAACGTAAGCTATACAGTAAAGCTGCACAATATTCATACGATATAAAACAATTAAGTTTTCAACAAAATAATTAAGATAGAAAGATTAATAGCAATAAATAATAGATGAATAGAAATAAAAATGCATGGAATAGATTTGCATAATCACTAATTTTACCTTAAACAAGATCGTGAATAGAAAAAATTGGTTTGATGAAAATTTTAACGAAATCTTCACCGTTATCAACACACACGAGAGCGTAGTCCGATCGGAAAATAGTTCGGCAAAATATAAACGATCACTGATTGAATCCATGAACAGTGCTACAAAATGAAACGCAAGTGTTTCTCAGGACAGAAACATTTCTCTTTTGGAAAAAGATACTGAATTTATCATTTCCCATCGCCTTGATAGCTTAGACACAGAAAGCGACGCGGGTAAAGCCGTTAGAATAGATACTTATGGTTTCCCTCTTTTCGCTGTTCATCTCTACGCTCATCTCCAACCAAACACAAGCACTAGTTGCAGAGATCAAAAGCCATTTCATGCAGAAAAAAATTGCAGAATACTAATAATGACCTTGTTTTTATTTCCTTAAATTCGTCAGTATAAAAAAAACTAATAGCATTTTTTGCATTGTAAAAGTATGGCTGTTCAAAAGCGCTTTGTACAATTAAGTCAAACAAAATCAAATTACAAAACAAATAATTTCCAAAATCTTCCACTTGAGGTCGTAGTGGGACTTGTTACCACTTGAAAAAGTAAAACATATTAGTTAGGAATACAACAAAGAATTACTGGAATTGCACTGTGGAAATATATCGCTAAATAATGAATATTGACATTACAGATCTCGTATTCACTTTCCAATGCTGGAAAAAGGTAAAACAATTGCAGCCACTCCCAATGAAGGACAAGATTTGGCTACGCTTTTGGCTCATAAACTTTATGATTCCATAATAAATCTTGCGAGAGCAACGGCTAAGTGTTCCTCATCAGACTTGCACAAATTCGTCTCCAATCACATCCCATTCGCTGTATCAAAAGTACATACCGATGAGGGAATTCAATCTCTACCCACACTCACTCACTCACTGAGCACGCCAGCGTGGCCTCATACGACCCGGAGGGTTAGAAAAAAATCAGATCCAAGAGGGTGCGAACGCGTTCGACGAATTCCGATCTTCAATTTCACCGCGCGAATATTTGCCCATATCATTTTCCCCAATACCTCCTCTTTGGGCCTGCAGGCTATCAACCTCCTTACTCCCCGAAATATTCAATATTTTCGAGATTGACATTTTTTATCGCTCTTCCCGATATGAGGATGAGAGAAAGATAGCACGGAATTCTCTCCAAATCCTTTATTTAGAGTTACGGAGGAAATAAAGTAACAGGAACAGTCACCTCAAGGGAGTATAATAGCAAACAGCCACGAGATAGCGCAATTAACCACGTTAGCCTAATCCAGTCCTCCTGTCATCAATATTATCCGGTGTAGTCCAAAAATTTCCTCATAGGAGAATAACGCCTTAGCAGTTTAACTAGATAAAGCTCTCGACCGGAAATAGGAAATCAGCATTTTCTCAGAGTTACACCACCAAGACATTTTCTCAGATCGAACTTCGGTTGGTGTATTTAACTTGCACACATGCGCGTGACTGCGTACGAAGTCACTTGTTCCTGCAGTGCGTTATAATTAGCCACTCAAATGAATGTATATTTTTACGAGATACGCAGTTTTATTTGTCCTAATAATTTTTTTTATAATACCTATTTGCGTTCCTGGCATCATAATTGAGAATAAAAAGGTGCGCATGACGATTGAATGAAAACTCGCATTCCTTCGCAAAAACTATCGTAGAAGAAAATCGATTGAGCTGCCTGACAATTACTAAGTATTATCGTAATCCCTGAAAGGTATTTCAATTCCTGCTACAAATTAATTTCGCAAAAAATTACAATGACCCAGATACGTTCCATGAGATGCTGAGTGTCGAGCTATGGGTATAGGATGCCATACAGAGAAAAATGTGCAGCAAATATGGACTGATGTTTCTCATAAATGTATTGCCCCACAGATGAAAAGAAAAATTGGTGACACCTATTCAGTTCCCTGGAAGATTAGCATCTTTCTTCCATTTTAGTCGATAGATGTTGATGTAATCATTGTGAAGAAATTATCGCCATTTAATGCATAATAGTTTTATAAATAATTCCTATTTTAATTTTTCCGACCTGCATACCAAAGTAAGCACATTCATTCACATAAATAATATGGTATACATAACCTTCACCTTCGGTACTTATGAATGAATTTCGGCGATTCTACTAGGTTGCCATAATGATATTTTTACAGTTAACAACGACGTAATGGAGGAATTTAAAAACCTAAGGGTTCTGAGGCATTCAATCTTACAGTTTAAAGTTGTAGTTTATGGGGTGAGAATTCAGAGGATATTTTGCAAATGGCAAAAATTTGCTAATACCAACTTTTAATGCGGCGTCTGTTTGTAAAATATCAAATACACGTCACGGCAAATTAAAAACATTTACTCTCAATATTTAAAACTATTTATAATAGCTTATGACAGGAAATTTATAAATACAACGCGAAACTTCACCACATTCTCACGCAGGCGACGCAGCTTCCCTTGCCTTGAATTTCCACCTCACACGCAGGCCGGAGAGGTGAAATCTGCCGGGACACATGGGCGACAGGAAGTCAAGGAGGACAGGGACCTCATGGCTAGCTCGGTTGGGGTGAAAGTAAGGTGACGACAAGAGATAGGACGATAAGCCGCGTAGGAGGAGCGGCGGAAGGCCTTTTCTCCTCAAAGCCCGCTCAGCACATAACACAACTCCCTTATCCTCAACTTCACCTGCCTTCCTCTTCCGGACCGGTGGAGGAGGCGTGGTTGAAGGTCACTCTGCGCCCAAAGGGCAGCTGGTAGGGCACCAGGGTCAAACTTAGTTATCACGTGAATTTTAAGTATGACGAAATGGCGACTAGTAGGGACTAGTAAGGTAGTTTACGGATCTCCGTTGTAGATGTTTTTTTAAACTGTAATAATGATAATGGGTGAGGAAAATGCATGGAAGGAGTTTGGAAAGGACACTACAAAACCCAGCTTTGTTGGAAAAAATCACCAGTTCAAGAGAAAAAAAAGTGCCGATCACAAAGGGCAAATTCAAAGCAGTTCTCTTTCTTGAATAGGACCATAAGGGACTAGAATGACCTACCAGCAAAACTATTTGAGCCCTTCCCGAAAAATTTATATATATTTAAAAAGCTGTTTAAGAGGTATGGACCAAGGGTTTCTTTTAATGTTTTCTATTGTTTTTTCATCGTATGTTTATGTCACCACCAGGCAAATGGCCTATTCGTTACAATTCAATGATAATAATAATAATTAAGATGATGTATCACTTCCGCTGGATCACTCATTTTCGTGACGAATAACTCGTTTACAACTTAACAAATATGAAGAATTTTTACAAATATGAGAACTTAACCTATTTATGATAGAATACGAAGAATGTCATTAAAATGAAAACTCATATAATGACAAAGTACCACCACCGATCGCATCAATCATTGCGGTTGCAGGAAATAAGAATGGATTCACAATTACACGAATATAGAATCGAAGTTGGAGCGAGCGGAAAATTATTTTTCAGAAACGTTTAAAAACTTTTTCCAGCACATATGAAATGCGGCAAATGAAATCCTTCATTTCAAGTGCATTTATTTTGTTCCTGAATCAATACAGATAAATTGCTCAATCCTTGAATGAAGCCGAAATACAATTATGATTAATTGAATCCCCATTCTGTTGCATTACGAGCAATAACTCCGTAACTTCTTTTGACGAAAATCCTAAATATATGCGCCCCATTTCAAGACATTTTGCCATATTTTAATGAATTCGCATTCAAAAATTTAGCAATAACATAATTTTTGATAACTCAAACCCATTAACTTGGATATTTGAATATATAATTTGCCATCAAAATATACACAACGGTCAAAGCAATCTCCATATATTTTTCAAATAACCGGCACCATGTCATAGACGTATTGAAATATTAATAATACCTCATAAACCCATTAATATGTCCGTCAATAAGCCCAACAGCACAAAATATTTTGAGGTATCATCAAAGTTATTCATAATATCTTGGTTCTACCCTTGATTTACTGGGAAATATTGATGTGACGCTGAAATCGTTATCCTTGAGAATAATATTCCGTCATTAAAATCATCTCACTCGAAACGACGGAACTAAATGATGATCTTCAAAGGCATGCACTCGGAACAGTATGAAAAAAATGTAAATGCAGACTGGACTGGCATGAAAAATAAATCAACACAAAATTCTAATATAAATGAAGCGGATATCATGAATGGATATCGAATGGATATAATTAATGTTGGGCATATAAATGAGACCACATTTGAAGGCATCCATGGATCAAAGACACCAAATATTTTCATTTCTAACTCCGCTGTGCTCATTTCGAATGAAATAAAATCTTCCATAAATATTTTTAACTACGAATAGTACGCCTGCACAAGTCTAGATGTTTTTTTTTATAGAGTACTCGGAAAACTTCGAGATCTAGGCCATGTGACAATCACGAATGCGCGCGGAATCAAATCGGATAGCAGATTAATTCCAGGTATACCCTCTCGCCTTCGAAAGAGATACCTGAATCCCCTTTAATTTTTCAAAGCGGAACGCGAACATAGGCACGGACTCACCTTGGAAGTAAACAAAATCCCTGAAGGGAATTTCATCTCACAGTGGATATTTACCAAGGCTACTCAAAAAAAAAATAATCGTGCTAAAAAAATAGACTACAAAAGGAATAAAGGCAATATGTTTTCTACGGACGGAAATTGAAATGATCATGAGAATGCAAATAATTTCTGCATCCGATATTGAAAAGTAATGACTTAAGATTAGAGGAATTTCCTCTCAAAACAACATTCTTAAGCCATGTAAATTTTTTGTTTCTATTGCATATACCGCGTATGGAGGAAACAATACCTATTGTGAAAGGTATTTTCTAATATACTTTCTTACAAACTTCTCATTCCGCTGAATTCCAATTTCACCTGGGGATATATTAATTAAAAGTAAAACAGGTGGAGCATTTATATGAATGAGGCTAATATTTAAGAGACAAGCAAACATTTTAATTGATTTTCAGCCTATTATATCAGCCACTATGACACGATTACTCCAGCTACTAAAGCGATATGCAAGTGCTTCTACAAACACATCTTATGCATAACGTTTAGTTACACCATTTTTCAGGAAATTCTGGGTAACACCTCTGGTTAATTTGAACGATATTAATCTTAGATAACAAGGTGTACATTGAAATGTCATAAGCGAGAAATATGAATTTACTTAGGTAATATTTTAAATAAATTCTATACCAATAAATATATATAGTACAGCATTTTAGTCGCAACTTATCTTATTAATAATTTGTTTATGTGTCACCCCTTAACTCTCTTTCACGCATCCAAAACATCGATCCAATGTTATGGGTAATTTCTGCGTGATACAAAATACTTTAGACACGCTATTCAAATAACCCAAATTTAAGAAACTGTCATAATCAACCAGAGATAGGCACAAGAATATATGCTCCAGAAACTCACATAGAAACCCCAACAATTTGAGAGATTCTGATCCCTGTTTCAATCGATAATGGCTTTGTTATCACATAATTTGTTAAGCGTATTGGCTATTTTGAATTTCAACGCATTGCACATATCATTTTTCGAGAACATAATGCCTGATTACACATGTGCCAAAGGCAGTGCTAAAATGTTTTCAAACAGCAACAAATACGCAACTTTTTTCATGTGACCAGCACTAAAAAAACAAATGAAGGGGCAAAAAAACTTCGATATTATAGAAAATATACGATCTTATAGGTGTTTCAATTATTATGTATAAAAACTACCACAAATGGGTTCGAATAAACCATAATTGTCCTTATTCTATGAAAAGGCTCTTCGCATTATACATGAATGCCTATCAATAAGGGGAGAGCTAAAATAAATAATGAATTCTGATTTGGGAATCATTTTCAATGCCATCACAAGAAAAAAAAATATTTTTAATATAATAAGCACATATCGTAATTTACGATGCATTATCATATACTTTTGGAGAACATTTCGGGGAATACTTTTTCTTCCTGTAAAACATTATCAAAATAAATAAAAACAAAAAATGGTCAGCGTTTAAATGATATAAATAAACTTATGCAATTTTAGAGGCATAAAATTAATTTCAATTAACCATGAATTAAAAGTCATTCATTACACTGAGGTCATTAAAAAACATTACTCCATGTCTTTAAAGTGGCATCCCCACTACTAATGCAGTGCTAGTTAATCATTCGAGAGAATTCTCTCCATTCCAGTTGAACGGTCACTAAATTAAAAAATTTGACTAAAATATGCTTGCATAATAGGTAATTTCATGAAATACTTTACAGTGTTACATAAAATTTTAACCCAATTTTAAGTGTTGAATGTTAAAATTTAACTGAAATTTAAGATTAAGAATAGAAAGAAGCTTACATCAGCAAATGTGAAACTCATAAAATGACATAAAACCAACATTTTCAATGGACACGAAATAAGGTACGACAAGATTATTCATTTCCAAGTCAAGAAAACGTTCCAATCAAAAAATAAATCACATATGGGAGCAAATTCAACCCAGCAATAAAGACAAAATGTGATGCAAAGATAAGAGGGCGATGCTGATCAAGCAACAAGCATTATAATCACAAAACTTGCATTCCAAGTGTACCAAGTCGCACAAGAAATTTTTTTTTTTAATGAACACTTAATAACTGATCGACTAATTACATGACCAAAGACTTTGGCAGAAGGGCAAACTTACGACGGTGAAAAATATGCAGCAAATGAGACATTATCATTGGATGCAACTGAAAAAAATGATAAACCAAGATGAACTCGAACGATTTTGAAATAGGAGCAAAACTTAGAGGGGTGATCATTCGAAATACCTGATAAATAATAAAAGGGTATTGCTAGTAAGATCGACTACATTAACAAACTAAGACAGTATGAGCATAAATGCAAACTTGGAGCAGCGAACCAAGCAAATCACAAACGGGCAAGCACACAAGACATCTCACGGCGACTCTTGGCCCGTGAACGCAGCAGCGAAGCGAGCAGTGGAAAGATTTATCCCTCCCAATAAATCCTCCAACGATTTTTCGACACCGTTTCGGGAAGTAAGGCAGAAAAAAAATGGGGAAAAAGAGAAGAGGTTTTTTTTGGGAAGGAGGACGAGGCAGCAGGAGGCTTCCGAATCGTAGAAAAAGGTACCTGGCATGCGAAATGAAAGTAGAACGGAAAATCTTTTTCGGACGGATGGCAGCTGGGTGGTGGGTACATAAAAAAAATCAAGGTCTTCTCCCGGCATCGAAGCAGTTTCAGAACTTTTATGGAGATATCGGACGGTAGCAAGCGATGTGATGAGAAGCTTCAAGGTAAGTTTCCTGGAAAAGGCCCTCTCCCCCCTCCCAACGACGAAATTTACGAACCGTGAAGCTCACGTAATTCTCCAAGCGATTCCATGCCTACCAGTCAGAAACAGTAATAAAATCAAACGCTCCATCATTCAGCTCCACGTTTCATTTTTTTTTAAGCTTACCTCTAATGCACAAGACCTTGATGATTGCTCACTTGGACGAACAGTGCATTAAAAATGTTTCACTTTAATTTTAAAATGTAGCTCGTCACTCTGGAAGGATTCACATTCAATTTTCTGCAACGGTGACAAAACTTTTAGATATTCAAGTAAACTCAAAACGAGGCTAAAAAAGTCTTAGCCAAAATACCGCATGAGTTGTTGGCTATTTAACTTAAAATGGCTGACGAGGATTTTTTACAATTAGAAAAATATAGCATCGGCAAAATTAAATATCAAATCATTAATAAGGAAAGAAAGCACCGTTAGCACTTCCATGAAACACCCATATCAATATAGGAAGAGGCAGATAAATAGAATGCGATAAAACGACTAAGGGAATAGTCTATAAAAAATTGGAACCAGATCCATAATTCGGTAGTTCTTGATTATGATTCGGTTTCATGCAGAAACAGTTCTCAAATGCCTATTGAAATAATAAAATAATAATGCAGAATTCTTCACGGATCCACCTAGAAAATGACTAAAACACTACATATAAGTACTTTATCAAATATCTATCTAGTGATAGAAGCACCTGACACAATATTTCAAATAAAAATCACTTATTTTCAGCAAATATATGTGATGAACAGACCGAGACCCTTTCAAAACAGGTCTACCATATCCTTGACGCCGTTCGGAAATGTTGGAGCAACAGCAACAGAATCGGGATCTGTTAGCGATAAGTGAGGATGGAAATCAAGCGCATTTCTTTATAAATCTTAATCTTCGTCAAGAAAAACTATGATTCTAAATAATGTATGGAAAAATATAGTGTTAGGGCCTTTTATAAGCATATAGAAAAGATTGAATCAGGTGTTTTATGAAGTTCATGCCATTGGGGTTGCTAAAATTTAATAACGCTTTGATAGCGTTGTCTAGTATCAGTAGTAGTGTTTGACTGGATGGGTGTTATCTATTATCACCATCAGTGGACGAAAAACCACAAAATCCTTATGCAATAGAAGTTCTGCATCACAAACTTGATGCTAATTTATATTCTAATTATTTAGCCGGAAAAATTGAGAGACAATAACATATATTATATCTTACAAAAGCAATCAGTCTCTTCTTTCGCACATAAATAGGACGTTGAAACTCAAGAGCGAAGCCTCTAACATTTCCAAAAGGCAACCAACTCCTAGTTTTGACGTTGCAATTCCAACTTGCCACGATCTTAATTCTTGGTGAGTTCCGGTTAACAGCTTCGCGTCTTACCATTTTCCTTAATGCCTGGAGCATCATAGAGGTCGTCGATGCTATGAGATTCATTTTCCAAAATCCTCGGAGATCCCCAACTGCTCGAAGTTAACTGCACTGTACGCTCCTCAGAAATGTCTTTCCTCTTCCGAAACTATCAAAGGTTGAGATGTTCCAGCCAAGTGAGATCGGGTAGTCTAAGCACGACTGGAATTTAACGGTGAACTCGAGCAATATACGTAGCAGAATGCGAGGTGATCATCTACCATTCGGCAAATCTCAACCTGATTTTTAAGTCAATTCGCAACTTGCACGTTGTGATGTGGACCAGATGTAATGGGTATGGCATTTATAGACTTGTTACTACCCGAGAATTCACCATGGCCTATGCGAATCCCCAAAGCGGGAGAAGTTATGATTTTTTGAGGTTCAGCAAAGTTAAATAAATTTGCTTTAGTATTTATTTTTCCCACATAAAGGGTCGAATACCATAAACTATGACGAAATTCGAGGCTGTTACGCTCCTCCATATTGAGTACGGATTTACAATGGGGACCGCACGTTGAAAGCTCGACACAGAAAAATTTTAAAGTATTAGGCCTCTTGATGAGAACCATTGGAAAAAGCTGCACCAGCACGAAGGATTTTGCCTACAAAGGCCTGGGCCAGTTTGTGATCCTGACATGGGACAAGATATAAAAGAAACTGTCAAGAGTCCAACGTTCGCCAGATTCGTGACTGGGAATTTCAAAACGAAGGCGAGTGTAAAGGAGATGATGAACACACTGCGATGGAAATCCCTTGAAATAAGGAGAATAAAATGCGCTTGAAAGGGATTTTTAAATCCTATGTTGGTGATCCTGCATGGATAGGTATTAAAAATAGATTAAAAGAGCTGCACTATTTGTCAAGACAAGATCACAAAAATAAAAAAGATCCTCCGGAACATCTACCCAACTCGGGGAAATATTCTTTGTTGTTGTTATTGTTGATGTTTCACTATGTTTGGATAAACTTTAATATTGTATGACTTCTTTCATTTAATTATGCGTACCTTTGTTATCTTTGTTACCACCCGATCGAAAGGTCGAGTCGTAGCTTAACTTTCAAAATAATTATAATAACAATAATATATGGTGGGTCATCCAATGAGATATGATAATAACGAAAGAACTATAGAGGCAAGAAAAAGTTGCGGGAAAATTCGGACGGGGAAGAGGTAGGGATAAGTAAACACAAAGATTGGCACGGCGAATAAGTAGACAGCGAGAGCACCAGTGAACACAAGGAAGTAACTTAAGAAAAAGAGGAATAGGAGGCAGCATTATGCCATTCTCAATACAGTATTTATTATAAAGTACTGGTGGATACATTTATTTCACTATTATTGATAATTCTTAATGTAAAATCGGGTTTTAGTCTTACTAACATGCTTATTAATGTCTCTCATTTAAGTAAAGAATAACGTTATCAGTAAAAAGAGACCGGGTCACGTAGTTAACAGGGAAAGAGTTCTACAGTCGACTTGGATCGAATGTACATGAAGGTTATGTAATATAACAGTAAAGTAGAAATAATTTGTTTGCCCGAGTTATACACTGGACTTACTTGACATGACTCGTAACTGTGGGAAAAGTTGTAGAGCGCGCTACAGTACACGCTGTGACAATGTAATTTAGAATAATGTGGTTTCCTATTATTTTTTATTGCCTACATCGAAAGATTATTACTCCTGGAGTACGCATTTCACGCTTTTAGATTTTTAAATGACGATATCTATTTTTCGCGATTAAATTAAAAGTGAAAAATTTCAAGAGTGCGAAAACGCGACGGCTAAGCATAAATACTGGGAAAAGCCCTTGCGATGTCATTCTGGTTCCCACTCGGGCGTGGATATGAACGCCGATACGATGCAGGCTGCTAGCAGGTAGAAGAGTACACTGCTAGCTGGTAGCCCTTAGCTTAAATAAGGATTATTAATACCTTATCAAACGAAGGAAACATTCCGATCATCGGCAGTTTTAATAGGTGATTATAAAGACATGTTTCCCTGAGCTCTGTGCCTCATGCATGCATTGGTAATCTCAGACGATGTAAAACTCCTATCTACTCGTATAGAAACTAGGTCCCTGTGGCGTCACGTGGAGTGGCATCTCATGGGCGCCAATCTGGCCTTTTTCAAATGTGGTTAACATTGATCATTGCCATTCGTCTCAACTGGGATTTGTAAAATCAAATGATTTGTATATTATGATTACATTAATGGTGGGTAACGGATCGCAACCAATGCCTTTCGTTTTCTTTGACGAAGGAAACTACCCTATTCTACACCAAAAATTTATCCATGTGAACTCCAAGCGCTTTTAATTGCGGATTATATAACTATATCAAAAATTGTTTAAAAAAGTATCAATTTTCTTATATTTTGTTTGAAAACATAATTCATGAATGTACTCCCCCTTTCTTAACAAACCAACTTGTGCACGCCAAACAGCTTGCCTGGCGACACGACACTGAATGGCTAGCCCCGGGACGGCAGAAGAGTACTTTATTTCAATAACTGTATCCCTAATACCACGTTTCCGGAATAAAAAGGATAATAGAGCGATATGTAGGTACTCGACTACTACGTAATAATGATTTCAGAAACGGCAAGCCTTCATTAGCTTTGGTTGATGGTATCCAGGATTTATTTGGTCGAAAGATACGTTTGAAAATTAAACTGGGGGCACAAAATAATAATGATCTAAATTAGGATACGCACAAACATGCAATTTTTAAATTTTTCATTAGCTAAGCAGGAGAAAGGAAATTTTGTGGGTAAAATTTGCCGACACAAAGAAATTTCCTGTCCTGACCCACTCTGCCAAGCGACATCGCCATCTCGCAAATGTAAGCTTTGGGTTGTTGTGAAAATCGTCAACACATTTTAATTTGACAAAAAAGGAAATTGTACAGCGTTTCCGATTCATTCGTCATTTAATAATCATAGTCAATTTCACTATTGTTCACTATAACTACTGAATGTAATGGGAATCTGGTATTGCTGATTTCAGAAATAAATTTAGATCTATGCTCGAGACATAATTTTGTAATAGTTACGATGCGAAAAGGGAAATTTAAGCTGAAATATGTTACGAATTCTTGAGTAGGAGTGGATTTATTATTAGAAGCTAATTTTGATACAAGTCATCAAACTTTAAATGAATTTTACCTTGATTATAAGTGGATCCTTAGGTTAACATACTACTGCATTTAGGGCAAATTCCACAGCTCAAACTCGAGCAACAACTACTCAATGCATGGTTTACAGTAAATTTCTTATGGATAGTCGTATTAATTAAATGTCATAAATTAAAATATGCTAAATGCATCTTCGTCGTAGTGCTCGGCCATTAAAGAACTATTGCGAATTCTTTACCATATATTTGTACACGTTTTGTGCTAAAAACGTTTTCGTTATATTTTTATGATCCGATAAGAAATCGAGGTTATAAGTGATAATTATGTAATTTGATGCCATCGATAACATTTACGAAGGTAGCAAGGTATATATTAATTATTACATGCATTAAGATTAAAATATTTACGATAAAAAAGGGAAAATGAATATAATAAAATTATTATTAAATACGCCATTCGTTCATTCATCCAATAATATAGATTCCAGCGCCCAATCTTGAACGATTAAAAAAATTAAAAAGCATAATAATCACAGCCAAATGCTCAGCGGCAATATACGGCCAAGTTAGGAAGGACTTGTAGCTCTAAAGGGCCAGTGAGAACCAATTACATTGTTATTAAACCTTTTTGTCGACGGAATATACCATAAATATGCCGAATATAGTCTGAGGTTTCAGGCGAGATGGAGTGGAAACGTGACATAATGAAAATGAAAAAGCAGGATCAATTTACACAATTTTACATTTATTAATACTACCGGTTTCGCTTTTCAGCATCATCAGGATCAGCATCATTTGTACCTGATGATGCTGAAAAGCGAAACCGGTAGTATTAATAAATGTAAAATTGTGGAAATTGCTCCTGCTTTTTCATTTTCATTAAATATATAAACTACAAGGTGATCGGTGAAATTGTGTGAGGTGCATTGATGTTTAATTTACAAACATCCTCTTATATAAGTATAGATCGATAGTAGGTATCGATCGGTAGACCGATAACTAAGGACTGTATGAGAGTTGAAAGAAATCTTTGCGGAAATGCTTAGGTAAGTCAGTAGGTAATCATTAGTCATGACACCTCCGTGGCTCACATAAATTTATCAACCTTGAGAACACGAGACATTTACTTTTGCAGTTCCCGAAGACATGGGAAGTGCTCTCTGAGGTTAAACTGCGGTCTCCGATGCCAACGCCCTCGCTAATTCGTGTTCAAGGCATTGAAGAATGGCATATCGTTAAAGTTCTTGGCCCGAATTAGTGTTTCTTCTTAATCAATGATGAAGTTGTTTCATCATATTGATTTATCTTCTTGGCGACAATTACAATGCACACACTCCTGAAAAGCCCAGAGGAACTTTAAGCTGGTTTTTTGAAGTGCATTTATTAGAATTACGTCATTTGGTGTGAGGATTAGAAACAGCAAGTCGGAAACTAGATCTCATTACTATTTCTATTCTTAACATAAATCAAGTCGGGATAGCATCATGGTTTTCCCTTCTTGATGATGACTGAAGTCTCTCGATATACTTGCTTGGAAGATTTTATTTTTATCTATCATTGACTTCGGATTATCTTTCAACTTGGGACAAGACTTCTTTTAACGTTTCAGAAAAAATACGAGGTAACCTTAAAATTAGTCGCAAATAGCATTAAATAAATTTTCTTGATGATTTACTAGCACGAAGATGAGTTTTTTTAAAATCAGTTAGCATCAGATATTTAAAAAAAATGAACCCTTGGCTAAGTTAGGAATGATAAAGTAAGGATATACAACCAAATTTAAAATGACTTAATTGAATGACAAACACTGAAAAAGTTAATTTACTATTTTTACACTAAGATAGCATTTGTATGCAGAACCTATTCGATTGCTCTAGTAGGCTCACAGGTACAAGTTTTTACAAAATATATATTATTTTTTGGCGCTCTCCTGCACGAATTACGCCGTACGATGTTTCATATGTTGGATAGCAAGTACCCGTTTGACGGCCAGCAGTTCGCACCGAGGAAACTGAGTTAAAGTTTTTATGGGACATATCCACCTATTGTATTCCTATTCAATGCCACCGCACCTAAATATAGACGAGCTGAAAAAAAACGATAAAGCCAACTTCGTCCGGCTTTGAAACTCGCATCAGAAGAACCAAACCGTGGAGATGATGGGGGGCAGTGAAAGAATTTTCCACCGCATAAGGCATTTCCGTCGATGAAACAACCGCCAACTTCCACATCATAAAAATCGGTTTATTGATCCCTCCTCTCTCATGAAAAGGCAAATTCTTCCCCATATAAAACAATCCGGCTCGCCTCCTCCTCCTCAGAGGATGGGAAGCAAAGAAGAATGCGAAAAAAATGAAGAAATAAAGATCCTTTACCGGTTGAATTTTTAACGCACTCCCACTTCGATAGCTTTTAAGAGTTCCTTTTTTTATATATATCCCTTCACAAGTTTCAAGCGGATCGCAAGGGGAAAAAAGCCCAGTGTACCGCATCCCCCCACTACCGCTTGCCTATCACGTTCTTTTCTTTTTATTCCTTTCCTTCCTGCCCTCTTCCTAGACTTCCTCACACCTCTGAGGGGTCTTTAGAAGTCTTGTGATTTGATCCCCTCCGCGGGAGACTTCCTCTTACCTCTTCTAGAGGTCTACCTTATAAGATCTGCTCCGAGGCGTATTTATCGACTGCATTTGGGCTTTGTGAAATTGAGTCCCTCACCGCTGGAGTACCCATTGTTGCTGGGGCAGAGCCTTAACTCTTCTGCGGACTTCCCAATTGCGAGGTGAGATCTTGTTTTGCCTTCACAGACTCCCACGTACCTCAATAGACTCTGCCTCCTGGCGGTACAGAAGCAACCTGAGGGAGAGTAGAACACCACCCTTACCATCTCTAGCCTCCCTGTTACTTCCACTCCTTTTGTGCCCGTGACGGCAAAGTTTCTGACTCCTGCCCACAATCCTCTGCGCTCTAGAACTATCTTTGTCCATCATCTATTCCACTTCCTCGACCGCTTCCTGACTGCTCACATTAACTCAGGTCCTGTTCTATCGTCTTAATTCCCTCCCGTCTTATCCTATCCTCTTGGGAAAGACTTTGATGTGGCAAATGAAAGCCTTGCCTTCTAAGAGGGGCGTCAATTTGAAGTACTAATCTTGACTTCCATTGAAAGTAATCTTGGATGTTTTACAGCTCCGTGGATCGATATATTGGTTGAGGAACTTCCGAAGTGCCTTTATTTTCTCCTCTTCCATTCTATTTTTTTTTACTTAGAAACCGATAAGCGATGTTGGATGCAGCAAGGTGGGTTAAGCAGTTAGTGGCAGACTTGAGGAAGAATGCATCTAGTGCGATATGGGTCTGCAGGTCTTTCGAATTGCGAATTCTTTCTATAGTTGACTGCTAAAGAAGATATTCAGCTGAGAGATCTCAACTCTTCTGTCCCTTCCGTCTTTGAATGCTTGGGGCTACAGAGAAAGATCATGCGGGAAAACTATTGGTTCAAGATTTGTTTTTAAATATGTAGAGCAGGCGTAAATGAGTGTTGCGCTGCGGTGATGCATTATAGTTTCAAAAAAATAACGCAGTAATAAGATTGTAACGGCATGTGGCTAAGGTAATAACCATGTAAAAGCTGGATCGAATTTGGTGCTATTGTCATTAATTTCCTGTGCTAATATGTACCTACATCAAGACCCTCATTATTCATCATTAATACTGAAAGATTACTGCCACAATTTTCTTTCAAATAAAGTTCGCTGATAATTTTCCGTTCATATGAGCAAATCATAAAAGCATGAAGGTCGATCATAAGTAATGCACGCGTAGGTATGTATGTAATTAATTTAAAAGATACATTTGAACCGATATTTTTCGGCTTTTGGATTTTTAAAAATTTAAATACCACATAATTGTTAATTACATGCGATTGTTTCATAATTATAATTCGCATATTTTTCGAAAGCTCAAAGTGCATTATTTTTTTATTAGTACTTCATCAAATACAGGCAAGAATAGAGTTAGGAACTGTTTGCAATTTTCCATCACTAAATAGACTTTCAAGCACGTCCTATTCAACTTCCTCTTCATCATATAGCCATTAACTCTTTCGTATAGCTCACGGTAATGACGAGACGGCATCATAAATTCCTTGAAATAGTTGACCGTATTCTTCAAAGAGGGTCCTAGTGTAGCACATATCGATAGTTACCGATTGAAATTTGAGCATCGAACAGGAAAAACGAAATTCTCTAAGTGAAGCAAATCGCCGAACAAATAACACCCCCTTGACAATGTTGTCATCGTTATATCCGATATAGAAAGGGTCCATGTGTAATGACCCACACTTTTTTCCCAGAAATAAGGAGGAAGTTGTTCCAGTATGACCGTGAATTGTTATTCAAGGCCGGAAAATATGAATGAAAAACGTTCATGAAAACTGCAATTTACCTGTTGGTGCTTTATTGGCATATTATTTTTTATATTCATACGTTTAAATGCGCGCGTCGCCTAATTTTATTTAGGAACTTGTAAAAATAAAAACGTACTTTGTTTCCTGGATTACTAGTAAAAAAATTCATTCTTTTTATTTAAGTGGAACTTTGATAAGGGGTTCGCGTGGTTTTCGGACAGAATCAATACGAACAACGCCTACTCAATGCATGGCTTACAGTAAATTTCTTATCGATAGGCGTATTAATTAAATGACATGACTGGACGCATACTAAATGCATCTTCGTCGTAGTGATAGGCCATCACATAGTTATTGCGAATTCCTTGCTATGTAGATATATATGTTTTTTTGCTAAAATCTTTTTCGTTATATTTTTATGATCTGATAAGAAATCGATGATATAATTGATAATTATGTAATTTAAAGTCATCGATACCACTTACTTGAACTTTGTTTAATGATGTATGGTAAAATAGTTCTCGGAGTATAGATCAATGTATGTGATGCAAAAAGTTATAGCCAACGTTTCAGTTTATTTTAAACTATCATCATCTGAAAGAAAACATGAGAACAATATAATAAAATGATATACAATTTTTTTAAATAATTAATTGTTACGATAGTTTTTTTTACAATAATATGATTTAAAAATATATACATATGTCATAATAGATTACACAAAAAATTTTAACATACCTAAGATTTGCACATATTTATTGATATTACGCTACTAAGCTATTACTGAACCTAGTTACCATTAATTTTGATTAATTAAATGAAAATAAATTTTACTAAGGTTTTCGATGCCTGTTTTTTTTCTTACAACTGGTAATTGATTCAGATAAATGAACCATTTCTTTGAAAACTTTTAAACGTTGGCTAAAACTTTTTTTGCATCACATACATTGACCTATACTCCGAGAACTATTTTACCAAGAATAAAACGAGGTCAAGGTAAGAAGAAAAAAATATTTTTTTTAATGATATGTTTATGTGTCGTAGTGAATTCCTAATTTGTTTCTTTTTCAATCTGGGCCGCGAATTTATTGACTGAAAATTTCCTTAATGTTGGAAGAGATGCCCTGAAATATGCTTGAATAAACATCGTCCTCCGTCGCATACCTGCGCTCAGCTGGAAGTGCTAATGTAGTAATGGATGGGCTAATTTCGCTTCCTCCTTTTTCCTTCCTTGCGCGACTGACTGCTCATCAAATCGCTTCGGGCGGAAAACAACGAAAATGGCCGATGGGCAAACGTCAAAAAAACGTCTGGGGAATGAGAGTCTTCGGGGGGGAAAAAATACGACTTTTTTTATCCTTTTCCCCCTCTTTATTCCGTCCGTGAGATAACAGCGGAGTCTTCGGAGCTGGATGTGCAGTCCGAAGCTAAGTCAATCGGAAGTAATCAAATTAATGTGATAGAATGAGGGAAAGGCCTTCTTCCTCCACTCCTGCTAGCAGTAGTAGTAAGTGCAGCCTTTGTTTTTTTTCTTCTTACCCCCTCCCTCTCAGCCCTGACGGTCGTCTGTTCCTTGCTAAAAGGAAACGCTGATTAGGTCGGGAAATAAAGACGATGGAGGGAAATTGAGGAGGATTGGGGCAGTTCCTCCAGTTTGGGCGAGGCGAGAGGGAAAAATACGAAGAATTGGTGGAAAGACGACTCTTAGGTAGGGAGAGAGAAAACGGGATAATTGTAGTGGATGGTGGAGGAGGATAGAAACGAAGGCAGCAAGGTTCCCAGAAGCGTCCCGACTATTTTGCAACGGTGGGTCACTGGGAACGAATTGTTCCATTGGATGGACTTGACTCGGGGAAGTTTCTCCGGCCAATCAACCCCAGCCCAAGATGTGTCACTCATTTTTACCGTATTTTCTTGTTGACAAATATGCTTCATGCTCACTATGACCCGAATTACTCTCACACGATGTAGTCACTCCGGTTTGTAAACATGGAGTTGTAACCTCTTCCTTTCAATTTCACCGTACTATAGAAAGCACATATGGCACGACGACGACGGTTTTAAGTTTCATAGGTATTATAACTCTCTCGAGAAAATGTTTCATAATGTAATATTCTCAGAAAATGAAATGAATTATATATGATAATTATACACTTACACTATTTCCTCTAATGAATTTTAGGACTAGATTCACCTTTTTCTCCTTGGTCAAAACTGTGGTGATAGAGAATCTCTCTGGAAAACATATTAAGATAATGACGCGAACCTAATCCAAGAAAATCCTCTGGTTCAATTGCTACGTAAGTCTAACTTCTGGCGGATTTACTGTAATTGCAATTCCAATCCAAGTAATGAAATATTTAATGAAGAAACCACCATATCGAGTTTCCCCGCTGTGTCACTGTTGTTTTATACATAAAACATGGGTAATATACACAGGTCAGAGAAGGTCTGCTTAAGTTTGATTGTAAATTTTTTACATATATCTATGCAATGAAAAACTTTCATTACCACGGTACCATTCACCGAAAAGTTTCCGAGGATGAGTTTCCTGGATATTAGACAATTACTTATGCCACTTATTTTTTATCAGAGCGCGACCCGGGTTTCAATGAATTATCATCATCCTTAGGCGCAAATTAATCATAATTAATTAAATCATAATTTGCGCCTGAAGACGATGATGATTCATTGAAACCCGGTTCGTGCTCTGATAAAAAATAAGTGGTACAAGTAATTGTCTAATATCCAGGAAACTTATAATGGAATACCACAAAGTAAAGCAAAAGTTAATGCATTTTATTTATTTTTTTCCGAGGATGGTCCGATTCTGAACAACACAAAACCGCCTTGAGGCCCGCGCTACCAAGTTATTCAACTCACACGAGGGTTTTGCTTCGGGAGTTTGAGTCGAAATGATTTTCTCGCATTGCTGCGGCCGTATTGATAGATGCCGAGCGATTCCTCACGAGGAACGACCGGAGTCGACGATTAAACTCTGACGCGGAACCCACGGAGGAATTCCCAGCCGGAATTCAAAATGCCGCCGGTGGAAATGCGAACACACCGAAGCGTTTCGGTAAGCGTTGAGGGACTTCAGTACCACGGTGGAAAGCGTCACAGTAGGTCATAAGAATGGCGTCGACACCGCAATTCATTACGAGAGTTCGGTAGATGGAATGTGACGACGGAATAAAAATCTTCCTCATTTTTATTTTTACAAAATTTTGATATAAACAATGCAAAAGCGAAGTTCGCTCTGAGGAAATGGCTTGGTGGTGTAACTGGCTAACACACCTGACTGGCAATCGGGAGATCCGGGCTCGAATCCCGGCTAAGCCAAATATTTTTTCATTCAAATTTAATGTCAAACTTCATCCTTTAGTGTATTTAATGTAAAATCTGTCGCCAACTTTTCATGAATTGATGACGCTATGAGAGCTTTGGCTCACCAATCATCCAGCGCATTTAATCTACGGGAAATCGTGTAAATTTCCTTCCTTACAGGATTTTTTTTTCCTTTCTGTAGAAACATGAAACCATGGTTTCGCTATTAGTGGGCCCTGGTTGCTCTCATGGCGGCGAGGGTATTCTCTATCCCTAACCCGGAGGCATCGTCGGGCTCCTATCGCGGCGGCGCCTCCATCCTTACTTCCTTCCTATTCCACTCCCCTCCCCGGGTGCGCGGGAGTATCAGTTGTAGTACTGGGTCCCGGCTATGGTGGTTGTAACCGCCGTTGCGTTCTCATTGGTAAACATCCAGGGACAACTGTTAATTGATGGAAGCGTTGATTGATATAAATAAGTATTTCTCTATATGGTTTAAATCAAAACAAATTCGCTAAAGTGGTGGCCCACATTTCATGAGTTGGTGACGTCGTCAGAGTTTCGGCACATTAATAAGTTCAAAGGCAACGGTTCATTGAGGAAAAGATTTGCTCAGAACAGCATAAACAACAAAGAAATACGAGATGTCCATGCACAAGACTAAGGAATATCCAAAAGGCGAATTAGGTGCATGGCGTCATCAACTTATCAGCGAAAGGGTTAAGGGCTGGCGATTTCCCATCGCGAATAGATTGAAAAGTACGCGACGGAATGAAAAACGGAAAAATATGGGACTCCTCTAGTTTTAAAACTACCACAATCGGCAGAAGGACAGCCAGCGGAGAGTGAGACATCGCCGGAATTCACAATGTCACAGCCGCCGGGGGATAAGCGAATACTAGGAAGCGTTTCGGGGAACGTGTAAGGATTGCACAACTTCGGCAGAAAGCTTTGAAGTAAATACGAATGGGGTCGCCCAGTGAAACAAAAATTCCCAATAAATTGAAAGAAATCCGTAGATGAGACACTTCAGGAGGGTAAGGTAAGTCACGGCAAAGTAAATATATTTCCCATTCAGCTACGCTTTTGTATTCGTCTTAAATACGTACTTTCCAATCTAAAACTTGAGGTTTTAAGTAAGCACAATGTGATTCACGATTAATGGCATCATCAAACACACTTACCTCATTCAAGTCTCATCTGAGTGCACCCGATGATGCCAGTAACAATGAAATACGTTGTACTGAATTTAAACCACAAAGTGTAGAACAATTATGAACATAAAACAATTCTATGCACTGAACGGAATTCTGAAGTCCCGGAATGTTCCGAGGCAACATAAAAAAAGACCATACAAGTCAATAATTCTCCATGTGTGTCTATATAGTCGGCAAAGTTGGAGTACAAGGATTCAAGGCTTTATCAAACTATAGGTTTTTGAGATGAGGGTGCTTAGGAAAATGCGTCGTCCAGTCCAAGACTAATTAACAGGAGAATGGAGAAAGCGACAGACTCAGGAGCGACAAAATCTATATAGGGACAATACGATGACGGGACTATTTAAAAGCAGAAATTTCAATTGGATAGAGCATGTGGAACGCTTTAATATGTATACACTTGAAATTTTCAAGCAGTCCTCCGTCAACTTTTCCCTGTGTCTGAAGTTTATAAAAAATGTCATCTGGGAAAACATCAAGATAAAATTTCTAACTTTTTTCTTACTGTCAATCATTGAACAAGGTCTGGTTGAAAATCCTTGAACATTTTAAGCTGCTAGGGAACGTTCTAACAGGAAATAGGTAACCAAGATCCAAGAGGTGGCGATGCGTCTTCTAAAGGATTATGTTCAGGCCAACGAAGTGAGCGAACCTTTTATAAATTTTTTTTGAAAGTCATTTTACCCGAGGTTTATCGCCTGACAAATAGACGAAAACATATTTAAAATTCCATATTTTTTTGGAAATGGCATTTAAAAATGACAAATCGGTGCAGGCTCTCATGATGGTAGTTGACGTCGCATCGAAACAAAGGTGAATACTGCTGAAAAATAAAGAAAAAAGTGATATTTTATTCGTTGCAACCATCATCAGAATCTTGATATTAAAATTAAATCACTAGAATCACCTAACAGGGTAGTTTCATTCATCAAGGAAAACGAAATGCATTGATTGCGATTCGTTACCCACCATTAGTTTATTCATAATATACAAATTATTTGGTTTTAGAATTCCCAGTTTACACGAATGGCAATGGTCAATTTTAACCTGATTTAAAAACGGGCATATTGGCGCCCATACGATGCCACTCCACGTGATGTCACAGAGACCTAGTTTCTATACGATTAGATAGGAGTTTTACATTGTCTCAGATTACCAATGCATGCATGAGGCACAGAGCTCAGGGAAACACATCTTAATAATCACCTATTAAAACTGCCTATGGTGGGAAAGTTCCCTTCGTTTGATAAGGTATTAATAATCTTTATTTAAGCCAAGCGCTATCTGCTAACAGGGTGTTCTGCTACCTGCTAGCAGCCAGCATCGCAGCGGAGCACAATATCCACGCCCCAAGGTCACCTCACACGGCGAAAGCGGGATCCAGAATGACGTCACACGAGCTTTTCCCAGCATTCATACTTAGTCGTTGCGTTTTCGCGCGCTTGAAAATTTTAACTCTTCAATTAACCGCGAAAAATAGATATCGTCATTTAAAAATCTAAAAGCGTGAAATGCGTATTCCAGGAGTAATAATCTTTCGATTTAGGCAATTAAAAAATAATAGGAAACCACCCTATTACGTACCCTTGCTGTATAAGTAAGTAAATGCCCTTATAAAATTGGTTACAAAGCTTTCATTTTGCCCAGATGACTCCAACGTATTCGACTTATTGTTAGTGCCTCGTTTAAAGTTCTTCGAGGGCAAAGGTCACATCGCACGTATTATTCTCTCTCTATCTGGACTCTAGGGTAGCTCAGCTACATGAACATCTCTTGCTCGAATATGAGGGCCGCCCTCCGCGCTCATGCCAAAACAATGCTCGACAACTTCGGCACTAAACAGCAACCGGTGTTTCCATGGAAGCAGGCCGTTGCCCTGCACCCACCCAGCCAACCCACTTTTATCTGAAATATCGCCTTTATTTTAATGGAGTTCTACACTTATTGACTAATTTTCATGAAAATTAAAGCTAGAAAGACGTAACAGAGATTGATATGACCTCTTTCAATTTGAAACTTACAATCCATCTCCCTCATTCGCGTTTTTTTACCTTTCTAAGAAGAGCATTCAATTTCTGGACATAATATTTTTTGAATGAGTAAACATTTGTAAAACGTATATTTTTGAAACGCAGATTTGCGAACGCTTGATGGATATAATTAATATTTTTTAATGATTTAAAAACACGCCATAAACCTCCAACTGCTACATAGAAATCAGGAATGGAGTTTTTTTTCCGTTTTTATCCTCATGTTTTAAGTTTTTGTTGATACATATTAATATTTTAACACAACAATGCAGATAAGAGCTAAGAGCTTTCAAATAGTCACAATTTTGCTATCGTGCAAAGAGAAATATTTCAAACACAAATGTTGAGGGACTGAACTCGTATTTCAAAATGTCAAATTGTATCTTTTTCATCACAAGAATAAGTACCCCTTTCATACTATTTCTACTAGTAGAAACGCTGCAATTATTGGTCTATATATTTTTTAGCTTTAATCTGAATTATATAGTCTTCTTCAAAGTGAAATTTGGTCTCAATGCCTACTCTACAAAGGGTTAGTAAAACTTAAAAGTTCCCTCATGAAATGTTGTGATTTATATTTACCAATGTCGGAGAAATCAAATTACGTCTTACCTGCTACACAATCCTAGAACCATTTTAGGAATAGTTCTTCACCAAAAGATCCAATTTTCTCTCAACTTCCAACTAAATTTACAATTTTCCTCATTATATTGTCTCGAGTGCTTTAATATTACCCAAAAATATTCTTCCTATTTCTCCTCCCCCCGGCCATGACTGAAACAAATTTCTAAGTCTAAATCTAAATTCTTTATGAAGTCTAAAATAGCCTAAACTACATTGAATAAACACTGTTTCAATTTAAAAAAATGTGACAAGCAAATTTTAAATTAAAATTTTACAATCATTTTATCATAATAGCCACAGAAATAAAACAAACGAGCGTGATGCTCCTGCTCCCAGCAGGCTTCCCCCGCGCTTTTCAATGCAGGTCCACAAAGGGATAGGCGCGTTTCTAATTTTAAAATGTAGAAAAAAAGGCAGGGCCTTATGTATAAATTTAATTGGAATGTTCATGTACAAATTGAGGTCAGAGGACCTCTTTAAACACAACATTGGAAGTAATTACACTATCCTCTGTTAATACTTGTTTAGTGTTTTCCTTAATATTTACAAAGCGCTATATTTACAAAAATATTAAGGCCAGAGAAAGAGAGACAGAAAATGGTACGCCATAGACTACTACAGAGAGTACATGTTGAGTCCTAGACCTTTCCGTGCTAACTTGAAATAATATGTTGAAAGCGCGTTATATTGCAAAAAATATAATAATATGTATCTGAAACTAAATTGGTATCGAATAAAATCAACTGATTTGGGCGTTACTTGGTGGAACGATGAAATATTCATGGTGAAGCAAAAACACAGTACTATTACACAAAATTTATTTAAGCTGTCTACTAGTTTCAACGTTTACACCGTCATTATCCAGACTAACTCAGTGGAATAGTACTGTGTTTTTGCTTCACCATGAATAAATTGGTATCAATTAAATATCCTGAAATAAAGGTTTCCTCTGCACCATGGAGCATGTGCGTGACGTCAAGATGGCGGATCGCCTCATCCCGTAAGAGAAATATCAATGGCCATTTTTTAAAACCAACTTTAGGAAAAAATAGCAATATTTAGGAAGTAAGATATGTCGTTGCATGTTCTCTCATAAATTCTGTGCATTTTGGTACCTCATTTGTAGAGTTTGGTTGCGTATAAGTTGATAAAAAGGTATCTATACAGTAGAAATATTTAAGGATATTATAGATATTGCACAATGCGTACAGATGACGGTAAAAATGCGAAACATAAATATGTAAGTACGGCCTTTATCTCACTCTCTGATAATATTTTGTTCGACATAATTTTGAGACACAACTATCAGAATCAATGTATCGAGCTTCTCTCAGTTAAATGCAAGATTAAAACACATTTATCCAAGAGTTGGTCTTAGGCATGAATTTCCTATCTCACAAATGAGATTGAGGGCAAATTTGGCTCGAAGATGAAACATAAAGACGTAAAAGTGGCATCGGATTGAGGGTCAAAAGAGAGATTCAACAAGTAGAAGAATCAATGCGGGGAGGAAAAGTCCAACGAGGGGCCGCAGACTTGCAACCTCTGGTAACAATGTGATAATGTAAGAGAGGGGAGAAAAGGTAAATAATCTGGTACTCACCTCCATAGACGTCACACCTGAGCACCAGCCGAGCACCTTCCGAGTATGGTCCAACAACAGACGACCTTTCAACGCCCTCTTCATCTGTAATGACTGCTCTTTGAGGTGGCACTGAAAGTAGAGAAGAAATTACAATAATTAGACTGGGAAATATTTAGGTGAAAAAGCATACATTCCTTACGTCGTGTTATGGTAAAATGAACGCCATTACATTTTTATCCATGTATATGAAAGAGAGACAAAAACCAAATTCTGACGTTTTTTAAAAGATGTTTTTGCACGTGGGAACAAAGGGAAACAATGTTTTACCCCAGTATATAATGTACTATTTCAAAGTCTGCGAAAAATATTCTGGAAAATGCACATTCTTGTCTTCTCACCAAAGAGAGAGTTGAGCAAATACCTTTGTTAATAATTGATATTAATGAGTAATAAATAAACCTCCAATAATTAGCTTTAACGTACGTACATACATAGTTAAGGGATAGTCATGGTAACGCCACACATGATATTTGTATCTTCAAGTAAAAGCATGATGTATTCTTATTTGATGGTAGAATTTAATAGGTTCACCTTCAAGACGACCTAAAAATGACTCTATATTTTCCATTGAAATATAATTTGTTGTATGGGGTAATTACAACCTTATTATTAAATAATATAAATCTAGCCTAGAATAAAACTATTGTATGTAAGATTTTTAAGCTAGGCTCGAACAGGTGGGGGCTGGATTCCAAACAGAGGAAAGCGGCACAAAATATTCCTCGAGGCTGACGACCACCGCCCAAGACTACGGTGGGAAAATCAGGTGAACAGAGACATGCTAAGGATTAACGTAACAACTGCATAGCAACAACATAGCAAATAGCTGTTGACGAGACCTAAAACCATCTGGAGTGTGGATAGCCACACAGATAGGTTGGTATACATCCTAGATTAACCCTAAAATCAGTAATCGAAAACATAATATTGCAGAACTCACGCCACCATTCAAATATCTTCAAATGGCGTCTAGGAAGAACAAAATATTATTAATAATAATTTTTATTTCATACTTATTTCCGTTAACGTTGTGAATTAAAACGGCAAAAAACATGTTTAGTTCATGTTGAAGTGAAATGTTAAAAAAATACTATAAAACCGTTAGGCATTGGTATCATATAAACGACAAAGAAAGCGCACTTAAACTAGAATGGTTTCGGTTATTGCACATAATTGCACAGATATGTTGGTATACATCCTAGATTTTAATTCAAGATTGATGACGCACGGTCTCTCAGGCCGACGATTCGACCATTCTAATATTGCTGAAAAAATAAAAATATTACGCGATCCATACTCTTCAGTAACTCCCTATTTCAAGCTTCTTTCCCGATACATGAGCTTAAATTTATACTTCGTGTAGGCATTACCACTGATCAAGCCACCTTCGGTCCTACAGGCTGCACATCACAACTCGTATATTTAATTTTTACCATACATGGAGGCATGCTAAAAAAAAGAGATGAACGATTTCTGGTATATAATACCAGAGCAGAATGTAGTGGTTCCACTAAAATTACAACTTGGAGGTAATTTAATGATTCGGTAAAACTAATATTCGCCATTAGGTATTACTTGCTACCGCAAGGCCACACACGTTTTTCAAGTTTAAAAATAAATAAATCATTTACTTCATTTTCATCTTCAATTTGGCTGCAGTTATGATTTTTTCTTACTTTTATTTGAATCGTGTTTGATACCATTGAATTTAGGATTAACATAGGGAATTGGTATTATTCTTCATTAGAATCTTACTGGTAAAATTACGCACAATCCACATTGGTTCAGGATATGTAAGTCATTCCTTCATGCCGCAGTTTCTTACGACACAACTGTAAAGTTATCTTCCTGAATTATACATAAGCCATTGGCATGGCTAGACATAAACTGCAAATTTGAGTAAATTTGTTTACCTATTCACAAAAGAAGGCGCCTTGGCACCAGCGAGAATTATTTTCCTCCAAAAGTCCACAACGAGTAAGCGACATGTTATCAACGCCGCGGTGAAAAAGTTAAAAGTGAAAACAATAATTTTCTAACAACAAATCAAAACGCCATAAATTTACGGTGAAGAAGAAAATTACACTGATGGGATGAAATCGAGTAGATTGAGAGCTTAATAATACATTCAGGAAAACCGACAAAACGGTTGAGGCATAACAGCATTGACGAATAAGAATTATGGCTTTTTGATTGATTTTTTGGATATTTCTCTTTGCTGACTTTGAAAAAAACCCAAAATCGGTTATCGAAAACATAATATTGTAGAACTCACGCCACCATTCAAATATCTTCAAATGGCGTCTAGGAAGAACAAAATATGATTAATAATAATTTTTATTTCATACTTATTTATGTTAACGCTGTGAATTAAATTGAGTTTTTTTTTAATTCATTAGAAAAATTAATAGTTCATATTGAAGTGAACTGTTAAAAGATACTATAAAACCGTGCGTAAGGGAAGCATTGGAATCATATATACGAGAAAGGAAGCGCACTTAAACTAGAATGGTTTTTTCAGTTATTGCACATAATTCCACAGAGAAAATTTTATCTAGCATGTACAGTGTACACAGCATGTCATAGAGAGTGCATATATTCACATTCAATTGCAAGTTTTACGAAAAATTTTGGGAATAATAATCCGATTCGCATACAAGAACATGGCGTCACCTACGATATGCATGAAGCTTTTAATTACATTTCGAGGCGTTGAAAAAACATAAAGATGGGGTGCTCTGAGGAAGACATTGATGTTGGTGGATATAGGCAGAGGCTAAATTGCATATGGAAAGGTGGAAAGAGGGATTGATTCACCCAGACGAAAAAGAAGGCCGGGAGATTACGCGGAAGAGGGGTTTGAATGGAGGTTACAGGAGTGGTTATGGTTAACAGGTGTAAGAAGAAGGGAAAGTTAGAAGGAGTGAGACAAGATGGTTTACGGGAAAACCCCGCTGTTTTACCCTTACAGCCACGCACAAAACAAAGAGACGTTTTGTAACGTAAAGTCTTTTTAGCAAACAAGTTTAGCAGATTTTTTGTCTTCATTTGTTAAAATATGAAATGCTGCATAATGTGGACTTCGGTAATTTATGGAGAGGATGATTTTTACAAGAGTAAAATTTCAGATTTATGAGCTAAAATAATGATACATTATGAATACACTAATATTCGTCAAATAAAATGGATGTATTAGGTACTTAACCCAGAATCCGGCATTTAATTCATGCTAAATATCTGTTAATAATAAAAAATAATGCTTCATTTACGCTTGTATAGAATTTTTTGTGAAGAATCCAATATGAGGCTGAAATATGCTTGCTTCAAGGAACCTGCAGAAATACCTATGCTTCGCGTGCACTGAAAACACGTATAAACGCCAATAGTACCACTAAACTAAATATTGGAAGCTCGGAATAGCCCTTGAGCCCCATAAAAATTCATCTCTACTACCTTGACTGAGGGTGTAGGGCGGTAAAGCAGTGATAATTTGCGAGTATACAATGAAGGAGATGTATTAACCACAGGAAGGTCGAAGATTATTTTATAAGTACGCGGTAGGTACTGAGGCCATTCTTAGGTTCCAGCCTTTTACAGCCATCACAAAAAGCTAATAATCTAAAGGAGAATTTAAATAAATATAGGAATCCCTTTCTACAAAAGACAGTTTAAACTAAAAAGAAGGAAATTCACCGATATATTTTTTTATAATTAGTATAGGCACCGAGTTTACAGAAGTAGCGAAATCGCCGAGTTCCTTAAAACGAGTTTACTATATATAATCGTAATAATGACTGCATGGAAAGTCTATGCCTACTAAGTATGCGTGGTTTTTACGTTTTATTTCAACAATGGTTACGAATATCGATTAAATGAACTGCATTACAACATACATGTCTATGCATCTAATGATTATCAAATGAATATAAAAGAGGAAATATAGGTTAAACACCCGAAGGGCGGGAATACGTTTGAGACAATTCACAGCTCATACCTTTGAAATATGGATATTTTAAAGCTTTAATATCATATTGTGGAGTTATTTTCGTGGAGACAACATGATTTTCCTTTAACTGTTTTTTTCTCAACTACAGGTGAAGTCAGGATAGATTCCCCAAAATTAATGACATAATTATCTCCTTAACATTAAAACGTCATCTATTTGAAAATACAAGCTTCGAATTTTCCAAAATCTGTCTACCGAGCCTTATCCTGATGTTTGTTTATTCTCGATGGATTTCGTCTATAATGGAAAAGATGTTTTAAAGTCTATCGCGACATTGTTCGATTTGGAACGCGCAGTAGCTGTGATACATTCTTAAGGAAGAGAAGGATTAGATGGATATCGGGAAGGGCTCCCTGCCTTAAACCCACGGCCGCTGGGCGATTGGACTAGGGAAATATTTGATAGAACCTGTTGACAGTGTTCCGAAACTGCCCCACCCTTGTTTACGTAAGTCCAGGAAGGCCTTACTCTATCCACAAACACAAGAGGGGTATTGGAAAGGACCATTTGCGTAACGGAAAAAAGAAACCTCCACCCTTTCCATGCTTTTTTTCCAAAATCTTTTTCCTCCTCTTTCCGACCCAAAAAATAAAAACTTTGCATATAAATCGCCACCAACCCGGAGCGCCATCGTAAAGAGATTATGCAATATGCTCTTCATGCTCCGTCGTCATAGCAGCACTGGGTTGGGGGAGATGCGGAAGCTATGACAACAGGCATCAACGTCCAAAGCCTTACGTTCCGCGCGCACACTTCTTTATTCAAACTCCCCTTAAAGCTGCTGCAACGTAGTTCATGGCCGGAAGCTAGGAAGGGAGGCTCTGGTTATTCGCCGGCGAAAAGAGGGAAAGGGTGCTCTAGAGTTGACGTCGTCACGGTCCTGCCTGTTTGCATCATAATGTTTGCCGAGCCACGGAAAACTTCCATCCTTTGACTGCTATGAGGAGAAGGGGGCGGGGGCTTTCCTCATAAATGGGAGGCGGTTTCAACGCAAAATGAGCTGGGCGCCAAGGATTTTTCAGGACGATGCGTAGAGATAAAAAAAGAAAGAAAAAATAACTAAAAAGGGCGTTAATCCGATCAGGACATTCTAATTTGAAGAAGTGTGCGAATTTCGGATGAAAATGAGATGAGAGAATTTGATGAAGGTAGCCCAGAAATAAAAATGGAACGAAACTCATACACACATTACGAAATGACAAGATGCGGCTAAAATTGTGCCAGGCCATAATACTTATGCCATGATATTCCTGAGGGGTAATACTCAAGCTCCACTTACATTTATGACAATAAATGAAAGCGAAATATATCTGTTAGACTAGATTGAAGAAACTTAAGTCATATAAATGATAAATTGCCACGAGAGAAAATTTTTCTAGACTTGATGCCGAACGACGGACCTTTGCTTTCTAAGCCACTACTCTATCTAGGTTCCACTATTCCGATAGCAATTTGCCGGAAATATACCTTCTCTATTTCGAAATATCTCATACACCGACCAATAATTCCCTAGTCATACCACCGATAGTTTTTAGCACTTGCAGGCAGATTTGGGATAGGGTACTGATGCGTTCAAGGGTTGTCGTGTTTCGATACCAGAGTTTGTCGTGCCGCGGGAGACTTCCATGCTTTGAGTATGGAGAAGGTGGGGCTGTGGTTTCAATGATTTCTCATACTAATTGAATTCAATGCTAAATGGACTGGGTTCCGGATATTATAGAGCAAAGCGTGGCGACCAAAAGAGAAGAAATAAACGTAAAAATGGGCTATAATCCGATCACAACATTCTAATTTAAATAAGCGAGAGAAATTTCAGGGCGAAGAAAGGATGAGATGATTTGTTGTTTAATCACGACTATTAAGATACATAATGTAAGAGCCTAATATATAAACTGACGAGACTTCAGGAAGTGATTCAACTGACACCGGAAAGCAAAATATATATTTTAACACTTACGTATTCAAGCTAATTTCGAGACAAAAATTGGATCCCAAGTATAACATATGATACAACAAAAATGAAAAATACTGTCTCCGGAAGAAGGCAATGAAGGATCAATGAGAGAATTTTGTTTTATTCTCACGGTGAAAAACCTAGTAAGGTTTTCGATGACATTAGCCATATTGACATAAAATTATTTAAGACCTGGAAAAAGTAAAAATCATTCATATTCCATTTAACGATAAACTCACGATCTCCTTAAAGGCACGGTAGTATATGAATGCATGTTACAACTTTAAAGGTTGTTGGTAGTGTAGAGTAAAAATATTTCCGTGAGATATTGTGGATTAGGTAGAAATCAAATAAACGATGCGACTAAGAGACGTACTAGAGATTGAACGTCAAATTGGAACATAAAAGCATGGCACACTCTTCGTGAATGGCTTATTTTACACAGTTTAAATAAGACATTCACGGATGTTTTGGCTCTGGTAATGGAAAGAAGCTGTTATAGGATATGTACTATTGGCGAATCGGAACGCATGATAATTGTTTTACTACAAAATTTACACCCAAAAATATCTCTCTTAGATCAGTGATATTCTCATCGTAATTAAACACTCAGATAACAGTTCAAAACAAATGAGAACCTTGAATACAACTTGAGTTATTCAGTCACATACGCAAAATAGAGCTAATATAGCTTCAAATAAAAAAGCAATGCCAGTAATAATAAAATATACCACATGGAAGACAATTGCTCACATCTATCAAAGCAGCGAAAGAATTTAACTAGATGCATAGCAGTGATTTCTCTCCCCCATGGTGTAACTGGAGCAAATAACTTGTAATTTCAAGATAGACTTGGGTTTACAAGCAATGATAAATGGAGATCAAAAGATTCTACACACATATATAGTTTTATTGTAATTATTCAAGCATTCTACTGGTAAATGTTGGTACATAATGTGTATTTTTCGAGTTACACCGGTCCGTCACCGAATTTGAATTCACAGAAAGCCAAATCACTACTATAATTACAGGTAAATAGAATCCCAATTCCCTCCTTCCCATAGCCGCTTATAAAACATTCTTCCCTCTAATACGAATTTTAACATCCCTTTACACCCTCCATCCAAATCTTCTGTCTCTCCCGTATCTCATCAAGAAGTTTCTTCCCATCGCCCACCACGAACAGCACTTGTTCGTTCCTCTTCCTCCCAGTCCATTACACCTTCCCCATTCTCTTCCAGACTCACATCTCGAAAAGCATCCGGTCTATACCCGTCCTTTTTTTTAACTGTCCACATATCCACTGGTTAAAGTACTACACACAAGATCAGACTCTTGTCATGAGTGTTACTCCAGAAAACTTGGTAAATACCCCGTATCTGGGTAGGATTAACTGCTTCAATACCTTGGAAAAGTTTAATGCGCGCTCATTTGTACCCTGGAATTCATCCACGGAGTGCGAAATTATAGGGATGACTCAGAAGGAGCTCGATCATCAGACGGCAAAATGATAAGGCATCTCTGGGTACAAATCCCTCACTCTACTTTCAGGTGCAGTTTGTGCATTAAACGCCGTCACCTTCATCACTGCACGCGGCACATCCTCGTGGGAATCGGCATGTAAGACAAGGGAAAATGGCTTCCCTAACTTTTCCACCATTAGATGCGCACAAGCGTCTAGAATTTACAAAGATGCTCCGCTACAAATTTGCCACTTGACTCTTTTAAGTATTCCTCAAAGAAAATACTAGAGGTAAGCATTTTTTAAAGATTAAATCACCGGTACACGAAACAATTACCTTTTACATACACTAAATATAACAATAGGAATATCCGTCTTCAGCTAGGTATGGCAATAATCTTCATGGATCAATATTAATTTTTATGACCTCATTACTTTTTACAGAAATAAAACCTATGGTGAAATGTTCCTAAGTATCGCAATCAAAATAAATAAACTACGTCGATTTTAGGGGAAAATAGGTAAGAAAGCACCGCCATATAAAATTCTATGTTCACGCAAAATTGCACAACATAATTCCACGTACAATAAGGCTTCGAACATAACAGAAATCTCGTCGCCGTATGTTTAGTGCAGGAAGTGACAGATAGAAAGAAACAAAATAATCAGAGAAGTAGAGTACCTAAAGTGGATTCACTCCCCAGCCGAATTAACTGTCCATAAAACCGCATACATAATTGCCGAAATTTTCTCACTCTTTTGAATTGATTTCCGTAATTCCCATTCATTTTGTATGAGTGATTTTCGTTAGTCATAAATTTGAAATTTTTCACGTATATTCGTGACGAAACCTAAGGGAAAATGGGGTAAAGATCAGCTCTTGGGCAATCTTGCCTCCCAGAAACTTGCCAGAAAAGGAAGATTTCAATGGAAAAGAGAGGCTGAGAAAGTAAAATAAGTTCGACCGAGTGTGATAATTTGCGCTGGTCGCTAAGGCGACATGAAAAGTTTTTAAGTACTGAAACTGGGTTTTGTAGAGGTGCGGCAGAAAGATGGAAGTTATAGAGAGAAGAGGAGAGGTTACACGGCATCGCAGAGGGAGCTTATTTGACTGAATTCGACTGATGAGATCCCCCCCGGCGCAAGAAAAGAGGAGAAAAAAAGCACAGTCTTTCACTTAATATGCTCGTGGCTACATAAGTTGGCTTTTTGTATGTACACATGGCAGTCAAAAAGTTCATTAAGGACTTTATTCGCGGGGTAAGCTTCTGATGAGCAAGTTATTGCGCAAGGTTGAAGGTTCGCCACATTTTAATAAAGCAGAGGGCATGTTAAAAGATCGTAAAAGCAACAGAATGCAGCGGAGGAGTTTTTGAAAAGTTTTTACGTTAAATTACATTCATTAGAGAAGTTGTCAAAATCAGCGATAATATTATGGACCCATTAAAAAAAAATTCTTTTCACCGTAATAGGCAGAAATAAAATGTTACACTACAGGCATGCAGAGGGATGCGAGGATAAAGGTAACTGATTGCCTGAAAATTAACTTTAACCTCCGATTCAAATAAAATTATGACTGGGAGATACAATATATTAATCGAAATGGAAAAGAGAGCAAATATGTAAATTAAAGAAAATAAAAACTTTTCGCGGATAGCTCTAAAAACAATTTTTTGGAAATAATTATAGGAAAGATGTTGATTTGAAATAATTAATAATGTTGTTAAAATTAAGTTTATGTACAATAAAATGCATGTTTTGGGTAGCAATGCAGAGAGTTCATGTCACACTCCAGAAAATTTCCATAGTATGAGTGTAAGTTATACAAAACATATGAAAGATATTTCAGTGAAATGGAAGGTTTTCATTGACTTATTGGTGTTCATGTTATGAATCCTCATCTTTAATTTCTTTAAGTAGCACTTAATAATCAAAATCCAAAGTTACCCAATCTTCTTTCCCAGTTAAATAACGGCTTCATAAGGCCGTAGAAATTTACATAAGGAATGGAGTTAGCGATACCTTTAGTTTACGTGCTCAACGTTTCCCGTAAAAAAACGTTACCATGCAATAAATACCTGATGCTTCCCTAGCAAATTCATTCAGACGTGATTGCAATAAGGTAAGCGACCAGATCGGAAAGATATATACTCTTATGAGATGACTTTATAGCCATTTTCCAGCAGTTAAGAACTATTTCATTTCAACTGGAATCCGATATGCACTCTAATCTCAATCTAATTAACGAAAATGGTAAACGACGTCCGGCTGATGCATGATGCTTGAAAACATGTAACATGAATCCAAATTAACCGTTGCACGGAACTGCTACAACAAGTTTTCCCGGAGCGTTCCAGGGAATCTGTCAAGTTACCACAATTGTAAATGACAAGCGAAACCGATTAGGAAACCTTTAACTAAATAACTGCACATTTCAGGATTAAAATTTAAATGGCTAATTATAAATATAATTGCCTCCCGGACAGATTAGATGGTTTCATGTTAATTAACAACCGATGGCTCAGTAATTATAGCATTTTACCAATGTGTCACGCAGGGCATTCATGCACCCTCGTTTCCAGTAAATTGTAGGCCATTTGGTAAACAGCCATGTGAATGAGTGCCAAAGCAAAATAACAGATATTTAGACGACTAAAAAACCTAGACTTATATTAAAGTTTTACCAAGGACTTCAAACGTTATGAATGCATAGCGAATCACATAAAGTATACATAAATACGATAAAAAGTGCTATTTAATAATTGAATGGGAGGTATCCGCTAGGAAATACACACACCGTTAAGTTAGACTAATAATTAATGCTACTTCCTCAGTTAGCTAATTGATCAAATATTTAGAGTCAAGGCTAAAATAATCTACATGCTTTTCCTCCAGAACTCCATACAAACATTCAAGAGTTACATTATTTAAAACTATATTTTAAACAGAAAAATTCTTCTTTCAGAAATTCTTCCGGTCACAAATAAAATACACTTGAAAAATCCCATGTTTTATTCATAGGAATAAACCTATGAGGCACCCTTTGTTCTAGGAGCCTTTTCGGATCAATAATGCTTCAAACACGCTCAGTCATGCGTGTAAGTTCGTATTCATAATGTTCAAAAATATGGCGCGTGTGCCCATAGGTTAAAACTTAGGCGATTTCCTCGGGAATGGAATATTCATGAGGCATAAATAACAGAAGGACGGTCAAGACCCAAACACGTCGCTGAACACCCGACAACGCTTTGCAATATTCATCAACCGGAGCTAGGGTTGCCAATGCACTGCATAAAAGGCCAAATGCATAATATATTTTTTCGGGATATAACGGCAAAAAATCGTGAACTTCACTAATTAAACAAACAACTAGTTTGGTTGAATGAAGTGAGGTGATGGAAATCGTCGATTTTTGATTGCGAGTAAATATTTCAAACAAAAACGGAATAAAGGCCTCCATTATTTGACGGCAGCATGGATTTTGGCAAAAATTTAATTGCAATATTGACGGAATAGACGTGGGAACGGCTTAACAAATATTGCGTGGGTGCATTAGCCATTACAATTTTCCCAAGCCTTGAGGCGTCGATAAATTTAAAATCGCGTATACAAAAATAATTTATCAATTTTATGGATGGGTTTGGAAAATATATTAGGGCTAATTATTATTAAAGTAAGTTACGACGGTACATCGATAAATTGGCATAAAGCAGATGGAAAGTATATCTGACATTTAATCCTGCTAAACCAAGTTTTCCGGAATGGAACAACAAAAAATAGCATTTATTGTTGGAACAAATACCACTAGCTTTAATGTGTGATAATACAAATAAACAGGATTTATGCTACGCTTTAAAAATAAAAAGGATCCGAGGGAAGAAAAGGTGTCGCTTCATAATTATAATTATTGATTAATTGCTCAGTAAGTACTACACAGTTAAGTTAATTAATCATACAGTGCAACCAATCACTATTTCCCATAAAATGCGAACTTCAACCGTTTAAATTCCAGTATCGAACGACTGTATCTTGAGCGTTTGGCATGAAAGGAAAATCATTTCACACAAGGATGGTACATATATACTTACACAATTAAAAATGCCTAGTTTTAAGCAGACAGTAGCATAATTTTAGTCCAAACTGAGGTAGGTTTTGAAGTAAACATATTTTCACCCGTCGGAAAATTAAATATTTTTCATTTGCGTGAACTTAAATTACAAAGTAAAATAAATAGTATGGATGCGAAAGAAACAGCTCTCTCAATTCCAAGGAAAGAAATATGATATATTCCACAATTTTTACATAAATCAGGAGAGCTAAGGAAACAACAGTGTTGCTTCCAATTTACAATTTCAGTTTAATTGCATATTACCGCGTATCAGTCAGGGAGTAGAATTCTATTCTGCTTCTCACAAAAAGCCATTGATTGCAGGATTACAGTCATTATAAAATGCCACTAATGAGGTCATTTTCCACGCAGAAGGTCGCGCAAGAAACTGGTTCATTACGCCGGCCATTTATGCTGTACTTGCTGTTAAAAGCGTGTTGAAGCTTTCGACCCAGATTTTATCCAAAATGCCCCCACTGTGCCCAGAAATTAACTCGTCCCGCATGACACTGCCTGAAAAACGCTGAATGGAAGACTGGCAACACGCCTACCTATAAGACCGGTCGCATTATATCGCGAAACAAAGGGATACTACAATCCCATGACCCAGTGCGGGGATTGAAAAAAAAAGATAATCCTCAGGAAAAGAGGATAATAAGGGACTGATTGCGTTCATTAAACGGGCGAACGAGCGGTCAGTGACGAGGAGAGGCGTTGGAATCGTCAGCACCCATTTGAAATGCGGGCGAAAAAACCTCTCGACTTAATTTGATTCCAGACTTGTAATGAGAAGGGCAGATAAGATGGGTGGGATGCATGAGCGAACGTTCAAAAACAAAAGAACTCAACGCGAAGCACAGTCTGAAGCATTAAGACATTGGGGAGTGCGGGCGAAAAGTGACGGATTTGGAAGTCTATTCGCTGGAAATGCATTCTACGGGCGAAGACGTGATGGTACATCACCCTCAAGAGCTCTGCAATGAGATTCTGGATTCAGAATGAACAGCGTGCGACTTCCCCGTCTTTCCTTCTCCCTGCATTCAAACCCCAAGAATGCAGCTGAAGAGCTTTTAGGATGAGCACGTTACGACTGCAAAGGGGGATATGCTTCGAGGAATAGGTAACTCAAGTGGAAAAAATCCTGGGGCTAGTACCCGTCATCAGCATTTATCGACCTACTAGTAAGTTGTTGGTTCTCTGCAAGTCTCCGCTAAATATTTCCGCCAGAAGGTATCTTCAAATCATCATTTCTCTTGCACCTCAGTTAGCTAGAGAGTAATATTAGTTTTTGAATGTAGCCCCCACCCACACTATATTTCTCACCTAACTAACTGTTCCACAAGATAAATTAAACTGTATTTTACAACATATTGATGATAACGGCAAAAAATAATTGATGGTGATCACATGCGTCCACTTCACTCATCCTGGTAGAACTAGTTTAGAAGCTATTACGCCATCTTACAGTACTGCTCCGTAGTCATGATAAATAATAATAATAATAAAAATGGTAATAATGACAATTTTAATGATGATGATAATAATAATAATCACAATCTCGTAATTCGTGCGTAATAAATTGTTTTCTGGGAAGTTTACCTCAAGTGAAAAAAATTCAAATCAAGCCAAAATTTTGGCTTCTCACAAATCTCAGCCAAACATTCAAAACAAATAACAGCATTGAAGTTTTTTTTTATCTTAAACTAAATTTAATAACGTTTAATCTAATAATATACATCAAAATCAAAATCTACATCAATGAGTCATTTCTCAAAATCTACATCAATGAGTCATAGTTTCTCGTTTTCTTATCCCATTTGTTAGTTGCGAACACACTGAAAATGTAATAATTGGGGACTTATATTAACCGCATCACTTCATCATTCTAGGGTAGAGCCTACGCTAAGCTTTCAGCGTGAAAAGTCACGACTGCAAACTAGGAACTCTTCGAGGAATGAATTAACTAGAATGGAAGAAATCCTCCGAACGAGGCCCGACTGGACCCAAAATTTTAATTTTCCACTTTCCGTCGCCGCCATCAGATGGCTTGTAATCTTCACCCTTTTGTTTCAATAATTTAAGGGACTTGACTTTAGTTTATTTTACCTGGGTTGGGTGAGGCCAGGTGGCCCCATCTTCCCCCAACCCAGGGCTCTCTGTACATAGTTTCAAAAACATGTCATGACATAGGGGTGGCTCGCAGGCCGGTAAAATGTCTGACTCTCAACAACAATTTAGGTTTCATTTCTGGATCAATCGGCGATTAGGAGTCAATTAGACGGGAGTAACATTGGTAACATCCCATCACGAACTAAATATCTCTCAACTAGTGATCCTATTTCTTTCAAGCATTCAATAGGTGCTAATTCTTGGATGCAATTCACTTCACATCACTTCCTCATTTTAATGTGACGGCACAATTTGTCTTTGGGCTTTCAGAACGGATTCGCCGCAACTACCCCATAAATAGGCTTCTTAGTATGATTAACTCCAGTGAAAGAAATCCTGCAGCAGGGAAATGCGATGGCTAAATATACCCAACAAAATGTGGCTAAGAATTTTCCTTTATTTATAATTTTGGAATTAATATTTTTTAACCGAGTAATATTTGTTATAATCATCATGTCCTCTCCTATTGCACTGGCTTCCAACAAATTCACGGTCTTATCTTGTATCTTTTTGGATCATGTATCTCACTATTCTCATTTTAAAATCTCTTATTTTAGACTTTTTTCATCATACCATGAAGGGAAGGAACAAATGCAGCCTTTAAGCAAAATTTCTTACATATTATGTGCATTGTCCATGAATTCTGTCCGTCCACTGCAAAAAAACTCCCCAGTAGGAACACATTTATCAGATTTCTTACATTAAATTTTCCGCTTGCGCCAAATACATTTTTTTCGTATGCAGTGTGAAAACTTGGAAGCTGCAATGAAGGCAATCCTCCCTAAACAAATTATTTCCTACTTTAAAGATGCATTTTTTTTAAATTTTGAACTTCACACTTAATTTTTCAATCGTTTGCTCCAAAAAGTTATGTTTTTTTCCCAAAACTGCAGTCAAAACGAAGATAGACATTGCCCTAGTGAAGAATAGAAAGTAGGAAATTGCAGTTTAGGTCCTCAAGTCATTCGAGAAGAAGACGAGGTCTTTTTGGAGTGAAGAATCTTCTCTCGTCTTTATCTCGCACTCCTCAGAGCCATTAGGCGAGGCAAGATGGTGCTGAGTCCACATTTCGCTCGCAGCCAGGAGGTTCAAGGCATAGTGTGCGCTAGCGGAGAAGAGAACGAGGATTGGAGACACTGAGCCAGATTCCCACGAAGGCTAAATTATTCATCCAACGAGAGTCCTTAAGCGACGGCGGAATGGGAAAGGTCTCCGATGGGGTAAAGACTCTAAGAAGGTTTGAAGCCCGCGAAGACTAAGAGGGCCAGGTCACCAAGTTATAAATGAGTTAAGCTGATGCGAAAGAAAACAATGAGTAGTATCATCACCATAAAGATGTGTGCTATACATTTAGGAACTACAAGGAAGAATGCTAAGGAGGGGGGAACCACATCAAGCATCATTCGTAACCAAAACGAGCGCTTCCGTTGATTGTTGACATTGGTACCTTCTTGGAGGGTGCAATTTAAGGGCACGCATCACTGCTCCTCAAAGATCTTCTACCATGGCATATTGCTCATTTAAAACAAAAGTCATATGCTTTACATTTTCTACGTACACTGAATAGATCTTTTTCAACATTTATTCCTTTGACGTGAACTTTTTATAAAATTTACAGATTTTTTTCTCCATATGCCCTGAAAAATTGCGAATGACCGCGGAAGTTTCAAACAAATACTACACAAGAAAAAAAAGACAGTACGTCCGGTCCAACGGGAGTGATATTATTCAGGTAAGGAACGGCGAAAAAAATTCAGTGAAACATTCCATCAGCATCATTTAGCTTTTCAAATTTATGGGACAAGACCTACGCAACATTACGCGGAAAACAGCACCAGAAAAACAAACTGAACTTGAATTTGTAATAAAAAAAACAAAAAGATAACACCATAATTTCTCATTAAAACCTCCAATACCATCGATATTGGTATATGGGATCTCAAAATGGTTAGCTATGCCCTACGTTCCTTTACCTGCGCTGGATATCTTTTGTTGAATACTCAAATATTTTCTAACACAAGCGGCTAACGTATAATGCGGCTTCAAAAATACCAATCACTATTGAGGTAAACCGATGAACAGGGCTCAAGAATCAGAAAATTTCCGCCAGATTGTGATAAGGACCAATCAATAAATGAAAATTTTGAGCTAACACTCATCATTGCGACTAGATATAAAGTACCTTATAGTAGAACATGGCAATGAGACAAATGATGACCCATTTAAATCTCTAAAAACCAATAAAGCAAGCAAAATCATAGCTTATGTTCACAAGGATAATGGACCACCTATTTCAAGAATTTTTGCGGAATAATGTTCACAAAATGGTCAAAGATAATATAGATCGATCTGTAACTTGTCATCACTTTCGATTTCAAAATTGGAATACAATCCTTCGATTAGACGTCGAAACCAACAGACAATAAGTTCCCCAATCTAAAATAAAACTAAGCTAATGCCATGAAATTCTAAGTAAGGCAATCATCAAATAGAAGCGATATTAAACACAATTTCAAATATAATGGCCAATAAAGAGAGGCTCGTGATGCAGAGATTATTTTATAGATTTAAGATATTTCATTAATCCAAGTAACTTTATATGTCTTAGAAAATAAACTAAGGATGTGACTAGACGAACAGAGGGGTAGAAAATCCAATTTAATTTCCGGTTAGATCTCTAATTCCACGAAGGCATAAGAGGTTTGCAGTCAATTTTGCGACTCATTGGGCCAGGACTCAATCGGCACGACGTCGAAGCCAATGCCTAGAATTCAAGGTTACTTTACTATAAAGCCCTCCCACTATTCCAGCTCAGCGATTTCAGTTCATGCACCCTACGTAATACCGAAGTGAAGGGTGGAAAGGATGATGATTTTCAGTGATTACCTACGCAAGGAGGCAAAATTAACCCTTCAAATACAGCAGCTACATCGTGTGTATTCCTCCGCGCGCGCGGATACATATTCGAAGAAAGCTAGGCACTGCGTGGGCCAAAGATGCTAGAAGTCCTTCCAAATATATAGATTGCCTTTATTATAATCAAACACTTGGTCCTTCTAAGCCATATGGATTGTCAGAAGGTTCCATTTAACCTACATAGAGGCAACATCAAAAGCATAGTTATCAAATTTATAGCTATTTATGTTACATTACAAGTTATACAAAAAAACAATAACATGGCACAAATTCTTTTATGATCTTTGAAACAAAAATATGAAAACTTAATATAAGCTGTACATTTCCGATTAAATTAAGGAAATTACAATTTTGCGGTTTATTGACTATTCTTTCTTTTTCTTTTAATGTCGGCCAAGGATTTTAGATTACATAGAGCCTTTGGCATACAAATCTATCAGAATCTTTCATAAGTTTCCGCAGGGAGGTGTTCCGGCAAAGGGTTTACAAAAAAATTTAAGTAGGTCACTGTGGTCTCGATTAAAACTTCTGATGGCTCTACTTGGTGGAATAACATATCGACACAGATTTAAGAACACCTAGCAATATTCCACAACGATTAATTTTTCCCGACCGTTCACAACGGTAACACATCACTCTCAAAGGTACACAGGGAGGAGAAAAATTATATAAAATCGTTTCCGGCTTAATTTTGTAGAATAATGATATGTTCATGATCAAAGCACAAATGGTAATATCCACACTATTTTAATATCACTCAACCGACCTTGGTCGGTTACTTAAAACCTTTTACTTCCTACTCTTAAAATCTCTTACTTACTTACTACTCTTAAAACCTCTTACTACTTAAACCGTAAGCTTGTAATTTCCTTAATTTAATTGGAAATGTACAAATTATATTAAATTTTCATATTTTTGTTTCAAAGCTCCTAAAACTTTTTGAGCCATGTTATTGTTTTTTTTAATATGAAGTTGTAACTTGTAATGCAATATAAATGCTATGCTTTCGATGTTGCCATAGTGTAGGAAAAATGGAACCTTCTGACAAGCCATATGGCTTAGAAGGACCAAGTTTGTATATTCTAATAAAGGCAAACTATATATTTGGAAGAACTTCTAGTATGGTCGGTTAAGTGATATTAAAATAGTTAATTTCGGTGGAAAACGTACCATATTTAAACTACAGAAACTTTGAGTCTAGAGCTCCGATTAGCCGCGAGTTTGCCCTGTTGCCGAATACTCTGGACAAAAGGAAAGTCAAACGTAGGAAAAGCATTTGAAGCCTTGAAACGATCAAACTCAAGCAATGTAGACTAGCGAAGCGTCGAGTCTTTAGTGACTTCCCGACTAATTCGTCCACCGTTGCAAGATGGTCGTACGTAGCATTTTTTAACGAATCGCACAGCTTATATTTTTATTTCATTTAACTTACGGATAGTCTGCGCCTCATCCCATACGCTTTCTGCTTAATCGAGGTGGGTCCTAATGATAATAAAAAAAAAGAAGAGAGGTAAGAAGATGTAAACTTTTCCCCGAAGTTGCCGGTATACACGTGCAAATCCAAAAGATTGCGGCAGATGAAGGATTAATGGAGATAGAAAGGTCAAAGATGTGTGCCTTGAGAGATTAAAACATCATTTTTAATCCCTTGACTTACCGACTTGATCAAAGTGGTCTGAAGGGCAAAAAGCCTTACCCCCGCTTTGGACAACCGAAACCCAACCCGCCCATTATATAATATAGTTTGTCTTCGCACAACTTCCCCACGCTTCTTCCACTTCAACCCTTTTTCCCGTGCAGGGAATGTTTCTCCACTTATCAAAATTGATTGAAATATTAATATAAAAAAAGGCTCCTTCGAAAAGCAAAAAGTTTTCATCGAGTTTTCATTATGCTCAATTTTCTCCCTCGCTAAGTGTTTCTGGGAGGAAAGTTCCACGTGAAATAATCATGTCTTAGCTAAAATTAGTTCTTCCAGGGATTACCTTCCAGTGATTATCCCTTGAGAGGAAAATCAGCGCATTATGAAAAACAATAATGGGAGCTCAAAAATTACATGCGACATTAATGTTATGAAAAAAATCTGTAACCGGCACGAGGCTCATTCATCAAAACATTTCATCAGCACAAATAACCTTTAAACGTTAAAATTTCTTTGAAGATGCATGAAAATATAGCCGGTCTTCTAGCAATTTTTGATAATTGGCTGAACATGGTTAAACTTGAGTATAATGAGGGGGAAGGGCAATTTGAATTTTACACTTATTTGTTTGAGTTTTGGAAAATTCTATACTTCATAATATTTTTATACCGCAAGCGTGTTCTCCAGGTGAACCCAATAAAGGTATACTCCTCCGAGATACCTATATGCGACTAACATTTATTCCTTTCCTATTCCTTGCGTTACATATATTTTCATTGTATTTCTTACTGGTTGGTAACAACTTAATAATTTCTGGAATATATTTAGTTCCATAATTATACCCATTGACGTAAACATTCCTTCAAAGCAAATGAAACGAAGGAAAGTTAAGCACCTACATCATAACACTGGAAAGTACATAATTAAGATGGCCGGAATTAATAACGCAAGGCTAGTTGAGAGGAAAATAAAATACCCTTATATAAGTGATTATTTGTCAAGTACTAGCGAATTAAAGTGGGGGAAAAAGTCTTCATTTTTTGTTACTATCCCGTCGGTTGCTGAGGCGAAGACTACAGTTTCTGATGGCGGAAACAACCATTTCTTTCGGACCACTATGCCACTGGGTAGAGTGGAGGGTTTTTCCATTCCTTCCCATAGATGTTCGTGGGCTGCCTTCCTTCGAAGACAGCAAAACGCTCTACTTCCATGGTTACTACGTTCCTCTGTTGCTTTTTACTATCGAATTATGTATCAACTGTAAACCACTCGAATTCAGTTTCATTGATTTGTTCTTCAATTTATCCCTAACAGGAACCTCCCACATTTTCAACTTTACTTGTCATACTGGTATTTGCATAAACTTCGCGGAATTGAAATTATCGATCATGCAATGAATTTGACGGTGCTAACGTAATTAGGGAACAACACTACTTTCTTTCTATTTCTTGCTGCATATAAATCACAAACTATGCTGTGTATTAGGGAATTATTTAGGTACTCGTAAGAGAAGATTACCATTAATAGAAAAATACTGATACCTGTAAGCTGAGAGAGCACTTCATGTCTGTTACTTATTTCGAAAGCTGTATTTATGCTGCTCTTTATTTCCTTATAAACTTCTATTTACCCTAATTAGTGATACCGAATGACAGTGGCATAAGTTTCTGCGAAAGATAGAAATGTTCCGGGTTTCTCGCACCTATGCAAAATGCTTCGACAAGGCTCTATAACTCTCCATTACTTGGGCTCCACTAGGTAAAACCTGCATTTCGTAGGCACACTCTAGAGGTCACTAAAAAATCTCCTCATCGACAAGTACGCCACATTTCCATTCTCTCGTTCCTTACTCCAACCTTACTACCTCTTGAAAACCTTCGCTCCATGCACGTGAGTCAGCAGGCTCACTCGATAATTACTGAATACACTTTCTCATCGAAATATTCCCTCCCATTCAAAGCCTTTTATTTGACTTCGAAAAGGGTTAAATGCATTAATCCGCGACGTGCATGATTAAGAAATCGGTTGGTGACGCGAGAAACAGGTTAACGACCTCGCATCGAGGGAAAATGCGAACGAGACAGGCGATGAGTCTGCCTCCGAGAGGCCGCAATGATTCTTTTTCCCCGAGAGCCCTTCATGATTCCGTGAGGGGAACGCTCATCCCGGGACTACCTGGGTGGTGGTTTTCGTCAACATTCACATCCTTCCGTGCCAACGAGAAAATGCCTCGGTATCTCTCTCTCTTCACAAACCTCTCTCTCTCTCTATCTTGCCCTGATATCACAAATGCCACTCAAATATCCTCGCAAACTTCTGCACGGATGGTCTTATCTCTCCCAGTTACTCCTTACTGCATGAAAAGTGTCCAAAGTGTTAGTTTATCAATGGCAATTCATTTTAAGTACGCAGGAGATAGGCAAGAATAAAGACATACAAGTAAATAAAAAAGAAATTATAAAATAATTATAAAAAACATCAAAATAAAAAATAGCTTTTTTCATCACTCGGAGGACTGGTGCAGATAAGGTTTACTAGAAATAAGTGTGGAAGAACCTGAAAGATCAGCAAGGATTTACACTCAATATTAGTATCCAAGCCTAATAAGCAACCACACTTTACTCTCCGAGTAATGAATAGCTCATTTTTCACATTTTATTGCATTTTATACTATTTTTGGAAAAATCATGTTTATTAAACTTTTTAATTTTAATTTATTTTCTACTTTATTATGTGAGTCATGTAACTGATTAATCCAAAACCTAAAAAAGAACTTTATGCTAAAAAATAAATAACGAACGCAACCCACTAAACAAATTAGAGAAAGAAGAAACGAAATTTCGAATTACTGGTTATCGAATATTATATTGTTATCAGAAGCAAGGAAGAGCGCAAAATTTCAATCCGATCCAACTCTGAAAAATGGGTAAGAATTCAATCACAACATTCCATCGCCGAAACAGACAAAACGACGAAGCAAGTTAAGAAAAAGCGTGTAGAAACTATTTCTCATTAAGCCATTGTTTTCATTACTTTAATCCCGGAAAATTACGAAAAATGTCGCCCACTTATCATAAGTTCATATATTTTCTATTCCTTTTATATTTTCTTTATACGCTGCTTCAGGGATTACCTTTCATTTTGGTAAAGGAATGCTCACCATAGTATCAGCAGCGACGAACCACGTGAGGTCAGCGTTCACGGCCGAGGAAGTACAGAGGAGAAGGGGCTCGCTGGGAAATAGCTCATGATGCCATTAACAAATGTACTCAATCTACACGCAGAAATATTCCCGTAAGCCACCTGAATAGGCGTGGGGAGTTATGACACCAGCCGTTAACACTAGCACTACAGCACAGAGTCACAAGCCATACGAAAAAACATTGGCTGGTTTCGCTATTTAGTTGGGCCCTATTCGCTTCTATAGCTTTAAGGTGTTTTTCCCCGTCCCATCCCTTCCGCACCTATCCTACCCCAGAGGTGTCGACGGGCTCCTATCGCGGCGGCGCCTCTTTCCTTTTTCCTCCCCGGGTGATCGGGCGTATAAGTCTCTGACTTGGTTCCCGGCCCCGGTGTGTTGTGTCCCTGAAGGGCTCCCCTTGAGCCCTCATTCTCTCTGGCATCGGCTATGCAGGATTAAAATTTCGTGACACAATCTTCCCCCACCCTGTATGCATTAGTGTGCAATTCGTTACCGGAGTAGCTACATGGAGCTCTGTGAACCAATGAAAATTTAATAATAATTTTTTATATTAATTTACTTATAAACAGTACCGTGAAGCACTTACTGCATAAGTGCTTCACGGTACTGTTTTTGTGGTAATCACATGACAATGACAAAGGAAAATTGTTAAAATAATATAGGCTACATGTTTTATTTTTATGTAAAGCTATTTTAAAATTCTTCCATAAGCAAGTGAATGGCGAGAAAAGTTTGGAAAATGCTCACCGCAACTGGCGCAGAGTATAACTCTCAAATTTGACCAGCAATTAACGTAGTCATTACAGACGTTTTAAGTGGAGAGAAATATTATCATGTCTCCTGCATTTTGAAAATGGTTAAGCATACGTGATAGAATTGGTTTTCCTCATTTTATTCGCTTATATTCGGCAAAAATATATATTTTACGGTTTCATTCAGTTCCACTCCACACGCCTCATGTTATGTTTCCTAAGGAACATTTTGTGTCACTCCTTTTTCGTACAGCTATAAACCTACTCTGCATTGATTATCCCTTTGATTTTCTTTGGCTCTTGAATAATTTTTCACTGTGATTTAAAAATGCTAAAAAATGAATATTTCAAAAATTACTATGGATTCAACAGAAATGTTAATTTTACCACGGAATACTTTTTGTTGGAGCAAAGGTGAGCAAAAGGAGACCACCTGTTTCGGCGTTACGTTTTGATGATACAGAAAGGTTATAGAGAACAGGAGATGCTTTAAAAAGTAAAAAAATAACAATAAAAAATAATTTCCAATAAATTTTGGAGCTCTTAGTACAAAATACTGACACATTTTTACCTATAAATTATTACAATATATGCATTTATCTTTGCATGCAAAGCAGCTGGCGTGTTCTCCGAACTTTGAGAATTCCAAGCGCGCAGCATCAAGCAAGCGGCCTACCTACAACAGCCGCCCGTCAAGCGAGGGAGCAAATGGAATGCCCAGCGCCGCCACACGGCCGGGCTTTTGAGTTATCGCGTCAACTCCCTTCCCTACTTCAATTTCCTGAACAATGCGCGCGGCTTCAGCATTCAGCTGTCTTCCCAGCTTCCTCCTCTTGCGTCGTTATTCAAGCTCCCTATTAATAACGCCACCGTCCCGCGGACACTATTTACTATCGTCCGAAACCATTTCCCTCATCCACGGCAATGCGGATATGCGGACCCTTTAGCGGAGCGCCAACGCGAACAAACAACGCGAAGCTGTGTTGTCCCTCTCAAAACGAATGCGTGATGTACTAAAATATCAGCTTCATAATAATCTCGGTGCCTTTCGTTGAGACTAATTAATAAATATCAACGCGATTGAAGAGAAGAATGAAAGACTAAGCTAATTTAATGGTTAAAAAATCAAGTCAAAAAATCAAGCTGGTAGTTAAGTCATTATCGTTATGCAACAATTGATAAAAATTTTCACCTCAACGGATACCTTATTACTTTTATGTGATCTACTTTTGGAGATCTTGATGCAAAATATTGACAAAATTTTACCTCTACATTATTACAATAAATACGTACCTATATTTGCATGCGAAGGGCCTGATAGTAATATCATTATCATTAGTTAACCATTAAATAAATTGTACACAACTTTATACAACTAATTAACTCCAATGATTTGAGCCGCAGTAACGTGAAATAGAAGTAGAATAAGATTGATTTACAATTACGTACGTCAAGGAGAAAAAAAGTGGTGGCAAAACTTATTTGACTAAGGGTACAATAATTACAATACGCTCCATCCAAGAAATTTACGAGTAAAATTCACCTCAAATTTATTATTTTATGATCATACATCCGTAAATAAGATGGATGGGATTTTTTTTCGCTGACGTTCAAACACTTTTACACCAAGGTCCCAAACATAGCACTCATATATGGAGCAATAACGCTTTCAATTTAGCTGAGGAAATTCTGTTCACGAATTAAGAAAATCATACGCGAGTTATTCACTAAAATATTGGCAAGTAAAAGATATATTTTTTATGGAGTCTTTTTATATTCCAAATTAATTCTCGCAGGCAACATATACAACCGTCATATTACCATTTCCCTCAGGCAGGTAGTGGAATTACCGTGCGCTTGTATAGCTACAAAACATATGAATAAAACAAATCCGTCTTTTCTTAAAAATCGTATGCACGATGCGCTCAAATGCTAATTTCCATATTATCATGTTCACTTATGTAGAACGTTAGCAATAAATTTTATTGCGTTTGATGTAGCGAGAACAACTTAGCAGAGAGAATATCTAAATGTTTTTTTGGAAACATGCGTGCAGTGAGAAGAGATAATTAATAGTGTCAACTAAAACTAAGATAAAACTTTTCTAAACTCACTCCATCCGCATCAGATTACTGTGAATATGGTAATTCTCATAGTGGATAAAATGTTTACGTTAAAATTGCACTTCCACATCTATCGGATCTTGAAATTTAAAAGCATATTACAGCCAATGCTCTTCAAACGAAACTTTGAGAAATATATGAAAAGAAGATTACGCCTTATGAATATCGCTTTTGTTTGCGTTTTTTTTTTTTTTACAGAAGTCCAACATTTAAAACCAAAGGCTTAACTTCGGTCAAGGGAAGAGTTTGAGTTAGAAATACATCAAAGATAAACCCAAATGGAAGATGAATTTGATGTAAATACAAATTATGTGCTCTAAGCTCGGCCAGTTGCTCTCTTTTTTTTAATTCATAAAGTAACCTTTATTATTACCGTTGAGTTTCTGATCTGAGTGCAAATTGTGGAAATCAAATGTGCAGGTATAGTGTCTGAAGGTACCTGCATTACCTAACATAACTTTATGATAGCAGATATTACTGATAAAAGGACAAAAAATTAGTAACCTTGCATACAGCAGTTTGAGTTAATAATTTTAGGGAACAATAATCGTTTATAGCGACAGAAATCACCTGAGTTAACAAGAAAACCAATAACCTAAGCTAAAAATGTAATTACTTACGTAGACTACATTCGGCACCTTCCAAACACCATACGTAATTAATTTCAAATAATTAAAGTGTAAGATAGAAGTAAGGTAATTTACTGAAACGCCAATATAAGGCATGGAAGGCAAGGAACTACGCGCCTGCAGTGAAAATTACAACAGGCTTAAAATATACACAAAGGTAGAGAAGGCTAGGAGCAATGCAAAGGCTTATTTTGGCAAAATACAAGTGGTATTACAAGAAGGCCGCAGCCCATGTTGTTTTATTTCACCTACGCCACCAAATAAATTATCGCCATTCAATCACCTCAAAGGATTCAATCTGGGCCGTATTAGAAGCAGTCAAAAGGTTAGTTCATCAGCTACATCAACTTAGAAAATTCATAATAGACGGTGCATAAGAATTTGCTGCTCCTCCAGAAATATCCGCAGTAGCTTTCTTGATGACAGACGCTGAAAAATTAGCAAAATGTTTGCTTGGAGGAGTTTAACCATCTTAGTTCTGCGGGCCGATATAATATCGTCTCACATTCGATATTATATCGATATAATACGACTACATTCCAAAGAGGAAGTAGAAGGAAAATAATTGATTCCCGTAAGAACACAAGGAAACGTGAGAAGAGAATAATCACCGAGCTTCCTCAGGGTGTAAGTAGAAGAATGTGCGTGATGGTATGCAAACATTGAAGGATTGGCAAAGGAACACACCTTTGTAGATTGAACAAGGGAGGGAGGAGAAGAACACGAAAGATTTGATAAAAATGTACGAGAAAATATTGGCAACGGTGAGTACATACCGGAGTAAAATAAATAATTCAAGAGAGCAAACTTCACATCCAAACACGAAAGAGGAACACGTGCATTTGGCCGTCTCGCCACGCAACGTGAACTAGCGCAGCCGCTTAAATATTTAGACGAGGGTAATAGGACAGATGAACTCACACACGTTGATAAGCGTGCCATAATTACATTGCCCAGCAAAGATTATACTACCGCTATCGTAGGCATAACAAAAGTTTTACATAAAATTTTTATTTCGCACATTAATTGACTAATATTTCAATAAGAATTTTTAGTTTTTCATTAGTTTAATTTATGCAATGTTTAAAAAAGGTTTTACCGACAGCTGACTGCAGGAATTCTGCTCACGTAGGGCAATCCTGCGTTTATAATTTCACAATATAAGGAATAGAATTGTTCCTTGCATATCTTGCGGTTTTGCCATTGTATGTAGTAATGCAGTTACTTAGTATTTAAGGCCTAGGTTTCTACAAATTAATTTAGATAGTATTTTTCGAAAATACAAATAATTAAATAATTCTACGGCATTTTGAATCAAAAAAGTGGACGATGATTCAGTGATTTAATATTAGCTTTACAGCATTTGGTTACAATATCCCAAGTTACAACGAAAAGTTTACTGCAGAACAGTATTAGAAATAAGGCAGAAATTTAGCTCAATGGCTCTTATTTTCCTTGCGCAAATAAAAATATCGTTTGCAAGTTATTAAAAGTGTAATTAGAATAGACTAATACATCGATAGGTACTCCCATTCAAAAAGAAAAAATAAAGGGCGTGAAAACTTAAAGGGTGACATGCGTTCTGCGTCGCGTTGTGATGAAAATGAACTATGCGAAACTCATCCGAGGATAGATTAGGCAAAAGGAAGTGTGAGCCCAAGCATGACACATTTTACAAGGATAAGCTTTAAAACGGCGGATTGCGTTATGCCGGGCGCAAAATAACCAGAGCGGTGGCAGAACGTGTCGTCACGTTAGAAATAAAAAGAACAGAGCTGAGTCCCTCGCATATGGAATTATGGACCTTTTCTTGAAACATCACGCACAGCCTTTTTAGTTCAAGGGAATAATGGTCAGACTGTTGCCCAAGGCTAGGGATAAAAAGACTTAATAAAATATGCGAAGCTTTGCGCGCAAGTTATTGCAGCCCAGAAGCGAGAAAAAAGAAAGAGCATATGGAAAGCAGGATTTCACATGTTTGCTTTGAGCGGGAAAAATGCAAAAGGTAAACTCGGAATAATTTCGTAAGAAAAAGGAGAAAGGAATGATTTTTTTAATTCAATGGTAGAAGGGAAAGAAAATATTAAAAATGGAACGCTTTCCAAGATTGCGCACAGAAAAAATACAACGATGCAGAGATGCATGAGATCATGTGCATTAGAATACGCTGCCGAGATATGTTCGCAGCCGATTTATTTTACTAAGAGTGTAATGCACTTAGGCATTACATCGAGTACAATCTTTAATATGGGGCTAATCTTACACATAATGCTATCTTACACTAATTTTTTTCTTCCAAAATAAATCACTATCAAGAATCTACCCACAATTAATGTTTTATCTTCGAAAATAATAGACCAGAAAGACAATATTATTTGATTTCATTTTGAATGAGAATACGCGTAGACATTTCCATATGCTTACGTCGTACACGCTGAACAAATTTTGATTTCGACTATGTCTAATTAAGAGAAACGTCATTAAGAAAAGAAAAAGCCTTTATGGAAAGCGTATGTTGATATACTGAAATTGCATATAAAATTATGGTACACACTTAAAAAAGCATTTACTCCAATTGCTGAAATTAATTTTATGTCATTGCAGAAAAGCAGCTGGTCTTCGTGTTTAAAATTCTTCCGTAGACAAAATTGTCCCTAAAAATCAGGAATTGAATAATAAATTCTTGATTTCTTTGAATATTATTGTCGCTACACACAACATTGAAATATAACGTTTTATTTGTAAAAAATAGGTTTTTTATAATTTAAAAAAGAAAAGTGTGAATATTAGTGAGATACTTAAATTGAAAAGTTTCTTTCAGAGAAGACTTAGAAATGACTACGAGACGGTTATATTTCTTATACCTTATTCAGTAATAATTTTATGCAATCTGCAAAAAAATGGGTACGTTTTTCCCAATACGCAAAACATTTGTCCTCAATCTTGCCCCTAGTAAATGATGCCAACATCTGTTGACATTGTCCATGAATTTAGGGTGAATAATGGACGGAGGGAGGGTGAAATAAAACGGAGAAAGGTGGGAAGACATAAAGAAACCTGTTATTGTTCAGAGAAGGAAGAGAAAAATGTAAGGGAAAAAATGGAGAATTGGAGGCGAGAGAAAGTCGATGGCGGTGTCGTGAAGAAGAACTTTGCAGGTGACTTTCAGCGAAAAAGTTTGTCATACATAATTTCTTCCTGAGAAACATATATTTCAGCTCCTTTGGGATATTTTGATTATTATAATGCAAGAGTTACTTTATTGACATATTCAAAATATAATTCCGATTGTTCTCGATACATGTTATACAATGCTCTAATAAAGAAGATCCAGACGAATTTTTTTTCATGGCAATTCTTGTATATTACGAATAATGATTACATTTCATTCAGCCAGTGTCCCAAAATTAGGACAGGTTTAGTGTCCTACCATAAATTTAAATACTGTGGGAAATAACCATAAACTAATAGCGTAAACGTGAACTTTGAAAAGGCCTTGCACTTCGAAAAAAAGGAATTGTAAACCCACCATTCCTTTTGTATTTTTTCCATATTTTTTCCTTGTCACAAGTTAGGGATCCCTTCCATTTTTTATGCTCGCACCATGTTAAAACTAAAATACTCTAACTTGGACGCTGCAGTACGCTTTTTTATTTAGATTATACAATAAAAAAATTATCTGCAAAGAAACATACGGACTTAGAAAAAAATCTGATAAAGCAACACTAGTCTTTGAAGGCTGTACGATTTCGCAACAATATATACCCTTCTGAGCACTCAAACTGCTTGCATCATGGTAGCCAATCTGAAAAAGTAAAAAGCTCCCTTTTAGTGTAGGCTAAATCCCTGCCACAAGTATGGACGAATGGCTGTATTTCACTTTTGAATAAAACGAGTGGTAGGTGCAATAAAGATACGTACGATGCCATGTGCATGACTAAGTGAAGGTTGCGGTGACGGACGTAAAAGAGAACGAAAGAAGAGGCAGAAAGACATGGAGGAGTAGAAAGTTGGCGAAGGATAAGGGTGTGGAGGAAAGAGGCTGTAAAGAGGGAACGACAGAGGTGGGAGAGGTGATGGCAGAAGGAGTTGCCAAGCGACGGCTAAGGATTTCCGCTCCCCCGGGAGACGAAGAAATGTCAAAGGCCGTAATGGAGGGGTGAGTGAGGGCCCAAGTGTGGCGATGAAGTGGAGAGTTTTGCAGCGAGAGTTTTCTTCGTGGGTTGGGTTGGGACGGAGTTGAATGCGGAGTTGGAAGAAGGATTCTGACAGTCCGCGCGGTGAGGACGCAGCCGGATGGGAACCTGGTGATAGGGTGGTGCGAAAAGCTCTAATATTTCTTCATCTACATAATACTCTGCGAGCCACCTCTAGGGTGTTTGGCAGGGGGTGGCCAATCACCGACATGCAGCTTGCAAGAGGACCGCCACATGCACACCGCACGGTCATAGAAATATTACGCATGCTAGTGAAATACACATGCTTATTCATAAAAAAAAACTTGCTAATGGTTAGTAATTCCTAGGACAAGCACATGAAAGGTTAGAACTATGAAAAAAAAATGCAATGAGTGATCCTAGCGAGCGACGCCATTAATCCTATCAATTGAGACAACGTTGCTATCCTTAATAGTACGAGGGAAGAATGACATTTTAAATCTCTCTGTTTTGCAGTCTATTTCTTTTATTTCATTCTCATGATCACGTCTACTATAGTACGATGGTAAACGAAGGATGTGATTCACGTCGTCTAAGGAAAATATCTTATTCGAGTTTCCTAAGTAAGATAAGCCTATACATCGATCTAGGCTCCGGTAAAGATTTACCACTGGTTTCCAGTAGCGAAGGGTAGAAGCGGTGTATGAATGATTTAAAGACAATCTATTGAGAATTACAAATGGATAATACTTTTTTATAACGCAAATCGTAAGAAATTTCTAATAAATGCGACTTTGACCCTACAGTGGGCGCGTTAAATTTCGTTACGCGGTTGGGCGCGCGGGCCACACTGGTGGCCCAAATTCAATTTTCTTTATTTTATTAGTTTTCAACATTCTGTAAAAATTTTTTTAGAGCCAATGTATTTGGACTTTGTTTATTTTGTGGTGAATTTTTTTGTCTCTAGGTAACACATATATAAATAAGAGAAGAACAAAATGCTCCCCTTTCTCCCCTTCCCCTGCGAAGGAGGCAAGTGAGCAAGTCACTTGCCGAGGTGCCCATAACACTAACATAAACGTGCCGAATATTCTTTACCCGTCAAAGCACACAAATATGATGCAAAATTTTTTGCACAGCTATAAGTGATGCTGACAGAAAAATGTTAAACAGTGTTTGGTCTTCGCGCCCTCAGTCTATTTTACTTTTTGGCCTAAAGAGGGCAGTGAGGGACTTGCCCCTTATCCCGACACCTGTCGGAATATTTCGTTGATATGTATTGCTTTCCTGGGACCATGAGGCGACGGACCCGGTCTCACTCACGAACGGACCGACGAAAAGGTATCACCATGATCATCATCCAGACGTCTGACGGTGGATTTTCTAGCCTGAAGACATGGGGTAAGTCACTCTCGTGCAGGCCCATCATCTTTTTTTCTGTTTCTGTTTCATCTACATATACATCTACATAATCCCCGCAAGCCGCCTTAAAGGCGTATAGCAGGGGGTGTTAGGACACCAGCCGTCCACGCATAAAAAATGAAGTGCTCTAACGAAGTTAGGACTAGCGTTTATTAAAGTCCTTTATGGTTCGGCGGAAAAACGAATTCTCATATCTATCCGTTCGGCAAAACATCTCACTTAATTTATCGCTTCTATCGGACCTGAATATATAGTGTGGCTCTAATATTATGCTCTCTGTGTCGCTCTTTAAATTCTCAATTGTTCGAGCAATCTAAGCCTAGAGCGCAGCCTCCGAGTCTCCAGCGGCTCCCAGCCTAATTCGCTTAACATCTGGGTAACGCTGTCTGTACGCCCGATGTCTTTCATCTTTTTCTCTTGTTTCATACAGTCCACTCTTCTTTCCGTAATAATTATGAAATGTCCGGCCTATCAGTAGCTCACTCGAATTCCGCCCAATTGCGGACGGAACGAGAGACACACAGTTATGGGTGTGTGCCGCATACGTGGTCCAGTCACGCCCGCTTCCATGCGAGCGCTATTTATTGATAATCTCGTACCGATTACTAACGAAAAACTATTTTAGGCTCTCGAGGAATAAAAAATGTGCAGTTACTTAAAATCAAATTTAAATTATGCCCTCATAAAAATAACGGCACAGGATAGAAACACACTGCATGCTGGTGATTGATCACCCCCTGCCAAACACCCTAGATGTGGCTCGAAGGGTGTTGTGTAGATGTAGATGACGCAAGGACGGGGTGTATATACATCGGACAGTTTTGAGAGACGGTATTCCTGGAGATAAAGAGCACCTCGTTCTTCCATACGTCGCGAGATATGCAGCCAATTACTCGTCAGAAAACCCGAGAATCATTTCTGCTCATTTAAAGCTATGAGGTATTCACCAGCTATTTGAACACAGGACCTCGTAATCCTTAGCCTAATCCCCCATTGAGCCATCATGGGGTAAACCTTGAGACACGAAACGGCATGGCATAGAGGCAGGAATGGAGGAAGTTTGGCGATATTCTATGATACCTTTCGTGAACGACAGAAGGTGGGAAACGGCATCGCAATAAACCACTGTTTAGTACCCACCGCGCCCGGAAGAGGGCATAAACGTGAACGGGAAGAAAGTTGAAAGTGGTGAAAGGTTGGCTGGAATGCAGAGTGAGGAGGCTTAGGGCGAGCTGATATTTTACTTATCTTTATGCGGCCGCCTCGCTCGTGCCTCGGCGCTTATAAATCAAATATGGAGCGCAAAGAGCTCATTCGAAGCCATAAAAAACATCGGAAGGGCCATCTCACAACAGGAATATAAGGAGATGCGACTTTGAGACGGAAAGAGAAACAGACGAAAAGGTTTTTTTAGAAAGGAAAGAACGACCCTTTACAGTTCTTTCGATGAAAATAATATCATAATGCACAGTGCGTTTCTCGCCATATCTGGTCAAAATAAAATCTGTTTTCATGTACAACCAGCATTTCATTTGCACAAGAATACAATGGTGTCTTCAATGCTACGGTAAGCAATAGGGCTATAATCCAACGGAGTGCATTATTTTCAATTGATTTTTATGAACAATGTGCTGAAAAATGAAACTTTTTTCGCATTCATGAATACATTAAGTAGAGTACAAGAAATTATTTAAATGACTAATTACTTTCCAGTCCATTGGAGACTTCAATTTAACATCAAGTCTAAAGATTTTATTTTATCCTACACGCCTTGACGTTATTGTAGGCTGAAGTCTGTTTTCTTTGGACTAACGAGATAAAATTAAAAGTGCCATAATATCAAATAGAAGATTAAACATTTCAGGCATTACATATTTGGGTGAAGACTTCAAAATCATTGAAAGAATTCATCAAGGGGGTGGAATTAAGGCTTTAACGCAAGATCACAAAAATGTAGCAAAATACTGGGTAGTAGATACCCTCTAAATATTCTTCTATGAAGTTAAACCGTGAGATGGACCTATATGCTTAGTTTTTCTCACTCCTCAGTTTGGGTAATACTATTGAATATAACAAGAAATAAATAAAAATATTCCCATTATACAATTATCCTTATCCTGAAGTAAAATTTATATTTCTTCATAAGTTCAGCATGAGTTGAATCTTTGATTTTAATTGATTTCATCGAAGTTACTCATATTACTAGAAAAGATTTTTTAAGATTCAATTAAATTACTGCCAAAAGAAAATTTGGGAATATAATTGCGCCCGTAAAATTAAGTAAAACAGCAAACATCCGTAGGAAAACAACAGCAAGTTCAAATGGGAGTATTATTGCATATTAATTAGGATACATCACACAAAATTGCTAGCCAATAACGTGTAAGTGTAAACCTTGAACGTTGACGGGGATCCAAATAAATCAACCGTGAGACCTGACTTAAGGTAAGTGTATTTTGGGCACGAGTAACCCTCAAATATTGATAACAAATAACCCATAAATATCTAAAGTTAAACTTTAACTTCAACGGCCAACAATCCATCTCAAATGTTGGTAATTCCAACATATTCAAGTATAATAAAAATAGACCCAAATATATCGATAGTCAAGGCAATGCAAATATTTTATGAACGATTGGGTCCACTCCATTTTACTTTATGGACATATCTGATACATTTGGCGAATTTGAGCGGGGTTGGTTAGATAAGCAGGGAGATAGAAGAGAAGATTTGTGGTGAAGATCGCAGACGAGCAGGTTAATGGTGTAAGGGAGAGGATGAAGAGGATGGTCCCACTAAAAAGGACACGAAAATATTCTCTCGACTTTGGTTTAAATATGGAAGTGAGTATAAATATGCCTTCTCTTCAATTTGATAGAGACATAATGAAAGTTCATCACGATTAGGTTCATTTTGTTAATTTATTTTTCCAACAAATAATTTTTCCTAAAATGTTTATCCTGCAACAAAAGTTTGTAGGATAGTGATTTCATCATACTGAATCATGCTGCAACTCAAATGGATGAATTTCCTGTTACAAAAATTATCTGAAGAAATTTTGGAGCCATGTGATAATAGCCTAATATCAATGTTAATGAATGTTTGCAAAAATCACCCACTCGGATTAATAATTTCACCTCATCACATGACGCCAGTTGTGAGATACCTGCATCTTGGGCACAATGAATTTTAGAATATCAATATAAAAGAGTCTAAACATAATTTCTAAACCGAAATATCCATCAACCACATAATATGACCATATTCAATTCCACTGAGGTATGGAAGCATGGCAGCTGTCCAAAATATCCTAACCTCACAACTGGAGTCAGTTTCCACGGTGGGTTTATTATGTATTCCGTCAACGTGCGTGGGTTACACTTAAACGTTATTGGCTCGCAATTTTTATAGCATGATATTTCTATATCACTCAAGGTAATGCACACATTAATTTTTTATGCAAGGCTAGATCCACTCCATGATACTTTTATGAAGACACCGGAGAGATGCGACGAATTATATCGGGATTGTTACGATACGGAGCGTATAGATGAAAGGCTTAGACATGGAGATAAGGGAGACTTGCAGGTTAGGGGAGGAGGCAGAGGGGTTTGGACCCTTCTAAAAGGATGCGAAAATCTTCTTCCCTGGAGTTGGGCCGTAATGTGGACCAGGGTGTCGGGCGTCCGAGAGTCGGGCGGGCCTTATTCATTGTATATGTGACCCCGGTCGTAAAAACCCTATCTGCGGCCCTCGGATCCCTTCGCATACCTACTCCTCCGCGCGAACTAACACCTTATGATGGCGCCTATACAACGTGTCCTCCTCCACCTACCCCCATCTCCACCATAAGCCCCCTCCGAGCCATATTCCTTTTTTTTATTATACGAGTCCTTTCCCGCTCTGAAAATTTTTTTCCCACCCAACCTCGAAGGGGCTCCACTAACCCCGGGGTGGCCGCTTGTAAAGTCCCAACATCGAACCATTCATTCAACGCATATCGCAGATGAAAAAAAATAAACTCAGGTCTTCCCACCCGGTAGATTTCTTCGCCAGTTCCGCCACATACAGTTTTTTTTGTGGGGGGTCCCTGGATTTACAATGCTTAAGAGTTTTTTTTTCAACGAATTTTTTTTTTTCCTTTGCAAACCCTCACGGCAGTTGGTGATTATTAGTCCCGCGAATGACTTCCCGTTTCGGCATCGCGTGGGTTGAAGAAAGGAAAATGAAAAAAAAATTGCGAGAAAAATAAAATGAAGTGGGCGAGGCAAGGAAAGAAAAGAATAAATTATGTGAACCAAATAAAATGAGGTGGGAATCGATGTGCGTAGTGTGTGTACGGATTTTTATATGTACACATCATCCTTCGCTCCCATATTTTCATGTATGCGTATCCTGAGCCCCATTATAAACCCCCGGGACCCTTAGGGATGCGAGGGGCTTCCTGTTGCTTAGGGTTTTTGGCGACATGAAGGAGAAATAGAGAGGGGTACAGGGTCGTGAGGGAGAGAAAAGGAAAGGCTAGCAGTATCAAGGGTTTTTCCGTGTCGATGGGATTTTCAAGGATATTTTTTTCCGGAATATTTCGAAGTGGAGGAAAAGAGTGAGCCTCAAATTACGGTGTAAAAAATTCTACAGAAAAAGTTACTGTGGTTCTCAGGGAGTGTGGATTTTAAACCCGAAAGTCGCGGAGATTTTGGTTTTCATATCCCAAAAGAAAAAAAAATGCTCTTCGGTGAATTTACGGGTCGCATTCAAAAACGACACAAGAAACCACTTTTATGGGGTCATTGAATTTTGGAAGTCTTCGAAATAAACGTAAATATACTCAGGCGCATAATCCCAATTGCTGGTTCTAAGAGATTTTTATGGATCTCGCACCGAAAATCCGGCCATTATTGATAATTTATACGTTTCACACATTCTCTTGATAATATATCCATTCCAGATGATTCAAAAGGATATATGAGCGAGGTGGAGTATTTTGAATCCTAAAGGAACACTATACAGTTGAACAGAATACAATTTCACGATGCAATTTTAATGAAATTTCACAATGATCCAGAGTAATGCACTTAGAGCTTAAAATATGCATTCTTCCACCTTGTTCGAAACTCGGAGTAGTGATTTTCAGAGGCATTGTAACCAACGACAGAATTCAAAAGCATACACCTGATTTCACCCTAGAAACCTATATTACCAAGAGATAAGAGAATCAGTATTTGGGGACATCGCATGTTTCCCATGAGGAAAGAATTTCGAGGAAACTTCACAACAAAAATATCTACAATAAGACTGACTGAGTAAGGAACAGAATTAAAAATTTGAAACAAAGCAAAAATGTGGTACAAGATTAAGCCATTGCTAATGGTATTCTAAAGTTTGCTTTCCTCGCAGAACATGGCCAAGGGGACTGGGTGATTCAAGCCTGAAATTCTTTCCCTTGCGATGACTTCACGCGATACATCGTATGAAAACATGACAAGCCCAGGGTATCTCATCCTCATAACTCCATTTTTGGATTAAGTTACACTTCATAATATCTGCCAATAACGAACGGTGAATGAACTTTTAGTATTATGAGAACCAAACATACAAAGCGTTTGAGGGTTGTAGGTGAACCCTTCGAAGGATACAACGCACCGGGGCCGGGAACCAAGACCGTGGCTTATACGCCCAGACACCCGGGGAGGGGCTGGATGAGAAGGAAAAAGGATAGAGGCGCCGCCGCGATGGGAGCCCGCCGAAGCCTCTGGGAAGGGAAAGGAACGGAAGGGAGGGGACGAGGGAAAACCCCCCCAACGCTATAGAAGCGAAGGGGGCCCTACTATTAGCGAAACCAAGCATAAGCAATTAATGTTCCAGCGATTCTAGTGGATTTTCCAATGAGGAAGAAAAATCCATCGATCGAATCGCTAGAAACCAAACATACAGCTGACCGATTAATTATGATTTTCCGATGCGTGCGAACTGACAAAAAAAATCACGGTAGGCATACCCTCAGAGGAGATTCCTGGCCACGTGTGAGATCCCACAATACATTCTACGTGCAAGAGCAGGCCTTGGTAAGTTGTAGGATTCATCTCCGCAGCAGAGACATGCCTGTGCCTCGTGTCCGAAATTCGGGTTCCCAGCTCGCCCGAAGAAAAAAAAGGAGGACCAGAGTGTGGGGACAATGGCTTTCGCTTGACGGAGCATTTTAGAGGTCCTCCGAAAGCCCACTCAAGTTTACTGACATGCACTCAGGAATACAGCCGGAGTCCTCCACGTGGGGCGCAAGCGATGATTGGCGGCTTTTGTGACGGAGTTGACTCTGGCCAATCACAGCGCAGACACGCACTCAATGCCCACCTCGATACAAAATTTCCGATAACCACACAACGACGAGTCCTTTCCCTTCCTCCCGAAAAGTCCCTTCAACTCAAGGCCAGGTATCATTTTATCGGCAGAATGGACCGCGAGGGAGGACAAGGGACGGACGACATTCAATGCCCTCGCTATCTGACTGTCCCACCCACGCCCCCCACCACACGAGCAGAGTGTGTGCACATGAGCTGTGAGACCGACCGCTCTAACAGGCAGAGTGAGGAGCGAATATACCCGTCAGCCTCACAGCCAACACCAGCTTCTACTTTGGGCCATTTTGTAAGAGATGTGTGACAAGGTATCATTTATAACATATATGAAAATAATTTTTTCACGTATTCCTCGTTGAATTACGGTATGTTTTTCAGATATTTTTGGTTTTTCTTACACCTTGCAGGCGGATTGCGCGTTTACCTCGCGTCTGTAGGCCACTGGTGGTTATACAGGTTGTCCCATTTATCTTGACCACCCGAAATAACTTTTTGTCCAGATGTAAATTCAAAAATGTGTCAAGCAAACGTTCATTAGCCGTCAGGGGGACATTGATCAGCATGATTGCCTTGCTTGTAGCTTTGTTATTTATAAAGACATGAACATCGGTATGCCTTTTTTAAAGGGAACCCTATATTTTTTATTCGGCAATTCATTTCCTTTTCTATAACTCCTCCTGTTCATATCTTTGAAAATAACAAAGCTACAAGGAAGGCAATCATGCCGATTAATGTCCCCCTGAAGGCTAATGAACATTTACTTGACAAATTTTTGAATTTGCATCTGGACAAAAAGTTATTTCGGGTGGTCAAGATAAATGTGACACCCTGTAGAGAAGTCAAAGCCGTGAGTGAATGTTGATAACTTAGAATTTGTTAAGAGATTTTAGACCAAATAAAGGATGGTAGTAGAAGTAGTGGCAGAAATACGTTTTAGGGGTGCATCGAATCCAGAGTCATCTTCAGCGCCCTAAGAAAGAAGTTGCCGAAAGAAAAACTTCCTTTTTCATTACGACTCTACGCTTTCATGCTTCATGACCGTTCATCAAATCCAATTCTTTTGTTAACTCTTTCGAAATACATCGTGAGAGACCGTAGCCGGATTTTACCAGGGCATTTCCTTAATTTAAAAATTAGGACGCTTAGGGCAGTGTGACAGTTACCCTGGTTTAAATACCTGTATAGCGTGATTTTTTTAGCATTCTGATGGTGGTGTTGATTTTTGGAGGAGGCAACTGAAAGGTAATGTCATTTGCGCCATGAAGGATGGGCATGGAAGATAGGGTGGAAAAAAATCCAACTTCGGCATTGGCAAACTGCTAACGAAATGCGCCAAGGGGACCGAGGCTAAACGTCCAATCTGACAGACAGAGTTCTGCACTTGAAATTACCTACACAAAACACTCGAGCAGAGAGTCTAGGCAGCCCCTGAAACATCTCTGCCACAGCCGGGATTCAAACCCACGGGAATCCATAGTATACTCCAGCCACCACACCAACCCAATCCCCTACTTGTTGAATACCATGACATTTTCAGAGAATATAAATTAGGACGTGGACGAAAATCACCCGTTTCTCAGATACGTATGTTTTAACAAAGTAATCTCTAACCAAAAAACCTTTGCATATTTGAAAATCAAAGCACCCCGAGTTTGAAAGCTTACATCTACACAAATTTAATAAAATAATAAGGAAGACTGCGCATTTTCTTCAAAAACTGCAAGGGGTGTACCGCATATGTTAAACGAATTAGGCTGGGAACCGACTCGGAGTTTGCGCGCTAGACTTAGATTGTTTGAGTAATTGGGAAGGGATATCTTCAAGAGCGACACGGAGAACATAATATCAAAGCATCGCTATAGTTCCAGATCCGACAGAAACGATAAATTAAGAGAGAGATTTTTCTGAACGGGTAGATATGGGAATTTGTTTTACGCCCGCAAGATGAAGGACTTCAACAAATGCTAGGCGTGATTTAGTTCTTCCTTTTCATGTGTAAATGGCTGGTGTCCTGACATCTCCCGCCACAAACTTATATAGGCGGCTTGCGGGGTTGTATGAAAATGTAGATCTCAAAGTAAATTCCTGAAGAAACATTAACGACACACCCTGCTTCCTACCGGGCTATTGTTCAGCTTTGAAAGTTTCATACTCAACAGCGTCCCGCTTTAAGCAGGAGATTTTCATTTTTCAGCCAAGAGAATAAAATACTTTCTTCCTCATACTGGAATAAATACGGAGGTATACCAGGTTAATCTATACTAAGTTAATCTATACTAAGTAGTGAATTTCTTTGAAATACTGGTCCATTGTCCGACATAATATGGAGTAAAACTAACTGAAACACTATCATTGTAATGCTAGTTTGAGTCGATTAAAAATTGCTTGGGGCACCGTTTTATTCTCCCCTCGTGTAACATTTAGAAAGTTTAACGCCATAACATTCTTATTGACCATACATCATTACGATAAGAATTCAAGCATGCGCGTGGAATTTTTTATAGTTCTATCCTTATTACTTACAGCAATATCGCGTATTATGAGATCGATTACTTTTCAATTTGAGAATATTTTACGCAAAAATAAGACATCATTTTCATTCAAATTATTCACAAAATTCTTCAATCCAAATAGAGAGATTGATTGCTTTATGACTAGCAACTAAATAATAAATTGCCATCGTTTAGAACTATATACATGACTAATTATCAATTTCATTTCCCAGGGAAATATTCTGAAGATGTGTAAACGTACCGAGTGCCGGGTGTACATTTGCCGAATGCACGAGGTAAGTTCACGCACCTGGATTGAGCTGATAAATTATTTTTTTAAAGGAACTATGAAACATCAAGAGTAAATTAAATGCATGAAAACGTGGGCAAGACAGCAAAGAATTGCTCTGCCTGATGTTGCAACTTTTGTTTCTACGCATTGATGAAAAAATAAACAAAAATTGAAAGGCTTGATTCATATGGATGTACCCCGGTCTGTGTCCTACATTATACCTTCTATAGTCCTGTATTTTCCAAGCGCCGTATTATAGTCACAGAAATTTTAAACACGTGATTTCAGAAATAATGAAAATTTTTTAAATTAGAAATCCTTATAAATGTCGAAAAATAGTGAACCCAATTTGATGAAATGATCATCGCCTATCATATTAACCAAAATTAAAGACACCGAAAATAAATACTGAACTCGAATGGGCAAAAGAAGAAATGAATGACTACAGGAAGTTGGCCCGTATAGCGTGGATGAGGAAAAAAAAGAATTATCATTTTGCAGGCTTCCACTCGTATCATGAATCAGCAATTACGAGCGACGAAAAAATATTAGTTTTCCTTGGAAAAACAAATGAGCTCTAAACATGTACAGCTTCCCAATTCTTTGGACGCCAGCCCCACAATAATTAATTCATTAATAAGCTGGTCCTAAGGTACGAACTCATTTTAAGGCAAGGCAAATTTTAATGGGATCATATTTCAAATGTCGAATTTGAAAATAGAAAGGCAAACATAATTATTATAACAAAGAAAAAAACTTCCCTTCGTTCCCAGTCCAATTACCGTTTTTTTATTATTATTTAGGGCAGGATATTCACATAATTTTTTGTTAACAGATACATGTTTGAATAATATCAAGTAAAAAGGCATTCTTCATTGCAGTCAATTAATTCATCTAAATTAAAAGCAGTGAGACTTTCCCTTTCAGCGCGGTGAAATAAGATAACTTATCTTGGCGTGAGATTGAGGCTTCCCGCTGCGCGCCGTAATAAGGAATCTGAGCCGCGAGTGGACGAGATATTGTATGAATATGAAAAGAGGTTCTGACGCGATTGCTAGCTCGAGAAATGAAGTAGGTTGGCCTCTCATGGGAACAGGGGTGGCTTGGTTTCCATGGAAATATATCGTGGGTGAATTTGTCAGCACTTTTTTTTTTTCTAGAGTTGATGTGCACTAGCTTTCACGGCCTTACTCTATGTTTCCGAATTTGTATTCAAATTCCGAAGATGTAAAAATACGAGAGTACAGCGCAGCCTCGGAGTTGTACAGGTCGGAAATTCATAATTTCGATAGTCAAATGTTTGAAAATAGTAGGCCTTTTTCGCGGAATCGATCCGAATGGCTAATATGTTCATGAGCACCTAAATTCAACATGACCGTATTGGAAATGCTATTAAAAATTTAAGTAAAGGCGAAATTTTAATCACCTATGGCAAGGTACATACCGATAGAAAAACAGATATTTAAGGAATATCTGGTGAACAGTTTGGATGTAGCAATGATTTTCAGTTTAAAACTTTTCGCAAACGTTTTTGATGAACATTCCTGTTTACCGGTAACATATATTGCTAAATTTATAAGTCACTACATCAGCAGCAGTATATTATGACCAGCAGTATACTTAAATATAAACTATCCACTTATTTGGATGAAAAAAATCACTGATATGACCTTTCCCGTAGGCCTTGACCTTTCTCTAAACCATCTATATCCCGTAACGCTCACCATATTTAGAACCTATCGGCAAACTCAACAACTCCGAAAACCCGACTGAGTCAAAAAGTTACTCTACAGACGAAGTATTTCACCTCGTTTACATGTCCGGTGGCTTCAGATCGTCACGCTCATGTCCCCTGTTCATGCAAAAACTATTTCGAAGTGAGTCTTATCGAGAAGGACGTATTAACAATGCAGGAAGAATTACCTGCTCTAGCACTGATTCTCAGAATAAATAAGAACCCTGTGTTGAGTTAAGAAAAATAACAACTTAACTTTGCATAATTTAACAATTTCTTTTTGACGTAAAATTTCAAGACAACTTCACTAGTCTTGAGAATGATACGGCCTAAAGAAACTAGTCCACGAGTAAAAATTAAATTGCAGAAAGCAAAATTATTATTTTACTGACAGTAAATGGAATTCTACGAGTTTAAAGGCTATTTAATTCACTGCATTAACATTTTTTGACCAGTGCTTTATCAGTTATATTGTAAGTCGAAAAAAAATAAGATGAAGAATCACAATAATATTTTGTTTCTGGTGTACTACGAGCTTGCATAACTTGAGTGGACATTTCCGAGTAATTCTGCACCTCCGAAATTTTAAAATGGAGATTGTTAATTATAGGTATCATTTCCTTCAGAGCAAGAGAGAATTTTTCACCGTTTTGAAGTAGATAAGCGGAGTCTCAGCCTTTTTGGCCTAAAACGATAATTAAAAAAATAAAATTTGGAATGCGCGTTGGAATTTGAGTTATTCTGATATCCAGAAGAACAGTTTGTTATAAATAAGCCAAAATAGCGAATATGACAAGACACTGGCATCAACACTTTCTTTCTGATGTTTCTTACAGTTTTTCTTTCTTCGAAATGATATCAGCATCCTTAATTTGGACAGTAAATCGAAACATATTTTTCACAGTTTCACAGTACGGATTTTGCTAATAACCTTACAAATAATTTTGACTGCAGGGGAAATAATTGATTTTGGAGACATTTTTTATTGATAGCGCGTTCAGTTGAACTTAAACCAAAATATCACCAATCATAAACGAAAGTTACTATTCGATGAAGAATTATAAAATAATAAGATACAAGGAATATGAGATACCTAACAACAGTGGCGGATCTACGGGGGCTAGAGCATAATAATGATAGAGATACATGTATAAATTAACCCTTTCTAATCCAGAGCTACTTTTGGGAGAATTCAAATATCAAGATTTTTCATTGAGAAAACTATAAAATTTTGCACTCAATCATAAATATCGTGGTAGCTCAATTATCAGTCATTACAATTAACACCACACAATAATGCTTAGTTTAGATATTTCCTGAGTAGAGTAGATCATTTATATATTTTTGATGCTGCTTAGAAGCAACATTGGATTATAATGGGTGAAAGGGTCGAAACACACAATACGTAAAATGGAAGTAATTGAGGGAAGTATAAACTTTGCACCAAACTGTTTAGTTATATTTTCCTACATATTTACCTTATTTATCGAATTTAAATTCAAATTAGCCCTAAACTTTTTGGCCTTTTTTATATACTTTTGGTATATTACAATCCATGGAGGGGGCTATAGACCCCCTACCATTGGGTATTCAATAGGGTGGTTTCCCATTATTTTTTTACTGCCTAAATCGAATGATTGTTACTCCTGGATAGCGCATTTCAGGCTCTTAGATTTTCGAATGACGGTATCTATTTTTAGCGATTAAACGAAAAGTGAAAATTTTCAAGCGCGCGAAAACGCGACGGCTAAGTAGAAATGATGGGAAAAGTCCGTGTGACGTATTTCTGGTTCCAGCTGTCGGCGTGTGAGTTGACCTTGGGGCGAGGCTTGAGCGCTGATACGACGCAAGCTGCTAGCAGGTAGCGCTTGGCTTAAATAAGGACTACTCTTTCCCTATCAAACGAAGGCATTTTTCCGAACTTAGGTATTTTTAATGTGTGATTATTAAGAGATGTTTCCCTGAGCTCTGTGCCTCATTCATGCATTAGTAATCTCGGGCAATGTAAAATTCCTATCTACTCGTATAGAAACTAGGTCCCTGTGACGTCACTTGGAATGACATCGCATGGTTGCCAATCGTGCCTTTTTCAAATGAGGTTAAAATTGACCGTTGCCATGCGTCTAAACTGGGATTTCTAAAACCAAATAATTTGTATATTATGAATACACTAATGGCGGGTAACGAATCGCAATCAATGCATTTCGTTTTCTGTGATGAAGGAAACCACCCTATTTACGCTAGATAGAATCGTAATCTTAGAGAATCCACCTCCTCTTGTTCCTATCCTGTATCCGCCACTGCGCTAGCAATGAAAGTACGCTGTGGGCGAAGGAAAGCAAATGGCCTGGCGCCTGATAGACGCCACGCGACAAACGAAGATGATATCAAGAATTAAGCATGCGTCAACAGAAACAAAAAAAGTCACACAATCCATGGTGGATGTATATCCCATTCCATCGTGCTTGTGGCATTGCAGGGGGATGGCTAGATGAAATCAATGTCTCCGCCCCCTCTGCTGTCCTGTTTTTTCAGCTCGCAGAGGAAGTGAGCGCTACGAGAGCGGAATATGAGATTTCTTGAGAGCAGGAGACCTTGACAAGGTGAGCGAAAAGGAGGAATTCCCTTCATATTTCTCATTTTATTTCCCTTCATCCACGCATTTATATGGATGGCAGTGTGATGGAGAACGCAAGGGGCGGGACGCGGAGGAAATACGCTTCGCATTTTTTTTTCCTTCTCTCTTCCACGAAGCGATTCCACCTTCCCCCCCTCCAACCCTCCTTAGCCATCTTGCATGCGAAAGCTTTAACCCGGAAGCAACTGAGAAAACCTCATTTTCGTCCCATTTATTTTTCCTAGAAAGCGATGGCTTGTGTATACATATTTTTATATGCGAGTGGGTGTGGATGTATATGGATTTGAGCACGAATTTATGTGAACGTACAGCAGATATGCGGAAACATACGCATCACACCAAATAACACGCGATATAGCTACATCGGAGTCTATTTTGAGGGTACACTCCTCCTGGTATTCGAATTTGTCACTTCCTTCAGCAATACACCGCGTTCCTCTCTAAGGATAAATGCTCACTTGAACTCTCTAACCGATAGAGTGACCATATCTAGAGTAAATAAAAGTGATGTGGAAATCCCGCCAAGCTACACTTGAGAAAATAATCATGAAGACAAGATGATGATTAGTAATTTTATCGCACGTATTTGCAACTCGGCCGATGGCAGCTGAAAGTGCGTTGAGAATACATAAATTACAGCGGAGTGAAAGAACAGCGCAGGATAATTAAGTAGCAAGTAAGTCTTATAGCACGTTAAAAGCACATGTAAGCGTCTTTTTAAATTTATTGTATAAATAATTGACCAAAATTCAATGGTCATATTCAATTATCCTTCTCATCATATGGGCGATGACATTAAAAAATGCTTAGGTGCAATTACTTCATTGTTCATCAAATTCACCATTGAATACCACTTTCTCAATACCAATGAATGTACGCCAAATGTCAAACTTTTATCGATTCATGTTTGAGACGTAGTTTTCGTGTATAGAATTTTCGAGGGTGACCACAAAAAAGGACTCGTGGCACGTTATACCCGTGTGAGATGTAAGGGCCATTTTCAGCGGATAAACCCGCCTAGAACAATTCTAATGATCGCAACAACGAAGTAATTTTTAAAATGAAGTATATTGTGAGCGTCGACCTGGTCACTAAGTTAGGCTCATGTGAGGGAACTTTAAACCGCATTATTGAGTCGAGTGAATCGAAATAGTTTTCCAAAAAAAATTGAACCCAGGAGCCTCATTATTAGCCATAAGTAAAAAAGGATAATTATTGGAAATACTAGGACAAAATACGAAGAAGAACTCCGATTTTTCATCGAAATAATTTTGCAGTCAGAACAACTTGTTCAAGCTTTATCAGTGCCGCACGGCTTAGATCGCGATAGATTGGCCTGAGATACTTTATACTGTAATTTGAATAACACACTTCCTCTTCGGATGCAGCCTGCTTCGTTATCGCTTGGTTCAAATTTGGATCTCCCGGGAGGGACATTTGAATTATTTTCGAAGCTCATCGTAGGCTAGACAGGGTTCCCACTCTAACTAAATTATAAAATTCACGGTTTTTCCAGGTTTTCACGGTTTAAATTGCGTCAAATTCACGGTCTGTTGATAAGCCATTTTAGGAAAAATGTTTGATCTCATAACAATCACTGGCCGCACGCTAACTAAAACTATAGCAAACGCGATGAACGCCGGGAATGCAAAACGCAGCAATGATAGTGCTCTTATGACGTCGTCTATCGTTAGTAAAATAAAGGGCCAGCTAAAAGTTTTGAGTGGGAAAATGGAGGGTGAGAAGGAAATGAAGAGGTGTCTGATTTCACGCCAGGGTTAATGATCACTTTGGTTAAAGGTCGTCCCATCACAGCCTTAAGGTCTGTGTGTCGTCATGGCACGCGGACCAATGTTTGCGCTTTGAATATACGTGTGCAGATAAATGCAAGGACAGTGTCTGTATGTGACTGACCTATTTTTATTTTGATCCGTCAATACTAGATCTAAAATCAATTATAGAGGTTTTTAAGGTTTTACGACGAATTTCACGGCTATTTCCAGGTTTTTTTTTCACAGTAGACGAAATTCGCGGCTTATTCACGGTTTCAAGATTTTCACGGTTGAGTGGGAACCCTGCTAGATGAATTACATTGGAATATGACGAAGCTTAGTACTCTAAAATAGGTGAGCCTCAGTCCGCCATTTTAACCAAGCGGCGGCGTTCGAGTTCTAATGTCAACTCTTCTTTGTCGTCATAAAGCTATTCTCCTCGCCGATGCAACTCCAACGTGTCTAAAGATCATTAGAGGAGCGGTTCTGGTGCTTTGAAGGAAAATATATGAAGATGGATATCTAATTTCTATTTACATTTAGTTACAAAATGAGAAAATGCGATGGTGGTTGGCGTAACATGGTGGAACTCCTTCATGATGCACAAAGGTTAAGAAAAAGACTTCTTAAAGACTAAGTAAAAGCCAACTTTTCCCCTTTTTAACTCTGTGAGTGCCAACCGATTCTCTAGGCACTATAATGCCAAAAGCGCCGAGGCATTTTTTCTGATTTTGCAGTAGGTTAGGGAAAAAATTAGGTCCCTAAAATAAGTAAAGATATACGTTCAAAAACTTTAGGAAATCATTATAACATGTGGTTTCACCTTTTTATTATATTCTTTGACGAATTTTTGGCAATATGAGTAAATTTTTTTTTAATTCGAAGAAAATAGTTGATGTTAACATAAAATGAATATTGTCAATGGTATGATTAGTTAATCATCAACATCTACGAGTGGCATTGCATGAGCAGCGCGATAGCGCTCCCCGGCACTCTAAGGGATAAATAATCGGTAAAACACATTTGTTCGATAAAGGCATAGGGCACACTGAGGGTCACTGAAAAAAAATCATCTTACCCCAATTCAAAACTATCAAACGCTACAAATATAAAATTCAACAACTCACGTTGAACTATGTGGCATTCTATTTTAAGGTTTCTTGGACGAATATCTTTTACTTACGCCACTTTTTTTTCTTCAAATAAAGCGGCATTTTCGATGGATGAAGAAGTGGTGTAAGTATTAAAAAAAATCGCAAATATAATTGACGAGCTGAACTGATAATAGATTTGGATCAGTGCTTTTTTACCTATTTACCTACATGTGCCCCAAATTACCACGCCCTACGGTAGATTCTCCTACCACGAACGTATATACCTCACCCGAGGGGCGATCAACGGGGCCTAATTTCACCAAAGGGAAATAGTTTTCTCGGGAAAAAAAAACGGCGAAATTGAATTTCACGCCACTTGCGTATCCTATGGATTTTGTTTTTTTATATATCACGTATCAGGTCGAAAAATATATTTGGATATTTCCGCGTTTCACACTCGAGAATCGTCATCGCAGAGGGGAGGAAAACTGTATTTCAGGCGAAAGCTGAGCGTATATATATGGCTTAAAGAAATAACCAAATATCAAGCCATGCGAAAAATTCGCGTTTATGCGTCTCGAATCGAGAGGATGAGGGGTACGAGGACGGAATGTTGGAAATTCGAATCTCAAACCAATCATGGCGTGGAGATGACATTATGATGAACAGGTGAAAAAAATCACATTCCCATCCGAACACGTTTTCCAATAAGAGTTACTATAAGATATTCATCTTATCTTCATCTTTCTGTTGAATGCATTCGGCATTCTCAAATTCATTTACCTTTAAATGATGACCTTCCGAATTTCGCCGATGGCACAGATGTGATTTCGCGCTCAGACGGTACAAACGGTACATTAATACAGTACTGACATGTAGATACATTGCTGTACATGAAGATAGTACTGACTGCAATTGAATACAATACGGAATGTATATGAATAGTCAGTAGCATCCGTAAACTAAAATTATTCACTCCTTACGGACCATTCTACGATAAAAAGAGGCCCATTGTTTTAGCTAGCGTCTATTAAAAACTCGAAATTGGAGAAAATACTCGGGAAAAAAGCTTGAAAAAAGCCGACCACGCATGATAATTTACGATATTTAAAACGATGATAATTGTTCACGATATTTATTATCAATCAATATCAGAGGAGAAAATTAAACTTAAGCAAGTAATTAAGAAAACGTAATTCATAATTCAATCAATAACACTTCTATGTATATCTACGAGGATAGATTTTCATATTTTCCTGAATTTTCCACTTAATTCGATTACAAGCAACAATTATTCGACATGTTTTCCTTTTTGATAATTATAATCACTCTGAAATATTTGCACCACCCTGAAAATAGATCACCTGATTCTCAAAAGATTATTTTTACTTCAACTACCACTTAATTTTATTCCTTATCAAGAAATAAGTAACTTAACAGTTTTACTTAACCTTGGCATTCGGAAAATCGCTTTCGTGAACAAGGCATTTAATTCTCGCTGCACTTTTGATTAAGATGCCCATTGGATGATCAACCGGCTGATATTTACAGAATACCGGGTTGAAGTCCGAGTAGGGCTTTTGGAGGAATTAAAAAACTCTTAAAAATTAGATAATTAAAGAATAGGAGAAATTAAAAAAATCATTTATAAAAAAGTGTGAAGTGAATCGGAGAAAGTTACATGCCCTCCATTGCTCAAAATAGCATAATTACTTAAAATAGGCATAACTCGAATTCCTTTGGCTTACGATATGCTGAGCTCTTCCCTCACTTTTACAAACGAACTCACACGTTTAAGCAGAGGGTTACAGTAGATATTATTATACTATTATTACCCTACATAACTTGGATAAAATTGACAATACATCAAATCCTATAGTTTGTTTCAAAATCTAGGCTATTTAGGCTAAAAGTTAACTAAAAAAAGGTTTACATGGTAAGAAACCAATATAAAGACAAACTATACACGCAAAAGAAATCACAACTTCCACCGCGGAGTTCAAATATTAGGCTATTTTTTCGATTCAAGGGGAAAAACTTTAGCTGAAATGGTTCCAATACCAGCTATCCCGGTATTGGAACAATGGAGGGAGTCGTGGAGGACTCTGAATAATAACAAGCTCCGTGACATCAAGGACGTTATAGCAGCGTGGCCCTCCTCTTCCCGCAGCAATCGGAGAGAGGAGGTAATACTCACACGGTTGAGGATAGGGCGCAACCCTTTGACCCATGTGTATCTCTTTACTGAGAAAGAACCTCCCCAATGTGATGATTGTCGGCGCCCGTTAAATATTAGACATATCCTGATAGATTGTGCAAAGTACCGCGACGCGCGAAGAGGGATTAATCCAGGGGGAGACCTAGAAGCCCTTTTAGGAGACCACCCTGCCAACTTAAATTATACATTTTAGTTCCTCAAAGAAATAAATACTTTAAATAAAACCTAATTGTGCTCACTCTTTGTAAGAAGACATCATATGCAGTGGATCACTTTCTACATAATTTTTGGAATTAAATGACACATTAGCGGTGCGAAATGACCTAGTCGTCGACGCACCCTAAATAGTACTACTACAATATTCCTCAAACTCTGTCAAAGAGCCCTGTGCGAGAAATACATAGAGAAAAAATAATTCGCCTTGACCGGGATCCGGATCCCTCGATTTCCGGCCGAGTACTTGAGCCAGTTACGCTATCGAGGCGTCATTCTCCCCTGTCGAAATTTTTGGACTATACCGGACAAGGTGGTATGGACTGCCGAGCATATTATGCGACTAGCAGTCCAGGTCGTGCGCATGGCGCCACAGCCGGAGAGCAAAGCGCGAACTTTGAACACGAAGAGGTGTTCGCTCTAGACTTATTTAAGTATACCGGGACTAGCCTCGGTGATAACTGTTACGGAGTCACCCGCAATGCACAAATAGTGCGAAACATCCACAGAGGAAAAATCATTCGCCTTGACCGGTGATCCCGGTCGAGGCGAATGATTTTTCCTCTATGGATTTTTCGCACTATTTGTGCATTGTGGGTGACTCCGTAAAAGTTATCACTGCGGCTAGTCCCGGTACACTTAAAAAAGAGCCCTGGGCCAGGGGAAGATGGTGCCGGATTGTGACCTCGCCTGGGCCAGGTTAAATAAAACCTAAGTCAAGTCCATCATGAAGCTGTGCACGCATGTATGTGTAGAGGGACATATAGGCTGGAAAACAAGGAGCGAGCGAAAGACTTGCTTTCCACCTTATCCGTTGCTCCTTTTGTCTGCCAAGGAGGAGGAGCAGGCAGAGACCCTCATCGCAACCCTTTGCTCAACGCGAAGCCCGTCCACTTCTCGGACGAAATTACCCAGAAGGACCCTCGAGGATATTTCAAGGAGCGGGAGAATTTAGCGCCGAAGGCCGCGACGCCATTACGGACCGATTTGAAGCGTGCTTAGGGGGCACTCGAATGCAAAGGCGCAGCGAGAGAGGATGCACGACTAAGCACTCCACCCACCCGACTTCCGTCAAGCTTCCTCGGGAAGGGAGGCAGGGTCAAATTACCCAACATGCTCTTACACAGAGACAAGCTGGCGTTGATGCAAACCGACAGATCGCATTGAAAAGTTTCTAGGTTGAATAAGGAGCATTTCAGGTTAGGCGTGGGAACTCAAAGTTCCATATGTATGTATACATTACAGTAATCAGTCACAATTCGGCAACTGACCAGGTGGTGACATGTACATCCAAAAAAGAAAACACAAAATATCTACAAAGTTACACATAAACTAGACAGTGTACAAATTTTAAAAAATCAGTCCAAATTTCTAAAAAAATAAGTCACTATTTTCAGCTTTCTGTTAAATATTTTTACATTACCAGGAAATAACTCTGCAGGCAATCTGTTCCAATCTACAATTGTTTTATTGAGGTGGAAATTTTTTTTGACACTAGTCCTATGCGCCCGGCATTTAATTTTGAACTGATGATAGTTCCTACCAATGAAATTAGGTTTTCCCACTTTGTTGCTTAGTTCTCTCCATGCTTTATCCCCTTTGTTTATTTTATGCATACCGCAGAGGCGGTTCAATAACAATTGCTTATACCACTACTTTTTTCAAAATAAAGAAACCCAGGTTTCGATGAATAACCATCGTTATGAGGAGTTAATTATCATCTATTTATCTTATTATTGTCACATTAGTTACATAATAGAAGACGAGAGGAATTTAGAAATGGACGCCAGAATAGGGGAAAAAGATGGGCAAAGATATACGTTTATGAGAGTGTTGACCTGGTTATTAAACATTTTTAAAATTTCCAACTACACGATTGAATTATTGACCTTTAAATGAGTGGGTGAATTTTGTTTTAGATTGCATAGACACAAGCACAAGTGGGAAGTTATCTCAAGTATGCCCCACGCTTGCTTCAGGGCAGCTGTCCAACACAGGACGTAATGCAGTATATTTTAATGACTTCGTATTGCAAATAGAGATCTTTCTGAGCGTAAAGGGGAGATTGGGTTGTTGAGGTGGCTAGAGTTTGGCTTCCCACCCGGTGGGCTCGGGTTCAAATCCCGGCAGTGGCAGAGAATTTTCAGAGACTGCCCGATCCCTGCCTGAGTGTTGTGTGGAGGGCATTTCAAGCGCAACACTCCGTCCGTCAGATGGGACGTTAAGCCGTGGTGCCCTTGGCGCCTTTCGTTAAGAGAGGGTTAATGTTGACGCCGGGTTTCTCTCCACCCTTCCTTCCATACCCTTCCCTCATGGCGCAAATGACCTAAGCTGTCGGTCACCTCCTCCAAATACCACACCATCAAGACACAAGGAGAACATAATATTAGAACCTCACATTACTTCCAGGTCCAAAATGTACGATAAAATAAGAGATATGATTTGCCGAGCAAATATTTACGGGAATGCGTCTTTTCTTCGAGCAATAGAGAAGATTTCAATAAATGCTACGCAGAACTTCGCTTCCTTTTGATTTGCAAACGGCCGGTTACCTGAAACCAGTGGCGCCGACTCCTTGGGGCCTGAGGGGGCCCGAGCCCCCCCAAAAATTCGTTACAGATGTGAGGAAAAAATGTGTAAGGCTTGTCGATTTTCCCCACAGTGTCCAGATATCGAGATTCGAGTGATCAGGGTTCTAATATTGATCATATGACTCCTCTAAAATGCTTAAAAACTTAAAATTCACTACCTACTTATAAAATTTACCGGGGCAAGGTCCCCGGTTTGGGCCCCCCCAATATTTTTTGTAAGTCGGCACCCTTGCCTGACACCACCAGCCATAATCCAATTCAGGCAGCTTGCGGGGTAGTATGTAGATTTTGATTGCTTGGACACAAGCACGTGTTCTAAGTAATCTCAAGTAGGTATGCCCCACGCATTTGAACACATCCACGGTGGTTGCAAAAATTTGGTGTAGCTTGAGTGAGAAATCTTTCGATTTCATTTGGATTTCGATCACCATAACATGAAACTGTGGTCTTTGCCCTTCTCTTATACCAATACTATTCATTCCTAGCCATTAGTTTATCAATTGTTTGAATTCATACCGACTAGAATATATTAAACAAAGAGAGCTCGAAAATTATTATAAAGTATCCAATAAATCACCTTCAGACCCAATCCTCAGACGGATAAAACCAGTTCTAAACTTTCATTTCACGCCGCAGACACGTTGCATCCAAGCGTCTAGTGGTAGAATTAAAAACGACACACACATACTGAGCCATGTGCGGCGTGGGACCCTTTTTCTTTCTTTCTATCAAGAACTCCCCGCTATCTTTATGCATGCATCCATTATTTTCCCAAAAACAAAAGAAATCTCGCGCGCCCCTTCCAACTCGCGTGACGTCCAAGTCGCAGTTATAGATGGCAAATGAGATTAGGATGGACCACCCAGCTATTTCCACCTCGCAGGACGCCTCGTCATAACGTTGACGGGACGTTTTACGAGGACTAGGCATCCAGACTTGGGGAAGGGGCTCTCACCCTTGGGCGAACACATTACACGGGGTACAGAACAAACGGAACGTGATCTCACCTAAGCAAACGAAAATAAAACCGCAACTACACCGTTTAAAGGCTTTACAGCAAGCAGGAAGGGGGAGGTCAGTAAATGACGCGAAGATATTTTAACAACGGAATACGGAATACACGCGCAGTTGCATTTTAGATTCATTTATTTTTCTCATTGCGTGCAATCGTATGGATTCTATGTTTAAGGATGAAAAACATTGGCAGCGTTTCTCGTTCATGTTAAATACTCATAAAGATACTTGTAAAGCTCAAAACTGTGCCATGGTTTCAGGCCCAAATACCAAACCAAACCAATCAACGTCAGGGAGTTCCCATTCATTACTTTGGTAATGCCACTACTTCTAAATCTGCGATTGTTTACAAGTATTAATACAAAAAGAAACCGATGCACAATTTATTTAATTTTTACACGGTCATTAAATATTTACACATAATGAGTGGTTGATGCGACCCGAATTTTCGTGGACCGAGATGTATTGAATTAATTTCGGAAAAAAATTATCACATATTGAGAAGGAAATAAACTGATCCACAGACAATCAACAACAACTATATTTGGTTAATTATTATCATTATTCGTATGAGCGATGCTGAATTGAAAAGTACGATAAAGCGGTCCTTGAAAAATCGAAGCCATGATGAATAATTTAAATATCTAAACAAAGTCGGATGGGACGCTAAACCGTGGTCCCCTTGGCGCCTTTCGTTAAGAGTAGGCTAATGCCGACGCCGGGTTTCTCTCCATCCTTACTTCCACACCCTTCCCTCATGACGCAAATGACCTCAGCTGTCAGTCGCCTCCCCCAAATACCATATCACCATATTTAAGGTTTTTCATCATAATCCTGTTTTGCCAAATGTTTATGAAGCTACTATATATTTCATTGCAGAAAATTACACTTTTTTTATATTTGACGCGGCCGTGAAATATTACCATACTATTCACCGCAATATACTTGCTTCATCTCATTTTTTTCGGTTGTTCCGTTGAAAATTTCAACAGATTCAAGCATTTCCACTGCTATTAGCTGGTTGAGCGTTCCACCTCACGAGATGAATATCCTAAGTAACACAAGCACCCACTCCTATCCCTCACTCAGACAAATCCCCCCGAGGGACTTTGATTAACATGCATTGCTATTTAGCGCGAACGCGGAGGTTCCATATAAATATGTGACTCCAGCGGCCCCCGCGAGATGTCCTTGAGCGCCCAGCTGACTCACGCCCAGCTGACTCTAAAAGAGCGCTGAAAATTTCCCGAAATACAGGGGTGAAAAATGTGCGTGTTACAGCCGCGGGCACGGCCTTTATATAAGGCTCTGAATGCAGCATTGGACATCATTCATATTAGCATCGCGGCCATTTCTCGGGGACGAACGAATGTGCCGTGCATGTAAATGCCGGCCAGTGAGTTTTCGCAATGAATGCAGCCGTGGAATCCTCCGGGAATTCGTTTAAGACCGTGCGGAGGGGATTGATTCGATAAAAATTTGCAACATTCCGCCGCAAAATAGGCACAAGGGTCCATTTAGATGTTAATGCCCACGGTAAAATATAAGTCCATATACTAAGAACAAGCCAGAAGGATTCTCTCCCAAAAGGATTTAGAAGCATATTCATCCACAAATGAGTAGTATTCATTTGCTTATAATTTGATTAAATGTTATCGTGAAACTATAAATATTACCTAAGAGATGGTGAAATATACGTCGTAACTTGAGGTAAGACTGAAAATTTACGTGTTGAGGAGCGGTTATTTATTTATTTAATTAAGTTTTATGAACTGACGCAGATCATGAAAAACACTACTTAGAGAACCCTTACGAAGGATAAAAAATAAAGACATATACATCATTAAAATGTTAAACCGACGCTTCATGATGCCTTTCTCGTCGCCAGAGGTAATTATGCAAAAAAAGAATATAGGTCCATAGGTAAAAATAACGGCAAAGACCACGTTCTCATGTTTTCGTGAAAGAAATCCACATGATATCAAAAGATCTGTAACTCCAGCTTCACCAGATTTTTACCGCCACTGTAGAAGCGTTCACAAATGACAGTTTTTTCTGTAAAGCATGACCTCCAATATGTTGCAGACAGGCTCTCTGGATGACGTATTCTAATCTTTCTGTTCACCTTTCGGCAAATACAAATCGTTAAGAACAAATTGCAGCACGCTTATTTTTTTTAATTACAGCTTTTAGCAACACGAAAGCATACACCTAAGAGCTACGAAAACTACATTGAAAAAAGCTGCTTACTTTGATGACCTTCAGCATAATTAATAATTATAACTTATTACCGGACTTTGTGGCGGCGGTTAAGTCCACACCAGTAAACCGATGGTCGCGGTTTCGAATACCGCCTGGACACCCACCAATCCAGGCATGGGTGTTTTTTAATGTCTTGTCCATATATAATATAATAATATTAATTGGGGGACCTTGTGACCATTAAAGACATTATTATTATGAAAGCCAAAGACACATAATTTAAATTTGCAATTCTATTCATACATTCCTAGTCCTTTTGTTGCGTGCTTGCTATGTGGGTTTACATATCCTAATCTTTCGGTTCAACTTTCAACCAATATTAATCGTTAAGAACAAATCGTAGCACTCTTATTAAAATAAATTACAAAAATACTTCCTTGCAGTTTCTACATATTCTGAGTGAAAAATTTCATATAATAAAATAACTTTGTTTTATACCACACTTTATTTTAAATAGCACGATCAGGATCCTGATGATAGCATTAGATGCTGAAACCCGAGTCGTGCTATTTAAAACGAAGTGTGGAATTAAACAAAGTTATTTTATTTTATTCTATAATGAAGCACTTCCACAAAGTAACGCCTGAGACCGTGTCTTATATGACAAATTTCACATTACATTTGAGTGAAGATCTCCTGTGTGACATCCATTTACATAAAATGAATTTCTGAATTAAAGTGTTTTTTTCACAAAGTCATGAGCAAGTTGACCACTTAAAATGTGAGAATGATGGATGTACTGATTACGAGGATTCAACAGAGGTTGACTAAGGCGTTTTACTAATGACTAAAGCTATCGCCAACGTCACCGCGTGGCGACTCAAAGGTATCCTTAGAAATAGTTGAAACCTGCTTTCACGGCTCCGCTATCACTCATATCACAGGACGAGGTGACGAAGGCGACGCGTGGTGGTGAAAAGTTGAAATGAGAAGAGGAGAAAAGGGAGCGCCTCCAAATGTACACAAACAGAAGTACCCGCTTCAATGGGCTTTAGACCCGACGGATGGTTGGAAAGGCACCTCGCAATAATGGAGTCGAATTAAACGAGGCTCTAATTGGATTTGCCCAACACGGAGACACGAGAGTAAAAAGTGACGCAACGAAAATGCTCGCTTATCGCGGACGCCGCCAGAGCCCGCGACTGCCACCTCGCTCTGCTTCCTCGTGTAACACATCCATCCCTTCTCATTGAGGTTTCAAGGAGCAAAGGCGATGAAAAGCCGTTCAATTCACAAAACCGTTCGCAGTCATCCGAGAGACAGAGGAGCACTCATTCGCATGCGATCGTCATCTGTTTCGAGGGTATTTTTGCGGGCCAGACCCGCACAAAACGACGGATTCCACCTCCAGCTCGTAACCGCAGAAAACCAGCGTCACAGATGACATTACATGCGGGACGCGTGACGTGAGAGACGGTAAGTGAATCAGTGTCGCATGATTTTCCTGAATAATGATCCACAGGGATACGAATGATTTTCCAGCAACGCGAAGAGTAAGGCAATTAAAGGCTTCTTTTTTTACGAGTCAAATTATCAACCTTTTTTACTGCAATGTCCATGCGTGATCGACGGTCATCAGATTATTCCGAACTGCATATCATCTCGAACACGATTGGAGAAGTGAAATGGAGAATTATTCGGTACGTAAAGCCCTTGTCCCAAAGGTAATACCCTTTCTCTGGTGCGTAGCCAATAACTACATTTTGTACTGTTGGCTCTGCAAAAATTTTCCATCGGAAATGCTGCGTTGATTGCAACTCTTGAACGAATGACAAATGCCATGCACACTCGAATTTTCTAACGCAATTTCCTACGCGCAAACGTATTTCAGTAATTACTCCTGTAACTGAAACTCTAAGGTTTGACCTATTTTTTCCTCACTACGCGATAAATCAAGCTAATTAGTTAATTATATTAGCTAATTTACTTAAAATAAGCTAATTAATGTAAGCTAGTCATTTAATTAGTCTATTTATAAAAAGTAATAAGGAGTTCAGTCCAAGATATAAAATTTGATAACTAGGAATTTTTCGATTTTCATGATCATTCAGTATGCCTGTTATGCATAACAGAATATGCAGATAGGACAAGACGTCTAATATAATAACGTCATTCATGCAGGATTATTTCACTTAAGCAAGGCAGAAATTGTTTCCTAAAAAGATGATTCGAAGAAAAAAATCTTACTCCATTAACGATTCGCTAAGAGCATAAGGGTATTATGTCCAAGTTGGTCGAATTTTCTTTATTCATCTTTTAGCTGTTGTAAGATTCAACGTCTCCTGCTAAAAGGAAACATTTAGTCCTGCACTTAGCAACAACTTAAAGAAAAAAAGAAAAATATTCCAACTTGGACATGATGCCTTTCTGCAGTTAGAGATTTAAATAAGCACAGGTTTTTTCCTACCAAGAGACTGAACTCAACTACAGTTTTTGTAAATGTTATACTCTTTTATTACTATTACTCATATTTGCCATGAATTCTTAGACTGAATGAGCAACATTATTTCTAATTAAGCGCAACCTATATTTTGCTAGCTATCGTAAATTACGTTTCAAGTTATGAGCTTAAATATGCTATTCATTACCACTGAAAGTACTCATTGAATGGGGAAAATTAAAACAGTAATTTTTCCAATTTTTCTCTAGATAATAAAGATAATTAAGAAAAGCAACCAAACTCTCTTCAATTATTTTTAATCTCTATTATATTACATTTTGCAGAACAAAAAAGCTAGAATCGTTTTGACGTAAATAAGTACTTCTGATTTCTCAGGAAATAAATATTACAATTAGGTACAATCACTTATATACGGATTTAAAACGGTGGGGAGAGTCGTGGAAAGCTTGTCTAAAGTCCTAAGGCACACTCGAGCAGATTTTCGTCAAGATTTAAACGGAAAACGAAACATGAATCCCTTTTGTATCTGACGTAAAAAAATCAAGTCATACATGCATTGAATATCAAGAGATATGACCTATAGTGGAGCACCATTACGACGTTGAGTGCACACTGGAGACTGCTCGTATTCGACTAAAGAGGAAGCTCTCAAGGGCGGAGCGAAGGGTTTGTGCATACTGCTTCGCGTTCATTCACGGCAGACGAAGGACATCCGCGAAGAGTGTAAACATATGAATAACCATCAGCGAAGACTTGAAAGGGATATTGAGAGGTTAGGAAGAGCTTGGGGAAAAGGGGGGATATCGAGGAAAAAGACCGCGGCAAGCCTTGCTCTCAAAAAGCCCTTTCCCTCCAGAGGCACATAAATCAAATAAGGGAAGCAAAAAGGACAACGGAAAAAGGAGAAGGGTCGATAGATAAATCACCATATGTTTCTGATGATTATGAGTGGAATATGTGTATAAATTGTAATCCGAAATTGACTTTTACCACGATTTGATCGAATTCTTACAACACTAATGCTGCCAGATGATGAGTCCACTCAACTACCAACGGATACTTCCATCGATGTAAGCACTGAACGTCAATGAAGCACATTATTACACAAAATATAGGAAAAATTTAAAATAAAATGTATAAAATATAACTGATAACTTCAGGCTTTACTTAGTGAAATCTCTCCATATTGGAAATAAAGAAATAAAACTTTGTAAAGTTCACACCTGACGATGTAAACAACCAACCAACACCTGACGACGTAACCAACTTACGAAACCCGGGTCGTGCCCATAATTAAATAATGGTGAACCTTAAAAAGTTTTATTTCTTAATTTCTAAATGTATAAATATTTTTAACTTGATTTTTTAGCAAAAAACTCGTTGGAAAATAAAATTCACATTTCACGTTTCACACAAATGAATTATTTCCGATCAGACCGTTTCGACTTCCGATCAGAGGTTTCAACAGTCTTCAGACAGTGAAGAAAGCCTGCTGCTTGCTAAAGCTAAAGCTGCTTGAAAACTGATGAGAACGACTGCAATTCTGTTGACAAAGTACGCAATACATTTGCGCTTAGTATTATCCAGTCGCAATGGAGAGTCCTTTACGGGCCAGACAAGATCAAATGGGCTCGGTTATCAATTTATTCAGCAATAGACTTATATGAGAGATGTACAGAGACTTGGATAAGACAAGCAAATAGTGTGACTCAATTTTCAAGTTTACTTAATATACCCAAAAATGACTGTCCACATTTTATACTGAAGTTTTTAGAGCAATAAAAGCTCACGCCCGTGAGGATTATAGACAACTGTTTCCTGTGGTTTGACCTTTTCCTTTCGTTCACGCCAGCAAAATCTCTTCAACTATCTCTCATCCGTCGACCGACACACAGTTCTGCTAATCCACCTCGGGAAAACCGCCTTACAACCCCCTCCCACCTAATTCAGAGCCCGACAAACCCTATTTGTGTCACATGGACGCGTGGAGCCTATCCTCTTTCCCTTTGAGGTCACAGAGGTCGCGTGACCGCACCACACGGGACAACGACTTCACGCCTTTCCCACCGGCTTGTGCTGCCATCTGGTTGCCCGGAATCTCCCCCACCCCCTCCTAACCCTTCCTTCCGTAACCAACCCAGAAAATCCCGAGTCGAACACTAGAGGCATCCTTGTCAAACATTTTGGGTATCCTGCCGAAACATACATTCCTCCCTTCCTCACCCCCAGACCCTAACCCTGACTACATCCTGACCCTCTTACCCCCTCTCCTTTGTACAGTCCCTCTCATGCCAGCCCATGGATGGTAGAACCTGTTATTCGGAAACGACACAGATCGACGAACTAAGTGACCCCCCCAAGTGTCCCCTAAAATGGCAGATAGAGCACAGACAATATAAACTACTATGAGACAACATTGCCAGTGATATGTAACCCCATCCAGTGATATTTATTTACTTATTTATTTATATATTTATTTATTCAGAGTATATATTATTGTTGCAGATATCCATTCAGAGTATATATATTGTTAAGTTACCACCGTAATTTACCTTGGCACGTTGGTGACTATTGTTTTAGAGTTTACAGGTATTGTTTATATTTTATTGTACCGTGGTGGCCTGACGGTGGTTTTACGGGTTTCCCACCTCCTTAGGGCAAATGCCGGACCAATACCACTCCTGTACCAGTGATTAATTCCCAGTAACACTGAAGAGGCGCAAGCCTATAACAGCTTCACGAGATTTTGTTATTGTTAGTGCTGTTATTTCAAATTCTATGTAATTGTTTCTGCTCGTGAATAAAACATTTTGAACTGAACTGAGATAAAATTCGCGTTCGCTCCGGCGAGCCACGCCTTTAATATCCACAGACTACGGAGGACAATTTGTTTATGTCTTACTTCCACAAGTTGACCCGTTAAACAGCGGGCTGGAATCGAAACATAAGGACAAAATTTTAAATGGCATTTTCCAAGGTCATTCACCTTGTGATTCAACCTGCCAGTTGGTACAGGCCGTTTTACACGGTACACGAAATTGCGCAATCTGACGTACGTGCGAAGGCGCAGTCAAAATTGCGTCGTGTAAAGCGGTGAATTGCTAGAACACAAGCGAGAATGCGTGGATGCGAGACGGCAAAATAGCCCCTGTTCCAATTTCGTTCATGCATTCGCGCAATTCCACGCCATTTTAGAAATTAATGCAGCTCTAACCTGAGCAATTCCGTACCCCGTGTAAAAACGACCTTATGACTCGGTAGGTTAGAGCCTTACCCAAACTAAAGGCCTGGTTACACGATACATTTACACGAACGGGTTAATGTGTAAATGTATGAACGCGAGAATGAACGCCAAAATGCACCATGTAACCACCCAACTTGTGCGAATGCATGCACAGAAAATAGAACCTGTTCTAATTTCGTTCATGCATTCGTACATGTTCCGTTCCCGCCAAAACCATTCACGCAAACGTACATTAACTTGTACATGTTAATGTACCGTGTAACCAGGCATTTAAACACAGACGCGTGTCATTCATGCATTCACGGCCACCTCGCACTTCGCGGATTTTGTTTGAGGCGTGCACCCAGGAGTGGAACCCGGAACTCAGTGGCTAAACGTCCATGGCACTGCGCCGCTTCCCTTTCCCAAGGTAAAAACCTTAAAGTTGTCATCCCTCGGAAAAGTGAAGTGAGTCACGGGTTTCCTAGGCCAGGCGCGCGCAGCAGCCATTCGTTCAAAAAATTATGTTGATTTCAGGCGACGGAAGCGGATTTTTGATTTTTCTTAAGATTTGTTCTTCAATGGCACGTGCATCTTATCTCATTTCAAAACTACTCAATCTCAGGCTTAATAAAGAAAGTATCATGAATAAGCTACCTGTCTCTAGTGAGGCCTCACTTGGAATATGCTGCCAGCGTGTGGGACCCTTACGAAGTAGGACTAATAGCTGAAATCAATCGAGTACAGCGCAGGGCAGCCAGATTTGTGATGAGTTGTTACGACAAAAAGTGCAGCGTTTCAAGTTTCAAGGTTTAACTTACTTAGGAAACTCGAATAAGATGTTTTCTCACACGACCTGAATCACATCCTTCGTTTACCATCGTACTGTAGTAGACGTGATCATGAGAATAAATAAAATAAATAGACTGCAAAACAGAGAGATTTAAAATGTCATTCTTCCCTCGTACTATTAAGGATTGCAACGTTGTCTCAATTGATAGGATTAATGGCATCGCTCGCTAGGATCACTCATTGCATGTTTTTTCATAGTTCTAACCTTGCATGTATTTGATCTAGGAATTACTAACCATTAGCAATTTTTTTAATGAATAAGCATGTATATTTTGCTAGTGTGCGTAATATTTCTAAGACCGTGCGGTGAGCATGTGGCGGTCCTCTTGCAAGCTGCATGTTGGTGATTTTTCACCCCCTGCCAAACACCCTAGAGGTGGATCGCAGGGTATTATGTAGATGTAGATAAATAGATGACGCCAGTTTTCCACTTAATTATTGCAATAGCGTCTTCGGTTGATAAATATTTTCGACCATCCAAGAAAACTGTGAAACGTCGTTCTTTGGTAAGTTTTGACATTTTTTCTGGCCCATAAGAGGAATATAGCGGTTTAAAATAGCAATCCCGTAGTGAAATTCCCAACCTTTTTATTTAATAATGACGCGAAGTTTCATTTCTCTAACTTTAAAATCGTCATTCTAAAGTTTTGCCCACTTTTTTCGATTATACACTACTCTGACTTCTCGAAAATGCAGTTTAATTCTGGGAGAACAGTATCCTGCGGCGAAGTGGAAATCAGTGTCAAAGGAGTACCCATTTGGAAATGCCGTCATTTTTAAATAGGTGTCAAACAAATGGACGGTTCAAGCAGAAATGAAGGAGCGTACTATTAGCGCTGAAATTATATGGACACCAGTTTGGATGCAAATACATAAATAGCAAACGACTAAATAACGAAGAAGTGCAAATATTATAGCATCATCATTTTCCTTGTTCAATTTTTGGATTTTTAAACAAAATATATATTTTTTGCATACATTTAATGAAGTTTGCACCAAAAATTACAACAAAAAAACACCGAATGAAGTTTCTCTTTTCCCGGCATCGGTGACGGCGGGGTAACGTCCTCGCCTGTCAAACAAGAGGTCGCGGGTTCGAGTCCCGCCTGGGTAGGTGTTACCGGGTCAAGGGCGTGGTTGTTCGTGTACGTTTACTTGTTAAATTTGTTGAATACCCCGATTTAAAACGGCCAATATGAGCTGTATTCGGTGGTTCGAAAATAAAAAAATTTAAAAAATAATATTAATATCCAACCAGCATGGTTTCTGGAATTTTCCCAAGGTTTAAAAAGACATAAATTGGTTCCCTTCTACCCGGTTTTATTGTTCTCTACCGGATTCAACGCAATAATCTAATTTTCAACAGGTTACAAAACATCAAAGATAGCAGTCGCTCACAATAATCAGAGGATAGGGAAGGGATCATTAAAGGGGTTGGGGAGGAAAGTCTGGTAAGTAGTATATAGGTTTCTCGAAGGAAGCATGGGCAGTATCTTGAAATTATAATCCGGTTGAAGGATCTGGAGGGACTCTTCCATTTACAGGTATAATATACACATGCTTAAATGTTTACCACGTCTTATATGTTATGTAGCATGTACACACATTCACCACGGTTGAAACGAAAATTGTACCAGATTTTGAAGATTTTTGAGCGCTGCACCAAATTTGATAACCTTTAACTTTGGATGCAAGACATTTTATTGCAACGAAACTTGGTGCTTTGAATCACATTTTGTAAAATGCGAGAAGAACATAACTGAGGCATCTTAGGGTTTCTTCCCTGAGGCCATTAAAAATCCATTTCATTATAGCTTTAATAATTTTTTAACGTGTAAAAAGTCATTAACTGCATTTCATTTGCTTTGATCGATATTTATCGTAACATAAGAGCTTTTGGCAGACCATACACTTGGTATCATGAGATGGTAATCACGCAAGAGATTATAACGGCAGCGATAGAACTCATAAATAGATTAGATGACTTGTAGAGTAGCCTACTAACCTATATAAATCTTAATCCATGTTTCTTAATTTTAGTATCATTTCTAACGGCATGTGGAAGTATATTTGTCAGTATGCGTGACGCTTTTTGGACTGTGTGGTGTGCATTTGGCAGTCCAATTGCATGCTGGTGATTGATCACCCCCTCCCAAACACCCTAGAGGTGGCTCGCAGGGTATTATGTAGATGTAGATGAAGCTATATAGGTACATGATGTGCGAAGCATGTGATGAATTCAGGGGTTTCGCTCCATCCAATATGCTGATGGGCCCTTTATGGACCAACACGCAGATAAACGGGGAGACATCACATCAGGTAGGCAACCTCAATATCGAAGTTGGCGGAAACGAAAAAGACAACGGTTGAAGTTGTAATTTGACTAGCGTCAAGGGGAAATATTTACGGCATCTTAGCTTCTCCCTGCATCAAAATTGAGTAGTAGTTTCCTCCTCGAAACTTAACGGCGTGGTTCTCCGGAGTTGACCCAAGTTGTCAAACGTCAGCGCCGCATCATCGTCAAACTTTCAGGCGAGGTATAAAGGTTCAGTGCAGGTGGCGTACGCGCCCTGAAATCATCTCCTCCAAGGCAGGTACTCTCTCTCAGAGTATCATCACGATTTTATAAGCACCGGTGAATATTCTGACGGGCCGTTGCGTGAACGAACAGCGCAGGCGAAATAATGGTCCCTTCGCAGCCCCGGCCCCTATATATCGCCGTCGTCCGCACGGGAGCCTTTCCTTTTGCCAGCGAAGGGTTTACGACCGATGACGTCAAGGCTGCCGCCGTCGCCCTGTCGGATGCCGATGACCTATTCATTGCCTCGGCGGTGGAAAAATGCGGCGGGCTCGTCCGAATTAGCAAGCGCTTCCTCACGGCATAACCCTTTTTGGACAGTACGTACTCCCAAGTGTCCCCAACGCGCCACCCTAACACTTTGAACATGGCTTGCTCGACTCCATCCCTTCCAAGGTCTCCTGGCTGCGTCCTTCAGAGTCCACTTCTCCTCCCCTCCTGCATATTTGAAGGCTCGCTGGGTAGAGAGGGGGCGGGGGTAGTCATGCGGTGGAGGGGGACGGGTCTCGCCCGCCAATTTGAATTTTAAATAATGGTGGCATCATGCCTGGTCTTATGTGTGAGAGGAGACGAATCTACATCGCCTCCAACAGCGGATTCCCTTCTTCCCAGCTCTATACCAGGGGCAGGTTCATCCCCTGGTCCTTGGGTTTATCCGCGGCGGATGTCCTTTTTACCGGCTATCTTCTCCCTGTGTCCCACACCCTACTGAACCAAATAAACCCTGAAACACGCCAACCTAACTTCCCTGGAACATTAGCTCCAACCATCTTTTATCGATCCATAACTTCTCGTTCCCATGCATATTATTCCCCCAAAATTATTTCATGCCAAGGTTCATCGCCTAAGAACGCCTATATGAATAGTTAATTCAATTTAGTTATACTTTAAAATCCTAAATACGGAATAAGATTGTCATAGCTTTTATTTCTTATTTCTATTGCACTCTAAACTATATATCCTGAGATTTTTTTAAAACTTTTCATAGATTATTTAGAAGTAGAAGCGAAATAATTGGTTGCGTTTCCGAAAATCTTAGAATTCATGATGAATTCCTTGGAAAAACATGCTTTACACGGGATATCTTCCGCGAAGAATCCACATCCTCCTGAATCAAATGAACCTTGAAAACCAGCCACCATATCTTCGGCCATCAGATCCTACTATATTTTCTTTAACGTTAGCTTATGATTATCTTTCTAGCCGATGTTTTTTTTTCAAAATATGAGGAGTTATGGAAACACTAGTAACGTGGATCCCTTTACACGTACTTATTAAACCCTTTTCTTTTCTATAATATCGATCATGTTCAACGAAGCCAGGCAATTGCATACTCAATATTCCTGAAGAAAGATGCACCTTCCAACCACATAATAAATATGATACAGTCGCTCAACTGCAGCGATTCAACTTGCATACATGCCAATCCTTGGATTGTAATACTGCTATTATAACAATTTTGTGCATCATGAAGTTGACCTTTTTTACACCTCCTATAACATTTGCGCCCCTGGGCATGCCTGTTTCTCTTTCAACCTCGACTTGAGAGTGAAGTGCCCGCATGCCCCTCAATGAGAAGGTGAGGAGATAAAAAGATGCAGCCGGAGTGAAAGAAAGATCTCACAGAGCCGTAAGATAGGTTAGCAAAGAAGAAGTGAGGGAGCGGGGTGAGCAGAGCAAAAGGTGCCGTCACAGAGGCCCCGGCAAAAGATAGGGGTTTTCGACCGCGCCGCCTGAAATGAGCCGCGCTTTGGCATGGGAGTTTTCTCTGAAAAGTCTCAGCTGCCTCCGGCTTTGAAGCGGCCAAAGTAAACACGAGACGCGGAGGGAAAAGGCGACGGAGCTGATCTTAATGCAGGCGCCAACTTATCAACTGATTATGTTCACGGGCCGTGAAATTCTTTCCCTTCATTTTCATATCTTAATCGTGGTGAGTCATTACGAGACTCGATCTTTGATGTACCAAAAGTTAACTTTCGCAAAATACTATATAATACGGACTCTATTTTATTTTTTGGGGTGAACGTCTTAAGCGAAAAAAATGCATTCCGCACAAGGTAACGCGGTGTGATTTTCTTGCAACTTCACGTATGATTTGTGAGCGAGCTAAATTTTTGGCTTTCAAATATTTGTAATTGAAGTGCTCCTTCAGTTGTACAGTTAAGAAACGAGGTTTTTTACAATTTCTCTTACTCATAAAGGTAGAGTAGTGACTTCTCACCATCACTAAATATATAAATTCGAAGCTTCAATAATTTAATGCGTTTTAGATGATCATTATAGGTACAAAAATAACCTTAATTTATACATTACTTATTGCAATAAAAGAATACACAGCGTGAATTTAAAAGCATGTCATGTTCTCAAATTTCGTATAGAATACTTCAAGCTACCACGCAAAATATATCGCTAAAATAATTCTAAAATAAGCAGTTGTGGCCTTCATTTGCAACACAGAATTGATGTTCATTTAGATCCATGATGCATTCAGAAAATTTTTTATAGCAATTCTGTTTGATGAAGCGTAGCAAACGGATTTTCGTCAAATTAGAAAGAAAACTAGGCTACGACACTATGATCTTTTGGTCTGGCCTTAATCTAAGCATTGATAATTTTCATTCAATATCCGGATTAACATAATGCACGAAACATTAATTTAATTTTGAAAATTACCCAATGAATTCAGCCAAGAAAAAAACGAGAAAACGATGGCAATATTTAGAACACGAATATTTGAATGGTTCTGTAATTAGCACTGCCAAGCCGCCACCGCATACAATATACCTGTATAGATAAGAGGGCTGCAGATTTTAAAATAGAACACATAAAATAATTCTTATTTTAAATAAAATTGAAAACACTCCTCGAGTGTATAAAAATTACTGATTACATTTTCGTACTAAAATTATTTTTTACCTTTTGATGAATTTACCAACTCGCTCGTAAATCATTCACGTCGTATATTTAGTCCGCAATTATACAGATAAGGGACGATCACCTTACTCAATGGATTGACACACTAAAATGCTTTTAAAAAGGAGATTAAAATACGATAAAAGAACCGTAAAATGGGATTAAAGACCATTATATTTTTATTATCATTAAACCGTTTAAGGCTTGGGAAAACCGAGAAAAAAGTCACATAAAACCACTATGTCAGTCAAGCAATCTCATCAGTATTGATTGGCACACGAGGTGTAAAAAAGGAAGAGAATAAACGCAAATTTTTATAACGAGGCCTCCGCACACTCGATATAAATGCTTTTAGATCAGGCCAACCGATTCCGTAGCGAGCCACTGGTGATCCACGGGCAAAGCGATAAGCATAAGCCGCTCAAGAAATTAAGACCGGATGGGTTTCACAGTGGCACAAGCGGACATTATAACCACACTATATTTCCAGGTGTGACAGAAACACGAGAATAAGTTAATCATTTTTTCGAACGGATAAATGCATGGTATTTGTTTTAATCGATATGTATTCCAATAGCAGTCTTAAGCTATACATACTAATGATGCAATTTGGACCACTAATTTAGTGAAAACTATTCTTATTTTTGTAGGTAAGAGCAGAAAAATATCTTGAACATACGATAATTTCACGAAATCACACCTCATTTGTTCGGCTATTTAATCCGAAGTTTGGTTTAGAACCGTGAGGGTAGGGTTTAAAGTATACCGGGACTAGCCGCGGTGATAACTTATACGGGAATCACCCGCAATCCACAATCGTGCGAAAGATCCACAGAGAAAAAAATCATTCGCCTTGACCGGGATTCGAACCCGGAGTGTCCGGTAGTGTCCACAAATATCCACAGGGGAGAATGACGCCTCGGTAGCTTAACTGGCTAAAGCACTCGACCGGAAATCGGGGGATCCTGGTTTGAATCCCGGTCAAGGCGGATGATTATTTCTCTGTGGATTTTTCGCGTGAGGGTAGGGGTCACCCTGGACTAAGCCTGAGGTATATGAATAGCACATTCTGTATAGTCGGGCCAGTCCCATTCCCAAGGCCTTTTCGCACGAGAATTTGTTAATGAGTGCCCAAAGATTTCACAAGGAACTCTAACCAGGGACCATTCTGTCCGCTGAGCGCACTAAACACTAGGCTGCCCCAATACCAACAATCGAGCTCAATTCCCATAGTTACAATTAGGATAAATCAGTATCATATCGAATACAACTGATAGCAAGCCTGTAAGTTGAAAGGCACTTCGTTTTCCGAAACTTTGGTCTCGTTAGAACCCGAGAAATATTATATCAATGGTTTGCGAGTCCGCTTTGTGGAATGGTGACATGATAGATTTAAAAAAAAATATGTTGTATTCCACACAGTATTTATTTAAAAACTCAACCGGTTTCGATCTTTTCAGGTCACTGTCAAGAGGTAAATGAATATTGCTAGAAAATCTTTTGTTATCATAACTAATAAAGCAGAGCATATAATTATCGAAACACTCCCAAGGTACACCAAAATCCCTCTTTCAAAGCAGCGCCTGGAGTCAAAACACCCTCTGCCACATACCGCATTGAGGTGGTTGTGGTAGCATGTAAATGTCCATCAGGGCAAGGCCGTAGCCAGGGGAGGGGATCAAGGGGTATCGATCCCCCCCGAAACGAAAAAAAATTAGATATTACCCACTTTTTGCGCACTTAGTGCTCACACTACGATCTTATATAGCGGCGCAGTGATATCTAGTAGTGCGTGGTGATAGCACGTGGTATCACTACTCACTACTAAATGTCACTAGATAGCACGTACTGTACCAACTACGCAAGCAACGCAACTTCGGGGTCGTGTTCGAATTGAATTAAGGAATAGTCGATAGGCTTAGAGATTCCAAATACTCACAAACTTCTAAAGATCTTCGCAACACTGCCGCATGTACTCCTGAGAGGACTTTGTCATCTCTAAAACGCCTCAAAACTTATTTAAGAAACTCTACAGGCCAAGAAAGGCTAAGCGGTTTGGCTTTGATGTCAACCCACCGCAGAACTGACATCGACACCGAGGAGTTAATTAATTTGTTCACTACAAAGAAAGCTAGAAGGCTAAAGTTAATTTTATAATAATATATTTGTATTTTCCTTAAAGGGCTTATAATAAATGTGTATATTTAACTGTATACGCTATTTTATTTATCATATAAAAATAATTTTATGTTTGTCTACTATTCCATAAAACCCCCCCGAAAATATTTTCTGGCTACGGCCTTGCATCAGGGGCCTTCAATCTGCGGCCAAACGCAGCCCACTAGGGCCTCTCATTTGCTCTGTGGACAGAATTTTCGTACGAAAATAAATAGAACGAAAATTTTATCCAATTAAATCCTGCCAAGTCAACCACAGCTTATGTCGGCGTGTAATATAAACGACATCCACGATCTGATTCCTTTTTATCTGGACCTCGAGTGTGTAGAAGGCCCTCAAACTGTTGTTCGATAGTACGATAACGAGGTCTTCGTCCTGAAAAGTTGGGCAACCCCTGATTTACATGAAGAGGGATGGAAGGCAATATTCAGACATGTGCGGCGAGTCCATCCCAGGACGTGCTGCCACCAAAAACAGCGGCGGAGGACGAGGGAATTAGAGCCGAAGGAACACCACATTTCACCGTTGCGTGGAGAGCGTTTAATTGGCGGGGAGTGAAGTACTACCTCGGGCCAACCCACAAAACGACCCTGGGTGTGATTTGTGGCCACCGCAGAATCACGAACGCTCTTCAGGCGAAGAAGGAATCTCCATAACGTGACGATTTGACCCGGGATAAAAAAAAGAGATGGCCGCCGAGCAATAAATGAAATCACGAGTGCTACGATCACTAATCGTCCGACTTAATTTTAGCCCTCAAGCCATAAAGCTTTCGAAACAATGGCGGGTATTTCAGCAAATGGTAAACCTGGATAATTTTAAATCGTGGATACACATTAAAGAGCTTCTATTAAAATTTATCGCCTTTAAACCATCAAATAACATCGTCAGACCATAAAATTTAAATGATCAAGCAGAAAGTGATTGATCTCTGAATGTGATATTTACTAGGCCCTTGTATCCCAAATTTTATTCTTTTTCATAGAGGAGGAAAATCATTATCCAGAAAAATATACCTACTATTTGGAGATATATATCTTCCGAATAAGCCAGTGTGCAGAAAATGTATTTCACCAGCTTAAATTAATCCAATCACAGATCAATGTAATTTTCATCCGCATGATATTTCCGTCCAGATATTCCGTTTCTCTAATGACTGGACTAGAATATTTTTATTATTTTCTCCCCCACGTTTATTCGGTTAGATAATTGTTCACTATCAAATTGGAAGTTTGTCCTCAAATTTATTTTGATTCTGGCTTTTTATTTTGATTCGGAATCAGATCGCTCTCACAACATTTGAGTGGGTTCTACACTCTGAGAGCTATACTCTTAGAACATCACTCTCTCCTACGCATAAATAAATATAAGTGAAATTTCTACTTTATTGTTAAGAGTACAGCAAGATTTCGTTGTTGTTGGAGTACATGTGATTCTCCCTTTAACTTTAATGCTCGTACATCTATGGCAATTTGAGAGGATTTTAATTTAGGAACCGAAATTCCCTTCCATATTGGTAAGCAAATGATGAAATTTAGTCATCAAATCTGTAATTTTTCCCCGACCGGCTCACCGGCAGTCATCCTTAATTTCAGGGGCAAATTTCATTAAAATTGAATTAATTAATACGACTTTTTTTCGTCGAGAATAAATTAATAGTTAACTCATTTGCCGAACTAAGGAGTGAGGACCACAGAGTGGTTATGAAATATTGAACCGTTGGGGTGAAATTAAAATAGGCCATGGAGGGTGAGGAGATACCGATTGAGTTAAAATAAATCTGGAGCGTCCGAAGTGACAACAAAGAGCATTTCACAAATAACTCCTAATAAAGGATCGCAAATAATTGTGGGACATTTCAAGGTATTTCATCCCTAATCATTATGCGCAAATTAAATTAGGCACCAATTCGCATAATTATGCAGGCACACATTCTGCTCATGCCAAAATTTCCACAAAATAATACGAATCTGCATTTCGAAACATCCAACGCGGTTTCTTCTGCATCGAAAATATTGTGAGTGATCCAAGAATTACTCTTGTTCATCTGATTTTGCAAACGTTTATATTTTTATTCAAGTAGCTAAACTATAGGTGGCAAAGGAAGATTGTTTTGGAATTTTGCCACGGAAAGTGAGGCCTTGAATGATAGCTAATGTTAGCACAAGAATATTAAATACTCAGCTTCAATTACGAATTAGAATCCAAGCCCATTAAAGTCCATTAATCCTCCTGATGGAAATGTCGTTTTCCTTCAGATATACCTCTCTTCATCTTTATCTTCCCAAAGAACACCACCTTTTTATGTCGTTGTACCGTCATATTGCTGTGTCGTTGATATAAAGTTTCGATTTCCTTTGGCATAAAAATTCTGATTATAATATTCGAACAATTGAACAGTAGCCGTAACATTATCCGAATAATCTGGGTGTAAATTTTAAATTTACGATTTTAAGGATTTTTTTTAATTTAAAACCAATAGCCGTCGGAGATGTGTAGTAACATTGTTTTCATTATTTTACCAATTCTCAGAATGCGACTACGTGAAATAAAAGTTACCAAAAGAGTTCAATACCCGAAAAAAATTATTCCCTCAGTCAGCACTTATGAACATTAGTCAGCAACTTGAGTTTCACTACGGTGGACCAACACTAAACTTCTCTGTTTTCGTTCTTTTAATAAGCTACTTTGAGGTTGAGAGTTCAGGTGGCTATTAAGGTGAATCAAGTATTTGATCATCACGTGCACCAACAGCATTATCAAACAGCGTAATCAACGTTTACAGGAGAGCATTAAAAGAATCGCACCATACATGAGACCGCAGAGTTCAAAACAGGAAGTTTACCACCTGACAGGAAGTAAGTTGACAACAGAACGTTGCGGAAACGTGCGTCATGACTCCGCAAGATAAAGATTCATCGAAATCACGTGATCACGTGGAAAACAGAATGTTAGCAGCTAAAGTGGCGCGGTCTACCGTGATCATCCGTGCAATATAAGCCGAGAGCTTCCAGGGTACTCCTCACCTTCGTCCCCCTATGTCTCGCGAAAGGTTCACCCCTACTGCAGTCAAGATGGTCGGCATCAACAGCTGACTCTTCCTCTTCGTAGGAATCTTGGTCATCGGCATTAACCTGGTCACTACGAGTGAGTAGCTAACTTTTTAAGCACCAAGCTAGTAATTTCATTATCGTACTCCTGGTTCATCAAAATGGTACTTACTCTACGTTAAGCTCAAGCTTAAATACATATTACAACCATTTAGTGAGTTATATCTTGACTTGTACTGACCAAAAGTTTTTTCCTTTAAATCTCTGAAATATAAGTCCCAAATTCACATTCAAATTCGTTCTTAAAATACGCACAGAAAGCCACATTTTTCAAACCTAAAATATCTTATATTTCCAACGCCGATGCCAAAGACCCCAAGACCGTCGAATAAAGTCGACTAGTCTCTGAGAAATCTATCAAAAAAAAACATGAATGTCATTCGTATAAAAATATTATCAGTATTGGAGAATCTGGAATGATTTATATTCACGCCTACCGCATCCAAGACATCCTTTAAAAATTAAATACAAGCATGCTCTCCCTTGGCCCTTATAATTCAGTCTTATATCATGAAGTACTATTAATAGAAAGTGCTTTCAAAATCTTGGCTAGGTATTGATTTGATAAGCAATTTCAACATCCTTAAAAATGTGTTGCAATGATTTTTATTTTGTTGTTATTGTGCAATGATTTCGATATTTTGTAATAATGCACACTTTTCTGCGCATGAACTTGCCCTGATCCTTAGACCTTGTTTTCCTGTTCAGCCTCGTGCGTCGGATGGCAATTCCAGCAAAATAGTGCCCTTTTGGGGAGCCTAATTTCATTCTATTATTGCTGACGCTTTTTGTCTGCTATGAATTAGGATTAGGCTCCGATGTTAAGGAAGAGAAATTCTATCCTGCATTGTCCAATTACGAAATAAAACAACTTTTTCCCACGGTTAGGCAGGTATTTTTGTATTCCCGGGTTTGAATAGCTATTAAAAAATTCTACGGATTAAGGCAACCTTGAATAGATTACTTACGACGTAATCTGGCATTCTCCCCCACCCTTCACGACTTTCGTCTCCCATTCACGATATATGGCACTCCCGTACAAACAATCCTATTTTATACCTTCCTTTTCCTCATTTACCCAAACTTCTACTCTCTAACACCGTTTTCAAATCCCCCTTCCCCCGAAGTACTACTTCTCCATCCATATCTACATCCATACCTGATCCAGATGCTGCTACTCCTCACCCACCATGTCCTGCACTTCGTCGTCCCTCCTCCTCTCCGTCCACTTTCCTTCATTCCTCTTAATAACCACATTTGGAGCGCCTCCAATACTTTCTCGTCCTCCCTCCCATGTGTTCATGTTTCCGTACTGTAAAACGCTACACTCCAGATCAGACCCTTCTCTAGCCTTTTCTTTTAACTCTTACGTAACGATCCCCACAGCAGCTTACACCATTATTGAAAGTCTCCTGAGCTAATGAGATATTCTTTCAGCTGTTTTTCTTATTGCATCCGTTTTCCTCATTTTCGGGGCTAAAATACTCGAATGGGCTTAACCGCATTCCTTTTTCACCAGTAAGATACGGTGGAACTTGAATATTTAAACTTAAAAATTGTTGTAGTATTATACTTCCGGCTACGTACGAAATTTTGAGGGTCACACAATGAGAATAAATATGTCCTCCACTAACCATATCTATTTCTTTTGACACATATGTACATCATCGCAAATTAAATTCCTGCAAATAATTATTATTATACCCACAGTCTACAAGTTGATAGGAATGACTGCGTAAGTTACGTCATAGCATAAAATAGCATTCTATTCTTATGCCTTTATTTACATGAATTTAGTGCGTGAGAGATTTTAATAATGTTTTAATAAAATCCATCAATTTGATAATGTTTTAATCAAATCAAATCATAGGTATGATGCAGTGGAATTTTTACATGTTGAATTAAAAACTTGCAATTTCCCACGATTATAAAATTAATTACGACCTACGTTTCAATTTTATTCTATACTTCCTTCTACATACCACCGAATTTTACAACTTCAGCTTGACGATGATGAAGTTGCACTGATACCTAGATCGTAATATATTTAATAATCGTGGAAAATTGTAAGTATTTATATCAATTATTTTGATAATATTCGTCCACCCTTCACGACACGATAAATAGGAAGAATGGATGTTGCGCCAGATTAAAGAGAATACTATAAAAAACGATCGGGGAAACGGAATTGCAAGAAGAATAGGATGGCATAAGGACTGGATGGGGAAAAAGATAAAAACTGAATAGAACAGGAGGAGGGGAGCTTGTTCTTAGAAGGGTCTAAGGCGGAAGAGATGTGAGGTAGAGACACTCTCCTCCCCGACCCCCCTCTATTGTAGGATCGAAGGTTGCTGGCACTCATGATCGGATAAGGGGTACTTGAACTGGTTCTGAGATTTCCCCCAGCGTACTTCTTGAGCTTTACGCTACAAGGGCGCATTTCCTTCGGTTCCCCTTGAGTGGAAACTTGGCTGTCGGCTCCGTGCAAATAGTACAAGAGCGTTTGCTCGGAGCCTTGTCAATTGTGAACGCTAGGGCAGTTTTAGATAATCGGAATCGGAAAAAAGGGATATATGCGCTACGTCTTGAAGGCACTTGTAACTTCAAATCCTGCCTATATTCCCTGGAAGCAGTCAATATGCAGAGGGCCTTTTTATATGCCGTGCAAATACAATGGCCTAATAGAATCGTTCGACTTCATACAGACCTATTTTTTTTAAATTTCATGCAAATTTTTTGAGCCAACATCTTTTTATGCTCATTTGGTATAAAATCAGTGGATATCATAATTTTAGAAGAAAATCGACTTTAATGCCAAATACCGCTCCGACATAATATTAAATTGTATTTTTAAATAATTGAATCGAAACTTATTAAATCGAAATCGAAACAGCTAATGCATTTTTTTCAAGAGATTGAATGAAAATATATTATTTTAACCCGTAGACCTCTTTTTCATACGCGTACTAGAATATCATACTTCTATGAAAGCTTCGTCAAAAATAACGACAAAATAAATAAATCTCATCAAAAATAAGTTACTAAACTGACTTTTTATTACATTACAGGATGATATTTACAGGAGATGACCGTAAGCTAACGTCGCTTTTGCCAAAAGGGAGGGTAGGGTGGAAAGAAAGTCAGCATTAGCCTGCTGTTAATGAAAGGCGCCAAGGGGACCACAGATTAACGTCCCATCCGACGGACAGAACAATATGGGAATCGTGTGATGGAGAGAAATCCCCATTTCCTTAACAAGAGGCATTTCCTCGAGTTAATATATATTCTCAGATACGTGAAAAACTATCACGTTAGTGGACCTAAACACCCATTATCTCCAGCCAATAATTGCATACATAACCAACTACTTCCAAATTAATAAGGATTAAGCAAACTAAGAAAACGTATTTCAGACACCCCGTGAGGATATTGATCACGGCTATCATATTTAAAATTTATGCAAGTGAAGTTGCGTCGTCATCGCCTCGCTGAAGTTCGGAAAATACAAAAGGAAGATTGAAATTAAATGGAATATTATACAACACTTAAATGCAATCGAACGGCTTCATGAACAATTCACTGTTAGCTTTAAAAAATAAAACCAAGGGTTGAACGTTGATATGAACATTTTACTACAATGTAAATAAATGTTAATAATCAAACATATATTCGAGGTTTCCAGGATAAATTAATGGGGAACGTAAAATTAGAATTGTAATAATCAATAATATTTCCGATTGATAGATATTCCAAAATACTAGTATGATGTTTGAATTTCATCGTGTAAACACACTTACAATTAGTTACTATTGGGGAAAGTATTCCGACGAAGTTTTTGATGGGACAATCTGAATGCAATAAAATTTTTAAACTGACTATTGGCACGATATTCTTTGGCCAGAATCACACAATCATTTTTTTGTCTCTTCCAAGCGATAGCTTCAATGATAGCGGAAAAATGACCGTTTCACGATATATTTCCCGCGATGGCTCAAGGAAGGAAATCCTATCCCTTTTTCCACCATTCTGCACCTCCCTTTTGCCGTCGCTGGGACCATCGCTAGTTAGTACCTTCGATCAGCCAATAAGACCCCACGACCGCTGACAGCGATGGTAACGTTACGCTTGGCTTTTAATTGAATGGCAGTTTTTAAATGCGAAAAGTGAGATAGATATCTGCTGAATCTCATATCCTCAATTTAATTTAACAGGGTGGAAGTACGGTTTAACAGCCCTGGCTTCAAAGTTTGGAAACCGCACCATTTGGTGAAACAATCCATGACGAAGAATGGGAGTCCACTTCTCCAAAATATTGCTCCCATTCTTCCGTAACGACTTTCGAGGGACGCTAATTGCTATCTAAAAACCTATTCGAACGATTTCACGGCCAAGGGTGGTCTAAGAGATGGCGCAATTGCACACATATAGAGAAAATGAGCTAGCGAAATGTACTGGAGGCCTTTGGAAACTCTGGAGCATCAACCCTTTTGATCAGAGGGGTCTCTAAATGCTGAGTACCAGGGATATACTCCACGGAACCCCTTGTGGATGTTGATTATGTTGGGGAGGGAAAGGATGATACCTGAAGTGCAGTTTGGCAACCGCCTATTTTCCCTACACCAAAATGGGGCACTCCTACAAGCATATATGGAATTTATGTTGCCATCTTACACATATCTGAAAGATTTTCCTTTTCCTGTTTCAGTATACTCCCTCCATCTCCACAAAATGAAATTAAGGCAAATGTTTACAAAATGCTAGGACATCGGCTTATCATTGACTTTGTGACCGAATCATTTCCATTCAAATTTTAAGTGCTAACAAATGAAGTACTGGCGCATAAAATTATATGACGATAAATTATTTTCGTAACGTAAGAGATTCAAGTGCGGCCTTTGTTCACGTGGTGTATTTATTACCTACTCTGTTTAGTGAAATCAACATTACATAAATTAATTTACTTTGCTGGACCACTGAAATCACTTTTTCAAACGAATAAAAATAAATTAGCCCTTGATTCCTTTGAAAGGTCCATGATAGAAATTTAAGCCTTAATTAAGAAATTCAGCTATCATTGGACCATAGTTACATCTAAGATAGGCCAACTTTTTCGATGCAGAAATCGAAAATACCGAATAGTAAAAAGAAACATAAAGAATTTAGAAAAGTAAACGATTAAGTATGCATAAAATTTTAGAAATTTCACGTGATGCGGACACAAATTTAGATTTGCACGATTAATGTTGTCTTATTTATGGCAAAAATTGATAGAAAAATAAAAATCTAACCGGTTTATTACGGAATTTTCCTTGTTTTTCTTTCATAACAATTAGCTTATTCCAATTTCTTTTAACAATCGATAGCTCGACCATCCTGACCAAGATCTTTCGCCTACCACCAACAATTTGACTAACGTGAAATTGCATACGGCTTCAGAGAAATATAGTAATGCTTCGCAAAACCATCAGCGTGAAGAGCTGGAAAGTCCCTTACCAATGGACAGGGGTCCCATAGATCTTCCATAAGAGTTTGCACCCTTTGGGGAGAGGGAGGGTAGATCGGGAAATTCCGCCGAGGGGATGGACTGGAAATTTACGAAGCCTTTCTGGAAAGGCAGCAGGCGCGAATAAGGGGTCCTCTATAAGGGGGAGAAGCGGGGGAAATTTAGAGGCAGGGGTAGGTAGCGGACGGTCATTGGAGTAGGTACGTGCGGCGGGAGAGAGGCTTTTAAGTGTTGGGAGGTAATAGAACGTTCCTTACGGCTCTCCCGAAACACTTGAAACTCTTCACCCTCCGTAAAACGACCGCCCTAAGGGATACAACATTAAATCGAGAATGAAACGCCCTTCCTCAGAATACGAACGCCCGTTTCAAACACCCCATTCAATAAAAATCCATTTCGGATAGCACTTCCCGAAAACATTTAAAAACATGACGTTAGCAAATCGACATTTTGCTGGATAATCAACTTCACTTCTTAGAAAATTCAAAATTGACAGAGAAATTAGAGATGAACATCCATTTCGAACAGCGCTTCCCGAAAACATGTACAAACATGACGTTTACAAATCGACATTACTAGAATGTTAATCTAATTTCTTTGTGAATCTAAAATCAACAGAGAAATTATTGATGAATATTCTTGTTGGATAGCGCTTCCCGAAAACATGCACGAACATAAAGGTTACAAATCGAAATTTTACGACATTATTAACCTAATTTCTTTGTGAATCTAAAATTATGATAAATTTTCGCAGATAACTGTAGTCTTTACCATAAACTCTTCAACGAGAATAATTTTTTAAACATAGCACAATTTTTTCGCCGACCGAGACTTCACCCTCCGGAAATGACCTCAGGAAATGAAGGCGAGGAATGTATAGACGTCAATTAAAATTCATTTTAGCTAGCAATTTATGAAAAAAATGACCAAACATATAGTTTGCAAGTCAAAATTTAATTTATAGATTAACACTACATACAGAAGCGACGGTTGAATACAACACACAATGGTCTTGAACACACTTCCTCCAAAGAGTTTCCCATTTATCCAAGCAATTATTTCATGACAACCAATTATTCATATAGAATAATAAATTCATTGCGACGGAAAAGGCTTGCAGATAAAAACGCATTACGAAGTACAAAGGCGTTTGATATCTGATTCCGGCAGTCACTATTTTGCCTGTAATTCCAAATATTTTGTTTTACATATTGCAAAGGCACACAGGCAATTTTGGATAGCTGTGAGTCTCCAACAATATTTCCGCAGCTTCACTGACGGGCTTAGCGTGACAAGAATTCACGATTACAACATCTGAGAACCAACTTTGACGTCATCTAAGTTACACATGTCAATAACGTCCCATAATAGACTTCATCACTTGCCTCTCGATCTCATGAAGTCACCTAGCCTAATGTTTCGGAACATTTTGAGTAGTAAAAAGTATTCTTTCAAATATTGGCAATAATTCTCATCATGCGTTATGTTTTCTGAACTCCGTTACTGGTGGTAGTGCCGAATACTATAAAGCACCTCTTTTTAAAAAATGAGCACATTGCAACTGTTTGATCACTAATATATTACAATAAACTAAAGGAACCACAACGTAACGACTAGCATCGAACATAACGTAGATTTTCTTTGCTTTAGTTTCAAATATAGGAAAACCAATGGAGGCTAAAATTAATTCACCACACTACATTAAATATCACCAAACTATACATCAATATATATTAAAAGCTTAACGCCTCAGTATCGGCTATGGAGAAATTAAAATGGGATGGATATTAATATTTATTGCAATATTGTAAACTAAATTCCGCATCAAAGTTGCAAGGGCCACGCTTTCTCAACTCCAGGTTATGATCTGAATTAAGTCTAGGACTTAAGAGGTTTTCGGAAGTTATATTTGAAAATTCAATCACGGGATGACACTTAGTTTCCTTTAAAAAATCATCAAATCTGATCACGTAGTCATAACCACAAGATTAGCTAAAAACAGCTCATTCATACCATCAAGGAAATGAGGTTTTTCGCCATTTATTGATGACCATGACTTTGAGAACAAGTTATTTTCGGAGGAAACGAGAAATCGGGCTGATTTATCGGAGGGTTTTAAAATACTCCAACCATAAAATCAATTATTCTTGATAAATTCATAACAGAAATTAGATATATAGGCTGAGTATACATTTCAAGGCCAGAATAAATCAGTCGATGAGTTCCGCGAACTTGGTTTTCCCATGATATACATCTTTTTTTCGAAGGGGGATTAAATTAATGCTCACGTGGGATAAATCTCCAAACATAAGGGGACTAAAACCCTTGGGCAGGAGATCAGGGAGGGAGGTTGGGTTAACAGATATGTTTATAAAGCGATCGGAAAGAAAGTGAGGGTGCCCACCAACCGGAATTTTGAAGGGATGGGCTAGGAAAAGGCAATTTTGGGAGAAACATATTTAGAGGTGGGGGGGGGGATGAAGTCAAAGGGGGTGCAGGGAAATTGGGCACGGGGCGGAGCTGCAAAATTTTCAGGGGCGTGGGCATAATGTTCTTGCTTGGCTAGCCACGGATGCGTGCACAAGCAAACCTCAGCAGGAGAGGGCGAGTCAGCATCGTAAACGGAATTCTCCCCCAAACCAGTCTTCCCGAAGTGTTGGGTAGACTTCTTGTGGACAGAGAAATATGAGAAGAAATGACGAAGCAGTCCTTTAAAACCCTAAAATTAAATAGCATCCGGCTTTGGTAGGACGCATTACCCCATCCCCAACGGTCACATGAGTATTGCTTTTATTTTGAGATATATCATTCGTCAAAAACTTACGTTACCAACTTCAAAATTTCCGCGTGTATAGTAAAACCTATTGTACAAGTTCGTGTAAAAATTTAGGTGTACTTTAAGCTTAAATTTGTAGCCTAAGAGAAAATAATGAGGCGAAAATTTTTAAAAACGTTTCGCAAATTTTGACATGGGTCTACTCTAATAAACTTCAAAATGATAACATAATTATACCCAAGTAATTCTATGCCACGACAAATGGCCGAACGAGCAAGAGCGATGAATTCTCTTTGGGAAAAATGCAGGCAGATAGCTTTTATTATATCAAATCTCTCCTCGGAAACCATGTAGAAAACTGCTATCCAGAGCTGCATAAGACTCAAGCAGAAATTATTACTCCTCTTAGCCGAAATTTCCATCCGTTTGGGTTAAACTAGAATAGCTCTAAGCTGAATTTTAAACGGCATATTTTCACAAACGCTTCCTTACCATAACTTATCATTTATTCGTTGCTCAAAATCATATCGATTAGTTGTTAAAATAAATTTCAACACGAGAATTTTGACATAGAGGACATGAATGACGCTCGTGAAATTGACGAGCTCAAAATTTTCTGCAGGGCCAATCGTTCGTTCTCATGCAAGTGATATTTAGTTAAATACGTGTACGAGTGGAATGTTCAGAACGACGTTTTAAAAGAACAAATGCGTAAAAATTCAAGTCAGTAGGGAACCAATGTACGTGTGCCCACAAAGTTCAAGCAAGAGCGAGTTACGACTCTTGCGACCGAGATTAAAACGACAAAATGCCAGATTAACGTGATCTGTGATGCATTTAATTAACACCGGGGATAGATTTTGTAATTTCAAAATTTTAATTTATTTAATTCACATATTTTATTGTCAATAAGAAAAAGAAGAAGGTGAGCGTTAGTGGTGCTATTATATGTTTTATCGTTGCCAAGGAGGCCTGGATGTTTTGTTTATTTATCAAAATCGGAGACTGTGATTTTAAAGGGCTTAGGGCCATATTCCAGAACGTCACTCACTCCGAGTGATCACTCGTACTCATTCGAGTGATCACTCATTCTCAGAATGAGTGTGATTGTTGATCGGTATTCCAAGAACACACTCACACTCCACTCATTTGAGGGCCAGTATCGATACAAGTAACTGGGGATTGCTAGTTACTATGACGTATTTACACCAAAAAAATGACGAGCGATAATAATCTGCGGCAAATCTGATTGTAAATAGAAATGTCCAACAGGGCTACATTTTCGTCATTTCTTTGGGTTTCAAATATAAATCAACGTTAGAAAATAACATAACTGACACGCAAACATCAGCAGCAAAAAATAAACGCTGGATGAAGCTAGCAGAGGAATTTAATGCGCACAGTTTCGTTCATGGGGTATGTTTGTTAATGCTTTTATAATCGATTCCGATAGCCGAGACGAAAAGAAAAAATATGAATTAAGTCTTTGAGATGTAATTATGAAAAGCGGATGGATGAGCTACGTTACGATCAGTTAAACATTATTATATTGATGAATAATGCATACTGAACACTCACTTAAGTTAATATACAGGCGATGGGGTGTAAATAATTATATATGAAACATTCGTTTTCCTTAATTCCAATTCTTATTGTATGGTACTAAATGCATTATAACAAGAATTTCCATTGGATTGATTTTCGTTTTTGCCATAGCGTGATGTCTGACAGCCAAAATATAAGCATGGGAGAATATAACAGCTCGAAGGAAGGCCACCTTAGCAAAGTAGACGCAGGAGAGAATGGGCACTTGTGGAGGGCCGTACTCCAATCCCCCGACTACTGATCCCTTGCTGGAGATTACAGTGCCATGCATTTCATACCACATCCCAAATACAGGGGATAGTGATAATATAGTTGATATACATAGGTGGTTGTAGGGACGGGGGCTCGCTCCCCCCCTTAAAAAATAAGGAAGATTTTAATACGGTCCCATTATCATTGCGTTCGTTTTGTTTTGCGAGGTGTCCTTGTGCCTCCCCCCCTCCCACAGAACAAAATCCTGGATACGGCCTTGTTGTGCCCCCCCCCCCCCAGAAAGAAATCCTGGATCCGCCCCTGTTGTTGTACATAATGATAGTAGTAGTGAGACACAATACTCAAATTGCAGTATCATATTTTTAGTCTTAAAGTTCTTTTCTCAAAAGTTTTTAATTATTTTATTTGATTAATATTTTGCATTGCCTTCACTTGTGTGCTGACTTTCATACAATGGCTGGCATCAACAAAGGAGCTCCATCCCTTACAAATACCACAACTACCATTCTCAATTCATCAAAATCGTCTATAGCTAACAAAATACTGATACACCTTCATCGGTACTCTTACCAGCATCACTGCCACCCTGCACTCCACTTCAGCCACTAGCCAAAGCTATAAACTCTGAACACTGCCCACCCACCATTACCTCCATCCACCCACCCACAAAAAGAGCCATAGTTAATGATGAATACAATGTCAGGACAAAAAGATGCAAAATAATATATAAGGTTAAGAAGAAATTTTGAACACAAGGAAAGAGGCAGCTCTATTAGAAACAAAAATTAAAAAATAGAACTTAATTAGAAGCGGAAAAATTCAACAGACTCAAGGAAATCACCAATAGCTATGAATTTTTCCTCACAGGCTATCCAGGAAAAATAAGTCAGAACATGATTTACTACCTTCCACGACCACAGCCAAAAAATTGTATTATATAAAAACAATATCTGATATTTTAAAATAAATTGTCTCACTTAAGAAATGTTCATTTTGCCTCATTATAATTTTATACTCTTTTAGATTTGTTTATGTATGTTATTTCAATTCAATACCGATGATTATATTCAATATGTTGATTGCAACATCTAGTTTAAATAAATAAAAATCACTTGATTTTCCAAACTACTTATTGAATCATAAATCTTGTCTATGATTTACAAAAATGCACAGCCAGCCCCTCCAATTATGGAGACCAAACTAATGGCATTCTTGTGAGCATACTACTCATGTCCTATTTAAAGTGATAATTATAATTGACCAAGCAGTTTAAATGTTAAAAGCACAGTAAATAAATAAGCCATGCAGAAAATTAGCATTATGAAAGATAGGCATGATCATTATTGATTGTCAAAAGACTCATGGGTAATATGAGTTAGCTGAGTAAATATTAATTCAACAACTATGAACTATGACTAAGATTTGAGGCTTATACAAACCCATGTGTTAGAAATCTAAGTACATATCATACATTTTTAACTACCATAATACTTGAAGCACTAGCATGAGCACTTTTGCTCATGCTAGTGCAGTCACACATGTAATCCAACAAAATGGACCTATAAATTGCTAACCATGTACTATTTTTGTTCATCCTACCTACTCCTATACCATCTTCCTCAATGTTAATCCTTTATAATCTCTTTGACTTTTAAGCAGGGCAGCAGACGACTCTGCTTAGTATCAGCTATCTATGCTCAATAAGGAGGACAAAATATATTGATGCAGTCATATTTAATGGAGCAATCATTAGTACAATGGAAGTAACATGGTTAACTGAATTCTTTAATTTTTTTCTAAATTGGAGATAGTGAACCATTAGGGTGGATGTTAAAATGGCTATTATTCACTATAAAATATTTCTTCAAATGAACCAATAAACATAATATACATAATTTTGCTATAAAATTTTGATCAACTGCATAGATTAATGATTCGTGGCCTATCTCATCTATTAAAATTATGCGATCAGCTTAAGTTTAATCGAGGATTGAAGAAATATTTTTCCAAAGGTCACTGACAATCACAAGTACTTCAGTCCGCAATTTTCAAAAAGAATTTCATGGATATGGCAATCCTCAAAAAGCAACCTAGGTCCATTCACATTTCTTGTGTAGATGAGTGATTACCTCAACAGCTTTGAAAAATGAAAACATTGTATTACATACATTTATACATTGTTATCAATGGGCCATAAGATACCAATTCTTAAAAAAAAATCTAAGCAAATCTTTACAACTTCTGGCACAATAATCTAACCATAATACGATCAATCAATGAGCTAATACCCTACTATCCATATTAAAAAAAAGAGAAATTCCTCGTACATAACCTTTATTTTAAAGATATTCAAATGGAATAAATACATGACATGTTTGCAGGCTTAATAATTGAAGAATTATTGAAGTGGAATATCCATATTAAGAAGTTAGTTCAAAAATAGGTCATATATTTCCTTTCAGAAATATAACTTGATAAAGTGAGTGGTTTTATATTCCAATTCTGACTCATTTCTGGCTTTCCTATGTTTTTCTCAGTTAAAATCCCTGAACACTTAAAAATTTAACATTTCTATTCAGCAGATCATCTGAAAGTAAAGGTAGGCAATATCATAGGTGTATTACTACGCTCAATACTTACTAGCAGGAAGTTTTACAAATTATTTTAGACTGGTGAGTGTAACACACACATAAATTGGAGCACATTATTTTCAAATTCATATGAACTATAGGGAGCGTCATAGATGGCGATGTAGGTTTCAAATAATCAAAAAAGGTGTGAAAGAGAAAATGGTACACTAAATGCTTTCCTGAACATTAAGTACATACTTAGGAAAATGTGAAATTTGTGTTAATGTCAATTGCTCTCTCTCTCATAAAAAAACTGGCATACCCAGTGGATGAGAGGGTGGGTGAGCTGCATGCTATAATCTGGTTATATTATATCACAATAGATTCAAGTTTACTGAATAAGTGAAAATATCCTGTGTAGTTAAATAGGTACCCATTAAAAAGCTAACCTTAACAAACTTTGATATTTTTGATAGAATAATTCTGAATAAATCACCACAAACAACCTTGGACAAGACATGTGAAGTGAAATAAAAATTCTTCTAGATTTTTAACGCCATATTCACCACCAAACATTATGTGGTATCCAGCAATTAATAACTTTACCAACTTAAAAACAACAAATGGCTACAAATCTTAGAAACACTAATGTCTGAATTGCTACTGGCACTGGCAGTTAAAGAATGCTAAGGTGCGGGGTCGAAGCTATGGGGATGATGAAATCTCTGACAATTTTTTTAAGGATATCTAAATCTTGCGCAGACTTCTCTGTCGTGGAACATTTACATAGGGTTATTAAGATCCCTTATTCGCCTACTTTCAAGAGGAAGAGCTTCGTTACCATTAACTTGCAAATAATCGTCGAAATCGTGGAGATCCAACCAACTTTTTACCCATCCAACTTTGGTTCACATGTACCTAATGGACATTGAAAATTAATAAGGTTTCTTCGTTGTATGCTACGATACACAAATTGTATACCTTTATGATCCAATAGGAGCAAGGAACAAGGAAAAGAAACACTATCCTGTAACATCAAATATCTTCTCATCACATCGATGATTTAATTAAGTTTATAAACAAATTCATGAGTATTATAAAACGATAATCATTTCAGAATAGGAATACATATTCGAAGGTCCACTGACAAATGCTACACACAGTATGTTACAACAGCCGTAATCATTATCACTAAATTTTGAAACCTTGATGACATGAAAGAAAGTAACGTGAAACCTATAACTAGTCCAATACTTGAAAATCTTAGCCACAAGTACACAATAACTTTGTAACTATTGCTTCATTGCACAAAAATATATTCAGTAACACACGATCACATTACCACAAACACTGTTGATTAAGCTGCAAACAGTCCTTCTCTATGCACTTATATAACTTAAAACAGTGAATTGAGAACTCAAAATTCGTCGACAAGCTAACTTCCTAAGACAGAAACGCCAATTTGGAACGAATGCATATTACCTGCTCATTTTACACTGGCAAAGTTTAGTTCATGATTACCTGTAACATTTTAATACATTCCTTAAAATTGAAAGCCTTTGAGAATACTTTACCCGATGTAAACCTATTTTAAGATAAATGTGATTCTTCTTGGGCTGTTCGGCGATATCTGTTTACTTGACGAAAACAATAGCAAAACTTTAATAGAAGACTCGCGGCAGTGAAGAGCGGTAAATTTGAACCTCGACGCGAGAAGTTAATTGAAAATATATTTCTTCGGGGAATATTAATGATGCATTACATGTCATGTAGGGGGTCAAAACACTTTTATATTACTTAAATTTCATCATACTTTATTAACAGTGGTCTATATGGTTATTGTAAGTTGATTTAAAAATCGCAACCCAAGCCGAGTCAAAGCCAGTCAGTAAGGTCCCCGTAATGTTTTAGTATTATTTTGAATAATAGCCGATAACATAAGTAAAACGATGCACAAATGTAAATAAGTATATCTTGATTTTGATATTTCCTACATCATATAGATTTCCATTCATAAAATCAGTAATTATTATCTGATTATAAATTATGCCAAATCACGGACCCGTGGACACCATGGGGTATCGGAAGGAACGTTAGTTGAACTTAATTAAAACGACTGACGCCTCTAAACTAAATTATAATTGTTTAATCATGCTTTATTTAAATCACTGGAATTAAATTTTGTTGGTGGATATCGTTTTACTCCCAATATTCCGCTTTAAATATGCGAGGTGCTAACGGCAGACATCTTGAATTTTGCTCACTCCATTTGAGTGATCACTCGGAGTGTCCAACACAGGTCACTCGTTTCCGAGGGCAGTCCGAGGGAGCAACGTCACTCGAGTGACGTCTTGGAATACCAAAGTAGCGACCGAGTGCAGTTGGAGTGACGAGTGAGGGAAATCAACACTCGAGTGACGTTCTGGAATATGGCCCTTAATTTATTAGATAAACGTGGAGATTTTCTGATTTATCCATCTCCACAACAACTAGAATTGCGATTGACCTTTTAAAAGGTCGAAATATTTCCAATAAAATTCATATAAATAGACTTAAATCTCATTAACTTATCCTTTTTTTCCCAAATAAATGCTGAATACGAGGATATCAACTCTGATGGCAGCATTTAGTCAATGCTCAGCGCTTTAGAATGCATTTACTGCGAGAGTGCACGCTTCCTCACGAGGGCGACGGACGTGGTCAGCAGAGGACTCATTCCATTCATCCCCCGAACATTAAAGTATCCAGAAGGACACGGTCGCCAAGGGTGAGCGGGAAAGTGAATTTGTGGTTGACGCACGGAGAGAAAATCATTTCTCGGGACAGCATTTGAATTATTTATGAGATTTATTTCTGATGGGAGAGGATTTCCGAGGACGTGTAGACGCCAAAAAAGTTCCCATCTCTCCCGAGCGAGAGAAAGACTAAGAAGATGAAACATCAGCACGAATTTCACTGCCGTGACATGCTAGCGCTCTCGGGTGGAAGTGAATAAACTCTACGTCGGAGCAAAACATTTTCATTCCTAAAAGAGCCGTCATCTATAATTATAGTGCCATTTTTGCAATTTTACACACATGTACGTAATACCCCGCAAGTCGCCCAAAAAGGCGTTTGGCAGGAAGTGTTAGGACACCAGTCGTTTACGTATAAAAAACAAATGCTCACACTAACATTTATTAAAGTCCTTTGTGGCTCGGGGGAAAGACGAATTCCTATCTATAAGTTTGGTAAAATAACTCTCTTAATTTTCCGCTTCTATCGGTCTTGGATATATAGTGGCGCTCTAATATTATGTTCTCTGTGTCGATCTTAAAGATATCCATTCTTAATTGCTCAAGCAATCTAAACCTACTGTTGGCGTCAAAATGATGTGCCGCTGTACTTTGCAAATTTATATCTGGACTTTAGTGCATGCCGTAATAATGAATAATACGTCACTTAAAGAAAATTTTGTATTCAATTCATATTAATGTTTTGTTTTATGAAAACTTCAAAAATATAGACACACGAGTGCAATAAATGACTCAGCGCACCATAAAATTAGCCGTTTTGTCAACTTCATGAACTTTGTAACTCAACAAATGCGTATAAATTCATGTCAGTAGGGATCCAATGTCGGTGTGCCCAAAGTTCAAGGAAGAGCGAATTACGACCCTTGCGACCGAGATTAAAACGACAAAATCCCAGATTAACGTGATCTGTGATGCATTTAAATAACACCGACGATAGCTTTTGAAAATTCAAAATTATAATTTATTTCATTCACATATTTTATTGTCAATAAGAAAAATAAGAAGGCGAGCTTTAGTCCAACGCCTCCAACCCTGCCCAATCAGGACTGGGATAGATACGTAACGCTTAGATGTGTCGAAGGAAGAGCTGTACCAAATTCATTAGTGGCGGAATGCAACGCTTTTAGATATGTGGCTAGCATTCGTCGAGTGAAGACTGTCATCTAGCGGTTGAATTTGCGCGCGACGACTTTAACGTGTAAAGAAATTTCCGCGTGTATTTATTCCTTATGTCAAGTCTCTGAATGAGAATAACGAAAAACACTACAGTTTCTCCGTTTGCATGTTTGGTCTCGCATTGGTTGGCCAAATATTTTCCTCGTTATTAAAATAAGTAGGTATGCAAATTCAAGTTTTTCCTCATCAATCCGTCAATTACATCCGCAGTTGAGTTTTAGGCTGGTCACGACACGAGGAAATTCGAGACTTTTGGAGATGGATTTAAAATATCTATGATTACGCGTGCATTTTCATTTTAGGGTACTTTAGTTAAAACTATTATCAAACGATAATAAAATGTATTATTGGGAAAGGGACAGAAACTATCAAATCAAATGTCAATGCTACTAATCAATCAAACCTACTAATATAATAGCATATAGAAATACCAAGAAGTGTGATGAAATAAAGTTATGTTTACTCGCTCATTAATGAAAGCAATAATGTCAATCTAACTTTTCCCTTAAAGACACAAATTAAGTACCTATATCGAAAATGAATGAAACACTGTCCATAAATTCAGTCAGAATGCTTGCCCCTGACAATTCTTTTACTGCGGGAACAGTACTTCGAACGCTCAGTTATTTTGTCAAAATCGACCTCAGCAAGACCATGAAGAATCCAGAAATTGAGCATACACAAAATTAGTATAATTACACAATATTTGTACCTCCCTTTCTGCATCTGGATAAGATTGACTGCCACATTTAGCACCGCTTACCTGGAAAGAGAAAAAGAAAACTCAGTTAATACCTTTTCGATTCAATAAAATTGTTTAAAAAAACTAAATGCTATAGGCAACAAGATATGACGAAAACAAAATTTTGCCGGCCTCAGTGGCGATGGGGATAAGTCCTTGCCTACCGTACGGAAGGCCACGGGTTCGAGTCCCACTTGGATAGGTTACCCCTTCCAGGATGTGGGTGAGTGTGATCGCCTGTTGTTGATTGTTTAAACTCCCGATGTAAAGGCCAAATTTTTCTGTTTTCGGGGGGGGATTGAAATAAATATAAATAAATAAATAAATAAAAATATAGTGATAAAGTGATCTTCTTTATGTCATGTTAATTCAAGATGTGTAATTTTATGAATAATGGATTTCATAGTAAATTTGATGAGACTCTTAGTATTATAAAAAAGTTATTGACAGTGTACCAGCATAAATATTTGACAAAATTTCCGCAATGAGGGACATAGTAAGGAAAGAATAAAAATAATTCAAAGGAATAATAAAATAAATAAAAGGAATCAGATTTCTATACGTGTACATTACTCTTCTATCTTTATGTGTTCCAAGGAGAAAAATTATCGTAGATTATATGCGTGCGCAGAAGATAGCGACTAGAATTAATAGTAAATTTTTAAATCAGACAAACTATCTAAAAAGAGATGCTGTAGCGGAAATCTTAAAGAAACGGAATAAAAAAGCTGGATATCCTCCGTTTTTCTATTTCAAGATCTTGCGGGAAACACGAAGGCAGAGTCCCCAGATTTTCACAAAGGGAGTCATAAAACCAGCGACGGTATCGGTTTGCGTGGCAGAACATGTCGCAACAATGCCCTGAGTACCACTCGTCGAGTTGGCAAGGCACGCGAAGTCACGTAATTTGGACGCTAAGGCCGTTACAAACAGGTTTCACGACGACACTCAGCCAAATAATAAAATATGCAACCCGCAAAGGTTTCCGGTTTATTCCCGTGGGATTCCGAGGAAGTGATAGCAGGATCGAAGGGGATACATACCATAGAAGAGATTTATTAAAATAAAATATAGTTCCTACAGAACGAATAAAGATAAACATTACTCTCGAATGAAAAAATAATAACAATAAGCTATATAAAGACTATAAAATGACGAACACAGAACACCAATGGGAATTTATTGGAGCTTTATGCCGGAACATATGAATCTTACTCTTAACAGTGGGATACTCACGAACGTTTCGCCATATTTATTAAATTATACCTACAATTACTATTTTTATTTAAATCTATATTGCTCCTAGAATATATTAGGTAAGTAACTAAAATACAGAAAATCAAATGATAAATATTTAGGAGAAGAAATATCCTAGCAGTATACGTTAGGGATTAAAAAGACTGGAAATCATAGGGGTCTATGGAGTGAGCCAGATTCGCTAAAATAGAAGATAGTAGGAAAGTAAGTTTCGGAAATATTTTAACCCTAAAAATATCGTACATGTTTGAAAAAAATAGAATAAGAAATCAGAGGACATATGTAAATTTTACCACATCTTAGCATAACAATAAATGTTTCGGCTGAAAATATATTGAATTAAATTCATTAATAAATCAAAAATATTTTACTTTGGATGATAGTGATTTCCATAGTCTGAGAGCAGTTATTGATAGTGATCAACAGAACTTACTGTGTGATTAATCGCAGAAGAGGTGAAGACAATGAATATGCACTAATGAACACGCATTTAGGCAGTGTTGAAGGGTCTTGGCTTATTGAACTCTTCCAAAGAGAACGAAATTGGAAGACGTTGGGTGGATTACGCAATATTAACTACTGTAGGAGGAGAGAGAAGAGTATCCAAGTGTGAATCGATTTAGTAAAAGGAGGTGAATCATAATAGATAGGTAAAGTAGGAGTACGAATTTCACGCACCTTATTGATAGTTGCTTCGAACCGCGCACACATGGGACTAACTCCCATTTAATTTGTTAAATTTAAAATAGTATAGAAGCAATTTCAAATTCACGAACCATAGTTGATAATCTAAGAGTTATTATGCTCCTCACGCTTCTAAGGAGACAAAAAATGTTGTTAACTTCTAACTGCTATGGGCGTATGTAAACTGCTACGGTCGTACAGACAGCGTTACGCAGATGTTAAGCGAATTAGGCTGGGAGCCGCTGGAGTATCGGAGGCTGCGCGCTAGGCTTAGATTGCTTGAACAATTGAGAATGGATATCTTCAAGAGCGACACGGAGAACATAATATTAGAGCCACACTATATTTCCAGGTCCGATAGAAGCGATAAATTAAGAGAGATGTTTTCCGAACGGATAGATATGGAATTAAGAGAGTTGCCGAACGGATAGATATGGGAATTCGTTTTTCCCCCGAACCATAAAGGGATTTAATAAATGCTAGTCCCAACTTCGTTAGAGCACTTCATTTTTTTATTTAGCTGTAAAAGGCTGGTGTCCTAACACACCCTGCCACACGCCTTTCAGGCGGCTTGCGGGGTATTATGTAGATGTAGATGTAGCTGCAACAGGGGAGGACGAAATTGGACGGGCTGCGGTGATGGAGAGGGCATGATTCACCAGTATAACAGGGGGGGATGGGGGAGGAGGGTGAGGGTTGAGGGGCAGACAGGCGGAGTACTTAGCATGGTCAGTGAATTCTTGAGTGCGGCAAGTGAAGTGGGAGCGAAGGGAAATGAGAGAGGGCTGCTTGCAGCTCTGAGGAGGAGGACTTGATGAGGGCCGCCGACAAGATGTCTCCGAGCCAGCGAGGCGATATTGCGATACAGCGATATTGCGATACAGCGATATCCAAAACCCTGCTAACATCGTGCGCCGGAACGTTTATCCCCTATAGAGCGTGTAATTTTTTTCTCTAAACGACTGACTCTAAGATGGGAATAATTACTCGTGCGATTACTGCGGAAAATTATAACTTAGGTACCCGATTTGGAATAAGAGCTGAAGTTTTCGGGGTTTACATTATGACAGGATTAAATTCACTGACAAAAAATGCCCCGGATCGATAGCTTGTACACTTTTGAAGTATTTTTTTAATTCGAGATTCATTTGAAAGTTTATGCCGAAGTGCTTTATGAATAGCCAAATTAATACTGCGTAAAATTACTACTAAGACTTCCATTTGTGACAGTGAACGAATTTCGATCGGTAAAATTTTATCAAACGTTCTTAACACTGATACTAGGTATGGTCCTAGTCCGTGAAAGTGCCAAAAAATATAACATATGTATAGTAAATGGAAAATTTTACTGTTTTTTCCTAGTTTATTCACAGTTTCCCAGTTAATTGTATAATATTTTTGAGGGAGATGGAGTATGCACATGGTTGTCATAAGGTAATGAATTCATTATTTTGTCATAAGGCAATGAATTTAATACCGACCGTCAGGCACTAGATTCATATAAAAACAAGGCAATAAATTTTACTTGCGAATAAAGCGATTGGGTACAGAAAGAAGGGCTCAGAGTTAAAATCTCCCATACTCCGTTGAGCATGCACTCAGAAAAATCTTTCGGGTGCGAATAGGCCAAGAGAGCATAATATTAAGTCAGAACTATCGAAAAAATATACCAGTGACATTTTCCGCTAAAATAATGAAATTAAGAAGAAATATTTCTCACAGATGTAATAACAAAACGATCAAGTAAAAGAATAGCCTCAATATGGAAATAGGGTTGAATCTATTATGCAGTCATTACGCTTTGAATGAAGTCATCGCTACGTAAATAAAAGGAGGCCCTGTAGCCCACCCAGTTGATGCAAGGCAGGGTGTGAGCCGAAGATCGAGAAGCGGCGCCTGTAAGCAAGGCAGGACCTTAGCCACGTTCAATAAGCTAGCAGCATACACGCCGACAATTCCCTAGGAAGTGTTGGATCGGACATGCACGTTTGGCCCGTGCATCTACGTCACGCCGTGTTTGGGGAAAGCACTCGACACTCACTGAGCAAGGGTTGCTGATTAATTCTCACCCAAGAGCAATATCCACGCCCAATTACCCAACCCAGGAGAAGATACGGACCACGACACTGAGTCGTACGCCGAATGAATTACTGTGGCGTCTACTGCACATATCATCCACACCCACCAAAAGTTGCACAAAAATAGAAAAGCGAAAAGATTTCTTAAAAAATGAGAATATTTATTCGCATTTTAATCTACTTTTCACAGTTGGTTAGCCATTTTTTCCGAAGCTGGTGAAAAATTTGTCCAAATCAATCACTTGTTCTATGGTGGAATCGAAAAAGCTAATTACATAACACTACATTATCTTCTTACATGAACAGCTGAAAGGCAAGGTTCAGGCAAGAAAGAAGGTATTTCCTGTGCAATACTGAACGAAAGGCAATGAAGACAAAATCAAATAACAATTGAAAACCAAAATTATCCACTTAATACACAATTTCGATATAATTTTGGAATTTTATGCACTAGGTCTTAAAATTTAATGCATAGGAGATACATAAAATTGAACTATGCTGAACTAGATGAAATGCTGAAGTTGCGGTAAAATGTTTCCCTAACAATGAATACCCTGCGATTGCTTCAATTTCCTGAGAGAAGACTATTAAAATTATTAAGCGTACACAATGATGTCAAAAACTTACGTCATAGATACGTAACTATTTCAACACAGTTTAATTTCATTATATCCTTCAAAGATAATGAACCTTTACAAAAACACCGCGGTGGGAATTAAATGAAAATAAATCCGAGAGATGAGTGGAATATTTTGATTCACTTCAATACATTTTCAGTATGGTGAAGCTCCACGAAAGAGGGACAAGAGTTGGACAACACAAGATTTTAAATCCTATTGTGTACATATCAACAACTTTCACCAATTCCACGTCAACATACTTCGCGTATTTTGCGTTTTTTGACGCTGGAACATCACAGGAACAACATGGTCAAGAATGGGACCCTGTTATTGCCGAAGCGGCCCCGGCTTAGGGAAAGTCTAGGATTTAGGGAGAAGTTTGCAGAGCCCTTTGACGGATGGGAAGGCGGAAGATAGGTGCGAGTGAGTAGTGGAAAAAAAGGTCCCTTCAGCGGAGGACACGCTCCCAGGAACGAAGCCAGAGGAGCGTCGTGAGGGAGGAATGGAGGAGGACAGGCAACAAAGGTCACCTTATGGATTTTGTAAGAGTTTTATGACGAAGAGTTTTGAAGGGCTGTCTCTCCGATCTTCAGACACGCGGGACGAGTCCCCGGCACTGGATAAGGGATGAGATCAGGAGAAGCCGAGGGCGGGTTTTAACGGAGTAAGCGAAAATGTTGGGAGATGGATAAAGGGGAGGATGATGTCGAGGGAAAGTAAGGGATTCGGAGAAAAGAGAAAACTCTCCCTCTCTCGCTGTCTTTCGCCCGAAAAATTCCGAGCCAGCGATTCCCTGAGTCTCTTTGCTCCACGGTCGGGAACTGAGGACGAGAGCGCTGTGAGATCCTCCCGGACACAAAAGTGTAATTTAGTTTAACTTTTTCAGTCACCATAAGCACATGAATTATGCATGGCTTTGTCAATATATATAAAAAAATTTCCACTTCATATAAATAAATAAAAACATTATGCACAATAGGTAAGGCATAAGTAGGCAATTTATTGTACGTAACTATTCCCCGATTATCTATCCCTTTAATCGTTTTATTTGCTCTGTGCTGACTTACATGGAATGCATTTTGGCTTCTCGTATTATGACTATGAAGGTCACAATTTTTAATAAACATGCCTTGATTTTTGTTAATTAGAGACACTGTTTCAAGAATGTATATGCAAGGAAGAGGTAAGATTTCTAGTTTTTCAAAAATTGGTTTGCTGGGAGCGCTATTATTATCATTAGCTATTATGCGAATAATCTTTTTTTGCATTTTAAATAATTTTGGAAGGAAGATAGAGGAGCCCCAAAAGGGAATACCACAATTGAGAAGTGACTGCACAGAGGCAAAATATATAGTTGCAAAGAATGAGCATTTCAGAAAGCCAGGAGCTGTAAATGATACTTAAATAGTGTCATCGATTTTTTAATAAAAATCCACCATATTTGTGAAAAATATAAACAAAAAATGATCTAATATGTTTGTTTTTATGAAAAAAAGTTCAAATTTGTAGGGGAAGGAGTTGAAGGATTGATAAATTCGCTTTTTACACGCAGTGATTTATTTTTCCCGACCATGGCTTCATTGTAGCATAAGATTTTCAAGGCGGGGAGAATATAATATTTTGCGTATAAAATGGGGTGGGGAATTTTCGGGTGGTGTGGGGTTGGTGGTTAGGATGAGGTGGAGGACAAAAAAAATCACCATGTGGAAAAAGCAAAGTTTTTATTCCTTCAAATCCTACGATAAAAGATTTCCACCGAGTCTACTATTACTTATGTATAGGGATAGTTCCCAAAAAATATTTCAACCCACCACACGTATTACACACCACATAAAATACATACATAACATAAGAAGGCAAGCTACATTCTTTGGGAATCTATTTATAAAAAACAGTAGGTAAGTAACAACCGTTCCGCGGATACAATTAAATCCAAAATGATTATTTCCTGCATTATAAACAGGGAATAAATAATTATAAACAGGTAAGATCCGTTTGTTGCAGGTAATAAAAATATTTAATACGTGATTCACGGGAGTAACAAAGATAAACGCTTTCTGTCTGAAGGCTGAAGAAAATAAAGACGCAAATTGTTAATATAAAACTGAAAATGGGAACCTTTTCTCAGTTTTTTTTAAAAAACAAGTTGATTATATTGTGAAAGAAGCTTCTTTGCCAAATTAAACATCCCATTCATAATCCCGCCCACTCACAAGACAGTTCAAAAATGAATACATAGCCGAGTTCCTGAGAATTTAATATATTAACTCAATTAATACCAATTAGGGCAGGCTTTAATGGCATCAGTCTCATCTCTATTAATTCTCACACCCGGAGGGCCTCCGCCTGAGCCTACGTTCCTCATTTCTTACGACACGTGGCCTAACTCCCCATATCGTGCCCGCGAATGTCCTTATTCTCCTTCTCCAATTATCTAACTTCCTCTGCTCTTCTACGGTTTATGCTACCTACTTCTCCACCCAAAGACACGTAAAACCATCTCTTCCCCCAACATATTTACTTAACTTTTCGGTGCGTTTTATTTCAAACCAGCATTTATTTTTTCATTATCGCACCTAAAAAGTATTGCTGTAACATGACCATCATCTCAAGAATAATATTGGCATATGAAATCGATTGATTCGACTTTTACTTTATTAATTTCAACTTAGAAACTCTATGGAAATTACAAATCTTGTTTTTATTCATTCATACTGACACCAATGCCCATGCCCAATACTAAGAATTATAAACAGAGGTTCATTTCATTGCTATGAAATGATTACGTGAATTATATGAGAATGTACAGTTGAGGTGCGTCGGTCAGTAATGAATTCACTGACGTTCTCAACTACCCATTTTTTTCCTATTGACTCTGATTTCTTCAGATATTTTTCCGATGACCGATATCCTGATATACATACAATTTCCCTGTCTTGTAACATCAGGGTATGAGATCTCGACATTTAGGTATAGCGAGCGAGTTAACACGCCGCGCCACCATGAAGGCGGTATTCGCGAACGGATAACTCACGTTTAATATAATTCACGACCATCGCTCGAATGCAAATTTCTAGTGCTTAGGAATACAGTTACTAGCATTAGAGGAATGGGATAAAACTTTAATAGGATCAGTATTTTCGAACAAACTTCGCATCATAAAAGGAGAATCTACAGATTCTAACAATATGTATTCCCGATTTCAGCTACATCCTACTGTTTCTAGAGCCTTAGCGCCAACTTCGCGCCGAGAACATTCAATAACAGGATTGTTTATAATAACATTAAGAGAGGATGAAAAAGCGTTTGAAGAGGTTTTATGCAAAAATAATACATACGTAATAATTTATAATCCTTTTTTAGAAGCAGAGGACAACAAACCGAGATGATAAATAAACGTGAGCTACTATTCCACTGCAATTTTCACTACTTTGGTATAAGGAAATAAAAGAAGGCTGAAAACTTCGAACTACCAGCTACTTATCTAAACAGTGGGCGATGTTCGATTGGCAAGCGGGAGAGGGAGATATGTAATGACGAGAAAACTGTAATTAGAGCAAATGAGTACTATACCTAGATCAAACACGAGGAAGAAAAGAGCAGCAAAAAAGTTAAATTAACTAAATGTTCTTCTATTAGCACTTGAATAGGGTAAGAAGTGAAGACTTGTATGAATTGAGGTTATAAAATACGTCCCTCCGTGTTGGCGTATAATCGGTTTCCCTGGAGTTCCTCTCCAGTCGGACTATGCTGGGAAGATTTCTCTCGTTATCTGCTGAAGGTAGTTAGCCAAACATTGCCGGTAAAAGCTCCCTGCCACCTTACCCCACTGCCTTGTACCCTTAAGGAAGCAACACCCCTCCTTATTTTCCCTCCTTTCAATAATCACCAATTTCCCCTTCTCACTGTAACTCCAACTCGTTCATGTCCCTCCTTTGCGATGCAAACGGCGTGTTGTTCAGGCCTCGTCCACAATCGCCGTACACCGGCCAAGTTTTACTATTTGTCAAGCATAAGGGTCATCAGTTTTGAATGCTGGTTTGTACTATTCACGGTAGAGGTTTCTCGAAATATATTGCCTAGTTGACTTTTCTATTTGGTTTTCATTGTCTTTTACGGAGTTTTCCCTCAATTTGTGTCACCTAAAAGTGGAAAGAGTTCTTATTCTCGACAGAGCGTACGACAATAACCTCGTGTTCGAAATAGATACGCCACGGAATGCTCTTCATTCCGCTATAACTCGTAACGCACAAACATGTCAAAACTCTTCACTACTGACCCATTCGATGGTTAGTAACTCATCAGTGAAGAATGTTTTGCGAGGGAACCGATGTAAGTCCAAATAAATACACGTAGATTATCGAAGAAAAGAAGGATAGACGAAGAGCAGAGAAGTGATGAAAGGAAACTATCCGAGACGAAAGGAAAAAAAATGTACTATAACCTAGTCGTACATTGAAATAAATAAGTAAATTCTTTCGCGAAAAAAACGGCCATCTATGATGAGGTTCCTAGGACTTTGGTCCAACGCTTTGCTGATGACTAGCGTAATTTTCATCTATATTAACTGAAAACTTAAAGAATGTAAAGCGGACAGCAGCTTCATAATATTCTACTATCGGAGGAGGATTAACATAAACGTAACGCATGCCTATGAATTAATCCCACACGAAAATATGACTGCTTTCGGAAAAGAATGAGAGTAGTCACAAAATGCTGCGGAGAAAAGATTTCCAGTTGATATGAGAGAGGAGGATATTTGATGAAGCGGGGAAGTGATATTAGCGAAAACGAGTACACCTGGATTAATTACGGGGAAGAAAAGAGGCGCAGGAAATTGGTGAAAGGCAAAGAAGAGGAGAGGAAGGAATAAGGAAGGCCAGAGTGGGAGGAGAGGCTCCAAGTTGGGAGGATTGGACGGAGAGAGGAATAAGGCTGCCTCGGGGCGTTAGATGAGGAAGACATCACGCTGGGATGGATTTGGACGACGAGTTCTCGAGAAAGGGGGGGAAGGCGGAGTGGGCGGAAACTGCTTAAGGTCTGAGGGGCTTACGTGGGCTGAGGAAAAGAGGAATTGACTGAAAGGCACCGGCCACGGCTGAAGGCAAATAAGAAAGCAAGGAAGAGGCGAGGGAGACCTATGGAGAAGAGAGGCAGAGAGAGAGAGACTGGGCCGAAAATAGCCGGATGAGAGAGGTAGTTGGGTTGGGAGGAAAGACCGAGGGAAGCCGGATAGTGCCCTGTCAAGTATGAATTCTATCTCCATGAACGATGTGTTGTGGGACACGCTATAACTAGCTCCCGCAAGAACCACCACGCCCCTAGCAAAACAGAATTCATCTACGTCTACATCTACATAATACCCCGCAAGCCGCCTAAAAGGCGTGTGGCAGGGGGTGTTAGGACACCAGCCGTTTACATCGAGGAAGCCTCTGACGTAATCAAAGGAAAGACTCGGAAGTGAATATCCATTGAGAAAAAATAAGACTGCTAAGATTATCCGATGACGTAGCCGTCATGGTATAACGTCAAGACTAACATTCAATTAGGGGAACGAAAACTGGAATTCTGTTATTTGGGAAGCATAATTACTAGCGTTGGAGAAAGTAATAAAGAAATTATTAGAAGAGAGAGTTCCCCAAAAGAAGCATCTTCTTTCAGCGGGAAATTTAATCATGGAATTAAGGAAACGATTTATCAAAACTTACATTTGGAGTATGTTTCTCTACAGAAGTGAGGCATGGATAGCAGCGAAGTAATTAAGAGTTGAGGATTGTGAAATGTGGTGCTACAATTGAATAATGAGAATAAAAGGGTTCTGCCGAATAAGTAATGAGGAAGATCTTTGTAGAGTAGAATTTAGGAGTAGCCTCACGAAAACCTTGACAAACGACGGAACAGCCTTATCGGTCATGTCTTCTACATCTACATAATACCCCGCAAGCCGCCTAAAATGCGTGTGGCAGGGGGTGTTAGGACACCAGCCGTTTACAGCTAAAAAAAATAAAGTGCTCCAGCGAAGTTGGGACCAGCGTTTATTAAAGTCCTTTATGGTTGGGGGGAGAAACGAATTCCCATATCTATCCGTTCGGCAAAACATCTCAACTAATTTATCGCTTCTATCGGACCAGGGAATATAGTGTGGCTCTAATATTATGTTCTCCATGTCGCTCTTGAAGATATGCATTCTCAATTGTTCAAGCAATCTAAGCCTAGCGCGCAGCCTCCGAGTCTCCAGCGGCTCCCAGCCTAATTCGCTTAACATCTGCGTAACGTGTCTGTACGCCCATAACAGTTTTTGACGAAACGCGCAGCCTTCCTTTGTATTTTATTCAGTTCGCGGATTAAGTCTTTCTATACCGGATGAAAAATGTAATACTTGCCGGGGCAACATACAACATGTTTTATTTTACAACTGTATGTTTACGTTTATTTTCAATTTTCACCGTATTCTACATATTATTTTCTCATCATTATTTCCTCACGCTAATCCTTTAAAACTAATATAAATTCAGTATGGATAATTTATTATGAAAGTATTCTACACATTAAAGTAGGTTTAAACGGAGTATTTAAGTACTATTCTGGCAGTCCTCCCTCCCTACATTACTACTTATGTTCACGATAAGGCCAAATCCCTTTCAGCCTATCCAAAGACCTCTTTTAACCTTCTTCGTGCGAGGGGCCGATATGCGATAAATACGTATTAAATGTGTCGTAACATTTTATGACATTGCAATAGTTATTTTCACTTTTCAGGCAATGTAAATTCTTTTATCATGGAAACGTCAAAAACCGCTTCCAGAGCATTATTTTTCTACAACCGCTGGTAAAGGGTAATTACTACCAAGAAGGGTGATTACTAAACGTAAGGAGATTTTACCTTTCTTTACAAGTGTTCTGTGGTCTTGTGTTGCAAGGAGCGAAGAATTTTGGTCCACGAGAGAATAGCCTCCTTTCGAATGGCATACTGCTCTATGGGCGAATTCAGACGAGCGGTATTCAATGACGTAGAGGAAGGCACCAAGTCAATCTTGGGACCTTCCCCGTTGGCAAGTTAAAGTTCTGGGAAAGAAGAGAGAGGAACAACGAGGGGACAGTTCAGGGAAAGCTTTCGATTCGACGTTATAGAGACATTGAATTAGGATTATTTAATGTTCCTACGTTCACGGGAACAGCGCTAATCACAGTCGTGGAAGGTGGAGCTTGTAACTGAGTATCACTGAAGGGAAATAGCCACCAAATAGAAGCCGATGAACAGTGTTTCCAATCTCAATTCCGAGCAAATAAAGCTATTTCCGCAAGACAAAGTTAAGGGCCTAAATGATAGACGAAGGGTAGATGACGACGACAGCATCATTTTAATAGCTGATCTTTATAGATTTTTATGCGCCGAATTCAAACCTGGCCTTAGTTTTTTGTATCACCCATAGTTTCCTAGCAATATATATTTTAATATGTAGTCTAATACCCCTATAGGGTATATAGGGAAATAAATGAAACACTGAGTTACATCATAAAATTGCTTGTATTTACTGTTCACTACATCGTGATAAAATTGTTGGTATTTACTACAGCATGATAATACAGGATCACTTGTCAACTGTAATTGGTCTACATTTCTTTCCCTTTTTTCCTTGAAGCTTCTTCTGTAGCTTTTTCTGTGTTTCTTTCCTGGTTTTCTGTTTCTAGACGACCAAGTGTTAGCATTTAAGAAGAAGAACATACCTACCACAGGCTGTATAGTAGATGTTACTACCTCTCACGAATAAGCTGACAATACCTGCAGCTGTAAAGAGAGAGGGAGGGAGCAAGAGGAATCTCAGTAGACAGGTAAACGAATGAGAGTCGTGAGGGAGGAGATGAGGAGGGCAAAATGACGGTGAGATTGATGGGAGGAGAGGAAGGAAGATTGTGTCATCGCACCCGGGATCGTCAGGTTTTATAGGACGAGGGGGGGGGTGGCAAATAGCGGATAGGTGTCTGAAGGAAACGCAAAGAAGACAAGGGCACGAAAGAAAGGGAGAATGAGGCATATAAAACGAAAAGAAGATAGGAAGAAAAAGCACGCTTTTTCCAAGAACAGTAGAAAAAGCACTGAAAAGGAAAAACTAAGCTTTTCATCACTCGGAGGCACTGATCGGGTTTATTTGAAACGAGTGTAAATGAGCAAGATAGGTGAGTTAGGATTGGAACCCACGCTTCATCCTCTCCCGAGAATGAAAAGCTTCTTTTATACTTCGTTTGAAAAAAGCGTGTTTTCGATTACTTTTATTTTATTTTAATTTATTATTTTCATATAATAATCGTGTAAATTATTTAACCCAAATTTATAAATAATTCAAGCAGTTCAATACTATTTTTACTTTTAAAAATATTATGGAAATTAGAGAAAAATGGAAAAAAGTTTTAAATATGTGACTTTTGAAGATTGTAATGTCATCAGAAGCAAGCGAGTGTTCAATATTTTAAGTTGATCAGACAATGGGAAGTGGGTTGAAAATCAATTGAAAGATTCCATCGATGAGACGGACAACAGGTGAAGCAAGTTAAGAAAAAATAAGCAAAAAGAGGACTGATACGAAAAGAAAGCTAGAGAAGAGAATGGAAACGGAGTCAAAATGCTTGAGGAAGAAGAAAAATCAAATTGTAAAAGACTGAGGTAGACGAGAATTACTGGCCTAAAATATCAGGCCGTAAATGGTGCGGAGAAAAGATATATCACAATGAAAACGAATGTGAACAGCAAACGTCGTCGCTGCAATAAAAACCTAAGCCATAAAAATCGAAAGGAAGTTACCATGGATGATTAAACAGCAAACGGAGTGTTAGGTCTATAGGTAGTGAAACGTGAATAGAAAAAGGGAGTTAGATGAGGAGCAAACGCAACGATGAGGATACGAAGAAAGACAATGATAAGACAGAGAAATAAATATAGGAAGTGAGGTACACACGGAAATTTCAAGGAGACATTTGTTAGGGAAATGGGAAAATACACGAAAAAAAGGAAAATAAAATTTAAAAAAGGTTTGGGTAAATGGAAATTCACGGTCATAAAAAATCAGATGGATGGTGAGGTGAATGGTGCGAAGACCATAGATCTTACAGAGAAAAAGTAAGTGAATAAGGGTTTAAAAAGTTGATAGATATGGACATTCAGATTTTTCTTCAGTTGAGGATAATGGATCAGGTTTTATCCTGTACGCGGAGTTGTCAAATGGTACATAAAGACACTAATTGAAACTGTAAATTTGTACATGCGATTGTTTGAAGTTGACCTTAATACATACTCTTAAAGCCCACCGTGAATTAGTCGTTTTCAAATAGGAATCGTGGATTACGACTTCGCATGAGATAAATGGTGACATGGCACATAAATGACACAGATATACCGGCAGCTAATTCTTTTTGCCATAATTTTACGACCGCAAGCTCTGAAAGTCCACAAATTTGCAGTTCCAAGTGAGCTGCGTTGGAATTTTTAGAGAAAACGTCGTCGCTATGGTTAGAACTGCAGCCGTAAAAGCAGCGGCAGGACATGAAACTGCAACCAGCTAGTGTCACGCGGGAAAGGAAATGTATGTCAAATAAGGTAGCCATTTGAAAAGAGAGGAAATGCAAGCATATGAAGGAAGCCAATGGGAAGAGGGATGGAGAAATGAAGGAGGGTGCGAACGGAAAGAGAGTTAGGTAGGGTGGGGCATACGGAAGGGAGACGAGAGCGAAGGAAATCAGATTGTAAATTGCTCGAACAAATGAGAAGGCGCGCGCGTAAAAATCAGGGTGGATGAACGAGAAAACGGAGCGGAGATGACGCAACCAACGAAAAAGAACGCGAAGGTGAGCATTGGAATTTGATAGACCAAGATATTCAGATCAGTTAAGGAACATAGCGAACGTTTCATCTCCGACTTATAGTGGTGAATTGATATTTAAAACGGATAAAGCAAGAAAGAAATTATCAGCAAAATAGTCCAGGCGAAGAGAGCATTCCACCAAAAGAAAGACCTGCTTACAGCGGGAAACTCAAATATGGAAGTAAAGAAACAATTTATAAGATCCTACATTTGGAGTGTGCTCCTATACGGAAGTGAGGCATGGACAATGACCGCAGCGGAGAAAGCAAGGATAGAGGCCTTCGAAATGTTGTGCTACATAAGAATGATGAATATCAAATGGATCGACCGATTTAGAAACAAGGAAGTCCTAAGAAGAGTAGGAGAGAAGAGAAGCCTCATGAAAACCTTACAAGAAGACGGAACAACCTCATAGGCCACATCTTGAGACATGATGGCCTGATGAAGACAATCGTCGAGGGACAAGTGGAAGGCAAGAACGGAAAAGGAAGACCCCGAACAAAATATATGGAACAAGTAAAGAAAGATGTGAAAGAGAAGAAATACTTAGGTTTGAAGAGATTAGCGGACAGGAGAACTGAGTGGAGAGCTGCGTCAAACCAATCCTAGGATTGTTGACCAGTGATGAGGTATCCCTGCTTCGATCCGGTGATTTTTTTACGAAAGTTGAAGGTTGACACTTCCACAAGGTTTCTAAAATCTATCGATAGTATTGAAAATTGTAAATGGAACTCTCAAGAAAATTAGCTATGGCTAGCATCGTGGCTAGTCGTAGAAATTCCGCAAGCAACGGTTAATAAACTCTATGACGGCCTTGGAGCGAGAAACAAAAATCTTGTACTAAATCACTAGCGCAATTGAAGTGATTTTCTCTAAATTGAATAGATGTGCAAAACTAATCCCTCCTAAGCAGATGGCGCAAACCTATGTCTGCAGCGAATAAAAGAACCACGTAAGGTTGGAAGATCCGTTAGCACGTATACATTTGCATGTTGCCGGAAAGCCCATATTGAGGGCAGCTCATCGATTAATAAAAATAACGCTCAATTATCGTGGGTTAGTACCAACTTTAGATGCAAAATTTCTTTCTCCCACTCTATTTGATTTCATACCACGCCAAAGTTTGAACAGATACCAAAACCTTTAGTCTCCATATTCCTTCAGAATGTACGACAAACCAATTTTAAACAATTCGCGTAGGAGCTTTGACGTAAAGTGGCTAGTCCTTACCCTGGCTATAGTATCACAACTCAGATTGTAAGCGATTATCGAGATTGCACCATACAGCACACAATATATAACATGAACCATTCAACAACTATGATCTGAGTTCCTTAACACAAAAGTAACCAGTCAATGGAAAGGGTTTACCAAAATCAAATTTTCTCAAGTACAGAGCAACTACACACGAAATTACAGGGAAACCTAACAGTATTGCTTTTTCAAATACGCATTCAAGATAATTCGATAATGTGAGGTGGCTGGTTGTGCCAAGAAAATGAAGTTAGAAATAACTATAAAATGAATAACAAATTTTAGTCAATAACATCCCAAAATAGAGAAACAATATCATGACAGATTCTGCGAAAGTTAAAAAAAGTAACTTTGAAACCAATGATTTTCCATGAGCTACGAATATGTTCATCTGTTGCAACCGAAATTTCGTCTCGATTAACTTAGATAACTTCGTTATTCCAAACATTTACCTAAAAGGAATTCGCATCAAAGACGTTGGAACACAGCACCGACAACGTAACAACCCATATAAACTACCCAACGCCTGGTCATGAAGCGATACAGCCCATCGAAACGCCGAGAACCATGTTAGAACCCCACTAAATTTTCCGATCGGACTGAAACGTGAAAATTATGAGAGATATTTTGCCGAACGGACATGTATGGGAATTCGTTTTCCCCCCATACAATCAAGAAATTAAATGCAATAGAGGCGGACCTTCTTTAGCGCATTTCCTATCTATTTCTTAATGGCAGGAGTAGTTTGCGGATGCGGGGTCGTGTGTAGATGTAGAGGAGAAGTCAATGTTGGCACTATATTGGAGCTAATCACATGATAAACTCTCGCAAACAAGACCTGACTAGGGCACACCCGAGACATTCGTAAAAAAAATGAAACGCACATACATAAGAAGGAAGAGGTCGTGAGTAATTATTTCAGCAAAATGAATAAGGAAGAAAATCACGGGGATTACGGTAGGAGTGGAAACGGGAGGGAGAGAGAAACAGAGGACGACCATAATAGCGTCGGTGGTGGATTCCTGAAAGCCTCTTCCCAGAGCAGCGAAAGAAGTCAAGCGCCGGGATTACGGGGCGAAGGAAAAAAATAATAATGCGGGAGTGAAGGGAAAGAGGAGGAGCAAGGAGTGGGAATCAGGGGACGACAAAGGCGGGACAAAGAAGTACGAGCGTCATTAGGACGAAGGAGACAACGCAACGGGCGGAGGAGGGAAGGAGCCTGAAGGCGCCACTGAAGAGCCGTGGACGACGAGGTGAATTGTGGGTAAGAAAGAGGGCTCTAGGGACACGGAGAGAGAATAGAGGGGTGATGGGGGTTGGGAGGAGAATGTCTGAGGGAGATATAAAAAGAAATCTACTACCTCACTCCGTAAAAGAAAAGTCAGAAGATAAGTTCAACTCCGTGAATAATAATAATAAGACTAAAACATTTCTTTTACGATAAATCAAACAGTTCGATGCTGCACAAATCAATAGTATATGCCGACAATAAATTAACACCATTAAATCTTAAAAATGGAACGACCGATGGAACAACCAACAAAAGAGCCGTTCTAACAAATAGAAAGGTAGAACTATGGGCCCAGAAGGAATTACATGGACGACACATCAATGACCTCAATCAACCATATGATGATAAAATCTCATCAAACAAATGGTTGTAATCGGGTGAACTTTATGGAGAAACCGAAGCGTTCATGCTTGCAGTATAAGAACAGGTTATCCGCACTAAAAATTATGCAAAGTACATCCTGGGTGATAAAAGCATAACAGATGACACATGTCGGAGATGTTTTCAAGTGCCTGAAACAATCCAACACATTATATCTGGCTGTAAGATGTTAGCTAATACATTATATTTAAGTAGACATTATCAAGTTGCAAAAATTATCCAGCAAAAACTGGCCCACCAACACAAGTTAATAGATACCAAGACACCATACTATGAATACCACCCCGAAACAGTGCTTTAAAACAGCGCATTTTAAATTTACTACGATCTGCCTATCCAAACAGAAAAAACTATAGTTAATAATAGACCAGATATAATGCTGATTGACAAGAAATATAGAACTTGTTACATAGTTGATATTGCTATGCCATTGTCCAAATTGGATGATGGAGACGAGGAGGAGGAAGACAGTCTGGGAGAGAGACATAACAAGAAATCTACTACCTTACTTGAAAAAGAGAAGTCAGAAGGTAAATTAAACTCCATGAATAATAATAATACACAATGGTCAACACTCATTTACCCTAAAGAAGGTGCCCGAACTTCGCCAAGATTAAGCAATTAACGAGGAGAAAAAAAACCTGATCATTTTAACACCATGAAAAGTAACAATACTCATACGTAAACACTGTCCAAAATCGGGTTAGAAAAAACGGTTAATTACTAAATAAAACTGTATTCCTACTTTTGAATATTAAATGGTAAGCATATTAAATGGTAAGCATATTAAATGGACAAATTCTTATCAGTTGTATCAGTCAAAGAATTATTTCCAAAATATGAATCCTTAGGTATTAGATAAGGGCATAGATAACTAGATAGCTAGATATGGGGCTAACCTTTCAATGAACCCCATATTGGCCGTTGGTAGCAAATTTAGTTTGGTTGTTTAATTTCTACACTTATTTAAAATCTTAAACGAAGGTCGTATCAAGCGCTACATCCTAGTTCGCTGAACTGTTTTTACCTATTAATGGACCCTGAAGTCACTTTCAACGTGGATTAATGCAAATGAAAGGCATTAAGCATTGCTCGATAGCAGGGCTATCTGTCTGTATTCATCATGATATCAGGGAAGAAAAGTTGGGCAGGGTTATTCTTGGAAAGGTCCACGTAAATCGGTAATTAATTTATCCGTTAGAAACGCCGAACCAAAGCAGAGGGAATTGTAAAATTGTTATGACTGAATGGAAAATTGATCTCAGTTGAAAGCCTGCCTTTATTCCAAGAAAAGGAAAACATGAAACAGATGAAAATCGCTAAAATAAAGTTGAATAAGTCTGATATAGAGATAAAATAAATAAAGGCGTAATTTAATCCCTTTGCCGAAATAAACTAATGCCCAGAAGCAAAACGCGTCGACGTAAACACTAACGTATTGACTTTGCCAATATGTAATTATTAGTGTTGATACGTTATAGTTTGGTAAAATAATATCCCAAATACTACCAACCTATTGGTGGAATTGCTTTGAGCAGTTGAAAAGAATACTTTCTGAGTAGGCTGAGAATGCTCTCACCTATAGATGATTAGCAGGATAGTGAAGAGGGACTGGAGAGCGGCTTCAAAAATTAAGCGTAAGTTATCACATCAAATGACAGAAAAATGGAGCTAGGTTTAGAGATAATCATCGAAAATGACGATAAATTAGAGAAAACACTAGTTGGCGGTCAGCACATAATTTCGCAACAGGAAAGGGAAAATGCCTAGAGCCAACAACAGCATTTTCAGTTACAATTCCTAGCCACTAAACTATGTACTTTACCTTCAGCTTATACATACAGCTCATAACTATTGGATTCTAACATCTAAGTTTTATTAATCCTGACCAAGAAAAGAACTGAGGCGAACTCAAAAACGGCATCACCTACGATAGACATTCTCCGACACGAATCAAGGCTCACACTGTCACTTCGACTTTCTATCGCTCGGCACTTTTAAACACGAGGGATTTCAGGCCGTTGAGAAATGAAAGAAATGCTCGATAATGGAGTCATCAGCTGCACGCCAAAACCCCCAATACTTATCGGTAAATACCTAGCCTCATTTGCGTCTTAATAGTCCCTCCTTGAGCGCCTTAGAGGCTACTTCACGTCCTCGCCCAGACTGTGCACAACTCTTCTTGTCGAGCCACGGCGCTTTCCTCGATTCGAGGACCTTGAAGGAGAGAAGGATGGGGAGAGGCAAAGCGAACGCGATGACGAGGCAAAGGAGGGAAGAAAAGAGGTTTAGTCACCTTGAAGAAGAAGAAGAAGGAGAAGAGGGAGAGAAAGGACCCGACTGTACTGAAAGGCCAACAGAGTAGAGGGCGGGAATAAGACCTTAAGTCCGGACGCACCGTGAATATAATGCTAGGGATGTAAGATATGAATCGATAAACTGCCAAGAATATCCACACATACATTTGACATATATGTAGGTCAGTCATAATTTTAGTCATGCAAGTATTACTACACCATTCATCTGATAAATATGAAAGTAGACAAAGTAAGTAGTTTGCCAAGGAGAAGGTTATATACCATCTTATTGTAACTGGACCTCAGAGCCCCCAAGGGTCCTCAGAGCCCCCAAGGGTCCTGAGCCTCCCGCCCCTGGTAATTCATAAGCTATGCCTTTGTTTCAGTGTACTATCATTTTTGCTTTTTTAAGTTTTTTAACTAATGGCTGAATGCATGAGGAATATGATGGTTTCATATAAAGTTCCTTTTACGATTTCGTTCAGAACTATAGAAAGAGGGTGGAAATAACCCACCCCTAGTGGTTCACATACCACGCATTGCTTTCAGTGATCTTATATCATATTTTTTCTTTTTTCCTTAAGTGCTTTCGACGCGAGCAGAAATTTCTTTCAACCAATGGCTGGGTAATTAAAAAACGTTCTTTCAATTTTCTTTTACTATTCGTGTTTTCAATAAGACCATTTTTTAGCATAGCAGAAGGAAAGAACCCAACAAACTTTAAGGACTACGGGGTGGAAGGCGGGTTAAATGTATACGTCAATGTGGTGATATAGGCATGGATTTTTTACGGATAGATAGACACAACGGTTTGGCATATTTTTTCCAAAAGGGTCAAGTCAAGGGTAGCGTCATATTGTTTTCAACCTATGCAGCGTAAAATTATGTATATTTACCTAGAAACGTTGATATAATGCTAAAATGGAAAAATATGATCCGAGAACTTAATAAAATACAATGGAAAGCTTCGCGATTCGTCAAAAACTGATACGGGCATTTATGAAGCCGTACACAAATGTTGAACGAATTAAGCTAGGTGCCAGTAGAGACTCGATGGCTTTGCACTAGGCTTAGATTGTCTGAGCAATTGAGAACGGATATCTTTCAAAGCGATACGGAGAACATCATATTAGAACGTCAATATATTTCCAGGTCCAACAGAAACGATAGATTAAGTGAGATATTTTTCCGAACGGATAGGTATGGGACGCCGTTTTTCCCCTGAAAACTGAAGGAAATCCCGAGTAAACTTCCACAATTTTATACGCCGGGAAAGCCTGCGATCATTTTCAATATTGCACATGGCTAATACGGTGCTGGATAAGTTGCGTTGGAGGGAAATTTGTGAGCAAGTTAAATCGAGGTAGAGAGAAGACATTTCGTCAGGAATAAGGAGGAGTGGGCCGGGAAGGGATGAAAAGGCCCTTCGACCTTTAAGGGTGGCAGTGAGGAAGTGGGTGGGCGGGGGTGCGATCTTAAGTCACCGTGGAGATTCGCGGCATCAGCAATAAAGCTCTACAAAGTACCAGAGGGGAGGAAAGATGGGGGATCAAGGGTGAGGTGTTTAGCCAATGAGAGCGAAGATTACAGCCCCCCCGTCCTCTCCAAACCTGCTTCTATACGAACCGCCCGCCAGCCATGCTCAAACACTCCAACCGCAACGAGATTTTACATTATAACCGGTGTACTTTATAAAATACAAAGGATAGGCGCGCGATTCCTCAAAAACTGCTACAGGCGTACAGAAAGCGATGCATAGATGTTTAACTAAGAAAGCCATCATATTTTCAGGTCCGATAGTAACGGTAAATTTAGACAAATTTAGCCGACAGGATAGATTAGGAAATATGTTTTCTAAGAACAATAATAACCATACTTTAATAAATGCTACGATGAACTTCATTCGATAATTTTATATTTATTTGTCAACGGGTAATGTCTTAACATCCGCCACCAGACAGCGACTCGCGGGGTTATTGTATATGAAGATGCATATTAATCCTCTACAATAACAAAATAGTATAGTAAGTAATTGGCAATATCCGCTTTCGAAAAAATAATTCATCTTTAAAATAAATACACCCCGAAATATTATGAAATCGATTTTAAACTTAGCAGCCTCCGAGTCTCCAACGGCTCCCAGCCTAATTCGCTTAAAAGAGGGGGGTGAGAAGCCAAGGGGTAAAAATAATTTTATTTCCTAAACAGAGATAAGTACAGAAATGAGGTGAAGTAAACAAACGAGCTCAACTATAGTCTGCTCACTGTCTGCTGGTGAGCTTTCATCAGAGCCCGGGCACTCTCGGATGGCTTCGCTGATAGGGGAGGGGTAGTACCGAGAGAGAGAGAGGAAGAGCGAACATAACGTTGCCAAATGTACATAGTCGCCCTACCATGTCATTGAAAACGTTTGAGTCATGGGTGGCCACAGGTATTTTGGCCCCGGCGCCAAGACAATATACCTACTCATTTGGAAGGCATTGGGGATAATCCTTTCACAGAAGCCATAGCACATTGTCAGCTACCGCGCTGAATGAGACACCGTTGGTGTAAGGCATACTTGGTCACATACAAGGAGAACGCGTGAGGTTTGGCACCACTGCTCCACGAGCAGATTCACGATGTTCACTCGGCGGTCTGAGAGCGACTCACTGAGGCCACACCTACTGTTTGCTGATTGGCCAAGGGAAAGTCACATGTCGAGAAACTTTCCCTCCCCTCACCACAATTGCTTTGGCCACACCAGCTCACCCGCAGAAATAAAATGAACAGAGTATAAATACGGCTCCACGATTACTCCATACTCACCTTCTTGCGTTTCTTTTAATGACATTATTATTAAGATTATAGCTTACGCTATAGATAGTAGTGCATTTGATTCTCCATTCGATATCAACATAGAACAGAGACTCACTCCTATCCGGCACCAAGTTTTTATATATTTTTCCTTTTTTTCTTTCTTTTTAGAAAAAAAATCGCTTGTAACCCTTGCCTTCACACCCCCTCATATCATGTAGGACAGGTTTTGAGAGGGTAATGCGTCTTCTTAAGCCTCGTTTTCGATTAACCCAAGACTCCACGTGGATGGATATTCCTTCATCCTCTTTTTCCTGTTTCAGATCCTCCGCTAAATAAATGTGTAGCTCCCGAAAATATCACATGCCACAACAACAGCGTGCTTCACTGCTCTCCTCCCCTTTCCACTCAACTCACCGCCAGAATATCCACTTTCGCTGTTTGACGTGCCGTGCAACCGTGTGTACGTGACATCATAACGGGCATGTTGTGTGCATAAATATCGCGGCGAGGCCAAAATGAATTCGGCACGCGGGAGCATGGGCTTAGCGTTCTCCATTTTTTTTCGTCGTGTGCGTGGGACTGGGAGTTACTGCCGCGTTTACCTCGAAAGGCGAGGGTTGTCATCCGCACCGATAACTTGGACATTTCCTACTCTGCGCAATTTTTTTTCGATTAAAGCTGGCAGTAGTCGGGCGAAAACGAATTCGTCAAAAATTACGGCACTCTGTCATTTCAAGTAAAACGCGGGAAAAAAATGTACATCCACATAACGGAGACTGAGTTTGATCGGCCGTGACGCGAGAGATACTAAAAAAAAACATACGAGTGGCGAAAATATAATATCCACCGTACATAAAAGAAAAGACCTTTCAGTAGAAGAGTAGGAATGACGAAAGAGGTGACTCTTTTATGTAAATAGTAGTTTATTACATTTTATTGGGTACGCTAGGGACAAGTAGGTTCTTTGCTTGAATGGCAGTTGAATTATTGTCCGTTTCTTCCTTTTTTGGGATGTATGCATAAATACCAACATAATTTTAATACAAACTTGGAACATATATTTTTCTTCAATGAAATACCATTGCCACATTTTAAATGGTTATTAACTAGCGGTAAAATTCAATAAAAACCGAGTAAAACAAATTTTAAAGTCATCAATCCTTCCCGATTATTCATAACAAAACTAGAGCAATCTAATGGATTTTCCGATACGAAAAATAGCAGATGATTTATCTGCTATCATCAGTCAGAAGAAACGCCCTACCCTGAATCTTAGTAAGAGATACTTTTCTCCCTACTTGTCCTTGCGATTTAAAAATTCATGAACTTTTAAATTTAAAGAAATGGTCGTTAAATTAAAATATTTGCAACTAAATTTTATTTGATTTTTTTTACATTCTAATTGCCAGACCACGAGCGCTAAGAATAATATACTATCTGAATAAATTACAGGCATAAAAATAAATTTTTATTATATCGTAATCAATTAAATATGACGAAGGTATTGTAAATTAATTAAACGGCCTAGTTACTACTCTACAGTTTTTCCTTTAAGGATATGTAATTAAAGTACTAGTAACCACCACATTCTGTCGTTTCATTAGTGTGCAAGCAGTTCTCCAAATTCAGACCCTTTGTTTAGACGCGAACACATTCGAATTTCTCGAAGCAGTAAACATTCGCCTATCCGCTTTCATCTTATCTATACGTCTTATATATGCCTCTGGAAAAGTCCTTTTATCTCATATCTGGGCTCATTTCCCAGCACTTCCCTTGCCATCACCGTCATTCCTCCACTTTTCCTGTCCTCTCATAGCACAAAACGTTTACGATATCCTATTCTCATTCACTCGCCTTGTTATGCATTCATGAACCCTGTAGAAATCCAAATTGCATTCCAAAGTCCTCTTTAATATTACTATTAAATAAAAGCAGAAGGAGATAGGCGTCATTTTTATTTGCCCGCGCGTTAGGTGTACATCACGGACGTGATTTCAAATCCAAATGATAAAATTCACAAAAAAGCAATGTTTTCCGTAATACCCTCCAACTCAATTATTCCAGAACTACATGAATGATCATATAGAGTGACATATGAATCATTTTCTCCAAAGCCTTCACAAATTACTTGCTTTGTCCAATCAATTTTGAAATTAGCCATTTGAAAGGCAATATTTTTCTGTTTTACTTTACAACTCATGCACTCAGGTAAAAATAGAACCGTTGCTACATGTTTACACCATTATAGTACATACACGGTACGATTTCAGGATAATGACGGATGTACAAATATTTAAGTAGGTAATTACTTTAGAATTGAGAATATAGACTTCTTCACAAATACTATCCACATGTTTTCTTGACCCACACCATTAGCTTAATCGGTTTCGTAAATATATATTTGCATCTATGTCAGCGCAAACATTTTCAACAAGCAATAAATACCATATTATTATTATTAATACTTTGACACAGTCATTTCTTTCCATTCTTCCTCATTACATAAAGTCAAACATAGTTATTCATGCATAGGGATATTTCTCCAGGAAGTCATCCATCACACAAGCTCTCACAGAATACATCTAAGTCTTGCACCATGATACTTACCTTCAGCGCATCCATCAACTACCAAACCTACTACTATGAATAAACCTACTCTACAGATTATTATTAACAAAAATGTGTTCCTGATCACCTGTTCTAACGCAAGTAGTATACATTAACGATTGAGTAAAGACAAACAAAAGAATAGAAATTAAATTAACAAAATTAAGATTCGAATGTGATTAGATAATACTTCTATTAAATATTCTCTATTTTTTTGCTGGTAATTAGCCAGATTTTCAAAGAAAGTGTAGATGCTGTCACTCTTTTTGATTGTTCGCGGAAGCTCCTTCAAAATTTTGAGGGCAGTTGAGCATTTTAAAATACAATTATGTGCATTACAGGGACAAATTTGCGAGGTAATTTTGACTCAAATATCAACCTATATACTTCGGCGTCTTTACATTGAAATCACTAACATAAGCTTTAACTATATCAAATAATAACGTCGCATCTATCCACTCTCTCATCTCTCCTATTATCTGAATAAGAGACAGGAATAATAATAATAATAAGGGAGAGAGCTACGAGAATGGAAATAAATGTGTCTTGAGGGGGAAACAAAGCAAAAAAAAGGAATGGCCGGAGGAATGCCTTGGCGTGGGAGGGCGGGATGCTACGGAAGTAGATGGAGCGAAAGCATTGGAAAAAAAACACACGCACAAAACAGGCAAGGGGATGGATGGATGGGGGCTCTTTCCATTTCGGGGCTAACTTATTTTCCATTCGCTATCGCCCCGCTTTGTCACATCTTTCTTTTGTTTTTTCCACATATCTCATTTTATATATAGTTATACATATATGTATAGGGATGGATATTCGCTAGCTGCCAATGTCTCCAGGGAGCCATCCATCACGCAAGCTTTCTCTCTCTCTCTCTCCAAGATGCCCACCCCACAACACCCCCTTTATCTCCACCACCCTTTCCTCTTAGAAGCATTCCACTCGCTACTCTACCACCACTACTCTTGAGGGCTGACGTCACATAAATATGAATTCCCGTAATGGAAACGTCCAATGAGCCATTGTTGGTGAAATGTGATTCCAATTCCATCATGTATCCTCATTCATTGCAAATTCCATGATGAAGGTATAACAGGTAAACTGACACTTTGGCCTAAAATAACGCACGTTATTCTTAAAGACCTGCACTGCAACACAAATATCAAAGTATTATTTTTTGACACGATTTATCACACAAAAACGCGAAACCACGCACCACAAAATTAATTGCAACAGAGCTAATATATATACTTCAGATAATGTTAAAGTTTTGTGCCACGTTTTTTCATTATTTTTTTAAACATTTACTCTCATTTTAATGTTCCAACCGGAAATTTAATCAATTATAATAGATCTGTGAATAATTCACACCAGACATAGCCACACAGGTGTGAAATTCACACATGCAGTGAACGAATATCAAGTTTGGAAGGATACAAAGAGATATTTTGATTCGATTACTTCACGTTTACGTCTGAAAAGCACTCTTATCGGATGTACTGAATTTTTGAGGCCTTAACCTTGTTAATTCTATATAAAGTTGGGAAAAATAACGAACTTTGCATTCTACAACTAATCTTTTATTCTTCGACTCTTCAAGTCAAGACTTGCTAGTCGGCCATAATTAATTTATACAAGGCAAAGTTGGTTATTTTTCCCAACACTCTCATCAGCTTTGAAATAATCACACAGCGATTAACACACTAACTTATCCCAAAAAGACTATCTGCACCGACACAATCAAATTTGCAACATCATCCACCAGAAATTAGTTCTAAAGTATAAACTCATAGAAGATGCAGTTCCGTATTATAAATACACACCTAAAACCATCCTTGAAAACGATCGAATGAGGGAAATTTTTTCATTTTTTGTCATGTTTGCAACCCTGCTGTATGAATACCGTGCATAGCTGAGGGTTAAAATGTTGTGTACGAGTCCAATTTCATGTGCTTTAACTTCCTACCAAATTTCAAGCAAATCTGAGACGGTCGGGTTGGGAGCTGTGATGATTTGGCATGGAATGACCCCACTGTAAGATTTATTATGACCGATCAATTATCACCGATAGAACAGTCTATAGTCGTGATCTAGTAGTGCAAGATAAAACTCACAATGAAACGTACTTGATAGACATTGCCGTACCTAATTCTCATAACATCACGACTGCCTACACCAACAAAATGGAAACGTATGAAGAACTTAAAGATGAAATTAAGAGATTATGAAAATCAGATAGAGTACACATAATACCAATAATTATCTCTGCCGCAGGAGTAGTGCCTCATTCAATCCATCAAGGTCCTAAAACTATTGGACTGCCAAAAAACCTTGTCCATCACAATACAAAAAGCAGCAATTTTAAATACATGTCGGATTGTCAGAAAAATTTTCTGCCCAGAGTAAAAGGACGAGAATAGTTGGTGATACCCGTACCTCACCGATAACCAGCTAAAATGCTGTTAAAAAAATAATAAGATGTCTTATTTCGGGCGAGGTTGAGAGTAAGAAGTCCCCTTCTCCACCTAACCCCTCGATAGCGTCAATACAAACAAATTGAAAAATGGTAGATAAACGTTTACAATGCAAAAGATATACAATATACACTATTTGTGAAACGTCAAAATATTGGAAACTATTGGTCATACTCCAAATATTGGAAAAAGTGGATCGCATTGCACTCATTACTCATTTTGAAAGCCGATAAAAAGGCGAACGAGATGGCAACGGAAATCTGCCTTCTATGGGAAGGAATTGAGGCCTCCTATAGAGGAATCTCCTATATATAGGCATTCCCTTTGACTTCAACAATCACAGTAGCCTCGGCTCAGAGTCCTCTGGATAGCAATTCTCTACACTACTCCCTCATAGGGTCTACTTTGTAGTGTATTATCAACACTCCAGAGGACTCTGCCTCGGCTTGCTCCCTACTGCCATCTGACGTCCAGCTTAAAAAAAGTTAAGCAAAATATCAAGCGCAAGGAGTTCGGAGGGACTCAGCATGTGTCTGGAGGGTATGTATGTTATCCATCGCGGATTTTCGTGAGCTCAGCAGTAGGTGGTATGTACGGTGAGTGTGTGTGAAGTGGTAGGTATTGGTCTTCGACACGACGCGACGGTGGATTCCGGGTTTGTGCGAGCAATTCGGGTGTTTGTATTCCATGCCTCTCTCGCCCTCTTGAGGCACGTGTGCTGGATTTACAGGAGACGACGGCGTTAAATGGATAACACGGCGTGAAGTGGAGAAGGGAGAAGCAGTCAGGGTGAAAAAAGGCGAGAGGAGTTGACGTCTGGCTGCTGCGCGCGGCGGCCATGTTCCCTTCACGACACGCCTGCCTGTGCAGGGACTTTCTCTCCGACGAGGCGAAAGCCGTGCGAATCAACCTTCGGAATGATCATCCTCTTCGAGAGGAGACGCCAATCGATACGACCTCCCTCCTCCACGGATCGGCCGTGCCATTTAATGCTCATTCGAGCGGTAACTCAGAGATGACACTATTTGTGATAAACATCCCCAGAAAAAGGAATACAACGCATGTTGAGTGAAAAAATGTATAGAAGGAAATATCGTTCGGTAAAATACTGAATAAGACCGGCGCGTGCCCAACTTAACCTCTTCGGTCCTGGCGTATTGCATACAACACATCGACGCTTGACTTTTTTTCCGCTTGGCTAAGTAAGTGAAATGTCGTAATGCAACTATCTAACGATTTGATCATTGGATCCTTCTTCCTCATACAATGATCCTCCAAGATCGTTAGAACATTAATGGCTGATGCCTGATTCCGCTGATGGTAGGACCCGCCCGCCTTTGTGACGGTGCGGAATTCCTCGTCCCTTCCCTATCCCCTCTAAGGAGGCGTCGTCGGGCTCCTATCGCGGCGGCACCTCCTTCCTTTCTCCTTCCTGTCCTCCCCCTTCTGGGTGCAGAGGTGAAAAGCTCGCGCTTACAGACCCTACCCCCGGGAGTGTATCCTCGCGATCCCGACCTAGGAGTCTCGTTCCAGGTGTCGTAATGCAACTATCTAACGATTTGATAGTTGGATTATTCTTCCTCATAGGAAAATCCTCCAAAATTGTTAGAATAGCAATGGCTGATGCCTGGTTTCTCTGATGGTAGGACCCGCCCCCCTTTGTGACGGTGCGGGATTCCTCGCCCATTCCCTTCCTTCCCTATCCTGTCCTAGGAGGCGTCGTCGGGCTCCTATCGCGGCGGCGCCTCCTTTTTTTTCCTTCCAGTCCTTCCCCTTCTACGGTGCAGAGGTGATAAGCTTAGGCTTCAGACTTCGGCCTAGGAGTGTAACCTCGCGAGCCCGCCGTAGGGTTTCGTATCCACTGTCTTAATGCAACTTTTTCAGGGCTTCCTAACAGATGAACGCATCATACAGAAGCACATAAATCGATAATGTTGTTTGTTAACATATAATTAACAAGAAATCATTAAATCCAGACCGAAAATAACGGCATACGTCCAGGGACTGTGGAGGTTAAGTAGGTAATTGGAGGATCTCTAGTAATGAAATTACGGTAATTAACATCAAACTTATTCATCACGGAAGCACGTTTGAGGAGAAAATATGTAATAATAATAATAAAACGTCTTTCTTGGGCGAGATTGGGATTAGAAATCTCATCTTCCATTTAATCGTCAAACATGACATATATGTATTTAAATACATAATGAAGTTGCTCTTGAAATTACATTCAGAAAAATTACATAAAGAGACATAGAAATTCCATTTTCAATCAACAAATAAAATTATAAGTTATAATAGTTACCATTTACCAAGTGTAAAAAGATGTTAGCAAACGTGGGAAAAACCTAAGGATTTTGACAGTCGTTGGAAATTGGAAAAACGCCCACACAAGAAGGGGGGCGTAAAAAAAACCTGCGAAAACCTACTGAGAGAGCTAATGTAAACCTGAGTATCTACATATACAATGAATTGCATGGAAAATGTCACCCAGTACCTGTAACGAAAAAGAAAATTAGATGAAGCCGGAGGAGATAAGTGATGAATCTTTCCTACTGTTCCCATGATGTTACATGACTCGTTGATCAGAAAATAATGTGTTAAGCGATCAGTCTTTCGGTCCCTTACCCAGATGGAACAAAGTAAGAGAGTTAACCGTTTCTTATGGTTTTCTTACGGAAAAAATTGATAAGCAGCTTATCGTAAGCTAAGGGGCTAATATAAGGCAAGGGTAAAATTTTAGGGAAGATTAGGTAAGGAATGCCGTCAAATATCATCAGGCAACGTAAGTCGCTTCTGTTGGAGCGCCAAAGGCGGCTGAACAGCGTACTACAAATGCTACGCGGCTCATCCCGACATGAATTTAAAGGCTACCGGTGAAATTAAGCGAGTCTTAATAAGGGCTTAACAACTGATAACAGTTATTCCCGTAAATAGAAAAAAATTAAAAACTGCAAGCGACCGGCTGGCGAAGATATAAAGCATATTACAAGTATTTTATCCTTGCGACGGAAAGAAAAAAAATTACATTGGGAAGATGCGAACGTGTGACCTACGTATCCGCAGCTCTGTACGCTAACTACTTCACCACGACAAACATCTCATCAACGTAGCGCATTAATAAAAACTATTGAATTAATCAAATTCTTCACAGACTCTGCCAAAGGTGATGAGAACCACATGCACTTACAATTGGAGAGCTTATTCACCTAATCACCCCCGATCACATTTGAACAGCAACGATATTCGGCCGCTAGTTGTCGGGCACGACTTTAAGATTCGCGAATAGATGGCGCCTATGTTGATGCGTTATGCATTGCACTAAACCGTAGGTAGGTATATCGACCGCTTCCCGCTGAGTATCCAGCAGCTTCATTCCCTGCCATACACCACTCCACTCATCCCTGTCTGCAGCAACCAATTTCGCCTCCTTGCGTTTCGAGAAACACTGGCAAAGAGCCACGCCAGTGCTTTCAGTCACCGCTACTGGAGATTAATCGGCCAGTTTGGTATCCCTGTCTCACGGGGTGGGGAGAAAGCCCGGGCCGAGCAAGGGTGTTCGGCAAGGCGTGAGTGTAGTTGACGCAGAGAGGCATGGCGTAAATCCCGGAATTGAGTATAATCTGACCAAAACAAATATTAGGTAGTGAAGGCTGGATAAAACAGAGGCGGTTACATATGGGGGGCGCCCCCCCCCCCCCCTTGCGAGGTTGCCTGCAATGTCTTACATACAGTACCACAATTCACAATTGTAACTTTATTTATACTATAGACATTGTCTGGTATATATATGGGTAAAATCGGTTTAAATAATAATTTCTTAAACTTTGCATGTGACTTGTTTATTTTTCACAACGGTAAAAGTAGCTCAAGATATCTCTTGCACCCCCCCCCCCTTGAGTTTTTTCTGTATCCGCAACTGGGATAAAATGATTAAATTTATAGTACTGTCTTTTGTTTTATTTATAATAACAACGCGTTACGACGCCTAGTTTCACTATCAGGTCAAATATAAATTACAAGTCTTGTTAATGTCACCATCAGGTCAAAGAGAAATAATTAGTCTTGTTAGCGTCGAAACGCGTTGCTATCATTTGTTAACCATCAAACAGTACAATGAGTTATATCATATTATGCAGCATGCTGTTCAACCATATTCGCCAAACATACTGAACCAATGAAGTCTGATTTGCAATATGGCATCACACTCCAATGCTGGCAATGTTTATAACTTAGCATTTGCATTTCTAACGATTCAAAGAAGCTACACTGTTCTGCAAACTAGTCGCTATTGAAATGAGCACATTTTTTTCTAATATTACGTCTATATATACAGAAATAATTATATTAGGGTACAGCACCTATATCTCATGGCGTATTTAACAAAATCGATACAATTTTAAGAGGTGTATTTACCATAAAATTTGCTATAAGAGTGCATATCATTGTTGCTACTTAATGTTTGGCTAAATCCTACGACACATAACGTAAGCGGAATAAAAATATTGGTAGAGCTTAAGAAAACATTAGCATGACGTCTCTAAGAACCAACACAAGAGACATCTATGAGTCAATATTTACAACATGAAAATGTCTTTACTACGATTTAGGAGAAGCTGGATATCGCTACATACAATTTCTAAGCACCAGTATAAACCTTTAAAAAGCAATACAAATATAAGATGTAGAAATATATATACATGAATTAAAATGCACCATGATGAAATATTTTTGGAAATATCACGCCGTATAACAGTTATTAAAAGAATTTACGAAACGTTAGAAAATAATGATTTTTTAGTCACCCAAACTGACGACTTACACACGATATTTCTAATGGATATATTCATATAACCATTAGTGACGTTTCTGCTCTTGTGTTGGAAGCTAATTCAGGGTGTAGCGATTGTCCGGTTGATAAGCTTTAAGGTAGTTTTACACGGGACACGGAATTGCGCAGGTTAGACCTGCATTAATTTCTAAAATGGTGTGGAATTGCGCGAATGCATGAACGAAATTAGAAAAGGGGCTATTTTGCCGTCTCGCATCCACGCATTCTCGCATGTGTTCTAGTAATTCACCGTTTTACACGACGCAATTTTGACTGCACCTTCGCACGTACGTCAGATTGTGCATGCACGTGCCTCGTGTAAAACGGCCTTTAAACTCGGTAAAAAACATTCCAGCTACGGAGTGGAAGGGTAACTAAAAGTGTCATAAATACGCGGATTTCGATCAGTAAATAAGTTCATTTATAATGAGTGGACTACTCAATCTTCAATCGGATTTTATTGTTAAGAATTAGTCTATTTTGATACTACGTACTGACACATTGCGACAGCTATAATGCTCCCATCAATACCTTTGCCAAGCAAAATCAATAAGTTCCTTAATGTTATTCTTCCTTGTGTCCTATCTCCGTCCCAAGTAGGCACTTATCCCTACGTCTTCCTCCGTAGACTCATCCGTTAATTTTTTTCCAACCATACTCCTCACGTAATTTCTAAATGCTATGCCATGACAGATCCGCCGATTCCTGCACTTACGTTTGGCACTCTTAAGCCAATCTTTCTCAACTACTCCTTCACCTCCTCTTTCATCACCTTAACCATTCACTTGATCTTCAACATTCTCCGCCAGTAACTGGTCTCGAAGCCTTCAAGTCAGCTTTTCCAAATTTTTCATAATCGCAGAGTGCCAATTTTGGCTCACACATAAAACAGCATACGAGTAAAATTAGAACTGTAAGACCGTTAATTAATTTTTGGGGTCAGGGAACTAAACGCTACTCGCTAGCCGAGAATCGGTTTGAGGAGTCGGCTCTAAAACAGCAGAATCACTATAGCGTTCCATTATTTTTCGTATTAATTTACCCAGAGAAAATTTTTATTCATGCGCAACCTAGCGATGGCGTTGAGTTACGTAATTGCATCAGCCTAAAATATATATATATATATATGGTGAAGTATTTTGGCCTGTGTGTTGTAACTTAAAGGATGCTTACATTTTATGAAGACTTATTGCAAAGAAAATACCTTCAGGAAGTGAAAAGAAGCTGTTTTCTTCATTAAAACGCACATCACTGAAACGTAGGCCATGGTACATCGACAAAAATATTTGAAAGCGGTAGGTAAACCAAAAATAATGCGCACATTAGTGTGCTATATGAGCACATACAATGGCTTGAGGAATAAACTACTCGTTTAATCCTGATATGTTGGGTATCTTGGTCCTTCTCCGTGCTTGAAATTTACTAATATTCTGTCATCGACGAGCCAGTTCGTAGCTATAAGCCAAAATATTAAATACCTACCAAACACGCGCATCAAAGATTTATATCACCGAAGTCTTGAATGTTTGATGTAGATATGAGCTGGAGTAACTTCTACTATTACAACAAATCTTCCAATCTTTCGGAAAATGGCAACAATAGTCACTCTTGTAAAAGAATCCACATATTATATCGAAGAGAATCATACCTTACTCAGCTTAGATAAAAGCAAAAATTTTTGTGCTTCTATTGGGCAGTAGCCACACCCTAATTGAATTGGGCAATTTTCAAAAATTAATTTTAACAGTTCATTCCATTATTTCCATACGGAGAAATCTTCCACCGCCAAATCAAGATTATATCTAAAATCCCGAGCCTCAATCTGTAGCGAAAAAGAGTACTAATTTACTGACGCCTTCGCTAATACGGCAAATTCCGTGAAATATACCCAGTCTACTAAAAATCTCGGTCGTCTACAAAATTGCTATTAAAAAATAATCACGACCGTAAAAGCACCTTTCACCTGGCATTCGCTGGAGCAGAAAGGAAAGATTTTTTCCGCTTTGGAAAACGCGAAATGAGAAAGAATCAGATTATTGCCATTCCCACCAAATCCTTTCATAATGAAAGTATTTTAAAATCTGTCAGCAACAGGCTTAATATCAACCCCCCCCTTAAACACTTACATAAAAAAATGCTTCGAAATTTCGGCAATTTAAATTCGCCATTATATATTCCCGTCTCCCATTCCCGGTATTTCTTATAAAGGTCAAATCTTTATTTCGGTTTAAAATTCCATTTTCCTAATATAATTTTGAACCATCTACACACAATTTAGTTAAGATCATCACTGGCAATATTGCACATAAGTAATGAAATATATGCGATACTGGAATATTATGCGAATATCCAATTCTATATTGAATGAGTAACTAGCTTAAAATACCCACGTCTAACGGTGAATAAATACATTTGAGTTTTACAAACTGATGAATGACTGTAAGATTAAAACATGTTATCACAGTTTCATTAACTCAATACATATATTATAATATTTGTTTGAACATAAAATAAATCATTTTCCAACCACATTTTCTTTATACGCGGCTATCCCAACCTCATCAAGACTAGTTCACTGTTAGGCATCAGCACCAATAAAACAATCAAATGATAATTGAAACATAAAATCCTCTGTTTGTAAAAAGAGAAACTCCCAAAATGCATTAAACTACTCTTTGGGCGATTAGTTTCTCAGCAAGTTTTTTCACCCGTCCACTTGCCCCAAGATGCAATCAAACGCGGTTGGAAATTAAAGAGCAATACCTACACGCATGGACATTTGTATACCTTTTATTCAAAGAGTGTGCGAACTCAAGCCTTTGGTTTACATCAAAATCTGTGGAAGAAAACGCATAAAAAACAAATTTGTGAGACTCCACCGTGGAAGAGGAGAAACAAGATTAATGATACGTGTTGCGCTCCTACACTTACGCCTCTTAGCATTTACACGCTTTAATTTTTACTGGACCCGTGCCAGGTGTGCTTTTATAGGTACCTTCTTTACATTTCCATTAATCCCCTTAAAACACTCTGGACATAAAAAATCCATTACGAGAAAGAGTGTGTGCGGAGTGACACGGGATAACTTCACGCGGGGTGGTCGAAGCAATTCATTGGGACCACAAGGGGACCGGGATACCGATATTGAAGCTACAGCTACCCCTGCGCAATCGGCCATGTACTTGTTCCCTTCTAATAAAGCGGAAGTTGTCACAAACAGTTAGTTTAAAAAACTACACAACATGCATTTACATTTAAAAATCCTTTTTTAAGAAAAAATCAATGATAGAACAATCTAGGCATCTTGGATCAATACCTCTCTATTGTACTGTTCTCATTAGCACCTTATCCACCGTACCTTTAAGACTCATTTCACGTCATGGGATTTAAATTAAAGCGGGCATAAATTTACAGGCCATGATAATTTCAAGATGATAGTTCCAAGTTTTAGGAGAGCAATACGGAATTATACTGTTCGATTTGGAAATATATTTCCCTTTAAAGCATTGTTCCCTTACAACTTAACTTGGCTAACTTGACGAAGCTATTCAGTCGAAAAGATAAAAAGAGATTCTAAAGTTTCCATACTAATTACAATGGCGAAATATAGGTACTCTTACGGTAGTCACCTTTGATATAAAACAGTGGCAAGAAAAATAGGTATAAAATTATCATTAAGCCCTCTAAAATCAATTTTATATCTGATTCACGGTTCGCTCCCATATTGAATAATCATAGATGGTTAATTGGTCAGGTTCATCGTAAGTGAAGTTCCTTTAAGTCCAGTTTTCGTGGACAAGGCTTCATTCCCTATGTGTTTGCGAGGGCTGATTGGAATTTGCGAATTGGGCAAAGAGCCACGCCACCTGCACTAAGAATGAGCCGACAAGTTTAAATCACTATTGTAAAAAAATGCATATTTTGCTCCAAAGATATTTCGCTGTTGAGCGAGTTCATTATTGTCCTCTAATTCCGCTCTGGCTATTTTTACAACCCATTTTTTCCGCTGAATGTGTTATTGGTGTTTTATGAATAAATCTCCAGGTCTACGCTATTCATTAGATAATGTGGCAATGATTCGTCGGTTTATAATAAGTCAGGTAAGGACAAGTTGAGTTGATTATGTAGCTGATAGCAGTATCCCTGCGATTGGAACCACATCGACTGCACCGAGTATCTAGAATGTTCGCGCGCTAGCCGAGCCCAACCGAGAATCGATGAGGTTAGTCAACAAAAGCCCACATTCGGCGGAGTGGGGTGGGGGGGGGGGGGGCTCTCTTGTGGCACTGGGCGTTCAAACACCTCACCTCGGACGACAAGTGACGACGCCATTCCGCGCTCGCAACTCACACACACACACAGACACGCAGGGCCGGCCCTAAATCTTCGTTACCTCCACGTCAATTCCCACTCCGCCGCCAGGGCCCCTTGTTCGCTCGTTGCCTACACTTCGCGTCTCCCTCTCCACCACTTCAATTTTCTCAAACCCTTAGCCACGGCTTCCCCCAAACCCTCACGCTCCACCCCACTATTCGGAGGCGTAATGTGTCACACCCTTGGATACAGCTCCTATTACCAGTCCCTTGCATAACGATACCTCAACGCACACACTATCCAGGCGAGCTAATGGTACACACAAGCGCGAGGAATATAGCAGGCATTCACAATCGTCGAAGAAAGCATTTAGAATCGAACACTAAGCAACTGACGAAGCGAAAAAAATATCCAGGAATGAAAAATATAATTGGAAGAGGAATTTCTGAAATAAATTATCTCACTCATTTCTATCACTCATAGACGATATTTAAATCTTCTTCAAGCAATAACGATGTAAATAAATATCATTATAAGTAGTTTATGAAGTTCAATACCTTATCAATTTAAGCTATAAACTTCATAAATCAGTTAACCTAAATACTCGTGGAATTATTGGTTCAAAAGGTTAGTTATAACTTACCGATTGCTATAAAATTTATAGGCACACCTAAACTGTCAAGCCTTTATCGCTAAAAATTAACTTCTGGATTTTCTTCTTGTAAATATGCCGATAGTTAAATATGCCAGTTTCGTGGAGTTATAATGATGGATTTCAGTCTAATGAAGATGTATTACAATTTTAATTTTAGAAATTGATCTTTTTATTCCACACTGCATTTTACTACTACGTATCGAACATGAGTTTTACACTAAATGCACAGAGTAAAACCATCCGGGAAACCAGAAATCAGAACATCCTCATGCACGCTTCGGTTTTCCTTTAACTTCCATTTAAAACTCCTATCTACACGCCAACCGCATCCACTTGAAAGCGTTACGTTTCACACCATGGATTGCCAGTATTCACCTCTGCGTATTACCAGGGTTCGGAATAGCTATACTTCAAATCACAAAGTTAGAAGAGAACGCATAAATGCGCGAGGAAATAAATATGGACGACTATTTTCCTTTAGAATGGTTAAGGGACATCACCACGAGATACTTCATCAATACGCGATATGCGAGAATAAAAAATACAATTTGTAGATGTGAAATGAATTAACACGCTAAGCAAGGGAATTTCAAATACTACACTTGTTTTCAAATTTCAGAAAAAAGTCTTTCTTCTAAGATTAATGATACAAAAGTGAGTCACAAACCCTTGCGAAACCTCTATTACATATTTCATGCATTTAGTATGTATTTGTTCCTCACAAAATTACCATTTTTGCTGAGTGATTTATTTCTTGTAAACTAAAAATTCGCAATAAACGAAGCATTACTATACTGCTTTCATAGGTAGGAAACGGAAACTTAACAGGTTTGAAACCTGCCTCCTTTTTAAAGATAGAAATATTTCCTCATTTGATAAGCGTTGAGCATTATATTATCCTGAACCTAAGCGGTCGTTTTCATTCATGAGAGCGGGCATCTAGTAGATATTCTCATAAAACTCGGCTAGCGTAGAAAATGACCTTTGGAAGTATTTAATCGAACTCAGCACTCTGTTTCAGGAAACCTTCTACAACACAAAGACCTCCCTTGACCAATGACCTTGCCACTTCGAACTTCAGTCTTCGGACCAACCTGCGTTAAGGCGTAACGTTTCAAACACTAGGCAATAGCCCATAATATGTCATATCTATTGCATAACGATATCTCAGAGCTCCCAATATCCCAACGAGCTAACGCCGTACGCAGCTGCGTGAGGCAATGAATATGAATGACCATTTATCGTTTTGAGGTGGCATAGAAAATTAGCGCAACTATCTCTTAGATGGTCAACCGATTCGTGAAGATAAAAAGAATTATGGTCATTTTAAGCAACTAAATTTGGTCGAAAATATATCAATATCTCTTAAATCATTGCATAAGTCGGAAAAATCTTTGATCATAGAATAGAATACACATACTGATCACAAATTTACAACGGTACGTATATCCCAACTTACTGTTATCTCGCTTTAGAAATGATATTTTTCAAGCAAAATAAATTTGGTGTATGACTTAATCCAACTTCATAGAGGAAATTCGGCTGATAAGACATTTGACTCAATTTTTCGTCGAAAAATTGGTTCAAAGTCCAAAACTTTGAGTAAATTTGTTTGTGGCACAGAGTACTCTATAAAGGTTTTTCATATAATGCTTCACCTTTTTATATTTTTTTTACTTTTATTTTCCTTTTCAATACCAAATCGCTTCATTAGAAGACACAAGTTAGTAATCAAATTTTATTCTCTCTATCTTGTTCAACATGAGCAAAGTAATTACATGAACCAAAAGCAATACCAATCATATTTCCCATTCGTTCGTTAGAAATCACTAAATTCAGTTAAATTGCAACATAATCTTCTTTTCTAATACGCTACTTGCTCCTACAAGGAGTTCTAACAATCCGTATCGATGTACGTGATCCGATATCCCGGATCGGTTAAAGAATCACAACTTCGGCCCATGCGCCAATGCTCTACGGCTCGAAGCGCCCTTATTGGAAGCCAGGTAACGTCCACCATTGACCACGAGTACTCCGGCCTGTCGACGCCTCCCATCAATCTAAAAATAATGAAAAAAAACACAATCGCATCTTTAGCGGGACGCGCTCACAGTTCCACGGCTTCGTTGCCGGGGAAACAATGGCATCGGCCGAGTGAGTCATGGTCGATCGAACCAATCACCTCTTCCAACGGGTTCCCAACAATTCCGCCGACCGCTTTGATCGCCGCCCCGTCCAAAGCGAGCAAAAGCGAACTGATTTCAACGGCCCGCCACGGTGGGGTCCCTTCGAAGCGACTATTTCTCCCATCTGGACCGAGAGAGAGAGAGCTCACTCGACTACCACTCCTATCAATCACAACAATGGAGGAGGGGCTGTTTCCCTTCGAAATTTGTCAAATCGTTTCACCAGCCGACGCTCTTTGTAGACAACGAATGAGAAACTAAGGTACTGCGCACACGAGTTGATCCTGAGGGTAGGTGTTGTCACTGAGAATCGAGGCTATAATAATTCGTCATAATTAAATGAAATTCAGGTAGGTATACGACCAGATTTTGTATGAATATATATCATTCATACCATGCTACAGACGAATGCTCAAAAATTAAGTGGAGAGACAAATAACTCGTCAGAATTAAATGAAATTCAGATAGGTAAACGACCAGATTTTGTATGAATAAATATCATTCATACCATGCTATTGACGAATGCTCAAAAATTAAGTGGAGAGAACAAATATCAAGTGATAAATATTGAATCAAACGAAAGAGAAAAGAAGCACCTTTAATTCGTTCGCAAATGGAAGAGTCCAAGAGAGCAAATAGAATGAGGCACAGAGCTCAGGGAGACATCTCTTAATAATCCCCCATTAAAATTGCCTAAGGTCGGAAAGTTTCCTTCGTTTGATAGGGTAAGAATAATCCTTATTTAAGCCAAGGGCTACCTGCTAGCAGCCGACATCGTATCAGCGCTCAAAGAATCGCCCCAAGGTCCCCTCACACGGCGATAGCTGGAACCAGAAATACGTCGCACGGACTTTTCCCAGTATTCCTACTTAGCCGTCGCGTTTTTGCGCGCTTGAAAATTTCAACTTTTCGTTTAATCGCGAAAAATAGATATCGTCATTCAAAATTCTAAGAGCTTGCAATGCGTACTCCAGGAGTAATAATCTTTCCATTTAGGCAATAAAAAAATAATAGGAAACCACCCTATTGCACTCACAAGAAATAGTAATTAACAGCTTTGAACTCGGTGGACTGTATTATCTCGAAATTATATTTCGGTTTCTAGCTCGAATGATAGTTTAGAGAAATTCGGATTACTTTGCCGTCAGAGACGCTAGTGGCCAATTCTGTTAACCCATACTCGGTGGAGTACCACTCCTGTAGTGGCCCACTGGAGAATTCTCTACCGTAATATACGTGGTTTGAGCAAATAAGTAGCGGACTTTAATGTGCGATAGAAGACATTCAGTTACCAATAATAAACAATGAGTTTTCCCCCGTGACACTGCAATTCAAAAAGGTGAAGTAATTACAGATATTGTTTAAATGATCCCACAGTCAAAGATTAGAATTTAAAATTACACTAGATGGTAAATAAACTACACCCACAAAAAATATTTTGACTGAGCAGTATCCCAACCACCTGAGAGAATACGCACCGTTATCCTGAAAAAAAATTGCTACAAAATAAAGAGAAACCACACAAAAACTAATGGATTTCAATATTTATTTCATTTCTCTTCATTGAGCTCTTTTTGATAATTCAATGGAATTGTGAAACACAAGTCATAATTGATATTTGCATCACACTCAGGAAAGCAATTATCTGCAGGCAAAGGATATGTTACACTCATACAATCGTTTTAAAACGAGAGTATTGGTCTCAGGTAAGAGTTGGAATGCGGAGAATTTGAGGCACGCAGAGACAAAGATTGAGGCTGTTTCCACCATCACAGATCGCGGGGGCTTTCCTCCCAGAATGCTACGTAGGTATGACGACGAAAAACAATCCTCGGAAGGAGGGCGGGAGGCTATGGGGATACGGAAGAAACCGAATGTGCTCCCAATTCCGCAGGAATCCGAGTGCTGCGGCTTTATTTATTCATTCAGTCAGGAAAATTGAGCTCAGCGTCCAAATTAAATTGGAGCTTATGTGCGGGGGAGGGAAGCGAGGGGAGGGGGTAGCAATCGGACGACGGGGTGATTGGGAACGAACGGAATTCATATACATCTACATACTACATACACCAAATACACCAACAGAGGCATTATCTGGAGTTAAATTACTTTTACAAAATACAATTAAACGATCTTCAGGTTTAAACTTCATAGATCTCTTAGATGTTAATACATTAGAAGACACAGTTGTACAATGCTCCTTCTGATAAGATTGGAAATTATTCATTTGAATAGTTTTATAACACAAAACATCAGATGAAGGAAAACTCTCCAAGCCACCAATGTTCATGGTAACATTGTTAGGTATTCTTGCAAAACAAATGGTAAGCCAAAATGAACCTTGAGCATTATGATCATTACCAACAGCAAAAGTATACTTAAAACCAAAAAGAGTTCCAATGGTATCAGCAACCCAAACATTAACAGCTCCAGCATGATTAGCCTTCAAAACAGTACAATCCTTGATGATTTTCTCCACTGGTCTCCGAGGAGCCCATCTTCTTACAGAACGATACTTAGATACATACACTCTAACTACATTATAAAATTCACTGTTTTTTCCAGGTTTTCACGGTATAAATGCCATCAAATTCACGGTTTGGAGATAAGGCATTTAAGCTGAAATATTGATCTCGTAACAATCATCGGGCGCACGTTAGCTAAAAATGTAACAAACGCAGCAATGAGAGTGCTATCTCTTATGATGTCACCTATCGTTAGCAAAATTCATGTCCGGCTAGAAGGGTGTGAGTGGGAAAATGGAGAGAGCAGGGTGGCAGGGACGTGCCTGATTATTTTGCCAGGGTTAATTTCTTCCAATCGCAGGCTTAAGGTCAATGTGCTGTCATGGCACACGGACAAATTAATAATTGCGCTTCGAATACACGTGAGCAGATAAATGCGTGGACAGTATCTGCACGTGACTCGGCCTTGAAACATGATCGAAACATCGATTTATCATTCAACCTGTCTATCGTAGTCCTACAATCAAGTTTTAGAGATTTCTAAGGTATTATGACGAAATTCCCGGCTATTTCCAGGTTTTTTCACGGTAGACTAAATTCACGGCTTATTCACGGTTTTAAGGTTTTCACGGTTGAGTGGGAATCCTGACAGTGTTCCCACTCTAACTAAATTAAAAAATTCACGGTTTTTTTCCAGGTTTTCACGGTCTGTTGATAAGGCACTGTAGGCAGAAATATTGATAGCGTAACAATCACCTGCCGCACGCTAACAAAAAATTTATCAAACGCAACAGACGCCGTGAATGTAATAGCAGCAAAGAAAGAGCTTTCTCTCTCTCTCTCATGACGTCACCCACCGATATCAAAATTCAGGTCCGGGCAAAGTTTGTGGGTGGGAAAATGGAGGGAGCCGGGTGCCAGGGAAGTTGAGAAGCGTCTTATTTTTTTCCAGGGTTAATGAACGCTTTGTTCACCGGTATTCCAATCACAGCCTTAAGGTCTATGTGTCGTCATGGCACACGGACCAATAATTGCGATGTGAAGATACGTGTGGAGATAAATGCGTGGACAGTGTCTGCGCGTGACTGACCTTGAAACATGATCGACGTATCGATTTTTCTTTTGATCCGTCAATCGAAGTTCCACAATAAAGTTTGAGAGATTTTTAAGTTTTTATGACGAAATTCACGGATTTTCCATTTTTTTTCTCACGGAAGACAAAATTAACGGCTAATTCACGGTTTTTAGGATTTCACGGTTGAGTTGAAACCCTGTAAAAATTGGGATTAAGTAGTGAAAATTGAGGTGTTATTTTAACTTGCTGCGTGTATTTTTGAAATAACATAGCCACTGCGATTCATTACACACGAGTTTTATGGCAAAAAAGGGTAAATTTACCAGGAGCAGCGAAGCATGAACAATTAAAACAGCTCAGCAGATAATATAGAAATATTGAAATCGTGGTATTCGAGAAGAATGATTCAAATCAAGTGGATCGACCGATAAAGGGATGAGCAGCCCTCGAAGAATGCCAGACAAAAGAGGTTTCATGAATAACAAACTAATAAATTGATAAACAGAATAAAGAAGAGATAAAGGCAAGGCGAAAACTCTGGCACATTTGAATAAGGAAAAACAATTCGTACATCCACGGCAAATAAGGTACGCTACAAATGAAAGATTTTGATGCACGAAGAATTACGAACAAATGAAATCTTACTCGGCCATCGAAACGTCGGCAGTTATGGAGTTCCTGACCCGGTGGCGATCTCGAGAACATTTTACGAAGTCTATCCGCCCTGAGCGCACTAAATCATTCTTCAAATGAAATCTTACTTCACGATTACTTATTTATCAAAACTATCTTTGCACATTCAGAGGGAGCATTATCATGTTTCTCAATTTTTGAAACGCATGTTTCATAGAATATCTAGCTCTTTTGTTAGCAGGGAAATTTAGAGTGAATTTCCAGTCACTTATCAGCTTAAATTGTAAATGGTTCCTTTTGAGGCCATGACTTTATATTTCTTAGATTCTATTCCTTTTAGACAACTTAATTATAATTTCCGGACTTTGTTGGTAAAGAGCTATTCACTATGCACAGGATACTATTGCGAAATTTCTGAGAAATCGGCTCTCAAAAGATGCATAGCCAATTTCATGAAGATATTCGAGGAAACCCAGCTGGCGGAATCTCATTGAAAGTCACAAGGAGGCGAAGCGCGAAGGTTACAGGGAAATTTCTCGTGAATAGAAACATTGGATGGGAGGAAATGAATTTACATGGGGGAAACACCGTACAGAAGATGAGGCGGATAATTTATTTCGGCATGAATAGATATTGGGAGTGGAAGAGAGAGAACGGAGACAATGGCTGTGTACGCACATTTTCCACGAATCTCGTAAACCCCCTGGAAGACGCCAAAAACGAAAATTATGCTCCCAACTGCGGCTACCCAATGAACTGCTGAGCACAGTGAAAATGAGATAATTCATTCGCCAGGAATGGATGTGCCTCGAGCAGAATTCAAAAGAGCCGATTCATGACGAAGTTCAGTGACAATATTTTGCATGCGATAATTGCTTTTACGCTAGATGTAATTATATTTGTATTGAATCCGTAGATGGCGCTTCTCTTTAACTCCAATTACTATTCACGAGGCGGCGTTTCCAACATCTCCAGCATATTTTCAGTTTTACTAACTATGGCAATTTTTATTGACAAATAGAAAGTTTTTATACAGATAACGCATAAGAATTTAAATATTTGCCTTTTCTTAACAAATAATGCGAAATCGTAAAATTCAATGAGCATGTTAATCAGCAATGCTTCCTTAAGGCGGTGTTTAGATCGACATGAAAACAACTCCATTAGTATAAATGATTTAACACTTTCCCGGTGAACAACATGTAAAAACTTTTCTCGGGATACCGCGCGGGTAAGATTATATGAGAGCGCCGACGTTTCGGGTACCGACTCGTTACCCATTCTCACGGCTACTGAATGGATATTTGAAGTAACCGTTGAAGCTCAGCATCAGGAGGGGCCTGATTGGTCGAGTCCCAATTGTTGTCGCGGAGGACCGTGGACCAGCGTAGACTTAGCTCTGGCAAGCATAACTCTTTTAAGGGTTCTATTCCAAGAGCTGCTGATCGAATATCCGGTGTGTCCGTTTACATTTTTATTCTCAAGTCTTATTTCAATAGCCTCTTTAGCAAAACGATCCCAGAATTGATTTGACCGTCATAAAACTCTGGTGTCATCCCACCGTATTTTATGGTCCTCATAGGCTATGCTCGACTATGGCTGATTTTCCGGTTGACCAAGTCGACTCCATTAGTAGCTCACCCGCGTCTGATTGTTGAGGTACAAGGGGCAATATACGAGTATATGTAGCATTTTCTCTCGCTTAAGTACTTTAGAATTCTCGTGCATACTACTTTTCTTTGCCACGGATTCGTTGGCCTAGTAGCGTAACATCATTATGGAAGATCGTCATGTTACATACCGTGAGATTCAGGCTACATTGGAACATCTCAAGGACCTCAGTTCAAAAGATCTTACACGAAGAGTTATGTGCCCAAAAAATGGTTACCGGCTGGATACCGTACCTCCTCACAGAAGAACAGAAAGCAGCTCGAGTCAAATGGTGTCGAAATACTCAACAAGGAATAAACTCAGGAGCATCAAAGCACGTTCACAACATTGTAAGCGGTGATGAATCATGGATCTATAGCTAGATTAAGCCTGAATCAAAACGCCAATGAGTGAGCTCAAACCGACCAAAGTTATTCGCTCTCGCAGCGTTTCCAAGAAAGTGGTCAAATCGTTCGCAGCCAAATAAGGGCATGTAGCGACGATTGCTCTTGAAAATCAAAGAAGTAAATGTTCGATGGTATACGACCATGTGCTTGCCGGAAGTGATCGCCGACCTTCGGAAAGATAACCCAAATCGACGCGTCACGGTCCATCATGACAATGCAAGCTCTCACACCGAATATCGTGGAGAGTACTTTGAAAAACAATGAAAAAATTGCATTGTTGTAGCTCTTAGATTTTTCTTCATTCCCGACACATACTACTACTTACTAAGACTACCCTAGCGCAGGAGATTCTATTTCGTCTTGGAGAAGATTGATTTAGTATGGAATCACTTCTCTAGATTTTTAACCCATATCCTGGCATAGAAGGTCCAGCTCATACTTTTCATGTGAATGACTGAAAGTCACAGTCTTTAAAATATTTTGACTTTATTCACAACTGTATTGTCTATCAGACAACAATTTTAATATTGGAATTACAATTTTTCTTCAACTTTAATTAAACTTTTCCAAACTTATCCCGGCCAATCAGGGTCTATTGGATCCTCATCACATGATCAATTTTCATACTCGCCAGTTTCACTTCACCCGTGTTCTCACATCTTTATCGTCTATTTGTCATCCTCAGTTTATTGAATTATAGTGATGAATATTCAAATGTCAATGATTCATATCTAAAGAGACAAATACTTTGAATGATATCTAGCATTATGCGAGACTGCGCGCTAGGCTTAGATTGCTTGAACAATTGAGAATGGATATCTTTAAGAGCGACACGGAGAACATAATATTAGAGCCACACTATATTTCCAGGTCCGATAGAAGCGATAGATTAAGAAAGATGTTTTGCCGAAAGGATGGATATGGAAATTCGTTTTTCCCCCGAACCATAAAGGACTTTAATAAACGCTAGTCTCAACTTCGTTAGAGCACTTCATTTATTTTTTTAGCTGTAAACGGCCGGTGTCCTAACACCCCGTGCCATACGCCTTTGAGGCGACTTGTGAGGTATTATATAGATGTAAATCTATGCTCGAATCATTATCTTATACAGAAAAAACAGATGACAGCAATATAAAAAATCTCCCGGTTCATAGCATCATGAAAATATCAAGCAATCATACTGCGTTTTAGGAAATAATGGCTATGTGGACGGGTAGCACAGAAACGACCGAAAAAAATCTCGAGTCAACAATAATCTTTAAGGGCCGACTGTGCGGAGGTATAATTTCCCGTTCAAAGAGTCTTTTATTTTAAAGTCCATTCGCATTGCGAAGCAAAGGAGAGTGAAGAGGTAGATACGAGGGCCAAGCGATTCTCCAGCGGAATGATCCAGGGTCTCGACCGCCTCCTTTACATGCCAATGGCTGAGGACGAGGGTGGGGGAGAGAATGGAGCGATGGGATTGGTCGGCAGCCCGGAACTTCTTCTTCCGGTCACAGAGGGCGGAACAAAAGAATTGAAATTACTCACTCAAGTGGAGAGACAAAGGAAAGCCAGAGAGCGCCCTCCAGTACTATTTTATGTTTAATAGCCTCGCCACTAAATGCATGGAATTGCCCTCATGGAGTGCTCACAAATATCAAGTTTCCTCCGGCCGACTGGTCTTTCTTTAAAGTCGGTCGGACTGCCTCAGCATCGACGGATGAATGACATAATATGCCACTGACGGTTGTTAAAACGTTTAAGCTGGACGCATCCTAGATTTCTTAAATCCTTGTTTTAATTTCATATTGAAAGTATGATTTTTTTGCTTCATTAGACTCTTTGATTTTAGTTGAGTACGACTATAAGGCTACAAGGTGGACTATTTTTTTAGACGATCATTAAAAAGTTTAGGCTGGATGCATCCTAGATGCCTTAAATCCTTATCATATTGTAACTACGATCGTCCTAATTTATCGGACTCTTTGGTTTAATTTGGGTACGAACATAACCAACGTGGCTACAAGGTGGGCTATTTTTAACTTAGTATTTTAAACGATCATTACAACGTTTAGGCTGGACGCATCCTAGATGTATTAAATCCTTTATTAAATATGCAAGGCTAAAAGGTGGATTTTGTTTTTTTATTTACATCTTACGACAAGTGAACCATTAATTTCAAAGTGAATGATTGACTGCTTTTCTATTCTCTCCCGCGTCTGTCCATCTCAGGCGACGACACGGTGCAGTTTGTTTCTTCAGGTCCAAAGTGACCGAAGTGATTTCGGACCTGAAGAAGCAAACAGCAACGTTTGCGAAACGTGTCGTCGCCTGAGATGAAAAGACGCGGGAGGGAACCTGGAAGCAGCAAATCATCGACACCACTCCGCGGAAGCCTTCTTTCCAATAATTATTTCAGAGCAGAAAACACCTTGGCCTAGTGTGCAAAGCACTTGGCTACTGATAAAAGGATTGATTGATCAGAATAATAAGAGAGACTTAACCACAATCCTTTAGATGGCACAAGGAAAGGAACTAACCCACCTACGCTGAATGTGTAGTATTCCAACCCGTTAGTTCGAGGTGAGCTCTATCCTCGCCAATCAAAACCAAACTTCGAATTTACTCACTTCGTTGTGTGTACACAATTGTTTTTCTAGTTCATCACATTTTATACCTTAAATATCAGCAAAAGAGTAATTAATACAGGATAAAATTTACATTACGATGACACTTATTCATCAATGGACGAATAATACTGCCTTACCAAGCTTCATACATCAAAATACATTCACGGTCATAATTTCAGCAGTATTCCTCAGAGTCATAGGCTCAATTGGTTTTATATTTGCTAACTGCTAAATCCTCTTCCTAACTCTCACCGTGAAAGTCGCCAGCAAGCAAAACAACCACTCCATTTCCGAAATCATAGTCAACTATTACACCTTGCGTGATAACTCTGACTTCTTTTTGAACATCACAAAGTGGCACTGGATCAATTATATCCATTCTGGGCTGAGAAAACACGTGTTCATTTGAATTTCAAGGAGCTACACGAACGCAAGTCAGATATCGTGAAACATCCCACCATTAAGTGGCCATTCTGCATGTTTATTCTTTTCCCAAGTCTCGGACGGAGTACATGGTTTGACCATAGGCCAAACATTTTAATTCCATTTCAAATGAAAAATAGTTTTCCCTTGCGTGCAGACAACTGAATTCAGAGCAGGGAAATGGGTTTATCGCGTGCCGGAAGAAACTATGTGGCCAGGGTGCTTGGAGGAACTTTTGTTAAGCGCAATGGAAGATTTGATTTAGTAGCAAGGACCAGCGCAACAGGGCAAACTACGTTCCTATTTGTAAGAATTAAAAGCCTGACTGAAATATATCAATCATAGGAGAAGAGAGTAGTTGCCCGACTTGAAATAGGTACCATGAATCTTACCATTATTAGCAATACTATATTCCGGGTGATTAAAAACGAATTATTCCAAAAAAAAATATTACCTATCTTATTTTTCTTTCACAGCTAAGCAAAGGCTAGAAAAATACACTTAATTAAATGTGGGAAGACTAATGGTAGACATCTGCCATCAAAATGAGACATTATTTGGCCTGAGAATCTTTTCACTGTTATATAAATCTGGTTTACCATGCGAGTAAGTAAATATATTATAAATCTGAACCATAAATTCGTTTATTAGAGCGCATAAAATATTTCTATGCTAGTGCTTAGAATGTCAAAAATGACAAAATATCATATTTTTTTCAAAAATTCAGTCAGCCAGAAGGGCAAATAAAGTCATGTATCAGAGCATAGAAAAGGATTTTGAAGTCCCCTTAAAATTGACTATCACCCCTTTATCTTCCATTGACACAAATATCTTTTCAAACAACACGCAGATAAACATTTTAGGATGCCCTTTATACAGGTATTACTAATATTTCCTTCACGATACCAACAATTTATTGGATGAAGTTCAATTATTCGTTATTTAAAGCATGCGTAGATACATATAAAATATGGTATATTTTATCCAAACATGGGTAAATTTTACTTTGATAAGGGAATATTCAATAGGTTGAATGAAGATTGAAAATTAATCTCATAGATATTACATTCGGAGAGGTGTAAAATTGACAGCAAAGCCCTTCCCTCAATCCTACCACAGAGGCTATTTCGACGATAATAATATTTCATGAATGCCTTCAAAACATTTTAATGGCCCAACTTGTGGCGCAGGCTGAAACTGCTCGTTCAGTGCGAACCTATTTTATTCCCACACCGTAAGTCGTCACCGAATGAATTCGTTTCCATCGCCAGACTGTAAAACGGTTATGGAAAGCGTTCGCCCCGGGCGAGGGCGTGAGCTTGGTGCATAAAAATATTACGAGCATCCTCGCTGTCGGCAAATAGCCGAGGGAGGGAGCCTGTTGAGCTCATGCAAAAGGAAACACCTCACTCACTCCGGCTGATGATTCAGGGCGTTCGACAAGGCAGTGAACTCGGCCCTTCCGATTTCTCCCACGTGGCCCGGTCGTGTTCCGCAGCAATTCCCTGGCACTTAAAAGCGTTCGCTTTTTACGAGCCTGCAACTTTGCGAAGGGAGCGAAAGAGAATAATAGCTACGCGGGGAACCACGAGAAGGTTGCAACGGGAATCGCCCGAGGGAGGGAGCTCCGCATATAACTGGGGGCATCATGGGCGAAACTTGGGGGAGCTGTAAGTCTGGTTTCCTTGGGGGTTAAATGTTTGGGGCGCACTCTAACGTCGAATGGAGGTCCAATGGAAGAGGGAAGTATAAGACGTTGTGGGGGCAAGGGTGGATGTTCAGGATATGGTCAAGGGGAAAAGAGCTAAGAAGGGTGCAAAGAGTCACAAGGCCAAGCATAAATTGTCGTTTTGTGTCAACATTACGTGCAGCCATAAAATAACTACGTCTGGCAATGATAATGGGCTACTCGGGTCCGGAGCTGTGGTTTCTCCGAAAGCTGATTTAAGCTTACAAGGGCAATAATGTCAATCATCATTGAAGGCATCATGAATTGTAATTCTAATAATTGAGTATCAGCGGTGGAACTAGCAATCCACCGACGTATTTTCACATTGATAAGAATGGTGATGTGAAATTGGTAAGTCTAATATTATCTTGAAACCATACACTACGGGCTGACTGTGTGTGTGTGTATCAGATAATTCTCGATCAAAAAATGATTACCATCAACGTAAAGAAGTGTATGACATTGAAATAAAATGCGGAGCTGAACAGGAAGTACAACAGGATACAAATATTTTGAGACATGCGTGATGATAGAAAGTAATTTTTTTTAGTAAAATATCAAAGAATTTCAAACCCTCATTTTCATTATTTAAAATGGTAAATTCGTACGCGTCTAAGATCAATGAAATTTGATATTAGACGAATCTATCGAATACCACCATCATATATTTTTTTTATTTTTTTCAAATAGTTCAAAAACAATGGGTGCTTTCCATTCATTGACACACGTCAACACAAGTCGACTTGCGTCGCGGTTTTCGTGTTCCATTCTGTGTGTGTCGCCGACTGTTGTGACACAAGTCAACTAACAGCAACGCACAGGAATAGGAGAGTTATAAACAGTTACCGCGAGTCGACACAAGTCGACGCGTGAGTCGCATGAATGGAAAGCACCCAATGGAGTCACTGAGTTATCTCCGTGTGCGCTGAAGGCGATATTGCTGATTTTTAACTCGATCCAACCTTTGTGATTTTTAATATATTTTGAATATTTTTCAGCAAAACATTCGGCTAAAGCAGAGCAAAGAACGAGCCGACATAATGCTGTAAAAATATAGATAACGCAGAGAATATTTCGAGGTGAGGATAAATTCAAAGAATTAAACGTATTCTTTGGCAACGTTTCGGGATCTGTCTTCCATAACATGGGATAGATAGAAAGAAAACCAGAAGTTAGTACCACTAACCACAATTTCAACGTATGGATCACGTGAATTCCAGTACAAATAAAAATTACTATTAAAACTGCTGTACATATGCCCAATTCAAGTTTTCATTATATATAGCCCTTATTTTTTACGTATGTCATTCCGAAGCGTCTGCGGAACCCTTTATGTATTACTCTTACAATGAACATAGGTACGCTTCCGAAACTTCAGCAGAGAATGAAAAATTTTTTATGCTGCCAACGCATAACTTAAAATCGAGATACTGAAAGAGTCATTATCATCACAGGCCAAGAAGAATGATACTGTAAAAATAAATATCAAACAAACCGGATCAAAACCCTTCGGGACACGCTGAAACTGTTTGCAGTTCAAACGAGGAAGGTATATAAGGAGAAACTTTATCCTTCCGTACATTGATTTTGTTAAATTTCTTCAAAATTTAAAACTTACGTCAACACATTTTTCAGAATTCATCCCATATAAAACAGAAATTTTGGATTTTCGACGCGAATACTGGCGGAATTTCACTGCACTAGAAGGAACACTTCAACGGTCAAGCCACGAAAGGTACAAGCACGCAATTACAGTCACCAAGTCATTTCCGCGTGCGCGTAGAAAGTGAAAGTGCTGATTTCCCAGTGACAAAGCACTCGCGAGAGAGCGAGCGGTCGGCGGTGTTATCGGAATTTCAGTCTCGCAACACGACTCACGGATCCACGGGGACGGATCCGACGCAAAGATTTCCCAAGCGGATTCATCCCTCTTTCCTTCCCAGTCCATCCCACTCCGAGAGGTAACCTACCCCTTCCGAAAAAAAGGGAATAAAATGTCAACGGCGGGATCAAAGCTTTCTCAAGTTTCACTTATTGCCGGAGGAAAAGGTGGAGAAGTCCTTTTTCCGGTGCCGCTCTTAAAACTCTGGTTATAAACTCACTGAGCTGTCTCTTGGATGTGCTTTTTGGGAGTTGGGTGGGTGGAATAGATGGATGCAGAGACGTCCAGTCATCAAACCCTGGCAAAAGACACGACCCGAGTCACCTCCCCTCCAAACTGCTAGGTCAGACGACTTTCGGCAAAGTTGGGACCAGATGTTAAAGAGGCGGGCTTTGTCTTTCGCATATTTTTTTATGCCTTCTCGGGACTTCAATTTAAAAAAAAAACTTGGATATTCTTATGGGATAAATTGAAATATATCTATAAGTGTGTCCCATTTATCTTGACCACCCGAAATAACTTTTTGTCCATATGTAAATTCAAAATTATGTCTAGTGTATTGGTGTTTATTATGTTAACACTGTGTATATGTTAATGATCCACTGTGCTACATTTTTGAATAAGTCTATAAAATTGGAAATGAATTACCGAATGAAAAATATAGGGTGCCATTTAAAGAAGACATACCGCTGTTTATATCTGTGTAAATAACGAAGCTATAAGGAAGACAATCATGCTGATTAATGTCCCCTGACGGCTAATGAACATTTGCTTGACACATTTTTGAATTTGCATCTGGACAAAAAGTTATTTCGGGTGATTTATTTAGTCCGTACATGGTACTTGATAATGACCTCTATGGTTCGAAACATGTCGTACGGACGAAATAAATCATTGGAAATCAACGAAGTCTCCTTTTCACTTTCAAGCAACTCGAAGGCCACAATTCCCAGACTTTTTGAAATTTTCATACCATTGCCGAATTATTTTACAGGTTTTTCGACAATATTTGTGTGTTTTCGAGCATTTACGTTACCAGGATATTGCACAGTGAGTTTTTTTAACAAAACATTTGCCTAAAAATAGAATTGAGCAGAATAACCATTCAAATATAAATTGAAACAGTCATAGATCGCCGCTTTGATGACAAAGTGGGAATGGATTTCTCAAATATTTTAGATATACCTGCGCAATATGACGAGAAAAATTGAAATTCAATAATAACGTACACACCTGCTCATACTGCAATAAAGAAGACGTAATCAACAGCACTTTGTCATAAATCACACGAGTTTATCACGTATGTAGCTTCCATAGCAGTGAGTTCTACAGGATTCCCACTCTAACTAAGTTATAAAATTCACAGTTTTTTCCAATTTCACGGTCTAAATGTCATCAAATTCACGGTTTTTAGATAAACCATTTTAGGCAGAAATATTGATCACGTAACAATCATCGGCCTCACGTAAACTACAAATTTCACAAACGCGACAGACACCGAGAATGAAAACGCAGCAATGAAATGTCTATCTCTCCTGACGTCACATATCATTTGTAAAATTCAGATCCGGCTAAAGGTTGTGAGTGAGAAAAATAGAGGGACCAAAGGTGCCAGAGAAGTTAAGAGGAGTCTGAATTTTCGCAAGTGTTTATGAACATTTTGGTTACCAGTCTTCCGGGTTTGGCACAGGCTTAAGGTCAATGTGTCATCAGGGTGCACGGACCAATGATTGCGCTTCAAATATACGTGTCCAGATAAATCCGTGGCCATGTCTGCCAATGACTGACCTCGAAATATCCATTTTTATTTTAATCTGTCAATCGTAGTTCTGTGATCGTAAAATCAAGATTGACAGATTTCTAAGGTTTTATGACGAAATTCACGGCTTTTTCCAGGTTTTTTCGCTGTACGCGATATTCACGGCTTATTCACGGTTTTAAGGGTTTCAAGGTTGAGTGGGAACCCTGGTTCTAACATTCTCTCTGGGATTAACTTTATGGAGCTGAGTAGGCGAAAGACGTGGATGCAGAAAGAGAGACGTCGAGACATCAAACCAGGGAGGAAGACATAACCGGAGTAACTTTCTCCCCGAACTGCAACGCAAGACGGTTTTCGGGGAAGTTTGAGCCAGATGCTCCACAAGCGAGGCGTTTCATTCAGATATTTTATATTTTTGGAGTACTTTGACCACGCAAATTTGAATAGTCATGCATAAAGTTTAGGACTCCTCCTTTCGATATGCATGCAAGAATAAGAATAGCGTAGAAAAAGGACAAATGCACAATTATGCTGATCTTAATATAAAATTTATCAAATCTAGATAGAAAAATCAATTTTATGATCAATGGAGCTTTCATGTATTCAGATGCGTTTTCGACATTTTTTTCTTCGTTTTCTTCGATATTCCAGATAGGTACGCATATTTCGTATTAAGAGATGTTCCAGAAGCATGGTCATCTCCAGGAAAAGTAAATATATAAAAATATAATACATAACATAATTACAGATATAAAGTGACACAACGAGACAGACGCATAGGCACATGACGATGACACAGGGTGCCGTGGAGATGGAATGAAGGCTGAAAACACAAGCAACAATTTAACCTCGACCAGGAATCGAACCACGGACCTTCTGATTTCCGGAACGATACTCAGACCTCCGAGCTATCCAGGATACTCTTCATCTCCAGTGTATATGATCTACTGTGATAGCGCGTCTGATCAGACCTAGCAGCACAGACTTCGAGATAGCAATGCCTCTTTGTGGTACAATCGTATTATATTTCGGGCCGATTACTGCCTCCGTCACTGAGAAAACTCGATTGCGTATCCCCTTGACTTAATTAGTTCACGGGCAGAAAACGACGGAAGCTTCCTCTTTTTTTTGGGATCCAATGAGTCTCTACCCGGATCAATTACGGATTTCATTTTAAATGAATTTAATATTTGGTTCTCTTTCCATTTGGAAGAGGCGAAAGCATTTTCCTAACTAGTCTCGTGCGGTTTGAAGCTAGAGTTTAATCCCACGCGATTTTATGAAATATTGCCTCAGGTCAAAAATAGATACAGTTAACAGGGAGCATAGATTTTTAGCATGATTTCAATTGCTGTTACTACCTAGAGCCAAAGACTTCAATCCGCAAGAAATCAATTAGTCCTCACACTCACTTATTGGTACTGTTGTTTGAGGCCTAAAATTTACAAAAATAAAATAAGCTGGATTACGTAGCGTTCGCCGCAAAAGCAAACGAACCCACTACATATGACTAACGTACGTACCTCCGACGCGCTAATTCTTTAGAATACGGAAGAAATGTACCATTAATTGCGAAAAAAATATTATAACTTATTGGTCTCAAACAAAAAATATGAAATTTCTATATATTGAAAAATGCATGAAGTCGGCAAACTTTATACAGAGTCAAATTGTGGGCGATTCTCAGGGAAAGTGAATATGCACCCATGGTTTAACATTCATTTATTTACGCACACATTTTAAATGTGCTGCTACCGCATAGTGATGATGATAAAGTGGATAAAACGAGTTAGTCCTTAGGAAACACTAAGAAGAGTGGGATAAATGACAATTATTCTAAAAACCTTAAGCAGAAGATGGGGAAACTCAGTCGGCCACGTTATGAGACATGATGGACTGATGAAAACGATCGTAGAGGGACAGGTAGAAGGGAAGAAGGGCAAGGGACGGCTCCGAATGAGTTGTACTGGACGGCTTAAAACATCGTTAAGATATAAAGGACGTAAAAGAGAAGGAATACGTCGCTACCAAGAAGCTAGCGGTTAGGAGAGAGGAATGGAGAACTACGTCAAATCAATATCAGGCTTAGTGACTTCTGGCACATACAATACCAATCACTGAGGGCACTCTGAATAACCTTTCTTGGCATGGCCAAGAATGGTTATTCAGAATGGGTTTTGTTAAAAGAATATAAGAAAAGTGCGAAGAAAAAGTGAGAGAAATTAGCTACTTTTCCCTCGTTAGACTAGAATACGCTGCCAGTGTTTGGGGCCCTCATAAAAAAGGCTTAACAACAGAGTTAGAACGCGTGCAAAGAAGAGCTGCCAGGTATGTGAAAGGTCGTTTCGATAGTCTTGTTAGTGTAACTGACCTCTTAGATATGCTCGGATGGGATTCTCTGTCAGACCGTAGATTGAAAAATAGACTAAACCTTTTAGATACATTCAAGAGCAGTGTCTTTTCTAGCTAAGTTAGCCATGTCTTACGGACGCCAACATACTACGGAAGATCAGATCATATCAATAAAATAAGAGAGATAGACTGTAGAACAAACGGATTCAGAATGTCTTTTTTTCCACGGTCAATAAGAGATTATAACAGCAGCGATAGACCTCATAAATAGATTAGATGACTTGTAGTGTAGCCTACTAACCTTTGTAAAACTTAATGCAGGTTCCTTAATTTTATGATTATTTCCAACAGCACGACGTAGTTACATTTGTTAGTGTGCGTGACGTTTTATGGACTGTATGGTGTGCATGTGGGAGTCCAATTGCACGCTACATGCTGGTGATATGTCACCCCTTGCCAAACACCCTAGAGGTATTATGTAGATGTAGATGCGAAATATCACTCCACTGCCTTGGGAAGGAAGGAAGGGACAAGGGTTCCGTCAGCGCTTTTGGGATGCGGGAGTGTAGGAGGATAGAGATATTGAATGGGTAGATGACGTGAGGTGATGCTGGAAAGATTTTGGGCGGAGAGGGCAGTGTTAGTAGCTATACAAAATAGAAAAACTAATTGAATAGAGCATACCTCAAGAGGAAAGGTGTTTTTTTAGACACAGTAGAAGAGGTAACGGTGGGAGAAAAATAGAGGAGGAAGAACAAGGCTAAAAATGATGCACAGAAAGGAAATATAGATGATTCGCTACAGCGGCGAATGCATCCGCGGAGCTAGCGACCGAGCCGCGGGTTTCCCTGGGAACAAAAAGCTTACTTAATTAGTCATCGCGCCCACGTGTGGTAAAAACGAGGCGAAAGAAGGAAAGGGTTTGCAGCAGAACGCGAGGGGAGTTTCACGAGGAGTGTACGTAGGCTAATGTAGTGAGGAGGGAAGGGAAGAAGAAAGGAGAAACTGTCACAGTGTAAAGGAGAGGACGGGGCAGAGGTCGGGAAGAGATAAGGGTAGCACGAAGAAAAAGGAAACACGAAGAGATCACTGACTGTTCGAGTGGCTATAAAAAGCAGTCCGCAAGCAGGCAGCAGCGCCAAGGGGAATAAAAATTGCTAATCGCTCGCCTGAATGATTCCCGCACTCGTGTCGTGAGCTTCCTGCAGACGACGCCACGCTTAGACTCCTCGATATATGTATAAATCATGCAACACGCACGTTGAACTCATAAGAAGTGGTTGCAGCATCCGGATGTTTCCGAGCAGTGCTGATTCTTTCTTGAGTCCCACTTTAGGTGCTCCGTCGCCAATGAGTGCTATCGAGAAATTAAGGCATGTTGAGAACCGAAAGCAATACATTCTAACCACACCCTTCACGATATTGGATAGCATTAAAAGCTTCAAGACTTCAGGTAATGACGTCAGGAAGATCAATTCCATTCAAGAGTTAGTGAGGAGATTGGAAGGATAATCCTGAGCACTACGTACCAATTACTGTTCCCAATATATTGACAGAAAACCATTTATATGCATATATTTAATCTATTCAAAGAAAGATAATGGGGTAGAAACACCCACTGCTATCATCAACTCAATTCGCGGGCACGGATTCAGTTTTTTAAGAGGATTTCGGAGGGAGCTTCTACGGCGAGTTGACAATAAAAATTCGCTTCAGTAATTCAGCCAAAAAGAAGAGAAGTCCCGCGTTTTTCATAAGGCTGAAGAGGAAGATATTTGGTTCAAAAAAGTGACTACTTTATATTTACCATTTTACATACCTACCCAATCATCACAAAGCATAATCATTGTAAACGCTCTTTCTTTACGTTGCACAGCGGCACCAAAGAGTAATTTAACATTTATATTTTGGCACTGGAATGCAGAATGGTACTACTGCTGTACACATAAACCAAAAATCCCTGTACATATTAGGATTATGCGAAAAAGGCAGGCTTTTGGTACTTCCAAATAATAATGTGCTAGAAAACTACAACTACCTACTTAGCCCGTCCGCCCGCCGGTGGATACAAAAATGAAATTATTTCCATTCAGTTTGACACATTTTGCACCAAATATCAATGCCTAGATTTTTTCCTTCCCAAAGCGTTCAATGATTAAACTACACGCATCAGTTCGATTGACAATGACCAAAACTAGTAAAAGCTTAATACCTTCAAAGCTAAAATGAAATTCCAGTCAGATTACAAAATTAAAATGAGAAAAAAATGATATTTAGTTCCACATATCCGCGGAAGAAATCAACTAGGTATACCCCTTCCATATAAAGTATACGATTCCATTATACCACCCCAAACTTGAGCCCTATTTTACAGAGTACAATATGAAGTACTTTATCCTTCATTTTACTTATGAAACTTCACGATGCTTATTTTGGGCTTTGAAATGTCGAGAGCTTTGTCATGCTACGTGACGGCTTTACAACGAAATACTACAATTTTATTTTGCGTCGATTAATGCGAGTCATATTCATTCATGCACAGGCAGAATTAGATCAAGGGTTAGCGTCGAACGTGAATCCAAGCGCTGCTTCCTGCGAATGAAATATCGCAGCCATAAAAGGCACCATTACTTCGACGGCGTAGGAAAGGTTTTTCTGTCTCTCTTCGCTCATGAAAGAGCCAGGTAATTACGTTCAGGCCACATAAAATTCTTCCGTTTTCTATAAACGGCGAGCCGAATTGCCAAAGTTATGATTAATCCCTGCATGAGCGAGATTTAGAACTCGAAAGCTCATTAAAATAGTAAACCCGAAAAATAATTAACGATCGGGATCATAAACGCGGCAAAGAGTATCTAGCGAGCGACTAGTCCTATTTGAGCAGCGCGAAAAAGCCAGTCATCCGGAATACGTAATCTGGATAGGAGTTGCGCCTAAGCCGGGTAGAAAAGGGGCGATCGATAAAAAAAATCAAATTTTCCATAGCCGTGGCTTAACACGATATGATCAGCCAATTTGCCAGGCCTTCCCACTCTGCCGTCATACACGGATCGCTTCACTTAACAGCCCCAAAACCAGAGCTCGCCACTGGTCATTAACCGTCGTTGTGACTCGAATTGCTAACTAGATGGGCTCAAACGACGACGTAACGGTGATTTTGAGGTTGGGCGAGAGAAAATTACGCATTAGATTCTAAATGGAAGGGATGGGAGGATCCGGGGGGGCTGGAGGAAAGGGCTTCGGAAAGGCTGTTTTTCGGGGCATTTCGGCGAATTTCATCAAGAATAGAAAATTTCAGAGTGCATCCCATCGCGAACACATAATTTTCTGAAATTGCCGTCGCCTTTAATTTTCCCAACGACATCAACATGTTGTCCATGATTTGGCCACAAGTGCTACATGTTGAGTGGGTGGGAAAAACAAAATACGCTCAACGCCCATCGCAAGATCAAGTGAAGTGTGGGATGGTCATTCGTGGGCGGTGCTGGCATCAAATAGCGGTAAACAAACCTGTCCCATTTTTGCGCTCGTAATAAAGCAATCAATTCAAATCCTTTAGTAGTATCAACCAGATGAGTGCACACAAAGAAGAACCCAAATCCTGGCTGCACAGTTAAGAAATGCCAAAGAAAACATATGAAACCCGAACTTCCACATTACTGCGGAAATAGGGTGGTTTCCTATAATTTTTTTATTTTCCTAAATCGATAGATTATTACTCCTGCAGTGCGTATTTCACGCTATTAGATTTTTTAATGACGATATATATTTTTCGCGATCAAATGAAAAGTGAACATTTTCAAGCGCGCGAAAACGCGACGGATAAGTATGAATGTTGGGAAAACACCGTGTGACGTCATTCTGGTTCCAGCTGCCGCCGTATGAGGTCACCTTGGTGCGAGGCTATAAGTGCCGATACGATGCAGGCAGCTAGCAGGTAGCAGAGTACGCTGCTAGCAGGTAGCGCTTGGCTTAAACAAGGATTATTAATACACTTTCAAACGAAGGAAACTTCCCGACCTTAGACAAGTTCAATAGGTGATTATTAAGAGATGTTTCCCTGAGCTCTGTGCCTCATGCATGCATTGGTAATCTCAGACGATGTAAGACTCCTATCTACTCTTGTAGAAACAGGTCCCTGAGACGTCACGTAGAGTGGCATCGCATGGACGCCAATCTGGTCTTTTTCAAATGCGGTTAAAATTGACCATTAACATTCATCTAAACTGGGATTTCTAAAACCAAATAATTTGTATATTATGACACTAATTCACCCTATTGAAAACAGCTAACAAAGTAAATTCTCCAAACATAGAATCCACATACATCTTTTATTTTTATAAAAATTACTCGCATAAAGTGTTGCAGAAGCAGGTGACTTGTTTTTTTACAGTACTTCGTAATTCGTCGTCGCCGACCAGCTGCAAAATAAGGTTTTTTTTCTGTCTCATACAGTGACTTAGTAAGCACGACACTCGCCACATGAGCCACGGTGTGGACTTGTGACGTCAACATTTTGTTCGGTAAAACCCATCGCGGAGTACGCTCTGAAAAAAGATGTTTGGTGTTGTGACTGGCTAACACATCTGACCGGCAATCGGGAGATCCGGGTTCGAATCCCGGCTAAGTGAAATATTTTTTCATGGCGAACTTCATCCTTTGGTGTATTTTACTCGCATTGTTCTCGTACCAAAAACAAGTCATGGTAGGTTCGCAATGTGGCGCCATTTTGTTGGTAGCACAGGTAGGTTGCCTCCCAACGTGGTAACCTACCTGTAGATAGTCTTCCTGTTGCATTTGGGGAGTATGGAGTTTGATTACCGATTAATAATATGACTTCTTCCGACGCGCACCGACGTAATTGTAACTAGATGACACCACAATCGAAATTATCATATTCAGCACATGGCTTATTTCTAAAATATTCAAATCATTTAGATCAAATGAAATCTCACCCCATCATGCGATTGAGCCTACAAATTATTCATTCATAATAATATGTTCCTCGCGTTGTCATTTTTATGCAGAGTCTGCGCTATCTTAGTTGCGATTCCATACATAATTTATATATGCATGTAAAAGAGGATGTCTGTTTGTATGTCCGCTACGCAATTCCATACGAATGCGTGGATTGCGACCAAAGTTAGTACATATGCGAATCCCATGCTATTGAACCATGTAGCGCTACTTTTGGTTGCGTCCGACGCGTTTTGCGTCGTTTTCTCATCACCGTTTATTACGTCATGTCATACAACTTCTGCGGTCGGATATCCTGCCGGGTAGGCACACCTCTTGACAAGATCAAAGAGAAAATATAAAAATCCTGCCATGTGACCATAAATACAAAGTTCCAAGTTTCCCACTAATCAGGGTTCTACCCTTCCCGAGCAACCTCGGAGGGCCTTCAAGTTACAAAATATATAATACATGGGAAGCATTTAATGGCATTTTCGTTTCATATAGACGTCGTCCCAAACATCTTTTTTTTCAAAAACATTAACATAAATCAATATTCAGCCCTGATGATGAGTGCCGAGACGGTACTTGAAACGTTGGCCGTTATAAAAACATAAACCCGGTGGGAATCCCGAGAAAGGTTTACCTACCTAGCTTTTTTTTCGTCTAAGTTTTCCTTTAAATAATAGAAAACGCAGGCGAAACAAAATTCTGGAGGGAGATAAGTTCATTAACTGTATTACATAGCAACCGAAGTTCTAGCCATGGCAAAATTTACTATATTTTAATGCTCGGACCATAATCGAAGTAATCATATACAGCTCAGATTGAACACATTACGCTACTGCTTCATATCTGGTTAGCACAGATTCAACTTTGACACAAATGCGCTTGATACTTGATTGATTAGTGGGCATTTAAAATCCGGAAACGCCGCATTTATGACGTCTGGCCATCGAGTAGCATTCAGACACGCGAATGATTGGGATTGGACGAGAGGACCACAAAAAATTCAAATCTGCATGATATCCAAAACCGGCTAACAGCATTAAGTAAAAGCGTTTTTGCGGCGGGAATAAAACGTTGTGCTCACGTCACTTGCACCAAAGTGGTAATTCATCCGCAGCGTCGGCGGTCGAAACGTCAAACTGTCCAATCAAACTGGCATCTTTTTTTTCTTCTTTCCCCTCCTTCCTCCCTTCCCTCGCGGGTATAAATGCGCAAAGTGCATGACGGCACGAACCATCATTTTATCTGCAAAACGGACCGCAACGGGGGTGAAAGGGAGTAAAGGGGAGGGGAGGGAAGAGCTTAATTGAATAATAATATCCCGAGCTGCTACAGAGTTTTATAACCCACGTCCCGTTCGTTCGAAACCCTTACTGTTACCTATAACCCTTTACACCTCACGGATTCTGGCCAACCGATATGCAAATGCGAGAGTAAGCACCGGAACACGGGCATTGCTACGATTTTCGGCGATAGAAAAGGGGATGACTGCTATCTGAGGACGTGCGGAGTGTACCGGTATTATTCATTCGCTCAACCCCTCGGTTGATTAGGATTGGTGAGGTATATGTCACTACGCTCCCTCAGAAATTTACCAATGGGAATGTTGCTCGATGGGAAATTCCCGTAATATTTGCTTGTAACCCTTTAAATTAATTAAGGTGCGCTTTTATGAAGGTTAGAGCAGCCAATAGGGTAGATTCCTTCATCCAAGAAAACGAAAGGCATTGATTACGATTTTTTACCCACCAATAGTGTATTCATAATATATAAATTATTTGGTTTTAGAAATCCCAGTTTAGACGAATGGTAATGGTCAATTTTAACAGCATTTGAAAAAGGCCAGATTGGCGCCCATGCGATGCCACTCCACGTGACGTCACAGGGAGCTAGTTTCTACACGTGTAGATAGGAGTTTTACATCGTCTGAGATTACCAATGCACGCATTAGGCTCAGAGCTCAGGGAAACATCTCGTAATAATAATCACCCATTAAAATTGCCCAAGGTCGAAAAGTTTCCTTCGTTTGATAAGGTAGTGATAATCCTTATTTAAGCCAAGCGCTACCTGATAGCAGGGTACTCTGCTATCTGCTGCTAGCCTGCATCGCATCATCGCTCAAAGCCTCGCTCCAAGGTCACCTCATACGGCGACAGCTGGAACCAGAAATACGTCACACGGGCTTTTCCCACCATTCCTACTTAGCCGTCGCGTTTTCGCGTTCTTGAAAATGTTCACTTTTCGTTTAATCGCGAAAAATAGGTATCGTCATTTAAAAATCAAAGATCGTGAAATGTGTACTTCAGGAGTAATAATCTTTCGATTTAGGCAATAAAAAAATAATAGGAAACCACCCTATTGTAATGCCGCGTATTACGGAGAGGGACCGTTATTTTGGAGGTTATTAAAGAGGAGGTACATGCTCCGAAAACGGCGACGGAATTATATGAAATATCACCGTCGTCCGATGAATAAGCGTAGTTTACCCACGAGGAAAGTGTCGAATCAGAGACCATTTCTTTTTTTTTAGAATTACTGAAAAGGATGTTAGTTGAGCTAACAATTTATTGGGATAACATTATTTACCCGACAGCATATGGAATGATAAATTGTTCAATATTTAAGTGGGGTTCTGCTTAGGGCCAAGTCAATATACCGATATATTCGGAGTGATTTTGTAGGAATTATACCCGATGATTGCTAAAGCAGAATTATCATAGGCTTCCTATAAATTTGAATATAATTTCCTTCCTCACCAGATTCTGATGAGAAAGGGACCAGCATCGGTCGGTAAATGTTGGGGCCACCCAAAAAAATTGACGCGGCGACATTGCCCAAAACGTTTTTAACTACCATGACGAACACCCGAGAAAGTTATAACGAAGAATTAAAATATGAATTGTTAACACTTCATTTTTAGTACCATGTGGTCGTAAAAATGCAGGGACACTTCAGTATCAGGTAGATTACACGTGTGTGCCATAAAAGTAACTATTATTAATACAAATGAAGAGTGAAAATGACGTCGTTTAAGTTCCATTTCATCGTGTCATTTTCTCACGAGCCATCGTCTGAGTCTACCCCACTTATAGCACCGATTTCCCAGTACATTATTTGTGAATAAACTTTCACCTGTGAGGCACATTTAAAAAATATCGAATATCGATACACGGATATATTTTTTATGAATGGTGCAGTCGTCCCTACTGTTATCCCGACGTTCTAATAGAATGAGGGACTAGAGAATTTCATGGCAGAGGGGGGGGGGCAGTTTCCATTGGAGTAGGAGAATCTATGAGATAGATTTTTCTATTGTACACGGATAGTGGGAAGCGAGAAATTTACGGCATCATCCCAAGATTGATTGGCCTGATAGCGTGAGCATAGCGATCTGAATTGATTATCGGAGAGTAGGTACCACGCTCTCGACGATATCAGCCAGCTTTTCCGTGTCCGATAGAAGACTTCATCCATCCAAATACACATGAAATGGCTAGAAAACACCAACGCTTTAATAAATTGTACACCTACAGGAACTACCAACTTATGTTGATCCTCTACTCGGACACCATAGATTCCTACTCATGTATAGGGATCGTCAGGATATTAAAACAAATCTACTTTCATATTATATGGTTTGAAAAGGAATATACATTTAACTACCGGGTAAGACCGTTTGCAGGGAAGACTATGAAATAAAGTAAATGGAGAGTAGCGGAGATGAACAAGTTTTAATACTTATATAACACGTCTAACATAACTTATTAGGGAACTTTAATAAAATATTTCGATTCAGATATAAATAAACATTACTATTACGTTCGGCCATATTAGAGTAGTAAATGCCGCCATTGTATGATGATAACAATCGTATTGGAAACTTTAAGCGAATTAATTTGATCGAGCTCCACTTGAATTCAAACTTGTGCTGTATCACGTCAATATACTGCCACAAACACGACCAGGGAATATAAGATATCATCCCCACATCCTAATGCCACGGTTTTCCTCTCAGGCCAGGGAGAAAATAATGGATGCAAACACATCTATAAGCTACATGATAAATCTCACTCCATACGAAGTCCTCTTACGTCTACAGCCGCAAGGTGCCAACATTAAACAACGATACAAAAATTAATCATTATAAATGGTTGTCATATGCTTGAACTAGATGGGAGTTAAAATAAAGGAATAAAAGGCAGTTTCCTCTTTCTCAACTTATTAAATCAAATATAGAAGGTATTTTTTTTTCATTTCTCCGTGGTATCAATTGATTTGCACCGAATATTCAAATTATTCATCCACCTGTCTAGTAAACTAGTACTCAATAACTTAAACGTCTAAATTATAGGGCACTTTCAGCCGCATTAATAGGGATATCCTGGCTCGCTAGACTGTTAGATCGTTTCAGTAGGTGTAAAATTCTCCCACTCCATAATGGTGCCAAAATTCGTGTTACCTACATCACTACGCCCAAGCCAACAAACCCTCCACATTGACGCCCAGTTTGCCTTCCATCTATCGGATCGTTTAGGAAACGCCCGATGCCAAACGCTGGCGAGGGCCTAAGTTGAACTCGGATGGAGTTTGAGTGGGAAGGAGAGCCGAGGATAAGGTTTGAACGAGCGGCGATAGTGAGGGGGCCTTAGCGCTCGCTAAGCTTCGGTTTGGGAGCGCTAAGAGCGATCCTGGCACACGAGAACGCTGGGCTTCCGAACCTATTATCCTCGCCAACAGTCTGTCCACACGTCCATCCTATTGCACAGCGAGCTGGGCAATGGCAATGAATTCCTGAGGCTGCAAAGTTAGCGTTCACAGCCCGACAAGCGTAATCAATAGGGTGGTTTCCTATTTTTTAAATTTCCTAAATCGAAATATTATTACTCCTGGAGTACGTGTTTCACGCTTTTAGATTTTTTAATGACGATATCTATTTGTCGCGATCAAATGAAAAGTGAACATTTTCAAGCGCGCGAAAACGCGACGGCTAAGCATAAATGCTGGTAAAAGCTCGTGTGATGTCATTCTGGTTCCCACTGCCACCGTGTGAGGTAACCTTGGGGCGAGGATATGATCGCCGATACGATGCAGGCCGCTAGCAGGTAGAAGAGTACCCTGTTAGCAATAAGCGCATTGCTTAAACAAGGATTATCAATACCTCGCAAAGGAAGGAAACTTTCCGACCATAGGCTGTTTTAATAGGTGATTCATAAGACATGTTTTCCTGAACTCTGTGTCTCATGCATGCATTGGTAATCTCAGACGGTGTAAAACTCCTATCTACTAGTATAGAAACTAGGTCCCTGTGACGTAACGTGGAGTGGCATCGCATGGCCGCCAATCTGGCCTTTTTCAAATAAGGTTAAAAGTGAACATTAGCATTCGTCTAAACTGGCATATCTAAAACCAAATAATTTGTATATTATGAATACACTTATGGTGGGTAACGAATCGCAATCAATGCCTTTCGTTTTCTTTGATGAAGGAAACCACCCGAAGGTATAAAAGTAAACATTTTTGTAGTATTTCCATGCTATTCTACCATTAGTATTTCAGGTATTTGTAAACCATTTTTGTAAAAAAAACTTTAAAAAAATAATTTTCTAAGAAAAATCAATCTGCATAACTCAATTTGAGCATTATACTAAAAAAATTTTTTTACATTAAATGGTTTACAAATGCCTGAAATACCAATTCTTTGAAATACACTGTTCTGTATTTTCAATAAAATTGCTGACAACATGAGTCCAACCGAACTTCTGAGAGCAGAAAACTGGCCGACAATCTGGCCTTTTTCAAATAAGGTTAAAATTGAACATTAGCATTCGTGTAAACTGGCATATCTAAGCCAAATACTTTGTACATTATGAATATACTAATGGTGGGTAACGAATCGCAATCAATGCCTTTCGTTTGAGGCTCTGAAAACTGAGGCTCCACAGAAATCATCCTTTAGTCTTCCTCAGCCTCAATTTTTACCAATCTCAACAAATATAAGACGAAGTACGGATGAAATACTCGATTTGTCCTCAATTCACATAAAATGAGAAAATCAGCTTCTTAACAGAATATTATTCATTTACTGAAAGAGAATTTTGAACAAAGAGCTCGATACTAGGCCTTCAAATTTTTGTCCACACTCATTTGTGACCTTATTCATAACTATCTTCAGACTATATTATACTTATTCAACGGATATATTTCAGTGAGATAATACTAAGCCGTTTGATTTTGGTGGAAACAGTGAGCCAGCTAGAGTTAAATTGACAAGTTAGCCATATCTGTGGTCCAAAGAGCTCTTTTGCATTTATTGTTAACAAAAGCAACATAAGTACCACCTCAGAACTAAAAGAACACAACATTCGTGCATTGATAAGAAAATTCTCTTGATAACATCCATAAATAAACTAAGAGATAAATTACTGTGATAGACTTCTTGGAATACACATTTAAATTAATTTTAACGTGTTTTTGACAGAAAAATTCGACCTCAAAATACCAACGCAATGAATTTGAATTAAAGTTTCAGTCTCAATGTCCTTAGCTTGTAAAAGTATTTATCGTATCATGACATGCAGTGGCATAAATGCTAGTGTAGGTGATTTATTTTCGATGAGGGAATTCTCAGATGTCGTCACCGGTTAGGGCTCAATTTTGTAATCACCACAACTATGCCTTAGTTCCATTTTTAAAACGAATAAATACCATCGGACGGCAACCTCCTAAATAGACAATGCTGTAATAACTGATCCCGCGTTACACAACCGCTTGGGAAAGGAAGTTGATGGCGCTACTGTACAGGGGTCCCATTTTTTTCTCACTTCACTCAGAAGAGGGCGCTTGCAGCTTCGAAGCAAGATCGCGTCATTCTTTTGTTTTTCTTTATATCTGCGCAGCCACTCTCTCGGTCCGGCATCCTTTTGCCGCGTGAGCCCTTTGGTGAGTGCGAGGTAATGGTTTCGAAAGCAAAGAAAACGAAAAAAAAAAACTGAAAGATAAGTGGCAAAAAAATATCAACGGATCGACGCAAAATGGGAAGAGGAGGAGGAACGGTTGGATGGTGCGGCGAAATTTCGTGAATGATGACACGTACTTCAGGAGCAAACGGACGCCTTCTAGTACGAGTATTCACAAATGTTTCGAACGAAGAATTGGATTATTAAAGCATGCGCCACTAAAAATACTACATTCTACTGGAATTGAAGTTTCCAATTGAAGAGCGTATTTAATAAAATGTTGCACATTTCATTAAACGAAGTCATAACGATGTTTGCACACCAGGCGTATACTCAATAAAGGGAGCCATGCTTTCATTATAAGAGAAAGGAAAATATCAAATACTATAAAAGAATGCTAGCTAACACTAATTAGTTCACTTCAGTCACACAACATCTAATGGAAAGAGGGATTCCTGAACTCATGAAACAATGCATGCTCATCACAAAGAAATAATATTTTAAAAATGAAAATAAGTTAAGTATGAACAATTGATATGTAAGGGCTACTTTTAGTTTTTTTTTCCAATTACTTTGAACTAATTATAGATGCATCCTCTTAACCAAGGAGTTACATCAAATTTAATGTCTAACAGAGAAGGTTAAATCGAATATTGTGGTTTTTCGGTCTCCTCTTTGGAAAAGTTTACGCTCGTTGTATGTATACCAACAGCCTATATTTGCAATGTTTGCCATCGTGTGGTATTACGCTTTTATTCAGAAACCTTAGCAAAGATAATCACGATTTTATATATCGTTTCAAAAGCCATTACAGATAGGCGAGGGGAAATGAAGACCTGAGTAATCCTGTAAATAGCAATACATATCATATGTCCACGTGAATAATTTATCAAAATAATCGGAATCCTGAAGGAGGAAGGATATGAGATTCAGTACCTATATAGCCCCGAAGGTAGAAGCCCGCTTTCACGTCTTACAGGGAGTTTCCAAAACGTTACCGGCTTAGACGTTGTGGATTAGTGACTTCTAAGGGATACGGTGAAAGTGAAAGGGACAAAGGAAGAGGGTCGGAGGACAAAGTAAGAAGATATTGAGCTTGGGGGGGGGGGGATGATGAAAAGGTAATGAGGATGGAGATAAACAGAGGGAAGAGGATTCGGGAGCGTCATATTCTGAGCGTATGAAAATCGATCAAGAGACTTGAGTGCCCCTTTTTAGTGATGAATATTGTATGCCATTTCCTCCTCTGCCACCTTCCTCCCTCAAACTCTGAATCATCCATCTTTTCCCATTCCTCTTACTTTACATCCTATCACCTAATTCCTTCCTTCTCCTCGCCCCTATCTATCCATCTTCTTCCGCCCTATACGCGCCTAAAATCCCATCCACAATTCCTTCCTCCATGCTCCATCTTCCTACATTTAATCTCCGCTTCCTAGATCCAAACATACTCTGGAGTCCTTCATAAGACACTCATACGGGCTCATCTCTTATCCTTTCCTGCATGAATTCTTTTATTTTTGACGCTAAACCATTCGATTGTGCCCTTTTAAAAGCTACTCTTGAAACCAATTACTTTCATTGTGGCGGAGCAACTTCTGTCTCTTTTATTAAATTGTCATATGAAAATAAAATTCATCTGCAATTCTTCTCAGTTATTTTAACGCGAACGACGCATTTTGGAAGGGCTACGGAAGATTTTGGGAAGTGAACAGCAAAACACACATTTGGAGTTACTGTTGATTTTAAATAATCAATTTTTATTTCATACTATTTTTAACTGAAGTATTATTTAGAAATGGTTCTTTTTTAAACAGGTGTTTCGTAAATAAACTCCTTTTGGTGTAATGTAAATTACAAGTGTTCGAGAGATGTGGCAAAATATATCAGTTTTGTGCTCTTCTTCTTTACATCTGCACACATATTGCTGCTCGCCACGAGCCTTAATGCCATTTGCTCTCGCTAGAAATATTTTTCATTTTGAATTTGGAAGTTGATCAGTATGAGCAATGCAAGAAATTAACATCTTAGCGCACACCAACCCATGCTAGTGTAGTCGTCACTTTGCGTTTGAAATGACAATGCTTAAATACCTAAACGCCATTATAATGGTAAAAAATTCTCTCATGTCTACCCTCACTGCAATTAAAATTAATTATTAACTTGTAGCCGTATGACCAAATGGAAAACTAGAAAACATACTGCCGCAACAGAGACTTGAACCCTGGCCCCTACGTGAGAGTATATGACGCTAATCACTACACAAAATGACCCATCAGAAGAACAATGCGCTATTTTGGAATTATACAAGGCTTGTTAAAAGTACTGCATGGAAGTTAATTGATTACAGCCGAACTAATGCCTAATCAATGGAACCACTACCAGTTCAGAGATGTGTTCACCATTGCGATGGGTTTACCATTGACATAAAAAATACGGCATTTATAAAGGCGGAGCAAGGTATGTGGTCTCCCCTTGTCAGTAAAATTTCCAATTCATATGACTCAGCATAGAAGACTTCTTTATAACCACCAAAGCCATAAGCCTGCGATTCCATTCCCTATCTACTTGAATATATTCTCACTATAAACAAAGCATGTAATTGAAGTTTAATTCTTAACGGGCTTTTCATATAAAAAGAGATACTTGAAACACAACAGGAAATACCGTTTTTTCCCGATCCTTGAAGAACATTGCGTTTGTAGTAAGTTATTCTCCATGATAAATAAGTAACATTTAGTACACCTTTTACTTACCTTCTCACGTAAATTCAGCAGTATATCACGTTATTCATCTCTGTAGTGCATCGTTAAATATGAATAATATATCTTAAGATACAAAAGACAGCAGGTCATTCTCGTTAACAGGCAGGTAAAGCATAATATTTTATACACAAAATTTGAGCCACTCTCAAACATTAGAATTACCTTCCGTAAATATCGCATAGAATTGGAAACGATACATGTGTTTCTTCACCGTTCCAAAAATCCGATGAACCTTGGTTCGACTCCCAGGCATATTATATCACATGAAAACCGATGGGAATAATACCGCATTTCACTCTTCACGTTGAACATAACCACATGAAAGTGATGGAAATCGGAACTAGACGTGTTTACGAGAGATAGTGTATTTTTTTCTGCGACTAGAGTAACAGGAGGCCATTACTTCGCCATCAGACTCACATATCTCGCCAGCCCAACAGAGTATTACGCCGTCTCGCAGTTTCTTGCTCTCCCGGATCCATTTTTAAAGACGTCCAACCCCTTCTTCCCTTCCAGCCTTCACTCCTATACAGCAGCGTTCTTTTCCGTCACATTCCCTACACAATGTTTATTTTTTCCATCCCTCCCTCCATCCAAAAAGCCTTATCGCATCGTAACAAGCCACTCACGATGCCCTCCAATTTGTATCGCGCCCCGGAATTTTTTCGGCATCCTTCAGCCATTAAGAGGGAACCCTTTCTCTTTCCGCGATTTCATCTCAAAGCAGGCGGGTACTTCCGAGACCTTATTTGGATTCTCATCCCGGCAAGAACTACCGGGTCACGAATCCTCCAGAGTTATCAATATTTTAATCTGAACTAGGGACAAAATCAGTTACAAGCGTTGTTTGTTGATTAATGGCTATTTTTATGTAGATTAAAGACATATTTTATTCCGATTTTTACATTGCATAGAGTAATAACACACTATGTAACATATATTCGTAGAAATTATTTCGATATATAAAAAAATTCATTCGCATTTAAATAAATAAAAGATCGTAGCACTTTCCCACAATTTTTTTACGATAGGGTGGTTTCCTATAAATTTCACCTAAATCGAAAGATTATAATCAGATAAAACGAAAGGCATTGATTGCGATTCGTTACCATTAGTGCATTCATAATATACAAAGTATTTGGTTATAGAAATCCCAGTTTAGACGAATGGCAATGGTCAATTTTAACCGCATTTGAAAAAGGCCATGTTGGCGCCCATGCGATGCCACTCCACGTGACGTCACAGGGATCTAGTTTCTATACGAGTAGATAGGAGTTTTACATCGTCTGAGATTACCAATGCATGCATGAGGCACAGACCTCAGGACACATTTCTTAATAATCACCTATTCAAACTGCCTATGGTTGCAAAGTTTCCTTCGTTTGATAAGGTATGCTTATTGCTTATTTAAGCCAAGCGCTACCTGCTAGCAGGGTACTCTGCTACCTGCTAGCATCCTGCGTCGTATCATCGCTCCTCGCCCCAAGGTCACCTCACACGGCGAAGCCGGGAACCAGAATGACGTCACACGGGCTTTTCCCAGCATTCATACTTAGCCGTCGCGTTTTCGCGCGCTTGAAAATTTTCACTTTTCATTTGATCGGGAAAAATAGATATCGTCATTTAAAAATCTAAAAGCGTGAAATACGTACTACAGGAGTAATGATCTTTCGATTTAGGGAATTAAAAAACAATAGGAAACCACCCTATTTACTGTGTGGCTCTGGGTATTAAGTATTGAAAGAGTCAAATTATTTATTCTAATGATCCTTCAACTCCCGCATGTTAATACGTCTTTACAAAAGCGTAACTCGATCCAAAAGCGGTAATTCCATCGGCAACATTGCCGTGATGGTTTTCGTGCACCTGAATCCGTAATGACGTTAATTCGAGCACTAGGTGGGCACTTGTTCTTCCGGGTGTAATTACGACGTCAAGAAACGAGTCGACTCCTTCCCGAGGCCGGAAGCGCCCTTTCATCCCGGAGGCGAGATATCATTTCCTCGTTTGCTCCTGCATCCAATTTATCCCTCAAACCCATAAACTTCCGCCGTCTCATCCTGTGAGTGTTCTTATATTCCTCCTCCCAACTCCGCCTACTACCTTATAAATCCTCTTTTTCGCGGAGGGCGTCCCGTTTCCTTATAACGCCTCCCCAACACATCCCCTTCCTTTATACACTCTCTTCTCATTTCTTCCGCTCATCAGGGTCTTGTCGCTTTCGTCTCCTTCCTTGTCTCCCCATACCATTACGACTCCTTGAGAACTCCATATCATTTTCCCGGCACACGCAGAGAACTCCATTTATAAGTATTATTGGTATTCATTCCAGTAGGGTAGGTAACCCCATGGGACATGGGGCTTATTTGCCCCGGAAATTATTCCTCTGATATGGGGGATGAAGGATGATTATATGGAATAAATAAATATTGGATTCCCGAAGAAGAGAATTTCTACTAGAAAAGAAATTATTTTTTTTTAAGTATTACAGTGATGAAGTTCTTACTCCTTTACCAGACGAGAAATACCTTCTATTTTATTTTAAGATAGGACTTATTTCGTGGAATATAATAGTAAAGAAGACACTAACTTAATTAATGCGAATTTATTATTCCGAATTTTTTTCTGTCTAACACTCCATACGAATTCAGGATGACTTTATGCATTAGCATTGTACAGCCGTGAAAGTGAAAAAAAAACCACCAAAGCAGAATGTAAAACTATTTCGTAGCGGAATGCATAATTTCATCTATTTTGGATACTCTCCATCCATCACACATTATTACTCATAAACATTATTTTATGCATTTTATGCCAGTAAAACATTCAAAACTAGTGGCGACGAAGTTCTCTTTCTGCATGCAGAATATCCACAGTATTTTGCAACAATCAATTTATGGAGGAAAACTGAAAAAAATGTGTAAGATACCAGAATGAAAATTTTGAAATTTTTTAGGGCGACTACATATTTTGAAGTTCGCCAGGCGTTCCTATTTCTAGCCGAGGAATTTCGGCTTTCCGCCATAACCGCCTGAAACTCCTTCGGAAGCAAACTTGGGAGATGCAGCGGGTATAAGGGCCTGCGAAGGGGTTTCCCTTAGAACGAATGCTGTTATCCACATGGACTGCTTGACGGTCACACGGCTGGCTGCCTCAGGTATCTCAGGCAGTCAGAGATATTCGTTAAATACAGAAGGGAACTGCGAATGCTTACTGGGCTTCCTACCGTTTTAGGCGCTCGCTTTCAGCCACAAATCGAAAGGCAGAAATGGAGTGCCTAACCTGTTGGGAAGCCTTAGAAACATTAATAGCCAAAATTCGCCGGGAAAGAATCAAACCATTCTTTACTGCAGGGAAATTTCAGAACATTCAGTCTCTCGCCAGCTGACAAAGAGGCGGCCACAGAGAGTTCGTTTTCACGACAGATGGCTGGTTTCGAGTTCACTTCGACGGGAACGGTTCGATTCCGTCGTGCCCTCTTCGTAAATTCAAGCAATGAATAACTACTCATTGAACGATTCATTTAAATACACATCAGCTCTTTGAATGTGGTCATTTTGAACGGAAGCATGGAATAACCTTCTGAACTACCTCGGTTGATGCGATTCAAACGCTTTTAGGTAAAAGTTTAAGAGATTCTGACATAGGCCAGGGAAAATGTGAGTTTGGTGAGCCAGCCGATATGAGAACGTGAAAGGAGCGATCTCTCACTCTCCTGGACCAGTCACTTTTATTCCGGTCAAATTTTCGCCCGGCGACTAAAAAGCCTTTCACGCAGGCACCCAGAGTTAGGTACTATAGAGGGAGAGAGAGAGACCTGCGGTCGGCCTGCATCCGGGCTACGCCGCTCAGGCTGCTCTGACTCCCTTCATTTTTTTATTCCATGGGAAAAAAGGCTCGAATCGTTCGCCAGCTCGGGTGACGGGATGTGTCGCTGTGGCAACTTTTCCCTCAAACACTCCCTTGCGTTACATTTTTTTTTTCTTCCCCGGGGTGAAAGGGTCACGTGAGAGTTTGACTGGCCAACCGATCTCTCGCGCGGCTTTCCAGCGGTCGAATCGATCAGCGTTGCGAATCAAACGACTTGGCGTCCGAAATTGATTGGCGTGTGCAATATAAGACCCAAAGGCGATACAAAGGTTTTCGGTGCAGGGAGAGAGGGTGGACGAAAAATAAAGCCAACGCGGCCCGCGGAGCGCATTCCAAAGCCAGCGATCTAAGTGAGCTGGGCGATTCTGGCCGGAGCTGAGGCGACCGTGATTACTGGCTATAACTAAATGGCTTAACACTTGAATGCCCGGCAGGGTCAATTTGACCCGAAAGATAATATTTATGTTGATTGCTTTGGAAAGGAAGAAAAGTTTTAAACTCATATTTCATGACTTTTAATTATTTAGTTTGGTTTACCACTGTGCAAAAGTTAGGCCTGATATTACTATTTTTTCTATTTTTTTCTCATCACTTATATCTGCCATGCCCGGATGCGTCATTTTGACCCATAGCATTAAATCCATTTGAAGCCTGTCTACTGTTCCTTTGTATTTAATGTAACGGTGTGATTTACGCTGATTTTTTGGTCAAAATGTTATTGTAATTTTTTGTCATCCTGATACCATTAAAATTCTTTGTACCTCCCAAACCCATCAGAGGAAAAGTGATAGGTATTCACAAATTTGTGGAAGCTATTTCCCTTAATACCATAGAGATTCTTGAACAACTACAATTTTAATATTTTTCGTCTAACTGTATTTCCTACTAATCTCCAAAATGCTTTGTAATCGATATTAATAAATAAACTGGGAAGATATTAAGTATTTTGAGTAAAATATGCAAACATGTTCACATTGGGTCAAATTGACCCACTCGGGCATAATAGGGGGTAAGCATTGGTCGGGCATGCTAGTGTTAACACGTGCTGCTTTCAGCAAAGGGCACAAACCTGAAGCTTTAAAATCCAATTTGTGATGAAATTAGTTACAATATACATCAAATTACAAGAAAAAAATTGGCAAAAATTTCTACCGTAATGATTCGGAAGATAAAACGTCAATTTCCCTATCTATTCCATCATGATCTAGATGTGTTCTCTCTTAATTACAATCTCACTGTGGCGAATCTCCACCAAGTCACATGCGGCGCTGTTTCCTAAATCTATTACAATGACATTGCTCTAAAACAGCTAGAGCTAAATCAGTAGCAAATGAAAATATTTAAAACACATTGAGTAAGGCAGAAAACTATCAATATTTTTTAATTGAAATAGACTCACCAGGAGCTCAGAATATGGACATCGATAAGATGATGATGGAGGGGAACTTCGGATAGCCTGCACAGAACAAACATATTTGACACAAGCCATTAAGCCTATGCTGACTCAGCCTATGGTACGCCTATTTCTACGTATCAAACAATACCGATCTTGATTTGAACCGTCTCAGAGGAAGCGAACTGGAGGCCTGCAAGTGTTTGCGAAAACGAACTCCCCGTGGCCGCCCCTAAGTCGGTGTGCGATATTTACAGGTTTATCACTCGCTAGTTTCCGTCAATAAATTTGTTTTTTCAGAGAGCCTTAATTGATCTCGACAGTTTAAAAACATGATACAGATTGGTGAGCAATATAGGAGTCAAAGGTGATTTAGAGGTGGAGAAAGAGAGAACAAAAATAAACCACACGCAACCCTCTCGTCCCATTCCAAAGCGAGCGATATTCAGTGGTCTCTTTAGCGATTTTAGCCGGAAAAGACACCACCGTGATTACAACCTACAAGTACGCGGGTTAAGACAGATTGATTTCAGCGGAACTAGAGACTTCAGACTCCCAAGCGAAGAGAAATTAGTTAGAATTTGTAAACTTACACCTGACAACGCAAAAAAACAGCACCGATATCGATATAATAAACGTATAATACACTCACTGGATAGGTTTGATTCAACTGTATAGGACGGTGTCATCGTTTGTATCGACAGTGTACTAATTTTATGCCATAATTATATTTATAATTACAAAAATATATAGCAAAAATTAAGATGACTTTATTAGTGTATCGAATAAAGTAGGTCTCTGGATATCGAAAATGTAATTCGTAAAATTGTAATCGATTTTAAATTGTAATTTTAGCATTTCCTAAGTTTTAGCATTTTTTTCTTTTTCAGTGCATGGTTTTATTATTCTAACACGGAGGCGAAACAAAAAATTGAACAACTTTGCAAGCAGCAATAGAAGGTGAAGATAGAAGGAATTTATTGGATTATGAAACGAAAAGCATCTAGGATTTAATAAGTGCCCCAAGATAGCCATTATTTTGGGCGTTTTCTCTGAATTAACAACGGGTCTATTTTAACGGTCAACTTTCGCCGACAAAGAGCCATTCATATCAATGAAGTACTACCCCGGGGGGAAGGTATTTCCGATATTTGTGAGGTTTTCGGAGCGCGACTCAATAAAATGCAAGCCATGTTACATATTTATTCTTGAATTCCGTGCAAAAACCTCGCGAAGGCCACATCGGAATAACTCATCTCTCTCGCTTCCGTTTCGATTCCGAGAATAGGGGCAGGGGGAGCAATCAATTCCCATTCAGGGAGTCCTGAGCCTTGACTTTGTTTATCCTCTCACTTCGATAAATCTTATCATCGCCTCGGGCAAACAGGGGCGCGAAACAAAACACTCGTCAAGATCGCACGAGTGCATTTGACAAGGAGGACCCCTCAACTCGGTCTTTCAGTATCAGCGAAGACAGAAGACGAAGTACTCCTCGGAGAAAGAAGTGTAGTAAAAACTACCACACTGACCGTGGCCAAAATCCCTTTCGGGTTCCTTAGGAATAATAACGGGAACATGATTAAAGCACAAATGGTAATATCCCGTGGCGCAGCGAGGGGGGGGGGGTTTGGGGGATAAACCCACCCCCCAAGAGCTCAAAGAAAATTTTAAGTTTAATCTATTTTACTTAATTGGATTAATATTACTTATAGAATAGAGTGAGGACTAACAAAATATCCCTGAGAAGGCCGTAAAACTCAATATTTTGAACCATTTATCTTGTTTTTTTCTGGCGGAGGGCCCCCACACCTACCGCTAACCCTGGCGGGTATACCACACCCCCAGGCACCCCAGTATTAGTTGCGCCTGAAACCTCCCCTTGCCTCAATTCCTAGCTGCGCCCCTGATCCACACTATTTTATTTAAAACTTAACCGAGCATGGTTTCGACACTTGGTGTCATTTTCAAGGTAATCCAACAAAAAACTCTCGGTATTTATACCCAGACCAAGTTAGGAGGAGGGGGAAGTATGGAATTGGAGTGAGGGGAGTGGGAGGGGAACAGTTTAGGTGAACAAATGAGTGAAGGCCGAAACCAGAAGACATGCAACAAGAGGGGCGCGAAGTTCAGGGTTTTGACGTCATGGGGAAGCTTAACTTTAACAAAGGTGATTCCGTACAAAACAAAACATCATTACAAAGTCCATCCGGGCTGTTGGCAATTTAAAATTTTTCCATAAACTCGAATTTAAGCTTTTTGTCAATACAATGTTGAATATCTATGTCAAAATTGCTAGAATGGTTATTCAGGCATAAGTGATATGCAAAACAAGATTTTCCGTCATTATATACAAAACTTCTTCTATGTTCCTTCGCTCTGTCTTTAAACTTTGTAACAGTCTGGCCAATATAACACAAACCACAGTCTTTACACTTTAATTTGTAAACTCCACTTTTGTCCATACAGTCACAATTGCCCTTAGAATTGAATAAAATCTTGTCAAGCGTCAATGGGTTATAAATTGAAATATAGTAATTGCATATACGAGTTTGGATATTACCATTTGTGCTTTAATCATGGATATAGCATTATTCCACAAAATTAAGCCTGAAACGATTTTAAACGGGAAATTGGTTAAAATGACCAGAATTCTAGCTCGCGTTGTCAGATCCAGTCCAATATTATGAGCCAATCGTTGGGTAGCAACTGCGAGGTTTGTGTTATTTATTTAATAACTTAGGGGCCATTAAACGATTACGTAAAGCCAGTGTCCCATCGCAAATTTTTTGTAAATTAATTCGTGTAAAAATCAAAATTTTAGAATCTATAGTATAACCAATCGGATTACTTCCTCCTACACGGTGTCGTAATTGTAACCATGAATCTGTGTGGCTCATATATTCTACACTGTGGAATAAAATATAACCAGGATGCGAGTTGTTATAACTAGGTATTTCTCCGTGAAAAGAAGAACCTTGGAAAGTGCTAACGCTGAACGCGCATGTTGTCGGTCGGAAAAATAAACACAAAGTAAAAAATGTAGTACTTCAAATCCATGATGGGATACTATTTAATGACAGCGTACTTGAATGGGTTGTTAACGACAAACACATGATAATTTTCATGATAAATCAATGCAGTAGCAACTTCATTTCTACACAAACAAGGTACTACAGTAGCACTCGATACACGTGCAACTGACCTAACTTGGACTTAGTCCCCTTGGGAATATTAGAGCTCACATCATGGAAACGCTAACAGTGAAATCAACTTTGGCAGCAAATAACATTAACCCTGAGCAGCAGATGTGGGATATCAAATTAAATAATTGGAATCCACAGCTTCTTGGATTTTTACTTAAACTCATTTACTTCAAAAACGAAAAAGTACCTAAAAAAAGCTGTCATTTCCACATAATATCCTCCGATAGCATAACACTTCACCATGAAATTTACGTGGAGCTCTTTTCAAGTTGATTTGTGAGTTTCAGGGAAGACAATTGTGAATTATTTAACACTGCAACGATGGTACGGAAGATTTTATACAAGGCAAACAATGTTTGCTAACGAAAGTTTAAAACCATTGAGCAAGGGTAATTCAAGGAAAGTAAGAGAAAACACCGTGTTAATGAATGAAGGCCGATCGATGTTTTATCTATGTCGTTAGCCTGGGAGCATTTTATGCGAAAAATGAAGTATATTAAAATACGGCCTTTGGAGGTTTTTTTATGCAATAGAAATACGTCGTTCCGATGGAGAAGCAAAATTATTCGCTCAGCCTTCAAATCTACCGCATCGCATAAAAGAGGTACTACGACAAAAAGTGGGTCCATATATATATCCTAGGCAAAACGGACGTGGTACGCCGAATCTTTATTTTAGGAATAAAAAATAGGAAGCTCGCGCATTAACAAGAACGGTCCATCTTCGTCCAAGCTTTCACCTCGATATGGATCTACGCTGACCCTTCGCTGGGGGCCTACGGTAGCGTCCATTTCGGGAGCCATTACGGAAACAAAAACAGATCGGAAAGCGCATGTGATTAATGAGGTCCTTTATTCCATGGACAACTCTTTGGTGCGAGTCCTACCCCGAGAGTATGATGCTGGCGAAGAGGACCCCCCAAGGATCAAGGACGCATTTCGGATGTCTACATCGCTCTGGTTCCGCACACGTATTCCTGCCAACCCCAGAGTATTTTGCACACCACTTCAGTAAGATACATGTGCGCGTCGCATTCGCTGTAAGGGCCGGTTGCAACGCAAAAACTAAGTGGTATGACACGAATTTCGTCTGGTTCGATATTTATACTGCACGGAAATCCAATTTCGCACATCCATTCAAACGTTAAAATATTACCCCAGACAACGCACTGCATAAACCGCCCGTACATTTTTTTTAAGATTTTGCGCTGAGGAAAAGACAAGTGAAAACTGATACGTGTGATTTTTCGCATCACAGGCCATTCATATATTTTTATGGTTTCCCCGATTGGATGGATTGAATGTTCTCACAGGATAAGTATATTCACATGTGCGATAAAGGTGGTGTGGGATGTTTTTAATATCCTACTATACTATTAAATGCGATTCTAATTCCTCCTACCATAACTCCCTCATCCCTCTCACGAAGAACAGAGATTACGATTTCATGAAAGCGATGATTTTCTGGACTGCCTAACGGATACTAAGCGATTTCATGGGAATTCATTTTAAAGGAGATAAATCTGTCGTGCACATGAATTATAAACTATTGGATAAATTATAAAAAGGGTCACCACCATAAAACCTCTAAATATCCAGAAATACGGCTGATTGAACGGGAGTGAGTCCTCTACAGATGTTTCCTCAGAGTACCATTCATGGCAAGGAAAGGTTACCTCAGCGAAAACATTTTTGGGTTTTTAATCCTATACGGAAGTGAGGCATGGACAATGACCGCAGCGGAGAAAGCAAGGATAGAGGCCTTCAAAATGTGGTGCTACAGAAGAATGATGAAAATCAAATGGATCGACCGAGTTAGTAACGAGGAAGTCCTAAGAAGAGTAGGAGAGGAGAAGCCTCATGAAAACCTTTACAAGAAGACGGAACAACCTTATAGGCCACATCTTGAGACATGATGGCCTGATGAAGACAATCGTCGAGGGACAAGGAAGGTAAGAACGGAAAAGGAAGACCTCGAACAAAATACATGGAACAAGAAAAAAGGGATGTGAAAGAGAAGAAATGCGTAGGTGTGAACGGATTAGCTGATAGGAAAACTGAGTGGAGAGCTGCGTCAAACCAATCCTAGGATTGTTGACCTGTGATGATGATGAATCCTATACCTCTCCTGGACACTACATAATGATATTAAAAATCAAACGCTGGCCAAAGACCTTATCTCCGTCATTGTAAGCAAAGATTACCCCAGAAAAAATATTAGAGGGGGTTCGAACCCCTATCCCAGGCTGTAAAATATAGAGATTAAATCATAAGCGCTCATCAAATATTAAATATCCGTCATTGTTACATAAGGTTACCCGAAGGGAAAAAATTCTAGGGGGGTTGTTAGAGCCCTCTACCCTCCGTCTACAAAATGGTGAGACTCAATTCATCCGGTACATGAGGTGGTAAGTACAGTGATGTATTCAGTGACGCCCTGAGGAGCTTAAGCGACCATGCGGCGACATTCTGGTTAAGCATGTGTCTAATGAACGCCTGCAAAAGAGTATGGCGGTCGAAGCCAGCTCTATTCTCTATGTTGTTTTTCTTTCTTATTGAGGTGAAGATCCTTTTTAATTAAAACCCGCAATTTCGATTCTCCTCCATGGTAATCTTACTAGCTCATTACAATCATGGTTTTTAGACATTAATGTTCTGGACGGAACATGGATGGAGTTCACTGTATCGTATTTTAAAGTCACAATGGATATTTAGCAAATCCAATTGGTATCATCTAGAATACACGTTCCGCCACCAACTTAAAAAGATATCCTTCCCCTTCCACAGACTTACTTGAAATTAACCAGGAAAAGAAAACCCCGTGATCACACAACGAATTTAAACGGTATATCTGCCATGAACACTTTCGAACTTCAACCCATTCGTTCCGCTTGTTTAAAAAAAAATATCCTAAGCAGCTCAATAAGCAGGAGATGAAAAGATTTTTAATAAGTGGGCGGATAGACAAATTACCTCGCTGAGTGAATGAAAGATGAATAGTTGGTATGGGACGGAGGGTATTTTGAACGACCGTGATTAAACGGCTATTCATTATGCGTAGGGGCAGGACAGCAAAGCGAATTTAGCCCATACAGGAAGCCACTCACCGACTCTTCTAAATATAGTACCCATTTTTCGAATGGTCTGAGGCCTTAGCAATGAATGAAACCATCCGTCTATTGTTTACGGTGGCATGAAAAGGTACAAAATTTTCCTATTTCGTTTGAGATGCCAATGAATGTTTGTTAATGATAAATTGTAATTGAAAGGCTGCATGGCATTTTTATATCATATTAACATTTGGGGTCTGTGAACATGAATGTTGATTTCAAACGATGTCATTCGAATTTTAGTATCTACCTTTCTGACAGAAATATGAAAATTGATGATTATAAGCAATGAAGATATTTTATTATTAAAAAGCTGCATTATATTACCAGTAAGAGACTTTCAGCAAAAAAGGTATTTAAAACGATGTTATTTTAATATTAATATATACTAGGAAACTGTAATTATGGATTTTTAATAGAAAAAGAAATTAACATCAGTAAGAAAGAAAAAGAACCAGAAAATAGAGTAGGCTCAGAGCTCCTTACCCTTTTGCAGACGCTCATTAAACACATACTAAGCCATAATATATCCTCAAATAGTGATAAAGATATAAACGTTTATGGTTGAAACATCACGACGAAGAAGTGAATTCAGCAATAACACGACAAGAGACAAAATACTAAATGCAAAATCTGTTAGGATAATCGAAGTTCAGGAGAAAAATAGACGAGTAGACAGGATGTTTCATGCAACAAATGGGGTTTATTAACTCCATACAAATGCCTTTGAATGTGCATATGGCTATATATCTGTAGCTATCCGAGTAAAATTCAGCGCTGATGTTCAAGCACTAGCAGGAGAAAATGTGCCTCGTGAAACGGGAGGCATCGGCTTGGGAATACCTGAAGACCAGTCGCAATATTCAAGTCAATGTTGTATTTGTCTCCCGCGGGATGCAATTCCAACGGTGGAGCCAGGAACTCCCACCGCCTGAGTTGAGCGGTAAATTTTCGCGTCGCTCTCCTAATATGCACCCAAACTTGAAGCATAGGTATCTGTTCCGCCGTGGGTAGGTGCATGATGATTTCCAAGTAAAAATATGCATGCATAAATGAGGACATGGTGTCAATAATAATGAGTTCCCTATAGAAGTAACAGTCTTTTAATTAAGAAATAAAGAATTTTATGCGCTCTACTTTGAATAATTTCTCTTTCATCCAAAACAAATGTGCACAGCGACATACACTGACGATAAAAATTCGAAATGAAGAAAAAGCAATTGATTTAGATGAGATTTTTATGAGAGACGTGGCCTTTTCATTTCGAGTTCCATCCTTGGCGTGCACAACTTCGCACCCGTGTGCATTACTGCGTACAAAGGTACTTTTTCATGCATTACCTTGGCTACGTTGATGCCTAAATGCATATTATTTGCACATAATTTGATAAAATATTCATGAATAGGTAATATGATGAAAAGTTTTGTAATGAAATAGCCCTTTTATTTCAACTTCACCTAGTGCTAATTTAGTCGGGTATACTAACTTCAAAATCCACAAAGGCATCTCAATTCCTCTCACTACTTTTTGGCCGAATAAAGTGTACATTAAAAAACACTCTTTTACTTCTACGGAACATTTGAAACATGATCGACGTATCAATTTTTCTTTTGATCCGTATATCATGGTTCTACAATAAAGTTTGAGAGATTTTTAAGTTTTTATGACGAAGTTCACGGCTTTTTCCAGGTTTTTTTTTCACGGTGGAGGAAATTGACGGCTTATTCACGGTTTTTTAGGTTTTCAAGGTTGAGTGGGAGCCTTTTTCTTTGTATGCGAGGGAAAGTGTTATATTTGGCAGAAATTACTTATAAGTGCGCGGTTACTGGCCTAGTTGGCGGAAGGTTCTCGTCAGCTTCCTCGACAAAACACTGGTGTGGGGTATCCGAGCGAGGCCATAGGAATATCCTCGCGGGAAGGGGGGACATGCAACGCGGAATATATGCAGACGCATGCATCTTCATACTCGACAGGACGAAGCGCGAATATTATCCGGAGGAATTAATGGGTAAGCTTATATGATCACGCAAACGTTGGAGAGGGTTGCTAACACACTGTGGGCTGGGGGGGAAGAGGGTGAGAAAGAGAAGCCGTTGAAATCAATTGATTCGCCTTCTACTTTGTGAAAATCCATGTTGAAATAAAAATACACAACCCTGGTAACTTTTCACTGGAAATTACTTATTGGTACCAGTAAAGTATCAACGCGTTTCGACACTGAGGCGTCATTCTCAAGTACAATGTTTATTATTCAGACAATCCAATAAATGGCCATGTTCTAGCAGGGAGGGGAGGGAGAAGGGTTATACTGGGGAGGGGGGAATTCGGGGTGGAGTAGGAGGGTTGGTGAGGGAATGGTTGGGTTGCGTGGCTAAGTACAAACTAGGCGAGGCAGGTATGGCTCCTCGGCCGGGGGAAAGGGTCGGTTTGGAGCGGGGTTAATTGCGAAGGTTAAGTGCAATGGTAATGAGAGGTCAGGAAGACGATGTCATTAAGAACATGTCCCAAACTCAAATTTCTTTTAAACTCCAACTCTTCCAGGACGTCCATCTTACTCCCCTTCTTGACTTTGTGTAAAATGTCCGGTATGAAGTCACTGTGATGACCCACTGTGATTCCCTCACCAACCATCCTACTCCACCCCGAATCGCCCCCCTGCATAGCCCTTCTCCCTCCCCTTCCTGCTAGAATCAACATCTACATAATACCCTGCGAGCCACCTCTAGGGTGCTTGGCAGGGGGTGACCAATCACCAGCATGAAATTGGACTTCCAGATGCACACCACACGGTCCATAAAACGTCACACATAGTAACAATTTATACTGCCATATGCTGTTAGAAATAATAATAAAATTAAGAAACATGCATTAAGTTTTACATAGGTTAGTAGGCTACACTACCAGTCATCTAATCTATTTATGAATTTTATTGCTGCCGTTATAATCTCTTATTGATCGTTGAAAAAAAGTCATTCTGAATCTGTCTGTTCTACAGTCTATCTCTCTCAATTTATTTATATGATCTGATCTTACGTAGTATGTTGGCGTTCTTAAGATATGGTTAACTTCGTTAGAAAAGACACTGCTCTTTAATTTATCTAAAAGGTTTAGTCTATTTTTCAATCTACGGTCCGACAGAAATTCCCATCCGTGTTTATCTAAGAGGTCAGTTACACTAACAAGACTATCGTACCGACCTTTCACATACATGGCAGATCTTCTTTGCATGCGTTCTAACTCTGTTATTAAGCCTTTTTCATGATGGTCCCAAAAACTGACAGCGTATTCTAGTCTAACGAGGGAAAAGTAGCTAATTTCTCTCACTTTTTCGTCACACTTCCCTCCAACAATTTTCTGATTGTTGAATTAAAACTTTTGGGCTATGTCGCCGCGTCAGATTTTGGGTGGCCCCAACGTTTCCCGACCGATGCTGGTCGCTTTCTCAAGGGAATCTGAAGAGGTGGGATTTAAAATTGGTATATATAGGTATACGTGTCAGGTGGTGGGGGAGGGGAGTGAGAGGTTGGAGGAGCAGGTTGTCGATTGTTTTTGCCGATTACGGGTTGCCAAGTACGGCTGATTTTAAGGCCAGTGTCTCTGTTAAAGTTGTTTTTCTCCTCTTTAGATATTTCTATTGCTTCTCTTACGAGTCTCTGTTTAAAGCCTTAATTTTCTGATTGCCGACGATAAACATTTTCGCTATTATACTTTGAAATAACTGACAATTATGGTAGATCATCGTTTTCTTATGTTTTCTTTGTACATTGATAAAAAAAATCCACAAGTAAGGACAGTGGCGTTGCAAGTATATGAAATGCAAGGGTTTACCTGAGACTAATTGTTTTTGAAAATACAGCGTTATGGAACGTTTTTAGATCAACAAGACAGAATAGAAGCTGGATAAGAAAACACAACAAGGAAATCAGGGACCTTTTCGACTCGCCAGAGAAAGTAGCGGAAGCTAAAAGCCGCAGATTGCGATTGGCAGAGCACAAAGCGCGAAGAGAGGATGAGGCCCTAGTAAAACAAGTCTGGGCAGAAAACCCTGATGGAAGACGACCTCCAGGAAGAGCGAGAAAAAGATGGAAGGATGAGGTGCTGATTGATATGGGGAAAATGGGAGTCAGCGAGGCGGATGCAGAAGTGAGAAAGAGTTGGAGGCAGACTTCCCTAAATGGTGTTTGGCGAGGCTAAACACCATTTAGGGAAGGTATGAATGGCCATTGGAGTGAGAGAGGGTGATTACAATCACCAAATTAAGAAGCTGCAATATCCCGGGTAGCCAAAAAAGGATCGCAAATGAAACTGCGTTGCCTCTCACACTTATCGACTGATTTGGTATTGTAATATTGTTAATATTCCGAAAAGGTACCATCTGGAATTCGGTTAATTCCAGCGCGCTGACAAAGAAATCGAAGAAATCATTCAACCCTAAGCTATGCTAATCACGCGCCCCACAGCGGGTTGAAATTAGCGCAGACTTGTGCACTTCAAAGGGAATGAAAGGATGCTGTGAGGTCGCTTTGGGTAACAGAAGACGAGCGCGGGTGCTTACTTCGCGGAAATGAAGGAGCAAATGCAGGAGCCTACATAGACCTTTGGGGATAAGACGGCATCAAGTGACTCTGAAAACAGTCTTCGAGGCCAAATGATGCGCACGCCGCTGGTGCATTAAAAATAAATGTCCGTAATTTTAAACCAGACGCCTCAAAAGCGCGCATATAGCGACAGTTCATCAGGGAATATGAGTTACCGGGCTTTTACGCCAGAAGAAAATGCACCAAATTTTCGAACAGAAAGTATGGACGAGTCATTGATGAAGGAAGTCTGCGACAAAGAATGGAAATATAAAAGGCAGATTCAACTTAAAAACTAATAGGCTGTGTAACATTAAGCGGAGTAATATTAAGAAGAAGAAAGACTGGAATTACCACATTAAGGTCCGGCATTATGAAAGCCTTTCATTTAGGGCGGTTTGCAATCATTTTACGGTAACATTCGATACTAACAAAACTGCATTCGTAGACACTCTTCTAAGTGAAAATGCACGGAACACACTTAATAAACTATAAGTGCATTGTACACAAAACATATAATGGCAACACGTTAGTTGAAAATTGCGTCGTCAGAAGTAAGAGCCCGTGAAACCTTGCCAAGCGAAACAGTGGACATAAAAAAAAGCAATTTGTATTGAACAATTAGGGTCAAATACTTCTAATAGCTTTCTGAAAGAAAACAAATTGTTTTCGAGAAATTTCACAACCTCAGATAAAACACGCTGGAAATAATAACACAGCCATGAGTGTACTGATTAGATTTTTCTAATCCAGCAGAGAAAGTTTAACAAACTGTCTCATTAAATCATCATATTTACAAATAAATACGTGATATTAATAAACCTCACGGAAAAAATTTGCTAAAACAATACGATCGATGGATTAATCTGCACTGCTGTTACAGTAACTTTATTTATTAGAATGCTATTAATGGAAGCGGCATGATTTATGAAACGATAACTACATTCTTCCTGAACCTACCGTCTTCAAACATACAATCAAAGTACCTCAAATTTGAATTGCAATTAACAGATATAGTTTATGTGATTAAAATTTCTACAGGCATTTTCACGGGTAGTGATAATATTTTACAACAATATCTAATGGTTTTTTTGAGCCCAGCTATTGCTAATAGTCGACATTTGAATTAACTTTTAATTAAGACCCGCAGACGTGTAAAGGTACCGACCATTTGGTTATTGCATTGATATAAATGCATTTCAATTAATTTATGCTTCTTCTAAAGAAAAAAATGCAAATTTGAACGATTCTGTCGTGATATAGGGAAAGATCTAAACAGAAATTAAATGTAATTGCACTTTCCGATAGCTATTTCAATGCACAATACTTGTTTTGTACCAGATAATGGGTCGGTTAGTCATAACGCGGCGTAAAAATAATTGTGGAAGATTGCAATTACAGTCCATTTCCAGATGAAAAATTTGAAAGCGGTCCATGAAAACAGAAGATACAAATGTATCATTTAAGAAAAAAAAACTGTCATTTTTTTCACGGAGAAAACAAGCAAGAAAACAAATTTGAACATCGAATCGTCAGTATTTTTTTCGCGAGGGAAATTGCAATTTCACGCATAATTTGTGTGCCCCCCCGCGAGTAGATGAATCTGGAACGACGTCGCGAAGAACTGATATTCGGAAATTTTCACGCGCCATCGCGTTCCCAGTCACGGATAGCAGCAAGAAGGCCCTTTGTGCACGGCGACCGGAGCGGATAATGCGAGGCGGTAGCGCTGTCTGCCATGGCGGGAGAGGCGGGGACCTCGCGGGACCATCAGGCGGGCGATATCTCGGCGGAAAACGCGAATTGGATCGCACACATAGGAGGTACTACACGGAGTGACTGGATAGGGAAATCGAAGGGGAAGCGCCTTAATGACTCAAGAAATGATCTCGTTCTTGAGAGCCATGCTGCTTTGATGGTGGAGTGAGTGAGAACGAAGACTAGTGGGGGGGGGGGGGGGGAAGATGACGTTTTTGGGGTCTTGACTGGTAGAGAACAGAGATAAAATTGGCATTAGCGCACAAAAATGAAAATCTCATATTAATTTCTTCACTATTTTGGTTGGAAATTAGAAAATTGCCTACTAAATTAATTAAATTATTCTGTAAACTAAATTAAGTAGTCAGGCAATCAGAAATAAAAGAATAAACTTGATTTATTGGCGCTAAAATTGCGGATGGAATACAGGTACCTATCGTAGTTTACAATACAAAGCATACTGGTTTCAATTGATATTTCAGACCAGGAAGAATCGTATTGATCACATATTGTTTTATTTAAAGACTTTTTTTACACAGTTGGGCATGAAAAGTAAATACTAAGTAATTATTTTCGTAAAACAACCTAATATCGAGTACTTTTCCTCTTACTTCCTTCGAATACCTTTCGTTATAATTTAAACTATCGAATAACAACATAGCCAAAGCATAAGTACTTTAGGTACATACTTATCCAGCAGAAGCTTCTAATATAATATACTTAGGGAAACTTATTACTGTTATATGGTGTTAATCATCATAAACATAACAAACTGTTAAGGTGGCTAAATTTCTCGAAGAAATGCATCGCTGCAAACCATCAGGATTTTCCACTTCGTGATTTAACCGAAGCATGAAGCTATAAAATTGTTAAGTTTATTTTAAGTTAAGGATATATTTGAGTGGTCGTGGGCGATGCTCATTTTAGCGTTAACAATGACGAAAAATACTCTATGAAAACTAAGGTTTTCCCAGTTTTACAAAATTTATTCACGCGGTTTGTATGACACGATAGCAGCAAAGTTTGGTCATTTATCGTTGTATGGAAACTTAATTTCTTACTTTTGGTGCGGATAAAAAGTTACTCATGTAAACCTCTAATGCATATTACGAGATTTTCGCAGATATTCAGCCCGCGTTGTCCATTTAACTCAATATGCGTTAGAAGAACCTATATTGCAACAGTTGTAAGTTACATGGAGTTTTTCAGAGAGTTTTTGTCCAAAAATAGTGGACCAATCGTGGGTAGCACTTCCCCAGCGCTACGATCACACGTCGTGCTTCGTAAATTTTGCAATTATCTGTTTCCAGAAAAAAATATCGAAGAAAAGGCTGGCCTTTCGATGGTATTGCCCCTGCTTGAGGGAGTCGACCATCGATCTTCATGCATACTTACGAGGACGGTCGGTGGAGATGTGAAAAGCATTGAATGATTGCGGGCCGGAAAGAGAGTTGAGTAAGGGGACATGATTGATAAGGGAACAGAAAGGAAAGAAAGAAAGAAAATGGCTTAGTCCCGGTGGTGGCAAAGAGGCAAAAGGGAAGAATAACTCGTTGAGGAAGGGGAAGAAATATGAATGCATGATAGAATATGACGGAGGAGGAAGAAGACGCCTGCACTGACTGGATGGATAGGTTTATTTTCCCAGCTTGGGAATCTCAGCTAGTTAAAACGGTGACTGATGCATGGCGATATGTAACGCATGCTTGAAAGGCGGGAGTTGAATTTTCCGCTACATTTCTCGTGGATGGGTTCCGGAGCGCTAGGTATTCTGACTGAACGCTTTAGCTTCCTTTACTTTGCTTTTATTCTACATGAGGCTGGGAAGATAATGGATCAATACAGCGTGAACCTAAATTTTCTCGCCTAGAATTGGTATTGTTCCTTCCACGACTCCATAAAAACGCCCGCAGTGAATATTCTTGTATAACATGCTATGATGAATATTAAAATGGATGAGTTTTCTAGAACGACCAACGACGTAAAAATGTCGATTTATGTCTCGGCCATAAATATTTATATGCTTACGTTTTTTAAACACAATTCCCACCGACATAAATTACACAAGTAAAAAATTGGATAACTTTTTAACATGCACCAGGCTTAAATGCGCTTTAAAGACACGAAATACCGTAAAATTAAGTGAAATAACATGAACCGAGATATAATTCACGCGGTCAAATGAATATTAAAATTAATAAAGCTTATTCACTCAACCCCGCAATATGAAAAAAAAACAAGTGTGAAATTGATGCTCCATGGTGTTTGCCTTAATTCAGAGGGAGGAAAGCAAGAGAGTGGAATAGAGTTTAGTGGACTTCATCTTCCTCAAATAATAGCACCAATGAATAAGGTTTTCTGGGTTTTCTTCCGCGTTCACTTATTTGTGATGAGATCTTCAGTACCGCTGTCCTGACCGTCAGATCCCTCAAGCTCGAAGTACTGATGCTGGCTGCGACTTTCCTTGTATGCCTGCCTCTCACTCAGACAGGGGTCCTATCGTAATAGCTCTTTTTCATGCATATCACAGCGAAGAATCTTTCTCTTCAGATGAATGGAGTTATCAAACAAATTCTTCAAACTATTTATTCACTTGTATTTAAAATTAATCGAAGGAAATGTATGACTAACACCTCCAATGGTTTCAATGGTGGTCAAGTGAATGGTACCTTCAGCAAGCTGCAAATTTTTTTCATGAAAACGATGGATAAAAGCGACAAATAAAAATTATTAATGGAGACATACTGGTTTATAATGGTATAGGCTATCGTAGAGGAAACGACCTTAAATACTAGTTCAACACTATAATAAAAAATAACAATTGCAACTTTCAATAATTTACCTATAAACAGGGTGGTAGAAACATCCACTTTCGACTGATTAGAATCTATTCATCTGTTAAACAGATGCGGGCTGAAAGTGCAGAGCAGGAAAAACACAAAAAAGTAGCATAAAATAATATTGTATGCCTTTTGAAGGTGTTTTTCCTATCTACGCAAGTATTCATGTCGAAACCAAAAACTTATTCAGCAAAAACCACATCAATCTACACATTGAGTGTCCAGGCAACAACGAATCCTTCATCTCGGTGACGGCGGGTAGGGTTCTCGCCTGCCAAACTAGAGGTCGAGGTTTCGAGTCCTGCCTGCCTAGCTTCCCCAATCCGGAGCATGGCTTTTCATGCGTGATTAATTGTCAAATTTGTTGAATACCCCCGCTTTAAAATGGCAAATAAGAGCTGTATTCGGTGGTTTGGGAATAACAAATAAAAAAAGATAAGACGGACATCTCATCTACACCTAGCTACATCTACTATTACGTCATCTACATCTACACCTACATAATACCCTGCGAGCCACCTATAGGGTGTTTGGCAGGGGGTGACCAATCACCAACATGCAGCATGCAAGAGGACCGCCTCATGCAAACCGCACGGTCATAGAAATATTACGCATGCTAGCAAAATATACATACTTGGTCATAAAAAAAACTTGCCAATGGTTAGTAATTCCTAGAGCAAATACATGCAAGGTTAGAACTATGAAAAAAAACAGGCAATGAGTGATCCTAGCGTGCGACGCCATTAATCCTATCAATTTAGACAACGTTGCTATCCTTATTAGTACGAGGGAAGAGTGACATTTTAAATTTCTCTGTTTTTCAGTCTATATCTTTTATTATATTTTCATGATCAAGTCAACTATATCATAATCACATCATCGTCATCCTTTCGTAAATATATATTAAAGTTTCAGTAAATTGGAAATAACCATTTCTGATTTATTGAACAGCAAAACTCGATGATGGAAAGACACCTTGGTGACGAGATAAATTAAATCTCCGGCGTATGATTCGTCAAAAAATTATCGTGCTGAGGCAACGGACCGGTAAAAAACAGGATTAATTGTTTCGGAGAGGGAGCAAGGGGAGGAGAAAAGCAATTCTTCGAAAGATTTGATGCAGGTGGAGGGCTCTGGTGACAATAGTAGACAAACAGGAATGGCGAAAGGCGAATTCGGCGAAATAATGCACATGGGTGCGAGACCGTAATGGAATCGCAACGCAGAAACAATTGAAACACGGTGATGCGCCATCGCGCCGCTCTGGCGCTGGAGTCGACAACGATGCACGATGGGTTTGTGGGAAATTGAAGTCGGATTGAAAATTCCATTCAGGCGCTTGCGTTGAGGGTTGTTGTCTGGGCCTTGAACCGTAACGCCGCGGCGGTCATTTCTAAAAGTTTCCCGGCCGAAAAAAAACAAATGACAGAGAAAATGCGCAGGATGATTCTCCAGTTGGCCACCACATGTATTATCATCCGCCGTGCATATTAATGAGCTTAAAAAAGTCGCCACTATCGTTGCTGATGGTAGAACGACCTTAATTTCAGAAGGAAAAATTAGGGATTTAAGCTTAAATGTGTAATGACACTGATATAATCAATCAAATTCATAACTTTTAAATTGTATTCCTCGCGGTGAAAATTACTCCACTCCAAATATTGAGATAATTATTCCGATCAGCATAAATCGCTGCGCTTCGTACATTTTTGTAAGCCAATTAAAATGCGCAACCAGCGGCAACATTAATCGATATTTCATCCCACGGACTGCCGCTTCCTTTATTTTGTCCCATTGATCTGGGCCGTGAACCATAGCGCCGTTCGTTACGAAAGGTATCCCCGGTCGAAACAAAATAAAGGAAAACAAATGAGAGCAAAAATGCGCAAGAGCCGAGATAGGGAGAGAGAGAGAGAGAGAGAGAGAGAGAAGAGTGTGGCATTGCCCTTTGAAGAGGCTTAAACCGGAATTGATAAGCCAAAACGCCAATTGCGCCCGAAAAGAGCTGCGTTGAATCCGACCGTATGCGTAACATTCATGAAACGTTCCAATGATTGCTGCGGCCGACGTTGAAAGCTTTACTTTCCATAATGGAGGCCCTGCATGTGAAAACTCTGAGCGGATGCATTTGACTGGGCCTTTGCCTGCATCTGCTCGCCTTTCCGAAGCCACCGGCCACAAATTACTGCAAATAAATATTTGCGGAAACAAGAGCTTTTCCGTGACGCGAATGGAACGAGCGATATGGCGAACAGCTGATGCATGCCCCTCGCAGCGGCGTCGCAAATGACCATAAGATTATCAAATTAACGTTTCCCGCTTGAATATGGCGGGATGAACTCAATAGGCCCATCACTGAGGTTGGAAGCACTTTGGGGTGTTGCATTTTCCACGAATCTCTATAATCAGCGGACTAGTATAACTATTGCTCAATGTGGCATAGATCATTCGTTCCCCGGGCTATGGGAAATAGAAAATACTAGCTTCCAGGAATATGGGACTTCTTCCTCAGGATACCCACTTTTGTATATGAACATATATCACATCCAAATGCTATCAAACCTTTAAAAGCCAAAGAAAAGCTAACCACTTGCAGCCGAATTAGTCAACTACGGGTTAGTAAAATAAGTTTTCGAAATTTAACCGATTACACGCTGCACTGCGTATTTTTTCATCTTCTAACAGTATTTTAAATGTATTCTAAGAAGGTGCATAAATTAATAATCATGAATAAAACCTATGACTTACACAAAACCTTTTTGAGTGGGTTTCAATAGCGAAGACATTGGACATGAACCACTTTCATTGCGACATAAGCCAACCCCAGATCGAGTTTCCTTGGAATATATGTATGCGCAATCTACGCAGAAAGAATTATTCACACACATGTAATAGAATTTAAGAACAATTCAATTTATATATTTATGAAGTATATAATGCTGAGTACTTGAGGTTATTAGAGTGGGATCAAACGAATAAGGAACTGGTCTTTGTTTATGAATGCAAATCATAAACTGGTCGTCTGCCTACTGCCAAGTCCAAAATAGGAAAGGCGTGTCCATCTCCTCTCGTCCTGAGCCTTCTCATTGCTTCCCTGAAACTAATGGTCATCTACACTTACTATCTGTGCATCATTTTTAGCCTTGTTCTTCCCACTCTATTTTTCTCCCACTGTTACCTCGCCTACTGTGTCTAAAGCAACACCTTTCCTCTTGAGGTGTGCCCTATTCAATTAGTTTTTCTATTTTGTATAGTTATTAACACTGCCCTCTCCGCCCAAAATCTTTCCAGCATCACCTCACGTCATCTACCCATTTCAATATCTCTATCCTCCTTCACTCCCGCATCCCAAAAGCGGTGACAAAATCCTTGTATATTCCTTCCTTCCCAAGGCAGTGGAGTGATATTTCGCATATACATCTACATTATACCCTGCGAGCCACCTCTAAGGTGTTTGGCAGGGGGTGATCAATCACCAGCATACAACATGCAATTGGCCTCCCACATGCACACCACGCAGTCCAAAAAACGTCACTTATACTAACAAAATTTACTACAACGTGCTGTTAGAAATAATAATAAAATTAAGGAACCTGCATTAAGTTTTACAAAGGTTAGTAGGCTGCACTACAAGTCATCTAATCTATTTATGAGTCTACCGCAGCCGTTATAATTTCTTATTGATCGTGGAAAAAAAGACATTCTGAATCTGCCTATTCTACGTTCTATCTCTCTTATTTTATTTACATGATCTGATCTTCCGTAGTATGTAGGCGTCCGTAAGACATGGCTAACTTCGTTAGAAAAGACACTGCTCTTGAATTTATCTAAAAGGTTTAGTCTATTTTTCAATCTACGGTCTGACAGAGATTCCCATCCGAGTTTATCTAAGAGGTCAGTTACACCAACAAGACTATCAAAACGACCTTTCACATACCTGGCAGCTCTTCTTTGCACGAATTCTAACTCTGTTGTTAAGCCTTTTTCATGAGGGTCCCAAACACTGGCAGTGTATTCTAAATGTGGCCTGACGAGGGAAAATTAGCAAATTTCTCTCACTTTTTCGTCGCAATTTCCTAATATTCTTTTAACAAAACCCATTTTACGATTAGCATGACTGGTTATTTCCCGAATATGTTTATTCCACGAAGATCATTATTGAGTCAAAAATAAGTTGCATCCATGCAAGATATCACTCTACACATAGATAATATTTCATCAGTCTCTTCCTCAGTTGCGGACAAAGGTGAACAAAAACTACACTGGATGGTAGACGAAGAAGTAAAAGATTACAAAGGTATATTTGGGGAGAAAAAAAATAATGGAAAGATGGAGAGGGTATACGAAGGACCTTGCGTTAGGCAAGAGAGAGTGCTTCAACAATCTTCAGTACAACTATTTTGTTTATTTTGTAGGCTGCATTGTCCGGGTTTCACCGCGTCGTGGTTGTGTTGGAGACAACAGTTTCTCCTGCATTCCAGCAGGCGTCTTCAGGTCGAAGTGCTTATGTCGTGTTTTGGCCGACAACTTCGTGTTTTGCTTGTTTTGGATAGCTACGAACTCCACAGTACGTGGTAGAGACTCTTCGCCCCATACCCCAATGCTATTGGCCACAAGGCGACCAATTAGGGAGATCATACACCACTGGGCTGCCTATTTAACGGCGGCCAAAGCCATAGTGTCCCCTAAAATGGCAGATAGAGCACAGACAATATTAACTATTATGAGAAAGCATTGCCAGTGATATGTTTTCCCATCCAGTGACGGGGATCAGACCCAATCCAGTGATATTTATTTCTTTTTTTAATCAGAGTACGTATTATTGTTGCAGAGATCTGTTCAGAGTCTCTAAATTGTTAAGTTACCACCGTAGTTTACCTTGGCACGTTAATGACTCCTGTTTTTGAGTTTATTGTTTATAGTTTATTGTACCGTGGTGGCTTGACGGTAGTTTTACGGATTTCCCACCTCCTTAGGGCAAATGCCGGGCCAACACCACTCCCGCGCCAGTGATTCATTCCCAGTAAAGAGGCGCAAGTCTATCTATAGCAGCTTCACGAGCTGTTGTTATTGTTGTTGTTATTTCCAATTCTCCTTTCTCTCCCTTTTCCGCCAGTATCTCCTTTGCTCGTTAATAAACGTATTTTGAACTTGAACTGACGGCATAAGCAACCCGAGTTGAAGACGTCTGCTGGAATGCAGGAGAAACTGTTGTCTCCAGTACAACCACGACGCGGTGAAACCCGGACAATGCAGCCTACATTACCAGCGCACCGCGGAAGCCTTCGCACCAACTTTATGGTCTATTTTATTCAGATGGTTGACTTATATTAGACTCAGGCTCCTCAGTAATAAATTACTAGCTTCGGGACGAGTTAACGCCGTAGGCACTCAACACATCATTTGAAATTAGATACTGAATCTAAATGCTATAGAGCGCAATTAGGTTTTCGGCTTGGTAATTAAAACGGCGACATTTATTGAATGAGTGGCTGGATCAATGATTTCGCCTCTCACCCCTTCGCATTACGAGTTTCACGAAGGAGGAGGCATTAACGAGAGTGGGCACGTGCTGAGGAAATTCTTCGCTAGCGGATGCGATAGGATCCCAGGGCTGGCGATGAAAGCATCAATCATTCTCTTCGCTGAGCCGTAAAAGCGTCAAGGAATTTACATTAATGAACCCAGGATTTCAAAAATGCGAAAAGACTAGCGAACTGACAAAGTGACGACTGAAACTTTTAGGCTTTGCATAAGAGAATAATCCGAGAATAATTCAGTAAAGTCAACAGTTCATATTTTGAACATCTTTAACCCGCCGTGACTCGCGCCCTAAATACGAACGTGAGAGCTCGCGTGGGGTGTTTCTGACACCCCACTCGTTTTTTTCGCTTTTTTCAATTGTTTAATTGTATTTTGCCATAATTTTTGCTATTTACCTATACTTTCATAACTCCTGATAATATTTGTTTGTTTGATATGAATAATTGTCGCATAGGAATATTTTGTTGTAATTTTGTTAATTTTCAAAAGAATTTGAAGTACAAAATATGCGGACGTTGATACAATTTATAAACATTCTTACATATTGGCTGTATTCTAATTAAAGCAATAATAATTTTGTTCACATAAATTAACAAATTGCATTACCTGGCTAAATAATTTTATACGTTACTTCGTTTCAATATTTTATATGAATTGAATTTTGATTATTTGATGGAAAAACCGGCCGCGAGTCTTGCGATTGGCCTGCTTTTGAGCTAATGGAAATGATTTGATGATTAGGGTTTTTTACATTTGTTATAGCGATCAAATAGTATTCTAAGTTGTTAATAATGATTCTGAAAAGTATTTTTGAAGAATTTTATCTCAATCACTGGCTCTTTCAAGTGGGAAAATTCTGAATAATCTTCTAGTCTATAAATTCCAAATTTGCCTGGGAAATGCTGTATCTTTTCGGAAATCGAGGGTGGACCTGTTGCCTGTTCAAATAAGGAAGGATGGGTAAGAGATTTAGCATGGATCGAGGGCCCAACGATAACCGCGTACCTGCCGTCAGCCAAAAATTACCCGGGGTCCAGTCGATCACGCTCGATATAATGAGTCACGAATCGCACTCCACTCGGAAAAATTATCTCATAAAGTAAGCGTGATATGTAATTTTTTATTTTATCTTTGATTTCTACGTGTAATTTCATGAAGAAAGAGTCTCTATACGACGGAGCTACGTCCATTAGTTATGTAACACTTACATAGCGGTTGCAAAAAAAACCACTAAGTGTTGCATAACTACTTGACATAGCTCCGTCCTGTTTACACTCTTTTTTCATGAAATTACACGTAGAAATCAAAACTGTAAAAAAATACAAATTACGCTTATTTATATGCTGTAATATTTCAGAGTGGAGTGCAATTCATGACTAATTATAGCAAAAGCGGTCTACCAGACCCCGGCTATTGCTTGGCGGATGGCAGGTAGGAAGCTATGGTTGGACCTCGAGCGGTGCCTAATCTCTTACCCGCCTTCCCTGTTTGGATATACTATACCAACGATCGGAAAATCTGGACTACTCCTTCCGTTGTTTATTTCTCACGCACAAGAACCCCCTACACGGGTTCTTACTCACGCCATTCATTGTGCCCTAGTATGTCATGTTATGACCGACTATCTCGAATTTTCGTCATGACTCACGCCAGGCTTGGGGAAGGACAGGGTATGGCAAATACCGCAGCAAGAAGTGTGAAAACCCCCCTACGCACCCAAGACTGGAAGCAATAAAAAGGTTTCACAAATGAAGCGGCGGTAGACGGAGGGGGAAAGATTCTCTTTCCTTTGTACGCAGCTGAGTCAGGGTCATTCGGATTTCGGAAATGTTTTGGGCTTAGGCCGGAAAGGATCTGGGTGAAGGTCTTCCCTACTCTCTTTGCTGAGAGGTTTACCCTGCAATAAATCCTTTTGTTCTGGCGGTCTCTGTATCCCAGTAAAAGAGAAGTTTGCTCTCCATTCGGCAATTCAAATATGAATTTTTACTTCTCTAAACGAGATTCGTCTTCGTTACTTTGTGCATGCAGACATCACGATAGTTACCACAAAAATTTCCCTGCGAAATCCTCGCTATTATTGATCAATATTCATATGCTCCTTTGGGATAGATGCATTTTGATCAACTTTAGATATTATTATGTGTAAAATGAGACAGAAAATACTTACGAATTGTAGCAAGTTGGTATAGCCTCAGTTGACATTTGGAAGGGCTGATGAATGACACGAAAAAATAATTTACACGAATTCCTTCATGAAACTATTTTTTAATATTTTCCAAGCACTCACTACATACTTTCAACATGTGCGATGCACACATATTCCTTTCACAAATTTCACAAAACAATTTAGTTTTTAAGTCTTTGGCTCTGGGGCAAATTACACACCTTCCACTTCCTCTTCTCCGCTTTTCCTGTGGCTCCGATATTGATGGCTCTCCGTATTTCTCTAACGTTTTCCTAAATTCTTTTGGCAAATTTTTTTGTGTACTTCTCTGGGCAATAAAAGGTTTTGTTAAGCCTTTAGCAATTTCTCGGAGGAATGTTCTTCTATTTGTCTTAATTTCAGGATGTAAGTTCCTGAAAATAACGAACGCATTGATGCCCAATGTATTCATCAAATGATAAAAAACCACCATAGGCCATCTCCTTGTGTTTCTGGCAACACTATAGGTAGCGCACATTTCATCTACCGTATCTACACCACCTTTCGTAGAGTTGTAAAAGGATATCATTTCCGGTTTTTTTTTCTCACCTGTGGTCGGATCAATGCTAATATCGCTGTGCATACTCGAAATCATGAGGACGTTTTTCTTCTTTTTAGGAATATATGACACAAGAGTCATATTTTTCCTGAAGAGAAAAATGCTACTATACTCATCTCTATTTTTGACAAAAACAATTTCAGGGGGAAGCTCTGCCTTATTCTTCCTAATGGTCCCCACAATAGTAAGTTTTCTTAGAAGTAGATCTTCCAAAAGTGGCACACTCATGAACCAATTGTCCACTGTAATGTTCCTCCCCGTTCCCAAAATTGGACTGAAAATCTTTTTTACAACCTCCTTTGGGCTGTTGTCTACTCTAAAAGGACCATCTGGCTGAATACCTAGGTAAACCTCCATTTTTTGCGTGTAATACACAGTAGCATCTACAAGTGCAAATATTTTTATGCCGTACTTTGCGGGTTTATTTGGTAAATATTGGCGGAAAGAACATCTACCCCGAAAAGGAACTAATTGCTCATCTACTGTAGCAAACTCACCGATGTTGTACAATTGTTCAAATTTACGGATAAACATTTCAAATACCTTTCTTATCGGAGCCAATTTATCAGTTTTTCTCCTATTTTCTCTGTCTCTGATGTCATCAAATCTTAGACATTGAAGCAGCAATTTAAACCTCTGGTAATTCATTGATGCCCTAAATATTTCCACACCCAAACCATCTTGATCCCACATATCTTTCAAGTTCTGGCGACCTGATTTGTTTGCCCCTAAATAAAAAAGCAGACCAATGAGACATCTGATTTCAGATTCGTCTGTTGGCTTAGCATCTCTTTCTCGAGACTAATTTGCGCCTTTTCTGCAAGTTTGATATTTGTACTATTTACAATTATGTGACAGATGTTCTCATCAAAAATTAGGTCAAAACAATCTAGCGGAGAATTTATATCATTCTTATTTCCCTTGAAGCCAGCTGCCTGAGATACAATGTTATGAACTAGTGTTCGAACATTACGTCGTGGCTCAGAGGTACTCCATTTTGTCACTCGATCTTTGCCCGTTAAAAAATTATCGTTAGTCACAGTTGTATACTCAGTCTCTGAATCACTGATGTCCTGATCGCTACATGTGTCGTGCTCCGATTCCTGTGCTGAAGCTGAAGAGAATTCAGTGTCTGAACCAAATTCTTCCTCTTCTGATAGTCCACTGGAAAGCAGAAGAGCAGTTTCTATGTCCCTCTCTGATCGTAAATAGGTCATCTAAGGGAAAATATAGTTTATATAAGTTTCTGAATGATTTTCAGTGATTCCTAAAATTTAAATTTTTCATTTATTAGAAATTGAAAATGACATGAACTTACCTCGAGGTCTCTAGAGAATTTCTAGGCTTCCCAATAGCAATCACTTCTAAGAGAAAAAAGTTATACGAATTTTGGGATGAAATTCTTCCATAAAATGGAAAAATAAAAGAAATATTGCGTATAGTCTCCTTTGAAATAATGAAGTAACGAAAAATAATGGTGAAATAAGCGTTGAAAATTTATAAAACGTAATGAAGCATTAGGTATCGAAATAATGATTGTAAAAATAAGATAAATTTTATAATTGTAAGTGAAAAGACTCACCAAATAAAAGAACGAAGTATACTTCGCGGCAGTATTCAGTAGAGGATCCAATGAACACAAAAACAAGTAAACGCAAAAAAGTTTACGGCACACATTAAAGCATGAAACCAACACTCGAAAATTTCGCTCCGAAGGGATGCGCACTGTCTTCACAAAAGCGTCTGATCTCGGCCGAAAACAGAAAGAAACTAACCAATTTTCCAGGACAGCTAGGAAATATCCCTAAACTCAGCTACTGAAAAGATGAGACCATAAAACTAGACCCGAAACGAACTCTAACCAAAACAAGACGCTGGGGTGCCTGGGACACCCCGCGCGAGTCACGGCGGGTTAATAAAAATTAATAAATTCGCTTTAATTTTGATATTTCGGTAACAATACGTACATAATCATAATAAAATAGTCGTACTTTTTCACAACAAAAGTTTTACAACATGTTTCACGGCTAAGCGGTGGCATTAGGCATATTTACATTACAGAATGCCTATGCTACCAATATTACGATAACCCAGCATTGGCGACCTTAAGGGTATAAAGCGTAAATACAAACTGTAATTCTACCAGCAAAAGCCTACCAATTTTTTTGGCTTTGCCAATGCATTGATCGGATGAAACTAGACCTTACTTCTTTGAGAGGAACTAGTTCATTCTTTTTCTGTATTGTAGACTTGTTTGTGTAAAAAAGGGATTATTTTTTCTAATTGTATACGATGTAGAATATAGAATTTAGTTATAGCACGTAATATTTGCAGCATGGTTTGATTAAAAAAATACAATTTTCACGGTTTTTCATGGTTACCCGCACACATGGGGATATTTGGGGGAATCCATACATTCTAAAATGAAAATTTCTTGTCCTGTACTTTTTTATAGAGGCAATAAATATATATTCTATTCTGTTCCACCCAACTCACTCACCTGAGAATCAGCAGTCGTCCATTAAAAATCAATAAACACCCACACAGATGCTTAGATCCTAATTGGCTATTGAGGGACGGCGATCTTAAATATGCCTTTCATGTCAACGTCACTGGATGATTAATTCAAAATTATTACGCAGAAAATGCACAAGGCGAGTGAGAACGACTTTTTTAAAAGCTTAAGGAAATTAAAAAAGCATTTGAAACACAATAAAGAGGAAAAGACTTTTTTCATAATTACACTCGTGAAAATGTGAATTTAAAATCAGGTGTAACGTAAATTTTATATAAGGACTGTTTTGACAGCGAAGTCGAAATTTAAAAGCAATATGGAATAATTTATCACGAATTCATAACAGGAAAATTTTACATGCAAATTAGCATATTTACGTCGCTAGAATTAATATTTAAAGGAATCATTTTAGTATTCTTTTCACGTGGACAACAAAATTTAAAAAATGACTGCTTATTGTTCAGAATAATTTCAAAATGTGTTTTGGTCTTCATTTCTAAAGGATAAAACTTAAAAAAAAAACGAGACGAGATACCAACATTTGGAAACTGATGACAGGCATGAACGAAATCATTGATGAGCCCTATTTGAGGTACAGATATGGAAGGTTGTAAGTATATAATTCTTCGAGGGTTATAGCAAAGAAATACATTTCTGATATAACGAGTGAGTTCGGCGATCCAACCCAATGGATATCGTTTGGCGAGGATTAAGCTCACTTCACACTACAGCACAGGCGTTTCTTAGTCTTAGGTGAGGTAGTCTAGGATACACATATCCTTCCCGTGAGCCACCTCACCCTTCGAGCATTAGTTCATTGTGCAAAATATGAACGGTAAGATTTTCATTGCAATAGTGGGTTCAGCAATGTGGACTGTCTTGTGTCCACTGTGGTAAAGTTTTGTAAAATAAAGATGCCCACAGTTCTATATTTTTCGATCCGATGCCTACGTCTCGAGCTTCTTTCGCGACGAGCAATAACCACCTTACACAGTTAAGTTGAAAATCACACGCCTATGGCTTACTTCGCATTGAGCTCTCCCCTTACCTAACCAAACCAACCTTCGGATTGAATCACTGAGTGCGAGTGTATAGTTGTTATAACGCATGTGATTGGAGCTATCAGGTGTTAAATAAATGACTATTTTTATTTCTTCTTCTTCGTGACACTAGAGCCCAGTGTGGGCCTTCGCCTGCTGCACTATTGCTCCCCATTCCGTCCTATTGGCAGTTTCTCCCGCCAACCTCTCACTCCCATCTGGCCCAGGTCACACTGCACTTGGTCCATCCATCTGCTCTTGGGTCTTCCCTGTCTTCTTCCTTTAAACAGCCTCCCTTTAACACTCCGTTTTCGTATCTCATCCCCTAACATTCTCTCAACATGTCCCATCCATCGTATCCTCTCTGCCTTGATGAACTTTACTATGTTCCTTCCTTCGATCAGCAGTTCTATTTCCTCCTTATATCTTGTCCCCCAATCCCCCCGGTCGTATACTGGTCGTATATTATTATTTTTATTATGATTTTAAACCTTCGACCAAGCAAGGCATAGCGGGCTGTTGCTACACGGCCGTTCATCACACGGGCTTTCCCTCACCTCCAGAACGTCATCCGATCAAAAAGTCACGCGGGAGGGAGGTAGGATAGACAGACAGAGATGCCCCTCACGGCAGCATACATCTCGTTAATGAGATTTCATCCTAATTGGGAGAGGGGTCTCAGCAGAGCAGGCCGGGATGGGGAGTTGGAGGAGGTCTTTGCCAGCGGAGGATTTGCCATGCACTGACACGAATATACCTCCCCGGAATCACACTCCCAACGGTTTGCCGTATTCGGTAATAGATCCATGTAGATTATTATCAATAAGGCGTAAGGACTAGTAGAAATTCAAATAGTATTGGATTCTCGTGATTTCAAATGAAATATAGGTTCTATGCAGTGCTAGGTCCCCCTTAATTCTTTTGTGACTCCGAAAGAACCACTTCACCGACATATTGCTCTATAAAATGCGATAAATAGCATGTTTTCGAGTCTTTATGAGTTAAATATTGTCATAACCGTACGGTTTAAGGTAAGAGTTATGCTTCAATTCTGTTGCGTAGCATATGAAAGGTAGCATGGCACATTATGGCACATGTTCAGTCTACAATTTTCGCAGTATTGGATAATAGAAAACGATGACGCGTCTCCAAATAGCACCAAAAACCTTCTTATTCCGCAAGAAATTTGCTTGCAACCGGTTTGGTCTTTATTAGTCGAAGCATTAGGCATTACTCGAGAAAACTACTCAATACAATTAAGTACGGAATTAACGAGATGGAACAGGTAATGCCCATTGGAAACAATATTCGAATGTATGAAACGACGAAAATAATCATAAGAACTTGAAAAAAAGCAGTATGCATAGAGATACAGCATCAATCGTTAACGTCTTTTGTCAACGGAAAACTTCGCAGATATAATGAACAGGAAAAAAATAATGCTACGAGAATTTCCCATTTCAGTATCAGAAAAGAGTGTGAGCGACGAGTTAAAGAGACTAATCCTTTTAATTGAGCATTGTCGATTACTCGACTGGTCAAGAAGTACCCGAGGCAGAGAGGACTAAAGTCGAAAAAAAACGGGGACGAAACTGTGAAGTGACTTCTATCGAGATGGTGCCTGAATATTTGAAAATATATTCAAAATTGCTAGGCAATCAATGAACAAATGTTCATGTTATTTCTCCATTGTATTGCTGTAAATATAAATGGAAACATGAAAAAAAAAATTCTGAGTAAAGGCGTTGCTTGACTATCTTGGAAAATCTTACATTTTAATTACCTGCTGAAGATTTAACAATAGGTAAATGAGATAACTATGATTTCATCAATTAATATGATAATTTTTATTTACTTCACCTTAGTTTCAGAGATTTCAAAGTTGAGCTTACGTTTAACGAATGGCGGAAACTAATTTCATGTGATTTTTGACACAAAGTAGAGAAAAACTAGCGTTTAAAAAAACATGCACGAAGAAAAATTCATAACAACCAATTGATGAAGTATTGTGAAGGCATACTTGAATTATTATTATTATAGTATTCTACCGATTAAGGTAGGTTTCCATGGTGTGTACAAGAAGTGATCTGGAAGCATCCCTTTCCTTCCAGCACTGCCTTCTTTAATTCACTGTAAGGCCTACTCCCTTTCAATCTATCTAAAAATCCAATTCTTTTCCTTCCCCTCCCTCGTTTCCCTAACATTCTACCCTCTAACACCATTTTCAACATCCCCTCCCCGCTAACTCCATCCATACCTTCTGTCTCCTCCGTATCTCATCTAAAAGGTGCCTCTCCTCACCCACCATGTCCAGCACTTCGTCGTTCCTTTTCCTCTCCGTCCATTTCACCGTCTCCATTCTTCTTCATACCCATATCTCGAATGCCTCCAATCTTCTCTCGTCTTCTTTCCTCAGTGTCCACGCTTCCGCACCGTAGAGAGATGCACTCCAAATCAAACTCTTCACTAACCTTTTCTTTAAACTCTTACATAACGATCCTCTCAGAAGCTCCTACCCGTTCGTGAACGCCTCCTTCACTAGTGCAATTCGCTTTCCGATGCCCTTGCTGATCCCCTGTGCCCATTTTCCTCTGGTGTGCTCCCCAAATATTTGAACTGCTCCACCTGCTCAAGTTTTTCCCCACCTACTTTTATCTTGAGTCTCACATCCCTCGCTCGCGATACTTTACAAAACCGCATTACCTTACCTTAACCGCATACTTGAATAAAAATTTTAAATCCGTTACCGACGCCGAAATTTAAGCTAACTTCTTCGGCACGTGACTGTATAGCGTTTTTCGACGGATTGAAAACGTTGAAGTATGGATGTCTTCATTTTTCAAACCCTATCACAGTGCATTAAAAAAAGGCGAACGAGCCAAACTCGTGCCTTGTAAGAGGGTATATAATGGGAATGAGTAGAAAATTTAACACTTCACTCAGGATAAATTTGTTAATCTGAACCACTACAGAGAAGCGCCTCTGCAGGGAAATCCTCTTTGTATAACGATCCGGAATTAGAGCCGAAAACCGGAAAATTTGAATATCGTGTACCGCCTCGGCACGTGTAGGCATATGAAACAGGAGCTATTACACTGATATGGGTGTGAGTGTCTGATTGACTGCCGAGTAAGCCCTCGTAGTATAGAAGTAGAACGGCCTCAACCACTGAATATCTCGTTACAAGGAGACCAACCCTTGCACAGAGCCAGCGACAGTGTGCTTGAGTGAGAAACTCAGCACGGCCGGCCGCAGATATCGCGTTCGTATTTACACCAGATGCAGTAAGAGGCAGGAAATACGAACCTGGCATATTATTTTGGCCCCAGCGCTACATTATAAAAATCAACTGTAAAACAAAAGCATTTGCGGGCTTGATTATAGAGTAACATAGGAGTGTAGAAAGAAAAAATTTAATTTAACCCTAAAACATTTTCACAGGATGTGAATTTTAGCACATTATTAAAGTAATTGATCATTATAACACATTTACCATCGTAAGTACAACATTTTAACTTCGTATTCAGAGATTTTGAGCTGGGTTTGGGTACTCTTACGTTACAAAAGCGGGGAAACTATTTTTACGCGATGTTTGACCCAAAGTGGAGCAGAAATAGTTAAAACTCACGTACGTAAAAACAATTCATAATAGACATTTGACGGAGTATAGTGGGGACATGTGTGAATAAAAATTTAATGTCTGCTACCGACGCCGAAAGTTACGTTAATATTTTTAGCATTGGACGGATTGTGGATCGCGAAAATACGTAGTACTCTTTATTTTTCAAAACTCTATCACATTTTCAAACAAATTTTAAGTTTTTGAACGAGCCCATTGGAGCTAGAAGAATAAATAAATGAAGAGAGACATAAAGAAGGGATACATATACACGGCTGAAGGCGGGAAAGCCGGAGAAATATTGGAGGTGAAGGGAGCGAATATCCAGTGAACGATGCTGACGGAATTTAAAAGGTTGGCCGAAGGAGGAGGAGAGGGATAGGCTGGGAGAAGCGAGGCAGCTTAATACGGCTTAATAATCCGATTAGGTCCATCCATCCACGGTAAATTCCTCAATGACATATTTCCCTTCGCTGCCCGATGGAAAGGCGATAAAATTTGGACGGGGTTGCGAAATAGAGGGGAGGACCGGACACGCCTCCCGCTTCACGGCGTTTAACCCACCGGCCCCCCGATTCCATGCAAATTCTTTCGCGCACATTAATTCCCTTCCGCTACCATTCTTCTGCAACCCACACTGCTTCCGTTTTCCCTTCAATTTTATGAAATAACAGGTAAACTGCGCCGATTCCAGCACTAATGATCAAGTTATAGCCGAATGAAATGACACCATAATCCTAATATATTTATTTTTTTAATGATAGCTCATTGCTATTTATATCCTACCACGCTTAAGTATTTAAATAATTGACGTAAGAGATAGATATAATACAAGAAGTTTGAGTAAAGAAAATACTTAAACTTTCCTCGGGATTCCGCGCGGGTAAGATTTTCTAAGACAGCCTCAGCCTAATAATTATCAGCAATTCATCCTCGAAGACATTTCTTTAAAAAAATCCATGAAAAAGTAAATTAAACCAACTACATTTAATCATGATGAGATTTCGGACGGAAAACTAAAAAAAATAGTTGATACATAATTTAATACTATTATGCTGTTTCAATTTATACTTTTGATGTAAATTTAGTTTCGATGCAAACTCTTTCCCATGCTTAATTCTACTCATCCATCATTCATCACTTGCCGACACAGTTTCCGCTCTTTCTTGTAAAATCAGAGAAAAAACAAAGGCAATTGATGATTAAGAGATTGCAGAATGATATCGCTCCATTCATCTATCAGATATTTACTAAAGGATAATTTTAATACATCTCAATTAAACTATAAGAAGGTATTTGATATCTTGCAAATGTGGAGTGCAATCAATATTATCTTCCATAGCTCTGCAATTTTTCTCAGCAATCGGTCGAAGAAACAGTACGAGGCTAATCTTTAAGAGATAACTACGACGGCTGTAATGAAGTAAAACTTATATCCACAGGAAAATACATGCCCTAGGTCTTGGCAGAACGAACAAAATTTAGGTGAACTCAGTAAATCAACAAGGATATATGTAACCATTTTCATGGGAATACGTTACAAATATTATAATTATTCTGGTGGTACAGCGGTTTTTAAGTGATTATACAACTACACGGAATTAATTTACCAATCAACCCTACTCTAATTTGATTACTAAATATGGATTGCTAAAGAGTATAAACGATCATCATAAGGCATTGTGGTAAAGGTTATAACTTGGGCAGATTATGGTTTAACGCATGAACAGAAGCACTACAGTTAACTACAAGCTCAATGCCGATTACGTCTCCTGTGGATTGAACATTGGGTAGAACTTCCCTCCTCTTCGGAATCACCTCTTGTTCACGGGGAAATAATCGTAGAAATTAACACGAGAGCTTTCCTTTGTTCCATCGTCAGACGGTGGGCTTCATTTGGTATCTCTCTTTAGTATCTGTGTCTCTTCACCGTTTCCCGTAGTAAGCCGTCCGAGTTAGTCTCTCAACACACGACGGTTATCCAAAATCCGCGATCGTCAACTGCTCCTGATACCACAGAGAATATGACTATTTTATCGACTCATTGTTTTGAAACGATCGAGCCCCATAGAAATTCTGGTCAAAAAATCACTGAGCACTTTTTGCACATCATCAAAGACCCTATTCCAAGTACTCTCGTCATAAAAATGATTAGTTATACACAATGCTTCTCGTTTTGCATGTATCCTTCGCAGGATCCATTTCTCCAAAGTTAAAACCACCTTTCTTAACGCATTTAGGTCACCAATATTCGTATAAGGGCAAAGGCCTTGTCAGTTTGTCTGCAGTAATATAGAATTATAAATTTATCAATAAATTTGAAATTAGAAAATGAATAACCGATATAAACGGGAATAGTTGAATTGTTCCGAAAACAATATAACGATGAAGTACTCACGAAATCCTTGCGGAGGTCAATCACATCAGCATTTACGGATCGATCCACTTACCTAGAAAAATAAAGATAAATCATTAGAGAATACAACAAGAATAAATATATGATAAACACATTCATGTAACTAATGGAATAATGATAATAAAATTTTTTAATGTATAATAGTTAGGAGAAATTCTCTCAGCGCTATTGAATATTTAATTTACGGTCAGACAATTAACTACCTAATTAATTAACACCTAAGAAGTAACGGCCAACAAGGAAATAACTGTATGGGCGTAGAAAACCTACTTTCATGGAAAGACAACTTTTAGTAAACTTAACTTAAACTTAAATGTTTTCAAAAAAGAACTATTCTTTGCAGTTAAGTTTATCTAACTGTGTCCAATATTGACATATGTTGTTAATATATAGCTCATAGACTCTTAAAATATGCCTAGTATTCTATTTGTTTCATAAACAAACTCCATACATCCCCATCAAGAAGTAGCGAGGATTCATTAATTTTTGCAACTTTCTAAGCCATGCGGTAATCACAACGGCAGTAAGAGACGTAACGTGTTCAAGCATGGGTTCTTGTTCCCACCTGCTTCACAGAAGGCTAATTTTCTCCAATCCGTATTGCTTGATCAAGTTGGAGGAGTGGTGAATAAGAGCCCAACTTGAAAGGTCAACGGATCGCTAAGCGGCCACAGAAATGGATACTTCGGGGGCTGGTGGACGGAAGCGAATGGAGGAATTGGAAAGGTGGGCGAATTCTGGCGAGGAGAAAGGTTTGACGGCGAACGAAGGGACCCGCAGTCACGTGACAGAGGGCAAAGGGTTTGACCGTGACGAGAAAGAGAAAGGTCTCGAGAAAATACAAGCGAAAACGAAAAATATTTTGGTTACATGAGAAGCCTTGGAAGCAGATTTCGGACAAGATGGTGACATGAAAGCGAGACATGGATACCTTCGATCGGCACAGAAGAAAGAATTTCTTATGAATTCCAGGGTTTGAATACACAGAAGCGTTGGAGGAAACATAATGGCGTATATCTCCTGTTAAAAATCTACGTCAAAAGCAGTGAAGTTGCCAAGAGAATTTTATAATACGGAACGCAATACTCATAGCAACTTGACTTATTAACAACCAGCCCGAAAGGTGAAATATTACCTCCAATATAAGCTCAGACTATTTTTCAATTGTGAAATCGATTAGAGAGAACGTTGAATAATTTACATGAATCTTATATATATTTTCCTTGTTACTGTCTAATCCTAATAGATATTTTATTAATTTTGAACTAATGACCATTACAATTGAAGGTACACCACCGTAAAGTGCTGTGACTCTGTAGCTGCTCTTATTAAGTGTTCACCCCCATAGTAACGCCAAGTTAAATCAATTTAACTTATTGTGAACGGGATTAAGTCGTAATGATAAAATAACCCTAACGAGAACCTCTTATATTTTAATGGATATGTAATTGCGATATCCGATTTTGGACTATTTAGAATTCGAATGTTTTAACGAAGCCTTGCCCCCATAACGACATTTAATGATTTAGCAGAGACTGGCAGATTTCTTGTTTTATGGGGACATGGAAGCTATTTAGCAAGACCCCAGCACCGTAGCGCAGAAAACTTTTCTCATAGGTTTCCATATTTAGCGGGCTTGAATAAACAAATATCTAAACATCGAAGAAAGCTTTATCGGATGGTATCATCAGTTGAAACTCAATCGCATAGAACAAATCTGAAGAAAATTTCTTGTGTTTAATATGATGACAGCGTTTCTGATTTCTAACCGATTCTGGGTCCACCTAATTTTTTAAGAACACGTTGAATACATTTTGAATAGACTTTTACGCTTTCGTTTAATGAAATACAGTTAAACATTTATCTCCTAATACGAAAGAACTTAGAGTGTTACACAGATTTAGGATGTATTAGGCCGCGACCCGCTAGAGATTTAGGGGCTGTGTGCAGGACACATCTTGCTCGCGAAACTCACGCGCTCATCTCGATTCGCATCCGGGGGTCTGCTTTGACACTCCTCACTCCAAACTTTCATATTCCTTCAACGCTTTCATCAAATCATCGTGTCTCACGGTGTGACATATGAACCTCTTCCTTCTTCTTCCCAAGCTCATAAACCTCTATTTTCTCCTACTCTTCTTACCTTTAAATCACCCACACGATCTATCCATTTGATGTTCATCATTCCTCCGTAAGGTATGCAATGGGCATATATATTGCTGAATAAATTCAGATGGGGCTGAGAACCCAAGACAAGTTTGTAAAAGGCATAATTCAGTTATCAATACGGAAGAATTCTCACCCGCCACCACCACTTTGCTCTATCGCTATGACTTCCGCTATTGCGTGATTTTCGGACTTTCAGGCTTTAACTGCATGGTTGAAAAAACGTGTGATATGTTTATGAACATCCTTTACGCTTTATTATTCTGAGTAATCAGCGATTATTACACGCTTCACCCGAAAGATTTTATATCGTCCCCAATATAATATAAGGATGTTGAATTTTCTCATGAAAATAATTTAAATATTTTTTTATTTAGGAAAAGCTTTTTTATATGAGACAATTTCATGCAGAGGCAAACATGATTAGGGCGATTTGTACAATATATATGGATATGATTCATCGTAATTGCGGGGCAAAGATATAATCCTCAGTATTTAAGATTATTTCTACAATGCTATAATTCAAACACGTCGACAGTTTCAAGCGGGGATAACATTAAGGGGATATTTTTCACTCGCTCGTTGCATACCTCTTATGATCAGATATCAAAGCTGGAACTCTTAACGGAAAATTTCAAATATGTTGCGTGACCAAAGATATGTTTGGCTAACCTCAAGGTATGATATAGGATGCAGCGTTTTTACAACTCCGCTACCTGCTTAGGGAGGCTTTGGCATTAATTTTTAATGCATGTGATTGCAATAAAATTTATGAGAACTTACTTTGACCTTGTATCAGATGAAAATAATGCATGTTTACAAATTACTTGAAAATAATTTTAAAAATGCGAATGAAAAAAGTTCTTTAAAGCACCCATAAAAATTAATTTCCCAAAACGAAAAACATTGCGGCTTTTTCGAAATGATATCAGAAAATTTTATTATTCACGCAGAAAATAAGTATTTGGTGCCACATGAGTAGCGTTGAGAAATTAAAGGGAAACATTTCAAGTTCGATAACTACTCCCGTGACTAACAATTCCTCAGTGGGTGAGATGAAAAGACGGAATATGCATGACAAGTTTTCTAAAATTTTCCAACTTTTATTCCCAAGAGAGAAATTTTTAGTTCGCCTAAAAGCAAATATGATGTCAAATGCGTTTCAGCTCAATGGTTAAACAAAATTAACGACAGACATTGTAATACAAGACTGCGGTTGATATTCAGTAATTTAAAAAGCATTAGACACGACCCCCGTAGTATAAGAATTACTACGATGTGGTGAATGGTCAAGTAAACGATGATATATTATATTCCTTTAATGCTCATAAATGTGTTATTCTTGAGTATACTTCAATTCAATTCTAGAATTTGCTCTTCTGATACCTAAACGTCAAAGGTTTAAATGTTATTTTTCTCTCCCAATTAGAATAGTAAAGAACAAAATCAGTTTTTAAGGGCGGCCGATGCTTAGGTCCATTGAGACACCAAGTTGCAATCACTTACTCAGATACTGACTAGGTACTAAGTACTCCATCGCAGTACTTTGTACCGAAGTGAAAAGCAGTCGCAATAGAACTTAAATTTGAAGATATCATCCCCGTCCTTTTGAATTCATATTTCCGTGTCTAGTTCCGCGAGGCTCTTGTCCTATCACAATTGATTATGGTGACGATAGCTACGGTACAGCATGAGGAAACTATTCAATCATAAATAATGCTCCAAAAAGGTAATGCTTTCAAGAACATTGGTGGATGATTTGCATAGCTGGGGGTTGGCCTTATGAGATGCCCAACTACTTTGACCTTTTTCTTCGTTCAATGTGCTAACTCTTCACTTAAACAGTCTGTCATTTTCAGATAGGAAACAACAGAACCGTGGAAAGATATAAATGGTGATTCAAACTTAATCGGGGCTCAATAAGGCCTAACTTCGATGACTTTATGGGAACCTAAGTGCCAATATAACTAAGCCCTTCTTATATATAAGCACAATACAGCGAACGCACCAGTGCGGATTCTGTACTTAAACTTCTTCAGCGGCTTAACCATGAAGTCTATTCACAAATCGACCCAATTCGTCAGCTTCCTAATCATTTTTGCCGCACCCGGAAGGCAAAGAAGCAATACATCTCTTTTAATGGGCCATTTGAAGAAAAGGGTATACGAGTTAGTTACACCGAAGAAAAAATGTCAAGCTGATAGCGAGCGTGAATTTACTCGCGGCTGCTGTTTACGCGCGAGTAAAAAACGTTTTACCCACCCTGCATGAGGCGAAAACATTATTTCCGTATCACAATCTTAATCGCTAAAACGCTAAGGATTGAAGGAGTAACCTTAAAACACAATAAGTACTGGGACAAGCACCTCGATTGAGTTTGAGAAGGGTTTACATATCCATTGTTGTACTGCAAAACAACATAATGATGGCTAAGTCCTAACAACACGTATCTCCAATCCGGTAAGTTTGAGACAGGTGTCTTAAATAAAGTGTAATAACATTTAAAAAGTAAAACAAGCAAAAAACAACCCTTTGTTTGCAAATGAATGTTTCCTTTTCAGTTTTATGAACTTTTGGTTTTTGATTTTAGTATAAAAGTAAAAAATATAATCGTTTTTTTGCTCTCCTGAAAAGTCTCTATTTTTGAAATAAGTGTTATTAGAAATGAGATACACGTGTAAAACCATTAAATATATCTTTTGAAAATCAAGTCATCGTGTGCCGTATTTAATTATAAAAAATATACAAAGTCCGACTTCGTTGTTTATGACTGCATGATTTGCACATTTACTGAAATATCTTTTGTGAGTAACAAACCCGAGGTAAACCCCTGTAAAATCAAATTTGGCTCGCTAAGCAACAGTTTAAAATCATTGTTCATAGGAAAGACGAAATATGTGAAAGATAAGTCAGTTAAGTATTGTCACCACACATTTCTAATTCGTATGCATAGGAATTAATTAGGCTGGAATAATGTCTCTCTAACTCTCTGAGTATTTTTTATGCATTCAAACCCAGAAAACTAAGATAATATTAAGTTTTCAAATAAATTTTACAGGCACTATAAAAAGTCATAGTAAGACTAAATATCAGCCTAGCGAAACGTAACTTTTAGCCATCCTGATCAGAAAATAAAAAATAATTTCTGTATATATGGTAACATTTTATTGATATTTTTCATCTAGCAGACGTCATAGCACTCATTTTGTAGCGTCATAACACTCATTTAGAGTCAAACCTTGCAAGATATTGTAATGAATGGAAAGAATGATTTCATTAGGGATAATTATTGATGGTGTGGATTATTATCGGCGACAATCCCGATAAGAACACTGCGACTGGTAGACATGGGATAGAAATAAAACAACTGCAATGCGGATATGCAGACACCAATTCCAAATTTGATTAATGTTGACATTCACGCCAGGACTCCTCAATAACTTCACGTCAAAAAAATAGGATATCTCATATCGAAATCTATCTCACTACGGATAAACAAAAAGAAACATCGTGATCGCTTTGTATTAGGATAGAGGCTTCCTCGTATAACCCGTAAACATTTCATTATCGACGGATCGGAAGCAGGCCACAGTCAAAGGATCCTATCAAAACGGCCCAGATAAATTTTAAAAAAGTTGCCGGTTTTGATGGAACTGAAAAGGATTGGAAAAATAAAATCTCACAAATATATTGGTGACCATCCAGTTTCACACACGCGATGAAGAGTTATACAGCAGGCAGAACACTTGATGAGAACGATTCGAAATCAGTTGACGGCACAGGCTATTATTTTTTTTTCACCCACACGAAAATGGGAACTCAAGTACCGCTCAATCCCAATTTTATCCACGCTAACTCTACCGTGGACGTCACCAAGGTAAAAACACCACTCCCGATAAATTTACATCGCGACAAAACATTTCTCTTGATTGCTTGCATTTTCACACATGAATAAGCCACAATGCTTCAAAATAAGCATTAAAAAAATTCTAGCCCATACAATTTTCACCGGAGGCGTATATACTTGTTCCTATTCGTCGCCATTACTGATTGAAATTGTAGACTCATCGCTAATGAAAAGCATTTCATAAAACAATTCATCATCCACTCGGATTTAAATGAGTACCCAGTAAAAAAAGAGATAAAGATAAAAACTGAATAAACGAAACTAATAATCAATTCTATTGGATTTATCTCAATGTAATCTCGTATGAAGTTGATTCTGTTGTTTGATCTTCATTATTAAATTCCATCCATCAAAATAAAAATGCTGGATTCGATTGGAAAAAAATGTAAGATTTTATGTAATAATCATCATTTGCTCAATCACTTCTTAAATATCAGAAAAAATACCACGAATATAATCCCTAATGTTATCAATTAAATTTTACTCTGACGGAATGTACGATTATATCGATACGTTAGTAGTTGAGGTAGATTGAGTACTTGTACAGAAACCACACCAAGAAGTATGAATTTATAAAAAAATAACTCATTCCTTTTCACTTTATATCGAAAAATAGTGACCCTAAGTATAGAGCATGGAAAGTATTCCGTGTATATAACAATTTTCTTCAATAAAATTTTGTGCATCACTGATCGAAAAGCCCTTATAATCAAAGCCATAAGTGTGGATAATGCGCGTCTAACGCAATATTTATAGGCCAGGAAAGTGAGGGTAGCTGTGGATGCGAAGGTGGCCGCCAAGGAAAAATCTGGAACGACTAACCATTCTTTTTCTGTGCTGAAAACTAACTGCAGTGGTCAAAACTCAGTGCTAACTTGAAGCCGCTCGTTTAAGTAGACTTCTACTTCTGCTTAATACCCTGCGAGCCTGCACCTCTGCGAGGTTTGGTAGGAAGTGTCAATCACCTGCATGCAGCATGCAACAGCATCCCAGCACGTAAACAGTGAACCACACGGACCAACCCAAACAGAATGAAAAAAACATAGCGTTACCATTCATGCAGGCGGCGCGAGCTCCCACCAGGCGAGTGTAAACCTAGACTTTACATAAATACGCTAACTTAGAAAGCCAATACTTGCCATCGACAATTGTGGAAGTATTGTGGCACTTAGGTTTAACCACACATTTGAGCGAAGAGTTTTTGCAAGGATGAGACGCTCAGAAGGCACGCGTTAATGGTCCATGAGAAAATATTTGCAGTAATAGAAATTATCGCTACCAAAATTCATGAAGTATGAGCGTCCTACGCAATTATTTCAGGGATGATGGATTGCAGGAACTGTGTTAACATCAAAGCCTACATATTTAAAGTATACCGGGACTAGCCACGTTGATAACTCTACGGAGTCACCCGCAATGCACAAATTGCGCGAAAAATCATTGGACTTGACCGGGATTCAAACCCGGATCCCAGGATTTCCGGTTGAGTACTTAAGCCAGTTAAGCTACTGAGGTGTCATTCCACAAGGGAGAATGACGCCTCGGTAACATAACTGGATAAAGCCTATATACAGCCCCGCAATCTACCTCAACAGGCAAGCGGCGGGTGGTCATAGGACACCAGCCTTCAGCAGTAAGAATAATAAAAAAATTGAGAAGCGCGTTCCGCGTTTCATCTAGCATGTTTGAAATTCCTTTTATGTTGGAGCAAAAATCAAATCCTGCACCTCTGCGGTCGGCAAAATATCTCCCTTTATTTAGCGTTTCTATCGGAGCTAGAAATATTTAGACGTTACTGCGCATTAGCATGGTGCGAAAAAACTCATGTTCCAAATTTCGTGTCGTAATAGTGCGGAAAAGTTGCGATACGTTAGTACAAGAAAAACAAAAAAAGAATTATTAAAATCGGACGTCATCTTCCGATCCCGCAAAGCACCTGAAAAAATGACAAAAATGAAAAAAATTGTTTTTTTTTTCGTTGTAAAAAAATTAAATTAAATCAATATCTTTTAACGCTGTAGCAAAAAATGATTACAAATAGCATAAGTTATTATTTATATATGCATAATTATGGCTTTTAACTGTTATTACCTATCGCACAAGATCATTAAAAATGAAAAAAATTTACAATTTAGCCGGTTTTTCAAAGTTGTGTCATAATAAATTAAGGTAATATTTTAGTCTAAAATACATGTTTGATTATGCAGCTCTTCCTTTGTTTATATATGATTTAATAATATTTAAACAACCCAGAACTCACCGCGGAGAATTGGCCGCACTTTGAGTTCTACCCACACCCTCCATTCATCCAACCAATGAGGGTTACTGCTTCTACAATATTTAAATTTTTTGTCCTTCTTTTAAATTTTGACTTTTGAAAACTACTTTGTACTGCGATTTAGTGGTAAGGTCTAGCACAATGGACCTTGATTTGAATTAGCCCTAATAAATCCATCTCTGGATCGATAGCCACAAAGCTTAAGGGATGCCTCCGTTACCAATTTCACACACGGCTCCATTTCTTACGTGTGATATGGGAAGTTATAATATCCCAATCTTGTTTATCGCCAGATTCAATGAAGGAAGCTATTTCTTCATTAGTAATTATTCTCATAAGAAGAGGTGGAGTAGATAGTTTGACTACATTCCAGTCAATAAATTCTATATGGTCAGTTATTTCGAAGTTCATGGTAGGAGTAATGAAGTTTACGATAGGTTTGCATTTTGGTTAAGTCTGTCTGGCTTTAAATACTCTTTTTAGCCCTAGCTCTCTAATGTGCCTTCTGTAATCAAAAACCATCGCCATCAATACATTCTCTTCGTGATCAAAGTTAGAGTTCCGTTCAATAACAGGGAAAACTACTTTCTTTTAATATCCAGGTATGTATCGAGAGGTTTCCTTTGCTCTGTTCACACGAGCCATCTAGCATGTGAAAATGGTCCAGTATCCCGGTTTGCTAAGTCATTTGGAAAGTCGGCACTTGTGATTGCTTGACTAATGCCAATAAGGAATCTTTGGTCCTTGCTCAAAATTTATCGATCAACTGGTAGAATTTCACATTCAATTGTTTGGAAATGCAGTTTGGAAGCTTTCCACAACCATTCATATTAGTCCAATTGGCCCACCAAATGATTTTTGGCCACTTGTTTCACCATCTAAATACTGAAAAATATGACAAAAGTAATTCAATGAAATGAAGTAACCCAACTGCCCACTGCAGCGGGTGTCATTGGTGTTTTACGAGCTTTCTAATAGTGCAACCTTTCCATCTAATGTTGATGTTCGTGCCATCACAGCAACCTAACTCTAAGAACTCTAATGATACTCCTTGATCAGAGAGATAAGATAGTATGGAGACCACTAAATCTTTAGCAGACCCGGAGCTTGGAGAAACATAACTCAAATACACAAAAGCCGGTTCTTTTATTAGAGAATGGTGTTCCGCTATAACTGTCCGACAGTACTCCTTCGATTCAATCATTTCTATTACTATGGTATTGTCTACCCTTCCGTCAAAGTATAACCCTGTAGCTCACCTAAATCAAGATGGATTTGCTGTAAATCGCTTATAATATTTTTCTTTTCCCTTTTAATTCTACATCGGTCAATGAACTTAGAAGTATATTCTTCAGTTATAACACCAATGTCTACAAGTACACTTGATGCTATAGCAGCAGCTGTAAGGTGAGACACCCCCGTATTGATCACAATGAAAAGCTGTACTTTGGAATTTTACCCTCATTTGCCATGGTGATTTATATTTTTTTGGATGTACTAGGCATGTAATCTTCCTAGTCAACAAATTTCTCCTTGATTGTTGAACTTTGCGTTGCGTCATTTAAAACCTCGACATCTTCACTTTCGGTTTAAATAGGGTTAACATGCTGCCTTTTCATGTACCATAATGTGGAATAAATATATATAATATTATTTTTTTTAAATTGCAATTTTGTCTTTAAATTCTAGTGGTCAGTTTTATTGTCATTTTTGATCTAAAGAGCTAATTAAAACTTCTCAAAAATTATCCTCTAGTAATTATTACAAAACTCTGAAAAATAGACGAAATTGCAAAATTTATACATTTTTAATGATCTTGTGTGATCGGTAATAACAGTTAAAAGCCATAAATATGCATATATAAATAATAACCTATGCTATTTGTAATCATTTTTTGCTACAGCGTTAAAAGATATTGATTTAATTTAATTTTTTTACAACGAAAAAAAAACAATTTTTTTCATTTTTGTCATTTTTTCAGGTGCTTTGCGGGATCGGAAGATGACGTCCAATTTTAATAATTCTTTTTTTGTTTTTCTTGTACTAACGTATCGCAACTTTTCCGCACTATTACGACACGAAATTTGGAACATAAGTTTTTTCGCACCACCCTACTGCGCATATTAAAAGTGTCGATTTTTCCTTTAAAAGTGAGAATTAACTGGCTATGTTTTCACGTACTTATGTAAACGTTTAAAAGAGGAGAGAATATTGAATTACGATTTGATATTACAAGGCACTAAAGAAGTGATATATCTGAATTTTCTTGCCCTTTTCGATAATTTCCATCAACCAATGCTGCTTATTTTTTTATAGGATGTCTGCGAGAATTGGTGCTCACGTTATGTTTGCCCCTGAATTATTGTGAAAGAATCTCATCGTTAACCCCTGTCCATCAAAGCTTGGAAATATTTGCGGAGAATCTCCTCAAGGTAAATCTGAGATGATGTTCTCCGTATCGCTCTGTATGGTATCTATTCTCCATTGCCTAAGGAACGTAAGCCCAGCACGTGGCCTCCAAGTCTCCAGTGCCTCCAAGCAAAATTCCTGCGTTAAAGCTCTTGACTCGGTGGTAGCACTCTTTTGACGAATCGCTAAGCTTTCCTCAGAGTTTTATTAAGTTAACATGGTGATTTTTTGCTCGTTTTGTTATTTTTTTCCGGCAACGGCACAAGGTCAATCTTTCGAATGCCATCGCATACACCTAAGGGGCAAGGGAGGAGAAAAAAGAGTGAGTCGGAGTGGGAGGGGAGGGAGGATGTGCAGGGAAGAGGTTGCGGAAGCGAGGGTAGCGAAGGTGGCTGGCCAAACATCCGGCCTTCCGCCCCACGTGAACTGCTCCTTTCCGGCATTCGGTCGCATGAGGGGTGGAGTGGGCCCTGGCCGGAGACGCGGACTGCTGACGGGGGAAACTATTAATCCCACGAAGCGGAAGTTAGCGCGAGGAATGGGCGACGGGCGCCACCAGCACCTAACCCCCGAGAGACAGTGTGGGGTGAGGATATTAGACGCGGATTCAAGCAGATTAGGGAAGAGGGGGGGGGGGGATCGGGTTATTGCCTGACCTTTCATGACTGCACAGAATTTAAAAAAAAAAAAAAAATATGCTAATGTTAGAATAAAAATAGATAACGAAACAAATTGTATGATCTTAGTTTTTCCCGGCGTATCAGGTGCAGAAAAGTTTCTCGTGTTTTCCACCGGTTGGTGTCGTCCATGTCTCCCTAACAGACCCCACAATGTACAACAGGGAGACATGGACGACATCAACCGGTGGAAAAAACGAGAAACTTTTCAGCAACGAAACAAAATGCAGGAATATTTCATTCCTCGTAGGACAGGGGTCTCCCAAACTTTTCAATATGAGGGCCACATTATATATTTCTCATATTCACGTGGGCCGAATAAATCAAAAATATAAATAAAAAATACAAATCAGTGGCAATATTTTAATTACTAGAAAACTTAGTGCATTAACATGTAAAAATAAAAAAATACCTTGTTGGAAAAAATAAAGGTTAACTGTTAAGATTCCTGCCTTTAGTTTTGTGCAACCTATTTGGTGTGACGAATGATGCTGTCTTTTTGGCTTTATAATTTCATTGAAATCAGGTTCCAGATTAGATGAGCCAACTGTAAGAATTGATTTCGAGTGATCATGAGACAACAGTCAGAAGCTTCAGCTTTGAATAATTCAGCGATGCCACACGAGCAATAATTATTTGTTCAAGGCACACTTGGATTAGTTTTGCGGGCCGGATAAAATTTAGTGTCGGGCCGTACGTAGCTCGCGGGCCATAGACTGGAGACCCTTGCCGTGGGGTCTTCGTGGGGTCAATGCTTCAGCTGATAATCACAACCCTGTTGATGCCACTGAATCGTCCTCAAGTGAGTTTTCATCAATCAGCTCTTTAGAATATTATCGTTATCAACAATTCAAATTCTAGGAACTATTTGACCTCCTTCTTCTGTTATTATTATTGTTCAAGTTCCTTATTCTATGAATCCACAATTGCAATATCCATATTAGAATACACTATAAGCAGAAGTTATTTGCTGAACTCGTGACTATGCCGAATAAAGAAAAAAATAAAAATGTGTGGCTGTTAGGAATACAGTGTAGATAAATTTAATATCACTATGGCCCTAACATGCAGTATGATGTCGTAGCACGTATACTTTATTCAAAATGATAGATCTTGTTTTCAAAAAATAACCACCAAATAAGGAGCGTGGTATTGTATTGGGTAAAGCGCTTGGCTGCCGATCAAAGGGTCACGGGTTCCAATCCCGATTGAAGCATTTGGAAACCATCACGCATTATCTTCGAAGCACAAGGCGGCCCAAGGAAAGAAACTGGTACCCATACCCTGATTGTGAGAAATTCATACACCTGTTGCTTAGTTTGCGGTGAGCTTTACCCTGACCTATCAAAACCATCCTTCGCGTTGAATGATTCACTAATAGAGTGAATCAAGAAATATCGTATTTATAAAAAAATACAATGCCAAACAAATAAGAATTTGCATATGATGTTGTCAATCATTGCGTTGTAAAACTGCGAATAACCCTTTCCACACGCATATTAAGATGGCTTTAAGGGTAGCTCTTAAATATTTATATTAAAACAAAACACAACAAATTTCCCTTACTCGTTGGGTGAAGATGACAATAATAATCACGTCGATGTATAAGGAATCGTTATAAGTAGGTATTTAGCTATTAACTCTCCAGAATATATTCTTTATCAGCATTGGATATTCTAGAAACTATTTGGGCAAAGGTTTTTTTTCTTTTGGCATTAGCTGATATTTGCAATTTGCTGGTTCCTTATTCTTTAGAGCTACAATATTGTGATCTATAATTGATAACAAAAAAGGAGAAAGTTTACAAGGCACCTCCATTCCTTCTGAAGTGAAAAGCAAACTGTTGAAATCTTACTTAAGCACTCCCGATATGTCTAACCCTGACCGCTGAAAATTGGAAAAATAGATTTCTACAAAGAACATTTGGCCCGGAAATATCATTAACACAAGGGCAAAGAGACTTAATATACGCGGGAAAAGATATTACATTACTTTCAACTGAAGTAAAAAGTTATCTAGGCCTATAAATCAGTTTTTGAGCACAAAAACGTTGCTTACATAAAACTTTTCGGCAGTGAACGATTTTTTTTGCTGCAAAAAATGAGGGTAATCTTTTCCATCATGCCATCACCGGGAGAAAAATTCTCCATGGTACGAAATTTTATGTCTCACAAAAACTGCTTTCTCCGCGGTGAATGAGCGAAGCAATAATGTAAGAAGATATAATCAAAACCTGTACAAAATATTTCGTTGCACGAGATTTCTTCGTTCGCTTAAAAACGAGCCATGCATGTTGGAAAAGAAATTCTGCATTCCTTATACGGAACAACCTTAACAGCAATGCATTTTTAAAATATTTACTTTGCCCCTTCATGCGATTTAACAAACGTGAGCATAACACGAGATCATATTTTGTCCTCACCCCACAATGTGGCGATGTTTAGTCATTAAAAGGCTTTAAACAGGGTTCCCACTCTAACTAAATTTTAAAATTCACGGTTTTTCTTCCAGGTTTTCACGGTCTAAATTGCGTGAAATTCACGTTCTGTTGATAAATCATTTTAGGAAGAATTATTGATCACATAACAATCACTGGCCGCACGTTAACTAAAAATATAGCTAACGCGATAAACGCCAGGAACGCAAATGCAGCAATGTAAGTGCTCTTACGACGTCGCCTATTGTTAGCAAAATTTAGGGCCGGCTAAAAGTTGTGAGTGGGAAAATGGAGGGTGAGAGGGAAATGAAGACGTATCAGATTTCTCGCCAGGGTTAAAGATCACTTTGGTTCACGGTCTTCCAATCACAGCCTTAAGGTCTGTGTGTCGTCATGGTAGATGGACCAATAATAGCGCTTCGAATATACGTGTGCAGATAAATGCAAGGACAGTTCCCGCGAGTGACTGACCTTAAATATGATACACATTTTGGTTTTTCTTTTGATCCGTCAATCGCAGTTATGAAATCAAGTGTGAGAGGTTTTTATGATTTCACGACGAATTTCACGGCTATTTCCAGGTTTTTTCACGGCGGACGGAATTCACGGCTTATTCACGGATTTAAGGTTATCACGGAAGAAGCTGTGAATATCTTCATACGAAAATATAATAAAATAAATTTAATTAATTCAATTTTTACGAGTGCTTAAAACAACGTAATTAATAACGTCGTTCGACACGCGGTAAATTAATGACTGCTTGCACAAAATTCCCAAATATCAAGTATGCCTAACACTACCTCCACGAGCGAAGCACACCACTGGTCTCAGTACTGAGATAATGGCATGAAATAGGGATTTACAACCCGGATGGCAGTTCATTTGAGTTTCGCGAGAGCGGGTCAACTGCGCCGTGACACCAAAATTAACCCGCTGCAATCCGAAAAGCGACGCCAGCAAACGCAAGCAGATTTTGCGAGGGCACGGGGATACAACGCGAGAGAGAAGAGCCCAGAACGCTCTTCTCGAGCATCGTTTGAAACTGTAGCATTTATTTATCCCCTATTGAGGTGTAATACTGAAAGCATCGCTAAGAGGTTAGAAGCGCCCCGGGAACGGCGTGGAAATGAATGGATGGGGCTCTGCCGGGAGATTTATGTGGCGCGGAGTCACCCCACAAGTTTGGGAGATAAAGTGTTGCGCGTTTGAAGGGACTGAGAGGAGGGATAGAGTGGTACATACATGGATCAGGGGATGGAGCGGAAAATCCGAACGGCGGCAGAAAGAGGATGTGGAGATGAATAGGAAGAAGAGGATATAGGGATAGTGAAAGTTGGTGTTACCATTCCGATACCCCCGAAAATAGACGAAGGACGCAAGGGAAGGAAAGTAGCGGCTGAGAAATATAGACGGTAGACGAGTTCCTCTTGTAGAATAGGGTGGTTTCCTATTATTTTTTTATTGCCTTAATCGAAAGATTATTACTCCTGGAGTACGTGTTTTACGCTTTTAGATTTTTAAATGACGATATCTATTTTTCGCGATTAAATGAAAAGTGAAAATTTTCAAGCGCCCGAAAACGCGACGGCTAAGTATGAATGCTGGGAAAACTCCGTGCGACGTCGTTCTGGTTCCCGCGGCCGCAAGTGAGGTGACCGTTGGGCGTGGCTTTGAATGCTGATACGACGCAGGATGCTAGCAGGTAGCAGAGTACCCTGCTAACTGGTAGCGCTTGGCTTAAATATGGATTATTAATACCTTATCAAATGAAGAAAACTTTCCGACCTATGCCAGTTTTTATTGTTGATTATTAAGAGATGTTTCCCTGAGCTCTGTGCCTCATGCATGCTTTGGTAATCTCACATGATGTAAAACTCCTATCTACTCGCATACGTCACGTGACGTCACGTGGAGTGACATCGCATGGGCGCCAATCTGGCCTTTTTCAAATGAGGATAAAACTGACCATTGCCATTCGTCTAAACCGGTATTTCTAAAACCAAATAATTTGTATATTATGAGTACACTAATGGTGGGTAACGAATCGCAATTAATGCCTTTTGTTTTCTTTGATGAAGGAAACTACCCTATTGTAAGCAATAATATAGATTAAAAAGACTTGATCCTTCAACACTAGAATACCCGTCTGGGTCAAATGGACCCGAAAGAGAATATTTATGTTGAATATTTTGAATGGAAGAAAAATTTTGGACTCATATTTCATGACTTAATTATTTAGTTTGGTTTACCACTGTGCAAAAGTTGGGACTGATATGTATTATTAGTTTTCTATTTTTTTCTCATCACTTATACCTGCCATGTCCGGATGGCTCATTTTGACCCAGGGAATTAAATCCATTTGAAGCCTTTCTACTTTTCCTTTGTATTCAATGTACCGGTGTGTTTTATACTATTTTTTTATCAAACTGTTACTGTATTTAAAAAAAAACTGATTCCATTGAAATTCATTGAACCTCAAAAACCCATCAGAGGAAAAGTGATAGGTATTCACAAATTATGTGGAAGCTATTTTCCCATAACACCATAGAAATTGTTAAACAACTACAATTTTAAAATTTTTTGTCTAATTATATTTTCTACTACCGTTCCAAATGCTTTAAAAACAGTATTATTAAATAAACTGGGAAGGAATTAAGTATTTTGAGTAAAATATGCAAACATGGTCACATTGGGTCAAATTGACCCACTCGGGCTTAATAGGGGGTAAGGATTGGGCGGGCATGCTAGTGTTAAAAATACATATAGTGAGCTATTAACCATCAATGTACAATCCGAATATAGGTTTGACGTAGCTCTGCACCCCACAATAGCAGTCAAGAAAGATCAATAGAAGACGAGATCCCTTTGTGGAAATGTGAGCAACAATATAGATGCACAAATAACTCGATCCTTTAAAAATACATACAAAACATCGTCATAAGTACAACCCGAAGATAGGGTTGACGTATCTCTGCACTTCTCTCTCCTATCAGATAACCTTTTAATAAGAACGCAATTCTTCTCTTCCATTTCCTTGATAACCTGTGGCTTATTAATAACTGATGGATGGCAACAAATATTTCAAGGATACCTATTTTATAACCATACTATTGTTCCTATTCATTTCAATTTTATAAGTATTTTGTTAAGGCGGAATTGAATATTAAGAATTAAATTAAACATTAGTTGAAACCTTAGCAACACAAGAAAAAAGACTTGGCTATACTCTATACTTTTTTTTGACTCAATTGTTGTCCAAGTTTCTCACGGTATTATTAAGACCGGCGTAAATGGTAGGCACTTAGCCTGATGTTCATAGGTATACTTGAGAAAGGTATTAAGGGATAATAGGATGAAGGAAACGTGTGGAGTCGCGATTAAGGATTACATTTCGAAGGAACGAGGCAACATTAATTTTTTTTGCAACCATAAATTCAATGTGATAGTTCGAAAACGTTCTCACGAACGTTTACTCTTCATTAAAATTCTGTTGGTGCAATGTTGAAACATTTATATACATTTGAATTTCATTTCGAAAAGTACACAAACCTTGCTTGACATAATGGTCTTTAAAATAAAAAACATAATATATATCAGGAAGTTATAAATGTTTTTAGTGTTTTAGGCTGATAAGGATTTAATAATACCTGACATAAAAATATCAATTTCTGGAAATTTGGCCACATATGTTTGCAAGTAAGAGGATCCCACTAGGTGGTGAACAGTCTTAAACCGTAAATGTATTAGACCAACTCATATCCTGGTCCTTGCTTTGACTGCTTTTTAAAGTAATAATCTAGGTTTGATTTCATTTCAACGATTTGGTGCCGGTAATTATTGATTATCATTGAGCTTTTTCAAACGGGGATAAAATTTCTCCATCCCAAGCCGACGATAATAATGAAGAGGTAGTTATATACGGTACCTTTAACAAATTCACAATGAAAACGTCAAACAATTGAGAGATAAAGGATTAAAAAATTAAATGTGATTTCCAAAAACAAGCTCAAGAGAATCAAGAACGTATGTAGTATTATGGGATTGAGTACATGGTAAATATTTGAACGGGCAATTCATAAATACATCTCATATCATTTAATGATTTCTATTTCACAATGAATGGCAGCATTTTCCACCTGACAAACTCACATTCAGTGACCAAACCAAACACACCTCGATCACCGCAAAATAAAACGATCCGAATCAATTAAAAACTTGTTATTTTCGTGTGTGTATGACCCAGTTTTCGTGAGCGTCATGTCGCAAAATCTGGGACGTACACGACTATTTTTATACCTATCACAAACATACATATATTTTTCCCGATGCATCAACGTTCGATTCTATTTCCATACGTGGATTGAGAGGTAAACAAAGTGCTTCTGAATAATACGACAAAAAAATAACACTCCGCATTGCGCGCAAACGTCGAGTGTGCGTCTCCATATTAAAAAAAGATATGGTATCCATTAAATTAAAGACCTGCGATTACAACGCAGGCTCGCTTAATGGCCTTCGTCGCGCTGTGAGGATTATATAAGAAAAAAAGAAATTGATGACGCCACGTAGTAGGGAGGGAGGGATAGGCTGAACACGTAAGATAGTAGAAAGAGATCAACCTGAGGATTTTTCTTTTCATTCGCACAGAGCGCCACTTCGTATCAGCGGATCGGTTGAGAAGCGAAGGCGAAAGGAAACTCTCGAATGGTCTGAGGCGTGCCTGTCTCTCTCTCGAGAGTCCAAAGATAATTATTGGAGCGTTATCAGCTTGCCACGATCACCCAGCTCCTTTTCACGTCCCACACGAACATTCGAGATAAGAGGAGAACACTACAGAAAGGAAAGGGTTTTCCATTTTTACTTTTAGAGGGACAAAAAAGAATCCGAGGATGACGCAGGAGACAAACATCGGGGGGGATTATCATTTCGGAAAAAAGCATACATTTCATTTTTTAATTCCATTCACCGAGTGTCTGTGTTCAGAAAATGACGACGATACTTGCGCTTCTTGTCTTCTTCAAACGCAACTACAAAGAAGCGAATATCCAAAAATTTGATAAACAATTTTTGAGTTCTCTTTCTCGGGGAGAATAAAACAAGAGTAATTAATTTAAAGCGGAGGAAAAGAAATAAATATTTTTCATAACTTTCACTTCATCACGTTTTTAGTTAAACGGGCGGAATTAGTTACCCATGAATATTCTTTAATGGCGGATTAGAAATTCACTTTCTCTTCACATTTAATGAACTATATCTTTGTAGTACTAATTAGTTAGGTCACGGCCAAAAATCGCCTCAATCCTATATATAGTCACAACACTGTAGTTAAGAGTAGACAATACAGCACGGGATGGGTATTTATTTTCACTTCCGGGAACTAAAAAAACCGTCAAAAACATATAATATAAAAATTTAATTATTTTTGCAAAAAAATAATTAAAATTCATCAAATCATGTGTTTTATTCACATTTGTTTTGTTCTCATAAATTTTCTTATTCAAATGTAACTATAAACATTAGGCAGGATTTACTTTTTAGATTTCACAAACATTTTTGTATTTATCCTTCTCTAACAGAAAATATAATGCGAAATTGACTAAAACAGGACAGTCGCATTACAGCCAAAATATCTCCGTAATATACCATACATAAATTATACATACATGTCTACTCATATCCATACGTTAACAGAAGAAATGTGCATTAAATGAAAGTTACGTTTTCTTACTTCGGGGTATAAAAAGAATCCGTGGATGACACAGCAGTAAACGCTCAGAATTTATATATATTACTGTATGTAACGAAATGACAACCATCTGCTTACTTCTAACGTATATAGAAAGATTCAAACAGATTTTAGTTATTACAATCGGCAGATATTACTAATCTCTCCTCCACAAGGATAATGAAGCATTAATCCTTAGTGAAGTGTGAATAACAGAAACTTAAGTTTACTTTTTCTTTATCGCGTATTTAGTAAAAGAGAAGGTTGCAATATCTACAGGGTTTGTCCGGAAAGTAATAGGACTGATTTTCTTCCACCGCGACTGTACTTCGGAGCGTGTTTGCGCCGACTGAATTTGGTAGAGGGTGTTCCTAGCTAACGAACGAGTGGCTGGTCAGTTGTCTGAGGGCACCAGGAGAGTCAGGACAGACTTTTTTGCGCGACGTGTTTCTGTGAGTGGTGCAAGCCGAAAATGCAGCGTTCGTTACAGCAGAGGTACGCGATTGAATTCTGAGTGAAACTCGGTAAATATGCGACAGAGACGTTTGTTATGATCAAGTAGGCTTACCCAGATGTTGCTTTAGCAAGAAGTGGTGCGTTTCGGTGGCATTAGGCCTTTTTGAAGGGCCGGGAAGAGGTCGCTGATGAAGACGGTGCTGGAAGACCTGTGACTTCGGCAAACACCGACATTTTGACCCGTGTGCACAAAGTTTTGATAACAGACTGACGACTAAGCACTCATTTAATTGCCCAGATGTTACATTTATCAAAATCTGTGGTTCATGACATTTTGACGGAGGATTTGAGCATGCGCAAGATGTGTGCGCGAAGATGGTCCCAAAAGTGCTCACTGACGACTACAAATTGCGGCTCACATCGCCTTTCATGTGAACAGCTAATTAACCAATGCCGGCATCCCAACGCTTCCGCAGCCACCCTACATCCCAGATGTGGCCCCCCAGACTTTTTTTTGTTTCCTTGTGTGAAATCGCCGATGAAAAGCAAGCATTTTGAGACGACATAGGGGATCCAAGCAGCATGCACCTCGGCTCTCAAGGCTATTTCGGAGAATGTCTTCTGTGACGCCTTCAATGCTTGGAAATCGCGCTGGCAGTTCTGCATCGACGCAGAAGGAGCCTATTTTGAAAGTTTTTAAAGAATTGTAACGATTGGCTCAATACATTTTTTTAAATCGACTCAGTCCTATTACTTTCCGGACAAACCCTGTATGCACCACTTTTAACGAGGAAATATGTTTCTTTGTACATCCATAGAAAACGGTAATAAAGTTATGCACGGATGTATCACATCAAAAGGTAATGCATTCATTCATCTCATTATAGTGCTGGTTTGGACAGTACCGCTCACCGTTGGACAAACCACAAGCGTTTGATGTAGACATCGACAATTAGGTTGCCAATTCCATTTACTCGGCTTCCTTACACTTACAGTTATTTTGCGTGGAGGCTGTCAGAATTACTCACCCGGTAATTGATTCCAAGACCTCCAACATTCTACCTACAAGGCCCGCACACTTCCCATTATCTTACAGTCAATTTAAAAGTCTGCATTATTTTCAAATGCCAGAACCTCCCATTATTATACCATCTTTATCCGCAAAAGCCAAACCTGAAAAAAAAACAAATTTATAGCCACGCAAAATCCTTTCATTTAGTGTGGACCAAGAAGTGGTGCCAAATGTAAACTTGAGATAAACCTGAAATATGTGAGGAGAAAATTATCAAAACGTTGGCTCTTGATTGGGCCTACAGATCGTTCGTCGAGCTCCTGAACCACCTCTCCATGAAAATACAAACCCGTTACAAAAAGGTCCCTTTTCATTCTAAATTTGAGGCCTTTTTTTTTTAATTGTTACATATATCGCCACACATGACGTCATGAAGTGCACACGGAGAGTGTAACGAGAGAGTTTCAAATGGGAAAATCATTTGCCTTCAGCGGGATCACAGTTCGAGTACCGTTCATAGCACATTTTTCCTTTTTTAAATAATTTCGCACATAGTACGGATTTGTAAATCACTCCGTAAAGGTGCGTTGCAGGCATGTCTAATGGCAATTTTACACGGGGCACGGAATTGCGCAGGTTAGAGCTGCATTAATTTCTAAAATGGCGTGGAATTGCGCGAATGCATGAACAAAATTAGAACAGGGGCTATTTTGCCGTCTCGCATCCACGCATTCTCGCACGTGTTCTAGCAATTCACCGCTTTACACAACGCAATTTTGATTGCGCCTTCGCACGTACGTCAGATTGCGCAATTCCGTGTACCGTGTAAAACGGCTTTAACAGTTTTTCTTTGAGCAACTTCATGCTAGCAAAATTGGAACGTATTCCGAAACCTGACACTATCTTCGTATATGGAGACATTAACAGCATCATTTAAGGCAATTAGCGCATGATGGTCATCGCGGTCTTGGTTCCCCGTGTCTCGGAATACAATTTCTGAGCGAGCGTGCGCCAAGTTCGAGTCACGAATAACGGGCGACGCCTGGCAGAGCGACCGCGACGCTGACACATGGGTTCGCGGTGCTGCAGAAAATCGCGGCGCACAGGAAAAGCATCGCTTCGAAACAGTGGTGAAATATAACCCGAGCGCTTCCTAACCACGAGTGATGAGCTAGAAAGTTTGAGGCTAGTTTGTAAGAAGGGATTACGGAGTCACTTTCCTCAAACATGGGATATCACACAAAAGAAAACCTCGATAGGTTAATCATTCATGCAAGTGAATAAAATGTCCTCTAAAAAATATTTCCCACATAAAAATGTAGTCGAAACATGTGATGAAACACTGGCACTATCAAAAGGAGCGAAGTTTACAATAAGGTGTACACTGTACAACCTTCTATGAACTATACTTATACTCACTAAATCTATCAAACTCGGCATGCAAGTACACAAAATACCGGAATACAGGTTTCAAACATATTTTCCAATTCATGTGAGAAGAATTTCTATTGAAAATAATTCTTGGCATTTCACAGTAATTGAACAGGTTGGCAAAGAGAATGAAAATGCAATTGTTGCTATTGGAAACGGAATACCAAAGGCAAAGTCAGAATTATACTATTGTCACATAAAATATCTCTTGGGGAAAAATTAACTTTGACAATGCCGCTTCATTCCTATTTTTGAATCAATACTAATTTTGCACATATTTTATAATAATCAACGGCACATTTAAACCTGCATTACATGTTTCAATTCAATTTTTTGAGTAATTTATTGAAATAAATGGATGAAATTTGTCGCCGTGGATGCACGAATTAATGAAGAAATGGCAAAGACACACAGTAAATTATAAATCATGTTTCTGCAATACTTAAGTCTTTAAGACTTTAAGATATATAACATGCTCCTTTTGCGGGAAAATGCGACACTTTGAAATTTTCGTGCAAGTAAACTTGGAGGGCGACACGCGTTTTAAAAAATCGTGACTTGGCCCTCATTACCATAATATATCCTGGAGAACATTTATCAGAACTGTCCACGACATCTTATCTTTCGTATTTAAGTCATATAAACGTCACTTAATAACTGATGATCCCATAGATTACCCACTCCACTAAGGTTTGGAATTTATTTTTACAGCCGCGAGGCCTCATAAAGAGGTGTGATATTTATTTTTTGGGACACCTTAAAAAATAGCTAACCCTATATTCTAATCTCAAATCTCGAAAACACTAGCACAACACAGGATAAAAATCTTAAGCCACTTTACGAGTTCAATAAATCCCATAAATAACCGAAAACGTTTCCACACAACATCATACCAATCAAGGAATTACAAATCCATTGAGCAGGAAGATATTTAGACCGCAAAAATGGAAGAAAGACCGTCATAAATTAAAATTTTCCTTTCAGTGTCTCCACGATGGGTGACGACTCTGTGGTATTCCGGTCGACCATCTTCAGGACTTATGATTTTTGATATGGCAGCCCTGAGGAGGTATGGACACTCCAACAAAACGTCGAAAATCCTGGAGACACCGACCCGGCGTATAACTCATGAGCAATTTCTCCATGCTACCCGCCAGGAAAACCTGATCTTTTTATTCTCTCTGACGTATTTAAAAGAATTCGTGGAAAGGCTCATTCAGCTACAACGTAATTTAATAAGACAAAGGTGTTCTCTTCATTCGTCACCTAACAGACCTTGATAAAAAGAGACACCAGTAATCGGAATAGTAATTAGTATGTGGAATGAAACTAAGTTACTCCAAATATTAAAACTACCAAATAAATGGAAAATATGAGACTTGATAAACTGACAACTATACTTATACACGTTTATTGTTTCTGTTTGTTACTCATTTATTATTTCTGGAAATATGAGATATGTAAAGATGTACCACACAGGCATAGCACATTGTTAATTTGTGGTTAATGACAATGTGTGACAAAAGACGTTAAGCGTAGTACAGTTGTAATGGCGTTATAAGTAATAATATACATATTAGCGATGGCGATTCAGAAAATCGTGGAGCGGTTTCGAAACGTCAGTAATAATTTAGCTTAATGTACTATACAAAAGGCTAAAGTTTCAAGACGAAAACTCGCCATTTTAGCCCAAAATATTAGATCTTTTTTGCAATACTTACGTAGTATTTCTTTTTATCTTCCAGGATTGTTCTTTTTCGAATCAATGCCTAGCATGATGGAATGAAGGTAATGAAAACTATAATGCCTTTGCAATCAAGTATTACAGGCATAAATCATCATCCGGAATATTTTACAACTTTTTAGCACTCGGGTATTCCTGAGGCTGGTTACCAATTGAATTTCAGCCATTGTGCTATCACCGAAAATTGCTCATATCGATACTCATTTTACATATCATTCAGATCTTGAATATACGTTTAGAAAATAAAAAAGCATGTGATTACCGACGTGAAAATACCGAACAAGAAATTGTATGCAAATCACAAATGAATACTAATTCATAAGCTTGTAACATCGGAGCAAATATTAGCATTGATTGGAACTTGATTTTGATCAATCATGATTCATCACAGCCGATGTTCCTATATGGTACAATATCCACGCATTAGCAGTATCCACGCAGCGGTTGCAGGGGGTCAGGTTATTTTTGGCTCATTTTGTCGGCGACCAATAAATCATATTCCGATAGAAAACGCTATCTGAGCAAAATAGGGTCATTCCGAACAAAGAGGAAAATGCAGTGTCTGTGGGTGCGATGGAAATTGGACTAAAAAGCGATAAAAGGAAGTGGCTCTACCGAATGTCAATGGAATTCGCCAAAGAACACATCTTGCTTAACCAAATTCAACGGGTTATGACCAGATATTCCGCACATTTATACGCCCAAAATGCAATGTGCCGTAAAAACCATTTATGTTGGGAACACTCCATCCACAGACTCAACTGAATGGCGACGGAGGGAGATATCCAATATTCAAAACGAGGCGAAACCCTAGTTTTACGATGGCATTCGTCCTACGCGCACCCAGCAATAACGTCACACTGAAAATACATTTATAATGAAAGATACGGGCAATAATGGCCTTATGGACGGGGATAAATAAAACACGGACAGATAAAACTCTCTCCAATACGGACACTTAATATATTTTTTTAATCGTTTCCCACCCGGGTAAAGTAAAAAAAATGAACTCTACTCTGTGGGTAAAGAAAGCAAGCCAATATCATCTTTCACTCGGTTACAAAAATAAATAAGCAAGAGCTTCGCAACAGGATGAGGAGGCAACGGTTTGAAAAAAGATAAAAAAGTGGTAAGATTCGAATCTTGGGTTACTAAAAACTTTCCAGGAGGGTAGGATAGTTGTGGCCGAGTCGGTGCCAATAGAATTGGGGTACTGCTTACGAGAATGACGGCTGATCCGTAAGAATTGAAAGAAAGTCTTAGTAACAAGGGATAAGACGGTATCAATTCCAACACCCGATATTCGATAAGTATTGTAAGTAAGAAGAGAATGTGGAAAATTGCCAAATCTGCCTCTCCCACTTTTTCCAAAGTGTACTTTCTCCACGATATTATACTCATTCGTTGCCACGGGAAGAAATCCCTAGAACCGGTAAGGAAGGCATTAAAATTAATTTTTAGATTAGGCAAAGTTTTTAAGTGCATAGAAATGAAATAAAATCATGTAAAGAAAAAACATCGGACAAACGAATCCGTTGTTTGGATAAGATAATTACACGATCGTCGCAAACTTGCCAAGGATACAACTATTCTAGCGTATCAATCCTTCTACACTTCATAATGGCAAATCGTAATCACGCATTCAGTCCATAAATAATATGATGACTCGGCATTTTAAAATGTCAGTTTCCCAAAATGGAAACAATAAACTTTCATCATCCAATATTGCGTTATGGCAGGCAATTATTGGGCAATCGTAATACTACATCAATCGTGAATTGCTCTAACTAGTACTAAAAACTAGTCGACGATATACTAGCAACAATAGATTCCACTTCAAAGTTTGAGTTCGTGTTACAATTTCGTAAACTGCTTGCACCTGCTTGTGGCAGCTCTTTCTCAAAATGTGACTGGGAGCCATTTCAAAACAATTAAAACATTAGAAAGACCATCACAGACAGGTCCCATGCTTTACAACAAAACAATATACGCTAAACTCCTAAGTAATGTATGACATCATAAAATAAAATAATATCTGATCTTTGTTCGCGAATACTATCCCATCACTAAGATAGAATAATTTTGCTCGTTGGCAAATAAACCAACTTCACTCAGTGCGTCAAGAAAAAACGCATAAAAAACACTCTCGCATAAAACAAAAATGTAGTCAACGAAAAAAATGAACCCTGTGCTTTCGATAAGGAGAAAAACTAAAAGATGAAAAAAGGAAGTATAGAAGCTTAAAAAATAAAGCGAGAAGAAATGTCGTCCGGATACAATGTCACGATAGCACGCGAAGCCATTGTTAGGACGGGCGAAGGTACAGCTATAATAAAACGAAAAACTATAGGGAAATAAAAAAAATCTTGAGACCAAACGGAACGTAACCCAGACTGCAAGATGGTAGTTCTATCTGGACAGGATAGGTAGTGCCTTTGGAGGGACTTTAGAACTTTTGAGGAATGCTTTTCGACAACCTATTTATCCTCGCTGGACTCAGTAAAAGGCAACAAATACTGGACGAATTTCTAAGCGAAATCACCGTTCTCTCACGCTTATGCACCGTATATTCACACCGTCGGGAAAGCATTAAGATAAAAGAACTGCAAAAGATGGTAAACTGGTAAGACGAGGTTTGGCAGAATCGAGTACGAACGCACTCTGCTTCTAATTCACATGATAAATCAATTGTAGCATGGTTTTCATGAAAAATAAGTATTATAACCAAATTAAGAGTAAATTTATGAAAGCCCAACACCTATAAGAAGACTTCTAAGTATGAGCTACCACTCTGACAAGAAAAATCCTGCCCCAACCTCCACTCCCATAAATTTTGCGCGCGGAGGTCCAACCGCACGAGACGGCGATATGCATAAATTTATTCAGACGTAATATTAATAACACTTGAGGACATTTCACAAAAATTGAGACGAAATTAGTGTTGCCGGTACTAGTAAACATTTTTCATTCTGAGTAAGTATTAGTATTCCAATTTAAATGAAAATATTCGATTTTACACACAAGATGCATAATATGTATTGCTACGAAGCGTAATATCCTTTGGGGAGACTCGAAGCCACGTAGCTCTCTACCCTCGCATCACATTTGGTGTACAGAGTCCTTTAAGGACGCATTGTCAGAGGAACTGGACACAATTTGGTCGCCTTCCGTGGCCGTGAGGTCGGACCTCCCACGGGAAACTCTTAGATTAGGATAAGGACTAGTGCAGTGAGGGGGGTTAAGGAGGTTGGACTGGGTTTGAGAGCGGCGGCCGATATGGTCCCATAAAGATACATGGCCACTGATAACGACGTTGGTCGGGTTTGGAGCGAAGCAAGCAGGCCTCCGAAGGGATGAAAAAAAAACACCCAGGGAGTAAAGAGGAACACGCGGGAGCGAATAAAGGCTAAGGGGTGGACTAAGAGGGCTTGGCAACGGTGTTTCTCGAGGTGGCAACCAGAGAGAGGTCAGCAGGGAACAAAGGTAAGAGAGCTTAATGGTCAACATTGAAGGCGGACTGCCTTAATCAGATGAGCAGATTACTCCATATAAGAGGAAAGACGCTCGAAGTGTTTGCTGTCGTAAAAGTCCCCTTCACATTCTTTTCTAATAATATCAGTTTTAGCGAGCCGAATCATTAGAGATGATCCAGAGCTTAGCTTTTGCCATTTGTGTAGTTCACTGATGAATCGTCATTTCATGCTACAAAAATAATATACTAATGTTTTGATTGGAGTTAATATTTGTCACACGCGCCTACTTTGAGGAGAAGATGTTATTGACACATGTTGCAAATAATTTTACATAAAAACATATTGTTTTTAACCTCACCACAAATATTTTATTCACAGAAAACTAAATTAAATCTAAATTATAATACTACTAAATATAATAACTATATTGACCAAAAAATTTTGAAATAATTGGGATCTCTGCGATATTACGAGCGCCAATTTTTATGCGTTAACTATCGATTACTTACCTACTTCACCCCAATTTATCCTTCAAATTAAGAAAATAATATCTATCCATTACTACCCCAGACTTACTTAAAACTATCCAAAAATACTAGGCCAAATATTATTGCTTGATAACTAAATAGCTCATTACAATATGTAAGTACTTTATGAATAAGTACAGGTCATAAATGTATAGAAATATTTTAATGGAATATGCACTATTCATTACTCAATCACGTAAAATAGATTAAATATCATAATAATTCAGGTTGAAAATAGTATTATTATGCGATGACAACTTACCTTGATCCCAAATTCACATCCACACCATATAATACTCCGTATTGCCTTGAGATAAATATTTTGTTCGTCCACAGAAGAAATAGTGGTATTTTCGTGTAACAGAGAGAATATTCAAGATTTAAAATTCTTCCCTATCCATTATTTCTTCCATTACTTCCTTCACGCATTTCACACGCACGTCCATTTCTTTCTCCAATTCCTCCTTCATCCTCGCAAACTTTATCTCACCCCCATCCCACTCTCATCTTCAACCCTCTTAACTCATTCCCCCCGTGTCCCCCCGAAATTCCACCTCCCCCCCCCAAAAGGAATTCCTTCGGGAGAAGAACGCGTAACGCTCTCTTAAGGAGTGACAGTAGCGACATCCCCGCGCAGCGGAGGAAACACTCAACTTATTCCTCTAGGGCAATCACTCGCCCCTTCCCCCTAACATACTCTACCTCTTCCATTCTCCCGTACACACACCCTTCTTTCCCCTACCCTTCCCACAACTAAACATCTTCTAAATCTTTCCTTTCAGTTTCTTTACTATCGTCTTCGTCATATTTCTCCCATAGTTTTCCTACGTAGCACAAACCACTACGTTCCTTTGGGCCCTATTTTCACTTATTAATGCTATTTTTTTGTAGTTAAGTCGAAATTCCTCAAGGTTTTCCAAACAGAATCAATCTATCTCCTCGACTCCATTTCTTACATAGACCACAAACTCACGTGAAACTTATGATCGTCACAATTTTTCAAATCCAGAATCGGTGACCAATAATTATTAGAGATACGTGAAAATCGCCCTTTCATTTTTATTTTATCCCACTTTCAACACAGTTTATCGCATTTTGTAGCGTCTATTTTTTATTTTCGTAACGAGGTAGATGAAAAAATGTAGTGAAACACAGTTATATGAAAAAATAGAAAATATTTTAGATAATTATGTTGTAGAACAATAATAAATTAAGGAATATGCTATACCGTGGCGGAGATGTAGCTTGCCCGCGCCACTTGTAGTTCGCGGCCACGTAGAGTCCCAGCCAACTAGTAGGTGGCCAGTCGCTCAAATGCTGTAAGCGGTGAGTGTCGGCGGAGCATTTAAACTGCGCTCGGTACAAAATGTACGGATTTGGCCGTCGAAAAGGCAAATTTGCGCAAAAATATCATTGAAGTGCAGTCATCGCATCTAAGTCGCATTTATCGCATTTGCGATTTTCACGCATCTCTAATAATTACGTAAACGAGACATATCGGGAGATTATTCCCCATAGATGATTTTTTTTACACGAATACTCGACGAAAACGCCATGCATTTGAGGTACTTCATCGTCCTCCTTCAGTCACAGCAAAAGTCTACCGTGATTTGTGTTCTCCCACAACATGAGTGTTAATTTACCTTCTCTGAGTCATAATGCGAAACCGCGTGGCTTTAGAAGATTGTAGGTAGAACCTGTGACAGTTTTCGTTTGAAGAGTTTTTCGACCATTTTTGAGAGTAGCCTTGAAATTTTGTTTTTTACTCAGTAAAAGTGTGTCGGACGCGGTTTATAGATTGTATACAGCTCGAAAAGAATACGACTGGCAAATGACTTAAGTGCAGGAGACATGTCCACAAGGGTAAGAGCCTTGTAGACATGTCTCCTGACATGTAGACGTAAAAGATTCGTGCTCCAGAGCCACGTTTCCAACAGTTCTGGGCGTGGAAGACCGGCCTGGGTTGGTGTGGTGGCTAGATTGTTGGCTTCCCATCCGGCGGGCTCGGGTTCAAATCCCGGCAGTGGCAGAGAATTTTCAGAGACTGCCCGATCCCTGCTTGAGTGTTGTGTGGATGACATTTCAAGCGCAGCACTCCGCCCGTCGGATGGGACGTTAAGCCGTGGTCCCCTTGGCGCCTTTCGTTAAGAGCAGGCTAACGCCGACGCCGGGTTTCTCTCCACCCTTCCTTCCACACCCTTCCCTCATGGCGCCATTGACCTCAGCTGTCGGTCGCCTCCTCCAAATACCATAGCCTACAAGGATAAGATGCTGTTGATTGATGACGTCGCTGAATATGCTGGTTTTTCGTGGAGTTCTGTGCAGAGCTTTCTGGCTTTTGAAGATTTGCGAATGAGACGAATCGCGAGAAATTCATCCCCCGCTAGTTGACCCCTGATAAACAAATTTTGGCAAAAATTAAAACACACGACGCCGCTTCCTCACCCACCCCACTCAACAGATCTCGCACCTCGCGATTTCTTTCCCGGATGAAAATAGTGATGAAAGGGAAACACTTTGATGACATTCCGAAGGCGAAAATAGAAACGAACGCGGCTCTGCGAGGCATCGGGTAGAACAAGTGCCAAAGGAGTTTGGCGCAGCACAAAACACGCTTGAATCGATGTATCACTGTTAATGGAGAGTACTTTTGAAGGTGACTTGCGTTTGTAGCACAAAAAAATAAAATCTTATTTTTTTATGAATTTCGTCCGGCTATTTTTGGGTCCCTCCTCGTCAAATCGCTTTTGTGATGCGATGCAGCATCTGATTGTTACTGTTTTTGCAGAACGGTGAATGTGTATGGCTGAATGGGATTTACTCCGCTTTGATTGAAGGTTAACGATAGTGGTGTATCCCAAAAGTGCATAATAATGTACCTATCAATGCTTGCATGAAAACACATATGACTTAAAATTCATATCAAAATTTAAAATAATACTTGGGGTAATTATCCTAATTGAAACGGCAACTTACTTGACAGTTTCTGATGGATAACCATTTTTGAAAAAACTAAGGAAAACATTTCCTAATACCTACTATAAATATGCCATTGCAAAAGCCCATCTAGATGAACACATTAAGATTAATCTATATTAATAAGTCCACTTAAATAGCGTTCATTCATTTCTCTTCTTTGCAGAACGGTCATAACGTATACACTTGTGATACTAAATGAAACTTTTTCACATGCTGAAATTACTCAAAGTAATAAGATTTGGAGTCAAAAACTCAGGATTATCATTGTTATTTCAAGAGGATAAACCATATAAAACGACCCGTTGAATCATAATTCGCTAGAGGTCAACAAAATAACCAATTTTGGAGAAGGTAGAGAGGGTTTGTAATGGAGGGGAGAATTAGTACAAATTTGGGTCGGAAGGGGGCGAAAATGAGCGGAACGTCGCAGACCAGAAGCAGAGGGGGTGGGAGAGGGGAAGAAAAGAAAACAGAGCCGCGTTTGTGTTTCTAATTGAAACGGAAGATTTGGAGGGATTTAGAAGTATACGGAGGGCTTAAGCGAAGCCATGAGACGGGTTAAGGGGCTGAGGGGTTCGAAGCTGAGGCGTGCAAAGCGATAGCGCCATGCGAAAACATCCCGCTTTCGAACGGTACTATTTTATAGAAATGCAAACACTATACGAAAGCAGGGTGTAATTTTGTAATTAGACACATACTTGAATGCATATCCCTCAAGGAGCTAATAGAAGGTCACCAATAAGTAAATTTGACCTGAAATTACACTTGTCTCACGTAAAATAAGTGGATGGTTTACCAGCCAACGTAGGAATAAATGTTTTCAATACTTAGTAATGATACAGAAATGCTCGAACTAATATTAACCTATGATTCCAACTAAATTCTAGCTCTATTAAAGTGAAGAAAACTAACAAGAGTATGGCAAAAACTGAGAAATCACGTTTCCGCTGGTCGTCGTTATGAAAAAAAAATTTCATTCCTTTGGCTTACGAGTCCATAATTGCCTTTAAAGCAGTTTTCCTTAACACATACCATCCTATGCTAAGTTATTTACCCAGCCAATTTAATTCTCGTTAATTAGTGTATAAAAGAACTCCATTACCTTCTTCAATGGCCTTAAATTCCAGGTAATCAAAAGCGATAGTAAATATTCAATTAATAATTTGCTCAATATTGATCTTGAAACTGAAGCTTTCGTAAATTCAGAAAGAGAAAATGAAAATAATTAAGGATAAATCAATCATTGATACAGAAAAATACCATTTGAATAATGCATTACTTCGTGTAACCCCCTCATCATTCGATATAGTGAGATTTAATAGGCAGTGTGAGCTGATAGGTTTAAAGACAGATATTTAATGCTACATGAAAATGAAAATCAGCAATCGACATGATCTTTAACGCGAGGTATCATCAGAAATGCACCATTTTAACCAATATGAACAAAATTATAATGCGATTTGCATCTGCTTATCGTAGAAAAATTGGTCAAGAGGAACATTCAATGACTTGATTCGTGGCTGAACTGATACGGAATATAATCGAATTGTCTGTTAAAAGAAGGAAGAAGCTTGAGATATAAGGAGTTGAGATACAAGAAATATCTCCACGAGAGAGATTTCTGAAGAGTAACTTCGAATGAAGATAAAGAAGTGTGGACGGAGAGGAAGAAGGAGGGACTCGGAAGTGGGCGAGGAAGAGAAGATAGCACAGCAAAGAGGAGGAGAAAAAAAGAACTCGTCTTCCCTCCGAACTCTCTTCCTTTCCACTTCACAGATTCCTTTTGTTAGCAGCCTCGCAAGGCGTCCCGCCTAAAAATTGCCCCGGATGAAGAAAAGTGCGCGAATTGTCAAGACAAATACAGACGGCGTCCTTCTTCTCCGAACGAGAGGCGTTGAGGGCCCTCAAGATGGAGAAACGGGCGCGCTCGGGTCTGCGAACGATTTCGGCTCTTTAGCTTTTCAGGCCCGAAAAACAATTGCGAACGACGGTTGCGCCGCAAGAAATGCCTCGGTTGCGATAACCTTGAGGTTCAAGGTCGTTGAAATACGAATACCCATGTTGAATTCCATTAGGGATCACTAGATTTAAAATCATTCCAGTAATGTCACTCGACGGCGCGGGTATGAGGTTTGAATAAAATGGCGCATTTCTTCAACGAGGCATTATCCTCCATGATCGGTGCTGGCAAGATAATATTGAATCGTAAACCTTAACAATGATATCATTTGTCGCTGTTTAAGCCATTTACATTTCGTAAAGAAGGCTTTAAGATACGGTTTGTAAAAATAATACGTACAAGGTGCAGTATCTGTAAGGAAGACCTATTTTATTTTTTATTAACCCATTATTCCCCAGACTGTATTCAGGGCTTTCAACTTCGGTTGTGTCGCATTTTCCGATTTCTTTTGACCTAATTAAGATGAATTTTTGGAATAAAATTATATTCATCATACTATATATGATTTCCATAATGCTGCGTATACGCAACGCTGGGAAAACTCTGGAAAATAAATACAAAAGAACTAATTTAAAAAACTTAGGTTACATATTATATTTTTCATCTTGATTTGCACACTCGACATCTTCGCCGGGAGTTATAAGTATTCCTTTGGAGGAAATTCCCCATTCCGCCTTAACGGACATGCTGGGGTATGTTATTTTTTCCTGGGATGTCTCGTACGTGCTACTCGATTTTTATACCAAACGCCATCAGTCATAAAATACAATTATATAAATGAAAATGTTGGTGAAAATGACAAAATTAGAACTAGAGATACTTAAGAAAGTCAGTAAATGGAATAAAAAATTATTCTGAAGTAGAAACTTGTTCTGAGAATTTGGATTCAATAATGTTGCGTTAACGCAACGCTGGGCATTAATGGGTTAAGCCATGTAAACCCACCAACAAAATTAAATTGAATCAAGCATATTGTTCGCAAATAAATATTAATTTCAAGTGAAACTACGCTTTTAGTAAAGGAGACGTTTTTAAAATGAAAGACCTTAGAAATAATTGACAAAAAGTAAAAATCATGAACGTGTTAATAGAAAAGTCACCCTAAACTGTTACATATTCCTATAGCTCACTTGTGGTATCCATGAGCAATATTAAGCCCATTTTTTGGACGTAAAAGCTGGTATAATGCTAAAATGATTGGGTGATCCTTATCGAACGAAAAATAATTCTGTAGCATCCATGAGAACTAGAAGCCTCACGCCCAAAAAGTATCTTCAGCAAAGAGAATCACGGAAAAAATATATACATATTTCCGTGGCAAATTTGTATCGCTTTATTGTATTTATTCCAAAATAAAACTCTTTTGACTTAAAAACAAAGCGTAAGATGGACCTTATGACTCGCAAACTCACAAAAATACTTAAATAATAGATTTTACGTTTCCTTGATGAACATGATGTGCTATTTTTCCGCAAAATTCCTATAAAAAATCTCCATAAAAATGACAAGGAGTTTAAAATTACGGTGAATTATTAAAATGTGTTGGAACATAAAAATGGCACAGTCACAAAATTAAATAGCGCGGAGATAGTTCCGTTGGCAATTCCATAACATAAACGCTCGGGGTACATGACTACGACACGCAAAATTTTTACGGCTTTTCCACATTTTTTGGCAGAAAAAAGAGACAGAATAAACGGAATTATGGCAAATTTCAATTTCGTGGGATTATTTTGAATGCTCATGAGGAGATTCTTCATAATTCAAACCGGCGAACCCACCAGCTTAACTTGGCTCCTTTCCCGCTGAATCTATTTCACTTCTGAGTGATGATTCTTGGCACGTTATGCCCTCCGAAGATTGAAGTTAAAGGATTACAAGATATATTCCTCAAGATATGAAATAATAACAACCTTACTTAGTGAGTTTCACATCTCTTCCAATGGAATTAGCAACATAATCTACTAATGCATGACATTTACGCCATTAGGCGATATATATTCTCATAATTATCTAGTCAAAGGGTATTTTAAAAATAATAAATTTCAAAGCTCATGCTATCCTGCACAAAAATATGTAAAACGGCAACTAAAATATAACAAATCTAATAAAACAAGAAATATCAGTCGCGACGCAAACTTACCGAGATTCGGAGATTTAGATGCCTGTCTGTGAAGGCTGCAACAAGCATGGACTTTCCTCCTCTCTTGATTAATTTTCCGTTGAATGGTTCGAATATGGCGAAATCCTTAATTGCAGGCGGGCTTAAGCTCAGATTTCAAGATACAAGCTAAAGCTCCCACATTAACCTGTTCGAGTTCATGAGATACGTACTTTTCCATGAATTGCATGTATGGAATTCTAGGACTGATTCTCCTTTCTACTCTTGAGATCGCACTAGCTTGGTCGTTACTTGGGAAATTTTCGCGTTCATTGTCACATTCACGCCTTCATTAATTGATCTTTTATTGGTTAATTAATCCTTTGTCCTGTCCTTAACGGATTCAATTCAATGTTATGCGATCTATTAGTTTCTCAGTTAATGTAGTACCTATGTTAGCCATAAGGTAGGACTTTGTTTAGATAAGTCATTAGCCTATGCATAATTCATAAATAACACCAGTGTATTTTTACCATCGCCCTTCTATGAATAATCCACCGCGGAACGAATTAGATGCTGTTTTTGTAATATTCCATCATATTTTCCTCTGCTTGTACTTAATTGACTGGTACAATAGAAATGGGCTTCTCGTCATACATTTTCCGGGAATTTGAAAGGGAAAGATGATGACACGAAATGGCGTAGAATCCCCTATCTCGGTCGTATATCCAACAAAACTGGAAAATTACTACCTAAAGATCAAGTGAAGGCTGCCTTCTACAGTAGAAATACACTGGGCAAACTGTTGGGCAGTGCCAAGGACAAAATTAGTGCCGGAGAACACAGCGGAGTATATAAACTCCGTTGCAATGACTGCAATTCCTGTTACATAGGGAAAGCTGGACGGAATTTCAACATCCGGGCCAAGGAACATCGTTCATGTTTTATTAACAACAAAGAAACCTCACACTTTGCCAAACACCTCTTGGATTCCGACCACACAAGCGATTTCGAACCGATAATCCTACATAAAGAAAACAACGGCCCAAGGCTTGACGCACTCGAGCAGTTGGAAATTTTAGTGGGCCAAACCTCACCCAACATAACATTAGTTAACGAGCAGTTGTATTCTCACCATTCACCACTTTTCAATGTTTTTTCTGCGAAACCATTACGGATGACACTCACCACTCCATAACACCCCTCCCGGTATTTCGTCATCATACACCAACCCTCGGCTACACCGTGCAGTGACCCATCAGCGACGTACTTCCCAAACCTACCTTCCCTTCCCTTACCCTCTCCACCAAATAATACACCGCAATTCAAGACACCACTTCTCTCACAAACTATCAGCAATACATTGTATGCTTCACAGATTATGATTGATTCCATTGTCGAATTAAAACAGGATGAAGGAGCTAAACACAATCAAACTAATTGCATCCAATAATGGGTACTCCGAAGTTCCCCCCCTTTCTCCACCTCCACTCTACCACCCCTCTTACGCCTTCAAGGGTATAAATTCTGTGTACTGATACTTGTAATTGCCAGATGATGATACGCTGTATCGAAACCGGTCGCAATATATTTTATTTTGTGAAACAGCTAAGTGTTTTCTTAACCTTTGTGCATCAAGTAGTATCTTTATAAAGGCTCTTATTGCGAATCTGGTCTGTGCGCATCTTTATAAATCATGAGAAAATTTCAGAAGATAACAAATCAGCAATCACTCAACGTAATGTAAGTTCAACTCCTGTTTAATATTTAACATTTTTTGTCACCATTGGTAACCTGTCCAATATTCATCTGATATATACCCAAAACAAACTCATTATTCCCTGAAGTATTCCTTAACTCTACATGTACTTACATGTTATCGGTATTTTTGGAGCATATGAATTAGTTGAGAATATGACTGAAAGCTAGAGAATACTTACAGCTTGATATTAAATATCAAATGAGAATAAATCTAATAAATAGATGATAGAATTCAGTATTACAACTACAAGTAAGCGCTTAATATGTTTTCAGGATAGTTTTAAGAGAGATTAGAAGGGTAATATTTTAGTATTAAGTCATTGGGCCGAATTTTCGTATGTTCAGCGGAATGAAATACATGCATGGCATAAGGAAATTAAACTTAAATAAACGACCTTCGTAAATTTCCACAGAATTTTTTTCGCATTCCGACGCTTAGTCCGTCGTTTTTTTCTCTTATCGTGCCCTCTGTTTGTTTGGATCGAATCAATCGAACGCAACTTTTCTGGTTTTCATGATAAGTAGCACTTCAAAACGTGATTGGGCGACAGTTCCTTCTTCACTTTCTTCGAAGGTGTGCTCTGCAAGGCACCGGACCAATGTCGTTAAATTTTGGACAGTTTCATTCGCTTTTGCCGGGTCTACACTAGTACTTTAAGTGACCACTTAAGTTGGCTCCCTATTTAAGGTGGTAGTGTAGGTGTCACCAGCTTCCTTTAAGTACACCTCCACTTACGTCACTTAGAACCCATACTTAAATTGCGTAGGCAACTGTTTCCGCACGGTTGACGCTCTTCAAGTGTTGTAAATGGCACATAATAATACCCGTATATACGAAGAAGACGACATCGGCTGATAATACTAATTCCAACCCTGAATCATCCCGTTGATTGTGTTGTAAGGTATGCTGTATTCCATGATCTGGTTATTGAGAGTTCTATTTCGTTAGTTAACTTTCTAGTGTTGGGGTTATTAAATCGACGAATTTATTTTGTGGTTTCTCATCTTATTGTTAGTTTTATTTCCGTGAAAACTAATTGCTATGCCTGTTGTTCACGGTGAAACCCGTTTTATAAAACTTTGAAACGTTTTAAGGAATTTTAAAACTGAAACGACGGCAGAGGATCCGGTGAAACATTTAAGCTTCCATGGTGTCATAATCGAAAATAACGTAAACGAATGCACTTAGTGAAATCCCACACACTGCTATTGAAACCATTGCATAGAGCTTCAATTTTAGTCCTGGGGATGCCGAGGGGGATAAGATATGGCGATTTAATTAGACGTGGGAGGAATTAAAGGTTAAAATTTAACAACAAGGGTTCTAATAAAGGAGTTAAAATTGCCTAATTGTAAGTGTTTTCATTTGCGTTATTAATATGTCGTTCCACTGATTCCACGAAGTCAAGCTTTGCAATTCTTAATTCCTCCGCCTCCATCACCTCTCGCCAAATAGCGTTTGCTCAGGGACTGAAATCGGTCTTTCCTTTTAACCTTCTAAATCCAAAATGGTTAATTCACGGAGTTTGAAAGTTTATTTCAAATGTCCGTGTTGGACCACAGAATCACTAATTTCTCTCCTAGATCTTCATCTGTCAACATGACCGTTTCCCGGTATAGACAATCACGGCGCTGAAGTCAACTTAAAGCTCAAGTGTAGCTACTGCACCACACTTAAGATTAGACGTATGTGAAGTAACTTAAGTCGGTAGTGTAGACAAGGCATTTAGGACGCCCATTCCAACCGACTCTGCTGCCACCGCACGGATTCTCGGAGAAATTAACTCCCTCTGGGTAGATAGCGAGCGAATATATGTATACAGATGGAGAGAGTGCTGGGCCCAATCCCTTACATTCAAAGTGCTCGACCAGGCCACGAAATACTCCCCCACTGTAACGGTGGCAAACTGGGTCCTGACCTTTCACCTAACGCGTAAATTTCTCATTCGCCACCATTCCATGCACGATGAAATCCCATCAACCACCAATAAAAACCATTGAGGAGATCTATGTGGCACGAAAACGATGCTTTTTGCTCAACAAGGCTCACATTGAGCATCATACTTAAGCATTAACAGAAGCAGGCGTTATTTAGTGGAATGACATTCTAAGTTTTAAAAATAACACAAAGATGGCAATATTCCACAGGTTTATTTTCCGTACAACGCGTTTCGACCGTTAGGTCATTATCAAGTACAAAGGTCATTATCACATCATTGTACTTGATAATGACCTAACGGTCGAAACGCGTTGTACGGAAAATAAACCTGTGGAATATTGCCATCTTTGTGTTATTTTTAAAACTTTAATACTTTCGCAGTGTTTTCCCCATTTAATCTAATAGTTCCTTTTCAAATTACTTCTATGCATTAAACAAATATAAATGCTGATTGCCTAACCAATAATACCAACCATCTAGCCGTCTCACTGAGGGTCTATGTTGCTCAAAAATTATCATTTTTTTGCTCAAGTGTTCACATTTAACAACAAACTTCAGCAGTGTGCGTTCTGTTCAAATATTTCGTAAAATGTTTTCTACAAGTATATCAAATATGAATGCTGATCGTAGAAAACATTGGGAGAGAACATTAAGGATAGATTTTATTAAAATCAATGGAATTTCTGAATAGCCTTCTGATTTAGCGGAACAAATTAGACACATAATATATAATAACTATACATTGTGGATGCGAAGAAAATAGTAGCGTTCGAAAGTATAGGAATTCACATAAAACACATCCAATGAGATGGACTTTGGGAATGGCATAGCAAAATATAAATACGAGGGACGTTTTTTTTTTTCAAGGTTCGATGCGATGGGCCATGAACAGAAGACGAAATGATTGCTTAAAAATTATTTCATTCATAAATGTTGAGCAAACTTGTGGTGCCCTCTCGACATAACCACCTCGGCGATTGAGGTATTGGTCGTCCCTGTGGACAAGCTTTACTATTATATCTTCTTCATAGTTTGTTTCCGCCAATGACTTCCAATGAATTTCGCCTTCATCCAAAAGCTCATCGCTCGTTCGAAAACGCTTCCTCCCAAGCCAAATCTTCAATTCATCGCAAAGATGGAAATCCTCCGGCACTACATGGCATTGTACAGTGGGTGATGAAAATCTCCCATTGAAATTTATCAAGGAACGGTTAGGCTACATCAGCGCTGAGATGACATTCTTTGTCATGGATCAGAGCTCTTACAGAAGTTAGCATGTTTCTTCTTTTGTTTTGAATGGGAATGGACGTAATGTTTCACAATATTTAACTATCTAGCCACAGCGCATTAAAAATAGTCTCTTTTGTCGGCATGAAGGTCAAGACATGTCAATGCTAAAGCCATTCCATGATAAATGCGATGGTGGTTGGCGTAACATGGTGAAACTCCTTCATGATGCACAAAGGTTAAGAAAACACTTAGCTGTTTCACAAAATATTTTATTTTGTGAAACAGCTAAGTGTTTTCTTAACCTTTGTGCACCATTCCATGAGTTTTCTGGCTGTCTCTCCGCAGAGCACATTTGGCGGGAGAATTAATTGAGGCAGTGTAGTTAATGAGATTGCCACTAACGTTAAACTAAAAACTTACGGTCAGAAATTACTTGAGCATATAGTGCGGAGGACACGCAATCGCCCTATCTGCGCAGTACCCGCCTGTCGCTTGAATGGTGTTTTTGATGAGAAATCAGAGGTTGAAAAATAAACGGCCCTCGTAAATGATAGGTAAGAAGTAAATATATTTAAGAGTAGGTAAGCATCACCTTGCTAAAATTTAATGCAACTACATAGTTGAATTTCATAAGTAATTAAACTGTTAAAGTTTGATAACAATAGAGTTTACCGGCACGAAATTGGTACCACTAGCCAAAAACTTCATCATGAAAATATTCCCAATATCACAGGCAATACTAACTAGGAATAATTCTCCAAATGTCTCTCGAAATAAAATACATTATATATCCAATTGAAGGATATCGTCAACGCAAATCAATCGAATTATCCTAAGATTGATGAAATTAACTCAGTGTTATTATTAAACAAAAGATATATAAAAAATAATCGCAAAGACGACATACTATGAAATTTAAAAGTGGATTATTTTAACCACCTAATATTCACCATTCTACAATAAAGCAGAGTGGATTTGATTTATACTTTTTTCAACGGATTTCAAATGGATCTCTATTTTATATATGCACTGAATCAAACTACGGAATAGTTACACCATCCTATTATTAGTAAACAAAAGGATAAGCTCTTTTTTACAGCGATAATACAATATGCAAATCATAATTTCCAAAAGAACATATAAAAGGCTTTGGCATCCTTTGAGCATTGCAATTTGAAATATCGATTTCAAATTTGAATTAGAATTATTTCCAAAACTATGAGAGAATGAAGTTTAAATACGACGCCGATAGATTGAGTGACGTGTGAAATTCCATTAGAATGGACAAACGAGATAAGTGAAACGAATTGCATCAGGGATTCGTTTCAAATCTCGATCAGCTATGGATAAGTTTACGAGAGTAATAAAACAAACGGATTGGACTCCAAGCTTCCAATTCCGTTCACGAAAACAAATCCATAATTTCCAACGCGAGAAAACCCATTGGAGTTCGGGAAATAACGCGGTACGATATGAAACTTTCTTTCCAAAGGCCTCTATTGAAGCGTATCAGTGCCACTAGTGGTAGTATCTCGTCCCGTCTAATCTAAAAAATATTGACTTGAGTTCAATCCTTTCTCAATAATGCTCCACATAGAAAATGACATACAGCCATTCGAGTAGAAGAAGAACTTTCTAATGTTACCGAAAAATGGAGAAACTACAGAATTAGGTTTCAGAAATCAGGGCATGATTTTCCTTCAGCACAATAAACAACTATTGAATCTGATTGCACGCCAGAAAAATGGCTCCAAGATAACGGTAGGAAGAGGAGAAAGAAATAAGTTGTTCCACGAAAACATATGAATAACATATGCATTTCACGTGCAATTACTTCAGCCCAGTAATAAACGTAATCAACATACCTATACTCAAGTCATTACCATCGATAAGAATAAGATTCATGCCAAACTACAGTGAGCCATTTGCCTAAAACACATAATTGCTAAGGCGAGTCAACACTTGCTTTAAATTTAAGGCTATTGAATCCACATGCTTAGCTCTGATTGAAGGCGTGTTTTTCACATAAATTATAATTGCTAATTATTCTGCAATATTCTATAAATATCACTTGTGATAGCCGAATAGAGAAATAGAAACTCTCTCAGTGAATATTTCAGGTGCATTTCTATTTGAAGAAAATCCACAGGAAATTCATCAAGCATGTCAATCATTAACGTTAAACATCAACCAAACATAATGTTTTAGAAACTTATACATCATAAGATATTAAATGCATTTTTTTCAAAATGAAAATAAAATTAATATTTTACGGACCAAGAAACCCAAATGAAAGAAATTTCTATACCCTATAAGCTATGAAATCACGATAGGGATTAATCCAATCGTCCAGAAAAACCTTTATTACAAATTTCTTCGGAATTGTAGCTGATTTAACACCAATAAACCACCACAAAGTTTCTATATCCAAAGCAAAAGACCTATTCGCATGTTTCATGGTACATTTTACGACTTTATTAATCCAAAATCGCAAGCAATGCAGCTGCAATCTCTTTTTCTGTCCTTCAAGTTCTCTCCAGCTTACGTAACCTACCTCCCACTTCTAAGACACCTATTTACTTATTAGGACAGAGCACGGCATGATAGTATCTCCGAGTAACGCGTGCAGGTGGTCATAGTTGGTCGCAGCGCTCACTAACCCAGAGGGATACGGACGTTGGTCCCCTGGCCCACTGATGGGAGGGGAGGGGATGGAAGGGGTGGGGGCAGGCAGTGCGGATGCCTCCCCCTCCATTATCTCCCCCTCCCCCCACGCCCCCTTCCGCCGCCACAGCCTTCCAACCTCGCACTACTCGATCTCCCGGAAACTCTTGCTATCGACCCGGGGCCTCCACCATACCCGGAGCCTCCACCACTGCCGCTGCTGCCGCCGGAGCCTCCCTGCCTCTCTGCGGACCCGGCCTGATCCCCCGCCTCCCTCGTTCTCCTCTCTCCTTATCCACAAGCCTCTACTCCCTCTCTGTATTCCAAAATTTGACTCACACCGCACCTTTCTCTCGTTGCCAGATAAAAGGAAAAGCACATGATACGTAAACAATGGAAATAAGATCTATGAGCACATGCCGTAAGAAAACGCATCGCTCCTGTTCGACCAGTCGCGTTCTGTCCTTATATACTAAGGCTTTTTTTCTTTGAAGCATTCTCCATCATCAGGAAATTTTCCGGTACACACAATCCCAAATCGTTACCTGTAATTAGGTAATTTTTTTCGTATACAGGATACCAATAATTAATGGAAAGGTTCAGCATGACATACGGCAAGTCCTAAAAATCAAACTAAAACCATTAATAATTACAATTTACACGTCTAGTTTCGAAATTTAGTAATTTAATTTATTTTCCTTGATAAATACTCCCAACTTGGTGACAAATATCTTTACTCTCTGATTAGGAGTCTATCCTCCGAGAACGTTCATGCTGTATTCTTGCTTCTTTCCAATACTGCTACTTGGATGTGCTTATACAACTAAAGGCTATTCTGATGATATCCCCCACCGACGGGTGACGGTTGCAGTCAGCCATTCGCAACAAAAAAAGAGTGTAGTGACTTCTCTCTGAAGGATTGTCCAGACACTATCCTCATTTTACAATGACCTTTAACGAACTGGAAAGAAATTATTCATATACCTCTACATTAGAAAATGTAAATGCTTAATAATTTTGTTCCACTCAATTTCACTGCTTGTTCTGCCCCTGCGACTCTCCACAATTTTAGAATAATCCAACAACACTTTACCCTTATCTCTAACATTAGCCTAAACTACTTTCTCATTTACCGCAATATACTCGCAGTGCCCACTCTCTTCCTAGTTACGACGGAAACTATACGATGACAAATCGATAGCTATTAGAATTATCATACGAAGGCCTGATGGGCAGCAAGATTAAGCAAATGCTACGACTCTTGTTGTCATAAAAATAAGTGTTATAAACAGATGAGGGATGAAAATGTGTAATTAAATACGCATCAATATTACTGAATACTTTATGGAATATGGTTTTCTAAATACATCTGATTATTATGCCATCAACCAGTTGTACATGAAAGGCCAAATTAACCATAAAGAGGATGGTTACAAAAGAACAGTTATCAAATAAATATAATCGGGCAAAAGGATTACCTGAGATAGATACGAGTCTGATAATGATGGATTGTTTGTAGAAAGAGACGAGGGACGGTGTTAGAAAAACCATCTTCAGTTGCATCTACTGTGATGGGACATTCGCACGGAACTATGCCATGAAATTTTGATGATTGGATTGTTGTGAACATCGTATCGACAACATAAATACTTTATTCAACGAGGAATGTGGCATTATAAATTGAATCCTTTGAAATGGAGCGTACTTGTAGAGACCACTTATATCACAGCACCGTACAATTCGTTGGAATGGATGACAAACTGCTTTACTATTGTAAATACTACTTCAACGGCAATTCTGAGCTTCGATCAAACATTTCTTGCCATCATTTAATGGAGTGAAGGTCCTCGGCTGTCAATGTTATCCCTTAAATTAAATTCCCTTAATAGCAGATGCTACAGAGATATTTCTAATACACTTAATTTCATATCCCTCTCACCGTCACTTTTGTGATGTAGGTAAGTACGCATGGAGGTCTAAATTAGCACTGGCATTTTCGCCAGTAATACTGAATGAGATAAAAATATTATAACCATCACTTCACCGACAATCTATCACCGTAACTGACGTAATATGAAATGACTGCTACATTTTACCACTGCTCAAACGAGTGAAACTTTTTCGAACCAGGCAGTTATAGCATAAATATTAACTACCAAATAATACCAACTAACATGAGTGTAAATTCATTTCAGATAAGGATTCATTGGTCAGAATTGAAGATAGTGAAAGAAAAACAAATGGCAACACTGTTCATGGTGTAAAAAAATCTGCAAATACTGACGTCTGATTTTAGGAGAAGGAATTTTCACAACACAGCATAATATGCGTCCAACTGAGAATCACTAACCCATTTTTCGGCCTTGCTAGCAAACGCCATGAGAATACACGCTAGCAAAAACTCATGGTTCAACTCCTAGGCCGAATAATTTCTCGCATAAGCATCGCTGAAAGGTTATTTACGACTCCAAGGGGCCGAAAACATCGAGCCACGGAGGAAATTAAAATATCTGGAGTCTGGAAAGGTCTCTTCACTGCGGGAGTGCTACGATGCCGTTTTAAAGGGTAAAAGGACGCCGGTGAAAAAGCTTTAAAAAAAGATCCATTCCGACTCCTGCTGATTTATTCCGCTGGTCACGACGTCACGATTCCTTTACTGGAAGCGTGAAAAACATGAGAATCTTCGCGGTTAGCTTGCGAGTTCCAGCAGAATCACTAATTAGGTGCTGAGGATGAATTCCAGGAGTACGAAGGATGCAGGTCACCCATTTCGTAAAAAAATATTAAAGAGTTTATTGATATATTACATGAAATACTTCATGAAAGGCATAACTGATTTATCTCTCTCACACGCATAATGTATAGTAGTGTGCGAATGAAATTATTGTGTATTTATGTTCACCCAATTCAACGTCTCTTTACTCATAGTTCCAGTGAAATAAATAAGGGAACAAGGCCTACACACAACTTGAATGGACCTTTATCATGGCTTACCAACCAAAAAATACAAGTAATAGACTCTGAAAAGAAAAATATACTCGATGAAACAGATTTTAAACATGTTTCAGTTTATTTTGGCTGGAATACCACGGTTACGGATAACGAATAAACTGAAAATCTGGGACATAAAGTAATTCAATGCTCCTCAATTATTTCCTCTTCATAACAATGGTTGAACGAATTAGAATGTACCCGAAAAGAAATATTTATTTTTTCATACTCGAGATAACACGAAAAAGTAATTTATACTAAAAAGAAGAGGACCTATGCCAATTCAAAAATCAAAATACTATCATGACCGCAGTGTATATATTTAGTTTTCCAATAAATGTTATAGGTAAATTATATATGCACTCTCACAGAAAAAAGGATTGGCAAAATCATATTAATTCGTAGCTATAATGCATTCTCTTTAGTTTCCTTATGGGATTAGTCTCACCGTGACAGCAGAAACTCAGCTAGTAAAATTTACGTTTATCACATTTTTTCGGGCTGTCATTCCTCATTGAAGCAAGAAATAATAAAATTAATATGCATTGATAAGATTCATCAGACCGCAAGACCTATAACCCCGAAGTGTCATATTCCTGTTCACAACGAATAGCTTTAACATTAATCCTGCAGCGCATTTCAACGTTATTCAAGCATTGAAAATATTGTAATTAATATCGATTGCTACTACGAAGTATGGTAATTTCGAGTTTTCTCTACCAGTAAACTCTATGGAATAATTTTTAGTTAGATGGTACACTTGTAAACGAAAAATTTCTGCCTTAGTTATGAGATAATAACATCATGCAAAATAATAAATATCATCTGATTAAGTCACAATTAAAATGTCAATCTTAATCGTAATGCACGATAAGAATTTGAAATAACTGGGATTGTAAAAGCTCAATTTTACGCTTTGCAAGTATGTTAAACTGTATTCTGCCTTACAGATGCGATGGGAAAAAAAGGCCGAGCTTTTGGGGTCGATATATTTAAAGACTTCCTCACCTCAAACCTTATAGGCTTAGCAACGTTCCCGTCATCTCTACACTACACCCTTAGCCTGATGACACACTCCTAAGTAAGTACAATGATATAAAGAAGCAATTCATACGCATGTAACATGGGCTTGGTCTCTTTACTTCATTAACCATGTGCGATATTGCTATACTTAACGATGCTACATATAGATTCCATATTAGAAACACTCGGGAGAGGATTTCTACCCTCTTAAGTACGTCAATTGCTTTCGAACTAGAAATTTATAGAGAACAGAATGAAATAAATTGCTAAATTGAGAAAAATTACATGTATTTATAAACATTGAGAACAATATTGATAGCCCGAGTATGCTAATTATCATGAAAGTAATTCTGTTAACATTTTATTAGAGCTCATGTTGCTCAGGAATTCCACGACTTATAATTCAAATATAAATAAATGCCTATGCATATTGTAATTCTAACATATATTTTGGTTTCAAGCTTAAACATAAATAAAAGCATTTGCTATTTCAAAACAGAAGAGTTCCACAAGAATGGATTATTAATGCGTTTACAAAGAATAAAGGCATTTGATATCATTACTTTATGTTTGCAATTTGGAGGCACTATGCATGTCATAAAACATGAAATAGCCAGTATTTTCAATTCATGGCCAATCATATAGTTTGATAATGATTATTACTGAATATTGAAATGATTGAGAAATTCACTACGTATCAATTTACCTAGATTCGACCAGATACTTGTTTCAGTACAAGGAAGTGTTGGGCATTCCGGAAACGCGTAAGCCTCTAAAAAACAATGCCACGGACGAATATCGTAAAGGTTGAGCTCGATATAAAATCATTTTGGGAATAATTTCAAGCATGGCGTTGGACCGGAGCTTTTTAAACGTCAAACAGCAAAATATTCGTCGCCGAGACTGCCATTCCTAACACGCAGAACGATCCCAATCCAACTAAAGTTCGGCCATCGCTTCAGTTCCAAATGCCGAGGCTCCCTCAGCAACTGAATCTGAGAAATATCAGTACCTCGGAGGGTGGTATGTTAAAGATTCAAGTTCATTGATTCTTCTATTTCAGGGTTCCCACTCTAACTAAATTATCAAATTCACGGTTTTTTCCCGGTTTTCACGGTTTAAATGGCGTAAATTCACGGTCTGTTGATAAGCCATTTTAGGCAGATATATTGATGACGCAACAATCACCGCCCGCACGTTAACTAAAAGTTTATCAACCGCGACAGGCGCCATGAATTCAAACGTAGCAATGCAAGTGCTATCATATCTCATGACGTCACCTATTGATATCAAAATTGAAGGGAAGCTTAAGGTTGTGAGTGGCAAAATGGAGGGAGATGTGAGGTAGGGAAGTAAGGAAGTGTCTGATTTTTCGCCAGGGTTAATGAACACTTTGTTCGCCAGTCTTCCAATCACAGGCTCAAGATCAATGCGTCGTCATGGCACAAGGACCAATAATTGCACTTCGAATATACGTGTGGAGATAAATGTGTGGACAGTGCCTGTATGTGGCTCGGCCTTGAAACATGATTGAAATATCTTTTTTTTTCTTTTGATCTGTCAATTGTAATTCTTTTTCTATAAGTTTGAGAGATTTTTTAAGGTTATACGACGAAATTCAAGGCTATATCCAGGTTTTTTCATGGTAGACGAAATTCACGGCTCATTCACGGTTTTAAGGTTTTCACGGTTGAGTAGGAACCCTGAATTAGCGTCTTTTTTAACTATAGGAAATAATAGTGCAAACAGGATAAGTGTCTCACAAGCATTCGATTTTCTCGAAAGAAAACATTCAATAGTATTTTGCTCGACATTTTACTTTAACCGAGGTCGTTTTGTTTCCTCAGGGCATCCAAAGTATGACTAACAATAAGACTAGATAGAAATAAATGCTATTGATACTCATTTCAGCTTTATCTCTAGCGCTTCTGTGATCGCCCCTCGATGATGAAGATTTTAACGAATCTTTAGGCAATCTCAGCACCGGAAAATAAGGGTTAAAAAACAAAATATATTAAATACCCAACCGCTGATTAATGAGAAATTTTATAATATTTGCAGTGTAAACCATTTTTCATAATTATTAAAGCCAAGAGAGTACCATTCCATGAGCGCTAAGACTTCAAAGACAAAATATTTCCCATGATGCATGAAAGTAAGAATTAAATTAACTACCTCAGTGGTCTATCAGGAGATTATGTTACGGTTCTCCTTTTCTCACTGCCCGTTTGCAACTGTACTTAAACTAATGAAGATAATAATGCTAGCAACATTAGCGTTTTTCAATGAATCTATTAGAGGCCTTTATTAATTTACGTAAATATAAATGCAATAAATGATACTTACTCCTGATTTATCTCTAGCACTTCAAATATAAATACAACCGATGACATTTATTTAAACTTTATCCATAGCGCTTCTGAGCTAGGCCCTCTACTTCTATTTAAGCCTTTAGGCAATCTTTGTAACGGAAAATAAGGATTAAAACCATACATATCCAAGATTATGCCACGGATTAATGTGAAATTGAAGAATATACACTGCATCAATTATCGCTCTTCCTTCTGAAAACGTAGTAGTACCACGCTGGGAGCGTTTAAAAACTTCAAAGGGTAACATATTCCCCGTCAAACCTGCCGTTTGTAAGACTTGGAAAGCTCTCCCTTCAAAAAAATTCGACCCTCGCTTCAGCTCCAAGCGGTGACCACCCCCCCTCCCCCCTCTGGCCCCGAGAACGAAAGAGAAGAGGTCAGCCGCATAGACGGTCACTTCCGAAGGGCACTCCAGCAGCGCCACTTCCTAACGACGACGGCCAGTCGTACCACACGCACACATAAACACACTCGCCTCTGCCACGTGAAAAGGACTTCAAAGAGAGAAGGAGAAAGGCCATTCGCGGTGGAACGCGGGAAGAAGGAGTAAAGAGGAGAGGCAAGGTGGATACGAGACCCACCGATTCGGGGAATCCGGGAAAACTGAGAAAACAAAACGAATTGAGACGTTACCGGGAAAAGCCATATAATAGGGTAGTTTCCTTCACCAGAGAGAACGAAATGCATTGATTGCGATCCCTTATCCACCAATAGTGTATTCATAATATACAAATTATTTCGTTTTGGAAATCTCAGTTTGGACGAATGGCAATGGCCAATTTTAACCTCATTTGAAAAAGTCCAGATTGGCGCCCATGCTATTCCACTCCACGTGACGTCACAGGGACCTAGTTTCTGTAAGAGTAAGTAGCCGTTTTACATTGTCTTAGATTACCAACGTAACGCTCAGGGAAATATCTCTTAATAATCACCCATTAAATTTACCTAAGTTCGGAACGTTTCCTTCGTTTGATAGGGTATTAATAATCCTTATTTAAGCCAAGCGCTACCTGCTATCTGCCTGCGCCATATCAGCACTCAAAGCATCGTCCCAAGTCACCTCACACGGCGACAGCTGGAACCAGAAATACGTCACACGGACTTTTCCCAGCATTCATACATACAGCAGCACACCGTCGCGTTTTTGCGCGCTTGAAATTTTTCACTTTTCATTTAATTGCGAAAAATAGATATAGTCATTTAAAAATCTAAAAGCGTGAAATGTGTACTCCAGGAGTAGTAATCTTTCGATTTTGGCAATAATAAAATAATAGGAAGCCACCCTATCGCTAGAAAGTACCGGGAAAAACTTAAGTAAGTATTAACGAATAGTTTCGCAATCTTGCAAAAATATCCGATAGCTTTCCTTGATTACTAGTTAAATGAGGCACAAGTAGTCTGTAGCAGCGGTGAATGCAAACGGAGATATTTATTTAAATTTCCGAATCAACCTCTCACAATAAGTTATCGGCGAGTCTTTATGACACACTTATTAATTCATGAAATCTAAGGAAATCTTCAAGCAAACCCTATGTACTTCTTTAGCCTCTGGTGAACCTGTGTGGTTTCAAGGTGTTCAGAAATATGTAAAACTCTCTATTTTTGTTGGAACTTCAAAGTTATTCACAAACTCTATGAAGAAAATAAAAAGATTCATAATTTGATTAAAAAACATACGTGCTAGGAGACAGGATGGCAAAGTCAACCTCTAACTAAGGAAAAAACAGAAAAATATTGTTACTTCCCACGTTGACGCAGCAGCGATGGACAAAACAAGAAATGGTGTCAAGGCCGACGAAAGAGGGCATTCTTCAAAGGGAAAAATGTAGAAGATTTATTCTCCTCATCATGCGAGGATAGTTGTAATTCTGATGAAGAAGAGTACAATATAACTTAGAAAGATGGCGCAAAATTCCCGATCGGCCGATCATATTTCGCCTGTTTTGTGACGTATGACCAGTAACAAAGCTAACGCAATATTTTCAAAATTGATAATACCTTCTTTATCATATAATTTAAGGTAAAAACAAATGTTGGAATGCTTGCCGCCATTTGTGCCCGCAAGTTCTCAAATGGCAAACATCTATTAATAATAATTTGCTTTTATCCATCTTGCAAAATTAATTTTTTAACCCGAGACCCTGCGAATACATTCACTGACCAGGAGAGCCTGAAAGCTTACAGGATCATCACTACGCACCCTGATTATTTACAAAAGATAGCAAAAGTTGTAAGCATGTAATATGGCATGTCAAAATGTCGATCTAGCCGGACTGTCGTTAACGCGGAATAGCCGGGACATCACGAAAAAATAGTCGGGAAAAACCGGGGCAAAACTTCGGGAATTTTATTTCCGCAAACGAGTGGTCAGCCTGCTTTTAGGGAGTGGGAGGAGAGAGAGAGAGAAGACGGCTAAGAGAGAGACTGTGGAGAAAAAACGTTGGTTGAGGAGGAGCGGGCGATGTCCAAACATTTTGGCGGGGAACTTCCCCCCCACCCAACCCCCCCAGTGCGGTTCCCACCCCCCTCCCGCCCCCGCGCGGTTGGACGTAAAAGCTAGCCCTCATTTCCTGCGCCGACGAAGGCTGTAAAAACTCGCCTCTGACCATCCCTACCTCTCGATTTCATTTTTCTCTCCCCCTTCGACCACCTTTATCCTTCTTTCCTACCTTTCCCCGGTCCTTCCGCCAACAATTTTCTTGCTCAAAAGGAAAAAAAAAGATCTTTGAAAAAAAAAAACCGCCTAGGTTCCTCGTTTTTAGTCAACAGGGGACTGAAAACACGCCGTGAGTCTTTTGAAGAAAGTCTGTTTGCGTTTTTGCACGCGAGTTTAAATGCCACGTGGCATTAATTGCTATTTCGAATTAGTGAGATACTACTGGGCATTACTCAGGAGGAGCTTAAAGAGTACAATTAGTATGAAATGATACAGATATATTTTACAGCCGAGAAAAATAGTGAAAGAAATAAAATTCATGAATAAATGGTGAACGAAAATAGTATAAAAAATACTAAAAAATGTCTGAGGCTGCAAAGATGTAGAAGAAAATCAAGAGAAAACATTGGAAACATGAGAAAAATGGATCTTGTTACATCCAACAATAGGTTAAAAGAGTCAAATCACTCTTAAAAATCGATTTGTGAAATCAAACGACTCCATGGTATTATTAGTATAAACCTCAAGTTTTTTTAAGAGAACATAAAAGATAAAATCAGGAAATGATTCCGATAAATTAAGTAAAAGTGATTCCTCAGTCAATTCAACAAACTTTGCGCCATGAATGAGCAAGGAAAAATTTTCTGAGAGATATACGTTACCAGCAGGTAATTGAGTTAAACATTATAGTATTAAATCAATAAATTACCCTATCGGAATCTATTGTCACCAACAATATTATTTGTACCACGGTGAAATGTCCACGGACTGATATTTGCAAATTTTTTCCAAAAACTTGCATTCCGTAGCCTATATTATGAATTTTCTTCAGTAAGTAAAATTATACATTTCTACGAGACATCGTAAGGCTAATACTCTTTACTTCAAAATATAACGGCATGCATTCCATTTTTTTATATTATCAAGAGAAATATAAATGAAGTCCTCCTGGTGAACCGTTTATTTAATGAAAGAAACTGAAATGATTTATCAGTACCCATATTATATAATAATGTAATATGAAGACTTTTCTGAATAACAATAATCGAGAAAATGTACTACCTAGATCTTCTAACACACCATCAATTACAAACAGAAGTAATTATTTTGGTGATAAGCATTTTTCCTGTTAAGCTTCACAAGTTTTTTTCACTTTTATTTAATTGAATATATACATGCAATATTAATTCTTATAGTAAAGATTATTTCCCAGATTATTCTTGTAAATCAATTTTTTTCCCAAATTTCCTTTAATTGCTGGTAATTTTTATTCGAATAAGGTTAATTTATCTCTTAAATCCTCTTTCACACAAAGCATTGAGCTTCTCGCGAGTGATGTCATTATTCCGTACATGCAGCAGTCAATGCCATCCACTAAGCGACTTCCGTAATGCGACGCGTGGCAACGCTTGTTACATTTTATCACAAACACGAAGGAGACTGTCTTAACGACGCAATTTGAATCCCTTGCCACGTAGGGTACTTGGGCGACGGAGAAGGAGGAGGCGGCCGAGTGAATGTTGCCTTAATGACCAGGCCGGACGAGGTGAGGTCTATGCGCTCAAAATAGACCGGGCCAAAGCTATCACGGGGAATGTGAACGACGCAGAAGAAAGCGCAGGCAACGCGACCTTACGTATTCCGTGGGGGAAAATTATAGAGGTATAGGTTTACTGTCAGGAGCCACGAAAAGATATTTACCTTAACGAACCGGAAGTGGCGTTTTGAGCAAAGGCTACGGGGGCGAACAGCCGCACGAATATCTCGGGTGCTTAGGGTATTTGCGAATCTACTTCACGCGGCTCTAATACAAACCAAACATTTTTTCTATTTTCTTAACATATTAAAAAATCACGAATCATTTTATCACGATAACAAATTGAACAGGACTTTAATAGAATTGGATAAGGAATGTTTACCCTGCGAATGGTAGCAGCTGGGGAAAAACTACCAGTACAACATCATACCCTGAGAATTACGAAAGAGGTAGAAAATGCACAATTGGAAAGACACATAAAAGGATAAATTACAAGGGTAACGAGAGTATAAGACGACGACGTAGTAGGTAAAAACCGATTACACGTTCACGAAATAGAACTACATCTGCAGTTATAGATTAAAACTCCACTGAAGGCAAGATAAATTTCACTATCAATGAAATGTCTAAGTTGAATTTTCCTCACGCAGAGCATATTGCTCTTTTACGGCAATCCCATATAAACAACCTTCGTTAAGGAAAAGTCATGTGGAGAAAAAAAGATATAACTTCATTTATGCAACAAAATAGAACGTAAACTGCAGTAAAAAGTGAAATTAAACTTTTTCCAAATTAAGTACACCATAAGTTTACAAAAATACATATAATACAAATGTATTTTCTTTTCCAAAATATATTTTATAAAGCATCCCAAGACAGAAGTCTTACTAATTGTTATATTAGTCAGTTATATTAGTAAGCGTTATATTAATCAGTGAAAGGTACATTGGGTAGAAATCGTCAATTTTATTAGGCCTTGAAATTCTCAAGAGTGTTTGCGGCTATACGAAGATCAAAGTTATTGTTTACGAAAAACTAAATGAGACCGATAACCCGGTAAAAGGTTCAAAATTTTCAAAAAAATTCCCCTAGAAAAACAAAGGCACGTACACTATGCGAGATCCGATTAAAATAAACGTGAAATAACATTGTTTTCGAGCTGGACGAAAATACGTGCTCGCTGTTCCAACCATTGTATGGTACAGCAATGGGAGCAGAAATTAGACGTTATTAGGCGTTATGCAGGGTGAATAAAGGTTAATGGATAAGTAAAGCTGTTGAAAACATATGTCCAACATTCAACTTCATCGAGATCAATGAACCAAAAATATGTTCAATGTAAGCCCAGAGTTATACACGGGATATGAATGCAAATTGTACCATTATCACGCGAGCATGCAAAGAGGATCAAAAAGGTAAATAAAATTCCTCAAGATTGAGCATTAAGAGTCGCTCATTAAGTAAGTAATTTCCGAGGAAATGCTACGAATGGTTCGAGTCGTTCACGTAGGCCGCCCCAAATTACTAAAATCCCAAACGAATAAAATTCCATTATTTACCAAACTTTTTAATTCGGGGATCCTTTCATTAAGAGGTCCATCGGGTCGCTTTCATTTCATTTTCGCAGAAGCAGCAGATTTTCAAGATACCATTTGCAACTTCCGACCGTTTGCGCGCTACTGCATTCTGCTAATGACGAGGTCATTTCCTTAAGCGGAAAATGAAATAAGGTGGATGTTGCTACAGCGAACGCTGAACTAATATGAAATATTCAGATTCAGTAGAAAAAACTTCGGAAAAACGAAAAAAATAAACACAGCTTTGGGATTTATTGGAGCAGGAATCTCGATTTAATAAATAATTTAGAAGGTCTATTTATGCATTCGCTTTGAGTTCAGGCTAATATTAACATAAGCTTGAATAGAGAAATAGCGGGTCTATTGAAAGTATGAATGAAATCTTTTTCCTTAAATAATCTCATTAATGGTAATTAGCATTCATCAGCTTCTTAGAAACGCACATATTAATTCTATCATAAAATAACCCTCACGGAAACTATGAAATGGTTTTACGCCGAAATAGGATACTGGAATTTTATAAAAATGCTCTTCAAATTAATTGATTCAAAAATAGATCATTTAAGAATAAAAAAATAAAACAAATTATTTTAGTAGTTGGGTAAAAAGGCAAAGAAATATCATTGAATTATCACGGAAAATAAATGCTAACAACATGTATATGAAAGCAACTTTATACATATAACGTTGCGTTCATTTGTATGTTGCGTATAAATATTTCCATTTTCAGCATGTTTAAAATTTCCAAGATGGCATGGAAGGCTAATGATCATGACTTCAATTATATTCCACTAAATTTGACGATCATCGTAAATAATTGGAAATAAAAATCATATAAAAATACATGCTCATTAACTAAAGAGGAAACATTAATATTCCAGATAAAATAAATGATGCATTCTGTCTGTAATACCTGTATTCATCTTTTTAGTTTTCTGCTTCTTTACGGTGGCACTAGAATGACGTCTAGGAGATGTATTTTGCGAGCATTACCAAGATATACGCTAATGCATAATGAATCTCAATTATGAGTGCAGAGTGGAGACGGATCACATACACCACCGAGTTTTTTAAAAGGTGACGCTTCAAAAAGGTTTCAAAGCTCTTTCAGTAGTCAAACATTATTCAACTCTTGTCGCAACTCATTCCAGCACCAAATAACTTCAAATGCCTGCATGAGTCAATATTACCCAATTATGGAATGCATTACCACGTTTCATATGAGACCACTTTTTTTTATAAATTAGGACTAAATATGAATGACAAAAAATATATTTCGTCTTTAATAATACCGCTTTACGTTTCAGGTAGTGTTTTCACCGCCCACTCTAACATCAGCTGTGAGATGAGATCTCCAAATTCTGAAACAATTGTGGTGCAAGCACGCACCCTTGATGCAATCTACATCACGCAATGAGTGCGTGACCCATTACCCTTTCCCCCTGAAGGTTCACTGAACGAACGCACATTCTCAGTTAAGCTCAAACAGACTACCGGAAGTGGAGTGCTGAGGTAATTACGCCCTGATGGCTATGCACTTGGAGAATTTTTTTTAAAACCCCAAATCGACCGCTTCTCCTCCTCGCTCTAACTACATTTGCAGGGAGAAAACGGAACTAAATCGTCTCGTGGTACGAAGTAGGTACCCACCAAAACCTAGAAGGTTTCTCTTTTTGCCCTATTCCCGAGTCACGGAAATCTTTATGGACTGGTGCAGTTTTTACCGCACTCTCGTAAGATGAAAAATCACCCCTCCAATGATTCCGTCGCATTTTCGAAAAAGGTGATTTGGCTCTCGTGTTATTTCCGCAGCGAGCAGAGACAAATGTAAAGTGTGACGAAAAAAAGTGGTTTCCCACAGCCCGAAGAGAGATAGCGGAGTAAAAAAGAAACATCGAATTTGCATCGTATTCCAATTTGGCTTATGGCTGGGTTATGGTCGGAATGCAGTGCGCATGAGTCATCCAGTAGCCCATAAATACGCGAACGACTTGAATTGAAATTTACGGGGGAAAAAACTTAAAGAGTTGAAAAAAAAAAGGATCCCTCTCGTGGATATTATCCGAAATATTTTAAGAGTTTCCCTTGAAAAGGTTTATAAACGCGGAGCACTTACCAAGTTGGCATTCCGGGCCTTATATGCAAATGGATAATGGATGACTCGGAAATTATCACCCTATATGAGACTGTGACCGCGACTGCGAGAGAAAATATTATTTCTCTCGCACAAATGCAACTGCCACATATTCATGAATGATCCCTCGAGGCTAAGGTTTTTAGGCAAAGTATTCACGGGTAATAACGCATAATCAGATCAAGGAGAAATAATTTGAAAATTATTCGGCGCCAACAGAAAGGCTAAGAGCTTCCATTGCAAGAATAAAAATGCATAGAATTTATAATATGCTCCAGAGTAAATAGGAGAAAATACGAAAAATATAATTCATCCATTCTTTAATCCAGAGTAAGCTCCATAATTTCTCAAAAAATGCATCAGTTATTAATTGATAACGTTGAAGATGCAATTAAGTTAAAGACACCAAGTGCGGAAAAGGTTAGTTCTGCCAAATTATCCTGGCATTGCAAGCAACTCCAGTAGGACGATCTTAAATTCATTGTAAATGCATCAGTAAATCCCCATACGTATCTCAAATCGGGACAGAAATGAAGCGTCACGAAAAAAAGGGAGACTTCCTTTACCCTTTGCACAACCGGCGGGTCTCATTTATGAGTCATTTCACCTCATCCCAGAGGTAATTTTTTTCTACGTGCCATTTATGATTTTCCTCATCATTCTTCTCGTTCGAGGCAATCGCATCTTCACGTTCGCATGACAGTTCAATTTAAAGTCTTCTGAGCATTATGATAATAAGATGAGAAAACCTAATCGGCAACAACATGAGGCAAATTGTCTCGACTAAGACAAATGTCGTAGTGTAAGTACATGAGAAGAAAGAAAATGGACGGCGTGGCATGCGATATATATGAGATCGCAGACCAAATTACTGTAGACGACAGAGAAAAGACAAACACCAGATTGAAAAATGCTAGTTTATTTTTATTTGAGAATTCAAAGTGTAATTCCAGGGAATGAATCTCAAGGTAGGTGACCTATGATAACTAAAAATATAGACGAACAGGTCCTAAATAAGTAAAATGGCTAAAACCATTATTTTGGAGTCCTGGCGTCTAAATAGTTTCCTAGAATAAGTTAAAGCTCCACTGTAAGATCTTAATCCATCCCTTTAATTATACTCGTCTCTGCCACCCATACACCCTCCTCTACCCTCTCGCGTTTTCTTAACCACCACTCCGTCAAACAATGTGTTAAAATGACACCACCGCTAAAAAATGAGTTATGAAAACCAACCGAGTTAGTAACGATAAGGACGTAAAAGGAGTATTCATAAATACAACCACTAAAGGGAACTGGTAGGATGAACAAAAAAGGATGCCAGCGTATAAGATACGTATATTAGTACTCATATATTATATTATACATTAGCTTCATGGGTATATATTGGTTGTTTGGCGAAAACCCCTAGATTAAATCGTAACAGAAATAGAGAAAAAATTAAATTCCCAAATAAGTAATGCGGAAGTACATGAAAAAATAGGAAAAAGCTTATTCTAAAGCAAATAAGACGGGGAAGCTTCGTTGGATACATAACATTTCAAGCCAAATTAATACGTTATCATCAAAATATAACAAGAAAAGTTATCATGCGCAGTGAGATGACAAATAATTCTTAGATGTAATGGCCATTAACCATGATACATTATATAGTTGATTGAGCCTTTTATTAATAATAGGTAGTATTAAGGTGAAAGGTACATTTAAAAAATTGGATTTAAAATCTAGGATTTAAAAAAATGCATTTAATTGGTGTGTAACAGATGATTAGATGGCTTAGAACTACATACAGCTCCAATTGCAAGACCTCCATTCATTTGCTAAGCATCGTTTCGTTCGACAACACACCACCCTCTCCGGATTACTTTTCCTAAACCAGCACGTCACAAATACATGTTCTTCAATGATTCAATAATCGACGAATGAATAATAAAATTCAAGGGATCAACTACCACCTGAATATGAAGAAGAAAGAAGGTTAAAGTTGAAAGCAATTACTGAAAGGCACGAGAACAGGACGGACGATTAAAGATGACGTTTTATCAGACATAAAAATCAAGAACTACACACTGGTCATAAACACGACAAATGATTTTTACAAAAATATTTTCTAATAAATTGACAATCATGGCAGTCAAATTCTATTCTATTATTCTTGCAATCAACATAATAACTGACCTATTATTGATAATGTTTATATCTTTTTGGATTGGCTATTCGTAAAATAGTACTATGCACGAACTGTTTTCAAGCACAGTTTTGGAGTGGTATTCATCGGTAGGGGTGGTTGTATCTATTAAGTTTTGCTAGTACGCCAGTTTTTCGTTATTATTATCAATATAAAATATGACAGTCAAATTCATGAAGTGAAAAAAGGGGAAGTTCTCAGAAAAGGACGAAAAGGTCTTCCGAATATTCATGGTAAGAAAACGGGGCAATTTCACTAGCTACATATGGTATCAAAATTAATCCGCAATCACGAATGCACTGGAGGAATGACTTAAGAGATGCGTCGAAACATTCTTGTGATTACTAGCCATTTACATGAGCTATGGAATGGATATCTATTTCCTCCTTCGATTCGTAGGCATAGCAGTAAAAGGTACACAGCGTAAAACTTGGGCTATTAAACTCCACTTTTGATTGGAGGGTAACAGATGAATCGAGGGCTTAGAATTGCATTCAGCCCCCGCTGCACGATCTTAAGCCATCTCTTCAATTAAACTCGTCTCGGCCGACAATACACTCACCCCCTCCTGCTTCTCCTTAACCAGCACCCTATTCATTCGGCTCTCACCCCATGATCCCACCCCTTCGCGAAGCCCCACCAGAAAGACCTCCCCCTGTCAAATGAAGCGTCCCAACCCGGCCGCCCCTGCTCGTATTAATTAGCGGCTGAGATTCAGTTCCAAGCCTTCCAAAGATTCCAGAAACTTCCCTGTCCTTCCTCCTCCCATCCGCAAACCCACCCACAGTCTCACCGCCACCCGCTCCTCAATAAGGGCCTGCCCTAACCGACCTTCTCTCTTCCAATCTCGTCCTTGAAGGTGAACCCTTACCTATCAGGGTAACCCTAGTACATCCATTTCCATCACTTTTCCAGGCTCTTCTTTCAGATCAAGATTGAAATGCTCCAAGTTTTCACATGTGCATTTTAACCTTTCGAGTGTCAACCGGTTTTCCAGATACTATGCTAAAAGTGCCGAGGCATTTTTGCTGATTTTGCAGTAGGTTAGGAAAAAAATAGGCCTAAAAAACAACTAAAGGTATATATTCAAAACTTTTATGAAATCTTTATTGTATGTAGTTTCACCTTTTTAATGCATCATATGACGAATTATTGATAATATGAGTTAATTCTTTATAATTAAAAGAAAATAGTTAATGTTAAAATAAAATGAATACTGACTATTGAATTATTAGTGAAATATCAGCAATTAAGAGAGACAAATCAGGGGGAGCGCTATCGCGCTCCTGGCACTTTTCGCGAGAGATAGGAGGAGTCCGATAGCGCTCCCTGGCCATCTAAAGGTTAAAGACACCAGGTAATGGTAAAATAAACTCGCGTTTCCTGAAAATAAAGGGCGAACATACATTTTTCTTTTTCGCAAAGGAGGCTCAGTACGACGAAAGTATGTCATCTGACGAGAGAAGTATGAGGAGAGCTGAGTAAAAGAGATCCTAGTTGTGTCAACTGATGACCCAAAAAAGAAATATAAATGGATCATTATGATTTAATGATTAGATGATCCAGTCGATAATTTTAAAACGTACAGGTGGCAAGTATAACGACAGTAATCCTAGTACTGTAAACACGCGTTTCTATCACTTTTCCAGGTTTATATATCCGATCAAGAAAAACTTTCTCCGAATTTTACACAAGAATTTTAAATTCATCTCATAACGATAAATTAAAAACTTCTTTCCTGAAAATTACGAGAAAAAATATTTCTTTCAATTCCTTTATAATTGCCAGTTACTAGAAAACAACGTTAGATGATTAGAAAACTATAAGGAGAGCTGCGTTAAAGCAATAGCGGGAGTATCGACTAATTATGCTGGTCAAAAAACCAAGTTGGGGTTAAAATTCCAGCAGTAGAGGGGGTCGGAAATAATTGCCTTTCTATCTAGTGTAAACTGAATACCTAAGGGCGGCTATAGCCCCCTTGACCAGCCCCCCTCCCCCCTCCCATAGATCCGCCAATGATTCCCTAAACATCCTATGGAAGCATAGGGAGTTCGCGAAGTGTAACTGGGATGGGAGAGTATGGAGCTAAGGAGGAAATAGAGCAGAATATTGCGATGCGCAGGAATATTAGCGGAGAAAAGCCATGGGAAGAAATTGGGAAGGACATAGTTAAACCACGTTTATAGGGGAAAATGATCACCAGTTCAAGATAGAGTTCCTTTCAAAAAGAGCTGATGCTAAAAAAGTTTCCTCCATGAATTCAACCGTAGTTGAGTGTAAAGATATACCAGCTAAACATTTCGAGCCGTTTTAGAATTTTATCGACAGTTTTAAGAAATTTTAAAGAAATAGACCGTTACGTTTCACTTCATTTTTTTCTTCTATTTTTCCTTAAAATTTGAAAATATTTTTATTTTTGACAATTGGTCTGGATAATAATTCGATTTTTTCTGCAAACGGAGTGGCTGCCTGGCTCATTCCTAACTCGATCCGTCCACCGTATTCCCTCCATCTTCCTCCAAACCCACATCTCAAACGCCCCAATCCTGTCCCTGTCTCTCTTCCCCATCGTCCAAGTCTCACATCCATACATAAACACACTCCACACACAGCATTTCACCAATCTCTTCCTCAATTTTAATTCCAGTGCCTTGTTACACAAGGCTCACTTCATCTTCTTGAAAACTTCTTTCGCAATTCCTACCCTTCTTTTCATTTCCCCCGTACTTTTCCAGTCTTAGTATTAATTGCCAGTCTTAATACATTTCATTACCTAGAAATTAAAATTTACCGCCGAAACAATGGTCGATCGAAATAAAGAAGTGGAAAATGTAAAAATAATAGCTGACTTTCCAAGCTCGTGTTTCTATTAGGTGAATTAAAACTGGGTTAAGATAAGGAGAACTGCAGGGCTGGACTATTCCACTCGTAGGAAAGTAATATCCAGTGAATTAATGAATTTTACATCAATTATTCGCAAACCATACTTCTGGAAAAACCAATCCGTCTTTCGTAATCGCATTCCCAGGCGTTCTCACCACAAGCGCAACTCCGCCCCAAGCTACCCCCACCCCATTCCCTTCCACCCCTTGCAGCTGCGAGATCCTCAATCGCAAGTTCAGGGGCGTCTTCTGCTGACGCGAAGCTTTAAAAGGCTGTTGAGGGTGGTGGAGAGGAAACGCGATGGATGGAAAAGATTTTGCATGGCAACCGTTCATTGTCCCCCCGAAAACCATATCAATCATTACGCCTAGAAAATAGATCCTAAAACTCTCGATAGGAAAGCTGAAATAATCTTCAGAGGAATATATATATCATAAAGTTTTTCACGTATCGAATGTCACACATGACATGGGCAATCTACCAGGTCCTTCTCAAGATTAAGGATCTTCAAAGACCCATTCTGCTTCAACATTATTAAAAGTTACATGCATATTTTGAATGAAACACTGTAGTTGCTTATTCGAGTTGAATCATTGATTATATAGCTTGCTAATAATAATGAATTATTAGCAAGCATGACGAATTATTCCATATTTTCCTGAGGCCGATTTTAAGGTTGACCAATCAGGGAAGAGAAAAGAACAAGGCGGGAAAATCAGACCAATCAGCAGCCACCTGGAATTCACCCTCGGCCTATATATTCTGGCGAGATTTTCGCCAAAAATAGATCCATTCACAGAAAATTGGAAATCTTCCAGAATAAATCAATACGCCACCTTCTTCAAACCAATCGTCTTGTAAGAATCTCCGACATCCTACCTACGCAAAAACTCCCCACCATAAATGATTTTATTTCCAATTTAGTCACTAATTTTAAGTCCAGGCTGAAGGGTACAAAAAATACATTACTTACAGACATCTGGAATTATGATCCTCATATTCCAACGACACATACACTGCCTCATCAAGTTACTCTTCCATGAGTCTTTTCTATGTCTTGACCTCCTAATCTTAGGTTTCAATATTCATAAATTCAATTTCAAAGGTATATATTTGTTTGTATTTAAAAAAATAAAAATATTAATAAAAACATACATGGAAATCTCTTTGCTAATGCTATGTAGCAAATATAAAAAAAATACTTTAAAATATCAAAAAGAATTGGGAAAAAAAATAATAAAATATTTGTGATAAAATATTATCAAAAAAATAATACATAATAATAAATAACCAAAAAAATAAATATTTTATAATGTAATAACATTGAAATGTTTTACCAATGTAATGGCTACCAAAAAGCCAATATTCCTGTTTTAAATATTTAAGTTGTAAGTTCCTATTTAACACAGACAACACAATACACCCACAACAGTACACGTCCGCCATTTTTAATTTAATCATTCTTAACTGCCTTGTTGGGGTGAGCCAAGGCTTACCGGTAAAGCATTAAATCGTGCCTTCGGCGCGACCAGAACGTGACTATGTTGTCACGTCACTCGCCTTAGGGATGAAAACCAACTCGAAACGTCGGCATCAATGGAAACTTTGCCCGGTGGACAGCCCGAGTGCAACGACAACGCGTTGTAGTGTAGTATACTCGTGACAAGAGCTCCCTCAGAACTTCCACCCTGCACACACGCGTCCATGGGAGGCGCTCCATGAGAAGCTTTTCCGCATACCCCATGCCACAACCCCTGAATCAATCCTCGTATACCTCACAACCCTCACGCACCTCGCCCAAGTTCAAGGAAACCCTCCTCGCAACTACCGCACGAGACGTCTTCATTTCCACCCCGACACCAGCCGACGCCTCCACCCCGTAAGACCTCGCAAAACCCCGCGGGGACCAAAAGGGGGTTTGCCCCGATACTTCAATCGTTAACGCCGGCCCCGCTGCCACAAACCCAAACAGCCCTTCTCACTCGCTGATACTTCGTACCCACTCTGCCATCTCCCGTCTAATCTTCCGCACGACGCGAGAGAACTCTCATAAGCCCTCAAACCTTATACCATCCCCCTCCGAACTGCAAAGCCAACTTCAACAGGACCTTATCTTCATCCATCATGCTCATCCCGGCTATACTAAACAATCCCCTCCCTCACCCATGGTCCCCGCCTCACCCTTGAGCTCATAATTCTTCCCTGTGTGTCTCCCCTGCTGGTCCGATTCTTCACCTCATTCCCCGACTGCTAAGGTGAAGTCTCCTCAGCCACAACATCCCAGCCGCGTGGGGGGGAGAAGATGATCTATCCCCCCCTCCAACTGATCTCTCCTGCGTTACCCATCCCTTCTGTTACCGCCACGGACGTGTATCATGAATTATTAGAATTGATGAAGTGCTGCATCCCTTTGGAACTAAAACAGATATCATGTACAAAATTACCGGTGGTTTACCAAACTCAGCTGCATGCCTTATTACAGATTGGTTTCCAAGGCAGACAGAGCAAGAGTGAAAGACTCCATTGTTACTCTCCCCTATTCTCTTACCTTATGTCATGCAATCCGTTGCACATAACGCCAAGGTAAGAGAACCAAGTAGGGATTATGCTAATTACAAAAGTAACTCACTGACAATCAAATCTTATTAAACATTGAAACACCTACTAATTCATACGACCCAAAACTAATGAACAATTTTTTCGATGAAAAAATTCGCAACTATATTCAAATGAATTTGTTTTTACGAAAGATTTGGCTCATTTTAGGTGTAAACATCTTACTTCTCTACAGCCAACCATGCATTATCACCTTATCTCATCTACTTGTCGCTTTCAACATTCGCTTACTTTATTTCACCTTGTCTCCGCAGATTAATAACACCTTCTATCTCCTAATTACCATATATCAAGTTTCATCGCCCTTAATATTATGCCTGACGTTCCTTAATTATTCGCTACCTCGATCAAATCAAATTGTTGATTTTCTGAGTTTTTGATAATTATAATTTTGCCAACATATTGAAATTCTAAAAACTGGTAAGTATCATAGGGGTCTTCTCCCGTGCCTATTCATGACCGCGGCTGATTGCATGTTTTTTCCCATTGCATTTCTTGGTTTTCTTTCCAAATTAATGCATTTCTTTGATAATTCTTAGAATTACTCTTCGTATTGTCCTGTCTTCATTCTTGTATATTGGTAAAAACCCTGTATTTGATGCAAACCTTAAATGGGTAAACTATTTTCAATCACTGAATTTTTATTATGCAATTATTTTTTTCATTTGAATTTTTGCGCAAGAGACAAATTGCATTTTGAATTTTGGTGAGCAGTCACTCCCAACCAAACACTCCTATAGACAAGGCGGACGACTCGATAAAAAAAAGGGGGAAAACCTTAATATGAAATATAAGAACTGCTTCCCAAATTTCCGACAAATGTCTAACTGCCACTGGACTAATTTATAACAATTAACTTACATTTTATGTTTTAAATAACAAGTTTAATACCATTGTCAAGTTAATAGGTTCAAGGAATCGGGTTGTTTTCAAGGTTGCATAACTATTTACTCATAGAGAAAGGTGTATTTGTAGTATCCGAGTTACATGACCCCGTACTAAGCGTTTATTTTCACGCGGGGAAAATAAACTGCAGTCTCGTAATATTTTCACACCACCCCGTGGCAGCGGCGACCGGAAGCTTTGGCATTTACTCCGCGGTGAAAGTTGAGTCCGAGGCTCGCGGAAAATGTACGTGCGATCGCCGACAGCGCCCGGAAGGAAGGGGTCGGAAAGTGGTGATTTCGGATATTCCCCGGCGGCAGAAGGCTTAATGATCCCGGGATTTTCGTAGGGGATGTAAAGGAGAGATATGAAACTATGTACGTATTTCGCTGTCAATAATGAGGCTGTCTGACTCCCTGAGTACATAAATATAAACAATAGAAAATTTGGCTCATGAGCATGACAACTACATTGAAAACGAAAAAAATCTCACATCACATTATTGCCTCCCCCTTTAACCTTGCCGTGTCTCACTAGATCGTTATTGACTGATTTTAACAACATTGTTAGTGAATTTTTGTATATATTCAGCAAATTTAATAGTCCAGAAAGCGACAAAGTAGGTATCAGGATAAAAAAGTTATTTATAAATATTTTAACTACAAATCCTTTGATAAAATTATAGTTGCATATCTGATCGTAACGAAGAAAGCGAGGCCTAAGGAAATGAACATATAACTAGGTTTTAAGTACTTCTTTAAGCCACTATTATTTCCATTGCCCTTAAGAATCCAGAATTTGAAAGTTTCAATTTTGTCCTTATCTTTCAGTGACTGCGCGGGCACATTGAGCGCTCATGTCAGTATAAATTTACTCTGAGAGGGAAGGGTATATCAAAGATGACAAAAACTTCTTAAAAGAAGATAATTATGTTAAAATTATTGCCTAGCGACGAAGAGCGTGCACTTTGTACCACCAACTAGACTTCAGCTCTTACCATGTCGAATTCCCTGAATGAAATTTAATTGATTGCACTAAAAACAGTTTTTCATTCATAAGTACCCGGTACACTCCTAAATTTCTTCACAACGGTTTGAAAATAACATAATGCATTGCACAGTTATTACGCTCACACTCGCATTGAGTACGATTTGAGATCAGCCGGATTTGTCAGAGACTGGAATAGGTTACGCCTAAACAACAGGAGACGTGTGTCTCTGTGACATTTAAGGATGAGAATTGGAGGATAACTAAGCCGTAACACACAAGGACAAGATCAAAGGCAAGACGCATCGTTATAAAGAAGCGTATCTGGTCCTTCCATGAAACGTTCCGCTTCGCCACAGAGGAAGAATCGAATGGGGACAGCCAGTCCGTCACTGACGCATAGCGATGAAATTCCACTGCGCACGCTCACACGGTCCCATTTTACTAATCCCAATTTTCAATGTATCCCATTTCCTCTCTTTCCAGGGAGCTCATAGTCGCAAGGGCATGTGTTGTGTGCCGCCCTAACACGACCTCTTCAACCGTGACATTAACCCATTGTTACGGACCCTTCGTCTGCCCTGAGCCCTTTTTCGGGCCATTTTAATTTCCACCAGACCCAGAAAGGCTCTCTCGCCCCTCCAGCAAAGCTGCTTCCCTCTCCAGGCGGCTCCCGCAACTACCAACTTCCCATTCCGACACCACCCACTCTCACGTGAGCCACGCCGACCAACCCAAAAAAAAACAGAAAAAGAAGTCCCCCATCCCCCTGTTCACCCGCAGCCGAGTTCTAATTCCGCCGGTCTCTTAGGGTCCTTGCCCCCTCGCCTTATCCCCCACTTGTCCGAAGACACGCCCGCGTTATTAAATTTTTGAATCCCGGCCGCCCACTCGAGTGATAGAGAAATGTTGAGGTGGCGTTGCGTCGTTTGATTGCTGTTTCGATTCATTTCGCGGTCGCATCAAACTGCTTCGATTCTATCCGTACCTATGTTCTTTCGACTTCGGTGGTCTATGCGTATTCTATCCACACATGCGTCAGAGAATAAAGCGATATCTGTGTCAATTACAAATACATCTACATGCAACCCTGAAACCCGCCCAAAAAGGCGTGAGGCAGAGGGTATTAGTATACCAGCCGTTTAAATGCAAAAAGAAAATGCTCCAACAAACTTAAGACTAGCATTTATTAAGGTCTTTTATAGTGCGGGGGAAAAAGCATTCCATACCATTCCGTTCGGTAAAATATCTTTAATTTATCGCTTCTGTCGGTCCTGGAAACATAGTTGTGCTCTTATATGATGTTCTCTGAGTCTCTCTTAAAGATATCTATTCTCAATTGCTGAAGCAATCTAACAGTAAGCCTAGAGCGCAGCCGCCGAGTCCCCAGCGGCTCCCAGCCTAAATTACTTAACATCTGCGTAACGCTATCTGTACGCCCGTAGCAGTTGTCGACGAATCGCTCTACTTTCCTTTGTATTGTATTAAGTTTACGGATTGAAATATCCATGTAAAGCAAGGCAGAAATAGCAATCACAACCAGATCTTAACAGAGCCTTTTGATTTAACTCCTTGTGTTATATTTTACCATACTGCAATTGGCATCTAAAAGAACAGCTGGCACTCAGCGACGTTTTGGCTTGCAATCAAAGACAATACACTAAATAAAATGATCTTAGGTTTCGAACCGTGTGAGAGAGATAGTCTTCAGGGAATGCCACTAATGCCGTTGAGTTGTCCCGCATTTATACTACTTTGTCGAGGTGTCTACTCATTGACTGGAATTTTTCGCGACTTAATTTCCTTCGTGTTGGTGCAAAAATATACTCCTTTGGTAATTGGGTGTTTTTTTCCACTGTAGTACTATACATATTCAGGTATATAATGGAAGGATTTCTGAGAGCCGCCATATGGATCTGTGATTATTGGACGGTACTCAGGCATTAATAGTTAATAATAGCGGCAATTTCGGTCCTTTAGCCGAGAGTTATCCTTAGGGCTAACGTTCTTTATTCACACTGACCAAAGAACGTTTTGTAGACTACAGGGACGACGCGTAGATTAAAATTAGATTTTTACTCAGTAAAACACCCGGAAAACCACATAGACGAAAAGCACCGGCTTATCTCCTTCCAAATATTGAGTTGTGGCGCGCAAAGCCCATGCTGTGAACCATCGCACATAAAAATTTACTTCAGACAGACTGATGAACTCTGTGATTATTCTATTTCAAGCCATGGCTATCATAGATAACTATTTTCATGGTTTCGGAGGACATTCGCAGTATTATATCCCATTTAATTTATGCTAAAACCAGGCATTTCCTTGCCCCAAACAAGAAAACAGACACAGAAAAATCCAATCAACCCTTCCTGCACTAATCTAAGCCCTATGCCCTAGTTACTTGGGTCATTCCCGAATCAACACACTCTTCCTTGAAGTGACGCCTAAATTCTGCCAACGTCTAGCTTTCAAAGCTAGTCTCCATTATTCTAATTCCCAAGCGAAAGCATACCATTCGATTCAATGAAATGAACCACGATATCATTACTCATTCGGTTACTTGTATATAACCAATAAAAAAATTACGGGCATAATAGTGTTGGCGTATCATTAACAGCACATGCTAAATAAGACCAACCATGCCAACAATTTGGACGTTCCAAGGTAAACTATTATTACACAAAGGCACTTTCATGCCATTCGCGAAATATTTTCTGAGAAAATTCTCATGGCACCCATTAAAAATGGGGAAAAATAACGTGGTGTTATACAATCATCCCATTTCTAGTGCCAATTACTAGCATACCTATACCCAGGTTCTTGCCTGGTCCACCCTCCAATACTAAAACACACATCCCAATTATGCCCTAGCATACTTACCTCAAAGAGAACCACTTTAATCTTCTTTTTTCCTAGCAAAATACTTAAATTGATTTTTATTAGAGTTACCATGGCACCAGAATTCATTCAATATCTTACTAGTGAATTACGAAAACACCCAAATCGATTGGAAATCACAGCATCATGGGATTTGGACGCAGGCATACCGCGATACCACTATGAATGACCTCCATTGATGTATGCCAAAGGTTAGACCTCCCATTAAGGAAATTTCGCCCCATTTTCTATCTAATATATCGCTTGTATTTATAATACTTTTCGTAGTCTGCATATAACATTTCCATCGGAGTAAAATCCTATCGCTCCAATGAATATCACACAACCGCAAACCCCTGATACCCCGGTTCGCTCCCGATCAACCCGCCAATACCAGCAGATATGTCCCAATTCTACCCTATCCCTCACTTCAAGCCTTCACCCCCTCCATCCCCCCGAATCTTCTAATTTCCAAGGGAAAGCCTTTAATTAATTCGTTTTCCAATCATTCCATTCTTTCTCTTCCCGTCTACCACGTGGTCGTCCCTTCTCAGACTTTCCCGCATGGACGCGCCACCCTACCAGGGCGCAACCTACTCTTTCTCAGGGTCCCCCTTTCCTCCCGCTGCCACCCCGGAAACTTTTGCCCTGCGTCCCTCAAACCAGTCCTTTTGATCCCATTCAAACGGCAGCGCGAAGGAAAAGAAAAGATTTCGGGTGCGGTGGAAGGGAAAAGGGTTGGAAAAAAGTAAGAGAACCCTTATTCCACCCACCCACCCAGGGGTATAATTCATTTCCATGGTAATTTTGTTCGGCAGACCCGTCCAGGATAAATTTCATTATTAATTTGCACCCGCCAATTTCACTTGGGCTCACTTTCTTTTCACGTTCCTCCCCTTCAAATATTCCTTCCCATACATTTATCTTTGCGCTCGCATACATATATTTCCGCAAGATTCTTTTGACCCGTGTTACCAAATAAAATATTACAGGGTCCTCTTTTTATCGCCATTCGGTTGATGGGAAAGAAAAAAATGAGCCTCAAACTCCGTTTCATCTTTTCCCTCCACAGCCACTTCATCTCGCAGTAAAAATGATCCGAAGGGCGCCTAATTTCCAAGAAGATGAAAGATGCCGAGCTAATCTCGTCAGATGGTATGGGGGGGGGGGGGGAGCTGGTCATTCGCCGCTTTGACCTTCTTTCCTTCCGCATTGAACTCTTTCCACGCCCAAAACCGAAGCCAAAGGCGTTCCCAAGCCGCTAGACCTCAAGGCGTTCTTCGAGAACTGGATAATTTTAGTCAATGAGAGCGCAGTTTCGCAAACGGTTCATCCTTGCCCCACTTTAATTCCAATGAAATACTTTCACATCCTTCAGACAGGAAGAAACGAGTCTCACTATCAACATGGATCACGAATTCCAAACGGCTCCAACTAGGTACTGCAATTGTTTTAGTATTTTACTTCCATAAAAATATTCTTTTCCTTATATCTCCACGATTTCCAGCCCGTTATATTTTTATAATTAATGAAAAGCAGTGGTCGGTCAACCACATTTCATGTTTCGCTTGCGGTCCTTAAATGAAATTAATGCGCCAAACTTGTGGTTATAAATGGTTTTATACCTATTAAAAATAAGTATAATGCGTGTACAGAGACTAAGCCTATTAGATATAGATATATCACTGGTATTTTAGGACCCACGTAGACATGATATGAATATGCAATAAAGGTTTGATGTTTGCAATAAAGGTAAGCCAACTCTTTATGTAGGACAAAATTGAACGCGGTAAGCCAATAAACTATGCAACGCTACACTAATAAAACTACACCCAGTCATATGAAAACGGTAAAAACGGTCGTGATGGATTTTCTAACTTCGAGGCAGCGAGAAAAACAATATCACAATAAATGCGCACGTAAACCTCCTTAAAGATCCAATACACTTTTCTTCAGAAATTTCTTTAACTTCGGTTGTGAATAGTGCAGTTTAGTTTGCAATCACAAGCACCAAAAATTAGCTAATATGAACTCAGTTCTCCATCATTTTCCCGTTTTTGTTCATAATTCTCCACAAAAATACAAGCACTGCAAAAAGGAAATCTCACAATTCTGAGGGAGCACGAACGCATTCCGGTCTAATGCATTGGCATAAGATTTCCCTCTTTGGAATTGAACCCGATACGAATTCAGTTAGTCTTGCTATTGATTATCAAATTTCCTTCCCTCACAGATGCTTCCTTTGCAAATTTGCCAATTCCCTCTTTCCAATGCCAAACCCCTTCTCGCTCGCGCATTCCATATCTCTCCGCGCCATCTTCAACAGCCCTTATGTTCTTTCCCTTAAGTTTCCCCCTTCTTTTCACTGAGAAGTCATTCCGCTGTCTGGGAGGTACTCTAATCCACACTGTTAAAGAAGGTGTTCAGTGACCGTACAAAAAAAACAAAAAATAGCGTCTACTAATTTATTCACACGATTTAAGGTTTATCCTGGGTTTTATTTTTCCAGTCATTATAAGGTTTACATAGATGTTAGATTGCGCACAATTCTTTTTGCCTCACAGACACGGAGTCAAGAGCGTGGCTGTATGTCATGCTGCGAGAAAACTATCTCGATGGGCAAAATTAATAACTTTGGTAAAATCGGACGTGATCGCGTCCATTGAGTACGAAATGAGCCAGTAGGGTGGTTTCTTATTATTTTTATTGCCTAAATTGAAAGATTACTACTCCTGGAGTACGTATTTCACGATTTTAGATTTTTAAATGACAATATCTATTTTTCGTGATCAAATTAAAAGTGAACATTTTCGGAACATTGGCGAGATGAAAGACAAATTAAGATACAGCATCGATTAAGAACAACTCAACCAGTGAATTACTTCGTCAATACCCATTGCATTCATTTTGGCTAACTGCAGAGCATGATTTTCATTAATAAATTTTGTTGCTCCATTTAATGTATTTATTTGCAAGTAAATCATTGAAGACACAAGTTAAATTTTAAGGTCTCCGACCCATAACTGCCATTTTTAGTCTAAATAATTGCACGGAAACACAGTTGATTTCGTACCGAAAGCTCTCTTTATGTTTATAAAGCTACGTAATAGCACACGTAATTATGGCATGTTACTGTTGCTAATGGGATAAGTATAGATAATCTAGCACTCATCAAATTTTTCGTACGCTTAGAAAAGCATTACGTATAAAACGATTACGAGTAGGTAATAAACAGGTTTTCGAATTCAACTGGAAGTGAATGGAAGAAAAAGAAACTTAAAGCGAACGTATTGCAGCTGCCAGTCGACGAAGCAGGGTTGGGAAAAGGATATTCTGAAATTTTCATGAAAGCGCCACCTACCACGCTTCTTGACGAAACCTCATGAAGACGAGAGAGGAAGAAAAGATAAGGGATTCCTCATCATCAAGGACGGCTCTCATTATCTTGCTCCTCCCTCATTACATCCTTTCATTTCCTTTCGCCAATCCCTCCCCTTCCAAATTTGAAGTGATGAAAGCCTTGCCATCGCCTACATGCAAGTACGGAGAGAACGGCGGCGTTACTTCAACTTATCCGAAGCGGTGAGGGAGCACATGCAGTATTTAAACGCTAGATCACGCTAGAGGAAATATGTAGTTCGTAATTCCCCGAAAAAAAGGGAATGAATCGTTCTAATTTAGATTCCCCGAAAAAAAGGGAATGAATCGTTCTAATTTAGATTTCAGCGAATCGAAACGCACACAATTGCATGCTTCAGAAAGCATTCATACACCGTCTTTGTACAGGCAATAGGATAGTATAGAACTTGAATTCCCACGAAAATATACTCTTACACAGACATAAAGCCTCGCGTACTCGGGAAGGAAGGACAGTCTTCTAGTCATCATAACATCGGCATACTCTGAGGACAGCAAAGACTACGCGAAGCGAGGATGAAAAATGTGAGCAATAATATCACATGACAAATTCAAGGTAAAAAACAGCGAATGTAAGAAAAATTCAGAGCCTCCTGCACTAGAGCTCCTGCCCTCGAGAGAGCTGAGGAGAATAGCAGGTATACCAACCACATCCACAGTAGATGACTTATAGTCTAGTCTACTAACCTATGTAAACCTTAATGCATGTTTCTTAATTTTATTCTTATTTCTAACAGCATATGGTAGTATAATTTGCTAGTATGCCTGTCGTATTTTGTACTGTGTGGTGTGCATGTTCTAATTGCATGCTGGTGATTGATCACCCCCTGCCACACACCCTAGAGGTTGCTCGCAGGATTATTATGCGGATGTAGATGAAATAACACACAATCTACCGGCACGAGAACAACGACTAAGACAAGCAAACGTTACGCAAGAGGAGAACGGGGCACGTGAGCGATTTTGTATGGCGGAAGGGAGTGGAAGAAAGGTTCGTTGGGATGAGAGGAAGGGCGAGGACAATGGGAGAGACGGAATAAACGCCCCGCGGAGCGAGAGATTGTGAAGATAATGACGGCTGAAGGAGGGAAGGGGGGACAACTCGGGGGGCGTGGTGCGAAACGCCATAAGATTTCGGGGAAGCAGTCCGACTCAAGCCGGGAGAGATAGAGGCGCAGCCAGGTGCAACGAACACTGAGAGAATGCTGATGAAATTCGGGGCGATGGAAAGCGACCCAAACGCATTATACCACGTGGCCAGGTGCATTTTTGCGTATGCCTCACCTATGATAAGGAAGAAAAAACCGCTCAATTAAGCACAAAACGCTAGGTGACCTTAAGAAGAGAATGACAAGTCCTTTTTACATGTAAACCCCAATTTTTACGGCGGATTCGGGTGCGTCGCATAATCCTCACTTAATTCTTCAAATAGATTAGAAGTATTTAAAATAAAGCTCACCTCTGAATAGTAGGGTTCCAAACGGGTCATATTTCCTGCATCTGGTTGAGTTTTCAAAGGCTTTACAAGAAGCTTTTTATCAGAGAAAAAGTTGAAATGAAATTTTCATACATAATATTTAATGGACTATTGATTAAAGCCTACTGAAAACACCCTGAAACTTTCAAAATAGCATGATAATATTAAACAAGCAGTACCATACCGGCAACAATTTATTCACTAAACCATTCACAGATAATAGGCAGGATTAAGGTTTTTGCGACTTCATGGGCCACCAATTGGGATACAAGTGAGAATGGATGCATAACAATGCCTACAGAAGTACCTTAAGGGATGAATAATAACGTATTCAATAGATCTCCAGAAAAATTAATATCAGCCGCAGCATCTTCAAACAAAAATAACAAAGATATGATATACGCTAAGAGTATTCATTTCTTGCGGCCGGTCCTATAGCGTCTGGTTAAGTTTTTTTCGATGCATTAAAATAAGAGTCAATTATGTCGCCCATTTTAGGTCATTTGTTTCACTAACGGCTCTCCTGAACTATTTTTCACTACTTTTATTTTCAATTGCAGTGAAACTTGCCTTTAGCGGAACCTGAGTTAAGCAGAAACCTGTCTTATCCGGAAAACTTTGTTGGTCCTGGCAGTCACAATAGGGTTTTACGTGCATTGGTGCCCTCTGTTAAACGGAAACTGTCAATCGCGGAAACGGAATCGATTCCCGGGCACGTGTTTCTTGGTTAAGCGGAATTGCAAAAAAAATCCATCGACAATTTTTACCGCAAGGAAATAAAATCCTAAAATGTTTATGCATATGAAGGTTACGACGGTATAATGTTCCGGTTAACGCTAACTGGACATAGTAAAATCGGTCCTTATAGCTTACAAAATAAGCGGTGCAAATAAAAAGTCGAAATTATATTTAAGTCATAAGTATTTTTTCCTAGCACTTTTCATTGCGTTTGCGGTGTAGGTATCTTCAACTGTAGGTAACGTGGCCGACAACTACATTATACAGCTCATGCCGGAGTGGCACCTCATCTTCGTACGCCTCGCTCAGCTCAGGCCAGAGGGTTTGGGCTGCCTGTCTACTAATGGCTGGTCGATGGTCCTCTCCTTTTGTTCACAGCCCAGGTGTAAGAGGAGTTGAAGGTAGACAGGGTAGTATATGAAGTGGCAGTGGACGGAAATGGAATGGTGGAAGTTGGAAAAGACCTTGGTGTAGGCGACGGAGGGTGTGGGGAATTAGAATGCACGTGAAAGTGGATTGGGGGAAATCAAAGGAAGCAGCTCCCCACCCTTTCTCTCTCTCTCTCTCGACGCTTAATGCGTTCCGACCAAATGGGCAGAGGCATCCAGCCAGAGAAATCCATGATTCAACATATTATCGAGCCACGCCGCAGAGGAAGCGAACACGACCGCCCACGTTTTCAGCTTTCAATAACCATGGTGTTCTATCCCGCGTTCGGTTCAAGGATCCCAAATGATTTCTCTGATTACTATCATCAGTCAGCATTTCGAAGATCGAAATTTAACAGGCCTCCCTAGTTCCGCGATGAGTTTTGTTCAAGTTGATCACTTATTGTAGCTATCAGTACCTATGTTATATTAGCTCGCATGAATAAATAACCCAACTATGATACAAAGAGTATTGGAAGAACAATTTATCGCGAGGCCAGTTTAGGTGTTACAACATGATAATTTGAAATGAATATGTATAGAACTTTACGTAAGGAATTAAATTTTCATTATTCTTTCTCGACGTTAGAACAGAATCTAAACAGTTCAAAATTAAGTTTTTATCTAGCTCTTCAAAAATATTTTGCACCAAAATCAGGATTCTAGCACAAATCAATTACAAAGGGTCAATGCTTAGGGCCCAATATTAATAAAGTGTAGCAATTTTTTTTCCAGAGTCACTTTTGCGTGAGTACAATCAGTATTAAATCTGACATTAGTGTAATAATGTAATTGAAACGTACATAATTCACAGATATCTGTTATATTTAAGCCCTACATGAAATTTAAATCCATGGTAAAAACCAATTCATTGCAAATCAAATAACAAAGTACCATTTTCAGATGAATTCACGAAAATCATTGAAAAGGAAAATTAGAGCACGGAAATAGGGACAACATGAGGCATTGATGGAGACAAGTACTAGGAATAAGGATAAGAAGCTGCGAAAAGTTTACAGGGTACTGGAGAAATGCAAGCCTACTCTTTCCCATCCCTACTGGTTTCAGGGTAATCAAAGGTCTGGCCGCGGTACCCAATACGCCAATGTCGGACCCATCTAAACTACTTCGTCTAGAATCCACAGGCATCTGGCAGGATTAATCCTTTATAACCCAGCTCTGCTTCTAGTAGAAATTAAATTTCAAACTTTCTCATTTAAAAAATGAGAAAAATTTCTACTCAATCATAATTATTGTGGCAGCTACACATATCGCCATTAACCTTTAGAGCACAAAAGGACACGTAGGTTAAATCTTTCTTGAATAAAGCTGAAAATGCATACATTTTTGATGTTGCTTAGAAGCAACATTGGGTTTTAGCGGGTAAGGTGCTTCGTGAGTTCGTGAGCCAAATATAGGTATCCAATTGATAATAACTAAATAAAAAATCCTGGATTAGGTACCTTTTGGGATTGAATGATAACGATTTCAATTGTTCATCCAGAATATATAAACCTCAGCTGAAGAACCTTAAAGATCATGAAAATATCAATATGCAGACCAGAAGAAATAATCAACCATGCTGATGGCTTCAATTATATTTAAATTATTATCACTTCATCCACGATGCATCATCAACATTGGGTACCGATTCCAATGACTACTTACACCGTGAAAGCAAAGAGAACATTTTCATTTTTTCATTACATATTCACCATATTATGCTAGAGGAAGCACTTCAGGATGAATTCATTGCATTATTCAGGTTAACTTCTTATTAGCGTCTTAATTTAGTGCAGGAATACCACGTTTGAAAGAAAAGAATGATGTGTTTAGATTCGATTATTTCACCTGTACGCCTGAACAGCACTCTTCTAGCTTTGAGAACAATGACTCAGTGATTTAATCCGAATATTAGTGCAGATGCGCGTGAAGCTCATCGTAGACGCAGCCACAGGCGAGTGAATTTAACACATGAAGGGAATGGGGGACCAGTTCGTTTCCCCGGGACACCTCGCAATTCCGAGGATTTAATTTGGGGCTGTCCGAAGGATTCATCCGAAATTCGAACCCGGGACCATTAAATCAGTGGCGAAGCACTCTGTCCACTAGATTTACACGTTATAGAATGAAGCTGATCGAATGATTTAAGGATTAGCTTTATGATTTGACAAGAAGGATACCTAATGGTAGATCAGTTAATAAAAATACAATAAGAGAGATGGACTAGAACAGATAGATTCAGAATTTAGTTTTTTTCACGATCGATAAAAGGCTATAACGGCATCGTTAGGACTTAATAACGACTTAGTTGAATTTTTGTGCCGCCTACTGATTTATGTATTCCCTTACGCATAATTCTGAATAGGGTAGTTTCCTTCATCAAAGAAAACGAAAGGCATTGATTGCAATTCCTTACCCACTATTAGTGTATTCATAACACACAAATAATTTAGTTTTACAAATCCCAGTATAGACGAATGTTGACGGTCAGTTTTAACATAATTTGCAAAAGGCCAGATTGGCGCCCATGCGATGCCACTCCACGTGACGTCACGGAGACCTAGATTCTATAAGGGTAGATAGGAGTTTTACATCGCCGGAGATTAACAATGCATGCATGAAGAACAGAGCTCAGGGAAACTTCTTTTAATTATCACCTATTAAAATTGTCAATGGTCGGAAAGTTTCCTTCGTTTGTTAAGGTATTGATAACCCTTACTTAAGGCAAGCACTACCTACTAGCAGCCTGTATCGCCGCGGAACACATATCCTCGCCCCAAGGTCACCTCACACGGCAGCAGCGGGAACCAGAATGACGTCACACGGGCTTTTACCAGCATTCATTCTTAGCCGTCGCGTTTTCGCGCGCTTGAAAATTTTCAGTTTTCATTTAATCCCGCAAAATATATATCGTCATTTAAAAATCTAAAAGCGAGAAATGCGTCCTCCATGAGTAATGATCTTTCGATTTAGACAATAAAAAAACCATAAGAAACCACCCTATGTTCCTAATAATTGTAACAGCATTTTTTTGCATGTTCTAGCTTCATAGGCAGATTGTCTTCATGAGCAGGTGGCAAGTTTTGTCTTGTCGTGAATTTGGACGTGCAATTCAATGGTAAGTGTAAGGTGTGCATGTGGGAGTCGTCTTGCATGTTGCAGATTGATCACTCCCTGCCAAACACCCTTGAGGGGGCTCGCTTGGGTATTATGTAGGTGTAGATATAATTCGTTCGGACGCGAGGCATAGGGACTTAGGACATGTACCTATGCAGAGATCGGAGTTTGCAGAGGATACGTAATGCCAGGGGGGGGGGTTCGGATAAGGGACGTTGTAGCCAGACGCCCGCGTATCGGGCCGATCTAAACTACTCCGCCGAGAGTCTGCATAGGACTGGCATAAGGGGCGGCGCGGGGCCGTGAGTCAGGGGCGGCATTCGGATGGGGAAATTGCCGAGGTGCCATAAGGGGGGGGGGTCGGCTTAAAGGGGTGCAGTTCCCCCATACCACAAGGGTGGGAAGGAGTTACGGGAGGGAGGTTTGTGTTGAGGCGAAAGAGCGGCAAAATCTGTGTCGGGGTGAGGAGTTTAAGGGAAGGGCGGTGCTTGGAAGGAAACAGAAGTTCTGGGTCTGGCGAGAAGATAGGGTTCAGAGGAGATGAGGCCAAGGAGATGCGATGCGGGAAGAAGAAAAGGGTTTTGAGGGATGGAAGCGATGCACGTGGCTTGCCTCAACGGATAAGAAAGGAAGGGTTGAGCTGGAAGGTATCTCGGCATATCCATTCTTGAAGGCTCTATACGATTACTATGAAATTCTCGAACTTCTCCATGTATCTATTATATTAAAAGTATGGTTTAATGTTTTGAATGAATGCGTCACCGCTTGACAGCATCAGGTTGGCATTTCATTGAATTAAACTCCAATCAAAATTCGTTCGAAATTGATACCAAGCGTCAAGAAAAACAATTCTAGAAAATTCCGTAGATGTAGCATGTGTTACCGTGAAAATTTTCAACGAGATTCCTACCCCTGATTATAGTTCTAAGCTTAAATTGAAAATCGCGATGATAATGACGGTGAAATATTTATTATGGTAGGCTTTCATGAGAATACCATGCACCCGCGGGGTACACAATTTCCTGAATACTGACTGCAAATATGTTAATTAGTGGAATACATTATATGGTTGTGCTCAAAATTATACGATTTTTTTCACATTAAACCTGTCTCCTATACGCTAAAATAATTCTTCAATAGTTACAATTCATTCATTGTCTTTTCATCTGAATAGAGGAAATCCACAGCTAAAAGCTACAACATGTCCTGAAGGGAACGATAACGGTAGTTGGGTAATGATAGATAATTGAGTAATGATAACGTCTCTCAGGCTTCTGCGAGGTTTGTATTTGAGTGCATAGTCATTTTCAAGGTTACAACTTAAACATAGCATTTGACGAGTCTTCTGGATCGTGCATTTTGGCTATCGTGCACCCTAGACGCCCCAGTCGAGTCAGTATCTCACGCACCAGCTTGGAGGTTATTCTTAAGCAAAGACAGCAGTAGAACGCGAAGACGCGACGCGGTCAGTAATATATCCAATGGTAAAGCGGTACAACGCACACTAAAACCAAAGTACTTACTCCTGATACAAACGAAGCACACGCGCTCGTGAAGGGAACAAGGTCAGAGTATGCTGGACTCGACGTTTACTTCTTTCAAATATGGATAAGCAAATAACGTCGTCTGAGGAGAAAGGCAAAATATTCTAATGAAGATCACGTCACCACATTGAGAAAGCACTGTTAAATTTTTTTTTCGAGTAGCTCACAATTTATATTCGTATGGTATTGCATTTGGAAAAGGCGAATGCAGCCTAAGGTCATTTACGGTATGAGGAAAGGATGGGAAGGTTAGGTGGCGAGAAATCCGGCGTCCGCATTAGCCGCCTCTTAACTATAGGCATCGTGGGGACCAAAGCCTAACGCCCTATACGACACAGAAAGAGCTGTGCTTGTTGTGCCTCCAACAAAATACTGAAGCATATACCGGATAATACCTGAAAAATGCCCACCACTGCCGAGATTCGAATCTGGGTCCTTAGGGTAGGATGCCAACACTGTAGCCACCACAACAACCTGATCCCCATATCTAATTAGAGCGCATATTAAGTTAGAACGCTTGCAAAGAAGAGCTGCCAGGTATGTGAAAGGTCGTTACGATAGTCTTGCTATTGTAACTGACCTCATAGATGAACTCGGATGGGAATCTCTGTCGGACCACAGATTGAGAAGTAGACTAAAACTTTTAGATAAATTCAAGAGCAGTGTCTTTTCAAACGAAGTTAACTATATTTTACGGACGCCAACATACTACGGAAGATCAGGTCATATAAATAAAATAATAGAGATGGATTGTAGAACAGACAGGTTCAGAATGTCTTTTTTTCCACGATCAATAAGAGATTATAACGGCAGCGATAGAACTCATAAATAGATTGCATGACTTGTAGTGTAGCCTACTAACCTATGTAAAACTTAATGCATGTTTCTTAATTTTAGTTTTTTTTCTAACAGCATATGATAGTATAATTTGGTAGTATACTTGAGGTTTTTTGGACCGTGTGGTGTGCATGTGGGAGTCCAAATGCATGCTGCATGCTGGTGATTGATCACCCACTGCCAAACACCCTAGAGGTGGCTCGCAGGGTATTATGTAGATGTAGATCTATTCCTTACTTACCACTACACTTCTTTACCGACTCATTGTTACTAAGTATAGCCTGTAAACTTTAATAATCAAAATCTATAAATTCATTTGATCCACCTCGATAAGAGTTAATGTATTAATCCTAAATGGCATATAAAAATTACAGGCAGTGAATGTTAATGAAAAATAAAAACTTGTTAACATTTGAAGAGTCTTGCGAGATAGTATATAAAAGATGGGTGTTGGTACAAATAGGTCACCACACACAAGAAATAATGATCCAGTTCATAAAATACAAATCTATATTGTTCGATGGAGAATAAGAAGCATGAAAGACTGAAAACCTGAGCAGATAAGAGTGAAAGTCTTACAGATTTAATATAACTAGTGCTGAAGGAGGAACGACAAAATAAAGGAAAAAGGTAAGACGAAAGGTTTGAAAAATATTGGGCCAAGAAAAGGAAGACTGGGTCGTATGGAGTTGCCATAGAAATGATGCAAAGTAATCAGGTGTGAAGAATACTGGAAGGAAAATTGAAAGCTCAAAGAAGACCAGTTCATTTATCCAATTTCCTTCGATACAAAGGAAGAGCAACAGTTAACGATAGCTAGTCATAAGAAGATAACTAGAAAATCGTGGCGAGATTCGATAATATATGAAGGATGGAAAAACAAAGGGGTACAAGTAATTTTTTTTCCTAGACAGATTTAGGAACAGAAAATAAACGACCTCACCCGGTGGGAAACCCGAAACAACTTGAACATCATCATGCGCCGGGAAAGCCTCAGATCTTTCTCCACAACAAACGAGATCAATTTGATATTCAGCAGTTAATTTTGTTTTCCACTCGGTACCAGCACAGAGAAGAGACTCACTCGTATATCTAGGCCACCAATATTTCGTGTATTTCTTTTATCAATTTTTGTACCTAACTCTGTTCAGGAATAAAATCACTTGTACCCCTTGGCTTCTCACCCCCTCATATCTTGGCAAATTTGGATCATAGACCGCTAATAATAATCTGAATAAAGGCCCAAAAGCTGATTAGTTTGGAAAAGTCTGGAAAGGAAAAGGAAAGTTAGTCTGGAAAAATTAACTAGAATTCGGGGTAGTACAAGAACTGGCATGGGATAGAATAAATTGAAGACTCGATGATTTCAATCCTAGGATAATGTTACTAAACTGTGTACGAATGTACCAAAAGGCTCATCCACCAAAATGTTTACCTTGAGGTGCAATTCTACATTTCCATTCTTCTCACACACTCAGTCTGTGAACTTAGCTTTCTTCCCCACTTTCCAACCGTTATAACCTAAATATTGGACCTGAAAACTTCTTATTTTCCCCAAAACCTCACTCACTCACTCACTCAGCTTCCTTTTAACTCTTTAGACACCACACCCGTCACGTCAAGAATTCGCATTCATACCTTCCAGCATGTCGTATTCGCATTATCCTTCGCGCAAACATAACAGTCGTCAGCAGATTACGACCACTCTACTTTCTCAGTGCCAAAGTTTTTGAATCACTAACAGGAGCGTGGACCATGAGGGGTGCAAGCATGGATGGTATTACCCAGCCAACAGGAAGGGGTATTCCATACAGCAATATACTAGTGCATGCACTAAAAATATTTAGAATGCGTAGGAACTAAAATCATTGTAATTGGAGAGATAATGGTTAAGGTACCCACAGTGCCCGAAAAATCACCCCATAACTACGTACTGTGTCAACGTTGAATAACATATTTTATGCGACGAAGACAACAAAGTTTTCTTTGATTCGGCCTTTCTCAAGTTGGATCCATTATCCATTCTTTCTCGATTTATTTGAGAAGACACACGTGCCTACTAAATATACAAGTATACTAAGCCGAAATAAGGGTTATGACACGTTGGCAAATTATCAACAGATATATTAGTAACAATTGCAATGAAAAAAGAAATCCGTTCTCACAAGTATCCTAATCAGGAAACCGTAACGCTTCTAGTCGTGAGATATGCTGAACAGAGAATGAGAAGCGTAACGAAGTATAAAATCCTACTTAGTTGAAACACCAATGATAACTGTCCACTCATAAATATTTTAAATGAATGGCAGCAGCAAAAGAAAACAACATTCGCATGTATTAAAACCAAAGATAGATTCAAATCAGGATAAAATTAATCAGATATTATGCGATACAGATAAATTATGCGTCCACAATTCATTTACTAGAATAACCAGAAAATTTAATAAGTACATCGCAACGTATGAGAATATTCTCATTGAAAAAAATAAGGTGGCGCTCGTTTTAATGTTTTCCAAGCCGAAGATAAGAGGACTCAGAACCAAGAGGCGAAAGTTATAAGGCAGTGTAGCAGTATTTATAAAAAAAAGCTAGCAACTTGAGAATAAATAAATAAAAAATCTTTGAGCGGAAATAAGAGGCGAGGGAAAGGTAGGCAGATGGGAGGAGAAGTCAAAACGAAGAGCAGTGGTACGAGGAAGCGGTATGGTTGAAGAGCAGGGGGATGAAGAGGCGAGGGGAACAACTTTGATGGAAAAGGAGTAATTTGAGAAAAAGTGGGAAGAAGGAAAGAGTCGGGAGTGATGTATGGGCAAAAAGTGAAAAGTAAGACGAAGAGATTAGGAGTGGGGGTAGTTATAAGAGATATTTCTTTTATTTTTTTGGGGGGGGAAGAAAGTGAGGGAAGGCCCATCGGGAAAAAGAGACTGAGGAGATAAATAAGAAGCTAAAGCCGGATGGGGCAATTAAGGCATGGGAAAAGTTGCAACTGCTTAGGAGGAGGGAAAAAAATCAGGAATTGAAGATGGAGGAAATTGGGAAGATTAGAGTGGAGATGAGAAAATGTTAATCAAGAAGAGAAACCGCAAGCGGACGGCAGAAGTTGAGGACTGAGTTTTCTCTCGGCTCACCTGAATTTATTTCACCGCCACACAAATAGGCTGAGAAACTAGAAACTTCATTCCGCTGCCATAACTGTTGAACAACCACCATGAGTACCTACCCTTCTTGGAGTGAGGCGATTTTTATTCTCCAACGATGTTTATGCATTTCAGGTAAGATTGCCGTACTGACAGAAAAACATGCCTTAAAAAAAACTTCTATAAATAACAAAGATTACAAAGTATCGTCAACATCATAAGGCAAAAATCCAAATATTGACTTGACGCAATTCTCGACTCAATTCTCGTGTCGCCTAATCTTGTCACCTACTTCTACTTTCCCATCCTACTCCACGTAATACATACATTTTATAATGGAGGCCTTCTTGCTCCGTTCTTGCAATCTACTTGTCCCTCGATCATTGTATTTATCAGGCCGTCATATCTCATGATATGACCGATCGGATTGTTCTTTCTTCTTATAAAGGTATTCACGATGTTTCTCTTCTCTGTTACAATTATTGGGACTTCCTAATTACTAACTCGATTGACCTATTCGATCCTCATTATTCTTTTTAGTACCAATTTTGAAAACCTACACTCTTGATTTCTTTGCAGATGTCATTCCTATGCCTCACTTCCGTAAGGAAGCACACTCCAAATGTAAGATATATCGTTTTCTTACTTCAATGCTTAAATTTTTCGCTGTAAGTAAATATTTATTTTGGTGGAGTACTCTCTACGCTTGGGCTATTCTACTAATAATTTATTTCTTACTTCTTCTATCGCTAGTAATTATGCTTCCTAAATAAATGAATTCATCCACCTCTGCCAGTTTTTGTTACCCTATTTTAACCCTCAAATGGATTCAAATGCACCTTGGCGGCGCTCGAGGTATTTAAAGTAATGTAAAAATTTTCCATTCCCATGGATCACTTTGAAATTTTCACTAGCCTATTTTTTCTTGTTTCGAAGTCTACAAATATATTTTAGTTCGTAGGACTCCGAGCCGAATCATCGGGGGAGATGAGAGAAGGCTAATCAGCGAAAGGTAGGGTGGACATTTGGGTGTTCTCTCTCCCTCTCCCCCTCTCTCTCCCTCTCTCCTATTCCTGTTCCTAATATAAAGTCTATTTTTTATCGGCCTTCCCCTTTTTTTGGGGCAAATAATTAATTCTCATATTTTCGTGAAAATATATCGCCCAAAAATGAGGGTTAATGCTCGTCTTTACTTCTTTTCTTCTACTGCTCATTAATATCTTAGTTTTATTTGTGCTAACCCACCATTCGCAACCCGTTGGACGCACTCAGTGGCTTGAAGCTTAGAAGCGAGTTACCAAGTGCGCTATTTCATGATAGCACCGCATTATATTTCAATGGCATTATAAAACCAAGGACTCTCTCGATAGATTGACAGTTGGAAGGGTTCTCGGGTTTCCCACCCGGTCCAAGGATTGATAAACCTTTGAACACGGTGGTAAACAGGAGAACCCATCTGACATAGTACAGCATTCTGTTTCTAGGTCTGACAAAAACGATAAAATAATAGAGGTACAATGACGGGTGGATAGGATCAAGAATTAGGCTTCACCCGAGCAATTAAGGACTTAAGGATTTATTTAACGCTTTGCCGACCTTGGGCAGTCAGATATTTCCCAACGCGCGTCGAAAAACCCTCAAATAAATTATCGGCTAATGTCCCTTTACCTCAGGATTATTGAGGTGTCTATCTCCATAATATCTAAATGTACTTCAATTCTTTCAGTCTAGGGTAACACTTAAGCTAGGGTGGCTTAGAGAGGTTGAATGGAAGAAGAACTTCACATCCTCAATGTCCCCTAAATAAAAGCGTTCATGGATTAAGATTTAAGACATTTTAGGAAGAGAATTCACGGTATAATGGGGCAATAATAACAACTGTGTTTGTTGTTTATTTATGTTTCATTGGGTAGTAGACTCACCTGTCCATTCTAATATGTGTTTATATTAGTTAGTTTTGGTCGGTATTACTACCGATATTATCATGTTTTATCATTTACTTAGTCAATTTTAATAACAACGGACAACCAAAGGCGACATCTGACAGGTTATTCACACTCAAAACGGATTACGACGTGAATTTGATCGATGTTTTATAAGATGCTAATCACTGACAAATAAATTGCAAGCAAGCTAATTATACCCATAAAGACCGTGGTTCAGCACTGTATTTTTTCCCCTAATTATGTAGCTACGGAGCTTGACGGGAGCATAGCAATTACGACCCTTATATGCCACGGCGCCCTCATTTGGCTGCCCACTGAATCAACCCTCAACCTTGATGTCCCTTTTCCTCTCCATGGCGTTTGAAATAAAAAATATGCCTCCCTTCCATGCACATTTAGATAAACACTTTGACATTGATGCGTGCAGACATAACTTCCTCGCCCTGAGCTAAAAGACCTCGCCGGGGAGAAAAATGTGGAGGCAAGGGCAGAGAGCAGTGCTACGGGGAGATCATTATCAGCCACTTCGTTTTTTTCATGGTTTATCACGCCACCTTTTCTTTACGCCGTCGGTTCACGACAACGGTTGACAGGAAGGTTGGTCAGTTAACTTAAGCAACCCAACCAAATCCAATGATCCACACACAGGAGTAGCCGAAAGGTATTTTACATTATTTGGTTTTAAGGACCATTTTTTGCCGAATTTCTTTTTAGTTCTTACGGCCCTAGGTGGAATTATTAATAAACACAGCCTTGCATATTTAAATAAAAATAATGATTTTTTGTGCATTAGTTATGTTATTTCTGTTCCTTCTCAATGCGTGTTGCTATACGGGTCTTAAAATATTATTTTCAACTTACTTCATGTGTGGTATGCTATTAACCACTTTTGTTTCTAACGTTGCTTAGGTTTGTTTTATTTGTGGTTTATCAGACCTGAGAATAAAATATTAGTTCCTATATTGCTGACATATACCCCTAATTATTAGCACGTTTAATAAGTAGAGCCATGGACACCCAGTAAACCTATTAATGTACAGCTAACGTATTCAACAGTATGACACTCCGTAATAGTGAACTAAGCAAGATTATCAAAATAAAAACCTGACTCAGTTCTAACATTCAAACATAATTAAATAATTCTCGTAAGTTTTATATTTTAATCCTTAAAAAATAAATTTTGGCAAATCATCTAAGATTCTATGTCATTAACGTTGATATAGCTATCACAATACACACCGAGATACACATTTACATTCCCATTTGATTCCTAACAACAGGATATGGGAAATAAATGTGGGGCATTAAAATGAGAATTTTAGCATGAATATTAACTGTACCAAAACCATGATATGGTTAAAACAAAAACTCGTCTGATTTATTTGAAATAACTCTAATATTTTTTAATGCATCATGGTAAAATGGCTTGTTAAAAAATGCACATGATAAAAACGTCCAGTCGGTGAAGCATTGCGTTGATTTTCTTTACTTTTCTTCCACGTTCCTTACGAAAGGAGAACTGCACCTAATATACTGCAGTAGGTGCAGTGCTTATGTCGCGCGCCGAAGAAAATTGTCTCGAGTCGTGTCACGCGTGGAAGGGTAAGCGTGCTATCACTATATCTCTCCCTTCCTCAATGAACTGGCGTCCGTGTCGTGTTAAACCCACCTGGGTGATGCGTGTCCAAACCGTTATGGCTAAAAAAATAATAAATAGAGTTACAAAAGTGACCGAGAACACGCTATTCATGGGTTGGGTTTGGCCCTTGCTCGCTCATCACCGACCTAATGACCATCTGGTGCCGAAATTTCTGTCTGCGTACACTGTGCGCCGTTCCAAGTCATCATAATGACGCTTTCGTTTTCCCAAGCGAGACAGTTCGTGACTTTGAGGTGCAGCGATCAGAAGTAGTTTCATTTGCATTTAATTGGAGTCTTTCCGTCTTCAGCTTTGAGAACATGAGTGAATCTGCCTTCTCCTATTTTCCCCAGGGTTAAATAGCGAGTTTGGGCTTTCATTGCATTTTCATCGAACGCTAACGATCGTGTTTTGAATCTTGTTACTGCGTGAGACTCGCATGTCATGAGGTTCAACAGAAATAGTAAGGTGTCTCGTTGGGGTAATGAATTTTACGCAAATCTACCTGCCAAAACTGGTTACATTGTAATATACAACCTCCAGGTTTTTTTTACCAAAAACTACTAATTCGCTGGTATTTGCTATATTTATTTAAAAATCAATACTCCTACTTACTGAGCTTTCACCATTCATTGCTTCTAAATTATTGGAACTTCATGGACCTATTTTTCTCCCAATATTTTCGTACAAACGAATCCCGTCAATTTATTTATGCTGAAAATGTTTATTTATTCCTATGACGTGAAATGGATTTTTCGCACAATTTGTGCATTGCGGGTGACTCCGTAAAAGTTATCACCGTGGCTAGTCCCGGTATACTTAAACAAATATATTCCTTGTCGATTCTGATACGCACGCAACGACATGGCACCTTAGACAATCATAAGATTCGTATATTGCAGCCCTTCTAGTACCTTCGGTTCTCTGATGTTCTTTTTTTCCTTGCATCCTTCTTCATCTGTCACAAGTAGACACGTACTATGGGTCTATGGACTTCCTATTGTTCCAATTCGAGGGCTCGAGGGATCCGGGTTCGAATCCCGGTCAAGGCGAATGATTTTTCCTCTGTGGATTTTTCGCACATAATCGTCGATCGAGGCCGCTCACACGCGCCTCCGTTTGGGCTCTCGTTCAACTTCGACCCAGACGCACTGCAGCATTTCCTTGCAGCTGATTTCCCATTCGTAGCCAGCACCCCCCCCCCCCCCCTTACGCACCTTTCCCAGAATCCCCTCCGGCCGGTATTGAGCCATTCCGCTCCCCCTTAACATCTTCCTGGATCGCCTCCATTAAGGAACGGCCAACGACGGGGGTCATAGGGCGGAAGCGGTGCAACTGCAGTTGACGTCAGACCCAAGGTAACTAACTGATAAGCGGGGGGGGGGGGGAGAAGGAAACGACCGACTTAATTTCGTCCTCCCTCCGCGGCGAATCTCACGAAGGTTAGCAGACAACCAAGGCTCCATATCTCGCCCAAGCACATTTTGATCAAATAGGGTGGTTTCCTATTATTTTTTTCCCTAAATTGACTCCTGGAGTTCCTTTTTTACGCTTTTAGATTTTTAAATGACAATATCTATTTTTAACTATTAAATGAAAAGTGAAAAATTTCAAGCGCGCAAAAACGCGACGGCTAAGTATGAATGCTGGGAAAACCCCGTGTGACATCGTTCTGATTCCCGCTGTCGGCGTGTGAGATGACCTTGGGGCGAGGCTTTGAGCGCTGATACGATGCTGGCTGCTAGCAGGTAGCAGAGTAACCTGATAGTAGGTAGCGCTTGGCTTAAATAAGGATTATTAATACCCTATCAAACGAAGGAAACTTTCCGACCTTAGGCAGTTTTAATAGGTGATTATTAAGACGTTTCCCTGAGCTCTGTGCCTCATGCATGCATTGGTAATCTCAGACGATGTAAAACTCCTATCTACTCGTATAGAAACTAGGTTCCAGGAAACTAGGACTTCACGTGGAGTGGCATCGCATGGGCGCCAATCTGGCCTTTTTCAAATGCGGTTAAAATTGACCATTGCCATTCGTCTGAACTGGGAGTTCTAAAACCAAATAATTTGTACATTATGAATACACTAATGGTGGGTAACGAATCGCAATCAATGCCTTTCGTTTTCTTTGATGAAGGAAACTACCCAATTGGATAACTCCTGAAGATCCTTTGAAACCCTATGAATACAGTAAAAGTGTAGTCAGGTTTTACATGGGACGTCTTAAATCCGAACTCAACGTTTTGAGAGGAATTCAACTTATACCAGGTCATAAAGTTATTTGCGGCGTCATTTGGTGATAGAGATACATAATGAAATGAAAAAATTATATTATTCACATAATTAACTTTAAAAATATTGTATAGGATGTAGTGTATATTGTGATTTACCTGTTTGATTAGTGGCACTGTAACAAAATAAATAAAGCAGTGAGGAAACTAGAAGTGAAGTTTTTAATTTAAACATAGTACTATAGTATTGTATGTTGAATTGCATTACTATCTTTTTAGCAGTAGTATTATCTCGCCACTTTTCCCCTCAAGATGTTTTCACGCAACTATTTATAATCAGCTCTACAAATCAGCATTCCCCATCATTAATAACATTTTAATGACCCTGATTAATACTAGTAAGTTTGTGGTTCAACGCGTTATAATAAACACCCGTAAATAAACTTTGGACATACCTCAATGCTTATTTGGTAGTACATATTTTGAAAATTTTCCACCAATGATAGCTGATCTTGCATTTACTCTACTTCACGCTCCGATATCAAAGGAAATATTTTTTTCAAATCCTAATAATTTAGGGTACATTATAAGTATTTAACTCACATACAACGAGGAACAAACCTCGAAATACAGCACATTATCAGCAGAAAAAAAGATTATCAGCAATCAATATCGTAATGCAGTTTTCGGTGAGTCGGATTGAAAAAACTCGGAAAATATTGCACCAAGAAATGACCTTGAAAATATCGTTCACTTTTCATACTCTCAAGCGAGAAAATAGTAATTGTGTTGATCTGGATTTAAAATTTCTCACTCAAAATAGTGTAGTTAGGGCAAATATAATCCTTAAGTAACTCTGAATAGATACTTCTTTTAATGACGTGTGTAAATGTGCGATATGTGTGTGTGCAAATGTGCGATACCTACACAGGGATGAATAACAAAATTTTAATTTAATTCCCTCGAATATTTTCAGTCTTTCTTGAGAAGGATGAAGAACGGGAGGACAAGATTTTCTCGTGTCATATCCGACAAACTTAAGACACGAGGAAGAATCTTTCATTCCATCGGGGAATAACGTGTCAGGCTCCTTAAAAAGAAGCATGTTTCCTGTCCGTCTAAAAAATTAATCATGCCAACATATCACGAAATATCAAACAAATGGGGGAAAAAATCGAAACTTTATGATTAAATTACAATCCAGGTGAGGCTCAAATAAACCCTACTCACCTACGGAATATACCCGTCTCTCTAGGAAGCAGAAGAGAAAACGATTTGTCTCAATTGGGAAGTATACCCCGGAGAGATGGCTCCGACGATGGAGAAAAAAGGTTACTTCTGCAACAATGGGGAAGGGTTACGAGGTGGGGAGGGGTAGGGGTGAGGGAGGGAAACAGAAAACACAAGAGGAACGAAAGAGAATGAGTGGGAATAAAGAAACAGAGACCGTAAGACGTCCCACCGGATCACTCCGGCCTCGCGACACGATAACGATAAGGGAGCCCGAGTTAAGGAAAATGTGAGCGCTTTTCCAGGGGCAGCAATATCGACGCACACCAGGAAAAAGAGAGTACAAGCTTCTCAGAAAGGAGGAGAAGGCTTTCAGGATGTCGGAGTGGAAGGAGTAGGTATATGCCCGGACATTGAAACCGTCCGAGCGAGACTTTGCCATGTCCAAAAAGTCGTCTCTGAAACTCTCCCGAAAGTTGTAAAACTTGATGTTCCTCCGCGGCGCTACTTCTTGTCGCATGCACTGGCCGTCCTCTTCAATTGGAGACGTGGATTACGCGAACGTTTGCTTGCCTTCACTCTGCCCGCTGCTCCTCAAGGTCCGTCGATCCGTATGATAACATCGAAAATCAATACGCAAGCGCCGCACTAAAAGTTTCCATACACTCGGCTATGTGGAGAACTGAGCGTAGTCAAAAGTGTAATGGGTCCACTAAAGAAGGAAAGCGGCATAAGTGAAGGGGTTTGGACGGAATTTTCGTTCGAAAATGTCCACTAAGCCTCTCTGCTCTGCATTGTACTACCAAAGATGAAAATCGACATTTTTTCATGCTAAGGACTACTACAGTTCACCGAAAATTTGCCATTAGTAGAATGACGACGTGAGGTAAAACGTGAGAGTTATGCATGAAGCCGCAGTGTAATTCCAGGTTCGTTCCAAAATAAATAATTGAACCATGAGCAATTGAGCATCAAGAATTTCGATCGCGTAGATACTACTACGTCTACGAATGTCATTTTTCCCATGGTCAATAATTGAACCATTGAAGATTTGCAACAATAGGAACGGTAGGCTGTGCACAAGCGAACATGGAGTCAACATTCTAACATTCAATTCCGGAAAAAATTCGTTCCGTTCAGTTTTGCGATAATAACAGAATGAAGATAATTCTCTTATCACCTAGTAACTGTTTTACTTGATAAAAAAGATTTTACTTTTATACAGAGAATGGAAAATACGAAAAACATCATGGTATTAGGTGATTTTAATGCTAAACACGCTAGAGTCTCATTGGAATCTCGAAAACCAATGAAAGTGTTTACAGCCGGAAACTTTTCATGGAAAATCTTTCAACCAGGTAGGTACATGGGACTAAATAACGTCGTTACAAAAATTAGGAATATTAATACACAGGAAACCGTCATCACAAGACTATAGACAACAGCGAAATATGTCATCTGAACGAAAGAGAGAAGAAACACAAAATGTATCATTCTCCTTTTACAGCCACCGTTTCAAAATTAACTATTTTCATTCAAGATGAGCGTTTATTACTGCCAGGAGTTAGTTGTATGCGAGTTGTATGTAATTAGAGTTATGTTGTAAATGAGGTTTGCATGTCAATTGCAAAATACAATACTTTATCTCTAAAATCATTCTCTGAGACGAAGTTTGCGACTTTATTAAAATAGAGGATTTACAAGCCAATGTTTCGTGAATTCAATCTTTGTCTCACCCAAGTTGGCTTAAGCTTAATGAAGAAAAACCATCCAAGGCGTATTTCAAACCACGTATTGCTGGAAACATATTTTACACGCTGAGCTCCATATTTATCACGAAAAATATTAAATGGATTATTAAAATAAACGGATTATTTGTTCTTCTCTTTGAGTAAAAATCCATTTGACACAAACACTTACCTACGGTACGTAATGGCTAAACAGCCTCGAATTCCACTTACTGGTTTCACAAATTAAAAATAACAACAACAGTAATTTATGTTAATTTAAACATGGAGAATATGTGACAATTGGCAATAAAATATTTAACAACTGTAAAAATCAAAGCAATGCTTTTCCTTGGGGAAGATAAAAGTCCGATATTTTCCGTTCCTCCCATACCTACATATCCCAAGTTACACAGCGGAGGCAACTTGTTCGGAACGTGACGGTTCTTAATGCAACTGGAGCCAATTCTCTGCGGCCTCCTTATGTACCCTCTCTCTCTCTATCGCTCTCTCACTAATTTGAGCGCAAGCACTCGTAGGTATTCCATCGGGTCGCTTAAGAAACGAATGTGCTCCAAATACGGAAACTGCGCAATACGAAACGGCAGCGCAAATAGAATGGTGGGGGCTTAATTCACTCGGAGAGGCGGAATTCCCGTCTAATCGCGAGTTCCTCCCTCTAAGACCAACTGCGTGATCGCACTGGAACCCAATCTGGACGTTAGAAGAGACATTTCCTGATGAAATTCGATGCGATAAATTTTATCCCTAATTAGGATACACAGTAAAATAGATATAATCTAGTTGTTTAGCTTATGAGCTAGAACCAACGTTCACTAGTTAAAATTATGCATGTTCAGCTGCACTATGGACAAGGTTGGAATAAATACGGAGAAAATTTATAAATGACAACCATTATTCAAAATAAAAATATAAGATATAATACATACAAATATAAAACACTAAAATATAAAAATGCAATTGACCGGAAAAGAGCAACTTTTAGTAGTCTCATAAGGGCTGGTCCAATCGTATCTATCATTTGGAAGTTGTTAACTTTTTTCTGCCAAATTAAGCTGAAAATAACACAATATCAGCGTAAAATTTTCAAAACTTACCTTAAAATATTTAACATGCTTTTTCGATACATATAAAACACACAAAAAAGCAGTTTCACTTCAATACCACACGGATTTAATGTTCGGTTATAGGTAGGCATAATCCCTAATTTGCTTCACTAATTAATTTAACTATTAAATTTAAGGTACAAAACATGCCCACATTCAATATAGCCACAATTTCGGATGCAAAGTTTTATTCTATAAATACAAGGCCGGATACAGGGAGTTTTTCTGGGTGGGGGGGGATGCTCAGGGGTAGGACAAGCAAATGGTCTTCTCATATTTGAGATTAAAAACAATCTACAGCAATTAAGGTACGAAATATTCCCTTTATTCTCTTTAAATTAAATTATAACGATACCTAATGCACAAAGCAAACCAAATGTAATGATAAACATATTAAAAATCTTGTCTATTTTTTTTAGTGTCTGTGGGGGGGGGGGATCGTGACCCTCCCCTAAATCCGCGTATGCACGAATGCATCAATTTATTTATTATAGTATTCTACCGATTAAGGTAGGTTTCCATGGAGTATTCAAGAAGTGACCTGGGAGTCTCTCTTTCCTTCCAGCACTGCCTTCTTTAATTCACTGTAAGGCCTACTCTCGTTCGTTTTTTTCACGGCAAACTTCATCCGTTGCTGTATTTAAGGACTTAAAATGTAATTAGAGACATTAAGTACTTAAATGAATACAGACAGCGTGTAAGAAATATAATATGAATCAATACTTCGCATTAAATTATCCTATTATTTCGAGTAATCGCTCTATGATCGATTTATATGATATATTAATACCAAATTAATGCTACAAAAATGAAAGTAGATACCAAGATTGAAGACATTTACTTCGTATTCCGGGTCAATGACCCATGTTGACATCTAAACGTCACTCGTAAGTATACAAATGGAGATTCTTATTCCCGAAAAAATTCACATCAATTTAGATATAACCATCATATTTCGAAACAATCACAATATTTAAATGTTGTTATAAATCTATCCATTCCGTCAAACTAGAAACCAGGCTTACCAGCGTATAGAAACATTCGTTTCTATCAATTATCAGCGTATAGAAACATTCGTTTCTATACGCTGATAATTGGTATTTTTATACCAGGAATTCCGAGTGAAAGTCATTATGATGATGACGGTCGCAGTCACACTGATTAAGAAACTCGGCGTGATGCAGCGTCCCACCTGCAATCACACTCCACTTTATCCTCTTAATCCAACCTTGCGTAGACTATGATAAAGTCTAGAGTGAATTTAAGCTCCATCAGGCTGAGGCAATATGCATGGAAATAGTAGAGGCAAGAAATTTACAAAAGGATTCTCAATTCGGCCTCTAAATGTGTTGTCGCCCAACGCGCATTTTAATGGGTTTATCAAAATCGCCACTCGCGTCGCTGACGGACAAAGTGATCCGAGTATCACGGGAAAATTAGGTATACCTCACCTAAACTTTTCGATAAATACAAGAGCAGTGCCTTTTCTAACGAAAGTAATCATATCTTGCGGACGCCAGCATACTATGAAAGATCAGATCATATAAATAAAATGAGAGAAATAGATTGTAGAACAGACAGATTTAGAATGTCTTTTTTTCCACGATAAATAAAATATTATAACGACAGCAATAGAACTCATAAATTGCATTACTTGTAGCGTAGCCTACTAACCTATTTAAAAATTAATGCATGCTTCATAATTCTATTATTATTTCTAAGAGCATATGGTAGTATAATTTCTTAGTATGCGTGACGTTTTATGTACTGTGTGGTGTGCATGTGGGAGTCCAATTGCATGCTGCATGCTGGTGATTGATCACCCACTGCCAAACACCCTAGAGGTGGCTCGGAGGGTATTATGTAGATGTAGATGAATCCAATTGCATCCTGCATGCTAGTGATTGATGACCCCCTGCCAAAGCGCTACAGAGGTGGCTCGCAGGGTATTGTGTAGATGTAGATTAAGAATGCAAACAGAAATTTATATACATGACTACGTGATCTATAAAATTCATAGTTTTTCAATGGCATTTTTCGCAATCACAAATATTTTACTGCAAAGTAATGTAATAAAAGTGGATCGAATTGCTCTCATCGCTGCCCTGCGGACATTTTTGGAAACGGATTTAGATGCAACCGAATTGGCAACAGAAATCAGCTTGTATGAAATAGAATAGGGTAGTTTCCTTCATCAAAGAAAACGAAAGGCATTGATTGCGATTCCTTATCCACCATTGGTGTATTCATAATACACAAATTATTTGGTTTAGACGAATTATTTGTATATTATGTTCAGTTTAGACGAATGGCAATGGTCAATTTAACCTCATTTGAAAAAGGCCATATTGGCGCCCATGCGATGCCACTCCACGTGACGTCACAGGGACCTAGTTTCTATGCGAGTAGATAGGAGTTTTACATCGTCTGAGATTACCAATGCATGCATGAGGCACAGAGCTCAGGGAAATGTCTCTTAATAATAACCTATTAAACTGCCTATGGTCGGAAAGTTTTCTTCGCTTGATAAGGTATTGATAATCCTTATTTAAGCCAAGCGCTACCTGCTAGCAGCCTGCATCGCATCGAAGCACATACCCTCGCCCCTAAGTTACCTAACACGGCTACAGCGGGAACCAGGATGACGTCAAACGTGCTTTTCCCAGCATTCATACTTTGCCGTCGCGTTTTTGCGCGCTTCAAAATTTTCACTTTTCCTTTACTCGAAAAAAATAGATATCGTCATTCAAAAATCTAAAAGCTTGAAATGCATACTCCAGGAGTAATAATCTTCCGATTTAGGCAATAAAAAAATAATAGGAAACCACCCAATTGGGCCTTCTTTATGCAGTCACCTTTAGCAGAGTTAAGAATAGAATAGTAGGGGAGCAGATAAAGTGATTGGGAAAGGTGACGCTGGCATGGCGACCCGGGTCATGGAATCGAATTGAGTCGAGCAGTCTGGAGGAAGGGGTCAGGGGTGAACCTTGAAATGCTTTCTCCTTCCCGTTTGAGAGAACTCCAACAAGCACGAAATATCCCATCTGGGCCTCCCGCGGCGTAAAACCCGACACCCTTCATTAGCTTGAAAAAATATCGACCCCCCCAAGCCCCGAGGGACACGACCATCTCGCCACTCACGACCCACTGGCTATTCCGCGGACCCATTATCTGGCCCGGCCAGATCTCTGAGCTTAAGACCGCCGCTTTGACCCGGCCTCCTAGTGCTGGAGTTCCATGGGCGCATTTCACGCCGAGAGAACGAGAGGAAGTGATAGGGACGAGGAGTTTACGCCGGCAATCCACTCGTTCGCGAATGAAGTTCAATTTCCAGCAAATGCGGAATTATTATCTCCCGCTTATTTCGCCTCATTCCACCCCTTTTACGCTCAAAGAGTCCGGCTCTCGAAAGAAACCGACAGGATATATAAGGGAATGTTGGTTGGTGGTGGAGGGTGAAAAGCATTAATCCGGGAGGGACAGCAACGTAAGTAAATCTATATCAGAGAGTACAAAAAGTACTAACTATTATTTTTACGTGAGGCATGTAGCACATAAAAATCAAGCCAGCATGTTATGTATGATTTGGTTCTTACAAGATTGATTTCCAAAATAGCATTATTCAGTGGGTGGAGTATTTTTTCTACCCCAAAATCTGAGTCTAAAAAATGGAGAGAAACTTAGGTAAAAAATAATCTTTTTCCCCGAGGTAAACTAGTAAACGAATATGTTCAATCTTGATGATAATTCAAAATAAATGGAATATATGCCAGTTGATGGCATGCCACGTAAGATTTCCGGCTGTACCACTTTTCAATACTTTCCATAAATAAGCCTCAACATCAAGAGGTGATAAAATCTCTCAGTAATAACCAAATGCCTCAGAAACCTACAGAAGAAAAATATCACCTATAGAGCCTAAATGATGCAATTGATCGGTCTCACAATTCGTGTAGCAAAAATGTTAATTGTATCAAAAGTACTAGTGTATAGCCTAGCAACAAATGCATAAAAGGCAATGCTTCAGCAATAGCTTATTTTTATTCTCGAAATTAACGGCGCATTTGAGGAAATCCCTGCAATGTTAATTCTTCCTCATGGCTGGCTTTACTCACGTTTTGGTGAAACTTCCATTTTAAAGGAGAAACCGTAGGAAAAGAAACCCAGTAACTCACCTGCAATAGAGAGAAAAATAAATTAGCTTAGGCTAACACAGAGAGAAAAAGAATAATTAATAAATTACAGAATCGTAATAAATGGGTCCATAGTTAATTTGTCAAAAGCAAGCCCTGCAGTCCTTCCCAGCAGTCACCAAGGATAAAGAGTAATAATTGGTGACATATCTCTTCCAACAATGTCCACATCGAGTCAAATTTATAACACACTTGAGAAACATATACTAAGCTCTCAACCATTTAAAGTTTTCATTAATAATTACAAATTTGCAGAAAAAAGTGCTTGTTAGCGACGTCAATGTTTATGCTTGAAAGTATAAACACAACACAGAATTGAAGAAACCGCTCGCACAAGCCATGAGAAGAGGGATAAGAAATTGTCCTCAATTTTATTATTTTCATAAAAAATCAAAATCAAGAACTTTCAGGTAAGTACCACAAGAATCTTTTTTTAAGGTCCTTGTTAATATAAGCTCACGAAAACCATATTGTGAGAGTCAATTTTCATGTTCCGTTACTATATAGCAAACTATTACATCGTTCACAGCATTTTCACTCCAATATTTACGCGCAGTGCACCACATATCCAATACTGCTTCGAAAACACCGCGTTCCCACGTTCCAACCGTGGCGGACGTTTGCGACGGACTTGGAAATCTCCAGACTCGTTAAATCTACTCCCTTTTCTGGGGCCCGACGCACGAAAATGGCTCCCTTTCCGGGATAAAATCATGAAAATGACATTTCTCACGGCGAGAATGGAAGGGAAAGGACTCGGAAACAGTGAAGAGTTTCCTAGATCAAAAATTGAATGCTCGTTTTCCCTCGTCATTATAAATATTACCTTATTCTGGCCATAAATCATACGCCATCAGGAAGTTCCATTCAGACTACTTTATAACGGGGTTTAAACACGGAATCGATGGTAACCTTCGGCAAACTCGCAAGAATGGATGAAATTCTCACGTGGAATGTGCCGTTTTCGGTTAATATTGCACTTCAATCATTCAAATATTCCATTTAATCGTCACGCATGTTTGCCGCCATATAAATCAACCAGAAAAAAAACGCGAAATTAAAAAGCTCTACGCTACCAAAGATCGAAATTTATTTAAAGGTTGATTCACACAATTTTAATAAAAAAAATATGACTAGTAAAGAAATTTACAGAACGGTAACGTATGATCAGATGCTAAACGGTAGAATTTCATTTTCATAGGATATGAAAACAATATAATGGAGAATTGGAGAACAACAGTTATTTTCAACCCTATACTGCTACATAAATAAAACGAATTATCATGAGGCTCTTTGGTTTGAAATAATTCTTTACTGATCTCACCATAGCAGTTAAGGGTGAATTCTACTATTTTATCCAAACAACACATTTTGTTAAAATGTTTTCCATGCTTTAAAAGATAGGAAAATATCCTTCGAAAACATCCAATCAGCTGGCCAAGGGAACCAACTCAAACGATACCAACAATGGGGTAGTGGATCATGTCAGCAGTAAAAAATGTTAGCAACATCCTTCGTAAATATTTAAATAATTATTAGAACTAATTTCGAATGCTTGATTAGATATATTTACTCATAAATACATATTCCAGGGCAGTTGCTACATGTAATTAATAGTTCGTTGAGTGAAACCTCCTCACGTAAAATATTCTACATGAGTACATTAGGGCAACATGAAATGAAGTGCACCTGAATATTTTATGCTTACAGACCAATCAATAACTAGCGTAGCTAGGTACAATAGGTTCCTGTATTTTTGCCTAATAAATATGTTATATATATGAAGGGTCCACGAATCAATTTTAAAACTGAAGAATTAGGTTTGCGTGTATTATTCCTGCACTTCAATATTTTCTCTGAGTACCTTTCTTGTATAATGATATGAGAAGGCAAACCAAGTTGTTGGACATTATAAATGGATGCTTTTTGGTCACCAAGGAATACGAATGTCCCGATGAAATTCAAACCTCATGAGACCTGAATAGTAAAATATTAATTGATATAGGATAAATTAGCAATGATAATTCGGGGTTTATAAGTGAAGATTTAGGATTGAAGGCTTGCAATTTTTTTATAATTTATTTGTATCAAAATTTATAATCCGAGGGAAAAAATAAGGAGGGACATTATAAGCCAAATTTTTCAAAGACAAGACTGGACCCACCACCACCTTTGCCATACACAATACTAACCACGACTTACATATACAGCAATATCCACCACTATAACCAAGCCACAGCACCCAACGCTACTGGTACCATGTACATCGGAATTGACATCGTATTCAGAGGTTGCAAACAAGGCTTTACATTTCTACCGATCAAGTTCAATTAAATCGAATTCTCCCGCATTTCAAGCACCTGGCTTACCATGAATAAGTGTTTATGAGGATGCGTAACTGCCGCTTGATCAGTCTGATTTAGGAGGAATTGCTGGTTTTAATAGCTGAGCTATCACCGTGAACTCCACCGAAATAATTACTTGCATTAAATTGATTAATTGAATGATTGAATTAAATGATGAAAATTAAATTTTATCAGAGCATTAACTAGGAAATTCTGGACCATATGTGACGTCCGCCTGTGTTGGATTAGATGTATGTACTAACATTATTATTTTTTGTGTGGACCTTATCGGTGATTACAGGTAAGGATTGATGAGCTGAGATTGTTGATATATATTAGTTCATTCATTCACACGGCGCCTTGAGCGCAAACAAACAATTAAATTCAGAGGTAAGGAAAGAAAGGGATAGGAACATATAATGGAAAAAGGACGAGGACAACGGAGCCAGGTGGTAGGTGGAAAAAAGCCAGAAATCAGAGGGTAACAATGCGGCCTGACTGGAACTCGAACCCAGAACCTCCCTCTACCAGTTGAGCTACTCTTAGATTTGCGATGATTATATTTCCCTTTCGAAAGGGGTAAAACTAAATATTTCCACTAGATCCTCCGAGAGACTAGCTTAACCACTAGTAGTATCACGTAGATCGGCTTTCGTATTGCATTCAAGAGAAGGAAAAGAAGAGAGAATTTGTAATTTCTGCCGGTAATCACAGTCGGATCAAGTTCGTTGTCATCACTGACGCCTGGCTCACCGCGAACAAGTGCTTAGCGCTTTCAACTCGATCCGAAACATCCATCGCATTCGCGCTCCGACACAGTCCTTTGACCGGAGAACTTAATCACCGTCTGTCAAATTTCGCCCGGGCGACACGGAGCGCTTTGAAAGGCCTCTCTGATTTCGAGAGAGGCGAATTTCTTCCCCCGATTCCATCGACGATGGAGGAAGGGGTGGCCATTAGGATACGGAAACGCCTGAGAACACTTTACAATAAAGCCACCTCTCCTCCACATATTCCAGTTGAGAACTCCTCGGAAACAGCTCCACCTACCATCAACCTGAACATTATCCCGAAACTGACGCGTTTGACGGTTAGACACTACCCATATGGCGCAATATAGACCTGAGGATTAATCTTGAGTTTTAAAAGAAAAATCGGGCGTTAATATACTTTAGGCAACGCTGCAACACGTAAGCATTTATCTTGGAGGAATAAAAACACATTAAATATCGAGAATGAAAAACCCTAAATTTTTCAAGCTGCCTGAAACAAACACTATATATTCACGACACCTCAGAAATCTCCATCAATGACATTAACTCATGATGCTCGAAAAGTAGACACGTTTCTTGAAACGGATTGGATATAGTGTAGATATTTATTAGGTATAGTGTAACAAACGCAAAAGAGTAGAAAAATGAAAGGTAGATGTATGATTGCAAGATCATAAGTTGGGCATAGAAAAATTAAAATCATAGAAACGTAACATAAAATAAAGATTTAATAATAAATATTTTAAATTACAGAAAGAAATTCTTTGGAAAACATGGTGGAAATGAATGCGACGATATCTTTCCAACATGCTTTTTAAGTTAAGATGCGTTTGTCACCAGTTGTTTTGAAAAATAAAAAAATGCACGCCTCCAGTTTATTAAAATTTTTATTCCACAAAATTCAAGCCTTAAACATTTGACACTATTAGAACTTAATGAAATGTGGTTTTTACCTCACATACGTTCTCCTGGATATTACACAATGACTTATGCCAATTATTTTTTACCAGAGCGCGACCCGGGTTTCAATGAATTATCATCATCTTCAGGCGCAAATTAAAGATTAGTTGGTCAAAGATTTAATTTATTAATTAAAGATTAATAAAATATGATGGTAACTCATTAAAACCAGGGTCGCGCTCTGTACAACAAAAGTGGCATAAGTAATTGTGTAATATCCAGGAAAACATATAATGGAGTACCACAAAGTAAATCATGAGTTAGTGAATTTTTTTTTACCACACAGACAGATTTTTCCCCCGATTCTTTCGGTGAGGCAAAAAGTGAGGGTGGAGTCAGAGCAAGAGACGACAAATATGATATTGAATCGCGCGAAAACACTGCACACCAAAGCCGTCTCACTTCCACTTGAGCATGATGAGAATTCCTCGGAAACCCACCATCAAACTGAACTTATTCCGGCATTGGCGCGCTTGGCAAATAGGTAGGTGGAGCGAAATCGCGTGAAGAGCAAGAGGCATGAGTAAGTCAAGTTCTCCCAACATAGGGGCCAAATTGTAGCTCTGGCAAATTAAACTAAGGTACAGGGATGCCGACTCACAAAACGTATTGGGGGGGGGGGGTGGCCCAAACCAGTGATCTTGCCCCGGGAAGATTTATAAATAGTGAGTTTTAAAGCTTTTTAGAAGAGTCATATGATCAACATTAGAACCCTGATAACTCGAATCTCGATATATGGACACTCTTGGGTAAATCGACAAGCCTGACACATTTTTTCCTCACACCCATAACGAATTTTTGAGGGGGCTCGGGCCCCCTCAAGCCCCATGAAGTAGGCGCAACTGCTCAGGTACTCAAATGTCTCACAATGGACACATATTTTTTCTTGTTTCTTGGCACCAGAATTTTTGTAACAAAAATTTGCACAAAAAATTGTCAACGGTTCGTGTCCCTTGTTACTCCAGATGTGCATGTGTATTTAAAGCAGACTAACAAGATAGCAGACAGATGCAGATGTTTATTTTCGCAAGAGAAAAAACCTATGATCAATATATTACTTCCTACGGCCGTTTTTGAGAGACTTTAAAAATTATTACAATAATAAGTACAGAAAAAACATGTAACGGCTAGTGTTCCACTTCCTACCGATACATACCCTTTGAGAAGGTAATAGAGAGATGTTGATGCACTTTTTCTCAAGAGCATGAGGCTTGGTCCAAAAACTGGCTTCATTCGTCTAATTTAAGAGACGTTAAAAATAAATGAAAATGATAAGTAGAGCGAATAAATCACGCGTAAAATAATGTAAATAACAGAATGGGTAAACAGTAGAAGTAGTAGGTGATCAAGTCGAAATAAAAGAGAGGAGGATTAGCGCCAGTAGAGCGGATACAGGAAAAGCTCAGGGGTGTGGGCGCAAAAGATATCTCGAGCTACCTTTATCGCAAAAGCATTATCAAGTCACATGTAAAGTTTAAGAATTTTTTACTTTAACTGATTTCACTTATGTGCAAGACAATGACATCTTATGAAATGAAAACGTTAAAATAGGATAGTTTGCTTCATCAAAGAAAACGAAAGGCATTGATTGCGATTCGTTACCCACCATTAGTGTATTCATAATATACAAATTATTTGGTTTTACAAATCCGAGTTCAGACAAATGGCAATGGCCAATTTTAACCGCATTTGAAAAAGGGCAGATTGGCGCCCATGCGATGCCACTCCACGTTATGTCACACAGACCTAGTTTCTATACGAGTAGATAGGAGTTTTGCATCGTCTGAGATTACCAATGCATGCATGAGGCACAGAGCTCATGGAAACATATCTTAATAATAACCTACTAAAGCTGCCTAAGGTCGGAAAGTTTTCTTCGTTTGATAAGGTATTAATAATCCTTATGTAAGCCAAGCTCTACCTGCTAGCAGCCTGCATCGCAGTGGCGCTCATGTCCTAGCCCCAAGGTCACCTCACTTTGCGGCAACGGGAACCAGAATAACGTCACACGGGATTTTCCCAGCATTCATACTTACCCGTCGCCTTTTCGCGCGCTTGAAATTTTTCACTTTTCATTTAATCGCGAAAAATAGATATCGTCATTTAAAAATCTAAAAGCGTTAAATAATAGAAATAGAACAATAATAAAAACCACCCTATTGTGGCTCTGCAATGTTAGATGATGCGGGCGGACCCGCAAGGGGCGGCGCGCTCCCCCTGCGCCCCCCATATGTATTCGCCACTGATCAGCACATCGTCAAGGAGTCTTGCGTGTGCGTGGGGTGGATTGGAAAGCGGTAGATGAGAAGGGAGGAGAATTAGGACGAGTCGTATGGAAGGAAAAAAGAGGCCCTGGAAGGAGCAGTTTGCTGGGGGTGGGGGGTGGAGATTGTCAGGGCCGGCTTCTCTCGGAGAGTCCATGCACGGCCTAATTGCACTAATCGACGTGACTAACCCCACCTTCCCACAATCCCCCACTCCCAGCCTCTTTCTCCCATACGCCTCCAAATCTTCAGGTTACGGTCACGGACTCTTGAAATAATTACAACGGGGAGGGACGGGGGAGGGGTGGAAGGTTTTCCAGAGCCGGAACGTCTCAGCGTATAGGAGGGTTTGAAAAGGGTATAGGAAGCCAGGGTATTGGTGTGTGCGGACCCTGGAAAGGGGTGGTTTAGGGAGAAAGGCGTTCAGCTGGCACTTAAAACCTTTTCCACCCTCCTCCACTCCCATTTCAGGACTTCCCTCTCCCAACCGGCTTTCCAATAGCCCCACCCTCCCTCCCTCTCCTCCCCTTCGAGTCCGTTCGCCCAACATCCTCGGCTTAATTCGTTTCCGAAAGGACGTTACACGCCTATTAGGACTCATGAGAGCGATACGGCACCACCTTTATCACGCCTCCAAACCCCTTCCAACCAACGCGTGGGCCTGCTGTCGCTTTTTTTTCCTTCTTTTCCTCTTCCTTTCTCGCTACTTCCCTCAGACCTCAGTTCCTCTTTTTCCACTGTTTATTCCCTTTGTTAGCCCTCGAAAATGCATTCATTGTTTCCCTTAGCTACGATCAGAAGAGAGCCAGATACCTGATCATTTCTATGGCAGTTAAGGAGTTATTCTGATCTACATGATTATGACGGTAGGTACTGACTGAACTTGCAACGCATTAGGAATGCCAACACTATTGTCATTTATTTTTTAACTAGAATTATTACCCCAGATTCAAAATAATTGAAACTTTTCATAAATAATACCATAAAACAGCTAAAAATTATAAAAAATACAATGATAAGACCACTTCTTGAAAAAATTACTTCTAACTATTCCCTAAACATGAGGAAAATGAACAAACCAATCGACATAGTCATAACAGCTACATACCAGAATATAATTAATTAAAACAGCTTTATGAGTATTGCAGGGAGAAGATTTCACCAGAATACGCCATAATGCCATAATTCATTTCCGGAAATATAAACGCCTATTAGAACACATGAGAGCGACAAGACACCACCTTTTTAAAGCCTAAAAAACCCTGAAAACCAACACATTTCCATCTTTCCATTCAACCCACTTTACATTTCCATCACACCAACTTAACTTCACCAAGCCTTAACTATTCCTTGTAATTGATTATTTCTCTCGTTTGCATAAGAAAAATTATTTTCAATTTCTCTTAGCTAGGGCCAGAAGAGCCGGATTTTTTTATCGAACCCACATCAATTAAGAGTTTCTGATCCATATTCTGCATCATCATGGTACTCTAAAGAATAATGACTGGAGGATCTGGAGTATGCACAATATTACACAGGAAGCATCTTCATGTCTTCATCCCCGCACTGAATTTGAGTCACGAGTGTTCAAGAAACATTAATAAACAATTGTACACTATGCAATTAGGTTATATTTATGCATAGATCGATACAAAATATATAGGTAGTTTAAGCAGTTAAGCTTCTTATATAATATTCCCATTGGCATTAAAAATTAATATCATGCAGAGAGTAAGTTTTTGTTAATAAAACATGAACATGCTAGCCTGTGAACAACATTTTTAACAATATGTATGGTCAATCTCCCCACCTACTTCTGTTATAATCGTAGAGAATAAAGAAGAATTTCATCGAGACTGTATAACATTGAAGAGTGCTACTGACCATTCTATCGTTTCCGACAAATAAATTTGCTTTATTTGACCATTATAGGAAGTTCGGTCTTTAACCTCGTGATAATCGACGGAAGCCTATTCAATTCCTATTCATTCCTCAGAAGAACACTTAGAGGACACAACTACCAATCCAACGAAACTGCAGGATTAAAATAATTCCTTCGTGTATATAATGCAAAGAGTCTCGCGTGTTCAAGTGGAAGTTTTCCACATTGAAATAAATATTGCAATTTTCCAGGGTTATAAAAATTATTATTTCGAGGTTTCCATTTTCTACATCATCTTCACGGTGAAGATGATGTAGAAAATATTACACAGCAAGCATCTGCACGTCTTCATCCCCGCACTGAATTTGAGTCACGAATGCTCAAGAAACACAAATAAACAATTGTACACTATGCAATTAGGCTATATTTATGCATAGATCAATTAAAAAATGTATAATTAAAGCAGTTTAGCTTCTAAGTTTCCTAGATATCAGACAATTACTTATAACTAATAATTTGCGCTTGAAGATGATGATAATTCATTGAAACCCGGGTCGCTCTCTGCTAAAAAATAAGTTGTATAAGTAATTGTCTGATATCCAGGAAACTTATAATGGAATATCACAAAGTAAAGCAAGAGTTAGTGTATTTAGTTTAGCTTCTGACAAAATATTCCCAATGGCATTGAAAATTAATATCATGCAGAGTAAGTTTTTGTTAATAAAACACATTATCATTGAAGATCTACTAAGATTGAAGATGATGTAGTAACATTGAAACCTAGGTCGAAATGAATTTTATAAACGTATAAAATTGCAAGTTTTTATTTCAACACTCCATCATGGTTCAAGTGTTCAATCTTATATAATCTACTGAATATTTCTCGGGTTCTCAGCCAGGTTAATGCTTTTATATAAGCCGACTTCTTTCCTTTTTTTCTATCTTCTTCTGCTTCTTTTTTTATAGATATATGTGCGGGAGACAGGCCGAATGATTGAGACGAGGCTAAAAGAACACAGAAGATTTTTCAGATTAGCGCAACCAGAAAAGTCCGCCGTGGCGAAACACAGCATTAATGAAGACCATGCTATTAATCTCTATAGACACAGGCTCAATTTTGTGGAAGTTCATTTCAAAAAATAAATAAAACCGAACAAACTTTTTATTAATCCACGAATTTATTTTCGTGGTACGACGAGTTTCGACGCAGCGGCGGACCGCATAATTTGTACCTGAGGATGACGCCGCTGCGTTGAAACTAGTCGTACCACGAAAATAAATTGGTAGATTAATACAAAGTTTGTTCGTTTTTTTTTATTTATTACATTGCTATTAGATGGGAAGATACAAAAATCCTTTGCGACGCACATCGCTACTGGAACCGCATAATTAAGGAAGCAGTAGAGATTCGCCTCAATCCCAAAAATTTCAATCGGGACACCGGCTTTCATCTTAGCAATACATGGAGACCTGTAATCAGCTGTATAAAAAACATAAGGGTTGAACGTGAAGAATTTCAAAAGACCTACGGCCAATCGGACGATACCTAATCCGCATTGTTGTCCTCGGTAAACGGTCGATCCGGTTTAATGTGAAATTGGACTTACATAAAGTAACACAACCTTGAGGATGGGAGACAAGTCGTCTTCCGAAACGTCGGCTTATATAAAAGCATTAACCTGGCTGAGAACCCGAGAAATATTCGTTAGGAGTCCACCAGGAAAAAATTAAATCGTTTATTATATAATCTACATTTCCCATTCCTCAACACCCAGGAAGTTCCTCCCAGTCACATCATCTGTGTTTCTCTTTCGTATCTCCCGTGGCCACCTTAATTTCTCCCCCTCATTTTTTGCCCCCGTCCGAGACTAAACTTCGCTTCGCCGGGACTTCGCTTTTTGGCAAAAGCCGCACATTAACGCGCCCACATTCGCGCTAAAACACCCACAGAGAGAGAGAGAGAGAGAGAGAGAGAGCGAGAGAGTCCGGGAGAATTATTGCCGGAGTTCGGGGCCGAGAAACAATTAAAAGAAAACGGAATCCCGTATGCCTCGCACACAACCCCGGAGTTCTCTCCTAATTGACCGGAGAACGAAGGTGGCTCTCTCTCTCTCTGGCACGGAGAGGAAGGACTCGGCCAATGGATCCGAAGAATTAGAACCATCCCCCCCTTGGACTGACATAAAGGGGTCAAGCTTGCCCGAAGCTGACGGAAAAAATAGAAACACGAAATTTACCGTCGTCACCGGGAAAATTAAGATCAATGTCATTCCTAAAGAGGATGCTTACCTCCCTCTTGAAAGATGTTATTCCGTCATTTTGTATGAGTATTATTCTTACTCATAGCTTCTGCAATGACATACTGAACATAATCAGGCTTCCCTCTGAGGAATATTAATAATACTCAACAATAACGTTATGCTCACACAACGTTTCAAATTTTGACCACTGGTATTGCTAATCTACTGTATCATTGGGCAATATTGATACAACATATTATTTGTGAAGGCGGTTCATGCATTAATAATTGCATTAAAAACTTAAAAGTAACTTCATCAACCCTTTAATGACCAAACTAAATTAACAACTGATTTTTATTACTTTTTGATTACGATATCGATTTTACAACCTATCTTATTTATTTTACAACCAATAAAGAGATATTATGAAAGAAAACCCGAACAAAAAATTTTTAACGTTTTTTCAAGCATTTAACCAAATGGGAATACGCCACAAAATTCTGCCATTGCTAGAGAAATAAATATAAACTTCGCCAAAAAACTGAGTTTAACAGTGTAAAATATACATTTATGTTTCGAATAAATGAGATTTGTTGGTGGATAGCGAGTGTGGGGTAAAATATCGAATAAACCGTATACTCACAACAGAGGCAATGAAAGAAACAGATTTTGAAAAGGTATAATTGACGAAAAATGTATACAAAAATCATGCGATTCCCTTTGAAAAATTCTACCACACTTCATTTACATAACAACAGCTGTGAAAGTAATCACAGATACGAAATATAATTTTCATGAAATTTTAAAAAATCTGCTCCCAAATGGGAACATTAAACTTTAAACGGTTAAAGGACTGAAAGAAAGTGATGGTCTCGTACGTCACATTATAGTAGGGTAATGAAGTAGTCATAAGGAAAATAAGTACCTGAATAATAAAATTAGAATGTCAAATCAATGATAAATCCTTTAATAGTACACGATGAGGCTATAGAAAAGCAAAGTGGTATCACCACGGAATAAGTAAGTGCAGAGTTACTAAAATTTTACGATGAAGTACGCTAGCATCTTCACATTTACGGTTTGTATGGAGAAAACTATTGCCGACATTTTCCTGTTTCCAAAATATGAAAAACTGGCACCCGAGAAAAAAACCGAGAATATATTTTCACATTTGAGCTGCAAGCCCATTTTGAAAAGGGCCTACTGTGCATGTAATTAGCGCGAATTTTAGGAACATATATTGCAGAAGGAATGTGTTGATAATCATGAATATATTGGAGATTTTGATGGCGTTGAATGATGGGAAATCATTGAAATGGGTTCTGAAGAGGATTGAATTAATTCGAGATATTATGGAGAGGGATTAACGTGGAGTGCGCCGCACAAGACACATCTTAATAGAGGACAGACTGCAGGTAACAATCATTTACCTACATAGCAATGAACTCTGAATATGAAGGTAACAGGATTTTTTTTTAATTTACCATGCTAGTGAAGAGTCTGATCTGGAGTGTACCGCTTTACGGTGCAGAAACGCGGACACTTAGGAATTAGGACGAGAGAAGACTGGAGGCATCCGAGATGTGGGTGTGGCGAAGAATGGAGAAGGTGAAGTGGACGGAAATGAGTAGGAACGATGAAGTGCTTGACATGGTGGGTGAGGAGAAGCAGCTTTTAGATGAGATACGGAGGAGACAGAAGGTATGGATGGAGCGAGTACTAAGTGGGGAGGGGAAGTTGAAAACAGTGTTAGTGGGCATAATGTTAGGTAAACAAGGGAAAGGAAGGAAGAGAACAGGATTTTTAGATAGAATGAAAGGGAGTACGCCTAATTGGGAATTGAAGAGGGAAGTGGTTGACGGCGAGGGAGGATCCCATAATTCTTCTCAAGTACTCCATGGAAACCTACCTTAATCGGTAGAATACTTCAATTATAATAACCATGCTCACAAAATGATTAAACCTGCACTAAATATTGCAGAGACACAATGCTGATGATGAAATCCTGACGAGTACCTTTGGCTGTAAAATCGCTCGGGACCAGAGGAAACGAAAGAGATACGAAGAGGATAATATCCGTCCTCGAATTCGCTTTTCGCCCGCTGCCCTCGTGGAATCCGTCTGATTTTAATCTACGCTGGAGCGCCCACGCTTCGCATACCCAGGCGAACACAAATACACGCCAACATTCGAGAGAATGTCTATCCTCATCCATCGAAGCCGATCCCCTTCATTTACAACTGGATGGAGATAAAACTGACTCCCACGAGTTAGATGGGATGGCGAATGGAAACGGAACGAAACGATATGGACCAGAGAAAAGGAGGATGTCGATCCGTAGCAATCGGGTAAGAATTTCCAAGAGCGAAACAAAAAGAGATATTCTAATACTCGGGCATTTCCTCTTCGGCACATTCAGGTAAATAGCTTATGGAGTTGGAGGAAACTGATTCGTGGCGTAATTTCAAAAATGCTACAGCCTGGTTCACTACAACTGAACTTATCGTATCTAAGCTTAGCGTAACTAAGCTTAGAGCCGAACTTGAAAATATCGTCCGCTAATCAAATCTTGATTCAAAACAAAACTACGGTTCAGATCTTAGTGTAGGAGTCAGGAGATAAAAATAAAATATTTCTTCACAGTTTCCAGGAGTAGGGAAGGTGGATACGTCCATAAAGGGTCATGTGATTTATCGTATTAACATAAAGATAATTTAACGCGAAATCTGAGCTATGATTGGCGGAGTATTACATTTATTGCCCAGGGCTCCCAATAAGTAGAGTTACGCAAAGTAATGTCCACGTGAACAGGGCTCAGCGGGCAAATATATATTTTTATCGTAATTGATAACGAAAATTGTTAATTCCCATTGGTTCATCATAACTGATCTAGAATCCTCGTAATATTTCAAGTACTTTAAAACATACATTCTTTTCTTCAATCAAGACATCTTTGGCAAAAATAGATTCCGATTCGTGGTGTCCAACAGCTTAAACAAGAGATGGAAAACTTAATACGAACGAATGAAAATGATTCTTACTAGGGTAACAGAACGAAGTATCAATACAACTCTCACAATATCTACTTACGATGGTATATCATCATCAAAATTTATTTCGATAAGTCTATGAGCAGGCGAACACGTTGTCCAAAGCGTTTTGAGGCACCACTTTCCCAGCCATTCCATTCAAGAATTTTTGTCGTCAATTTATTAAGGCTGTGGAGACGTCCAATTAATGTTAATTTCCTCATTTCCATCCCTCTCATTAATCCACTCCCTTCTTTCACTTTCCTCCAATTGTCCGAATTTAATTTCATTCAGCCCACCTTGACCATCAGTTCATCGCCCACCGTATCCACAAATGGGCAGCCTCCCGTCTTAACGCAGAGCATTCACTTCCGCAGAGTTTATCATTCCGTAAAAATGATTTTTCAAAGGATTTCCTAACATTTGCAGTCATGTATTTTCTGTTAAAAATATTTTCCTTCATAAATATTGATTGTCATCGCATTTTAATGCAACCGAACTCGCAAAAACGAGTTCGGTTGCATTAAAATCAAGAACCTAATCAAACTAAGATCACAAAAGATAGACGCTCGGTTCGTAATTTGAAAATTCAGATTCAAGTCCATGCGAATTAAAATGAATTTTCCAAATAAAAGTATGCTTGGCTTTTCACAATTATTGCCAAGGTGGAATTGCCGAAAGTAGGTATGACAAAACGTAATGAAAGGGTTTCCTGGATGATAATCAGGAGTGAAATCGAATGACGACCGTAAAAAGAAAGAACTGTGTACACATATGGAGGCCTTTGGGCATTTTCACCACTAATTTTGTTACTATGAGCTACCTAAAAAATAATTGGCAAGTAATGAGAAGTAACAACTACAATGTTGGCGATAGTAACTTAATTTGGCCGCTAGCTTGAGGAGGCGGCCGTTCAAAATAACCAGAATTATCGCCCTCTTACAAGTACGAAGTTTACTTTTCAGTGAACGTCCGATCAGGTGCAAAATTAAAACTACAATGACAATCTAATAAGCTTTGCGCAAATGTTTTTTGCAGTGCCTTTAGTAATTCGTCGACCGCTTCTAGTCGTCACTGAGAGAGCAGCAACTCGCCTACAACAAGAGAATCTACCTAGTGTGCAAAGCGTACTGGAGTCTGATTACTTCATGCTGAGGTTTGTACGCTGCCGACAATCATCGAATTCGATGCATAAATTGTCACCATGTCACTAAAAATTTCAAAATTATAACAGCGACTATGAGGAGATGTAGTTGATTTGTCGCTAGCTATTTAAATTGAAACAAATTTAATTTTCCTCGTGATGGTAGGTAATTTTACGGCCGATCGGGTCTTGAAAAAAAACTAACCCTCGTCCGAGCCAATGATAATAACTTTTCCTTTTGAAAAAATTAACGAACATATAATGCGATCTATGCAAACGTGAAAGCTCACTAAATTCCATCCGACAGAGCAAAAGAGAAAGGTTTTTTATTTCTGAATGGGAATCAAGACTTCGGAGTGTCTCTGATACGCAACGTCTTCTACCATTCCAAGAACTTCCTTAGATACTCGGCCAACTCCAGTGCCCCATCCTGAAGTGACTTCGCCCGCCTTTCTTAGCACTACCTTTCCCGAATGATCGGCACTTATCCTTCGAGCAGCGAGGTCATTCGGGTGAAACGAGCTCTCATAGCAGTGTAGGGAAGGAGAACAGAAAGGGGTTGGATATTTGAGACAGAAAGACCGAGAGCATAGCACATAGTGGGCGGGGAGTGGAAATGGGCTAGCATGGAGTTCCAGGGTAAGGGAATGTCCACGATGTAAGGGGATGGATAAGGGATTTCTAAAGCCATGAACGACTACTGAATGCTCCAAAGGAAGGGGGAATCATCTTGAGTCTTTTCTTCCACTGAATAGAAAAAATCCAACATTTAATGCCTGAAAATTTGAGATTTGAAGAAAATATTCTAAATGCTAGGGGTTTTTCACTTCGCTACTGAACAAAGTTCCTCAGGATCAAATTATGGGTGAATTCAGTGGACCTTCCATTAAAATCCTCGATTAAATAATGTATGTAAATACATATTGAAATTAAACCTATCTGTGGCTAAGTCCGAGGTGATACCTACCCTTACCTATACGAAAAAATATTCTGTTTAAAACATGGTGGGAGTGAGAGTTACGATATGTTCTCTATGCCTAAGTGAAATTTCGAAGTAATCTTAACTTGAAGCTATGGGACACTGTAAATGACAAGGTTATATTTCAGCCTAAAATATAGTTTCTCGAAACTAATACTGTATTGGGATCCCTGCCTTGAATAAAAAAATATCCTGGAAAACAATTTCACAGTATCCTGATCATAAATCAAGGGGGAAAGTTTAGATCAACGATAATATTTTTTCACAATTCAATAAGGGACAATTGTAAGGGTCATATCACTTCAATTCAACAAACGTTTGTCCCTTTATGGTTCGTATTTAACCTGGATCCGCCCAATGTAACATATATGTCACACCCTGTATCGCTCCACTGTAATGGCTCTTGCATCGTTCGGGCACGGTATATTGTTGTGTTTTATACATTATAAGATAGAGGAAGCTAAGTGCTTCAATTCAAGGTAAGAATTGTCAAGTGAGAGTGAAGACCTATCCTTTGAGTACCCCTGGTACTTATGCGCCTTCCCTAGACACTAAAAATGGACGTTCGCTTTGTGTAAATATTTAATTTTTTCATTAACTATATGCGCTACAGCGACAATTTTTGGTATGTATCAACATAATGATACAAAATTATTAATAATACATTAATATGTTTGGTATTGCTTTCCATTTCTGTAATATACTCTGATAAATGTTACTGTGACATAAATGTCACATTGGGCGGATCCCTATGCAAATCTTCAAAGTTTCGAATTTTATGCTCTAGTTAGAATTTATTCCATTTTCAACGTTTTTTCCTTCGTATTCCCGCCAAAAGACTTATTATTTATCAATTAGTCGATAAATTTGCATTTATTAACTTTTATTCCGGTAATTACTTTTGAATTAATTTTTTTAATATTAGGGATATCGATAGCACAGAGATATTACACTGTGTGAAGCCAAATAGCTTCCGGAAAACGAAGACTTTGACGGAGTACAATATACCTTGAGCTACCAGAAGCAGCGATTGTCACTGATGAGGACATTGCAGATGACCAGGCTGGTAGACTTGTGGAAAATTTAACGGGAAGACAACTTCGGGCAAGAGTGGAGCTTGTTTTGCAGCTTGATAATGATAATACAAATGAATTTCAAGAGAAGTCCTGAAGTATTTCGGTACCAGTTAGATGTAAGGAAAAGGATTCGAAGTCAACGAAGCTTACATCACTTCTCCAATAGAAAAAGGTAAAAAGAGAAGCTGCCAATTTGCGACAAGAAGGTCATTTTGTAAGAAATAGGTTATTCCCCGAAACAGATCTTCCTGAATAGAGGGAAAAATTAGGTGTAGAAATTTTTTAAATAGTTTTTTCGGATGACATTCTTTTTTCTCATGGCAGAATTAGATAATTATACTACTTCTATTGTTTTTTCATCTTCTAGCATCAGTAAAGAGGAGATGAAAATTTTCATTGGGATTTTACTGTTATGAGGTTTCCATCCAAGCGATGCTCCTGGGAAGATTGTGGGGGTGCTCACAACTCAATGGTTACCGTAGCCTAGCGAAGGAATAGGTTCTTTGTGATGAGTAGATACCTTCACTGTGCAGACAATACGATGCCCGACATAATAGACAAATTGTGGTAGCTTCGCCGTAGATTACTAAATTAAAAGAACGTTTCAGAGGGATTTTTCCCACTGAAAAAACTCTCTTTTGGCAGGAGTATGATTGTGGAGTATTTTGGTATCCATCCTTGCATGTAATTCATTCGGCGGAGGACAATCAGTTTTGGTGGTAATGGTGGTATATTTTCCTTGATTTTTGGATGTAGCTGTTCACAATCTGAAGCTGTTCACAATCTGTTCACGAGCGAAATCTGGTCATTGCATGTCACAATTAGAGATCAGACGTGTAATAATGCAAACATTACTGACCATACATCGATGCAAAGGCAAGTATAGCCGCCGTACTACTTCATTTTCAGCAGAGGCAGACAGTTAAATATGTTACGATGCTAATGATCAATTAGTCTCAAAAGATTGCGTCGCCGTGCTGGAGAACATTGCGCTTCCGTCAAATGCACAGCATGCGATGCATGAAATATGGACAAATATTGCTTTACTACTTACCACTCAAAATGGTACGTATACACCGGCATTGAACTCTAAAGCAATCTTTAGTTTATATGAAACAAATTGATTCAATTTTAATTCAATTTTATAAGGTATTACACCCTTATATGTTGTGAGAATATTTTTCAAACATGTATATTTATTCCATGTATTTTCCAAAATTGGGAAATGCATTTTCAACTATTTTACTTATTAGTCATGCAAAAATATTATTTAAATGTAACTTCAACAAATCCATTGATTGTGTCAATTCAAAGTTCTGTAATTTCATAACACTACTGCCGAAAACTTAAATTTATACATAAATTTAAAATAATTTTTCTTGATGTGTATTTGACAAGTTTATAATATAAACATTATAAATTTAAATATACCCCAAACTTGTGAAATAGCATTGAAAAAATCCAAAACACTTCTACATCTTAAAAAAATCACAATTTACATCGAAAAATTTATGAATCGCGGGCAATGGAACTCTTAAAATTATTGCTAAATATTTAAACAATTTACTTTAAATTTAAACAAAATCTTGAAAATAGTGTACGTAATTAATAATATGTTTTTCTAGTGTTTTCTATCATTTAAATGAACAGTGCAGCTCAAATGCGAAAAATATTTGATTTTTCTGGGGAAATATTACCTTGCACCAAAAGACAACAGATCCGCCCAATGTGACATTTATGTCACAGCCTGTATCTCGGAAACTACACAACCGATCAACGAAATATTTTCAGATTGTAGTAAAAATGAGACCCTTACCATTCCCCTAGAATATGAATTATTAATCTCAAAAAAAATATTTTGGGCGGATCCAGGTTAAATCAGTTCCGTCCATCCATAATAATTTTCGAAGCATTGGCGTTAAATTTTCAACTCCCACTTGCGATAGATATATTAAAACATAATCCTTCTCCTCGAATCACAGTAACAATTTATTTGTCGTCAAATTTTTGTATAATTGGTTGTGCCTATTTTACCTATCTTCTGAAGGTCTTCCATTAAAATATAATTCGAGCAACGAATAGTACCTTAAAACATCGCCCCTTCAGAACAATGTATCTACCAGCGAAATGGTTCTTTCACGATAGTTAAATAAAGTCAGCACAAATAAGACAGCACAAATACAATTCACCGCGTTTGAATCCAATGCTAATGGAAAAATGTATAAACTTAAACACAACCGTGTCAGGCTGAGGCATCCATTTCTAATGACGCAGATCTGCGCCCCCTATGATTCTATACGAATGCAATTGGATACGATTGAATATCCCTTAATACATGACCCTAAAAATATAAAAAAGGTCACCATAGAGCACAAGCCGCCAGAGAAGGACCGGCTACATAGGACAAGTCATAAGGCATTAAGTGAGAAATACAATGGAAGGTGTAGCGTTTAACTTTTAAATACTGTTATTTACTGTTTTTAGGGAGCTGTTGATACATAAAGGATAGGGAGATTATGGAGAGGATAAGCAAAGGAGAAAGTTGCAAGAAGGAGTGAGACGATAAAAAACTATAATTTGAAGAAAATAAAGATGATTTTTGGCAAAAAGCATTCGTATGAAATTTGAATGGGAAATATTAAATGGCGGAGAATACCTGGAGGTAATTACCAGAGTGGGTCATACATAAAAAGACACCGGGAATAAGAATATCAGCAAAAATGTGTAAAGTAGCTTCGCAGAGGGAGAAAAGAAAGGCTGCAGGGATTGCAACACCTTGAATGAATATAACCATAATCACTCTCTATACATTGTAATATATAATGTTCAATATTTAAAAAAAATAAAAATTAATTTCAATATTCCTTCAGATATTTTGAATCCACACGTTCAAAAATACGGTGTGGTGCAATATAAACTCGATCACGTGCATAATCCAGCGATGGAGTTATTTCCGAGATGGAACAGAAGCGAGGATGGTGAAAGCGTTGATGGAAAAAGGAGTTAAAAATTCAATCTCGCCGTGAGCCGATGATCTCGTGCAGATGCTAAGCGTGAGAACTTCCTCACGCGGCAATATCCCAGCACTCTCCCGGCCGGATGAAGAGGCAAAATCCTGGGAGGGCTGAGATTGGGACCGGGCCGGGTTGGGGAGATATATACATTGAATGCAACGAAATTCATCGCCCCAAGCAATGAGGCTATCACCGAAGCATCGGACGAGACGATATTAATGATGTCGGGGGGAGGATGGGGGGGGGGGGGGGCACGATGTGATTTAATAGGGTAGTTTCCTATTATTTTTCTATTCCCTATATCGAAAGATTATTACTCCTGGAGTACGTATTTCACGCTTTTCGATTTTTAAATGACGATATCTATTTTTCGCGATTAAATAAAAAGTGAAAATTTTCAAGAGCGCGAAAACGCGATGGCTAGGTATGAATGCTGGGAAAAGCCCATGTGACGTCATTTTGGTTCCCGCTACCGCAAAGTGAGGTGACCTTGGGGCGAGGATGTGTGCGCCGCTGCGATGCAGGCTGCTAGCAGGTAGCAAAGTACCCTACTAGCAGGTAGCGCTTGGCTTAAATAAGGTTTATTAATACCTTATCAAACGAAGGAAACTTTCCGTCCATTGACAGTTTTAATAGGTGATTATTAAGGCATGTTTCCCTGAGCTCTGTGCCTCATGCATGCATTGGTAATCTAAGACAATGTAAAACTCCTATCTACTCGCATAGAAAGTAGGTCCCTGTGACGTCACATGGAGTGACATCGCATTGGGGCCAATGTGGCTTTTTTCAAATGAGGTTAAAATTGACCATTGCCATTCGTCTAAACAGGGATTACTAAATCCAAATAATTTGTATATAATGAATACACTAATGGTGGGTAATGAATCGCAATCAATGCATTTCGTTTTCTTTGATGAAGGAAACTACCCTATTCTTCAAATATTATTTGGAAAAGAAAAATTTTACAACGTCAGCAGAATAACGGCAACGGATTTTTTTTTAAGATAATAGTATTAGGTGCGCAACTAAGTTCCCGCTTTTTTTGATCGAAAATACAACTTTATCGTGAATAAATGGTTATAAATGAAACATTAAAGTATTGTCCATCGGTAGCTACAACTTTTCCCCATCAATGTGGCAGAGGCCAACACCGTAACGGTAAGTGTTCATTTTTTGAGGCTACCCACGAACCATGCCATTTCTTGGTGTCTTCCTATGAGCGCAACTGCAGATCAACCAGACCATGTGTCATATAGAATAAAAAGTAATAATCGGACGGCGTAATATCTGGGGAATACATCGGGGGGGTCAGGACTTCCCACTTGAGCGTTTACGGGTAGGTTTTAACGGGTTTTGCAACGCGGGGTCGAGCGTTGTCATGCTGTAGACTCACTTACAATCATAAGGAATCCAATTTCCTTGCTTTTGTATAAATCCCAACGAATCCAATCGCTTGGAAATGGATTGGTGGGTGACTCCTAATGCATAAGCAAGCACTTCTTGAGTTTGGTACTGATCTTCATCGAGCAATTCCTCCAATTCAGCGTCTTCGAAGGTTTTTGGTCTTCCTTCACGTCAGCATTGGAATGACCTTTGAAGCGATGGAAGCAATCATGGCACATTTTTTCACTTAAAGCAGCATCTCCGTAAACTTTTTGGAGCTCTCGATGCACTTCAGACTTTGTTTTCTTCGAATGAATGAAGAAAATAAACACTCCTCGCAAATGACGGTTACGTGGCACAAACGCGGACATTTTCACGCAACAATACGGATATGACGCTAAAAAAACTCGCCATTGCTGTCGAGCAGTTTGTTTACCAAATGTCTAAGCTTAGTTCGTGTCGTTTTCTATACGTCAAAATCGACCAGTAATCACTGCTCGAGCCAAACAAGCTCGAACAAACAGCGGGAACTTAGTTGCGCACCTAATATTATACAATGATTCAAAAAATTACCGCAAACGTCCCTTCAAATTAACTTAAAAGTAACATCAATTTCAACTTCACTGGGGCTTCTTCAGGCACTCAGATACGTACTTTACTGAAACAGTGCTAGTACTGCAGTAATGAGGCTAACACCGTAGCAAGTCGTACATACGCCTTACCTAGTTAAATATGCTAAATCGCCCAGTAAGTGACCATATACGACAGCATATTGCAATAATTCATATGACTAGACCAGGGGTCTCCAATTTATAAGGCCACGAGGGCCACATTCTAAGTTCCGTATCGCCCCTCGGGCCGGATAGCAAATTCGCAGATGACTGAAGTATTCGATACCAACGTCCACTGAAGAATCCGGTGGCGTATTTCTTATTTACGAACAGTTGAAGGCGACTTTGCCGTACAGTACAGCGCTGCAATGCTCCTAGCGGCGTCTCACAGAGTTAAACGTGCGATAATCGCGCGCTACTTGAAACGAGTGCGCGGGCCGGATGAAAGCCCTCCGCGGGCCGGATCAGCCTGGCTACCGCACACAGCAGGTTTTAAACCTTCGGAAAATACGCTGAAGTCACCGGCAATTTGATGTCAGCAGAGAGGCACAGTAAAGAGAAGGGTATTAAGAGACATTCAGGCAAGGTATCATCGTTACTTGTACGCAACGCACGTAGTTATCCAGCATTATCAACCGGAATATGGCTTCGACTCAACGTCAATGGAGGAGACAGATATAAGGTACTACGGAGAAAGTGATATTAAAATTGGTCATTAATTATCCAATTACTTACCTCTCTACCTATTAAGTATATACTTGTTTACTAACTGGTTTGATTGCCTGGATAGTTTTGATTTTATGCACAAATGCAACGACCAAACATTACGAAGAAATTGTGGTTGAAGGCCGGTTTCTTTATATTATTTTGTGCAAAGCAAGGGATAACGGCAGAGTAGAGAGAGAAAAGATCATTAGTACACCAGTTCAATTCGGGGTTCCATGAAATCATATTCCAAATTTTTAGTAGCGAACGGTTCCACCAACTAACACCTTTTGAATAACAAGATTATCAAATCTACATTAATTTTGGTGGCCCAAAATTGTGCCACTCATATTCTCCTAATTATATTACAGGGAGAGAAAAGAGAAACCAGTTGAATTCCCCACGGCAGAATGAGGTAAAAGTTTGCTGGTGGCGGGGAGTCCCTAGGTCCCAGGCAGCACGAAAGATTGGAGGCAGGGGCGGCAAGAAAATGGAATGTAAAACGTTTCCCCTCCCCACTCTCGCCCCTTGGATCTGTCCCCGTGCGCCCACCGGGGGATTTGGATAAGGGGAGGGGGAAATGGAGATTGCATGGCAAAGAGAAGAGAAGATGATATAGAAGGAAGAGAGAGGAGCAGAGGGAGGCGAAGGATGATTTCTATATGGGTCGCATTAAGACTGCAAAACACACCAAATGTGAGTGGGCCAAATATTCTAGAGTACAGGCATCGGATTTCTTACCATCGGGTTGTACTGAAGCACTTACATACGTATTCGAGCAACCAGTTACATTCGCCGATGAAACAGAATGCTGACAGGCGCATGCAGAAATCCATCCAAGTTTCCTGGTCTAGGAATTGTAATATGAATAATTCTGGCTTCCCGAATGGAATCGCGGTGTGAAGCGAAATAGTGATTAGTAAAATTGAACATAGCAATATTTTCACTTGAGTCTGCTGAGGCTCAGTTGAAATATTGCAATGTCCAATTTTACTAATACTAAGAATTTCCTCCATATCGTGCCACTCATCATACAAGATATTGGAAATAGATGATATTGAGACAGGCAGAGAGAAAGAGAGAGAGAAGCAATAGGATGGCGAGGTGATGGATGTTTAAAGTTTACGGTTAGCTTTAGAAAGCTTGGATTTGCCAAAAGAATTCTCGGTGAATGCCCAAAAAAGGCGAAAGAAATAAAATACCTGACTCTAATGAGGCCTCACTTAGAATATGCTGCTAGCGTGTGGGACCCTTACGAGGTAGGACTAATAGCTGAAATCAATCGAGTACAGCGCAGGGCGGCCAGATTTGTGATGAGTTGTTACGACAAAAAGTGCAGCGTTTTCAGTATGTTACACGAGTTAGGATGGGAATCTTTACAGGAGCGGAGATCGAAGTATAGGCTTACCTTACTTAGGAAATTCGAAGATATTTTCTCAGACGACGTGAATCATACCCTTCGTTTACCATCGTACTATAGTAGACATCATGAGAATAAAATAAAAGAAATAGACTGCAAAACATAGATTTAAAATTTCATTCATCCCTCGTACTATTAAGGATAGCAACGTTCTCTCAATTGATTGGATTAATGGCGTCGCTCCCTAGGATCACTCACTGCATGTTTTTTCATAGTTCTAACCTTGCATGTATTTGCTCTAGGAATTACTAACCATTAGCAATTTTTTTATGAACAAGCATGTATATTTTACTAGTGTGCGTAATATTTCTATGACTGTGCGGTGTGCATGTGGCGGTCCTCTTGCATGCAGCATGTTGGTGATTTGTCAACCCCTGCCAAACAAGCTACTACAACTAGTAGAGGTGGCTCGCAGGGTATTATGTAGACGTAAAGATTTCTATTTGGGTCGTATTGAGACTGATAAAAATACCAAATAGGAGTACGCCAAATATACTCGAATACAGGTACCGGAGTACTTATAATCGGTTTATACTGCTCCTGCTCTTCTGGCGCCATACAAAGGTATAACGAGGCCTTTCTTTAAAAAAAAGTTATAAAAAGTATTGCGTATCGGATACGAAACTTAATTAAACTACATGCTACGCAATCGCACGAAAAAAGTGGCTGAGACTAAGGACGCTTCACTCAGCAATAACATTAATCAAGGAACTATAGGAATGGACTTTTTCGGTCAGCCCACGCGCTCCTCGTAATTGAATTCGATGATGTTTTTGCACGAGTTCGGAAATTTTACGCCGCTGAAGAAATTAGAGGTATTTCAACTTTTTAACGACTGCAGGTGCAGGAACTGAACGCATAAAATAATTTAAGGTGCCTTAACGAGAGCTCCATTCACGCCGACACATGAACACTGCGGTAACTATTGAATAGCCACGGGAACGCAGTCTAATTAGGACTATTCACAAACTTGATCATGTTCACAGAATGTGATTTTGAATTTTTTAATAAGAAGAAGTTCTTCGCTAGGTACGTTCCTAAGCAACTTCAGATTAGCATATTGAAAATTGGATTGAAAGAGTTAAAAAAAATTATAAAAAAATTACGGGCAAATATCAATAAAGCCTCCACATTCACAAACTTTGATTTCACTTTAATTACATGAGAAAACCCATAAATGGATGCGGAATGTAACATAAAAGAGCAAAAGCTGAAAAAATATTTTATACAATTTATTTATTTACGTCATGAATAGACAAATGTACTATACTCTGCCGGCAAATGGTACTGGAAAAAGCTAATAAAGAATATTTCTGATAATACTTCATTTTGAGGATGATATTTATCGTAAGAAATCCACAGATGGATGCGATTAATACATTATAATCCAAACTAAAAAAAAGAAATGAATTTAAAATAAAGAGCATTTGACAAAAATTGTTATTTTAGTGAGATGTTGGAAAATAAAAAACAGAAATATAGAACCATCATACTAAATAAATAAAGAACACTGACAAGAGAATTTTGCATTTTTTAAAATCTTGTCGGTGCAAATTTATACGTGCAGCCAATAAATACGCCAACGTCACTTAGACGTCCTTCCTTCGACAATAGGGTAGTTTCCTTCATCAAAGACCACGAAAGGTATTGATTGCGATTCGTTACCCACCATTAGTGAATTTTAAAATACAAATTATTTGGTTTTAGAAATCCCAGTTTAGACGAATGCCAATAGTCAATTTAAACCTCATTTGAAAAACGCCAGATTGGCGCCCATTGAAGCCTCTTCAAAAGTCGTATTTATTACCAAAAAATCCGCGAAAATACGAATGAAGTAATGACGTAGAGAATTTTTGATAATCAATAAAATGGTTAGAAATAACGCCGTTAACGATAACGTTAACAGGTAAGGGTGCATTGAGGCAAAAAGTAATATAAAACTCAAGAATTAGTTTAGTATTTATGATCATCATGGGCCAGAAATCTAAGGATTGTTAAAAGATAGCCCTGGTCTCAATTCTTCCATAACCAATATTTTCACATTTACGCATTCCTTTTCTTTCACTCAATTCGTACGTACATATATATTTTGGGATGTATCATAGCTAGTCCCCTTGTTCACTTAGACGTCCTTCCTTCGACAATAGGGTAGTTTCCTTCATCAAAGACCACGAAAGGTATTGATTGCGATTCGTTACCCACCATTAGTGAATTTTAAAATACAAATTATTTGGTTTTAGAAATCCCAGTTTAGACGAATGCCAATAGTCAATTTAAACCTCATTTGAAAAACGCCAGATTGGCGCCCATGCGATGCCACTCCACGTGACGTCGCAGGGACCTAGATGCTATACGAGTAGATAGGAGTTTTACATCGTCTTAGATTACCAATGCATGCATGAGGCACAGAGCTCAGGGACACATCTCTTAATAATCACTTATTGAAATTGCTTATGGACGGAAAGTTTCCTTCGTTTGATAAGGTATTAATATTCCTAATTTTAAGCCAACCCTACCTACTAGCAGCCTGCATCGTAGCAGCGCTCATAGCCTCAAACCATGGTGGCCTCACGCGACGGTAGCAGGAACCAGAATGACGTCACACGGGATTTTCCCAGTATTTATGCTTAGCAGTTGCGTTTTCGCGCACTTTTCATTTAATCGCGAAAATTGATGCCGTCATTTAAAAATCTAAAAGCGTGAAATACATACTCCAAGACTAATGATCTTTCGATTTAGGCAGTAAAAAAATGATAGGAAACCACCCTATCGTTTTCGTGAGAGCTACATGACTGTCAAGGCTCTACCCATGAAAGTGAGGCCAATGCTTGCATGAGATTAGAATGTAATATTGGAGAATAAGAGGAAAATTCGATACGTCTGGGAGTAATGTTTGCATGGTTTGATAAGACGGACCTGGCTATTCTTCCTCGCCACCTCCGCATAAATAGGCAGACTTCTGATGTGATTGGTCTGGTTAAAAGCAATTCTTATCGCCACGCCTTCAAGGATAAAAAAATAAGCAAAAATGTCGATGCTTATGACATTTCAGCGGAAGATCCGCTATTCCCCCTGGAGAGAGAAACATAGCGGGAGAGGGAAAAATAAATTGTGTCCACGAGTCTAACGTTCGAAAGAAAAAAGAGTGATAAAAGAAGAGAGAAAAGAGGAGTAGTGGGCCATGCGTCTAAAAGAGAAGGAGAGGGAAGGAGGAAAATAAGGGAAAAGAATGAAAAAAAAGGAAGGAAAAAATTAGGAGAATTGTCCTTTGTGACGATTCCGTCTGCTGCGAAAGACAAACCGACTAAGGAAGGGGGAGGGGTGGAGAGGGGTCGTGGACCACGCGCCTTTTTCTCTCTATTCCTTTGAACCGCCGCTCAAACTCCACCTTTTTCCTTTTCTCTTGCCTTTCCTCTCCTTCCAACACTTGCTACCCACTCTCACGAAGTCCCGGAAAGTGCCTCATTTTCCCGGTTTTCCCGACGAAAGTTTTACTTTTTTTTCTGCCGATCAGTAATAAGTAGAGATGCGTGAAAATCGCACCTTCATTTTTATTTTAACGCACTTTCAATAACATTTTATCGCATATTGTAGCGTCTATTTTTTTAATTTTCATAATGAGGAAGATGACGATAAAATGTAGTAAAACACAGTTATATGACGAAATACAGAATATTTTAAATAATTATGTTCTGGAACAATAATAAATTAAGGAATAAGACGCATGGTAGCGGAGGTGTAGCTTGCTCGCGCCCAATTGTAGTTCGCGGCCACGTAGAGTCCCAGCCAACTAGCAGCTGGCCAGTCGCTCACATCCTTTAGCGGCGAGTGTCGACGGAGCATTTAAATAGCGCTCGGCACAAAATGTACGAATTTTGGCGTCGAATACGCAAATTTGCGTAAAAATATCATAAAAGTCCAGTCAACGCATCTATGTCGCGTTTATTTGCGCACATCGCATCTATATCGCATTTATCGCATTTGCCATTTTCACGCATCTCTAGTAACAAGCTATTGTACCGGGATATCATAAAAGAATGGTATGGTTTCAGTATTTCGTAGGAAGATAGCAGAGAAAATTCGGTCCAACGCCTTGCATTTTTTTCTCCTGCGTTATTTGTCGCTAAAAGCGTAGTCAATTGGAAAACAATTTCACTAAAATGAAAAGGAGACTTCGTTGACTTCCTCTGATTTATTTCGTCTGTACTTTAACCTTTTCATTTTCGAATATTAACTTCCACAAAGTTGAGCCTAATACTATTGGACGAAAATTCCACTACTTAACGAACAGGAGTAATGAAGAAATTACAGAATTTAAGAAAGAAATGTTTAAGTAATTCTCGGAAATTTTTAAATTTATTAATTATAAAAAAGCTGTCACGAAAAATTCGAAAAATAACAGCCATAAACTGTATGAAACCGTATTTTCATTCACACCATTTTCACAACCGCACCTTTTTTATGACAATCCAGTACTACTCGTATATGATCCTTAAAAAACGAAGTTGGAAGGAAATAAAACATTAAGTTTGACATGTACTTATCTTCAGGGGCAACACGCAGGATGAACTATTGAGTGGAACATGCTGTAATATTGGGATTATTAAAGCCACTCAATTAACGTCCCCACCACCCGACAATGACTATTAACACTTTCTACGAAATCCCCATAAACTATTTAATACAGGACGAAATCAAATAATATTTTTCACCATACTCTGGTTTATCGGAGCCTCTTGCAGCGGGATTGGCAATTGAGTTAAGCACCTTAAAACTTAACGTATTTTAAAAGACCATAAAATTGTGTTCCTCCAATTCAAATGCACCAAACCACGTAAACATTAGTCCAACATTATCCCAAAAAAATCACGGGGATAAAAACAGTTTTCTCACTAAATGTAATAATCGAAAGGTAGATTTAATGACTTATCAATAGATTTGAAGGAAAATAACTCAAAATGGCAACCATAATTATAGGGAACCCAAAAATTTTCAATACAGTATATGTCCATCTTGAATTTTATGCTCTCAGCATAATTTCAGACTGTGATGAAGTATGTATAGGAGGAGTTAAAATTTCTGGGTGTGCACCGCAACGTATTTGGCATCACACAGAATGTTTTTCGCTTTACTTTCAGAAACTGTAATTTCAGTTTGGACAACAGCGTTTGTACACAGCAGTGATAAAACAGGATATCCACAAGTATGTAAATCATACAGTATAAGTTTAAGGAGCAGGAAAATTTCCTCAGACTCAAATTAATTTTCTATATAAGCCTACATCTGAGTTCTTGATTAATCCATGATTAAAACACAAGTGGTAATTTCCAAACTATTTAATTTTACGTTTAAAGACCGACCATGGCTTCGACACTTTGTGTCATTTTCAAGGTGAAATCGTTGTGGTGAAACCTTGAAAATGACACAAAGTGTCGAAACCATGGTCGGTCGTTAAGTGTAAAATTAATTAGTGTGGAAATTACCATTTGTGTTTTAATCATGGATATAGCATTATTCCACAAAATTAAGCCTGAAACGATTTTATACCTACATCTGAGATTTACGTAAAAATAAAAGTTCAGGGAACAGTTGCGAGGTTCCCAACAGCTTATATTCAAGGCAGTGCAATATTCTTTCTAGTTTTCCCAAATTAACTTCAGAGAGTAACATGAAGTGATTCCCGGTTTTTCCCGGCAGGATGATACTCCCGTATTTTTCTCCGAGAATTCCCGAGTCCTTGGCCTCCCAAACGCTCAAGCCCTTCCCCGCTTTTCCCTGGTGGGGGAGGGAGGGACACCAGCATGTCGGAAACGATATTTTTCGATTAAGGGCTCAAAAGCGGCGGAGATCAAACGATACGATGCCCACCCCCGCCTACATTTGTCATCCCTCTTGTGTTTCACCCCGTTCTCCCCGGAGAACTCGGGAGTTTAGCAGCAGAAATCCCTCGCTCCTAAATAGCACAGAACATGTAATGGATTTGTCACTCTCTCCTGTCACACAATTAGTCAGCTCATTAAAATTAAGGTTCGGCGAATAATTTAAAAATATATCCCAGTATACCAAAAGGCAAGATTTTTGACTCCGTTCTGCTCGAATGGAAAACCACCATTTCCCCTAAATTATGAATACTCTAGTAAAAACGTTTCCAACATCAGTGCATTGAAAGTCCTCAACTACTTGAACTCAATGAAACATAAATACCGTGCTTCATTCTATTCAAGAGCAAGAAATAATTCATAAAGCATTACAATTTGCTTTCACACGCAATATATCTCAGTTTTGAAACCCTAGTCATGTTACAACCAAGCTTATTCAAATAACCATGAACATTCTATTTTGCGTAGAAATTATAAATATTAGACACATTTATCACCTAGTATGAGTAAATATTTTATCCAAATAATTACTGTTTATTGCAAAATTATGCATTATAAGAGTGATTGCATAGCTTAAAGGAATAATAATCACTTAAGAAGAGTTACTCATAACTTGATATTTGGTTAATTTTTTAATAATTATTTAACACCATAGTTGCAAACTAAATCATCAGTGGACCTCTACCCTATAAAATATAAGACGAAGCATTGAATCTGCTTTCGAAGATGTGACGTGGCTCACGGTAACAAACATTATGTTAAGTTAGAAAGAATGATTGAGAGTACTAATAGCAACTTCAAATAATATTTGCCTACTCAGCAACATTAATCCTTAGCCTATGCAAGATGATAGCACTATGGTCAAGTTTAGAAAAAGCTTCTTGCGAGACCCATGTTGGCCTTACTGTTTTCCGTATAATTCAAGACATTTCGCGTTATTACCGTTCTCAATTCACAAAAAACATGAATCCACCTTCACGATATAATTATGGCGTGAATAAAAACAACAGTTCCAACATAACTTCAGTTGCAGTTAAGAAAAATGTGAGTCCAAACCTATCCTACACTTGTAAAGCCTTATGGGCATTTCATTTTTATCTTAAGTAATGCGTATTGAATAGAACTCGACTTTACCGTATGTGACTACCCCATTAGTAGTTCATGTAGTAAAGAATAAGTTTTCAAAGCCAAAATTTAACAAATATCAAATGGTCAGTGGTTAGATATCGAAATTTTTGCCATGACTTATTACGGGAAACCCAACAAAATCCAGAGATAATCACTGGAAGGGGGTCGATTGAAAAGTGAGTTCCAAGAATGAGAGTAAAATTAAGATTAAATATTGAGTGTGTATCCTGGCATTGCCATTACTTTTTGAGATATATAATCTTTATTTCAGTCGACGTTCACTTGTTTCATGCGCGTCGGGCGCAGAGGCCTATTCCATGACAAAATAGTTTGAATCCCATTCTATCTCACTCGTCGCATAGAGCCACCCTACTGGACCGCCTTCATCCACACCGCAAACTCCCGGCAGACTCCCGCTCCAAGGTCCCTACTTTTTGCGCTCATTAGTACACGGGGAGTTTAATTGCTCCTTAATGTTGTTAAGGAGGCCGAGGAGAGGGGGTGGTAGGGACGACTTCACCCCCTGCCACACTCCAACCCTTCCGTCCCGACGACTCTGAGCGGACTCTCAGAGGGAAATGGGATGAGGGAAGAGAAGGAGGAGCTGAGAAAGATGAGGGACACCATCTGCGAGGGATCCATTCTTTGGTAGTCTGTATATTACCAACGGCCAGTAGAAAAGTACACTTAATACGGCAGGCATTGTTGAGCAATGAGCATCTTAATTCTAACTTACCGATCTTTAATATTTTGCCGTTTTTTTTATTTTCTTTACTTATTATGCTTTAAAATTTTTTACTTTTACTTTATGTGTTACACAAACCCAAGAATTACATGGAATTAGGTGATATTTTGAGGAAAACACGCCACAGTAGTACCTATATGGTAAACCTATTGTATTATTCAAAATTTTAGTTTTATTTCGACGCGTTTCAATGCCTCTGCTTCGGCATTAGGACAAGTCAATACTTCTCATAAGAGAATAAGCCAGTTGTACGACATAAGATATCCCCGATAATGACGAGGAAACGCTGAAACGAATCGGAATATCTTTAAGATTGAGGACAGATTATTCCACATTACTCCAAGTACTCCATAAAATCTAATATCATTTCACTTATCATTCGATTCCTGTATGCAGCACCATATTCACCGAGAAAGCGATAAAGGATGCAGATAAATTCCCATGGTTGGTGAAAAAAGGTACCAGCCCACACAGTACGGAAACGTAAGTATTAAATACTTAAGAGGCATTAAATCGTCAAATTTAACGCTGAATGCAAATGAAAAATAGAACGAAACAAATAATTTGCTCCTTGGTATTCCTGCAACCATTAATATCTGAACCGGATTCTTATCTTTTGAATCTTCCACGATGGATTTAATATTAGTACCAATTTAAATTATCTAGACAACCAATGGTACTAAGAGGCGACGAGATACTTAAATAACGGCTTTTTAAAGATATTCAAATGGTCCTTTTTTAAACGAGGCATTAATTTTTCCGTGACATCAAAGTCATGAAACTATCACCATGAGACGAAAAAAACATTCAGTTCTACAAACACTCAGAATTAGGCTACAATAATCCGACACCGTGAAAGTAAAAAATTGAATTTACCTGCCTAAAATTATCCCACTCGGTACATAAAGAATTATTTAAGCCATAGAATCGATCTTATAATGGAGCCATTATGTTCGAAAATAAGCATTCAATTCTGGAAAAGTTCAGACATATGCTACAAAAATGCACCAATAAGATTAATAGTTTTACGGTTGATAATTTTGTTTATTGCGGAGCTGAGGGGTCAAACACGAGAGGAATTATCGTAAGAAAACTTGATTTAGAAGCTAAGCGAAAGGTACCACGCGAAAATTAAATCAATTTCAATGGCAAAGGAAAAGCGCAACATGAAACTCAGGATCTTCCTCCATAACAATCGAATAAAACTTATTGGATACTGACAGCCGTAAAAAAAACTGTGGACACAGTTTCAATAATTCCTCGCCATTCATTGATTATAACAATGGTCTGGTTGAAAAAAAGATTCGCTGATGAAAATAGGAAAATTTCGGCACATTCAGCAATCCAAACACTAAATGTCGTACCCTCGTGATTGAAAAACACAACTTTTTCAAACAAGATAAACCCCTCTTTTCCTGCTTGTAAGAGATACTTTTAAGCGGGGACCACTCGAATACATGTCTTAGCTTGCGTAACACAAATGCTGCAAAATAATTAAGCTCAATGACTGATGCATTGTTTGCATCCACTCTCACGCAAAAAAGGACTCTTTCCAGCGACATTAACATCCCTTTTAATGAGTAACATGCTATCATGAGAAACTGATTAATATCTACCCTTGTAATGGATCCTGGCTGAAGTTAATGGAGGGCAAAAAGTTCTGTCGAGGTAAACACGGGAAAAAAATTAGTACACAAAAATACACAAAAAAATTCGAATATCCCTTTTTTTACCTGTTCCTAAATGGCCAGTTTCATTTATAAAGTCATAACACCGTGTCATTCCAATGGCTAGTTGGAAATAAGGCATAGTGTGATATTTGGATGAGGTGATCAATAGCCGAGATAATTTGCGACAAGGTAAAAAGATAAAAAAATAGAGAATCCCATGGGATTCAGTCTGCTCTTAACGTAAGGAGCAAAGGTGGCCAAGGCTTAATGTCCCGTACGACGGACGAAGCGCTGCTATTGAAGTGCCTTCCACAAGGCACCCACGAAATAATTGGGAAGTCAAAAAAATTTCCGCTACCGCCGGGACCCGGGTCTACAGGGTGGAAGCCAGCATTCTAGCCACAACAACAACCCGATCCCATTAATGGGAAGGATAACAGCAGCATCTATGAATTACCAAGTGTAGAACGTATCCTTGATTCTGACACCTTCCTTATCTTCCTCATTAAAAAAATCTGGATTTACGTAGTTCACAAGATACAGGAGAGGAAGGGTGATTTTTCTAGCTTTTATTTCAAAAAAGTATTCTACCGATTAAGATCGCTTTCCTTGTTGTATTTAAGAAACATTTTGGCAGCCTACCCCTTATTTATGTACTGCCCTCTTCAACTCACAACAAGGTCTACACCCTTTCAATCTATACAACTCCTATTCTCTTCCTTCCTCTCCCTCGATTATCCAAAATTCTACCCTGCAACACTCCTTTTAACATCCCCTCCCCGCTCAGTGCTTGCTCCATCTATACCTATAATCTACTCTGTATCTCATCCTGAAGCTTACCTCTCCTCACCTAAATATAACAAAATTGTTCACAGTTGATGACTACCTAACTGCGCCTCGGAAAACATGCGAATTTTAAATTATGAACACGTCATGCGATTCAAATAGCCAGGCAGTGCGATCGACGATTTTGAATGCCAACGCATTTGAACACTCACATCCACTCCATTATCTCATTCAATACGGACGTCATGGCCTCGTAATTTCATGACAGGAATATCTCAATAAACATTTCAATTGATCAATAGGCACCGCTCCCGCTAAATGTAAGCGAGAACAGATGGTAATGCATTTAGGCCACGATGAAATGCAAAATTGAGTACATGACCGTATTTCACACAAATATCGAGGAGTTTTATAATTATAAATGCGACTAAAAGCGCGAAAATAGCTTATTGGCATGAAATACTCCGTCCTCGCCTGAGTGTTTTCAACTTAGAAGCAAAGGCAGATGGTGAAAAATAATTTAAAAGTGGTATCATATTTCATCACATATTTTCCACGTTAACTGTAAGAGCTGTTTATGCCCACTGCGAAAAACAGAGAGAATTTGAATTTTGAAGCGTAAAATGCATAGAAGCATATATTTTCCATGTATCAATTAATGGAATATAATTCTCGGTTAAAGAAAATTATTGATAAATTTACTATTGTTTATTTTCCTCACAAAGCGCAGCGAGTAGAAAACTCACTTGAACCTTGGCCAGGTACAAAGAGTTTTAATCCATTGCTAAAAGGTATGAACGAAATAAAATCTGCGTACACCGAATTAGAAATTAAGATTCATCTACGGGCTTTCAGTTACACGCCTTGCAGAAAATTTTTTTGCAAGTAAAAAATATTATTTCCCATTTAAATGCCATGGAAAAGAACACATTAAACGTAGCCGGAAAGGAAGAATACTTTTTAAAACAGTTACTGAAAATATTTGCGCAATTTTCTACTATAGAAATTCAGAGATGAACGCGTTTTTTGCGAAATTAATTCTGTAAAAACATTAACAATTTTTAACCTAAATATTTTCAGAAATTCCGCCACATCGGGCGATAAACCATGCTGGATAATAGAGGGTAAAAATATTTTTTTACAAGGTACCATGCTCCTCCGTCTAAGTCGGTCAACATTTATGAACCGTTTAATCTATAGTTAAACGGAGCTACGCCATGTACGTTAACCCAGCGCCGAGAAAATTACCACGAGATGAATGTAAGGAGGAAGTATAAATGAGATTGAAAGGTGACAATGGGAAGATAAACAAGAGGAGGCGAAGAGGCGGAAGAGATGGAGAGAGAGTAGAAAGAGAATGGAGGGGAGATGCGGAGATGAACGGAGGAAGGAGAGGAGAGAGAGACAAGGGGAAGAAAGAGGTGCTCGACAAGTGAGGAGAGGAAACTTTCGGAAGAGATAAGAGAAGAGAGGAAGTATTGAGAGATGAGGGGATGTTGAAGTCAGTCGCAAGAGAACGAAGAACGATGAAGGCATGCTAAGAATGGGAGGAAGGGAAATAAATCGCTGTTAATGTACTGCAATGGAATGCCTCCTTTACCTCAAGTTGAATTTCTTTTGTTTATATTCATGGTTAGACTAATTATTATTATTGCTATTTTTATTGATACAATGTGAATAAATGGTTAACTAAGTTTAGAATTGTGCTAAATTACAGTGTTATCCTAATGTTTTGGTTTCTTTAAAAAAATGTTTCTTTGACACAATTGTCATATCTAATCATCACCTTAGATTCTTGTAATTAGTCTGTTTAATGTCCATCTAAGTGCGATTATTCTTTTAATTTTTTTCTTTCTTTGAAAATATTTTTTGCTGAATTTATTTAATGCTCTTGGCTATCTTCACTGGTTGCATTTGTCTGTAATTCTATTTATTTACTTCTTTCCTTCTATTTATCTACCAATGCTGAAAATGTAGAAAGCTGTGCATTTATTTTCTCATGGGCCCCAGTGCCCACGAAAATAAACGAAATTATTATTTTTTTATTATTACATTGGAAGCTGCCTCAACATACGTGCGAGGTGGTGCCTTAGGACACAGGCTGTTAACTTAACAGCAATATTTTCAAATTTAAAGCAAAACATTGAAGTTATTTTATTATAATCAATTCTTATCATGGTACTTCATTGACAGTGGAAAAAAAGAATGCCTGTGCACTGCCGTAGGTAGGAGAAAGGACTCTGAAAAACTTAGCGATGTGATGAAAGTGATCGCATCAGAACATCGAATTTCACATAGATACTCATTAGCAGGTTGTCTCAACACAGGGGTGAGATAAAAAGCTAGTGCACCAACCGTTTATCTTTAAAAAAATAATATACTTACGTTATTACAATCGTATTTTTGTGTTGGAATATTTAAATTACAGTCTAATTTTCACTTCATTTTTCCTTTTTTTTATAGTGTGGATTTCACAGCCATTGCCATGCGCAGAGCCTTATCCACTAGGCCATCACGCTCTCCTTCAATATTATTTAGTACCCAAACAAATTTTTTGTTCCGGTCGGGATCAGAAAAAATAATTATTTACTAGAAGGCAAAGCCTTCTTTGATACAACTTTTAAAATAAGGTTCGAGCCAATTGGTAGCCCCATACAAAGTGTAGACAGATTTGTGTGGAGAAATTCAAAGCATGTCTTTCAGCCATTAAAGCCTCCTAAAAATTGCACACACTCTCTGCTGAAATTGGTTCTGGGGTATAATATTTTCAATAGATGATACTTGATTACTTCTTGCCATTCCCGAAGAAAATTCAATGAATATATTCACTGAAAAATGTTAGAACAGAGTAAAGCAAAGAGTGGGCACAGAGGAGAGGATAGGAATGAAAACCAGAGGGTATATAAGAAAAGAAAAGGAGATAGTGGCACATAAAAACCCCAGTCTGCAGAAAAGAGGGAGGAAAAGAAAGAGAAATAAAAAGAAGGCTACCAAACGATAAATACATAAAAACAAACGCGTTCTCAAAGGCGTGGCACACTACACACGCATACGCACACGAATATCGAGGAGGATTTTTTTCTTCGCTCCTTCTTTTCAGTGAGTGTCGCCTCGTCCCCTTGTCGCTGTATCTGCAGCCTCCTCACTCGGTTTACACAGCCATCCTAATCCTTTCACTTGAGCGTGAAGTATGCGAGAGCAGGAGGGTGACGGAAGCGAAGGAGATTGGAAGGGACGGGAAATAAGTCCCGATGCCCGGAGGAAGGCCCTCTGACTGCGAACACGGAGAGGTAGTCGTGACGGCACTCCACGCAAAGTCTACAAGGGCAGGACGGGGACTGGCTGCAGGTGCGAGGGACTAAGCGAACGGAGGCGAGACAGATCATGGTTATATATAATGGCATAGGGCATGTATTAGGCATTTACGTTAATTTTTTTACATAATTAAAAGATCGTAGCATTTTTCCACAATTTTTTTACTGCGTACAACGCGTTTCGGCTCACTGAGCCATCATCTGGTACAAGACACTGCAAAACGTTTGAAAATCACCTTCATATCCTTGAGAAAGGGGATTGGGGAGGAGTTGACATCTTTGAAGAAGGGGGTGGCAACAGACGTACAGAGGGGAGACAGTAGGAAAAGATACAACTGAGGGATGTGGGGAACCCACGTTGGAAGGAGGACTCTATCGATCTTTTATTTATTTAAATATGTCTAACTCCCACCAATTGGAGCCTGAATCTGTTGAACTTATTTACGTTAAAGTTTGCCTGCGGGACAAGTCCTAGCCTACCAAACAGAAGGTCGCGGGTTCGACTCCCGCCAGGGTAGGTTGCCCCTATTCAGGGCAGGGGTGACTGTCATTGTCATATATTGTTATTCTTTAAATTCTCCGCTTTGATGGACTTCTACGCTCTGTTTTCGGGGCGTTGGAAACATTTAATATTAAGTTACCTTAAAAAAAAATATCAACCACCTTGCTCTGTTGTTATCTTACTTCGGTCAAAAATCAGTGTCACCGCCGCGTTGGGGCTCGAGTGCAAACTAGCCCTCACTGAGCATACCTGCCATGGGTTTGAAGAGATTTGAAGGAGCATAAATTTAATTAGAGATTTTTATATTATTTAGGGCAATCATACACGCAGTCGTGAATAATTTATTTTACAAAATGGAGCATTATGTAATCGAAAATATCCGGGACGTGAACTTTTACTGACACATTTTTCATCATACTTTAATACGACATCATCTGAGATTTCTGTTCTCACGGGTTCATTTTGGCCTTTCAAGCTTAGTGACTCAGTATACTGTGCTCTGATATTCTTACCTCGGATAAATATATTTGCGCAACAGAGGAAGTATTTGGTATAGCATATACGTACATATTTTAGGAAGGAGCTGGTATTGCGTATGCGTGTAAGAAAAAGTGTTGCTTCAGCTGTTTTTCCCAACGTCGGATCGCTGGGTTTCGGGTGTTTTGCACTCAAAAGGACAGTGAAGGATCAGGAAATAAGTTCGGGGGAGGGAAAGGAGAACTAAAGAAAGAGATACGTTGGGAATCCGGAGGGAGTAGGCGTCCGTGCGGCAGGCGAAGGGTTTGGACCTCACCGACTGAATTATTCACTCGGTCCCCGCGTCCACTGGGCCCTTTATCACACACCCCGCCGACCGCCAACTCCTCCGACTCTTCTTCCCGCCATTTTCCTTACGCTCCTCCAATCCCTCACTCTCCTTTTCCCGCCAAAATTCCCCTGTCCTCCCCAACCCACAGGACAGAAGCGACTCTCGCCTTTCCTTTATACATAATGCTCGTGAGGGCGAAGTGATGGTAAATTGGCCAGCGCCCGCCGGATTTATGTCCGGGGAAAAGCGAGGTTGTTTCCAAAGTGTTGGCCCGGTCCGGCGGGAGCTCCGACCGTTTTCGTTGGGTTTGTTCTCTGAAGTTTTTGGCGCGTCTTGGCGTCACCAAAGAAAGGAACACCGTAACTCATTAAATGCGTTGATCTGCGTGCTAAAATCGTAGCGCCCGGCTCTAAATGTGTCCTGATGAATGTGGGATTTCGACAGAGTTAAAGTATATAAGAGTTAGCTCCACGGCATCTTGGCAAGGAGTGAGTAAACGCCATTTTATACGTTCTATCCGAGAATCAGAGGATATTTGATTCGGTAATGAGATAAAATACGACCTCAGCACAATTTATGATCATATACTTAGGGCAATAGAAGCTATTATCCGCTTTTGTCGGTGTAATGGGACCATTAACTGGAACTCCTATTGAGTGAGCCACACAATTCTCAAAAAAAAATGTTTCCAATTTCTAGCTGAAGATATCCAAAGCCATTCGAACATATCAAATGGAGAACTATCGATGAATTTTGAATGAATGATTACTGAAAATTCGTTAGGCACACATCGAATAACTGAGCATTCCTTATTCATGTGTATAATTTGAAAAACCACTCTTCAAACGATAAATATGATGGCATTAATGGTGAGGAAGAGAAGTGCGTCTTGAGAACGCTTCACTCAAATCTATTATGCTCTGAGAACAGAAAAAATAATAAGCACTTGTAATGACTTGCAGGATTAATATAGTCTCATTCTAATACATACCCTAATTCTCACTTCCGTATTCAATCACCGGTGTACCTCACCTCTAGTTTTTTTAAGCAAGGACGTAACCATTGAATTCTATTTAATTCTAGTTATTAATGAAGAAATATGAGCCAATCTTTTTTATTATATTTAGATCAAAGCATTAATATGTTAAGAAAATATTCTCATTCTTTCCATTCGCAATTTATGCATACAGGATAATTTTCTGCCACAGCTTCAAAATGTCAACTGCAATTTAAATGACTAACTTTCCTGAATCAACACCAGCTACTCCACTACTTATTTGAGTCTGTGTAAGTAATACACCATGCAGCAGCTCCCTGGTTTAATTGATACATTTTGAAACATCAGCATTTTCATTTAAGCCATATACCTCTGGGGGGAGTAATCAATGGAAGTGTTTTATGAACTCAATGCAACCATCTACAGTCGTATCATTGGTCAGTGAGGCCACTCTCTTTTAAAAGATACAGTGTCCGGCGTGATACGGTGGAAATCTTTGATATTCAGCTTATTAAAAACACTTGTCTGTTTCCACACACTTTTATTTTCACCGACCATGGTTTCGGCAACTTGTGCCATTATCAAGGTCCTTGATAATTGCCGAAACCATGGTCGGTGAAAATAAAAGTGTGTGGAAACAAACAAGTGTTTTAATGAGCTGAAGAACCACTCTCTTCTTTTTCAACAGCATAAAAGCACATTTTCCACGTTATTTACAATGAGATTTTAAAGAAACGAGCGTTGAGCACACCCGAAAAACACAGTCCCTATTCTTTTCCGATTGAGTTGTTCCCCCGGCAGCGATTGCCTCAGACTTCACCTCCCGTGGCGAGTAATTTTAAGCGCCCGCACCACGCGAGTCGATCGTAACCATGGCCTTCTTGCTGCGGCGTGCATAAATCGTGAGCATATTTCTTTCTCCGTGCACGAAGCACTCTCGCATATCTTACATCTTCTCGAGCAATAAACACAAGCCGGCTCGCGGGCCACTCCATCAATCTCCCTACACGTCTGTCTCGGCGATGAAACGAATGAGTTTTCATTTGATCCCATCTCTCCCTTGTGTTTTACGAATGGCGACAACTATTATTTCCCCGCCTGCCCAATCCTGGACGGCTTTTCAATCCATCTTCCTCACACTTTTCCTTCCCTTCCCATGCTTCCCTCAACCGACGCCAGAAACACAAGAGCGCCACCGTCGAAACCCTGGCCCAGGCAACGTGAGATGGAGTATTCCTGGATGACCTGCAAGGCATGACTATTTTATTTTACTCCCGCACCACCGGACACATCTCATATTGACCATTTTATATCGGGGTATTCAACATATTTAACACTAGGAATACCGGTCTTGACACCTCTCCTGTAACTACCGAATGGAGTCATTCTTACTCCTACCTTGTAATTGTTTATTTTTGTAGTTTAATATCTGCTTTTATTGAAAAATTACTTCAGTTTATCATTTTTGTTTATAATTTCAATATTTCAGTCGTGGTTTTAACAAAAAATTATGTTTTTATTAAATGCGATGTTCGACAGTAATGCTTTGAAATTCTTTTTTCTTACCTGTTACATTGTTTTAATGGGACTTTCAGCGAGGAATTGGAGATGACAGTTAACATAAACTTTTCACTATATTTTATTATCTTGTTTATATGATAAAAAATATTATGTAGGCAAAATAGAAAGTGGGGAGATAATTTAATAAAATAATAAATATTTTTATTACAGTTGGTACTTCCTCTCTTTGGTTGTTTACGGTAAATTATGAAAAATGTGTACTATTTTTTTCTTAAACTATTTTTATCGCAAAGGCTTATTAAATGTCAAAAATGAATAAAAGTGACTGAGTGTCAGGCCGAAATTCGTAAAATATTAGTCAGAGCAGAGAAATAAATATCTCAAGGAGTGAAAATGACTCCATCGGTAGTTCTAGTGCTAAAAATTAAGCATACGCGAACATACATGCCCTGGATAGGGAAAACCTACGCAGGCGGGACTCAAACCTGCGATCTCTTGTTTTGCGGGAAGCGACTTTATCCCATCGCCACCGAGGTCGGCGAGTAGATCCATAATCAGTGCCGGTAAGTAATCGAGTGCAAGTAATCAGACTAACTGTAACTGTTCCTTTTGCATTAATTTGTACTTGTAATGATAACATTTTTTACGAAATGTAATTTTTACTTGTAACTTACTCCTTAAGGTGAATGTGGAATCGTTACTTTCTTTGTAATCGTTACTTGCTCGTAATCGACGATTATTTTACTGATTTCATTGATTTACCCAGGTCTACATAAAACTTCTGAGTAACATAATTCATAAGCGGATTTAGGAGGGTGCACGTCCCCCCCCCCCAGACGCTTAAAAAATAGGTACGCAAGATTTTTAATACGGTTATCGTTAAGTTAGTTTATTTGGTGCATTAAGGAGCCTCCATACCTTAATTTAATAACTTTCATATCAAAATAAAGAGAATATTTTCTACAGAAATAGTTGCAATCCATTTTTAATCTGAAATATGAGATGACCCGAAAATGCAGTAGCACCGTTGTGCCCCCCCCCCCCCAGAAAAAAATTCTGGATCCGCCCCTCCCATAGTTTGCTTGTTTAGGTCCAGCCACTCTTATGTTGTAGCATACTTAATATGGGTACAAAATATGACAACCCTTGCGTTGTTCCTGCAGATATAAGTTTATGTATCGCAAGTGAAATGGCAAATTGAGCAATTTCTGTGACTCAATTATTCTACGTTTTTACTGTACCATTTGACAGTTACCAGGTAGTCCCTAAAGTGGACAATGTTACAAGATGTAAATGTGGCTGTAACTTATCACAATTTAAATAAGTGATTCTTACTGTAATTTTTACGAAGTAACTGCAATTGTGCCCAGTTACTTTTTTAGTACTTTTACCAACACTGCCCATAATATGCTTAGATGATAGATACGACGAGACAATTAAAAAAAAAATCGCGAAAAAATTACTTTCTAATTTGAATTCATTAACTGAATATTTATACCTACATAAGTTTCAATTTCCAGATAACAATTTATATTTTTCGGCAAAAAAGAAGAAAGAAAACCCAACTGGCTTACGAGGTTGTCTTCGATGAATATCTGCATATGGCGAATCATTTTCATCGATGAAATTCCATATTCCAGTGGCAGAAGTATTTGCTTACTTAGAGAATAATTTAAATTTTTTTCAATTTTCTACGCTAGTAATGCAGATAAGTAATTTATGACATAAGAAAAATTTAACATCAATTTTGAATCAAGTATTTAGGTCCATTCTTTGTGCTGCTAACATTCTAGTATTAGTATATTCCAGTATAAGTATTATTATTATCTGAATGCACTTCTCAAACCACAAAAAGCTGATTGAAAGCAACGGTATTACTGTGCAACTTTAATGGTTAAAACGTACCTCCCCATTACCTTTCGGAGATGGAACACGTAAAGAATTAATATTTTTCAATTTCCGATGCTATGAATGGGGTTCAATTTATGGCCTATCCAAAAAATATAACATTATTAATCAATCAGCTATTTTGGTACATCCGTTATTCTTGCTTGACCCCGGTTTTTCGTTTGATTACGACTCCCTGGAGACCGATCGCATCCACCAGACTTCCGCATTGAAAAAATTGCCGCTGCGGTAATCCATTCACCGGGACACAGGCGGCAAAAGGGAGAAAAAAGATGAGAGAGGATGAAAAAAAGAAGTCGCATTCATGGCCTATTTCCTTTACAACTTATCGAGGCACGTTTAACTCGCACGAGCGACGCGGCAGATGATAATCTTCGAAAAGTAGGGAGTGCTAAACGACCGACCGGAATGCACATGTGTTCGGATGCGACAGACGTCTGAGGAAATGGAGGACAAAAATAATGCGGTCGAGCCAAAAAGGAATCGCGCACGGGATTCAATGGTCGAAGATTTTTGGCTGGAACCTATCCATTTGGATTGCGTTTCCATGCAGACGGCGGCCAAGGAAGGACTTTTGCATTCTTATCATCGTAGGAGGTAGTAGGTATCCAGCATTTTTCGTCTGCCTTATCAGTCTGCATAAGATTCGCAGAATGCACCTCATCTGGTAACGATACGTGACGCTGGAGCTTTAAGCAATGAAATATTCGAACTTGGCTACCTCGTCCCGAGAGAAACGCATAAGACATCCTTGTATCGGGTCAAGATTGGTAAAGAATTCGGCTTTGTAACCCATACAGATGCAGCAACTCATAGTCACACAGAATCTGGTTCAGCCGTAAATTTAACAAAAGACGCAGCTGAGTAGAATATTAGAAAATTAAACACTGAGTAAAAATAAATATACTGTTCACTCTGTATTGATTCAACAACCGTTTACCTACGTGATCGTTAACCTTGTAATGGTACCTTGAAATTTCCTATGCTTGTAAAGGCAATAACCTGAGGAATATAAGATATATTTCGGCAAAGTATTGTTTGCGTGTGCCTTGTCAACTGAAAATGTCTTTCATTTTTAACAGCATGTGAATTATGGCTACGCATTGAATAGAGAATACCTCAATTCCAAAGAGTCGAATGAACTTCGAGAAGCATGTGAAGGCCAACATTTTTGCTCCCTTTTCAGGAAACATAAGATTTTCAGAAACTGCATTCAATTGGTAACGGTACGAGACGCTCTATCTTCATGCAGGAGGATATTCGAACTCGGAAAACTAATAATACAAGGCAAATTAGAAATCCTGGCATCAGAGCAAATTTAGCGGGGTATCCGATTTTATAAGTTTGAGTGCGACAGTTGGGAATATGGCAGTTTCAGTAAATTTATAAGTAAGATTAATGCGAGTTCAACCTTTTATAACTAGGTCAGTCTGAGACTGTTCAGTCAAGAAAATCACCATTTGTAAAATAATCATGATTCTAAGCCATCAAAAACGTAGATTTCTTAAGGATAGCTCTTATATTTTTACCTCAATTGCATTAAACTTCCGTCATTATTACTTCCCGAATATTACTGAGTTAAAGAATAATTATAGATTCCAAACATTTCTTCTCCCATGACACTTACAATTGAACATATATGAAATAAATCCACTCGTGTTACATGTGAATGTTGAATTTTTCCTCCCTTAGCAGCCCACGAAATATTTTGAAAAAGCACCTGCATTTGGAAACGATACGTGACCATCTAGCTTCTAGTAAGAAGATAACCAGACTCTAAAACCGCGACCCCCTAAGGAAACGCATAAACATCCTGGTATCGAACCAATACGGATAAAGAATTCGGTTTCATGATATTTACAGCCTCATTTTCTTGCCGTTTAGAGCCATATAAATATGCTACAGCCGTGAACTCTGAGATAAAGAAGTAACTGAGTAGAATTTAAAATGGTTTATTGCGCATCCATTTACAAGCCATGTGAAAAACAAGACTTCAGTTGCTGCACTGAAATGCCGCAGGACTGGAAACTTACGAAACTTTTCGAAGCTGAAGATTTATTTCGGCTAAAATAGTGATATTTTTGTACCTTCCCAACCAAATATGAACGTCTTTGTTACTAGACCAAGAATAATGTTTAATGAAAATATAAATTCAGATAAAACGATTCGGTGCCAAGTGCCCTTAGCGCAACGTGCGAGAACCGATATGATTTCTTTTTAAGTCTACATAAGCTATGATGAAAACACCGGACTTAGGACACGGCATAGGTGTAGCTTCTCGCGGAAGGTTAAAACTCGGAGCACACAATCGAATAGCTTATGACAAAGATGTCTTTTTTGGTCTTCAAATCTTCTACAGGAATCACGCCATATTTTAACGGAGAAGAAAGCCATTCATAAGCGACTTTCATCCTCTATGAAGCCGAACTTGGAAATTACTTGTAAATTACGCGATATATTACAGAAAAGCCAAAATAAAATAAAAGAAAAGAAATAAACGAAAGAAAATAAAATACTACAGCGACTATTCATTACATATGTGATATATTAGAGTTATTTTGATAATTTGAACTCACCCAGGTAAAGCAAAGAAGCACGGTAGAGACAGCCTCTATAGCTAAGGTTATTCCAGCCAGCACTTACCTAAGGAAAGAAATGAGAAAAAATTGAATTCATATAGAACGCATACTTCATACACAAGTTTATAATCAGATTTACCTGGTACTGAATAAAACTAATAAACAAAAACATCCTTTTCCTTTGAGGATCTCAAAGATTTTTCGAAACAAAGTTCATACTTGAGGTAGAACTGTAGCGAAGGAATCTTTCATACTTAGAGAAATACTTATTCTAAAGCGAGCAAAAAGAGGTATTCAGCATAGTTGATGCAAAAAATCATTAATGCAAATTAAGACTTAAAGGGGATGGCATACACTTGACTGAAAACGATTCAGAAAAGGAGAAACATGAACAAATTTTGGGAATGGCACATTAAAATGGGGCAAAAAACCTTAAAAGAAAACTGGCAAGGTAAAACGCAAAGAAAAATAAAATTGATTTCATAGAGTAATAGGTAATAATAGATCGATCAAAGTGATGTTTTCAATACATTCACCAGATATTTGACCTAGCAATTAGATGGCCTAAGCTACACAGGACGGTAAGAGGGTTATTGGTGATGGAGACATGTAGAGAGTTATGAATGAGTTTTTTAAAAACTGTTTTAATCACAAAAAAACTGCTGAGTGCATTTCCTTTCCACTCAGTCTCACATTCCAGTGAAGCCATGTATTAAAAAAACTAGAAAAAAAAATCGGTTATCTCAATATTCGTCTGTTATACAGCGAATGACATTCAAAAAAATTCACGAATTCGGCTTTAACCAGCACGGACAATTTTTACCTTAAATACCGTTTTCCGCCAGGGAGAGATACTTAACAATCTCTCTTCAAATCATAAACCGTTTTAACCAATTACTCGGTCTGAGAGTTCAACTTAAATACGGCCAGCGATCGAAAAGCTATGGCCTTAAGATGTGGTGAGAGTCATTAACGAAATAAAAAATCTCCACGCATTTTATCGCACCGTTGAACCTCTTACACGGGGTGGCGTACTTAAAAAAGAGGGAAAAAATACATAATGACTCAAAGCCATTAGTGGCAGAAATGATGGTCGTCCAAAAGGCGATTTTTCCTCTCACAATGGAAACCGATCTGGTGGAGGTATTGATTGCCTTTTTATAGGAACTGCAGCCCAATAACCGAAAAACTTCGACGTAAAAAAGAAAGAAATCGGCGATCGCTAGGACCAATGGAGAATGTTAGACGACGTTCAGCGTTGGAAACGAGCCGTTAGACTTTCAGCCTCCGCAACGCGGTGATCATGGTCATAGACTCGAAACCGATGCCATATTAAGTCTGTCTGGATGGCTGCAGGAACGTGCATTGAAATTACTGCGTAGCGATGGTCCGCGAGAGATTTCTTTGCAGTTCTTTGTTTCCGCACAGACGGATCCACTCACGTCCGTGAGTAACCGGGGGGCTATAAAAATGCGCTTATGCTATTTCAGCAGGAAAGTGAACGGCATTTAGGAACATGTATTTGAATGCAGGCTTAAAAAACTGAATTAAGACATAAAATTGTTGCTAACGGAACACCAAATCATTAAAAAGCGATATAACAAATTCCTTCACAAACTAAAATTGAATGAAACTAAACTAAAAATACAAAACAAATATCACTATATCTAACTATATTTGAAAAGTAACCGAGGATGTATAGATGTAATGAAATGAAATACTGATTTAAAGAAGAAGAGAGATGGCGACATTTCCACAAATTTGTTTTATATTTTTTTTTTCTAAAGAATGATCTGAGAGTCGAAAAGCGTACAACGCTTTTCAATAAATTAATCGAATAATTTCCATCTCTTTTTCTCAACAAATAAGAAGAGGCTTGTTCCCAGAGACTACAGCTATAGTTCACAAAGATATAAAACCATCGGTAATTTCAAAACAATCTATACATTTTAATTAACTTTACGTAGCAGCAGTAAAAATTAGTTGCAGTGTTCAAAATATTAGCACTTAGGTAAATATGTGATTGATTTGGCAGTGGCACGCATTTAGTGTTCTCATTAACCGGAGAGAACCAACCAATAATACATAATCCATGAAGTTCACGCAAGGTAATATTTACAACGACTTCCACGTTCTACGAACCGGAATGAATAACAACTGGCAAATATTCTATAGATGGGAATATAAATAAATGAAAATCTGAACCTCGCAGATAAAATATTAAACAAAGTGGAAAATGAAAAATTATTTTAAAATACAACTGCCATTCTGAACCGGAAGTGATAAATTGGAGAAGTATACAGTTTCAAACTCAAATCGACTTCGCGAGATGATACACATTCTTTCCGTATGAATCGGAACCGTGTTTCAGTAGATGCACGTCACTTCCGGGATGAACCGATGGTGAAACTTCAGTAACATGCAGTCATTCAAACCTATAAAAACGTAAAGACCCGAACCATACCCTGTTCTCTTTAATAAGAGGGGGAGTTGAGTCATTGTAAGCCGTTTCGACTCTGAACTGAAAGTTATATTTTAATGAAACATGCCCCAGGTAACTTCCACAAATGTAGCAATTCAAATAATAATTTTTCTTTTAAAATCAATGAAAAACTTCTGCAGCTACGGGGAAAAATTATACACATAGACATATTTAAGAGCTGAAAACAATACAAACTTCTTTCAATGAGCAGTCGTGTAAAGAAAAAGTTGAGAATAGTACATGGTTTCCACGAAAACCGAGTAGCTGGACAACTCAGTTTTCGCGGTCGGGCAACTGGGCTGGGCATTCACTTTGGGCAAAATTAGAAAATTCTTATCAGATAATTAATATCCATCCAGTTACTCCGTCGTTAAATTTAATTGAGAACTTAATTTACGTAAGGAGAATATTAAAATGGATAAATAAAAAAAATAGAAAAACAATTTAAGAAAAAACTTCGAATACGCAAAATACTTTAATATAAAAACAGGTACATATCCTGTGTTTTAGTAAAAAGTTTAGGTAAAAATTAAGCAATAAAACTAAGCGATTTACCTTCAGCAAACCTTAATTAAATACAATTTCCAAGAAGAACATAATTTCAACAGTGCTTTATCGCTGAAAGACTTGGCAAACATCTCCGATAAAAAAATATTCACATAAAACTGGCACGCTCACGTCTCGGTGTTAAAAGCTTTCTCTTCTCCTCTCTCAAGATTTCAGGAAAATGATGTAGCACTAGGACTAAAAGAACGCCAACACGACGCAAAAATTTCTTGAAGAGCTCCTTGGTGAATCAGCGAACGAGGCATTATGGGAGAAGAAAAAGACCGGACGAAATGAGGAAAATACGAAAACAACTCGGATAAAAAAAACATCTCACATATAGGTCCTTCGCCGATATCGCAGTCTGGATTTGGTATCGATTAATGGACAGGGTAAAAGAAAGAACGGTAGGACGGAGACGAAAAAATCCTTTGCAAAAAATATATGAAAAACAAGCCCCTTTTCAATAAAATGTGGGGCTTGGGGAGGATTTTCAACCCTGTACATAAAAATAAAAATGCGAAGAACGAGAAGGAGGGCTGCTCCTCATAAGTATGCCAAACACGGCGAGATATGCAGGAAGCAGAGGCGGTACCACTAATGCTTAGCAAACGAACGAAAAGAAAAATGGCATTCACGGAATACCTACCCAACGTCTTCCACCCACACATTCCCTCCTCATTTTCGCTTCCGGAGAATAAGACTTGTTCAGTTATTTTTATACCCCTCTCCATCCAGACCAATCCTTTTCAATTCTCCCTTCTATTATGGCGGAGCAGCTACCCCTCTCCTCACCCACCTGAAATATCCCGGAAGGGGTGTTACCGCTTCCACACACCTTATCATTTGTCCTCATGAGGCATGGTTCACGGGACAAAACTTACTGGAGTCATAACAGCTCAAAATCATACCGCGCTGCAATTAGCAACACAGAAAAGTTCCTAAGAGGGCAATACACTTCATTAACGCAGAAGAAGACAATCTAAAGAAATGAATTCGGCGGAAGAGAAATATTTTCATCAACTATTCTTTCAGAGAAATATAACTTTAATGTTCGCTTATCATCAGCCCCTCATAGGTGATAAAGCGGAAAAAGAGCTAACTGCCACCGCATTATTTGCATGCCCAGTTAACTTTCTTCCCCTGCGATTAGGCCATCGATTCCTTCTCTGTTCAAAGTTTTAATGCTTTAAATTCACTCAAATATATCGAAAATAGATTCCATTCCATTTCAACCTCAATCTATTCATATTCAACACAGTCGATGTCCCAATAAACTCTAAGGAATGCAATGCTGTTATCTGCTACCCAAATATACACGATATTGCCCATCCATCCAACATGAGAGGGACCTCTACATACCCCGGTCCATTTATATACCCTGGAAATCACGATTTTTTTTCTTTTGCTCAAGAGGAATTATAAGTAATTCAATCCAACTGAAGTTAAAGTACTCTTATCCCTGACGGTGTTTTACCTAAAATTCATACCCTTTTATTTTACTTCTTTAATTTTATTTTATTTTATTCTCTAACCACCGAATACATCTCATATTGGCCATTTTAAATCGGGGTATTCAACAAATTTAACAAGTAAACGTCCTCGAACAACCACGCCCTCGGACCGGTGAAACCTACCCAGGCGGGACTCGAACCCGCGACCTCTTGACAGTCGAGGACGTTACCCCGCCGTCACCGAGGCCGGCATCATATTTTAGCCATTTTAAATATAAATAAAGTTCGGCATCATATTTAAATATACACGAGTTCCTCATGTCCTGGGCTTCAGCCCATCTTCAACTGCTATCTTACTCTCTGCATAGCGACCACAATTCAATTGTTTTGTTTTAAACATTAGCACACTATCTAATGGTACGAGGCGAGCGTATTAGTCGCCTTTTGTCTGTTTTCGCATCGCAACACTCAACTGTAATTTACATTTACATCAAGAATTTCTTAAAGTGCATCAATTAGAACTCTTTCAACAGTTACCAGCATCTCAAACACACAAAAACAACATCTCGTATAATCCTGACATGCAATTAGGGACCATGAATGAAAAAATTGAAACCCATAATATTCGACAGTTTTTTAAATTTTTAAACAGAGGAATACAGTTAAAACTAATTTAAGTAGAGTATAAAATATATTATAAAACATATTTGTGTAAAAGTTGACGAATAATATAATTAATTGTTTCAGGTGTTGCTAGGTGAAGTTGCGGCATCTATATATATAAAAGAAAGTCGAAAACCGTGTTAGTTAGAACACTTATAACTCGAGAACGGCTGCACCGATTTCAATGAGATTTGGTTCTTTGGATTCGTCTCAGGCGGGGTTAACATATAGGCCATTAAAAAAAGGATAATTTTACAAAATAAAATCATCTCTTTCCTATGGACATGCTTTTAGGAGTTATAGTAACACAACAATTGATAAGTCGGTCAAAACTACAAATTAAATAATTTGTTTTGTTTTTACCACTTTAATTACTGAATTTAGTAACAATATAACATTTTAATTACTAAATATATTCAAAATATTAATTAAATTGAAATTACATTTAAAAAATTTAATTCGAGCTAATTGTAAGCCCAGCCGTGGCCAAACTCGAGTTGACACTTCACTACCGTGTTTGTAAACAAATCTCCAAGCAATTGTTGGCAAACGGTAATGTCCGTGTTCCTGTCGAGGAATCGAGTAGTTTTAACTCATTTCCTTGGAATGATTGCAAATTAGTTTCAGCGGAAGGTGAGCTCATCAACAAAGAGTTCCAGAATATGACTGATCACCAAAAGAATCAAAGATGGTTGATTTAGCGAGCAAGAACGAAGATGTGGATGACTAAAACGAGATGACTGAACGACGTCTCGTAATTACTGCATACATTCATCCTTAACTAATAACGCAGTGAAGATTACCGTGATCCAGGTAAATTAAAGAAATGAGATATCGTGTTGATCGGCAGTGACGCCTCTCGTCAAGGTTCCTTCCGTCCTTAACACTGTTTTCATGCCCGGATCACAGTTAGACTGCAACTTTCTCGAGACTCGAAAATCGATTTTTAATCCAAGATAGCACCAAAAAAGACTAATCGAATTCGTTCATATACAATCAGCTTTTCGTAAATGCACGTATTGTGAAACTCTACGAGGATCAACATTAATCCCTTGAATGTGGTTCACCAGCTACATCGGAAAATTGTGTTATACGTAAACCAATATTTCGCGTAGTTTTTGCAGTTCGTGAAACTCATTCCTATCCCACAGTTGTGGAGAAAAGGGCGTACGACTAATATTACCAATAATTGATGAATTTTCAGTAATACAATCCATGCATCCACTTTCATGCTACCACACACAACATGTTGACCTCGAACCTCAATAAACAGCTACAATATGATGCCCAAGGTAAATATGCGCATTATTCCTTTTCGGCACTATGAGCCTGGATACATCATCGCAATCGGATCAACTTTGGACGCAAATATAATCAACGAAACAGAGAGCTTGAAAAGGGCCCTAATTATGAGATCAACAAACAGTAATACGAGGATAGGTTTGACGCATATTTGCACACACTTTCCATTTCAGCAAATCTTTCAAAACTCATATGATAATTCTTCAATCTTACATTCTTTATCACCGGCAAAATTCTAAAAATTCTGAAGATATTATCTAAAAATCATGAAATATCACCATATGACGTTTTCAAAAAAAGATAAATTGACAATACTTTATGTTATACTTTAGTTGACATCCATTGACTTTCCATACACACAAATATCATCTGATTCATCAGATTTTAAACTTTCCCGGCGAGCAACATGTAAAAACTTTTCTCGGGACACCGCATGGGTAAGATTATATGAGAGCGCCGACGTTTCGGGTACCGACTCGCTACCCATTCTCACGACCACTAATAAAAAAGTCGGGCCGAAACGTCGGCGCTCTCAAATAATCTTACCCGCGCGGTATCCTGAGAAGAGATTTTACTTGATTTATCAGACTTTCCTGAAGAGTGGCCACACTGTTGAATATCAAAAAGACCCCAGACGAAAGAGTTTGTGACTGACGCCGTGAGAGAATAAGGGACACGAGGAAGAAACAAGACACCCCGCGCTTTTCGTTGAAGGGAGCGTGGAGCTTAGCAGAAGGGTGGCGAGGCTATCTATACCCACAGTGGAATGAGGGGAGGGTGGGCCCGGGTATATGGAAAACGGGGACAGGAGAGTAAATCCCTTCAAAATTTGAGACCCACGGAATCAATTTGCGTGCGACAGGCAGCGGAAGGGAGAACGAATTGTTGGAGGGATGGGAAGTGATGCTTGGGGTTGGGTGGATGTTGCGCGCAAGGGGCAGGGGGGGTGGAAATTGGTTTTGGGGTGCGGGGGTGATCGGGTGCCGTTGCTACATGCTGCGGGGAGGAAGAATGGAAGGGATGAGAAGTGGAGGAAGTTAGACGCGTGGCAGTACCACGCTGCATTCAAATATTTTCTATTTTTTTTAATGTACCTATTTCAGTTAAACAGAAAAAGAGTGTGATGCGTAGTTTTCCACGGCGTTGTCTAGATGATGTCTCCATACTTCTGGGTTTCACCGCATGGATTTTCTTAGCGACGACAGTTTCTCCGGTATTCCGGTAACCGGCGTCTTCAGAATTGACCTGAAGACGCCAGTTGGAATACCGGAGAAACTGTCGTCGCAAAGAAAATCCACGCGGTGAAACCCAGAAGCCTAGAGACATCATCGAAAAATAGTGTATATATTTTTTTAAAAAAGGTTAAATGCTGCCATCCCATCCCATCACAATAAAAATTTCTTTTTTGGTGAGCTAGTAAATATTCATTTTTCTAATTTTTAAATAATTTACCCAGTTCAATTAAATAAGTTAAGGGCAAACATCAACTCTTCGTCTGTCGTTACGTAATTTAAAATTAGCGGGGCAATTAACAATTTCAAACTGTTCTAAGAAATCCAGTTTCCGCCCCTAAAATTTTTGCATCAAAAGTGCACCAGCGGTGTTCGTCATTCAAATGTCTTGCAATTCCTGATGAGAGAGTCGTCAGTCTGATGAGAATATCAAAGATTTCCACCGTATCACGCCGGACACTGTATCTTTTAAATCTCGAGAGCAACACACGTTCACACATATTACATTTATCAGAATTTTTAACTACCGTTGGTATAAATGGTCATTGAACTCTAATAAAATATAAATTTTCATCAAAATAATTCCTTACGTGGAGCTCCTCACCTTGATCGAGAACTTTTAACCTAATTCCACGAGATTTCCCCCTTATTACATCACATAAAATCGATACGCGTCGAAAACCATCATTTCACCTAGTCACCCCGAGCCATTCAAAAAGACATAAAATGAGGTTCCACGGTGATAATGGAAATTTTTTGGAGGGCTTAAAAAGGCGTGCGTACGTCCTTGCTTCCGCCTCATTGCCAAGCGATAAAATTTCCGTATCGGCTCCAGGATCGGAAATAAACGTCGCAGTTACGGAGGCACCCGAACATCCTCGATGGTGCGACGGACTGCAAAAAGCAAGTTTCGGGAGAGGTTAAGGGGGATGGGGATACAAACTTGGCCCCCTCTTTTGGCCATCGGCGCAATAGGCGGACAAAACGATGAGTAGGTACTAGTGCCTTCCTTTCGGCAAAGGCAGATGGGAAAGGCGCAAGAAACGCGGAAGAGATGTGGATGTGGAGAGGGAGGGGTTTAAACAAGGGAGTTGATACGACTTGAGATAAGAGAAATGGAATCAATATGAGCGCACGGCCCACAAGGACGAGAGAGGGAGAGAACGGGGCCAACGTCCCTCGGAATGTTTTCCCTGCGCCGGTCCACGACAGCAGCCCGAAATGGAACCGCGCTTAGTCCACCCGCTGAGATACACGAGTTGGAATACATTGTTTGTTTAAACCGGCTTGAGAAACCCACAGCTAGCGGGCCGCATGCAGTCCTATGAAGGATTTCACTGCGTCCCGCGTCATAATTCTAAAGCAAGTACTTCAAATATGTCAAGCCGATTCCATGAAATCACTCATTAATATTATTCATTCAATCATTGAATGTTGACTATTTTCAACGGTCTGCCAGTAACCATCCCAACGCGAGCGCATGATATGCAAGTAATAGGCGGTCCCCGAAAACAACTCGATGAAAATGATAAATGATGATGAAAGCATGATTTCACGAGCATAAATACTTTCATTTACTCCATTACTTTATTTTTGATATTATTCTACCCATGATAATAACATAGCGTGTTACCATAGAAGGCACCATTCCACATGGAAATGTCATAATCAAGAATTTCCAATGCCCACGGCAAACCCAAGCACTAAATCATACGCACTAAAATTAAATACACACAGTGGCTCCATGGGGCCTGAGGGGGCCCGAGACCCCCAAAAATTCGCTATGGGTGTGAGGAAAAAATCAGTCAGTCTTGTCGATTTTCCCCGGAATATCCAGATATCGAGATTCGAGCTATCAGGGTTCTAATCTTGGTCTTAAGACTCTTCTAAAATGCTTTTAAAACTTAAAACTCGCTACTTAAAAAAAATTCCCGGGGCAAGATACCCAGTTTGACCCCCCCCCCCCCAATATTTTTTGTAAGTCGGCATCCCTGAATCACGCCCGGGATAACGAATGAAATTCATAGCGATATCATAAGATAATGGTGCAATTCAAAACATTGGTTTAGATGAAAACAGTATTACTAACAGTTTAGATTTTTTATTATTAGAATTTTGTCGTTTCAAATCATTTTGTTATATAATTTATAAATTCCTATACGTGATCCCTTAGTCGCTCAAAATATCCAAATTATTCCAAAATATTCAATTTCTGTTCAAAAATAAGTTACAATTTCTTCGTTAATGGTTTCATCAGTCCTTGATTAACTCTGTGCATTAGGTAGTCTAGGTCGCGAATATAATGTTTATAAACAACGACTGGGATGTACCCGCACAAGAAAACAATCCCTAATATCTTCCTAAGATTTACTCAAACTGCACCATTATTTTGTGATACCCCTTTATATTATTTTGTGTAATTGAGACATTAAAACGCAAACTTCGTAGAATCAACATTTTTTACCGAATGTGATAATATTTGCATATTCCTCAGCATTTATTCTAAACCGACAGTGGTTTTAACGACTAATTGTCATAGTCATTTGAAACGGGGTACGTGTTGAGTACAAATCAGTGGAATAAACTAAGCATTGTGAAGTTCAACACCTGAAGAATAAATGCAAATCATAAAAAGAAACCTATTTTTGAAAAACTACTAGTATCAAAAGAATATATACTACCCGAGAGGACTTTTCGATGTTAAAAAGCTTTGCCTCACTGATAGTTTTGTGGTGAAATCTTTTAATATGCGGTAGAAAACTTCATTAAAGCGTTGAAAGTAACGGTCTATGCGCAGCGTTTGACGGGCGTTGGTGTGAAGCAAATCAACAGAAGAAACACGAGGCAGGAGATATCAAAATGCGCGATGCAGCCCATCCTGCTAGAAGGGATGAGAATCGGGGTTAAGAATTGGAACGTAAGAAGTGAGCAGAGAACTCCTGGCCTGAATGGCCCGAGAAGACGACCATTTTATGTAAAAGCCTCCAAAATCATATCCGACTCGACATTTATTCCTTCTTGGTTTTATTTCGCTATTTTTTCCACTGGCACACTGGGATAGGAAAACTCTCCCTAATGTGGTCGATGAGACTGACTATTGGCAGAGATGACCGACATGAAAATTGAATTCGGCGAAGCAGAAATTGTTCACGGGTGCCAAGAAAAGGCGGTCAAAGGGTGGGTGAATTTCAGAACGAATTGACTAACATAAAGTCTTTTAAAAACATACAGAACCCTCCTTAAAATCTTGAAGGTTTCAAACTATATTGAGCATGCTCTTAACTATTCCGTGCCTTAAATTTGAAAACTTCTTCAGCACATTTTTCAGCGGATTTTTATTGATGTATTTTTAGGAATTCACATAATTTAATTTCGAATAATCAGGAAACAGCTGTAAAAATACTGTTCGTTGTCGAATATGAAACATATTTTACGCTCATTATATTATTAAAAGCGTTTCATCATTTAGCCATCAATAGTAAAATAACATGAATCTTTGTACAACGAATCATAGCTGAATCATATATTTCAAAAGGAATATGAAAAATTCCTTCACAACTTACAGAAAAGGACGAAGAACACAATGACAATAAGATTTCCTCAGCGCCATTCAGTATTCATCCACCTCGTTTGAGGCAATTATTGCTCCAAGCAGAACGAAATCGGAATTAATCTCTTATATTGAACTCAATCCTCGTGGCAGTTGTTATTTTCCAGGAAAGACGAATCCCTAATGGATTATAGAGAAAACTATTTTGTATTTGCCTCAGAATGAATAGATAAAAAATATTATCAACTGTTACATTTAGATACAATTTATTAATGTGCGCCTCTTTCAATGAAGTTAACACCATTCCTCCAGTCATCGCAAATTAAGTAAAATTATGATAAACACAATAAAGTTTTAGAAGCACAGTAGCGAAGGGAATATATTAATAATACATAATGCGGGGTGGTCTTTTAATGATACAAAAGCGTTGCACAAGACAGCTTGCCGTGTTGGAAAACTATGACGAAATAATAATAGTTATTATTAAGATAGAAATTCAGTGCCTCATAAAACTTTCTTCGTTTACTTGTAGTTTTTAACACTGAATTTCATCGCGTTCTTTTCTTTTACGAACATTATAAATTCAATATCGCCCACATTTTCATATTCGCCATTGAACAATATTTAAATTCTACAGGGAAAACACCAAATTACGTGAGGCATTTGAGGCAGCTCCTCTGAAATTGAGATACGTACAAAATTTATATTCATCAGCGCGCTTCTTTTGTTACAGATGATTCCTTTTTTTTCATTATTTTCGCAATGAGTAAAATTAGAACCCTATATTCTGGAATACAGTGAATAATGTATACCATTTGAGGCAGCGCCCACAGGTTTCAGGTGGGCACGAAGAAAAATTTGGTATTCAACAGCGTGCTTATATTTTGAAAAAATGAGAAGCGGAAGGATTTTTTTTAGGAATCCGCGGCACAGCATCACGGATCCCGGGAGACCGCATTGTGGAGACTGAAGGCACTTCCCTAGAGCCAGATGCCCACAATACTGCACAACATCACGTCCATCCAACAACGTACTCCAAGAATAATTAAAATGGATTTGATTCCAGAGCGTTGTCTTCCGGAGTGCCTCAATTCTCTTTTTCCCAACTATTATTTAGCACGAAACTCGCACCAAAATCCTACTCATCCCAAACACCCACTCTTTAATTCGGGGAACGAGCTCTTTAATATCAATAAGGCAGTATTTTTTCACCCTTGAACGGACAACAAAAAGCGGAATTTTTACTCCTTGTATTTCGTTCATTTCCATATATAGGACTGAATGATAAGCATTAGTTAAAGGTGTAGAAGATAGAATTTTCGGAGAAATGAATTGTGTAAGGTACAAGCAGGTATTTGCACGAGAGTGTTATTCATACTAAATCAAATGCAAACAGAGGGACTATGCAAGTTTTCATCATGAACGAGTTCAATTTTCTATCCGTGTTTACTTTTCTATGGGATAAAACCCTGACTAATAATTGTCAAGTACCGTACATATTCTCCATTAACCTTGATTTTCCGCCGGCACTATAACAGTGGGACACGTATCATCATCTTATAAACGCTTTCTCACACGGATACGACACAGAACCTTTCGAATACGCAATCCATATCGTTATACCACTACTCCAGACCATTGTAAGTTATGTTTTTGTCAAATAAGTCTTATAATAAATGCTTTGAATAATCAATGTTAAATAGCAATAAGTCTTATAATAAATGGTGATTGATCACCCCTGCCAAACACCCTAGAGGTGGCTCGCAGGGTATTATGTAGATGTAGCATTAGAATATAGATAATGGATGCCCAGTTGCACACTAAAGCAATTGGATGAAATTGACTGAATTTTGAATAATGGTGCACGATTGCTAAAAAGAAATGAAATCAAAAGGCCCACATACGCCATTCTTCCCACTGATATTAAAGGGTGAAGAATATTCTTTAATTATCCATCATTTTTTTCTCCCTTCAGACTGTTTATCTACATAAAATATCTTAACTACTTACTGTTAAAATTGTAATTTCAAAACGAATATTGGGACTTGGGAATTTTGGTATTAGAATTCAATATTCCAACTCCGTTCATTTAACTTCTCAGGCGTTTTCACTCTTAAAACAGGGGATAAAAACTCAACCCCTGGTTACCATCTCTCATACGAGTACGTCACACGAACATACAAGAGGTAAAATATCAAAGTTCCTAGAGCGATAGGCCACATTTTCAGCGACGCATTTCTCTCACATCTGCCTGCCACCAACTTCAGCAAGGCCCTAACCTTTCCTATCCTTCCCCAGAGTCACATGCCCTTGCACCCTTTTCGCAGGGGGTGGCAAGGGGAGGTGGCAGGGGGTGCTAGAGCAGATGTCGTCACCCGCCCTCATAATCTGCTCGTTAATGGCGCAGGAAATACGAGACCCCTATGCCGGGGACAGGTCAGGGGGGGCAAGGGGGCGTGGCGATGACCGAGGGTTGCTGCGGTTCTAGGGGTGGCTCGAAAAAGTACCACGGCCTGCCTGCATCCTCTTCCTTATACGATGGAAGGGAAGGGGTAGGTCGATCCTGAGGGCTTTAGATCGTGACGTCACAATCACCAAGGCGTTCTAAGTGTTTCTGGTTTAATGGTTAGAGTTGGACGAATGGTGTAAAATCGAAGATCTTCACTTCAGGCACAAAATTTCTCTGTGTCACCCAGTTTACTTTAAAACAACAGAGCATTCTATTTTGGGACGATATTTACAATGTTATCTACGATAATTTTCACCATCAAGGGTTCGGCGGAGAGTAATTTAACGGCGAGATGGAATGGCCTAAAAACGAAATTGAGCCGACTCGGTCCCCACCGTGAGAGCTTAAATCGATCCCATCGACTAAATGATGGCAACTCCTCCGCATCTGGGGTGAGAGATGGGGACATATCGAGGGAACGGACGGATGGGAAAAATAGGGAGGCAGGGTCATGGATAAGCGGGAAAAAGAAAAAGAATAGGGGAATGAGAAAGGGCACAGGGAACTGTGAGGGAGGGAGCCGTTGCAAAAGCAAAATTAAAATTCGATTCCGCGAGCAAATCAACATGACGCTGTCGTTTTCAAGGCCCACCTGCCCAACAATTCATTTTCCGTGGGATGTCGCCGGAGCGCCAATTACGGGATGGGATATTAATCTGCCGGACAAAAAAAAAAAGAAAAAGAAAACCGGAGCCAGGCGGGGGGCCCTCGCAATGGCGAGCTATTCCACGTTGGAACGCGAAAGGCCATTTCCGAAATAATTCGTTTCAATCAAAACGGTATTTTTGCGAATTAAAACTGACGTTCCTTTAATTATTGGCTATCTCGAGCGTAGAAGTCCCTTTCGGCGACGGTCTACGGAAGTGGTCCCGGTACTTCGAGAAAGGGCACGTTACTAATTGACTTCTGGCTCGCTGGGCAAAGTGTTCTCATGACAACGAAAAAAGAGAAAGGCTTCCCACATGTCACTCGCCTATAAAGTCGTTGGTTTCCCTGTTCCATTGCTATATTTTACACCATTATTAGCATTGATATAAAATGTTTTTTTATTGATAACTTTTACTAAGATAAAAATTGAGGTTTGTGTGGGTTATAGTACGAAGGCTATGCCTAAAAGTTAACTGAGCATCCTTGAGCAGTTGACTATTCTGACCCCAGATGGCAGATTCATTATGAATGCACTAAATTACAATAATAAAAAGATTTTTTATCATCATCATCATAGATCAACTATCAAACAAAATATTTTTTTATAAAATTTGCAATAGGCAGATGAGTATCAACTACTTCCGCAATTAAAATCGGATGGTTTCGAACATTTTCTACAACATGTAACGACATGCCTACCAGTATATAGTGAATACCTATATGAGATTATAAACCCAAATCTAAATGTAGAATGCTTCAGATGTGCGCAAACAGATTTTCGATAGACTTGGGCTATCATATCTTTAAAGGGAAATGGGCATCAATGAGCTACCGACTGGGCTTATAGTGCCACCTATTGATAATAACGTAGAAGCTGGGAGTCGTGGTAATTGTCCCATCCAGCGTAACCAGGTATTATTTGTGGAATAAAGTCTATGAATAATTGCATGAAAAGACTAAGAAGTTTGATCTCATAATTCTGTACAAAATCGCAATCCAAATCACGCACGGCAAGGTAAAAAATACATAAATATGTAGAATTAAAGTGAAATTTGATATAATCGTAATTACTAACAAAAAACATATGATACAAACATCCATGGACCTAATTGCCTCAGTAACAACATGAAAACTGATGGTAATTACCGAAAAAAACTTTTGTGAGTCATTATTTAACATAAAATATTACATTTCATCCATTAAAAATAATTTACGGAAATATCATAGCTATAAAGAGATATTTCCTCGCAACCCAATTTGGAATAAATATATCTTTCGGCAGAAATTGCGTTCAGGCATCCATATTCTGAACTTGCGCAGTGATTAGTAATGTCCCACAATGTTAATTATTCCGAACAAAATTAGCAATATATTTTGGAAGATTTCGAAAAATATCACTGAGTTTAATTACCTGAAAATTATTCCACGTTGACAGTATAATTAATTAGATTCGAATCGCATTACCAACGGATTTTCATTTTGCTTCATCGGTATGCATATTAATGCCACAAACTAAATACTTTCGACCTACTTTCTAAAGCGTAATAAATATAATTATCCAATCGATGGTAGTCACATAAGCACCGGAATGACAATTTTCAATTATATCGTTAATTCAGAATTTATAACCTAATCCGAACAATGCATACGGTGTAATTCACAAAGAAATATATAATCCCAGGGATATTTGATCAATTTTTCGGAAATAGGGTCTATTTCCTAATATTTATCAAAAATTTCATAATAAAAAATGTAAATACGACAAATTTAGTTTTCCGAACAAGTTTTAAGCTTAGTTTAGCTGAGTGCTACCTATAAGAATCAATCCTATACAAATAAATCATTCATTGCATTTCAGTATTTGAACTGAAAAGTAACATATCCGATAACATTTTTCCCTTTTAATGTTCTAACAATCCTGCCATATCAAATGACCGCATCTAAAGAGTCGTAAATTTTAAAAAATGTATCAAAATATTTTTAATAAGATTACTGAAAAATATTCCAGATATTTTTCATAAAAACGAAATTTCTTGAATTATTACGAATTTTCTCATAAAAGGTAGGTACTTCCACAATTTACCTGTGGAACTATCTTAATTTCAAAACCAATACGATACTATGGAGCAAATATGTTCCCAATAACAGGAGGAATGTTGAAGGGCCAATTATAGCTTACACTAGACTTTCGCGGGGTAGATTTGAGTAAATTGGACACACTCAGTTATTTGCGCTGCGGTCCTAGACACCGATATAGAATTCGTGTTAGCCCAAAGTACAACGGTTTTCCACCGAATGAATGTTTCGGTAATATTTTAACCAAACATCACCGCTCTTTATTGATAATATAAAATTACACATATCTTCAAATGTATATCAATAGAATGCCTTCCAAGTGAACATAAAAACTACCAGCTTATACATTTTCATAGAATGATATGCTGTAGGGGGAGGCGACGACAGCTGTGGTCATTTGCGCAATGAGGGAAAGTTGGAGGAAAACCCGGTGACGTTTTTATCTTGCTCTTAAAGATAGGCGCCAAGGGAACCGCGGCTTAACGTCCCATCCGACGGAAGTGCTGCGTTCGAAGTACTAAATTAGGGATCGGGAATTCTGCGACAAACTTCAGCCATAACCATAATTAGAACCCCGAGCCACAGGGTGGGAAGCCAGCACTCAACCCACCGCACCAATCCCATCCCTTTTTCAAACATAATTCAGTGATGGGTGAACACTGCATTTCATTTGGCCACCAAATTCGGGCCGCTTAATAGTTCGACAATACTTCCATCAATTGATTGAAGTCTTCACCGACCATTGCTTATAAATAAATATGTTTTTTTGGTGTTTTCCGCGAATTTTTTTATCAATTCCACTGACTTTTGTCCGTGCAAGTGATAGAAAAAAATACCCAATCACAATATGTTTACATCAAATATATAAAAAAAAACCACGTTGTTGATGCTAGAAATTGCACACTACGATTAAAGCTTTAATTGGTAAATGATTAATTCATATTGGCTCCCAGATTATGCTGAAAATTATAAAAACTTGTCCTCCAATAGTGTAAGTGACCATGTCAATCATCAATAAACATTCGTATTTCTACCTGACGACTTATATTACTACTGATTACTTCCTGTTTTACACTAAACGGAAGATTTGGCTGAAAACCGTCCCTTAAAATTTAGGCGTGCATTGTTGAACAATATATCCAAAATGGCCGTCGCATTACGTCGAATGGTTATTTGAACATCTTGTCCACAGCAGCAAACATAAGTAAGCATCATATCACTATAGAATTAACATGAAACTCAGCAAAATGTTCACATATTTCCTCGAAAAATAAAAATAAGAACTGTGTTAGATGTCGGATGTCATGATAGAGGTTTAAAATTCAACCATCTCCAGATACCTAGAAGCAAGTAAATTCCAATACTAAATTTTTATCGTTAATTCGACAACATGAAGACCTTTTTTACGAAACTTCTGCCACCTAGAGAGAGATCGATCAAAAGCCAAATATTCCTATCAATAAGGCTGAAAAAGACTTTAATTTTGCCGGACTGGATTTGAACAAAGAGGACAATGTCCACTGAACATACTGTATAGGTTGCAATAAGGCCTTTGATTCCGATTCCCGCGTGGGTGCAAATAGACAATGATATTGCAATTCGTCGGATTTAATTCCACCGTATGATGTCATTTGGATGCTACAAGTCTAATTTAATTTAATTAAATCTCCATGTTATCAGAAAGCCTTTACAGTTAACAATTTCAGAATTACAAACTCAGATTGAAAATTGCATAATTAGGCTAAATTACTTCCTCGTACTTTCAACCAAAGGACTTTATTCATAATGGGACCCAGATAAGGTCAGTATAACGTATGGAAGACATGCATCCCAGCAGAATTTGTGAGCCTTACATAAATCTATCGTCAATTAATAAAAAAATTATAAACGACTATAGTGCCCTAGGGCTGGTAATTAATTCGCGCATTTTCTTCTGATGCCCACCATCCATACTAACTACGCCACCAAATGCTGATAGTGCCATCTAGCTTGATGAGATAAACTAATGAGATTTTTCCGCTTTCCACAAAACGGAAATTGGAGGTGAAAATCGTCTCTATAAGCTGAAATTAGGGTAAACAAAGCGACGGGTTTTATTCCTGTGCTCACCAACCATACGAACTACGCCGCCAAAGATCGGTCGTTCAAAAGGCCAAATATTGTTTCGGATACGGGCGAAAAACTCTCGCATTTCGCCGGCCCGGATTTGAATAAATTGGTCACGGTGGGTAGGTTTTGCGCTGCGGTCTTTGATTCGGATACAGAGCATCGGACCCAAATGGACAATGGCTTAGCGCCGCCTCCGATTCAATTTCCCGGCAAGTTAACGCTGCAGCTGCCCCTCCTTTACTCTTCCCCGCTCTGGAATCGCTTTTTTATTCGCTCCCATCAGCCCCGGGCTCTGATGGCCAATTAGAAAGTCACCCTCGAAAGCGAGAAAGTGCGGCCGTTCCCGAAAACATTCCTCGGCGTTCGACCGCCCGACGGCCGGCACTTTTCCTCCTCTCCGCAAACGATTTCCGCCTCACCCACTAGGCGGGATATATCTCGTTCCGCGAATTGATCAAAGTAAGCAACACATCTTCTTAAAAATAGAACTGCAGTCCATCCATAATTAACAACAGGCCCTTTAGCTAAAGGTCATGCCTGACCGGTAGGAGCAATGAAATATGAAATTTTCAATGACGAAGTTCCCGCCCATTCATTGGGGTATCTGGATTTCTAAATATATGCCTGGATGACTGGGTGTCTAAAGTAAAAGAGTAAAATAGTATTCTGAGAACGCTCACTGGCTAGAACTTTCTGTTTCCTTAGAATAAAATATGGAATATATTTTAACTGAGGCAACAAAAAAATATTGTCTTTTACATTCCCATTTCATTCCTGATTTTAATTGGCTCATTGATATCCCAACAAACCCATTCACTGTGCCTTTGAAATGCAAACGCAATTAATTGTTCACGTTGAACTTTCAAAAGATGACATCACAGAAATATTGGTTTTCTCATTAGCATTTCCGAGACATACATCTACATAATACCCTCCGAGCCACCTCTAGGGTGTTCGCCAGCGGGTGATCAATCACCAGCATGCAACATACAATTGGACTCCCACAAGCACACCACACCGTCCAAAAAACGTCCCGTATACTTACAAATTATACTACTATATGCTGTTAGAAATAATAATAGAATTAAGAAACATGCATTAGGTTTTACATAGGTTAGTAGGCTACACTACAAATCATGCAATCTATTTATGAGTTCTATCGCTGCCGTTATAATCTCTTATTGATCGTGGAAAAAAAGACATTCGGAATCTGTCTGTTCCACAATCTATCTCTCTTATTTTATTTACACGATCTGATCTTCCCTAGTATGTTGGCTTTCGTAAGATATGGTTAACTTCGTTAGAAAAGACACTACTCTTGAATTTATCTAAAAGGTTTTGTCTATTTTTCAATCTACGGTCCGACAGAGATTCCCATTCCCACCTACACACCTTGTACAAATCATTCACATTTGCAATAAATTGCAATGTAATACATTAAAATATAATATGTCAAGTTGACTGATATTCTAATATAGGGTTGAAATTTACCATCGGAATATCAAGGAAGTGAAATAACAGTACAGGATATTAAGCTGGCGGAATTAAAATAAAGAAGAAAACACCAGAATATGTAGGATATGAAACAACGGTTAAAAATATTTTACGATATTGCGACGGTTGGATTTTTATTAAGGAGTAAAAGAGAAGAGAGATGTATGTGTATTAATAGAAGCTGATTGGAGAAATGATCGCAGAGCTGCTTCAAGCCAGTCGTAGGGAAACTTACCGGTATTGGTATATAATAAAACCACGAGTCAAAACCTTCATCGTCACATCGCAAAAAATGAAGCATAGATAAAATATCTTGAGTGAAATTAATTAATTAATAGTAGCGGGCGTAACTTGGTGGAAATCCATAATCACAGGAATAGAAGGATCAACAACTTTGCTATTTCCACATAGTAATTTACTGACAGCGACCATGGTTTCGTTACAGAATAACATTATCAAGGAAATTTCCGGGAGCCGTTGGTTAGGGGGAGGTAGGGGTTGGGGTTGGAGTTAGGTTAGGCGTCACTGTGAGTGGGGTGAGTGGAAGGGTGGTGAGTACGTGGGAAAGTGGAGAGAGGAGGGAGATGGGTAAAGGTGGTCGTTAACCAGGTATGAGTCCCTGTGGCTTAAAATTTCCAGCCCTTCCAAGGCGTCTAATCTCCGTCCTTTCTTCTCGAAGTACAGAATAGGGTAGTTTCCTTCATCAAAGAAAACGAAATGCATTGATTGCGATTCGCTTCCCACCATTAGTGTATTCATAATATATAAATTATTTCGTTTTAGAAATACCGGTTTAGACGAATGGCAATGGCCCATTTTTATCCTCATTTGAAAAGGGCCAGATTGGCTCCCATGCGATGCCATTCCACGTGACGTCACAGGGACCTAGTTTCTATACGAGGAGATAGGAGTATTACATCGTCTGAGGCTACCAATGCATGCATGAGGCACAGAGCTCAGGGAAACATGTCATAATAATCACCTGTTAAAACTGCCTCAGATCGGAAAGTTTTCTTCGTTTGATTAGGTATCAATAATCCTTATTTAAGTCTAGCGCTACCTGCTGGCAGGGTACTCTGCTACCTGCTAGGATCCTGCGTCGTATCAGCGCTCAAAGCTTCGCCCCAAGGTCACCTCACTTGCGGCAGCGGGAACCAGAACGACGTCACACGGAGTTTTCCCAGCATACATTCTTAGCCGTCGCGTTTTCGTGCGCTTGAAATTTTTCACTTTTCATTTAATCGCGAAAAATAGATATCGTCATTTAAAAATCTAAAAGCATGAAATACGTACTCCAGGAGTAATTATATTTCGATTTAGGCAATAAAAAATAATAGGAAACCACTCTATAGTAGGGATGAAGTCACTAATGTGCCCTATGTCGATAAGGTGTTTTACAAATTGTGAATGATATTTTTTCACCTGAATGTTACTCTGTAAGGAAAACATGGTCGGTGTCAGTAAAATAATATGTGGAAATATCAAAGTTATTGATCCTTGTATTCCTGCGATCTAGAATGAAGATGACCCACCTAATTCTGAAGGGAAACCGATTAAAATTCTACCGCCAATAAAGGGTATCTGACTGCATTCGATGAGCAGTGGTAATAACGATATCTCAGCGATATGTGATGCAAGGGGAGAGATATCGCCGGAATGGGTTAGTGCCGCTCCCAGCACGGCCGCATCCTCCGGGCTGCACCCGGAGACCGCAGCGGCGGTCGTGATTCGCTTTAGGGGATCTATCTCACCCGACCACCCTCCTCCCGACGGTCTAATACACCTTGCGGGGACCGTGATTCAAGCGCGCAGCTTAGTAGGCTAAGGGTGTTTCCCAGTTCGAAGGGAGAGGCCGGTCCTTTATGAGGGCGCAGTGAGGACGGAGGCTGCATGATGGCCACACCAGTCGAGCGCGGCGACTCGTAAATGCCTCCAGATCAGCACTGCGGAACCCATCGCCAACGAAAGATAATGGTGCGGTCACAACGCCATGACGAATTATAATGTTTCAACACCAAACTCGCCATAAGTTACAGCATAATTTAAGGAAACGGGAACCACAACTTAGAGACTGATAATATCTTATAAAGAGATGTATACGAAATAGATAACAACGCTACCTCCGAAGGGACTTTGTAAGAAAACTTTTATATAAATGCTTCAACAAATAAGGAGCAAATTTATAAAATATATCACTTCTAAATTATAAATAAATAAATAATGATATTTATTAGCCTCGATTTGATCCCCCAACGAAACTGAATACAACAGTATCTGCTCTCAAAATTTTAAGAAAGAATAATGAAAATTCGACCAGGGGCCTGACGATATCCTAACCAGATTTTTGACCTGAGTGTATTTCTCATGTAGAAAACGGGAGGTTAAAATCGTATTCTTTCTCGGAAAATTAAGAGGCAAAATTATATTAAAGAATTACATTACGCTGACTACACAATTAAATGCATGCTCACTACACAATTAAATATATGCTGAACAAATATATATGTTCCCAGCGAAAGAAAGGGCGAAGTTAAAGGTTAAAATAGAATATACACTACGTAGTGTAAAATAAATCTATAAGTGGAAATATTGCAATGTGTCATTTCAACAACGTTTTCTATGGTTATACGTAAACGAAGTATTGATTTCCCAAAAGTATACCAAGTGCCAAACGTGAAAAATATTATTATCTATTCGTAGAAACAAGGTGCATGCATACCGCTATATTGTTCTTATTAGTTCAATTAGTTTTATAATTTATTTAACCTGGTGGCTATAATGTGGTAGTATTATTACCTTTCCGCTGTGTTACTGTACATTTAAAAATGGTTTTTTAATATCCATTGGAACGTTAATTCTTTAATCGAAGTGATCAGCAGACGATATTTGGTCGCCATGTTTTTGCAGGGTGTAGGGCTGGTTCGGGTACCCTACATCAAGTAGGGCCCGTTTAGTTCCAAAAACGGCCATATGTAGGGCTTGATGTGGCGTATATAGGGCGAGATCGGTTTATGTAGGGGCTGATGACATATCCAGGGCCGGTTGGCCCTACAGGGTCGACTAAGAATACGGACCTTGGTCTCTGCTGTGTCGTAGCAAAAGTCAGTGCATTGTTATGTCCTTCTGGATATTCTATTTAACTCGAGTCTTCTCATTAATAAATATTTGTGTCCAAGAAAGGCAAAAATCATTGTTTAATTGTATTTTTTTAATTTAATTTTATGATTTTGAATTAAGCAGGTTGTCTTGTTAGTCTACTCAGCAATTTTAGGATACGTAGCTTTATGTTCCCTTTCTTGTTTGAATAAATAAAAGATCGTAGCACTTTTCCACAAGATTTTTTACTGCGCACCTACAACGTGTTTCGGCTCACTGTGCCTTCATCTGGTAAAATACCCATCGTCTATCGTCTAGTACCAGATGATGGCTCAGTGAGCCGAAGCATGTTGTACGCAGTAAATAATCTTGTGGAAAAATGCTACGATCTTTTATTTATTTAAATATGTCTAACTTCCACCTACCTTGTACTACGTAGTGTAAAATAAATCTATAAGTGGAAATATTGCAATGTGTCATTTCAACAATATTACGAACTTCCACCACATCGTGTCTAACATCATACAAGACATAGAAAACGTATTTTCATGCCACTATTTGCCACGTAATAAACTGAAATGCGGAAGGAGAAAGCGAACAACGAACCTTGATGATGCAACGTAATTTCCCACGTCAATGATCATATTTGCTCCGTACATCTTACCATCTTGTACAGACCGCTTTTGAAGTAATTTAAAGACAATAAGGTTCTACCTTAGGCTCGATATGACAGTATTTGTAGCGATAATTAAGGTACCGACACGACCTGGGGGACGATACCGATTGTTTATTTACCTTGAGCCGTTGCCCTAGCAATACGCACGAAAATCATCGGACGTCTTTTCTTACAATTAGTTTCATAGTTAGTTCCTATAACGCCACCAGAGTGGAAAATTGGCGCTGCGCCATCATCCACGTCATCTCAGAGAACTTGACGACGGAATCACCCCTCACCACTTATGTAGGGTCGACTGAGAAACGCATGCACATTAATCTAATTTTACAATAATGATCTCAAAAGATCTTCTCTCAGGCAATGATACCACTCGTTACCCCAACCTGCGAGTTGCAAAAACAAATACCTTAAACCTGTCACATTTTCCTGCGCTTTGCTCCAAGAAATAGGCCTGCAGTCGAACACCACTAATCTTGTATTCTCTCCGCTAGAAAAAGATAAGTTTCGTTTGGCTTTTTACCGAACTCCGGAAGCTTTAAAAAAGATCGTTGGAGATATTGCTCCTCTACTGAGATAAAGACATAGAATCATTATTTTTTCATTAAACGTTCACTTTTGAAAAATATGTATCCCTATTTTTCTCCGACGATAATAAAAAAAATAACTTTCTAAGGTTCAAAGCAAAGGAGGTAGTTCACCACTCACATGTCGCCGTAAGTAGAAACTTAAGCTGTTTCGGTTTTTTATTACTTGCCCTGAAACAATTCGTTGGAAAGGCCTTTCTAATTCTACCTTATAACTAGCTCCTTTGTAAGCGAGAATATAAAGCCAGAGTAAACAAAAGAAACAAAATATTGGAGAATGATTTCCTTCAGAGAAAAAAGCGTAAAATATTTCACAAGAATAGATAAAATAGGCAGGGAAAATAACCTAGGAGACGAAAGTAAATAATAGCCACGTCTGAAATAGGTACCAATTGGCTTCAATTTTTGGCTTAATGCCTCGCATTATGATTATGTGCTCACGGTGAAAATCATGCAATAAAGTGCTGTAATTATCTTCATTTAGATAATTACATTAATCCATCACCCCGCGCGCAAGCAGGGGGAATAAAACAGTTCCGTAGAGAACCGCTCCACTTTCAAAATTTTCAAACTCAGTTCAGATAATTACAGGTAGGCCCAAAGGCAAGAAAATGAAATTAAGATTACATCTTTCTCCACAAGCAGCCAGGACCAATTTTCTACATGAATTAAAAAATAATTAAAACTGCCATAAAAAGTATTTAAGGAATAACTTTCGTTTCCCTTCATAATTCGACACATAACCGCACAGTTCCTCAAGCCCCTACAGCTTTAAATGCTTGATTGATTTGGCATAACGCTCCAATTCATAAAAAAAACTAAAACAAACTCGAAAAATGTTGCCTTTAACCACTAGGCACTAAAGAAACATGAAAAACAAACAATCAGACGAAAGCCAATTATTTAGAGATGATGGTTACTCATACATTTTTTGAAAGTGAACTTGAGTTAGCAACAACGGTGTAACACGTAACATAATTATCACATGAAACATGTTTTTCTTATTCGCGTATACTAATTATTTGTTATAGGTATGATACTGTGAACAATTCATGGCAATAATTACTCGTTAACATGTTGATTTTCATTTTGTTAGATCCATGTTTAATTACATAAATCAAAGGTGGAAAAAAACGAATTACAAAATTCCATTCCCCGATATACCATTCGGAATATGGGAAAAAATAAAAATTTAATTTATAACTACAGAGGTACATATAATTAAATCCATAATTAATCTGTCGTTTTTCCAATGTTGGAAGATTTCTCATTTGCAAGCTCATGCGACTAATTAAACGCAACTGTTAATAAGGCGATTCCCACTCCCATTGAAGTTTATTGCACAATTAAAACATTCGATTACTTGACGCAAAATGAGTATGACGACTATAAGCTTTATAATTTTTTCTATTGCGGGAAGGTTACGATAACAAATTAGCACAGACCCAAATGAAATGAGAAAGTTCCAAGAAAAAAATATTCTTTTAAAGTCTTCAGCTAAATTATCACATTAACCTTTAAAAAAATGCCATGAAACCCTTTCCCCTACCCCTTTGCCCCTTGAAACCCTGCCATTCTCTCTCCATTCTATAAATACGCCATAGACAAGACACATGAAAAGCACATGGTTCATAACGAATGGAGCATACTTTTGTGTTGATCTGCAATCTAGCCATCTGCCAGTAACCCAATGTTTTGTAACATCAAACGTTTTTTTCTCATAAACTTTTTTAATTTCATCAAAATACAGTTTTCCTTTGTGTCTCACTCCTCTGAGCAACTTCCCAATTTCCTTTCTCCCACAGCAATGCCACTTCTCTTCCAACAACAGATCCCCAAGAACATTAGATAGCTATCTTCATTTAACATCAATAGTATTTTAATATCTAACGTTACACCTACCTCGTTTCTCTGTCCAAAATTATGTGAACATACTTACGATCCGTCTCATTATATCACGATAGAGAAACCGCGGAAATAGAACAAATGAAAGAAGAAAAAAACAGGAATGCGTTACATGCTCGCAATTTTAAGTCCCTTGGCAGTTGGTTACTTAACAACTAGAATGCATTGTGTATCATCAACACTACCGCAATAGTCGATTCACCACCTTGTAAAATATGCAACGGATGTAGTATATGTCCAATTTAATGCTGAATCGTACAACTAGTTTCAAGCATTCAATAACCGAATGTTATTACATCCTATGCATATTTAAAATCATTATGTTCAACAGATCTCGCGTCACACCATTGATTTTATTGCAATTCCATGAAGAAAATGAGAAATATTCGTAAGCCCTTGCATACATATTGACCTAATCATGTTGACAGGTACTCCAGATGTCCTTATGCAACTTGAAGTGATACCGTGTAAGTTTTAAACGATTGATTCGAAGCGAGATAGAGACTCGCAGAGGGGAAAGTGAGGCGCCGTCTTACGCCTTCCGACCGCTTCACACACTGCGCTATTTCGGCGACGCCTACCCCGTCTTCTTGCTCCGCTGTGAAATCGGAAGCTTTTGGGAGTGAAAGGGAAAGTGAAGTATGGAGAAAGCGCCGAGAGAAATGGCGGCAAAGAGGGGAACTAGGAAAATAGCTTCTGCGACTTCGAGAATTGAGGAATAAATGCATGGACTTGGGGGATAACAATGTGAATTAAAAAGGAAAAGAGATAGAAGAGCAGAACGTTAATGCCGTTTAACACGGGGCACGTTCTTGCCCAATCTGACGTGTTTGCGAAGGCGCAGTCAAAATTGCGTCGTGTAAAGCGGTGAATTGCTAGAATAGATGCGAGAATGCGTGGACGTGATATGGCAAAATAGCCCGTTCTAATTTCGTACTTGCATTCGCGCAATTACACGCCATTTTAGATATTGATGCAGTTTTAACCAGTGCAATTCGGTGCCCCGTGTGAAACGCCCTTTAAGAAATATTTAAATAAATAGATTCAGTAATTTCTCTTCTAAAAATTGAATCCTGCCACAAATAATTTGACTACATACCCGCTATCGCAAGCTAGCACATAATTTTCTGTCACAGAAGCACCGGAGAGATTTCCGTAACAAAAACCAGAGTGCATCAGATCAATAGCAATTGAAAAAGAAAAGAACATTAGATTGGTAACTAAGGCTTTGTGAATACCATATAAGAGAGAATATGAGAAAAGATCAATTGTACCGGATTAACGTTTTTGATGTGTTTTCAATTTCCTAACTACCCTTGCCCATAGAAGCACCTCGTGACGAGCTAGTGGCTCAGAGGAACTTCTAATATAAATATTTAGAAGATTTTTAAATAACCTAATTACACTTTTTACCATGTTATATTGTAAAATGTACATAATTTGTTTAATGAATACCAATATAGTGAGAAGAGTTTATAACTCTAAAGCTACTTTTATAGGCTACATGCGTGTATGTTACCATTAATGTATCATGCATCACGTACGTAAAATGTATAAATATCTTTGTACCAATAAATAACTTCAAGTTTTTATTATTAATAAATATAGCTACTATGGCATACTTCATTGAACACAGTGCGGTAGTTCACCTCGCGCTCAATACGCGCGTTCATTCTCTTGGAACGGACTGACGACGTTAAAAGTTATTCCTCGACGCCGAACATCGACTTTTATGCGACAATTAGGTCGCGCAAAGTCACTCAGACCCTGAGGGACGAGGATTAACAGTTAAGTAGGTTGTGCGGGACGAATAGGGGATGGAAAGATAAAGGTGGGAGGGGGCGTTTGCACGAAATATACGAGCGTGGAGGAATAGCGAATACGTTCGCCGGGTTTACGAGCGCGGAGGTGGTTGAGGAAGGCGACATTGGCGGAGAGAAGTGGATGAGAAGCTGAGGGGTTGCTACGAGCTGATAACTGTGGCCAGGCGAACTGGAACGGCAGCCCATGCAGCAGAGAGAGAGTCGGATTAATCGACAGATAAGGTTGGTCGTAATGACAACGAAATCGAGAGACCCTGCGACCAGTGGCGGACTCGAACGACGCATAAAATTTTCCAGGGCTTCCAACCTGATGGCGTTTCTGCTCTCCACAGTTTTCGGACAAGGAATCTTAAAAAGTCGAATTCGTACCCACTCGATTTCAAAGCACCAATCTCACAAACACATTTTGCATATTCATCCCAATGGAGTCGTTGACTCAGACCCTTAATACCATTTTATTAAAAATAAATCGGTCGATTGAAGGGAAAATTAAGTTATAACGCAGAAAAAATCTTTCTCGTACAGAAAATCGCCTCAAAATAAAAAACCAAAGTTGAGTCTCTCACTTTCCATGTGTTGCTGACGTCATGAGAGGGCCAATTTATTAACTCATCAAGGGAGAACCCCTGTAACATGAAATCAATCGAAGTTCATAGCAGTGAAAACAATATTGAATACAAGTGATGCCGAGGAGAAGCTGAGACGCAGTGACCCGTATAGTAAGATTGCGTGACGTCTCAGTCTGTGGAGACAAGAGCGAACCGTGACTGTACATCGAATTTATTTGGTTGAAAAATAATACGAAATATTTTTTTTATGTTTTATAATATTACTAAAATGTCCACTCCTGAAATTCAGGTTTCCGCAATGACATTTAGCTTCCATTACTATGGTTTCCGATGCATAACAATTGAGCTTTATATGACGACTCCATAGAACTATTTCTTTGATGAAACCTGAATATCACCTGGAGGTAAATCTAAAACCGGGTTCCGGAGGTATATATATTTAAGGAAATACTGAATCCAATATTTAAATCGAAATTTTAAAAAACTACATAAAATAGAGAATAATAAGCAATATATTTAAGCTAGATAACATGAACATTTTGTGACAAGATATATGTGAGTAATTGCGAGCATTGAAACACTGGAAACACATTTATTTGCATCAGTTAGTTAATAGTAGCCCTAATTAAATAGGGTAGTTTCCTTCATAAAAGAAAACGGAAGACATTGATTGCAATTCGCTACTCATCATTAGTGTATTCATAATATACAAATTATTTGGTTTTAGAAATCCCAGTTTAGACGAATGTCAATGGTCAATTTTAACCTCATTTGAAAAACGCCAGATTGGACCCCCATGCGATGGCACTACACGTGACGTCACAGGGACCTAGTTTCTATACGAGTAGATAGGAGTTTTACATCGTCTGATATTACCACTGTATGCATGAGGCACAGAGCTCAGGGAAACATCTCTTAATAATCACTAATTGAAATCGCTTATGGTCGGAAAGTTTCCTTCGTTTGATAGGGAATTAATAATCCTAATTTTAAGCCAAGCGCTACCAGCTAGCAGCCTGCAGCAGTCGCGTTTTCGCGCGCTGGAAAATTTTCACTTTTCATTTAATCGCGAGAAGTAGATATCGTCATCTAAAAATCTAAAAGCGTGAAATGCGTACTCCAGGAGTAATATTATTTCGATTTAGGTAATAAAAAAATAGGAAACCACAAAATTCAGAAGACATTATTACATTCTTGGAGTGAACATAAAAATGGATGCTCGCTGCTGCTATATAACTGCAACAGTATTCACATGATGCTAAGGGCATAGTATATCACTGAAAATCTAAACACCACTTTACTAAAACTTGTAAACCGTTATGTGTATTAAAATAGAGGCATTTACTCTCGGAAAATCTCTCAATATGAGCACCACAACCTATCCTTAGTAAACTGCTAACGGAGGGCGTCATAACACCTCCCACCATAAGGCAGAGCGCATATTTAGGAGGGCAAAATCTACATCTACATAATACCATGCGAGCCACCTGTAGGGTATTTGGCAGGGGGTGATCAATCACCACCATGCAGCATGCAACTGGACTCCCACATACACAACGCACAGTCCAATAAACATCACGTATACTAACAAATTGCTGTTACCATATTCTGTTAGAAATAATAATAAAATTAAGAAACAAGCATTAAGTTTTACATGGGTTAGTAGGCCACACTAACAGTCATCTAATCCATTTATGAGTTTTATCGCTGCCATTATAATCTCTTATTGATCGTGGAAAAAAAGACATTTTGAATCTGTCTGCTCTACAGTCTATCACTCTTATTTTATTTACATGATCTGCTCTTCCGTAGTATGTTGGCGTCCGTAAGATATCGCTAACTTCGCTTGAAAAGACACTGCTCTTGAATTTATCTAAAAGGTTTAGTCTATTTTTCAATCTACGGTCCGACAGAGATTCCCATCCGAGTTTATCTAAGAGGTCAGTTACACTATCAAGACTATCGGAACGACCTTTCACCTACCTGGCTGCTCTTCTTTGCACGCGTTCTAACTCTGTTGCTAATTAAGCGTTTTCCATGAGGGTCCCAAACACTGGCAGCGTATTCAAAATGGGGTCTAACGAGGAAAAAGTAGCTAATTTCTCTCACTTTGTCGTCGCACTTACCTAATATTCTTTTAACAAAACCCATTTTACGATTAGCTTGACCGGTTATTCCACGATAGATCATTATTGAGTCTAACTCCTAGATATTTCACGGATTCAACTGCCCTTAATTGGGTGCCCCGAATGATAAAACTATGTTGTAGGGAGTTATTCTACTTCCAGAAATTCATAACGACACATTTTTTCAAATTTAATTCTAACTGCCATGTATCGCACCACGCTTGGATAGCAGCAAGGTCATTCGTTTGTTCATCTATATCTTTGCTGGAACGGATTTCTCTGTACACTACAGCGTCGTCTGCAAATAATCGTAACTTACTGTGTACTACTTCGCCAATGTCGTTTATACAAAGAAGGAATAGGAGTGGGCCTATGACACTACCCTGAGGGACGCCAGAAGTGACTCTAACCTCATTGCAGACTGCACCGTCTAATACTGCTCTTTGGACGCTGTCGCTCAAAAGTTCTCCTATCCAGGAAATGATATCTTCATCTAGATCAGGGGTCTCCAAAATACGGCCCGCGGGCCGGATCAGGCCCTCGGAGGGCTTTCATCCGGCCCGCGCATTCGATTCAAGTATCGAATATCGTATACTTCAATTCGGCAAATTTGCTATCCGGCCCGCGGGGTGATTTGGAACTTGGAATGTGGCCCTCGTGGCCAAGTAAATTGGAGACCCCTGATCTAGACCATAGGATTTCAGTTTTATTATTAACTTTCCGTGGGGTGCTTTATCAAATACTTTTTTGAAATCAAGAAAAATCGCGTCTACTGGAATGTTGTCTTCTCCGGAGACTAAAATATCGTGGGCGAAAATCGCATGTAGATATGCGTACATATAGATTTAGACGTAGTAGGCAAAATACTATATCAGCATTCTCACGGCGTCCATGCGCTCACAATGCGAATCATGACGAGCCTATATTAAGGGAGAGCCAATCGCTAATGAGGGATGATAAAGGCTCACTTTCCCCTCTTTCCGCGAGCAGAAGGGCAAGTCCACATTTCCGGGTCGTAGCTAAGGCCATGATTTTCATTCCGGGCATTCAGTCGGGGCGACGCGGAGAGCATACCAAATCACCTCCAATCAGCAGCGAATGTGATTGCTCCCTCGGCTAAGTCGCGGAGATTTTCGGAGACGAGACAAGGGAGGAAATTTTCGAGTTTAAATATTTCTCCTTCGGGTTTCCGCACGCCGAGAGAAAGAGAGAGCCTCACTGAGAGGTGGAAAACTCACCATCCATATTTTTCTCTCGCAGTCATTTTATGAAAATGTAAGAAAATCCATAATATGGAGAGTCGAGAGTTGGATTTCTTGAAATCTCTCCCCAATTCAGTCATTTCTCCAACGTGCTGACGGTAAAACAGTTCATTTCCCGCATTATTTATGTTAACACACTGCACAAGGATTTCCTGGAAAACCCTGCCGTTGAAATCTGCCACTCAAGGTATAAAAAAGCCCACATTTTGTAAATTACTAACGCATTTCTGTGAGCAGTCCCTTCTCCCGCTGTTTATGTGATAAAAGCATTAAATTTCATTTATTGGTAACATAACTTCCGTTAATCTACCCACTATTTCAATGCCCACCATAGAAATACCATTTAATTCCTAACCCGACAAAGAAAAAGTGTTCTACACCTTAATTCAAACGTGTGAGGTCTCAAAAATGAAATGTACGCGAAGACATTTCAAACTTTATTTTACCCGGTACAATCATACAGGCGTGGTGAAAGTGATTTTTAAGGATCCTTAGATGATTTCTTTCCCAATAGCTATTGTGATTTTTTTAAAGTATCTGGTCACTTTGAATATATCTTTTTTTTCACCACACCTTTTCACCACAATTTTTTCTTTTACTACATGTACTAAACACTACCTACAAGTAGTGCCATGATTATCGGCCACGAGACCCTTGGCTGACTAAGAAGGTAATATTTAGACCAATAGTCCTTAAAATGAAGTTGTGAACGCATTTATTTCCCAGTTCGTTTGCCATGAAAAATGTTTCCCTACATCCCTATATCATCTACAGTTTTCTTCACTCATAATCAGGAATATTTAAAAGTAAACCCTTCTTTTAGTGATTAAAATAAGAGAATTTTAATTCGAGTGATTGGTTTATCTCGTCTCGTCCAGGAAAAATTTAATAGAAAATTCTGAATCAATTTTGATACCTCTCTCATTATTTATCAATTACATTTCAGGAAATTTGAAACCTATCCATTCCGTAATTTCTATACCACAAAAAAATAGGAAATAATGTCAAGATTTACGTTTTATTTCCAGCGATTATAAAATATTTAAGACCATAAATGTGTTTAATTCGGTCTTAAACGAGTCTTCATTAGGATTAATTGAAAGCCATTCGTTAAATTTTATGATTCAAATTCAGAATTTCATAAATTTCAATGTGATATAAAAATTTATTCTCATCTTTAAATAAGAAATAACTAGAAATAAAAAAATATCCAAAAGTACTACCGTTAACTCAAAATTCCTGAGGGATCATTAGGATAAATTGAAGGCTTTCGCATTAACTTCGGCATTACAAGCAATATAATTTGAATAGCAACACCATAAACAATTGGACACCTCCAATGTTTACATTACTTTAAATGAAAGTCAACAATAATTATCTCAACATCAATCTTAACGAAGTACCCCTAGAGTTTATTAATTGCCATCCATTTAGATACACATTTCAAATCCTACTCTTGTAACGGATTACAAGAATAAATTAATTCTTCATGTAGCCGGATTATAAATGAGTATTTTGTATCGCTACCTCGAATACTTTAGTATTTGTGGCGTTTTCTTTTGGCTAAAATGGAAAAAAATCAATGTTTGTCGGAATTTCATCTCTAATCATAAATGCTGTCATGTTGAAAGATATTTTGAATTCCTTTGCTTAAGAAATAGTAGAAATCAAACCATTTCAGTCTTAAAGTCATTAACATTGAACTTTTAATAACGTTTGAGCTATTGATGATTCATTGTGACCTGTTTCCTTAGTGTCGTTCCTCCAATCCAGTAAAATATATTAATATTTTTTTCACCAGAGATTTTAATTATGCCCAAAAAATCCATGGGGTCAGACAATGCATAAAAAAATCGAAACATTTTAACTTGGCTTGGTTCCTTCATTCCTACATAATGGTTTATTAAGTAAAATCTTCAATTTTCCAAGGAAAAAAGTCAGCAATTATCATTATGAAAGAAATTCCAATCGCCACTTTATTCCATATTTTGAGCAATATGGATTGCACCAAGTGGCAGGGAAATATATTTTTAGGGAGTCTAAAATAGAAAAATTAAATCTAAAACGCCTACATTATCATCATTGCCTGAGCTTTAAAAACTTAATTGGTGGCAATTCGCTCTTACTGATTACCCAATTCCACATCATTTGAATTTAGTTACAAAATAAATGCTTTATTTCGACAGTCCAGAAAATCTGTAATCTAGTGTAACTGTAACTAAAATTTATGATTCACTAGTAGGATTACTTGAAGAATTAAGGGTTGGTTTCGAAATTGCATTACCACAGAATGAGTTGCGATACTCAATAAATGCTGTACTTTAAGTAAATGACCTTTTTACCGAAAGAAGAAGTAATTAAAATACAGAAGCCATTCAGCTTCTTCGAAAAAGTCATATAGATTATATTTATTTGTTTACCAGCGAAATTTGATTTCAGCGATGCGTTAACACTAGCATGCCCGACCAATCCTTACACCCTATAATGCAATAGTAGGTCAATTTCACCCAATACGATCAGGTTTGCATATTTTACTCAAAATATTTAATTCATTCCCAGTTTCTTCATTAATATTGCTGAAAAAGTAATTGGGAGGGTGGTATAAAATTTAATTGGACGAAAAATATTAAAATTGTAGTTGTTCAACAATTTCTATGGTGTTATGGAAAACTTGCTTCCACATATTTGTGAACACCTATCACTTGTTCTCTGATGGGTTTTGGAGGTTCAATGAACTTAAATGGAATTAGGTTAAAAATATTAGAGTAACAGTTTGGCAAATAAATCAGTATAAAACATACCGGTACGTTGAATATAAAGGAAAAGTATAGAAACGTTTCAAATGGATTTGATAGTCTGGGTCAAAATGAGCCATCCGGGCATGGCAGGTATAAGTGATGAGAAAATATAGAAAAAAAATAGTTATAACAGGCCCAACTTTTGCACACTGGTTAACCAAACTAAGTAATTAAAAGTCGTGAAATATGAGTCTAAATTATTTCTTCGTTTCAAAATAATCAACATAAATATTCTCTTTTGGGTCAAATTGAAACAGCCGGACAATCTAGTGTTAATTCCTTTGCGAAGTACATTAATGTTGTTCTATTTCTCCTCGGAAGAAACAATTCTCTACGATTAATCACTTACATAATGAACGTAAGAATTTATGATTCATCATTGGGATTAATTGATAGCTGAAGGCTTAGTTTCCTTAATTCCAATACCGCGTAATGTGGAATCCATTGCGCTTTCGGGGAAGCCGTGGAGATGAAGTTGGCGGTCCAAGTTCCGTAACTGCACGGGCTCAGCTGCAGACGTCCACGGATGATTGGTTTGGAGCGCTCATTTGCACGCCTGGACGCAGTTGCGCTGATACGCGGCGCTGGGAACGAAGCTAAAGGGATTAATGGGCGCAGCGGCGAAGTTCTGCTAGGCACATGTGTGAAGGAGGAGAGGAGTGGCGAGTTGGGAGGTACGGATATGGTCCACGGCAAAGATCCATCCTTCGACTTCACGTCATCCGGGAGAAGGATGGCTGCTACTTATGAGAGAAAAAAAGGTCGCCCATTCCCCACGGCACATTGTTCTATCTCTCACACACATACGATTTGAATTCTATTAAAAACTACACCTAAGTTCATATAGCTACATTTTATATCATAATTTATTTATCTACTTTTATGTAACTTTTTCAACACCAATTAGCTTTGAATGAGCCAAACAGGACTGATTCTGGCTCTTGATTTTGCAGAACACAACAAGTCCTTTATGCAAGTCAAATATTGGCTCTAAATACATATGGGATAACGTATGCTAACGTATGAAGTATAAATTGTGACTTGAGGCTGCGCACTAACATGAATTATAGGACACGTAAATAAGAGAAATTTGCTTCGAGAAATAATGATTTCATACCCGTTACAATCGTGCGTTACGCAACCTTTGTCCAATTAGTTCCCCTTTTTTTTAATCATTTGAAATGACTTCACCTCGGACTTATGAAAACTTTGAATCTATCGCGGGGAACACATGTAAAACATACTTATGGCCGAGCCCTGAAGAGGCTAGGATTCAGCTAGTCAAATGTGTAGTTGAAAGATTCTCCGATGGAAAAGTTTAAAATGACAGCTATTTCGCACTCGTCCGACCACGCCTTCAAATGCAGCGAGAATATGGCATCCGGCGCAGAAAGACTTAATCAGTGACCTTAATAAAATACAAAGAAGAGCTGCGCGATTCGACATAAACAGCTACGGGCGTAGCGAGAGCGTTAATCAGATATTAAAGGAATCATTAGGCTGGGAGCCGTAAGAGACTTGAAGGCTACGCACTAGGCTTCGATTTTTTGAGCATTTGAGAATGTATATCCTACAGAGTGACGCGAAAAATATCATGACAGAAATGATAAATTCAGAGAGATATTTAACCGAATAGACAGGTATGGGAACTCATTTTTCCTCCAAACAACTATGGACTTTATTAAATGCTACGCGGAACTTCGTTAGAGCACTTCCTTTTTATATGCTATAGGCTAGTGTCCTCCCGCTACACGCATATTGAGACGGCTAGCAGGGTAATTATATATGTAATTGAAGCTGTTCATGAATCATAGAGTATCGTAATTAATGTGATGATGTACATGATCCATTTATAACAAGAGCGTTTTCTGGCCACATATGCTGCAACTTCATCTACATCTACATAATACCCCGCAAGCCGCCTAAAAGGCGTGTGGCAGGGGGTGTTAGGACACCAGCCGTTTACAGCTATTAAAAAAAAAAAAGAAGAAGTGCTCTAACGAGGTTGGGACAAGCGTTTATTAAAGTCCTTTATTGTTCGGGGGAAAAACGAATTCTTATATCTATCCGTTCGGAGAGAAACGGAAATAAATCGAAGGGTAAAAAAGTGACAAAAATTATTGACCGGTATTTTAAAATACTTCACCTTTACAAAGTATGAAGTATTTATTGAGATTAAAAAGAATTGTTAGATACTGATTTAAAATCTATCATTCGACTTCTATCACGTCGATTGGGAGAGATATGGCTCTAAGTTAAGGGGAAGCGGGGTAAAAGTTTACCGGAGGGCATAGATAGCATCTATATAGGCATTGTATTCCGTAGAAATTAAAGTTCCCGATAAGATAAGATAGTGTTACTATGACAACTATTCAACTGGTGAATTTTCAAGCGTTGGGTCATTTTTTCGGGACGCATTATTTAGGGGAGCGTTCAAGTAATAAGTAAGAACATATTTGGTCATTTTCGACTCCCTACCCATCTCAGCCAGAAAAAGCATTTGTTGAACCCCTATAAGCTAACATAAGATGCCTCACTTGATGCATTTTCTTTACAAATGAAACCTCATATTCATACTATTTTTGAATTTTTTTCTATACCCATGCCATATAATTACAATAATAAAGCATGCTATAAGAGAAATTTTCAACATTTATTTCTATAGTAAGGCCTACGCAGCGAACTGCATTCTCCATGCTGATTTTAAGACTCTTCATCTACGTCTACATAATACCCTGCGAGCCACCTCCAGGGTGTTTGGCAGGGGGTGATCAATCACCAGCATGCAATTTGATTCCCACATGCACACCACAGGGTCCAAAAAGGGTTACGCATACTAAAAAATTATACCTCCACCTGCTGTTAGAAATAATAATAATATTCAGAAACATGCATTAAGGTATACAAAAAATTAGTAGGCTTCACTACAAGTCATCTAATCTATTTGTGAGGTCTACCGCTTTATGGTAAATTCCCTCCTAAAATCCCCCGAGACCACTAGATTATCAAATACATAGATGATCTATAAATGATCGCCTAGATGCATTCATAAAAACAAATAGTTAGTTAAACTATGTCAGTGTAGATGGGGTGGATCATGGTGGTGGATGGGGCTTTCATTTAAAATTAAGTTATTTTTTTCCGTACACTCCTTGATTGCCGTAGGTTATTTATAATAGGTTTCGATTCCATTTACAAAAGAATGAGGGTATACAATACATACAATGTATATAGCCTGATTGTACTCTGCACACATTGCATATTAGAGAAAATCGGTGGTTCCGGAAGCTTGTCTCGTAGATCTTGAGGGTGAGGTCTATTTGCCGCCGTTGAGTGCATTTCGAGGCTCGGGGTCGCTGCAAGCGGGTTAGCGCGTGTGGATTAAATCCGGTCTGTCTGGTGACGAGGATCCACGCTAAGCGCACCCGCCTTATTTTACAGCGAACCAACCAAGTGAGCTTCGCGCTCCGCGTTTACCCAGCTGAGCGGCGAATCGCGTCCAATAACTGCCCTCGCGATCTCTCTCCCGCAGCTCCACATGTGTCCGGCGGCAAACGGACCTCGAGGCGCGTCGCGTCATCCATCACTACAGCAACGAAGAGGTACCGTAGTGTTACTACGACAACTACTCAACCGTTGAATTTTCGAGCGTCGGGTCGTTTTTTCGCGACGCATTATTTGAGGGAGCGTTCCCGTAATAAGTAAGCACACATTTGGTAATTTTCTACCCCCTACCCCATCTCAGCCAGAAAAAGCATTTGTCGAAACCCTATATGCTAACATAAGATTGCTTGTTGCATTTTCTTTACAAATGAAACCTCAAATTAATACTTTTTTGGATTTTTTCTGTACCCATGCCATATAATTACAATAATAAAGCATGCTATAAGAGAAATTTTCAACATTTATTTCTATAGTAAGGCCTACGCTGCGGACTGCATTCCCCATGCTAATTTTAAGACTTCATGGTAAATTCCCTCCTAAAATCCTCTAATCGATCCATTAATTTTTCTCTATTGCCATCAGCGCCTCCCCCATCACATCCTCGGCCATTATTTCCTAACATGGGAAAGTGTCGAGGGAGGATTTCAGCCACGAGGTAAAGTGAGCATAAGGATTGAACGTCTAAAAGAATTAAGTTATTGAACGAAACCTTTAAAAAACAGTAACGGAGTTCTTTTTTTCAAATACTAACCAGATTTTCTTGATGGAAAGGCTTTAATATCAATAAATTTAATATAAAGAAGAATATATTAACTATCACTATTACGCGCAAGGAAATGCATGATCTGGGCGTTTCATAAAGTACAGAAAAAAATACTTTAAAGTTCTTTTCTTCTAATCACTACTAGATTTCCCTGATCGAACGGTGTCCCTACCAATCTATTAAATTTCATAAATTTGAATCATCTTCTTAACGTAGATGCACCATCTAAAAGTTAAAGAAAAGTGAAACATAGATAGGAAAGAAAATTTATACGGAAATTTTTTGGGAATAGCTAAAATAGCAGCAGCAAATTCGAACTTCAAACATTAGTTACACTAATTTCCACTCAAGACTTAGAAATTTTCTGAAACTCCTCGAGCCAAATTCGTCCCAAATTTATCTACGCTGTAATAACTAACAGACACTATATCCGTAATGTCATTCGTGTAGAGGAAGGAGAGTATCATGATGAAAAGTTTTATCTCGGTAAATCGTGAAATAAATTATTAGCTCATGAGCAGCGACAATTGATTAATTTCATGACAATGATGCTTCAAAAGGATGCAAGGGGAGTCACGGGTATAGGGAAATAGGACATAATAGGGCATGAGGAGGAGAATGCGGCTAGGTCTACGAGGACATTATGGCGAGTGGGCAGGGACAGGTTGTTGAGCTGCTGAGTTACGAGAACGGAGCAGCCGTGGCTACACGCGGAATTATGGATCCGGCAAGGTGAAGGGGAACGGAGGGACGGGGAACGATAACGCAGCGAACGGTCATGAGCCCTGTGCATGCATTCAGAGCAAAAGGCTCCTTCGTAACGCTATCTATGCGTAAGTTGGCCGACATTCGAACAAGATACAGAGCGAAAAGTGGGATCTCGGAGAATAATAATTTAATAATATTTAACTCATTTATCGATCTAGGAGTTTTAACTCCTTTGGAACATAGAAATTGTTAAAGTGGTTAGCAGTACAATTAACATAGTAAACTGGAATAAACATAGTAAAACTGGAAAAGAAAAATTTCTTTTTCTAACACAAAAACGAACATTAAACATACCAAGAAATAAGTAACACAACCTTAAAAAAGGAAGTTTAGCTTAACAAATGAAACAAGAACTAGATTACTACTTCTAACACAACAATAGGTATTAAACGCATCGATGAGGAGATAAATGATTATTAAATTACATGATCAGTGTTCATGGGTAGCAAGAAAGTAGGTTGGTGACAATCCTTTTCTTAAATATTTCCTGTGATGCACTGTCTTTTACATGTTTCGGCAAATCGCTCCACAGCTTTGACGCAACAACAGTAAATGACTTCTGAACTGTAGCTGTGTGGAACTGTGGGGCATACAAAAAACAAGGGTCTGTCTTGTAACAACATTAGTGTGTTTGCAACTGGGGAGAAAAAGATCCTTTAAATACGGAGGGATACCATATTTAAAGAGATTGATCATAAAACAAGCCGTGCTATATTTTCTCCTTGATTTAAGATCAAACCAGGACAGCTTTTTAAAATAAGGTGTAATGGAGAATAGGGAACAAAATACTGCAGTCCATATTTACCCAAGGCACGGTTAAAAAATAGCTAGATTTTTCAAAGGCTCTTCTGTAAAATAATATTAGGTAAATATGGCATTGATTTTTTGCGTTATTTCAAGAAAACAGTTTTTTTCAACGGAGATATTAAGATGGATGCCGTGAGACTTCGACGTATGATATGAGACAGGTATATAACAATCTTAAATAGATATACCAAATGTAGAACAAAGGGGACCAGAAATTACTGAGAACAACACAAATTGAGACATTCACACCTCTCCTCAACAGCACATTCAATTAATAAGCGCAAAATAAACACTAAGTGAAGATAGAGTTTACTCCAATCTGGCACGAAATAGCCGGCCTTTTTCCTGACATAGCAAGTAAGGGTAATACACAGAGTTTATACGTGCTAACAAATATCATTACGTTGGATTTTCTAAAAGGCAAAATAAAACGACTTCCTTTCATAAGCAAAGGGGACTCGGGTCAGGCGCGGTCGATAAGGATATCATACAGTCGGCCGACAATGAGGTAAGGTAAATTGTGAAAAGCGGGGTCCTAGGGAATGGAAAAAGTTCTGCATTCCATATTTACCAATGGTATGATTGTAAAATAGTTGCGTTTTCGGCCATTTTCTTGAAATAACACAATAGGATACAAAATAAGTGGCATTCACTCCATATTTCAGGATAACATAGTTGAAGTGAACGAAGTTCTCTGGATGGCTGTGACAGGGCGAAGGAAAAAAAGCATTCGTATATTCTAAAATAGATAAAAAGTAAAAAAAGGGCCGTAGCAAAAGTGATAAAATTCCACGGCTTGGTGGGATAATTGAAATTGGATTTATTTAAAACTCTTTTCTTGGGATTGATTTGAAAATCAATTCAATTATCCATAAAAATTTTTGCAATAATGATTTATCATTGGTTGTTGTTGTGCATTTATTTTGATAATTATAAAATAGTGAAACATTTTCTGTGTATACATTTAATTTGAAGCTCACATAATATTGCTTGCAATCCGAATCGCTAACTTCAGAAAGGCATCATGTCAAATTTGGCTAAATTTACAGAGGAGAAAAAAAAGCTAGTAAACCCATACGCACCACATATATAATTTTTTAAATATAATTTCTTTTATATGACTGGGATTTGGAACTTGTAAACATACTAATTAAGTAAGTAAACTATTTTAAGAGAGTCGGCTAGAGACTTTCGTCCAATCGTCCAACTTGGACGTGATGTCTTTCTGCGGTTAGCAATTCATAGTATGCATCGAATGGCAACCACATCAAAAAAGCGCCCTTCTGGGTTACCAATTTTCATTCTATTTTGTTGTGTGGCTATTGTATGCTATGAATCATGTAAATAATGAATTAAAGTAATTTATAATTATTATATATTCTAATTGGAGAATGCTACCGAGAGCTAAGGTCATTAGCACAATGTGAAAAGGAAGGATGGAGAGAAACCCGGCATCTTCATTAGTCTCCTCTAAAGGAAAGGCGCCTAGGGGACCACGGCTTACGTCCCATCCGACGGGCGGAGTGCTTTCCACAGCGCACTTGAAGAGCCATCCACTAAGCAAACAACCCTCTGAAAACTTTCCGCCACCTTGGCGGTGAAAAGGCTATATAACGGGATTTTTTCTAAATCTGCAAAAAGTAAATCCCAGAGTTGTAGCTATTATTTAAGAAATTTTATCTAAGGCCGTATTCTTGGTTCGATAAAAATATTCTATGAGTCACAAAAAATCGTCGCATGTAACAGTCATGTCCCACCAACGGCAGCGGTTTAAGATTTGTACAACAGTTTAACATAAACAAAGGGGTAACCGTTGCGATTTTTTCTTTAAATAGCTTAGCCTAATATTAATAAAATGTCATTCAGTTCCAATAAAAATATATATAAGAGAACAGGCAACATTGATTCGGCAGTCCTGCTGTCAAAAACATTGTTCAAACGTGATGCGATGAAGCTTGATGCTTTTTCTCGGCTGTAAATAATGGCAGGGGAAACGACGACGCAGTGAGTGAGGCTGGAAGACGCAATTCCTCCGCGCAGCAATGCAGAGAGCGAAAGAGGAGAGATGGGAAGGAGTGCAAATCCCGGGTGGGAGGCGAGAGTAGAGAAGGGTTGAAGCCTTTCGGGAATGGATGGAAAGGAGCGAACAAAGGAATGAGGAAGGGGCCCGTCTCTGCACTCCACCCGCAAGAAGTGTGGCTTTGGGGAATGAGGAGTAAGTTTAGCGCTTCGTTACCCCGCCCCGGCGAGAGAGCGAAGGTAGGAGAGGGCAAAAGCAATGACAGATGGCCTTGGGTGCTGAGTAAAGTAAACAAAGTAATTTAGCGAGTGAGAGACCGGGTTCGTTTGGGGAAAGGGAGAGCGGGGGGGGGGGGGCGAGATTAAGAGAGAGGGATGGATTAAAGGTGTGAGGGGTTGGGGGTTGAGGGGGTTAGCGAACGCTGCGGCAGGAATTTTGGCCTTTAGCTCCAGGTGAACGGCGCTTTGCCTCCAAACTGGCAGAGGTAAGCGAACCCTCAGCGAAATTCTTAAATGAATTATTTAGGAATTGAATTCGTTAGAGGTGACAAAGCATCATCATCATTTGCTCGCTCGCCTGCTGGTAATGTGCTCGGGTGTGACAGGATGGTTAGTTTGACCAATTTTCTGAGAAAAGTTGTACTGAAATGAATTTTTCAGCCATATATTTTAAGCAAAAAAATTTAATCACCGGAAAAACGCGGAAAATAAATTTCTATAATTATAAGAGTATTTACATAACAACCGGTGTCGCAGGATAACAAAAATTTTAACAATATGGTGATGCATTGTCTGGTTGTACGAGCCCGATGCACCATAGAAATAGCATTGAATTCCCAATTCGATGTGGAAGATGGGCGAGTCGATCATCGAAACGTTTGAAATAGCCATGGAGAATCTTACCTAGGACGAAACTCACGAAATCTTCACCTCTTAGGGGTCAATATCATGGATTCCAAATTACTCTGATTAAATCTCAAAAAACTATCACTGAAAAATATTAACGTAAAAAGTGTCAGATTATTAATCACTCTGACGTCTGAGCATCATTTGATGTGAAGGAGTAATTAATTGGATCGTATTTTTAAAAAAGCATTACAAAAATAAAAGCTTCGAAAAAATTTAGTTTTAGGAAAATGTTTAGCCATCAAATTAAAACATTCATAGCCAATATTGACATATATCCATATTATCGATAAAACAACTAGTTACTTGCCATAGTGAATGGTTCCCAGACTGACCATCTTCACCAGGACTTTTATCAGTTCTCCGATCAATTACTACCTTTATAATTCCGAAATCAATTTTTATATGTGACAGACCATCATACAATCGGTCGCTTCATGTGATATGAGGTGAGGATCCAATTAATCGGACAGTATTCTCGCATTAAGTAACCGCTAACCAGCTGAAAGTTTTGCTAAAAGTATTTTTAAGTTTCAAGAATCTAATTAAAAGGAATTTGAGAGATTATAACAATTAATAACCATAATATTAATACGATAACTTTTTCCTTTTATACTGTTAAGATTTCAAAGAGAGTCACGAGCAGAGAAGTTGAGAACTTTGGCCTACGGCTGATAGGGGAGATAGAGGAGAGCGGTGATTGGCCTCTGAACTTTTAAGTACCCACCCTCCGCTATATCATCAGATGAAGTATTTAGGAATCAAAATCGTTTGCAGTGATAAAATATGATTTTTTCGGCTTTCTATCGTAATTTGTTGTAACGGGATGATTAGTGAGAAAATTTTAGCATCAATGAGCGACATTCGCCATGAAAAACTATTTTATTAATCGTAATATCAACGTAAAATTTTATCAGATATATATCAATTTAAAAAATACAATAAATATAACTATTTGAATGAACCATAACTTCTGTAATAACCACACAACATGCTTTTTTATTTATTTATTGTAAAAAGCTCAAGAAAAAATTCTAGAGATCCAATGATCCAACGAGCCCACCATAAAATGGTCGTTTTTTTAATCGAACTTCAGATCACAGGCCATTATTCGCTGCGAGTTATTTACGTAACTGAGAATAGGCAATAAATGACGAGGCCACATTCTACAAAAGAGAGTTCAAAACATTCAATATATTTCGGGTAACCACCATTAAATACTTCATTAATTATTTAGGTATCAATTCGCCAAGACAAAATGATCATCAAATGTTCCGATTTCTCGTCAACATTCAGGGTGAGGTACTTAATAATCGAACCATATTCTCAGAAAAAATAATTAACGAATAACAGTTTGGGTTACCACCAATCCGTATCTTATATCGTTCAAGATTACTGAAATATACAACCCTCAAAATGAAAATGTGATACTTTGGCATACTCTGCTATATATTTTAGTACTCATGGAAAACGTTTTTGGTCATGAATAACGAGCAAAAAACAAAAGCTATCCGAAATTCATGACAGTATAAATTGTAGTAAATTAATAATTTGAAAATCGACGGAAAATATTTTGCGGAAAACGTTTTACTTCTACGGTCAACAATGAATCCTTCCACAAAATCAAGGCGGAAAACGAATCTCATTTACGAGAGAAAAATAATTTTAAATCGACGCATTTTTACTATGTAATTTTTAAAAAATGTGGGAAATATTTTTATCTGTTTTATAATAATACAAAACATTAACTGATAATGAACGGAAACTATCTCATCAAGGCTTTAACAAATAACTTTTATTGAATTATCTTTTAGAACTCATTATGAATGCACTCATAGAATAATGATTGCTTCTGCAACAGCGAGTTTTTCAATGCGAATTAATATAGACACATAAGTAAACACGTTTTATGGTAGTATTTTTTAATTACGAAATGCATGCGGGTAACATGATTAACACAATTTTTCCAGATCTGAGAAATTAATTTTTTCCTGGATAATGTTAGCCATTGCCAGATTCTTAAACAATTCAGTCGATGAAAGGAAACCATTCGCAATAATGTGTTTCCAAAATGAACTAAAGACGGTTTTATGTTAACAGTACTTTCAATTCTCTACGACACAAACTAGAATCATCATCATTAGTCAACAATCCTGAGATTGGTTTGACGCAGCTCTCCATTCCTCTCTCCTATCCGCTAGCCTTTTCATAGCCACGTATTTCTTCTCATTTACATCCTTTATAACCTGTCCCATGTAACTCATTCGGGGCCGTCCCTTGCCCTTTTTCCCTTCCACTACAAACTAGAATATCATGGTTTTAAAAACCCGTCGTTATTTGGGTCCTATTAAAAGACTTTACATTATCTAGGGGTCAAGTAGAACTAGATACCGAGTACTGGTGCACTAATCTCTAGGAAGAGAAGTCGCCCGTTAAGAACGCATTCGGCCTCCATGGGAGGTCTTGGGGTCATTCTCAAGACCAAATAGCTTGAGGCGGAGTAAATAAGGCTTCATGGCATACTAATAACAAGGTCTACTATCATGGTTAGCAAATACCGCAACGACGTTTGGTCCAATTCTCCCTTCAGTACATAAACGTGGTTTGTTTTACGCATGACGAAATTCTAACTGAAATACGTTGGACATAACACACATCGCTCTCTACTCATTTAAGAGTCCCGACTTTAAACAATTCTTTGTCATGTGAATATCATGATAGGCATATTCAGCAATGAGATGATGATGGGATTAATTACAACTAATTATTTTTCCACAAAAAGTTTATATAACCGAGCTAATTTCGACAGTTACCTTACTAAGGGTATAACTGAAGGAGTTGTTAAAAAAAACTTCCAGCGGAAAAATAATAAATACGACTAGTTGTCCATCCTATCATTATAATAACACTAGCTGACCCGGCGAACTTCGTACCGCCTAACAATCAATGAACTTACAGTTTACTTACACCATTTATAAGTCAAGAGCGGCTGTATCGTTTTTAATCATGTTTAATTAATTATAATAAAATAAGGATACAAATTATATACAAATACGTAAATGAGTACCAAAATTGCTTGTCAGAAAGACATTTTCTTTATTGAATCTTCATAGTGTGAATCGGAAAACGTTTACGCGGATTTTTTTCAACAAATTTTCTTACGTTTTAGCTTAAGAAATTTTAGGCATTGTGGTTTAATAAAGCAGTTCATGGAATAAAAATTATACGCATTCAGTTGTTGGCTATTTGCGTTATTAGGTGTAAAAAAATGTTTTTAGGTCCAAGTCTGTTGCATACACTTGGCCCATTCAGGGGGCAGGTTGACACGACCCCAGACCGACGCTTGACTAATGCTCAAAATCATGCAAGAAAAGACCCTATGAAGCAGCATTCGCATTAAATGACTTAAGGCGCGCCAGTTTTAGTATCTCTGTTTGGAAAAAATGCACTGCGTAAATGTACTGCATGCGTAAACGCACCACGGTGAGCCCTACACATTCGGGTTTAATGTCTTGCGTCAAGCACCTTCTGAGAAACAACAGTTTTTGTTTTGTTATCAGGCGCAAGATGAAGCGGATGAAGCTAAATAAATATAGCGAAGCAAAGCAGTGACGCAGCGAGGGGAGGCTTTGGGGGATAAACCCCCCCCCCCCCCAAGAGCTTAGAGAATTTTTTTATGAAAGATTTTGTTATTAATATTAGGGGGACGGATGACTAACAAACAAAACATATTTAACTATTCACACAGCCACAAAACCCACTATTTTGAACCATTTATCTTAAAAAATGTCTGGGGGAAGTGCCCCCACACTTCCCGCTTACCTTCGCGAGTTTTCTATACCCTACAGACCCGTGGTATTAGCTGCGCCCAAAACCCCCTATCCTAGCTACGCACTTGAAGCGAAGGAAGAAATAGAGAGGATGGTTTATCGACTCGTGAACATAGCACGCTAAATTGACCATGAGAAAATCATGGGTTTTCATTAGCACATGAGCACAAACAACACAAAAACTGAAAGAAAGACCATGCGATTTTTTAATCGTTATCACGAATGCAACACGAATTGTAAATTGAATACGTTTAATCTCAAAAGGGCATATGAGTTGAGATCATGGAATCTACGGAATGAGGACTTCCTAACCTTTGAATTTGCCTTTGAGTAAAGTTGCGTGAATCACATTCATCACCAATTTTTTTAATGATCAAACACGTTCCGTTGGATAGTTATGGTTGGTTTAGGCTTCGAAAGATCATGAGCACAGAAACTACATTTTTCTGTAAATCGTGCCTTGGTAAGCCAGGTACGTCCAAGGACTTAAAATATTCAGATAGATAGTTGGTGATTTCGTCTTCGTTTGTTACACATTTAAAAGATTCGAATCCATGCAGAGTACGAACTATTTGAATTTACCTCGTTTTAGTCATCCACATCTTCGTTCTTGCTCGCTAAAACAACCATCTTTGATTCTTTTGGCAATCAATCATATTCTGGAACTCTTTGTTGATGAGCTCACTGAAACTAATTTGCAATCATTCCGAGGAAATGAGTTAAAACTACTCGATTCCTCGACAGGAACACGGACATTACCGTTTGTCAACAATTGCTTGGAGATTTGTTTACAAACACGGTAGTGAAGTGTCAACTCGAGCTGGGCCACGGCTGGGCTTATAATCAGCTCGAATTAAATTTAAAAAATGTAATTTCAATTAAATTAATATTTTGAATATATTTAGTAATTAAAATGTTATATTGTTACTAAATTCAGTTATTAAAGTGGTAAAAACAAAACAAATTATTTTATTTGTAGTTTTGACCGACTTATCAATTGTTGTGTTACTATAACTCCTAAAAGCATGTCCATAGGAGAGAGATGATTTTTTTTTGTGAAATTATCCTTTTTTTAATGGCCTATATGTTAACCCCGCCTGAGACGAATCCAAAGAACCAAATCTCATTGAAATCGGTGCAGCCGTTCTCGAGTTATAAGTGTTCTAACTAACACGATTTTCAACTTTCTTTTATATATATAGATTCCACAAGTACGAACAAGCAACTAAAAAATTGGATAATAAAACAAATATATCGTACTGCCCACTAAGATCATTACCATTGTTTCGATTACCTTAAAACCCGTTGATGATTACAAGGCAATCGAAACACGTGTTGGGAGCTGTTAAATACAATAAATTGGTAGAAGATATCTTCGTCGCGGCAATCTCCACGACATCACGCGGCATACACCCGTGTGTACCTCTCTTTTAATCGCCATGAGCCGCTAAAGCTTCAATCAAGAAAGTACGATATCTTTCTTTATCATTCGATAAGCTGTTTCACGATATCCCTCCAAAAACATTTGATGAACAATTTATAATAATAACACTAATTTCAGGAGCATCTGAACATACAAAATGGATTATTGTACAGTCGAGGTAATAACCTACACCTAGACTTCGTTTCACCGATCACAGTGGAAAAAGTTGGCAAAGTTTAAAATTTTTTCAAAGGTTTTTATACTGCCCATATAGTTTTAATTTTGACCAATCCCCAGAAACCCGAAATATCCTCCTTTTCCCCAAGCTGGCCCTCATACTAAGCATAGTATACAATGCAAAGGCTTAAAATCTCGTATTTTAAAAGTATTCTCACTTAAGGTACATGGCTACGATTCATATACCGGCTAACTGAAAAGCAAACTGTAGCTTTCAGTTATTTCGATTGATTTCTAACGCTTTTCATTTTTCTAAAAATCGTGTTTACGGCAGAAACATCATACATTTCTCTTTTAGATCATCTATAAGTAACAGAATTCCTTAAAAACAGACAAAGAAAGCAAATATGGAATGTCGCCATGATAAGCATAGGTAGGCAACTTTGAAATTTTATTCTTTCTGAATTGGTTGCGTAAATTCTGGCACTTGATGAACTCTGATAGCCAAATTTTTCAATGACCGCCGTATGCCAAGATCTTACTCAGAAATGACAATCATACACTTACACACAAATGACACGTAGAAGACGTAATCTACACAATTACTTGAGATTGGTCACTGATTACCGTCTTAACTGTCATTCATGTTTAAGTACGTATCAAGCGACAGGTAAGCAATGGTCCGCAATCAATGGAATGCCCTGCAAGTTCCCCCAAGGCATTTTTTCGCCATAACTTGCCCTAGGAGCAGAGGAATGCATGGCAACCAGACCTGAAATTCCAGGCCCCAAAGCTGTTGCGATAGTGTTCGCTCAATGCAGCCCCAATTACGAAAATGCACGGCCCTCCGTCTCGGTCAATCATGCCCAAAATGCACTGAATTCCGAATCGCGAGGGGAGAAAGCCGGGTTGCGTGAGAAAGATGCCAGGAGAAAGACTGAAGTGTGGGTTAACAGTAAGTTGCTGACGGTTGAGACTCTCATTTTTCCCACCAGTCAAGGTGCGAAAATGATTTGAAAACTTAAGACGCATAAAACTGCATAAAAATGATAAACATAGAGCTAGTTTGGCTCTAGCTTGAAGTGCTTCGAAAATCATTTCTTCGGAAAGCATCTTTGATAGAAGTTGGATCAATTGAGAAGATTGAACTCGGTTAAATAATAGAGCAAGGAGCACCTATTGGTCATCAGTGTAATTCTCTAAAGTAATAATTGCAAAATGAAGCAACTGATAATTGATATAAATGTGAACAGCTGATCCTCAATTACGGCTCTAGCCGTGGTGCCAGGTGGATGCAAAGCAAAATATTTTCCCGCACCTAAGTAGGCAATCTTCAAAAACCTAGAAATTTAGATCACACACATAAAATTAGGATATAAGGGGATAAAAAGTTTTTGTAAAATGTAAAATAACACAATATCTTGCGTACCACTCCTTATGTTATGAAATAACCGGTGAAATTTTAAATATTATCGTTCAAGTTACATTCAAATTTATTGCAAGATATGCAATTAATCCAAAATAATTAAAGGAACTCGCCTTGCAAGTATTTACACCGAAAATCATGAGCAGTAAAACTTTTAAGCTTGACGACAACGTAACCATCATATTTTTCACTTGTGAGAAGATTAACTTCCATAAGAAATATTAAATAATACCTAATTAGGGAGCTCATGATGAGGAAGATGACGAAGATCGGCGTACCTCGTCCTTAAGTGAGAGAAATTTCAGGTTTTTTTGGTATAATTGCAGAGGAAGTTCCTAATTCGCATAGGGGAGAGAGATTTGGCATAAAATTAGGAAGCAGAAAAACCTCATTTGAAATCATCATGAGGGTAAAGAGACGCGAAACTTACACATACAGAGCCGTCTCTGCGATTATATATGTATATAATTTTTTCGCGGAGGGGAAAATGTAAAGTGGTCTGACGCCTCCGAGAAAAAGGGGTCACCTTAGCTTCCTCAACCTCAATTTAGCATGCTGGGCTGTGCCGGGAAGTACCGCAGGACCGCGACAAAATTCATATTCACATGTTAAAGAGGAAGCCACGACGACGAAACACATTCAACGTCCCTCTCTAATTTATGCTATTTATTCTACTCTGTCGTCTCGAAGGAAAGAGGGAAAGAATTACTCCACCAACTCGCTCGTAAGAGTAAAAAAAGAAAAACAAGTTCCAAGACTACTCCCCGAGACCACCACCCATTCGAGCCATTCATACCGGGGATTGCCAGCGCGACAGACTGACTCTCGGGCCGGATTCATGCGTAAATGGTCTCTACCCCCCCAACGTCGCCTTTTCAAAAACCCACTAACCTCCTCGCTAACTTGCTCCGGGATGAGCGAGGAAACTCTCCATTCCCGGCCACCTCTTCGTCTCCCTCTTCCACCATCTTAAAACTTAACTTGCGGGAACGGTTCAATTTAGTCCGTCCCCCTCCCCGACCGGGAACGTCTGAGGGGACACCGCCTCAAACGACCCTTCCTCTCCCTGCGTCCCTTCCCGCTTTAGCTACGCATGTCCCCTCGTCCCCTGGGGAACCTTTTTGGACCCGCAAGAGGACTTCTTCAGGATGGAGTTCTCCCTCGTTAAGGAGTTCCCACAGCGAATGACCGAGTCGAGACAAACATTTTCGAAAAATAAGTGTTAATGTTCTGGATGATATCGTTTGATGCAAAAATATGTAGCATAAAATGTAGACAATGAGGTATATTTACATCACTCAAGTGCTTTTCGATGATACAATTTCTTTTCGGTGTGCAAAATGAATGCGTAAAGGCGAGCTGAAAACGAAAACAAACATTTATTTTGACCTGCCGTTTCTCAGTATCAAAGAGGAACCATGCCTCGTATACTTCATAGACCCATCGGTATACTGAAAACTAAAAGCTCACCAGCACCATAATAAACCTACATTTAGGTGAAACGAAGAAAACTCATTTTTGTGAATATTAATGTAAGTTCTCTTCTACGAGCGCTTTTCTTGCTCAGCTACCCATGCCCTATATCCTCTAGGGGATCTTCTCAAAGGATTTCGGGAAGGAGTATTTCCTCCTTAAAGGAGTTCCCATGGACACTAAACAAGTCAGCATAAAACAATGCTAAAGATAAGTATTAATTTCACGAAAGATGTCAATAAATACGATACATAATGGTACATAGTATGAGGAAAGTTCAACGCGTTACGTCATTTAGGAATTTTTATGTGATATAATTTATTTTTGGGTTAAAAAATGCAAGAAATCGAGTTCATAAATGAAAAAATCTACACGCAGTTGCATCTGCTATTTCACAGTATCATCGACAAACAAAAATGTCTCGTAATGACCACAGTGACCCATCCTTTCCTTATTATGAACTGAGAACTAGCGACCTTTCTCGCTCTGAAGCTCACGCTCTTCGGAAGCTCAGAAGCGCAACTGTAGCTCACGACCTTCGTGATTAAGCATCAAATATGTGACATAATGGAAATATTAAGTTAATGGAAATCAGTAATTTCAATCCCCGATTGCACTTCTTTCCGTCACGAAAACAATATTGCTTATGCTGTCATACTTCCAAGAAATTTCATTGCTTGTACATTCGAACATACAAATATGACAATCAAAATATAGCAATTTTCTTTGATAACGGAAATATCAATGATGAATTGACATAAAGGCCAATATGATTTTTATAAAATACCAGGCGAGTCCAAATAAAACTTTAACCCTTAGGTGCACGCTAAGCGGGGATTTTGCCGCATTTTTAAAAAATTCGAAATAGCGCGTTTGCTGTGAATGGATCACTTTTGGCACACTTTGTTATTCTATTTTTGTACTTTTTCCTCCACGAAGAACATATGTTTGCGTCAATGTGACGACCAATTTTTGCGTTAGAATCTTACGAAGTGAGAACGACGTAACTTTGGGTGATTTGCCGCTAGATGGCGTTCACACGATACCAAGGAAGTACTGATAATCTGTCGTTACCGTGGAAACTTGGAAGCATAATCCTTTTTGCAATACTATGTTAACATGTTGTCTCGTATATATTATATTTTTTGTAAGCATTTGCATTATCATTTCTTTACTATTATTATTTGTATAATTTATGTCAACCTCAAACCACATGTCGTAATTTAAAAATTTCGTTTTCATACTCAAATATGCATTACATTTATGTAAAAATACGTTACATAAACTTAACTGGTGACCGAAAAATAAGTGATGCACGTTTATTATAATGTATTATGCATTATTGTTTGAAGGCCAAGGGTCGGCACTTTTTGTATCTACCTGCGGGAAAAGAACATAATGCTGCAAAGGCATTATATCGAGATTCAGGAAAAGTAACCTCCTTATTTATAAATTGTATTATGATTTTATCGAATTGTGAACAAATTGAGCCGGTGATGATGATGTAGAGTATATGATATTCCAAGGTCAGTACGTATTTATCACCCTGATGAGTTCTAACGAGTGCTTCAAAAGCTTGATAATGAAGATGGGAGGGAAGGGCAGGTAAACCACGATATGGAAAAAAATTTTTTTATTTCTCACATGAAAGTGAAGGGGAGGAAGAATTTTTTTGAATACGCATTACATTCCAGCGAGAGAAAGCAGTCTGATGATAATAATATTGTTAGCCGCCCACATAATTTCAACGTTTATCTAGATCAACGGAAAACGGTGAAACGTTTTGGCTGAACTCTTAGATTAAATTTGCAAACACCCAAACAAAAGCTAAATACATTGTTCGTGTTTCACCAGGGCCAACATCATTTCCTAAGAATGCCGCAGCTGAACTCGAATTGTTGCCGAAAACGATTTTACTGAACGTGATTGGAAAAAATGTCGACAAAACCAACTTGTATATTGAAGGAAAACTGTTCTCTCATGTGTACTCGAGAATCAGAGGTTGCATCATTACTTCTCGTATAGAAATAATATCTTTATTTGGAATTAAATACACTCTCTCTGCAAATAAAAGTTGAAAGGGAGATGCTAGAAGAGCTTTTAAAACAGATGAAACAGGCCTGATAATTTGCAGAACTGCGTTCGGGATAGCAACGGGAATTCATGAATTCGAATGGGAAAATAACAGCGAAGCATAACGATTTAAGTCTTGATTTAGCCATTTATTTGCTAGAAAATGGTCAAACTTTATCAGGTACCGTGAAAAAAATCCTTAAACCCACAGAGAGTTTCTACCCTGAAAAATTCGATAGGCTGCAACTTCATTTCTTGTTTCGTACTGCACTAAACGAAACAAATGTGAAATTCTTTTGAAGTGCTTTCTACGTTGCACTGCAAAGAGGACATCGAAACGAACTGCGAAAATCTGAAATGATCCTGAACTACAACTCAACCAAGGGAGGTGTCGATTCTGAGAACCAGAAGTGTGTAAATTACTCCCCTTCAAAACGAACACGAAGGTGGCCTCCATCACAATTTCTCCGGTTTTTTTATATGGCTACTCTTAGCGACCACGTGATTTTTGTAGCTAAGAATTTTGAAAAAAATCCATCGAAGACCAAGAATGGAGTTCATGGAAGCTCTCGCATTTAGCCTTGCAGATAAACGTTTCAAGTCAAGGGCGAAAAAAGGTAATCTTCCAGCAGACACATAGGCTTTTCTAGCAATGAGACTTGGGAAAATTCCTGAATTATCTGCTTCTGCATATGAACGTCAATGTAGGGCGTCAATGTAATTAATTATTGCATTAACAATTTGGCATATCCATTTCCTTTTTTGTGTGTGCTTTTTTGACTTTATTCTAGATTTCCTTTTGTCTAGATTGTTGTCTGCAATTCCTTTAGAAAAATTAGTCGAAGTATTTTTCAAAAAATTTGCATATTTCATCATCATCATCATATTAAGGACATCACATATTTTCTGAATTGTTGGCAAATGAATTCTAAATTTGAAATAAAACACGTAAATAATATAAGATTTAATAAACGATCTATTATACGACAATTTGACAACCGAATATTTCAAATTTTCAACATTTCGGGTTGAATTATGGGAGCAAATTGTTTTTTTTCCTCCCTATCTTAACTCCCAGAATAACATAAAAAGTTCACTATTACTAAAATATAAAAGTCAGAGCAGCAGTTACCCATATAGCTGCATTCCATTCATAGCGATAATAATTCGTTGTAACTGCTCAGTGGCGATGGAACCTATTACGGGGACCATAGAAATGAGTGTCTACTTCTTGCAGATGACGACTGAGAAATTTGTTTCCCCTAAGTCCCGCAGGAATCCATAGAAGAGGACACGAGTCGTTTACTTCGAAAATGGGAGATCCGGAAATTGAAGGATTTATTTCAGCAAAAGACGGACTGACTCGGAAGAAACAGTTTCTAATATAGGTCAGGGAAAATGCTGCTGGGAAGAAGACTTCCCACGCTGTCACTGTGCCTCCCTCAAATCTCGCGAATACGATTTAATCCCCACGGATATCCAGTCGGAATTGTTGTTCGTCTCCTCCATCCATACTGAAAAACTTTATCCTCCCACACCCCACCTTCCTCATCGTCACCCAGCAACCGATCTTCCAACCTAGCGTTCCTAAAGTAGGTACCATTTCACTTCGCTCAGGCACCAACGCAACGTACCCTTTCTCTCTTCGGTTGACTACGTAAAAGGTTCGACGATGGCAGGTAGAAAGTTTTATCGTTACATATTAGGTGCGCAACTAAGTTCCCGCTGTTTTTTGAACTAAAATACAACTTTATCGTGAAAAAATGGTTATAAATGAATCATTCAAAGTATTGTCCATCGGTAGCTACAACTTTTCCCCATTAATGTGGCAGAGGCCAATACCGTAACGGTAAAAGTGTTCATTTTTGAGGCTGCCCACGATTCATGCCATTCTTTGATGTCTTCGTATGAGCGCAACTGCAGATCAACCAGACCATGTGCCATATAACAGAACAAGTGATAATAATCGGACGGCGTAATATCTGGGGAATACAGCGGGGGGGTCAGGACTTCCCATTTGAGCATTTACAGGTAGGTTTTAACGGATTTTGCAACGTGGGGTCGAGCGTTGTCATGCTGTAGAATCACTTAGAATCATAAGGAATCCAAGTTCCTTGCTTTTGCATAAATCCCAACGAATCCAATCTCTTGGGATTGAATTGGTGGGTAACTCCTAATGCATAAGCAAGCTCTTCTTGAGTTTGGTACTGATCTACATCGAGCAATTCCTCCAATTCAGCGTCTTCGAAGGTTTTTGGTCTTCTTTCACGTCAGCATTGGAATTACCGTCTTTGAAGGGATGGAAGCAATCATGGCACGTTGTTTAACTTAGTGCAGCATCTCCGTAAACTTTTTTGAGCTCTCGATGCACTTCAGCCTCTCTTTTCTTCGAATGAAAGAAGAAAATGAGCACTCCCCGCAAATGACGGTTACCTGGCAGGAAGTCGGACTTTTTCACGCAACAATAAGGATATGACGCTAAAAAAACTTGCCATTGTTGTCGAGCGGTTTGTTTACAAAGTGTCTAAGCTTGATTAGTGACGTTTCCGATACGTCATAATCGACCAGTAATCACTGTTAGAGCCATTTGTTAACAAACAGCGGGAACTTAGTTGCGCACCTAATAATAATTATCGGTAAGTGCTAGACAAGATTAAAATCTGGCTATAACACGTGTCTCCGGGAGACGTAATACTAAAGGCCGTTTTACTCGGGACACGTCATTATGCAATCTGGTGTATGTACGGAAGCGCAATCAAAATAGCGTCGTGTAAAGCGGTGAACTGCAAGAACACCTGCGGGTATGCGTGGATGGGAGAAGTCAAAATAGTCCCTCCTCTAATTCCAAGCTCGCATTCTCGCAAGTTCAACATGTTAAGAGCTGAGCTGTGCAATGATGTGCCCCGTGTAAAACAGCCTTAACATTGTCATAAACAACCCAATTTTTTACAGGAAACTTAAGGAAGCAAAGAAATCTTATTTTACCACTATTTTTTTCATAATGCAACTAAAAAATGTTCTTTTGTCGCTCATGATAACATACACGATCTATTTTTAACGGGGGTAATTGAAACACGTTTTAACTTACTTAGGCGGCGGCAGTTAATAGGACCAACTATGCCAAAAAGTGGCAATGTAAATGATTATTTTATGAGTAAGGTGGAAATGATGAGCCCCGATATGTACCCGAAACAGCGGTTTAGTGGGACACGTTAAAAGCGGTGTTTATTGTAGTTGTCTTACGAGTCCATATTGCATTTCTGCCCGAGTTTTGATAGCTGAGTCGACTAAATTCCTCTGGAGCTTTATTGCGGATGTGATTTTAGGCGAGATACTGAAAAAGTCAAAACCACAATATGCATCCGTCATAATGAGAATAGCGGAAGGCTCGACCATCGGTAGTCGGTAGATTTGCACCCGCTGGCTTGAAGAGAAATCCCTTTAGTCCCTGTGCACGTACATATTTTAGGCTCAAAAAGAAAAGAGATTCTAATTCAAATAAAAAAATAGCCAAATGCACTAAAAGTACTTGACCTGAGTTTCTCACATCCATGAAAAATTATGAAAAGTCCTTGGGGGAAAAAGATCCTAGGTCCGACAAAGCAGAGGCGCATCTAGGAATTAAGGCTGGGGAGGCTGTAGGTGCAACTAATACCGGGATGTGTGGGGGTATAGAATACCCACCAGGATAAGCCGTAGGTACGAGATTAATAAATTGAGGAATTATGGTACGTAATTGGTTTAAAACGGTGAGTTTTACGGTTTTCTGAGAGATATTTTATTAATTCTTACCCTATTATATTGGTAATGTCAATCCAATTAAGTAAAATGGATTAAACTTAAAAAATTCTTTGAGCTCTTGGGGGTTTATCCCCCAACCCCCCCCCCCCTCGCTGAGCCACAGACAAGGGGAAACCACGTACCTCGCTCCGCCTTTTTTAATGCCGTATTTTTTATGGCATTCGGAATGGCGAACACATCTCTGAACTGATAGTGGTTCCATTGAATGGACCTTAGTTTGGCTGTAATTAATTAATTTCCGAGCGGTATTTTTAACAAGCGTTATACAAACCCAAAATAGCGCCCTTCCTTGAACAGGATCAGTCGGTCTAGTGGTGAGGGTGTCCAGCACTCACCTGGGGGGTCAGGTACGATACTTTGTCATGGCAGTATATTTTGTAGCTTTCATTTCGATCATACGGCGAAAATTTTTTCACTGATGTTAATTGCAGCAAGCATGGGCATGAGAAATTTTTTTTCTCATCATAACGGCGTTTAGGTATTTAAGCAGTGTCATTTCGAGCACCATAAAAAAACGGCATTGAAAAAGGTGGAGCAAGATACGTGGCTCCCCTTCTGAGTGATAGATATAATTAAGTATACCTACACATGTCGGCTTATCCTTCAATAATAGCTAAGAAATGAAGCAGACGATATCATGCTACTATACTCAATCTTTTTCAAACTCCATATGGTGTTGAGCAGGGCAGGTGGCTTTTATCTCCAAACTGCTGCGTCACTGCTGCAAAGGACCAGTGAAGTTGTTGCCGGCCATTCAGAGGCCCACGAAAGAAAGGGCTAAGTCGCTCGAAAATGAAACGGAGGATATTGGAGTTAGGAGAGTAACTTCCTTGAAGAGAGGGTGGAGGCGAGTCGAAGGAAGTCGTTGGGAGATAGGTCGGGGACAAACGCCACTTGGAAGGACAACCATTCCCACCGAGTTGCCACCTGCCCCATGAAAACCTCCCAAATACAACTTAATCCCCCACTGAATTTCAGCTCAGGCTCCAAACCTCTAGCCACCCACATCCCAGCTCAGCATTCCTAAAATCCTTGTGTCCCCATTCCCCTTTTGGTCATGTAGACTGCCTCCCTCGCCCCCGAGATCCGCTCTCCACAGACAGCATTCCCTAGGCGAGAAGAAACTTAATTGGAAAGTGGAGTTATTGAGGCGTATAACTCGGGTGAGAAAGGCCTTCCTCCTCCTTACGACCAGAATCCCTTCGTCGTCACCGCTAGCTGCTCGACCTTAATAATGTCGGAATCGGTTCCCGTGTACGCGAGAAAGTGGAGCCGCCCGTCGCCGACGAAGGAGCTGTCAGGGACCGACGGTGGAGATTAGCGACGATTGCCCGGATTTTAAAACGCGAGCCCGTTGGATCTTTCGCCGCTCTGTGCGTGATCCGCAGCCCGTGTTCCAGGATGAAAGGGCCGAAAATCTCATTTATATTAGGCGTCACAGCACCAGTCGCCCACAACTTCTAAATCTACATACTAGGTAACCTGCAAGCCGCATTAATAGACGTGTGGCAAGGAATGTCAGTGCACCAACCGCTAACAAAAGTAAACACAGTTACAAAGTTCCCCCAATCTCTTTTATTTTAAGTCCTTCATGGTTCGCCAGAAAAACGAATTCCCATACGTATTCATAGAAGGATATCTCTCTTAATTTGTAGTTTCTGTTGGACCTGCAAATATGGTGAGGTTCTCAAATGATGTTCTATCCAAACCTACACAAAGCAACTCTAAGGGTTGAATCAGTCAGTCAAAAATAGCAAAGGAGCTCTATAGTCTAGATTATAGCACTTTGGGCGAAGAATAAACGGATCAAATCCGGGTTAAACCTCAGGAACATGCCAACATACATTTACATTTTAGGGCGGCAAGGGAAATTAACAGCTCCTTTTAACCTTGATGAGAGAATTAACCTACCTGCGGCTTAATAGAGAATGATATCTATCCTCACATTTCCAAACCAACCTTCGGGCTGAATTTCGTTGTCTCGGGTGGGAACTTACTTGTTGTATTAAAATAATAAGACTACCTTGGTTTCTCACCATACATTTTATTGCAGAACGAATTAGATGTCGGCGAAAATCGTCTCCATCACCGCCGTCAAAACCTCGTCGTGACCTACTTATTTTTGTAACAAATCTATGTGAATACTCTAAGTCACTCTTGCCATTTTTAACTTCAGGCTGATTCAATCACAGAGTGAGAAGTAAGAAAGTTAAGTAGTAACTAATGAGGAACTTAGCCATAGCGATGCGGTAGAAAATCATGACATAAATTCGTGCGGAATTGGCGAGAGAAGGAGCGACTTTTCTGATGGTAATGCATCCGTAACGTCCCAGTCTTTGGCGCCGCTAGGGTCACGGCACTTCATAAAGTTCCGCTCGCGTAACGAGCTTCATTTGGTCGAGCAGAACAGGGCATGGCGTCCTCAAGAGACAATTCATAAATATTTGGCTTTTCCTCCTGACGCGGGGCCATCGCGAATGCTGACCTCGTTGGGCCATTGTTGTGCTGCTAACATCCTTGGACCGGACAATGCTTTTCCACCTTGGCGATGCTTAACGAGGCAGGCTCATTACGGCAAAAGTATCCACTCTCGACCTTGGTATGTACTAGCGAAGTAATAGGGACGGTAGCGAGGTAGCGCAAGGAACATGGACCTCTCCATTTTAATTAAAGAGGAATTTCTCCCCCGAAAAAGGTATTCCCGCGCACGGTGCAATAAATGCGTTTGTTACACAGCAGAAGTCGCGAGTTACGGTCATTTAATATGCAATTCCAGGGAAAATTATTGAATAATTACGTCTAATTGCTAATTATACCGAGATTTTTCGTAACTCAGACCTTCTAAAGTACTCAATTGGTAAAGATACTTTTCTTAATAATTGTAAGAGTTCACTACGTGAACATGGATATTTATTTTTTTAAATTAGCAAACCATGTATGCAAATAATTTCACATAGGATCTTAAAGATTTTCCCATTTCTTGAAATCATTTTTTACGTCCTTCATAAATTTCCGCTTAAAAGAGAGGACTTACATACTTCAGCAGCGGTAGTGCTTCAAAAAGTAATATATATTAAAAAATTATCGCGTTATTGTGAACACTGTAAAATCATTAAAATTGGAAATGATACCTTAATTAATATTGCAGGAATCGTTTATTTTTATGGTAATGTAATAGTATTCCTAAAAATTAAGCTACGCAAATACTAATTAAAGCTATAATTTACCTAAGAACTAAACAGTAAAAAATATATTCACGAGTAAAAATAACTATGGTGGCAATTTTTCACACACTTCCGATTTACTATTTTAACCAGAAATAAATCGAGCTCCATACCACTGTATAAGTGCTGGTTGATTTATACATAATATTTCAATTATACTCATCACGAAAAATAAATATCAAATTGACAACACTAGGTATAATAAACTTTGGGATGCCTGAAACCGAGCTCCCTGCTGAAGAATCCTCGCAATTGTTTTCGGCAATTTGAAAAATAGATCACCATTAAAGAGGACTTGGAATGCATATTTCAAGCGGGACCTCGAGCTCACGGATCAGCAATAAATCTTCCAGATGAGGATGAGAAATAAATATGAAAGTAAAATTTTCTCCTCCTTACTCATCCCTTTAATTTAGCTCGTGACCTGCCATTTTTGTCCGCAAGGAGGCTCTCCGCGGCAATAGATAGCGTGCTTTTGGTGATAAATATGCCGTTATGAAGAGATTTCTTAGCGCGAGGAATGAGGACGGAAGACTCGCAACCGAGGGGATGAGACGCAGAGGCCGAAAGAACAAGACAAGGTGGAAAGTTTATTCAGGCGATGACAGCCCTTATATCCCTCATGCGAAAAGATCAAGGCGAGAAGACGAGGGAGGAATCCCGAGAAGTAATAAGTTTCTTCGCGGCCTCCAGAGGGCAGAAAAATCGAGCAAATGCACAGATTGCGGCTTAGGGCCATCACATGTAATCCAAAATCTTCCCCGAGAAAAGATGCAAAGTTCAAAGCTAAGGCAGCAGTGACGGAAACATATTTCCGGAGATTCTATTTTTTAAAGGCCTGTTTACACGGTACATAAACACGTACGGGTTAATGTCTAAATGTATGAATGCGAGAATGAACGCCAAAATGCACCGTGCAACCACCCAACTTGTGCAAATGCATGCACAGAAAATAGAACCTGTTCTAATTTGGTTCATGCATTCATACATGTTCCGTTCCGGTCCGCAAAAATCATTCATGAAAACAGTCATTAATTCGTACGTGTTAATGTATCGTGTAAACAGGCATTAAGAAGCGTTTTCTAGATCATACAATAGTGGAGTTCGTAGCGATTTTTCAATTGCTTTTTCTTTTTGCACTAGCAATGCCTGTCAATCTGTTAGGATTTTGAGGTGATACACAATTTTGAATAAAAATGGTCAATATAGTCCTGACGTTTACTAAGCCAACAAAAAGCGAAAGAAGTCACGTGATGGGAGAGAAAAACCACAGATGAAACGCAACTGACCATCAAAAAAATCAATAAAAAAATATTACGAAGTAAAAATTCAAATCTGATGCGCCTATTATGGATTTGAGGCGAATTCGAAGACTGCGGTCCAATTGAAAATCACGCTTTTAAAAATTTAAAATAACACTGGTCATTTTAACTTATATTAACATTGCGTTTGTTTAGTTCAGCATCAATTATAGGGGATATTTTTAACTAATCATTGATTTCAGGGTAAAGTTGTGCGCGGAAAACACTCAAACAAATATCCTGAAATTTGGAATCCCATTCTCTTAAAAAATATCAGTATAAAAGCATTACTATGATCTAACTTGAACCCGAGACCCCTCAGCCAAGTGCTATATCTACTTAATAGGGAATCAGAATCCCAAGATAAGGAATAAAGCCAGATAAAAAATGTGTGCTTCCCCATGGTATTCGTGATTCCTTACATATATTTCGGATGCATCAGTTAAACTTATAACCAAAAAGAAACTACAATGAAAATAATGATGGCTAACTAAACTTCAACACATCAACACCGGGAAATGCATAAAACCGGAATATAGTCTCTCTGAGTGAATCAACCCGAAAGATGGGTTGGTTAGGTGAGGGTAGAGCTCACCCCCTACTTAGCCACAGGCGCGTGAATAAAACACATTCATGGTGGGAGGCCAGTTCCTTTCCATTGGCCACATCTCAATTCGAGGATTTTGTTTGGGGATATCCGAAGGCTTCAACAGGGATTTTAACCAGGGACCTCTCAGCAAACGGCTATGTCTACTTACAAGGGTAACAGAATCCCAAGATAAGGAGTAGAGCTAGATAAAAAAATTGCCTAAAACTCAATACGAAATTTGTTGCTATAACTCCAAGAGAGGGGATGAATTATTTCCTGCAAGAAAATGCAGCGGCTGCAACTACCTTTGTGAGAAAAAATTCAAGTAAAAAATCAAGTTTAAGCCTCAAAATTAAAAGCCAAAGGAGTAAGCCTTACCAGGGTAAGAATTTTCTTACATTGTTAAGAGAGAACACGCCTCCGAGAAATTCTCCGTACTCCTCTTTATATTCCCTTCGAGCGAATGCAAACGTGTATACCCACGGCAGAGGAAAAACCAAGACTCAAGGGGGCCGTGCTTTGCAAAATTGCGTGCGCCCAAGATGCAAAACTCAGATTTACAGTGTTCTGCACCGGCGCGTAAAATAAGCAAGAAAAATAATATTAAGTCCGGACCGTTTACCGCGAGTGGTAGGTCTTGGAAGGCTGGAAGGATTTATTATTTTTTTTAAAGGCGCGTAATAAAAATAAGCATGACGAAAGGTCACAAGTGCGCGTGGTGGAGATTGAGGTGAAAAATTACGAGTCATGGGGACGGAAATGAATGAAAAAAAAGAACAGTCTAAACTGTTTCGAAAAAATCTCTCAATGCTGGGCATGATGCGAACGGGAGCAAGAAAAAATAGTGGCGGGATGACAGAAAATGCCTCCAGAAATGTACGTGAATGACAGTTTAAACGGATCGGAGCGCCGTTGTTTAGGGAAATTCAAGATGACGGGTCCGAAGCTGTGAAAAAAGGTCAACGTAAGTAAATTCTTAAGTGATAAGAGAATTGAAGCAGGCTTAAGACGATTGACATGTAGATGTAGATTATATACTATTCACGTAAAATGTATAAATATCTTTGTAACAATAAATAACTTCAAGTTGTTATTAGTAATAAATATACCATGGGATACTTCATTGAACAAAGTGCAGTAGTTCACCTCGTGCTCAATCCGCGCGTTCATTCTCTTGGAACGGACCGACGACATTAAAAGTTATTCCTTGACGCCGAACATCGACTTTTATGCTACTAAGGATATTATATTATTATACGAATTATGATATTATACGAATACTGTTAAGGATAGCAACGTTGTGCCAACTGATGGAATTAATGGCGTCACTCGCTAGGATGACCCATTGCATGTTTTTTTCATAGTTCTAACCTTGCATGTACTTGCTCTAGGAATTACTAACCATTATCAAGTTTCTTTTATGAATAATCATGTATATTTTTCTTGTGTGCGTAATGTTTCTATGACCGTGCGGTGTACATGTAGCGGTCCTTTTGCATGCTGCATGTTGGTGATTGGTCACCCCCTGCCAAACATTCTAGAGGTGGCTCGCAGGGTATTATGTAGATGTAGATGTAGACATGCTGGCTTTCCGTTCTTCCTGCCGATGAGGAAAACTGGTGACCTATGCTACGAGGGAAATTTTCTTGCAAGAATAACCTGAGTCCTGATTATATTTCACTGCACAGTGTAGCAAAATGTGGGCACTGAGTAGTAAAGTATGAACCAACTAGATACAATAACTGCACCGCTCAATAGCAAATGATCTGATCAACTTCAGGCTGGATGGCGATACTTGGTGGAACATGGTGACAGGAAACGTAATAAAAGGTAAACTTTTCTTGATTGAGGCTTTCGCGGCTAATGGTGATTAAAAAAGAGTTACATACGGGTGTATGCCACGTGAAGTAGTGGAGAATGCCCCGACGTTTCGCGGCCGACTGCTGGTCACTTCTTCAAGGGAATGATTCAAAGGGAATGATCCAAAACAGAAGGGCTCCAACCATGCATTTAAATATGAATTAATCTTGGCTTAACTCAATGGATAGCGTAAATAAACTTCTCCATAAAATACAGCCAACATATTCCGTGTGCTGTCAAATGTCAATCCTTATTTACGTGTCATTTCTTTATTATTTGTGTATCAAACATTTTTATTGTTACTACTTGATATTTTCATGAACTTTGTGCTTTTGATGAGCCAATTATTGTAAATTGTGTTTTGCTCCAAGGGTATACCCAGAGCATAAATAAATATATATTATATTCTGTGATTCCTTTCATAACATTCCCTTGAAGAGGTGACCAGCAGTCGGTCGCGAAACGTAGGGGAATCTCCACTACGTCACGCGGCATAGACCCGTACGTCTCTATCTCTCTCTTTTAAAAGATACACTTTTGTATGTTCCACACAAGTCGACTTAACCGACCCAGGTATCAACATTACACTATGTTAAAACCTTTGATAATGACATCGTGTAATGTCGAAACCTGGGCCGGTTAAGTAAACTTCTATGGAACATACAACAGTGTATCTTTATTATGTTTCCAGCAAGTAATTTAGTTATATTTACTACACTTTCTACCAATTGATTTTTTCGCGAATTAATTTATGGTAAAATTTACCGTGGGGCATTGCATTTACGAAATACTTGACAGGCCCCTAAGCCGTAGTCTGGTAATAATTATCACGCAGGCCCTACTCAACATTTCGCTCTTAATACTGGACTGGGTCTGGTGACACGAGCTAGGATTCTGGTAATTTTAACCGTGGTCACCGTTATACCACAGAAAAGGATTTCAATCAGAATCAGTGCGGTAGTTAGTATGAGCACCTAAATGGCTCAAATACCAGTGTTTAATACAAGTGGACGAACTATTTATGCACATTAGAGATTCAATCAGTTCTGAACTCAAGTCTTGTGGGATACCGCATTTAATAGTAATAAATCGATGAAAAGTTTTCTAAGGGTGATTGTTGACATGAGCATCCGCTACCTAAGCATAAGAACATTTGTTCGCAAGATATTTAGAATCAAAGTTTGATCAAAAGTTATCATCCACAAGTATAAGTACATCTATGTACTAATCTACTCCAGCATCCATAGAAATAACGCAAGAGTATTTCTTAAGAAATATTTCTGGCAATAACTTGGTCCCATCATACTTTTTCCCCCAAATATAAATATAAGCATCTTAGCTCGAAGGCAGCAGACTTTCAGTCCAGTGGGATTGCTACCACTTGACTAAAACTCTGCATCAAAAGAGGGCGTGGTGAAAAATCTCAGCCTGTTATGGCGCTGCCTTTGCCATTCATTCTGGGGGGACTATTTCATTCCTCGCTCTTGAGTTATGACCTTCGGAATTCGGGGAATGGAGTTAAGGGGAGTAGAGGAGACGGTCAGGAGGAAATGATCCCCATGAAGAAAGAAATATTGCGATCCCAAGCAGCACCAAGATATTACCAAACTATTTCTTTTTTCTCTTCATCCCCCCACCGAGATGAATACTTTTTTTTGTTGGAAATCCAGAATAAAACTTATACCCTCCCATTCCAATTCTTGTGCGCAACATTTGCCAGGACAACTGGCTAAAATATAATGATGGATTCTGTCGAAAATGCGATCAAGATTCATTTTTCATACAGTTACATTTGATGTGCCAAAAAAGCATGATTCATGAAAGAGCAATAGAGTTCTCATATTTTACCAAACTTAGTCTAAACTTAGGCAATGCTTTACGTTAATCAGTAAATCATTCTTAATGAACAGACTACTTTAATAGGAAATACCAGTACCTATCATAAAATAAAGCTTCATTCCATAAAAATTAATTATCGACGAAAAAACACGATTGGCTTTGAAGAAAACGAATAATTTTGAAAGTAGAATGTACGCCGATGATCTACAGATACTGCGACCTTTCAAATACCGTTGGTGTAAATACGTAACTTGCTTTGCATATTTTAAAAACGATATAAATTCGTAATGCCCAGATTTTAAAGCACTGTTCAGGAAAAAAGTAACTCCCGCGTAATAATAGGCAAATTACTTTCATCATTTCGAGAAAGAAATCCGGAGAATAAGTAAGTCAACGTACCTGCACCACTACAGAAAAATAACAAAGAAAAAAAACACCCTCTCCGCCTCTTGAAAGTGACACCAAATAATTTACTTCCCACATGAAATTGGAGACCGAGTTAATTACTGCAGCAAAGAGGATTGGTGCCGGCAATTTTGAGAGATTATCCATCACCAAACTCAATTTTTTCGGGTATAGCGAGTAAAGGAAGACAATTGTTACAATAGCAGTTCTTCGAATCTCATCAAATAGAAAGGATTTCAGCACACTTACCTAAAAAAGAAAAAAAAAATGATATTTAAAAAAAAACAGAGGGAAATTTTTCTAAGCATTTATACATCACAAAAGAACGGAAATTAAGCACCAAATTACTAAGAAAAAGAAGAAAAAGAAACACTTATAAGGTACACATGTACTTTGGACACATGTATTAACAGATTTATTGATTTACTTTTAACAATGCCGAGTCCGGATATATTTAATTTCTACTTCAGTTACACTTACCACTGTGAACGGTTATTTACGAACCAATCATTTATATTCAAGAGCATGAAGGATCCACTTACAGAGAACAAACGTTATCAACTTATTCAGTAATTTTTAAGCTTCAAGCAGCGATTTTTATCAAAGAAAAAAGTAACCGGTACTTTTACCAGACTTATTGGAAAAACTTCATAACAACTAGTAAAATGAAAACAAAAAAATGCAACTGTAAAATAAACTGAAGAATTTTCGCTATTTAAAAATTAATGACGCAGCCTATCTTTACTTAACTTTTTTCTTTCAAGCTGAAATATCGGATAAACTACGCTAGGAAAGAGTTCTAGCCGCAATCAGTGCTCATAATTAGTTTTCCTAGGGGATCTATCAAAGATTTCTGCATCGTATAGCTTTCCACGACGATAATTAGGAACTTCATCACTTCTTCGTTTATTTTAATGGCTGGCAGGAGCATCAAAAGACCTCAAAAAGCAGATAAAAATCCCAGCGACCTCAGCAGTTTTCACTTATAATTTGATTTTTACGAGTATAGGCAATAAATACTGTCCCAGCGGAACGGGAGTTGCTTAAGGTTCTGCGAGATCTGGAAGTTTGTTGACCGATTACATAGCTTTGAAAGAAATTTCAGGATTTTGATCTTTATAGCTCATCTTCCAAGTACGAAGAAACTCATCCTCAGCATTAACACGACGAGGACGGGAGTTTGGGATTGGGTAATTTTGAACAAAGCAATTTTTTCCAGCTTCAAGCACATTTCTGAGGCCCCTTATCCCCATTCCTTGCCATATTTCCGTGATAAATAGTTAATTAATAATTAAATAGTTAATTAATTAGTTAATTAATTAGTTAATTAGGTTAAATAGTTCATATGAAGGAAAATAACTTGCTAACTATAAAATTCCTAATACATGCATTTTTTTCAAAAAAAAAGTTTTTGGTGGAAAGCAAGGAATGCAATAAAATTGTTATTTAAGGAACTCGCAAGGCGGGACAATCTTTAATATCAGAAAATAACGGTGTAACGGAATAAAAAGGTTACAAAAACTGCTCTACCTTCTAGCAAGACATAATTTGACTCGTAAATAAATACTCTGCAGGAGGGAATTCAAAGAAAACTGGTCCTGAATGAGAGGAAATGGAGGTGGAACAGTTATTCGCCATTTTGATTTTCGCCATTACCCGTCCTTATAAATATATAATCCATTGTAAAAATTTGTGCTAGTAATTACAAAACTTTCTCTTCATATTATCATAGCATGAGAAATCATACACAAATTCACGAAATTTCAGAGGACTTGGATCGAAAATGAGAGTTATACTTCATTTTGAACATAACAAAGGGGTCAAAATGACCCATTCTAGCCTCCTAATGTTAACATCATATACATTTACCAAATGTGACAGATAAATACAAGGGACTACATAAGAACGAGATTAAAATTATAATATTATTAGTTGCTTCAGGCGTGACTTTATGGAATCCACTTGACATAGTGAAAAGTAAAGAAAACTTTGTAATTCAACACAAATACTTAATTTACGACCTAGATTTCGACGTGGCTCGTCATCCTCTGGTACATATGCAGAGAAGACAGAGAACAGACGATAAATTATAAAATATAGTATGGACTTCTAAGCATTAATGTCTTTTGATAAAATCATTCCTCAACTAGAGAAAACTTCGTATATAGTCTAAAGAAACCTGATGCCATCAGGTCCTGATGGGCTCCTTTTGTTGTTGTTATTGCGAAATGTGGTTTTGGTATTGTATGCGAAATACTATTTTTTTTAACTGCGAAATATTTCCTTCGATTTCGTGTCATCGAAAAAAAAAATATTTTTATAAATAAAATTAGAGTTTTGAAGTGTATTTTTATAAAAAGTTACAGAAACAATATTTTGAAGCCGTGCCTCGCCACATATGTCGAAACCTTCCTTACCATGTGGGCTACATTTTATCCTTTCACAATGATATTATTTTTTTATCAAAGTATTAAGAGCCGTATGAATAAATCTATATCGACGAAATTTTGCACACTCTATAAATCTCCTTCCAGCAGACTTACAATGCCTTCCTTATACGTTGCAATTCATATTTTAATGAGTCAATTTTTTTTATTTATACTACATGACTAAAGTAAATGAGATGATATTTCAATGCCCCGACACATAAATTCTTGTGGCGTATCAGTAATTGTGGAGGAGAAGGAAGAGTAAAATGGAAATTCAACAACTGTATATCCCACGAATAACAAAACAATAAAATATCTCACAATTAAAAAAAATAACAAGAAACTTTCGTAGAATTGATATTTTAACAAGTTGATTAGTGGGTAACTGAGATGACATTTCAATGCGCTGACACAGTAATTCTTGTGGCACAATTATCGATGTGCAGGAGAATGCGATACAAGTTCAGCAACTGTTCATTCAATGAATAGTACATAAAATAAAATGTCTGACTATTTTATAAAATAAATAATAATAAAAATTTGCTAAGTTCATATTCATATAAGATAAAAGGTGACTGAGGTTTCATTTCAATGCCCTGACTCGGTAATTCATGAGGCATAAAAGTCGTTGTGTAAGAGAGTAAAATACAAGTTCATGAACAACTATTTATTCCGCGTATAATAAATTAATAAAATATCTGACACTTAAACAAAATAAATAATAACAAACATTCGCGAAGCTACTTATGCGTGTTCCTCTTCAGCATGTAAAATAAACATTTCTCCACCTATAAGTATATATCATTGCATTCACGAGAAGGAGAAACACGGACGATCGGTCATACAGCTTGTTAGGGGAAAATATTTCCAAAGTTAGCGAATTAGAATACTTGGGGGTTAATTTCATATCTAATCTTGATTGGGGAATGCATATTGATCAGGTTGTAGGTATATCATTTAAAACTCTGCATTGGGTAATGCGAAATATAAAAGAGAGCAAAAACGAAACCAAAGAAATGGCCCACTGACCATGGCTCGACCTATACTTGAATATGCAACTTCGGTGTGGGGTCCCTACTGCAAAAATGAATCTTCAAAGATTGAAAAAGTTCAGCGAAAGGCAGCCAGGTACACTCTAGGGAAACATAGAAGGAGGGAAGTGTATCAGCTATGCTAGGGAGCTTAGGATGGAAACCTCGAAAAGTGAGAAGAGCCATAAATAGGCTATGTGGGGTGTACAAAGCCTTTACAAATGAGCGGGGTTGGAAAGAAATAGATGTGAAGCTGGACTCACTCTGCTACATAGGAAGGAAAAACCATAAATTCAAAATTAAGTTAAAAAAACAGAAAACAGACATTTTGAAAAAATCCTTCCTACATAGAGGAATAAAGGAGTGGAACGACCTACCTGAAGTTATTTTTAAGATCTTCCCTGCCAATGCAAATATTTTTAGGAAAAAGTGCTCATCACTTATTTGTAAATTACATAGTGGTTTAAAGGGGATAGAGTGAAATTGGGTTTATTGGGTCAATGCTCATTTCTTAGTTGTATTATATTAGAATTAATTTATTTAATGGATTGTTTGAAATTGGTTAATAGGGAAGTGCACTAATTTTTTTTTATTGCTGAATTTGAAAGTTTAGCCTAAAAAAGAAACATTAGTATAGTCACTTTTATTTTCTGCATCTGGGGTATGCACTTTAAAACGTTTTGAAAGTCGGAAAATTTCATGTTGCGCTGAAACACAGTGCCTCCATCTTGATTGAGATGTGACGTCACAAGGCAGTAGTCACCAGTGGAGTATCGCTGTATTCCGTCGCCTTCTTTAGCGCGGCGAGAGTTTCCGGGAATCGGTGGAGTTTGCTTCCTAAAAATGTCGTCTAGTACCGAAAACATGAATTCAAAATAGAATTATAAATGATTTTTTGTTCCAAATTTCATCTCGACGTCGAAACAAAAGCCTGGAGAAGATATTCATTCCCGTGCCTTAAGCACAAGCTATACGGAATAAATGGTTCAAGGCTGCTCCTGACTCTTACCTATCGATGATATTCTGTTTTGAAGATCATTTGAAGGTATTGTAAGATCAAATTGATATTTATATTATAATAATTTACTTAATAGGTACCTCAGTCACATCAGAAAGTGTGTTGAGTCAAAATATAGCATCTTCCGCGTAGACCTACGTAATTTATAAACTGAAAGTAGTTTGGTTAAAGAATTATGGCGCGACTGTTTTTTTACACGACCGGGCAAAATGCGTACTTTGCCCATGATATGTGCATATATGATAACAAACGATTTTTGTTAAAGTTAATCTTTATTTGTTGAAATTAGTACATTTATAGGTGATACAGATATAAAGGTACACGGCAGGTCGCGCAGCGTAATTTGTACTCCACTGGTGACGGGTTCATCTTGCTGATCTAAAAAATTAGCTACAATACCTCGAACTTTGAAAACTCGCAATATAGGCAGTCAAAGTACATTGTAAGAATACACGAGACCATTATAGCCCAGAATGTACGTACAATGTCGAAATCCTTGGTTTTCAAAGATTGACGTATTTTATACGCCAGCGCGCCCGGTCCAGGGTTATCAACTTTTATTTAATCCTATTTGTTAGTTGAAATTATACTTCAGAATGGTTCTTTTAGCACTGCTACTGAGGTAAACTGGTAGGTACTGAGGTATGTACTGTGTAAGTAAACTCCCTTTGGAGTAATGTGAATTACAAGTGTTCGAGATATATGGCATTTTATATTCGCTTTGTGTTCTTATTAATTATGCCTGTACGCATATTGTTGCTTGCCGCGAGCCTTTAATGGTATGTGCTCTTGCAAGAGTGGTTTTCATTTTTAATGTGGAAGTTGGTCAGTATAAGCAAAGAAAAAATTAACATTTTAGCGCACACCAACCCTTGTAGTCATCGTATCTCGGCGTTTGTAATGACACTGCTAAAATATCTAAACGCCATAATGACGATAAAAAAATTGTCTCATGTCAATGATTGCTGCAATTATAATTAATGATAAACTAGACGTCGTATGATCACAATGAAGGCAACAAAAATTAATGCCATGACGTAGACTTGAACCACGGTCCTTCGGGTAACATCTTTCCTTTGACTCTTGCACGCTACCACTACCCCAACCGACCCATCAGGAATTTGTGGATATTTTGAATTTATATATATATCTTGTAAAAAGTAACGCATGAAAATTAATTAATTACAGCCTAACTAACGCCCTAATTGAAAAAGATGCAGCAAGGTACGCGGTCTCCCCTTGTTAGCCTTAACGTCTCGCATTTCTATGGAGCGTTGAACCTGTCCTCCTTATTTAAAAATTCAGTAACCATAAATACATCAAAGTTTGGTATACCATTTATAAATCGTTGGAATTTTCCTTATCCCAACCAAGATTATCTTTTCTTGAACCCATCCTGGACAGCGAACCATTGCAACAACCAGTCAGCTCGGAAATAAGGCTAACATCCCATGATTCTAGTAGCGAAGGGCAAACGTTCCGGCCGGCGTGAATACATACGCAACGAATAAGTCTTGCAGCAAACGTCTGAAATAGGTTTATTAGTTTGACTCGGTTCTTACAAAAAAAGTTTTGGCATGATAAACGGCATTGTGCCAAAATATACCCAGCGAAAAATAAATGCCATCATGCATTTATTAAAGATTCAATGAGCTATTCGTACTACTCTTTCCAAACTTGAAGTTGACACGTAAATGAATATTAATATATTACGCAATGATGAAGTCGTTTACTCAAAAGAGAAGCAGCCACATATATAATCTGAAGATATTTTATGACAGCAAAAAACGGATACCCTCAAATTCTGTAATTTTTCTATGCAATAATAGTGGTAGAACTAAACGGTGTAGAAGCTGCCTTCTGCTACTGCCTTGTGACGTCACGGCCAATATTCAACATGGACACCCGTTTTCGCGGCCTTTGAATTTTTCCATATTTCAGACGGTCATTTCGAATAAAGTATTCACTATTAGGATTTAAACTGTGGTTTTACGACATTATGTTATTCTGAACTCTAATTTAAAAAATGTGTTTGGTGCATTTGAAACACTAGTGCACTTCCCTATTGGGAAAATGTTAAATTCTTAGTAGTATGAGATCAGAATGAATGTATTATTTTTTACCATGGGTGTCTTTTCTGTTTCTAAACTTTGTATTATATTTAAACTTTGTATTAGAACTTGTTATTCATGTGTATACATCTAATGCTGCCACCAGGCAATAGTCTAATTGCAGCAATGTGTAATAATAATGATATTCCGTTCCACCCGACCATCTCCATTTCCTTCTAACTTCCTCCCCACGTTCCTCTTCCCCGATTTCCCTTCAGCGTCTCTTCATCTTCGCTCCCAAAGCACTCCTCTGCCCCTCTCCTCCGCTTCTTTTCCGGCTCCACACCCTTCGTTATCCACTGCCTTCTCACCCTTAAGACGCGGCGTTATCGCTCTCTACGCGCCCTCTCATGGGAGCCTCGCTATCCTCCTTCGCCTCGGGCCACCGCTTCCTCCCTTCGATTCGTCTCGATTCCCACTCCGCTTTCCTCTCTCTCTCTTTCGCTTCTACCTATCCATCCATCCTCCGTCTTTCCCTCTCGTTTATCTTCTCCTCCTCAGCCCCGCTTCTCCCCGCACTCATCCTTTCCCGAGGAAGTTCTACCCTTCCTTTCCTAAAAGAAACAGTGCCCGCCGTGATAAGGTGGAAATCTTTGATATTCAGCTTAGTAAAACCACTTGTCTTTTTCCACACACTTTCATTTAAACCGACCATGGTTTCGGTTTCATTGCCCCGCTAATTTTTAATTATGTAACGACCATTTGTTCCCATTCCACTCACCCCTTTACCCTACCTCCCACCCATCGCCCATTGACGTCATCCCCCCTCCTGAAAAACTCTACCAATAAAAAAGGCTGTCACCCAAGGCTATGTACCTTGATAATGGCACGAGTTGCCGAAACCATGGTCGGTTTAAATGAAAGTTTGTGAAAACAGACAAGTGGTTTTACTAAGCTGACCATCCTTTGCTCATTGAAGCAGTTCTACTTTAAGGAAGCGAAGAAGAAAGTTAAACAACAATAAGTACCTACCGTGCCAGCATATTGAAAAGTCATCTCCGCTACTTATGCCATATTGTATTAACTATAAAATGTCTTTGTATAGCATGAATTTCGAAATAAAGGTCATAGCGATCCAGCAGGAAGAACATAAATGCATTGCCATGAGAAAAGAAAACACCCTAAACCGGGAATGAAACCACGGACCTTTGGCTCCCGAGCGTACGTACCGTGTACCACACGTACGTGCCATGAGCATACATGGGAATAAAGGAGCCAGGATAGCTTGGTGGTCTGCGCATTGGCAGGGAAATCCGGCCGGAATGTACCGCATATTTCACCGCCGTTCACGCGGCAGGATTTGAAATATTACAGCAGCAAGAAGCCTTGTCATGGGCACAAAACACACTCTATATAGTTTTACTCACATGCCTCATCACAATTGAGTAACTAACGAAGATTATCGTGGAAAACCTTTTCGAAGCTAAAAATGTCATCCACATTGTCATTCATTTTATTCATTCGCTCTGCAATTACGCTTTGTTATTTTTAACCGTGATTCGTGCAAGAAGATACCTCGGTATGAAAAATAACGTGGAAACAATATTAAACTGAGAAGTCAACTCCAGAAAGAAACTGATACGGCCACGAACACCTCCACTCAATTTCAATGTCAAATGTGCGGCTGAGACTTTGGTTAAGACAGAAAAATGATAGATGAAGTCCAATCCTCGCTATTAATTCAATGAACTCCCTGAAGCTGTGAAGCTGATTAACGTGTAGTCCTTGTTTAAACGGATATTGAAGTCTTCTGGCTTCTTTTCGTCCTTGTCTTTCCGTTTTACACCCTTACGATCGTCATTTTTTTAATTAGTTACATGTTTAGAATATCCTCCGGTCTACGGAACCTATCTTTGTAGGTGTCTTTAAAAAATATAATTTCTTTTATTGCTTCGTTTTCTTGAAGCTGATTTTATCGCTAATCATAATTTATACATACTTTTAATTATTTCTATAAATCGACCTTTATCCTTTACGAGTGAAATAAAAAGTCAGCTGGAAATTCATGCTAGAAATATTTGGATAGGTGTCATAATAACCTAGCTGAACCGCTCGGACACAACATATCAAAAACATTTATGTACAAGGAGGCCTGAGGAGACAAACAGGTCTTTCCTCCCGTAACACATGAAATTCAGCTTGTGGCTTGGGCCGGGATTTTTTACTATTGTCAACATCTAAAATAACCGTCACGTTCAACAGTCATGGAATTGATAGAGAATGTCTATTTTAATACATTGCGTGCAACCAAACATTTTACTAGGATGCAGTAACACACTCCTGAGTATCTGGCAATGAGGAATCATTTAACAAATCAAGCTGACTGATGAACAAAAAAAGATAAATGAACAAAATAATTAATTGTAAGATTTCACTTTTTCCCGGCGTATGATGGCGGTGAATTCTTCTCGGGTTTCCATCCGGGTGAGCTCCATCTCCATCGCTGCCGACGTTTCGATAGAATCCTTTTCTATCGTCATCAGGGCCGATGACGATAGAAAAGGATTCTATCGAAACGTCGGCAGCGATGGAGATGGAGCTCACCCGGATGGAAACCCGAGAAGAATTCACCGCCAAAATAATTAATTTTTTGTACACTTACGAAGTAATGAGGGCGATGAAAATCAATCAAACATAGTTCACTGCATTTTTTGCTGTACATTCAGCCGGTCAAAGAAAAGTAAGCATCAAAGTCTAAAGGACGCCAACCGCCGATGTAAACGTGCACTTAAAATTTTTGGGGTGGCGATTTTTGCGTTCCGATTTTTTCTGCAAAATTTCGCAACATCTGTTATGAACTTGTCTTAATACCTCAATCATGCTGCAGTATAATTGCATAAAACAATAGCCATAACAATGACAGTAAGATAGATAATACGACGTATATATCACAAAAGCCACATATGTATACTAATACTGATGAGCAAGTAACAAGGATACGCACGCAAATTGCCCAAGATGGTCAGCGTAAAGGTAAGGCGAGAAGATGGAAGAAAGCCGAGTGTCGTACACTTGACTCCACTACGCTTCCATTCAGCTCCCATCCCTGCCTGGGACGCCAGAACGGGAGGGTTGGCAGAAGATCGCGATTCTGGTTGCCAATCCAATAGGACAAGCAATCTGGAATCGCCCTCCAGCGACTACGAAATCTTTCTATTTCCTCTCCCCCACCCATCCCCCGCACCCTAAGGCGTCCAACCCCCACCCCCTTCAACCCTTCCCCTCCCTCCCAATGCCTTCGATCCCGACCCAATCGCCCCTAGCACATCCTACCCCCGATTTTCGCCCATAAAGACGGCCAAATCTCGGCCACAGCATCTTTGATGCCCCATCGTCACATCCGAGGTTAACGGTCTCATTATTCCTTTCCTCTATTATTACTTACCCCGTTTTTTCAACCATCTTCGCGTAACTACTCCTTTATTTCCATCATGTATACCACTTTTTTCATTCCAATCGTTCAGTGAGTCTATAAGATTTTTTACCTGTTCATTTTTTTATTTTTCCCAAGCTTTCACTTCTTTACTCCTTGACTATATCAGGTTCGTCTCTTCCACATTCTCATCTCTACTTGTACCTCCTCCCCAGTTTATTGAGTCATTTGTCTCATTTCTTAGTTACGTCATTCATTTATACCTTTCACCTTCAACTTTCATCCAATTACTAATTCTTCCCTTTTTACTATCTTTCCCTTCTTATAAATAACATTTTTCACCCATTTATATCTTCATTATATCACATTTTCTACCTTTTCTCTTAAATCTTTCTAACTCGTACCATTATTTTCTTTCAATATCTTACTTCTTAATTATTATTTCTCTCATAACACTCCATGTGTTATGAGAGATATAATATGTGTCAGTCTTGGAAAAAAATGGAAAAATGTGTCAGTCTTGTCGATTTTCTCCGGAATACCCAGATATCGAGATTCGAGTTATCAGGGTTCTAATGTTGATAATATGACTCTTCTAAAGTGCTTAACAAACTTAAAACGCAATACTTATAAAATTTCTCGGGTCAAGATCCCCGGTTTGGGCCCCCCCAATATTTTTTGTAAGTCGGCATCCCTGGGCTCACAAGAAATATATACAAGAAAAATAGTCACATTTTGGAACGGTTATCAATGAATCCTCTTTTACGACGTTCAGCGATAGATCATTAGTGTCCACGCAAGTAATAAATAGTAAAAAAAAAACCCCCAGGAATATGTAGTGCTTCGAGCACGATGCTTGAGTACACAGTGATGACAGGGTACAAATCAGTAACCTAAGTTCTTGTTGGGCTTAATGAGAGACCATTACACTCCCTTCACAAGCTTGTTTGCTCCGTTTCAACGCATTTACGGCTCGCATTACATGCGTTCGGGTGCACTTTCCATGGGCGCTGCGCGAGGGATGTTGCCCAATTTATTGCAGGTTGGGAGGGGGGAAGCGGTTAAGTCAGCCTCGATGAATAATACTGTGCCGCAGAGCAGCGCCCCAAACTGGAAGCCAATGCGCTTCACTGCGAGGCTGGTTCTTTGATTAGCAGAAGCGTGGGTCATTGTGTGCAAAATGCCACTGTATAGCGGCCCAAACCTAGCGGGTCGGTCCCTTAGCGGGAAGAGCCCCTCGGGGTCACGGTCAAACCGGTTAACAACGCCCACAACGGTAGTGATGCCTTCCCTAATGAAACCCCTTTGCTCCCAGGATTTGGGAGCCATTGTGCCGCCGTTAATAGGAGCTAATTGCACTCCGGAATCGCTCCGAGATGCAACGAAATTCGTCTCAATTATATGTTAGCATGTAGTCCAGTTTCTGCAGCCTGGGGGCCTTGACGCATTCAGTAGTGGCAACATTGGTAGTGAAGGCGGACGACGCCACTCGGAACAAGGCTAGCACACCGAGCAAATATAAACAATGGTACTCCAGGTGGTTTCGCAGGTATTAGCATCCAAGTGAGGCCAACGTCTAACCACCCCCATATTAAATATTAATTGGGAAATGGGTAAAAGTTAGGAAATTATTCACTTATAGATTGATTTAATTAAATTCATGACTGAAGAAGATTGATCATATAGATGGATGTGGAAGATAAATTAAATGCATCGTGTAAGTAATGTGAAAGTTTTGAGAAGTGCGGGAGAGAAGTATTTTGAGATTTTTGAGAACAACTTAATCAGCAACATCATGAGACATAATGATCTCATTTAAAAATCGCTTAACGACAGGCAGATGGGAAGAACGGTAAGGGAAGGACTTAGAAGATATGAATATAGCAGGTGATGAAGGATATAAGTCAGAAAAATACTTTTAGTATTTACAGACTAGCTGATAGAAAATTGGAGAGGAGAGCTGTGTCAACCTAATCTTCGGATTAATGGCTGGTGAAGAAGACTTCCCTATCTATTTCAGTAAATGATCCGACGGAAACAAAATTTCTAACGAATTCCAAATTTCCAGGATCACGTTAACAATTGCTAATGTCGACCTTGGCAAATCAGGTACCAAAGATATCACGGCACCATGGTCATATGCGGTCATTGTTTCTTAGCTGCATGAGGAGAAACTGTAAATTCTTCTAGTTTCCTTACTCTGACGAACAAAATGAGAGGGATTTTAGTCACGAGTGTCAGGACGCAGAGAGATTACTCACGCTTGAAAAATTCGCGGAGATATCACACACAGTTGAATTTCTTTGATTGTTACTCTAGGTGCATTGCTCAAGGCATTCACACGATTTACAATTTATTAGCAACGAAGTTATTTTCCTTCACAAAAGAAGACGTTAAAAAATACACCAAAACAAATTTGTAAAAGCATGGAAATCTTACGGCAATAAAGTACCCACGATATTTAAATGAGTTAGTGTCTCTCAACTACTGATTCAAGTAGCACCAGAAAGTTTCCCACTCGGATGGCCATTGGAAATATACCGTCCTGTTGTTGCCTGGTAACCCCCCCCCCCCCCCCCCCCCCGTCGTCCCATTCCCCTATGCAGGATCTCCTGTTGTCGACGCGTCCTCCAACGATATTACCACTCAATGCCTTGAGGACGCAGCGTCGCTTGTTCAGGCCCCGAAATGGAATGGGCACTGGGGGGGGGGGGGGGCAATTATGCTCCGTCATCCAAGCGGTTTATTTTCCACGAACGGTGCTTTTCAAATGCGAAAATGCCTTAAGCACAGTTTAGCAGACTAGTTACAGAACGAAATGTAATCCGTAGACTATAATAGGGTAACTCTTTTTCATTTTTCAGAGAACTTTACCAAGTTACTTAAGTAAAGAAAATTCTTTTTCGGGGTGATTACTGGGACATCAGTATTAGATCGTATCCGGCTTAATTTTGTGGAATGATGTATCCATGATTAAAGCACAAATGGTAATATCCACACTATTTTATTATCACTTAACCGACCATGGTTTCGACACTTGGTGTCATTTTCAAGGTAATCCAACAAAAAACTCTGTCGGTATATATACCCAGGCCAAGGTAGGAGGTGGGGGGCATATGGAATTGGAGTGAGGGGAGTGGGAGGGGGAAACAGTTAAGGATTAGGGGATGGTTTTTGTTGGAATACCTTGAAAATGACACCAAGTGTCGAAACCATGGTCGGTTAAGTGATAATAAAATAGTGTGGATATTACCATTAGTGCTCTAATCATGGGGGATCAGCTTGCATTTAAATAGTTACAGATAAAGGAATGAGTGGAATGTTAAAAACAGGAACGTTGCTGCAAGAAAAAGGTTAACACTCTAATGAATCAAAAAGAGGGAAAAAATCTTATTTTACTATGATTTATGTTTTACCAATCAAAGAAAACTAGATTTAGGTGCTATGAGGTAATTCTAAAGTCAAATACATATCTGTATATTTAAATCACATACCCCTCCGTACATTTTTCCTCAAACGATGTTTGTTGGGCATAAAAATACTCTCTTCCAATTGAATATCATAATTATTAAATAAGTCGTTTTATTACTCCCACACCAACAAAATCAGAACATCTTACAGCCTCTTACATCGGAGGCTTCTCAACAATTTTACAATTAAACGTGCACAAACAACTATTGATAAATAAACAAATATACAATGACAATATATATGGATGGAAAAATCAATCCAGCACTTTACAGGATGTGTACAACTTTACCATTGCCGTGGATATCAGGGTTTTCCCCGGGACCCTGGGAATCGGGCTAACAGGGGGGGTTGGAGGCAAATGCGAATGAATGGGGTGCGTCACAAAGCCCTATAATTATGAGAGACGCCGGCGGCGATGTCATTGTTGTTCCATCAGCGGCGCCATTGTTGATGGCAACGAATGCCACTTCATGAGACTTTGAATGCTTCCCACCCTCTCAGAAACACTTTATCCCTTCCCAGCAACCCCCACGCGCAATAGGCGGTGGAATCGTATATCAGAAGTCCTACCCGCTGCTGCTAATACCACGGCCACCGCGCTCTGAGGTCTGTGCTTCCACACAATTCGCCGCTAACGCAGTCGCATGCCACGTGTCTAAAACGTGAGTGTGTAGCGAGAAAACCAGGTTGACGAAGGTTTGCTCTAATTGCCGGAGAAAATTCGTAAAAATAATTACTACTTCAAAACCGTTAGGTACCTGGAAAACATATCCAGATCTGCACATGATAACCTATAGCGAAAAGAAGGGCTACTTGACACACTTTTAGATTTTTCATTCTTTAATAACTTTTAGAAAAAATTAATTCATAACACACATGACTTAATGTAAGCTTGAAGCATTATTGAGGCTTGAATATGTATTTTCAGGGCGATTAATTATTTGACCTTCGATTATACAATCGCCTTAATTCAATGATATCAACAGTGCATCAACCTACCTCCGACTGCGGTAAGTTAATACATTATTTAATTTATTGGTTAAAAACAAAATTAAGCACAGAGTTATGAATAAACTGTAACATTTAATACTACGTTCAATTTCAAAATACATACCAATGCTAGCCGCAGCTTTAATATCTCTGCAAGTTCAACAACTCACCCCGTGAAATAAAATGAATGATGAAAGAAAATTCTAATATTGTATAGGCCTCACTGAGTCCGAATCGCTCCTTCTAATCCAATGAGCAAATCAATTTCACTAAGAAAATGAAGATAAATTCAACATCACGAAAGAAATACAATGCCCGAATATGAAATATTATTTCACCGTATTTATTTATTATTTCTTACGTAGCACAGTAGTCCACCACTTTGATGACTCGTTTTATACCAAGTATGAAAGAAACTAAATCACTAGTGCAGCCTCAGCTTTTTAAATAGTAGGAATTACAGTGATGCACTAATATCATAGATAGCACCAGAAAAATACCCCGAAGATGTAAATCGCTCTTAGATGAATGCGTGCCCAAACAACTATTATCGTTTTACGCTCAAACAGTGGTAATATTAGAGCTTCACATCGTTTGGGGGGTGCGTACTCGGCCTTCTCCCTCAAATTCACCCCCAATATAATTTTTATCAAATCGTACCGCACAGAATTATAGCCTATAAAGTAACCGAATAACGGTATACACGAAGGAGTATGTCGAATGATTCGTTATGCGTATTCAGTAAAAGGCATTCAATTTGCCCTTATATACGGTCTTTTGGGGAAGAAGGGATCTAGCCACCCCCATAATATAACACCCTGTGTTAGAAAATGGTTCGGAACTGAACCTAAAAAGGGTTTAATTATGTGTGCACACAGACTTCGTCCACATGATAGATTACTTAGACGAAACAAGCTTATTTCCCGCATTGCCGGCACGCGTGCAATGATGTCAGGACCAGCACCTTAAGAGTACCCATGAGGGCTGGCTCAAATGGGAGACAAGCGGTCAGCGTGGAAGCGAATGGGTGGATTATATATATCCGAGCCTCCAACATATGTACCGGCGTAATTACTAAACCATTAACGGGGGTGGAAGCGGGAGGTGGGGGGGGGGATAAAGGCTAAGTTTTCATCGCGCAACCGACTCGTCACCAGCAGATGGTTTCCACAAGGTTAGACTCGCAGCGAGAGGCAGCGGTGGCCATGTCAATAAATCGCAGGCACGCCGCTAGCTCGTTAATTAAAAAGTTCTCCATGACCCGCATTTAGATGTGCTCTTTAAGTGAAGGATTATAAAAAGAGCTGCCGTAGTAGTACGCAGTCAGATGCAGCATGACGTTAAGGTTCAAGGGCTGTTCGCACTGAGTGTTATAGTAGAGTTTAACATACGATTATCAAATGATAAAAAGAGAACCAGGCGTACTCTTGAAAGGATCCACGCGTACCCTTCCAAGCACCGCAACTTATTTACGTCCACAGAAAATTCGAAAACAATAAAAACGCAAAATGCACTTAGAAACAGGAGAAGTGATAATATAGTCTTGATACAATGGGTGAGCTGACTTTTTCCCCTATTATCTGTGGATTAAGGTAATTGAATAATGAGAAGTATAAGGTACTTATAAATTCTGTGTTCATGATATTTCAATCCATAAATGACAAACCATTACCATCAAATGTCAAATAAATTTTGCGGCCGAATATTAAGGAAAATATGATAATTAGAAAAAGTAATACTTTTAAGATAATTTAGTATTAATTAAGACATTTATCAACTGCATAAATTGGAATACCGTAGTTATCTCCGTTTCCATTTTAAGTAACGAAAAATAGATAAAAGAAAAATAAGAAGGGGTAGTAATTTGACCGTTAATCTTGTGAGGTAATGGGAGACGTCCTAAAGAAAATTAAATCTTTTTTCATACGATTCGCAATTACAATATGCACTTTCATACAAGCGTGATTCATAAGACCTATGTCATACTTCTATATATTCACATTACCGAGTAAGTTATAGCTACCTGCAAAAAATATCAGTTGTCTCCACGTACTTTATTTGTTTATCGTAAATATTTACAGGTACAAGTCCAAAAAATAACCAAGGGCCAATAAATTAATGTGAAATAAGAGCTAATAAAAACTCATTATCACTTCTTAAATTAAATAGGTATTTGGCACATGAATGTTTCCAGTCGAAATGTAATCAAGGTATAGAGTTTACCATTTACACTTCAACCCCAATGAGCTTAATTTTTCGCTTTAAAATCGATATTTACTTTCCGGATACGCCTAATAAACCACTAAGAAAAAATGTATGACTAAATTTTAATCATTAAACTAACCATTATTACAAAAATTTCTAACTAGCATGCATAAAGTTACCTTCTCCTGATGAAAATGCATATTCATCATAGCGTAACGACAGTAAATGCTGGTGTAAGCATGCTTCATATTATATGATGCAATTCTGACGACATATCATTGTCAAATGGAATAGATGTGAAGCATGAAGATAAACCGTACAGAATTATAGCCTTACTATTAAATTCAACTTAATTTGGATTTTACTATAAATAACCTTCGAATAAGAAAAGACTGAATACATTGACTGGGGCATAAATGATACGAAGAAAGCAGTTTCATTATTTCTCACGGACGAGGAGGCAGGGGAACACACCAGCCAAATAGCCAAGCTTACGAAGGGAAGGATGGAAGCTACTTAGCGCTAAGAAGCATGGACACGCGGCCAAAAAATATTACAAACGGCCTCTCTGTTTACTTCATGACTCAAAATAATTAAAGGATATTGCAAAGCAGCAGTGCCGACATATGCGAACCGAATTAAATTGGTTCTCGTAGTTTTTGGCACAGAATGAAAAGACAAAAAAATGGCTTGATTTAAGGCGTAATTTCTAGATGGAAAGCATATTGAGTAATCGTAATATTCATTTACAAGACGTTAAACAGCCCGTTACTCGCCAGATTTTTCTTAAGAGGAACACGAGACCCAGCGGATTAATTCCCCGGCTCACAAAAGAACGAGGTCATACGCGTTGGAAGAATTGGCATTCGTGTCTAGAACTGCATAGCGAAGAAACAGAGGACGCTGGAATCACTTGGATATCACAGAAAGAGCGCTGAGCATATCTTCTTTCAAAGTATACATATCGCCAAGTACCAGTGCTTCCAACCTTCCAAAGTGTACCTACCGCCAGTGTTTCCTTAGGGAAAAATTTTGCGAAGGATATGTACAAATAAAAACACAGCAAAAATCATGTAACTAATTTAATATCCAACAGCTAATATGCTCAATGTAACGAGTCCCTGAAATTTAAAAAAATCTTCGTTTAATTTAAATTCAATTCCAATATTAAATATTTCAACAGAACGTCAGAGAAAATCACAGCATTATTAATAAACGCGAGTAAGGAAGGCATATGTACGCATAAAGAAAAAAATTTTGAGCAGGCCAATCCAGGCTGAAAACTTGAAAGATTCATTCTGTCTTCTATCACGTCCTTATGGTTACAATTTGCATGCAGCATAAGATAGCAAAGGATACTTTGATGTTAAGGGAAGCAGAAGTCAAAGCAGTCGCTTTCTAAAAACGCAATCAAAAAAGAGCTAAACAGACGATCACCAACGCTGAATATATCTACACACTGCCATGATGCAGGATACGTTCATGGATTGTTAAGGGATTTTAAATCAATACCTGGCTGAATTTCATCATCAAAACGAACTAAGAAATCACGGGTAATACCCGATTATTTCCGCCCACTGAAAATATATGAATTCACTCCACGTAGAGTTATCGCGAAAAAGCAAAAACGGAGCAGAAAGAATGGATGAATAAAAAAATATTCTTTGGCACATTTTCATGCAACGCGCAATCAAGAAGCGGACCTATTCATTATTTCCAATTCACGAGAAAAATTGAATGACGGATTATCGGAGAATTCAAGAGATGGGAGTGAGAGGCATAGGAAAGACCCAAAGAGATACTTTTTATCCAAAAAAGTAATAAAAGAAAGGGGATCAACCAAAAAAAATAAGTGCTGGGGGAGTAGGTGAAACGAAAAATGTTTTGAAAGAAGAGACGAAGTTGGCTCAAAAAAAAACTCGCTGATGATGAGATGAAAAAAAATTGTATTAGTCCTACAGTGATGTTCTGTTACTAAGTAAAAGTATTCGTGTCACTGTTACCGATTATATGTTTGGTAAATTTTCCAAGTTTTCGATACATTTTTTCAAAAGTAATTTTGAAAAGTAATTTACACCAAAGCCTGAGCGAATAATCGATATTTTTGTGTGATCGTTCCATTTGAGTAATCAAATCATTTAGGCCGGCCTCGGCGGCGGTGGGGTAAAGTCCTCGCCAGCCAATCAGTAGGTCGTGGGTTCAAATCCCGCCAAGGTAGGTGAGCCCTAACCAGGTCATGGATGTTTGTGTTGTGCTTTGTTAACGTTGAAAACTCGTTATAAAGGCCGCAATGTGCTGTTTACGGGGAAGTGGGAAATAAATAAATAAAAGTGACAATTAAAATTCCAAAAGAATTGATCATAAGGTAGTTCCAGCCACATTAACCTCACCTTAAGGGTATGAATTTTTGATAAAACATGTTTTTAATACGCCTTACGTGCTTAACCTGGGCATTAAAATTATAATTCCATACTACAGCATTAAGTGATAATTACAATGCTGGTTTGCAAGCTAGCACTCTCTGTTTGAGAAAATATTGACAGTGATTGCTGAGGTCTCTCAGCGGGTAAAAAACTCATCCATATCTCCATATGACGTTTCGATGAGCAACTCGCCCATCATCCTAAGGGATCCAGAATCCAATGAATCCTGAATCCCTGAAGACGATGGGTCAGTTGCACATCGAAACGCAAGGCGATGCGAAGGGCCTTAGCGGCTGAGATATCTGAGAAATCTTTGCTACCATTGTTCGTCGGAAATTAATAAGACATTACCTCAGTGCCAGTGATTGATTCACGAAAAGGAAGAAAATTAACATTAACTGTAATTATAATTGTGATCTTACTTATTACTTTTTCAAAGAGTAATTTTAATAGCAGATTTGACAGCGAAATTGCGAAACAGAGCAATAAATTAAAAATTTTTCAGTACTCTTCTTATTATATATATATATATATATATATATATATATATATATATATATATATATATATATATATATATAGATTTAGTCTTTACAGGAGCGTAGATCGAAGTATCGGCTTAACTTAGTTAGGAAATTCGAAGATATTTTCTCAGACGACGTGAATCATATCCTTCGTTTACCATCGCTCAATGGTAGACGTAATCATGAGAAGAAAATTTTAAAAAATTGCAAAACATAGATTTAAAATTTCATTCTTCCCTCGTACTATTAAGGATAGCAACGTTGTCTCAATTGATTAATGGCGTCACTCGCTAGGATCACTCATTGCATGTTTTTTTCCATAGTTCTAACCTAGCATGCAATTGCTCGAGGAATTACTAACCATTGGCAAGTTTTATTTTATGAATAAGCATGTATATTTTGCTAGTAAGTATGCGTAATATTTCTATTACCGTGCGGTTTGCATGTGGCGGTCCTCTTGCATGCTGCATGCTGGTGATTGGTCACCCCCTGCTAAACACCCTAGAGGTGGCTCTTAGGGTTTTGTGTAGATGTAGATTACTCGGATTATAGGTAGATTAAAGGAAATGTCTGTGAGAATGGTAGGAGGGGGAACGGAGAAAAAGTCGGAAGTATCCACCTCTGTAGCAGAAAATCGAACGTATTCCGCCGGAGGGCACAAGAGGATTGAGTCTTTGCGAAGCGAACGGACGGAGTCGATAAGGAATTCCAGATTGGGGCACATTGAAAACCGTTGAGGTATTCACGATGCCACTACTATACGTCATTATTCCCCCATCCCTTCATGGAGCGAATTTTTCAGCGCGGATAACCCGTAGGCTTTGATTAAAATAAACGGGTGTTCCCTCGAGCGAGGATAGCAAAACTAGTCCATTTCTGAGAGGTGAGCCGCAGGACAAGGTCTTCTTTGCCCGGAAATCTAAAAATGACGGGCCATAATCGGGCGAATGGGCGAGCATCTTATTCATCCACCCACTCCGGAAAATTTTCAAAAAAAAAAATAACAATTGGGAAACGCAATATCGTGAGCAACGATTGTTACGAAGGAACGTGCTTATTGTATATGAGTGGGTTGGAAGACAAGGGGTACAAGTGATTTTATTCTTAACAGAGTTAGGTAAAGTCAATTCTTAGTATAAATACACAAAAACCTGGTTGCCTAGGGAAACGAGTGAGTCACTACTAAGTATCTAATTGATCTCCCTTGTTTTCTATAGCTAATTTCTCTATTTATCGTAACTCTGTATAGAAAAGAGAAATCACTTGTACCTACCCCTTGGCTTCCAACCAACTCATATATCGTCGCAACAAAGTAAGGATATGTGAACTGGTTCCAAAACCAAAATTATGATCAACTAAGGCAGAATGGATGTACTCTGTCACTTTCTTTCATGAAACGTTGTGACATAACAAGTTATGACGAAGATTTGGACAGTTAGAGAAGGACTTACGTCGTATGCAGTTATAATTATTGATTGGGAGGATTAAAAACGGCATTTCAACGTTCTATCCCAAATTTGGAAAGTGATTGCATAATGTAGTTCCAAGAGCCGCCAGAAAACAGAACTCTTTGTTCAATCTCATCATTATAAAGATATATGCGATGTAATTATCATTATTACAGAACTTGCCATTGTTAATCTGGAGCGTAGCAAAATTGCAATTTTGGCATTACGATGAATATTTCTGCCAAAACTGATCATATTGTGCAACGTAAAAAAGTTCATACAGATTTCATTTTCGTCGAAAATTTTGACTAATTCCAAATGCAACCTTAATTTTCTTTTTAAAGGTGCATTAATTCTTGACGACTGGAAATGTTAAAGCTCATTTAACTATGATAGCTCATCCTTGCTTGCCAATCCGTAGGTCGCGGGTTCGAATCCCGCCTGGGTAGGTGGTCCCCATCCAGGGCATTTGTGATGTTCTATTGTTAATTTTGCAACCCCCGCTGTAAAGGCCATTATGTGCCGTTTGTGGGGAATTGGGAAATAAATAAATTAAATTAAAATTAAATGAGAAATAAATAGCCTTGGCGATACATCTATTGTACTCAACTTGTTTTACTGCAAGATATTTTGCTCACTTTTTCGTGAAAAGAATTGACATAATTCATTCCTTCAAGTGAGAAAACATGGGAGAGAAGAAGAGAGAAGGGAGTGTCCGATGGCCATATTTTAATAATGCAAGAGAACGGCTTGACAAAGTAAATCGACTGCTATTCGACGGAAGCCTCGTATTTGTCGCCCGTGGACCGAATAGAAGCGAAACAAGGATGAGTTATGAGTCCCGGTCCGCTCCATTTACCCTAGCGAGGAGAAGAGCATCACTCGAGCGGGCAACGTGGAAACACAACATGGCCCCGACAAGCCGAGGTACTCCATCACTCCCCGCTTCTGTCCTCTCTCTCACCACACCATGCCATTCCTAGAGAGCCCTCCTAGCTCTAGACCTACGTGGCCCGAGGGTAGTTACTCATTATATAATTATTCATGACAAGATAACGTCCTTTAAAACAACTGCACAACATTAATATTAATCACACAAACAGTTTCATTGCGTAACATATTAAAATTAACTTAATACAATACATGTGATTATAAATGGAACTAATATTTCACCTAAAGCTACCGTAATGCGGTGAAATTAGTACTCGTACGAATAATGAAATTATTGGTAAATTGAGCATTAATTTATTTATTATAAATTCCATGAAGTCCCACCTAATATGTCTTGAGTACACCTGTGCTGAATGTAAGACTTCTTAAAATCGTCGTGCTTTACATATGTACGGCAAAGGACAGACATTGCCATTACTTATAGAGCTTATATCACGCATTGAAATAAATAATCATTGTATCCTTTAGAGCCAATACATAAATAAATATTAAAACTACAAACTAATACAAGCCATATTGGAAGACTCTAAACCAGAATCTGGCATTAGAAAGTAGAATGAATGATGAGTAAAAGCACGGAATGAATGCACAGCTTCATTCTACAGAATCCAATAGACTATGATAACTGAAGCACATATCTACCTGGATGAATTGTTCAAGGTTGACGACTCTCATCGTAATGTCGGCAAGACATACGAGATATAACAGAAATATATAACAATGTCGGATTCAGGGCTGTTTTTGAGCGATGTGAGCCACAAATACAATTTAAAACAAATTATCTTTAAATAGGAAGGAAGTATTGACGATGATTCCATTTGCCTAGGCTAAATCCAAAACTTTCGATGCCATTAAAAAGTTTTGATGTCAAAACTAGGCACAATCTTACAAGGCTAAGGGAAAAGCACTGGAAATAAAATTAAATTTTGTGGCCCTCAAAGATGCATACGAAGGAATATGCCAAAAACCAATATCATCAATAACTGCACTCTCAATACTTGCGTATTGTAACGCTCGATCTCATTGCAAAAGTACCTATCACCAATACCCGCACCCAGTTTTTTCACGAAGTTAAATCAATCAAAGACGGCTTCATCCGCTTTTTTACAATTGCATATATTCCAGGAAAATGTTCCCAAGAGTGCAGGACACATAACATAAGAAGTAACACATAAACCCTGTTAAGGAATGCATAACCCTTAACATGACTCAGGCCGAAAGAATTAGTGCAACCACATCCAAATCGCCTACGCTGGATTATTTGGTTAATTAGTGAGGTGATACAGACCGACATAGAAAACTCAGGATATATTTAAGAGTGAGTGCGGGTAAAAGGCATACCTTCGGGCATGGGAAGGAAAACGAAGGACAATAAGTGGCTAATACCATGCAAATGAGAATAAATGTTAGACAGAATACCACGGAAACAATAAAACGCTAATGGGGGAGAAATAACAGTAAGCTGAACATATAACGATGACCATTAAGACCGAAAAAAGCATTGGGTAACATGCGTAAGAGGAAATAAAAATCCATGCAGCAAAACAGAGAATGGCTTTCTGAGGTGAAGATGAGTTCTCGCTTCAACGAGGTCTTTCAAATTCCCAATCTTAAATGCCAAAATTTCAAAGCAGGGTCGGTTAAAAATACATTTTATTCGCGCTTAGCAAAAATGTAATAAATTTTACATCGTACGACGCATGAAGAAGTCATCAACGCCTGCATGAAGGAGAAAAATAAAATATCATTAGAAATAATAGGCTTTCCATTATTCGAATTTCTTAAGATGGCTCAAAAGGTGAAGTTCCATTAAGGTAGAATCACTAAATATTCTGAGGTATGACCAAATCTTGCAGCATAAAAAAGCTAGTAATTGGAGTAACAAGTTAGTATGACGGATAAATGATACACATCACAATTTTTTCAAGGGTTAAAAGTTTCTCGGATGCAAATGTGTTGCATAAAGGACCACAAAATTACAACATGAGCTTATAACGCATCAATACAAGGAATTCCATTTTATAGTTTCATTACGTAACAACGGTTGATGCGGAGTCGAAAATATAACTTCAGACTTATTCATTACCTCTAATCATATAATATTTTTGGCTAAACAAAATTTCACTCGCGGCTTGAATGCCTCGATATAGTGTCACTAAAATATTATTCATTTTGGCACGAATTTCATTGCATTTTACACAAACCATATTGCGACACAGATGAATTTAACAACATAAAGTGCTCTCCATAAAGTAAGTTCCCGGACGTAACTTTCGCAGGGAACCGCATGAGTGAAAATGATAAATAAAGATAATTGCGCCAGTCTCGGAAAAATTAGCGCCTCAAGCCATGAGGCGACGAAAGACCTCACTGAAAAGGTGGAAAAACATGATTAAACGATGAAAATATTGGTGAAACCAGGGCGAATTTAATAATATTTGTGACACAGGAGATAAACGGAAATGACCTTCTCCGTTAGAAACAAATGAAAGAGAAATATAACGGGAGCATTCCGAGAAGATGAAACGGAGCATGAAGTACCCGCATAGCGCCACAAGCGAAGCGCTTAGAGGAATTCCAGGAAAGAAAACGTTAATGAGAGGAATCGGAGGGATGCAGGAGGGGCAAAGGAAAATTCGACAGAGGAAATAACATATAGAAGTATGGGAGTAAAAATATAACTTAAAATGTGAACGTTTAAATATGTCACTTAAAATGTAAATCACGGAAAATATAAATCTGCTATATGTACACTTCAAAGGGAACGAATTCCAATGGTGTGTGCTAAAAATCATTTTCGCCCTCAAAGGTTTTTCAATATAATTTCAGAACTTGTCAAGGACCAATGGACATCGCTAAGTTTCGATTGGAAAAATTATGGTAGAAATCCAGCACTTTCCAAAGAGACAAGACGCCTTAGGCAAATTTTTGGCTCAGCTTGAAAGACTAGTATAAACCGAGTTTTCTTTTCCAACATTTTAGGCGAACTATAACCACCCTCAAACTGTTCCACTTCCAATTTAAAATACGAGTTATCAATTTCACAGGAAGAAAAAGTGTCAATACGAATGTTTTACCTGAGCTGGTTATAGCTGTGATTTTTCTTGCTGTGAATGTGACGCAAGCAATCGGGGTGCTTGTTTTTGGAACCAATTTCAAAATGAGCGTCAAAGCCAAATAATGTGGTTCATACCAACACCCAACATAACCGTCTAAAGGCTGCTGAAATTCTTCTTAAATCCGTGCCTCAACGCGATAATGCGCAGGAACCCCCAAATTTTTATTCGTGCCGACTCAACATTTCAGTTTCCACTCTAATCGGCTAAAAACGCTCACTTTTCTGGAATATGATAGATAAAAAATTGTTGATTAGCGGGCCTAATGGTATAACACCTGGAGACTATATATAACTAACCTGGAGACTAAAATAACACCGTGACTATGTGGCCACAAAGATACGAATTTCATATAGGTTAAGAGGATGCTGACTTACAAAAAATATTGGGGGGTCCATACCGGGATCTTGCCGAGGGAAATTTTAGAGAGAGTAGAGAGTTTTAAGTTTTTTAAGCATTTTAGAAGAGTCTCAAGACCAACATTAGAACCCTGATAACTCGAATTTCGATATCTGGACTCTCCAGGGAAAATCGACTAGCCTGACACATTTTTCCTCACACCCATAACGAATTTTTGAGGGGGCTTGGGTCCCCTCAGACCCCATGGAGTCGGCGCCACTGCACTATAGAGCAGTCTAGATTAATTAATTTGCGAGAATAGGTCTCTGAAATTAAAATTGAAATGAGGTTAATGCACATTTATATAAATTTACTCGCGTACTATTATATTTTTTGGTCTTCTCTGTCACAATTTCCCATGGTTTGTACCCCCATTCGTAAATGACCGTGATTTAGAATTAATAACTGCTCATCATGATTATCCTATCATATTTTTTTACCACCAGGCAATGACAGGGTAAATTCATTTTTCACTCGCATCGAAATATATAAATATGCGAAGTGACCCACGGACATAGACCCGGACCGTCTTAAATGAATATGAAATATGACAGGCATGAAGGGTCACACAAAGAAAACTCAAGTAGAGAAACAGAGGGTCCATTTCTTAACGAGGCATCTGGGGGTGGTGTCAAAGAACGTTCGTAAAAATAGACCACAATGAAGACGACAAGAGGGAATATCATGATCGAATTGAGGCAGAGATAAGAGTTTACGAGCCCTGCAATGGAAATAGGCGAAGTGTGATCGGCTGAAAATTCGTACACGTCATAATTTTCCTCGTCACAGTCCTCTCCTTTCCACTTGGGCTTAAATGGAGAGTTTTCTGAAGTGTTTCCTTGACACGAAGGAAAACGAGGAAAATTATGACGGAGGGGAGAAAAAAAACAACAAGCCCCTAAAAAGGAAGTTTCTCTTTTGATGCTCGGCACAAATTAGGCAAAACTTCGATAACCTCGTGAGCGGTCTTCTTCTTCCCACCCTCCCAACAAGAGAACCAACCTTAAAAGAGAAACACTCGGGAGTACCAACCCTCCCCCGCATCCAAAAACAATCCCACCCGCCAACCCTCTTCACCATTCAACCGAAGCCTCTCGATTCTTTTGACAAGGCGTTTGTCGATACTTTTTCTTCCACTCGTTTTCGCGACGGGAAAACCCCCTATTGAGCACTGCTATGTAGACCACACCTATCGAGACATTTTCGGTAATTAAGATCCCCGGGAAACTTGTACACTATATTTGATTACAAAATAGTTTTACCACTTACAATGTTTATGAAGCGTATTCACAAGTACTTTTTTTACAGTATTGTAGGAAAATAACCCGAAAACCAATGCCATGACTTGAAATGAGAAGCGTTCATCTGGACATTATGAAGCCAAGATATTAGCTTAAGAATGTTTGCATTACACTGTAAATAAATATAGTTGAGCATACCACTACGTTCAACTGTCGACCTCAACTGTCAACCTTCGATAAAATGTTTCCTCAACTATGGTTTTCATTCTCCGCAAACATTTCATCAAGACATTATCAAACCGGTCCCTAGAGTCCTTGGGAGGAGGCTATTTTGCCTAAATAATAATAATAATATGTATTCATTCGGGCGAGGTTGGGACTAAGAAGTCCCCTCTTCCACCTAACCCCACGATAGCGTCATTGCAAACATATTTAAAAATGGTAGATAAACGTTTACAATACAAAACATATACAATATACACTATTTGTGAAATGTCAAAAAAAGATAAACAAGTATATGTGAAAATTATTTGCAAAAAAATATTTCTGTTTGTGGGAAAAAACATGAGGATAAGGGTGTAGTATCGTTCAGCGAAAAAAACCACTGCAGGAAAACGCCCACACAAGAAGGGGGGCGTGAAAAACTTGCGAGAACCTATTGAGTGAAAGCTAATGTCATGTTATATGCAAAATACAACATAGTTAATGAGGTACAAAGTATACAAAAATATTACACTTGCATTTAAGGCATAAAATATAACATGTATATGCATAAACATTCAGTAATACATGTCACTTTGTCGTAGGCGCTGCTCAGTGTCATGTATATTTACCAGCTAGTTGTGAAGTGAAAAGTGCTTTGTGTAGCCTCCTCTTAAAAGATACCAATGATGATGAGTTAGTAGTTGAAAGGCTAAGATTATTCCATTCCCTACATGCAGTAACGGTAAATGATTTGTTGTAAATGACAGTTCGCTGATGAGGCGTAACAAGATTGTGATTCACTCTTGTGTTTGTCAGGTGGACAGTGTCAAGACTCCTGAACTCGCATGATAGGTGAGGAGGTGCTTTTTTGTTTAGAATTTGATATAGGAGAGAAATAGTATGCAGCCGGCGTCGCTGCCTACTGAATTGATTAATGTGATGCTACAATTGAATGCAGTGGTGAATGGCTAGGATTTTTCCTTGCCCAAGCCGTTTTATTTCTATAAAATTCATTCCGAATACATAAACGCACCATCAAGTATTTCGTCGCCTTATGCATCCCAAAACCTTGCCCCTAAATATGGATTGAACCAATGTGCAAAAACTAGTGTGCCAAAAAAAATGTGCGTAAAATTTTAGCTGGATAGAAATATACCTCACATTAATCAGAACGCTGATTTCATAATGCAAAATATGTACCCCAATAATCAACGCCTTTCACGGGTGAAGAAGTCCAAATTTTACTGGATACATATAGCACTAAAGTGGTCTCCTCAATGGGTTACCAGCAAAAATATACTGAAAGTCATTCCCTTATTCGAGGATTTAAACATGTGTCTCCATAATTTCATCGTATAAATTATTCGCGTTTTAAATTTTTTGGTACTCTTTGAATAAATACTCCAACAGAACCATTACTCACTTGGAGATTCTAAACAAAAAAAATAACGCCGCCTTTTTTCAAAATCTAGTACATACTCAAGCTTAAGAAAGTAAAATAAGTTGCAGAGCTAAGCGAAGAAATACTCTCCTAAATTCTATTTTATTCTCAAACCACTGAATACAGCTCACATTGGCTATTTTACATCGGGGAATTCAACAAATTTAGCCAGTAAACGTACAGGAACAACCATGCCCTGTACAGGGGAGATCTACCAAGGCGGGACTCGAACCCGCGACCTCGTTTGGAAGGCGAGGACGTTACCCCACCACCACCGAGGTCGGCAAATTACATAATCATTTAAATTACTTTTCAAAATAAAAATAATGTGGAAATTGTAAAAGCTCTGATATTTATTATTGTATTCCACCATATTGTTACCACACATTTTATTCACGTTAAGGTTCTACTGAAGTACAGTTATTATGTGACCGAGCAGGAAAATTTGATAGATATAACGGGCAATGAATTCCAGAGAAGATCCTAACTTAGGAAGCGCAAAGAAAAATCGGAATAGATTTATCACGAGCTCAAATATTCCATCGTATTTGGCGTTCAAATTTGAGAGACGTGGAGACCACATGTGTTCGTAATTATAAATAAACATATTTATTTATTCAAAAGTTTCCCTTCGTCGCCGCCGGGTGGTGTTTGCAGAGCGCCTCACTTTCACCGTCCATGTTGTCTTTGATGCCTTTTCGTGCGGGGGAAAAAAAGAGCTCCTGTAAAATTTCCAGGGTCTGAAGGAGAGAAAAGTAAACGTTTTGGGTGAGTCTCATTTCCTCGCATCGTTGGAGGAATTAAAAAAAATACACACGGAGGTCAGGCTTGAAGGGTTTGTGTTTTTTGGTGATAGTCAAAAGACTTCCCTCGTTCCTCCACGACACACTCCATTTATGGGATCAAGAAGTTCATATTACGTGGCCGCTTTAAAAAAAAAACGGACCTTTCCAGAAGGAGGAAAAAAACATATATTGTTGGGGAGCTGATTATGACTTGACCGTTAGGAAAATTATAAAATATAACCACCAAATCTATATTACAATATTAATTTGATATCTATTTTTCACTGCACTATGAGAAGAAAACACAAGCCAATTGCTTCATAAAATATCAGTTAAAGGAACCCAACCTCTAACTGACTGAAATACGTAATTCGCAATGGTTCGTTCATTTAAGAGAAAGCTTGAAGAATTTGAGAGACACATGGTATCTTATAAGATAAAAAAAGACACTAAAACTGATTTTTATACCAATTACCATAAATTTCCAGGGTAAGAAGTACCTCTGAAACGTAAATCGAATCTTGGACCCTCAAATTACGGGCCACTCCGTAGGACACGACGCTATCCAGGTTCCTAAATTTCCATGGCAAATTTACCACCGAGGTCGCGGTGCAAAATATGATGCTCTTGCGGTCCATCACGGATGCCACGCGCGAGAATGTGGGCTTCCCAGCAATCACTTTCCAAAGGTTAACTCTAGTTTCGCGGTAACGCCGCGCTTGGCGGTAAAATTATTATATTTCAAGCTTACAGCGCTAACAGCGGTTAAATTCACATGAATTGACATGAGAAAATATTCCCTTCCTCGACTGAGAATGTAACTAAAGACCATTGGCTTGCCGGGCCAAGGCATAGAACACCACGCTACTCAGGTTCCTAAATTCCTAGTTGTTACCGATATTCAATGAGGTACCTATAAAAATGTTAAATAAATGAAACTCTAAATGAATAAACTGAAATATCTATTTTTATTTAAACCCTACGATTGGTTTACAGTAGCTTTACATATTTCCATATCCCCTGAAAACTCCTTCTCTCAAATTAGTTTCTCATTCCCCGTTTCAGCCCTGAATTCACTAGGGAACTTTCTGGGACTCACCATGCATCTTATCAACCATATACTTTAATGTATATATCTTCATAACTTTAAAGTTCAAACATCAGGACACTATTCTCATTTAATTTTCTATAGTATCCTACTGTTACCAATTTTTTGCCACGATATGACCTACAGCATCCGTCTCCGAGACAATTCTTAAAATTCGCCATGATAATCTTTTCAACATTTTGTAGTTTCCGATTCGTAGAGGGCAATAGCCCAACAAAAATATTTTATACTTCAATACCAATCTATTACTCCCAATCGTACTAGAAAAAGAAAAAAAATAAATACCCATACACAAATACTTGGAAACGTGGCAACAAGATATTAAAGCAGATCTGAAGGTATTGTACACAGGTTTTCGAAAATACATCCACCTGGGTTCCCAAAGTTCGCTCTTAAACCCGAACTCACGTTCTCTAGCATGGCTCAGCATGAGCAAAAGTGACCAAATCTTATGAAATCTGAACGTATACGAGACCATGTTTATCTCACCTATCCCATTCATGCTGCCCAAATGTGTTTAATTTTCTTTCTGCGGCCCCGAGTCTTCTACTTGTTTACAAGCAAATACACCAATAACCCATTCTGAGCTAAACAGTGTAACACCCAGAAATATTATATCCCTCTTCTAGACTTACATCCAATCTTATGCTCTTAGGCGGAAGGATTGACCACAGCCCTACAGCTAAAAAGGATACACTTGACCAGAAGATATCCACGCAGATCTGAAGATTTCCCGGCGCAGACATATCCAGGAATAGATAGACCCTGTAAGGTAAGGAAATGGAAGAAATATCCGGCTCCTGGTAGAGAGATAAGCAAGCCCTATTCAAACCTTCTCAAGGAAATAAACATGCGTTTCCTCAAAACGCTCTTCTAGAAAGCAAGACACGGAGGTGAAAGGCATGAGGGGAGCGCTTTTTCGGTCCGCTGTCGATCCTACCGTCGACAGACCACCCAATTTCTCGCAAGATGGAATATTGAGTCACTCAGCCAGGCAGGTTGGACAAAGGGCAGGGGGATGGAAGAAGGTCTAGGGGTAGCGAGGGGCTCAAGGGAGTTGTTCCGCGAGAGACGTCGCGCAAAGGTCGCTCCCTTAGGCTGATAAGCTGAGGTAGAATCTTGGCTGGACCCACTCGCTGCAAAGGTATCGCTAATTAATTGCGATCTTCTATGCTGAAGAGCAAAGCGTCTATCGCTGTAAGACTTCACGAGACAAAACGAATGCAGTACAAATAATTAAAACATTTCTGTATCGCTTCACTCGAGAATTTTGACAGTAATATATCAATTTCTCATAGGGCAAATTTTATATTACCCACGACACGCCGAGCGCACGAAATTATATTATTTCTCACAGACAAGCTCAACTCTACATAACTGCTTGAATTTTTAGCATACATGCAACATGCGCGTATATGGTACTGCTTCGTGAAAACATCTCACATTCATTGCATCAACTTTGTACTTCTCCACTTTCGGTATCCATTTCCTTACTTTAAAGGCTAAATTTCGATATTTTCATTGTTGAATATGGAAGATTTAAGGAGTCAAATTGATCCATGATAGTACAAATATTATATAAATTAAAATTGCTCCGCAATAAAAAGTGTATGGATCATAAGAATTTAAATGGAAATTTATAACGACGAGTTCATTAAAAATCTTCGATTATGAATATCAATTATCCTGTGCCATTTTTATTCTAGATGCAATAAAAAATTAGATAAATATTACAAACCATGCGAGTATTATCAAACAAATTTTATAAATTGGGCATACAATATCTAATGAAATAATGAACAGCGTAAATGGAAACCGAATATTTTAGAGCACAAGCTTTTTTAGGGAAATATTAGTGATCAAACCAAAACAATAATAAATTTCAACGAAATTTTTTTTCATAAAATTAAGTTGATTGCGGATTTTCTTTGAGTAATTATCTGCTTTCAGAGAATTAAATATTGAATTCAATGGGAAAGTTAATTAGCGGTTAGCTTGTCGACGTCATGAAGGTATTTGAAATCTCTAAAAATGAATGCATGCAACAAGAACCACCCATCATTATGAGATAAACAAACTTTTTCATCTTTGATTACTAAGAATTTAATATTGACGCATAATTAATCCGAGGAAGAGGCATTAAAGACTAATAGAACACAATTGGATGTAAATTATAAATAATTTTACAGCAAAAAATGCTTTCCAAACACTCATTAATGTTTCCGAGAAAAGGAAAATTCTCATTAATATCTATTTTCAAGGTAAAACGTAGGAACATTTTGAATGAGGCAATTATTATTAGACAAGACTATTAGAACGAGGCGGACACAAAATATTTTGAGCCGTTTGTAACATTCTTTAGTATAAATCATAATCTATTTCATCAGATGGTTGAAGACACCAGGTCTGGCGATCAGGAAAGCTAAAAAATGCAAAAGACTTGCTTTAGCAGGGAAACTGATGAGAAGGATAATTAAATTTATTTAATTCACATACGTAAAAATGAAACATGATGCATTGCAATGTCTTAAAATTAAATCGACATGAATTACTTCATCTGAGAGGTAAAACCTTGAACATAATGAATACATGAGCGATTTTCGGCATCTGATCATGTAACCATATTATTTATGTTACCCGGACCCTGATGAGTCCGATTAGTCGATTCCAACGATACACTCTCTCAGCGATTCCTCGGAGAGGATTGAAAAGGGAGGGTAGGGACAAAGAGTACAGGTTGTTACCTTTCCCAGTAACTGTTTATTTCTCTCTCTCTCTCTTTCGCATACCGACTTAATCTCTTAACAATAGGTACTTCAATATCCGAAGCATACTTCTGAAACGTAGAATGGTTCGGACAAAGATCTAATCCTTACCATCTTCACCAGAGTAATACGTTAAACGGTCAAGTCGATCGATCTATTACCCTGTTAATAGTGTTTTAGGCCAATACTGACTATGTGCCATGCTTTAAATGACGATTTTTAAGAATTAATTATGAAAACAAAATTGATGAATAGAGAGCAGTTACCGAGCCTCAGGGTCCCGCGTCGCGTAGCTCAGACTTGACGCACCTAGCACCACCGGATGAAGTCTATAATTCTTTGTTTTTTATTTGTAAATACTATTGAATATTATTTCGTTCGTTGTTGGTTACGTTTTTCTCTGTATTAATAAATTATTCTTCTGTTATTCTCTGTCCTCTATAATAGCCTCGAGCTATTTTTGGACTGAATTAAATAAATTAAATAAAAATAAAATTTATACTGAGCCGGATATAATTTCAACAGTATGATGCAAACGCTGGGCCTTATATTTAGAAGGAAGAACTCCAGCTTGATAAATAGGTTTTATAGAGGTGGGCCCTATGTAAAAGACCTCTAGGAAGACCATTACTTCACTGGAGAGATCAAATACTGAAGGATGTGAAAACACTTGAAGTAGATATAGAAATCATGGAAGTTTGAAGGTTGGTCGTAGGCGAGGATAAAAACCATCGCGTGTTAACACGTCTGCGGGATTAAAATTAAGTAAATAAGCATTACCATCGGCAATAAACTAAATTTTTGACCGAGCCATTTGAGAAAGCGTCTGACTAATTGAGTCAAAATACCACATTCTTATTTACAATAATGAGATTCAACTAGAATTACGTCCTTCTTCACGATAATCCCGCTACCTGCGAGGAAAACGGTTTTTCCCCCCCGGACGCGACGCCCTCTAGAACGTTCAAACGTAGCAAATCTCTGTTCCGAAGTTCATCTAGGAGCAAGGGCCTCTTCACCAAATCACGCATCGGATGAATCTCGTCCGTAAACTGACTCGCCGTCGACTGAGCGATGCTCCGAGCACGCTCCATAATCCCAAAGAGTAAGGAGGACCTCTTTGAAGAGGAAAACGAGCCACGCGCGACCTCGCGAGCCGTCTCTTCGGCGGGGAAAGGCACTTGGCGGTTGCGGATTCTCTTCCTTTGAGCCATCCTGGGAAATCGCGTGCGGGAGATACGTGCGTGCTTGCAAATTAAAAGATGGGGAAATGCGAAGCCGCCTTTACGCCTACACTCACCTGATACAAGTTCTGATTCTAACATTGCATTGATAGTCTCCCCTTAATCGCCGCTATAAAATTTTAATTTCTCACGTTAGTGAATCAGTACAAAATTCTTGAGCTACATGGAGCGATACACACTTGGCATCAAGTGTCTTTAAATAATAGAGGTGGATAATAGTGTCTCCCCGCGGTAATTTCTGGAATAATTGTAAAGATTAATTTTTTAAACGGCATTCCAATGGAGGTTTTTTGTTTCAATTGGAGGATATGTAAAATCCACGCGACTAGCAGAAGAATGATAGCTGAAATTGGACCTAATTGCAGATAAAAGTCGAGAACGATTGAAGAACAAGAGGTGGGGAAAAATTATCACCAGTTCAAGATAAATTGCCGATCACAAAGGACAAATTTAAAGCAATTCTCTGTCTTGAACATGACCATACGAGACTGGAACGATCTATCAGAAAAAAGTACATGAGCCCTTCCCGAAAAAGCTACGTAGTTTTAAAAATCTGTCAAAGAAGTAGATTTCATGTGCTTCTTATAATGCTTTCAATTGTTTTTCATTGTATGTTCGGATGTTCGTATTACCACCAGGCCAATGTCCCACTTGTAATGAATTAATAATTATTATAACAATAATAATAATAATAATAATGGCCTATCTCTCCTGCTCGTTACTCTTAAAAGGCAATGAGGAGATTACAAATTCTAGATATAAATAATTTAACAATTTGAAGTAAAAGCAAATGAAATGTATCCGTTACCGGTAGATATGTTTCTTTGACTAAGTTCATCACCAACTCAGTGAAAGGGAGATACGACGGAGAGATATGGAGATGATTCACGCGAGGACACAAGTAAGGAAGCTCAGGAAGGTGAAAACAACGGCGTTCACTCCTTCCATATCCTTCCTAAGGGATACGAATAACCCTTAGACGCTATATCCAATAGGGTAGTTTCCTTCATCAAAGAAAACGAAAGGCATTGAATGCGATTCGTTACCCACAATTAGTGTATTCATAATATACAAATTATTTGGTTTTATAAATCCCAGTTTAGGCGAATGGCAATGGTCAATTTTAACCGAATTTGAAAAATGCCGGATTGGCGCCCATGCGATGCCACTCCACGTGACGTCACAGGGACCTAGTTTCTATACGAGTAGATAGGAGTTTTATATTGTCTGAGATTACGAATGCATGCATGAGGCACAGACTTCAGGGATGCATCTCTTAATAACCACCTATTAAAACTGCCTATGGTCGGAAAGTTTCCTTCGTTTGATAAGGTATTAATAATCCTTATAAAAAGCAAAGCGTTACCAGCTAACAGGGTACTCTGCTACCATCTAGCAGCCTGCATCGCACATATCCTCGCCCCAACGACACCTCACACTGCAGCAGCGAGAACCAGAATGACGTCACACGGGATTTTCCCAGCATTCATACTTAGCCGTCACGTTTTCGTGCGCTTGAAATTTTTTCACTTTTCATTTAATCGCGAAAAATAGGTATCGTCATTTAAAAATCTAAAAGCTTGCTCCAGGATTAGTAATCTTACGATTCAGACAATAAAAAATAATAGTAAACCACCCTATTCTCTCATTTCGCCGACTTTTCCCTCAATCATCAGATCAAAGTTTAAATCAGTTAATGCACATTAAATTAGAAATTTTTAAACCAAAGATGCATATAAAATCAACCATGAATTAAAATCTCTTTCAAAATATGCATGCTTTTGCTGCAAAACGACCCAATGAATGAAGCAACGGGAAAGTAAATATTTCGAAGAATACACCTTTTTCTCCTTGAACTCTGCGAAATGCCATGCTTTTTCCTGACATGTCACCATTAAAAAATCTCGTCTATCTTTAGTAAAGAGATAATTTAGGTCTAATGACAAATTCTACATATATCAAAGAGGATGTCTGCTTGTCTGGTCCCTATGAATTTCCATATGGCGGCACGGTTGAGACCAAACTTTGTTTACAGGTGTATCTAATACTCCTAACCCCAATAGTGCTACTTTCGGTTGCAAGTTTCCCACATCTCTGGGTAGTACTATAGTACCCGAGCAACGCCGGGTGGCCTTCTAAGAATATATAAAGGTTTTTCTTATTATTTGACTATCGCCTCTATCGAATCCCCCACAAACTATTTCCAGGTCAGATAGAGGAGATAAATTAAGAGAGATATATTGCCGAACTGATAGATATGGGAATACGTTTTTACCCGCATCATGAAGGACTGAAAAAAATTCTATGCGCAATTTTGTTTGAGCGCTTCCTCTTTATTTATAATCCTACCACCCCTATTGTCCTACTACCCCTAAGAAAACATCACCAATAGCTACAATGAACCGCGAGAATTTCGATGAATAAACCAAAAGAAATTTCAAAAGAAGTGACATAAATTTAACTCAATTAGGAGTCAAATTTGTCAACATCTTACCCAAAAATTCTACAAAAAAAGACATTTCGACTTTTAAAATAATGGATCCATTTCATAGTTAATGTTGATTAAATTATTTTAGAAAATGTTATGAAGAGATGATATGACAATTCAATAATCAATGCCTCGCGTTTACCAAACAAGTCGCAATCATGTTTGAGCTTTCGCTATTTATATGTACTCAGATGGCTGGTGTCCTAACACTCCCCGCTTAAAACCTTTTCAGGCGGCTTGCGAGGTAGTATTTAGATGTAGAATACGTATCATATCCTTCGTTTACCATCGTACTATAGTAGACGCGATCATGAGAATAAAATAAAAGAAATAGACTGCAAAACAGAGAGATTTAAAATGTCATTCTTCCCTCGTGCTATTAAGGATAGCAACGTTGTCTCAATTGATAGGATTAATGGCGTAGCTCGCTAGGATCACTCATTGCATGTTTTTTTCCGTAGTTCTAACCTTGCAATTAATTGCTCTAGGAAATACTAACCATTACCAATTTTTTTATGAATAAGCATGTATATTTTACTAGTGTGCGTAATATTTCTATGACCGTGCGGTGAGCATGTGGCGGTCCTCTTGCATGCTGCATGTTGGTGATTGGTCACCCCCTGCCAAACACCCTAGAGGTGGCTCGCAGGGTATTATGTAGATGTAGATGTATCATGGTCGTCGCATCGCAACATGGCAAATGCCCTAGATGGAAACTGCGAGGGAGCAATGCCGGTATATTTAGCTCAAGGGTGCGGGTGGGATGCGGGAGAGATTGTTGGAGATGATTCATGTGAGGACACAAGTAAGGAAAGCGAGCGGGAGTGGGCCACTCTGTCATGGCGGGAAAGCGGATGCCAAGTTTTTGCGACGCTCACAAGAGGGGAGTAGTGTCGTTCCCAGCATCCCCACTCTCCATCCGAGGACCCCACACCCCCTGCCGCACGCCCAGAGAGCAAGAAATAAGAACGAGATGCTTTAATGGGCGACTCCCTCCTACACACGCTCCATCTACTCCACGCATCCACCATATCTACCCCCTCAGCCACTTCGCCCGCCATTCCAACCCATCCCACCTCCAAAATCCACTTCTCTTCTGCTTCCTCTGCCCCCACTAATGCCCCCTTTCGTTCCGCTACACAGTTACACTGTGCCACACATATTTGTGTACAGGAATTCTAGTACCTACCTACTTATGTATCGGTTACTCAGACCGATACTAGTGTTAATTAGGGTTCCGCGATGTTCGCGAATGAAAATTTACAAGCCCTTACTTATTTTAATTATTTACTTACTACAATTACACCGACAACAACACTTTATTGGCCTTTACATCGAGATTATTATATATTAGCAATATAACACGAACGTCCATGTCTTCAATAGGGGCAATTACCCAGGCGGGACTCGAACGCGCGACCTTCGGGATGGAAGGCGAAGACGTTACACCAAAGCAGGTCTTATGCCTGCTGGCAGATTTTCTGTGTGTCAGTAGGGTCCCAACATAATCAAGGATCGAGTAAAAATCGTTAATAATGCAACAAATACATAATAACATTGCATAAAAGTTGGAAAAATATTCAGATAAATGTTTGAGAAAATCAAGTGTCCTACGAACATGAGTAAGTTGCCCCTTTAACACGCGAACTCCAGGATTAATAATAATCAATTCATCAGGGTACATGAGAATTAAGATAAGCACTTTGACGCTCAAGTATATGAAGTAATTCAATACCTTTTCCGGCATAAGAGTTAACACCCCAGTGTACTTGATTACTTTCCTCTGACAGTCTCTCACCCGATTTTGAGCGCAGAGAAAAAAAAATCTCCCTGGCAGAGATTTTTGTAGTTGCTCAGAGAGATACGCAAAAAATTTTTAATTTATCAAAAATAGGTAAAAATATCTATGGCTCTTTAATATTAGTACACTATGAGAAAATCTGAGGTAGTTAGAAATCTATTTCAAATGTATTTTTTATACAACCCCCGCCATAGACTTCCTATTGAAATATCCAGAAATTATAACGTGGCACTTTAATTGGCTACTGCCCCACTATCTACGTGCACGCACTCCATCTACTACACTCATCCACCATATCTACCCACATAGCCATTTCTCCGTCCTCGTGATTCATTCCAGCTCCAAACTCCGTAATCCCCTTCCACCCCGGGACCTGTACCGTTTCACAGCTACACTACCAATGTTCGCAATGTCTGCAAATAAAGGAATATATGTTCCTAAATGTAACAAAATAATTCACCCAAATAATTGAGGCCATGTCTTTATCAGAGAACTCCAGTGGTCATAGGATTTAAAAAATACCTAAACAATTGGATTGATTAAAATAAAATTATTTTAACGTTACTTGGATGAATGACTTAATAGCGTTGGAACCACAAAGTACGATTCCTCAAACTATTTAATTTTTGCCGACAAGTTCCGACGACTGTTGCGTCATTTACAAGACGTACAGGATGAATATAGTTTTAAGTCCGGATTTAGAGTCAAGCGGACCATGTTCTCTGGTACAATTTATCGTTTTTATCTGTGACTATATTAAAAAAAACATGCATGCTATTTAAATCGACAACGCAAATATTATTAAATATGTAGTTCATTGACGACGGGTTGGATGGAAGAAGGGACTTCATCGTCTGAATCCCGCTCTAATAATATTGTAGTATTATTATTTATCCAACAGCTGAAAGAGTTCAGAGGATATCGGAGTAGGTTTGGGGTGGATTAAGGAGAACAGTCAGGGAGTTACGCGTAATCGGAAGATTTCTCATTGTTCTTTAATCTGCTCTGATCATATTTCATCATGCTTCTCTATCATTGACAGTATTCTGTCGAATAGTATTTCCACTTCACGAAAATATTTTCCATTCATCCAATCGCCTGAGGAACCAAACACTTCATCGCCATTACATACAAATTTTGCCCTTAATTTTCCACTTAGCAAATTACAAAAGATTTTATCAGTTCCAGCTATTGTTTCAACCTTATTCAGCCACCTCAGAATTATTTTCCGAATTCCACTCGAGATGAACGCTTCGTAAATGACATTTGGCACCGGAAACCATTTCTAAATATTAAGCACCTGAGTTGAAGCCGCGGAAATTTTCCCGCAATGGGCAAAATAACGAAAAAAAACTGTTCAAAGGCCTCCGTATCAAGGTTTAAATTCGTTGGGATATTTATTAGTTTTTTTAGCGAGGCGCAGAGTGGGCAGGTCACAGCATTTTAGATAAAATAACATTTTCAGGGGTGGACGGAATAAGAGTTACCTATTTAAAGTAGTATTCATTCCATTATTTTATTTCAAGAGTAATTTTGTCGGGTGGAATTTGCCGGGATACTCATCCACTCACATATTATAATCATTACGACTACAAGGGTTGTCTCCGGAATAAATTACCATACATATCCATGAATGGCATTCGTTAGATGTTAAATAAATAATTTATATTGACTAACACACCACAATGACAATGTTGAGGCACCATGCCGGAAACTTTATTGCGCGCTGCGGTTCTAAACTTAAAAAGTGGTTGGGTATTCATTGCTTGCATTTCTTCTTATAATACGTGCCAAGACGAGAATCATGAATAGGTATCTAATTTCTGGTGACATGCGAATTAGCGCAACACACAGTGAAAGTAATTTTGAATAAGTAATCAAATTCCACTGATAAAATTTTTCATTCCATTCTTCATTTGTAATGATGTTGCGTATAGAAAACATATTATGCTCTCAATCTCCAGAAAATATTTAAGTTTCAAACCCTGCGCCAGTTCACGAAGTAATAAAATAGTAGTTAGTAAGTTCATAACTGCGGAGTTACTGCAATAAATTACGTTACAACAGAACAGGCAGCAATTCAGACCAACTGACATTTTCTTTAAAATAGAATTGCATTCTTTTATAGTTACGCCTCCCATTTTATTAGCAACATTTTTTCAAGATTGGAAAAATAACTTTGCCTCTACATTTTGAAACAACATAAGAGCAATCTTATCGCTTATATATTGTGAGTAATCTGTGGAAATACTTGTAATTTAAAAAATATAAATTTATTAATTCACTGAGTTTCCGAGAGATATCGTAAATTTTCCGAAAACTCCCACCAATTTTAACAGCTTTACATTGAATTCGCACTTCTTGTTAGTACAAAGCCTCAACAGTAAGTTCCTTAACAAAAGAATTGCTTAAAAAGAATTGAAAATCCGCAATGCGTTGAAAATTCTGAGGCCTATTCTTTCGCTCGGTGACGCGGTGCGAAGATCTAGATATAGAACTTAATATATATTTTCACGCCTCCATTCCATTTATTCCTCATGCATATGGAAATTCTTCTGACTTCTTGGCCACCCCCAGCGCCTGCATTAAAGGTTTTCGCTTTAACTGCACGCTTTGTCCTTCCCCCACATGGACCTCCACCAAACAACACATTAGAATGAAAGCGATGGTCTTTTAATTTTTTGATTCTTATATAAGCTTAGAGAGTAAGCTTAGTGGAGTATTATAGCTAACAGTTTCCTCTAAAATTCTTTCATTACAGTAAGAAAAGAAACACGAGATCGTGCTTGTGTACTGCAGAAGATTTCTTATGGCGATGAATTCAGAAAAACGTGCTTCGAGAAAAATGAGCTCGCTACTTCAATTTTCTTACTGTGCTTAAAGTGCAAATGAAAAACTTCCGAACCTTAGAGTGGCTTTGTCTCACAAAGATTGCCGTTAGCTGACTATCGCGTCCCGTAAAGTATTCAATGAGCTTGAATTGAGTTCGTGTGGTGACCGTTTCTCTTGAATTTCAGGATATAATTGAACATTAGTACTACAATAAACGATATGTATTAATACGAAATAGAGTCTACTAAAAGTTTCTATTTCCTTCTAGAACCTTTGATCACACAGTTTATTTAAACATTGCAGTTACAAATGACGACGATGTAATGAAAATAAATAGCTGCGTATTAAAAAAAAGAGCAATGAAATTAACTTGAAATGATTACTCATAAAAAAACTCAGAATCAGAATACACATTTTTAGAATCATTATGGCTGTTTCATTATTACAGACACACTTCCAAAAGCAATCAAAATGCCCAAGATTTTGGCCGTTGTTGAAGAAGATAAGCTCAATAGACTTACTAATATTTTATATCACAGCATTTAGTGAAACTCACTTCATGTGACCACTCATTTTATATAGTATGAATAGATTTTTAATCTGGCAATTTTGAAAACTGAGTGGATGCATTCAAAATCGTAAACACAAATTTTCACCAAAAAGATCACGTATTCACAGTCTGATGATTGTAATCAATTGAATTCTCAAAGAAAATATAATTTTCATCACTCTAGAAAGAGAATAAAACCTGGTTCACTTTAAAGGCCCTCAAATATGAAAGCAATATGAAAGAAAAACGTTCTCATTTCGTTTGTATTTTGATTACTAAAAAAAACATTTTTAACTTAATTGAAATACATGATTACACGATGATTGCATTAGAAAAAAATTACTCACAATGGGTACACTATCCAATGTTCAGCCTAAGGCATCGGTTCGTATCACACTTACCTGAAAAGGAAGGTAAAAAACATTAGTCCATTGATGAAAATTGCATGGGAAAAACATTTTTAAGTTCGCTTGGCGCGAATAGGATGCAAAAAAATGAGTAAATTTAACAATTTAAAATTCTATTGAAGGTCTACCAATGTGAGCAAATTGTTCGCTTTAGTTCTCAACTATGGCAGTAACATAAAGCCATGGGAGAAAAAAAAATGAACAAGCGCTTCACTGGGAACTCAAAAATTCCGAAAGAAATATCGTTTACACAGGACATGCAGTAAAAACAAATAGAGTCCATTACAGGAGACGCTCACAAAGCAATATGTTCTCCCGGTGGAGAAAAAAATACGCCGAACTTGTTTGAAGGCTACAAAGCAACAAAATATCTGCATTTTTCTCATAAAAGAAAAAGTCCACCTCAACCTACATTCCCGGGGAAAATGAACGAAGGAGAAAAACGAAATTAACAGTGCATCACAAAGTTATGGCTCTTTAGGCTGTGCACACAAGGGAGACATAACCGCTTGTGCTCTGGATGCATGGAAGAAAATCCCGAAAAAAGCCAGATGCGAAAAAAACTATAAAAAGTCGATGAAAATAAATTCGTCAGCAACCAATGCTGAATGGGTGAAGGCATACTACAAGAAAAACCTCTATTTAGCGAGTCCATTGTTACCACCAAAACCAATTTCGAAACGAAATGACAAATTTTCAGGGATGGCTTCGTCCCGCGGAAGTGAATAAAATTTATAAATCGCGGCGATGCGGGCTTAACTTTCACTTCCAATTTCAATTCAAGCTCTTCCGCACACATTTGTACAGAAAGAAGAAAAGGCTCGCGGGGACAAAGTACATTTCATGTACAGTCACACATGCATCGGGAAATCCTACGATAATAGAATTCGGATTCGTCAACACAATGCAGGGATACTCCAACAACACACAGACCGGATGCATCCCGATGAGATTTCCAGGCACTTCACAATGGACCATCGAGATAGGATTTATATTACTTCCTGTGGTATTGTGATTGGATCAAAAAAATACTCCAAATATATCTGTTTTCAATGATATAATTTGAATTCAATATAGAATGCCTTACAAAGGACCCGGCTCAAAACGATTTACCAACGCCCTCCGACTAAAATTGAACATAAATTATGCACGCAATCTAAAAATTGGAACGGAAAAATCTAAATCTGCATTTATCCGAAATAGTATTCACAGAACGGTAACATTAACAATAATAATACAGATTATGTTCAAAATGAAATAAGCAAGGCACGATCAATAACCACAATTTGCTCAGGCATGAAGCAAAATTTATGGACAGGGATGATTATAAAGAAAAATACCTTTGGATACTCCAAAAAAAGGCACCAAAATGTCAAAAATGAGATACAATGTTTGGTACGCGGAAATTTATAATATTATCGAGAGTAAACAATAAATTACGCATATATGTGTTTTATTATATGTTTCAGTGACACAACTGCGTTCATTAAAATTAACTGTGAACAAATAAAATTTTTACCCATGAATATGTAGAAATTGGTTTATTTACAGTAGTCAACGCCCTACGGTGATTCAGGAGACAGAATAATAACAAATGGTGTGAAGAGCACACACTGTGTGTTGGGCTGTTTCGGATTTTAAGGCAAGAAATCGACTATTAGAGGAGATCCGATAGAGTACATATTAGACATCGTTAAACGATAAGCATTAGCCAGTTCTATGAGAGGAAACTATCGTCACTTAAATACCATTCATTAAATAATCGTGCAATCTTTGTAACTTTACAACACCCATTTTCGAGAAATTACTACAAAGCTTGCTTTGGGTCCTTAAATATTCCACACTTTCGTTAGGAAATATACACATGTGCCGGTTTCTTTAAATCGCGAAGTAAAACATATTACCAATTTATGACCAAAATCACACAGGTTTTCAATGATGTTCAGGAAATGTTCACTTTCAATTCGAAATACCTAAGGATGCACTTAAAACTTTCATCTGTTACTAACGACCTACACGCATGTGTTCTCCATGAATATTAACGACAACAAACTTCACACAAAGTAGAAGATTTGTTGTCGCACAGACATTAATTTTCTCACAAAGAATGACGAATCAGAATACGCTTCTGATATATTTGAGATGCACCTGATGCTTACGAAATAGAATACCATCAGCAGGTTTCCACTCACGAGGCAAGAACAAAATGTGCATTTGAGCTGATGAGCATGATAGGATTAGGAACAATCACGCGTAATTGATCTTAAAATACAACTTAATTCAAGCGAAAGTAGTAGAGACACTACAATGAGTATTGATAGAATGGTATAACTCGACCATGTGTCCTTTGAAAAAACACAAACAAATAAAATTGCTTAATCAGGGTTCCCACTCTATCTTAATTATAAAATTCACGGTTTTCTCCAGGTTTTCACGGTCAACATGCCTTCGAATTCACGGTTTGTAGATAAACCATTCAAGGCAGAAATATTGATCACGTAACAATCATCGGCCGCACTTAAACTACAAATTCAACAAACGCGACAGACACCGCGAATCCAAACGCAGCAATGAAATTTCTATCTCTCCTGACGTCACATATCGTTTGTAAAATTCAGATCCGGCAAAAGGTTGTGAGTGAGAAAAATAGAGGGACCAAAGGTGCCAGAGAAGTTAAGAGGAGTCTGAATTTTCGCAAGTGTTAATGAACACTTTGTTTACCAGTCTTCCGGCTTTGGTACAGGCTTAAGGTCAATGTGTCATCGTGGCACACGGACCAATAACTGCGCTTCGAATATACGCGTGCAGACAAATCCGTGGCCATGTCTGCGCGTGACGTACCTTGAAATATGAACGAAATATCCATTTTTCTTCTAATCGGTCAATCGTAGTTCTACCATCGTAAAAATCAAGATTGTAAAAAAGGTTGTATGACGAAATCACGGCTTTTCCAGGTTTTTTCACGGTATACGAAATTCACGGCTTATTCACGGTTCTAAGGTTTTCAAGGTTGAGTGGGAACCCTGTTAATACCTAAGTGTGCAAAAAATCCACAGAAAAAAATCATTCGCCTTGACCAGATTCGAACCCGGATCACTCGATTTCCGGTCAAGCACTTTAGCCAGTAAAAATACCGAGGCGTCATTATTTCCTGTTGTAATGTGAAGAATTTTAACAGCCGAGATCAAAATCATTGAGTCACCGTTCCACAAAACGTATTATTGAGTACAAATGCTATCTCCTCTCTGATGCTATTGAGCGCAGATAAGGGTTAGAGGGAAGCAGCGTATGAATTCAAAAGAAATATCCCTTCATCCCTCAAAAGATTGTTGAGAAACTCATCCGTTCAATGCAAGGAAACCTCACGAAAAAGGTTAAACTTAGACGAGGGATTTGCTTCCGTTCCCGAGGGGGGGGGGGGGGACAGCGGATGTTTGCCCAATCGTGCCAATGCACCAATTGGCCCGGGGGAACTCGCTTTTTTGACTTCGAGGGAAAGCGAGAGTGTGGATCGAGATCTCGGGGAACCGGAGCCAAAATCTTTTCCACTCGCGAGGCTCCATTCATTGTTGACCGACAGAGGAGATAGGGGTGTGGGAGGATGAATGGAATGAGGATGTAAGGGGGACGAAACTGGTCCCTGGGACCAACGTACGCGCTGAATCCGTCTATCAAAGGGTACTCCTTGTAGGTAATAGCCAATCATAAGTGAAATAATCAGAGAATCGATATTTTCTTTAGTAAAATGGATATATGATGAGCCCAGCCCTTGAATACCTTTACAATAGAGCTATTTTCTTCAATATTTTCCCAAAAATACAAACGTGGAAACTTAAGAGATAGGTGCACTTTCAGGCAATTAATGTATCAAAGGCACGATTGATTATCTAATGGCAAGGAAATTGGTAATACCAGGAATTTTTAATAGTAATTTTTCAACAATTAATACTTATGAATATGCTCATTGTTAGGCGATAAATTTAATGGAATAAGATTATTGATAAAAACCAATATCACCAAATTGGCGGCCCACTTGGCAGAACGTTGAGATACTTATCGATCGAGCCAAACTGTTTTACACCTCCTCCATCGGTCTTATTCATTTTTAACTGAGAGGGGAGATGAGTTGGAAGCAGAATAAGAATCCCAGAAGACAGAACCTTAAAGCAGGGTTAATGGACTAAGTCCGTCTTTCCTATAGTAATATTCAAGAGAGTGAAAGCGAATTATTCCTGAAAATTCCCCAAAACTATGAAGAAATTTTGTCATTAAGTTCATAATAAGGCTCTCCTGGCTTGATCTTAAATCAAGGAGGAAATACAGCATGGTTTGTTTCACATTCAATCTTCTCAAGTATGTTTGCCATAAGATGTGTATTTATGTCTTTCCTCCCTAGTCGTAAAAAACACGAATATTAAACATGACAAGAGCCGTGTTTTTTGTATGCGCCCTCCTAACCGATATAATTGATTTATTTGTTTATTGTCACGCTTAATGCTCATTTATTGTTATAAGAAGACAATAAGTTTTTATTCGAAGGGAAATTATTAAAGGATTCCTTCGTTTCCCTTAGGTCTACTTTCAACTGAACCTTGTCAATGACTGCAATTCTCCATTGGATTCCAGACTCATAGCACTGAAAATGAATTTAATAATATTAATATTGATAATAATTTGGCACAAATTATTATTTACACCGGCCTTAAGTTTCAAACAAGTTTTAAGCCACGAAAAAAGACACAACATAAGGCTGCTTCAAAGAGAAGTCGGTTGCATTCTATTAAAAGGGAAGGCACATAAATTGCCTTCATTCTCGCGCAGAGGAATGCTTGCCGAATCATACTGGCCCGGACGATCCGGCTTTTTTGACCGGATGCCTACAGCAAAGACGGGGAAAATCGAGAGTGGAGCAAGATCTTTGGGAAGCGGAGCCAAAATCTTTTATGCTCGCGGCGGCCCATTCATTGTTGACCGACAGAAGGGTTTGCGAGGCTGAAGAGGAAGAGAATGCAGGAAGGGATGAAGAGAGAGCCGGATGTATTCGCTTCCCGAAGAGGGGCGATGCTGAGGGCAAGCCACCGACTTCTTTAGATTAGGAGCGACCTCCAAGATAAGACACGTGAATCGCCCGATTACCCTTTTATCCATCAATCCACCGAAACATTCTAAAGAGTGAAATGAATAGCATGCGAGTTCATTGTGTGAAATTGTGACATGATAGAATGAAAAGTAATGCACAATAATATAAAATAGTATTTAAATGTAAAATGTAAAAAAGTATTTAAAAAATCGTATATTTTACCCAATTTAATTCCGAAGAAAGTTTCACACCCCATAGTAGAATGCTAAAATAGTGGCTAAAAACTGTATATCGATGTACATAATAATACAGCAGCGTCTGAATAAGAATATATTTCTAAGAACAAGAAAAATCGATTCTTACGGAAATAAAGCGTGAAGAAACACAACCTTCCAAGAAAGAACCGTATCCTGGGGCATGTGAAAGGCTTCCTGAAAAAAAGGCTCCTCAGAGATCACAGGAAACTTTTGTTTACCCAACAGCTCATCGAATATGAATCCAAATTTATATATTTCGTGTATACGAGCGATCATCATGATTCACCATCATAAGTCATCCATTCTAAGGTTAGTTTGGCGAAGTTCTCCATACTGCTCACCAATTTGGTAGCCTCTACATAGTATGACATATTTCTTCTCTTTTAGGTCATTAATAACTTGTCCAAAGTAGCCTTAACGTAAGCTAGGACAGGTTAAGTTAAGGCTATGGCAGCTTCTTAGAATTTAAGGAAACTATGAATAAGGGTACCTAACCAATCTAATCCAACTACCAAGTCTAATAGAAAATATTATGCTTTTCAATACTCCATTAACATCCATTTATGCTTTCCGTAGCAACAAGTATAGAATATTATTAAAAATGTTTTTAATAGGACAAAATCTAATAAAAAACAACTTTAGGCTAAAATCATGAATGTGAACTCCCACTTAACCTATTCTTCAAAACATTTGAAATTAACACTGCCATTCCTCATTACTGTAAAGGAAAATATTTTTTTCTCTCACAATTCCTTTCGAGTCTAAGAGAGACTTTCTAACACTTCAGACGACGATTCTTTCTTTCAAGTCGACGGGTTTTAATTCTGCTCCAGGAACATAGTCGACACCTGAGACCAGCTCCAGGCCATATAGAGACGTCTCCGTCGTGGAACCGAAAGCGACTCCGTTTTTTCCATGCAGCCATGAGGCGAAAGGAGAAGATATGAACAACACTTTCAGATGCATTTCGTTAAGAAAATTTATGCCCATTTTAAATCATAGAATTCGTCATAGTCTTCCTTAAGCAATAAGTATAAATAGCGCCAATTATAATAAGATTTAAATCATGATTTGTCAAGTAAGAGTAAATGTAGAATCTCAAAAACAGTTTACGCACATGTTAAGAGAATAACGGTGAAGTTGATTTCATTATCTTTTTCTTCAGAGATTTGTGAAAAATTTTAATAACCTGAAACCTTATGTCTTAGCTAATTACTAAGTTAAGTGCTATTAATTGCCATCTTTGATGGGATTTAGAAAATATCACTTTTTAACAGGTTTTATAGTGAAACATTGAGAAATATAAATTAAATGCTCCGCAAAATCCTGGTAAAGGCTACCACACGGAGAGTAGAGACGTAGAGCCGACGTACACTACCATACGTAAACAGAAAGTTAAAGAGATAAAAATAACTCAAAGCTAAAGATGACGATAGTTAACTTCCTATTTTCCATTACACAGCGAATTAAAAAAAATATGCTGTCTAACATTCTTTTCTCCAACTTAATAACCGAGTTTCAGTGCGAAAACGATTAATTTCAACAATATTATGGAGGAGCTGCGTCAATAAATATCACCGAAAATAAAGTTAGAAATTTCAGTGAGAGAATAGAACACCTGCTAACCCATCGTACGCCGCAAAACCCTAGCGGAGATGGCCAGACGCAGAGCGTTGCCGTAGCAAGAAGCGGGAAAGGAAGGTGGGGGAGGCAAAGAAAGAAATGCCGAGGACGTCGACCGGCTGAAAGGGAGAGGAAATCAGGCAGAAAACCCGGAGCAAGAGAAAGAATAATAAAAAATACGAGGGAAAGAGGAAAAAAATTATGAAAGAGAAAGGGGAAGGCAGCGGAGGAAAGCGGCGCGGACTCGGAAGGCCTTTATCGTTTGTGTGGAGGGGGAAAAGTTCTCAAAACGGTAAGCGCCGGGAACAAAGAGGAATTCGCGGAAAATCGATGATTTAGGGGAGGCGGGGAAAGAGGCGGAATGCTTAGGCGGAGAGGTTTCTCGATCGGAGACGACGATAGGGAGGGGGCGTTTAGGGGGTTTGAAGCCCCCCCCCTCCTCCGCACATCACCGAGGAAGGAAAAGGCATTGGGAGGCATCAAACGAAATGAATCTATCCATACAAATTTCTCCAAGATCGGTAAAAGACTCGTCTCAGGGATGCATAACTCACGCCTCGAAGAACTAACGCGTGGGAATGGATTGCAAAGCCAGAAAATAGTGGATTCAAAAGCTATCTCAGTCCTGATAACTTCCCAAAAACGTCTTACTACAGACCGTAGCTTCTAAAACATGAAATGAAATAGATCCTTGATAACCTGTTCTAATGAATGGGAAAACCCACATGAAGAGACAAAAACCTACTCATGATCAACATCTATCCCCGGCTATTTTCAATTTTGTTCAATTTCAATATTTTCTGCTTTCTTTAAATTTTTTGTTGAATTTTTTTAAATAAGTGGAAAAGAAAGGTAAAATGGATTAGATTAAGAAAGGAAGAGTAGGTCAATGTTTGGAGGGACTCCATAAGCAAGTATTCGTAGGACAATCCAATTAAAAGTTAATCAACGTTTTACTGTGTATATATCAAAAGTTAACTTCCCCTCCATCTGCTTTTATTCACGCACTGGCATTGCTGCTGCCGGTACCAGCTGCTTATCCTAACCCTTTAAGAAGGAGCCCTTTGATACAAATCTTCTCAAATATTCTATTAAATAGTCTAGCGTTAAAAAAAGGTGTGATGAAATGCCAATTTATATTTTATATTATTATGAGCACTAAATTACCGAAATATAACACTAAAATAAGCGCATAGCATAACGTTTTTCATCAAGAGTTTAAAATATCGCAAACTTTGAAGGAACAACATTAATCCTCGTCGATACGACACTTAAAATTTGTACTTTTCGATCAATTATGAGTACAATAACCAAACTATTGAAAAAGTTCTAATGCTTATAAATAGCTCAAATGAAAAGCATACGGCATCATCGATAAGATAAAGTTAATATTCATGCATAATTTAATGGTGAAAACAGCACCTGAATAATTATATGACACGTGGTAGAGTAAGTAATGGTCCAAAGGAAATTACATTAAGTCAACATTATAGCATGTGCTATATTTACCATCTTAAAAAAAAATTCTCTAGCAATAAATTTAAAAAAATAGAGTAATTCCAGCGATAAAAATCAATTCATACTTATGGATGTTTTCAAGATGGGAGGAAGTATATCTCTTGGATATGTGAGTCGCGCATCGCAGAATTTATGAAAGAGAATGGAAAACGTATGAGTCAATGCCAAAAAATATTTTACTCAAACTTGATATCTTTTATGGTGACATCGTAAAAGGTTTTAAACCATGCAGTGCTACGTTTAAAATGACTTTTAGCGCAAAATCAAACGAAGATGAAGCAGAAAATGCTTTAATGAGGTAAAGGAGAGAAAACATTATAAAAGATACCGCAATGATTCTAGCCATATCCAGTGGTTACTTAAAAATTGTGGTAATTGATCCATTTAAGGTATTTGAAAAATTATCATACCACTGAAAAATAATGGTAGGTAACGCTAGAAGATAGTTCTAATTAAATACTAAATCCCTGTTGATAAATCTGCATATCTCATCCATGCTATATTAGGCCCTACATTTATTCATTAATAGAAATAATGATAAAATGATTATACGAGGTAATATCAACAATGGTAAAACCTGTGAAGGTAAGGTGACGTTTATCGAATGGAATATTTTCCATTCCCAACATTTCCCCATGAAAAAGAACGAATGTTTCCATTTCGATTTATTAGTAAAAGGTAGTGCATAAACTGGAGCCATAAAGGCAAAGGACATTTCATAACCTACCTCAATTGTATGCCTATCCCGCATGTTCCGCTGCATTAATTTCTCTGCGGTTACGACTACAGCCTTCATCTCCCAAGAGTTATGCTTTCCAAAAGGTGAAAGTCACCGCTAAAATTTCACAAACATTATCATTACGAGTAGTGAGAACATTCACTCGGCACTTAAGTATACAAGACCTTTCACTTGAATTTTGCTCCGCATTAGGTGACAACTTATCTCATGTTCTCCTCAAGCTGTTTCCCGCACAATTCGTGTTGACACCTTTCCCATTTCGCCCGACGCCATGCTCTTCGAATCAAACGCTGAACCTACACGACGTCAATTCTCGGAGTGAGGTGAATTTACATAGCCGGAACTTGTTAACAGATTTCCATAATACTTTCATGCATATAAGCCAACTTCATTCTTGCAACCGAATCAAAGCAGGTAAACATTTCGACAGATATTTAATAACGACATAAATGATTGTATGAGTGGTATTGCATGCTTGTCTATTTTGCAGGCAAACCAATTCTAAGTCTTAAGCGAGATTAATTACCATTGATGAATAAATAAATCATCATGCCATACTTAACGTAAAACGTAACATACTTCAACGAGTTAAACGTCGAAATCAAAGACATCACTTGAAAGATTTAGGTGGATAAAATACTCGAAAAAAAGTTTACAGACGGATTTTGTTAAACATTTTTACATTTCATTAACTTTTATTTTTTTATTAAAAAATAATTAAATATAATGTATTAATCCAGGCATCTTTAGGTACAGGCTATGGCGCAAAGAAGAAAAACTCGTATGAAGAGCCTCCGTTAAACAGGTGTACTTAATTCCCTACGTAGCCTCGTTGAAGTTTCCCATAATTCACTACTGGATTCGTTCACGGACTCGCACTTCAACCATCGCAAATTAAAATTGTGACGGATCACTATCAAAACATAAAGGAAAATCTTTACACGTATTCCATGGAATATACCGGGCATCAATCAAAGCATTACCTTAGATAAGGAGATATCGCAGGGAAATCACTTTCTTTTTCAGGGTCCTAACCACTCCTACAATCTACAAATACAGGTCACCCTGATGAGAACAGTTAAAAAAACCGTCCATGTTTTCTATATAAATTAAGCCAATACATTTACATTTTATTAAATTTTATTTTTTTATTGTTGTATTATTTATTTTATTCTTTTATTGTCATGTAAGGAAATAAACACTATATCGATCTTTTTAAATATCAAAATAGTGAACACTATTAACAGTCTCGTCCATAAGATGCTCATCTTTAATTTTCTCAACATGACATCGATTTTAAAATCATTAAAAAGAAACTGCAGTGGGCTCAATCCGAATTCAAGTAACCGGAAAGTTTTGCTAACTAATTTTCAAATACCAGCAGTAGGAATGCATGTAATTGAATAAAATCAAATTTGCAACTACTCTATCAAAAAAAAATTCGAACAGAAATATTCTGGAAGAGGAGCTTCCATTAGTGATTCACATTCCTGGAAAAATTACAACAAAATTCGAATAAAAATTATTTCATTTTTGCTTTATTTCGCGTGCATCTCCTGAATTCAGATAGTGGTCGCCCAACGCTTCATGAGTCTAAAACCTATCATTCCAGTACACCCTCTACATTCTATTGGTTCTCCTCTCCCTAGCGACGGAAATTTACTATCCGTTTTCCTAGATTATTGGTGTTAAAATAGTCCCTAGATGTGTACTTACCACTAAAATCGTTTCATCATTGTGAGTTTAAATTTCTATGATGGAGTAAAAGATAATCAAAAAGCATCAATACAATAGGTAGGTAGCTAAGTAGCCTAGGTTTACATATTTACTGGGCCATGAAAATATGGAGTGATGTTGTCACTACAATCCTTTTGAGTGTACATATTAAAAGGAATAAATGTTTAAAATATATATGAGTTAAAGGAATCACTAAAACTTTAGTGAGAGCATGATTTCACAACCAACAATCAGAAATTTATTGATAAGAAATTCAGTGATTGTGTTAAAATTTACCGAGTAATCCATAGAGGTTGCGTCGTAGAAGTAAATTGAATCATACGTGGATGTATTTTCTGCCCGAGTAAGCTGAACTATCCCCGTTGCCTCACCAATCTTTTCTATATCTACCAACCGCCACTCTTAAAAAACGTGAGAACTCCATCCACAGAAAAACCAGCACCAAATTATCATGACACGTCACAGTAAACTCACCCGTAAACGGAATTTTTTAATATCCAATGTATCAGCCAGGATTAGAATTGACTTTTTATCCACACATGAATTTAGTAATTTCATCTAACGCTTGAGTTTGACAACTATTGCTTTACTGTTGAGGAATCCGCAGAGAAAGGGTAAAAATATACGTTGGTAAAAATATCTTGATGGAAAGGAGTCTTCCAAATTTAATAAGTAGAGTTTTATGCAGCCTAACTCCTCGTATTGATAACAATGCTATTTGGGAATGTATTTGGATTAATATTTATCGAGGCAAGAACATATTTTCTGAAGGCTGGATTTCTGGAAATCCCACAGCTTACGACGCAAGGGAGGATTTACTCATCAGAGGATCTTCTTTGGACCAGGGATGCCGCTAACCCTCAAAATCTTTCCCACCACTCGCCGTACTCCATGGACACGAGGAACCTCCACTAACCATCGCCGAATGTAAAGGGAAATCACAACAAAGACATTAAAAAATTCATCACACGTATTGACATACTTCCTAAAGTTAAATACGACGCATTAACTACGACGCAATATTTAAAAAATTAACGCATTTTAAGTTTAAAATTCTAAGATCGAATTAATTTCAAGGATAATGCATCAATAAGATATTCTGTGAGGCAGTATAGGAATTTACTTTAATATTTTTCCATGAATTACTCTAGTAATTGAGTAAGCATAACCCTCTTCAGCAGAGAGGTTACGGAATACGTTGGCTAAATCACTTGGTTTAAAAAATGCCATCAAATATAGCGCCGGTATCTCATCTAACCCAACAATTAGATGATATTGATGACTAAAGGAATGACTCCGTGGAATATTGTACACTCGTGACGAAAGAAAATAATTGCAGACGTTTCATTTAACCGTTAAATGCGTTTCACAACACTGTTTTGTTAAAAAAAGAGTTGCTCATTAGAGAGCATCATGAACAATGATAAGACACCGATTTAGAAGCTTTAACATAAAGTCTTTCGTATCGAACCGTATACCAAGACTGCGAGGCAGAACTACATTAACTCGGCTATGGATCTTCTCCGGACTAGAGAAACTGGGTTCTCTCCGTTGACCCGCAAAATATTCCCCACAATCCGCCAAGGACCCGAGAACCCTGGCTAACCAGCGCCATCCCCCGCACATTTTCTATACTGCGACCTCCACGGAGCGTCGCACAAGATCATTATTCCATATGCTCCGCTGTGCTTAGAAATGCCTGTGTGTCGAAAAGCACGGCGCGGAGCTGGCAAAACGGGGATAGCGGGTTTATCGATCCTCCGACGGCTCCATTGATCCGTCCTCTTTAATCCGCGTCCTTCTCGCCAGAAAAAAAAGTTGCTACCAAATAAATCCGTACGAGAGAGAGAGAGAGGGCTGCATGAAATATTTTCGCACTTTATACACTTCCAATATATTTTAACGACGATTTATGAACCACTTTTTTCAAACGCTTCGTCCGTAAATCCCAATTTCTATTCGCGAAATAAAACGTAATAATATAAGAAAAGCAGTCAAAGGTTAGGATGCTTTTTCACTCTTATTCTGCAATTTATTTTTGTCTAGACAGTCTTTACATTTCGTATGAGCCAATGATTTCTTTATATCCAGTATTACTGACCAAAGTAACTCTTCAAAAGTCAAAATGCAAAATTTGCACTTCTTTTTCACTCTTTAAATGAATAAAATAGTGACCATATATTTGACTAAAGTAATATTCCAAGGCACGTAGAAAGGCCGGGCTTAAGTTTTTGGAAGTACATTTAGCTGCATTCAAAACGTTCATGTGGAGAATTAAGTTAATAAAAAATACAACTTTTACAACCATTTTCAAACCATTTCCAAAGCAACCTTTGATTTTTCAAGATAGCTACATGCTTAGTGGGTGCTCTCTTAGTAATACGTAACTTCATCATCAGGTTTTGTCCGAATATATTGTGTAAGGCATATTTAATTATATTTAACGCTAAACACTAAGCAACGACATTAATGGAGACAGTAATTGATAAAAAAGCAAAAGAAGGGCAGGAATACTTCATACATGGTAAGTAATTGGTTGATTATACAAATGAGAAGTCAATCGATAGTGCGGAAAGTTAACCCTCTAGAACTGAGCGGATACATTTTTCTTAGTAACATTTTAACCCGTGGTCTACACCGTGATGTACTCCTCAAGCTGCGGGAAAAATTTCAGATGAAAAAGAATAAGAGAGGTGCTATTTTGCTCGCCTCTGACCAAATCTTGAATATGCAGCGAGCATATGGGATGCAGTACAGAAACTCTCCACGAGTTAAATTTAAAAAAATGCACAATACGTCCATTACATCTGCAGCAACGTGGTTCAGATGTAATGGACGAAAATGATACCAAGATGTTCTACGAATTAGGCTGGGAGCCGATAAAGACTCGGACGCTGCGATCTAGGCTTTGATTGCTTGAGCAATTGAGAATAGATATCTCACAGAGGGACACGGAGAAGAGCCCCGCCATGTTACCTGGACCAACGGAATCTATAAATTAAGAGAGACAATTTTCTGAACAGCTAGGTTAAGGATTTCGCTTTCGAAAAATAAAGGACTTTAATAAATTCTAGGCGGAACTTCGTTAGAGTATTTTCTGAGACGATGTAAAACTCCTATCGACTCTTATAGAAACTAGGTCCCGGTGAATTCAAGTGGAGGGGCGTCGCATGGGCGCCAATCTTGCCTTTTTCACAGGCGGTTAAAATTGACCATTGCCATTCGTCTAAACTGGGATTTCTAAAACCGAATAATTTGTATATTGTGAATAAACTAATGGAGGGTAACGAATCGTAATCAATGCCTGTCGTTTTCTTTGATGAAGGAAACTACCCTATTGAGGCGGCTTGCGAGGTAATATGTAGATGTGGATGATATCTTTGAGTGGCAATATGTTCTTAATAGGAATTGAGTTCAGCACGCACGAGTTTCAAATTACGAAATTAAAGGCGATTTCTTGAAACCGGAGCCACGCTGGTTTTGGTGCGACGTCTCGTGTAATGAAACTCGATACTTTTCCACGTGGTTGCTTAGATCTTTTTCATTACATTGATAATACGTTCGACGTTGGAATCGGGTTTCTCATGTTCGGGATTCAAATTCAAGCAACAAATATAACTTTTTGAAATCTCAGTCGCACTTGAACACGGCTTGTGCCGGTGTGACACCTTGTATGTACATGGAAATTTTTAATTTTTTCGCCCGACATCTTCGAGAGTGCTTGCCACAGCTGCTGGCCTACTGGAATTTTAAAAATACTATGCTAAATTCTTTCTTTCTTCACTTTCTTCTCTCAAATTTCACCTCAATCAACACGTATATACGAGTTATTTTCGAATTAAGAGTTCTAGTCTACAGCCAAATTGTCCTTCCCGTCGTAAGCATTGTCAGACGTGGAATTGTTTATCATGGAGTCTAGTGGTTCAGCATCAAACATCACAAGACGTGGCAGTATCCGCATTCTTAATAAAGACGCCAAAAAAACGAATATTTAACGAAAAAAGGACGTTGTGTAACATGTAGTGGGGCAAAGAATGTAAATACTATAGTTCGGGAAATTTGAATCCTCCGCATTTAAACCTTTAGATAAATTCAAGAGCGGTGTCTTTTCTAACTAAGTTAACCATATGGTACGGACGCCAACATACTACGGAAGATCATATCATATAAATAAAATAAGAGACATACATTGTAGAATAGACAGATTCAGAATGTCTTTTTTTCCACGACCAATAAGAGATTATAACGACAGCGATAGTACTCATAAATAGATTATATTACTCGTAGTGTAGCCTACTAACCTATGTAAAGCTTAATGCATATTTCTTAATTTTATTACTATTTCTAACAGCATTTGGTAGTATAATTTGTTAATATGCGTGACGTTTTATGTACTGTGTGGTGTGCATGTGGGAGTCCAATTGCATGCTGCATGCTGGAGATTGATCACCCCTGCGAAACACCCTAGAGCTGGCTCGCAGGGTATTATGTAGATGTAGATAGGATTTCTGGATTTGAATCCGGGCCTACTGAATGGGAAGCCAATACTTAAGCCACCTCGCAAAACCGAACCCCTTTCAAACTGATATTTTTTGCAGAGAGCAGCGACCAATGGACTGGCGCCACGTCAGATGTCTGTCTTTCGAGAGGCGGAAGGACGAAGAACGGCCAATGGAGATGTTTCCCACTGAAAATAATAACAGCAACTCCCACGGCAGCTATCTTCCCCGCCCACATACACCGTCACCCTCCACCGCACGCCACTGCACGCTCACATTTTTATTCGCACACCTCGGCCCCTATCTCCCTCGGAATTATTATTATAATTTTTTTAACACTTTCGCCGGCCGCAATTAAGCATGGAAATATTCACCGTCACGCTGAAGGGTCAAGGCGGAGGGACGGCGAGTCGGAAAGTCGAGCAGACACGTGGAGCAGCTAGGCGGAGTGAAAGGCTGTTTGTGAGCATAGGATAGCTGAGTGAGCGGCTCTGATCTCCTGCAACACTTCCCGGGTAAATAGATAAGATAATGTTTCAGCAAAAACTCTGCAGGGGGAATCTTACCATAATATGATTAACTAGATTGAATGCTACGTGTGATTGGACGACGAAGCTCCTCAATGCTTACAGCAAAAGTGTACCTCTTTTGCAAATTCATATTAAGGCCCATCGAAAGGGCACCACACAAAAAAGTAATATGATTCAAATGCCAGTAAGCACGAAAGAACGTCACTTAACATCTTGTAAAGGTAACACTGGGACAGATTCATTTACTATACTTTGTTTTGTTGTTTCTGTAAGTAGATCATTGTTTTCAAGTATTTGTGTTTGAGATCTTTTTGGACATGCTCACACTAGGCCATCATTCGAAGATTATCGCAGTTTTCTCACGCCCTTTATTGTTATTCTTAATCATCTCATGTCTATTGTTTCCAATGTATTGGAAAAGTAGAAAAGAAAACTATCCAATATCAGTTCAAAAAAATGGAGTCAACAACAATTGCCGCACTCCACCTCTGCTGCTCATTATAGCCCGCTTCGTTGTCCTCCTCCCATCAATCATCACACACACACATCCAATCCAAAACAGCTCAAAATTAAGTGTTACAGGTTTGGCTTCAAATCTTCTCCCGTTTATATTGCAGTGCGGTAATCGGAACAACAAGACGGCTACAATAATTCAATAATTGTACGAACTCAAGGAATAAGCATTAGCTCGAATAAAATTTCCAACTAAAATTCATAAGATCCCATTTACAACTCCCATTAATTTTCTTCTTGATCAGTACGTTGGCAATTGATCATAGGCAATTATCTTCACACAATATTTATTGCAGTTGCCAATCTCCATTCGCTATTCCGTTAATTTTTTCCGACAGGAATGTTATCCCTCTCGGTGCTGTGGAAATGGATTTTCATCAATGGCAGGCACACAATTTTAGCTAGGGAGCAGATAGATATGAAATAATAATGATTTTAAGTGAGCTAGAAAAAGGCCGCAAGAGGACCGAAACGGGAAATGCATTGCGACTGTTCTATCCCATCCTCACAAAAGTGCACACCCAACTCCCATTCTCGATAATCATCAACGACAGCAGACATCAATCGTCTGATAACGGCTTTCGACACTTGGAAACATGCGACCCGCTAAAGGAACTGGGAATGAGACGAGCACTCGCCGGATGTGATGCCAGATATCGGTCATAGGTCGATACTTCCTTTGTTATCGATTGTCGATTGAAACTTCGAGCGGCTTCAAAAGGCTGAAGGGAAAAAGGTAGGTACTGCGGAGTGAATGGAGCTTTGAGTCCGCGGGAGAGATGAGTTAGGGCGATAGATGTCTTTATCAAAGGCCGCTGCACTCTTCAATCCAATCCTCCACACGTCATCCTAGGCTTATCTCGAAATAATTTTATCCCTGACCTCCCTCGGCGTTCGTAGAATTCCCCGATGACCGATTTTCAGAATCTGGTCCATCTAATCCGAGACGCATCCCGAGACGATAGGCGATGGCAATATTTCCCGCTATCCTGATGTCAAAATTCAGGTCAGCATAAGCCAACAGAGAATCTGAAGGTATAGACGACTCATATTGAGAATGTTAAGGGGAGGTAAGGCAAAGATTGACCGTCAATAAGGGCATTTCTCAGCTCAAGAGAGGAAAAATTAAATGGATTGGTTCCTTTCAATGGTATTTGGTCGATAAAAGCTTGACAATTATACTTATTTGCAAACGCTTCACTTTATTGCTGAAAGGAAGTCAGGGATAAACATGGTGAACAATATATATACGATGAGCCATTATTAGCAAAGATCATGAATATTTCTCGGGTTTTCAGCCAGTTTAATGCTTTTATGTACGTTTCGGAAGACGACTTGTCTCCCATCCTCAAGGTTGTGTTATTTTATGGAAGCCCAATTTCACACAAGTGGAAAAATTTCAAATTTCAGTGTGAAATTGGACTTCCATAAAGTAACACAGCCTTGAGGATGGGAGACAAGTCGTCTCCCAAAACGTCGGCTTATATAAAAGCATTAACCTGACTGAAAACCCGAGAAATATTCGTCAGAAGTATTCACCAGGAAAAATTAAAATCGTTTATTAGCAAAGATGATTGATTCAAAGCACATACCTTAAGAGACATGACTCAGAAGATATAATAACGATTATACTGGTTACGTAGCAACAATGTTCTACTTCTCATATACAAAAATGTTTTTACCAAACCATTTTCACGAGAAAACAATTTTGCCTATGATACTAGATAAATGAATAGTAAGAAATAAATTGCTACCTCCCCCAGTAAAATACTATCTTCTACACGTTACCCTAACCTTATCAAGAGAATATTTTATCATTGCTCTACCTTGGCGTTTATAGAATTACCTGATGCTCAATTTTCAGAATCTGGTCAATCTAATTCAAGACTGTATGAGATGGCGATTTCTGCCGCTGTTAAGACGGCAAAAGGTCAGTAGAAGATCTAAAATAATAGCTGTCTCTTAGACATTGAAACGGGAGAATAATACAAAGCTTGACCCACATTTCAACCCAAGCTTTGTTTTTTAAATATATTTATTACGTAGAGTTTGGCCGATAAAGTTTTGAACTGCATGCAATTGCCACTGTATCGTTACCTAAATGTAAAAATCATCAGGGATTCGCAATGGCACACAAAGCAATCAGCAAACACAAGCGACGATCATCTCATGTACACTTATGCCTCAATATACATGACTCATTGTCAGTTGATGAAGATGAGTGATTAAGCCAGTTGGGTAGCAACAATGCTCCACTTCTTACATACAAAAATGTCTCCGCTACAACCGTCTTAACGGAAAAACAAATAAAACATTATCAATGTCATTACAAAGAATAACAATAAGAAATAATTTGCTACAATTAAAATAAGTGCTACGGTTTTATAGTCATATATTCATAGTGCCAAAAATACATGTTACATATGCCTAAGCAAATGCTGAAAACTAAAAACCCCTGAGGTCGCTCGCAGCATGTACCAGATACGTTAGGATATTTTTTTAAATAATATAAAAAAAAACATAATCAAACACTTACTATTCGGCAACGAACGCTATCAGCTATATGATCAGAAGCTTTTTGTTTATATTTCCACATTCATCACTCACGCCCTTAACAAATCATTCAATTTTCTACCCCATTCCCCAACCTTAACAACAATCAACAACAATCCATTGATCCAATGCAGGCAAACTGCTATATTAGGTCAATACTCAGACAGTGTCACTGGAAGGGTGTGTGATAGGGTGGTCTGGCGACATATGGTGAGGACGTCGGACTCGTATCAGGTGATGTATGTGGCACGGAAAGGCTAATTATACGTGAAAAAAAGCCATTATGGCCGCATCATAAGGTAGATAAATTACCGAGTTTCAATCGATCGAACGCAACTTGGCAACATTTGAGCAATATTTTATGCAAATAAAAAAGTTTGAAAGCACCAATCATAAATCTTCCCAAACCCGCAAGCATTGGTGCACATATAACAATTATTTACCCAGGATTAGAGGCTTGTAGTAGGCAAATATAAATATTTTTTCCTAAAATTTGGAATGAAAACTAGGAAAACAAACAACTATGACATGAAAAGGAAGCAAATTGGATTTTTTTTTAACTCTAAAAATACAAAAACTCTACTGTGTAATCGCTATAAATTTTGTGACCCGTAAAAAATGTAACAATTTGTTAAAAAAGTAACCTAGTTATTTATTACTTATAAATTAACGGTAACAGATAATGTTTACTCCACCAGAGGCTAAATAAATCTTAACAAAAACATTAAGAACATGACAAATTATGCAATTTCCAAATACTCATGGATAGGTATTGTACACTTTTTTAAACTGTAATATCAACAAAAGAATTACATCAAATCAAACAGACATAAATAAAGTCACGAGGTCGAGAACGTAAGTTTGACTTAATATGGAAATGACAAGTTTTCTGTGTCATTAAAATCTATTATTTTTCATTTATTCCCATTACAGGAATAATATAAATACCTTCCTGACTCAGTGAATTAAACCTATTACACAGATCTGAGATATTATCTTGGCTTCTTTAGTCACACGAAATTTAAACCTTATTGGTGGCTAACCGTAGAACCACGTAGTTGTGAATTTAAGAAACAAGCCGGAAAAGCTTTCAAATGAGTTTCCTAACTTTAATAAAAGAGACAACTAACAGCTGTTGACACTTGGACGCCCGGATTCGACATTTTCGTCCTTCCTCTAAGGGAAGATGTCAGTCTGATTTTAACGTGGGGAGTTATATAGATCAACGTTGATTGCAAGATACAAGCTAAGAGCTTCGTTTATTTATCATCATCGCTGAGTATACGTACTGGGTACATTACTGGACAAAATATCACGGCTATGTGCATATTTGTATCGACTACAACCCGCAGAAGGAATTATTAGGACCATACGTAATTGTTTATCAATATAATTATTTCCTGAAACACGTATAGCATAGAGCATACAAATGAAAATTAAGGTGTTAACAATGATAAATTGAGGCGAGACTGTGACATACAAAGTCATATACCATAGGTTTTCTACGCAGTTTGCTAAACGGTATACTACCTTAGGCCACACCACCTTTTTTCACTATCAACGTAACGCATTGAACAATTATATTAGCGTGCTAATTAATATGATCAACGGTAGGATATAGGATATTGAAATAAACACTTGAAATTAACCACGATTATAATGTATATATTTCGACCTGGGTTGCGATATAACTACGCCATCTTCGAAATCTAAGCTGGGATAAATTCTAAAATGGTGGAAATTTGCAAGTGTTTATTTCAATATCGAAAAATTCGATTCCATCACGCTTGAATCTTCCGATTTTTTTGGTAGGATATAGGTTAAATTGTAAGTACTATGAATCAACATTGAAATAAAACCTCCTGCCACGCACCTAATACGGGAAGCTAACAGGGAAACCACGAAGGAGCAGGAGTACCACATCAGCAACGAGTTCCGAGACACCGAACTCACGTTGCCATGACATGCGCTCCGCAACCCCCACGACGAAAACAGTAGAAGTAACAAACAACTTCCTGGAATTGGGAGGCCGAAATTCCTTATTTCCGTCCGTCCTCCGAGGCGAGATGTAACTCAAGTCGTCTTATCTGCGAGGTTATGCCGCTTTAAGTTGCTCGCAAGATGCGACCGTGGAGGAGGGAGAGAGGCAGTGGTGGATAGAGAGAGAGAGCTGTGTAGTAGTCCCTTTCACTTTCGCTGTTCCCGCAGTCGAGGAGTCGTCCTCGGTGGTCGAGTGCCCCTCGAGGGGTGGTCGCAGGGGTAAGGGAGTTGGCGGGGGTTGCGGCCGGGGGATTATGGGAACGACCGAGGTAACCCGGAGGAACGCAGCCAGCGTAAACAAGACCTCATCTCAGCCGGTAACCTCCGCAACGGACGGCGGCGACTCATCCCACAACTCAAATTAATACATTCCCACACATGGACATACACAGGAGGTATTAGCAGAGTATTTAATTCCTATATTTCATTAACGGTACTCTTAAGCGATATTAAGGGGTAAATACGAACACCTGTCCTTATAAATAATAAACTGATTTCCACCTTAACTACGTACAAGAGATTATTATTATTATATTATTCTACCGATTAAGGTGGGTCTCCATGGAGTGTTCAAGGAGTGATCTGGAAGCATCCCTTTCCTTCCAGCACTGCCTTCTTTAATTCACGGTAAGGCCTACTCCCTTTCAATCTATCTAAAAATCCTATTCTTTTCCTTCCCCTCCCTCGTCCCTAACATTCTACCCTCTAATACCATTTTCAACATCCCCTCCCCGCTAAGCACTAACTCCATCCATACCTTCTGTCTCCTCCGTATCTCATGTAAAAGCTGCCTCTCCTCACCCACCATGTCCAGCACCTCGTTGTTCCTTTTCCTCTCCGTCCATTTCACCCTCTCCATTCTTCTCCATACCCTCATCTCGAATGCCTCCAATCTTCTCTCGTCTTCTTTCCTCAGTGTCCACGTTTCCGCACCGTAGAGAGCTACACTCCAAATCAAACTCTTCACTAACCTTTTCTTTAAACTCTTACATAACGATTCTCTCATAAACTCCTTCCTGATCATGAACGCCTCCTTTGCTAGTGCAATTCGCTTCTTCCTGATGTCCTTGCTACTGTGTCCGTTGTACATGAGATAGTAAGTATAAAAATCAAATACATAAAATATATTCCCCTTCACGGTAGTAGTCTGTCTCGGTGGGGAAGGGGTGAAGCCCTCGCCTGCCAAACCGTAGGTTGCGGCTTCGAATCCCGTCTGAGTAGGTGGTTCCTATCCAGGGCACGGATACTTGTATCGTGCTCCGTCAATCCTTCGTCGTACTGGCCTTTGTACGCTGTTTACGGGGAAGTTGGAAATAAATAAATGAAATGTCCCGTGCTCCATCAATACCGCGTGACAAACAGGAGAAAAACGATACCCTACGCAAAATGCATACTACATGCAACATGTCACTCAGAAGAGTCGAAAAATTAAAAAAAATTAAACTTGAGCGTAGCGGTTACGTATGGAAAATAAAATGAAAATGTTTCATGCTAATACAAGGGAGACCTCAAAGCATACCCGTATTTTTTTCCCGGTTGAGATTGTAAAATACTACTTACATTGATTTTTATCCTAAAACAATCCCGGACTACTTTTGACTGTACACAAATAAGTTTTCGCCGGAAAACTCAAATTTGTTTTTTTAAATCAAGAATATAATTTAAACTAAAGAGGCGGGTGATAAGCTAAGATGACGGCACTGAAGCCACGCTCCTAATTACATAGATTTCAGAGAAAGACTACCAATTTGAGTTGTTTATGGGATCCGAATTTATTCGTGATTAAATGAGATCGATTAAAAGTCAACGAAATTCGATTAAAAAAATAAACTGTTGCAAACTCTGCTCGGATGATCATCTTTTGTGGATTTTGCCATTGAATATCCACCATGCTTCCAGCCAGATCTTGCACTTTCCCACTAAATCTTCCGACGAGATACTTTCCGATAATCCTTAATAAAATAATCCTTTCCAAACATCGAAAAATAACGTAAGACTGATCAAGCAGGTAACTCGAAATTAATTCATAGCCATAATTTGCCGGGAGAGCATTATATCCTTCACAATAACATGGATTTTGTATCAGTCAATTACCTTCATTTTGGTTACCAAAATGAGAACAGCAGTTAATCAAAATTACACCTTCCAAATAGTACTAGTCAGTTTGAATGGTAAATAATATTTATTATTAAGTAGGGATGGTCGGATCGGATACCTCGAATCTAAATATCCGCAGATATTGACCTTCATCGGATACATCGGATCCAAAGTCGCGGAAGACATCGGATCTGGATCCGAAATTTTAAATAATAGCTTCAGTGAATGCAACAACCCATAAGGGTGGAAAGAGTTCCGATTCTATAATCGAATGCACCGTCGCATGTGATTCTTGTCCTACTCATGAACCGTTTTGTTTGAAAGCTCTCGCAGAGGTTACGTAGGAGAATTTCAGCCGTGGAAAACAAAAAACAAAAACGACTGGCACACAGTGTGACAGTAAGAGATTGAACAATCATCGGGGGAATTTCAGCGTCAGGAATTGAAAATGCTATTGGATCCGAAAATATCCGTTCCGAAAGGTCCGGATCCGAAAAAAATCCCGGATCCGTCCATCCCTAATATTAAGATGACGGACGCCTTGCTTTAAATGCTATCTATTCCACCAATCAATGGCAATCTAACAACGATGTTCTCCCCCCACCCTCTAAGCCATAAGACTGGTTCACTACACCCCTTTCAATTGGATGTCTCCCACCCGCCTAGCAAAGACCCTTAACCTTCTCCACCCTTAGGGGTTCCCCGTCTCCTCTGCTGTATCCTGGGAGTCGGGGGGTCTAGTTGCGGGGATGCTGTGGGAGATGGGGGTACGGACTCTGAAAATCTCTCCTCAGCCAGCCTTCCGGATGATCAAGGGCTGCAATTAGCCACAGCGAGAGACCCTTTCCTTCGCCCATCTGATATCCTTCACGGGTCCCTCGTCGTCCTTCTTTTGCGCCATGCCTCCCTTTTCAAAATCTCCATCCTTCAGCTGAGTAGAGCATCAAGAGGGTATTTAGTGGGGCTTTCCCCGCTTCAAGGGTCATAGATCGATACCAGTAGAGGTATTTTTTTTCTCTCTTAACCCCTTCCAAGAATTTTGTTTCCTTTTTTTCCACCCTCAATCTCTCCAACGTGCAGTGGATGTCCTTCGGTGAAGTGATCCGGGTGGGAGGTAAAGGGGGATATCGGGGTGCAAAATTGATACGTTAACGTCTGGTAATAGCGTGTAACAGCACAGAATGTTTCGATTTGGTCTCAGCATGTTAACCCCTTATAACCCAATGTTGCTTCTAAGCAACATCAAAAATGTTTCAACTTTCAGATCTATTTGGGAGATATCTAAACCAAATATTATTTTGTAGTGTAACATTTAATGACGAAATATTTAGCTGCAAGGATAATTATCATTGATTGTAAAATTTTCAAGTTTTCAAAATGAAAAATCTTGAAATTTTTTTTTTTCCAGAAACAGCTCTGGTTAGAGGGTTAAGCGATCCTCGGAACTGGTACATTTGCCATTTGAGCAGAAATACTCTCATGAACAGTATTAAGTTCATTTTAATCCATCTTTAAATTACCGTGGAAATCTTTAAATAGGTACTTATTATTAAGAAACTCAGTCAATAGGACTATGGAACAATATTCTGCGTTAAACATAAAATGCATTATTTTATTCACTGAGAGAGATATTTTGTGCACAAAGACTGTGGCTGGCAGTTTTAAGTGGGGAAAGGAGAAAAGAAATCAAAAGTCAGAGGTAAACCTAGAGAGAAAAATATATCGATCATCTTTTCTCGGGAAAACTGAATTTATTATTATGCTTGAGGATTAAAATTCTGGAATGGTGTACGTGCCGTATCACTTTTAAAAGACCAACATCTTGCTCGATGCGAATGCCTTCAATTTATAAAGCTCGTAAAGAATGGATTTCGAATTTCAGTTGGAATGCTGAGACTTGCCATTGTAAAGCCTAATATTTTATTAAATTTTAACGAATAACGCATTTCTTTTAAAGGCACTAATATAAAATATAATGGAATGAATATAAAATATAATGAAAGTGGCATAAAAATCATCATATGTGCTACGTACATTTTTCCGGTAAAAATAAAGCTGGGAGCCATATGACCATTTTAATTTCGATAGCCGAAAAAAAAAACAAAAAAACCAAAAGATAAAATTTTAAACGGCAAGGTGACCCTTGCTATGGCTGGCGATGCACTAGGTAGTATTATGCTAGCTGAAAAGTGAAGGATACTCTAAAATGAGCGCTAACAAGCACTCCACTTTCAAATATCCTGCTCTCGAACAGAACCAAGTTCACGAAAGGAAGGTGATTTTGGTCTGTTGAGGAGCTTGAAAACTACGGAGGGTGAACGGAAATAAAAGACAAAGTAACATGAAATAGAGGATTTGGAAAGATTAAGCAAGAAGAGAGGAGGAAAAACTTTATGCCGACCGTAAAAATGTAAATGATTTGTAATATTTAATAATATTAGCAAAATTAATAAAAAGTGAAATAATAACAATAAAATAACGTAAAAAAGGGATACATTTTTAAATCATCATGACTAATTATACCGGCTTCAATGAAATGCCTAAATCAAAATGAAACGGACGTATAAAATCGTTTCAGGCTTGATTTTGTGGAATATTGCTATATCCATGATAAAAACACAAATGGTAATTTCCACAATATTTAATTTAACACCCAACGACCGACTATGGTTTCAACACTTTGTGAAATTTTCAAGGTCAACACAAAGTGCTGAAACCATGGTCGGTCATTGAGTGTCACATTAAATAGTGTGGAAATTACCATTTGTTTTTTTATCATGAAAATGAAACGGGATTAGAAATATTAAAAAAAAACCTTTGATACACGTGATCGATAGGAATGTAGCTGGATGGAAGGAGGCGGAGATAATTTTCTTCCGCGGACGAAATCCCAACAACAAAGCCACAAGATACAATCCGAAGGAGTCTGGCAATGAAATAAGTGGACACAGATGTAGGCAGCACTACAATAAGCCATACGAAGACCTCCGTTCTCGAATATGCTGCTCTCGGCTGGTCCGAACTCGCGAAGGGAAAGGGATTTCGGGCCGCTGCGCTGAAGAGCTCGAAAGTTGGATGGTGAGAGCTAGAACGGCGGAGAAAGGAATGCTGGAAAGGGCTAGGGAGGAGAGGAGGAAATTCTTCCGCAAAAGCGTTACAATGCAATCATTGAAGACATTAACAAATAACACAGGCCAACAATGAAAAAAACTTTTTTATTGAAAATACCTTATTATTATGTTTTTCAAGTTGCTGAATCCAAATATGATGGTTTTAAAGAAGTATCACTCATCATTTATTCACATTTTACAGTTAAATTTAGGAAATCGAGCAATATTCTTTTAATTTAACAGTTTTTTTACAGTTATAATAAAATTGAAAAAGTAGGTTTAATGAACGAAGATAATGGGGATTACTGTTGGTACTTCACCGATAAGTTCAGCAAGCGATTAATCGCAGAAAAAGCTACACAAGAAGCTTCAACGAAATAAGCTCTTATAAAAATTTTTTTTTTTAAAACCAGCCTTTATATTTAGATTACAGGGGATGAGCAACGTTTATATATGACACAAAGCAAAAAAACTCAGTGACCCCGAAAAACCAAAAGTGACGTATTAAAAAAGTCACTATATTTATTACTACGAATCTGCAGGCGCTCGAAGGGAAGAAAATTTTTTTGACGATTTTCGAAAAAAATCTAACATAAGTGCCGAAAAATTTCAGTCCAGAGTCCGGACCTGGGACGACGGAATTCGGACGAAATTTTTCCAAGTCCGAAGCCGGACCCGAGACGACGGAGGGACTTTGAAAAATTTTCGAAAGCGGGGGTCTCGCCGAGTAAAGCAAGACGAATCCCCCAAGCTAGGGCTGAGTCGATGGGAAATTTTATGGTGGATAACTTTTACTGTGGTCGCAAAACACGAAAATCGACCATTTGGAACTTCTTTGATCAAAAACATGTTTTGGGGGGCTATAGGTTGACTGGGGGGTGGTTAAAGGGGGGTTAAAGGGGGGTTGGAGAGAAAAAGTTATATTTTCATGTATTGTCATCGGAAATGAAGAAGTGTGCAAAATTTCAGCGTTTTTGCTTCACAGGAAGTGAGTCAAATTTCAGTTACAAGATTTGTACCAGACAAACAGACAGGTTGGTGAGTTGATATAAAGACTGTAAAAAGGGAAAGAAATGTAGACCAATTCCAGTTGACAAGTGAACCCTCTATTATCACGCTGTAGTAAATACAAACAATTTTATCACGATGTAGTGAACAGTAAGTACAAACAATTTTATGATGTAACACAGTGTTTCATTGATTTCCCTGTATACCGTAAAGGGGTATTAGACTGAATATTAAATACATATGGCTTGGAAACTATGGGTGATACAAAAAAACTAAGGCCACGTTTGGATTCGGCACATAAAAATCTATAAAAATCAGCTATTAAAATAAAAAAGTATTAAAACAAAATTATTTTGTTGGCCTTTGTAATTGACAACACACAAATTCAAAATGTCTTTATCAAGTACAGGAACACATAAAATCTTCACATCCAAAAAAAAAAATAATCACGAATACACGCATTTCTTTAAATACCAGAAGCCGACTTAAGTGGAATAAAAATTTAAAAAAATTTAAAGATCAGCATAATTCAAGGAAAATGAAAGAAAAAATTGTTAGTTTTCTAATATATTTTAAAAAGCACGACCCGGATTTCATAACATTGTTACATCGTCACGTACATTAATCATGCATGGATCTCCTTTTATATCAAGTCCGGTGCGACAGTAGAAAAGTACTTAGTTGTTACCCCAAGTAAAATATAATATAAATATTTAAAGATGCCCTGCGATTTGCGATCAACAATTTGAAATACTACTTTGCTATCTCTGCCTTGCTGGCCTACAAATTATAGCTGATTATTTCAAACTTAACTCCGTGAAACCTTTCCATCATGGTAAATGAATAAAACAATTTTATTAGGTTCACTATTATATTTAAATAAACACGAGTCGAGAAAAGGAGATGCATGCATACTAGATGCACTATGTAGCTTTGCTAAGAAACCCGGCTCGTGCTTTTTCAAAAATATTAGTGAACCTAACAAAGTATATTCATTCATTTACCACAATGGAAAGGTTTCATACAGGTAAACCTGAAATCATCCTGTTAATTAAAAATTTATTTGCGTAGATTTTAGGACAGGATTTTGGATATCTCCTCAACAGACGAACATCCCAGCAACAAAGTCACCAGATACAATCTGAACAGCAGATTGACGTCTTTGGTACGTCTGACAAATGTAGTTGATAGACAAAGGTGAAGGGAACACAACAATAAGTTACACAGCAACGAGCGTTTCCAAGTCCTCCATTCTCTAATATCCTACTCACGGATGGACCCGAGTTCGCGAAGAGAAAGGGATTGCGGGCTGTTGAAGGGCTCCAAAGCTAGAGAGGAGAGCGGTGGGGAGCTGGATGGAGAAAGGAGGAGGAAGCTGTTTGGAGGGCCTAAATGGTCCAACTGGAAATTGTTTACACGCGAACTTGCCCGAGTTTGAGAGACGGAGGAAGAAGGGATGGAACGACAAAGGTAGACACAGAGAGGGAGAGAAAGCAGTATTCTTTCTTCCTCCCTTCCCATCATTCATTTCACCTCGTCTTGTTTTCCGCCTCTGTTTCTTACTGCACCCCCACCCTCCCGTCATGCCCGCTAAAGCCTTTTCCGCTGTTTGTCTTCCGCATGTCTCTTTTCCCTCATTTCACTCCAAATATCCTCCCTTTTCCTTTCGGGCAAACCCCCACCCCCCTCTACATCACCCTTGTACATCTCTTCAAGGACAGTGGAGAGTATCGCTCACCCCCCCCCCCCCCGAAAAAAGAGCATTCCACCCTACCTGTCAAAGAAGACCGCTGGAAATGCGAAAGGCTTGGCTTCCGACCTGACGATCCAAGGACCAAGTTTGGGGCCCGGTCCTTTCTCCTCTTTATTCGCAACCGTGAGTAAATCGTACACAAAGGATGTGAGTTTTTTATTTACGGCCGCATAAATTATTCACCCAAATTTATCACACGGCGAAACACGTCACCACTAAACTTGGTACGTATACATTTGTCGTCAGTATAATAACGAAAGAGTTGTCATAATCTTCTTGGGAAAAAATTACTTATTCCTATCATCCCTACCCCAACAATTTGGCATATTAATTCAAATTTATCCATTTACACTGCGCTTTATTTAAACTACTTTCAATTTACAAAGTAAATTAAGTAGTTCAGATCAACCAAACAGGTAAAATGATTCAAATTTAATTCCCACAAAATTAATTGGAAATTAATACGGCTAATGTCCACAATTATTACTGTTTCTTGAGAAATATTCCTAGAAAAAAATAATGCTCATTATCATGGTAGCGAACCAATAAGTTTGTCCAAAAATTAAAGAAGATGAGTGGTGACAGAAGATTTGGATGATGAAATGCATCAATAAGTAAGTGCGTATGATTACTTTTTTGAAAATTGTACTAAAGCGTGCGCATCTGATGTATGGGTAAAAGTTTAAAAGATGGGGCAAAATCTATGTACTTAGACCGTCATATAGGTATAAAAAGTCCTTCTAAACCATCCGTGACTCTGTATCTCACAAATATTATATATGAGTGGGTTGGAAGCCAAGGAGTACAAGTGATTTTATTCTCAACAGAGTTAGGTAGAGTCAATTCCTAGAATAAATACACAAAAACCTGGTTGCCAAGGTAAATGAGTGAGTAATATTTCTAACCTGCCGCGTGAACGGCGGTGAAATATACAACAATTGCCATGAGAAAAAATTCCCCTGGACCGAGAATCGAACCACGGACCTTTGGCTTTCCGGGCCACTGCGAAGACCACTACGCTATCCAGGTTCTTTAATTCTCATGGCAATTATACCGAGGGTTCACCTAGTACCATGAGCCTTAAACCTGGATAGCGTAGTGGTCTGCGCAGTGGCCCGGAAAGCCAAAGGTCTGTGGTTCGATTCCCGGTCCAGGGGAATTTTTTTCTCATGGCAATTGTTGTATAAATGAGTGATTCTCTATTCTGTGCTGATATCCAGTGGAAAATCAAATGCACTACTAAACATCTTATTGATCTCGTTTGTTTTCTATACCTAATTTCTGCACCTAACTCTGTATAGAAAAGAGAAATCACTTGTACCCCTTGGCTTACAACCCACTCATATGAAATCTTCATGTACACAACTCACCCAGTCACTGGTGAGTGATCTCATTCTTAAATTGTAGACATCCGTCAGCCCAATCACACAAGTATAAATATGGTATCCTACAAAATGAGAAAAAACAGCGAGAACTTACAATGGATTTCCCCAAGGAATTATCATGATTTACCCGGGATCCTATCATCCGCAGCCCCAAACCAGTCTATCTGTTACCCAATACAGTGTAGGCCAAGACAAGGAATTCATTTAATTCGACAGGAACATTTAAGGCAAGAAAATAGTACACCGTAACTTAAGTAAAATCGAGTTTTTACCGTAAGCTCTCGGTTCACATCAGTACCTACTTTCACCGTTCGCCCCGCCCTTGCAGCTCGTAATGCATTATTGATACATACAAAGTTAAACGACTCCTTTCCCTTAAAGTGTGCATAACTAACGACTGTTTGATACCTGTGCGTTTTAGGGGAGAGCGAAAAATTATTCCTCAGCATCGTAAGGGTATTTTCGAGTCATTATCCTCCTTGGAATTTGGGGAAGAGTTACGCCAGCAGTTCTGACGGGTAGAACTCTAAAGATAATAACCTTCTTCTAGGGGTTTCGGATGCGATAGCATTAATAGTTACTCGCGCCCCTTCATAAATCAATGCCCTAATTTCATGTGGGCCGGGAAAAACCTTAACTTAAAGGAAGCAAAACCGTTTTAATCTGTTTTTGAAACGCTCCTTTCCTTATTTTTATCACGAAGGAGCCCCGGGACGAATTTTCGGATGGATATAACTTTCACTTTTACGGGAAACTTGCGGAAGTTTTTCTTTCCTCCGAGTTAAAACGCTGTTGCTCAAAGAATGTATAATTACGTCGGAATAATTAATCGAAAGGGGTTTAATTTGACTTTCAAATCGACTGAAAGACCAAGGGAGTGAAAAACTGTCAGTCAGTTTTTGCATTCGGTGAGCACTCTTACAACTTCATTTGTAAGCATATACGCCACTCAATCCGAATATTCTGTCGACATTTACAAAGACTTGGAAGTTTTTAGAACAGATTAAACATGTAAACCAAATCAGTTAGATATAAAAGCATGCATAAATGTGACTAAATATTTGGTATCACAGTAATCTTAAAACAATTTAGTACTGAAACATGTGCAGCATCTGATACCCCTTATCTCGGAGAAACAATACCATTATAATGTATTTATACCAACGATTCGTCAACATTTATCTTTCTTTAACATTTGGCAGCAATTTTACCTAATACTCATCAGTGCCAGCACACGCAAGAAACTGAAAGTATGTTATAACCTTCCACGTGACCAACAATAATTCAAAAACGGTCTGAAGGTCACTGAACATTACAATGGACAATGTAACCCAGTTGAAAGCCAAGACGACAATTCATGTTTTTTTGTAAAATAGTTAAGTCATTTTAAGGGAATAACTACGTCAATAATACCTTAAACGTTGTTTATTTGTGTTCATTCCATTCGTTCAAGGCTATGTGACATTATATGCTGCAGAAATGGTTTGGCTCATTAAAGCCATCCTTATTTTACAGCTAGCAGTTAGTTGCTTTTTCCACGGCCCGAATCGCCCTCGCTTCCTATTGGCGCCAGATACACCCCTATCTAATTTATCAATAATATAATCAGATCATATAATCTAATATATAATCAATATTCAATAAAGATAACATTTTTGTTGGCCTTTGTCGAGCATAGGCATTGACAGCTCTGAGAAAGTGGCAGGTGCAAATATTTCGAGTAAATCTTAAAGAGTCATATGCTTTCTCTTATTTACCGCGGTATATAACAGTTTTTACAAATGCAGTCTCTTAAAAGCTTTAAAGTAATTTACTAAAAATTGAGATCTTAAAAATACGATGTTTTCATTCAGACCAATTTATCACTGCAAGCCTAAATTTGAGCCGAGGCCATGAGGACAAATGCCAGTGGTTACGAATAAACTCATTACCAAATAACGAAAACCTAATTAACATTCAAATGAAGGATTCAAAACATGGCTATAATATTGTCCCCCGACATGTCGCTCACGAGTCGCATGTTTATGCATTGCAGGTCCTCAAACGATCCTCATATTCGTTGCAATCCTCCGAGTAGTGAATGCTCTGAGTTTTTTAATGCATTGCAAGAGCAATCCGCATCGTTCTCGTAAAAATTGAGGTCAGATAATCCAAGGGCTGTTTACGCATGGCCTCGTTCTCCATGTTTCTGGATGTATCATCGGTACGAATTCAAAAACAGCCGACTGAAAACTCTCTCAATCCACAACCACGTTAAAAAAAACACCATGTGTGAGACTCACTTTGCCAGGATCCTCTCCTCTTGTACATGGCAAAGAAAATCAATTTGTTGGCGCTGGGAATTAAAAAAGACAAAAACTATTCCGTCATTCAAAACAGAATGGGTGAGTGATGAGAGTAAAACCTGTAAAACACGGTTGTACTTAGAAATACCAACTGACGATCGAACGAAAATTAAATAAAAATTAATGAAAGGAAAGAGCTCTTTCGGTGCGTTTCTAGTTCAAGGTCATTCGACGCCTCTCCTCTTAAACATTACGCCGCGATCCGCAGAATTGTCAGTGGCGTGGGTGGAAGGAGGTCGAAATGGATGAACAATTGACTGTCGCGCTGCGAAACAAAAGGGCCTCGATGAAACACAGCGCCACGGGCACGGCAGCGCCGCCACCGGCAGAGAAGAGCAGCCCACTGCAATGAGCGGGGGTTGAAACGGCATGCGACACCTTGGATGAGGCAATATAAAAAGAAGAAGTAACGAACAGCGTGTAGGTACAGAGGGATAGGGTGAGGGGTGTTAAGGCTGCGATTTCTGCCCGCACACTCACCTAAGCAAAAGAGCTCCGCCAAAAAGCTCACCATCATCATCATCATCATCCCGAACTCTTCTCTCCCAATCACTGACTTTCTATCATGCTGCAACCCACACACGGCTCCAAGAGAACGTTGCGAAGTAAAAAAATAAAGAAACAAAACAAGAACGAAGAGCGAAACATTTTAATCTTTCCCATCGACCCACTTCAATTCGTGTACACATCTAGATAACTCCCCACCTTCCCTCATCTTTATTTTCATTAACAAACTCTTTGCCGTTTACCTACAGTCATCAATTGACAGCAAACTGCATGAACATGGGAATTTTATTGTTATCTCCACCGACTTTATTTTCCCGTAGTTTTTATATTTTATATTTTTCTTGTTATCTAGTTCCGGCTTTATGTAAATGATAGCGAAAAATAGCTTGCATGCTGTGATTATTTCCCAATATTGAAAGGCAAAACTATTTTTTCAGAGCAGCTGAATGTAACCAAACGTCTTTTCTTCGTCTTAAGGCATCCGGAAAATAATGCTTATTTACAAACATTTTTAAATAGATTGAATATAAATTTAAAACCTAACAATAAATTATTGAGAATACGAGTAATTAACACCAACTAAGCAATTGTATCCAATATAATTTGTTTTTTTTCCACGATTGTATTTTCTCAGCGAGGTTTCAGATATTTTACACATAATAAATAAGACAAAACAGGGAATCTTTTCCTCTCTATAAACTAACGTTAGTCGTTACATTGCGTTCTATCACATTTGGCAATTAAGGAGGGAAAGCAAAAAGAGTGAAAATTTTCATTAACTTCTACATAGAAATTGCTAACAAGTTTTGATAATTTAAGGCATAAAGAGCCCTAAAATACTTTAACGATAAACTGTAACATTTTCTAAAATGATTGAGATTTTAAAATATTCCATAAAATGTATCTTTGGAACAACAAATTAATCCCAATCCTTGCATTTGTTTTATAGCAAATTTTTAATTAGCGCATTACAAAATATGGTGCGGCAATGCAATATTGGACAATGTACACCCATTACTCCTATATCACTTTAAGCCGAAGAGCTCCGATGGATTCAACCCTAACCCTTTGTACTCCTCTCCCCTTCATCGGCGCAGCAAAAAATGCCTCTACCCCGGACCTCAACTCGCTTTTAACTCGAGCCCGTTGGCCCAAACACACAAGGGAAGCAGAGACCGCACACTAGAGCATCCGGAGAACCCTAACGAAATCATTTTCCGTTCATCTGCTCCTATTCACTGAGATGGAAGTACAGGCCTTGGCAGCAAAGGAATTTGATCTCTCCGCTTGTAGAAACACGACGAGAAGAGAGTCTGAGGAGGGATGCTGACGGTGGAATGGGGATATATTATGACCGGAATGTGTCTAGAACGGAAGAAGTTGAAGTGGGAGCTTAAGAAAAAGTTAGGAGCAGAAAAACGTAGTTATTCACAACAACTTTGCAATACCAAATAAAGGATCAGAGGTGATTTAAGCTAAAGAAATTAGTATTCATTCAGTGCGTTCGAGGTCTTTAAAAATGTTAAATGCATATTTTTGCCACCATTTCGATATACATATATACATAACCTTCACCAGGGAGTTCTTTTGAATTTATTTACTGATGCTAACAAATTGTTACCATTGTTACAATCCATTAAAAAATCCAAATAATGACAAAAAAAAGGCCTGATGGTGGTATAAAAATATACCGAAATAGTGGCAAAATTTTGAAAAATTTAAAATTCTTCAAAACCTACACCGGAAGATACCGACTGCCATTGAACATAGATATCAAGGGAAGGGAAAAAATATTATAACTCACATAAAATACCTAAATGGCTCCGTAGTATTTAAAAATTAATAAAATCAAACTGAATATCATGAACTACTCTCCCTATAAATAAGAGTGCACTACCACTCATATTCCATTGAAATAGACCTGAATGGTTCCTTCGGTATACACTTTGATTTTTCAATCAAACCTTACTCAATTAGTTTCCCATCACCATAATTCTAATACATCCGTTGCCATGTTTCGAAGCTAACGGTAACAAAACACCAAAGATAAATGCGGAAATAACATATTTAGACACAGAAAATTTCAAAATAATATATAACATACAGAAAGCTATTTTTCTGCGATTCCTTACATGCTCCATTAATACTTCACCTACAATAATAAATGAGGCATAATTTCAAACACTGAATCGCCGGCTTCAAACGATTACTCAATCTCAAATTTCATAATTTAGCCATAAATTTCACTTAAAAGTTCCGAATTTTCCATGCCGATTACTCGCTCGCGGTATTTCGACTCGGAAAAATTTTTTTATTCTATTTTAAAAATAAGGTTAAAACCCTTTAAATCCTAAAGCTAAACCAAAGAAACGTAAAGTAAGCAGGAAATAATATTAAAAATAATATCTACTTAAAAGTACGACATTTTCGCACGGGTTTCCTAGTAATTAACACATCTGCGACGCTATATTTTGCAAGAATGTTACTAGTAGATGTAGAGCACTATGATTGTACGATAAATATTCCGTAAGATTATAACTCAATATATTTCCTATCAACCAGACTTATAAAAACAAAGTCAATCGTGGTCATTTTGAGGGATAAATGCACCAGCTCCATTTTCCTACACATAATCATTCAATAGGCATTACTAAAATCCAAGCCGCCACGCAATCTCAACTTGAAGATGATATTGATCGAAGATCAGTGTAAGACTACATAGATTGCCCTGAGTATTCATTAAGTTACATGCACTAAAATTTATAAAAATATAACAGGAATTTCACCCCGGGAATAGTTAGTGATTATTCCTGTAATATTTATGAAATATTGTTAATGTTCAAACGCTTGAGTAACCATGCCCTCAATGAAGAATTTCTTTTCTCCCAGAGATGAGGAGTTACAAAAACGTATTGTTCATTAGCATAAATTCTTAAACATAAAGCCCCTATTCCATTCAGACGAACGAAAAATTTACATCTTCACTGACTTCATGCTTCAATATTTACCTAAAATGGAATTTTCTACGGAGCAGTCCAATTCAAACCAAATATTTTCCCCAATCAATTATGCATAATATTTTTAATATTAACACAAATGTTTTCACAAGCATGCTCAGTAAAGACACGAAAAAACAAAATTAACATCAATTCCTATCACCGATTTCAGTCTCAAATTCTACGGAGCTCCTCAATTTATTCCTAAGCATTGCTAAATATTTACCGTGCACATTAAAAGATTGAAATTTCGCAAAGTTGGTACATGAATTATGTATTTTCATAAATCTCTTCCACTCGAAAAATAAAGCTCCTAAAACATAAACAAAATCGTCAACGTAATTTTTGAAAAACCAGATGAGAAATAACCATCCTATCCCCGATTATCAAGATTCCTGGTAAAACAATCGGCCTTCGAGCGAAGCCTTCATTTGATCTCACCCGCCCAGTAATTGAAGAAGTTCCGAGAGGATACAAGCGATCGCAATCGATGTAAACGACAAGGTCTGGACCGCCCCGCTACTACCACTCCGCTTCCCTAGTCTCAACTTCACTCGAATCGCAAGTACCGCTTCCTTCCGCAGATGCGATCTATAGCAGGGCCGCCCTTTACGTCAGAGCGCTGTTCAAGACCTCGCTTTATCTCCAGCACATCCATCCCGATTCATTCTCTTCGATGCACGCCCTCTTCGAGAGGCCGCCTTCAATACGAACTCCAGTCCGCTTGTTTTAACTCCCGCCGGAAGATGAGTGTCTCGTCCTATTCTAACCCCTGTTCCACTACCAACGAAATAGATGATGTAGCAACACTGAAACATGGGTCATTATTAGTGATACGTGAAAATAGCACTTTCATTTTAATTATATAGCACTTTCAATTACAGTTTATAGCATTTTGTAGCATCTATTGTTTTCTTTATTTTCATAATGTGGCAGTAGTAGTTGACAACAAAAGTGTGATGAAACGCACTTATTTGAAAAAATACGGAATAGTTTAAAAACCATTGGGATTTAACAATAATAAATTAAGGAATAAGATATAAAGTAAAGAATTAAAAATAATATTAGTAGCCTGAATATCGTTTACACTACCTTAACATCAACATTGAACTAGTTTCAAATCTTTCTTCCTTCAATCGGTTGCGTCCATCAGTCACAACTAGATTGTACTTGCTAAAAAACCTCTCTGTATCCACGATGCTAATTGGGGTCCAGATTGTGTGGAGTGCAGCATAACTCAGTTTTTTCTAGGCAGATGGTAAGAAATATTTGCTTCACATCGCATAAGCTACTAGGGTTCTCTCTCAACCTCTCTATAAGTAGCTGCCAATGAAAATACGTGTAACCATCTATGAAACAGTGAGGCCCAACGTTCGGTGGCACAGCGAAGGCCGGGCTTTGCACTAAATTTACGAATTTTGCAATCAAAAAGGCAAATTTGCAGATTAAATTTCATAAAATTCTAGCCATCGCGCCTATGTCGCATTTATTCGCGTGTATCGCACCAATATCGCATTTATCGCACATGCGATTTTCACGTATCACTAGTGATTATAAATTTTATATACGTTGAAAATTGCAAGTGTTTTATTCAATATGAAAAAATTCCACTCCACCTCGCTAGAATCTTCGGATTTTATATTGGTGAATTCAAAAATATATTTTTTTTAATGTCCACATGTAGTTTTCAAGACTTTAGAACTATTTTTCTCCCTATTTTAAACACGATAACAGTTTCTAATGAATAAAGAGAAATTTAAAAAAAGTTTAAGATTGGATATTCAAGATTTAATAAATCCTTCGTGATTAAACATCCACGGGAAAAATTATCATACTGCCCAATAAGAGGGGGGTAAAAATATTTTTTTTAATTGTAGAAAATAAGTATAGGATACTAAACACCAAAATGAAGTCAAACCAAGGTTTTCGTACGCAGCAGTATGGAAGAATGCAATATTAATTTCAGCATTGCGACAAAAAATCTTAAAGAGTTGTGACATCTAAGAATTCGAAGTTCGAGAAAAGCCCTCACTAGAGAAGATCAGTTGAAGAGGAGATTCAAAAAATATGACGAGCAAATGTACTGGGATCAGAGAATTAAAACATAGAAAAGAAAACAATAAACCTGGGCTAGACACGTTTGCCTGGAAGAAGTAATTATAACTACAATAGGTTAGTCATACATCAGTACGAAGAAGTTAACAGATGGCAATGATGAATTTACCTGAGGTAAAACCAATCCCCAGCAATCCACAATGGAAATTACTGATCGATAATTGCGGATCTAATGCGTTCGAGTCCCGGCTAATCCAAATGCATAAATTTGCCCCCGTGCGCGTGACTGCATACAAAGTTACTTGCTCAATGCAGTGCTTTGACTCCTTCGATGTTTAGTTACATATTTCAAAGGCGGATTTCAAGGAAAGCGGAATATTATTTCAGGATATAACAGATTCTCTTTCATTTTACTTCGGTCGTTCTGCTGGAAATTGGTTAGAACCCTTATATTTGCGAACTATTCACACAACATTATTGAACCAACATACGAAAAGAATAACATTAATGAATACAATTTTTCTCAATAAAATACGAGATATAGTAATTGCTATGACCAAAAATGATATTCTCCGTTTTCCTAAATATCACACAAATACTAATTCCTCTTCTTTTTAACAGAGCGCGACCCGGTTTTCAATGAATTATCATCATAGTCAGCGCCTGAAGATGATGATAATTCATTGAAACCCGGGTCGCGCTCTGTTAAAAAGAAATGGTATAGCTAAGTAATTGTGTGATATTTAGGAAAACTTATAATGGAATACCACAAAGTTAATCAAGAGTTAGTGAATTTTACGATATTCTCCATTAGAATCCGATTAATTTCACAGGAAAAAATACGAAAATTACAATTCTGTTTTAAGACTACATAGTTGCAACCGATTTGAACCGTTAACCATTACATCAATAGTCCGACGCTATACCTACTGATATACTACGCTTCCCACACCCAATATCCCATTTCACCGCATAATATATTTCCTTCGCCACGGTTTATTTATTTATTTTAGGCGTTGCTCACATACAGCATTTCTGCCAATTTATAGTGACGCAGTAACAATCATGGAATTTTAACAAAACATCTGAACAAAGAGTACAGGTATAAGATAGAAAAAAAATAGAAGGCACGAGGAAAGGGAGGTTTATTTATTAGCCGAGGAATGTGACATGGCGAGTTTGACAAATGAGTTTAAAGGCAGAAAAAACGGATCAATATTGTCTGGTAATGAATTGAGCGGGGAGCAAAGGCGGTGTTGGAGTGAGCGCTTAACGAGGGATAGTCTAGGGATCGGCGTATGGAGTAAGGAATGTGCACGAGTAGGTAGGCAAGGCACTCTGAAATTAATTGATGAAAACAAATCAGGACAGTCAATGTGTGCATTTAGAATATTGTAAATAAGTTTTAAATCTGTTTTAATCCTTTGTTGGCAGAGATCAGTGATTGATAGAGAAGATAGGAGTGAGCTGGTGGACATGTCACGTAACTTCCTTTCGGGTACAATCTTACTTCCTAATCAAGTCAGCATCTCTCCGTGGACGTCTCTCAAATTGCGAATCTTCCACCGTTAAACTAACGTCCGAGGGAACAGCAAGCAGTCTTCTCCCCACGGCCTGCGACATCACCTTATCTGATCCGCCCGACGCGCAAGACGTAATGCATTTCTTCGAGCAAGGACTTCCACTTGAAACAACGAGACATTCGCGCAAATGGACAGCCTCGGTAATCGCGGAGCGTGAGGGGCAGTCAGTCTCCTGGGGACGAGATCATCTGGGAGTCGAGTAACAGGCGTGCAAGAACTTAAGTAGTTCTGTCCCCACGACGAACGACCAAGTTGAACATCTGCAGTGACTAACACAATAGTCAGAATTACAGCGACGCTGAGTACCTCCAAATGAGCACATGGTCACAGAGGTTCCATCATGATTTCACAGCCGAAAAAACTAAACGCCCAAAAACTTCCGGCTTGGATTTTTAATAAAAACTTTATTTCGCATGCCACACACAAACGCGGCTTGGATTAACACCGGTCTCGCATACATTTTGAACCATGATGACGTCAATAGGTTAAGTCGTACAAGAAGCATGGGATAAAGAAAAAAAATAAAGACTTTCCCTTCACATTGGTAAAAAAAAGACAAATAATTAAGGAACAAACAGTACCAGATATGGTCTAATTTTATGCTGAATAAACAGCCGAAGGACCTTAACATCGTTATTCACACAAATTATGAGACGGAAATTCCCAAGAATACCAATTTAAAGATCACTTATAAAAATATAACACAAAAAACCAAACTACATTATAAACAATAGCAAAACGCCAAACAAACCGATATTTTGGTCACATTCTATGTATTTGGAAAGTTAAATGACTATTTATCATTAAACGAAATAATACTAAATCAATAACATTTTTATTGATAAAAAAGGTATCGATGTCAGTCAGAGGACTGACTGACAGAGGAGTGATTTTATTAGGAGGAGATCGGTTTAGTGCGGTGGCTAGAGTGTTGGCTTCCCACCGCGTGGGCTCGGGTCCAAATCCCGGCGGTAGCGGTGAATTTTCAGAGGATGCCTGATCCCTGCCTGAATGATGTGTGGAGGACATTTACAGCACAACACTCAGTCCGTCGGATGGGACGTTAGGCAGTGGTCCCTTTCGTTAAGAGTAGGCTAATGCCGACGCCAGGTTTCTCTCCACCCTTCCTTTCATATCCTTCCCTCATGTAGAAAGTAAACTAAGCTGTCGGTCGCCTCCTCCAAGTACTATGCCATAACTTTATCAGGACGGAGAGACGGTGGAAAATAGAACGTTAAATTAATTACTGATAGGCTGGCTTTTGGCACGTGGAGTAGGGAGTTCGAACGGGTGTGGCGGGAAAAGCACTCTTATCTTGATCAAGAAAACAATATCCGGAATGTTGAAGTGGGTATTACGGGAATTTTAAATGAATTATTATGAATCCCAGACCTCCGAAGCGCTCCCACTCCAAAACTCCCAGTTAAGTAAACCGCAGCAAAAACAGTGCCTCCCATCCACCTCAGCGAAAGAGAGAAAACCTTTCCTTCCCCCACAAATCACCCACCGCTTCCCGAAAGGCCCTGATCCAGCCTCCAGTATTTTACTAGCGGAAAACAGTTTCCATCAAATCCAGTTCCTTCTCCGAATCTCTTTATCGGACGATTTCATTAAATGGACTCCTTTTCCTCAAGCGAGGGATTTTTCGTTTGGGATAACAATCTCTCCGAAATAAAATATAAACTATATCCTCCAAACCTTATACCGGTTAACCGTCTACGCACCCTTCATCTAACCCTTTCATCAGCTGCTGTTTCTTCCGATATCAAACCAGTAAGACATTCATCTCCTTCGAAGATGAGATCAAGGAAACCATCGCCCTTGAACAACATATATCGAGTAATACCCCTAGTGCCACAACAATAGTTTTGAGTAAACGGTGGTACTTCTCCTTCGTGAGATTCCCGAAAAATTCTTAGTATTTCAAAATAATGCCTATAAATAACATGGTTATACAAACCAGTGATGTACGATCTGCCCAGCTCAATACCTCATAAATATAAGTATATAAGCGATTATTCCATGGGCGTTTTATTATTTAGGAAAGATAATCACGTTGAGTTATTTTACCAATTTCAATGATTTTCGACATACCCAGACGAACTAAAAAAAATAATAAAATCAAATAAAAACTCAAGTTTCAATTCTATGAAGACGCAATACGTAATGAGCTTATTATGTAGATAGCTTCATCAAACATGTGCTTTGGGGAGCGTTTTCATCAAATACCCATACCTTAAAAATTGATTCCATTTCCTATAAGTAGTATAAAACATCCTTGATTTTTTAAATTGGATTATGTTTCCCGAAATAAATGTAAAAGTTAACATGACGCTAATTAAAACTGGATCGCACCTTTTCTTCAACCCTTACATAGAATTTATATTCCTAGTACTGTTGCAACTATTACTTTTGCGATTACTCCGATTATTATTGTTAGTTATTCCCACTATGTTGCCTAACTTTACAGTAAATATATGCAATATAATCACTATCATAGTCATGTGAATAAATATGCATTCAAAATTTTATGATTCCTAGAATTTTAAAGCCCTACACGATTGCTGAAAACGAGAAAAAATAATTATTTCCATATTCAACGAAGCAAATAAAGTCCGTAACGTCATGTTATAATTGCTGTAATTTATGCATATAAAATCATCTACAATATCATGGGTAACCAAATACGTGAAGAAATGTAAACTTTTTTTCGCTTTAGTGCCCCTGAGCTCAACTTTAAATTGCTATTTCCTCGGGGAGGGAAAAAAGGAAAACCATCAGGAGCACGGAAAGAAGGAAAGAGAGGAGGGGAAAATGATAGCATTAACGGACTAAAATCTTTTCAGGAACGAAAAAAAAAGTTAGATGTAATGCGTCCCTTTCGCCTTCGGAAAGGAGAATGGGACGCGGGCGGGAGGAGGGGAGGGGGTGAGATTCCTTGGGTCCCCGTCACTCCCGCTTCCCTTATTTACTAAAACATAATTCATCTTGCCACGCATGCCGCAGTTTTCGCTCACGCTTCAACCCCCACGGCCACCCCATCCATTCTCCCCATAACCTTAATGCATTTCTTATCCCGGCCAGCGTCTCCACGCGTCTCCCCGCGTGTACCGCAGGGACGCTACCTCGGCCCAAACCATTTCCACACCGCCCCTCCTTTCACTCCGCTGCTGTATCTCTTCCCTGAAGGGTGCTAAAGGCTGCGCGTCCTGTATTCACCCTAAACCACCTTGAACCCTCTTCCTTCATCTCCAGCTTGCCCAACCACCCCCTCCCACCCCTTTCAGACCGCAACGGAATGCCCAGCGGGCCCCAACACACACAACCAACCCCCGCGCGCTTTCCTTTTCCTCTTAAAGAAGGAGAAAAAAAAAGAATTTCTTTCACTCCCAAAATAACACGGCCTCCACCCCCTAGCGAGCGTATTCCTCGTCTCCACATCTCTCCTTTTCATAATATTTCCTTCTCAGTCTCCTCTCTTTTCTTATCACGCATCCCTTAACACACTCACCTCACCCTTTCCGCTGGACTTCACCGGGAATCTTTTCATCTTCTGACCAGAGGCGGCCCTCGTTATTCAAAGAGGACGGCATTATTCCGAAATGTTATCATGGAGTAAATTATGTACATTAGATTTTTAGCGCCCATAAACAAATTATTGATTCGTCTACGGATGAGGATTACATGAGGATTCTATGCATACTTAGCGGAGTGTACCAATTTAAATGACCACGTAGAATCAATTAAATGAATCAAACAGACTATGGAAGACATGTTATAAACAGCATCGACGCGTCGCGACGTTAAGACTGAAATATTTTACGGTACTTTTAAATATACGTGAAAAATACTTCATAATTGCGCAAAGATATTTTTTTAATAAATGTTAAGAAATGGAAGCAGCGGCTTTTTTTCTTTTTCAGAGATTGTAACTCTTTTGCAATATCATCCTAGCAAAGTTCGCAAAACTATCCTTGCAAGGATTGGTATCTAAATCAATGTTATTATTTAAATGCCTAAGCAGAAGTGTTCAGTCCTATAGAGAAATATAAGGTAAAGCTTATTACTACAACGTAGAAAGTACAGAAATATTTTCGATTGTCCCGTTTCTGAGAGATACAATATTTTTACACCTAAATTTTACATGGTTTACTCTATCGCAGAAATGGCCGTAGAAAAGTGGCCTCATTATTTGCTACTCCTACTTTTATCTATTATTACTATGTTTTCTATGTGAAGGATTCCTAAAAACCTCATATTATGTCAAAAAGCATATTGCTGTATGGTATTCGAATATTTGAGTCACAAGAACTTGTCAAAAAGTTCCCGCTGAATCATCAGAATGTTGATGTAGGCCCAAAAATGCCATTTTAGGTACCCTTTATAATAACCTGAAATAGTTTACCTAGCAAAAAATAAGGCTACGTTTCTTTTGTACAATTTATGCCAGGTGTTTCTACTTTCCTATTTAAATTTTTTCAACAAGCTAGCGGGATTAACCAGACAAAAATATACACTGCAAAGCTCTATGTGTGCATGTTTGGCCATGACAAATGATATTTGGATGTCTGGAGCAAAAAATAAAAGTTCTGATAGTGAATGCATTTTATGTGTATCTAATCTGTTTTTTTGTATACGTTCCTGAAGGGAATGACAGAATAATCAATGCATCACCACGGAATCATGATTTAGTAGGATTTAAAACTACAATACGAATAAATCGAATACATGACGCGAGAAAACTTTGAGATAACGTGTTACTGAACACTAACGCCTGTCACGGGAGTGAATAATGAGCGAGGAATACGAGGCTGGCTATTGTTTTACTGGAGGGAGTAACCTTTGCAGGGAAACATCACGAGAGCTCACTCTTGTTCTACGGTGAGATTTGCTGCCTCTGACGCTTCGGAGAGCTCCTTCCATCCAACGTGAGGCTAGTAATGAGTTTCTGGGGTTTGAGGCGTCGATCTTTTTACGTATGCACGCCACTCTCCCAGTCTTCCAAAGAAGGGTGCGGAGTCGAAGATTCCTTCAACCCTCCCCCAGCATGTTTCACACCCTCCTTAAACTTAAACCTCGTCGAATTCCTCAACCAACCTCCGAAGGCATTCAGACAGAGAGTCCTTCTCCTTTCCAGAAAAGAGAAAGAGAGGGAAAATACACGAAAAAGGAGTTGAAAAATAAGAGGGAGGAGTAAAAAAAAAAACCCTTCCCCCAAACCGAACAGGCTCGAATATCCAGCCTGGCACAATTGAACCCCTACACAGTGCCTCTCAAAACCCTTTTATTTTTTTTTACCCTTCCTCCTACTTCACTCACAAAACTACACACCCTGTCCCAGCAGTCAAAGCGTGCCTCCTGTTTCTTTCCCTCCCTCTCCCTTCCCCCCCCCCTACGGGGTTCCCACCCCCCTCTAATTCTTCCCAACCCTTCCCTTCCCCCCACCCCTTCCACAGCTCTTCCAAACCGCAGTCTCATCTGCTACGACGAGGACTGGACTCTGACGTCACGCCCGATATCGATCTATGGCAACACAGGAGTTCTCATTACTCAATGCCACTTCTCTTCAGCTCCTCTCTCTCTCTCTTTCTCTCTGTTCCCCACTCCTCCTATGACGAACCACCCATCCCGACCTCTTTTCGGTTTAATTTTTTATTTTATTTTAATTCTTTATTTTCATTCATCCCCATCCCATGTGTCATCTTCTCCGTTCCTTCGTCGTATGTGACACTCATTCTTTTCTCCTCTACTCTAAACCCATCTAATCTTTATATTTTAAATGCCCCACGACTTTTCTTTGTTTGTTTTTATTTTCACTGCATACCTCCTCTCCAGATGTCTGTATAGTGTGTCTTCCTCACGTTTCCCGTGGTTACGAAAAAATACCCTTCTTTAGTGCATAACCATCGCCTGCCAATGTGCAGGGGTGAAAAGGAAACAGTGTGAGGAAAATTCCCAACCAGTGACCTGCAAAGCAAACCACTGAAACCAAAGAATGGAAGTAAAACACGCTCATCTCACCTTATGATTACAAGCACATTTTCATGGCGACTTGTAAATATTATATTGATGCTTTGTTTCAATTTTAATTTTCAGAGTATTCCTTTTCGTCAGATTTCTGTTTAGTTTTGTCGCTCTAACGTTTCCCTTGGTTACAAAGAAAGACAGCACCTAACCAACGCCCTCCGAAACACAACTCAAAGATAAAAAAATAAAGAAAGCATGCAAGAGAAATTCTTGGCTGTTGGCCATCAAAGTAAGCCACTGAAAACAAAAAGTTGGAAGCAAATATATTTCTCTTTTAGCTGTTTTCGTTGCAAATATATTTGCAGCATGACTTTAGATATTTTATTTTGATGATACCTGCCATTTCATGTGAGTGATTAGTAATTAACTTGATCCGTCGACCAACATTAGAGTACTCTATAATAGACAGTATTATTTCACGCTACATTAAAATGTTGGCAAACATTGAAAAAAAAACCTTTTGAGGCCTAGATCAAAATACAACATTAAAATAAGGGAGTTGAGGTTCCAACATGACGAAGACAAAGCATGAATTCTTTTTTTTTCACAGCGATCGAAATGAAATTCCAAACGAAATAATATTACGGTAAAATAATAGCATTATACAAAACACAATACGATAGAAATTTTGGTCTACTTATCAATATCAAAAGCTCATATGCAGTTTGATAATTTATTTTGAGCATTTTAAATCGATAAACACACAGAAAACAGAAAATAACTGTTATCATGTTCTCACGTGTGATGACTTTCTAAAGGCACTAACGAAGTAAATAAAGATAAATACCACATTAAATATAATGCACATTAGAGAAAACTTACTCCACAGGATTTAGATTACCTACTCATCCCAAACAGTTATTCGGAAGAACTGATAATACAGTACAAAAAGCTCTAAAATACACATGCAATTCAAATCCAGGATATTTCTACATTAATCAAGAACTATCTAATAACGTGATTCTTAATGAATTACTTCCTAATACATCCCAATATATAAAAAAGCAATTCAATAATGTCAACGTGGGTTCCTAGAATGAAGTTAAAAATTATTCTATCAGCTGCAAAGCAGCAACGTTGCTCAGGCCAGCTTGTGATGCGAGTACATTCCTTTGATAAGTACTAAGGTTTATTTTTAGAAAGTCTCTTGGAAATCAAGCTATTATTTTTCCCAAACTTTTCTCATGAAGGAGGGACTTCTTACACGAAAGAAACCCTCGAACGTGATTAGAGCTGAAGCCTTATCTCCTGTTGCCTCGTCCTGGCTTGGCTGTCTTGTGAGTACAAAGAATATCGGTTCCAAAGAGCTCCTCCTTTCCTTTCATCTGAAGGAGGCAGACACGTCAATGGGTTCTCGAGATCCACCCCTGGGTCAAGAGCGAAGAGGGGATTCACAATCTCATCTCTATCAAAAATATTGCAAGTTTACATAATAATGTAGGTCAATATGTTAGAGTAATAACCCCGTTAAATTTTTTTTACTGCCCCCAGTTGAATGAGCAATCAAATTTTGAGAACTTCGTAAATATTAAATCGTATTCAAGCGAATGCATAGTTGCATACCGCCACGTGTGGCTTCCATGCAATCACGATAATTTCCAAGCAAATTAAAGATTACGTGCAGCACCAAATTAACATAATTACATCCACAAACACTCAAATAAAAAGCGCTAAACTGGATATTAGGAATCATTTAGTTACATAATTTGAAATTTGGCGGAATAATCATAGTCATACATAAATAGCACTTTACGGATTAATAATATGCTGGGAATTACTAACCTTATTATGAAGCACTTTACATAATAGAATATCAAATTCTCAATGGCTCTGCAATAAGTATGGAATTTTAATCAAAACAACAAAATAGAATGGAGGGAGAGACAATTTTCAATCGTCTTCCACAACTCAACATACTATTGTGCAATGAAATAAATAGCCAAACAGAGCTAACTCCAGGTACTACATTTATTTGCATCAAACCCAAAGACAGTGCAGAAGGCCTTTTACATTGGATTTGTAAACAAATGGTTAAAAAACAAAGTGTGACAAGAAACAGCAACAACGAAAAAACACGAATTAAATACACTAAGATATCAAGTAATAATTCATTTTATGAACGCCTTAGCCGCTCTTTTTTGTAATTTATGAAGAGCGGATAAAGAAAAGAGGGAATCACAGAAGAAGTTTCCAGATGGCGGTTGTAAATGACGAAATTGATGATGCTACATCAACAGAATGAGCAAATGAGCAGAAGTGGACAAAGAAGACAATGACAGAGCAAGTGACGAATTCCACATTTGCGCAATTCACCGTACCTGCGCAATGTTACGCAAGGAAAATTCGTTCGTAAATTTAAACCTCTTGTCACGATTGTTACGATTACCAATTTTTTAATCACCTGATTTCATTTAATTTTCAGCATAACAAAGAGAACGGCAAAACAAAAAATTGAATTTACATATGATTAAATTGCGTTCCACTTTTATGGCAACGTTTTGCCGAAACTTCAAAGGAGTAATCAAAATAAGTAAAAGTAGGTATTCCTTGTAGTTGACCCAATACCACGCAGATGGAATTTAGGTTCGAAAATTTCTTGGAAATTGGGTTGTTCCTTGGCCTAGATATTCTATCGTTAATTAAAAGCAAACTTACTTTTGAGAAAATGATATATTCGAATTGAATCACATCATAGTTGAGGAAAAAATTATTTATTCTCAGTTCAATTTATGTATCCACAAATTTCAGATTTTTAATGATACGAAAGCAAAATTGGAAAATAAATAAGGCTTTATTTTCAACATTTCTCATTGTACATAACAACCACGAGTAACGAGAAGTTTTTCAAAATTCGGCCCAAAAAGACATCTTAAGCCGGTGTATAGCCATAGAATTATTTTTTGAGGATCTGCACCACACTAGAATACATGATAAATCTATTCAGATTGAGATTTTTTTACCTTAGTGCATAGTCGATTATCCTTCGCAAGAGAAGCTTACATCTCTGTACGCTCCAATGCCTATAAAGTCATTATATGACTACCAATCACATTACTCCCTTTTACCCCACTTGTGACTATCTATTGACCAGCTGACCTTGACTACATTTTTTGCGCAGCTAAAGGCTATTTGGGACCATGTTTCTCACTAAAATGCCTTCCGTAGCAGTGCCTTTTTTGTCCGTTTCCAAAACCTATCAATCACCACAGCCCACGATGTGACGATCGCGTTAAAAAAAACTTACGCATTGGTTCATGAGGCTATGTACCAAAATGATAAATTTGTATCCAGCAACTCAGTAAATTCTCGGGATAAAAGAACCTAATGGGGCCAAAGGAAAAGAATATCATTCAATCATAGAATATAGAAATGATATTTCCTGAAGTAGAAGAGCCAAGTAATAACTTCATAAAATGGATATAACTCGTAACAGTGAATACACAGCATACATAGATAAGCTGTCTAATTTTTTTAGATAGAAAAATGCAGCTTAATTTCCCGTTGATCATTTACTGACAAGCGTGTGTGGTTATCAGTCCCTTGCTTAGAATTCTTGGTCACATTTGCGAATTTATATATACAAACTTGCCGCTGAGGGACTTTTTCGAAGATATTTCAATTAATCTGTCCTAATTTTATCATAAAAAGTACCTTGATCTGATTTTTCGTTTAGTTAACAATCAATATAAAGGCCAATTCAAATAAAAAATCCCTCGATCGATTAATATTTCACCGTAAATATTATTAACATTTAAAAATTCGATATTTTCCATTACCTTTCCCAGTTTTACTCTCAAATCATTGCATCGATGGGGAGCTAAAAATAAAACTTGTCATATGTCACGGTAATGAATTTTTCTGAAGACAAATACAACACCAGCATCGATCTATTATTTTTTGCTTAGAGAACTTTAACTTTGGTTTTCCACGGATTTTTAAAACTAAATTACCACCATGGTTTCCACGGCTAACGCCAAAGATTCCTTCACCAGATGATGACGTTAAGCGTGGAATCCATGGTCGTAACTTAATAAAAAATTATGGGAAAAAACATGCTTAAAGTTATTCACTTAAAATCTTCGGCAAATTCCGCAAAGTGTGGTCGGAAACAACCAAATTTAATATCAACTTTAATATCAATAATTTACTGCGAAAAATAAATTTGAACTCCATAAACTCTTTCCAGGTACGCGGAAGCATAGATTCTTGATTTTTAAGTCTTTGACGTGGAGAGCTTCATTTCCTTCAGTACGAATCTTTAATATCCCGTTCATTGGGAGGGGATAACCTTATGAGCAATCGATTTTTAATATTTTTCCATAAGGTCCTTGATCACTATATGGGCCACTGAGGACACTAGAGGAGGCCAATGACCGAGGAACTTAGTCTTTTCTCGCCAAAAAACCTTCCGAGCGAAAGAGATTCGGCAACGCCGCCGAAATAATGATAGAAGAAAAAAGGCGGGGAAAATTTTCCACCCATGCGATGACTATCGCTCGGTCTTGTTTGCTCTCGTAACCCCTTTCGCGAGCGGCGATTGGCGATGGTGGTGCCTCTTTCGGTGGAACGAAGGACTTAGCCAGGGCCTTCCGCAAATATCGGCAACGGAATCCAGGGATTGAGGATTTTCGGCTAAGTGGGGCGAGAGAAACGGGTTCTGAGCGGTCAAAGAAGCAGTGTAGGGTCGAAGGGAAGTATGGACCACGCTCTCCTTTGATCACACTCCGCTCCATCCAGCGGCGATCATGGAGCCCGAATCGGCTTTTCTTTGCCGAGCTGGTGCAGAGACAGTCATGAAGGAGACACTGCTGTAGTGATCCGGCGGCCATGAATCAAAAGGCGTGGATTCTCTTTCCCTTTTTTTTCACGCCCTCCAAAAGTCACAAAGTCGCGAATACGTAAGGCTGCTTGCTCCTTGAGCTGGTAGCGATGAATTTTAACGGATGATTTGACTCATGGCCTCGGAGTGCGCAAAATCTACTCCAGTATAAGTATTCATGCACCCAACTGATGCACGTGAAGCCAGATAGGTTCGTGAGTATCGAACCATTTTCGTCTGTGAATTACAGCAGGATATCGAGGTTATAATACGTCATAAACTAACTCTGCGCGGGAATTTTATAAAGCAATGTAAATATTCGGACCTTCCGTAAAAATGTGATGTACTGCGCACGTGTAAGAAGAAGCGTTAATGAACAATTAATGCATAAACCTCTAAACTAAATGTCTGCTACAAGCATTAGTATTATTTTAGCTCGTGCAGCGTGATATTCTAATAGCTTTAAGAGTTCATGGGCAGGCAGATGGGCTGAGGATATTCTCGCCTTACATTTTCCATGGTAATTAAAATATCACATTCATGTATTTGGCTGGAAAAAAGCTTAAGAGGGTAGGTCCCTTACCCTCGCACTAAGCAATCACTGAAACGAATATCAGGTATGGCATACAAAACGGCGATCCCCATTTTGGGCTGCCTAATAAGGGACCGAAAACGTTCCACTCTGCAGGACACGCTTCATCATTTCCCTTCGGCACAAAGTAAGCACACAAAACAGGAGTCAAAGCATTTCTGTTATTTCATCCAACCCGATGTGTATAAAATTTCCATTTCATTCTTCCGACTGCAAGCTAAATGCGACCACGCTGCCTCGCGTCCATTTCGCCAACTAAGATCAAACGGAGAGCGTAGACAAAACGCACGTCCTATTGTCGCCGGGACAACGAGTGCCTATTGTTTATGCAGCCACTGTCCTGGATGTCCCCCGACTCCCGCGACCCCTTGATTGTCGGAAGCCATTCCCGTTAATGGACAATAGAATCCTTACCTACCCCCCTCTCCTACAGCCATCGTAGCTCAATTGTTAAGCTCTACATTTATGTCTATGGTCGCCTCCTGTAATGAATTCCACCGCTGAGATCAAAGGATGTTGTCTCTGGTTAGAGATGACAACCTCTTACCTCCGCGCGACCGTCTCTCTCTCCTACGTAGTTTCCCCTCAACGTACCCCTAATTACAGCCGAGTTAGGCGAGTGAATTTAGGTGAAAGGTCTTCAAACCGAAAACAAGACTCCACTGCCGAGGCCCTTGGGCTGTTTCCGCGGTTTCTGGCTCTGTGCCACGAACCTCAAATAGTTTGCCCAAACGACTCGCCCGGCTTTCCTGCAGCTCCTAGCAAATTATTTAGTTTCATACCACTAATGAGTCACCGAGTGCTGGAGAGGATTTTATTCCTCTCTCTCTCTCTATACTCGTAGTGGCGAGAAAAACGGGTGTTTAGTCTCTAAAAGCTCTCTTGCCCGCACGTCGGTCACATATGCCGGACCTCGGACTGACACTGACTCCCACAAATGTTTTACAGAATGGGCACAGGGTCCCGGTGAACTTGACGCGTGAATTACATGTCAGAAACTAATCGATTGTCAACTAAATATTGTCGTCCATGAAAACCATAACCCTGAAAGGCATATTAAAGGAAGTATGAGGCTAAGAATCGCTTATTATGGAAAGCACCTATTATGGAGTATGACCAAAATTTTTGGACAGTGTACAGAGTGAAACCCAAATAAATGACTTTCTGCCATTATTGTGATCAAAAATACCTGTCTGTGACTCTGAAGATTTTTATCATCACATAGGTTACTCCGTATCGATATAATGTAAAAATAACCGCAGAATTCCCAGTTGGTCAAATATTAATTACACTTACGTTAGAACGGCTTATGCGGTATTTACGAAGTCGCAAATATTAGTACCTACACGCATCAGTGCAGTGCTCATTCTTACAATTTTTTTCTGAGAAAGTTATTTCTATTGAAAATAAACAATTGTTAGTGTGTGTCACTTGACGTGTAATTGTGCCAATTTGGGACATTTGTTGTCGGACCAAAGTTGGAATAAGTTTTTTTATGTGCTTCTGATATTCTTGCGAAGTTTTCCGTTCTCCTTCGCCGCCTTGTTAACAATGGCCGTCCTTTCGCTGAGCGCTGATTGGTTAGCACACTCTTTTGTTGATTGGGTAACCATGAGTGGCATAATGGGTACCCATGGTCTCTGTTTACGTTATGGGTCTTCAGGATTTCTTTGGCTTCCCTAATCTGCTCTGAATTGTAGAGGCTATCTCTTGTGAAAATCTCTGCTCTTGGAAAAAGTCGATTTTGTGGCCCGCCTCACTCCAAGATTGTCCTGCAATAGCTCATAAATGGAAGTTGTTTTCCTTTACTCTTACATGTTCCTTCATTCTTGTCGACTTTCCCTGCAGCTTTCTCCAACATATGATCTCCCGCAGGAGCAGGGCACTTAGTATACGCCCTCGCACAGCTCCCGTGGAATGCGTCTTTTGGTCCTAATACAAGTTTTTGGGTCTCGGTCACATCGGGATCCAGAATGACGTCACAAGGGGTTTTCCCAGCATTCATACATAGCCGTCGCGATTTTGCGCGCTTGAAAATTTTCACTTTTCATTTAATCGTGAAAAATAGATATCTTCATTAAAACATAAAAACCGTGAAATGCGCACTCAAGGAGTAATAATCTTTCGATTTAGGCGATAAAAATTAAAGGAAAACACCCTATTCCTCGTAAGCGGAGATAGAAGGAGGAAAAACGTTAAAGGAATAAAGAAAGAAGGATGGGGAAGAGAAGCAAAAAAGGAAGACTGAGAAATATGAAGGGAGGAGGAAGAATGGCGGAAGGATAGAAGGACGGATGCATTGGGAGGGGGCTGGAAAGACGAGATTGATTGAAAGAAAAGCCTTGTCTGATGCGGGGGAGATAAAACGGGGAGCGGAGTGAAATATGACGCGGGGACCCTCAAGGACAAATGCCGTGGGAAGGTGAGGGCGGCGAAGAATAATGAACGAGTGCTAAAGGAGAACCCGACGCGGAATATGGGCCGAAGGACCAAAAACCTCATTCTAGCCACCCGAAGATGATTTATTCCGCGCGAATATTCCTCTCTCTTCCGCAGACTGCCAAAAACGTCACATCCCATATACATATATACGCATTCGGAGCATGCATAAGTATTTGGGATACACGAACAACAGCGACATTAATAACGCCCGGGATGAGCATTAATTTTTTTTCTCGCCCCCTCTCCGCAACACCAAAAAGCTCGGGAATCGGGATCGTAAATCATTTGACCTCGATCTACGTCGTGCGGCAGTGATATCTCTGATCGTGTATTCCTCGTGAGGATCTGCCCGAAGAGATTTTCCGCAGTGTCTCTCTCGAGGGTTTTACGTTTTTGCTCAGCGCTGTTCAGTATTTTCGCTGGATTACGAAACCTTAAAAATCGTCGGGGAAAGAGCTTCCTAAAAAAAACAATAGGGTGGTTTCGGATCATTTTTTATTACCTAAATCGAAGTACGTATTTCACGATTATAAAATTGAAAAAATGTTATCAATTTTTCGCGATAAAATGAAAAGTGAAAAATTTCAATCGCGCAAAAACGCGATGGCGAAGTATGAATGCTGGGAAAAGCCCGTGTGACGTTATCCTGGTTCCGGCTACCGCTTTGTGAGGCCACCTTGGTGCGAGGCAATGAGCGCCGCTAGATGCAGGCTGCTAGCAGCTTGGCTTAAATAAGGATTATTAAGACATGTTTCCCTGAACTCTGTACCTCATGCATGCATAGGTAATCTCAGACGATGTAAAACTCCTATCTACTCGTATAGAATCTAGGTCCCTGTGACGTCACGTGGAGTGGCATCACATGGGCGCCAATCTGGCCTTTTTCAAGTGCGGTTAAAATTGACCATAGCCATTCGTCTAAACTGGGATTTCTAAAACCAAATAATTTGTATATTATGAATAAACTAATAGTAGGTAACGAATCGCAATCAATGCCTTTCGTTTTCTTTGAAGAAGGAAACGGCCCTATTATGCTGCAAGATGAAATGGAGCAAAATTTAACGCCTAGCAAGACACAATTTTAGGGCTTAAAAGATTCCATTTTTCGAGATTGTTTTTCAAAACTGATTGCAGAACACACGTCATTCTGGATAGAGTATTTTTCTCAAAACTTACACAATTGGACAGCAAACATAATTTTAAGGAATGACACTACGTATTGATCACTTAATAACGTCCTGTAGTTAAGTAACAACCCCTCATTTGATAGGATCCAAATTAAATTTGGACTTAGATACCAGATATCAGCACCTCATATCCATCGGTCTGATTCAAATTATTTTCAAAGCACAATTCAGCGTATGACGAGGACCTGAAGGTCAAATGCGATGCATATGAATAATATTATCTATAGTACTATCGATTAAAATTATGGATTTCTACAAAGAAAAAAACCTTATTTTACACCACATGATACATAAACCATCAACGACAACATAAATATATAAAATAAAACTGGAAAAGCTACCTGTAAAACCAAAATACTGATACTGATAACAACCAATTACTGATACATGACAAATGCGTTGACACATGAAAGATACACATGTTTAACCGATACTCATCAAAGGTTTCAGAATCAGATATCCATCAATTTCTTTCAATTTTCTCCCGCATCGATTTTCATTACTGACATTCTGGACTTGCACGCCAATGACTTTCTCAACGTATATTGCTTGACCCAATTAAAATGCGTTCTCGCCTCAATTCTCCCCGCAATGAAGTAATAGGCTCTCTTGGCTGTATCTTATTATGTTCCTCACCGGCACATACCGCCGCCATCTCCGCAAGACCTGTATCCTTGGAAAAAATCTAGCAAATTCTAGTTTTTTAGCACTCTCAAGGAACCAATTCCTTTCTGCACTTCCAAAGAAAGGTATTACGCGGTGGGAATGCGTCTGTGACGAGTCCCCTTTCAAATTACAGCAGACCCGGCATGAGGAGACCCTCTTCTTTCGGATATAAAGCCCAGGAAGATAAAAAAAAGAACACCCGCTTATTTCCAAGTGCATGAAGAACCGGGGAATGCTCCTTGGACCTGTTAGGGAGACTAACCGAGGTGCATGATGGGGTTTCTCTCCTCCTCCGCGAGAAGCGATCAGCGGCGAACCCATCTTCGCTTTTGGAAGAGACACGAAAGCGAGCAGTGTGAGCGGTGGGGTGAAAAAAAATGAGAATCAGGTCACGCCCAAAGGAATCTGAGAGCACGAAACACCAATTTCCCGCATGCTACGGCTTGTTTCCGATTTAAGTACGTCCCAACCCACTTCACCGAGATGTTTGCCGGCGAAGGGAGGAAGGGGGCAAAAAATAAGCACTGCTGCACATTTCCTTGCGTTCCATTTTCGCTCATCCCCGAGAAGCATTCACTTTGGGATCGCCGACCACGAACACATAAGCACATGAGGATCGCCTCTCCAAACATGGGAAGAGGACGGTAGAATAAAAGGCTTAAAAAAATCACGCACGGGTCAAGTGTGGAATTAATATTAAACTTTGATCCATAGCCAAACACGCAACGGAGAAATCAGGATCAATAAGTGAATAAATCCTAATTATTAACCAAGTACGACCAAAACAGTGTGCCAGTGAAATTTAAAAGAACTATTGACAACTGAAGATTCACACTAGCATGCCCTACCAATCCTTACACCCTATGATGCCATAGTAGGTCAATTTGATCCAATATGTTCATGTTTGCATATTTTACGCAAAATATTTAATTCCTTCCCAGTTTCTTTATTAATGCTGCCTAGAAAGTATTAGGGAGGGTGGTAGAAAATTTAATTGGACGAAAAATATGAAAATTGTAGTTGTTCAACAATTTCTATGGTGTAATGAAAAACAAGCTTCCACAAAATTGTGAACAGCGATCACTTTTCCTCTGATGGGTTTTTGAGGTTCAATAAATTTCAATGGAATCAGTTTTTTTTAAATACGGTAACAGTTTGATAAAAAAATCATTATAAAACACACCGGTACATCAAATACATGGGAAAATTAGAAAGGCTTCAAATGGATTTGATATTATGGGTCAAAATGAGCCGTCCGGACATGGCACGCATAAGTGATGAGAAAAAATAGAAAAAAGTATAATATCAGGCCTAACTTTTGCTCAGTGGTAAACCAAACTAAATAATTAAAAGTCATGAAATATGAGTCTAATATATTTCTTCGTTTCAAAATAATCAACATATATATTTTCTTTAGGATCAAATTGACCCAGCCGGGCATTCTAGTGTTAAACTGATGCATAGTGAAAGAAGAAAATTGCAACGTATTCATTCACGGATTAAAGTGTAATGCAGTGGAAGGTCCCCTTGCTAAAGTTAGAGGTAGTTGCACTCCTCCACAATTCTTGTGAAAAGGCGCAATTACCTTTTATTTCAACATGCAACGTAATTGAGAAACGATCGGCTGAACTGAGAGGTAAGCTGCCTCAAGTCAATTTAAGTATCCGTAGCAGGTCATGACGGTGATGAAAGATGACTGCAAACGTAAGATCAATATATATAAGACACGGTCTCCGGCGTGACTTTGTGGAACTGCTTCATCATAAAATAAAAATACATTGTTCTATTACACACTTTATTTTAAATAGTACGACCCGGACTTCTGCATATCACCTTATGATTGCATGATAGTATGCAGAAACCGGGTCGTACTATTTAAAATAAAGTGTGGAACAGAACAAAGTATTTTTATTCAATGATTTAGGTACAATTCGGTGGGTGGCTTGCACTTAAATAGGTAACCGTGGTTGGAGGGGGGGATATGAAAAAAAAGGGGTGGGAAGGAATATTGATGACGGGTAAAGCTGTTTTTTTAAGGAAAGGGGTGGGGGAAGGCCTTGAGCTGCCTTGCATAGGCGAAACGACAAAGGAAAAAAAGGGGGGGGTTCTCAAAAGGTTTAGAAAAGCATGAGGAAATCAAACCTGATGATAGCATGATGTGCAGAAACCTGGGTCGTACTATTTAAAATAAAGTGTGGAATAGAAGAAAGTATTTTTATTTTATGATAACATCAATAGCTTCATTGCATTAATACTTCTATCCGCGGAGTATAAATTACGTTTTATCGTTAACATAATGCCAATGGAGGTTAAAGTAAATTAGGTTGGCCATAAAACATAATTTTCAAGGAAAACCTCCGATTATTTACTGTTTGCATACCAAAAGAATATAACAAATGAAGACCAATCTGGTAGGAATTAATAAAACACATTGTTTATAGCGGTTCAAATAATGCTAGGGCTTAACCTTTCCAGATCCCGTTACAAAATTATGAAACTAATAACAATATCAAATAACTTGGCATCCTTTGCTTAACCTGTATCAATGGGATAACTTCATTTTCCTCCAACTACCCTCAATTACCAACCTTTTCACACGGCACGTTACCTTACGTTCACCTTACATTTCTCGACAAAATAATGATGATTCGAAATTCGATGAATAATGATGATGACGAAAATAATGATTCCATGAAAGACCAACAAGCAACATCAGGCGGCAAATAGGAACTGCATTTATGAGAAATTACAAGATATAATGAACACATCTCTTAAACATCAAAAAGATCATTCTTGTAACATAATGTCTAGAGGAATTGGCTAGAGGAAATTATTGGAATACATGATATATTTCCCCTGACTATAAACGAAATAACAAAATTGATTGTCGCATAATAAAATGCAATTGATTATAAGCGTTTTATAGGAAGAGGCATGAATTACTAAGAAGAAAATGAGACTTATTGGATACCTCACTTGGTAAAATGAATACGATACATGCCCATACTATGCTTACTTTTCACCAAATTTAATATTATTTACTTATTCATTTCAGAAAATTTTAAATGAATAAGTGCGATATTCACAAAGCGCCGACAAATTTAAATGGTTGTCGAGAGTCACCTAGCGATTAGGATCTCCAGGCGCTCAATAAAGCGAAGCAGCGATAAATTTGAAATGAGATTAACGGCTCAGAAGAGGTGCAGACGGTAGAGTAAGGACTCCAAGACGAGGACTTACGGTGCCTGAATGCGACTTGATCGGGAGAATTTCGAGGATCGCGAATTACATCGCCGATTAAATGGCAGTTGGGCCATGTTTGTGGAGCTGGAATTGAAGTATCCAGTATAATTCTCGTCACACACACGTGCAAGAGTACAAGAGAAGAAAAAGTAATTAAAAGAAGAGGTGTACAAAAGGCTCGAGCTTACACCAAAGAATTTATCAATGGAGGCTTGACTAAGCAGAAGTTTTATCAATATCACTTTATATAAATACAAACTTCTGCTTTAAACTGAAGCGCGTTTAAAGATTGTGGCATCAAAACTCCAAACGTGGATGGAAGTGTTTTATCTTCACAATAGTTACTTAGACCCCATACAGCTTCATGAATGCTTTTCATGAACTTTTCCGCCTCGATTGATTACCTATTACCCACTTCCCTTATTTTTCAGGAGAACTGCAATCAAAAGTGATCCTTGCCTCCACCATATCATTAGAATAAACTAGTGTGGATAATTTTACGTTGTACCCTTAGTACCTGGGTGTACCTAATGACAACCTAATCCGCAATTTGTAGGCAACAGAACACATTGGATACGCAAATTTCTATGAACAGAAGTATTAGAATCAATGCAGTTTTTTGGGCAGTAATATGAATTCAAATGGGAATCCATAGACTGTTAACGCCATTATTTGTTGAAAAATCTTACTCACTAATTGATTCAACACGAAATTTGATTTGAATGGGTAAGGGTAGAGCTCTCTCAAAACTAAGCCGCAGACGGTAAAATTCATTCGTTCAGATTAAGGGGGCCAGTTCCATCCAAAGTCCAACTCGTACGTCCAGAATTTTCGTTTTTATGTATCCGAAGGCTTCACCCGAGGTTTAAATACCTTCGATTCCTTCGATCTGCAGTCAAGCGCTCTAACCACTAGGCAACCACGCTACCCATGATGTCTCCATGCTTCTGGGTTTCACCGCGTGGATTTTCTTTGCGACGACAGCTTCACCGGTGTTCCAACCGGCGCGGCGTCTTCAGGTCGATGTCGGGATTCAATTTTTGGTGCCTTATATAGTGCATTCATTCTTGGTGCCAATTTTTTCATGCTGTATGCTGATTGGTCCACCTCCTTTTTTTTCTTATGACCCTCTTCCACGAGTTGTGGAGAGGGTAGCCGTCTTCTCTATTCATGTTTTCAGGTGTCTTGAATATTTGATTTGTATCCCGACATCAACCTGAAGACGCCGGATGGAATACCGGAGAAACTGTCGTCGCAAAAGAAAATCCACGCGGTGAAACCCAAAAGCATGGAGACATCATCTAGACAACGCCGCGGAAAACTACGCATCAACTTCACACGCTCCCCATGAAATATCTGAGCCAATATTATAAATTACAAATAAAAATAGCATGTAGCAAAAAAACTCCAATAAAAGTTCTAATTCTTTTGCTAAATGTTGTGAACACACCTCAGGATCTAAGGGTATCAAACTCGGGGGTCTCACGTTGAAAACAAGCGATTATGTAGCAAGTGGAGAATGAAGGTGAATGGATAGATCGTGTTGGGAATAAGAGGGGTATAATAAGAAATATAAAACAAAAAATTCAATTGAAAATATTACAGAAAACACAGCGAAACAAGATGGTCCAATGCAAAGCATCGTTCATTGACAAATGGAAGAGAGGAAGATCAAAGGAAGGCCTCGGATCAGATATATGGAACAGATAATGGAGGATGTAATATATGACGCATTACATAAGTTGTAGAAGATAAACCGATGATATGCCAGGTGTTTATAAATGAATATCGGGGTTTTAACGCTTTATAATACTTTATACATTATACTTTCAGCTATAAATAATACGTCAAATGAAAGAGCAACTCAAACAGTTTTGTTTTTCAGCAAAAATGCGCATGTGCGTGAAATGTTTCTGCCGCGATCCGCTAGAAAGCGGTAGTAGCAAAGATGGAGACTGATGAACAGAAAGGGTTATATGTTTTACAGTTTGCAAAGACTGAATCTGTAGTTACTGTGGTACGTGTGTAGCACAGCAATCCCAACAAGGAATTTCTAATGCACGACTAGCCTTCCGGACTGATTTCTTTGGGCTACGAGTGAACGACTCTCTCACTCGCTCAACAGTCTCTTCGCTAACTTTTCCTCGTCCCGTGCTCTTCCCTTTATAAAGGCAGCCTGTATCTTCAAACTGATGATACCATCTACGGATGTTATTGTCACTTGGAGGATCGCAACCGAATTCAATGCGGAACGCACGTCACTAAGATTCAGTCCTTGCAAACTGTAAAACACAAAAGGCTTTCTGTTCACTAGTCGCCATCTTTGCTACTACCGCTTCCTAGCGGATCGCGGCGGGAACATTTCACGCACACGTGCAATGCTGCTAAATAATAAAAATTGTTGAGTTGCTCTTTCATTTGACGTATACTTTATATCTGTAAGTATAATGAAATAAATATTATAAATCGTTAAAACTCCGATATTCATTTATAAACACCTTATAGTTTAGTAGAGAAGGACTGGTGACTGTCAATATTGCTGACGGAAAAACTATAAAACTCATTGGGTAATATATGAAATCGCTTTAGGCTTCAAAAATGATATAGTGTCAAAACTATGTTCGGTAGTAAAGTTTCACATTAAATTTTATTTTGTTTCATTCATAGTTTATATTTTATCATGGATGATTGAGAAATGCCCGAGATGAAGATAAAATTATGATCAGAAGTAACTTGTTAGAATATTAGGAAAGTGCGACGACAAAGTGACAGAAATTAGCTACTTTTCCCACGTTAGACCACATTTGGAATACGCTTCCAGTGTTTGGGACCCTCATGAAAAAGGCTTAATAACAGAGTTAGAACGCGTGCAAAGAAGAGCTGCCAGGTATGTGAAAGGTCATTAAGATAGTCTTGTTAGTGTAACTGACCTCTTAGATAAACTCGGATGGGAATCTCTGTCGGACCGTAGATTGAAAAATAGACTAAACCTTTTAGATAAGTTCAGAGCAGTGTCTTTTATAACGAAGTTAGCCATGTCTTACGGACGCCAACATACTACGGAAGATCAGATCATATAAATAAAATAAGAGAGATAGATTGTAGAACAGACAGATTCAGAATGTAATTTTTCCCACGATCAATAAGAGATTATAACGGTAGCAATAGAACTCGTAAATAGATTGCATGACTTGTAGTGTAGCCTACTAACCTATGTAATAATTAATACATGTTTCTTAATTCAATTATTTTTTCTAACAGCATATAGTAGTATAGTTTGTTAGTATACGGGACGTTTTTTGGACGTTGTGGTGTGCATGTGGGAGTCCAAATACATGCTGCATGCTGGTGATTGATCACCCCCTGCCAAACACCCTAGAGGTGGCTTGCAGGGTATTATGCAGATGATGTAGATGTTTCTTTAAACGAGTTTCCATACCGCCCTATTGCAGATGTCGATAATTTTCGACCATGTCGCCGTTCCCACAATCTCATTGCCAATGGAAGGAGGAGATTGCCCGCCCTCAAAATCCTCGCTCTTGCCATCGCTAAGACGCCTTGAGACGCTGTTGACGTCTTAATGTGCCCCAGTAAAGGAGAACGATGAATAATCACCACGACGCGCACTCTAGCGTTGTTCCCTGCAGCAAAATGCATCTCAGCGATTTCATAAACTTGCTGAAGCAATGAAGTTTATGGGTAATGCACCATTGAGTGTAGCACGAACCCATTTGGCGTAAATTTCTGCAGTTATGACTTCGGGAAATTGACGCTATGTTCGAGGGCCAAGTGAGATATTAAAGGGGAAAAGCGGAGATTCCTAGGTTATAATTTGCAATGCAGAGAATTTCATAAAGAGAAATATAATTGGATTTAGTTCTTATTTTGCTCCATATATAACTATTAGAGACAGTATTAATTCAAATAATGATCTTATCAATCTCGAATTATACACGTCGTAGTTGTCTCTTTGACTGATTGAACTTATCCGGTAACTAATCAACAAATCTTGACCCTTGACAACCCTTTTGCTTATTTCTTTTACTTTAAATGGGCAATTGGTTAATTAATTAACTTCAACAAATATCATATTCATGCCTGATTTCATAAATAAACTAGCTGACCCGACAGACTTCGTCCTGTCAAAAAAATTTGTAATGTGGCAGTGTTTTGTTCCTACCTTTTTTATATTCTTTGCAAAAAATTATCCTGAACAGAACCGTCACCCTGGTAATAATTCGGTGTGAATTAAAAATAATTAAATAAAACACTATAAGCATTTAAAAGTAAGTAATTTTAATCATGTAAATCATAATTATTAACAAAAAAAATCAGTTCTATTTTCATTGTAGTGCTTTGTGATAAACGATGTTTTTTGTTTGATTACCTGGCGCATAGACAAACAAATCTGATGGTTTTCCAATACGGGAACAGGCAAAGACAGTGATCAAACTTAAATAATATTTGTTATTATAAATTATATATCAGAAAATATTGTTCGCTAAAATAATTATGATTAACTGCTTTAATACATACCTTGAAAGTTGGCATAAAATTTTCCCGAACCACATTTGTTGCCCCAAATGAAGTCATTTGAAAGCAATTGTTATATTGTTGGATATTTTTCAAAAAGTGTCTGGAATCTGTTCCTATTCCTGAAACCAATGAGTACAATGGCTCTGGTGGTGGATTCAATGGTATTAATTTCACTTTACCATTTGCGCAACACAATCCATTGGCTTCGTTTTTGTATTTTAATGCTTTACAATGTGAGCAAACCGAATTCATAGAACCAATAACAACACATTGGTAGTCACTGTAGTCAATTGACACATCGTAACTGAAAGCAGCTCGATTCAAATTTGCGCGATTATTAGTTGAAAGTCGTGCTCGCGCTTCACGTGTTTGTGATATCCTAATTCTTTCATGTTCATTTCGGTCGTCACGTTCTTGTGCAGTACGATTAGATCGGTAATTAGCTTGGTTTGTAGCATTTCGTGTTCTTCTACTTAAATTGGCTCGTCTTATAGGAGGCATTATTAAAATATTGTGTCACATGCAATAACTTTTTTTTCATAGGTAGATAACAAAACACTGCAAACAAAACAAAAGCACACTCAGTAGAGTATAACAGAAAATCCAAGAAAAACAACACCGGCAAAGGCGGCAAATCGACATTGACAGTTGTTTTTTTAATTTGTTTTTTTTTTTTAATCTGATATGACTTGAAGTCAAATCCTTTAAAGCCATACCAATGTTTTATTTTTTTGTCGCCTGCCGAAAGTAAAACAAAAGAAATAATATCGCGAATCCAACCAAGTTGTTATTATTATATTTTGTGATTATTCAATTTGGTCGGGTCCGCGATCACTTTTTTTTAGTTTCGGAACGCGACATTAAATCCTCCAACGACGTATTCTGTGCTCCAACGCACACACGCACACTGTTGTGATAGATATGATTGAATTTGAACTTTGTATAGCGGTAAGAAAGTGCAAATTTACTTTTTGACGTTAGGAACACACCTACATTTCTTAGATAACAGTGAGTGCTTGTAATTTAATATGAACTTTATATAATAATAGCAATAAAGCTCAAATTGATTCTACGTTTTAGTTAGAAAACGTTTGTAAGTGAAAAAGAAAAGGGCTGTTTTTAGGGTTTTCCCGGCAATTATTCGATTTTTTCTCGCCGTAAGAACCATCCTTGGACTTCAACGAACATTTAAAAAAAAGAATTGGCCAAATTGGTCCAGGCGTTGTTGAGTTATGCGCTTACCAACACATTTTGCGATTCATTTTTATATATAAGATAATATATGCCAAAATAGTTCTAACTTTCATTATTATCAATTGAGATCCTTCAAAAGCAAAATGGCACTTAAACGTAGATTGAAAGGAATTAGTAACATGCATTAACACACCGGTATCACTTACATTATCATTGATTGATACTTACAATTTTTACTTTATTCATGCTATAATATCTTATGAATGGCTAATTAGTTTAATAAAATCCGTTTCTCTTCATTACTACTGTATAAAAGAGACTATACCATGAATGTCGTGTGATAGGGTAGATTGATCCACAAAAATGAATCAGGTAACTATAAGTAAATGAAATTATTGACAAAGACAAAGGCAGCGATGACTGTTGTCATGTTTTTGATCTAGCTTTGGGTCAGGGTACCTTGATAGTTCGCTCATTAACTTTCTACACACTCGTACACACGCTCCTTTCTAAACTAACCTAAACCCTAACAACTATCAGCTATAACTTGGTCGACGAAAGCAAATAATAAAAGGGAAGCTTTAGCATCAAAGTAACTTACATCGTTTCCCTGTTTCGACATTTTTTTTAAGAACTAAATGATTCAGGGAGTTGGCTTTTCAACTGCGCAAGTTAGTAAATTCATTGATATCTTAAAAACATCTATATTTAAGTGTATTTTTTCAACATCTACCCCACTCAAATGCTTTTAGAAGATACGTAGACGCATGGCTTATGTTATACATGCAGGTGAACTACTTATTGTAGTGTTCAGAGTGCCTACTAGCAACAAAAACATGGAAATGTGATGGTTTGTCTTTCACCAGAAAACGTTTGCGTAATATTTTATGCAATTTGATAAAACTTCTTGAAAATCCTACTGATTACACTGCTGATCAAATAAAATTTTATGGAATGGTAAGTATACACTACATGTTACCCTAGCATTACTTACTACAGGACAACTTTTAACCAACAATTTTTCAATGGTACTTTCTTAACTTATGATTACGTTCCGCATTTCACTTTAAAATTCCAAGTTATGAGTTTAAGGGAGATATATAAGCCAGTAGCTTAGCCAGAGGGGGGCAGGCCCGGACCCCCCCTCGAAATATAAGTACACAATTATATTCCTTCCAAAAAGAAAACAAAAAATTTAAATATCGTGAATTTACAAAAGATTTCATTAATAAATGAAGTTTTTTTCGATTGTGAAAAGTGTTAAAATTAGTTTAAAACCAATTACTTTGTACCTGATTTTAAAAAATTTTGGACCCCCCCCCGAACGAAATTCCTAGCTACGCCACTGATATGATTAAAAATATTTTCGAAAATTTGGATCAAATTTTCACTCGTACAATAAGTATATGAAGAATACCAGTAAAATCCCAGAAAGAGACAAATTTTGACCTGAAAAAGAGAGGAAAAAAAAGAGAATCTGCGTCCCACATACGCAGGACATGTTGTGAATTCCAACTTTTTCCTCTTAAACCAAAAGTGGCATATTAGTGAAGCCCAAACGCAAAATAGAAGGAATAATGAACCGCGATGAGCGTCACACTTCTCCCTGAGGTGCCACGTCATTAGGAAGCCCTGCTTTGCCCTCAAACGCCATCCTCCTTCGCGCTGACACACTGAGAGCGCAACCCTTGTGTCCGACTTGCATCCACATCGCCCACGCCTTCCGATTCAGCTTCAGACCCCCTTAGGGGGTTAAAAGGGGGGGGGGAAGGGTTCCTACTTTCTTTTTCAGCGAGCGAGAGACTCGTCCTTCAGCCGCGGAGTAGTTTTTCAAAGATAAAAATTTAAAAGAAAAATGAAGAGAGTCGGACGATGATCATATTCTTGGTCCCGTGACCGTAATAACTCCCAGGCCGTCCTAACGACCACACACTGCCTCCCAAAGCCAAAAGCTTTGTCCCCGAACGAAGGGGCTCTGCGTCAACAAACCCCAGGCCACCGAATGAGTGTCACTCCTCCTCTCTACTAGGTGCCCCAGTCACTGTGGCAAACCAGTGCACGAGGGACTAGCATTTCAAGGCCAAAGAGAGAGAGAAGAGATTCGCATTTGTTTTCCAGCCCCATGATATCTCGGCCAACTCCAACAGTAGCACAAGATGGCACGTGCGAGGCCCAATAGGAGGCGGTATTAAAGATTATGTTCAATTAAACAGCGGTCACATCTACATCTGCATAATACCCTGCGAGCCACCTCTAGGGTGTTTGGCAGGGGCTGATCAATCACCAGCATGCAGCATGAAATTGGACTTCCTCATGCACACCAGCGCCCTGATTATGTAACTGTGAGAAGGGTGAGAGCGATGTCGTTGCCAGGGGCAACGCGATTCCCACGACGGAAGGTGATAGCAGCGATTATGAAACCGTGATCGCTCCCTTTATCACGCTGCGAGCGTCATCGGCCTATCACGTTCGAAACCCATGGTGACAAGCATATGCTGACATAAAAACGAGCACTAAATGCATATATTAGGAAAAAATTATTGTTTATTTAATTTAAAAATGCCTCATAATCGATTAAAAACCAATGAAATCCTTAATTATTTCTATTGGACTGCTCTCTTGACATTATTAGTTGTCCACGTCGTTCAATTGTTATATGCGCACGGTAGTGTATTCTATTGGGCTGTTTTATTTCCACATAACAACTTGGAAAGTACTGCTAATTGAAGTACATCCGTGATTCAAACGTCAATTACTTTATATCGAACTTTAATTATCAACATTTGCCAAGTACGTTCTCCAACATGTCAACATCGTTAAACTCGACTGATTTGGGCATTACTTCTTGGAACGTTAAAATGTTCATGGTGAAACAAAACTCAGAACTATTCCATAAACTTTTATTTTAACAGTCAGGTTAGTCTTGATAATGACGGTACAAACGTTGAAAGTAGTAGACTGTTAAAATAAAAGTTTGTGGAATAGTACTGAGTTTTGTTTCACCATGAACATCGTTAAACTCCTTTTCGATTTTTTAGTCATCATAAATCAACTATTAACTACTTACATTCAAATCGCTAGCGCGATTACACTTCCAATATCATTTCAACAGTAATTATTTTCAATCCAAGGTCACGACTTTTCGCCCATTCTCTACGATATAGTAAATATAATGACTGCAGCATCTCCCGGCGAGCATTAGCATAATGGATTACGTTATCACACATCGAAAAGTAATACTTCACTTTCCCAATAACTTTACCATTATACGAGTACTTTATCATACTATTATCTATTGGCGAAGCGAAGTACTTAGCTTTGAACTGCATCCATTTTATGTTTTCGTTGTTTTTTATTGTTATTTCAAAGACTCCGCAGACGACGCATTCTCGGTCAAAGATGTGTCGAAGGATTTCATTGGCTCTTCAGATTTCTCAATGATACCAACCTCACGCGCTCGTACCTGTTTGATACGCGCGATGACGGTGGCTTACATGATCGCGCGATACAGCGGAACGTGATAGGAGAACGTGATGGTCATCTATCGCCGTCGTCGCTGTCACATTTACATAATTGAGATGCAGACAGTCCAAAAAACGTCACGTATATCATCAAATGATACTACCATATGCAGAAATAATAATAAAATTAAGAAACATTCATTAAGTTTTATATAGGCTAGTAGGCTACACTACCAGTCATGCAATCTATTTATGAGTTCTATCGCTGCGTTACAATCTCTTATTTATCGTGAAAAAAAATACATTCTAAATCATTCTGTTCTACAGTCTATATCTCTTATTTTATTTATATGATCTGATCTTCCGAAGTATGATGACGCCCGTAAGATCTGGCTAACCTCGTTAGAAAAGACACTGCTCTTGAATTTATCTAAAAGGTTTAGTCTATTTTTCCATCTACGGTCTGATAGAGATTCCCATCCGAGTTTATCTAAGAGGTCAGTTACACCAACAAGACTGTCGTAACGACCTTTCACGTACCTGGCAGCTCTTCTCTGCATCTCTTAATCATTCTCTTCTTAACTATGTTATTAAGCCTTTTTCATGAGGGTCCCAAACACTAGCAGCGTATTCTAAATGGGGTCTAACGAAGTAAAAGTAGCTAATTTCTCTCACTTTGTCGTCGCACTTTCTGCACTTACACTAGTCACTTGTCGTTTCATGAATGAATGAATGACTGTGTGGATAAAACACCGTTTAAAATATTTCTTTGTTTCGGCCGTTATTTCATATAAATGACTTGACATAATGAAATGCAAACTTTAAAATGCCGTAAAAATTTATCGCTGCAAATATATAAATAAAGTATAAGCTGTTTAGTATTTCATACCTATTTCGTTTCTTTGATGCAAAGGTGATGACGTGCCACGTCGAATCTTAAGTCGTGCAGTGTTGAATTTCTTTGGAATTATTAAGTTTTTTGCATTTCACTATACCGTTTGGAAATTGCGACCAAAATGAAAACGTGAGGTCGAAAATATTGTTTCAAGAGGAATAAGCAATGATGCAAAATACAAAAAATATATCTTTTTAATCATTTCAAATTTCAATCATATACTAACGTTCCATACAGAAAATTTCTAAACATATTGTCAATTAAATTTTAAATACCTGATTATTATTTGATCTTTGAATATATAGTTCTTATCTTTATTATATTAGGAACGAACCAAGCTATTAAAATACTATTCTTTAAATACAATAACATATCCATTTGCCGTCACAAAAGGATCTATTAGTCCAAGCATAGTCTTCGCACCTACCACATCTTCTTTCATGAAGGACAGAGAAAATCCTACACGTCAAGTACCAAAGAGGAAGATTAAAATTCCACTAAGCAGTAAATTATTTGTTTTGAAATAACACTGAGTGGGCTTATAATTGCAACATAGGCAAGATAGGATGACTTTACCGTCCTCAAAACACTTCATTAATGGTAAAAAACTTCATTAATGAATTATTTTGCAAAATAAAAATATTGATGCATGAAATTCCAAAGAAAACTAACTAAGGTGGATAACAGAAAAAAAATGGAATGAGATGAACTCAAGTCCATCGCTTTCACTCACAGTGATAACGAGTAAGAAACAGAGAGCCTGAAAATAGATGGCGAAAAATTATCTATAACACCAAAAGTTATAAAGAAACCCATTAAAATGAATATAAGGAGAGTGAAAATACAGAGAAAGTTTGCCCGTCAGCCTAGACGTCTCCCATCTCACCAGAATTAAGCCAGGATGTCACAATTTATCAGTGGGTTGGAAGCCAAGGGGTACAAGTGATTTCTCTTTTCTAAACAGAATAAGGTATAGAAATTAGGTATAGAAAACAAACGAGATCAATTAGACTTTTGATATAGTGCATTTGATTATCCACTCGAGAGATTATCCACTCAAGTCAGCACAGAACAGAGACTCACTCGCATCCCTTGGCAACCAAGTTTTTGTGTATTTATTCTAACAATTAACTTTACCTAACTCTGTTGAGAAAAAAATCACTCGCACCACTTGGCTTCCAACCGACTCATATGCAGTAGGGACAGGCTGGGCCAAGCATAAGAGATGTACCTAGAGTCGACGTATTTTATAGATTAAGTAAACCTGCATCTTGTGAATTCCACACCTGGTTAGTCCTATATTTATATCTGCCACTTCTGGTCCTGTCGACAAATTTTCCTTTTCGTGCTATCGTCATTAAGATTCCATGTATAGAGTACTGGAAAAAGGTACTTTCCTTTATCTCAGTTCACGACTTAATATGGCATGAATGCAACTTCTGTATTGACAACACCCAAAGCATATAGGAATACGCTTCACTATTATGTAAAAAACTAAACAATGGAACAAGTTTCAACTTCACTAGAGCGCTTCAAACTCCCGTATATATTTCTGTTAGGGATGGTCGGATCGGATACCTCGGATCCAAATATCCGCGTACATTGCCCTTCATCGGATACATCGGATCCAAAGTCGCGGAAGACATCGGATCTGGATCCGAAATTTTAAATAATAGCTTCAGTGAATCCAATGCCCCATAAAGGTGGAAAAAGCTCCGATTCTCTCTTCGAATGCGCCGTCGTATGCGAATCTTGTCCAACTCATGAACCGTTTTGTTTGAAAGCTCTCGCAGAGGTTACGTAGGAGAATTTCAGCCGTGGAAAATAAAAAAGGCAAAATACGACTGGTACAGAGTGCAACTCTTCCCAAGAGATTGAACAACCATCAGCGTCAGGTATATGAAAATGCACTTGGATCCGAAAATATCCGATCCGAAAGATCCGGCTCCGAAAATCAAGGACCCGGTCCGAATCCGGATCCGAAAAAAATCCTGAATCCGTCCATCCCTAATCTCTATGCTTGCGATGTGGACAGTGTGTCCACGGGACTGAGGCAAGTGGATCCATCAACAATGGCCACCACCCCCAGCGCACTCGCATCCCAAAACACCCTCCCCCATCATCAAAATCCTTTCCACACCTCGCGTCCGTCCACTTCAAAATGTTTCCACTCCCTCGCCTGCCTGCACCCCCATCGCTTGCACCCCAAGGATCAACCCCAAGGCGTCCCCTAAAGACCAACCCTCGGTTGGGGCACTGACAATCACTGGACGCGATGAATTGGATTCTAACTAGGGATGGACGGATCCAGGATTGGAATGACGAAAATGAAAAGCTCTTGTCTGGCAGGAAGCATGATGGAGCGAATATCCATCATGCTTCCAGCCAGATCTTGCACTGGCCCACTAAATCTTCCGACGAGATAATTTCCGGAAGAAAATAATCCTTTCCAAACATCGAAAAATAACGAAAGACTGAACAAGTAGGTAACTCGAAATGAATGCACAGCCATCATTTGCCGGGAGAGCATCATATCCTTCACAATAACATGGATTTTGTACTGGTCGATTACCTTCATTTTGGTTACCAAAATGAGAACAGCAGTTAATCAAAATTACACCCTCCAAAATAGTACTAGTCAGTTTGAATGGCAAAGATATTAAGTCGGGATGGACGGATCCAGGATTTTTTTCAGATCCGGATCCTTGATTTTCGGAGCCGAATCTTTCGGATCGGATATTTTCGGATTCAAATGCATTTTCAAATACCTGACGCTGAGATCCCCCGATGATTGTTCAATCTCTTGGGAAGAGTCACACTATGTGCCAGTCGTATTTTGCCTTTCTTTATTTCCACAGCCGAAATTCTCCTACGTAACCTCTGCGAGAGCTTTCAACCAAAACGGTTCATGAGTAGGACAAGAATCGCATGCGACGGCGCATTCGAAGAGAGAATCGGAACTCTTTCCACCCTTATGGGGCGTTGCATTCACTGAAGCTATTACTTAAAATTTCGGATCCAGATCCGATGTCTTCCGCGACTTTGGATCCAATGTATCCGATGAAGGGCAATATCCGAGGATATTTGGATCCGAGGTATCCGATCCGACCATCCCTAATTCTAACGCCGGCCAAAAAAACTCTTATAACGCAAGACTAACACTAGAAGATAGGAGAGAGCTTCATCAATCGAGTAAAGAAAACAATAATCCCAAAACTAAGGCAATTTGTTGCTGATTTCAGTAGAGAAAAATAGAGAATTAGCCCATACTCTTCATCCTCGTTTACATTTGACCGCAATTATAATATCTCAAAAACTAAAGCAAACAAAATTATCATCACGGACATGTTCTAAGGGTGTAACACCGCTTCGTGATCGCGGAGGAAAAAGATAAAAGGGGTTGCCAAACATTAATATTTTCATTCACCCATATTTTTATGAAAATGAAATTATGTTTTCGCTCGACATTGATATTCATGAGAAATAAATAAAAAAGACAAGCTATTAGTATAATATCACGTTAGCTAGCATAGTTTAAACTGCTGATTGCAACATAAACAAAGCCAAGGATTTATTCGAAAATGGTTATTCGGGCTTCCAGCAGAATGGAGGTAGACCACCCGGCTGGAAGCCCGAATAGCCTTTTTCGAATATATTCGCCGGGAGAGCATCAGATTTTATTCCATGGATTCATTCCTTTAAACGATTTCAAATGAAATGAATGCACTAGAATTGCCCAATATTACCCTGCAAACCACCCACACAGGTATAGAGGCACCTAAGCCAGAGGCATTATGTAGATGTAGATTAAATTCAAGATTTTCCTACGCGTGGAAATTATAAATTTAATGATAAAAAAAACGTCAAGGCAACCCGCACACCATCCGGGCATCCCCCGCCACAATTTCCTGGCTACGCCCCCGCCCCACTCCACCCCCATAAAACTCTACCACCATTTTCACTCTGAATTTCGCCTGACTTCACTTGAACGAAATTTCATCCCCTTCTCCCCATCACATAAACCCCCCTCGCCAGCACCAAGCGAAACAACCAGCGTCGTACCCCACGAGAGACCCACCCCTGACGCAGGGGCGGACTGGCCAATGCGGGTGGGCGGTAATTCCCCCCCCTCCCCCCCGGCCCTCTGAGAGCTAGGGCCTGTACCTGTCCAATGCATTCGTCCAAGAGGAAAACACTCTCATTACCAATTTTATTTCAAACTGTTCTGTTTCGATTATTAAGAAACGCTCAAGTAAATGCTTCCTCTCACATTTTCAGTTAAAAGAATTTTTTAGTTTAAAATATAATTTCAGTATGACTGCCTCATTTATCTCAGTGTTACAATGCTTGGTTTTCAACCTTTGTATGAAGATAACCTTTCATTTTTTCGTTAAAATGGTAACCGTTGTTCGATGGATTGAAAGATGATACTACGATGCAAATTAGTGGTATTCACTAAGCCTTAGTTACCAATCTGATGTTCTTTTCTTTTTCAATTGCTATTGAGCTGGTGCACTCTGGTTTGTGTTACGGAAATCACTCCGGTGCTTCTGTGACAGAAAATTGTGTGCTAGCATGCGATAGCGGGTATGTAGTCAAATTATTTGTTGCAGGATTCAATTTTTAGGAGAGTAATACTGAATCTATTTATATAAATTTTTCTCATCCTTAAAGGGCGTTTTACACGGGGCACGGAGTTGCGCAGGCTGGAACTACATTAATATCTAAAATGGCGTGGAATTGCGCGAATGGATGAAGGAAATTAGAACAGGCTATTTTGCCATCTCATGTCCACGCTTTCTCGCATGTGTTCTGGTAATTCACCGCTTTACAGGACGCAATTTTGACTGAACCTTCGTGCACACGTCATATTGAGCAAGTACGTGCCCCGTGTAAAACGGCCTTTAAAGATGGGAGTTTGCCATTAGGGTCCCAGTGACCACGTCACTGCCTGAGCCCTTAGATAAACACTTCGCTTCTCTTCTAGCGCCAGTGGTAACCGGCACCTTTACTGCAGCCTAGGTACCCAATTTATAAATAAAGACACTGAAAAATTGTTCCCTATTTTTTCAACAAAATTTTCCGCTAAATACGCAAAGAATTATAATTTTCTCTTCTCGGAGGAAATACATTCCTAGGCGTCTATCACCCTCCGCGGGGCCAAGATTAAAGAGGATAAAATCTAAATCACGAGACGAATATGGTGGCTATGATTCTCAGCTTAGTAAAACCACTTGCCTGTTTCCACACACTTTTATTCACACCGACCATGGTTTCGGCAACTTGTGCCATTTTCAAAGCCACAAGTTGCCGAAACCATGGTCGGTGTAAATAAAAGTGTGGAAACAGACAAGTGGTTTTACTAAGCTGAATATCAAAGATTTCCACCGTATCACCCCGGGCACTGTATCTTTTACGGCTATGATTGGCTGACTACGAAATTTGCGATCGTTTTTATATGTTTAGAGCACGGAATTTTATTTACATTAAACTAATTGTAAGTTCTAACAAAAAGGTTTACTTACAAAATCGTATTTTTTAAATCCATTTATTATTTAAATAGCTTTTATAAAAAGATATTCTCATAGATTTAATTTCGTGAACTGTTTTCCATTGCACAGTAACACAAAGTTGCGGTTTCAATATTGTCCTCGTCTTATGGTTCTAATCTGTAACCATAGGCGATTTTATATCTATTTTCTCTGGAGTCCCTGCAGCTTTCAAATTCTGAATCACAATATACCTTGGCTACTCGATCCAACGATGAAAACTCATGTGCAGTGACATACGGATTGGTAGCTGAATGGATAGGTTGTGTGTGACATTGAAGAAAAGAGCAAACTAACGCAAAAACAAGTAAATGAGTTTGACTGTCGCGACATTGTTATTTGAGAGACAGATGTATCTTGACAAAAATTGGAAGAAATATCATCAAATGATCCAAACAAAGTCGAATGCGATTTGCGCAATTTCAAGTGATCTCGATGTATAGCAATAGAAAACATAACAAATTTCTATGCAAATCACTGATGGAAAACCTTCACGAAGGTATCCCATCTCAAATCATAATAACAACAAAACAAGGTGGAAGCGGGCTTTTTACGGAGGATAAGAGCAAAAATTACTTTTGCATAAGTTTCAATCCCACTGAGTACACAGACACTACTATCATGTGCTCGCTTCTGCAGTATGAATACACATTTCGTCATATAAAAGGTTTTTTTTCCTTTTTCCATTAATATTCACACATCTGCGAACCAGTCTCTCCCGGTACCCATCAGCACGTCAAAAACTCTCGTACGATAGGGCATCTAGCGCAGGAGTACTAGTGCATCTAGCAATTCATTCGAACACTCCATCGTCATCATCGTGTTCTTTTTTATTCTCTTCTTAAATTCTAAAATGTACCCAAAGAGGGGACCGCTGTCATTGTTCGCCTACTGATAAAACTCGGATATATAAATGAAAAACATATCTGGGTCAACAGGGAATTCCTTCCTCTTTTGCATATTGTCGTAATCAACATCCAACTTCCACTTACTCAGAAAGAGCATAGCATTATATATCAAATGAATATTGCCATAACTAGATCCAACCTTAATTGCATGGGTAATAAGGAAAACTTACACACACTGAAGTATTTAGGTTTATTTAAATACAAGTGAAAGTTCTCACCATATGAAAACGGCTCGATGCACAAATATCGGCAAGAAGGTAATGATTTTTTTAAAAACATTCTGAAATATGCTACCAACACTAGGTAGGATGAGTATTTTTCCATAAGCATGTTGGCTAAAAAAGCTAAAATCATCCACAGATGGAGACTGGTAAGCTGAAGTGAGGTAAAAAATTCCATATATACAATTCTAGGTACTTCACGGTGCCATCAGGTGAAAAGTAGTTTGCGGCAAACCGTCAAAGAAATTACGTATTGATACGAAGTTTCTTGTTCATAGATTTATCGAAACCTTAACTTAAAATGTCCACCATTTGTTGTATGGTTATTTAGAACAACGCATGAAATATTTGTGGAGAAAGTTTTGCCTCTATCTTTTTCTCTCTTTGGAGAAACGTCTGCCCCTGGTATCAATCAAATGCACATGATTTTGTAAGATAAAGGCGGTTTAACTAAAATGATCTATCCAAATATATGGTGCAATAACTGTTTTTAAAACATTTACTTTAATTAACATGCTTTATGATCGATTTTCTACTGCCACCCACAGCATACTCGAATCAGAGCTAAAATCATCGAAAGATGAAGAAAAAAGTTTCTCAACAGATTTTAATTCTCAAATTTATTTCCAGCTAATTCATTGTTATCTCGTAAAAACAATAGTGAACCTCACACTGTCCCGTGCCTAACTTATCTAAAATTTAAATATCCCCACACCTTTTTTTCATTGGTAATATTAACAACGTAGCATGAACAATTTGAACAAGCCAAAGAATTGACACTTACTTCAAATTTTTATAATCTACATTCAGTAGCGGATGCAGGATAGGGACAAGGGGGGGTGAGGGGGGTAAGTGGGAGAAATATCCCAGCAGTAGTGGGGGTCCGAACAAAATTATAATTCTATCTAGTCTAAATTAGATATCCAAGGGGGGATATCCCATTTATATCCCCCTTAGCCCCCCCATAGATCCGCCACTGTCTACATACATTCATTTCAAGTTCTATATTCTTTAAAATCTTTCAAACAATTAATATCGGTTTCATCCTTATCGATGTGTATTTGGTGAGGTAATGGTGGTATCAATCCAAGACATTCAGTAGGTATGCCTTTTTTTTAAAGACATCGAATTTCATTATCAAATAATGTATTATTATAACTGTACGCATTGTAACAATACTATCCTAAGTTTTTTTTCCGTTAGAACATACAACGTAGTGGTAAAAGAACTATCATCAGTTGGAGACTTAAAAGCTTGCAAGAGGCGAAAACCGTTTATACACAATGCATTTCCAGGTACTACATTGTTCGTTCCAGGGGAAAGATTAGTTTTCCACACACGGTCCGCGCAAACCCTCCCATGTCCACAGTTTGAAGATGCAGTGCCGTAAATTACAGTCTCAAACGATCATTAAAGGGGGTGGAAAAGGTAAAAAAAAGTCTCGTCTCCCTCTCACAACAACACGGGACAGTTCCCTATGAGGGCACTTTGGTCCTATCTCGATTCGCCGAATACAATCGATATCGCCAAATGGTGTCCCTGGATTGACGTATTGTGACGACACACTCGACTGCGAGGAACGACTGCATTCTGTTGGAGCGGGTCTCGGCAGTGCAGTGCAATCTCCACGGCTACGGCACCCGTGATTAGATTCCGCGATTTAAAACGAGGTGGAACCCCTATACACGTTGCGACAAACACTCCCTCCAATCCACCCTTGATGATAACAAAAAAAAGAGAGAGAGACTCGAATACAGCGCCGCCCATCGGGTGACGAGAGCAAAGAAACAAAAACGAAAGTTACGAGGCGCAGCCTCTCGCATTTCCATTTCCAATTCTCGCCCGCAACGGTTTTTTTTTCCGACTTCCTGTTACCGCTGCCGCTGTACCTCGGGCCCGGCAACGACCGCGGGCCCTGCGGGCTTCTCTCCCTCCTGGCTCACCGATGAAGGCGCGCACGAAAGGGTGTGCAAAGGTAGACGCAACGACTGAAGCGAAACGCCTACGAATAGAGTAGGTTGGCGTCGATTTAATTTCTCGTTGACATCGAAAGATTGACGGCAAAGCGACACTTTTCACGATCGGTAGTGACAAGACTATTTTTTGGGTGTTACCATGACCTAAACGTTCAAATATAATGGCGCATACAGGAGGCGATTTCAGCCTCAAATATGTAAACAAACCATTAAAATCACACAAATAGTTAAACGATATTTTAGTTTGAATTTTAAGTTGTCTAGGGTTTATACACAATTAAAATTCATTCTGAAATCATCCGAGATCCTTTCCAATGTATGCCTATGGAATCCTAGTTCTTTAAGGTAGCGTTATCAAATAAAATCACTTTAATTAACCACATTCAGTTTAGTATACCAACATGCGATTCAACCATTGATTGCTATCTACCACCTTCCTAACTGCCATGAAACTAGCAATCAGTCACCGATACCACTGCATTTAAATAAATTTTTGAGGAAATTTACACCAACTCTCTATAAAAAAAATGGTGGTCACACGTTTCCAAAAAACATCCTTATGATATCTTATTTTAAATTTGATAGGAAGATGCGCTTCAATGGTTCACTCAAGGGAAAATAGGGAGAAGAGGTAATAATTCTGTTTTCGACGACTAAAGTTCTGGAGTATCTAATACCAGTTTCCAGGGGATTACGAAAGAGGGAAACCGCCCCAAAGGTGTGGCACTATTTCAGCGTTTCTCAACTGAAACTAGCATATAAGGCATGGAGATGGCTAGAGAGCCCAAAATACGGTAAATAATACCAGCTTAACGCAAGGAATGCTGGAACCTATTACCATCTAGAATTTCCATTCTTCTTAGTTGTCGACTTCAAAGGAAAAACCTTGAGGTCATACACACGTAACCACACGTAACGCTTCCGTTTTGATGTATTTTAAATCATTACTAGGGGTTTTGTTGGTGAAAAGGATGGATAATGTTAGGTAATAAATACAAATAACATTTAAAACAGGCATAGAAATTCTGATTGAAGTATTTTTTTACCTACCGTTATCCACTATTCCCATCTATGCAGCCCTAATGATAATTGAAAAATAAATTTTAAAGTTTGCATGACTGCTTTACACGTAATTTACAAGATAATTAAAAGAATAAGGAATACACTTAAAATCGGACAATGATACATGTTAATGCTCAAGTAAACTTAAATTCTAAAAATCATCCGCCTTGACCGGGATTCGAACCCGGATCCACCAATTTCCGGTCGAGTGCTTTAGCCGGTTAAGCTACCGGTTCATTATTTTGAATGTAATTTCTTTCCAGTCAATATTTTTGGACACTATCGGACAAGGTGTTGCTGGACTGCTGGGCATATGATGCCACACGATTTTGCATGATTGTGCATTGCGGGTGACTGCCGCATGAGTTATCAGCTAGTCAAGAGCGAACACCCCTATGTGTTCTATGTCCGGGCCTGCTCTCCGGATGTGGCGCTGTGCGCACGATTTGAACTGCTTAACTTATCTCTCGTATTAGTCTCGGTATACTTTAAAATTAAATTCTAACATTGTTTCCTCCTTGAAAACAGATAAGCGCTTGAACACCTCCTGTGTTTGCTCTCAAAATCAATATCAGGCAGCCCCAACACCAAATCGAACCCCTCAAGCTGTCACGGAGATTAAAAAAACACACACATATGAGGAATGGCTAAAAAGGATAAAATAAACGGACACAAAGCAACATCCAGGCCTCTCTTAACCCCTCCGGCATACACCCCTTCCAACGGCCAAAGCGCATCTCAAATCCTCCTCCGTTCTCATTATTTTCGGTCCGGGCTTGTTCAAACCACACGGCGACGGAACCCTTTGGCTGGCGGGGGAAAGGGAATACAAAAAACAAACGAAGGATATTGATTCAAGGGTGTGCACAAAAAAATTTAATGTTAGGCAGAAGTCCATCATTTCAAGGTTAATGTATTTTAAAATTCCTAAGACTAACTGCCGGCATTTTTAAGCGAAAATGGTTTTGCGTAGCTGAATTGTTCTACGATAAAAATTATGTATATCCATCAACGATTTTTCAAAATGTTTGTATGATAAAAATAATTGGTATAAACAAGCTTAAAAAATGAAGATGCCATATAGTTTCCCAGGGTTAAAATATACATACAATTAGCACAATGCAATGCTCAATGTGTAAACTACCGAATAAATGCATAAGTAATTTTTGATAAATTAAATTATTGATGTAACTTTTAAGGTAACGGCAGTCATACTTCCTTCTACCCATGCTTCCCATAAATAATGTTATTCGTATAGTATAAGTAATGCATTTTAACAGGCTTGAATCCAAATATTCAGCGGGCGTAGTGGAAATAATTTGCTAATAAGCTTTTCGGAAACCTTCGGAACCGATTCTTTCTGGCGACGGTTCAACAATAGGGTAGTGTACTTCATCAAAGAAAACGAAAGGCATTGATCTTCATTTGAAAATCTAAAAGCGTGAAATGCATACTCCAGGAGTAATAATCTTTCGATTCATGCAATAAAAATATAGTAGGAAACCACCCTATTATAATGAGCAGAACTGAGCATCGAAAAAAGGAGGAGATTCTTTCCTAGCTGAAAAATAAAATAAAAATTTGAACAAATTTGTATCGAATCAAATTTTTTTAAATGGAAATCTACAAGCAATTAATACCAGACCTTACAGATTGGCACAAAGAACATTATTACTTATTTCTGGATGCGGCATAAACGATAAAATCAGTGATAGATTTTGCTGAGCGGATACCTCGGCGTAGCCATTAATTTTTCCACCGAGAAATATAATATTGAAGCAATTGCCGCGCGAAGTTCCTTCAAAGAGTTTTTTTTTAGCCGGCTAGTCTCTTGACACAGACCGCTACATGACTTCTGAGATTTTTCAAAAGGTTTACATGATTAACACAATTGGTATAAACTAGCTAAAAAAATGAAGACGGCATATAGTCTCCCAGGTTTAAAATATGCATAAAATTAGCATAATGCAATGCTCAGTACATAAACTACCGAATAAATGCGTAAGTAATTTTTGATAAATTAGTGTAGTACAAAAATGGGGATGTACACGAACCTCATCGCTGCACTGTCTACGCGCGAAAAATTAAACATGGGAAGTGAAAATAATGGCGGTAATATGATCACCATAACGATGGTAACATGTGTGACATTACAAAAAATTTGCATTCCTTTACCTCTACCACTCAGGCCTATTCATACCTTCCGTTTGCTTCGTGGTGGTGTGCAAAGGAATGCTTATTTGAGAGCAAATAGATAGCGATACGCTCACGCCACGATTTTTCTCTCCCCGTCTCAAGGAAGGAGGATAATTAATTTTTTTTCTTTTTATCTTGACCTCGTTTAATTTATGGTAAAATAGTTCTCTGAGTATAGGTCAAATGTGTGTGATGCAAAATAGTTTCAGCCGACGTTTCAGGTTATTTTAAACTATGATCAGGGCTTCAATATGTTCTATGGTTCCTCTAGTATCTTAAATTTTCTATTTTCGAAGTCCAAAAAATGGGTAAAGGTTTGATGTTAAGGTTTAAAATAAACTTAAACGTTGGCTAAAACATTTTTGCATCACATACATTTGACCTATACTCCGAGAACTATTTTACCATGAATTAAACGACGTCAAGAAGAGAAGAAAAAAATTAATCATCTAATTAACGAAGGAGGAAAGTTATTTATCACTTTCATATCAACGTCATCTCATACTACAATGTTGAAGTACAAGGATAAGAATCCGAAGAAGTAGCTGCATAACAACATCAAACCTTAACCCATTTTTTGGACTTCGAAAATGGAAATTTAAGAAGAAATACAAGAGGAACATTAGAACATATTGAAGCCCTGATGATAGTTTAAAGCAAACTGAAACGTTGGCTGAAACTATTTTGCATCACATACATTTGACCTATACTCAGAGAACTATTTTACCATAGAAGGAGGATATCTACCTACCTACCTTAATGGGAACTAAAAAAAAAGAAACAAATAGAAAAATCTTCGAGTCGGAGGGAGATATAAAGAATGAAAGAGTCGAGTTAAGTCGGGTCCTTTTCCTCACTCGATTCAGCACTCAATTTTTATTGGTTCCCGCACCAACCCTTCCAATATCGATCGATATATCGACGGAATTCTCGAGCGGAGCAGACTTGGCCTCACACCATGCATCCGCACGGAAGTACCACCGCTCATTGTTTCTCACGAGATTTTTTATCCCGCTCGCCTGAGGGCGCTGTAAAAGAGGACGGAGAAAAAAGGAGGAAGGGGGAATGTTTGGGCATCTACACACCTATAACCCCACCCTAAAGATTGGATCAAAGGACGCACAACTGGGAGACGAAGATGTTGGCAAAGGAATTGGCATGATACTGAAGAAATATGTAATTTTTCTCTGATTGCAAATGAACATAGGTACTAATACCTGAGTCGTAACGGTGCGCAAATCATCATCGAGAATAAAGCGTGATTAATTCGTACTTATAAGAGCAGGGAAACTATTTAATTCTTAAATAATTTAATTGCTGTAGCTATTACATTTTACCATCAGTGCATAACTACGAAATTTGGCTAAGTTTCTTACATGTAATCCGAATATTTATATATTCCCTGCAGTCTACTCCGATTCTATTTGTTTTTATATCATTGTAAAGGTGAAATCGATGGCAAAGAACAATACGTCGAGAAAATCTTCTGTGGGAAGAGAATAATATGGACTATCGCATATCAAACCCCTGATATTTATTAAATTTTCGCAATAATTCCAAGTACTCATCGAAATAGATGGCTTAAATCATAAGCTTATGCAAGAAAAACGAATATTATATTTTCAATAAAGGATATTACAGCCCATTTTAAATTACGAATTATTTCGTAACAAAAACTAATAATTTATAAAGTTCATAGTCTGTTAATTGAGTAATACGGCGAGACGAAACGGGAAAACGAATGTTTACAGCAAAATCTCAAATATTCTACATGCATTACGTTGATAAAAAACTGAAAAATTTCACCACTTTCAATGATTTTTAAATATTTTGAAAAATGCCAAATAATCCTGTTAGGCTACCTCTAAATTTATAAAAAAATAATTCAATTATGATAGACTTCGGAGAGGGAATAAATATTCATTTTCAATCTAATTGTAGCGGAATTTCACAGCTATTGGCAGTTGGGAAAATAGATTGGCCATAGGAGGTGATAAGCTAACATTAAGACATTCTCTCCATTTAATATAAAGTAGCAATATAAGAAGTGTTTCAATATTTCCTGAAGTGCTATTAATTCTATTTAGGCTTATAGAGCAGAGCTTAACAGCAATGGGGGTCGTAATTTACGTTTCACAACTGTAACGTTTGTCAGAATGCGGCATTAACTCAACGCGTGTGTAATTTTCGCAACGTGGCTCTCTCATCTCGTACACCCAAATGCATATTATGACACACGACAATGGCTTGAAAAGTGGCACAATATACAAACAGGTGAACATCAACGATGGATTCAGGGAAATTATCTCCCTTAAAAGGCTGATTGAAACTGCAACAGATTTGGCAGCAAGTGGGAATAAGTATATAATGCTGAGCAATGTTTTCCACAACAAAGCCATTTGTACCAGTTTATAACGAGTAGTCTCACAGTATAACTCCCGATTAAAGGACTGAACTGAAAAGCGTGAACTTAGTCTAATGTTGTTTAGCCTATCGTGGAATGCGTGTTAAAAGGCGTAGTGTGTTGATAAGTTCCAAAGCAGCTAGCAGCTTATTGTTGAACTTCACTTCCGTCAATCCGATTGAACATATTACGTCTCGCTTCAACTACAAATAAACTAAAACAATTCCACTGTAGCCACGGTATTAACGCATAAAGCACTAATGGTCACTTAAATGTTATAGGCCCTAAATTCAAATCAGGAAGCTAGGTGACGCGCCGATCCAAATAAAAAATATTTTGAGCAACAGCGGAACATACGGGGTATTTACGCGTTAAGTGGTGGTAGCACGAACATTTGTAAATTATTGCTGCACAAAACAGTCTCATTTAAGCTGGAAAACCATTACGTGATATAAATGCCATCAAACGTAGGTGATTTATTCGAGGTAAACCTAGATTTTGATCAGAAAGAGCGACGAGGAATTTCCAGCCCAGCATTATTACAGCGATATCAAACAAAATTACTCGCTTTTACTGTGTGAAAGAGAGTATCTTTGTTCGAAAGTTTAAGCTTAACTGCGTAAATTACAGCTTTTTTAAACGCTTCTCAAGTTGACAATATTATCTTAAGTTTTTTTTCACGGCAGCTATATATCTTTACATAACCTTACATGTGATAACCCCAATTTTGAAGGGTTACTTAAAAATTAAAGTATATAAACCTTTTATGTAAAAGGAGAATTGGTTTAAACTGATAATTAAAATGTTGAGTTTCGGAATAAATATGTTTCATAGAGTAATTAAGTTGTGTAGTATTCGCTTAAGCATGGGTTCCCAACTTTGCACAACCATTCGCACTTTTAGAACGTCCATAGGACTGATTATTGCGAGGAAAATGCAGATGCTAGCCAAAGAAGGCTCGCCCGTCTTCTAGCTCCTCCAGCCTTCTCTCGGCTCTAAGTCAAAATGACGTAAAGCTCCAGATGATCGTCTTAAGAATGTGATGCCATCGCCCTCGCGGGAGCAACGCTGTCGCGGGAAGCCGATGATTGCTGAGAACAAGGACGAAAATATGGAAAAGGAGTACACAGTTCAGAAGACGCCGATACATGTCGTCTTGGATGTTAACCGCTTAATCCCCAGCTCACGATGTCTACGAGAAAGTGATCGATCAAAAGCTGCCGGCGGAAATCCACCGTTGACAGTGACGCTAAGGATTCTTGACAGCAACCTCACGCTGAAATGCCCACACTCAATAGGCTTATCGTGATAAAAGTCTGATGAAAACCACGATATCTCCTTATTCAAGCTTCCTTTGTTCGACAGGCAAGCTAAGCTAAATGCTTCCAACGTTTGGTTCATCGCCTCTGTAAGCCTTTAATGATTCCCTCCCAAGAGAATGGCAATCTATAACACATAACCTTTTATGGAACAAATAATCGAACAAACAAAATATAGATGTTTTCAATTTCATGGCATGATTTTGAACTCTTAACATGTATAATTTACGCGTGATAAAATCTCTCTACCAGAATATATGCTACATTCGTCTACTACGATGTGTTCTGCTGTAATAACTGCAAGCAACCTGAACTGAATTATTTTCTTTAATGAGCAATCCTGTTTCCTAAGAGATAATATTCAATCAGAGAAACTACGAAGTCAGAGTACGGAAATCGTTCAAGAAGATGTATTTACATCATGAAAATTTCTGGGCTGCTTTAAGTTTAGACTACTCTTCTAACTATATGAATGAAGGTATTTTGCTTTACTAGTCACAGACAAACACTTAAAAATAGCATTCGTACACACTTTTTTAAAGTAACACACTCAGTTTATATCCGAAGGGCTTTAATAACTACCAAGATGGCATTCATACTACGATGTAGCCGCTTTTGAATAGGAAATTGTGGGTTACACTTCTAGAAACGTTATACCAGTCAGATATGCAGGCACAAAAATGGGTTTGTATGCATGATTATCAAATTATCAGATTAAAAACAATTATCGTGTTCTTAATTAGCTGTAAAATTTAGCGGCTATAGTACCAAACTCGAATACAGTTTTCGTAATGATAGCGATAAATGATAGAAGAATTCCGAAAAACCTACTCGATGAACTAGACCTTCTTCAAGGTAAAAAGTTGACATTACTCAAGAGTACATAGACTTTGTTTTCCAACACTGTTAAACTCATAGTTTCCTACAACCTCAGCTTATATACTGGTTTTGTATCTTCCTTATCCCATGTATAAGAGTACATAAATAAGTATTAATACAAAAAATATAAACAAACATAACGCGTTATCGAGCGTATTTATCCATATATTCACAAGGGTATTATGTTAACGGATTTAAATAATTATTCACGCTATTTTCATATTGATCTTTGGCACACACACATGTGGTTGAAATAATTAAAAACAAAAGCTACCACGAGTTTGAAAGCTACCAAAGCGAGCATGGGTTTGAAAACTCTAGCCACGGTGCGAAGCAAACGCGAGAGAGAACCGACAATACATAAATTCAGCGCTACCACCGAAATCTCTTGATATTTGTTTTCTCGCCGAAGTTCTTTCCACAATTTCGCCTCTCGCCCCAATTTTCCCGAGTGCCACGACGACGAGAAACGAAAATAAAATAGACCGAAAAAAAAGAAAAAAAAACAAGTCTCTCGAATAGCATTTAGGTGTGTGTCAGTAAATTTTACCCTTTTGCGCGTTTTGGCACGTACCTACCTAATGCGTTGCATTTCCTTCCCGACCAACGAAAATATTTCCCGCGATTAATCGGACGCTATTTGAGAATGTGTGTGAGTGTGTGCGTGCGTGTGTGAATAGTATTTATGCATACGCCCCAGTCCTTGAAAAAGAACGCTAACACGGCGAAACCTTTTCGTGGAGCAACTTCCTCGAGAGCACGCTGCCACGGACTTCTCTTGTTTTTTTTAAATTTTTTAATTCATCATCCCCACCTAACTACTAACACTACTCCCGCCCTTTCTACTCGCGAATAAAATTGCCACTAGTGGCAGCACTAGTATTGGTGGCAATAGGCCGATGTTTATTCGACCGATGTTTATTCATGGAAATTTAGCGATATTCTCGATAATCAAAGCATTTGAGCTGGCAAAATAACTCAACGTTGACAACAGCCTAGGACTGAAGGCTGGAAATGGTTATAGGAAATATACTGCTCAGTTGGAAGTCTTTATCTTTGTTTAAGCTCTTCTCCTTAAGGATAATAGCAATTGCATCCTTTACAATCTACCCCAATAGCTATAAGTGCGGCACAAAACCTTCGTATATTTGAAGTCCATCCTATGACCGAGGTCCAAGCAATGCTCCGCTACCTCCGACTTTAGCGGATAAAACAGGCGTATGCATCTTTCATGCTCCGTCAGACGTTTACGGCCAGTTTCCCCAAAACTGGCCGTACAATCGAAAAACGTCTGACGTGAAGGCTTCCAACTGAGCAGTGCCTGGAATGCCATAGTTAATCGCTACATCCAAACACAACAATAACGGCAACCAGGGATATGAATAAATTATAAATAAGTACCATTAAGAGTAAACCCCTGAAGTCGATGGCAGACTCAGCCAATGTAACGTTGGGAGAAATAACCCAATGCCACACCCGGTGGAAATCCCGAGAAAATTTTCATCAATCTATACGCCGGGAAAACCTAAAATTTTACATATACATTCTACTCCACCAATATGTATTAGAAAAAAAGCTCCCCAACGATTGTGTAAATTTAAGTGCCAAAATAGCATAAAATGTGATTAATTACGATAAAAATATTCACCTTTTCCCCAGAGGTGCGTTCAACCCCAACGCATGGCCCTGGCCACGCTCCTGTATGGTATTAGTGATAGCTAGCCTGTGGGATAATGTGTGCTTCAGACTGGAAAATCCATTCGGAAACATAAGGTTAAATTTTGAATCTTTTCTGGGAATGAAACTTGCTTCCATACGAAGTCCAATGCAACATAACGCGTAATTTCGACAGGAAAGGAGCAAACATGATGTTGATGTAACCTAACGATCCCCGAAATTTGAAAGCGTTTGGATTAGATATTATTATATCAATATTTATTTCAGCCACAATTAATTCACGAGAGGATTCACCTCGTATTCCATTTATACATGAAATTAATCTAAATCTTCCGGACACCATCAAGAAATCACGAAATCAGCATGAGCTCTAACAGCTGCATAAACGCGATCGTCATTCCAAAGCTTCGATTTTCGGCCGCCAGGTGTGTGGGAAACTTCGTTTTTATTCGCGAAGAGCGCACGGTAGAAAAATCGAAGCATGGAAGGATATGCATGCACTTTCGGACGGATATTTTCCGTAACTCCGAGCCCGTGCGAGTGTGTATGCATCCACACAGCTGGCAGTATGGTCCCGTGAGCTCGAAAACACAAACCAGGAATTCTTTTTACCCTTCTCTCTTTCGACGGCTCCGCCCGAGAATTTTCCTTTATTTCCTTCCCAAGCTGATATTTTTTTCATTTTTTTGTTTTGCACGTAAGGGGTGATGCAAGTTCATCCTCCATCCGGGCACCTCAAGCCTCAACCCTCACTACACGAAATTTCAGGGGGCGTGAAATGCAACATAGTTGAAGTTCTTGCGCCCTTATGGAAGCTGCCACTCATGACCCACGGAAGGATTATTCGGTATCGGGTGTGAGCAACCGACGTATTCCGCGCCGTAACTTTCCATCTGGTCAATAATAGGGCAGTTCCTTCATCAAAGAAAACGGAAGGCATTGATTGCGATTCGTTACCCACCATTAGTGTATTCATAATATACAAATTATTTGGTTTTAGAAATCCCAGTTTAGACGAATGACAATGGTCAATTTTAACCGCATTTGAAAAAGGCCAGATTGGCGCCCATGCGATGCCACTCCACGTGACGTCACAAGGACCTAGTTTCTATACGAGTAGATAGGAATTTTACATCGTCTGAGATAACCAATGCATTCGTGAGGCACAGACTTCAGGGAAACATGCCTTAACAATCACCTATTAAAACTGTCCGTGGTCGGAAAGTTTCCTTCATTTGGTAAGGTATTAATAATCCTTATTTAAGCCAAGCGCTACCTGCTAGCAGGGTACTCTGCTACCTGCTAGCAGCCAGCATCGCAGCGGCGCACAGTATCCTCGCCCCAAGGTCACCTAACAAGGCGGAAGCGGGCACCAGAATGACGTCACACGGGCTTTTCCCAGCATTCATACTTAGCCGTCGCGTTTTCGCGCGCTTGAAAATGTTCACTTTTCATTTAACCGCGAAAAATAGATATCGGCATTAGAAGCCTAAAAGCGTGAAATGCGTACTCCAGGAATAATAATCTTTCGATTTAGGCAATAAAAAAATAAAAGGAAACCACCCTATTTTAAGTCCAGGCTCGGGGCAACCAATAACATACTATGGCAGCCATTTGGGACTATGATCCTACAGTCCCAGCCACAAACACACCGGCTCAAAAATTTACTCTTCTACGAGTCCTTTCCATGCCTTTACTCTTCTTCTATTTTTAACAATTTCATTTGCTGAATAAGTGAACTGTAGGTGAATTAAAATAATAAAAAAATACAACATTTAGCTATTGCAACAATAAAAGAAATAAAAAACGGGAAAAACTCAAGAGTGAAATGAATAAATAAAAAAGTTAATTAGGTGGTGATTAGGATTAATAATTAAAATACAATGCATGCATATTTTTAAAAAAATTTTATAAATCACATTTTCATTGTTTTATTCTAAGTTTCTGCTAACGCCAGTCACAGGCTCCAGACAAAACGCAGAACATGAGTCTAACAAGTATGGTATTGTTAACTGACTGATAGTGGTGAACATTGGTTCACTGGACTTAGGATGCAGAGTTAGGTGTAAGGACAAAATAGGTCGTAACCCAATCATGAAATTCTAATATAGACTACCTATTTTTTAAGTAATTAGCTTGAAAAAGTGATCCCCCATGCCTATTAAAATATCGTCTTATACAGAATTATGTTTTGGTACATACATTTAATTCCACCCAATATACTGTACCATTAAATAAAAACACAAACTTCATGTAAACATTGTTCGATGAGCATAATAAGTCTATCGGAGAGACGTAAGTATTTCATCGCTAATTCCAACATTAATTCTATTGATTTTTCTCTTTCATAAATAGCCATGGGTAATTTAACCATTTATTTTCCATGGAATTAAATTACATGTGCATTGAAATTTCCGTTCCACTCACGCCTCCGAAGGCAGTAATGAGTATTTCTCGCCTGTCATTCACTAACCCTCTTAATTACAACAAACCAACACGTAAGCTTTGTCCCCGCATTCCACATGAGTAACTGGCATACTGGCTTACAGTGAGATATTCGGATTCCGAGTATTAAAAAGCGTACTACAAGCTACGGAAACCCAACGATTTAAATCAACGACTTTTATGGTGATGTTGTAACATAAGCTTCAAATGCTTTTAACGGGAATAGTTATTTTTGAAAAAAAACCTTTGGCTAGGGGAAGTGGCGGATGCAGGATAGGGACAACGGGGGGCTAAGTGTGGGGTAACCTCCCAGTAGTAGTGGGGGACCGAATATAATTACCATTTTATCAAGTGTGAATTGGATACCCAAGGGGGGTCCTTAGCCCCCCCTCATAGATCCGCCATTGGCTTGGGAGCAATGGCAAATAATTTCGAATAAGGAAATAGCTGATTCGGAGAATAAGCTTAATTACTTCAGGTGAAATACCTTTAGGCTTTCAACTATGCCTCGCTTTCTGGAATAATTAAGCACGCAGATTCCTTTACTTAAAAGAATGTAGAAACTTTTACGTTACGCACAAAGGCATTCCTTAATATAATGTCTTCTTTTAACAATAGAGGGACCGGTCTGATATGGGTATCTAAACGGATCATTAACTGTCATAGATATTTATATATGAAACTTCTTCGTTTATTTTGAAACCAGCTACTTATAACTTAAATAAAACCGCGAAATAATAACTAGTATTTGAACGACAATTTCAATTACGGAAAGTGACGTAATAAACGATGGAAAAAAGGGTCGGTGGAAATGACCCTGTTATTCATTAAATGATAGGTCAAGCGATCATTTCTCTGGTCCCTCAAAAAAGCTATCGTAGGAGCTATCAGTATAGGGACGAAAAAAATGATCAAGTGATTCAGGCTTTAGCCCATTCTGAACCAATATCGGAGAGAAAGAAACCTACCTAACTGCTTTTCAACGGCGGATGTTCGGCAGCTATTATGTCACAGCTTTCTACTAAGGTTCAAAAACTGCATGAAAGTCTGCTGAAATATTTGGGTTTAATAAGTTACCTCATCAGTGTTAGAATTCATCATTCACCAGTTTCATTCATCAAATAAAACGAAAGGCATTGATTGCGATTCGTTACCCACCATTAGTGTATTCATAATATACAAATTATATACATATATTTAGAAATCCTAGTTTATACAAATGTTAATGGTCATTTTTAACCGCATTTGAAAAAGGCCAAATTGGCGCCCACGCGATGCCACTCCACGTGACGTCACAGAGACCTAGTTTCTATACGAGGAGATTTCGGAGTTTTACATCGTCTGAGATTACCAATGCATGCATGAGGCACAGAGCTCAGGGAAGCATCTCTATCACCTATTAGCTTTGCCTAAGGTCGAAAAGTTTCCTTAGATTGATAGGGTATTAATAATCATATTTAAGCTAGGAGCTACCAGCAAGAAAAACACTCCACGCTACCACCATGCTCGGCAGCAAGCAGCCTGCATCGTAGCGGCGTTCATTGCCTCGCACCCAGGTGGCCTCACACTGCAGCATCCAGACGTCACACGGGATTTTCCCAACATTCAGACTTAGCCTTCGCGTTTTCGCGTGCTTGTAAATTTTCACTTTTCATTTAATCGCGAAAAATAGATATCGTCACTTAAAATTCTAAAACCGTGAAATATGTACTCCAGGAGTAATAATCTTTCGATTTAGGCAATAAAAAAATAATAGCAAACCACCCCATTGAATATATATCGCTATGAGTGGTCAGATCCGTGGCTTCTACTGTATATTCTGCAAAATGGATGCACACAAGTGCCAAGGTTTCATGGCGCCAATCAAGGTTTTCAAGTTTAGTGATTTTGTTTACGTAAACTTTCCTCTCTTACTCATAGTTTAAAATTTGGCAACGCCGGATAAGTTTATATTTAGGTGTCAATGCTGGTCGAGGAAGCTAAGTCGTTGCCACATGTACACGGCTGGTTCTGCGAATGCGAGGAAGGTGTCTCGGCATTTCAATGTCACGCAACTCCACCCCTCCCCCACCACCGCCTCTCCCACAAGCCGAAACCCTGCGTCATTCCCTCACAGCCCAGTGACGGAATTAATTTTTATCTCCCCTCATTTATTTTCGAGAAAAAATATTTTTATCTCAAATTTTCTCTCCTTAATTTGGAGACAGCCGGAGAGCACGGATGACAAAGGATCACGGAGAGGAGAGAGAGAGAGAAAAAAATAATAAATAATGGTTCTGGAACGTGTAGGGACGAGGGCGATTTTTTTATTCACTGTCAGCGCATTAAAAAAAAACTTGGGCGCTGTGAGGGGACGCTGAATGCAATGATGACAAAAAAGCACACTGCTGGGAGGACCAAAACATACTTTAGAAGGGATGCCATACAGACGCACACCTAGAAGCGTGTTGATGCACAAAGCTGGACCCCCTCCATTATGCCCCCAACCTACGGCCTGCTTAAGGGGGGTACGCACTGCTTCGGCGGAAAGCGTGTCGCTGATGACTGAAAAAATCTCTCAATGGATGGTACCAAGTGTCACCACCATATTTCGTGCAAACTTCGCAGAGGGATAGAAAATGGATTAAATTTGAAGGTGTAACTGTTTTGCTGCAGCGCCAAATGGGGCTTAGTTATGTGAAATATTATCGATAGAAAGTAATAGTAATACGCGTAAATGTGTGCAATCCGCTATGTATGCATGTATCTCGATTTATTGGCATTATAGCCCCATCCATATTTACAGAGGCTCTTCCATTCCGTTGCTACGCTCGAGGAAGATCGCGGAAGAGATTATATTGCCATTGAGCTGCTGTACCATATCAAGTTATCATCACAACGCAATAATCAATTGCAAGGGGACTCCAAAGGGACGGCATTACATCCCACTGAAGGTTGATTTCTTTTGCCACTTCGGTTTCTCATTCTAATCGGAGTCCCCTCGAGTGTCAAAAATGTCCACGGCACGGTGATGAGTGCCATGTGATCCACTTTTTTTCAATATTTTGCAGCATAATGTTGGTAAATGCGAGGAAAAGCATTGGAGAATTATTAATGTGATAAATAACATCGTCATAAATGTAAATGTCGGTTGAGATCCCTAATTATTCCTTAATTCCCCGTGGAACTCAGATCACTGTGTCCATCAGCGACGCTAGTGGCGACTTCTGTACAACTATTTAAATGCGTGCTGAGCGAAAACACATAATGAGGCCGACTTGGGGATCCTCTATTGTAATATTCGTAGTTGATTGGATGGCCATATTGACAAAATACGTCAGCGCCTTCTGCGCCGCCATCGGCGGTTTGAGTTTCGTACATCCTAAATCTATTGATTGTTATCCTCTCTGGAAACCGCTTCCAATTCCCATAACAATACGGAAGTTGGGATTTCAAGATAAGCCTCACCTTTTGGATAATATGCCGCCAGAATACACGTTCCTGTTAATGGTATCACTCATGAGGTTACAATTCCCCTTTTCGCAGCTCAGCTCAGGTGCTTGTGTGCATCTAGTTTTCAGAATACAATACAGGAGCTGCGAATCTGGCCACACATAACAAGACATATTCAACTCTAGCACTCATGAGATAGCGCATTAAACCATCCTTTTTCTGAAGCAAGCTTTCAAGCAGGTTCTGTTTTATCCAGATAAAATTTGTAACGCAATAGCTGCAAAATGTCCACCGCTGCAGCGAACTAGGTTACTTTCTCTCCGATACTAGTTCAGAAAAATCGACAAAAATTATGCAAAAATTTATTCCCCATTAGCTCCATATTTACATTTTTTGTTTATTTTTAACATGCAAATAACTGTTTTCTGTGTGTCTCTAGTTATAAAGTGAAACATCTCCTTAGTCAAAATGAACAAAAAATGAAAACATAGAGCTTACGGGGGATAATTTGTTCAAGTTTACAATGGGACGCAGCCCATCTTCCTCAAGTGAGGAGAGAATCAGGGTTGGGAGTGTTACTTTATCTGAAAACCCAGCGCGTCTCCGCCCCGCCAAACCGTGGGGTGACTGATTTTTTTCCCGTGCATTCCCACCCCAGCAGCAGCCGCCTCTCCCTCGCGAGACCCCTTGTTCACCATTCACGGGCCCTCATTGTCCCCGCCCGAGACAGTCTCCCCCATCCGTCGGTTCCCACCCTTAGTTCCGGCAGTGCACGCACAAGTCTCGACGAGACTGACAGAGTGACTGACGCTCTAAGAAGAATGTCACAATAAGGGGAAGAGGGTAGAGTCGCCATCCTGTAATCAACCTTTTTTTCTGCCGAATACGCATTCGAAATGATAGGGGATGGGGTTTGCTGGATGCGTGGGCCTAAGATAGGCGGTGCATGCAATCTGCAGAATTACGTCCAGGCACTAGTTTAATATATCGCATTTTTCACCGACATTTCATTCTTAAATGGCTTATATATAAAGTAATAATCATGGCAACAATATTTCTTTTGCTCCTTAAAAATTTTGCAATAACAAAGATACAAAACCAAAATTTAGCTTTAGATGACCCTAACAGTCTTTTTCCTGTTGGTAGAATCACCTTAACAACCCAATCGTAATGAGTAAATTACTGAATAACAGAAATGTCTTCTATATGAACTTTTAATGCATTTCTAATATGCAGCAATATTGCATCAAAGAAAGAATGGAATAAAAATTAAGGTAAGAACATTAAAAGAGGAATATGGTTTGAAGATATGTCTATCCTCTATAATATTTTTTTAGGTAAACAGCCTGAGTTTCACATGCGTTAGAAAGGTATATATGCTTATAAAATTCGAAGAATCAAGCGAGATGGAGTGGAATTGATTCATAATGAAACACTGACTTGCAATTTTCCACAAAAATAAAATTTAATTCGACTCGAGTTTCGATGTTTTTTCTATGTTCAAAGTTTGCTAACCCTGGAAAAAACCCTTCAATTTCCAACCTTTTTACCTCCTCTGGTTTTTCCACTCTCCCCCCCCCCCCCCCCCCCCCCCCCCCCCCCCCCCCCACGCCTTGCACTTCTACCTATTCCAGCCACCTCCTTGAGCACTTTCCACCCCATTTCTCCTCTCACAGTTGTACCTTGAAAATGATGTAGTAACACCGAAACTCGAATCGAATTAAATTTTATTTTTAAGGAAAATTGCAAGTCAGTGTTTCATTTTGGTATATTTGCTGTTACTGTTTTTTACTGTCTTAGGCCAGTAGCTAGTAAATGTTTGTTCCTACGTAGCGAAACCCTCGTTAAAAAAATATACATTCGGTTTGGGCGAAACATATTTGTTCGTAGATTACCGTTGTTTGCCCACTGAAGTATCTTCGCACAGCTTCGAGTATTATGGCAGGGTAAGTAAACCAGCTGGTTGAATGAAAAACCAACCGCTCCGCCGGAGACCTGCCAAGCCCTAAGGTAACCACTCCGGGATATATTACGGATGTAAATCCCATTACACTGGTGTAATTAATATAAAATAGACACTCATTAAATTCGTTGGCAATCAACCGCTACTTCTCCTCTTGGTTTATGCAGAATTGCTGAAAACAACCGAGTCATTCCGTTATCTCCACGCGTATACTTGGGACATTTTGGGGAGACGGACACGCGTTAGTGTTTGAAAATGATTTTACCAATTCCTGCTTTCGTTATACCTTCAACATTGGGTTTCTTTCACTGATAGGCCGTAACCAATTCTTAAAACAGTAGACGGCCTGTGTAATCTAATCCAAATGGAACGCCAGGTCCTACGTATCAGCTTCATCAGCGTTACCTTTTTTATTCTCCCCCGAAAAGTTTCTCATGAACTGTTAATTCAAACCAAATTCAAGTCTCATTCCGCTTAAAGGTAGAACCTTTTTATATATTATTATTATTATCGTAATCAGTTAAAATTTGGCAACTGGCCAGGTAGTAACATGTTCTTCCAAAAAAGAAAATACAAAATATCCACGAAATCACTTATAAACTAGACAGTGTACTAATTTTAAAAATTCAGTTAAAATTTCTAAAAAAAATAAGTCACTATTTTCAGCTTTTTCTTAAATATTTTTACATTACCATGAAAGGGCTCAAATAACTCTGCAGGAAATCTGTTCCTATCAACAATTGTTTTATTGAGGTAGGAAATTTTTTAACACTAGTCCTCTACGCCCGGCATTTAATTTTGAACTAATGATAGTTCCTACCAATGAAATTAGGCTTTCTCACTTTATTGCTTAGTTCTCTCCATGCTTTATCCCCTATGTATATTTTATGCATACCGCAGAGTCGGTTTCTTTCTCTCCTACTTTCTAAAGATTCCCAACCAAATAAATTAAACATTTCTGATACGCTCTCTGTCCTCCGATGCTCACCCAAAACGTATCGAGCCGCTTTTCTTTGAACTCTCTCCAATTCCTTTAAATGTCCCACCTCATACGTGTCTCGGCACTTGCAGAAACGAAGGACGACTTATTTGCAGACTACACCATTATATTCAGCGTTGCAGTACACACTCCAGTGTATTAAAAGCCACACCACGTGCCCTGAAGAGTGTAACGTTTTACGAGACCTTCATCCTCATTTATATGCACCCTCTTTAACTAAGAGGAACGCATTAAAATTGTACATGATAATGCGAGACACTTTCCTAGGAGATCAATATATCTCACGCTAAAGGAGAGCTCCAAGAGTTTCGCCTCTTGTTTGGCAAAACTAATGACTTACTCCACTTATCTATTCTATCCCTTCACGTACGACACACAGTAGAGTGGTGAGATACGAATCAAAAGTATAATTGTAAGTAGTGAACATCAACAGACTGGATTGACGATACGGCGTAATATACAGTGCATATCACACTAAAGTAACACTTCAAGAGTCGTGTATGAACACTGCAGTACCTTAGTAACGGATAGGACCTTGTTTTATAATTATGCGCAAATTTCGAAATATCGCCTATTTCATTAAAATTTGAGGAATTGGAATTAATGTAATTGTGAGTCATTATTCCTATTTTCCAGTAGAAGTAGCAATGTTTTTAAGGAATTTTATCGCAAAATCTTTAAAGGGGAAAACTGAAAATGTTTGAAAAGTCCGTGAAAATTTCCATATTTCCGATCTGTTTGCGCGATCGGAAATTGTTACTCGATTCAAAAGTATTTCTTCGATTTAGTTTCATTTTAAGTCGCAATTTTTCGCACAAAAACTACTTGGAAATTTAACCAGTCTTTTTTCGTACGACCCTAACATACACGGCAATAAAAGGGTACATAAAAATCTTTAACGGTCTTAGCTGGTCAACGAACACAACCTTTTCTCTCTCGGACTACAAAAATAAAAAAATAACAAACTCAAAATGTATTCACAAGATCGTACAAATTAATGTCAGCTACCTGAATAGAAATGAACAGATAAAGAGGAAAGCTATACATTAATTAACCACATAAGCTGTATGAGCCATAATTGAAACATTGCCTCTCATACTACACTAGTGATGCACGAGACGTATTGGTGGTGTAATGGTGGCATAACTGACTCGCGATCGGGAGAACCGAGTACGATTTCCGAATAAGACGATTGACTTTTTCCCTGCAACACACTCTAGAGATGGTTCGCAGGGTATTACGCAGGCGTAGATATCCAATTGGTAAAATAGGTTTTTTAAATATTTTAGTGAAATGAATTCATGAGTAAGTAGAAGGAGCCGTTCAGCCAAATGTCATTCGTTTAGTTTAGTGATATCGTTTAAAGCGATATCAAGATAATGATCCTTAATTGATGGCTTCTCAAAGACTGCACATCGAGCTAGCTTTTCCACAACGTCAATATTTATGCCAATTAATCCTCTGTCGCTAATTGTTGATTTTAAGAAGAGAGTGCAGGGCAGAAAGCTGGCAATTTGATCAAGGAAGACAGCTAATTTTCGACTCCCGATTGCAAACAACGCAAATCGGTTAATGACCGCTGACCAAACATTGACACGGGGGAGGCACTGAACCAACCTCGAGAACAAACCGAAATTCGGCTGTCATGTCGGGAGATCCTGCAGAGATAAGATTCCCGCCACTGTCCCTAATGGCTGAGAACTCAACCCATCACGCAAGAACAAACAGTGCGGCCTGATGAGGCTCCGCAATGGCTGAAAGACGATGTGGTAGGATCCTAGTTAATGGCAATTTGACTCGTAAGAGCATCTGCCATGCATTCAATGGGGGTGGCACAATGGGAAGGCATTCATTCTGCATCTTGAAAATGGTCCCTTGGCCCTAAGATACTTAGTCCCGCAAGAAAAAACCTTGGGGAACAGAGGACATTTACCAATTTTCATAAATAAGTCCATCAATTAGCTTTCGTATAATGGAGAAAAGTATTAATCCTTCGGTGGCTTTCCTCCACGATTGGATCCTGATTGGAAAATATTGGTTAAGAAGAACGAAGGAAAGCGTGTATAACTGTGTGTAACCATCCTTCCTTCACCTCATATCCCGGAAAAGGAATAAAATTCCTCGTTTGCCGTGATAACTTGACAAGCCCTTTTTTTCCTGTGCTTCACTCGTATTCGTGCACTGTTTTCGTCATCACCAGAGGTTCAACATGCCCCCGCGATTTTTTCATTTAATGGAAAGTCTCACCCGTCTACTTGACAAGCTTCATAGAGCACGAAGAAGAGCGACGCACTGACGGTGCACAGGCTCGCAGTCCCTCCAGCTTTTAACGTCAACCAGCTTCGGTGATTCAAAACAACGCGGAGAGGACGCAAAACGAATGCGAAAATGCATTTCCAAATTAAATTCCGTCGCACGGAATATTTTCGTGGGCCGACCGCGCGCAAAACGTTTTTGAACGCCACTATTTCTGCTTTTTTTAGGTCTTTTCAGCATTCTGGACACCACTGGAGAGTTAAGCACCCAACTCTAGAATGCTTCACAACGATTTAAATTTCTGAGTTTCTGGAACCGTAAACACATCATTCATCACGCAATCGTTCATGAAATGCAAATCACTATAAAACTGCAAATTGGCAAAATGATTTCTTAGTGAAAAATGCGGAAAAGAGATATTATGGAGAGAAAGGAAAATATGTGGGGAGGATTTAGGGATAGATGTATGAGGTAAAGGGAGACATAAGAGGCATAAAAGAAATATTAGCATAGGAGCAATAATTACGCTAATTTACAGTTTAGGAGAAATTATTAATTATACACCGATTTTTCAGCACTGCACTAAGTCACTGGAATTTAAAAAGATTAATATCAAAACGATACTGGTGTACTAATTTCAATTGATAAAAAATTATCCCAGAGATCACCATACAAACCCATAAAGGTGAAAAGTTGGACTTCATTTGAAATCAAGTCCGAATCAAAAAGGGAAAACAATGTCAATTGCGAGAAATTTAGGTACAAAGATCATTGAAAAGTTCATGGAGGATTAAGATTAGTTTCTATACGATGTAGACTGACACATCAACTTGAGTTTATCTACAAATTGGGTAGAGCCGAAGAATTTGAAAATTATTCAGCTGCATCGTATTATTTTCAGACTAGCGCGCTAGAAAAAATAAAATATCTGATTTTTAACTCACTCTCCCTGCATTTATTATTCATTTTGGGTTTGCGTTAAAATTTTTAAGCTTTATCGAAAATAAAAAGGGATATATATTTTCGGAAAAAGATATCCATGAGATGGGAAACACAGTCGCTTTTCAAGCACTCTGATGGCATCTTTGAGAAGCAAACAAGGGCGTTCAATTACTTTATAGTTCCTGCTTAATCCTATACAGTTACTTATGGGCCTTTTCGATTTGGCTCGTGGAATACAATTTACAAAAAATACACTAATCCTGTTGCAAGTAACGCTTATGTTGCCTCAATTCATCTGAGAATCTGGCCAGTAAAACAGTGAACAAAATTTAACGTAGCAGCAGTTTATTTCAGAGACGCAGTGACGCCACACAGGTAGCGTGTATTGCCTTTTTTTTTAATATGGACAGAAATTTAATTAAGCTTCCCCTAATCTAGTTACACCATAAAATTCATTCTGCTTAGGCTTAGAAATACCCCAATTACACCATTCATGAATTTGAATCAGGAATGTGTTCATGCATGGCAGTCGTCATGTTTTTTTTTTCATTTCCACCTGAATCATTAATCTCTCCGAAAATTTGATATGGCTTTTAAAGAGTACTTTGTTAGGCCGACGATGTAAAATCAGTTTAATTGTATAGCGGTTATCATACTTTCACGGGCTCATTGTGCATGGTGCACAAACGTGGAATTCTCTTTGAATTAATCACACGTACGACCAATTACGACAGAGATGGGTTGAACTCTTGCCACCAGGGGGCGGTATCTCCGCCCAAACATGCATTCCGTGACTCCCCTGGAATCTTTCGTGTTTATTATGCATTCCTTGATGTCGCTCGCTTCCTCGCCATCTACATGTGTATATTTCGGGAAGGAGTACAACTCAGAGAATCCGGGAATTTCGGGAATATCCCAGTCGAAGGAAGCTGGCGGGAAAGATTACAGAATACACTTGAAACACCTGGAAGAGTCTTCTACAGGAGCAACACATTTTTAAAACGGGATAAAGAAAACGTTTTAACTTATATTTTTGGTTCATGTTTAATAAATATCTTTTTATTAATTTGAACATCTTAAACTCTTTCAGTACCACAATTCAAACGTTCAAAGGGACAGTACTGCTAAAATTCAAATAAATACACCCATCTCTAAATTTGCAAATATAACTGTAATAAGCTCCACATTTTCCGTACATCGTGTAAGTATTCATTAAAAATGAGACCACGATTAGTTTTGTTTTTATTTAACGAAGCGAAATTTCTGAGCTAGAGCGTTTCAAAAGATATATCTTTCCATGTAACTATCGATAGACTAGTGCACAACATTGCTTAAACAATTTTTTTGCAAGTAATCATATAAATGACAATTTTGATATTTTTATTTTTACCTCGCTTGGCAAACGTTCAAAGTGACATCTTGTACATAACTTAATACATTATATTGTAATTTAATCTTGATTCCTAGGAAAAGTAGAGAAAAACTCGGGAATTTCAATTGGTGGCGAGGGTCAGTGGTCACCCAGGTTTATTTCTGCAAGACTCTTCCCACCACACACATTCATACATTCAAAATCACTATCTGAACGTTGCGGTACGTCCGACGTGTCCGCATTCCGGTGGCGAATCCCAACTCTTTTAAGCAACCGGCCCCACGAAGGTTTTAACGATGAAATCTCACACGTTTAGCACAGTTGGGCCACACCATGTTCTCAGCAAAACGTGGAAATCACTACGGACATTCCCCGGAGGGTTGGGCTAGCCGTGAAACAATTATGCCGGAAATTGCTGGTTCACCTTTCATAAAGCACATTTCGCAATTCGAGGCAAATGTTTTTTCCCTCTTTATGCCTCTCAACAACCAAATTTCATTTTCATTATTACCTCGACGTGAAAATAACACATTAATACATTTGCATAACATGCAACAAGATATTTGGAACAACTCAATACCATTCTCTACAATAACTTCAGCTGGCCAGTTTCCTCATGGTAATTAGTATTCTTTTCGAGTCGAAACTGAGCTTCTCAGTGAAATATTGTACTAACGGCTCACTTGTTATCACAATCGATGATTATTAAAAATATATGCTTAAAAACGTTAACAATCAATATCATGATTGCCGTAGTGACAACCAAGGAAATCTTGAAATGGACGGTTATTGATATAAAATAATGAGCTCCATAAGCACTTCCACATATGTTAAGAGGCAATGAACATAAGCAGCATGTTCATTCAAATGCAAAAGCAATTTGACATCGCACACATTTCTCTAAACATTGACCGATTCTCATGAGCAAATGATTCCTTATGATAACACGAGGAATAGAGTCGTATTATAAACAGATGATCTACAGATGAACGTCAATAATTAATGCAATAGCGATGAAAAAGGTACATAAAATTTATTGAATAATCTGAAACAATATTTACTAAGCATTCGAGCTAACTATGTTCGACATTAACATAAAAATCCAGAAGAAATGTCCATGATTATTAAATATCCATGATTAATAAAATTATCAAATTTATAATAAATAGTCAGATTATAAGGATTGCGAATTTAAACCCCACTTAAGTAGCTCAAAAACCATCACTGAATTTAAGGCACTAAATTGAACTCATCGGCAGAAAGTTTTAGTCTAAACAATAACTGGATCACCATTAAAACTTAAATATCGATTCGAATAATTAAAAAAGAGGATTTAATGAGTTTACACTAGTCAATATGGGCATGATTAAACATTTCTATCAATGCAGTCTGAGGAAATGTATCCTAAAATACGTATACCTACATGTTATGATTAGGCATTAATATCATCATCTGGTTGAATCGGATAAAATTATACCAACCATATGTGTGAAAATGGAAAAATAACTAACTCATCAGGTTTAGTAATGATCTATTGGAATGCTGATAACATCCGAAAGTTAAGGGTGGATTATCGACATCATTATTGTCTTCCAACATATCATCACGTTTGAAAAAGTATCGCACATTGATAACAATTCTTTCAATATGTCAACATTTCGTTTCCCCCGCTAAGAATACGAGCCAAGCGATGCTTCAATAGTCTTGAATGTTTACCATCCCTGAGCTGGATCACATTCATCGGAGCAGCAACGTCTTACTAGGATATTAATGGAGCAAATATGTACTCACCGATTACTGTGAGGTTGATTTTGCTGTTCCGTGTCTGCGCCACCTTGAAGTCGACCCGGCACCGATACACTCCAGCGTCGGATGGTCGAATGTGATCTATTCCAAGCTCCGCTGTGGGCAACTTCTCCGGCATAAAGTAGGCTCGGTTGGCGAATACGTTATCATCCGACCACCGTTCAGCCTGCGAGAAGTCACGTTCCCTCGTGTCCACGCTGTTTAAGGGAGGAAAAGAAAGACTCGTATCAGGGTTAATAATAACATGAAACCACATATAACGTTACGCAGGTAATTATCTAACAAGGATTCATAGATTAAAATAAAATTACTTTGTTCTATTCCACACTTTATTTTAAATAGCACGACCCGGGTTTCAGCATCTCATGCTATCATCAGGTGTCACATTGTATCAGTAATTTTTATGGGCGCGTTCATAATTTTACACCATCAATTTCTAAGGAAAGTACATATTAGTAATAACATAATAAAATCCATCAATAACGACTTCTCGTCCTGTATTAAGAGGCGCATTACCTCCAGTTCAAGAACAAATAACCTGTGATCAAATGACTTTTTATTTCCCCCTCAGTCCCTCGTCTAAAACCCGATTTCAAACGAGCAAACACCTCACGCGCTTCAGACTCTTTACAGACTCAATCCCAGTCAAACGCATAAATAACAGCTGCTTCATTTATGGCCTTTGCCCAAAAAACATAAACGTCAGCGAAATTGCCTTCACACACGCGCTACTCATCTCCAATCCGATCCGAACGGATATTTTTCCACTCGTCATAAACACTGTCGCTCCCAGAGGACAGAATGGTACCCTAAGCCAACCACTTCAACGCCGGATGAATGAGAATACACGATTGCCACACTTGCAGCCTGATTCACAGATACTTACAGCTAACATTTCTGTCACACAAACGTTTCCATCGTAATGTTAATTTTATTCCCGCTTACAATGGAGGCCCGTGTCTTTTTCACATGCTTACTCCCGTCATTCGCCATATCGAGCACCATTTTGGTTGATTCACTCACCGAAAATGTTTAACCTGCTTAAATTGACTAACGTAGACTTTCAATTCGTATGGGCAGTAAATCTTTCATTGAGGTTAGCTTAAAATCATTGAAACCTTCAAGCCTTTTTCTACATTCACATATATGATTTCCCTAAAGTACGTTTATCCTCCCAAACAGAAGCGTTTCATGAAAATAATCTCAATGGCATGGGAGCTTATACAAGCATAATCACTATTGAATATCATTGAACCTAAAATCTCGTAAAGCAATATTAACGCATAGGTCTGGTAGCAGAAAATACATACAAAAATAAACAGGAAAAGCCATACTTTTGAGTTCTACAATAAGAAGAGGTGCTCGTGAGAGAAAAAAGGTGACAAATAGTAAGTAGTCTCGAGTAAGGCAGGGCACGTATGGCATAAATAAGTCTTAAAAGAGGAAATATACAATGTACAAAATAGAAACACAAATTGCAATTTTCTCGATTCAAATCCAAACTCAACTCCCGACCATGGTGTCAACTTGTAATGTCATTTTCAAGGGCACCACATTAACGTGTGCAATTGTCACTGCACCACCTTGAAAATAACATTATATGTTGATACCATGGTCGGTAGTTGATTTGAATTAAATTGTGAAAGTTAAAGTTTTTGTTTTTATCATGGATATTTCGAACTTCCGCCAAGTCAAGCATGAAACGATTTTATACGTACAAAATAGATATTGCTTGGAAAACCTTGGATTACATTAAGATTATATCTTTCCTGTCTATTTTCTTTGTCTTTAGAAAATAAATAGGATAGCGCTTGTTTGGTAGGAGCTGAAGCTAATTCGGTTTCGAGTGCCAGCAGATGCCTGCTCAGTATTCTTCCTTTTATTGAGGTGAAAAAAACATGGAAGCGAACGGAAAAAATTCACACCTTGCAAAAATATCTGGACAGTTACTAAACCGAATGAACACGACATGATATTCTAAAATACACGGAAATTTACAAAGATGGCAATATCGTAACGGGAATGACACTTTTACAAAAACGAGGTCAAAGCTAAGCTTCCATGATAACTCAATTTTGAAAAGTGAATCATAAAATAATATGGTAAAACCATGATTACAACTTTAACGAAACACATTCGCGCGGCGCGAGTCGTTTTAGGGAAATGAAAGCCCGACGGCGGCAGCACAATCGCAGAATAAAGCAGCTTAGAGCGTTCCCGAAAAAAACTGGAAATGTGCATTAGCTCGCCGATAACGCCGCGGAATAAAAATTGTAAAACGGTGCCGGGCCACAAAAGGGTTGTCTTTGAAAAATTCCCTTCCACCACTCTCCATAGGCCGCCATGAAAAGCCGCGCTATATAATAATAAAAAAAAGAGTCGAAAAACATGGTGCCCGAGCGAAAACTTTCTGACGCTAGAGTGTGTGTCTTTTATTTTTTAATATATATTTCTGCTCCGCTAGTCCTACTCCCGGATTCCCGACGCACAATTTTTCACCGGAATAAATATATATGTGTGTATCAGAGAAAGGCCAAGAGAGGCATTTGCGAAGGACTGGTGGAGTGTAAAGAGGCGAAATATCAATGAATCAACTTGCCTTCCTGACATCGGAACTTAGGTCGCTGCGCAGTGCATGGAGTCCGATGGCGTGTGTGGCACCTCGGATGCCTCCGGGACAAGCGGTTTGTCATTGTCACTTGACATTTGACACTGCGCCTCAGGGATTAATGACCTTTGTAATCTAAGCCACATAATCCGACGTCCGGAGATGAAAAAAATAAATATGTCGGAGAGACGAAAGTGGCAGATTTCTCATATGAAGAGTAATAGTAATGATATTTCGACGTTTCCGGACTGAATGTCGGAAAAAAAGAAGAGGAAGATCCCTGAATCAGGGTCGAGAGATCGATCTTTTTGACAGCGATAACGAGATAAGGTCAGAAGTCATCGAAGTGAAAAGAGATCAGCAGTAAGATTATCGATATTTTTATACCTAAACAAAATGCTCGGAGATGTATCATCCACTTCCTTTAGATGTATGATCAATCATTTTTACAAACAAAATTTTATTAACATTTTATCAGAAGATAGGATACATTTTATTTATTAGTCCACTCTATCAATTAATATTAATATCAATTTCACACCACGGTTCCTCTGTAGAGGGGAAAGGATAATACCTCTGTATATGTTTTAAACAAAAACTAACAGGTTTACTATCCTATACAGGTACACTTAGTCTTCCGCTTTTTTTTCTTCTAAATGCTCCTCAGTTTTTTCACAGTAATATATGCGCTTAAAATTTTTCAATTTGATTTTCTGCAAACTAAGCATCACCGTTACTAAATGATAAATAAGTAGAAAGAAATAAATAAGTAGTAATAAATATCAAGGCAATCATCACACGAATTTCTCTTACCAAGTTGCACCTTATATTTTTCATATTTCTACCGGGATTTCGAAAAGTAGCAAACTTTCTAATGTATTATATATTTCAAAGGTACTCAGTCACTATTTAAATACAGTCATTCTCTACATTTCATTCTTTTAAAAAATCCTGGGAACTGTTCACAGTTTGCTAAGTGTTTTGTAATAGAAATAATCTCAGAAAAAGGAAACTTAGCAGCATAAATATATAATTTCCAATAACTACTTTGTAAATTTTCATGAGTAACTCGTCACTCCTTGAGATAAATGGAAGTAATAACTAGAGATAAAGAGCGCCATTAAAATAACATGTGCTTCACCTCTAAAGAAACGTTTACAGTACTGGAATACGTAGATGATTGAAGGATGGCATATGAATGACCAGAAAAATGGGAGCGACATGTTTTTAAGAGGAGTTGAAGAGCCACAATGAGAGCCGAGGAAAGGGATTGTACAGAAAACTGAAACCGTAAAGGAAGAGAGAAATGATGGTACAAACAGGTCTCCATAGTAAAGCAGCATGCGTGGTAGATCTCTTGATTAAAAAAATAGGACTGCATGCGTTAATTACGAAATTCTGCTTTCAAGAATCAGGCGAAGCAGAAATGGACGCAGATATTTAACTATAGTGACAATGGTTTCCAGGAAATTTCGTCGCTTAAGGATGTGACGGAAACCTTTTCAAGAAATAAATTTAACTATGGATCCTGGAAAGGACCATATCAATGACGTTCTTCCAATTAATCATAGCTAAATTTAAAATTTCAAGATGACATATGGTGGGAACTGCTAAGTAGATTGCAACGTCAAACTAAGGGGTATAACATGAACCATTTGTTAAAAATACGGCCTTATATACGCCGCCGGCCGTCTTCACATAACAATTCATTTTTATTGAACAATGTTTATTTCTCACTGTATTCTATTTTCATGCATTTCAATATGCTCGTAACACTAGATGATACGCGCAAAAAAGTTTGCCTAAAAAAATACATCCAGTTCGTTGCAATGTTAGAGCTTTATTGGGTGTTAATAAAACGAAGGTATATGAAAATTCAACCTTTAGATTAATCAGCAGGGTAATCTTGTGTTTAATATAAAATCATATTTAAAAAAAAAGGTCCTTGACTTGCCGCCACTGGCTGAAAAATTATTTATTTGAAAATAATGTTTTTACACGAGCAGAGATAACTACAAACCGCATTATGCTATTCTTCATAATCGCAGATCTTATCTGTGCTAGGGTCATCAAACGGAAAAATAGATACGAGTCGTTAGTTTTTTTTTTATGATGTCACAGCAAAGGGCAATCCCTTCATATGTTAATGAAAGCGTCATGTACGACCACCCCGAGTGAAAAAAAATATATTTAATCTGGGATCAAAGTGGACGGCACTCGGGTCCTCCTCGGACATATGAAGGTAGTGCAGAAGTTGAAGGAGGCCATAACAAGAACCCTAGAGGTAATTCCACCGCACGAGACGGCTAGCTTTTGGTAGAATATGAGAGAAGCCATACTGCAGGAGAGAATGAAACCTCTAAAATATTTAGATAAGTTCGGATGTGATTGGTGACAGATGACATGAGCGCAGGTGACGAAATATGGGTCCGTATTAGGCCCAGACACAGCAGAAGCACCGAGGGAAAAAACTGCCTTTGCATTTTAAGTGAGCTTTCGTGATAAAGAGGATAAGGAGGCAGAGGAGCGACCCGGAATAAGCCAAGGGATTATGAGCGAACATGACGTGTACTCTTGTGTTATCAGTAGGGAAAAAAGTATTTTAATCCTGCGCTCAGCGGAGAGAAATTAGAGAATACGAAAAAGGATGAAGTCCTCAAAAGAAAAGAGAAATTACAACTGAAAATAAAAAATAACAAAATAAAATTTGAGATAGTTCGCTATTTCCAGCTTTAGAAGGGTTATCAAAGGAACGCTCAGCTGTACCGAAATGATTTATTTCTTATTATTTATTAGGAAAGTCAACTGAAAATATTAATGGAGTAAGAGTGCTATCACAATCGGTTAAACAACTTACTTGATGTTAAAGAGTTCGTTGAGTGAAACTAACGAGTAGTTGTACATCTGCAGTAGGTATTAAGGTCAAGGTAGATGAAGTCTCCTTCATGATATTCTACTTCAACAGATATCTCGAAGGAGTCACCGTATACGAAAGACTGTAAATTGTTAAAATGTTTTACTGCCTTGACGTTTATTTTGTTACAGGGTGCTCAGCTTTAACTCATTCCAGGAAACCCTTCTAATTAAATACTCAACTAACCTAGTATTATTCATAAATTAAAAGCGATGAAATTGATGAAAAATGAAGAATTTATATAAAATAAATAGTAAAACCAAAAACTCAATTAACTTGGAGGAACTTACTTTAAGCTTATTAATTAACGATCACTGTACGAATTCATTACATGCTATTTTTTCTTAAGAAGCTATATTTTATAAAAGATTAGGATAGCTTACCTACATTTGTGATAAACATGTTTATTTTCTGAAAACCTATTGGACCACCATAATCACTAATAAAGGCTTAAGTACCAGTCTAGATCAGTAATATGTGTATTTTTTTTTTAATGGGCCATCACTTAGGGATCTAATAGACAATTCCTTAATAGGCTGAAATACATCATATCAGCAACAACCCAGATGGAGTAAAACCATAAAATACCAAAAACTACCAAAAGAAAAGGACGTAAAAATGCATCCATAACCTTAAACATGATGATGTCAGAAAAGTAGTACAATGAAACGTAGGCCAACGTGATCATTCAGATCCGGTGAACAACACGAGAGGGGTATACGCCGTGCTCAACTTCATCGCACAGTGGGGCGAAAACCGTTTTGGTCTGCCAAAACCCTAAAATTCATAATGTCCGGATTTTATTTAAATTTTTTTCTTAGGTATTATAATGTCAGGAGCAATGGAATCTGAAGAAATATTTCCGTTTCAATCATTAATGTAGAGACAGCAACCCTACAAACATGAGTGATGCAGATACGCGTCGCCAGCACGCGCAGATTTTGGTTTTATTCGTCTAGTTCTTCACGGCCACTGCTAAGTACCAGCAAAAAGTGTTTCTCTCCACGAGATAACCAATACTTGATGATCACAACCTTTAAATATCAGGCCCTAGTACTTCTAGATGAGTCATATTTTGGGCCTTCATAACATGTGCTACAAGTTTTAGGATAACACAAAATGTCCTGCATCGCCCCTAAGAAAGGTAGGCGGGCAGAGACGGAGTCAGCGGAGAGCAGCGGGCAGGTGTGGGGCGGGAGAGCAAGAAAGGGGTGGGTAGATATGCAACTCAGCAGGGTGCGGAGATAAAGGGGTTGGTGTTGGGGGCGGAATCCCAGGCTTCAATGCGAAGGGGTGCGCCTCGCAGACACCGTGGGCAGCACAGGCGTCGCTACTTGCCGGCGGAACATAAATCACGGCCAATCCTGCGTTATTAAAGCAGTATTTCGGAATTTAAGCACGGGAGCCCAAGATGGATGAACAGAGGAAGCGAAGTCGGCCGTATTAACACGGGGCATCCTTGTTTTTTCACTCCCGCGTCATCGCAAACCCCTGAGGAAAGTTTTAGGGACGTTGCGAAAAAATAAAAATGAATTTTTTTTACGAATGGAAAATGGCTGTGCTTTGGATATGTGAGAGACAAATGAGTAAAACATTGTGCGATGGAATGACGATGAAAAATAAGAAACATCAAATACAGCCATTTATAATTCGGAAATGTAACTGTTACCCAACGGAAAAGGGTAGTATAAAATAAATCATCAATTAGGAAATTTAAAAAAAACCAAACACTATCTTCACTAAAATCGAGTACAGACAAGAGGAAAATTAAGTAAAAAAATAAACGGCTCTAAGGCTAACGAATCCGTGGCAAAGAAAAATAGTATGAACGAGAAATCTAAAATACTTAAGCGACAGAAAATTGCTTCTCATACGGTAGGTATTTGGTTTATAACAACGCATTATAAAAAATCTCTTGACATTAGGGAAGAGAATGCGTACTGAGTAGGCATAATCCATTGCACGAACCCAATTACTGCAGAAAATACGATATCTTTCCTGAACTTTGACTGAACATAAAATTTGATGGCTTTATTACGCAGAGACTTAGAAAGTCTCTTCAATAGAACAAGTAACGGTATGCTAAAATAAAACCGAATTAACCATAATGCCCTCGTAAGAATGGAGTTACATGCAAGATCATATACTGATACTCAAAAGGAAAACCATTTGATAGGAGGGGATACAACTCACGTGCACACACCGCATGATTATGGTGAATGATTAAACATACTTCTTTTCGCCCTGAAAACATCTATTTGAAGGTGAAAATTTAATAAAAATTCCACTCAAAGAATCGGCAAATCAGTTCGAAGTCCTTACCTTCAAGTAAGTACTATTATTATGCAGCATTCCATTACTTTATTACGACTACCCACGTGCCAAGAAAAAAAATCGAGGAGTGGACGGAGGAAAAAGCCAGGAAGTCATCAATGAATTCATATCAAAGACTCATGCCACGCAGGTAGCCCAAATATTCCTCATGAAGATGCAATTACATTTCAAAAATAGATATGCCTCTTAATGAGTCGAATTCATGAGAATATTTTAATAAAAAATTGGCTAACACGTGTCTTACTTCGGATAAAATTATCAATGAAATTCGAAAATGATTCGCATTTATAACTACGGAATGCCTACCAGTATAACTATGGCTTTTCTGAATGATCACGGAACAAAGAAGTTTGGCGCAGGAACAATTCTTTCCACTCACGGAAGACCTTGTCCTTGCCTCAATAAAAGATCTAATTTGCTTCGGCACGGAGATAAACGAATTCATCCCAAGTGCTTCATGACGGCGTATTTCAAAGAGCTCACTTAAAGAGTAGAGAAGCTGGAACGGATGCGTTAAAGTAGGAGACAAGAGAAAGACAGCTCTCCACGCGCAGAAAAAGAAATACTAGGGAACCAATGGAGCTCGTCACCGTGTGATCTTAATCTTTAAAGGTGCACCAGGTAATCTTAAGGTCAAAAGTTTTATCGTCCGGGCGTAATAAAACTTTTTACGATACACCATATACGCAAGGGCTTTATGATTGTTCTTGAGATGGGGAGGCATGGGGGAAGGGGCAGGTTATTAGAGAAATGCGGCCTCCAGAGCAGATAGTTAGGTGAGAGAAATGGATTTAGAGAAGTGGCAGAACAGAAGGATGTCGTGATGTCGGAACACGGTCTTTGGGATTGGGAGTGTATGAGGCAATTGGAAACTGGAGCGGTCCCTGAAAATCACCGCTAATTTTAGGTCAGAACGTCTTTGACGCCTCCACGCCGAAGGCTTTCTATTTTGAGGTTGTAGCAGAGTATGGTACACGATGGACCAACATAGTCAACCCGTCATCAAAAGCGGTATTAAAATTCCGTATAAAATAAAAAGGATGAAAATGTTTTTCTTTACTGCAGATTCGTAGGCACTTGCTGTTTAATAGTATTTTTCTACTTTATTTTCCTCTGGAAGAAACTGCTCATGCATTAAATCTACACGGTCAATACGTGACATACGTCACGGTTTAACAAAATGAAGACATGCTATTACGAAATATCTATTAAGAGAATACAAGAAGAAACGAGTACTTTATATGTAGTTATTTTCGAAGTACTCCTCAAGACAATTGAAAACTAGATAATTAGTATTTCGATACTGAGCGTATGTAGGTTCCAAGGAAAACATATTTTCACCCCCCGTCGACTTGTGATTGCCCAAAATTTTGAAAGAGAGAACTTGAATGAAACAGGTTTACAATAAATTGAGATACTGAGAGAGATAGAAGAAACTGTTTCTAGATAAAAAACGAAATATTAACATCAAAAGCATTTTAATAGGATAAACAAACCCATTAAGTAAAATATATAAGCTCATGTATTAACGGAGCATTAATTCAAACTAAGGCCATAGCTCCCCGTCCGTCGGATGGGACGTTAAGCCGTGGCCCCCTTGGTGTCTTTCATTAAGAGCAGGCTAGTGCTGACGTCGGGTTTCTCTCCACCCTTCATTATAGATTCCCCACGGCGCAAATAACTCAATGTTTCGCCGTTCGTCTCCTCCAAATACCATGCCAATAACTCTTCCTCGTCTATTTCAAACATCTTGATATCTTTCGAAGAATGAATTCTTAAAAAAAAACACAAATTGCAAGTTAAAATTTTTGAACAAAATTGAAGATAATGCTTGAACGTGGTACGCCATATATACTATTTTCCCGGTGAAAAATAATTATTTAGTTATTACACTAAATCCTAACTATTCTTCAAGCATTTAAGTCTTTCAGAATTATTCTGAGAGTGCTATGTGACAGAGGAGCAATATTTCAGACTTTGCTAAAAATAGGCTTCGCAATCATTGCCTATGTCACCAACAAATATATTTTGCTTACACAAGGACAGAGACAATTAGTTAGGTACAGAGCTAGTAATTATGGACAATGCAGCAAAACCTCTCCAGCTAACCAAACCAACTAATTAGAGAAAAACACGCACAAAAGATGAGATACGATTGTTCAAAGGGCTTATAATGGAGGAAGAAGCATCTCAAAAGAAAGCTACAGGTTAATCATAAATCGGCTAAAATAGAAACAATACCATCAGCAAAAAAAAAGCATAGAGAAATGGTAATAAATTGCAGCGTCCTGCTTATTTTCATATCCCGTAAAAACAAACTAATACATTAATTTGAGCTTAGAATAAATCCGACAATACGCAGCGAATACACTCTCCCCTTTTAGGCGAGCGATTGGGTAAAATTAAATACCCTTCAAATGGTGGTAATTATACGGGAATTTGGTCAAAACTCTATATTAATTATTCTGACGAAAAAGGTACGATCGTCAGAAAATTTGAGTAAGAACCTCCCTGTGACAGGCCAGCCAAAAAATAAAAAACTAGGCCTTGGGCTGGAAGTAGCAAAAAGCATTGCGTTATCTAGATGCCTTCTCTTTCCTCCCCCACGTAATGAAATATTGTTCTCTATTTCAAATAGAACATGGACGTATTTGACTACTACGTTCGAAAAATTAATTTTCTTCTCATAAAAAAGTCTTCAGGGCTACCTGTGTGCTCACGCCAAAATAGAAGCATTCCTCGTTATTCTCCGACTGTAAGTTCAAGGTGCATGCAAAAAGATTGCACATTCAGGCATTTTTTCAATTCCATTATTCACGGTCTTAAGGGCACATAAAAATAAGGGAAAAAAGCACCCTTTAGAGAATACAAAATGCAATTAGCGTCGTGCGTACTTCGATCAATTTCAAGCCGTGAAATGTTATACCTTTTTTCTTTTTGGCTCTTTGGGAATTTTTGATTGAAAGACAAGGTTTCCACGGCAACTTCCTGCGCTGAATGATATTTTTTTAAGTGGCACATCCTTTGATGCGGGGCAGCTAAATCTTTATGCTCGTCCCTTTGATGGCAGTCGTAAAACAATGAGTAGAAGCTACGCTAACTTAAGCAAGCAATAAAGAGAGACATTGCCGAAACTAATGAAAAATGCAGAGAAGCCGAGAAATCCTTTCCTCTTCGGAAGTCCATTCGACGTAAAATTTTGAGTTGGAGCAAAGCCGAGGAAAAGGCGAAATAAAAATGCATAAATAGAAACGAAAATGCTCGGATCTCCTTCAAATGCAGTTTTTTTAAAGATTCAGTTACATGTGCGCAATGAAGGTTTCTGCATTCACATATCCTTATTATTTTTTAACCTATACAACTCGATAATGTCTCTTTGCAGATATCACTCCCATACTTTCCTATGCATCGATAAGAAAAAGTCAATGCAGGGTTTACGGCACGGGTCAACAAAATGCACAGTTGCTATTACTCGATGCCTATCATTACAGAATGAGAAAATACGAAAAGAAACAAGTGATTCACTGTTACTAGCGAAAACTATTCCTAAAGACAGTGGTAAACTTTTGAACGGTATTTTAATACTGAGTATAAATCTGTTTCTACCCTGAAAACATCGTATAGATCACATGGTATCACGACATGAATACATCAAGAATCCGAAGCCATTTCCATTCTTGGCGATGGTCGTTTTCCCAATAAAAATCCCCCTCTGCCGTCCATTAGCAAATATCAATACATCACGCCCGATAAAAATATGGCCATAAATATCACGATAAAATATCCACTCCATTGTCCAATAAAAAAGCACATCTCTATTAAACTTACAATACATAACTAGAAAAATATCCGATTTCACGATATGTAATCCCATTAGACCCGATGTAATGAGATACTGTATACGAAGTTCAGTATTTATCAGATGATAAACCATGACATTTACACCCCGTGAGACGTTAGTAACACTTAACATATTGGTTCTGATAATCGTAAAATATCATTACTAAAAATTATCGTACTCTGATATTAAATTTCAATACAATTAAACTCGATACATCGAGATATTTTATCGAAAGGCGATTATTAATCGAATGATGAACCATAACACTTTCAACACCAACAAACACTGGTTACCCTTAAAATATTAGATGCGGTAATCGCAAAGTATTATTACTAAAAATTATCGTACTCCGGTATTGAGTATTCAATCCGATTAGTCTCGATATATCGAAATCTTTGATATTATATTTGAAATACCACGATATTTTCGTCGGACCCAGTCAAAAAAAGGTAACCCTCACTATATCTTTACGGTAATTGCAAATTATTTTAACTAAATATTAATTAACTACATTTTACCACAACTTTTACTACAACATATTAATAAACATTCTGTGCATTGGATTTTCCACGTCGCCCAGGCCTAGATCCATCACATCTACCGACCACATTGCCAACCCCTTTTATGCCGTAGTACCCTTCTTGCAAACAGGGCTACCGCACCCCTCTTTTCGCTCCCAAACACATCCCCCAGGCAACCAGCCTACAGCCGCCCTCTCATTACGCTCACCCCACTAAAACCCACCTTCATGCCCACCTCGTCCTACGCGCTTTCCCCCTGGGACATATGTAAAACGCTATGTGGACACAGAGCGGCTGGAGCTTACGGTTCATTGTTTCACCTAGCGATGCTATGCCCTGCCCTTGCCATTCACTCAAAGATAACTCTTTATTCCGGGAGTCCAATGTCTCCTTCACATTCCCCTGTCTTCCATTCCGGCCCATTCCCAAAAATCCCGAGGCACATTGGGCCTCTCGTCCTTCCTTGGGTCCATCCCCCCAAATTTCTCCCTCTCTCTTTCTACTTCCTCCTTCCTCACAGATCTTCATAAAAGCCAATCCTAACATCCAACCCCCATCAACCCCTCTTCCCTCCCACCATATGCCCTGTACCCTTTTCCTAGTGGCGGTTGGCGGTTCGGTTCTTTCGCTGAAGTACCTAGTTCCTTTCGGTCTGTCGTTCATCCAAAAGACTAGTTGCAAAGATTCGTTCTTTTTCAACAAGCAACGTTTTCAATGCCAAATTTTACAAATGTTCATACTATTTTCAGAGTAAATAGAATACAAAACAATTGCATCGGGGATTTCCGACCAATGATTTAGAAAATAATAAGTTCCTCTGCAGGGAGAAAATAACTGTTCTGTTTTCTAGCTATTTAAGTCGCGTTCTGTAATTTCAATTCCATTCGTCGCACGCTATAATCACATTAAAATGCCAGAAATATGTAATTTAAACCGAAGAATTAACATATTAACCTGGATATTTTTACATCTTGTATTTGCACACGTTTCCAGAAACGAATTAACATTGGCGACAAAAATTTGAAATCATTTTACCATGGAAATAAGTACTGATCGCAGATATGGTAACCTTAAGCGAAATATTATACATTTTCATCTTAATAATATTAACGAGAAAATTTATTCCGACGGAATACCAGTAACAAAGGACAAGAAATAGACATAAAAGACAGGAGAGAAGAAAACAGGAGAATGAAGACATGGGCATGACAATCTGAATGACAACGTGAAAATGTAAGAATACCCCTGGCTAGGGAGATTTGGGCGATGTGATGATGAAGCAACAGACGGGAAGAACTACGTTAAGGTTGGAAAAGGAAATAAAGAGGTAGACAATATTGGGACGTCCTAGAAGGAAGTGAACTGGCCATAAAACAATATGTCCAACTGATATGAGATTAAGGTGAGGAGGACAAAACTAATAATAGATATATATCATGATAGAAGGGCCAGATTTAAAAAAAAGGATCCCCTGAAAATATATCTTAGTTTCTGCATGTTAATGTTGATGCACACCATGACTTCATTCACAGACAGAAGTCATTTTTCATCTGCATCCAAAATTCATTGCGCTAATTGTACTTGCATATTTTATTTTTCACACACACACTTCACTACACGGACCAAAGTAACAAATACGCTCTTTACTAACCTTCAAATGCTATTTGGCTTGTTGCGCTGAGAATTGCGTCCACCGGTACATCTAAAACTTCAGTAAATCCCGACTGCGAGAGAATTGTGCCAAGCTCCGCGACTTTGTTAGTTTCCTTTGCTACCATAGATGATATTTGCTCCGTGCGCATTGAAATTAAAGCCAAAGAATGGATTCGAACCCGGCACCATCCATTCGTAAATATTTCAATGGGCTCCATAGTATAATTCCTCTAACAAGATTTAGGAAACATTCCCGGATTTTCCGGGAATTTTTCATAAATCTTGACACTCGACGATGTATATTTTTCAGTTGCTATAATAAAGAAGTAAGGCGTTTGAGACAGAAAAAGTAAGCTCGGGTGAGGCCACATTCCGGCCCCCTCTTCCCCCGAGCCAGAGCTCATTTACATAGGTATTTAAGTTCATTCTTACAGTACATAATATGGTATCGGTATGTATTATTTTCTTCTTTTAGTACATTTGGTTCAGCTCCGTGGACATTCAATGGTCGTTGGATGTCGGGCTGGTCAAGTCTTTTCTTAGCTTCATTCGAGTTCATCTAAGGAAATACAGTACATACGATATGTATATAAAAAATAAATATAGAAATAATTGAAGCAATATAAAAAACAAATGCCTTGAACATCCCTCTAGGAAAAACTATTATTTCAGCACAAATGACAAGGCTGAGATACGGACTCGCAACCGAGGGACTGGCCTACTAAAGCCAGAGTCGTTCACTGTTGCTCCGAAAGATGAATTCTCGTCCAAAAGAAACGACTCAACTCGGACCGACTCATCTAGAGCCGTGTACCCTTTCCAGACAATTCAGCACACACGCCCCTGCCCCTTCCTCATCCCCTAACATCCATTTACCCTGGCCTAGGGGCCGTCCGACTTAACAACCTCAAGTGAGACGCAATGCCCCCCCGAGGTCCCCGGCAGGGAAGGACATACCCTTTTCCACATAAACCCCCGAGTGCCCTAAACGGCCCGTTCCAGCCACCTGCCTTCCCCGCCTCAAGCCTCCCTGACGTATGCCCGAAAATTGAAGTATTCTCGGACGATGAATGAAATCATATTTTCCAGTTATTAGCATGCGTGTTGGAGGCAGCGGTGGGGCTTTATCCTCGAGCCGCAAGGGATGGCTAAACTCCTTTCCCCTCAAACCCTGCTCATCTCAAGGTAGAGGGCTTTTAATAAGGTCCACTAGCATAAAGAGGACGCATGGATGAACGAACCCACCCTTCTGTACATGTAACATTTTAAAGCATACACAAAGTAAATGAGGGAAAAATAGGAGACAGTATTTTAAAAATCACTGTCATTAAAATTGAATTCGTCCACCATTTTTAAACACAAGAAAACTTGAATGAATTTACCTATTCTAAAAAGAGTAAAACATTTTGGCACATAAAAATTTATGAAATAAGGAGAAGGGATTCAACATGGAACAGTTTTTTTTAATATTGCCAACAATAATTACAGCATAAATAGTGCTGAAATAATTCGCGGATGTGTGACAATTTTTTGTCTCATTTTGACGACATAGGAGAGGGTAGATTAAATTAATCAAGCCTAACATATTTGGTAACCGTGGTAATTTGCATTTTTTATAATATTTATCTCTTTATGTTTCTTTCATAAAAATATATGTATGTGATTATCAGTTCTAGTACTGCATCAATATTAAATAAAATCAAACAAATCAAATATTTCCTTTTGATTAGTATTTCTAAACGTCCCAAGATCTATTCCCAAACTCAAAAGTACCATTAGGAGACTTTATTGCGGCAGCCGCTGAAGTCCGTAGACTCCACTCATTACACAAGAACTTCGTTTCTAGGAGCGTAGTGCCTACATGGTTTAGAGCCACTATGGTTTCGCTGGTATGCAGTTTCATGGCAATTTGAAGAAGCTTTGATTTAATACTCCAGTACAACGAACACCACTCACGCCTACGGTAGTGAATTCAGGTAAAGCTCAGACCTTCATACATCAATATTGGCGCCTCAACGTCCTGTTTTCAATAAACTGATTTTCGTTCTCCACCACAGAGCGTCAATACTTCTGAGAATAAATCTTTCTGACTCGATTCCAAAGTAAGACAATTCATCGAATATAACACCGGCATACGATGACGTTAGACATTTGTTCGAGAAACCCTACTTCAATGAATAGGGTTAATTGCGTGGAATAGGAAAAAAAAGGTTTTCCGTGATGGCAAGTCTACTTGTTCAATATAGAAGTCAACTCTCCGCGTAAATATATTTTCCGTGGCAAAACAGTTATTGGAGACTTAACCACTATTTGATACATAAAATTCACCATTAGTTCAGACCCTTCCAAATACTAAGGAGCAAGAGTATTGGTCGTGTAATCCCACAATGGAAAGATCTTGCCATCGGATTTTAACCAACTTCAAAGTAAGCAGATGGTGAACACAAAGGGAATTAAAATATCTTTCCGCCTGGTAATTAAAACTGAGGATTCACGGTAAACTGGCATTTCTCCATCCCAACCAGCAAAAGAGGCATTCCTTCCTCTGGAGCCATTAAGAATTCAAATTATGGCTTGGAGGAAGACCCAAAGAGTCAAAAGGGATGTTTCGAAAGCGAAAGAAAAAAATCCCAAAGAGGCCAACTGGCGGACTCCATCCACCCGGGCTCAAGTGCTTTAGAAACTTTTTGCTCGGTTCAAACATTTGGAGGGATGAATAAAGAAAACTTTCTCTGAATCCCATTTCGTAAAAAGCGTCAGACAGATGAATACGTTGAAATTACTGTCCCATCCCCACCCCCCCCGGGAAATTTCTTAGATTTTGGCGACACCAAATCCCATTGCTTGAATAGCTGCATTAATTTTTTTTCGTAACAAGTTCTGATAAACATTTCGTCCAGTTGGAATACATAGAATGTTCCCTAGAAATTTTAATCAGACCGAATTATGCATGCGAATTGCAGAACAAATCCAATCGGGTATATATCTGTGGAAATGTCTGAAATCTAATCCTAGCGTCTGATCGTCGTCCTGGCCCTGTAAATGACCATTTGAAATACAAAGTTACCGTTATTTAAAGGCGGCTTTTTGGAAAATATTTTCTCAGCATCATAGTGGTTATATCTGTGTCAATATTTAGACGATTATTTTAATCAGAGACGTTTATAAATCTATACCGATGAAAAACTAATTCCCTTTCATATATCTATTCTTGTGAAATAATTTAATAAATAAAATATAACGTGAACAGAAGATTGTCAAATGTCGCATGTACATGGAGATAGTATGACTCGATGAACTACAAAAACAATTAAAAATGCCAACTTAGTGCATTAATTTACAGAGTTTTTCAAAAAGAGAAATACATTAATATAAAATGACTGTGCCGTGAAGAAATTTTTCGTCAACTTCGCTTACTTCTTATGCAACGAAGTATGTCTTTGTGGCGAGCAAGGGCATTAAGTAGTTGGGTTTACTCTAAGAACTAAAAATATATTCCGTTAACTTCGGTCAAAAAACTGAATCAACTGAAGGGTTTCACAACTTCTCACACACCAAAAAAAGAAATACTAACTCAATTTTTCAAACTGAAAAACTATGAGTTTAGAAACATCGATAAGCAGGAAAATGGCAAGTTTGAGAAGTCAGCACAAATGTCAATGAAGTTCCCCTCTGTAGAAGAACCAAGCAAGAGCTGTTATCTTCCGTTTGAAGGTGATTTCTGGTGGGAAAATTGATTGCTAAATGCACTAAACCCACAAACGTGGATAAAATAAGTTATCTTGCATTTAATAGCTTAAAATTTCAGTGTTAAGCTGTTTAAAGCTGTTCTTTGTTTTAGCGTTAAAATTTTTGAAGAGAAGAATAACAAAGTGTAAGTTTTCATACAATGCATTGATCATAGTCATCAATACACTGTAATCCCTGGAAGTTTTTTCGCCGTCTTTACTAACTGCAGTGACAAACAAAGCTTTCATGCATCATCTCAATAGAATTCAATTCAATTTAGATTACTGCGGGTGTACTTGGAAGATTGCATCTAATAATGTGATCATTTAAGCAGAGAATATGAACAAGTAAAACGTTAACTAAGAAATGCAAGATGAATTCTTACATCTACAGATATACTGTTGCAAACCTGGACACTAAAGAAATCCAGCATTTTCGATCAGATAATTGGCAATTTGCTCACATTCTTCGCGAGAAAGGTACTCTGGAAAATGATCTATCTATATGTAAAGCGAAGAAGAGGCCTGAATTCCACACGGAAATACTTTTTCGTTGAACCTTAACGAACCCTTGTATAAAAGTTATCAGAGGCTCAACTTACCCTTCGCCATTCAACAAGGAGGAAGGAAACACCAACCTAAGGCTTTCCACCACACATCACCGCCCAATTAATCCATTTATCGCAAACCTCGGAGAAAATGTTTTCGATTCTATCATCCGTTTCCCAAGAAGGAAGCCTTTTTCCTGGAAGGTTATATTCCTTGCCCGCATTCAAACCCACCAAAAAGGGTCCATCCTTTCAGGCCGTCTCTTGTACCTGTAACTTACAATAATTTAGGGGTCTGGGTAACAGGTTTGAATCGGACCACTAAATAGAAAATGGCTGAGTTTCACATCCCTAAGATATATACAATTCTGAATAAAAAATGAATAAAAGACATTATATTGGTCGAATATTAATATTAACACTACCACATTAGATTATACTACCACACCTGTAACCATTGGAGATAGGCAAAATGTATGTAAACGCTAAACAGAAATTTTCTGCAATTTTGATACGTTTTGAAAAGCTCAAACATTTCCTAATTGAGATAATTATTTTTTGAATTTTCTCAATATACTCCCGCAAGAAGCGAACATTTACAGAGTTACCCACATCATTCAGACTTGGTAAAGAATTTAATGAAACTATTTAATTGCGACCATAAAATTGCCAGGTTTTAGCGAGTAGGTTATAGTATGACTGAAAACAGACAAAAAAATATTTAAAAATTCCATCACAGTACACTGATTTTCAGTGGCCTTCAAGAAGAGAAATTCATCGCTACAAAAAAATTATGCTATGAAATATTTTTCCGTTTCCTTTACTTCAAATGAAAAGATCGATTTGATTATGGCCAGCCACAGTATTAAAAGGAAAATGGCTTATTTCCTCATCCCTTAGACAGATAGAAGTCTGAATGCCAACTGATATTGTTCTGATATCAATATAACTTTTTTTAAAGATACAAAAAAATCATTTATTAATGATTAAAGGGATGATATATTAATAGAAATATCACTCACATCGCCAATAAAGCGCTGCTCCACTACAGATACACTGGCTTCCGCGTGAAAGAAATCAGGTCAAATATTTAGTGGCTGTACTCTTCCGCTGACTAATGGGACCCGCCTAACCACCAAAAACAATTTCTCGCAAATCTCCGAGTATGCCGTGGGGCAGGTACCTGCTTTTAGGTCGCGCTAACGCAATTCCGACACGACGAGCATTATTATCGGCAGAGAGATAAGGAGACGGTCACACAGGGAGACGACGCAAAAATTAAATTCCAAACGTCAAATACTTGCAGGGTCCCGCAGGGAAGAAGAGCTCACTCGGCTGAAGCGGCCGTCCCTTAAGGACAGAAAATGGCCCTTCTTGCTCGAAAAGAATAACTTGTGACATCATTTCCTCTTTCGCGACTCCCCGAATGAGATTTTCCGGAGAAGTTTAGGGGACCAATCTCTTCTTCACTCCCCCGAAAAAAAAACCCTCAAATGGCCAACCACCGTTCATACAACTCTTCATGCCAGTCCGAACCATTTTGTCGCTTTCTTTCTTTCTCTTAGGGTCAGTCCCAGGTCGAGTTTATCCTTTTCCCACGACGAAAATGACTAATCCAGTTTTCTTTTCGAAAGACTTCAGCGGAAACTCCCAGGAAACAAACCTTCCAAGTACATCTACGGGCAGTGGCGTAGCGAGGATTTTAAAATAAGGGGGGGTTACTAAAGATTTCGGGGCCCTTCGGTGTGTCTGTAAAACACCCCAGGGGAAAGGGGGGTCCAGGGGTTTATGATGTTATAAACATGACTTTTAGGCCTCAAAAACAGTAATTATGTACGAGAATCAATTAAAGTACTTTTCATTCGTTGTGGTCACCTTACTCGTTTATGGCATCTATTTTAAAGGCAAAATGGTGGGCTGTAACTCGGAAACCTCCCTCGTGGCTACGCCAAGGTCTACAGGGTAAACCAAGACTCTTCATTCCTTACGCGCAGAAAAATACTCATGAAGGAAAAATTATTCATAAGCAAGTTTAAATGAGGATGAAAATCATAAAAAAATTGCAATACTTGGTAGGTAGAACTTTTTGTGGCACCATGATCTCCGAGTTTCCACCTATTTTAATCTCAGTCCACAATTTTTCCATGCGTCAAACTCATAACTGAAGGCCTACTGAAATACGTGCGTCAACAGAGAAGATAACTTCAGTGCTTACGCCCACTTAACATGCTAACCTTGAAAACTTTATCTTATTCCTGCCACCTCAAATGGCAATCCTCATACCAATTTCGTGAATTCTAAGGCAAATTCGTATTTCTCGCGATGACCAAAATGATGTCCTACGCAAGCATATCATGTCAAAATGAGAGGGCCATACATTTGTACGAAGAAAGAAAAAATTTTTCTCCAATATTAGAAATGCATAACTTACGAGCAAACCATTTTATTCAGCTCCAAAATGTTCCTGAGTCGGAAAAAGACTTCCTCGGAGAAAAGATACTGAATATGCGAGACGTGAACTCCCAAGTTATTGATTAAAGCACAATTTTATACTAAGTTTTTCCTGGATATTCACAAATACTTATACCAATTATAAGTGGTATGAGTATTTGTGTATATCGAGGAAAAACTTATAATGGAATACCACAAGGTTAACCAAGAGTTAGTGAATTTTAGACTAACTTATTTGTTGGGTAAAAATCGTGATATATTGTTGTTACTTACCTATTTCTGTATCAATGAAGTGGTAGTATAATTTTCCTAAGAATGAAACCCACTACCCATTTCTTAGCCTTGCCGAATCTGTACCGAATTCCCGCTTCGTAGACCTTTGTCCGGCCCTCGGATACATTACCTTAATAGCGAACTCCAAGCAAACCCAAACCAGGGAAACGAGGGGGTTGCAAAAACCCTTCCGGGTCCCCGGCCTCTCCGCAACCGTACTTCCCTTTCCTATTCCCTAAACCCTATTTCCACATCCAATTCGACCAGTCAAATGCGACCCCATACACCCAAGAGCGACCGCCCTCTAACGAGCCCAGCGCTAACTAGTCATTCGTCTCCACGCCCTACCTCTCCTTTAACAAACCGCTTCGTATACACAATTTCCTCTCCCGAGTAATTTTCCTCGCTTATAATTTCTAATTGCGCACCGTTGGCATGGAAATGCAGGAGGGTGGAAGGGGGGGGGGAGGAATACGAGGCTTGGTGGGTGAATGAGGGGTTGGGCATGGGATGTGGCGGCATTTTTCTCTGTGAAATAAGGGAAGAAGAACACGGGGAGGGGGGGTGGCGTTAAAACGGGGGGTGGTGGAGAAAACCCTTGGTTCTGGCCGCGGGGACTTCCACAGCTTCTTTTCTCCGGGATGAGTTCCTAGTTCCCCCCCTCACCTCCCCCGTGGTTCCTTCCCTGAAGATTTGCATGCATAAGATTTCGTCCTTCGCTCCACCTTCCCCCTCTCCTCCCATTCACTCGGATACGACTGCTCACCAGGAGAACCCGACTTGACGCCGAACACCGCAAAATGGCGTGACGCAGGTTGACTTACGGAGAATTTCAGCGTATCGCTCAATTTTCTGAGAACAACTATTTGAGTGAACTTTTTGGCTGCTTGACGCATTTAACCCACTATTCGCGGTAACTCTGCTGGCCGTTGGCTTGACTTTGAAACGAGTAATTCGTCGAAAATGAAATGCGACATGTGGAGGGGAAAAGAATCGTCCTCCTAATGAGCTGCACACGATAGTTAGTAGCGCAACGTGACTTAGTAACGGCTCGCGGTGACTCTAGGCTTCATAGACCTTTTTAGCACACTGATGGAAATGTATTTCGAAGCTTCCGAGCGAACAGAGGCGAAATTCATTGACAATGGCTTGAATGTTACAATAGAGAAGTATTCAATTGGCAATTATGCGTGTAACCACCCGCTACGAATTTATGTGTTTCCTGAAGTAGCCACTTGCGTCGCTTATGGCAGAGTGAACCGAATTTCACGAGGAATATAGCTATGATTAGGGCTGTATTAAATGTTATACTTGAGAATCTAGAATGAAACGGTTCATAATCATATGAAATCCAATGATCATTTATTATCCTTTGATTGTAAAGAATCATGAATTGTTCCAAGATTCTATAAGCATCCCATTACTCACCATTTCTTTGCGTAATCGACTATTTAAACCCAATTTTTTCTTGAATCGATATTTGCCTAATTTTATCATGTGATACGATCAATAGATTACAGTAAATGTTTGTCCGTCATTAAGGGGACTACAGACAAAAGTCCGTGTTTTTGATGCTTGATTTTTTCGGTCATTTTATAATAAATGTTTATCATTTCAAACTGACATACAAGGCTCTGTACCAATTTCGTACATCAAATCCGAATTATTAAGATGGGTAAATTTATCCAAGGTGCAGTGTAAACAAGCCCTTTAAGCGTCATGGAAATTAAGTATATTAGATGTGAAGTTCCCTCTGTTATTAGTTCAATATAATTTCACAAATCATACTCAAATAGGGTAATTTCCTTCATCAATGAAAACGGAAGGCATTGATTCTAATTCGTTACCCACCATTAGTGTATTCATAACATACAAATTATTTGGTTTTAGAGATACCGGTTTAGACGAATGGCAATGGTCGATTTTATTCTCATTTGAAAAAGGCCAGATTGGCGCCCATGCGATTCCACTCCACGTGACGTCACAGGGACCTAGTTTCTATACGAGTAGATAGGAGTTTTACATTGTCTGAGATTACCAATACATGCATGAGGCACAGAGCTCAGGGAAACATGTCTTAATAATCACCCATTAAAACTGCCTATGGTCGGAAAGTTTCCTTCGTTTGATAAGGTATTAATAAACCTCATTTAAGCCAAGCGCTACCTGCTAGCAGGGTACTCTGCTATTAGCTAGCAGCCTGCATCGCAGAGGCGCACAATATCCTCGCCCCAAGGTCACCTCTTTTTGCGGCAGCGGTAACCAGAACGACGTCACACGGGGTTTTTCCAGCATTCATTCTTAACCGTCGCGTTTTCGCGCGCTTGAAAATTTTCACTTTTTATTTAATCGCGAAAAACAGATATCGTCATATGAAAATCTTAAAGCGTGAAATACGTACTCCAGGAATAATAATATTTCAATTTAGGTAAAAAAACATAATAGGAAACCACCCAATTCCTAATGTTCCGTCATTCGCTATGCATATTCATTCGCCGATTCACATGATTTCAAGACCAAACACTTGCAATGCTCATCCAAAATCTTGGATTTCTTGAGGAAAGAATGAAAAAAGGAATAAATAGTAAGCGAAGGCAAAGTCTCCTGCAAGGATGGCAAGTAAAACGAAATGAAAATGTTTAATTTCGACCCGGACGGAGACGAAAATACGAGGCCTAGGTTTAGTTTCATTCCCGCACTAAATTAAAATCACCTAGGAGTTCAGTTTCGACCCGGGACGAAACTTTACTCCCAGAAATGAAACTAAATTAAACGAAACTCCGCTGCTCACAGTTTCGATTCCAAAAGTTCAGTGGAGGGGGATGAGAGAGAGAGAATGGTTTCGACCCATTACGCGTGACATTAGTATGGTGAGGTCAAAACATTGAGCTTAAAGTCGAATGGATAGTTTGCGTTCGACGTTATCCTGTTGTTGGTAAAAATATGAGTGTCCCATGCATCTAATGGCGGTAGGCCGAGCCTCTATTCCATTCAATCATATTTCGTACTCGGAGTGTGGGTCGAAAGTATTTTAAACTATTCGTAGGTGAAGCACGTGGTTCCACTGTTTCGAAACATTATCTGCGTTTCGTTTCCTACCGGAGTTTTACTTTAGTTTCGACCCGAAGTAGTTTTTACTCCGATTTCGCTTCGATCCTGAGTTTAGCTCCCTGGGTTTAAATCCATTTCGTTTCGTTTCCACATTTCGCTCCCGAGAACAAAACTATTGATATTTTATTGGTTTTGACTTTCGCTTAGTTTCTGCCTCCTTCGCGCACGGGCAGTCTTTCCTGCAGCTGGTGGGCGGATGTTTCCAACTGGATTGGGCCTCTGCTTCTACCTACTCCACAGCCCTGAAATGCGACCTTACTAGATCCCTCAGTATGTCAACCAATCGGTTATACTTAGCTATCTTCTGCGGAACATGATGACCTTCGACGAAAACTGGGACATATTTTATTTATTGGCACATAATTTCTGCATAGTGATTTAAAACTTAGCACTCGTTGGTGATACACGGTACCAATAAACTTTTTAACCAAGGTAATTGATAGTTTTAATTTTTGAAATAATAATTAAAGAAATAATTTTTGAAACGCGCAAATTTCCACAAAATGAACTTTCATTCGACCCATTTGTTAGTGTGGATGCATCACCCGTGAAGAAATGAACTTTGGTCAAAGTAAAAGAAATTAAAAATGAATTTTCAGGAGAAAGACTGATGATGATAAGATCTTCTTTGTATTAAATAGGGGTGGATATTTTTTGTGATATTATTGGGAAGATATTATATTTGATAACTATATATACCAATTGCTTTAAGTTTAAATGGATGTATGCCCATGCCTTTAAAATGATCTGTAAAGCCATGTTACATGTACGGTATCGTCGAATTGCTGAATACCTAATTTAATAACGTTATATATATAGTTGAAAAGTATGTAGATAGAATACTGAAAAAAAATTTAAATTCTAATCATTCAAAAACTAATTCAATTTATAACGTATACTGATATTGCAATATACATCCGTATCCTTGGATTGTCGAAGGGACGAACGAAAAAAAACAGGAGTAAATTGTAGGAGGCGGAGGTGGGCACGGTCTCCTCGGCGCGTGGGCAGCCTTTCCTTGGAGTGGTGGGCGGCTGGTGTTTTCAGTGCGTGCGAATGGAGGCTGCGAGGAGAGAGTGGGAGGCAGGGAGGGGACTGTGGGTGAAAAATTGGAATGGGGAGGTTGTGAGGGGGACGAGGAACTGCGAGAGAAAGCGAGGGAGAGGAAAAGATAGGGAGAGACCGAAGAGGAGGGAAGTTAACTTAATTAGCATACTAAGTAATTACGAAAATGTTCGCCGAGAAAGCCTCCGGATTCATTATTAACGTAGTGTGGAAGGAAGAAATCTCATCGGATCCAGGGGACTAGGCCTCCCAATTGAGCGGCCTCTTCCCAATTTTTATTACTTTCATTTTGTTTCACTTATTTTGTTCCTATCTCCTTCGGGCTCGCTTCTTCCCCCGAGGAAACGAAGGGACAAGAGTTTTTGTACGAGGTAGATTACTGCATACATTTATCATTGTAAAGATTAGAGGGATTAATTTAGGGAAAGATTAAATTATTTAGGCATAAGAAACTTTAGTTCGTGAGAGAATCAGATTGGAGAACGTAAAAGAACAATTCTCCGACTCATTTAAGAGTTGAAACAACGTATGATTAAAGGACAATATTTTCTATGCTTTCAAAAGATATTTTTGGTGTTATATCAGCGATATCTTGCTTTTCGCTTATAGTTTTATTGAACTTAGTCATGGGGAATTCTCTAAGTGATAAATTTAAGTGTACCGTGCAAATGAATAAGCTATACCCGCCATTTATTGCATAAAAACATTCTGAGCGTAGCAAATTAATTATCAGCTCGATTATATTACCTAGACTTCTGAAACATAAGCTTAAAAAAGAATAAGAGATACAATGGTGGAAGAATACAAATTTCATTCCAACCATGATATCATTACAATGAAGACATTACAATTATCAGAAAAATTAGTAACACGTTTGAGCAAAAAGCTTATTAAATAATGTGGTAATGGTGGGGTGTATTTTAAAATGTGATAGTGAAACATGACTACTATAACACCAAATAATACTGGGATAAAATTTTTGATATCCATTGATAGCATCAAACATTTTTTTGCGGATTTCATCCATACTGATGCTATACATTTCTCACGACAGCTACGAACCCATAGCTGAGAATAGAGACAATGGAACAAAATACACAACTGCATTCAACACTAGCCTCCGAAAGGTTTTTGCTGGGCGCTTAGTACCTACAACGCATCCGTTATTTTATGACGCTGATAACAGCAACGTGCACATTGGTTGCAAACGCAAGGCATTAACACTAAGCAGGGGCAAGTTGTGCTTCCGCAATGGACTCCAGTTTACGACCACAATAATCTGCGCGAGGAAATGTAGAAAATTCACGCCACGGCTCCGTCAAAAGCCACGCGTAAAAAAACACAGGTCGGATGCGAGAACGGTAGTGCTTTCATCTTGACAAAGCACACGCGGAGAACAGAGAGATGATCCTAGAGCGCTTTTGGAATAGACATTACCTCCTTATCGCTAGGACTATCCTTATCGATCGAACCGGGTCATTTTTAACCGTCCGGACTGAATTATTACAAATTCACTCCACTTCTTACTTCAAAACATGCATTAAATACACTTAAAACTAGGTATCACACAAATTTAAGAGTTTATCATCGCGAATAGGAGAACACCTCCGCGTACAAACTAAGTGATTCAACCCAAAAGTCGATTTGGCTAGGTGAGGATAGAGCTCAACCCGGGCTAAGCCAAGGGCATATAAATATCACAAATTCATCGTGTGGTTTTAATTCCTTTTCTTGAGTCTCATGCAATGTCGCAGTTTATCAAAAATCTTATCATTGAAAGCTTTTAAATTCTAATCTCCTTAATAAAAATAACCTCATCATCACAACTAATTTCTTTATCATCGATATTTTGTGATATTGTAAACCTAAAATAAGTTTCCTTCAAAGTTACTACTTAAGCAGCCATTCAATCGCATCCATTTTTGTACGCATCGAAACACAATACGTACTAATCCAAAGCCGTTTTTGCTAAGTTCAGCATTGGTGCTATGCCGTTTCGATTCGTTCCACCTTCTTGAAAGAGGCACTGTTTTTGCCAAAGGGTCTGGCATTCATGTTTTTTCTCTCCCAATTGGTCTCGCTTTCGGATCACCCTTTTCAGCTGCTGCGAGTCGCCTCATTGCCAGCCACGACGCCTGTATTCTCGCACAAATTTTTTTCGTCATGATCCTTGCAAAGCATGTTCGTGGCGTCGTAAGTGCAGCGATGGGAGCAGTTTGCAAGGACTTCAAATCGAAAAACAAAAAGGAAAAATAATTTTATATGGTAGAGTCTCAAATGCATGATTCAAAAACAATATTTTAAATGTTTCACGATCATTAAAGAAAACCATTGATGTTATAACGTAGGTTTCCGCGGCGATGGTTTGATCTCTGCATTTCTTCAGGGTTTACTTCCGCGTCAGCTTGTTTGTAGACAACAGTTTTGCTGGATATCCTGCCAGCGTCTTCAGATCGAAGGTGTCGGCTGTTGGTTTCTGCCTCGCTTATATACTGTAGGCTGGGTGGGAGCTGCACTGTGAATGGCTGTCCGACTGGGCGCTTCTCTCTGTTTGGTTCTCTTTGATGACTCTTTTCCAGGCGCTGTGAAGGAAGTATCCATCTTCTCTATTGAAATTCCATGGTGTTTTTTTTTTTAATTTCTATTGCTTCCCTGATTTGTCTTGGGAAGTATCGGCACTCCTTAAATAAAAGTTTCTTTTCCTCAAATTGGATGTCGTGGCCAGTTCCGACCATGCATGTTCGTCGATGGCGGAGAGTTGAAACAGTTTGTTCTTGGTCGCCCTTTGATGTTCTTTAATCCATACATGAATGGAGCAGCAAGTTTCCCCTATGCAGAAGAAAGGTACCTCATACAGTTCTTGCGGAATGATGTCCTTGGGCCCGGGGAGGAAGTCCCTTACCTTGGTCACACAATTATATCTGGTGACCACGTCATGCTTTTTTTTCGACCAGAAGACGCTGGCAGGATAGCCAGCGAAACTGTTATCTACAAACAAGCTGACGCGGAAGAAAACCACGAAGAAATGCAGAGATAAAAACCATTGATGTCAAACGTAAAATTTTGATGAATCATAACGAGGATTTTTCATTCAATAATGCTCAACCAATAGTCTTTATGATCAGAAGCATTCCAATTACTTGAGTAGACATTCCGTAAAGCCGGCCAATATCAAGCATGTGATTTGACTTCACAGCTTCACACAGATTTGACAGCATCGATGAGCTAAATGTTCAAAAGGAATAGTCAAAGACGAGACAAGGTATATTTTTATCGATATAATTTTAACTGCAATGTCTTGACACACTCCGGATCAGTTTTCGTCAAAAACATATAAATGGTTTATCATAAATCAGCATTTTGTTTACGCACAAACATGCGCTTGGATGAGAGACATGGTAAAAATTCGAATTATAATATACGTAGAAAGAAATATGGGATGAAGTACGATTGGAGGAGTCTATTTCATAATTTGTACGCGACTAGTCACCTGCTCAAGTGACTGGGAAGACTGTGTACATAAACTCAATTGATAGATCATTATTGAAAAACTCTGGTTCTTTTTTAACCTCAATAAACTTCCTTTGACCCAAGAATGGGGAGATTAGTGGCAGCGCAATGGGTATTAATTGAAATCGATTGTGAACTTGATGGTTTCCTTCAAGAGGTTGCATAATAATGATTTTGCAAGAGTGTAATGAGATAAGACAGACGTACCCAAACTCTGGTTAATGGACCCCTAAAGGGGTGGAAGGATTTATTATTGGATTCCCAAGTTCCCCAAATTTTACTTTTGAACCACGAACCTTTGGATTTGGAGGCAACTGCGTATACCACTACGCAAACAAATTTTTAATAACCCCTGAAAATTTTAAATCTACCAAACCATAAGTGCACCTACTACCCCAGCACCACTTCCCAAAATCTCCTCGGATCACACACCAACTGCTACACACTCAAGCGGTCGCTGGCGGGCGTGAAGGCCACACCAACCACAACGCTCGAGGGAAACAATGTAAGGGAAAGACATGGTGAGGCGACTATGAGTGCATGGACTACGCAGTAGGGAGGAGAGAGAGAGGTTCAGAATGGGAGAGGATGAATTATCGATCAGTTAAAGCGTTGACCCCGATAAAAAAAAACCAAACGACTCGGGAGAGAGTGTAGAATGAGAGGAGGAGGAGAGATAGATAGAGGGAGGAAGAGAGCGTGGATGGGGGAGAAGAAATAAATGGTCGGAGAGAGAATGAGGTAAGAGATGTATTCAGGGCGTGGGAGGGAAGAGACAAGAGGCTGTTTGAGTGTTGGAGGGCGGGTGGGAATGATTGCAGGCGATCAGAGGCGGTTGGGTTGGGAGAGGCGGCCGAAGGAGGATAAAGGAAGTGGAGTCGAAGGTGGGAGGGGCTGTTTGCAAGGAAGACAAAAGGGAGAGAGTTAAAGGCAAAAGAGAAGCGGGGGAGGGAAGACAGAGAGAGAGAGTGGAGAGAGTGAGGAGTTAAAGCGGTGGGGAAGTGTGGCTCGGAGGCTTCCAGGGAGACAGCACCGGCAGCGCTCGAAGGAAAAAATATCAGGGAAAAAATTTAAAAAGCGGAATGATAGAAAAAACGAAAGAAAATTCGAATTGCCGTAGGCTGCCCTAACGCTCTTCATATTAATTTTTTTTCACATCCCTTAATTTTATTTTTTTACGCAAAGAATGCTGAACCTAAAGAAGAAAAGCCGCGGGTCTAAATGGTGACTTGTGCGAGGGTAAAGATATTGATTGTTTGAGGCGTAATTTTGTGAAAGCGATTCATTATTAAATTGTAAAAGAAGTACTATGTGCTTTCACATGAACATTTATTCACACATTTACACGACCATGGTTTCAACGTTAGACGTCACAATCAGGTGAACTCTACAGAGGTCCATCACATCCTCTTATACCAGACAATCTCTCAACTTTCAACTTAATCTCTGTTGGCCAATCCGTTCAACCTAGTTACTTTCCCTCCTCCCCCTCCTAGTCTGGTATAAAATGATGTGATGGACCTCGTGTAAATGTGTGAATAATATTCATGTGTAAGTACAATGTTCTTCCTTTAAATTTTTAATAATGGTAAAGATATTGATGCAGGGCTGGCAGTGCACAAACATTGGAGCCACTGCACGAGGGCGTGGCAATTAGGAGACTAAACACGCATTTAACCAGTAACGAATCTCTGGATTGGTTTACTGCAGTTGCTAAATTTTAAGATGCTTTTAAGATATTTTATTGCTCTTTGGTTAGTTTCCAAAATCTCGATCTCCTTAACTCTTGTCTACAGGTCTTCTACAAGGGTAATTTCTCTTTGATTCTTGTCGCAATTTTTGTCGACGAAGTTTCTACGTATTATGTGCGCACATGCACAGACAAATTGAAAGTGGGTGTAAGGAAACCATCTTGCTCCACCTTGGAATTCAGTGCATCACACAGCCATTCATGCAACTCTTCTGTACTGTGGGTGTGAATTTTTCCCATACCATGTATTCGTCAAGAAAGCCCCTTTTTCTCATTTGGGAGACGGATCCCCGGTGCCCTTTGTTTCACTCCTCTTCTGAAACGTTGGGATATTTATGACAAAATATTATCGTAAGGAAATAGCCAAAAGATAAAAAAATCAAAATAAAAACCTAAGTGGGCAAATTTCACCCTTTCAATTTTTTCATCCCGACTTCATTTTTTTTTTACATGACGAACGCAACACCCAAAGACGGAAACCTCGGTGTCTCCTTGGATACCGATGCAAAAGCAAATATATCGTCACTTTCGTTGATTTCATTGCTCTAATATTATCAGGATTGATTAACTGCAATATAATTGTTGATGGAATCAGAATGAAAGCTATCCTAAGAAATTGCCACAAGAGCTCGGTGCTATGTACTAACGATTCGTCTGACAAACTTCTATTAAGTAATGAAATTTATGCAAAGTTTGAGGATGATAACTTATCTATTGTTAAGAATGATTATGTGATAGATTCGTATTTAAAACTTAAAAAATGGACATTTCATAGAGGAAAATACATTTCTGACGATTATAAAAAAATTTAAATACATAATCGACTATTTACCACTCGAATACCTACAGATGAAACGTATAGTTTATCAGAAAGTTATTACGAGTATGATTAATCTGACAGATCACGAAGAATGAAAGGCGATACATAAAGGAGATGAAAATTCACAGTATTGTGGGAAACCTCATCTCGTAGCAGAGAAAACAGAGTGACATCCCTGCATTACTACATTTGCGAAATGTGACTTTTATTCGTGATGAAATCTCCTTTGTAGCAGATTTGCAAGCTCATGCAGGCTAGGTGCTGACCCAAGTGACATACTTTCCTCCGTTTGCTCAGTATTTTCTAAAAAGCAACACCGTATACTGCGTTCTACATCATGAGGAAAATATGTCCCTGAGCCATGCACCGAAGAGGTGGCTCCCAGAATGAAAAAGTGAGGTTGTGAACGGAGATTCATATGAAAGTTTACGACTACGTGGAGGTTTACAGCTAGTTTAGTAAATGTTGTCAGCTAATAAACTGCCTTTCAGCTGACGGAGGAATAGGGAGGGACTCACTCAAGACGTTTTCGCTAAGAACTTTTCCAAATATCATTCGCTGCAAAGTTAACTCCCTAATTTTACGGAGAGTCTCGAAGGAAGCCTAACAAATATTTATCTAAGGTTTCTTCAACTGGACGGTTCAATTGGTTTCCTTAAAAGCGACACATGTCAAGAGCTAAGATGGAAGCCTTAAGAAAAATGAAGGGAAGAAACGAGTCAATTGTGAAGGGTGACGCGTATGATCCCTTAAAAAACAAGCACCCCTAAAAATGCTCACATTTCGCATGTTTTCCCCTGTTTCACAGAAGATGTTGAGTTTACCCGAAAGGGAAGGGCCACCAAGAGATCATCAGCATGGGCATTCAAGCATCTTTCAAGTAATCGCGGCTTTAATGTTATTTAAATCTGATACAAATTTTTGACAAGACGTTTCTATCAATAGTGAAATGTGTTTCAAGAGCTATTATTCGTTAAAGCCACCAGTAAATACTGAAGTTTTATTTTCCACTGATACTTGAATTTTGTTGAAACTTGAATTGTTAAAAATGTCGCGTATCCACTCACAAATATCTCTCTTTCTGAGAATTCAAGGCATACATTAAAACATGAAGTGCAAATTTTTTAATCATTTTCAAATTAAAAATGATTCTGATTACAACTTAGTTCTCAATAATGACTACATGCATTACTTGCCCTTACATTAACTCTATGGCATTGAAAACAATCTATTTTTTAAATTTATGTTTGCTTATGTTGATTGCTTCATTAAGGTTTTGTTGTACCCTCTAATACTCTTTCTTTAGCCCTGAGGATGGAACCTTATGAGTGCGAAACCCTATCTAAGAATACCAACTTTATTAAAGGACCAAAACTCGATATCCTAAGTACTTCATTAAATAAAAGGTCACAAACAAGAAGACAATATTATTTTTGTTTCCACATTTCAGGGAAAAATGTCTAATAATATTCTATAGGTTACATTAGAGTGACTTCTCTTTCTCTAAAATTGCCCAAAACTTCAGCGCTATGAGCGCCGATATGATGCAGGCTGTTAGCAAGTAGCGCTCGGCTTAAATAAGGATTATTAATACCGTATCAAAAAAGGAAACTTTCCGTCCATAGACAGTTTTAATAGTTGATTATTAAGAGATGTTTCCCTGAGCTCTGTGCCTCATGCATGCATTGGTGATCTCAGACGATGCAATACTCACGTCTGACGTCACATGGAGTGGCATCGCATGGGCGCCAATCCGGTCTTTTTCAAATGAGGATAAAATTGACCGCTGCCATTCGTCTAAACCGCGATTTCTAAAACCAAATAATTTGTATATTATTAATACACTAATGGTGTGTAACGAATCGCAATCAATGCCTTTCGTTTTCTTTGACGAAAGAAACTACCCTATAGCGAAAGTGGAAGGCTTCCCAAAGAATCACAAAGATACAATACAACCACATTACCTACAAGGTCCGCAGGGATCACACTCGAAAACGCACTATAAAACACAGGTGATTGCAAAAACCAAGCTCAACGTTCAATAATAAAACCACTGGGCAAACACTAATGGATTTTTGTGCAGATTACTAAAAATCACGTAAAATCAATAAAGATTGTAATTAAGATATAGAACACATGCACAGGTAGAGTTGCAAAAGTTGAAAGGAATGCTACCCAATTAATGACGGGGATCCCATAAACATTAATCTGCAAAAGCAGCAGAGAGCATACTCGATAACTGGACTACAACGCATAGCGTATTGTAAAGAAACTCAACTTCGCATGTGATAATAAAAATACTGTGTGCAAACTGATGGATTTAAGTGCAGATTACTCTACGTCACGCAAAATCAATACATATTGTGATTAAGATACAGCACCGATTGACGAGAGAGCGTGCATTGGTTATTAAAGGGGTTTATGAAGAGCAGACGGAGGGATATTGGAGCGGCTGATCGTAAAATACACAGAATTTTCCGCGCTCCGGATGACAATTCCAGGGATATCATAGGCACGCGGGGAGATGTGTAAACCAAACGGGGCGAGCCGGAAGGAGAAGGAAAAGGGTTAAAATGCCGGAGCGCAGAGAAAGAGAATACGTGATGCGAATGCGAAATGCTTCCTGGAGAGAAAGGAGGGATTTGGAATGGAAAATGAAGGACAACGGGGAGTGGGACGGATGCACGGAGGTAAAAATAAAAGCGTTAAAAAAATAAATAAATAAAATAGGATTCCTGCTCGGCCATCTTGGGGAGTATTCAACGTACCTAACGCAAAACCAGGATTGGAAAGTGAGATCTCCTCTGCTGCATGGGAAAATAATGCGAGGGATGTGTGGACCAATGTAAATTCGAATGCGGAGGGATATGGGGGCAATATGATTCATGCCCACGTCCGCTGCTACATTTTTACATGATTTGAAGAGATTCCTACGTGTTTTTCTTCTCCTCCCTCCTCACAGTTAGTGCAAAATGGGAATGCAGAGAATCATATTGCAGAAATACGCGCGATGCAAGGAGTGAATCAAGAGGGATTCGTTCATCCAAGCCGTTGCAAAACCCTTTCAATCGAAACATGGTAATGAAATATTGTTGTCAATTGTTTCTAATCGGATCAGGCAAAAAATTCACGCAGTGTTCAACTGTAAAAGTGATTTGAAGAGCATTGCGAAGTAAAAGGACACTGAAGTGTCAATACGGTGGTTTCCGATTATTTTTTAATTGCCTAAATCGAAAGATTATTACTCCTGGAGTACGTGTTTCACGCTTTTAGATTTTTTCATCACGATATCTATTTTTCGTGATTGAATGAAAAGTGCTTTTTTTTTCAAGCGCTCGAAAACGAGACGGCTAAATATGGATGCTGGGAAAAGCGTTACCTGATAGCAGGTAGCAGAGTACCTACTATCAGGTAGCGCTTGGCTTAAATGAGGATTATTAATTCCTTATCAAAGGAAGGAAACTTTCTGACCATAGGAAATTTTAATAGGTGATTATTAAGAAATGTTTCCCCGAGCTCTGTGCCTCATGCATGCATTGGTAATCTCAGACGATGTAAAACCCCTTACTAATCGTACAGCATCTAGGTCTCTATGACGTCACTTGGAGTGGCATCGCATGGACGCCAATCTGGCCTTTTACAAATGAGGTTAAAATTGACCATTAACATTCGTCTAAACTGGGATTTCTAAAACCAAATAATTTGTATATTATGAATATACAGAATGGTGGGTAACGAATCGCAATCAATGCCCTTCGTTTTCTTTGATGAAGGAAACTACTCTATTCCGGTCTCGCTGCAGCGAATATTTTAGACGCCTAAACTATGATACAACGATATCAATGATTGGCTATTTTTTCCGTACGAATGAGATAAAATTATTCACCAAACCACAATATTACTGCATTTACGCCAAACCCATGGATTTTTTCTAATTTTCAAATCGCAATTCAAATACATTGTCAACTTAACTGCAGTCTTAATCAGCAATAACATCATGTTGGATAAAAATCATATCGATTACTACAGAAAAATATTTTTCCTCGTAATTAATCATTTCATCCAAATATTTACGTGGCATGCAAAAGTTGCGCCGATGAAAAATACCTCGCCAGCTACCGTACTGACTCTTGAAATATTTTAAAGATTTTTTATCATAACCACTCTTATTTATTTAAGTTCAATAATTTTGGGTTACCTAAGATTCCATTCTGCTTCGAATAGCCAATGAGTTCATTCACTACCTGTTCCCTAGTTACACAACATTTTAAGGAAATGGCGTCATAATCAGGTAAACGGCTCTTCTCAAAACTTCAGTCTGTATACACAGTCCGGAAGGAAAAAGTTTCATTCCTTTTGACCACGTTTAAAAGGGCATCGAAGTAAATGAAGCAATATCATTATGGTTTTATACGCCATTTGGCATTAAAATTTCCTATCCAAAGTTTATAAAACAATCTTAAACGAATGGTGATAACCTTCAATAAAAATATCGGAGGGTAAATGTTAAAGGAAACAGAAACAAGTGACTTATGAGCGTACTTACCAACAACCAGTTAGGTAACTACTTACAGTGAAAAGAAGGAAGTTCTTACCTGAAAATGAAAAGAAGACAAAAATGAAGACATGGCATAAAAAAACGGAATATATTCCCGCAGTAACTAAAAAAAACATTTGCTACAACATGCAGTATTTCAACGGACCCTTAATCGATTCAAATCAACAGAGACACTAAATAGTATTAAATACTACAAGTATATATTTATACATAATACCAAATGAGTTATTATCCATGGACATATAAATATTTTCACTTTAGTCAAAGTATATATTACACAGAAGAGACAAAATCGAATATTAATTAAAATTATACTTTTCGTGAGGAAAAAACGTAGGAGACTTTATTTCAAAAACAAAAATTAAACTTTACACTGATAAAAAAATATTTTTTCGATGTTAACATTCGAAAAGAGTAAAAACATTTCACAAAAAAAAAAGGTAAATTAAAATGAGGGCCTTAATTGATCACTGCTATTTCTAAGGTTAACGAAAACACAGGCAATAATTTTAATGGATGTTTTCCTTGAAAACAAGTTTCTAAATCTATTTTTTTCTCCAGTTTTTGGGAGAGAGAAACTATTAAAAATTAAAAACGTCGAATTAAATATTTTTCAATTAATTGCTGTTGCCTATATATCTCCCAGGCTACCGATGAAATTTCGCGTCAAAATGATGGCCACCTGTATATCTCCTGATATATTCGTCGAAAAGTTGGCAAAGAAATAAATGCTCTAATGCTGACCAAACTTGAGGATACAATAAATGGTGTAAAATATGAATGAGTGGTTTGGAGGCCAAGGGTTACAAGTGATTTCTTTTTTCTCTACCCTGATAAGTACAGAGATCAGGTGCAGAAAACAAAAGAGAAGAATTAGGTATTTGATATAGTGCCTTTGATTTTCCACTCGATGTCAGCACCGAACTGAGACTCACTCGTATCCCTTGGCAACCAATTTTTGTGCATTTCTTCTAGCAATTAACTTCACCAAACTCTGTTGAGAAAAAAATCACACTGCACCCTTTTGCTTCTCACCCCCTCAGTCTCTCTAGCGGCTCTCAGACACATTCGTTTAACATCTGTGAATGCTTTCCGCAAGCCCGTAGCAGATTCGACGAGTCGGGCAGCTTACCTTTGTATTTTATCAGGTGCACGGCTTAAGTATTTCTCCGCCGGATTCCTTAGGCTAACTGTATACTCAAGTAAAGGAGTGAGAAATGGCACCTCTGTTTAACTTTTTCACCATAAATTCGTCCCATAATACGCTTGACGAACCCTTGTTTCTTCAGAGCTCTACCACGAGTATTTCTTGTAGTTGTTCCCCACGATAGGTTTTCGATGACGATGACAATCGCTCAGGACGGCCATCTTTGATTACAAACTTTGTCGTACTGCAAAATCAAGGCAACGTTGTTCTGGGACAGGCGCGGTGTTTTGCTAGTGGACTTTGTGACACGAAGATTGACGATCAACTCAGAAGCCTACCGTGCTACCCTAGTCCCTGGACCCTGGTCAGGCTCCGACGCGCCAGTCAGAGCAAATGACGCGGCATCGGAGAGCGGAAACGGCATCTTACGTGAACTCCTGGTTTTCAGGGCAGGTGGCAAACTTCTTTAAAGAGTGGTTTCAAAACTTGGTTTTAAAGTATGATAAGTGCTTTAAACAAAACAAGGTAACTATGTGGAAATAAGAAGAAAATATGAAAATTCTAAAAATAAAATTATTTTGAAAAAAAAATAATTTTGAAAAAATAATTTGCTTTATTTTACATAAAAAAACGGCCCTTACTTAAAAAATAACCCTCGTAGTTAGAGCGCACCAGTTTCTCCACGCAACGCGTACCTATTATCCCGAAAAATGCCGGACATTTCAAGAGGTATGATAGTCTTATGAAGATAATCGTGGAAGAACAAAAATGAGAGGAAAAATGGCAAAGGAAGACCTCGAGCGAGTTATTAACATGCCCAAAAATTGACAGAGAAGCCATACCTAATTAAGAAAATATTAGCTCATGAGTACACTGAGAGATACGCTTACCAATCCAATTTTTTAGTGCCTCAGTCAAGACAAATCTCCGAAAATTCACGTGAAGGGCTTCCTCGATAAATCAATACTATTAATTTAATCCGCAAAAGTAACGTAGTTTTGGATGATAACAAAAAGGAAAATTTGTTCGCCATTTCAATCCGTTGAAATTCAATAAACACACCAAAGTGATTTTATAGCTAAATCAAATGGATATCAAATCAACACACCCATCAATCTTTATGACGAAAGAGAAAGGCAAAAATCGTTAATCAAGATATGAATGGATGTGAGTCAATTTCGAAATCACCATAGATATTTGTTAAAAATTTATGTCGAATTATCGCAATAAATCTACAATTACCGTTGAGAAAAAAAATCCTAAAAAGTCGGACAAAATGTAAATTTATGATGACGACAAATATGGTGAGTAAATCCTTCTGTAATCACTGACGCCGAGAATTTCCAAAAATTTTATTCTGAACTTCGTATTAATTGAACATAAATTCTCAACGGAAACCAAAAATAATTCATAATTTTGATAGCGCAGTATCTGATAAAAATAACCGTACACATGAGTTAGGTTTCAAAATGGGTCTCCTTAAGCATATTGAAAGTTATGTAGGTAATTTTTGGATGACAAGATATTCCCAGAAATATCACAAACTAAAGTTCGGCACTATCAGGAGTCATACGATATAAGATATATAATAAAAAAATCGTTTTGCGTTTGTTTTAATACTCCACCGCCGCCACACAAATTCGATGTTATTTTTTTAAATCTAAAATGACGTGGTTTTGGATGAAACACGAAGGTAAAGATTATACCTCATCACAATGTGATGGGAAATCAATAACCACACCAGATTGATCCCGTGGCTTACACAGAAGGGATATCAAATCAATAAACCCATTTATTTTTATCAAGTTAGAGAAAGGCATAAATCTCTAATCAGATATAGTTCCATTACCCTTGATTCGGGACAAATAAAATAACAGACATTGATGAAAAATTTTCGGCCATATCAAACTGATTCTGTATCCGTATTTACTAATGTGATTATTTAAATGATAAATATTGCCTCCATATTTTCTAATTTAATACCTCCAATTGACATATTGCGCCTGACAAAAGGATTATGCGAACGACTTGTTCGGCTCACAGAGCCACCCTCTGGTACAAGATACTATATGAGCCGAAACGTGTCACACGCATTAATTACTTTTGGAAAAGTGCTAATTCGTTTTATTGAAATGTGTGGAACTTCCACAATACAACGCCTGACTCAGTTGAACATAGTCGAACACAGTCGAACGAACTGGGCCGTAACCTGGGCCAGACTAATAAAAATTTATGGAACATACAATATTAGCGTCTCTGTGATCATGTTTTATGTTACCAATTTTCACCATGTATTGCCATCCACCCTTAAATAAGTATGGATCTTTTAACGCATGCCAAAAAGTCCGACAAAATGGACCCCAACGAAGGATGAAGAACAGAAGTAATGGAATGAACCAAAATGGGTTTTGAAAAAGAATGGATATGGGTAAGAGCTAAATTGATAAATTCCTTCGGAATGGCAAAGAGCCATTAATATCAGCCGTCACTCCCACGCAGAATGCAGACCATATTTAAATCTCTCCCGATTCGATGTCGGAGTCTGGATGGAAGAATCTTTCGGTGAGAAGAAAATAAGAGAGTTGGCTTGATTGATTTATTACTATTCTCCTGAGAGTGCTTTTCTCCACCTCGTCCCCGTGATACTCAGAGGGGCCATGAATGATGAAACAGCCGTTCGCCCGATCGGGATGCGAACGCCTGACCTCTTTCTCAACGAAGAGAAAGGGAATGACAGTTTCGTTCCATTGTAAGAGTCGCTCTTTTCGTCTCATTCACCAAAAAGTACCATCTGAATGTATCCCTCAATTTACCATATTCTATGTCTTTCAGATGAATTTCGCACATTCTATGCCATTTACATAGCAATTGGTCGCAACAAATTGCCTTTTCAAGAATAGTTCGTGGAATCCCAAAATATATTTTTAAACGAACAATTCTCAGCATAATATGATATATTTTCCGACTAAATGCTTCTTTCTATAATTCCTCTCCTGTTGCTGCCAAGATATTGACTGCCAGAAAATGTTTCACTTGGGAGAGAACAGTCTAGAAACTTTGCACATCTTTACATGTTCGGAAAGATATTTCCATAGGGGACTTATATCATTTGTGAGAAAGAAATAACTCGTAGTAATGTGCCACAAATTAAAGTTCCACGAACATTGTAGTTAGATAAGGACGATCAAATGGCAAACATTTTACTGTAAAGTAATTTATGATTGCTAGCAAGTTTCCAGAAAAAGTAAAATATAAAATGAGCTCATGTCTTATCAGCCGTAATACATTAATTAAGATACATTCGTTACTCACTCCCACCGGATATGACCAAAAGAAGTGTTAAAATGAAGCTCATGGAATCAGTAAGAAATTCGTTGCTTGATACTATACAGGTTGAGTTTTTGCTCTTTTCTTTAGAATAGGACCACCGTTGACGCACGAAGAGTGATGCTGGGATGTTGTGAAGTGTTTTAATGCTTAAAAAAAATTCTTTTCTTCGTAAACTTAATTTCCATTTTTCGGAACTATATTCTCTCTGTTTCAAGTGTCTAATTTGCACATTTTGTATTTGCTGTTGCACGCCCACAGTTCAATGAAAGAATAAAAAAGATGAAAATATAAATGTAGCACAGGAAAAAATAAACTTTGAAATTTGGCATTATTTGTAAATGAGTAAGTCCCAAAGGGTGTCCAATTCCAAATCTTTGTTTATATGTATTCCATTTATTAGTGGTATTATTATGTGGAATTAAAATCATATTATTATTAAATTGGCGTGAATGATAATAAATTTTACTCCAAAGTTAATAACTCACTCGAAATATTTGTCGCATCAGCCCGATTTGCTCGTCAGTACGGAATGATTTGTTCTTCAAGAATCGAATCCCACCCGGGACGACCCAATTCCAAAAAGTCTGCAGCCACCCCTTCCGAGTCACCCCGTCCGCCCATAACCCACCCCGATATTGCCTCTCTATCTTCCACTTACGACCGATAACCCTTTTTACCACTCGGTCCACCAATCCGGACTTGCGACCATTTCAGAGTGCCCAGAGAGTGCAATGGGTATAGAGGGGGAAAAAAATATATGGTCGGGAATATTTGAGCTGAGTAGTGAAGAAGTATGTTGGTAGATAAAAATCCACATTTTTAAGGCTGAGATGCAATGAGATCAGGATGAATTGGGAAATTATGGTATAAATTCTTTTAAAGATGTTCCGAAGGCTTTCTCAGCGAATGCAAAGTGCATCATCTTTTGATACCACTTGAATATAACGCCTTTTATGCCAAGCTTTCGCGCCCACCACGGATCGAGGTTTTCAATACATCTCATCTTCTCCTAATCGATCAGTTTGGTGACGTGGTTCCGTCAGTGGATCTCGGACTAATTCTAAAAAAATCGCCCGTGATGCTACACTTCATGTCATCTATACAACCGATTATTACTGCCGATATAGCATACACAGCCATAATGATATTTAAACTTGGCTTTACGTCAGAGACTGAGCAGTGATTCCCAACTGAAGTATAACCATGCAATGCACCTCCCAGTTCAAGTAGGTCGACATGCACCAAATGTTTCGAATGACATTAGCTGGGAGGCGTGTATATCTCTAGGGATAACCACTTAGTAGGAGAATGAATTACGAACGCTTGTTGACAGCTTACCTCAGACAGGTGCAAGTTTAGTTACTTATATACACCAAAGAAGTAGGTACTTCACCAAATGTAAAGGATATATACACTATTAAAAATTATTTGATAAACAGAGAGATTCGAACCCGGATCCCCCGATTGCTGGTCAGGTATCCTACCACTTGCACCACCAAGCCATGTTGTTCCAAGGCGAATCTGATTAAGGTTTTACTTGTTTCGTGCAGTGCTAGGAAAAACGTCCGTCGTGGAATAGCAGCAATTTAAGCTTTATTTCTCCGGTAATGGCTTAGTAAGCGCGACTTCTGTCTCATTTTCCACATTGTGGACTTGAGACGTGAACACCTTGTTTGGTAATACCTAGCCTGAGATTCGTATTTGAATGAGATGGCTTAGTGGTAGTAACTAGTGGTATACCTGTCCGGTGATCGAATGATCCGGGTTCGAATCTCTAAGTTTGTCAAATGATTTTTTTTTTCGTGACGATTTGCATCTATTATATATTTGACCTACATTACTAAACTTGAACAAATGCATAAAATCGTTCCATGCTTGATTTGGTGGAAGTTCGACACATCCATGATGAAGGAACACAAATGGTAATTTACACACTTTCAATAGGGTAGTTTCCTTAATCAAAGAAAACGATTGATTGCGATTCATTACCCACCATTAGTGTATTCATAATATACAAGTTATTTGGTTTTAGAAATACCGGTTTAGACGAATGGCAATGGTCAATCTTAACCGCATTTGAAAAAAGGCCAGATTGACGCCCATGCGATGCCACTCCACGTGACGTCACAGGGACCTAGTTTCTATACGAGTAGATAGAAGTTTTACATCATCTGAGATTACCAATGCATGCATGAGGCACAGAGCTCAGGGAAACATTCCTTAATAATCACCTATTAAAACTGCCTATGGTCGGAAAGTTTCCTGCGTTTGATAAGGTATTAATAATCCTTATTTAAGCCAAGCACTACCTTCTAGCAGGATACTCTGCTACCTGCTAGCAGTCTGAATCACAGCGGCGCACATGTCCTAGCCCCAAGGTCATCTCACTCGGCGGCAGCGGGAACCAGAATGACGTCACACGGGATTTTCCCGGCATTCATACTTGGTCGTCGCGTTTTCGCGCGCTTGAAAATTTTCATTTTTCATTTAATCGCGAAAAATATGTATCGTCATTTAAAAATCTAGGAGTGTGAAATGCGTACTCCAGGAGTAATAATCTTTCGATTTAGGCAATAAAAAAATAATAGGAAAACACCCTATTCCACAACTCAACAACCGACCATGGTTTCAACACATACCTTGTGTCATTTTCAAGGTCTTGACAATGACACAATATGTTGAAACCTTGTTCGGTTGTTGAGTTCTGGAATTGAAAGTGTGAAAATTACAATTCGTGTTCTTTCGTCATGGTTGCACAAATGTGCCTGAGGTAAGCCGTCACCAACTATACGTAATTCCTCCTGCTACAACAGCGGTTATTCCTTGAGCCATACACGCTTCGCAGATAATAACATTCAAAACACTTGGTGCATGTCGACCTACATGAACTGCAGGGCGAATTGCTTGGTATTGACTCGCCTTAGACGATGGCTCGGTGGTTTAACTGGCCGAAAACCAGACTGGCAGTCCGGAGATCCGGGTTCGACTAAGTCCAATCATTTTCTCATAGTGAAAATCCTCCTTTGTGTACATAACTTTCAGTGGCGCCGACTCCATGGGGCCTGAGGGGGCTCGAGCCCCCTCAAAAATTCGTTATGGGTGTGAGGAAAAAATGTGTTATGCTTGTGGATTTTCCCCGGAGTGTCCAGATATCGAGATTCGAGTTATCAGGGTTCTAATGTTGATCATATGACTTTTCTTAAATGTTAAAAAAACTTTTAACTCACTACTTATAAAATTTCCCCGGGCAAGATCCCCAGTTTAGGCCCCCCAATTATTTTTTGTGAGTCGGCACCCCTGATAACTTTTCACCCAAGCTCGTAGATTATTTTTAATTACACAAAGTTATTTCTTTCATGCAGTACTTTGAGAGTAGTTATAAGTAAAACAATGTGAATATGTACCAAAAACTAATTTCTGAAAAATACTCAGTCCCAGCCATATATCCAGCAGATAGCTCGCCGAATATTCTGTTGAAGTAGATTTCAGTCTATGGATTCAATTTTAGGTGTGTCGCTTGGGGGCACGTAGGTCGCGGATGGGAAGTCCTTTGAGGACGACTACTACGGCGGGAATGGAGAAGAATAGTGATAAGAAAGAATGACTCGGATGCAAAAGATGGAAGAGAAACGCAAGGAAAAGTGAAACTCATGAAAGAAATCAGCAGATCGCAGCGGGAAAGAAGGTTACGTAAACAGCGATATGTCTCACTCTAAATCACCTTTACAAATATGAAATCTGAACATTTTTCATTACTCTTATACAGAACACATAATTTCCGATGTTTCGAAAATTTCTTTTCCATTTTCAAGGATTACTTTATGAAAATATGAGTGGTACAATAACTAAAAAAGTGGTCAAATATTAAAAATTAGAGCGCAAAAATATCAAATGAAACCTTATAACGAATAGATTTCAAATTTATAAAAATATAGGAAAATTGTTGTGACTCAGCTTTCGTGTAGTTGCTCACTTTGCTAATTGCTAAGTTACATTATTACATTTATATTTACATAAATTACAAAATATTTTTCTTAAACCATTCATGTGAGTTCTTCTATTACAAGTTTGTGTTAGTAACTGTAGCGGGTGAGCCTTGATGGAAATCATTTATCGCAGAAGTAGATGGAGAAACGACTTTGCTTTTTCCATGCGGAAAGTGGAGGTTTTCATTTTTTATTTAATTCATGGTTCAGTATTTCTTCACGGTTGACGAGATGTATTTTTCCGCCTTTTTTAGTTTTGAATCTCATTATCCCGAGTAAAACTCACCGTATTCTATATTACCGTATTTAGGTCTCATTAAATAAACTTTTAACAAGTTACGCTACTCTTTCTTGGATTCAAAGTCTTTTTAACAATTTACATAACTAGAATTGTGCATTTCATACATTGTATTTCTTAGATTTTATGGACTTCAGGATCTAAAAAGAACTTCCCACCGATATATGTACTGAGCCTTCGTTTATTACTCAGTCAAGTAACTCAGAAGCAAAACAACAACGATGAACATGTTATTTATAAAAACAGTTGAAGCATTAAATTGCAATCTCACAATATTTCCATCCTTTTCCCGTCTACTATTAGCTTAGCTTACCTCCCTCTCTGCGCAAACGTCTTTTCCACCACCTGTCCTGCCGCCCCCGATGGCTCTAGTGGAATGCCTTCCAATTCCCTCTCGCGAGCACTTCCCCCGGCCCTTCTTCTCTCGATTCCCCCTCATTCGCATCCTCTCCTCTCCTCCTCCTTCCTTTCTTGAAGTCTCTCCCTCTTTCTCACCTCCCTTCATTCCCTCGCCCTCCACTCGCGTCGCCTTTCCTCCCTTCCGAATTGAACCCTTTTGCCAGCACATCCATCTCTCATCCTCCCTTCCTCTCCTTCTCTTCTGAGACTCCCACTTGCTCTCACTCTCTCTCTCTGCCGTGGATCCACACCGAATTCCATCCCCTCTTGACTTTTCCGGGGCGCCTTTATCCCTGCGAAAATCGTGGCGCTCCAAAAGTAATAGCTAACGGTTAGCCCCCTTTCTACGTAATGAAAACACCTAGTCACGACTGGATTACCGCGCCGAAGGCACGTGTACATCTACATAAAATCCCTCAAGCAGCCTGGAAAGGGCGTGTGGCAGGGAATGCTAGAAAACCAGCCATCTACATATAAAAGCAAATGCTCGAACAAAATTACCACTAGCATTTATTAAAGCCCTTTATGGTACGGGGGAAAACGAATTCTCATATTTAACCGTTCGGCAAAATATCTGTCATAAGTAATCACTTCAGTCGGACCAAACAATATGGTGGGGCGATAAGATGATGATAAGGCTTGTGTTAATACTGTCTCGGTGAGCTTAGAGATCCGCCCCAATCATCCAGTTTGCAAGAGCAATCATTTTTCTGCGCTTTTTCTGCGTATTCGGTGTATTGTGTGAAAAAGGAACCTTATTTCTAATAATAAAATTTGTTTTTTTTCCTCGGAAAATTATATTAATAAATAATTCTCGGGTATCAAACCAGTGAGTAAATTTTTGGCTGACATTTAAATGGAACACCCGTCCATCGCTCTCAGAGCAGTAATGAGGACGACGCTCTGAGGACTATAGAAGAGATTTCCATTGAAACATCAGCCGAACATTATCTCACTGGCAAAGAAAACCGATAATCATTTATTATGTTCAACCCACTCAGGCGTAATAGAGTGGAAGTTCGACATATTGAAATGAAAGTTCTTACGCCAGATTTCTGTGAGCCGAAACGCGACGTAAGCAACATATTATTTTGGAAAAGTGCAACTACTTTTCATTTCAATTATTTATTAATTACTTTAAATTAGAATGGCAATAAATTTTACGAAAAACGAATTGATATTGAAAGAAATCTAATAACAATCAAATAATATCAATATAGTCATTTAAATAAATAATAATAAAAGTCAAATAATGTCATTTATTTACTATTTCTGAAATTTAAGCATGGAAATTCGTATAAAATGGCGTAATAAATGGAGGCAGCATAATAAGTGGAGTACTTGGCTACAGCGTAACGGTTCTGGTCCCCGTTAAAGCCTGCGAGAAACCCTAACTTTTAGTCCACAGCATATCAAAATTATAGGGGGCCTCAGAACCGAAGAAGAAAATTATTTTAAGAAGTGTGCGTATGTAAGGGAAAAGTGAGTTAAAACTGAGAAAAAATCTTCCCGCTCAACCAATCGGTCACATATTGCGGGCACTTGCACGAGAAAAATGTCCATTGATGATAAAATAAATACATGAATCAGATTCGTGTTTCATATTTAATGAAAGCTTAATATTCCTTTTATCGTATTGTACCTTAGAATTTTCAGTGTTTGTGAATAAACAGTATATTTCACGGTGAACTTTAGTTACTTGATATTTCATTGTCTTAGAATGTCTTAATTAAAAAATATTTAGATAATACTACATGTAATATTTTGCAGCATGCGCTCATTTATTTTCCTCAATTTCGAAACTAAAACTATTTATTCATGACTTTACACGAGGAAAAAGAATAAAATGCATTTCGAGAAACATTACGAATAAAACACTAGTGACAAAATTGGTTGTTTTTCTGAATTAAAGGTGTCTATTCTTCCATGCGTGCTAATTTGCTAAACTGCTAGTTCATGTTAAGTTCATCAGTTCATGTGCGTAAAACAACAGATCGCGGAAGTGTCCGCCCACCTTTCGTGAGTAAATGACGTCATCAGAGATGTGGGACATTCACACGTTACTGAAAAACCTTTCACTGAGGGAATGAATAGCTCAAAATTTATTTTGTGGCATTATGAGATCCCTTGTTCACCGAGTAAAAAATATAATAAGTAATGAGAAAATCTTTTTTGACGTAGAATTCATATAGCAAGCATAAGTACGGCACTAAGAATAGAGAAACATTCAATGATAAGAAACGAAGAACCTGATAATTATGATAGGTAGTGTATACATTTATTCAACTTTATTGTGAATTAGCCCAAAAGTTGAGCAAGGTAGGTATGTTGATGGCTCCATTACTTTTACGCCATTCATAACGGCCACCATAAACCAGCATGCAATCTTCAGTGGCCACCTCTCATAATTTCGATGCCGTAATTAAAGAATTTTATCGCACAGTTAACAGGAAGGACTCTGCTACCAAAAACTTTTTAGGTCTTTCGGGGAATTAGCTTGACTTGGGAAGAAGGGAGCTGTTTCGCGAAATGTCGTCTAACGAAGGCAAAAACTTTCAGGAAGGAACGCTTAGCTGGCACATAAAAAATATGGGGATTCACTCAAGTAAGAGGCCATTTAAAACCCTGAAACTTGATGAGAAACGGGAGTTGTGCCATAAGATGCGAAGGGTTGTAAGGGCACACTCAAATTAACGTATTTACTTACACTTCGCCGAATCAAGTTCAATTTTATGAGAAAATATTCTAAACTTATTGCGCAAAGTTAATGTAACGTGAGAGATATAATTTCAGAAAAAAAACATGATTCAAAAAGAATTAATAAATTTTCCAGCCAAAAAAAGCGATCGAATACCGTTTATTAAATATGAATGCTGGGAACTTATATTCTAATGAAGAGGATGAACGGATTATTAACTCATAGACCTCAAATACCAAACAGTACTACAGAATTTTGTCAAAAATGTCCATTTATATATCAATTTATCTTTTTTTCATTTACATAGTCATCACACCAATATCAATATCGTTTTTAGGTAATATTTGTCTCTTATTCATTTTTTTGATTACATGAACACATATGAGAATGAAATCATGAACAATTATGTTCCTCACTTTATTCATGGAATCGTAAATAAATAAACTAAGTAACTAAAATAAAATAACTACAAATAATAAATAACTAAATAAATAAAATAACTTAATTGTCAGCATAACAAGCATTAAATCAATTGTTTCGATTTTTGACACAGTCCACTAATGATAGCGTGAAGATCTACTCAAGCAGTCAAACCAAGTTGATATAACAGAGCAGAAAACAAAGAGGGGAAAGAGGAACGCTTTCCGACGTAATTTTGTAGCTAAAAATTCAAAGATTAAAAAATATCAGGAATATATTAGGAGCAAAGTAGGCATTCCAGTATGACAACCGCAATTCAACAGCATGACACCACGCTGAAGCACAAAATGGATCATTACTCAGGCAGCGAGCAATTGACAAAAACAGTCGAAGGAGTAACAACATATATACAGTCCTAAAGCAGGTGAAACTATGACTATGAACCGACAAAATATATTGCAGGGGATATCTCATAGAGGTATTTTCAAACCATATTTTCTTTTTAACTTTGCTAATTTAATTTCATCTTCATTGTTTTTCTTCACTTTATCCTTACTGTATGCTACATATGTCTCAAAATTTCATCTAGATGAAATTTTTGTTGTTCAATAATAAACACCGTATTACGATTGTTTCCTAAAGGTAATCCCACCTGCAGGGAAAAGTCTCTTGGGTCATCTGATTTTGTATCTGTGCTATTTAACAATTTTAAATGAGAAAAAAGTACAATACAATGCTTTTATTTAAAGCAATGTTCCTTCACCTTTAAATTATGATAAAGACGATAGCCACCATTCTCGGTATCATCCTCCTTTTTTGATTATTCTTGAAGAGAACACAAAGACAACATATGCTCACCAAATTCACGAGTCCTCATATTTTGGTCTTTTTCCTAATTTTAGCATCAACCTTTTTCTGTAAATACATTCTCCTCGTGAAAATAAGGTTATTGATAAAAGATCATATAGCATGTAATGTAATAATGAGATTTTAGTATCAAACACGCGGGGATGGTACAGGATACTTTCAGTGATACTTTCAAGGTGGGCAAAGTTTACTACACCCAGGTTCCTGAAAAAATACTTGGATTAAGTAAGGAAATTATCGCAATATAACTGGAGTGCTCATATCATAAGAGTGAGAATTTTAAAGTTAGATTTTTCGGCTGAAATCGCAAATGGCTGCGGGCGGCAGTCTCCTGAATCTACTCAAACTCTCTCGTCAATGACACCGGAACGACTGAAAGAATTGGATGCGGATGAGGCTCTCTGGTACATCGATATATCGGCTCTCGATTCTTTTCATCGCATTCAAGGCAAGTCGATATAACAGAGCCACGGCGATGAAAAGGGTTCAAAAGGGTTCGCATAGCGTGATCCTCAATACGGCGAAAGAAACCGGATGGCGAGAATAAAAGGAATTAACCCGGCCATTGTGACATGATTCCTTTATTGGTTTTTGGAACCAGATTCCACCCTCCTCGTGCAAGCGGGAAGATGAAGAAAGATCAAAGTCCCGGCCGACGGAGGGGACAAAGGGGGGAGGCAAGGGGGGAGGGCTATTGCAGAGGAAGGGAGGGGTGGCACTACCAGTGGTAATCAACGCGAGGCAGTAATAGGCAATGAGTGCGAGCCAGGGTAAAGTCGTCGTCGCCGCCGAAGAGGCCCTGGGCTAAGGAGTGAGAGAAAAACGATTGCAGCGTATAAGGGAAATGGACAGGGCCGTCAATCTAGGGGCGTACATACTGATCCTTCCATTGAGTTCAAACTGGTCGGAGGATTTTCAGTATTAGCTCCTCCAGCTTAAATCATCGTTATAGAGACACCTGAAAATCGCACTTTCAATAATAGTTTATCGCATTTTGTAGCGTCTATTTTTTATTTTCATAATGAGGTAGATGACGGTAAAATGTAGTGAAACATAGTTATATGACAAAATTAAGACTATTTTAAATAATTACTTTGTAGAACAATAATAAATTAAGGAATAACACATATAGTGGCGGAGGTGTAGCTAGCCCACGCCTACTTGTAGTTCGCGGCCACGTAGAGTTCCAGGCCAACTAGCAGCCCGGCCAGTCGTTCACATGCTTTAAGCGGTGAGGGTCGGCGGAGCATTTAAACTGCGCTCGGCACAAAATGTACGAATTTTGCCGTCAAAAAGGCAAAGTAACGTGAAAATATCATAAAAGTCCAGTCATCACACCTATATCGCATTTATTTGCGCACAACGCATCTATATCGCATTTGCGATTTTCACGCATCTCTAATCATCGTACATGAGGACCCGTAAAGAGATAATTTCAAAACTTTTATCTAATTTCTATTTCAACTAAAGAGGTACACGTACAAAAAGACTGCAAATTCCAGCAGATAAAAATTAAATAAATAAGCCCGTTACAAATACAAATAAAACTAACAAAACTAAAAAATAACAAACCGATTACAGTAGCCACCAATTCAGTATTTAGCAAACCAATAACTCAAATTTTACATACTACGCATTTCTTGATCTACCACCATTAATGACGATGATTTAAAAAATCCATTTAGCCTTTCGAATGTTTTTTTTCAGGTAAAGGGCTCGTTTAAATTGGTACAAATAATTGAAGAATCCGAGAGAAAGAGAACATTGAGACGTTTCGCGTATTCAAGTTTTTTCGCCCTCTCAAACACGAATAATATCATATGGGACTTGAATTTCAGCGACCGCGCAGGTTACTGACTAAAAGGGCTTACTCAACAAACTGACTATTTTACGATGCAGGGGTTGCTATGTGCTAGTCTCAAACACATACAATATGCGTGAATTATGAGGATCAAATTGGACACAATAGTACACATGAGTCTATACAGAACTCAAAGAAATTTAAAAATAATTGATGGTATTGTCCAAAATTTGGCGTAACGTGTATTATGTATGCGAAGACAAATTTTCACCTGCAACCATTTTTTATTTATATTTTAACCCGATTTCTACATCGACATCACGAGATCAAATTACGTAATGCATGAACTACTGTTTCAAGTGCTGCAGAGACACAGCACTTGAAATGAGACGACCAGCCCTTAGTTACGTCAAATCTCTAGCACATTCGCATTGGGAGAGGAGAATAATAGGCCAAGCATTGAAACCCTGGTCCCACGGAGGTAGGGGATTAAAAAGAGTATGCTGAAAAGGGTTTATTAAGGGGCCTTGAAAAGGGGATCGTGATGCGAGAAGAAAGGGTTGGCAGGTGCGGTTTTTCATTTGAGGGTGTGAGGACGAGCCGACGCGCGAAGTAAAAAGGGGTGTGGGAAAACAACCCTGAGAAAGGGGACGATGGAGGGAGGAGAGAACACTTTCCCCGGGGAATGCTTTTTTTTCTGCGAGTCCACCGAAAAACGCGTATCCCAGTGTTGCCCAAAGTGTAGCAGAGAGAAGGTGGAGAGATGTTTTTTTTCTTTCCTTTCCACCCCCCTGCTTGAATTTATAATAGAGAGCCGCCGGAAAAATAAATGCCGCCCAGCATCCCACGCGCTGGGTGTTCGCGCGTTAGAGAAAACAGGACGAATTCTGTATGAGGAATGGGGAGGAGGAGGTGGGGTGAGAGTTTGGCTTGGGGTGGAGTTTGAGAAAGTGGGAAAAGAGGGAGGGGAGAGGTAGAAAAAAAAGAAAGTGAATAATATTATTTTTTTCGTGCGAGAGAGGGAGAGTGGGCTGGTGGGTTCGGCCGCAGGGCCCGCTGTCCTTGCCGCCACCGCCGGAGAGCCCGGGGCCGGCAAAGGACCACGTCGGCTTGGAGCAATAAATACATAAATATGAAGGGAAGAACATAACGGGAGTCGGTTTTCTGGAGTCCAAGGAGTTCCCCCAAAAACTCCCTGCTTCAAGTTGCTCTCCGCCACGCTATTCCCGAGAAAATGCGCCCACGTTATTCATTTTTTTTCCACCTCGCCCGTTTATTTCGTTTTTTTTTCCACCCACCATTTCCCCTACTTTCCCATACCCGACCCCCAAACAAGGAGGGATGAAATTTTTACAAGCATGCTTGCGCATTTGTTAACCTGGAAATTTTCTCCCTCGTTCAACCTTTCCTTCAGGTGGCCATCTCGCTGGAATGAAGGTGACTAGAAAAGGGAGAGCTACACATTTAGCTGTCGGTTCTTTTTTAAGGAAAGGAGGTAAAGGCACATTGCCATTGCCTTACTTACAGTAAATGGAATGTACTGAAGTTTACAAACTACATCGTATACAACACTATCGATAAAGGGTTTCAATAAACCACCGTTATCACCAGCTGCAATTAATCGCAATAACATCCATTTTCAAAATTTTCCGAAATGAAAAACGATTTTTTCTCGTATTATTCGAATAATCTATCAACATTTTGAGTCCTTTTTTTCCTCAAAAATTCCAAGTATATGCCAATCACCATTGACCTACCAACATCAGTCCCGCGTTTAGATGAGTTAATTGCAGCAAGAAAGCAATTTAGTGGTTAAGAATTGCATCAACCTCGAATGGTTGACATGGTCACTGCCAGGGTTTGGGAAGAGAAAGAAATGAGAGGACATGATGGGCTACACTGATCGAGGTCTGGGCTCAAATGTAGCAGTAACAACTGCTAAATTAGAGCCCAGGCCCAACAAATTTCAATGGATTGAATACATTGTTCAGGAAGAATTATTATATTTGCATTTTACATAGGCAGTTTTAAGCTTGGGATATCAGGTTTCAATTCGTACTCGGGTTTCCTAGAACAAAGTACGAGATCTAATAGACATATGACTCTCAAAGTTAAGATATTCTTCGGAGAACAGTAAAATAACCAAATTCCCAACGTATTTCAATAAAGTCCCAATTACAAAGAGACATAAATATATATTTAAAAAAAATACAATGCCACATAATAGCAATTGGTTTACAGTAAATCAAAGTTAGCTTGATTTATCGCATTCTACGCCAGGGTTTGAGACTCATGTTTTATGATATTTGGACAATATTATTATCACACACTATTATCACACAATTTTTCATTATATAACTTTTCATTTGCTTATTTAGAAAATTCTGGACAAGTTTCACCGACCATGTTACCACGCACGTGTGAAGGAATATGATTTATCTAATTCCAAATTATTCGCCAGCAATTCTTATGTCTCTTGTTCGTCATAGGTAAAGCAGGTATTACCTATGGTGGTTTTTCATTATGTCTGATGAATTATTTTTTCTTAAAAATATCAAAATATTAGCTAGTATGTACTCCAACTATTCTCATAAGTTTCAATTCCGCTTATTTAATAAAGGGGACTATTACAATGAAAGCTTATTGGTATATTATGATTCATCTCTGTATGCAGACGATTTTCAGCAATATTATTTCTCTTTCACTCCAGTCATTGTACGAGACAAGAGAATCAAAAGCGCTCTCCAAGAAGCTAAAGGATGTCATTTTCAGGAATGTCGTTTCAGAGATGGGACAAGATGCTATTACGTCTCAATGGCTTTTGATTCCTGAATTACTGGGCTTGTCCTTCGAACATGCTACTTCGAAAGATAAACGTAGCGGTGTTTTCTGAGCTACTTTCTAAGCGTAATTCTTCAATACCATTTCCTTCCTCCGCATCTAGATCCTAAAACATCTCGCATTAATCAAATATCAGTCACCAGCGCAAGTCACGATTACACGCGGTCAACAAATTTGACTTAAAATCGCTTAGAAGAATTACTACATAAATATGTTCACTGTCATAATCTAATGGAATGATGGAAGTTTACTACAGAGATAACAATGTTGTACATCGGTCATGTAGAATAAAAATGTTGGAATAATATTCCTTCAGTAAAAGACAATAACACTTGCCTACCGCAGTCAGTAACCCACCTCTGTTAAGAACTTCTACTAATTTATACGGATTTCTCATAAGCATTCTTACTCGGTAAATGACATAATGGCTCGTGTTCCTATTCTTAAATTTATAACCGAAGGTCTAAAAAAAATTTCTTCCGATCAGCATAAATACCAAAATTTACATTTGTGGTTCACTAGATTGAGAAAAATTCACACGAAAATTAAAATTATAATCAAATTTAAAAAAGAAAATTTAAAAAAACACTACGTCAATTCCTACCATGGTCTCTCTTATTTAATGAGCTATTTGTCCATAACCTATTCATTTACTCTAACATGTCAGTCATACATAGGAAACACACACAGACAGAAAATCATAGAATGTTATCCTTGGTAAGTTTTTTGATCACTACAAATAGATGCATGATTTTTGTACACCGTAATAGAAAATAAATTCATTCATCGATAAAGTTCGCTTTTAAATTTGAGCAGCCTCTGAGATGGAGGTAAAAATTTAACTTTGATACCTCATTTTTACTTGACGCATACCCCGACAATAATCCATTAAGGGAACGAAACGTATGCGAAAGTTGGATACGTATTAAATAACAAAACCTCTTCAACAAAAAATCTAGTAATGACTGCCATTCGTAATTAAAGGATTAATTAACACCACACTCTTAGTTTGGAGGCACATGAAGGAGCTCCTTTATAATATATATCAAATCCACACCGAAGGGTATGGAACAGTGTGTGTGTATGTACGCATGTGTATGAATGCATGTACTACATGATAAACAAGGCCATTTCCAAGGGCCATTTGTTTGCAGCCCCAGACAAGGTGTAGGAGCGAGGTCACATCGCGATGCGGACGTAACCTTCTTCTCCCCACGACGAGGTTTTTCTCGCCCGCGTTTCCGTCCTCCGCATAAGAAACCCCCCCAGAGGCCAAAGCGCTAATTCTCACCCGTAACACTCCGTGTTGACTCAAGAACCGGGGGGAAAAACCAAGGGGGGGGGACATCCTTCAAGGCATGTGCGACCCCTGGTGACCGTCGTTGTGTACGGCCAAACACAAGCTTACTTATGCCCGCATTTATTACCCGCGTCCCTTATCAACGGGGACATGCTAAGGGAGTTGGACAGCGGCAGCAGGAGCAGTATAGTTGGATCGGAGAAATACGACGACGCACGGGAGGCAACAAGGTGGAAACAACGCAGGGGGAAGGCACGGGAGAACTACGGGCCAAGAGAAACATTTGAAACGCCAGGCTGAAGAAAAAGCGTGAACTTGCACCTTAGATTGCGCAGTATTCCAGGAAAAATCTCACAGTGATGTTAGCATTCTTAGAAAGTGGTATAGGCAAAATATTCGTATTTCTATCAATTTAGACAGGCAAGTGGAAAGTAGGCGCAGAAGGATATTAAGTGAGGCCAATAAATATACGATGGATATATATGGAAACAGAAGTTAAAAAGTTGTAAGGAACACGTAAACACGGCTTGAGAAAACTTTTTGGCGAGGACAGACATTTCAATATCGGAAGAATAAAATATCATTAAATGCTGATTCCTTCATCTTATCTTGTTACCTGCTTTACGGACAATCAGTTCGGATTCAGGCTAACCGAGGCTATTAATGTTCCTATCCCGTTAATGGAAAAATTATGCATTCCAAAAACCATTTTATTTTTCAGGAAGTTGGACAAGGAGAGCACAAGCAGTTCAATTTGCTCGGTGAAATGCTACATAGAGAAGGTAACAAGGTGGAAAGAGAACAGATGAAGAGCACGGAAAAACTACGGGTGTGGGCTACCATTTCCGGGCTTAAGAAAGGCGTAAAAAATATCAAGCACATCTATTCCTCCAACTTCTACTACGCAGTCCCTAAGGTTCAATTATCCTCACTGACGTTAAAATTCCGAAAAAGAACAAATAATCGGTTGTCAACGTATTTATTTATTAATAAAAGACGACAGTCGAATCACAGCGGCACAGTTGGTGCCGAATGAAATATGGAACAGATTCACGACAAACAGAACGTCTGAAGGAATATTTGAGCTTGGCTTGGGAAATGTTTTATCAAGGAGACTAAACTTTCTGAAGAACTATGGGAACAACATGTTATTAAACGAAAACTAATCCACCTTATCATGTAAGATTCTTTCAAAAGGGTTCAAATAAATTTGTCGAGAAGAAAGTAACACTAGACCATAAAGCTTCGTTGACAATACCGTTCAACGTTCGGTTAGGAACAAGCAGCAAGGTTTCGGTCTAACTTTAGAAATGTTCCCTCGGCTCGATGCAAAACCTCGTTATAAATTTCGTTAAGCAATAGTAATAATTTTGAAGGGAATGTGAAAGGCACCAAATAACCTTCGAAGGAAATGGTTGAACAAAGAGTTCAAAGAAATATGATGAGGAGAAAGTGATGACGTGGAAAAAAAATATTGGCATGTTTTAGAGAAGTTGCGCAAGGAAAAGATAATTACGTGACTGATTAGAATGAGAGTAAACAAAAAAATCTTGTAATCAACACCATAAAAGCATTCATTCCCCAAACTATTCGGAGTAACAGGTGTAAGTAATGTAATAAAAAGCTCTCATTGAAAAGACGGTTGAAGCTGTATTTCGGGACTATGGTCGAAATACGAGGGACAAGGGTAACGTGACCGCTATGGCAAGTATTTCTTTCCGCTCGGGATATACATTTGGGATAGTCGTTAAGAATGCATCGGCGGCGGTTGATCCTCTTCCTTCGTTCCCTGAAAATTCCAGAGAGAGAAAGGGTTGCAATGCTACGGAGAGTGAGTTGTGGTGCAGGAGGAGAAAAGGCCTTGAAATAGTAGGGGGTGTGGGATTTTCCTCCTGGGGGGTGGGACAGGGTGAGGGTTTGGAGGAGATTTGGAACGTGCGAACCAAGGGGGTCACATAGTCACCAGGGGTTAGGGAGAGAGACGGGAAAGGGTTCAGTTGGCTTGGTGTATTAAATTTTCAGGCCTGTCCCTCCAACCACCCTTTATTTCCTCCCCCTCCTCAGTCACCCGCCCCTCCCGCCCCTGATTCTCACGGTCGACTCTCAACCCGTTCCCTTCCAGCCACTCTGTCACAGCAATAAAATTCCCGGGTACTTTTCCCCGGTTTCCCCGAATACATTTCCAATTTTTCCCGCTATGGTGGAATGGAAAATTTTATTTTTTCTGCGCTTTTTTCTGTCAGTCTAAGAGACTCAAAGGCATTGAAAACGGTCAGGGCGTGAGAAAATTAAAAATTCTGGTAATTATAATGTTTGTGATACATTCATTTCCGATTTTATTTCCAAAAAGTTTACTCTCCAACGACTGAATACAATTTCCTGGCTATTGGACCTTTTTAGTGCCACATTAAAATTTTGAAACCACCCTAAAGCATGGAGGGGGTTAAATAAAGAAGAAAATATTGAAAAAAAGGTTAAATAAATAATTTACAAGAAATGCAAAAACGTTTCAAAATTTATGGATGAGCAGCACAACTTTAGCAATCCCAAGAGTTTACAATGCAAGCAGTCTGATTTCACGGTAATTGGAAATTTTCGCTAAATTCACAACTTCCTAAAATACCCAAGCCTTCCTTCAATTGGAGGACTGCAGAGGATATTAATAATGGCCTGTGAAAGAGAAGTCTCGCAAAAACCTCAGACGATGAGGAAGATCTTGATTGGCTGTGACATGAAAACGCACACTGAAGCATAAAATCATTAAGGAACTATTGGATGGCAGGTGCTGCTGAGGGAGGCTTGGGGTAAAATATTCACGCAACATATGGTAAAGGATAGGAAGGAGGAGAGCTAAGCAATTGCAAATAGATTAGCTCATAATAAAATGAAAGGAGAAGTTGCGTCGAAAGTCAAAGAAAACTGTTGGATAGTGTGCATGATTCCAGCAAAAACCAAGGAATTATCGCCAATAATGATGACGGAAAAAATCTCATTTGCCCACTCGGGTTTTCCCAGTCATAATGCAGTTATATCGCAGCTTTTAGCAGTGTCGCCAATCTGAGTATCCTGAGGGAGTTCAATTCATTTTCTTCTACTATTTCATTTCTTTCTAACTCATATGGAAGACTGAAGTATAGACACTGGAGTAAAAATTTCAAAGATAAAAAAAAACTAAATCTACACTGTAAGCAGTGCCGATCAGCCTCTGCAATGAAAATGGTCCCATTCGCAGTTGAACCTTTTGGCTAATTTCTCATTATAGAAATAGTACAAGACTTCAAAGGATCGATTTTCAGGAATGTAACCTATGCCGAATTAGTCACTCACATATTTTGTCGTTACTGCTGTAACGGTAAACCATGTTTACTACAACCATACAGGTTACAATAAAATAATTATTTTGCGCATCTGTTTGCGTTGCATGTGTAGTGTCTTCTTTGTGCTAGCAGAAACTAGAATACAATATGGTAGCAATCACGGCGATCTTTACTTCTCGGAAATTGCTTATAATATTTTGACCCATAGAATACGTCAATTTTTGCAATTTTCTATTATTTGCCATTTTTTCATTCCAAATACTTTTAAAAATATTTTTTCTTGCAATATGCAATTATATTAACTTCATTTTTGTTTTATTTTCTCATTTTTCTATATTTTGTACTTTTTATGAGATGTTTCTACACAAATAATACAGCAATTTCTTAAAACTAGAAGAAGAAACCACCTCTAGGGTGTTAGGCATGGGGTTATTAATCACCAGCATGTAATTGGATTCCCACATGTACACCTTCTTTTGATCTTGTAGACAAATTTTTGATGTGAGGTATAAGTGTTTGGTATCATTTTAAAGAAATGAATATAACTTTTGTGTTTTTTAGTTGTTCTTTTAGAGGTTAGTAACACTTAATGGAAATATGGCAAACTATGATTTTTATACAAACGGATGGCGTAATATTACGCCCATAGCACGCAAAGGGTTAATCTCGCACCTACAGTTTATCCATGTGGGTATACCATACCCCCACACACTCCGGTGTTAGTTGCACCCAAACCCTCCCCCCCCCCCCCCAGCCTTAATTCCTAACTGCGCCCCTTCTCTGAGCGTCTCTCCCCGGGACATTCTGATTCCCGAATTTTCCCGAATTTCCCGATAGTTCCGGAGTGGGCGGAGGACACCCTTGGTTGACCCTGCCTACGACCTTCCCCCCCGAACAGGTTGAGAGCCCCTCCCCTACCTCTGATGAATCGCCACGGCGGCGCTAGTTTGACCGGTTTGTCCTTTTCATACCCAAAGGAGGAGAATTGTTTCCTCTTCCACTCGAGGAAGGGGCTAATCCTCTCCCTCGCCGCTAACTGCAATTTCGTCCTCCGTTTACCACTCTCCCGGACCAGCCTCCGTGGAAGCGAGTGGATTAGCAGGGGTGGTCGGAATGTCGCATTTGCGTTTCCCCGCTCACAAGCAGGTCAGCTCGCAGCTTTGAGGCTATCCATTCTCCTCGTGGGAGTCATCAATTCATCTATTTAATTATTCCTACTCGGCGTGTTTAAAAAAATGAGAGATTGTCATAAAAATTTCACAGCGACAAGACGAAGAACAGAGGTTCTCCTCACGATATTTCCAGCTTGGTGATAAAAAACTCCGCTTCATTGCTGATACAAATACATACGTTCAGAAACAACATCAAAAATAGTTGTCAATGATTATACGTAAACTATATAACCTCGTATAATTTTATCATGAATACGGAGGAAATTATTGTAACAAAAATTTTCACGACGAAACAAGAACAACCTATTATCCTGCGACTCAAACGACATAATGTGACAAACATCGCAGCATTAACATAAGGAATAAAAATTTTCCCTCTTTTCTTAACCATTTATTCTATCAGTGACAGGAGAGATACACAGGTAATGAAGTAAAACTTTCATAGCATAGATATGTCTACATTCCTATACAATTGATTCAATGCGAGCCACCGCTAGTGTATTTGGCAGGGGGTAACCAATCACTAGTATGCAGAATACACCGCGCTCGTCACGTGCATTAATCTAATAACGTCGACCAAATGTATCCGATAGGTGATGATTAAAAGGTTTTGATTAGATGGCCAGATACTTTCGAAGAAGATGAATTTTTTTTAAAGGTTTACTTCCTTGAATCTAAGCTTTCTGTTGACGGCAAAATACTGCCTAAGATTCCCATGCATAAATATTTTCATAGGTTAGCTTTTCCGCACATCGTATGTAAGTATAAACAAACAAATTACCCGGTGAAAAAAATAAAAGCCTTTTGCACATAACTCATCCTCATACAACTGTTGTCATGATTGCTTGATGTGTTTCCCAATTCATGTTTTTTTCACTTCAGAACAACCTCATGTATGCTCCTATGACTTCCGAATTGTTTTACCACATAGTAGGTAACTTACGGTACAGTACTATGTAACTAAATTATACATAACTAAAAAGGTCAACACTGAGTGACTTTCTCAGAAACTTTTAGAACCAAAGTTGGTATTCCGGACGGATATAATTTTTTACTGCTTTATTCTGTTGCCTTGTATAATGGTGTCACGTTCCTACGCAGCAAGTTCTAACGACGCAACTTACGAGCATTATTTACTTCACAGCCTATCTTTTATAGCGTGATCCTGGTATCTCCTTCGCGGAGACCATATTATTCTGTTTTTACGACACTTTTTCATCACAGCACGCACACTTCATCATTCTCCAAGACTTTCGCCTTCCTCGGCTCCTTTCTTCCTACCCCAACCACGCTGCTGCTTGAGATGAAAAAAATCATCCTTCTTAGCCGTAATTTATCCCGGAGCCTTTGTCCCTGCACTTCGTTAGTGACCACATTAATCCACATAGGAGATTCGCTTTCTTTATAGGGGGAGGAAGAGAAAAGTTCGTGCGACAGACAACGAATGGCCGGATCGTTAAGGGAGGACGCGGTTTGAATTTCCACGCACGGAAGTCCTTCCTTCAGATGGACCTCGGTCAAGAAAGTTAATGCAGAGAACGTTTTCCATGGTCTCCCACTTGATCTATGCGGTACATAAGTGGGTACCCACACTCATAAGTGGTGGTGGGTGCTTGCTCAAATGCGATAGAGAGTGTGAATAGCGCAGTTGGCTATAAAATTGACAAATCTATCTCAACCAATACATGAAAATATTTATTGCATCATTTTACCAACTTCTCTTCCACTGTATTTCCTGTATATCCCAAATTTTAAACGATTTAAAGAGTACATATGCATTATAGACTGCTCTAATTGTAGGATATGATCACTAAAAATGCATACTTCATTAATATATTATATACATAAAGTATGCCCTCAACAAATAAAACGCTTCGACCTTCAAATTTGGGTACCAACATTTTTTTCTTTTCGTAAAACATTTTAATAACCTTGTTAGGATACCACTTCCTGAAAACGAAAAATGGCAAAGGCTTAACTGACGGTGTATTTCTAGATTGCTTAACTGTGTAAATTACCTGAATTACCATGAATTTTTGTATTTTTAGCTTACGCGACGGTAACAAAACCTAGCGCACATACGCTACAAACTTTTCGCTGAAAGAGATAAATTTATGTATAGGTATAGGTAGGAGTTGTATAGGTACGCGGTAATATTCAGAAGAATGGATGACCTTAAGGATATACTATTTTTTATTTGAAATATAATCGTTATGTGCCTCCTGAATATTCTTTTTGGTTAGGGGTAAGGTGCGAAAATTTTATAAGCCTCACGCTTAAGAGTTTTGTGGCTAAACTGAATATTATAATAGTCCAATTACATGAAGAACATAAACAGGCCATTAGCGAACACATCCGTCATCAGCACCCAACCCAAGTTAAACATATTCAGGCTTGATGAATTGGAATGGATCTATAAACGAAATGCTTCAGCATTCCTGTTCTATATCACTAGGCTTCAAATTAGCCGAATGATATTATGGCAATATCATAGACAAAGTTATGGTTTCAAATAACATCGTCAAGTGCAAGGCGACTCCAAACAGATATAGATACATGAATAAGATACAAAGATAATAATGAAATACAAAGCAATAAATCATGTATTAGTCTTAGCATTTCTTGCTAAAAATGTGTTTCACCTGATTACCTCTTGTGTTAAAACGTGCCGACCTAAGTGAATGACGTAAGTCATGGAGAAGGATATAAAACTCGCGCAGTAAAATTTTGCTACGCAGTAAGTAATGGTAGTAGTTAAGGGGCCAGGTCATTGTAAACGTGTCATACTCATACCCAGTAAAACGTACTTAATTCAGACGAATATTTGGGAACTTAAAAGTTACTACCTAATTTCTCGGAAATTTTACCTCAATACAAATCCATTTCAGAATATACTTTGCAGGCTTATGTAGCATTATACAGAAGAGTAAAATATATTTTCAAAATTAATGGTTGCTACTTATACGAACTGAGGTATGAAGAGCTTTGATACGCATGCTTACAGAGCATTTTACATAAGAGTACAAAATATTTTCAAAATAAATGGTAGCTACTTATACGAACTGAGGTATGAAGAGCTTTGATACGCATGCTTATAGAGCATTTTACATAAGAGTACAAAATATTTTCAAAATAAATGGTAGCTACTTTTACGAACTGAGGTATGAAGAGCTTTGATAATATGCTTGGAAAATGTTTAAAATTTTTGAAGCATTTTTTCCATAAATACTTTTCAAGTGAAAACATACACAGATATAAAGCCATAATGAAAAGGTAACGAAGACCAGGTAAGTTGAAGCAAGTAGCATGCTCGTAAAATTGATGCGTAGTGCTTCATGATTTTTAAAAATATTTTTTCTACCTATTGGCAATTTCTCCGGTTCGCCGCACAACGCGCAACAATGTGCGCATCACTTTCACAGCATCCGTCGCTCCGTGCGGACACGAACGCGCATCTTTTCCCCGCCCACACCATCCCCGCTCCCGACGCTTCTTAAAACTTATCCGACGTGCCCGCTTGGTCCAGGTCTTCCCCCAACCCTTATCCCACCCCCGACACTAAATTAGCTTATGCCGTGGAAAATACGAGGGTTCGTGCCTGGCCTGGCGGGGGCGGAGGGGGCATGAGACAAAGGCGAGAGAGATTGGGGGCCGTGATGGAGGGCCTCCAGCCCCCGCCCCCCCCCCTCCAACCCCCAATGCCCCCGGAGGGCAACGGGGGCCATTCGCCACCCCCACCCCCTGAGTCACGTGAGCATGTGACGACCAAGGCCCGAGCTGTTCTTCTTTGCCTCCCACGCTCCTTACCTCCACCACACACAGTCCCTCAACTGTCATTATTCGCTCGAAATCATTCCACATCAATATCCCACAATGACTTGCAGCTACGCACTTACTTTATCTGGCGAGGAGGGATTATAATTATAAGATTAAGGCCCCAAGGCAGCAGTCAAATAGACTAAAATTTGCCTTCCTACATCGGGGGATAGAGGATTGGAATGGTTTACCGGAGGAAATTTTTTTTAGCCCTTCCCAACTAACGCCAATATATTTATCAGCAGGATAAATAAAATTGAATTTTGAGGGCTTTATAAACGTATATTTTTTTAATTTGATGTTTCTTGATTTTTATAAATTTGGTCTTCGTATATTATTGTGTAAAAATGGAATTTGAGGGCAATGTAAATGTAGACATGTATTGTTTTTTTGCTGATTTAGTGCTATGTACATGGGGACATTTCTTGTATAAAAATGGCATTTTTAGGGCTTTTTGATTTTTTTTGTACTTAGTATTACCATATCTACTCTAACCATACAAAATTATGGAGAATAAAAATAATGAATTCAAAATTTATTACAGGTTCTAAGGTATGACTTATTTCTATTAATCGTTTTCTCCTACAAATTACATAGTAGGCGATATAAAATAATTTTACTTAAAAATCCTTTCCTTACTGCATTATTAATGAGGATAACAAAGGATTATTGAATTTGTAGTCACTTAATATGTAGGGGAAAATATAAATAGTAGAAAATTTCAAATATGCTCCGGAACAAATTTATTCCACACTAATTACTGTATCTCAACGTCTTACACGATGACACCAAAAATTCACATTATGACCAAAAGGCTAACATCTTAATGATAATGGAGTCATTACTTAGAGATGCCTAGCGGTACAATATTGATCCCGGCAGTACTGTAAACGAAATCATCATCCTAGACGGACATGTACCTGCTCTGTTTACGCAGTGATGGTGACCCCAATGGATATGAGAGCCCATTGGATATTGCGAATGTCAGTTGATTATACAGAAATAGAGTCGTTGAAAACTATGCTGATCAGAAAGGGTTCCTCGTATCTCGATTAGCGAGAACTAAATTGCATCGCCTCGTATGAATAAACTTACATGATACCAAAGATATATTATTAATACAAAAATAATTGTGAAAACACAATAATAGATATATTTACAGTTCACTACATGATAACTCATACTAACTTATATGAGAGTCATAAAACATGAAGTTGTAGATTAACCTACATTACTAAATGCTTTTAACAATGTCTTTTAATACTAGACGAATATATTTTTCTAGGAAAATCATCACGATCATAAATTTAATTCCCAAGGAACTAACAAATCAAGGAAGGGTCAAAATATTTAAACGCTCCGCAAGTTTTATGCATTCAAAACTGGTTCCTCGTTTGGTCCACATCAAATTTCTTATATTCAATCGCTTTCGAATCCTTACAAATTAGTTAATGAGGAGTAAAAGGGGAAAAATTTCAAACTAATAATATTCCTTAAATTATGCGCAACTAAGCGCAGAGTTATGTGCATATTGTTGAAGGCAAAATAAATAAAAGACAAAATTTGAAAAGTAAAACGGCTCAAAAAATAATCACTCATTGTAAATACTTAAATATTTTTAGTTCAAGAGTGCATATTTGTGGATTCAATACAACATAGCCTGCAAATTACGGCATTTCAATAAATTTGAATGATAGGAATTCAGTATGCTTTGAAGAATGAATCATAATAAATCCTTCAATTTCGCAGCTAATAGCATAAAAAAACTGATGACATGATATAGGGGGCAAAAGAAATAAACGTATGGAAACTAAATTTCAATAAACGAGAGATCAAACATGACAGTTAAATTAATACCTCAATAGTCATCTCATTAAGAGCATCTGAACGTATATTATTATTTAAGTAACCTACCTTAATCAGTAGGTTTCCACTGAGTACAGAAGAAGCATTCAGGGAGCCTCCCTTTCCTACACGCACTTCCCTTCTTCAGCTCACTGTAAGGCCTACTCTGTTTCATTCTGTCTAAAAATCCTATTCTCTTCCTTCCTCTCCCTCGTTCACCTAACATTCTACCCTCTAACACTGTTTTCAACATCCCCTCTCGGTACTTTTTATAATAAGTATACAACGATTGATGCAACATTAAATCCCTCATTGACGGCTGAGAATGAGTTTCTCACAACAATAATGCATCACCTAGTAAGGTTTGAGGCTTGTCACACTAGAAACCAGCCACACTCAGCAAGACACGTAACAGATACGGTAAGTTCAAAGACAATGTTTAACAAATAGTGAGAGCGCGAACATAATATTTAGCACGTCATCATGTTCAATTACTTATATTTTAGCCACTCCATTTATAACGGATATACAAACTGTGAACAATAAATGAAAACGTGGATTTGAAACTTGACCCATCATTCATTGATGAAATTTTGCACTCAAAACAAGTTCAGGCACCATATTTTATAACGGAATAAATCTAATGATACCGTACATTTTCAGAAATTTAGTAACGCTAGTAATGCACCTAATTTATGATTCTATCGCGATTCATGACACTAGGTACTTTAAATATTTTCAAACATAAATTAAAATGCTATGAATACGAATGAGATACGGGCATTACAATATTTCCGGGTCAAACACGAAGGAACAAAAAATGTCATATGGACTGGCGACAAACCAATTGCCACTTCCAATCAAGAGAAGTAATCAAATGAAGCAATCTACGGAGGATGTACAGCAATCGCTCTTAATAATGAAAAGCCAGGCCTGGCATTTCCTCTCTCGTTTTTTCTTTACAATATTCCATTCCGTGAAGCGATGTAATATTACAGAGCAATATTAACACCGATCGACGAAATTTTGCTCAATTTCTTTGTTACATTTCACTCTAATTTTGACTTCACTTAAAGTACTTTACATGAGTATTAACGCGAACCGTTTGCAAGTACATTCTCATCCGACGGCGTATAAACGGATACTTCAATTTTTTGGAGACAAATAATAATTAAGTTGGCTGAAATCAGCCAATCGTTGGACGGCGGGGACTAATAGCAAGCAGAAGAAACATTTGAAATTTCAAAATCATAATATGGTATTCAAGGAATTATCAGCTCAATAATTAATATTTTGTACAAGAGAGTAGCCTCGTACAAGCGCAAAGGCACTGTTATTTTACAACGAAGTTAGGTCTAGTTAGTATTTAAGTCTAAATAAATCTGAGCCCGTGTTGCGGAATTAAAATAGGGTTCGAACTCAAGCAGCTATACACTGCACTGCACATAGACGTGGTTTACTCTTCAAACTTCACAGTGATGACGAATATTTTATCCACTAAAGTAAATTAAGTATGATTTTTTCCGATCTTTAAACCTCTGACTACATAAAAATGCGACAAATTTACTTCTTACAAGTACTTTAAAACTAATTCCAGCGGTAACACAATGCATCTTCCACATATTGACATAAATTTTTAAGCCGTGCATTTATATTTCTTTTAGAATTGACAACGTAATCTTGGAACCGAAAATCAAGCGTGGCAACACCAGATAGGAAGTTATAAAATCACATTTAAAAATTTCATTCAGGCTTACCTTTTAGCAGAGCCAAACAATTTGCTATGACTGCAACCGTTTAAAGTTTATTAAAAATGTAGTATTTTATGGTCAGTGTACTTCTTACGTTTACTAAACACTTTGAGTGCCGGCTGCTAAATTTAAAGCCCTACTGAAAAATCCAGCCATTTTTACTATATTCGTACATTTTTTTTAAACATTAGCATCAAAAATATATTTATATCGATGTGCATTTCAATAAAAAAAGGACTTGCTCTTCTTTATGAATGAGTTGAATAACATTTATTGCTAATTTTAAAATATATAATTTAACAATGAAAACCTAGTGTTTTTGAAAAATAAAAAAGTTGCATCATATGATGTACCGCCATGACGTGCATAATAATTTTTAATACGCTCAATTTGAACTATTTATAGCATGGAAATCAAAAAAGCAATGCACCAAGCAAAGCCTTATAAATCCTGGATGACAAAAAGGGTCAATGCACCCTCAACGAACGGTCAATTGGCCCAAAGAATTTTCACACTAAGTGGCCTAAGATGAGGATGCGGGTAGCTGCAGAGGACTTTTCGTCCTCAAGACATAAATTGAACTCTTTTTCCATCGAGCAGTTGATTTTTGAAAAAACAGAACCCCTAAGCAGTAAACTGGAAAAGTACCACGGGTGAAATATTACGGCTTCACTCATACAAAGCCAATTAAATGGAAAGACGTAATATCACGTCCATGGCAATCCTCAGAAGGATTAGCAGGACGTAATATTACGTCCATGGCACGAAAAGTGTTAAACAAAGACTAGACCTATATAGTCTAAAGACAAACCTATGACTCCGTGGTCGATACCAGAAATTTACTAGTAATCACGTAAAATTTCGGGTTCTAAAAATCGAGCAAAATTTCGGAATTTATAGGTTCTCTATGGTCGGCGAAAATGGTTACTATCGTCACTGAAACATACTCGAGAGCGAGGAGCGTGCGTACAACTGGGAGGTATACGAGAGACGTGACTATGGGGACCGTCACTGGGACCGTCACCGTGACAGAGGAAGCCGTGACGCAGTTACGCCACGTCACGCGTTTCAACCGTTCCCTCTTTTTTCGCCGCCCGGGGGCAGCACTCGGCTTTCCCTTCAGCGGCGCTCCCTGGAGCGGGGTGGCAGATTCGCCACGTCCGAGGCTTCTTCGCCTGAGGAGACTCCAACACGTACCCCCGAGGCAAGATGGATGGGCAAATTGAACTGCAAACAAGAGACCCCCCTAGGGGCAGAAAGGGCTCGAGCTAAGAGCGAAGCTCAAGTGGATTCCTGACGGAGACTCACACGCGACCTTAACCTGAATAAACTGAGGTAATACTATTTAAATGTTAGTACAATACGCATTTATAAGCAGCGAAAGACTGACCTCTAAGTACATATTTTACTTTTACGGCACCATGTTTCAATGATTATAACCGCTTGAAGTTTAACAAATTTTGTAAAACTTCAAGCTCCCAATATTTTAAAAGCATTACGTTTAAAAACCATTTTTTACCAAGAATTATTTTACTACGTCTATCAAATGATACATTAATAAGAAAATAATTATGGTCATACGTTAGGACAGCGTCCACCTATATATTCTTTTAATTAAATAAAGAGTTGGGTATTTGCCTTGTGTTGTTCAAATGCAATGGAATCTCCTTAAATCGATAGTTACTCTACTCAAGCACAAGGAGTAGACAATTCGTGACACAGAGAAGCGTCGGTACGTGCGTCACAGCTGTTATTCACCGTCATTACCGCCCAGAATCAACTCCTCTAGATCTGGGGTGGCGAAATTTATGGGTGTAATGCGAACCTTGGTCGTACCTTGGAGAGACGAGCACAAATATGGCACATGCAAACATAGTCTCATGCCTCTACACTCACGTGAATTGTACACTCTAATGGTACTCTGTACTCAAACTAATTTTTCTGAAAAAATTAAAGATTCGCACTATTAAGTGCCGATGAAGTTGAAAAGGGACGAAACATAAACTGAAAAAAAAAAAACGTTCGTTGAACTCAAAACAATGAAGTTGCGAATGTTATAACTAATCCAAAATATACCAAAAAATGATATAAGAACATCATTAATGCAATTATTTTATCATTCCTATCAAATAAAAGCACAAAAAATTGCCATCAAAAATTCAAGGAATCCATACATGATATTAAAAGAGTAATTGAAAGAGGAGAAAGAACTTGAAAATGGAAAAGGAAGAAACTAACGAAAGAGAGCCAAATGCTGATCTAACACATAAAAACTGCAAGTATATTATATTATATTATAGTATACCGAAAAAAATGATAGAGAGCAAAATAAAAGAAATTTAATTTGTTATGGATAGAAAAGGACACAAAAGCACATTTTGTACTAAAACCTTCTGATAAATAACAATTAAGGAGAATAAGTGGATTCCAAACCATTGTTGCTGACGTGAATTGATTAGTCCATTAGTCCAGGCTTTTCGTTATTCAAGTGCAAACTCTTGAGAGGAAGACCAACCTAAACCGACAGCCAGGGCCTTTTTACCCTATATTTCCACGATATCGGGCAAAATTTCTAGGGTTTTGAGGAGATATAATATCGAAACAATACATCGACCCATGGCTAGTTTAAGAGAGCGCCTCGTTTGTGTAAAAGATCCAATTGGCCTTCTGACTCCTGGAGTTTATAAAATCCCCTGTGAGTGTGGTAATGTGTACGTGGGGGAGACTGGGCGAACAATATCTACTCGTCTCAAAGAACATCAAAGGCATTTCCGAATTAGTCAACCGGAAAAATCAGCCATAGTCGAGCATAGCCTGGATGAGGACCATAAAATACGGTGGGATGACACCAGAGTTTTATAGCGATAAAAACAATTCTGGGATCGTTTAACCAAAGAGGCTATTGAACTAAGACTTGAGAATGTAAACAGGGACACCGGATTTTCGATCAGAAGCTCTTGGAATAGAACCCTTAAAAGAGTTATGCTTGCCAGAGCTAAGTCTACGCTGGTCCACGGTCCTCCGCGACAACAATCGGGTTTCGACCAATCCGGCCCCTCCTAATGCTGAGCTTCAACGGTCACTTCAAATTTTCTGTCAGTAGCCAGGAGAATGGGTAGCGAGTCGGTACCCGAAACGTCGGCGCTCTCATATAATCTTACCCACGCGGTATCCCGAGAAGATTTTTTACAACTCTTGATAGGCTTTACAGTTTAAAAATTTTCCACAAATACTGCCATAGTGTTTGAAAATGATTATGATATGCGCGTATTTAAGATGACCGAAAATAAAAAAGTTAACGATGCGCATAATTAATCTGCGATACCACCTATACACACAATGCATGCCTTCCATACCACGATTAATTACAAGATTACACGATTGCCATATAACAATATTACACGTTAGTTCAGTTACACACCTTCAACAACAATATTATTCAAATTTCGGATATTCTGTTCAATATACAATAATAATGAAAATACTAACCGGAATATAAGCATAAATAAGCTTACACCTACTTTTATCGCCGCGTTTATGCATGATTTGATAATAATGTTCCAAAACTAATTTTGTCTCTCGAAAAAGCGTTGCTTGAGATTTACGTACTAATGCCATACATTCTGTAAGGTAAAATGTACTCCTACACTCTTGTATTTATACTATTCGATAAAAAGTACTACTAATTACAACGAATGATTCCTTCATATAACTATTCCATCATCCATCTGCAACCAATTACTGAATAACAGCGTTATACAATGGCGATACTTTTTCACGCTTCCACTTCCCGGAGGTAATATACTCTCTTTTCTAGGGAATGACATCAGATGGAAGCGGCACTCTTTTAAACTCACTGAAAACTAACTCAATCCTTTAAAGTCCAGCTCTAGCCCCGCCCTAAACCCACTGCTTTAAGAGTTATTATAAATTAGGACTTTTCCCCTGCGTACCCGCCTTCTCCACATCAAACGGGGAAATGGACTTTTTCCCTTCACTTAACAAATCATCGCCATTCCAGCCTCCGCGTTCCATTTACAGGGCCTTCTATTTCAGCCGTGGGCCTCATCTGTCAGCGTACAAAACCCCTGCTGAAATTCCCACCCAAGACTCGTTCCAAGCCTTAGGAAAGGAACCACAAACAGCTATCCATCCTTGGACATACAGGACTAGTGATATGTTTTCTTGGTTTTAATCTTAACATCATATTAGCAGGATGATTGCAAACCTGAAAGGTGCTCCACCTTAGATTTGAAACTTAGAAGTCAGAACGATTTGAAAAGACAATTCTACGAAGAAGTATTTTAGTTAATTTCACACAATTTATCTAAATTACTTTCACTACATTAGATGCCACTTCTGAATTTACCAAATTTTTCCGACATGGTATTTCGCAATTTTTCATAGCCGTTGATTACAATGAAGTTAAATTGAAACGGATTTAACGGAAAATCGATACGAAAAATAAAATTAACACGGATGAAGTAAATTAATACGATATAAAAACGGAGAAGAACCGTAGTGGAATACCACTATTATCGCATCTCCAAAAAACGAGAACTACAAATGTCAAAAATGCAAGAGGGTGATAAAAAGAAGACCAATTTACTTGTAGAGCAATGATGACTTTTCCATATTAATTTTTCCTGGTAAATCCTAATTTTCCATAACAGTGCCTACCAGGTAAATCGTTTTAGTATCATACATTGCACCTATTACTTACATATTATTATTAAATAAAATAATTATCACCTGAATTAACCTAAAATTCAGCCAGATACGAACTTATTTTTTTTATTCTCAAACCACCGAATACAATTCCTATTGGCCATTTTATATCGGGGTATTCAACAAATTTAACAATTAAACGTACACGAACAACCATACCCTGGACAAGGGAAATCTACCCAGGCGGTACTCGAACCCGCGACCTCTTGTTCGGCGGACGAGGAGGTTACCCCGCCTCCACCTAGGCCGGTAACTTAGAAAGTCGGAAATTTTCACCCAGCAAAAATGGATGCGGGATAAGAAATACCAACCAAAACGCCAAGGTATAAAATAAATTTCTAACTCAGTCACTTGGTGAAAGGACGCAAGGGGTGCCACCCCATGACGACCCAGTTTACGTTACGCGCACCCTCCACCCCCCACCAGAGGGTAAAAAATAAAACACTCATTCTTCGTGCAAACCCAGCTCCGCCCATTTCATGGCCCCTCTCCCCTTTGGAAGCTGTAACCGAATCAGTCCCCGGCTAACGACTCGGATGGAGATTAGATTGTCGGCATATTTTTACCCTGCGTACACCCCACCGAAATCACCGCTCTCTTCAAAAACTGAAGATTATCCGTGGACGAAAGAAGAATTCGAGCATTGAGTCACTACAAAACTAAATTTTACATACACTCTATTATCAGGATTCCCACTATAACTAAATTATAAAATTCACGGTTTTTTCACAGGTTTTTTTACGGTGTAAATTTCGTCGAATTCAAGGTCTGTTGATAAGCCTTTATAGGCAGAAATATTGATGACGAACAAATCGCTGGCCGCAGTGACTTAACTTTTAACAAGCGCGACAGGCACCGTGGAAGCAAACGTAGCATTAAAACTGCTATCTCTTTCATGACGTCACCTATTAAAATTCAGGACCTATCAATACCAAAATTCAGGGCCCGCTAAATGTTGTGAGTGGGAAAATAAAGGTAGCGGGGTGTAGGGAAGCGAAGAAGTGTCTGATATTTCGCCAGAGTTAATGAACGCTTTGTTTACCGGCATTCCAATCACAGGCTTAAGATCAATGTATCGTCATGGCATAAGGACCAACAATCGCGCTTCGAATACACGTGTGCAGATAAATTCGTGGACAGGACAAGTAACTTGACCTTGATCATCATCATCTTGTGGTGTTCCGGCCGTCGGCAGGTCCCCCGCGCCAATGCTGTCTCCATTCCCTCCTGTCTCCCGCCATTCCTAACTCGATCCGTCCACCGTATTCCCTCCATTTTCCTCCAAACCCACATCTCAAACGCCCCAATCCCGTCCCTGTCTCTCTTCCCCATCGTCCAAGTCTCACATGCACACATAAACACACTCCACACATAGCATTTCACCAATCTCTTCCTCAATTTCAACTCGGCCTTAAAACATGATCGAAATGTCAATTTTTCTTATCATCCGTCAATCGTAGTTCTACAATCAATTTCGAGAGATTTTTAAGGTTTTTATGACGAAATTCACAGCTTTTTCCACGTTTTTCACGTAAGACAAAATTCACGGCTTATTCAAGGTTTTTACATGTGAGTGCAAGCCCTGATTATGCAAGATATACTGCCGGATTAAGATTTTCTACCACAAACACTGGGCGAATTTTCTCGTGAGCATCGCATCACGATATTTTTTCATCGAAAGATACTATTTTATAGATATTTGGTAAGAAACATTTTTAATCGATTCGATGTAAAATATAAATACTCCATCATATCGTTAATTCGTCGGATACAATCGTACAGCACATGGCTCCACGAATTCGCAAAAGTTACCTCATCATCCACACGGCCGTCTGGCTACATAGGGTATTCCGCCCTTGGGGACGGAAAATACAATGCATCGACTTATAGCTCTTAGAACCGATATATTCTTCGCTCTACATATTTTCTCGGAAACCAATACATGAAATTTAACTCCTAAACCACAGAAACCAGCGGCTTTCTTTTTCATTCCACCATTTCGAGTTCTTTCATGGAAAATTCGATACAACGATGCATCGTTCGTAGAAATATCGCTCTTTGACCCGATATATCGTTTGGCTCTACGTATTTTCCCGGGAACCAATGTATCATATTAAACTCCTTAACCACAGACACCGGCGGCTTTCTTTTGCATTCCACCATTTCGAGTTCTATCATGGAAAATTCGATGCAACGATGTATCGTTCGTTGACGCGATAGAACGATAAATCGTTCGGCTCCACGTATTTACCCGGGAATCGTTGTATCAAATTTACCTCCTTATCCACACGGCCGGCTGGTTGTCTTTTGTGTTCCGCCCTTGGAAATTCCCACGCCCCATCCCTTTGGGCGGAGTCCTTGGCGTGTCCTCACTTCTCGGGAGTCTCCTCAAACAGCCCCGCTCTTTCATCTGACGAAACCCTCATGGACGGAAATAAATATTAAACAACTCCGGGGAAAAAAAAAGAAATATGATTTTCGACGAAGCGGCCTTTGCTGCATCGTCAAAGGCAGTCGACTGTTTAGAGGGCAGAAAAGGGCAAAACTGAATTTATCCGCAGGTATGCAATTATTTCAAATCGAATTTAATCCGCTTAACATGTCAAAATCACCTCTTTCGAAAAGAATTGGAGATCATTAAATGAAGGAGTAGGTAACTACTTTACCATTTCTTTAAATATTACAAAAACATTTGCGCTAAAATAATCCCATGCTGACGCTTGACAACCGTAAAAATGCTATTCCATGTTACGTTTTACTTAGCTTTCAAAGACTTCTGAGAATAAATAAATAAAAGACTGCTTCATTTGGTAAATAAGTAAGCACACACTGTTCAAAGAACACTAACATGACAAAATGTTCACCATGCGAAGCAGCGAATTGCGTGCATGTTCGTGTGATTCCTAGACGATAATAAGGTAAAGTAAATATTCCGTACTTCCATTTTCCATTCATAGGGATATCTATACATTTTGAAATTAATTTGCTCATTCAAAAAACTTTCTTTGTTCCAAAAAAAATAACGAGAGCTTAAAAATTGGATTTATATTGGTAGTAATTTATAACAGCAAAAGGTAAAATTTATATATAAGGCCAGGCCATTACACCAAAAAAATTTAAAAAAGCCGCAAACAACTGCAAAACATTAGAATTAAAAAGAATGGTTTAAAGTAACATGTTGCGGTCATCAATGGAGGTACGATAAGAAAATATTTCAACTGAATTGAAAATATTCTAATTCTATTAAGTACATTCTCTACGTCAGTGACGCAAGATACCTCCAGAGGCATTGGGGAAATGGGGATGAAAGGAATACGTAAATAAATTTGAACGTAGATAAAAAGTATTTAATCTGACATAAATTCAGGCAATAGTTCTAATCAATAATTGCTTTTAAAAATAGGACAGTGAAAGAACTATTGCAAAAATATGACGGGAAAAAATGCTTCAATAGCAAGGTTACAGTTACTTTATTATCATATGAGATATACATCTTTTTCCCAAAAAATTTTAGTAAGTTATAAAATTGAAGCACAATTGGGAGGCTAGACTTATTTTGCATGAGCAATAGGGTGGTTTACTATTATTTTTTTATTGCCTAAATCGAAAGATTATTACTCCTGGAGTACGTATTTCACGCTTTTAGATTTTTTAATGGCGATATCCTTTTTTTGCGAAAAAATAAAAAGTGAAAATTTTCAAGCGCGCGAAAACGCGACGGCTAAGTATGAATGCTCGGAAATCCCCGTGTGACGTCATTCTTGCTCCCGCTATCACCGTGTGGGATGGCCTTGGGGTGAGGCTTTGAGCGCTGATACGATGCAGGCTGCTAGCAGGCAGCACTTGGCTTAAATAAGGATTATTAATACCCTTTCAAACGAAGGAAACTTTCCCACCTTGGGCAATTTTAATAGGCGATTATTAAGAGGTGGTTCCCTCAGCTCTGTGCCTCATGCATGCATTGGTAATTTCAGACGATGTAAAACTCCTTACTAATCGTATAGCATCTAGGTCCCTGTGACGTCACGTGGAGTGGCATCGCATGGGCGCCAATATGGCCTTTTACAAATGATGATAAAATTGACCATTGCCATTCGTCTAAACCGGGATTTATAAAACCAACTAATTTGTATATTATGAATACACTAATTGCGGGTAACGAATCTCAATCAATGCTTTTCATTTTCTTTAATGGAGGAAACTACCCTATTGAGAATAGATATCTTTCACGGCGATACGAAAAGCAACATTATAGCCACGCTACATATCCAGGCCCCATAGAAACGATAATTCAAGAGAGATATTTCAGATAGGTATGGGATTTCGTTTTTCTCGTGAACAAGAAATGCTAAGCGGATTTTAGAGATAGCATACCATTTTTACTTGTTAACGGCGGGTGCCCTAATACACCCCTCATCACATCCCCACAGACGCTACTTGCGGAGTAGAATTTAGACGTAGTTGTATCCAATAGTTAGAGACACATATATCTTTGGAGAAAATGTATACCAATATAAACCTAATAGTTTAGTGAAAATTTTTAATATATCTGAATAAAACGACTCAAGTAATTAGTCGCTAGACATTCGTCTGGCTGACAAACATAATAGCCAATGAGATAGGAATCATTAAGTAAAGAAACGCCAATGAAGATCACTACATATGAGTCCTTCGCGGACAACAAAATAGAGTCATTATTTGGGGGTGGGGCAGGGGCACTTCTAAAGTCAGGGACCTCTATCACGCATCCAGTGAATACGACGTAATACCTGCTTTTGCAAAAGAATACGAACGGGCGTGCATAAGCTTCCACGAGCTGAGCACATGGAAATAGGTACTCTTGCCACGACTTTTGAGCGAAGAAAAAAAGCCACTCGCTGACCCATGCATATGAATTATGAAAATAGCGAGGATGAGGAGAAAGATAGGAGGCGACGAAAGAAAAGTAGGTTCGTTTCCGAGGGCATAGAAACAGGTCTGTTTCTGAATATTTCTTTTTATTTATTTCTCAAGCTTCATGTCATCGCCACACGCGATCTTCTTCCAAACGCCGTGTCTATCGGACTTTTATCTCGAGGTGTTTTCCTCGCCTTCGAAACAGAATTCTCTCTCACCAAATCTGTTTTTTTTTCACCTCACCAGTATCAGCGAGCGTCGGTCTCCAATGTGCTAAGGGCGCACTCAAGCTGCCTATCTCGAAATGAACGACTCGCGCGCACGAACCGAAAGAATTATATCATCCAATTCAGTTCCCCTAAAATCAGCGATTTGCACACACAAGATTAGCCATCCGAGAATGTAGTGTTCCTTCCTGTTTCCACATAATAATGAAGACCGAATACTTTTCACGCGCTACGCTTTCAACCATATAGTGTGAATCTGCTTACAAATCTTTCAAAAAGGAAAGATTTTAAAGACCAATAGGACATCGACAATGGTTCTAAATACTAATTGCTCCAAATGAACGACTCGTTAGCGACCTTGTTCAATAACAAAGCGAGAATATGGAGGATTATATGGAATTTAGATTATTAGAATAATGGAGTACTTAATTCCTATTCATTCACGAATGAATACGGACAAATGACTGTTTTTTATTAGACTTGCGGTGAATTAGTAGCCGAAGAAAATTGTGTGTGATTCACATGCACATTATCCCGTTTGAAATGCGATTAATAAATTTTGAAACACAATTACATTAGTTTTTAAATAACAATGTAGAATTAGCTATGATATGATAACCGAATGTCTGGCTGTGAAAAGATATGAATTTTTAATTCATGATTAAAGCAGAATAAAGTATCAAAACATTTTAAAATGGAGAACGTTTTTAATTCTGAAATGACTGATTTATTTGACATATTCGTAGTTATTCGGGTGAAAGAATGAATACGTCCACAAACTGCTCTATCTGCTTTAACATTGATCCGGATTCACGCACTAAGATCGATCATGGATGGTTGTAGAGTATTCAAGCAGTTTTACCTCGATTCCATTTAATTTCCATTACCTTCACTCTATTTACACTACATTTAATACGTTTCTATAAATAATTTTGTCAAAGAGAACAATCTCGGAACAAAAATCTGCGCAACAACAACCGCGGAACTAAATAGAAAATGTAAAAAGCTGCACCTATAAAATCGACTATAACCTGATGAAATTGATATAGACTGTAATACTTGCGTACCTTACATATATTATTGTTATGTGCATTCACATTGTCTTTTCCTCTAGTAAACTATCGAATAGGGTAGTTTCCTAAATCAAAGAAAACGAAAGGCACTGATTGAGATTCGTTACCCACCATTAGTATATTCATAACATAAAAATTATTTGGTTTTAGAAATCCCAGTTTAGACGAATGGCAATGGTCAATTTTATCCTCATTTGAAAAGGGTCAGATTGGCGCCCATGCGATGCCACTCCACGTGACGTCACAGGGACCTAGTTTCTATACGAGTACATAGGAGTTTTAATCGTTTGAGATTACCAATGCATGCATGAGACACAAAGCTCAGGGAAACATCTCTTAATAATCACCAATTAAAACTGCCAATGGTCGGAAAGTTTACTTCGCTCGATAAGGTATTAATAACCCTTATTTAAGCCAAGCGCTACTAGCAAGAAGGGAACTCTGCTACCTGCTAGCAATCTTCGTCGCAGCGGCGCACATACCCTCGCCCCAAGGTCGCCTCACACGGAGGCAGCGGGAACCAGAATGACGTCTCATGGGGTTTTCCCAGCATTCATACTTATCCTACGCGTTTTCGCGCGCTTGAAAATTTTCACTTTTCATTTGACCGCAAAAAATATATATATCGTCATTTAAAAATATAGAAGCGTGAAATACGTCATCCAGGAGTAATAATCTTTCGATGTAGGCATTAAAAAAATAATAGGAAACCACCCTATTGCACAATTCACATTATTCTTTACATCGCACAATTAACATTAAATGTTTTTGTTAAGAGGCAATAAAGAACTATCCATGGAATCATGTCAATAATATGAATCGAATCATTTAAATGAAGAAGACCAATAACATGTACAGAATCATTTTCATGAACGAAAGCAAATGTAGCGGATCACCCATATGAACGGAAGCTCACTCCACGACCACCTGCGTCCGTAGCATATTTTTCCCCCTTCCATTTTTTCCCTTCCCCGACGTGTATCCATCCCTTTTTACGCAGACACTTCCGATTTGGTGCGGACCGCCCCAACAGTTCACGCCGCCACCGCTGAGCAATCTCATCTTCCCTTCCCTTCGCACAAGCGACTCTGCTCTCCTCTCTCGTCGATACAACTCCTCGCACCAATTGCTCACACCGGCTCGCCGGGTACCACGGGGCCCTTTTCAATATTTCCAAAGGTAGGGAAATAAGAGTCCATGGCGATGCTTCATTTCCTATACTCTGTTCATTTTATCTCTACGGGTGTGCTGGTGTGGCCAAAGCAAGTGGTGATGAGGGGAGGGAAAGTTTCTCGACATGTGACTTTGCCTTTGCCAATCAGCAGATAGTAGGCGTGGCCTCAGGGAATCGCTCTCAGACCTCCGCCGAGTGAACATCGTGAATCTGCTCGTGGAGCAGTTTTGCCAAACCCCACGCGTTCTCCTTGTATGTGACTAAGTATGCCTTCCACCAACGTTGTCTCATTCAGCGCGGTGGCTGACAATGTCATGGGCTTCTGTGAAAGGATTATCCCCAATGCCTTCAAAATGAGTAGGCATATTGTCTCGGCGCCGGGGCCAAAATACCTGTGGCCACCTATGACTCACACATTTTCAGTGACAAAGTAGGGCGGCTATGCACATTTGGCAACCCTAGGTTCGCTCCTTCTCACTCTCTCCGTACTACCCCTCCCCTATCAGCGAAGCCACCCGAGAGTGTCCGGGCTCTCACGAAAGCTCACCCGCAAACATAAAGTGAACAGACTATAAAACTTCATAAACGATTTACTTATTAAAAGGAATGAAGCCAATGTATCCAAATAGGTTGATGGAACATTTGAAATAATTTCAGCAAATGATGTAAAGAACATTTGTCACTGCTTTCAAATATAATACTAATTAAAGTTTATTCAATACATTTGTCCCTGCATTGTCGCATTCGGGGCTCCGTTCATTCCAAGCAATTGCAATCATGCCTTCACGCGAATGAAAAAAGTTGAAATCGTTGTAAATGAAGCTGCCATTACGTTCTCCAAAAAACGATTACTAATAATGATAATAGGATGACAAATGCTTTTTAATGCAATGAGTATGATGGAATTTACGCTACCTTTCGATACAGATTAATGTTTTATTTAAGAGCGGTGCTTTGTAACGTAGTAAAAAAAATTATTATTACTTGCCATTTTAATGAATGACTGCCAGCATTGCCTATAGATGGCGAACTCTATGCCACACCACTGGCATTGAGTTCGTTATGTTATGGCATTTGAAGGAGGCGATCGAGAGCTGATGTCATTCGAGCCATGAGGGAAAAGTATGGAAAGATGGGTGGAGAGAAACCCGGCGTCGGCATTAGGCTGCTCTTAACGAAAGGCGCCAAGGGGATCACGGCTTAACGTCCCATCCGACGGACGGAGTATTGCACTTGAAGTAACCTCCACAAGACCCTCGGGCAGGGTTCGGGCAGTCACTGAAAAATCTCGACCACTGCTGGGATCTGCACTCGGTTTTATTGGGTAGGAAGCAAGCACTGTTACCACCACACCAACCCGATTCCCGCATAGAGCTTGGGTTTAGGAGATAAACGGAAAGTATTGTGGGTTAAAAATTTTAAACATTAAAACGCCAGCGTGGAGAATATTAGCGTGAAGGCGCTATACTCATGATCGGACTCTTCCCCTGTCTTTTCCTCAAACTCCTACATGACCATCCAGTTCAGCTATTCCATTGTGAAAGATCAATTTGAAGTCTTCATCAGTTCGGAAAGAGGGCGTAATGCCGTAATGGGTTCTCAAGATGGGGCCGAATATATACCGAAAACTCGATCCATTCCCATCCCTTTAAACTTGCTACGGAACGCAAATATTCCAGGTTCATCCTCCGAACTTCCTGTTCACCCTCCTTCACCCCTCGGCTTCAAAACTAACCATAAATTCTTCCCTCTCCTGCTGCAATACACCCCGTGGTACAGCGCACAGCCACCCTTCTTGCACCGGTCGGCAGAATTCCTAAACCCGCCGAACCCCATAATCCTTCACCCTCTATTCTCGCCTCCTCCATACAGGAACATTCTTCACCGTCCAATCTCGTCCTATTTCCCGGCCCTAAAGATGAGTTTCCATATTTCCACCACGGCTGATGCTATATATTTTCCCGCAACCCCCTTCTTCATTACTGCGGGATTTTCCCATACTTTAAAAACCCCTATGTTTCAAAAAGACAGAATGGCAAGGGGCACCGCGAGTTAGGTAACTTCTTTATCGGGAGGGTAAGGAGAAGATTGCAGCCACCAAGGAATGAATCCCTCTTCAAAATGATAATTCTTGCAGCGGATTTATATATTATTACAATATATTAATATCTATATCATTTATTTTCATTCATACTTTTTACTATTGTAAAAATTTTCATATTATCACGATAAAGTGTTAACTCAAATTCCTACGTAAATTTTACACGTACCATGTTCTTAGCTTATGATATTCTGGCTATCCGTCATAAAAATTGCAATGAAGCGTGTATAAGAACTCTGTTTTCTAGCTTATAAAGAAATAATAAATTGTTTCTCTATTTCATTCATCGTTGCTACAGAAAATTGTTAACTCTCGTCACAATTCACAAAGGAAATTGCACAGAAAATATCACTATAAGTATATATAATTTAAAAATTAAAAAAAAATATTTTCCATAGTTAGTAGCAATTACCTATATTCTGGAATCGCAGATTATTGTGTTGACAAATCCCGAAGCGTATACGCCATGTGGTATGTTACTAACTCCACCACAGATTAAAATGTTTTCATTCTTTCCCCTTCGGTGAGACTTTTCGATACCAAAGACAATCAATAAAACAATCTAAACGAAAAAACTTACTTTTTCACCCGTCCTCGTATCTTTAAATCCTCGTACATAAAAATATGACTAACTTTCTGTCAAATCTTGGAAATATTATAAATAATTTGAAGTGCTGAAGCAGAAAAATAGTAATCTCTTTTTGAAGATAGAAACTGATTATTCCACTGCCTATGCCAGAACACACTTCAATTAATCTTAAATACTTTAAACTGAAATATCCATTGTAACTCATTCTACTACAACTATTATACATATACAGTTATATATTATACAACTATTCTGTCCAGGGGCTTCATTTTTGTGCCTTATTTCATTATTTCTATGAGCCAATGGGCACACGCAAGAAACTATATCCGTAAAAGCCTTGAAACAAAGATCCACCTAAGATACCCTGAAAAAAAAACAGAATTTACGGGCAGGATAAGAAATGAGGGGATAAGCGGTGAGCTACTAACGATCTTTCTTATCTCAGGCTCCTCCCTGGCCGAGTTGAAAGGGAAAAATATCCCTTCCGGCGCCGCGAAGAAAGCAGCATATTAAAAGGGCAAAAACCAGAGTACCTATATCTCATTACGAGGAAAAAAAAGAGCACGGCTTTTAGGACCGGAAATATAAAGCTTAGAGGTAAATTATTCATGCTTCTTAAAGCACTTACACGCAAAAATAATCCTCGAAGAAAAAATAACTTTCACTTCTAAATGAAGACAGTATTTTAAAACAAAGGGATGAATATTTCAGCGGAGATTAAAGATAGAATACTTAAAGCATTCAATTCAGAAAGAAACCGAAATATATTTCATATCAGAAAAATTTATAATATATCAGAAAATCAAAACTTGCAATTTATCATTTTTATTTTACATTGAAATTAAAGGAAGTTTATATTTGAAGTTAGTTTTCATTACGAAAATATCAACCTTTCAAATAGAATTAGGCGTAAATGGAGGAAAAACGGAACGACAATAAAGAAAATTTGGTTTCCATTTCAAATTTCTAACCTTCATTGGCAGGGTAAATTACTACCCTAAGGTCGTTTAATAGATAGATATCTTGATGTAAAGAATGACTAAAATGCCATTTATCTTCGCTTTTTGTATTATGCGTATATAAGTGTGTACTATGCGTAAATAGTAAATAATAAAAAAATAACCAAGAGTTCAACGACGACACTGACCTCATAAAATTAAAAACCTAGAATTTTGACTGAAGGAATAATTACTATTGCATACGGTCATAAAATAACAGGAAAAGACGAATTTTAACAGCGCACATAAGAACACGATATTTTTGAACACACATTAAAATACATCTTCTCATAACAATGAAGTTAGAGACAGAATCTTAAAAGTACTGGCTGCTGTCATGACACACCCCCCGTAAAGTACGAAAACTAACAAATAAGAACAAGAAACCTCTAGGGAGACAATAATTCACAAAGTTTTCTACGCCGGTTGCTCATGAACCGCCGGAAACTTTCAGAGGGCTTGCTAATTCTTTTGTTTTGAAAACAATAGCAGCTTCCAACCAGGAAATGTAAATTCTGTGACTTCCCCTCAAGTTTGTATCGTTGCTTGCCATTAAGTTCCAATAGTGTGTTTCCCAGAAGTGTTAAAATCCCTTCTCCCCCCCTCCTGTCGCCCACTCGACGTGAAAGAGATCCCACAAGAACCATACGGTGAACCCTAACCGCCGACCCCCCGCCCCCCACCTACACGCCCTCAGAAGAACGCACCCCCGAAGACCCTTCTAGCACAGAAGACGTCTTTCCCCCCCTTCCACACCATTCACGGAAGGCGCTCGGAAACACCCGAAGACAAGAAGACCGCCACGTGTTTTAAAATGCATTCATTTATTTCTATGTTCAAGTTTGTCAACCCCGAAAAAACCCTTCAATTCCCAACCTTTTTACCTCCTCCGGTTTTTTTCCACCCTCCCCTCCCCCCTCCCCTCCCCCCCCTCCCCTCCCCCCCCTCCCCTCCACGCCTGGCACCCCTATCCATTCCAACCAGCTCCTTGAGGACCTTCCACCCCATTTCTCCTCTCTCAGTTGTTACTTGAAAATGATGTAGTATCATCGAAACTTAAGTCGTAGTAAAAAATTTTATTTTTGTGGAAAATTGCAAGTAAGTGTTTCATTACTCTGGAAGACTTATGCGACATTTGAAGAGAAAATTATCCTCCATTATTCAAGAAAAACTTAGTATACTCTTACAGAAACTACGCAACTTAATGCACAAAGTAATATATTATATAATAGGCACGGCACATTTAAAACGAAAAAGTAATATATCAGTCAAAACCTACTCCCACTAACAGAAACCAAAGTCAAACAGACACATTCCACAAATTCATCACGTGATAATTGAAATCCAATTTTTTATTCAATTAACAAGTGTTCCATAGAACATGAAATATTTTTCTATGTTCTTTTAAGTACTATATTAGCTCAACACGGATACCAAACTAAAAACAGCCACGTAAAACCCTCATGTCGGATTTAGGCCACGAAGGCGACGAAATATTTAAATCATTTCAAATTTTTGCACCTCCAAGTAGTCTACCACACGCATTACCTATCTATTTCTAACCTAATTCTTCTACATGCATTTTCGCATACTTAGTAATACGATGGAGAGCACTTTCACATCAAATGCTTGAAAAATGCACATTGATTTCTTCCTGCTAGCATTATACACTTTAAAGAAGGTATCAGGCAGTATTGGTATCCTCAGTAATATCTCAACCATTGTATTGGTCTCCACTTCATTCTTTTCCCTTCTATATATAGCACATCTTTCTGGAAGAGTAAGAGAGCCAGCCTCTTATCCGAGACGGCAACGTAACAAAGTATCAACCGAGGCGAAACCAACCCTGCGTCCCCGTTCGAATAAATAACAACCTTATCATCAACCCTCCATCTCGAGCACACCTTCCGTTAGCGCCATTCTGCTGCAAGGGGTGGCCGACCCCCCGTGGCTACGCTCCACTCCATTGGAGGAGAACTACATCCCCCGCCATCCTTCCACCCTCACCAAGAAAGCTTCTTTTCATATTTGCCCACCCCCTTTCATGCACACTTACCACCCTCCCACAATGCAATGCGCTCCTTTAGTGGACTTAGCACACAGCATCCCCATCCCTTTCTCAAGGCCAACTGTGAAGCTATGCGATGGAGCTACCCTCGCCACGTGTGCCAAAATATCGGTGTACGGTTTTACTTCTGTTGCTCATAACAACGGTGAAACAATGCTGAATTAACAAGGAATTGCATTAAAATAATTCCGCAACGATCATAATACCAGCAAATACCTACTCGATCACGTTTCAACTCGATGGTGGGACTCAAAAAATAATATTAATTTTTAGTCCCACCTATCAATAAAACTAATTTACTATAAAATTAATCGGGAACCTTTCGATTAGTAATTGAACACAACCATCGAAACATCTAATTTTTCTTATTACATATACAGTCGAAATGAGAAAGAAAATTAAAAATACGTACGCGAGCAAACTGTCAATTACATTTTCCCATTTTTCTTGACTCAGGGATAATGACAGGTGACATGTTATCTTTCATATTAATAGTTCATCTACCGTTACAAGAAAATGAGTGAAATTTTCACTCAAATAAACCAATAGATTTTAAATAGTGTGACAATTATTTTTTCAACCCAAAATAGGAGTTCAATATAACAATTTCTCAAGCAATTGCCAATCTTTTAAAACAAAAATTTCCTCTTCATCGCCATGCAACTAAAAACTTATTACGTTCAACCACCTTGTAGCATTGTAAGTATTTCGCAGGAGGTAAGGGTACTAGCAAATCCTTGGCGAATGTTAAAGATTTACCTCGCGTGGCATCGCATTGGTGGTGGTTTTTAGAAAGATATTCCTCCCTCGCTCATAGTCTTACAGTCCTGCCTCATCCCCCGAGGACACAAAGCACAACCCCCAGCGCCACCACCACCCCCACGAATCGTATCCTTCCCTATCATTCCATTCATCTTAACTTTCGCCCTAAAACTCTTCCCTCCCGCTCACTCCCTTCCCCCTTGACTTCTATACACGCCCTTCTGCACACCATAAAGCCCGGAAACGTGTGGGCGAGAGGACTGCGCTAAGGCGGAGTTTGCCCTCCAACAAGAGAATTTTCATTCCATTCAAAGCTCTCTGTTCCTCCTAGGGAGGCTATTCTCTCCCTCACCTTAGGAAGCCCATCTCCGTTCCTCTCTCGCACATGCGACTTTAAAGTCCGTCCATTCCTGTAGTACCGCAGCTTCCATAGTACGCAGCCTCACCAACCACGAAGAAAAACTCTCAGTACAGTATAATGCCTCGGGATACCACCACCATTTTATTCTATACTCCCACCCAACTGCCAGCGTAAAACTCGGATACAATTATTTTTCTTCCAGATATCACATCAAAACTCTCACGTGAATAAAAATATGATACAATGAGTCGGTGAGCTTCATTTACTACAAACGAAACGCGTGGGTTTATTAATAATTCAGATTTATTTCCACTGTTAGTTAACCGCAGATACTGGTTACAGACTACCATTCTATGCTTCTCATCTCCTTTGTTGATTGTAGAGCATTTTGTACTGGAATAAAATCGTTTGATTATGTCCTTCTTATGGAAATTCTGGGGAGCGTGGTAACATAATACAGAGCTCTGGGCTGCAAGCCACAGGTTTAAATCGAGGGTGAAGACTTCGGACAACCCAAAATAAGGTGTAAAGAACCGACCCCGCTCCCATGAATGCGTGGTATACACACACCTGTGGCTGATTTGGCGGTGACCTGTACCCTCACATATGCGAACCAACCCTTGGGTCCAAATCCTGAGTATGTGATCGATGAAAGTTGCGGGCATGGCATCCCTTCATTATTCCCTTCATTCAATTCCCTTCTTAATTCAAACAACTGTGACAAAGGTAATACATATATTACGCTACTTCAGTAGATAGTGATCAAGAGAATTTGACACATTTCCAATATTCCCTCATTTACAGCCCGAGGGCATATTTTGAAAAGGAAAAATAGATAACGGTGTTCATCGCTAAAGGAACTGCTAGAATGGCTACTCAGCGTATGCATTGTTACCTTTAATAAATCAAAATTTCAAAATTAAAACACAACAGAAAAATATCTAAAATCCGGTTTATGACAAGTACTTCATTAATCAAATAAGAAGGAAAATATTGCAATTGTACATCGTAAATCTTACTGTCTATCCGTGGAAGATTGCAATTATCGACTGCTGCTAACCGAAATTACGAAGTACAACAGTGGTGCTTGTGTACATGCATAAAAAAGAGTGACTGAGAGGCATAGATACACGAGGCAGGATAAACACTAAGAAACAACCTCTCGGATAATAAAGACCTGAAAAACGTATATATACTTGAGGTTAGTTATATTTTAAAACAAAATTAAATAATTTGAAATATTTTCCACAACCAGTTAATGAAGTATACTTTTTTTTTTATTGCACTATAAGTCCCTAAAAGGACAAGTGGATGTATGAAACGGATATAAAGCATGAAAATGATGCTCAAAACAATTGAGAAACGAAACAGCTACCCAGAAAAATTGAGTCATGAATAAAATAAAAAATTAAAAAAATATTATCCTATTTTATATAAGTCCTTCCTGAGTAGAGAGACATTTCGTACAAAATTAAAATAATATAGTATGTTTATAAAATATTTAACAATGAAATACGGCGGGATATAAATTGGTCCGCGTTCTCTTCTACATTTTATTTTGATCGCGGCGCCAATCATCCCGTTCTTGTCCCTCTAGTGGGCCAATCCTGAACCGCATTCCTCAATCGACGCCTTCACCAATGCATCCGCATTCCTCTCACAGCCAAACCTCCCCCACCCCACCCACTATTACCCAACTCACCCCCACCAAAACCCTCGGTTCACCAAAATTCCCCTTCCCTTATTCCGACGCGAGAAACTTCTTGTCCCCCCTCAACGGCAACTCGCAAGATCCAGTCATCAGCACTCCATTGTGGATGATTTCCATGAAAAGGAATAATAAAGCCAACCTCACAATCTTCTCCCCCTCATTCCTTCACATAACTGCATCTTTCATCCCAACATTTTGACTTTTACGGCATACCCACCCCGAATTCCTTTCCATTTTTTTTCAACAGCATCCACGCTAAAAAAATACCCATTTTTGAAATTTGGCATTCATGCAAAGACGGACTGAAAAATGATAAGATGAGAGATCGAATGATTCCTATTCTGAGAACAGTATACATATTAAGTCCCGTTAAAGAAGAAGAATCTCAAAATAGGTGTGAATAATTTAGATTGTAAAAATAGCCCGAGAATAATATATATTAGGTACTGAAAGTTTTTAAAATAAATGGTAAGTAAAAACATTTTTTTCAATGTAAAAGACTTCTGGAAACGGAGAAACTTTGGGGTCAAATTTAGTATTGGCTTTCAATATACATTTATTCTCAAAAGAAAAATACCCGTTAAGTTTATTAATAGTTGTTCTTTGTTTCTCCTAATTTTAGTAATTTCCTAGTATTAGGTACCTAAAGCCTATTTTGAGCACCACGGCATACTTCAATAAGACTCGCGTTAGAGCACTAAGAGGAGAAAATGCGGTAATCAAATCCACGCAGATAGAATATAATTTTTTCGAGATGAAATGTCAATGACCTCTATTTAGAGTATATGAAAAATAAAAAGATCGCTCTGGGCACATTATATCAAAAAACCAAATCCAAAAACTCATTTTTCGTGCTTCAAGAAAAACAATTCACAAACTCATTCTTGGTAAATCGTCAAATTAACGTTTCCAGAATTCTTTTTCAACACTCCATTTATCCTTGGATATAAAATTGGAAATACAAACGAAATGCCTTTAGTTGGCTTCAAAGAGAAAACTTAGAAATTTATTTTGTGGCAGGTTTTTGTGTTTAAACTGAGTTTTATCACTTTTAGGATCGCTAGTATTCAACAATTATGATGGCAATATTTGCCGAAATCTTGGATTGGTGGGTGTACTACATGTGTTGTGGAATGTTCCTTCGACTTTATTTTCCACCGGTCCAGGTTTCGACGAAAGGAAGAAAAAAACGCAGATTCAAGCGTATTATGGAGGCATTGAATGCTACGTCACACCTTTTTCAAATGTATCATTAATCTAAGCCATCTTCATGTTTGATGAAAAATACCGCACAACGCTGAACACTAGTTTACGTATACAGTTTACATATTTACATAGTCATAGGTTATATATTGACGTAGTCATAGTTTACATATATACAATTAACTTTCATAAATTAGGTGAATGCACTAACGCTGTTTCGACTGAACCAGTTGCATTAAATATTTAACTTTTACTGGAATTTATGTCGACTTAACGAAAGCAGTAAGGTCTTAATAAAAATAGCATGACGTGCAGCTGTTTTAGCTACCAAATCTGCATTACAAACTGAGAGAAAATTCACGCACTTCTGTGAAAAGTGTAACTTCTGCGAAGAGCTTCTGTTCCGTATTAATGTAAATGACCGCATAAGCCGGGATACTGCAAAAAACATAGGTCTTCTTCGAAAGAAGTTCGAGGACCAACAGAATTTCCAAAAAATATCTCATGCTTTTATCTCCGTATTAATTGTAAGCTAGCTCTATCCGACCTTTGCCCTTCCTTGCCGCCTCCTGGTAAAGCCATTGCTGAGATCCCGTAATAAGTGTAACAAAAAACCGCACATGGGTACATTTTCAAAATGACTCGATGCTTTACAAATAAACTAAATTTATCAGCAGCCGCTAAAGATGTAATTATGGTCACATTCACCACCATGAGCGAGCTTGTACGAATTTTACCCTTTGAATAATTTATTTCCAGTAACTACAAAAAAGACTGAAGATTTCAACCATGACTACTAAATATTCTCTTTAATATCCGTACATTTTATGCTCGTTCTACGTTGAATTAAACCGATGCTCTAACGGAAAATAAAAGCTAACAATTTCCTTGTTAGCTTTTATTCTGTTTATTAGGAAAGGTCCTCACTGGACAGTTTAAATATGCGGTTAAACAAAAAATTAAAATGCATCTAAAATTCAAATATAATAGTTATTATTGGTTCAATCCATGCATAGCTCTACCGATTAAGGTTGGTTTCATTGGAATATTTATGATTTTTTCAGCCAGTTTCCACTTCCATTCATGGCCTTAACAAAAAGGCCTACTCCCCTTAATTCTAAATACATACCCCATTCTTTACCTACCTTTCCTTGTTTTCCCAACATTCTATATCGTTTTCCTCTTCCCAATATCAATCGCAATTCAATCCATAGTTTGATTGCACATTGGATAAACACTCTTATTGAAAGTAACTATTTTACTAACCACAGAGCCAGCAACAAAAATTAATAAAATAATAAAAATAGAGAAAATATTTGCCTATTGAATTGGGTGATGCAAAAGAAAGATGGCAGGAAGCAAGGAGTGAAGTGGAAGTAAATAATAATTAATAATAATAACAATAATAATAACACGACCGATGGAGCAACCAACACAAGAGCCGTTCTATTAAATAGAAAGGTTAAGGAAAATTTCCCAGAAGGAATTACATGCACGACACATCAATGACCTCAATCAACCATATGTTGATAAAATCTCATCAAACAAATGGTTGTCATTGGGTGAACTTTATGGAGAAACCGAAGGGTTCATGCTTGCAATACAAGACGAGGTTATCCGCACTAAAAATTATGCAAAGTACATCCTGGGTGATAAAAGCATAACAGATGACATATGTCGGAGATGTTTTCAAGTGCCTGAAACAATCCAACACATTGTATCTGGCTGTAAGATGTTAGCTAATACATTATATTTAAGTAGACATAATCAAGTTGCAAAAATTATCCAGCAAAAACTGGCCCACCAACACAAGTTAATAGATACAATGACCCCATACTATGAATACCACCCCGAAACAGTGCTTGAAAACAGCGCATTTAAAATTTACTACGATCTGCCTATCCAAACAGATAAAACGGTAGTTAATAATAGGCCAGATATAATGTTGATTGGCAAAAAATATAGAACTTGCTACATAGTAGATATTGCTGTGCCACTGTCGCATAACATCGAAAAGACAATAGCCGGAAAAATAAATAAGTACCAAGAATTTGGCAACAGAAATAGAAAGAATATGGAATATGGGACAGGTTTATATAGCTCCAATTGTCATCTCAGCTACCGGTATCATCCCAAAACATATACAAAATAGTTTCAAAATACTCAACCTCCATCCACATACATCAAATTGGAAAAGGCTGTAATATTTTCAACCTGTCATATCACGAGAAAATTTCTCAACGCAAGTCAACAACAAAGAGTTACCTTGGTTAGAACCCCGTGCTCTTTACACTAAAACAACTCAGTAAAAACTGAAGAAAATTAAAGGATAATAATAATAATTTCTTCTGCGAAGGACCTGCGGTACAACTCGTTTTTTTTACTAAAAACTCACAGGAGGGGAGAAGAAGGTTTATTTTTCTAAAAGACCCTTCACAGAAAGTGGAAGAAATTTGATGGAATAATATAATGTTCCTTTCGGGAAACCACAATCTCCTCTCAACTTATTAACGGGAAGCAAGGGTGGGCGTGGAGGGGCGTAAATCCAGAATTTCTGACCGAAAACTTTTCTTTCCCTCCTGCGCTTTTCAAATGCGTTACAAGCGCCTTCGCTCCCGCGAGAGGAAGGCATCCAAGCGATTTCACAAACACACGCTCAAACGCATCGAGGCCACAAAGAGCCTACACTGCCTCACCAATTCCCGAAAACTTTCCACTTGTCCCTGCCGCCCCTTGCCCCAAACATACATATATATAGCCTCCCTTTTCTTCCTGCCTTTTCCACGCGGCTCTTCTTCATACCCCTCCAGTCCTCCCACCTTTTACCCCAAGGAATGCCACATCAGCCTAAAGCATCGAAAAAACCGATTCTTCAGTGCTTATAAAAGTATGGTTCAACAATTCCAGGGCGAATATTTTTCATGAACTTTTTTAGGGCTCGATACTGGGAATTAAAGTTGAATTAGCGTAGAATTGTCGGTCTCCATGGCGGTCTCTTTGTCTCACATATCGAAGGTCGCGGGTTCGAGTCCCGAGTCGAGTACGTTGCTGCTATCCTGGGCGTGGCTAAACATATATGGTATTTATACTGTGAGGAACCACAGTTTACACACAATCAGGTTGCAATAACTAAAAAAAAGCCTAAAAACACGCTCCACTTTTTCGGTATTGGCCAGGAAATTCGTTCGTCTCTGCGCTTAGGCTACCTTCTAATTTCTAACCCTGAGACGAGTCCGAGAGAAGTTCACACTTAAAAAGGCTCTCTTACACCCAGTGACCCGGAGCGAAAACTTGCGAATTATCAAAGTGAAAATTTTTCTCACTTGGAGTAATATTCATAGAATTATATTTTGGGCTATTCCTTAATTTTGTTCATACATTCGCGAAAAATAACGCGCACATAATGACTCATTACGATGCATGTTGGAACGAAAATTTCCATTCGCCACGTGTAACTCGAATTGGCAGTTAAATATTCGGAAATTGGTAAGGGAAAATACTTCTCGTATAAAATAATATCAAGAGGAGTTATCCCAGGCAACTGATGTGATAGCTATTTTCATCAGTAAAGAGTGGCATGAGATTTCATAGCCTAAATAGGTTATGAGAAAATAAATGCCCATTCAGTGCACAATGTGTCATCACGGCACACGAACCAATAATTGCGCTTCGAATATACGTGTGCAGATAATAAATGCGTGGACAGTGTCTGTACATGGCTGACCTTGAAACATGATCGACATATCAATTTTTCTTCGTTAAAACTTTCGCGGGTGCTCGTCATTATGAATAAAAACTTTTGGGCTATGCCGCCGCGTCAATTCTTGGGTGGCCCCAACGTTACCCGACCCATGCTGGTCGCTTTTTAAAGAGATTCTGAAAAATATTAACAGAGATAATTAAATAAATTCAAAAAAAATCCCTTGAAAAAGCGACCAGCATGGGTCCTGAAACGTTGGGGCCACCCAAGAATTGACGCGGCGACATAGCCCAAAAGATTTTATCCCTAATATCATTTTTTTTTGCTCTTTCAATCGTAATTCTAAAATCAAGTTTAAGAGATTTTTTATGATTACATGACGAAATTCACGACTTTTTCCAAATTTATTCACGGCGGACGAAATTCACGGCTTATTAACGGTTTTAATGTTTCCACGGCTATAGCCCTGGGAGCACTGATATATTTTTCATAAAACACCGAAGGTATGGCCAATTATTTCCAATGCGATATTTTGAATACATCGGAACGAATGCATCGACCAATCCGATATATCGATGGTGAGATGAAACACACGCCTCCTAGCCATGGCGTTTCCTTCCACCACCAGCCCAACTACCCCTGCAGAATTCTTCCCTTCCGCTTTGGCTCCACCTCGTGGGTTCAATCTCCAAAAAACCCTTCAACCCCCTTCCCTCATCCTTCCCTCTTCAGCTTTCTGGAGCGCGCCGCTTTCCCAACCCCGCAACCAGATCCCATTTGACCGGGGAAACGCATTTAACTCAAAAAGACCGACCTCCTCTCCCCAACCCATTCTTCCGTCCCCTCCCTCTCCAACCCCCGTCCCCTTCCCTGCCTTCAACAAAGCTGCGCCGACCCCACACACCAGAGTGGCTCAAATTATTGCCTTGTTGCTCGCTCGCTCTCTCTCTCTCTCTCTCCGTTTAAGTAACGCCGGGCCGCGAGAATGCAGAGAATGAGTTATAGATATGTATGAATAAGCGCGCGGTCGGCGCTGAAAGGGGAATGGCTATGCACGCGCATAACTAATGCCGGGCTAAAGAATGAGGACCGAGCGCGAACTTGTAAAAACTATTACATTAACGTAAACTAGGGCAACTTTTTTTTCTTTAACAGTTCCTTGAAAGAAAAATAGAATTTTCTAGCCGCAAGGCTAGCTAGGAGATGGAGGAGGAGGCAAGTCAGCTAGGATATGGAGGTCTTAAGAATAACAAATGCTAGGACCTAATGATTTACTTTTTGAACTGACGAGCGATATTACTACCTAGCCAAGGATCCTTGTGGTTTTGAAACTCCAGGGATCTACCAAATTCCTTGCGAGTGTGGGCAGGTGTACGTTGGAGAAACGGGGAGAACCATTACTACCAGGATAAAAGAACATAAGAGACACCTTAGGCTCTGCCAACCGGAAAAATCCGCGGTTGTAGAACACGCCATTGGATCCGACCATAGGGTGAAGTAGGACCACGTGAAAATTCTATGCCGTGAGACTAAATTCTGGGAAAGACTGGTAAAGGAATCCATCGAGATCCGGCTGAAAAGTAACACCCTCAACCGTGACGCCGGATATACACTAAGTAATGTATGGCAACCGGCACTTGGGAAAATAAGATTGGCTGCCTCCCGGCCAATCAAGTTAGACCTTACAACCAATGGAAGACTATACAAGCTGGCAAACTTCATCCACTCACCATTAGCCCTGAGGATGGAACCCGACTTGTGTTCCGAAACGTCGGGAGAATGGAGGTACACCACCCGGCTGGAAGCCCGAATAGCCTTTTTTGGATATTACCACCTTTTTTCACATTGGGCCAACATTGTCCCTAATAAGTTTCAGAAGCCCAGATACCTACTGATACGCGATGGCAGAGAAAAATTTATTTTTTCATCATATTAGCCATCAAGTTGAGTAATGAGAGAGAGAGAATGACTTCGTATGACATCTTCAATAAATTAAAATAATAAATGGGTAATGAACAATTTAAACATAAAACGGAAAGGAAATGATTCAAATTGACCAAATTAAATACTTTTTGCCGTAGGACCAAACAAATTAAGTTATTATTCAAATTATAAATTTCAGCAAAAATGCATATCAGAAGAAACAGCGGAAGGGAAGGATTCAACTCGAGATGGAATACGTGAATACAAGGTATTGCCATAGGGTACCCTAAAACAATGCGTACTCACCTTTATTAACAGTTATGGATCAAACCTTAAAAAATATAAATACCCATGCTAAGAAAAAAAAGGGTTTGACCAGCTATTCATGATGGCTGTTCTCAGTAAATTTTTAAAGAAAAGTCTCTTGAGAGATAGAAGGAGAAGGAGCCCTTAATACGGGAGTAAATTGACCAAAATATTCGTGGGTGTTGGCGGACGGTACGATGAGTTAAGCGACTGTGGGTTGGGTGCACCAAAGGCTCTAGAATGTGTCGACGTTGAGGAGAGGAAAAAAAAGAAAGCGTTGAGTTTTGTTTGGCTGTACCTACGATGTAAAGAGGTAGTTGATGCACGCATACCTCGCAATACAAGGAGCCCTATTGTAGCGCGAACGTATGATGGGACAGGCGACAAATTTACCACCAAGTCTTGGCCATCTTTCGCCAGCTGAAAATATAAAAAATAAACTCCCTCCAAGCTGAAAGGAGAGAAAAAGGCTTCTGCTCGGCGCAGAATCACGGCACACGAGAGAGAATGGAAGTGGAGCGAGTGCTTTCCGCGTGCTTGAATGGAAGCGTGGGAAAATTCTTTTAAGGGGCCACCTTCTCGTCAGGATTAGACCATAACTCAAAATAGATTAAAAAGACACGTGAAGAGGTTGCGGCGGGACACTGTCAATCATAGCAAGGTGACACAACTACAATTGACGACGGTGACAAACACTGGGAAAGTAGTTGCCACATCACTTCCTGGATTGAAGTGAGATTATTGACGCATTAAGTACACTTTAATCTTTCAAGAGAACAAATTTTTCCCTCCCTACGCAGGCAAAACTTTTCATACCGAGGAACTAATGATGCAGCACTTAATTCAGTTCTAAGCATGTCTAAATACTGAAAGCGACTCACGGCAATCCGTGCATGAAGAATAAAACACACTGTTTCAGTGTTGTTTAGCGGCCATTAGCAAGGAAATCAACTGGGAAAATATAACTCGAGAAAAAAAATTAACAAGGATACCGTAATAGGTTATCCACGAAAGGAATTTCTATTAAGATGATCCTGTGTAATAGAAATGGAATAATAAGGTACTTACTCTAGCCTAAAATAAGGATAAAATTCATACAATCAGTAAATGGATAGCGGAAAAGATTTCCTGCAGAAATAAATCCTTATCATACCGACACTGGTGACTTCTATATAAAATATTTTGTCAACTCGGAAATCACTAGAAAGATACATGGTATCATCAGAGATCTTTACTTTAAATACATTCAAATTTTCTGGCTTACAATTGACTTATTATATGCAAATAACATCAAAATTGAGGACTAAGAGTATTATAAACACGCAGTTCATATTCACTCAACTCAAAGACTGTAACCGAACCCAAAGGCTAGCAAACTGGTTGCCTGGATGGCAAAGGAAAAACAGTTTTTCCGACTACATGTAGGAATGGTTTAAGAACATTAATTAGAAAAAAAGCTAATCTGCAAAACACTTTGCAACATCACTGATATTGCAATTAATTTACAAGAGTGTAGGGGGACGAAAATAAAGACAACATCAAATTGGTTTCTCTGTTTCTCACTACGAAAAATATGGAAAGAAACATTGTAATTTAGCTGCGCCTCATAAAAATTTTGTTTTCAAGATGACTGACTATTCAAGAAAACGCAATGACAATGGCTGTCTTTTGAGCAACAGAAAATTTTATGAATTCTTAAAAGAAATATAATATTCCTTCAGCAAAGGGAGTAAGAAATACCTTAAGGGTAATGTAACTGATGACGTAATTAAGTTAATGGACTCTCTTCACCTGGAAAACTTCGTTAAGTCTGATTAATTAGCGCTTCCTGGCCGCAAAAATATTTTCATCGAAAGAACAGGGGGAATAACGGCAAGGATCAATCAACTAATTAATCGAAGTAATTAGGTGCATATACCTACCAAGGTGGTCAGGTCAACATTACAATGGGCCATAAAACCAACACAAACTAACGCAGCACCTAAAAAATTCAGTGTGCATGAAACATTCCATACTATCCGTGTTATTTGATTAAAAATAATGAAAAATGCCCTTAATTATTTCACTGTAAGAATTCCATTCCTTTGAACGGTACATACGAAACCTCGTATTTCATTAAAATAGGGTCAAATAGAGGGTTAATTCATTAAAAAAAGGCCTGGAATGAAGTTCACACATAAGGAGTTTCTTCAATGAATTCGTAAGAGCCATAAAAGAGTTACTTTTTTTATTAAACTAAAATAATAGAAAGACAGCGTTTTTGTTACACCATTTTCTAACGTAATAAATTCGACAAAACATAAGTCCTTCATTCAGGAGCTATTTGGAGAAGAAGAAGTCTCCTATCGGATTTTTCTTTCGCGCGGCCTCAAAACTTCCCTAGATTCCATTCGTGTGTCAGCATCCGTCCGGACTACTTCTAAATTCATGGCTGCACGGTGCTGCTGATTCCATGTTGACCCAATAAAAATGACCGGCCCAGACGACAACAGCCCTCGTGTGCCATTTCCTACAGTTTTCACCGGCAATTTAGCGAAGAAGAAGTCCCCGTCATCTTACATATTTTTCCTCTCCCCCATTCCCTTCAATTCCTTTTCGCAGGCAGCAGCCAGGAGTCTTCTCTCGTATCTGCGCTCCTTCGCCACTGACCCAGTTAGGACATTATAACAGCGAGAGATAGAAGATGTCCTGCTTCACACCGGGATCCACCGTGGATCTGAGGCGGAGAAATTCTCCATCCACGGAACACAAAGAGAGATGCTGCTAGACGCGGTGTATGACGGCCGAGTAAGCATGGTGAAAATGCATTAAGGGTAGTTTCCTTCCCCAAAGAAAACGAAACGAATTGATTGCGATTCATTATCCACCATTAGTGTATTCATAATATACAAGTTATTTGGTTTTACAAATCCCGGTTTAGACGAATGGCAGTGGTCAATTTTAACCGTATTTGAAAAAGGCCAGATTGGCGCCCATGCGATGCCACTCCACGTGACGTCACAGGGACCTAGTTTCTATACGTGTAGATAGGAGTTTTACATCGTATTAGAGATTACCAATGCATGCGTGAGACACAGAACTTAGGGAAACATGTCTTAATAATCACCTATTAAAACTGCCTAAGGTCGGAAAGTTTTCTTCGTTTGATAAGGTATTAATAGATAATCCTTATTTAAGCCATATGCTACCTGCTAGCGGGGTACTCTGCTACCTGCCAGCAGCCTGCATTGCATCAGTGCTCAAAGCCTCGCCCCAAGGTCACCTCACTTGCGGCAGCGGGAACCAGAATGACGTCAAACGGGGTTTTCCCAGCATTTATACTTAGCCGTCGCGTTTTCGCGCGCTTGAAAATGTTCTCTTTTCATCTAATCGCGAAAAATAGATATCGTCATTTAAAAATCTGGAAGCGTGAAATACGTACTCCAGGAGTAATAACCTTTCCATTTAGGCAATAAAAATAATAGGAAACCACCGTATTGGCGATAGGGATGGAAGAAGTTTTAACACTAAGATTTTAAATAGAAGGGGAATAACAAATATCAAAATTAATACGCACGGCCATCACTAGAAAGCCCACGCAAACGTGGCATGCATTTTTAAGCCTTTGTATCAGCCAAGCTGCAGCACTACATACACCAACTCATCAATTCAGAACTCTACCAATTTTTAGACCGTCATACTGCCTATCACACCGTCCCTAAAATGGTATAAGGTCACAAAGTGGTTTTACACAAGATTAACCAATATAATGATGAAAGAGATATAATAACAGAAAATTTGATCCACAATCGACTTCATCTTGTCCTTGGGAGGGTGATTATTTCCCTAAAAACCTGGAATTAAGTTCATAATTCTATCATAAAACTAACACGCATCGGTAAAAAACTCAGAAGATTTACATATGTAATCACCTTAACTTAACACAAGGACGCTTGTAGGAGCGATTTCTCTTTACTCGGCAATGTGATTTTACAAACTAAGCATTTTATCAGAATTCAGACGAGAAATTTAGAGGATACATAATGTTACATGATGGTGGACGCATAATTAAAAAATTAAATACAAATTTATCGGTAGGCCCATTTATAATTTTAGGTGTAAACTTCCATCAATTAATCTAAACAGCAAAGATGGAAGCATAAGATAGGATTATAAATCATATTTATGTTATGAACATAAATGTAGCACTTCATGTTAGATTAATGGCCATTACGTGACAACGACTGCATAAAAAGATCAATCTATCAATAGGAAAACTAAGACTCATCAACGAGAATTTGTAATCCGCATATTTCCATTGGTATGAGAATTATTCATCATTATTGATATTCAGCAAAAGCACACCAGTTCAATGAACTTCGATGTAATAGTTTTCATTTCTTTCTCATCTGATGGTTGTGAATAAATCATACGCAAGTCGAGGTTGAATAATTTATCAGATTCCATAAAAATCATTTATCTAAAATAATAATAATCGATGTATTCTTTTAAACTAGAATCGAAAGCTTTTTCTGCTGTGTTTACGACATATTTAAAGCAAACTTTTGATAGTCATCGATTAAATATTCATTGAGCTCATGCAGGGTTTGTACCTACTGTCCATTTTTAAAGTTCATGCTTTTAGCATTAGCGATAGCAAAATTTCAATTTTCAACTGCCCTGTCCAAAAAAAAAGCTTAAAACGCCATTTCCTCATGGAATTTAAGATGTAGCTATTGAAATTGAGGACTGAGGGACGACTTTCGATGCATATTAATATAAATGGTTTTACTTCACTGCGCCCATCTGAGAATATAAAATATTTGAACATCTAATATAATTCCGTATTCGGAACCAAAAATACCACACGCAATCAATTCTACAAATTATAAAATAAGCAATTAAAATAAAACACATTTTAAAGTGCATCACCTGACCTCAAAATTCATTTAATATTTTTAAGTAAAAAATAAAACCACTTTTTTGACTGAATAGCAAGTTAAAACGTTATTTCATTAATAGACAAATAAACGAAATCGTAACCAAAACGTCATCCCTGAAATCAAAACGCAAATCCCTTATGTTAATAATAATAGTAGGTACACACTCAAGAATTTTACAACACACAAAATCGAGCCATAGTATGCAAGCTAAGGCATAAAAGAGGCTACAACTCATTAATAAAACCTTCATTAAAGACTGAAAATCTTTACGACTAGAATAAGTTTGAATTGTTCATCCTCTTAATGTGCTAAAGCCGTCCTTTGTAATTATAGACTAACGTCTTTTCAACAATAACATTTTTTCTTAATTGAGAATTATATTTTAATTTTATACACGATTTACTTCATTGAGAGGAAAACGTAAGAATTGATCATAAACTTATTCTATGACCTAAAATCCCATTCCTATGATACATTGCTATTCAGGGCTCTCACTACGAACAGTTTCAGACGCAACGTAATGTTCCAGCTAAGCAATGAGTCTTTTGAGGTCTATTTGAATAGGTACTCTCAAGAAAAAGTATGAAAGCTTTCCATTCAAAAGAGCAAGAGACCGCGCGTGTCCTTGATCTATCTTTCCTAGCTGCATTCGTACATGGTCTAGACTTAAATCCAAAAGGATGACTTCCATGAACGCAAAAACGTAGTGTCCTATATTTTCTTATTCCAAAAGCCGTATGAAGATGGGGAGGAAAAAAACTAGAGTAATATATACACGAGCCAATATTGATTCAGAATAAACTTTAGGCCAAAAATAATCCAACGGGGAAAAAGGAAGTTATTCAAAAGGCCTATGTGTAAGGTCATGATAACTACCTCACAAGCGGGCTGTGACCACGGCAAGGCTTAGTCAGCGATTCAACCTTATATATTGGTTACGGATAGGTGAGGATAAAGTTCACCCCTGAATGACATACACGCATGTGAATATCACATGAACAGGATACAAGGGGTGTCTTGGGCCCTGGGTCACCACGCACTTTGATAGTTTTATTTCTAAGAAGTGTAAGGAGACTTTGTACGGCACCCATATTATGGCCCTACATGGCCACGCTTCCCTTATTGTTAGCACCAAGAAAAACTTCTGCGTGATATATTACTAGCCTGCACCGCGAACGTCGGTGAAATTCGCGTTAATTTCCGCGAAAAAACATAGCCGTCGATAAGGGATCGAATCAGGGAAAACCTGCGGGGTACTCCGGAGATCATTACACTATAAAGGCCATTCACCTTATATGGACGATTTTCACTTTGGCAGCCATTTCATCGTTTTCTCGTCGGCTCTTCTTTTACCAATTTCATGCATTCCACAGTAACACTACAGTGTTTTATCACGCCTACATCTATATTCGCTTAAAAATCCCTCAAGCTACCCTAAAAGGCGAATGGCAGAGGGTGTTAGGACAAAATTCCTTTATATGTCCTTTTAAGGAAAAAGTGCGTGTTAACTGTGATTCCATGGGAAATTTTGATAGGAGTCCTGAAAATTTGTTATGGTGTTTCGGTGCCTGGATAGCGTAGTGTCAAGTACAACGGTTCGAGGAGCATAAGGTATTTGCAGCCCTGATAAGGGATCTTGTATTGGTCGAATGAATGCGTGAGTGTGGGTAAAGGTGTGGAATAAGTGATTTTGGTTACTTCAATTAAGAGTCTGGGATTTGGTCCCTGCGGTGAAGCTCTCAACTTCCCACACACCAAAATAGTGTAAGTTCATTGCTACAAGCTGGTCGAGCGTTGGAATGCCTTATACATTGGGTTTTTTTCATTTCATATTGCATCTTTAAGGCAATACAGCTCAATTGCCCCCCTTCCCAAATCATACACTTTACAGGATACGCTTTGAAGAAGGTTTTCATCTTTTCTTAATCAAGGTACGTCCGAAGGACACCGAAGTAAAGTTTTGCCATTCCATTCGACTGAATGCAAGTCTTGCTGTGACGTGGAGTACGAGGCGATGCAGGAAATTCATATTCAATTTTGTACTTACACTTTTTCATTGTTAACCCCAAAGTTATGTATATTATTTGGCGAGCATTTAGCATAATAAATAAATAAAAAACCGCTCCTTTAGGTCTACGTGTCAACTGGGACACGCAGGAACGAACCAGGTAAACGACTACAAAGAGAATAAATTGTAGCGGTTCAGACACAAGACGCACCACTGAAACTCCACCTAAACAATGATAGCAATCCCAGGAACAATATTGCTCGACGTATAATAATAGCTAAACAAGCTATATGAGAGGGAGAGAACACGAAGGGCATAGAGGGCTTGATGAATGGGAGCAATCAGATGACAGAAATCAGTTCCGGGAAAATATGACAGGTGCACATTCCCACAGCTCTGGAAGGCACCGCATTTATATTCATTTTTTTAAGAAAGATATCGACCTAAAGTTCCCGCTAATCTCACAACCGAGGCACCCATCCCCCTCTCTCTCTCTCTCTCTGAAGGCATCCCGTGGAACAACCGACAACTAAGCATATCTTTTTTGGAACTGCCAATCCGGCAACGCTGTATACCGCCATTTTTCTCATCCTCAATGACTATCCCCCCCCATAATACGGGAGCCCTCTCTTTCGGCAGGGCCTATTATTCGCCCGGTCCACTCCCAAACCCCTATATCCGACCGCCCCTTGTTCCCTGGCAGGTGCTGAGAAAATAAAAAAATAGAACACTTTATTTCCTTGGCCCTGCCCAAGCCTTCCATTACCCAGGCAGCGAGACCACCTGTGCAGCCGCTACCTAACTACCTGCTGAATAAAATATGGAATGGTAATTTAATCGATCTCTCCTTCCCTCTTCACACTTTCTCATATTTTTATTTGCCGCCCATCGATTCTCGTTTCCACACTGTGGGCTGGGAGGCGCCACCAGTCAAGGGAGGGGGGGGGAGAGGAGGCAGAAAATTGATAAGGCATTCAAAATTGGAAGGGCTTGATTGAAATCGGTGCGATGTTTGGCCCCCCCACTCTGTCTTCAACTCCGACTCACCTCCCCACCCCTTCATCATTTTTTATTTCCTCATTCTCCTCGCTCGGAATTAAAACTTCCTTACTTTCCCTTCTTGTTTAATGAAACAATGGGTCGGTCGGTCGAATATGCCCGGGGGATATGCAATGTACGTTAAAACCGATGTCTTTTGAATGCAACGAGTTAATTCCATACATCATTCCGGGGCTATTTCATCTACGAAGTTCGTGGTATATTTCCATTTATAAACGGTAAATTTTGAGGGTAAAAAATCATTACCCTTATGAATACAGCAAGTTCCCTTTTTTCTTTGCCTTAGCCTGAGGCTGATCCCTTGTTATTCACTAAATGTAACCAAAAATCCTAAAATAATCCGTAGGTATTACTGCAAAACTGAAGCTCATTGAGAATTTATATTTAGCCAAGTCGACACCTCCACTGTACAAACGCTCAGCAATCGCCCGACGAATCAAATCCGCTCATCTAGTAGCTCTTGTATTACTCTTGTAGTATTTGATACGGTGGGCGATTGTTGAGCGTTTGTGCGACGGAGGTATCAAAGTACATGGTACTAACGATAGCAATCGTTGTAGCATCATTAAGACTTGAAATTACGTTGTTTTTTAAGCAAAGTTGATCATTTTAATGATAATCATGAAAATCTCACGGAAATAAATAGCTAGTGACTGAATTATATGCACGGCAATATTTAGGAATAATAGTCAATACCAGGAAAGAGTCCAGAGAAAAAATCATTGGACAATCTGAAAGGTTATTTACAAGGCCAACAAGAAATCAATCAAACATTAGTATAAACGTGTAGATTACTTAACATACTACAGAATCATTAATTTTTCACCGATTCAGCTGCCATACTGTTCGTTGCCGCCGTTGATAACTCCCCTTGAACGAAAAAAAGGAACTGCCTCTAGTTCAGTCAATAGCTATTTATTTCCGTGAGATTTTCATGGTGACAACTAATGGTCATCTTTACTTCAAAGACAACGTAATTTCATGATGTAATAATGCTATGAAGATTACTAAGAATCATAACAAGTACTTGACTAAAAATAAATTCTCATCTTTTTTTAACTCAAAAAAATGACGCTTAGGGCATACCTGTAAAAATAAATATAATAGTTGGAAAGAATTATTCTAAATTAAGTAAATGAGAGCAAAAATCGTACCTTTAGAAGAAAATGTACAGAGCCGAGAGGGTAAAAAAAAATTAAACGTCTACTAAAGTCTTTCATGGTTCAAAACGTATATTATTTAATTAAAATGTTAATTTTTCACGAATAAATTGTTATGGTATTATTATTGTGCAACGATTCAGTTTTAGATTTCGTATCCTTAACACGACACTTCAATTAAATCACCATGTGAATTGTGAAATTTTTGAATTAATTTATTTAAATCTGATTCCGACATCTTTAACGTTGTCAATTTTTTTCAAAAAACATCCCATATCACTGCAGAGATGCATTTCTGGTGAGGAGGTTATTTATGACACAGCTGAACTCCTGGAAGTAGTGATCGCCTAAATGCGGACACACTCATCTAAGGATACCATGGCTAGCCATGATGAAAACATTAGGGTATCACTCGCTATGCACAAATTGTGCAATAATTCTAGAGAGAAAAAATAATTTACCCTAACTGGAATTTGAAACGATATCCGGTCGAATTTTTGTGATTACTTGTGCTATTTTTTTATTTTCTAGTACTTTTCTTATCTGGTACCTGATTTTAATGAAATTTCTAAGTCAAAACTAAAGTGACATTCGTCACATTGATTTTGATACATAAAACTAAAGGCAATATTCTGAACTTAGTTTACCCTAATTTTTCCAACAATATATTTATTTAATTTTTCCACGTTCGCACGTTTTGAGAAAACAAAATAACTGGCACTGATTTGCTTATTTTAATTCCTTCGCCCCTCCTGTGGGAAATGTATAATGCGGCCCTTACATTGAAAAGTATGGAGGCCTCTGGGCTAAAGCACTCGACCGGAATATCAGGGGATCCGGGTTCGAATCCCGGTCAAGACGAATGATTTTTTTCTCTGTAGAATTTTCGCACGGATGCACTCATAACAAAACTATTGCGAGGCCTTACATGAATATTGTAGACTATCACCGAATTTATACATTTTGCGTTCCCGTCCAAGGCTGTAATAAGCATTCTCACTTCCACGTAAAAAATGAGAATCACCAGGTTAAACCGCACGAGGCAATTAGTTTCACGGCCAACTGCACGTGGTACTCTCTCTCTCTCTAGCTTTTTTATTTTGCTCTCTCAGCACAGAAGTTTCGAGTGCGGGTATAGAAAGAAATAATGGACATGTACGGACAACACAATGCCCTCTCTCTCTCTTGTCGAGCAGCTGAAATTGGCCACAGTCGGAGAGGGATCACTTCTGTATCCTTCCCAAACGCGCTCCAATACTCTTTTTCCCTGGAGCTTTTGCTTGAAAGACTCCAAGGGGCACACATACACAGAGAAATACCCGTAATAGCGTTGCAGCAGGAGCCATCAGGCCATAAATGCATTTGAGAGACAAAGGAGCGTGCCTGTTTGACCACCGCCTTCTCGCAGCGAACAAAAGAATATCGAAAAGAGCATCGCCACGCACTTTGCTTCGGTTGGGGGAGGGCAGAACGATGGGTATGGGTAGTAAAAATATCGCTCGAGTATGAAATATAAAATGCCTATAGTAATATAAAAATCTATCGAAAATGAACCGTCACAGTACTTTCATAATCGAAAATAACCACTTATACTCCAAATTTAACGCATTTATCTCGATGATGCTTCGATCTTTTATATCACAGTTAAGATTGAATCTTTTGTATAACACTTAATTTCAAGAAATATAAGGGAGATTAGAAGCTGGATTAAATAAATAAGATACCGAACTAAGTGAAAATCTGATATAAATACTGTACAACTATTTATACGATTCTGAAAACAAATCTCCGATTTTTCTGTGAATAATATTATCAATTAGACAATACTAAGGGTTAGGTGATAGTTATGACACTACTACCGTAATGGGTTTCCCATAGTTTCGGCCCCGGAGAATCTTGACAATTCTTCTATTTTGATAGGAAAAATACGACATAATCATTAAAGAAATCAATTCAATTTAAAAAATTTAAAAAAACTGACGACTAAGATGAAATAATTGAGACCTCACACGAAGTAACATCGTCCCACAAAAATTTAAAGCCATTTCTAGATGATGCGGGCAAAAAACTTCGATTTTTCCGTGAAAAACTATGCCACACAAACATGGAGGACAATAGTATTCATTATCGCACAGTAGAGATGACATCAATTACCATTTCCTGTTTCGCTAATACCTACATTGGCCTCATACGGGAATGACTACACGGGCGCCAGGGAGATATTTGACACGAGGGTTGGGCACAAACGGTACGGCAAACGTTAAAATGTTCCCTCTGAGAGAGATAGAGAGGCTGCATTTGAGGGTATAAAACGGGGACGCGAGGTCTGAAGGCAAAGAGTGCCTCTGAGGAGTCGTACGTGGGATTTGACGCGAGCGAAAGTAGCAAGAGAGAGGGAGAGGGTGGGATCTGTTAATGGCCTTGTCACTCACCTGTAAATGGGTGTGCCGAGGTCTTCACGATACCAGAGCACGAGCAGTACCACGTCACCCTTCTCCACCGTGGAGATGTCGCACGGGAGGTACACGGGCTCGCCAGCCACCGCTTCCAAGTGCAATATGGACACTGTAGGGAGAGAGAAGTACACGAAATTAGTAACAAGACTCCATTATGATATACACCATTTACAATTTTCGTACCAACAGAATTTGAGAAGAAAAATTTCGACAGCCGCTACAGGAATAAGGCAGGTAGCCACTAGAGGCACTGAGACAACGTGATCGGCTTTAACCCTTTCTAACCCAGAGCTGCTACTAGGAGAAATCAAATTTCATGATTTTTCATTTTGAAAACTTGACAATTTTGCACTCAATCATAAATATCGTGGAGGCTAAATATTTTGTAATTAAACTTACACCACAAAATAATATATAGTTTAGATATTTACTAAATATGGCTGAAAATTTATACATTTTTGATGTTGCTTAGAAGCAACATTGGGCTATAATGGGTTAAAAGGCGCTACACCTGCTCCGACCAACCACCCAACTGTCGGGACCAACTACGTAGGCGCAGACGCGAGGATTGGACGGTGTGTACGCCTGTCGCCCGACGAAAACAGACGGACCCGACGGTCGGGCGGTTGGTCCTGTCAGACCATCCAACCGCCGACCGCACTACCCCGATTTTTGTGGCGTCGTAACGTCTGTACCGTTATCGGTTATTTTATCCGTTGATTTCAGGTTTGATTTTGCCAAGAAATTCCATGAAACACGCTTCGTCCACCCTCAAATAATTTCGGAAACCATTTCCATCCAATTCTTTAAGTAAATTCATTTGGGTGAAACTTCAAGCAGCCACCTGACCAGCCAAAACGCAGAGCCAACACCAGCCGAAACCAACTTCACTCCACGTGACCACGTTGTGCACTGAGGAAAATTAGGTAAGTTGGTCTGGTCGGGTGAATTGGTTTGGACGTCTGTAGAGCTGACCCAGACAGGGATGGTGATGGCTGGTTCGGTCGTGTCGGATGGTCGGGTAGGAGCGTGTGTAGCGCCTTTTAGGTGGCTTGAAAAATCAAGATGGACAGAGTGGAAATACTGTTACCTAACACAAACTCCAGGCTTACACAAAGGTTACACCGTAAACTATCTAATATGAATTGCTACAGCATTTAAGTGTTTGCACCCCATTAGAATCGAAGCAAGGACTCTGGGACACAAAATTCCAAATTTCATCACAGACTAAACGCCTGGTTACACGATACATTAACACGTACGGGTAAATGTCTAAATGTATGAACGTGTGAACGAACACTAAAATGCACCGTGAGACCAACCAACTTATGCGAATGCATGAACGGAAAATAGAACCTGTTCTGATTTGGTTCATGCATTCGTACATGTTCCGTTCCGGTCCACCAAAATCGTTCACGCAAACGTACGTTAACATGTACGTGTTAATGCACCGTGTAAACAGGCATTTACAGTCTTTCATAGCGACACGGAAAATACATTAGAACATCGCTGTCTTTTTTGGCCCGACAGAAGCGATAAATTAAGAGAGATATTTTGTCGAACGGATAGGTACAGGAATTCGTTTTTCTTGCGAACAAAAAAAGGATTTTTAATACAATATAGGTGTTTCCGCAGCTCCTATTAATTTCCTCCCTTTCTAATCACTTCTATTTGCTGATGGCTGTTGTTCGAAACACCTGCCATCGGATGGAATGGGAATTCCGATCCTGATCACAAACTCTAAATTTATACCAAGGTTGCGCCGTAAAATATCGATTACGAATTGAGACACGTCATAAAAATTGAAACATGGACTCTGCTACTATGAATTTTAGTAAGAATATTTGCTAGATGAGTTGCAACAAAATACATTAACTTAAACATAGTAAAGGCCGGGATTTTTCCTTCTATGCCGATTGATTGGCAAAAATTTGCGATGGCACAAATAGATGTAATTACGGATATGTGATACTAACAATGTAAAAGCATCCTATATTCTACATGTACATTAAGAAATGTAACTTTCGCCTTAAATTATCAATGCAAAGTTAAACATGGGAGTAAATTTAGCGAATTTTAAACAGAAATTCCACAGTCTGAAGGCACCTTTTGGAAGGAAGGAATGAATTCATCATGAAATCGAAATTGTATTATAAAGACATTCTAGGAGAAAATATTTGGTTTTGAAGCCGAGTTGAACAGTTTCTCAAATACAGAAACTAAATTTGATAAAAAGGCACATAAATTCGCTGTCCCTCAATTGAGAATCGCCGAAAGCGTTGATGTATTCAGAGCTAATAGCCAGCCATATTCCCCACAGCTGAATTTCTAACCATTTCTTATCCCCGGCGCTAAATAGCTTGGGAAGAGAGACAAGCATAACAAAGCAGCAAAACATCAAATCACTTAATTTACGGTCAGGCGAGCTTAAATATACGTTCATAACGTAACATTTGTTTTAATTCTAAGGTAAATGCATGGAGTAAGTTTAAAGCAGGTAATACATTTTAAGAATATGTAATTATATAAGGCTACGATAATAAAAAAATACATTTATGATTAAAAATAAACAGTAAAAATTACGACTTCACAGTTAAATTTCAGAAATAACATCAAGCGAAGAGCCAATAAAATAGGAGGGGAATTCAGACGGATGAAACAAGTTTAACGAAAAAAGGGTTGAAGGTAGGCTTGCATATATCACACTTTAATGCGACTATTACTAAAGCCATTCCCGAGGGAACCAAATAGACTCGGGGTCATTTTAAAATCCTTAGCCTCGAGAATGGAGTGCGGAAAAACCTCTTCTCTATACCCCCTGAAGATTAAGAGCGACACGTGGAATTGGAGAAATAGGCCTCGTGAAGAGCTAAGCAGCTCCACCTAGGGTGAGGGATCACCACCACATTGGGCCTCACTCCCAACCATCCCTTCTTTCAGCCCTTATCTCTCCCTCCGCCCCGCCCTTATCCAACCCGACCATCTACTTCCCGCTTCTTTTTCCTCTTCCTTCCTATTCTCGTGGCGTGGTCGCGCCGTGTTTCGCGATGCATCATGGCGAAGATAAACGGAGCTCAGGACGAACGGTGGCGTCTCACGGTATTCCCGTGTTAACTGGATTGAATTAAGCTCCCCTTCTTTCTTTCTTACTCTCTTCCTCGGACCTCCGCCGGGGCTATCGCACCCTGGCGGAGGATACGGCAAGTAACAAATGAGGGACGAATTGCAATCGCGCAGTGCATCTCGAGCGTGCAAAAAAATATGCCGAGGATTCCCTCTTCGGGGAGCCTTGGAATATGGGGCGCGCTCTCGATAAAATCCTAGGGTTTTATACGACGTTTGTCATCCCAGACCAGGTGAAAACCTTCCTGGGGTAAAGTGTATCCTATTTCAAAAGCAATGGGTGTTTAAGACGAAACGGTCAAATTAAATTAAGTGAGGAAAAAAATTGAAAATACCTCTTTGTAAGAGGATTTAAAATGCCTTGCATAATGGCACGCGATCTTTGAAGAATACAGCGGATTCAAACGATGTATTTCATTCTATAATTCGATAAAATTTCTTTAGTCTAAAACGATTCTTTTTCACGCGCACTTCGTAAAGATCTTTTAAAGATCACGCATAAGAATTGGGACGAGAATGAAAAGGATTGAAAATCCCTAAGAAATCGGTGAAGTTGTAAAAGGAATAACTTCTAAAATTTAGGTTTTCCCGGCGTATAGATTGATGAAAAAATGGATGAGTCTGCCATCGAACTAAACTATTAATAACTATTGAGATCGAAGTGTAAAGGAGGCAACTGCTATTAGCCTTGAGGAGAAGAGCTTAAAAAAAGATAAAGGCTTCCAACTGAGCAGTGCCTGGAATGCCATAATTAATCGCTATATCCGCACAAAACAATAACGGCAACCAGGGGTATGAATAAATAAATAAATAAGTACCGTAAAAAGTACCATAAAGAGTAAACCCCTGATGACGATGGCAGATTCAACCATTGAAACGTTGGGAGAATTAACCCAATACCACACCCGGTCGGTATCCCGAGAAATTTTTCATCAAAGGAATAACTAATTACCGAAAAAAAGAGGCAGCACTAATGTCCTGCAAACCAAACATGCCATGGGAGAAAGGATTATCGTCCTAATCGACGAACGCAGTTGAGTGCATAATGTCTCAATACAAAGTATTATGCAGGGATTTTGGGATAACTAAAATATCTCAGCCATTGCCGGAATTTGACTCTTACTTTTTTGATCGTTAAGTCAACCCTAACTGACCACATTAATCTGATTCTCTTTGGAGGACACATCACTTATCGTAGAGTGGCAATTTTTGGTAACGCATTACTAGTTTTACCACTGTTCCATGCATAGGTCAATTTATGTTGCAAGAGGTGCAGGGTAATATTCATGATGGTCGACTCAAAAAAGCGTTAAATGTTTCTCATGATAGCGTTAGTTTAAAGGTTTCACCATTAAAAATACCATCAATCCAGTAGGAACGATGTTACGTCTTAGGAATTAGAAATCACGGCTGTTCCCTGGAGTGAATCGGAAAAATAAAAAATAATTTAATATTCCTTCACTGGAATATCAATGGATTAATATAGTGGTTCCCAACTCTTTAAACCTACAAGAAAATCGAGTCTGGAAGTCAACGCTGTGCTGGTTGTCCCCCGACAGGCATATCTAACAGATATAATACTTCCAAAGCAGCTGCCTCCTAAAAACTTTAAAGAAGTTACGTAATGCATTTATGTAGAGCAATTCACCAATTGCCTAATATTGGTTTCACCACATCATGGTCGACGAACACTGCCTTCTTGATCCTAGGTCGAACGCGATAACAGAAGATTTACGCCTTATCAATAATAAGTTTATTGTTTAAATTCATCAATAGTAAATTATGGATATTTCATATGCCTGGATCATCTATAAAGACTCAAATATTGCTTCCCGTGCAGCCAAATGAAGTGAGTTCTGAATGAGTTCACATGAATTCATCCTGAATACTCGGCAACATACGCCTCAAATGTAGGCTCCCTGCACTACTTCCACGTGTTGTTATTGTCTCCAATCCAGGCATTGTACCAATCGCCACTGTTCCGTACCAAATTTCTCACAGAATGAAATCAATGTGACATTCAATTTTAGCAAGCACGAGTTGAACCAGGATCACAAACAATTCGTAACAACTGTAAGATAGAAATAACAAATCAAAAGGCGTACTAAGCGTGCATTTTGTGAGTTCGTGAAAGTGATGATACAAAGAAAATTTGCATTACCCAGATTCTGCTGGTTACATAGCGAAATGAAAGAGCTTGGGCGAAGGAGTTTACAACTATGTAATTGAAAGTTAAGGTTTAAACAATTTAATTTCATCAGGATAATATTTATTTTGATAGGGTCTATTGAACTTTATTCTACAAAAATAAAATAATTCCACCGCAGTGGCGAAAAACACCCAAACAAAGAACATTACAAAAACCGAAACAAACAGATGTACAGACGAATAAATTCCATTCCTACAGTTATTTTAGGGCTAACAAGGACCTAATAGAGGGCCAACTAGTTGTTGGTTTAAGTTAAAAGCAGATGCAGGGAAAATATAAAGAAACACATTCCTATGTCTACGGACTTGTATTTCAAGTTTATTTTTTTAACGAAAGTATTTCACCGTTTCTGACTCATCAGGTGTACGCATACATTCAGGGCTGATCTCTTGAATCGAATCGAATCTAGATCAAAAATATTTTCCTTATTCTAAGCCATCAACATCATCAAATAAAATGTACCTCATTTCATTTTTTGATTGATATTGGCCGAAAATCTAGTTGGAAATCGAGGATGGTACAAACACATATAAGGTGCAAAATAAGATATATTAACCTAAGATGCTAAAACGATGCCAAAATAAATATTGCCGTTTAAATATCATTATAGCAGGCATAAATGGCAGATGTGTATCATCCACTGAAATAATAAACGATGGTAAAATTAAGGACATTAGTTAAATATACTTATGATGCCATGATTCATCAATTAAAGCTACATCAAAGTAAACGTAAGTTGTTAAGGATAAATGAAATCAGTTCTTCAAGTAAAATAGAGATAAATGGTAGCATTAAAAATTTAATTAAAGCATTGTATAAAAATATCCTGGATCGCAAATGAATAAGAGGGCTACCCGTATGCCAAAATGTTGTCAATAAACATTGACACACTTTTTTGGAGGAAAGACCCGACAATGCCATGCGAAAAAGTAGCAACTTTCGCAAGGGAACATGTCGAAAATGGAGCACCACCTCGTGATCTCTCGAATAAGCACACAACAAGGGAAGCAGGGTGGGGAGGGGGGATGAGGGAGGGAGGGAGGTGGCGGGAGGGTAGACGCGGGGTTAAGTGGATAATGGGGGGCCTAGGTTGACTCCTTTTTTATTCGGGAGGATGGAGAGAGGGTTGAGAGAGAAAAAAATAAGAAAACTCGAAACCATGCTCTTTTCAGCATGTGCGTGCCAGAGCGCAAAAGAGTGGCGCGAGGGGCATTGTGGGTAGACACTCGCGAGTCCCTTGCGCTCGGAGCATCCGGGGATGAAGTGGCGTCATTCATATTTTTCCTCGCTCATTTTTTTTTTTATTCAGACCGCTCCCCTACTCCCCTCTCCGCCCTGTGGCATTCTCCCCCTCCCTGCCCGGTCCCGACTCCACATCGATCCAACGTGCTTCCTCGCGGTGCAGCTCTGGGTTTCCACGGCGCTGCCGGCGGCACGAGGAAATAAAAAACTGTAGGTTTTGATGCTATAACAAAAATTAACTCACGGCAAAAAAAAACAGGCATGGAAAAAAACTGAAGACCATTCTCCTTCGCAAAAAATATTCAAGTCAAAAGTTATTCGGACTTATAATATTTTGACGCTGAAAGATAAGACGAAGCAGAATGAAAAAATACAGGTTTGATGCTATAGCAAAAATTAACTCATGGCAAAAACAGCTATAGAAAAAACTGAATGCAAAAACGTTCAATTTAAAAGTTATTCGGACTAACAATATTTTGGCACAGAAAGAAAAGACGAAGAATAATAAAAAATATTTGAATGCTGCAACAGCAAAAATATACACTGATTAAGAATTTAGCTGCAAACATTTTCAACGCAAAAAATATTTATGGTACATGTTATTCGGACTGAAAATATGTGACACTGAAAAATTAGTGGAGACACGAAAAAGAAGAGAATGAAAAATATAAGTTTGATGCTAAAGCAAAAATTATCTAATGGCAAAAAAATAAAACAGCTATGGAAAAAACTAAAATAATATCTCCTACGCAAAAAGAGTTCAAGTAAAAACGTCTTCAGTTAGATAATATTTTGACACTGAAAGATAAGACAAGAGCAGAATAAAAAAATCAGGTTTAATATTACAGCAAAAGTTAAAACAGTAAAAACAGAAGAAAATAAAAAAAATATTAAAATTAAAAGTTATAATGGATGAGAATTTATTGAATGTAGAACTTAAAACTGAGGAGAATAAAAAACTGAAGGTTTCACGCCCTTGCAAAAATTAACTCAGGGACGGAAAATGTCTCATGAAAAAAATTAAAAACATTAGCGAAGCAACAAATATTTAAGTTTTGAGAAAAATAACTGACAATAAATTTAATGTGGGATATAGGAAAATGTTTGAGCAACTTTAAAAAAATATTTGGGTTGAAAAACGAAAATAAACAATTTAACTACCGTACAGATAGAACAGCAGATGGGAATTTAATTGACGCATTTCTAGAGGTCAGTCACGCATTTAATTCACCTCCTTAAAGTGTGCACGTTTTAGCTAAAATACTCACATTTCATAATTGCAATGGACTAGTAGAAACCCCTTAAATCACCTCGGATAAAATTTTACCACCTTTAAGATTTTTCGCGGTTGTTGGAAAAGAAGGAAAAATAAAAAACTCCCACGAACCCAAAATAGAGTAACTTTCAATGAAAACAGTATATGCTGAGATAAAATTGTGCCTTAAAAAACCTTACGGTAAATATTCAACGCAACTGCGACAGTAGAAAAGGCATCAATAGAAAATAACCAATGTGATCACGAACCTAAAATAAATACAGTTCTATGATCACTGAAATCATCAAAGCTGTGCGTATCTATTTACTACAGACACGTAACAACGAATACCCTGCGGCCAAATTGAACACAAGAATAAGTGAGAGAATCTAGGATCGCTATTATCCGCGAATGGAGGAGTACGAAGAATAACAATGGAGGGAGAAGAAGCATCTCTTTGCTGAGGAATGTGACGAGGTAGATTGAGGGAACACGGGTCATAATTACGAAAGAGACAAGTTTACGATGGGCCCCTTTCATTTCCTCCAGCGACCATCTTGTCGTCGTCTCCACTATTCTCTCTTTTCTGCGCTCTGCACCCGGACTGTAAACAAGACCCAACCCAAGGCAGTTTTACACTCATTAATGGCGTAATTATACGTACTGCTTGTAACACTTCGTTTTGTTGTCGCGCCGTCGTACGTGGCGAGGAATTCATAGGGCAAAGGAAAGTTTTTTTTCTCGGGGAAAAACTGCTTCGCACACCTACCAGAAAACTCCTGTACGTCACGCTAAATTTGGATTGTCAATATTTTATCCCCCAGCTCTCAATGATCTTACCGTTCTGCATACACTTAAAAATAAATAATTATGCATTAATTGAATCGAGGTATTCACTGCCGGATACACTACCAAATTATTTCAAATGCTGAATCATAATCACTTAGAAACGGTGCCATTCGTAGTCTTGGGCGTAACTTCATGGAATCGACTTGACATAGTGAAATGTAAAAATTCCACAAAACTTTCTAATTCCACCTTAATTAGTGCATTGTAAAGCTTTTACATTTCATTTGAAATGAAGTGTTAAAATTATCAACTCATCACATATACGCCATCATTATTACCAAATATTTCAAACCATAAAGAATAAAGTACGCTCACAAATTCAATATTAGTATTTAACAAGGATTGATATTTCCTACAGAAATTAGATATTATTATAAATATTTCCCCGAATCTTTATTTCGACTATAACCAGATATTGTGAAGCCAGTCGCTGTTACTCTTCGACATCATGCAAAAATATACGTTCATCAAACATTCTTTTAAAATTAAATACACCAAAGGATAAAGTTCGCCATGAAAACATTTGACTTAGCCGCGATTCGAACCCGGATCTCCCGATTGCCGGTCAGGTATGTTAGCTATTTACACCACCAAGCCATTTTCTCAGAGCGGACTTCGGGATGGGTTCTACCGAACAAAATATTGACGTCACAAAGTCAAATATTTTTTCACGGCGAAATTCATCCTTTGGTGTAATTAACTTTGCACTCGTGCGCGTGACTGCTTACAAAATCACTTGTTCCAGCAGTGCTTTAAAAAATTCTTTTGTCAAGGTAAATATTAACTCCACAGCGACATAAATTTCCTTGCGCGAAAAAATCTACGGATAAAAAAAATCATTCGCCTTGACCGGGATCCGAACCCAAACCCCCGATTTCCGGTCAGGTGCTTCAACCAGTTAAGATACCGAGGGGTCATTCTCCCTCGTGGAAATTTTTTAGGACTATACCGGACAAGGTGATATGGGCGGCTGAGCATATGATGCCACAAGCAGTTCAAATCGCGCGCACAGCCAGAGGGCAAAGCCCGAACTTCGACTGCATAGAGGCGGTCGCTTTTGACTAATTTACGTATACCGGGACTAGCCACGGCAATAACTTTACGGAGTCATCCGCAATGCACAAATTGTGCGAATCCCGGTCAAGGCGTATGATTTTTTCTCTAAAGTTATCACCTTGGCTAGTACCGGTACACTTAAACAATAAATTCCCTTCCTACAATAAAAATCTGAAATCGATTAAGATTATAAAAATTCCCAACCAGATCTATGCGAATACGAAAAAAAATGCTCTGCTAAAAGTAACTAAGGTAACACTGCATGCGTTCATCACACATACCCGCAAATATCAATTGCTTAACAAAAAGTACAGCTTAGCGGGAGGACGATGAAAAAGCTTAACCGCCGCCAAACAAAGAGTTTTATTTTCCTTTCAAGCTGAGAACAAATAAAAATGATGGCGAGGAAAAATTGTTCCCCATATTTTACGCCGACCGCCGCGCCGCTCCGGGTAGCTGCCCACACGTTGGGCCATTCAACTCATTTTGCTGAAATCGCCCTACCTGCCTCAGCCGGTATCAATTAGCGAGCGCTCTCTTCCCCCAAACCATTTCACTCGGTTGGCGCCAACCGGCCGAACCGGTGAAATGGGGCCGGTTGGGCGAGAGAGTGCAAGTTGAAAGGGGCCGCCGCGCGAATGAGAGAAGAGGTAAAATGGGGCAAGGATTTAAGGGAAGGATCCACACACCTTTTTCAAAAACGCCCCATTCTTCTTCTACGTCACCCACACACATCCTGATTTCAATCATTTCCTTTTCTCCCGCCTTTACCACGGATGCGGAAGCCACACGCATTCTACCTCCTTCATCCACTTCTACGATCATTCTTAATGCATTTCCTATGGTATTTCCTCCACGGGAATCATGGTACACTAAATAAGGAATTAAAAAGAAAGATTCTGCTAGAACTTAATATAATCAACGATTCAGGTAATTCCAATGTACTTCTAAGGTTATTCAATACCAAATAGGCTGTGCAAGCAATTAGGAAACTCAAAATAAATAATTTGGCTCGGCACTCAAGTACGGAAAGTAACTGGAAAATTACCTAAGACAAATCAATTCTTAAGTCACAATATAAGGAAGTTTCAACATTAGCGTCCCAACTGAAGAAACGGAGCGCTTTTTCGTACCTTTTTAATAAATATGACATTAATGTCAAGCGAACGAGGTGGGGATTCTGAAATTATCTTCACATGGATCAGGTTATACATTAAAATCCATAGTTCGGAGACGGGATTTATTTGACTAAGAACAACTGGAATATTTGAACTTTCAGACATATCCGACGCCGAAATAAACATAATAGAAAAAATTTATTTGTCCACCCTTATTATCGTGTTCATCACTCATCGCTTGAGATTCTTCCGCAGATATGGCAAAACTTAATGAAAATGAAAAAGCAGGAGCAATTTCCACAATTTTTACATTATTAATACTACCGGTTTCGCTTTTCAGCATCATCAGGTACCTGAAAAGCGAAACCGGTAGTATTAATAATGTAAAAATTGTGGAAATTGCTCCTGCTTTTTCATTTTCATTATATCACGTTTCCACTCCATCTCACCTGAAACCTCAGACTATATGGCAAAACTTCTTAAGCATGAGAAAATAGTACCTTTTTTCTTGGCATCGCATGAATATGTATTTCAGGGAGATAAAATAAAAATGTAACATATAGATTTCAGTGGCGAAGGGCTCTCAAAAATATTTTTCTAGCAAAAATATCGAGCAACCTGTCTGCAAATTGATCAACTGAAGAAATAGGTTCATAGAAAAAGTCGGCAAAAATATTTCCCAGCAAACGATTTTATTTTTGACGCTTATTGACTGACATAAGTAAACCCGAAAAACTGACGAGTTGAATACACCGTAAAAAATACATGAGCTAATTCTCATGATAGATTGAACCAGGAAAACATACAAGCAGGATAAATGGTTTCCGTCCTCCTGCCAAAGTAAAGAAATACTGTTGCACTCCTATCCCGACAAGAGCAAAACATAACTCCTCCAGTCCAAAGAAACTAAAATTCCACTGACAACCATTAAAACACGATGAGAGTACAAGAAGTTTTACGATTTGTTCTTTTTGGCGAAATATCAACGACTTCGAGAACGCGAGGATTTCTAGCCTCGGTGAATTTGCCCTAGCCTCCATCGATCAAGAGCATTCCAGCGGAGCCCAAATCGCTTTCTTGTGTCGTTCTCTGAAAGCCACACGAGTGACTTTTTCCCTTCCCTTCATCGACTCACACACTCCCCCTTGCTACAGCCCTCCCACTATCCATCACGGCTGTGAAGGGTACACTTTCACTGTCACCCTCCATCCCGCCCACACATGCGCGCCACACACGACCAACATAATAAAAGAAAAATTCAGTCCGACTGGACGTGGATGACACTTCATAAGCGGACGTGATGGGGTTTTAGTGTATCGCTGACGGATCGTAATAATGTGACAATTTTTTTTCGACCGCCACCGAGTTTAAATTTATTTTTTAATTATTTTTTTATAACCGTGATGTAACATCGTCGAAAAAAGAAACAATTGGAAAGGGTAGGAACATATTTGTGTGCGATAAGCCCACAACGAAATTCACATGAGGAAAGTTCACGCCCACTCCCTTATTGGTTCCAATTTGAGCTCGCTTGACACATCCATGCGTGTATCATCGCTGTAAAAATATTACCACCCTAATTACTGTTCCAGTATCTAATGCATTACCATAAATAATCCCTTAAATATTATATGAAGAGCACGTAACTAATGGAATGACGCCGCAGAGCCTTTCAACTCCCAGTTCAGTACATCACCGATGATAGCCTAACGATAGAATTTTCAAGCGCAATTAAGCACCCTTTCTGTGTTTTGTGAATAGATATTAAAATAATTTAAAATAGATACAACTTAAAATCAGATTAGATTCCATGATGCTATCTTTTTAACTTTTTAATTCTTATTCAAAAATGAGTGCCTGATTTTTGATCGTCATAATTAGGTACATTTCAGTAACTTGAATGAGAGGTGATGGAGCATTGGCAAGTTATTACCTAATGGTATCAGCAGCAAGGAAAAAATCCAGGAACATGACTCCGACCACTTACTTGCATAATCAAACATGATAAGACAGTATGTGTGCTCTAACAGATCAGTGATTAAGTATCATCGTCATCACTGGTCAACAATCCTAGGATTGGTTTGACGCAGCTCTCCACTCAGTTCTCCTATCAGCTAAACTTTTCATACCAAAGTATTTCTTCTCTTTCATATCCTTCTTTACTTGTTCCATATATTTGGTTCGAGGTCTTCCTTTTCCGTTCTTGCCTTCCACTTGTCCCTCGACGATTGTCTTCATCAAGCCATTATATCTCAAGATGTGGCCTATAAGGTTGTTCCGTCTTCTTATTAAGGTTTTCATGAGGCTTCTCTTCTCTCCTACTCCTCTTAGAACTTCCTCGTTACTAAATCGGTCGATCCATTTGATAATCATCATTCTTCTGTAGCACCACATTTTGAAGGCCTCTATCCTTGCTTTCTCCGCTGCGGTCATTGTCCATGCCTCATTTTCGTATAGGGGCATACTCCAAATGCATTGTTTCTTTACTTCCATATGTAAGTTTCCCGCTGTAAGCAGGTCTCTCAATTTGGTGGAATAATCTCTTCACCTGGGCTATTCTGCTGATAATTTCTTTCTTGCTTCTCCTGTCACTAGTTATCTTGCTTCCCAAATAACCGAATTCATCCACCTCTATCAGTTTTTGCTTCCCTATTTTATTGTTAGTCTTGACTTCTTCTCTTCTGCTGCATACTAATATATTGGTTTTCTTCGTACTTATTTTCAATTGATATTCACCCATTACCCTACCCATATTAACCAGAATATTTTTCAAATCCTTCCCTGTTTCTGCTATAAAAGCTATGTCATCGGCAAATCTTAAGTATACTCAAGGAATTTATCAATTATTCTGAAACAAAAGTAAACGAAGCTTAATTACATTGAACAGCTGACAAGCTGAAAAATGATGTATTATAATACACAAAACACGAATCTCTGGAGGCCTCGAACGGACTTCGAGTAACTTCGAAAGAATTGTCATAAATACCGTCGGTGTACAATTCTGTGCCTTCAATTAATATCTTTGATCCCAGAAACCCATACAAACAAAAAAATTAACGTAATAAACAGGAAAAAAAACTCAATATTCTCGGAACAATTACTTTATTTTGTTACTAGATAATTTTTTGATCGTTTTAAAACTTATATACTTGGAAAAAAGTTTAAAAAGATGATCAACTGGACACAGAAATAAGGGCATTATATCAGGCAGTTATGGTAAAAGGCTCTATGATTCAATTTACACATTGAAAAATAAATGCAGATATTTTCACATAGAGTATTCATTTACATTTCGCAGGAACAAAACCTGACGAGATCACAAACTACGACACTTAATGAACAGAAGAATTGCATAACTATACGGGAATTAGATTTTAGATATTAAAGACATATTATAGGAATCATACATGCAACAACATAAAGAACACGACTATATAATACACAAAAAGGAAGATTGCTACGATTTCACGTCGAACAGCATATGATTTTATCATTTTAGCTTTGTATTTCCTCCATTGATGACAACTGATCCCATTCATGGAAGATATCCGCACTTGATGTCGATGCAATCCAAACAACTCGCTTCCTTGCTACATTAGAATTGCCCTCGTTACGAAAAAAAAACCTGGCATGGATACGATCAGAAACAAGGACAACAACCTCGTCTAAAAATCCAATTCCGTGAAATAGAACCGGGAAATAAATGACAAAGAGGGCTCGAGAAACCCAATCCAATTACGAGCGATTGCAGCAACAGAAAAAGGCTTGAGTTCACCATTCAGCGGAGCCGGAGTGGAGCACTTCTTTTGTCCACAATTGAAAGTGGCGTGATTGAAATAGTGCCACATAGAGTCGGGTTACACCTAGAAGAGGCAGGTACAGAATCCAACGGATACGTAGAAGGTAGGAGTGAAAAGACAATTACTGTTAATGGTGATTGAATGAAAAGCGTTGTGAGAACTAAGGCCAGCCATTGAAGACTGGTCGGTCGCAAACAATTTCGACTAGCCAAAGACTTCGACCCATCGAGTTTGAAATGCGATCGTGTCCCGTACTAAAGGACCTCGTATAGTACCGCGGTAACAACCAACGTGCATTCAAACGACCCAGTAACCAAGTGCTGCACTCGTGTACCGAGAATTGAAGACTCGTCTGAATATAAATAGGAGATTCATCGTTAAAACTTTCGCGGGTGCTCGTCATTATGAATCAAAACTTTTGGGCTATGTCGCTGCGACAATTCTTGGGTGGCCCCAATGTTTCCCGACCGATGCTGGTCGCTTTTTCAAGGGTTTTTTTCAGATTGTTGTCTGTCATTCAGTTGTCATCAACGGAGGAAATACACAGCTAATGATAAAATCATACACGGCTCAACGTGAAATCGTAGCAACCCTCCTTCTTCTGTATTATATAGCCGTGTTTTTTATGTTAATGTATGTATGATTCCTAAAATATGTCTTTAACCGATCGTGTGCATGGCTACCAGCAAGCTTCCCTATTTCGACCCTTTTGCACCGTTTGTAAATAGCAGTATTTGAACAGAAGTTATGGCGAGAAAACCTCTCTTTATTTTTATTTCTTATTGTATCGGCCGATTCTGACGACGCTCATGAAAATCGGGTCCGTATTGAATGTAAAGCGTGCTGTTATTGAATTTTTGTGTACAGAAAAAGAAACCGAGGTGAACATTCATAAATGTTTGTGGGCAGAATATGGCAAGGCTGCAGTCGGCAGGACTGAAGATGGGCGATGGGTAAATAATGTTACAGCCTCAAGAGATGCAGAAACAGAGTTCAATGATCAGCCACGCTCGGCATGGAAACTTCTACAAGACAAGAGATTTTACCAACAGGGAATAAATTCTCCCCCAAAATGCTGTCGCTAGGCCTTAGAACGTAATGGGTACTACGTAGAAAAATAGGGCATGTAAAAGACATGTTGATGCATATTGTCACCAAATTCTGACTCTTTAAAATAAATATGTTCTGAGAAAAAAAATAAGGGACATTACTTATTGAACGACCGTCGTAATTAGGCGTCCAGCAAAATCAATAAATAGCCATAAGTTTCCTACTGCGAAACTTAGGTAACGTACACGCGACATAATGTAGTCTGAGTCGACACATAATGCCTAACGATACATGCATGACACAAATGCACATCTATTGACACATACCTAGAGCATTTAACTAGCCTGACGTTAATAGTAAAAGTAGAAATGCACCATGTTGATGGCAACTCACCCACTCCAATTGTAGTATGCCACTTCTACGAATCCGGCGTCGGGCATAATTTGGAGACACAATGATTCAACGTGAGCTAATATGCACTTGAGAAAGGGGTTTTTTAAGGGCAATTGCGACAGCTCTCGCGGAGCCCTCTAGGGAGGAAATTGCGTGTAACCTAAATGGTAATTAGTTTAAGAGTCCCGGCCTCCGCGTAAAGCTATTCAGTTGTTTTGTTCCGAGGCTACCTCACTCCTCACACCGTCCACTCCTCCACCGCCCACACCGTAAATAGAATAATAGAAGAAGAAAGGACACCATGCATCACAGAAGTCAAGGATGAACACGGTTGTTGGACCTTGTAATGAGACATTGCAGAATTGTGGGATACGCAACGGGAGTAAGAATTGGTGGAAAATCACTCGAGAAAGACCACTGAAAAGGTATCCAGAACAGATGAAGAAGGACATGGGTACGAGAAGCGTCAGGGAGTGTAATAGGGATACATTTTTGGGCCACAATACACTAATATTAGAATTGCAATACTATGTCCGTAAGCTAGTAATAGAGTACTTCTCTCAGGCACCTTTTACCCATAAATGGTCAACTTCATCTAGTCATATTAATCCAACCTATATTTAATTTTAACCAAGATATTAGTATGCAGCAGAAGAGAAGAAATCAAGACTAACATTAAAATAGGGAAGAAAAACTGATAGAGGTGGATGAATTCGGTTATTTAGGAAGCAAGATAACTAGCGACGGGAGAAGCAAGGAAGAAGTTATCAGCAGAATAGCCCACGCGAAGAGAGCATTCCACCAAAAGAGAGACCTGCTAATAGCGGGAAACTTAAATGTGGAGGCAAAGAAACAATTTATGAGAACCTACATTTAAAAACCGAAAGAACCGACATCTTACGATAAATGACTGTGGATATTGATGATAATAATGAGTTGTGATCAAAATAATACGGATCAGAAAAATAAAGCAACAGCACAAATATGGTTTTTAATACTTGCTGGATAGAGATACTGGAGATTTAACTATCAGTAGAACAGAAAAATTCTCCAATCAGTGACTCTCACCACATTCGAATTTAACATCCATGAACAAAAGGCATGCAGATTTCACATCATTATAATTTTCTAAATGTTATAATTTTCTTCAACGCAGCTCAAAAAGGACGTTTAAGACTTTTGCATCATCAGCGTGATTGGAAATTAACAATTTACGATCCAACAAAACAAATTACCTGAACAAGAGTGGCTTAAACATGTGAGAATATCCATTACTAGGAATTATAGGCAAGTAATCATAAAATACTATATTATAACTAGTGATCCGAACTTTAACCAAAAAAGGAAACTAATGCTATCGATTAATGAATCTGAATTACCTGTAAGAACTTCAATTTCGCACCAAGAACATTATATGCGTCGCCTTACTCTATATAGGCATGGCAAATTTGTCTTCTTTTACCTTGTTGCATAATACTTTAAAGGTAACTGACCAGAAAATTCTAATGCAAAGTGAACAATCGGAGAGGGCAATAATTTTCCGTTTCTTTGATTCTATGCGGGTAGCTTTGACGCATAAAAATACGAAAAAAAGGTTGGATGTCATCCTCTGATATTTAAAATGCTGTTTACTGAACGCCAGCCAATTAACAGCCATCACAGGTCACTCAACAATTATTAGAGGACATGAAATGAGCTACTCACTCAGCAAAGGCCAATTTTCCAATCAAAGGCATCTCAAATGGGAGGTATCGGACTCCTTCACAGAAAAACGCAACATACAAACGCCTAATTGGACTGGCCGTCATACTTCATTACGCGCGCGTTTCGTTACAAAGAGTGAAACGATCGGATTGAACGCAGGAATCAACAGAAATAAAATTTGAGTCGGAACACGTATCTATATTGCGGCATGCAGTTAGAAAAGGGCTCTTTATGAACAAAAACAAAAAAAACACGCATCGCAGTACAGGATAACTGTGCTGAATGAAAAATAAAACTATTTCGTCTCTGTTTGCAGGAAATTGATGTAAAAACCTAACCTCATATGCCTCTAGTAAAAATGAACCAGAGCAAAGCCTATGTACCTAACTGTGATCATTACGGCCCTAAGTCCCTAAATTGGCGGGGGACGTTATAGTCAGTTACCGTGACGACGTAAAAACGTGATGCCCAAATAATACGCTCAACTGACCAGCATCAAAACTTCTATAACAGTCAGTAGGCCACACATTGATTATGAAATCAACGAACCGAATTCGTGAAGAGGCCCACAGATATGCAATTACAGCGGATAGGTGACGCGGAATACCCAGACGATTTACCTGTTGCAAGTTTATTTATGGCAAGAAAAACATTGATCTTCGTTGAAATTACAAATCTATGCTATTTTATTCATAGTGTCACCGAAGGAATAATTTTTACTTTCAGTTTCAGAGATTTATATATTATACTATACTATCCTGTTACCTATATGTATTGAGATATAAATGAGTTAAATGAGAAAAGAAGTGACTGCTGTAGAAAATGTTAGCAACTATATAGAAACGGATCCGTAATACCACCTATCATTAACTCGTACATAAATGAGCCCATCAAAGGCATTACTAAACATTTTCTGATCCTTAGGATTTTATCAACCTCGATAAAAAGATATGCCCTTCACATATGAAGTAGCATATGATAGCTAAGGTTTTATACATCGAAGTAATAAATGAAAGTAGAGATGTATGTAATTTGACCGCATGAGAATAGATGACCTCGTCAAATATCTGTCCAGCAAGATATAACCATTTCTTGAACACAAGGGACTCCATCTGCGTCTTGCAATCTATGTGCTCACGTACCTACTATTAATATCTGCTCTCCACTAAAACCTTCCTCATGCTAGGCATCATATTTCTAATTTCAGGCCGAATCCATAGATTTCACGTAGCCATTTGAGGATACGATGAGGCCAAGGATAGAAGGACGAAGGATGAAGGATATAAGAGGTCACAACACTCAGGAGGTAATCTCGTACGCCATCGAAACCCGATTCCCTCTTTGAAAGGTTCAAGATCCCACGGCAGTTATCAACCCGGGAAGAGTCTCAGATGCCAATCTGTTCCCGGACCAAAGGAAGGTCAGGCCGAATAATCTCTTGGCCTAACTTTACGACCCGGGACGATGGGGAAATTGGGAAGAGTGCGGCAAATTTTTTAAAGGCTTGCGAGAGGGCCACTCAACTGATGGTATAATATATGTAAGGGCTTTACTGGGGACATAAGGGGTTGAAAAAAAGGGACGGGTTGGATGAAGCGAGGATAGATAGCTCAGACGACCCGTCTTTTGCGAAAATGATAATGCATCACGCCGGAAAGTGGGGGTGGATTTTATTTACTAATTTTCTTGATTTTTTCATAAATTAAGCTATGAATTCTGTAATATCCGCTCCTCCTGCTGCGCTCCGGGAGATTAGGCCTTGATAATGCCGGCTGTTCGGACAAGATCAATAGCCCCCACACAGTAGAGGGACAAACGTAAAGGTCTGCTCGGCACTGGGGAAAGAACAACCCCGCATATCATTAGCAGCTCACAATAATTGATGACTGTGGTCAAGAACGTGATTTTCCCGAATTTTGCGCATGAATTTCGAGGTGAAAGTGCAAAAAAACAGGGTATTTATCAAATTAAAATTACAACATACAATTAAAAAAATGAAATATAAAGCATCAGCTGGTCATGATCACCCATTAATATTGATAAGCTATAACGAATAAATGTTTATTTTGGTTCCTAATTATTACAAATCCGCATCAATTGAGAAAACATATGATAAGTGGGGAATATTAAAATAAGGTACAGAGCAACGACTGATGAAATCATAACGTCAAAAAACGCTCTATCTTAAATTAACGAGTAAACAAGTCAAAAAACATTACTTCTTGTGATCAACTATAAGGACTTGAGACCTGACAATAAGGCAAGGCACACGTGACTTCCTAGAATCAATGCCGGATTGGAGGCAGAATAGAGATAAACATTGAGAAAGTCTCAAAATACCATACTGAAAAATGACTAAACACATTTAATGTTAGTTATGCCAAAATCCAAAAAAATTGAACCCTATAACACTTAGGTATGCTCTACCCAACTAACGACATTGCTAGCCATCGATTGCCCCCTCACTGAAACCCTTGACACAATCTTTCTAAATCATTACTCGCAAGTCGAGATGGAAATCCAAATCGTGAAAAATTAACGAATTTTGAATAAAAGAAAATTAATCTTGTTTTCATTTTACTGTACCCCTTTGTTTCCAAAATCCATCTCTAGATAGATGTCTCTCTAGATCTCGTCTCTAGATAGCAGAAGGTTAAGAACATTTTAGTCTGTACATACGCCAAATAACATTTATAACCGATGTATCTTCGATCATTGTGATAATGTTTTCGCTAGTAAGGGTTCAAGAACTTCCACTGCGATCGTTGGATATTTCTTACAGACAAGAAAGAAAAAATAAGATATTTTCTCTCAATTAGACGGTGCGCGTTATCTCGATATAGGTACGGAAGAAAAAGATTACACCACCTTGGGCCCGCTGTTATTTAAGCGTGAGAAGCGATATAATTCTCTCCGAGAGGTTACTCACAGAGAAGATGATGAAAATAAAAAAAAGATGAACTCGCTTCCGAGGAAACTGCACTTAACCGCTCGGCTTCCGAGGAAAAACTTCCCGAACGAGTCATAACTTGGGAATCACCGCTCCCTGCGCCTCCTTCCACCTTTTCTATTTCCAAGGACACCGCCGAGAGGAGCGCCATACCGAGGCCCAGACCTCTAGTGGCTATTGGCCGCCACACATTGGCACCTGCCATAAAAACAATGGACGAGCGCCCGTCCTAAAACCTAACGAAAACTCCACAGCAACAATCGATCGAGTCGCACACTCAACTTCTTCTCGGAAGAACATTCGCCGCAAGTTGACTTAAATGCCAATCAAATAGAAATTTCATGATGCTGCTTATTGCATTGTGACATTTATTGATAAAATAACACAACAATACTTCATTTTAGCCTACATTTATTACTTAAATAAGTGTCCCATTTATATACCACATGATATTTAGTCATACCTAAGTTCCCGAGAGCGCTTCTGCACCTTTCAACGAGATTGCTTAACTAAAAGAGACAAAGAATAAAAAGGAGATAAGAAGCGATAAATTCAGGGAAATATTATGCCTAACGGATAGGTGTTCGAATTTATTTTTTCCCGAACGATATTCAGTATTCATCATATACTAATTTCGTTAGAATATCACGAATCGTAAATATTGCTTGGGGAAAAACAAATTACAACACCTATCCGTTCAGCTAAACATATATCTCTTAATTTACCGCCACGGCTGTACAGAAAGTGTTAGACCGGTGTTAAACAAATTAGGCAAGGAGCCGCAAGAGACCGCCAGGGTGCGCACTAAGCTTAGATTGTTTGAGCAATTCAGAATAGATATCTTATAGAGCGAAACGTAGAACATCATATCAAGACACCGCTATATTTCCAGGTCTGACAGAAACGATAAATGAATAGAGATATTTGGGCCAACGGATAGGTATCGGAATTCGTTTTTCCCCCAAACGATAAAGGACATTAATAAATGCTAGGCGCAATTTTGCTAGGGCATATCCGTTTAATTTGTAACCGGCTATTGTCCTACCAACACTATGAAAACATCCCAAGAAAACATCACCAAAAGCGACAATGAACCGCAAGAATTTCAATGAAGAAACTAAACGAAATGTCTAAATAAAAGAACTTAATTTAATTCAATCAGGAGGCAAATTTGTCAACATTTTACCAAAAAATTCCACAGAGAAAGGCATTTTAATAATAATAATAATTTGTCTTTATTATACAAGCGAATTTAGGACAGAGTTGTCCTCTCTTACAATTAACTTGTTAGACATTCACAAACATCCATGCCCTGGATGGTAGTCAAGCCACCCAGGCGGGATTCGAACCCGCGACCTCTAGGTTGGCAGTCGAGGACTTTACACCGGCGCCACCGTGGCCGGATTTTGAATTGAAACATAATGGATCCATTTCATAGCAAATGTTCATTATTTAATAAAATACTTTGAAGATATGATACAATAATTCAACATTCAATGCCTCACGTTTATCACCACAGCTGCTATCAAATGATCTTTTAAGGTATATTTCACCCAAAACTTCCTACTCCAATGATTAACCAGCCGCTTTGAGCCTTTCGCCGACAATTACTTGAGAAAACAGCCTTCTTTGAGTTTTACGGAAGGATAAAGAAAAATCTATAGGTGTAGCCTAAGACCACTTTGTTTTCTGAAATACAGCCCAGAGGCGAAAAGTGGATTGAGAGTTCCCGGAACCCCGGGAAACAACCTGCGAGAGGCATTTGTTTCAAGCTCTTCGGCCGAAAAAGCTTATTACGGAAAATGGTTAAGCTCGAAGAACATTTAATGTGCTACTACAAACTAGCTACGCGAGGCAGCAAGAAATTTTGAGAGACGGTGTTGGAAACGTCCACGAACAAAATGAGAGCCACCTACATAAATCGAAGTCCCTAATGAATAAAAAAGAGAAGTGACCTTATTCCTTTGGAGAATTTTTATTTTTCTCTCGCGCTCATGCACTTAAAAGGCCAAATCGCGTGTACATACCTACTCAGGAGTTACTCCTTAAGCTATTTATAATTTTTCCAGTAAAAAACATGAATTCAGAAGTAGCACCACTTTTATGTCTAGGTATTTTTTTATCAGCCCGCTAAAATTAGCCAGAACAGCTCATTTTTGTGGTTTCAACATCATCCCTTGCCAAAATTTTGGCACAGAACTAATTCCATCTGAACGAGAATAGTGCGAAAAATCCACAGAGGAAAAATCATTCGCCTTGACCGGGATTCGAACCCGGATCCTTCGATTTCCCGCCGAGTGCTTTAGCCAGGTAAGCTAACGCCTCGGTAGCTTAACTGGCTAAAGCACTCGGCCGGAAATCGAGGGATCCGGGCTCGAATCCCGGTCAACGCGATTGATTTTCCTTCTGTGAATTTTTCGCACAATTTGTGCATTGAGGGTGACTCCGTTTAAGTTATCACCGTGGCTAGTCCCGGTATACTCAAATGAACGAGAATACATAAGCAAGGGAGCATAAATCACGTTTCGCTGGTACTTTAACCCATTAAATTATTGCTATATCTTCAAATTTAAGTTGGATATAGAATAACGAAAATTCTTACGGAAATACGATAGTTAGATAGCAAGCGTCAATAATCATTAGAAACATACGATACGACCTATTCACTAACTAGAATCATCATAAAATCCCAAAACCTATCACGCTGAATCGCTAAAATATAATCGGTATGATGGTATTTAGAGCGGGGGATCGACAGCTAATATTTTGGTCACGAGGGAAGGGTATGGCAGAAAGGGAGGAGAGAAACCCGGTGCTGGCATCAGCCAGCTGCATAGCGTGTTGCTCTAGAAATGTCCACAACACAACATTGAAGCAGGGATCGGCCAGTCTATGAAAACTCTCTACCACCGCCGGGATCGGAATCCAAACCCACGGGAGCGAAAGCAAAAATTACATCTACATCTACATAATACCCTGCGAGCCACCTCTAGGGTGTTTGGCAAGGGGTGATAAATTTGAATAGAAGAAGAGAATGTATTCAACACTTAAGGTTATATATCACGAAAATATTTTTTGTTTCTTCCTGCGACACTAAGAGCAGCATAAACTGAGAGACTTTGGAAGCCAAACGACATAACAGCACTCTATCTGAGCCCCTTTCCCTCTTTCGCTACAAGAGCCCAGCACACAACCTCGCTATAGTCTATTCACTTTATGTGTGCGGGTGAGCCTTCGTGAGAGCCCGGGCACTCTCGGATGGCTTCGCTGATAGGGGAGGGGTATTACCGAGAGAGAGAGGAGGAGCGAACATAACGTTGCCAAATGTACAAAGCCACCCTACTTTGTCACTGAAAACGTGCGAGTCATAGGTGGCCACAGGTATTTTGGCCCCGGCGCCGAAATAAAATACCTACTCATTTGGAAGGCATTGGGGATAATCCTTTCACAGAAGTCCATGACATTGTCAGCTACCGCGCTGAATGAGGTACCGTCGGTGGAAGGCATACTAAATCACATACAAGAAGAACGCGTGAGGTTTGGCAACACTGCCCCACGACCAGATTCACGTTCACTCGGTGGAGGTCTGAGAGCGACTCACTGAGGCCACGCCTACTGTTTGCTGATTGGCAAAGGCAAAGTCACGTGTTGAGAAACTTTCCCTACCCTCATCTCAACTTACTTTGACCACACCAGCTCACCCGCAGAGATAAAATGAACAGAGTATAATGTTGCCCAGGACACAAAATCCGATAGCACTTCATTTCGTCGATCTCCCATCCACACGCTCTTCATAATTCGCTCTGATCCCAACGCACGGGAAACAGATTGGTTAATCGCGGGAGAAATCAAAGAGTCCCATTAAAATAGCTGTTTTCCTTCAAGTGATACCTTTTTTCGAACCTAAATCGAGTTAGTAGCCTTTTTTTAGTGGGGATACACTTTGCGATGACGCCCAGAATTGAGAAAAAATTCGAGGGCCGAGACACTAAAAATTACGTGGTCCAGCTTATTTATTGACAGTAAATGCCATTAAAAATTGCTTCCGGCGTAGTATGAACACAGCATATTTTGACGTGATCAATTTCAGCACAATTATAATAGTATAGTTTATTAACGGGAAATAAAACCCATTACAAGATTAAAATGCATGAAAAATGAAGTATTACAAAAATTTCAAATAAAGACACTATTAGCGGTATTTGTAGTAGTATTGGAGTATACAATCATAGATAAATGAAAAAGCAAAAGACACGACAAACTTTACTATATCGATGTAAGCAATCTTAACTCAAAGAGAAAGACCAATCATTAAAAATGGAGACATGATGTGATCACGAATTCACGCAGGCTCACCAAAAGGTAATTTGGTAAAAATCAATAAATATTATAATACTGCATATTTACCTAACTGTTGTGTTAACAAAGCTGTGAAAGTATTTATTGGTGTAACAAAAATTTCCAAGTCTCAATTTTTATTGCAATCTCTCATACTCGAAAAATAGGCAAGAAAGTATATTTTTTTCTAAAAAAATTAATTTTGAACAGAGTATATTCAATAAAAACTTCTTTGATGCTGGGCGGAGGATGTGCCATCACCATCATGCAAAATGAATCCCACATGGTCATCACTTCGCCGTATGAAACACTTTTTACCTCAGGATGACGGCGGAGTTAGATAGCCATGGAAACGTCGGCCGTGACTGATCACCTTCCCTGATGGATATCTCGAGGATTTCACCCCTTGATCCCTCGGACATTAGCTATTGACACCACAAAATGAACTTTTTAAATGACAGGAGTATTTCTAGTATTTTAATAGGATGTATATACGCGTTGCTCGATGTCGCGAAAAAAAAAACTTGATCCCTGCAGCTGAGGAATCTTGCAGTCGGCCGGGCGTATACGTCTGCTCTGGCTTTGATCTTCTGTCCACTTGGTTTCATAGTATTTCAGATTCATAGCTCTATATTTAAGAAACTTCAACTAGACGGAAAATCAAATACAAAAGGCAATCTCTTTAACTAGGGCTAGAAACAGTGGACCCTGGCGGTTCCAATACTGATAAAACTTTTTCGGTTTAAGTGGCGATCCGAGCAGCAAGATCTGAGAGATTTTAAATCACTAACGAATGACATAACCGGACAACCTTACCGTCTTTATCTTTTTCAAAGGTCCAGTACCCTTTCTAGCTAATTTCTTCCGAGATAAAGAATCGGACAGCACTTAATTTCGTCAACCACTCATCCACAAACTCTTCATAATCCCATTTGATCCCATCTTGCACGAGGGAAGTGGATTGAGTAAGCATGGGCGAGAGGACAACTCAAAATACCTCATTTATCCACCTTTTTTCCTTCACGCGGTACTTTTTTTTCGACAAACCTCGACCAACTGAATGGACCATTTTTTTTAGTGAGGATACATTTTGAAATGACACCACGATATGAGACGATATCGCGAAAAAAGTAAAGAAGGTACGACGGGGAGGAAAAAATTCTTTTTTCGACCGAGAGCAGAGAAAAACACATACTCCACGAGGAAACTTTATTTTTTAAAGATGTGCAAACATTGGAGAGACTAAGAGGCAGTCAAAGAGTTGGCTAAACGAAAGTTGACTCCGGCATTCCTTTTGCCTCCCTCCCTGTGAGGGATGCGACAGATACGAGGAAATTAAGTTCCTTCAACCGCGAAAAAGATAGGTGGGTAAACATCTCGGGATGGCAAGAGGCGCCTCGTCGTGTGCTGCAGTTAGATTTTTTCATCTAGGTGCCAATACGATAACATCTGAACCACTTTTTTATGATTAAGCAATTTTAAGAGGTGAGGCATGCACTAAACCCGCACAGATATTCTCGCTGAAATGGAATACATGTCACGTAGGGATAGGAGTAATTTAATCAAGCTGGACAGAAAAAGCAAAAAAATAGAGATATTGTGAAGGAAATCAGGATGAATTAATTACAGCCAGGAGAAGGAATAGATTAACTTTTGAAACATTTACCGAGACATGATAGTCAAATTAAGGACGGTTACGGAAACACTTGATGGCGTGAAGTGTAGAGGAAAACTGAAGACTTAAAAATATGAAACAAATTATTGGATGCCATATTCACACTATGAGCAACCCAATATAAAGGGTGGCAAAACGCGGACTGAGAACTATTTTTGCACCCTTATGGAGGAATAAGAGAGAGGACAATCTATTTGTGCACACATAATTTGTTAAAAATAGTCCGGCGGCCAACTAACTGCCAAAAATTTGTTCATTTCTAAAACTAGAAGACGAGAAAATATTGGAGGCATTCGAGATGTGGGTATGAAGAATAATGGAGAGGGTGAAATGGATGGACAGGAAAAGGAACGACGAAGTACTGGACATGGTGGGTGAGGAGAGGCAGCTTTTGGATGAGATACGGAGGAGACAGAAGGTATGGATGGAGTTAGTGCTAGAAAGGGGATATTGAAAATGGTGTTAGAGGGTAGAATGTTAGGGAAACGAGGGAGGTGAAGGAAAAGAATAGGATTTTTAGATAGATTGAAAGGGAGTAGGCCTTACAGTGAATTGAAGAAGGCAGTGCTGGAAGGAAAGGGAGGCTTCGAGATCACCTCTTGAACACTCCATGGCAACCTACCTTAATCGGTAGAATACTATCATAATAATTTAACTATAAACAATGACTAAATTTTGACGCAAGATATACCCGAGTAATGTTATATTCACATTTAGATATAGGTACTCTGAAAAAAGGAGTGAATGGCAAAAAAACCAACCCCGTTATCGACAGTTTCCTCGACTACGATGAGGAAAAAAGAAGTGCGATGATCCAACAAGGTCGATGGTGGTGTTGGACGGAGGGGAAAAAATCACGGCACCGCCGAAGCAACAAAAGCACGAAGCCAAAGCACCGTGACACACAATCGATTTCTTCTCTGTCAAGCGTCAAACATCGTTATGTCACACACATGCTCTTCACCCACCCACACAGCCACGAGTATAAACGCCATACCACCGCATTGGAGAGCACTCAAACAAAAAAAAACATCACCCACGGCCAGAGCATTCTCCCGCGCTCCGTCACTAGCCTAACACCCCCTTCCATACACCCTCCGACGGCCTACGAAACGACGGCGGATGGGCAAAAAATATTAACTTGGGGTACGTCACTCATGACTTCAATCCCACCACCAAATACGGTTCCGGCGAATACGCGTTTTTCTGAATCGCTGCATGCATCCCCAAGCGATATTTTTCCGTATCGATCGCTGTAGAAAATCGATATCCTTATAGTAGGGAAAAAGAGAAATCACATTCTATGATAAAGACTAATCCCAAACGTATTCTTGCTTATCAATGTTGTGGGTTTAAATCTTCGGTTTAAATTGAAGAATTGTATTGGTTTGGCGTTTAAAAGGAATATAACAGCTACACAACTTTCTACAATTGGAAAAAAGGTTAGTGATTTGTTATCAATTAATAAGTAATGAGTACCATGAATCTAACTTTGATATTTAAACATAATTGTACTATTTATTTCCATAAAATGGGAGGAAAAAAATGCAGGTTAATAGCCTTCATCGATCAAGCGTAACACTTCACCGTAACACGAACAATATCCGGCTTTGAATTACTTTAACTAATCCATCAAGCACAAATAAATCACAGCCAACACATCCTGACCAAAACTTCAACTTAACGACAATCCGTCTCCATTTATCCTCCAAAGGCCAACAAAACGGTGGACGGGAAAAAATATGAACTTGGTTGCGTCACTCATGACTACAGCCCATCAACCCAAAAATGTATGTATCACAAGATAAGGAATATCGATATTTTTCCTATACAGTGTGAGGCTACAAAATAATAAGCTCAATCTACATGCCAACAGAAATTCTACTGGTCTATGTAGAGCATTTATCTTAAATACAAGGATATTCATTAGATTTCGATTCGATAAACGTACAATTGTTACATCACCAAAATTTGGAAAGTTTGTTAAATAGATTGGTATGTGCAGCGTTAAATGATTACTTTATAATTTTACCATTCAGTTATTATTCAAGCAATATCAATTTCATAAATACCACATACTCCATTAAATTAATAATACCCTCATCAATACATGAATGTGCAGGAAGTTTTTTCGCAACTATCAGCATATCACTTCACCATAACTACGAGCAGAACACTGCATTTATACATTTAAATTAATCCATTAAGCCCATTTAAATGAATGAAAACTCCTATTTATGCTGCTATTAAGTTTTCCATGAATAACGTTGAAACCATGACAACTAGCGAGACAACACAGCAATATGAAAATAAAATTTTAACTTAACTTAACTTTTTAGATAACTTAACTTTACTTTAAACAACTTTACTAACTTAAATAAATGAATTTATACAAAAAATATTTTCATCATTCTTTCCTACAGGAGCTCCAATTGACAAGAATGTTAACTTCATAATTTATTGCACAGAATTTCAATTTATATGGTATTGAACTATAATTCGACTTTATATTAAGCAAGAGCTGATTGAAAAATGGATAGTTTACTGAAAGAAAACATCTATTCCAAGTAATGCGAGTATGAATTTGAGGCATCCCTAATCGATTCCTGGAGAAAGGAAATGAGTTTTTGCGCAATGGGTTATTTATCAGGCTCTGCACTAGCAAGGGCGCACCCAGGATAAAAAGGGGGGAGCAAGCCGTGGTCGAGTTGTAACATTTTAGCACATATAAGGTTATTGAAACCAAAGTTTTAAGAAAATTTTGACAGCAATTCATTAGTTTTTATGATTATTTGCTCGAAAAAAATGATGATTTTTATTTTAGTTTTCTGTCTCATACTAATGCCGGTGTTATTAAAAAGAAAACTTGTCCAAAACTTTCGTTTATTTCTGAATAGATTTTCACTTCTAGGGGGGGGGGGGCAGCTGCCCCCCGCTGGTTACGCCCATGTGCACTACTATTGTGCAAACATTATGGGCGATTACACGATTTTTTTCCCAAAATCTTGTTCATTGACTGGGCCAAGGCGACATATCAATGCCTTGTGATAATGGGGTGATACTTCCTATACCCGAAGAGTTTAAACTTGTCCGTATTATAGTCACCTCTACAATGATTTACTGCTCGATGATTGCGAAGACGCCTACAGTTAGAAAAGCATTGCAAGCATTGTGAATTAATTGGGAACATTTTTATTGCTCCCATTATTATTTTAATTTCCATTTATAAAACTAATGCCACATACTTTTTTCTGCTTCGCCTTTTTACCATAGCAATTGCAACGACTTCCATTACCACGTCATTTTACACCTCCCGTTACCCCATTGGACAATTCCTATGCATTTTTCGAAGCTCACACACTAACCTAGAGGATCCGGGTTGATGTGATAGCTGTAGTGCTGGCCCATAGACTCCGGGTTCAAATCCCGGTGGTGACAGAGATTTTTAAAATATTGCTCAAACGCTGCTTGTATGGTGTTTCGAGGGCACCTCAAGGGCAACACTCCGACCGTCGGATGAGACGTTAAGCCGTGGTCCCCTTGGCGACATTCGGTATGAGCAGACTAATTCCGACGCCGGGTTTCTCTCCACCCTTTCTTCCCTTATGGCGAAAATGACCTTCGAATTACTGAGTAAAACGTTCCCTCCAAAAATTATTCTCACACACTCGAGAAATAAATTATTACGAAGAAATTATAACTACTTAATAATAGTAAGTATAATGGATCAGTAATGATGCCATTACATCAAATAAATAAATTTTACTCAAGTATTTAGGCTGCTAATTGAAGGTGTGAATTGATAACTTTTTGCACTTTTCCACATCAGCCTTAATTTTACCTGAGTCAACTTGTTTCCCAGCACTGCAGCGTTATCAAGACTCAAACAATCTGGGAGTATTGATATTGCTGTAAGGAAATGAAACATGTTAACTCGGGTAAAATAAAGTTTTACGTGGGCAAGTGGATAAAGTATCACTTCATATCGTACAATGGATCTTCACAAAGTTTTTCCTTCTTCCATTGAATTTATTGCTAATTGAACGCCAGTATGAATTACTGCCAAACTGATTGAAATATATCACGGATGGTCGGATCGGATACTTCGGATCCAAACATCCGCGGGTATTGCCCTTCATTGGATACATCGGATCCAAAGTCGCGGAGGACATCGGATCTGGATCCGAAATTATAAATAATAGCTTCAGTGAATGCAACATGCAATAAGGGTGGAAAGATTTCCGATTGTCTCTTCAAATGTGCCGTCGCATGCGATTCTTGTCCTACTCATGAACCGTTTTGTTTGAAAGCTCTCGCAGAGGTAACGAAGGAGAATTTCATCCGTGGAAAATAAAAAAAGGCAAAATACGACTGGCACATAGTGCGACTCTTCCCAAGAGATTGAACAATCATCGAGGGAATCTCAGCGTCAGGAATTTGAAAATGCATTTGGATCCGAAAATATAATAATAATATATAATAATAAATTCGTTTATTTCGTGGGCCTGTGGCCCATGAGAAAACCATTGCACAACTTTCACAAGTTCAGCATGACATTACATTCCCAAAAGAAAAGAAAAAAAAATGAAAAGAAACACATAAGATTCACTCGTTGCGGACAGCCGCCAACTTACAGACAATTAGGAAAAAACAATACCAACGAAAGGAGAAACATCATGCTGCGATATAACAGACTAACCACTACAAGAAATTAAGGTGACAATTTATTATGACAATAAAGTCACACAAACAATAGTCACACGAAAATATCCGATCCGAAAGATCCGGCTCCGAAAATCAAGGATCCGATCCGAATCCGAAAAAAATCCTGAATCACTCACTCACTCACACCTCAAATTCACCGGATTATATACCCGTAGACAGCCCAACTGCCGGTGAGTATGTATACCACCTCTTCAGCGGCGATGAATATACGCAAAGTGCGTATGCGGGACAAAAATGAGGATACAAGTGTAAAGGGACCAGCGTAACCTTTCCAGTGTTAGTGAAGGTGAATCAGAAAGACATGCTTCTAGTGAGCACGTGCAAAAGCACTCTAAAATTAACAAGACTGAACCTAGCCGGCGTCGCAAGCCGGGAACGGCCCTGATTGGCCAAAAACATGACATTACCAGAATACAATTTTTATCGTGATTTTTCACAACAATTTAGTTTTTTGGTGCACTAGTATGCATTTTGATCCAATCATTATTTTTTTGCACATATTTTATCAATTTTATCATTTTTTTGTTTTGAACAATTTTATATACATATATTTCTTTTTTTTTAAGTATTTTCATTTTTTTAAACCACAATTAACACGTTTGACAATAACAATAATAATGATTTTGAAAGAAAAGAGGATCCCTCCATCCCTAAAATATATAACATTATTTCCATAAGTGGGCAATGCATTAATTACTCTGGTAAAATTTTAGGATATTAAGACTCTCATGTAAGTAAGTTATCGCGCTGCAGCCGCAACTAAAGCGACGCCATTTTAGAACAAGAGGCCCCCGCAAAACACACCAAAGATCCACCCCCCCACCCCACTCCCCATCTCCCCCTCCTCCCACACCCAGTTGCGGTGGGCGCGGGCAGAGTCCTCTTGCGGCGGCCTAATGGGCTCCTCTTGGGCGCGGGAGAAACGCCCGAAAGCAACACCCCCTGCCGGCAAGAGCAGAAAAAACAAACTACAACGCCCTGGACACACAACAACAGCACGGTGTCCGAGGCATCGCAACCTACGCCCACGCCTCGTTGCAGGCTCCAACTTGGAGCTCACGGCAAAACGGGAAATGGGCTTGGGAAAAGTGGAGGAGAAGGATGAAGGGGAATGAATATAGAGGTTTGCGTTGAATGACATAGTTCCCATAGAAACTTAGCTGAGAATGGAGTTTAAATAAAATATTCGGAATCGGAATACAAGACGCTAAAAAAATAGCTCAAAAATTAAATATAGTTTACTATTATTTATTCGTTGTCTAAATCGAAAGATTATTACTCCTGGAGTATCATTTCACGCTCTTACATTTGCGAATGACGATATATATTTTTCGCGATTAAATGAAAAGTGAAAATTTTCAAACACGCGAAAACGCGACGGCTAAGTATGAATGCTGGGAAAAGTACGTGTACCGTCATTCTGGTTCCAGCTGTCGCTGTGTGAGGTGACCTTGGGGCGAGGCTTTGAGCGCTGATACGACGCAATCTGTTAGAAGGTAGAAGAGTAACCTGCTAGCAAGTAGCGCTTGGCTTAAATAAGGATTATTATTACCCTACCAAACGAAGGAAACTTTCCGAACTTAGGCAATTTTAATGAGTGATTATTAAGAGATGTTTCCCTGGGCTCTGTGCCTCATGCATGCATTGGTTATCTCAGACGATGTAAAACTCCTATCAACTCGTCCCTGTGACGTCACGTGGAGTGGAATCGCTTGGGCGCCAATCTGGCCTTTTTCAAATGCGGTTGAAATTGACCATTGCCATTCGTCTAAACTGGGATTTATAAAACGATATAATTTGTATACTATGAATACACTAATGGTGGGTAAGGAATCGCAATCAATGCTTTTCGTTTTCTTTGATGAAGAAAACTACCCTATTGTTAGTGTCGTGGTGAAATAAAATCCTCCAAATTCTTCCCACAGGAAGGAGTACTGGACAATTTCACTCAACAACTACATAGCAACGACACATGACCCACTGTCAGAGTCGCAGAAAGGGAATAACCTTACGCATATCTTCGCCGTCCCAAAAACACCTAAATGTTAGATGAAGTTCAGAATAGTAAAGAATTTGAGCTTTTCAACAATACCTCCTTGTATGTTTACAGAATTTACTTTATTTCGCTAGATTTATAGCAATTTCTTCGGAAATTCGAATAAAATAGAGATTTATCCACGAGGAATGACCTTACCCGACGGTCGCCTCCTCCTAATATCACCACAACCTGAATGTGCAAAAAAACACGCTCTTCAAGTCTTCAATCTTAGATACCTGTTACACTGCCTAAAGCTTCCTAGTTTTTAGATTTCAGGTAATGCCCGAGTAAAGCCCGACTATAGTCTCACGAAATATTTCGAATGAGATAACAAAGGAAATGGATTGAATTAACAGGTTTAAATGCAACGAAAACATAGAGCCACATTAGGAAAGAAGTTATCCTTTCAGTAACTTCCTTTTAACGGTCTAAAACCTAATACAAATTTCAAAGTACCGCATAAAACTCAAAAATATCCACTCAGCACGAGGAAAAACGCGATTTTCCCATTACTCATCAGTTGCCCACAAGCGCGAGAAAATTTCCTGATCCGCCTCCAACGCGTTAGGAAAAACAAAACATACTTTCAGAGGACTGCGGTCCTCACTTTTTAAATATATATATTTTAATAAAATAATTGCACATATGTATAGTCAATATATGTATCCACGTGTGTATATATCGACCCGTGTGGTGTCGAGGGAAGAGTGGCGTGAAAAAAAACACGTATATGTGTATATGTATGCAAAGGGTTAGGAAGGGTGGAAAACGAGAGAGGTAGACGAAACTTTGGAGGGGGCGGGGGTCAAAGGGTTGAGAGGAAATGGAAAGGGGGAGGAGAGAGGGGGGGGGGGGTAACTTGGGAGAGAAAAATAAAATAAGGCCGACCTTCGCCCGGAAAGTTATATTTTTTCCGGACAATTAGCAAACGCCTGCTTGACGCACGTAGGCGGTCCATTCAGGTGGAATGGACAGAAACAAGGAAACTGGACGAACGTAGGATGGAGGAAGAAGAGGAAATGGAAAACAAAGCGAACGAGGAAGAGGAGTGATAACATAAAGCATTGTGGCCATTTGAATCTAACACTACGACAAATTGAAAGCGAGGAATTCAGAGCAATGTACAATTTTAAAGGACAGGAACAGATAACAAACTGAAGGTATATTAATCATGTTTTCAAGCTAGGGCTTTCACATCTAAATCTACATAATACCCCGCAAGCCACTTCAATAGACGTGTGGTGGGGGGTGTTAGGACCGCACCAGTTAACAAAAGAAAAGGAAATGCTCTAACAAGGTTCCGCCAAGCATCATAGTCCTTTATTACTCTATGGATACACGAATGCACATACTAGTCACGTTCGGAAAAACATCTCTCTTAATTAACAGTTCTTATCGGGCCAGAACATATAGTGGGTTTCTAGTAAGGTGTTCTCCGTGTCGTTCTTTAAGATATCTATACTCAGTTTCTCAAGCAATATAAGCTAAGCACGCAGGCGGCGAGCCTCTAGTGTCTCCTAACCTAACTTATTTAACATACGTGTAACGCTTTCTGTATGCCCGTTGCAGATTGGACGATTCGCGAAGATTTCCTTTGCATTTTGTGTTTACAGGTTTACAGATTGTCTTTCAACACAGGATACCATATGCTCGCTGCATATTTAAGGTGATACCGGACGAAATAACACCTTTCTTTTACTATTTCGTACGATAATCTTCCCACAGTATGTTGGACGAATCCCAACTCCTCACCCAGCGTTTCGACAAGACGATTGGTTTGGGTATGTAATGGTTTGCCGCAGACTAAACTCTAGATTTGGGTTAGCGTCAACTTAGAAACCAAAATCAAGTTCGTTCGAGACCGGCATTGCCAGTATAATTATAAGTGCAGTTCATTTTACGTGTATTGACTCTTGGTTATAATATCATTAGAGAAGCATCTTTTCAGCTAATTTGAAATTTTTCTCTTTCCAACGCTCAGAAGCTAAGAATTTTTTTCACAGCGGAATTAGTAAGTTGGTAACCATAGCAGTACAGATAGTGAGGAATGGAATGAGTAAAGGACATGGGGAAGGAAAAGAAAGCGGGGATTAAGGAAGAGGAGCCTGGTAATAAAATGGGTGGAAAACAAGTTATCTTGAAAAATACCCCGGAATATTTTTTCAGAATGAGTAGGAAAGGCATGAAAAAACAACGGATGTTGAAACAAAAAACGCAGACAGCGCTGCAAAAAAAACGAAACGAAAATATGATGAAATTATATTAAATTAAAAGTCTAGAAAGGGAGAGAAGGGAATTGCTTCGCTTGAAAATTTAGAGTCCGCCATTTCTAAAACACCCCACGTAAAAAAAAAAGAAACTTCGTTTTACTTAAACAGTGAATAATTTATCCGCGGCGCTGAAAGGGATGGGTTAAAATGGAGTGATAGAGGAACTCAACACTGGCACGATTTTAACGGAACTAGAGTCGACGGTTAGCAGAATGATTTTTACGTTTTTCGAATTCAGTGACGTGACAAAAAAATAAGCTTGCTTTCTATCTAAAACCAAACAATTTTTCCAACATCTGGAAACGAACACATTCAATATTTGAAGAGATGAACATGTTTGCAAGCATATCACACTGACACCAATCAGATGGATATCACTAGTGATTTCCATGTCCACTTAAAAAACTATTGAGTACAACCCTATTCATGAGCAATGTCTGTCAAACAGCAATCAATAACACGACTAAAAGATGAATTCAATGAAGACGTTAACTACTAAATGAAAAAAAACGTATTCAGGTCCGGAAATATTCAAACTGGAATAATAATAAGAAATGACATTTTGAGACCTATGAATTGAAAACACTATTGAATAACCTATATTAGGAAAAATGAATTAATTCATAGTCGGTCATTAATTTAAAAAATATATTACAACAAGCATCGTATGCTAGATGAATTTTAGTGAGTTCATTTTAAAACGCACCTCTAAACAATCAGGATAATTCATGCATGGACTTATGTTGGAACTGAGAGCAGGTGTTTTCTCGGAAGTTACCTTGAAAATTTCAAGATGATAACATAAGTTTTCACTTAGCATTAAGCAACGAAATAAGTAAAAATTTGTCGCGTCTAGCGGGAGTGATACTTTCAATGCCTAATTATATTGATATTCTTAATTCTCCTGATGAGAATAGTCTAATTGCTAAGGTTATTAAAATATATTGTGTACTCGGTAGACTGGAAGACTAAAATTTCACCATACTACTGTAGATTCCTCAAAGAATTAAATAAAAGGGAAAATAACTTAGCAAGGCACATGAACATGGCGCGAACCACTGTTACGACACTGGCTCTAATGTGGCCAGCTTCAATGGAGGCTAAAAACAGTAGAAGAAGAGGACTGAAGTGGAAGGGCGGATAACTGGAACAGTGTGTGAAGGAATAGAAAAAAAAGAGAAGGGGAAAAAAGGGGCGGGGGCGCCACAGACGTGAAAAACAATGGCTCGGATAAGAGTCGAACGGGTCAGTTTGTGGAGTGGCGTGAGGGGTGGGGAGGGGCGGGGGAAGATCACCCCCACACGATAAGCAAGCCGGGGGAAGGGTTGTGTGACACGCAAACTGTGGGGTCTAAATTAGGAGCTGGATTAGGGGAGGGAGGGATGGAGGAAAAAAAACGACGGACGAGGGGTGAATCTGGAAGAGAAATGCGGGATGAAAAATTAGGTTTTAAGTTATGTCGGACTGCAGACAGCGGGGGGAGAAAAAATTCAATTCTGGTATGAGAATAGGCGCGCGCACATTCGGGGAAGCTAGGAAACGGCCTGCCTAATTGCGAGCGGCGTGTACCCACCAGAGGGAACCCCTATCGCTGCCAAAATATTCCGGGAGGCGAGGATTTTGTTTTTCGACCGAAGGGAATCATCGCCAATAAGCCAAGCGGTTGGGCCAAGGCTCTTCGTTCCTCCGTCTCCGTGCCATGTCCGAATAAACATGCCCAATGTCAGCAGAAAAGGCGAGCGGAGCAAAAACACACCCCTAGGGTACACTATAACACTGCGCACACCATTGTTTCTTCCGGAAAGGGACTTAAAGCATTTTTTTGCCGTGTTGACCACGAGTTCCGCTCAAAGTTTAAGGTGTAATACATGCCAAAATAGCAAAAAATATTTTCTAGGCCTCCTACTTTATGATTTTCAAATTAATGAATATTCGAGTTCTAGATTTCAACGTCTCTTTTAATTTGCTAATTTGAAGCACTTTTTACTCGCTTAACGTTTCGGAAATTATTGTATCCTTTCTCGTCGCTATGAGCATTTGAAATGAAGTGAAATTAACAATATAGGGACGAAAAATAATTGCATAATGCTAAATTGGTCATTTAATACGAATAAACAATATAATAATAATAATAATAAAACATCGTTTTTTATCGTCCATGTTTTAGTATCGTCCATGAAATGATTTATTTATGACTAGCTATTCCATTTCTGTTATTATACTTTGTTTCACCGATACATTTTGGCTAAACGTGGAAATTTTGCAATACATCTCAACGTGGTATTAATTTAGGAAGAAGAAAATAACAACGACCTTCCTGGGTCAAAATAACCGCTAATGATGATTCATCATGAAAAATTCCGGAGCAAACCGTCAAACATCAGTCATATGCTTCAAAAAACCTAAAATTGGCATTTTAAAGAAACGGAATACTTACCTGTAGCTTCAAAAATTTAAGCCACCGAGTCACCTAGATCAAATGTAAATTCGGTACTACACATTCACAGATAACACGAATCCGTTGGAAACAAGCTTCACAAGGTAAATAGGTAAGCCGAATGACCGAATGACTCGCGAGAAACGGTGAGAAAAACGCCAGCGCGAAAAAAAGGTTACCACCTTTCTATGATAACGGAAGATTGGCTCGACTTATCTCAATATACCTCAATGTTACTACACTTGCATTATCAGATTTCTTCGGCCTATGCGTTCGGAGAGAAATACGGGAGCTGAACGAGCGAACAAGAGATATCGGTAATTTACCACGGACAAGGGGAAAATATTTCTTATATGCAAACAGAACAAGGTTCTAAGATGAAAGTTTGGTAATGTATAAACTCACAGATATGAAAAATTATATTTTATCACATGATAAAAAAATGTGGAATGGTTTAATGAGTAATAAGGACTTATAAATTAACGTCGAAAATTCAGAAATGCTCGAGAAGGTGGTTCGAAAAAGTGACAAAAAGGTTTACACATAGCTGCTATTGTGGCTTCGCATCGCCTCCTATTCACGTAATAATTAACACGCAATATAAGTAAATCTAAAGCAATTCCCAAATCTCTGAGAATATGAAAAACAAACATTCGAATAAATCTATCTTGATCCGAAATAAAATATATCTAACACTTAAATCAAAGACAACAAGAATACAATTAAAAAATCTCATCTAAACAATATTTTATTTTACTTGTCCGACAATCCAGGTCTATTTACTACAATTTTTAATCAAGAATATTATCGATAACTTAGAGGAATACACCGCTAAAAGTAAATTTGTGACTATGCTCAAATAATTTACTCTCTTTACTCTAAAACCATGGTCATGTACGGTGAAGAAACGGAGCCTAACTAGCTGATGAACCGTATTAAGACGCACATTTCGCTAATGCTAGGTATTTTCATGGCCAAAACACATTAAAATAAAAAATAAATCACATTGAATTGCAAGCCAAAGGTTAGATGACGCCGATAAGAATAAAACCTCGTGCATAACATGATGCGGATATGCAATATTTACCGTGCAATCAATGATTCACAGGGAAAACAAGGAGAGATTCAAAAAAGCAGGGGTGTGAGCAGGATGTAACATTCAAAGAGGGTACAGGAGCCGCTGGTAGCAATAAATTCACGCACAAGACAGGAGGGGCAGACGGGAAGTAAAGATCATAAAACGTGTTTTGAATCCAACGAGCACGCATGGTGCATATTGTATGTAAGCCATTGGTCCGGACCAGACCGAACGATCCGACTCTTGCACGTGTCGCTGGCGTGGAATGGTAACAGAATCGCACAGTACAGAGAGAGTTTCGGTAAAATGGAAAGCGGAGTAGAGGGATTAGGGAAGCGAAATGGGGAATAAATATGTCATACAAGATAAAAGATAGATTTCGTCCTGCAAAGAGTATATTTATTTTCCACAGTGTTCGTATGAAAACAAATATTCTTATAAACACTAGAACTACTGATGGAGTCATTTTGACCCCTTGGGATTATATTTCTCTGCTCTGACTAATATTTTACGAATTCCGGCCTGAAATGCCGTGGCTTTTATTCATTTTTGACACATTATCAGGCTTTGCGATAAAAATAGCTTTGGAAATAAAATAGAACACATTCCTCAAAATTTACCTTTGACTTTCAAAGAGAGGAGGTACCAACTGTAGTAAAAACATTTTTAATTTTATTAAATTATCTACCCGATTTCTATGTAGCCTACACAATATTGTTTTCGTTTAAACATGATGATAAATATGGTGAAAGGTTTATGTTTTGTTTTTTTATCCAATTCCTCAGTGACAATCCCAGTAAAACAATATAACATGTAAGATAAAAGAATTTCAAAGCGATACTGTCGAACCTCGCATTTAAAAAAATCATTTTTTATTTAAACCACGACTGAAATATATCAATGTTAAACGAAAATGATGAACTAAAGCAATGTATCAAGAAAAGAGGATATAAACTACAAAAATAAACAATATAAGTAAGGAGTCAAAATGACTCCATTCGGTAGTGCTAGGAGGGGTGTCAAGTCCGGTATTCCTAGTGTTAAAGGCCATCATTCAAGACAATTCTATTACAAAAAGGTTTAAAATTTATGATTAAAATAACTACCTACTACTAATGTCACTGTTTACAAAGGATGTTGGTACACTACGGTTGATTTCAGGGAACAAATAGTTCACCATTCAGCTAAAATCGTGGTTTTCGGTCAAATGCGAGGAGAAAAGGAAAATCAATTGAGAGAGTTTGCAGCTCCAATTCAAATAAAGTAAATCTGGAAAAAAAACAGCTCCCTATCTTGAGCGATAGCATAAAAAAAGCAGCACCCAACCCTTACCTTGGCATATGGACCACTATAGAGCTCAGAGGGTAAGCTACAAATTAGATAGTCTTAATACCTTATTCTCTAAAGAATGCATTCACACGCCAATTTTCATGTCCATTGGTAGATTAGTGAAGCAATGCATAAAAGGAAACAATATGCAACTAAGTCATACTAGTTTGAAAGTTGTTATCCATACCTGTATTGCACAGTAAGAGTTTAACAATAGCCGTAGCTGGCCAACCGTGATATTTTGTGCCACCTTTTAGAGGGTATTTACAACTTCGTTTTTGGAATTCCATACATCGACTTGGAATCATGAGGTCAACGTGAGACTAACGAGAAACAAGAAATTCGTTACATATAATTTAATCGCAGTTCAAATGAAGATACCTAGGAATATTAGACACATAGCGAAGAAAGTATGTTTTCCTACTTCATTTTAAATTCTCAGTAAAATATAAAAATAATAACGCATGTTAGAGGTGTCATAAAAGGTCAAAGAATAGGTAGATATTGGTTCCACATATTTAGTTGATGATAAATTGATGATGATATGATTAGACTTTCTATTTCACATAAGTATCCAGGATAATGATGTGTTACTTTTACACAATAGGTATAATATGGGCTTCATAAAAGTTTGTTGCGTTCGATAAGTAAATTATAGTCACCTTTCAATTCAAAATATGAATAAAAGCATGATTTTCAAATTTTGTGGCAAAACCATGAGTTACCATGTTGTTCCCAAATTAAATCATTAATTTGATAGCATTGTTGCAATAACATTACTTTCACCGTCGGTAAATGTATTTAATTCACGTAAGTGCCGTAACGATATCCTCAACATTTATTACAAGAGAACTTCATTTCAAGATTACCGATTCTGATATCAAAAGGGTTAAATTAATCATTGATATCACATTTTTTGTTTGAGAAATGTTATATTAATATCGTGACACCCTGATATTTCAGTGACGTGTCTTATCACCGCCACTTCGTTTTTCTGCCTTCATTAATGGCCAAAACCCGAAAAATCAGAGCCCCACGCTACCGTGTGCTACAGACGCTCATGGGAACGGCTGGGCTGTGCGCCGCTACAAGCTCGCACGGATCACGCAAGGCAACTAAAGGGTAACTCTATCATGATTCAGATCGTTCCACTTTGAGGTTGGCATTGAGGAAATTATTTTGCGCCTTTCTGACAACCATTGGATAGACGATATCGATAAATATACGGACCCAAACGCCGTAAGTATGGGCTAAAGTAATTTTTGACCCAGCAAAGAGAGGATAAAAACGAAACAAAAACAATGAAGCGAATCAAACTACAATTTTCTATGAGACTGTCGAAAATAATAAAGCCGAGCAGGCAAAACAAAAACATAATATTGAATATAGGGTCTAGAAACGATAAGTAAATGTATATAATCACTGAGAATACTTGAATACTTGGAGACCTGGATCTGACATGGAGAGAGTTTATTATACATTTTAATCACAGATCAACTTAAGGCTAAAAGGACAGATAATGTTCATAAGATGCTTGAAGACAAAAAAACTTAAGATGATCACCTTTATTTATGATTAGCTAAATTCCCACGACCTCAGAGTTTTAATTTAACTTTTCATCGTACGTTAAATAACTCCATCAGTAAGTTTAAAATTAAAACAACCATAGAGATTCTACCAGAGATCTTTACCCGTGACCGCAGACTTTGTATCAACCTTTAAAAATCCTTGAATTAAAAAAAGAATTCAATGACAATCGCAAATAAAATTCACTTCGTACGTTCCGAACCGAACATTTATCAACAACAACCATGGTTACATCATTATCAAGGAAATCTAAATAATAATATGACAGTGCGGAAACCATGGTCGGTGCGAATAAATATTCAGTACGGAACTTAAAAAGTGAATTTTATTCCCCAAAATCGTAGTTCCGATAAGCGAAGCTGGAAACAACATAGAATTATAATCGTTTCAAAAAAGTATATCAAAGCAAGTATTAACTTAATTATGTTTCATTTAAGCATTGACGAAAAACTTGTACAAAGTGCTATCATACGCGATTAAATAGATTAGTTAATGCAAAAACGATATAGATTCCTTTAGGTTTATCCTGCAAAAACATAACAAGATATAGATGATATAACGTGTAGGAGAAGACAGGAAGGGGGAAGAGGAATGGGAGGGGAAGATAATTCAAGAGTGAGGAGAGGGGGTATCCCGGCTGAGGGGTGGGTTTGGGGGTAACTTACGGGAGTCATCTCTCAACAATGTGACACGGAGATAAAGGAGTGGGATCTATTCATAATGCAGAATTATAGCCAACCCACCTTGACTCCCTCCACACACGCCTTTGTCCTCCACATGCCTAGCCCAACAACTCCCGTACAGAAAGACCTACGCACATCCAAGCCCCCACACCAAACCTCAGCCTTCTCCTAAAATACTTGCCCATATCTCCCCGAGGCCCATCCCATTCAGGAGAGCCTTTTTCAAACCACCCTGCCTGCTTGCTCGTCCTAAACTGCGAGCCTCGGTCCAATATAGCGGCCTGCCCTGCCTTTCCAAGTGCTTGTGGCACACGGAGCACCGATATCAAGAGGTGATTTAAACCCGTTTTAAGGAACGACGCGAAATTGCATACCTACTTGCCGCACTGCGAAAAATATTTTGGATATGATGTAGTACCAATTCATCATTAATTTGTTTTTTTTTCCAGCGTCAATTGTTTGCTTTGGCCAAAAATAATGTATCTATCTACATTTGTCTGAATTACACCTAAAACATCTTGGAAATACGTAATATAATATTTTTCCCATCCCTTACAATCAATTAAAAATTCACTTGCTTAGTTAAATACCCATTTAATCAATTGTTTCCTCTAAGCTTTATGTTTAGTATATACTAGCTGAAGCAAGCATTTATCTCTGAGGTATTGAATATGAACAGGAATATTATTTACATATTTCAATGACAAACTTTGGATTTTCCCAAGCATGCTTTCCAAAAGGCAGTTTCCCAACCGTAGCTAAAGGAAATGTCTATAAAGGGGCCCAGGTAAAGGAAAAGGGGGATTGAAATGAAATATCACGGAAATAAATAAAGATTATGATAAAAAAGTTCAGTTATAAGGGCAGTTTAAAAAGAAATGTGTCACTAAAGGATATTAATTTTAATTTCATCCCGTGCATAATTTTATTAGAAAGAAAAAAGATTTAGATAGGCACCAAAATATATGCAGCAAGAGAGGAATGTCATATGAATAAATCACATAAAATAAATCACATTTTTATACATATGTATCTAATTCAGCACTGCAAATCTAGTGCAAGTGAATATTTATCAAACATATGCATCAGCTGTAGAAGCACAACTTCATAACTTACATAAAAATTGGCAATAAAATAAAATGAAATCTTCTTATATGAGTGCTTTACTTTGACACAGCCCTACACCTCGCGATGTAATTTCCGACTGGCTGAATAGCAAAAAAAATTCCGAAATTTCAAAAAATAAAACTAACACGCAATCGTAAATGTATTGGCTTATCCAAGTAAAGGAAAGAATATACACCAATTAGGCTGAAGATTACCATCGTTCAGCAAAATTTAAGTTATATAGCGTATATACAAAATTAGTCTTCAGCAGTTATCCAAAAGGAGATGATGACAGGATTGTGCACGTAAACCAATAATTAAATTTAAATAATTAAAGCCTTTTTAACTATTAAATCATAAGGAACCATACACCTACAGCCCATAATAAGAGGATTTGTATGCCAATACGGGTGTCTCAAAAAACGTACAATTACATTTTCGGATCAATTACTAGAAGTCCCAACATACCTAAATTTTTATCATTCCAACTTGAGAATCAGCTCAAAGAGAATACCCACCCCCTAATGTTTCCACTTCGAGTTGTTGCAAGTCCACCTCCAAGGAACACTAAACATCCCGCTGCAGCGAATGTAGGAATTCGGGCGCTTACGACTCCAGAGCGAGGAAACTTTGTAGGGCTGGGAATGCGAGGGTCCTCGCATAGTTTGGGGACCGGCCTAATGCGAAAAGTATGTACTTGAAGAAGTATGGCAAAAATGGGGTTCAGTTGGGTTATAACTCCCAAGGACAGAAGGCAAAAAGGTTTCAGGAAATGCAGTCCTCTGCTGAAGCGGCTACGATTACACTCACTTGCGGAGAATCCGAATAAAAACCAACAATGCAAAACTAGAAGCCTTGGAAAAACTCATACACGCGTAACAAGGTGAAACTTCTTCCTTAAAGAAAGGATGAAGGAAATATTCCCAACAGTTGGACTCAATAGTTTCCTAATATATAATATTTTTAGAAACATTGACTGACTCAAAATTTCACTTCAAATATATCGTAATAGGGCACAATTACTAAAGACAAAGAGCGAAAGATATATCAACATATTCGAAAGCAAGATTCGCTCCAATGCTATATAGATTTTCTGCATTCCGACGGCTCAGAATAAATCGTTCAAAGATCTCTGGCGCATATGCTTCTCAACCAAAACTGTACGTGCTATTCGTATTTTTATCCATCCGAGGTACTACTCACAAATATAAACTTTAAGTGTGGGGCATACATAAGTGCAAAATTCAACCGTACAATATCGCAAGTTAAGTTACAAGAACTACATATTTCGAAATTGGCGCACCACCAACAAATATACAACGGAAGAAAACCATGAGAGATAACTAGCTGATAATTCTGTGGAATTTGAAAGACATTCATGAATTCATTCTTATCCCAAATTATTTTCTATCTTCTACGGAAACTTTTGCCACAATTTCATCAAAGAACGAAATGTACGATAAAACGTAATCCACAATATTTAACTTAATATGTAATAGTTATCCTATCCAGCATGGTGTCTTACATCGTCTTCCTTTGGATTTTATCAGGAATGAAACGCGGAATGTAGCATTGCATGCAATTTTATTTTACTCGAGTTTCCATGGCATCAATTCATACAATCAATCATTTATGATCGACAAAGCACGGATAGACAGATATTTGACAAGGCGTTTCGAAAACGAGAGGAAACGCCTGGATAATAGTGTGTCATCTCCGTATCTAGATATATCCATAACCTTATCGGCTACGATACCGCTGTTTTGGCAGGAATGGAAGAAAATGTCGACAAAAGGCCCGATTCCTTTGTCATTGAGAAAGAAGGAAATGGTATCAGCCAAAATCTGACGGTCAGAGTCCTACAACCAACCTGCACTGTGAAAGGCGAGAACATGTGAGATAAAATTTCAATATTCGGAATCACAACCACACATCCATCAGAAAATACCTATTCCTTCATAGCGATAGAAACTCATCCATCAACAACAATCCTTATAAAAAAGCAATGTTGCCACCATTCACATCAACCCGAGCGTCAAAAATTTAAGGCCTCCTGATATGGATGACAGTTATTAAAGTGAAAAAGGAATGAAGATATTCTTGACGTTAACAACGTAAACTCAATTTTTAACGGACAAAAGCGGTAGCATTCCATCACCTGAGTTATCATATAAATGCTCATAAATAATTCCATAGATATAATATGGAGAAGAGTGTAGCACAATATCTTTAATTATCAGTAAGTAGTGCCATTTATCTAGTGTCTTTGCAAATGAATGAAAAGAGCTACGTTATAAAATGAAACTGAAAAAAAGATGGATTGACTGATCATAGAATGTTAAAACGATCTAAATGTACCTAAAAAATAATACTGCATTGAGTCTAGACAGAAAAAATTAAAGCTCATGAAATATCGGCCCATGGCCAGAGCAATTAGAATATGGGAAGGATGAATGCCTCATTTCTTGAAATATTTTAAAAGCTATGGCTCCCGTATCAAATTTCGTTTCCCCAAGTTATATTTGGCCTCTCAACAAGTCAGCGATCCATCACTTATCTCCACAAATTTCTCTCCATCCATTTCCATTTTAATTTCTTTTTTAATCCAGTAAGGAAAAACTGCCCAGTCTTACCGGAATTACGTACGTCACATCGATACAATGTACATAAAATTGAAATAAATAAAACGTAAAATAATGCACGCACATCATAACAGCAGCATCATTGAAGGCATTTCCATGATTACTGTCATAATGCGTTACACCCCACCCTCGCTACAGCCAAACGAATACCCCGGCTCCATTCCCCGCTAACCATCACCACCCCACCCCAAAGAGCGCACGAGAGAGAATGCTGGAAAGATAATGTTGAGATATATTCCCGGGGAAAATGGAATTTATAAAATGAGAACCACGATGGACCGCTGGAAAGGAGGAGAGGGAAAAGAAGAGATATGAAGAGACGCAGCATTAAAAGCACTCTGGAAAGAAGGGAAAACGTTGTATTCACTCTTGACGACGCGTATTGTTGTCCTAGGGGGGGGATGCAAAATTCAGCAACCCCCCTTTCAACCCTCCTCCCAACCACCCCCTCAAAAAAAAACCTTCAAACTCGTTTATTCCTGGCAACGGAAACGACGTTTCGCATTAATTTACCTGGTCAATTAACATTGGAATAATTTTGAGCTCGGTAAATTAACTCCGGGAGGCTTTCAGCGGAGGGAAGGGGTGGGTGCGGTAGTAACAATGCTCGCGCGAATTTAAAACCCATACATTTCAGTCACCGAACATTGCACGAGTTCGCCAGAAATATATATTCGTCCGTGGAGAACCAAAATAGAAAGGCAGAAGAATAAAAGATTGTACATTCAGAAAGAAACCAAGAGTACGCGGAAGCAATCCAAAATTCAGAAAATGCAATGCGTACTCCCAAAACAATGACACATTATTCGAATTTCCTCTTGTATTTCGACGGTGTTCTTCATTCACGCGTTTGTAACTGTCTTGCATAATACCCAAACATCTACATTTCCACCAGGCAATAACATGTCAATAGTTAACTAATAGCCTTAACATAGTATATAAATTACGATTCCATTGAAATTATTGCAAATAATGTCGTCAAACAGTACTTAATAGTTTTTAACTAATGGATCGTTTGTAAAACAGAAATTCTTTCTTCAAATGGTCAGTGAAAATATTATGTCAAATCGAAGAAATATGATTCGTGCTGGGAGCAAAAAATCATTATTAGAAGGATAAGTACTATAAAATGCTGACCCAAGCTAAAAAAACTGTTATTTGCTAAGTAGAATTGACGATTCCCAAAATCAGAATGATAAAACTAGCATCAAAGGCTTACGACAGTACCGGAAATTAGAACTAGGCACTTTCATACCAACTTTCACACATGACTTGGGATATCAAGAGTAGATAACTTCACTTAACAAAGCTATAACGCCTTTTGGCAATGAAGTGAGTTTGTTATTTAGTCAATTAACCACGACGGCCAGGAATCAAATACATATTCCTTATCCCAATAGCGCTTTCTTTCTTCGGGGGAAAAGAATTTGGTCATCCAGGTGCCTGTAAAGTAGCTAGAACGTAATTCAACGCCCGCAATAGCCCTTTTCAAATAGATGAAAGAACTCATCCCGTGGAGCAACAATGGGAATCCCACGGCAACGAAATCGTAGAAAAGGATTATGGAAAAAATAGAACAAAAAACATATATTATAACATGAAATAGGGAAGGCGATGATTCTTGATGGAAAAAAAGAAAAGACTTGAAAGGAGAACAAGGGACAAAAAGAAAAAAGTCTATTTTTTGTCACGGGCGTAAAAAAATGAGCATAGCAGGCAAGGGAGGGAGCCGGAAGGAAGAGGAGGATGGATTGAGGAATAAAAAAGAGGCCGAAGAAAAGAAAGGGGGGAATAATGAAGAGAAAAAACGAGAAAAACTTTAAAAAGGAGAGGTTTTTTTTCGGTGGGGATGGAATGATTGTGTGCTAGGCCGGAAGCGGACCTGGGTCTCTTTGCTGGGCGGGAGGCCACGGGGTCATCGTCGGTATGGCTGGAGGCTTTAGGTGAAAAGGGCCCGCGCGCCTCCGGCGAATGAGGAAACACGGAGGCGAAGATTGAGCTAAAAGGCGGAGGAGAGGGATGGTCTCTCCGTCCGAGATGTGAAATTCCCCAGTATTTTCCCCGTTCTCCCGAGCTGGTGCACTATTTTACCGATTATTCCACAACGAGTGGGTCGTTCGCTGTTGACTCGTTCTAAGTGACTGAATCACCGAATGTATCAAATGTCTCATGAGTCACTGAGCGAAAACAAGTCGATTTTCATTCACTTACTTGTTAGACTTTCAGATTCATAAAATCCATCATTACAACTTCCGTTTAAGGTCTAGTTATACTGCTTAATTTCATTTTTCTTGTACTAATAAAATTTTAAGTTTGGTTCTAAAATAAATTGAGTGTTATTAATATTATGAAGCAATAATTAAATATACTACTCGCTAAATTATTTAGTTTTTATGATTCTTTAATCGATGGAACTTGTTTATGAAGTGGTTCCGTTTGTAGAATGATAATTGAAAAAAAAACTTAAAAAGTTCTACATCATCATATTTGCTTTCAGTGGGGCTATAAGCAAAGGCTTGCTTCTATGATGATAACAACATAAAATTCGCTTATATCACCAACACCTTAACCTAGAGTAAAACCTAAATGATCCAATTCTTATTCGATCCATGATCACCTACCGTCAAATTGGCTCCAGACTGTTGATGTTCATAAATTTTAACGAGGAGCATCTATTTAATCAGTCTAGTAACTCAGACGAAACCTTTGCCGGTCAATGAAAAAGTATAATTTATTGCACGAAACATAGACCATAAATAAAACTCAAGTATCCATTATAGATTCTTCATATCTTCTACGATACTAATTTTTAATTTCTTTAGACGAATGGGCACCTGCAGCTAATTGTGTTGGTCAGCCATCAATAATTTCATCATTTCAATACTTCAAGTTGTATGATTATTTTCCATCTTTAAGTACCTATGAATCACAAAGTGTATTGTTCTCGCGGATTGACGAGACTATGATTCTCTCGATTCATTGAAAATCGCTGGAACGAATCATTGAATCCACCTGGTGACTTGATTAAAAAATTTCGAATCTTTGAAAAGAACGATAACCATCCATCTCTAACAACGAGTGCTTGCCAATGAAACGGAACTCTTACGACGTCACCAAATTATGAAATGCGTGTGGTTGAAAGGTTGTGGAAGCTAGGGCTAAAATACAAATATAATGCATTTAGAAAGGGTAATTTACGCATGCATTTAAACGTCGATTTCTTTCATGCCATTTTAAGAATGATGTGTAACTTTATTTTACTCCCTATTCAGTTCAGAGTTTGTTCGTCAATTTCTATGTCATAGTTGTACATGATTTTTCTGATATAGCTGTAAAATCATTTGCATTCGCAGTGATAGATATCATGATTTCATAGTGCCTAACATTTGAATGATAGGGTAAACACTGTATGCAGCAGTGGATAAATTCAGGCTGTCCAAAAGCCAGCCGTACATTTCTGGCCTTTTGAAAATGTCTACTATGCATTTGAAGATTTTTAACGCCTCAAAAATAAGTGTTATACAAAAACTAATAAGATAACGACATGCAAATTAGATTCAGAGTATCGTATTATTTAAAAAAATCACATTCTTGGAAAGCGTCTCTTTCCAAAGAGGAGACTTTTCCCGGCAATACGAGGACATTCCCGAGTTGCTTCCAGATTTTTCCCGTCACCAACCGTTTTCTCGGGTATTTTTCCTCGAGAGGTCGGCCACCCTGGAGAAGGCGGAAAGCAAGCAAGGGAGTGGAATGAGTGTCTGAAGAATAGGGGCGGAAAATCTTTTGAAGCACTTCCCTCCCTCTGGCCAAAGTGTAGGGACTTAAAACACTGACGATCGTTAGGGGAGCAAGAAGAGTTAGTGCTCGGAGTGGTTCTCCGGATTGCGACGCTCAACTTTTATTTCCACCGACACACCAATCAGCGCCTCTCCTCTTTCACACCTCTACCTCGGTAGGTACTCTTCACCGAGGAGGTAAAATATAAGAAAGAGAGTTGAAGATGGGCGGGGTAGAAACGGGGTAAAGGAGTATCCCGTCTTACCTCAATACACACCACTAAACAACTCATTCAGCGAATAGATATGCAAAGATATCGCGCTAAGTATTTTAATTTTAAAAAAATCTACAACCCGTGTTTCTTCTGGATCGTAGAGATCATCGATCACAAAAATATTCCATTCTACCTGACGATGACTGCGAGCTAATTGAAACATGTGTTCTGAAATTAAATTAAGGAGACAGTGCGATATATATATAAGTACCTTTTCACTATATTGTTCTACGACACTACTCCCGATAAAGTTGACCTCATCCAGCGGCTACTAGCGGAAGCAAATCTCTCGCCCTTGGGACCGTAAAGGAAACAGTCAAAATTACATGCTTCCTATCCAACTTACACTCTAGAATTAGCGCAGAAATAAACAAAACAAGAACTTATTTTTCAGATTTTCTCAGCGATTACATGTACGGGTATAAACCATTTTTCGGTTGTACTACTGCGTCTCCTGACGACTTTACCAGCGGGAGGAACGAAGCGTTGAGTATTCGAAGTCCATTCCACGCAGTAAGTAAATCCAAACACTGTTTATGCATGGGCAACGTAAGAGTTTGATTGACGCAAATCGAGATATAAACATTTGAATGAGCATAAGAATGAAATAACAAACCAAACTAACACAAACCAAAACAAAATCTTCCGTTGAAAATTAATGTTCCGCACTAGACTTTAATTGCGGCCTTACTACATTCAAAACATGCATTATTGCTCTTATTCCTTTGGTAATTTTTTTGTCAATGTCTATATAGAAGTAACTTCTACGGGTTATTAAATCACTTAAGGTTATTGCTGTTTCTATGAGGAATATTAATTAAAGTAAGCACTGAAATGAAATTTGAAGGAATTCATTGCTGCTCGTACTTCTGGCTATTACATCGTCGATTTTATTCAAAGTAGTAATACTCATTAGGAACTTATTTTCTTTCACCATTGGCTCTAAGTATAAGCGCCCTTAACTTCTTCATAATATACATTCTTTCACGTGTAAGTTTGAACGGTTCCCATTCAGTAGGCGTTGACGAAAAGAAAAAGAAGTTACCGCAAGTTATTTGAAGCATAATTTCTTTTCCTTGAATTACAAGCTGGGGTGAAAGAGGAGAATATTATATTTTGGTAAAAAATAGAAGACTCAACCCATAATAATAAATAAATTATTTTTTTTATTCTTATTTAATACTTGAATCAAAATTAATGTTAACTAGGTTTGGTATATGCTTAGTAACGTAATATGAATAAACATGTGCAAAGCTAAGGTACGTCAACATTTTTCGTGTATTCTGTTCTTATTTATAAATATATTTTTAAATTATATTATTGTAAAAAAACTATCGTAACATTTATTTATGTAAGAATATTGCATACCATTGTATTTTATATTGTTCTCCTGTTTTAATTCATAGCCCTGATGAAAGTTTAAAATAAACTGAAACGTTGGCTACAACTTTTTTGCATCATATACATTTTGACCTATACTCCAAGAACTATTTAACCAATAATAAATTAAATACATTCTCGTTTCGCTTAATTTTTTCAGAACAAATTAAGCTGCGTGAGAAGCACTCCAAAGGTAAAAAGAAGAGAGCAATTATAAGTACGTTACTACCATATTTAAGTTTTTCTAGTTGTCCTAAAGACTACAGTATACGCAGAGATTTAGCGGCAAGAAAACAATTATCTCAGATATTCTGCCACATTTCACTGCTCTTTGAAATCGCTAAGCATAAAGGAGGTGTGAGAGGAATAAAATCCAACCGCCAGGATTTCACCCTCCATTTAGCCCGAGGTCAATATGACGCCCTTCATTGGATTTTCAGCTAGAGCTTGAAGATGCACAAGCTTCACACGGCAGAAGTAAATCCCCGGAGTATTGCACAGGCGAGAGAACGAAAAAGGCGTCTTGACCCCGATGCTCGATGCGGTAAAAATAAGACAACCCCCCTTGACCCTGCTTCCCCATATTTTCGTCTGCTCCTTTGAGGAACATCCAGCCTAAGATGACCTACATGTCACTTAGGCCATACTTGGTCTACATCTGAAATTCCTTCGTTTAATGACAACACAACAAACAACATACCCTTTAATTGTTTGGTAACATTTTTTTCTACGAAAGAAAGACCCATAAATTTTAGTATTTATTACGTTCACATGGTAAAACTAAACTTTATAAAAAATACTTATAATGGTGATGAAAGATGCCTGCTAAAGTATAATTATAACAAATTACCTACCCTAAACATTTTTGGCCCGATTTTTTTACTGCACACAAGAATATCCATAAGTTTTAGTATGCATCCTTGAGTTCAGTTGATAAAGCTGTTTTTCGTAAAAAAAAATGCTTATTATAGATGTAAGATACCCGAAGAAGTGTGGTTATAAAAATTTCGTAATAAATGGATATAGACCACCATAAAAGATTATTTGACTTAATAATGAAGAACATTGCTCCAATTAGCACGAATGGGAACGTACGATTTATGTCATCCGAGACATTTCCACAAGGGACGTAGGAAGGACGACAAAATAGGCGACACTTGAATATTTTCCGGTTTAGGCGGGAAAAAAAGGAAATCGAAAGAAAATCGTCACCGAAGCCCAGTACCAAACAATAATCAACTTTGTTATGATATCAAGACGTCATTACCAACATGAAACTAACTTGCTACAAGCAAACGATAAAAGAATCAATGATAGTCAGACGCAGCATTTGAAACACTAACGTTCCCATACACCCAGTACACTCCGAAGATAAGCCGATTGATTCAAGAACGTCTATAGTAAAGACTTAAACAAATTAGACTGAAATAAATTAGAAATAAAAACGCGCAAACCCATGAGATCGTTCGCTCACGCTATAAATGGGGATTCAAAAAAAGAATTCGGTACAAGAGAGAGATAGGTTACGGCGAAAAAACAATTCTTTATTATTCAGCCAATCAATTGTCATTTGAACTAATAAACTACACCAAATTTGCCGCATCTCTTTTCAAATTCTGATAACGCGACGTCAATATAAATCAGTTTCAATGAATCATTCCTAATGAACCGCTCATTGCGTTACAGTTCGATAATTTATTCACCATGAAGCGCTCAATTAAATCAGGTTCAATTACATGTTCACCAAGAACCCATCATTGAGGGAATGAATCGTACCGAAGAGTGTTAACAACAAAGATGAACCTGAGTCTCTTTCTCGTGATTGAGGAGTAGCGGAAAACAGGAGACGCGCTCATTCGTGATGGGATCACCTTGTCTCCGAAAGGTATAAGGCAGTTGATTTTTCGCCGCGAATAGCTCGAGCAGTTGGCGACGGGTAGCAAATCGAAAAAATACCGGTCGCCTCATTTTCAAATACAATCACAATCGATATTACCAACATAACAATATGGAGACAATCCATTTGCGACGCTTTTATGGAAAGGAAAAGAATCTTTGCCACGGTTTTCGAAGTAAGAAAGTCAGCTTATTGATGAGTTAATTAAGAATGAGCTTTCAATGATACTAGATACAATAAATTCTTAAATTTAAAAGGACCGGTTTTGTCACGGTACGGCAATACGACATCGCATTGCGAGGAAACCGGTAAGTGTTACATGAAATATGTGAAACTTACGAAGTTATTTCACTTAATATGATGGAATTTCACCGAGTTGAGCCTGTAACTATTGATTATATACCGTAAAGATGTTCATCTTTTCAATATTATTATTATATAGTATTCTACCGATTAAGGTAGGTTTCAATGGAGTATTAAAGAAGTGATCTAGGAGCCTACCTTCCCTTCCAGCGCTGCCTTCTTCAATTCACTGTAAGGCCTACTCGCTTTCAATCTATCTAAAAATCCTATTCTTTTCCTTCCCCTCCCTCGTTTCCCCAACATTCTATCCTCTAACACCATTTTCAACATCCCCTCCCCGCTAAGTACTCCCTCCATCCATATCTTCTGTCTCCTCCGTATCTCATCTAAAAGCTGCCTCTCCTCGCCAACCATATCCAGCACTTCGTCGTTCCTTTTCCTATCCGTCCATTTCACCCTTTCCATTCCTTCTCAATATGCATACATGATAGCATTTAACGGCAAGAATTTGAGAGCAAAATTTCCATCCATAACATGCGTTAGTTAACATCGATTTAGTACATGAATGGGAGGCGACAGGGCCTTTAAAATTCCTCCCTGCTTGTCAGTCGCGCGGGAAATCTGCGGCTAAACGCTCCGCCGCGAAAGCCTTCAACCACGCCACAGCGACTTGAAAATAAAAAGCTCCGCCCGCTTATTCTGGATCATTCGACACGACAGTCACTTGAGGGCTCAAACGTTTGACAGGACTGTCAAAAACACGTACCATTCTTTTAAATCTCTTCCCCCATCAGATATCCTCCCTACACACCGCCTCCGGCATTCACGACTGAAATCTCTCTAGCACTGACTGGATGTCGCTTCTTCTCTAAATTCCTCCCATTGGAAATCTAAGCTATCGATAAGGTTGATCGACTTCGCAGGTCGCAAAAATTCTACTTGGAACTCTCACGAAACAGTGGCAGTAACCAAGAGGACTACTAAGAAAGGGCTCCGTAGAAACTTGCTTTATGCTGCCGCTTCATTCGCATTTAAAAGACTTTACAAAAATATCTGCTGCACAGTCACAACATCAGGGTAATCCATTTGTTTCCAATTTTTAGTCCACAGCCTAGCAAAAACTATTTTATGAAATAATTAATTTTGATCGATATAAACCCTTTTGATATAAACATGGGTTTAAAGCACTAATAATAGTTCATGCAGTCGTGAAAATCGGCCGTAATCGCCCCGAATGGCGTCTTAAATTAATCCAATTAAATGAGCGGTGGATGCTAGCACATCTACTGGCCGAATGGATAATCTTCAATTAGAATATTTGTAGCAGAGTTCAGGAGTCTTGACACTGTCCATATGACAAACACACGAGGGAATCACAATCTTGTTATACCTCATCACCGAACTGTCATTTACAACAAATCATTTACCGTTACTGCATGTAGGGAATGAAATAATCTTAACCTCTCAACTAGGAACTCATCATCATTGGCATCTTTTAAGAGGAGGCTACTCAAAGCCCTTTTCACTTCACAACTAGGTGGTAAACATGACATTGAGTCGCGCCTACGATAAAGTGATATATATCACCTAATGCTTGTATATGTATGCTATACTTTATATCTTAATTGCATGTGTAATAGTTTTGTATACTTTGTACCTCATTAACTATGTTGCATTTTAAAAATAACACGGCTTTAGCTTTCACTCAGTACGTTTTCGCAGGTTTTTCACGCCCCCCTTCTTGTGTGGGCTTTATCCTACAGTGGATGTTTTCGCTGAAGGATACTTCACCCTTAATATCATGTTTATTCCCACAAACAGAAATATTTTTACACAAATTTTTCACATATAGTTGTTTCTATTTTTTGACATTTCACAAATAGTGTATATTGTATATTCTTTGTATTGCAAACGTTTGTCTACCATTTTTGAATATGTTTGCATTGACGCTATCGAGGGGTTAGGTGGAAGAGGGGACTTCTTAGTCTCAATCTCGCCCGAATAAAGGCATTTTATTATTATTATTATTTCATTGTACGTATTACATGTTCCGCGAAATAATAAATATCGAGGACTCGATTCAGTTGACGATCAGGAAGCGTCACAACTCAAGGGTATCGCCCGTCTGGCGCCGCAGCGATCATTTGAAGGCGGAGAGAGCGGTCCATCTTCACACCATGTGTCCACGGAACTCCGGAAGGAGGGGCCTGAGAAATGACTGGCCGAGAGGAGCGGAGAGAATAGGGCGGAATCTGCAGGAAAACGAAGATATACGAAGAGGAAAGAAATCCAGCGGAGAGGAGGGCGGGATTTGTGGAGGGAAGGAAGAAAGAGCGTTTGGAGGAGGATGTTCGCTCCCTTTCTGGAGGAGTTAAAAAGCGTTGGGATGGAAGAGGAAAGGCAACAGATAGAGAGATTGGACGAAAACAAGTCACTCGAGTTGAGCCTCCCTCAGAGATATATATTCGCCCTTTCATCTCCTTGTCTTTTCAAGTCCAGACAATGGCGGAATACGGGGAAAATCTCGAGCGATTCAACGGACCGGTGAGGTGGACATGCTCGGGGGCAATAAAGCGAATACCTTCGATTTAATCCAGTCATAAAATAGCCATCCGATTCGCACCGATGTGAGCGAATTTCCACGCCATGAAGTCGCAAAAACAAGGCATACTAATTGGAAGAAAGATCTTGTGTTTTCCCGGGGAATACACTGAATAGGCTTTTCCCAGGTTTTCAGCCGGAGTAGAGTGCCCATTTCATCCAAGTTTCTGGGTCCGACAGGTTCCTTGTCGTCAGGGAATGACTACGATTAATTATTATTAATTGATGACCTGGAGCGTGTCGGACCACGAAAGGTAGGAGAAAATGTACACTCACCTGTCTGAAAATCCGAGAAAACCTTATTCAAGACCTACTCCTAATATTATATCTCAGGAGAAATGCAGACAATTTTACACCTGTTGACGTCAACTCAGTCCTCGGAATCCGGAAAAGTTTACCTAAGAGAAATATGGTTTGGAGTACAAGAGATTCCATATCGAAAGAAACACCTTCAATTTTACAGAATTAATACTGCGTGGAAAATTATAAGTGTGTTTATTTATTATATTAATTGTGAAAAATTGCTAGTGTGTCTTTCGATATGGAAAATTCCACCACACCACGGCTAGTTCTTCTCATTTTATACAAGAGATTCCATTATTTTACTCCAATTTCCACATGATGTGATTAACGAATTTGAACTAAATGTTGCTGATTTCACGACAAATTACGGTAAGAGAGTATCGCTTTAATAATCACAGCCAACATTACATAACAAAGAGGCATAACATTAGAGAGTATTTCTTTTCAGATAAATTAATCAACAGAAAGACCAAATGTGATTCAAAATCACCTGCATATAAATGAGAAGAAAAGTGATAATGGGACTCAGTTGTTAAAACTTGGTTAGGTATTGAAGAATTTCCGTGGAGATTTTCTCAGTGGATTAACTATGAAAAAAATATACATTATATCAAATTACAATTCACCAGATACTTCGAAAATGCAGAGTATCCTACTAGCAGGTAGCGCTTGGCATAAATAAGGATTATTAATACCTTATCAAACGAAGGAAACTTTCCGACCATAGGCAGTCATAATAGGTGATTATCCTGAATCCTGGATTAATGCATGTTTTCCTGAGCTCTGTGCCTCACGCATGCATTGGTAATCTCAGACGATGTAAAAATCCTATCTACTCGTATAGAAACTGTGGCGTTACGTGGAGTGGCATCGCATGGGCGCCAATCTGGCCTTTTTCAAATGAGGTTAAAATTAACCATTGCCATTCGTCTAAACTGGGATTTGTAAAACCAAATAACTTGTATACTATGAATACACTAATGGTGGGTAATGAATCGCAATCAATGCCTTTCGTTTTCTTTTGTGAAGGAAACTACCCTATTGTAAACAGGGTGGTAGCGCTGCTACTGAGAATGAAAGAAGCACTCATACACGGGAAGGAAGACGAGAGAGAGAAATAAAGGCGAGAGGAAGGATATCGAGAGAGAGGTTATGGAAGGAAGGGCGCTGCATTGCGAAGGAAAAGAGCTTCGCTTGTTACGGAATGGAAGGTTTTGAAGGGCGAAGAAGGAGTAGCGGGGATAAGTGCGGAGGAAGTGCCTTTTTTTCTCTCCCAAAAGGCGAACGAGAGGGTTGAAGAAACAAGAGAAGGAGGCAATGCGAAGCTATATTCTGAGGGGGAAAAGTTAAGGAAGAGAGAGAAGCGTCCTTCAAAACTGCCTGCTTGAAGCGAGCCTATTGAACGCTTTGCAAGAGCTCAAACGGCTCAGAGAGGAAAACGCTCTAAACAGGTGAAGGAGGGGGAAGAGGAAGCTTAAGGTGCTGCCGGGGTCGAAATTGCCAAAGAGGTTGAGTCGATAGTGCGCTAACCAATTGGAATTCTATTTAGCGCCCCATTTGACCGATTCTCAAAAGCTTTGCTCGAAACGCATCAAGATGGACTTGAGAAAAAAATAAAATACTATATCCGACGTTTTCAACTGACCAGAGAACCTGAAGGATGAAGTTCCGAATCCGCTTACAAAACTAACTGTAGCGTTTGCAAACGATTCAGTCAACTGCTATCCTTGGGATTACCTATAAAGTCCTCCGACAAATAGAGAAGAAGTACCAAGTAAAATGTTGAACTTGATGATTACCTCCTGTATTAAAAAACATAGCATAATAATATATTATGCACAACACTGCATACTGTGTTGGATTTATTCAGAGTTTGCAATAAATTTCTTCACCATCATTGAATATCAATTTCTTCCAATTGGTTTCCAAATCTTATCTTTCTTTCCATTTATCTTGTAGATTCCCATTATCCTCTTACAAAATATCTGTAGATTTCTTTTCAGTACATGCGTCAGATATGGTCATAAAAATTCAACTCTGTTAATAAAGCCGTGAAATTGCGATTAAAAATTATCTTCACAACCTTACATAAAGAGTTACACGGAAGTTGGTACGTTACTCGCAAAAATTTGGGAAAGGCAATAAATTAAAGGATCTACATTAAAAAATAATGGTTATTTGTATACAACCATGAAAATCGCAACAATTAAACTCTGAATTCCACTTAAATTACACAGTTACAACGCTGAAAATAGATAAACTTTGACCATATCGCTCTTATACTTTAATACATGAAAAGCATTGTCTCCAAAGAAGCACAGAACGTAACAATTGCCGTATGTACTTAAGACTAAATACCACAAATACCTTACAAAAACCAGCTAATTCTGTTTGTCGTTATATCCATGCAAGTAATGCCATCCAATGCGACAAACCAAAGGTATATTTTACCACTAGTGGTTATTGATCATCTTTACAGTTGTAAAGACGGTGAATTTTCATTTGAAATAACTTTTAAAAACCGTTAAATGACGCACTTTCCTACGGGGGAAGCCGAAAAATAATTTTTTTGGGATCAATGTCCCCAGCTGGCAAGTTGTCTACTAATATCGAGGTTACAGTTCCGAATTTATTTTACAATCCTATACACACTCATCACTTCAATACGCACAAATGTTTACCTGACCTTATATCCCACTATTCACAAGCAATTAACTCACATTGACAACAAGGATAAGGTAGGGATAACTACAGGATAAAGGAGAACACAAGGAGAAATTAAAGAAACAAACCTCCAGGAAAAGAGTATCAGAAAAAGTATCACAAATTCATGCCACCACAAAGTCCGGAAACCGCGGAGGGAAAGAAAATACAACGTCGTGCATTAATTGATTGAATATTGTTTTCAGCAGCAGAATTGCGGTATCCGACTAAAAATACAAACAACCTCCAATCCTCATATAAGCAGTGAAACGAGCTTCAATTTTTTTCCATCCGCTTCTGTTGGCTTCCTAATTAATAATGCAGAATAAATTTGGTCTCTTCCAATGCGTGATGACAAAACTCTCATGAAGCATTCGCAGGAGTATTGACACAAAGAAGCCTACAATACAAAACAACCCTACAATAGAAGCTATACGACACTATACCATTTGCAACTACCAAATATCTTCCACACGTTTAGATTTAAAAAATATATAATGATATTTGTAGGGAAATTACTTGACCTGTGTCTCTCGCATTTTTAACTGAACCACGAATTATCTGATAGTCTTATTAGTTCAAACTTACTGCACAGGGTTACACGGACATGCTACTGTTTTAAACTTTGAACGGGATATCAGATATTTCGTCCCACCGGCATACAGACATGATTCGGAATTGTTAACATATTTACCTGACCTCATATCCGAACGTCCAAAAAGATTTCGCGACACATTGACGACGAGGATAAATAGAAAATACTACGGGACAAAGGGACCCGCAAGGACGGAATAAAGAAAAAAAATCCAGGAGAGAGGATCACACAAACAGGGCCACAAATACTGGACACCAGAACGTCCGGCGAGGGGAACCGCGGAGAGGGAGAGAATAAGATGCCACGGCATAAATCTACGTTTGTAAGGGTTGGGGTTTGGGGGGTAGAAGGGTAGGGTAGGATGGGTCGGCGAGGGACCTTATAGGAAGGGCAGAAGCGAATGGTATTCGGAGTGAGAAGGCGAGACGGCTGGCTTCCACAGCCTCCCGCTGGACCAAAAAACATCTTCTTCATCCGGACCCACGGACAAATGGGAGATTCGCCCAGTTTCTGGACCACAACTCTCCCCTTCTTCTTGTCCCACTACTGACTTTCCCTGCCGACATTTTCGTATCTTTCCATTGTCCTCCGCCTCGCATTCACCGTCTTTTGTTGAAAAAATAAATACATGTCTCCGACGTAGCACAAAACATTACGATTGCCATACATTAAGACTAAATACTAGGAATAGCCTACAAAAAAGCTAACTAATTGTGTCCGTCCTCATACATCCATACAAATAAAGCCACTCAATACGATGGAACGTGCAACATAAGCTTGAATAACTCATGATTTATGCATATTATACGAGGCAGCGAATTTCCACTAATCCCAATATATCCTTCACGTCTATTTCTTAGGACATCGACCTACAGCTACATACGGAACGATGATAGAGAAGTACGGGGAAATAAATATTTTATGCCAAAAAAATGTACAAATAGGACTTTCGCCCAGTTTCTGGACAAACCTCCCCTTTTCATGTCACACTATTGACTCTTCCTACTCACTTTTTCTTATCTCCCCACAGTCTTCCGTTACTCATCCTACTTCTTTTGTTAAAAAATAAATACATCCCTAAGAAGTAGCACATATTGCGATTGCAATGGGCATCCGCCAAAAAACCTTCAAAAAAACTCTACACACCAATAAATTACAAGAGTATCCAATAAAAATAAACGTCAGGAATAGCCCCGCATTAATGAATTTGTTACGGCATTCAGATAGGAGTAAATTCCCCGCACTGGTTTTACAAAGTGAATGTGCATACGGTAGGTACGCAGAAAAGGTATTTCGGCAACACTTCGTATCTCAGATTCGTCCCCAGTTTTTTATTCATATTGTTAGAAGAAGTTAACGCAAATCTCCAAAGTAGCACACAACGCTACGATTGAGTAGGATTGGGGAATATTTCTACCCATAACACTAAAGCGCATTTGATTCGTAGATACATATCTGCATTAATAGCAAGTGAATATAGACCGAAAGTGTAATCGCGCCAAAGAAATTGCAAGCCGATTACCAAATCCCTCTCCAATGACAATACTTCGATTCACAACGCAATATCCACTTTTTGCGGCAGTAAAATACATTCACTCAATCAATCCTTCAATCCGGGCGAGGGTTGATTGTGGTGAGGTAGAGCTCGCCCTATATTGAGCCACTGACGTGTTAGCTTAACACATTCACGGTATTGAGGCCGGTTCTTTTTCGTGGGCCTCCACACACTTCAAGGTTTCTGATTTGGGGTTAGTCGAAGCCACTTTTCGACATATGAACCCGGATCCTCTCGATCAGCATCAAAGCGCTCTGCCAACTAGTCCAAGATGCTCCTAGTATTAAAATACACACAAGGCTCCAAAAAAATCTAGCGATGAAAAACTAATTAAGTCCTTTACTCGACTGGTAAGCATTTAAACTAATTCCATTGACATAGAGTCGTATTTTTTCCTCTGTGGAAAATATTTTTTCTGCACTGCCCCTTAATTTAGTAAATATCAAGCATGAATTTAAAAAATATGTATTTAATACAGCCGGGAGCTCTTTCAACGCTTATGAGATATTCATTTTCATAGGTAAAGCCCAATCATTTTTCATGGAGCAATTTATAACTTGGATCTTCAAAGAGTTTTCGTGGCGTAGCAAGCATGAGCACCGCGGCGAAATTACTTTTCTCGGCGAATTTCCTCTTATCGTGAAATATTTATGGGAAAATTATAGCCTAGGTCATTCAACGTGGTTGGGTTCTCTAGCTAGCAATTTTATAGATCCTGATAGTTAAAAATCCTGTACATTTCTGCACATTTCACCTCGCTTTACCGTTGATGAATCGTGTGATGTCAACCGGTACATCACGGAACATAGCTGGTCCAAGATTACAATCCTGTTCCGGTAGAAACACGACGTCTCGTGACGAATAATCCTACGTGAATTTTATCGCATATTTTATTTGTTAGGCTGGAAATTACAATGCAATCACTTGAATGCTGAGAGATAAACGTATAACTTGGCCTAAATATTCTAGCTTGAATATTATAACCCATAAAATAAATGACGCCAATGGTTCCAGGTCTCGAGTGACTCCATCACAAATCTTGATGACGGATAGGAATGAAACATTTTGCCAGCTGATGGAGAAAATCACGGAAATCATGGAAGAATAAGAACATAAATTTTATACAAATAATAATGGGCATGGCAGGATCATAAGCGGTAAAAAATGTAAAACATTATTAACGTGAACGTACTTTCAAATTGTAAAACATGTATGCCTTAGAGAGTGGTTAATATTTTTGTGTTCAAGTATATTACTTGCTACACAAAGTCAAATTAACTCTTACACCAATTTAGGAACTACCCAATCACTTAGATAACTTTCCTTGTTATAACCATGGTGATACATCATACATTCGTCCTGACAATTATTCGTCCTGACAATTAAAGTTAGCCGTTAGAGTAGTTTTAAGAATAACCATTTCTAAAATATCTATCAACCACTTTATTGAAATGGATGTAGGGATTAGTGACATGATATTGTGCACGAGAAATTTCCGTAATAATGGCCTAATATTTTCCAATCAGGTTTCTCCCCATATTTGGAAGCTATGTGTGTCGATTCAACTAATATAACGTTACAAAATGACCAGAAAGCAGAAAGGTGGGGGGCATTGCCCTAGAGATCCACGACCACAGAATTCTCTCGAAACTTATCTTGATTTAGAATTTTTCGAGCAACATGTCCCGGTAGCGGCACACTCCATTATCTTCCCTATCCCATTTATATCGCCTTGATCGCCATTTCCCTTCACCCAAATCCCCTTTCATTACCTTCCTTTTTAACCCCTCCTCCCACCAATATGAATCTCTCCTCGCCCACACATACATACAACTTCCAGATCCTCTCACGGCGTCATCTCTCCTCTTACGGTCATCGAACTGCTCACCCCCTATCGCATAAAAGAAAAGAATAACTCCCCCAACGGCCTTTTCCTTCGGCCACTTCTCCATCTCTCTCCACTACCCTCAGTCCATTACATTTCCCCCCTTTATTTTTACCACGGCGGAGTTATCGTATATTTTATTCCACCTTTCTCTCTCTCTGCACCATAGAAGGCCTCCGCCGTTTCTTTACATACACCCATTCCCCGTCTTTCTTCAGCTCCCTATTCTTCTTCCACTTCCAGGGTCGGATGCCGTTATCTTCTGCGCCGTTACGCCCGAGGGACGGCAGTACAGAGCATCCCGATACGATGATTTCTAGATTTAATCGCGATACAGAATATTCTACGGAAGAATTTCCGTAACTAAGAACTTGAAGTGGCGAAAACTAGTTGCATAAATTCAAGATAATTTTGTGGAATTTCAAAAAAATGTAAATTCAGGAGCGGCTAATTGTAAGCTTGCGGGTAGTCTTCCACGTCGATTCATCTTCGAGACGACAGTTTCGCCGGCGTTGCAACAGCCGTTTTCAGGGTTGAAGTTTACCTCACAGCCGGTGCACATACTTGGATTCATACGCAGTAAAATCAGTACTTCTTTAGCGGATATACACGGGAAGGACCCCGGTATAAGAATAATTTTCTTTAGAGGATTTATCAACAGTGTTGGTAAGTTCAAATTTTTGTGAGCATGTATCAACGATAGATCCTGAAGCTATTTTCGAATGAAAACATATCGGATAGCAGCAATAACACATCATTCAAGCGCAAAGTATAAAACATTAGTATTTAGGATGGTTAGTCATGGATCACAAAATTTTAGCCCATAAAATATTTTTGTGGCTCTGAACCTTGGTTCTATGAATGCAATAATAGTATGGGATAATGGCGCCGCAGTTGAGAATATTTTAAAATGACCCTTGATGTGCAAGAGCAGTTTCAACTCTAATTTGGGATTCATTTTTGGAATGTTCGTTTTTTTTAATAATAATTCAATCAGCACTCTTAATAAATTGATCACTCGCTTTATATTCTTCACTTACAGTTCCTACATAATTTTACAATTACAATTTATTTTCATTTTTTTGTAGTTAAATTCTTGGATTTTCACCCGATAATTATGTAAATGTTGGGCGAACATAAAACAAGATAAATAAATAAATAAACTTAACGATTAAAACATATAATCAAAAACTTAATTTCTCAATATACAGAAAGAATTGTTAACATCAACAAATTGTTAACAACATCATTCCAATAAAATCAACATTCAATTTATTGAAAAAATTGCAACGTGTCAGCAATTTTAAAATGACACTGATTTTTCTAATTCGTGTTAGAAAAATATACTGCATTACAACTTAAAATCGGGTAAAGAGTAATCTTGTTTTTTGACACCAATTTGACTCAATCTCGTAGCTTCAATTCTAATGGAAAATTTTAATTTTCCCACGCAATCACCTTTGACATTAGGTTTTCATCATTAATCATTCACTGCTCTTTACGTACTGTAAAAAATCCCTTCAAGTGACTATTTCATTTGCTTCGTTACAACAGGAATTCCCACGCCTTGAAACAATGCATTCCCCTGAATCGGGCAGTGGATGATGCTACTCACTTCGCCAGGCAACAGGACACGAGGAAAATAGGAATCATAGGCCACCAGGGAAATCTTACCTGCAATAGAAGAGAAAGATTGTTAGTTCAGAAATATATTCTAATATTTCACACTATAAACAGAATTAGAAATCCAATTATGTTCCTAAAAATATCGGCAAAATATATCGTCAAAGAGCCGCTGAACGCAATTTGATCTGTCTTCATATTCTTAGAGCTTTTCTTATACCCACCACAAATATAATTTCGTTGGTATGTAGCGATATTTTGAGGCTATGGACACTACGTGATGAGTTCCAATACGGCGATATACAGAACGAAATCCAACATCGATAATTCTGGGATACGAACCCGAGACTTCAGAAACGACTTTACGTAGAACTTGACTGAGCGCTCACTTCCCCTTTGCATTACAACTTTTCAGGGTCTAAATTTATCACAAATTTCGTTGATTCCTGGCTAAATAATGAAGTTAAGTTACAGTGAAAAACACTGTACATCAGATGAAAACAATCAACGAGGTTTTTTTTCTTTAAGAATAAAAATTTCCAACTAGGGGCGCATTGCGATATATTGCATCTAAAAAGTATGTATCTCATTAGATTAACCGTAACGCCTGAATAGCGACCAAAAATCGATAAAACCTCTCACGAATACGAAACAATATACACAATTATATCCTACCATTCAGTCATTGAATTTTACGCCGGAGACGATGCTATAGATGGAATATCGACTGTTCTCTTTCACTCCTTCACTTCCCGCACGAGGCATCCAAATTCTTCGGATCTCTTAAGTCTCCCATGAGTAATCCGCCCTCATTCTATCCCAGCCTTCTTTTCCCATAGCTCTCACCGTACTCTTACCGACTCACAGCAAGACGGAAGCCAAAGCCTCACGACCATCATGAAGGATAAAAAGTTATTAGATAAATTATCCACATGACGCTTTATGTATCCTGAAAAAACCAGCCGAAGCGGCTGGATAAATATTAATTTCTACTGAGAATACTGAATGAATACTGGTGGATGAACTTTTGAGGGTGTAAATTGGCATAAAATTTCAAATGCCAGGCTATTCCCGGCCAAATAATTATAGTAAGTGACAGCAAATTAGACTCAATCGTGGAAAAAAATGAATTGGCTCATGTTCTTTTCTTTTTGCTCTGAGAATATAACTTTCAGACGAGGGAACTTTTGAAGTGTACCACATTCAGATACTTTTTCCGTCATGCCCGAGTATCGATGCAAGCGCTCGAGAGCCCGAATCGATGAAATTGTATAAATTCATTGAATCGCATAGGACGTACACGATGCTGAAGATGGAATATCGACTGCGCTCTTTCACTTCCTCACACGAAACATCCCAATTTTTCCCGTTCCCTCCCGAGAGAGTTATCCTTCCTCCCCTTCCCATAGTTCTCTCCGCTCCGCCACCGCAAGACTAGAGCCCACGATCATCCTCACGGGCTTATCTCGCATTACGCTAACTTCATTCCTTCACGTCCCATTTCATACGCCACCTCTCCCGGCCGTCTCCACGTCTTTTTCCTCTCCCTCGTCATTCCTTTCTTACTCCAGTCACCCTTTAACCTTTCCCCTCCCGCCATTCCTTCCTTCTTTCCCTCTTCAACGCTTTTCCCCTCCCGCCTCGCCACTCAACGCTATGGTTCGTGAAATCGTTTGAGGTTAAACGCTCCGGCAGAACATCACGAGGGAAAAAAAATGAAAGGGTCCCCAATTCGTGGCGTCCCATTCCTCGTCTCTCTGTCTTTGCCTTGCGCCATTCTTTTCCTCCGTCGCAATGGAAAAAAAGGCTTCATCACTAAGCACGACCGGGGCACACATCACGCCTTCGCTCACTGCCTATCATTCCATTTTATCTCAGTCCATCTCCTGTTTACACTTCCCTATGACACGTCAATTACGTTTTCCTTCGCACTGATGGAATGGCCCCTAAATACAGCAGGTATTTGCAGGAGGTAACCTACAGCTATTTTTATATTTATAAGCATATTTTTTGCATGTGTCCACAGTGATTCGTTACCTACAACTTTTCACAAGACTCTACACACTGGAGTAACTTAATAGCACAGCTTAAGCAATTGCATTTCATTTAAAATGTGACCATTCCGTTGATTAAACGTGGATCGCAGTTTAAACAGCTGATTTTCACAATCATGTTGTACAATCCGGTACCAGATGATGGCTCAATGAGCCGTAACGCGTTGTACGCATTAAAAAATCTTGTGGAAAAGTGCTACGATCTTTTATTTATTTAAATAAACATAAAATTTTTTAATAATGCAAAAAGAGGAACCATATTCCAGGATGTCCAACAATTAGAATACGCTAGAGGCAGTGACTATAATTTCGAGGTTTCAAACTGTTTCGATGGAAACCAAAGTCAGTAAAATAGCGGATCTAATGCATTTCCAATACAGGACTTAGGCTTAAATGTTGAACCAAGGTTTTCCCGACAGTTATTGATTTACTCGCCTACTACGCTAACTATTCGTTATTCTATTACAAACTAGTAGTTTTGCAACATGCACGGTGGCATGTTCGTGTCCTAGTACTCTCCTAGTACCTGATCTAGCCAAGTGACGTCCTGTGTGCTTGGTCTATGTCCAGCGAACGAGCGCGTTTCTGTTTAAGGCTAGGATGAGTGTTGCATGCCTTGTGTTGAATCACCCCCTGCCACACGCCCTGGGGGTGGGTTGCACGGTACCTCATAGATGTAGACATATACTAAATTAATAATACCTCGAAGTGTCTTGGATTAAAATACCGAATGTGTTTATGCTTTGTAGAATTGTATGAAGTTTTCCCTCAATTATGTCGATATTCACCAACTGGAGGAACTTAAAAGCGCGACCTCATTCCCAACAATTTCATTTTTCTTACAATAGGCATGTGAAAGAAAATTATACACCATACCTATGTATTTTTCTTTATCCTATAAAGGAATTTCTTCACCTTATTCTACTTACTCCTAAACAGCTGTCTTTCACTTGGCTATCATTACTTGTGATATAGCGACTGAGTTTTACCTACCAATAATGGAAATAGCGAATGGAATTGTCCCATCAATGCTTTCTTACAGCTTTCACAGCACGTCGTACATATCGATGAATTTCTGGGCTAATACCGGTTTTCCCTGGTCATTCGAGAAGGTGGGAATTCTGCTTTCCTTGCTTTAAGCTCTCCATAGCTTCTCCGCATCCTTCCTTTTCGTCCCCTTCAGATCCGCTATCCTCGCATATCTTTTTCACTTTCAAAGCAATGAGGTCTGCCCGCACATTTGTTCTCCTCCCGGACCTCTTTCCTAGGTCCCTTACCCTCACCTTTCTCTCCCCTAACCCATTTCGCTAAATCCCCACATCTCTCACGGTCATATAAAACTAAAATAAATCCCACTTGGATTATGGATAATATTTTAGGAAATGACCAACACTAGCCAGCCTGAAACTTATATGCGGAATCAACCCCCTCCCAATGCTATAGACATTATCACTCAAGGCAAAACCGATGAATTATCCATCCTTGATGCGTAACCATGGTATTTACAAACATTTCTCTTTTCCGACGATAATCGCGTGGAAATTATAAATTGATGACTGTTTAGAGCTATCGCCATGTTTTTCAATGAATATGTTACTATGACAGTCCCAGTTTTCCCAGCATATCTGCTCCTTTCCTACGTTTTCCAAAGGAATTGCCAATTTGACGCCAATTTATGACAAATACGAGAAGAAAGTAAGCTTTGCACATCAAATTGAACAGCAAGGAATAAATGGGACAGGATATAATCCGAACATGCACCAAATGAGACGAAAACAGCTCTGCAACAATCATTGTGAAATATCATTCACACGAGACTTATCGCATGTATATCTCACACGCGATCTGCGAGATGGTGAATTTCCCCATTTAATTTTACGCGCTCACCGGCCTTCACCGACTTCTTTGACAGCGACATTCCATCAATTTTCCTACATGTTCCAGGTTTTCCAGAAATTCAGCCAGAAAAGCGTGTATTTATTTGAAGGTAAGTGTTAACGCATATTTGTGATAGCAACAGGTGAAAGTATGTTTGACCCAACAGCTACATGTTTACAGCTAAATGAGTAAGGATAAAATTAAGCAACCATGGAGGGTAAGATTGCCTTACGTTCATCATATGATTGCGGCACCTTCTTATGGACCATCACCATATTCGATTACCTAATAATGGGTCATTTTTAGAGATTTCTTTTTCAATATCTCAGTTGAAAAGTTATTTTACAAACAATGGTATTCCATTACTTTCCTGGTTTTCAAAGAGACTAGCCAACCTTTGCTGCTTTTTGGAATTTCACGCAAATTCAACTGAAAGGAGGAGAAATTAAGTCTTACGCAGCAACAGATGCAATAACACGTACATGGGGCAGGATAAAATCAAACTACATAGTATATAGGATCAAAATAGCCCGTCCACAATCAGTGAGACTTCTTTTCATTGGTCACCTCCTACCATACCTTTTATTGTACAAGCAAAAAGGACTATATATTATATTTGTTTTTCGTTCTCCCTAAGATAAAATGACTTACCAAACAAAATTCCCTCACACCCACGGCTTTTCACCACACAAGACAATGCGGCCACTTCTTGATAGAATTCAACATAAATTAAAAAGAGCTACGAGGAAAAAGTACGCTTCACGTAACAGCAAGAAATGAATTTGTCATAACAATATCAAATTACATTCTTGGATGAAAAAGCGTCTTACACAAACCGGCATAACATTTACCCACGACTTCCCAGAAGAAACTAGTTACTCTATCTGACAAAAGATATCTATTTGTTCTGATATATTTAACATTTTTACGACATTCAACTGTCATAGTGAGAGTGAAACTTAATGAAGGTCTCTTACATTCTACTTTTTCCTGAAGAATAGGCAAACGTGCTTAATTTTAAACTGTACATAGATATTGTCGAGCATTTATGAAATCACTGATGAGAAAGTAAGGTTTACCCTGCAACTACAGAAAAAATTTAAATGGGACGGTATGAAATCAAACTACTAACTAGGTTAAAATAGGTAAGTACACCATTCTAGCCGGTCCTTTGATATCACCCACGATATCGGCTATACTAACTGAAAAAAGTGATATTTTTATGCACAGATTTCCATTACTCGGGAAAACAACGAAGTTACAAACAAAATCATTCCCTTTCCAGTAAAGCAGCCAATCTCACCACGTATTGACAATAATTAACATATGTTTATGATAGAAAATGAGGAGAAAGTAAGTTCCACTCAACGGTTACGACAAAAAAACTATAAGAGGCGAACGATAGGAAAAGACGAAACCAAACCATTTTCTAGGATCGAAATGGCTGGTATAATAATAATAATAATATTGACAATAATATTAATTATATAATATAGTGTCATCACTTTATAGGTCATCTCCCACCATATCTGCCACGAACTACCGGTCCTTTTCATAGGTATCATTCATGATATCGGCTACACTACCTGAAAATCGTGATTATTTTAAACACATATTTTATGTTGTCGGGCTAACAATAAATTAAGGAACAACCGCATTCCCATTCCAGTAAAACAGCCAACCTTACCACGTCTTGACAAAATTTAAAGCACACGCACGACAGCAAGGAGGAGAAAGTAAGTTTCACTCAACGGCTAGAACACAAAAAAGATGCAAAGGATAGGGAAGGATGAAACCAAACCATAATCTAGGATCAAAATGGCTCGTATAATATCATAGTGGCATCGTTTTATAGGTCATCTCCTCCACCATATCTGCTACTCTATCTGCCACGTACCGCGCGCCTTTCTCCGCCGGAGCAAAGGGCACACCACCACCACTATCACGGCACACACACGTCTCTCAGCGCGGCGTCAGCCCACGCCAAACTTTTTCCTCCATCCCATCCACGAAGAGCAGGGAACAGAGAAAACTCCCGCGGGGAGTTGAGACCTTCCCTTCCATTCCCCTTCCTTCCATACAGCCACCATTTCCTGCCTCGGCGAAAAAAAATATATATAACATCTCCCACCACACGGCAGGGGCCTTTCTCCTCTCGCCTTCTCCTCGCGCTGTCTTCATTCACCTGTTCCCAAAGGTGTAACTCATATTCATTCGCTTTGTAATACCTTCTCTCAACCTGCTTCGGTCCCTAGCCTCCATCCCTCCCTTCCCCCTCTCCCCTGCCTTCACTTACCCTCACTCACCCCCTTTCCTTGCCCATCCCATTACACGGTTGCCATGTTCCCTCATCCTCTCACCCTCTCCTGCGCTAGCCCGACCAGGTCTTTTCCGCAGTCCTTCCACATCTCCCACCAAGTCCAAACGTCCAACTTCCGCGCTCTCCTTGTCTAGAGTTATCTCCACACCTCTTTCCCAGTGATGGGGGCTGGGGTGGGAGAATAATAGCAAAACTGTCACGTGGATGAACCAAATGCTCAAAAATCGATGCTTTATTGCGGTCTCTCCGAGAGTATAGCACGCGTTACCGGAAAGTACCTCATCAATGCAGTGGCAAAGCGAGGGGGCGTTTTGGGGGATAAACCTGTAGATACATGCTTTTACTTCAGGGGAGCCCTTAAAAAAAAAATTACCTGCATGACAAAAATGAAGAATTAATCTCCGTAAAAATACAAAGGTGAAATTTGGTAACATAATTTGGTCACACATAATAACATTGAAGGCCCACGGGTAAGGTAAAAAAAAATAATACGTGTAACCTTATCAGTGGACGCAGCAGCGGTCAGGAACAGCATGCTCAAGTAAGAGTACATATAATTGGCTTTCTTCGCACCGTCTGATTTCTCGTACACCCCTAAGCTATACGAAAAAACATTAAAAATATACGCCCAGTTCGTCTGGCTAAGAGTTTTCCATATAAAAGCGTAATGACATTGAGTCTGTGGAAACGAATGATATCCATAGAAATTTCAACAATCCCGTTGGCAGTATAAAGAGTGCAAATTTTACCTAAGATCAAGGTAAAAGTATATTGGACTTTGTGAAAGGGAAACTAAAACTTTTACTTACTCAGAATACTGCATAAATATAAGGCTAGATCCTCCACTTTATCAGTCGTATTCTGCCTCGTTCGTTAACTTTTCAATTGCAGACACATTTTTTTTCACTTCAAGGCAGCCCCTTCTGAAAAATAGCTGCTACTTTTGATAATAAAAAGCGTTAACTATTGAAAATAATAAACCACGTTCAGAGATTTCATTCCTCATATTACTTGGCGTTTGTAAACTCATTATGAAGCCATATCCCAAACGAGCCACACTCGAGGACACTTAAATACAATACTTAAATGTTTCCATCACCCAACGGATACGAAGCTTAATAGTGGAGGCGAAATTAAGATTACACGCAGGCAGACAGCCTTTACGGCTCGAACCTAATAACACGCCGCCATGCTTTCCCCCAAAACCTTCCAATCTCATTTCCCTTTAGCCGTCCAGCCCTTTCTCTTCTCTCCTACCCAACACATTCCCTTCTTTTTCCCGACCATTTCCCAAACACCCTTCTTCTTCCTACGACTTTCTCTCCCTTGACGTTTTTCTCTATTATTTTTCCACACAGCATCCTTCTCTTCTTCCGTTGCCAGGAGACAGAGAGAGAGAGGACTTTATGAGACACCTTTGTTGTGCGCCCTTGCCTTTCTCCTCTCCCCCGCCCCCTTCACGTGTGCACCTCCACAATCGAGCAAAAAGAATCGCACCGCAGTCCACGAGGGGTCAGCGTCAAAGGAGCCTTTCGCAGCGGCCTTAATGAGAGCAAAACAGTGTTTACGTAAATCCGTAATTATACAGGAGCCGCGCTCGAGTTTTTGTGTCGCCTACTCTGGGAGCATCGATGCTTTTATCAAGAAACATCCGCAGTGTTCCTCTATTCAGTGGACTTGTCTACGAGTGTTGAGGTTTCAACATGCGTCACTTTACGTTTTTAAGGGAAATTAAATTAAATATTATAAAATCTATTAAGAAGGTTCCATTTCCTAATCATGCATTTAGTGTGATGGAAATATCATCATTTTGGTATATCCAAAATATCAATTTCTTTATTCACATAATTAGCGGGACGACATCACAAGTATTTCTCAGAAGCAAATTTTTAACCAAAAAAAATAATTAAAATTTCGACTGAAACACAGTGGTTAGTTAAATCTGTAATTATAAATGAGGTGCTCGAATTTTTGTTAGGCCACCTACCCTATGAAGTTCCCGTATAGATGCTTCTAATACGTCATACCCGAGACGTTGTTAATCCATTGAACTTGCTACGGGTGACGCAGAATTACCATGCGTCTTTTCGCGATGTTGAAGGGGAATAAAATTAGATATGATAGAGAAGGAGGTTCATTTTGTTAATACAATATGTGATGGCAACATTAATATTTTAGCTTGTCCTAAATATCAATATAATATCTTTAGTAACGTATGCCATTAACAATATTTTTCAGAAGTAAAGTTTTAACTGAAATAAAATAATGAAATTTACAAATAGGACTAGTTTTACCTCAATTCAAATTCGTGCCGAAGGTAGTTGAGTCTTGGATACCTCCCCAATGAACCTCTGAAATCGATGATCCTATTACACAACGTCCGGAGTAGTTCTCTTCAGCGTGAGTTTGGTCCTGGGTAACTTAATTTTTTTACGTGCATCACTATGAGCTATTGACAGATTATAAAATTGATCTGTTTAAGAAGATGGATTTTGTTTGCGCCACAGAAAGTAAGTAGAAAATGACTCATTTTTAAATCAATAGAGAGAATCAAAGCATTGATGAAATTATTAAAATAAAATTTACATCTGAAGCGCAGCTTTAACGCAAATACGTTCTTATCCCCCTGCGGCCGAATTTTTGCTAACAATGAAACGACAATGTGATACGGCATACCTGGTTCCCTGAATTCGAGACCCTGGTTACGGGTGACGCAAAGTTTTTTAAATCATACTCAGGCTCCGTTTTCGTCTGAAATGATGACAAAAAAAATTAAAAATATATTTTGACTCAATTTCAAATACATTTACCCAACGTCAAATGCTATACAAACTTTCGTGTTCTCATGACGTGTCCTAAATCGGGGGGGATTCAGATGCCTATACATTCCTTAACAAAAGTTAAAAGATTCAAATACCATCGCATAAAAGAGATCCTTACAGCAGTGTTTGCGCACATTAAAAATTATTCTGAAGACGATCGATTTTTTTCTTACCCTACGAAACTCTGGCATCAAAGCATACATTACCGTCACGTTGGGAGCTGCTCTGAAGGGATATCTTCTATCAGGTGAACGCAAAGGATTTACCATGCATATCTCTGCATTTTAGTCGGGAAATGCAATCAAATCGGATAAAAAAGATCTCTATGAATTATAGGGGCTAAACATACTTCAAATCTGTGGGAATTATGAAATTATAATTAGTGCCTAACGGACGACAGCATTAGAATCATTGAGATCAATTTTAAGTCAAATATCAAAAACCTACGAAAAGCACTGAATTGACATTGGAGTCCGTGTGTTGGCAATATGTCTATAACATTATATTCATAAATATAATAATATAAAATTATATACATTATATAAATAAAACACTTCCTCTGCAACCTAAGTCCTGGGAAAAGTACTGATCAGATTACAGTACCGTCACAAACGCCGAAGTATTTCAAAACGTAAATTCTCCGACGCATTCAGTCCTAATTTAGTCGGTAAAATGAGAAGTAAAAATGACGGTCGCAAAGATGGACTTCTCCAGTACTAAAATTTAAAGACCAAATCGATTTAAAAATTTGATTGGCATTTGTAAATGAACAAAAAGGGAGATTTTTAAGATAGATAAATTAGTTATATATGTCCGTGGATGAATACTTGGTACATATTTACAGTAAACATCCCATGAGGATGGCTGGAGAAATGATTAAGGTTGACCAAATAGAATGGCTGCTCATCACTGCTATTGTAAACCTTTTCCACGAATGATTCCTCTTCCTCATCCGGTATGTCCAACGTGCTTCCGGAGAAGATGAAGGTCATTGGGAGAGGCAGAATAATCCTTGATGATAAACCTGCCTCCAAGCAATACAATGCCTCCCCTTCCACACTGAATTCTTTCACTCCACCCACATCTTCAATCAAGCCTTTCACTCTTTCTCTCCCACGAATTTTCCGGCTAATAAAGCTCTTATTTGGAGTCCCACACTCCTCTCTTACAAACTTCCCTCTCTATCCACTAAACCCCGCCTAGTTTATCATTCGTTTCTTCACATATTCAGTTCCTTTAGTTCAACCATGAATCCTGATTCAATAAGGTTTCTCGACAAATTAAGTGGCGCCATAAAAACCTTCTTGGAAATGTTATATACTTTTCCAAAGGTATTTTAACTTATTGTTAGTGTCGCGTCGTCAGGGAGAAAAACACCTGTCACAGTTATCCGCGTGAATTCTACACGGAAGTACAACATTATTTAACACATCAAATTACCTAAACTCGGAGGTAAAAGATGAAAACATACGCTTGCAACCCAATTGCAGATTGGAGTTTTCTCATGTCCACTAGAGGGCGGGTTAAAGATAATTATGTTCACGTAGCAAGGCAACAAGTTTTATTACTATTCTGAGAAGAGGACATTCAGAATGCGCAATGTAATGACAACATGGCACTAAATTTCACCGTAGTTTAGGTGTACGGAAGTTAAATTTTTACCTTGCCTTTCCTTAAGTAGTTGACGAATATAATTTAAGAGGAAAAAATTCCTCCTCCCTCTAGACCAGTCGAAATGTCTTTTTCAGCGATGTATTACTCCGTTAAAATTCTCACGGTCACTATGGGTAGGTATATACAGCCAACCGACCCTTCTATCAACATTAGAATCTTCCTGGAATGCATAAAAATTCATCTGAAAAAATACTTAGGTAGAAAATTCAATATTGAGAAGTAGGCAAATGTAGAACGGGGTCTATTATCATATATAAACCGAAATTTTCAAGTAGATAGGATACGTTTCACACAACCAAGTAATCCGTCACCTAAAAAGACCAGTCCAGCTGAGTTAAGATTCATCTTGAGATAATAGGACAATAAAGCCAAAAGGTTATGATGGTATAACGTTGTCCATTGATAAAAATTTAGACCCATTGAACATACCCAAATATTAAAGAGCAGTCAAGTTTGACCGATCCTCTCATTTAAAGCTAAGGCACTTTTACTCATAATAGCAAGTAACAGGAGACGCATTTATTATGTGGATTTAAAAAATTGAACACCTTAACGGTAAGAAAGTTTATCCAGCCATACGTTCCTACTAGCGTAATGATAAAATTATTCTATATACGCCTTTGATGGCTTCCAAAAATTTAGTAGAACGCCCCAGAGTCAAAATTTTTGAACGAGATACACGCCTGGATTTTATTTCTCATAAAACGCCGATTCCACGTTATTAAACGGGCGTTTAGTTTTAGCTGCTGAAACCAATTGACCAAATAAGCACATTATCACAATACTAACAGGGTGTTGACCAGGATAATTGATAAAAAGAGTTACATTTCATTGGGAATTCTATAAATTGATGAAAGAAACACTGAGCAACAGAAATTGTGTCGCATTCTATTGTATGCTCAAAGATTGAGATGAAAATCCCATCTTTAAAATTCTGCTTTCAGATCCAATAACTGGCCATTACTTCTTTATTCTCATTTTCCATTTCCATCGCCTGTTTCATCCCCAACACTTTTCACTCAACAATACTTCTTAAGAATCGCTAACCCGGCGGAACCCGCATCTCCTTTGTCTTCATCGTATTTTTTTTATGAATCCCAAAACTCCAACTGCAGGCCGTCAAAGTTCAACACATAGTTGCGGGAGAGGACGGTAAACTTTCGATCTCTCGTCCTGTTTCCTATTTTATTTTGTTTTTCTCCCATAAAGTCTCGGGCGACGAGAGAAAGCAGTATGGAAATGGTTGAACTAGCACATATTTCTGACGAAGCAGACATGCTTTAAATTCCTCCAGGCAATAAATTGCATCGTAATAAATTAAGCCTATATAATATCTAAAAACCATAAATATATAAGGTCTCGTGCGTGACAAACTTTTTTCTCGATATTCTTAACCCAGCTTTGGAAAATCAACGCGAAACATTCCATTAATTACCCCGGGCATAGATAATAACGACAGCGGAGTTAACACGGAATTAACTTTTTTAAATGTGTAAATTTTCCTCATATAAGGTAGTGGATACTTGCAAGGTCACGTAAAAGTATTAGCATGTGTGCTTTTGTAGTTGTGTTTAAAACAATGAGTCGCATCGCAATATTTATTATGACAATTCTCGTATTTGACCGCATATCTTCGACTTCGCGCTCAAAAAATACGTAAATCCAGGCAATGAAACCGGCATCGGATAAAGGATCATGATTATTAGCTTGGCATTGGAAGACGCAACCAACAGTTATGCTAATTTTCGCCATAAGAGAAGGGTGGAGAACGTCCCATCCAGCAGACGGGAGCTGTCGACAAAGCACGGGACGCTGTCCACAAAGCACTCAAACATGGCTTTGGGAAAAATCTCCGACTACGCCGGGATTTGAACGACTACCCATAGAGTGAGAACCCAGGACACTATTCACCACACCATCCTGATCCCCACTTAAGTGAGTGCTTTTTTAATTATAACTCGTAATTGTTTACACTTTCATACAGACTTCTCCGATTGACACATCATTTACTTATATTAATACAATGAACCAACTTCATAGCACAATTTAAGACCACTGCATAACGCCCCATTCGACGGATGCATGAAGTGCTCAATAGGGTAGTTTCCTTCAGCAAAGATAACGAAATGCATTGATTGCGATTCCTTACCCACCATTAGTGTATTCATAATCACAGGGACCTAGTTTCTACACGAGAGGATTGGAGTTTTACATGGATTTTTCCCAGCATCCCTACTTAGCCGTCGCGTTTTCGCGCGCTTGATAATTTTCACTTTTCGTTTTATCGCGGAAAATAGATATCGTCATTCAAAAATCTAAGAGCGTGAAATGCGTACTCAATAATCTTTCGATTCAGGCAATAAAAAAATAATAGAAAACCACCCTATTACTAATCGGCCAGTCAATGAAAACTATCTGCCGCAGCCGGGTCATAATTATTAGATCCTACGACGACAAGCACTTCCGCAGCATTAAATGGCCTTAGCCAGTTTCCATTTCTTTCGCAGATAAATATCGAATCAGGAAAGGAGGTAGGTATATAACGTTCACTCATTCTTAGCATATTTGAACATATCACTGACCAGAGTGTACTGGAGAACATGATATAAATTTACATGCGAAAAAATCGAATATTTTATGACCACACAGCAAAAGGATTAAGATAAAGACCACTATGAATATAAATATTCACCAAAAAGACACAAATAAACATACTCGAACACTTATGGAACGAAATTAACCATTTATTATTGTATTGTTAAGAATTTTATTTTTTGATGCGATTAATCCAATAGTCGGAAAAGAAATTTTTTACCCGGCTCAGGATACAAATCTGCTCCCACTTACATGTCAGCGAATTAAAAATGATGTGTTTTCTGAATTCAGTAAAGGCAATGGGAAACTTCCCGATGCATTGCAAACTAAATCATATGTGTCGGTTCGCATTAAATTTACTTTATTAAGATATGTTAGATCTCACAAGCAACAGAAATCAAATTTTGAAATATCAATCATTTTAAAAGAATTGCCATGAGAAAAAATTCCCCTAGACCGGGAATCGAACCACGAACCTTTAGCTTTCTGGGCCACTGCGAAGACCACTAAGCTACCCAGGTTCTTTAATTCCCAAGGCAATTATACCGCGGCTCATGGTACTGGAGGCCCTCGCGGTCCATCAAGGATGGAAACGCCAGGGAGGAAGGACTTCCAAGAAGCCACAACCGGTTGAGAGCCTCAAACCTGTGCTAAAGCCGTGCAAAGCGGTATTTGTAATATTTCTAACCCTGCCGCGTGAACGGCGGTGAAATATACAAGAATTGCTATGAGAAAAAAATCCCCTGGACCAGGAATCGAACCACGGACCTTTGGCTTTCCGGGCCAATCGATATTCAAGTTGATTTCGAGAAGGACGTTTCAATCACTTAAGCATGAGTATCAATACAGACGCCAAAAGACTGCCACCCAAAAGAATTGGCTGCTTAACGCTAACCATAAAAAAATACCGGAGAATGCTCATTCCCAAATACCCCAGAACTCTAGAGATGAACGACGAAAAGGGGACAAACAGAATAATAAAATCGAGTGACTTTCGCGTTTGCTAAAACAGCATTATCGCCCGCTTTAATTTCGCTTGTAACAAACTGCTGAAGTCTAAACATACGAAAAGACTTTTACGTTCGCAATTTACGAAAAAAAATACGAACTCAATAGGAGCATAAATAGGCTAGAATCTTTGTTTCAATCGTGGGAAACATGGGACCGGTGGCACCCAACGACCGACGCGTGACATAAAAATAAGAGAAAAATATCCCATTGGTCATTCTCCAGCGTCGTATATATCCTGCGGGGGAACGGTCGTAATGCGGTGCTCCACTACTGAGCCGCGACCTTAATATTGCAGACCCTGCAATTAACGACGGGACCAAAACATGTTTTATAGTAAAGTCGAGCGAGCAACACGCAGCTATTTTTGCCATCATCGCCTCCTCTCAACCTCCGTCCGTATATTGCGTCCCAGTTACGACGACTGTAAACATTTCCCACCAGGGGGGGGGGGGGGGGAACGAAAACGTTGTTCTTGACCATGAGCAAGGAAACGACCTGTGTGTGTGTGTTCCTGGATTGACCACAATTCCACCCAGATTACCCTCGAGCGGAATAGCACGTTTACAGCCGGGCAATATCATTTCCCTCACTCTTCCCGTTCCTTTCTCTGCGAAATCTATTTCCGAGAGTATATTTTTCTCCGTCGCCCTTTCCATCATGACCTGGATCAATGCACTTAAAGCACGGTGAAACAATAATATCGACGAAAAATTTCTCGGGATTCCCACCGGGTGTGGTATTGGGTTAATTCTCCCAACGTTTCAATGGCTGAGTCTGCCATAGTCTTCAGGGATTTAATCTTAATGGTACTTGTTTACGGTACTTATTTATTTATTGGTAATAATTACTAAATCAATAAGTACCGTAAAGAAGTACCATTAAGAGTAAACCCCTGAAGACGATGGCAGACTCAGCCATTGAAACGTTGGGAGAATTAACCCAATACCACACCCGGTGGGAATCCCGAGACATTTTATCATCTATCTATACGCCGGGAAAACCTATAATTTTACACTATAACATCGACAATTAAAACTAAAAATGTTCTATCATTTGAAAAAATGGTATTGAAAGCAATAATTTAATTTTTAATACATCTACATATTACCTTATGAGCCACCTCAAGGGTGTTTGGCAGGGGGTGATCTATCACCAGCATCCAATAGGACTCCCTCGTGCACATCAAACGGTCATAAAAAATTTAGGGTACTAAAAAATTATGCTTCCACATTCAAGCAAAGGCAAAACTTACTATGCAGGCAATGCCTATATGCCTACGAAGCTAGAACATGCAAAAATATGTTCTTAACAGGTTCAGCGCCGCGTCGGTCATAATGACCGAAACATATACTTCATCGCCACGCCGCGGCGCTTCGGTCATTATGACCGAATAATGAGCCTTTCTTCTGGCCGCTCAAAGCACGCCGTTGGTCACAGCTACCTCGGCGACGCGTATATATCGACTTCAGTAGACCTGAGGAAGCCAAAAGGAACGTTGGCGAAATATTGTCCAACAAAATGGATAAACGCGGAAGGAAACCCGGAAGAATAGCTGCCTACCGTCATAATCTCCGCGAAAGCCTACTTGGGACATTCTGAATCTATCTGTTCCACAGCCTCTCTCTATAATCCTATTTTTATGATCTGATGCACCATATTATGTTGGCTTTTTTAAGATTTGGCTGACTTCGTCGTAAAATAAACTGCTCTTGAATTCACCTAATAGGTTTAGTCTATTTTGTAGTCTACAGTCTGACAGAGATTCTAGGTTCTAAAATGATGTGAATGGAAAAAAATAAGGATATTTGCTTTGGTATCAATCTGAGTAATAATTTTCCTCCACTCAATGCAATAATAATATTTTAGATATTTAATCCTGTTCACGAACAGAGCCTGGACTCAACAAAAAAGGGGATGAAAACTCAAACGTCGATGAAATTCATTGACGGTAGATATTAATAAAAAACTTGTCTTTGATCTCGGAACACCGCATTTGAAAACTGAACTTGATTGGTGAATGTTGATCTTGCTCGCCATACACTACCAAAATCTCTGATTAATAGGCACATGCAAAAGCGAAGATAAGTCAGGTTTTACGTCGCACACGATAAAATGGAATTACAGCATTAAGGGATTAACAACTCAATGATAATTAACGTGCGATATTTCTGTGAAATAAATAAATACATAGCATAAAGAGTGAGCTACATTGTGGAATGAGTTGGTGAGCTCTTCGGCCTCTAAATTTACTGAAATGCAAAAGCTTCAGTGGTCGTAATAGTCGTAAAAAACTATCACGTTTTGAAGTACAGGAGAAAACGGTGGGTACTTGAAGGAGGCATTCAACTGGACTAAGGTGAAAAAACAGCCACAAATCAAGAGCTAAAGAGAGAATTCGCCATGGCTGCTCCGAACGATTGCCGCCAAGGAATAGCGTAGTTAGACGTCCCATCTGACGGTCAGGTCATGGTTACTTGGCCATGAACACAAGCAAAAGGTTATCGCATTTATTGTGTAAAAATATTATGCAATATGCGTCCAGTTAGGACCAGCTTCTGCTGCACCACAAAGGGACGCTCTAATTACCATTAAGCATATGGGAAGGCAATATTAAATAAAGAGCAAGTAAATCATTGAGCATCAATTAAAACAGATCATGCTGTATAATTTTGAATGACCAAAATTGAGCGTAAACTAAGCAAAACAAATGAAACAATTTCTAACGGTAGTTAAGTGGAAAGTAGAGATGTTGGTGTAACTACCGTCGACGCAATTTACCGGGGCAAAATAACATAAAATTCGTTCATCCTTACTTGCACTTGTGATGTAAAATCGTAAACAACTTAAACTCAATTTGTACAACCCTCTGGCTAATAAATCAAAATTAACGTCCAACTAATGCAGGAATCTATACACCCATCTCCCGGAGTCACCGCCCATATTTACGGTGAGAGCGGACAAGAGATTTCTATACGGTACAACTAAAGCAGTCAGGCCATAAGGAGTGATCATTAGTTACACGAATATGATACGGGGACGTCGATAATAATCTGCGCGGATATGGGAACGATTGTGTACATAATCCTCGAACTTCTTTCAGAAGTCTTGAGGGAACAAGTTTGTGTCCGCCCGAGCGAGAAGTCATCCATTCTAGAACCCCAATCTCCTCCGCATCGTCCGAATAAAGAAATCCACCCCTTGTACACTTCTCTTCTTCCTCCACCAACACCCTTCCACTAAGTCCCACTACTATCTCCACGCCACTTATTTCCTCTTTTTTATAACTCCTGACTCTGCCCTTTTCCCCAGTCTACTTTTTCCACTTCTTCTTCGGCAGTTTTTTTCACTTCCCTCGACCTTCGTCCTCCTTTTTCACCCCCTCACTTCTCTTTCACCACGCCCGAAATCAGATCTCCCCCGTAAAAAATAACCCTTCATTTTTTTTGCTGTTAGCCCGCCCCGAAATCTGGGTACCATCTTGAACTGAAAGTTTCACAAGCTCCAAAATACACATAAATCAATTGATAGACCGGATAAAAACCGTGATCACACACTATCCATTCAAATATGAAAATGTTATCACAGCATTATTTGAAACATATCCTACGTTTACCGTCGTACTATGGTAGACGTGGTCATGGAAAAAAAAGGAAATAGAACGCAAAACAGAGGTATTTAAAACTCCCTTCTTTCCTCGTGCTGTTATGGATAGCAATGGTGTCTCAGTTAATACATACGTCACTCGCTAGGACGGTTTTGGCATGTTATTATTATTCCATGGATCTAACCTTGAATGGAGGTGCTATAGGAATTACTAACCGTTGGCAATGTTTGTCTTCGCATGAATACCCACGTATATTTTGCTATTATGCCTATATTTCTATGACTGCGCAGTGTGCATGTAGCGGTCCTCTTGCATGATTTATCACCCCCCCCCCCAACACCCTAGAGGTGGCTCGCAGGGTATTATGTAGATGTATTTCCACTAAAGTAAATTTCCATGTTTCGCACTTGAGATGGGGCAAATGTCAGGGTTATTCTTCATATTACCCTTAAAATTCATAAGCTTTAGGTCTTTCTTCATAAAGTAAAATGCCAAGAAAGAAGACCAAATACGACCCGGATGTAAGTTTATAATAATCCATTAATAAGTAGTTATTTCAGCACTAACATAAAAACAGGGAAATGATACTTGGATAAGTAACATTTCATAAATATAATTTGGACAGACATATGGATTACGATGACAAATACTTTATTCTAAAGTGAAATTCACTGCAATTACACAATATTTCAAATTTTTCCGCACCGTTAGGCCTCAATTCTATTTCCTTAACTCGTACGATAGTTAAAATAGAAAGCAATGTTATGGGCTTTTATTTTAAATTCAGCGGCACAGAAAGTACTTTACGCCCTCAGAAATACTTCTGACTCCTACACATTATACACCTCTCCTTCTTCTCCTTCGGCAGTTTTATCAATAACTTGCTGACAAATATCCAAAACTAATTTTCATTAACTAACTGACAATAATTTCGTATGATGCGTATCTCAACATATGTGTCTTTTTTCCACTTCCCAGCTAACAGCACATGGTGACCTTTAAAACGAGGCTTCCAAGATTAAAACCGCACAACACTAGTACCCTCATACCATGGATATGGGCGAAATACTCAAGTGGGACTCGAATCCGCGACCTTCGCTTTGACATGTGAGGACTTTACCCAGCAGCTATAGAGGGAATGACTGCCAATGGCAATATCAACGTCATTGAGGGAAAACGTCAAAAAATGCCACGAACCATGAGCAGATTCAATATTTTAATCCAAGACACTTCGAGGAATTATGGATTTCGCACACGTATAGGGGAGAGTTGCCTTAACCGCACCGCTTCCCAAATCGCACCACCATCCTAGAAACCAATGTATTAGATATATTTGTAATCTAATGGCAGCATTTGGAATTTCCTGCATCACTTAGCACACCACACTTCAATATGGCCACCAGTGTAGCGACAATTAAGTTGCGTAGGTGTTAAGAAGAGAAGGGTCTCTTTTGTTATTTCTTTCGTCTTTTTGCCAGAATTTTGAAAACAAATAAGTAGTATTTACATAAATTTAGCTGCATGTCATATTTTTGAAGTCTACTTTGTTTCGTTTGGTGCTATTAGTAGCGTGGTATGATCACGGGTTTAAGCAGTGGAAATGATTTCATATAAAATGGCGGTCACTCCAAAATCGCTCCACGTATCTCAGCCTCATATATGGAAAAATAACTATTATTTCCAAAAATACCTCAGCGATATAAGAATTCTCAAAAACTTTGTCGTGAAAAGACTATTCCGAAGCATAAAAACTTCTAAAAAATACTTTTAAGTTTTGTTTCAATTACTGCATATTTTTTATCAAGCAAAGAACCTACATCTATTATTAATGTCAAAGATATGATTTATTTTTTTTAATGATTTATTAACTTTTTTCGTTCCATATGTTAATGGTACTTTGATGCACATGCTTGCTTTGTTAAGGGGTCTAAAAAATAACCTTAAATAACTTGCCTCTCTGCCTCTCATTGCCGTTCAAACATCATTTCCTACTTTTGGCCTCCAGTGGGGCGATTTGAGTAACCGGTTGCCTACATCGCACCGTTTGCAGAGGTTTGAAAAAGAATTTTTATACATATGTTCAACTTGGAATCGATTGTCCCCAAAAATTGTGAGAGAAATAGGCATCCCTCCTCATGTTAAACAGCATTAAAAACTTTTATTGCGTCACTTATTCTTGAGTTAACTTGTTTTTTTCCAAAATTGGTGTGATTTGGGCAGCCTTCCCCTGCATCTACGAGGTACCTACCGTGTAAGCCACCATAAGGGTGATTCCACACCAGGCATGAAGCACTCATCCTAGCCATAATCAGAAACTCGCTCGATCGCCGGACACAGGAAAAGCACACAGGACAACGACACGTGGTCAGACCAGAAACTAGGAGAGTGTGGAGGGCACGAACATGCTACCTTGCAAAGGAAACTATCAGTTTGTAGTAGAAAACGAATACTTATGAACACAGACGTCAAATGACTTCTACTGATAATAATGCACTGGCTGATGATGATCGTAGAATAACCTAGCGCAATTTTTGATTTCTGTTGGTAGCACCGAACATAAACCAGCGAGAAATCCTGAGGTTTCCGTAAGAATTTTCGATAACGTGGCCTTTTGTTCATGCATAACTAAACGCATACTGTGCAAAAAATTCACGGAGAAAAACTTCATTCGCCTTGACCGGGATTTGAACCGAGATCCCCCGATTTCCGAGCCAATCAAAAGAATGACTAGGTCTCAAACCGTTTCGAAATCTGTTAAGATCTTTTCTAGTTTACAGGAACAATGAATACCTCTGCGTTTTTCCGACTCCATAATTGGCTTCAAGATGGAACTGGCCCTGGATCTAAAATAGTAATAATAGTTATTTTCCATATCAAACATAACGATACGACCATTCATAATAAGTAAAGAACAACAACTGAAAACGTACTCCAAAAAATCTATATTATGAATTAAAATTTTCGCTGGGTCATCCGTCCGGAACGCTAGGGAAAAAAATAGCGAGAATTCGTGCCATACGTACGCAAGTGGTTAAAGCTGAAGACCTTGAGGGATAATGAGACCGGTGCGAGTTGTGTGTGGGGGATGTGGGACAGGGTGTTTATGGCTCCGGAATAGCAGGTTTCGGACGCGGATTTGGGGTGAGACGGGGATGAAAACACCGTTCCGAACACAATTCTCATTCCACAGTTTGAAACCTTCGACGGGGCCGGATTACAATCAATAGAGTCGGAGACGTGCGCTGGGTACGGCAAGATTGAAAAGCGGAATAGCACAAGAGGATTTTTTTTATTTTTAATGCTTCCATCGATCGAGAATCGAATATTTTCCTTTCTTCACGAGTGGGCAAGCTTATTCCTGAAGTGTGAAATTCGAAGTAAAATTTATATCCGAAAAATTCCTCCCCACGAGCATATTACTACCTCGGGAGATGAGATCCCATGAAGATGATACAAATAGGAAAGTATATAATGCTATAATCAACCAAATGGTGGACCACATTCTAGATAGAATCGACTACTCATTCGAATTGAAAGGCTTCTCAGAGAGAAAGCAAAACATAAACGATACATGAAATTGAAAACTAGAATTTGGAAGGCGTAGGTAGTAAAAACAAGCAACCCCATTATGTAGTAGGTAAATAAAACGAATATCATGAGAAGCAATCATAGAGGATAAAATGTAAATAGGATTTAATAAGATGGCGTCATGCCTGTAGTCGTGAAATTTTTGTACCCTACACATCGTCGAGAAATTAATGAAAGGGAATATTACTTACCAGAGGCGAATGAACTTAGGAACTCAGGAACCTAACTTTGAAACTTAGGAACCTAACCTTGAAACCTAACATGAAACTGCCTTTTTATTCGCGGGGGATTTTTTTAAAAGTATGTTGAAGTAGCATGCTTAGTACATTAAGGAGAAACTTCCTTTCCTTAAAGAAGACATAATTCTCAACATGATGACATAGAAGGGAGTATGCAACAGTCAAGTACTTCACAATTCCATGCTTTTAGAATGCGGTTTCAATGCGCAGCAACGCCACCGAGAAACAATAGAACCATGCGTATTTCATTTGTTCCTCATCCCTCTAATTACTGTGCCCTTTTCACGTGTGGAGTACACGAATCCTGGCGGATGACGTCAGCATTGCCGGTCTGGTGCCCCCGTCAGCCAAATGGATCCAACCTACCTTCGACCTCACCTTGTTGCGCATGTTGAGCTGATTCGCTCGCGAATGAATCGTTCGAATGACCGAATCGGAATTGTGAACAGAATGGTTTTGATCGCAATTTTTAATTCATCTCGTCCAAAATGTATCCCTGAGAGTACATATACATGGTGTCTCTCAAAATAGTTAAGATTATGCAATATTATTGTGTACACAGCTCCGTAAGCTCAAAGCTCTCTTACAATTAAGATCAAAGCTTGATTGTTTTAAACAGTTATAATAGCATACTTACGTTCAATATTAATAATTTAATGTCCTTAAAAATACAGTGTTAAATAAAATGTCAAAAATGCTGGACAACCAAGAAGGAACAGTTTTCACGGTAACTGCAGAGTGCATCCAAAACAATGTTTGCGTTGCTATAGCACAGTAGGTAACTAAGGAGTTGCGACCCCATGTTTATGGACAAAATATGCTTAAAACTGTTTCCCCTGAATATTGCTAATTCCTCCTTAAACACCGATGGCCTAACGAAAACAATCGTAGAAGGACAGCCGGACAAGATAGGGGCCAGGGCATAACTATGAATTGTTAAGGGCAGATTTTTAAGGATGCGGGGCTACTGACTTCACTGCGGAAAAAGGCGACCTGACTTAGCTAAGGATGCATTACTCCCGATTTCTCTAAAGCCTTCAAAGTGTAAGCCTCTTACCCCTGGATAAACATTCTTCATAGGTAGCATCTGATTAATTTTTTCTTATCTCCACACTTTAATTCTCAGTTTGTAAGTAGATCCTTTTTTTTTTATAGATAGCCCTCTTCGCCAGTGCAATTCCAATATTTTTTTTCTTCCTTCGTACATCGCTGATTATTCACCTTCCCAAGTAAGGAAACTTCTTTTTGCCCTAGTTTAATGATTGTCTTCTCCGCCTATCTTTTCCTGCATACTAATATCTAAACTTCATTGTTAGTCTGTGAATGGAAAAAGTTTGGATATTGTGTAAAAATCGTGACACTTCCTTTCTGTTGACCATTATTCTGAGCAAGGAGTAAGGGCCTTTGCACACTAAGCCACGATGGTATCCCCACCATGGAAGCGCCACCACGAAAGTCATTGAGTTGCATGTATAACAGCACACTGGACCACTTTGGTGGCTCCTGGAAGAGCGGCCAAAATTGCGGTGGCCAGACTTCGCTCGCCACCACGGACGCGCCACCAGCCGAAAAGCATTGAATCATATGGAGCACTGCACACCAGCGCTACTCTGTGGCGACTCCAGTAGGTTTGTTTTGTTTTTCTTCACTTTAACTTGAGATCATGGCAAGGCTTGACGTGGAGCGTTTTATCTTAGAGGTGCAAACCATGCCAGCGTTGTGGGACATGAGTTGTGAAGCGTACTCGCACAGAGATGTAAAGCGTAAAAACGAGTGTATCCAGTATTTTCTCCCTGTTTTTTCCTTTGATTCCGCAAGTAAAAAACATAAAAGCAAACCCCCAAGTTTCTTCCACATCCATCACGATTCATTGGAAACAGAAAAATGAGCAAGCGTGGGTGCTGATGAAGTGGCTCACCACTCAAGGTTACTCGCCACCAAACGCGCTCCCAAAGTGGCGCTCCCAAAGTGGCGCTTCCATGGTGGCGCCACCATGGTGGCCTAGTGTGCAAAGGCTCCGGAAGGGGGGAAACCTATACGTCAGCCGACATTAGTGCGCACATTTGAGCAAAGACAACGACTCGCAATCGATGTCTCATCTTCGCCACGTCAAGGAAAAGGAGTTGAGATTAGCATCTGCGAGAGAGTTCCACCCCTTCCTCTTGTACTCTTCTTTCCGGCAGACGTGTGGTGAAGAGAGGAGGGCGCTGCGTGTAGCCGCCGAGTCATCTTGACAGCCGATTCAAATTCCGAAGGGCGTTGTCACGGGAGCGCCCGAAAAGGGTGAACAAAGGAGCAACGAATTTTTGTGGCAGCTCCGTAATCTCTAAGGGGGCCTGAGAGAGAATAATGTGGCGACTGTTCCTCGCTGGAGGTGCTTCTTACTTCCTTCGCAGCTTCGTCGCTTGCCTTGGCCTCATTTCAGCGTAACAACATATCCAGAAAAATATTCCTCGAGACAATGAAAATTTTTGAGGGATTCATGAACGAAATGGGCTCGATATTTACATTTTGACGCTTAACTTCTGGGTGTTTTGTAGTCAAAATACAGAAGTAAGACACAAGGAGGGATGAGATATAGACAGACCAGGGTGATATTAGGGCTCATGCTGGAGCAATGACACCTGAGATCTGTTCATTCAGTCTTACAATGATTAACCCTAGGAAGACTGAAAAAAAATTATCGCGTAGTAGCCTGACTGGGTCCAATGGACCCTTAAACATTTTTTCCACAATATTACCAGTGTATGATGAATTAGGGTTGAGTTAAGTGATGGTTTCCAACTTATTTACTTCCTCAACATATTTCTTCACGTCTTTATTATTATTAAATTATTTTGTTGGAGGCTAGTACTGCAGGGAAGCATAATATTATTCCCTCTACCAGAAATATCACTTCACCTACCCCATTTATATGAATATTTATTAGCACAATTACATTAACACAAATTACAAAATTGATTTTTTTGTCAATGATAAATGAGATATGTAACAAATTTAATGAAACAAAAGTATGATGCATTTACAAATGTTTTTAAATTACTGCTATGCTACAACAAGCCTTGATTGCATAAAATTTCTGAATGCTCTTGACATATATTTTTCGCACATCATGAAGAGGATGTTCGTGTCTATCTATCCTTTTTGTTGTTGCACTTACGACACTTATTTTCCTAGGTTGCTAAGGTTGTCAAGGAGTGTGTCACATTTTTTTTCGCGATTTAAATTCTTCAGATATTGATATTCTCTTGGATTCCATGAGATTGATGAAATACCACTTTGTTAGGAAACCCTATAGGCTGTATGGCATTTACAGACGTGAGCTCGAGTGGAATCCCTCGTTTATTTTACCCCATGATCTCTACAATCGCTAAACCTTTGGAAAGTAGTAGGCGGTCTACTTTCACATATTATGTTTCTGGCTGATTAGTCCCTCAACCATACCTGTAACTAATCTTTTCCCTTGATTGACCTCTCACCTTTTATCAGAGTATCTACCTGTGCAGACTTGGATATTCCACTTGTATGAATCACTACTACCACTTGCAGCCGAAATTTTAATTTTATTCAAAATTTTAATTCCATACTTTCATGGTGTTCATGAAACAAACTGTGTAAAGGTACAGCGCCCATGGAACATCAATAACTGTTCGTCATCTGTCATCAGGATCCTGGCACGAATGCATACTTCAAATATTCATTCTGCCCATCAAATATCTCTCTAATAGTCTGCAACTTATCTTCTATCTACTAATATAATCTACTTTTCCTCATTTCTGTCGCATTATCAAATCGAATATCCCGCAGTATTATTTTGACTCTATAATACTGTTGAATATTGGTCGCCCGTCTAGTTTACTCCAAAGTTGTGATACATTTTCATTTTTGACTTGTAAAAACGATAAATATTAGCAATCCCAGAACCTTATTTATTTCAGAGTCATTTTCTTCATTCTACAAAGCTTATGCCTTTCAATGGTGGTCCATTTTCTAACAACATCAAAGATGTTAGGATGCAAAATTAGCAAAAAAGGAGAAGACAGAATATAAATTCCGCACGGCGCACAGGATACGATGCAAAATATTACGCCTTCGCATTCTACCCTTTTTAGTGGCATGAGGTTTTGTTTACCACTCCTCTATCAGATTGCGTAAAATAAAAACTTTCTCCCGATAGGAATTCCCCATTTTCATATTTCTATCATCTTCTCAGCAAGATGAAGAAAAATCGCCCAAGGTTCAGTTCTATTCCATCCGCATTCAACATTTTAGGCTCCACCGGAGTCACTACTACCCTCCTTCTGTCAGCGCTGTATGTTTAGATGCTGAACACGTCCTTCTGCAATCTTTAGATGAACGCACTTCAAATGTGTGTCACTCTTAGCAAGCCTGTCGATAAAGTGGCGATGAAATTGATCGATTTTTCATTCCAAGCTTTACTTAGATATAAATGGAAGATAACATTGCTCGTGATACTCCTTAGTTATGAATTTAGGTAATCATTAGCAAAGCCCTGTCTCATATTATGTTTCTGATATCATCAAGCAATTCCAAGAGCTCAATAATTTTACTAGAATAGCTAATTTGTACAATAATTATAAGCAATGCTTTTTTACTATTACCTACCTCAAAAATATCTTGATAGCTATTTTGACTGTAACATCCAAAGGGTGACGCCGACTTCTTAGCTCCTCAACTACACAGTAAGTATATAAATAGTCCCTCTATGAATTCAGTTATATCAATACCTCACTACACAAAATTTGGTGCCATCCGGTAAAGGTAGGAATAATAAAATTGCTGTATATCATAGTAGATGAAAATCAATACACCACTTCAACTAACTAATCCATCTGAGGAGTAAACAATTTGGTAAATGAGGTAAATACTGAAATATTACATTAGAATGAAGGAGTATAATCTTTTATATAATCCATAAAGGTTTGTATTTACCATGTACGGCATCAAAATGCAATGATGGTATTCAAATTCTTCAATGCCTTCAGTTACATAGTTGGAATAACAGCAAATGTCAGCAGGCAGCAAGACCACTCCAGCTTGCGAGCGTAACTTCTGAATTACCACCACGAAAGCACCGCAGACGCTAGATGAACGGTCTCACATATAAAACTAACAGATTTTGGGACTGAATGTATATAATTCACACTGTGTATGCGTCAAACCAGAGAAAGTTGCTAAAACCACCCATTACGAAACGATGTGGATACATGTTTCTGACCGAATCACTCTAAATGTGGCATTGTAAGAGCATATGAAAGGCTTCAAGCCAATCCAGAAAAATTGCCCACTAATTGCAAATTTGGTATCGCCTACGACTTTGTTTATAACTCCATAAACATTGAATCTCCCGAAAATACAAAGTAAATAAGAAAATTGCTGATAAGTTGAAATGAATTACCCATAGCATTGAAAATAGTTGACTGGGTCCAATGGACCCAGTCCGTCCACTGTGTAACTTTGTAGTATACTATAAAATTTAATGAGCCCATTCTCGTTATTTCTTGCTATGTTTTAGAGGACATACATGTAGGAAAAGTCACGGCGTCAAAATGAGTTTCGTGCATTTTTGACATAATTATAAACTTTCAAAACTACCAACTGGGTCCATTGGACCCAGTCCGTCGTTCTAGGGTTAACTACGGTAGCATTTGATTTATATAAAGTAGTTACAAAGCAAACAAAGTTTATTTGGTGTCTATTCACTATTAGTTTGGTTTACATATTCAGATAAAATATTGATCTCCCAGATGGATAATGAGTTGGTATAAATCGATAAGCAAAACAGGGCTGGAACATCAACGATATCCGACTGACGAGAAGGCATATAAATAAGGATATTAAAGTGGTATCTTAACTATTTATTCACACTTCCTTAAGACGAGTGGCAAGTAGTACCGCCAAGTAATAAAATGGTAATTGAAATACATTACTAAAAGACGCTGAGGAACATGGTCCAACAAATACACCATGAACTTGACGCAAATAGAATAACTGTGTACTCCTTAACCACAGCAATACATAAGGTTCACCAGCTTAAGGGAATGTAACGAAACATTTAATGCTGCTTGAGATCCAGCTAATACAATTTATTATAATAAAATAATTATGCACTATGAGGGTGTACAAATAAAATACTTAAAAATATAGAAATTATCCCAATAAAGCCGTTTTAAGAAAAACTTATATAAAATAATTTCGACGGAGGCCAAAACTAAAATTTCTTTTCAAATTTGGTATTTTCCGGTTCAAAGTCTTTAAAACTATACTCACAAACTAATTTTAACGATAAGCCTAATCCTCCAAGGCTACTCCCCATCAAGTCCCTTGCATCATAAAATATATTGGTGAATAAGAAAGATTAACTGAAGCTCCTAATGTACACACGATTCCAATTGAAAAATGGATGGGTATCACATTTGTTATCACAGTTAGGCAAGAGATATTACTCGAGCAGAGTTCCCAACGAAAATTCTCGATCATTGATGGTGCAATTCGAACGAAAGGAGGATTTAAGTCTCTCCCTTCCTATACGGGATGGAGCAAGCGAACTCGCAGGGACCGTTGGTTCTTCAATGCGGAAGGCGGAGGTAATAGTTCCTCATACGTTCGTCCCTTGTTTGCGCATCACAGTTCCTGGAAACTAGGATCCCTTCATTAGTGTTTGTTCAAGTGCTTCGTCTCCTATATATCCGGCAGTTCGCGGAGGAGATTTTCCAAGCGGAACAGTTTACGACACACAAACTTTCACCCTCGCCAAACTCACATATCCCTACACCTACCCTCAGCCATTAAGTTTCATCCTTCCAATATCATACTCCCAAAATATCCATTGAAATTTCTCCGGAAACAGATCACAGAAGTTCACAAGTAGGTATTGACCAAAACTTCATTTCTTTTAACCCACTGTAACCCAATGTTGCTTCTAAGCAATATCCAAAATGTATACATTTTGTGCTCTATTTAGGAAACATCTAAACTACGCATTATTTTGTGGTGCAAATTTGTAATGAAGAAATGTTTAGCTGAAACGATAATTACGAATGAGTGCAACATTTTCAAGTTTTCAAAATGAAAAATCTTGAAATTTGATCTCTCCGAGAGGGAGCTCTGGGTTAGAAAGGGTTGATACTTAGCGTTTAATTTAACATTTTTGGTTGCTATTGTGATAAAGAAACTTTACGCAGAAAGCTGAATCTGAAAAAAACAGGAAAACATAAATAAAATTCTAGAAAAATATGTTAGAATAACCTAGGTCTCAGCCAGCTGCATGTTGGACATGCATATTTAGATGGCTACGTGGAAGTTTTGTAATAACCCATTTGAACCGTTTGGTTGCACTGCGCAATGCTCTACCTGCTAGTACACCACTTCCGTACAAATGAGGGTGTCCGCGAGTAAAATATTAAAAGTTTTATCTTTCGCCGAATAACTTACTGCGTGGACCTAGCAGGTGAAATAAGGTTGTCAAGCGATAGAACTATGCATCAGTTAACAGATTCAACAACAAAGAGAGTTCCTCTGAGGATAGCCGCGCGAATATTTCAATGCAACTACGCCCAAAACAATGCATATGTACGTGTATATGACATGATTATATGTATGCGCGATTATATACCACAAAAAGTGGGGACGCAGTACTGGGTATACAAATCATCTACATAAACTCCTGTCACTCATAGTCTCCCGCTCATAAAATAATATTATTTCCGGTGCACAATATCGTGGGTATTTTCACGAGAGATGTTTCATTTAAAAATTCAGGCGACTGCGACGGACATTTGCGAACTCCATTTGAGTTAATTAACTGTGGAGTCGAATCCAGTTAATCGAGAGTAGAGTTTGAATCTGGTTCAAGACTGAGTAATCCTCTGAAATATGGCTCTGAATGTGTGCGAGTCACAGTAGTGAGGTTTACTCTGAGGTGAGCTCCTTACTCAATTGTTCTGATCAAACTTCGGTTTGAATGGCTGAGAGAATTATAAGAATATTCTTGACGTCAATATAGCATTCATAATTTAAGAAAAGTTTCCTGAGACTATAATGCTAGCGGATTACCATCGTAAAACCAGAAAAAATATTCTTGGCACATAATTTAGAGGATCCTTACTCTTAAATAAAGCGAGCAGCCCTGGGTTAAAGAAAATCATTTTAATGGGATGTTATTTTAACAATGAAATAGAATAAATTCAGCTTTTTTCCATAGAGATATCGTGGAACAACATATCAATGGTTAAGTTATAACAACACGTATCCGAAAAATAGCAACTTTTCAGGAGAGCCAAAAAAGTTTTTTTTTACTTGTACACTGAAATTAAAACCAAAAGATCATAAAACTGAAAAAGAAGCATTCATTTGCAAGCAAAGAGTTGTTTTTTGTTTGCATTTTATATGTTTAATGTTATTACACTTTTTCAAGATACTTTTTCGGATTTCAATCCGGCTGATTTTTAGATACGTGTTGTTAGAAATTAGCCATCGATATCGCATTATAAACAAAGATAACGTAATGCCCACCAATTTTATTGTACTGCTTACGACTCGTTTTTCGATTGCCTGTGTTGATTGTTGCTAAATAAATTTAGTGGGCTGTGCGATATCTCTGTCCATCATGGAATAGAATATTTTTCTCTCCGTCCATCTACCTCCATCGCAAGATACGTAAGTTGGTGAGTTAGGTTAGGAATTGGTAATTTTGTGGGATTGCAGGAGGTGGAGGAATGTGGGAGGGAGGTACGATAGATGGATGAAAACGAGTGTCTTTCCTTCAGTCTGTTCCTACCACGTCGGTCGTGCATCCTTAAAGTCCGCCGCGGAGAAAATTACGAGGGTACTATCCTCGCTATCTTTTGCGGATTCGGAGTCCCAAAGGCCAATAGAGGGGCGGAGGAGGTGGGTGGGGGGGGGGGTTTGGAAGGAAAATATGAGTTAGTAGCCGTACGCCTTACCGCGCGTTCATCTTTCCCCCGACAGTATTTTTGCCCCAGAAAGGAACGGGACATTAAAACAATCTGCGTCGTATTCAGACAATGAGGAGAAGGATGAGAGAACAACTCTTGAGAAGTATCTTCGCACTCCGTAATGGGGGAGGAGAAAGTACATAATAGAGTTCCCACTGAGGTCTTCAGATGACTGTAACACAGGCTCACTTTCTAATAGTTGCCTGCATAAATCAGAGATCACCCGGCTCTGAAAATATTTAAGACTTTTTATCCAGGTACGTAAAATTATCAAGGAATTCCAGTTTTACTTCATCTCTTGCCAAATGCACAAATGAAAGAATAAAAGAGATTTGTAAAGAAAATTCCAACAAACTATGAATGTTCAAATCTACGATTTCTGTCTTTTCATTAATACTATACGTTTCAACGACAATTCATGCAGTGACACGGGTGTAGTAACTGACCTCGGTTCCCTGATTGTGTCAAATCCTAAAGCCTGAAATTTTCTTCAGAATAAGCTCTTACATCCATAACCATCTTTAGGGTGAAGCACTGTGGTGGTGACAATATGCAAATCATATTTTCGTTGGGCCTCGAAGGAACCGAATCAGCGAGTACATTTCACCGTACATAAAAATGCCTTCTAAAAGAAGAAATGAGCTCCCAGCGTTTCCATAATCATTCACAAGTCATTTGTCTATTTTTATAGGACTAATTTTCAGTGAAATTATTAGGGTTAGATATAATATGCACTGCGCAAGGTACTAAACAAAAAGGACCCATTAAAAGAATATTTTAAATTATTGAAATGAGTAAAATAACAAGTTTCGACGGGAAAAAATTTCCCTAGCGACCTAAAAAATGAAACTCGTTTAATTCATTTCGTTCGTAGTGCTGGAGGACATGCAAGATCAGAATAGTCGATTTGATACATAAGCATTCATGAAAAAATAGTATAATTTGAAGAAAGTATTTCATAGAGATTAATTTTTGCAATAATATACTCTAAATGTTTTCAAAACTCCATCGGCAACAACTACAACAGACCCCGTAAACCATAGTTTCTTCAGTCAACAACACGATTTGGAAGTTAATGCAAAACTAAGCAGTACGCAATAAAGCCGACCAAAAGCCAAAAAAATAAAAACTCATCAAAATGAATTTTCAGGCCAGCAAGTGACCATAATTAAATTTTTGATAACCCTATTCTCTAAGGGTTAAATTCAGTATAAACTGAGAAAATTACAACGCTACCAGTAAAGCCCAGGAGCACGAATTGCAGGAGACATGAGTAAGGGCCGTTTTAATGGCCACAGAAAAGATGGAAAGAGAAAATGGTTTTACGGTTCACGTAACATGTAAATTTTGATTGATCTCCCGCAGTTAAAATTCCGAGCCTCACTTTGTCGGATGCATATGCATGCTGGCTTCCGCTGGAATAGAGGCAGAGACCACAGATTGAATAAAAAGCAGCAAAAAGACGCGTTTGACATTATAAACTTCCTGCATTTTCAAATAAAAGCAGAAGTTGACATGGCTGAGGATCGTAAATGCAAAACCTAGCACTCGCAGAGTATTTGACCTAGCCCTTAACTAAATAGGTGCACAATTATGAAAAAACGATGTGTTCAGAGCCGAGAACGCATTCAATGCACTGAGTTTACAAAAGGGATGCAAAAATTCCATAAAAGGGATAACCATCAGTACGTAAGTAACCTCACACACGTCATGGACGTTTTACCAGGGACTAATGTAAGTGAGCATGATCACCATCTGTATCTATTAATGAACAATAAAATCTGTTACCTCATGATAGCTTAACATTTGCCTTAGAACTATGTATTTTCTCCCGAATAGGGTAGTTTCCTTCATCAAAGAAAACGAAAGGCATTGATTGCGATTCGATACCCATTATTAGTGTTTTCATAGTATACAAATTAATTGGTTTTAGAAATCCCAGTTTAGACGAAAAGCAATGGTCAAATTTAACTGCATTTGAAAAAGGACAGATTGGCGCCCATGCGATGCCACTCCTCGTGACGCCACAGGGACCTAGTTTCTATACGAGTCGATAGGGGCTTTACATCGTCTGAGATTAACAATGCATGCATGAGGCACAGACTTCAGGGAAACATCCCTTAATAATCACTTATTAAAACTGCCTAAGGTCGGAAAGTTTCCTTCGTTTGATAAGGTATTAATAATCCTTACTTTAGCCAAGCGCCACCTGCTAGCAGGGTACTTTGCTACCTGCTATCAGCCTTCACCGCCGCGGCGCACACATCCTTGCTCCAAGGTCACCTCACTTGGCGGCAGCGGGAACCAGACTAACGTCACACGAGCTTTTCCCAGCATTCATACTTAGCCGTCGCGTTATCGCGCGCTTGAAAGTTTTCACTTTTCATTTTAATCGCGAAAAATAGATATCGTCATATAAAAATCTAAAAGCGTGAAATGCGTACTTCAGGAATAATAATCTTTCGATTCAGAAAGTAAGGAAATTATAGGAAACCACCCTATTACAACGGGGAACGTTCCTGGGGTCTTATTTAAATTGACTTAATATTAAATGCAAATATTGCATTATGATCATTCTGCATCGTGATCTCTTTGTGGATTAGAATATACGCCGTGGATAATCAAGAATTTCATCATATTTCAAATTCTAATTTTTTTTAACTAGTCAAATTATTCGTGATAAAATTGCAAAGGAAGCTGTTTTCTCCTAATTTAATTGAATAAGAATTTATGTAACGTAGCTCATGTTACGAGTCCTTAAAACTGAAGAATTTACTCGTTCTAACTTTGCTTTAAACATTTAGGCTAACATCTTAAGCATTATGTTATACAGCACCACCCTCTCTTTCAAAGTACATAGAAAGTAGTGGCTTATAGGCCACCATACAAAAAATCCTGCGATGAATATTTCAAGAAAACTATAAAACAAAAAATAAACAGCCTACCTACTTGTCTATCGGACGAATAGATGCGCCATGCTACAAAACGCTATTCACACAGTGTAAAAGAACCTAAATATAAGTCACGGAGAACGGCGAGGAATAAATTAAATATACTTATGCTGAGCGAATGCCATTTCATTCATAAGCCAAGGAAAAACATGAAATTTTGTTTTTGAAATACATAAATTAATCAAAGAGACAGTGAAAACAATAAGACCCGTCCATATTAGTGACGCTTAAAATGTACATATTTTTTTACATCGGGAATAAATTCAGTCTGGTTACCTTCAAATTATGAATACTAACAAGAACTCTTGGGAATGCATGTTCTGTTAGAAATAATTTGAAAGGGAGAATAGCTTAGATATTTCCATGCACATCTATAATATCGCATTTTGTTCTATGAGAAAAAACTGCAAAACTCATATATTACATAATTTCCCATTTTCTGGAAGAAAGCCGAGCGAGTAAAAAAGGTATATTTTTTAAATTTGTAAAACTTTTAGTCACTCCTTCGGTCTTCGGATTGAATTACATCCAAAATAATGCAATCCCTCTCAAAGGAGCAGAGAATTAAATGAACACAAGAAATCTATTTAGCCCAGCTTTGTTAGACAACGGGAGGAAATAAAAAAGGCACTGTTGCTGCTCGCCAAAATGGGAGGGGGCAAAAAATATTAAGCGAGTAAAAGACAAAAGAAGGGCGAAACAAGAGCGAAAAAGAATGCGCCCCATATTTTTCTCTATTACACCGTGCACATATCCTTCGTTTTTACACACTTTTCTCCTCCTCCCCCAGTCTCACTACACCTGCCATTAGCACAAAGCCATTTTTAACGAGAGACTACGAAAAGGAACGACGTGAAAGAGTCCAGACAGGTACGAATGCATACTCTCACACACGGACACGTTGCCTTGCACATATGTACACACGGGAATTTTTCCGGCGCCGTAGTTCCGGATATGTGCCTAGCCGTCATTAGGGCCGGATATAAAATGTGGGCGAAACAAAGAATTTTTCTTTTGTGCCTCTGCTTGGTTCTATTCTGAAGGAGAATAATCCAAAAGCGGCTCATCAGAGAGCGCACAATGTTTTGTGTACGTACACACATTAGGGCATCAGAGGAGGGGGAGTAGGAGGAGCCAGAAAGAGAAACTGAAGGGGGGTAGAGGTAGAATATGTCATGGAGAAGGAGAGAGAGAGAGAAAGAGCTTCGAGCATCAAAAATGCGAAACAAAAATTAGGCGGAGGATGAGCGCAGCATGAAAAAATATAAGGTAGCTTTTTTCCCCAAAATTATTTTTTTCCACAAGAGGGAATTTAAAAAAAATGACCCAGGGACCTTGGCTAATAACTAAAAGAACAGGAAAACTCAAAAAGCACGGGTGGCCTCCTAACTTGGCCGGGAGCCATGAAGAATGTGTGTGTATGTACGGCGAATAGGAGAGCGGACGAGGATTCAGCCTCTGTCCATTCGGTTCCCCATTTCCCTGGGCTGCGGAGGGCCTCCGATCGCTCATCCCCGGGGGTCTATCATCACGGATACCCACCCTGAGCGGACTAGCATACCTCACTCGTCCAAACGGATCGAATGCGTCAATGATGGACTTGGAAGTCTAACGATGGCCCACGAAAGGGACTTGAAGGAATGATAAAAAAAAATCTCGCAAGACGTAAAATGTTAATTTGTCACCAGATGGAGAGATGAATGACTAATGGCTTCTGCGAGCACGCGTAATGATCTTCGTGGACGGCAAGGTTTGGGTAATTACACAGTAAAACTATCCATACTCTCTTCATGAAGATAATAAGAAGAGAACGCACTCAATGCAGGAAAAAAACAAAGGAAACGGATGACTGCAAACTAATGGCAAGTCACTGAGATATTTCTGCTTTCTCATTTGCGAGTTAGTACTAACCTTGGTGCGTTATTCGCACCAGGATTCCGTGCTCTCAAAATGATCAATTGTATCACAATTAATTTTCCAATGTTAATTTTAATTAATTTCCTCTCCCCAACGTGACACACTAACAATAATTCATTTCATCACTACGATTTAGGTTAATTTTAAACACCTAAGGGCAGAAAATATATTAAAATAGGACAACTAAAACCAATATATTCAGCATGGACTAATGGATACATTAGCATACACATTATATCTGCCCTGCGACCCACCTAGACGGTACTTGGCTGGGTGTGAAAAATCGCCCGCATGCACAACACACGGTCATAAAAATATTACCCATAATAACAAAAATTACTAGCACATTCGTTCATGGGCAAACCTTGCCTAAGGTTAGGACAGGTGTAAGGTTAGAACAATGGAAAAATAAAAACACGCATAGAGTCTTCATAGTGAGTGACGCCATTTATTTTATTAATCGAGATACCGTTGATAGCCGTAATAAAGGGAAGTACAGGGAAAGAAATAGCAATTAAATATCTCTGTTTTTCACTCTCTGTCCTTAATTTTCTTTTCGTGAACACGTATACCATAGCACGACGGTTATCGAGGGATATTTTTCACTTCGTATGAGATATGCACAGCAAAATGCATGGCTGCATGAAAATTCTTGCAACTCAAATGAGTTCTGAAGGATCTGAAGGGTAGCAATGGCGTTTGCGCCGAAATAAAACCTCAATTTCACTGCAGAGGGCCCATTTCGTTCAGTATGAACGCTTTAAATGAATATGAAGTAGTTAATACTAATTTTAATGAAGGGTTAAGATATTAAGACAACTCTTAAGGAACTGAGGGAGTCGTCCTTTCTAAAGATTTCCCTTGATTAGTAAGATACCGCTCGTGCAGAGGGTATGACGGAAACATGCAGTTACAGTCGAAGCTGCTGTTAAAAATTATGCTCTTCGCGCTAGCCAGCTATGAGATATTCTGATATTGGTGCATCAAGATCATAAAATGATCCTGTAGCCATAGAAATCCACCATAGTAAAGCCGTTAAAAATGCCATCACTATCCATGCGGACCCTAAAATGTCTAGTTATTTCGTCCAAACACGACATTGAACTTAAATTATTTACCTAAATTGCACAAATACTTCCATATTGATAAAAAAAGGTTTGATAGAAGAAATATAATCTTTTTTATCACATCCAAGCAGGCGTATGTCCATTAAGTAAAGTATTACTTGTCGTTCAAAAAAGACAAATAGCGAATAAGACCTGACATAAAAATCTGGATCTATTACTATTTAATACGAATAATGGCCTCAGTCACCATTAACTGCTATGAAAAATGTGAAAACTCACGGCAGCTAGCGATTGATAGTAAAAAAAAAACAGTGAGATGTCAGAAAGGCATTCTTAAATAAATGCGCCACCCTTAATTACTTTCTACTTGGACATCAACGGAGGATAGATTTACGAAAAAGCACTGATTAATTAATACAGTGGATGAGAAAGAGCATAAAGAGTGGAAGAGAAAGGCATAAAATCGGCGAACGAAGAACGAATCCAATACCGTACAGTGCTCAAGCAATAACATAAACATCGAATGGTATATGTCCATGGAGACAGCTAAAAAATCTCAGCAAAATAAGCTACAGAACATGCGTTACCATGATTATTCTTTCAGTTTTCATCGCCCAGATGGACACTGGCTACTTCACGTGACTGGAGGATTACATTAGATACACTGAATGGATAGGACTGAACAGATAGCGAATGAGTTCTCAAGCAGTAATATAAGCGAAAATTCTAACAGAGATGTAATCAATCATAATCGCATTGGATGCAAAGCATACGGAACGGTTGAAAAAAAAAGTCTTTCGCCAACATTTCCTCGCTGATCTAAGGGGTCATTTCGTTTTTTTTCTCCCGGCGGCGTAAACATACCATTTCCGCGGCTTAACAAGGTGAGATTTCGTCAATGACATCCGCTCGAGGCAACAACGATTAAAACATATGGCTCACAGCGAGGAAATTTCCCGAAGAGACGTCACCAGGGGAGCGATAACAGCGAAAATCGTCAACTAAAAAAAAGAAAAAAAATACGACGAAGAAATGGGACACTTGGGATCGGGCATTACCGTCACCACGAGACTTCAGCGATTGCGGACACTCAGGGCTAAACAGCGGCGAATCGTGAGGCGCGATGGGAGATGAGGGACGAAGACAAAGTGGTCGGGAAGTTTTGAGGGAAAAAATATTGTCGCCACCGAGAGGAAAAACGCGACGCGACGACCGAGGCCGTGAACGCACGCATAAAAGCCGTGATTGTGTGTGTGTTTGGAACCGATTGTCCGTGCAGGTAAACGCCTCGTGGAATAGCGGTGAGGCCTAACCTCGGGCGATTGACGCAAAGCGTTGCGTTCTCGTCAGCGCTTTTGTCGCATCGAACGTTTTTTCCTCGAGTTGGACAGTGATCCAGGATTCGCACAGTGGTTTCGAATGCTGATAAGTGCGACACGGTAACCTATCGAAACCAAAGTAGGTTTTTTGAGGTCGCTGATTACGAATTTGACCTCCGAACCACTTAGAGCGTCTTTTTAAAGCTTCGATCAATCAAGTGTGCGGAGTTAAGAGTTTTATGTTTTTGGGGGGGCAGCAATCCTGCCGGGGGTTTTTAGGACCCTCCAGTGAAATGAGGGGTCCTAGGGGCCGTTACCAGGGAAATTAGTTTAAATTAGCCTCTGAAAACAGCTATTTCAGTCCTATCTGAGAGGAAAAAACACAAAGATGTTTTTGGCTTATTTAAACTTTTGATGTTTTTGTTTTCATTGCACTTGAATATACAGGTTTCGTATTTTTTTCGGACTAATTACCACTAAATTTGGGGTGGGGGAAGGGGCAGGCTCCCCTTGGCCCCGCCAAAATTCCGCCCATGCTCGAAACTTAAAAAGAAAAATTAAGTCCATTAAGTCCATTTACCAAGTCCATTCGCCGGGAAAGCACGAAATCTTTCATCAGAAAAATTAAAATTTCCGGGAAAACTAAATTGCGTTAGGAGAATCCCGAAGTTTTGTCACCTGATAAGTCGACACAATTTAGAAGATTTTTTCATTTAAATAAATCTTCGTGAGCCAAAAAATGTTGCTCTGTGGATATCAAGCACTATATTATTGATTTCCTAATAAAGAGATATCATGTATATACTGCTTAACTCCTTATTCCCAGTTGATTATTATGGATACATGCAAGGTAGAGAATAGGCAAGATAGGTTGTCGGCTGCATTCAGTTTTCGAGCACATATTTCACATCAGCAAGATTATGCACAAGGTATCGAATTAACATTTTCAAGCTTGAGCTTTGGGAAATAACCTGCATAAAATGTTTGTGCACGTAAAGATGAAGGTAAAGCAGTAAAACACGTTATCCTGACTAATCGTATCTCACTTTCCGTGCTAAAGTTCTCATTATATCGTAAAAGTTAGGGATGGTCGGATCGGATACCTCGGATCCACATATCCGCTGATATTGCCCTTCATCGGATACATCGGATTTAAAGTCGCGGAAGACGTCGGATCTGAATCCGAAATTTTGAATGATATCTGCAGCGAATGCAATGCAATAAGGGTGGAAAGAGTTCCGATTCTCTCTTGTTGAGATTTTTTGACAAAGATGTTTTTAAAAAACAACTTCAAAGCCTATAAAAATTATTTTTAATTTATAAAAATATAAAAATGTGCATGAAAATCTAAAAAGCATTCCTTCGATTGTACGTACCCAGAATAAACTTGAATAATTACTTCGTTTAATAGCAGGAATTTGAAAATGCATTTGGACCCGAAAATATCCGATCCGAAATATCCGGCTCCGAAAATCAAGGATCCGATCCGAATCCGAATTCGAAGAGATTCCTGGATCCGTCCATCCCTAGTAAAAATTCATTAACATGCGGAAATAAAACATTTATTAACAGTCTACATGTTTCACTACACTGCAGCATTATCAAGACTAACCAAAATAGTAAACCATTCCAGAATAAATAGACACTTGCACACTCACAAAATAGCCAAATTAGGGCTGAAAGGAGAAAATTATCCTATCCTTGGTTTTTAAGAGCGGGGGAGGGGAGAGAGTTGCGGGCAAGAGTGTGGGGATGATTGGGAATTTTAAACTGACCGTTGGTCTTTGGTTAGTCTTGATAATGCTGCAATGCAGTGAAACATATCGACTCTGTTCAAATAAAGTTTTTTATGAGGAAAAAGTTCTATCACTTCATATCTTATAATGGATCACCACAAACTATCTGCCATTTCAATTCAATTTATACGTTTATTAACGTTCACTATTATATACAGGGATGGACGGATCGAGGATTTTTTTTCGGATCGGGAACGGATACTTGATTTCAGGTGCCGGATCTTAAGACATTTTCGGATACTAACGCATTTTTAATTGCCTGCTATGGAATAAAAATATTCAAGTTTCTAATGTATTATTTTAGGTTAATAATGCTACCTAGATTTTAATAAACATTTCAATATTTTAACCGATTAAAAATCATTTTTATAAGCCCTCAAGTTATTTGACAGCATTCAAATCTTCCTCACGCGCGTTTCCCCCGAATTTTTTCACTTTCTCATCGAATGCTGACTTGGAATGCTGTCACGTGGAAATGCTTCAGTTTTGGTGAGGTGGATGTTGCACTTCCTCGCGATAGTGCTACAGTACTCGTACACGCACATGGCATACGTTGAGCTCTCTTCATATGGATAAAAATGTTTCCTCTCAATGAAATACATTTTTACCAATATCTTATTAAATTAAATTGCAACTGCGCAATCTGCGACATTATTGATAATTTTTAGAACAACATTGACTTTTCGTTGCGAAATTACAGTGCGCCGAGGTGCGGGAACAGAACGAAACAATCGCTCAGCAATCTCGAGAGGAAGGGGTGGGTAGCAGAAGCGCGTAAACAAAAAAGGGGAACTTCTTGTCTTGCATGCAACGAGACTGCGAATGAGGGAGTCAAGGACGAACGCGTCAGATCTTGCTGCACAGTGACGTCGTTGCCTCCAAAGCAAATCCGGGCGAGCCACATGATACATGCAGTTGGCGTTTCCAATCCGTTTCCACATGTTTCAGGGGGCTAATGATAGCTTTTTTTCTTTGAAAATTGTGCTGTTTCGACAATTTTGAATACAATTTTTCAAATATCACACGCGAGTGGAATTCGATGGGGAAACATCAACATTTGACATCTATTTCTACATCTGCATTTTTTATTTTTTCTGAGATATCATGGTATAAGTAACAGACATAAAAAACTCTAGTATTATCCAGTAAAGAGTAAACCGTGGTAAGAATCATCTAAATTTTGAAATTATTTCCAATATCATCTTTCAGATACATTTTTTTCATATTGAGAAAGAATCAAATGTTCACAAAGGTCTATTCCGTATGTAGCTAAAATTAAAAGATGACAGCATTTAAAATTTAACGGAATGATTACGATGCAGAAATATTTCTCGTTTTTACCACCTTGTATTCATTTTGGTACATGGCACCAGCGCACAGTGGTCCCAAATCGAAAAAAGCTGGCCAAAAGTCGTTTTTTCGAAAATTTTCAAGGAATTTTTGAACCTTATTTTCGGATTCTACAGGATATGGTCTACAAAATACACTACTAAGTTAGTATTTTTGTTCATCAGAGCGGCTGCAGTGATCCGTCAAACATGGAGCATTCACCGTAAAAATCACAGTTGCGTGAAATCGGTCGATTTTGAGGAAGTTCAGCGTCATGCAGGACAACCTTTACGCGATATATTTGGCCAAAAACATTTTTAACTACAAATATAAACATTATTACATAGTGGGACATAAATTTTATTCGGATTTTACTATGTTTACTATTTTATATAAATTTTGTAACTTTTAGTGTTTTTTACCCAAATTTTCAAATAAAATGTACAATATCGTTTAGAAAGGCACGTGAATGCACGGTGTCTTTTGCACCAATACAAAGGGAAAAGTATATGCAACGCAGTAGTGAAGAAAATTTTTGCTACTAGTTGCTACTCCGACCTCAGCATTGATTTAACTATAATGATGCAATGCGCTGACGCGGGCGGCGGCCTGGCTGGCGCGTGGTAGGGCTCGAGGAAATCCAGTATTTATGGGTGTTATTCAACATTGTTGGATATTTTATTTCTACAAAAAATATTTACCCTATGAATAAACATCTCTTGTCATACGTAGAACGTTTTATCATTAATAGTTTCCATTTGACCTTACCTTTTATTTACGCGTGCCCATGCTCTCATAAAAATTGCTAAGGACTCGAGCGGAAGGATATATTTATGGAACGAAAGTTCGCAGCTGTGCTTATAGTAATCCTCAAAAACATGAATGCATTCAAAACAAAAAAGAATCCCTCAAATGCTACTCCACCCTTTCCTTCCGTTAGACGGGTTAGTTTTCGCCCTCACGCGGCACATTGTCCCTCTGTCGCCTCCTTAGCGGCCTCCTCAACCACATGCAGGGCAAACGACGGCCGAAAAGGCCTAGGCTATTGATTGCGCCCATCGGGAAAACGACACCACCGCTCTCCGTACACTTGTTATGAATTGCACTTTGGCCACCGGGGATGAACGGAGTAAGCCTTTTCACCTTTCAAATGTGATATTTACTAGAAAATATAGATAATAGCATCGCGAACCTCACACTGTGGAACCCCCAAATTACTTCTAGACATCGCTTGCCCGAAATTTTCTCGCCAAAACTCAGTTTTACTCAGATTTTGCCAAACGAAAGACGTGAAAGTTAGTTTCCTCAAGCGTGAAGATCGAGTCTTGAAAAAGTCGAGTATCCTCGAACTTTTTAAAGAAGACTTGTGGGGTTAAAGAAGAGTGCCCATAGTGTTTTAGTTCGATAACTCTGAAAATTTTCACGCGTCTTGAGATGCATGAAAAATTTCTTGAAAGTGGAAAAGGGTCCGTATCGTTTAAAAACCAATACTTATTGGATTGCTGCAGCAACAAGTTAGAGTTAGATGAGGACGTTAATTCAAAAGTTATCCTAAAAAAATTGCGGAGAAGTGTTTTTTATCTCAAATTATCTTCGCCGGTGGAAGGAAAGAAAAAGAAATGACAGGTTTTTTAGAAGAAAGTTCGCTGACTGCCTAAATGAGAAGTTGAAATTTCCTCCGCCTTTACTTAAACAATTTGAGAAGTCCAGTGAAAGGGCCTAGAGATGGAAAACGGAGGATCTTAGAGCTAGCACATCGCCAGTAGAGCATCCATGAGTTATCGAAGCAAAGGTGATGAGTTCGTGGCGAAAATAATAAATGAGGTGACAACAACCACTCTCTCAAGAGCGCGGCGAGTGTTATCAAAATGGAGAGCCAAGGATGTGAGGCAAAGTAAAATCTCTCACGAAGAAGCCCTTTCCATGATCGTTTCTGGTAATTTCACGAAACATCAGTACTTGCTCCTCCGACGGACATCTAAAGAAGCTGCCCTTCCTATTGTCCACTTGTCCGAGGAGGCAATGGAGGCGAGGAATAAGGACATAAGAAGATTCAGGGAGCACCATGCAAGGAAATTTTCCTGGATAGCAACGAATGAAGACCTGTTTAAAAGATTACTCCTAACTTCAGATGCAATGATATCAAGTATTTCTATGGCTCAAAGAAGGAAATTACTTCAATTACCAGTCGAGGTAAAGAGTTTATTAATCCTGGAAGAATTGAGTGGATGACGACTGTGATGAGGATTTGTCGGATAGTGATCATGAATGTATTTAAATTTTTTTCGTAACAATGACTGAGAAAGATAAGGAGAAATGTTAACTTATTTTTTTGATAATTAAAAAAGCCCAAATTAATGGAAAATCTCATTTAATTTTTCGTACCAAATCATGTGCTCGTTAAATTGATGCCTCACTTCGTAAAGAGCTTATTGCAAGCGTATCAATAAATTTGGCGTTTAACTTGAGTTATAGGAGTTATGAAATATTGTTTATAACATTTCAATGATTGTAATAATGCCTCCGTTGAAACTTGTGAAATACGGAACCCCCTTTTAAAATTGCTTCCAAATCCATTGGCACGTTACAAGGAACTATAAAATTGTCTACTTAACTAGAATTAGATATTATAATTTTTAAACAATTAATGCAGTACAATATTATTAATAATATACTTATAATATAAATTTCCAATTAATATTAACTTATTTTTCGTATCAAATACGATCAAACAAATGAGAAAGTAGAAAATGTTCTCTTGGTTCATTCAAAATAAGTTGTTCAAAATTTGTCCAAAAATAAACAATGCAGTCATTTTATATGCATTTATGTATGTTTTAAATAACTAATTCAGTTTTATGATATGTATAATTTTAATTTACTATCACCAGTATAATCTCAAATTCCAATGTTAAAAAAATTAATTGTTTAAACAAAATGTGAAATAGCAATAAAATTATTGCAAATACATAAAAAATAGTTATAAATTCAGAATAAGCGGGTCAAAAACAATAAGAATAGACCTTAAGGTCAAATATATATATAACAACAACGGCGTAATTAATTTTGGCCAGCTTTTTTCGATTTGGGACCACTGTGCAGCGTTTGGTAACTATATTTAAGCAAGCAATACACGTCAGGACAACGTCAATACAAGGATTATGACAGGGACGTTACGAAAAATAGCAGTAAAAGTCGTCCATCCCACCAACGCAGGACCCACAAACAAAAGAAAAACTAAAACGTGGAAGAAGGAATAATGTTTTGGTTCCCACGCGCCGGCCAACCAATTGGCGAAAAGGATGGCTCTGCCGATTCCACTTGCGGCCGAACAGCCGATTTCAGCGCCGCCACCCGGGAACATCGGAGAACATTGTTATCTCAACGACTTAAACGGATTCCGCACAGCCTCACCAAGTGCTGTTTTTGCTTCCCTTCGCTCGACGGCGAGAATTTTTCAGAATCTGTAATTGTGACGTCGTGTCCAGAGCGGCTATTCCGGGACGACAATCAAACGTCTGATCGGACGAAGGGATATTAGCACAGGAAATTACGCCATACTCATCGCATTAGCGAAGGATGACGGCGCAATACATACAGTTATAAGAGAGTTGAGGCTTTCAGCGAGATGTGGAGAGTCCTATATTTGCCTGTGAAAAATAAAAATTAGCACGCAGGTCCGTTAAATTCGGAACGAGTTTGAGTAAAAACGTGTTTAAGCCGAAATTAAAAAAAAACGGAGAAAGCACGAACAACTAAAATAACATTATTTTTATTGGTGTAGCAAAAAATAGGCATAAGTAGTACGCACGATTGAATCAAGATTGAATAAACTTTATCACATATTTTACTACGGCCTAAAGACGCCTTCAGCATTTCAGAAATGGGTCGGTTACGGCTTCGAATGTATGACTCGAAAGATGTCGTCAAGGAACAATAAAACAGTAGAAGGATTGACTTTCTGAATAGCAGAGTTTAATGAATAAGTTTATAATGACCAATATAGATCGTGATAATTTAGAGGTAGAGGAATAAATTGCTTTTGAATCACTTTTGAAGAACCTTGAAAGAATATAGTAACTTTAATTACTTTAAAATCTTACTTAAAGAGTGATCTTGTCATTCTTTACACGAAAGTTCAAATATTGCGATCTACAACGTACTTAAGGAAGAGATACTCGTTATTATTGCACTCTCAAAAATTAAGTAATTATAAAACGCTGTAGCAAGGAGCAGTCTGTCATCAACTGCATTAAATAACACTAGAATTATGTATTTCAACGAAATCGTGCCTAGAAGTTGTCATTAATTTCGCTAGAAAATCAGAGGGGACAAAAAAAATATGCTTTATATTTTCCAGGTAGAACTTCAGCAAAGCAGAACGAAGAAATATCACGAATTCATGATAGCCATTAATTGGGAGAGAAAAATAATGTATGCCATGAACAGGGTTGAATTAACTATAAAGGCTACGAAAAACGCCTAAAACAGCTCAAAATGAGGTGCTTTTTATCGTCTTGAAACGAGAATGTGGAAACGGGAAAAAATGAAGACAGTAGATGGACCTACTTTCTTGTTACTAAGGTTTTTATAATAAGTTCATACTGAGCAATATTCTTTGGCGGTAATATGCGGTAGGCGGAGTATATTTTTTGTTACAAATCATGAGTGAAAAATATTCCATGAAAGATATCGAATCATTAGTGATTAAAAAATATAGCCAGCAAGATTTTACCCAGAACGACTTGAAAATGTAACCAAAATTCAATCTTTCAAAGGAAGATAATTTTTAAAAATTAACATGTTACCTACATGCTTTATAAGGACCAAAAGCTAATCCACCACGTTATTTAGCGCTAAAATTATATTAATATACCCCTTAAGACAGCAAAAAAAGGTATTTAAGTTATAATTTGATCATCAAGGAAGACGTTGCAATGTGATTCAAAACTAATTTTGCTATTACCGCTTAAAGAAATCAAAAAGAAGAGCTAACACAGCACAAACTCATTGTGCCCCTTTTATTAAGATAACAACAAAAAGATAAATACGAGCCATAAGCACGACCGAAATAACTTTCTCGCGTGTTTTATTAAGGCCACAAAAGTGACGCCAACAGCCGTTGTGAAATGAGGTGGTTGCGGCTTAAACAGTTTGACACGAGCGAGCTAGCAAGCAATGCGAAAAACAATAAAAAAGGGTGCATGGTCCGACTGACTTTCTTGTTAACAAGGAGGGGGGGGGGAGGAGGATTGGGTTGAAAAGGACCAAGTGGATGGGTTCCGCCTGAAAATTTCCCTCACGAAGTAAAGCACTTGCGTTGCCGAGGTGATGAGAGCAGGATACTTTTGCGTAGGGGGGTAGGCGGCGTGAATTTCGGCCTATACGAGATCGCTGGCTCAGAAATGAGGGAACTGGAACTTCGAAAAGCCCCGCTAGAGGGAGGGAGATGTGGCTAGCTATAAACCTGGCCATATATGCAATTTTAAAGGGAAGTGTTACGAGGAACTCTCACAGCGTGTTTCATCAGAGCGTTATGAGGGGACGGGGTGGGAGGAGTAGCTGCTCTTTAGCCATGTGCTTAGGGCGTATAAGGCGAATAATTTGTCAAACAGATGACTGTACAAGGCCGCATTACGGCTAAGCTAAACTTTGACTCATTTAGCACGCGTCGTCACTCCCTGAACATAATAAGTATAATAATTTTCTACGGATTTAGCCTCGCGTTAATCCACGCAGTAATTAGATGGGGAAATAAAAACTTTTTTGATGGGGCAAAAACTGCAAGGAAATTTGAACGTAAAGACTGGATAAATTAAGAGTTACGACCAAAATAACGAAGAGGTTTGTCGTGTTTTTAACGCTGAAAAATGGAGTTAATTTAATTCGCGTAGGTTTCTCATAGAAAAAAAAACATGTACCTACCGTGGATAACATTGAGTGGACAGCATTTATAGGTACCTCGAAGGGCTACATCTCGATCTAAAGTAGATTTTCATTTAAGGAATGAGGTTAAATAACTCAGCATATGAATTGTTACAAATTTGAGTTTCTAGTGCACCTAAATTTTAATGGTGAAACGTATAAAACCATATGTTTCTACATAACGGTGCAAAAATATGATTTTTTAAAAACATTTCTCAACATAAATTAACTATTGGTGTAGTTAAGGACAATCGTGTTTATCGTGTTACCATATTTTTGATGAATGTATTGTTAAGTATTGATGTAGACGAACCGTAAATTTCGGTACGCAAGTTTTTAGATAGGATTATTTGAAGATGAAAGAGGCATTAAAAGAGATACAATGAAGGAATTTGTTTAAGCGTAACGAATGCTCAGCGAGCCACCTATAGAGAGGTGAAAGTTTACAACGATACGTTCGTATATTGTTTGGTTTATTTGCTTATCTGGGTTATTTTATTGGGTTTATTTATATTTATATTTGGATTTCATTTATTGAAATACTTACTATGCTATAAAGGTTACCCGCAAGCAGTATACTATTAAAATCAGCAAATACCTCCGATTTTTATCTTCATGTCACACAGATTCGTATGATGGCCGTTAACAGAGGATTATTGCATACCAAGCAGCCGCTGAGGCTTCGCTTTGAAACAATGATGGCCCCTTTGAAAAGGCCCTCCGTTTCATTCTGGGTCAGGAAACATAGTTTTCAAAGGGAATAAGGAAAAGGGAGCCTTTGTACTCAGTCCACCCGTAGGTAGATACATTGTTTTTGCATGGTAACCTTCTAAGAGAAACATTCCTTAACAAGTAAAAAGAACTGACCCCCTTCAAGAGCTTTCCGGAGTCTCGCACAAAGTCGATTGCGTTCATTAAGATGCTGGAAAAAATGTATACCTTTCTGGGAAGTCCAAAGTCGCTCATATTTTCCGGCAACCCTTGAGAGCTCTGCAAATATTGAACCGAAACGAAAACTTTCATGCATAAGTATGCGTTTCATAGAACAATTGAGTTCCAAAATTATATCGGGGCTCGTGTAGGTGTTGTAGCCAAAGAGTGGGCATCCAGTCCCGTTGGCCATGGATTGAATCCCAGCGGAGGCATAGATTTATCCGGGACTGCCTGAGTGATGTGTGGAGGACACTTAGACCCTTTATAACCCAATGTTACTTATAAGCAGTATCAAAAAAGTTTAAACATTCAGCTCTATTTAGGAGATATCTAAACTAAATATTATTTGGTAGTGTAAATTTTAATGACGAAATATTTAGCCGTCAGGATAATTATCATTGAGAGTAAAATTTTCAATTTTTCAAAATGAAAAATCTTGAAATTTGATTTCTCCCGGAAACAGCTCTGGGTTCGAAAGGGTTGAGTGCGGTACGCCGTCCGTCGGATGGGACGTGAAATCATCGTGCCATTGACGCCTTTCGATAAGATCCGCCTAATGCCAGGTTCCAACGAGGGGGTTGTAAATATCCGGAGGCGGCGTTTCCGAGTTATAAGCGTGGTCAGAGACCTTCAAATGTTAAATAAAATACTCCATAAGGCGTGACAAGTTACACTTATTCGTCTCACACAGACCCGGAATTGTTGCGATGGTTCGCGAAATGGAAAGGACTGCATGGACCAAACACATCCTCTCAACCGGTAAGCCACTCACTCACTCACACACACACGACAAGCTGAAATACAATAGATAAGTGTAACTTTTTACGGCTTTTGGAGCATTTCATTTAACATTTACCCGTCAAGGCCGTAGAGATAATTACCTCATATTCTCCGCCGTCTTTTTTTGACGATTTTTGGACTTAAATCTCCGACTGATATTTTGAGGAAGCTAATTTTTGTTCTGAAAATGAACTACGTAAGTGAAAAATGCTACCATAATCATTGATATTTCACCAGTGATTGTCATTGGATTTTTCTCATCATTCGCGAATGTACTATTAATGTATGAACTCTGTGTCTGTTAGCCACTTTCCTGGTGGGCGTATCCTAGAAAATAAACTTTATTACTGTAATTTTTAGATTTCCGTTGGCTATAATAAAATTAAATACCTGTATAAGTGCATGTAAATGACTAGTTTACTATCGTAAAATTTAATTTTCAGCTGAGCTGGTTGCAGAACGTAACCGTAGTGATTGATAATAATTTTTCCCTAGGAAATGATGTTTGAGTCATAATTTCGCGAAGCCTACTGATGAAGCAAGAAAAAAAGGTTAACATTGTGCGTCCCATAGTTTTTTTAATGCATTAATGAGTTGTGACCAAAAATTTTACCGAACAGAAAGAATTGACCCTCATGGGATTGCCAATGTTCCGGTCAAAGTGGGCGTGGCTAGTCCTTCCCAAGCACCCCCATTCCGGCCTTTATTTCGCTACTCGCTCGAAACCAGTGGTGCCCCCTCCAGATATTTACAACCGTCTTGGGTTCCACGCTTACTTCTCAACCCTTCCCAATGACGCGAAGGACTTATATATGTCGGATAAAAAAATTTAAAAACCTATCAAGAGAACTGAAGACATCGAATGAAGATGACGGACCATTTCAAATCTCAAATAACCTAGGTGGTGAAGGAATAACGATACCAAGAACTGGATAGAAAAAAAATAATTTTCACAACCTTGAATTCCCCGTAGTCACTTAACTAAGATATTATATAAGACCTCGATGACTGTGACACTACTTCAATTTAGCACGAAGCCTTGATTTGACCACTACACCAGTGATTGATAACCGCCACCAACGACGCCGACATTACAAGCACAATTACAATCACGGTTAATCACGGTTTTTGGTTCTTACGCGTCAGTGAAACGATAGCACATAAAACACGATATTATAGTACGTGCAGCCACCGTCTGAATTATATCTAGGCATTACAATTCGTAAGGAAGTGATTTCGCTGAGGCACATGTACAAAATGGAGCAGTTGCCGTCAGTGGGATAGATTTTGCGATGTGTTGAAGGCGAAAATTGCCTCAACCTTAATAGGGTGGTTTCCTATTATTTTTTTATTGCCTTAATCGAAAGATTATTACTCCTGGAGTACGTATTTCACGCTTTTAGATTTTTTAATGACGATATCTATTTTTCGCGATTAAATGAAAAGTGAAAATTTTCAAGCGCGCGAAAACGCGACGGCAAAGTATGAATGCTGGAAAACTCCGTGTGACGTCGTTCTGGTTCCCGCTGCTGCAAGTGAGGTGACCTTGGGGCGAGGCTTTGAGCGCTAATACGAAGCAGGGTGCTAGCAGGTAGCAGAGTACCCTGCTACCTGCGCTTGGCTTAAATAAGGATTATTAATACCCAATCAAACGCAGGAAACTTTCTAACCATAGGCAGTTTTAATAGGTGATTACTAAGGAATGTTTCCCTGATTTCTGTGCCTCATGCATGCATTGGTAATCTCAGACAATGTAAAACTCCTATCTACTCGTATAGAAACTAGGTCCCTTTGACGTCACATGGAGCGGCATCACATGGGCGCCAATCTGGCCTTTTTCAAATGCGGTTAAAATTGACCTAAGACCATTCGTCGGTTAAAATTGACCATTCGTCTAAGCTGGGATTTCTAAAACCAAATCATTTGTATATTATGAATACAATAATGGTGGGTATGGAATCGCAATCAATGCCTTTCGTTTTCTTTGATGAAGGAAACTACCCTATTCTTCCATACGCGCTCATTAAGCGTCTGATTCTACCGTCTGTTTTCCCGGCGCTGGAAGACAAAGAGTCATCAAAGGGCGACGTCTGACAATGCTATTTTTCAAGGTTTAATTGAGATCGGATGGCCCGACGAATACTCTGTATAGCGTCGGAAGAAAATGATTAGGAAGTGGGGATGGATATTAACCGACCGTAAAGTGTCAAGGTCGTATTCCCCACGGAGATCATTCGCTTCGACGAACTCTTTCTCCAGAAAAACTAAGGTCGCCCAAGTTTACACAGCAGCGGGAACGGGCACCTCCACTAGCACATACTGTGGCGAGGTCATTCAGACGTATTCTTTGTAATGAGAGGCAGGCGTTCCCTTAACTTCTAGCGAACATCTGAGCTTGAGAGAAGGGCTATTTCCTCATGGAATCGCATAAGCTTTGTTCAACGAGTTCACGTACTGTTTTCTCGACTTCGTCCGTCATGAGACCGAAACCTCCACATCAACCGAGGCATTACCATGGCAAAGTTATATCATGGCAATCGCTTCGCCAACAATACACCTATGCTTTGTTCTCCGCTATTCGCGAGCAATGTACCCTAAGCTTTGTTCCATACACTGTTTTTGCATTACAACCTTCTTAGAGGATATATAAAGGATCCTAACCTTATCTTTCCTAAATCAAAGCGATAAATATCAGCTATTAATAAAGGAACGGCAAATTTATTTAATTTTCACGCTTACGGGTTCTTTTCTTTTCTGTGAGTACTTACTAGACAAAGCTGAATTTATAAGTGTGAATAAATTACACAATATGGGAAAACGTTGGAGGCATTTGAGTGGCATCATATATCGTATAGCTATAGACGAGACACCTTTTACATGAAAGAGCAAAATATAAGTCACGTGACGGCAGTGGCGTTGCATAGCAGCAGTAATCCTGGTTAAATTCAATCGTATGTTCCGAACAGAATAGTAATTCGACGCAACTTGAATAATTCCGAAATACCGACACTTTTAATTGATAGAATTTTCTTTTAAATGATTGAAGTTCTTTAAAAGATCATTTCACATTAAATATACAATATATGATGCATCGATGTTAATATCCACACATGTACCCTATAAAAATGAATTATAGTTGTAAAATCATGTTACTAGTAAGGTATTCATTAACCAAATAACTATATAATGTACATTTTACGATTACAAAGGTAAGTGTGGTATTTTATTGCATATTAATGTTATAAATGTGAGCAATATAAGTGCTCCTCAACCACTGTCTCGCCAGGAGGTGTCTGCATAAGCAAAAATAGTTAGGAAGATAAAAACGCATTAGTTCATCAGGCAATTTCATCAATGCTAAACGATTACACCAATAACATGTTTCTTCCAGCCTTTATCATCGACAGCTTAGAAATCTTATTACTTAACCAGACAATGGGAGAAGTTACTACGGGAACGTGGTACCGTAGAGTATATTGCTCCTGGCTACCGACTGAATATTTCCGGGTTCAAAACCAGATTGAAGTATCGCGTTACCAAAACAAAATCCTCGAATCGCACATATACTCAGTGAAAAAACTGCCTCCTCCCCATCCATAAATTTGTTTTATCCATACACCTGTGGCTCAGTTCGGGATGAGCTCTACCTCAACTATAATAAACTTCAGGTTGAGACAATGAGCGGTGGTACGATTAGGTGGTATATCTTTCGTTTCAAATACTGAATTTAAAGTTTCATTTTTACTGTCGATATTCAACGATTTTTCACCATAGGGTGGAAGACCCAGAGAAAGGAATAATAAACGTCAACAGAGAATACTTATGAATGAGAACATCAGAAAATTAAGATTTCTCGGTTAACTGAGTCCTATAAATGTTACCCCGCTTCAAACTGGGTGATATATTGTAATGACACTAACGTTTCCTCTTGAGGGCGGCGTGTACTATATCTTGAGGGTGTGGAAAGACCCTCGCTGACAGAATCAACACAGATTAAAATGTTTGCGTGATTAGAAATCGTCTTCAAATGTATAGATCAAAAAACGTTTTAGCAATGGAGCTAATAGCTTGATTTATCGGATTTTTTTCCGACCATCAGCTGACAAAAAGCCCTATCATCAGCTAACTATAACATAGGGTGCCTTCACAGTTCGGCGTTGCGTTGACGCCGCGGCTAGCGAGCCAATCAGAGCCCGTCTTTGAGAATTGATGACGTCACGTCTCCAGCTCGCTGCGTCGTCGCAGAAAAACTGAACCTGTCGGATTTGCTCTGCGTGGAGGCGGCAGTACGCCGATGATTTGGAATTGGTGTTTTTTTATGGGAAGCTTAGGTATACAAATATGCAAGATTAGCTCTAATGGGAGTGAAAAATGCTGTTTATTTCATTATTTACTATAATTTTGAAGTGTTAAGCATAGATATTCCGTATCTTTCCTAAATATAGGATATATGTTAACCCTAAATTAGATTACAATCACCGCGGAGCATAGATTAACACAACGCATACCCGCCAATGGTATCACAAGCTAAATATAGCGTGAGAGCTCTTTGCTGATGACTGCGGTCGTTTAAATTCCAATTGATATCTAGTAATTGTGCCCTCTTGATCTACTAAGTTAGAGCTATTTAGATAACATGACTAGGACAATCTGTTTGAACAACAGTTATCATTAATAAATATTCCTGATAATATTCCACGTTACTCATATTCACTGAGTGTATGTAATTAGCTATTTTTCGAATATTCCGAGTAAGGAAATAAAATTTACAGATCATAATAATGCATAGGCAAGGGCCATCATTACATGCATGATTATCGACATTATGGTCGCCATATTAACTTCAAATGCTATTTATAGTTAAGAAGAATATTTTAAGAAATGCAATGGCGTAAAAATGCACAAAACAACATATGCATTGTGCGTTTGGCTCGAAATCATAAGATGATATGCTCCCAGGCCCATTTTTAGGAGCCAACGCTTTTTTCCTTTCATTTGTTTTCGCAACGCAGAGCTGTGAAGGGCTCCAACTTGCTGCGATGAGTTGGCTCCGCCCCCAAGTACCCAACGCCGAGCTATGAAGGCACCCTTAGCCTCGCTATGGGTGACGTCATCTGTCGTTTAACGATAAATAACCTGGATTTGAGACACATAGGAGAATTAGAACTTAAGACATAGAGACACCAATCCGACGAAGAGTGTAGCGCACTAATCCGACGAAGATCCGGCGTTTATCTTCGCGATGGCGGCCTCGAGAGAATGAGAATTACTCCTTTTCCTTCAATAAAATCGACAAAGCTTTGTTCTAACATGGAAACAAAAAAAAACAACAGGAAAGTTCCGACGGTTGCCGCCGGCGGCGCGTCTGGCGCCTCGAGGCTTTTAGTTCCTTTCGCCCCCGTCGGGGTCGCAACGAGCGCATTCCCGCTGTACACGCGGCCCTCATGCCCTGACCCTGTGCTTTTACTGGGTCGAGAGGATGTGGTCGCGATGCCATGTTCAAACCTCCGTTCGCTTGGAAGAGCAAACGCCCGGCGCTTAGGGATATTTACGCACAGAAAAAAAGATAATAACTTCGCAAAAAAATAAGGCCAACGAGGGATGGAAGTGGCAGACGAACTGAGCTCGTGCAAACAAAATTCCTCTAGGAATACCGCGCCGCGTATAGACCGGAAGCTTCGACAGAAAAACGGCCGCTTGAGCGGTGCTAGCGGATTTTGCGGCATTAGGGGCAATTTAAGAGGACCTAAAGTCTTTTTTTTTTTAAGGAAAAGTTACGAAGTTTAAGGTAATTTCCTTTTTAATTTCATGTACAAATGTACAAAAAGAAATTTTGCCCCACAATAATAAAGAAACTAGGATGAAAATATAACATTATCTTTTACATGGCTTAGCAGATTATCCTCAGGTGTAAACTCCGGGTATTCAGCGATGAGCGAAATATATAAAATTTAGTGATATTAAGATCATAGTTAGTTACTCTCCCCTTTGAAGAAGTAGTATAATAAAACTGGATAAAATCTTTCTATTATAATACAACTGCATTCAGGTATAAAAATAAATTATCTTGAAACTAACGCTGTTGCCACTAGAACTTTATCAAATTAATGTAGCGATTATCTGTTGAATTTGTGTTGAATACTGTGTGAATGATAACCCAGCCTCAGAAAGAACATGCTTTCGTGAGAGTAGGAATACAGATTAACAAAATGGTATCATATTAAAGTATGAAATACCTAATCAATATTACATGCATTTCGTAAATTATTTACTCTTCTCCAAATCGTTTAGATTGACCAAGCTTACCGATGACGTTAGATGTCTGTTTAGGCTTGTGAAAAATATACTGGCCAAAGAAAACCTTCAAAATTATTTTCGCACTCCCTTTAACGCATCGTCAGACATGCCAGATATTTCATTTCACCCTTTAAGCTTACAGCACAGATAAAGGTATAAAAAATAGTAGACAGAAATGGCTTCACAAAAAGGTGAATCTATTCGGATCTTCGTGGCTGTTGTTTCAACTACATGTAACTGCTGTAATAGCAATCATGAAATCATTTATGAGCGACCTCAGATATTTAATTTTTATTCATTTTGCCTTCTTTGAATGCACGGAATAATTTACTATCTTAAAAACTTGACGTGATATTATTACGAGTTTAAAAGTTGGATTTACTTAAAGAAAATTTTACACGAATACGTGAAATAATTTTTACTTATAAAACGAAACATTAGTTTCTTGAAATGAATGCATAGGAAATAACTATCTATTTAAGAAAATTACAAAGCATTTCATAGAAAATCTTAAATCACCTTCCACCTATTTTACCCACGAATATGTGCGTCAAAACTACGCTGATCCGTCGAAAAAATCATTGGAAAAGTAAATGTAAAGGACATTGTTATTTTGAAGTATCCTTCTTGTAAAAACCAGTTACGCTGGCAATGGAAATGGTGTTTTGTCGGTCGCTCTCAATGCGAAAAGAACTCCTCTCCATCTTCACCACGCTAAGGTAAACCCGGGCCCATCCACGACCTACCTATGTACCACTTTTTTACCACTCAGCTTTAACCCTCTGGAATTCAACCCACTCACAAGGCCACGCAGGAGAGAGGAGGAGTTTTGGGGGCTCATCCGGTTGGTTCATAATAGAGTGAGCCCAAGTTCCAATAGGACCGTCAATTGCCAAAGAAATAACCTCCTCAGTCCCCTTCTCGCACTGACCCAGGAATAGATAGTAATCAACCCCGGGGACGACCCGATCTTAGAGATACCCATGTTGCGGTTTCAAACGTCAGGTCTATAGGAAGGGCCTTCGGATAATCCAGCCGAAGGAGCGCCAGGGGCTCGCGTAAGACACGGGGGGAAGACAATGAGAATTCCACCTTCCACCACTCCACTAGCCTCCTACCCTGCTGGACACCATATGGAGTTTGAAAGAGATTGAGTTCAGTAGCATGATATCGAATGCTTCATTTCTTAGCTAATATCGAAAGATAAGCCGACACGCAGTGTGCTGAAATCGAAAAAAGCTGGTCAAAAATGATTTTTAATCACTTTTTAATTTGGAAAAAACCAATATATTTTCAAATTATATAATGATCAATGACCACATTACTGAAATTATTTTATTTATAACTCATTTTTTTAAAGCGGGAGACGTCTTTGATGAAAAATGATCTCAAAATATTTTTCCCATTTAAAAAAATTGTTAATCGACTAAATCATTAATGATGTTTAAAAAAATAATTTTGTGTATTTAATATGAAATTTTTTATTTAAACCATTAAAGTTAATGTCAAACTATTTTTTTATTCCTAACTATAAATTTCAATTAGATGTTCCCTCTCTACTAAAGCCGTCCAAATACCTACCCGATTTTTGTTTTTTTCCGTTTCCTCGAATTTGTTTAAAAAAACTCCCCGGATCCATTTTTCGGAAAAATGTCATTATATTCATGTTATATAGCCTAAACAAGATTAGTAGGCAAAATTTCATCGAGCTAATTATAAAACTATGGAATATATGATTTTCGGCCAGCTTTTTTCGATTTCAGCCCACTGCGCGACATGCGTATATATAATTATATCTACCACTCACAAGGGTAGACCACGTACCTTGCTCCGCCTTTTTCAATGCCGTATTTTTTTATGGCGCTCGAAATGACACTGCTTAAATACCTAAACGCCGTTATGACGAGAAAAACATTTTCTCATGCCCATACTGGCTGCAATTAACATTAGTGAATAACTTGTCGCCGTATGATCAAAATGAAAGCTACAAAATATACTGCCGTGACAAAGTATCGTACTCGATCCTCCCAGGGGAATTCTGGACGCGTTCACCACTAGACCAACTGATTCAACCTGTTCAAGGAAGGGCGCTATTTTGGGATTATATAACGCTTGTTAAAAATACCGCTCGGAAGTTAATTAATTACAGCCAAACTAAGGCCCGTTCAATGGAACCACTATCAGTCCAGAGATGTGTTCGCACCTAAACCCCCCCCCCCTCCCAGCCTTGATTCCTAGCTCCGCCCCTGCTATCACTAGTACTTTAGTAAAACCTACCCAAACCTAATAGGAAAAAAATGGATTTCCAACCTATAATAATAAAAAATTACGTTCTTATTGGAATGTGTATAGTCATTTCACATGATGAAGGAATAAACAGGCCATGCATACATAGGATGAAACAAGAAATGAATTTAGGAGACATTCTGCCCATGAACTGTTTGGGAACACTTTCCTTTTTTCAAAAATATGCAGTCAAATAATATAATTTTGAAACTATTCACTGAATGACATAATTTTGTCTCCCGGTAGTGCATTCCAACACTTTGATATCGTAGCTAGGCTGGATAAGTATATGATACATTTCAGTTTTGTATTAGAGGATGCGTAGGTAATTACGCTGGGAGAGTGTTAAAAGCGACATATAATGTTCTTTTTAGAGTAAAAAAATGAAAATTAAAGTAGCTGTTGGATAGCTGCATACGCAATAATCGATTTCGACCACGTTTCTACATTTTTACACACCTCCCTCCACCGAGTACCCTTGAAGGATAAGATATTGTATTCCGCGAGGCCCAAGCGAGAAAAGACGGCAAGGGTTGTGGGGGGGTATGAGATAGGCTAGGGTTAGGTCGGGAAGGGAAAGGACGGTATTACGCCCAGTGGGGACATCTCCCAAGTAAGGGACGTGATACGATTCAGCCGGAATAAAAGAAACAAAGAAGGAGCACGCTGCGTTCGAGATTCATACGGAGAGGCAGGGTGGGGAGTGGAGGGTGTGGGGGTGATGCAGGGCGCAGTGCTACCGTAAGGGCCAAACTCATTAAATGTAATTAATTGGGTGATAAAAGCCCCGCACACCCCACAGAGTCCCCCCTGACCCCTCAAAAAACGATGCATCCTTTATCGAGTATTCGATTGAAAATTTAATGGCCCGTTTTCGCATAAAAAATGCACACAGGAGACCATTATCTAATTCTAAATCGACCCCTGCGAGCCATTACCAACTTTTATTTGTTTTTTTAATCCCAACACACTCGAAGCACAAAAACAGTGCTGCCTGCATAAAAATTACCCCGTTGAATAACGTCCCGCCCTTACACGTCAAGGTAAGTCACTTGAACTAAATGTCTCAATTTTATTAGCTTAAAGAGAAGAGATACACTTACTCTACAACATAGCCTTCGGGCAACCTCTATGGTTACGCAGAAAATGGGTTTTTGTCACCATGTAACACGCTTAACAGGCTTCTATCTTTTAGAGAACAACTTCTAAAAATAAATAATTATACGCAAGAGGCTATGTGAGTAGGTTTTGCTCGAGGAAAGCTTTTTTGAGTAAAGTAATTCTATTCTCCATCTAATACAAAATTTAACACTGACCACGGTGGCTACAAGCATAAAAAATGATAGTGCAGCAATTTCATGGAATAACATTAAAATCTGGGTAATAGCCACCACCACCTCTTGGGTTTTTGGCCATGAAATAGTTTCACACATCCCGGGCTCGCAACAGCGAAAACTTAAAAATTCTCCTAAAATGGCGCAGTCAAATATCTTTCATATCTACGCAGTTAAAACTGGAACGTAATTATATCATACCGATACAAAATAAATAAAAGAAAGAAGAAGTGGATTGTAAATTGGCAACAAGTGTATCACCATACTGCATAGCATCGACCTCGTTAAACTGATAATCATACCAACAAGGAACCTTATGTTTTAGGATCTTCCAAGGGCCAGTTTTATGAATACGGGTAAGCGTCAACCGTAAAATAATATTGCAGCATCCTTTACCTTTAGATAAGTGGAAAATTACAGTGAATAGATGTGGGTTAGGATCAGGGCCGGATTTAGCGTAAGGCAAAATAGGCAGGTGCTTAGGTGCGTCGCAGTCAAAGGCGCAGAAGGGGCGCCTTTCAGTGCGGCAGTTCATTAACCCATTAATGCCCAGATCTTTTTTCTTTTCGAAAATACTTTTTAAGTGATTTTATTTCATTAACACCCATCCTAAGTTATTGGAAAAATAATGAAAAAATTCTAATAATATTATTTAAATAAATATAGGGTGGGTCGTTAACGACCCATTGGGCACAACCCCTATTACGATGTACGTACATAGTATCGAGAGTTTTTTTTCGAGGATTTCAATTTACTTAACTTTTATATTGGTTTTCACTGACAATTCTACCAACTAATGGAGTTGAATGAATTACATATGTAATTATATAACTTTTAAAAAAAATCATTGTTTTTTTATAATTATACATGACGTATGACAAAAGGCGTAACTCCGATATATTAGGGAAAAGATTTTATCCGCGAAAATTTGGGTCAGAACAATATCATTTTAAATTTAACAAATTATAATAGCAATTGGTATTTGTTACATTTTTGGTGTTAAAACATTACAAAATCGGTGTTAATAGATTTACAGTCATGTGTGATAGTTAGAAAAGCATGTACCATGAAGCGGTACCCCGCATCTTCGGCATGCCCTGACAGTTTTGCTGCGGCAAACTTCACATCGGCGTCTTGGTTGCCCAGTAATAATCAAATGACCACCGTGATGTAACCGGGCTGGCTTCCCTACTTTCTCCGCAGAACTTGTTGGACCAGGAAGTTTAGGCTCAGTACCATACTTTTGAAGAATGCTCTGGACTACTTGCCTCCTAAATGATAAGCCATCGAAAACTCTGCCATGGCTTTTACTTAGATTCCATGCATTGATCATGGCCACATCCAACAACCAAAATACAATAGGGATATACCATTTCTTCCCTCTTATTGCAATTCTATATTCAGCTATAAACCTATCTAGTAGGTCCACACCCCCCATGTTTTGGTTATATTGATCAATTAAATGTGGTTGTGGTACACTAATTTTCCCTTTTTTTGACACCGAATATCTAGTAACTTGATGGATTGGGTGAATACCGTGAGCATTAGACATAACATTCACGAGATTATTATCCTTCCATGCAACTGCAACAATATTTTCCACTTTGTTAATTCGTGCCTCAAATTTTCCCCTCTCACATTTTTCCATATCTTTTTTACTAGGCAAGGGGCAGCGATCCATTCTATTTGATCGGACAGTACCGGTTCCCAATATGCCGCGTGATGCTAATGCCGACAAAAGTTTTGCACTGGTAAAAAATTGTCAAAATAGAAAAAGAAATTCACCTCAGGAAAATTTTCCTTGACAACATCTGCTTTCTTTAGGACAACGGACTCCCCAAGCCCTACATTAGGTGGTCTCATTTCCCCTGCCTGTTTTCCCTGGTATAAATCTACGTCAAGGCAGTATCCCTGACGTTCGGCAGCTACCCAAGCTTTAAAACCAAAACGTATTGGTTTTCCCCTAATATATTGTTTGCACCCATGCCTTCCGAAATAAGGAATCATGGACTCGTCAACTGATACATGCCTCTCATCTGGAGCGTTTTCAATGAATGATTTATTCAACTTGTTAAGGAAAGGTCTCACTTCAGCCATTTTGTCGCCAGGAATTATAGCGTCATTTTTGCATACATGTAGAAATCTTAAAATCTCCTCGAATCGGTTTCTCCTCATTGAATTCACAACTAATAAATTCCGCACATCATCTGCACTCTCCCAATACATGCGTCGGCGGGGAAGCGGGACATAACCAGTCAAATATAGAACACCAATGAAACAGTACATCTCTTCAACTGTTAGTTGAAAATTCGGAAAATTCTTTGAAACAGCGTTTTCAACCGTTAATTTCACGATCTCAGTTATTAGTTCCTCGCTAATAAATGCTTCCCAAAAATGAATAGGGTATGAATCAAACGTCTCGGCCACCCGGCGCTCACACGGGCGCCTTTTTCGTGTGTCAATCCAGACGGGGGCCAGACATCAGGAGCATACACCCCTCCGCGCCTGTCGCGAGCCCGGGAAATGGTTATTGGTACCCGCTAGATTTCCTGAGTGGCCGTGGCGTCGATGGACGACGCGCCAAAGGCCAGTACATGCGTCGGCTTCATCGCAGATGTATGGATTGGGTGGGTGCTATTTTCAATCAGGCACAATGTAAGTGATTCGTGGAAAGAAAATTGAAATACCTTTACCACAAGCCTATAATATGATACAATGACCAAATACACTACGAAAGTTCTTCATTGGGCATTTAAACCGTAATGTCTGCATGTGAAATACAGCCTGGCTCGGGGAACATGGTCTTCGGTGTTGTGCCCAATGGGTCGTTAGCGACCCATGCAAGATTAAACCCAAATATTTTCGTTCCCACTCCACTTATATGAAAAAAAGCTTATCAATTACTTTATTTGAACTTATACTAGAAAATAATGACCATCTGGGAAAATTATTTCATGGATAACAATATTTAAAAATTAATTGTTCAAGCACGGAGAAAAAAACTTTGTATGTGTTACCTTCCCTATGCTGTTGCAGCAAAATTCGTTTGTCAGCATAGTGACAGCAAAACTCACGGCAGCCTGAGCAAATGGCGTTTGTTGCCTCTGCTCCGCCAAGCAAGCAAAAGTCATTTGCTGACCGCTCGACTGCATTTTCTCCGTGTACAAATGCGATTTGCTCCGCCAGACGTCAGACTAGCTGAGGTAGCCGAGGCATCTGCTATTTCGGCGTTCAGTTGTTAGTCCAACCTAGCGGTTTGCTGGGCCGGCGGAAGTAATTGTAGCGTTGGCATGCCTTATTTTAGCAAATTATCGGTGCTGATGACAAAATGTAGACTGAACACGTAATGGGGTTTAAGATCAAAATAACAACAAGGTCGTTTGGTCTGAGAATCAAACATTTAATGGCATCAAACATAAGGAAATACATATCAAGATGTGCGAAATAGTAACTAGTTACATCCGTAACTGAGAAAAGCATAATTGACAAGCAAAACAAGTACATTACAATAGTAGATACAATCCTTAAGAGTGGTATCTCCATGCTAGTCACAAATGCATCATATTTACAGTTAAATTACATTGAAAAGGATACATATATTTACATTTATATGGCATATCTCAGCACTACATATTTTTCCCCATTTGCCATAGTGAATGCATAGAGTGGTAGAGGGTCCAATAGCTGATTCATGCCAATGCAAACCCACTCACTAGAGTGAATCACCTCATACCCTAGAACATGCTCATTCAAGCCTAAGTTCTTTAGCTCTACACAAATGAAAATTGGCATGTCATCTATTAAGATGAACCTAATCTCTGCAAATGTTGGACACAAATCTTTAGCACCAGTGACAAGAACCATACCTGGTTTATATTTAGTACCCTTATACTCAATCCAACTTGGACTTAGCACCTTTCTGTCTCTTAGACTTGCTGGGAGTGTATGATACCATTCAACAAGACCGTTTACTTCTAGCATATCGCAGGGACCATGAAGCGGTTTTGGTAATATGCCTTCATTGGCTGCAAGTCTATAGCACATACTCAACTGGTGCTTGACAGCCAAGGTATGGCTAATATTCCTCCGGGACATATTAACAGAAGCAGCTCTAGTTGAGTCCCGGTGTTTAGCTTCAAAACGAATGCATGATAAATTGCCAACAGATCCACTTTCTTCGAAAATGAGAGGGTAATGCGTAAGAAGGTGGTGCTTCGGTTTGAGTGTGTCTCCTGTCAACCTTAAATACAGAGCATGATGTTCCTCAATTAAAACCCTTAGCAAACCAACAATATCTTTTGGAACTCTCTTAGCAACCAAAATTTCAATGATTTGCCTGAGGACTACATATAACTCCCAATAAGGGTTATTTTCCGACACTAAATCCCCAATAATAACCCCAAGCAATCTCACAAAACAAAGCATTTCTGAGGATGTCATTGCTAACTTGTTTCCCTTTTTCAAAGAGTGACGAGAAATGAGGGGTGGTTTATTTGAGCTGTCTATCGGTCCATAATCAAATAGTTTCAGCCGTATATTGAGAGTTTCTAAATCAAGATCTTTACTTGGTCCATCAACTATTCCACGCAATATATGAATCATATCATAAGAGCAAATTCCCTCACGCATATCATGCATTTCATCAACAAAGAAATTTGATGTGATGTGAAATGATTGCACATAATGCCAAACACAATCCTCTTTCACTCCAGTCTTACTACAATCATTCAGCTTAACATCATCATCATACTCTTTTTGGCTTCTGAGCATATGCGGAAGGTCAGTAGTCTGCTTTTCACTTTGAGACTTACTCAACTTACAAAGACGACAAAAATAATTAGCATTGAACGATTCAACCATCCCAAGAACTGAATTTAGCCCTAAATTATCACCCAATACTAATCCCAGAACAAAGTACACATGCTTAAACTCATCAACATTACTTATTTCAATTCCATTAGTCTCTAAATAAAGTAACTCATCAAGTAGAGGTTGAAATGCCTGCTTGTTACCATAATGAGACCTACTCCAACTGTCAAAGAGTAGAACCAAAAAGTGATTTCTTAATAGGGACTGGCATTCTTGTGGCAAACATGGAATAGTAGCATATACAGCACCCAACTTGCCTGAATGAGGTCCTAATGGGTTGTTAACCTCAAAATCATCAAAGTATATAAACAGGGGAATAACAATATCATTTTCAGCATACTGCACTATTTTTTTAGCCCAAAGTTTGCCCTGAATAAAATTCTGCAGTGATGAGGAATCTGATTTTAAGGATTTCATATACTTGAGGGTATCATTGAGTGCATTTGGCAATTCAAAAAACTTTTTTAGAGTCTTTCTCAGGGGAACAAACTGACCAGTAACCTCCACATTTTCACCTCTACCTCCAGTCTTTGAGGCTTTACTGCAGAAAGTGTGGCCTATTAAATATGATTCTGGTGGAATATAATTACCAGTGTTTTTAAAGTGCTTCAGGCGGTGATGTTCTGTACTCAAATGTTTAAATGGAGATTCCAAAGCTTGAAACATTTTCAGCACTTCTTCTGTTTCTCCCTCATCGCAGTTAGATAGCCTTAATGAATTAGTCACTTTAGTTCTTAAAAGCTCCAAGAAACCCCCACCAAGAAAGGTTTCCACATCCTCGATTATAGTTTGGATGTGATTCCTTGGTAAGCAAGGATTACTGTACAGTTTGGATACAAATGAATCAGCACAAAAAAAGAGAGAATTTATGAAATCCTGAGAAAAGGTTTTAGTTTGAGGAGCAGTATCATGAGAGGCATTATTGCTGAGATTTGGCATGTCTTCATAATCACCATCATCCTGGTCTACAACAAGTCCATTATGAATTTGGTCACCTATTTCTGTTGGCTCAAGAAGAAATTTATGTACCTTTTGTAGATGTTTCCGAAAGGAGTTTCGGGAGTGGAATACTCTAAAACAGCCATTCTCTGCACATCTATAATGGTCAGCAATGGGATGAGCAAACGTGTAGTGAGCAAACAGACCACGAATAGTGGATATTTCTGCCCCACACTTATCACATACAGGCATTATGAATTAGAGAAAAAGACCTAGTCACTAGCAGAAAATAAAATCTTAATGAAAAATATGTACACAATTAAATATAATAAGGGAATTTAATCCCTTGCTGCACTAAAATCTTGCAGCAGAGTCTCTACAAAGCTGAAGTGAGGCTCAAATTTTCGATCACGAGGTATATCGTACACTGCCCTTTGAATGAACTGCCAAATTTGGCTGGCTTCAGGAGGGTACTGAGCATTCAAGGCATGAAATGCCTTGAATGTGATATCCACTGCCTTTAGTGGAGTTTCCACCTCAAAGTATTTGGGGCCAATGATGGCGAATGCCTGGTGTATCTCTCTCCACGAAGGTCCCACCACAGCTGCTAGAGGTTGAAGCTGGCAGCCAAAATTCAGTAGGCGATCCTTTCTCAGCTCAAGCTGTGTTTCCAGGTCCCCAATAACCTGAGGGTTGAGAAAATTTGTAAGATTTCTGTTAAAAGTTACTATCTGAACTGTATTATCATAATAAATGTCATCAACCAATTAGATAAAAAATTGAAATATAAGATTTATTCGGTGAATATAGTGTGAATATTGATTCCTTACTTTTACGTGTAAAACAAAAGCTTCCTGAGCCTCGAGCTTTGATGGCCTCCACTCTCGCACTGATTTAGTTTGCTTCCGGGCATTTACAGTGGGAAAAATCTTGCTCATATGCAAGAGAGCTAGAGCTGTTCTTTCATCTGAAAATGAAGAAGATTCTTCTACATGAAAATAGAATAAAACATAATCTGTCCTAGTGTTATGCAAGTCAGGTGCTAATTTACAATTAATACTTTTCTGCTACTCACCAGGTGAAATTGCTTCATCAAGTGCCTTCCTCAACTCTCCTTTAAGGCAGACCCTTTCCAGGACAAAATTACTAAGCCTTGGCCATAGAGCATATAAGCTCATGGAGCTATTGGGGAATTTGGAGGTGAAGTCAATCTCCAACTGCAATAGTTTTGATAGCAAATCAATAACTCACCAACTACACTATTCATAAAATAAAAGTTTAGCTCAAAAATTTGATGAAATATATGGATTACTTACCAGCATATAGCCTCTATCTAAGCGTAACGCAGGATACCCTTTCATATACTCATGGACTGATTTCCCATCTCTTTGGAGGCAGCGACGTCTAATTTGATGGGTTTTTTCCCAATATTCCTGAACTTTAACCCAGGGCTCAGCATTATTTTTCAGCCATTGGAGGGAGTCATCATCATCTTGGCTATCATCCACCTCAGATTCTGTAAAGGAATGAAACTATTAGTACATGGAAAATATATTTCTGTACACTGTACGATGACTGCCTCAAAATATTATTTAAAAATTAAAGTAACAATAATGGAGCCTTGGTGTGGGTCCAAGTATTGGTTGACAATTGTTAAAAATTGGAGTACTTGAATTAAAAGCAATCAATCACTGCATAACTCTCCAACTGGCATAATTTATTAATATACCTCTCCACACCCTCATTCATCCGTCAGTTTAAATGATGTGCTCCTTGCCCTGAACTGAGATTTGTAAATGCTAATAATATATATATATATGTATGTATAATGGCTATTTTATCTAAGTTACTAAGTAAAGGAAATTTAAAATAACTCTAACAGCTATTACTAACATTTAGATTTCTTAAATTACCCTTCAAAATGACAAGTTATTCCTAACACTAAGATATAAAACATTACCTTCATTACCTTGACTGAAACTTTCATGTGCTCTTTTTTCACCCCTTTTCCGCCCTGGTATAAGGCCAAGCTTAGAATGGCAGCGGCGGGTATTATACCATTTAGAGTATAATTTCCCTTTACCAGTCTCGCACACTCCTCTTGAGTCGATCGATATCCAGCAACCCTGAAAATGTTTTTCATTCCTTAAGTAATTTTACAGTAGCATTAAAAAATTCTTCGAATTACTATCTCACTGAAATGACAACACCATGCTGAGAGGAACAGCTTCAAGGAAATTACCCCTTACAAAGAGAATGGAGATGTTAAAGAGCACTAATAGAAGGAAAATGGGAAATATTAAAGAAAATCTTTGCATAAGCAAGGGCTGAAGATGGCAAAGTTATAATAATAATTATATTAATATAAAATAATTATATTCTTGAAAGTGAAAATATTTGGTAGGAAATGGAGGAGAGTCATGAGACAAATATTGAATACCAAGAGGGGAGATAGACAATCTGAAGAATTCAATGGGGTAACAACATAGACTTATATATTTTCACTTTATAATGGCTTATCAGTTATAGGGGTTGACTGTAATTGATTGTATAACCACCATAATTTTCTATATATGTACATATATGTTTACAAAAAACTAATGAAAATGTACATATATATTGTTTAGTTTCATAAAGCTACAAGGAAATGAAACATTTAAAATAATTAATCTGTTGAATGGTTTGAGTGCAAAATCACAAGATAGACATTAACTCTCTTTTGAAAGTAAAGCACAACATTTAAGGAATGTAACCAAGTAGACTTGTAACTCTGAAATCCTTGCCATCCATATTGAAAAGAGGCTTGACTGCAATAACTTCAAATTAATTAATTAGGTTACATGTCTTGTCCAGGTAGCTCTGCAGATCACCAGGTTGTACTCACCTTGCTTTCAGTGGGGAACAGTTCCACTATCCTATTTGCCAAATAGGTCAGTCTATCAGCCGAGAGTCTGTAAAGTAACCAAAGGTACACTAATAACACACAAGCGCAAATCCCCAACTTACTAACAGTCAAGAATTGGCATGATTTTAAGGCAATACTATTCATAGAAGTTAATCAGCTTCAAACCGTACACACCATTAACATTGAAGACTTTAAAAACCTGTGAAGGGTTTAGGGTGCATAAAAATAAAACCTAAATTGGGGAGTACCTTCTATCAAGATCATCTCTGAGCTCATGAGCAATGATACGCCCAGCCAACAGATCTCTTGCCCTTTTGTCTAGGTGTCCCAGACTCTTGTATGTCCCTAGGACAATTTTGCCCTCACTGGTAGAAAGCAGAACTTTTTCAAGGTCCTATGGAAAGTGATACAAACTTGTATAACCAAATAAAACTATTACCTTGCCAATTATAGTAAATACGATTTGCATTAAATAATGTAATAACTATCAAAAATCTAGCCACTGCACAATGGTTTGTGAAACTCACCAATTCTTCCTCAAAATATAATTTGTTGTGCACAGACACCTCAACAGGTTTAGAAAAATCTCTGCCAATCACAATAATCTCTGCCCTAGGTTCTGTAGAGAAAAATTCGAAGTCATTTCTAGCAATTCATGACAAAACGGTTTTGAAACATACCATGAACTTCAAAATGTAATTGTAAACATTCAAATGGGCGACACAAATGGATTAAATCATATCTACAGGACATCTGAAACACAATGGGATCTATTTTGCAAATGTTTATAAGATGGAATTTGATATCTATACTTAGCAGATGAGCATTCATGTACAGAAGTTGCCATTTAATGAATAATAATATTACAATGATGTTTATAGATATATAATTTTAGCGTATTGGTTGCAATCACTGGCAAAATGCGTTAAAATAATTTAACTGAAAGTCATAGTCATTAAAGGAATATTGAAATTCACTACAAGCTAAAAAAAAATTATTCATTTGATAACTTTACCACTACATGAAATTTGGCCGTTGTCAGGAATTTGGTTTGACACATCGTTTGAGGTGCCTTCTACAATGTTTGTACTTATAGGGTCTGATATCTGTGGGGTACTCTCAGGAAAAGGGTCGATTATCTCTGATATTAGCGCAGTACTCTCCTGAAAGCAAGCATATAAGCGTTGAAATTGGCAAATTTAGGCTGATTTACTATAAAACAGAATCAAATTCCAAGTTTGAAGAGTACCAAAATACAAACCGTTTCTTTCTTTCCCTCGCTCCTCATTTTCATTCGGAACCTGAGCCTATCCCCAACTAAAGGCATCAAGAGCTCCAAAGTCCGTTCGTCTATGAACTCGAGTAAGTCCTCGGTAATGCACTGCTCTAAATAAACCCATGACAAAATTCCATTAGCTATTACACGATATAAATGGCGGCCCGCACTCATCTTCACACACTGGTGTTTTTTCATGAGTTTTTAAGTGAACTAAAACAAGGCTGAAGATAACTTCTGATTAAGAGAATGACGTTTACTGCCAATATTACAATTCCAAACAAGCCTCGAAAAGTACAATTGAATACTAATATTAAAGCACGCACTGAGGAAACCTAATAATACAACAAATTTAATTACTTTGTTACCTTGAAAAGTCTTTACGGCTTCCTCGCTAAGCCCCCATCTCCTTAGCTTCTCCTCAAGACTCATAATTAAAACTCCGGATGCTTGAAATAAACACAATTTCAATGATGCTATTAATTGTATATCGTCACACTAAACACTTTTGTACGAACACGTTGGCTTTAGCGATCCAAAAATTGTTATTAAATAAAGTATTCTTATTGTTCTATCCTACGGTGTACTGCAGATGAAAATAAAATGCAAAAAAATGTTCTAATCTTAAATACACCACGATATTTCGAAGTAATGAAAAGTATAGCCAAAAGCATTTATGGTGGAAGTTGAAATCTATGGTGAATCTACGAAAACTGATTTAGGTGCTTCCTTCTTTTTTTACTGGCTCACCAAACGGAAGATAATATTTAAGGAAATATAAAAATATAGAACAAATACTTACCGTAGGCAATGATTTTTGAAGATTCTTGCAGCTCTACTCGGCGAACACGTGAGGCGAAGGCTTCTGCAATGGGAAAGACCTGGAAAGACCAGTTCCTCTCCAGAGCACTTCCGTTCGTAGCCTACGTATGAATAACGTAGGCTACGTTCCGTTAATCACCGGAATCGCGGGCGCAAGGCATCATGGTTTGCTAATAGATGACTACGATGATTTTGCAGACGGACCACTTACACATAAAAATACGCATCTCACTGAGAGATAAATTCGCAGTAATGAAAAAAGGCTACATTTATGGAAAAGGGTAGAAATGCACTTCCCCTTGTCGATTACCGCAAATCTATTTGCTTGCCTTACAAATGCATTTCTAAGAGTTACAAATTCAAGGTTACAAATAGCATTTGCAACCGTTGCAGACGAGTTTTTTCTGTGAAACTAAAGTTTCTTCTATATTTAATGATGGATTTGTCTCCACAACAAATATTGAGGCAGCAATCACGCATTTGTACGAAGAACAAATAAATTTCTTTCCGTGAGGGGATGCACGATTGCGTCACAATGACGTTTTTTAAAAAAATAGTGTAAATGATGGTATGCGCATACAATTGTATATTCGTTGAATTATATAAGCTTAATGTTTTAACAAACTAATAAAAATATTTTAACACTAAATCCAACAATATTTTATGAGTTATAATTTTTTTTCGAAGTGGGTCGCTAACGACCCATTGGGCATTAATGGGTTAAGTTACAGCAATACGTAATTTTTTATATTAGAAGTTAATCTTCTCTTTTGTCGTATGAATTAAGGTTAGACATTATTTTTGGAAAGGGCATTCATCAAGCGTTTTAGTTGCATTTAAAAGTTAAACTGTTTAATATAGGACACGGTCTCCGGCAACCTTTGTGGAACTGTTCATCATAAAATAAAAATACTTTGTTATATTCCACACTTTTATTTTAATAGTACCACCCAGGTTTCTGCATATCATGCTGTCAACATGATCAACCTGATGATAGCATGATATGCAGAAACCCGGGTCGTACTACTTAAAATAAAGTGTGGAACAGAAGAAAGTTTTTTTTTGTTTGAACTTTTTCATGTAGTTTTACTCCAAGCTGATTTTCTTTAATTCAATTGTCCATGTTTCCCTGCGTAAAAATTCAAGCATAAACTTATGCTATCAGCCATATCTCTGTTTATTCCTCTTTTCAGAACCTTACCTCATTCGAGTACCTATGCCTTATCATAAAAATCGGGGAGGGGGGGAGCTCAAGTGATAAAAATAATAATTAATAATTAACTCATTCATTGCTCTAGGAGTTTTAACTCCTTTGGAACATAGAAATCGTTAAAATGGTGAGCAGTACAATTAACATAGTAAACTGGAACTAGCATAGTAAAACTGGAAAAGAATAATTTATTTTTCTAACAGAAAAACGAACATTAAGCATACCAAGAAATAAATAACACAACTTTAAAAAAGGAAATTTAGCTTAACAAAAGAAACAAGAACTAGATTACTACTTCTAACACAACAACAGGTATTAATCAGATCGATGAGAAGATGAATGATTATTAAATTACATGATCAGTGTTCATGGGTAGCCAGAAAGTAGGTGGGTGGCAATCCTTTCTTAAATATTTCCTGTGATGCACTGTCTTTTACCTGTTTCGGAAAATCGTTCCACAGCTTTGAGGCAACAACAGTAAATGATTTATGAACTGCAGTTGCGGAACTGTGGGGCATACAAAAAACAGGGGTCTTGTCTTGTAACAACATTAGTGTGTTCACAACTGGGGAGAAAAAGATCCTTTAAATGCAGAGGGCTACCATATTTGAAGAGAATGAACATAAAACAAGTAATGAGTGATGAGGGACGCTCAGTGGAGAGGTGCCTATAGCACAACTTTGGGTAAATCCGGCCCTTTCTAGGGTGATGGTAAGATAAATTAAAGGCCTTTAACGGGGGAAGGAGCCAACTTAGGTATGGGGATGTTGACATTTTGAAAATCTCCGGAAGTGGTATCACGAAATCAGAGAAAAGAGGTCACCGGAAGTGGGAGACATATAATTGCTTCCAGCAAAGGGATGGGATTCCATATCTCCATATCGATGATGAGAAAGATCAACTCGAAAAGTCACGAACACGAATCCAACTCCCAATATATTTTTTTATTCCCTCCTCGAGGTTGGCCATTACTTGAGGCGGCTGACTTCTCGATGGAGAAATACCTCCCGTGTCGCTTCACCTCCGACGCCATACCCATACGCCTTCACTCGAATACGACATCGAACTCGTATAACTCAGCCCAATTCTATTAGATATGACCCAGGAATCAACTCCACGGCGTGCGGACGAAAATGAAGTCCCGCGAGATAGAGAAGACAAAAAATAAAATAAAACGTTTCGAACAAAATCGGAGGCTGCACTTTCCCGCACCATCCCACCCTCGCCCACGATTTCCAATAAGTTTTCAATTTGGCGATATAAAAGAAAAGAAAGAAAAAAATTGAAGGAGGCGACCCGAAACGCAGCGGAACTAGCGAGAGAAGAAAAAGAAAAAAATCATTTCGACAACCTATCAGGTTAAGCGGGCAGAGGGAAAAAGCTAGTGAATAAAAAAAATGAACGGCGGAAGGCGCGGAAGGAGATGAAAAAAATGGAAAACGTATATACGTGGGATGGAACTAAAAATTGAAAAATAGAAAAAAAATGAAGGACGCTTCGCGGATCGTAATGCATGATGGGACATGGGGAGGGAAAAAGAGACTTGGAATCCCTTGGTAACCTATTTCTCCCAGCATGCCCCTCTCTCCGGCAAAAACCTGCATACGACGTGGGACACAGCACGGCAAAGGAAAGGATTTGGCGGGGAAGAGTTGAAGGCGGTAGGAGATGGAGGAATATGTGGAGGCTGACTCATCCATCAACGTGCCCTGGAGGCGAAATACGAAACTAAGCCGGGGCCTCATTGTTATGAGACTGCGCGAGGCTAAAGGAAGAAGATCGAGGATTTAGACCCAATGTTTCGCAGAGGAGGTAGATGTGACGCCAAGTCATACCCTTCAACCCCAACCCCCTTTTGCGTTCGGGGTGGGAGGGGCTGAAAAACGGGGTGAGGAAAGGAAGCTTTACAGGGTGGGCGAAGTTACGGAGCAAAGACAAACGATGAGAATATGAAAACGTAAGAGATTAATCGAAATAACTCGATCACCAGCGTACACAGCCATAGAGAAAGCACTTATAAAATACGATTCCAAGCATTTATCGCACGAATACTCCAAAACTATACAAGATATTTCCAGGTCCGACAGAAGCGACACTACATTAAAAGAGATATTTTGCCGAACGGATAGATTTAGCAATTCATTTTTCCACAGAACCATAAAGGACTTTAACAATTGCTAGTCGTTAATTTGTTTGAGCACATGCTTTATGCATGCAAACGGCTGTTGTCCTTACACCCCCTGCCACACGCCTCTTTAGACGGCTATCTGGGTAGTTTGTAGATGTAGACTACGGTGGTAGGAATGGAGTATTTTTCCCAAACATGCGCTTGACATTAGATTACGACAGAACACGAAATGATATTAAATATGGCAGTTGCTAGCTTATTTCAAGCACCCACGCATCCATCTTTCACCTTAAGTAATTTCAACACATGAATCTATATCACGCCAGCAGTTAAAGAGCTAACTTGGTGGAAATTCATTTGGTAATACTGAGAAGGATAAGGTAGCATTTCTCACACTTAGGAATGCATACATTTCTGGCTCATTACGAGCAACATTTTGTTACTATCCACGGGCGAAGAATACTGAGCATCATGTTAGACAACATTTCAGTAACTTAATAGTGACTAGCTTCTCTTAAATGCCAAATTTTCTATAATAGTGTAGTATGATGTGATCTTAAACGTTCGTGGGATAAATGATAATTTAAACCACAGATCACACTCATAGACTAAAAGTTATATCCTTGAATCCATTCTCTCCAAAGCTGCGTATGAGGACGCAGTGGCAGATAACAGCGTGAGGAAATAAAGCTTTGAGCTTGGGGTTGAGGGCAATAGCAATGACAAAACGATGAGTCGAAGATTGACGAAAATATTTCCACGACCACTGCCCCACGCGATTAAGAAGGATCTCCTAAAATTCTGTAAACCTATTTCTAGCCAACCGTAATAACGCCTCTTCGGCGCTAATTAGAGAGTATTTTTACGTTATTGTGCATTAGGCCACAGGATTCTAGAAATCGGAAGCTAGCCATGAACTGGGAGGTACATAGACGATTCAACTATGAGTCTACGATAAACGATATTCATTCAATCACATCTCAATACGGCGATAGGGAAAAATCTTTAAAGAAATAAGTAGCTACATCAAAAACCATCGTAGTCCGCAATCCACTCTAAGGTACCTGGCATGAAGTATTGTGTACCCTACATACACTAGGCTATCGGCTACAAACATTAGTACAATTGTAAATTCGGTTGCTACTAACTATACTCAAGTATACACTTTATAGTTCGCTGCTCAAATAATTTCAATGCATTCTTTCATTTCAATACACTGGCCTCGGTGGCGGCGGGTTAACGTTCTCGCCTGCCAAACAAGAGGTCGCGGGTTCGAGTCCCGCCTGGGTAGGTTTCCCCGAACCAGGGCATGGTCGTTTGTGTACGTTTAATTGTTACATTTGTGTAATACCCCGGTGTAAAATGGCCAATACGAGCTGTATCCGGTGGTTTGAAAATAAAATATATAAAAAATAAAATAAAGAAATAAAATTCTCACAACGGTAAATTTGATAGTGATCCACCGATCGATAGGTACGACTCAGCTCATTACTGACTGGACACACTGCTCGATGAGAGGTGAATTTGTTGAATGAACTGCAGTCGGGTAAAGTTGGGTAAGTTTCTAGGGTAAACCAAAGATTGCACAATTAGACCAAACGTCATACCCTTCAATCCGACCGAATACTAACTTTGTAGGGATGGCTGGGAATAGGGTGAGAAATAAAAGCTTTTAGCGATCGCTTGGACCATGGGATGGGAAATGATAGAGAGGAAGGAGTCCAAAATTGAAGACAATAACTCAATCACCAGCGACGGATACGATGAGGAAGTCATCTTGACACATATGAAGCCAAATCGATATTATGTGCAACACGTAATCCACTTCAAAGGCGCTAGATAGGAAGTGAGTAAATTTTACACAACATGAACAAGGCAAGGGTTATAACGATAAAATGTTGAGGAAATTTGTGAAAAAAAAACAATTCGGCTCGGAAAGTAGAAATTCATCGTGGATAAAAGACTAAGTGAAGTCAGGATAGACAAAAAGTTGCAAAAAAGAAACAAAAATGAAAAAATAAAAACATGAAGACCGAGGAACAGATAAATGCTAGATTTAGAAGATGACATGCAACATGTAAATATCCTGAAGAACAGAGAAGTTACAGATGTCATGAGCGAGGTCGAAACCTATACCGGGCGATAAAAAGATGTAATTCGAACTCAAGCGCCGGCAGCGATGTAGATAAGACCAAAAATTAATATGGACCTACAACCAAATATCACGTATCCCTCAAGCACCCCTATAGTGCCCGACATAGACTAGACTTTCCCAATGAGCCCACATCTTCAGGTAATGCCAGCATTTGTAATATTTGAACTTAGCTAAAATATTTATCGATGAGGCGGCATATAAATAATTTCAAAATTTTGTGTAGGAAATAATTGGTGGAAGTAAATACTTTATACGATATTATGAAAATAGGAATGCGCAAATAATAGAGGAGAGACTGAAGGAGTCAACAAACAAATTAAAAATGCGAAATTGTGGCTTACCTTCGGAACAGTGGGACTAATAAGGGAAATAGCCAGTTAGTTCGCTAAGTTGCAAAACTCACCTCGTATAAATTCCTAATGGCCAAGTTTCTGGGGTAACCACGGATGATAATCACACAAAGAGGATATTATGTGAAATACATTAATGCGGAGACTCTTCAGTGGGGCGGACTTCGTGGAAATCTCGTCGAGGCAACAGATACACCCGAGTCTCCATTACCAAATGGAAGTCATCAATGCTCATCCGAAAGGTCATTTCTAACGGCCTTTCTAACATGTTGATTAGAATAACATTTCTAGTGCATTTTAATTGAATTTCGATCACAGCTAGTAACCACTGAAGGCATACGTAGACGCTAAAATTTCAATTATTTGAGGTAACAGTCACTTTTATTCTGGAACCAACTAAAGCGAAAATACGAGAGAATAAACGTAAATTTAATTTAAATGTTGTATGCGTATTTATTTGTCTCTCCGCACGCTATTTTCCTCTCTATTTATCAGTGTTTGATATAATGCTTTCTTCTGAGCTAGATTCAACGAAAAGGGAAACCATAGCAAATCAGTGTTAAAAATCCATGAAAAAAGCTGTAAATTATTTTCCATTTACGATTACAGAATTGGCAGCGAAAAAATGCCACCAAGCCTATCCTTTGGACATAAAACCTAGAATGTTCATTGATCACCAAAGTACTTAAATCAGTTCGTATTTATCTTCCATATTATTTTTAAGGATATTTAAGTACATTAGTTATAAAAATAACGAATTCTTGGCGAAGAATTTCAGTACTTGCCCTACCTAGCCCATTTAATTTGGAATTCTGCCAATCTACTTCAGTGGTATACTCCAATGGTAAAGCGTATTGATACCTGAAACATACACGAGTACTATCGCGTAGGCATATGACCACGATTTGATGCAAAGCACCCTTCAAGAAATTACTGCAATACTAGGGCTCTAACTACCACGGAAACACACAAAAGCAGCAGACAAACGATGTTTCCAGTGGAAGAAAATAATCTGCCCATTCACTATCGCATCAAGCTTTCCGCCCGTGACGGGAACTCGAAACAAATCACAGAAACGCGGATGAACGCCGCGAATCGCATTCTCTCTGCTTGATTTATCATCGAGCCGTAATATCCGAGATAGAAACGAAGCCGGAGACTTGAGGAAGGTTCATCAAGGCGCCCTCGATGGAAGGCAAAGCAACAGCTGTTGCTCCTAAGAAACCACCAACTCACACTCTTAAAGACTTTCCAATACGTGGTGCACCACGAGGTCAATTTTATTCATGATTAATAATAGAAGAGGAGGAAACAAATTGATTTGGTCGGGAAAACCTCCCGCTAGGTGCCTCCCCGTGCGTCAGCTTATGGATCCCGCCATTGGCCAACCCCACACGGCTCGCGCCTCATGTATTATTCATGCCCGCTTCCTCATTGGCCGCCTTTTTTTCATTCCCCTACATTCTTTCCCTTCCCATTCCACGTGGCTCTGTCTATACGCAAGGCAAAGGTCCACCGTACACGAAAACCCCCTCCACCCCCCCAAGAAATTCCTATAGACGACTACGTCTTCGGGTGTCGAATAGCGTCGGAACGCGCCCAAAATAAACAATTGCTACGCGATCTCCCGCACGCCGCTCCTCGCGCTTATGCTCACCAGGCCGCGCGGCGCCACGCCCCGAGGCAAAAAGGAGATCCCGGAAATTCAGAACGTCATACAGCATACATATACAAATATTGGATTTCCTCTCGCTTGGCTTCCTCCCGAGGAAAGAGGGAGAGAAGGGATATCAACGGCTACGTATGTACACCACGACCGAATCACTACGCCTTTCCTTCCGCGAATAATTTTAGTTCTCGCGCGCGTAAGAACGGTATTTTCCTTGCGAACCAGGGAGGTTACATCTACATACTACACCGCAAACTGCCTCAATAGGGTATGTGGCGGGGAGTGTTAGGACACCAGCCGCTATTTTTTGTTTTATTCATTCCCGTACCACCGAAAACAGCTCATATTGACATTTTATATCATTATCATCACTGGTCAACAATCCTAGGATTGGTTTGACGCAGCTCTCCGCTCAATTCTCCTATCAGCTAATCTTCTCACACCTACGTACTTCTTCTTTTTCACATCCTTCTTTACCTGCTCCATATATTTGATGTTCGCCATGTCCCGGCTAAGTCAAATATTTTCATGGCGAACTTCATCCTTTGGTGTATTTAATTCTACCGATTGAAAATTTTTCAACATTGAGACATGAATATGATTTTGCTTGTGGCTTGCGTAGCGATAAAACTACGCTAAAAATGTATCCCCACCTGTAAATTTTTAAAACAATGCTTTTGGATCACAAGATCCCTTTCCCAACAAAATAACTTTGAACTACAACGTCGGGAATAGGAATAGCGTGTATGAGTGACCAATATGAAAAACAAGAAAGTTTTATATTTTTTCTAATTAAATTGCATATTTAAAGCATAACTGCATCACAACTGTCCGACTAAAAAAGCATAAATAACCCAATAGTTTGATGGAATGCTGTCGTTTTTATGACTAATTTAGCTACCCCTCTCACCAAAATGGACTTCAACGAGCATATTAGATTCCTACTGAAGTCCTTACTAATACGTTTCCAGCCATTTAACGATAGCGTGTACCTTGCCGAACTTAATATTTTCTATCTTCATTATAATGGAAATCGGCCGATTTCATAATTTCAATATAATTTCACCAATTATATAGCCAACCTTTAGCAGACGTATTAATGCACATTCAAGTAAATAGACTTTCCAAGGAAGAAGAAGGAGGATATCAACGGTTACGTGGAGAAGTATAACAACACCAAGACCGAATCACTATAGCTGTCATTCTGCGAGGAATTTAAGTTCTCGCTCGGGTAAGAGCGGCTGTCTCCCGGCATCCTTGAATATCAGCATATCTGTTGCCATGGTATTCCATCCGTACATTCCCTACGCAGAAATTATTTTACGCCTATTTTTCCTCGTCGTATCATCCTTACGTTTATTACGTTATTTGAAGGAGGAGACCGGCAGCTTCATATACGAAGAGTAAGATACTTTGTGGGCATGACAAGAGCATTTTTTGGCGATGTATTCAACCTCTTTGGCTTTTGGGATTATTTCCTATAATTCAAGCATTAAAATGCCCACGAAATCCCAGAGTTAGCGCGTTTCTTGCTCGAGAACAATCAAGTACACTCTCAAATATCTGAATCCGTCGGAACCAAACCCTCGAGTTTATGACTAAATGAATTAATATCCGTTTGTGCTATAAAGACAATCTAAAAAAAATATTTTCTTAATAGTGAGCTTCACTAATTTATCTTATCACCACTGCTCAAGGCATTACTTTTCCATCGAGGTAAGCTGTGTGAGCTTTCGGGATTTCGGTTTGGTGGGTCCTATTACCGAGTGTTTTTTTTAGCGAAGCAGCCGAAATTATTGATAAATGGGCATTTAAAGTTTTGATGTATCCGAAAAATAAAACATAGACCTTAGACCCATTTACGAGGCTTAAGGGTGATTAAAGGTGACTGAGTGCGTACAGAGAACGGAATAGAAATAAGTACTTTAATTAAAATACCTACCAGTTCGCATTAAGTTGCTAATTCATTCTAGCACTGCATTATTCAAATAAATAATGGGGTAAAGTATTTAGAATTGTAGGTATCAAGACGATACCTTATTTTTTTAATAATAACAAAGAAGATAGCAAGAGTTATTCACGATATGGCATTCATAATGGCACAGTAAGAACGCTCAATTGGAAAACGACGAAAAGGCTTCTCGAGGTCCAATAAAGAGGGCAAACAGTATTGATAATGTATGATCTTAGGTTTTCCCGGCGTATCAGTTGCAGAAAAGTTTCTCGGGTTTTCCACCGGTTGATGTCGTCCATGTCTCCCGACGTTTCGATCCGCGACATGCTGATCATCCTCAGGGGATCTTCCGAATGATCCGGAATGAATTCGGAAGATCCCCTGAGGATGATCAGCATGTCGCGGATCGAAACGTCGGGAGACATGGACGACATCAACCGGTGGAAAACCCGAGAAACTTTTCTGCAAGTATTGATAATGACGCTATAGCCGTCGAAACTACACGACAGCTAATAAAAGTCTGTGGGACAGTACTGGGTTATTGTTTCACCATGAAATGTATTCCTACTCTTCACGAAACCCCGCTTTAGAATTTTTTTCCCCAGTTAAAGCCTTGATGCACTCATATGACTCTCCGTCGATTCGTCAACGCAAACTCACCCATATCTGTTTCGCATTCCTGTTCGCCCCCTTTCAACAATGGCATGAACTTTGCATATCGAGGCATTTTCCCGCACACACTACATTGGTGGTTCGGATTGCAACACCTAGCGCTGATACATGTGATATGCATCCGGGCAACATGCGCCAGGAGACAGCTGGGAAATGATCCACATCGGATATCTCCTCAGCCTCTGGGTGTATTAACAATGGCGAGGTCATGTGACTTAGGGGTGAAGTTCAGGGTGAGGGCGCTATAATCTGGTCAACTACGATGCATCGTAACGAAATGAAATCGATCGAAAGCCCTACGTACATTGCATTTTTTAAGAGCACACTTCAAGTACAATTATGAAATTCAGTTATTGGGGCTTCCTGGTTTGAATTTTCTTCAATAACAGAAGATATTCACTGACTAAAAAGAAAATCACATATGCAATATTGACAGGAGTGAACAACTTTAGTCGTTATTATCTATGGTTTGCTTCGAAAAAGTGAGAAAGCGAGAAGCGACATATAAGACACGCCCATTTGTCGCTAAAATAAGTTATTTATCTTCTAAGGCCCAGTTTCACCAACACGGATTATATTCTCTATTATCTCAGTTTTCAAAAACTCGGTTAAAATTTCCAGTTTAGAGATGTGTTCGGCATTCCGAATGCTATAAAATATACGACATTGGAAACCTCCAATTGCCCTTGTGAGTAAAATTCGTCTTCTTCAATGAGAGCGAGAACTGCCTTTGCAGTTTCATTTGCCATTTTGGGATGAGTAAATAAATGTACTTTACCATTTATATTAAAATAATCTGCACGCTCATTTCTCTATGATGAACGTGGTCTCCGAATAGAATGTCGATATTCTTCATCGCTGTCATTCGTATTTTCCGAGAGCTGATGAAGCTGCACGCGCGCCATGCCACGTTACTGCACTCATAACTCGGTTAATAAGCTTTGAACGGCGGAACATCGTCAGTAAAAGTATAAACTGAGATAATAGCCCAAAACCGAGTTAATGCATCTGGTGAATCGCGGCGATATCTCGGTTTTTGGAGAATATTATCCGAGTTAATACAATTATCCTCGTTGATGAAACTGGCCCTAAGAAGAGAATCGCATTTGTGATTTGCACAGGAGTAAGGAACTTTTGGAAGTGCTTTCTACGATTTATCCGAGACGAAAAGGTGTTACGAAATGGTAACATAGTAAAATAGTGCTAAATATCTAAATAAAAAACTAAAATGTACAATATACCACAATTAAGAAAAAGTTGTATTTCTTAGTGCTTTCATCTCATAAAATATATACATAATAATATTTTAATACGGCTAATTTCTCATTAATCCATTCCGATACTTCCGAATACCATGCATATTTGCGGTAGTCCACGGAAGTTATAGCATCATTGTAGGTTGACAAAGTTGACATATCTAGATGGTTTTCATTGCAATGCTACGAGGAAATGACAGAGAAAAAAATCACCTCTCGGTTAGCGCAAACACTAAGAAAACACAGTCGATTAGTAGATTAATATTGTGAGACAGATGTAAAACGAATTAGGCTCGGAGCCGCTAAAGATTCGAAGGCTGCGCGCTAAGGTTAGGTTGCTTGAGGAATGGAGATTAGACATCTTTCATAGCCATGCGGAGAACAGAATATCAGAGAATCACTATATTTGCAGATCCGACAGAAACGATAAATGTATTAATACGATATTTTTCCGAACGAATAGGTATGGGAATATGTTTTTCCCCTGGGCAAAGAAGGAATCAAGTAAATGCTAAGAGCATTAGAGCATTTCCTTTTAATTTTTTTACCTTCTAGAGCCTATCACCCCCGACCCGGTTAGCATGCAGATAGAGATGTAAATGGCACGCGCATTCCACATTCGGCGATTTTTTCGTTGTTGAACGAACAAACTTTATTCCTCTGCCACAAACCGTCAAGCTGAATCCACTTTCTTCACACGGACAACGACTTTTCTGCAAGAAAACTTAGATCATACCGCACTTCGCAAGAAGCCTTACTGTGCTCCTCCTTAAACAACCTGAACATCGACACGACCATTAGTATCTCCCTCCACCCTCCCTCATCCGTTTAACAGTAACTGCTCCCGGTGGAAATCAAGGGTTTTCGGTTTTTGAGACAAGATTTTCCAGCTTTTACGTGAGAAGCCGCCCGCACACGAGTACAGTAATTCACGTGGGCACAGAAGAAGCTAAGGAAATCCGGGCGCAGCATTAGCAGCCAACACTTCGCGGAAGGACCCACCACTACTTGAGCGCGCCCGGCGGATGATATACGGCACTCCACAGCCATATTCTCTCGACTTAAAACTGAGGGACTGCAAGAGGTGGTGACGTCGGAGGCTGGTTCCCACGCTGGAAGTCGAGAAATCTAATGGGTATTATCCGAGCGAACAGAAAGAAGCGAGACTTCCTCATACATCACGAGAGACTCCCCTGCATCGAGTTATAAAATACATTAATAAACACCCATTAAAAAGTCAATGTTTTAAGATGTGACTTCAATTATAAAAAAGAAGCTAATACCTATTTCTTATCACGTTAATTCCATCGCATCATTATCATTGGTCAACAGATTGTGGAAAAAAGAAGAATAAACTTTCCCGTCTTCATAGCATTGTTACGTCGCCAGATGAATCGTTACATCCTGACGATTCAACTAAGTAATGAAACCCGGGTCGTGCTTTTCCAAATATATTATTAAACTTAACCAAGAATATTCTTTCATTTTCCATTATGGTAAGATTTCACACCGATAATCCTGAAATTATCAATTACATAGTTAGCTTGGTTTGTAGAGGCTATCCTTTCAATTCTTTCGTATTTTCTCTAGGCTAATATTTTCTAATACAACGCATCGTAAGCACTTACTCGCCACCTAAAGGACATACTGTATGTGTACTCGTAGAACAACGACTTTACTTATTCAGACTCATGCCTACTTAATTTTAAACATATAACCATCAAATTGAATACATAGCCTATTAATTACGATTCAAGGTTTGGCCTATTATGCCCGACGCGAATGAGAACATAATGCGAATACTTACACGGCCCTTGGATTGATAAAAAATTTAAATAGGAATGCAACACTAGGCTCCGCAATTTAATACGTCAGGGGTCTACCTTGGACCTCACAAAATGACCTTGCTGATATATAAATTGCTATAAGATTAAATGAATGGTACAGAGACATTTACAGGGATTTTATCAAATTTTGTCGAAAAAAGCAATGTCTATCGGAATCGTCTACTTGTACGGCTACACATTTGCCTGTTTGCTATCTTTACACTATCTTCCATTGGCACGAATTTATTACATTTTCTTCTGAGTTGCATAGTTTTGTTTATGAACCAAGAAACGAAAATATGAAGCTCAAAATTTGTGACAGCCTAAATATATTTATACGCAAAACAAAGAAAACGAAGAAACAAAAAACAAGAAACGTATGCTTACTACCCTCAAAAGTATAATTGGGCATCAAAATTAAGTCCACGTAATTGCAAGAAATTACATAGTCTTACTCGAGATTTAACATAAACTTCCACTGAATACTCGGTGCTAACTGTTCAAATATTATTATCTTAGTAACGAGTATTATATGTGGCACGATTTGGAGGAAGTTATTAACATTAACTAAATGAAGCATTGCCATCTTACCACCGATTTCATTTTCGTTGTTATAACAACTGGCACTTGAGAATTTTGTTGTGACAACGACAACGTCGCGCTAAATTAAATTCAGCGGGAAGATTGCAATGGTTGATTTACTTTATATTTACGACCTGAGGCAGCAAAATTTTTCGTCCGCTGACAATCTGTATCCTCAAAGTTTTAATGACTGTCCTACGGTGCTGAAAATTCTTCAAATCGATCAACCTACATTTTTTGGAGCACCGTCAAATCCACCTTGGTAATAGAGGACGTTTAAGATATTTTTGGCACCTCTCGAAAAATGAAGTGGGCGAGAGAACGTGAAAGAGAATCGGGACGTCAAAGCATGACGAGAGCAAACCGACGCAGATGAGCGCGTTCACGCCGCGAAGCCTCCGAGGAGTGAAACGAGGAAACTGGCGAAGAGACAGACACGAGTGCTCGTCTCGACGGAGAAATATAAAAGGCAGCGAGAGAGACAAGGGGCGCAGTGATGGGAGAAGGTGGCAGAGGGCGTGCAGAGAGGAATGACGATAATGAATGGAAGCAATTGGCCGAGAAAGCGGAGCAGGAGGAGGAGGAAAAGATTAATAGGAAAAGCTGTCCCTGTGATGAGGGGAAGGAGAACAGGGGGAAAATATTCAGCATCGATGTCCACTAGAAAATGAGGAGGAAAAATGTTGTGTAAAATTGCTATTAAAAATGTATATAATGTAGAAAGGAAAATGTCTAGCACACTTCTCTGTAATTTAAAACATCGGAATAAAATCACACATTGTTCAGGGTTTCCAAAAGAGCTGCTAACCAGATAACCTCATAGATATGTACGACCCTGACATCCTATAAAATCGTTTCAGGCCTACAATGGTAGAAATACGATATATCCATGATTAAAAATACATAGTAAGTGGTAATTTCTACACTTTTATAAAAATGAGCTAGTTACTCCTCTACCGACCACCATTTCGACACTCTTTGCCATTTCTACGCCATTTAAAAATCTTGGCTAGCGGACGAGATATAAATCAAAGAGTGAAAAACTACCATTTGTGGATTACATTATATTTTATCATCGATATAAAACCTCTATAAATGTTCTCCGATTTCACATTTGTTTCGTCGCTAAAACGTCATTTCCGAGTAGGTACATACTCAAAAATGACGACGTCGTACCAAATAAAATATCAGAGGTAATTTAATTTCTCCCATGTCGTATATGCATAAATGGCCAGAGTGGTGGAATTAATAGATAATTGTATGGGATGGCTAGACTATGTTAAAAATGGATTGAAAACTGATGGAAATATTTAGATAAATAAGTACCAGATGTAGGATTGTCGAGCACTACATCAAATATCATTAAAACGTATTGGTAGAGGTCTTTAGCTAAATCTTAAAGATCAAGATCTCGTTATCAGATTTCTGCGAGACATTAAACTCGTTGCCTCTTAAAAATAAATAAAATATCAGACACTCTGTCTTCAACATCAAAAAGAGTCAATTGAGTTAACACGTTGAGCACCGCTCAAGGAGATCTCCGTGGGTCCACACATGGTAACAACATTTATTTTGCTTCTTTTAACAAAGGTTACTTATTTTCCAATTTGATTTAGGTATATTTGAGAATGTGCTTTCAATGATTTAGTTTAGTTTTATACCATTCAAATTTTGAATTCTAAATTATTTTCTTCTAATTCACGATTAGAGATTACTGATAAGTATGACTCAATACCCTTGATTATCCTCAAGACAAAACAAAGCCGGATACGAAGGGACACGCAACGATGTGGGATGTGAAGATCAGATGGACTAACTCTCCACGAGAAGATATCGGTGGTGAGGCAGGAGGTCATAAGGCATCCAGGATCGATTGCGGAGACTACGACGGCTGCTGAGGCAAAAGGCAAACAATGGAATCGAGAAAGAATGGAGGATAAAATGAATGAGCTTTTAATCGACGGGAAAATGAAAAAGGTTCGCTTAATGAAAAAACGGGAAGGATCCCCCGCTTCCATAGCTATACACACGTATAATAAAATACAGAGAAAAAGGCTATGTCGTCAGGTATAAATATATACACATACACCTACGTATATACATGAAAACTATGCGTGAAACTGCAAAGCCTGGCTTTAATAAATGTGAGTACTCGGTAAGGCGGAGTTTTCTCTCTAATGAAGGAGAGCATGACCTAGATTGTGAATGGGGAGACAGAGAGAAAGACCTGTAATAGGGTTGAGGTAGCGTCGAAGGAGAAGACAATTTGATACACAAACACATACTGCTGTTTTCATCTCCCAAGGCACCGGTTATTTTCCCTCCGACGAACGAATACATTCACCCCATGGCTCGCAAGCTGAAACAAAATCTTAGCTGAATTAAAATTGCGAGGCAAAGAGGATAGGTCATGGAATTAATGAATGCAATGACAGAGATACATAGTCGGCTAAATATGTAAATTCATTGACTTTTCGCACCATAGTCACCGTTGCCAGGTAATTCGCGAATAGGGAATACGAATGTTGCCTCTGATTCATCAACCCAATTTCTCTAGAGAGAGACGGATGCAGCCATTATGAGCATATAACTAAATAAGCGCCATCAATTCACACTACTTTTTTCAAAATCTTTTTCTCAGAAGTCCACAGGGAAATGCAATGTCTTGAAAGCCATAGATTCTTTTCACTTGAATTTTCCGCATTTTTTTGCTCCATATAGAAGAATACATTGCCAACGTTTCTCCGGAATCTTTAATGAGTTTTAAGGAAGGCAGAATTCAATACTTTCTATTCGAACAGCATTTCGTGTTTGTCACCAAATAAACTTGTTGAGCCTAGGTATGGGAATGTTGTCCACTGATAAATATTTATTTTATACAACTCACTCCGTTGAATTAAAACACAATAAAGTTAGCTTGACACATTCTTAAAGACATTTTATAAGCTTGCATTTTAAGCTTGTAGATCGGCATACTTCCATTAAAAAAATTTTATTTAATTATTTTATATCAACTAAAAATATTATCTCCGCTTCTATTATCATCTCTCCTGAATTCCACCTATACTGCACATCATTTATTTACATATTACAGAAATATTAACGTTATCAAGAGTTAAGAGTAATTTAAGCAAAATCATGGCTCCGTAAATACTAATCGTGATGAACAAGGAAGACCTCAATTTGGTACCTAAAAAGGTAAAACACATTTATAATCGCGATGGAAACAAATTGTAGCATACCGTGCACTCATTAATCCATTTTATTAAATATGAATGATGGCTTTGATTTTACTCCTGATATGATAAATGAAAACGTGCGAGAAGAAGCGTAAACAATGAATGAAGCACATTAAAAGACGGTGGACTCCAACAGCACAGAAAAATTAATTAGCAACATTCGTGGGTTTTGAGTAAGTTCAAGTTAGGAATTTTCAATTGAGAAACATTCATGGATTGGACACGATAATCCAGTCGTAAGACTTGAATTAATTAACTTTACTTGGAGTATCCCATTCACCCTACCATTAAGGCAGTCGAGGAAATTTTTCTTTTATTGAAAATAATCGATAATCCAACGAAGGTTATTTTTTGTATTAGTTCGGAGAAAAAAATCTCTTTTTCTAGCATTAAGTATCGATACGACTCCTGAAAGCTACGTCCCAGGTGTTTAGATTACAGTATGCGTCATCTGCAACTGAAGTATTTGAATTGAAGAATGACGACATTGTAGACATATTTTTGTCATTATTGATATTGAAAACAGCTATGGCACACAAAAGCAATGAAAAAGTAGCAAGTATCTTTGGCGTTTAAGTTTTAACATGAAATTGCGGGAAATTTAATTTTGTGCGCCAGTTAATTTTCCTAAACTGTAGTTTCAAATCCTTTGCTTCATAAGCTAAGGCCTATCAATAAATCAAATTAAGGACAATAAATAATATTTTCTGGAGTAAGGAATATTACTGGGAAATTATTTGAGCTCACTTGGTAAAAACACACGCACGCAAGAGGATATATGCATATTAAACTTTATTTTTCCGAGAGTTTAGTTCAGCCCGACCAATTTCTCTCAAGCCCCCTGAAATTTTGGCTTATGCACTATTACGAAGAGGTATTTCAAGAACGTACCTACGATCCAAGCATTCATCCAAGTAATATGGAAATAAATGAAACGACTGAGCAAAACTATATTAGAACCTTAATTAATTCGTAGCGAGAATACCACAACTACAAATAATCGCATTCTCTTTGCAGTTCAACGACTGCCGCTCCGTAATTAGTTTCTTCGAGATTCTCTGGAGCGAGGCAAATGAATCTAGAAAGAAAGCAAGAAGAAATATGGGAAACGACTCGATCCCCAGGGAGCTGAAGTTGAAGGAGTCCTCTTGAGAATGAGCAACGGTGGAGGGGGAATTAAAAGAGCGATGTGGATTAGAAAACAGAGTATACATGGATGTGAAAAGGGATGAGAACCGCTAGATTTTTGCCGCAAAATGATCTCCTCGCGGGAGGGCGGCAAATGAATAGCGACATGATGGCAAAAGCCAAATCATTCGGGAATATGACGCAAGAAAGTGGATGAAATCCCTCAAATGAGACACCACTTCCAAGGGGAAGATTTATAAAAGAATTGTGAAACATTTCTCCGCTTCATTTTCCTGCTTTCAAATTTGAAACTACCACATTTTCCTCGTAAGGAATACAAAAAATAATGGCACTGACAAAAATATGAGCAAAAATCATGATCGATGACATACGCGTAAAATAAATTGTGACCTATGCTCGTTTCCACATCGAGAGGTCTGGATGATAACCAGAAAAATTATTATACAGAATTTGCAGTCTAGCATCATCAGTTCACAAGAAAAAATTATTAACTATATTGTCTCCATCAGTTACAAGGTAATCAAAATGTGACCGCGGAAATTAGAAGAGTATTACATGCAAGGAAAATGGTTATTAAAAATTTATGGTCTTGGAAAAAATTGTCCTTTTCCAGTGGATATATATACATGAGTTATACAATTGGACGGAATGCGGCTTATGATACTTGATTTCCTTGGAGAAATGGCGTTGTAAGCTAGGGCAAGAAGAAAAACTTTCCAAAGTATGATTCGAGCAAAAGAAATAAAACAAAAAACATTAAGTATATAGCATTAGGTCGATAAAAATATCACCTAAACACAGAGCACACAGTAAAATAAAAGGATTACTTTGTTTCCATTGTAAAAAAACGACAATCAATCACAACCATAATAGCCTAAACAAAATCAGTAATATTGGTTCCTACTAGTATCAGCTATCCAGGCTTAAAATTTCGTAACATAATTTTCTCTAACCAGTAGGTATACAAGTAGGTACACCTCAGCATAACATCCTCCATTACATTACGTGAGAACTGTCGAGTCTGAACTGAAAACGATCGAGATTAATTGGAATGTGTGGAATAGTACAAAGTTTGCGTTTTAATTCGGTTCGATAGAGGCTCCCCAATACACCAACGCTAACCCCATCTCTTCCATAGCGGCCTCTACGACATCTCCCATATTCTCACACGCGAAGAAACACACCCTCTGCGGTGACAAAAAAAAACTATCGCCCTCAATTTGCGAGCAGTCGAAGAGCTCGGAGCGTGGCGGGGTGTTGGGTTGGCATGACACTTGGGAAGCAGTAAAAAGGAATGGCACACCAGCGACGGATGGAATAGATAGGCTGAAGGGAAAAAACGAGCGAACAAACGCGAACGAGTATGGTAGGGAATAGATGGCGCTCGCTACCTGTCTGTTGGCCCAGAAGCCTCAACAGCTGACAAGCGAAACGCGCACCTAAGCGCCTTAAACCTCCTCCCCCTTTTTTTCCCTGCCCTTTGCAACCAAGGGAAAAAGTTGCGAGGAAAGATTCAGCAGTAAATGTTATGTACCCACGGTCTTCCAATCGATATACGCTCATGAGACCATATCCTCAGGGATTTGAAAGGGGTAAAGCCCGATAAAACTTTTACGGAGCCCTGAAACGTCGCAATATATTTTTTTAATAGACCTGATCGGTATGAAGCCAAGTGTGTGACGCAGTACCTGAACTTTAAAAACAAAAATAAATATATCATCTATTCGTTTAGTATTCACCGATGTATCGAAAATGACATCACATATCCACTTCGCATGCATAAAATGCACAGTTTAAGGTAAAGGCTCCCTTACTTTACCGGCAATAGAACCAGCGTAATATAGATATTTCAGCACCAGCAAGATCTCTCCACTATCATATTTTCTGTCCTCTTGGGAGGTAACCTGGATGGAGATAAATTTCTCTTTCCTTCACCAAATATTTTTGTTCGGTGCCGAAAGATATCTAATTTACAAGATGTGCATTTGTCAATTGAACACCAACATCGACAGCTAATAAAGTTATCTCATTAGCTCAACTGCAAAAAATTTAACGATGCTTGCATTCCATTAACACTGTTAATGGAACACTGTTAATGGAATGCAAGGAACTTGGTTACTAAACATAAATTGAATACCTTAAAGTCCAGTAAATTATTACAATTGTGCAATTGAAAATTGTGTTTTTTTTTACATTTCATAATATGAAGTCGACTCCATGAAGTCACACCCGAGACTATGAAATGCTTTCTATCAAGTCATTGTTCCCATGTTTTCTTTTGCATTCAAACCCTGCGGCAGTTTGAACCAATAGAGAACCGATTGATATCATACTATCAATACCAAATGAAAAAATAGATATGACGAAGATAAATTGTATCTTCATCATTCTAATAAATGTAAAATTATAATATTAGAACGAGAACTACAAATACTTCATTGCAGAGTGTCACCTTCCCTGTGTCCTTAATTGAATGTCATATAAATAATGAGTATTCATTCATTAAAATGATTTGTCGAACGGTGAATTTCATCACATGTTACTTGGCATTATCAATGGTTACATTCTATAAAAGGCAATTTGCACGAAACCACAAGGAACTTATAGCCTGATATATCTGCAGTGCTGTGAAGCATGTTGGCTTCAATGAAAAATTTATCATTAATTAATATTGAGTGGAATATTTCAAAGTTACATTACTTTTTAGCATATGTCGTACTACTTTTCTGACTAGCGAAACTTATAAAATATCGTGAAAATGTACTTAACGAATTTTTCCCAGAATATTTCGCTTATCAAAAGACAATTCCATTACATCCGCGGATTTATTGCAAGAATATGACCATTCCCGTGGGGAAAATATACATTAATAATAATAAAAATAACATATACAAATGATTAATATTGAGTGGAATTTTTCAAAGTTAAATTACTTTTTTGCATATGTTGTACTATTTTTCTGACTTGTAAACCCTTAAAAAATATCGTAAAATGTATACTTTTTGATTTTTTTCCGGAATATTTCGATTACGAAGAGACAAATAATTTTTCACCGTGGATTTTATCGCGAGACCATATAATGATTCCCGAGGGGCAAACAATCACTCGTACTGCAGAGGGAAGTTTGACCCTAGAGAGAAAGAGGGAGAGAGATCCGCTTTCCACCCTTCAAATCTTTCTCTCCGGTGGACCCCCTTGATTAAAAATATAAAACTCCTTCACGTACTCTGCGCCTCCCCTGACACTCTTCCGACCGCAAGAAACCCCTCCCGGCCATCGATGCGTTATTATTCGAGGGCACGTGAGCGGCACGAGAAAGCGAGCAACTCCCCCTCGGGGTCATCCGACCCAATCGAAGTACACGCGATGATTTTATTCCCGGAGATAAAAGCCCCAGCGTAAATAATGATAACCGCGTAAAATTTTACGACGGGCTTCCCAAAATCCAACCTCCCTTCCCCTCACTATTGGACCCTTTCTCGGAATTTTGAGGAAAAACCGAGAGGAAAATAAGAAAAGAAAGCGAATGATAGGGAAACAATGACGCAGAGTTTATCAATATGTTCAAAGAAAATAGATACCTAGAGGTAAAACGGTGAACTAGGTTAAGTTGCAGAGAGCTTGATGATAGATGTCACATGATATAGTTCACTCACAAATAATTTGCACCTCATACTTGCAATTTTCCACGATTATTACGATTCCACTTGAAGACGATTGTGCTAAATCATCTTCAAGGTCGGCAGGTTTCCAAAAGTCCAGAACGAAAGCTGATCGGCGGCCTAAGGTCCTAGGAATCAATGAACTGGAAAACATTCAACATGATGCAGTACAATTGTAACCTATGTCGTGATAAATTTTATAAACGTCGATAATTGCAAGTATTTACTTCAAGAAAGAACATTCAACCCCATCTTCGGATATCATTCACTCACAAATTATATGTAATTAATGCTTTAGAACCATTGGGATAATGAAGTCTGCTTGGGTACTCCATCGGGTGAACTGCTCCACCTTAGACATGGCGTATATTCCCCGGTGGGGCATCCGAGAATCCTTCGCTACCAGAATACGCAGGAAAAGCATGAGATCTTTTTTTGTCATTGATACGTTTTGGATGATCCATAAAATATACGTATACAAATCATCTATAAATAAACATATAAATAAAGTCATTAAAAACGATATAAGCACAAAAGCACAGTAAAAGGAAGAGCAATGTTCACACAAAAACATAGATATTTTGATGATTATATCTTCTTAATTATCCGGAATTCAATGAATGAAATACAAATAAAATACACTTATAAGGAATAATAATTATCACCTCCACATTTTTCAAAAGATAAGAGATTGTAATACATAACCCAAGCATTTTTATTTATTGTACTTCTCTGCCTTTGAAATTAAAATAACAGATAAGATGCTAAGTTGTGAAAGGCATCTTTATATATTTCTTCATCGACGTCTTCTTGTTTCTGGTTACATTCGTTTTGTCTGCACTGAATGGTTGAGACGTTCATATTGCAGGATTCCATTATAAAAGACTTTCTTCCCACAAATTAACTTATGTTGTCGACTGGCTTTGACCATCAACTCTATCCTTGATGATGCCAGGGTATCTAAACTAGTCGACAATGAAGGCTTATCAGTAGTAAGAAAAGTTTTTATTTTATTTCGTCACAATTTTGCCTTATAATTTTTGTTTTGAATTACACGTAATTGAAGTGCTGTTAATTTCATTTTAACGCGATTATCGCTGAAAATTTGTATGAATCTTATGCATAAAATCTATCATCTCATGTTTCACGTGTGAGCCTTTATTATTTTTCTAAAGGTTTAACCCGTCAGTAAAGAAAGAAAGACATCCCCTATACACTCCTTTGTCCTTTTATATTTATTTTTTATCCTTATAATTTTTCCTAATCATTTTTGTCTTGAATGACATTTACCTACTCGATGCATTGTTTAATACATTTAAGCACAATAATAATTGAATTTTTTCTAAACTTTTATGCGTATAAAATTCACTAACTCTTGCTTTACTTTGTGGTTTCCTGGATATCCGACAATTACTTACACCACTTATTTTTTATCAGAGCGCGACCCGGGTTTCATTGAATTATCATCATCTTCTGGCGCAAATGATAAGATAAAATTATAAGGATAAAAAATAAATATAAAAGGACAGAGGAGAGAATAGGGCATGTCTTTCTTTCTTTACTGACGGGTTAAACCTTTAGAACAATAAAAAAGATCACACGTGAAATATGAGATGATAGATTTTATGATTTATTTGCGCCTGAAGATGATGATAATTCATTGAAACCCGGGTCGCGCACTGATATAAAATAAGTGGTATAGGTAATTGTCTGATATCTTTATGCATATAATTTTTAATCTCATGTTCAATGTGTGTTTTTAATTGTTTTTAAGGTTTACCCCATCAATAAAGAGAGAAATACCCTGTTACACACTCACGTTCCAACTTACTCACAGAAGGCCAAGGCGAAACGAAGGAGAAAAAATGTGCTCGTAGAGACACAACCGAGGAGCAAGGTCGGCTCGCCCACGCCTCGCTATCTCCACGGCGGCACTCATAACCCTTTTCCCTTCGCCAAACACTCCTCGTCCCACGCCCTCCAAGCACTTCGCCCAGCTCCTCCACCGATATATACGCGAGCGGAGGAAAAATCTTTCATCTCCACACGGCCATTCCTTTCTCCACGCGTATCTCAAAATCTATTGTCCTCCTATGAGAATCTATTTCCCCCAATGCTCCCTCCCACGTTTGCTCAAAGGCCTCCGCTAAGGGAAAAGTGGCCGGTGAAATTCCCAAGACCAAAAGCACAACACCTTCCGATGAGAGTCAAAGGAATAATTTGGCAAAGTTCAAACACACTACTTGACGCCATTAAAAGGCGCCGCTATAACATCAGACGATCAGAAAAGGAAACCAGTTTCCCGGGGGCTCTAATAATGTTTCATAAACTCGCTCTGCCACCAATGGAGTCAATTTCATTACCAAATAAGGGGTCTTACTTAAACACTCGCCACACCATGGCTTGTCTCATACACAACTTCAACGAGATATACAAAATGTGAAATACATAAAACTGATTATCGTCAGCGTCCACACTAAAGGTTCTGCGTGGCATCAATAAGATACATTAACATATTATAATACACCATGGAATAGAATGACCAAATATAAAAAAATATGTGAAAAAATAAAATTGACATATTCTAATTATAAGAGCTTAATAAAACATTCTCTATGAGAAAAAGAACTCCCGTTTTAGACAGACACTTAGCCATATTTTCATAGAAAATATATTGTAATCCAAATACCTATATTATTCTTGGTTATATGATTAACCGAAAATTAAAGTATATCGCTGACCTGGGCATGAAAACTTCTTTTACTTGACTGCAGGAATATTTCTTGGGTTTCCCACCGGGTGTCGTATCGGGTTGTAGTTCCCAACGTTTCCATGACTAAGTCCGTCATCGTCATCAGGCTTGAGCTCAAACTTAAGGATAAATATTGAATTAAATATTTATATTGATTTAATATTTAACTGAGCTTTCCTCAATCGCTGGAGGATCACTATCTTGTGGGATTATTAGAAGAGTAACACTGAAGTTACCCACGCAAAACGCTAAATCTCTCCTTAAACACTCCAGCGACTCATCTTCGCTTAAAATAAGTAAATCTGGATATAAATAATTAACATATGTTCAATCTGTTCACGTTAGCAATGTCTCCTAAAACCGGTTAATGGAAAATAAAGTTCTTTTGTGGAAAAGCGACATAATTTCATAATGCAGATTTGATTCAGCCTTAATCTGGTTCAGTTAATGCAAAATTGGTACATTGAATTGAAAATTACACGCATGGATCCATGAATACAGGCTCGAAATGATGAAATCAAAACATATTCTTAATCATTTTATAGAATAACCTGAATCATGTGGCCTTGTATGCACACACGAATAAGGTTCCAAGGCTGCTAACACCAAGCCAAAATTTGCCTATAATGTGTAATACTTAGATAAAAAGTTATGTAGTTTATTCCAAAGGTTAAATTCTTCTTTGGTGAATAGAAACGTTCCACCAGGTTAATTTCGCGGCGATTAGATAATTTTGATGTGAAACCTTGAATGAAAGATCGAATTCAATAATTTTAAACCTGGTGTCCTCTCACGCAAGTTTCTGACAAAGGTTTCACGGGCAATCTCTAATGACCGCGATATAAAGCGGCATAAGGGTACTCGCATAGTGAGGAGGTGAGAGGTGGAGATGGAGATAGAGGTAGAGGTCGCAGTACCTCGAGGTAACACAAATACGTTGTGTGTTACGGGCGCGCGCATAGTGAACAGGTCGAGGTAGAGGTATACCTCACGGTTCATCAGGAGGTCGCGCGGGACCGCTTTCAAAGACAAACGAGTTTGTCTTTCGGGCGATGTGTCGCGAGGTATATCGGGAGGCTTCTCCGTGATTGGTGCGTTCAAGGCCCGTTTAATGTGACATTCTAATGTTTTCCTGAAATTTGTCTGGGTAATACTTAAGTTGCAAAAACAGGTGGTGATATTCTCCCAGATCTTGTCGCGCTTGATTTATGGGATGAGCACTGAATTCGCGATTACTTAACGTCCAATCAGCCACTACTTACATACTGATGACATATAGTCATCATCACTACTACTCTCGCTTAACATTGTAAAAATGTTACAACTAACCAAATAACCATTATACTTGATTCCACACGGAATGTGAAAGACTGGCTCGTGGTCGAGGCTATGGTAAATATGTGTGCGTAAACCTCTTTACTATGCGATACTACCTCTACCTCTAACTCAATCTCCATCTTTACCTCATTCTCCTCCTCCATCTCTACCTCCTCCTCACTATGAGAGTACTCTAATTCGCGAGGGTTTTGCAAGGGGGCATCGTGGCGCGTTGTGGGCATAAGACGTCATTTCGAAGTATTTACTATTTCCCAAGGGTTTCCTGATGACAATGAAAAATCGATTACCTAATATGAATTATACCATTCTTGACCAATATTACCTTCAGGACCTTGACTGACCTTTACAAATTTTGACGTTCACTTTATTTTGTATATAATATATGATAAACTACACTCACTATACTGCCGCTTATTTCTGAAGGGCACAACTCTTTCTCTCTAACGCATGGTGTATAAGATATGGTACACCCCGTCGCTATACTATGTGGTTCGAGAAGAAGTCACTAGGGGCCAAAGGTGATCAGCTTCTAATTATGATCAATGATTAAGAGGATTTACCCGATTGGTATCTACGCATGTAAGTACTTAAGGTACGGGCGCCTAATCCGCGAGGGTTTCCAAAGGGCGCGTCGTGGGCATAAGACGAGAGTGAAATAAGGAAAATGGTCATGTGTGACGGGCATGACGAAGCAAAGAACATTGGAGGGACGGAGAGATATTTCTTGGTTCAGGTACTCCTTGCACCCAAGGCCAGAGTGTTGTGGGAATGCTGGCGTCCGCAATGCAACCACTATTCCAGATTAATGGGTGAGCAAAGCGAATTGACCCACTGGCTCACGTGCACTTCGACTTCATTTTTTTCCCCTTCATACCGCGTCACTGAACGAGTTAAAACTGACAGATGACGGTAAACATACGTATGAAAGCATAGAGAGCCCTTGATGGACTTTAGTAATTTTCTTAAAACGGTGAGCGTATTCGTTACAGACACTGCAAGCGGGAGAAAAAAATAATCTCACGAGATTATCAAGCTCTTACGTCGTCTTGAAATATGCAGAACTTCAGTCTGCGTCGGATGATAAAAAAATACCAGTTAGAACAATGAAATGCATTACCAGGTGAAATGGACGTCTAGAAGCATTCCTGCACCACATTTGCACCAGTTCACTAGAAATCAAACAAGCCATAAAAGCAAAACTTCCTCAGGAATGTGATATTACGTCATGACGTTGGAATTATTAATGGAGGTGACCTAGAAACGATAGCCTATTACCACTTCATCTAAAAGCAACCTTAATTGAATTAACTTTATAACCATGATCAAAATATTTCTACTTGAATTTTTTGGTACCCACGAATGGAAAAAAATCTTCCTACGATTTATAGACGAATCGTTTAAGATTCCTTAGCACTAAATTTAGCCCACGGATGGAAACTTTCAGCACTAGATTCCATAGACTGGCTGAGGTCTTACGAGTGCGAAGAGGCACATCCCTTTTTCATAGGGAAACCTTTCCCTAACATGCTTGACGAATCGTAGCTTCCTCAAGACTCTGCCACATATATTTTTCTATTCGTCTCCCACGATAAGATCGAAGTTACCGTAAATGCCTAACACTAGAATTCATTTGACGCGTAATTCGCAGACTTCATCGCAATTAAACTCCATCCACAGCATATACATGAGGATAGATGGACGATGTACGGCTGGGCGATGTACTACCGTTCATTAGTTAGGATTAAGTTGCCGTCCCCAATCTTGTCTCTACGGATTCGCACTCATTAGCCCCATCAAATAACGCCAATGACAGCGTGTTACCTATTTTCGCGCTTGATGACAACTTTTCCGCTGAGGACATGTTCTTCAAAATATATAGAGGTTCACATAATAAAAAATGTTTACAAGGCTTCCTTACGGGTAAATCGCATAATTGGTTTCCAAGACATTTCTAACTCTTTCTTCTATCAGTAAATGAAGTATTTTTAGGCGTTACGTACGTACCCCAGCGAAGATAGCGAACCGGACTTTCTCTGCCTGCAGACACAGTACCAACCTACGCACCAACCCCCAGTGCACTATACCTTCTCCTCTCCCGCGCAGCTCCTCACTTAATCTCCCGAGGGATCCAAACCCCTCTGGTCGGGACATGGCGCATGAAAATTTCACACACTCAGGGGGTGAAGAGAGTACATGGCGAGCCCTTCTCTGCCCACACACACACCCCCTAGTCCACGGGAGAGAATGAAAAATGCCCTCGGAAGAGGGTGGGGCAAGAACCCTGGCTGGAGAACTCAGGGTTTGGCTACCAAAGTGGAGATGAGGAATTTCAAACTCTTCTCTAGGTTTTTCCAGACTGTTCCACGGAAGCGAGGGATTCGCGGAGGAAAAAAAAGTGATTCGTCTAGACTGCGATGCCACAAAAATAATTCCTCGGTCGCAGAATTATTTTCTAATCAATATTCATTTTCTTTTGAAATGTGTTTCATTCTGAACAACAGAAAGACAATGAGACTCAGTTATCTATCTCCACAATGAGAGATTCAGCGTCATGAAACAATGACAATAAAAATTGCTGTCTTAACCTTGGCCACAAGAGGTAAAGTGCTATACAGATGATAATTACTAGAAATTTCAAGCAGCATGATGAAATCCATATCGTTGGCTTAGTTCTAACAACACGTATCTCAAATTTTGCTGGTTTGAGTCAAGTATCTTAAGCAAAGCGTAATAACATTGAAAAAATAAAATACATGCAAAAAAAACTCAATGCTTGCAAATGAATGCTTCTTTTTCAATTTTATGAACTTTTGATTTTTAATTTCACTGTGCAAGTAACAAATATTAATCGTTTTTTTCTCTCCTGAAAATATACAATTTTTGAGATACGTGTTGTTAGAACTTAGCCATCGCTATGCTTAATTTCTTACTTTCTATTACGTTGCCATGTTGAAATTTAAAAAAAACTAAGTTAAACGGTGAGAAAAATTATGACGACTTTCAGATGAAGTCAATCATTAATGAGAGAATTGGCTATTCTAAGAAGTCTGTTGCGAGATATGGACGACTCTAAATCAAGTCAAAATTTTATTAAAAAAAAAAAAACATTTATAGCCGAGGAAATGGACACACATCAAACAGCATCTCCTCCGTTTCTGAAAATTGCTTCACGGAATGGTGAAATTTACAAAATAAAATTACACGCCTAGATAATGATCTCACTGCAAAAAAATCACCGACTGCAACTCCATATAATTCCTTGTTTCTTTCCACTTTAACATTATATGGAGAGAGAAATGAGAAGCTTAGGAGTTTGGCTCAAACTTCATAAGTTTTAAGTATTTACTATTTCCCAAGGGTTTCCAGATGAAAGTGAAAAATCGATTACCTAATATGAGTTATAAGTACCATTCTCGATCAATTTTACCTTCTGGACCTTGACTGACCTTTACAAATTTTCACATTCACTGTATTTTGTATAATATATGATAGACTACACTCACTACACTGCCGCTTATTTCTGAAGGGCACAATTCTTCCTCGCTAACGCATGGTGCATAAGATATGATTCACCCCTTGGTTATACTATGTGGTTCTCGAAGTAGTCAGTAGGTTCCAAATGTGATCAGCTTCTAATTATGGCAAACGATTTAGAGGATTTACCCAACTGATACCTATACGCGTAATTAGTAAAGATACGGGCGCCAATGAGAGATTTTCAATGAGTATGTGAAATGAAAACCTTTTGTGAAAAGTTTCCAAATGTGTGATACATATCCATTTAATTTAAACGTTGTTTATAACCATTCTCTATCATATGTGATACGTGATTAAAATTAAAATGTTTCCTTAAAAATTAAAAAAAATAACAGGAAAAGTTATTAAAATGAAGCGTTTCTGAATACATTTCATGAATAAAAATGTTTTAGTACATATTTAGAAATTCATGTAGTTAAGGTTTAATGATCTAAGAACATGGAAGGATGAAAAAGTGACTAAATGAGATTACCGAGAGCTGCGAGCTGAATAAAAAGTATTACAATTAGCTAAACTGGGAAAATGAACTTTTAACGAGTTACTTATATTAAAAACTCTCATGGAAATTTTGATTCAATATTTTGTAAAAAAAGTAGCCGCAAACAAATAACAACATGATTTTGAATCAAAGTCTAATTAGGTACCAGAAGTTCACTCACATCAATAAAAGCTAAAGGTCAACGCTATGTAGAGCCTCGAGCAGTCATTAGAAAACCTATAAAACAGACGATAATAATGACATGGGAACACGTAATAAATGTCATTGACCCGGCGATCTGCTTCCTGATTTGGTGTACTAATATTAACGTAATATGAAGTTAAAACCAAATCAGCAGTTTAAACCGAACATAGAACGAAATAACCTCTTATTGATTAATTCATAAAACAGTTCATACAAAATGCGAGACGCTAGCAATAATGAAACCTGCACAATAATAATGGTGAATCCCAGTTCAGAAAAAAACATGAACCTTTTACGTATGCAGCAGGCTTTCTAGGAATAAGATGGCATTTATCTTGACGCATCCTGGATTTTGAAAAAAAAAATCCACCATCCCCTGCCAAGCACCCTCAAGGCGATCAGGAAGGTTCTGTGTAGATGTAGAAGAAGTTCTCACTCCTATTGAGGCCCGGACCACTTTCTAGAGGGAGACCGGAAATGGCGAAATAAAAAGGCAACTCCTTTTGCCGGTTCCCCGCGGTTAATCAAGGTTTGTAGAGACACGGGCGGTTCTGCGGACCGAGGGGAGAGTATCTCAGGGTAGAAAAAAGTAGGGGCAGTAGAGTGGAGGGAGGGAGGGAGGGGGCGGGAGGGGAAGGAGGGGGTGTCGTGGAAAATCTGCATTGCGACAGAAGGGGGGCCGGAGGGGAAGGGGAAAGGCGCTGGAGGGGAGGCAGGGATGCTGGGGGAGGGGGCGGACAGGAGATACATATAAAGAGCGGCGGTTGAGGCTTCCTCGCGTGAGGTCGCGACCTGGAGCGCGTCTAGTTCGGCTAGATACCGGCCGTACCTAGAGGAAGGAATTAGTGCGCAGGGTATACAGAGTGGAGAAAAATTGTATCAAGAAATTTTAACCCAAGTTAGCAGATGTATGAATGAATTAAAGTTACCTAATATGTCTAGGACGAAAAACTCGCCATCTATGACGTACAGAATCATTAGGCCAAGCACTCCGTTTGACTGGGAGTGCTCCGTTTTACACTGTTACTCTATGGACAACTCATCACTTTGAATGCTTTGCCTACCAAAGATCGCGTCTTACTTTGTGCCTCGCAAATCCATTTCACTGTAGTATGATCTTAGGTTTTCCCGGCGTACCAGGTGCAGAAAAGTTTCTCGTGTTTTCCACCGTTTGATTTCGTCCATGTCTCCCGACGTTTAGAGAAGCGGCATACTGATCTTCCTCAGGAGATCTTTCGAAATTTGTCCAATATATAACCACATCCGTGGTCAAGTGTAACCTGATTAGTTCACGCGTGTGAAACTACTCTATTGAATTGAATTGACAGCAATACGCTTACAATGAACCGGACAACAAAACACTCCTTCTTTGGATTAACTACCTCTAACTGCTGGAAGAGTACTCATGACAGTTTTTCTTTTCAATTTCGATGAACTAGACGGCGCGTGTACGTTCATGCCATAAGTAGGATCAGGTGTGGACGTGAGAGAGAAGCGAGAGTGGTCTAGGAGGGTCAAAGGTCGCTGAGAAGGAGCATAAGGGATAGGATTCCTTGGGCGAGCGCATTCGCAAGGCAGGATGTTCCGCTGGGCCTCCCGAAAAGTTGGGCAGCAAAGGGGAGAGATAGGCGCCGCACCTGGTGCCGTGTGTTTTGATTCCGGCGCGGAAAGGCAGGGTGTGGAAGCAGAGGCTTAAGGGTGCGCTCCGTGCTCGAGGAAGGTGCGGAGGTTTTGAGAGAAGATGCCAGCTCGAAAGAGGGTGCGGAAGATGCGAAAGAGACGGTGAGAATATGTCAGGGAAGAGCAGTGCGGAGGGCATTACGTATTGGGAATTGCCCTGGCGAAAGAAAACACAAGTAAAAGTACTTCGTAAAAGTATTACGCATATCTTAGAGATGAATAAAGAAGATAAAAACAGAAAATTTAATACTGGACAAGCAAATTTTTTAATTTCGAAGCATTCCTTGAATATTAACCCATTTCTTCCCTATGTTGCGTGAACGCAAGGCAAACTTTGCTATTTTTTATCCGCATTTATCGTTAGTGCGTAGTTCATATTTTTAACATAGGTAGTTCAACGCTTTTTCTTTTAATGTTATGAATTTTCTATAGAAGACATTTAATAACTTTCTTTTACAATGACCTATTCACTTAATGGTAAGTCGTTATTTTAGGTTATCTTTATTAATTACATTACAAATCAAAAAGTAACAAAACAAACACAACAAAACTATGCGGTGGCCACATCTAATTGACGGCATTAAATGAGATAAAGGCGAGTAATTAAAAACTATAATAGGTAAAGAAAGGGATAGCAGTAGAGAGAATTTATTAGGACGGAAAGACGGCAGAGAAGAGAACGCTTAATTACTGAAAGTCTGGATGTAGAAAGTATGTAGAGCAGAGAGGTCGAATGTGTGTAGCAGGAAGGTGTTGAAATAAAAAATATCATGACTTTATTAGTGGGAATTAAAGGCATTGCGAATGAAATTTACGTCTCATTGAAGTCAGAGAATGGAGATACTGGGGAGAGATAGAGAGAATCAAACTGTTTTTCGACTTTAAATATCAAAAACTTTTACAACTTTTTTTGCAACAATATTTAATGAAGTATTGACATTTATCAATTTACTGCTTTGACGACCATAACGGCATAGTCTATAATAGTTTTTCACACCTCAGTAGAATTCAAAAGGAGTGAAATCTATTGCAAAAGTAGGCCGTTGTTATAAAAAAAACTAATGAATTGATTTATCACTAAAACAGTGTTTTTTTTTTTAAGTTACGCCTGTTTGTTCCCATATGGCCGATTTCTAGGTGCTCCCGTGTTCGATAATAGTGCAGCGGCCGTGTACATAGCAAACTTCAAGAGAGGAAAAAAATTGAAGGAAGAAAGGTTTAAGAAAAGTGAAAAGTGAGTGAGAATCCTTTCCACCCCTTTGAAACCCACGTATTCCTTTACTTTCAATTTCTAACTCGAATGCTGCAGGGTCGCCGGGCGACGGGAGGTTTCGTCTCGAGGAATGTGGACGGGAAAAGGGCAGGCGGTAAAAGACGCCGCCTATATTACTTATGCATACATGCAACAGGGCAGTGCAATTGGATTCACAACTGCGAAAGGTATGCACGGTGGATAGCCCACGGCACAGACGCGACGTGAGGGCACTGCGAAACGACCCTTGCAGAAGGAAGCGGGAGGTATTCAACCGATAGGTAAAAATACTAACGACACGAACTTTCTCTTGCCTCCGTCTCCTTAACAGTTCCTATTACTCCCGCTTAACCTTTTGTATTTGGAATGGAATTCGTGACTTACTTATTTAAAATTTACGATGTCGTCATCGAATTTTGAAGGCTATACTAAAGATAAATGTATATTTACACCTAAAATAAAAGATACGCGATATTTGAGAACGGTTGATAAATCAGAACCGCTTAATGCACGTAACTTGAAAATCGTCATCGTTTTTTGAGCGCCAATACAACACGATATAAGACAATTCAGGCGGCAGCGATGCGTTCTTTTGCGGGAAAAATTATTAAGCATGTCCATTGTCGATTACGATTGTCATTATATACAAAAAAAAAGGTATCCAGATGGACGGATAATTTTACTCTAAATTACATATGAAAATTCACGTTCAGCTATTTTCTCAACTTAGAGCAACTGCTTCACATATGGTCCAAACTTTCAAAAATGATGAGCTAATTTTTATCTTAATCAGTGTTCCTACATTATCTAAGGATCTAGGCTTCTCCTTTGTCAATAAACATCGGTATATTCAACACTTCTACCTCATGCAGTAACGTATTGTGAACGAAGGTTCTGTCATATTTACAACGTATATTTTCTCACGATAACACCTCGGACGACACGATGAGATACCCCATATGGAAGGAAGTCTACTTATTTGATCATAACTGAATGACGTAACAACATAGCAAATTTATTCGAATGCATATTTTTACGAGAAACTGAAAATGATGAACGAACGCGTACTAAGAAATACAATGAAAATCTTGGCAGAGAGATTTACAGTTTCTTTAACCGGCTTAACAGCGTCACCGGGAAAATGCGTGGTAAGATCGTGATGGAAAAAAAACCTTTTTCACCGCGCTCTTACCATTGAAGATATGTTAAAATAAGAAACAAATATCAAAAGTGTGCGCGATTTCTCCATCTAATGCATTTTCATTTAAACAAAGTCATTTAAGTTACTGTGAAGTAACCTGCGTTTATCTCACATCATTGAAATATCTCGGAGATGAAATGAAATACTTTTTTTTCGTTCTCATCGATAGCCACCATTCACGTCTTCAGGTGAAGTATAACGGCATGTATTGTAATACTGCATTGCGGTTGCAAATTTTCATTCACAAAAAATATCATTTTACTCGCAGAAGAAAACTATTCTGAACATAAGAATAATAATTATTTATTATCGGTCTTGAAGTAGAGGTTTTCCTGATATTAACTACAATTTTTAATTTTAAAATAATGGCAATTCAAAGAGAGTGATAAAATATCAAGAAGTCTAGCGCTACAATATAAGAGTCTTTTGAAAAGTACCTAATTGGGTTATCGCGACGGACTTTCAGCGATGCCAACGCCGTCTTCTCTTCTTTGCCTGGGCGCAAACGATTCAATTCAATATTCAGTGAACTGCAAGGAATAAATACGAACGTAAAATCCTTGGGTTCCGTTCACGAGTCTGGGCACTTAAAGCCTATCCCGACTAATGACGCAAACATATGGTGGCACGGGAAAAAAGCAATATTTCCAAGGTCTCCATATTCATTAGGAATCGTATCAAGAGCACGCCAAGAATACCCCGAAAGCGAGAATTTATGCATTTTGAAATGTTACCCGTCCGTAAATGGAACTACAAACTGGAAACTGGCACAGAAACATTCATTTACCCTGCTACGAAAATAAAATCAGAACTAAAGACGCGAGCACTCGCGTCTCCAGCGATGATTGAACAACGACAAAACAACATTTTGGGCGGAAACTCAGCTCGCGACGTACGTAATCAATAGCGTTGACCAACGTTATGTAATCAATAGCCTAGAAAAAAAATTGAAGCAAAAGATTTCATGGATTACATAATTTTAGTTTTGGGAATAAATTGAAGAAAAATTAACGTCATGGTGGGATAGGTAGTAAAGGAAGCAATGCTTCACGTACTTCATCCTGTATAAAACCTTGGCGAATTGCAGCGTTGAAATACTTCATTCATTAAGCACCCAAGAGCTATGGCGAAGGGAGAATTTTCAATTTGATTGAACTGCAATTTGAAATGGTAATGACCCTTAAATATGACGTTCGTAGTCAGACAGATGCTTATCTGGGAGATTCGGCAATTGTTCCCTGCTGTTTCAATCCGTTCTTTTCGCGTCGTGGAAGGGACGGGGGGGGGGGGGGGGGAGATTCTTGAGACAGCGACCAGACTAGGATCTTAATGATGTCAATTTGTGTGCTCGTGAATATGCAGGCAGACCCCAGCGCAACGAGACCTATTCAGTTGACGCTGTCGAGGTGCAGATACACTCCAACTGCGAGAAAACAAAAGCGACCCGAGGAGGCGTTTGTCACGAGTTCGAACATAACGTAATTTATGCGTAGCCTTTGACGGCGTAGATACTCGCGTCACAAATTTTTGTGGTCTAGAGCTAAAATTAAAAAATAATGAAACAAAGGGAACGAAGCCGGAGTAACACGGTTACATTCCATGCCATTGGAGTAGCTACGGTTACACAAATAAAACTGCTAGGAAATGAATTAACGACGAAGTTTGATATTAAAGGCTTAGAGCATACGGTATTGTGAACTAAAGTTCGAATGAAATAATCCGACATGTACACGCAGCGGAGAGAAGGTCGTATCATAGAAATTGCCAAAGATCTGGAAACATACAAGATGAAAATACAATATGCTAAAATACTTTGGATAATATTAATTTAGGAATTATGGCACCAGACAGTAGCACCGTGTTCACTTATCCGGAAAAAGAGGATCACGAAACCAAAGCATTATACTTGCCGGCCTCGGTGGGGTAAGTTTGCGGGTTCGAGGCCCCCCTGGGAACGTTTCCTTTATCCATGGTATGGATGTTTGTGACAGTCCATCGTTGCCAGTGCTCAGCATGCTTTCATCAACAGTGATATTTCTAATGATACCCCAGTGCTGCTTGATCTTAGTTCCAAAACTTGAAATTCCATCATTTAGTAGCATACTTGGTGTGAATGTCTTAATATTGTACTCGCGTATAAAATTGATGCTGCTTTGATATAAATTTACTGCAAACAATCGGTTAATGCTTCATTAATTACACAGTCATATTATAGTCTTCACTACCCGCAGATTCAATGAGTACCTCTCGCTAAATTTGTATATAAAAGGGGATAATAACGTCGCATCTTGGATATGAAAAAAATACTGTACTATAACTGATAACTTCAGGCTTTACATTGTGAAACCACTCCATATTGTAAATAAATAAATAAAACTTTGTAAGGTACCTTGGCTACCTTGGTCACCTGACGATGTCACCTAGCGGTCGTGCCCATAATTAAATAATAGTGAACCTTAAAAAAGTTTTATTTCTTTATTTCCAATACTGAACTAGTTATCATTGGCGAAAGAGAGCCCGTGAGTATCGGAGCCTAGCATCACTGACGGTTGGGTTGGCAAGGTGATTGGGAGAGAGAGAAGCAGATAAAGTGAGGAGGGTGGCAGGGGGTGCTGTTGCTTGGAGTTCGACCGCCTCCCTCCTAATTGTTGCTCGCATCCATTCGTCACCCAGTCCACTGACACGCAATCGTTGCCTCGGATCAAATTTGTTATCCTGCTCACCACCGCGGCGCGGCGTGGCGGGAGGGCTACGGTGGCGCCAGCAGGGGGTACCGGAGGAAAGCTCCCTCAGGTGGAGTGGGGAGGAGAGGAGGATATAACAATTAGGGCGATGTATCGATTCGCGATTGAAAAGAAATATCGCCTCGAGTTTGGGAGGAAGTTGGAGGGGTTGTTTACGAACTCCGTTGGAATGTGTCGAATAGCTACAGCAGTGAGTGTTCTATACTTTTTCAGGGATGCCTACTCAATGAAAATAATGAAAATAAGCCTGTTGAAAGCTTTCGGGTTTTTATGCACTAACTAGGTTTTCAAGTAGAAGATGATTTGACAGAGGGTCAAATAGGTAGGCTGCAACCATTATATCGACACAGAAGCGACCCATGAATAACAAAACTCTTGTGTTTGAAAACAAAATGAAGTTTTATTCCCTTAGGTTTATTTTACATGGAATATTCTGATTGTGTGCTTATAATTAATTTTCAAAGATTTTTTTTCACTATTACTTTAATATTATGTTTGTTCTGTAGAACGTTAAAACACCTTAAACACACCACTAGTTTTATTGATTTATTTATTTTCAACCACCCGTAAACAGTGCATATAGACCTTTACAAAGCATGACATAAACAGCCATGCCCTGAATAGGGACCACCTACCCAGGCAGGATACGAAACTGCGACCTACGGTATGGCATCCGAGCACTTTACCCCACCGCCTCCGAGGCCAGCGAGTTAAATCGTGCTCTTAGGGGCATTGTACCCATAGCCAATAAATGTCATAACTATTATTATTTCAGCTGAGTTGTATTAGCTGAGGGTTAATAATCATATTAATTTTATTCCTAAGTACTCATAAACAAAAATAGGCTTTGGGCACCGTTTGAGACGTTGGCCTCGCTTCACGTTTGCAGACTCACTGATTTGAAAATGAATTTAAAATTTTTCTGTACTGCATTCATTTTTTTTAAATAATAGCAGGAGCAAAAAAATATAACATATAAAATAGACACATGAACGAAATAATGTCCAAAAATGGAAACTACACAAAGAGAGAAAGAAAAAAATTAAATCACTCCATATTATCCCAGCATTACTCTTCTTACATCTGCAGCAGCATTTATTTTATATAGGTGAGCTTAAACTCAACCTCGACCGTGGTTAGTCGAAAACTGCTAAGGGCGTACACACAGCGTTACCCAGACGTTAAGCGAATTAGCCTGGGAGGCGCTGGAGACTCGGAGGCTACGCGCTAGTCTTAGATTGCTTGAACAATTGAGAATGGATATCTTTAAGAGCGACACGGAGGACATAACATTAGAGCCACACTATATTTCCAGGTGCGATAGAAACAATAAATTAAGAGAGATGTTTTATCGAACGGATAAATATGGGAATTCGTTTTTCCCCCGAACCATAAAGGACTTTAATATTTCTTTTCATATGTAAACGGCTGGTGTCTTCATACCCCCTGCTAAACGCCTTTTAGGCGGCTAACGGGGTGGTATGCACATGTAGACGTACAGTGTTCAGCAAATATTTTCTGGCAAATTTTTATGACCTTCATTTTCACTACTTTCTTCGGTCAGATCTGGCGGCAGGGGGCATTATAAAAAATCATATTTCAAAGTTGCGATATTTCCCACGCATTAAAATTGTGCGCAATTTTAGAGGTCCTCCTCAAGATGGCCAGTTGCACGATTTCTTGGCTTCAATCAGAGAGGGGATGAAAGAATTATATTTTTTTACCGTTCACAGCGGCTGGCTGTTCAAGCGTGCGTGAAAATGTCGAGAAGGATACCTACCTACATAGAAGAATTGTAACTAACATTGTAAGAATCTACCGCCACTCTCTCTCTCTCTCTCTCTCTCTAACAACAGTCGTCCGAACGACAGCGATATACTCATGGCTGTGCCGCTACCAGCGTCGAATTGTCCCACGGCCCCATTCTATCCCACGAGTTTCCCACGAGAACGTCCTGGGTGGATCGCAGAAAACCTTTCTCCCAGAATGAGGAGTAACGGGCATACCTCATCCTTGCGAGCGCAAACATCCCATTTAACTATTTCCCTGCCGAGCGGCCCTGGCGAAAACTTGACGTAATTCATCTTCTGGGCGCCCGACGACAACAATAGACGTCGCTACTCTCGCGGGGATCGCGTGATTTATGAAAAAAAACAGTCGACTAACGGAAAGGCGTGGATTTCTCCTTTTTTCGTGAAATCCCTTCACTTGTTTAGCCAAAAAAAATTGTTTTTTTTTGTTTCTTTTTCTCCCTCTTCCCACCCCTGCTTCAACCCCTTGACTGTCTCCCCCCTCTCTTATCATCGGAAGAGGAAGGAAGGGATTACACCGTGTTTGCTGCGAAGGGCTCTCTCGCCGAAAAAGGCCCGACGGAATAATTCTTTTTTTTATATAATTAGTTACGTCTCTTCCCGAGGGACAGCGGCGCTGCCGGGGGAAAAATGGAATGTCATCGGAATAGGATTAAGATATCTCCGGGCTTCATAGAGAGACAGCTGTACCCGGCTCAACCGCTTGGAAATGAATTTCACTCAACGGCGAACTTCAGCGAAAAGATTCAGGGTATTACGTGACGTTGGAAGATAAAAAAAAACGCCGCTCCAAATACATAAAAATAAATGTTTTGAAATCGGCACACAACTTAAATCGCCCCATGAATAGAAACTATTAACATTATAGCTCTAACTTTGAACGGGACCAGGGGATAATTAGAAAAAACTCCTTAATTAAAGTTAAATACATGCCAAATATTTATCTACCCGCTGCGGCAGATGTGCTTTGCTAGTCTAAGCATCACTGACTTTACGCAAGTATCACATTTTATTTCCGCTACGTTAAAAGTGATAACTAACTCACAGAAGATATATTTTGTTTGGTTTGCGTATACATCTCAAATATGGCTACGTTTCGCCAATCATGCCGTTAGCATTATAAGGCGTCATGTTCGATATGATTGTCTAACTGACGACTCGTAAGGTAAAACAGATGAAATCTGCTACGTACTAAATTTTATAGCGGAACAAACCTGAAACATATCCTATGGATCGCCACGATTCCACTAAATCTTCCTGAAGAACGTGAAACTCCTTTGCAGACCGCAGTCTGCAAATTTTTGTATTCCATACTATTTCTTGCAAGTCTCTTCTCACTTTAAGTTTTCAGAGAATTCCTCAGGTAGAAAAGGACACAATCCAGGAAGGAACACGAACCAGCGAAGCTTCGATAAGAGGACTAACGTTAAAATGTGTCCCAATGGTACCCAAGGTACGACACCGGGCACAACAGTCTGAATTTCATCACCTTCTTCAATGTACGCTCGAATATACGTCATGCAATTAAGACCTTTGCTTTCTCAAGCAACATTTACAAGCACTTGTCAGGAGTTAATCAAATTTCAAAGGCTTAATAGCCCACTGAATATCGTTGGAAATTCTAAAAAAAGGTCTTTTAAAAAAATAAAGCACATTTCTAAACAGCTACCATTACAGATATTTTCACCATAAAAGGAATAACGACCGATAAGTGCCATTAAAAATGGCTGCTAAAATGTTGACCATCGTCTTTACTTATTTCCCTAGCCGAGAAAAATGTTATTAGTAAAATTCCGATCATGACACAAAACGCATTTTTTATCCCTGACCTCGAGTTTAAATGAACAAAAACACAAATTCAAGACTATTAGACGTAGGCATATATTCGTCACTTCAAACAAAGAGATGAAAATGAGTTTGAGGTTAAATACTTCAGTGCTAAAGGAGAAGAGGGTATTAGGAACTCCAGCATCAGCCCTAACGGCAAAAGAATGAACTGAAGTTTCCAATAATTGCTCGTGTGAGGATTTAAAAGTTTCCTGGAAATGACTTTCGCTTCAATTTATTATTCCCTTAGAGCTGTTTACTGCCTTTAACGTAACTACTTCCACAAACTTCTAATAGCTTTGGCTGGAGAATGATTGCGAAGTCATTTAACTAGAATATCTCCATAAACCTCACAAATAACAAGTATCATTCAAGCAGAAGATGAGCCAATTCGACATAATTAACGAGTAAGACGCAGGTCATAAATGTGAAAAGATCACTCGATGATCACTCCTTTTCTCATCGATATACCTCAAATCGTTATCCAATAAATACATAGTGCATTTATTCCGCAGAAATCTATGAGGGTGGTTTTTTTTCATTATCCGATAGCTCCGAAAAAACATCATACAGGCGACAGGCGGGTACTGCGCAGATAGGGCAGCTGCGCGTCCTCCGCACCATACGTTAAAGTCATTTGGATCATAAGTTTTTAGTTCAAGGTTAGCTGCAATCTCATTAGCTACACTGCCTCAATTGATTCTCCCGCCAAATTTGCACTGCGGAGCGACAGCCAGAAAACTCGCCGGACGGCTTCCGCATTGACATTTACTTTAAGGTACTGGACCTTTGTGCCGATGAAAGATAATTTTTTTTACATTCACTGTGGCTAGAGCGTGAAACATTACGCCCATTGCCATTCATAATAAAACAGAAGACATGGTGATTTCTGAAAGTGCTCTGATCCATGACAGCGCCCGTCATCTCAGCGCTGAAACAACCCAACCAATCCTTGAGCAATAGGGTGGTTTCCTATTATTTTTTATTGCCTACATCGCAAGATTATTACTCCTGTAGTACGCCTTTCACGCTTTTACATTTTTAAATTATGATACAGGTAGGTAAGAATGCTGGGAAAAGCCCGAGTGACGTCATTCTGGTTCCCGCTGTCGCAAAGTGAGGTGACCTTGGGGCGAGGATGTGTGCGCCGCTGCGATGCAGGATGCTAGCAGGTAGCAGAGTACCCTGCTTGCTGGTAGCGCTTGGATTAAATAATGATTATTATTACCCTATCAAATGAAGAAAACTTTCCGACCTTAGGCAATTTTAATAGGTGATTATTAAGAGATGTTTCCCTAAGCTCTGTGCCTCATGCATACATTGGTAATCTCGGACGATGTGAAACTCCTATCTCTTCGTATAGAAATCTAGGTCCCTGTGACGTCACATGGAGTGGCATCGCATGGGCGCCAATCTGGCATTTTTCAAATGCGGTTTAAATTGACCATTAGCATTCGTCTAAACTGGGATTTCTAAAACCAAATAATTTGTATATTATGAATACACTAATGGTGGGTAACGAATCGCAATCAATGCCTTTCATTTTCTCTGATAAAGGAAACTACCCTATTTCAATGGGACATTTTCCATCACCCGCCGCGCCGTGATATGCCAATCTAGTGCCGTGTGACTTCTATCTTTACGCTGAAATGAAGATGTGGCTAGGAGGGTAGGGTTTTCAAACTGGCTTTGAGCTTCAGGGCAAAGGCAAGATTCTTTGGAAGTCATTGGCGGCAACATCCTGAGAAGAAAGTATAGCAAATCTCGTCCACAGGCACGACCAATAGGGTGGTTTCCTATTATTTTTTTTTTGCCTAAATCGAAAGATTATTACTCCTGGAGTACGTATTTCACGCTTTTAGATTTTTAAATGACGATATCTATTTTTCGCGATTAAATGAAAAGTGAAAATTTTCAAGCGCGCAAAAACGCGACGCGTAAGTAGGAAAGTCCGTGCGACGCATTTCTGGTTCCCCCTCTCTCCTTGTGAAGTGACCTTGATCGAAGCTCTGAGCGCTGATAGGGCGCAGGATGCTAGCGGATAGCTGAGTACCTTGCTGAATGGTAGCGCTTGGCTTAAAAAGGGTTTATTAATACCTTATGAAACGAAGAAAACTTTCCGAACTTAGCCAGTTTTAATAGGTGATTATTAAGACATGTTTCCCTGAGCTCTGTGCCTCATGCATGCATTGGTAACCTCAGACGATGTATAACTCCTATCCTCTCGTGTAGAAACTAGGTCCCTGTGACGTCACGCGGAGTGGAATCGCATGGGCGCCAATCTGGCCTTTTTCAAATGAGGATAAAATTTGACCCTTGCCATTCGTCTAAACCAGGATTTCTAAAACCAAATAATTTGTGTATTATGAATACACTAATGGTGGGTAACGAATCGCAATCAATGCATTTCGTTTTCTCTGATGAAGGAAACTACCCTATTCCTCAATCGCCGAGGTGATTATGTCGGAAGGACACCACAAGTATGCTCAATATTTAATAATATAATAATTTTTAATCAATCACTTCATCTTCCGTCCATGACCAATCGGATGTTGAAAAAGACGCCCTTGTATTTTAAAATATTTACCGGTCAGTTCCTCATCAATATCAGGGAAAACAAGCGGTACTGCAAGGAGGCATTCATTCTTCATTGGAAAAAGCGAAATTGAATCCAAATGGTGACTTAAAATTAAATCTATAACTTCTAGATATGCTTACGCGAAATATCATATCCAAATCTGGCTTTAAAACAGCAGTGAACATGCAAATAAATATCTGCAAATGACTTAACGTGTATGTAACTCAATATGCGACAAGCATCCACGTAAAACACCAAAAGATTCTCAAGAGTTGTAATCATCAATTCAAAATATAAAAAGGTCTCTCCAGGAGTATCTGCACCCAAAACCATGAGCAGGTCTAAAGGAGAAATATTTTCTCAGTGAAATATTTAATTTAAGAGGCCTCACATATCCTCCATATTTAAAAAAAAGCGAAGTTTACTCCTAAGGTTTAAAATTAGTACTGATTAGAGAAATCAAATTATTTTCTATTAACACCGATAGTAAAAAAACGGCTCTTAGGGGTGATATTATATTCAGAGAATGTAAAAGCCAAGCCTGATACTTGAAAATGAGTTTTGAAATAAACACTTCTTTCTTCGTCCAGGCTTTTAACTTGAGTACTCGGTACCTAAAGATGAAGCGACGTTGAAAAACTTGTATTAGTCTCATAAATAATTTGAAGCCGTAAAATATGTGCCATACCTTTTAATACATTGCTTAGTCTAACCATGATCACATATAGTATAAATGTTGTGTGGAAACATAAATGGAATCAGAACAATCACAGAGTATCTTTAAACTTGATCCCATGACCATATGATCGTGATAAGACACCAATGGTGCTTACACAGTTGAACATGGGCTATCTGAAGGTATTACTAAGGCAGTAGGTAAATGCCATTGAGTTCATATTTAATAGTTATGAAAGATGTTAAATGAGGTTGAATATCGAATTTTAAGCGTGGGGTACATATAAAATTTCTGGTAGCTAATAGTTGGTTCCATAAATAATGCAAAATATGTAACTTTGAGTTTCTTTATACTCAATCCTAAGCAAAACTTAATGAAGATGGTTTGCAGGGTATCAATAAATGGTCAAGCCACGATACAGCAGAAATACTGGCAGATTTTTTGCTTTTATTCCCCAAGCAGCCAACCAAGACACCCACAATACCTGCCATAAATATTGATACTTAAGTTCGAGCCTATGGACGGCATTGTGAGACGAATTCAGCATTCTGTTTCTTAAGTGAATGCAGTTTAGCAGTTCTTTTTATGAGTAAAAGAGGTCTGATGAAATAAATCGTGGGAGGGAAGGTGCAAGGGTGAATGAAGTTTTATATTAGGGGGGAAGGCAGCTAACCTGCCGGAGGTTTAGGAGCAATGGATCAACCCCCAGTGAATCTGGGGGTTTCATAGACCTCAGGTGTTCATGGAAAGTATTTTTTTAATTAGCCTCATAAAACAGAATATTAAGTACTATCTAAGACTAATTTTTTTATTTTAAAATTTGATGTTTTTGTCTTCATTTTCTTGAATGTACTAGTTTAAACCCATTTTTCGGACAAATTCCCACTAAGTCTGGGGGATCCCCCAAGGCCCAACTTTTTTCCCCAAAGTTCCGTCCATGGGCAGGTGGAAGGGAAGAACTGCAGGAGAAGAATTTGGGTGAGACAAATTGAGCCGGCGGTTAAAGATGGGATACAAAACAATAACTTGAATAAATAAAAGATCATAGCATTTTTCCACAAGATTTTTTAATGTGTACAACGCGTTTCGGCTCACTGAGCCATCATCTGGTACAAGACGTTGTACGCATTAAAAATCTTGTGGAAAAGTGCTACGATCTCTTATTTATTTAAGTACGTCTAACTTCCACCAATTGAAGCCTGAATCTGTTGAACAAAAGAATTAATTAAATGGTAATAGTCCAAAGATGGCAGAATTGAATGGAGAGCTGCCTCAAAATTTCTCATACAAAATTTCTCATGCATTCGTAGGCAAAACATTTTTTTAATATGCAGAGGTAACTTATAATTAAAAAAAACACACATACAGAGTATGTACTAATTCACTTATAAAAACAGTTCAGGAATGTGTGTTCCGGCAATGCTAATTTATTAATGAGACCACTGCTCGTGATTGCGACAAAGGGTAAAATTGTACTATATACTCGTGTAAGAAAGTAGGAGCCAACACTCTTTCGTAGGCTACTCTGTGCCGTGATTAAAATCACTCAGCAAGGCTAAAATTTTCTAGCAGATTAATGCACTTGCATGTTGCCCACCATCCACTCCCAAGTACCAACGCATTAATGGCGAGCCGGAAGAAAGTTTCATGACGGATGGGATGGGAGCGAAATAGACGAAACTTTAACGCCGACAATGGCAACAAAAAAGGACATTTGCATCGGAGTGGGATTGCTTTTGCGGGACGGAGTGGTGGTGGTGAGGCGAGTGTTAGTAACTGTGAGCGGGTTGACGTAGGAAGGAGGAGCGTGACCCGCCTCTCCAAGACAATGGGCCTTCGTTACACTCGGGGCCACTGGGGGCTAATTTTAAGCCCCGACACATGCTCAAAAGGGATCTCCGCTTTCCAACCCACTCCACCTAGTTGATTTAGGTGCCAACTCTCCCCCTTCCTCCCCATAAAAAACAACTCCACCATTCAACTCGGCTGCTTTTTCTCGGCTCCTAGGCTCTGCTACAAAACACGGTTACTCAGAGAAATCTTTACTCGAATAAGGACTTCATATTTTGTTTTTCTCCTCGGGTACCATAACCATGGCCTCCCCTTCCAACGCTTGCCATCCAAGAGGGGTGTTTACAGCGCACCAAGTCTTAAACATGGGCGCACGGGGGTAAGGGTAAGTAAGGTGGTCCTTTGGAGGTTGAAGGAGGAGGAAAGGGTTCCAGTTTCAGGAGCAAGAGGAGATAAAGCCCTACTTTGTACGTATTTAAGACCCTTTTGTGTCCCGGAAGGAGGAAGGCGGAGGAGAGGAGTTTATCAAAGTTTATCTCGGAGAGATGGTTCATTTCGTGGAGACTGGAGCATCGCCTTTGTTGTTGCCCTAAGTTCCGTTCCGAAAAGTTTTGCGCGCGCGCACGTTTTTTTTAATTATTATTATTATTATTTTTGGTCTCTCGAGGAGTTCCCGGTTCTTTTCACGCCAAACCAACACGGTTTTCGTAATGAGATTAATGTTCCGCTCGGAGTGAGACGGAGAAAGAGAGGATAATTTTGGGGATATTTATTTAGCATCCGAAAAGAACAATTGAAAAGATAAAGATGAGGGTGGAAACGAAACTGTTCAAAGACTCAAAATAAGCTCTTTCCCTTTCAAAGGTTTGCGGTTGGGAGGAAATTTATAAACGCTTCAGAAAAACAGAAATGCGATTCAATCGCGAGAATATTTAAGAGAGACACAAAGGATATGAAATTCGTAACGAAACAAAGTTGGCAACGACAAATGATCACACTGTCTTTCTCTAGATGGCGAACCAGGATGAAGGGATTACCAAATGCTTTCTGAGAATTTCGTAAAAATGGACAGACTTTCAGACACCTCGAGGAAGAATATTGGCTGATGTAAAATTAGTTACTCACTGCGCACTGCGCAGTGCGCACCGTATGCGATCCCGTTTGAAGTAATAATAATCTAAATAATTGGGTTCCTCCAAGCATGCTTGGGTTATGAAAACGATGTAACACATACACAATTCGCTGAAGACATTTTTCCTCGTTATTTTACGAGGCCTTACATAGTTACTGATCGTTAAACTGAAATTTGAAAGCTTTAAAAAAATTATGAAAATGGCGAATATATTTTGGATAATCATTAGCAATAAGAAATCCGCACGCTGAAAAATTATGATGAGTAATTTTCAGAGTTTTATTTTTTTAAATAACATTAGTGAAGACCTGCTACTTAGATGGAGAACCAAAGAATAGGTAAGTCATGTAGGTGCCAGGTGCATAGCAGGAAAAATGTTGTTATAGCATGGGACCAAAAAAATAAAAAAAGGAAACCAGAGAATATCACCCAAATCCGCGGTTGTAGAACACGCCATTGAATCCGATCATAGGGTAAAGTGGGATCACGTGAAAATTCTATGCCGCGAGACTGATTTCTGGAAAAGACTGGTTAAGGAATCCATCGAGATCCGGCTGGCAACTAACACCCTCAATCGTGACACAGGGTATTCACTGAGTAATGCATGGAAACCGGCACTTAAGAAAATAAGATTGGCTGCCTCCGAGCCAATCACGTTAGACCTCACAACCAACTGAAAAGTAAACAAGCTGGCAAATTTCATCCACTCACCATTAGCCCTGAGGATGGAACCCGACTCGTGTTCCGAAACGTCGGCAGAATGGAGGGAGACCACCCGGCTGGAAGCCCGAATAGCCTTTTTTGAACATATTCGCCGGGAAAGCATCAGATTTTACTTCACAGACCTCTACGGGGAGAAAGTTTATCGCAGCATCCGACAACTAGAGAAGCTGCGGAAGGAAAGATCAAGACTTCTTAGTTCCTTGGCTTTTCTCTTGAGATGTCGAGAGGAGGAAGCAGTACCATCATTTGCCCTTGTAAAAGCATCTTTCGATTCACCAGCTGTTCAACGCATTCTTAAACGTACGAGCCATGCTTTAGTTCGCGAACGTATACACGACAAAAGACGAGGCCTTGACAACAATGCAAACAAATTATTCAAACTTCATCTCTATCTAATGGCCACCATCCGGCCCTGTGACTGGGAATATATTGATCGAGCCACTTCAGCCAGCGGTGAATTACTTTTGAATAAGGAAAAGGAGCGGCAGAAGAAGAAGTTTGACAAACTTGTTCCTTCACGTCCTGCCGCAGCATGTATGGATCCTAAACGGTTGGTAATAAATTTGTCTAATAAGGTTCTTGACAAGCCGACTATATCAGTCTTGTCTAAGGGACTTAACTTTGCTCCGGCTCCAAGCATCATTCCATACCGAGATGTCATTGGGGGCATCGAACCAGCCATCCGAAAACTGCCGAATGATTTAGCGGAGGAAGTTCGTTCTGAGGTTTCTTTGGTCCTTTTGAAGGCCATTCCTCCGAAACCCAATACAACCAGAGAAGAGAGGTTCGCCATTCGTGCCCTTCGCAACGACAACACGGTTAAGGTACTGCCAGCAGACAAGGGGAATGCCACCGTCTTATTGAATACGGACGATTACCATCGGAAGGTCCTTGATATCCTACAAGACCCAGCTTACCGAAGACTATCACGGGATCCCACTGATTCTATCACCAGGAAGACGATAGCACTAATTAAGAAATCAGGGCTTCCTATTGAGGCTGCCAAGAGACTTTATCCACCGGCGCCGGCTCCACCGAAGCTCTACGGTGTTCCGAAAATCCATAAGGCCAACGTACCTTTAAGGCCTATCGTTAGTTCCATTGGGGCGCCCACCTACCAACTAGCCAGATACCTCGCGGGTATCCTATCCGAGCACATTGGCCATGGCGACCATCACATCCAAAACTCATCTAAGTTTGTGAAAACAATTGCTGATATGCGATTGGAGAGCACGGACATAATGGTCAGCTTTGATGTCGTATCTCTTTTTACACGTGTGCCAATCATGGATACGATGGAGCTATTGAAGGGAAAATTTGACCATGACACAGTGCTTCTCTTTCATCACGCCCTTACCACGACTTACTTCAAGTACAACGACACCTTCTACGAACAAACAGATGGAGTTGCTATGGGTTCTCCTTTATCTCCCGTAATAGCCAACTTTTTCATGGAGTCTTTCGAAGAAGAAGCACTTTCATCTGCAACCCTCAAGCCCAGATGCTTCTATCGCTATGTCGACGATACCTTCATCATTTGGCCTCATGGGAGGGAGAGTTTACAACATTTCCTGAGCCATATGAACAGTCGACATGCAAATATACAATTCACGATGGAAATCGAGAAAGACAACCGAATCCCGTTTCTGGATATCCTTATCCATAGAAAGAACGACGGTACGCTCGGTCACAGCGTCTACCGCAAGCCGACCAACACGGACCTCTATTTAAATGGGCGAAGTCATCACCACCCCGCCCAACGGAGAGCAGTTTTGTCCACCCTTTTCTATCGAGCCAAAGCCATAGCGGACCAAGAAAGCCTGCCAAAAGAGATAAGACATCTGAAAACCACCTTCAAGCAAAATAGCTACAGTAATGAGGAGATACACTCAGCCCTAAAAAGGAGCATTAAAAATCTAGGCTCTTTAAAGGAGGAAGAAAGACCAAAGCCCATCGCTATTGCCAAAATTCCCTATGTGTCTACGGTGTCCGGGAAAATTTCAAGGATCCTCAAAAAACAAAGTATTGACACCGTTTTCCAACCATGCTCCAAACTAAGAGATCTACTTCTTAAAGCGAAGGATCCTTGTGGTTTTGAAACTCCAGGGGTCTACCAAATTCCTTGTGAGTGTGGGCAGGTGTACGTGGGGGAAACGGGGAGAACTATCAATACAAGGATAAAAGAACATAAGAGACACCTTAGGCTCTGCCAACCGGAAAAATCCGCGGTTGTAGAACACGCCATTGAATCCGATCATAGGGTAAAGTGGGATCACGTGAAAATTCTATGCCGCGAGACTGATTTCTGGAAAAGACTGGTTAAGGAATCCATCGAGATCCGGCTGGCAACTAACACCCTCAATCGTGACACAGGGTATTCACTGAGTAATGCATGGAAACCGGCACTTAAGAAAATAAGATTGGCTGCCTCCGAGCCAATCACGTTAGACCTCACAACCAACTGAAAAGTAAACAAGCTGGCAAATTTCATCCACTCACCATTAGCCCTGAGGATGGAACCCGACTCGTGTTCCGAAACGTCGGCAGAATGGAGGGAGACCACCCGGCTGGAAGCCCGAATAGCCTTTTTTGAACATATTCGCCGGGAAAGCATCAGATTTTACTTCAGAGAATATCACGTTTCCGTGGACTTCGCAGATCCACAACCCAAGAAACAATGACACCTAATTTCAATAAAAAAACCACCGTATGTACTATACGATAACCGCGAAAGATTCAACAGTTTTTAAATAAATTACTAATTACACTACAAAGACATTAACATGAAAACTTTGGAATCCGAGCAATTAGCTAAAAAAATTGAGAGATAGACGGATGTACAGTATCGTCAAAGCTCTTTTCGACATAATTCATTAATCCCGTTAGCTGAACCCACAAGTAATCCACATTAAACTTCCAAGAGCCGTAAAAGAAACTCGAGGCGGGCGCCATTGAATTAAAGAGGAATGTTAAATTCAATCGGCAAATTAGAGATAGTCTACGACGCAGGGTCCCTTTTAATTAAGTGTAGTTTCCAACCAAAGATAAATTCCTCCGCCGCAACCAAGTTCCGCTGTTTCTTTCACTACGTCCCACGGATCGTCTTTCACCGCCCTCCTCACCCGCCCCCTCCCAAGAAACCCCCCACCCACCAAAAACCGCGTGAACGCATTCCAAACTACCTTCTTCCCCCAACACCCCCCCACCCAAAAAAAGATCGTATTCCAGGGTGGACACTCAGCCTCGAAAATATAATTCCCGGGTTTTCCTCATTTTTACCGAATTCAATTCCAACATAAATTCAAGCGTTGTGTATCTAATACGATGTCTTAACTATGGGCAAATAGATGAACACTTTCTAACCCAGAGCTGTTTCTGGGAGAAATCAAATTTCAAGATTTTTCATTTCGAAAACTTGAAAATGTTACACTGAACGATTATTATCCTGGCATGCTAAATATTTCGTAATTAAAATTTACACCACAAAATAATATTTAGTTCAGATATCTCCCAAATAGAGCTGAAAGTTTATGCATTTTTGATGTTGCCTAGAAGCAACATTGGGTTATAAAGGGTTCAATGGTGAATTTCAGAGTTCAATAGTGTGTTGGAGTGTAGGTCTTTAAGAATCAAACGATATTTTAATTAAAAAGCATACTGATTGCAAAAAATCCCTTATGAAGGCATAAAAATACAGCGAAACGTTGACCAAAAAATTTATCATTTAATTATTAAAGACCTCTACTTAAGATACTAATCAACGTTAAAAATTAAGGTCAAAATAAATTTAAAAAAACTCAATTTAGTTATTTGCAGTGGAAATCGTTTTAAAAAAGAACACAATTCATTTTCAGAAAAAATTCTGCATGATAAAAGAAATATTCTATTGTTCAAAAAATACGATTGCCATGTATATATGTACAAAAATAGCCCAAATATGTACACTTACACATCAATTTCACTGACATAGCTAAGCATATTTGAAATTATTAAGGTTTGGCTGCAATTTACAGAGAAGAAATAGATTGGTTACTGACGAAATTGGGAACTAAAAACCCCTTATAATTATATTACTATTTACATGATTACGTTGTAGTACTTACGAAATCACGTATGTACACATGTGCCGTTTAAAAAAAATTACAATTTAACTGTGTCCATAGCTTACTGCTACTCACGACGACTTTAGAGAAACCATGTTGCATAGAAGGATCTAATACGTTTATATGCGATACAGGTGTATAATTCAAATTTTTAAAAATGAATTGCTCGAGTTATCTGTACTAAAATGAAATGGGAGCATGGCTTTTTTTAAAATTTTGAACAATGATAGTTTGAAGAATAATAAGAGGGATGTTTTTGTAATTCTCGATCCATCACCAACTTCTCAATCTATCCGCGGCGAAAAATTGACTTTTCGCAGACAGTTCGATGACGTCACAAACGCCTTTCAAGTGGGTCAACGATACGTTAGATACTCCCTTTTTGCATAGTCCTCGCGTGGTTTTCGCAGTTTCGACTATTATGAACAGCCCCAACGAAGAACTGTTCTTCTTGAATGAGTTAAAAAACTGGAACTAAAATGACTTCGCAAGCTCCTTATAAATGTAGGGCAACTTTTATGTTTTTCCTAAAAATTTATGATACAAAGGATAAAAAAGGAACTTTATTTTTCATCGTAACTTGCTATTCGGCTCCATCTACTTTATTCTGCTAACGAAAAACAATTTCGGATCGGAGTGAACGACTCTATTCTAAAATACCAATTTTAGATACTGATATTATAATAACATTTTCACGGCCTTCCTTACGTGAATGCTTATAAATAGAATAACAAGCAAAGTAAGAAGAACAAATGTCATTGCTGCAAAAATGATTAATTTAAAAGTAGGCATTAATATTACTCGTTGATACTAAGTGTGACCAACACTCTTTTAACATATATTATATCAATTAATTAAATTTTAGATCACCTTTATTTGTCACCAATTTTATCACAGTGTCCCTTAACCAAATGGCCTATGAACTAAGAAAAAAACGAATTCACGTCGTGGCCAAGGTGAGCGAAACGTATAAAAAGCGAAGACGGAGATGAGAGAAAAAGGCAATGGAGGAAATGGAAACGAAAAAGAGCCGCAACTAGGAGAACGGAAATGAAAACACTCTTTCTCATGAATAAACGAGAAAGTCCAGGGAAATACGAAATGAGGCATGGGGTCATGAGATGCACGCATATAATACTAAAACCTCCCCTTCCTCCCTCCCGCCGCATTTATTTATTCGCACGTTCCTCATAACAAAGGATGAGCCATAACTCGAGATCCCACCAATCCGCAGTAACAGAGGCCATCAATTTAGATTACCGCCGCGGTAATGGGGCCAAATTTCGCAAAAGTTGTCAAGCCCACTCCAACCCCCAAGGGAGACAACAAATCTTCATCCTCACATTTCGGACACTTTCAAAAATATTTCGACCCCACCGGGGAATGATCAATTTTTTTCGCTTCTCAGGAGTGTCAATTAAGCTTCGAAGAAATCTAAATGAAATGTGATTTTTTTCTGTTTGAGTTTGGGAAAATATACAATAGTAGGAGACTAAGCTAGTTGATATCACTACTCTTGTGACTCGGACTCGTAGAAAAACTCAGATAACATTGAATTCGTATGAACAATCGACCAATATAAACAATTCTATTTCATTTTCCTCAATATGGTAGAAAAGCCGAGGATTAAAGTAGATGGGTAAAAAATAATAAACGTCGACCTGACCGTATTAGCGGTGGTTTTTGTAGACAGTATTATTTCTATACCCATTTTGAAGCTCTTTTTTCTAATTTAGTGTAAGACCAGAGTTACAAATAATTTTACAACGAAACTTGTGTTTTACAGCGAACAGAAAACTTTTAACAGACACATAACACCTTCGGTTCCAAGACTTCTAATTAAACGGAAAACGAGAATTTTGTGATGCACATCTTGGACGCAACCTAATTTTACATAAAAGATGAAATGTAAAAAATACAGTAAGCCGTAATAGGCTTTAGTGGCAAAAAGAAAAAAAATTCCTCAGACAATTTTTCATATCACTCAATGCTTCAAATTATAATACTTTAGATAAGGCATTGCAAATTGAGGGGATCAAAACGCTATCTAATAAGCAAATTTAAATTCACAATTGGTAAAAATTGCTATATTTTTAATTTTTCCATTCCTGAAGTTACTATATCAATGTGCGCTTAATATTACTCACGGAATACATTCACAGCAGCAAAATTTCAGAACCACCAGAAATGGAAGACGGAGAACACTCACCTGAAATAAAATAAAATACATAAATCAGTATACATAGACGTTAAGTAATGCAAGCAACAGGGCAACAGTAATATGTGGCGAGTTGGGTTGTAATGGGAACAAGCAAAACTGCATACTTCAGGTTTCACTCGATCAAATTAATTAGTTTATATGCTAGATGAATAAACTGAGTATATTCCTCCACAGTGATTTCTTAGCGGACAACTTATCAGCACACAGCAACTTAGTGGCATGCCACATGACTGCTTCACGGAGTAGCAAGACGGTCTTCCGCTGTGGGAAAATCTATTGCGGAATCAATTCGTCAAAATTCTGTTCATTCATTATGAACAAAAAGATCTATTAAAAAAAACATGCTGCGAAACAATATCGAGGAGCTGATTATACTCCATAACCTCTATCTGACAATATACACACATTTATTACCACAATAAGTAATCAACGCACCTTGTTTTCTATTTAGCAAGAGAATATTAATTAAAAAGAGTCATTTATAGTAGCAAACAGACCTAAGTTAACATTATATAAACGCTGTTTTCTTTGCATAGGGCCAAAGTTATTTAATTTACTGCCCGCTAGAATAAAAATAAATAAATCCTCAAATATAATGCTAAGACTTGCTAAAGACTGGCTTTTCTCGCAAGAAATAGTTGAAAACTTATTTTGATGTTATTTATCTAAAACACTCATGTATCACTTACTGCATTATTATGTTTTTATTGGCATACATTTTGTTACTTGATGGTGGCTCAATTCTGGTCCTAAGACCTTGGAGACCACCTAAAGCTCCTTCTCTTGTTTTTTTTGTATTCAGTTGTAAAAACAAAATGTAGGAGTAAATCAATTATTGTTATTATTAATATAAAATTCCTCTTCATGAGTCTTCACTCTTGTTCTACGAAAATTGCTGTTATAATCCAATGGGACCTATTTTAGATAAAAAATAAAATACTCACCGAGCATAAAAATGTTACAAGAAGAAAGGATACAAAAGCTAGGTAACCTGATAATTAATAATCTATTCCGAGGCTACGAAGCCACTAGTATAATTATCTACTCATACATTCCTGTCACGCAAAATTTTTATAATTTCGCTAACGATAGATTGATGCCAATTTATTCTCAAATCCACAGTATGGACACGGGGAAGCATTGAAAATAAATAAATTTGCATTATTTTAAAATTAAAGGCCGACACACCGCTGAAACAAATTCCCGGAATCCAGGCGAAGGGGGAAGCATGAATTTTAATGACATTATTTCGTTGCTTGAGCGAGTTAATTTATTTTTCATTGTTTTTAAATAAGCGCGAAATATAACGAAATTAACTGGAGCGCTCCCACGCACGCCGGCCAAATCAAAGGCAGGCCACGCGCGGCGCCATCAAAACCGTGCGAGCGAAAAGAAATATCCTAATGACGCAACGGAATTTCACAACGGCGGTAGCTGAAAAGGGAGGTGCAAGGGAAAGGAGTGTCACGAGATAATGTATATATATATTTTTAGTGTTATTCGTTGAAAAGAAAATTTTGTACTCTGTGGGCCCAAAAAAATTGGATGTACGAGGAAATGTTGTGCGCGAGAATAAATATTTTGTCACACGTCATTGCGAGAGCGAAGACAAAAAGAGAAAGAGAGAAGTAAAAAAAACAAGGCAACATCATTGGAGGTCCTACAGCATACTTCCCTGCCTACCTACCTGCCTTCCAAACAAAATGAGAGGCATACATAAAGAGAAGGTTAGTGCGGTGAGGAATAAAAAATAAATATATTTGTACATAATTTCTGCGTTCGCCCGGGCTCAGATTTTTATTCCTTTCGTCGGGGTGGTGGCACACAAAGGTTTTTTTCAGCGGGAGAGCAGCGGAGGCCCGGTGCGTGCGTGTGAAAAGGACACTCACACTCTACTTTCCCGTCCAGAGTCCGCAGATAATTCGGTATCGCTCGAATATTTATTCCGCCCGCCCCTCCCAGCGCGCCCGAATTTCAGCCGGCGGGAAAATTACATTTTTATCTCGAGCGGCAACTCGTCGCAACAAAGTATTGGCCTCCGGTTGATCATCCCCGTTCCACAACCAATTCTCTCCAACATCACGGTGGTAGCGGCCAAGGGTGGGAACAGGAACTGTAAAAACCAACTGATGTACTTATTTCCTCAGTGTAGGTACTGCAAGTTCTAGTCTTTCATTTTCCTAACCCCCACCCCTTCCTTTAACTGTTATTTGGTCAAGATATTTCACACATACTGCTACACTCGTCCCATAATGTTGCTTGCTAGATTTCCCCATCGTTATCGCTAAATGCGCTATTCTCGGGGCGGTGAAATTAAACATTCATCAAATTTCATCAAATTCTTCTTCTCTCTCACGGAAACAACTACATTGCGTATTAACTCAAATGTTGACAGCACTGTTTAGACATTTTCATGGGTGGAAACGATCGAGCAGGGTAGTGCAATTAAATCATAACTTCAAAAACCTCCCTTCATTGACTTCGCTCTTAAGTACACAATAAGGCCTTCTAACTTTAATTTTATTAAATCCTATTCTCTTCATTCCTTTCCCTCGCTTACTTATCATTGATCTGCCCTCTAACATTACTTCCAACATCCCCTCTCCGCTCAGTACTCGCTCAATGGAACCCTTATGTTTCCTTCTTATCTCACCTAGAAGCTGCCTCTCCTCACCCACCACGTCCAGCACTTCGTCGTTCCTCCTCCTCTCCGTCCACTTCACATTCTCCATTCTTCTCCGCACCCACATCTCCAACTGCCTCTAGTCTTCTCTCGTCCTCCTCCCTCAGTGTCAACCCCACCGTAAAGTCCTACACTCCTGATCAAGCTCTTCGTTAGCCTTTTCTTTATAACTCTTACATGACCATGATTCAATAAGCAACTTTCTGTTCATGTACGCCTCCTTTGCTGACGCAATTCTCTGCCCGATGTCCTTACTGTTGTATCCGTTTTCCTCTAAAGTGCTGCCCAAATGTGTAGTAGAATTACTCTACCTCCTCAGGTTTTTTCCCACCTACTTATAACTTGAGTCTCACAATTCCATCTCTCGATGCTTTACAAAACCGCATAACCTTCGTGAATAGACCATAAATAATGATTTTTGGAACCCTAAGGAAAAGCTAATGCGTAAAGAAGCCATCATACCATCTACAATCACCACCCTATTCACTATCAAAATCTCGAGTGAAACAACGTTCATATCATATACACTGAAATTTCGGAACTGTAGAAGACAAGAGACCCAATCCATGGTCGGGTACAATTAACTCGCACGCGTGGCGCTGCATGATTAATTCAGCGTATTTTTTTTTTTGCACTAGGACCCACGCTTTCACTGAACTTCAATCCCTTCCGTAAACGCGGAAGTCCCTTGGAAAAATATATCGCTACTGCTACTATCTCGCATATTTTTATTTATTCAAATCCATGAACACGTACGACTTAGCTGGAGGAGGAAAATATCCACATCCATTGAAAAAATTGGCGAGTTCCCACAGTTACCTCCATATTCCCTTGTCGAAAAAGAGCTACAACAGCACTCGATGTCCGCACAAGATAATTTTAAAAATAAAGGTTCCGCCATCCTGAGCGCCTCGTCCAATGCTCATCAAAAATTCATATTGGCATTTCGCTACAATACTCTACGACAATCATCAAATAAAACTGAGTTACCCACAACACTAAAAAACAATTGCATTCATGGCATTCCATGGAACAAGTGACTTAATATACGCAGTCACATGCGCGGGTTAATACGTAGGTACACTAAATTTGCTGAACTTCGCCCTGAAAGAACATCATCCTCGGTGAATGCAAATTGTATTCATGTGTAAAATTGTGCATAATCTCTTTTATATCTTTACGATCCTTGATGGTCACAAAAATCAGCACTTATGAACGGATTTGTAGAAGCCACCATTGTGCTAAAATTTCAAAATGTATTGCGCTTAACATTTTAGGCAGGGAAAAGCGAAATCAATGCTTATTTTAATTTTTATGACTCTCGCAGGGTTAATTTCCCATTTCCTTCAATGTAATTGCGCTAGGATATATTGAACTTCTGGTTTTTTGTTATGAGCACCAAGTCACTATTTGAATAGAGTAGGTACGAAATGGCAATACTTTTAACAATGGACGTGGAGAATAGTAAGTTAAATTATTCTTTCTGGGATTAAGGGACTGCGAGGTTCAGCCAAGTGAAGAATTGACAATGGATGCGTAGTGAAAGAATTGCGTGCCAGGATACCATCCGAAATGAGGAGTCCATTAGGGGGAGGAGATGGAGGGAGATGCTTGGGATTCCACAAGAGTCGCCGGAATTTTAGAAAACCCTGGGCAGAAATACCAACGCGCTGGGCAGGAGCGAAAGTAGCGTACGGCAAGGAAATGAACGCCGCGGAAACAAATGCGCAACGAGAGGCGGCGTGTGGCACGGAGTCATCAGGGGCCCGAAAGGGGGAACTACAAATCCCAACGCCACTTGTTTCTCATTTCAGCCGCCAGGTGGTGCGCACGCTACACTCCCATCTCCAAACTCCCTTCCCTCATTGTTTTTTTTCCTCAACTTTTTTTATTTTTTTAAATATATTTTTTACTCAAATTTTTGGGATTCTCCCCGCGCAAAGTGGCGTCTAGCCTTCCAAGTCCCCGGCACGGCGCCGTGGACGGAACGGCCATTATAATGAACTGATTCAGCCTCGTTAACGTCAGTAGACATTACGTCGGCCGGCGAGAGGGGACGCTGAAATCCCTCAAGATACGAAGTCAGATCCGCGCCCAACTATTTCGCCGAGGAAGGGATTTTTAGAATGGGTCCAGAAGGGAGAGGTTTGAGGGTGACAAGGGTGTATGAAATTCGCTTCGGTATAATGAATTTGGAATGCAGGGAGATTTGCTTAACACGCAGGATTTCATGAAAGACGCATTAATAGGTGGAAATTAAACTTAAAATAATATAATACCTACATTAACATTGAAAAATCTACTAAGTCGCATTATATTATAGTCGCGAGGGCCCTCCCTAAAATAACTAACGTTAATTCGGTAATTATATTATAAAAATAAAAAATCAATATGAAATTTAATGATTTAAGGGGCTTTCGCGATAGCTCTGCATTTAATTCGAACGGTATCAGGAAAAGGACACACTTATAGTGACAATAACAAAGGGTTTGAAATAGATAAATGGATCAGGAGATAATAACACAGAATAAATGAAAATAAAAATGGAAAATGTTGATACAAAAATTGAGCGGAGAGCTGCGTCAACCAACCTAATGGCTGTGGAGTAATGAAAATAATGGGAAGCAAATAATCTTCTGTTAGCCTCCTACAAGGCACAACCGATCAAATAAAATTAAGCATCTATAACACCACTTAAATTTTAAATTTATGAACACCGTTAATTGTTGGTATACAGGATAGGTTCCGAGAGAATGTAAATATTACTTTCATCAAACATTGACACACGCTTAATTCTAAAAATAACGGCCAATCGAACCCGACTCCTCTCTTTCAATTTTGGCAGCCAGATTGCACTTACGAGTTCCAATAAAAAGTTTTAATATGACATTTATAACAGTGAAAATACGTAGAAACCGAGGATACTAATTGAATGAACTCATTTTAAATAAAATCTTTAAATAGATATCGGAAGACACGTTTGGGACTTGATTCATTTTGAGTATTTTTCACCTCCAATTAATAACAGTTGTAAAAAATCGGGATACATTAAGATGGGCATTTGTGAATATTCAAGCCGTGACTAAATCAAAATTATTTACGGTACTAGGAAATAATTTTTACTTGTCGAAAACGTAAAGCCTTCCGCTGCCAATGCTTTAAACTATAAATCCAAATATCAGCATTAGAGCCTCAAAATATAACCAATCCCACGCGGAAGAGTAGGATGACAGAAACAAATAAAACAGGTACAAAACATCACCAATCCTCGTTGATAGACTGAATATCCTTCGCTTGGATTGAAAATATAATCGAGCGAAATAATACCTGCATAAAGTGCTAGGAAAAATTATTGGCATTAAATCCCGACTGAAAACACTGCAGGGGCTTCCTATTGATGGAGGACGTTGGATTATTTTCAAATGCGACGGTTGAAAAGGATATAAAAATAATAATTTGAATGAAAAAGAAGAAAAGAGTTGTGGGAGATGGGTCGGAAATATCCGCTTAATTAATCGCAAGGGATGACGGCATGAAGCCCCGGCGGTCAATCACGCCGCGCGCACATTTTTATTTGAGCGGCACTGCACGCCTCTTTCCGACGGCAAGCGCGCGTGGATCGCGGGCGATAGCCGAGGGGTAAAGGGGGTCAGCCGCCCCGGAGGTGGGTTGCGCGCGAATTGGAGGCTTTATTCGTGTGCGAGTACTGCGAGAGAGGGAGGATTATGGGGATGCGTGGAATTGCAGTGCGTGATGGAAAGGTCGCCTATATGATGCTGGCGGATGAAGGTGGGATATATATACATATATACATGTACGTGTGCAGCCCAGAACGAAAGCCGGGCAAGCGGAATATATAAAACACCGCTTATAGACTTTCCCGAAGGTTTTTTTTTTATTTTTGCTGTAAGGTAGCTTAGATAATGTAGATAAATATTGATCTAGTGAAATAGAGCGGTGTAATTTCGAATCAAAAATGACTTGTAGTTGAATTAAAAATAACTTTCACAAAGATAACTTCAAACTCGACCGGTTTCGTAACTGTGCGGTATCGTCTGGAACAAATACAGGAAAGCATGACCTTACATACTACATTGAGTGAGCAGTGGTGGAAGGCATATTCTGTGTAAAGATATACGGGCATATGCTGTCCTCCGTCTGGTATATTTGTCTAAGGAGTGTATGATGTTAGCATAACTTTTAAGGTAAAATAAACCCACCGCTTGACCTACGACCAAGGTTTCGACGCGTCACGTAATCATCTGGTGTAAATGGCGTGGCACGTCGACGCGAACAATGTCCTTCGCCAATAGTGATAACACATCTGCAGGTAAATAGTACCTACACGTTAAAAGAATCATGCTGAATCAACTTACAAGTGTACACCAGCAACATTTGAAAAAAGTATATAGCAGATGCATACAGTAAATACGGTAGCGGACAAGCATCAACAACTTTCACTCCATGGTTTCATATTTATCGTATACCCCGTGGTTTTCCCGCTATGGGCGTTTCTGTGTACACACAGTAAAACATTCAGCAGATTCCGACCACAATACAATCATCTCAAAATTTCTGGTATCGTCGTTTCTTATCCTTGAAATTCTGAAAGAACCCCGCACCCTATGCCATACTTACAGTTCAACTTACTTTCATATTTATGATACACATGCGTTCATACTTACAACACTAACGCATCGCATTTTCATTGACTGGAAATATGCGCAACTTGTGTATAAACTGTGAATAATATGAGGTTTTGAATACCACTTTCAGAAGGTCTGAAAAGTGAACATCCACATTTTCGAAAAATATTTTGGGGCCTAGCAATTTGTTGCATTCAATAATATGGTTTGATGATGATATTATGCGTAGAATAAGGTTGTAGCAAACTTTCGCCGTTTCAATGAATAGAAAGTACATAGATTTTTACTCCATTTAATTAACTAAGTGCCTTTTTCATAAACGTAATAATATACGTCACGCAGTTACTTATTCCGAGGATAAATTTAACTTTCATCGGTTAATTTTTTGGTAACTTTGCGAACTTACCATGTGATAAGTGAAGGGGATGACGGATATGATAGTTTTCAGACCACTGAGGAAACAAATGCATTTTCGCATCGACTGCGGGAGATCTAATTATGAGCTGAGTTTTAAGCTGCAGAATAGAAAGCTCAAGGACCGATTCCCATTGCACGGAATTATATCGGCTGTGTTCCACTCCCCTTCACAACCTCGGGGTGGGCAGAAAATCGCAGAAAATGAAGTCAGGATTCAATTTGAAAAGAAGAATTGAAAAAAAAGCCAATTAATGCGAGGAAAAATATGAAGCGAGCCCGGCGTGGTCACTCACTGCTATTATTTGTCTACTTTTGCTCTTTGTTCGGGTATGATTTATTCGGAGGCTACGCGAAGTATTTTTTAAACCGAAGTACGTACCTCGCAAAAACGAGAAGTGTGTAAGCCTCACGGACGGGGGAATTTTAATTAAACTTTTCAGGAAATAATTGAAAAAATACCATCCGATTGCGGTTATGAAAATGCTACGATTAAAAAAAAAGAAGAAAATCACTCACGACCCGCAATGGGACACGGAGAGAAAAAGATATATTCACTTTTTTTCCCGGGAATCACTCGTCGTTGAAATGAATAACAGAATGTACTCGGGAGTTCTACGAATATCGGGGATGGCAACACGCAAAAATGTTTCAACAAAAAAATCAGTTAATGCGATCGTATGGATGCATAATTCATCAGAGACAGATAATAAGAAAAAAGAAATCCCGGTAGCACGCTTCAAGGCACAGGTTAAATAATTTTTAGATTAAATTAACGGAATGGCGATCGTGGAAATATTAGAGGAATTCGATATTTACTGCTTTCGTGGCCATTAAATACAACTGTTATGCAAGCTGTTAAGGACTAAGTACATCGTTATTAAAAAAGTAAAGTATTTGACTACATTATTAATGTCCCTACCTGGTAAATATTAACATCACATCATATAAGATGATAAAGTAAATAATATGACTTTTTTTAGTCCTGGCTTCATTTCAACGATTTTTAACCACATGTGTATCTATTGAGGGACAACAACAATTACAATGAGTAATTTGAATTCCAGAATAAACTCCGTATGCGTATGGATAATCTAATGACGAAAATATTGAAATATGACATCTTATTTGAACTACAATTCTTCAGTTTACAATCCAAATAAGGCATAATTAGGTATGTTCCACGTCAACATGGTCCGGCTGAAAAACTTATGCTTTGAATTCAATTAGAACAATTGTACTATTAAGTCACGATTAAAAAAACAATATGAGTTCAATCAACAATTAAGACAAAGAAAGGTTAACTACATTCGAAACTAAAAGAAACGCGAGCGAAAAATTAAATCACGAATATGTTGAAAGGCTATTTTTTTCGACTCAATTCTTCAATCGACAACACGATAAATGGATAGAACTACATACTATTAATCAGTGAACCAAATGGAAGATTCAACCCTTGAATTCGATCAAAACAAAAATCATAGTAAAATTTATGACTTCGCAAACACCATTCCGGCTTCATTCACACATTACGTCATAATAAGGTCAACTATATGCGAATTTTAAGCCTAGCTCAGGGGTCCATAGACGGTAGTAACATTTTCGCCCCTGGTTCCTCATTACTGCCCAGTTTCCGTGATAGATTCCATTAGCAAACGACGATTATAATGAGTTTGGTATCGTCGATGAGATTAACTCCTCATTGATCCGGGGAATTAGGTGCTTTTCATGCAAATTTATACGAACTGGATGTCAGGTAGATCCTCTTTTGTAATTATCCACGAGGTTGAAACTGCTGGCAACATGACCGCGAAAGAGAGTGGAAGCTAGACCCATAGTTCCCGCCTCCGTCCCAACGATACTGAATCTCCCGACGCTTAATGACCTCAGAGGAGGCCGCGTGAATAGTTAAAATTTAGCCCGCCATGGACTGCCAGCTATTCTTAAAGAGAATGGACATAGTCGGAATATTACACACACTACGGGTTTCTAACCATGAACATCTCTCCTGGGTATATTCTCCGAGAGAGAGAGAGAAAGAGAGACCCTAGCCTCCACCGGTCCATTATAGAACAAAGTGAGGGGTGGTTAAGACAGTGCGGTATCATAGAATGTAATTTTCAAAAAAATCATTCATGTGACTAGTAATGTACACAAAAGTGACCACTCTAATATCAAGCTGACTAATACTAATTTCCTAGTAGATTTCAAAATTTTCCACACCACCCGAAAATGTGCGTTTTAGTAAGCTCATAAAGCATGCTGATCGACGAAAAATATTCATGACCCCTAGGACGAAGTGCATTTTTGACGAATTAAACTGTAAATAGAGCATCTTCGCCGGCCTCGGTGGCGGTGGGGTAAAGTCTTCGCCTGCCAAACCGTAGGTCGCGGTTCGAATTCCGCCTGGGTAGATGGTCCCTATCCAGGTCATGAATGTATGTGTCGTGCTTTGTTAATCCTCCGTTGTAAAGAACACTACATATGAGTTTACTACTGTTTACAGAGAAGTTGAAAATAAAATAAAAAATAAATCTTCAAATAATTGTATTCATATTTACCGCCGGTTTTACCTAAATATATCTTCAATTCATAATCGAGTAAACGCGAGCTTCCCGTAAGAACTTAAATGGACACTTACAACATAATTCTCTAACACGTCTACACTTTAAACGAACGTTTTTCTGTATAGAATAACGTGTACGTTTTTCTAGCATACACTAAATCACAGCGAATACTATTTGAACATCCGATTATGATCGCTCATCTATAATAATAATCGCTCATCTATTTCGTTCCTTTAGTCAGAGATGAATAAGACGAAGAGACAGCCTAGTGGGACATTTCAATGCTTCGTGCATTTATTCCCGCCGCACTTGTGACTGAACAGTACATCCAATTCACTACGTGGACTAATATCGGCATTGAGGAACATTTTCCTACTTGAGATGCGGTTAGCAGTTGGCAAGGGCCTGCTCCAATCATAAACCAGAAAATTTTGAAATGAATGCTTAACTTTTGAGATGAAAATGTGACTGAAAATCGAAGAAAAATTCGACCGATCAAGTGGGAATGACAATCCCTCTTAATTTGTGGATACTAAAAGATTTCCATCATCCGCCAACTCACATATTCCCCGGTGACTCCTAGGCGAACGTGCACAACCATGGTGGGCCTTCATCATTCTTTTTATTTCATTTCATTATTTTGGGAGGGCAAAGCCGAATAAAATTTTCCCACGAGACACTCGTCACCCTTTCGTTTCAATGCTTTATGCGTTGGCTCCCGCTACACTCGAGCACATGCTGGAACATTTCAACATATCCTTGACCAGAGATTGAAAGATTGACCACAGCACTCGACGGGGAGAACTCGTACACTATACACGGCGGGAGGGTCGAGAGATAGGTAAGTATAGCGATCTCCTGAGGGGGGTCCCGTATAAGCCCCTCAGCAAAAAAAGCCCACTCTTGAGGGCGTCAGCCGGAAACAAATGCAATGTAGGTACTAGTGTATCCGTAAACGTCAAGTGATACTTGGAGGGGTTAAAAAAAGGTCATACGGTATGAGAAGATAGATAAAAAAATGATGAAAATAGCCATTACAAGTGCGGGAATAAATGTATTTATTTCGCCGACCGAGTGTTATAACCTTGGGAGCAAAAGCGCCCGTGCATGGGGCCAGATATGATGATAATCATCCCTCACGATACAACGCGTATTCCCAATAGAAATTCTCGCCATGGCAAACGGAACGGATTTCCCAGCGGGCAGAGTGCACCGTGGACCAACGGTCGGAAGGATACAGCGGCGGGAGGAGGAGGACGAGGGGGCGCAGGGATGGACAGGGGGATAAAAAATAAATGACCGGCCGGGACTTTAAACCGGCTATAAAAGAAGAGTTATTCGTTCCGAGCGAAATAATAAATAAATAAAAATATACACACCCAGGGCAGCTCGGATCACGTGAGCCCTGGATACATCCTGTAGCTTTCCATCCCCCTGGTATTCCCATTGTGAACGCCCCCATTCTTCACTGCTACAGCGCAGTCGACACAATCCGGTACTGGCGGTAGCATTGCAACAATATCCTCACGTTATTGAACAGGTACTGAAGATGACATCACGATGCTCAGCAATTGAAAACCTTCCACAAATTTAATTTGCGACAAGAGCACATTCAAAGGCTAGTTGATTTCGTTGAAACTCGAGGCGGTGCGAAAGAAATTAAGGGTTGACGCAAAAGTTGTTCGACACCAACTTAATCAGCGGGGACAGAAAAAAAATATTTCGGAGAAAGTTTTAGAGAAGAAATACGTAGGTGTGAAAAGATTAGCTGCAGAGAGAATTGAGTGGAGAGCTGCGTCAAACCAATCTTAGAATTGTTGATGATGAGTTGTAGTGGCGCAGCGAGGGGGGGTTTTGGGGGTTAAATCTCCCCAGAGCTCAGAAATTTTTTTAAAAGTTTAATCCATTTTATTTTATTGGATTGATATTACTAATATAATAGTGTAAATATTAATAAAACATCCCTCAGGAAGCCGTAAAACTCACCATTTTGAACCGTTTATCTTAAAATTCCGCAATTTATTAATCTCGCACCTACCGCTTATCCTGGTGGGTATTCCATACCCCCACACACCCCGGTATTAGTTGCACCTAAACCCCCCCAGCCTTAATTTCTAGCTGCGCCCCTGATGAGTAGTGATGATGATGATGATGACGAAGAAATAATGGTCACATTATCATGAATTCGGCAAATCGAATGTACGCTAGATTCCTGCGTAAATGTAACGTAGTCCGTCGCCTGCGCTGTCACATACCATCGCCTCCGACCCTAGCTTTCCGCTCTCGCCTCTGACGGGCATAATTTTCAACCATTCGAGGTGAGCGGTGGAAGGGCTTAGTCTCATTTCGCATGCTCAGTGTCGCCCGCGGGCATGTACAGCCCGCAAAAGCGTGTGCAAATGAGAAAGAAAGGACGACAAAATGGAAATTATAAAATGCATGAGCACGGGCTGTGGGATCACGGCTGACTTACAGGGCAGGGAGACGTGAGGGCTCTCCCAACTGGCCTACGTGCTTTCCGCTTGAATCCACAGCCACGACTAATATTTTTCATTTCTTCGGTTTATAATAGAAAAAAAATATTCTCGAGCATATCACGTATATTTTGGACATATTGCTATGCATGCAAATTTTTGTGGCTGTGAAATTTCGGTAAGTATAGCACATCTCCAAAACAAAGTGGTGGTACTCGAAGACTGGTTGGGATAGCTAAGTGTGGAGCTCATTCCTAACTAACAAGGCGAGTGCCAGGGTTGGGAAATGAAGTTCGGAGTGGGACTGCATGTGTTCGCAGCACTACCACATAGTATTACAACGCCCCAGACTAGATGGCCAGCCATTCACGAGAAATACGCTCCGAAAATTTCAGTCCTGCAGCATACCGGGTGTTTATAAATGAATATCGGGGTTTTAACCCTTTATAATATTTATTACATCATACTTACAGTTATAAATTATTTGTCAAATGAAAGAGCAACTCAAAATTTTTTGTTATTTAGCATCAACGCGCATGTGCGTGAATTGTTTCCGCTGCAATCCGATAGAAAGCGGTAGTAGCGACCACGGATTACCTGCCAACTTCACCATGGAAATGTTGTTTCATTACTATGATGATTTTCTGGATCATGTTGTCCTCAGTGATGAATCGACCTTTCATCTCAGTGAACATGTAAACACTCATAATTTGCGTATCTGTGGTTACTGTGCAACATACGTTGCACAGTAACAACAGATTGTCTTTGCAAACTGTAAAACACAAAACGCTTTATGTTCACTAGTCGCCATCTTTGCTATTACCGCTTTCTAGCGGATCGCGGCGGAAACATTTCACGCACATGTGCATTGCAGCTAAATAACAGAACTTTTTGAGTTGCTCTTTCATGTGATATATAATATATAACTGTAAGCATAATGTAATAAATATTATAAATCGTTAAAACCCCGATGTTCATTTCTAAACACCCCATATAATACCATGCATCCCGTCCCTCATCCGAATGGAATGGTGGCGTAAGTAGTTAGCTGGCAGGAAAAGAAAGACGAATGTTTCGTGTTCAAATCCTCAACCAGACTTCTTTTTCATAATTCCGAATTTTCAAATCCTTGTTCACTTCATTTATCAATACGTTAATTGAATATAACATCTAGTCCATTCATCTAATCTTATGTATGGGACATTGTGACACCATAGGGTAGCGCTGCAAACACGCGCTGCCCCACTACGAACTTCATTTCCCAACCCTGGAATTCTCCAGGTAACTCTGCATTTCTATGAACATTAGGATCTCGTGACCCTGTCGAAAAGGAAGCGTTCGGGGAAGTGTCCGGGTAGTGTTGCGGGAGTGTTCAGGAAGCGTTTAACGGTACGTGAACGCTTCCCGGCAGCTTCCCGAACACTTCCTCAACACTACCTGACTGTCGACCCTTCGCTTGCCGAACACTTCCTCGCCACTTCGTGGTTGAAACACTTCCCGGACGTTTCCCCGACACTCCCGGAACGCTTCCGAAGCGTGGGAAACACTTCCTCGACGCTCCCTGGACGTTTCCCCGACACTCGACCGCGACCGTTGTCGACACTCCCCGAACGCTTCCGAAACACTTCCGCGGAAGCGTTCCAAGTGGGCCATAATCTGCTTCCCGAACACTTCCGCGACACCTCCTCAACGCTACCCCAACACTTGCCCGCCACTTCCCGAACACTCCGTCCGACGCTTCCCCAACACTTCCTCAACACTTCCGTTTCGCCTGGGGAGTCGGGGGGATTCCTGCCGTTCTGCGTATGACACCTTTTCACTACCTTTCCCGTCCTCGCCTACCGAATATTATGCTGTGTAACACATCCCCTACCCTCAGGACACGACCCATCAAAACCCTCCACAGGTAACGCCTGTACATTCAGCTTCATAAGGTACGGTTACCACGCAGAATAGGGTAGTATCCTTCATAAAAGAAAACGAAATGCATTGATTGCGATTCCTTACTCGACATTAGTGTATTCATAATATACAAATTATTTGGTTTTATAAATCCCAGTATAGAGGAATGGCAATGGTCAATTTTAACCTCATTTCAAAAAGGCCAGATTGGCGCCCATGCGATGCCACTCCAAGTGACGTCACAGGGACACAGTTTCTCTACGAGTAGATAGGAGTTTTACATCGTCTGAGATTACCAATGCATGCATGAGTCACAGAGCTCAGGTAAACATCTCTTAATAATCACACATTAAAAATACCTAAGTTCGGAAACTTTCCTTTGTTTGATAGGGGAATAATAATCCTAATTTAAGCCAAGCGTTACCTGCTAGCAGGGTAATCAGCTACCTGATAGCAGCCTGCGTCGTATCAGCGCTCTAAGCCTCGCCCCAAGGTCACCTCAGACGGCGACAGCTGGAACCAGAATGTCGTCACATGGGTTTTTCCCATCATTCCTACTTAGCCGTCGCGTTTTCGCGCGCTTGAAATTTTTCACTTTTCGTTTAATCGCGAAATATAGATATCGTCATTCGAAATTCTAAAAGCGTGAAATGCGTACTCACGGAGAAATAATCTTCCGATTTAGGCAATAGAAAAATAATAGGCAACCACCATAATATGAGGTATCATATGCTCCATCACTCTCTCACTCACCCAGCGATTCAACCAGAATATTAGTTTGGATAGGTGAGGGTAAGACCCAACCCAGACTACGTCTACAGTGGTGTGATTATGAAGCTTGTCAGGGAAGCTTAGTTACTTTACCCTGCCCACCTACCACCACGAGGATATTTGCAGAAGCAGTTACATAAAATAGCGAAAATACGAATCAAAATCTAGGATAAATCTATAAGATTCATGCGGCGAAGTTATTTATTTTTAAACATCTACGTCTATGGATCATATTCCCTCACATTCTTAAAATCAACATACTTAATTGATACGATTTCGTAATACGGACATCCATGTAAGTAATCATTTTCATCTATCAGGCAACCGTGTAGGCTAAAATACATACATGATGGCTTGATGAGGACACTCATCGAGGGACAAGAGGATGGCAAGAGCATAAAGGGAAGGCCTCGAATATAATATATAGAACAGGTGAAGAAGTAAAAGATAAACAAGAAATACGCAGCTGTGAAAATACAGTGGAACTTGGTTATAACGGCATCGGCTGTAACGTCAACTCGGGTTTAACGTCACATTTAATACAGACCAGCCAAAATAAAACATTTTATGTTGTACGAAAACCCATTTATATCGTCAACTAATACTGCGACGCTCGGGTATAGCGTCAAAAATTTTGCGATTCTTAGGTTGCAAAAGTGGTAGTGTGATTTTATTATGTCCCAAAGTGCATAGAAACCATGTGTAGAAACATCAAAAGCAAAATCAGGTCACAAGCTAGACGTTGAGCTGGCGACGGGATGCAACTCTTTTGTTTAATTGGTGTCTGGAGAGAGCGGGGGCTGTCCCACATACCTGGGTCTTATCCCTTCCCACCCCTACATTCTACTTGGTCACTGACACAGGCACACTGTATTGTATTGTTTGTTTCGTTAGTTACGGTAGATCATCAGTCACATTACAGTAAACAGTGTTGTATATAGCAGAACATTTGCGTTTTCACTTTGTCCTTTCACTCAGATTAAAGGATGCTTTTTTTATTACGTCACTCGGATATGACGTTAAAAATCGTCTGGTCCCTTTGATGACGTTATAACCAAGTTCAACTGTAGCACCTAACAGGAGAATTGGATGGAGAGCTAAGCCAAACGAATCTTAGGATATTGACCTTTGGACGAGTGATGATGAAAATAAATATCAAGCCAACCAAATATACCTCTTCCAGCCACTTAATTGAAAACCTATAAAACATACAGGGAGATCTCATTTTAGTGTTTCAGTTGATGAAGTTTAATTAACGGGTCAAAATAGGGCGGTTTTCTATTATTGTTTTACTGCCTAAATCGAAAGACTATTACTCCTGGGGGACGTATTTCACGCTTATAGATTTTAAATGACGATATCTATTTTTCGCGATTTAATGAAAAGTGAAAATTTGCAAGCGCGCGTAAACGCGACGGATTAGTATGAATGCTGGAAAAAGTCCATGTGACGTCCGGCTGCTGCTGTGTTAGGCCACCTGGAGAGGCTATGAACACCGCTACGATGCAGGTTGCTTGCTGCTGAGCATGGCGGTAGCGTTGAGTACCTGCTAGCAGGTAGCGCTTGGCTTAAATAAGGATTATTAACACCATATCAAACGAAGGAAACTTTCCGACTAAAAGCAATTTTCATAGGTGATTATTCAGAGATATTTCCCTGAGCTCTGTGCCTAATGCATGCATTGGTAATCTCGGACGATGTAAAAATCCTTTCTACTCGCTAAGCATCAAGGTCCCTGTGACGCCACGTGTAGTGGCATCAAATTGGCGCCCATCTGGCCGTTTTCAAATGCTGTTAAAAATTGACCATTAACATTCGTCTAAATTGGGATTCCTAAAACAAAATAAATTTTATATTATGAATAAACTAATGGTAGGTAACGAATCGCAATCAATGCATTTCGTTTTCTTTGATGAAGGAAAGTAAACTATTTCCATTTACCTATTTTTTTAATTTCTAATAAATCGCTCCAGATTGGCCCGAAGCATACCTACTTACATGATTAACATTAATGTCACGCAAGATAGGAAAATTCCACAGGATTACGAACGCCCATTAGAGTTTTAACGAGGAATTCGACAACTTGTTTCTACGATAACATCAATTCAATTTTGCTTCGATTGACAAGGAAAGTGATACGTGGTTTGTAAAGCATCATGCAGACCTAGATGTGATTTTTTTTGTTCTGCCACCTTGCGTGCAATTCTCGTCTTTTGTTTGTGGCACACTCCTTCAACGAAAAGAATCCGAGCTCACGCAGGTGGGTGCGTGGGCGAATACTTCAAGTCGTGTGCGACATTATGCACTCGGAATCCCGCCCCGAAATGGCGCCACAATGCGTTCTCAACGAACGCGGAAATGAAGGCGACACGTGGTACGTGAGGAAAAATCCCTGGCATGGGCACGGGAGATGTGAAGCAAAGCCTTTTCCTTTTTCCTTCAGTATTATCATCACATTTTTTACGTCATCCCGGGTGAAAAAATGACTGTCTCGTCCCGTCACGTCCATTCTTTTTTTTCATTATTCTCCTCCTCCTTTCCTCTGTCTCATGTAAAAAATAAACCTCGGCTTACATTAACGCATGCTCTTTCGTATGCATTCGTGGGCGTACGTTGTCATAATTTCATGGATAAAACTTAATATTTCAGGGATAATCCTACAGCTCATGCATGAAAAAATTATGTGAATGCATTATTCTTACTCACGGCCGCCTGTCATCCTTCTCCATTTATCCTAGATTACACATGCGGTTTTTTCAGTAATCCTTTAATATTTACTCTGTTCAAGTAAAAATTAGTGTTTGGTTAACATAGGAAAACCTAGCACTCTTCATAAATGCGAAATAAAGACTTGTCTCCCCCTATTTCACTAAGGCAGTCCGATTTTCGCTAATGAAACTAAGTTAAGATTAGGTACGGATTATTTAGGGGCTGGAGCAATTGAAAAATTGGTAGGAAATCAAAAGCTACGAAAGGTAACGACCAAATCAAGTCATCATAATGTCTTTTTTTAAACTACTCTCTAGTTGAACGTTAAAAATACAAACTCGTAACCTCAAGGGGAGTAGTATCTAGTTTCATTTATGAAAATTGCCCTTTTCGAGTGGAGTGAAAATTTATGACGTCAGATTAGCGTTCTCAAATCTAGGATCGTCAAAATAACAAAAGATCTCAAATTTTGATTGAATTCATTAATTACTCTATGATAAATAAATTAAATGGATTAACAGTTTCAGAGGTAAAAAAATATTCCGAATTATACGTTCTCTGATTGGAAAAATTTTCTTATTTTTCAAGAACGTACACAATAGCATGCCTTCACGCCACGTGAAAGCAACTCAACTACAGATAATTTGTAGGTTATTATGAGCAAGTAGATTATGCTGTACATTATTATTATTATTATTACTATAGTACTCTACCAATTAAGGTAGGTTTCCATGGAGTATTCAAGAAGTGATCTGGGAGCCTCCCTTTCCTTCCAGCACTGCCTTCTTTAATTCACTGGAAGGCCTACTCTCTTTCAATTCATCTAAAAATCCTATTCTTTTCCTTCCTCTCCCTCGTTTCCCTAACATTTGGTTGTACTCCATGTTTACAGGGAAGAGATAGTTGGTAGGGTTCCCTACTTTCATTCCAACAGTGTTTTTCACGTGACACCATCACGTGGACTACCTTTCGTCTGGCTCCTACCCTTCGACCTATCTGGCATGGGTGGCCCTACCGTGAATAATTTAGAATTAATCCCGCCAGTGCAGCTCTAGGGGTCAGATCCTGTACATTACGTTTTGAAATTGGGGAGGAAAAAGATAAGAGGAAAGAACAGGATATGAGAACACAAATTATCTGTTTTTCGCTATGGTCATCACTGAAATATTGATCCCTAGAAGTGGGCATTACATTCTTCTATGAATAGGACGCATAGCTCCCACTCGATTACCTGAAAATTAGCTTAGTGCCCGATCGTTTTTTAATTACTGCTTGATAGCCCGGTCACATTAGCCCATAAAAAGGGGGTACCCTTGCATAAATTGCCAACAAGCTGAAAATTTCCAGGTACGTTAGGAATACCACTCAATTAATATCCTGAAAAGTCCCCATCGATCACGTGTGTTCCAAAATGTTTATTCAAGGTCAAAGGTCACAAAAATGGGTTTTTTGGATTTTTCGGCCAAACGGTTGGTTTTACGATAAAAATTGCTCAGTTCAAAATTGCAGAGCAGTTAATTTTCTACAAAATTGTCATCATACTTTTTTCTCTAAGGTTTATCATTTCTGAGATAGAGCCATTCGAAATTACCCGTAACTGTATTCTCAGTAATATGCATAACTATATCATTGCGCTCTCTGAACATTATTGGACACGGTTTTCTATTATTGTTTTATTGCCTAAATCGAAAGATTATTACTCCTGGAGTAAGTATTTCAAGATTTTAGATTTTTTAATGACGATATCTATTTTTCGTGATTAAATGAAAAGTGAAAAATTTCAAGCGCGCGAAACCGCGACGGCTAATTATGAATGCTGGGAAAAGCCCGTGTGACGTCATTCTGGTTCCCGCTGTCGCCGTGTGAGATGACCTAGGCGCGAGGCTTAGAGCTCTGATATGATGCAGGCTGCTAGCAGGTAGCAGAGTACCCTGCTAGCAGGTAGCGCTTGGCAAGGATTATGAATACCTTATCAAACGAAGGAAACTTTCCGACCATAGGCAGTTTTAATAAGTGATTATTAATAGATGTTTCCCTGAGCTCTGTGGCTCGTGCATGCATTGGTAACCTCAGACGATGTAAAACTCCTATCTACTCGTATAAAATCTAGGTTCCTGTGACGTCACGTGGAATGGCATCGCATGGGCGCCAATCTGGCCCTTTTTAAATGCGGTTAAAATTGACCATTGCCATTCGTTTAAACTGGGATTTCTAAAACCAAATAATTTTAATATTATGAACACACTAATGATGAGTAACGAATCGCAATCCATGCCTTTCGTTTTCTTTGATGAAGGAAACTACCCTGTTCGGACAGGGAAAAAATAATGCGTAAGGTTTATTTATATTTATGTGGCGGCTGTAAGGGTACCATGTAGTTGTAAATATAAGCTCTGGGAGTTATAGCCAGCAGTATGAAGCTCGTTCTACCGCATGCAAAGAGGTTACGCAAAAAAATAAATATGAACAGGCAGAAGCAAATGAGGAGTGAAGGGAGATCTTGGGGGTCAGCGTGAAGGGAGGGAGTTGAGAGAAGAGGAAGGGTGGGAAAAGTGAAAACGCGAAAAAGAAAGTAGATAGAGCAACCGCAATACACGATAAATACACATAATTCCCTGTGAGCAACCACTAGGGTGATCGGCAGGGGTGGGTCAATCATCAGAATGCAGCAGCACCCATGAGGATCCCCACAGACACACCACATGGTCATAAAAATAGTATGCATACCGATGAATAATACGAGAGTATTCATACAAAAACAAACCTTGCCTAAGGTTAGTAATTCGCTAACGATATCCATATGGTGAGTCATTAATAATAATAATTTATTACTCCTACATTTTGTTTTCACATCTGAATACAGGAAAAAAAACAAGAGAAGGAGCTTTAGGTGGTCTGCAATGTCATAGGACCAGAATTGAGCCACCATCAAGAAACTAAATGTATGCCAATAAAAACATAATAATGCAGTAAATAATACATGAGTGCTTTAGATAAAAATATCATCAAAATAAATTTTCAACTAATTCTGGCGAGAAAAGCCAGTCTTTAGCAAGTCTTAACATTACATTTGAGGTTTTATTTTTTTAATTCTAGCGGGCAGTAAAGAAAACTTTGGCCCCATGTAAAGAAAACAGCGTTTATATAAAGTTAACTTGGATCTGTTTCCTTCTATAAATGACTCAGTCCTTAAATTATATTTATATTTGTCACATCCACTCGGCATATTTCCACTTCCGGCAAAAAACAAAATAATCACTTTGAATAAATACAAATGCCTTAGTGGCAACAAATTTAGGGCCTTAAAAAACGGAAATGATTGCTGATAGTAATCTTTAGACAACATTACCCTAATTATTTTTTTGCAAAACGAGTGCACACTTAAATGTGCTCATGTATGCACTCACCCAGCAGATTATACCATAAGAAATTTCAGAAAGAACAAGAGCAATTACTTCATACGTCAACAGTGGGACGAATTCTTCAGATGAACTACCTGATGATATATTTAAATCTTACGAGACTTATCGGAAAGGATCAAAAATTGATTGATAAAAAATGATTTCGTGCCATAAGTTCATAAAAAAAGAAAAATATTCAGCTAATTACATTGTAATGAGATAGATGAAGGCCGTGTCAGTAAAATTCAGCCACCAAATACTACCCCAAATGTGATATGCGATACACGTCCCACAAAAGATACGAATCGTGGCCAAGTGGAGGGTTGAATATGGTATGTTGGGAGATGAAGACGGAATATGACGCTATATCCGACGGTGTTCTGAATTCCGGCATCAAATTCATCATTACAATGAAAAACGAATCGGTCTCTAACTTTATAATTCATGCGGCGATTGAACTGCTTGGTCCTAGACCTAATAGGTATACTAAATGAAAATAAAAGGCTTTCCGGGTATAAGTTAGTTACCCGGTTTCAGTCACCCAGTGCGTTTTGACATATATAAGGACAAGAATAATTCCTTCCTATTAATAATGACTCGAGCCTAATTTACAGTACAAATGAAGGTAAAATTGCAACGCTAGATTCCGGAGCATATACGTAGTATTTTTTGTAGCGGCCTATTTCTTTTATTGATGAGAATTGGTAGTCTGGGTGGAGAATTATTCCTCTGCCCTATGTCTCTGTGAAACGAAAGTATTAAAAACTCCCTTACACAAGGGTATAATGCCGCTTAGTATTTACATGGTGGCTGAGATGCCATCGTATAGATGTAACTATAGAATCGGAGAAAGCCAAGTACATGCTTAGTAGGCTACACGCAGTAGGCTACGAATGAAAAAAGCGTTTTTCCAGAAGTTTAATAGCATCAAAATAATTTCTTTCCTAACATAATATATTTCTGAGGGTGCATTTTATTGTTCAGTGGACCGAAAGCCATTCCCTTATCCTCGGTCTTGGGCTTCATTGATAACTCCAAAAAGAAATCTTTCACACGGAAAGAAATGCGATTCATGAAATATCTAGTCCACTTATATCTGCATAGCGGCTAAGAGACTATCCTCTAAATTCACACGTTGAGTCAGAAAGAGTTGAGTATAAGGACATTTACAAAACGAGGATAAAAACGTAACACACCGATCCTGGTTGAAACTCTTCTTGGTAGAATCGCAGCAATCATCTCTGAAATTACCAGAATCCTAGCGTATGTCACCATACCCAGTTATATGAAACAGAAACTGGGTAGCGGCTGCCTTGTTAACTTTACCCGACAACGGCTTAAGGGCCTGTCAAGTGCTACTTAACCCTCTCCCTATTGAAGTTTAAATGCCTCATTCTCCGCTCCGTCATAACCCGGCCGAAACCGGCCGCCGCCATTTAAGTCGCTCCTTCATAAACCGGCCGAATCCGCCCGGCTTGGTCTGCTCTGTTTGAGGCAGCCTTTTGAGCTTCATAGGCATCTGTTTTATCTTGAGAGTGTTTATCTTTGCTAGCACAAGCATCCTTCCTATCTCTCATTTCATTAAGAAGAAGCAGAACGTCGTCACCATGAGCTAAAATCCCAAGACAATAAGGTGCTTTGTTCCAGCGTGGCACATTAACTGAGAAGTTGTTTAAGCTCTTACGATGGGATTTTTAGGAGGGCCAGTTTTGAAATGGTGTGATACGAAAACCCTAGGCCTGCCCTGTGTTATTTAGAGTGACTGTCACATCTAATGACGATATTTCTTTCTGTGTGGTCACACACAAGCTCACGCTTTTCCTATCTCACATGGCAAGGAGGCGAAGCTCAGCTGGTCAGCTCAAATGAAAAGAAAATTAATCCCACTCAGTTCTGTTTGTGGGTGGTCACAGGCACTCTCACACTTTTCCTATCTCATATGGCGAGGAGGCAAAGCTCAGCTCAAATGAAAAGAAACCTAATGCCCCTCAGTTCTGACCATGGCTTGGTTAAGTGAGGATGCTATCGCAGAAGAAGTGAACAGAAGCGAATTTTCGAGTGATTCAGATGGTTCTAGTTGTTTGAATGGAGAAGAAGGATACAGTGATAGTGTCAGATCAGGTGATGTACCATTGGAGGATGACGTTACCCCAAGCACGAGCGATTTAAAAGGTGATGATCAAGTGCATGACTCTTGGAGAAACACCCTGATTTTTGAAGAACCGTCGGAGTTCAAAGAAGAGAGAGGGCATATTCATAATTTGGCGATAGGTGAAAATGAATTTTCCTTCCTAAAATATATGCTAGGGGGCGAAGTTTTTTTTCACAACATTGTCAAGAACACAAACAAATATGCAGAACATCTTCAACATTCCTCAGGAAAGGCTGACAAAGACTGGGTAGATGGTACGTGCGATGAAATGGTGGCATACATTGGAGTGCTAGTATACATGGGAATATTCGATTTGCCTGAAAGCAAGGATTACTGACATAGCCAAAATATTGACTGCTCAATTGTTCGTGACTGTATGACCTTTGGAAGATGGACAAACATTTCAAAATATTTCCATATTAGTGATATAACTCAGGAAAAAAACAGGGAGAGGAGGGTTTTGATGTATTGCATAAAATTAGGCCGGTTCTTGATGTAATGGAAACTTTTCAGCAAAAGTATAAACCGGTAGAGAATTAAGTGTTGACGAGGCGATGGTTGCTTTTAAAGGACGTCATAAAATTAAACAATACATCTAAGGAAAGCCAACGAAGTGGGGATTTAAAGTTTGGGTTTTAGCAAGCTCCCATGGCTACGTTCTGCAGGTAAATGTGTACTTAGGGAAAAAAGATAAAAGAAATCGTAAAATGTTTCTTGGGACGCATGTTGTAATGAATTTAATGAAAAACTATTTAGGGAAAAATCATCATTTGTACTTTGATAGCTTTTTTTCGAGTGTGTCTCTCATGAAATTACTACTTATGAATAACACATACGCATGCGCTACTACAAGATCATCTCGTATAGAATGGCCTCAAATACTAGGCATGGAGTAACACAGAAGAATTTTCGTTTAGCACTTTACAGGCAGATGATAGGGAAATTCTCCTCGCGTAAAGTAGTGGGACGTAAAAGAATCCTTCCGATGGGCACATTTTCACAGAGACAGCAACCCTCTTTTGTAAAGATCGTGGAGAGAAAAAAAGTGTGCGCCTATTGCAGCTCAAAGAAAAGAAAAACTCCTGCTGGTCGGAGCATAGAAACGTCATGGAAATGCATCGGATGCGATTTACCTCTTTGCAAAATAGGATGTTATCATCAATATCACCAAGAAAATGGATTTGAAGGAGGGAATTAAATTCAATATAAGGTAAGACTAACTTCTTTCAATAAATTAATATATTCTTAAAACGTATACAAATTTTAAAATAAATCACTTAAATATATTTCAAGTTATTGTAAGTTAATTAAAGTAACCTGCGTCAGTTCCTCATCGCGGAGAAAAATAGGTCTACCAGTGGGGCAAATGGGTATTTAAACTTCGTGCATGACGGGGAAATGTTTACGGCCGGTTTCGGGCGGTTTAGGAAGGAGAGGGTTAAAGCTGGTGTCCGATGGTCATATTTATCGTAAAATTACTGACAAAAATATTATTAAGTATAGTAAATCGAACCAGATCATTGTCAACTACTCGCTGTTGTAATTGCAGCCATGAATCTAGTTGCTTCAAACACACAGTGAGGTAAAACATAATCAGAATCCTAGTTATTCCCACTAAATTTTCTCGTGTATGAGGAGAGGTGGTGTAAAAGGGATAAATATGCACAAGCACGAACAAAGGAAAGGGATTGTATTAAGGGGGGGGGGAGTGTAGACGTGAGGGAGAAAGTGAAAGTACGAGCGGGTGGGACGAGGAGAAGTTAAATGGAGAAAGACGAGTGGATCTACCACGCAGGAGTGAACCGGAATATGAAGTGAAATAATGCGACCGCGAGGAAAAAGGGATTGTTGAGGAAATTTAGCGGGCTTCCCATGGCAACCGTGGATGTGAGGGATGAAAAAAAATATAATTTCCAGTCTCAAGAGCAGATAGGTAACAAGGCGCGCACAATGCGTCTGCCTTCGGTTGCCGCTGCTTGTTCCAACCAACTTGATGAACAGTCACAGTTTCAAATTTACGATCGCAAAGATGCTTTTTTTTAATCATTCTCTCTCTTTTTTTAATGAACGGACCATAGTTTGGCTACCATTATTAAGGCTTCGAGAGGAATTTGCTCATCGTTACGCTCATTGTAAGTACACTGAGCCCGATGAAGATGGGACCATAAAAATAATGCCGATGGCTTCGAAAGAGTACGAATTTTAAACTTCCTACCGAATAACGATCCTCAGAAGTCCACCAATGTTTCCCAGATGCATAGGTAAATCCTGTTCCTTAATATTTGTAGCAAGTCTTTGGTTCCTGTCGCTGCCTTTTAAAGCATTGTTCAAATCAGTTTTTGCCGAGTACTTCTGTGCAACACAAATATGAACGGAGTGAAAAATGACTCTTTTTGCTACATATTCTTGTTAATTTTTACATAAGAATGCTCCAAAAATTGACAATAGCACAAATTTCTTCAAAAGTAACGACAAAAAATGTGAAATTCAACTTGAAAAACAACAACTAGAATTCAAATAAGTCTCATTCCACCTGTGATTTCAAAGTTTTAAGACTTTGCTTTAAAAAGTAGCTCCTCCTTCCAATGGCTATCTCAAATAATATTATGAACTGACAAGTGACTGTGTGTGAAGTTTGACTGTGAGTGTCAAATTCACCTCAGCGAAAAAGAATATTGTCTTTATTTAAGAATGCAGTGGGATGTATCAGCTTCATTGAGAGAGAATCAGTGGGAAGTACAATAGTAAAATTAGGGGTACAAAGTGGGATGATACAAGTATTAGAAAAAAATTACACAAAAGTAACATTCGACATTCGATGATAACTTTAAAAGCTGTATACATTTAATGAAAAGTTTCCAGAAAAAGAAAGAAAACTATGGTTTCATTTTCCCCGGGTCAAGAAATGGAATTTATAATGGGATTTTAAACTATAAGTCCTGATGATATGCATTCGACGACTGAATACTAGCGCATACACATTGATGCAAAATACTTCAAAATTTTTAAACATATATTTAATATGAGTTCGAATTCCTGTTACAGTTCCTAAGCTTGAAAACGAATAGACGGAAAAAAATATCGTTTAAATGTTTAGTTGAAAGGTTACATATGACAATAATTTTAAATGTCGCTAGTTTCAAATGCCAAGATAATCGGATAAACCATGATGATTCGGGTACATTAAGCATATCGCATCATTTGATGTGACTTAGGACACACGAGAAAATTGTACTTGGCCACGCTAATGATATTAAATAGCTGATATGTGCAATAATAACCAAATTCATAACGAGTGCATGCAATTAAAAAACATTTTAACCTCATTCATCTATCTAATATTTATGTAGTATCATAATATAGATATATCGTAAACATTTGACGAGATAATTCAGTGAATACTGCACTTTTTCGGCTGTTTATAACAAGTGCAAAAACAAAATTATCACTCATGAAGGTTTCATTACAATTCAAATGAAGAAAATAAACACGAACAATAGACGTCATAACATGTCATATTTATGAGAATTAAAATTTAGAAAAACTTCCAGTCACTAAAACACAATATATCGCATTTTTAGGGATAAATATCAATGCTTCAATTAGGATATGCAGCGATAGGTTCCATGGGAACAATTCTCTTCATACACCATACAATAGCTCATTTTCCAACAAATTTTGACATTAAAGATAAAGAACAACTACAATGGTAAAAGAATATACAACTACCATTGTTTCGCATAATATATAACTACCAAGATACATAATTCAGCAGCGAAAATTACACCTAAAAATCGTCAACTGACTTAAATAACAGCTATAAACACGACAAAAGTATTTCTAAAACTTTACTCTCTATTTCTGATGTATCTTATGTATTCGGCAAAATCCGGCGATACAGTTTACGCAAGGTAATGATAACTTATTCACGAAAAATTGTCAATTCTCACTCATAAGAGGCAGGTATTTATTGCAGAAATATTCACCAGGGGAGATCTTTCATCTTAAGTCACATCATAAATCTGCATCATACAGTATGTGGTCGAAAAATCAGCCATTTTATTGTGAAGTAAATCGTGGTTTTATGGCGTTCGAGAAAATGTCCCCTATGCATCAATCTTTCACTGGAATTCAACTATAATTCAGCTGAATGCGAATTCATATTGCAATTAGAATCGAATCGGATTCGAGTTCTTATCATTTCAATACGCAGAACTGGTTAGCGTGCTCACGCATAAATTTATAGAGAACACACAAAGCTATTCCGTTTCCAAAAAGTGCCATTTGGATAGTTTAGATATAATTTAAGCTCACAGACATAAAAAGAGGAGAAACGGACGGCGTTAAAAGAAATAGAAAGAATTCAGCGAACCCGGGTTAAGCGATAGGTCTTAAAAAGGAGCTTAAAGAATTGAGAATTAAAGCTAATTCGGCCAATGGGTCCAGCCATTCCCCATTCACCCGAGCCAAGGCCGACGCTGTCCAATATTTTATGGCGTTCCCGCCCGTGCTAATATATTTCGCAGGGTTGAAGGGCACAGTCGCCACCACTTTTATCAAGCAAACCATTTTTTTCCGTCGAAATGTATAATGCATTTCGATTAATGCCCGGACGTTAATTACGGAATCTGCTTATTTTTTTCAATTTATAAAAAAATAAAGATGGGGAGAGGAGGAAAATTATTTCCAGCCGTGATTCTGAGCGGGGAGAATAAATATTTTGCCGGGTGCTATTGCGTACGTATGCATGAGAATGGATCGAGGTGGACCGTAGGAGGAACCGAAAAGTCCGGCCCAGCCGAAAAACAAATGAGAAACGTGAATTCGGGAGCGCAAACAGGGGCGAAGGAACATTTTTAATAAAATAATTTTTTCTCATCCTTCCTGAAATAAATATTATCGCTTATCTTAATTATGGCTCCATTTGAAAAGTTATTCGGCCAGTTCTTTTTTTCGTTTCCCGGAGATATGAATGAATAATAGTGGTACTTAGCATTTTACCATTTAGTTGGTTTCTCACCCAGCGGATGCGCCCAGAGGTGGAAACAGCAGGACACAACAGGTTTGACAAAGCAAAGTTTTCGAGTAGGGGTCGTTTAAAAACCACAGCATCAAAACGACTAATATTACCCCAAGAAGTAGATACTAGTACCAAAAAACTATGCGTGTAAATTGGAGTTAGTTAACAGCATGTCTTAACTTCATTTACCTACTTATATTAAGAGTAGGTAAAGACGATTTTTACTACTTAGGAAAACCTCAATAATGACTCTGGTGTTGGACAATTCAATGATCTCGCACTGGCATTTTTCGATGAATGCGCAGGAATATTTTACGAAGTTGGAAACCTGTTCGACCCTTTTTTTCCATATCCCTCTCTTCCACTCTGGGTATTGAGCAAACAGTTGCACATATCAAGCATCATTTTTATTTGTTTCCTTTCAAAGAAGTTTGGACTACGCCATCAATTCCCATCGCGAACCATTGCATCCATTGTACTAGGAAAATCCTTGTTTGTACGGGAGCATTTGCGAGGCAGGAAATATGTTACCGGAGAAATTCGATGGATCGCGAACGCCTGCAGCCAACCTCTTTTTTTTTTAATACAAAAAAGGAGCATATAAGCCGTTGATGTTTGTTATTTTTCTTCGGCGCCCTGTTTTGATATCATTGTTCTCCTCATGAAGCTATCCGTTATTTCAGCTGAAAAGAGATTTATTGCGCTTTACAAGAGAAGAATGGGCATAAAAATTAATGGTAAACAAGATTTCCGACTGAATCCAGTCTATCACGTAGCTTAATTTACATTTCCTATAGTCGGGAAACTCGACTTAATGGAGAACTCCTCCGTGTAAATTAAAATATGAGCCTCGGTGCATATGGGTACCTTGAAGGCGATTTAAACGCCGAAACATTCGCAGATAAGTTATTCATATTGGGCCAGTGGAATTTTTTACCAAATGGGGTATTGAGTATATTTCTAGTATCTATAATTTTATGAACTTCATTCATGCGACTCCAAATAATTATACTAATATCAGGTTTCTTCGAAATGACCTTTTAGCCAAGGAAACTCAATAAACAGCACCTATTCCTGGTTAAAAAATATTTTTTCATGGGATAAAACAAGAAACGGACTGGAAAATACATGATATATTACGATTCACAGTTTTATAATAGTTTTTTGCGCACACTTAAAATGTCAGCATAGCAAACACATAATATGTTAAATGTTGACAGCTTATTGCTCATCTATGCTTCCAAGACATGAACATCACTAAGCACTTGTCGCAGAAATTATAAAGCTACAGCCTATCATTTTCTCACCATTTCGTTTCAAAATTAATTAATTGATAAATTAACTTAACAACCTCAATTAATACCTAGCTTACCCTATCATTGCTCAATTTATCATGCCCCAAATTTAACACTTACCTACCTTCGACAAAAGTATTAATACGAATATCATTTGTGCCACATTCCGGCAGATTAGGTCAAATGAAGAACGGCAACATTGGCGTCTCGTCTCACTGATATCACATGATTTCTAATGAAAGGTGTTATATACGTTGACCAGAAATTTACTGGTTTTCATTTTTTTTAAAGAAACCTTATGTATTTTCCTGCGTACAGCATCCAATAATTATGCATCCATTGACAGAGCTTAACCCAAAAAAGGGAAAGGCGATTTGGGCATGTATCACACGAAGCCAGAGCGTAAAAAAATGAGTTTCATAACCTAAATCCTTAATGTGTATATACGTCGATTAGTTTTATGGAAAATCGAAAGCCTTTAGCTTGCGATTTTAAGTCGTTCCCCTTATTTATGGAGTATCCGTAAATCTGCTTAGGGTTTTTCGGCCGTGTTACCCTGCCCTCGCCATAATCCCCACTAAAAACACGATCCCCCAAAACCCTTCCCTCTACAAACTTCCCTTAGCATGCGACCCTTTCTCCCCGGCACACTCAAAAGTCCGTCTCTATCACCGTGGCAACGGGACCCGGCGGTGCTTTGCTCGGTAATTAACGAGCCCATCTGCGACTAATCGGAAACAGATCACGCCCTTCGACACGCGAGCCTACGAAGCTAGGCGCATTGGGGGGGGGGGATTGGGAAGGGGGTTGGTAAGACCCCCCCCCCCCCTTCATCCCATCCCCCGGATCGGAAATCTCATCTCCCGCCTGCTATATTCCTCGTTGATGGGCAAACCCTCACCGACCGCCTTCGTGGGCTCTACAAACGGGATCTCTTGCAAAGATACCTCCCTCTTCCACAATAGGGCTTTAGCACGTAAAAGCATGGCCACTACAAGACACTAGCCCAGTAATAGGTACAACAGTGGTATAGAAAGGTAAAAAATGTATTAAAGGAAAAAAATATACGTTCAAAATATCAGGCGTCAATTTTTGGCTGGGTCTTATGAGATACTTTTACTACTACTTAATGATATATGATGATATTTTCAACGATAATGATGATAATGATAACTTTTTCTACAAATTCAACTTAATGTTGCATGCCAGCACAAATTTTAAGATGAACACTGACATAAATCTTTTCTTAATGATCCACCGAACTTAACTTCAGAGGTCAAAGTTAAGATACATGTCAACGTTATCGAATATTTTGGGATAGAACAAATAAAAGCATGAATACAGACAAAACGCTTTCTTCCATGTGTTCCAATGACTTTAATTTGAGAGGTTTAAGTTCCGACATGCGTTAAGTGATTTTCGAAGTAAACTTAAGTTATTTTCGAGGTTACAGTGTGACTTATTCATACATAAAGTTGACGAAAATAAAACATCCAATATATACAGGAAAGTTACTTGCTGGCTATCTCAAGTTATTACATCATTCCGATCTTCAACGGTCCAAACTACATTCCTAATACAAAATCAGAATTACTTAAATCAATGCCTTATCTAATGAAGTTTCCACTGGTCTACGTCTAAAATTAGCCCGTCCCCCGTATCTGAAATCTGATCACATCTCCCATTTTATTACTCCACTCAAAGTACTCGCTGTTAGCAAACCCCGGCGGACCGTCGTCCATAGGTCTCCAAACCCGGCTCCAAACATGGAAAAAAAGTGGTCACTGCAAGGCACTTCGTCAAAAATAAACAAGGTAAAAATACCATCAATGGCTTTAATATATCCAAGCATAGTAGGCATCATGTCTTGAAGATAGTTTTTTTCATGCTGATGATTGTATCACTGCTCTATGCGAGACCTCCATATTCTGACACAGGCGAAGTAGTTTTGGAAGCAACAGTAATATTATTGCATATTCCAACGTAAAGTTTACAAGGATAATACGCTTGATATGTGAAGAAACCGAAGAAGTAATAAGCCATATCCAGGCAAACTCACATCATAACTTCATTACAATTTTAAAGGCAATGGTTGATATTTGATGGGTAAAAATTAACCTTATTCACAAAAAAATCAAACTGAATTCCCCGAATTTGTCGGGAACTGGGTGGTTTCCTTCAACAAAGAAAACGAAAAGCATTGATTGCGAAACGTTACCCACCATTAGAGTATTCATAATATACAATTTATTTTGTTTTAGGAATCCCAATTTAGACGAATGTTAATGGTCAATTTTTAACAGCATTTGAAAACGGCCAGATGGGCGCCAATTTGATGCCACTACACGTGGCGTCACAGGGACCTTGATGCTTAGCGAGTAGAAAGGATTTTTACATCGTCCGAGATTACCATTAGGCACAGAGCTCAGGGAAACATCTCTTAATAACCACCTATTAAAACTGCCTATGGTCGGAAAGTTTCCTTCGTTTGATAGATTATTAATAATCCTTATTCAAGCCAAGCGCTACCTGCTAGCAGGATACTCTGCTACCTGCTAGCAGCCAGCATCGCAGCGGCGCACAATATCCTCGCCCCAAGGTCACCGCACACGGCGACAGCGGGAACCAGAATGGCGTCACACGGGTTTTTCCCAGCATTCATATTTAGTCATCGCGTTTTCGCGCGCTTGAAATCTTTCACTTTTCGTTTAATCGCGAAAAATAGATATCGTCATTCAAAAATCTAAGAGCGTGAAATTCGTACTCCAGGAGTAATAACCTTTCGATTTATGCAATAAAAAATAATAGGAAACCACCCTATTAACGATATAAGAAAGACAAATTTCAATCGCTCATTAATTTCCATGTTTCCATATTTCTAAAATTCAAATACCCAATCGCTGATGCGTTAAATCCGTGGTTAAAATTTTAGTCAAGCCGTTTCGTTGAAGAGCGGTACTCTGGTGTCGCCATACGCTCCACGCCGGCACGCTCGCTGTGAAGAGTCAGACGGGGTCAAAATTCCTGTGTATCGGACTGTGCTAAGCCACCGCAAGGACCAGCATGCACTTTCGGGCGTTTTTTTTTCTCCGCGATCGAGTAATTCCGCGCGCGCACAAAGAGGATGAAACGGCGCCAGTGTAGGAGGAGGCTGCTGCTGCAACGCTCCGTTTGCAAAGGATCTTCTCCACTCCCGGCTCCGACGGAACAAACCGCCCAGTCCCACCCTTTTCTCGTGCCGCTATTTCCACGTCCAGTTTTCTGACCTGGCCAACTCACCGCTGCGCGCGATGGTGAATTATTGGGGTGTTAAGCCTTCGACCGCCCGGCCACGCTGAGCGGCAGCTGGGCGGGATGTGTTCGCCAAACGGGCCGATAGGTTTTTTTAATTTATTTTGCTTGGGAAATAAAAACTTTTTCTTTCCCAGTTTCTTTTTGGGTAGGGGAGAAGTGGCCAACCCGATTCGCGTTCGGTGGAGAAGGCGACGTCCCGTCAGGGCGGCGTTGGACGCGCGATATATCTTAAAGGAAGGGACGATATTGTCTTTTTTTCACAGGGTTCCCACCCTTAACTACATTATAAAATTCACGATTTTTTCCAGGTTTTCACGGTTTATATGTCATAAAATTCACGGTTTGTAGATAAGGCAATTTAGGCTGAAATATTGATCACGTATCGATCATCGGCCGCACGTTAACTAAAAATGTAACAAACGCAACAAATGCCTTGAATGCAAACGCAGCAATGACAGTGTTATCTCTCATGACGTCACCTATAGTAAGCAAAATTCATGTCCAGCTAAAGGGTGTGAGTGGGAAAATGGAGAGAGCAGGGTGGCAGGGAAGTGAAGAAGTGCCTGATTTTTTTACCAGGGTTAACGTCTTCCAATCGGAGGCTTAAGGTCAATGCGCTGTCATGGCACACACGGACCAATTAAAAGTTGCGCTTTCGAATACACGTGTGCAGGTAAATGCATGGACAGTATCTGCACGTGACTCGGCCTTGAAACATGATCGAAACATCCTTTTTTTCTTTTAATCTGTCTATCGTAGTTCTACAATCAAGTTTGAGAGATTTCTAAGGTATTACGACGAAATTCACGGCTTATTCACGGTTTTAAGGTTTTCACGGTTGAGTGGGAACCTTGTAATTCAGCTTCGTCAAACCACTTGTCTGTTTCCACACACTTTTATTTAAACCGACCATGGTTTCGGCAACTCGTGCCATTATCAAGGCACATAGCCTTGGGCGACAGTCTTTTTATATTGGTAGAGTTTTTCAGGAGGGGGGGAGGGTTATTGGGGTGTGTTCATTCCAATGTTAATGATGACGTCAATGGGCGATTGGTGGGAAGTAGGGTAATGTTCAGGAGGGGTGAGTGGAAAGGGAACATACAGTCGTTACATAATTTAAAATTAGAGGGGCAATTAACAATTTCAAACTGTTCTAAGAAATCCAGTTTCCGCCCCTTGTCATGTACATGTAAAATTTTTGCATCAAAATTGCACCAGTGGTGTTCGTCATTCAAATGTCTTACAATTCCTGATGAGTCGTCATTATTTAAAAAATATCGTCTATGTTCTCTCATACTCGTTTTAAAAAGACTGTCACCCAATGCTATGTACCTTGATAATGGCACGAGTTGCCGAAACCATGGTCGGTTTAAATAAAAGTGTGGGGAAACAGATAAGTGGTTTGACTAAGCTGAATATCAAAGATTTCCACCGTATCACGCCGGACACTGTATCTTTTATTGTCTTTATTTAGTCGCCTCGTAGCACAAAGGAAAGCGGGCTCGTTAGCGAATGAACAGCTCAACGTACATTCCTACTTTTCTAATTACTTTATTTAAAAAATATTTTTCTTTCTCTCACAGATGATGTAACCCCGGATGTCAAAATGCCAATGAAGTACACAAAATGTGGACGTTTGGCAAATGTATTTCAAAAAAATATATAAGACACGGTCTCCGGCGTTACTTCTAGGAACTGCTTCATCATAAAATAAAAAATACTTTGTTCTGCTCCACACTTTTATTTTAACTTATTTACAATCATCTGATGATAGCATGATACGCAGAAACCCGGGTCGTACTATTTAAAATAAAGTGTGGAATAGAACAAAGTACTTTTTTTATTTTATGACATTTAAAAAAAATGCCATTGCAAACATTCCCCTTCAAGTAATTCATTAGGCCTCATTAGATTTTTGTTAGGATAAAACCTCTTTGGTTTTAGTCGTTGTCGTTAGTCATATCGTATATAGTAATAAAGTAAGTTGACATTTTCAAGCAAAGACTCGAGGATAGAACTGTTTTTTTTATTGATAGAATATTTTAATTAGGGCTGTTCAATTTTTTTTTTTTATCATAAAAAAATCTTAAGAAGGGTATAGAAATATTAATACTTCTCCCCACTAAGGGTGCGTAACAGTTAGAGATCAGATAAAAGCAGTGCATCTAAGCAAATGTTTGCTTGGGAATGGGTGGATATTTAGATTAATAGAGTTCACTATTCATTATTTGTGTTCATCAGTACAACCCATTTCTCCTCGCCCATAATAGTGAGTAATAATAAGAGATTAGATAAAATCAGGTAGCCAGACACAACATCGGAGTGTCCGTACAAACTTGGGAGGTTAACAGGAGAAAGCAAGAGCAAAGGAAGGCACTTAAGCAAACAAACAAAGTAGAAATAAACAAAGAGGCAAAGATGCCTTGAAAATAGAGTCTCCGAAAATAGAGCTTTGCCAAATAAGGCCATGAAATGAGAAGAAGAAAGGTAAATAGTGGACTCCAAAGAAATGGAAGGAGAGCAAAAAATAACATGGGGAGGAAGACAGCCACATCACGGGGAGCGAGTTATCCCATCAAGACTTGAGAGCGACAATGTTTTCCTGAAAACGGTGAGTATTTAAATAACGTATGTGGAATGACATATAGATAAAGTATCACCAAACTGTGTAAGCTTCAAAGTTGCACCCAAAAAGTAATACTTATTCAGTTAGAGGCTGGTGCGATGAAGATAGGTGATGGGGATTGTTATTTTCGGAGGTAACCCCGTCCAACCATTCACTCCTAACCGTACACGTGTTCATTTTATTCATGTAAAAGTCTTCCGTACTTTGGAAACGGTACTGGGTATTTTTTTAAACTGAAAAACAACCATAACTGCAAGGTATGCTGAACCTGGTGCCAAAATGACTATAGTCTTAAAATAAATACTATTCTTTTCTATACTTTCCTACTAAATATACGGAACCACTACAACTAATTACTCAAGCTAATAAGCTTAGTTAATACTAAGAAAACGACAAAACAAAAGTTCTTTGGTAATTGTCCACTGCTTTTTTAAATCAAGGGTAATCCTCATTTTCGTTCTGCCAACAAACAGCAAAGCAGCAGGTGCATAAGGGAACTACGATTAAATTGATTCAATTGATTTTTGTTTCAATAATCAAATATTTGATTTAAAGGAGGGAGCCTACTGTCACATTGAGGTATCAATGTGAAGTTCATGAGGAGAAGAGGAGAATATTGAATTAAGAGAATAAATAGTTAATTGAAAGTTACTGGGCATTTTTCCACAATTACTCGAACTGTACTTCACTACAGTTTCAATGCATCTTTTGGTATTATCTCTAGGTGATCCTAGCCAGGATGCTTTTGCTAATAAGACCTCTCAATTTATATTTTTAAGAACTTTTCAAATTTCTTCTATTAATCTTGAAGAGATTGTCATAGATATGAATGATATACGAATCGCTAACTGCAGAAAGGCATGGACGATTTTTATTTTATTTACGTTAAAGTAAGGTGTGAAACTAAACGTTTCCTACTAAAAGGAAACATGCCATGCTAACAAGACCGAGCACATGTTTCCATAACATGTTCCCTTTGAGTAGGAAACGTTGAGCCTTGCACCTAGAACCAGCCTAACTGAAAAAAAGGAAAAATCGTCCAATTTGGACATGATGTCTTTCTACAGTTTATTTATACATACATTTAATTCATTCCAAAAACAGCACGAGGTCAATTACAGAGGATAGAGAATAAAAAGAGAATAATTTACTAATATTAAGCAAAACGCAACCAACAACGAACAAAATATTTCGATAAGTTGGCGATTCATACATGTAAGCAGCAAAGCAGCAATATATAAGAGCACTAGGTTTTACCAGAGTCAGTCGCTTTCATTCTCGATAATTATATATTTGATTGAAGGAGGGAGTCTGCCGCCAAATTGAGGTATCAATGCTAAGTTCGTGAGATGAAGAGGAGAATGCAGAAGCAAAGAGTGCCACTCACGACAAACAAAACAGAACACAGAAAATAAACAAAGAGAAAGAGATTCCCCGAAAAGCAGAGACTTCGAATAGAGAATGCGAGCGCGAAATACGGAGAGGAAGGGTAAATAGAGGACTCCAAAGAAATGGAATGAGAGCAAAAAAAATAGCTCGGGGATCTGGATGAGCGCACACAAGCATACAGATATACATATATATAAAAAAAAGGACCACGTTATCCCGTTAATTCCGAACATAACGGTTGGATGGTGAAAGGATCCGACAGATATTGAAAGAGCAACTCGCGCTCTGGGTTGGGCTTGAAGTCGCAGAGTGATATGTGTGGGCCGGAAGAAGAGAGAGAGGGAAAGGACAAGAGGCGAAAGGGAGAATGTGAAGGGATAAAATATAATGCGGGAAGAGACGCAGAGAGGAGAGGAAATAAACGAACCCTCACTGCAGGGCAAAGAAAACATAGGACTAAAGGAGCGGAAGTCAGGATTATATGTACCTACTCCAATTTAAATTGTCTTAATACGCAGCATTCATAATTCAGTATTTTTATAGCAAATTCTGAACGATTTTAAGCACCCGTTTGCACAGTGACACAAGTAATTGGTAACAAGTAAGTAACATACTGATGTAAGTCTAAAATAAAATCTTGCCAATAATTAAACTTTTGCGTTTGTTATTGATCTCAGGATAACAGTCCTTATCTTCATCGGTATCATCACTATCCATAACAATAATTATCTTTATTATAAATATTATTAATAAAAGATTATGGAATATGAAACAGGTTTTTATAGCTCCAACTGTCATCTCTGCTACCGATATCATCCCAAAATAGTTTCAAAACACTCAAATTTCATCCAAATACATTCATCAAAAAGCAAAAGGCTCTAATAATTTCTACTTGCCATATCACGAGAAAAGTTCTCAACGCAATAGAATAGTACACAGTTAAATTGGTGAGAACCGGTGCTCTTCACACATAAAAAACTTAGTGAAAACCGAAGAAAATTAAAAGAAAAAAATAATAAAAATTTCGTCTTTAAAACAAGCGAATTTAGAACTGGAAAGTCCTTTCTTGCAGCTTTTTGTTTGATAATCACACACACCCTTGATCTGAATGGAAGTAAATCCACCCAGACGAGATATGAGCCCGCGACCCCGTTTGGGAGTCGGGGACGTCACCTACGCAACACCGAGGCTGGCATCAATACATTTAACATTTATCCGCTGCAGGGTATCATTATGCAATGTTTTTCATCATGCAATGGATGTATGCAATGTGATTCAGCAATCAGTATGTACTGCTTAGATACACTACGGTGTAAACAGTGCTGTAGTTGGGCCGGTACGGCGCGGCGTACCCCCTAAAATCCAAACTCGTTATAAGCGTACCGGTTAAAATACCTTCACGGCCGGATGTACCATAGTACATGTTCAGCTGTTGGAATTTTTGGTGAGTACCGCCTAATTTTTTTCCAACAACAGCACTGGGTGTAAGTCAAGCTCACTTCACTATGATTCGCAAAGAAATTGGAACTATATATGATTTTACACTTTCCCGGCGAACAACTTTACAAAAATCTTCTCGGGATACCGCGCGGGTTAGATTATATGAGAGCGCCGACGTTTCGGGTACCGACTCGCTACCCATTCTCACGGCTACCGAGAATAAGTAGCCGTGAGAATGGGTAGCGAGTCGGTACCCGAAACGTCGGCGCTCTTAAATAATCTAACCCGCGCGGTATCCCGAGAAGATTTTTCTAAAATTGGAACTATGCTGATGGCTCCCAGTATGTGCTGCTACCTGGCGGTCCCAAGTGTACATATAGCTTACTACAATTTTTACTACGTAGATGGATTATTTGGGATTTGGTTACCATGGATATTTCAAAATCAACAAAGTTTACACCAATATGTTTCTCAGCCCTCCAATTGTCTCATAAGTACAGGTTCACATTAATCAAGCCTGAATGGAACGCTATAAAGATGGTGCTAAATGAAATAACGAAAATGAAAGAGAGTTTTAGGCAGATTAAGCAATCTAGGGAACGCGCGCGCCACATTGTAACAAGGGGATATAATGGCCAGGTATTTCAGAGTAATCTCACAACACATGAACTCACCACAGCCGTGGACATAATGCGGTTATATTTATGACACTGAATCCCGATAAAAACCCGATACTATCTTTACCTTACGTCCCAAACACGGGAGCTAAAATGATATTAGCTCACATCCAAAATGTAAAAAGGATCAATACACCACCAGCAAGCTGGAATGAACTTTTTATTTGGAGGTTAATAATTTCAAACTTAAAAGCAAGGCATTAATTGTTTTGATTGGGCGAGAGAGTTAAGAATAGAATTATATCAACGGTGTGAGGCGAATATAATAATCTACAATGAAATATGCAAAGGATGTATTGTAAGTATACTTTAATTGTAATTTAAGGAGAAACACCAAATTAGACTAGTATTTACAACTTGTTTCGACGGTTGGAGAATGAGTGCGTCGAAACTTGTTGTACGAGTCAGCAATAAAGTGAGCATATACTATATCCTTTGCGTATAGAATACAATATGTACGGTTTGACACAAAAGTGGATGGATATATTGATAAAATTACTTTAGAAAAATCGTCCGACCATGAATCGGACCGATATAATGAATGTAGAGAAAATATTGAACGGAAATACAAAAATATGATTAATATCTTAATATTAATATAAAGTAAAGTTTGAGAAAAAAGCATGAAAAGGGGAAAAACCTGTAGAAATAAGGTACTTATCAGATAAAATAATTTGGATACCTGCGTCACACAGTCGTACTGGATTCCAACAACAACGAAGTTGAAGGTAATACGGTAAAGTGTGACTTACCAATGGAAACGGACTTGCGTACAAATTGCGAAGGACCATTAGTAGCCACTGCGCGACTATTCCTATCACATTTGCGCCATTCATAACAGATATGAGACCGATTCTATCCACACAACACCCCTAAGTTCGATATCGAAAATGATATTAGCCCAGATTCAAGATAAAATGGCATTACTGCCCCAAACATTACGCTGCATAGCTCCCGAGCTGCTGACTTTTAGGCCGGGCGCACACATGGGTTTATATTTGCTGCTAGTGTGAGGAATTTTCAAAGCCGTGGAATAAGGGTCTATGCAATATGAATGATATTTCTGCATAAGCACCGCGCCAACTAAAGATCTGTGGAAAAACCTTCACAGAAATGAAAAGAGCATATAATGCAGTACGCATCAACGAAAAGGAAAGAAATTAATTTAGCTTCAAATAAAATTATATTTCATCGAACCGGATTAACATCAATTCAAATTCGACATGGCTTATTATCATTCACTTATCACTACTCTCTCGTCTCCATATAATGCAAGTCGGATGGATGGACCGGAGTATAATAACTATAGATATTTCAGCAAGACACACAGGTTCTGGTAGGTCGCCATAACCATAAATGAGGCTGAATCAGAGTTTTTCCTGGATGTACACAATTACTTATACCACTTTTTTTATATATAAGAGCGCGACCCGGGTTTCAATGAATAATCATCATCATCAGGCGCTAATTATAATAATTATTATTATATTATAATTAATTAATTAGCGCCTGATGATGATGATTATTCATTGAAACCCGGGTCGCGCTCTTATATATAAAAAGTGGTATAAGAAATTGTGTACATCCAGGAAAAACCTATAATGGAATACCACAAGGTTCACCAAGAGTTTGTGAATTTTTAATCAGAGAGATTTAAAAAGTAATTCTTACGTCGTACTATCAGGGATAATAACGGTGCCTGGATCAATAAAATAATTAAAAATAATACGACGTCACTCGCGGGGACAACACATTCCATGTTTATCTATTTCCATTGTTCAAACCATGCATGAATTCAGAATAGGAATTTATAACTGCTGGAATGTTTTAACTTTGCACGAATTTACGTGTATTCTACGTCATTATGCATAGTATTTCTATGACTCTGTAGAGCACATGTGGTGATTGCCAAGCATGCTGCATTCTGGTGATTTGCCACCCCCTGCCGAACGCCCTAGGAGTAGCCGTCAGGGTATTTTGTTGAAGTAGATGAAGTAGGATAGTGGTGAAACTATAGAGGGATGAGGGAGATTAAGGCCCAAATCGTTTAAAAATCATTTAAATTAAACATATTTGGATCACAGCAAACCTATTGGTTTTAAATTCAACAATCTAATGTTAACATACGTATTATTTCATAAACATTTAAAAAATCGTAAAGGAATAGCACAATGAATTCAGCATAGTAAAGAATGTCTCTTTTTTCGATGCATCAGAAAATTTCGCCTGAGGAGAAGAAACACTATGCTTACGTTTCCCTAGCTACACATTCGATCGAAATGTTTTTCACTTTATTTACATTCGCTGCAAAAACATCACCGGATTTATTCCCGTAGATTCGCAATATATACCTCCAATTTAAATAAATCCTTATTAGCATTGGATGTGCCTCATTTGAGCATCACAAGTCGAAAATTCGTAATTCCATATCATCAGGCACAGACGAAAATATTTCAAAATCTTAATTCCCATAAAATTTTATAGATTATGATTGGACTCCGGCGTGAACGGCGGAAAGGGTGGGATTTCCAAAACGGGGATGGAGTGCGCGATATGGGCATTATTTCCGCAGAGGCACCCCTCACTCAATCGAATTAAGCGCTGACACAACGACGCCCGCGTGGGGGACGGATTTTGGCCGGCGCGGAGCGAATTGGTGCAGATAACAACGGCGCCCTGAGAACGGATTTGGACGATGGAAGGCCCTCTTTTTTAAGCAGGGGCCCTGCGAATAGTGTCCACACACACACGAAAACAATAAACCTACTTTTAAAACGGGAAGACAAAAATAGGGTACTTTCCTTCATCAAAGAAAACGAAAGGCATTGATTGCGATTCGTTACCCACCATTAGTGTATTCATAATATACAAATTATTTGGTTTTAGAAATTACGGTTTAGACGAATGACAATTTTATCCTCATTTGAAAAAGGCCAGAATGGCGACCATGCGATGCTACTCCACGTGACGTCACGGGGACTTAGTTTCTATACGAGTAGATAGGAGTTTTACATCGCCTGAGATTACCAACGCATGCATGTGGTACAGAGCTCAGGGGAACATGTCTTAATAATCACCTACTAAAATGGCTTAGGTCGGAAAGTTTTCCTCGTTTGATAAGGTATTAATAATCCTTATTTAAGCCAAGAGCTACCAGCTAGCAGAGTACTCTGCTATCTGCTAGCATCCTGCGTCATATCAGCGCTCAAAGCCTCGCCCCAAAGTCACCTCACTTGGCTGCAGCGGGAACCAGAACGACGTCACACGGAGTTTTTCCATCATTCATACTTAGCCGTCGCGTTTTCGCGCGCTTGAAAATTATCATTTTCATTTAATCGCGAAAAATATACATCGTCATTTAAAAATCTAAAAGCGTGAAATACGTACTCTAGGATTAATAATCCTTCGATTTAGGCAATGAAAAATAATAGGAAACCACCCTATTCTCAATAGGGTACAAAGAATGGTAGAAGGAAGTAAATAAAACGCCTTCCATCACTAAAAATTAGGGATGGTTGGATCGAATACTTCGGATCTAAATATCCGCGGATATTGCCCTTCATCGGATACATCGGATCCAAAGTCGCGGAAGACATCGGATCTGGATCCGAAATTTTAAACAATAGCTTCAGTGAATACAACGCCCCATTACGGTGGAAAGAGTTCCGATTCTCTCTTCGAATGTGCCGTCGCATGCGATTCTTGCCCTACACCATTGGTCAGTGGTTTTCCGAAGATTTTTCCTATTTTCATTTCCAAACCCAAGCGTAACAGTTTAGGTTCTCAGCATGTAAAGATGTTTTAAAAAAAACTTGAAACCTTATAAAAATGATTTTTAATTTAGAAAAATATTAAAATGTGTATGAAAATCTAAAAAGCATTCCTTCGATTTACATACCCAGAAAAAACTTGAATAATTACTTCGTTTAATAGCAGGAATTTGAAAATGCATTTGGATACGAAATATCCGATCCGAAACATCTCCGAATACGGCTCCGAAAATCAAGGATCCGATCCGAATCCGGATCCGAGGAAAATCCTGGATCCGTCCATCCCAACTAAAAACTGGAGATTTTCTGGCGGAAAAATTAATGGAAAAACTAGGATGGGACAACTTGACTGACTCCGATGGCAGTGCCACCAACCATCTTGGCAGATGGGCGTTAAAGACGCGGCACAAAACTTAGAAGAGGCTTAAGGTCACCGTTAAGGAAATCACTGACACGGGTATTCCAAAAGGGCTATTCGGGCTTCCAGCCGGGTTGTCTACCTCCATTCTGCCGACGTTAACGGGGAGAACCATTAATACCAGGATCAAAGAACATAAGACACACCTTAGGGTCGGCCAAACGGAAAAATCCGCGGTTGTAAAAGACGCCATTGAATCCGACCATAGGGTGAAGTGGGACCACGTGAAGGTTCTATGGTGTGAGACTAAATTCTGGGAAAGACTGGTAAAGGAATCCATCGAGATCCGGCTGACAAATAACCCCCTCAACGGGTTAAAGGCTTCATAATGGCCGACGTTTCGAGCTCCGACTCGGCGCTCATCATCAGGGCTACTGGATGCTGTGATGCGGGAATGGGCCTGCTTATATGCTGCCCTCCTCAGGTCAGGTTCCTCGGGATTGGCTGGTAGTTTCCCGCCTGGTGGGGTTGACTCCGGATTGGTCTGTTCGTCGTATCGTCCTTTCCCTGTATTCGGTCAGTTTTTTCAGAACGGGTTTCCAAGTGCTGCTAAGGGAATACCCTGAATCGCGATTAAAGTTCTTCCTCTCCAGTTTAATTTCGATGGCATCTGAGGCTTGGTCAGCTAGAAAAATCTGCCATTGCTGAGCATAGTGTCGAACACGTCCATAAAATTCAATTTGAAAAAACAGAGATACTTTGTCATGCCAAAAGTTTTTGGGACCGTCTCACCAAAGAAGCCATCGAAATTAAACTGGAGAGGAAGAAATTTAATCGCGATTCAGGGTATTCCCTTATATTCACCGGGAAAGCATCAGATCTTACTTTACTGACACGGATACTCTGAGAAACTTCCTGAAAACATATTTCTCCGGAATTCATCATGGTTACCAAAACTTTTCATCTGGATTGCGATTCCAAAATCTAAAGACCCTAAAAAAAGATGAAATAGAATATCTGGACACCCCCTTCCCTATAAATGATTTCACCACTGCATTCGCAAGCCTTAGCAGAAGGAAAGACCCCGGCTTGGATGGTTTAACAACCGAGTTCTACCGTAAGTTCTGGCCCGAAATGAAGCAAGTCTTCTTTAATACGACAGCTAAAGCCTTCATCGATGGACATTTACCCATGATGGATTCAGTGATGTCTTTATTAACTGCATAAAAACACTATATAACAGGGCCAAATGCGTGGTAAGAGTAGGACAAACACTTACATACACGTACGAGTGCAGTTCAGCCTTCATACGTGAGGGGGCGCGGCGTCGGTATCTCGTTGGTCGCTCGCTCCGTTCTACGCGATGGCTCGCTTTGCGTCCAAAGGCAGAGATCGGAGGGTAGGAGAGTATGCGGTGGAGCGGAAGTAATCGAGTCAGAGAACTCTCTCCTCCCTTCCTTCCAACTTCGCTTTTATACGTGCATTTTTTCCTCCAAGCATCATACGTCCACGACGAGCGCAGAACACGGGAGCTACACTTTTTCCTTGCCTAAAGGCCGTTTTACACGGTACATGGAATTGCACAATCTGACGTATGTGCGAAGGCGCATTCAAAATTGCGTCGTGTAAAGCGGTGAATTGCTAGAACACATGCGAGAATGCGTGGATGCGAAACGGCAAAATAGCCCCTGTTCTAATATCGTTCATGCATTCCCGTAATTCCACGCCATTTTAGAAATAAATGCAGCTCTAACCTGCGCAATTCCGTGCCCCGTGTAAAACGGCCTTAATAGATACGGTTCCCGGCCTAATTCTGAGGAAATTGTTCATATTTAACTAGGAGTGGACGGATCCTGAATATTTTTCGAATCCGGATTCGGATCGGATCCTTGATTTTCGGAGCCCGATCTTTCGGATCGGATATTTTCGGATCCAAATGCATTTTAAAATACCTACATGACGCTGAGATCTTTGATGTACATGACCCCCGATGATTGTTCAATCTCTTGGGAAGAGTCACACTATGTTCCAGTCGTATTTTGCCTTTTTTATTTTCCACGGCAGAAATTCTCCTATGTAACCTCTCGGTCGCCTCCTCCATGTTACAATACCTGCCAGCCAGGAAAATGACTAAATTAAGGAAAATACATTCCCAAACGAGACTGGTGTGTGAAGTCAAGGTGCCATAACTCTTTTGTCGAAATAGCTACAAATTAATTCCGTCCGTGTAAATAGTTGGAATGAATTTATTGTTGAAGGCAACAAATTTTATCTAAATAAATTATCCCCCTTCATTTCAAAGTCCCGCTTCGGGAAGCTTCAAAGAATTATCTCTATTCTTACACCTGTTGACTCCACCCGTTTAATAACTTTCAACAATTTTCTTTACCCCTAATCCTTGGTAAAGACCCCAATAAGTTTTCATGGAAGGTTTTGCGTGGCTGTTCTAATCGTATGACATCAGTTGATGTACAAATTTTATTAATCGAGTTAATTTGCTGTTTTTTGGTTCCGCATCGATAAAACGTCAAATTTTGCTTATGACGACCGCCCATTAATACGTTTCAAAAAGCATTCAACGGTATTCGCTAAAGGGCTGCAATGGCATATATGCATGTGACCCGCTCTAAAAATCGTTCACAAATGAGTCGTCACCGAGAATCTGATGACAATCGAATGTCGACAAATGGTGGTCAGTTCTGGTCGCCAGGTCGTACGGTTGTCAAGGCAAATCAAAAGGAGTTATTAAACTATGGAATTGTTGAACTCAAATAAAGTCAAAATTGGCGTATGAATGAAAATAATTTATCAAAGTCGTCAGATCGAATCAAGTCAAGAAAATTCGGAGATATTTTTATTTTATTTATCTTCACCACCACAGAAACAGCGCATAGAAGCCTTTACGATAAGGGACTCTTAAACACTCGTGCCCTGATAGGGACTAACTATCGAGGCGAGATTCGAACCCGCGACCTTCGATTTAGCAAGCGAGTGGTTTACCCCACCGCCACAGTGCTCGGTTCTTAATTAATAGAAATAAAAGTATTGTAAACTAATTAATCGAAATCGAGAAATGGATTGAAGCTGAAGAGAAAAGGATAAGAAAAAATTGCCCTTTGAGCTGACCTCCCGCGAGTTCTAATGCGTAATTATTCCTAATTTGGCGGCCCTGCAGCTGACTCTAATGCGCCCATCCCATTCACCCACCCAGTCCTTGCATTTAACTCCGCACATTTCTATAAGGCGGGAGGATCGGCCTTAATTAAGCCCCCGATAATTCATTGACCGGGCGCCCCGGGGGTGCGTCGCGCGGAAAATGCAAATAATGGACGCGCGTGGGTTTTGAGGCGACGGCGCGCAAACAAAGGGAATTCTCTCCCTCCCTTTTACATCTGACCGACGCCGCGATCCCACCAAGCTCACCTATTTACCGCTGATTTCCTCTTTCCTCCCCCTCTGCTGCCTGCAACGGTCTTTGCTGGGTGGCAGCAGCGCATGCGCGGGTGACGTCAACGTACGTGTGTTTGAACATGATAATAATTTGTGGCCATCGTTTATTATTATTAGCATACTTTATTATTCTTTGATTATTACATCCGATTGAGGCATTGTTTTTTAAACAGTTTAGAGCTCATCATTCTATTTGGTGTCTTAGCACAATAATAATTTGAGATCCTCCACAATTGAAAATATTCAACAACAATGCAGGACATATATACATGATTATATAGCGTCATAAGGAATTCATGATAAAAAAGCACTTTAATTTTTCTTCTGGTTCTGATGTCCATTCAGGAGAGTTTGTTTAGGTGAGGCGTTATATGTCATTTTTTCCGCTACCTCTATATGAATCTTTCTGAAGAATTTATCAAAAGTATATCATTATCGTTGCATGTTTAACAAAATATGCAAAATCAATGCAGAAAATATACAAATGACTATACAGCTTTTAAAGTATCAATTTGGTTGAGCTAGTTAGGATTAAGTGTATTTTTTCCTCGATCTTTGAAGTCACTAATTAAAATTGCTTAAGGTCGGAAAGTTTCCTTCGTTTGATAGGGTATTAATAATCCTTATTTAAGTCAAACGCTACCTACTAGCAGGGTACTCTGCTACCTGCTAGCAGGGTGCATCGTAGCGACGCTCATAGCCTCGCACCAAGGTGGTCTCACCCGGCGCGGCGGCAGACAGAACCAGGTTGACGTCAAACGGGCTTTTCCCAGCATTCATACTTAGCCTTCGCGTTTTCGCGCGCAGGAAAATTTTCACTTTTCATTTAATAGCGAGAAATAGACATCGTCATTTAAAAATGTAAAAGCGTGAAATACGTACTCCAGGAGTAATAATCTTTCGATTTAGGCAATGAAAAAGAAATAGAGACCACCCTATTCTGATTAACTGGGGGATGACTATCGACCACGAAATAGGGTTGTCGATGTATCATTTCCACCCAAGTCGAACGAGCCTTGTTCGCAAGCAATGCAAATGACCGACTTTAGAATTTTAATCGATCGATCGCGTTCGAATTTTCGCGCAGCACAGTTTTTTGGGCGCTCGCAACAGCAAGCACATTATGCATATTTGACCCGATTCTAAAGCTATTAACTGCTCACGAACTGCCGTAAAAGGGGGGCCCGCTCAGGTAATGCGTGAATTATTTCCACCGTATCGCGTTATGCATAATGAGGCACTTTACTCCCGATTGCAGTCAAAGCAATCATTGAAATTTTTTTTCCACCGCCATTCTCCTCCTTCAAGTGCTTGACGAAATAACCGACACATAATAATGGAGGGGTAATTGAATTGTTGAGCGTTGGAACTGTTCAATTTGGTGCCGTACAATGAGTAATTAATATTAAAATACGATTAATCACCAAAAACAACAAATTTTACACTGTAACTATGCATATTCGGAAGGAATAAAATTAAATTACTACAATGTGAATCCTTGGGAAAAGTAACAAAACGTTATTGTATTCCCACAAAATTCAGAATTTAAGAAAAAAATCACGGATGAAATTTTAAAAAACCTGCTTACGACTTTGACCACAACATTGAGAACTATATCACCGTCAAGGCAAGAAGCTTGCATGATGTTGATATAAATTTGCGGTAAATTTCGGACACTATATCGATCTTGACACAAATTTCATGAAATTTACCATGACGAATTATATAATCTATTGTTCATTTTCAATGAAATGGCAGCATATCAATGACTTACATTCACTCTGATGGTTTTTTAGAAGTATCAAGATTGGCGCAACATAAATCATTGAAATGAGTCATAAAGCCGTACATTATATTATCTGAAAACATAAATGTAATATTGATAAACGTACAGATGTTTGGAGTTAGCGTACTCATAATTCATTATTCAAGTACAACGGCCAATTTCTGTCCAATTGAATTTAAAATAGAAATATATACTATTCCTTTCCAGTTTCTTATCACTATTGTACTCCGCGCACCATTATAACGCATCTCAGGGTGGGAATTAAATGTATAAAAAGAAGAAAAGTATAAGTAGTGACTTACCCGCATTCCAAAAAACGCTAGCCACCCTATCAATCGCTAAGACATTACGAAAACTAATTCTGCGACGAATAACACCGTCAGACATTAATGGCTAAGGAGTGGGACCTTAAACGGTTCCTCCGTATACCACAAAGGTTCATTCCCAATGCTCATGTTACGCAAACAGTATCAATCAAGCATATGTATGTAGCAGCGGTGTGCGTGCGACGCAAATATTTACTCCGACTTCTCCTCAATGTGAACACAATGGATAAAAGCGTCAACCCCCCCCCCCCCCCCCCCACGGTTTGAAATTGAGGAATTTGTATCCGAATCAGGGAGAAAATTTATACATTTTTTTGTCGCGTCACAGGGTCCTGGAGACCGCCTCCCTCACCGAGGAAGAGATTTGTGAAAGGAAAAGAGCGAGAATAATGGTTCATTGTCCCCGTGCGTGGAAGGGAACTCGGGCAAACGTATAGAGCAGGAAGACTTCGGGGTCAAAAGGGGTGGAGTGGGTCAGGAGTAAACAAGCCGCGAGGTGTGAGTGAATTATGACCAGGGGCACATTTTCGGGGGGGGGGGGGGGAGTTGCGTGGACCGCTTTAAAAAAAAAGAAGAGTCCGTGGTCTCTAAAACGGCGTTCACCGACCACCTTCCTTTCTCCTGAAAATTTCTCACCGCTGACCGTCCCCCCCCCCCCACCCCCCCCGATTTTAGAAAGCGCGCGAGGACAATGCACTCCTCGGTCCACGCGCGCAAACACGGAACGATCCGTTTGCAAATAACCAATCAAAATTCACCCATGCGTTCGCCCGGGGGTCCAACTAACCTCGGCGGAAACCATTGGAGTGGGAAATCACGATTTCCCTTTTCGCAGACTGACGCGGACGCTTGTGCACTAAAAATGCCATCATCATCATCATTGAAATAGGTAGAGCTGTGCGGAAGCCACTCGATATTTTTAATTGGATATGGTGATTTCCTACTATTTTTTTATTGCCTAAATCGAAAGATTATTACTCCTAGGGTGCGAATTTCACGCTCTTATATTCTTATATTTTCGAATGACGATATCTATTTTTTGCGATTAAACGAAAAGTGAAAAATTTCAAGCGCGCGAAAACGCGACGGCTAAGTAGGAATGATGGGAAAAACCCATGTGACGACATTCTGGTTCCCGCTGTCACCGTGTGCGGTGACCTTGGGGCGAGGCTTTGAGCGCTGATACGACGCAGGCTGCTATCAGGTAGCTGATTACCCTGCCAGCAGGTAACGATTGGCTTAAATAAGGATTATTATTCCCCTATCAAGCAAAGGAAAGTTTCCGAACTTAGGTATTTTTAATGTGTGATTATTAAGAGATGTTTCCCTGAGCTCTGTGATTCATGCATGCATTGGTAATCTCAGAGGATGTAAAATTCCTATCTACTCGTATAGAAACTAGGTCCCTGTGACGTCACGTGGAGTGGCATCGCATGGGCCCCAATCTGGCCTTTTTCAAACGAGGTTAAATTGAACATACACATTCGTCTAAACCGGTATTTCTGAACCAAAATAATTTGTATATTATGAAGACACTAATGGTGGGTAACGAATCGCAATCAATGCATTTCGTTTTCTTTGATGAAGGAAACTACCCTATTTTTGTATTTTGTTGAAAAATGAGTAAAAGATGAAGATTCCCGAGTAATTCGATGTGCCTCAATGCCATTTTGGACCCAAAAAGAAGATATCAAGTAAAAGCTGCAAATATTGGTGGTGCGCGTGGTGTATGGATTAAACTGTAGCCTAAAAAATACCAAAAGAAGCCTAAAAACCGTGTATTTTGCAAAAATCGAGGGATCAAAATTCACAAAATTCATATTTTTTCCGTGGAAGGTACTCATGGAAAAGGACACTAATAACATTCTTATTACAGACATATGGGATTACGATCGAAGTATCCCAAATACACATACTCTACCTCATCAAGTTACTCTTCTATGAGTCTTTTCTATTTATTTACCCCCTTCTAATCAAAGGATTATACGGTCCATTGCTTAAATAATAACAAAAAAATAAAAAATATCATGAAAAAGAAAAACCATTTAAAAAATGAAATAATTGAAAAATAAAAAATAATGCTTTTGTATAAACTATTGATAATTCTTTAAATCGACAAACAAAAAAAACACTTAATTCCAGAATGGTAATTCAAACTGCTGTCTGAGCTTTATAGCATTTGAGAAACAAAATGCTAGTTTTAAGTTTCTACTTCACACACACAACACTATACACCAACAGCGATAAATTTGCGCAATTCCTAATTGTTTATTGTAAACTGGCTAGTAGGGGTGAGCCAAGGCTGACCGGTGCAGCGGAATAATCGCGCCTTCGTCGCGGTCATCCCTTGAGAGAAAGGATGATGAAAGAGGTGAAAATTATAAATACCTACCCTCCACGGAAAATCTATCCTTCTTCCCTTACGAAGATGTTATCAGCAACGGCCACGAAATTTCGGGCAACAAGCTGAATAAGCACGCGGGCCACAACCGAAAAAACATCACCAACACCTACAATGACCCACAAGAGCTTCAATCAATAAATACGATTGTCGTGGGTTCGAGTCCCGCCTGGATAGGTTGCTCCTATGCAGGGAAAAGATGCTGAAGCTCGTTTAATTCTTAAATTCTATGGAAACCCCGCTTTAAAGGCCAAATAGTTTTTTTTTGGTAGTGTGGCTATAAATAATCAAACATGAAATACGACAGTAAATATATGTGGATAGCATTCCTGTCGCTACAGAACCCAGGGACAGGAATTTAAATAGGTGCGATTACGGGGGCATAGTTACTGTAGAAAAACAAACAGTGGCGAGATGGAGTGATAAATGACTGCACCACAGCGCAAAACGGTGGTCGAAGCAACGCACAAGGGGGTGAAGGGGTCGGTGCGCGCCGAAGACAAGGCGAGGGTTGAAAAGGCTGCTTTTTGGCGGCGGCAAAGGGTGAGTTACCCTCTCCGGGCACTTTGGAACCTTGGGCTGAAACGCTGTCAGTGACGGAGTGTTTGGGTCTTCCGCACGCAGCGGGAGGAACTCTCGACCCTCGGGGTGTTTGGTCGAGAGGGCCGGACTCTTTGGAGAAGGCTTGGTGATATAGTGGAGTGTGGGGCATCGTGGTATGGCTGATGCCGGCCAATTTCGCCTCGCAAGGATTTCAGAAAGGCAGCTGAGTTTAAGGCGGCCCACCACTTCAACGAAAAGCGTTGCCGCAGACCAGAACACATTACTATTATTATAGTATTCCAGCGATTAAGGTAGGTTTCCCTGGAGTATTCAAGAAGTGATCTGGGAGCCTCCCTTTCCTTCCAGCACTGCCTTCTTTAATTCACTGTAAGGCCTACTCCCTTTCAATCTATCAAAAAATCATATTCTTTTCCTTCCCCTCCCTCGTTTCCCGAACATTTTACCCTCTAACACCATTTTCAACATCCCCTTCCCGCTAAGTACTCCCTACATCCATACCTTCTGTCTCCTCCGTATCTCACCTAAAAGCTGCCTCTCGTCACCCACCATGTCCAGCACTTCGTCGTTCCTTTTCCTCTCCGTCCATTTCACCTTCTCCATTCTTCTCCATACTCACATCTCGAATGCCTCCAATCTTCTCTCGTCTTCTATAAACCTGTGCCTTAGTGCACTTTTAAGTTTTCAGATTATTACGGTACTTACCCTACGATACAAAAAGTTGAGCAGGTAGAGCAATTTATTACAGCGCACTGAACGCTCTCACTAATAGACCGTCTTGCAACTTCTCATTCTCTTACACTGGAAAGGTAATAAAGGTCCCTTACATTTGCTGTGTTATTACGCGTAGAAACGCACGATCCAAATGGCTGAAGAAGTGGTTTATACATCCGGCAACTGGACCATTACCAAATTACCCAATAATGGGGTCATATTTGACCGCAAAAGCCTTTGAAGACTCACTACAAAATACACTACTAACGCCATTCTAGAATTACCAAGAAAACCCACATTTCAAATATCACAGTCCAAGTAGAGCAATTACTTACCCTACACAATAAAATACAAATAGCCACGTAACTCATTGACACCAAATTACACAATATACCGAACGCCGATTACCAGCAACAGCTGAATATCAGGTACATAACTGCTAACCGCAGTTACCACACAAGCGTAGCGTGGCGAAAGGTAGACCACTTCAACTATTTGTGCATAACTTATAGGAAAACGTACACAGAAGTAAGGAGATTAGGAAGAGAATTGAGTTGGCAAAGGAGGCGTTCAAGAACTGGAAGGAACTTATGACAGGATCTTTAATTAAAAGTGATGGACGGATCCAGGATTTTTTTCGGATCCGGATTCGGATCGGATCCTTGATTTTCGGAGGCGGATCTTTCGGATCGGATATTTTCGGATCCAAATTCATTTTTAAATACCTACATGACGCTGAGATCCCCCGATGATTGTTCAATCTCTTGGGAAGAGTCACTCTATGTTCCAGTCATATTTTGCCTTTTTTATTTTCCACGGCTGAAATTCTCCTACGCAACCTCTGCGAGAGGTTTTAAACAAAACGGTTCATGAGTAAGACAAGAATCGCATGCGACGGCGCATTCGAAGATAGAATCGGAACTCTTTCCACACTTATTGCATTCACTGAAGCTATTATTTAAAATTTCGGATCCAGATCCGAAGTCGTCCGCGACTTTGGATCCGAGGTATCCGATGAAGGGCAATATCAGCGGATATTTGGATCCGAGGTATCCGATCCGACCATCCCTAATTAAAAGTTAAGCGAAAATACTAGTAAAGACTCTGATCTGAGGAGTATCGCTTTACTGTTCTGAAACTTGGATACTTAGGATTGGAGACGAAAGAAAACTAGAAGCCTCCGAGTTGTGGGTGTGTACATGAATGGAGAAAGTAAAGAGGAGGGTGAGGAGGAGGAACGACGATGTTGTAGACATGGTTGGAGATGAGAGGAAACTTGCCAATGACATACGGATGATATAAATTGTTTGGATGGAGAGAGTGTTGATCAGGGGGGTTGAAAACTGTGTTGCATGGGAGATTGTTGGATAAGCGAGGGAGGGTATGGAAGAGAATAGAATTTTTAGGTAGATTGGAAGGGAGTCGAACTATTTGAGAATTCAAATTTGGAAGTCCGATTTGGGAGTGGAGGCAGGCAGAAGTATTTCCCAAAATGTACCATAAAACCTACCTCAAAGGAGAATCTAAAACAGAAGGGCTCCAACCATGAATTTAAATATAAATTATAAATGGTTTTACTCAATGGAGAGCGAAAATAAACTTCTACATAAAATACAGCCAACATATTCCGTGTATTGTCAAATTTCAATCCTTTTTTACGTGTTATTTCTTTATTATTTGTGTATCAAACAACTTTATTGTTATTACTTGTTATTTTCATGAACTTTGTGCTTTTGATGAGCCAATTATTGTAAATTGTGTTTTGCTCCAAAGGTATACCCGGAGAATGAATAAATATATATTCTAATCTATTCTAATCTGGAGAAATGTCCAATAATAATTAGCGCCAAGTTCCGAATAGTACGATATAAAAAGCTTCCTCGATAGAAACCCGTCCAATGGATCTGATCCTACAAGAGGAGCGCGTGACCTTTAAAATCGGCCAGACGCATTCAGCATTTGGCAGCGTGGAAGAGGGGGGGGAGGGTCACAAACCCTTGTGAGACCAGCCGCCCCAGCTCAATTTTCAATCACCGCACCCCAAACTTGCCGCGTACACGGCCAACAGAGTGAGCACACAGACACGGGCGGCGCTGCCGTCGCTGGTCCGCGTCGCGTGTCAATAGCCAACAACGTCGGGGGGTGGGGGGGGGGGGGGGAGAATGTTGATTGGGAGGTTTGGCGAGGCGTGAGCACACGGGCTGAGAGGACGTGCGCCTGACAGCCTTTCACCGGACAACCCTTTCCCATTACCAAACACGGAAGAGCGAATCAACTCAAATGAGCCGGATCAATTTCTATAAGCAGCGGCGGATCCAGGATAGGAGGATACAGGACCACTCCTGTATATATTTGACCACTGGAAAAAATTACCATTTTACGTATTGTAAATTGGATGCCCAAGGGAGCTAATAGGCCCCTCCCTATATCTGCCATTGGCCATGAGTAAAACCGCGTATATAACACAAACGCACCATTGATTAGATACTCGAGGCGTCTTAATGTGGAAGAAAGAAATAGATGGATTATAGAGAGCTAATTTCTCGAAGTTGTGCGAGAAATTCACAGAGGAAAAATCATTTGCCTCGACCGGGATCCGAACCCGTATCCCTCGATTTCCGGCCGAGTGCTGTAGCTAATTAAGCTACCGAGACGTCAAGGCGAATGATTTTTTTCTCTGTGTTTATTTTTCGCACAATTTGTGCGTTGCAGGTGACTCCGTAAAAGTTATCACCGCGGCTAGTCCCAGTATACTTAAATAAGTCTAGAGCGAGCACCTTTTCGTGTTCAAAGTTCGGGCTTTGCTCTCCGGCTGTAGCGCCATGCGCACGACCTGGACTGCTAGTCGCATAATATGCTCAGCAGTCCACACCACCTTGTCCGGTATAGTCCTCAAATTTCCACAGGAGAGATTGACGCCTCGGCAGCTTAACTGTATAAACACTTGGCACGAAATCGAGAGATCCGGGTTCGAATCCCGGTCAAGGCGAATGATTTTTCCTTTGTGGATTTTTCGTACAACTTGTGCATTGCGGGTGACTCCGTAAAAGTTATCACCGTGGCTAGTCCGGGTATACTCAAATAAGCTAATTTATCTATTTGTTTAAATTTCTGTGCTAGACAAATGCTAGTTCAACGCTATCTTAACAGAAATATTTGAAATAAACTTAATAATTCAAATAAAACCCTTGAAGTATTTCTTTTTTTAAGATTGGAGAAAAAAATTAAGAGCTAAAGACTAATTGTAAAAGCGAAAAAATGCTGAAATACGCATACGATAGACGGTAGGCACTGATTATTACAATTTAAATACTTCCTTTATATTAAAATTAGAGAAAGAATTGGCGCATTAAAAAAACAGACTAAGAGCGAAGTACATCAGTAATCAGTAGAAACAACTAGGAATTGCAAAAAAATCCACAGCGCCATCTGCTCCTGATCTAAAACTAGGAATGAAAGGATATCTCTTTTGATCAGCTAAACCATTTAACCAATAGACACATAATATAGGCTTGAAGAGGAGCTTCAACTCATTAATGGATAAACTTCATAGAATTGCGGAAGTAATAAATATAATGGTAGAGCAAATAACCACTATCAGATAACTATGCACTCCTGGAAAAAGAACACTTCAAAATTCTTACTATTCATGAAAAATAGTTCAATCAATTCATAAATTGTTTTGTAATTCCTCTAGGAAACTTTAGTGAGAGATTACTTCACAGGAAATGTTTTACATTAGCAATAAAACCATATTTAGAAAATATCAGGTGATACACGATGATCAAAATCATTAAATTTTAAACACACCCGACATTGTAATACCTTCACTTGTTATGCTACAGTAAACGTCCACTAAGACGAACGCATGTTCTGAATACGAGTACGAGAAATAAAGTAATTTAAAAAGAATCATATATTCTAGCTATTAAAAACAAAGTAACTTAATCTAAATAAGAACCTGATATAGCACCCGTGCGCAATTTTGAACCACTGAAGCTAGATTTAATTTTATATCACCTGTAACATGCATGAACACACAGCCCATAACTCCGTTTTTTAATACATCACTGCAGGAATTGATATGGCAAGAGAATGCAACGGATCCAAGAATATTCTGGCGAAAAATTGGGTCAGTTGATTCGTTACGATGGAGACCGGCTCAACGATTGTCGCTTCGGAAACCCTCCTGGCAACACTTGGCTCCACCTGGGGCGGGCATGGCATCTGGCTCCCTCCCCGCTGCACCCGTCCGTCGCGCCAAATCCACGCGAGAGAAAAGGAATGGCTGATCTGAATGGCCCCCTCTCCCCCTCAAAAAGAGTTCCCACCATGTCCCCCAAACGCGGCTTAACGAGAGCCTTAGAGCCGTTAATTAATCCACGAAAGGCCCAAAGTGGACGGTCAGGAATTGAATTGGAGCGAACGATTGGTCCTTTCCACCAATTATTTCTCCAAATTCGCTCCGTTTTTTAATTGTTTTCGCTCCCTCGAATAAAAAAAATTGTGATCCGGGCTTAAGGGAACGACAAAAAAAATTTCGGCTGGGAGAGGAATTAAATGACTTACGATCACCTTAAAAATGGAAAATAAACTGAATTCGCAGTATTTAAACCAGAAGGAGAAATCCAACCTTATGTTGAAGGCAATCGAAACTAATATTCCAAGAGCAGCAGCGCACTTTATCTTAAAAGATAACTTCAGAGGAATGTCACGGCCAAGTAAGGATAATAAACTGAAATTATGTAATTTGAATTTTAATCATGAAGAGCTATCATAAATAATGTGGTGAAGTCTTACATCTACAAGCCATCTTGGAACTCATTCCGCAAAAAGAAAAAAATCGTCGTTTGCTCAACAATGCCTTTTACAGCTCATTCCTTCTAGCGATTACTTTATTCAGCGAGTTGGAATAGTACTATTGACGTGCCAACATTGAATGGTTTATATGAGATCCTATGGTTGACTTTTAGAATCATCATCAAAAATAGCCATCACAAGATTTCTTTGACACAGCTCCACATTCAACTCTCCCATCAGCTAATCTTTTAGCACTTAATAATTCCCCTGTTTAACACTACTTTCCCTGTTCCTTCACTACTTGTTCTGTGAATATCTTCCGTAGCATACCTCTTCCCTTTATACCTTAAACCTGTCCTTCAACGTTAATATTCATCTCTCACATTAGAGATACGTGAAAATCGCACCCTGATCACCTAATTCAGCATGCCTCCCAAACCATATCCCCTCTCCCTAAATAGCCTCACCCCCGAAACACCATATTCAAAAACTAAAAAAAACATACCTGAAATGAAAATTTTAGCATCTCTACGGAGACAGCCAGAAGGCTGGGACTAGTGTAGCCCAAAAAACAGAAATTCCGGCGAGGCGAAGCCTAGCGCGCAGCCTCTCTAGCGGCTCCCAGCTTAATTCGCGTATGGCCGCAAACTTCCGTAAGGGGCAGGGTTTACACCTCTTCGTCCACGGGTCAAACTTTCCCTCTCATTCCATAATCACTCCTCCCCTCATCCCGAAGGCTTGCTCCGCGCCGAAAACCCCGTTCGCTCTTCGCTCATGAATATCTTCCGGGCGATTTATAGTGAACTGGCCCCGGCGTTTGGAGCGAGGAACGGTGGGCGAGGAAGCCATGCGTCAAGTGGAAGTGCCTCTCCGGAACCATCGGAGCGGCGGGAATTTCTCAATATTCCGAAATCAAAACGGACCGCGTGAAGCCCGGCTGAAAGAACTCTCCGATGTCATTCTGAGGGACGAGGCTTCAAAAGGCCAGAGAAAGAAATTGTTTCCACTTGACGAGGCTCGGCTGCGACTCCGTCAATCAACCCGAATGCGAACTCAATTCAACCCTTTCATAAATTTAACTGAAAAAATTAAACCGCTTTTCACCAGTGAAAAGAGCTAGGCATCGAAAACCCTATTATTTGGAAGTACTATCGAGGATTTTATTACTAATTTGCCGATTCTTTTGGTGAAAAAATCCAATGCGGTATAACCCCCTCAAAAATTACGTATGTATTTTTATAATGTTTTCAATCATTCAATCAAAAGCTCCAAAAATTTAGTCGTAATGTCCGCAAATAATATTTCGGTGCTTTTTATAAAGCATAGATTTTCATAAGATCCGTTTTCACTGAATAAATATGCTTATTTGCAAAAGCCTACATGAAGGTACCTACTCATATTTTCAAAATTAATCTTAATAAAAGGCCAAAGCTAGGTAAAGGGGTAAAAATTTATTTTTTCAATGCTTGAAAAATGGCTATATACATGTTTAAATAATAAAACGAAAGAAAATTTTATGAGATTAATTGCGCTCAAAGCAAAATTTAAGGGAGCAGCATAAAATGCTGCCTTACATTTAAATCAATATATTATAAAATTCAATATTAAAAAGGAAAATATCTTGTAATGATTGCAAAAATTATTCTTTTCTAAGAATATACAAAAAACTGTATGCGTTAAATAGCCAAAGCTAAGCTATGATATAGAAAATGGTGATGGTCTGCAGCAACTCTTTTGGCCGAGGCATTGAGCCCCGGTAATGGGAGGAGAAATAACAGCCTTGCGAGTTTCCATGGTTTAAAATTTCAACGCCTAAGGTGAGTTCATTTTTCTATGTCCTGAAAGGTCCGTACAGCTCCATCCCAAAGGCTGTCATGCATTGAGGGTGGAGCAAATGAAGCGATGAGTAAGAAAAGCAGAACTTCCCCCAACGCCACACCCCTCTGTCCATTTTCTATTCCTACAATGACTAATGCCATTTATAATCCGAGGCACCGTTGAGTCAGAATAATAGTACACCGTCAAGGCGAGGGTTTGCGAGAGAAGAGGGCTAATTTTCCCAGTCTTTTTTCCCCTACCCACACGAGTTCTCAGACGGTGATCGCACCCTTCCTTCATTCACTGTTGTCCTATTTCTCTGGGGAGAGGTAAACCAAGTATCTACCATCCGTCTCTATTCTCTCCCTAGCCTCGCACAGTATCGAGTTCCCCTTGTGAAGGACGTAAGCTGATTAGTCTACGGAGCAAAAAGAAATACGATGCTGTGGTGTATTCAACACGAGAATGGAAGGACCCCATGACTCTTTAAGGTCACGCGATAGACTCCTGCAAAAACAAACACGGTCTTTCTCTCCAGACATAAGCTACACAAACCTTCGCAAACAGAAATTATGATTATCCTTTTCCGCCCACGAAACTCGTCGAACTAAGAGTATTTTAAGTGGTGGATTCATTCAAAATCCGCAGACGACCAAAGCCCAACTGACAACTGGAGACAAGATGAATTCACGGGGAGCCTGGCCCGTCCCGAACTAGCTCCATAATGTAGCCACTTCGGAAACATTGCAATCGGATTTCTAAAGTGTCCACACCGTCGCGAGGAGCGCCAAGCCATCCTTTTGCTCTCTTCATTTGTGATAGAGTGTTTGCGCTCACGAGGAAAAGCATTGAAAAGTGAATCCGCGATTAATTGCAATGAATTGGGTAAATTAGGCTTGGCTATGCATACATTGTATGCATACATTGATACACGAGGCTTAATTATATTACATACCGTCCCGAACATAAATTTCGCTAAACAGTCCTGATGAAGGAATATTTCCCCGTCAAATTTGGATCGTTCTACTATAAGCGTCGCCAACTGGCGACTTTTGCAAAACCATTTTAATGTTTAGTGCGTGACACCACACCCAGTAGAAGACTAGTGAATCCTGTATCGTGACTCTAGCGCTTAGAAACGTTCGAAAACAGAACTTCCTCCGGGTGATGAGAGGCAATATTGCTGTCGGTCTTCTATCGCCAAGTCACGGTACCTTGTCCTTGCCTTGTTATTATTGCTACATGTGAATTGAATGTTGTACGTTAACTGAATATTGTGCTAGAGTTAATAAAATTAGATGTATTTATGAGTTCATACCTTTGTCTTGCTGATGTGACATCGATGCTTGGTATAAATCTACATATTTTTTTCTAGTATTGCTGACTCTATTATATTTATAATTATGTATGTTCCTAAGGGACACACTTGTGCCGGAATAAATAATTTCATTTTTTATGTCCATTTCTACCTTCAAAGGCTACTGCATCGTTTCAACGGCCTATTTTCCCTGCGGAATCCATCAATACCACCTCGGAATACCGTCGCTTTCCTCCACAAAAGATTATTCCATGAGTTAACCGAATTATCACGCAGTTATCTTCTAGCATCTTTCATAGCCCACAAGTACAGCTCGCGTACAAAGGGTTGAAGGTTAGGAAAAGGATTGCGAGGTTCAAACCCTCGCCGCAATGAGCAATCCGTATTAATTAACAGGCCGAGATAATTCGCAAAGCGGCGATCGGGCCATCATCACGTTTAATTTCATGCATTGGTTGCGCCCCCGGCCAACACAGGGCACAAATTACGGCGAGACACGATAGCCCACCAACACCACCAGCAGAGCGGAGAGATAAGAAGGGCAGGCCAGGGGTGGCGGACGGGGGCAGAAGACGAAGGGAAGATTAAGGGCCGGCACGGGGGATGCAGTCACGCCATCTCACTCACCGACCGCCACAGCCGCCACCCCTGGCGCACACACCCCTGGCCAGGAAAACGACCCAGAACCGAAGGGAGAGGACGGACGCTCCGAAGTCCATAAACACAACGCTGGACTAAAAAACGCTAATCCGCAAAACTTCTAACAAAACTAAGCTAACATGTTTAGCCGTGTACGGTGACTCACTTAACTACAAATAATAGGGTGGTTTCCTATTATTTTTTTATTGCCTTAATCGAAAGATTATTACTCCTGGAGTACGTATTTCACGCTTTTAGATTTTTAAATGATAATATCTATTTTTCGCGATTAAATGAAAAGTGAAAATTTTCAAGCGCGCGAAAACGCGACGCGTTAGTAGGAATGATGGGAAATCTCTCCGTACGTCGTATTTCTGGTTCCCCCTCCGCCCGGTAAGGTGACCTTGAGGCGAGGCTTAGCGCTGATACGTCGCAGGCTGCCAGCGGGTAGCCTAGTGCCCTGCCGCCTGGTAGCGCTTGGCTTAAATAAGGATTATTAATACCTTATCAAACGAGGAAAACTTTCCGACCTTAGCCAGTTTTAATAAGTGATTATTAAGACATGTTTCCCTGAGCTCTGCGCCTCATGCATGCTTTGGTAACCTCAGACGACGTATAACTCCTATCTTCTCGTGTAGAAACTAGGTCCCTGTGACGTCACGTGGAGTGGCATCGCATGGGCGCCAATCTGGCCCTTTTCAAATGAGGATAAAAATGGACCATTGCCATTCGTCTACACCGGCATTTATAAAACGAAATAATTTGTATATTATGATAACACTAATGGTGGGTAACGAATCGCAATTATTGCCTTTTGTTTTCTTTGATGAAGGAAACTACCCTATTGTGTCGAGTCAACTTCATATCACAAGAAAAATATTTCAGGTCTTATTGTCTTTCAATTCTACATCTTTTAGGTGTTTGGCAGGGGGTGATCAATCACCAGCATGCATGAGGATTCCCAAATGCACACCGCACGGTCATATAAATGCTACGCATACTGGATGCAGATGTTACTCGTGATGCTATAGTAATCAACACTTATGTTAACCAAAGGTATGTTTATTCTCCACTTATTGCCATTCAATACGCATGATGCATCATTACAAGAGGCTGCGAACTTCGGTGCACAGAAAAAGTAAAAATAAAATGTCTATATACAGTGTTGTGAAAGATATGAAGGTTTCTGGCATTCCCATGAATTACATCTATGATAATTATCATTGTTGAACCGAAGAATGCATTTCTGCTATTTTAGAAAAGTCTTGGCCCATAATCTTGCCCGACGTAACATAAAGCTATAAGCATTGTTGGGCCACAAGTGTTAGTGAGGTAATAATAATAGACGGGATAAATCCCATGAAAGAAATATATACTTACATCGGCTTGATGATATTATTATATTCTTCCCCGCCAATAGATGGGATGTATCGCCGCCATAGGATACACGTACGTAAAATCCGCGCAGCGCTTAGGGAGAAACTCCTCAGTAAATTTGGTTGTTCACTACTTTCCCTTTTAAAAACCGAAACAAATATACATGAAAACTAAGCCTTCACTCAAAAAATATAGTGCTATCATTTTATACGATAATAAACAACAAAATAGCACAAATTAAAAAGTTGAAAACTTCTCAAACTCCAGGGAGAACAACATTACACACTGCGATAAGTAACGGCCACCGTTTTCGATCATACGACACGACAACCGCATCTACAGAGCGGACGATGATATAAACCGGGATTGTAGGAGCAGCGTAGTAATTACTTGCCTTACGCATTCGAACCAAACAGCGGATAATCATATTTTATGCGAGGCATTGGGAGTATCTAGGCAACGGATCCACAAGCTTCCTGCGCGACCAATAATTAGCACTGACGATGTGGTGGGCAGGTATAGGTATACACACAAAGCGATTACCTTAATTACAAAACATACCATTTGCCACTTAAACCCCATCTGCTGTGGCATTCTATTCTCGTCCAAACGTTAGTGGTGGCGATGTTCGAATGCAAACGGTATACGGCGCGAAAGACGGAGTGAAGAGTGGGCCTGGAGTTTAGTCATGGGTAGGGAATCCGAGAGGGGGAGCAGCTAAGGAGATTAAGGGTGGCGGAAGGCCTTTGAGGGCTTTACTTTGAGGGGGGTTGGTTGTTGAAGTGGATGGAAAGCAGAAGGGGTGTAAGGGGGTGAATTGGAGGATTTCCGGATGGGGTGTAACCGAAGGGCTAATGAGAAAGGGATGAGCAGAGGAAAAGAATGAATGCGCGGACGTTTTGTTCCCAGGGACGACGCGGGACGTTTTGTACCCGGGAATTCATTCCCTTGATCGGACGTCTGCGGAAAAATTCCGTTCCATAACGGGGCGTAAACGCACCTACATTCCTTCACGACCATAGGAAATCACGGCTTCCTCAACCTAGGATGCTCGCGCTGCGATCTAGCCTTGAAGTACTAAATCAATTGGGAACATGCGTCTACAACGGCGATACCAAGGCATCAATTCAGAAACACACTCTACTCTTCTACATCTGCATAATACCCTGCGAGCCACCTCTAGGGTGTTTGGCAGGGGGTGATTAATTAGCAGCATGCAATAGGATTCCCACATGCACACCACATGGTACAAAAAACGTTATAACAAATAATACTACCGCATTCATTCAAAGCCAAAACTTGCCGACTACTCATCTAGGTAACCCGCCAATAAAGCTAGAACACACAAAAAATGCCGTCAGAAATAATAAGAATATTGTAAGCGCGTGGTTTCTAATTGGGTTGGCACTCCAGAGGAATTATGGAATCAACTCATTTCGTGAAGGTATTTATTATCAATCACACACCGTGCGTCGCACACCTGGCCTGCGGCCTTTACACATGAGTACTTTCTGCCGACTGCTCTCTGCCTTTTCCACACGTGGCCTCCGGCTTCCCGGAAGGTGCTGATGGCAGCATCACTCCCACGCACTCACATGAGTGACTAGGCATGGGGATCAGAATAGCATTACCATCCGGTTTCACGTCTCTGCGAACTCAAGATGTTCCGCTTACAACTATACCCCCTCCAAAGTGAATTGTTGAATATCCTAAAAACACAACAATTCAATACTAGAATACATGGAAACCATTAAAATCACAATAAAACAAAGAAAGATGAAAAGTTACCCAATGATAGATGAAAGAAAGAAAAAGAAAGAAAAAAAAACTTAACGCACTTAACAGAAAACCGTACAATTTGAAATATATGAATCAATTCAAGTGGATGAATAGGTCCAGAGTTCAATCTTCGGCCGTGGCCTACACTTTTTTAGAATCACAAATTCCCACCCTCCCAAGCACTCGTCATCTTTGCACGGGAATCCCTGGATTTTAAAAACCCTCTTGGCAATTCACTGCCCACGACCCCGCCCCACACTACTGATGCACTTCACACATTACACATTATCACTGTTAAGCAATACCCTTCATTTTTACAACCTTAAATCTAACATTGCATACCCATTATCTAGGGGTCCCCGCCCCCCATCACGTATCCTCCCCTTAGCTCTGTCAAACAATTGACCTATTAATTTATACTCATTATTCATTCCTTCAAATCAAAATTAATTACCACCATCCAATCGTGTTCTATTAACCCTACATCTTGTCCACGATCAAATACCAAACCGTTTTTTTTTTTTTTAATGGCACCAATTCTTGAGCCATTTCAAGTCCCGCTATCCCAGCGGCGACTAAAATGGCAAATACCAAGGTCATTGTTCTTGTTCGTGTTCCTCTAGAACCGTGGACAAGGGTCCTTGTGATCGGAGCGAATAGGAGTGTGAGGGCGCTGGAGAAGGGGACAGGGGAGGGGCTGCGATTCTCTCAGCTGTTCGCTGTCTGCTGCGGAGGGGGTAAGGGGACCGCCTTGTGAGGGGAGGGGAAGGCGGTGGAAGGGAGGCTGCTTCGTTCCGCTGGGAGGAGTTCTCCTCTTGGTGTGGAGGGGGGGAAACAACTCTTTCCCTCTTCGCTGGCGCCTCGCCGTCTGGGGTGGGTGAGGGAGGGGAGTCAAACCCTTCCCCGCTATCCGTTCCCAGCTGGCTGGCTTCTGGAAGGTCGGCGTATCCCCGCGGCTCCACAGATTCGAACTCTATTTCACTGCAAGGGGGTAGAATTGGGGTTTGGGGAGGTAGGGGTGGATTCTTCCGGGGTCTTCCTCGGGGGCGAGCACGTCTCCCTCCTAAATCTGGGGGTGGAATAGAACCTGAGTAAGGTTTCACACGATTCACATGCACCACAATTTTTCGAAAGGGAAGCTCCAACTCTAAATTGCAATCGGACAAAACTCTTATCACTCGATACGGCCCTTCCCAGGGGCAATGAAACTTTTTCACTTGCCCTGGCTTCAAACACGGGTCGCGTAAATATACGTAGTCGCCCACCTCGTATCTGCGTTGTTTTCCCTTTGTTTTTACCCCTTCTGCTTGCGTCTTTTGTGCCCTCCGATTGTTTTCCTTGCAAACTTCCCACAACTTTGTTAGTCTCGCACACAATTCTCCCACAGCCGGGTGCTCAGACGGAACACCGTTCGCCGCCACGACTTCAAAGGGGGAGGCCATCGGAAATCCGAATATCACTTCGTGGGGGGAGTACTCTGTACTACGGTGCTTTTTAATATTATACACAGAGACTGCATAGTCTAATAAAGAATCCCAATTGTTGTTATTGTAATTCACGTAATGGCTCAGTATTTGGGCGATCGTGCGATGCACTCGCTCAACCCTCCCGTTCGCCTCCGGGTGATACGATGACGTGCGTAATCGCTTCACTTCGAGCAGTCTACACATCTCGCGGAACAACTCCGATTCAAAATTGGTTCCCTGATCGGTGAGGATCGTCTTTGGGACTCCGAATCGCAAAATCCAGTTTCTAACAAGCGCCGCAGCCACCGTCTCCGCAGTTTGGTCGGCCATGGCCGTCATGACTACATACCGTGAAAAGTGATCCACAATTGTCAATATGAACCGGTTTCCTTTATCTGTTCGCGGCAAAGGGCCTACAATATCTAGCGCTAAGAACTCAAACGGCCGCGAGGCATAAGGCACTTCCTGCAAGGGGGCCTTAGAGCCTCCATACGGGCTTCTTCGATTGCACGCAATGCAGTGCTTGACGTGCTCCCTCCCGGCTCTTTCCATACCTGGCCACCAATATTGCGATACTAGTCGAGTCACCGTTGCTTCCCTACCTAAATGTCCCGCCATTATATGATCATGGCATTGTTTAAGTATTTCCTCCCTACAGCTTCTCGGCACCACAGTCCTATTCCCCCGTTTCGTTTTCCTAAACAACACGTTGTCGATTACCGCGAAATTTTTGTCTTCCCTCCACCCTCGGCACTCCTCATCACTCCCTTGCGCATCCGCGAAGTCTATCGCTCCCTCAGCGACCACGCCCCTCACCTTCCGGCTGAGCGTGTCGGCATTTAAATGCGCCTTCCCGGGCTTGTGCGCTACTTCGTAGTCGTACTCGCTTAACTTAAGTGTCCAACGCATTAGCCTGCTGCTTGGATCCTTGAGACCAAACAACCACTTAAGAGCAGCATGGTCAGTTACGATCAAGAATTTACGGCCAAACACGTAACACTTAAACTGTCGCACTGCCCACACGACAGCGAGGAGTTCCTTCTCTGTTGTAGTATAGTTTATTTCGGGGTTTTTCATTTGCCGAGACGCGTATGCCACGGGGTGTTCCTCCCCATCGATCACCTGTGATAACACGGCTCCTATTGCGAAATTACTCGCGTCCGTAGAGATGATGAAAGGTCGGTTGAAGTCGGGGTAAATTAATACCGGACTACTCGTCAACGATTCCTTTAAACTCTCCACAGCCTCGTCACACTCAGGCGTCCAATTAAAAGTAGTCCCTTTCCGCAGCAACGCCGTCAGTGGTCGGGCGAGGACGGCGTAGTTATCCACGAACCGGCGGTAATAGTTCGTAAGTCCTAAAAATGACTGAATTTCCTTTGCCGTTCTCGGGGTTGGGTAATCGCGCACCGCAGCAACTTTTTCTGGGTCGGGCCTGATCCCGTTGGCGCTGATAACATGGCCAAGGTACTTTACTTGTGGGAGGGCAAAGTGGCACTTAGTCAATTTCAACGACAGGCCGGCCGCTTCCAACTTCTCGAATACCTTGCTTAGCCGTGAGGCGTGCGTGTCAATCGAATCGCTAAACACGATGACGTCGTCTAGATAAACTAAACATTCCGACGGCGTCATCCCCCGTAGCACTCCGTCCATCATCCGTTGGAATGTCGCGGGCGCGTTTCTAAGTCCAAATGGCATACGGACGTATTCGTAATGGCCGCTGTTTACGATAAAGGCGGCCTTCTCACGCGAGTCCGCGGCCATCGGAATCTGGTGATATCCGCTAGTGAGGTCGAGGGTCGTGAAGTACTTACATCCGCCTAAATATTCCAAAGTCTCTGTGATATTGGGAAGGGGGTAAACATCTGCTTTAGTGATAGCATTAAGGGCCCTAAAGTCTATGCAGAATCGATAGTTTGGCTTGCCATCCAGTGACTTTTTCGGAACCACCACCACCGGAAACGCCCACGGGCTATTGCTAGGCTGGATGACCCCCCCGTCTAATTGCTCTTTCACGAAATTCTCTATCAGGGGCTTCAGGTGGTGCGGGGTCCTATAGGGTTTTTTATAAATCGGGCGGGCATCACCCGTCGGAATTTCGTGCTCCACTAGATGAGTGGCAGGGGGCCCGCCCGTTTGCGTAAACAAATTCTGAAATTTCTCAATCACTGGGGCTAGTACTTCTCGTTCCTCCCCTTTCAAGTGCCCCAACTTATCCCGAATGTCCCTTCCGAATTCCTTCACTTCCATTACCCCAACGCACTTTTCCTCCCATCCAGTTGTCCCCTCTTCGCGGCCCGTTTGAATGTCCTCACCCGAGTGCACCTCGCTAACTCTCGCGATCAATGTCCCCTTGTTTAGCGTAAGTGTATCAGGTCCAAAATTACTTACGTGTGTGGTGACGCTTCCCTCATCGCTCACCAAGCACACACACCTGGCCACCCAGCACTCCTCCTCCTCCAGGGCAGATTCCACCAGGCACTCCTGACCCGGCCGCCAAACTTCGGTGTCCAAGAAAATAGGCAGGAGTCGCACGCTTCTACCCGGAACGATTTCAGCGCGCAGGAGTCGAACCGGTACGTCAACTGCTCCATGGCGATGGCACGTCCTCGTGGGGTATCCTCGTGGTATCTTTTCGCCCCCTCTCCTCGCCGCGTCGGGGCGGAAAGGAAGATCACGGTCGGTCGCCGCCAGCACCGGGTCCACTACCGGTGAGAGCGGGCTCCTCGTCCCCGCTAGGGCGGCCCCATCAGCCGCGGGCGATGACGGCCCGTCGGTCGGTCTCCTCCTTCCCCCTCTCTCCTTGCGCTGGGGCGAAACCACGCCCACTTTTCCTTCCATCCCGTCGGACGGGGCCCGCTGATAACAACCCACCGCGCCCATCGCCGCCTCCCTCCTAGTCGACGCACTCTCTCGCGCGTCGGCCAAATGAACTATTTTTCCATTCAATACCAACACTCCCCGAGCGAGATCAATCACTGCACCGTTTTCTCTTAAAAAGTCCATCCCCCACAGTCCTGCATAGTCGCCCAGCGAGTCCACCACTTGCGCACGCAGCATCAGTGAAATGCCACCAACTCTCAAAGGGGCCACCACTTCGCCGTAATTTCGCATGTGCCCCCCCGAAATCCCTCGTATCCTCAAGGGTGAGAAAGTAGGGGTCAAATTGCCACTGCACTGTCTAGTTATTAGGGAAACTTGGGCTCCTGTGTCCACTAACACGGGCCACACCCGTCCGTCCATATCCACTCGTACTACCAGTCCATTAGCCTCGCGGAGCGAGCAAACAGGTGTGATCGCCACCTCCTGGGGGGGCCGCGTTCGGCGATTAACTCGGCCCCACCCTAGTTTAAATCCGGCTTCCTGTCGCTCGACAGCCGCGGAGTACTCTTACAGTCCCTCGCAAAATGCCCCTGGCGGCCGCAGGCGAAGCAGAGCCCTCGGGGGCGGCTCGGACATAAGCGTGCGAAATGACCCTCCTTCCCGCACGAAAAACACGCCTTTGCCGTCGATGCAAAGACTTCCATCTCCCCAACTGGCCTCTTCGCACGCCGTTCCACCTCCACGATGCGCGTGGCGTTCTCAATGGCGTCATCAAACGTCGCTGGCATCCTCAGTCGCGTTTGTCTGCCCACCTCGCCAGAGAGACCGTTTAAGAAGGCATCCAATGCCCTCTGGTCGGCCTCTTCCCGGATGGCAGCCACCCTCTCCTCAGTGCCTTCGACAGAATAGGTCCGTACATTCGTTTCACGAACCCGATCCGCGAATTCCTGTATGGTCTCCCCCGCCTTCATCCGCAGAGTGGACAGCAACTCCCGGTAATACCGCCGGCTTTTACTCGACCTGTATCTCTCCTTCAGCAGTCCGGTAATCTCCGGATACGTCAATGCCTCTCTCCCCTCGGCCTTGGCTCGGCAATACGTATCCGCGGCCCCCTTGAGTCGCAGCCTGATCGCATGCTGTTTCTCCTCCTCCGTCCACTTACTCAGCAAGGCAGCCCTATCGAACCGTTCGAGAAAGGCATCCACATCCTCCGCTGGTCCGCCGCAGAAATTCTCAACCGAGGCTAAGAGGGCGAAATTCGGTTGTCTATCCGCGTAGTTCTCAGCGGTCGGGGCGGGGAGATGCATAGGTCTCTCGGCCTCTCGAGCCCTCATTCTAGCGTTCTCCTCCTGCAGGTCCTTTAACTGCGCAGTCAACGTGTCTAACGCGCGTTGGAGATCCATTTCTTGGCCCAATATACTGACCCTGCCCGTCATCCTCACTTACCTTCACTATAGACTTGATTCCTCTTTTTGTTGGAGGCCAACGTCGCACTCTGACACCAGTTGTAAGCGCGTGGTTTCTAATTGGGTTGGCACTCCAGAGGAATTATGGAATCAACTCATTTCGTGAAGGTATTTATTATCAATCACACACCGTGCGTCGCACACCTGGCCTGCGGCCTTTACACATGAGTACTTTCTGCCGACTGCTCTCTGCCTTTTCCACACGTGGCCTCCGGCTTCCCGGAAGGTGCTGATGGCAGCATCACTCCCACGCACTCACATGAGTGACTAGGCATGGGGATCAGAATAGCATTACCATCCGGTTTCACGTCTCTGCGAACTCAAGATGTTCCGCTTACAATATTCATAAACATGCATTAAGGTATACATAAGTTAGTATGCTACATTACAAGTCATCTAATATATTTGTGATCTCTAACGATGCCATTATAGTATCTTACTGATCGTGGGGAAAAAGGCATTCTGAATCTGTTTGTTCTACAGTCTATTCTCTTAGATTAGTGCTATTTTTCCATTGAACAATCAAGATTGATTGAAAAACCAATTTACCTAAATCAATTTTTTCTGTCAGAAGTAATTATTAACCTTCCAGTTGATCTAGCTCTGGAATGCTACATCAATCGAGAAGAGTCGTCTTTAACGGCGATACTTAGGACATCATTTCTGAACCTCACTCTATTGAACAACCTAGTTATTTAAAGCACTTTTTTTATGTCAGAAGAAATAATGTCTTGACAAGAATGGTTCCTGAGTTTATCATCACCCCCCCCCCCCCCAAACACACAACGACCACTTATTAAAAATCTTTCTCTGCTGCCGGAGCACCTAAAGGATATTCTGTCTCTTTGTCAGTTTCTAAGAAAATTATTTCTTCGCCATATACAAACCCTTGAAAGTGTATAGCTTCTGTTGCAACTACTTCTGTTTTCTATTCTCATGTTATTTTTTACTACAATTTATACGCCAATCTCTATATTTTCCCATAGAAATTGTTTTATTTGTCTATCATGAGCTCTATTGCATTGTATAACCCAAAGAAGTGGACAAGTCTGAGAGCAATAAATCATATTATTATTATTCCTGGATTGGACAAGAACGCGCATGATAAGAGGTACCTGCGTTATTTACTGGGCAAATACTAAAACTGGCTTGGCAGGTCACATCCCTGAGGACAATGACCGAGTCGGACATCGAAACGTCGGCAGTTATGGAGTTCCTGACCCGGTGGCGATCCAAAGAAGTCTTCACTAACACTCTCAATAGTCATTTTTACTGGGTCGATGTTTCCCTAACCGAAAATATCACATGAAATTAAAGAATTCCAAGCGGCAGTGTTAGCATAAAACTTTGACTTTATGATATCCGGTCAAAAATACCGTAGGAACAAAAAGGATATTACTTGGGTTACGACTACAAGTTGTGCGAAACTTTGAAAAGTAGGGTTTTTTCATATACAAATTTGGAAAATACTAATAGATAAGGACTCACATCATCCTTTTTTGTTATGAGTATACTATGGCTATAGTATTGTTATATACCAACTCAAAATATATTAGCGGGTAAATTTTCTGTGAGTAATACCTGTTTTTTTCTTCAAATTACATCGTAATTTGTTGAGAATAGTTCCCAAAAATGGTTGATTTACGGATTCACAAACATGAAAGCATTAGAATATTCTATTTCTGACTTGAAGCATTATAGTAAGTCTTATCGCGTCGTTACCCAGGAAACATGTAAATTCACGTGATTGGTGAACGCACAAGGACGTTACTTTGAGTGCGCGATTACGGGTAAAAGGTAGGAAAGCAAATGGAAGGTCATTACATGAGGCAATTCATTTCAGCCTCACTTCATTTTCACGACCGAATTTCAAAAACTGCCCTTATCTGTGATCTTTTTCCCCGCTCAAGAGAGTTTTCCTTTTTCCTCGTACGACATTTTTATGACCGCGAAAAAAGGCTCATATTCCGAAAAAGTAAGAAGTGGACATTAAAGGAAACTGAAGGGGATGAAAAACTGCGACCACTTGAATGAGCTAATTTGAAAGAGAAAAGACTTATGAGATCGTTACGAGGATAATCGTCGGAGGAGAAGTAGCCTTCACACTGGAAAGGGCGGGAGAGATATCTTTACGATGTCCTTGATTTGAGAAATGGAAAGGAAGAATCTTCCGTAGCGTCTCCGCGCCATGAGCACCGATGGAGATTAAAAGAATGAGGAAGTGTTACTCAGAGACTTAGAGAAAGTTTGCAGCAAGTTTATTAATGCCCAGAACGTGAATGAATGGTCAAATATTTTTGAAAATGCGATTCTTGATGCCAAAAATTTAATAAGTTCCCAATGCAGCAGCATGCCCAGCCCAGAAACAGCAGATGAGCAGTGGTAAACTTGAATTACCGAAAGAAAAATGCCCACTAAATAAACCGAAAACACTGAGACCAGTTTGAGAGGCAGAAACAGTCTCAACGAATAAGTAATTTAAAAAAACACCGAAACAAATAATTGCATAATTGTAAAAAGAAGAGCAGCTTTTTTGGCATATCCGGAGAATGAATTGCATTGTATTCATATAGAGACTTGCTATCTAATATTGCTTTTGGGTAGTTACATAGACATTTTCATCCCTGTCTTGGCACAAGATTTTTTCGAGTGGAATTTCACAATACACGCATCAGCGGGAGACAACAGAAGGGTGGGCTTCCGGTTATTCCGCAGTTATTCATACGGATAACGAAAATTGTAAGGATTAAAGAAACTTAAAATGATGTACAGGAATTCGCAAATGAACCAGGATATATTATATTAGATTTCAATTTACGAGTATTAGTGCCTTATTCTCACTGCTTCGAAGTCTCTATTACTACGCGCAAGTCAAGCCTAACAGTCGACTGATATAGTAGTAGTAATCGACAACGCGCTAACCAATGTAGGAAGTTCGAGTAAGTAATAAATGAAATAATACCAGGTACCAGTTAGTTTTTCACTAGTTTTCTGGTTGCAATAAAACGAGGAAGAGCACATTAAAAATTTACAGCCGATTTACACTTATGATACAGATTATGTTAAAGTTGGAATCTTTCACTGAATCATGTAATAAATTTCGACTTTTGAGTTAAAATTATATATATATTTCTTGAGCTGGAATTTGCACTCATTTCCGGCGCTTTATGGTTAGGGAACGTGGACAGTTAGGAAGGAGGACGAGAGAAGACTGGAGGAGTTCGAGATGTAGGTGTGGCGAAAGATGAAGAAGGTGAAGTGCACGGAGAGGAGGAGGAACGACGAAGTGCTGGACATGGTGGGTGAAGAGAATCAGCTTCTAGATGAAATAAGGAGGAGACAGAAGGTACGGATGGAGCGAGTACTGAGCGGGATGGAATGCTGAAAACAGTGTAGAATGTTGGGTAAACTAGGGAGAGGAAGGAAGAAAACATGATCTTCAGATAGAACAAACGGGGATAGGCCTAACTTCGAATTGAAGAGAAGAGTACAAGAAGGAAGGAGAGGCTGTCAGAATGCTGTGTTTCTTAAGTACTAAGCGGAAACCTACTTTAATCGGTGGAATACATTAATAATAATAACGAAATTTCACCAAATAGTCCTATGATCTAGAATGCACTTTAGCGCTATCTCAGAGAGAAAAATGTGGAGAAAGGCCGTCGACATCGATATCGATTCCCGAAAAATATAACGCTGGAATATCAGCCAAAAGTTTAGAATGGAATTCCGGCGAGGGAGAGAGAATTAGGATGCTTTCAAAAAGAGGACTCGCTCGCCAGAGGACCCCTTTTTTGCAGCGGGACCGAAAACGAGGACTCGGGGACTGAAGGAGGTCTCACAAGACACCACACCGAATTTATGACCCGGACCCCTTTGTTCCTCACCACCTCCAGCCCCCAAAGCGCAGTGACCCTGGAGGTCTCCCTCCCAACCCCCCCCTCCTATAAGGCCATCCCATTCCATATAGGGGTCGTTCCTAAAGGAAGGGATGTATAACCTCGAAAGCTACCAACGTCAACGCCAAATAGAGTCAAACATATTGACTATCACTACACATGGAGAAGATCAAGGGCTACCTTAGCTATATTACAGTAGAAATCTCATCCTGGATATTCGTTAACGCTAGTAAAAAAAATATATGCATGGAACTGTAAAAAATCCAAAAACAGATAATATCACGTCAAAATTATTCCTGCTCAGCCATATCTTGCCTAGCCCTGCTCAGCAGCACTTCAATATTACAATAAAATTAAGAGTGTTCGTAAAAAATTAATTAAATTTATATATTTTTATTTTTTATTTTTATCACCCCGAAAACAGCAATAATGCCGGCCTAGGTGGCGGCGGGGTAAAGTCCTCGCCTGCCAAACAGGAGGTCTCGAGTACGAGGCCCGCCTGGGTAAGTTACCCCTATCAAGGGCAAGGTTCTTCGTGTACGTTAAATTGTTAGCAAGTTAATAACCCCGACGTAAAAGGCGTAAACGAGAGAGGAGGAAAATTTCGTTTGTTCGCAGAGTTCTACTGAAAATTATGTTTATGAGATTCAAATCAGACAGAAAACGGAGGTGAGCTATGAACCAATGGAAGAAGGGATAGCGTCACGGGTGAAGTTTAATATAAAGATTCGATTGCTAGTGATGGGGAGGGAGAAGTTGACTGGTCGATTAAGCAAATTTTCTGTAGAGGGGCAGGAGGCAGACCAAATTGGGGAGCTTTATTCTAAATATTTGGTTGCATAAGCTATGGAATTTTCACGTAAAAAGGGAAAAAGATGGCTTGCTACTCAATTCTCCTCGCATACATCCAGTAGCTACCGATCGTTACGTGGTCGTAACATATCAATATTACTAATGATAAGAAATAAGCAGGAATGAAAAAATATAGGGAATTGAGTGAATGGCTGCCTCAAATCAATCTTATTGTAAGTATTGCAGACCGGAAATAACATTGAGTATACACCTACTCATATGAATCCACCTCATACGGTGAAAAAAGATGATTATGATAATAATGCTTTACCCCTTGCGAACTTAATGGTGTTTCGCATGATTCTAGACGTGGTTGCAGAGGACAGTAGAGAATTTAGAGATTTCAGGGATTGTAGGGATGGGCAATCCTAAAAACTTCCTGTCTTAGTGCTACGTTAACCATTGCGTGTATTATGTGATGGATGTTCTTTCATAATATATATTGCAAGTGGATTATAACTATTTCTACCTAAGTTTAATTCATTTTTAATAATTCTCGTACATTGATTGCAATATTGAAGGGCTAGTGAACAGAGCTAGGCAAGGTAATGTATTTTTGCGGCAGAAGTGGACTAATTTTGACGTGAATCTTTCTGCATTTCGATTATTTTTACTGTTCCGTATCCATATTTTTAATTTAAGAGACGTTAAAGGCTATCAAGGATGAGATTTATACTGAAATACAGCTACGGTAGCCCTTGAGGCACTCCTTACGTAAGAGTGTAGAAGGAAAAAGGGAAGCCCTGCACCCCATTCATGCAAGCAAAATCCAATATTTACAGATGTTTTCGTGGCCGTGACATGTCGCTACGATCACTGATCCCCCCTCCTGCCTGACCACAACAGGAGTAAACGTTTCGCCCCATTCACAGAGTGGCTTTCCCTGAGGACGTCGCCCACGCGATCCCTTTCCCCCTATCGAGGCCTCACTCTCGCCCCCGAGTTCCACCCACGCCTCCGGAGACTTAATAATTACGATCTCTCGACTTTTTTCCTCTTGTCGCCCTCCACCCCTTCCCACGACTCTTGATTTATGGCACCATAAATTGCATTACCCCGCGCTTACACCCCACGTCCTCGTCGCCATCATTTGCCACAATCACACGAATACGAAGAGTAAAGAAAAAATATTTTTTTTAAATCGCAGAAAAAAAAACGAAATCCAGCGTGTTATTTCAGCGCCGGCTGGAGAATCACAGCGGCGGCGATAGGACGTGATGAAATTCGGCTTTCGTCGAATATCTCATCCATTCATTTCACAAGTTTATTTATTTTTTCTTCTTTCGATCTTTATTTTAAATTCCGTGCGACATAAATCACACTTAGACAGCCGTATATGAGACTAAAATTTTTAAGCCTTAAAAAGTTGTGCCCGGAAAGCCAGTCCGAATTAATAAATCCCTTCTCCGCGGAGTCTTAAATCAAAAGAATAAACGGATTGCTGTACGTTACCAGAATTAAAATATTACATGCTTAGGGGTTTGATAAATGATTCTGCCATAAGGGCCACTGAATTTAACTAATTTGCCACGAAAAAAAAGATAACACATGCGACCAATAAGATCAGCATTCACTAATCAGACACTCGAAATGAATACTGGATTAAGAGGATATTACAAGGCCAAAACAAAAAATATAATTCTAATGCAGGTCAGTTTAAGCTCACGCTTAAGAAGAGTGCTTAATTTCGTGATTCAGATCAACAAAGAAAGATCCACAACTTTCCTGAACACGTTGTCATAGGATGATATAATATGACATAAATGATATCACGCAGACGAGGAGGCATATTTTAAATAACTCATCTCAGAAAAAATTAGAGCAGTCCAAAGCGACATCTATACATGTATTACTCCATGGTTATAAAGCACATAATATTAAATAAGGTTCAGTTATGGGAATCAGGAACTTACATGAAACAACCAACGATAGAAAAATTGCATGCTGCCCCGTATACTATTTGCCACAAAATAAATACAATAATATTGCAAATTTTATTTTGTCCGCTCCTAGCCTTTTTTATATGAAGGAAACAAAAGGCTGATGTTTGATCATCAGGTGTACTATTTGGAGTGTACCCTTGCCCAAAATAAAACTATTCGTCATAAAATATTAGATAATTCAAAGCTAAAGGATTACTCTGACTTTAACAGTAATCAAAATTGCTGTTGTTAAAAGCGCCTTTTCTAGTGAAATTAAAACCAGGGACCAATTCCTTTCCGGCTATGTAATTCTACCTGTATCGCTCATGAAACAATAATTCTTTTCATCGAATTAATTCATTTTTTAAATATTACCTAAAGATGAAAATACTTTCCACAGGATAATAAGAGAGGCGATATAGAGATCATGAAAAGACCAGACAACTTCAACAGGGAAGATAGGTATCTACTTCACAGTGCATGAAAAAGAAATATTCAGCATAAGTTTGAGGATGTTCCGTTATTGACAGAAGTAAAGTCCCGGTATTTGGCACCAAAATTCCCTATATATGAGTGAACTGTGAGCTTTTTGCCATTTACCTAAGAAACCAGCTTGTGAAACGGTTGAGGATTATTCAACAACACACGCGGACAAAGCCCGAAAAAGTTGACGTCATTCACAATTTTTTTATTTCAGCAAAATTCAAGACGGAACGAAATCCTATTCCACAAGATGAGATTCAAAAAGATCCATTGGCCTCACATCGTTTATTTTATGCAATTGCCAAGCATTTTCTAAAGACAGTTCAAAGCAGAATAACAGGAGGGCTAGAGTACCATTTATTTCCACGGATTGATGCTTCATACTTGTCAATGTTTTCATCAGCTCGGTCCACTCCTCCCGTATATGATTTTAGACCTTGATTACCTTTGGCTGAGTAACTTGTATATTTCTTTCTGCTTTTGAGAATAATGACTAAATGTTGCAAAGGATTGACACCGGCACCAGAAGATGCAACAGTCACAACACTGTTATCATTCCATCTATAAACAATATTGCCTTTTCCATCTATTCGGCAATCAAATGTGCCCCTATCTTTTATTTAGGAGGTGGCATAAGATATTAGAGGAGGTTTGTCTACGCGATCTTTTCTCGCTGTGCCTTTTGCTTTGTGGCCCATTGAATGAAGTTTATCTAGGAGTGCAATGCTAGTGAAAAAGTTGTCGAACACAAAATGGTATTTACCAGGATGCTGCGTTGTGAGTGCCTCAGTAAACTGCAAAACAACTGAACGAACAGGGGAACGAACTCCTATTCCACTAGGTTATTCGTATTAGGCAGTATCGTGGGAGTTGATCTTCTTTCCCTGAGAGCGGGGACGACGCACGGCGTTGATATCTGCGGACAAGTTCCTCCCCGACCCCCAAAGAACACGCTTCTCGCCGATCGAAAACAAATGAAAAAAGGGACGCGACCCTTCAACGCCGCCCACTCGCCGTCCTCGAATTAAGGCTTTGTCACGAAGGCGTGGATGCGATGATAACAAACCACCACCCCACTTCTCTCTCGCGTCTGCACGCATAAATTTGCAAAGGGAACGAAGGAGGAAACAGAAGTGCGGCGGAAATAATTAACGAAGCACTTGGGGGAAAACTTAGGTCTATTAACTACGATTGCTTAGTAAAATATGAAGGAAATCTCGCGATTCGTCAAAAAATAACACGGGCGTACAGATAGCGTTACACATAAGCGTTATATTAACCCTTGAGCGGGCTCGCCTGATATTTTTACACGACCGTGCGCGTGGCGTACTTGTCCACGATATATGCATTTATATGATAGCACTTGACCTTTGTTCAAATTTATCTTTATTTTTAGAAATGATTTCAAGTTTGTGCGCTTATAGGTGATACAGATATAAAGGTACACAGGTGGTACACGGCCGGTCGCGCTGGGGTAATTCATACGCCACGGGATTCGGGTTCCTCTTGCCGGTCTAAAATAAGTTAGCTATAATTCTTCGAGCTTAGACAGTCAAAGTACATTTTAGGAATACATGAGGCCATTATAGACCAGAATGTACGCACAATTTTGAAATTCTTGGTCTCGAGCGGGCGCGCTGGCGTATTAGGGTACAACGAATGAGTCAAGCAGCCGCTAGACACTCGGAGGCTGCGCGCTAGGCTTAGATTGCCTGAGCGATAGAGAATAGATATCTTCGACAACTACACGGAGAACATCATATTGGAGCCCAAATATATTTGCAGGTCCTACGGAAAGGATACATTAAGGGAAATATTTACATAAGACGTATGGGAATTCCCTCCGAACAACATAGGACTTCAAAAAATGCTAGGCGTAACTTCTGATTGGTATCCTGACACCCTCCGCCACACACCTATTGAGGCATCTTGCGCGGTTATTAATAAGTAAATTCAGGTGCAGGTTTGAGATGAAAAAATAATAAATTCGGATGCAAAGATCTTCCAATCCGACTGACAGCTCACAAAAACTGTCAAAATACTGGATGACTAAATTTGAGTTTTTTTCGTTCAATGGTATTAGGCTCAACTCTGTGGAAGTTAATACACGAAAATGAAAAGGAGACTTCGTTGATTTCCACTGATTTATTTTGTCCGTACGACATGTTTCGAACGGACGAAATAAATCAGTGGAAATCAACGAAATCTTCTTTTCATTTCTGAGTTTTTATGGTTTACCATGCATGTCGAATAATGTAATAAGTATACAAAACTTCGGCAATGTAATCGTATCATTTTTAAAATTCAAGGGTTTACGACCAGATCACTTCGGCATTTTCCAGTAACTGATCAAATGTGACTCAAATTACAGCACACATTCGACAATAGCTTTATCAATAATATCCCAACGTCTCTCCAGTTATAATATCATTATTCCATTCCGAGTAAGGTGACCACCTGTACACTTACTATTCCTAATAACAGCAAAACTTATAAACAATCAGTAGTATATCTTTTTAATTTCTTCAAAAGTAGGATTTCCGACAAAACCTTTGCAAAACTTCTGCATTAAAAATGTAACTTCTCTAAAATGTAACGTTCGAGGGCCATTTTTATATCGGCAGTGAAAAAAAAGGTATCAAACGGACATACTATGAAAATTACATAAAAATAAAAATTAATTGTTGTCTACGTGAAAAATAGAAACTTGTTATTGTTTTCATTGACCGTATATAATTATATTAGCACAATCCAATTGCTAAACTTACGATATGAACAAATCACTTTCATTACTTACTTTAGGCATGGATTTGTTAGTGCTTTTGCTGAAATTGCTAATTTCAATTACTGAAATTATACTGCTATTGATATGCTTTCATTTCAGTTAAGTAGTTTAAGCTAATATTTTAAAACAAATACCTAATTACATCTATCTATGGAGAAGAATTTATCATTATTATTTACCATTTTATCTTTACATCATAAATCCAAATTGGTGGTTACTACCATATTGTACTATCTTAGTTATATTTATCAAACAAGTCTTTTCACATAAGGTATGTCAAAATTCTAATCACTTCTTTTTAACTTATGTATCATTGAATTCTACTAATTTTCATTAGTAAAAATTTTATTATTGTACAAAAAACATTCTAATACTCTTTAATACCTCCATGTTACACTTTATTGTGATCATATTCATTCGTAGCATTGAAGAAGATATAAAAAAATATATCGAAACGTTGACCAATAATTTAACATATCATTCTCAGACCTATTCTTCGAGACGTTAATCAACACTAAAAACTTAAGCTTACGAATAAGAAAAAAAGAAATGGAGAGGAATGGAAAAACGACGGGACTGACGAAATGGCGATCGGACGACGGGGAGAGTGTTGGTATTTATCGTATGCAGGGAGAGAGAGAGAGACAAACCCTTCGAGCTGTGCAGGGTGGAATCGTGGCTGAGAGAGGACGGGAACGCCCCTTTCTCGCGTCCGGTTTGTTTACGTCGTCCGCCACTGCTCCATCAACCCCTCTCACTCTCTTATTCCGGGGAGAAGCGAAACACTCGCGGACCCAATGCCCATCTACCACCCTTCACCGCAAACCACTACTGCGACCATTAGTTAACTTAAACGAAGACGTCGATCCACTCCCAAAGTTATCCGGCGGGCGACACCTCACCCCTGCCCGACCCGATCGAGTGGACTCCAACGCGGAAATTCTCCCACACATGCCTGCATCTTCATCTCAACCACCTCCCTCTCGCTTTAGCTCCTGAACGAATTAAATCAACCTAGCTACGCAAAGTGCGAAAATATTTTAGGCTTGACGTGATGGTAATGAGATATATTCACGATAATATATATAAAAAACAAATGGTAATTACCACAATTTTGTGTAGAACTCCACCGCCGACCATGGTTTCAAACTCCATTTCCTTTTCATGATAACATATTTTTAACCTTGAAAATGACATAAATGGTCATCATCATGGTAGGTAGTGGAGTTATACCTACATTATAGTGCTGAAATTACCATTTGTTGTTGATATTTCAGCATGGATATCTTTAGTGCTTTGCAGATGACGTAACTTCAACACTATTACATTCGATATTTTAGCACTAGATTTGTTCTAAATTTTCATCCAAGTGCCTAATTCTCATTTCTAAGCTAGTTAAAATATATTATTTAAAAATTGTTTAAAAAACGAGAAAGTTTCATCACTTATATTCTTGCCAACGAAAGTAATTGAATCTTCAAACATACAAAACGCACTCCGTTTGAGTTTGTGGTTGCTGTAACCCCTGTCCATAAAAAAGAGCTATAGTTTTATAAATAACTGATAAAAATAAAGAAGACTGCATTTCATTAAACGCCAGAAAATAAATCAATGTGCTGGAACAATGTTTATAAATATTTATAATACACTAAAAATAGTTCGCTCAACAGTAAAACAAATAATATATAGAAAATATTCTGCATGAAGTGTGGTTATCACGAAAGCAACATCATTTTGAATCGATCATGAATCCCTGGGTCCTAATTTTTTTCTAAGTTTGGTAAAAATGACTATTATTCACGTCTTGAACTTATTGAACGGCATTTGAAGGTCTTTTGGATGATCGCAGCTGAATTTTGCGCTATAGCGAAATCTCAGAAAAACAATCATGAAAACCTAGAGGCAATTTTTTTCCTATTCAGGCAAGAAAATTTTCTTCACGCCCCTACCCAATTAAAATCCATTTGGATGAACCAGAGCTAATACTTCATTTCTTGTCGAAAAAGTTGGAGGACGGGGTCAGAAATGGAAGCAGTTTTTCAACCCGCTACGCCGGCCAGAAAAAAATGAATCTGTTCTCTTTCACTCCATACCTCACACGCCCTCGATACTAAATGACAAGCTACAGGCGAGAGCAGAAAGGAGGAAAGCAACAACCCCCCACACCCCAAGCTCTTATTCCGAAAAAAATAAATATATATATGGAACCATTCCAGGAGGATATTAGTGACTAAATGAAAAGCCGCTGATAAGCCTCCGCCCACGAGCAGTGCTACGACGGTGGGGAGAAATAAAAATATAAGAGAAGAGAGAGAGAAAAGGGTTTTTTTGGAAGACCCGGGGAGGGTTAGGAGGTTTTCCGTGGCCGGAAAAAAAATGTTAACGGCGAAAAAGAGAGCTTCTAACCCCTTTGAAGCACTTCTACGGCCGCATTACCGCACCATTTAACTCGGGAGAAACAGTTATAAAGGAATATGACGAGACCCGTTGGCCATTCGAAGCCGCTAGCGCTCCAATTCACTCGCACGCCAATGCTCCATCCCTCCTTGCGGGCTCCACCCCCTCTGGGCTAACTTCACGGCGGAATTCCCCTCACGTACAGAGAGCAGAGGGAATGAAAAGTATTAGGGGGCCAGGATGGGAGGGGGCGCTATCTGCATCGACACAGTACCCCGCGAACAACCACAAGGGTGACTGGCAGAGGGTGTCAGGCCAGCGAGCATTCAACACCCCTACATAATACCAACGAACCCCCGTTAGAGAGAGAGAAAACGGGGAGATTAGAGCACACACGATGAATAGGTAAGGTCGAGGGAGCAATGAGTTGGCAAAGGGACATAAAGAGATAAGATGAATGTTATATTAATTCCACCTGATGCCATTTAGGCGTTCTAAACGCCTACGTAATACCAACGAACTACCCTTAGGACGAAGAAGGGGACATGAGATGAATAGCAAAGGTTACAGGAAAAAAGACTTGAGAGCATTACATGAACGAGAGGTGATATTTATGAGAATAGATTAAGAAAACGCATGCCTCCTTATCGAAATGCTCTACTTTGTCCGTTCTAGTGAGACAGTACTCATTTAAACGCTTACTCGTTCGTATTGAAAATTTCATAATATATATAGAAGAGATTTTTTCAACATTTTTCTGTCATCATCATCATAATTCAATAATCCTAAGATTTGTTTGACGCACCCTCCATTCCGCTTCCTCATCTGCTAGCCTTACCATAGTGTCGCACCTCCTCCCTTTTACATCCTTAGTAACCTCTCTGTTCCGTAAACAGAAGTATGTTTTAGTTGTCGTAACTGCCACAGGAGGGCGTAGTTTTATTTCCATATTCAATTTTTGTGTGTGTGTGCGCGCGACGAGCCGTCATCAACTCCTGTCAGTTGCGGTCAGTTGTGCGTGGAACTCAAGAGTGGGCGTGGGTAGTGCCCCTCCCCCCCCCAAGTGTGCTCAAGTTTCGGCGGAACTGGAGGTAAGGAGCCTTACTGACTGAAGACCGACTGATAAGTGAAATTTCCCCATCTATTTTCACTATTGTTGTGATTTTGTTATGATATTGTTAAATGGTAACGAATATATTTGTTTTTGAATGTTTAAAAGTGCGTTGTGTATTTCTCTGGTCTTTCGGGATTTTAGTTTTATGAACATCGTTTTTCATTCCGCAACACTCTCCTATAAAATTCATTAAGGGCCTTCCCTTACCCGTCCTTTCGTCCTTACACTATTGTTTTTATCAGGCCATTATGCCTCATGATTTGGCCAACTGAGCTGTCCCATCTTCGCGCAGAGCTTTCTAGAAGACTTGTCCCTTCTCCCTCCCTTGATTTACCAGTTTAGAAAATATAAAAATCGATCTTTAAAAAGGTATTTTTCTTTAATTGTTTATACAGACACGTACCAAGACCAGGGTTCATTTTAATGCAACCAGGAAACGATTGGCGATTGCCTCAGTTCAAAACGAGTGACACGTCATCGAAAAGAGCCCGAAAAGCAGGAGGGATGCGAACTCTTGCAAGACCAAGGAGTTATGGAAGGGAAATAAATAGATAATATTTATGACAAGTGAATCCGACTAGCATTCACGCTCTAAACGCCTACATGATGCCAACGAACAATCGATAGTACGAGGGAGGGGGTACACTGGGGAGCATGCGACGAATAGGAAACGCTACAGGAGCTCGGAAGATTACAGAAACGAGAGATTATATCTGTAAGGCTAGAATAATCCCACCTGGGGTTCTGCCTCCATCAGTATCAATAGCATAAACTCATAGGGATTTCTAACACGTGCACATGCCATTTATAAAAATACATGGTGCCATCGGACAATATGAGATGGCGTCACGCGCAAATGGTATTCCCAGAACTTTGTGCCTCGCAAATATACATGGTAAAACTGCAGATAAGTCTCAGAGTGCTCATATCTAGCTTCACACTATTTAATTGATGAAATGACAGTTAGAAAACATGAGTTTTCAATAAAAAGTAAATTTCCGAAAGCAAATAAATATTAATAACTCCCAAATCGATTAATCTGTCCGGTAGCCTACTAACATTGAGGAGGTGAATGTGTCTTTACCTATTCGGGAACATGAGAAGAGTGACAAATTAACTATTAACTAGTGTGTGGGGATAACAATAAAGAGGCAGTAAAATTAATAAAAGATACACTGAGTTGAATGTTTCACAAAATTTTACTGACCGACCCAGGTTTATGCATCTACATTATGTCATTTTCAAAGGTTTTTGACACAGTGTAAATGTCGAAACTTGGGTCGGTTAATTAAACTTTTGTGGAACGTACAACTCAGCGTATATTTTATTATGTTTCCTGTCACCAAGTTCCACAAAATATCGCCATCCAGCCTTAACTTGAAAAGAGAGAGACATTTATTCTTCAAACTTCAAAGACTTGAGCAACAAAGAATACACATAAATTTTCACACACAATCAGCAAAACATAGAGTTAAAATCAAATGGTGCTCCCCGTTTGTCCAAGTAATCTTCGGAGCATACATCCGAGTCTCTTGGGACGTAGGCAACAAAAAAACTGCTCGGATCCATCGCTTATATTTCTATGAGGACGGCTGATTCAGCCAATACGAAGATGGCTCTCCGGTTTGGAATGAACTATTCTCATGTGCGTATTTCCACACGACAGCATCACGGTTAATCTCTTAGCGACTAGAGCGAGCCCTTTGATCATCGACGCAGCAATTTCTTATACAAGAGAATCTTCAATTACTTCACGGGAAAAAGAAATACAATAAAAAGGCTCTATCTGGGGATATGCATATTCAAGAACGAGAGAGGTAAGGAAAAAAAATGATCATCGATAATGGGCATTCATCTACCATAAAACATTCAAAACATAGATAGAAAAAATGTTGATCATGAAGTAGTGATAGTTCTCATACAATGGCGTAACTATTCATGGCGATGTATTTTACTAAAACGTGAGAAAATATTTAGATCCAATGGAAAAAATTGGGAAAAAAGAAGCATAGACCAATCAACCTGCGTCCTTCAAATCACATGACTAATAAAAGTCCTTCCTAAGAAAATATCCATAATATGTATATCCCTTATAAGAGTAACATTTCAAAATACTCCCAAAAGGTACTATATAAAACAACATTGTGTAGAACCAACTATGCCAGTTTTTTTCCAAAAAGGAATGAAGGTTCGGATGAAAAGATTTCACAAAAAAGAGTGAGGATAAATGCAATAAATTGTTCTGTCATAACGATAGAAACGACAGAGATAAAAATTTCGGCCATGCTACAGGAGGCCAGTTTACCCAACGTCATTAGTAAAACGTATCTATCGAGCTCGATCATTTTCATTCACGTGTATCTAATTAAATAATTCCACCTCGGAGAAAATGCTGACTTCAAATACGAATATTGACGTCAAAGTGAATATCGTGGAAAATTTTTATACGACTGATATATATTAACTGGATGGAAGGTCCAACTAAATAAAAAAACGGCGAAGATACAGCGATAGGGAACTTGCTCCTCCATTTCCCCGGGGGTTAACGACCAAAAAAGCTCTTCAGAGAGACTACTGAGGGAGAGAGAGAGAGAGAGAGGCGTTCTTTAAACCCTTCGCTCACACCCTCGCTAATCTGATCGAGTGTTACGGCCCCTGTGTCTCTCCCGCGGTAACTGCAAGAAGAGCGGCCGACTAACCAACTCCTCCTCCCCTCAACGGGTGGGCATAAGCAAGGCAGCCGTCAAGCCGGCCTCCTGGATTGAATTTCCCCGTTGGGAGAGAAAAACGGAAGGAGGAGAAGGTAGCGTAGGGTGGATGGGTTTTCCACGCGGTGCGGCTCAAAAATCCCGCTGGGACAGAGAAAGGATACGAGGAGGCCTCGCGAACACGAGAGCGCGGTGGAAACGGCCCCTGGCGATGGATAATCGGTTGGCGGGATACAGATAGTGGAAGAGAAGGACGAGGGATGAAAGCCAGATGAAATGGGAAAATCAAACAACCTCCCGCGCTTTAAAAGGACACATCGTGACCAGTCTTATTTCGTCATTTCCATGATGTTCCCACCCCAAAAGGAAGGCCGCGGGTTCGAGCCCCGCCTCGGAGGGTTACCTCTGTCCGGGGAACGAATGTTCGTGTCGTGTTAGCTGTTAAATGTCTTGGCTATAATATGCTGAAATCAGAGGTTAATAACACATAAAATAATATATAAATACCCACACTAATAATGCCAATATTTGTAGCTAGCAAAATTCATTTTAACATTTTCTGGTTTTCAAAGATAAATATGGAATTTTTATTTCGGATGCATTTTTGAAATATTTGGAAATTTCATGGCAGAAACACCAATGGATATTACATAATTATTCCATAATCTGAGGTGAAGTATAGCAGCTATTATTGAAACTCAGAATAAACACTTCTATTTTTTATAATTTACTCTCGCTCAACCAAGGGGATATTTATCCATAATATTATCTATGAACAACTATTTATTTAATTAAGTGCGTAAATAAATTTACTTAAGGTATAGCCCGTGAAATTTCAAGATACTTTTCAACAAAGCATTACCCCGCAATCATTTGCCACATAGTCGAGAGAAAAAAAATTGCCAGTATTTTCTCTAACAAAAAGATTTTGATTTTCCATAGATGCACTTATACACGCCATCAAAGTTTAGAAAAAGAATATAATTCCATGAAATAACAGCAGACTGTCCAACATAATGCCTTCACTGTGTCGCATGCAAGGGCGATCAAAGAGTAAATTCCATTCGGCAGATCCGGGTTTGAATCCAGTCGGTGGCATTTTCTCACCATACAACGCATGTATTTTTTTAAAAAAGAATCACTCCACAAAACACGATGGGATGTGTAAGAAGTGATGAGCATACATGATTTATGCACTGTTTTACCTTGCCTCAGATTATAGAATAATACTGAAATATCCATTAATGGATCTACCATGAAATTTCCAAAATTCCCCTAAAATTTAAATTTCCTCATTTGACCGTGCAAATCAGGAAATGTAAAAGGAATGTTGGATGGTGCTATTATCCGCATTATTATTAACTTCATAATCATCGATGAACATTTCTAAGATGAATGTTATTTTTAATGAATGGTGAACAAAATTGGAAATACTGAGAAAAAATTACGCAAGATAAATTCATATTTGGTAACTAAATTGAGGAAGTTATACTTTTGACAATGGTCCCTGTTGCATAGAGAAATATTAATTTTATGCCCACAATTTCTCCAATCAACGGCGCTCAGAAAGAGGTATTTCCGGAAAAGCGAAAGACTATTGATTCACAACTGCACATCTCGTGACGTTTCAAAACAATTTTCCCCTCCAATGCACAGATATGACGCCAATTGGGAATGCGGGAAAAGTAGTATCCTGATGGCTCTCACTCGCTCGTTCGCTCAGAATTTGTTCAACCGCGGCCTCCGCGTGTTTGGAATGTGACCTCCCGTTAAATGCCATTCCGTTTCATTATCGGTCACTAATTGAAAGTTCATATATGTCGCCAGAAGGGGAGAAAATCGAGTTTGAATTAATTTAGAGCGATAGGGCAACACGTGACGAACATACAACATTGAACCTTGTGAGAAAAACTGGCTATTTGTTTTATCGCTCGCACCGAAACGAGAGGAGGGGAAGCAATTGCCCTCCACCAACTCAAATTGCATCTCATACTTCCTGGAAATCCCTTTATTCCGCCAACTGTAGTCCGAAGAATCACCGCGACAATATGGGTATACATACCAATCTAATTGCAAAATTACAATCACGAAAAGTATTTAACACGCATGTGAATTATGATGCTTCTCCTTAATTAAATACGGATTGGATATACGTACTTACTCCAACACAAAGAGCGAAAATATTGGCGCTGCTTCGATGTTCAACAATGGGTTGGTTTTAACAGAAACTTTGAAGGAGATAAAATAAGAATTAAAAACCTATAAACCCATAATATAATAAAAATTACGATATAAAATTCATTGTTTCGTCCATAACTTGTTAGGTATGGGATGTTTAAGCAGCAAATAAATTTTTATGGAAGTAAGCACGAGGAAAACCTCAATGAGATATCTTTTGAAGCAACGAGAATTTTTTCAGGTTTCTCTATCATTCTGTAATATTTCTCTCCAATGAAATCAACTAATTCATCAGGGTTTTCACGAGAGTAGCAACAATTACCTTATGTGAGTATCTATCAATTTCCACTGAATGGTTATCACAAGTAAAAAGGTACGCTTTTTTTATAAAGCTACGAAAAACATTTTCTTGAATTTTGTATTCACACCGACTACCGCAACAAGAACAATATAAATGATTTTGAAAACAAAAGATATTTACACGGATTACATAATTTAAATAGTCCGTGTAATTATCTTTTGCTTTGTATGCTTTCATATAATTAGATTCATAGGGGGTAGAAGGAGAGGAAACTCTTTCTTAGATGTAAAGTCAAAAAGAAAACATAAAATAATTGCACTATTGGCAAATCTTAAAGGAAATAATTATAGTTACAAATTACTGGATTGTCCCTTTCTGCTTCCTGGTGAGAATCATTTCAAAAGGTATGGCATAGCTTACCTGTAATAAAAGAAAGAAAAACTGTTAAAATAGTTTTAAAAAAAGTATGTATTGCTAAGATTACTTCGCTTTCCACCATAAATATCTATTTTTCAAATAAAACACGTCGCGTCGTAACATGCTAATAATAATACAAACACATCCCAATAAATTAAATTAAGAGCATAAATAAAAATATATATTCCGTAAGAAATAATAAAACTAAAGTAACATAAATAATTCATCACTTAATTTATCTGCAGTCTTTCATACGCATAATATTTATTTTTATAATTAAAATTGTAACATCAATTGCAAACGACAATTTTTATATGGCTGGCTAATCAGGGAAATTTGATTTAAATTCAACCTTTTTCCACAATTTTATTTGCCTACGAATTATTTAACTCGAATATTCATTGATTCCATCTTCGGACTCCATAAGGAATCATTACCTTTATTTATATTACTATTTTTAGCAATATTAATAGAGTACTCTTAGATTGTGCGCGTCATTTAACGTAACCTAATCATATTTATGATTTCCAACAGCATATTTTAAAAACAACATTTCTGAGACCAAATAATTGGGCTAAAGTTCCAATAGGTAGATAGTTTGGGATATACAACATCATTTTCCAATATTCCTCCACCGATATCTTCGAATGCAATGGTCTTTTAAATTCCAGATAAGGAACGAACGGGCTTATCCATTGATACATTTTTGACGATGCCAACAGCCTTGACACATATAAGAAGTATGTCACCAGCGACACGGTTTCGAGGAGGGTACCTACTCACTGAAATCTCATCGGTAATCAATCCCAAACTGTAATTCTCAGAAGTGAGAACAGAACAGCGCAAACAATGCTCGGGCATAAAAATGAACTCGTAAAACTTCGACACGAGGAATGGAAAACTTTTGATGACACGATGAGGTAAATGGACTGATGACTCCTGTCCGAAACAAAGGCTGCGAGTCGGATGAAAAAAAAGGAAATACACCTCAAAGGGAAGGCGGAGCGACATCTCGTGATGATACTAATGAGAGTTGCCCGAAGAAAAACGATACTGGGATGAGGTGAAGAAGACTTAGAGGGACCTTGGGCGGATGGGATGCGTTAGAGCTGCGAGTGAAGAGATGGATATACAGCTAGCTACCTGTTCCGTCTATAACCCTAATCCCAACCACCGTGAGGGTTCTGAAGGCTAGCCTAGCGGTTTGACGAGGATAAAACGAACAGGAACAACGTTTCCTTGGCAGTACATTTCTGCTGCATGTCTAAGATATAAAATAGAGGAACATAATTCACAATAAAACACACCAGAATATGAACTTGAATTCTATTCCGGATTGAAATTATAATTTATTATCGATGTCGAAAAATCGATGTCGCATGACCGATAAAATTTTATTTTGCACTCGTCGCTGTTGGAGTTGGCCAGTTTCTCATTTGGAAAAATAAGTAATACTTTGAAACATTCGCTGTTGTTCTAGACGAATTTGTGGTAACTTTTCGACAGAGAAGCTAAAGCCAAAATATCGGCCCGTGGCACTATGAGGGTTAAAGTACTATATATCAGTAAAAGCTGACTCCTTATTTCAGCCATACCTAATATTTTTTGATTTTTGAATTGAATCATAGTTTGCCGGAATACGCACAACTATTAATGAAAGTAGTGTTGCTATATATATTTTTTATATTAAAAGAAAAGACAAAAAATTTCAAAATAGAACAATTTGCTGCTTACAATGGAATAAAATAATAAAATTATTGAATAAAAAAGAACAAAATATCATAAAATCCGTAAAATAAATTATAATCTTTCTGATATCAATGTGAATTTTCGAATGTTTTCAATTCAGTACTTAAGTATCTCCTTCGCAAACAAAACACGACACACAACGCAATCAGATGCGAATTATATTTATTGTATTGTTAAATGGGTGATAGTAGTGAACTTGGAACACCTCTAAAGAGCTCTAACGCGCCATATGATATAAATCAAGAATGATCATATGAAATTTAATTCACTAAAACGTTTAAGGAAATGCAGACGTAATTCACAACGCTATTTACGCACGACAGAAAGGTCACCCGCACACCCATCACTATGTACCTAACCCCGGCGCGGCGGTGTGGAGGACTCCGAAAAGAAACCATGAAGCAACGTCGCCGGACTGACGAGCGTAGTGTTGGGAGGTGGGCAGAGTGAGTGGTACTGAGAGAAAGAAGAAGAGGTGGTGTTGGAGAGGGAGTATGAGGAGAAGGGCTGAAAGGAATCTACGTGACGTGAAAGCTGGATTATGAGGGAAGCGGCGTCTTAGGTGAGGGGAGGGGGCCGGGTGGAGTGAGAGGGGTAAGGAAGGGTCATGTAAGGGCTCGCGTAATAGGGTGAGATGCGAAAAAGGGTTTGGGGAAAGAGAGGAGACTGTGCGGGAGGGTATATGGATTCGCAGGGGGGGAAAGAAGACTCCCTTTTCAGGAAGAGAGAAGTTAAAGGTCTGTGGGGGTGGGGGGGATTTTTAAGGGTGCCGGGACAGGGTTCGTGGGAGGGATGGAGGGGCAGGAATGAAAGGGTTCGATTCCGAGCAGCGGCACGGAACGGCTGAGAGGGGGAGACAACGCTGTCCCTTTGGGGGGGGGGGGGGGGCTGTGTTCCGAGGAAACTCGTGAAAGCACTTCTCTTTGACCCGCGGGCTGCTCTTCGCATGGGGCGACGCGGGAAAGGGATGCGGCTTCGTAAACGTCCATCTTAAGAGAGGATAAAGGTCTCTATGCTCCAACCGGACGCTCTTGCGATGCGTTGTAATGAAAAGGGGAGGAGAATGAAAGAAGTAGTGCTAAATTTAGTTCCTGCGGTGGTACTTCAAAGCACCTTACATTCTTTCAACCGGAATCTCTTCTTATGGTTTTAAGCATTAATGCTAGGCATAAATTTATTACTTTTATGATTTCAAAGTGTTTTGCAGATATTACCCAAACTTCGAAATACGTACAGATACGATTTTATTTTTCAACAAATTATTTCCGTGTGGTTTACTTCAAACCTGCCGCGTGAATGGCTGTGAAATTCACTTTGGTTGCCACGAGAAAAAAAAATTGCACCAGAAATCGAACGACGGACTGTGGCTTTCTCTAAAGGCCGGAAAGCTAAAGCCAAAATTTTAAATTTATTAAATAATATTTTTCAGAGCAGGACAACAAAACCGGGTTATGAGTGAAATACGAACTAGTATTTTTGAAATTCACATATTAAGAAGGGATCTCTTACCACCAACTGTGCATAAGAATCATCTACAGAGAAAACTACGTCATACTCGTAATAATGGATTTCAGTAGCCGCACCCAGACAAGACCAGAAACTTACAAACGAAAACATAATTGTTACAAATAGAAGAGAATGAAGCTTAAATATTGCATAAGCAGTATGAAATTCTTCTAACTAGGACCGTACGAAATACTCTCAAGTACGATCCATGATTAATTATTTCTTGTCACACGGTGTATTTTTAATGAAACTAGAAGAATGTCAACTTTATTTCTCAATAAAGACAATGAAATGCGTCATATATTACAACTCTTGAAGCGAAATATATATTTAAAAATGCTAAAACGACAGAAAAAAAATATTACATTAGGTACATCGCCCGGAGACTTATACCTATTTAAATGCTTCCGGGAAATTTATTTTAAACTGCTCCTCCAATTCTTTTAAACCTTGATAAGCCTTACGAACCATTAACTTCAACCTCAAAATCATGAGACATAGCTAAGATATTTCATGCGACACCCGCCGGAGTGAGAGAGAATTAGGGATGAGGCTAGTGACGAGTAAAAATTCGGGATCTGTCGTCGCTTTCATAATGGCCAGCATTCCTTTTGCTCAAGCATCCAACTAATTATGAGACACTGAGAAAGGAGGGAGAATCTGTCAAGAGGATTAGAGGGAAAGTCCCAACCCACCTTCCGTTTCCCCAGGATTAGGACACCGGCTAGATATAAAATGTTGGTTTATGCCTTGAAAAGTTCCAAGCCATCTTCAGATCAGTCTTTATAGAGACATATTGTTTTTTGTGCACGACGCTACGGAGAAAAATGTTTCATAAACACCTTTTTCCATTTTGTTTATTTTTATTTCAATTCATTTGGTTTTATTAACTGTATCATTGCCTATACATCACAACTTGATACGATTTATGTACCAGGAAAACCTTTTGCTAATCATATACACAAATTAAATATTACGATTGTTTTGTGAAGGTGATCCAACCAACAGGCAAAAGCCTCTGAGGTCACTCAAAGCTCCAGCCTCTGTGATAGTTTAAAAAGTTTAAGGAGCAGTAAAAATAAATATTAAATTATTATCATTTTACCATAAAGCGCTAACACTATCGTCTTGGAAATTTTAAGGCACGTACGTTGGCTTGCCCATTTCCCTTAAATGAAGTTCTAAAATTTTACCACAACATAATCTCAGGAGTAAACGATTTTAAATATCATTACACATATTTTTCAGTTTGAATCACTTTGAATATATATATTGAAATATGATTCAAAATCTTAAACGCAGTGTAGAATTTTAAGGAGATTGTAACTCTAGAGAATGATAAAATAGGAGTTATGAAATTAGCAACCAGTTTTATAAATTCGGACGGAAAAACATTAATAAAATTTGGGCGATCTGTATGGTCGTAATCCTCTCACACAAGCATGTTCAGTGTACATTGTACACAGCATGTCGTACTCATGCCATGATGCGTTCTTCAAATATTCACATCACGTTATTTTTTAAAATAAATTTGAAAATAATCGTCCAATATTACAGCCACATAGTTAATTTGCAGCAAGAGATGATTGTCTAATTACATACGTTAACTATAACTAAAATCCCACAGCTAGGAGTGAGAAATATTAAACATCAAGGTATTCAGATGCTCATGAAACACGTAAAATAGGGTGGTTTCCTATTATTTTTATAATGCCGAAATCGAAAGATTATTACTCCTGGAGTACGCATTTCACGCTCTTAGATTTTCGAAGGACGATATCTATTTTTCGCGATTAAACGAAAATTGAAAATTTTCAAGCGCGCGAAAACGCGACGGCTAAGTAGAAATGATGGGAAAAGTCTGTGTGACGTATTTCTGGTTCCCGCTGCCGCCCTCTGAGGTGACCTTGAGGCGAGGCTTGAGTGCTAATACGACGCAGGCTGCTAGCAGGTAGCGCTTGGCGTAAATAAGGATTATTAATACCCTATCAAACGAAGGATACTTTCCGAACTTAGGCAATTTTAATGGGTGATTATTAAGAGATGTTTCCCTAAGCTCTGTGCCTCATGCATGAATTAGTAATCTTAGACAATGTAAAACTCCTATCTACTCGTATAGAAACTAGGTCCCTGCGACGTCACGTGGAGTGGCATCGCTTGGGGGCCAATCTGGCCTTTTTCAAATGAGGTTAAAATTGACTATTGCCATTCGTCTGAACTGGGATTTCTAAAACCAAATAATTTGTACATTATGAATACACTAATGGTGGGTAAGGAATCGCAATCAATGCATTTCTATTTCCTTGATGAAGGAAACTACCCTATTCAAGTAATTATATGAGACGAACAAAGATGATGGAAAATCGAGCAGGTTGAGCATGGGGGCTGAGGTCAAATCATCCCCAATTTTTACTTGAAGCAGAGAAGCCCTGATTAAATAGGAACCCCTCCCCCAAAACCTTTCGCCCCCCCTCGACACGAGGAACGCTACGTATTTCCGTCAAAAACGATGCTGAAAAACCCGACGGTGTCAGCGGGATATCCTCTCTCCCAACCCCAGTGCTGTCGGTGGAAAGGATAAGAGATCAAGCGACAAGGAATAGGGAGTGGGGTGGTTTGGCAGGGGAGGGGCGAAGAGGACGGAAATAAATAAGGTAAGAAGAAGAGGAGAGTGTGAGGGGAGAGGTTTTTTTGAGGACAAAAGAGAAGGATTTGGATAAAAAGACGAAGAGGGAGAGAGAGACGCAGCATGGGAGGATGTGCTTGGTTTGAGAGATTTCCGCCACGGATCTCGTAAAGGACGACACAAAAGGAGAAAATGGTGAAGGACTCGATGAAGCTTCGGGCTGAAGAACACGGGGTACAGGGAACAACAAGAGCGGCGAATATAGATGAGACCCAGACAATATACCCGCGTATACCCACGAATCAGTCCTACATAACGAGTGGTCTGCAAACCTCAGATGGAAGGATTTACGAATGCCTGGAGTAAAGGCCTGTTTACACGGTATGTATTAACACGTACAGGTTAACACTAGAACTACCGATGGAGTCATTTTGACTCCTTGAGATTTTTATTTCCCCGCTCTGACGAATATTTTTCGAATTTCGCCCTCGAATTCAGCGATTTTTATTCATTTTTGAAATGTAATAAGGCTTTGCGATAAAAATAGTACACATTTTTCAAAATTTTCCGTTAACTACCAAAGAGAGGAGGTTCCAACTGTTATAAACATTTTTTATTATTTTATTAAATTATCTCCCCACTTTCTATTTTGCCTACGCAATATTTTTAACATATAAACAAGATCACAAAATAAGGTTAAAATTTTATGTTTACTGTAATATATCCAATTCCTCAGTGATAATCCCATTAAAACAATATAACATGCAAGAAAAAAGTATTTCAAAGCAATAATTTCGAACATCGCGTTTTTTTAAATATCATTTTTTGCTAAAACCAGGACTGAAACATTGAAATTATAAACAAAAATCATAAACTACAGCATAGTTTCAATAAAAGCAGTTATTGAACTGCAAAAATAGACAATTACATAGTAGGAGTCAGACCGGTGTCAAGACCGGTATTCCTAGTGTTTATGTCTAAATGTATGAGCGCGAGAATAAACGCCAAAATTCATCGTCTAACCACCCAACTCGTGCGAATGCATGCACAGAAAATAGAAACTGTTCTAATTTTGGTTCATGCATTCGCACATGTTCCGTTCCGGTCCACCAAAAATCATTCACGCAAACGTACATTAACACGGACGTGTAAACAGGTCTTAAGACGCCTGAGTAAACCGCAATAAAATACATAATACTGACTCCATGAAAAATTAATCATTCCATGTTACCGTGAATTATAATTTGTTATGCACTGATTTCTACATCCGAGAGAAACAGTGATTTCAAACAGTTCTTGGTTTGAGAGATTTCCGCCTCAGATCCTCGTAAAAAAACGACGCAAAAGGATAAAATGGTGAAGGACTCGATAAAGCCTGTTTTGAAGAACACGGGGTGCCGAGAACAACAACTAAGACGCCTATAGAGGAGACCCACGCGTATACTCACGAATCAACCTAACATAAAGAGTAGTCGGCAGACCACAGATAGAAGGATTGACAAATCCCTCCATTAATATCATCCAGTAAATCGTAAAAAATACATGAAATTCACTTCGAAACATTCTCATGCCATAATTACCCACGCTAAAATAATTTAACGTAAACTGTTTCTATGTTTATTAAAATTAAATTAAATTATGGCATTTAAACTGTCCTCAGATATTTACAACCGAATTAAAAAAATGTTTTAAGCTTAAAGATCAAGTTTTAGACCATTTTTTTATAAAGTAATTAAAAACTATGACTATATAGTGTATTAAAAATTATTTATACCTTCTCATCAGAAAAAATAAACGAGAAGCCTTAAAAATTAACAAATTCGTCCAGAACAACAGCGAACGTTTCAAAGACTTTCATATTTTTCCAAATGAGAAACTGGCCAACTCCAACAGCGACGATGACAAAACAAATCTGTCATGCGGCATCGATTTTTCAATAACTTAAAGTCAATAACTGATTTCAAGATATTACTTCACCAAATGAACTACACTAGCATTTTACCTGATATTATAAGAAAAATCCCTGCGGGTAATCATTTAAAGTTTACGATCGTTAGCTCTATATATTCCAGAGGGAAAAAATATTTTAACAGGTATGAAATCTTATTGAACGTACTAGACCGTTGATAGCCCTGACTATTAGTTCATCATTCGAAAAAAATGTATTTCTAATCACATCGCCAAACCGCCAATTGCATATCGCTCCCAAAAGGTCAATTATTTATATATTCAGTATCTATATTCTCGCTACGCAGGCCTCCATTGTTTACAAGTCTAAATATCTCTTAGCTCACGGTCTTCGCAATAATGGCTTTGCTTACATGCATTAATTTTTGCGAAGCAATTAGTAGAACGCTTAATGGAAGAAGACGGTCGTCAAGGGGACAGTAAGCCAAAAACGCTAAAATTTCACATTTTTTTATGATTTTTTTTTTTTCAAAATTCGCCGTAAATCACGTGGAAAACTAAATTCGAATGCAAGAATAAGAATGTGCATTTATCTTTGTTTTAATCGTTTCAACTATATGTGACCATTATCACTAATTTAAATATGCAAAGGAAAAGAGGTCTGCAGGCATTAATAACGAACTTTACATGTATTTCTCATCCAAAAATTTAATTCAAATTAATAGGAAAATAAAGAAATTTTTTGTCAGAAGCCTGTGTTTCGACGTTTAAAATGATAGCCCATTTATCACCGTATGTTCAGTATTAACGAAGCATTTAGAGAATGACAGAAAAAGACTTTTCTCTATTAATGTATAGGATTGAATCATCTTTGAATGATACCAAACTTTTGAAAATTGCAGTAATTCTTACCTTACCGATCCATATTGCAGTTTTAATATCGCTTTTACTCTGCAATTAAGAAAGGTTGTCGGTTCAGTTTTATGCTTTATTGCATCTTGCGTTGAAAAAATTAGTATTCTTCAGCATCATATTTCACATGATACAGTTCCAAACTGCACATCCAGAAGCGCACATTGCGGGACTATACCAAACGGTGAATGCAGCATGCATTTCACAAACGATCGCATTCATTTATTTCATTCGAAAAGTTCCCTCGGCACACAATCTTTGCATTTTTACTTCGATAGCATTCAAGTCACTCAATAAGGACTCAATAAAAAGCATGAACCGTTTAAGGAGAGAGAAAAACGGGCTATAAAATAATATTGAACGAAAACGAACGTTTAAACTTTGCAGTCATTCGTATGTACGAGTTCCCGATCGCAATTCCAATACCGCCCGCGGCACAGTATTGATAAAAAAATGACATGGGGGTAGGATCACGATGGAAAAAATATGAATATATATCTCATGGCAGGGGAGGAAGAATTGACAGTCAGTCGCCAGCAATAACACGAACGAGATGGGTGAGGGGGTTCTTGGAGAAGGGGGGTACGGGGTTCGATGGTTGTACGGCGCCACCGCCCTACGGCGGAAACTTCCGGAGACAGGGGCCCTTCGTGAAATCTCCGAGCAAATGCTTCATTAGTGAAGGCGGGCTGGCCTTACTGAACGGCATCTCTCAGACGTAATGTTCACGGGAAATCGGCGAAAGAAGAAGAAAAAAAAAGAAAAACAGAAGGCTCACGGGAAGCGAAAGCGCCTCCCGATTTCGACATTTTTCTGATCGGAGCGATGATTTCCTCGTGTTCCTTTTTTTTCTGCCCCGTTTGATTTCGCTCTTGCCGCTCACGCAAATGAAGAGATGCGCCTCTCTTGAAGGGACAAAAAAACGTGAATGTCGTCGACTGCACAAGGGGGAGAGAGGGAAGTGTACGTTCGAAGAAGCTCCGAAGGGGAATTTACGAATGACTCCGTCTGATCTACACGCTTCATTGAGGATAGGACATGACTGACTAAAATTAGACAATAATGGACTTATTTATTGAAATATGGCTCCATATTTAAACGTATAAAATCGTTTCAGGCTTGAGTTGGTGAAAGTTTGATTAATCCATGATATAAACTCCAAATTGTAATTTTCACACATTAATTCAAAACTCGAATATCGACCATGGTTTCAGCATATTTTTTTCCATTTTCAAGGAAATTGCCGTTGATACGGAAAGACAATTTTCATGGGTTCGAGGAAACGAATTTACAATTAAGCTTATCACCTTTACTTCATCAGTAACCACACTTTCTAAATCATCTCCAATGACGATGATACAATATCATTCGTACCCCGATCGAATTAAAAGTTACGTAAGTTGAAAAATATATCTCATTGTTTCGATCGGGAAAAATTCTACTCTGCCCTCCTTAAATCCACATATTTTACTAAAAAATACACTCTAACACTTATGTGACCTTATTGTCAAATAAAGCTAGCGTTTATCGGATAATGTAAATACTAGGCAATACATAACCAGCATCAGATAATAACCGACGTAATCCATGAGGCTTAGAGCGGTGCTAGAACTGATTTACGCTCCAGAAAACATAACATAAAATCAAATATCGCTTTTGAGCATTTCGATAAAATATCCCCAGAAGCAATGGTGTATGTTGTAAAAAAAAGTTAATTTTAGCCACATACAAGCGCATATCAATTAATTTTTTATGTAACGCTATTTAGGAATAAAATTATTCAGTAACCGATATATTTATTAAGTCTGACATGGGACGGGAACTATTATACGCTTCAGACAAAGAGGATAAAATAAAGGATTTCACAGGTGAATGTCAAGACAATAATAATCCATAACACCATATGCTATTGCGTACTCTAATTAAGAAGCTACTCACTCACATATGTTAACACAATAAAACGTAAATGAACACAAAATGGGATCATTCATGTAAAAGATGACACACCACCCTTTTTTGACGCGTCAGTATTGGATAAAGAATTGACATAATTGCAGCCTATCAGTATTGTATCAGTGCTAAAAAGTGATAGGCAACCCCTAGGCTCTCCAAATCATTCGTCAATGAACAAATTAAGAGCACATTTGTTTCTAATGTAAGGGGAAATTTCAGATATGCATTACTAATTTGTACCTACGTGATCCCACACTACATTAATGATAACTACACCTCCAGTATTTCACTGAGTAGACTATTTTTGAGCGAAAAGATTTTCTAGTAGAACACGCTATTAAAATAGTAGAAATAAAAATAAGTTTTTACAACAATTTACCTATCTCTTACATGTCCAGATTTTCAATCAATGAGACACTCATCTTTTGAACATGACTCGCAAGCTCCAGGAGTATTTCTTAAGGCTTCGATTGTCACAATCTGAGAATATCGGCCAAGTTGAGTACAGATTTGCAGACATCATGTCCAGGGAATCACATTAATTTCAGAGTGGAGAAAATTTCAGCTCTCGGAATTCATTTCCAACATAGGCTACAATTCTATCCTGCTTCTTAACCAACAAAAATAAAAACCTGATGATGTCTCCATGTTCCTGGGTTTCACCGCGTGGATTTTCTTTGTGACGACAGTTTCGCCGGTATTCCAACCGGCGTCTTCAGGTCGAACGGAAAACGCCGGTTGGAATACCGGCGAAACTGTCGTCACAAAGAAAATCCACGCGGTGAAACCCAGGAAAATGAAGACATCATCTAGACAACGCCGCGGAAAACTACGCATCAACATAAAAACCTGATTCTCAGTATATTCCCAATACCTCTTTGGAAAATGTTATGAAATATTTTTTTTTAACTTCGGCCCAAGAGGAACATTTTTCAAAATAATCCAACGAAAAAAGAAATAAAATGGGAAATCACCATTTCCTGTGACTGAGTTAGCAGAAAATTTCACATTTTGTAAAAGTAGCGTAAAACTTCAATACTCGATCATCACTCATTCATGAGAATAAGTCATAGAACTTCACAATAATAGCGTGTGGAAAATATCCTACGGCCGACATATTTTTTATTACATAAAGGTAATATTTTACCAATAAAAGTGCATAGGTAATTCTACAAATTTAAAATTCGCTGTGCAAATCGATTTTTGCAACTGAATATCACATTCCTATAAAAATGAAATGTGCCTAGAATCTTTTCAAAACAGAGAAAAAGATACTTTGTTAGCGGTTCACATTCTCGATCTCACACTTTAGAAAAAACGCCGACAACGACCTTTTTATCATCATTTAATGGAGACCTATGACAAGTATTCAAATTTTATTGCCTGCAAGTAAAATAACGCCCGGAAAACATTACTGCTAATTACTATAAAATTATGCTTCGATTAAGTATCAGATTTTCTAAAGTAATTCCACCAATAAAATATATTCTTTTCCTAAGTAAACGCCGGCTCAAGACCGCAATTACACAACAACATACCTGACAACCATAACATGTTGCGGCAAAATTAATGTCCCTCAATATAAGTAACTTACGTAGTGTTGAATCTAAAAAAATAATGCTTGACCAATAAATAGTCAAACTTATAAATCCCTCCCTATCTTCAGTAGTATTTGCAAGATATCTTTCAGTACTATTTTGAAGATGAAAGTGATTGAACTTATGTTAGTATAAAACATTGACAATGAGAATAATTGTCAGTAAAAAAAAAGTTGGGATATGCCGCCGAGTCAATTTTTGGGTTATCCCAAAGTTTCCCAAACGAAGTTGGTCGCTTTTTCAAGGGAATCTTTTAACGAAAGTTTTAACAAATAATGAGACTGAAGCTTAATGTGCACACGGCCGAATTAAGAAAATGTTTCGCTTTCTCAGTTGTACGTAGTATTTCTATTGAAGATTAAGGCAACTGCACTTCAAAGCATTTTAGTAGGAACAAAATTTTTATGCTTAAGTACCCGTAGGGGGAAAAAGTTACAAGTTGTCCCCAAACGCCCATTTTTCCGCGTTTTCAGATGCAGCAGGAACCCGCATAAATGAAAAAATACCTTTCCTATTTCCTATTATCCATCCGAGACACACCTGCTCTGCCGGTAAATTCACACCACTCACAAACAACATCAGCCACACCTACGATGGAAACTTTCTTTCGTTCTGTGTCAGCGCTCTGCAGGCCCCCTTAGAAGAGAGACGCTACTAGGCAGTCCCTCTCCCGTGAACCAGGACGGCTGACACAGCGGGGGTCACGGGTTGCCCCTTTCAAGGACATGCTGTGACAAACGTAGACGGCGACCCGGGGGTGACTTCAAAAGAACGGACAGAGATATTGAAAGTGTCCCCACCGAAGCCTCTAGCCTCCACATGCACACTGTTATAGCTTCCCCTATCATCAAATTAAAAGATATCCAAAGAAAAAAAAACTTACTGAAGACACTTTGTGTTCAGAGAGCCTAAACCAACAGGAATATGTCAGAAAAATATCGTGTCACCACCATGCGTTATTGTAGCACAAAAGAAAATGTGGGGAACAAATAGACAACCCCTCGTCTCCTTTGCCGAGGTAAAAATAAGGACTCAACCACCAGTAATATGAATGCATGTGTAATAATGAAAGGAGTTCAAAATCTTAGCGGAATAAAAAATATTTTCTATTCTGTTATTACATTTCTTTCAATTCTTTTTAATCCTAATTTATTCGAAGGAATGCTTGACTTCTCACTGATTACCTTGAGAAAAATAAGCAGCCTTAGGAGAAAACAAAATCTCATTTCTTTCAAAAATTTATTTGTGCAACGTTTGAATCAGAAAACTTGATAAAACCATGAAGGCTCTATGAATTGGGAGGACATGTATACCAACATAGTATTGCCTTGGTGATCCGCGAATAATATGCTCGTTTTACCGATACGAATGTGAGATAACCAGCAAACGTAATAGGACCAACTGTAAGTTTTGTTCGCCACGAGTTCGTTCTTCATATCCAGCGGCTACACCTATGATTCTGGGAACTTGATTAGAGGAGACTGAGATTTTTTGGCTCAATGAACCTACTAAATATTTTACGGTTCTTTAATCAGAACAAAAAATATTTTGTTTTAGCTTTCTTGACCCAATAATTATGTTCCCAAAAATTTTAAGCAAAACAAGGCCTCCTATTCGATTGCCATGTAGATCCGGTGATAATGACACCACACGCCAATTGAGGCTGTTTTCGGGATAGGGTGTACATGCGGATGAATCACAGAGAGAGATTAGTTCAAAAACATGAAGAAGTGAAAACCTATAAATCTATCGTTAGCTCATACTCTGCATGTGACACCACCAGAACTTCACCGTGACCCAGTTTTCCATGCTTATGGGCGCGCGTATCGGTGGTCCATTGAGTACCTTAATAACTGCTTTCCAAGAAGCACCTTTTCACATGAGAAGGACGCGCAAAACCGAACTTGACTCACGAGGCTAAACCACTCGAGTAACAAATGACACATGAGTGGCGCCCACAGGAAAGCTGATCGTCTTTTTTTTCTCTCTCCTCATGTTACGAAGGAGATATACTTGCTCAATTCAGTTTTTCTCGATAGAGCTTTGTGCAAATTGGAGAGAACCATAATATTTTTAGCTTTTCTAGAGAATCTAATGATGGAGGGTGAAGGGGTTTTGACATTAGGAAATCGCTGAAATACAAAACGCACCCCACGTATGACATGGCATTCGGAGGAGGCGACCGACAGCTTAGGTCATTTGCACCATGCGATATGGACGGGCGATATACCATGACGAGAAACCCGGCGTCGGAATTAGCCTACTTTTTTCCTAATTTTTTTCTGTGCCCTTTGATTGGCATGCCACGGTTGCAGGAACTCTTAAAAGTTGTTAGAGAGAAAACTCCATCATACCAAAAGTATGAGTCTTAGGTAGCGAAAGCCATTTCATCATCATCACTGGTCAACAATCCTAAGATTGGTTAGACGCAGCTCTCCATTTCTCTCTCCTATCAGCTAATCTTTTCACACCTGCGTATTTCTTCTATTTCACATCGTTCTTCACTTGTTCCATATATTTTGTTCGAGGTCTTCCTTTTTCGTTCATGCCATCCACTTGTCCCTCGGCGACTGTCTTCATCTTTTTTGTCTCAAGAAATGGCCTATCCTTATCCATCCCGAGGAAAGCCATTTACTTTCGAAAAATGATAAAAAAATACTATACTACCATGCATGAATCATCATTTCTAATATATTTTTCTTCTATTATTCTACACGAACCATTGAGCAGACTTCATGAGCACCAAATATTACACAGTGCAATAGCTAGTTAGTTCTTTTTGAAATTTGGCACGGAAAGAATGAAATTTCAGAAACGCCGAACTGTTTAAGAATAAACAGACACCAACAAAGCGACGCAATCTGGGAAATACGCAAAGCCAAGGAAGTTCTGGGATTTGGTAAATCAAAACAGTAAGTCCAATTTATAGTATTATACTTAATGATCTTATGCACGTATATCACTTCTGTTTCAGACTGTGGTAAAAGATGGTCAAGCGAAAGAAGATAAATACACGTTGGAAAATTACTACGGCTCTTTCCATCGTATTAAAACGAATTTTCACAAAGAATACTCGTTGAAAATCAACCTTATCGTTTGCATTGCATATGAACAAAACTTGAAGTATTAAATACGATATCTGGATTCTTATGAATCCATTATTAACGTAGGACATGAATAGCTAATCTGAATGTAGAAAGAGAAAAATATTGCTGGTTGTATTCTTGAAAAAAGAGAGCAAACTCGAACAAAGAAGGGAAGTGGAGTAAACATGGACATGAGACGGACGAACAGTCCTTTTTGGTGAAATCCGGACGACGAAAGGCCTTAAGAGGGAACGCGAAAAGCTACTGGGAGTGATATGAAGGAAGGTTATAATATCTGTTCAAACACAAGAGCGGAGACAAACGGGGATATGACGGAAACGCTAAAAGGTAAGTGGATACAGGAAAATGGTCCTGAAGTTCTCATGGCTTGAACATACGTGAAAGGTTAAATATGGCGCCATTATGAAGCAGGCACAGCGAGTCAGAGCAAAACCTTCAAGGGCTTGAGTTTACATTAAACGAAGAATCGTAGTTACTTTCCTCGATCCATACCCGAAGCAGCGAATATTTTTTTAACAGAAGAGCAAAATGTTAGGGAAAGACGACAAAACTCCACAAAAACCATTTTACAGATATTACATTCTACTTACAGATCTTACAGTGGTTAAAAATATTTACAAAAATTGTATGAGGACTTGTGCAAGTTGCTGACAAGCAATGCGAAAAGAATTATAACTTTTGGCACATACAGATCACGAATTATTTAATATAATAGGTTAAAGTTTATATATTTATCGATCATATAATGATAATGAAGGCATGATAATGACAACCAAAGGACGACAGTTGGACGGCAAAACAGCAAAGGTAGGGATGCATACCAACATGGTACAGGTATAAATATTAGCTCATGACAACAATGATAAGTGCTTTGAGTTGAGAGACGCATCAAAAGAATCATACGAACACGAATGACAACGATGATGGCCAGAATGCGAGTCGACAAGAATTGCTGCATCATATGTGAAAGTTAAAAAATATCTTGACGATTTATTCTCCTTTGAAGCTGTGAATATCCCATGGATGACAAAGTGTATTCTCTTCAAATGGTATAAATAAGTGATAAACAATCAACTTGGACATAAGATATATTGATTTGAGAGTGGCTACCGCAATGAAATGAATATTCCAGGTAATAACGGAAAAATATGATATTTATAGTATATAAAATTACTTGAGTAAGACATAAAATATTACGCAAATGAAATAATATCCCGAATGATTTCTTTCACTAGTCATCTTTCTGTGCCTCTTATGTACGAGTAGAGGGTCACAGTGACAGTGCAAAAAAATATCTCACCTATTCAAACAAGCAGAGCTGGTGGTATTTTTCATAGGAGAAATAAAAATAATGTGGGAATGTAAGAGAAAAATCCGCTAATAATTGTAACAATCATTTGGGATTATCACTACTGTAAGGTATTTTCGTTAGGAAGTACTCACAACCTATACATGAAACCAATATATATTGAGATTCCATGATTGTGGACAACGTTGAAATATGCAATGCAATATATTTTTCTTCATTGGATAGATCTATGTTTAGTAATACGAATAATTAGAGAAATAATATGATGCTCAATAAATTAATCCATTATATTTAATTAATACAAAATAACTGTCATAAAATAAATCTTTAACTCTCCAAAAAAGAAGCAAAAGTAAATACAAATGGATATAAAGTATACTTAGAAGCTTTCAGAATGAAAAAATATGAGCTTTGGGACAGATGGAGGCTACCAGCCAATCGTATTCTATCCCGACATCATGTTCGAAAATAATGGTGAAAATATGAACAATACGTCTTTTTGATATGAAGCAAGAAGTGTGCCAAGCTTTAGAAAGAAGCAGGTCAAGGTAATCCGTATTCTCAGAGGGTAACAAAAGAAGAGCAGACATCATATTTACTGTCGTTGAAGCATACCTTGGAGAATATGAGATATCTGCCACGCAAATTCAAGGAATATCAGTTCCATCTAGAAAATTAGAAATCAAAAAGATGGAAATATCAAAGTCGATTAGGCGGAATCTCAACGTTCCTCTCCAACGAGACTCTTCCGGTTGTTTGGAAGCCAGTCTCTACGAGGCGATTTCTTCGACTCTTTCATTTCTCTCTTTCTAGCATTTCGAGGAATTCAGGCGTCAGGGGGAAGAAACGAAAGCGAAGTGAGGACCAAATGAGTGCCGGGATGTATCGAAAATCTCAGGTGGAAAACTCGAGTTGTATATATATTTTTTTTTCGTAGTCGTCGGGAGAGTTGGCGAAAGCAGTGGTAAATGGGGGTAACGAGGAGGAGAGAGGCTGTCTTTCGCTTCGCCAAGGCAACGAGCTTGCTCCCTGCTCACACCGGGAGAATAATAGAGAACTTTCCTCGATATCTCGCCCGTCTTACGGCGCCACCTTTCTCCCAACGCCGCCGCCGAGCCGGAGGCGAACTAGTGTCCTGTCCATCTGTCTTCGGAGGCGATGGTAGGGAAGAAAAAATATATAAAAAAGTATACACGAAAGAATCGGAAGACTCATTATTTCTTTCCAAGGGATCGAGACGATGAAACGGGTGGGAAAAAGATGTGAAGGCCTAAGGCGAAGAGTGAAAGAAAAATTGAACTAAAAATAACGAAGACGATGGCGAAAGTTGACACAGTACTTTTTTTCTCCAGAGGACGTAAAAGAGAAGAGGAGGTTGTCAGGATCAAAAGGATCTGACATGATAGTTCATAAAGAGTGACCTGTTAACCATTTATGACCCGGAGCTGCTTCTGGGAGAAATTAAATTTCAAGAATTCTCATTCTAAAAAAGTGAAAATTTTCTACTCAATCATAATGCAACTACATATTTCACAACTAAACCAAACAGCGCAAGAGAACGCTTAGTTTGAATCATTCCTGAATTGAGCTGAAAATGAATAAAAATTTTATGTTACTTAGAAGCAACATTGGGTTGTTATGGGTTAAATAAACAAATAAATCCTCTGACTCGATTACTATTACGGAACTATTGTAACACATTTACCACATAGTCAGGTAGTAGCATGAATCGGTATGGCCCGAGAAACTTCACAGAATGTCAAAATCTTTTATAAAGAGAGGAAAAATAATGATGTAGCGAACACTGAAAAACATTTACGGAGTAAATTCTAAATAGGTGAGGGAAAACAATCCCTACTCGTCACGATCATAATTTTTTTACCTGGGAAGAGCTTCAACACTTCCTTGGGAAGTCAATTCCTATTCGTGAACCTCGAGTACAGGAAGGAGTATTAACTGGTGTTTTCGAATTGCCCACACTTTCAACCCTGTTTATCGTAAGTGATCAGTTTGGGAAGTCAATAAACTTTGTTTTCCTAAGGAGTAAGGCAATGAAACATAGAGTTGATCTATACGGCCTTCAAAACGAAATAGAATACAAAAATGCACCGTAAGCCGTAAAGATAACGTTTATATTCTATTCCAACGTAAAGCAGTTCTAGCTCAAGCTTCAGAACATGATAACTGAGAATTATCAGTGTGGGTACTGGATCATTGCAATGAATTTCCTTGACTTTTTCACTATTGATCATTATTGTAGAAATATTCAAATAGTTTATAGCAAAATTTCACTAAAATTCATAATAGAAAGTTACAAAATTGTGATTGAAAGCAGTTAAATTTACCCTGAATAAATATATTTGAAGTACGGTAAAAATCTAATTTTAAAAGCTGTGGAGCAGTATCCAAACAAATATGGTATAAAATGTTCAACTACCGTAAAAAGACAGTAAAAAACAGGTCAAGTATAAAAGCCATTTGAATATTCACAGAAAAGACGAATTTTTCAGATGTTCTGACCTTTGCAAGGAAATTATGACTCTTCAGGCAATTTTAATTTCCGATGTTTTCACGCTTCAAAAAAAGAGAAGTCACTCTGAAAATTGTCAATTAAAGGAAGACTAACATTAACTGAGGTTAGTATCTTTGTACATTCATTTCAGAGTTAATCGGAACATGATAAACTGAAACAATCAACGCAGTCCATTGGGCGCAATAAAAAAACATAGGGAAGGAAGAAGAATAAATTGAATCAGATATCTCAAATAATATAATTATCAGTACATATATATATATTAATGCAGTAATTCAATAGCGTCAGAAAAAAGCAATTTCAATTGGAAGGTCTCGCTCGATACAGGCCAAGTTTGATTAACTCAAAAGCTCACTCATTATTAGTGATGTCGTTCGAAAAATTAAGTCAATCATTATCCAATTATTAAGCTTTGCTTTCCTTAATTATATTCTAATATATTTACTGAGCGCCGTCGGTTCCAATTAAGCTTTGGATTAAATTAGTTTTTCGTTTCGATATTAATCGAAAAATAAAAAATACCAATTCGTCGTAATTTATGCAAGATCGTATCCGTGCATATTATTAACGGTACAACGCACTATGACATGATCAATAGGCGCACATCTCATGCACAAAAAATGATCAAATGGAAATCAAATGTCACATCAATAATGCGTCAAATATATTCGGAAATTACAGCATGAACACGAGGAAGCAACAAAAACATAAATTAGCCGCATGCGACGCCAAAAAAGGTACAAGAGACGACTGGATGATCGACGAGGAAATTAAAAGAATACATGCTACGCTACGCTGAAATTTCGCGGACTTTGATTGTAGCTCATGTTCCAAGCTGTTTTAGGAGTCTACTGAGAGGTTCTGCACTTTCGATGGTTTCAGATAATTAATTTTCTCGGTCTGATCATGGCATAGTGTCGTTGGCTAGATTAAGTGGCGGTGGGAATGTGGGAGGGGATAATGGTAGTCTTGGGGACTTTGTGTTTAGCGGATGGTGATGGGGTATAGTCTCAAAGCGATGTTGGGAGTTCATTGCTCGTAGCAGGGAAGGATTTATCGAAGACTATATGCATGAAATTATATCATGATAACTTTCATTCCCCGGAAGTAAGTGTTGCAGACGAGAACCGTGATTGGTTTCACACGAAGACATTAGAGGAAGAACAGGAGGTGAGGGTCAGTAGCAAAGGAAAGCTTCGTGAGCAACATACACTACAAGTTATTATTCAGGCAAAGTACAGGCACCTCAGGATTGTTAACCAGTTAGGAAAAAATACGGCTTTTCATGGATAAAGCCTATGTAACCCGCATGTAGTGCGATATTCTCAATCTTCCAAATTTCAGAGAGGCTGTGAGCGTGACCATGGCGATGAAAGATCCAAGATAATACGAGAAAAAGGAACCTAGATTACGAGCAAAAGAGGAACCGAAAAAGAACCAACGAAGGCCAGAGAATGGGTAATTATTTAATCGTTGTTGGCTCAACTTTAGAATTTTGTCATGAGAGTGTTGTTGGGATTAATAACGGCTTAGTAATTTTCCACACATCTTTTATTTACCCCGAGAGGTTTTGATGCTTCCTGTGGCATTCTTTTTTAAATTTAATTTTTTATTTTTCTCAATTACCTCCGAAAACAGCACACAATGTGGCCTTTATATCGGGAGTTTAATCAATCAACAACAGAGAATCACACACACCCATGTCCTAGAAAGAGCAACCTATCCAGGCGGGACTCGAACCCGCGACCTGCGGTGTGGTAGGCGAGGACTTATCCCCACCGCCACCGAGGATTTAGAATAAATATCCATATTATTTACCCCATGGAACACTTTTGCAAAATCATGGTGCAAAGTTGTGGACAAAATAATTAACGAAGTTACACGGAGTATAACTATGTATCAGTAACAGAAGTCACCGGATTATATTATACTCCTCCAACGAACAGGAGAACAAATATGGAAACAAAAAAGAACCACATAAGATTTTACGTCATATTAAGGGGAGATTTTGAGGGAGCATAATACGTATAGCTCGTGGCAAAAAGAGAGCAATACAAATTTTCTCAAGGAGGAAGTCAGAACGGAGTGGACGATTGGAGGTCGAGGTACTCTAGATGACACTCAAGGAGACCAGCCATTGTCGAAGCGAGGCTTGGAGAGCAGGGGACAAATATGGAGACCGGGGAAGAAAGTGAAGAGGATATGAAGCGGTTCGTTATTGCTCCATCTCTCCATCTATTTTTCTTCGGGTATACATTCTCCATACATTCTCCCCCTCTTCCAGCCTCTGCCCAGGCGACTGCGTACTACCCAGTAACACAGTCAGCATTCAGCCGAGGGTTATCTACAATGCTTTTTCCATTCCGCGAAAATATTCTGCATACATGGGAGCGAGGATTGGACGTTGACAGCAGCAGAAAGTCAAAGAGTGGAAGCATTCAAAATATCGTGCTACCGAAGAAGATAACATAGGTCGACCGAGTAAGTATTGAGGAAGTACTCAGAAGAGTGGTAGAAAAAAGTAGTGTTCCAATAACCATAAGAAGAAGACGGGACAGCATAGTTGGCCACGTAATGAGACATGATAGCCTGATGAAAACAATCACAGAGGGACAAGTAGAAGAAAAGAAGGGCAATGGACTGCCCCCGATTTTGCCGTTTACTCAGATATTAATACTTTTATATGGTAACACTTATATATAGTAACACTTTTAATGAAATTTCCTTGCTTCCTAGCATTTCCAAAACAGTGGTTACTTTAATTTTTACACGTTTCAGCGTAAAACATACCGACATGTCTTTTCAAGACATATTTCGTTTTTGTTTCCAGTCAGTAAAAATCCACCGTCATGCTTGTAGAAATGCCGGGACTGGTTAACGATCAAATAACGAAGAGGTAACAGCATTTATTTGTTCCAAAGCGTGCCTAGAGTGCTAACATACAATACCTCGTCAAAGTGAGTGTGTTTAGCAAAATGTCGCGAACTTTCAAAACTAAAGTGCAACCCTTAAAAAAATATACCTGCCAAGTTATCAAGCGGATGTAGAACATAATATTGTGAGGGGATGAACAAATTCTAATTTGCTCCAGAGACTTCACAATGGCTACTTAAATATCAAACTGAATTTCCTTACTATTTTTTAAAATTTTCTAGGCCACTTGACAATAAGTTTTATTTAGACGAATTACGGGATATAAAATAATTGTCTATAAAATCAAGTGCTATAACATTCATAAAACAAAAACTATTTGAGTAAAATCTCCAAATAAAAATTAAATTTAAAGTTTTAAGAGCGGGAAATGATCGAAATCTTAGAAATACAAGGTATTATAATGTATGACACGAAAGATATTTACAGCAAGTGTGGCTTATTTCCCGGTAATTTAAAGGAATGATGAAATCCCACATTTTTCCAGGTTTTTCCGAGAGGTTTAGCCACCTCTATGTTTATATGTTTTATCCATGAAAAATTCACACATTAACTCTATACAGCATCCCAACGTCCTTTTGGCATGTAAATGTACCAAGGGTCGGCCTAAGAGCGCGCGGAGATCTCGCGAAACGCGAGGACAGTGGCGAGAGAATAGAAAACGTGGGGATAAGAGGGTTTGAACAGATGACTGATGGCAGGCGGAAAGGACGGGGGATATCGAGTGTCGGGGGAGACGGGAAGGGGGGAAGCAGAAATGGATGTAAAAGGGTGAGGGGCAGGGGGTGTCAAGAGAAAGAAGGAATCTGTGGTTTCCAACCCAAGACGACCTCCACCGAGTCAACATCATTAGCATAAAAAGTCCGCTCCGGCCTCCCACTCCCTCTATCTCACTCTCGCAGAAAAGAAAGAAAAACGAAAAAAACCAACCCTCCTCTTCCCGCCGTACACATATATATATATATACATATATTTTTCCCCTCTTGCGCATTTTTTCCGGCATTGTAAATTTCCAGAAATAGAATCTAGTTCCTTTCTACGCGACCTTTCATGCTACGCTATTTTTCTTTGCCCCCGATCTCGCTTTGTTTCCGTTTGTTTATTTCTTTATTTACTTCTCGCCGTGACCTCCATCCGAATAATAATTAAAGGCTTCTAGGAGGGTGGTAGGTTGGGTGACTAATTTGTTTCCCCGCACACACGGCGCTAGATGGCGCTAGCCGGCGTGCGCAGACGGAGTTCGGATGCTCTTTGTCTGCCAGTGCTATTTTATTATCGAGGGAATAAAGTAAGCCCCGCCCGGAATGCGATGATATTTCCAAACACAACGAAACCGAATTATCGAATTCCATGCGAATCCTCATTGCCGGAACGAATTAAAACCCGAAATATTCGCAAATTGGAATCGTTAACCTATTTAGAGTTAATTGGTTGCTACCGGGGAGCTGTGATAAGTGGAACGGGTCATATACACAAGCTGCTGCGCTGCTATCTGCGCGATCAATAAAGGAAGTGTGCATAACACAACACAAACATTCTAGACTTCGCACGTGCTCATTTTCACGTTCATCAAACAGGAGCTCAGAAAGGAACTACTAGAGCACATAAATTAATTCATTTCTTATTCGCTGTATTCTAACAACAACGAGAGACCTAGTTCCTACGGATTATAAATAGCATATTTCAGTCGAGATATTCCCATCGAACGTGAGACTTGATGAGGCCCAACGTTTTCCCTCCATATCAATGGCTAAAATTCAAGCTACTATGAGTAAAAATATCTCGCGTCATCAAATGAAACGTTTAAATTATCTACGGGCAGTTAGACGAAAATATCCCAAGAAATTTAGTTCCGCCATTAACGGCCTTCGACGAAAAATGTTTCCTTCCTGTTGGGATATTAATCTTAGGCTTAAGTTACAGCTATAAAAATTCACACTAAACTCAAAGCCGGAATATCAGCGTCTTGGCAGTCCCAAACATTATAGAATTTATTTAGGAAGGAATCCGTTCAAAGCATACCACAATTTTAAGAATGTAAATACCGAATGCAACAGATGGGGATTTATGTGTAGTCTTTTTAGGTATAACCTACCTCTGTTTATAAAACACAATACAGAAATGATAATCAAGAGTTGCTCTCAGATAGAGCAACAGGACAAATAGTGCTGGAAATATAAAATAGCAATTAACAATTTTTGGTAATGAATCGATTATGCTTACGTAAATACAAGAACAATGAATACGCTCTCGTCACCAGAATAGTGGTAATTTACATAGTTTAATGTCTTTGAAACATCCTCTTAAACTCTCTTATCGAACATTTCTTATATTTTTCCAATCTTCACTTTATATACCACAAAAATTGTACCTTCTCTACCACATAAGTTTCATTGACTCATCCACAGTCAAACTTAAAACCAATAGCTGTGGAAAGATGAATAAAGCGATTGGGTCTTATCTAAAAGTTTCTGAATTTTCAAAAAATAGCTTCCGCACGGGCAAGATGACGCATAAATTTTCACTAAAAATCATACCCTGCACTTCATTCTAAAGCAGACATTATCGAAGGGCTGCAAAAAACGTGGTTGAACATTAATAAAAGATTTAAAATTTTATTACCTCGAACTATCTCAAGTAATATGAGCATATCAGAATTTATGTGGACGGCTAATACACGCATGATTGAGATGGATAGATAATATAAAACATTTCTTAGGTCACTGTTCCATCACGGTCAGTGATTCACTTGTCGAACTCATTCCAGAACATTCAGCGAAATAGAGACAGCACATTTTAAAAAGGTACCTAAACACTTAGCAATTTATAGGGAGGATTTTGCGAAATTGCGGAATTTTAAGATAAACGGTTCAAAATGGTGAGTTTTACGGCTTTCTGAGGGATATTTTATTAATCCTTACACTATTCTATTAGTAATATCAATCCAATTAAGTAAAATGGATTAACTTTAAATATTTCAATGAGCTCTGGGAGGGGGTGTTTAACCCCCAAACCCCCCCCCTCGCTGCGCCACTGATACCAACCACAATTCTCTTGGCAATTAGAAGCATAAATATTTATCGGAAATAATTTACATTAGGTGTATTACGAGAAAATACAGTAATAATTCGAAGGAAGATAAAATTGAGACAAATATTTCCCACATCATTTGTAACAACATACCACTTTTTATTTGTTGACGCAAGTGCACTATGGGTTAATAATTAAATACTATTTCTTTGAAGACAGAGAAGGGAAATGTGTGCAGTTAACGACAGGGAATTCAATATATTACAACCAGAGATATTAAAAGAATTAAGACAAGTATTTGTCTTAGGTATAGGACGTAGGAAGTAGGAAGTTGTTCTAGAACCAGAAGGTACCTGTATATTGGTTTGAACATTGGAAAAATATGCTGAGTATTCAATCTTGAATAATAAATGAATGAATGAATTTATTACTCCAACCTTGAATGCACACCTTTTTTAACAACACAAAATTAATGGAGCTTTAGGTAGCTCCAATGGTTAAAAGAAAAAAACCAGCATGGAAGCTACCATCTTCAAAACTAAATTCAAGGCAGGCCAGAAAACAAAAGAAAGTATATATAATTTTTTGAAACATTATCCTTATGAAACATATGTGTGACTAACTTACAATAAACAAGAACAAAGCACAATATATGGACAGAAAAAAATTAAATTTCTTTTTCCTCCTTTCACAAAAATATAAAAATAATATATATAATAATATGTATGTATTCACAAACACATCAAAAAAGAACATTTATATTAAGAACATAGAGAGTGGAAAGAAATGAACCAAGTAAATATTTCCCCCGATAAGAGGTTCTGAACCTTGAAAAATAGGTGATGTGAAATGGGCACTCTTAAGTCCATGTGCACCAAATAGGCCGGCTGAAATTTACGTTATTTCCCTTGACTTTGCGCGAGACAAAAATCAAGCACCGCGGCCGGTAATAAATACTGTCTCAAAACGTTCCTAAACTTGGGATTGCGGCTCGCTCAAGGAGCACAAAACTATTTAGAATGCGGAACTTAGCGATAAATACTCCGTGGGGGGGATGGGGAGGATGAAATCCAATTAGGACAAGGGAGGAAAAAAATGAAGCAGCGAGGGAGAGTAATCCTTTCGCGAAATTCCTCACTCGGGATTACCTAATGGCTCAGTCCAATACTTTGGTGGCAGAACGGAGCGAAATCTCGAAATCTCCCACGGGAGGTTTGGAGGGTGGGTTCGAGACAAGACGTGATGCGGCGGCAGGAGACAAAGATCGAGGAGGAAAGAATAAGAAGATGGAAGCGAGGAAGGCATCGTCGAGAGGTTTAAATCCGGTTTGTCTCGGATTAACAGCTGAAAGGATACATACGGCATAAGTTATTAAGCCCCTCCCGTGTGCTCCAACAAAAGAAAGGAGGGGAGAGGAGAGACCGGATTAGGCGTAATGGATCGGGATTAGGGTTTTGCAGTTGCATCTTTTTTCCGCTGACAGGTGCGGGGGCGTTTGGAGTGATGCAAAGACGGGAAGCCGGGTATTATGTCAGACGGGGATTGGGAAATACACACCTTATGAGGAGGCGAATAATGGAACTCGACGTACACGGGGGGGGGGGGGGGGGGGGGAGAAGTCAAGGTTAGGTACACAAACAAAGCTGAATGACTGCGGCTTTGGCGAATAAGGACTCGGCATTGAGCAGTCTCAAAGTTTCCTCTCGCATCACTGTTTCAAATCTTGAAAGCGCAGCTTAACTTGCAACTCGGTAACTTCGCAGGCACGAGCACTGTAACAAAGATGTAAATAACAAGGACAAAGTTTTCTGCGAAAATATACGAGAGACGAAACATGCACGATACCATTTTCACTACCAAGCCGGAGATAACTTTTGAGGGAGTTTGACCGAGCGAACAGTTAGTCATTTGCAGTGCGACTGGAGATTGGGGGAAGCGGGTTCGAATCTCGATTAAGTCAAATCATTTCTCTGCGCTTCTGAGACAGCAACCCAATTTTTTCATAGGCAAAATATCCCCTGACGTTCGGCTGAAATTTTCTCAAATATATTCATAATCTTTTTTTATTTTTTCATCTTAAACTCTTATGGTTCACTACCTCACTCAGGTAAGTTTGTGTAGGTGCGGGAACACAGCTTAGGTTAGGCCATTAGGGTGTGAATAGCACCAATTCATGGAAGCGGAAAGTTTCTTTTCCTGGGCCATCTTACACTTCGAGGGTTTAGTTTTATCGGAAGGCTTGGAAGGTGTCTGAACCGTGACCCTGCGGACCAAAGTCTAACACTCTACAAATAGGACTACCACGCTTAATTATAATAAGAAAAATGTTATGCTTTGTTTCTTTTCGAATTTTACTGTTCCAAACTCGAACCCTCGCAAAAACTGAGGGAAGTTAATTTTTGAATACGCAATCGGCCACTTGCCATTATGAACAAGTTTCAGCTATCCCTCTCACGATAGAGATCCCAGCCGAGTGAGGGGGTGCACTAATACGCGGGTAGGTATAACGACCCCGTGAGCTGGTTAGTATGAACCCAGCAGACAAAAAATCTAAAAATATCACAAATGAAAAGAAGATTTCGTTGACTTCCACCGATTTATTTTCTTGGTCACTTTCAAGTGCCTCTATGGATCGAAACATGTTGCACCCAGAATATCTTTTTTTCCACGATCAGAAGAGATGATAACGGCAGCGTTAATGCTCACAAATAGCTTAGATGACTTGTAGTGTAGCCTACTAACTTATGAATAGCTTAATGCATGTCTCTGAATTTTATTATTATTTCTAACAGCATGTGGTAGTAAATTTGTTAGTATGCGTGACGTTTTTTGGACCGTGCGGTGTGCATGTGAGAGTCCAATTGCATGCTGCATGCTGGTGATTGATCACTCCCTGCCGAACACCCTAGAGGTGGTGGGCAGCGTATTATGTTGATGTAGATGTAGATGCCATCATGTCTCATAATTTGGCCGAATAAATTATTCTATCTTCTTTGTTGAGGTTTCCATGGAGATCCTTCTGGGCATATAGGAATTGCTACCGCGGTCAAACCATTTGGTTTTCAAGACTTACCGTGGCACCGAAATTTTCAATCCTGCATTTTTGTCACCTCGGCAGTCAATGTCATTAACATCAAAAGTTATTTCTCTAATCCATAATTCTTGTACATAATATGCTCTTCGCCCAAGAACTGACCATGTCAAGACAAACCATAGAGATAAATCCGAATAACACGCTTGAACAACGAGTGTGTCTTACCTTCATCTGTATCTACATGATACACTGCGACCCACCTGATGACTGTTTGGCAGGGGTTGACGAATCATCAGGATGCAAGATGATCATGACATGCTCACCACACGATCATAAAAATATTACGCATAATAACAAAAAATGTGTCCACATTCATGCTAAGGCAAAAATTTGTCAACGGTCAGTAATTCCTCTAACAAATCAATTCCCCTTTCCAGTTTAGCTCCTATTTTGAAATTATATTCTCCCGAATCTTAATTTTACTTAACTTAATTTTTTTATTACGAGGTTCTGCGCAAATAAATATTACGGATAATAACCGTAAGTACGTCCACATTCATCCAGAGGTTAATAATTCCCATAGAAAATCCATGAAAGGTAAGTTTATTTTGTTAATTGAGACATCGTTGTTATCTCTGATAATACGAGAGAAGAATTTCATGTTATATTTCACTGTTTTTCTTTCCATTTCCTTGCTTTCCTTTTCTTTTTGTGGTCATATCTAATACAGTCAGTATGAACCAGCACAAAGAAGGGGACATTATTCTGCTCTGGCGGAGCATTGTACGGAAATCGAAGACTAAGTCCATGGACGGGAGGGGGAAACGGAAGTGTATCCGCAAGAAAAACCACAGAGTGCGTAAGGCCAAAGACGGAATAATGCAGAAAGATAGCGCGTCGGAGAGTGGTGAGAGAAGCCAGGAATAGCACGGCGAAAAAGGAATTGTGGGGTGGTGAATATATATGTAAAGATGAGAAGGTGGAAGAGGGTGGTTTTTCCAGAGATAAAAACCTTTCTGGCTCTCCTTCGGGAAGCTTTCAAGGCTTTGGCTTGATAAGAATGCGTCTTCAAAAAAGGTGGTGGCGCTCAGGTTTTCGGATGAGGTGGGAAAAGTGGTCGGTGTTGGGAGTTTTCCTCGAGACTTAAGGAGGTTCCGACGTGAACTGAGCGGCTCGTAAGAAATACTTTTCGTTCATTTTGAAAAATATAGTACTTCGAAAACAGAATACATGTATTGATGCCAAAAATTGAATGAGCGGAAAACAATGTGGATCAAAGGAATCTTGTATTTTTTAAGTACTGAATATTTTTCCATTTTTAAGAGACTAATACAGCACCATGTTTATGCAACTGCAACGTGAAACGACTTCACTTCCGGCCTCATTTGTTGGTTGTTCCTTGGTAAGATGACGTGTAAAGAGATCGGTCAAGGAAATTTTTCCTGATATAATTTTTCGTTTTCTCCCTAAAAAGATCATATCTAATGACAATAATAAGTGAGTGGTAAATAATGTGGATTAATGAATCCCTTCATTATTCAAATAATGCCTAGTTTTTAAATTTCAGTGAGTCGAACGTGGCTCCATTTTCATGAAAGTATATCGTGATTCTACGACAATAACGTCTGCATTTGGCGATGGTTCAATTGTAATATGACGTGATTCGTTAATTCTTCATCAGGGCCATTTTAGTAGGAGGAACTTAGTTTGACGTCACAAGGACATTTCAATCCTCAGTGTAGTCAATCCTTTCCCTTTGTTTAGACCAGCATATGTTTACGAGGCGTAGTCGCGATTCAGATTTTCAGGTTTATTTTGAGATACATCGAAGAGAAAGCCTCTGGTTAACCGGCAGTCAGTGAAACACAGACCTCAATTTTTTTAAAGTTATATATCTTAACTTTACGCTATGATAATCTATCACAATTCTCTCCCTTGAAATATCTGCTCCCCTTAACTTGTAACTTTTTCAAAACTTGCGTCATTAATTTCAGCTTTTCATGGCATATATAGAAGACCATAGCGATAATTTTCCTGCACATCAAATTTGAAAATTTAAAGCATATTTTTTAAAGACCAAAGAGTCAAAATGTCGAGAGAGCTAACTGTTTGCAAATGTCAACTCTTTTTACTCTGATAAAATCAACGTGATATCGCACGCTTCAATCAATTATTACGCCGGGGAACCTATAAATATATTAGTAAACCCAGTGGAAGCGATGCATTCAATTCCATGGCGTAATACTGGACGTGCGTACGAGCTGGAAGAATGGGCAGGGAGGAACAGAGAGATTGAAAGAAGAGAAATTCTGTGTGTGCTCGGAATAGTGCCGTCCGAAAGATTTACCATCCATTTTTTATATTCCTCTGCATCCAACTCCACGCATCTCTTACACCCCAAACCCCATGCAAAGGATGTTATCGAAACCCTCAGACGGACCCCAACCCTCACACCTTGTGCTCGAAGTGGTGGTTTGGGGGTGGGGTGCAGACGGGATTGGGGTAAGCTCGAGACAGCCAAAGAGGGTTGAGGAGTGAAGGAAGGTATGGAAGATGGTGAATCGGACGAAAAGAATCCCGCATTACGCGCTGCAGGAGATGGATTTGGTTTCAGTTGCACATAACACCTGCCATGAGTCTTCGTTGAAGCTTGGGGGGGGTGCTTGGTCGGGGGTTTGTTAATTTACGAGCTTATATGCCAGCCATATATTAACCCGGTAACGTCTGAATTAAAAAGATTTTGCTATTTTTGTGGTAAACACGTATCTAAATGTCAATGAAATTCTGAGTCATTAGGAGAAAATTTATTCTTTCACCACTAATAATTACGCCTTGTTTTGCATCATAACATCCCCAATGTTAGGCTCACATCAAATAACCATGCTTTACATGATATAAAAATGTTAAAGCAATCATGATTACATAGTAAAACTTTTATATTAACAGTGCATAAGGCGTAAGTAAAGAAACTCGAAATGCTTGCTCTAAAAATCCGTTTTTTTGGGCTAGTTGATAATTCTCAATTTTCAAACGGCTCTTAATTCGTTAATTACAGCTTTGTAATGGCAAACTTTTCGGAAAAAAATCATTGAAAATATTCTTATTAATTTTAAACTCTCAAAAACCATAATTAATTGTGATAAATGATAAAAAGTTACGTTTAGCACTGCACTACCAGCTGGTACCATTCGGTACCGCTAGGCGTTAACGGGTTTACCTGGTATGCACCACGGTTGGCTTGAATTGATGTAAAATACAAGGTCCTCAACACTTCCAATTTCCTTCATGAAGTTGAAAGGAACTCATTGGTAAATATTACATTATCTTGTAGTACGGAATTTTAAAAAAATCTCTTCACTTATCACAATCATAACTATGTTCTATATGAAGTTAAAAGCAACTAAACGAGAAATATTTACAATATCTTATGGTTCCACGTACAAAAACAATTATCTTCATTAGCCATAGGCATAACTAGGAGCCGCATTTATGTACTCATCTGCCAGTGATTCAATTTCAAGTGTTAATAGGTGACATATTTCACGAATTCACCCTATCAAAGAAACAAGAAAAAAATTTTATTCTTACAACATCCTATATCTTCGAGAAGCTCCCAACCCAATCCCAGGAAATAAATCGCTCACTCTTTGTACGCAGTCCTTAACGGATAGTGCTGCTTTCCTTTATAACTAATGTAGTTCACGATCATATCTATATTTTACGCCGGATTCCATAAGCTTGCAGCGAATTCTTCATTTGCGTTTTGCTTGTGTTGACCTTCTCCACTTTTACCTTAGTTCACCATTTGTATACATACCTAGTTAAGATATTTACACTAAACGAGAAAAAAACTGTTGCATGATAAATGGGTACTATGAATGATTTTCTGGCGTGGTAAGGCAGCCCTGGTGTGGCAGCCAGTTTAGACGAGAGTCGTTCAATGAGTCCTTAGAATTTCCGAGAGATTACGCTCTTAATACTAAAAATTAAATTTTCCCAGTAAGCAGCACTCTTTACAAGTCAGCTGTTAGACTTTCAGCTATATCCATTCCATAGTTTCATTGTTGCTGCTGATTACAATGAACAACTTTAATTTGTTTAGAAAAATGGATAAAACTAAGTTTCGTGCTGTGATCAAATACCTATTTTGAAAAGGTTTAACGCCGAAAGAAATCAGAGCTTAGCTGTATGAAGTTCTTCTTACATTTGCTCTTGTGTTTGCAACTATTTACAAATATGTAAGTGAATTAAAATGTGGCCGTACATCCAAAACAATGAACATGGTTCAGGACACCCTTCGGAAGTGTCTAGTCCCTTAATGACTGACTAAATCCACGATATGGTTCTAAGTAATAGTTGGTACAGTATACAGTTGAGGCCACAGGCATATCGCAATGCACAATCGCTTCAAGTTTGCACGAAAAATTGGGTGTGAAAAAAATCTCGTCAATATTCCTGACGCCTTTGCTCGCCGTGGAGAATAAACAAAATCGTGTGGTAAACTCCGAGGCTTTTTTTCTATCGCTTTTCCACCGCAATCCTGAGGCTTTTCCCCGTCAATACATAACTTTTTATGAAATATGGATTCAACACTACACTATAGAGACAAAAACAGTCGAAACAACGAAATTATGAATGTGAACAGGCTCCAAAGCAGGAGAATATGGTGAAATGAGCCGGTCAGGTCATGGAAACGACATTTTGGCATGGATGCTGGATAATATACATCCGATAACTTATGACTGAGAAAAAATGATAGCAGAAGAGTATAATGCATCGTTATTGGACCGGTTGTAGGTACAAATCAAGAACTGCGTCCTCATTTGAGAGAAAAAAAGTATCCCCTTCAACGAGACAATGCACGGTTGCAAACCTATGCAACTGTATTGGCCAAAATTATAGAACTAGAGTTCCAATTTTTGCTAAATTCACCGTATACACAATATTTGACCACCGGCGACTTTTTATCGTTTCTCCACTCGAGGAAATAGCTTTTCAGACAAATATCTACGTCCATGGAGTACGTAATCGCCCAAAATAAAGCCTAATTTGAGGAGATATTTAAATTCTACTTTTCGGACGGCTTAAATGCTTAAAATATGTTATTCGAATTTACAGAGCTGAAAGGACTCGAGGTTGAAAAATATAAAAAAATTGACCCAAAACAATATGTCGTTTTTTTACCTTTTCTAAAGACTTATTGGTCCTCGTACTACCACTGAAGGAGTTCTACTTATGCTTAAGCATGCACATAATTTGAAGTTGACTTAAGGCGGTTTTCGGTGACACAAGCAAGGAGCCAACGTGCATAATTCAAGGTCGACGATGATGGAATGTACAGCTCGATACATAGTTGCCCGGGCCGCAATGCCGAGGTCCCCTGGGGGAAGGATTGATGCCACAGCCCTATGCCTGGCGGACCCCTGGCTCAATACACAGGTATCGCAAAAAATCTCTGACAAATATGCAAATGCGGATGAAACAAGGAAGGAATGGAATGGGAGTTGGATCGATGCCAAGATGAAGACATGCAGATTCAGTGCCGAGGAAAAAAGGGACGCTGCTCAGCACCAGGGAAGAAGATTACACTATCTAAGATGCATCAAAACTTTGCTACTTTCTTGCATCAAAACCTTGTATTCTTGGTGACAACTGCTAATAACTCGCTTTGCATATCCTGGAGAAGCAGGTTTATAATGCTGCTATGGTGTATTTTTCTCCTTCAACGACACGACCCTGAGCATGTTCATTAACATGGAGAACCACTTATTATTAAATTGATTTTCACTGTACAATACAAAATTAATTTTTAAGAGTAGCCGATTTCTATCAATTTATTGATGACACTTAGGTAAGTCTCTGGCCTCATGAAAACAGAGGCTTAACATATTTTTAACATCCATTTGTCACAGGGAGCTAAAATTAAAAACAAAAGACAACAAATAAATAAATTCTACGTGGCACAAAGATATCGAATACCGGGTTAAAAACCGCATGAAAAGGCAGTAAGGTAAACCGAATTAAAGACAAATAGCAGTTACCAAATTTCCCCGTACTTATTTTTAATTTTACGACAAACTACAGACATAATTTTTTTCTTCTTTGTTAACTAAATATTTTCCGCTGTAGTTATAGTACAATAATTTATAACGACTGATTATGACTCCAACAACTACAATACATTCTAAATACTCTACATTAGATTGGCAGAGTTGTTTATAAAGACCGAAAAAACTATGCGGTTCGATAATGTGTGTACAACCAATCAACAAGAAGTAGACTTTCTAAATATCACAATTTTTTACTTAGTAAGCCCCGACCGGTTTCAATAGTCACCATAGAACTCCCTTGAGAATGAAACTTTGCACTTGACTTTAAATTTGTTTATGAAACCAAGTAGTAGAGGTTTCACCAATTGGATGTTGGCTGGAATTTAACTGAAGACATAATGATTATAAAACATTAAATGCACTGTATTGACGAGCAGGCGATTGAAATGATTGTTGCGACGTTTTACAAGCACAAAACTGTGGTAAAGAGCAGTAAAAATTGAAGCCTACGAATGAAGACAAAAACCTGCCATTCACATCTGCACAACTCGTGCGATATCATCCTGGGTCTCATGTGAAGACACGAGTTGTCGGGGTAGAGCAAAGATGTAAATCACAGTTCACATTCGTCCATTCGCCTTCTCCATTTTCTTGATTGGAGCAGTTTAATTCCTATTCCTTAATGTATTACAACGACACACGAGTTTATCGCCTGCAACATTGAGAGCTAAGAAAAAAATGCCATCTAAAATGCAGCTGTAATCAGGATCACAACGCTACCAACCAGATTGCAAGTACTTACCGAGTGAACTACATTTGTATTCAACTGTAGGTTTTCGGCACATTTAATTCTGCTACGAAAATAATACATTAACATCTGAATTTCTAAAGCTCTCGGGTCGAATTTAAAGAAAAAATTCTGACTCGAGCCAGGTCAAGGTTAATTGCACTCCCTCTGAAGACCTTCCTTTCCTCAAGCACTACACTTGAAATTGACTCCGATTAAATACGACCTAATGATCTTTCGTTTCAAAAACTTAAATTTCTGCAAATTAACTTATAATTCACCGTAGGGGAGAATCAAGCGATAGCTGGAAAATCTCACAGAACATAGATTAAAATGGCCGTAGAAAAATATCTTTAAATTATTGCTATAACGCCCGCACAATCACAGAGTTTTTCATGTAATCAATCACCATTACAGAGATAAACGTATTCTATAGAGCGCTGTTAACGGCTGAATATGGTAGAATTTTAACACGTTAGTAAATTAAAGGAAAGGTATTTTTTTAAACTAGTTGAAACCGGTCGTGAACGTAAAATTAAATCATTTTTGGAAATTGCTAATAACTTTTACCATACCAAACAGAGACCCCTTATTTCGCTTGCAGAATGAAAAAGCAACTAAGCGCTCAAGCACAAAATAATTCTGCCACAGAAAATTTTCCGTCAAGTAAATATCAAGCACTGATTTTTAATATCATTGGTAGCACTGTCCACTGTCACCTCCGTTTTTAAAGATAGAATTCAACTTCGGCGGGAAATCGTAAGTACCTTTTATGTAGCTAAACACTGGCAAAAGAGATTTAAATATTTAAGGTATTTTCAAGAATTGATGTATCTGAAAATTCGCTAGGAATTATTGATGCCATTAGAATTGACGCATCGTAAAAAATATATAACTCACGCTGTTTTCCTTTCCATGCACAATTCCACCGATAGCTTCAATTATTTTTTGAACGCTGCAATTACGACGTATTGAAATTGCAGTAAATGGATTACAGTAAATAAAATTTAAAAGAAAAAATGAAATGAAAAGCAATACACGGTTTACTGTTGAAAAGAATGTATGTGTTCAGAAAATTTCTTCATGATTTTGTAAGATTTGAAGTACAAAAACAAAATCTTGGACGAAGAGGGTCACATTAAGTCTCGCCTTTGTGACGAGATATGAAGCCCAACGCTGAGATATGTAAGAGCCCAATCCTTGACACATGAAAAAGCCGCCGCACAAGTTACCCATTTGATGTTATCGGTGCACAATCGAAAGTGAATACAGGGAGAGAAAAGTCATGAGAAGTCTGCCATCACTCCCTATGCCTCACCGAATCAATGAAAGTTCAGTTGAGATCCTTTGTAGAAGTCAAAAAGCGAGCCCGAGGCATCTTTCACTCAACGATACTATTAAGAGTGGCGGTAAAAAATGTGGAAAGAATAGGGTGCAAAAACTGGAGGTGGATGAAATAGGGAGTTATGAGGGTGACATATAGGTGTATGTATAGGTCCTTTCAACGAATCGTCGTAGTGAACACAATCCCATCTACCCTCACGGTAAGAATGATTGATTTTGATCTATCGTTCTCACCGTGGCTATAACTACCTAAATTCATGTTATGCATTCTTAAGGTACTATGATGAGACACTGTAGATACATGCGATCATTGGAAAGAATCTACTCAATAAGTCAAGTATTTTTAAGACGAATATGCAATTTTTACGTATGCAACACGTCAGAAAATCAATACTACGATTCTCTACTCGTACTCGATACTCGTACCAGTCAAACAGCAGCGATACGTCCTCATAATAGTCGCATTTGTAAACAAAAGTGAAGCCCACATAAAAAAGCAGGGATAAAAATGACACTGCACAACTAATCCATTTGATGACATCGGCTATCGAAAGCGAATAAGAGTAGAGAAGAGGACAATAAAGGAAACTCCCCCCCCCCCCCCCACATGGATGCATCTTTGAATCGATAAGAGTTCGTTTTGTATCCTTAGGGAAGCAAGCCCTAGCCACCTTTGACCGATGGATACAACTAAAAAATAGAGGTAAAAAAATGCAGGAACACGAGGGAGGATAAAACTGGAGGTTGATGCAATAGGGAGTCTGGAGGGTGAGACGGAGGTGTGATCAACCGTGGGGAGAAAAAGAAAAGGCCCTTAACGAATCGCCGATATAAACACAATCGCCTTTCTGCCCCATCCCATGACCCGACGACAATAGAGCCGGGAGATGAAGAGGTTGAACGAGATGAGGCGTTCGATATTGCCGTCAGCGGAGAAGAACACTTAAAAGACTGTGGGCGAGGAAGGGATGCATCACGGAGACAATGGGGAGAACTGGGACCACGACATCGGAGAATTGGCGCGGGAGGGTTGGATCGCCCTGGGGGCCATCCATATGAGACCCTGCGGGGAACACCCAGGCACTTTGATGTGTTGACTAATAAGACCACCAATATTACGACTTGGGTTTCCAATTTCAAAACTCAATCTGCCTATTGTACACCACCGGACAACGATCCATGTCCGCACAATTTCATTTAAAACAATGGAGGCATGAGTTAGAGATTTCTTGGTACAAAGAGCCACATAGTTACCGTATTACCCACACTGCAAATTGGTTAAGTGTGACATCCTGCTGATTTTATTGCATGTACTACCTGGTATTTTTTTTAAATTCTGTATAAAAACGAGTCTGGGAAAAGGTCGTCTCATTTATAGCAAAACTAAAATTAAGGAGGCCGAATTCATAAATTTGAAAAAAAGACAAACGAAAATAATACAGAATCCGATTCAAATACATAATAAAAGAAAAACCAGCGAGGGCAGTGAAACCAAAAGCAAAGAAAATGCCAATCTAAACGTGGTAAACGGGACAGAGGACTTTGTTTTAAATACTCCTTCTTAGTGAAAACATATGGTCATTGCTAGAACTATAACTTAAAGTTTGTGCTTTATTTAGATCTGAGCAAATTTCGGGCATGGCTTCATCTGTAAAATAACCTTTGCCTGCAATAGAAATTGCTATTGTTGATCGTGGCTCAAAGAAATTGATTAATGCAAGTGCTGAAAGAGGTAATGAATTCATTAACTACCAAAAAAGCCAAAAATCAGAGGCAACACATACGCAATGTCGGTAAAACTACACTTGGAGTAGTACTATTGCTTCAGTGAAAAGACATCATGAAGAGGATCAAGCCAGTACATCGAAAGTAAGTCCTCCTCGTACAAGAGCACACGTAAATGACTCAGCTTTTTGTTTTAAAAATCATTCCTTGTTTTACGGTGATGAACGGAATGAAGAAAGAAAGGAAATGAGCTGAGAAATATCGGCTTATAATTTGTAAAGTTACTACACTTTCATTCAAAGAATCTGTTCTGTATGTAGCTCATAATAATTCGTTCCGATAATAATTTTAAAAATATTATCGCTCCCATAAGGTTTAAACATAATTTAGTAGCTGCTGAGGCTAGTTATCGTCATGATTGCAGTTTCTTTTTTAAAACCGCCTACTGGAAATAAAACTGGTCGTCCCTGACATGAAGTATTGAATCTGGCCATGGAAGAAATATTTGCCTACATGGAGAGTAGTAACGACCGTCAGTCTACACTGGAAGAATTAAAAAATGTTTGAAAAAATTCATATCTTGATAATAGAAGTGTTAAACTGCGATTTATATTAAATATAGTACTAAGGTTATTATCACTGAGAAACCCGGGAAATTAACATATACATGCTTAATTGAAAATCATTATGATTAATTAAATCAAGAAAAGCACAGTGACTTAAGATCCTGAAAGCTGCGGCAGCAATCATTCGAGATGATATTCAATCGGTAGCTATCGATAATTCTCATTATCCTCCACGAGGTCGAATGTTTGTAGATATAAAAAATCTTATTCCGTAGTCATTGACACACGTTTGTTCAGTGTCTATTTTGACCGGGCTATAAGAAAGAACAGTGGTATACTGTAATAAAAGGGAGAAACGCTTAGATATAACATAATAATAAATTAGGGACATTCGCGCAGACATTGGAGAAGCAGCATAGAGGGAGCGGTATACACAAGGGGCCACATGGGACCCCGTAGAGACCTCCCTGGCCCGTCCCCGCGCGCTGACTAATACTGAAGAAAGAAGAAATATGGGAACCGCTGAAAGAGTCGACACGATACGACCCACCAATGGAAGCGGGAATCCCTGAGGTCGGATGCAACCTCCCCGCCAATCATCTGGGGATTGAAGATATTGCGATGCTTCGGCGCGATATGCTATCTGCATCCACACCCTACACCCTTTTGAGTGTCCACAATGGGTGTTGAGGCGGGAGTGAAGGCAGAAGCGATGAAACCGAGAGAGAGCAGCATCCTGGAATTGGACAAGGCTAATAAGGGAATGAAAGTCTTTATGTGTGAATTTCGATTCCAACACCCCTTGATGCTGGGATCACCAAAGGTAAGCAGAAAGCAAATAAATCCGTACCCACAAATCAGGCCGCAATCTTACTGACTCAATTTCGTCATCTGGCTGTTTAAACGCATTCGGGGCATGGCTCAAAATGCAAGATATTAATAGTAATTGATATTTTTATCTGGCCTTTTCCCAAATTGAGGCCATGTATGGAAGTAGGATGAAACTACTTTTCAGTCGCATAATAAATAATAACAAAATGTTAAGTTAAATCATGGAGATGGCTTTGGTTCCACGAGAGGAGCTAAGTACATGTCTTTCAGTGTTTAGTAATTCTCTCCAATGGATGCGAAATCTTCAAAACAACTTCAAAAATAGACATAACAAAATTTCCTATATAAAAGCCATATTTGAAAAAAGATATTCTCAAAAAGATAAAATTCCTTGGCCATAGCTTTAAAATTTTCGGCTACAACATAAACCAACATTCAATGCAAACCAATTTCATAGAATTTATTTATAATTATCTTTATTTTTCTTCTAAGTGTACAAAATAACTCAATCATGATTCACAGGAAAACGTTATTTTAACTGCGCACTTGATTTAATGTAAACGGGCCTAAATTGTAGCATACTTTGTATGATGTTGGGCACGATATAGTGGAGATTCTTAATATTTGTAAAATCAGACATAGCAATATTTCCACTGCGTTTTATTATGACAGTACGCGTTTCGTCGTTACAAACATCACTTGATAATGTTGTTTGTAACAACGAAACGCGTGGTGTCACAATAAAACTCAGTGGAAATATTGCAATGTCTTATTTTACTAATAAATTGTGGCAGCCATTTTCAAGCTTCATTTTACCAAGAAAATTGCATTAAGCTGCCAAATTCCGCGTCGGTTTACAATAAATTAAATGAGGAGTTCACAATTACGTTTAAGCATGAAGATCAAAAACGCCCAAAAAGTATCGTCTGAGACGACTTCTTAAAATCAAACTATTCATCAAATCATAAATGTTAGATAAATAAATGGATCATCTTTTTATACGGACGTCTCATTTCCAACAAGAAAAAATTGAGGTGTCTATATTCATAAATATTTGAAAAAATGTCACACGATAAGAATGCAGAAGCCACCTTGCAAACGTCTAGAAAAAAAAGTCAAATACACGATAAAAGACAAACGAACGAGAACACTATAAAACTAAAGACGCAAATACTTATCTAAACATGACAATGTGAGCGGCGTATTTAATTTTTCATGAAAGATGCAAAAGCTACTTCAGCCATTAGATATGGCAATCTTAACCCGGCTGATTTTCCAAGAAGACTTAATCACCTATATTCGAAGGGGAAGCACAAAAGTCTAATCCTTCTTACGATCCCTCTCCCTCGCTCTTTTTGTCAGGTTTAAAAAGAGTCTTGACGAAACGCAATTGGGAACGACTGTTCCGCCACATTCCCATCGAATGGGGGAAACAGCAAACGCTCCCCCCACACTTGCCACGGAGACGCGGCCAACCGCCCCAAACCCTCTCCGCAGCCCGCATGCTCCGAACCGGAGGAGATCACACACATCAGCCCTTTCGCGCAACACGCAACCAGAAAAAGACTTCTTCTCCCTCTTGCCCTCTCTGATCACGTTATGACCCCTTCCGCACACCCCTCGCAACCCCCTGTACCCAATCCACACCCCCAGTCGAGGAGAGGATCCTTTTCGACATCCATATCGGAAACCAATAGCCGACTCGGCACAATCGAAGTGACGCCATCTGCATGGGAAACCACGGCAACCCCCCACCCACCCTCTCACGCCGCTCATCCCGCGACTGGCTGAGAGCAGTCGTCATGAACGACCAAAGCCCAAACTCGAACAATCCTCCTTCAAGGCAACTCAATACTTTTGAAATATAAAGAAAAGCTTCGTTTTTCCACATTGGTAACTTCATTAATTAAAACTTCATTGCCACCAAGGTTTCGATAAGGTATATTATCATTGGAAATTGAAGAAAATGACTTCATAGTCACTAAAAATTGATGAAGGAAGAAATAGATATGTAGAGACTCATCAATGTAAATTTGATGCCTTCTTTTGCCAATACTCTTTGCCCCCCCTAAATACATGGTAAGCTGTAACAAAACAGATGTAAGGAAACGCAAGGCTTTTTTTTCTTTTGTTACCTGAGTAAAGTTGTATGTTAAAGAAAGTTCGTTCGTATATCAATAATTTTGAAACATGAATAACAGCTTTGTTTTTCCACATAGGCACATTCATTATAAAACTTCATCGCTGCCAATGTTCCGCAAAAGATGATCATCGTTGGAAATGGAAGAAATCGAGTTCATAGTCACTCAAACTTGGGGGAGGTAGAAATATAAATGTAAAGGTATTATTCCGATACCTTCTATAATCAATTTTCTTTGGCCTGCTCGGGTGTACGGTGAGCTTCAACAAAACAACCCTAAGGAAACAAAGGGCTTTTACTCTATTTCTTTTTTTGACAGATTTGTGAGATTAATAAATACAAATTGCTCGTTTTTTTTATTAAAATATTATTATTTATATTGGAATATGCTAACATCGTTGGAGAAATTCATATAAAAACCTTCGAGCTCCCTAAAAGGAGGTATTTTGTCTATTAAGGTTTAGAGTAGGGATGGACGGATCCGGGATTTTTTTCGGACCCGGATCGGACCCTTGATTGTCGGAGCCGGATCTTCGGATATTTTCGGATCCTATTGCATTTTCAATTGTCTGCTATAAACGAAGTAATTATTCAAGTTTCTTCTGGGTAAATGCAATCAAAGGAATGCTATTTAGATTTACATACACGTCTAAAACTTTTACTGATTAAAAATCGTTTTTTATAAGCTTTCAAATTATTTTTTAAAAACGATAAAGTCTTTACTCGCTCAGGATGTAAACTGCTACTGTTTGGAAATGAAAATAGGTTTCAATCTTCGGAAAAAACCATTCACTGCTGTTTCATATTCCTCACATAAGTTTCCCCAGAATTTTTTCACTTTCTCATCGCATGCTGACTTGTGTTTCACCCGCAAATGCTTCAGTTGGGGTGAGGTGGATTTTCCACTTCCTCGCGATAGTTTCACCTCACAGTCCACGCACATGATGTCAATGTCCCTTTATGTCAATGAAAATGTTTACCTTACTTAAATAACCAATGAGTAGGCCAAGCATCGCAGTGCAACGGCGCATGCGAAGGTAGAATCGAAAATATTTCCACTCCCTCGGATGGGACGCTGCATTCACTGAATCGTAAATTTAAAATTTCGGATCCAGATCCGATGTCTTCAGCGAATTTGGATCCGATGTATCCGATCAAGGGCAATATCCGCGGATATTTGGATCCGAGGTATCCGATTCGACCATCCCTAGTTTAGACCGATGTGTCTCCTTGATATCCTTGGTTCTGCCATTCCAGGGATATCGAAAATACTGACTGACGAATGCTTACAACTGAGAGACGCTCATGCTATTCATGAAGCCCGTAATCGTCCCCAAAGGCCCATCGCGCCACCCTCCCTATTTTTTTTCCTCGCGGGGTGCATATGCATTGTCCACCCTCACCATTCGCCATTGTTTCGAATCTTCCCCGACGCCCCCATCTCCCCGAAGAGTCTTTAGCACTTTAGGGAGGAGAAATGGCAGGGGATGCAACGGGGAGTTCTTTTTTATTTAAAGGAGGGTGGGCGAGCAGATAATCGTCGACGTGGGATAGGTGCACGGGGGATAAGTTAAAATTTCAAAAGCCTCAAGGGAGCACACCACTTCGGCATTGCGCTCACAAAATTAATAGCAGCGACTGTTCCTATTTCTTTGCACGAAAACAGAACACAGCACTGCAGTTGTAATACGTATAAATATCGGTTTAACATTAGAATATATAAGTAGGCATGTTTCGAATTGTATTCCACTAAAGGCGCCGAAACTATGGTGATAGGATTCGTGACATGCCTTCCAAAATTCTTTTCTATCTAATACAATCAAGATTTACCTTTCAACGCTTCTCAATATTATGTAACACAGCTTTTATTGTTTCTACCGATTAAGGTATGTGTCCATGGAGTACTTGAAAAGTACTCTGGCAGTCTCCCCTCTCTTAATGGACTTCCCTTTTAAATTCACAATAATACTCCCTTTCATTTTACTTGAAAATGCTGTTCTCTTCCCTCTTGCCCCTCCTTTACCCAGAATTTTACCCCCCAAAACTGTTTTTAACATTCTCTCCCCGCTCAGTGATCGTTCTATCCATACCTTCTGTTTACTCCGTAACCCATCATGAAGCTACCTTTCCTCACTCACCATTTCCAGCACTTCTTTTTACCTCCTCCTCTCCATCCACTTCATCTTCTCCATTATTCGCCACACCCCTCATCTCGAATGCCTCCTGTCTTCACTCGTCTGACTTACCAAGTGTCTATGTTTCCGCATCGCAAAAGCGCTACATTCCAGATCAGACTCTTCACTAGCCTTTCCTCCTTTTTAATGTTTAAATGAAACACAGTCCGCTAGCAAAAATACAAAACGCAAATGCACATTGGAAGATATAAAACGTATATTCGGAAAACATTTCTTTCGCTGTCGAGCACTTTATCAGACAGCGGTAAGAGGTGTTACTAGAAATTCATAAATTTGACTGGCTAAATGGTAATGGTACATTATAAATAGAGTTAGAGGGAGTGAAGAATTACTGACTTCATACTAACATTAGACGAAGTACTAATTATTGGATTTTAGCACTGGAATTTACATAAAAAACACTGAAATGGTCAATTGAAAAAATTAAAGGATCCTTGGGCATAAAACAATAAGTAGAACAAGGTCAATACCCGAGGAGAATTCGATCACTTGAGAAGGAAAGATGTGTACAAAAATTGGTGAATTAAACGCGACAGGGTTGTTGATCATCGCAAAGGCATAATCTTCCCATCCGTTCACATTTGTAATCAAATGTACATTTTAACCTCTTCCTCACGGATCCTAGAACATTCAAGAATTCACATGGAGGGAATATGGAAAATCCAGCGATGAGCTTCGAACTGCTACACGCAGATTTAAGTGAATTTACGTCTATCAAATTGATAAAATCTCGGAGAGAAAAAATAAATTAGACACGCTGAATCGAAAAAATTACGTCCCATTAAAATTCACACGCGGAAATGACATCATTAAACCACAAAAAATAACCCAAACCCCGAAAGTTATGACGGTAAATCCTCAAGGGGAATGGATAACAAACATATACACCCCAGATTTTATTATGCAAAAGATGTTTACCAAAGTTTATAGGTCGTTTCTTTAAAGGCTTCATTTTCCAAAACAACAAGAGGTTCCGATTACTTGAGCGTTATGGAAATTACTCTCGGTGCTTCGAATATATATCCAGCGGGCAAGATGAGGAGGTATAAAGGAAAAAAAGAAATTAAGCGAAACTTAAAAATGCGGCCAATGGAAAAAGAGGAGCGATAAAAAAGAAAGCCAAAGCATCGCTGGGACCATAAAGTACTTTCATTAGTTGCCATCCAACCCTGTAGCGGCATAACTCCCAAATTACTCCACCACCCAAACAGCTCAAGCCTTCGCTAATTCCCTCTTTTCCTACTCCCGGCTTACTTGCTTTCTCTTTGCATTTTCTCCCCCAACCGCCCGCTCCACCTCACCCCACCCTATCCAAACGAGTGATCCCCAGCCCCCTTCACTCCTTCCCCCTCCCCCAGTGTTTCCTTACCCCCCTGCCCTCCCCCCGCCACCTAATAAACGAATACGAGATCCCGCACCCCTCATTCCTCGCCCCTGTCCTGCACAGAAAGGCCCGAAATATAATACCAGAGTTATTCCCGACTTTCCCGGGTACATTTTTCAGTTCGTTTTCCGGTCATTTCACGACAGAGTTTATGAACTTGGAAATGATTTCTATGACATTTCTCTCATGTTAAACATATATTTCCAGACAAATATTGTAATTGTCCCAGATATTTTCCTTCATCCGAGTGAAGTTCGAAGATCAGAGACAATTTGGTGTGAAAAAGAAATCGAAAAAACGTACTAATATTCTTTTATATTCCTATATTTATGGCAAAATTTATAAAATGAAGATGAAATGAACAGATACTAACACCGAACGACTCCAGAAAATGTAAAATGAATCATCAATGACAGCACATTTATTTAAGAAGAGCGTTAAAAAAATCGGGACTACGGTAAATATTGGGACTATCAAGCCCCTCCTTCCAACTAACTCTTCGTCATAAACTAATGCTAAATATTTGAAACGGTATGCATATTCAATTTAAATCATATAAGAAAAGCATTAAATACAGTATAGGACGAAAAACATTAACTCCTTCTAAGTACATGGTAATATAGGGAATAACAGACACTGAAAGTGTGACAGAAATTGTACAAATAGGGAAAACTTCTCCAAAAAAAAAATACAATCCTTTGAGAAGTAGTGATTGTCCCCTCGAAGCACTTTATTTCTGGATTTCTCCCGGTATTTTTTTCTGATCCCGCTTTTCAGGGATTTCCCGAGAATGGTTACCCGGCCAGGATATATGCTAAACCCACAATCGGGTACATAAAACCCCAACCATTCCCCTCTTGCTTATAAAACTTCCAAAGTAGCCAGCACCCGAAGGCATCCCTCACCCCTCCGCCTCCTCCCCGCCATCTCCCACTACTTATTCAAGCATGCAGCTTTTAAGAGGTATGAAAGTGCCAGGGAGTGAATAAAACGCCCCCCCCCCCCCAGAAGAGGGCGTAGTTCGTTAGCAACGCATCTTGCGACAAGACAACGCTTTAATAATGTACATCAATCTGTCCAGGGTGGTCACCATCTGAACTCATAATCCGGCTATTTCTTTTCGTTCTCCTGACACTTAAAGATTCCCCCATAGCACATGCATACTACCACTCCGAGTACCGGTTTGAAAAGTAAAATTAGGGGATTAGATTTGAAAACGGTGGGAAATAAGGATTCGTTCTCACGGCAAACCATAAGTGACAATTTTGAAAATTTGCTCAGACCCTCTACATTACCCTAAAACTCCTGTATACAGTGCGTACCATTTCAAATACATAAAATGTAATTATTTACATCATTTTTCTTTACAGGTGTGGCACAGGTGGGTAGTTTCCTTCATCAAAGAAAACGAAAGGCATTCAATGCGATTCGTTACCCACCATTCGTGTATTCACAATGTACAAATTATTTGGTTTTAGATATCCCAGTTTAGACGAATGGCAATGGTCAATTTTAACCGCATTTGAAAAAGGCCAGATTGGCGCCCATGCGATGCCACTCCACGTGACGGCACAGGGACCTAGTTTCTATGCGAATAGATAGGAGTTTTACATCGTCTGAGATTACCAATGCATGCATGAGGCACAGAGCTCAGGGAAACATCTCTTAATAATCACCTATTAAAACTGCCAATGATCGGCAAGTTTCCATCGTTTGATAAGGTATTAATAATCCTTATTTATTCCAAGCGCTAACTGCTAGCAGGGTACTCTGCTACCTGCTAGCAGCCTGCATCGTAGCGGCATACATACCCTCGCCCCAAGGTCACCTCACACGGCGAAAGCGGGATCCAGAATGACGTCACAGGGGGTTTTCACGGCATTCATACTTAGTCGTCGCGTTTTCGCGCGCTTGATAAGTTTCAATTTTCAATTAATCGCGAAAAATAGATATTGTCATTTAAAAATCTGAAAGTGTGAAATACGCACTCCAGGAGAAATAATCTTTCCATTTAGACAATAAAAATCAATAGGAAACCACCCTATTAATGAAAGTGGTTACTTAAAATGAAATGGGGCAAAATACATAAACAAAATAAAAAAAAGAATAAATCATTTGAGGTGCGAAACATTCAAATAGCTGGCAGAAATTCGTTACATATACATTATAATTGTTTCATGATGAGTAAAAAGGATCTATGGAAGAAGAAAGTGAGTTCAGAAGTTATACGAGGCGATATACAGGGCAGTGCATGGTTAGGGTGATTCGGGGGAATAGGCCGCTTGAGCATGAAATACAATACGATGAAGAATCGAAGGTATGAGCGGATTCAGATATTTTATGAGTATTCCCAATAAGCATTTACCTCTCACGAGATTTTTCTACCGCGTAAAAGCTCTTAAGTAAACATTAAGTCTAACAAGGTTCCCACTCAAACTAAATAATAAAATTCACGGTTTTTTCCAGGTTTTCACGGTCTAAATGTTGTCAAATTCACGGTCTGTTGATAAGCCATTTTAGGCATAAATATTGATGACGTAACAATCACCTGCCGCACCTTAACTAAAAATTTAACAAACGCAACGGACGCCGCGAATCCAAATGCAGTAATGAAAGTGCTATCTCTCCTAACGTCACATATCGTTTGCAAAATTCAGGTTGTGAGTGAGAAAATGGAGGGACCAGGGTACTAGAGAAGTTAAGAAGTGTCCGAATTTTCGCCAGAGTTTACAATGCCAGAAGTTTACAATGATGCCTAATGAAATTATTTGGAATTTAATGTTGAAATTTAGCAATGTCTGCTAGTATTGGGGAGGACGGGCTTAATGTGTTCGTGGAGATCTCATTTTTGCAAAATTTGTTCATTATATGGTTCGTACACTCAGGTCTTTATTGCATTGATATTAATCATAGCTATCAAACTTTTAAAATATTATTGCAATCGTCAATGAAGTAAAATTGTTGAACCAGCCAGTTGGCTGGTAAAGGATCATTACAGCACCCTCAGCATTTTAAGTCAGTCATAGTGCGCTCATAAATTATTCTGAAAATCATGCGCCTTTGTGTTGCAATAGCGCTTTTTTTTAATCAGCCGCTTTCGGCTCATTTCCTTAATAGAGGGAGGTTGGGTTGGGAGGGTAGTGAGGTCGCAGGTGGAGTGGAAGTAAGGAAGTTTTTTCCTCTCCGATGTGTCAGGCGGGGAAAGACGATAATTCAGAATCCACTCGGACAAAGTGAAACCGTTGTAGGAATGAAAACTGAAACTTTTGAAAGAATTATGGAATAACAAGAAGAGGGAGAAGAAAGGAGGCCGAGAGAATGTAAGTGAAAACGGAAGGGAGCAGAAGGCGAGAATATTTCGCAAGAAAAAAGTTATGGCACTCCAAAAAAAAAAATATTATTGACTTATGCACCTGATATCCACAGAGAATAGTGACAACGATTCTATCCTGAGAGTAATCGAAGCATGTTAGAGAAATACCCGGTACTCCAAGGGGTAATTTAATACAGACGGGTGAATAAAGGGGTGAATAATAGATTTTCTCGTAACTTCACCATTGGTATTCAACTTTTTTTTTCAATCAAGTCTTCAATTTTATCCGTTGAGTTGGTTAGCAGCATTAACGAAAAAATCCTGATGTTTCCACCCCCACCATAGATATCCCTCTTCATCTCACAATAAGGTTCATTCACTTTGATTTTTTCATACAATAAGTTCAACAGATTCAGGCTTCAATTGGTGGAAGTTAGACATATTTAAATAAATAAAAGATAGAAGCACTTTTCCACAGATTTTTTTTCTTTTGCTGGCAATTTCCTCCCCCCACCCCCGCTAATTCTCACTCCTTCTCAGCTAATTTAAAAGGGACTCCTCACCCCCGCCTCTTTTCCTGCGTCGCTACTTACTCCACTCCCTTTCTAAAGACACTCGGCCTCTCTTTTTACCCTAACCCCCCCTTTTTTCACTCTTCTCAACCGCCCTCCCGTTTTTCTATGGTTCTTCCCCACGTGTCGCTATTTTACAGTTATGACTAGAGTCCTCCTTCCAACGTGGGTTCCCCACATCCCGTGGTTGTATCTCTTCCCACTGTCTCTACTCTGTACGCCCGTTCCCACCCCCTTCTTCAAAGATGTCAAATCCTCCCCAACCCCCCTTCCTCAAGGGTATAAAAGACATTTTCAAATGTTTTGCAGTGTCTTGTACCAGATGATGGCTCAGTGAGCCGAAAAGCGTTGTACGCATTAAAAAATATTGTGGAAAATTTATTTAAATACAAGTAAGTCCCGTTCTCTTCGTCCACATAGCTCGCGTACTAAGCATTTTTACCCATATCACGGTGGTTACATTCCTTTCCCGTTCATTGGTTATTATTATTGTCCGTTATCGCCGCTTTTCTGCTACTACTCGACCCCTTGAATGGCCCTCGCGCGGTACATGGTTTTTTAACATTAAATATTTTCTGGTCTTGATGATGGTGTAACAGCCGAAACCGGTCAAAAAAATATTTTTAAATATATTGTGGAAGTAACAAAGTGTCTGTTATTGATAATAAGATTATTATATTGTGGGAAGATTTTCGGATGAGAAAGTAAAAGAAAGGAGCTATTTCGCACTCGTCCGACCGCACCTTGAATATGCAGCGAGCGTATGGGATCCGGTACAGAAAGACTTAATCCGCGAACTGAATAAATACAATGGAAGGCTGCCCGTTTCGTCAAAAACTGCTACGGGCGAACAGACAGTGTTACGCAGATGTTAAGCGAGTTAGGCTGGGAGCCGTTGGAGACTCGGAGGCTGCGCGCTAGGCTTAGATTGCTTGAACAATTGAGACTGGATATCTTCAAGAGCGACACAGAGAACATAATATTAGAGCCACACTATATTTCCAGGTCCGATAGAAGCGATAAATTAAGAGAGATGTTTTGCGGAACGGATAGATATGGTAATTCGTTTTCCCCCGAACCATAAAGGACTTTAATTAACGCTAGCCCCAACTTCGTTAGAGTACTTCTTTTTTTTAGCTGTAAACGGCTGGTGTCCTAATACCCACTGCCACACGCCTTTTAGGCGGCTTGTGGGGTATTATGCAGATGTAGATAATGCACTTTGAAATCATGTTTTTTTTTTATTTTATTGACGTGGTGGTAAAGTGACGTGGAGCATTGAGGCCCTCCGGACGATGTTAAATCGGTCTTTGAAATCGAAGAGAGCTGAGAATAAAACATTAAGCTCACATTGGCATGGGAAGACTGCATTTTCGCAGTAACTTATATTTCCCTTCCATTCATCGAATTCTTTTCATGAATCGCGACACCGTATCACATTGATCAAGCCCGCTTCCAATGAGCACGGAAAAATTCTCAGGAAGCGATCGAGGCATCCACAGCATGATTCTACCGAAAATTGAAGAAGATCAAATGAATTAATTCAGCAAGAAATATGTAAGCCACCAGGAGGTTGAAATGGAAGAGAAGCCTTATGAAGCCTAAATCACATACTCGAGTGAAGTTAAATTTTAACCTCATGAAAAAATTAAGTGAATTTATGAATCGAAAAATTGTAAGAACGGTTACGGAGCACTACTTGCCGAAATAACATTTGAAAAACTTAGAGCGATAGTAAAAATTGTCAAACACACGATCAAATTTTAACGCCTTAGGGTCCTGACATGCCTCAAGGTGATAAATTCTATCAAATATCAATTAATATAGATTTTCAATTGATCTGCCACACATACTAGAAATAAACACAAATAAAATCCAAAGAAAAAATACCTACTTCCTAAGAGAAAAGAACATTGCTGAATTTGATTAGTTTAATTTCAGATATCACTCTATTATACCAAGAAAAACATATCTTCGTAATTAATTGCAATTTTTATGGTGAGTATTTAGCGTTCAATAAAAAGTATCCTAAATACAAATATATTTCACTAGTACAGGAAAGAAAGCTCGACTGAAACCCTCATATAGACTATTCATTTAATGCCAAACAAGGGATTTAAATATGCATTGAAAATTTGTGTCTTTCCATTGACACCGAAGCCCTAAAACACATTTAAGCGTCCAAGAGGTATTCACCAGGGAAAATAAGCAAATCTAATAAATACGCATTTGAAATAAAGTGATTTCGCAATTCGAGCTCATAATTAGCCCCCGTCAGAATTTGCGGAGGCGTAACTATCACATTGGTTCACATCATTAAGAGCAGAAAAACAAACAGCAACATGATGCGATCACAAATAAAATGGAAATAGAATCGTGTTCCCCACTTGTACACAATTTGCAAATGTATATCCGGGCGCACATATCCAACTCTAATTAGCGAAAACCATTTCCAGTGGAAACGAACCACACCACGATTCAATTGTGAGTGTTCCCTAAGGGGATAAGTGACTTTTCACTAAATTACTTAAATGTAAAAGGCCTTTAATGAGCTTGACGATCGATTGATACTAAGCCTACACAATTCACTGCCAATTGGCTGCAAAAAAAATTATTTGCCCTCAAAGAGCTTGAATTTACAGGGATATCATTTACAAATGACAATGTGTCTTTCGACACCACCAATACCTAAGACCAACGCATGTTCCAGCAAAAAGAATAAATTAATCTAGTCAATGTCTCTCACCGTCTCTTATGGTTTCCCGAGATATACAAACAGGTGTCTAATAAACAGAGCATCATTGAAAGCATAGTGGCTCAAAGATAATTTTAAAATTCGTACACGCAATAACCTTGTACCAATGAATGTCTTCCAAAATAAGGAAACCATCTTTTTAAATAATTACTCGCACCTATATCCAAGCTATGCACCTGTATTTTTTGCACCCGAAATTTCATGTAAAATAGATAAAACTTACACAAAATAGAGCAAATTGACATTTTGTTTTTCTACAAGAATGCATGATGATTCAAATGAAACGATACAAGAAAAACTGTAAGTAATATACGATAATAGGTTCCACCTAAGTACGAAAAAGGTCGAGTACAAAAAAATTAAAACGGATGATACATTTTCAATGCCTCCATGAACATATAAACATGCTTCAAAACTCCATTCGCACGAAATAAAACACTCCAATGGGCATTCCAAAAACATAGCAATCAATTGAGTATCTTAATGATATCCAAAGATATAGGGAAGAAATCTGAATATACGGACACGGTCTTACATACTTACTGATTCGGTCATTTATTAAGTTCTAGATTACTTCGGAGACAATCGATCTTTTGGGAGGAAACAATATTACATCAATCCAGGAAAAAACGTGATTTTCTTCTTAAGTCACTCCATAAAAATAAGAATAAAACCAGAGAAAAACAGCATAGAATTAGCATAGAATTATGGTGAGTTTACCAGGAAACTTCAAATCATATGGCAAGAAGGTGAATAACCAAAGGATAGGTGTGTTGACTGTGGGCCAGCAGTGTTAAAATGATAATAGAAATTCTGGCTAAAATTTACTTTAGGCTACCCTTTCGTGTCTATGCGATAAAATAAATACTTAAAGGTGTTGTCTATAAACTTTGGATCAAATTTTACACCAATATAATCGTTCTAATGGCGATGGGGGGGCATTATTAAAAATTTCGTATGAAGGTTTTCACAGCTTCTTTTATCAATGTTGGTTGTTGCTTTCGGGAAATGCTGCGTAGGTAATGTTATCTGCTCAGATAATGTTACCTACCTAATGTTAAAGGAGAACCACCAACACATCATTAAAATCTTAAAAAAAATAATGCCTTCTTTATTTACTTTCGCAAAATGAGCAAAACCAAGTGAAGCAACAGCGTTGAAGGACGACGAGTATATCAAGTTTTCTAATAAAAAGTATTCAACGATTTATAAGGTAGGATAGAATTATCGAACGTGGTTCAGTTACATATAAAAAGAGTCAAGAGTCATGACCATAACTCTCAGCGCCTACAAACAGTACTTACAGCTGTAACATTTTCATGTCCGTTAACAAAGAATGATATAAATAAAGGAGTTATTTATGAAAACACGACGCTACTCTGCCAGAACTTATTCGTGCTAAAGGAGGGCAAAAGACCAAAATGCTCATTGAGTGCAAACAGTACTCAATGCTATACAAATCGTACATAACCGAGAAATCCAAAAAAATATATGAATGGACTGTTTATAAAAGTTCCATATCACGTTTCAAAATCTTGAACTTGTCTCATGGAAAGGGAACATTTTTACATTCCCTAAAAAAAAAGCGTTCAGTTAATTCTTCAGTAACTCCCGCAAAATGAGTATACAACCAGAGAAACAGCAGCGTTGAATTAAGGTGAGTGTAGCAGAAAGAGGGATGATTGATGAAAGAACACAACATCGCCGCATACACTGGTTACGGAGGGAGTGATGGGGGAAGGGGGCGTTGAGTCCCAAGGCGGAAAAAGAACGAGGGAAAAAGTTGGGAGGGGAGGCGGGCAACGTTAATCGCTTCAGAGATAAGACGGTATCATCTTTCGTCGCTGGGAAGGGGAGGGGGGAGTGGATGGATGGGAGTGGGGAGGAAATTCCTTAATCCCGACCGGGCTCCAAAGTCATATCTCGGCCGGGATGAATTATTTATGCCACTCAGTAGGGATATCAAAAGTTTTGAAGGAGTTTGATGTAGATGGGTTCCGGGGTGATGAAGTGCGGGAATGTGACGGAGTAGCCGCGCAGAAGGAAGAAGGAAATAGGGCTATGGCAAGCAATTCCGGGGCGAGATGAGGCCGCGAATAGGAAATAGCGTTCACGGGTTAAACTCACACTCAAACGATGACTCCTAAGTAGTCCTATTCAGCCAACACATCGATAAGTTACACTAAGAAAGACACATGCCTTCCTTCATACTGGTCGTATTTCGTTCTTTTGTGAGCATTATTCCTGTCACCCTTAAGTAAGCGCGCTTTCTTTCCGTCACTTAAGTAGGTGCATGGAGTGTGGGTGTTATTATTATAGTATTCTACCGATTAAGGTAGGTTTCCATGGAGTACTACAGAAGTGATCTTTCCTTCCAGCACTGCCTTCTTCAATTCAATGTAAGGCCTACTGCCTTTCGATCTATCTAAAAATCCTATTCTTTTCCTTCCCCTCCCTCGTTTCCCTAACATTCTACCCTCTAACACCATTTTCAACATCCCCTCCCCGCTAAGTATTCCCTCCATCCATAACTTTTGTCTCGTTCGTATCTCATCTAAAAGTTGCCTCTCCTCGCCAACCATATCCAGCACTTCGTCGTTCCTTTTCCTCTCCATCCATTTCACCTTCTCCATACCCACATCTCGAATGCCTCCACTCTTCTCTCCTCTTCTTTCCTCAGTGTCCACGTTTCCGCAACGTAGATAGCTGCACTCCAGGGAGTGTGGGTAGACCCCAAAAATTCGCATGTGATTAATAATGATTTTGAACATTTTCTCTGAAAATTTTCATCAAACTACTGCATTTATACCACATTTCTAAGCATATACCTATTAAATATTCATTTAATAATATGTAACTGTTGATTCCTAATAACTAATAAATAGAGATTCCTAACTTGTTTTTTTGGAATAACCACATTTTTGCATAAAATTCCATACTATTAGGTGCAAATTTATTATAAAATATTTTTATTCTTTAATTAAAATTATAAACACTTGTAGACACGGTATTTAAGATCTTTCCTTAATTTTGTACAAAATTGTTATGAACCAATAGATGATATTTACTTGCATAATACTTTTACAACTTTCACAAAATCATATCGAAACGCATGGAAAAACTTCACCTCCATCGAGAATCGAACCATGGGCATTCTGCGTCATAATTAAAATTTTTCTTCCCAATGAATTGATTTTCCCGTCTCAAATTTAAAATATTTGCATTTTAGAAAATACTAAGGTAGCATTTATACATTTCATTAGCAACAAATTTTGACCTAGTTCTCCTCTTTATGGAGAGAATTTAAAAATGAATGTCTACGTTTCAGGCGAATCGCAAGTGAGATTTGATTTACACAAAGTTTTGGTCGCGCGGGAGGTAAGCGTCCGTAAAGGTATGTGCTCTTCTAGGCATTTTTTAAGGAGCATACTCATGAGAAGAGAAATGATTTCCTAACGAGGTCGGACCGAGAAACGAAGTATATTTCATTTACATGCGAGTAAAAAAGTTGCTCGTACGATTATACATCATCGATTGATGACCAATCAAAAAAAGCGTTAAGCACAATTTGCAATGAAGTCCTTTATTCATCTACATAATAACCTGCGAGCCACCTCTAGGGTGTTTGGCAGGGGGTGATCAATCACCAGCATGCAGCATGCAATTGGACTCCCACATGCACACCACACAGTACATAAAACGCCACGCATACTAACAAATTATACTATCATATGCTTTTAGAAATAATAATACATAGTTTTAGATAGGTTGGTAGGCTACACTATAAGTCACCTAATCTATTTATGAGTTCTATCGCTGCCGTTATAATATCTTATTGATCGTGGAAAAAAATTCATTCTGAATCTATCTGTCCTACAATCTATCCCTATCATTTTATTTATAGGATCTGATCTTCCGTAGTATATTGGGGTCCGTAAGATATGGTTAACTTCGTTAGAAAAGACACTGCTCTTGAATTTATCGAAAAGGTTTAGTCTATTCTTCAATCTACGGTCCGACAAAGATTCCCATCCGAGTTTATCTAAGAGGTCAGTTACACTAACAAGAGTATCGTAACGACCTTTCACGTACCTGGCAGCTCTTCTTTGCACGCGTTCTAACTCTGTTATTAAGCCTTTTTCGTGAGGATCCGAAACACGTTTATTGTTTGGGGGAAAACGAATTCCCATGTTTAACCGTTCGGAAAAACATCTCTCTTAATTTATCATTTCTCTCGTATCTGTATACATAGTGGGGTACCAAATGATGGTCTCGGAGTCGCTCTTAAAGATATCTGTTCTCATTTGCTCAAGCAAACCAAGCCTAGCGCGCAATCTCCGACACTAAAGCAGCGGTTCCCATACTAACTCGTTTAACGCATGTGTAGCGCTTTCTGTAACCTCATTGACGAATTTCCGAGTTAAACCTTTCCTCTATACTTTATTACGTTCACGGAATTCTGAAAGAAGACGAGCATCGTAGATGAAAAAGTAATTTGAAGCACATTACCGATGCCTAAAATCAAGTTAAAAATAGTTAAAAGAAAGGAAAAACTCGACGCTAATAGCTCTCTGAGGAAAAATACAGCTCGTTATGGAAAACGCCCGAAATAGACGAAAGACACCCTTTAAGAATAGGTAAACATAAAATGAGAAATGATGCATGGGAGTTTGAAGAAAAGGGAAGAACTTTAAGTCTTCCTTGATGAGAAATTTTTGACGAAAAAAAAAAGACCTCTTACTTTCGTCGGTGAAAGACTCGGTGTACGGCGAGGAAGCTTTTTGATGAGGAAGAGGGTAGGAATAACGGTATGGATACCTCCCCTAAAAATACTCCAATGTCTCCCTTCCCCTCAGAATTTTTTTCCTTACACTATTTTTTTTTATTTGAAGGCATCGCCTACCCCTTAACGAGACGTGCTCCACCCGCACACAACATGACCTACAGTTAAAGCAGCCAGCCACCCCTGGCGGCCGGACGGAGAACCAAACTCATTCCGTATACCCGTCATCACTGCATCCCAGGGGCTCTACTTAGTGTGCCGCCCCTGACAACCCCCCTCCTACACCCTCATCTCACCCCCAACCAACCCTCGCGTGCCCTTTTCGGCTCCACCGTTTGGATATAATAATGATCCTCTTTCTTCCTCCAAGTTTTCCTCTTGGAAAACCGAAAGAGATACTTCACCTCCTCAGTTTTTTTTCAACTTCCATCGTCTCACATTCCACATAATACCCTGGTCTTTTTGCAAAACACTATGCCCTCCCTCACACAGTGATACAACTCGAAGGTTTGTTTTCTTAGGTGAAGTTAGGGCTCGCCCCTCACCTACCCACGGTCAAGAGAATGTCACACATTCAGGGTAGAGGGGCTAGCCTAAAATCCCTCAGTGATGCACCCCAAATATTGGTGTGTATAAGTGAGGGTAGAACTCACCCTTCGCTAACCCACGGACGGCTGCACGCCGCTAGGAGCATTGCAGCGCTGTACTGCTCATCAAAGTCGCCTTCAACTGCTCGTAAATAAGTAATACGCCACCGGATTCTTCAGTAGACGTTGGTATCGAATACTTCAGTCATCGGCAAATTTGCTATCCGGCCTGCGGGGCGATTCGGAACTTGGAATGTGGCCCTCGTGGCCTAGTAAATTGGAGACCCCTGCTCTAGAGGATGAAAAAAAACGACAATTCTCGCGATGCCTCCTTTCAGTTTTCTCTTGCAATCCAAGTCCCTAAAATAAGCATGTGTAAGCAGAAGTATGGAAAATAACAGGGCTTTTAACTCCAAGCAAACTGGAGTCAACTCATTGCTAGGCAAACATCCTAGAGGTGGGTAATACCACTGCTGGGCCATTTAAAAGGTATCATTTCGCATGTAACGCCAATATCCAATGGATTTTTTATTCCCCCACCTTCATTAGAGATTAAATAATTTATTAAGATACAAATACCTACTTACGGCTCAAGTCACTGGAAATTTAAACACTTAAAGCCATACTGCAAAGAAGCAGTACGATGAAAATCTACTGATATGGGGATTTTAAATTCGTCTGCTCGAAAACTCCGAAAGTTTGAGGTCATCAAAATGGAAGGAATCACTAGGGTGGCATTTCAAATTAACTTTCCGCAAATCTTTCACACACTTAATTTTCCTACTGAATTCGTCCAACTTCACCAAGTAATTTCTTCAAATCAATCAGTGAAGATACTGGATAGGCGGTCAACACTGAGCGAAAGGCAGACGGTGGTGAATTCAAGCCAGATTGATAACTCGAAAAAGAATTATATTTTAAATTGAAAACTAGCTAAGGATATCTGTTCAAATCTCACTGTGTTGAAGCACCGTAACTAACTGTGGGTTCAAAAGAGGGGTTCCTAAGCCCAATTTGAACTTAAAGACTATGAGGATCTTACATGAAATTGATTTGTCGTATGGATTGTGAAAAATCCGTACAGGTTAGATGAAATTATAATATTATAGCAGTTAAATATGTAGAAAGTGGTAAATAACATATGGGGAATACTTCTTAAAGGAAGTTAGTAATTGACAATGACAGCAACATGGAAATCAAGGCTGGAGGTTTTTTAAATATGGTGATAAAGAAGAATAATGAGAATCAAAACGGATCGACCGAGAAAGTAATTCGGAAGTTCTAAGAAAAGTAGGAGAGAAGAGAAGCCTCATGAAAACCTTTATAAAAAGACGGAACACCATTATTGGCCATATCTTGAGACATGATGGGAAGATGAAGACAATCGTCGAGGGACAAGTGGATGGCAAGAACGGAAAAGGGAGACTTCGAATGAAATATATGGAACAGGTCGAGAAGGATGTGAAAGAGATGAAATACACAGCTGAGATAAGACTAGCTGACAGGAGAATTGAGAGGGAATCTGCATCGCATCACTCTTAGAATTTTTGACCAGAGACGATGATGAAAATTGCAGATCGTGAATAATCTGGATGAGATGACGATAGCTTAAAAATATCAATGGAGAACTTAAGAGAAATTGTTGCTAGTGAAGACCGGTGCGACACTTCATGGCGAAGAGAACTCAACTGCTTAGCAGGATACAAATCCTTTCATTTAGTGAAGCCTTAATTTAGGAATCGATTAGTAGAAGGAAAAAATCACAAGCGGACCGGATTGGATGGTTACTTGATACGGCTTCACGGCTTCCCGTCTCACCGAAACCAAATGATCCAAGAGAACTGCCGAACGGAGGTGATATTCTGGCATAAGGTAGGAAAGGGGCTTACGTCACAATGTTCACAACCGTCACCTGCTCACTTCACAAGTCTGAGGGGAGGGGGAGCAGATGTGGGGAGGTGCTACAGTCGACAGCTACGCCGGAAGGTGGAAGACCCAAACATCGCGTATTTCGAATGGCCTTGCGACTGAAATGGTGAATAAAGCATTCGATTAATGTCATATTACTGTAGACGCGATCATGAGAAGATATTTAATGAAATAAACAGCAAAACAGATAAATTAAAATGTAATATTCTTCTCTTACTATTAAGGATAGCAACGGTGTCTCGATTTAAAAAAACTAACAGCCTCACTCGCTAGGGCAACTCATAGCATGTTTCTCTATTTCCATTGTTCTAACATTGCATGGAATTATTACAGGCACTACCAACCGTTGGCAAGTCTTGTCTTTCCATGAATGTGGAAGTAAATTTTTTAATGTGTAATATTTTTAGGATCACGTGGTTAACATTTTGGGATCCCATTACATGCTGCATGTTGGTGACTGTAAAGGAAATGGTAGCAACTCATTTGATAGAAAATTGTAAAATAATCATCAATCAATGCAATATTTTCATCCCTTTGAACAACAATAAGAATAGAAAAGAGAAAATTAAGCAATGGGAAAGTATGTGAGAAGAAAAAGCTACCAATATCGGCTTCAACTAATACTTCACCCACGCATAAAATGCTTAAAAAGCATAACAGATCAACGTCGCAAGTGAAATAGAAGGCTCCCATTCAGATATCTATTTGAAGGAAGTCAAATCGCCTGCATTAGATCAGTCACGCCTGGCTGCATGTGCCGCCAATATTGTGCTCTGAACGATTTTGGTCATTCGTTCAACCCCTCATGAAATATAATAGTATTAAAAAAAATAACAATCCAACCAACAGAAACTCCATACCGCTCCCACCCTCCCGAAGTAGACGCGAACAGAATTGTAAGAATTCCAGAACACATATGTACCTTAGCCTATATCCCCTAAAAACCCTACTTGCAATGCAGCTCCTGCACTACATCTACATCTACATAATACACTGCGAGCCACCTCTAGGGTGTTTTTGCAGAGGGTGATAAATCACCAACATGCAGGATTCAAGAGGACCGCCACATGCCCATCGCACGATCATAAAAATATTACGCATAATAGCAAAATATACAGGTATATTCATAAAAAACTTGCTAATAGTAAGTGATTCATAGAGTAAATACATGCAAGGTTAGAACTTAGGAAAAAATCATGCAATGAGTGATCCTAGCGAGCGACGCCATCAATCCTATCAATTGAGACAACGTTGCTATCCTTAATAGTACGAGGGAAGAATGACATTTTAAATTTCTCTTTTTTTCAGTCTATATCTTTTATTTTATTCTCATGATCACGTCTAACATAGTGCTAAGGTAAACGAAGGATATGATTCACGTCGTCTGAGAAAATATCTTCTTCGAATTTCCTAAGTAAGTTAATCCTATACTTCGATCTACGCTCCTGTAAAGATTCCCATCCTAACTCGTGTAACATACTGGAAACGGTGCACTTTTTGTCGTAACAACTCATCACAAATCTGGCCGCCCCGCGCTGTACTCGATTGATTTCAGCCATAAGTCCTACTTCGTAAGGGTCCCATACGCTAGCAGCATATTCTTCTAAGAACTAACTAACGTTCTAAGAACTAAAGAACTAACGTCCATTGGGGCACTCTCGCACGGTCATAATAGAATGAAAGCCTTTCTCGTGGCAAAACATAAAAAACGGCGGCATTACGGCTTATCTCCAACGCATACATTACACGCAGATACCCTTCCGTTCCCGTGGCTAGCGGTAAGAAAGCTTCAGCCGCAGCTATGCGATCATCGACTTAACGAATCCCCTCCCCCAATCCCGACGATTCCGCCGTAATAACAAAGCCTCGACGAAGGCGTTTATTCCGCTAAACACCGCATAAAGGCGCTTTCCCCACGGATGGTTGAGATAAGGACGAGACAAAAGGACTGTGGCGGAGAAAGGGATCAGGCGACAAGAATGGAAAGCGGAAAGGAGCCAACGAAAAGAGACGATCGCCCTCTCTTCTCAGACGGATTCAACCTCCGGAGTTTCTTTTCCCCCATAAACTACCTCTCTGTGAAATGTATCTCAGAGAGCATCCAATGTGTTCACGAGCAGCATATTTTGATTACAAATAAAGACAGGAGGCATGGCTTCGTGCATGTCTTTCATATTCGTTTTGAAGAGTCAGCATTCAATATTAACTTCTGCATTAACATGTAATTAACATTTTAAAGTTGAATGGTCACTCCTCAACATGTATACGAGACTTATTTGAAGCCACCCTGCGTCTTTTTCCAAAGGATTTTATAGAGTCATGCACGCGACAAAAATAATAAAAATTAGCGTAGTCCTCTCACATCCGACGTTGTATTTAGTAGAATTACAAAATCGGAAAATTAGCTGCCTCCGAAAAATATATTTGTGCATGTATCTATAAAATCGTAAAGTGTGGACCAAAAGCACGCAAGAAACCACTCGCACTAGACTAGCGACACCACGTGATCCCTGACTCGGCACAATTATATAGCTGAACTGAGAATGCAGTATTACTCCCAATCACATTTGTCAGGTGCGTCCTATGGCACCAGCAACTTTTCGACACAATTACCGTGAAATGTTAATAACATGTCTCTCATTCCGTCCCTGATTACTTAAGAAGTACTCAATGGATGAGGATAACGGAAAGACGTGTACCTACCATAACTATATGCTATAATGCGTAATATGATCGTGCGGTGTGCATGTGGCAGTCCTCTCGGCATACTACATGTTGGTGATTGATCACCCCCTACCAAACACCCTGGAGGTGACTCGCAGGGTATTATATGGATGTAAATGTAATTACGCTGACCACAACAGATTCGGTATTAAAAATTAGACACCTGGGGACGACTATGTGGTCACTAGACAACTTTGTCTAGGGCGTTTACTCAGCTTAACACAACATAAAGACTCTCACGGATGGTTGGGAGAAGAAGGAGACAAAGAGATTTAGGCGGAGTGAAGATCAGACTGCTTGAACGAAAAAGAAGAAACGAAAGACGAAGGATGGATGATCCTCCCTCAGACGGTCCCACCGGGCGGGATCTACAGGATTTCTTTCAGTTAGGAAGCTCGACTCGTTTTTTCCATCAGCTAACTAACCGCAAACGGGGTCTCAGAGAATATAAATATTCTATGTAAACACGAAATGTATACTCGTAGGCCTTAGTTTGCGTCGATATAAATATTCGTAGCTTACTTATGTTATGCTAGCTTTCAAATTACAAATATGGACAAAAAAACGAATCGCGTGAGAATCTTAATCTTACCTATTCATGTAAATACGTATAAAAATTATGAAGTATTATCTTCATCACCAAGGCCATCCATATTAATAGCAATAAGGAATCAGTCACCTAGGAACTGAACAATACACCATACGCATTCGGGGCACAGTGCGCAACCACTACGCCATGCAGTAAAGGTAAGGCGCACAATATGCCAAAGCTAATAGTATCCGGATTACCTTAGATTATTTAATGTATCAAGGAATGTATTTCTAGATACTAAAAGATGATCACATTAATATGAATGATCATGACTTGAGGTTCAGAAGTCGCCAAAAATGTAGTAATAGGTAGATAATCAGGAAAAGAGACTTATTCCAGAGCCTTGTCGATATAAGCTTGATTTCGTAAATTACAAAAAACTCATTACAGGAATAGAAGGATCAACAACTTTGCTATTTCCACGTAGTAATTTATTCACACCGACTATGGTTATGCGATTATGGATTTCCGCCAAGTTACGCCAGCTACTATTAATAAAAAAAAAGAAACTCATTAGTTATACACATTAATAGTCTTCGCAGTCCTCAAGATAATAAGAAATTTCTTACGAGAAACATTTATAGCAGGAACTATGTTTTAGTACCACACTGGAGGCATAGAAATCACCATGGCTTAAGATAGCCATGATTTCGTGCCATTTGGGTGGAGATATTTTGGAATGCCCACAGACGAGTGTCGAAAACCCTGAATCTTTCATTCATGGTTGTGCTTACATAAAAGACGGTGTATAGGTTTCAGGATGTATCGACGAAAAATCCCAAAGGGTATAAATATAGCTGGCTTACGTCGAGGAGGGAAGCAACCGTGAGGGGGAAGCAGAAGAATTTTCAGAATCGGGGTTTCGGGGAAAAGATTTGAAGATTTTTGGACGAGGGAAGAGAGAACTCACGGAGCGTGACGATGAGCGAGCAGCGCTTGAAGGGAAAAGGGATGATGAAGGAAGCCAAGGGTGTGCGGCAGGGGGTGGGAAGGAAGAACCTTCGAGGAAGATTATACGGGGGAAGGGGATCAACATCTTGGGAAATGGATTCTTAAGCCTCTGCAAAGAAGATTTTGTTTTTTTATATCCCCTACCTTCCGCCCCTGCTATTTTTTGAAAGTTGGATGCCAGTGGTGGGTGGGTTTGAAATCGCAAGGTGGCCCAGAAAAATGATGAACAATTCCTTCGACGATGCCTCATTATTTTATTTATTCTTTTTTAATTTAATGGACTATCGAAACGAGACAGGATTTATTGTGGCAAGGAAAACGGCCGTAAGAGAAAGGAGAACATCGAATTATTAATATTAGGAAACGCTTTCTTTAAAGGTTCACCGGGCAATTACCTTGCCTCTCTATCTTACCACCTCTTCCCGACTTTGATTAATGGTTCGACCGATAAACTTTTTTTTATGCCGAGATATTAAAGGAAATGCGTTAAACCCTCCGCTTTGCGAAACTACATAAACCTTACCAAGCATATTGGCGAAATTATGAGGAGGATCGGGATAAGGAAAACTGTTATTTTTGCGGGGACTTAACCAAAAAAAAAAAGGATTAAGTTCCAACTTTCCGCACGATGAATTTTAAATGAGGGCATTAACCTTGAGGGGGAACAATTGTGCAGAGAATTATTTAGGGGCATGGCACTTAAAACGTATTACGTCGAAGAGTTTGACGAAGTTGTTTCAGCGGATATTATTAAGCAAGGAGATAGACACTGTAGTAATGCAAAACGGATGTTGTTCCACTAACCTGTTATCATATATTAAGGATTAAAATGCGTATTCAGGCTTCATCAAATCCTTTCTCCTATATTTTCATTATACGCTGCCATTGATTAATTAAAAAACTATCCCGCCAAATCTAAGGTATTTGGCAGGGTACTTTATGCTCTCACTTAGCACTATAATGCCATAAAGAATCATATTTCCATTGAGTGACATATATTAAATCGTTTTAGTAATTACTGAACAAGATATCAATAAAAGGCAAATCTCGATCCATAAGTATATTAACTGAGTAACAACTTCCATTGTAAAAACCAATCCGGCAGTAATGAAGAATAATGGCTAGGGTAAAATGGATACACTTACTAAGCAGTTTTATAAATAAATTTTATTCGATGACTAAGAACTGCTGCTACTTTCCAAGCATCAGAATAGTAGGTAAAAAGATTGTTGAAGGTTGCAAAAATTACCTCTATCAACCTAAAACTCAATCCTCAGCAGTGATGAATACAATAAAGACAGTAAATATAATCAAGAGCGATTTTTGGGTAACATGCCACCAATATCAAACGAGATCAAGTGATGGGTTTGATAATTCGTTTCGTAATTACGATGTATACGTAAATTGGAAAATTTTATTTCCATTAAAATGAGCAATCACGAAGGAGGTCAAATGTCAGAATGTAAATTTACATTCATTATTAATCATTTCATTTCGTAATGAATGGAAGATGGCTTTAAGTAAACTCTTCAAAGAAATTATAAGAAATAAAGACAGGATATTAAGATTGGCTGTCGTGGATGGGTATTGCGGTATTCATTGCGCAAACAGTGATTTAAAAACTCTTTATAAAAATTAAACTATATTAACCATTGATAGATTAAGAGATTGGATTATCATAGAAGAAAATTATTTTTAAAAAGGCTCGCACATTCTATGTTACAGTACACTAAAAATAATTTATAGGTTTAGCCCAAAACTGGAAGCATAAAACATTATTTATACGGTATTTCTTTTGTGGCTCTACTGGCTAACAACATAAGTAACGTTTATAAATAATTATTAACTACAACACCCATAACTTCAATAAACAATTTCTTGTGATAGCATCAAGTAAAATCTACGCGGCTGACACAAGAAATTGTATGCTGAACCGCTTGTAATATCTAAATGCGATTACACGCGATGTATGACGACGAAGGATGATAGGTTTGCTGAGGACATAAAAAAATTGTAGTATTTTCAAGTGTCAATGTAAAATTCATCATACACATGCAACTATTATACCTTCTTATTTTGTCTCGGAAAATTTTGTGAAGCCACATAAATTGTTCGATAATTGTTCACTCAAATATATTTATCGTACAACTTTGTATTTGTACAATTTGTTTGTTCGTGCCGCTATTTATATCTCGTATATCTGAGGAATCATGGCAGGCTTTAAAGATTAAATATGTTGTTGTAATAGCTGAATTTCGTTTTTTTTTTTAATAAAACATTACATAAGTTTTTAAGTTTCCATTTCTTATAGCAACTCTGAGTTTTAATTATCCTCCCAAGTTTGCCTCCGGCATTGGCTACTGCACGGCCGTGATTCTTAATCTGCATCTACATAATACCCTGCGAGCCACCTCAAGGGTGTTTGGTAGGGGGTGATCAATCATCAGCATGCAGCATGCAATTGGACTCCCACATGCACACCACACAGTACATAAAACGTCACGCACACTAACAAATTATACTACCATATGCTGTTAGAAAGAATAATAAAATTAAGAAACTTGCAATAAGTTTTACATAGGTTAGTAGGATACACTACAAGTCATCTAATCTATTTATGAGTTCTATCTGTTCTACAATCTATCTCTCTTATTTTATTTATATGGTCTGATATTCCGAAGTATGTTGGCGCCCGTTAGATATAACTAACTTCGTTAGAAAAGACACTGCTCTTGAATTTATCTAAAAGGCTTAGTCTATTTTTCAATCTACGGTCCGACAGAGATTCCCATCCGAGTTTATCTAAGATATCAGTTACACTAACAAGGCTATCGTAACGACCTTTCACGTGCCTGGCAGATCTTCTTTGCACGCGTTCTAACTCTGTTAATAAGACTTTTTCGTGAGGGTCCCAAACACTGGCAGCGTATTCTAAATGGGGTATAACGAGGGAAAAGTAGCTAATTTCTCTCACTTTGTCGTCGCACTTTCCTAATATTCTTTTAACGAAACCCACTTTACGATTAGTTTGACCGATTATTTCCCGAATATGTTTATTCCACGATAGATTATTATTGAGTCTAATTCCTAGATAATTCACTGAATCAACTGCCTTTAATTGGGTGCCCCGAATGATATAGCTTGAGCTTTCCTGTATATATTTACCATGAGTAAGCATCAACCTATATCAACCGTTTACTTAATTCTGAACCGCGATAGGTACGAGATGGAAGACTCAAGGCGATTGGCACGAAGTCAGAAGCGCCAATGCAGCCTACCGTTTTCCGAGAATACGGCAGTTTTATCGAAGCCGAGGAAGCGAAAAGAGATCATGCACATTATCCCAGCGCGAGAGGTTTCAGAGGAGGCACTAAGCGCCATTTTCCTTGCAGATCCGGATCAAAATACCCATAACCTCTGACCTTTCAGCCGTTTCCCAACTGCCCTTCCCCTCACAAAGTTCAGATCTACAACATGCTCAGTATGGCGCCGCAGAACAATAACAATAATATCGCGCCCGGGAGCGGAAAAAATAAAACACGAGCGGAAAATTACGCATCTATTAGTCTCCGCGAGGAAAGATGAGCCCTATATGGTCATTCCTCGCCAGAAAACCACTCCGCCATTAATGCGGTTATTAATATTTCCTTTACTTTCCCCAGCACTCACACACACACGACGGCGGAGCTGGAAGAGAGCCCACAAAAGGCCTCATTCCCCAGTTCGTATAACGCTGAGAAGAGTAGAATTTCCAGCCGAGATGAAATGCATTACGTTCTCCCGTAATGGGAGGGCAGCAGCACATGTGAGGAGGTCAATTGACTCCGTAATTAACCACAATTAGGCATCTTTCGAGCTAGCGAGTTTTAAGGTCCACGCTTCTTGATCTTCATTTTTTTTATTACCGCTTTCAGAGCGCTCCCCGTGCATATCACTCGTGATATAGCCGTCTGCACGAGTGATGCATAGGAAATGGGTCACGGTGCTAGAATGAAAACACTCTAAAATGTTTTATTCTCCACGATTATAACTTCAGAATAAGCACTTAAGGTAACACAATAACGAAACACATTTGCGTCAGTAAGAAAAGTAACACTTCGACTAAGGCGGCATTTTCACCAAAGTAAAATATTACGATTATTCATTGAATAGCCACACAACAATTTTCAAGATATAAGAGGTCGATGTCATGCTTTTTAGGAGAAAGAATACATATAAACTAATAGTAATTTGATGGGAGTCGAAGCTGCACACCACTAAAATTTCATCGAAATGAACACTAAGTTCACTCACAACCTTATATTGACGGCATTTTTTTTTACTCAATTGCAGAAGAGCTACGAAAAATATTACGCTTTACGCAAAATAAAACACCAGAAAATACTGTAAAAATTGTTATACTCAATATTTCAGTAGTCTTTCAAATTATCGTCCTGCATAGCTCATACGACGAGACCTAAAATTATATATCCGTTGATAAGATTAGAGATGATCATGGAGGAATTTTCCCTTTTTAGGATACATACGCTGTCATTACACGTTTTTGACCATCATAAACTGAAACTGGAGCACAATTTCCCATAAAGCCGATAAATATTCAGAAAATGATTCCACGAAATATACGTTTGTTTTTCTACGTACACAAACCATACTATGCTGAAATATGTGGATTGAAACGCGGGTACCAGTTCAAGTTTTCACCTCATGAATGAGAAAGCCACGGCAAAATAAAACCAAATCATTTTTAAACTACCATTAAATTGAATTCACTCATGAGTAATTTCTCCTATCCAGACAGAATATTGGGCTGTTAATAAGGCGGATGATTTTATCTCGCTCGATATTGCTTCCTGTAACAGTATTTCCTAATATTGAACTTACGGTTCAAAACAAAAAAAATTAAAACGGTTCAAAACAAAATAGGAAACGAGTAGGTGGGGCCGTTGGCTGCTTATCGAAGGTTCCCAGGTTAAATACCGGGTATAATTCTTAGATGGTCTGAGAGAATACTTCGATGTTTAAGTGTGAAAACTGGAGATGAATTACCCAAGATTCACCCTAGAAGGCTGTCCTCTTTCTCAAATATGAAACGATACGAAATGAATTACTGAATCAATTCCCAACGTATGATAATTAGGTGGCCTGACACTCATATTTTGATATTTAAGTGTGAATAAGGCTGGAAGTGAGTTACTCAAAAATGAAAGAAGCATTTTTGAAAGCAGCGAGCAATCATAGCTGTATCAGTCTTCTCTTTTCGATATTTTTTGGCCTCATTCTCGACACGGAAAGAGCAGAAATCAAAGAAGAGTTTGATGGCGAGTGACATTTGTGAGAACCGAATGTGGTGAAGTAACAGCAGGAGTGTGAGATGCGGAAGTAATCACGCTCCATGATGAAGATTATTCCTTCTCTGTTTTCCGCAACGAAGAACCAACAAATGTCGGAGATAAGCATGTAACAATCGGCCATTTTCTCGCGAAGGACATACGAGCTGGCTCATCGTAAACGGGAAGTAAAATATAAAGTATAGCAAATTAGGGTGAGCCGAAAAATAAGTTTTTTCGTGATCAAATTTGAACAGTGCGGAAGAGTTGTCTAATTTTATTAGTGTCTCATATTCGATTTTTTTAAATGGGTTATATCAACCACAGGCTATCGAGCAATTTTGAAGTTTTGCAAAAATTCGGGAGGGAATCGGAGACAAGCACCTATGGAGAGGAAATCACTCCAAAATAAGCCCAATTCTACAATGAACAAAGATGAGTGTAACTTTCGCATTGTATCAACGAATTTTAAAGTTAATAAAAAGAATGATAGTATGATCAACAAAGTTTTAAGATAGACAAACCGCATGCCACCCAAAAAATCTTGTTTAATGGTGCACGTCTTCAAGTATATGTAATTTGAAGTCCGAATTTATGGAAAATTAACTAATTTCTCAAATATTATCCCTCTTTATATGTCTCAATGAAATTTCTACATACTCGCTGAGGATACGAAATTCATACTTTTATACCTGACTGCTCTTTCTTCTGTCGGTTGCACTGAGAAATGATTTTAACGTGTTTTTACATGTAAAACTGGAAGTAAGTGTAATTTATCACTTGGATATGAGATTTGTTACTAGATATGGAGAAATTAATAGTATGTAATTGATTTAATGACAAAAATACAAAATTGATATGACAGTCCATTTGAAATTTATCTTTGCTTTTTCTCTTTATTTATAAGCTCGATTTGAGTGACGTAAAACTAAAAAAAGGACTAGTTACAGCACCTACAAACTCGCTTTTTGATAGTACTAAAATTGCGGCCTAAAATTCCTATTAAGAGGCTTTACAGTTCTTTTCTCATACATTATTCTTACTCGAAATGAGTTACTCGGGCTTTTGGGTCAGTTGGCTTGTGGACAACAGTTTCGCTGGCTATCCTGTCAGTGTCTGCGGGTCGAAGGTATCGTTTTGCGGTTTCCGCGGCAGAAACATTGCTCCGATACCTTCGATCTGAAGACACTGGCAGTAAAGCCAGCGAAACTCTTGCCCAAAAGCCAACTGACGCGGAAGAAAACCCGGATAAATGTAGTAATATCATCTTTACATCTACATAATACCCTGCGAGCCACCTCTAGGTCGTTTGGCAGGGGGTGACAAATCACCTACATGCAGCATGACCGCCACATGCACACCGCACGGTCATAGAAATATTACGCACACTAGCAAAATATGCATGCTAATTCATAAAAAAAACTTGCTAATGGTTTGTAATTCTTAGAGCAAATACATGCGAGGTTAGAACTAAGGAAAAAGCATGCAATGAGTCATCCTAGCGAGCGACGCCATTGATCCTATCAATTGAGACAACGTTGCTATCCTTAATAGTACGAGGGAAGAATGACATTTTAAATCTCTCTGTTTTGCAGCCTATTTCTTTTATTTTATTCTCATGATCACGTCTAACATAGTGCGAAGTTAAACGAAGGATGTAATTCACGTCGTCTGAGAAAATATCTTCTTCGAATTTCCTAAGTAAGTTAAGCCTGTATTTCGATCTACGCTCCTGTAAAGATTCCCATCCTAACTCGGGTAACATACTGGAAATGCTGCTATTTTTGTCGTAGCAACCCATCACAAAGCATCCATCACAAACCCATCACAACATCACATCTTTAAAGTATTAATCCACTCCGATTCGACACTTAGATGGCCTCCCTCGAGACACTCGCAAGAGAAGGTACAAATCAAAGATGAGTGGGCTGGCGAGTGGCACTTGTGACAACCCAGCGAGATATCAAGAGAGCAGGAGAGTGGGACGCGGAAGAAAACTCGACTCCCCATGATGGACACGGACGCCTCCTGCCCCGTGTCTCCATTTTCCCATCGAGGGAAGGACCAACCAATCCCGTAACAATCGGCCATTCGCTTCCGGGACCCTGTCGTCACGCTCAGCGGGTATCCAGGAAGAAGACGGGGAGGTCCCTGGAGAAGGGGGTGCGCATATAGTTTGGGAGAGATTTTGGGGCTACGACCTCTCACAGCCCAAGGGTTCAAAACAACCCCTCCCTCAGCCCCTCTTATCTCCATTCCACCCTCTCACACGTGTCCACCCAATCTCTTCCTCCTCAAAACCATCTCCTTTCGTCAACCTCTTCCTACACTATAAGGCCAGTTACATCTTCATCTATATCTACATAATACCCTCCGAGCCACCTTAAGGGTGTTTGGCCGGGGGTGAGTATACAGAGTACATACTATACACCAACGTGCAATACGCTAAGTCTTCGTAGTCATCGAAAAAAAGGCCACGACATATGTGCATGTCAGCAGGCGGAATAACCTCTTCCCAATCCTGGATATCTCCATGCAAGTTGACACAAACAATGCAAGAAATACAAAATTATTATGGAAAATACAGAATAAACTTTGTTGGGTTCACTAATATATTTGTGAAAAAGAACGACCGGGGTTTCATAGCATCATTATATCGTAATGTGACTCTTATATTACGTTAAAAGAAGGAAGTGTAACCTTCAAGGGGGTGCGGCTGGCTTGTAGGGTAATCTATACAACTTCAAACCAAGCTTAATCGGGAGTATAGTTAAATAATATTTTTTTTACTAATTAACCCTTTCTAACCCGGAGCTGCTTATGAGAAAAATCTAATTTCAAAGTTTTTCATTTTGAAAATTCGAAAATTTAGTACTCAAACATAATTATAGTGGCGGCTAAATATTATTTCATTAAAATTTACGCCACAAAATAATACGTAGCTTCGATATTTCCTAAATAGAGAAGAAAATTTATACATTTTTGATGTTGCTTGGTAACAACATTGGATTATAATGGGTTAGTATTTTTTTATTTACTGAACGCCAAGAACAGCAAAACGGCATTTATTTATATAGGTTACTAACAATCGAAATTCAGGAAATTCATAACAATACCATTAATACTACAATTTAAAAAAGGACAAAGAAAGAAATCCGGTGGAAAGAAGCTGTAACTGTCAATGATAATTGTAACTATATCATCAGTCAGCCATGTCAGCAATATTTGAAGAATTAGCAGGTGGCCTAAGGCGCAAGAGATGGTGAAGGATTTCCACTACGTTTGCCAGCCTATTAGGACTTTGGCATGACCTAAGGATCGTGTCATTCAGGCTTTATGCGATGCTGATTCCATTCTCGTTTTACGTGTACAATAGCCAACCCACAATGCTCGACACTTTAACACTGACCTCGTCCGCGACCCCCATCCGCCTTCAACCGTAGGACTGTCCCACATGCCGGCAAAAAGACGTCGATAGCGCATCTCCCGATATCGAGGGAGGAACCGATGTCAGTGAGATCAGCCCTTCGGATGGAGTGGAGCCTAAGATAGCAATCGCACATCCATTGCCGCCCATGAATAGGGTAGTTTCCCTCATCAAAGAAAACAAAGGCATTGTTTGCGATTCGCTACTCACCATTAGTGTATTCATAACATACAAATTATTTGGTTTTACAAATCCCAGTTTAGACGAATGGCATGGTCAATTTTAACTGCATTCGAAAAAGGCCAGACTGGCGCCAATGCGATGCCACTCCACGTAACGTCACGGGGACCTAGTTTCTATACGAATAGATAGGAGTTTTACATCGTCTGAGATTACAAATGCATGCATGAGGCACATAGCTCAGGGAAACATGTCTTAATAATCACCTATTAAAACTGCCTATGGTAGGAAAGTTTCCTTCGTTTGAAAGGGTATTAATAATCCTTATTTAAGCCAAGCGCTACCTGCTAGCAGGATACTCTGCTACCTGCTAGCACCCTGCATTGCATCACCACTCTAAGCCTCGCCCCAAGGTCACATCACACGGCGACAGCGGGAACCATAATGACGAGCGTTACACGGGGTTTTCCCAGCATTCGTACTTAGCCGTCGCGTTTTCGCGCCCTTGACAATTTTCACGTTTCATTTAATCACAAAAAATATATATCGTCATTTAAAAATTAAAAGCGTGAAATGCGGAAAAGTTTCCTCCGTTTGATAAGGTATTAATAATTTGAAAACATGAATAGAGAAGACGGCTACCCTCTCCACAACTCATAGAAGAGGGTCATACGAGGAAAAAAAGAAGTGGACCAATCAGCCTCCAGCATGGAAAATTTGCGCCAAGAATGCACTATATATGTCACCAAAAATTTCTTCCTGAAGACGCCGCGCTGGTTGGAATACCGAAGAAACTGTCATCGCAAAGAAAATCCACGCGGTGAAACCCAGAAGCATGGAGACATCACATAAAGACAAGTATAGGCTAAGTTTACGAAATACACCAGAGGATGAAGTTCGCCATGAAAAAATATTTGACTTAGCCGGGATTCGAACCCAGATCTCCCGATTGCCGGTCAGGCGTATTAATCAGTTAGAGAAAATGGCTTGGTGGTTAACACGCCTGACCGGCAATGGGGAGATCCGGGTTCGAATCCCGGCTAAGTCAAATATATTTTCATGGCGAGCATCATTCTTTGGTGTATTTAACTTTTCACCCGTGCGCGTGACTGCGTACAAAGTCACTTGTTCCTGCAGTGCTTTGAAATTTACTAAGCCAATTTGAAGTTTTTATAAAATTTTTTTACGGCCGACTTATGAAAAAATCATGCTAATAACGACGGAAAAATTAGATTTGAATGAGACCCTATCCAGACAGCAAGGCAAAGGAATATATGTACTATGTTCAAAATACCTCACCACCAGATCTCTGCTGCCCAGCGTTATCAACTGATAAATATTTTATGTCATGAAAATCAGCGAGCACCACAACTTCAGCGACGAACTTACCTGAAAAGAGAAAGAAAACAAACATTAATGCACATGAAAACTATGATAATAGGCCTCACATGCAAACCTGACTCACACAATATTAAAATCGTATCGCGAGAAGTTAATTGTACTCCTTAAATTATGCAATATTACATCTATTAACATTTCAGGGATCAATACATTCAGCTGGTTCCTAACTTTCTGTTCAATGACACTAATAAAAGCATGTTTCATTAGTAGCCATCAAGCAATCATAACATCGAAAATATCTTGAAGGTTATTAGATCAATAAGATCATTATGAGATTATAACGTCAGCGATAGAACTCTATTTAATAGATTACATGACTTGTGGTGTAGCCAACTAACCTATGTAAAACTTAGTGCATGTTTCTTATTTTATTATTATTTCTAACAGCATATAGTAGTATAATTTGTTAGTATGCGTGACGTTCTGTGGACCGTGTGGTGTGCATGTTGGGAGTCCAATTGCATGCTGGTGATTGATCACCCCCTGCCAAACACCCTAGAGGTGGCTCGCAGGGTATTATGTAGATTTAGATGTAGATAGTCGCTAGAGGTCTACTTTAATTTATTCACCACTAACTGCATTGCATCATTTTTACATTAGCATTACATAATATTTATCTCAGAAAAAGTAGCGCAAAGAATCTGTTGCATGGATATAAGTTTACGGAACAAAAGTCCCGGTGCATTGATGATCAATTATCTTCCGCGCAGGGTATGACTTGTTTAAAACTTAAGCTATAACCTTGACATTTTCAGGTTGTACCGAGCGTAAGCCTAACCACTGAGGAATAGGCAAAATCCTAAAAGGATTTGTTCTCACCGTGTACAAAAATACTACATTACTTAAATACAATTGGCTAGTATTTATTTTCTATTTGAGCGTATTTGGATTGTGGTCTCGGGTTGCATGGAACGCTTCGCAGGACCTCACGCCACCCGCATGAGTTTGCACGAATTTGATTTTGTTCTAGTGCTTTTTTGAGATGCTGTCACATATTGGCATTTGGCCACCATCTACAACACCCACTAGATGTGACTCGCAGCAAATATGTAGAATGATCAACTAGACACTCCCCGATATCGCTCGCTAGGATCACTCATTGCATGTTTTTTCATAGTTCTAACCTTGCATGTATTTGCTCTAGGAATTACTAACCATTAGCAATTTTTTTATGAATAAGCATGTATATTTTTCTATTATGCGTAATATTTCTATGACCGTGTGGTGTGCATGTGGCGGTCCTCTTGCATGCTGCATGTTGGTGATTTTTCACCCCCTGCCAAACACCCCAGAGGTGGCCCGCGGGGTATTATGTAGATGTACATAATTTACAGATGACAGCGTAAATTTTAAGAAGTAATACGCGTCAAACCAAGACAAAAACGACCAGAGAACGTCTTTAAAGCTTGAGGAAAAGTTTTCTCGTTCAACGGACGCCGATCCAACACACTTGCTCATCTTTTGAGACGCCTCATTCCTTCGCTTGGATTCCCTCTCGCCCGGAGCTGGCAATTACGTGCACGCTTAAGTAGAGAAGTAGGAGGATACCTTTTTCGCTGCCGAAAAGGCGGGGCTAATGCACGGAGTCGCAGAGACGACGCCTAAACTTAAACTCCATTAGGATTAGGCATAGCGACGGCGGCGTCGGCGAATTTTACGAGACTCAACACAGTTCTGAGGAGGATGCAATTTCTGACGGCGCCGGTGCTGCACTCTGGCGATAATGGTTAGCTTCAAGTCAACGCGCTGAGTCGGGTGGAAGGCTGGTTGCGGCTGGCTATGAAGTGACGGCGGAGTTTTCCCATGCGTCAGGAAGACGACGGAGGCGAACAAAAAAAAGGCACCGTGAGCACCTGGGAATCAATTTGGGGAGATTCATTGCGACTAAACTACGTTCAACAAACACACTTCGAATATGGAGTTACAAAAAGGATTTCCTTCCTTTAGTTACACCGAATCTTGCTGAATGAATAGTACTGACGGAAAAAACTATAAAACCCAATGGGAAATAATTGAAATCGTTTCAGGGTTGACCAGGTGAAAATGCGATATATACATGATATAGTATATAACCTTTTCATTTCCGCACTTTAATGAAAAACTCCAATACCAACCATGGCTTTGAATTTCTTTTTTACCTTTTTACATGGTTTTCAAGGTAATTACTCGAAAATGATATAGAGTGTCGAAACCATGTTCGGTAGTAAAGTTTCATATGAAAGTGTGAGAATTATCATTTATAGTTTATATTTTATCATGGATGATTGAGAAATGCTCGAGATGAAGATAAAATTATGAGCAGAAAAAACTTGTTAGAATATTAGGAAAGTGCGACGACAAAGTGATAGAAATTAGCTACTTTTCCCTCGTTAGAACACATTTAGAATACGCTGCCAGTGTTTTCGACCCTCATGAAAAAGGCTTAATAACAGAGTTAGAACGCGTGCAACGAAGAGCTGCCAGGTACGTGAAAGGTCCTTACGATAGTCTTGTTAGTGTAACTGACCTCTTCGATAAACTCGGAAATTATTTTTATTCTATTAAACTCGGCTTTAAAATTATTTTAATTGATTTGAAAAATACGAGTTCACAAAAAGGGAATGATTTAATGTAAACCAATGCATTTTCAGGTAATGTGAATCAAATTTGACGACATTTTCATGCAGCTGATTTGACTAGAAATGCAACATTCAATTTTTTTATAAATAAGATAGGAGAAAACAAATAAACACAGCAAATTCCTAGATTTTCGAATGCGGGCGAGAAATCGATTGATAAATAGTAAAAAATTGTTAAGTTAATATATGACATAAAAATGAAAATTTACGACCAAAGAAAAAAAATACTTCAAGTGACTCGTTAGTGAATTGTTCATCACACACCAAAATAGATATTATTCAGCTATAATTACATCAAGGTAAGATTAATTTAAGGTTTACATATTGTACTGAAAACCCGAAAGAAGAAGCAATAACCCGTTTTCGAGTATTCTAGCATTGAAGGAAAACATTTATGATACGTTTTTTGAGCTCACGCCCGCGAATACGGAAAACCTTTCTTACACCAGCTTAGTTAAGAGTTAAATGGGTTTTAAGTGCTTATTTCCTCACCAGAGGATATTCTGTGCTCCTGCATGCAGTTAGTTCTTAACGAATTCTGTTTTTTTTTTAGCTTTTAAAGCCACCTTGTAATTCGTCTTTGTTATCTGACTTTCCTGGCTGCATAGCGGAGCGTAATTCTCCTCACAAATGGAATGGGCAATTTTTCCTCCCGGCTGGAGAAAATTAATACTTCTTTTTCCTCCTTGTGTAATGCGATTACAATGGGACATTGCGTATTCCATTTCCATTATTGCCGCCCGCAAGAAGTTGAAATGCGTTACCTCTACCTTGTCTAAATTTTTTTCAAAAATTACATCTGCACATTTTGAATAAATTTTAATAAAAAACAGAAATTTTCCAACGCTCAGCGAAAGGTGTGGCATAAATTTAAATAATATTTCTTTGTTTTATTTGCGGAAACTATGAGAAAAGGGGTAAAAATATGAGCATTTATCCCATTAATTTTATTCACAAATTTAACGCCTGCACAATGGTGAATGATGAAAATGAGAAAGTTTAATATTGCAAGGTGAAAGTAGCAAAGTTGAGCACATTACTTTTCGCTCGCTGAGGGCCTACTATGATAGCCAGATTTATATTAATTTGTTTCCATAAACCATGAGTGTCATTAACGGCTACTTAATACTTAAAAACTTACAAGTAGCACTCCTTTATACTGCCTAACTGAGCCCTTGTATAACAGAGAGTTATGTGAAATTAGCAATAGGAGCTCTTTAATCCCTCGATGTAATAGAATATAAATGCATCAATAAAATTAAATTTAAAACAAAATCTTTTTAAAATTTTAAAGTAACATTTAATGTAAAATTTATTTAATACTTAAAAATAAATGGTTTCCGTATTATTGAAATAATTTGCTATTTATTAACTAAAACGAAAATTATAATAACGGGAACAATTTTATTTTGCTATAACATGTAATACGCCATGATAAGGTTAGAATTAAATAAAATTACACTTCATGAAACATTCATTGTTGGTGAATTAGTAATGCCACCGACGTATCTACCACCGAAAGCGCATAACAACGTGAAATATTAGAAAGATATGCAGGTCTAGTTCCCAATAGTTACATAAAGTATTGGCCCTAATATGGTCAATAGATGTTACTCCGCTCCAAATTTGAGAATTCCCTTTTTCACGTGCGTACAGTGTTACATGCATCATACATTAGTTTTGAGGATGATAAGTAGAATATGATTAGTTCGCAGGATGACTATGCATTAAAAAGATTGAAAGGTTGCAATACAAAACCATTAAGCTACTTCCAGCACCCTACCCTCTTGGCCCTAACTCATAGACCATTATCGTGAAAGGTGTTCCATAATTTGCTTTGAGACACGTTTCGAAATTTATCCCGCAGGTTGACGCTAACTAAGAGAGGTATTTAATTTCATATAACTTCTTATTCCCATGCTATCAGTATATCATTGGACTAAAATCAACCATTTTCGTAGCTCGACAAAGCAACGCGAGGAAGACCAATCGATTCCCTTTCATCTAAAACCTCCAATCCTTATTTCCCGCACACGAGTCAGTGTTACCAAAGTGAGGTATTTAATTTCACGTAACTCCTTTCTTCTCTTATACTCATCACATTTCTCCGCAAAATTAACCATTTTCATCGCTAACTAAAGCAACGCGAGACAGACCTATCGAATACTTCCGCACCAAACGACTTATCCCAGAACCCCTAATTCATTGATTAAGAATTCTCGGATATCAGCATCACTCCTAACACTCCCGTAGCACTGACTGAGTGTGTCATTCTATAATTATAACGCCTTGCACCCTGATCATTAAAATATAATTAAAAAATACATGGATGTTCATTTATTTTTAATTACTTTTAGAGCTTTGTGCTTATGAGCATTCTAGGAACCCAGGCAAAAAAGTCCTACGCACCCCTATACATGTAGGTCAGCTAATATCAAAATGAGGTATTTAATTAGTAATAGTAGTAGCATTGAGTGTTCGGGTGCGTCGACGGCGTCGGTCATTCTGCACCACTGCTCACTCATTTGATTCAAATCGTTCATTCAAAGGGTCGTAAATGAGTAATTTATTTACATTAAATAAGCAGGAACTTTTATATTTTGCTAAACAGACCGATTTCCTTGAGAAATATTATCACATTATTCAGATTAGTAGGGTGGTCTCCGAAAAGGAATTCAAGGTCCCCCCCTATATTGAACCGTGTCCGCTCGTCACGGTGAATGAAAATTGAACTTTGTTTTTCCACATAAATATTTATTTAATAACGACCGCGATTTCGACGCACTGCGTCATCCTCAGGCGAGGAGTACAATGATAGATCGTCTTAAATACCTGACGGTCACGTCCGCTCGTCACGGTATTTGTCACACACTGTAAGGATATGTCGAATACTTAGGGGCACCTACACTCATCACACTGAGGAGCTTGCTTCTCTTCGGTAAAGAGAAAGCCATGAGTCAAAGGGCAGTGCCCTATCTGTAGCCGTGTTATAACTACTTCCTTCGATTGTTCCTGGCGGAGGAGGGCAATGCTGACGTTGTCGCCTTGATGCTTCGTAGTTTGTTATCGTTCGAAGTCCTCCACGACTCCCTCCACTATTCAAGTACAGCTTTTCTTAGCAACGCTCATAGGTCTTCGTGGGGAACTAGCCTTGATGTGTACTCTCCGTCACTTTGAGCTTCCTTGGCCAAGATGTCTGCTTTTTCGTTCCCAGCTACGCCCTCGTGTCCCGGAACACAGAGAAAACAAATATTTACTCCCTTTCTCATGACGGATAGCAGCATGAAGTGAATATCTTGAACACGATCTTAATTTCACGACATTTTTTTACTAGACTAACTATACTTTTAAACAAAATCAATCAATTTCTTTGGCAAACAAGTGAGCGCAAAACAGGCCCATCGAGTCTTTTCACACCAAACCTCCAACTCCGTAGCCCTGCATGAATCGATTAAGAATTCTGGGATATCACACAGTCGTCATGACATTCCCCCTTCATTAACAGTTTGTCCTTAATTGGAAAAGAAAAGATTTTTCGAAAAAGATAACTTATTTTTTAAATAATTCAGGAGGAGTCTTGCTTAATCCTCACGCATGCAAAAAAATAATTTATGTAGTAAATTACTTACGAAGGCACTCACAAGCACTGGAATACATGCAAGAAAAACTCTTGCACACTGTGTGTAAGGGTATGGCGACACTTAGTAGAAATGGCTTATCTCCGTGGGATAAAATGGCGCGCAGAAGTGAATTTCTACAAAATTCTAATGAAATTTCGAAACCGGGTTAGCAAGCACTAAAATTGCTCGGAAATTGACTACTGTCTGTCATTCTCACCCTACACATCCTCATGCATGCAGGTCAATTTAACTAGAACGAGGTATTAAATTTCACAATCCTTTTTCGCATAAGATTAATTATAATTATTCAACAAAATTAACCATTTTCATCGCTAACCAAAAAACGCGAGGGAGACCTAAAGAATCCTTCAGCATCAAACCTCCAATCCCGGAACCCTCGCTGGAATTGATTAAGAATTCTGGGATATCACGCCTCCCTCGTAACTTTCTCTCTTCATTAACAGTCTGTCCTCCTCTATTTATCCCCGCTCCCCCCCACCCCCGCTTCAACCTCCATGAAGCTCACACGGATAAAGAGAGTGGGGGAGGGAAAGAGAAAACCTTTTGCCTTTCGTCAGCCAATCCCCGCGTCATGCGTCTACCGGCAACAGCCCACCTCTCTCTCTCTCTCTTGATACCCTGCCGCCAACCCTATCTCTTTCCCCTCCCTCCCACACGCCGATATCCCTGGGGACAGCCTTTCACCCTTATTACGCAGCCTGTTCCATACTACTGAGTCCCAATTTCAACTCCCTTTTTGTCGACATGTTCACTTTCACCTCCAAAATCCCGAATCTAAGATATTTCATTCCGAGCACAAGAGCAGGCTTTATGTCATTAGCACAGCAAAAAAATACGCGGTACTTAGACATTGAATTATTTTGAAAAAAGGTTCATCAACATCTACATCTACATGATACCCCATAAGCCGCCTAAAAGACGTGTGGCAAGGGCTGTTAGGACACCAGCCGTTTGACGCGCAGCCTTCGTTTGTATTTTATTCAGTTCGCGGATTAATTCTTTCTGCAACGGATCCCATACGCTCGCTGCATATTCAAGGTGCGGTCGGACAAGAGCGAAATAGCACCTTTCTTTTACTTTCTCATCCGAAAATCTTTCCACAATACGCTTGACGAATCCTAATTTCATCAGGGCTATGCCGCAAATATTCTTTATATGTGTTCCCCACGTGAGGTTCGAGGTTACGGTAACTCCCAGGTACTTCACTTCATCTGTTGCCTTTATGTCAATACCATCCACAAGGTTGAGGGGTAACAGTAGTGCAAAGTAAGAAATACATTTTCTAAAAAGATAAGTAGTTGCGACTGGCCCCATATTTTTAGCATAAAATATATACAGCACTGCATTTACCAATGAATATTATGTTAGAGTAAGGAAATCCCACTTCCAAGAATTTTTTTAAACTAACACGGAGTATATATGGTATTGAAACTCAAAAACAAATGGCTATAAATTATCACCAACGTACTTCTTTAGCCCAAAGCCTCGGTTGGATAAGTGAGGGTAGAGATCATCCCAAAATAAGTAACACCATTGCGAATGTCTCCTTAAAACCAAAGTATTTTAAGTAATATCTGCACCTCACTCTAGCATCAATTATATCGGAGTGTTCGATACCTTGCTTGTGGGTAAATCCTCGTGTGCATGGCCGCTTTGGATTTGATGATGACGCTCTACTGTACCACTATCATGTTGAATTAACAAGCTTGTTCGCTGATAAGTTTAGTTCTGAGAGTAAGAGCAAGTATCATACAGCAAAAGGCCATATTACACCGACCATGTTTTAAATAAAGCTGGATGCAAGATATTAAACAATAAATAATCTTGAACAATGGTTCTGAGTCCTTTGTTCAACTCTCCTTTGGTCGTCATGTTCACTGTCTCATTCAATTCCGAAATATACGGGATTTAATTCTCAGCAGAAAAAGGTGTTTTCATGCAAGAAGAAAATAACATCGTTTAAATATGTATAAAGTTAAGCCCTGAATATAGTTTACAATAAACAGAAACGTTGGCTAAAACTTTTTTTCATAACATTCGTTGACCTACACTCCAAGAAATATTTTAACATGAATTAAACGAGGTCAAGATAAGGAGGAAAAAAATAATTATACTACGGAAGATCAGATCATATAAATGAAATAAGATAGATAGACTATAGAACAGACAGATTCAGAATGTCTTTTTTCCAAGATCAATAAGAGATTATAACGGCAGCAATAAAACCCATAAGTAGATTAGATGACTTGTAGTGTAGCCTACTAACTTATGTAAAACTTAATGCATGTTTCCTAATTTTATTATTCTTTCTAACAGCATATGGTAGTGTAATTTGTTAGTATGCGTGACGTTTTATGCACTGCGTGGTGTGCATGTGGGTGTCCAATTGCATGCTGCATGCTGGTGATTGATCACCCCCTGCGAAACACCCTAGAGGTGGCTAGCAGGGTATTATGTAGATATAGATGTAGGAGAGTACTAAGGACACGAACATGCCTCCATGCAAATGAAACTAATAGTTAGTAATAGATAAACGACAATTCAGCGTAGTAAGTGATTCATGCGTGAGTTATAATATGCTCAAAATTTCATGCACATAGTATTTGAAGATATGACAGAATACTTCCTACGCATGTAGAACTCATTTTATCTGGTCCGTGTCAAGCTATCCTAGAGCTCAACTATAGCTGGTAGTAGGGCCTTTTACTACGCACTGAAAAAACGACAATTTAAACCTATTGGTTCTGCAGAATATTTCCCTTATATTATCCATGTGATCGTTTCTACGATAATAATTAGCCTCTCTCAAAATATCTTGAACACCAGGGAATAAGTATTCTGCATGAAAAGCTACTCTGATGAATGAAGAAGGACAAGTTACGGAAAAGCATAATGAAGAAGGAAGCAGCAGCACACCTCCTTCATTCCGGTGTTTTATTGGCAATCTGCCGATCCCTTTTCATCACCCATTCACAACAAGATATTCATGCACCTGATTTTATCTTATCAGGATTTCAGCCCAACCGTCCTCTCCCTTCCCATATCTCAGATTCCCAACCTCTCTTCCACTTCCCCGTTTCATTTAAAACGCCATCAGACCTTCCTCCCCCTTGGCCCATTCTTATGCTTTCCGACCGTGACGCCAGCCCAACCCCTTCCTCCGCATTTAAGCCTTCTTTTGTTCTGCGGGATGAGTCCCGACCGGCGCTTCGAGGGAAGAAATGGCGGGAAGCAAGACTGGGGAATCGAAAGGATAAGCGAGGCGATGAAAGCAAAGGCAAAGGAGAGGGAAAGATAGATAGTAAGATCTACATCTACACAATACCCTGAGAGCAACCTCTAGGGTGTTAGGCAGGGGGTGATCAATCACCAACATGCAGCTTGCAAGAGGACCGCCACATGCACACTGTATGGTCATTGAAATATTACGAATAATATCAAAATAGTAATAAAAATGCTTATTACTCCATATTATTTACAAACAAAGACATAAACAAAATATCAGGAGCTTTATGTAACCTAGATGGCGGACCTGCGTTAAGGATACCATTGTGTTTCACAGTTTACAAAGACTGAATCTGTGTAACGTTCGTTCCGAATTAAATTTAGTTGTGATTCTCCTAGAAACAATAACGTCCGTAGATGGTATAATCATTTTGAAGATACAGGCTGCCTTTGTAAAGGGAAGAGCACGGGACGACCAATAGTTAGCGAAGAGACTGTTGAGCGAGTGAGAGAGTCGTTCACTCGTAGCCCAAAGAAATCAGTCCGGAAGGCTAGTCATGAATTAGAAATTCCTATTTCGACTGCTTGGAAAGTTTTAAGGAAACGCTAAGCCCTAACCGTTAACAGTTATTACAGGCTCTAAAGCCTACAGACCACGGATTACCTGCCAACTTCACCATGGAAATGTTGTTTGACGATGATGATTTTCTGGATCATGTTGTCTTCAGTGATGAATCGACCTTTCACCTCAGTGGACATGTAAACACTCATAATGTACGAATTTGGGGTTACTGTGCCACATAAGTTACACGGTAACTACAGACCAAGTCTTTGCAAACTGTGAAACACAAAACTCTTTCTGTTCACTTGTCGCCATCTTTGCTACTACCGCTTTCTAGCGGATCGCGGAAACATTTCACGCAAATAAGTATTACTGCTAAAAACATAACTGTTTGAGTTGCTCTTACATTTGACCTAATATTTATAACTGTAAGTATAATATAATAAAGCGTTAAAAACCCGATATTAATTTATAAACACCCGGTATTATAGTAATGGTTGCCATGCCAATGCAGCATCTCCCCCAAACAGTCGTCTCTTTCTATAAACTATTTCCCAAAGCAAAGTGTTGTATTTTAGTTGACGCGAATTTAAAGACAATAACAGTTCCGCAAGTTCTACCGTAACGACAACAATATTTGATAACTAATGATAAATATATGGGCAGCCTTCATTTCCTTGAGTTATGTAATCATGCGGACTTATCGCACGGTATTCAGAATTGAGGGTACCCAAGTCTCGTCTTAGCTTAGTTCTGCAAACACTGTATACTTCACAGTACACAGTGTACACTTGCGATTTCTACCCCCAAGACAAATCCTCCCCGTCTTATCCTCAGGCGCGTTATCACCTTCCCAACGACGAGCATCACCTTGCGGCCGCTCGCGTGTTGGAACGATGACGCGAAGAACCATATTCTGGGGGGGGAGGGAAGGCAGAGAGGGTGCGGGTGGGTCTGATAAAATATGGGTGGGTTCGAAAACGAAACGCAGCGCCAGGGTTTCTGGAAAGGGCTTGAGACAAGGAATGAGAATATTAAAAAGGCGAGAGAAAGCCAACCGGGCTTGGAAGAAGGGTGTCGAAAATAGGAGGGATGTACGCCCAGCATGGAAGGGAAAAGAGATAGAGGCTTGTACCAAGAAGAGTGCCACAATACGGTAGCTTCCTTCATCAAAGAAAACGAAATGCATTGATTGCGATTCCTTACCCACCATTAGAGTATTCACAATATACAAATTACTTGGTTTTTGAAATCCCACTTTAGACGAGTGACAGTGGTCAATTTTAACCCCATTTGGAAAAGGCCACATTGGCGCCCATGCGATGCCACTCCACGTGACGTCACAGGGACCTAGTTTCTATTCGAGTAGATAGGAGTTTTACATCGTGTGAGATTACCAATGCATGCACGAGCTACAGAGCTCAGGGAAACCTCTCTTAATAATCACCCATTAAAATGACCTAAGTTCGGAAAGTTTCCTTCGTTTGATAGGGGAATAATAATCCTTATTTGAGCTAAGCGCTACCTGCTAGCAGGGTACTCTGCTACCTGCTAGTACCCTGCGTCGTATCAGCGCTCAAAGCCTCGCCCCAAGGTCACCTCACACGGCGACAGCTGGAACCAGAAATACGTCACACGGACTTTTCCCAGCTTTCCTACTTAGCCGTCGTGTTTTCGCGCGCTTGAAAACTTTCACTTTTCGTTTAATCGCGAAAAATAGATATGGTCATTCACAAATCTGAAAGCGTGAAATACGTACTCCAGGAGTAATAATCTTTCGATTTAGGCAATACAAAAATAATAGGAAACCACCCTATTGTTCAAGTTATTTTAGGAGATTTATATCGACATATTGCCCGGCGAGCCAAGTCTACGGTGTTTGGCACGTGGTGATAACTCACCAGCATGTAAGAGAATCCCCACATCACACCACACGGTCATAAAAATATAACTTATGACAAAACATAGCCCACATTTTACGCAAATACATTCACTATCTAGACCAAGAGTCTTCCAACCGCGGCCTACCCGCTGATTTCTTGCGGACCCTAGAAGGTAAAGAAAATATTGTACTGCGCCACAACAATATAAAATATGTATCGACACACTCGTCAAAAATAAGGGATGTCAAAAATCGCTAGAAAAATTGATTGAATGAACTAATTAACCAAAAAATATTATTTCACATAAATATTATAAGATTTTTTAAAATTTTATTGATGTAGTGTTTAAGTGAGGTCGATCAATGTGGCCCTCCGGACGATGTAAAATCGATGTTTGCCCCTGCAATAAAAAAGGTTGAAGACCCCTTATCTAAGCAATCGAACAACTGCTTACGAGTAAATTTTGCGTACCGCTAGTTTCGCCTATGAGGAGAATAGTAAAGGTCTACTGAGAGAGTACGCGAACAAAGAATTCGGGGACTCTTTAGTCCCGAAATCGTCTACTCCGCCGTGGTACAACTTTTTGCGAGGGATATAGGTGATCAGGCACCTGAATACAAGTACATATTGCCCACCACTACTTTTGCCTACGCGGGGAATTTTAAAGGATTACCGTGATGGGATATAGAGACAAAGAAGCCTGGGATACGAGGCGGAAGGGGGTATACTCACGGAGATCAAACATTGGAGCGCCGTGGAATTAAAAGAGATTAGAAACTCCGCCGGCCGTTGTGCAATAATTATAGGGAGGGAAACAGACGCCTCAGCACAGACGAATGAATAAAGAAAGCTCCCTTCTCTCCGAAGGAAGGCAGAGGGCGTTGGCATTCATTGATTGGGAAAAACCTTCAAGGGAAGGTAGGGCAAAGGAGAGAGGGAATCCATTGACCGGCAGCGGCTTACGCTAATTAATTCCTTCCCAAATTAAAGGCTTCTACGTCTAGCGCAGGTGAATCTATACTTCCGATTGGTAAATGGCTTCCCACGTCCACGGAAAATGATTACCGCATCGATTTTTGGAATTTATTCTGTTAGGAATAAGATCAACCTCATGATTAATCAGCATGATGAAATATTCAAGTTTTCTCGAGTCTTTCCGCCATCCGCCATATGGAACATTGAGGACACTATCTACACAGTACACTAAATGCTGGCCGATGAGCATTACGAGGTATTTATGAAAATTAACGCTTCTCAAAGTAACTTACTACTTCTTCAATTGCAATACGAGAGATATATGGGCCGTGCTTCTCTTTCCTTAAGCAACTATAACTCATTTCGACATTTGAAGAATCACAACAGACAGCAGTCCTTCGAATCATAAATTTAGAGCTTCATATCCATAGTAAAGTATTGGTAATGAAACTACGCCGTTATTTAAGCCACTTAAACCGTCTTTGATGACAAAAAGGTACTCCATGGAAAATTATAGATTTACAGAAACAAAAGTAGTTTGCTTATATTTTGACACATATTTGAGAGAGTAGGAACATGATTACAAGGACGATCTATGCCGACCGTAAAATAGATAGAAATGTTTCATTCAACCTAATTATTTCATACTCTCTGCTAAAAAAAAGGCTGAAAAAAAAATACTTTTATTTAATTCAAATTTCATTCCTGAGCTGTTAGCCATAACGCAACATATCATTGGAGCGTAAAAATGTAAAACATCCATCACTTTCAAAGGTTAGATAATCGCCAAGGGGATGGCGGACACTTGCAAAAGACGAATACTACGCCATAAAAGTAATCAGACACATTAACTAGAGAAACGATAAGAAAATTTCATTTACGAAAAAAAAATTGAAATAGCTGCGGGGAAAAAAGCAGGAATAGTAACAGAAGACTCACATTCATAATAATTCTCTTCGTTCAAGACAAATCGAAGGCCTTTCAAATGCATTCCGGATTTAATTTCAATCACTGGGATAACAGAGCGCACAGTGAGACCCACAAAGTAATTACTGATCCAGAAGAACGGAAAAATCGTACAATCTAGCTCCATCTGTCTCTTCCATTCCTGAGTAGACCAGGGATTTCAATTCAATCACGTGCCTCCGAAGGAACCTTGGTTAACCAACGGACATTTAGTGCGAGGAAAAGATTCCCACGAATGAATCACAAACACTGCCATTAATTTGCTACGGAGAACTAATGAGTGTACTCCACTGGTGTAAACCTGAAAAATAGGAGCTGACGCATTTCAGAAAAGAACTTCCACATATAATCAACATCCCTGTCACGCAATTTTACTCGATTCCATATTCATTACAGACCTTTTATTATGTTCAACTATGTACCACGCGCTTGTAAAACTACATGAAGCCAAATCAGGTCTAATTTAGACAGTTTTAATCACTAGTTACGATACGTCGCGACCTAATGAATGAAACATTGGCCATGGTTAGCGTTGGTCCTGAGTGATTCATAGTCAAAAATTACTTACGGGACAGATAATTTATACGGGTACATATCCCACTCTCAATGGTCTCAAACGGCACCCAAATTCAAATACTTAGCACGCAAACGGCAGAAACATAGACAGGATGTTTAAGGAGGCATCTGAAATACTTCAGGAGGTGGTAGCTAATTTCTGAAGCATTTTCTGTACATAAACATGGGGTCGCAGGTTTTGTTACAGGGCTATGGCAACGCAAACATTATTGGATGCACTCTGTAGTTTTCATGAAAATTTTTTTCTCGGGTATTCAGCGTTTTCGTCATTATATGTAATACTCTGGTTTTTTAAAGTTGGACGAAGAAGCGCGTTTATAATTGTCTGAAACAATTTTTCTCAAAATGGGTGAGATTTCACAATCGTATAATCGATTTTTGCTCAAAGCTCTGGTTCAATTAAGCTCAAATATTAATTGTTTCAGGAAATTATAATCACAATTTTTGTTCAACCTTAATTATAAAATGTCCTAAAAAATGCAGAGTATTAAATAAAACACGATTGAATTTCAAATTTCATGACTTCAAATCCAGATTCCTATGAAGTTTAGGACAGTGATGGCTCGGGGCCAAGGAGATATCCAATTAATCGCAATACCCTGTAGGATTTACTTACTCAAAAACAATTTAATGACACAACTAGTTGCTATTATACATCATTTATCATATATCACCATATCATTTTCGAGTTCTCAGTCCCATTGTATTGGTAAATATGCAATGATCGGGGTGCAATATTGATGACCGTAAGGAAGGAATGGGTACTTATGGAGTGACATTGCATTATGAAACAGTTCCCACCACATGTACCTTGGTACCTACACGATATGTCGCAATATGACGCCGACACATCGAACTAGCCGCATATACGTAGGCCACCCTTGAGCAAAGAGCAATTCCGTAAGGGAAACGTACGCACATAGAAATATCCATCGGGGTACATTTATTTCCCTAGATATGAGGCCTCCATGCGTGCTGCACATATTTCTTCCCATTTCTATTCACCTTGCATCTTTTGAGGTGCCCCCCCCCCCTATTTCGGAAGCGAGGCACCATCTCGGACCACCCTCGACGTCATCTCAATGGTCTCCGTGCGATAGAGGGGCCAGGGGTGGAGATAAGAGAAGCCGCGGAGATGCAGAGGGGGATCTAGAGTGGGGGTCGAGGGTTGGCCCGGGGCGAGATGTGTATGGCAGGGGATGCGAGCCTCGTCTCCTTGGAGATGATTGTCGAGATGGCTCGCGAGGACATCCAGCGCAGATCAAGGGGCCATGGCGCCAAGTGGAGAGCCAACTCACAATGGGACAACATCTACATAATACCCTGCAAACCACTTGTGAGGCTGCTTACAGATAACAACTCAGCCTACATGCCCTATGCTACACGTCCTAGAATGATTTCCTACATCTAGAAGATCTGCATCTACATAATACCCTGCAAACCATTACTTAGGCTGCTTATAAAGACATTTTTCATACCATAGTATTATTATTTCACATTGCTGCGAGTAGACTATTGCCTGGTGGCAGCATTAGATGTATACACATGAATAACAAATGTACCTATCTAATACAATCTTTAGAAACAGAAAAGACACCCATAGTAACAAATAATACATTAATTCTAATCTCATACTACTAAGAATTTAACATTGTCTCAATAAACCAATTTTAAAGAATCCATTAAATACATTAATTTTAATATAATACAACTAACTAATGACCATTGATCCAATTAACTCAATTTCACACTCTCCCTTTTAAACCACTCTGTAATTAACCAATAAGTGACGAATACTTCTTCCTAAACATTTTCGAATTTGCTGGGAAGATCTTAAAAATAACTTCACGTAGGTCGTTCCACTCCTTTATTCCTCTATGTAAGAAGGATTTTTTCAAAATGTCTGTTTTCTGCTTTTTTTTTAACTTAGGTAATTTTGAATTTATGATCTTCCCTTCCTATGTAGCAGGAAGAGTCCAGCTTCAGACCTATTTCTTTCCAACCCCGCTCTTTTGTAAAGGCTTTGTACACCTCGTATAGCCTATTTATTGTTCTTCTCACTTTTAGAGGTTTCCATCCTAAGCTCCCTAGCACAGCTGATACACTTTCCCCCCTTACCATATTACCATACGCTACGGGTCCCTTACAATATTTTCGTACATCAAGAAGACCTACATCCACATAATACCCTGAAAACTACTTCTGAGGCTGCATATAGGGAATTTAACTTCCCATATGTCCCTGCTACGCGTCCCGTACAAATTTTCCCTACATATAGAAGATCTACACCTTCAACATCCCTGCAAACCACTAGTGAGACTGCTTACTGGGAATTTTTCATCCCTCGTGCCTTATGCTACATGCCTCCTAAAATACTTTTGTAGAATGAATACTACTCCGGAAAAGAAAGAGAACTTTTGACAGATTCTTAATACTTTCGAAAAAGGTTATTCGGGCTTCCAGCCGGGTGGTCTCCCTCCATTCTACCGACGTTTCGGAACACGAGTCGGGTTCCATCCTCAGGGCTAATAGTGAGTGGATGAAGTTTGCAAGCTTATACAGTCTTCAATTGGTTGTAAGGTCTAACGTGATTGGCCGGGAGGCAGCCAATCGTATTTTCCTAAGTGCCGGTTTCCATACATTACTAAGTGAATACCCGGCGTCACGTTAGAGGGTGTTACTTGTCAGCCGGATCTCGATGGATTCCTTTACCAGTCTTTCCCAGAATTTAGTCTCCCGCCATAGAATTTTCACGTGGTCCCACTTCACCCTATGGTCGGATTCAGTGGCGTGTTCTACAACCGCGGATGGGTGTCTCATATGTTCTTTGGGGTCTGTCCAACATGCGTGGATGCGAGACGGCAAAATTGCCCCCGTTCTAATTTCGTACATGCATTCGCGCAATTCCACGCCATTTTTGAAATTAATGCAACTCTAACCTGCGCAATTCCGTGCCCCGTGTAAAACGGCCTAAAGAACAACATTACAATGACGACCCAAAACGACCCTTATATGCACAGAAATATTTTACTGAAAATAACGGTTTCATACCCTCTACAAACCGAAAATAAATAAAAATATTTGTGAGGATGGTGAACCAAGGGAGACAATTCATCTGGGGGCTCAATGCGATAATCCGATAACTAGCTAGAGATCAAGCAACTGCACAGCAACATGGAGGGAAGCATCGATACGGGCCTGTACGCGACACGGTGAAGTGGCGGGGAAGATGGTCGGTTGCATAGAGGGCGCGATGAGGGTATGAGTCACGTCACATGGATGACTGGCTACTCGATATCCTCACCCCCCGACCTAACCCCGGGCGTGTCGAGGGGTAAGAGGAGTGGGGGGGAGGTAGCTCACGCTCTGGAATGGGCAGACACGGGACACGTGCGTGAGGGGACTTGATTGAAGTGAGTGAAACGGGGGTGAGAAACACGCGGGGGATTTGATGACGGGTAGATGGAAAAAAATTATATCCCATCTACTCCGCTCCCACGCGCCCGCAAGGAAAGGCCTATATGTGTAAGGGGGGGGGGGGGGGTTAGTGGCGTGAGAGTTGAGACGGCGATACAACACACGTAGTCACGCCGGCGAGAACAGCAGGGTGGGAATGAAGTAGCTGATATCTGGAATCACACTTTACCCTCAAGTCATACCCTGCTCAACGCGCACGTAATCCAGAAGCGTAGGCGAGCCACTGCGGATAAGGGCTGAGATATATAAGAGTATGCTAATGAAAAGGCACCGCAAGTAGCTGCCTAGGAAAGCATTAAAGCTCTGAAAATGATTGATGCAAGTAGAATGCAAGGTCCAATTTTCATTGCCTTCATATAAGACATCTCTTGATGCAGAAGATAGATGAAAATATGCTCCGAAGATAACTCAATAGTACTAATGAAAAACTCCTCCACTTTGCGTTGGTTTTTGATAATAAGGAAAAAATTTAATAAACAAGAGCGTAAACAAATTTATGGATCAAATCTATAATACCAAGGTACAATACATTAAAAACTAAAGGACGAAAGTTACGTATAAATGAAAGCCCCATCAACAATGGTATAATTAAGATAAAAAATGTAGAAAAATAAGAGGGAATACACCGAGTGCAGGCAACGATAAAACACAGTATCTAAAGCGATATCTGGAAACACACTTAAGTAGAAGGACATATGGCTCTATCCCCCCACATTCGTAAATGTTAAGTGCAACCAGGCAACTGAGGATAATCCCGGAATCAAAAGAGTAAGGTAACGGAAAGGCGATGATGGTAAATACCAGAAATGTATTACCTATAGCATTGAAAACGATTTATATTTGGCGCAGTGAGCAGAGTACTGACTTGGTTTCCCACTTTAGAAGTCTCTTGCTCATTATAAGATTGATACGATAAGGTTTACTTTGGAGAACCTTAGAGCAAAAACAAATAAAATCGAGGTCAAAAATTGTATTATTTAACAAACAGATAAGAAATAAATCAAGGCATACAGCAAAAAGTGGGAGAGTTTAAACCAACGAAAAAAAACTACCCTATAATTAAAAAATAATGTAATACATACGGTAAATATCAATGATTTATATACATACCAATGTTGCAACTACTTTGAAGATTTATATATCGTAACAGGGAGGAATTCACAGCGTGTATTCACCAAATGCCGTAGCATTAAAAGTGTTATGTAGTACCTCATTTTACCCTTCAAACACACAATTCCCTGTATGAGCACTAACCTTTAAATGGTTTCTAGCCACTGAGGATACCTGGAGATACGTGCATGCGTGGCTTTGGGAAAGCGTGGACAGATACTGCCAAAAAAGATAATTTAATTGAATGAGGTAGATGGGTAACGCTTCCTGCCGAATATTCAGTTCAACCTTTGCCTTATGAAGCATCGTATGCATATTTACATAATATATGTTACAAATGTGCCCGGAAGAACAAATCTGATTTAAAAGTACAAGCTCCTACTTGGATCAGTTTCTAAAACAGAGGATTTTGTGGATAAGGATAAATCAGATGGAGACATAAAACAACATACACAGATTAACGGAGTCTGGAATTTTCATCGCCATATCGTCACAAAGCTATGGCATTACTCGCTTAAAATACACAATAATTAATTACTGCAATGTTTCCAGTGTCACTTCTCGTTTTCGTAACTTATCACTCGTTACAAATTCTTCCTATACTGTACATATTATCAAGGTACACCCAGTAGAACTGTCAAAATTTACCTTCATCAGAATTCAACGGCAGTGTTTTATCTGATACCAAATGTTAACATTTAATAGGAGTAATATCGACAAAGAAATATATAAACTGAATGTTTTAGATGAGGACTGTTTTGAACAAGCAATGCGTCGTGACATAAGAAAATATACGACCCCGGTCAATGAAGCGATGTATCCTCTAAATATAATTCAAAAAGAAAGATCTGGAGCTTTCCCGGCATAAAAACTAAACAAGGTTTTCTCTGGTTTCCAGACGGGTGACATTTTCAAGTCTTTCCATCGTGTCGGACCTCGAAACGTTTGGACACTCTCACCTGGCTGTAAACGCGAGCAAACCCTTATTCAATTACTGGAACAGTTTCGCTGCTTCATAAATACTATACTCCCTAAAAAAAAACTCTCTATGTACCTCCAAAGGACAACAGAAACAAAGCATCAAACTGTATCTATGGATCTGTTGGGGGTAGTAGACGCCGCGGAGATGTTTTTTCCTTCCTTCTGCCACGCGCAGGCAGGTTCTACAGCTTAACATTTTCCCTCCGCAGGCAGTTTCGGTCAAGGAAACTCCGAAAACACACAAAGGAGGTTCCAAGAGTGGAGATGCAGACTGTGGGGGGCACAGGACAGGAGTGGTGAATACGGAAGAGGGCAGTGACAGCGGTTTTTTCGAGATCGGAAGAGTTTGGTCGGGACAGACGCAGAAAGGGAGTCGGTTGTCAATGGGAGGAGGAGACGGGGGAAGGACTTCGCAGGACGGGCAATTTTCGGTAGTTGGGACAAAAAGATGAAGCCCAGCAAACAGCAAACGTAGTGTTGGGGAGGAGTGGAGCCATAGAAAGACAAGGAGGGGGAGCGCGGGGAAAAAGGGTTGGGACTTGGGAATCGGTGGGGAGGTGGACACTGTTAAGGGGTGAGGGAAGAGAGGGGAAACTTAAAATAAAGGGTGGAAAGGGGTGAGTGAGTTACCCAAAGGATATAAGGGGGTGGGGGTAGAGTTCGGCGCAGAGTGATTGGTGAGAGAGAGACAGAGAAGCAAGCGGGGTGCTTTTAGTTAGATGAAAGAATAAAAAAAGGAAAGATAAAAAGGATGAAAAAATTCGAACTCTTATCTAGACGAAAGACGGAGGTTTGAAGCAAGGGCGAAGGCGACGCGTCGCGGCAGCGGTGCCTCCGTATCGAAGTCGACGATGCGCAAATCATCCTTTCCTTGCCAACATTTCGGCTCGCTAAACTTGGACATTGTTCGATAGATGCGTCGAGGTGTATCGCGGACAGACGTTGGGAGTTTTGAGGAAGACAAAGACTCGTCTTTTTTATTCGCGGCAATGTTTTGGGCGACATCTGAGCTATTACCCCCCCAGCAATTAAAGAATCTCTTCGAAATGCGCTGTGAGGAAATGCAGAAAGAAAAAGAATGATCCAAGAATCTGAGAAACTTATAAACTGAGCTGCAACTTAAGAAAGCTCAGAAAGAAAACCTTTCCCCGTAAAGTTTCTCCAGCGGTGACATTAAGGCTTCACTAACATTCTATCTTCGAGATACGACAGTACTCACTTTGCTATCAAATAAATTGCCACTTAGTAAAGCACTTTAGAATTATCAGCTAAATAGTTACTCGAATTATCGGTGACTAAATATGGGTAGTTCGGGAAGCATATTATGTTCCAATGTGAAAAATATTAATGTTAAACACTAAATCGATATGTTTTGTATAGCCAACATATTCTTGGATAAACAAGATGGTGGTGAAGCTCATCATGTCAGCAATTAAGTGCCAATCGTAGTGATAAATAACGCTACGCTAATATTTACTCTTCATTTCCGTACCTGACTATAGCAAAAATTTCAACAGACGGTTTAAGCTCCTTTCCATCTAATTATTTCTAACTTTTCACTATTTGTTATTTTCATGGGTAATTGGTGTTTGTAATTTTTCTTCTTTTTTCTTATTTAATAAACCAACATAATGGTCAGAGGCCAGGGCAGATCCAGAATTTTTTCCTGCGTAGCACAAGGGCCGCACAGGCACACGGTGTTCTAATATATGAGATTAAAACAACATATACCAATTACTGTACGAAATATTCTTTACTTTAATATAAAAGTTATTAATATGTAAGTAAATGATTGAGGCTCCGAAATACACAAAACGAAACGAGCTTAATGATAACCCTATTAATTTTTTTTCTATTTTTTAAGCGTCTGGGGGTGGGGAGGACCTGCGCCCCCCCCCCCCCCCCATAAATCCGCCTATGGCCATAGAGTAATATTTTGCGTAGCATTTCAATGCATTTTCATTTAAAAAATTTAGAGAAAATACTAATAACTGCAAAACCTGAAACATAGCTACTGCACATGTATGACTAGGTTAACGGACAATTTATGGCAATGTTAGTAGAGGAGTGACAGAAACCCATCACTTATTCACAATATCTCAGCCTCTTATTGCCCAACGAATCATTAGAGAAGGGGCAACAAAGAGCCTATTATTAATGACGATTAAACCAATTAAAAATACTTATACTTAAATTATGACTGAAATTAGGCGTATTAGTGACTATTTTATCATATAATTTCAACATAATTATCGAAACTCACATAGGAGGTAATCACATTTCAATTCCAAGTCGTATGCGTGAAGGAGTTACGCACTCAAATGGAGGGCAGGTCAAATCAATAACACGGTATGAGGGGCAGCGTAGATACAGATATAGTTTACTATTACTATTCCGCGAGTTGAAAGTGTAAAGGGAGGTTTGTAGACACCAGCCGTTCATAAGTAGGTATTATGTAACAACTAAAATAGTAAGGCATGCTTCATATGATGATCTGATATGGTAAAGCCAAGCATATCGCAAAGAGAAGTACTTCTTGCATTCTCTAAAGGCACACACGCTGTTGTTATCATACGACTGTAATATCATAAATATTGGCTGAATTTTTTTTTTACAAAACGTATTTATTTATTTAATCCAGTCCAAAAACAGCACGAGGCCAATTACAGAGGACTCACAATAACAGGAGAAACAATTTAATAATATTAAGCAACGTAACCAATAATGAACAAAAAATATTCAACAGTATTTACAAATAAATAACAAAGAATAGTAAATTTCATCGGGTGGTGTGAGAAATAGGGGGAAAATTACGATAGTTATGGTACAAGATGGAAGAGGGATGAAAAAAAGGATCAAAATTTGGGACACATTTGGCATAGGAGTTAATGGACTCGTCGTGCGCGAAGGAACACGAAGCGGAAAAAAAGAAGGTCAGATGATCTGTATTTGCCATTAATGACATTTAAGAAGAGTCTCCGGTCATAAAGGATACGGCGATCAGCTAAAGTTGCAATGCCAAGAGAGGATCTAATCTTACTGAGGGAGAAGTTACGAAAAGGAAAGTGGCGGTAGCGGACAATAGAAAGAAAACAAATTCAAAGGGCGTTCTAGGAATAAATGGCTCTAAATATATCAAAATGGCAAGTTTTTACTGTTGTGAACAATTTGCTCATCAACAGAAGTTTTGTTCATTCTGTTCCGTTGCCTAAGTACGAAAATTCCTCGGTTTTTTGTTCTCAATTGCCCAGCGAAAATTTTGTTTTAGAACTCACAATATCTCACATTATTTATTGAGTCACCATGAGGCAAAAAATCGACAAGCACTACACCTTTCCTGTCCCAAAACACCGATCCAGATGCAGCCAATAGTGGCTGTCAACACAGGCGGCAATTTTCTATGACGACGGCAAACAAAAGCTTGTTGTTCAAAACGAAAGTTATCTTAATATTAACGGAAATTATTGGGAAAGGTATTGATTGGGTGGGCTTTCATTTAAAAATAAAATTTTTACAAACCCTTCCTGGACTTTTTACATATATTTCAAAACGATACTCACAAAAAACGCACCTACAGACATAGATTAGTTATCCTCGACACTAAGCAGCCGCTCGTGAAAAAAATAGTGATTCACTTACTTATTAGAAATACATTTATGCTGCTCAAATCCATTCCCGCTCTAAACTCCCAAATTCCAGCGGCCAGGATGACGACTTATGAGCAAGCGTGAAGAGCTTCCCATTCGAAAATTTATTACGTTGATCAAGAATTTATGGAAAAACGATACCGCAAGCATGTGTGTTTTTTTAATGGATCGCGGATCCCGCTGAGAACCAATAAGTCCTCTGGAGTAAAAAAAGCATCCAAAAAAAATAAGGAAAATAAACAGCAGAACGTTTGAACGGACTCGGCAAACAACTTGCTGTCCACCATAATTTCCGATGGAATGGCTTATTTTGCGCAAACCAACACAGAGACACAAAAAAACGATGAAAGAAGCATCATAACCAGTTGGTAAAAAAAAGTAAAACATTATATATAAATATTTAGTACAAGTATAGAGTGAGAAATTTTATTTTGAAAAAGAAAACTGCTGATTTATTTAATAGAGCAGTCGTGTTGCAAAACAAAATCGTGAAACATCGTCTAAAAACATTTTTATGACCACTCATTGTTCGTGGCCCTCAAATTATTGCCAATACGGTATTTGAATTTATTTAGTTCATTTATTCCATACCACCGAATACAACACACATTGGCAATTTTACATAGGGGTGTTCAACAAATTTAACGATTACACTCACACGAACAAACATGCCCTGTATAAGGGCAACCTACCCAGGTGAGACTCGAACCCGCAACCTCTTGCTTTGAAGGCAATTAATTAATAGTCGGTAAATGTTTTATACCATAAGTCGCAATTTGCCGAGTGTATCTGATAAATATAAAAATATAATTTTAGGAATGAGTCGAGCATTGTCACAGGTGGACCAAGATTAACTTTATATAGACGTTGCCGAATCTATATTGGGACAAAAATATTAAATTTACTTCCCGCTGCCATTAAAAAAAGTTAATTCGTTAAAAAAATGTCGAAACTTGCCAAAGACTGCCTTTTTTCTCAAGAAAAATTTTAACATAATTTTGATGATATTTAATTGTGAAAGTATTTATGTACTAGTAGCTGCGTTTATTTTTATGGCACACATTTTTGTAATTTGCGGGTAGCTCAATTCTTGTCTTACACCTTGGAGACCACCCAATTCTCCATCCCCTTTGCTGTTACCATTTTTTTATAAAAATTTTCGGGAGTAAATAAATAATTATAAGTATTACTTCAAACCACACAATGAATGCCTCGGAATGCACGCAATAACGACTTTTTATAAACACTTTTCGTTCAGACTAAAACAGACGAACTGAGGGGATGAAATGAAACTCAAATAAAGGCGTGCGGGATACGAACGGCGTTGGAATTGCTCCGACAGCAAATGGGAAGGAAACACTATTCGCGTATTTTATAACCACCTCGTTTGTACGGGAGGGTAGCGGTTGGAAAGGTCACTAGGATTGAAATGAAATCTCCGCGCGGGTGCTTGTGGGAATGGTCACGTGAGGGATGAAACAGAGGCAGGGAAAGGGCGAAAGGGACTCCAATCAGAATAAAATTCGAACTTTTACAAAACTTTCATCTCTGCCCCCCATTCCTATCGTAAGAATTCCATTGCAGATTAAATTTTTGGTTCGATTCGCTTGAGTGTTAGTATATGATCGATGACAGTTTTTATAGTAATAGAGCCATTCCATCAATATAAATGCAGGCTTCTATGAATAGCGTGGAGTCACCATCACGCATATTTATCAAAAAAATACAAGTTGTATGGCAACTTGAATTGCACAGGCCAACAAAATAATTTTGCTTGAAAACTTTTTTATTTTAATAGCTGATCTTCATAGATTTTTATGTGCCGAATCCAAAACTGTTCCTAGTTTTTTTGTATCAGTTTCAAAGCAATATGTATTTTAATATTTAGTCTAATACCCCTGTAAGGTATATAGGGAAATCAATGAAACACTGTGTTACATCATAAAATGGTTTGTATTTACTGTTCACTGCATCGTGATAAAATTGTTTGTATTTACTACAGCGTGATAATACAGGGTTCACTTGTCAACTGGAATTAGTCTACATTTTCTTTCTCTTTTTTCCTTGAAGCTTTTTGTGTAGTTTTTTCCACGATGAATCGCTAGCTGAACTTCTCGGTGAAGTACCAACAGTAATCCACCTTTATCTTCGTTCATTAGACCTACTTTTTCAATTTTATTATAACTATAAAAAAGCTGTTAAATTCTAAAAATATTGCTTGATTTCATAAATTTAACATTAAAATGTGAATAAATGGTTGCTGATACAACTTTAAAACCCTCATATTTGGATTCAGCACCTTAAAAAACATAAGAATAAGGTATTTTCAGTAAAAAAGTTTTTTCATTGTTGGCCTAGATTATTTACTGATTGGCCTATTATAATATTCTAACCAAATGTCATTCTGAAGCTAACGCAGTTTAAATAAAACTCCAATAATGACCAACCTGGCTGCGTAGTCGTCTAGCGGGTAGACACTTTGGCTGCCAATCGAGGAGTGCCGAGTTCGATCCCGGTGAGTCCTTCGGACAATCCCAAAGGAAAATATTCGAAGTGCGAGTTGGCCCAGGGATAGTAACTGACCCCTCCAACCTGAATATTTCACGTTAGAACCCTTGTGGCCTAGTCCTGGGAGAGCTCTAACATCACCTAACCATATCAATCTTCGTGTTAAACATTGAGATAGCGAGTGAGTGAATGACCACACTTTCGAGCTGAAGGAGGGCAATCAATTTTCAAATGTCTGCAGTCGGATGAATAAAAGGCACATAATATTGAAGATTTCTTTATTTTGAGGTGATTTTGAATAGGGTGGTTTCCTATTATTTTTTATTGCCTAAATTGAAAGATTATTACTCCTGGAGTACGCATTTCACGCTTTTAGATTTTTGAATGACGATATCTATTTTTCTCGATCAAACGAAAAGTAAAAATTTTCAAGCGTGCGAAAACGCGACGGCTAAGTATGAATGCCGGGAAAACCCCGTGTGACGTCATTCTCGTTCCCGCTGTCGCCGTGAGAGGTGACCTTGGAGCGAGGCTTTGAGCACTGATACGATGCAAGCTGCTAGCAGGTAGCAGAGTATACCTTATCAAACGAAGGAAACTTTCCGACCATAGGCAGTTTTAGTAGGTGATTATTAAGAGACGTTTCCCTGAGCTCTGTGCCTCATGCATGCATTGGTAATCTCAGACGATATAAAACTCCTATCTACTCGTATAGAAACTAGGTCCCTGTGACGTCACGTGGAGTGGCATCGCATGGGCGTCAATCTGGCCTTTTTCAAATGCGGTTAAAATTGATCATTACCATTCGTCTAAACTGGGATTTCTAAAACCAAATAATTTGTGTATTATGAATACACTAATGGTGGGTAGCAAATCGCAAACAATGCCTTTCGTTTTATTTGATGAAGTAAACTACCCTATTTTTTTATTAGAAACTAATATATCCGACATTTTTCTACGAATATGGTCATTCTGCTCTTGGTCAGGATTCTACGATAAATATTGATACGACCGTATCTTCTGGGCATTCAATGTGTAGTTTCTGGTCTAAGGACGACACTTAAGCCGGGAACACTGACAGCATCTTTAGGTCAAGAAGAACTTCTTTCGTCCTCTGATAACCAAAAAAGTTAGTTAGTCCTGAAAAAACGATCGTTACGAAGTTCAGAATGAAGTTTTTCAGAACTGTGGCTCAAAATGTCAGTCGACCTGTGCACTAGCCAAATTTAAAACCCCTCCATCCACTGATTTCTTCTGGTTTCCCAACACTCGTCCTCGTTCTTATCTCTGCGTCTTTTCCTCCTCCATATCCATTCGCACTCAAAAGCAGCTCCCCTTTCGGTGATCGAGCGTGCAGCCAACTGGGAGCACACACACATAAAATAAAAAAAGAAGGGGGACGAAAAGCGTTGATGAGGTAGGGAGACCATGGCAACGCTCGCAATGAAAACGCATCCAGCAAAACGAGCGCGTTGATGAAAAATGGAATGGAACCTTTTGGAGAGTGAGTTGAAAGGCAGCGGATAGGGTGGGGAAAGGATAGAACGGAGTTTGGCATGGGGTGAGGGTAGGACGTGGGAGGGACTTGAAAAAATAAATTCGAAAAAATGAGTGAAACAAAAAAAGGTTTTGGGACATGGAGGGAGGATTGGGAAAGGCAGTAGGAGGATGGAGAATCGCTTTCTGGATGAACGACATGGGCGGGGCAGGACCACAAGCATTTTAAGCCGGAAGCAACAGAGATATTGCTTAGAGCCCTGAAGCGAAGGAGCTTTTAACATATGTGACACGAATGAAGGGCATTCTGCATCTGTTGGTCGCTTGCTAACGGCGGGGTACTACAGTGTATGCTCAGGTTAAGCAATTTTATTCGCAGAGCAAAAGCGAAACTTGGTATGAAACCAATAAAATATTTACTAATCGACAGGGCTTGGTAAGTTTTGAATGGACAAGGGCTTGCAAAACATAGAGATTTAAAATGTCATTCTTCTCTCGTACTGTTAAGGATAGCAACGTTGTCTTAATTGATAGGATTGATGGCGTCGCTGGCTAGGATCACTCATACATGTTTTTTTTCATAGTTCTAACCTTGCATGTATTTGCTCTAGGAATTACTAACCATTAGCAAGTTTTCTTTATGAATAAGTATTTATATCTTGCTAGTATGTGTAATATTTCTATGACCGTACTGGGTGCATGTGGCGGTCCTCTTGCATGCTGCATGTTGGTGATTTGTCACTCCCTGCCAAACACCCTAGAGGTGGCTCGCAGGGTATTATGAAGATGTAGATGTAAGTGTTGCCTTAAAAGTAGTCTTAGCAGTCAAGACCCCGGATTGGTTCTCTTTTTTACGTGTTACCTAATTAAATTGGACTCAATATGTTACTTGAATCGTTTCCACTAGCATAAGTCTTGAGGGTAAGCCTATAAGGCTACACATTGCGGATTCGGATAGGAAGGACGATGGTGAATCGCTTTCTGAATGTACAGGGCCAGACTAAAAGCATTTTAAGTCGAAAGCAACAGATATACCGCTTAGAGCAAGGAGTATAAGAGTTTTTAACCTTTATTTATTATAGTATTCTAGCGATTAAGGTAGGTTATCATGGAGTATTAAACAAGTGATCTGGGAGCCTCCCTTTCCTTCCAGCGCTACCTTTCGCACCGTAGAGAGCTACACTCCAGATCAAACTTCACTAACCTTTTCTTTAAACTCTTACATAACGATCCTCTCAGAAGCTCCTACCTGTTCATGAACGCCTCCTTTGCTAGTACAATTCGCTTCCTGGTGTCCTTGCTACTGTGTCCGTTTTCCTCTAATTCCCCACCTACTCACTACACTCCCCCCCTACCTTCTTATACCCATTCGAATATTCTAAGAAATGAAGCCGTTTCAAGCCTCAGGTCTATATTTCTGGACTGTGTGCCTATTCTTAAGAAATTTCTACTTCACACTGTGATGTAAATTTCCCAATGACCATATTTCGTTAACTAAAGATAATGTCTACTTTATTAAAAATTTCACGCTGAAAAATGGGTACGTTATTTTGTGTTGTAAATCCATGCAGATGTGAACCAAATTCTCCAAAAATCATGAAAAATATACCGAAAGCATTTGGTCAAAGGAATATTGTGTTTTTTATTCCATAAAAATCATACAACTGCAACACCACCTGCTTAAGTTCAAAGATTTTCGGAGAAAAACGTGATCGCGCGCGTTTCTGAAAAAATGGTCATGTTTGAGCTGCTGTATCTCAGCAACGGATCAAATGTATGTAAAATGGTATACAAATCCATAATCAGCCATCATTTATGAATATTTATGCTAAGTTTTTAGTCTCTATCTCAAAAAAGCCATTTTGGACTTTTGTCCGGCTTTTTCCGATTCCAGACCACTGTGCGGCGGTCGGTGGATTTCCATACGCACGACCTTCTCACACTACACTCCGCCTTTCTTTCACTCGCATAACCTTTCAGCCCTCCCAATATTCATCATCATCATCATCATCGCCAGAAATAAAACGGTGCGGCAGCATGTACACACACGCGTACATAAAAAAATAAATATGTGCCTACCAGGCGACCGACTCGTATTGCCTCACGGAGATACTCCTCGTCTGCAATATCATCTGCCCTTTGCCGTCAACACGCAACTCGAAAACGTCGGCGTGAAAACTGCCGATGAAAAGAAGCGCACACACGAATCGGTGGGAGCGAACATCAGGTGTTCTTTTCCTCCGTTTTACGTCCGAACACACGAGCCATCAATCCCCTTGGCTCCCCCAACACTCCGCCAAGTATCGAGGTACGAGGCCAGGTTCGGAGGGAAGAAACATCATTTTGAATAAAAATCCCGCCCGAAAAAAAAGAAGGGACGTATTTTTTTATCATGTCCAGGGAGCATACCCGCGTTCCCTCTGATACGCTCTTGGCACGAATGGAACGCGGGATGTGCGGAATGGAAAATGGGAACGCAGCCATCACGAACGATTCGCGAGGAATGGGAGGTTAAAAGGTCAATAGCTCATGTGTCTACACTATCGAACCAACATTACCTACCCAAAGAAAATACCGCTGTCCATAAATTGTGCACCCAATTTTTATCTACCGCTCAAAACTCTTGATTCCCTAAAATTAAACCGTCGATGACTGTCCATGAAAAACAATAGGGTGGTTTCCTATTATTTTTTATTACCGAAATCGAAGTATTATTACTCCTGGAGTACTCATCACAAGCTTTTAGATTTTTGAATGACGATATCTATTTTTCGCGATTAAACGAAAAGTGAAAATTTTCAAGCTCGCGAAAACGCGACGGCTAAGTAGGAATGCTGGGAAAATTCCGTAAGTGACGAATTTCTGGTTCCAGCTGTCGCCGTGTGAGGTGACCTTGGGGCGAGGCTTTGGAAGCCGCTACGATGCAGGCTGCTAGCACGTAGTAGAGTAACCAGCTAGGAGGTAGCGCTTGGCTTATCAGCACTGATACAACGCAGGCTGCCAGTAGGTGGCAGAGTACCCTGCTAGCAGGTAGCGCTTGGGTTAAATAAGGATTATAATAACCCTATCAAAAGAAGGAAACTTTCCGAACTTAGGCAATTTCCATGGGTGATCATCCGAGAAAAATATTGGCAATACCTTTTTTCTATTAGAATGGGCGCTATTTCACCCAAAAAAAGAAGACACTAAGTTTTCGCAAGCTGTGGCTCGCGTCGCCCGAATGACACGATTAGGTTCTTTTATTCCCGCACTCCTCCGAACCACTCCCGTCAATGGAGGCATCGGCCTTACCACAGACCCGTATTGCCTGATTCTTTCCCGGCGTCCAAAACCCTCTAATGGTGCACGGCCTTGCAGAACTTCATATCCGATCGTTGAAGCGTAATCATGCTGGATCAAATGACTTCAGATGCAAATAAAGAAGTATGATTTATGGAGAACACATTTGAAGAGCACTTATAAACGTTCTCTACGAGCAACGTGACAGACTACAGTTTAGCATGGACACAATGATTCAGTTCTACATGTTTACACTGAGTCAATGCTTACATAGGTTAAGGTCGCTTTACACGGTGAATTTTCATTCGATTGATCATTTGAATCATCAGAAAAACGACATTTTTGAACTTCGAAAATCCGGAATGTTTTTTTTTTCAAATTACCCTATTTAGAGAATTGATGTTTTGTGAATTTACTTTCATTCAAAGTAAATATTAATAATTTGAGCTATCGCATGGGTTGCTATGCTTCCAAAGTTTTTATATATGGTCTTAAAATTCCGAGGTGGATGCCAATGGCAAGATGGATGCCGTGCGCTCATACCATTCACGGAAATCATTCAAGCAAATTAGAACATGCCTGAAATTACATTTGAATGCAGGAAATTTTCGTTATCTACGGTGAATGATGGCCATTCGCAAGATCATTCGAATGTATTTTCGAATGAAAATTCTCCTTGGAAAGCGACCTTTAGTAATTGGGACCTACTAATATGTTAGTTGAAATCTAGTGTAGCCTACTAACTTATATATTCTGTAAAGCATGTTTCTGAGAATACCCAGTGTATCTAACAACATTTTTTGCATGTTGAAGCTTCATAGGCAGATTCCTTTCATGAGCAGGTGACAAGTTTTGACATTGCATGAATGTGGAAGTATATTTTGTCAGTATGAGTAGCATTTTTATGACCATGCAGTGTGCATGTGGAAATCCTCTTGAATGCAGGTGATTGGTCACCCCCTGCCAATGCCCTAGTAGTGACTTGCAGGGTAATACGTAGGTGTACATTTTGAACCTCATCTCGAACGTCGAAAACCTAATTTTAAACGAAAATATGCATATCAATTTAGACATTTTGCGTACAAATATAGCCAAAGGCAATCGGTAACTGGCGACAAAAATCGATTACTACTCCTTAACTACACTCTTGTTCTTCTGCTGTATGACGTCGATGTTTATCCCCAATCCTCTATATTCTCCGTCCCCTTTTTCACGTCAACTTACAAGTGGTGGATGTAATGAGTACCGTGGAACGAGGCCCAAAGGATATTTACCCTCCCAAACCACCTTCGTACAGCACAGCCATCGAAGCGAAGGTTCCTCACCTATCCCAAGGGGACGAGGGGGAGTTGTGAATTGGCGGAAATAGTAGCTTCCCCCCACCCCACTCTTCACTCCCTCTGCGTCAATTTTCTCCCCCAACACACGAACTTCCCCATCCCCTCCCCCCGATCCCTCGTCCGCGCCAAGATTTGCGACTTTCGGGGGGGAGAGACACCTTAAAGCAAAGGGATGGGAGAGACCAAGTGCAGTCAAGTGGCGTAACAGAATTAAGAAAAACAATGATGGGCTTTGCAGAGTGGCAACGCGTTTCCACGGAGTAACGCAAGGGTGTGCTCAGGTCCACGGCATTAACGCCTTGCGCAAAAAACGACGAGTCTAGCTCATCATCAGATATTCATGATTTTAGCACTATTTACGAGAACTATATAAATATTTCAAAAGTTTAACAATGTTACTACATCCATAATAAGCATAACGAACTCATATTTCATGATATATGATGAAATAGAAGGAATGAAATGATTTTATACGACTAGCGGTAGCTGTGTTCTCGATGGAGAATTTTAGTCTCTGTGTTCTCGACGTTCAATGATCACTCTTTATTTCACTGTTCCACGTTGATTACATACTAAAAAACATCATTTCATTACCTATAATTCCATTTAAAAAGAACCTCAGGAAAAATAAAAAGAGGATATGAGCACGATATTCATTTAAAAAATTGAAGTGGAAGATGTTAATTCCGGCTACCTCCTCGCTTAAGCCGTTATTGCGCAATACATTTAATCATGAAATTATTTCGTTGACTCGGGCGTGAATTCATGGAATCGACTTAACATTTGAAAACTTTATTTAAGTTTTTTTTTCACAATTCACCGTCCAAGTAAAAAGGTGGCTGAACAAATGCACGGATGAATGCAGGAAATCAGAACGGGGTCTATTTCCTGGACTTGCATTAGTGTATTTGAGCAATTTTGGATATCTACGAGGGGCAATATTGGTGTCAAATGATTTATTACGTATCTACCGGCGAATGTGATCGCATCGTGTGAACACGTCTTGCAAGATAGCTAGAACTAACGCGAACTAGCCATGAAGTAATATTACAATCTCAGCTAAAATCGATAACTTATCCTCTAACTTGAGTGATCAATAGAACTAATAACGGGAAGAAAACTTTCAGGTGACGTCGTGACATATTGTTTTCCGTTGGTTTACTCATTTGTCGCATGTAAAGTAATGCTAACTATAGTTTACATTGTTCTGACGACTAGCTGTAGCGATTTATTTACTCTCTTAGCAAGGAAAATAAAATATTAGGTTTTCCAGTATCTGAAAATATCCGAAATTAAAAAAGCTAAAAACTTGGATAGATTCAGGCGACACTTGCGACACACAACACAATGAAACATCAAACCTCTTCAAAACACTGTACTCACAAATCTACACAAATTTAATTGCTCTTGTGCAGATAATACACGAAAGACAACCGACAGCGACTGATGAGGAAAGAGTACCTGAGATCACATAGCACTCACAATTTTCTTTGTAAAATATAAAATGACATTACATATAGAACAAATTCGTACGTCGATTACATCATGAGTAATGAAATGTACAATGAGCTGTCTCAGTATAAACTCTAGACCTTCGTAATATTTTAGAAGTGTTGAAAAAACCGCGGTTTAGCTTACAGCCACCGTGTCCACCAGGTTAGGGATGGTGGGTGGACTTCGAGATAGCTGGTCGCTATAAGTACAGCGAATATACGCTTCGATTAAACAATCGTGGACAAAAAGCGACAGCGTTCTCATGGCCCTGGTTTATCTTCGGGTAATATAGGTCTTTTAAATAACACCGAGATTCGTAGTACAATGTACTATGACGGAACAACAGAACCAGCCATGTATTTAGGCATGACTGTGTATTGAAGACAGTTGTCGAGAGACAAGTGGATGGCAATATCGAAAAAAGAAGTCCTCGAATAAAATATATGGAATAGGTAAAGAAAGATGTGTAAGGGAAGAAACGCGTTGGTGTGAAAACTTAGCTCGATAGAGCGATCGCTCCAATGATAGCGGAAAAATGACCGTTTCCCTCAATTAAATTCCGCGATGGCTTCAGGGATGAATCCCTTTTATCCGACGCTGAAACCATCGCATAGTCGAGTGACCATTCTTTTGGTCCCTGAAAACCCATTGCAGGAAGAACGGAAATATGATCGTGTGGTTTAGGCTTTAATCTCTGAGGTAGATGTAGATTTAAAGGCCAACGTAAGACTGAGGAGAATCCGAAAGGTGTCTCCATACTTCGCCCACTCCCTCCTTACAGTATTTACGCCTCACAGACTCTATTGCGACTCCCGGTGATCTCCTAAACTCTTACCTTCCCATCCTCCCTTCCCACAATTCCCATCCACAGATCTTCCGAACTCCCATGGGCATCATTCTGGCACTTGAGCCACGCCGGCTACTGCTCGCAAAACTCACTTCTTCACTCCGCCCCGCTCCATAAAGCCGCGCACTGAGAGGCCTACCCTTCGACCACCCCGTCTGACCATACTCTCCAGGGAAAGCGAATTCTATTTGGCCCATTCTCCCCCTTGCTTCTTCCATATCTAACGGCCAACTTCGTCACCCTCTCCACGCACGCCTTATACCACACACCACGCACAGAAGCTATCAGTCTGACCCCTTCGATTTCTTCGCTCCTCGCACTCAATTCACGCCCAGATCATCTCCTCTCCCACATTGGAAATAAAGTGCCATCCGGGAGGGCCGACAGGAGTGAAAACTTGAAATAACGTGAGCATTTTTGAATGTAAGGAATAATTTCTAATGAAGTGTTTTATTATCAATAGAAAGTAGAATCATGTACATAACTATTATTATAGTATTCTACCGATTAAGGTAGGTGTCCATGGAGAACTACAGAAGTGATCTGGGAGCCTCCCTTTCCTTCCAGGACTGCCTTCTTCAATTCACCGTAAGGTTTCTTCCTTTTCAATCTACCTAAAAAATCTTATTCTCTTCCTTCCCCTCCCTCGTTTCCGTAACATTCTACCCTCTAACACCATTTTCAACATCCCCTCCCCGCTAACTACTCGCCCCATCCATACCTTCTGTCTCCTTCGTATCTCATCTAAACGCTGCCTTTCCTCGCTAACCATTTCCAGCACAAAGTAAAATATTTATTTATTGCGATATTATAAACAACTATTTTACATAATAATTTTATACTTCAGAATAATCAACTTTCATCCATTACTTCAACAACCCTTTCATCATCACCGCCATTATCATTGTCAATATCTAAAACTGTTAAAATAGGCTTATGGTACCTATATTTCTACAATACATAATTGTAAACACTTCACATTTATAAATTGATTTCATGGCACAACATTAGAATAAGCTACTCAAATTGAACGTATTAAAATATACTGAGTTATATTGTACTAACCTTCACTATTCTTGTATCAAGTACACTCTCTTGCACGAGTATGGACAGGCGAGTTGCAAGTCTAATGGTTTGTACCCCTCCACAAGTACTGTGTACATAACGTGTATACTGTGTATATACAGATATATACACAATTATATATATATGTAGTAGCGGTGACGGTGACGCGAGTCCAATGTCTTTTACCCATCTACAGAAGTGCTCAACGCGACATAAGAAGTTTTCACTTCAAAAAAGTGGATTTTAGATGGTATCAGGGCGTGCCCCCGAATGGAAAACCTCAAAGTACGAAAAATAATAAATTAATGTTAAAGTAAGAATCTAAATAATACTTTTTTAAAATAGGATCTAAACTGGAAAAGGAGTAGATTTAACATAGGAATTAATAACCCTTGACAAGTGTTTGTCTTTGAATTAATGCGCACGTATTTTTTGTTATCATACGTAATATATTTATGACCGTGAGGTGAGCATGTGAGGATTTTTTTGGCTGATGCACGCTGGTGATTTGTCATCCTCTGCCAAACACCCTAGAAGTGGCTCGCAGTGTATAATGTAGATGTTAAAATGACTGTTTCGTGATGGAAATCTTAATCTAATGAAAACCTTAATAAAGTGTCAGTACTTCCACACGAGATTCATTTATGTTTCTCAGCCAGTATAAAGATGTAAACTGTACAAAAACAGTGAAAAATATACGAGAAAATATTTAAAATAATATCTTTTATACTTCTATATGGAACATTCACCAAATTTTATAATGAAATGCCAGCCTTTTAACTAGAGATAATTTCCTGTTTCGACGCTTGAAAAAGAGGCCGAGCTACTATTTTTAAACTCAATGCTAACGACATAGAAGTGAGCCCATAAATATCCCGCATTTCTTAACCTTAATCAATAAAAAAGATATCAGTTCTCTTTGCGTCGTCAGGGAAAGAAATCCACTTGATTCTAACATCCATTCGGGGACCATTTTTATCCTTACCAGGAAAAAGGCCATTACCCATGATTCGCTATCTTACATTCTCAATATCCATGCGTGGAAATGAAAGGTTTCTGTTCCCATCTCCCGTCACGCCGGAAACCTAAGGCTGCGATAAAAAGACGACGACGTCTAAGGGCAGGTTGGGCTTTTCAGGAAAGCGACACGGGACCAAGTTAGACGGAGACAAGAGGACGAAGAAGCGAGGGGACATATCCTTAACCTCCGGTGTCAAACGCACGCCTTTGCGCAATTCCGCCCGGAGAACGACCGTCTCCTATTATATCAGGCTCTCTCTCTTTCCACGGGGCTTCATGTCAACGGGAGGAGGACCTTCGGCCACTACAATACCCCACACCATTACCTCACCTCCTGTCCACCAACTCCCAGCTCCCTTCAAGACCAAAGTACCTTCCACTACACTACGACAAGTTTCCCCATATCTTTACTTCATATTCCACGCCAGCATTAGCTTACTCTTTATCTGTGGGAAATAATTAAAAGGATACTAAAATATTCCATCGATAGGGAGCTCGGGGTAGCCCATCGGATAGAGGAGTTGGCTATTTAACATAGCTAAAGTACTTGCCTATTTCAACCCTTATTTATTTCAACCAACCCAGGTTTCGGGGAGACATAATGCCATTTCCAAGATTCATCGCCTTGTAAATGGCATCATGATTGGGTCGGTTGAAATAAATAATAGTGAAAATAGGCAAGTACTTTAATTGTGTTAAATATCAAAGATATACTTCGAATAATGCCGGCAACTGTATCTTTGAGCACATGGTCGCTGATCTGGAGGTCCTGAGTTCGATTCCTGAGTGAAGCCCTCTGACACCACCAAAAAAATTCGTTCAAACGAGGTGCGAGGAGGTCAAGGGAAATTAACACGCCCCCCTTTCATGACTGCGTAATAATTACACCCCTGTGTCTTAATTAGGTAGGAACTCTACCCTCACCTAGCCATACCAACCTCGGGTTGGATCACTGACAAATCATGAAAGTGGGCAAAATAAGTTTTTACATTTTTTTAATGTCATAATGATGTCTCTTTCAAGAATTATGAATTGAAATCAAATTTCTAGCAATGAAATATTTCTTTACTTCCACGCAAATATAAATTAACGAAGCATAAGTCGCGATGGTGACCAAGTTCTCCTTATTTTCCAATTCATTCCATCTGCATGATTATCATTTTCCGATTACCATAAAACTATGAAAAGAAGGCATTATGTAGGAAATATCATTATATCTTCAAATGCTGTTCATGTTTAATGCAAATCGAACCGATTCTCCAAAGGAAGAGATAAAATACTAAAGCGTACTGTTAAAAAATAATAACGCCCAGTTACTTCTGTTAAAATTTTACCATTGATTCATTACAAGCAAGTGATAAATTGTGATCAAATTACAACCATATTAGATTCAAATGTATAGTCTATTATTTCATGAATACCGCTGCATTCAGTCCGAAGATATTATATCAAACCTCATAAATAAAGCTAAGAGAGAGCATTTCCATAGAAAATACATCATTAGTTGGTGGCGATAACAGCTTTTTTCGTTCTCCAGAACTAAGACAACCTTCTTAACAACCATCCTGATGAAGAAAAGTAAATACGTGCACACAGTATAGTTATTTTAGTACTTTAATAAATGTATAAATAGGACTTGAATAAATGCTAGGCGGACCTTTATTAGAGCATATCCGTCTTATTCGCTAACGGCTGGTGTCCGAAAACCCCCCACCGCTCACCTATTGAGGCGGCTTGCAGGGTTATATTCAGAGGCATACACTCGCCGACTAAATTGAAAGATCTTCATTCGTATTAATCATATTTTATTTTTTTCCCCTGAGGAGGAACGTGAATATATCTACAATCATACAACGTTTCAATTTTATGCACGTCGTAAGTATATCTAGTCACACCCATCTCAGAGCACAAAGGAAACTTTTTAGCAAATAACAGATCGGAGGAGGGGTTAGAGAGCCTTTTTCTCCTACTAGCTATGTCGTAAACCGGTGATGAAAATTGCTAACTCATTACATCCAGTCTTTCCGTATTTATAACACAACTTATGCACTCTTTACACTTAATGTGATGATATCGTTGATTTAAGAAGGCCGCACAATATGAAATAAAATTGTCGATTACACAGGGAAATCTTGATTGAGATGGTGCATACACTTTATCTAAATTTCTTTCACTGGAGAAAAATGCGTCGTTTAACGAAGACCCTACCGTGTTTTATTATTGCTTCATTTTTATCTAACTACACCCATTCGTAATACCGCCTAAAGGCATATATTTGGTAAATCATACTGCATAAAAAGGCTGAGAAAGGTCATTTCCTCACAGAACTAATCGATTTTTCTTTTAATACCGGAGAAATCGTAAGCCGGCGACGAAATCGCATTAAAAACTTCCGGAAGGCGAGAAAAACCCGGGCCACCCCTCCGAAAACTACAGCCCTCCGAGCGCTCTACCCCTGACACGGCATTCTGGGTTCGCCCGTTCCTGGCCCGCTTACTTCCTGATCATTTCCGCTCTCAGCACACTCATCATCGAACCCCCAGCGACGCCAACATCTCGATCGCTCCTATAACGGCACACACCACTTTTTATTTCCATTATTCACCCTCCTCCCAACCCCCACACTTTTACCCCAACAATTCCAGTCCACGGCGCGATACAGAATCAATTCCCCCAGTCGGTTTTATGGCATCGAATATAAAAATAAATAAGTGGTACGTGGAAAAAAATAGACATTAACAGCGAGCGTCTCGGATGTTGGGGAAATGCATCGCTTTTGTGACTATATTTCAGTGAGGTTTATCAGTGCTCTACTCTTATTCTATTCGTAAGCATGAAATCAAAGGAATAATTTTACAGGTATTTAATTTATACACTTTTTCATAGGACTATTCAAAAGGCCTTGAAAACATTTCCCAATTGGGGCCGCTCGATCGTAATAGAATTCGATGTTTAATCGATAGTATGTTATGAAAATCAGCGATCGTGGACAATCAAAAATCATTATAGATTATGAAGCCCGTAATTCATTTTATCAAATATAAAAGAAGAATTCAGGTACAGCTGGGAATCCAAAAAAAAAAGAAATAATTTCTTACAACTAATAAAACAAGCATAGGAGTAATGAAAGAAGTCATCAGATGCTACGTATGTTTCTGCATCGAAGCGAGAATAGGACGCTGACGGCAAGTCAAGAGTGGAAGAGTTAAAAATATGGTTTCACCGAAGAATAATGAGGATAAACTGGATCAACCGAGAAAGTGATGAGAAAGTGCTATGAAAAGTGGGAGAAAAGAGAAGTCTCCAACAATCTTAAGCAGAATACGGGACAATTTAGTTCGCCACATTCTGAAGGCCCGTTTACACGGCACATTAACACGTACGGGTTAATGTCTGAATTTATGAATGCGAGAATGAACGCCAAAATGCACCGTGTAACCACCCAACTTGTGAAAATGCATGCACAGAAAATAGAACCTGTTCCAATTTGTATAATGCATTCGTACATGTTCCGTTCCGATCCACAAACATCATTCATGCAAACAGACGTTAACTCGTACGTGTTAATGTATCGTGTAAACAGGCCTTGAGACATGATGGCTTGGTGAAAACAATCGTAGAATGACACGTGGAAGGGAAATAGGGCAAGGGACGGCCCCAAATGAGTTACATAGGACAGGTTATAAAGGATGCAAAAGAGAAGAAATACGTCGCTATGAAATGGCTATGGCTTATGAAGACAACAGGGTGGTTTCCTATTATTTTTTTATTGCCAAAATCGAAAGATTATTACTCCAGAAACACGAATTTCACGCTCTTAGATTGTTAAATGACGATATCCATTTTTCGCGATTAAATGAAAAGTGAAAATTTTCAAGCATGCGAAAACCCGACGGCTAAGTATGAATGCTGGGAAACACTCGTATGACGTCATTCTCGTTCCCGCTGCCGCAAAGTGAGGTGACCTTGGGGCGAGGCTTTGGAAGCCGCTACGATGCAGGCTGCTAGCACGTAGTAGAGTAACCAGCTAGGAGGTAGCGCTTGGCTTATATGTATAAGGATTATTAATACCTTATCAAACGAAGAAAACTTTTCGACCAAAGCCAGTTTTAATAGGTGATTATTAAGACATGTTTCCCTGAGCTCTGTGCCTCATGCATGCATTGTTAATCACAGACGATGAAAAAACTCCAATCTACTCGCACAGCATCTTGGTCCCTGTGATGTCACGTGGAGTGGAATCGCATGGGCGCCAATCTGGCCAAATGCGGTAAAAATTGATCATTGTCATTCGTCTTAACTGGGATTTCTAAAACCAAACAATTTGCATGTTATGAATACAGTATTGGTGGTCAACGAATCGCAATCAATGCCTTTCGTTTTATTTGACTACCCTATTGTATCACTAATTTCCAAAGGCATGCCTAAATGAGTTTCAAGATTGAAAGCAGACGCTGAAATAAGACATTATTGATCGTCGAGAGTCAACTAGCGGGAAATTCGAGGCACTGACACCCACTTTCAAACCGCCGTGGAATTACTATAAAGCCGACTATTATAGCCGGCAGTGAACAGCGAACAGGGTCACTCGGAGATTCCTGACGTATTTTACAGGAGGGAAGAACTATAAAACATGTCAATTTGAAAGAATGTATCCCCCAATAGCCTACTATCAGTTTTAGTAGCATAATGATGTTTGCTTTAAATGTACATATTGTTTATCTGTTGTCTGGCGTTAGTTTTTACCTTTAAACTAATTTGAGCTCTCCATGATCTGAAATTGCTTGGGCCATTGTGTGCCATGGGATTGATCGCGCCTTGACTATGACTTGGGTTTAGAAAAAGTTGGCCTATATTTAGTTTTAACAACTAAAACGCGGATATTTAGCAAAATATGACCTTCTCTTAATATCACGGCAATATGTGACGAGTATCTCTGTACCAACTCTAATCCACTTTGAGGATGATATCTCCACAGAATCCGAACGAGCAAAAGGTACAGATTTTCGCATTTATTTTTTTAAAATTAACTCAGCATTCGATTAATAAACATCGATAATAATCTAATCGAATGCAATGGTTAGTTATCTATTTTTCTGTAAGTTGCTTCTGTTGCGGTTATGCCTTAAAACATAAAATTGCTTGCACATAAATGTTCACTTCAATGATCAATCTCATTATACACCCATTCATTCGGCATTGCTTTTCCTTTATCTTATCCTTTCTTTCGGTTCTGGTGTTTCTTGTTATGCCGTGCGGCACTAAATTGATGCTCTCATTGTCACCTTCAATCCGGAAGATAGGATATTCGCGGTCTCACAATCCTGCGAGCTCAAAGCGAAAGATTTTCGAAGTCGACCGATGACGCCTCGGGCCCAAGATTCGGCGAAGACAAGAGAACAAAAAACTCCATCGATCCCCGAACAGGAGCAGCTGATTGCCCAAATTTCCGCAAAACGCATCGTGGCCACCCTTATACCCCACTTTCCCCTTCACAAAGACGATGAACCTGCGTGAAACAGGGAGGACGGATGGAGAAAAAAATCTCCCCAAAAAAAATCGAGACAAAGGAAAGGGAGAGCACAGAGAGATAAATAAAAACGGCGCCTCCGATAAAAATCCGCAATTCCCCGCGGGGAGAAAGTTAATTAATGCTGCGAGCCGAATTCATCCCTGACCATGGCTAAAATGGGAGGGGTGGGGATATCGAGCGTATTCAGGGGATAAAGCCAAGGGACCCCAATTTCACTCTCTGATGAAGAGAAATTATATTGTAGACATCAGTGTCGTAGCGGGATCGGTAGACAGGGGGCTTAAAAACCCAATAGACTTAAGGGCAGGAGGTAGGTAATTGAGGAAAACGATTAAGACTGTGGAAAGGGTATGGTAGACGGAGGGAGAGGTGTCTATGGACTGTTATAGGTGGGAATAGGTTGAGAATAGGGGTGCACAGGGAGGAAGGGGTTTTGCGGAAAGCATACAAGGCAGGCAAGCACGGGGGGAGGGAGAGAAATGGAGCGGGTGTTGGAGGTAGAGAAAAGAAGGGGCGGTGTATGAGAGCTATCGCGCGAGTTTGAGCTTCTGACACGTAATTATCGGGTTTCTTTTGTTCCCATCGCTCGACGCGCCCTCCCCCTACACGTGATGAAGATAGGGGATGGGGAACGAAGGTGGGAGAGGGGAGGGGAGAAAGTAGGGGGGGGGGGTTGGTGGGAGCCAGAGATAAATAGGGGAGGGACCGAAAACGAAATGACTCCGTAAATTGAGAAAGGGACGGATGAACAGGTCGGAACGGTCTTGCCACGCACGATGCACTCACACAACTAGGGGAGAGGGCCAAACGTGCTCCAATACCACTGAACTGAAAATTAAGCAATGCCGATCGCTAGTAACTTCCCTATTTTTTTAGATACTAGAAGTAGTATCTAAAACTACATTATTTCGATTTTCTTTAAATTTCACGCATTTCTTGTATTTTCTCACAAGCAAATCCCGACGTAGTCGTGATCATGAGTAGAAAATAAGAGAAATACACTGCAAAACAGAGAGATTTAAAATTTCATTCTTACCTCGTATTATTAAGGATTGCAGCGGTGTCTCCATTAATATAATTAATGACGTCACTCGCTAGGATGACTCATTGCATGTTTTTTTCCATAGTTTTAAACCTTGCATGGATTTGCTATCGGAATTACTAACCATTAAGTTTTTTCTTTGCATGAATATGCAAATATATATTTTGCTCATATGCGTATCATTTGCATTACCGCGCGGTTTGCATGTGGAGGTCTCTTGCATGCTGCATATTGGTGATTGGTCACCCCCTGCCACGCACCCTAGAGGTGGCTCGCAGGGTATTTCTGTAGATGAGTAGTATTCACTCACTCATTCAGTGGATCAACCCGAGGGTTGGTTTGGATAGGTGAGGGTAGATATCACCCCATTCTAAGCCGTAGGCGCATGAGTTACACATATTCAGTGTAAGAGGGTCAGTTGCTTTCCCTAGACTAGATTCGAACCCGGGACCCCTCGATCATCAGCCAAGCTCTCTACCCGCAAGACCAGGGATGCCGACTTACAAAAAATATTGGGGGGGCTCAAACCGGGGATCCTGCCCCGAGAAATTTTATAAGCAGTGAGTTTTAAGTTTTTTTAAGCATTTTAGAAGAGTTATATGATCAACATAAGAGCCCTGATAACTCGAATCTCGATATCTGGACACTCCGGGGAAAATCGACAAGCCTGACACATTTTTTCCTCACACCCATAATGAATTTTTGAGGGGGCTCGACCCCCATCAGGCCCAATGGAGTCGGCGCCACTGCACAAGACTATTATGATACACTATACGTATACTACCATTTTCAATAATTTGTTAACACCCACGACTCCCATTTCATTTATGGGGTGGGTTGGTAAAGACTTGGCACTCAAGGCAAGCCGCTTCTCTGCCTTTACATCAACCTATCTTACGCGAATGCAACCGGGCTATCGAAATGGGAGTCAAACTCCAGAGGAAATAGCCCCCAGAGGATTAAATGCACTGAGGAAAATAACGTCCACAAACACTTTGTAGCGTCGGAGTATTTTCTTTCGGGCTACGGGCGAGGTTTTTCGAATCTCACCCCTGTACGCACTACGAAGACGAGGCTCCGCAGCTGAGCAGGTTCATTCCATGAGCAGTTCTTGCTGCAAAGTTCTGGGAGAGTTCGAATTCTAAGCAATCACATTTTTTTTACATAGACACATTTATTTCTATGCAGATACCTTCAATGAGAGCAAAATCATAGGTGTGCCAGATTAAAAAGGTAGAAGTTATGGGTTATAATTTATCCTTATTAACAGTCGTCGGATTATTTAAGGTGGAAGATTTAAAAATGTATCATATAATTTCAACCAGGCTAACTGTGGTTCGTATACTCAAGGAAAACGTTGGTGATTTTAATTAAGTAACATTCCAAATCTTTTTCGTGATCACGTGCTTCTAGTTTGAATACTATGATTATGGATTAACTTTCAATCATTTCTCCTGTTCCAGTTTAATAAAAATGATTAAAACTACGTTTGTATCTGGTTATTTAACGAGAATTGACGATACTGTGAAAGAAAATAAATGAAAAAAATAAATCACAGTAACAAGTACAGCTGCAGTTACAAACCCCATAAAGAGGGCTTGCAATATTAATACAGGATATATTTAATATTTCCTTTAAAATACAAACACATTGCTTATCGTTGGTTCTTTTAAAGTGCTCTGCGATAGAAAAACAAATACAGTCAGTTCATACGAAGTCCTTGGCATATGCCTCTCGATACGGTCATAATGAGAAAGTAACGGTTTAAGAAAGCAATGAGGAGATTACAATTGATTACTTTCTTTAAGTGTAATGATTACACTAAAAAAAGTATCTGTAGGTTCGAAGATTTTCGCGGCGTTGATCAGATGATCTCTGCATTCTCTTCGGGTTTTCACCGCGTCCTTTGGGTTTTGACGACAACAGTTTCGCTGATATTGCAGTCAGCGTCTTCAGGTCGAAGGGGCCTGAAGCCTTCGATCTGAAGACGCTAACTGAAATATCAGCGAAACTGTTGTCGCCAAAACCCAAAGGACGCGGTGAAAACCCGAAGAGAATGCAGAGATCAAAAAAAGTATCTGAAATATAATCGTTACTGTTGACCTAGTTACCTTTTCTCAGTTACTGCAAAACTATGGTAATTACCTACTTCAAAATATCGCTATGCTTTGGACTTATCGATAAATATCGCTCAAGCGTACATGAGTTGAGAAGCTGGGAAGAGGTCGAATGAGGATTTGGGAGAAATAGTGGTCCAGACAAGGGAGAACCCTTTTCCTAAAAACGGGGATTGGATTATGCGAGACATAGGGAGGAAAAAAAACGGCGTGGTAGGAGGAGATGAGGGAAAGGTTTATGGGAAGTCTCGCAGGAGGGCGTGGAAATCGACAGTAATGTGAAAAGGAAAAAAATGAGAAACGATTCAAAGCCATAAATTACGCAGTGCGCAATGAGTTCATTTTTCTCGCTTCCATTCACTCACCGCCTCGTATGAGCGCGAAATATGTAGAACAAGGTGCGCGACCTGCTTTCCCAACAAACTCAAACTCTCCACCGCTGCTCCAATTTCATAAACTTGCATTTTAAAGAGTCTATATTGACAGCCAAGATGAACGCGAATTGCGACCTGCTTCCATATCGAAGCGCGCCGTGGGAAAACGAGTTTTAATTTCGGGAAATCTTTACTCATCTGGCGGCTCTGCGGCTCATTTTTTTTGCTACTTACGAATAGCCGTTCGTACGTGCAGAGGATAGATGGATATGAGATCGTATCCAGTCAATGAAAACTTACAAGTATCAGGGCACCACTCATAAGTATAAACTAGATATATTATATGATAGCAAAAAATACAGGATCACGATGATTATCGTGCTCTAAAAAAATATTTCTCACTGCATGAATGATCACCTACGGCTTGATTTGGACGAAGTTTGGTATATTATTTTCTATCCATATCATCATTTTCAATAATATTTTTAAATAAAGAAGTTACTCAGTTTTGACCGTACAACTTATCAAACCTAAATATCTTGTAAATCTACTCTGCTTCCTTTACTACACAAAAATACCGAACGTTTACCTTCGTTCACTCCTTCCACTGTCATGAATATGCCACCGCCATCATACCGTGCCAACTGACGAGTTGTTACCTGGATATTGGCACAGTTCCGCCACTGAAACACTTTACGAAAACATTGAGAAGTGATTTAATTTCTTTACTGTAAATATTCCTCAAAATTTGTTCTGATAACATTTTCATGATGATGAACGGTAAATAATATTCACTCTTTTTCCATTTCCTATCGTATTTCGTAATATTCAATAATTAAGCACCTATAATTTTTCATAACATCGAATTTATTCATCGCTGTGAGGCATGGATTTCATTTTTACTTTAACCCAACAAATTTCATCATGACGCGCGACGCGCAATTAATTTTATAATTAGCAGATAATTGGGCCTAGAGGCTACTTCAACAGCATAATGCCTTCAGTGAACTCATGATATAGACACATCAGATAATTAGTGCTGTAGACATAAATGATCGTGAAGAATCAGCGCCCGATATGGCAAATTTGTCCAAAGAAAACACAAAATTCGTCATTTCCATGGGTAAGTATGTAAAGACTAGCTTGAATAATACTATTGACGAATAATCAGGGTACGTCCTATGAAAATAAAATGATTCCAACATCTAATAACATACACCACCAGAAACAAACTACGTATAGTTGGCAAATACGATTCTATGAAACATGGCGGACAAAATATCAAATCCCTGCAAGTGCTTCCATAAGATGGCAGAGATAGAAAACCAACGATAGGAAGGAAATATCACCGCAACAATGTCATACATAGTCACTGGAATTAATCTATACCCTAGTTTGCATAAATGGACATAAAATTGATATTGCGTACATTAAATTGATGATATTTACCTGTTCATGAAATTACACCAATGCACAAAGATAAGAAACAACTTCATTTTTGGTAACTTTAACGCTTTCTAAATGATGTACCTTGTACCTCAGTTGTACCTTGAAAATGATGTAGTTACATCGAAACTCGAGTCGAAGTAAATTTATTATTGTGGAAAATTGCAAGTCAATGTTTCATTATGAATCAATTCCACTCCATCTCGCTTGATTCCTCGAATTTTATATGCTTTCTAAATGGCTGATACGCACGAATGCTCTTAGTTTTTTGTAAATTTTAAATTTTTATACGCAGAATATTGTAAATAACACCCATGTTTAAGTTAACCCAAGATTTATTCTAGTCTACACCTCTACGTTTTACATTTTTTCATTAAATACTGAACTACGTGATTCCACTTTCGAGAATTTAATGAAGTTGACATATGAAGCTAAAACGTAAGTTGTATTTCATCGCTTTGTGCTCGGACCGTTTCCTTTCGAATTTGTGACACTTATGGAGTGCGTAATTTTCACAACGTAGTCCGAACCACATTACGTTAACTGTGTCGTTGCTTTCAATGAAACGAGAATTTATGAACGACTTGTTTTATGGTACGATACCCATCTCCATGAAAACGAATCGAAACGGTCGTTACCTACGATTCAGGTTCTCATGGGCCATTGACAATTAAAATACTTCCTGCTCTGATAAATTAATCAGAAACAAAAACCGCCTCTAAAAGCAGAGATATTAGCGAGAATTACGGTGATACTGTCCGCGGAATCAATACAGCAGAACTTAATTTAGTGCTAGATGAAATTGCTTGCATTATGGCAAAACCTATGAATTAAAATTGAAATTTCGTTCACAGTTAAATATTAAGCCAATGGATATTGAAACTGGGGTTTCCAACCCAGTACCTCCCCCCCCCCCCCCCCCTGATACCCACTCCTTCCACTTTTTCCCCCAATCCCTTCAAGAGTATATACGTTTGCTTAAAATTCGAAATCTTTGTACTTGATAATGACCTCTATGGTCGAAACATGTCGTACGGACGAAATAAATCTGTGGAAAGCAACGAAGTCTCCTTTTCATTTTCGTTTAAGCCAATGGAATTTACTCCTCTAGCATTTCAGCTTTACATCAGATGAAATATTCACAATACATCGAAAGGATAATTTTTATTAGACGGCGATGACGAAAGAGAAAATATTAGTGAAAAAACTACGAGTATTTCAACGACAGAGGGTGATAATAATTTCTTCCTACGGGTTAAATACATTTGGATCGGGGTGCTTTCTGCCCTCACTTCCTAAACTACACGACGGAGAATCGAAATTCAGCCATATCTATGTCATTAATTTTAACGTAGGAAAATATTTGAGAGCAATAGGAACTACACGTTTTTCATCTGAGCAAGAGGAAGATTCAACTTCTCTGAAGTCATGCGTCGAAACGTTCTTTAGACAACTTTCTCCTGCCCAGGAGCCTTCGAGAAGTATCCTTGTTCCTGCGCTTCAATTACTGAACAGCAATCTTTAGTATTTTTGAATCGTTATGCATTACATTGATGACGGGTAAAGCTGTTTTTGAAAAATTCCTTCCTTCCCCCACCCCTTTCTTCACAAACAGCTTTACCCGTCATCAATGTTCCTTCCCCCCCCTCTTTTTTCATATCCCCCCCTCCACCCACGGTTACGTATTTAAGTGCAAGCCATCCATCGAATTGTACCTGATGATAGCACAAGATGCTGAAACCCGGGTCGTGCTATTTAAAATAAAGTGTAGAATAGAACCAAGTAATTTATTTTACACTACAAAGTTATTTCATCTCTACGAAATTTTTATGGAGATGTGGTGCCTAATTTAAAAAATCTTGCGCTACCTTTCCTGAGAGATACTATGCGATATGCATGGGAAGCCAACTTGGTTTATGGTGTTAAGGGTAAAGAGATTTAGTTCCTCGGCGAGTTTGGCAGTGTAATTGCGGGACTGTGGGAGGAGTGGCTTTGGGTTTTGCGCCGCGTCCTATTAGCGCGTAACTATCCGTTGAAATTAATAATGTTCCCGGGGATATGAGGAACGACGAGGTGGTTAAAGGAATGGTGGGCATGTTTATATAACGGCGTGCATACGCAGGTACGCCCCGGAACTCTGAAAGGGGCGGGAGAGGAGCGCGGGTGAGGTTTGTTGGAAGGAGATTTGAGTTTCCGCGTGCTGTTGTGTTTATGTGATGAGTATGATATGATGTGTCACAGTCATCTCGGCCTGGAAACTTCCACACTTAGGGGCGTCATGAAGAATAATTGATAACTTTGGTGGAGAGACCCGTGTCGTCGTAACGTGATGAGATGCCGTAAAGATGTAACTCCTGTCTGCCTGCACAAAAACTCAAAGGGTTTTTTTTTGGGTCGGCATAGTGAATGCGTAACTGGCACTCTTGTTTTAGCTTCTATCATCAACCCCTTCCCCTCCCCCCCCCCCCCCCCGATTGTACTCTAGTTTGTGTAGGAACTAGCCGTACCTCCAAATTATACCAACGCTTTTGCAGTAAACGGAACTTTACCGGGATCAAAATCATGGTTTTCGTCGCATATGACGTTAGTATCACGGCCCGCGAGAAGCATTAAATACGTTTACGGCGAGAAAGTTTTAGGCACGGCTGTGAGTTACGTTGAAATATGAGGAAATGAGTAAGTATGGAGTGGTTTATTTTGTGAGAACTGAGTTGGAACATGTTCAAAGTAATTACTGGCCCAAAGGTACTTAAATATTAATAGAATATATGCCATTTTTTATAAATAAAATGAAATATTCAATGCTGATGATCGTTCACTCTTTTTTTATATTTTGCAAGAGAGACATCAACGTCGGCTAGAAATGGCAATTAATTACATTAGAGCATTAGATGTACGAACGTGACATGGCGTGTACGAACAAAAACTACGCCATTCAGCAATTCTCTTCTATGCAAGAATCATTAATGTATCAATTGTTAATAAAAAATTACATTGCGTCTAAACGTCTGTTTTTGAGGATCGCGAATGCGAAACTAACGGTTATTTTATTTAGTTATTCATTGCATACTTCAATTTGATAAAGAATAGGACGTTTCTCAGGAGAAAAGTGACTCCTCTATGCATTGCAACAGAGTTGCTCAACACTTCCGCACCATACTTCTCTCTTTATTACTTAGTCAACCTTTCACGTCTGAAAATGCTAGTACTTGTAAGAAAATGTATATCATTTCTTTCTTCCAGGAGTGATGATTTTCGGGTTAAACCAAAAATGATTTCTACTTTACAAACATGGAACAAATAGTTTTTATAAATTTTATATTTTTCTGAAAGTATAATTTCATCTTGAACCAGTACTTTTGCATGCAGTGCCGTTCATTTGTCCAATGTGAATTGGTTTACCCTTTCCGCAAAAATTTTTCTCGTAACAATAAGACAAAATATATCAATTTCAGGACTAATTAATGGTACGTTTCCTAGCAATACTTTTTTACGTCTGTCACGCTTTTTCCTAGATAAATTCTTGATCCTCTGCTCGTGGACTACATTAAATGTCACGTCTATTTCAATAAAATACTCATTTTCCCAAAAGACAACCTCATTCCCGTGCTTCATACGAGCTCAGGAGATTTCAATGTCACGCATATTTCCTCGTGTGATAAAAAACGATGCTTTTCGATATGCGTCACGGGATCAGAAGTTTTTGCCCCGTTTAAGGGCTTACGTCCGCTGACGTTCTCATTACCGTCATTACATTCTAATCCGAAACCAGTAATCCAAAAATTCCCCGGCGCTTACTGCTGTTAATATCGCCACTAATCCTCCTCACGCGAAACCTCATTTTTTCTAAAAGAGTAAACGAAATTGCCTTGTCCTATCGAATTAACCCTTGACGCGACAACTCAATCAATACAGTAATTTGGGAATCTGCATATCGGGTATCAGCTACCTTTTGTGTGATCCTCTAATTAAATATTTTCGGGCAATTGACTGCGGAAAATATTGAGAAGAAAACCAAAAAACGATAGAATACATCGATATGTTTATCGATCAACCCTGCACTCTTTCCACCTCCCTACAGTGGCGTACTCAATGATCGGTTTCCTTGACAAAAAAAAAGTTCGGACGGGCAACGATACTATTCGGAGCAGAAACATGCGCCTCCCCACTCGATTTGGAGAGCAGAAAAAAACAAGGCTTTAGCATCGGGGACTATACGATCCGGACGCTCAATCATCCAACGGACTCAATAATCTCCCCCCCCCCCCTTCCTCCCCCATAATCAAATCCGCAAATTGTCAATTTGGGCGTCATCCCATGAGGTATTGCCTTTGTGCCTCCTCGGATCTCCATTATATAAATAAACACGGGAATTCTCTCCCTCCAATACATACATACATCCCTACTCTCCCTGTCCAGGCTCCATTTACCGTGCTAGTTGAGGGCCGCAAAGCAAGCGAATCTTTCCTCCTTTCGTCCCCCTTTCTTTTTTCAAACGCTCACATATCCTCCTGCAAACCCCATTATCCTCCTCTCTCTACCTTCGCGACTCGTACCGAGAAAACAATCTGGTCCATCGGTGGACCAAATCGCATTGCGTCCCTCCTCGAGCAGATCGGGAAAAAGAGAAGGCCTGATTGATTTTCAATAATTGTGGGTCCTTAACCCGTTCCTGTGGGTCTTTAAGGTGGAACCACTCTTTTGCTACCAACCGCGACGGGATGATTCGATTTTCACATAGGCACATAAGTTGCGCAGCCAACTATCCCCACTTCGTTTTGAGAAAAAATTGGCTTTTTTAAGAAAATAATGAGTTTTCCTCACAGTAGCAATGGACCTGACCTTTACAGTGATTTGAACCACCAATTTTGTATACATGTACAATAATATCCTTGTCCATTGATATGACAATTGCAAAAACATGTACAATGAAAAGTATCCGAAAGTTCGGCATAAGTATTCCTTAGACTGTTTTAAGGAAAATATATAAAAATTATAACTGTACAATAACAAACAATATAAAAAGTCACTGGGCTTTAAGAGGGCTTTTAAAAAGAAAAATACACTCAATAAGGACCAAGCTACACAGACCCTCTTTGGGCAGATAAGATTAAAATTGGAGAATTAAAATCATGGAACAGCCGACCTCCTGTTCACCCGTGCGTTTTTCACAATGTGCGTGCAACGCAATCAACGGACTCGATTCAACACGGAATCTGGCCACAAACACTATCGAGGGGCACGGGCAATTCTTCAATTCAACAACTAGAGTGAAAGCGATAACACTTGGGCAGACATAAGTGAATCAAAGAAAGAAAAAAAAATTCTCGATAAAACTTGCATATCTTATCTCGATCAGTTTTTTTGCTACCGGTGCTACGATCTGGATAAAAATCGATTCATTCCGCAGTTTCAAAATGAAATACGACGAGAGCTGGTTTCATTGCTACGGGTTGATTTTTTATTCCTGGTGTACCTTCGAATTTATGCTTCTCCCAATAATATGTCACATCTCTTCTTACCAACACTTTTGAATACCTACTCACCGAGCAAGCTTGGTAGAAAATATGTTACACGCAAGCTATAAGGTGGCGTATTTCAAAAATTAAAGGAAAAATTTAGTCGCCACGCTCAATGGCAAAACTAAATACACACGTTTTTCCTGGATATACACAATTACTCATACCACTTATTTTTAAACAGAGCGCGACCCAGGTTTCAATGAATTATCATCATCTTCCGGTGCTAATTACGATTTGTTTATCTTATCATTACCTAGTTACTTGATGAATTTTAAAACGGACGCCAGAATAGGGGAAAAGGATGGGTAGAGATTTTAATTTATAAGAGTACTGTCTTGACTTCAAATAATTTTTAAAATTTCTAACTGTTCCCTAGAGTCCAGTTCACGGCGGTCATTGCAAAGTTTTAAAATATTCATTTTTAAATCGCTCCTATGGCAGTTGCATATTAAGTGTTTAGCAAACTTACTTTATTCATCTTTGCTATATTTGTAAGCACTTAAATGTTCTTTCTTCCTGATTTCATAACTTCTTCCTATTCTGGCGTCCGTTTTAAAATTCATCAAGTAACTAGGTAATGATGAGATAAACAAATCATAATTAGCGCCTGAAGTTGATGATAATTCATTGAAACCCGGGTGGCGCACTGATATAAAAAATAAGTGGTATGAGTAATTGTGTATATCCAGGAAAAACACATTATAGAATACCACAAAGTAAACCAAGAGTTAGTGAATATTGTTAAATACATAAGACAGGAAAGCAAAATTCCAACTTTAGTTAGACGGAAAAAAATACTAAGAAATCGGTTTTTCGAATGCCTTATCCTTCCTCCCTGTTGATGATAGAACAAGACAATCGAAAAAACTGTTCCAGAGATATTTTTCCGTCTTACTTTAATAGGCGATTGGATTATCTGTCTTCGCACTTGTTTTCTACAGTTAATGGCAAAACTGCCTGAGTGCCTTGGGTAAAGCTAGATATTAAAAAAATAATGCTAATGTGCAATATTTTAACGGGAAATATCATCTAAAATGCGAACACCATGACCATAGAGAGATATCCCAGCGAGTATTAAGCATGGCTAGGATGATGATTACAGACGGAACTTTGTAAGAACATTCCCTTTTAATTTTTAACGGCTGTTATCATAACACCCCCCACCACACGGGGTAATGTGTAGGTGTAATTATAGATAGTAGTATCAGAGGGTAGAGAGCTAGCTAATTGAAGAAGGGGAAGGAAGATAGCAGTGGATACGAAATCCTACGGCGGGCTCGCGGGTCTACATTCATGGGCGAAGTCTGACGCAATAAGCTTATCACCTCTGCACCACAGAAGGGAGAGGACAGGAGGGAAAAAGGAAGGAGGCGCCGCCGCGATAGGAGCCCGACGACGCCTCCTGGGACGGGATAGGGAAGGAAGGGATGGGACGAGGAATCCCGCACCGTCACAAAGGCGGGCGGGTCCTACCACCAGCGAAACCAGGGAAACCATTATTATGCCTGCGATTTTAGAGGATTATTCTATGAGGAAGAATAATCTAACGATCAAATCGCTATATGGAAGGAAGATAATAGTGTTTTTAGATAGAATGAAAGAAAATTGGGGTTACTGTAACGTATTCTACGAAGCATTATATGAGAAATTCTACGATCAGTCACGCCGAATCAGTTAACTCCTCTGCTAGAAGGTGAGTTGCGTGTCCCCATATCAGCAAAGCACCACTGTGTCTCTCAGCAGCAACTCCTCAAGTTCCTCCCGGAAAAGAGGCCTGTAACATCCATCCCTTCCCCCGTCAACCTCTCCGTTTCCCACTCCCGCCGTCATCCAATTTTGAACTCTCTCGTCCCAACCCAGCCCAATCTCTAGAAACCCCATCAGCACACACACGAGGCAAAAGTTGGGAGTCTCAAAGCCACCACGTCGTCACTCAGCGCCTCCTCCTTGAACACATCCTTGGACATTCCCCCCCGTCCCTCCCCAACGTAAGTCACCGAGCGCCAAATCATAAACCAGCATGCGAGCACCTGTGGGCATCGGCGTCTTTCAGATATTGTTACGCGGGTTCCAAGAATGCTTACGAACGATCTACCCTCCCCTTCAAAATTGGCATCTTGCATGAAAAGGGTAATTTCATATTATTTTTTATAGCCAAAATCGAAAGATTATTATTCCTGGAGTACGCATTTCACGCTCTTAGATTTTCGAATGACGATATCTATTTTTCGCGATCAAAAGAAAAGTGAAAATTTTCAAGCGCGCGTAGGAATGATGAGAAAAGTCCGTGTGACGTATTTCTGGTTCCCGCTGCCGCCCTGTGAGGTGACCTTGAGGCGAGGCTTGAGCGCTGATACGACGCAGGATGCTAGCAGGTAGCAGAGTACCCTGCTAGCAGGTAGCGCTTGGCTTAAATAAGGATTATTAATACCTTATCAAACGAAAGACACTTTCCGAACTTCGGTAATTTTAATGGGTGATTATTAAGAGATGTGTTCCCTGAGCTATGTGCCTCATGCATGCATTGGTAATCTCAGAAGATGTAAAACTCCTGTATACTCGTATATAAACTAGGTCCCTGTGACGTCACGTGGAGTGGCTTCGCATGGCCGCCAATCTGACCTTTTTCAAACGGTTTTTGTTTTTAATTGGCCATTGCCATTCGTTTAAACTGGGATTTCTAAAACCAAATAATTTGCATATTATGAAAACCCTAATGGTGGGTAACGAATAGCAATCAATGTATTTCGTTTTCCTTGATGAAGGAAACTACCCTATTGTTACGCCATTGATAGGGCTGGCGAGGATGTTTTAAGTGCACGGTACACATCCCGTGGGCTCGGGTTCGTAACCCGAACGAGACAGATTTTTCAGCAGTTGCCCGATCACAGCTTTACTGCCCTGTGGGTGCAGGGTACCACAAGGATAACATGCCGTTCGTCGGATGTGAAGCCATGGCGCCTTTCGTTAAGAGAAGGTTTATCCGACGCCACGTTTCTCTACATCCGTCCTTCTCTCATTGTATAAATGATCTTAGCTGCTGAACGCCTCCTCCAAACATCATACCATACGAATTATTATGGAGCAAATGTTCTCATTAATTCAATTTACTGATGAAGTTTACTATTCATACGATTAAGAAAATATGGATTTTCCCGTTGTTTATCTACGGCCCTTTTCGATTAAATCGACTATATTTTTAACGACACTTGGAAAACATAATTTTTCTAAGCTATAAAAATTAAGGACTGGCCTAGTCTTTAGCGTGAGTTAAGTTAAGTGTACAGGTATTTAGGTCTGATTTTTAAAGTCAGATGTCTTTTTTGAGCGAATTTGCAAAAATTGACGCACTTTTTGGTTGAAAATTGAAAATAAGTTATCTTTCGGTAAGAATCAATCATTGAACAAAATTTATTGGCATATCTTAGTCCTCATTCAGCCTATTATCTTACATATTGAGAACACCAATAGTATCCCAACAAGTTTACCGAATCGCGTGCTGTAACTTAGTTAGAGCAAAAACCAAAATACTATATTGTTCGACAGTTCCGTAGCGAGAATATTTTTCTGATGGTCATGATTAATGTAAGGTTGTCTTAAATATAAATAATAAAGGCAATTTTAAAATTGAGTAGGAAAACCTCAACAAGTTTTACTAACAACATCAAGGGTAGATGGTTAGAAATTACTATGATAGCTGTAAAAAGTGGGCGGTTGACAGCCTACACGCTGACCTTTTCCTCATTTCGGGGGGAAACAGGCCACCTAGGCCCTCCATATAACCCAGCTATCGGAACTCCAGTCCCCCACTACTTATAAGTTGGCCTACATCCGATCGAAGAACAATAAATACACCGATTTGAATTCATGCCACAGTTGAAAATACATAACTATATTCTAAAACACTGATTCCTTACGCGGATTACGATTATTTGAGGCGAGGAACATAGCCGGAGGAGCACGTAGTTTCGATTTTGGCACACAGGTCCCATGCAGCATTTGACTTCCTCTATCATCCATCAGCCTTCAATCTATGTACCACCAAACTCCCGAGTTTGTGACGACTAAACCCTTTTTCCCTCTACCCCTTACTGTCCTTCAGGAGGGTAAACCAATCTCATTCCCCCCTCCCGACAACATCCCTTGATATTGCAAAGAAGCCACGGAGGACAAGAGATCAAAGAAATCGTCGACCCTTGAAGACCACCAACTTATATCCCAAGCAAACAAACCGTAAGACCAAAAGTTGCTCCAGCATGACAAACAAGCCCTCACGACCCTGAAAATGTGGTGTTCATGTTGTCTTGGCAGCCGCCTAATGGCCGGTTTAAAGAAATGATTATTAATAAATTTTAATTCTACACAATACGAAAAATTCTCTTTGGGGCGTGCATAATATTAATAAACTTTACGCCATCTATCATTCCATTGCAAAAATAACAAGAAAACCGCCGAACATAAGGAATTGAAGCAAAGTTGTTTCTTTTTCCGCAGCGATGTAACTTTTACGGAGTTTGCCCCTCAATTCCATACTATAATCACGTAAGTTTTCATTCCGATTAGGATCTTCCATTATTCACGGTTAGAGCTAACAAAACACAAACGAACGAAAAGCGCAAGAAAAAATGACAGCGAGACAGCGCACTCCAAAGATTGCCACTAATTTTCCCATTACTTCAAAAATCATCGACATGCCGCGCTAATTTTGGCGATGATTTCAACAGGTTCTGACCTAATTATTTTGTGAACATCGCCACTGACGCACGAGAACAGAAATTTCAGATTAAATGCTTCCTACGAGTAATTTACACCAAATGTTTTGCCATAAAATAACTTCAGTCTTGTTTGAAAGTGTGTCGCAAGACTTAACGCAGGTTCTAGGTCAGCAGCGAAAAAAAAAGGCACTACCTGACGGATCGCCAAAATAAAGCCTGTTTGAAAAGGGCGATTAATCTTTTCTCGACTGTAAGTTTTACGAGACTAAATACTCGTTTGAACTGTTGCTATCAGATCACTCAAGGAATATCCAAAGATTATCCTGAGACGTACCTTTGCGAAGTCACCCGTAAGTATACTTTTAATGAGAAAATTCGACTAAGTAAAAATAATTTCCTTGACCAGGATATCAACCCCAAGACTTGACGGATACTAAAAAAATCGATCAACTAAGGCATACTCTAACCTTGCGGTCATCCTGGTCGAGTAATGTTTACTTTTTTTCGTGGAATTCTCGCAAAAATTACAATCATCTGAAGCTATGGATTCCCAAGGGAAGAGTATTTGAATTACTTCTAGCACGTTACGTGGTCATCAATAATATTTGGTTTTTAATTATAACTTACAGAGTTGGATATAACTTACTTAGGTGGATGTTTCCGCGTGAAGTTTCACGGCACGAAGCGTAAACCCTTATCAACATTTACGTGTAGGAAGATGATTTATATTTGAATTTTACCTCTGCAGTTTCTCATTAGATATATATTTATCAAATAAATATAAGGAAATGTAGAATTAAGTCTCCTACATATGGCCCTTCTCATGGAAAGTTTATGTTCCGACGGCAGAATGACAATTTGAGTAAGACTATCCCGTTATAGTCATTGGACCCAACCAGCACGCCAGTAGACAGTTTTCATTAAACACAGCTGAATTGCCAAACAAAGACCTTGGATCGACCGAGTTAGTAAAGAAGAAGTCGTAAGAAAAGTATGAGAGAGGAGAAGCTTCATGAAAACATTAAGAAGAAGACGGAGCAACCTTATAGGCCACATCTGGAGACATGATGGCCTGATGAAGACAATCGTCGAGGGACAGTGGAAGGCAAGAACGGAAAAGGAAGACCTCGAACAAAATATATGAAACAAGTAAAGAAGGATGTGAAAGAGAAGAAATAGATAGGTGTGAAAAGATTAAATGATAGGAGAATTGAGTGGAGAGCTGCGTCAAACCAATCCTAGGATCGTTTACCAGTGATGATGAAAAATGTCTTTGAAGGGACTTAAAGGTGACTCTTGGAAACGGTCACGGCTACAATGAAGAATTTAATGATGCTGACGTATGCATGTGCATACTGTAATAGCCTGCCCTTCGTCATGGGAAAGTGTAAAGAGGGCATACCTTCCTCACGCGAATGTTAATTTTTATAGGAAAACTATATCCTCCCTATTTGATCATCGTAACCCTAACGATTACTTCTGCTCGGCTACTCAATAGTTTTTACTCACGTACTGAAAAAATACTTCTGGCGAGTCGATTCGCAATCTCTCGGGAAAGCTCATTAAACTTACCTGAAAATAGAAAGAAAATTAAATTAGTACACACCGATAAATACCTTACTAAGCATATAAAATATTCCGTTAACCGACTCAGTTCGGAATGTAAGAAACCACTATATAACTAATATTTATCAATATAAATTCAAATATTCATATAGAATGTTTTTAACATAAATATATGAACAGAGCTGTGGTGGTAATGATATTTGTCTTTCAGTGGATTCCACTCCACCAAATTTATTTATTTCCATAGACCCCTAAAACTACTCGTAATTGCTTGTTAATCAAGAATCCCTGCAAGTGACAACTGTAAAAGGACAAACAATCATTCACTGGATAGGGAGGACACGAACCCGCGACCTATAGATTACCAGGCGAGGAAAGTCTGGTGCCAACAGCACCCGATTTTCTCATCCAAGTACCATTCGGAACCAACGCAGCTTTACTTTAGTGAACGGACAAGAACCGGTATATTTAACGTGGCGTGGCCGTTGAAAACATATGAAATGGGAAATTTTTAATGGAAGGCTTCAAAATCAAGATGAAATTTCATTCAATTTTCCTTGAATACAACGTTGAAGCGAAATAAGTCATCTAACACGAAAGAATTTATCCAATTTCGGCTATAATCCTGAAATAAGAAAATTATGGAGCATAAAAAATGTAAAAATGTTTATTCTCAACACAAAAAAATATTTAACACCCTAACTATGACAAAAGTAAGCTACCTTCTATTGTTTTCGCCGTAACTGCAAAAGCACATGAAATAGTTCGCGTTGCCCTATCAAGGTAACTAAGGAGTCTCGATCCCATTTTACTAAGAAATGATACTTATAAATAATTCCAAAAGAGCAATTTAAGGACATTTCCTCCCCATAAACATCGATCTCTCATTTCCAAGACCTTATTTCCTTTATACTTCTATCGAATGATATGCTCCCATTAATATAACACCGGTAGAATTTCCTTTCTCAGCAAAATCCGAAATTCTGCTTCCTCCCACCCAATTCTCCCATCGTCTTTAAGTTGTTGTAACCGCTCCCTTTCGAATACAGGTATATCATACATTTTTTACGACTAGATACATAATTCGAATATCATATATTTCGAACAGGAGCTTTATATTTTATTTCCCATCCCGGAGATCACGATAGCGGAGGGAAATATGGATACCGGAACACCCTTTATGCAAACTTATGACTTTATAATTGGCTTTCTCTATATATTTGACTTTCTCTGAGGCTTAAAGTTTTACTTCTCCAGCAGATGATATTTTATACTGAAAATATTATCATTGAGACTTAAAATGTTCATAACTCTTCTTTTCCGAAGTGAAATTCGCTCAATTTTTGTTTGTACGTGTTTAACCATCCAAAATTTCATAGGCCATAATATTATTCACATTTTATTTCATTAAGATATGAAAATTGTTTCAATGGTCTAAGGAACTTTTTATCGCAACAATGAAATTGTATTTTATTTCACACTCATTCGCCAGATATCCTTGGTTTTCTGTCGACCTGCATTGAGCCCCACGCCCACATAAATGGATAATTTTCCCACACACAAATGGAAATTTTTCATGCACGGCAAAATCGGAAATTTTGCCCCCATCATTCCTTTTTTAAATAGGGTAGTTTCCTTCATCAAAGAAAACGAAATGCATTGATTGCGATTCCTTACCCACCATTAGTGAGTTCATAAAATGCAAATTAATTGGTTTTATAAATCCCAGTTTAGACGAATGGCGATGGTCAATTTTAACCTCATTTGGAAAAGGCCAGATTGGCGCCCATGCGATTCCACTCCACGTGACGTCACAGGAACCTAGTTTCTATACCAGTAGATAGGAGTTTTACATCGTCTGAGATTACTAATGCATGCATGAGGCACTGAGCTCAGGGAAGCATGTCTTAATAATCACCTATTAAAACTGCCTAAGGTCAGAAAGTTCCCTTCGTTTGATAAGGGAATAATAATCCTTATTTAAGCCAAGCGCTACCTGCTAGCAGGGTACTCAGCTACCTGCTAGCAGCCTGCGTCGTAAGAGCGCTCAAGCCTCGCCTCAAGGTCACCTCACAGGGCGGCAGCGGGAACCATTTTATTTAACTTCACACTCATTATCTTGCCTCTTACACTTAGACCTCACCCAGTATAAGAGCGTCAATCAGGGGCGCATCTAGGAATTAGGGCTAGGGGGGGTTTTATGCACAAGTAATACTGGGGTGTCTGGGGGTGTGGAATACCCGCCAGGGTAAGCGGGAAGGTGCGGGGGCACTCCTTCAGAAACATTTCAAGATAAATAGTTCAAAATGGTGAGTTTTACGGCTTTCGGAGGGATATTTCATTAATATTTACACTATCCTGTAAGTAATATTAACCCAATTAAGTAAAACGGATTAAACTTAAAAACGTTTCAGAGCCCTGGGGGGAGGGGGGCTTTATCCCCCAAACCCCCCCCCCCCCTCGCTGCGCCACTGGAGTCAATGTTCCCGCTCATACATCGACAAAATTTCCTCTGCGAGGCAAAATCCGAAATTCTGCTCCCTCCCCGAATCCTGCGCCATCATCCCCTCTAAAGTTGTTCTAACCCCTTCCCTCCCAAAACTCTCTCTCTCTCTCTCCCTCAGCCAAACTATATTAACTCTCCTCCGGAGCACTTGGGAGCCTCCTCCGTGACGCAATAACCTTGCCGCCCGCATCGGCCACAGACGTCGGTGGTCTACAATGAACCTCCACACTCCTTCTTCTCTCCCGCCTGTCCCCGACACACACATATGGACCAAAACAGACACCACCTTCACATCATCCCGATCAATTTCCCCCGCACGACACCAAGTGGCTAATGGACCTCCGTCTCGAGTAAACACCCGATACGTTTATATAATACCTACGTTCCACGAGAGAGAGAGCCGAATCCATTCCCTTCGCTGAATGCGACGGATTCGCACATAAATTCCGTATCTCCCTCTCTCTTCCTAAAGGCTTTGAACACAGGAAAACTCCCCTCAACGATCACATTTGATCCTTCGTGAAGATACGCATCATCCGCGAATATCATTTCTTCACCATGCACTTCATCATCATTATTATTATTATTATTGCATAAATTGTTACAAGTCGACCATGAAGTCGGGTGGTAACTTAAAGTCAGGAAGTGCATTAAGACAAAAATATAAAATGCAAAGTACCAGCTTGGTTGATAGGTTACATGACGCACAAAAATATAAATAAACCAAAATACAAAACAAAACATTAAGTACAAAAGAATTTTAAAAAGCCCTCAAAATACTTTTTTTTTCAATAGGTACATGTCCCCATGTACATAGCAACAAATCAGCAAAAAAGAATACATGCCTACATTTACAGTGCCCTCAAAATCCATTTTTACACAATAATATCCGAAGACCAAAGTAAAAAAATCACATCAAAAGAAACACCAAATTAAAAAAATACGCGTTTATAAAGCCCTCAAAATTCAATTTTAGTTACCCTATTGATTAATATAGTGGCGTTAGTGAGGAAGGGCTCTGGTTCTTTCTTTTGTCATGTTTCGCGCTGATGAGAACATTATTAGGCGTTAAATGTCTAACAAATTATTGATACAATTACTTTCAATTTTTCACGATTATAATTTTAATAATCGCGCAAAATTGCAAGAATTTGTTTCAATATGGAAAATTCCACTCCATCACGTCTGCTTCCTCGGTTCTTCAAATCACGCGAAAGCCACCATAGTTTTTTTTTATTCTGACGGAAGAAATTTTAACATAAAAGCAAGAAAATTGAATTTTTATGCTGTAAGTACTTGATATTTCTTTTAGTTTCGGTAAAATACAGTAATTAACTTTTATGTAAATATGTTTAAGAGGCAACATTCTTAGCCAACGGACATTTTCCTTCTTATCAGCACAATAACTTCTGCGTAGAACCTTAAGGTAATGAAAAATTCATTCACGATTGATGTAACGCCGAATAAATGTTTTAAGCAAGAAACGTTGCTTTTTTTTACGGATATCAGCTCAACCAATTTAAAGGACAACATTGAATTTTGATGGTAAATTAAATCTAATATTAAATTTAATTAAATTTGAAAAGGTAAATTACTTTTCATTTAGTTATTGTGTGAGAGTAAACATAGTGGATTGTATGAATTAGGGGCAATATTTGGAGTAAAAAGAATCGTGGGGTCGAGCGCATGACCCTGCAAATTTTGCGATAGTAAACATGGGATTTCCGTAGGCGGAAGTTCCTCGATGGTTAGGCACAGCCAACGAACGGGTTATTCTCGCGATTAATGTGTATGCACGCGAGTGCACGTTGCTTCGGGTGATTTACTGTTAGTGGACAGGAGAGAGATGGTTCCCCGAAGATTCGTTCTAAGGTGGCAGGGAAAATTAAACGCTATAACGCCCATGATGCGATGTAAAGCGGAGTAGATGTTCTCGGAGAGAAATTCTGCTATGTACCAGCGAGTGCCAGCACCAAAAAATACCATTCCGTGCAACGGGATGGTGGTTCTATCGTATTAAATCCCACACTGTACAAAATCTACACACTTAAAGTTTCAAAAGTTAAATTTCTACGAAATCTATCTTCAATTTTATCATTTTTATTTTTAGATTGCGATTTTTACGAATGGCAGTGCTATGTTTATCAAAACACCATTGAATTGTGGCGGTAATATGAATTCAATATTCAATTTAATGAAAAAAGATGGTAATTTTTACTTTTCATTCAGTTATGTGATGAGAGTAAACATGAGGGGCTTATTTGAGTTAACACAATATTCAGGGTAAAAAGAATCTTGGGGCCGTATTCATAGTCGCGTCTTGATTGTTTACTTGAGACCGTCTTCATGAAGACCGCCTTATTGGTCAAGGCGAGCTTATTTGGTTGCCGCTTTCATAGTCAACAAATAAGCTCGCCTTGACGAAGCTGGTCTTGATCAAGCTCGCCTTATTTGAAACAAGGCGAGCTTCGTCAAGCAAATGCTCAAGCAAATGCTTATTGAAAACGACCAATCACCGACGTCGTTACATTTGTTTACTTGACAACCAGCGCCATAACACAAAGCGGTGAAAGAGTATTATGATCGTTGGCGGTTATTTCGAGTAGAGCGAAGTGAAGTTCACGGAAGTTTAATTATGGCATCCACATCGACCAAATACAGGCACTATACTGTTCTGGAAAGAAAAGTATTCCTGGACATTCTAGGAAAAAACAAAAAAATAGAGGACAAAAAAGGAGATGGAGCGACACTTCGCGAAAAAGAAGATGCTTGGAGAAAAATAACTCAGATGTACAACACGTCGAGTGTCATTACGCAGGAGGTACGGTAACATTTTATAATTCTACGGTATGGAATATATTTGTGATAATTGGTTTTGCCGGTAAACTGTGAGTGCACGAAAAAGTCATGACTTTCATTGGCCTTCAGAGCAGTAATAAATTAAGTTATCATTATGTTGCAGCGAACGGTAGCTCAACTTAAGAAATGGTGGTCTAACATCAAGCAGCATCAGAGGAGTGCATTAACCACCGAAAAACAAAATAAAATGAAAACTGGGGGAGGCAGGCCTCCTAAATCCCCTGAAATTGACCCGGAAGTTCATTGTATTGTGCCCGATTTAATGGCAACAGCCCCTACAATATTCACCTCCAACATGGCTCCAGAAGAAATCGCAGGTAAATGTTTTAGTGTTGTATAATTAGATAAAAAGAGATAAATGAAATTTTTATTTTTTAATTAACTTTTTATTTGTTTCGGTAAAATTTTCAACATGAAAGTCACCTAAAAATACTTTTAACCTGACTTTTTTAATTTGATAGAAAAAGCAGACTTCGTAGCAGACGATGTTGGTGAAGGTGATGAGGCAATATCCACAGGTGAGATACATGCTTACAATAGAAAGGTCTCAGTGATGGATATAGATGCCATTTATTCATACTTACATTTTTACTTTTATTCGTAACCATATTTTATGATACCTCAAATAAGTAAATTGAAATTTATATCCTTTTATAGTGTCATATTTCTCCTATTGCTAATGCAAACAAGGCTAGAATCAATGGACTATCATGTTCCTACCATTATCAAGTATTTTTTTGAACTAGAAAATTTAAAACGAGATAAACAAGCAACTAAATCAGTCTTCTTTGAAGACAAAGAAATAAAGTTAGGTTAAGTAATCAGTGTCATAATTTATTTACTTTTTTATAATTGCAGACATGAATGAGATGGTGGTGGAGATACTGGACACCCACTCGGGTGACACATCATCAGATCAAGGTGGGTGGATTAATTCTAATATATGTGAACATATATTTTAATTACAAATTACTTCTGATCAAAATTTTTGCAGCTGCACAAATTAGACATATTTTTGGGACAATGAGTAAGCAAATATGAAATTACATAATGAATAAGAGAGTATATATTATCATTTATGGATAAATACTTAATTTTATGGAAGCTAGAGTGGTTATTTATGATAACTATGCCTTATTCAAAACCTAAGCCATTCAGCGGAACACTCACATATAGGGACTATCCTTTAATTTTTTTATAATTTTAGCCTATGACTCCCTGACTGTAGCATTTATTGCCCTAAAAATCACGAGTTGTTTCCAGTGAAGAGATGACTTTGATTAGATTTGTACATATCAGAGATAGAATTATAAAAAATGAGCTATGAACTTGTAATACATGACCTTTAGGCTGGTGCAGTCAGTATTGAGGTTGGTGTCCATTAGCTCCTACTCACTGGCCTAAACTACTAACTCAATAAACAAACTAATACACAATATTTCACTAAGTTACACTCAAACATTATCTGTTAATCAATCCAAATTTAGGAATGCTTTAGTTGATGATTATTTAATGATCCATCAACATATTTTAATTGCTAGAAAATATAAATGAATTGAATAAATTAAATCTTTTAAGGCATTATGTTTTTCCCACAAAAAAAATGGAAATTTGATCAATAAATGCTTGTCGCATAGCAAAACCGTCTTCTGGCAGTCAGTTAGATGGTTCATTGGAACCACTTCATCTTTAACATGATCATCTTCTACAAGATCATTGTGCAATATTAGGCTCAAATTGTTCAGCGCAGTGGAGGCCACAATGACACTTTCTGAGCAAACAAGTTTTGTGGATCAAGGATGTTGAACTCCTTTTCCTAATGCCTAACATCCTTTCCACAATTAATCTAGTTCTTGTATGAATTTCTGTGCACCTATACATTTAATGAAGCCAATTTAGAATATGGACATCAGAATTAGTGTAAGGTGTATAAATATTGGTTTTTAATAGTGAAATTAATAATACAATCTATAATTGGTTTATAATCAATAGAGCCTTACTATGTCTCATTTTGAAAGTATCCAGGCCATTTTCAGAGGATCTATTAATAACTGTAGTCCAAAATAAAAGCATTTAGACTGTACAGGGAGGCCAAAGACAATTTAATTTTTTTAGATTGAACAAAATAAATATACATTTGAAAATACGTTGCAGGCTTGACAGTGATTGCCAATACGATTCAAAATAACATTCTATTCCATTTACATTAAATATGAGATTTTGAAGTGATATGAAGCTATATTAGTTTCTTGTATGTACTCAACTATGTACCTATTATCTTCAGGCATTCCAATTTAAGTGCAACAGACTATCCGAGGTGGTTCCAATGTGACCCCCATATTAGGCCATTTTTGGATTATATTACCTATGTGATTTCACAAACAAACCCCAGAACTTCTCAAACAGCCTCATGTTGTCAATAAAAATATTGAGGTTTAAGGAATGCATCTTCTAAATTTTTCTATTTAATTAAGTCCTTTGTAAGGCAGCAAATAAATACAATTAGAATCTGTATGATTAGATTAACTGATCAGAATGAATGAAACATGAAATATTTAACGGCCTCAGATATCTATAATCAAATTAATGGATACCTTACTTTTACAAAATCTTAGGCAATTAAATCACAGATTTTCACAATTAATAAATAATCTTTTTCAGTAATTTATATCCTGATTTCAGAGCCCACAATGAGCTTTAAATTAAATTACCTAATCAGTCTTACATTTTATAATTCTAATTATGACACTGAGTAAATTTTCCTAACGATTAATGAAATTATTTCAGCTCCTGCATCATCAACAATTGAGGGAAAGGAAAAAGGCTACCCTAAAACAGAGTTAGCATTAAAAAGGGAGCGCTATCGAAGACTGATGAAGTATGATGAAGAGTTGGCTATGGTGCGTCTGAAGACGGAAAAGGAATTGGGTTGCATACAAATAAGGCATGCAAATATCATGAATGAATTACAGGTGAGGGCTGCAACTGCAAAAGCAGAATTGGAGGAACTCCTCCTTCAAAAAGAAAAAAATAAAGTTTGACTCATTAATTGCTTCGTTCATTATACCAGATTATTTACTATGTTATGACTTTCACTGATTGTATTATTGTTTTTGTGTTCCATTGATTTTAATATTGTTTTCTGTGTTCCATTGATTGTAATATTGTTTTATGTGTTGCATTGTGCAAAAGTATTTGTGTTACAATGTTTTAAAAAATGCAATAAGGTAAAAATATATTACGATGCCAAAAATTTCAAGAATATCATTTCATTTTCATTAAGATCTCCTTTTCTGACAACTTTGCAGGAATAAATGCTTAAATGGGAGCCTGACATAATTCTAAAACATTTCCTGGAAATCAGTTTGGGTTTTAATAGCATTGCATTACATTCAAAGAGCAAAAGTCCTTTAACACTTAGGTTCTCCACCTGTCTGTTATGACCAATTGGGATGTGGACTGACCCTTCCACAAGAGTTTTCAGAAACCATTGCAAAAAAATATTTAAAATTACAATGAAGAAGTAGCAATCAATATAATTTTATACTTCTTATACTTGGTGGTAATGGCAGCAAGAAAAGTATCATAATATCATATGATATAGCTATATAGCCCATGGTAGGTTGAGAACCTCAGCCCTACAGGACTTTTATCTAACAATTGTTGATTCTATGATGAAACTAGAGTGGCAAATACTCAACATTAACTAAAGAATATACTTTGAGGAAGTAGGGTCTCTAATGTGATAAATGAGTCAAGAACAATTGTCTTATGTTCACTTAAAACTTCAAATTAATTGATTACCACTCACATTTATGCTATAGTAATTCGAATACCACAGGCAGTACTTACTCTTGTGTTTCTCTGATTTTAGAGTCATGATTAATATTGAAAGCATGCATTTCAAAATGGGCATTTAAGTGATTGTTAGTGTAAAGAATACATATATTAGCATGGCAACTTTTGCTAAATCAAAGACCCCATGCTGGTAGCATGACCTGAAGATAATAATAATTAAGAGATTAGCCACTGGCTCAAATATGTACAGTAGCTGTGCCTCCGTCTCTGGGTTGGAAAATTGAGTAAGCATAGGCAGGGATCACTTGGTTATCGTAACTTACTCTACTACTTATACTCAAAAGATGTAATACACTAGAAACTCTCATCTGCTCTCTCAAATCAGACATCAACACAAATTAAACTTATATTTAACGCTATGGCCAATATCAAGCCGCAGATTAATTTGTTATTAGAACAGCATTTTTTTAAATTTTCACATTTATAGAGCACAAAACATTTCACCACAATACTACTAAAATATCAGTACATACTTCTACACTGCCATAACAGTCCCATCAAAAACTGTTACACGATACTCTTCGAAGCAGCGGCTACTTACTTTAATTCAAAGATCCACAAAATACACGTTGGCACGAACAGACATGAATTCCCCTAATTCGAGAAGTTAGAAATAACTGAAAGAACAGCAATTACACAGTGCAACTAAAGGATATATTTCTTTTCCAAAGACACAAAAAAATTTATAACTGATTGAGAAGAATTCCAGAACACTGACTTTGTTTACATTGGGTAAACGAGGAGAATATTTCTGTCATGAATAATCAGATACGCAAAATGACAAGGTTAATATTGTGTAAAACAATTAAAATGGAAAAATTTATGTCACCAAAGATGTGCACAGTAGCACAATCACGAACTGTAGGTAATGGTATGTTACTCGCACTTTCAGACATCACTTTATCTATCAAATTTTCTACTCAAACACGTAATCCACGTCAAATAAGACTCACTGATATTCGAAATGTAATTACTGAAGCATATAAGGCGAGGTATCCTCTCCTTGCACCGAAAAACAATGTTTTACACACACTTTACTGATTGTCCACTTCCCATTTTGTGACAGCAATAAAGTAACTCAAGTCGTCAGGGAAGTTGGCACAGATTACATTAGAATTTACGGCATAACCCGCAGGATACGAATCAGCCACAATTATACGTCCTTAAACCTTCTTTTTAGGAATATATTTACCAATCCTTTCCAATACCTTCCAGCCCAATCTATTATTCGAAACACTTCACAACTCGCCGAATTTCGAAGCAATATACTAATAATTTCCATAATTAGCAATAAAATTCACGTAATAACATAAGAAAACTGTAATTTGTCCGGATGCCAGCGGGTAACGTAACACAAACTTGAATGAGCATTTGCTCAAGACGGGGTCGACGTCGACTTGACGAAGGCGATCTTATTCGTTGTCTTATTTGATAAACAAGACCACCTTTGACGACTATGAATACAGGCGCGCTTGAGCATTTGCTTGTTTACAATAAGGCGCGACTATGAAAGCGGACAAGCTCGCCTTATTACAAGGCGAGCTTGATCAAGCTCGTCTCATTCAACAATGACTTGAGACCGTCTTGTTTGGCGACTATGAAACGGAAATAGCGAATAAGCTCGTGCTTGTGGCGATCTTCATCAAGCAAATGCTCAAGACGTGACTATGAATACGGGCCTTGGAGTCGAATGCATGACCCTGCAAAATTAGGGAAGGTGGACAGCAGACATGGGTTTCCCGAAGGTGGAAGTCTCCGCGCTAGTTCAACACGGAAAACAGGTTTTGACTTCATTTTGGTTTCTTGTTGTTTTTTAATTCCATCGACGGAAATATGGAATTAACCTGTTACACTTTTATACCATACCTATGAGACAACCTGTGAGTCTCATTACAAGCAGCCTTGAAGTTTTCGTAACCCCTTGAACCCCCACTTTTGCTGGGAGGTTACCCCTCAATTCTCCCATCCAGCCCCCCTTGTTAATATCCTGGATCCGCCATTGAAACTAGAGCATTATGAAATCAATTTGGTCCAGCTGAGACTGGTCAGACTAGTCAGCTATCTGCTCATTGCAGCATTCAAATAGCTTTTCAATCATTAATGTTCAGTAAAATGCGTTAGAAAATATTTTTGGTAGGAAAAAGATATAGTTGAGATACCAGCGAAACTGACACCACAAAATTATTAAAATTAAAAAGAAGAACTTTGCGCTTTCACATAAATATTTATTCAGAAATTTACCACCATTGTTTCAACGTTAGACATCATCATCAGGATGATGGTGACCTCATGACGTCTAACGTAAAAACCATGGTCGTAAATTTGTGAACAAATATTCATGTGAGAGCGTAAAGTTCTTCTTTTTAATTTTAATAATGAATCGTTTTCACAAAGCTACGCCTCAAACAATCACACCAAAATTAGTATCCTCGCGGCGAAACCCGTAAGCTATGGAGACGACTTAGGGACGCGTGGTATGAATAGCTGGATCGCTTAGCTTCGCGTCGGCAGGGTAGCAGCAGGAGAGCTGAGCACGAGACGAAAGACACCCTCGTTCCGAGCCTCAGGGGTCGTTACCCCACTCCGCCCTCGCAAAAAGGGTACAATGCATAGCGATAAAATCCGCTCAATAGAATTACGGCGTTATTTCTCCCCCCCCCCCCCACCACCGCCCTCGCTCGCCAGTTGAATTAAGACTCGCGTACGCTGACTCCCTGAATAATGGCGAATGAGATCTTGAGAAGTGGAGAGCTCGAAAAAAAAATCCATCGAGTGAGAAATAACGATGAGTTTCATATTGCAAAAAGAATGAAAAAAATATCATTTCCGTATATTCTTACGTGTAATGAGCAAAGGGGAATCTCATTTCATTTCGAATGAAATGGTAAAAATAACCCTCGCTGTTACAATTTCATTATCTTCGCTAGAAAATTTTAAGTTTTAAATGACGCATGAGACATAATTTTATTTTGGAATTTTTTTGCATTCGTGTATAAATTTGAAGAAAATCTGGCAACTCACATCATGAACTATCGAATACTTGATCCAGCCTTGTCATACACTACGATAGTGCTACAAATTACCGATACAGAATTGTAGAAGATTAAATACTTATTTCGAGTGGAAAGTTACCAGTGATACAAATTTTTGACGTTGTCCACAATAAAATCAAGAAATATAACTTAAATTAATGCTTACAAATAATTAATGCGGAAAGAGTACAGCAAAATTTCCCAAATTTTCCTCCAAGAATACGATAATACCACGCACGACGAATCCAGAACATGCTTGAAAATTGAAAAGTACTCACAGAAGTAAACATAATGCAAAAATACCAACCACAACTTCAAATTAAATTCGCTTGTTCTAAGATGCTTTTAACTTAGGGGAGTGTTACCTAAATCGCACCGCTTCCCAAATCGCACCACCATCCTAAAAACCAATGTATGACACATGTAATAATAATAATTTCGTTTATTTTCGTGGGCACTGGGACCCATGAGAAAATAAATGTACAGCTTTCTACATTTTCAGCATTGGTATATGAATAGAAGAAAAAATGTAAATAAATAGAATTACAGGCAAATTCATCCAGTGCAGATCGCCAAGAGCACGAAAAAAATTCAGCAAAAGACTATTTTCACTAAAATATAAATAATCGCACTTAGATTTAACAGACTAATAACAAGAATTTAAGGTGTTAATTCGTTGTGATAATTATGTCAAACAAACAACTTTTTTAAGAAACCATAGCATTAGGATAACACTCTGATTTAGAACAATTCTAAATTTAGTTAACCGTGTAATCACATGTGTGTCAATAAAAATAACAATAACAATTGTAATAATAACTAGGCTAAACATGAATATAAACAAAAGAAATTCAACTCGATGTTAAGGAGGCATTTTTGCAGTATGCTATTTTTAAATCTATTGATGTTTGTAATGCTTCTTATCTGGGCTGGGAGAGAGTTCCATATTCGTGAGGTATATATATGTTATTCCATATTTGTTCATATGAGGCGAGTGATGTTTTGGAATGTGGAGGTTAATGGTATGATTTCGGGTAGGTATATTATGTACTTCAGTTTTTCTTACGAATTTCTCGTACAGGTATGGCATATATGAAATCTAATGGCTGCATTTGGAACTTCCTGCATCACCAAACACACCACACTTCAATTGTGCATTGACAAGTCAGATGCGTAAATATTAAAAAACAAGTATCTCTTCTGCTATTTCTTTCTTCTTTTTACAAGAATATTGAAAACAAGTAAGTTGTATTTACATAGTTTTTGCTACAGATCATATTTTTGAAGTCTATTGGGTTTCACTGAGTGCAATTAACAGCGTGGTATGATCACGTGTTTAGGCAGTGGAAATGATTTCATATAAAATTTCGGTCGGTCCCAAATTGCACCACGTCTCTCTGCACCTGTGTTATGTTCGAAGTCTTCAAAAAAGCTGCCGTGAAAAGAATATTCGAATGCATAAACTCTTCTACATAAGAATAAGTTTTGTTTAAATTATTGCAGATTTTTATCAACCAAAAAAACTACATCTATTATTAGGTAATGTCAAAGATATGACTAATTTAACTTTTTTCGTTCCTTATGTTACGAGTATTTTAGTGCACATGTTTGCTCAGTTAATGGATCTAAAAAATAGCCTTCAATAACTTGCCTCTCATTGTCGTTGAAACATCATTTCCTACTTTTTGCCTCCAGTGGTGCGATTTAGGAGATTTAGGACGTCTAAATCGCACCGTTTGCAGATGTTTGAAATTGAATTTTTATACATGCGCCCAACTTGGAATTGACTGTCCCCAAAAATTGTGAGAAAAGTAGACATTCCTCCTCATATTAAGCTGCATAAAAAACTTATATTGCGTCACTTATTTCTGAGTTAATTCGTTTTTTAATTGGTGAGATGTAGGCAACCTTCCCCTATTGCTCGTATTATAAAATAACACATGAGTTACTTTATTTGCTTTCCTCACTACATTTTCTATTACTTACTCTGAGTTACAATGTCCGCTCACAAAAACATTCCAAAAATTATTTACAGAATTATGGTAATACTGGTGATTCTGGTCGATAAGCTCACGAGTAAAAAAGGGAAGCATTATAATTGTAAATCATGTCGGTCAAGTTTTAATTAAAAATGCTAATTATGATCAAAAAATAATGTCGCCTTCAAATAGAGATAAAATTCTTAGCCTGAGGACAAATTTATTCCCACAGATTAATAGCAGAGAGAGAAGATAACCTTTCTTCCTGATATTAACACTAACATTAACAAGCGATTGAAAAGTAGGTCGATGGGTTATCATTAAGAACATCTCATACTGCATAAGATTGTCAAAAATGGGAAAAAAGAATTATAAAAATTCAACACAGGAGCTACTTTATGGAGGATCAAAGTCAAATCCGTTGAGGATGTTGCTATACGATACTCATAATAACATCCATTTCAAATCAAAAGGAATCGACTAAATTATTCCAAGTTCCTCCTTCTTCCTACAACCATAAGTATCAGATTTCTCGTTGAATCGCACACGACGTCGAGGAAACTTTCGAAATGCTCTGAGCGGACAACATTTGAAATCAAGAGATATACATAATACACCCGGGTAGCTGTCTCCGCTGAAGCAATAGAATTAAATGAGATCAACTCTTCGCGCAGAGACTTAATCAATACCACCCGAAAAGTTATAAGCAGGGACACATGCGAGGGAAAGGAAAATATTAGCCAGCGAATGCAAACTTTCCGGGCGTCACCTGCGACGAATTACTCATATATACCACCACCTCCCCAACCCCCCTCTTTCGAAGTTGCCACACGCTCCAACCTTCCTACCGCTTCCCTCATACTTCTCCTTCCAGCCTCTCCTCCCGCCTAAGTCGTAACTCGGCTTCAATTCCGGAATACGCCCGTCGCCTCCATCAGCGCGACAGGCCGAGCGCTAACTCTCCCTAATGTTTGTGAAATCGCAAATATTCGCAGAATCCGTCACCTCCCGCCTTTTCCTTCGCGCAAGGAAGACGGAATTGGAGTGGAAAAAGGAAAGATGATGAAAATGTAGGGGATGATAATAACTCGCGATTAATCTATGAGACAATAAATCATCCACGTTTCGACCGGAAAACTAGTTTCGGTAGGCGAGGGTAAAGCTCGACTACACTTCAATCAAATACGGAAGATTTTTTGGGTTAAGTCTTCGCACACCGAAAATATAAAACTGTCGAAAAGCGAGGAGGTAACATGGAAAGGGACTGGCCCCCTGACACGAATGAGTGAAATTCACGCACCTGTGGCTTAGTTCGGGGTAAGTTTTCACCTATCCAAACCAACCTTCAGCATAATTGCAGATTGAGTGAGTTGAGCAGTGAGTGGACTAAATAGGCATTGCAATTAATTATAAAACAAGAAGCGTGGTTGGGAAGAAATACTATTTACGTTTCAAATCCGAAATGGCAAAGGTAATGAACCTATTAACTGGAAATAACTTGGGATCAATGTGTTGGGGAAGGGAATGCGGAAGAGAAGAGAGGTGGATTATGAGAGAACGTTAAAAAAAAAACAATCAAAAAGATGTAAAATTTGATGGAGGAGCCCATTATGAGTCAAACAAACACATATTTTCCATGGAAAGAAATTATATTTCAAGACGAGAGGGACGAAGCGGACCATCACCGTGAAGAAATAAAAATGATGTTAGGTGTTGAGTAAATAAGGAAGACGCGGAGTGACTGCGACGCGATGACCCACTTGGAAGGAGTATGTGACGTCATCAACTTATATGTGAAGATATTTTTCCCCGCAGATACCAAAGTTATAAAATACGATACTAATCGAAAAATAGAAAGAATATGCGGTTCTTTTTCCTCAATCTTAACGAATATCACAATCAAAAATAATATAATAATAAAATAATAAAAAAATTAATAAAATATAAATTATTAATGGCAGATCAAATTGTTGAGGCGTAGGTCTATAGATAAAATACTTCGTCCAGCCAACGTTTCCAGCACATAATTCTCTTCCTCAGAGCTTTACATAAATAGTAAAAAAAATCTACCATATTTCAATTAAGTATTACTAAATACTTTATAATAAGTACATGTAGACGTACATCTCTACATAAATATACCTGCCATGAGTAAAAATATTTATGATCGTGCTCATTTATAGTGGAACAAATACACTTAATGCGTTGGAAGAAAATATAGTTCAAACTGAGGAGTGTTTAGAGGGACACTTACGAGAGGAAATAAAATGGTGAAGTAGTGTGCCGAGGAAATAAGGATGGAGTCGAAGAAAAGGAGGCTACGACTGTTGAAGATGGGAGGTGTAGGCTGAGGCAAGTAAGTGTTCGTGGTACCGACACCATCCATTTTGTTTGCTAGGGCAACGCGCGATTACCACTTTCCTCGAGTTTGCACTAGCGCTCTCTACAACAGCCCCGCACACTGCGTTCCAAGTAGTTACGAGAGTGAGGGAGGTAAATTCAGTTTGGCGCACAGTTTTCAGTCTTTGAGAGAGTCCCAAGAGCCAAGTAAGCTCCCAACCACCACCGCCACACAAGAGGCGCAAGCAGAAGTCTCGAGAATGTAGCACGGAACGAGCAACGCAACAGAGCGAAGATGTCACCGCTGCTGGAAACATAGGTCGAAGGGCATGGCGTATCGACTAAAAAAAAACCGATTCAGATTAGATAGTTTTTTAGGTAGATTTATCGAGTTTTATGGAAATGAGAAATCCAAAATAATCCTAAATTTGTAAATACAGACGCCAGTGGCTTACTTTGGGGTGCGTTCTACCCTCACCTAACCATACAAACCTTCGTGATTTATCACTGATTGAGTGATGCAAGTACAACTCATTGGTCGATTAATCGATTTTCATGGAAACAAGAAATCCAAAAAAATCCCTTTAGTTGTAACATAAGATGCTTGTGTCTTACTTTGAGGTGAGCTCTACCCTTATATATTCATATGATCCTTCGCGATTGATAACAATTGATTGGGGGGGAGCAATTGCCTCAGTGCCCCTGGCTTAAATCCGCCTGTGCATACACAAGTATGAAAAGTACTTACGTTCCCATTCATTAAGAAAAACCATTATTTGCATTATCGGGATAATCTCTTGATGTATTACTTTTCTATAAATTACGCTATCATCTGGTAATCTCCATCAATGAGCTTGACAATTATTTATGTCTCAGGTATTAACTTGGGTTACCTCCAGGTATATCTGTAGAAAATTCCGATATGATAGACGCATTTATAATAATTTGAAGATGAGTAACTCATAATTTATAAACAAGAAATGCATATGGCATTGAGAACAAAAAATGCAAGAGTAGTAGAGAACGCGTCTATATACAACCCTTGCCATACTCTAAAATGTCGCATTTGATGGCAAAATATATTTAGTTGCGGCCCAACCAGCTTTAAAACATAAGAGACATGTCGCGTCATAAAACATACGCATCACATTCCTATCAAGTTTCCTATCAAGTTCCTATCATGGAATGCACCGATGCATCGCAAGAAAAGCATCGAGTACTCCGATACATGTGGCATCTTGTGTAGGGGGTCGGTCTAGGAGGAGGATAGGCACACATGTTCCCTAGTACATAAAAAAACTTCTAGCGGGGAATGATGGGAAGGTAAATAGTCACGTAAAGGGGAGGGTGGGTTCGAGAGGGATGGATTGAGCTGCGCAACCTTTTTTCTCCAGATGGACTACTTGGGTCAAAAGACTTGGGGACGAGTCTTCATCGTCTGCCTCTCCCTCAACATAGTCTAGTTTCTTCCGCCCATTCTCCTCCGCAGACGACTCGCAGAGAAAAACAGAGGAAAACGAAATCCAAGACTTGGCAGACGCGAAAGCAAAAAGCGAGTCCGCATTCATCCCCCACGAGAGAAAATGCATGTGACCGCTCTCCCCTCCCAACCATCGGCGCTCCATGGATGATTGTTTCCCAGTGGCGGTGCAGGTATGCCACGATAATAGCGAGCCTCACTCTCCTATAATGATTTCTTTTCCGACCGCTTTCTTCCATGGCGGTTTGTAGACGCATAGGGTCACTTAAAGACGCGGCAATATACGAGGACTTACAAGTTAATGGGAGAGAGAACAAAATCATCCTATATTTAAAAAAATATTTGACAGTGAAGGGATCAAAACACTACGCAGCGATTCAAGTTAAAGCTTTCAATTCTATAAATTTGAGAATAGATATACGTTAGAGCGACAACGTATTATAGCCTTTCTGTTTCCAGGTCCGAAAGAACCTATAAATTGAGAGAGATATTTAACCGAACGGATTGATTTGGGAATTCGTTTTTCTCCCGAATAAATGACTTAAATAAATGCCATTCGGAACTTCGTTTGTGCATTTATTTTTTAATTGTTAACGGCTAATGACCTAGGACTCCTCGCCACACGATATTGAGGTGGCTTCCAGGATAGTACCTACGCAAACGTGGATGAAGTGTGGTCCCTCTGATGCCGAAAATAAAAAAATGATAATTCTCTAAAAATAGCTACATCTCTCTGACTTTTCCGGGTTTTCGGGAAAATATTCAGAACTCCGTAAAGGCCTACATTTTTTTGATAGTAGATAAAATTGTTTATAGATAGGCTTTAAATAAATGCATGTAAAGCCTTCTGTGATTTTAAAATTTAACTGGAATAAATATGTCCCACGAAAATGGTGCTACTGTTCCATAAGGATTGAAATACAGACTTAATCTTTTTGAATCCGTATCTGTGATCTTACGTGACATGTCAATGGTAAGGCGCAAGTGTATCCAGAAATTTGATGATTTACCTTTCTCGGTAAATTATAATGGTTTAAGCAATCCAAATGTTTTGTGTGCTTGCACCAAAATATTTTTTTCCAATCACATACTTCAACAGATGGTTATGCGGTATTCAATCGGCTCAAATTACATTTGATCGCATCTCAAGCATTAAAATTTCGCTTGTGGCGAAATACCGAAACAGAATGTTAATAAAATACATATAAACTGAAATTTATGTTAATACATCTAGATAATACCGTATCAGCCACGTCTAAAATTCTATACCGGATGAGAGTATTCCTCTCTAACATGCACTAGACTATTTTTAGGAGCCAACACGATGGTAAATAGAAATATTAGGTAGATGGACATATAACGTTACTTTAAATATTAATCACCTCCTTGTCACATAATATTTTATTCAGTCATGTAAATACCTAAGTAAGTTAGACAAGGGTACCAGATCCCGACTTGATTGTTGTGTGAAGGACACCTGAAGAGCAACACTTTGTCCGTCGAAAGGGACGTTAAGCCGTTGTCCCCTTGGCACCTTTGGTCAGGGTAGGCTAATGCCGATCCATGGCTTCCCTTCGACCATGCATACAAACCCTTACGATGGCACAAATGACCTAGCTTTCGCCCTTGACATTCGAATACCATACCGATGTTGAAATAAACGAGCAAGTCACTTCTATTCAAAGTAAGCCCTTTTCCGCTTAGTAAAACCACTTTTTTGTTTCCAAACACTTTTATTTAAACCGACCATGGTTTCGGCAACTCGTGCCTTGATAATGGAACCTTGGAATGGAACCTTGATAATGGTACGAGTTGCCGAAACCATGGTCGGTTTAAATAAAAGTGTGTGGAAACAGATAAGTGGTTTTACTAAGCTGAATATCAAACATTTCCACCGTATCACGCCGGACACTGTATCTTTTAAGCCCTTTTCCAATCATACACGCACGTTCAGACATCAGTAATCGGTATCTGAACGATCGCATCAGCTACACTTACACTATGAATACCACTTTCAAAAGAGGCTCAGATCGAGCCACCTCCAACAGCCCACGAAACAAGCCAGAAGCCAAGGTGATATAGGATGAACCGCACAAAACCAATATCTTGCTCAATTACACCTAGGCTATTAATCCAGCGCGTCTTCGGTTATACGGAGACTCCCTGTGGGATTGCGTTCCAGCGGGTAATTCCTTCGAATCCCGATTGTTCCGCTTTACCGAAGAGGATACGCGTTAGCACACACGTCTCACACAAGGGATTGCCGGCGGCGGAACAAGAGACATAGATTGGCCGCGAGACAGAGAGGTTTGCGTGAGCGATGCCAAGAATCCTCCACACATAGCACTAATAGTCTCCGTCGTCACTAGTGAGAGGAAGATTAGAATAAATGTAAGGTAATGAAAACTCAAAACATCCGAACACAAGTTTTCCTAATGACTACAAGCCGAAATAGACTTGAGGAGAAGAAACTGGCCTCTCTACTCATGCCGAAAAAACTAAACGGCCTTTTTTCACAAATTTATTTACACTCAGGTATACTTAGTAATGAGCTAACGGCTGAAATGCGTCATACGGATTGATAAATGTGTGGATAAGTTCCATCCTACATATTTGACACCATGATGTTTTTCCACAAAGTATATCAATCCTGATACATTTAAATGATAATTACTGGATAAAAAAATATTAATAGCGACCCCAGGATTCGTACAATGTTCCAAATTCTAAAAAGGGATCCGAATAATCAAAATTCTTCAAATATTACTCGTCGGCATCAAAACATTTATTTCTGCACGAAGCTACTTCCAAACTTCCGCATTATTATGCAACTGAACTGAATTGCGCTATTGATTTTTTCATGAAAACATGCAATTGAAACTTCTCATTGGCTAAATAGCGACGTTGTGATAACTCGCACTGAAATAAACAGTGGAAAATGAGTAAATACGACAAAAACGTTCATGACTTACACATAGGGCTACGTACAGGCTGTATAAACACGTAACTAATGACGTTGATGTCACAACCTCTTTTTCTTCTTAAACTTCATGCGGCATCATGACCGTAGCCATAGTATTCATGTCACCGAGGTCTGGCAGAAAAAGGAGTGGAATTGTTTCGCATGGGATGCATCTGGGAATCGGAACCAAGGAAGCAAGACGGAGTGAAGCAAATGGCATTTGGGGAACATCCAAAAGATGGGAATATTTTTTTCTAATAGCTGCATTATCATTCAATGGGGCTGGAAAAAATGCTACTGAAAGGTTACCGCATATCCAAAGAATACCATAGTTTACGCTTGAATTGTCAAGGAATGAAACATTGCTGATAGCTATAGATTTGTAAACACTGAGGATCAATTATTACCATTGACATAGGACAGTCCATATAGTTTCTCAAAACTCAAAAAGCCTCAATAGCGAGAATATATGGGTAGAAAAAGTGCCATGTGATTTTTCGTTGCCAATAATACTTCAACGTAAATATTTTAAGGATTCCGCAACAACAATACCACTACCGTAACTTTATTCCCACCATTTTTTTCAGGCGATAATCTTTCCGGAGAATATTAAAAAAGAAACTATCTTGAAACAACACGGAGAATGAAAGTAATCCATGGTCCATTTTAAGAATTTTCAAAAATACCTTTATTAACCATTAGAGTCTGGCTAAGCTAATATGTTCTCTGCTACTTTAATGTCTCCATGTGAAACTACCACAAATTCTTATAGGATATATTATACATAATACAAAATTTACCAGACTCTTTCGAAACTCTGACTCCAAGAAAAATGAACATAGTCGCGATTTATTAAATATGATTCGCACAGTTACGCGTTGGCACCAAATTAAAAGTTATAACTGTTATAATTGTGGTTTTGATGACTTAAACAGTTATGAAGCATCACCAGTAGCTAAGAGCATGAGACATTCAACCCCTGTCACGCACACTAGAGGGCCATTAACAGGCCTTTATTATATTTCATCAGGATGATTATGTAATACAGCGTAGTAAAACAAATATTACATCAATTTTATTCAAATTACTTATACATGAAGGCGTTAAACAAATACTGCCATACGCTTAGTTTTGTTTTTTGCTTTTGTTTAACTGTTTTCATCGGCCACTGTGTAAACACGAATATGAACAAGTACGTGCAGATTCTTATATTGAATTTTCAGGGAATAAAGAACTGGTATTCTTTCTCCTGCCTGTCAGGTGAGGCGGAGCGTAATAGGAAGAGAGAATTTTCAATTCTTCATACCAATTACTTAGTTAATTATCCACCTCCTTAATAATTAGTATGTTACATTAGCAAACTAAAAACTAATGGCAAATAAATTTTCCAAAAATATTTATTTAAATTTTACTAAAAGACCGGTAGCAATACATTTTTACCATCGATATTATACAAAATGCGTTGAAGCTTATTGCGAAGTAATGTTTGAAGTAAGTATGTGTAGAAATTTTCTAGTACCTTTTTATTTACATGGTAAAATAGTCTCGGAGTATAGGTCAAATGTAAGTGATGCAAAAAAGAAACTTTACCTTATAACACTTACTTTTATTTAAGATGATGTTTATTTATCAATAAGTATGTGCAAAGCTAAGCCCTGATGACAGTTTAAAATAAACTGAAACGTTGGCTAAAACTTTTTTGCATCACATACATTTGACCTATACTCCGAGAACTATTTTACCATGAATTAAACAAGGTCAAGGTAAGCAGAAAAAATTTTTTTCTTTATATTTACAAAATTACGGTGAATTTCGAATAACTATTAATTTAGTATAATGCTATAATTCCACCAGATTAAGCCTGAGAAAACTCTCTTTGGCGGAATGACACTTCCAATAAGCGATAGCGCAATCAATTGGTCAACAGCGGGGATCGGCGGTGGCTGGCGCTACCGCAGCGAATTCACGGACGTCGAAAATTATGGCGGGGCATTTAGCGACGGAGCGAGCGAAAAATGATGGCGGCCACTCCCACGGACACTCCGCCGTCAAAGCCTTTTACGGCGCCATTTGCGGGATAGATAGAGAATAGGCTCTACCCCACTGCTCCGATCGGGGCCATAACTTTCCACGTGGGGAGAGGAGGAGACGCAGAAATCGAAAGGAGACGGAAGGAAATAAAAAGGAGTGACGCGGTAACTTAATCCTCGATCGCTCTCCCGATTCCCTCCCATCATACGTACCATCAGTCATCGACACACAGTATCGTAAAATTGCGGGATTGCGGGTTTGTGTGGAATAAATCGTCCATTTAGGCGAGGTGGAGAACCTTGGACCAAAACGTTAAGTATTGCAAGGGTAACGGATGGCTAAAGTAGGCGGTTGGCTTAGGCCGTTTTCCAATCCACGTAGTATGCACTCATTCACTTGTTCCCTTTCTCCCTTGCACCCTGCTCCCTTACTAATGCTCTACTGGCGCCATAAAGTGTGAACGGAAATAATGCGAACTATTAACAGTAACGAAATGTGACGCAGGGGGTAGTGTTAGGACATTTTGTGGTTGATTTGAGAATCAATTTCACCTTTATGCTTATATTTTTGCATGTGAAGAGGAAGAATTCACAATGCCGATACAATAGTACGTATAAAAGAGCTCACATAATAATCACAAATTTACTTAAAACTCCAGTTCAAGATTTCTGATTTTTCCATTGCCGCCATTTTCAAGTCCACTTCCAACGAGGGCATGTGAACGAGGAAGCATCCACGATCCGTTGTTCACTTAACCTTCGTTCCCTTGCGCCCTCGCCGATTGGATCCACCTTTGCTGTCGTCACATCCTTAAGTTGACGATCGAAAAGTGCACGAAGGGTGAATAATTGCGAATTAGCTTAGCTTGGTCTGCAAATTACACATGTTTTTTCCATAACTTAATAATGTGCAGGGAATTGCAGACGAGAATTTCTGGACAGTATTTAATTACCTTAAATTTCCTCTGACACACACATAGAAAGCTTAACCATACTTACTCATGAATAAAAATATATTATCTTATAACTCCAATGCGTTGTATATTTCCCAAAATAAGAGAAAAAATCTCTAAAAGGAAAATCCATATTGTTACATGATTGCAGTGACAAACAAAGGTTTTTGAAAGTACAGAAGTACTTAATTCACTAAAAATGAGCGCATCATCAAGCTCCTGCTTGGCTAGCTAAATGCAGTTCATGAGACTGATGCATAATATATCTACGAACATTTATGTAAAATACTTGTATACTTTTATTTAGTGATTTATTTTGGAAGAGGTATTCAATTTCCCCATAACTTACATCATTACAATAGCTGAAATCGGTCAAAAGTTCCATTTTTAGCAAGTTATTTCCTCCAGCAACTCTATTTTTTAGAGTGGACTGCACTCAAATCCAGAAGGACGTTAGTTAAAGTAAGAAGCGTCAACTAGTGTAACCGGCTGTGTTCAAGTTTCCTATCCTCTACTTCGGATGATCGAAGCACACCCCAATCCAGACCTCATCGCAGACCCCCTTGGAAATGAGAGACGTCAGCCCGGGCGAATAGAGTGACCACACCCTTGGCGGTAGGCATGAGAAAGGAAAGAGGACCATAAGAGTTGACCTTCCCCGCGCGAGCCTTGCCCTCCCTCCCTCAGCCCATAACCTATTACACCCGCGACCCCACCCATTGACTTCGGGAACACAACAAACCACTTAAAACGTGGACGGAAGGGGGGAGGGCAGGGTGTAAGGTATGGTGGCGTTTTCGGGCAGGAATAATGGTAAGGTAGAGAGGGGACAAGGCCAGGGTAGAGCCGAGGGATGAATGCCGACGCCAAGGACAGAGGGTGCTATATGGCCGTGCCTTGTCTCCTTAGGGTTCCGTCGTAAATACAAACTTTGTCGACTATTAAAATATAGCATAAAATATATAGATTTGAATCTGTATATTCTCAAATCACTACATCTTTCAAGTTATCTGAGCCGACCCTCAATAAAACAAAGAGCAAAGAAAGAGACAAACATCGCTATTACATTGAGTGACAATAAAAGATTTTTGTAAATACAGAAGGACTTAATTCACTAAAAATAAGAGTATCATCAAGTTCTCACTTAGCTGCGTGAATGGATTTCATGAAACTATATTTCTATGAAATATATGCACAAATATTTATGTAAAATAAATACATATTTTTATCTAGCGATTTTTTTGGAAGAGATACTTAGTTTCCTCATAACTTCAGAAGCTGAAATTGGACGAATTTTCCATTTACAGCAAGTTATTTCCTGCAGCAACTCTAGGGAAAGTATGAACAGAGTGACAAAAAAAAACAACCAGCGAAATCTATTTCGGTAGACCACTGTGATTTCTGAAGAAACCATTATTCGGCAGAGGTGGGAGGAAATTATCAAGGAAAACACACCGAAATGCCACGGTGGGGACTCTTTGGTTCCACGCATCAATACAATGGGAAATAGTTTCGTCCATTTATTTTGCCACTTCCGCAAAGAAACTTTCTTCGGGGAGTCCCTCTGAGAGCATGACGAAGCGGAATGAGGAAAACAATGGGAAAACGGGAAAATATTCCCTTAGAAAAGGGACAATACCAGTTTATTTCCGATATACTCTTATAGAAAGTTCTATTTATATGTTGAGACTACACAAAGCTAAAACTATAACTTTAAAATAGCAAAACAAATTTGGTTCATCGTCAAAATTCAGGATAAGCTACTGTTTTCATCCAACATTATTAAACAAAAAAATTCATTGATATAATTGCGTTAATTTCTTCCTCTAATGAATTTTTAGGGGCGTTTATAGAAAATTTAAATACTCTCAATACACCCTTGAATAGTCGCCAGAGAGCCCACAATTTTACTCATTATTACGGACATCTTGCGTTCCCTTTAAAATGGGAACACAACACTACGAGATAGCTACATTATCAATTACTGACTTGACACTTTCAGATTTAAAAGAATGGTATCATATTAAGCTTTATGTCACCTGCCCACTAACAAAAAGAGCGCTGAAATTACATACAAATTAGCATAAGTAAATAAAGTAATTACGCATGTATATCGAAACGGAAGTAAAGGTCGATATTATAATATCGGAAGGAATTGAAGATGTGGGAACGGAAGTAAAGGAAGTTGTGAGAACGGAAGTAAGGAGAAACGTGGGAACGGAAGTACAGGAAGGCATGAGAACTGAAGTGAGGGAAGATATCCGTACTACTATCACTGACGCCGTCTATCTCACTTAAGTACATTCTAAACAAATTATTATTTCAAATGGTGATGTATCTCAATCACTCACTTTGAGAAACTATTAACCCTATTATAATATGATCTAGAAGCATATGAATGATGGAGAAATTCCAAAAAGTCTTTTCAAAAGTGCCTGGTAGATGTAACAAAGGAGACAGTCGGGGGGAAAACTATGTTAAATTCAACGAAGATACCACCACTTAAATGAATTTCAGCGCTATCAATTATTGAAGAATATCACCGCATCGAAACAGCGAAATTAAATGTAGCATAAAAGGGCGAGCGGTCCCGCGAAATGACTTAAATCCTTCCTTTCAGGGCATTCGAGAGGTTACACACCGAGGAAAAGTCGGGGGAAGTGGAGGTGAATGGACGATATTAATGAATGATTGAAAGTCCCCAGTGATGGAAGGGATCCGAGGCATTACCTTTGGGAGTTAGGAGCGCGGAAGAATCGACGACGAAGAGAGAGGGATGTGGAGATGGAGAGGGAGGGCCATTAAAACCAACCCCTGCGGAAGTGGAAAGTGAATTGGAAAGTTAAAAGGGAAGGACCGACAGTCACGGAGAGGAAAAGTTGGAAAAAGTGATGAAGGTCAGTGACGAGGTTAAGAGCAATGAGCTAGCTTCGATTACGCCTTTCTCCAGTGTCCTATGACCTATCACATCATATTAAAAAAAATTAATTTCCGAAAACAGAGATGCAAAAGGTCGCGCTGAGAAATAACAATTGACGGCGATTCAAACCGATATAGATCAAGAATAAATTGTAACTTAAAAAAATTTAGAGGACGCGAAGAATTCACTCTATTGTCATTTAAAATCAGCATATCAAAGAGATGATTAAAACTTCACTAGAATTATAATTTTCAACAAAATAGAAAACAAAGCATTAATAAGACAATAGACTGTCTTAGGCATCAATAACATTTATGCAGCCTATTTATGCATTATACAAAAGAAAAAAAATTACATGGGCCTGCATGCAGACCAATCAATGTATGTACTGAATAATGATCTGTTGTCTTTCCGGCGAATTACCAGAATCAAAATCTGTCGAGTTTCCTATCAGGTGAGATGCTCTTTCGCCCGGTAGAAAAGCTGAGAAAACTTAAGATAAAGAAGATATTCGATACATTCACTGCACGAACGCTCAACAATCTCCCACCGAATAAAATCCACTCGTCTATTACTACATGGGCCATGAGGTGAGCGGTTTTGATTCGGTGGGCGATTGTTAAGCGTTTATGCATTGGAGGTATCGTATTGTTTCTTAACATTTTTCTATTTGAGATCTATACCTTTACGTCAGTTACTGCGTTGATTTTTATCTAACTCAGGATGTTAATGGTTGGTAGCCTATTAATCTTATATTCAGATGCAGATTCATAGTTTCTCATTGAAAACACACCTTCCTACTTCGTTTCTGCAATCTACATATTAATCCCCTCAATATTAAAATAATTTACTGTTTGTTGACCGCACATGTATATGCGGATACGTATAACTTTAAGGCAATCAAAAGAGTAAATTCTGATTTTTACGCAAAAATATTAACCTTTCTTTGTGGTAACCTCTTAAAGTATGAATGTGATAGGAAAACAATTTTCCTTCACAACATTGAATCGGAGAAGAAGAAAATGTTCCTGAAGGAAGAATACACAAAGGGAAAAAAACTTCTGCGACCTACTTACGCCAAAACAACAGAGAATTTGTGGCGAAGACAACGTTCCTTAAACCCTAACTGGGACAGGGAAGCACATAAACAGCATGACGAGGAGAAATCGTTTAGATCAGGATCGTTTCAAAAACATAACGCACATGTAGCCTCTGAAAACATTCGCCACAGCGTCCACACATTGCCCAAATTGAGGCGAAAAAAAAAAACAAAAAGCCTACATTTCCAGCAGTCATTCTTGCCGAATAAATAAGGCCAAGGAAAAAAGGGAGGAATGTGAAAAAAGGGGGAGACATCGAGGAAATTTGTGAGGGACGCGACCGCAACATACGTACCGATTTCCAACCGCTTTCCTCAGTTCTCGGGAAAAAGAGGAAATTCCGTCAAAGGCATTCCCTCTCTCTCTTCGTGTTCGGAGGCCTAGGCTCTTCTCAACCGAAATCGAAGACCGCTAGGGGGCGGGGAAGGGGCGGGGGGCGAGGCAGGGACACATCAAACCATCTCCAACGCCCCGACATCGGACTACACCGACCCACACACAACCTCTTTTATTGGCAGACACAAAACCAATGCGATGCTACGCGAGGCAGCTATGCCAGTCACGTGTCCTGATATATACCGGTATGATATCACCATCCTTATGTTTCATTTGTGCATATGTAACGATTATTTCATTAATACAAAAATACATACACATAAAATGAAACCAATCAGTAGATCACCGCTAAGTCGTTAAGGACTTTCAAGCAGATGATATCATTTAAATACATATTTTTTTAGCGACACATACATTTTTATAGACATTACTCCAATGAAACACTGAATATGCAATAAATGTACAATTTAAATTCACTCGATACCTTTACATCGAGGATGTCAGCGATTACCAATAGCAGACGCACGAACACCTATCTCCTGGATAGAGATATCTTACCGAGGCGGGAATCGAACCCGCGACCTTCGGATTAGCAGGCGAAGACTTCACCCACCCACCACCGAAGATTATAAATACACAACATATAAGACACGTCTCCGGCTTTACTTTGCGGAACTTCTTCATCATAAAATAAAAATACTTTGTTATATCCCACACTTTCTTTTAAATAGTACGACCCGGGTTCCTGCATATCATTTCTTGGTTTCACTTGAGTTATAGGTATCATCATTCAATAGGGTGGTTTCCTATTATTTTTTTACTGCCTAAATCGAAATATTATTACTCCTCGAGTACGTATTTCACGCTTCATGCAGATATCAGGATGTTGATGATAGCATGATATGCAGAAACCCGTGTCGTACCTACTATTTAAAATAAAGCGTGGAATAGAACAAAGTATTTTTATTTCATAATGCACAACATATCGAGCGGGAACGATGCGTCCCCTCAATACCAAATTTATTTCGCATAGCATCGCACGTGATGGTGGCAAAGCATCGCTTCAGCCCTTCAACCCACCCCCACATAAGTGCTTTCCCTACAACCCCCTAACAACGTCTCCGCCTACAACCCCACCCGCAGCACAGATCACCGATCCTCCGCTTTCCCACGCCGTTCCCTCAGGGGCGCAAAGGGGTTTCCTCCATTCCAACCGATTTCTCCCAATGGTTGCCGCCTACGGGAAGGGAGGGAGGTTTTTCGATCGGGTGTACAAACGGGTTGTGGTGTGAGGCAAGGATGGTGTGAGGCGGTGGGCCTTTGTGTCCCTGCGCAAGGAGACTGATGGGACAGCATCGGAAAGAGGAGTTTACGTATACACGAACGAGATTCTCGCTGAATTGTCACTCTCACCTCCAAAAGGACCAATGCTGGATATTCTCTGAGTGCACATTTGCTTCTAAAAACGACTTCTCGTTCGAGATGTGGGTCTGGAGAAGAATGGAGCAGGTCTAGTAGCTGAGGAGTTGGGAAATTTTTTAAAGTGACGCGAGAATGCAAGTATTTAAATGATGCGTAGTTCTAAAGATCTTCTCAAGTTGGTCGGATGCACAATTTCTTGGTTTAACTTGAGTAATAGGTATCATCAATCAATTATTTACAAGAGGACCAAGCGTATGCTATTTTGCAGAGCGTTGCGAGTTAGGAATGTGAAACCGAGGATAAAAGTATGGGATCACAAGCTTGAGCAATAGGGTAGTTTCCTATTATTTTTTTATTGCCTAAATCGAAATATTATTACTCCTGGAGTACGTTTTGCACGCTTATAAATTTTTTAATGGCAATATCCATTTTTCACGATTAAATGAAAGGTGAAAATTTTCAAGCGCGCGGAAACGCGACGGCTAAGTATGAGTGCTGGAAAAACCCCGCGTATTGCCATTCTGGTTACCGCTGTCGCCGTGTGAGGTGACCTTGGGGCGAGGCTTTGAGCGCTGATACGATGCAGGCTGCTTGCAGGTAGCGCTTGGCTTTAATAAGGATTATTAATGCCCTATCAAACGAAGAAAACTTTCCGACCTTAGCCAGTTTTAATAGGTGATTATTAAGACATGTTTAACTGAGCTCTGTGCCTCATGCATGCATTGGTAATTTCAGACGATGTAAAACTCCTATCTACTCGTATAGAAACTAGGTCCCTCTGACGTCACGTAGAGTGGCATCACATGGGCGCCAATCTGGACTTTTTCAAATGCGGTTAAAATTGACCATGGCCATTCGTCTAAACTGGGATTTCTAAAACCAAATAATTTGTGCACTATGAATACACTCATGGGAGGTAACGAATCGCAATCAATGCCTTTCGTTTCTTTGATGAAGGAAACTACCCTATTATTTACAAGAGGACCAAGCTTATGCTATTTTGCAAAGCGTCGCGAGATGGGAATGCAAAACTAAGGAAAAAAGTGGGGGATCACAAACTTCATGCATTAGAGAAAAACGGATACATCAGTAAGGACCTCAGGGAGAGAATTAGGTAAGCAAAGAATGAGTTCATGAACAGGAAGGAGCCTATCAGAGAATCGTTATTTAAACTTTGAAAGAGAAGGCAAGTGAAGAGGCTTATCTGGAGTGAAGAGCTTTACGTTGCGGAAACGTGGACACTCAGGAAGGAGGACGAGAGAAGACTGGAGGCGTCCCAGATGTGTGTGTGTGTGTGTTGAGATGAATGGAGGTGAAGTTGCCGGAGAGGAGGAGGAACAACGAAGTGCTGGGCATGGTGGGCGAAGAGAGGCAGCTTCTAGATGAGTTACGGAGAAGGATGGTTACGGTAATGAAAATACAGTATAATACAGTGACTAAAAGGGTACTTTCAGAAGTGATTGAGCTCGTGAGATGTTCGGTTGGTTTCATTGACGTGGCTCGATGTTAGCAATGGGATGAAATAACCCTCACTTCTCATCGCGCAGCCTTTTAATGAGGCCTAATATCACATATTCCACTCAAATACTTACTAATTCTTTCACAAATGTAATGACTTTCCCTGCATATCCAATTACATTTCTACCTTCACCACCTTCTCTTTCCCTTGAAATTACTTTCTACACATTTCACTGGTTATTTCTCACTATTAATTGTGCATTTTAAAGACTGGCTGCAAAAAGCATTGACTCACTTCTCGTCAACGTAACCACTTCAGCGAGCATAGGGTTGGACACGGAACTTCAGAAAAAATTATTACGTATTATATTCATCCACTATGTATGCTTGTTTTCATTTTCCCTCGGATCTAAATTTTGTAAATAAATACATTTATTACGATCAAAATATATTATTTACAGCTAAAACCACGCACTTGAAAATAAACAAAAAAAATATTTCGACAGAAACACAAGCACAAAGAAAAATGGATAAAATACCCAAAAAATGATGGCTGACGCGAAAATGATGGATGGTATACCAAAGGGACGGAATACCTAAGTATTACTATGGGATATTTAGAGCCCTCAACACGAAGCGACCCTACTTTCTCTTATTAGAAATGGATTCGCCGGAAGGTTGCTCTTGAAAGGACAAAGCTTGCCTCGAGCGGTATAGCATGCAAACATCACATCTGTTATTCTCCAAGGGAAAGATTTTGGAAAGGAACACGGGATATTCTTTATTTTGATGCATTGTTTTCCTCCAACGACTTTCGGGAACGCTTCAATAGGCTGAAGGATAATGAAAATGAAATTTGTTTACCTAGACGGTCGAATGCGGGATTTCGTTTCCATAGAGGTGGAAAGTGCAGACGCGTATAATGCAAATCGAGGAGGGTCATTTCATTTCTTTCTTCATGAAAACATATGAAGTTTGAGGTGGAATGTAAAAACTTGAAGACATAAAGGCATATGCATAAAAAGATGCCAGGTTGTCAATTGCAGCAACTATATTTTTTATTTCACCTAATATTTTCATCATCTCAAATCTCCCACAACAACTTATGAAAGACACCCTTTTCATTTATATCCCTAAATATTAGTCTTCCTTTTCATCTCTTAGTCATATTCGTAAGTGCGTCCGTGACTGAATATGATACGAAAATAGATATAATGTTAAAATTTTCCGAACGGCACCGAGATTATCGGATCTGCTTTTCGGTCTCTCTTCCAAAAGTAACAGCTTTCATGCGAAATCATCGTCACAGTAGATACTACACTGCATTAATACATATAGTTTCTTATCCATCTCAGGTTGAAGCGCATCAGAACCACCTGAACTTATGCGTCAAAATAAGGCGTCCCTTTAAACGGAGGTATCTAGACAGGGATGGCATTCCGGTACCGTGATGAACAACATTACAATTTTTAACTCCAGTTATTAACTAGCAACTTAAGGGATAAATTTCCAGCAGAAGAACAAAAAAGTTGGCAAATACTAAGCAATATGGCAGGAGAAAAAGATTGCGGGATGAAAACGCAAGGAAAGGGTGAGTTTTGTCATGTTAAATATGATTATTTTTTTAAGGCGTTGAATATATCCCAAGTCATAAGCAGGACGAAAATATAGACATGCCTGTATCATTTCCTGATGAATTAATGATCATTTAGGAGGATGTACGGGAATTATTATTTTGTTCAACATCAAAAACGTTCAATAAAATCATTAGTTTCCTTATTTGGTAAATCTAAAGCATGCCTTACCTCAAATCCCTTCAGTTCACAAGCCCTTGACAATGAACTGCATAGAAAAATACAAAACAGGAAAGAGGAATGGCAATCAATTTTCCCTCGAAAATATTGGCCTCAGGAATATCACATCACATTAAAGGAAAACCCGAGTGGCTCTGCGTAAGCCATGGATCATAGACTTGATGGAGAAGCTAGATGGAGGCGTCGAAGCCGTGAATATATTTACGCCAAAATGTTAATTAGACGTGGCTATGAATCAGAACAAGTTGGAGGCGACGATCTTCCAGAAAATTCACGACGATAAGCCGTGTCCGGGAAAACAATATAAAAACGAGAAGGGGTAAAAAGTGGCTCCACAAAGCAGCTAAAAATGAGAAAAAAAATACACGGAAAAATGGGTTAAAAAATCGATGGAGTAATCTCCCTATCCTTACTACCATTTTATTCACTACACTTCCCCCTTAACGACTTTAAGCTTCTCGATTCTCAATCATCTATTTTTCAAGCAGCATACATCTCCCACCCCCCCCCTGAACTAAGGAAGCGAAAAGGAAGTACCGGGCTTATAAAAAGGGGCCGGCGTGGAGGAGAAATAAGAAGGGACAAAGAGAAGCAGGAGGAATAACAGGGAAGAGGAAAAAAAAAGAAAAATTCATAACAACGATGGCTTATGTGTGCGCCTCACGACGTTCATTTTTTTCGGGAACGCTCCATTAACCGCGTGTTTACATTCGGAAAGTGTGGAAAAGAGACAGTGGAGAGAGCGGCCTGAGATATGAAAGGGGAGGGGGAGAAATATATATTTTTTTTTCCGGGGGATGAGTTTGGAGAGGGGAATGAATGGAGTGATGGTGTGGGGTTTTAAAACGGAGGGAAAAATTCCTGTGGGACGAGAGGGTGGGAAAGTGAGGAATCGCGGGGCGGCATAGCGAAGCGGGGGGAGGGGGAGGCGGAGGGAATTCAGGGTGGAACGAGCAAACATGGCGGACGCCCGCCCGCGGAATGACACCAAAGCCCGGGGAATGGAAAGAAAACAAGGGCGAAGCGAAAAATGATTTGCGCAATAGAAAAGGGTCTTAAGTCCGGACGTGCTTGCCAACATGAGCGAAAAAACGAGAAACAGGCATTCCAAAAAAATACCATATTTACTTTTTTTCAACTAGGCAACTACAGAAAACTAAAGTGTTTGCCCCATTCGTTTCATTGAATAAAAGTTTACGTTAAAAATCTTTTCTCCAACTTCAGTTACACGAGGAAAACATGAAATGAATTATTCGCAATCGATACCTATCGAATAACATAGCGATCAATCATCAATTAATTAATAGAATTGGAAAAGTAAAAAAAATATAAAAAAACAATAGGTGCTAAAATTATTTCAAAACATAAATTTAATACACATTTTATGTTATGATACATGATAAAATCTTATTAATGAAAGTCCTACAACCGTAATTGCCAAATGGTAAAATAAATATATAATCTAGTTCATCAAAAAACAATTCATCACAATTACTTATGGAATAAAATCCTTCGCAAATTCTATTTTGCAGTCAGCCATTCCATTAAAAAATATCACAATTAATCTGAGGTAAAAGCAAGAAATTTTAGTCTTTCACACCTTCATCGGTCATCAATGGAATCACATTGTATCAATTCCATATTCAATGACTCATTACAGACATTGCTTAAATGTTCCACAGAAAAGAAGAACTCATGCTTTCAAATGCGATCAAAAATTGTTAAAATCACTCTTCTAATCATAAATCCCACTGTAAAAACCAAATACTTGGGTGAAATATAAAAACTAAGTAGAAAATTTCATTGACTGAGGGGTAAAACCTTATTCTGCTGCTCATCATGGAATTATTGACAAAGAGTGAAAAAAATGTTAAAATAGGAATGAGAGATAGAAAAACAATAGCCTAAGAAATGTTGCAAAAGAATATTAAAACGAGGGGCGTGAATTCATGTTGGATGTGGAAGAGGTCAGAGGAGGAAACAGTGGCAAAGGCGGCAGTGCAAAAGAATACGAAGAAAGATGGAGAAATAGGAGACGAGGCTCGTGGGATGAAAGGAGGAAGTTGGATCGCTAGAACTTGGAAGCGGGGAAAGAAGAAGGCGAAGGGACAAGCTGTAGAAAAAGAGAAACTACCGCCGGAATGGAGAAAAATCGCTTGGGACGCAAAGCGATACAGGCTCTGAAGAATATAAAAGGGAAAAGCAAGGACAAAACTGGTAGTTTTGCTGGAAGTGAAAAAATCGCTGGCCCCGAAACTAAGAGGGCACATTGGAATGGCGAAAGACGAGGGATGGAGATCCGTTCACAGAAGGAATGAATCGTTCACAAAAGTGTACACAACAACGAGCCCCGTGAGGCAAAGAAGTATTTGATGAGCGGTGACCCACTTGGTTCGGATTCGGTGATGCCATCAACTTATTTTGGAAGGGGTTAGGCACATTGGTTTTTTTGCTGCGAAAATATCGCGGAGTAGGCAACGGAAAATGTAGGAAGATATTCAGCTCTGTCAGACATGGAAAATTGCGATGACATAAAAAGTAATAGAAAAGAGAGGAAGCTAAAACAGGATAGCTCAGGTAAATATTAACATTAAAACCAATTGAAGGGAACAGAAAATGAGGAAATATACGTATACGTACCCAAAATAGGAGATTATTACCTTCAGATGATTAAGTAAACAATAAGTTTACAACAGAAGAATTATTAAAATATATCAGAGGCTACGTGATTGCACCAGAGATATACATCAAGTTTTATAAAGGATAATTAAAATAATTTTTTCCACAATCGTTACTTGGGGAGTGACAACGTTTAAACCCAGATGTTGGTTTGTTGGGGTGAGGGCAGAGCTCACTCCGGACTAGCCCACTGGCGTTAGACCTTCGCACATTCAAGGGAAGTAAGGGGGCAGTTTCTTTCCGTGGGCCACTTAGTACTGCGCGGATAATGACTGACGCTGTGAAGTTACATATTTCTCAATACTAATTCATATTTACTCTTATTTTATCCATAAACTATACCAGCGGTTCCCAACCTTTTTTTTCTCCCGTACACCTGTATTCGTCAACAAAATTTTACCCCCAAAAATGCAATTTGCATATAATATTGCATAATTTCACCAAGGGTAGGTGACATATTTAGCTATACATAATTTTATACATAGAAACTTTGTTTTAAAAACACCATTTAATTAGTGAGTATATATACTTCCTGGTCAATACTTATGGCGCGCCACCTTTGCCAGGCTTCTATTAGCGAACTTAGGTCCGCAACTACCCATCATTTTCGGCGTACCCCCAGGGGGCCCGCGTACCACCGGTAGGGAACCGCTGAACTAGCCCTATATGGAGGTATTTTTTTTATTTAAAAGTAGCAGCATAAAAACAACAATATCGTGGTCTTCAGTCAAATAGTCCAACCGCATGATATGGGATGCTTCCGTTTAAATCTTCTTCGTATGCGCAGGAGCAGTAAATCGCTCCAGTTACTGTTCATTCCGAGGCAAATGCATGCGAGGATTCGGTCGATGAAAGGGAAAAGGCTAAGAGAACGGGGGAAGGCGAACATAACAGGCAAGCGCGGACGGAGAGGATTCTCCGTTTGAACGAGAGAAAGATCCTTTGAGAGGGAAAAGCGGCGCGCAGTGAGCGAAACGAATTAAATCAGGCGTGAAAAAGACGAGAGCTGTAGTGTGCGCATAGGCGCAACCGTGAAAAGGCCACGTGTGCAACCTCCGTATGTGTTTTCCCTTGTTACAGCGATTAGTCGGATAAAGTAACCGACACGCCACCCAGTTACCTAGTTTTTACGCTCAAGTTAACTGTTCCTTTGTCGAAAAAAATAATAGGGCGCATCAAAGCAAGGAATTTAACTCGGCTAAAACATAAGCTTTTTTGCAACTTTACCGGAAAAGTACATCTACGGGAATGCAGAAGCCTTTAATCTGATTTAACACAAAATTCTCGCTCTGAAATTTGTTTTGAAATAGTTGAAATGTATTCGACTTTTTGAATCAAAAAACAAACATGAGGACAGGGGCTGTTATTACTACCGATCAACGAAATTTATTCACAAAGATGAACACTGATGGGATACTTTTCCTCGGGTTACATTTAGATTTAAAAAATTAACAATTTAGTCTTCTAAAACGTCCACGTGCTGTCTTTATAGTGTTATCAGCAATTATTCACCATATTCCCATCAAAATTCATTCATTTGTTCAATATTCTTTCATTACCAAAAGCTACCGTAAAAGTAATCACAAAAAAAAGGGTAAAAATTTGCTTCGCTTGCGGAATAATGATTTTCAAACGGTATTGTGGTCTAGCATAAGCTAGCTGCTTCAAGCAATTTTTGCCACAAATTTATTTACTCCGAAATTCGTACTTTATAAATCAGGAACCGTAGAATAAGGTAGTTCATAGATATTTGCACAACACACGCAAAATTCACTGAGTAGGAATTTGTAAAGGCTAATTCGTTTGACTGCACTTTTTTTAGGTCCACAGTCATAAATGCATTTAAAATTTTTATTGTACTTCCAGTCAGAGCATGGAAAATTTTTTACTAAGTTTTTTAGAGCTGGTATCTGGGACATAGCGAGTCAACAATATCCCCCGTTGCCCTTCGAAACAATAAACGGCGCCGTTGCTGCCTGCATCGTATTGCTTCTTGAATTGGAAGAGCACGGCTCCGTCCTCGTGACGGTGGTCACGTCACAGAGTCACTGCGAGTTGGCTAGTGGAAGTTCGCGAATAGCGGACTACCGAAATCCGATTCGAACATGACGAACGGTGAAATCGTCAGTTGAGCTGGTGAAAGCAATGCGTTCGTCCCCTTTCCTTGGAAGCGCGTTTGTCAATGCTCTCGGAAAATCCAAGCTCCCACCCTGCAGCTTCATCAAGTGCATTGGCCCCTCAGAACTTTCTCTCTCGCCACCCAAAGCTTCCATGATCCCAGAATGTATTCTGCTGGACACGCTACTTCTGCTTATTCCAACCCCGACACGCATGGCTACCCCTGAGGTATAAGCCGATGAAACAAACAGAAACATGATTCCCCTAACAGTCGAATGCGTTCAAAAGCCTTTGAGGAGAAAATCTTTAAACCCTCTTGGACTGCAATCCATTCCTTATTACATTCTAGCGATCCTAATTCACGATTTCAGTTTAACGCAGCCTGCTTCAATCTCTTATATTTTCAATAAAAATAACTTCGTTTTTCCACATTCAATTCATAAAATATATCTATGTAGAAATACAATGTTGTTTTCTTTCAAAATGATAAGTAAATTCCAAGAAGAAACGGCGGACATAGCAATAGGTAGTGCTTAAGTCTGTTTGTCGTTTCTGAGCATTATATACATAATTTAAATTGAAGCTATGTATATAATGCATTGAGCATCTCGTATATAATTAAATGGAAAAATATTTTACATGAAAAAACTTATTTCTCCTATGCATTAAATATTTCCGGTACCTGTGGCACAAGTAAAAAAAAATAATACCAACAATACAAAAATATATAAACATTTTTATTACACCATACTCAAGAACCAAGATACGCAACGGTAGCCCAATTGATTTACTTATCGCTTCTAGACGTACCTACTACGGGTCTTATGGACCTGCCAATCCAGTAATAACGGCGCTATACCATTATAATATATCAAAACATGGTGACAGATAGGAGATAAACCATTCATAATGAGTTACATCGTCCTGTGTCGACTGAAAGCTACCATGCATATTTGATTCAAATACAACCACTTGAACTGCGGTTAAACTATAATCAGAATCATTTGGGGGAGGGTATTGAGAGAAAACATAAGATTTTCTAGTAATATCATTCAAAAAATCAAAAAATCGCTCTTTCCTTTCAATAAGATTTATTTACATCTCTGAAATATTTCCAGAGCCCCTTTCTTGGCTACGGAAAAATAGTTTGGGCACACAATAACCAATCCACTTCCAGCATATTTTAACTATCATCGGCTAAAAATGAATCGTTGGAAGTAGCCTAGAGTAGCAAGTACAAAACCCGCTGGCTAATCGATATTACTCCATGGCCATAAATCATTAGCCATACCATGGGCTCAAGATGGGAAACGTCTGAGTCCATCCCGTAGCATCTTGATTTATGTTTCGGATGCATTTCAATCTATCGGCTATCAGAAGAGTCCCCAATACGTCGATGAGAGCGGAGTGACCATTTTAACATAAAAAATTGCAATATATTATTTGCAATAACGATGAATAGCATTCAATTGATGTGCATTTGAGAGACCATGCCATCACAAATATATATACGGTTATTTTCAGCAAAATTTTAGATATGAACCTTAATTACAACTTAATATTTCCTGAAATTCGGATCCCTCTACCAACCAGCGCCGCGAGTGGCGATTTAAGCCAACTCAATTAAATGTGCGTTGAGTGACAACAGATTTTGAGGCCGATGGGAGAATACTCATTCGAAATATCCGCGAGCCATTCCTTAACATATTATGCTAACTAGTATGAAAATAAATACGTATTTTCAACAGCAAATGATTACTTACTAAAATTCAATTTAATTCTTAATTTTGGAAAAGGACCAAATTCAAACCGGAAAATATGATATTTTGCGCAATCATGACATAATAATAAATGAAATATTCCTGATGATATTATACCTTCCGTCTTTTATACAGAAAAATGCAAGAGCTACACCTCTAATTATCAGGGTCAAAAAATTAGCACATCCCCACTAAATGAGAAATATCGGTACTTGTCCAGAATAAATCAGGTTGGCTGTTTTGACATTGCTGGCAGTTGAAGACTGAATGAAGTTTTACGCCTGTATCGAAATGGTTATTGATTTATGCCATGTTTCCCATATCCCCCACATTTTCAAACTAAAAGCCACGAATTTCCCGCTGGTGATAGATAAAATGAAAATCTAAAGAATTCAAAGGAGAAAGGGAAGTATTCAATTATATACTTCCAGTGAAAAATGCTTTGCATTACAATAAAGTGAATTAATTAAGTTTACAGACCAGAGTAAGCCATTAAATCCTATGTTGTAATAGGCTTGCCATTCGATGACCGTTAGGCGTAAAATTAAACCAGGTCATTAAAAACATTCGAATGTGTCGCACTGATGTAACACTCAATTCTAATTAAAGTTGTGACAAAATCTGATTGCTTCTTCAATATTCACTCAGGCCGACACTGAAGAACATAACGGGAATAACTTACTTTGTGTAATCAACACCCAATGCGTGCTGGTTTAGCCCACGTCTATTCCGAAAGCGTAATTGACACATTCAATGCAAAAATGAGTTCGAAGAAGGATGGGAATGCTAAAGGAGCTACCTAATAACAATAATCCAGAGAGAAATTGAAAAAACGGAAATTGCTCATCAATGAGTTGTGGAATTAAACACGATTTTATTTTTAAATACCCCGTGCGAGAGATTTAATATTAATCAAAGAATTATGCAAAAAAAGAGCAAACTCTATTATTCAATAATTAAGTCCGGTTAGAAATGAACAGACAGTTTCAAAGCTTCGTACGGAGTGAAAAACATGAATCTCCAGAATCTTCACAAAGAACTTCACAACAACAGAAGCGAAGGGGTATTCATTGAAATTTGATATAATTAAATAAACTTATGCCTTGCTCGTACATTACGCGGCATCATTATTTTACTATTTGCAATATAACATCTTAACTTAAAGGAGCACTTGAAATCCCATAACAATCTGTCGCATACATAAAAAATAATGACCACGCGTGAAAAAAGAATAAACCTAACCTCGGCCACGAAGCCACGTTATGGTAGGAGGAGAACGGTGAGTCCAAGTATGAATCCAAAGATAGGAAAAACCTTGTCACGGAGACCGAAAGAAAACACACCGACGGCCCAACGTCTGCGGGGACGTGAATTGCCTCAATGCATTCCATTCGCTAATCTTAATTTCGATTGGGCAATTGCTCCTGGAGTTTCACTCCAGGTTTGGTAGATCGGTCGCGTTGGTGCCCATCCTCTTCGGCTCGCTGCGAAGGCAATGGATGCAAGTTGCTTCATTTGCCAACCTTCCAAGTTCACACCGACCCGGCCACATCAATTAAGTGGGTCTCGTGAGTGTCTAAATATTATTGAAAACGATAGAATACATATTCGGGTAATACAAAAGAAGACTCGGTGAAGTAGTTTACCTGACTGTAATGTTTCCCATATTATTGGTGCATTGATATTTCGGTAAAAACTAATAATTATATCCGCGGAAAGCAAAAAGAGAATTTTCCCCATTCAAAATTTTATAACGACAGCAGTGTTTAATTAAGTTAATATGCGTCAAAGTGTATAAAACATCGTTACTTCCATGCTATGTAACTGAAAAAAATGAAACTCCTGGAGTACGTATTTCATGCTTTTACATTTTTTACAAGACGATATCTATTTTTTCGCGATTAAATGAAAAGTGAAAATTTTCAAGCGGGCGAAAACGCGACGGCTAAGTATAAATGCTGGGAAAAGTCCGAGTGACGGCATTCTGGTTCCGACTGCCGCTTTGTGAGGCCACCTTGGTGCGAAGCTGTGAGCGCCATTACGATGCAGGCTGATAGCAGGTAGCGCTTGTCTTATATAATAAGGACTATTAATACTCTATCAAACGAAGGAAACTTTCCGACAATTGGCAATTTTTATAAGTGATTATTACGAGATGTTTCCCTGAGCTCTGTGCCTCATGCATGCATTGGTCATCTAAGACGATGTAAAACTACTATCTACTCGTATAGAATCTAGGTCCCTGTGACGTCACGTGGAGTGGCATCGTATGGGCGCTAATCTGGCCTTTTTCAAATGAGGTTAAAATTGACCGTTAACATTCGTCTAAACTGGGATTTCTAAAACCAAATAAAATCGTAATCAATGCCATTCGTTTTCTTTAATGAAGGAAACTATACTTTTACAGAAATGAGTCGGAAATGATCCTGAGATATAAAACGTAAATATGTAACAGTAGGTGTCACCAAGACGATTTTCAAAGTAAACCCTGCAGCGGGAAATAAACCTAAACGTGTAGGATCTTACGATTGTTAAGGCAGGAGAGTAAAATGTTTCCAGGCGACCTAGTGGCCTTGAGAATAACCAATTTACTTAGCGCTATAATGACGCCTCTTACAGCCCGACGCTGGCGCCATCAAACTGGCGTTACCATGGAAACAGGCCGCTGCTAGTGGCCTGGTGGGGGTCCTTTCCGCGAACGATTTATGTACTGCGCAACATGACGAACATAATCATCGCGGAGACGCTGAGACGCCGAGGAGAGTAAGAAATTAAATATTTAACTCATGTTAATGCTAAGATTTTACGTAAGTAAATAGATACAATATCCAGCTCTTCAAAAACAAATGAATAAATCAAAATATTTAACTGCTTTGTCTGACAAAGTGAACTTCCCATTTAATTTTATGATTGCAATGAAGGGTAATGACGTTTCGAAATTTACGAAAGGGACTTGAGGTAAAGCTTTCTTTAATCCCAATTCTCGTATTCATGTATTTTACAGAAGCTAATTCAACTATTATTTTCTTAAGTATCGAATAGAACGTCACCTTTGGGTCACTTGTCTTTCTAGATTTAGCCATGACAGAGTTTCAAGTATTCAGAGAGCGCACATGAATCAAGCATTCTAAAATAGAAATGAACGTTGTGCCTTTTATATTTAAACCCTTTTAATACGCTAAATACCCTTTATCAATAATAATTTTTATTCACTGCGAGGAAAATGCCTAGTATACTATGGAACGAGAAAGACTTCAATGTTTCCCAGCCTATTAATCTAGTTCAAACATCATAGACCCACACGGTATTACAATTGCTGGCAACATTTGGGGTCTCGACTCACTACCCAACTTCAAGTCGATTTCAAGATCCATTGTTTGCATGACTTGAGTAGTTGCAGTTGGGATGAGAATTGGTAAGTCGCTACCTGAAACGCAGGCAGCAATTGAAACAGCGGCACGGTGACTAACTCGACAATGAAACAACGTTATCTCTCTTGAAATTATTTTTAATCTATTCGCTGCAACGTGAGCGGCAAAAAAGCAATGGAAAAATCAAGCTCTGGATAAAAAAACTACACAAAACATAATGTGGTGTAGAAGAGCCCGCAGTTTAAATCATTGGAACATTCTTATTGGCTCATAATCGAGGAAGACAAATGTGGTTATATTAGTCCAAGCATAAGAAATTAAGACAAATAATAATAGAAATACTGATACAGTCAAAATGAATAAGAACACGTAACATCAGTTTACAAATGACCACGTTCCAAACGAGCGTTATAGCTTATCCCAAGTGACTGGCTTTTCCACATAACTACGAGGAAAGTTTGGACCGCGAACGAGGTAGAGGCAGCCATATGTTGGTGGGCGTGAGGGAAAAGCAAATTTCATCCCTTACCCATGTCACGTGCAGCGCAGAGGGCCAATCAAAACTGATCAAGCAATATGGGGAGCATCTGGCGGAAGGCATAGTACTCAGGGGCACACAATCTAGTGAATGGGAAAGGAGGTTTCAAATCCGTTACCGAACCTCATCGCTAGCTTATCGAAAAACCTTAGGCTAATCATACCGTCATTAAAAATTTTAATTTGTACACCATAAAAATTAGTTGGTTATAATAATATACGTTTTTTTGTGCAGGTAGCAAACGGAAAAAATGTCCCATGGCCTTTATCTAGTCATTCCAACGAGGAATTTTATGCATACGAGATTACTATACAAAATGAAAATTTAAATTCCCGGAAATTGATAAAGTTTAGATTGAGCAAACGCATGTTCGTATAAACCAATAGAAGCAAAATGTTCACAGGATGTAGTGTTTTCTAATGGCAATAAAAATAAATCATGATCAACAATTCTTTTACTTGGATAAAACGCATTTAAATCTTGAAACATTGATTTATAACAATTAAATACCTCCTTAAAAATAGTGGTCCAGCAAGTGACACATTATATTCATTTCCGTCGAATTTTAGTCCATCAAAATAAAAGATCATTGTTTTCCAAGGGAGGACTAGATTACCATTCAAATTCACAGTATATGGGTAATATATTTGAATTGACAGAGCCAAGTCATTTCCTTCCCGTGGCATGAATTGCAGGAAAAACGATCCACCACTGCCGGATATACTAAAAAAAGAACCTAAAAGAAACTTGTAAGTATTCATAATTTAAAAAATAATTCTTTGAAATACTCACCAGTTATGTCTCGATTTTCTTTAGCTTCACATAGGGTATTAGCGATCCGCATAAATTCAAAGAAAGTTTGCGTTTTACTACCTATGAATATTGGCGGCTTTTATGAAATCAAATTAGGGATAACTGCTAAATATTTTTTTTCTGAAAATATTCCTAAAAAGCTATTTCTTCCCTTTAGACAACCATAGAAACATGAAAGGTTCACCGAAAGGAAAAAGAAATTCACCGGTTGCGTTCTCCCAATCCTCGAGTACTCCTCCGTTATTTACTCCACTGCCTGTTCCTCCAGCCTTAAAATTCTCGAACGCCCAGTTAATTTCTTTATTTCAGTAGTCCGACACCGTACTCCTCATCTCCGTAATTCTTCTCGCTCTGAAGTAATGTCTGCCCTATCATTGGTCCCACTATCCTCCCATATGAATTTTCGTGATATTTCCTTCATTTACAATGCCTTAAATGGCAAGTTCCGATCCTCAGAAATACTGCCTTTTTTCACTCCACATTCCCACCCGCTCCTTCCGTAATAACCACCTTCTACACCACCATAAATTCCGTCTTTCTCTCTCTCAGAGATCACTTTTTTTCAGACTTCCTACCTCCTTCAATGCCATTTCGAGTACTCACCCTTCCTTGGACCTTTTAATGCCCATCAGATCATTCAAGAGGCAGCTGCGAAAAGCCATCTTCTGAATCCCTTTTTTTCTTTTTTATATCCTTTTTATAGTTTTTTTTATCGTTTATATTTGTGAAAGCTGCAGATTTTAATTTTTGTATTCAATGTAAAGGCCATTTTGGCTGTTTTTGAATTATTTAATACGTAAATAAAATAAAAAAAGAAAATATTTGAATCATGAACATACATGCATGTGTTTTCCGTACAAGCATAAGGCTAAATATGACCTTTCAATTTGTTAGGGCTTACACTAGTATAATCCTAAAATACATTTTTGGGCTTACTTCTCATTCCTTCAGTGATCAGGAGACTGAATGAGGCAACTTTTCTTTCATTGCAATTCTGCCCAAAGACAGCGGAACACAGAAATTCGTTAGGGGTTGGCAAAAGTTAAAAATTGGAAAAAAGAGCAATTATTCCTCCGTATGTCTTGTTGAAACCACGTGTTGCCAAAATCGATTCAAAGTTATACGTATAACTCCTGATGCCACAACCTTATTCGTGAAAATTTAGAGTGGATTTAGTAAAAATCGATTTCCTCCCACCAACCGCATACTTGATGGACCCACTAGGAGGCACTGCCTGCAACAGGGCGAAACTCCTCGCGCTCATCCATCCCAGAATTCCCCTCCCCCTCATCTCTCATCCTAATCTGATCCGGCGACCCAACATTGCCGCTCACACACCCCCCCCCACCCCCCCCCCCCCCCCCACGACGCCATCCCCCAAAGGGTCTCGGGAATCTCGGTCCATTCTCGTGATTCGTTTCTTTTGATTTAGTTCACGGTAACGATTCGGTTCTTCGCATCGTTCTTCCCCGAACATAATTAAATACGTACACTTTATATGCGACTCCTCCGGATGATAATGTGGTTGTTTCCCCTTGCCTTTCAAATCGCAGTACTACAGCCGTTAAAGTAAACCTTACCACGCCCGTATTGAAATGTGTGTCGTTGTACCGACCAGTATGGTTTCCACCTTCGCACATTAGGACTTCTTCGTTATCGACCGAATTAGAAACGAAGAAATCCAAAGAAGAGTAGGAGAGAGGAGAAGCCTCATGAAAACCTTCACAAGAAGACGGAACAACTTTATAGGCCACATCTTGAGATATGATGGCCGGATAAAGACAATCGCCGAGGGACAAGTGGAAGGCAAGAACAGAAAAGTAAGACCTCGAACAAAATATATGGAACAAGTAAAGAAGGATGTGAAAGAGAAGAAATACGTAGGAGTGAAAAGATTAGCTGAAAGGAGAACTGAGTGGAGAGCTGCGTCACACCAATCCTAGGATTGTTGACCAGTGATGATGATGACTTTATATGCCGGATCAGTGGCGGAACTATGGGGAGGCGAGGGGGTAGATTTCCTACCAATGCTACAGACATTAAACAAATTTATTTAAAACTATTGTCTATTTTTGACACATAATAACCGCATCTGCTTAAAGTTAAATTTTAATTTCCAAAATGATATAAAATGTATTTCCAGACTTGATATTTTTCAAAAGTTTTCCCGGAATCCCCGTCGCCTGGGTTGCCCTCCCCCGATGCCCCCTAAAGCAGATTTCTATAGGTACGCCGCAGTGGCGGACATATCTGACGCAAACATGGTCCCGATCTGCGATTATGTTCTCTGCGCAACTTATCTACTCAGCTAAAACAACTATTCTCATTTTTTAATGCTTATATAGACATCTGATATAATAGGTCTAATTAAGATATTTTACACAGGGTGGCTCAGGAATAGTCTGTAAGAGGAGGTGCTACGGGAGGTAATTCTAAGCCATTTTGAGAAAACACTCGTAGGCCAAGAAAAACCGTTTTCATGGTAACTGCTAAGATTAATCCTAACTAATGTTTGGGTTACCAGAGCTCAGTAACTAAGGAGTTGCGACCTCATGTTTAAAGGACACAAAAAGCGTGGTTTTCTAAGGGTTGCACTTGCTTATTTTTACAATTCCGCGTTCTCCAGGTAGCGTTATATAAGGGTACGGGTAAGCCTTCAGTCACAAGAATTTGCAGAACGTTCTTCGTCGGGCAAAACGTTAAAATACATTTTTGAAAGCCGGTGTATTGGTGGTTTGCATCGCGCCAGGATTCTAAGCTCGTAAGTCTATTCTACGTATCACACCAAGCCAGCATATGCGATAGCTCTTCAGTAAATTCATGCTGAACGATTCATGGGCATGAACGACACAGCTCATTTTAGCTCACCTCCCTCTTTGTGCGAAAAATCCAGAGAGGAAAGATCATTCGCCTTGACCGGGATTCGAACCCGGATCCCTCGATTTCCGGCCGAGTGCTTCAGCCAGCGATTCGGGTTGAGGATGAGGAAAAATTTTATTCTTTCGCCATTGTGATCGATAGATACGAGTTCTCGAAGTGTCAAGGAAAAGGATCTTTCGCTCTTGTGAGCTGAAAGGCGGTCGTTCCTTGCCGTTGTTAGGCGAGGGAGGTGAGTTTTTGAAGTATACCGGGATTTGAACCCGGATCCTTCGATTTAAGGCCGAGTGCTTTAGCCAGGGACCCGGGTTCGAATCCCGGTCAAGGCGAATGATTTTTCCTCTGTGGATTTTTCGCACAATTTGTGCATTGCGGGTGACTCCGTAAAAGTTATCACCGTGGCTAGTCCCGGTATACTTAAAAAAAAAACTCACCTCCCTCGCCTAACAACGGCAAAGAACGACCGCCTTCCAGCTCACGAGAGCGAAAGATCCTTTTCCTTGGCACTTCGAGAACTCGTATCCATCGATCGCAATGGCGAGAGAGTAAACTTCTTCCTCATCCTCCGTCCGCCAATATTGACAGTCTGTTGCGTCTCCTCAACTCGTGTGTGCCATGGGAGAGAGATCGGGGGCGGGGGGGGGGGGGGTGCAAGGGAAAGGTTGTCTGACAGAATGATGGGCTGGGCGGGCCTTATACACTGTCATACGTGAACGCTCCCTCGCAAAACGAAAGCCCATGCATCCCACAGCGGAGAATTAACGTGAATTTTGGAAACTGAACATCTATTCGGGCAGTGCATTAGGGAAAAATGGACTGGCCGGTAATAATTTGTACAAAGGTAAACTTTTTCTTATACAAGGGAGAGTTGCCTAAATCGCACCACAATCCTGGAAACCAATGTATTAGATATATTTGCAATCTAATGGCTGCATTTGGAACTTCCTGCATCACTAAGCACACTTCAATTGTGGCCACCAGTGTGGTGACAATTCAGGTGCGTACGTATTAAGAAAAGAAGTGCCCCTTCTGCTATTTCTTTCGCCTTTTTACAAGAATATTGACAACAAATAAGATGTATTTACATATTTTTTGCTGCATGTCATATTTTTAAAGTCTATTATGTTTCATTAAGTACTATTAACAGCGTAGTATGATCACGTTTTTAAGCAGTGGAAATGATTTCATATAAAATTGCGGGCGCTCCTAAATCGCACCACGTCTCTCTATACCTGTGCGATGTGAGAAGTCTAAAAGTGGCGTGAAAACACTATCCTACAGCATTAACACTTCCACAAAAGACTTGTAAATTTTGTTTCAATTATTGTAGATTGTTTATTAAGCAAAAAAGTACATCTTTTATCAATGTGAAAGATATTGCTTATTGACTTTTTCTGTTCCTGTTACGAGTATTTTAATGTACATGTTTGCTCTGTAATGGGATCTAATAAATAACCTTCAATAACTTGCCTCTCTGCCTCTCATTTTCGTTGAAACATAATTTCCTAATTTCGGCCTCCAGTGGTGCAATTTGGGAAACCGGTTGCCTACATCGCACCGTTTGCAGAGGTTTGAAATTGAATTTTTATTCATGCGTTCAACTTGGAATTGACTGTCCCCAAAAATTGAGAGAGAAGTAGACATTCCTCTTCATATTAAGCAGCATTAAAAACTTTTATTGCGTCGCTTATCCCTGAGTTAATTCGTTTTTTTTCCAAAATTGGTGCGACTTAGGCAACCTTCCCCTAGGTGTTAGTTCACGAGCCGTTTGCGAAAGAGAATACGAAAAGAACGGAAAATAATTTAAGGGCACGTTGTGATTGACTGATTTGACTGCGTGAATTCATTTCGATCTGGTATTAATTCCAGTACTTTATTGCTTGAGGAAAAACAAATTCCTATACTAATCGATAGGAAAATAATAGCGTGAAACTACTTTTCTTCCATCATCGGAAGTATCGCTGGAGCTATCGCTGAGAAGGGACGGAAAAAAATTATTGTTTGATTCATATTTTAGTATACTGTGGGTTATGCGTCCCCATCATTTCCCAGCCTTCTCAATCTATAGTTTTCATTCTACTAAATAACCGCAAGAGAGAGGCCAAGACCCCACAATCATCATTAATTGTGGCCGGTAAAATATCCTCCTGACCTTCATCAAAACTGAAGAAGCAGACAGCAGCAGCGGCTGAAAATATAATAATTTCTAGCATGCATACTAATTCAGGGTTCCCACTCATGTACCCACATGTAAATTTTAAAATTCACGGTTTTTTCCAGTTTCACGGTCTAAATGTCATCAAATTCACGGTTTTTAGATAAACCATTTTAGGCAGAAATATTGACCACGTAACAATCATCGGCCGCACGTTAACTAAAAATGTAACATACGCGACAGACAGCGCGAATGCAAACGCAGCAATGAAATTTCTATCTCTCCTGATGTCACATATCATTTGTAAAATTCAGCTCCGGCTAAAGGTTGTGAGCGGGAAAAATAGAGGGACCAAAGGTGCCAGAGAAGTTGAGAAGTGCCTGAAATGTCGCAAGTGTTAATGAACACTTTGGTTACCAGTCTTCCGGCTTTGGTACTGGCTTAAGGTCAATGTGTCATCGTGGCACACGGACCAATGATTGCGCTTCAAATATACGTGTCCAGATAAACCCGTGGTCATGTCTGCGCGTGACTGACCTTGAAACATGATCGAAATATCCATTTTTCTTTTTATCTGTCAATCGTAGTTATACGATCGTAAAATCAAGATTGAGACATTTTTAAGGGTTTAGGACGAAATTCACGGCTTATGCACGGTTTTAAGATTTTTAAGGTTGACTGGAAACCCTGTAACTGAATTTTCGTGAACGAATTTTCGAGGATGTAAATTGACATCAAAATCTAAAATATTCTCCCCAAATAACGATGAAAAGTGGATAAAAATAATATTTTACACCCGACGAAAAAATAAATCGGTTCGTGGTTTCTTGCTTTAAAAATATAACTTTCAGACATGGGAACTCAATGATTACTTAAGACTTTCTTTTTGCTTGCAGCAGTTTTTGACGTGATAAATGGTGAGGAGAAAATTGAAAATACAGGAACATCAAAAAAAGAATGGCGAGGTGTCAGTGATCCATAGAAAGGTAGTAATGATAGGGTAGTAGTGATTTTTGAGCGGCTGCAAATCACTGCTTGGGTGCCTTGAGGTGGAAATTTCAAGCGCAACACTCCGTCCGTCGGATGGGACGCTAAGCCGTGGTTCCCTAGGCGCCTTACGTTAAGAGTAGGCTGACGTCTACGCCGGGTTTCTCTCTTGCCGATCGACTAAGGGCGCACATATTTAAATGTTTTAATCAAGTGATCCAACTGTTTGTGACGATAAATTCGAAAGTAATTTTTTTATGTGAACCAAGTTTAAAACCACATAATTATTTCATGATAACCATAAACTGCGGCGTAACTATATGAATCTGCTTCGGAGGGACATGGGAGGGGGAACCCCTACCCAGGAAACGGGGATTCCGGGAAAATGTTTGAAAGATATCATGCCCGGAAAAAAATCTTACATCATTATGGAAATTAAAATTTAAGTTAAAGCTGATGCAGTTATTATGTGTCAAAAATAGACAATAGTTTTAAATTATTTATTTATTTGTCTGAAGCATTATTGGAAAATCTATCCCCTCATCCCCCCCGTAGTTACGCCACTAGTCCGGCATATAAAGCATACGTATTTTATTACATTCGGAGAAGTCTGTAGACCGCGGTGAAGAACGATGTGAAGAACCGAATCATTACCATTAACTAAATCAAAAGAAATAAACTGAAACTAATTTTTTTTTATTCCAACCAAGTTCAAAACCGCATAATTATTTTATAACCCTTTATATAAAAGAGAGATACGGAACATCTAAGAAGAGATAAGAGAAGGTAAGGGAGAATGGAGAAGAAAGAGAAAGAGTCTTTGAGGCACGGAGCGGTGAGTTGTCTTGGCTGGCTAGTGTAGCTAAGGGGTTACTGCCGCAGGAAGGAAGAAAGGGTGGGAGGGAGGAAGGAAGGAAGGGTTAGCACCTCATTTCGCAGAGGGCGTCTCGAAACTCATTATGTGGTCTCCTCTCGCTGAAGGGCGGGTTTGCACAGACAGACGAAAAGGGAAGGAACACACTCTGCCTCGCATTCTTAAAACGAAAGCTTTCCTCTCGGGGAAAAAGATTCGTAAAGCGGTCGCCATGGGAATCCCAAGGGTCTCAAATGGAAACTCAATAAGGAGCCGTCAGGGATTGAGTACACTCGCTGTACGCCGCATTAATCGTGGAATTGCAGTAATTTTGTTTTGCGTCCACGGAAAGAATTGGCTGTATTCTTTTGTAAAACTATAAAATACGGATAATAACTAAGACCTCTTTCAATCTTCATTATCAGCATTCATATATCTCTATCGTGCCTGGAATAAAAACGGTTAAAATACATCAAGCAGTCGCCATGAACTGTAAAAACTGACTGATTCTCAAAGAGAAACTAGAATAAGGACCAGGTAGTGAAATCATACACCTGCTGTGGGGTGCATTATACAAGTAGTTTCCGTTTTTTATGTTTCTTCCCAAAAACAAGTTTCCATTTTCATCAAAACAATGGATATAAAATTTTTATAACGTATGATATGTAAGACATGACGTAAAACCAGAATAATTAAGCACAAAACATGCCTCAGAGTGCCAAAAAATTCTTATAGATTTTTATTTCTAGACCTCTCCAAGATTTTGAAGGTTTTTCTTTCATTTTTCAAATCGCTTACCACCTACTTTACCAAATTCATGCATATTTATGAGCGAGTTCGAATGGCTAAATGTAAGAAAACTTCCTCTTTTTGAAAGATCCATATTGACGGTAAAATGCCCTGCATATTGATCAGGACCGCTATCTATGAAATTTTTCGTGGATGTGACAATAATAGAAAAAAATTTTCCCAGTTATAGCATTTTTCGTAGCTTGAAAAACGGTTAAATAATTTTATGGAAGGGTTGGAAAATATGAAGACAAAAGTAAGAAACTTATGATAAACTTAAGGGTGATCATTAGTTATGTACTAAATTGGCACTATTTCCTAAGGGCTACCCTGAAGGTATGAAAGACTCATTTGTATGCACATGGGAAAGTTTATGGCCATAATATCAATTCCGAGGAGGAGAAATAACGCTTAAGAAAAGAGGAACGTCTAATTGCTTATAAGGTAGATAAATGGAGGAAAATTAGTCATATTTCCTGCGACCATTTTCAAAAGTAATCCAATGAATCAAAGACATCATTGATTTCCCTTCAGACAAAAACCACAAAACCTGAGCATACCTTGAAGTTGTTTGATTAGAGACGATTGGAACACACAATTATTATTTTTTAAATGATATGACAACTGATCAGTGCGGCAGTGGCTTGATTAGGGCGTTGTTCACCATGATTGCAACGAATTGGTGACATTCCAATCGGAGAGGAAAATAAAAAAGCACAAACGTTCGAAACTGGCCAAAACTCTTGATTAAAATATCGAACGAACTCAAAGCTCGACAGATGGCAAAGACAAATTAAAGAGACAAATGTACACAACCAAAACAGAAGTGGGTTGAATTAATGCACCTGCTTTTAAATATTTAGCGCCAATATCCATTCAAAACTCGACGCTCAAAAAAAATAACAACAGATGTCGGTAATGTGTATCCCATAACGCGATATAGCAATTCGTAACCAACAGTTCACTGGACTTTGAGCGGTCATCAACATGTTCCGAGGGCAGCAACAGATGGGAAAAATGAAATGAGCGGCCGGTCTGCAACACACGTTACCCCAAAGCAACCTGGGAAATGCTACAATCGCCTTTAAAATTAATGGTTGCGCAGCAACACATGTAGCGAATCACTTACTCGCATTTTGACCCAAGGTAATTGTCGCCGAAAAACCGAGGGAAAATAATACTATTCGAAGCTCGGAAGCACCCTCAAATATCGTTCCATGGGCCGCTTTTAATGACTGCATGCGGTGACCACACCACTGCTGCAGAGGTTATTCATTCCACCATCCCATTTTAAAAACATAAATGCCTAATTATTATTGAATATATATGAACAGATCGGTTTCTTTTTTCAGAGTATTAAGTCACTTCAAACTTGCATTAATTCTAAGCCGTTGAAATATATCACTATATTTTCATAGTACTGAATGAAACTTCGCATTGAAATTTCAATGTTCACCGGAGTACCTCTTTTGTGCATCGTTATCAAATTAAGTGAGAGAAATATGGCTATGCATTTCGTGATACGACGATAGCCATTGTCTTTACTAACTGATTAAAACAGATCTTGTTTTTGGTAAAATGTAACAAAGCATGAAACATGGGTACAAAAAATCATAGGAAAGACGTTATGTTTACATAGCTTAGAAGTCGGTGAATATCCATAAAATATTTTTAAATTAATTAGGAGTGCTGTAAGCTAAATAGTTGTACAAAATATTCGCATGGAATTAGTACGAACAAAACTGACCGGGAGCTATTACCAAAAAACGTGAAACTTAATTTAAACCGTTTTCATTCTGAAGAAAGTGCAATAAACGAATTTAGGGGTGGAGGGCACCGATTCCCGAAATTTTCCCCCCGCCGAGACTGACTTTTTTTCTTTAAATTACAAATTTGGATTGCGTTTTTATTAACTCAAATGTTCACTCTTTTTATAATGATTATTAATGACTATATCAATGCAATTCCGTGGTAATTACTCTTCTTGACAGCTTAATTTTCTGCATACACTGAAATTCGAGGGCCTCCAAAACATGGCAGGGAGTTAATTTTACCACCCCCTTTTACCAGACTAATGGTGGCTGCAAGTGGCAGAGCGAATACATATATTTTCATCGAAGCACTCTAAGGTCAAAAAGTTCTGTATTAGCCACAAACAGACCTTCGGCATGTTCTTTTCTCTTTTTCCATCCTTCAAGTTCTTCCAGCAATTTCCACTATTATTGATGTGAGAACTTCAGAGCTGGCACATATCTGGTTGGAGAGGGCATTTCGAACTCCCGGTTTCAACGTATCCCACAAATTGCCTCCATAGTCACCCCTCTCCTACAAAGGAGAAATAAAACACAGCTCTCGGCCTACAATCTTCGGTCGGCGATTATCGGATGGATAAATCCCCCGAAACGTACGCATTTTTACTCCGGACTCCCCCTCTTTTACGTGCCTACGTTTGTATAGTCTCCTTAATTTTTATCAAGCGTAATCGTATCGCCACTAAGCGCATTTTTAACGAGCGAATAAATTCATGCGTGCACTACATAAGCAAAGGGGATTAAATTTGCAAACACCGTGAGCACTATGCACAGTAAGTAAATCCAGACGGAATGCAAAGTTAAGCCGCACATTATTGGGAAATATATTTGATTATATTAATTTAATGACAGCTATATAGTGCAAATAGGCCACACGTAGTTTTGTAATTGTGATGACGCATTATCAGTATTACTCCTTAAATACTTTTGCTATAATCTTGAAATTTGTTAACCTTTTCAACATTTATCAGAACTGCAATATGAATAATGGCAAAACAGGTTTTTAGTTATGTTTGTATTAATTATTTGAAAAGTACGCTGTCATCTCTAAATGTTCAGGGTAGCTACATAGAGGAGACTTATATCAAAATTTATTCCAATCTGAATATTTTTAAATTACAACGGAGAACGGAAACTTTCATAGGTACGTAAGATACAGATCAATGTTAAAAAATTTCAAAATTAAATAACAAAAAAATGATGCCTAGTGTGTATTCCATACACCCTGAACTATCCAAGACAATACTGTAGTAAAAAAACAAGAAATAAGAGAAATAATACCAATCTAGAGGGGCTGATGGGTCCTCTTAATACCTCATACCTTTATTATATAAATACATGGTTTATAAAAACTGTTGAACATTTAATTCATGATTTTGTTCAGTATTTTGTTACGAAATTCATCCATGCCGCAGCATAATTTTGGCTACGTCCCACAACTAACTAACTACTAGTGATAAATAACTTTATAGAATTCAGACACCAACATTCTCCCTCCCGAAGAAAATATTTGGCTATATTCCTGAAAGATGCAAAAAAAAAACGCTGAGACGAAAATTTTCTTCGGCCAGCCAAAAGGATTCCATCAGCCAGAGACACCAAGTGATCATCCGCTGCAGCGACGGTCTTACACTAAAATCACGTCGATGGTCTTTCTCGTCCTTGCCAATACGTAGCGGCGGGGTCGACGACAACACTGGCAAACAAGAGGCGATTGTGAGAGGAAATATTGGTTTGGCGTCGTCCACTACAAAGAAGGAGAGAGAGGCTGGGGAATTCTGCCAGGATGCAGCTGTTTTAAAGCCTTGCAAGGAGGAGGAACAAATCCCGGGGATCAACGACCCCCTTTGATGCACACGGAATAGCGAAAAAATATCGAGTGGACGTGCTGACGGGGGTTTTACGCAGGCCAGGACCACTGCTCGCTTTTTATGTGTCTCGCGAGACCTTATACAGCATTCATGGATAGAATTGCGATGTCGAAGCACTGCGATCATGGAGAGCCGTCGTAAAATCCTCCAAAACGCAACGAGTGTGTAAGTCTAATTTTCAATTTTGCTCCCGCATCTGTATGGCTACTCTGTTTTCAATTCATGCCCCAATTGAAGGCGTTAGGTATGCGAATTACACGCGATACCTTCTACATCGTATGAGGAAGGTTACCATAAATAACTAACAATTGTTTCAATTTCTTTCAGACAACGAGCTCAAATAATTAGGGGGAAAACATCCACACTCGATTAGGCATTTGAAAGTTTTACTCATGAATGCATACGGAAGTACCTACTTTGAATTGTAACAAATTATATACAGGATACATGAAATACAGATGCATATTATACAAAAGGAGTACGCGATATCATCAAATGTTTATTACTCAAACAGAAACACTAACACAACGGACACATTCAATCGTTTATAAATAACTACGTCTACAATAGTGTTAGAGATGTGGATACTCCTGTACTCCACAACGATATACGTATTGAACTTTCTATTAAAATATTATTAAAAAATAAGCCTAGCTACCCCTCATCTCATTATCTAGATGTAGCAGAATAATAATACACCCTTCAGATACGCTTCTTTCAAAAATGAAGAGTTGTAGAGAAGAAAAATGATGTTAGGCTTAGGAAAAGATTGGCGGAGGTTGTTGTTTGCAGCGTTTATGGCTGAACGACATGGACTATATTACAAACGGATTGAGTCATTAGGGACGAAGACGCTGATAAAAATATTGAAAATAATTTGGGAAGGGTAAGAGAAAGTTATGAAAAAGCATTGATCATAGTAAGGGGAAGTTAACCTGATGAATTAAATCTAAGCAAGGAAGCAAAACAGGCTGCGAGAAATTGATTGATTGATGAATAAACTGGTCTCAAGAAGATGAATGGGAAAGAAAAAGACAGATTTAGGTGGAAGAAAGACTAATGAGGACCTGCTGATTGACCAGTAACGTATATGCCACAATTTGGGACTTATCGGCGACTTCCTTAAGGTGCGTTTACAATGTGTAATATGTTATATAAAACAAGTTACATGTAGCATGTTTTACGAAAAAGTTACAAAATCCGTGTTACATATTTCATTAACACTGTGTTATAAATCAAAATATCATGTTATACAATAAGTTTTTGGTTTCCTAAACGAAGCGAGAATCGAAGGCGAGACGTCTTCGTTCTTTAAGGAAGCTGAAAACCATAAACTTGTATGATACCAATTTTTGTTTTATAACACAATGTCACAAGAAATATGTTACGCGGATGTAACTTTTTCGCAAGACATTTTAAATGTAACCTGTTTTATATAACATGTTACACAGTGTAAACGCACAATTGCTCTAAATGTATCTTGATGAAGGGATGTATGCAGGGAAATTAGGTATAGTGTTATAGGAGCAATATACAGAACTTATGACTTTGACTAAGTTTTCACTAAATAAGAACCGGGGTTTAATACTTAGTACCTTCTTCAGGATACAATAAGTATTGAAACAACTGGATTCACCAGAAGATGATACTATAAATTGAAACTCGGATCGTGTTCAATTAAAATTTAAAAGGAGAAATTCGCCAGTATTTTTTACTTACCCCGCAGAAAAACTTCACGAATTTGCCCATGAAACCGCTAAATTTTCTTATTATCTCCATTGTCCCCGGCTCAACTTTAAGTTTATTTCACCGTGAATGGAATGAAAAACTTAGTTGTATTCTACAAATTTATTTTTTTAGTAAGACCAGTTTCGACGCAGTGGCGTCGGTACCCAAGGATGGAAACTAGTCGTACCTAAAATTAAATTGGTGGAATACGACAAAGTATTTCATTTCATGAACGATATCGTTATATTTTTAAATACTGACAGTATACAGGGTGTCCCACTCGTCTTGACCACCCGAAATAACTTTTTGTCCAGATGCAAATTCAAAAATGTGTCAAGCAAATGTTCATTATCCGTCAAGGGGATGTTAATTAGCATGGGTGCCTTCCTTGTAGCTTTGTTATTTACAAAGATATGAACAGCGGTATGTCTTTTTTAAATGGCACCCTAGACGTGGACGCGGTTGTGGTCCCGGGCTCAAAGTGACTTTAGTGTTACGTTTTGACTTGCTTGTTATTTTTTTACTGCTAACTCCAGGAAGTGGACGAGTTTCTTATGTTTTCATAACGTTCTGTTTATGTTAATGGTCCACTGTGCTACATTTTTGAATAAGTATTTAGGAGAGGAAATGAATTACCAAATAAAAAATATAGGGTGCCATATAAAAAAGACATACCGCTGTTCATATCTTTGTAAATAACAAAGCTACAAGGAAGGCAATCATGCTAATTAACATCCCCTTGACGGATAATGAACATTTGCTTGACACATTTTTGAATTTGCATCTGGACAAAAAGTTATTTCGGGTGGTCAAGATAAATGGGACAGCCTGTAATACGTAGTTAAATAAGCACTACCAGCCAGCAGAGATCTCAAAGTGTTTCGGAGGTCGCCCCCTTTCCAGCAACTTCTAGGTGGCTTCCATGTACCTATTTAGATGTAGGAGTACGGTTCACTCCAAGCAACAGGGAGCTTGCAAGAGGTGTGGGTGACGGAAGAGTAAACGAAGTAAAGCCGAGGGAACCACTCAGAACCAGGTACTTTGGCGAGAAATTCCGATAAGGAATCGTCGCAAGCAGAATACGTGAGGGAGGCCGTAAATTCTGCCTTGGGTCATAAAAGTGGAACACTTCTTCTCGTTTTCTCTGTTTTTTTTTCCTCCCTTCACTATTCCTTGCCAGAGGGCCTGAGGGTTTTTAACCCCCTCCCAGCCCTCCGATTTCAACTCGCACATCAACCTGCGTACCCATTCCCCAGCGAACCCCCCCCCCCCACCTTACAGGCAGTCTTTCCCTAGGGTCACGAGAAATCGAGTAGTGCACCACTTTAACGACTAGACATCTATACCCTGGGAGAAAGGGTAAACTCTTGGAGCACGGCGGTTGCCTAGGAGGCGTTTGAGAAGCAAACTGCGATGGAACGAAGGAATACTGGTACTTAAACTCCATTGGAGATCCTGTGTACTAAACGCGCCGACTGGTACGGGAGAGCACTTAACAGAAACGCGGAAAAAAACGCAGGTAAAAAAAAACTGGGTAAATACTGTTAGTGTTCATACGAATGCAATTTTTAGCATTGCAATTTCGTTTCTAATCAACTAACACACACCTCAGAGGCGCATTTTCGGAATTGAAGTAAAGAATTCTGATCTTTAGAAGATTAACTCTACAAAAATACGATCGGCCGGCCGAATAATTGCGAAAATTTGTACGAATAATTATCGTCCTTGAGGACAGCGGGTAAAGTCCTAGGCTCCCAAACCTAAGGTCGAGGGTTCGATGTAAAAGCCTTTAAATCGCTTTTTTCGGGGCAATAAATATAAAATAATGAATAAAAATAATTTTTTTCGAGTGTACCTACGCGTTGACCGAAGTTCTTCCTATAAACGAACGGTTAGTGGTCAAGAATTGGGGCGAACGACGTTGAAAATTTTAGAGCTCATTTAGTGCTTATTTGTTTGAATTGCATTTCAACAGGACGATTGATACACGTTTTTTTAAAGTATGTAAGATCATCAACCATGGAATAACTGCTCCAACAAAGGGTCCTAATACAATTAAATATGATCCATGAACCGATGTAATATTTAAGATTACAGTAAACTTGCTCAAAAATTCTTCTCGATTAAGCTTCTTTATATCAAACGGTATCGATTTTCCACACTTCATTATAGCAATATAGACAAATATACATTTGGTAGCTTCCATCTTTCAATGCTGAATATACCTTACACGAGACGAACTAACATGAAATTAGATAGGAACTTAACACATTTGTTATTAAAATAATAGCCTCAAATTTCCACAGCCAAAGTATAGCGAGCAATACTACACTATAAATAAAAAAAGCATCAGGTCTGTAATGATTGGAGGTCGTACTGAAAAAAAACACACAAGCAAAATATGACAAGCAGTATAGATGGAAAATAAATATTAAATGTGGTTACTTATACGCCATAGATGTAGCGGCAATTAAGGGCAAACGTGGTGTATGCAGCATCATAGTATAAATAATACATTGAAGTCTCAATGCTGAGTGCGGTGAAAATTGGAGTGTACTCAACGCAAGCAGGATTCACAGTAATTTAAAAATTTCGTGTCGACAGGTGAAAAAATATTGCAAACAAGCGAAAAATTACGCAGTCAGCATTATGAACAGTCGATCCTAAAACGTTGATATAAAGAACTAAAAAGATAAACCGCATCAAACACGATGACAGCAATCCTCGCTAAAACCTTTCGATGGAACAAATTATATTTGCGCTCGTACCAAAGCAGAATAAGTACATCGTATATAGACTGCGTAAAAGGCTTTCCATTTTGGCAACGCAGCTCTTTCAGCGGCGTTTAAATCCATTGAACACTGAACACTCATTTGAAATGCACGCGGCACGCAACTTCCATGGAAATATACAGCATCATAGCATTATTTGAACGCTCTCGAAGGATTATTCTGAACAGGCATTTCCACTCGAAATTTTTCACGGAATTCCCATTTCGAAATCCATTTTAATAGCCGGTATCACGCTACCTTAACGATGATAAAGAGTCGGATTATGGTGACGGGAATGCCTGTAAAGTGATGAGAGTGGTGAAAAGTAAAACAGGAGGAAATATTTTGCCATATTTCACTTACATATCCTTTATAAAATCAACAAACACGTAGTAGAATAAAAAAATACGCTAAATACTCGAAAAATAACTTTACCGTCTAATTTTAAGTGCGTACCATGACAACAAACCTCGTCTTGTATATGTGCGAACTATAAACATGTGTTTTAAATACTATCGAACAATACGTGCATTGAAATATATTTGTGCAAGATAGTCCATATAGGATCGAGGACTGAGCTTAGAAAGCAACAGAGAAGTCGAGGATTGGAAGCATTCAAAATGCGGTGTAAAGGCCGCTATACACGGCGAATGATTTCATTCGCATGATCATTCAGCATGATCATGCGCGCGATCACTCAGCATGGTCATAAGGCCGCTATACACGGTCAATGATCATGCGAATGATCATGCTGAATGATAATGCGAATGAAATCATTCCCCGTGTATAACGGAAAAATTCGCGAATGAACCTTCATGCGCATGATCATTCAGTGAAAATTAGAACATGTTCTATTTTGCTCGCTTGATCCCGTGAATGATGACGCGTACATTCAGCATGATCATTCATCGTGTATAGCGGCCTATACGCACGATAATTCAGCATGATCATTCACAGTGTATGACGGAACAATTCGCGAATGAACCTTCACGTGCATGATCATTCCGTGAAAATTAGAACATGTTCTATTTTGCTCGCATAATCCTGTGAATAATCACGTGATCATTCAGCATGATAATTCACCGTGTATAGCGGGCTTTACCGTAGAACAAAGAATGCATATATTGGATCGGCCGAGTAGGCAATAATGAAGGGCTAAAATGAGTGGAAGAAAAGAGAAGTCTTTTATAACAAAGAGCTTAGTTGACCACAACATGAGATATGATTGTCTGACGAACACAACCATCAACGTACGTAAAAAGGGCAAAGGAAGCCCCCAAATAATTAGTCATAATGGGTTATTAAGGATGGACAAGAGAATAAATACGTAAATATGAATGTAATTTCGGATGGTAGAGCGATATAGAGAGTTGCATCGAACCAATCTTAATATTTCACTTATGATAGATAGTGAAAATGGTCCATACGCCAGGCCAGTATTTAGTTTAAAAAATTTATAAAAATATTTTAGTTCATTGAGTCAAAATGAATTTTTTTGTGAGTCTCTATTTACTCTTCCTTGAATAGAAGAGAATTGGAGAAGAGAGCAGGATCGCTATACCTTTTCAGATATCGATAGACAACTGTGAAAGAGAGGGCCGGGAAAGATATGTTGCATGCACAGCAGACGGATGGACGCGTGCCCATTACTGAGCTGAGATAGACGAAGATAATCCATTGATACTGAATTCCCTGTAAAGAGCTACCACTTGCGGCCTTGCCAACGTTCTCTGATCATCTTTGATGAATACGGACCTCAAAACTATTGGCAAACATTTAGCGACTTATCCTGTCGAACCCCTAAAGGCTGTTTTACACGGGTCACGAAATTGCGCAGGTTAGAGCTGCATTAATTTCTAAAATGGCGTGGAATTGCACGAATGCATGAACGAAATTAGAACAGGGGCTATTTTCCCGTCTCGCATCCACGCATTCTCGCATGTGTTCTAGCAATTTACCGCTTTACACGACGCAATTTTGATTGCATCTTCGCACGTACGTCAGATTGTGCAAGTACGTGCCCCGTGTAAAACGGCCTCGAAATCACGTGGAATTGCGCGAATGCATGCACGAAATTAGAACAGGGGCTATTTTGCCGTCTCGCATCCACTAATTCTCGCATGTGTTCTAGCAATTTACCGCTTTACAAGACGCAACTTTGACTGCGTCTTCGTACAAACGTCAGACTGTGCAAGTACGTGCCCCGTGTAAAACAACCGTAAGACAAATTTATTCAACTACTAAAGAGCATAACCTGAGTAAAAGTAAAATAGATCATGAATCCATTACGAAAACAAATTAGTGATAAGGTTTTAAAACTAGAATAAATCAGTATTATCAACGTTATGTGGATACTTGCAGAAAATATTTTCCCTAATATTAAGTTTTAGTTTTCATTTTTGTCCCCAAAAATGAAGTTTTTCGTCACGAAGAGTTTCCATTTGTGTTCTACGGACGGAAGTGACGTGGAAGGGAGGAAATTGAAGCATCGGGTTCCCGGAGAGCGATAACAAAATGTGATAGAGAGGGCTAAAGGAAGGAAAGTATCACGGACAGGCAGGTGAAGGGAGCCGAAGAAGATCGAGGAAAGTGATGCGAGGTCTTCTCCTCCTAACTTTCGGGCGTTTCCATTATTTTTAAAACTTTTATTCTTTCGCGCCCACGGGCAGAATGATGGATGCCTCCTATGGTTTCACTTTATCCCATTTCCTTCCTCCTTCGCAGCGTGTGGGACCCTTGGCGTTGTTTGTGGAGAGTTGATTGGCTGGGGAAATTTAGACGTCAAAAGTGATGCATAAGAAGAAGCAGCCTTTCCTTCAAAACTACGCGAGCGATGGAGGTGAGAAGCTTATGTGACGCTACCCCCCAGACTACGTCCATCGCGCGGTTGAGAGATAATACGAAGTGATTACGCCGTGAGCATGAGTATGTGAGCCCAAATCATCATGAGAAGCCCCAGAAAAAAATTCTCGTCACTGGCCCCATCATTAAGCATGTACAAGCAGCACGCCTGGTGTGGATTCAAATCCTAATACCTATTTCTGATTATTGCGCTAAGCATGAAGAATATTTTGCTACAAATATATAACATGTGTAATAGTTTAACGGACCGAAGACTTCGCAGTCAGAATTTCCGTGAAAAAGAAGATGTCTGTTTGTATGTCCGCAGTGAATTTCCATATGGCGGCACGTATTTTAACCAAAATTAGCGCGTAGGTGCATCTCATGCTCCCAAAGGCCGTAGTGCTATTTATAGTCGTGTTTAACGCGTTCTTTTTGTAGTTTTCTCATTACCGTTTGTTCCGTAACGTCATAAATTCTGCGATTGAACATCCTGCCGGGTAGGCATACCCCATGACACTCTCAACGGGATATCGTAACTCTAACGATTCTAAACCAAACTATTAATCCTCTTGGTGCAAATCTTTTCAAATCTGGGGCATGCGTAACACGACGTATTTGGTCTACGTTCGTAAGGACAGAGTGATCAATGTTGAGAAGCGGGGTATTAGCTGATCTGTGCAAGGCATATGGAAACCGTTTCTTCCATTGCTTGCTGTTACATATGTATACAATCATCAGACCTGCTTTGTTCATATACCTAAAAATCCTGCCATGTGACCATGAATTCCGAGTTTACCACTTTTCAGGGTACTATCCTTCCCGAGCACCGCTGGCCTGCTAGTAAGTAATAAAGACGTAAGTATTCATGCGAACGTCGCTCACACATTGTAGACATTTGGGAGGAGAACATAAAATAATCTTCGAACTTCACGAGAATCGGGAGGAGTTTTCCCACCCCGTTAACATCTTAGGTCGTACAACACAAGGACATCAGTGAAATAAAGCTGGCAAATAAAATCAACCATCTTTGCAGTTACATATTGCAGTTATTATGGGACCTACTTAGGTCCCATATTTTGTTCAGAGTATATGATGAGATTGTTCACTTTGCACATGTTCAAAGCGAGGAAAGACCTCTGCACGTCATATGCACATTCATTCTGAATTAGGGCAACCGTGCTCATACTTAGAAGTTCTTCAAAATGAATTCAGCGCGATCTTTCCCCAATGGCATAACGCAGAAAACGAGCTGTACAGTGTGCACATCACTTCAATGCAATGGAAAATTCGGCTCTGCACTGAAGAATCAAGATGATAAGGCACACATGTAAATATCTAGATAAATTTATCATGAATAGAATCAATCGGATAAATAACCAGCCGAAAATCCACGCATGGGTTTCCATAGTTAGAAAATATTAACGGATACCGAATTTTTCTTTTACAAATAATTAAAACGACACACTAGAACGGTCGTAAATTGCCTTTTTCGCAACCAAGCACTCGTCCAAAACCCATCTGATATAACATTTAAAGCCTCCGATCATGCAGAAAGCGCATTTATCAGCATTCGTCTTCATATCAAATAAAATTATATTATTCTGGCAAAACACTGAGGTAAGTTAAAGATACCGGCAAATGCTGACAGAAATTTTACTCTGTAGATGTGAAATTTTCAAAAACAAATTCAAAATGAAGATTTTTTTCACAATAATTGATACGCTTGCAAAAGTTACTAATTGAGCTGGAGTGTTGCGTCCCTTAATTGCAAACATAACTCCTGAAATCGAAATTGAACTAAAAAAGGGAAAAGTTTTGGTACGTTATTAGCCATGATCACCAACGAACGATAAGGTAAACTGAAAAAAATTAATGCCCCCACAACAGGATATTGCTCCCGACAAAATACAATAATTACCACAATTACGGGAGCGAAAATAAAACAAAAACTTTTGAAATACAACTATTCCCCACCATATCCTTGCCATGTGGCCACACAAAAGAAGGACTAGTTTGGTAATCTCAGGTAATTTCACTGTCAGAAAATTAGGGAAGGTACTAATTCAATTAGATAGTTTTCCTAAATGACGGAGAAAAAGAAAGCATCGCATGTTAGAGCACTCTTCGCCCCAGCGATCAGTGGGGAACTCTTTCTCCGGTATTGGGAAGCAAAAATAAACTACTAAACACCTCGTCTTTTCTTCTCTGGCCAATTCATGCGATGGGAAGCTCGAAAATTCAACTTGACCGACCGCAAAACACTCTTTGCTGCAGTCAAAAGCAAACACACCAACTCTCTAAAAATCCCATCCCACCCAAAAAGAATACAGACCCCCAGTTGTTTCCCCTTGTTTTCGTTGGGAGGAGGGAGGGGGCTAAGAAAAAAAGGAACAACGGAAACCGCAGAGCATAAAAAGAAACATGGGAAACGAGAAAGCGATCGCGGCGACCACGAAGCGACCGATCTAGAGAGGGAGAAAGGGCAGCATGTCCACGTATGTGTGACTGCGGTCCAGTGCGAGGGGCTCTGCGGCGAAGCGAGGCATTTTGGGCAAAAATAGGGTCATCGGAAATTCGAGAAACTGGAAATGAGACGAGGGAGAAGCAGGGAAATGGCAGAATTGGAAGGCGGATACACACTCGGCGGCAGGGGTTGGCCGATTTTGTGGGAGAGAACGACGTAAAGCAAGACCAGTGGTAACAGAAAATAAAAACACAAAAAAATTAAACGATGTCGGCTTCAACAGAGGTCGTCTACGAAACTTTAATGTGGAATCGCATTATTAGGTAACTAGGTAGGCAAGAAGTTAACTACTAGGAAAATATGTAGTGCCAATCAGATGCGTAGTGATGACATACATATAGTAGATACTCATTAGGTGCGTAATAATTTTCCCACTCATATCCTTTCGGGAGATTCCAGAAAGCTAGAAAAGAAAAAAATGACTGCAATTTCTGCATTGTTCTAAAAACTATAGCAATTGTAAAACGTTAGTTACAAATTTTTTGTAAGCATTATTTGCATAAATATTCCGAGAATGTTCAAAACGATGACAGAGGCTAGGAACACATTGGATGGCCGATTTTATGGGAAAGGACGACGTCAAGCCAGATCAATTATAAAAAAACGTTCAGGGTAGAACTAAAACCGTTTCAATACAGGTTATCTCAAAAACTTTTAAAAAAGTTTTAATCGTGTTTCTAAGAAAGACAATTAATTGCATTAAAAAATTACACAAAAATAAAGAACTATTTCAGCATAAAAAGAAGTCAACGCAATCTCAAGGTAGATACCGGAAGCAATTTGCTAGGAAAACTTGAAGCAGGTACTTAGTGTACCCATTTTTCAACCTATTATACTTGGATATAAGGAGGACAGAGAAGATACCAACGCTCGTTCAGTCCTAAGAATATAATTATCATAAAACCGGTAATATTTAATAGAAATTTATAAAAACATTCATTCCGTAATATGTTACAATACATGAGGGAAAATAATGATTGGGATACCAGTCGGAAAGAAAGTAAACGAAAGCATAACTATTGTTTTATAAAAAAAATAGTTACCTGAAAAAACCGAATCGTAGAAACGGAAAATCAACCAAATTTAACGTCAATTTAAGTGAGACTAAAGGAAAAAATGTATTCCGTCTAGATATTTTCACAAGCAGAGGCAAGTTGAACAATTTCAATTGAAACGTTTTAATCAAAAATGTAATGAAAGCGGTCTGTCTTTCACTGATCATGAATATGAGACATCCGTCCTTAAAATTTGAGGCGAAATAGTTCAAGCGAGATAGTATACATAAACCAATATTGAATATAGTTCGCGTTTGAAGGAAAACAAACCATTGTTTCACCTGAACCTGCTTCCTCATGCATCTTTTATAGCAGTCGCAAGTGACATTGGATCAGAATGATAGCTACAGAGGATGTATGGATGATATGAACTCGGTTACGAGGGACTATCATTCGCGAGATGTGAAGACACTGAGGTAGTCTCAGTTGACGGTGTTCCCTCGAAACTTTCGGTGGAATATCCTCCTCCACCGTCGCAAAGGATAAACTTTTTCACGACTTCAATATCAGAAATTCCTCGCCATTCCACAACCCCATCTATACTCAAAAAAGACAACAATGCACATCAATCGTACAACACCTAACAAAGACCCCACAACAATCAGAATATACGAAATTTTTCCCGTGGGAAATTATAGGCAACTCCTTTTTTCAATAGGTAACTCCACTTTTCGAAGTTTCACATTCTTAAGACAGACCTGCTGAATTTCTGATCTCATAGTACCTCTGAGCTTCATTGAGCATCATATTTGTTAGGAAATTTACGAATTGTTGATTATAATAAAATAAAAAGTTTGTTTAAATAAAGGAATAGTATTGAATAGGTCAAAGAGCAACATAAGTTAGCCTAGACTTATTAAATAAATAAAGAGTTGAAATTCTCATGACACTCACACATTACCTGCAAATTATTTACAAGAAACATTCTACAAGAACAGCGATTATTTCATATGGATTAGAGATACTCTCTATAGGCCCTATGATAAAAAATATTTATATTTATAATCGCACGCTGAGTTTAAAAACCTAACATCGACAATCAAAACTCATGTTAAGTGTATAGACGCTTTATATTAAAATGAAATATGAGAAAACTGCGACTTCATTACGAATAAAAAAAAACAATTGAAGTCAGCTACGTGTTTCGTACACAACTAAGAGACTGCCCAACTGTGTTACGTTCCATTACAAAAGTCAACCCTTAAACCTCATTTACGAGGCTCTCTAAATTAATTAACCTTCACAGTAGCATGTTTTATTTAATCGGTAAAATATATTATCAACGAGTATTTAACCAACACAAGCATTTCCCATGCTAGCTTTATCAATGAAAAATTCCTTAAATACGTTTCTCACGAACAATAGGAAAGCAATTTCGATGTAAATTAAAAACAAAATGAACACAAAAACTAACACGTTTGATTGAAATAGACCGCATTATATCAATAAGGTATGTATCAATTCCACCAATAGGCTCCGAAGCTTAATCCATTAGTGAATCCCACATCGGCTCGCAATATAAGCACGAAAGAGTATTTCCAAATAAATCCAAAGCTCTTCCCTCAGGACTCCGCGTCCTTTTAAATAACAGCATACCCGTCGACACTGCTACCAAAAACTAATGACTCAAACGACTCAAACAAGCTGCAGTCCTTCAATGGGACATTTTATTTCGCAATTCCACAATCGCAAGGGTTCAAAAATTATTTTATCGCATTGATTATGCAATCGAGTCATTTGCAATGATAATCCAATCCTTCCGGCAAGTGAAATAATCAAAGGTTTCATCTTTGACGTTTTTGCAATACGAGTCAATTTGTAAAATAAATAAAAAACAAAACGGACTCCTGGTATAAAATTCAACAGAGTGTTCACAACGAGAAAATAACGCTCGACAGACTAGATATGAACCTTAATTACAACTTAATATTTCCTGAAATTCGGATCCCTCTACCAACCAGCGCCGCGAGTGGCGATTTAAGCCAACTCAATTAAATGTGCGTTGAGTGACAACAGATTTTGAGGCCGATGGGAGAATACTCATTCGAAATATCCGCGAGCCATTCCTTAACATATTATGCTAACTAGTATGAAAATAAATACGTATTTTCAACAGCAAATGATTACTTACTAAAATTCAATTTAATTCTTAATTTTGGAAAAGGACCAAATTCAAACCGGAAAATATGATATTTTGCGCAATCATGACATAATAATAAATGAAATATTCCTGATGATATTATACCTTCCGTCTTTTATACAGAAAAATGCAAGAGCTACACCTCTAATTATCAGGGTCAAAAAATTAGCACATCCCCACTAAATGAGAAATATCGGTACTTGTCCAGAATAAATCAGGTTGGCTGTTTTGACATTGCTGGCAGTTGAAGACTGAATGAAGTTTTACGCCTGTATCGAAATGGTTATTGATTTATGCCATGTTTCCCATATCCCCCACATTTTCAAACTAAAAGCCACGAATTTCCCGCTGGTGATAGATAAAATGAAAATCTAAAGAATTCAAAGGAGAAAGGGAAGTATTCAATTATATACTTCCAGTGAAAAATGCTTTGCATTACAATAAAGTGAATTAATTAAGTTTACAGACCAGAGTAAGCCATTAAATCCTATGTTGTAATAGGCTTGCCATTCGATGACCGTTAGGCGTAAAATTAAACCAGGTCATTAAAAACATTCGAATGTGTCGCACTGATGTAACACTCAATTCTAATTAAAGTTGTGACAAAATCTGATTGCTTCTTCAATATTCACTCAGGCCGACACTGAAGAACATAACGGGAATAACTTACTTTGTGTAATCAACACCCAATGCGTGCTGGTTTAGCCCACGTCTATTCCGAAAGCGTAATTGACACATTCAATGCAAAAATGAGTTCGAAGAAGGATGGGAATGCTAAAGGAGCTACCTAATAACAATAATCCAGAGAGAAATTGAAAAAACGGAAATTGCTCATCAATGAGTTGTGGAATTAAACACGATTTTATTTTTAAATACCCCGTGCGAGAGATTTAATATTAATCAAAGAATTATGCAAAAAAAGAGCAAACTCTATTATTCAATAATTAAGTCCGGTTAGAAATGAACAGACAGTTTCAAAGCTTCGTACGGAGTGAAAAACATGAATCTCCAGAATCTTCACAAAGAACTTCACAACAACAGAAGCGAAGGGGTATTCATTGAAATTTGATATAATTAAATAAACTTATGCCTTGCTCGTACATTACGCGGCATCATTATTTTACTATTTGCAATATAACATCTTAACTTAAAGGAGCACTTGAAATCCCATAACAATCTGTCGCATACATAAAAAATAATGACCACGCGTGAAAAAAGAATAAACCTAACCTCGGCCACGAAGCCACGTTATGGTAGGAGGAGAACGGTGAGTCCAAGTATGAATCCAAAGATAGGAAAAACCTTGTCACGGAGACCGAAAGAAAACACACCGACGGCCCAACGTCTGCGGGGACGTGAATTGCCTCAATGCATTCCATTCGCTAATCTTAATTTCGATTGGGCAATTGCTCCTGGAGTTTCACTCCAGGTTTGGTAGATCGGTCGCGTTGGTGCCCATCCTCTTCGGCTCGCTGCGAAGGCAATGGATGCAAGTTGCTTCATTTGCCAACCTTCCAAGTTCACACCGACCCGGCCACATCAATTAAGTGGGTCTCGTGAGTGTCTAAATATTATTGAAAACGATAGAATACATATTCGGGTAATACAAAAGAAGACTCGGTGAAGTAGTTTACCTGACTGTAATGTTTCCCATATTATTGGTGCATTGATATTTCGGTAAAAACTAATAATTATATCCGCGGAAAGCAAAAAGAGAATTTTCCCCATTCAAAATTTTATAACGACAGCAGTGTTTAATTAAGTTAATATGCGTCAAAGTGTATAAAACATCGTTACTTCCATGCTATGTAACTGAAAAAAATGAAACTCCTGGAGTACGTATTTCATGCTTTTACATTTTTTACAAGACGATATCTATTTTTTCGCGATTAAATGAAAAGTGAAAATTTTCAAGCGGGCGAAAACGCGACGGCTAAGTATAAATGCTGGGAAAAGTCCGAGTGACGGCATTCTGGTTCCGACTGCCGCTTTGTGAGGCCACCTTGGTGCGAAGCTGTGAGCGCCATTACGATGCAGGCTGATAGCAGGTAGCGCTTGTCTTATATAATAAGGACTATTAATACTCTATCAAACGAAGGAAACTTTCCGACAATTGGCAATTTTTATAAGTGATTATTACGAGATGTTTCCCTGAGCTCTGTGCCTCATGCATGCATTGGTCATCTAAGACGATGTAAAACTACTATCTACTCGTATAGAATCTAGGTCCCTGTGACGTCACGTGGAGTGGCATCGTATGGGCGCTAATCTGGCCTTTTTCAAATGAGGTTAAAATTGACCGTTAACATTCGTCTAAACTGGGATTTCTAAAACCAAATAAAATCGTAATCAATGCCATTCGTTTTCTTTAATGAAGGAAACTATACTTTTACAGAAATGAGTCGGAAATGATCCTGAGATATAAAACGTAAATATGTAACAGTAGGTGTCACCAAGACGATTTTCAAAGTAAACCCTGCAGCGGGAAATAAACCTAAACGTGTAGGATCTTACGATTGTTAAGGCAGGAGAGTAAAATGTTTCCAGGCGACCTAGTGGCCTTGAGAATAACCAATTTACTTAGCGCTATAATGACGCCTCTTACAGCCCGACGCTGGCGCCATCAAACTGGCGTTACCATGGAAACAGGCCGCTGCTAGTGGCCTGGTGGGGGTCCTTTCCGCGAACGATTTATGTACTGCGCAACATGACGAACATAATCATCGCGGAGACGCTGAGACGCCGAGGAGAGTAAGAAATTAAATATTTAACTCATGTTAATGCTAAGATTTTACGTAAGTAAATAGATACAATATCCAGCTCTTCAAAAACAAATGAATAAATCAAAATATTTAACTGCTTTGTCTGACAAAGTGAACTTCCCATTTAATTTTATGATTGCAATGAAGGGTAATGACGTTTCGAAATTTACGAAAGGGACTTGAGGTAAAGCTTTCTTTAATCCCAATTCTCGTATTCATGTATTTTACAGAAGCTAATTCAACTATTATTTTCTTAAGTATCGAATAGAACGTCACCTTTGGGTCACTTGTCTTTCTAGATTTAGCCATGACAGAGTTTCAAGTATTCAGAGAGCGCACATGAATCAAGCATTCTAAAATAGAAATGAACGTTGTGCCTTTTATATTTAAACCCTTTTAATACGCTAAATACCCTTTATCAATAATAATTTTTATTCACTGCGAGGAAAATGCCTAGTATACTATGGAACGAGAAAGACTTCAATGTTTCCCAGCCTATTAATCTAGTTCAAACATCATAGACCCACACGGTATTACAATTGCTGGCAACATTTGGGGTCTCGACTCACTACCCAACTTCAAGTCGATTTCAAGATCCATTGTTTGCATGACTTGAGTAGTTGCAGTTGGGATGAGAATTGGTAAGTCGCTACCTGAAACGCAGGCAGCAATTGAAACAGCGGCACGGTGACTAACTCGACAATGAAACAACGTTATCTCTCTTGAAATTATTTTTAATCTATTCGCTGCAACGTGAGCGGCAAAAAAGCAATGGAAAAATCAAGCTCTGGATAAAAAAACTACACAAAACATAATGTGGTGTAGAAGAGCCCGCAGTTTAAATCATTGGAACATTCTTATTGGCTCATAATCGAGGAAGACAAATGTGGTTATATTAGTCCAAGCATAAGAAATTAAGACAAATAATAATAGAAATACTGATACAGTCAAAATGAATAAGAACACGTAACATCAGTTTACAAATGACCACGTTCCAAACGAGCGTTATAGCTTATCCCAAGTGACTGGCTTTTCCACATAACTACGAGGAAAGTTTGGACCGCGAACGAGGTAGAGGCAGCCATATGTTGGTGGGCGTGAGGGAAAAGCAAATTTCATCCCTTACCCATGTCACGTGCAGCGCAGAGGGCCAATCAAAACTGATCAAGCAATATGGGGAGCATCTGGCGGAAGGCATAGTACTCAGGGGCACACAATCTAGTGAATGGGAAAGGAGGTTTCAAATCCGTTACCGAACCTCATCGCTAGCTTATCGAAAAACCTTAGGCTAATCATACCGTCATTAAAAATTTTAATTTGTACACCATAAAAATTAGTTGGTTATAATAATATACGTTTTTTTGTGCAGGTAGCAAACGGAAAAAATGTCCCATGGCCTTTATCTAGTCATTCCAACGAGGAATTTTATGCATACGAGATTACTATACAAAATGAAAATTTAAATTCCCGGAAATTGATAAAGTTTAGATTGAGCAAACGCATGTTCGTATAAACCAATAGAAGCAAAATGTTCACAGGATGTAGTGTTTTCTAATGGCAATAAAAATAAATCATGATCAACAATTCTTTTACTTGGATAAAACGCATTTAAATCTTGAAACATTGATTTATAACAATTAAATACCTCCTTAAAAATAGTGGTCCAGCAAGTGACACATTATATTCATTTCCGTCGAATTTTAGTCCATCAAAATAAAAGATCATTGTTTTCCAAGGGAGGACTAGATTACCATTCAAATTCACAGTATATGGGTAATATATTTGAATTGACAGAGCCAAGTCATTTCCTTCCCGTGGCATGAATTGCAGGAAAAACGATCCACCACTGCCGGATATACTAAAAAAAGAACCTAAAAGAAACTTGTAAGTATTCATAATTTAAAAAATAATTCTTTGAAATACTCACCAGTTATGTCTCGATTTTCTTTAGCTTCACATAGGGTATTAGCGATCCGCATAAATTCAAAGAAAGTTTGCGTTTTACTACCTATGAATATTGGCGGCTTTTATGAAATCAAATTAGGGATAACTGCTAAATATTTTTTTTCTGAAAATATTCCTAAAAAGCTATTTCTTCCCTTTAGACAACCATAGAAACATGAAAGGTTCACCGAAAGGAAAAAGAAATTCACCGGTTGCGTTCTCCCAATCCTCGAGTACTCCTCCGTTATTTACTCCACTGCCTGTTCCTCCAGCCTTAAAATTCTCGAACGCCCAGTTAATTTCTTTATTTCAGTAGTCCGACACCGTACTCCTCATCTCCGTAATTCTTCTCGCTCTGAAGTAATGTCTGCCCTATCATTGGTCCCACTATCCTCCCATATGAATTTTCGTGATATTTCCTTCATTTACAATGCCTTAAATGGCAAGTTCCGATCCTCAGAAATACTGCCTTTTTTCACTCCACATTCCCACCCGCTCCTTCCGTAATAACCACCTTCTACACCACCATAAATTCCGTCTTTCTCTCTCTCAGAGATCACTTTTTTTCAGACTTCCTACCTCCTTCAATGCCATTTCGAGTACTCACCCTTCCTTGGACCTTTTAATGCCCATCAGATCATTCAAGAGGCAGCTGCGAAAAGCCATCTTCTGAATCCCTTTTTTTCTTTTTTATATCCTTTTTATAGTTTTTTTTATCGTTTATATTTGTGAAAGCTGCAGATTTTAATTTTTGTATTCAATGTAAAGGCCATTTTGGCTGTTTTTGAATTATTTAATACGTAAATAAAATAAAAAAAGAAAATATTTGAATCATGAACATACATGCATGTGTTTTCCGTACAAGCATAAGGCTAAATATGACCTTTCAATTTGTTAGGGCTTACACTAGTATAATCCTAAAATACATTTTTGGGCTTACTTCTCATTCCTTCAGTGATCAGGAGACTGAATGAGGCAACTTTTCTTTCATTGCAATTCTGCCCAAAGACAGCGGAACACAGAAATTCGTTAGGGGTTGGCAAAAGTTAAAAATTGGAAAAAAGAGCAATTATTCCTCCGTATGTCTTGTTGAAACCACGTGTTGCCAAAATCGATTCAAAGTTATACGTATAACTCCTGATGCCACAACCTTATTCGTGAAAATTTAGAGTGGATTTAGTAAAAATCGATTTCCTCCCACCAACCGCATACTTGATGGACCCACTAGGAGGCACTGCCTGCAACAGGGCGAAACTCCTCGCGCTCATCCATCCCAGAATTCCCCTCCCCCTCATCTCTCATCCTAATCTGATCCGGCGACCCAACATTGCCGCTCACACACCGCACCGCACCCCCCCCCCCCCCCCCCCACGACGCCATCCCCCAAAGGGTCTCGGGAATCTCGGTCCATTCTCGTGATTCGTTTCTTTTGATTTAGTTCACGGTAACGATTCGGTTCTTCGCATCGTTCTTCCCCGAACATAATTAAATACGTACACTTTATATGCGACTCCTCCGGATGATAATGTGGTTGTTTCCCCTTGCCTTTCAAATCGCAGTACTACAGCCGTTAAAGTAAACCTTACCACGCCCGTATTGAAATGTGTGTCGTTGTACCGACCAGTATGGTTTCCACCTTCGCACATTAGGACTTCTTCGTTATCGACCGAATTAGAAACGAAGAAATCCAAAGAAGAGTAGGAGAGAGGAGAAGCCTCATGAAAACCTTCACAAGAAGACGGAACAACTTTATAGGCCACATCTTGAGATATGATGGCCGGATAAAGACAATCGCCGAGGGACAAGTGGAAGGCAAGAACAGAAAAGTAAGACCTCGAACAAAATATATGGAACAAGTAAAGAAGGATGTGAAAGAGAAGAAATACGTAGGAGTGAAAAGATTAGCTGAAAGGAGAACTGAGTGGAGAGCTGCGTCACACCAATCCTAGGATTGTTGACCAGTGATGATGATGACTTTATATGCCGGATCAGTGGCGGAACTATGGGGAGGCGAGGGGGTAGATTTCCTACCAATGCTACAGACATTAAACAAATTTATTTAAAACTATTGTCTATTTTTGACACATAATAACCGCATCTGCTTAAAGTTAAATTTTAATTTCCAAAATGATATAAAATGTATTTCCAGACTTGATATTTTTCAAAAGTTTTCCCGGAATCCCCGTCGCCTGGGTTGCCCTCCCCCGATGCCCCCTAAAGCAGATTTCTATAGGTACGCCGCAGTGGCGGACATATCTGACGCAAACATGGTCCCGATCTGCGATTATGTTCTCTGCGCAACTTATCTACTCAGCTAAAACAACTATTCTCATTTTTTAATGCTTATATAGACATCTGATATAATAGGTCTAATTAAGATATTTTACACAGGGTGGCTCAGGAATAGTCTGTAAGAGGAGGTGCTACGGGAGGTAATTCTAAGCCATTTTGAGAAAACACTCGTAGGCCAAGAAAAACCGTTTTCATGGTAACTGCTAAGATTAATCCTAACTAATGTTTGGGTTACCAGAGCTCAGTAACTAAGGAGTTGCGACCTCATGTTTAAAGGACACAAAAAGCGTGGTTTTCTAAGGGTTGCACTTGCTTATTTTTACAATTCCGCGTTCTCCAGGTAGCGTTATATAAGGGTACGGGTAAGCCTTCAGTCACAAGAATTTGCAGAACGTTCTTCGTCGGGCAAAACGTTAAAATACATTTTTGAAAGCCGGTGTATTGGTGGTTTGCATCGCGCCAGGATTCTAAGCTCGTAAGTCTATTCTACGTATCACACCAAGCCAGCATATGCGATAGCTCTTCAGTAAATTCATGCTGAACGATTCATGGGCATGAACGACACAGCTCATTTTAGCTCACCTCCCTCTTTGTGCGAAAAATCCAGAGAGGAAAGATCATTCGCCTTGACCGGGATTCGAACCCGGATCCCTCGATTTCCGGCCGAGTGCTTCAGCCAGCGATTCGGGTTGAGGATGAGGAAAAATTTTATTCTTTCGCCATTGTGATCGATAGATACGAGTTCTCGAAGTGTCAAGGAAAAGGATCTTTCGCTCTTGTGAGCTGAAAGGCGGTCGTTCCTTGCCGTTGTTAGGCGAGGGAGGTGAGTTTTTGAAGTATACCGGGATTTGAACCCGGATCCTTCGATTTAAGGCCGAGTGCTTTAGCCAGGGACCCGGGTTCGAATCCCGGTCAAGGCGAATGATTTTTCCTCTGTGGATTTTTCGCACAATTTGTGCATTGCGGGTGACTCCGTAAAAGTTATCACCGTGGCTAGTCCCGGTATACTTAAAAAAAAAACTCACCTCCCTCGCCTAACAACGGCAAAGAACGACCGCCTTCCAGCTCACGAGAGCGAAAGATCCTTTTCCTTGGCACTTCGAGAACTCGTATCCATCGATCGCAATGGCGAGAGAGTAAACTTCTTCCTCATCCTCCGTCCGCCAATATTGACAGTCTGTTGCGTCTCCTCAACTCGTGTGTGCCATGGGAGAGAGATCGGGGGCGGGGGGGGGGGGGGTGCAAGGGAAAGGTTGTCTGACAGAATGATGGGCTGGGCGGGCCTTATACACTGTCATACGTGAACGCTCCCTCGCAAAACGAAAGCCCATGCATCCCACAGCGGAGAATTAACGTGAATTTTGGAAACTGAACATCTATTCGGGCAGTGCATTAGGGAAAAATGGACTGGCCGGTAATAATTTGTACAAAGGTAAACTTTTTCTTATACAAGGGAGAGTTGCCTAAATCGCACCACAATCCTGGAAACCAATGTATTAGATATATTTGCAATCTAATGGCTGCATTTGGAACTTCCTGCATCACTAAGCACACTTCAATTGTGGCCACCAGTGTGGTGACAATTCAGGTGCGTACGTATTAAGAAAAGAAGTGCCCCTTCTGCTATTTCTTTCGCCTTTTTACAAGAATATTGACAACAAATAAGATGTATTTACATATTTTTTGCTGCATGTCATATTTTTAAAGTCTATTATGTTTCATTAAGTACTATTAACAGCGTAGTATGATCACGTTTTTAAGCAGTGGAAATGATTTCATATAAAATTGCGGGCGCTCCTAAATCGCACCACGTCTCTCTATACCTGTGCGATGTGAGAAGTCTAAAAGTGGCGTGAAAACACTATCCTACAGCATTAACACTTCCACAAAAGACTTGTAAATTTTGTTTCAATTATTGTAGATTGTTTATTAAGCAAAAAAGTACATCTTTTATCAATGTGAAAGATATTGCTTATTGACTTTTTCTGTTCCTGTTACGAGTATTTTAATGTACATGTTTGCTCTGTAATGGGATCTAATAAATAACCTTCAATAACTTGCCTCTCTGCCTCTCATTTTCGTTGAAACATAATTTCCTAATTTCGGCCTCCAGTGGTGCAATTTGGGAAACCGGTTGCCTACATCGCACCGTTTGCAGAGGTTTGAAATTGAATTTTTATTCATGCGTTCAACTTGGAATTGACTGTCCCCAAAAATTGAGAGAGAAGTAGACATTCCTCTTCATATTAAGCAGCATTAAAAACTTTTATTGCGTCGCTTATCCCTGAGTTAATTCGTTTTTTTTCCAAAATTGGTGCGACTTAGGCAACCTTCCCCTAGGTGTTAGTTCACGAGCCGTTTGCGAAAGAGAATACGAAAAGAACGGAAAATAATTTAAGGGCACGTTGTGATTGACTGATTTGACTGCGTGAATTCATTTCGATCTGGTATTAATTCCAGTACTTTATTGCTTGAGGAAAAACAAATTCCTATACTAATCGATAGGAAAATAATAGCGTGAAACTACTTTTCTTCCATCATCGGAAGTATCGCTGGAGCTATCGCTGAGAAGGGACGGAAAAAAATTATTGTTTGATTCATATTTTAGTATACTGTGGGTTATGCGTCCCCATCATTTCCCAGCCTTCTCAATCTATAGTTTTCATTCTACTAAATAACCGCAAGAGAGAGGCCAAGACCCCACAATCATCATTAATTGTGGCCGGTAAAATATCCTCCTGACCTTCATCAAAACTGAAGAAGCAGACAGCAGCAGCGGCTGAAAATATAATAATTTCTAGCATGCATACTAATTCAGGGTTCCCACTCATGTACCCACATGTAAATTTTAAAATTCACGGTTTTTTCCAGTTTCACGGTCTAAATGTCATCAAATTCACGGTTTTTAGATAAACCATTTTAGGCAGAAATATTGACCACGTAACAATCATCGGCCGCACGTTAACTAAAAATGTAACATACGCGACAGACAGCGCGAATGCAAACGCAGCAATGAAATTTCTATCTCTCCTGATGTCACATATCATTTGTAAAATTCAGCTCCGGCTAAAGGTTGTGAGCGGGAAAAATAGAGGGACCAAAGGTGCCAGAGAAGTTGAGAAGTGCCTGAAATGTCGCAAGTGTTAATGAACACTTTGGTTACCAGTCTTCCGGCTTTGGTACTGGCTTAAGGTCAATGTGTCATCGTGGCACACGGACCAATGATTGCGCTTCAAATATACGTGTCCAGATAAACCCGTGGTCATGTCTGCGCGTGACTGACCTTGAAACATGATCGAAATATCCATTTTTCTTTTTATCTGTCAATCGTAGTTATACGATCGTAAAATCAAGATTGAGACATTTTTAAGGGTTTAGGACGAAATTCACGGCTTATGCACGGTTTTAAGATTTTTAAGGTTGACTGGAAACCCTGTAACTGAATTTTCGTGAACGAATTTTCGAGGATGTAAATTGACATCAAAATCTAAAATATTCTCCCCAAATAACGATGAAAAGTGGATAAAAATAATATTTTACACCCGACGAAAAAATAAATCGGTTCGTGGTTTCTTGCTTTAAAAATATAACTTTCAGACATGGGAACTCAATGATTACTTAAGACTTTCTTTTTGCTTGCAGCAGTTTTTGACGTGATAAATGGTGAGGAGAAAATTGAAAATACAGGAACATCAAAAAAAGAATGGCGAGGTGTCAGTGATCCATAGAAAGGTAGTAATGATAGGGTAGTAGTGATTTTTGAGCGGCTGCAAATCACTGCTTGGGTGCCTTGAGGTGGAAATTTCAAGCGCAACACTCCGTCCGTCGGATGGGACGCTAAGCCGTGGTTCCCTAGGCGCCTTACGTTAAGAGTAGGCTGACGTCTACGCCGGGTTTCTCTCTTGCCGATCGACTAAGGGCGCACATATTTAAATGTTTTAATCAAGTGATCCAACTGTTTGTGACGATAAATTCGAAAGTAATTTTTTTATGTGAACCAAGTTTAAAACCACATAATTATTTCATGATAACCATAAACTGCGGCGTAACTATATGAATCTGCTTCGGAGGGACATGGGAGGGGGAACCCCTACCCAGGAAACGGGGATTCCGGGAAAATGTTTGAAAGATATCATGCCCGGAAAAAAATCTTACATCATTATGGAAATTAAAATTTAAGTTAAAGCTGATGCAGTTATTATGTGTCAAAAATAGACAATAGTTTTAAATTATTTATTTATTTGTCTGAAGCATTATTGGAAAATCTATCCCCTCATCCCCCCCGTAGTTACGCCACTAGTCCGGCATATAAAGCATACGTATTTTATTACATTCGGAGAAGTCTGTAGACCGCGGTGAAGAACGATGTGAAGAACCGAATCATTACCATTAACTAAATCAAAAGAAATAAACTGAAACTAATTTTTTTTTATTCCAACCAAGTTCAAAACCGCATAATTATTTTATAACCCTTTATATAAAAGAGAGATACGGAACATCTAAGAAGAGATAAGAGAAGGTAAGGGAGAATGGAGAAGAAAGAGAAAGAGTCTTTGAGGCACGGAGCGGTGAGTTGTCTTGGCTGGCTAGTGTAGCTAAGGGGTTACTGCCGCAGGAAGGAAGAAAGGGTGGGAGGGAGGAAGGAAGGAAGGGTTAGCACCTCATTTCGCAGAGGGCGTCTCGAAACTCATTATGTGGTCTCCTCTCGCTGAAGGGCGGGTTTGCACAGACAGACGAAAAGGGAAGGAACACACTCTGCCTCGCATTCTTAAAACGAAAGCTTTCCTCTCGGGGAAAAAGATTCGTAAAGCGGTCGCCATGGGAATCCCAAGGGTCTCAAATGGAAACTCAATAAGGAGCCGTCAGGGATTGAGTACACTCGCTGTACGCCGCATTAATCGTGGAATTGCAGTAATTTTGTTTTGCGTCCACGGAAAGAATTGGCTGTATTCTTTTGTAAAACTATAAAATACGGATAATAACTAAGACCTCTTTCAATCTTCATTATCAGCATTCATATATCTCTATCGTGCCTGGAATAAAAACGGTTAAAATACATCAAGCAGTCGCCATGAACTGTAAAAACTGACTGATTCTCAAAGAGAAACTAGAATAAGGACCAGGTAGTGAAATCATACACCTGCTGTGGGGTGCATTATACAAGTAGTTTCCGTTTTTTATGTTTCTTCCCAAAAACAAGTTTCCATTTTCATCAAAACAATGGATATAAAATTTTTATAACGTATGATATGTAAGACATGACGTAAAACCAGAATAATTAAGCACAAAACATGCCTCAGAGTGCCAAAAAATTCTTATAGATTTTTATTTCTAGACCTCTCCAAGATTTTGAAGGTTTTTCTTTCATTTTTCAAATCGCTTACCACCTACTTTACCAAATTCATGCATATTTATGAGCGAGTTCGAATGGCTAAATGTAAGAAAACTTCCTCTTTTTGAAAGATCCATATTGACGGTAAAATGCCCTGCATATTGATCAGGACCGCTATCTATGAAATTTTTCGTGGATGTGACAATAATAGAAAAAAATTTTCCCAGTTATAGCATTTTTCGTAGCTTGAAAAACGGTTAAATAATTTTATGGAAGGGTTGGAAAATATGAAGACAAAAGTAAGAAACTTATGATAAACTTAAGGGTGATCATTAGTTATGTACTAAATTGGCACTATTTCCTAAGGGCTACCCTGAAGGTATGAAAGACTCATTTGTATGCACATGGGAAAGTTTATGGCCATAATATCAATTCCGAGGAGGAGAAATAACGCTTAAGAAAAGAGGAACGTCTAATTGCTTATAAGGTAGATAAATGGAGGAAAATTAGTCATATTTCCTGCGACCATTTTCAAAAGTAATCCAATGAATCAAAGACATCATTGATTTCCCTTCAGACAAAAACCACAAAACCTGAGCATACCTTGAAGTTGTTTGATTAGAGACGATTGGAACACACAATTATTATTTTTTAAATGATATGACAACTGATCAGTGCGGCAGTGGCTTGATTAGGGCGTTGTTCACCATGATTGCAACGAATTGGTGACATTCCAATCGGAGAGGAAAATAAAAAAGCACAAACGTTCGAAACTGGCCAAAACTCTTGATTAAAATATCGAACGAACTCAAAGCTCGACAGATGGCAAAGACAAATTAAAGAGACAAATGTACACAACCAAAACAGAAGTGGGTTGAATTAATGCACCTGCTTTTAAATATTTAGCGCCAATATCCATTCAAAACTCGACGCTCAAAAAAAATAACAACAGATGTCGGTAATGTGTATCCCATAACGCGATATAGCAATTCGTAACCAACAGTTCACTGGACTTTGAGCGGTCATCAACATGTTCCGAGGGCAGCAACAGATGGGAAAAATGAAATGAGCGGCCGGTCTGCAACACACGTTACCCCAAAGCAACCTGGGAAATGCTACAATCGCCTTTAAAATTAATGGTTGCGCAGCAACACATGTAGCGAATCACTTACTCGCATTTTGACCCAAGGTAATTGTCGCCGAAAAACCGAGGGAAAATAATACTATTCGAAGCTCGGAAGCACCCTCAAATATCGTTCCATGGGCCGCTTTTAATGACTGCATGCGGTGACCACACCACTGCTGCAGAGGTTATTCATTCCACCATCCCATTTTAAAAACATAAATGCCTAATTATTATTGAATATATATGAACAGATCGGTTTCTTTTTTCAGAGTATTAAGTCACTTCAAACTTGCATTAATTCTAAGCCGTTGAAATATATCACTATATTTTCATAGTACTGAATGAAACTTCGCATTGAAATTTCAATGTTCACCGGAGTACCTCTTTTGTGCATCGTTATCAAATTAAGTGAGAGAAATATGGCTATGCATTTCGTGATACGACGATAGCCATTGTCTTTACTAACTGATTAAAACAGATCTTGTTTTTGGTAAAATGTAACAAAGCATGAAACATGGGTACAAAAAATCATAGGAAAGACGTTATGTTTACATAGCTTAGAAGTCGGTGAATATCCATAAAATATTTTTAAATTAATTAGGAGTGCTGTAAGCTAAATAGTTGTACAAAATATTCGCATGGAATTAGTACGAACAAAACTGACCGGGAGCTATTACCAAAAAACGTGAAACTTAATTTAAACCGTTTTCATTCTGAAGAAAGTGCAATAAACGAATTTAGGGGTGGAGGGCACCGATTCCCGAAATTTTCCCCCCGCCGAGACTGACTTTTTTTCTTTAAATTACAAATTTGGATTGCGTTTTTATTAACTCAAATGTTCACTCTTTTTATAATGATTATTAATGACTATATCAATGCAATTCCGTGGTAATTACTCTTCTTGACAGCTTAATTTTCTGCATACACTGAAATTCGAGGGCCTCCAAAACATGGCAGGGAGTTAATTTTACCACCCCCTTTTACCAGACTAATGGTGGCTGCAAGTGGCAGAGCGAATACATATATTTTCATCGAAGCACTCTAAGGTCAAAAAGTTCTGTATTAGCCACAAACAGACCTTCGGCATGTTCTTTTCTCTTTTTCCATCCTTCAAGTTCTTCCAGCAATTTCCACTATTATTGATGTGAGAACTTCAGAGCTGGCACATATCTGGTTGGAGAGGGCATTTCGAACTCCCGGTTTCAACGTATCCCACAAATTGCCTCCATAGTCACCCCTCTCCTACAAAGGAGAAATAAAACACAGCTCTCGGCCTACAATCTTCGGTCGGCGATTATCGGATGGATAAATCCCCCGAAACGTACGCATTTTTACTCCGGACTCCCCCTCTTTTACGTGCCTACGTTTGTATAGTCTCCTTAATTTTTATCAAGCGTAATCGTATCGCCACTAAGCGCATTTTTAACGAGCGAATAAATTCATGCGTGCACTACATAAGCAAAGGGGATTAAATTTGCAAACACCGTGAGCACTATGCACAGTAAGTAAATCCAGACGGAATGCAAAGTTAAGCCGCACATTATTGGGAAATATATTTGATTATATTAATTTAATGACAGCTATATAGTGCAAATAGGCCACACGTAGTTTTGTAATTGTGATGACGCATTATCAGTATTACTCCTTAAATACTTTTGCTATAATCTTGAAATTTGTTAACCTTTTCAACATTTATCAGAACTGCAATATGAATAATGGCAAAACAGGTTTTTAGTTATGTTTGTATTAATTATTTGAAAAGTACGCTGTCATCTCTAAATGTTCAGGGTAGCTACATAGAGGAGACTTATATCAAAATTTATTCCAATCTGAATATTTTTAAATTACAACGGAGAACGGAAACTTTCATAGGTACGTAAGATACAGATCAATGTTAAAAAATTTCAAAATTAAATAACAAAAAAATGATGCCTAGTGTGTATTCCATACACCCTGAACTATCCAAGACAATACTGTAGTAAAAAAACAAGAAATAAGAGAAATAATACCAATCTAGAGGGGCTGATGGGTCCTCTTAATACCTCATACCTTTATTATATAAATACATGGTTTATAAAAACTGTTGAACATTTAATTCATGATTTTGTTCAGTATTTTGTTACGAAATTCATCCATGCCGCAGCATAATTTTGGCTACGTCCCACAACTAACTAACTACTAGTGATAAATAACTTTATAGAATTCAGACACCAACATTCTCCCTCCCGAAGAAAATATTTGGCTATATTCCTGAAAGATGCAAAAAAAAAACGCTGAGACGAAAATTTTCTTCGGCCAGCCAAAAGGATTCCATCAGCCAGAGACACCAAGTGATCATCCGCTGCAGCGACGGTCTTACACTAAAATCACGTCGATGGTCTTTCTCGTCCTTGCCAATACGTAGCGGCGGGGTCGACGACAACACTGGCAAACAAGAGGCGATTGTGAGAGGAAATATTGGTTTGGCGTCGTCCACTACAAAGAAGGAGAGAGAGGCTGGGGAATTCTGCCAGGATGCAGCTGTTTTAAAGCCTTGCAAGGAGGAGGAACAAATCCCGGGGATCAACGACCCCCTTTGATGCACACGGAATAGCGAAAAAATATCGAGTGGACGTGCTGACGGGGGTTTTACGCAGGCCAGGACCACTGCTCGCTTTTTATGTGTCTCGCGAGACCTTATACAGCATTCATGGATAGAATTGCGATGTCGAAGCACTGCGATCATGGAGAGCCGTCGTAAAATCCTCCAAAACGCAACGAGTGTGTAAGTCTAATTTTCAATTTTGCTCCCGCATCTGTATGGCTACTCTGTTTTCAATTCATGCCCCAATTGAAGGCGTTAGGTATGCGAATTACACGCGATACCTTCTACATCGTATGAGGAAGGTTACCATAAATAACTAACAATTGTTTCAATTTCTTTCAGACAACGAGCTCAAATAATTAGGGGGAAAACATCCACACTCGATTAGGCATTTGAAAGTTTTACTCATGAATGCATACGGAAGTACCTACTTTGAATTGTAACAAATTATATACAGGATACATGAAATACAGATGCATATTATACAAAAGGAGTACGCGATATCATCAAATGTTTATTACTCAAACAGAAACACTAACACAACGGACACATTCAATCGTTTATAAATAACTACGTCTACAATAGTGTTAGAGATGTGGATACTCCTGTACTCCACAACGATATACGTATTGAACTTTCTATTAAAATATTATTAAAAAATAAGCCTAGCTACCCCTCATCTCATTATCTAGATGTAGCAGAATAATAATACACCCTTCAGATACGCTTCTTTCAAAAATGAAGAGTTGTAGAGAAGAAAAATGATGTTAGGCTTAGGAAAAGATTGGCGGAGGTTGTTGTTTGCAGCGTTTATGGCTGAACGACATGGACTATATTACAAACGGATTGAGTCATTAGGGACGAAGACGCTGATAAAAATATTGAAAATAATTTGGGAAGGGTAAGAGAAAGTTATGAAAAAGCATTGATCATAGTAAGGGGAAGTTAACCTGATGAATTAAATCTAAGCAAGGAAGCAAAACAGGCTGCGAGAAATTGATTGATTGATGAATAAACTGGTCTCAAGAAGATGAATGGGAAAGAAAAAGACAGATTTAGGTGGAAGAAAGACTAATGAGGACCTGCTGATTGACCAGTAACGTATATGCCACAATTTGGGACTTATCGGCGACTTCCTTAAGGTGCGTTTACAATGTGTAATATGTTATATAAAACAAGTTACATGTAGCATGTTTTACGAAAAAGTTACAAAATCCGTGTTACATATTTCATTAACACTGTGTTATAAATCAAAATATCATGTTATACAATAAGTTTTTGGTTTCCTAAACGAAGCGAGAATCGAAGGCGAGACGTCTTCGTTCTTTAAGGAAGCTGAAAACCATAAACTTGTATGATACCAATTTTTGTTTTATAACACAATGTCACAAGAAATATGTTACGCGGATGTAACTTTTTCGCAAGACATTTTAAATGTAACCTGTTTTATATAACATGTTACACAGTGTAAACGCACAATTGCTCTAAATGTATCTTGATGAAGGGATGTATGCAGGGAAATTAGGTATAGTGTTATAGGAGCAATATACAGAACTTATGACTTTGACTAAGTTTTCACTAAATAAGAACCGGGGTTTAATACTTAGTACCTTCTTCAGGATACAATAAGTATTGAAACAACTGGATTCACCAGAAGATGATACTATAAATTGAAACTCGGATCGTGTTCAATTAAAATTTAAAAGGAGAAATTCGCCAGTATTTTTTACTTACCCCGCAGAAAAACTTCACGAATTTGCCCATGAAACCGCTAAATTTTCTTATTATCTCCATTGTCCCCGGCTCAACTTTAAGTTTATTTCACCGTGAATGGAATGAAAAACTTAGTTGTATTCTACAAATTTATTTTTTTAGTAAGACCAGTTTCGACGCAGTGGCGTCGGTACCCAAGGATGGAAACTAGTCGTACCTAAAATTAAATTGGTGGAATACGACAAAGTATTTCATTTCATGAACGATATCGTTATATTTTTAAATACTGACAGTATACAGGGTGTCCCACTCGTCTTGACCACCCGAAATAACTTTTTGTCCAGATGCAAATTCAAAAATGTGTCAAGCAAATGTTCATTATCCGTCAAGGGGATGTTAATTAGCATGGGTGCCTTCCTTGTAGCTTTGTTATTTACAAAGATATGAACAGCGGTATGTCTTTTTTAAATGGCACCCTAGACGTGGACGCGGTTGTGGTCCCGGGCTCAAAGTGACTTTAGTGTTACGTTTTGACTTGCTTGTTATTTTTTTACTGCTAACTCCAGGAAGTGGACGAGTTTCTTATGTTTTCATAACGTTCTGTTTATGTTAATGGTCCACTGTGCTACATTTTTGAATAAGTATTTAGGAGAGGAAATGAATTACCAAATAAAAAATATAGGGTGCCATATAAAAAAGACATACCGCTGTTCATATCTTTGTAAATAACAAAGCTACAAGGAAGGCAATCATGCTAATTAACATCCCCTTGACGGATAATGAACATTTGCTTGACACATTTTTGAATTTGCATCTGGACAAAAAGTTATTTCGGGTGGTCAAGATAAATGGGACAGCCTGTAATACGTAGTTAAATAAGCACTACCAGCCAGCAGAGATCTCAAAGTGTTTCGGAGGTCGCCCCCTTTCCAGCAACTTCTAGGTGGCTTCCATGTACCTATTTAGATGTAGGAGTACGGTTCACTCCAAGCAACAGGGAGCTTGCAAGAGGTGTGGGTGACGGAAGAGTAAACGAAGTAAAGCCGAGGGAACCACTCAGAACCAGGTACTTTGGCGAGAAATTCCGATAAGGAATCGTCGCAAGCAGAATACGTGAGGGAGGCCGTAAATTCTGCCTTGGGTCATAAAAGTGGAACACTTCTTCTCGTTTTCTCTGTTTTTTTTTCCTCCCTTCACTATTCCTTGCCAGAGGGCCTGAGGGTTTTTAACCCCCTCCCAGCCCTCCGATTTCAACTCGCACATCAACCTGCGTACCCATTCCCCAGCGAACCCCCCCCCCCCACCTTACAGGCAGTCTTTCCCTAGGGTCACGAGAAATCGAGTAGTGCACCACTTTAACGACTAGACATCTATACCCTGGGAGAAAGGGTAAACTCTTGGAGCACGGCGGTTGCCTAGGAGGCGTTTGAGAAGCAAACTGCGATGGAACGAAGGAATACTGGTACTTAAACTCCATTGGAGATCCTGTGTACTAAACGCGCCGACTGGTACGGGAGAGCACTTAACAGAAACGCGGAAAAAAACGCAGGTAAAAAAAAACTGGGTAAATACTGTTAGTGTTCATACGAATGCAATTTTTAGCATTGCAATTTCGTTTCTAATCAACTAACACACACCTCAGAGGCGCATTTTCGGAATTGAAGTAAAGAATTCTGATCTTTAGAAGATTAACTCTACAAAAATACGATCGGCCGGCCGAATAATTGCGAAAATTTGTACGAATAATTATCGTCCTTGAGGACAGCGGGTAAAGTCCTAGGCTCCCAAACCTAAGGTCGAGGGTTCGATGTAAAAGCCTTTAAATCGCTTTTTTCGGGGCAATAAATATAAAATAATGAATAAAAATAATTTTTTTCGAGTGTACCTACGCGTTGACCGAAGTTCTTCCTATAAACGAACGGTTAGTGGTCAAGAATTGGGGCGAACGACGTTGAAAATTTTAGAGCTCATTTAGTGCTTATTTGTTTGAATTGCATTTCAACAGGACGATTGATACACGTTTTTTTAAAGTATGTAAGATCATCAACCATGGAATAACTGCTCCAACAAAGGGTCCTAATACAATTAAATATGATCCATGAACCGATGTAATATTTAAGATTACAGTAAACTTGCTCAAAAATTCTTCTCGATTAAGCTTCTTTATATCAAACGGTATCGATTTTCCACACTTCATTATAGCAATATAGACAAATATACATTTGGTAGCTTCCATCTTTCAATGCTGAATATACCTTACACGAGACGAACTAACATGAAATTAGATAGGAACTTAACACATTTGTTATTAAAATAATAGCCTCAAATTTCCACAGCCAAAGTATAGCGAGCAATACTACACTATAAATAAAAAAAGCATCAGGTCTGTAATGATTGGAGGTCGTACTGAAAAAAAACACACAAGCAAAATATGACAAGCAGTATAGATGGAAAATAAATATTAAATGTGGTTACTTATACGCCATAGATGTAGCGGCAATTAAGGGCAAACGTGGTGTATGCAGCATCATAGTATAAATAATACATTGAAGTCTCAATGCTGAGTGCGGTGAAAATTGGAGTGTACTCAACGCAAGCAGGATTCACAGTAATTTAAAAATTTCGTGTCGACAGGTGAAAAAATATTGCAAACAAGCGAAAAATTACGCAGTCAGCATTATGAACAGTCGATCCTAAAACGTTGATATAAAGAACTAAAAAGATAAACCGCATCAAACACGATGACAGCAATCCTCGCTAAAACCTTTCGATGGAACAAATTATATTTGCGCTCGTACCAAAGCAGAATAAGTACATCGTATATAGACTGCGTAAAAGGCTTTCCATTTTGGCAACGCAGCTCTTTCAGCGGCGTTTAAATCCATTGAACACTGAACACTCATTTGAAATGCACGCGGCACGCAACTTCCATGGAAATATACAGCATCATAGCATTATTTGAACGCTCTCGAAGGATTATTCTGAACAGGCATTTCCACTCGAAATTTTTCACGGAATTCCCATTTCGAAATCCATTTTAATAGCCGGTATCACGCTACCTTAACGATGATAAAGAGTCGGATTATGGTGACGGGAATGCCTGTAAAGTGATGAGAGTGGTGAAAAGTAAAACAGGAGGAAATATTTTGCCATATTTCACTTACATATCCTTTATAAAATCAACAAACACGTAGTAGAATAAAAAAATACGCTAAATACTCGAAAAATAACTTTACCGTCTAATTTTAAGTGCGTACCATGACAACAAACCTCGTCTTGTATATGTGCGAACTATAAACATGTGTTTTAAATACTATCGAACAATACGTGCATTGAAATATATTTGTGCAAGATAGTCCATATAGGATCGAGGACTGAGCTTAGAAAGCAACAGAGAAGTCGAGGATTGGAAGCATTCAAAATGCGGTGTAAAGGCCGCTATACACGGCGAATGATTTCATTCGCATGATCATTCAGCATGATCATGCGCGCGATCACTCAGCATGGTCATAAGGCCGCTATACACGGTCAATGATCATGCGAATGATCATGCTGAATGATAATGCGAATGAAATCATTCCCCGTGTATAACGGAAAAATTCGCGAATGAACCTTCATGCGCATGATCATTCAGTGAAAATTAGAACATGTTCTATTTTGCTCGCTTGATCCCGTGAATGATGACGCGTACATTCAGCATGATCATTCATCGTGTATAGCGGCCTATACGCACGATAATTCAGCATGATCATTCACAGTGTATGACGGAACAATTCGCGAATGAACCTTCACGTGCATGATCATTCCGTGAAAATTAGAACATGTTCTATTTTGCTCGCATAATCCTGTGAATAATCACGTGATCATTCAGCATGATAATTCACCGTGTATAGCGGGCTTTACCGTAGAACAAAGAATGCATATATTGGATCGGCCGAGTAGGCAATAATGAAGGGCTAAAATGAGTGGAAGAAAAGAGAAGTCTTTTATAACAAAGAGCTTAGTTGACCACAACATGAGATATGATTGTCTGACGAACACAACCATCAACGTACGTAAAAAGGGCAAAGGAAGCCCCCAAATAATTAGTCATAATGGGTTATTAAGGATGGACAAGAGAATAAATACGTAAATATGAATGTAATTTCGGATGGTAGAGCGATATAGAGAGTTGCATCGAACCAATCTTAATATTTCACTTATGATAGATAGTGAAAATGGTCCATACGCCAGGCCAGTATTTAGTTTAAAAAATTTATAAAAATATTTTAGTTCATTGAGTCAAAATGAATTTTTTTGTGAGTCTCTATTTACTCTTCCTTGAATAGAAGAGAATTGGAGAAGAGAGCAGGATCGCTATACCTTTTCAGATATCGATAGACAACTGTGAAAGAGAGGGCCGGGAAAGATATGTTGCATGCACAGCAGACGGATGGACGCGTGCCCATTACTGAGCTGAGATAGACGAAGATAATCCATTGATACTGAATTCCCTGTAAAGAGCTACCACTTGCGGCCTTGCCAACGTTCTCTGATCATCTTTGATGAATACGGACCTCAAAACTATTGGCAAACATTTAGCGACTTATCCTGTCGAACCCCTAAAGGCTGTTTTACACGGGTCACGAAATTGCGCAGGTTAGAGCTGCATTAATTTCTAAAATGGCGTGGAATTGCACGAATGCATGAACGAAATTAGAACAGGGGCTATTTTCCCGTCTCGCATCCACGCATTCTCGCATGTGTTCTAGCAATTTACCGCTTTACACGACGCAATTTTGATTGCATCTTCGCACGTACGTCAGATTGTGCAAGTACGTGCCCCGTGTAAAACGGCCTCGAAATCACGTGGAATTGCGCGAATGCATGCACGAAATTAGAACAGGGGCTATTTTGCCGTCTCGCATCCACTAATTCTCGCATGTGTTCTAGCAATTTACCGCTTTACAAGACGCAACTTTGACTGCGTCTTCGTACAAACGTCAGACTGTGCAAGTACGTGCCCCGTGTAAAACAACCGTAAGACAAATTTATTCAACTACTAAAGAGCATAACCTGAGTAAAAGTAAAATAGATCATGAATCCATTACGAAAACAAATTAGTGATAAGGTTTTAAAACTAGAATAAATCAGTATTATCAACGTTATGTGGATACTTGCAGAAAATATTTTCCCTAATATTAAGTTTTAGTTTTCATTTTTGTCCCCAAAAATGAAGTTTTTCGTCACGAAGAGTTTCCATTTGTGTTCTACGGACGGAAGTGACGTGGAAGGGAGGAAATTGAAGCATCGGGTTCCCGGAGAGCGATAACAAAATGTGATAGAGAGGGCTAAAGGAAGGAAAGTATCACGGACAGGCAGGTGAAGGGAGCCGAAGAAGATCGAGGAAAGTGATGCGAGGTCTTCTCCTCCTAACTTTCGGGCGTTTCCATTATTTTTAAAACTTTTATTCTTTCGCGCCCACGGGCAGAATGATGGATGCCTCCTATGGTTTCACTTTATCCCATTTCCTTCCTCCTTCGCAGCGTGTGGGACCCTTGGCGTTGTTTGTGGAGAGTTGATTGGCTGGGGAAATTTAGACGTCAAAAGTGATGCATAAGAAGAAGCAGCCTTTCCTTCAAAACTACGCGAGCGATGGAGGTGAGAAGCTTATGTGACGCTACCCCCCAGACTACGTCCATCGCGCGGTTGAGAGATAATACGAAGTGATTACGCCGTGAGCATGAGTATGTGAGCCCAAATCATCATGAGAAGCCCCAGAAAAAAATTCTCGTCACTGGCCCCATCATTAAGCATGTACAAGCAGCACGCCTGGTGTGGATTCAAATCCTAATACCTATTTCTGATTATTGCGCTAAGCATGAAGAATATTTTGCTACAAATATATAACATGTGTAATAGTTTAACGGACCGAAGACTTCGCAGTCAGAATTTCCGTGAAAAAGAAGATGTCTGTTTGTATGTCCGCAGTGAATTTCCATATGGCGGCACGTATTTTAACCAAAATTAGCGCGTAGGTGCATCTCATGCTCCCAAAGGCCGTAGTGCTATTTATAGTCGTGTTTAACGCGTTCTTTTTGTAGTTTTCTCATTACCGTTTGTTCCGTAACGTCATAAATTCTGCGATTGAACATCCTGCCGGGTAGGCATACCCCATGACACTCTCAACGGGATATCGTAACTCTAACGATTCTAAACCAAACTATTAATCCTCTTGGTGCAAATCTTTTCAAATCTGGGGCATGCGTAACACGACGTATTTGGTCTACGTTCGTAAGGACAGAGTGATCAATGTTGAGAAGCGGGGTATTAGCTGATCTGTGCAAGGCATATGGAAACCGTTTCTTCCATTGCTTGCTGTTACATATGTATACAATCATCAGACCTGCTTTGTTCATATACCTAAAAATCCTGCCATGTGACCATGAATTCCGAGTTTACCACTTTTCAGGGTACTATCCTTCCCGAGCACCGCTGGCCTGCTAGTAAGTAATAAAGACGTAAGTATTCATGCGAACGTCGCTCACACATTGTAGACATTTGGGAGGAGAACATAAAATAATCTTCGAACTTCACGAGAATCGGGAGGAGTTTTCCCACCCCGTTAACATCTTAGGTCGTACAACACAAGGACATCAGTGAAATAAAGCTGGCAAATAAAATCAACCATCTTTGCAGTTACATATTGCAGTTATTATGGGACCTACTTAGGTCCCATATTTTGTTCAGAGTATATGATGAGATTGTTCACTTTGCACATGTTCAAAGCGAGGAAAGACCTCTGCACGTCATATGCACATTCATTCTGAATTAGGGCAACCGTGCTCATACTTAGAAGTTCTTCAAAATGAATTCAGCGCGATCTTTCCCCAATGGCATAACGCAGAAAACGAGCTGTACAGTGTGCACATCACTTCAATGCAATGGAAAATTCGGCTCTGCACTGAAGAATCAAGATGATAAGGCACACATGTAAATATCTAGATAAATTTATCATGAATAGAATCAATCGGATAAATAACCAGCCGAAAATCCACGCATGGGTTTCCATAGTTAGAAAATATTAACGGATACCGAATTTTTCTTTTACAAATAATTAAAACGACACACTAGAACGGTCGTAAATTGCCTTTTTCGCAACCAAGCACTCGTCCAAAACCCATCTGATATAACATTTAAAGCCTCCGATCATGCAGAAAGCGCATTTATCAGCATTCGTCTTCATATCAAATAAAATTATATTATTCTGGCAAAACACTGAGGTAAGTTAAAGATACCGGCAAATGCTGACAGAAATTTTACTCTGTAGATGTGAAATTTTCAAAAACAAATTCAAAATGAAGATTTTTTTCACAATAATTGATACGCTTGCAAAAGTTACTAATTGAGCTGGAGTGTTGCGTCCCTTAATTGCAAACATAACTCCTGAAATCGAAATTGAACTAAAAAAGGGAAAAGTTTTGGTACGTTATTAGCCATGATCACCAACGAACGATAAGGTAAACTGAAAAAAATTAATGCCCCCACAACAGGATATTGCTCCCGACAAAATACAATAATTACCACAATTACGGGAGCGAAAATAAAACAAAAACTTTTGAAATACAACTATTCCCCACCATATCCTTGCCATGTGGCCACACAAAAGAAGGACTAGTTTGGTAATCTCAGGTAATTTCACTGTCAGAAAATTAGGGAAGGTACTAATTCAATTAGATAGTTTTCCTAAATGACGGAGAAAAAGAAAGCATCGCATGTTAGAGCACTCTTCGCCCCAGCGATCAGTGGGGAACTCTTTCTCCGGTATTGGGAAGCAAAAATAAACTACTAAACACCTCGTCTTTTCTTCTCTGGCCAATTCATGCGATGGGAAGCTCGAAAATTCAACTTGACCGACCGCAAAACACTCTTTGCTGCAGTCAAAAGCAAACACACCAACTCTCTAAAAATCCCATCCCACCCAAAAAGAATACAGACCCCCAGTTGTTTCCCCTTGTTTTCGTTGGGAGGAGGGAGGGGGCTAAGAAAAAAAGGAACAACGGAAACCGCAGAGCATAAAAAGAAACATGGGAAACGAGAAAGCGATCGCGGCGACCACGAAGCGACCGATCTAGAGAGGGAGAAAGGGCAGCATGTCCACGTATGTGTGACTGCGGTCCAGTGCGAGGGGCTCTGCGGCGAAGCGAGGCATTTTGGGCAAAAATAGGGTCATCGGAAATTCGAGAAACTGGAAATGAGACGAGGGAGAAGCAGGGAAATGGCAGAATTGGAAGGCGGATACACACTCGGCGGCAGGGGTTGGCCGATTTTGTGGGAGAGAACGACGTAAAGCAAGACCAGTGGTAACAGAAAATAAAAACACAAAAAAATTAAACGATGTCGGCTTCAACAGAGGTCGTCTACGAAACTTTAATGTGGAATCGCATTATTAGGTAACTAGGTAGGCAAGAAGTTAACTACTAGGAAAATATGTAGTGCCAATCAGATGCGTAGTGATGACATACATATAGTAGATACTCATTAGGTGCGTAATAATTTTCCCACTCATATCCTTTCGGGAGATTCCAGAAAGCTAGAAAAGAAAAAAATGACTGCAATTTCTGCATTGTTCTAAAAACTATAGCAATTGTAAAACGTTAGTTACAAATTTTTTGTAAGCATTATTTGCATAAATATTCCGAGAATGTTCAAAACGATGACAGAGGCTAGGAACACATTGGATGGCCGATTTTATGGGAAAGGACGACGTCAAGCCAGATCAATTATAAAAAAACGTTCAGGGTAGAACTAAAACCGTTTCAATACAGGTTATCTCAAAAACTTTTAAAAAAGTTTTAATCGTGTTTCTAAGAAAGACAATTAATTGCATTAAAAAATTACACAAAAATAAAGAACTATTTCAGCATAAAAAGAAGTCAACGCAATCTCAAGGTAGATACCGGAAGCAATTTGCTAGGAAAACTTGAAGCAGGTACTTAGTGTACCCATTTTTCAACCTATTATACTTGGATATAAGGAGGACAGAGAAGATACCAACGCTCGTTCAGTCCTAAGAATATAATTATCATAAAACCGGTAATATTTAATAGAAATTTATAAAAACATTCATTCCGTAATATGTTACAATACATGAGGGAAAATAATGATTGGGATACCAGTCGGAAAGAAAGTAAACGAAAGCATAACTATTGTTTTATAAAAAAAATAGTTACCTGAAAAAACCGAATCGTAGAAACGGAAAATCAACCAAATTTAACGTCAATTTAAGTGAGACTAAAGGAAAAAATGTATTCCGTCTAGATATTTTCACAAGCAGAGGCAAGTTGAACAATTTCAATTGAAACGTTTTAATCAAAAATGTAATGAAAGCGGTCTGTCTTTCACTGATCATGAATATGAGACATCCGTCCTTAAAATTTGAGGCGAAATAGTTCAAGCGAGATAGTATACATAAACCAATATTGAATATAGTTCGCGTTTGAAGGAAAACAAACCATTGTTTCACCTGAACCTGCTTCCTCATGCATCTTTTATAGCAGTCGCAAGTGACATTGGATCAGAATGATAGCTACAGAGGATGTATGGATGATATGAACTCGGTTACGAGGGACTATCATTCGCGAGATGTGAAGACACTGAGGTAGTCTCAGTTGACGGTGTTCCCTCGAAACTTTCGGTGGAATATCCTCCTCCACCGTCGCAAAGGATAAACTTTTTCACGACTTCAATATCAGAAATTCCTCGCCATTCCACAACCCCATCTATACTCAAAAAAGACAACAATGCACATCAATCGTACAACACCTAACAAAGACCCCACAACAATCAGAATATACGAAATTTTTCCCGTGGGAAATTATAGGCAACTCCTTTTTTCAATAGGTAACTCCACTTTTCGAAGTTTCACATTCTTAAGACAGACCTGCTGAATTTCTGATCTCATAGTACCTCTGAGCTTCATTGAGCATCATATTTGTTAGGAAATTTACGAATTGTTGATTATAATAAAATAAAAAGTTTGTTTAAATAAAGGAATAGTATTGAATAGGTCAAAGAGCAACATAAGTTAGCCTAGACTTATTAAATAAATAAAGAGTTGAAATTCTCATGACACTCACACATTACCTGCAAATTATTTACAAGAAACATTCTACAAGAACAGCGATTATTTCATATGGATTAGAGATACTCTCTATAGGCCCTATGATAAAAAATATTTATATTTATAATCGCACGCTGAGTTTAAAAACCTAACATCGACAATCAAAACTCATGTTAAGTGTATAGACGCTTTATATTAAAATGAAATATGAGAAAACTGCGACTTCATTACGAATAAAAAAAAACAATTGAAGTCAGCTACGTGTTTCGTACACAACTAAGAGACTGCCCAACTGTGTTACGTTCCATTACAAAAGTCAACCCTTAAACCTCATTTACGAGGCTCTCTAAATTAATTAACCTTCACAGTAGCATGTTTTATTTAATCGGTAAAATATATTATCAACGAGTATTTAACCAACACAAGCATTTCCCATGCTAGCTTTATCAATGAAAAATTCCTTAAATACGTTTCTCACGAACAATAGGAAAGCAATTTCGATGTAAATTAAAAACAAAATGAACACAAAAACTAACACGTTTGATTGAAATAGACCGCATTATATCAATAAGGTATGTATCAATTCCACCAATAGGCTCCGAAGCTTAATCCATTAGTGAATCCCACATCGGCTCGCAATATAAGCACGAAAGAGTATTTCCAAATAAATCCAAAGCTCTTCCCTCAGGACTCCGCGTCCTTTTAAATAACAGCATACCCGTCGACACTGCTACCAAAAACTAATGACTCAAACGACTCAAACAAGCTGCAGTCCTTCAATGGGACATTTTATTTCGCAATTCCACAATCGCAAGGGTTCAAAAATTATTTTATCGCATTGATTATGCAATCGAGTCATTTGCAATGATAATCCAATCCTTCCGGCAAGTGAAATAATCAAAGGTTTCATCTTTGACGTTTTTGCAATACGAGTCAATTTGTAAAATAAATAAAAAACAAAACGGACTCCTGGTATAAAATTCAACAGAGTGTTCACAACGAGAAAATAACGCTCGACAGACGAGAACGTAATTGAATCGGAAATTTGCTTTATTTTTACACGATTCAAAGAGTTGCTCGAGAAAGAGGAAAAAAGAGAATTGACAATTCAACACGATTTTGAGAACGTGTACCTAAATATCACTTCGGTACCGTAAATAATATTGTGTACTGAACCCATTATCGTAGCAAAAATTGCTCTATCTCGCCAATTATTTGAGATATTCCACGGTAAATGCTGAAATGAATTGTATGTTTTCCTTGTTATGAGGCTTATTTCACTGGTACAAGCATAAACCACCTGGAACCAACTATTTGAATATTAGTGGTTAACAGGAAGCTCACTTTATTCGTGTATAGAATCCAAAATCATCGCAAAATTACTCCATCTCAACAATAAATGGAAATTTTCCCTGTTGAAGGCATATCTGATTCGTGTCTGGTCAATTTTGGGATGCCAACGCCACTGTTAACCCATTAGGTATAATGTTGCTTTTAAGTAACATCAAAAATGTAAATATTTTCAGGTCTATTGAGGAATGATTTAAACTATGTGTTCTTTAGTGCTGTAAAGTTTAATGGCAAAATATATATCAGCCACAATAATTATGATTGAGTAGAATAATTTCACAATTTTAAAATAGGAAGGCTTGAAATTTAATTACTCCCAAAAGCAGCTCTTGGTTATAGAGGGTTAAATACATTTACTGCCTGGCACTAACAGTTTGACCGATAAATCGACCAACACCAAATGGTTTACCTTTCGCAACGATAATATAGGATTTTTCACTAAGATATAGCGATGGGTACGGTAATGGGCAAGTAATACAAACAATTCAAACAAAATTGCACCTTCGGTAGACTTTTGTATTACAGACACATCAGCTAAAGCAGTGTGGTGATAGTTCAGACATGGATTTGGCGTAATAAGGTAATAATAACAATAATGTTTATGGACAAATTTTCCATTAAGAACATTAAATGGATATGACATACATAAGAGCTCACAAAATAAACTATTACAAAATATATCGAATATTCCCGAATGGAATTCAGCACAACTAACACATCAAGACATAGAAATCTTGAAGTTAACTCAACCAATCATAGCAAGAAAACCTAAGTATGCACATACACCCTTCACAAAATTTAGGGTAGAACATGAAAAAATAAATAACTAAATAAATAGAACATGGATAATGATAAATCATTTACTCCAACAAATATGGCATTCGATTTCAAACAATCCTGAAGTACATACTACAAAACATTAATTACGAATAGTTGAAATATCAAAGGTATGTGCTTAGACAACGGAGGCAAACAGTAAGTTCTATTTACAACCACTTCCCAAACTCATTCGTAAAACTCGTTTTATTACCTTTATCGCGAGGATGGTTGTATGTTTCCGCAGTCTCGCACCGCTAGTAGGAGAATGGTGGCGGTCGGAACATATGCGTTCAGAAATTAACGAGAACTTAAGTTTTAAATTTCTCGCGAATTTGAATTGCTCGACTGCCAAATATTTTTGGAATATTTGGCAGAAATATTTTTGTTAAAGACTTTATTCCAAGAATAAAGAGTCTTTAACAGGCCATCATTTCACGAGCATAGATGACATTAAAAGAAATCGCTGACAGAGCTTAGAGCTATCCCAAAGATCGAGTTCGAGAAGTGTTTGGAAGATTAGAAAAAGCCTTGGCACGAGTACTATATGTAATGGAGACTATTTTTAACGCGAAAATATTTAATGTCGACGAATAAAAAAAATATTTTAAAAATTAATTCCCGTTATTTTCAAAAAGAGCTCGTATATTATTAAATTAAATTTACCTGCGTGGTGGGCTATCCAATTTAATCCATCTCCTCCCAAGCTTACCCCTAGTTATGCAACTGGAGAAGTGTAACGCAGAATATCGAAGGTTAAGTGCTAACAACACGTAACTCAAAATTTGGCCGGTTTGACACAGGTATTTCAAAGTGTAATAACATCAAAAAATAAAATTCAAGGAAGAAACAACTCTTAGTTGGCATATGTATGCTTCCTTCTCAGTTTTATGAATTTTTCATTCTTATTTTTCAGCGTACAATTAGAAAAAATCAATCGTTTTTTTGCTCTCCTGAAACTTCGCAATTTTTGAGATAGGTGTTGTTATGACTTGGCTATCGATAAGTTAATATCGCCCAAATTTGATTCACTATCACCGTAAACTCAAATTCCCATTAATGTCTGACCACTTCTTGCATAGCCAAGTGACCTAGGGACGGCACTCTGGTAACCATCCCGATCTTAGGGCCATTAAGTACTTGAGCTACTTACCCTAATATGGTGCAACCGGATAAGGAGCCACTCCAATTAATCCTTCGAATGTCCTCAAAGAGCCCGCGAGATTCACTCTTTGCCAAAACCCGTGCGCGCTAATTTCCCTTTTATCTCATTTACACCACTCTGGACCACGAGGAGAAGGAGAAATATGAGCTACTTGAAACCAGAGAGCACACACCCATATGCATATGACCACTAGAACAGGGGGAAGTGACCCTTGAACACCCAATGGAAACAATTAACCTGTTTATGTATTTATAAGTTGAATGAATGGGCTGAATAGGGTGGTTTCCCTTGGTTTTTTGCCTAATTCGAAAGATCATTACTCCTGGAGTACGCATTACACGCTTTTAGACTTTTAAATAACGATATCTATTTTTCGCGTTTAAATGAAAAGTGAAAATTTTCAAGCGCGCGAAAACGCGACGGCTAAGTAGGAATGTTGGGAAAAGCTCTTGTGACGTAATTCTGGTTCCCAGCGCCGCCGTGTGAGGTGACCTTGGGGCGAGGATATATGCGCAAATGCGATGCAGGCTGCTAGCAGGTAGCACTTGGCTTAAATAAGGATTATGAATACCTTATCAAACTAAGGAAACTTTCCGACCATAAGCAGTTTTATAGGTGATTATTAAGAGACGTTTCCTTGAGCTCTGTGCCTCATGCATGCATTAATAATCTCAGACGATGTAAAACTCCTATCTACTCGTATAGAAACTAGGTCCATGTGACGTCACGTGGAGTGGCATCGCATGGGCGCCAATGTGGCCTTTTTCAAATGTGGTTAAAATTGACCAATGCCATTCGTCTTAACTGGGATTTTTAAAACCAAATAATTTGTTTATTATGAATACATTAATAGTGGGTAGCGAATCGCCATCAATGCCTTTCGTTTTCTTTGATGATGGAAACTACCCCATTGTAAGTTCTTCCGCAACCATCAACACAGGATATACAGCGTGTTTCAGGAGGAATCTGCAATACTTCAAGGGTTTGTTAGGGTAGACAATTTTAAGAATTTTTTTACCGAGTAAAGATGGGGTCGCAACCCCTTTGTTGCTGAGGTATGGCTACTCAAGCATTTTTTAATGCACATTACAGTTACCACGAAACCTGTATTTCTTGGGCATTCAGCCATGCCGATATTTTATGTAATTCACTGAATTGTTAAGGGCATAAAATAGGGAAGGTGAGACGAAATGGAGCGATTATAATTGTCTGAGACAATTTATCCTTGGGCTCAATGAAACGAGTGTTTGATCGTATATCAACAATACGATCGTGCAATTTCACCCATTTTTGAGATTAATTGTTTCGGACATTTTTTCTTTGAGTTTTCTTATGGCTACTCTTTTATTTTGATCATCTCGAGACCTTACCATTTCTCAAGTGGTCGGGGTCCATTTCATTATCATCATTTTTCAGTAACACCACATTTGTTATACCGACACTTGAAGTGACGTAATGCAAGGGATATAACGTTCAATGGCGTAACTATGGGGGGATAGATCCTCCCCCCCCCATAGGTTCAGAGAAATAAAAAATTATTTAAAAATTTTGTCTATCGTTGACATATAATATCTGCATCTGCTTAAAGTTAAATTTTAAGTACCAAAATGTTGTAAAATGTATTTCCAGGCATGTATTTTCAAAACTTTTCCCGGAACCTTTATTGACTGGGGGCCTTTCCCTTATGCCCCTCCATCCCCCCAAAGCGTATTCCTAGTAACGGCACTGATAATATGTATGTACAACACAAAGGTAGAATGCACTTACAATTAATACTGATCATACTCATTCATTCCGAGGCACTTTTTTTAACCCACCTTTTTTTAACTTAGGAACGAGAAAGAAATGCTAAATTACTTAAACCCTGCTCGTTCTATTGTTGAGATATTTCACACTCCCTCCGTAAAATGGGTTTTGTCTCCAAATAGCTGCAGCGCGTGAAATATTAGGTTCACTTCATCATATCATGGAATCTCTTCCTGCAGCAGCAGTGATCAGGATCAATTTCAAAGGAACACCCGGCCATTAACCCGGTAAGCCACGCACCGCCGAGTCTTAAGCTGCCCTCGTGGGACACTTGTAAATCACTTAAAAACGACGCAATTAATTGCACGTCGGATTAGCGAAAGATTATGAGCTTTGAAAAGTGAACTCGTTTGGTGGGGGGGATTACGGACCGCAGGAGTGGTGTAGGGTCGGTTGGAGGCAACAAAGGGGTTGGGATGTTGATGGTGGGAGGGCCCCCCCAGTTATAAGCAAGGAAGGAACAGAAAAGGTATTGGATAGAGGAAGAAAGGAAAAGGAGAAAGATGACCCACTTGAAACCAGAAAGAACACAAATGTGGCCACTAGAAAAGGGGGGATTAACTGTAAACCAACCAATGGAACCAGTGAAGTAGCCAGGGGGTGACAGGGGTAAGTGGCCCCCCAAACCGATTAATTTTAGCAGGAAAATAATCACCAATAAAACAAATTTATTCTACTCCACCAATATTTTTTAGCAAAATAGCTTACCGACGACCCATCAATTATGTAATTTTAAGTGCCAAAATGGTATAAAAGGTAATTTCTATAGACATACATGTTCACATTATATCCAGCGGGGGCTTCCTACCCCCTGATCTCTCGGGTCGTGCCTCACCAAAACATCGTCCTGGCTACGTCCTTGATTGGAAACATTTAACCTGGTAGGACATCTATTAGCTGAATGAATAAGTTCAACACTGCAATATTTAACAATGGCGGGGAAATGAAGAAATTTTATGTATTTCCAATATGGGGAGGTTTCACAAAGTACCTAAAGCCTGAAGTTATTAGTTATATAATGGCGGGGAATATCTATTTCAAATTCATATTCTGAAATTTCGGAAACATTAAGGCTGGAAAGTTTAAAATTTCGCAGTTTTTCATATTCATACAATTTTTTCGAAATGTGAACGACATATTATTCCAACTATGGCAATTTTTTACAGCCAGGATAAGTGATAAAAGAAAAAAACAGCTTGATACTTAGTATTCAGAGAAACTAAATAAATCAACCCATGGAAACCTCGTGGAAAGTTCAACGATACAGTATTCCCACCTTTGAATTACCCAAAGACCAATCGCCTTTTCCTCACGACATAAGTTTGCGGCTCCCAAATGCTGCTCCGGTGATATCAAAACTCACCCCAACCATTCACTTCCCAAAGGTAGGTTGATTACAAGTGGCGCATACGTATCGTTGTCTATGTAAAAATATGTTTGTGAGAAGGAGAAGCTTAACCTTCATAATTTTACAAAATAAAAAAATGATCAAAATATTACCTTAAATTAAGAATTGAAACCTCTTTATACAATTATCATTTTCATTATTCATTTTTTTACAATCAATCTGGTGACTTTCGATTTATATTTAATTTTTCATTTACATTAGAAATTGCAGCTGCAAATTTCATGGATTTCTTGCATTTCTTACAAGTTTTGGATATTTTTTCTTGCACTTTTTTAACATTGAAAACACCATCATTACTAATTAATAAGCTATGGTTATGAAGAGGTTAAAACACACGAAAGACTCATTGAAAAGTTACTTAACGAGGCAGTACAGATGTTGTTCGTCCTTCCTTTATTTTAGCACGCGACTTCCTTATTTTCGCCAAAAATTCGTGAAGATCGCTGTAATGATCGAGCCAATTTAGCTCCTGCGGAATCGCACTATTTCGGGGGAATTGAGCCGAGAGAGGGAGGTGAGGAGGAGTGAGAGAGAGGTTTGAAGAGGCGACAACACTCTCACCCTCTGTCACCGCCTTAACGAGTACGCGTCTGCTCTTCCCTCCTCCTCATGCAAGTCTCCCGATACAAAACTCACCCGATTCGTCCGTTCTCACATTAACGGCCTACAATTCGCCATCGAAGACTCCTCTCTCTAGCGAGTGAAAAGCGTTTGCTTCCCACCGCAAAGATACCGACAAGAATAGAAACTTTAAAAAAATCTTTTTATCAATCACTGAAGGAAGGTCACTTTTACACTGCTATTAATTCCCATTTTTTTCTGTTTTTACATGAACATTTACAAGGGAACGATAAAAATAGTATTAGACCCGTCAGCTGAACGTTTTACCTCTTATCGAAGAGTTCCGGATTCAAATCCTTGAAGGTCAAGGTGACCCAGGGAAAGATAGGAGAATGTTATCCTCAGTGCGATATGGTGGTAAGTATTGATGAAATACATTTTTATGCGGAGAAAGATTCAATCACATGTCTACCTTTACTAAAAACATCATAATCAATAGAATTACTAAACACCTAGGGTAACGTTGAATAAAAACGTTTGGGCTATGTCGCCGCGTCAATTTTTTTGGTGGCCCCAACGTTTCCCGACCGATGCTGGTCGCTTTCTCAAGGGATTCTGAAGAGTTGGGAATTTTAATTCTTATATATAGGTATCCGTATCAGGTGGTGGGGGGAGGGGAGGGGGAGTTGGAGGAGTGGGTTGTTGATTGATTTTGCTGGATACGGGTTGCCAAGTACGGCTAATTTTAAGGCCGGTGTCCCTGTTAAAAAAAACTGACTCGGCAACATAGCCCAAAAGTTTTTATTCAACATGACGAGTACCCGCGAAAGTTTTAACGAAGAATTACCTAGGGTAACGTATCCAGCCAAGTCATTGAAGCTGCGATTATAATTTCACATATTGCACATTTTCGACCACAGAGCTTAAATTAAAAGTTACAACCATAATAAAAAGACTTAACGTCCCAAGTTTTCCTGGGTATATATACAATTACTTATACCACTTATTTTTATCAGAGTACGACCCGGGTTTCAATGAATTATCATCATCTTCAGGCGCAAATTATGATTTATCTTATTATTGTTACCTAGTTACTTGATGAATTTTAAAACGGACACCAGAATAGGGGAAAAGGATGGGTAGAGATATTCATTTATAAGAGTACTGTACTACACTTTCAATAATTTGTAACAACAATAATAAGATAAACAAATCATAATTTGAAGATGATAATTCTTTGAGACCCGGGTCGCGCTCTGATGAAAAATAAGTGGTATAAGTAACTGTCTGATATCCAGGAAACTTATAATGGAATACCACAAAGTAAAGCAAGAGTTACTTAACGTCCCGTCAATTAACATAAAATGCAATTGTTTGCAAGTTTCTGTGAGTGCGTGGGCTAAACAGACACCACTTCAGTATTTGTCAGTTTCACTGCCAATCAAATTTAAGCACGCGACTTAATTGCCGCAGTCACTTCCTCTGGAGCGCCCTCGCTGAGGAACATCAGCTAAGTGGAAGAGCCCACTCGTTTAAACACATAACACATCCATCCCTAATTGCACAGAAGCGAATCGCCTTACTGCTTGTTTCGTCATAGAATGGCAGTCTTTTCATGTGATTTCTTCTTATGATAATCTATTTTACCTGACGGCCACTATTTCTTACAGAAACCTACCTTGTTCCCACAAAAAAGTCAGATAAATTACACAGGCAAACAAAAAATTTTGTTGAAAACTTTTTTATTTTAACATCTGATCTTTAAATATTTTTATGTGCCGAATCCAAACCTGGTCTTAGTAATTTTTACATCATAAAATTGTTTGTATTTACTACAGCGTGATAGCACAGGGTTCACCTGTCAACTGGAATTGGTCTACATTTTCTTTCCCTTTTTTTCTTGAAGCTTCTTGTGTAGCTTTTTCTGCGATGAATCGCTTGCTGAACTTCTCGGTGAAGTACCAACAGTAATCCCCCATCATCTTCGTTCATTAGACCTACCTTTTCAATTTTATTATAACTATAAAAAAGCTGTTAAATTCTAAAAATATTGCTTGATTTTATAAATTTAACTGTAAAATGTGAATAAATGGTGGGTGATACAACTTTAAAACCATCATATTTGGATTCAGCAACTTAAAAAACATAAGAATAAAGTATTTTCAGTAAAATATTTTTTTTATTGTTGGCCTGTATTATGCATTCATCATTACATTTAATAGAAAGTCAGAATAGAATAATCACGCATGACATTGAGCATAGTAATCAAGGAACTAACTACATCGTCGGCTTGCCATTCACTTTCTCATAAAAATAAACTCGCATGATCTGAATCAAGATGTGATAAAGAAATTTATAAAAATCTTACTTTAATGTACTGAGCTAAAAGATGACTCCACCCAATTTCAACGCGTTGTACGCAGTGATAGTGATTTAAACGGCCAATACGGCCCTGCCTTTCCAAATAATTGACTTTGTACAAGTATTCTGTACATGTTACAACGCGTAAGACATCGCTCTAGTTAGCCGAAGATGAACTACCCGTGCCGACAAAATCATTTTGCCCATAAATATTTATTTTTAATGCCCGCAATGATAACTAAAGGATTGTTTTTCGGTGTTACCAAAAGTATTTGTCAAGGTAAATTTATTCTGTGGACTTATTAAGAATTACATCGAAAAGACCAAGTCCATGGAGGATTTATAAGCTCAATGGCGAGTGGTGTTTTCACTCCTACTTAGTAAGAAGGTTGGACCTAGCATCACTATTCCTGTAAAGAAATTCCAGGATTGCTTCGATGCAACTCCCATCAACAAACCTATTCACTTTCACATACGTCTTTTTTTAATATCCCTCATGTCTTGTCTCTTGCATTGCATACGAGGTCATTCATTGCCTTTCTTGCCATCCGCTGGACCAATGACGATTGCGTTTATTACACCATGAGTAGGCCGATTAAGCTGCCTCATCATTCCTCCAAGATTATCATAAGACTCCTCTTTTCTCCAATTCCCTCGTTAATCACCCAAACGATGATTTGTCAACGCAAATGTGACATTGGGCCAATTTTATTTTATATATAAAAGTTTACGTTTCGGTAGTGTGGGTTGGCAGATTCGTATTCTGCACATTGTATCTGCCTCGGTTGTCTATAACGTCCAAATTCCGCACATTACCCCTAACCCAACAACTTTTCTGACCACGAGCCTCTTAACTTCGAGTACTTCTGTTATCACTCGGATCTTAAAAGTGTATGAAGTTACACGTGTCTGATACCTTTAAAAAGTTGTTTGTTAGCTGTTACAGGCATATAATTGACATAAATAAGCAACAACAAAACCAAAATTAACTCTCACTCTCAAGTTTCGGCGAAATTTTAATCCGTAAAACATGTTTATTTTCAGTAGTAAAATTTATTTTTATTTAATGAAGCCAAATTCATGGTAACCATGATAATTTATTAACCTAGCTACAGTCGATAAACAAAGTGTAAATAAGGCATATCGAATTCCTCACCTTTTCCTTTTCATTTATAAACAAAAGCATTCTTTTAATATTTTCTCTTTTATTATTGTAAAAAATCACTGCAACAATCGTTCATGTATTGATTTATTGTAACCATTATTCACCGGTCTGATGAAGATATTGTATAATATCGAAACATCGGCAAATATTTCATATTCCTGATCTATACTACTCCAAACCTACATTTATTACTGAGAGAGTTTACGGAATACAGATGTACAGATTGGTGGACCTTCTTTCGACCCTTTCTGACGGCCATAAAATGTGCGTGATACGTATGGGCCACCGCTAACTCGTTTCTGTCTCTTCATTTGACGTGACTTCAACCGGTCCCACATTACACTATTCCATGAAGCGACTCCGAGAGCGATAATAATCTATCATGGCCTTAAATAGCCAGGGCTCAATTTTTAATCGACCAAAACGTCCTCCTACTCCGCAAGGCACCTTATCTCACTATGACGTCTCCTTGAGAAAGCAGCAGGTCACTATGGCAACGGGCCATGTATTCCTATCACCAAGATTTCTCCAACGATTTCTCTTCATGTTGCCCGGAGGCGTTTGAAAACAGAGCAGAGTGCAGAGAGAAGAGGGGAACTTCACCCATGAACTTGGGCATAATTTTGATACCTACACACTGTTATCAACACAAAATCTCCAAGTTTTTATTCTCCAAGTTCGCCCTTTGGCCTTATACACTGGAAAGTATTACAAGAAAGTCTTACCGACGGTGTATTCAAAGATGCTAAGTTTAAGTAAGATTAAACTAAAGCTTATAATATTTTCCTATAATAACGGTTGTAATCGTAATTATTATGTAAATCCCCTTGATCAGATTTGTAAAAATTACTATTTCATCTTGAAAACATGCTAAGTAAAATTCTCCACTTAAAACTAATGAAAAACCAGACGAAATTCAATGAAGTTATCATTAGAGCATGAAAAGTTAGGTAGGTATGGCCGTGAATTCAATTGCTGCACAAAGTCAAACCGCTGTACGATTTTAAATGACGAAATATTTCTCTAAATCCTTGTACGTATAACTGGCAAGAGAATTTCATTACATATTCATGAAGAAAATTAATTATCTCACAGAGAGAATGTCACCAAAATAATATTATATCACGATAAATATTATTTGGGAAGTTTCAAATGCGAATGTCTAGTTGGATAAAAGTTAAAAAGAAAAAGGTATAACTGGATTAATGGGAAAAGACGCTATCTCTTAAGTGGGGTGATTGCAGGTGAGTAACTAGAAGTTAGCGTGGCGATATCAATGTAATATGGATCAACAATTTGAATATCTCCTTACCGTTGGGCGACCATAGAGCTTTCTTCCACACGCTTTGTCTTTCATCGCTATAGCCGGATATCTCAGAACGATAACATTACATCACGGATTAAATATTTATCCAACCCTCTTCAATGCTAAACTGAATCGTGATGAAGAGGGCACGGCAGCTTGTGTTATTCCCTTTGTTGAGGTCGGCCGGCAGCAAGTAGGTGCGTGTCTAATCGGACACCTGCTTGATTGGAACACACGGAGTTCTTGAATATCTCATCGTTCTCATCAAAGAAGACGTCAGCCCGCGTCACGTGAACCAGCACGCAGCCACGGCAGGCAGGAGTTCACACAATCATTGGACACGAAGCATACCACGCCTGACTCGATCTTCAAAAGTGTTGTTTCCGCAGAGTCAGAATAAAAGATATCAAATTGAATAATTACCATGCCTCGACGCTTACCGCCGCTTACAGAAATGACCTATTACATCGATGCTCTCTTATAGTAGACTGTGATGGGATTTAAAAATGAAGGAGACCCATATTATTTTCAATTTTTCGATCTATTGTCTAAGAAAAATCGATGGCCCGAGATCTTTCGCTGATGAGTCGATGACGTCACGGAATCATGCTAAAGGGGGTCACCGAGTCTCAACTACTCCTCGGCTTCGCGCATTTCACCAGTCTTGCTGATCTTTCCACTCTAGTGATCAATGTCTTCCCTCTATGAAATGTTCTACCAGAACGAGCAAATGAGCCAGACCTCGAATGGCGTCGCCAAACTCATGATAAGTGTGCGGCAACTTTCGCCTATCCTTGTTTGAAATTTATGCGTGTTCTAATGTCACGAGATCTATCGGCAGTAAATAACTAATCTTTACAGGACAAGTATACGTAAAAACAAAAACAAACCGTAATTCTTGCGTTAAGTATTCCTTCGTCTTCTATTGTCTAATGTTATATCTTATTCGAAAATATTGTCTTATAACTAATCACAAATATTCCCTCCAAATTAGCACACCTGCAAACAGCAAAATGTTTTCTAGCGCCAACTGTGGATGTAATTAAACTGAATACCTAAGTTACCAATTCATTCCAAATTCAGGGCGTTACATGTATATAGTTAAGATATATTATTCAATGGGGAGGATGCTTTTGGTGATGGATTTTTTCATCATAACTTCTCATTCCCTTTCATTGAACGAATACTTTTAATGCATTGTGATTTTGAGTGAGACTGAATGACCAAATTATTTTTAAGCCTTGCCGCAAACAACATTTTTTCAGGGCCATTTAACGTGAAGAATAGAGAAAGGAGACCTCAGGCGAGATGCACTGAATTTAAGATGATATATGTAAAAGGGATAGAGTGCGTAAATACGATCACATAGGTTGATAGGAGAACATAGAGATGAATCAAAACAACCCCAGCATTAGTGAGCCATAGTGCTTGCAACAATTGACGCCGCAATATTGAGGTAAGAAAATCTTTTGTGAAGGAAACCGTATTGGAAAGAAAATCATAAAAGAATCTAAAACTAATCATGCGATCTATCGTCCAGCCGTAAGGTTTATACCATTTCCAGAATTTCACTCTTAACTCTAGAAAATAACACCAATTTCGACCGAAAAAATCGTAAAACTAAATCATATTAAGCCTTAGGGTAAGCTTAGATTTTTTTTCATCCTCCAAGATAAACAAAAGGATTAATATTTTCTTTCTCTCGTTTTTATCCAACGCAGACGAGCGCCACGATTGTTTAGGACAATGGAGAGGATGAGTTCCCTTTGTTGAAAAACGAATGGAAGACGATTTGGGACGATTGCATTAATAACCACATCACGGTCCATCATTATGATCAGCGCTCTTCTGCAAGCGCGGAACACAAAGGAATCGTGGGTGGGAGCCCAGATGATGCGGAAAGATGACATAAAGAAAAAACAATAAAAACCGTGCATCGTCGCGGAAAAGTCAAAAGGTAAACACTGGCCAATCGAGTCAACCAGACGCAATACTCTATCCCAGGCAATTGTCGCCCTCCGCTCGTTCGAAGCCGTGCCATTCTGATACATTAAAAAAAAACTACTTCAAAACTAAAGTTTGGATGAGCCGGTGGAAAATTTTAACGAGCCGAATGTCCTTCACGAGATTCTCGCGAGCAAAGCGCAGCCGGGAGACCAGTAACACTCGAAACATGCAACGAACACCCATCTACTAGCGGTATCGCGAAATTAAATCTCCCCGACAACACGAAAGCGTTCACTTCTTTTCGCGTGGCACGAAATAAAGCCTTAATGGCCAAACATTCGTGTCCACAAACTACAAAGCGTAACGCCTTCATAAAGCACTCGAGATTTGAAATAAAAATCACAATGCACGGAAAAAGAAAAAGTGCAATGAATAGTGGGCAATACGTCCCTTTTGCAAGCTGCATTAAGTAAATCAAACAGATAGTCGTGGCTCTACAACGATAGCCACCATAAAATAAAACCATCAAACTTTCAATCCTGCAACAATAGGTTTTCAAGTGCCTTTTACCACTTCATTCCAGTTCATAGACTTGTTTACACCAGACTTCCAATGCCTTCCTTAACTACGCCCCCACAAGTAATATTTTCAATGTGAATTTAATTATTTAACCAGAGAAAACACAAGCAGAGAAATCTACTTCATACAAGCCAAGAAGCAATTCATTTCAGCCAAGAATTAATTCTTCATTCCTTAAATCACGGATAATATCATGCAAAATAGTAATCTGAGTACAATTACAATTTACTAGGAGTGTATGACTTTCAAACATTAATCGTAGGTTTATCTCTAGGATCAATAGTGAAATTTAAACCATTTCCACACGCTAGTTCTATTGCTATGACATCTATCGGCTGTAATTAATGTACCTTCATATGACAAGTATGCATGCTCAATACTCCTACTAAATTGTAATTGTACCTACTCAGATTATTAGGTTGCATGCGCAATGGTGTCTCAATTGATAGCATTAATGGCGCAGTCGCCATGTCGACTCGTTGCTTGTTTTTATTTTATCCATTGTTCTGGTTTTATGAGGAATTTGCTCCAGGAATTACTAACCGTTCGCAATTTTTGTCTTATCAATGACAAGTTATCATGAATGTGCACGTATTATTTTGTCACTACGCGTAATATTGTATGACTGTGTAGTGTGCTTGGGGAGGTTCAGTACCAAATGATACATTCATTTGCATGACTGGCTCTGAAAACACTTCTCTTTAGCTTTTTACTGCAATAACTGAAATGACATCAATAGATCGCATTGCACGCGGTAAAACACGGTGTTCACCATCGAATTGCTGCGTCCACGTTGTATTCCAGATTTAATTTGCCTCTCTACGTATCTATGCGCTTCAGAACGGATTTATTTCGCCACCAAATAAAGCTACGATAGTCATGCATTCGTGATCACAATTTAGAAACAGCAAAGCCTTCATTACGCATTCATTCGAATCTGCAGTGAGGAGATGAATGGAAAATAACACGAGATGCACAGAAGGCTACGACACAAAAAAAATTGCCACGTAATTAAGGCAGTGTAAACATTTCATTTTCCGCTTTTAATCAACATTATGCTTAACAGATTTTTACCCATCGTAACCCTCCCACACCATCGGGTTAATCACCTGATAGTTTTTTTCATTCTTCACAACACCTTCATTCATTTGTGATGACCGCGTCCATGCAGCAGTCAATTTTCCATTGATATCCCTTCTCACCCATTCTAATTAAAACAGGCTTAACAACAATTATGCAACAAGCCTCGAACAATTATGCACTAAGAAGAGTAACTGAAGGGTGCAAAACAAAAATCGATACCGAATTTGCCATCGTAAGGGTACTTTCAATGACGTGTAGTAATAAATACTTAGCCAATGGTAATTTTAAGACTTAACCATATCCTACAGTTTAAATTAGGTCGTAGATTAGATTCTTAGAGGCCATTCACTTGTGTTGACAGTGCGCCGAAAACGTTTTGGAAGAAAGAAATTTAGATACTTTAATTTGGATACATCCAACCAAAACATGACGATTATGATTAAAGAAACATCAATTTCAATGGCTATTATCCCTAAAATATACCCATTAAAAGATATCTTTGCCATTGCTTCTTTATTTTAAGATTTTCAGTAGACTTTTTTATGTACAGCGGATTTTTTAAAAATTTTCTTTCCAACGGCTTTCCTACCACCTATTTCAATTATTTTTTTCTAAATTACGCCGCGTTTACGTTAAACCATGAGTAACACCGGGTTGAGAACTTCTCGTAGAAGACTTCAATGTTCTTCTTCGGTATTTCGCAGTTAACTCGCCAACGCTCAAAGCCGGGGATAAGATCCTTCGCTTCGAAAACCTTAAGTCTATGGTGAGCTGCCATATAGATTAGCAAGAAAAAAAAGAACACTTGGCTTCCAGATAGCGTCTTCCGCTCTCGCTTATTTGATCCAGACGCTTTATCCAATACAAAACTTGAAGAGTTTTTAAGCCCCCCTTTGCAAGAGTTATCGATGGAGATATGAGGACTGAGCGGAGAGTGCTTCTGAAGAGAGAAAAAAAAATTGAAGAACTAAAATCCTTCCCTGAAGTTCGCCGTGGATGAGAGATATTTATTGGCGCTATCATCCACCTCCCGGGGGTGGATCACACGGAACTTAAACACGTCGGTCGATGGCGTAACTTAAGATTAACACTAAAGATATCGGTGGGAACGAGGTCGCCAAGAACTCGAGAAGGAAGTGATACTTATCGCAGGAGAATGATATCGTTCATCTAATTCGCTCGGGTTCGGCTCATAAATCAAGCAATCAAGGGCTGCCAACATGAGTTAACGTGAACTTCATGCATAGGCAAGGTGAAAAAACTAAGGTAAATTGTGAAATAACCTCGCATCAATTGAAAAGAAGAAATATATGTGATCTTCGTCACATGGTACAGATTTAAGAACGAGTAACAAATAATTAAACTTTGAGATAAGACAAAAGGAATTCCTATGTGCACGTGAAAGGTCACCGAATGTACACCAAAAATTTCGAGATTGAACAAGTATAGCTATAAAAAAATCATTTGAAACTATTTCAAATATATTGAAATCGTATAATTATACTATATTACCACAAAGCTCAAATTTTCCTTAAAACCTAACTAATATTGGACAGCTTAACATGATTCAAAATATTACCAAGCATAATTTCAGTCATTGAATCATTATATCACATAGATTACAATGACTTTCAGCGAATATCCCGCAGTTCATGAATAAGGGTTTCCACTAATTTCTTGATCTATGAAATATACAAGCTAAACTCAAATTAATACACCACGAAGGTGGGAACAATAACAAGAAAGAAAGCTAAGTACAATCTAAACAGGAAATAGATGGTAAAATAATATATTACGACTTTCTATTGGTGACACACAGGGAAGTTGAAAGAATTAACCTGTACCCCCTGGTGAGTTAAGGTTTCAATTAGCTGCCGAGGATTACTCGAATTGAAAATCGTAGTGCGGTGAATACTTATAGACGTAATGATCAAAAATATTTTCCTATGTTACATTTATAAGGACTTAATCTGGCTGAGTATTTCTTATACATTTTCAACTTCATTCGTTGCCACCGAATTCATATTTAACTTACAATTATCGGACCATGTAACCGATAATATTAATACACTCTCATGGCTAAAACTCGACTCCTGACACCGGCTGCATACTATTTCTCTCCTATATCAAATTTTAAACACAAAAACACCCCCTTACCTATCATGCGAGTTCAGGAGTCTTGACACTGTCCACATGACAAACACAAGAGGGAATCACAATCTTGTTATACCTCATCACCGAACTGTCATTTACAACAAATCATTTACCGTTACTGCATGTAGGGAATGGAATAATCTTAGCCTTTCAACTACTAACTCGTCATCATTGGCATCTTTTAAGAGGAGGCTGCACAAATCACTTTTCACTTCACAACTAGCTGGTAAATATACATGACACTGAGCAGCGCCTACGACAAAGTGACATGCATCACTGAATGTTTATACATACATATATATGTGTTATATCTTAATTGCATGTGTAATACTTTGTACCTCATTAACTATGTTGTGTTTACAAATAACATGACATTAGCTTTCACTCAGTAGGTTTTCGCAGGTTTTTCACGCCCCCCTTCTTGTGTGGGCGTATTCCTGCAGTGGTTTTTTTCGCTGAAGGATGTTATACCCTTATCCTAATGTTTTTCCCCGCAAACAGAAATCTTTTTTACACAAAATTTTCACATATACGTGTTTATATTTTTGACATTTCACAAATAGTGTACATTGTATATATTTTGTATTGTAAACGTATATCTACCATTTTTAATGTGTTTGTATTGTCGCTATCGAGGGGTTAGGTGGAGGAGGGGACTTCTTAGTCTCAACCTCGCCCGAATAAAAGCATCTTATTATTGTTGTTATTATTACTTTAAGTTTGGTAGCTCAAAAAGAAAAGGTTATTTATACATAAAAATAGAGAGTTATGTAATTCACCTATATCTCTATATTCTACCAAAATATCCGAAAAATGCGCCAATGCGCTTGTAATGTGACTCGAAAAGTATTTAAAATGGAGAGCATATATACCTACTATAATCACAAACGTTGTTACAGAGAAATGATGGTCGATTGAAAAAGCAGCTTTAGCTACGCCGCAATTTAATATTTTGCGGATTAGGCGTTTCCAGTTTCCACGAGCTTCTTCAGAGATCGGTTTAAAAAGTAGAAATCCTCATCCTCCCGTTCAGGTGCATCATCTCACGACCTCAACATATGAGGACACTTCCCACCGCAACTGACATCAATACGGCAGGTACCCACAAGAATGGTACAGGCTTAAGAGGCTCTCCGTGAATATGAGGCCATATCCTGCACTGCACGATGCTTAACGGAGGACCTGAGGAGATAATGCGATGATAATCGATACCGGGATAACCTTCGCCGTAGCGGCCCCCCAACTCCTGCCATACACACCACACGCCACGGGTATCCACCCTAGCGCTCCCCCGACGTCGTCCCTGCATTTCCCGACAACCTTCGGCATTCCCGTCCCTTGTACTGACCCTGGCTGACGCTTACAAAAAAAGGATCCGGGGGCCACATATTCGAACCTGTCCAATACTTACACGGTAAGGATAGGCGATCGGGAAAGCACCCCACACCACATCTTCCAAATTTCACTGCAAGCTCTTTTTCTTTCGTGTACCACTCGACATTCGATGTTCGTTGCCATGGTTCTACTTCCCTGGCAAGATTAATTGTTTAACACTAGAATGCCCGGCTGGGTCAATTTGACCCGAAAGAGAATATTTATGTATATTACTTTGGAAAGGAAGGAAAGTTTTAGACTCATATTTTATGACTTTCAATTACTTAGTTGTGTTACCACTGTGCAAAAGTTAGGTCTGATATTATAATTTTTTTCTCACCAATTATATCTGCAATGCCCGGATGGGTCATTTTGACCCAGAGCATTAAATCTATTTGAAGCCTTTCTACTGTTCCTTTGTATTCAATGTAATGGTGTGATTTATGCTGATTTAGAGTCAAAATGTTTTTTTTTATTTTTTTTAACCTGATACCATTGATATTCACTGTACCTCCCAAACCCATCAGAGGAAAATTGATAGGTATTCACAAATTTGTGGAAGCTAGTTTCCCATAACACGATAGAAATAGTTGAAAAACTACAATTTTAATATTTTTCGTCTAATTTCATTTTCTACTACCCTTCCATATGCTTTAAAAACAATGTTAATAAATAAACTGGGAAGGAATTAAGTATTTTGAGTAAAATATGCAAAAATGGTCACATTGGGTCAAATTGACCCACTCGGGAATAATAGGGTGTAAGCATTGGTTGGGCATGCTAGTGTTAATAGATTGGCAAAAAATTGAACTCCAAATAAAATAGATGATGATTCAAAAATGTGAAAATGACATTATAACGTAACACTTACTTTTATTTCAATGAATCCTACCTTTTAACTGGTTTATTAAAATATTATACAGCCTGAGGTACATTTCCAGGGAGTATGTAGGAAGTATTCTAGCAGTCCCCCCTTCCTTACTGGACTTCCCTATTTAATTTAAAATAAGGGCTACTCTTTTTCACTGTACGCATAAATCCTATTATCCCCTTTCTCTCCCTTTTTTCCCTCTTACACTGTTTTCAAAATCCCCTCCCCGCTCCGTATTCGCTCCATCTATTCCTTCTGCCTACTCCGTACCTCATCTAGAAGGCGCCTCTCCTCACCCACCATGACGAGCACTTCATCGTTCCCCTTACTCTCGGTCCACTTCACCTTCTCCTTCTTCACCACGCCCACATCTCGAATGCTTGCAGTCCAACTGGCACACAGAAGAATTATTTAAACATTTAAAGTTTTCTATATCATAAATGAAAAAGTGCCACGTACTCTCATTGATTTGCACTCTGATACCTGAAAAATACTTACTATATACCTGCAGAAGAATAATAAAGTAGGCCAAATCAAACATTACCTGGTAAGTGTCCTGCCATTAGGTGGTTCGTGTCAGTCTCAATATTCTATCGGAGCTTGTAACGAGGAGGCCTCATTACTGGTAATTAGATCCGGATAAAAACATTTCACATGACATACGAACATGTGCTGATGAGTTATAGAATTTTTGGGTCTAAAAACGAACGGATTTTATTTCCGCAATTAACCCGAGAAAATAACTTTAAAATGAAGATCACACAGCGGTTGTTGCAAAATCTGCGATGTTAATAGGGTAGTTTGCTTCATCAAAGAAAACGAAATGCATTGATTGCGATTCGTTGCCCACCATTAGTGTATTCATAATATACAAATTCTTTGGTTTTATAAATACCGGTTTAGACGAATGGCAATGGTCAATTTTATCCTCATTTGAAAAAGGCCAGATTCGCGCCCATGCGATGCCACTTCACGTGACGTCACAGGGACCTAGTTTCTATACGAGTAGGTAGGAGTTTTACATCGTCTGAAATTACCAATGCATGCATGAGGCACAGAGCTCAGGGAAACATGTCTTAATAATCACCCATTAAAACTGCCTGTGGTCGGAAAGTTTCCTTCGTTTGATAAGGTATTAATAATCCTTATTGAAGCCAAGCGCTACCAGCTAGCAGGGTACTCAGCTACCTGCTAGCATCCTGCGTCGTATCAGCGCTCAAGGTCAACTCACTTGCGGCAGCGGGAACCAGAACGACGTAACACGGAGTTTTCCCCGCATTCATACTTAGCCGTCGCGTTTTCGCGCGCTTGAAAATTTTCACTTTTCATTTAATCGCAAAAAATAGATATCGTCATTTAAAAAGCTAAAAGCGTGAAATACGTACTCCAGGAGTAGTAATCTTTCGATTTAGGCCATAAAAAATAATAGGAAACCACTCTATTTGTTCTTCCTATTAATTACCTGCCCAGATTCTACACACTTGCTAATTAATATCAATAGCGACATGAAGTACCTCATCGCGTGATCACGTGAGAAATAGCTATTATTCAAGCTAAATAGCATAGATTTTCTATTTCAATAGAAAGGTAACTGAGAGGTTTCATGAAAGGCTGTTCGTGTATCCCACAAATGATAAGCGTAAAATATCTCGACGATCGCTCGACCGAAAATTTAGCGCTGGAGCTCACGGCCGGTCATTGAAATACACAGGTGCATAATGTCAGGCTGGAGTGGCCATTGCCAGTCACGGACTAGGCATTAGCCATAGAGACGAAGCTTCAATTTCAGAAGTAGGCATATTGGAAGATGATGAAGATAAAATGAATCGACTGTGTAAGTAATGAGGAAGTGCTAACAAGAGAGGGAGAAAAGAGAAGTCTCCTAAAAACCTTAATAAGACCTTAGCTATCCACATTATGAGGCATGATGTCCTCATGAACACAATCGTAGAAGTACAGGTGGAAGAGAAGTAGGGCAATGGACGGCCCCGAATGAGTTACATAGTACCGTTTATAAAGGATGTAAAAGCGAAGAAATAAGTCGCAATGAAATTGGCTAGCGGATAGGAGAGAGGAATGGAGAGCTGCGTCAAACCAATCTTAGAACTGTTGACTTCTTATGACGATGGCTTATACGATACCAATCACCCGGAAGAAAACCTGAGTAGCCTTCTTGCGCGATACTCTAGGAGAACACCAGATCGCACTTTACCTGAGAGATTTATTAATTATTCCTGTACCACCGAAAACAGCACCATTGGCCTTTTACATCGGTGTTTTTAACACTTACACGAACATCTATGCGCTGGATAGGGGCAACCTTCCCAGGGAGGACTCGAACCTGCGACCTCGTATTGTGGCATGAAAAAACTTTAGGCCCGCCGCCAACGATGCCGGTAATAGAGTACGAGTGATAATAGCCTTTTAAGCAAAAGAGTGTGAGCGATATTGAGCTTCATCTAGTGCCATGCATTACGGTCTTGTACCACACTTGAAACTGTCTTCGACGCTATCTATACCCTTCGAACCTCCTCATTCCAAACCCTTGTTTTTATTTCCACAAACGGGGTTTCGTTCTCTGGAAAAACTCAAACATCCCTCCTTCCCGTCCGGTAAAGCGAAGGCCTCGACACGGCCGTCCGTCGACCCCGAGGAATTTCAAGAACTCGCTCCTCTCCGCCGACGCAGAAGCTATTGGATCGTAAGATAAGGGAACCGCTGAGGAGGAAGGCAAGGGGGGTGAAGAAAGGGTCCTGGAAAGGGGTTTCCCAGGGTTCTGAGACGCTGGGGAGGGGGCGAAGAAGAACACGGAGCTGAGGGGTAGGGGAGGAATTATGAAAGGAACATGGAGAGTGGAAAGTATCCTGAAGAAACCCTGAGAGCAAAGGGTACAGGGGAGGGGAGTAAGAAATAGGCCCCGGCAGTTGATATACATAAGGGGGAGGGAAAGATATGGAAAGACCGATGAAAAAAAGTGGAAGACACCATTGTTACCCCAACCTTCAAAGTATATCATTTTTTGATACTCTCCAAAGCCTTCCGTTTTTAGGAATTTTCCAAAGTGAAAACGTATTTTTTAGAAGAGGCCAAGGCGGAGTAGGAAAAAGGGAAAGGAAAACGGGAAAAGGAGGGATTTTTACAACAGACGGATCACAACGTGGTTGGAGAGGAGCGGAGGTTTGCCATGCGATTTAGGAAAAAAAAGAACGAAGCGAAAACCGTAAAACGGAAAGAACAATTGAAATCGGGAAAGAAAGGCAAGGGGGAAGGAAATCGCCAGGGTGGAAACGAGAGGGGGAAGGTTCATCCTTATCTCTTGTTCTTACACTTTTCCCTTGCAACTCTTCGTTTCCCGATGCTGTGCAATGTGCATCAACTGTAATTTCCTCCTCAACCTTTCTCTTCGCAACATACAGGGTGAGCATAGAGTCTAAGTCATGGAGTCCTAATTATAAATAAATATTACAGAATAACAGTTTGACATAATACTTAAAATTTGAGGCTGTTACATAGTTCATTTTTACTAGCGTATAAAATCGTATCAGGCTTGATTTTGTGGAATTTCGATATATCCATGATAAAAGAACACAGACGGTTATTTCCACACTATAATTCAAAACTTAACAACCGACCATGGTTTCAACACGTTGTTTCACACTTGAAAGTGACACAAAGTGTTGAAACCATGGTCGGTAGTTGAGTTATGAATTTAAGTGCCGATATCACCATTTTCGTTCTGTTATCAGTGTTACTAGTTTTTTTTAGACCGCTTACATCAGTAAACTTCAGCGTGTGCTCCCTTGGTGAATCGGAGAATGTCGAAGCGGTGTTTTGTAACATTGTTCTGTCATAGAACACATAGCAGCTTGTATCCTAAACTTAAGTTCGTCGACGTCAGCAACTAGTGCGGTGAAAACTCGGTCCTTAATATAGAAATTAAAATCAAAATTATTAAGTCAAACGGTTATTCTGTAACATTATTTATTAATCGGGACAAGACTTTATTCTCACCCAGTATTATCCTCACCTTCATTTATATCTATACACTACACCTTAAGGCGGCTTTCGGGGAAGCACTAATATTCATGTTAACGGTTGAAAAAGGACAATAAACCACAAAACACCTGTTCTGCGTACGTGTCACTCAGTGATGCAACTGAAAGTCTAAAGTGATGAAAGATCTCATCCTGGAAATCATAAATAAAAGAAAGCGTGAGATATTTGGTGCTTGGTCATCACTGCTGACGTTTCTATGTCCGACTCGGCCGTCATCCTCAGAGGTTATGAGTGAAACCATAACTCCTTAAAATGGGACATTAACTCCAACTCATCCCACATTTGCTCATATCCCTGAGGACGATCGCCACGCAGGACAACGAATTTTCGGCAGTAATACAGTTCCTGACCCGGTGGCGATCCCGAAAACTCTTCACGCAATTCTTTAGAGTCCAGCTAAACTTTATTTATTGACACTACGCATTTGAACGCTTTCCCGTAATTTTCAAATATCGCTCTTTTCATGTGTATGAACGTGTAGTGGAAGTAAATAATGTTTAGTGGAAATTACCAGATTAACTTCTTTACAATGGATTGCTTCCGCCACATCTCATTTACACCTTCCAGTTTTATTCGTTGATATTCATAAAAAGGGTTGAAAAGAAAACAAAAAAACACCTTTTTTACGAAACCTTCTCTGATTGATCCAAAACAAAGGTTATACTGGTCCTACACTGTACTAGTTGTATGACATAAGCGAGTGAATTCGGAGTGGGAGAAATTCTTCTCCTTTTTCCGACTGGCACTTCCAGAATTTCGATTACGTGGTTTAAGTGTCGGTTTACAACGAATAGCTCACCTAAGTAAGCGCGTCGATAAACGAGATGAGTAAAATATAAGAGTAACTTTTCCATTTATTCGTCATCACATGATCACGATCGGTTCAAAAATTTAAAATTCGGTGAATCCATTACAAGAATTCATAGCTTTTTTATAATATAAACATAAGCCGAATGCATACAAAGCAAAACAATTTTTCATCACTACTGGGTTGAATGACCTCCATCCATTTATGATGAGAAACAACTGTAATTAATGCGATCGTTTTTTTGACGCCTAAGCATAGCACAATAATGCCCCTTGGCAGACGAAATACTTCATACTTATATACTAAAATAATATTGCCTCAATTTTGAGCCTATGTTTCGTTCATATAAAAGAATTATTAGTAACGAGAAACCATTGAATTTAATGTTATCAGACGAAAATTCCCACATGGGAATTGAAAAAGAAAAAGATACTTAGGCATTTGAAGGAAGATATTTTACTTCATTTACGATTACAGGTCGCCAAATGTGATACTAATTGAACCTTTTCTATGTATTTCCTATATGAAGTTCCACCACTGGCACTACTTCTTGGTCAACTTTTTGTTGAAGTAGGCCTGGGAGAGTATTCGAAAGTATTTAAAATTCCAATCTCCCTAAGTAAACTCGGAGAGAAGTTGAAATATTTTTGAATCAAAAACGTCTTCGCTAAATGTTACAAGGAACTTATATTCCCAAGAGGAAAAATAATGAAAATATTTTCTCCACGACTGCCAACGCCCACTGCTCCTCAAACTGCCTCCAACGGAATTCCGCGTTTACCCACTCTTCCCGAACTCAAGTCCCGCTCCCTCACACATCCACTACTGATCAAACATTTTAATGGGATGGATAAACTCTTGTGTGTGTTTTTTTACTCTCCCTCTCTCCCTGTGATGCATGATTCTGTTCCATGACTCTTCCCTTGAGCAATCATTTGCATCGCTCCACGCCAAAATAAAAAGGAAAAAAAAACAGGAACGGTTTGGGAGATATGCGGCCCTCCGATGCTCATTTTTTTCTTCCCTCCCCATTCGACTGGATTCGAATACCTCCGCGAACGAGCTATCTTACGGCCGCTATCTAACTCCCCCGACCCCCTCTAACAGACTACGTACACCGCTAGCGGAGAATTTATTAGAAATAGATAGTATGGGGGTAAAGGCCGAGTTCGCGGCCGTGTTTAGAAAACTTTAAATGTCCCGGGGGAGTTTTCAGCGGTTGAGGCGGAAAGATTGGAAATACTGGATTGGACGAAGAGAGGGAGGAAATATGAAAAAAGCTGAAAAAATGCTGCACACAAGAAACTCTTGGATATTTAAATATTAATGGACGAAATAGGAAAATAAATTTAAAAAAGGGAATACTATCTACGGTCGAGTCTTCCATCAATTTTTAAAATTCAATATTATCCTCTCTAATCGTTTTTATCAAACAAAATACCTCTCTGGCAGATATTTTATAAGTAATATATGATAGGGCAAAAGGGTGAGTTCATTGACCTTTCAGAAACCTTTAAACGTTTCCGGGGAGTTTTCTATGTTTGAGGTAGAATGTTTGGAAACAGTGGATAGTACGACAGGGTAGTAAGATGGCAAAAAATGAATAAAATATAAATAACAAACATTAAGTATTCAGTTATACTGGAGAGTTCAACTTTACAAAATGAAGGATTATTCTCGCAGTAAAATCATACACGATCAATCCTACAACTTATTTCTCAATATGCCCACTAGATTTTAAGGAAGGAATATTAAGTTTTACCTTGAAAAAACTTCAAGGGATGGCCATGCCGAGAGAGGTTATTTAGACGCAGTGGAATCTCTTCTTACGGAATTATTTATCCCTTCTCCAACATAATTATCTTTCCCAAAACACTTGCCACGAGAACTTCTGTTTAAAGATGTTCCCTACCCTAAAAATTTTATTGAAGCACAATTTATGATACCAAACCATGAAATCATTGGATTATTTACTCACCAAGCGTTTTACGAGAGGATTGGTTGATGAGGGATATAAGCTCCAGGCTAACTTGACCTCTCAGTGCTATCATTTCCTTCCCATGGACGTAGAGGCAGCAAGGACATACAGTTACATACTTATATTGGACTACGACCAAGTAGCCTCACAAAAACTCACTGAGATAAGCAGTAAATTTGCAGTTAAGAAAAAAATAACATAAGCTAATACAGAATACCTTAATAAAAATGCCGACGAGCTTCGGTTAGCTTTTATCTACTGTGTTTCCGGTCACTGGCCTCTGTTGACATGCTGTAATGCAATGCTGTAAGGTAACGATGCTGAAATATGCAGCTAATCACGACCATAAATAGGCCTATTAACCTATCTTAGACCTACCTTACCAGTTTTAATTAGTTTTATTTTAATTTTTATTATATTCTATACATCTATTGCCATTATCAAACTGTTAATAATGTCTATTTTCTTTAATTTCTAATTAATTTCAATTTGTGAATCCCACTTCATGTTTTAAATTTGCAAATATTTTCAAATTGAATGCAAGTATTTAGAATCTTATGCAATTAAATGTAATACAGATTTTAATTAAGCAGTAAAATAAAAGAAAAATATATACACACTGGTTTAACGTAGGTGATATGTTACAGTTTTACGTCGACGTGAAATGCGTTTTGGCATTATAAGATGCTAAAAACAGGAGATGTCAAACATAAAACGACCCATACAAAAACTAAATTGTACACTCACATCTCAAAGTAACACTGTCATCAGAATGCCATAGTTGGCATTAATATATATATCTAGCAGGGATAAGATCCAAGGAAAAATTTCATTTCCATTAGCATCGAGCTAACCATACGGTGAAGAAATGCAGAAGTGAAGACGTGGAGGGCAGTAAGAAACGATACATTTTGGAGGCGGGAAGGAAATTAGACGCGTAGCAAAGCCAGCAGCGAAGGAATCCGTGATGAAGAAGCAGCGAGGATCCCTTCGGATAAAGTAAAAATTAACGAAACACGGAAAAGTTAATAACGCAGAAAGTAATGACGGCGAGATTTCTTCTAGAACAAAAAAGTGAAGAAAAAAAAAACAGGCAGAAAACTTGAACGCGAACGACTGCAGTGGACTCTTCTCCGGTTTTATCCGCAGCGGATAGCGTTGTTGGAAAGAATTATAGGAGGTTATATGGGGGAGGAGAGAGACCTCAGTTCATTATTATTTCCTCGTATTATTTAAGGAGGACGTCGTCGGTTTCCAGGCGGGGAAGTTGGAAAGCAGTTTAGAACAAAAGAAGTCGACGAGTCGCGGAGGGCGAGAATGGGAGAGGAGCCGGTAAAAGTGGCCGAGGAACCACGAAATGAGAAACGAGGGAAAGAAGAAGAAGACACTGGAGAGAGAGAAAATCAAGAAGACGACAGTGCGAAGTGTGGCGAAAGAGAGGACAAAGGAACAGCATGGCATTAAATATGAAAGGAGGGAGATGATTAAAGGGCAACATTGCCGCATAATGGCACAATAAAATTGCTCCGCTGGTTATTTCGGGAGGAATAAACACAATTAAGGTGGATTCATGCACCTACAAAGAATTTTCCACCACTAAAACCTGCTGAACAACAACTCAACTTAATATAAAAGGCATGATAATTTCAACTTAGTACAAAGATTATCCACAAAAAAAACACAGGGAAGGAGATATCTAGTCAGAATCCGATGAAAATTCACGTGAAAAAACACCTATTGTCACTATTTGGGAAAGTGAGGCGAGAGAAAAGATCAAGGACCGTGATGGCATTCAATACGAAAGGAAAACCATGATTGAAGAGCAAAGTTGCCGCACAAAGGTACAAACACTTGCTCGTCTGGTTATTTTGAGAAGAAAGATCACAAATAAGCGCCATTCAAGGCCTTAAAACGACTAAATAGGATTTTCACTAATGTAAGAATGTTTTCCATTTCAAAATTATATCCCTAAATATAAAGCAAAGAAGTGAACAAGGCAGGATCGAACCAATGCCTTCCCGGAATGAAGAGTAAGTCTATGCCACAAATATGCAGATGACTATACTTATACTAACTAAAACGGAAAACAAGGACGATCCACGCTAAAGTAATTATTTAAATTCAATGTTATGGTTTCGCTACTAGGAAGCATCAATGCGGTTACCAAACCACGGTAATTTATTCGAGTAGGTATAATTTTTTAAGGTAGATTTGCTTTGTTATCCCTGCCCTTCACTAACTGCTTGAATATTGATTGTTATCAATTACTTATGCTTATAACGGGTAAAATTATAGAGTATGGTTGAGTGAAGAAGCGCAAATTCTTCACGGGAGACATAAATGAGTATCAAATGATGGTATTATACGTTGGATGAGCAGCATACATCAATTGGGATAATGAAATTAAGATTTCTCAGTGAATTCATACCCATCTTCTATCTACGGGAAAGCTGGTCATACATCGTATGTACGTGGAGGACAACACATCCACACGGGAAAAGTTGCTCGACATCAAATGAGAGAAAGCTCGATATATCCTTTTTATTCCATACACTTGAAACCATGAAACACGTTACTATACTGGTGTACAGTGGATTAAACTTCGGCAAGCACTTGCCAAGACGAAAGTGAAAATGCGATTCCATGGGAATAATATAGGTCCCACAAGGTTCAAATACGTAAGTATAGCTACACATAGCATACTAAATGGTACTTATTCACCTATTTTTCCTATATCTATGGTTGGAAACGAGGCTAGAGTTATAGGAAGTTACTAAAATTGGTAAAGAAAAACATATTTTTCTTTCAGTACGTTCCTGTCCATAAAAATGGGATAAGAAAGTTTCCAGTAGCGCTATACTTAATTAAAGACTTCATATTTTCAGTTATTTCAACGCATTAAGAGTTTTCATTTATATCTTCCTGGGTGGGTTTTGCTTACGAAGCTACAGACCAGGTAGTGAGCTCAAGTGATAAACATACGAAATAAAGTACACTTCTTCCTCGCAGTAAGCATTAGTTTAGAAAGTCGTATCCCAGACAACGTTTATATCTGGATCAGTAACCTCCAAAATGTAATTTCAAATAAATTGACGGAATTTACTTTAATAGAAAAATAGATAAAATATCCATGAGAATAAACTAAAATGGTAACCTTCCACACAATTTTATTTACTATAGTACCGACCCGGTTTCGATAATAATGACACTACGTGTCGAAACGGGGTCGGTAGTTTAGCAAATAAAATTGTGTGGAAGGTTACCATTTCAGTTTATTCTCATGGATATAAAACATTTTCACCAGATATTGCCGGACACTGTGAATTACAGATAAAATAGGTAGGTACTTAATGTGCACGCAGACCGAACTTCACGAAACAGGCTCACGCATACAACTTCCAACACAACGCTTCAACTAAGCATTACAAAATAAACAACATATTCAATTATATAAATGAAGTTAAATAGGTGAATATAATAAAAGAAGTTCAATGTCACCTTTAAGTAGTTAATCTTAAGCACTGATTAAATTCGTGTGGCATAAAATCATTTCCTTAGTCACGCTCATAGAAAGACCAGCGGGATATCTTCATACACCTTCCAAAGGTACCTACTAAGAGGACACATAATTTTATGACGACTAAAATCGTGCTGACATCACCCAAGCTGGCCCACAGAGGGGAAACTCGAAAGTATACGTCGTTATTCCATTAAAGAAAAACCGATGTAGCAATAACTCATTAGAAAACGACCATGTTCACATATCATAATTTACAGCGTGTTCTCCAATAAAAAGAACCAATTAACTCTTATTTACAACCTAGTGGTTGTCCTCTCCACACAAGCTCTTGACAACTAAATTAGTTGAAACTCTGCCGCAAAATATTAAAGTCGTCATATACGCATTTGCTGAAGTTTAACCAAACAAGTGATGAAATTGTATTTCCTTGCCAAAGTCTGCAAAGGCGAAGTAAATATTTTATTTTCTAGTAGCTTTCTCTACAGCCACATAATGTAATGGGCATAATGATATAGAAACTGATTATCACTGCTAGAAAGAGTTAATTAAAATGCTCCTACCGGTGAAAGGATTTGAACGGCAGACACTTCTAAATTGATGAATTATACACACATTCACAAAAATTACACCTAACATTACCAACAAAAGGAGGTACGCCTTCTAAGGACATAATCAAAGAATGACGCCATTCGCATGGACGTCTTCCCCATTTTCTTCGATGACACTGAATGAGACATAGCAAAATATTACCACAATATTCCATTTCGTTGTCACAACGACATTCTGAATACCTTATTGACAACGAAGCCACACTAGAACACTACCAAGCTATAAAGCATCACAGCGAAACGACGCTATGACTTTCAGAGTGTTATGGTAACAACAAAACTCGTCGTGAGGATTTTTGTTCAATGCCTTATTTAATAAGGGGTATAGGCAGATCTCTCCCTCAGCAAGCCCCCGGCAGTTATTGGCTGATTAATAATAAAGGGGCGGAGGAGTAGCGAGGATATATCGTAGGAGACGGGGACGATTTCCTTGGTCCAATAACGATGAAATAAAAACCCCGACGGGGGGCAGCAGGTGGGAATAGGAGATATGCTAAATGCCGCAAGACGAAGAGGTTTTCCCCAATTGGGGGAGGGGAGGCTGTAGTTTCGCAGCCTCAAAGGAGGCTTGAAACCTCAGGAAAATAAGATGACTTCATGCAAGATTTCGTGCGGGAATGAGCGCGGGACCGTTTTCCAACCATAACTTGGACCGGTTTTTAAAATATTCCCTTTGAATCCATTATCTGGAATGTTTTCCCAAAAACTCCGGGCGAAGTGGGCGAGGAAGTTTCCGTTTTCTTTAATTTTTCTTTATCGCCTGGCGCGCTGCGGGGAGTCCTGAGCGGGAAGAGGGTGAGGGCGGAGGGAAATATTTACGTAGGTAGTCCGGGGAATATGAAGAAGGCTCAAGACCTCTTCTTTTTTGAGTAACAAGGAGGAGGGGGAGACCGCAGCAGAAAAATACTCCTTATTTCCTCCCCCAACCGCCTACACTAATTCACAACTGTTAAAGCCGAGGGAGGCCCCCAAGAAGTGCCGCTTTGCCCAGAGGAAACAAATCACATCTCCCACGGAAATATTCTCGTGGAGGGCGGACCGATTTGAGTTATGCGAGGAGGCTCAAGGAAAGTTTTTTAAAAGAATTTAATCCAAAGGCGGGATTATTCTGTTTCCTTCTCGCAACTATGTCTTCCGCGGGGAAAGGGATGCCGAAGTGCGTCTACTCGAGTTGCAAGCGGCTGCCTGTCTATCGGGAGAACAGTCTTTATTCACCCCACACAACCCCCTCCATCACGGCGGCGATAAATCAAGACAGGAATCTCTCAATCATACATATATTTCGCACACAAAGGGTATTCAAGTATTGAGTGAGCACATTTATTGGCCATTTTTGACGCATCCGTTCCTCTTGCGAGCAAAAAATACTATTTTTCTAACCCAGGGGTCTTGTACCTTTTTCATGCAAGGGTCAAAAATATATTTCAGACCGTCCGGAGGGTCACTATGTTCCACGTCACTTTACCAACACACGAATAAAAATTAAAAAAAGGAGGTACTGTGTCCTTTGGTTAAAGTGGGAGTCAGCTAATTAGAAGAAATTGTTCACAGTGATACATGATAGAAGAATTGCGATAAAATAGGTAATTTTACTCTACATGAAGATGAGTCTGTATTATAAAGAAATACAATTCTTTCGTTCCACTATATCAATAAATTTATCGGAAGTTAGCTTATCCTGAATGAGAAATGAATATATTGTATACCAGAAAAAATCTGGTTCTGTGTCGTTTTTGCTCTAATTTGGTTTCAAAACCGCCTTCAATGATAATATCACAACAAATAAATATCACTTTAATACGTCGCATTTTATTTGAGAATACCGATGGCGGGAAAGAGATAGGTGTTTTGATTTATTACTCATAAATTTGTCAAACACTGCTCCGAAGTCTGGAACAGATACTTAACCAATCCAAGTTTGTTCGGGGAACTCTTCGGATGCTTTTTAGGCTTGCTGTAATTCTCATCTTTATCTTGTCAAAAGGAATGATTAAATTAGGGCTTTCAAAGTTTTCTAACTCCATTTCAGGAGCATAGGCGTTGACCTTAATGACTTCCGAAATAATAATGAGTTAGAATACCGACCATAATCCACTTAAGAGTGCGAGTAGTTCGATGAGGTGTTTTACACAGATAAGTACGCGGACATTATTGGTAGTGAAGTGGTATTGTAAGAATATAGTTCAAGTACAGAAGCCATTTGCAAAGTGTAAAACGAATTGACACTTAGTTCAAGTAAAGTAGCGAATAATATTCTAACCAAGGACTAACTATCATTAGCAACCTTACACCGTCGCAATTATTTTTACATTGTATCCTTCCACAACATTTACTTCCTATTTTAATCCGACCATTTACTCAAGCCCCACTATTTCAAAACGGATAACAAGAACTAGGAAGTTAGTATGAGATTTCGCCGCGAAATCATGCAGTCAAATATCACAATAATATTTTTGTCCAATGGGTGATAAACAGTTTTGAATATAGCAAAATCGTAGATGTTGAAGTAAGAAGAAATTAAATTACTAATAATGTGAGACTTGGGAATAGAAAATACTAGTGAGGATGAGGGGAGTAAAGGTGCAAAGTATAGGTACTCGTTTACAGTGAATTAATTACTAAATCTTTATCGGAGAAATAGAGTTACTGGAAGGAAATTTTTATGAGAAAGTCTTCAGAGGAACACCAAGGGACAAGTGGCAAATGGACAGATGAAGAAGGAAGCGAGAAAGAGGGGTGGGTAGAAGCTTGGAACAGAGATAAATGGAGAGCTCAAGTATAACTTTCTTCGAATTGCAATATTAATTACGTATTTATACCAAGAATTGGCAATTTACATCACCGTCTACCACCGAAACGGTTATTTCTTTCTTCAACTCCACTTCCAATTAGTGAGAAAAGTAACCACATAATCACCGTACAGATTAAATTACAGCGGACACATCTCAGCCGATCAAAGTCAAATAAACAGGCGTATGACTATTGCGTGCATTTTAGCGGCCCTTTAAGTTGATTCAATCATAACTGTTTCACTACTGAGAGACACAGATCTGCGTATAGACAAGTATGAAACCAGAATTGAACTTAATAGGGCATTGTGGAACGTTCATAATTGTAATTTTCTCCTCTATTACATTCCATGATGCTCCGGTTCAAAATAATCTCAAAATCACGTAGTCACTCAAGTTCCGAAAGAATAATGAACGCCAAGATGTTACACGCATTCACATCCAGATCGTCTACGGAAAAAGTAATTTAAGCTGCGAAGGATAATGGTGCATTGGCTAGGAACGCCCGGAATCTAGGCATGAATATCCTTTGGGAATTGAAGTTATTAGCGGCAGGCGTAATAATAAGAGAGGCACCAGCCCGTGGCCTTATCCCGAGAGGAGCCTTCAATATCTTCCCGCAACGACGCCGAATTTACCGCCGGCGAGATATTCACCCGACGCGGAGCTACGAGAAAGAGATTGAGGGATAACGAAATATCTGAAATTGGAATTTCCGCCATCCAATCCAAGCGGTTCATTTCATAAGAGCCTCGCTGTAACTCTAATCGATGCAGACGAGGAAAAGGAACTCTTTTTATACCCAAAACGATTCTTTACAATGAACTATATCTTCACCTTACCGCAACAAGGAGGCCCTGCATTACTTGCGATTGGAAATTTCATTACGAACGAAAAGCAAATATCAGTAGGTGTTGAAGCGCCGACAGCACAGTAAAAAAAGAGAAATATATTGGTGTTACACGAAATATGTTAAACTAAGTTAGCACAAAAATAGACTCGTTCAATCAGACAAAAAGTCCCCAATAGGGTGGTTTCCTATTATTTTTTTACTGCCTAAATCGAAAGATTATTACTCCTAGAGTACACCTCAATGCCCTCACGTTTATAGAAACTAGGTCCCTGTGACGTCACGTGGAGTGGCAACGCATGGGCGCCAATCTGGCCTTTTTCAAATGCGGTTAAAATTGACCATTAACATTTGTTTAAACTGGGATTTCTAAAACCAAACAATTTGTATATTATGAATACACTAATGGTGGGTAACGAATCGCAATCAATGCCTTTCGTTTTCTTTGATGAAGGAAACTACCCTAATAAGTAAAAGTAGTCTTAAGTTTTTTTTTAAATAAAATGTAACTGTTTCGGTCCCAGTATTCTATCGTGCCCTGCCGGCATAATGTATCTTGGATGATCGTCCACATACCAGTAAAAGGACTGAGTTTTCAAGGGAGCCGCCGAGAGTGCTTCTTCCTCAAATGCTTCCTTAAAGAAATTGGCCACTACCGGTGATAGGGGAGATCCCATGGTCACTCAATATCTTGCTCGTAGAAGGAGTTTTCGTACTTGTAATAGGGCCGGATGAATCATGTTCGCAGGTTCTAAATTTAAGACACTCAGTAGAAACTGAATTGTTTGCTTAATCGACACCCGTGTGACTAGCGAAATTAAATCATGACTGACCATGATATCTTTACCGTAAATTCGGATGGCAACGATCGCTTTGATGATTGAATATAGCTTTAACAAGATGCTCTCAATGACCGACGTGCTCGGGGAGGATTCCTGACCATATTTAGCCAACTGGTACGCGGAAACTCACATTACGACGCAGGGGCGCGCTACGCTTGTGTGTCTTCGGGAGCTCATAGAAACCATAGTCTGTATACCGTAGGGTGGCGCACGTGCTACCTGAGTCGGTCCCATTGCTTTTATGGACGGTCCTTTCCTCTCCCCGGCGCGGCGCCCGCGGTTAGCGGAATAACTCGGGTAGCTCGCGGGCCCGTGTGCCACCCTCCAGTATACAGAGTATAGGTGGAGCTAGCAGTGATGGCTGGAGGAATCTGGCGGTTTTGGCAGGGAGAGTCGACTTCTTTACCACGGCGATCGTCTTTCTGGCTAATGAGTCGGCTGGGTCTCAAGAAATCTTCCGGTAAGAGCTATCCCGCACAATATCCATGACTTTCCGGTACAAGGTGTACTGCCATTCAGAGCAGACAAAATTCATGCATTATTCCAGTTTCCAGGGATATTTTAGAAAATTTCAGGTTGATTTTACGTGATTACTGCGATAGAATAAGAATATTTAAAAACCCCATAATTAATATTTTGTATAAAATATTAAAATCAATAAATTGTATAAATACATATCATTTTACTTGCCTAAGACAAGAGGACCACACTTATTTATTTCATTCGACGATATACAAGGATTTATTTCAATAAAGGAAAAATAATTACTTGAAGTTGAAGGTGCTCAAGAGTGTTACCTATTATAAATTGTAATGAAAATTAAGCTATTAAATAACTGTTTCGCTTTAGTAATAGCAATGAAACGTGAATGATTTTCCATGATATGAATTCACTACGACCGTGAACATAAGAGTGAGCCTTCAAGCAGACCAGTTCAACAAAATACTGCGCTAATATAGGAATCCTTTCAAAAGATATATTCAAGTAACTTATATAAGATTCATGCTGCCTATCCAGAACTAAGAAGGCATAGATAGACATTGTTGTATGATTATCTGGTGAAATTTTCCATACTTATGGAACTAAGAGACTCCTCAATAAATATATTGTCAAAAATACAAAGGGCTCTTTGAGATCCGGTATCCCTTTGCAAATGTAAGGGTAGCATACAATAGTTAAGTGAGTTAAGAGGAAAGTTTGGAGACGAATAAGCTAATTAATACTTGAGAATAAAACTCGCGGCACTTCAAAGGGAATTGCTCAGCCACTTAGGATAACTTGTGAAAATGATTGAGGGGGGAGCAATATATCTTGACAGCCATTTCCTTCCTCGCTATCAATTCCACACTTCCCCACCTTACTCCTTAAAACCCGTGTTTACACCCCAGAAAGCGAAATGTTTGAGACTGAAACGTCGTGGTGGTGTTGGGGGGAAGTCAAACCCACGTCGGAGGAAAATTATTCGTCTTCGTTCTCGCGTCAAAAGAGTGGAAATGGTTTTGATGAAATCTGCTCAAGGGAAGGAGCGAGCGAGCGATTCCTTGAAGGATGAAAGGCTTCATTGCAAAGTGGTGGCGTCTAAGGCAGGCGTCGCGGCCTGTTGCTAGGCTTCTTCTTTCCACCCTGCCATCGAATTACTTCCAGGAATTCCAACGCGAAGATCACTCACACCAGGATTTATTGCCCCATTCAGTCCTCCAAGCAAGAAGTTACCGTTCTCCCTCATTCTTTTTCTGTCGCTATCGGCGCTCAAAAGCAAGTCGATCCTGGCCTTTTAATCGGCGCCGTTATTCGGTTAATCGAAAAGGAATCAGTCAAATGGAGTAAGTAGTTGCTCTATTTTAGGTTTCCTGGCACGTGTCGAAGGTCCACGGAATCAAAGACTGACAATCTTACTCATTCCTACGTCCAATATCTCGTAAAGTCATCAATGAAAAATATATGCATATATTCGGTATAGACGGATTCAGGATTTTTTTCGGATCCGGATTCGGATCGGATCCTTGATTTTCGGAGCCGGATCCTTCCGATCGGATATTTTCGGATCCAAATGCATTTTCAAATTCCTGCTATTAAACGAAGTAATCATTCAAGTTTATTCTGGGTACGAACAATCGAAGGAATGCTTATTAGATTTTCATACACATTTTTATATTTTTATAAATTAAAAATCATTTTTATGGGCTTTCAAGTTGTTTTTCAAAAACATCTTTACATGCTCAGGACCTAAACTGTTACGCTTGGGTTTGGAAATGAAAATAGGAAAAATCTTCGTATAAACCACTGACCAGTGGCGTAGGACAAGAGTCGCATGCGACGGCACATTCGAAGATAGAATCGGAACTCTTTCCACCCTTATGGGGCGTTGCATTCACTAAAGCTATTATTTAAAATTTCGGATTCAGATCCGATGTCTTCCGCGACTTTGGATCCGATGAAGGGCAATATCCGCGGATATTTGAATCCGAGGTATCCGATCCGACCATCCCTAGTATATATCCTTCACTCCGAATTCAGGGCAGATAACGAACGGAAATGAACGAAGTATTTTATAATGAGTACAAGTGACACTCTTCAGAATCATTAAAATTCATGCTAATATCTCCAATCCAATATTTGCATTTGCTAAAAAAATCGCAAAATTTTTAAGTTGTTAAAGGCTGAAAAATTACTTATTGTTAGTCACGAAATGAACTGATTCCTTAGGAACATATTCCATCACATGAAATGGTGAATTCAAACAGATATACTTATCCATTTGAAAATTCACTTTAACTACAACCATATCACATTAGTCTTTTTGAACAATTCTTGCCTTTCGCAATAAAAGCAAGAGTTCTCTTCTTTCATTTTTGCGACTACTGCTCCAAAGGAATTCTCTTTCAGGCTTTGATCTCCGCCGACTTTCGATTAATTGTGATGGAATCACTGCAAAGGAGTTTGCATTTATTCTTTTTTCAGTTTCTTTGCAAGTTTTGTGGGCTTACGGAATCCACATAAAGGCCAATCTATATCCGAAAGAAGCAATAACTGCCCCGACACACTTCCCAGTGTAATATCTGGAAAAGTCAACCCAAATATGTGAAGAACTTTCCCTCATAATCTATCCTGATTGTTAAATGAAAAGACGTCAGATTTACTTAACTATCGGTGCAAAATGCAACTTTCCTCACTCATATAAACGCATACTTATACCTTTTTACCATTATTTTTATTGGGAAAAACTAATTCGTATGTTGTACAACGAAAAGGTTTAACGATATCGGTTTATAGCAGTTAGAAGCAAGCGTACATTAGGAACATTTATTATTTGAAAAGGTGCTTCAAGAAAAGTTCATGGTAGAATATTTTCTTCTTAACCACATGCAAACTGATGCATGCAATATAGCACTAATATCTACCAGTGATACCGAGGAGTTGAAAATTGGAATCATTAATAAGAAATTGTGTAAGGCGATACCTTGAGGAAGTTATATACCTTCATAATGTACCAAAACATTTCAGACCACACTTAAAAGACATCAAGACAATATTGCATAGCTTCCAAAACCCGAGTTGGTGAAAAAGAGCTAAATTAATTTTACAATTATTTTCATTAAGAAGATTAAAATATTTACCTAAATGCTCCATCCTGAAATAATTTATCGATCATGCGCACAAATGAATTTTTATGTACACCAATTTATTCTCGAAGAGCATGACAACTTTCCTAAAGTCTCATTTTATCTGCAAGCAATTCTTTGCTATTAAAGATTTAAATGGCAATTTAAAAGTTCTTGTCCACCGTAAGTAATCGATCATAGGTACAAATTTATCTTTTATGAATACAGACTCATTCCCGAATATCACCGCAACTTTCTTTACGTTGCACTTTATCAGAAAAAAACACGACGAGTGTGAAAGGGTCACATCAGCTCATTGGCCCGTTTGTGCTCAAGGTAACGACGGAACAATGCTAGAATTTCGGCTTTTCGCCGCAAGGCGCATCGCGACCGTTACCGTAGACACATCTCCAATGCCTTAATGAGGGCAGCACCACCCATACATACAAACGAAATCCGACCCATCGTAAACGGGCTGCATTTCAGCGAGTAGCATCCACCGATCCTCGCACGATTGCTTTATTGGCTCTTTCGATATACTGAGCATCAAATGCAGACATGGTTTGTTTGAGTAAAACGGGCACGTACACCACTGGTGCAATAGCACGGGGCTCTATTATGCCTTCGAATCTGAAACGAGGGCAGATATTGCGGGATGTGGACCACTAGTGTAACTCAAGGGCCAACACCGCCATAAATGCGAATTTAGCCCTTGATGGAAGACAGATCCGTGGAATCGCAGCCTCTAGTTCAATACCTTAACAGGTAAGCAACGTGCCTACGGCCATTTATCAAACGACATATGCCAACTTAAAAGGTACAACCGCGATACACCGTAGGTCCAATTAACCGAATATAACAATGTAGTGATCCGGAAATGGAAGATTTCCATTTCCAAAATATGCATAAATATGTTGTTGTGTGACGTCTCAGAATAGCCAGCTGTGACAAACTATGCCTTGGGATTTGCACCTTTTCACTTTCAAGAACGCCTAACCTTCCTCTTCCCCTTCCTTTCCCCTTCCTCTTGGACGAAAACATCCTGGTTCCTCTTACCTATATAATGGCGCGGTGTAGATGCAATTGGTACTCAACACGGACGCACTCAGGAACTCACTCAGTAACTCACAGTTGGAGTCGAAGCACGGGCCGTATGGCCCGTGCGACCTAAGCGCCTCGCTATCCACCCGTGCCATCACCAGCAGCTCCTCTCCTTCCCGAGACTTTTGGTAATGTTCTAAATTTTGGCTATTCTAGACGCACAAATTACTTATTGTATATTCATTGAATTGATTTGGAAACTGGGATTTCAAAGGGAAATAAACTTTGGGTTAAAACTTTAAATACTTGTGTGTGATTATTCGCTTCCCGACACTAAGGGCAAGAACCCGCAACCCTTACAACAATACCATATTCTGGGGCTTCAATTTAAGGAAACACATGACGAAATTTGAAAATAATTCCGCTGAGTTATGTTTCAAAGGAAGTTTAAAATTAACTTAATAATATTATTACTCCCTAAAAAGAATTGTTAAGGGTGAATATGGCTTGCAAAGAGTACTTAAAAATAAGATTGGTACATTGAAAACAGTCAGTGGATCATCAACAAGAGAAATTATTTCCAAATTTCTAACATCTCTCAATAAAGGCAGTCCAACTCTCTAGTTTCGACAAAAGGCTAAATATTTCAATATTTCCTGCAGTTGCATGCCTTCAACTACGATACATATGGTTCCCATATATTGACTTAGAAACGAGAAGAAAATTGTGTGATGCGAACTTCAATGCAAATGTGAAAAATATATTTATTCTCAAACGCAGCAATGGTCAATTACTACGCTCTATAAGATGAAGTACTAAGCGTTCAGATTCATAAATTGTATCTATTGATAATTTCCCAAAAAATCGACTGAAAATAAATCTAAAACTCGCAGTATATTCCAACACAAGTACCTAGTTCTGCTAAATAAATTGAAATTCATGGTGAAATTTTAAATCATAAATTGAAACTTGAGAATAATAGCTATCACATTTGAACTTAGACTTTCGCTCACAGGGAAGTCTGAATTTGACTTCCCTGAATGTCACATTGACTTTTCATTAGGAAGTATTACTTTGAGCTGACAAAATAATCGTAACTATGATGATCATTTGAATAGAGCGAAATATGAATGATGTCCAAGCTTTTTTTTTAATACTTCGCGACAAATATTGAACAATATAAGAGGAAGAATTCAAAAGTAAGTTTTCGCTGGTCTACCTCCACTGATCCCATTCTAAAATCCAAAAGGATACCGTATTACCTTATTTCCGAAATGGAATCGCTGTCTAGATTGAGGCAGCGCATTTAGTAATTATCTAGAATTTCGAATCTACGTGCTAATTTCATAAATTTGAATACGGAAATTCCAGGATTGCCACTAATATTGTATATCATATTTTTTTCTATTTTTTCCCTGAAAATGAAACGAAATCAAAACTTTCAATCTCATTTCATTTCCCCAAATTCGCTTTGCGAGTCCCAATCACCAATTCCAATTTATCCAGGATTAAAGACAATTTGAATATCATTATGGATAATTCTTTAATTAGTACGCGCAGCAAGTCTGGGAATCGATTTTGATTGAATATTGCCGTCGTTAAGGGTGAATCGAATCCAATTTATTTCAGATGAGAGATTGATTTATCTGAATGAACAGTATCAAGTAGGTCATCACGTAATTTCATACCGGCAATATCGTGCTCATTGAAGTTTTCTTCCAGATATCTAATAATACTGAAAGTTACTGAAAAAGTTTTAAGTACTTTTTTTTGGTAATTTTTCCCCAAACGGAGGAAATAAGAAGAAAAAATCACTCCCGCAAACGCGAAAAGTTGAATGTAAATTAAGAATGGTAAATTTTATCCGGGATTAAAGACAATTGAATATCATTATGGATAATTCTTTAATTAGTACGCGTAGCAAGTATGGGAATCGATTTTGATTGAATATTACCGGATTTATTTGGCCAAGGATACGTTATTCGTATAGCGTATCCTTGGCCAAGTAAATTTCAATATTTATTTTACGATGAAAAAAATTTTCTGTTAACAGATAATGCATACAAGTCTTAGAAATACATATGCCATTAAATCGTTACATAAACAAGCTTGCATGATATAGGTAGCAAACGATGGTTATGTTTTAAAATAATGATAATAATTCTAGTAGAATGGTTTTTATTATTAGATGGTTTTGCTTAAATAAAGTAATTGTTATAAAGAAGCACACGACAGTTCACTGGAAAAATTTGAGAAGTAATCCGAAAAATTCTTCAATTTTATGAATAATCAATTTTAAAATTCCAGTATTCCATTTTCTTCGGGGATTGGAAATTCAATTTGACGTAGAAGTCATTATTCCCCCGAATCCCTTAGCGACGTAAGGATTTCCGGGATAAACTACGTTTTATTGCCTGGATTTCGGTGTTTTGATAGTTCCCTCAATTTTTAAGTTCATCCAAAATTACTACACTCTCCACGTACTCTTCACTAAGCTAATAAATATAGCTAGATAGAGGAGTAGCGAAGAAATGCCGACAGTTTCTTACCCTGGACCCTTATTAAAGCAAAGCTGGATCCTAGAATGCAGAGGTATTATCTATAGAAGCGTGAGTAGATCACAAGCAATGGTAACCCTATCACTTACGAACCTTACAAGTCATACCCATTTTGCCTCGCTGCATAGTAGAACCGCGGGACAAGAAGCATAATCTCAGAGAAACGCTGGCATGGTCCACATATGTTTATTAACCGACACAGGTCCGTCAAACTAAACCGGCCCAGCGGCACCGTAATATTTTTTCTTAAGATCAAAACCTTGTGACTCCCTTCAGAATTGATGTAAGTTAATTATTTTTTCACCAAAAATAACTTTGTAGTTTTATTCACATTTGATTTGCAGCATATAGGGACCTACGACGTAAGAAACGTAAGTAAGTAAGCAACTACTTTTTACCTTGCAAAAATCAAAATCTTCTTGTACTAAAGGGTGTTACGTCGGCATAACAACATTTTAACTCAATATTTGTACAATTGGTGAAGACCTTCAAAGAGAAAATAGTGTGAAGAATTTTGTGTAGAAGATTCAATTCAATACAGACAACGGTCAGGCAGCAATTGCGAGAAGAAGATAAAGTAAAAAAATACATGTTTCTGACGGAAATTTAAGGAAATGTTTTTTTATAGCTTTTGTTATACTTTTTATCGAAAAACTACTGGCACCAATGAATGCAACATCTCTTTCTACATTAGATTGCAATTTTTAATCAGTGCATAACGCAACATTAATATTCGTGCTGTTATTGACAACACCGCGCTCCTGGCCTTATGGAGATTAACATGGGAAACGATTCTCCATAAGAGCCCATACTGTCAACTAAATGTGGAACGCTCTATACGTCATTCTCAGGGTTATAGTTTCTCAAACTGGGTCGGGTTAAAAAAAATCCGTCGAACATAGTTAACTATATATATTAAAGCACTGCAGGAACAAGTGACTTTGTACGCAGTCACGCGCATGGGTGCAAAGTTGAAGGATGAAGTTCGCCGTGAAAAAATATTTGACTTAGCCGGGACTCGAACACGGATCTTGCGATTGCCGGGCAGGCGTGTTAACCAGTTTTACCTCCAAGCCATTTTCTCAGAGCGAACTTCGGGATGGGTTTTACCATAGAGTAAGTACTATATACTTACTCTATGGTTTTACCGAACAAGATGTTGACGTCACAAGTCCACATTGTGGCACATGTGGCGAGGGTCGTGCTTACTAAGCCACTGTCGGGGTGAAAAACCCTTATTTTCGCTGGTCTGCGACGACGAATTTCAAAGCACTGCAGGAACAAATGACTTTGTACGCGGTCACGCGCACTATATTCTTATGAATCACTGGAACTGCACCATTCTTATATGACAACCCTGTGATTTTTACGAGTCAAGTGCTATAAAAAAAAAACAATCGCTGTCTGAACAACCAGACCCTGTTGCTTAGGAAATAAGACGTTCATCGCGGTCGCTCTCGGTAGTGAAATAAAACAATTCAATAACTCCAACTCACCAGACACACTAAGTTACTCGCGCCAATAAATCCCCTCTAATTAAGACTCAGTGATGACTCGTAATTATGAGACAATGACGCCAATTTCAAGCCAAGGAATATAACCGCATTAAGATAACGTTAAATGAAAAACTGTAACAGAAATTCAAATCCTGTTCGGAATCTTGATCGAAATAGGAGGGTATGGATGGCATCTGCCACAGGCATCTTTAATTCGAATTCATATCTCCTTCGGAATCTCATCTTTATTATTTTTCGTCCGCCGCGCGCAGTTAAATGAATCTTTTTCCCCGTTCAAATGGGTCTGGGCATGGAATAAAAACCCGCCCTCGTCATGCAGTGGAGGAATGCGCCGAGATTGGAATCGCATCGCTCACTTTTTCCTTTTTTTCCCTCTAAAACGCAACTCTGTTTCCACTCAACGGAGCGCAGGGGAAGACTGAATGGCGGGATGCAGGGCGCAGATGGGAGTCCCCAATAGCGGATAAGCTCACCAAGATGCTGTAAGCGGATGAAAAGGATGATAGGAGTGAATATCCCGCGAGCGGATCCAAATATATATACTGACTATCTACATAAAACGCATGGAAACTATCGTATGTGCGTTCATGGAGTACAGAGGGGATTGTAAAATGGGAATAAGCTCGTAAATACAGATATATTTGCTAAAATTTTACTTGCCATCCCTAATATATTGCCCTGTAGAGTAATAAATCCGTGCCACACACCCCGGTATTGCCTTGCACGGTACCACGTAGATGTAGATGAACCTTCGGGTCCAATCACCGAGTGAGTGATCGAATATCATTTATGATTGTAAATAAAATGGAAGATACTAAAAGCTTGCTATGCATTTTGGAACACCATATAGATGAACCACCAAACCACGCATTATTACTCTTCTTAAATATCATTAATGGCAAATACAGATCATCTGACCTTCTTTCTTTTTTTCCGCTTCGTGTTCCTTTGCGCACGACGAAGTCGAGTGACCTATTTCATTGTTCCACCTATCTCCACACGTACTTTTCTATTCAGACTTCCTTCTTCCATTAACTCCTAAGCCAACTATGCTCCAAATTTTGATCCTTTATTTCATCCCTCATTCTGCACCATCACTATCGTAATTTTCCCCCTATTCCTCGCACCACCCGATGAAATTTACTATTCTTTGTCATTTATTTGTAAATACTATTGAATATTTTTTGCTCATTACTGGTTACGTTGCTTAATACCATTGCCAATCATGTTATTGTGAGTCCTCTGTAATTGGCCTCGTGTTGTTTTTGGACTGGATTACATAAATAAATAAATAATCATTAAAGTGCAATTAAGGCTAATGAAAAGGGTTGTAAACACTTCTGACTATCTATTTTAAAGTCTTAAGGCCGTTTTACACGGTACACGGAATTGCGCAATCTGACGTACGTGCGAAGGCGCAATCAAAATTGCGTCGTGTAAAGCGGTGAATTGCTAGAACACATGCGTGGATGCGAGACGGCAAAATAGCCCCTGTTCTAATTTCGTCCATGCATTCGCGTAATTCCACGCCATTTTAGAAATTAATGCAGCTCTAACCTGCGCTATTCCGTGCCTCGTGTAAAACGGCCTTTATGCACACCCAAAAATCACTGCCGCGTTAAGGAATATGCTTATCGAATATTCCCAGGTCCCGATCAATACCTATTATGGTGTACTCAAGGGAAGAGTTCAATGAGGGGTGGAAGAGGTTCTGAAAGTGTTTGATATGAATAATCTTGAACCCGAGAGGTATTCCTTTGAAGAGTTCTGGATTCTCGGTGGGAAAAATGAAAAATGCGAGTTCTTTTTTATCGCACAGAGCGGGACTTGGAGAGGGCATTGAAGGGTAAGCGGCTGGCACTCCTGGAGTGGAGCGAGTCCATATTTCCATAGCACAGTCACCCACACACGGGGAACTAGCGGCGAAACACCACTACGAATCTCGGCGCGGGACTTGGGTCATAAACCGGAACGCTTCTGGTGCGATATCGCTTCACTGGGTTGGCGAGGAGTATCACTTCACTTCACACGATAGCACTATCTCGGGGAAAATAAAAATATCACGAAACACAATGGAAACGACAAAAAAATCCACGAGTTAAAAGAAAACTTACTTCACACCTTTAGTATCAACACAAATTGGATCACTATAAGTGAAATATAGATATGAAAATATGAAATAAATAGAAAAAAAACTATGTTGAGACGACATGAATGCCGAAAATACGTGAAGTATTTTTCACTTGAGCAGGTTAACCACAGCGAATAACCGAGACAGGGACATTCAGCTTTCGGAGCGGCAACTTTCACTCCACTTGCACTGTGCCAGCAGCCAAACTAGGACTTGGGTTTGGGGATAGATTGATCAAATTGAATTGCAGAGAACACCGGGCAGTAAAACACGAAATTCGGCTTCATAGCATGATTTTATTGTGTATTTATTGCGGAAAGATAAAACATCTAGATTTTAAGGAGGCCAAATTAAAAATAAAGCATTGAATTACTGTATTTGAAACTTGTATGACTGGTGTGATATGAACATCTATTTTTTTATTATGGTTCTGGGGATGGTCTATCCCCTCATCACCTCTAAATAGTTGTGCCACCGTGCTATCTAGGGTTATAAAAAACTGGATTTTCCACCTAGCAACTAAATTCAAGCCCTTATAATCTAAGTTAAGAGATAACCACGGTTATAGCAGAAAGGACTGCAAAAGAGAGGCCCCAGTACGTCCCGCTGTACCTAAATTTATAATGCCACTTCGCTCACTTTTTCATCGGTGTTCAAAAGAGCCCGCACGGCAGATAATTAGTACCCCATGTTCGCAATGGGATATTTTATTTCGCGGGGAATAACATTATAAGTAACGAATTCGACAGTTTTATAATTTTGAACTTTATTTCGGTTGAAAGCCTTAATTTTAGTTCATTTCAATTTTTGATCTCAATACCGTCAGCCGCGATGGAATCAACCCCTAGAAATGCGCGGTGGGCGGCAGCATATTTGGTAGCCCACTGCGGTGAAAATATGAGACAATAAGCAGCACACCTTCCTAGTGATAGAGACGGTAAAGCCGCCAGCAGAGAAAAACTGAAGGGAAACTGATAAGATGATGTCAATGACTCAGGCAGTTCGAAAATATGTAAAGACATGAGTTCCCGGGAGCGCAGAGCTTGATATAAAATTAACCGTTCCAGCCACACAACAAATGCCTTAAAACACTAATATCTATGGACGTAAATACACAAGCATACACAAACTCAATACGAGATAGGATTTTTCACCAAAAAACTCAAGCTATCGACTTTTAAGTTGAAATTTAATTAATAGCTTCAGGCTTTGAAAAATGGTACTTTCTCAAAGTAAAATTAAACAAATTTTCGAATGGTAGCGATTCGTATTTAAAAATTATTAACAGTTAATCGTTTAATTAAAGAATAGATGAATATCTCCTCCAATCCCATACGAAATAAATAATTGAAACCCAGATTGTGATTTTTAAGGCTTAGTTAAATATGCACAGTTGCCCCCGTCCGAATGAAAAATGTTCTCCACATTATCCCATAAATCATGCTTCATACCCATAACCAAGAGGCAGGTTTAAAGTAGCACTTAAATGCTTCTAAAGGCGGAATGCATGCTATGGTTTGCCGATCTCCCACTCCATACGCACAATATACCAAAACGGATCCGTTATTTTCCACGGAATCGAAATGGGCCATCTAGAATCAGCGTCAGACCAGCGCACAGTTGGGGACGCGAAGTGCATTGAGAAGGAAACGGCTCAACTGTCTCCCGGAATGAGTCGAATGAAGGAAGTAGGAAAGAGCGCAATCCAAACGGCTTATCCCATCGGAAAGAGGCCTTAGAAATGGTCCCCGGGCGACGGCGGCTCGCCCAGCGGGGAAGCCTTGAGTTAGTGCGTTCAGACCCCCGCGGACTCTCAAGGAGATCCCTCGAGACACTGGTCTGGGGTCCGGCCGCAGGAGGCCGCCGCCGGCCAGAGCCATCTACCGCAGCGGCTGCGAAGACAAGGCCTCGGGCATCCGGGGCGGGGAAGAGGGGCGGAGATCGCGAATGGGACGGACAAATGGATTTAATCGGATGAAATGGAAACGGCGAAGGAGAGGCATATGCATGGTAGAAGTTTGGGTTTTTACGTTGGCGGGGCCTGCAATGAAAAAGACCCCGCAGCGAAACGAGGGGTAATCTATAGCCCGTAAGTGTTGTTGGAAAATTTGTATAAATTAGCCTCCGAGAACTGCATTTTTATTATAAGGGCTAAAATTTATTTAACCTTTTAATGGCTCCCCCTGGCCCCCCAGAACTCCGCCCATGGCTATTTTCACTACCCGTACGATAATCAAAGGCTGAATAAATTGGACTGAGAACCTAATATCAATAATATTTTCATGAAAATTTCAAAATACGATGAACCACATGGACCTAGACAATATATTGAAGAATGCACTTGAAATCCCACACCTTTAGACTGTTATGGCAGCACTGAGAAATTAAATACATGCAATTTTCATGAATCCTTCAAAATGTGATCTTCTAATTTTTCTCCACCGACAGATGGCCGCAAAAATAGGATCTCTGCACTATGTATTCAGTAAATAGCATTTTAAAGTTCACATATTTAGACTTCTGCGGCAGCACTTGTCTAAACATACTACGCCGGCGATTAATGTTGACGATTGCTAGACTACATTTTGACAAAAAATTTACAGAATTCGAGGTAGATCAAGGCACTGAAAGAATGGAATGACTTTGAACGCAGTCACGCACGCGGATGTAAAAATACACCTAGGATATATTGCGCATTGAAAAATTAATTTACCTTCGCCAGGACTTGAACTCTGATCTCCCGATAGACTGATTTCAATTGAGAGCGTCGTCTTAAAAGTCGGGAGGCCGACATGCGGATGGAAGGGATGTATACATTCACAAAAATATTTTGGCTCACCACATTTTCGAAAATATTTTGTTTTACCATCCAAGTTGTTGCATACTGAAATTGGTTTTCATTCTCACAGCAGCTAATTATAACCAACGGAAAATAAAATTCTTGTTATAATTCTCCTTACACGTACGATTCAAACGAAACGGCCAAGGCACTTTAGATTGCAGTGGGTGAAAGATGACATACATGGGGAACTCGAGCAATTAAGTATAGCGAATGTGAAGATTATAGGCAAACAGAATTTTATTGCAGAGGGCTTTGTTGGAGAAAATCAAACGCCCTCTAACGGTCCGGATGAGGAAAGAGAAGATCGCTTCACCTCTGGCGAGGAATTTGATCTGAGGGCCTTGGAGAAAAGAAATGGATGATTTATAGCCAGTCTCTCCGCTTCACCTTTAGCACATTTACACCCACTCCAGTGCCTCTTCTGCCGAACTTCGATGCTTTTAAAGGTAGAACGAACACTATTCGGGTATTAAGATGTTTCCATGGCATCGCAACGGATTCAAGATCATGGGGAATTTTGAAATCTGAAGAAGCGATATTACCATACGGTGGTTAGCAAAGAAGATGTTGGCGGATATCGCTATTTTAATTCTATCGCTCGTCGACTCTTTGTCAACAAACTACTGATTTTCGTAGGTCTACCCATTGTTATTCCCTGGAAACAACCTGTGATCGACCGATGGTAAATATACAACAGATTGTGTATGACCATTATTCGGCCTGATATCCACGGTGTATAGATATTAAATAATTAACCGTAAGTCAATATCGTACCAATTATTTGCAATGCAACGATTGTCTACCTATTGATTATTAACAGATCACAGATAGTGGACGGCAAAATATTAATCAATATCCTGCCAATTGACACCGATTCCAACTACTCTGCCGAATTCACTAAACTACCGATTGAGAATGGTTAACCGAATGCATGTTTGACATAAGTTTTGATATTCGACGTCAATATTCACGATCAAAAGCTATTACCGACCACCAATAACCAACGACAATCGAGATAAACCATGATTGGCGTCACCACTCAGAAGATGCATTCATCGAGAATAGACAATACTTTTTTGCGCCCACTATCAATTTCGAAGCCCGTTGACCACAACTAAACGTCAATTCTCGACACTTATAATATGTTCCCATAGTAAAAATCTCCAAAATTATGTAGTATGAGAGGTCTGAGCGGAATGAGAAAGATTCAACTCATACTGGAACTCAGACATTCGTTGCTCGGCCCTCTGTATCGTAATAATTCGCCTTTTGTTCCCAAATCAAGGTGGTCGCTCGCGTATCCATCCAAATTCCCATTTTCTTCCCACAATATGGAGTACAAACAGCTAGAAATTTCATTATAGGTTATTATCATAGGGAATGAGGTAGTACTAAATGCGTTTAAGTTTCTTCAGGGTAAACTACTAATGTAATCAATTTATATTACGATTTGAAATTACATTTACAGTTATGAGAAATATTTGAAAGAAAACAGTGCTGAAAATATTAGAAAATATGAAGAAACACTAAACTGATTCGGAATGCAACTTGCAATTACCCTTTACAAAAAACGCCCGTGATAGTTTGACCACATGAAGGTGTCGAAATGGCTCTCAGCGTAGTACAGGATGATCAAAATTTGAATAAACTTACAAGCGCAAGAGGATGATTCATACTGCCATAAAGCTTCCACACCAAGCTCCATTTATTTCCAGATTCATCTTTCATGACATTATCTGAACTTGCTCATTAATGAGAATCCGTCTTTCAAGGTATTACCACCCTAGGATCACCTAAATTCCGACTTTCAGACAAATAAATAAAACTGTCCGCCATTAACAATCAAAATTCACGAAACGGCAACCAAAGATGTTGGAAAGAAGGAGAATATGGCAGGATTCGTACTATCGACATAGGGTCCAAAAATTACTTTCAGCCTTCCAACCAACAACTCTGGATACATTCTCTAGATGGAGTAAGCCGCAGCGAAAAGTAATGAAATTATGGAAAAAGAGGTCTGAGAGAGGTCTGTGGTGCGAGGCAACGGAGAGAGAGGGAGAACGGAGGGATGGGTATTTGCAACCCTGCCGTTCTAACCCCTCCCGTATCCGAGTGATTTGCCTTCCGAAGCCAAACATTCGCGGATTAGATAGTCAATTGTTCGCGCGCGCGGGAGAATAACCCATTTTCCGATCCGTTGGCAGACGTAGGAAATAAAAGGAAACAAAAACCTATATTGACGACCTACGCCGTCATGTTACCCATTTTTTACCCTCGCACACAAGGAATGTATGAACAACTCCCGTTTCTTTTTTAATCGGGCCTTGAATCCCTATGTAACTATTGAATCCGTTTCAAAATCGGATTGTTTCAATACTTTAATCGGAGGGATATAATATCAAAATTGCTTTCTATCTGCTATATATCGGCGAGAATGAAGTCCTCTGAGAAAAAGAAAATGCTATCACAAAAGGAACAATATTTCAATTGCAAATGAAGGCAAGTATTACGGGTATAACTAAAAACTTCGTTGAAGAGGGACTAAGATTTAATTTAAAATTCAAATTCGTGAACATGAGTTATTTGTTAACAGGAAAATATTTCAAAGCGCTTTGGCATACATAGGGGCACTTTATTAGATTTCCACATGACTCCGATTCAGCTGAGCGTAATTTAAAACAAAGTAATATCCATTTAACCAATAGCCTATAAATCCACCACAAAGAACGTTTCGTAAATGAATTGTATCAAAGAACTTCAAATTCTCTTTCGGACACAGAGATACCATTACTGGAGAGTATAACTAAGCCTAATTGAAATATTGGGCCCTATCGAAATGCATGCAATACATATATTAAATGACGCTCATAAGTATGCATCAAATAACCTTTGTTGAAGAACCTCAAATTAAATAGCTGGATCTACACAATAAAAACTCTTTAACATTGCCTTGTGATGGCATTATCTTGCACTGTAGATAGAAAAAAATAATATGATGGCATAGGCGAAAGGAAGACGATAATGACGTGAAAACGAAAAGCTTCTTTCTGCCAATTAGGTACTCTTCTCTGAAGTTAAGTTAAATCCCGTACGGATAATTATGACCGCTACTATCAAAATCGAATGAATAAGTTCTATATTAGAATCATCGTGACATAGAAGGGATAAAACTAAGGCCATATGGTCTATATTTTTAGCGTAGATATAGGATATAATCTTTCTAGATTAAATACGGAGGAGAGAGAAGTATAGATTGAGCGAATTTTGAGCGGGGAGGGGATGTTGAAGACAGTGTTCAAAACAGAGGGTAGCAAGTAGGGTAAACGAGGGAGAGGAAGAAGGAGAATAGGACTATTAGTTAGGGAGTTTCGAAAGGGAGTAAGTATTATTATAAGTTGAAGAGCGTCTATGAATGGAATGGATACTGCCAGAATACTTCTTAAATACCCCATGGAATCCTACCTCATTCGTTAGAATACAATGCTTCATTTAGGGTATCCTCATAAACTGTGGCGGCCAATAATATTACAATAAAAAAGGAGTAGCAAGGGGACATTCTACTGTCATAAAAAGCGTGACAATAAATACCGTTCTAATTCTATTTCGCTTAATGCAATCGTAATTAGCATTCAACTTTCTAAACGTTATACGCAAACAAGGTCCTTTCCAATTTATTTTGACTCCAAATAAAATTGGGATTTCTACCACAATTACCATCAACAAAGGGCACAAACTCTTACAATTAACACTTATTCATCGTGCACGATAACGTTAGGCACCATTACACGTAATACTTTAAAAAAGAACTAAAATATATCCGTTTAAATGAAACAATGCCTATATTAATGCTTTCGTCGTCAGAAAATTAGCAATATATATTAGAAGCATGGGAGAACAAGAAAATTGCATCTAAATTATCACCAGATAAATTTCAGGACTCCTCCAACATTTCACGGAACATTGATTTTCTCCCGGAATTTAGGCATGAATTATGCATTTTTGGTCGGGATTTCGATTATTTACGGCATAGATTTCACATTGGGACAATATATACGAGTCGAAGCGGTAACTTCCGACTACAGTCTCGAATACATTCATTAGCAGTCAAAAAGAATTTTACCGCATCAATAGGTAATGCATGAACTCCTACAGCTCACAACTTCGCCTGCATACACCGGTTTTGAAAAATGACCACCATCCCCCGGATTTGAACCGGGACCCACAGGGTGGGAAGCCAACACTAGCCGCCACACAATTTCAATCAACCCCCATAAATGAATTAACGCGCGTTAAACAGGGCACAGAACTCAACGACATCGATATGTCCTAGAGGAACCTAATCGACACCTGCTATCGGGAAGAATAAGAAATAAGTTAAACTGTCCGTCAAATGGGACACTAGGCTGCTGTACCGCTGGAGCCTTTTGATGAGAATGGTCCAATAGTTACTGCCCAAGGGCTCTTTTCCATCGCTCCCCGTCTTTCTTGTAGACTGTGCTTCAAATCCAGTCATTAAACCAAGTCTACCTGTCGGGGGATATAGTATACGAGTGATAAACTATAAAAATGGATTCCTCAGAACGATTTAACCCCCTGATAACCGTAACATTATTAAAATAAATTTTCCGCAAAACGTAATTCTATCTACCTTTGATAAATTGCATTCGTATTCATTTGCCCTGCTGAGCAATTTAGGGCGAAAGTACGTGTAATGGTGAACACTGAAAAGGGCTAAATCATTTAGAAAAATATTTCGTTCGCGCTCATTACCGCAAACATTACATTAAAAAATTAATTTAATTTTTCCGTCGACTAAATACCTTGAATTTTTCACTAAATTCCCAAACCCTTTCATTTGGCTACCTGTAGGTAAAGCGCAAGGCATGCATATTTGGCCAGACGGATGACGGTAAAGTATTTAGGTCACGCGCTAAAAGGCAAAAAACGTTATCAAAGGGCATTAAAATATTAATTTTGAAAGCTCCTATGATATGCGTAAAATACACCGAATTCCTATTGACGAAGTACAATAACATATTCAAAGCTCTATAATATACCCAAAAAAAATATACCACAATTCACATTTTTGTTTTATGAATTCGAAAATATTTTTCCTACCAATCAAAAACTTACTTCACTTAAAGGTATTCCAACGAGTACAGAACTGATTAAATAGAACAAATATTCATTTTAATTTCCTTTGAAGAATAGTCGGGATAAAGGTTTTGATTGTTCTTATAGTATTTAAAATTTTCAATTGTACCACGAACACTTCCCTGACAATGCACACCATAATAATAAAAATAATGAAAGCCTCACATCTTACGAGCACAAACATTTCTGCTCTCCATAAATTAAATCAGAGATTTTAAAAGGATCCTTTATAGTTAGAGGAAAAACTACTTCCCCTGAATTGTATTCAAAGATAGAATGCGTTGTTATTTATATAATCTATTGCATACAGCAAAAACATGAATAAGTTAATAAATTTCCCCCGTTATTCACTGGAGGATAATTATCAAACTTAGCTCCTTTCATTACAATATTCATAGAAAGGCCCTTATAAGTACCACACAATCTATTTCACTAATTAACTCGGTATCTAAATATTCGGTGTGAGAGAATAACTAGTCTAAATCAGTACAACCTATCGAAGGATGCACGAGCAATGACCGTAAACATATTTATCTTACAAATTCTCAGAAATATTTAAAAGCAATGAATATCAAATATATACATATCCCCTTTTCGATGACATTAAAATGGAAATATTGAAACCAATATAATTCTTCGACAGCCGAAATAATATTTCTCAGCGAGGTCAAGGTAGCATGATGAGTTGGAATAGGTGCGACCAAGACCATGCCTAAGGTGTGTGTACCAAAGGAAAGAGACGCAAAATTAAACATCTAAACTCATTGCTTTGCTTGGTTGACCGAATTATCATATAACCTTGCAGCCATTATTAATCGTTCACGCGACATTTAAGATAAGTCTTAAAAGAATGAGATAAGTGACTCGGTAGAATATTTTGACAATCCCCAATGACTTTCACAATACCCTAAAGAAAAAAGATCTTCCATTTCTCAGGTGTTAATTAATCACTTCAGGCGTGACACAAAATCTCAAGACTTTCATGGTAACGAAAGTAAAAGTGAAAATGTCTCAAACATCTGGCATTTATCAATTGGAGCCAATGTTTGACGCAGTGTCAGGAAGAATAAGATCCAAAAAAGCCACCCGATTCATTGCGTTAATCATCAGGAAGGAATAGAGATATGCATTATATTCCTAATAATAATGATTGAATTTAAGAAAATAGATTTTCGGTGAAATGAACGCGTACGATATAGGCAACCAAAACCCAAACTTCGTTAGCACAACGACCATAGGCTGATTGTTAACCTTTTAGGTAAATTGATAGAAAATTGAGAGGGTTTTAACATGAGAAAGCTTTATAAAACGGAAGAATTGTTTTAGCGTTAAAATATGGGCCGACAGGAGAATTGTGCTGAAAACTCCATCAAGCCATTCATTAAATCGCTGACTCAAGATGATGATGATGAGCTAGAATTATTCAAATTTCTGTTCTTCATTAAATATTTAAGTATCGGAGCTACACGCAACGACGCCTAAGTAAACGAGCGGCCGAAAAAAACTATGACTAAAGCATGCTTTAGCAGCGCGATGCAGTGGAATTTTTTCATATTGAAATGAATAATTGCCGGTTATTACGTTGTGGATATAGTCGTGGAAAATAACAAGTATTTATTCTGATGAAAATGCACTAAAATGCTAACCAAACGGAATCAAGCCTAAAACAACTAACAATTTGCTTATCTCCGTGGAGTGCGCGGAATAGAACATTATTTCGTCAAAATTCTACTTATTATCAGACAAAACTTGAATCAATTTGTACCAGAGGATTTGAAAACATTTTCTACCCAACGCATGGTGAGAATTCGTCACGAAGGTATCTTCCGCCAGCCTGGAATCATTCCCGAACCTGGGGTTGATGCCCAGACTTCAAGCTTGAATAAGAACTTTCAGTGTTTTAAGTTCCTAGAGGGGTACTTTTTACTTTCTTCGACTTATAGCCAACTTTTTAATAACTGGAAATAAGGATTAGTAACCGGATACAGAGATATACCGGTATTTCAGCGGTCTGAGTGTCAGAACTAAATAAATTACGATAACATAAATCCCAATTTCTATACAACCTAAGCCACCAAATACTTCCGTCAATTCTAGTATACTTGGCTACGTTCTAAGATCGCCACAACAGATAGTCCTTGCCGTTGCACAAACACAAATAAAACATCTGAATGATATCAAAGCATAAGTGACCTCTTAAATGTCCCGTAGTTGGATTAACAACGTTGAAATATCATTAATAAATAATGATGGACAAATTGCCAATTGAAATCTTTGCGAAAAATGAAAGTCACATCAACGAGTTTAATTACATGTTTTCAAGGCGATGATGACTAAAAAAAAGGTCATTCAGTCAATCAGCCACAATCATAATCAACCACATTATCTCAAATTAGTGGTTTTGCAAAGAAAAGTAATTCAACATAATTCATCCTCATAAAAATCCTCGACAAAAAAAGACAGGAAGGATATCAATTTCACTTCAAGATTTAGGCTTTATCATGGTTTTTCAAAATACCCCATACACTGCAAATAATAAAGGATATTTACGTATGTATAATCTACGTATAATTTACGTAAAAACACTATAAAACCAAGAACATTCAGACGCCAGACGAGATATCCAACGTAATCGTCCAAAAATATTTCAAACAAAAATTCCACTCTATCCAATGCATATAGGCCTCATATATTACTATCTTTACGAACGGAAAATAAGTCTTTCAGAGGAAATGCAGAAACCGCTAATTTCGGATGCCACTTAAAATTAATACCAAGGAGCATAAGAAAACTGTATTCTTATTCTCCGCCGATAGCGAATGTTTCACTAGAAAATACCACACATCTGTGTCTATGCTCACACCATCATCTTTGACTTTCCGCCGACTACGCCTACAATCCTTAACATAAAAGATACCTCCGGAGCATTTATTAAGAATACTGGCTGAAAACCACTTAGGAAATCTGGTTTTTAAACTATGTACTTTTCGTTAATTCGATGGGTCAATAGCAGACTCAATAGACGCGGATGATCAGCTCTTTTAAGAACGCGGTCGTTCCTTACAGTGCACACGAAAAATTTCCTAATAACAATCGATAGATATAATTCGTACTCAAAATGCGTACTGAAACACCATCTCATTTTCAGAAATTAGGTATACTCGAGAATGTGGAAGGGAAACCTTCCGATTTATAGTACTCAGCTCCGAAGGACTCTGCAACACAAACCTCACGCTAAATATAATGATTGAATTGGATCTAGGAATATGGGCGAAAAGGGTACTTCACGGATTTCCACATTGAAATACCTAAAAGTAACACGTTTTCACAAGTTTTACGAACCTGCTTCACACAGATAAGGGTAGGCCTCGTATACAAAACAAGAATAAATTATTATTTCCTTCATAGGTAATTGTGAGGATTAGAAAAATTATAATTTAGAAAGGTGGAAATTATCCTCCAATTGAAGAGATCTGAATTATTCCAAGTAATATACGCAATAGGGAAAAAAGGTACTTGGTATGGTTTCACTTCGATTTCGCCACCAATCCTGAGGCTGAAAAATGTAAGGCATATTTTATGAATCTTAACTCAAAACCAGGAAATAGTCTTTCTTCTAAGAACTACGAAATATATCACGCAAGGTAGACATTTCGTACCCCAACAAATAGAAATACAGATTTTTTTGCGAAATCAATAAAATGAGTAAAGGAAAGACGTTTTGCATTTCTTTGAATTTTCACGATTCCAATATAACGAAATATCACAAATAAAACCGTAAAGGAAACGCGTTTATTTTCCTAAGGAAAGATATAGGCCATTATGCTCGACTCTTTCGAAAAGAACTAAATGCCAATGACGTCGCTATACACTGCAAGATCTATCGAAAGACAACATTTACACGATGGATACATATTCCATATACACCTCAGACATTACATTGAGGACTGTGGTTTACCTCTCGAAAGATGGACTAAAAGAACTTAATTTCTTGTTTCTTCGTTTCGTAAGGCAAGATTTTCCGGGAAATGACAAGGAACTTCTAAGAATGTAAGGATCAACTCGTACAAAGGTGACAAATTAATAGAATATATAGTGTACATAGATGCTCAATTCGGAGGGGTTTCAGGCTCCCATCCTCACAATCGTCCTTAAAGGGACTACTAACAGCAATTCTAAATTTTGGCATTGCCCAAGGTTGACCCTTTCGAAATAAGGACACCATCAGGCCTTATATACTAAAATACATAAGCGGATACTAACATAGGTACGTGACGGAATTTGACTGTTTGCCCCCACGCACAATTCATTGAAATAATTATTAGAATTTGTATAATACTTTCTTCATTTTCCTGATTTCTGAGGGGGGTAAACCCCCCATAAACGCCCAGGAAACAAAACGCCTGGCTTCCTTTCATAAGTAGGACATGAGTAGCGTGGTGTCAAATATAAATATATAAGAACACAGCATTCCGCTGTCACAAAATGTATGTAAAAACACTAATAAGGTTGAAAATTACGCTTTTGCTAAACTCTTTTCAAAGAAAAAACACCGCGTTCTGCAGCCGCTTAGTAAGATGGGCACGATTCTATCGTAGAAAACTAAAGACGAGGGAAAATGACGTTTATGTTCGACTTTTAAGGGTAGTGATCAAACGGGCATCAAACACTCACCATCTTTCGCAGCGTGGGAAGTTGGGAAGAGAGAAGATATGATGAGCAGGAGAACGGCCAGCAGGGGAAAACTCCATCGCTTGTGGCGGGAGCCAGGCGCTCTCTTCGCCGACCACATTTGACCACAACGGCCGCCCAGTCGGAAGACACTCCTCTTATGCACTAACAGACCACACGATCCACTCGAAGCCATCATTTCTTCTTATCCTTCGAATGTGTAAATACTGGTCTAAGTTTCACAACCACACGATGCGAAGTGAGCAGTTAGACGTGTAGGCACGGATATTCGACACAAATGCCTTGAGTTTCGCACAGATCTCCGCCCGAGAAAGACCTTAGCCTTGCAGCGATGGATAACCTCCTACCGGCGAGGACTTGAGAACTTGGAGGCGTGAGTATACACTCTTACACACTCTTTCGACTATGTCACCCATATCGTGGCAGTGATTTTATTCTCATCATATAAACACACGCAATATGGTTTGTTTCGTGAACGACAAAATTTAAATGCGACTTTTTGACGTTTTTGCAACGCAATTCCTTGTTCTACCTCAGTTGAGGGCTCAGGTATTAATGAGTACGTCTGTCTACGATGAGTACTATATGTACACCCAGGAATTGTGTACCACAATAGCTCTTGATTGAGACTTAGCCTTTCTGGTGATCGTGCAGTGGCCAAGAGAATTATGAGATGCTAACTCCAAGCCGGGTCCTCAAAAAGGGGTCACTATGAACAATTTCTTCAACCTTATTCTCCACGTAAAATTACAAACTCTTTCAATATCCTATGAGCATTAACCACAGCTCTGTTTACACGATTCTTAACCTCTAACAACCATAAAATACTTAACAATGGATGTAACTTGGCAATATTTACAAAATTTTAGTAGAATCTACCTGATAACGGTCGCATTACAATTAGTGAAAAACACGAAAAAACACTACTATACTCCACGTAGAGACGTATATTTTCATGAATTTATAATTTTTCCCGTTGGTTTCACTAGTTCATGTCAAATTTGGAATCAAACACTAAAATTGAGGAGGTGGATATTTTACTGTAAGACGAGAATATTCTTAAAAATGTAAGTTGAAGCACCTAAGATTGATTACTCCAGCACACTCCTGGGTTTATAAATCATCATCAGAAAAATTTGATTTCTCTGGTCCACTAGCAGAAAGGATTGGTTAAAAATCTAATTTCAAAAACCACACGGAACACACGTAGATGAGTGAGACGAATGGAAAACGAAGGTTCCCACCCCCTGCGAAAAACTTCTTATCCTCCAACTTCTAATTTCACACTTTCCTGACTTTCACAATGGCTTCACACCTTAGGATGGCCCTCCCATTCCTCGGCCCATTCAGATGATAATAATAAAAAGAAAGAAAATCCTCTTTGGCCACTTCTGGCTGGTGGGGAGGATTATATATTTTCCTCCCTTTTCTTTTATTTACTGCCCTCTTCCGGGATATGCCTCCCCACACCTTCCTTCCTTCCTAAAGGGAATTCTTAAAAACACTGAGAGAGAGCGCACAGTGAGCAAAGGTTGAGAATCTCACCACTCGACGGGTCCGAAAAAGGTCACTATAAAACGAACGTTCCACAAAATCCGAGATCACCAAATACGCTAGAACCACAATAACTGAACATTTTCCTCCGACCCAACCGTTTGCGGATGCAATGAGGGGCGGTTACTTAATTCCACGGGGGCATGAGTTGATGCCGGCGAATACCTCTGCAGATGGTGCGCTGAACTCTTTATTCTTCTCCGATGAGATCACAAAAATCCCTACGAACCTCCTCATGAACGGCGGCCGAAGTGGATGCTGCGATGAATCTCCCTGGAGCTAGGAATCGCGCTTCTTTCGAGGATTCGCTTCCGAAATGTGTGTTCCTGACACGAGCGAGCGGTTGGTCGGAATATACGTTCTCGCAAGCGCGGGGGCACCTCCCGGTTCCTCCCTGCGGAGCGTACGCAAGAGAGGCCGGCGCGGCGGAGGAAAGGGTTAGATGCGGTCCGAATTATCCTCACAACACTCCACCCAAATCCTTCTCAACTAAACCACGGTGGTCCCACGAGGCTAACATGTATCCGTCCATACATCCATGACGACAGTTACAGTAGTATAACACACTGACACAGTAAACACGAGAAATTCCACGGAACAGGGACGCAAGAAATAACCACAGGTCAGACGAGGGTGTTACACTGCGCAGATGTTGACACAACTAGCCGGTTATAGCGAAACACAACGATATATTGGAACACTGTTTTCGAGGAAAAGATGGGAAGCAAAAACTGCAGTCCCCGAGGTTGGCGGGAGGAGTGTTTAAAATGGGCCAATGGAGAAATGAGCAAAGGTAGGAAGGATGAAATTGGGCAGGGGTAATAGTTCACTACACTCGCGAGGAATGCACTAAGAACGTCGTATGCACGCGTTGAAGAGGAAAAAAAATGGGGCAAAAAACAGACAGTTCCCGCGATATATATTCTTCTAAACTCTCCCTTTAACCCGGCACGTTCGCTGTCCCGTCGAAGACTGCATACGGACGGTTCCCTTGAAAACAGGCGGCTCTGCCCCTCCTTATCACGCCCTGAGCGCCGCGGTGCGGGCGAAGCGGGAACCTCCGAGATGGGGTCGAGGGGTAACGGGAAAGGGTGGGAGGTTGTCAGGGGCGCAAGAGAAGGAGGAGGAGGGGGAGGCTTAAAGGATAAAGGGTAAGGGGGAATGGGGGGCTCAGGGAACAGTAGGGGTACTTGCTGAAGTGGGGGAGGTTGCAATGGGAGGGGGAACGAAGGGAGGGGAGGAGAGGTCAGGGTAATTCCACGGTTGGAGGGGCAACAGGAGAGGTTGTGGACAAATTTCAATATCGTATTTCGGTATAAATTTTGTTTTAAAACGCATCGCAGGAACCGTGAGATTTCCAATCCGTGAAATGTTGCACGACCGCACGTAACCTAGTAACGTTGTAACACAGTGGTATGAGAATGCTTACTGCACAAAAGTTAATATTCCCCACAAAAAGTTGGAAAATATTGCACTTACACGAAGTGCTTTTCATTGACTGACTATACGTTGCCTACTAAAACGGCTAATTGAGTTATTTCCCCTTAAAGCACAGAAATGAAATACGGCGTCGTCTAAGGTTGTGTATTGTGCAAATTTCAATATCGCATTTCTGCATTCGTATCGTTTTAAAAACACGAGGCAATGCTCGAACGTGATTATTTGCCATTGCGTGAAATGCACGACCGCATGTAACGACGTAACACAGAGGACTGCGATTCAATTTCTTACTGCATTGAAGGTTATCTGTCCTACATGGTCAAATGGAAAATATCGCATTTACACGAGATATTTTCTTTATTACCTGATAATACGTTACCTACGAAAATGGCAATTTAATGGTTACATTTACTGTACAGTAATGACAGAGAAGCTAAGGTTGTGTACTTTGCAAATTTCAATATCGCAATTTTTTTATCACGAAGCACCGCACGAGCCATGAGATCTCCCATCACGTTAAATATTGTAAGATCGCAGGTAACTTAACGTCGTAACAAATTGGACTGCAAATGCTTACTGCACAAAAGGTAATATGTCCTGCATGTTCAATTGCTAATTAGTATATTAACTTGAGGAGGTTTTTTTTAATTATCTGATTATACGGATACCTTCTAAAATTGCTAATTAACGGTTTGGCTCAAAATACAAAAAAATTGTCGCCTACTACAGAGACGGTGTCAGTTAAGGTTGTGTTCTGTACAAATTTCAATATCGTATTTATGCATAAAATGTGAATTGAAAACAAAGCATCGCTGTTACTATGAGATCTACCATTTCGCAAAATGCTGTATGATCGAATGTAACGTCATAGCGTGATACCTCGTGGACCACCATCCATTCGCTTACTACAACATTAGTTTTCTGGCCTTCATGTTCCAATTTTTATAGATATTAGAGAGAGGAATATTTGATTATCACGAGGTATTTTGAAAATGAGTACTTGATATGCACAACTCAGAAAACAGCTACCTTAGGTTCAAGTTCAGACCGAAGAAATTATTTTAAAAAAAATTATTATTCACAACTCAGATGGGGTCAGCAATTTGTTCAGTCGTAATTCTTCAAACTGTCATGATTATTAGGGACGGAAATATATGCATAACTACAACGCAATTCTTAGATTACCTGCGTCCGTACGGACTTCGGAAAGTAGTAATTTAGCAAACATCCTTTTGCACAGGTACTCCTGAGATCAAAACAATGAAAGACCCATCGAAAATGGCCATGGTATGGGAGACAAAATTGGTTGTATAAAAAAGTTAGCCATAATAGGGTAGTTTCTTCATCAAAGAAAACGAAAGGTATCGATTGCGATTCGTTACCTACCATTAGTGTGTTCATTATATACAAATTATTTGGTTTTAGAAATCCCAGTTTAGACGAATGGCAAGGGTCAATTTTATCCTCATTTGAAAAAGGCCAGATTGGTGCCCATGCGATGCCACTCCACGTGACGTCACAGGGACCTAGTTTCTATACGAGTAGGTAGGGGTTTTACATTGTTTGAGATTACCAATGCATGCATGAGGCACAGCGCTCAGGGAAACATGCCTTAATAATCACCTATTAAAACTGCCTATTGTCGGAAAGTTTCCTTCGTTTGATAAGTTATTAATAATCCTTTTTTAAGCCAAGCGCTAACTGCCAGCAGGATAATCTGCTACCTGCTAGCAGCCAGCACCGCAGTGGCGCACAATATCCTCGCCTTAAGGTCACTTCAATCGGCGACAGCGGGAACCAGAATGACGTCACACGGGCTTTTCCCGGCATTCATACTTAGCCGACTTCGCGCGCTTGAAATTTTTCACTTTTCAAATAATCGCGAAAAGTATATATCGTCATTCATAAATCTAAAAGCGTGAAATGCGAACTCATGGAGTAATAATCTTTCGATTTAAGCAATAAAAAATAAAAGGAAACCACCCTATTCACTTTATTTCACTGTGTTGAATTTCCGCTTTATAACCTGAATCAGTTGAGCTTGATATCTGAGTACATTTAATGCGTTTTTATTTGTTGCTGTTGTTATTACTTGTTGCACTTTATTATTTCATCCTTTGGTTTTCCAAAATCCAAACGCTCGTTAGCCAATCCAATGAATGCAAGCCGGCCTCGGTGGCGGCGGGTAAAGTCCTCGCCTGACAAACAGAAAGTCGCGGGTTAGACTCCCGCCTGGGTAAGTTACCCCAATCCAGGGCATGGTTTTTGTGTACGCTAAATTGTTAACATGTCTATAACCCCGATGTAAAAGGCCGTATAAAGTTGCTTTCACTAGCATTAAAAGAAATAAAAATTAAAAAAGAATAAAAAGCAGTTTTTGAGACAGTTTTTGGATTTAATGCAAGGCTGCGTGACTCCAATGAAAGGATTGTTGACTCTTTATGAAAGGAAATAATAGTCCAAAAAGCTATCAAAAATTGATAGCGTGGAATATATCAACTTAAATTACTTCATGCGAGGACATTAAGATACATGAACGTGCTGGTGTGAAGTTTGCCGAAAATATATCTCCTATCACATCAATCCGTTGCGAATGGCACAAAAGTCGAGAGACTAGGGGACGGAGCAGCCAAAGCGTTGGTCCTCGTCTTCCTTTCCAATGCCGCGTGAAAGGGCTTCTTCCCTTGAGCGGGAGCGCCTTTCTTGCCGTGCTTCTTTGACTCGCTTTGCGGCACCTATAAACGAAACTCTACCGCTCAGTAAAACGTAAAATCCCTCCCAGTCGATTGAAGGCTTCAAACGGTTTTACCCCACCCACTTCATTCCGTGGAAGTAATTAACATTTGTGGCGGCTGTGAGAGATTTTTGGCGTGGTGCACTGGGAATTGCCTATTAACCATCAAAGACTATGGGGACACAGGAATTTACTCCCATGGCTCCCGTCCCTTGTATCAATACAGATATTATTACCATAGGCCAAGACGAAAGAAAGTTACGTCCTCTTGTCACTAGAAGACTTCGCTGATATTCTGAAAATTCCCTTTCAAAACGATATTGCACATATTTTTATTCCAAACGCTTTACTACAAGATTTTCAAAAATTAAAGTAAAAACAAATCATTCACTTTAACGGAAATTTCTTAGTTGTGCTGTTGCCTTTTCGCTTAAATATATCAGAAAAATCTTTGCAATTATATTTTTACTTTATGAAAAGACATTCCTTAGTTATTTTATCGCCTTTTCCATTAAATATACCAGAGAAATGATTGCGTCTTATCGAGGAATAAGTAACATTAACTACCAGACTTTTGGTACTCCAGCAAGGGAGTATAGGTAGATGCCTTCATTTTTTGTCAGGCAAAAAATAGATAAAAATTCACTACCAGTATTGCCTTCAAATGATTTTACGTCAAATGTTTACTCTACTTTCCCTAAAAATTAAGGTTGGTACTAATTTCAATTTAAATCCAATAATAGGTTAATGAATACAATTATAAAAAGAAACATATTAATTAAAGCATTCTACTGAGTTAGCTATCCATGGAGTATTAAGAAGAATTTTGGCCGTCTCTATTTCCTTATGGACTTCTCTCTTCAAAGCACAGTAAGTCTCACTCCCTTTCATTTTATCTAAGAATCCTATTCTATCCCTTCCTCTCCCTCCTTTACCGAACATTCTACCCTCCAAAACTGTCTTCAACATCCCCTCCTCGCTCAGTACTCGCAGTATCCATACCTTCTGTCTACTCCATATCTCAAGTCGAAGCTTCCTCTCATCACCCAGGGCTACAGTCCAGATCAGACTTTTAACTAGCTGTTTAAAAGACTTATTTTAATTAATTTTTCATAACTGCTGTTATTCCTCTCCATTCGATCCTGCAAATATAACAATTATTTATTCCAAAAATTTGCCACCGAACTGTACCGCCGAGCACATGAAACATATCAATATGGCCCGAAAAAAACGTCTTCAGTTAATCTTGCACAAGTGCACAGGCTCTACCTCCCTCAATACTAAACTACGTACCTGGGAATCAATTTAGTTTCTTTCCCAGACTTTTTTGCTGCAAAGGGAGCGTAGTCTCAGCCCTAAATGAACGAAGTATCATTAGACTTAAAGCCCAACCATTGTGCCATACCCATTTTAGTAATCTACAAAGATTCTAGATACAATTTATCAGGAATGTATCCGGACTCTAAATATTCATATGCTGTACGTTGGTAGCGGATTGGATAGATAAAGTATCTTTCCTATGCATCTGTATTTATCTACAGCATGCAAATTTCTGCATATCATTACAACTCTCCCCACGCCTGGATTATTCATAACAATATTCAGGAACGCATCGAATAAGCGCTGGATTGTTGAGAGCTGCAGGACTGCTTTTTTCCGACCGTAGAAGATGGATGTCCGATACCAATTTGAAATGAGAATGCTATTAAAGTTTTATGAGTTCTTAACTTAAATTAAATTTTAAATTAATTATTCTAATGATTTGAAAATTTCAATTATATTATTTCAGTTGTGGAAAACATATTTTAAAGGTTTTTTTACGATTATTTCTCAAGCTGGCTGGAAAAAATATATATAAACCTTAAATTTACTTATTTCATTTTAGTTATTACAAGTTTCTCTTTCAGAAAAGGGTCTTTACACTGTAAACGGTTTTTTTTACCGTTAGCTTTAAATTTAATAAGTTTTTTTGTAACTTTCCACACATTGCTTCTTCTAGAGGCATGCTGCTACCGATTTCAAGTTGGGATACATTTTCGATAAAATAGGATAATTGAATGATGTTTTTTTAGATTTAACAGTAAGAGTGCAAGCGTTTTTTTATTCATAACGTGATCTGAGACGGGAAATTTCCAAATATTTCATTTAACGGCAATGCTGTCCTCAAAAAGACACGGAAAAGTGGAAGCTGAACCGACAACGATAGCTATTTTCCCTATTTTCACTCAAACCCAATTCAACTCCGACGTCCTTTATGCTACAAATGCATTAAGGATCTCAGCCGAGCAAATAATTCAATGTTTTGTGCTGTTTTTTTTTCAAGTTTAGGATTCCGCTCTTGATTGCACAAGCGGCAAGGGATGCATTCGCAATTGGGAATGGGGGTTTGGTTTCAATCAGAATGGTCAAATGCAACTGACCGTCGACCGAGGTACGTACTTTAAAGTTTGGTCAAATGCCCATTTTCCGTCGCGAAACGAAATATTCCATTTCTGATTCATTGCCCCGACGAGGCTACAGCCCAATTTCACGAGGTTGAGTGCATAAATCAAAACAAGCTCAAAGTGGGTTGAAGGCAGGAAATCCATCTCTAGCGATTTAGCCGAGGCACGACCAGACGTACCAACTTTATGGTGCATTTCATTCGGAATTCGACCGCGGGTTTTCGCTTCATTTGGAAGAAATATTACACATTTTTTTTCAATTCACATCCAGACCCAATTTTTGTAAATCCATCCAATCGCATTTAAGAGAAAGAATGCTATCCATTTTACTTTTCATATCCATTTACAACTCTGAATCTCTTCTTTCACAAAAAGGAGAAAGAATTTCATCAGTCTGCTAAAGTAGCTGAGGGAAATTGATTGATTTTTTCCTTAATGAATATTGAGAATACCCTTCAGAAATATGTGTTTCAGCAGTGATTACATAGATGAAAGTTTCATAATACATGTAAAAGATATTCAGGAAAGGAAATAATAGACATTATCAACAATTTTTGACAAGCTTACAAAATTAGTCTTATAGAAAATTTCAAGTAAACTATAAAATTACATAAAATTTTATTAGGCAGTACGTATATTGTACCTACTAAGCCTTTGTTGACTGGAATTCATTTGAAACTGGTCATAGGGTAAATGTGAAGTTGACTAATTAGGGGATTCCAAAATGATATGCCTTTAGTTCTCAATAGAAGTGACATAGTGTGGACTTTACATTGTTTTAAACCATTTTTTATTTCAATCAGTAACCAATAATCAGGTGCTATTGTCTAAAATTGAAAATAGCAATTGATAATAATAATAATAATAATAATGAAATTGAGAGATTAAAGGAGAAATGATATCATTATTACAGTCCAAACATTTCTAATACTACAATTTTTTTTAAATAATCAACTTCTTTACGTTGATATTATGCATGGGATTCCATGGTGTAAAATAAATATTAAGGACAGGACACACCAGCATAAGACCCAGTGTCATGTTAAGCAATCATGTTATTAAAAGTTTTCTGGAACAGTGCTTATACTAGTGTTGTGCCCAAAGACATTCGGATTGGCATTTCCCAAAATAATCTGCTGACGATCACGCTAATAAATCAATGTTCGATATGGACCCAAAGACAATTGTGTGCCTTCAACTGATCGTGTAGCAATAGGGTGGTTTCCTTTTATTTTTTTATTGCCTAAATCGAAAGATTATAACTCCTGGAGTACGCTTTTCACACTTTTAGATTTTTAAATTACGATAACTATTTTTCGCGATTAAATGAAAAGTGAAAATTTTCAAGCGCTCGAAAACGCGACGGCTAAGTATGAATGCCGGGAAAAGATCGTGTGACGTCATTCTGGTTCCCGTTGCCTCAGGTGAGGTGACCTTGGGGCGCAGGCCGCAAGCAGGTAGCAGAGTATCCTGCTAGCAAGTAGCAGAGTATCCTGCTAGCAGGTAGCGCTTGGCTTAGTTATGGATTATTAATACCTTATCAAACGAAGGAAACTTTACGACCTTAGCCATTTTTAATAGGTGATTAATTAGATATGTTTCCCTGAGCTCTGTGCCTCATGCATGCATTGGTAATCCCAGACGATGAAAAACTCCTAGCTAATCGTATAGAAACTAGGTCCCTGTGACGTCACGTGGAGTGGCATCGCATGGGCGCCAATGTGGCTTTTTTCAAATGCGGTAAAAATTGACCATCGCCATTCGTTTAAACTGGGACTTCTGAAACGAAATAATTTGTGTATTATGAATGCACTAATGTTGGGTAACGAATCGTAATCAATGCCTTCCGTTTTCTTTGACGAAGGAAACTATCTTATTGAAGAGCAAGTAACAATAAGATGGGAATTTGTATAGGGAAATTTTATAACGATAATATTAAACTGCTGCAAGTGACTTGAACTCCCAATTCATTAAAGAATTTCCTTGGATATAGGGGAAGATACATTTTGACAAGAAAGCATCTTTCCCAATCAACCATTCTCTTATAAGTTTAAAAAAAGAATAGTCGCCGCTATCATATTAAAAGCTGAGGCTGAAAACTGTTTCAAGAATTTTCTTTCTATCGGCCAGATCCGTAGGCTCATTATTTCTATTTTTGAAGTGAAAATTTCTTGTGTCGCGTTTAGCACTTTTTTAGATGGGTAAAAAACATTGGACTCGCGTCACCGTCACCGCCATTACATGTATGTATAATTGTGTATATATTGTATATACGCAGTGTACTCGCTTTATACACAGTACATGCGGAGGGATACAAACTATTAGACTCGCATCACCGTCACCAGTCCATACTCGTGCAGGAGGATGCACTCGATACAAGAATAGTGAAGGTTAGTACAATTTAACTCGATTTCTTTTATTTATGTAAAATAATTGTGTACAATATCGCAATAAATAAATATTTTACATTATTATATGCATGAGTCTACTTTAATAAAACACTTCATTAGAAATTATTCCTTACATTCAAAAATGCTCCCGTTATTTAAAGTTTTCACTTCTGTCGGCACTACCGGAGAGCGGCTTTTTATATTTTTTTTCGCTCGGCCTAGGCATAAGCAAGTTTGGGAAATGGACGTATTTCTCGGCTTAGGCGAGAATAATACCCATCCTGGCACTGACTTTGTGCGGCTCGCTGGATGTTCACACACACAGCTTTGAAGTCCACCTCTATCCATTGGAATCCCTTGGTGGCACTCGAACGCTGCCTGGCGGCCATAGTAGGAAGTTTCCGTTCCGCCGGAGTCCTTCCTTGCGCCGTCATCACGGTCCGAAGGCGTTCTTCGCTAGCGGAACACTGGAATGTCGGGCAGAGTTCCGCATCTCGCCCGCGCGCACAACTTAACGCAGGGATATGTGCGTCGGGCATAGGACACGGAAGTACCTACGACGGACGAGCCGTAGACTCCGAGAGATCAGTACACGCCTACCACCACCACACTTCTATTTAGACGGACTTGTTCCTCGGGAAATTCCCTACCATTAGTATCTTTATGGTAGAGTTAAATATAGTTCAACTTCAACACTGTGTCCAAAGACTCATTTTTGTGCCAATATAATTTCATTTACAATATTTACGCTGCATGGAAATCATTATTAGTTTTTTTTCTACAGAATTTTATGAATTGAGTTTTGCTTTCTTTCTCTTGGCCTCTATGTTATACGTTCTTTAGCGTCTTGAAGTGTAGGTGTTGAAGAATTTAAATGCAAATTTTTAATTTTGATAAACCTTTCGACATATTTATATGCCTATGAATGAATTTGACTGCATAAAAATTGCTAAATAAAGGTATAAAAGGTTATTACAATGTTTTTAAGATAATAAAATAAAAAATACTTAGTTATGAATTCATTAAAAAGAAGAGACTACAATTTTGACAAGATTAAAGCAGTTCAGAGAACCGTTCGTAAAGCAGTGTTACAGAAGATTGATGATGCAGATCCAATGATGTGGGCAATAATGAACACCCAGTGTAGAAGAGGAAAGAATTGTTTTAAAAACCTTGGGTGCAAGATGGAACAACTTAATCAGTCATGAGACAAGATAGGCTAATGGAAACAATCGCTGTAGGAAAATTGGAAGGAAAGAATGACAAGGTAAGATATCGCATGATATCTACGGAGTGGGTTAAGAAAGAAAAAGCTGAAAAATTCGGCCAATGTTAAACGATTAGCTGATGGATTAGGCTGAGATATGAGAATTGATTGGAGACCTGCGTCAAACCATTTTATTAATATGCATGGGTTTATCGACTGCTGCGACTTCCGAAAAAGTTTCATAATTTCTTCGTCAGAGAAAAAAATTATTTAGTTTTATCGGCGCTTTGTTAATTGTAAAAAGTATTTAAAAAATGGAATTATGAATAAATTCTTAATGCGACATCTAGATTAAAAACTTCCTTGAAGGCATATGGAGGTGAATGGTTTTTGATCCAAGTCTTCAATACGAAATAGATTTTGGAACTTCCTTTTTTATGTTTCTAGATACCCCGAAAAAAAAGTCAAATAGCCTTTAAAATCGAGGATTGCAACAATTAACAACTGCACGAGCACCCATGCCTTGGATGAAATTAACTTTGCCGGCCTCGGTGGCGGCGGGGTAAAGTCCTCGCCGGTGGAGTAGACAGGAATTTCGTTGGTGGGAGGGGGGGGGGGGGTCCAAAACCAGGGGGAAAATTTTTTAAATACAGGGTTCAAACTAGAGGGTTCTAAACTAATTTTGAAACTCTTCATTTGTCAAAGAAATATTTTTTCAAAAGATTTTTCAATATTTTGGTTTCTCTTACGAAGAAAATAATTGTTTTTTTTTTTTATGTTTCGGGGAGGGGGGGGGGGGGGTCAGGACACCCCCTGAATCCTACGCCACTGGTCCTCGCCTGCCCAACCGAACGTCGCGTGTTCATATACCGCCTGGGAAGACTGCTCATGCCCAGGGCACGGCGATCGTTGTTACACCCTATTTCCCCCGATGAGCTGTTTTCGGGGCGATGTGGATAAATAAATAAAATATAAAGAAACTTCCACGGGCGGGATTCGAACCCTCGACCTTCATGATATCAGGCGAGGATTTCACCCCGCTGCCACCGAGATGCAGCAAAAGTTATTATAAATTAAATTCATAGTATCCTTAAAATTGGGAAATTATTTATACCTATACTTACCGTAAAACCTACATCTGACCACTCAATGACTCACTTATACAAATTTTTGCGGTAAACGAGACAAGATACGACAAAATTTATAGAATTTCCCCCTCTACTACTACTGGTAACATTAGTGCTGCCGCGAGACTCGATACAAGACCTTTGGATAGAAATCGAGACGAGACGATACCACATCCACGAGACACTCAAAGTCTCGAAATACAGATATATGTCCTTAATAGATATTTGGTATAGCTTTATCCCTAACACTGTCCTTCTGTTAAGACGAAGAAACGTTAACGTTTCCATTAAGCGTTAAATTTGAAATATAATTCAACAATAACTTTTAGATAAATTATCTAACTATAAAAAAGATTTTTTACTGAAAGATCAATTTATGAATGAGCGTGACTTCTGAGCCACGTTGATGGCTGACTACTTTTCCTTGTTTCCCGCGATAACAACCTTGTAAAATTTATCCTGCGGAAATTGATTTATTTTCTAAAAAGGAAACTTTCAGTGCTTACTCCTACGACCAAAATATCTTGGCTAATACTCGCATGTTTGTAAAGTGTCGCTCAGCAGCACTTGCATTCCTTCTTATAATTTGCTTGCTAGGGGAAAATGATGGCCCATTTCGAATTGCGCAGAGCACATTACCTCCGCAGAAATACGGATTATAATTGAAATAACTATGTACCTCTTCCTGCATGACATATGTTCCGAGGTTAGTGAGGATATTTAGCATAATGTCGCTAAATTGTGTTGAGGATATTACTATTAAGTAGTGTAAATACAATTGACTTTCCTTTGACTTATTTTGCTAGCCAAAATTCCATTTAATCAAAAAGTCCATACTGAATCATCCGATCGGCATTTATTCATCTGCTCTTCATTCTAACTCCATTCATCATATATTCTCCAGAAACACCAGTTACCGGAGGGAAATCTTATTTCAGCAGCATGCAGTCCATTCTAAAAGGGGCTAGAAACTTCTAGAAAAATCTATTAGCAGATTTGCGCAAAGTTTTTGAGAGGAAAAATCATTCGCCCTGACCGGGTTTTGAACTAAGATCCCTTGATTTGCGGCCAAGCTACTAATTACTCTGCTTTTGGAAGAAATATTTATTTCATTCCAATAAAATAATCGTAGTGATTTTATTCCTTCAGATTTTTTTCGATGTTTCAATGATATTCCGTTTTAAACCAGCGAATTGACGAATTTAGTCTTAAAAATAAACTTCTTTCTTCAATTGTACTATCTTGAAAACTGCTGCCTATTCTGCTAGTGAGACGTTGGGCGCTCGGGCGCAGATCACGTCTCTTCTCCCTCTCCCGTCCCACGCTTAGTCCAAATACGACGACGAGTTCGTGACATGAGACCAAGGTGGCACACTCAAACGAATATGTCAGTATATTTTGGGGGGCCACTACGGATCATGTGACATTCCATTTTTTTCCCTAGGCCCGCTCTTCTCGAAGACACCAGATCCGTAGCGAAACCCGATATCCCCGCAGGTGTTTCTGGGTAGTCGACGCCCCAATTCATTCATCGAGAAAAAATATCATCTTACAATGTCTGATTATAGTTACAGATCTCTCTTGTTTAGTTATTTTTATAAAGGGTACCGTGGGAATCAGTGCCAAGTAGTTCTCCCAGGACTGGAATTAGGGAAGGAACATTTGTTGGAGTGGGGAAGCTGCGCGCGCACACAAATATTCTCTATTTTTCCTCACACAGATCGCGAAATCCTTAGTACACCTAAGTAGTTCAGTGAATGCTGATTTGGTTAGTGAGAGAGTTTCATCCTCTTTGAAGTGTTAATATGAAACGTGTTTACAGAAGCGGTGCGCAGTAAAGAAGAAGAAAAAATTATTCTATGCTAATAATATCTCAAAAAACTTCAGTCCTTGGCTGAACAAGAACAAGAACAGTGGTTCCTGTATCGATTTACTACACAATGAGATTTTAAATACAGATTCAGGTACGTTGGAATATTCGTATTTACATTTTAATAGTTTAAAAATACCGTCTTGTGACGCGCTTCGAGTGAACTTTCCGTACGGTTCTTTCTTTTCTCAATAATTGCGTTAATTTTTGTAGTTCGTTTTGTACATGTATATTCATTTTTTGTGCGCTTAGTTTCTATTTTCAATATGCGTATTGCGCCAAACGCAAACAAAGGTAAGAAACGATCTACTCTTTCACAACTGACAATGATACGCCTGATACAAAAGGCGGATTTTACTTTGGACCAAAGGGGGGGGGGGGACTGGCGGTCTGGGGAATTCCTTCCTGCTTATTTGGGATTTTTAAGACTCAAAGATGGCAGTTTTTGGAAAATTCATTGAGAAATAAAGACACTTCTGTGCATATTAAGTAGGCCATTTTTCCGGTAAAAGTTTTACGGTGGTCATCTACATCTACATTCTACCCCGCAAGCTTGGGGATGCCAGGACACCCGCCGTATTCATATGTAAATGAAATGTTCTTACGAAATTACGCCTAGCATTTATTGAAGTTCTTTGTCGTGCATGGGACATAACGAGTCCCCGCACCTATCCGTTCGCCTAAATATCTCAATTTTTTAAATCGTTTTTGTTGTACCTGGAAATTTAGTGGGGTCCTAATTTGATCTCCGTGTCGCTGTTGAAGATATCCATACTCAATTACTCAGGCTATCTAAACCTAACGAGCATAAGTTAGGAAATTGATCTCCTGAACCATTTTTATAGATTTTCTCCCGGCGCGTTGCTTCTGTTTCTTTGACGTAGGTATGCATGTTCTCTGCGTTGATATTACAAACCCCAGCTCATCTGCCACTTGAAGGCAGTTATGGCATAGACTGCTAAATTCAAGTTTGGCTTCTCGTCAAATATCAGCATTACTTAAAAAAACTTCCATTGTTTACAGTTAACCTCACTTGCTATTTTGTATTTGCTACCTTAAGTGTATAGAAGTTGTTAGTATTAATACAGTTATAATTATTTATATTGTATGTATATTTTACGAATCCCTGAACATATAATGACTTAGAAGGAAAGCACAAAAAATAATGGAATTATTTTTCGGGTCCATTAATATATGACAGTTATTGATAAAGATACTTTTTTTAACATCACATCATTTTTTTCTATAATATATATCAAAATCAAAATAAGTGAAAATATCAAAAATGTATCCTAATATGTTATCTGTTGTGTTTTTCTCTACCCGACAGTTTAAATTGGCCAGCTGAATTATATGGACAAAACAAATCGTTAAACATTATCCTTAAAAAAAAGTTTGAGATATGTTTGTTAATTCAGGCTTTAATTTTTCTACAATATTAGTAAATCAATTTTCGCTCAAGTTTTTAGTCTACAATTCTACAATTTAACAACAAGTGTACAATTTAAAACAATAGCCAACGAGTATGGATAAAAGCGACATAATTTTGATTACATCTATATGCCATGAAAAAATTAATTAGACATAGTTAACGCATAACTACCAAAAGTCTTTATATGACGCCAAAATGTGCTTTATAATATTTTACATTTTTACTTTAGCTCTTTAAAAGCGTTATTTGAAAAGGTTATTTTAGAGGTTCTTTAATTTCTGGGCATTTTCAAGGAGCAAATTCAGTAAATCGATAATAGAACCATAAAACATAATTAAATTTTATATTAAGCTGTGCAGTTCCTCCTTTTCATTGTATTTTCCTTATAAAATTTTATCTTGTTTTGAGAGCCAGAATAGCGTTAAAATACATTACCGGGCATACAAAATCCTAAAATACTCCGGAGGGGAGGGGGGCGGGTGAATCCTCCGCTGAGGAGGAGGGGCCCATCATGAGCGACAGCCGAGGGCCCCCAATCACCCCAGACCGCCCCTGCCTGTCATTATATTCGTACCTCATGGAAAGAAAACGCCATAATAAGTAGTGTATGAAGTTATTTAGCAGACTATTGAATTCCGCAGCCCTAAATTCAAATGTTATTTACTTGGAAAACACGAATAAAAAATTGGCCCTATTATCACTTCGCGTGTTGCTGGTTGGGGTAATATTTTTTAAATATGCGACTCCATACGGACAGTTTGGACATGGCCGTCACTCCTTTGACAATTTAGTATCAAGACTCACCGAATGACATTTCCTAAGGAGAACTCTTGCTGCTGTGAAGAAACCCCCCAAAGGAGGTTTGCAGTTTGTGCCAATCATGGGAAAATAATAGACAGCGTGTACTGGCGTGAACAATGTGCAGTGAGTTTATGCATAAATTCAGTCCAATCATGTCATACAAAGCAGAATTACTTAGGTAAAGTCATATGAAAATTTCCATATTGACGTTTCAAACAACAGAACGTAAGTACCTATATGAAATATTCAGTTATAATAGAACAAAGTCAAATAAATGGGCGAATTAATGAATTTTCAAGTAGGCGAAACGGGTAATCCTATCGAAAATATTCAATTGTTATGAAATTTTCAACCCCAAATCACTAAACTACAACAAATAATAATAAAAAAATGCATGGAATGTTAGAGATCTCGCAGCTAAATCTAAACTAAATGTAAATGTTGGAAAACTGTACATTTATTTATTAGCTTATAGAACGAGATACATACAACAATAAATATTTATTAAAATGACTTGAAAAATTATCACTGAGTAATGCATTATTTTACGCATATTTATAAATGTTTTCAACGATACTGATCATATGTCATGAAAATTAAAACTATTGAAAGATACCATGCCAAAAAGGCGAAGTCATCTAAATCTCATCCGACCGCTGGGATGGGATTTAATTTAAATAACCGCTGCGCTTGAGGGGTTAACATATTTTTACGTTTATTTTACGATTATATTTTTTGTGGATTTCTCTGCAGTATATTTTTGTCTACATTCCCTTTTTAGAAATTTTTGATTAATGCCACAAGTGTATTCATTGAGTATCAATAAAATGAATAATTTTACAAACATTGACGTGATTTGTGTCCACATAAATATATTTTTTTTAATTTACATTAATGGCTTCCCTATTTCGAGGTACCGATTTAGCGATAAAGTACGCAAAGGAAACGGCTTTTTATGGTGCTAAATTTATTTATTTTTAAACGAGACGAGACTGGGGCCCACGAGACGAGACTCGAGACGATACCCGAGTGCGGAAAACGAGACTGAGACGAGACTGGCGCGTCTCGTCTCGTCTCGCGGCAACACTATCTAATATCGCCTGAAACCATACGAAAAATTATTAAAACCCTAAATTTTATATTAATTAAAGTGTTTTCAGTTCTATGCCTCTATTTTTGGGATCATTTAGGGATTTAAAAAAATCGATTTTTTTTAAAATGTGAATCTAGACTACGTGAGTCGTCGAGAAACCAATGTTCATACCGATCGGAGCTTTTACAATTTTTGCTAAATCGTGCAATATCAATTGCGATTTCGTGAATGTTTATCTCAAAAACAGCGGGATAAGGTGTTGCGTCAGAGAGCGACAATGAGTCATATAAATTCCACTGAATCACGATAATATTTTCAGCATTATTCATTGTCTCTATCATCCGCTGAAGTTTGATACTTTTTATGAGCTCGTGATTTAAAAAAATAAATGGATCACAAATTGTAACACGATATTATTTTCATTAAAAATCAGTTGTTTTCTTTCATTTGGGATAGTTGACAAAGTTAAGTCCTAAAACCAACCGGGATAGTCTTGAATCTAGAGAAACGGTGAGTAGGGAGTGCGTTGAAGCAGTGAAATAATTCTGAGTTTGTCCGAGTCACACGTGCGGCTGAACTTGAGATAACTGCTAACTCCGATTTATATATCTTATTTCGATTGCCTCCAGTGGATATGGTGGGATTTGTACTTCCGCCTGAGCGATGTCTCTTGCTTTCTCGATGATTAACGCGAAGCCCAAGACTTCCCGTTTTATCAATTCTCCGGCTTCGTCTTCCATCCAGTGGTCCCATGGCCTGCTTATGTTCTTCGACGTGATTTTCAAACGAAGACCTTTCTCTCGTTTTTTTACACCCTTAGTCTTACACGTGTCAAATGCAATATAACGGTCCACTCCTTCAGTGCCGTAACTAGGAATATGGGTATGGGAGGGACTGGGGTGGCGACCCCAGTCCCTCCGAGCAACGGGGAGTCATGGAAATCTTTCGAAAAATACATGCCTGGAAATACATTTTACATCATTTTGGCACTTAAAATTTAACTTTGAGCAGACGCAGTTATAATACGTCAAAATTAGACAATAGTTTTAATTTTTTTAAATTTCTCTGAGGCTTTTGGGGGGATCTATCCCCCTCACCCCCCCCCCCCCCCATAGTTACGCCACTACACTTTGTAATACAGAAAAGTCGCGTCCTTAGAAGAAATCTATTTTAATCAGCGGTTGGGAAATGACAATGATTTTGGCTTAAGACGGGTTCGCAGGCTATCAAAATTGCTAAAATTGCAAAATAATAAGTGATATACATTCGTTAACATTATATGGCTAATGGGACTCAATGACAGGTAAGATATGAATTTGTGTGATGCTAACCTGAATTCAGCGAGTAAAAAGATAGATAGAATTCTGATTAATTTAAGATTTCAGCGGGTAACCACTGTGAACAGAATCACAGAATAAAGCCTGCATCAGCAGGGAAGAGTAATAGAATTCAAAAGTCGATTCAAAAGAGTAAGGATGAAAATCAAATGGATTTCGTAAGATGCTAGCCATCAGTAGAACGAAAAAAAAGCTTGTTTTCTATAAAAAAGACTATGGACGAAGACCGCACAACTTAATCGGCCAAATCATAACAGATGATGGCCCGATGGCTGTCGAGAGAATAGGAGCTGGCAAGAACAGCAAAGAATGGCCTGCCTCACACACACACATCTGGAACAGGAAGGATTGTACACAGAACAACAGCGTAGGCCTGAAAAAATCTCCCCATTTGAGAGGGGTGCTGTATCGGTACCAATATCAGTATTTTTACCAAGGATGGTAATGAATTTAAATTGCCAGTTACTTTGTTCAACATAAGCTAATACAATTGTTTACCCGTTTAAATTATGAAAAAAGGAATACCATGGAAGAAACGTGTATTTTCCGATTACTAATGTCGGCCAGCCGTATACCAAGGATATCTAATAATAAAAAGATTGTATGCCTATTTTTAGCCCTATCCATGTAATATAGGACGAATAAAAAAATCGTCTAGTTTGTAAGTATACGTGCGTTTTTCAACCGACATAAATTTCAGTGGCAAGCACTCGAGGTTAAATTGTAAAAAAAATAAATGAAAGACATCCCCGTGTGTCGCCGTAGATATTTTAGAAAAAGAGAAACGGATATTCCTTAAAATATAATATCTCTGTGCTTTTCTATCGAAACATATTTCTGTTCATTCATCGGGTCTGCTCCCTCACAGCGCAGGCCATAAATTCCCCATCCGAGGATCGCCTATTTTATCCGGCGCATTAATCAATTCGCAGAAGAGGCAACACTCGCGACTTTTTTCTCTCTAAAAAAAAAACGTGAACTGGGTACGAGAATTAAACTTGTATTCAGACAGTGATAAAAGGTTGTAAAACAATACTGAAAAAAAATTCACCATAAATTACTTCGAGGGATCAGGTCGAAAATATTGCTCGACTCACCTCACGCGAAAAATCAAAACTTATCGATTATTGTTACGTCTCAAGGATGTTAGTCGGAAACTAGATCACTCTCTTTAACTAAACAAGCGCATTAAATGTAGAACACTTCGTTACTTTTGTTTAAAATCACTACTTCAAATCTAATTCATATGTGAGCTACATTAGAAATTGAACACGATTCATATTGGCACCATGCATGCTATAAAATAAAAACAAATGTCTTTTTTGCCGTAGTTCCGGTATAAATAAACATAACTTTGAAATTTATTAGTTCAGGGAGGTATGCATTAGGATCATTCAAATGACAAGCAAAAATATCCGTGTTCAAATGTTTATGAAAATATCACGTTTCTTTAACGGTCAACCAGCTTTCTTAGTTTTGGTTAGTAACATCTCAGGGTATCCACATATTACTTTGAGGCTACATAAGACAGCCAAATAGTGTGAATCTTTCCCAAGAGATGGAACTACGATCGGGAGAAGTTCGGCGCCAGAAGGTCATCGCATCACCATAGCTACATTAAATTTCTTTCAAGTTTGTATATTACAGCATACTTTTAAGGACGAATTCGGTTTGGAACACTAGCAGAATTTATAAACTCGTGCTATTCTCCAGGAAAATTGTTGTAGAACCAATCTATCCTTCTAATCGAAAATTCATAAAATGTATGATTAACCACAAATCGTCAGTCACCATTTTCGCGGACTTAATATTGAGGTATCAGTGGAAAGTCAATTTTGGTTGGTTATTGGTTGTTAATAGACTTTATTTTTGTGAATAGTGTCAATTACGCAGGCAATTAACTATATATTCTTCCACTCAGTCTCTATTTGGTCTTCATTCAGTCTTATTTGAGTCTTTAATCTGCGCGTTAACATAAATGGATACATTTGCGGACAAACTGGAAACAACGATACGCAACTTCGTCGACTGAAACTTTCCCTTTCTCAATAATTAGTCGATCCTTCGCAATACTTCCAAGACAACTATTGTATTCATTAGAAGTTCTCTGGCTGAAACTAATAGAGGAAGGAATAACTGCTGCGTAATTAAATCTAATTTGGAGACTTTGTCTTTAACTTTCTTTCAATCGGATACCTATATTCATCGAAATAATATCACTCTAATTACTCCACAATAGATATTTGTTTTCGCAGCCCACACTTTTTTTATTTCCTGACATTGTTTTTAAAATCGTTGCTATTTTTATGCCATTATTACATCAATATTATAAATGACTTTACAAGGGAAAAATGTTAGTTAGCACTTGGCCCATATAAAGGAAAATGATTAAAATACAAACTAGTATTGAGTAAAGTACCAGCACGAGCCACGCTGCAAGTAATCGGCTGGTCTATTAAATTACTTCCATATGATAGTAGGTAAATAAAGATTTTGCAAATGAGCTACTGGTGTCCCCAATTTTTTACCAATGACCACTCTCGTAACTAGCTGATGGAAAACGTAAACTGGTCAATATTTTGGATTTTTCTATTCCTAATTAAGAGCTTTATAAAAATTTCGTTACCATTTCATTCAATCTTGCATCTGAAAAGTACGAATTTATTACTTGATAAAAAGGATGAGGCTAAACTCTAATGATAGCTGATGAGTGCAACACATACAAGTGATGAACTGCAAGTTGAAGTGGCTACTCATCGAAGTACTTCCTCTATAGTAGTGTTTTCCCACGCCATTTAATTCCTCACCTCTATAGAGGCACTATAAATATCGCCTATACCATTCCCTAACTCTGTTGTTTTGCCCTAACTTCCATTCCGTCATGCTTCAGCGGTAAATGTTTCCGACGTTCTTTAGCACTTCGTTGACTACTCAAATCAATTATTTGTTCCCGCTATTTATTTTCCATTAGTATCCTCTATTCAGCCACCGCGTGAAACACATTCTCGTTCGTACACCACATGCTTTCCTTTAACTCGTTGAATGAATGCGTAAGCGATATGCGCAGTTTTAACATCCTGTGTGATTTTTCTGTGCCTCCAACAACTGCCAAGCAAAGGCTCTCTACTTGACTGCCTCCTTTATTAAAGCCGTTATCTTTCCTTTCACCTTATGACGTTGTGACATGCATCACATATATCTGAATGAAACCACGAGTGTTAGATTATATAATCTGCGAAATAATAAAGTGTTCAATGATAATGAAAACGGCTTGTAGTTATTTTTTCCAGAAAAATAATATAATTCCAAATAACTAACTTCTATAACTCTTTACAGTCATGAATAGATCAAGTATGCTATAAAGCAGCCAAGCACCGAGGAGCAAAACTGACGAAAACTTATCAAACAGGATTTTAGAGATTGAAAATGCTTTATCATATTTTAATGGTTCCACGTATTCACGATAAGGGGATAAGTATTTCACCAATAGATTTCAGGAATCGAAATAGAGTGTGAGTGTAGATTTTTATATTACCAAATTCCCTTCAGGCCACTATTTGAGAAAATGTGCAGGTGTGTTTTTAGTTCCTTTATATTTATCACAAGAGCGTATTATTTACAATTTCTCTCGCAACATTTTCATATTTTGTATTTTGATTGCACCTAATTGTTAGTGTAAAATTTTTTCTTTCGTTTTCAAACGATATAATAGGTCATTTATTGTGTCTGGAATGTATATTTTATCAATGATTTTTGCAGCGAATTGCAAAGTAATTGGAGAGTTCATTTATTGTGAGGAATTTAATGCATCCGAAACTAGATTCCAATTGGTTTTAGAGTTAAGGCTTCTAGAAATAAATTATATATTCTACTCTAATCCAATATAGGCAGGTGATAATAAGGGCGCATATTGATAATGTATAACGAAAGATACTCCATTTCATTAAGTTATAGTCATTCTGTCTCCATAAATTTTGTGTCCTTGGAGTGTCTTACATTTCTGTACGCCTGAACTTCATTCCACATTTTATATCTTTTTGACCCAATATTTTCTATTGTAATAAATTTCTGTAATGACTAAATATTTCAAAAAAAGTTCGTATATGGGCGGTACGCATACGTTCTTACATACAGAGTAGTATCTGGTATCTCCGTATAGTCTTCTGAATGGAATTAACATCGATAAACTATTTTGATTCGATGAGTGTAAAAATGGAATTATTAATAGGGTAGTTCCCTTCATCAAAGAAAACGACAGGCATTGATTGCGATTCCTTACCTACTATTAGTGTCTTCATAATATACAAATATTTGGTTTTAGAAATCCCAGTTTAGACGAATAGCCACGGTCAATTTTAACCTCATTTCAAACGGCCAGATTGGCGCCCATGCGATTCCACTCCACGTGACGTCACGGGGACGTAGTTTCTATAAAAGTAGATAGGAGTTTTACATCGTCTGAGATTACCAATGCATGCATGAGGCACAGTTCTCATGGAAACATGTCTTAATAATCACCTTTTAAAACTGCCTAAGGTTGTAAAGTTTCCTTAGTTGAAATGGTATATATTAATAATCCTTATTCAAGTCAAGCGCTACCTGCTAGCAGGGTACTCTGCTACCTGCTAACAGCCTGCATCGTATAGGCGCTCAAACCTTCGCCCCAAGGTCACCTCACACGGCGACAGCGGGAACCAGAATGACGTCACACGGGGTTTTCCCACCATTCATACTTAGCCGTCGCGTTTTCGCGCGCTTGAAATTTTTCACTTTTCATTTAACCGCGAAAATAGATATCGTCATTCGAAAATCTAAGAGCGTGAAATGCGCTCTCCAGGAGTAATAATCATTCGATTTAGGCAATAAAAAAATAATAGGAAACCACCCTATTATTGCGCCCTTGCAGCCCATGAATTATCTGGAAGTAGAATGACGCTAAGGACATGTATAGAATAGACGTCAGACTCTAGGCACACCAACGCTCATTTGACGGGTACTTGTCTTGAGGGTGATATAGGTACTGCACCGCACAAACATCACGACGGGAAAGCGGTGGCCTCAACACCACCACGGTTTCCGGCGGTGTATTAATTACTTCCGCGTATCGTGGCATTCGCAGACGAATCCTTTAGCTGCGCAGTGCAGTCACACACCGCGATAGTATCAAGAAAATTAATTTACGAGGCGTCGGAAACACAATAACTCGACGTTCCCGAACGATACAGTCAACCTACTGAAAGCTTGTCAGCGCTGTCCGACACCAGTAGTGTGTTAGCGCTGTGCATTCATCGTCCTACATGGAAATGCAATGCAGCAATATCTCCCGTTCCGTGGGCAAGGAAAGGGCTAAAATATTGTTTCGGCTAAATATGGGTTTTAAGTTAAACTGTCATATGAAAACATAACTCATGACGCAGACGTCGATAAAAAGTTTCTTAGATTAGGAAGTACCCTTTCATGGCCAAAAGGCGTGACTTGATTTTTTGGAATAACCATTGCATCTATGATCTCATCATAGAATTCGTACAATTTAAAATGCATTCTGATTTTATATCGCCGGTTTTTCTTAATTAACTCATCCACAAAAGAATGGTATACCTAACACGATCGGCATTTGAAATGAATGCGATGTGTGAAGAAGTTATAGCTCGACACAATAATTAGAAATCTTCTGCCTCGTAGTGTCTAAAGATAAGTAAACAAATTGAATTTTTTCTCTGTGGAACGAAAAAGTGTGAAGCGGAAACATGATTTTTGCGTCATTGAGGCAAAATTGCAATTTGGAAGCTTTGCCTGTGAATATGTATTGAGAAAACTGTTATATTCGACAGAAAATAGTCAATATCAGTCAAGTCGAGGTCTGTATCCCTATAGGTGACTTCAAGTGAGAGTCTCGAAAAAGCTTCTAAAAATGTGTGAAATAATTGTTGACAATTGGTCGTCATTAGAATTTTTACAAAGGACGTGATGATGATGGTAATCAAGGCTTAGAAAAAATATCGGTTGCAGTTAGATCATTCTAAGTGTTGCTATAATGATGATGTCATAATCACCATTGTCAAATTGAAATTCATGCACGTCACCATAGTATCTTTAGGGTTACACTAAAATGCCGTAACTGAAGTGAAAAATTGATATTTAAGCCGATATCGGGCAATATATGGGTCAAAACTTTTGAAAAACCATTTGTGTAAAATTGTATTGAACACGAACTGAAGGGTGGATGGCGATATTTGATAGGACTGTGTAACAGATAATATACTCATGGGTACAATAATATTGTATTTTCCGCAAATCAAACAAAGAGCCTGACCTCCGATTCGACTCTGTACTCCATACCATTCTCAAAGGTTACCTTTGGGAATGATATTGTGTAAAGTGTCTAAACTTGGGTCAAACAACAAAAAATTGCGTAAGATTTTTTTTTAATTCGACACTATACCCTAGGTAACCTTTATCGTATCATCTTTTCATTATGTCATTTTTACATTTTTCACCTCTGTAAATGATATGCATGGTATGTAGTGTGAAGCCTGCGTCAGACCATTATAAAATTTGTGGAATATACTTTATCAGTGTATCCATGGTTGTGCTTCCTAGTACTGAATAATCTACTTTCCTTTTATTCGTTAATTTCACTTCGTTGTAATAATTAATTAAACCCAAACTTTAAATGAATACGATAAGTAGTATTTTGAGTTGTTCAGTAGCGATGAAACTTCCTGAAAAGCGGGTAATGAACGGTCTTCTTACGCCTCATAACCTTGCGAATTCCCCCTCCTCCCTCGATGGACGTAGTTTTAACATTTCACGAGTCCTTCCCGCACCTTCCCCTCCACCCATCCCCTCTCTCCGTCCTCATTGGACATCTCAATAATTCAAACACTCTCTTGGCCTCCCTCCCCTCCAAAAACCACCACACACACCCCTCCCCCACGCCACCGTCTCCTTCTCCCCCCTCTTCTTCTCTTCCCTTCGCTTCTCGTCCGTCCTTTTCCCGCCTTTTTCATCCCACCCTCTGCCCTTCCGAAACATCACACGCCTCGTATGAACGAATCATTCTTAGTAACCGCCTCACGAATATGGATGTCTCTCCCATCCCAAATAAAAAGCAGTACAAATATCAATAGATTTAAACACAGCACATATGGGTTTCTGAAAAATGCCTCCTTAACCTCACGTTGAATTTCTTTTGTTTATCTTCATGTTTAGCATAGTAATTATTAACATTGTTATCGTAATTTTTATTGATACACATGTGAATAAATGGTCAACTAAATTTAGAATTGTGCTAAATCACAGTGTTCTCCTAATGTTATGGTTACTTAAAAAAATTGTTTGCTTGACATAATTGTCATAACGAATTAATACCTTGAATTCTTGTAATTAGTCTGTTATATCTAAGTGCGATTATTTATTTTTTTGTTGAAAATATTGTTTTGCTGATTTTTTTTCATGCTATTGGCGATCTGCACTGGTTGCATTTGTCTATAATTATATTTATTTACTTATTTTCTTCTATTTATGTACCAATGCTGGAAATGTAGAACGCTGTACAATAGGGTAGTTTCCTTCATCAAAGAAAACGAAAGGCATTGATTGCGATTCGTTACCCACCATTAGTGTATTCATAATACACAAATTATTTGGTTTTTGAAATACCGGTTTAGACGAATGGCAAGGGTCAAATTTTATCCTCATTTGAAAAAGGCCAGATTGGCGCCCATGCGATTCCACTCCACGTGACGTCACAGGGACCTAGTTTCTACGCGAGAGGATAGGAGTTATACATCGTCTGAGGTTACCAATGCTAGCATGAGGCACAGAGCTCAGGGAAACATGTCTTAATAATCACCTACTAAAACTGGCTAAGGTCGGAAAGTTTTCTTCGTTTGATAAGGTATTAATAAACCTTTTTTAAGCCAAGCGCTACCATTCAGCAAGGTACTCAGCTACCCGCTGGCAGCCTGCGACGTATCAGCGCTAAGCCTCGCCTCAAGGTCACCTCACCGGGCGGGAGGGGGAACCAGAAATACGACGTATGGAGATATTTCCCGGCATTCATACTTGAGCGTCGCGTTTTCGCGCGCTTGAAAATTTTCACTTTTCATATAATCGCGAAAAATAGATATTGTCATTTAAAAATCTAAAAGCGTGAAATACGTACTCCAGGAGTAATAATCTTTCGATTAATGCAATAAAAAAATAATAGGAAACCACCCTATTATTTTCTCATAGGCCCCAGTGCCTTCGAAAATAAACGAAATTATTATTATTATTATTATTATTACCCTCCACGGCTGCCTTTTCCGACACGATTCCATTTTCACACCCATCCAATCAAAATAATTTATCGATGTTAATACGATGCAGAAGACTATGCGGCGATACCAGTTACTACTCTGTATGTAAGAACGTATGTGTACTGCCCATAAACGAACTTTTTTTGAAATATTTAGTCATAATAGAAAATTATTACAATAGAAAATATTGGCTCAAAAAGACATAAAATGTGGAATGAATTTCAGGCGTACAGAAATGTAATACACTCCAAGGTCACAAAATTTATGGAGACAGAATGACTGTAACTTAATGAAATGGATTATCTTTCGTTGTACATTATCAATGACAGGCACTTTGATACTTCCACAATATATTCACAGTCACAATATAATATATTGTGGTGGTGATAAGCAACAAAGTGTCTCTTATTAATAATATGGATCCCTTCCATCACGTACAAGCTTCAAGTTTCGATTTAATTTCGTTATATATGTTTAACTGAAAACATGTGTGCATGTAATTTAGTTTTAATATCTTCATTATGAGAGGAAATATCAACTGTAGATCCTTTTTACATGTCCCGCAAAAAATTCACCGCACAAGATCTGACCTATATGTCTGCTAATTGAATGTTATACTTCCCTACTGGTTAATTCTTTGTTTGTTTTTATATTGTTATTGTATTGAGGTTAATTCATCTGATTGTTAAAAATTTAACTGTAAATTGGTGGCACGACTGTATGTGAAATTTATTAAATAAACAAGATATAAATCAACCGATGCGATTTCCTCTGACTAACTCTTTTTTGCGTATGCAAGCACCTCCTGACGAGTTAGCTAGTGGCTCAAAAGGACTTCTTTTGTAAACATAATAAAATTCCTATCAAATCGAATTGAACACTTCACCTTGTCTCATTTCAATGTCAACACGAGAAAACCGATGCATATGAAATATAGAGGGCAACAATCATAAGAAATATTTGTGTATATTACAATATGATTATAGCCTATTAAAAATACCTCTTCCATTCCTTACATGCAGATGCCCAGCTATTACGAGGCTCCGCTTTTTTTTAAGACCCATCCCTCATCGCTCGGGCATTTCCACCGTCTATGTCCTCGTGGCTTCGTTCATCGCTCGTCTACCGGCTAATCATTCCTTCAGAACTTCTATTTCTGAGTTTAACGCTGTTCTTCGTCACTTATCTCTTACTTTAGAGTCGTTCCTTGGATCTCAAGTCATCGGTTTTCTTCCTACACCCATTCGCTTTTCTTTCCATATTTATTCGAATTTTCTTCAGTGAACAAAATTACTCTGAGTATTGCTAAGGCCCACTATGACACAAAGGCCTACCCAGGATCAAAACTAGGGGGGTGGGCAAGCCATGGTTGTTCAATTTGTAAGTAAGATTTAAGCATGGAAAAGGTGAATGAAATCAACATTTTAAGGAAGCTGTTATACGTCGGCTCTTAATAAGCTTTTTAATTTTTTTTCTTAAAATCTTTTTTCCTTAAAGACATTTGCGATTTTTGCTTATAGGGGGGAGGAAGCACCTGCTCCCTCCTGCCCCTCGCTGGGTACGCCCATACCATGATAAGCTTTCAGTCAACACTTAAGCTACCAAACCATCCCTCATGTTTCCACGAAAAGATGGGATCAGTGGGTCGGTTTTGTAGACCGTAAGACGAACAGAGCTGAAATTTTCTAATTTAGCGATCATCATTCCTTTGAAAACCTCGCGTGGGTTTTCGCGGTGTGGAGAAGATTCAGATTCAGAGAAAATTTTAAAGGGATATGCACCGCTCATTGTGGACAATATTTTCGCCTGCATTGCAGCTGACGTCTCCAGGCCGATTTGATGCAGAGGTGTGGAATCGTCCGCCTTTTTCTCAAACCAAGAAAAAGAAGCGCCACGGAAGATGGCACAATGGGAATTCTCCAACATCCTATATGGGAAGACGCCTGTGTCCGACGGATATCTATGAAAGACGCTCGATACGGCATTTCTGACCTCCACCGACCTGATGAAGACAGCTGAAACGCCTGCGAAACTGTTGCCTACAAAGATGGACAAACGCGGTGCATGACCCGTGATCCTCTCCGATGAATTATTTCTTTTCTACTTATTTATTCATCAAGTTGTCCACATGCAGCATAATAAGGTGGTTTCCTATTATTTTTTATTGCCTATATTGAAAGATTATTTCACGCTTTTAGACTATTAAATGACGATATCTATTTTTCGCGATTAAATGAAGAGTGAAAATTTTCAAGCGCGCAAAAACGCGACGGCCAAGTATGAATTTATTTAATTATTTATTTAAGGAGTTGCTCACATGCATGGAAAACCCCGTGTGACGTCGCGTCGTTCTGGTTCCCGCTGCCGCAAAGTGAGGTAACCTTGGGCGAGGCTTTGAGCGCTGATACGACGCAGGATGCTAGCAGGTAGCAGAGTACCCTGCTAGCAGGTAGCGCTTGGCTTAAATAAGGATTATTAATCCCTTATCAAACGAAGGATCCTTTGCGACCATAGGCAGTTTTAATAGGTGATTGTTAAGAGACGTTTCGCTGAAGTCTGTGCCTCATCTAGACATTGGTAATCTCAGACGATGTAAAACTCCTATCTAGTCTTATAGAAACTAGGCCCTTGTGACGTCACGTGGAGCGGAATCGCATGGGCGCCAATCTGGCCTTATTCAAATGAGGATAAAATTGACCATTGCCATTCGTCTAAACCGCTATTTCTAAAACCAAATAATTTGTATATTATGAATACACTAATGGTGGGTAACGAATCGCAATCAATGCCTTTCGTTTTCTTTGATGAATTAGACGAATGACATCGGTCAATTTTATCCTCATTTGAAAAAGGCCAGATTGGCGCCCATGCGATGCCACTCCATGTGACGTCACAGGGACCTAGTTTCTATACGAGTAGTCAGGAGCTTTGCATCGTCTGAGATTATCAATCCATGCATGAGGCACATGGCTCGGGGAAACATGTCTTAATAATCACCTATTAAAACTGCCTATGGTTCGAAAGTTTCCTTCGTTTGATTAAGGTATTAATAATCCATAAGTAAGCCAAGCGCTAAGTACTAGCAGGTACCCTGCTACCTGCTAGCAGCCTGCATCAGTACCCTGCGCCTAGCGGTGTACATGTCCTCACCCCAAAGGTCACCTCACTTTGCGGCAGCGGGGACCGGAATGACGTCACACGGGCTTTTTCCGGCATTCATACTTAGCCGTCGCGTTTTCGAGGGTTTGAAAGTTTTCACTTATCATTTAATGGCGAAAAATGGATATCGTCATTTAAATATCTGTAAGTGTGAAACGCGTACTCTAGGAGTAGATAATAATCTTGCGATTCAGGCAATGAAAAAATAAAAGGAAACCACCATATTTATGAGGGAAGAGAGGCGGGAGAGGATGGAACTTTTGGTTAGTGACAATCTGGGAATAGGGTGGTTTCCTATTATTTTTTTATTGCCTAAATCGAAAGATTATTACTCCTGGAGTACGTATTTCACGCTTTTAGATTTTTAAATGACGATATCTATTTTTCGCGATCAAATGAAAAGTGAAAAATTTCAAGCGCGCGAAAACGCGACGCGTAAGTAGGAATGAAGGGAAAAAGTCCGTACGACGCATTTCTGGTTCCCCCTCCCGCCTGGTAGGTGACCTTGATCGAGACTCTGAGCGCTGATAGGACGCAGGATGCTAACGGGTAGCTGAGTACCTTCCTGTCTGGTAGCGCATGGCTTAAAAAAGGTTTATTAATACCTTATCAAGCGAAGAAAACTTTCCGACCTTAGCCAGTTTTAATAGGTGATTATTAAGACATGTTTCCCTGAGCTCTGTGACTCATGCATGCATTGGTAGCCTGACGATGCATAACTCCTATCCTCTCGTGTAGAAACTAGGTCCCTGTGACGTCACGTGGAGTGGAATCGCATGGGCGCCAATCTGGCCTTTTTCAAATGAGGATAAAATTTGACCCTTGCCATTCGTCTAAACCGGTATTTCAAAAACCAAATAATTTGTGTATTATGAATACACTAATGGTGGGTAACGAATCGCCATCAATGCCTTTTGTTTTCTTTGATGAAGGAAACTACCCTATTGGCATATGGAGGAGCGAAGGCGGAAAGTGGGTCTGCATGGAACTTTAAAAGTTATGTTGGAGACGAGATCGGGACAGCCTATGGCAGAGTTTAGAATGCTATGTATTAGTTTTAAATCGGATTGGGGAATTAAATATGGAATATTAGATATAGAGAGTGTAGGCAAAACATTATCAGCGGGCATATTACGAAGATGCAGCGAGTGTATGGGATCCGGTGCAGAAACACTTAATCCGCGAACTAAACAAAATTCAAAGGAAGTTTCGTCAAAAACTGCTATAGGCGTACAGACAGCGTTACTCAGGTGTTAATCGAATTAGGCTGGGAGCCGCTAGAGACTTGGAGGCTGCGCTCTAGGCTTAGATTGCTCGAACAATTGAGAATGGATATCTTTAAGAGCAACACGGAGAGCACATTATTAGAGCCCCACTATATTTCCAGGTCCGACAGAAGCGATAAATTAAGGGAGATGTTTTGCCGAACGGATAGTTATGGGAATACGTTTTTCCCCAGAACCATAAAGGACTTTAATTAATGCTAGTCGTAGTTTCCTTATAGTACCTCCTTCTTATGTGTAAACGGCTGGTGTCCTAACCCCCTTCTTATGTGTAAACGGCTGGTGTCCTAACCCCCTTCTTATGTGGAAACAGCTGGTTGTCTCACATCTTTTAGACAGCTTGCGGGGTATTATGTAGATGTATTAGATGCAAGACGAGTCCCAAGTCTTAAGTTAGCCAACGTTTTGGGCTGAGAAGAAGGTGCCAGAGGTAGGATTTTTTAAAGGGTTCTTCGCGACGTTGCAAGGGTACAAGGAGCGTGGGAGAAAAGGGTTTAGCGAGTTGACTATTTCGTCGCCCCCGAAATGAACGCTTAATTAATTAACGAGACCGGAAGATGGGCCCAGCAACCTTCTCTTCGCCCACCGCCAAGCAATCTACTCTGAATGAAATATGCAAGTCAAAAAGGGCCTGAAAGGTTTGTTATGAGGGTATTGGCACGGTGGCAGCCGCTAAGAAGTGATGTAGCACAGAGGAACTACAAGCATGAACTACTCGTATTCGCAAAGGCTAACAGGGAGCAAGTGGTAGGTCCCAATTTAGATTCTTTTTTCTTTACCTTTATCATTGTTTAATCCAAAGAGAATCTTCGTAGGCAACAAAACTGAGAAACCAGCCAAATACCAATAGGGTGATTTCCTATTATTTTAAAGTGCCTAAATCGAAACATTATTTCTCCTGGAGTACATATTTCACGCTTTTGGATTTTGAAATGATGATAGCTATACTTCGCGATTAAATGAAGAGTGAAATTTTTCTGTGAGAAAGAGTGAAAAAAAACTCCTGACTACTCGTATAGCATCTAGGTTCCTGTGACGTCAGTGGCATCGCATGGGCGCCAATCTGGCCTTTTTCACATGAGGTTAAAATTGACCACTATCATTCGTCTAAACTGAGATTTCTAACGCCAAATAATTTGTGAATTGTGAATACACTAATGTTGGGTAACGAATCGCAACCAATGCCTTTCGTTTTCTTTGATGAGGAAATTATTATTATTATTATAATTAAAATTGTTACAAGTAGGCATTTAGCCTGGTGGTAACATGTACATATGATGAAAAAAACAATAGAAAACACTAATAACCCTATTAATAAATTATTGATATTACGTGAAAACAAGATGTGTTCAGAAGCTAATCGGAACTAAAGTTTCAAATTTATCGCGAGTTTGTGGAGTCCGACTTTCAAAACATTTCTTATTATGTTAGTATACATGTCCCTTAAGTATAATTCAGTTTTCAGCTGTCTTCATTGTTTAATTTATTTGTTGCAACCTCTAAGGTCAGGCGTGTTTTTATTAGCTCGGTGATTTTCGTCTTACACTTTACTGATTGTTCGTGAAATTTTTGCCGGAAATAATACGGTAACTATGCCACAGCCTCCGTTACATGGCTTCGTGTGACTTTTTTCTTTTCCAAAAAATGAAGAGAAACTTAAAATGCCGTCGTTTTACAATGTCGTTAAAAGAAATCGCTGACAGGGCTAAAGGCTGTCCCAAAGATCGAGAAGTATTTCGAGGATTGAATTAAGCACTGCTTCTATCGCAAAATATCCAATTAAATGCAAAATATCTATTTTGAAGATGACAACGCTTGGTATAGACGCAATTTTTTTTCTACAAACTAAAATTACCGTTATTTCCTGAACACACCTCCTATTCATATATTTATATTGATGAAAATTCGTGAACGTTGAAGCGTAATGGGTAGAGCGCAATCTTACCAATTGTAATGCACCGGTTTGAAGCCTGGGTAATACGGTTGTCTTCATTTTCCACACCCTATTACAATCGTCAAAAAAAACGTATTGTGAAGAAGCTCACCCGGCTTTATCGGTGAATTATGTCATGCTCAAACCTATTACTTGAACGAGATATTGCGATATTTCCATTGTATTTATTTCCGTGTGGCCCATGTCGCTGTTTCAATAACATTTTCAAGTCTTGAAAACTGAAAGAAACGAGTCGTGCAAAATTCATTGGAAATATCACAATCTCTTATCTTAACAATATTAATAACTTCCGCCCAATAGTTCCACATATCATACAACCAGGGCCAGAACTAGTAGTTTTGTCATGGGGGCAAAGTTCTATTTGCTACCCCATTCCCCTGATTCATCTTTCCAACCACTAAATTATAGTCAATCGATAAGTTATTTTTGAGATGCTTGTAGTTGAAAGTACACGCCGTATGTTTGCTATTAAAAGTTTTTTTACTATCAGTGAATAATTTATAAATTAATAAATATTGATAAATAATTAAATCTGAAAAAATAAATAACTTTTTGAAAATAAACTTTTGTCTGAAAGCTGCCGCCCGGGGAACATGTCCTCGCTGACCCGCCCTAGTTCCAGGCCTGCATACAAGTAATGTCATGAAGTTTCTTAATAACTCACCGAAGTAATTTTCAAAATTTCTCCACCATGACGATTCACTTCCTTTACTTACGGTACTTTCATCTGATTACACATTTTCTTGCGTGGTTTACCTTTCTATTCACTGGGCGAAAGTTTAGAAGAAAAACGGACCCAAAAAGCAACGGCAAATGAGGATGGGGGAGAAGAAGGAAAAATTCCTCCTCTCGACGTGTCATCACCCTCAGAAGAAGATCCCTGCTTAAGGACCCCACTCCCCTCGTGTCACACTTGAAATGACAGCGGCGTCTCAAGACGGCGACCTACCGAAAAAAGTCTTTTCCTTACACTTTCTTTGGCGCGCTCCAGTCCCTTTTTGTGGTGGACGCGCTAAAGGAAAACATTCAGACGCGAGTCCAAGCTGGTCCACTTCAAGGGAGGGAGTCCGAGGAGGATTTACAAGTGGAGAAAAGAAGAAAACGACAGAAATATGTGTGTATTTTCCTTTCGTCGAAAGAAGACCGACGTGGAAAGTGTTTGTGAAGCACGTCAGTGTGTACATTATTGAAGAGGTCGGCCACTAACGACGCGACGTTATGTAAACCGAGAAGGGATGGCAAAAAAGGAAAATATATGAAATTGCGACGTCGTACTTCCCATACAGAGGAATTTCTATCTCTATGAGGACGCTTTCCCTATGATATCCCAAATCAATGCTAACCGCTTTCGATAATTATTACGTTGATTATAAAAGGAATCATGACGAGTCAACCAACTCTACGTCCCATCACCGTTAATCCTCAATCAGTCAATAATTCAAATTTTTAAGTGAATATCCTTTAAAATTGAAGCATAGTAAGCATAAAATAAATGACGGTAAATGAATAGTAATTTTTTTGCAAAAATATTGACTTATCATTGCATATAGTAATGGAGGTATCTCCTGAGATGCATTGCCCATTCTGGCTAAAAAAAATAATTTCCTATGCTCAAAAAGAAATTCAAAAGAGATTCCATTGTAAACATTAACAGAATGATATAGGCTCCCGCATTACAATAAACAACAAATTACGTGTACAAAAATTAACAATGATGGGCGAGGTAGTGATCTGCTCGCCTTCATGTCGAATTTCATGAAGCATCAACGTAGTTTGGAAAAAATCCAGGGGCTAGCGCTAGTTTACTACATCTTTAAAACGCGTGTTTCTTCCGATATACATATATCGCCCGAAGTGCAAAAAAATACTGATACTAGCAAGGTTGAATGGTGTATCGCACGATAAACATCGGCCAACAAAAGGGTGAAATTGTAGGTTCGTATTATTTAACAGGGAAACGCAAATATAATTATAGCGAATGACGCGTTTCATGCAGAGGATTGCGCTACCACTATAGCAGTACATCTACATGCTATCCGCAGTTATGAGGATCTGGGAAATCAGGAAAAAATCAGGAGGAGTAAAAAATGTTGATGAACCATGGTTGCACGGATAACTGTTAGTCACTGATACATCCTTGAATCTAAAACCTCTGAGTTCAAGGCGCAGAAAGCTAAAATAATCATTAATGACAACGAGGAAAATTTAGTAATTGACGAGGAAGTCTCTTTCGTAACGACTACTATTAAAGCTTCTGTCATATTGACTTACCTACGTTAGCTCACTAGAAGTGAAATTATATTGATTTTCTCTTTTTTGGTCAAATTTTGCGCAATTTGATGTAACGATAGGAATGTGTAGTTGACAGTTTTACTTTCAAAATGGAGTTTTCTCCCGAATTTTTTTGTTATTTTTTTTTGCTTTGCTGGTTTTCGATAAATAGCCATACATAAAGTTAGAGAGTCCTATAAAATAAACTGGCTTATTGTTTCGACACCTCAGGGAAAATAGATAATCGTGGTTAGGAAATCGAGTAAATCTGGTTAAATGTCAAATTCAAAGTCAATGGTAAACTTGTCCTAATATTTCTTTGATGTTGAATGGATAAACTATTATCTCGAATAAAAAATCTCTTGAAGAAACCATAATTATTAGTTTCCAATTCGGGCTAATACTATAATACGGAAAGATTCAGTCAAACAATATTATTGAGCGGAATAAAGTAGCACAGAAAATTCCTAGAAAGTTCGATACATTTCCTTAAGATAAATGCACATTTTAGTAGGGCGACACACACCATTCCACATTACAGTGCCGCTTGATCCATATCATACGGCAAAAACGAAAGGTTTTTATCGAGATTTCAAAATTATTGTGCATTAAAAAATAAACGACCGAATTTAATTTTATATTTGTAATTAATTGGAAACTGATAAAAAAAGGGGTTAATCCAGAAACCGATGAAAACCAATCCCACCAAATCTTTATAACTTGCGGAAAATTTGACAATTTATTCGCTAACACCATGAGCCTCGAGTAAGGATTCCGTAAAATTAAAATCATGAATTTCGGGGATTCATATTAATCCTCACTCTCTACCTCCGATGGAATCATGATCTGAATCCTATGGAGAGCACCTGGGCGCAAATGAGGAAACTTCAATGGAATTATATAGAGCAGGGGTGAAGCCAGGAATTAGGGCTAGGGGGGGTTTTAGGCACAACTAATACTGGGGTGTCTGGGGGTGTGGAATACCCACCAGGGTAAGCGGGAGGTGGGAGGGTACTCCTTCAGAAACATTTCAAGATAAATAGTTCAAAATGGTGAGTTTTACGGCTTTCGGAAGGGTATTTTATTAATATTTACACTATTCTGTAAGTAATATTAATCCAATTAAGTAAAACGCATTAAACTTAAAAACGTTTCTGATCCCTGGGGGGGGGGGGGGTTATCCCCCAAAACCCCCCCTTGCTGCGCCACTGATATGGAGGTAGCCAAATCCTTGACTGCGGCCCATAGATTCCAAATATCATGGACTCGCTCTACGTCTCACTATGTTGTATCTATATACACACACACGTTATAATCCCAAATCGTAAATTGATACACGCCGCATATGAAGTCATTCATGGGTCACGTGATATTAAGAGATCGAATTCGCGTTCCGCGCGCTAGATTCAACATTGACATCCGATTTCACGTTCCGCATTTACTAGGGTATCGGATATCTAAGTCACCATCATCGCAGCTGATCGCAGCTATGGCGTGGAAAAACGAATGGGTCCTTTGGGGTGAGAAATATGGGCTGAGTTGATTCCCCGACCAGCATAACGAATTCATGCCCGGTGGCATAAATCCCCTTTCAAATCGTGCCGGTTAAAAATTTTCGTTCAGCACTTTTTTCCATTTATCCGTGTGCTTGAATGTAAAACTCAATAACTGTGAGCCTAAGGGAGAATATTGGCAAAAGGATATGCGAGCAGAAAATCTATTCAGTCGATAATTTTCTGCTCCGCAAAAAAGTAAACGTTTTCTGAGCATTTTTTGGTATTCGCATATTTGAAACGTTGAGAGGCACATCCAGGTGATTAACCGTAATTTATATTACTGCAGAAAGGTCTTTCTCTGTCATTGCGTATATGCTTCGTTCATACTGAACCTTATAACGATAGATGATATATCATTTTAAACGCTGAATTTCCGGCTTCTGACGAAAAATACGATCTCAAATTACTATGGATGTGCGAGTACTCGAAAATTCGAGTCGAGTCGTTGGTACTCGACTTGAGTGATTCGAGTCGAATTACGAATGTCGAGTCGAGTCGAGAAGTTTCGATTGCAGCGCTGTCGAGGCCAGTAAGTTCAGAAATCTGCCGACAGAAGACGCTATCATGAAACACGTTTAGTAATATCGTTTATAAAGATTGTAATACATTTTTCGCATACAAAATTAATTAACATTATACAAATATCTTTGTTGAGAGTTCTTCTGAGCAGTTTGGATTCATACATTGACGGCATATTACTAGAGGTTAATTCATTTCAATAGTGGCAATGGAACTGTTTTCGACACATTAATTTTCATTCATCTCCTAATAGGGTGGTTTCCTATAATTTTTTTACTGCCTAGATCGAAAGATTATTACTCCTGGAGTACGTATTTCACGCTTTTAGATTTTTAAATGACGATATCTATTTTTCGCGATTAAACGAAAAGTGAAAATTTCCAAGGCTAAGTAGGAATGATGGGAAAAGTCCGTGTGACGTATTTCTGGTTCCAGCTGTCGGCGTGTGAGGTGACCTAGGGGCGAGGCTTGAGCGCTGATACGACGTAGGGTGATAGCAGGTAGCGCTTGGCTTAAATAAGGATCATTAATACCTTATCAAAAGAAGGAAACTTTCCGACCATAGCCAGTTTTAATAGCTGATTATTAATGAGAGATGTTTCCTAGAGCTCAGTGCCTCATTCATGTATTGGTTAATTCACAGATCATTTACTATTAGCATCACGACTTGGCAAACCCCAGAGACTTTAAGAAATAACATTATATACATTTGTCACCGCTAGGCAGGGGCGCAGCCAGGAATTAAGGCTGGGGGGGGGTTTAGGTGCAACCAATACCGAGGTGTTTGGGGGTATGGAATACCCACCAGGGGGCCTATGCCCGAGTCCGTTCGAAATATCTCGTATGCGAATGCACTCGCACGACCGATCTCGCACTACGAACGTTCAAGGCGGAATTCGGTATGCCCGAATCATCTTCGAGGAGAGTGGTGCGAGGGAGAAATGATTTGTTTATGGCAACGTGTCAACAAGCTGGGGGGAGGGGAGATTCTTGTTTCAAGACGTGGCAACGCCGGGAGGGTAATGGTAGGGGCGGTAGGATAGGCCTTCCGGACAGCGTGCAACCAATCATCGCCCACCTTTCTGTATGAATGATTTTACCCGGGAATTCAACAACTGCGTTGCTAATGACGCTTTACGAGTACGCCAAATTCATTTACACATTCACCAAGGGCATTTTGGAAGTGAACCAGCCATGTCCAAAGTTAATGAGGAGCAGAAGGAAATGCTACTGGAGTTCATTGAAGGTAATTAACATGGTGTGCCTTGCCTAGAAAATAAGTTACCGCATTAATGTTGATATTAATGTCTCCAATGTCCTATTTCAGCGAATAAAGATCTTGCCAAGGGAAAGTTTTCTACCCCACAAGGATGCTGCTGACAGTGGGAGGAAGTAGCGATGAAGCTGAATGCGTGTGGAGTACGCAAATCGTGGAAAGAGTGACGGAAGGTGAGTGCATGACGTTCTTGTTGTAGATATCTGTAGTAGAACGCGATTATTCTCAAAGTAAACAAACGGCTCGTAGTATAGGATGTGGGATTGTATGACGATCTTCTTAAGTGTGTGATGATGTAATTTTGTATCATTAAGGTTTTTTACGTGCGTTTTCATATGAGCTGTAATTAATACCTTTCGCTTAGGGGTGAGCTTATGATTATCTAAAAAGAATTAGGTCCACAGTCACAGCTATCAATTTTATTTATTTTCAGTTATGCTGAATTTATAATACCGAATTTAAGTAGTGGGAGGAGGTGTGTGCATGCGGTTATTATTGTTGACATTTCTAGTTTTGATGCGATTATTGCCGAAGTAGAAAGCAATACAAATTGGTTTGTTCAATCACAAATAAACGAAAAACCTTAAGAAGGCCGATCGTTATATCTATTCTGTGTTGCCGTAAGTAGCATAAATATTTCCCGAAGCAAAACTTTGATGAAACTGAGAATCAGTGTTAATGCTAAATGAGTGAAGTGTAAGTTTAATGAGTATATGACTTCAAAGTAATTACAATTATTTGAAAACCTGTATGATGATGAATTTGGAAGCTGATTTTGTTGTTTTCAGCAACAATGTTTACATGAGAACACTTAAACCTGATGGTATATGTTCTACTATATTTACTTTTTAACATGTAAGTCAACAGCAAAATTTGGATGACCCCTTAAAATTATTGTAATTTAAATTCATCTTGGTTTAATCATCCTCCCAGATCAATTGTGTAACTTGAAAAGAAGTGTGCATGAAGCAGTATCCAATTTCATTTATCATTAAAAACCATGGATAATGCCTTAATTTGCCTTCCCTAAATGTGACTTTTGGTCGAAATACATCATATATAATTTGTGGTGATTGAATTTACCAATGTGTACCCACTAAAATATCTGTGAAAAATACCAGTAGCAATTAACATTCAAATTACAAGAAACTGATTTACTTAGCACCATGCTATCTGTTGTTAATTATCAATTCAATGGAAGTAATTGCTATTTGTTTACAACCCAGATTCAAGAACGCAAGCAGCAACGAAGATGGCAGCGGACAGTTGGTCGAGGTGGAGAGAGTGAAGATGGTACTGGAGGAGAGAAGGATGTTGGCAGAAGAGAGAGGTCTTTGAAGAAGAGAAAGTGGCAATAAAAAGGAGGAAGATGGAGTTGGAGGAGGAAAGGGTGTGGTTGGAAGGAATAAGGTGGAAGAAATTGAAAGGCTTGGAGGGAGATTGATAAATGTAGCTGAAAGATATTATCTCAAATGAAAAATAAAAAATTTGAAAAACATTTATTCTATATCACTTAATTCCCATTTCCCTGGTACTACAAGGACCAATATAGTAAATTATTAGGAAAAAAATTTTCTTTCTTCATGGCGGTGTTTATATCACATTCACTTAACTTATTTGTCTATTTAGCTGTCAAAACTAGTATTATTACTAGCAAATATTTAAGCATAATCCGTCAATTTGGCAAAAGTAGCATTAATAAATGATAATAACTTTTATTTCGATAGTTAGAGCTGACGATCGCGAAGGAGCTCTCAAATACGGAGTTACACTTGCGATAAGTTCCGTGGTCACCTCTTTGGTTAGACGATATAATTTAATAAATTTGGAATTGTCTAAATTAAAGGGCGACTTACGTTCCCGTATTTCACGAGGAACTCGTCGTATCTTTTGCTCTTCCTCTTCTAGATCTTCTAATACTTGCAGTCGCAATATTGCCATCGCCATGTTTGTTGATTTCTCGTACTTCGAAAAAGGTTTTCACCGGGTTTGAGTGAGGGAGTGAAATTTCGTACGTACGAGCTCACTCCCCTGACTCGAGCATACCAAATTCACTCGTAGTTCGAGAAAAGGCCACGTGACCCCTTAGTTACCACTCACTCGCATGCGAGTGAAAACTCAGGCATAGGCCCCCAGGGGGCCTATGCCCGAGTCCGTTCGAAATATCTCGTATGCGAATGCACTCGCACGACCAATCTCGCACTACGAGCGTTCAATGCGGAATTCGGTATGCCCGAATCATCTTCGAGGAGAGTGGTGCGAGGGAAAAATGATTTGTTTATGACAACGTGTCAACAAGCTGGGGGGGAGGGGAGATACTTCTTTCAAGACGTGGCAACGCCGGAAGGGTAATGGTAGGGGCGGTAGGATAGGGCTTCCGGACAGCGTGCAACCAATCATCGCCCACCTTTCTGTATGAATAATTTTACCCGGGAATTCAACAACTGCGTTGCTAATGACGCTTTACGAGTACGCCAAATTCATTTACACATTCACCAAGGGCATTTTGGAAGTGAACCAGCCATGTCCAAAGTTAATAAGGAGCAGAAGGAAATGCTGATGGAGTTCATTGAAGGTAATTAACATGGTGCCTTGCCTAGAAAATAAGTTACCGCATAAGTGTTGATATTAATGTTTCCAATGTCCTATCTCAGCGAATAAATATCTTGCCAAGAGAAAGTTTTCTACCCCACAAGGATGCTGCTGACAGTGGGAGGAAGTAGCGATGAAGCTGAATGCGTGCGGAGTACGCAAATCGTGGAAAGAGTAACGGAAGGTGAGTGCATGACGTTCTTGTTGTAGATATCTGTAGTAGAACGCGATTATTCTCAAAGTAAACAAACGGCTCGTAGTATAGGATGTGGCATTGTATGACGATCTTCTTAAGTGTGTGATGATGTAATTTTGTATCATTAAGGTTTTTTAGGTGCGTTTTCATATGAGCTGTAATTAATACCTTTCGCTTAGGGGTGGGCTTATGATTATCTAAAAAGAATTAGGTCCACAGTCACAGCTATTAATTTTTATTTATTTTCAATTATGCTGAATTTATAATACCGAATTCAAGTAGTGGGAGGAGGTGTGTGCATGTGGTTGTTATTGTTGACATGCGATTATTGCCGCAGTCGAAAGCAATACAAATTGGTTGGTTCAATCACAAATAAAAATATTAAGAAGGCCGATCGTGATATCTATTACGTGTTGCCGTAAGTGGTAGTGTTGTTTCCCGTAAACTTCGATAAAACTGAGAATCAGTGTTAATGCTAAATGAGTGAAGTGTGAGTTTAATGAGTAGATGACTTTAAAGTAATTACAATTATTTAAATTACTGTATGATCATGGATTTGGACGCTGCTTTTCAGCAATAAAGTTTACATGTGAACACCTAAACTTGATGGTTAATGTTCAACTATATTTACTTTTTAACATGTAAGTCAACAGCAAAATTTGGATGACCCCTTAAAATTATTGTAATTTAAATTCATCTTGGTTTAATTATCTTTCCAGATCAATTGTGTAACTTGAAAAGAAGTGTGCATGAAGCAGTATCCAATTTCATTTATCATTAAAAACCATGGATAATGCATTAATTTGCCTTCCCTAAATGTGACTTTTGGTCGAAATACATCATATATAATTTGTGGTGATTGAATTTACCAATGTGCACCCACTCAAAATATCTGTGAAAAATACCAGTAGCAATTAACATTCACATTACAAGAAACTGATTTACTTAGCACCATGCTATCTGTTGTTAATTATCAATTCAATGGAAGTAATTACTATTTGTTTACAACCCAGATTCAAGAACGCAAGCAGCAATGACGATGGCAGCGGACAGTTAGTCGAGGTCGAGAGAGAGAAGATGGTGCTGGAGGAGAGTAGGATGTTGGCAGAAGAGAGGGGTCTTTGAAGAAGAGAAAGTGGCAATAAAAAGGAGGAAGATGGAGTTGGAGAAGGAAAGGGTGCAGTTGGAAAGAAGGAAGGTGGAAGAAATTGAAAGGCTTGGAGGGAGATTGATAAATGTAGCTGAAGAGATATTATCTCAAATGAAAAATAAAAAAATTGAAAAACATTTATTCTATATCACTTAATTCCCATTTCCCTGGTACTACAAGGACTAATATAGTAAATTATTAGGAAAAAATTATTCTTTCTTCAGGCGGTGTTTATATCACATTCACTTAACTTATTTGTCCATTTTAGCTGTTAAAACTAGTATTATTACTAGCAAATATTTAAGCACAATACGTCAATTTGACAAAAGTAGCATTAATAAATGATAATATCCTTTATTTCGATAGTTATAGCTGACGATCGCGAAGGGGCTCTCAAATACGGAGTTACACTTGCGATAAGTTCCGTGGTCATTTCTTTGGTTAGACGATATAATTTAATAAATTTTGAATTGTCTGAATTAAACGGCGACTTCCGTTCCCGTATTTCACGAGGAACTCGTCGTATCTTTTGCTCTTCCTCGTCTAGATCTTCTAATACTTGCAGTCGCAATATTGCCATCGCCATGTTTGTTGATTTCTCGTACTTCGAAAAAGGTTTTCACCGGGTTTGAGTGAGGGAGTGAAATTTCGTACGTACGAGCTCACTCCCCTGACTCGAGCATACCAAATTCATTCGTAGTTCGAGAAAAGGCCACGTGACCCCTTAGTTACCACTCACTCGCATGCGAGTGAAAACTCAGGCATAGGCCCCCAGGATAAGCAGTAGGTGCGAGATTAATAAATTGCGGAATTTTAAGATAAACGGTTCAAAATGGAGAGTTTTACGGCTTTCGGAGGGATATTTTATTTATCCTTACACGATTCTATTAGTAATATCAATTCAATTAAGTAAAATGGATTCAACTATAATATTTCTCTGAGCTCTGGGGGGGGGGGGGGTTTAATCCCCAAACCCCCCCCTCGCTGCGCCACTGCCGCTATGTATATTTAAATTTTAAGATGAAGGGAGTTGAGAAAACAGAAATGAGAGAAAATATCATTGAAAAAAATTTTCTTCTCCAAAAAATGGTGCCAAGAGCCTTGGAGTCCAATATTCTCTCCAATTTACGAAGGTTCCTAACGTAGATTCTTTCTACTCATGAAGGAAGGGAAGGAGAGGTTTGCCCAAATGCTGTAAGTAATCGAATCCAATGCTATGTGTAACGCAAAGGTTGCTTCGGAAACATTATTGACACCGATTCGTCTTTCACATGTTTTATCAGATATGTGTACCGGTATTATTGTGGGTCGTGCAAAACTAGATGATGATGAGTCAACTATCGTATCGGCTGGATGTGATTGGGAGTGATAAATTATCTTTCAAAAAGTGGCTCACAGAAAAATAAACCGAAATTGAGGAGAAATTTAATGAATCAACATTTGAAACATACTTCTATAGCCAATAATTTAGCTACAAAAAATATTAACTTTTGACTATATGGAAACGGTTACCCAGTACCTGTGTTATTACCTATTCTTATTCCGGAAGAGAATTATATAATAATGCAAAGAATATTGTTTTCAAGTAGTTAAGGCATATTTAGTCTTAAAGAAATGTGTAAATCAGGAAGCTACAGACATTAAGTAATACTTGCAATACTATAACGTATCTGTACAGCGTGTTTTATACATTGCTTGCGCAAATAAGATGCATGAAGGAGTGACTAATTAGTTTTAGTTCTGCAACAATGTCCAAAGCCAGTTATAAGACCTGACCAGTTATGTTAACAGTTAAAAGGTAAATAATAACTTTAAAATACATTGCAAATAGTTTCATGAGTCGTAAAACATTTATCGCATGATAGAAATCTTTATTTACTGCACTCTAGCAAGATTATTTCCAGTGGGATAGCCAGGAGTTTCGTTCGAGTGGTGGGGGGTCCAAAACCAGGGAGAACAATTTTTGAAAAGCAGGGGTATTAAGTTAAAGGTTTTTAACTAATTTTTACACTTTACATGATCTAAAAAAAAACTTCATTTGTCAGAGACATCTTTTGTAAAGTCATGATTTTTCAATATTTCGTTTTCTTTAATTTAAGAAATAGATTGTGTGTTCATATTTCGGGAGGGTCTGGTACCTCCGGTCCTCCCCCCTCGCTACGCCGCTGATTATTTCGTTGCAGTTTTAGTAAGGTACGCCCAAATTTTCGCTGTGAATAAAATAAATGGAGCAAAACCATTTTGAACTTAACTAAGTTCTAATGCTCAAATAGTGGTGGGTACAGGTCGTAAAATCTTTAACTTAATAAAATATCTTCCTTATAGTGCACACGAACATGAATAGGGCATTTTTTTGTGTTGAAAATGGGCTACGGACTTGGACTTATACATCGGCGAACCAAATCTGCATGATCGTGTTTTTTACTTTGAAAAATCGAGCTAATGCTTAACGCTATTTGTAGAGGGAAATGGAGATGGGAATTCGAGAGAGGAGGCACTCAAATACGAAATATTTTCTCTCGAATTATTTTTCGCGAGTAAGTGAAAAGGAAGTAGGTCAAGACATGGAGTCATTACGCTCTTCTCAAAAATTCCTTAAGGAGCTTGAGGAAGAACGGCCATAATAGAATAGTTTGTACGAACTTTCCGCTGGGACCATAACACGAGGAGAACTGCGAAAATTATGGCCCAAAAACGGGTAACGTAAATGCTCGTGAAGTGTAAATAAGCATGATTTGTGATGAAAAGAAAACCAAGTGAAATAAATATGGTATTATGCGCTGAGCAGTATCTCACTTCACACGATATTTGGTGAGGAATTTTTTTAATTCAAAGAGGGTTTTAATGGCTTTCCAATGAAATATAGGAGAGTAAATAAAGTTTTGAAATAAATAATTTAAGAAAGGGATTACACACTTATCTTAAGGTAATGTTTTTTCTTTTGGATCCTCGCTGAAGAATTCCCGAACGGTTATCAGCATTTTAAAGGATAATTTTTCGTAATAAATCACAAATGCGCTGTGTATTTGAGGAATTCACTACTGGTCTGTAAATACATAAATATATTTTCCCATTCGAGTAGTAATGGCGCAGCCCAAAATATATCTAACATTAAAAATGAAGAATAGTCCACATTGCAATACAAACCTCAGAATGTATGGTAAGCCAAGAAAAATAAATTCATCCAGACATATAGTTGTTAACAGATCGGTTCGATTCCGTTCTTAGACAAGATTTTATGGGTTCATGTACCCGGAAAGAACTAGCGCAGTACTTAGCTCCAAGATTCTTAACATAGTTCTGCACGAAGAACAAATGAGTGAGGAACTTCTACTTCGATTAAAACGACCACATGTGAAACATATTCCTTATCGCTAAAAAAGAATAGTAACTGCATGATAAATTAAAGAAAACAATAGTATCATCTTGTTTAAGCAGAGCACTGATGGAACTAAACTTCACTAATAGGTGGTATGAAAAAAAATTCAACAATAGAAATAATGTACGAACTCCTTTGTAACATTTGCACTCCATTGTTGAAGGGTAAAGTTTATAGTTTTGTGTATCATTAGACGAAGAGAGCTTTCCATATCATCCCGCCAATAATAGACAAATTAATGATGTTCCATGGCTACAGGTTATATTCACCATTCCTTGGAAAATGGAAATATGGCTATAAACCGCATAATAAAACCAAATAAATATCAAATACGTTTCTGTCACGCAGAATTGCGAACATCATCCTCGCTTTTGCACGATTCTCAAGCGTTTACATTTCGAGGAAATTCATAGTATTTATTATGAATAAAAACGTTTGGGCTGCGTCACCGCGTCAATTCTTGGGTGTCCCCAACGTTTCCCGACCGATGCTGGTCGCTTTCTCGAGGGTTTCTGAGGAGTTTGGAAATTCAAATTCTTTTATATAGGTATCTGTGTCAGGTGGTGGGGGAGGGGAGCAGGAAGTAGGAGGAGTGGGTTCCTGATTGTTTCTTTTTCTCACTACGGGTTGGTTGCCAAGTATGACCAATGTTTATGCCGGTGTCCCTGTTGAAATTGTTCTTTTCTTCTTTTGTTATTTCGATGGCTTCTCTGACGAGTCTCTCTGTTTAAAACCTTTTACTTTGGCAAGGATTTTGGCTTCCTTGAGGTCGATTATGTGGCCAAGCGCTGCGTGTTCAGCTACCGCGGAGTTTGTTGACAGCCCCAGTCGAATCGCTCTCTCGTGTTCCTCACTGATCTGCCTGTTTCGCCGATGTAATTCTTCCCACAGGTCTGGCAAGGAATTCGGTAGACCCCTTCCTCTTCTAGTGGGGATCTATCCTTGACTGTTTTAATAGACGTTTGTTATCTGTAAGTGGGGAGAGAAGATTGTCCTTATGTGGGCAATCAATTGAAATATCCAAAGAAGATATGAATAATTTCAACAGGGACACCGGCATTAAAATTAGCCGTACTCGGCAACCCGTAGTAATAATAAAAAACAATCAACAACCCACTCCTCCAACCTCCCGCTCCCCTTCCCCCACCACCTGACTCAGATACCTATATAAAATAATTCAATTTCCCAACTCCTCAGAATCCCTTAAGAAAGCGACCAGCATCGGTCGGGAAACGTTGGGGCCACCCAAGAATTGACGCGGCGACATAGCCCAAAAGTTTTTATTCACAATGATGAGCACCCGCGAAAGTTTTAACGAAGAATTCCTAGTAATTCTCTGCTTTTCAGTGAAGCACATGTACGTTGTGTTGAGCCAGAAAATACTATTGTAAAATTGCTTCTTGTAATTGTAATCTGCTGAGCAGCAACTAATTCACGTCATATTTGTAACCTTAATTACACTAATTCTTTCTAAAGGAATGTCTAATTTCACCCCTTTTTTTAAATATTTATCGAGTTCATTTAATTCTTTAATTGCACAACGTCTAAAGAGTTTGTACTATCGCTAGTCCCAGATAACATTGTTCCACGTTGAAGACATAGGTAGTGATTCAATAAGTTACTTAGAACTTCTAAGTAAAAGATCTTCATTCACAATTATAACCAAATTCCACCCATACACGCCGGAGACTACAACTTTAAACCAATTATTTCCATTAATTCAACTCCATCCTAGATTTATAAGTATTAGGAACTGGATAAATCTATTTTTAACGCCTTAATTTTACATTTTTTCAATATATATACATTAATATCATATTAATTGAAAAATAAAGGCTTAATTTGTTTATCATTCTATGGCTACCACAGCGCCACGTAGGGTATAATATTCTTAATGTTGGCACCTATATAACCCCTTTTTCTCCCAACCACCACCACTTCTTCTTCTCCTCTTGCCTTCAGCCCTTTCACGTCAACCCCATCCCCCCACATCATTCGTCATCAACGTTTCCCCACCCCTCCAATTTCCCCCGTTTTTTTTATTATTTATCGAGTACCTACATTTAATTCTTTAAGACTAAAAGTATAATAAATTCCATTTTTCAAGTACAAATATTGTGAATTACCATAAATCGGGAAACTTTACGCTGATTGATGCGTACATTTGCAGGATAAAATATAAAATCCCATATCAAAGTCATAAAGTCGTACAATATTTAGAACATTATTGCTGTGATTTTAAAAAAATGATACAGATTAGCGTAAAAAAGCGTAATTATGTATCCTAAATGTGATTGGGTGAGCAAGACCGTCTTCTAGGTAACGCGTTTGGCTGCTGATCGAATAGTCCTTGGTTCAAATCTCGGGTAAAGCCTTCGGACAGCCTCAAAAAAATTCCTCAAGGGAAAGAAACTGGTCCCCTTGCCCTGCATGTGGGAAACTCACCTGCCCATTGCTTAGCCTGGGGTGAGCTCCATCATCACCTTTCCAAACTAACCTTCGAGTTGAATCACTGTAAATATAATTATTAATAATTATCTCATTTAATGCTCTAGGAGTTTTAACTCCTTTGGAACATAGAAATTGTTAAAGTGGTGAGCAGTAATGAACATAGTAAACTGGAATGAACATAGTGAAACTGGAAAAGAATTTCTTTTTCTAACAGAAAAACGAACATTAACCATACCAAGAAATAAATTACACAATCTTAAAAAAGGAAATTTAGCTTAACAAATGAAAAAAGAACTAGATTACTACTTCTAACACAACAATAGGTATTAATCACATCAACGACGAGATAAACGGTTATAAAATTACATGATGTGTTTATGGGTAGCCAGAAAGTCGGTAGGTGACAAACCTTTTCTTAAATATTTCCTGTGATGCACTTTCTTTTAAACCTGTTTCGGAAAATCGTTTCAAAGCTTTGAGGCAACAACAGTAAATGACTTCTGAACTGTAGCTGTACGGAACTGTGGGGCATACAATAAACAGGGGTCTTGTCTTGTAACAACATTAGTGATTAGTATATAGTTCTCATAAATAAGATTTTTTTCCCTTGGTTCTGCGTGAAGAACAACGGCGTGAGGGACTTCGGCTTGGATTAAACACTACCAAAAGTGAAATATATTCCTTCTTGTTGAAGTTATTTCGGGTTTCCCACCGGATAAGGTTCTCCATCTCCGGTGGGAAACCCGAAATAACTTCAACAACATCATACGCCGGGAAAACCTCAGATATTCCTTCTTGTTCAAAGGGGATGGTTTTAACATATAGTAAAAAATGCAGCTTGGCTCCGTGTTGTCCTCCGCGTCGATTTTATTTTCCTGGGACAGTATCGCCGACATTGCAGTAGGCGTCTTGAGGTTTAAAATGTCAGATACAAGTGGTTTTGGGCTAGTAAAATGTCGCAGGAAGAGATGGATCGAGGCTGAGGACATCCCGGGAGCCAAGCTGCGCCTACTGAACCACTCCGCGGAACCCTCCATCAGCATACAATAATAATTTTAACCAATAAAAATTTACAAATATATAATAAATTAACAAAGCTATACTATTATCGTTCGAGGCATCCATGTCTTGCGAAATGAAGGCACGAAGCATCTAAAACACTAAGAATTAATCGTTTCAACTATGATCATAGGCGATGAGAATTGCCAACTAATTCATAGAGAGCTAGCTGTTTCACCGCATGAAATATCCCAAGATGCATCTTGAGTCAACCGGAAGTTTATGATGAATAAGACGCGTCACTGAGGTGGAATCTTTTTTTAATGTCCGTGTATCCCTTCCCATCTCTTCACTCCTTTCGCCTTAATCTCCCTCGCACTTTCCACCTTTCTCTCACCAAAACTCAACCCTTACATCACGAGGAAGGCACAACCTATCCCTCCACTCATTTCCCAGCAGCCCTCATACTTCAGCACACCCCCTCTTTTGCAGCACGGGGGAGAAAAAGCCCCGCAGGACTTTAAAAATTAAATGAAAAAAGAAAAGGAAATCCTCGATTTTTCCTCACAATTTCACCGTGCCCTGAAATAATATAAAAAATAAAAATCCTTACTCCCAAGACTCCACCCCCTTCCCAGCGGTCCTTCCCCGTCGTAAGACACGTCCAACCCTCTTTCAACCCTTCCACCGCCCTCCTCACACTGCTAAAAATGACCGATACGTCAGGCGAAGTTCCTCCTCCTCGCTTTTAATTGCATTTTCAGGTTCGTATACACACATTTTTACGAGGAGGGCGGGGCACGGTGTCTTCTCAGGGAGGAAAGGTCTTGGGTGGTTGGAGGGCTCCTAAAAAGTCATTCTACCCATCAACCCCTAACCCCTGCTCCCTACCTTCCCCCCACCCTCCCAACTGAGAGCACAGACCTCTAAAATGCTTCATGCTAGCCCATTTCGCGTTGACACCTCCTTGCACCCCTTTGCCGCAACACATTACAGTCTATTATATGCATCATGAAGTAAGAATTCGGTAGGAAAGTTTTTGGGTAGTTTTCATAGCTCTTTTTCTACATAATTGAGGAAGGTACATATACTTGTGATGATATAGGTAAGTTTCGTGACGTGCCCACGAAAAAATGCGACACATGATAATCTTTTTTTTATTTTTCGGCTTTTTTATTACGACTAGTTTGATGGTAAGTTTGCACTCACAACATTTTCGTTAAAAATTTAAGTACCAGCTGCATAAACTTTCACACAGCGTCATATACAACTTTGTTCAATTGTTTTACAAAGTATCATAAAAAACAAGCTACTAGTACGAAGCAACGCGCATTGGTGGGAAGTTCACCAACTCCAAAGATGAAATTTGATAAGAAAAACATTTGGTGTAGCCAAGATTCTAGCTAGGATCCCCTAAATACCGGTAGTGTGTACTCTCCGTGATATTTTAGGAGACCCAGGTTCGAATCCCACCAAAGCGAAATGATATTGTCAGGGCTAATTCCATCTTTTGTTTGATGCACAAGCATCTTAAGTACTCTTTATTAATACTCTGAGTTTGGAACCTATATATGTTTTTTGCTCCTATACAACAACTTCTGATTTCAAGACTTTCACGACAACCTATTTACATCATCTATTCCAGCCTCTTTTTAAATGTCAATGTCATTAGGACTCACATATTCTTGATGAATAATAACTTTACTCATTAACACGAAAACGTTTCACTGATCAGGGCAGGCCATTCTTAACTTTTTCAGACAAAAGGAGAAATATACTGACCCATGACTTGAAAATATCTAAAGTGGACACGCGTCACATCAAGATTTTTATACAAAGATGTCCAAGGTCTACAATATGCTTTACTGTTAACAATTTGCCATCTTCATCAGCAGTAGTATAAATTTTTACGCTTTTAGTCTGTTTCAATTTTAATGATGGTTGTATTGCTATAATTTCTTAATCCCACATATTTCATTTGACCAACTATGGTTCGACGTTGAAACACACTTGTGGTTAGCACGCACTTATGATTAACACACACGTTGCACAATGTCTAAAGAGTCGGTACTACTGTGAGTCCCCGATAACATCGTTCCACGTTGAAGACCTAGGTAGTAATTAAATGAGTTACTTAGAACTTCTAAGTCAAAGATCTTCATTCATAATTATAACCAAATTACACCTATACACGCCGGAGACTACAACTTTTAACCAATCATTTCCATTTATTCAACTCTATCCTAGATATATATGAACCAGGATTTGGATAAATCTATTTCTTTAAGGCTTAAATTTTCTATTTTTCAATCTTTATACATTAATACAATATTAATTGAAAAATAAAGGGTTCAATTGTTTATCAGTCTATGGCTACCACAGCGCCACGTAGGGTATAATATTCTAAATGTTGGCACCTATATAACCCCTTTTTCTCCCAACCACCACCACTTCGTCTTCTTCTTCTCCTCTTGCCTTCAACCCTTTCACGTCAACCCCACCCCCCCGCATCATTCGTCATCAACGTTTCCCCACCCACCCCCACCCCCTCTCAACTACCCCATATACAAGACTCGTTCCCAGAAAGTCTCAATCCCACCCCTTTCTCCTCCGAGATTCTTCCCCCCCACTCACTTTTGCATCTCCTTGGCGGTGATGTAATTTACCTCGAAGGCGAAGACGGGTTGAGGCAGAAGAAAGAGCCTCGCCGAGGTGCGGGCGTGGAAGGGGAGGCTTGTTCATTACCCCAGTAGTGCCGAGAGACGAGTTCCGCGAGGAAAAGGCCGCACTAAAAGGAAGGAGGCTGTGTGGAGAGGATGTTTTGTGGCGTTATGCATGCCGGGGAGATGGATGGGCAAAGTACCTGGATGTACGAACATCCACGTGCACGTAATATCCTGCAAGACGCCTCGAGGGTGCTTGGTAAGGGGTGAGTTTTCACCATACTCTATATAATCACGGTGAAAAAAATTCAGGGTTAGTAACCGCGTCACCATCCGAATGGTTAGGAGTCTTTCCATTCTACAAATGCGATGCAAAAAGGGAATCAAATCTTATTTGCGAATGGCTGGAGGATTTAGAAAGGCCTCGCCTGGCAAACCGTAGGTCGTGGGTTCGAATCCCACCTCGGTAGGCGGTTCCTATCCAAGGCATGTTGCTGTTTGTGTTGTATATTGTTTAACCTCCGTTGTTAAGGCATTAAAGTGCTGTTTTCGGGGAATTTGGAAATAAATAAATAAAGTACGAATTGGGTCTTAAAATAGCACGAGAAAAATTTGTGTGGTGTACAATGAGGGGCCAAAAACTTCAGCTAGAATCTGTTATGATAAAACAAAATCATCAATAGCCAATCCCCAACTAAATTTAAAACTGGTATAAAAATTTCTTTCGTAAAAGTCTACAGTCTTGAAAAAAGTGAGGTGAAAATATTTTTATCATGACGTCAAGCCCCAGCCACTACTTAGTAATGCTTACTTTAGAAAAATATGACCTAATAAGTAATTATTTTATGCATCCAACGCTTACTATACGAATTTAAATGAAGGTGGTTGTGGTGGTTCCTTTAAAGAGGATTGGGTTGTCGTGGTGGCTCGAGTGCTGGCTAACCCCCTTGAGAGCCCTCTCGCAAAGAACAGGTTAATACCAACGCTGGGATTCCCTCCACCTTCCCTAACTTGCCCTCATTGCAAAAATGAGTTCAGCTGTCCATTACCTCCTTCAAATAGCGAACAGTACTACACCATTCCCGGAGAATCAAATTTCTCTCGATTTTTTCTCATAATTCATTATATTTTTTATGATACTTTCGGTTTTATAGTACATCACACATATCAAACAGGAAAATATTCTTCGATTTCCTATCAATGCGGTATTTACAGTTTTGTAAGTATATGTTTTTCATTTCGCACACGACATGATTCCCAATATAGGTATTTGCATTAAATAGAAAGAAAGGCATGGAAAGAAGGATCGATATGGCTTTCCTTTGCTAGGGAATGCAGTTGGAGTGTAGTTTACGAACCTACTACTCTGACCTGGTGATGATATTCTTTGGATGCAATGGCTTGTTACTAGAGCGCCTTCAGGTCGGAGGTCGCCCGGCTGGAAATAAAAGAACGTCAATAATGGCGGCAAAGGATCATCATGTGCAAATACTCTTATAGGGGTCTTTGTATTCTCACTAATTCAAGACGCGATTAGCCTACGGTAAAATTTCTTTGTTGCTACAAATGATAGCACGCAGAGAACGTTATCACTATTGAATAATTCTACCCGTTTTAGGTGAGTTTTCATTTCCTCCCTAACTTCGATTTCCCACTTCAATTTACAATCAGATCTATACCCATATTCGGACGCATAAGTACTCTTCCTTACCCTCCAGCTTGTTACCTATCGTTCTTCCCTTCTTTAGACCCCTTAACAGCCCAGTGCCTGCTTCATCCAATCCTTCAGTCTCCTTCGTATCTCAGTTAAATCTTTTCTTCCTCCCGTTTTCGTATAAACCAGTGCTGTAGTTGGGCCAGTACGGCGTACCCCCGGCAAAAATCCAAACTCGTTATATGCATACCGGTTAAAATACCATCGCGGCCGGATGTATAACAGTACATGTTCAACTGTTGGAATTTTCGGTGAGTACCGCCTGAATTTTTTTTCCAACTACAGCACTAGTCTAAAAGCTTACCTCATTATTCCTCGGCCTACCATCCACTTTCCTCATTCTCATCCGCACCAATGATTCGCACGCTTCTTGTTCTACACTTTATGCTTCAAAAATCGGAAGACATCACAGACTTGTCCAAAAATGTACATTTCTTTGGAGAGAAGTAACCCCCCCCCCCCCAAATAGGGTAGTTTCCTTCATAAAAAGAAAACGAAAGGCATTAATTGCAATTCCTTACCCACCATTAGTGTATTCATAGTATACTAATTATTTGGTTTTAGAAATCCCAGTTTAGACGAATGGCAATGGTCAACTTTAACCGCTTTTGAAAAAGGCCAGATTGGCGCCCATGCGATGCCACTCCACGTGACGTTACAGGGACCTAGTATCTATACGAGTAGTCAGGAATCTTACATCGTCTGAGATTACGAATGCATGCATGATTCACAAAGCTCAGGGAAACATCTCTTAATAATCACCTATTAAAACTGCCTATGGTCGGAAAGTTTCCTTCGTTTGATAGGGTAATAATAGTCCTTATTTAAGCCAAGCGCTAACTGCTAGCAGGGTACTCTGCTACCTGGTAGCAGCCTGCATCGTATCAGCGCTCGAAGCCTCGTCCCAATGTTACCTCACACGTTGACAGCTGGAACCAGAAATACGTCACACGGGCTTTTTTTTCACTTTTCGATTAATCGCGAAAAATAGATATCGTCATTCGAAACTATAAGAGCGTGAAATGCGTACTCCTGGAGTAATAATCTTTCGATTAGGCAGTAAAAAAATAAAAGGAAACCACCCTATCGTTAAACAGCAGCACTACCAATTCCATTTCGTTCCATTCTACCCTTTTCCTTCCCCGCCTCACAAGCATTCTTTCTTTTGGCACGGTTTTTAGCATACCCTCCCCCCTAAGAACTAACTCAATACAAACCCTTTGTCTTTTCCGTATTGCATGTAAAATATTTTTCTCCTCGCCCATCATATACAGCACTTCGTCATTTCTTTTCCTATCCGTCCACTTTTCCTTCACACACACACACATGTCGAACGCTTCTATTCTCTTCTCGGCCTCCCTACTTAATAATTGCCCATGTCTCCGAACCGTTAAAGGGCTACACTGAGATCAGCTTCTTAACTACCTTTTTATTCAAATTCTTATAAAAAGATGCTTTCGTATGTAACAATTTTAAGAGAGTTACAGAATCACTGGAGTAGGGGAAAAAGAATATCAATGAGTGGACAATAATTTTTAGGTGTAGATCCAAGGATTAACCGTGGCTTAAATAGATGCTTCGTGGGCATGGCCACAATAATCCATACTATATCTGACAGTTCAACATATAAACCACATAAGTTCCCAAAATAGCCAATGATTATAATTAAAATGTCATCTGATGGTAATCCTACGTTCGATTACAAATACTAATTATTTAATTAAATTACTCATCCGTTAATTACCAATGCGACGGATTTGAAATTAAAAACCTACCTATCTTCGAATAATCCGTTCTTTAAATTGAGTTATTATTCTCATTATGACGTGTCACATTCACTTTATAATTAACGGTTTCCATGAAATATCATTTGTTTATTTTTCCTTATATAATAATCGCTCGGGTATCAATTAGGTAATTAAAATAACTAAAATATGATATGCGCAGCAGGATGTGGTCATCTGAAAATTACTGGATCATGCTTCCTAACAACTTTGACGATTATTTAGGCTTTTATTGATTGATATGTACACAAACTTTAAAATAAAATCTGAAAATTTACATAATTAGATTAATAGGTACCTAATTATTATTATTTCATTTACCTTGAAGCCCATATAAAAGGAAAAATTAAGGCCTGATACTTAAGCGGTTAAAACAAAAAAGGAGGACCACAAAAACATAATCCCGAGAAAGGGCCAACCAGGCAAGGCGGGATAGGAACCAGAGACCTTCAGATTGACAGGTAAGGGCATAAGCCTAGCGTCACAAATGCCGTCGATAATATCATACCATAATTAATATCATATCAATTCGACGAAAAAACAAAATTTAATAAATATATATGTAAAATGGAATACAAACTGCATTTATCTAGGTCAGCGGTTCCCCATCTATTTTTCCTCCCGTAACCCTCTATACGTATATGACTAATATTGTACCCCCAAAAATGCAACGTGCCCATTGTAATATATGATCTTGTTTTTGTAATAAAAAAAAGGAAAAAAAGGAAGGTTTTTTTTTTGTTTTATATTAAGGAAAATATAATTATTGTTGTGCCCATTGTATTTTACAATTTCTCTGGGTAGGTGGCACTATTAGTTATAAATAATTGTATAAATACGAAATTTATTTTAATACCCCATATTATATGTATTTCATAGTTAAGAGATACATAGTTCTTGGCGCCCCGACGCACACCCGACTGGTTCGTCACATACCCCCAAGGAATTAGCGTACCAAAGGGTAGAGAACTGTCGATCTAGGCGATGAACTGGTATAAAAGTCAATACATATGGATGCAAAATGTCTACACTGAAACTGTCTTTTAGAATCTCTGAATTTACTTTGAAGAAGTTTTTAAATTCATCTGGAATATAAACTTATTTTTCTCAATTGTGATAATATTGCGCTAACGCCTAAAAGTATACTTAAATAAATGACTGTTGATGTCTTATACCTCCGCACTCGCTATTACTAGTTTATTTTGCCTTTCAAAGGCTTATTTTTGTCACCAATAAAACATGTTCCATGAAATTATTCATAGTCGCAAAAAGAAACTTTTTAAAAACAAATATATTCTATCCTTTAAATAAAATCGTCAATATGATTCCATAACTTATTGGTGCACTTTGTGCAATGGGAATTAAAATCAATCAAAGGCATGCAAACAGATTTCATTCAATTATTTCCCTTTGTGGGAATATTACACGATACCTCTATTGTTGAAATTTACCTGTACACATGGTCGATCAAATATTTAATTAGTGTAGTTGCCTATGTGGGCTTTATTTATTACCTAAATATGCAACGCAGAGGAAGACAATTATGTTCAATAACGGAAATGGTGATTTTTGAAATAGGGATGAAAAAATTGACTGCCAAACTCGCGGAAAGTCCATCACCATTAATACCAGGAAACCGATTCTATATGCTTCAATTTTCACGGATTATAAAGGATTAGAGCTGAAAGATAGATTACCATTGATTATTATAGCTTAACGAAAATATGAAAGCAGCCAATCGATATAGGTCGATGACCAATTTTACTAATATCGAAATCACCACCTTCTTACAAGGAAAATATAATTATTGACCGACAGAAAATACGTATTTGACAGTATTTAAAATATTTGGGATTAGATCATGTAATGAGACCATTAAGTTCAAAAGCGGATAATCTTAATGTAGGGTTCTTTATGAAATTAACGATAGATAAGAGCAATTTCAATAAGAGCCTACAGCTTAAAAAGGGTTTACGGAAGTCCCCGCCCATGTCGCTGGCCGCAAAATGATTCGATATCGATTTCGAAAAAACGTACAAAGCTATACCTACGTTTGTGTACACTCTACGGATCAATATGAGAAACGAAATGAGTAATTTAGGAAACTTTTCGGGACAGGGCCATCAGATTACAATCCAAATAAGGTTTTAGATATCTCTGTAACTGCGAGGAAGTGATTTCAAAAAATCCGAAGTTAATTGGGAAGGAAATGTGATGTGATATGATTCCTCAGACTTCGCCCTCTACCGAACAATATACCTCAACACTCAACCAAAAAGGAAAATGAATTGGGCACGGGTTTCAGATTACTTTCCTAATTTGTCGCTTTTGCATAGAGAAGAGTAGGAGGAAGAGGGGAGACGTAATTTGAAACTTCCTGCTTGCTAGCGTGGGAAACCAAAAGCGTCGCTTCATGTTTGCCATGAATAATAGTACCGTGAGAAAGTTCTTTCACGGACATGACGGCAGGTATTTCCAAGAGGCGACCGACAGCTAAGCTATTTGTGCCATTTGAGAAGGGTGGGAAAGGAGGTGTGGAGAGAATCATAAGACGGCTCGTGATGGAAGGTAATGATTGACTAAAATACCGCCATTTATACGGCGTTTTAGAGAAGGCAATTTTTTAATAAATACATATGTCAAATATAATTGCTATCTTCTAGTATTTATTGTATATCCATGTCAATTATGGAAGTCGTTTCCACAAGACAGTGGCCTGAGGTAATTTGGTTTGAAAGGCAATGAGATGCAGTGTAAATGACAAATCTCACAATTAAAGTTTAAATCGCCTTTTTTGTCGACGAACTGCATGTTATAGTATAAGTAACAGTAGAGAGCGTGACTTGGTGGAAAGTCTCCATCGTAGGGGTTGAAGGAAATAAACTATGGCTTTTTCCACATGGTGATTTATTTTGTCCGACAATGGTTTCGTTACAGCCTAACATTTTCAAAGTTTTCACTAAACCATGTTCGAACATAATAAACCATCATTGGAAAAAGCCAAGTTTCAATTCATTCAACTGCTGCATTTTATAACTTAAATTAACAGCAAATTCGTCAATTGCTCGCAGGAAAGGAAGGTGGTGTAATAGTTAACTCAAAAAGATATTGGAATATTACTTTCGTATAATAGCACTATTAATAATACCCGTTAAAATATTACCCATCAATCAAACGTTCCAGAAATATCTCGCAAAACTGATGAATCTAACATAGCTCTACAACAAAAGATGCAACTTTGTTATCAGTGTGTTCTAAAGCGTTGGCTGTCGGGGCCAGGGGCGAAGCTGAGAATTAAGGCTGGGGGGGGGGGGGGGGGTTTAGGCGCAACCATTACTATGGGGTATAATAATAATAATAATAATAATACGTCTTTATTGGGCGAGATTGGGACTAGAAAGTCCCATCTTCCATCTAACCCCTCGTCAAACATTAAATATATGCAGTTAAATACATTGTCAAGTTGCTCATGAAATTACATGCAGAGAAATTACATAAAAATAAGTGGAAGTTCCATTTTCAATCAACAATTAGCATTATAATTTAACAAAGTTACTATTGACCAAGTGTAAAAAGATGTTAGTGAACGTGGGAAAAACCTAAGGATATTGACTGTCGTCCTTATTGGAAAAAACCCACTGCAGGAAAACGCCCACACAAGAAGGGGGGCGTGAAAAACCTGCGAAAACCTACTGAGAAAGCTAATGTAAACCTGAGTATAGAAATACAATAAATTCTTGGTGTTTAATCGCAACCCATAGTTGTCGAGTCATACCTTCCATAGTTGGGTCGCTGCGGTAATTCGGGTCTGGTGGTGCTGGCAAGGAAGACATCATCGGCGAACAGTAGTGACCAAGGGTGTGATTCTTGGAGACAGGCCGTGAGTGTGTCCATGCACAGGATGAAAAGGAGCGGAGAGAGGGCCGATCCTTGGTGGACGCCAACAGTGATTGGGAAAGGCGGTGATATTCCTGATGGGCAACGGACCGCGCTGGTGACGTTGGTGTAGAGAAGCTTCACCAATGGCACGTAGAATTCAGGGACGTCGTGAGATCTGAGGGAATGCCAGATGAGGTCGTGTGGCACGCGATCGAAGGCCTTCTCCAGATCAAGGAAAGACATATGCACTGGCTTGTTCTTCTCTCGATGCCTCTCCAAGAGCAGCCTAGCTGCATGTATTGCGTCTGTTGTGCCACTCCCCTTTACAAATCCACACTGGTTGGGTGTGATGTGAACAATGTGTCTGAGCCTAGCATCAATCACTCGTTCGAATATTTTCATGGCGTGGCATTAAAGCCGGATCGGACGGTAGTTATAGCATTCTGCGACGTCGTCTTTACCCTTCCAGATGGGTACAGACACAGGGAAGATGTTTTAAAAATATTACCGGAGCCCTCTGTCGGCCGTCGAGGAAAGTTAACGTTTTGCCTATCTTTCTCGGGGTAAAACTTAGAATAAACAAATAAATATTCAATGTTCAATTGGTTGAAGACCATAAGTTTTTCTTCATTTTGCTTTTTTATATTAATAACGTAAATTACACTAGAGAAGAAATTCTTTGTTCATTACAATCTAGTTTGTATTCAGATTTGTTGTCATATGCAAGATTTATAATTTTTAATTTTTTTATTTATTCAGCTTTTATGCACACTAGATATTTTAAATACACTTTTGAATTAATGTGTAACAGTTGAATACTGTTACTATCATCAAAAAAACACATTAAACAACAATTCCATACTGTGCCATAATTTACCAAAAAACGCGAAAAAAATCTACTTACATTACCTAAGATAAAAGTTGATTTCTCAAGAATGGTTAAACATAATTTGGTACTTTAAAAAGCAATGTACAGCTGAACTTCTGGGCAAATCGCACTTACCCCATGTGCCGCGTAATGTATAAATATATTGCACAACAGCCATGGGACGCACTTGCCCCATGTACGGGGTAAGTGCGATCCCTCTACAAGATTGTAAGAAAAAATTTATAAAAATTACCACTTAACAGAGAGAGGTTTTTTAATCTAATTATCATTTTCAGTGATTCACATACATATTAGACATTGAATCTCCTGTTTTTAGCTAGCCTAGAAAATTTTCCTAAGCTAATTAAAGTTGATGTATGCTATTTAGGGGTCGCACTTACCCCACCTTACCTTAGTGCCTTTTTGAAGGAGGCGAGTGATGGTGATTTACGTAGTGGTAGGTCAATATTGTTCCATTCGCGGCATGCAGTAACAATGAATGATTTATTGAATCTGACTGTCCGGTGGTGAGGTATAACGAGTTTTTCATTTCCCCTCGTATTTGAGTCGTGTGTTCTACTAAGTGTTTGAAATTCGTCTCTGAGGTACGCTGGTGTATTTGTCTGTAAGATTTGATAGAGAAGACAAAGGATATGCATCCGGCGTCTAGAACTAGGCTTTAACCATTTGAGATCGTTAATATGATTGGTGGTATGATCTGATATTTGTAAATAAAATATGAACCTAGTGCAGGCGTTGAAGGAGCGGTGAAGTTTATTCGACAGCACCTGAGATATGACTTGAAAGGCAACATCGGCATAATCAAAATGGGGAAGTATTAATGTTGAAATTAATTGCTTCTTTAAGGAGAGAGGAATAATGTTTCTGAAACGTATTAATGGAAATAATGACTTATTCACTGCTTTACATATCTTAGTTATATGAGATGACCAAGACAGACTTTCATCAATGATCAATCCTAGATTAATAACTTCGTCGCAGTACTTTATGGGAGAATCGGAGATGTGTAGTTGCGGTAATTGATCTCTGTCGATTGACTTGAGTATTTTAGGATATCCATTTATAATAGCTTGGGACTTACTAGGGTTTATGCTTAGAAAGTTGGATTTGCTCCAATTGTTGATATTTTCTAGGTCATTATTTAGATTACATATTCCATTGAACAGGCTTTTAACATTTGAATTTAGGTACACTTGGAGATCGTCAGCATAAAGATGATATTTAGAATAATTTATCATTGAAGGGCAATCATTAATGTACAGAGAGAATAGCAGAGGTCCTAGAATAGAGCCTTGGGGCGCACCTCTTGTGGTTTCGATCCACCTTGAGCAGAAATCATTTGTAATCACTCGCTGATGCCGGCCTGTTAAGTATGATGTTATCCAATGGACTACCGTAGGAGAAAAACCCATGCCTCTCATTTTTGCTGGGTATGAGGGTATTGCATACCTGCCAATGTGAGCAGGAGGTGCGGGGGCCCTCCTCCAGAAAATTTTTAAGAATAATGGTTCAAAATGGATTTTTACGGCTTTCTGAGGGATATTTGAATAATCCTAACAATATACAATAAGTAATACTGATTCAACTAAGTAAAATGGATTAAACTTAAAAACTTCTGGGGGGTTTATCCCTGAGTTCTGGGGGGTTTATCCCCCAAACCCCCCCCCTCGCTGCGCCACTGGTCATTTGGGGCATTTTCTGAAGTCTGTTTCACACGATCATTTTGATAATTCGATTTTTTGCGATCCTCAGAATTCCAGCTTCAGCGAGATGTTTTCAGGAACGAAAAAAAGTGACCGCTCGGCCCATCATTTTCTGAATAACACAGTCATTCCCACAGTCCCTTTCTCCATCGCCTACACGAAAAAAAAAGATTTGATTAAAACTATCAAACTGGCGTGATAGGGAATATTTATATACTTACTTAAAATTTTATGTAAATTATTAAGCACTTGATTTATTTTACCAAACGCTCTTGATATATTTCATCAAACATTTTGATATTTCATAATTTGGTTAATTGTATGAAAGATTTTGGTAAAAATAACTGAATTAATTCAATGCGATTCAGAGTTTGGTAGCTTTTATCGAAGTTATGATTAATTTTACGAAGGTGCTTGCTCGTTTGGTAAAAATTATTAAACTCTACATTGTTATGCAAATTTGATATGATAGATTTTTACTAAGTGTTTCGTAATCTATATAACGGTCTGTCGTTCCTCTTTTGTCGATACCAATACACATTTAAAGGTGCAAGATTCTTAAACAGGCCTTACGTAAAACATAGGATGGTAGAAATGATTTTGTTTTCATAATTTGTGATGGCGATAACGTTTTAATTTTGTTTACGTTCATTTTTCTGTTTATTTCTGCTTTAAATCGCAATGTTATCCTTAAGCTGTTGCATCAAAGACAATGATTGAATGGCGTATTATCATGGAAAATAAAGCTGTAATGAGATGTTTGTGTTTTTCGACACATTGAAACTTTAATTAGAGGTATTCCTGAGATCGCGTTTATGTTTAATAACATGTGATAAAGGTCGTCATCCTAGACCCAATTCATGCTAAGGATATCACGCAGCACGTTAAAGTAATCTCTACATCGATGTAAAAAGCCTGCAAATAAAGTTTTCTTGCGCATCTGCACTAGATATTGATAAGGAGTACCTTCGTAGAGCAAATGTGTGCATCAAGTATTCCTCTTAAGTTTACAAAGGGAAACTGTAGTCACACCTTATTCTCATTTCAAAACAAAGGTTTGATTATTTACAATAATAGTATATTACGACGTCTGTGTCACTTTCTATTATAGCAATCGACTTAGCTTAATTGTTACAGTACGTTCCTGCCACGCAGGGGGCCCACGTACTATGCTTCGTGCAGGCGTATTTTTTTCTCCACTTTTTTAGTATTTCTTTTGCAGAAACCTATGTATGCTATACTCTAGTTTCTACTACGTTTCCGTGCATTACGCCACGTTCCTAATTTACAACTCTCATTCAATTTGAATCCAAGCTAGGCGTTACTATCATTGTTAGCGGCCGAAGGGGCTGAATGGCTGAAGGACGGTGCCAATGACGGTTTCGGCGACGGAGAAAGGGACGTGCCAAGTGATGGGAAAAAGGGTGGGACTTCCATCCCTGGAGCTTTCGCGGAAAATGACTGCATGAAACTGTCACTCTTTCCGTCATCATTGGAGCGATCGCTGAATCTATCATCCGAAAGGGATGGAAAGGTTGACCGCGTGATTTTGGCTTCAATAGTGGCTCCCGCACCCAACTACTCATTTATTTATTTACATATCACTGCAAGTACGCTATTGCCTGGTGGCAGCATTAGATTGAAACACATGAATGAAAGTACTATATATCTAATAACAATGCAAAGAACAGAAAGCACACCTACATAAAAAAATAAGACATTAATTCTAATATCATGCAAATAAAAAATGAAGATTGATCAAAATAACCGAATTTACAGCTATCCACAATGACATCAAAAAAGAACAGATAAAAACTTATTCTTGAGAATCCTGCAATTTGCGGAGAAGATCTTAAAAGTATCTTCAGGTAGGTCGTTCCACCCCTTTATACCTTCACGTAGAATGGATTTTTTTTCAAAATGTCTGTTTTCTCCTTCTTAATTTTAAATGTATGATCGTTCCTTCCCATGTAGGAGGGTGAGTCCAGCTTTAGACCTATTTCCTTCCAACCCAGCTCTATTGTTTAGGCTTTGCAGATCCCACATAACCTATTTCCGGTTCTTCTCACTTTTAGAGGCTTCGATCCTAGCAATATGGACGGCTCCCCAGCGTCAAACAAAGGTGTCTACGTAGGCCAACCTGGGTAGCGGCATCCAATCTTTTCTTTCAATGTATGCGTAATTATCTTATCCGCATCATGCAGTTAATTGTATAGCATGACGCGAAATGTCGCGGTTGATATTACTTTACAATTAATTGCTGCCTTTTTCCTTCTACTTGCTTGTTTGCTGAGCATCGGCGTGCCCACGCCGGACTAAGCCACGGGAATAAGCCACGCAAACGAGGCCATAGGAAGCAGTGAAGCATAGGAAGCAATGATTCTCTACTGGGCCTTCGTACTCTCGAAAAAGCTAATTTTATTGTACAAAAACTTTCAGCGTTAGTTCAGGAAACCAATACCAGCGATAAACTGCAGATACGCATGCTAAAACTGTACTTTAGAAGCCTTGGTACAAAAAATGGCATGTAGCGTAACAGAATATTACAGCGCGACCTATCAACATCACGTTTTCCGAAAAGCCTTCGCAGGAGCTATCTCACTGATGGGCAGACAAAGCTATTCCGGCTTAATGTTTTTAATAATATACGTCATTCAGAACCGAAAAACCGAAATTTCAATTACTTTTCATAATCTGGAATATTTCAAATCAAATGTTTCCCATTTCCCCAATCCAACCTTATGAATGAAAATAATACTAATATCGTTCTCTTGTACGTGGAAAATGTGTTCGTTCGCTCAGAGCCGAAATAGCGATTCTTTTAAAGAATATGGCAGATGGAAGGCCATGAAAAGTCACAACTTAAAATCTTCCCGATGCACTAATACTCATTTAAATATTAGGTTGCGTTGCCGCCGACTATGCTTTAGTTGGTGAGTTCACTTAAGCTTGAATCAATGTGCTCGCATTGTTCTCGTTAAGGGCGAGTCGCACACCAAGGGAATGCATTTCTCAGATGAGCGTAAATAACAGTAAACCACACAAAACTGTGACTTGCGCTGCATGAGCTCATGATGCCAATAACTCAACTTCGAAAGGGTTGAGGCTGCCAATTTTCAATTGGGAATAGCATGAGTGGCAAGCGATGGATCTTAAAACAGACAATACGTTAATGAAGAAGCAGGAGCAATTTCCACAATTTTAAATTTATTGGTACTACCGGTTTCGCTTACTGCATCATCAGGTATAAGCGAAAGCGGTAGTACCAATAAATTAAAAATTGTGGAAATTGCTCCTGCTTCTTCATTATGTTCCGTTTCCACTCCATCTCGCCTGAAACCTCAGATTATAGACAATACGTTTCTCTCTATTTTTCATCTTCTATCAGTATTGACTCTAAAATAATAACTTCCGAACAACCCATTACCCTGTCTATTCTTGTGTGTGCATTCTGGCCGGATTCCATAAGGTATTTGGAGGCGACAGACAATTGAGGTCATTTGCGCCGTGAAGGAACGGTGGGGAATGAAGGGTGGAGAGAAACCCGGCGTCTGCATTATTTTGCTCTTGACGGAAAGCGCTGGGAGGAATACGGTTTTACATCCCATCCGACGGAGGGAGTGTTGAGCCGTTGAGTTGTGTGCTCTCCACAAAGCGCTCTGAGAGGGATCGGGAACTTCGTGAAAAACAGCGTGTAAGAACACCACCGCCACCGCAGGGATTTGAACTCGGAACCACATGGCGGGAAGCCAACACGTCAGCCACCACATGAAACAAAACAAGCACCATAAATTAACCGAGGATCCAAGTTCTACCTAGATCCGTAGCCAAAACAGAATTTAGTCCAATAATCATCACATACAAGGCACGCAATACAACGGTATGGATACGTAGTAGACGTTCTCGACCCTTACTTTTGAGAAAAATATGTAGTAGTTTATCTGAGGGGTCGCACAGTCCTGTCGGCTCCTTTCGATGAGAATTGTCCAATAGTTATTACCGTATTTAAATTAAACCATTGATAGTGGCGCAAAAAAGGGTTTTCAGGGTTATAACGCGATCGTTTTGGAAAAGCAACTCATTCCACCTTTTTAGAAAACTAGATATCCTCCCATTAAGGCATCTATCAATTTTGTAAAGTCCGTAGAGTTTTCTGTAACCGTAGCGGTAAAAAAGCCACAAACTTATTACATCAGATCTTAGATAAGCTTTGATTTACCTAGGCCAACGACTGAAATTTATCGACAGTCATATCAATACTTGGGACCAAAATTATTTAGTATGTTGCCAATCAATGTAGCAAAGAATAAGAAAAGATAGGGATTTACACCCGCTGTTAAAAAGTGACTTATGCGCAAAAAGGAAATAGAGGTAGCATAAAAAGTTATCAAAGGGAGAAAGAAAGGTGCTAAGGAAAGGAAGAAAGGAAGGCGCTAAGAAAGGTAGCATAAAAAGTTCTCAATACAAGGTATATTGTACGTATGCATGCAATTGTTATGCGTTTCTAAAAACAAGTTAGTTACTACGTGTACTAGTATTGTGTGCATGTAAATTACTGGAATATCACAGTTGAATGCAAACGATAAGAAAAAAATCACGTTATTTAACTAAAGAAATTAATTTGTCATGTATTGATGGTGCCAGTCCTGTATAAGCAGTGTATGATGGAAGCCTCAAAACGATTGAACAAGGGGTACAACATACATATTCCACCATTCTTAAAGGGTTTTCTGTTGTAATGTAATCGCATACGAGTGGAATGAAGTTACATTATTATTTTTGTTATTATTTAATATATTTGCAATGACTCTATCGAGGCGTAAGTTGGAATAGGGGATTTATTAGTATCTTCCTCGCCTGAATAAGGACATCTATTATCATAAATTATTATTATTAACGATAGTTAATGGAGGCGGGCCCTTCTTCTCTAAAGAAAATAATAGGATATTGAAATAGAATGAAAGGTAGGCGTTATCCTGAATTTAATAGGGAAGTCCATGAAGGGAAGGGATAAGCATTAAGTACTTCCTAAAAACTCCTCTCTTAATCGGTTAAATACTTTAAATAGAAAACATATCATGTCACGGAGCATTGGTACTTGAAATTTAACGCAAGCAGCATGTACTGCCTGAAAAATCACGACGCATCGCACTCTCTAAAGGCCGTTTTACACGGGGCACGGAATTGCGCAGGTTAGAGCTGCATTAATTTCTAAAATGGTGTGGAATTGCGCGAATGCATGAACGAAATTAGAACGGGCTATTTTGCCGTCTCGCGTCCACGCATTCTCGCATGTGTTCTAGCAATTCACCGCTTTACACGACGCAATTTTGATTGCATCTTCGCACGTACGTCAGATTGCGCAATGCCGTGTACCGAGTAAAACGGCTTTAAAGATGACCTGCCAGCCGCACGTAAGTTAAGGTGTATTCCTCTCGTCCGTGCTTGGAGTTGACCGTATCAGGGGACATTCTCTTCCGATGCATTCATAGCTCAAGCAAGCGCCATCTGTCAGGCGATACACTTCTAACTCAGCCATCCACTACGCGCCGCGACCAGCGCCCTCCCATCCCCGAGGAAATCTACGCGATAAGCCCACTCTGTTTACGTTCAAATAGAAGCGATTCCCTTCCCGTGTCTGGAGACGGCCCGCGAGAAAAGATTTTTTCTCGATCGTGCAGGGAGAGATATAAGTATTCCATGTTTTAAGAATGAAAATGGTCTAAAGGACAGAATACACAACAGCAATAAGTTGAATTAGAAGGCAATTCACCAAAATATTTATAGATATAGAGGAGTAGATATTATATAGATCGAGAGTGTAAAAAAAAAACATTATGACCTTGCAACAACCAGAATTTAGTGATAGAGTTTTTGAATACTTTAAATTTCATATTTTTTGTGATGAATATTAACAGGAGCTGCCTGGGGCGATTGGAGGCCCACGGCTGGGCCCAAGATGTGGTATTCCTAACAGGGGGATTCGGAGGTCCTACCCTAGAAAAAATGATGAAATTTCATGCCCTGTAAGGTATTTAAAATTCTATTCTGGCTATAAAAACTAGATAAAATGTAATAAATAAATAGAAATTTACAGAATATAATAGAGAAAATACTTTGAAAAGTAAGTAAAACTTCACAGATTATAAAATGTAATAATGTAATCTGGTTCTACAATTTATTTAGTGAATTTGTTCTTTAAAACTTCACTGAAATCTAAAAAAAACTCTAAAATATTCTTTTCTAATAACACTTCCAAAAAATCATCAAGTTCTTTTTTATATTCTGACACGTTTTTTTTATGTTTTGTATGATATTTTTGCAAACAGTATGTTGTAAATACAGCAAATTAATGAAAACGTCGAATTTTATCATAAAAAAACTCCTTTCTCATACGGTTCCCGATGGACGCGAGCGTTGTGGGGGGGGGGGGCCTAAGCTCTGGGCCCTCGGCGATCGCCGACCAGCCGACCTGGCCAGACCACCCCTGAATATTAATTTGCGCCGAAGATACCATGATATATGTATCCCTAGTTCTTTATAAATAATAACTAGACATGTTGTTACAGTAAAAAAACCTTGAGAAGATCACTGATGTAGGACACCGTTGAAGGGCAAGTGGACGAGAAGAAGTACAAAGGAAAGCTTTGATGAGATATATGAATAGATCAACGTGTAGAGGCAGCGAATTATAAAAAAACGTGAAGGTTATGCCAAAAGAGGAATCGACTTTAGGTCTCAACTTCTTTACGTCATCATTAATGTCATAATAAGCAGTGATTAAGTAGAGTTTTATCCATTTATCCATTTACCTTCTCATTATATTTTTATGATCGAATAGAGTCAATTATTCTGTGTGTTACACAATTTTATTGCATGCATGCAAAGTATCTGGTCATAAATCAATTCAAGCAAGCATTTTCGTATTTTTTCGATGTGGAAAACTTTGTCCTATTAGTTTTGCTTCCCAATAGTGAAAAGATAATAGCGTCACAAATGCTACAAAACTATGCAATACATATTAATCATATGTGTATCTAAGCTCATCCATCTACTAGATAGGTATTGTAATTGAATAGAAAAATCGATCAATGAAGTATGATAAAATGATGCAGATAACTGCGCATTTAAGTCTGGAAAATAGTTTTTTTCAGAAGTATATTGGCGAACAATGAACTTTGGAAGCAACAAGGAGAGAAATTGACTAGGAATATTCCTTAATAGATAGTTAGACCACCATCTGCGCTATTCTTTGTTGTATTAATAGCAATTGAAACCAAGGTTATAGTTTTATTTTGTACTTGTGGAATCCATGAAAATGTGTGTGAAGACAAATTGAATCGATCCATTGTTATGGAAACTAAGATGCCACCAGAGTATTCATACGCCTCACTTAATTCTCCGATGACAAAAAGTAATGGCGTAACTTAACGGTAAATATGATGCTTTCAGAAAGAAGATACAGCTCCTACAACCACCGGTATCAATTCAAGCAGTACTTCTTGCTGCATGGGACGCTTGCGAAACGCAAATGGGAATTTTGTGTACGTAGAATTATTTGAATAGGCTGACAGCTAAGGTCATATGCGATGGTGCGGAGAAGGGTGAGAAGAGTCTAAAAATATCGTCAAAAGGAAATAATGAGAAGTTTTCCTTGACACTCGGCGTTAAACAGGCAAAAAAAATGAGCAGAGAGTAAATAAATATGACTTTTCATGCCATGCACCTCTTACGTTGAGGGATTACAAAAACGAAGAAAAAATAAAAATATATCAGTTACAGGGTATGGTATCGTCGGTGTATTTCTGCATTACCAGAGCAATTAGCTTTGCTACGAGAAAGTATAGACAACTTTTTAGAAAATATATTTCTGCGTCGATTGTATATTATTCGCCTCTAACTGATCCTGCATCTATAACTCAAAACTTGTATTATAAGGTCAGGTTTTTGGATGAGAAAAACGAAAGATTTCATTATTATAATATTAACAAGATAATATTACCAAACATACATTTTTAAATATTTTATCAGACTTTGCCTGAAGGGAGGGGAGGGGTTGCCATCCCATCCCTACCAAAAATTATATTCCTAGTTACGACACTGTTCTGAAGGTATGATTAAAACAAACACACTTCACAGTACATTAAAATGAAAAACTATGTATACCTACCTTGATAAAAAGAAAAAGTGGAGGATATTGATAATTACTATGGAAAACTTAATAATAAAATGAAACAAATCTGATTCGCCAACTCGAATGTATGGAGAAGAATAAAAATGCTTCGATGGGTAACTGATAACTTCGGGCTTTACTTTGTGAAACCTCTCCATCTTGAAAATAAGAAAATAAAAACTTTGTAAGGTTCACTGTTATTTAATTATGGGCACGACCCGGGTTTCGATGTAACCAAGTTACGAAACCCGGGTCCTACCCATAATGAAATAACAGTGAACCTCACCAAATTTTTATTTCTTTATTTCCAATGCTTCAATTTGATTTTAATTTATAAAATAGGTAATCCTATCTAAGAGGTAAAACTATTGGCTGGTCCTGTAATCTCATGTGAACGTGACAATAATCCCCTGTACCGATGGCTAAGTTCTGACTACACATATCTTAAACATAGCAACTTTTCAGGAGAGCAAAATAACATTATTTTTTCTAATTGTACACTAAAATTAAAAACCAAAAATTCATAAAACTGAATAAGAAGCATTCACTTGCCAACAAAGAGTTGTTTTTTGCTAGAAATTTATTTTTTAATGCTATTACACTTAGTTTAAGATACCTTTGTCAAACCGGCCAAATTTTGAGATGCGTGTTGTTGGAACATTGCTATCGATTTGCGGGTCTTTTAGTGGAGTGCTAAGCCCAAATCTTCTTGTAACTTCTCGTAACACTCCCATTTGATGAGTTAATTTTTCGCGAGAAGATTATGTTACATGAGCAATTGAGGAATGGTTCAGAGAATTATTTCGTAAATATGTTACCTAAGGGAGGGTCACCGAGGTCAAAAGGGAGCATTTGTTTCTAGATTTCGGAATTTAAGTTGGCCTACACCAACAGTGGAAAAACAAGGTTTTGAATTGAAGTCTCAAATGAATTGCATAAATCTCTTTAGAATTTAAAGAGCCATTTTTTTCCTCGCTAGTGGTACAAAAAAAATTATTTTTAAACTTAAATATTTACACTAAAAACCATTTCTTCGAATTTTTACTTCGCCTTGTGCTAAGAAACCACTACTTGTATGATTTTTATTACTCATTCTACCCAGTCTTAATTTCAAACAAGACGGTTTATAGACGTGGAAAATTACTTCTTCCGAGACGAAATTGTTTACTTTTTATATGATCTTACGAGGGCGTACCCAGGATCAAAACTAGGGGGGGGGGGCAAGCCCTGGTTGTTCAAGTTATCGATAAGATTTAAGCATGGAAAAGGTGAATAAAACCAGCATTTTAAGGAACCTGTAACACCTTTTTATTAGTTAAAAAAAATTATTTTTCTTGAAAAAATATTATTTTCCTAAAAGGCGTATGCAATGTTTGCTTCTGCCCCTCGCTGGGTACGCCCATGTGATCTTAGTCAATTGACAGTTTTAGCTATGAAGTTGTTACAGGGAATCGGACTGAGCCGTCTACTGGGGCTCCGATCCGTGGGAAGCTTCTATCACATCGAGAACAGCCCATTGTAAGCAGTGGAAGTGCGACCTCACTGCGGGGCGTAGCCCGAGTTTTCGGACTAGCCCTAGCCGGTCGACTGTCCCAGTCCGTCGCTGCGGAAGATATCAAATTGCGGGCTCCCTATATATTTGGGAGAGCAAGAAGATCCGGGCCCTTTTTTGGGATTCGTCCGTTGTGGCATGTTGTGCCCTCTCACCTCAAAGCCGCTCCGGGGCTGCCTCGCCGCCAGACACCGCCAAACTACGTAAGCTTGGGAGCCCTTTCTTTTCCACTTTCCAAGTTATTCCCTTCACCCCTTCTCCTTTGTTCCGTGTGCCGTGGTCGTCTTTTTGCAGGGTTTTTGGTTTGTCTTAAGTTCATTTTGTGGCAATAAATTGCATTTTTTTTAAACGTATTGCTGCCTGCTTACTGCCACCACCTTCACCCATAGTCCAGGACTTTGGTACGTCTTCGTAAGTTTGACCCTTAACCGAATATATGAGTATTGCCAAACAATTTGTGAAAAAAAATGCCAGAGTGACTTCGCATTTTTTAAGTTTTAACTTAGCATTTTCCCTGGATTCAAAAATGCACCTCCTGTGACGAATATTTCTCGGGTGTTCAGCCAGGTTAATGCTTTTATGTATGCCGACGTTTCGGGAGACGACTATAAAAAACACAAGGGTTGAACGTGAAGAATTTAAAAAGACCTACAGCCAATCGGGCGACACCTGAGCCCATAGACGGATCTAGTAGGAGCACGGGGGCACGTGCCCCCCCCCAGACCCTTGAAAAATATGCAACATTTTTAATACGGTAATACGGTTCCAATATCATTGCGCTCGTTTTGTGTTACGAGGTATCCCTGTGCCCCCCCCAGAAAGAAATCCTGGATCCGCCCCTGCCTGAGCCGCATTGTTGTCCTCGGTAAACGGTCGATCCGGTTCAGTGTGAAATTGGACTTTCATAAAGTAACACGGCCTTGAGGATGGGAGACAAGTCGTCTCTCGAAGCGTCGGCTTATATAAAAGCATTAACTTGGCTGAGAACACGATAAATATTCGTCACAAATATTCAACAGGAAAAATTAAATTCATTTATTATGCACCTCATGTTTCAATAAATCCGGCGAAATTAAAGGTATTATGGAGAAAAATTCTAAGAAATCGAAATTTTTCGTTACCTCAATATAAGTGAAAGTGTCTCTGCAAAACGTCTTGGCAGAAAAACCTCAGATTCACGATCAGGAGTCAAAAAACACGCGAGTACTAGGGGTCGTTACGAGCACAGCCTCCCAGCTATTTCCCCCTTTTTTAGTCCTGGTTGCCTGGGCTACATACTCAGAATTCTACGTCTAGTCGAGGCGACCTTGAACTTGAGCGTGTGGTGCTCCCCAAAAACTCCTTCCGGAGCTCTTCGGGGTTAACTCCGTCCAACAAGACTTTCCAAAAGGCAGTCAGTTGCAAGCTTCACCAAAACCATGGCTTAGCACGAGTTGTCCTTCGATCCCCATTAGACCCTCGACCGAACTTTCAGCGCCCAGGGCTACTTCTGCGTGCAATCGATTCCTCAGCATAGTCTTGCATCACACCAGAATCTGAAATGAATCCATCTAGAATGTGAAAACCTGCACTATAGCTTCCACACTGAACCCCCTAAAAAAGGTGTAAGTAACTATATGAAAACTTAAAAATATTATAAATACAGGATGCCCCATTTATCTTGACCACCCGAAGTAACTTTTTGACCAGATGCAAATTCAAAAATGTGTCAAGCAAATGTCCATTAGCTGTCAGGGGGACATTAATCAGCATGACTGCCTTCCTTGTAGCTTTTTTATTTACGAAGATATGAACAGCGGTATGTATTTTTTAAAATGGCACCCTATATTTTTTATGAATGACTGGTGTGCATTTTACTATGTTTTCATTTGTTCACTGTTAATGTCAGCAAGTGGAGTAGTTCCAATACCCGCGTACCTGCACTAAGCGCTAGTGAGTCAGTCATTTTTCATAACACTGTGTTTATGTTAATGGTCCACTGTGCTACATTTTTTAATAAGTTTTTGGTAGAGGAAAGTATTGCCGAAAAAAATATAGGGTGCCATTTAAAAAAATACATACCGCTGTTCATATCTTTGTAAATAAAAAAGCTACAAGGAAGGCAATCATACTAATTAATGCCCCATTGACGGCTAATGGACATTTGCTTGACACATTTTTGAATTTACATCTGGACAAAAAGTTATTTCAATTGGTCAAGATAAATGGGACACCCTGTATATTAGGGACATTTTGAGTTTCCTAATTTTTGTGTCCTTCCCAAGATAGAGTTTGTCTCTTACTATAAAACGTGCATTTATTGGTTTAAAATTAATTGCTATACTATAATTGCTATTGTATGTCACGCAATGACGAAACTTACTCATTAAATTATACTTAAAACTTCACATAGTTATTAACGACGCAGGCGATAAAATGAATGCCTTGTTAAAATTGCCCTCCAAAAAGCACTCCAGTGGACCACATTTGCCAACACAGGATTTGGAACCCGGACCCACCGTGTGGAAAGCCATCACACCAACCCGAACCCCTTCCGCTTTCCTCCGCAACTAATTTCTCCCGTGCTTTTACTCTCAAGGGCAAGGGACTTTTCCTTTCTAACAGTTTTTCTAGAAATTGTAATATCAAAGAGTACAATGGTGAAAGAAGCATATCGAACGAGGAATAAAATAGTCATCAGATCAGCCGTGAGATTAATTTAGCGAATTCTCCATTCAATTTTTCTATCAGGCAATATTTTAGCACACGCACAATTCAATGGTAGAGGTAAGGAAATAGTTAATCAGAAATACTTTTGGTTTCTGTTTCCATGCAGTAGTAAGGCATGGACAATGACAGCCGCCGAGATATCAAGAAAGAGTTACTCAATAAATCAATTACGACCGCCATCAGGAAACTTCCTCTATAAATTCTTCTTTTCTTTCTCCGCCCTTCCTAAATAACAAATGTGCGGATGAGGCGTTCATAGAAGTGAAGCATTATGTGATATTTGAGTGTATTTAACTGTGTTTTTTTGTTGAAATGTGGTGCTGCATAAGAATAATGATGATTAGAGATACGTGAAAATCGCACTTTCATTTTTATTTTATCGCACCTTCAATAACAGTTTATCGCATTTTGTAGCGTCTATTTTTTTATTTTCATAATGAGGGAGATGACGATAAAATGTAGTGAAACACAGTTATATGACAAAATACAGCATATTTAAAATAATTATGTCGTAGAACAATAATAAATTAAGGAATAAGACGTATAGTGGCGGAGGTGTAGCTTGCCCGCGCCCACTTGTAGCTCGCGGCCACGTAGAGTTCCAGCCAACTAGCAGCTGGCCAGTCGCTCACATGCTTTAAGCGGTGAGTGTCGGCGGAGCATTTAAACTGCACTCGGCACAAAATGTACGAATTTTACCGTCGAAAAGGCAAATTTGCGTAAAAATATCATAAAAGTCCAGTCATCGCATCTATGTCGCATTTATTTGCACACATCGCATCTATATCGCATTTGCGATTTTCACGCATCTCTAGACATCGTAATAGTAACAAGTAACGCATTTACCTAGAAGCTATGATAATCTATGCGCTATCAGAAGATAAAGATAAGAATATATCTGAAGATCATCTCTTTTCCATCTACTTCTCCACCGTTTATCTGTGACCCTGAGGTCCCTTACCTACCGGCTACCTCTTGCCTAAAATTCCATCAAAGCTCCTTCTGTTGATATAACATCATCAATTACGACCGCCATCAGGAAACTTCCTCTTTAAATTCTTCTTTTCTTTCTCCGCCCTTCCTAAATAACAAATGTGCGGATTAGGCGTTCATAGAAGTGAAGTATTATGTGATATTTGAGTGTATTTAACTATGTTTTTTTGTTGATGTTGATTCGTGTTACACTTTAGTATTTAACCATTTGTTTTACAATCCAATGTAAAAGGTCTCATGTACTGTTTTTAGGTTCATTTCAAGTAAGTAAATAAACAAATAAAAGTAATCAATACGGCCGAAGAAAGGAGCAAATAAAAATAGACCGCATTAATAGCTACACAAATTTTCCAGGGTGATAATAACTTTTTGAGAAACATAAGCGACCTTGAAAAAGTAGCCTGCCTCGGTCGGTCGGGGCCACCAAAAAAAGTGACGCGGCGAAATAGCCCAAAAAGATTTGTTACCATGACGACCACCCGCTTAAGTTTCAATGAAGTATTATCCGGGTATTGAAGAAGACATAACCATTTTCAATTCACAGGTAGGTAATCAATCATTTTGTCTGAAATCACTCGATTCTTTCACTAAAATCATTCATGTGAATCACAACTTGCCGTCAGAAAATTAGCCCATCGAATTCTAATACCTAAATGCGGTGGCAGTTTAGAATAATGGACTGAATTAAGAGGGTGAACTATACCAGCCCCTTCGGTTTTGATCCGTAACGCAATTTTTGCTTGAAACGTCGCCCCCACATTTTTGGTTTATACAAAAATGAACCTTGCCAGTATATCCTGTTTCCAAAAATTGAAATTTTTACCCATGAATTACAGCTGACGTAGCACTAAATTTTGAAGCTAAGTGTGTAAAAGAGTTCTACTCGATGAATTCTGCATTTGACTGAATTTTTCGCATTATAACCTACGTTAAAAGTGATTTGTAATCCGTCACAATAAATAATACAATTCGACCAATCCAACGGGAGTGATGCATCCTCTTATCTTCTTCAATATACAGGTTAAGGATTATTTCATAATAATGTTCATTCACTGTCGGAGGTTGATTATATACAGAAGGTGTAAAAGGTACCATATCGACCTAGCCTACATGTGAGCGAAAGAATTGGCATTGAACATAATTCTACATCGATTTATGTATCTATTATGCTTTCCGAAAATGAAGAAACCATTGTGGTCAATGTTTTAAAAACAATTCACTGTGGTAGTCGATCGATGCATAATTCTGGGATTTGATGAAATAGATCATTGAGTCATTAACTTTGTTTGAAATCGCTTGCTACTTAACGCCGGATGCTAAATTTCGGGATTCAAAAAGTCTTCATAAGAATTACTTTTCACGTCAATCGCTCATTGCAGCCTGAAAACTACTCCAATGAAACCTTAATAAATATTTTAACGAGAGCTAGGAGGTATTAGCAATAAACTGTGTAGGCATTACTCTCAGAGTAATTAGTAATACAATAACCGTGCGAAAACTACATATCACTGAATACTTTTTACGAAACTTTTTACGAAACGGCAGAAGTTTACGGAAACGAACTCAAATTCTCATATAAGATTATATTTATGATTGGCCTGCAAGTACAAATGCTCATGTTTTTCGTCCGATGGTATTTGCATTGAGTCAATCTATTGAATCTAAGAATGTATTCGAATGTTAAGAATATCGCGGACATACCCCAAAATTATTTCCTGGATTTGTTAAGTTAAAATCTATCAATTCGCGGGAAAATTTAATATACTTAAGTGTATTTTGAATTGATTATTGTAAAAAATAAACGTACCTTCATCTTACAATTGATTGAAAATTACCATTCGTACGCATTTTTTTATTTTCTGGGACAAATTCCCAAAATATTTTATTCACATTACCAGTTAAAACATAAGTGGTGATAAGAATACAATGAGAATTAAAAATTACATTTGTGGTTGTAAATGCTGTAAAAACTTTTTATAAAATTAATTCAAAGGTATGGCAAAATTATGGAAGTATCAGACGGAATTGAAGTCAGTCGTTTGCTCATGCATGATCATTTGTTTCTCTAAGTCGTCAGGAGCACGGATGATGATGTTGAAACTCATATTACTTCCCATATTGAATCGCCGAAGAGAATGCCTTCCATTAGGATTGCTCCTCCATTTCCGCAGTACCCAGCATGACAGCAAATGCACCTAACTTGAATGGCGCAAATGGACCATGTCATCAACTAAGCAAAGAGAAAAGGCAAAGCAAGCGACGGGTGTAGGCAAATGCTGAGCGGAGCATCGGAGTGGTCAGTGCCCTGGGGGGAAAGCACTTCGTACGTGAGTCGCTCGCTACTTCGTCGAGTGAGTGCGTGCCTACGCAAACAAACTCATTTCTTTCCCTCAAAGAAGAAGCGGGCGTGAAGAAGTTCGCCTCGTGCATCCGAGCGGAGAGCCACTCAACTACTCCGCCGGAGACGCAAATCTCATCTGCAGTCCGCGAGCACGCTCTCCTGAGACCCCGAGGGGTCGAGAGGTCAACGCGAGACGTAATCCCGCATCACACTTCCTTCACCGTACGTAGGTATATATTTCCCTTTTCACCCACGCACCTCTGAAAAATCACAGCTACTTGGTACATTTACTTTCATGAAAATGGCATTGCTCGCTTGGAGATTCATCTATCTACATCTACATCAGTGGCGCTGCGAGGAGGGCACTTTGGGGGTTATAATCCTCCCCAGAGCTCAGAGAAATTTTAACTAGCTAACTAATTTTCTCCTAGCAGAGTACCCTGCTAGCAGTTAGCGCTTGGCTTAAATAAGGACTATTATTACCCTATCAAACGAAGGAAACTTTCCGACCATAGGCAGTTTTAATAGGTGATTATTAAGGGACGTTTCCCTGAGCTCTGTGCCTCGTGCATGCATTGGTAATCTCAGACGATGTAAAACTCCTATCTACTCGTATAGAAACTAGGTCCTTGTGACGTCACGTGGAGTGGCATCGCATGGGCGCCAACCTGGCCTTTTTCAAATGAGGATAAAATTGACCATTGCCATTCGTCTAAACCGGTATTTCTAAAACCAAATAATTAGTATATTATGAATAGGTACACTAATGGTGGGTAACGAATCTCAATCAATGCCTTTCGTTATCTTTGATGAAGGAAACTACCCTATTACCGCAACATACCTTTCGGACATTCCTTTCGTTTACCGATAAAATCTCCTTCAGCGATATCCGACTAAATCCACATATCATGAAAAAATAGTCCGGCGAAAAGCAAAAAAAATAGAGAAATAAAATTCACAAACTCTTGATTAACTTTGTGGTATTCCATTTTAAGTTTTTCTGGATATCATACAATTACTTATATCACTTATTTTTTACCGAGCGCGATCCGGGTTTCTATGGTTTATATGATTATGATATTTTTCATAATTAATAAATATTGATAGTAAATTCTGTAATACATTCTGATTATAATCATTAATTATTATCATGATAATTCTGTAATAAATTCTGTAATAAATGTATCATCATAATTTGCGCCTGAAGATGATGACAATTCATTGAAAACCGTGTCGCGCTCGGTAAAAAAGAAGTGTTATAAATAATTGTGTGATATCCAGGAAAACTTTTAATAGAGAAATAGCTGAAATTTGAATTCCTTTCCTCATAAAATATAAAAATCAGCAAAAGTGGGCACCAAAAGTTAATTTATTTCAATGGTGCTAAAACAGTGATACCGATTCCCTATCTTTTAGTGTTTCTTCCTGTAGAGTACTCACAAGCATGCTCAAAGTTTGCGCATGTTCCGGATTGAAGTATAGTTTGCCCCTAACAACTAACTCCATCAAATACCAGCGCTTCGGACACTACAAATACATTTGTTACGCAATGAAGAGTACATCGTGGGAACTATCCCAGCATAAATGGTAATACTCAGGTTACGATGCTATTATGTCTCTAATCAATGAAACTTTACGCATTGTATCCATTGAAGAAAACCCTGCATAGGTAAGCAAATACCCTGAGTATTTCTTCCTGAGTGCATTGGCAATGTTAATCAATTGAATTAAATCTTCAAGGCCTCTAGTATATTTGTAAACTAAGTAGTAACTGTAGAATAAGCCTGTAAGTGTTTATGTATAATAAAAAAGTTATAAGGCCCATATTAAATTAATAAAACTATACTTTCCCCTCTGTGGGCTATAAATAAAAGAGTTGCTGTAAACATTTTCAACAATAACTTTACTCGAAAACCCTTATAATAAAAGCTCCGTTACGTTGGCCATAGATAATTATAAAAACTTAGGTACCTGCACTTAAATAAATGTTATAAAACTGTAAATGAAGCGTAAGTGGTGATTGCCTACGAATTTTGTTTCCTTCTTAGATTTAAATTGTTATTTTTTGCCATGGAGACTCCTGGATTGCGACAATTTTGGATGAAACCAATACATACCATACCTTTGTAGGCGCCTCCTGTAATTCAATGTGCCAATGTTGCAGCCGTAAGTATTGAAAAGTATCGCAACCGATGAAGCGGCGCCACATTCGCCACAGTTTGGAAATAGAGTTTCGGTATTTCCTATAGCATAGGTGTGTGAGAATTTTGAACAGCATTCCTGACTCCCGCATAATTTTTATTGCCACATAAAGTAAGGGAAATGTATACGGGATACGTGCCATGTTTAATACCACATGAATTGTGCAGCTGACGCTGGATAATAACTCCAGCTCTAGAACTAAAGTTTACTTTCTCTCGTAAATTGGCCAATTCGTCGAAGTATATTTTCTTACAAATAACGCTGTTGCTTTTTGATGAGAGATAACGAGCGTAATGTATGTAAAAGATCTGCCGCAATATCACTGCAAATAATGCAACTGCGTGTTAAAATTCAGCTTGATTGAGTGACACTAGAAGACTGATTTTTTCCCGTGCATTCATGGGCGTACCCGACGGGGGGCAGGGTTAAGGCAGCTGCCCCCCATTATAATAAATTTATTTCGAAACGAAATTTTTGAAAAAAAATTATTTAAACTCAAGGAAATTGACATTGTTATAAAATATGTCATCAAAGTTATAATTTTCTTGAAATTTTGGTTTCATAACCTTTTCTGTATTGTAGCGTGAACGACCACGGCCTGCCCCTATAGTTTTGATCCTGGGTACGCCCGTGCGTGCATTACAAAAAAACTCGTAATGACACACGTATCCTACTCTATGGGATGCCTTATTTTGATTAAAGATGAAATAATTAATTTACGTCAATCCCAGTCAAAATAGGTTTCATAAAAATAAATTTCCACTTAAACGATATTAATAATCAACATTTAATGACTTTTTTATCAATAAACAAATATGTGCAAAAATAAGCCCTGATGAAGGTTTTAAAATAAACGGAAACGTTGGCTGACAACTTTTATGCATTATATACATATATATGCTATACCTACTCCAAGAATTATTTAATCATTTAACGACTCAGACGACCCCAATACTAATTCATCTCTTCGAAAAACGAGGCAATAAGTGATGAAAATAGAAAGATAACGATCTGCTTCTTTTTCCGCTTACTCATCGACTCATGAGACCTCGCGATCGTTAATCACAGGAAATTTAAAAAATATACATGTATATGCTAATGAAACGGTACAATGGTTACGAATGTACTGCCTACCTTAACATCGACACCTAATGATCACCTGTGAAAAAAGTATAGCAAAAGAGAGAGTATTTTTATTCAAAAGACTTTTTAATTAAACAGCATTGGTATAATCCGCATCATGAATAAAATGACCTTCAAATAATCACAAACGGCCATATTTTAGCGCAGTAAAAATTCCATGCATTATTTTCTTTGTTTCTCTCAGTAAAGGCACGTGCCATCATGGGAAAAGTGGGACGGCGTAGGATACGTTTGAAGCAAAAGGAAAATAATATGGAAATAAAAGGTTGGCAACGTAAAAAAATCTGAAATAACGCAATGAAATCCCTGCATACTGATTTGAAATATTATCGTATAGCTTTGAAATCGAAACATTGAAAATAGTACGGATTCTATTCCTAATTTTAAGATCAAAAGAAATGGACAGAGCCCATACGTATGAATGAAAACTTGAATGAGAAGTCTTATTGTTGGGCCATAATAATTAACAAGCAAAAATATGCTTTGAAAGAGATCTGAAATCTTGTATTCATTAATAAATAATAATTTAACAATTTTTTGTAGTTGGAAATGTGGAAAATATAGTTTTAATTGAACTGTGATATTTGAAATTTCTTCTGAAAATAATATAAGAGCATAGCATCATCTTTAAGATGAAGAAACTCTCCGGAAAACCCCGTACTCAATATTAAATTCATAATTTATCTACTCACAATGTATTTCGATCGTTAAAGTGAAGTATTTTAAGAGTCGAAAAATACAATCGCATTAGATGGACAGATTGTTTTCACATAAAGGAGCATTTACCGTAAAACGGCCTGACATTTCCCCACCCCGTCAACAATGTTTCATTTCAGCATTGGGTTGACAGTTGTTTGGAAAGACACTAATTGCTGTCTTTCAGGTTTGCAGCAAATCTAAGTAAGAAAAGGAAAAGTCTAACCTATGAGGCTGTGGATGAATACTTTACCCACATAGAAAGAGAGCTGGAGGGTATTCCTCCATCTCATGTGTACAACTACGATGAGAAAAACTTGACAGATGACCCTGGACTCAAGAAGATCATCGCCAAACGTGGAACGAAATATCCCCAGAAAGTGTGTAACTCTTCAAAGTCATCAGTTTCCATAATGTTTCGCGGCAGTGCTGATGGAGTGCTACTGCCCCCTTATGTGGTTTATAAATCCAGCCAAATGTGGACCACTTGGTGTCAAGGCGGACCTCATAACACCAAGTATAACCACACCTCCTCTGGGTGGTTTGATGAGCATACCTTCACTGCATGGGTGAGAGATCTGTTAATTCCACATTTGAATAAACAGCATGGTATAAATATCCTTATTGGAGACAACCTGTCTAGTCATTTTACCATTAATACCCTTGAGTTACCGAAGCAAAATACCATTAAGTAGGTCTGTTTACCTCCAAACAGCACTCATTTAAATCAGCCGTTATATCAATCAGTTTTCCGTGCAGTGAAAGGTAAGTGGCGAAACCTTTTGGGACAACGGAAGAAAACAAATACTGGCGCGCGATCAACATGTATTGAGAAGCAATATTCCATCCATCTCCTGGCAAAACTATGGGAAGCAATCACACCACAGGTCGGTAAGAACTTACGGTCGGGATCTGAAAGTTGCGTGATAGTTCCATTTTCAAGAGAAAAAAAATCAAGAGAGTCGTTGTTCAGTCTCCTACGGTTGATCATGACCCAATACACCGCTCGTTCATAGAAATACTCGAGCGAAAAAAAATTGAATGGTCTGGAATTTCTAAACCAAGGAAGAGAAAGAGGATTAATGTAATCCCAGGGCAAAGTGTAGATGGTGATAATTTATTTATTGAAGATGACAACGGAACTACAAGCACCCAATCGTCTCAAACAAAAAGGCAGAGGCGAGGTACAGTCAAGCCGCCCAAAATTTGGAGAGTGAGGAAGAGGTTGATGAGGATGAGCCCATACATGAAGGATCTGGAGACAATACAACGCAGATGGCTGCACCATACGAACGGGAGAGAAAAGAAGAAGAATTTGAAAGAGTCATTGACTCAAATAAGGAAGGAAGAAAAATTCAAACTACTCCAAAAACTTCCAGGGGAGCACGTTGTGGTGAACTGTGAAGGGTCATTGTTTCCAGGGACAAAAGAAAAAGATTTATCAAAAATAGAGTTATTGTCTCAACAATGTCTAAAGGTCTTAAAGCTTGGAAATGGCCATCCCCTCTTAATGCCATTGCATATAAGTGGGAAGAAGTGATTGGGGCTTTTGATCCTCCAAAGCCCATCAATAGAAGGGATTCAAGTCCCTTCTATTGATGGGCTTCAATGTCAAGGAATTGGAAGGAGGATGAGGAGAATAATTTAAGATTTAATGTTAATTGAATAATTTCATATTCAATTGGGCAATGACCATCCCAAATAGTGAAGTTCTTAAACCTTCTTTTTATTGATATTTGTTTACTCAAATTTAACTTATAAATCAAACTAAAGCTTTTGTAATTGTTTCAATATGTTATTGGTATATTTAGTCATTTGTAGCAGCTGCAAAGAAATATGAGTATCAGTGGCCCAGTCTTTAAGTTGATGCAATCCAAAATATAAACTCTTCAAAATACACCTATGATGTTTAATTTCTCCAAAAACCTTTTCTTGCATGTGTTACAATAGGAATAAAATGTTGGGGAAAAGTCACCCGATTCCCGCCTGACTTTGCTCCAACGACATTGAAAAACAAAAAAATTTTTTGAATACTTTACTGATATAAAAAGGCAATTTTCTGTAACTGTAATATACCAACAATCTAACCTGAAATTAATCAAAAATAAAAAAGGAAATTTTAACTTGAGCTTTAAAAAATCCTTAAATTTAAGTACTTAATAATTATTTATTCTTGAAAAAAGCTGTGTATAACATTATTTTGCCTTCTTGATTGGCAATCAAATACGGCAAGAGGGAATAAGGTGGTTTCCCATTATTTTTTTATTGCCTAAATCGAAAGATTATTACTCCTGGAGTACGCATATTACGCTCTTATATTTTCGAATGACGATATCTATTTTAAGCGATTAAACGAAAAGTAAAAAATTCCAAGAGCGCGAAAACGCGACGGCTAAGTAGGAATGCTGGGAAAAGTCCGTGTGACGTATTTCTGGTTCCAGCTGTCGCCGTGTGAGGTGACCTTGGGGCGAGGTTTGAGCGCTGATACGACGCAGGCTGTTAGCAGGTAGCTGAGTATCCTACTAGCAGGTAGCGCTTGGCTTAAATGAGGATTATTATTCCCCTATCAAACGAAGGAAACTTTCCGAACTTAGGTATTTTTAATGTGTGATTATTAAGAGATGTTTCCCTGAGCTCTGTGCCACATGCATGCATTACTAATCTCAGACGATTTAAAAATCCTATCCACTCGTATAGAAACTAGGTCCTTGTGACGTCACGTGGAGTGGAATCGCATGGTCGCCAATCTGGCCTTTTTCAAATGCGGTTAAAATTGACCATTGCTATTCGTCTTTAAACTGGGATTTCTAAAACGAAATAATTTGTATATTATGTATACACTAATGGTGGGTAACGAATCGCAAATCAATGCCTTTCGTTTTCTTTGATGAAGGAAAGTACCCTATTATTTCCTTTCACTCTCATACTCTGCTCAATGATGAGACTACAACATAGGAACTCTGTACCTGATCCTATTCTAAATGCGCACGATCAGTCGTGACTAACACTGTGTGTAGTGGAGTTGATGAGGTATTTTTTTTCCTAACGCCAATTTTCGATTTGATTTTGAATTGAAAAAGTATTTAATTGATTTTCTTGCCAGTGTATTTTTCGCATTAAATGTAGGGTTTTCAACCTGGGAGCTATAATTCATCAGAAGTTGACCCGATAACGTTTGTAATGACGATTCCCGTATTCCGGTAAACACACTGGAAGCGCTATGCGTGGTTAGCGCCTACCTCTACTATTAAATGACTTTCGCTATGGTGTTAACGATAGCGATTTTAACGATTTTCATCCATTTCCGTTAACATCGTTAGGAAAATTACTGAGGTTATCTACTTATTACTCGTTTCGTCGCTTAAAATATCGTTCAAGGACAGGTGAAAGTGAAGAATACTGAAGGTATGCCTCGGATAAGATATATATCTGGTAATATAAGATGTAAAACAAAAGAATAGGGTGGTTTCCTATTTTTTTTTATTGCCGAGATCTGTCGGTCTGTCTGTGAAAATGAGCTGTCGGTAACCTTCTCCAAATCCATGCCACCGTCAGCAATCAACAATGACCGTAGCTGGACAGGGTGTCCAAAGGATACCCTATCACAAATCGCGGGTAAAGAGTACATTTGGCAAACCAAAATTACGGACCTGTTCAGCATTGACACATAATAGGGTGGTTTCCTATTATTTTTTTATTGCCTTAATCGAAAGATTATTACTCCTGGAGTACGTATTTCACACTTTTAGATTTTTAAATGACAATATCTATTTTTCGCGATTAAATGAAAATTGAAAATTTTCAAGCGCGCGAAAACGCGACGCTTAAGTATGAATGCCGGGAAATATCTCCGTACGTCGTATTTCTGGTTCCCCCTCCCGCCCGGTGAGGTGACCTTGAGGCGAGGCTTAACGGTGATACGTCGCAGGCTGCTAGGGGGTAGCTGAGTACCTTGCTGGATGGTAGCGCTTGGCTTAAAAAAGGTTTGTTAATACCTTATCAAATGAAGAAAACTTTCCGACCTTAGCCAGTTTTAATAGGTGATTATTAAGACATGTTTCCCTGAGCTCTGTGCCTCATGCATGCAATGGTAACATCAGACGATGTATAACTCCTATCCTCTCGTGTAGAAACTAGGTCCCTGTGACGTCATGTGGAGTGGAATCGCATGGGCGCCAATCTGGCCTTTTTCAAATAAGGATAAAATTTGACCCTTGCCATTCGTCTAAACCGGTATTTCAAAAACCAAATAATTTGTGTATTATGAATACATTAATGATGGGTAACGAATCGCAATCAATGCCTTTCGTTTTCTTTGATGAAGGAAACTACCCTATTATGCTTTTTTTATCAAATGATTCGGTAATTATGCTTCATCGCTGTGGCATGTGATCGAAAGTTACGTGAAGGAATGAATTCATTACTCCAGGTGAAATGTACACTTTTTTAAACAGCAAAAAATAAAGAGGAGCTTTAGGTAGCTTCAATGGTAAAAAAAACCAGCGTTGAAGCTACCTTCCTTAAAAAAATAAATTTAAGGCAGTCCAGAAAACAAAAGAAAGTAGGAATATATAATTTTCTGAAAGATTATCCTTAGGAAACCTATTTGTGACAATAACTTACAATATACAAGAACAAAGTATAAAATAAATTTCTTTTTTTACCCTTCACAAAAAATATAAAAAATAATATATAATAATATGTAGGTATGTATTCACAAACACATCAAAAAAGAACATTTATATTATCATGTGATAGCAACCAATCTTTAGCCTTTGTACAAAATTTATTTATAGTCTTTAACTCTGTAATCGAACATGGTAAAAACTCTTAGGTCCCAAATAAAAAAACGATCTTTTAAATATAGGAAGATTAGGCTTAGGAACTAGAAAATTAACATTCCTACGTAAGTTATAACCATGCTCGGTTCCAGAAATTGCTGGAAAACTACCACTTCGCAAAAAAAAACTTTAAAGTTTTATAAACAAACATTTACCTTAATGGCAATAACTTGAGACTTACAAATAAGGCGTAAGAAGACTAAAAACGATTTTTATTGCCAATTATTCTAATGAACTTTTTTTGAAGTACCACAGCAGGGTTCAATGTCATTTTGTGGGCCCCACCCCAACATATCAAACCGTAATTTAACTTAGTGCCAACCAAAGCGTTGTACAATGTTACTTGAAAATAGTAAGGGCACTTGAAGCATGATGAAATTGATGAGAAGACAAAAATAGATATCATAAGAGCAACATGCCGTATGCAGAGAGGAAAAAAGGGAATATTTTGATTGGACGGATGTGAAGAACACGGGCGATGAAGTGTCCTCGCCGAGGGAGTCAGTGCTGCACGTGATGTGAGGAAAGGGGTGGGTGAGTGAGGGGTGGGGGTGCCGAAATTTCTGCGAGGGGGGTGGAGGGCGTGACACGGGGGGTCGCACCAAATTGACTTCATTAGCCGTGTAACCCGCTTACCCCACCCTCCGCGTCGACAACCGCTCATCCACCGCCACCATCCGACACCACGATGAAACGCGATCCAGGAGGAATGTGGACACACTGCAAACAGTTCTCCCTCCACCTTGCACCTGCTTGTACGTAGCGAAGTCTAAGACCGGCTGCACCTGGAAACTTTACCCTGCCTCTCATGTACGTAACTAGGTCGCGAGTATGTTACACCGTGGCTAAGAAATGAAGCGACATCATCAAATAAAATGAGGAGGCAATTATGAAGACCTTTAGAGGCGAGTTGTTATAATAGGGGGGTTTCCTATTATTCTTTTATTGCTTAAATAGAAAGATTATTACTAGAGCGCGGAAAAAAGTCTTTCGACTTTTTGTAAAAGTGGTAATTTTGTGGTTTTCAATACAAATCTTCACCAACCTCATCAAATAAAACCGTTTTTAATGACTTTCTTAGAGACTTTTCTGGGACTTTTTATTGAAAATACCTGCCTAAGTTAATATTTGGCTGTTGTGACCATATTTGTTCAACCTTGTGTCGGACAAATCTTGTTTTTTATGCGGTGCATACTACACGGAGCAGATATTTACCGCAAAATCCGTACATGAAGTAAACCCATGCAGTGCTTCAACTCGAAGGTGGTTTGGATATATGTGAGGGTAGAGCTCACCACGTACTTATCCAATTGCATGTTAAATTCACATATTGTTTCTTTCCCTGGGCCACCTCACCCTTTGTTTTGCTATGGGAGTCCTAAGATTTCACAAAGGGACATTATTAACCAACTTATTTGAACCCGGGTGGTCTGCTGACAAGGGGACAGCGCTACACTGTATGCTAGCACTCTGCTTTTTTGCTGGAGATTAGTGGAAAAATGATACAAATATATGAAAGGTTATCTAGAATTTCCGACGAAGTGAATGTCTCACGTTGAGTGCCGATGGTTACGAAATGAGCCTACATTGCAGAGTCAAACCATGCGCTCTTGGCACTCGGTCGTAGAGGAAAAATGAAGGCCCAACAAGGACTGGTGAATGTGTACACATTGTATGAACACATTTCTTTATATTCGAGTAAGCCGCGTAAAGTTTCAGTCATTTGCTGAGGTCCCTTAAGCGTCGCAAGACCATCGTCCGCTCGTTTGTGCAGCCCATCCCAAGAAAATGTACAAGGTGAAAGGACAGGCGTCTTCAGAAGCCAAGCTGACTGCGTATGCTTCACTATGCAAGTACCTGCAAGTACTGAGCAACAGTATTTACTGAAATGCTTGTTAAAAAACCGTGAGTATCAACACAACTTTTGAATCTGGCGACTTTAATAATTATAATTATTATCTTAAGAATTTTGATTCTTTTTCCCGCATTCCCGCATAAGTCAAAATTGTGAGATAAATCTTTAACTGTACATTGTGTGTGTTTTTAATTATAATTCTTTACAAAAATACAAAGACCTATTTTGAGCTATGCTAAATAATTAACCTTAAAAGTATTTCTTATAATAATTTATCTTTCTCATTTTTTTTCAAGATGTCATCGGACAAAAATTCACATAAGAGATATCACATTGACAGCTCATCGCATCTATCTCAAGTGAAATTAAAGGAGACCGTGAGCTTGCAGAGTTTACGACAGAGCCAACTATCGTTTGCAGCCAACGGCGATGAGCTTGCTTTGGACTTGTGCGAGCTATTTGTGGCATTGAACATTCCTAATCACAAAAGAAAACACCCTCTATTCACATCGTTTATGGAAAAATATTTAAGGACAGTTCCATCTGAGAGTTCTCTTCGGAAAACTTACTTTCCGAGACTCCACGAAAAGGTATGAGTTTCTAAATACTTTTACGTAGTAAATGCTGTAAAAAATCTTTTTCATGCCTGCTCTTCGGATATAAGCGTTTAAAACTTTGGTTGAATACAATTTCAAAGAAATATTCGGCTGTAGCAATCATTGTATTACATCAATAGTTCCATAAAATATAACAAGGTATAAGTATAAAATATAACACATACCTTGAATGGGCAATCCCGAATAAGTCAAAATTGTCGGATACATCTTTAACTATACATTGCGTGTGCTTTTAATTATAATTCTTCATAAAAATACAAAGACGTATTTTCTGCCTGCCTTTCATCATGCATAGTTTGCGACGGAAATAGTATTCTATTCGTCGTAAACTCTAGTAAATCTATTGAAATACTTTTACTATTTTCTGACCGTAATCCGACTGGAATAAGATTAAGAACGAAAAAGTATTAAATATTTATGTAGTAAGAAAGTAATTATGTGCCCTGGCCAATTTTTATTGATCTTTTAAGTGTTTGCCTTAATATTTTTTTTTAACCCTCCAGCGGGCGCGCTGTGGCACAAAGTGCAACATTGTGCCGCTTCGGTCTCAAGTTATTAATAGTAGTTGGTCAGTGAACCAAATGCAACAATTATTCCTTCTTTTTATCACTATGAAGATTTCTGTTTGTGATTAAAGCGCGTGGCTTCTCGAATTCCGAAATAAAAAGAATAATATCTGAACTGGTTGTCTTTGTTGCACTCCGTGCAACGCGCGCCTGGTGACGTAATACTATCCATTAGCGGCACTTATAGATCAACATTGTTTCTTTCTGTGCAATGTAGCGTGAGGTGAGTTGGTGGGAGCACAAGAGTTTTCACCATTTCTTCTCTGAATCAGGTTGAGCTAACAGCTAAGTGTATGGTGTGTAGAAGCAGCTGTGTGTGGAGAGAAAAACTTGAAAATTGAATTGTGGCATTTTCTCCAACGTGGGCCCTATTATGTGAGTACATTTTTAGGAATTATTTCCATTGGATATTTTGTTGCACTTTTATGGAATTTCTATGTAGAAAAATTCAAAAGCTAATTATCACACTGCTTAGGGCACGAAGATTCTTTACCGAAGAAGACTATCTGCGTGTACTACAAGAGCTATCAGACACGGAACAAGAAGGAAAGGAGGAGGAAAGTGCTGACACAGATTAGGAGGAAAATATTTCCCTTGGTCATAACGGCAGAGACTCTGATGACTCTATGTCTGATGGTGACGTGGAAGAACCAAGTACTGCTGAAGATTTTGATATTGTAGGTGAGGACAATTATTTTTTTTTTTTTAAAAAGGACAAATCTCGCAAGTGGAAAAATACCTTCTTTTAGCGGTGCTACAAAGATCAAAGCAAAACCATTATAAAATCACTCCCAGGGACAAAACTCTGAGCAAGAAATACACCTGATGAGGCTGCGGCTTTTCTAAAATGTATAGATATAGACGTGATTGATGAAATTGTGATGCAAACAAACAAGTACATTCAAAATAAAATTGCTCATGTCCACTATTCAAGGGATAGGGATTGTAAGGAAACGACAAGAACAGAATTTATGGCTGTGCTGGGTATAATTTTTCTAATTGGCATAAAAAAAGGTCATAATGCAAATGCTTTAGAATTGTGGAGTGCAGATAGATCAGGAATGCAAATCCGAAGGGCAGCTATGAGTTACATGCGATTTTTGTTTATTTTGCGACCAGTAAGATTTGACGACATGGCAAGTAGGGATTTCCGAAAACCAACAGATAAATTAGCGGCAATCCGAACAACAATAAACTCGTTCATGGGAAGTTGCCAAAAAACATATATTATGAGTGAATTTGTGACAATTGACGAAATGCTGCAACCATTTAGAGGCCGTTGCAGTTTCATCCAATATATACCGAGTAAAACCGCGAAGTACGGGATAAAGTTATATGCTATGTGTGATGCCAAAATATTCTTCACCAGTAATCTTGAAGTGTATTGCGGGAAGCAGATGAACGGTCCATATTTAGTGTCAAACTCACCAGTAGACGTCGTCAAGAAGCTTGTCAGATCAATAGAGGCAACTAATCGTAATCTTACCACAGATAACTGGTGTACTTGTTTTCCGCTTGCCAAGAATCTCCTTAGAAAAAACATTACAACCATTGGCACGCCGAAAAAAAAAATAAAAGTGAGATTCCGCCCGAGTTTTTGCCAAGGAAGACGCGCGCTGTAGGGTCATCTCTCTATGGGTTTCAGAAAGACATTACTCTCCTATCACATGCTACAAAGAAGAACAAGGCGGTGCTGTTGATTTCAACAATGCATGATGAGGGGATCACAGATGAAGGTTCAAATAAACCATGTATTATATTAGATTACAATGCAACGAAAACAGGTGTCGACACGGTTGACCAAACGTGTAGTTTGTATTCTATGTCCAGAGTTACGAAAAGGTGGCCATTAGTTTTATTTTATAAATTTTTGGACATCGCAGGAATCAATGCTTACATATTATATAGGGCAAACAATACTACAGATAAACATTGCAGGAGATCATTCCTGAAAACCTTATCGTACACATTGATGAACGCACACCTGAAAAACAGGTCAAATATATTATCTCTACCAGCTGACATTAAAATATTCTTGTCAAGTTATCAAAATGAAGACTAGCAAGGTGAAGAGGTGAGTGAGACAGCAAGCAAGAAACGCGGAAAGTGCGTATTGTGTGGCCGTGCGAAGAACATATCAACGACAATCAAATGTGGGAGGTGCAATAACTTTTCTTGGCGAATGCGCTGTGAAACATTTACTAACTGCAAAAAGTGTGCATGAATGACGTGAAAAAACTTTAAGACATACAAACTGAGCTATAAGCATTGCTTTAAAAAAATGTACTTAATAAAAAATTTTGAAATATAAGTGTTTTAAAATCTGTACTGTATGTCTAAACTATGTAAAGCTCTATTTAAAAAACAAGGTAATGGATGTACGCTTCTTAATTCGAGTTTTTGTTATTAATATCAGCGGAAAACCATGTGTTGCACTGAGTGCCACGCTAGTGTCAGAAAATATGGCGCGCCTGCTGGAGGGTTAAATGCTCTTGTGTTTTAGATCACGAAAAGCATCAATGATGGCCTGAAAGTAAGCACGTTATATGTCATTGTTGATGAAACGACTGATATCAAGGATAGATATGTGTGCAACATATTGGTCGGAAAATTGACACCAGATGAGCCCAATAAGCCCTACCTCATAACATTCAAGGAACTTGAAAGAGTAAATAACGAAATCACTCGCTGCATTGACGAATCTTTGAGTAAGTGATGATACCTTATTTGGGATGGTGAAATGTTTGCTGAAAAGGCGAGCATATTCAAATTAGAACTGAAATTAATTAACGGTATAACTTATGTTGATGAGTTTTTACCGCATATTTACCTTATTTATCGTAATGTACTCACCAATTGTTTACAGCTTCCTTGTTTGGAGATAAAAGTGCAAGAGGGAATTTGCTTCTTCTCCTAACCGATGGAGCGGTGTACATGGTTAAAGCCGCCAAAGTTTTGGTGTTTTTTTTTACCCTAAAATGATTAACATCACTAGCAAAGTGCATGCTCTTCACAGAGTATGCGAAGAAATTCGCAAAAGATTTCCCACTGCAAATAAGTGGGTCTCCACCATTAAGAAGGTAGGTACTTGCCGTTAATAAAACTAAAAATAAATTTTCCAATACATTACTGCAGAACTAATATTTAATACTTTCGTAGGTATTTTTGAAAGCACCATCGCGCGTGGAAATATACAAAACATTTTGCTGTGATCTGCCATTGCCTCCGGATCCAGTCCTCACGAGATTTGGAACATGGCTGGAAGCTTGCGTGTTCAATGAACAACACTTCGAGAAAATTAAGAATGTAAGTAATTATTTGTAGTTATAATAAACGATTTAAGCGAGTTAAGTGTCAAATTGAACTTCGATAAAGTAACACAGCCTTGAGGATGGAAGACAAGTCGTCTTCCGAAACGTCGGCTTACATAAAAGCTTTAACCTGGATGCAAACCCGAGAAATATTTGTCATTTGTAGTTATGATTGTGACTGATGAATCAATTTCATTATATGGAATAGAATTCCTGCAATTTTGCTCAGTTAAAAATAACTACAGCTGCACATTCTAAATTAAAGAAGAAAACTGTAGAAATTTATTTAAATTTAAATTTTAAATTTAAATTTAAATTTAAATTTTTTACTTCAGGTTATACAGAATATTGACCCTGAAGACGATGCAGAATGTATAGAAAATGCTCGAGAACTCTTAGAAGATAGCACACTCCCACTGGAAATGATATGTATTTCAGCATCCTTTGGGTTTTTAATAGCAAAAATCAGATATCTTGAATCTTCCATCCTGAGCCTAAGTGATTCGGTGTCGACAATAATGGATGTGAAGAAGAAACTTGAATGTGTAAAGGGTGAACAAGCCGTAAGTGCTTATGGAAAATTGTGCAATTAGATAAAAACGAAGGCTTCAAGTTAATGACTGATATAGCGCAGATTCTCAACGGAGAGGTCAAAGGGCAGATATCTAATGTTTTACAAAAATTCGCCTTAAGTGAAGTGGCTACGCTGCGATATGCTCCTATTACAACATGTGAAGTGTAGCGATCGTTTTCGACGTATAAACTTATTTTGACCGAACGTCGCACAATATTTACCATGGAAAGCATAGGAAAATACCATATCTGTCACTACTTCATTAAATAATGTTTTGGCAATACAACTCAAAGTGAATGAAATTACGTTTTTTCCTTTATTTTATATCAAGCAATTAATAAATAAAATCTGTTATCCATAACCTGTGATTTGAATTTAATTCCCTTTTTCAAAAAAAGATAGATATTGATCACTTAAAAAAATTACAGTGGTCAAGTATATTCTTACGATGTGGTGGAAGTTCTTAATATTATTAAAATAAGACATTGCAATATTTCCACTGAGTTTTATTATTACACAACGCGTTTCGTCGTTACAAACAACATTATCAAGTGTGACAAGTCTTAAAGAGTTCCTCCTTGTAAGTATATGTCTTGGTGCTTGAAGGGAGGGGGTAAGGTGAAGGATGGGGTTTGGGTGACGAGATGAAGATCATCTGGACGATGATTCCAACCGGACGACCACCATAGGAGGATCTAGGGGGGGGGGGGGGCACGGGGGCACGTGCCCCCCCAGACCCTTAAAAATATGCACGAATATTAATACGGTCCCGTTATCATCGCGTTCGTTTTGTATTACGGGGTATCCCTGTGCCCCCCCCCCCCCGAACAAAATCCTGGATACGGCCTTGCTTGTGCCCCCCCCCCCCCCAGAAAGAAATCCTGGATCCGCCCCTGAAGACCACAACGCGCAAGAAGACTGTGAAGGCGTGCGTGGTACCCTCACCCATCCTGGAACCTTTCTTTCCTCCCCCCCCCCCACCCTGCTTCACTTCGAGACCCTAAAAAACGACCCTTTTCCCCCACAGCCCTCAATATCCTCACTTCTCATCACCCAAACCCCATCCTACACCTTACCCCCTCCCTTCAAGCACCAAGACGTGTATAAAGAGGAACTCTTTAAGACTTGTTACACTTGATAATCTTGTTTGTAACGACGAAACGCGTTGTGTAATAATAAAACTATGTGTAAATATTGCAACGTCTCATTTTAATAATGGACACAGAAATAAGCAAGTAGTTATTTACTTCTACCATAGAGTAAGTATATACTTACTCTATTGATCTACTCGCAAGGGCTTTTTTGTCGTAATCCACGACACTTTCGTTAGCTATCCCTTACCGGTGATGAGAATAGCTTCTCAGAGATCTTGATTCCGATTTGATCAAATATGAGGGAATTAGGTAGCTATCCCATAAAATGCTCATTTCTCATGAAGAAGCATTATGAAAAAATAAAATTTAGACGCGTTTCCATACCGTTAAATAAGAATTATTTCCAAAAGAATGCAGTAATTGAGGTCCAAACAGATTTATTATATAGGAATTGGCCCTACTGCCATGCCGATTCAAAAAACTGAAAAAATATGCACTGGAATTTGGAGAAGGCAACTGACAAATCGAGAGAAAGATAGGAAAGGAAGGGTGGAAAGAAGCCCGGTGTTGTTATTAGCATGCTCTAAACGCATTAATATCCAAATATGGTTTTAGATGTCGTTATACTTGCTAGGAAGGGTCTCAAGAGATCCGAAGTTTCATGGGTGAGAATTGTAAAACGATATGATTCCCTCGACTATCACTTTCTACCGAACAATAGGCATCAGCTCTCAAAAAAAAAAGGAAAGGAATTATATCTTGGACGCGGGTGTCAGATTACTTCCCAAATAGGCGGTTGTGGGTCAGCGATAGCAAGAGGATGAGGGGAGACGTAATCTGAGACTTCCTGTTCTTTAGTGTGAGAGACTAAAAGGGTCGCCCAATGGTTTCGACGCATGTTAGAACCGTGGGAATGTTCTTTCGCGAACGAAGTCTCACAAGGACTCTTTTCTCAGAACAGCTTGCATTAAAAATATTACTGACAAACAATTCTAAAATAATTTTACCCGGCAACAACGTCAATTATGTGACAATGTATCAATTAGCACTTATGTATGCCCGTATATACCTTTCGCCTCCCTTGTGAAGTGTCAAACCTTGCGGGAGGTTTTTTTTGCTGCTCACTTGTCTCTTGAAAATTGTGATGTTTTCTCATTTCCCGTTTATGATGACTGTTAGGATGACGTCATACCAAAAGCGGAACGCTTTCCGATAGTTTGTGTGAAACGCACGGAAGACGAGCGTAGGATAGGTTCCCGATCGACTCGGAATGAATCCGTTTCGACGCCGCTAATCCTATGAGACTCTGAAACACCCTGCTGTATGGTATTTGGAGCAAGTGACGGGTAACTTGAGTCATTGGCGCCATTGGGTAGGGTGAGAAAAAAAAGGTTGGATAGAAGCCCGTGATGACATGGCTAGGGGACTATAGGTCAACGTCCCATCCGACGGACGGATTACAATACTTGAACTACCCACCGCACTGCTACACTCAAGCCGGGATCGGGCAACCTCTAAATAGACTGCACCACCGCGCCCCAGCTTTGAACCCGGGACGGCAGGTTGTAAAGCCAACACTCACCTTGGTCATTCTCGATACTCGGGAGGATTGGAATCAGCGGCCTAACTAAAGGGGTGAATAAGTGGAAAATTTTTACCTTCCCAGGACTTCCCCAGAACTGTCGTCTAGCCTATTTGTTATACTAGCTCGCCTTCATTTTAGCGATAAAAAGGAAATATCAACAATATATATTTATCGAAAAATATAATAAATGTAGCCAGGTTACAAAAAATTAAAAAAACCTGGTTTCGTCTGAAAACCGGCGTCGGTATTAGCTTGCTTGTAGCATCGAGCGCCTAGAGGAACGCTGTTTAACGACACACCCCACGAACAGAGTGACGCTATAATATAGTTGTTAAATGTGACGATAGCAGCCAACAGAAAGAAAATGCGGCTCAAATTATTAATTCAACGAGAAGGGAACAATAAAAATTTTGAATAGATGAATTTTAATCAAATTTTGAATGAATTAAATTTGATAATACTCCAATAGTTACTGCAATATTTTAGTAAATGATAACAGAGAATAAAAGACTGGACAGAAAATTGAACTGAAGCTACTTTTTATATTATTAGGCTGGGAACTGTGGGAATATATTTGTAAAATACCCACTGATCAATAAATAACCAGCTCCAATCATAAAGTTAAGGAAAATATATGTTTCAGAGTCGGGTATTTGTGCCATAGAAAGTGAAATAAAATTCCTCAGTATGAATAATTCTATAATGAAAACAAATATCAGTATATAATTGATATAGAAATACGGTGATTTACTTTAATAGAAAAATATTGTTATAATTGAGGATAAATTTTGATTTGATAAAAGGAATAAAAAAGCAAATAAAGAATATTCTCACATAAATACATAATTGATGAACTTACGAATGAATGGTGACTTGGGAAATTAATTTGATAAATCCAATCGTACAAAAAATATGCGTCAAACTTAGAAGCGTATGTATAATGATTAGGCTAGCGTTGCAGCGAAAGTTTTCGAATAAGTGAGTAATTGAAAAAGAATAACTGTTGCCGTTAATTCAAGATGATGGGTAAATATTTTTTCCACTTTGTCCATTGATTATTCGGTTTTTTTTTTCGAGGAGCCGCTGTGATCGCAACGGATAAAGTTTACCAGGCAGATAACGGATTAAGTACCTGTTTAGCATGGATGGAATGTCTCAGTGATTTTAGTTAGACCTATTCCAAAGTCCGTTTTTTATTTGTTAAGCCTGAATAACAGTGCCATTTACCCCTGCCAAGTATTCCGTCCTGATAGAGGGGGACTATGGGAATGACTCATGATTCAGAAAATGATGTGTAGAGCGATCACTCTTTCGTTCCCTGATAACCTATCGCTGGAACTATCATTCTGAGGGACAGAAAAAATGATCCGAGTGATTCAGGGTTTAGCTACGATTGTTTTTCCGTTCAAAGGCTCATCCTTTGTGATTTAGCTCCTTAGCACTAAAGGTTAAAACAGATGATTCAAAAATGCTTCTTTTCTTTCTGTTCACCGAAACGAGATAAAAAAAACATTCGATTTAGCACACGAATTAACCTTTCAAAATGCTTGGAATGATATTGCATCGCTTTATACTGGAAGCTATTGGCTAGAATCGGTGCTAGGTGTATGAAAAGTGCGATGGCCTGTTGTAATGTACACGCCCGGTTGCATACGCCACCTTGACCAACAAATACGAAAAGAAATTCACAGGAAACAGACATGGAACTCAGGTGCCAGTTGTATCCACACATAGTAATGGAGTCCGACGCAAGTGTACGCAAAGTGTGCACAAACTTTAACCGGAATCTCCCAAATTTTGCCGAGAAGTCCAACTCACCTCTGTTTTCTTCCATCAAATAATGTACCTTCCATTTAATTCCAAGTGCCTAATTTTAATATGATACGACGATATAACTTCTAAGGAATGGGATGGTTTCAAAATTGTTAATTCAATATCCCCTGCAGCTTATTAATTACATCATCAAAAAAATATGTTAGAAATATGTTGCAGAAAATTTCATTCAGTTTACTTTAGTTGGGGATTTTTAAATTTTCTTGACACTCGTAAGACAGCATATATATACTCGGTCAATTTTTCCTTTTGCGCCACATTTTTGTAATCAATAGCATGTTCTCCCACTTGTATGTCCAAGTGAACACGCTGAAAGAAAGGTCATTTATTACAATTATCATATTATATCATTATTTATTATATATATATATATATATATATATCATAAAAACCCTAGGATGGGCAGTATCAGAACACACAATAAAAAATAGAAACTCACTAGATAACTAAATTTTCGGTGGTATTACCACCTTCCTCGGAGTTAGGTAAGAGACCTCTTACCTAACTCCGAGGTAGGTAGGTAGGTCTCTTACCTAACTCCGAGGAAGGTGGTAATACCACCGAAAATTTAGTTATCTAGTGAGTTTCTATTTTTTATTGTGTGTTCTGATACTGCCCATCCTAGGGTTTTTATGATATTTACCTCGCCGAGGAACATTTCGAAGTGTATATATATATATATATATTATATATATAAATGCCATGATAGGCCACAAAAAACACAGACACAAATAAAAGAGGACTCACACGTTAGTTTCTTTCAAATTTTCGACCTCTTAGGGTCTTCGTCGGGAGGGAGGCAAGAAGAGACTGAGGACGAGGACAGAGGATGCCTAAAGGCTGAGGAGATTAGGATAAGATAGGGGAAGGGAGAGGAAAAGTGTGAACTTCTGTCCTCGAGCGGCTTAACGACTGCAGTGATTACCATCCAGTTCCTGAGTCTTCAGCTGCTAGCAACTGTTCGTCGTCCTATCCCTCCTTTCACCACTGTTTCTCCATTCTAAAATTTCCTTTTTCTCACCTTTTGCCCTGTTCTGACCCAACTTTCCCGACATGCCTGCCCTTGATCATGTAGCCATTTGGATCCGCAACATTAGAAAGTACTCACTTAAACTTGCTCAATATACTTGTCACGTTGAATTTTTATCCTCCTGTCTTTCCTTACGCATTGTGCCCAATGGACTCACCATTAGGCTACCCCTATCAGGGCTACCTCCTAGTCTTCACTCCTTCTTCCATTCTCTTAAATTCCAACTATCATTCAACATGTGCTACTGTGTCCTTTTCCAATACAAAACCCTGGTTTCTCAATACACATCTTACATTGAATCTCTAATTAATATAATCAATCTCTGCAGCCCACAATCACTCTCAATTATCCACAAAATTCTTACTTCTGCTCATGATTCCCTCACTATGAGGCGTCAAAAAGCCCTGAAGAAACTGTCTTCCCTCTGCCATTCCTTTTTTCAAAACGGACTATCTTTACCACTAATCACTGCAAATCCCCCATCTGCCAGCCCACCTCTACACCTCTATAAACCCGACCTTGCACTTCTTCTCAACCTCCCTGCTCCCCCTCCTGCCACAGCCTCCCGGCCTCCTCCACAGAGGATCCCGCAGCGCGTTTTATCTCCTCCCCCCCACTCCTCCTCTCCCCCTTCTGGAGATAATCAGTCTCCGGAGCATACGGTGGTCAACTTATCTTCCTACTCCCTCACTCCAGACGAAATATCCGTGCTAGATAAGGGATTATCTTTCTCGCCCACACCCAAAGTCGATCCTGTGATGCTTGTAAGCGACACTATCAAGTTTTGCCGACGGTTGAAATGGAAATTCTTCTGGGACGCTCAGTCCTCTCCAACGGCTACGGCCGCTGTTCAAACTCCTAGCTCTCATCCCTCTCTAGCCAAATTCAAACCTCCTTCGCCTCACGAACCGAAACCTCTTCCCGCCAATCACCCTGTAGAAATATTCACCAATCTCCTTCTTTCCAAAGTTTCGGACCCCGCTTTTCTTAACTCTCTTCATCCTCCAACAAACCTCTCCACTACCGAAAAAAGAGCACTGAGCAATCTGAGAAAAAATTCTGATATTGTCGTTACTTCCTCAGACAAAGGATCTACTATTGTTGTGCTCAACTCTACCGACTATCTAACCGAAGCCCAAAGACAACTCTCTGACACCTCTTCCTACACACCTACCTCGCATGATCTCAACCCTTCCTTTCACCGAAACATCCAATCCTTTTTAAAAAGGAAAGCACCAAGAGAGGGCCTTTCTAGTGGAAACATTTCCTTATTATCTCCACCCCATCCGCGAACCCCTCACTTCTACATTCTACCGAAAATTCACAAGGCCAACAATCCTGGTCGCCCAATCGTCTCCTCTTTAAATTCCCCCACAGAACGAATCTCTTCCTTTGTTGACTATTATCTTCAGCCTCTTGTACACTCCCTTCCTTCCTACATTAAAGATACGTACCATTTCCTCAATCGCCTCCATTCCACCTCTCTCCCGGTTGATAAAGACATCATTATGGTCACTATCGACGTGACCTCACTATACACCTCTATACCTCATGTAGAAGGCCTTGCCTCCCTTCGACACTTTCTTGACAATCGACCTACACCTCAGATACCCAGCACTGACTTTTTAATCGATCTCTCTCACCTAATCCTCACTAAAAACGCCTTCTCCTTCAACGATAAACATTATTTGCAGATCAAAGGTTGCGCCATGGGAAGCAGATTCAGCCCTTCATACGCAAATTTATTTCTTGGTCTCCTTGAAGAATCCTTCCTATCATCCTACCCACTTCAACCGTCACTTTGGCTTCGCTATATAGATGATATCTTCCTTCTCTGGCCTCATGGAGAAGACTCACTGAGCTCTTTCATTTCAGCACTCAATGAATTCTCCGAACTATCTTTTACCTCTAACCATTCCCCCTCCCGAATAACATTTCTCGATGTTACCATTTCCCTAGAAAATAAAAGTTTCATCACTTCAGTCCACATTAAACCTACTAACAAACAACAATATCTTCACTTCAACAGCTGTCACCCCTCACACACTAAACAATCCCTTCCTTACTCTCTCTCAGTAAGAGGCCACAGAATTTGCAATAATCCCGAATCCTTGGACATTTTTCTTAATAATCTTCACCACTCCCTTCTTCGTAGAGGATATCCTGAGAACCTTCTGCGTAAGAAAATCCTACACAATACTTACAAACCCAAAATTCATACCAAGAAACAAACCACACATCTCTCCCTTTCCACCACATACTTCCCGGGCGTGCAGGCTTTGAACAGAATCATCAAAAGCCTTTTTCCGATTCTTTCTAACAATGTCACTACTGGAAAAATCTTCTCTAGCTGTCCATCCTTATCCTTCCGTCGGCCGCCAAATCTATCTTCCATTCTCAAAACGACTAAACCACTCTCAAGGTTCACCACCCGTACTAGCTCTTTACCTATCCCTTGCCAACGACCCCGGTGCAAAACGTGTGCTATCCTCATTACCCAGCCACTTCCTAACAAATTTCTCACTTTTCCGCTTCCTTCCCACCTGTACAACCAGTAACGTAATTTATATCCTTTTATGTAATTCCTGCCCCGCCTTCTACATTGGTTTAACCACCACCTCACTCAACCTACGGATTAACAACCATCGAGCTTCTTGCAAACCCACTTCCCAATCTGCTTCGCTTCCTGTCCCTACCCACGCCTTTTCCCATAATTTAGAATTTGATGACTGCTTTCACATAGGAATACTTGCCTCTCTCCCACCCTCCGCCTCACCGCTAGAATTAAAAACGCTTGAATTGTCTTCCATTTGGCTACACCAAGCATTCAACCCGCCTGGCCTTAACAGGGCCCACTGATCTCCATAGCCTTCTCCTATCCCCCATTCCCCATCCTCTCCCTTCCCCTATCTTATCCTAATCTCCTCAGCCTTTAGGCATCCTCTGTCCTCGTCCTCAGTCTCTTCTTGCCTCCCTCCCGACGAAGACCCTAAGAGGTCGAAAATTTGAAAGAAACTAACGTGTGAGTCCTCTTTTATTTGTGTCTGTGTTTTTTGTGGCCTATCATGGCATTTATTTATATTCATATCACCTGTGGTGTCTTTCATAAGTAACATATATATATATATATATAGTTGCCATTTTATATTGGCCAGGTAACAATACATAAATTAGAGGACTAAGACGCAATATAACAAGCAAAAAACAATAATTAGATTTACAAAAACAAAAGGACATCAAGAATATGCAAGTACAGCCTACTTCGGTGACAGATAGCAATTGGGAAACGCTTATGAAGGATTTCAATGGAAGTGCAAAGGGGTCGATGTGTGGAGGGAGTGAGTTCAACACAGACGTTATGCGGTAGAAAAACGAACGTTTAGTAAGAGAAAGTCTAGGAATGGGCTTGTGGATTAGGGAATGAGAACGGGTAGAGCGGGGTGGAACATTAAAATTGATGAAAGAGAGCAATGCAGGGCAGTCGATGGTGGAATAGAGAATCTTATAAATAAGTTTTAAATCAGCTGTGAGCCTAAGGATTAGGACACTGCAAGTAAAGTATTCGTAAGTTGTATAAGCTTCTTTTGCTTTAAGAGATAGACTTGTCCCAGAGTAAATAAAATTGTTATTATTGTCCTTGTTATTATTATGACAAGGGCACAACGACTTAGCTTCCCATCTGACGGACTGTGCTGTTCTTGACAGTGGCGCAGCGAGGGAGGGATTTTGGGGTATAAACCACCCCCCAGACCTCAGAGAAATTTTAAAATTTCAATCCATTTACCTTATAGTCTATTTACTTTATGTCTTCGGGTGAGCTTTCGTGAGAGCCCGTACATTCTCGGATGGCTTCGCTGATTGGGGAGGGGTACTTACAAGAGAGAGAGAGAGGAGGACCGAACTTAACGTTGTCAAATATACATGGACACCCTACATTGTCACTGAAAACGTTTGAGTCATAGGTGGCATTAGGTATTTTGGCCCCGGCGCCAAGACAATATGCCTACTCATTTGGAAGGCATAGAGTATAATCCTTTCACAGAAGTCCATGACATTGTCAGCTACCGTCCTGGATGAGGCACCGTTGGTGGAAGGCATACTTACAAGGAGAATACGTGAGGTTTGACAACACTGCTCCACGAGCAGATTCACGATGTTCACTCGGCGGAGGTCTGATTCTAAGAGCGACTCAATGAGGCCACCCCTACTGTTTGCTGATTGGCAAAGACAAAGTCAAGTGTCGAGAAACTTTCCCTACCCTCATATCCACTTGCATTGGCCACACCAGCTCACCCGCAGAGATAAAACGAACAGAGCATAATTGGATTAATATTACTAATAGAATAGTTTAAGGATTGATAAAATATCCCTCAGAAAGCCGTAAAACTCACCATTTTTAACCATTTATCTGAAAAATTTTCTAAGGGATGGCCCCTGCTTACCCTGGCTGTTATTCCACACCCTCCACCCTCAGAGCCCTCAGTATTAGTTCCGCCAAAAACCCCCCCTAGCCTTAATTCCTAGCTGCACCCCTGGTTCTTGAAGTCCTTGCAACAACGCACTAAATCAGGTATCGGATAGTCTGTAAAGCATCTGCCACCACCTGGATTCGGACCTGGGCACGTAGATGGGAAGCCAGCACTCAAAGCTTCCACATCAACCATCCACTCCCCCTCAGAAAGCCAATCGTCGAAGAAGAACTTCTCATAACACACCTCGCTCAAGGCTCAATAACATCCCACATCAATCGGCCTTGCCACGCTCAAACCTGCTTTCCCGTTTCGCACAGTGTTCGGCTGCAATTCCTCCCTCACCCCTTAGCCTCATCTCCAATTTCCCCGCACATCGGTGACGGGCCCTCCCCACACATCTTCCTCCATGCATAATATCCACTTCATTAATCCTCAAGTCCTGACATAAATGTGCTCGCGCGCAGAGGAGCGTAGCGAACCATACATCCAATAACGCGTAACGTTCTCCCACGCTCCGAATGAAGGCAGTGTTGGTACTTTTCACTGACATGTACTGAACCAGGATACCAGGGCATAGGCTACTCTGATCTTTATCTAACCATAACCTTAGGTCATCAAAATCTCCGAGTTCTTAGGTATCACACAATAGGGTGGTTTTCTATTATTAATTTATTGCCAAAATAAAAAATATTATTACTCCTGGAGAACGCATTTCACGATTTTACATTCTTAAACGACGATAGCTATTTTTCGCGATTATATGAGTGCTAGGAAAAGCCCGTGTGACGTCATACTGGTTCCCACTGCCACCGTGTGAGGTGACCTTGGGGTGATGACATGTGCGCCGCTGCGATGTAGGCTGCTAGCAGGTAGCAGAGTACCCGGCTAGCAGGTAGCGTAATGAGTATTATTAATACCTTATAAAACGAAGGAATCTTTACGACCTTATGCAGTTTTAATAGGTGATTATTAAGACATGTTTCCCCGAGCTCTGTGCCTCATGTATGCATTGGTAATCTCAGACGATGTAAAACTCCTATCTATTCGTATAAAAACAAGTTCCTTGTGACGTCACCTGGAGTGGCATCGCATGGGCGCCAATCTGGTCTTTTTCAAATGCGGTTAAAATTGACCATTGCTATTCGCCTAAACTGGGATTTCTAAAACCAAATAATTTGTATATTATGAATACACTAATGGTGGGTAAGGAATCGCAATCAATGCCTTTCGTTTTGTTTGATGAAGGAAACTACCCTATTAAGATCAAACAGAGAAAAATTTTAAAAAGCGCTCAAGGTAGCTGCGCGGTTGCCTAAAGCTGAATTTAGCTTTAGCACTGCCTTATTCCGGAAAAATACCGATATTATGATGTAAAATGGAAAACAATTAAGTATAAGGATAGTTTTTCTCGAAATTCCATTTAATTTTCTTCTTTTTCAGTCATATATTCAATGGAAAAACTATTTTTAGGAAATAGGAAAAATTCAAACAAAACTCAGCACTAAAAGTTAGATGTGGAGGGACTACTCGATCGGGAGTTTTTCTATTCGAATCTTCGTCCTCGCGAAGAAGCCGGAACTTTCATCCTCCATTATCCCAACTATGATGTGATATGTACTTCCTTTAACCGTATATGTGCTGATAAATAATATGTTTATATTAGAGATCCCGCGAAATCATCGCGTTCTTGCATTCTCGGAGGTTCCTTTTAGTAAGCGTGGCAATCAGTGATACTTCCCTGGGGGCTGAACAAATCGTGCCAACAATCTTTACCTTATCTAAACATATCCTTATATTACCACAACTTTAGGCCATAAAAATCTCCGATTATTCAGGTATAACACAATTAAGACAAAACAGAAAAGGTCAACAGAGTGCTCAAGATGGCTGTGCAGTTGCCAAAAGCTGATTTCAGCGTTAGTGCTACCTTATTCTTAGTGATGCGTGAAAATCGCAAATACGATAAATGCGATATAGATACGATGTGCGCAAATAAATGCGACAAAAATGCGATGACTGGACTTTTATGATATTTTTACGCAAATTTGCCTTTTCGACGGCAAAATTCGTACATTTTGTGTCGAGCGCAGGTTAAATGTTCTGCCGACACACCGCTTAAAGCATGTGAGCGACTGGCCAGCTACTAGTTGGCTGGGACTCAACGTGGCCACGAACTACAAGTGGGCGCGGGCAAGCTACACCTCCGCCACTATATGTCTTATTCCTGAATTTATTATTGTTCTACTACATAATTATTTAAAATATTCTGTATTTTGCCATATATTTATGTTTCACTACATTTATCGCCATCTACCTCATTATGAAAATATAAAATAGACGCTACCAAATTCGATAATCTGTTATTGAAAGTGCGATAAAATAAAACTGAAAGTGCGAGTTTTACGTATCCCTGCTTATTCTTATTATCTGTGTCTTCATTGGCATACCTCCCGGTGTACATGAAGGTCATTAATTTAAGATAATAACTTTCGGACATTTAATTTATTTCGGATTTTAATTTATTTATAAAACCAGGAATATATGAACCACTCCTAGCAATTCGTATTGTAAAAATAGTAGATTTATATGAGGATTAAATATTCGTAATATATAAAATCATTATCTTAATCATTCGTCATTAAACGAAGATTGATTTGAAGCAGCTCTCCAATCAGTTATTTTATAATAATAATAATAAGTTGTCTTTATTCGGGCGAGGTTGAGACTAAGAAGTCCCCTCTTCCACCTAACCCCTCGATAGCGTCAATGCAAACATATTTAAAAAATGGTATATAAACCTTTACAATACAAAAGATATGCAATGTACACTATTACTGAAATGTCAAAAAAGATAAATAAGTAGGTATAAGTGAAAGTTTTGTGTAAAAAATATTTCTGTTTGTGGGAAAAAAACATGAGGATAAGGATGTAATATCCTTCAGCGAAAAAAAGCCACTGGAGGAAAACGCCCACACAAGAAGGGGGGCTTGAAAAACCTGCGAAAACCTACTGAGCGAAAGTAAATGTCATGTTACATGTAAAATTCAACATAGCTTATGAGGTAAAAAGTATACATAAATATCACACATGCAATTAAGACATAAAATATAACATATATGTATAAATATTCAGTGATACATATCACTTTGTCGTAGGCGCTGCTCAGTGTCATGTATATTAACCAGCTAGTGGTGAAGTGAATAGCGCTTTGTGTACGATGCCAATGATGTTGAGTTCCTAGTTGAAAAGATAAGATAAGTCCATTTCCTACATGCAGTAACGGTAAATGATTTGTTGTAAACGACAGTTCGGTGATGAGGTATAACAGGGTTGTGATTCCCACTTGTGTGTTGTTATGTGGACAGTGTCAAGACTCCTGAACTCACATGATAGGTAAGGAGGTGTTTTTGTGTTCAGAATTTGATAAAGGAGAGAAAGAGTATGCAGCCGGCGTCGAGAATCGAGTTTCAGCAATGACAGATTATTGATATAATCGGTCATATGGTCCGATAATTGTGAGTTATATATGAATCTAATGCATTTGTTCATGGAACGTTGAAGCTTAAGACTAAGTTCTTGAGAAAGGTCCTGGTAGGCAATGCCAGAATAGTCAAATTAAGGCAATATTAAAGTAAGGTAAGGTGGGGTAAGTGCGACCCCTAAATAGCATATATCAATTTTAACTAGCTTAGGAAAAATTTCTAGGCTAGATAAAAACATGAGATTCAATGTATAATATATGTGTGAATCACTGAAAAAGATAATTACTTAGATTAAAAATCCTCTCTCTGCAAAGTGGTAATTTTTATAAATTTTTCTTACAGTCTTGTCGAGGGATCGCACTTGCCGCGGAAGGAAGGAATGGATGGTTACGACGGGGAAAGTGCGACCCCCCATCTAAACTAAATACAATGACCCTAGTTCCAAAATTTAAAGTAAAGCAAGCACCTCCGATGCGTTGATTCAGAGGGAACTATGCTGTAACGTCTCCTAACAACCAACTAAGACTACGAGATGAACGGACGGGTATATTTCCTAAGCATGTGGAAGGAGAAATTAAGGGATAAGTATTTCAAAGACGTTGGCTCTGGTTTCTTTACTATGTGTGGAATATGTTGCACGACCGCCACTTGCTTCGAGAACGGAAATACGATCTTTCTTAAGGGGGGTCGCACTTACCCCTCAGTCGCACTTACCCCACCTCACCTTAGATACTAATTGCGCTTTAAGAGATTTAGGGATGACATATTTAAATTTTAACAGGGGATAAAGTGGTTCATTAACAGATTTAGAGATTTTATTTGCATGTGATGCCCACCAAGAGAGATTTTGATCAATAATTAATCCTAAGTTTTTGACTTCATCGCAAAAAGAAATCGGGGAATCCGCGATGCTCAAATTTGGCAGTTTATCCTTCTGCACTCTCGCTAAAATTCTTGAGTAAGCAATTAGTATTGCTTGGGATTTATTAGGATTTATGCATAGGAAGTTATTATTGCACTATGTGGATTGCAAGTTATTATTTTATGAGCTCATCTTCTCACTTTTCTGAACTTCTTCTCATTTACATCCTTTAGCTCCTATTCCAAATATTATGCCATAGCATGCCTTAATTGGCCAAATAAATGTATCGAGAAAATCGAGCGTATTAATTGTCTTCTTTTCAGAACCCGCTCCGTTGTATATTGTAGCTTCAAATCCGAATGATTAGTTACTAATTACTTTCTAATCTATCCAGACCTATCAACAGTTATGGCCATACATAAGTTCATCATCATCGGCCAACAATCCTAAGATTGGTTGAACATAGCCTCCGCTCAATTCTGCCAACACACCTACGTATTTCGTCTCTTTCAAATCCTCATTTGCCTACTCCATTGATAAATTATTTCGGAAATAAGGAAAATTAGGTCATCTTGCCGGAGGAAGATACCCGTGGAGCACTACATGACAGAGAAGTCTTCCCCAGAGGAAGGGAAGGAAAAAAGTACTTGGGGTAGACACAGGATGAAACAAGAAAGAAGAGCATTAAGGAAGTGAAAGAATTTGCGAACGTGAGTTGTAAATATCGTCATGGTTTTCGGAGATTCCACTGCGTTGCTTCAAGTCTGATGACAACATTTTCTCATGCAATACCGCCAATCATTAAGGCCGTTTTACACGGTACACGGAATTGCGCAATCTGACGTACGTGCGAAGGCGCAATCAAAATTGCGTCATGTAAAGCGGTGAATTGCTAGAACACATGCGAGAATGCGTGGATGCGAGACGGCAAAATAGCCCCTGTTCTAATTTCGTTCATGCATTCGCGTAATTCCACGCCATTTTAGAAATTAATCCAGCTCTAACCTGCGCGATTCCGTGCCCCGTGTAAAACGGCCTTTACGCCTTAATCTTATGCATTTCCCGGAACACGCAGCTATAGATATCTCTATACCTTCTATCCTTAAACGTCTCTCTATTCCTAATATCCACTTTATCATGCTTCATGGCATATTAAATGCGCTCACACAGTGAAGCCAATCTCATCCTCCTCCCTGTAATTAAGCGTTGCCAACGGTGATGCTCTTGAGGGGGCGCAGTCATACGAGGAGCACACAAAGCCATTGCTTCGCCTCTCATATTCACTCTCTTCGCCTCCTCCCCTTCATGCGCCCACGGGCCAAAACCGACTCCCGCCCGCCCGCCGCCAAATAATTGATATGTTGAAATTGGTTCGCCGCAGACGCCACGTGTCGCCAGGTACCTACCTTGACGCGTCAAAATCGCCCACCAAATGCACGCCAACAAGAAGGAGACTCCATCGCCGCTATCCACATGGTGAGCTGCGATTGTACGAGGCGAAGGACACTCTTCTGAACCTTTTCTATCCGACACTTCTTGGCCGACCATTGCACGGACTATCATCTAAGCTCGCCCGACCAAATTTAAATTCATTTGTCCACTTGGCAACAGTTTACTATGAAGGAGCAGAGTCCCCCAGTGCATTCTGGAAAGCGTCATGAATGTCCTTTGCTTTCGTAACTATTTTTACGAAATACTTAATCACGGCACGAATCTCGATTTTTTCCATCTTCGCAAATCACAATGCGGGAACATCAACAGAGCCGCGTTACCGCTACAGTTCTCTTCCGCGAGCATTGACGTGTCATGTGTTTACAGCGAACAGTCCTATAGATGTCACGTGAAAAAATCGTTGCGCTAGCGCTGACATTTCGTGGTGATTCCGAGAATTTTTCAAACCACCCTCGTAATTTTCCTTATTTAAGTATACCGGGACTAGCCACGTTGATAACCCAAAATTTCCCGATTGAAAAATACTGAGTTTGGGCGGCTCGATGTTCTGCCTTCGCCCAGCACTGCAGAACTTCCGAAAAATTTTCCCTTGAAATGAGGGAGGAGTAGTAGGCCGTGACACATCGCACATGCAGCTAATGGTTAAGGGCATTGAAGCTGGGCAGGACGACTTGGAAAAAGTGGTCAAAATTCACTTCACAGTCAACTACCCAAATGGTTATGCAGTATAGTAGTTAAATTTCAACAAATAAATAAGCGCGTAAGAATTCAATAGCCATGCAACATCCTATGGACCTTGTGATAAGTATTGGAAAGTTTTAAGACCAGAAAAATGTTTACAGTGTGTGTATGTAGCATCAAGTCATCCGTCACTGGAACTTGATCCATAGAACCTCTGATTCGTAGCATGATACTTTACCCACTACTACACCGGAGCGATTGATTTCTTAGGAAGTCTCAATGCCCAATATGTCGGCTGCGTTCACTGATGTCCCGACGGGAGTAGATTCCATTCTAGGTGAGTCGAGGGCGAAGCATACTTCGGAGAACATGACGAAGAATTCGTTGCTGGATCTTTTGCGCCCTGTCATGATGCTACGGGCATGATTATCTCCCCGTTATAAGGGATATATTGCTTTTAAAACTCCCGGTTGTATGTGAGCATCACGAGGGCAAAATTCTGGAAGATAAGTAGTTCCTGAACTGGCCGCTCTCAGACGCCAATGACCTTTGCTTTAATTTTTTCCGCCACTACACATAGTTCTTATCAAGGTAATGACTATACACTCGTCTATTATACTACGCATAAAAAGTCGAAAACCTGGGTCGGAACAGTAAACGTTTTTGTGGAACATTCGTGATTCGTTGAGCACCTTAGATACGTAGTTCCACCAAATGAAGCCTGAGCACGTGATATATATTGTTAATTTGTAGTATCTATGGCATCACGTGACGTATTTTTAGTGACTACGCCATCATTTGCTCATTAATATCATAATTCGTTTACATAGGCCGGAAGCTGCTCTCCATTCATTCCTACCATCTACTAACATGTAAATGTTTACGTATTTCTTGTCATTTAATACATTGATCTATACATATCTCATACGAAGTATTGTATTAGAGTTCTAGCTAGGATATGAAAAATTGGCTAAATAAAATTTTCAACTCAAAGTCGTAACGCTATGAATAAGTTACAGAACTAAAAATACTTAGCAAGTCGTTGCTAGTTCTCATGCTACTAATACTTCTCTGGCAAGATAATCGCTGAGAATCAACAGTGAAAAGGAATAACTCTTCTGTTTAATTCATCACCTTATTTACTTCAATTATTAATGTACAGCTGTTTCAGATCCACGTAAATTTTATGTTGTATGCAATTATATGATGGGTTAATGAACATTACGTTTTATGAAACACAAAACAAGTGCAAACGTCAACAAATATTCGGACAATATCATAAAATTACGTCGCAAACATTAAGGAAGTAAATTTACCTTGCTTATTAATACGAATGCCACAATTTATCATCGAAAACTACAAATTTTTTATCCTAATCACATGCATCTGTATAATATGTTTTCTCTACAATCCTTCAAAACTTCATTAAAAATAAATTCAATTAACCAAAAGTTAAGCCAATCAACTCAGTCAATGATATTCCCATGCTTGTGTAAACAATTTGGAAACGTGAAGCCGAATGAACATACATTTTAATTATCAGGAGTTTTACACTTTGAACTGATTAATTTATGTTAACTAGAGAAATAAAAGCTTTCGGATTATGTAGTGCACTGTATGGCGTTCCCATGACGATCTTCCAGTCAAGCATATGGTAACATCGGCTAATAACTCACTGAAACAGACAACTACTTATAGCCCAGGATCGATAATATCCACTTTAACTCTCACGTTGGCTTCAGTGGGTAACTAAAGTGAATCGAGGAAGATATTAATCCACTCTAGTAATTCAACACAGAAACAATGCCGAACTCTCTCAAAGAGCATATTTCCTAGTAATATTCCCCTTAAGTGCATTGAAGTTTGCGACGTAGTTATGATTACATGACTGAGTTTCAACAAAAACACATCGCTAAAAACGTTTGAATATTTTTTTCTTTCCATGACGGACGAATGAGCAATAGAGTAAGATGTATAATTTACGGCTGAATATGCATGACATTACAACATAACCCAAAATCACTTTATTTCAGGTCAATGAAAAAGGTAAATATAGATTTGAATAGAAATTACGGGATTTTTACTGACACAGGTTGTTTGAATTATATATGCGGCCATACATCGTATAGGTAACACCAAAGTACACTATAACTACGTACTTACTGAAATAGAATATTTACCGCGCCTATATTATTGATATAATTATATCAAAGCATTATACGAAATTAAAATATAAACCGGTTAAGGCGGAACCCATTCTTCTCAATTTCCTTCTATCCATGAAACCTCTTCTCGTTCTACATTAATTGATAAATGACGCTAAAATACAGCAGCCCACCTGCACTCGAAATTTCCTCACTCCGACCAATAGCAGAATAGTTTCCTTCGCTGTTATACTGCAAATTATTTATTTTGTAATTTAGCCTTGAAGTTAATTTTATCTGCTTCTAAAAGTCGGTGGCTTGGATGTGGAAGAGCTATCAATTTTTGGAGAGGAGTAGAAGCCGGCGACCGCAGAGAATGGGACCAAACATGTAGCTACCTCGCGGGCTTTTTAGCATCACCCTGCCGGTAGCCGTCAGAGGAGGCAAATGCATTATCGGATGACAACAAGTAGTAAGTCAGCCAGCCTTTTGAAGTAGCCTCCGAGTCCCAAAACGAATCGCGCGTTTTTGATCCGTGTACGAACACGGACGGCTCGCGTAATTGCAGCGACGCGGAATGATCTTTCGCAAACGAGGACTTGAATAACGGCGGGTAATAAGGGCTTATTGCTCCCAAACGTCGTGCTTCCCTTTGTCGCCTTTTCCAAGAGCTTTAGAGGTTGCAAAACGCAGTGAGGGGTCGCGGATAAAAGACCTGCGAAGTGAGGTGAGAGCTCATGATACTAACAGTGTGAAGTTTTCCATTTGCGAATTCACGACTCTGTTTAGATGCGCAAAATCGAATTAAGGAAGTTTTATCCTCAATGAACAGCTTTTAATAAAAGCCAAATTTTATAACGCTATATAGCTCTCGTGTGTTCAATGATTACCAATGGTGCTTAAAAGGAAAGGAAGGTAACGAATCACTCAGGGATTCGCCCCAAATAAAGATGGTTTGGATAAATTAAGGTAGATTCCACCCCAAATAGAACCAGATGCTTTTAATAACATAAAATCCACAGTAAATGGACCGATAGCCTTTCCTGGGCCAAGCCTTGATTACGAGAAATTTATGTTGGCTGCTTGCGAAAGCTAAACCCGGATTTGAACCCTGGACACTTACATCGGCAGCTAAGGCTCTCTTCCCTCTAGGTTTACACGATATCCGAAGAAATAACAAGAACTTAGGATCCTTATAAAGCTTCGCATCCCCTTCACGGATAGGATTTTAGGCTATTTAATTTTTTTAAATTTGGCAATGCCATAGCAAGAAACACTTCCCAGTTGGTTGCTTGGAAAGACGAGAATACATCTCGGAGGGGTTCATTTAGAACAGGTGCGAGCATCACTTCATCTCCAAAACATTTGGCGGGGGAATAGGGTTGTTGTGGTTGCTGGAGTGTTGTCTTCTCACTTCGTGGGATCGATTTCATATGCCGGTAATGGCAAAGACTCTTTAGAGGTTACCGAATCCCTGCTTGAGTGCTGTATGGAGGATCCTTCAAGTGCAGCAATCTGTCCGTCGGACGGGACGTTAAGCCCTGGTTTCCTTGGCTCTTTCTGCTAATAGCAGGCTTGTTCCAATGCTGGGTTTCCCTCCGACCTTTTTTCCCTATGGCGCCAATGGCTTAAGCTATTGATCACCTCCTCCATCGGCGGCGGCGCCACTAAGCAGCGGTATCTCGTTCGAGGTGACTCTTGCCATTAACCGTTCTGGAAGTGGTCCTTTTTAGTTGTATGGGTAAAATGTGTGGTATATATGATTTATATGCTGAGTTACTTACGCATTAGCGCCGTGTATTTCTTCGTGAAAGACGGATATGATTGACTTGTATTGCTGCGAGTGACGATTTTGGAATCTGACTTTAATGCGCGCGCAGCTGCAACAATAGGGTGGTTTACTATTATTTTTTATTGCTCAAATCTTAAGATTATTATTCCTGGAGTACGGATTTCACGCCTTTTAAATTTTTAAATGACGATAGCTATTTTTCGCTATTAACTGAAAAGTGAAAAATTTCAAGCGCACGAAAACGCGACGGCTAAGTATGAATGCTGCGAAAATCCCGTGTGACGTCATTCTGGTTCCCGCTGTCACCGTTTGAGGTGACATGGAGACGAGGATGTGTGCGCCGCTGCCATGCAGGCTGCTAGCAGGTGGCGCTTTTCTTAAAAAAAGATTATTAATACCTTATAAAACGAAGGAAACTTTCCAACCATAGGCAGTTTTAATAGGTGATTATTAAGACATGTTTCCCCGAGCTCTGTGCCTCATGTATGCATTGGTAATCTCAGACAATGTAAAACTCTTATCTACTCGTATAGGAACTAGGTCCCTGTGACGTCACGTGGAGTGGCATCGCATGGGCGTCAATCTGGCCTTTTTCAAATGCGGTTAAATTGACCATTGCCATTCGTCTAAACCGGGATTTCTAAAACCAAATAATTTGTATATTATGAATAAACTAATGGTAGGTAACGAATCGCAATCCATGCCTTTCGTTTTCTTTGATGAAGGAAACTACTCTATCATAGCGGCTGAATTGAGAATTCTCTAAAGTAATATTCATGAACCATGCCATTAAATGTTTAGGGGGGATATGAACATCTTGACCCCTCCTCCCCTATCTCGCCGCGACCTTGAACCGTAGTACCATCCGGCAGTGCCCGAGAAGTGCTTTCTAGAGAAGGCATACGGAGAGGGGAGTGTATCTAAATAAGCAATATCAAATCACATGGGAGAATGGGAACAGTTGCAGAGTTGGAAGCGTTGGAAGTTTCTTCTGGAGTCGAGGAAATGGAGAGGAAAAAAAAATAAACGGGAGAAAATAAATGCGGGAGAAGGGAAACTTTTTCGCGGATAGGGGTGTGTGCTTACAGCACCTGCGACATACCTGTGTTGTAATGAAAAGGAATGAATCCAATGGGATGACACTGGGCCTCCGTTTCCCCCGCCACCAAGTCCTCTGTCCCTGCAGAGCACGTATCTCTTCAGGACGTATCATCCCCATGTCCCTGGAAGAGAACATCCATCACGAGTTAATAATACCCACGCACGCATCTCTTGTGCCTCTAGTCTTTTCTACAAAGGCACGGGTGAGAGGCATGGCATCAGGGACATTTACTCGAAGCCGAAACCCCAATAAAATAGGGAAATAGATTCTGTTAGCATATTCAAAATTGAATGTTTATTAATATCAGCAAAGATTTACATCCTGGTATACCATTATAAATGCAGTAGATTCGGTTTCATGGGTCCATCGGTTACTTGGGGCAGCCGCTTCATTGGGATAGATCTTGAAGAATAGAACCCAATAGAGGAATATCCCAGAGGATTCTCCGCTTAATTTGGACAGCAGGCCGCTTTAATTGGCCATGAGTCGGCGACATTGAGTCTATACTCACGACGAAATTAAAATTTTTTGTTTTCATAATACTATTTTTTTATATATTCCTCCTTTGATTTACACTTATTTTTCTTAAATGTCTCTATTCTTGCCCTATTTTGAAAGCTCTTGTTATACTATCCGCAAGAGGATAGGAATTTTCTTCAATATGACTAAGCAAAATACATCTCGCCCGAGGGTGTGAGAAATATTTTTAACAAAAGTGTTATAATTCTTAAAAATGACAACAAATTAACTAAACTTGCTGATTTACTAATCAAATTAATAATTTAATAAACTTATGTTGCATTATAAACCTTCTTTAGCCTTCTTTCTTCCATTTCAAAGATTTTTATACCCATAAACAAGAGAGTTCGCCTAATTGGGGCAAAGTGCACAAGTCTCGATATGTCCCAATTAACCGGAATCTACTGTACTATAAAATTCATTTTGTGCGTTCCAAATTTGAAATATTGATTATACTGTAATGAAATGACAGTATCCGAAATATGGTTGGTGCTAAATATTAAATTTTGAATGTATAAACATAAGGTGAATATTATAATATTTCCCTGAAAGGATCCATAAAGTGAAGGCTGAAACCCGGAAAAAAATTCTTCATTCAGCCATTCTCATTAATTTTTTTTAAATAATGTAAAAAATAATAACCGCCAGCTATTCATTATTAGTGACGTCATTAGAGTTTCTGCACATTCTTTGGTTCAGATAGAACCGATCATTGAGGATTTGAGTCACTCACCAGAGTGTAGTCTACAATGAACCCTGCAAGTCTGCAGAAAGGAAGTTAGGGTTTACAGAGATACGGTGACCCGGTTTGAAAGAGTACGTGACGTCATCACCTTATCGGCAAAAGGGTTAATGCCGTAGGTTTTTCGAAGTGAATAGGTGACGGATGGAAATACGAAAAATGCGGGTCGACTTATTTTTTCAATGTCTATCACAATTATCAATGGAGAAAAATTAGAAATTGATCATATTACAGAATGAAAAATAGAAGCAAAGCGATGAATGGGAAGAGAAAGAATGGGAATATTCGAATGACAGAAAAAAATGGCTGTACTTACTTAGAGAAAATTTAAAAAATATATTATGAACCGAGTGTTTTTGAGGACATCAGTTGCGTCTAGTCCGAAGACTGATTAGATAAGGAATATGACGAAGCCATCGATACATTAATGGATAGGTTTATTCTACTAAAATGACGACACTTTTCCGATATTATTCAACTCCTCGTTATTTTGGGAATAGAAGGCGTAGAAGTAAGGAAGAGGTAGTTTCTGTATCTCAAAGAGAAAGCAGCAACAAGTAAACAATATCCACGCATATCATCGATGCTTCTAACTGTCCTTGCATACGTGTGGGTGGCTTTATTTTTAGGGTGCCAATAGTCATATATATATATCAATAATGAGAGCATTTTAAAATTATTATTTAACTACACAGCAAATTGGGAATACAGGTGTAGAAATAAATAAGGATATTCATTCTTGCCGTTCTGAAAGACGAATTGTCACGAGACAATAATACCTTCATGCTATATCATACCCATTTGATGCATTGATCTCCAGGCTATTGAAAGGATCATCAATTAATGTAATAATATATTCAGCTATTTGGAAATGCAAGACTAGAAGTAAGGAAGAAATTGAGCCTTTCCAAAGAGACTAAACTTCAAGAGATATATTTCCCAATCACATGCGCATCTAATCACTTCTACCATGCCATGAATGACTAAATCTACATGTTTCCGAAAAATATCAATCGGTGAGTTTAAAAATTCACTGTTTTTAACTTACTGTAATTTAATTAAGATAATATTCTGGACATATATTTAAGAACTAAATCGTACTCCTGAAACAAGTGAGCGCCTCTCGATGCAAATGAGGATTTTGCGTTCAATATGGTGGAGCAAAGGAGAAAGAAATGGAAACTTAAGGACGGCAATGAGTTTATTATTATTATTGTAGTATTCCACCGATTAAGGTAGGTTTCCATGGAGTATTCAAGAAGTGATCTGGGAGCCCCCTTTCCTTCCAGCACTGCCTTCTTCAATTCACTGCAAGGCCTACGCTCTTTCAATCTATCTAAAAATCCTATTCTTTTCCTTCCCCTCCCTCGTTTCCCTAACATTCTACCTTCTAACACCATTTTCAACATCCCCTCACCGCTAAGCACTAACTCCATCCATACCTTCTGTCTCCTCCGTATCTCATCTAAAAGCTGCCTCTCCTCGCCAACCATATCCAGCACTTCGTCGTTCCTTTTCCTCTCCGTCAATTTCACCCTCTCCATTCTTCTCCATACCCACATCTCGAACGCCTCCAATCTTCTCTCGTCTTCTTTCCTCAGTGTCCACGTTTCCGCACCGTAGAGAGCTACACTCCAGATCAAACTCTTCACCAACCTTTTCTTTAAACTCTTACACAACGATCCTCTCAGAAGCTCCTTCCTGTTCATGAACGCCTCCTTCGCTAATGCTATTCTCTTCCTGATGTCCTTACTACTGTGTCCATTTTCCTCTAATGTGCTGCCCAAATAGTTGAATTGCTGTACCTGATCAAGTTTTTCCCCACCTAATTTTATCTTGAGTCTCACATTCCTCGCTCGCAATGCTTTACAAAACCGCATTGCCTTAGTCTCCTTGTGATTAATCCTCATGCCATACTTCATGCTTTGGAAATTTCATCAACCAATTCAAAGGCATTCCATCAATCCAAATTTATATCCAATCCCATCCAAAGTTATATCAGAAGAGTGATTTGAATTGGTGACGCATTGATAAATAAACAAGAGGTAAGTAATACGTGGAATGGAGAAAGAATGAATAATAGCAACATATTGGTCAAGAGAAACGTGAAGGGTTATCACTTCTCAATCATTAAGTAAGACATGGAACTTAAAAAAAAATTAAGAAAATCATCAACCTTAATGAAAAAAGCTGCGCTATTTTTTAGATCCAAAATTTTAAATAATGGAATGATTTTTATACGACTAGGTTGGAAGCCAAGGGGTACAAGTGATTTTTTTCTCAACAGAGTTAGGTAAAGTTAATTGTCAGAGTAAATACACAAAAATCTGGTTGCCAAGGGAAACGAGTGAGTCTCTGTTCTGTGCTGACATCGAGTGGAAAATCAAATGCACTACTAAATACCTAAATGATCTCGTTTGCTTTCTGTAGCTAATTTATGTACCTAACTCAGTATAGAAAAGAGATATCACATGTAGGTACCCCTTGGCTTCCAACCCACTCATACTATCAATTGCAAAGTGGCCGAAGGTGAATGCCTGGTTGCTGCAGTTTGGTCCGCCTTTTTCTTTTCTCTTCCCTGATTGATGAAGAGCGAAATAGGAATCCAGGTGATACTCACGTTTTAGCCGTTGTTGCGATTGATATTTTTTCCTGCCTTATCTCGATGGTTTCCCTTTTGAGTCATTCTCAGTAATGATTAGTGCGGCACAGAATAGGGTGGTTTCCTATTATTTTTTTATTGCCTAAATCGAAAGATCATTACTCCTGGAGTACGTATTTCACACTTTTAGATTTTTAAATGACGATATCTATTATTCGCGATTAAATAAAAAGCGAACATTTTCAAGCGCGCGAAAACGCGAAGGCTAAGTATGAATGCCGAGAAAACTCCGTGTGACGTCGCTCTGGTTCCCGCTGCCGCAAGTAAGGTGACCTTGGGGCGAGGCTCTGAGCGCTGATACGACGCAGGATGCTAGTAGGTAGCAGAGTACCCTGCTAGCAGGTAGCGCTTGGCTTAAATAAGGATAATTAATACTCTATCAAACGAAGGGGACATTCCGACCATAGGCAGTTTTAATAGGTGATTATTAAGACATGTTTCCCTGAGGTCTGTGCCTCATGCATGCATTGGTAATCTCAGACTCCTGACTACTCGTATATCATCTAGGTCCCAGTGACGTCACGTGGAGTGGCATCGCATGGGCGCCAATCTGGCCTTTTTCAAATGAGGATAAAATTGACCATTGCCATTCGTCTAAACCGGTATTTCTAAAACCAAATTATTTGGTTTTAGAAATACCGTTTATAATATAACCAAATAATCTATATTATGAATACACTAATGGTGGGTAACGAATCGCAATCAATGCCTTACGTTTTTTTTGATGAAGGAAACTACCCTATTCTCGCCTTGTCCCTCGTAGCAACGGAGACTCTCGCCCGGTGGACAGCTCGGGATCAACTACTAGATTTCTGCATTTAATTCGTGGCACAATATCGGTATCTTGGTAGAGGACTCGAAGTTCTACTTTTTCGCAAGAAACTTTTAGCATAGATACTTTTCCTCGAAGATAAAATTTGACAGCGTGCTTGAGTTTTGAGAAATGTAGGGTTTCTGTGAAAGAAATCAGAACTTCTTCATTTTGTGAGTTTTTAAAAACTCACAAAATTAAGAAGACCCAATATATAGACTAATTTATATACTTAGCATCCATTTCTGATTTGCCTCAGATTCGTCTTTTTTCATTCCAGAATGACTTCCATGCACGTCAGAATTTGGAATATTTTAGGAATTCGACGAATTTGCCGGAGGCTCATTCCATGCCCATATTTTTACGGGGCCTTGCGAAGAAAAAATCATCGGAATGCCTAAAAAAATTCAAAATGCATGCCAGCGTGCTGGAAAATAATTCCTTTGGAATGGGGAAATACGATACGCATTGATATCTACCCATGGGTAATTAATCAACATTTTTCAAAAACCTTTTCCAATGATATTTTTTATTTACCACGGATATAATAAATTAATTCTCATTTCAAAACCGTAGGCACAATTACGTCATTTAATTACAATACTATTTCGGCATAAATAGGTACATCGGAAATTAAACATAAAAAACTTCGTGCAATCTTCTGATATCATACACACTGAGGTTTAGGAAAGAACCATGACTATAAACACAAGCGACTGGGGGCGCAGAAATTCGGAGATCTTAGGGGATAAAACCCCCCAAAGGGCTCAGAGAAATGTTTTTAATAAAATCATTTTAATTTGACAAATATATCAACTAACATTATGGGTACGGATGACTCACATACATCATATCAAAATACAATCGTACAAATCAAAATTTTGAACCACTCATCTCAAAAATTGTACGGGGGAATGGCCTTGCACCTCGCGATTATCCTGGCGTATATTCCATACCTCTCAGACCCTTCAGAGTTATTCGTGCCTAAAATCCCCTCTAACCTTAATTCCTAGCTGCGCCCCCTGCCGGCTACATAGCTTTATTAGCACCAGCCAAATTAAAATTCAAAATTTGGGATTATTTATCAATGAGCGAGTCGGCAATACCATTGCGAAACGAAAGTCTCAAAAGGGCCAAATTCCAAGTCTTTGTTTATTTTTATTTCATGCATGATTGTATTACTAGGAGTTAAAATGATCGTTTATATTTTTACTGCAATAGTTTGGAAATTACAACTAAATCTGAGCAGTCTTGATCAATTTTTATGAGAATGTATGAATCACTACCAAACGTTTAAAAACATACAGGGATATTATTTAAGGGGAGAGTAGTCACATTTTAAACTTTTTGAATTCATTTTATTAAAAAAATGAATAGGTACATCTTAAAGAATCCTACCGTTTCCTCTTAGCTTTATATCATGTGAATTTAAAAATCAATAGGAAACATTTAAAAAACATAAAGGAGTATTTTTAATGGGAGTTTAGTAATATTTAATAGATAATTTAAAAATGCTTTTTTTATAAAGAATACTTTGGCTTCCTCTTAGCAGCTCTACACCCCCATTTTGCGCATGAAATATGAAATAATAACTCCCTCAATGGTGTACTCCTCCACACATTCCCAAGCTTTTGATCGCAATAATTTTCTCTATCCTACATTGTCAAACACCTGGGACAAAAGTAAATCGACAAAAAATGAAAATAGAGGGGTAAACTATAAAAAAAAGCACCTCATTGATTAAAAAACTGAAAATGCTAAATAATTATACCTAAATATTTTTATTTATCGCAGTAACGTTATGTGTTGAACGAAAAATTTGCGACAACTCAAATTGATTTCCAACCCCGCCTTTTCCTTCATGTTATTCCGCACCTTCAACTCAAAATATGCGGACTCCGCACTACGGTGGACGTCTTTGCACCTTTCCACGCTTCATATTCTTTCAAGTTGCGCCATCCTTCATCCCCAACTCGCTACGACCATCCCTTTCCCTCTTACTAACCCTGCGTGATTTCTTATTTATGTCCCTGCCCAACTCTCTTCCTTCTTTTTTATTTCTCTCCCTCTCTCAGCGAGACAGCATGGCACAAACTCCTCTCGAGAGAAGAGCACCACGCACCACGACATTCCAAGGCATCTCCCCACACCAGAGATGAGTCGTTCATGGACGAACCGTTCAAAACGAACGACTCATTATCTTGATCCGAATGAGTTGAATCTTAGTTTCGCATTCATTTCGTTTACATGTAGACTCTAACGTTTTGATATTATTTCATGTCCATTTTAAACGATTCGGATTCGGAGAATCAAATCACTAGAAGAAGACGATTCCCTAAGATTGACTGTAGGCTTCTGTAACGTTATTTGTGAATAAAACGTTGGCACATCATTGTAAATTGAAGTGATCCCAATCCATCTATCGAATCTCTATTTACCAAATCAAACTAGTGCTCTTTCAAAATCAAGTTTTCTTTCTTCTTGGTCAATTTTATTTTACCAATTATTAATTGGCTATTAATTATTTTTAGGTGCTGTAATGTATGTATTGCTTTAACCGGTGTGTTTTCCTGTTTATTATCTTTTGTTTTGCCTCATATTTGAGAGTTGCGGAAACCGTATGTTTATTGCAAACAGGGATCACCAAGTTCCTCATACAGTTAGAGCGAAAATGTTGGGATCCTACTTCTTGTAAACAGGTACACGAGGGATGAAGAAATGGCAAGACATAACGGTAAAAATTTCAGACTGGATCCGTAAAAATTGGTTTGTAATTTATTCGAATAATCAGACATTCAATGCGTTAAATTTAGGTTACAACGAAAGAACATTTTGGGGTTTACGGCGGCTGGAAATATACCCTCATTGAATTTTCGGTTAAAAAAAATCCATGTTCATATCAATTGGTTACGAGAGTGAGATATCGGTATTTATGCTGAAGATACAGTTCATCAGCCGAAGAACTACGTCGCACTTAACACATACATCCGAATTCTTGGATTTGGTTCAATTCACGGCATCGTCATAACAATCGGTACCGGGGACTGATAACGGGAATCCAAAATATAAGCGGAACCAACCTATCCTTTTGCAACCCTCCCGTGATTATGCCTAGAAAACCCACGCCAGCGACTAAGCGGGGCATCTCAAGTACCCCATTCATAATTCATAAATTATGCGTTGCATTTTATCTTTACTGCAATTCAACCCCATGGTCCTGTTGTTAACGATATGATATCTTGTTTTGTATTAATAATTACATTATCGGCTACAATTATATTTTTACATGGATTCTGCGCAAAATGGCAGGAATCTTTCATATTTTGCTATTGCGTCAGTACATTGACTAACATACTATAAAAAAGCAAGTAAAAAAGGCGCCATCATGTAGAATTTTGGCGTTATAGAAGTTATACTACTGTAAAATGTAATTTATATCATTCAGCATTTATCCCTGCACTCATATAACAAACAAGTATTCTTGTTCTTCCCCCTACAGCTGTGCGGAGTAGCTCAGTTACCCCACTAATAAAAATTGAAGTTTTCAAAAACAATTTAAATGTTTCGCCACCTAAATAACGACAAAGTAGTAGAGCTCAAATAGAAAAAATATAAAAGGGGGAAAATAAAAAAAATATATAACATGTACATAATTTGGGGTACCTGAGTGACCCCCCCAGTCACGCAAGGGTGAAAGACTACTGGAAGAAAATAATCGAAGGTTGACTTCACACCCTGTGTGCCCGGATTGAGATCCCGGCTGTGGATGAGAATGTTAAGAATCTAATCGATCCCTGCTTGAGTGTTGTGTGGAAGACATTTCAAGCGCAACACTTCGTCCGTCGGGTGGGACGTCAAGCCGTGGTCCCCTTGGCACCTTGGGCCGTGAGCAGGTTACCGTCGACGCCGGGTTTCTCTCCTCTCATCCTCCCATACCCTTCTCTCATGGCGCATATGTCTGTCGCCCCCTCCAAGACACGTTCCACGCGTATTTTTTTAACACTTTCCCGGCGAATAGAATGAATAAATGGTTTGCGTGCGGGTAAGAAGATCTAAGGCAGCCGACGATTCGGTTTCCATCTCGTTACCATTTCTCAAGGATATATACATAATATAATACTACTAATACACATAGAGACACAGAAAAAGAAACACTCACACGGGAAAATTAACTCGGAAGCTTTCGAAGTTCTAATTGCTATCTCAACCTCAGTAAGATTCTAACAGAGGTTGTGAAAGAAATTAGTTCTTCGAAAGCTTCCGAGTTTATTTTCCCGTGTGTTTCTTTTTCTGTGTCTCTATGTGTATTGATATTGACTTTAACTATTTATATTACGTGCTACGTGCATTTCATTTTTCCAAAACATTGTATTTACTACTACTAAATATACATAATTCAAGTCTGTATATACTACAGAATAGTAGCCTTGAGAATGGGTAAAGAGACGGAACCCGAAACGTCTGCTGAATTAGATTTCCTTTCCCGCGCGCAAACCCTAGAGGAGTTAATATAAGTATACCGTGACCAGCCACGGTTATAACTTCACGGAGTTACACGGAAGGCACAAATTGACCTAGAATTCAACAGAGAAAAAAATCGTTCGCCTTGACCGGGATTCGATCCCGGATCCCCCGATTTACGGCAGAGTGATTTAACCAGTGAAGCGAGAAATTTCCACTAAATAAAAGCTGCACAATAGCTTCACTGGATTAGGCAATAGACTGGATATCAGGGGGTCCGGGATCGAATCCCAGTCAAGGCAAATGAATTTTTTCGCTGTGAAATTTTCGCACAACCGAGAGAAGTTTATACATTCCACTAAGGATGGTCGGATAGGATACCTCGGATCCAAATATCCGCGGATATTGCCCTTCATCAGATACATCTGATCCAAAGTCGCGGAAGACATCGGATCTGGATCCGAAATTTTAAATAATAGCTTCAATGAATGCCCCATAAGGGTGGAAAGAGTTCCGATTCTATCTTCGAAAGTGCTGTTGCATGCGATTCTTGTCCTACGATATTGGTCAGTGGTTATTCCGAAGATTTTTCCTATTTCCATTTCCAAACCCAAGCGTAACAGTTCAGGTCCTGAGCATGTAAAGATGTTTTTGAAAAACAACTTGAAAGCCTATAAAAATGATTTTTAATTTGTAAAAATATTAAAATGTCTATGAAAATCTAAAAAGCATTCCTTCGATTGTACGTACCCAGAATAGACTTGAATAATTACTTCGTTTAATAGCAGGAATTTGAAAACGCATTTTGTTCCGAAAGAAATCCTGGATCCGTCCATCCCTATATTCCACACAAGTGTGAGAACCGAATCATTTCCAAGAACTGTAAAACACGATCCGAATCATCAGGATGAACCGATCCCCTCTCCACTATGGGCGGCGTTCCCACTCCATAAGGACCGAGAGAGAGTCTTGTTTCGACTTCTCCGAGAAGGCTACAGGTGCGACGCGAACACGCCTCCCATTTGGAATTCCCTCTCTTCCTCCTGCGTAAACTTCCTCGCTCCGTCCTGACATTCCCGTTTCCACTTTGCTTCTCAAGTTTATAGTTGCGGTTAATGATCTCTAGAGGACCGAATCTGAATGATATATACGCTCGCCTCTACCACGCTGACTTTTTCTTCGGGATGATGTATTTTTAATCCCCATGCACGCAGGATTCCTCGAAGATTTTTCCTCTCTCGAAAACTTGGAATTTTCAACTTCTTCTCATGAATTTTTTCCTATACCTTTGTTTGGATTTTGGTACTTTTCCCATCTTAAGAAAAACACATTACGTTGAAATTACAATCAAAGACCGATGCTGTTTTTCGAAAACTAAAAATTGTGCAAATAATATTTGAAATAATTTCCTTAAAATTTTAAATGTAAACAGGAAGTAAAAAGCTAAAACACTGTTAATGAGGGTGGGATAGCTCGTGTAAGAAATTCCATGTGAATATTGGAAGGGTAAAAATTATACACGAAAATTTTCACTAGAGGTGCCCAAACGTACCACCGTGCCAACCGTGGAACGAAAGCCAAGTCCCACTAATGAACAAACTGGGTTTAATAAAACGATAGTAGTGATAATTTTAGTTACACTTAGAGAACTTGATATCGATCTATAGCTGATTATACTTATGGTGTCCTGCAATAAATGCTTAGAATGCAATGACTAATAAACGCGCCTAATACGACTTTGAATAATAACCCAGTTTCGGTAAACACGTCATATGATGAGTATGTAAACCAGAAAAAACATGAAACCCAAGCGATTTGGTTAGTATGGATTTCAACTGGAATGAATTGTCTACTACTATGAACAAATTTCATCATCCATTAACGTTACGGGCTCTTACGGGAAGACCATAAAATTAAAGGGAAATATTTCAAAATACCAGTCCTCCGGGACATGATAGAATTTTACAGGGAAATAATAAAATTTATCAAGAATCTTAAATTATCATATTGTGATTAAATGCGACATTTATAAGAAATACGATAAATATCGAGGATAAAATTAGTAGTACAGGCATTAACTTGGAAATGATAGCAGTAAAATTTATCTCACCACCATATTGATGTGTGAAATGCACAAGTGAAACTGATGATCATTTATGCTGTGCATTTATTACAACATGAATAAACGATATACGTCAATGTAATTGATATGAAATTTACTTGAACATAATTCATGCTATTTATAATCATTTACGATAGCATAAGTATGAACTACTGGTAAATAATGCTATATAAGTATTTTTCAAAGATATTGAAATGCATTACAGAATTTATTTCACGATACTATTAGTTTATTATGCTAATAGGGTAGTTTCCTTCATCAAAGAAAACGAAAAGAATTGATTGCGATTCGTTACCCACCATTAGTGTATTCATAATACACAAATTATTTGGTTTTTGAAATACCGGTTTAGACGAATGGCAAGGGTCAAATTTTATCCTCATTTGAAAAAGGCCAGATTGGCGCCCATGCGATTCCACTCCGCATGACGTCACAGGGACCTAGTTTCTACACGAGAGGATAGGAGTTATACATCGTCTGAGGTTACCAATGCATGCATGAGGCACAGAGCTCAGGGAAACATGTCTTAATAATCACCTATTAAAACTGGCTAAGTTCGGAAAGTTTTCTTCGTTTGATAAGGTATTAATAAACCTTTTTTAAGCCAAGCGCTACCATCCAGCAAGGTACTCAGCTATCCGCTAGCATCCTGCGACGTATCAGCGCTAAGCCTCGCCTCAAGGTCACCTCACCGGGCGGGAGGGGGTACCAGAAATACGACGTACGGAGATATTTCCCGGCATTCATACTTAAGCGTCGCGTTTTCGCGCGCTTGAAAATTTTCACTTTTCATTTAATCGCGAAAAATACATGTTGTCATTTAAAAATCTAAAAGCGTGAAATACGTACTCCAGGAGTAATAATCTTTCGATTAAAGCAATAAAAAAATAATAGGAAACCACCCTATTATTTTAACTAAAATATTATTTGCTGACAAGTTCTTCATAGAAGTCATTCATCAAAACTTTATTTCTGGCAATCAGACATGTTTTAGGTAAATTTCGCCAGCGTACACAATCAATAAACAGTTTGAACGAAATTTTGAAAGTTATAAAGTTTTTTAGGAGTGAATTTTTGCTCTTTTTCCGATTTTCGCTTTTGCTGCGTATATTCATGAACTAAAATTACCTGCCTGGTGTACTATTCAATCTGATCCATTCCCCCAACGTCAAATTCTAGTTACGCCACTCTAGAGAAGTGTAAAAGCAGAATAGTATGTGTCGTGGAAAGCATAAAGAGCAGTATTTGCCGTCCGAATTTGCTTCAGTACCACCAAAGTCGTTAAATCATTCATTCCAGTCAAATATGCGGATATGGGGATTTCCTGGTCCATGAATGTAATAACTGTCAATTCTATACCCGGGCATCCATTTCCTCCCGAATCCAGAGAGGGAGATTAGGATTCAGATCATCTGCCATAACCAATTAAAGCGAAAACAGCTCGCCATACGTCGAGCACCGTTTTGAGCAGTCGAATTAAACTCCTTTTCAGCCATTGAATCTCTGCTTCGGATCTCAGCACGTTGGACAAATTCTCCTGCAACGCTGCGTGTCTCATTGCTACCACGGTAACGCGGCGCGGTTCGTGGTTCGCGCTGGGTTTTTGGCGTTGGTTCTATAGTGGCAGGAGATCGTGACAAACTGCTTGTCTTTCGCGCTCAAGCCCATTCAATTTCTCTCTGCCGCGCTCGCGATTCGGGCGGCCGCTAAAAAGCAGGTAACTTCGCTTAATGAAGTACGCACGTATGCTCGGCCATCGCTCAATCTGGACGGACGACTGTATTATTCCCTCGAATCCCCCGCACTCCCATTCCACGCTGCAGCGATTACGTCAAATTAACCGGTTTTGCGTCAATCCGATTCAACACGAGGAAGTTTTCGGGCAGGCTGGCTTTGATCCGTGTCCGCAGATTTAGACGTGCGTTCAGCCCTTGTAGAAAAGGCGAAATTATCCCAAGGGTGCTTGGGTAATACCTGTACATCAAAGCAAATACTACGCATTAATGAGTAATGATTGCGGTGATGTACCGCGGTATGGTTTAGTCGCTGCTTTAATGAAGTCCTTTCAGTTGAAATTAATGCAAGGGTAACATTTGCGATGTCAGAGAAAAATTTATTTCTTGATGATAAGAATTCTTAGGTCCTATAAAATATGGTTCAACATTATAAAGGATAATTTCATGAAGTTGACATATGAATTTGATATTGAAAAAAACATAAAAAACTACTTCTGTGTGTTAAAGAAAATGAGCATGGATGGTTCTGGAATGTTTATATCTTGACATATTTATATCTTCTAAAATCGGAGGGTTTGTCAATGGCTCGGGCTGCGAGTTTCAATAAGGTAGATGTGGACCTTGTTTTTTAAGTTATCTTTTCGATGGCTGAGGCTGGAGTTATGGATAAGCTTCACCTCGTCTTCAACTTTCACTAAAGTGCTGTGCCCTAAAGAATAGCAAAACCCAAAATATTGTCGAAAAAACTGGATGTAATGTACCTAGTGATAAATAAGTCAGTGGAAAAGGGGCAATTTGTGACAGTTGTTTCGTGCTGCTACGCAGATGTATACTGTACGCCACCTTCAGAAATTTTTAAGGGGAACGATTCCACTAAGAAGCGGAGGATGGATTTCCGATAGGATCTAAAATATATATGTTCGATTCAGGGTGGAATGATCACTTTAACGTGAACAGAGATCATGTCCAGCGTATTTTAATCCTCGACGGCATCACACCAGTCACTTCCTGTTCAAATATCCTGTGATAGCAACGGAGTCACGCTCTTATCTCTGCCCAGCTACACTATACAAAGGTTGCAGACATTAAGTTGGTCTATTTTAAACCGTTGAAGGCATCAAAATGTACCATATGTAAACCGATGTGATCATGACAGCCAGTAAGGGGGACAGAAATTTCATCAAATTTAATTTTAGAAGGCTTTGCCAAAATGAATGGATCGAATCCGCAACAATCAGCAGTACTGGAAGTGGATTCAGATCAGCGAGAATATTTCTTCTTAATCCGGGTATCCTGACGGACTTAGATCTTAATCTCTCTTATATCGGGAGCTAACGCGTTACAGAAAAAGAATCACCCCTTTGTCGACTAGTCCATCCTACGACCAAAAGTTAATAGACAGTCCCTATGAGAAAAGCCAAACCTCGACTTCAACAGCAGATGAATCATCAAACACCTTGGCGAGGTCTTTTCATAATTTCACCGGAAAAAAAAGATGAAAGTGAATGTGAATAGGCCAGGAAAGCAAATCGCTCAATCGATCACTTCACCAGCTATGAATGGAGGAACAAAGTAATGACTGAAGAAAAAGACTCCTATGAACGCTAAAGGAACTTACAGAAACTGAGCATGTGAATCGTATTCAGATAGAGACGATAATACTGAGAATATGGAAAAGTCAGGTAATTATACCTACGCTTTAAGTGCACTGCTTCAAGTCCAGTAATTTTTGCAACTCTGCAAAATTCGGAGATTCGATAATGAATAAGTAATGTTTCTATTTTTACCATAGAAAGTGTTTCGACTCGAAATGACGAATACAGATAATCGTGGTAAATATACTTAATTGTCTTTGTAAATGTGCTAAATTTTATTTTAATGTTCTTCTATGGCAATGTGTAACAATTTTAAAAGTAATGTTTTACTTTTTGTAGGTGTATCTGAAAGACTTACAGACTGTACTACATTGTTATACTCTGTTCATTTCTCTGCGGGTGAGCTGGTGTGGCCAAAGCAAGTGGATATGAGGGAAGGGAAAGTTTCTCGACATGTGACTTTCCCTTGGCCAATCAGTAAACAGTAGGCGTGGCCTCAGTCAGTCGCTCGCAGACCTCCGCCGAGTGAACACCGTGAATCTGCTTGTGGAGCAGTGTTGCCAAACCTCACGCGTTCTCCTTGTATGTGACTAAGTATGCCTTCCACCAACTGTGCCTCATTTAGCGCGGTAGCTGACAATGTCATGGGCTTCGGTGAAAGGATTATCCCCAATGCATTCCAAATGATTAGGTATATTGCCTCGGCTCCGGGGGCAAAATACCTGTGGCCACCTATGACTCACACGTTTTCAGTGACAAAATAAGGCGGCTATGTACATTTGGCAACGTTATGTTCGCTCCTCCTCTCTCTCTCGGTACTACCCCTCCCCTATCAGCGAAGCCATCCGATAGTGTCCGATCTCCTACGAAAGCTCACCCGCAGACATTTAGTGAATAGACCATAAGAAGATAAGATACTGAATATTCACAATTTTATGTAATATAAATACAGAATTATACAATAATGAAAACTAAATATGAGGCACCATTCAGCCTCTCATGTAGTTGCCCCTCAAGTCGTCGGGCAAATCGTACCGTGCCATCGCTTGTAAAAAATTCCTCCAAGACCGTTCTATTCAGAGATATAGAGCTACGAATCGCTTTTCAAGCTGAAAAAAAATTAAGTGTGTCACTAACAATTCCTTCAGAATATTATTATGAAAGCGTGTGAGGAAATCTATGCTTTTTTTCAGTGTTATTATTTATTTCAGAACTGGTTTGTGGCATGGCAAATTAAGTGTTGGAGAACTTGGCACAAATTCGGATCGTCCTGCGCAGGGAGATTGATGTTTCCTCAGTCGATATTTCGCTCTTGTTTTAGCTCTGCAAAAGCAGTTATAGTATCGCTGGAAATAGAAAAACCTGGAATGGATTTACTTACAGAGTGCAGTACCTCTACTTACTTTATCTATTGTATATAGCTAATTCACGGATTCCCAAGCAATGCCTTAGCTCAATTCTTAAGCAATCCAAGGAAATTGCACACTGCCAATAAAACTGCCTCAGTTGCAAATTGTATCGACTGCGAAAAGATCGCCTTACTGTAAATTCCGTGAAAAACTTCCGAAGCAAGCATAAAGGTCAACATGAGCTAAATCCAATCAAAAACTCTTAGCAGTAGGAAAATGAGGGGGAAAGAATTGCGAATACCAGTTCTCAGACACACATGTGAATTCCATTCCTTCTTGGCAATATTGCCGAGAGGCAATTTCGCTCTCCATCCTTCGGGCCAATTCAATATATTTAAGCAATTCCTTCTTCCATGCCCCAATTTTATTCCCAATCTTCCCCCAAGAAATATAAGTTTGTAATTATATTCGGGTAATGCGTTCAAAATAGGGTGGTTTCCTATTATTTTTTTACTACCTAAATCGAAAGAATATTACTCCTGGAGTCCGTATTTCACGCTTGTAGATTTTTTAATGACGACATCTATTTTTCGTGATTAAATGAAAAATGAAAATTTTCAAGCGCGCGAAAACGCGACGGCTAAGAATGAATGCTGGGAAAACCCCGTGTGACGTCATTCTGGTTCCCGCTGTCACCGTATGAGGTGACCTTGGAGCGAAGCTTTGAGCGCTGATACGATGCAGGCTGTTGACAGGTAGCAGAGTACCCTGCTAGTAGATAGCGCTTGGCTTAAATGGGGATTATTATTCCCCTATCAAACGAAGGAAACTTTCCGAACATAGGTATTTTTAATGTGTGATTATTAAGAGATGTTTCCCTGAGCTCTGTGCCTCATGCATGCATTAGTAATCTCAGACGATTTAAAACTCCTATCTACTCGTATAGAAACTAGGTCGTTGTGACGTCACGTGGAGTGTAATCGCATGGGCGCCAATGTAGCCTTTTTCAAAAGCGGTTAAAATTGACCATTGCCATTCGTCTGAACTGGGATTTCTAGAACCAAATAATTTGTATATTATGAATACACTAATAGTGGGTAACGAATCGCAATCAATGCCTGTCGTTTTCTTTGATGAAGGAAACTACCCTTTTATGTATTCTATTTGTGGTTGACTGCTGTACCTAACCTCCCTTGCCATACATTTGCTGAGACGGCTAACGGAACACTTATGTATGCACTGCTATCTCTCAACGATAAGACATAATTGGATCCACCTTTACTCCCTCTCCATATGGACTACTTATTATATATATATATACTGCTACATATGGAGTATGTTTCTCTATGGAAGCGAGGCTTGAACATTGACAGCAGCAGTGAAGTCAAAAGTGAAAGCTTTCGAAATGTGGTGCTACCGAAGAAAGATGAAGATGAAATGGATCGACCGGGTAAGTAACATGGAAGTGCTAAGAAGATGGGTAGAAAGGAGAAGCCTCCTAAAAACCTTGAGCAGACGGGACAACTAAGACAACTTATGGCCACATTATGAGGTACGATGGCCCGATGAAAACAGTCATAGAAGGACAAGTGGATGGCAAGGGACGGCCCCGAATGAGTTACTTAGGACAGGTTACGATGGAGGTAAAAATAGATGAGATACGCAGCTATGAAAAGGCTAGCGAATAGGGGAGAGGAATGGAGAGCTGCGTCAAACAAATCTCAGGATTTTTGACTGCTGATGATGATGAAACGAAAGCGGTTAAACCTTTTGATTGGTCAGTTATCTAGAGGAATATAATGAAACAGTTCCATAAATGCTACGCTTCGTTCGGTAGTAGACATTATTAATATATTACTGGTAACAATTAAATAGCTACATGAAGCACGAATAAAATATTGGAGATGAATCGTAAACCTGGTGAACTGATTGATGGGCAAACTGCGTCGTTCAAGACGGAGACGAAAATCCCACCCAAGTGTGTCTGCGATGACCATTATACTCAACAACTATTGAATTGTCCTTTTATGCTTTAGTTAACCATTGGAGAGTTTTTATGCACCTAAACGATAAATTGCGGGGATCGAGGGGCTAAAGGTTAAGTTTTTATTAGAAAATGAAGCATTTTTCAATTTTCTACGTATTTGGTATCCGGGTAACAAGGGTTATAGTATCAGATATAGATAGTATCAGGCATCACGCTGTGCCTTCAACTCATGGAAGCGCACCTGAATTAGCAGGGCTAATACGAAGCGATTGAATACATCCAAATAGACTGAAAAAAACAGTCATTCCTTCATCAATGCTTAATTACGAAGCAAAATAATGAAAAGTATTTTTCGACAAATCAAGTCCCAATTAAAACGCTAATTTCTTTCATTAAACTACATGATTCAATTATAATTCGTCAAAGTAATGACTAAATTATATTGCACCTTTTGATCATTTCAAGTACGTTTATGTAGCGACAGATCATTGGAATGCTTCGAGCCTACTCACATTTTTGTACTGTGACCATATTAAGACTTCATCGAGCCAAGAGAAACACATTCTCGTAATGAATAAAGTGATAGTGGTATAGTGCTCACTGAATTGCTCTATTGCATCAATATCACCACTGAAACTCCTTTCATCCCGCACAAAAAAATTTCATAATGTACCTAATAGAAATATTTCTCCCGGGCTTTCATCCCTCAAGCGCTTCCTTTGAAGCCTGCTCCTCAGCTCAAACCACTGAAATCTCTCCAGACAGTTAAGGTAATAGGTGATTTGATTCTTGTTTCGCTCTTATTTATAATAATGTTTTATTTTCGGAATAGGTCGGCCGCTAACGAACCACAACAATTACTAAGGGCGCTATCATACCACTTAGTCAAAATATTATGCACACAAAATATTTGTTGACTTTGAGTTAATAATTTTATATTACTATGCTTAGGACCAGATTTTAAAATGCCTGGTTCACGCTAACCATAAGATGATACACCCTTTAACTTTACCTAAAAGTGATTGAAAGTCCTGGTTAGCTTTTGTATACGATCAGACTTCAAGCTAACCAGTACATTCTGCCACCGCCAGGTAAAGTTGAAGACTGTATCATCTTATATTCGTAACTAAACAGACATTATAAAACTGACTGTTGAGCAATTTACGGGAGACATATCTATTTACTTATTATGTTGATATTTTAAAGCCAAATTTTTTTAATCAATCCCGATGAGTCAATAAAATATTTATTTCAAGTATATATCGCGAATATTTATAACATTTTAGCTCTTTCAATACAGTTATTTGGACAAAAAATCACCAGAAAAAGTTAATGTCGGTAGTAATTTAACTAATTCTATAAAGATGATGCTTATTGATCGCATCAATATCAGCCTATAACCTCCGTTCCTCCCCACACTTAAGTATTTATTTCAACGTGCAAAGATTCCGAAAAGTAGAAAGCCTATGGCAATATTCGTCCCCGCCTCCAAATTCCCCGAACTCCCGTCCGTGGCGCTCGTGTGGAGAGAAGTAGTTACTCTCTCCTTCCCCAAACCACTCCGCGACAGATATACTCCACTTCTCCCTTCCCACAATGCACCCGCCTTGAAGTGTGAGTGTGAGCGTATGGAATAGACTTTCTAGGAGAAAAAAATCAATCGGAGCGCACATTTTTACGACAAACCGAAATTGAAAACCCCCCCACCAATGCACGACCCCTAGCTCCTCCGCGGCTAACCTTCAGAACACTCAGACTCCCCCCCCCCTGAATTCCAGCCGCTTCCCTTCCTCTACCCCGACCCCAAACCTTTTACTCGTCTAACTTCATATCTCGCGCAGTTTCCCAGAACCCGAACGGAAAACTTGAGGTCGGAATCGCCATATTGTTTCCCCCCATAAGACGCCGACAAATTGTACAACTGTCCAATTCAACTTATCCGGAGTACGGCCGCAGGGCAATTTCCCGTGACATTTAGATTCGAAGTTAGAAATACTCGAAGATAATGGTATTCGCCTATCTACTGGAATAAATCGTGAAAAAATATTTTTTTCTATTATTTCTTACACAAAACTGTACTTGTGATATTATTTTTGGCGAGGTAATACTTGAAATAACCTGTTTATAATTTTTTTCATTTATTACTACCACTGGATTAGGTCGAGATAATTTTACTTGAAGCTACACATATTTCGTTCCTGGATGAAATCGATTACTTGAAAAAAGTAAACCATGGTATGAATGCATTCATGGAAAATAGAGACGCCTACTCACATACCTTTGAAAGATTTTTTAAACACTAAAAAGATTGATAAGCAGTCAAATGCAATACGATATAGAATCGCTTCATGTTCGATTGGATTCCTGCCATTAATGATATTTGAAATAATTTTCAATGCATCGCTTTATGGTAACTCCACTCCATTGATTAAAGGGTAGAATGAATGGATGGAAAAAAATTAAAAGATGACACTGTTTAACACTGAAGCTGAACGACTTTTAGAAATCCTACCTTAAATATTGTCTTTATTGATGGGCTTCATTCAAAATTTCACAATAATGAGAATGTAACTATAAAATCAATAAATGTTTCTATTTACTTCCATTTGAAGCTTCTACTTTGTTGAAGAAATAGTACTATGGAAATTCTCGAGAGGAATTCCTACACGCAATTTCATCATCAGAGTGAGAATTTGAAGGAGTTATTTATTTTCGTACGCATTACCGAGGTATCACACAACGACTTGATAGTTTTGGATTACCCATCATCCTAGAACGACATTCTCATATAGCCTACATTCCACAGGTTTTAGTCTCATCTCATCAGGGTTACATGTGCATATCAACATGAAATTAAAAGAAACAAAATTATCATCATATCAGGTATAGGGAGTCACATAAAAGGTTACGTAAAAATAATAGACTCGCTATTGCTTTGACGAATTTTTTCTGTCATAGAAATAAAAAACAACACTTGTCTCTTAATGATCTTCCATTTTAATTAAACCCACGCCGATCCATGTTTCAACGGATGGCCGCTTTTTTCAAGGTTCCGAATACTAGAAAAATATCGAAGCATAAACTTTGACGTCATTATTAAGTAAACAATCGTGTCACTGGTTGTTGGACACAGCTCTCCATTTCACTTTCCTATCCTCTAGCCTTTTCTCAGCGACGTATTTTTTTCTCTTTTAAATCCTTAAAGAATGTTGCCTCATTCGGAACTTCCCATTCAATTATTTCCATCCCACCATTCCATCCATTCCTTTTATTCTCATCCATTTTATCCTCATCATTCTTCAGAATTATCCCATGTCTATGCTTGCTGCAATTAAAATTAATGTAAAACTTGACGCCGTAGGATCACAATGAAGACAGCAAAATATACTGCCATGACGAAGCCCCGAACCCTGGCCCCCTCGTTGGGTGTCACATACGCTGCCACTACCCTACCTGACCCATCTACCGAGGGGTGGGATTTTTAGAAAATATATACGGCTTAAGAAAAGTACCGACTGAAAATTAATTAATTACAGCCAAACCCATTCAACGGAACCACTACTAGTTCTCAATTCCGATGGCCATAAAAATACGGCATTGAAAAAAGCAAGGTACGGAGCAAGGTACGTGGTCTCCCCTTGTGAGTGAGTTGAGTATAATTTAGACGCTCTATTTATTAGAATCCGATCTAAGTATTTGCATATTCCATCACCACAGTAACGCTGAAGACGTAATTGCGTGCTATAATTCCTACTACAACGTGTAGCCGATTTTTTTCCTTTACTTGATTGTAAGCATACTAAAAAAAATATGATAGTTTACATGCCAAAATTATTGTAATTGAGGCGAGAATATCATTATAGTACAAAACTTTCAAAGTATCAGCATCTCTAGAGGTCTAAGATTTCCTTGAATTTTGCAGCAGGCAAAGGCGCTTTCCTCTTGATAGTAGGGAATTAAAATGGAGAAATATAATGCGAGGACCAGAAGTGACAAGCATGAAACCACTCTGCGCTTATGACACAATATATTTTGCCAGGCTCCAGTGACTGAACACCTTCGTCATCACACGAATGTGTTTACCCGCTTCTTGTTTGATGACGTCCAAGGACAGCGGCTGGCGAACGAAAAAGGAAGCATAATCGCCTGTGCCAAGCCCGAATGAATATTTTATGGGATGAGGACATCACCTTCGTCAAAGGCGGAGGCAAGAGCATCCGGTGTTCGCTGAATTATGAGCACCTGCAAATCCCTACGACGGACCAAGATTAACCCATTTCGCGCTCAAGGAAAATTACATAACGTTCTCCCTTATTTTGCAAACTTCATCACACAACAACATTTTCCGAGGCGGAACTAAACGCGTTTGCCAACACGAAGATTTTAAATATTAAGCAGACGACCCACGCAAAACATGCACGTAATTTCTTCGTCACAAAACGCTTTCATCGAATTTATCCCCAATACGTATCGGGTTATAGCTGAAAATATTCATTCTATGTCTTCGCCATTCCTTTGTACATATTTACCTCCATTGTTTTTTTAGCTATTTATCTATACTTTTATAGAACTTCAATTAAGGAATAAGTACGAAAAACTCAAACAGGGGCAAAAAGATATTCTCTCAAGTTATCCATTAAAAATAGAATGTAGTGCATAGAATAATACATAATATATAGTGCTCTCGCTAATATAATATGACTCATACCATTGAGGTTAACCCTAAAATATATTCGCTTCGATGAAGTTTTTTGCTCTCACCGGATGTCAATTGCGAATTTTTGGAATACGTTTGCGAGGAGAATTTCGATACTGATACGCAGTGCACGTCCATTACAACGGCTTTCAGATAGATTACGTCATCATTTTTCCGTCTGTATGTGAGCACTGACATTAAAGAAGGTTAAAACTGTAATAGACTGTAGCTTCGTCATTAAATATCGAACAGACAGGTATGAATCTACGCTAAAAAATATATGGCGAAAATTTCTATGTCCCTACCCATCACTGTGCAAGTTCGAATAGCTTTGATGAGTTAGAGAGAGAAATATTTTATGGGATAAACTCCATTGACTGAATACCAAATACGTTACTAGCATTTTGATCTCATAATAGAGGGAATTAAAACGTCACGTTGCCTAAGTAAATGATGGATAAATATCGAGTACAATTCACAATAATAATATTGGAAGGGTAAAATAGGGTGATCAGCGGTACACGCTTTGGCTCAGACAACGGTGATAAAATAATAAAAAAAATAAATATCAATTGCCAATTTTTTCACTAGATAATTATGAAGGAACGAGAAGTGCTGAAGAAAATATATTTTTGGGTCGTAGAGGGATACCTGGACACAAATGATTCGTGTTGAATTAAAACTTTTGGGCTAAGTCGCCGCGTCAGATTTTGGGTGGCCCCAACGTTTCCCGACCGATGCTGGTCGCTTTCTCAAGGGAATCTGAATCGCTTTTAGAAAATGAGGAATTAGAAAGCATTGTAGGATATCGATGAGTAAATAACAGTAGAGATGATAGAGATATCCTGGAATCATTACGAAAACATAGTTATATTTCTTTCGCCGCTTTCGCGATTAGAAAAGAAAGCGACCAGCATCGGTCGGGAAACGTTGGGGCCATCCAAAATCTGACGCGGCGACATAGCCCAAAAGTTTTAATTCAACATGACGAGCACCCGCGAAAGTTTTAACGAAGAATTACAAATGATTCGGTTTTTTCTCCATAAAATTACTTAGACTGCACAGTATATCATAGTTTTACCTTGCTATTGGGTAAAACATTATCATAGGTATTTAGCCATTTAAATTCTGTGGAATAAAAATTCTGCTAATCTAGAGTCGTAAAGATGATTAACTGTTGTGGCTGTCCTCATTACGCTGTTCAAGTGATTGAAGACGTACTACTCTAGCGGCGAAAGAAATATAACTATGTTTTCGTAATGATTCCAGGATATCTCTATCATCTCTACTGTTATTTACTCATCGATATCCTACAATGCTTTCTAATTCCTCATTTTCTAAAAGATATTTAAAATTTCGTTTTTGATAAAGATTGAAACAAGAATATAAATTGAACCCGTAAGTTGTCTACAACATAGCGTTCCAGAGACCAATTAGGATCCACTTTCAACACTGTACGGAGTGTTGAATTGTATATGGAAACATTGCCATGCATACGAAAATATAAATGCATTGGGGACCCAGACAGATGCCAAATGTTGGTAGTCGTGAGAAAACATGGTTTTGTGCCCACTACAGTGGCGTCGCCAGGTGGGGGGTCCGGACCCCCACCCAAAATATAAAAACACAATTATTTACCTTCATAAAAGAAAAAAAAATATTAAAAAACCATGAATAAAAAAAAAATTTAACAGATGAAGTTTTTTATTATGAAAAGTGTAACCTTTCTTTCCTCCCTCACCCTTTCTTTTCTGCTCCTCTTCCGAGACCCTAAAAAACGACCCTTCTCCCCTGCAGCCTTCAATGTCCTCACTTCTCGTTACCCAAACCCTATCCTCCACCTTACCCCCTCCCATCAAGCACCAAGACATATATAAAGAGGAACTCTTTAAGACTTGTATAATTTGATAATGTTGTTTGTAACACGTAGTGCCTTAATAAAACTCATTGGAAATATTGCAATGTCTTATTTTAATAATAATGTTAAAATTAGTTTGAAACGAATTACTTAGTACCATGTTTAAAAAAAAATTGGTTTTGGACCCACTCCCCCCCGCCCCGAACAAAATTCCTGGCTACGCCATTGGCCCACGAGGTGTATTTTGGTGAAAGGCTACAAAACTAATGGCAGAAATGATGATATATTTAGGGAAACTATCACTTTCAGCAAACGTGAGGACTTGAATTGCATGAATCGAATTGAAATGCGAATTAAATAGTGGTGGTTTCCTATTATTTTTTTATTGCCTAAATCGAAAATTTATTACTCCTGGAGTATGTATCTCACGCTCTTAGATTTTCGAATGACGATATCTATTTTTCGCGATTAAACGAAAAGTGAAAATTTTCAAGCGCGCGAAAATGCGACGGCTAAGAATGAATGCTGGGAAAACCCCGTGTGACGTCATTCTGGTTCCCGCTGTCGCCGAATGAGGTGACCTTGGGGCGAGGCTTTGAGCGCTGATACGATTCCGGCTGTTTGCAGGTAGCAGAGTACCCTGCTAGCAGGTAGCGCTTGGCTTAAATAAGGATTGTTAATATCTTATCAAACGAAGGAAACTTTACGACTATAGCCAGTTTTAATAGGTGAATATTGAGAGATGTTTCCCTGAGCTCTGTGCCTCATGCATGCATTGGTAATCTCAGACGATGTAAAACTCCTATCTACTCGCATAGAAACTAGGTCCTTGTGACGTCAAGTGAAGTGGAATCGCATGGGCGCCAATCTGGCCTTTTTCAAATGAGGTTAAGATTGACCATTGCCATTCGTCGGAACTGGGATTTCTAAAACAAAATAATTTGTATATTATGAAAACCCTAATGGTGGGTAATGAATAGCAATGAAAAGCATTTGGTTTTCTTTGATGAAGGAAACTACCCTATTGTTCGAATGAAAGAGTTGCCTGGAAATAAAAAATTGTTGAACCTAGGAAATACTTGAACATCGAATAAAGGAAAATTTAACTCCACTGAAAATAAAAACAGCGAAATCGTACATAGTCTTCTACGACGACTAACATCAGCGTCCATCTTCTGATTGTGAGTGTGCCTCGCATCAGATGACTTTTCGTAACTAAATACAGAGCAGTCAATGAAGCTCTACGGTGAAGGCAATGAAATCGTTTGACTTATCGAATAAAGGAAATGTACCATCGTAATTTTTGAACGCTCAGGCGTGGAAGATGAGATCAGGAAAAAATGACATGGGATTCAATGGCCATGTACCGATGGAAAACGTAGAAACCATTAAATTTCTCTGTAACGCTTCCTTGAAAACGGAAAAAGACAAGGAAATAAAATATTTTTTTCTTTCTCTTGACCTCAATTTTTAGCGTTGATTAGTTTCTTGGAGCGTATTCTTTCAGCATTAAAAGCAAATATTTTGTCAACGTTTCGGCATATTTTTATAACTTCACAAATCATATTCATAGCCTTAGGTATAAAAATATAAATGAATGTATATAAATATACCGAAATGTAGGGAAAATAATTGCATTTAATTGTTAAAGACCTACTCTTCTAGACACTATGAACATAATTAAATCCTTAAAAATAGAGTATACTCGAAGTCTGACAATTATTCTCCTGTAACTAGCGTAAGAAAAAGAGACTTAGTTACCGAATGACCATTATGTGGACTTAAACACCCAGTAAACACAGAATGCTACAGCAACATTGCAGATAGGTTGTGCAACGTGCAAGGTTGCAGCATTATTCAGGTCGCTTCGCAACGTCACTGCAACGTAATAATTACGTCTCCAATTGTTGAAAATGAAATTTATTCCTTGTATAATATACAGAGCTTGAGTAATACAATTTTTTTACATAAAACAAGGATCATTAGGTCATCCTTAGGATAATTCCTGTTTGGGGATAACCGACTCTTATCAAGTCGCTCTTTTAAGATATTAGCTACACTTAACACAAAGTACTACAGAACACGCTGCAGTTTTGCTGAATCACAAAATAAACACTAAAACATAATTTTCTTAATTTCAAATGACCAATCTATTACATTTTAAGGAAACATCTCTCTTTGTTTTACAAGATGTGTGATGAGGCAAGAAAGTAAATTTAAAATCTAAACATTAGTAAATCAGAAAGAAAAAAAAACAGATTTGCTGGAACACAAAAAAACTCGATACAACAACAATATAACAGAGAATAACCTTTACTTAAACTTTTTAATCAAGTACTCCACCTCCTTGTTTTTGAATAACCAATCTTTAACACATTTTAGGAAAATTCTCTCCTTTGTTACACAAGATATATGATGAGGCAAGGAAGTAAATAATTTTGGGCCTAAATAAATAAATGACCTTCTAAATATTTCGTTATTTGGTTTTGGAATGTAATGTTTTGAAATTGATCTTAGATTATAAATTCTGGGTTTTACTTTTTCTCCTCCACGGTTATAGAATATTCTTAAAACCTTACAGACGTTTAAGTGCCTCCAGGGTAAAAAATTAATATTCTGAAATATGGGGAAAGAAGGAGCCGTAATTGGGGCCAAAGTTTCGAAGACCTAGAATTTTTTAAATTTCGAAATAGCTGAGGCAGAATGTGACTAAGAAAATGTTGTTTTATGCGCGATTCTTTTTCATATGAAGTGAATAAACAATTACCTGAAGGATATATTTTTAATTCCCCACATAGCAAGGGTAGCACTACTCTTCCTTGGAACTCCTTCGCTTTCCATCCCTGTAAACCATGCCACAGCGTTGCTTCAGTATCTCACTACAACCTGCTGGGAGTTGGTGCAACGTAATGACAACGTCTTAAAAGCCTGAGTTAATGTTTACGACCTAAAGTTCTGAAATATTAAATATCTTCCCGCTAGTTACTTGAAACCGTTTTGGAACTGTTTTCATTTGAAACTTGCCGTTTTAAATTAAAAAAAATTGAAACGGAAAAATTATGAGTATAATTAATTACAGGTTGCAAGATTGTTGCAATAATATTGTGTGTCACGTTGCAATAACGCTGTCAAAACGTGCTAAGGAGGATGTTTGGAGGCTTTTAAGACGTTGTCATTACGTTGCAGCAACTCCCAGTAGGTTTCAGTGACACGTTGCTGCAAAGCTGTGGCATCATACATGGTCTACAGGGTAAGGGACTGGATGACTGCAGCATCTACGACGAGACAGTGACCGGCATGCAAGTTGTAACACGTCGCCGGAAGGGTATTTCCCGGGCGCTTACGGGAAGCCCCGCAAGCTACGCGGCGCGCAGGAGAAGCGGGGGTGCGGCGGCGTGGTGCGCCGCGCCGTCTGGCTTGGTTGGCAGCAGCTTCGCCCGAACTCCACAATGAATTTCAGCTAAATGAATGTTAATCACTGCCCATAGAATATTATTCTTCCTCATAGGGTAATCCTCCAAAGTCGTTAGAATAGCAATGGCTGATGCCTGGTTTCGCTGGTGGTAGGACCCGCCCGCCTTTGTGACGGTGCGGGATTCCTCGTCCCATCCCTTCCTTCCCTATCCCCTCCCAAGAGGCGTCGTCGGGCTCCTATCGCGGCGGCGCCTCCTTCCTTTCTCCTTCCTGTCCTCTCCCTTCTGAGTGCAGAGGTAAAATGCTCGCGCTTATAGACCCTGCCCCGGGAGTGTATCCTCGCGAGCCCACCTTAGGGTTTCGTCCCATTTGACCATAGAATATCAAATATATAACGATTTGATCGTTGGATTATTCTTCCTCATAGAATGATCCTCCAAAATCGCTAATGGTTTTGCCTGGATTCGCTATTTAGTTGGGCCCTTTTCGCTTCTATAGCGTTAAGGTGTTTTTCCCCGCCCCATCCCTTCCGAACCTATCCTACCCCAGAGGCGTCGACGGGCTCCTATCGCGGCGGCGCCTCTTTCCTTTTTCAATCCTCTCCAGCCCCTCCCCGGGTGATCAGGCATATAAGTCTCTGACTTGGTTCCCGGCCCCGGTGTGTTGCATCCTCGAAGAGCTCCCCATGAGCCCTCATTCTCTCTGCCCATAGAATATTTAGTAGGCTTAGTAGCAACTCTTTACGACGCAATATATATTGGTTTTGCTTTTGCGTCCCCTCATTCTACATCTCCTCCTTCGCATAAGCTGTAAAATCACACGTAAAAACTGTTTTAAAGACATGAGAGTCAAACGTGAGTGGTATTAGTGAGTGGTAAGGTGAGCGCTATGATATATGACGAAATTGGATCACCAAAAATCGACAAAGAGAGCTGAAGGACGGTACAAAGTACAAAAAAGGTCAATAGGGTGGTTTCCTTTTATTTTTTATTGCCTAAATCGAAAGATTATTACTCCTGGAGTACGTATTTAACGCTTTTAGATTTTAAATGACGATATCTATTTTTCGCGATCAAATGAAAATTGAAAATTTTCAAGCGCGCGAAAACGCGACGGCTAAATATGAATGCTAGGGGAGCCCCGTGTGACGTCGTTCTGGTTCCCCCTGTCGCCGTGTGGACCTTGCGGCGAGACTTAGAGCGCTGATACGATGCAGGATCAGCAGGTAGCAGATGCATGCTAGCAGGTAGCAGAGCACTCTGCTACCTGCTAGCAGGTAGCGCAGGGCTTAAGTAAGGCTTATTAATACCCTATCAAACGAAGAAAACTTTCCAGTTTTAATTGGTGATTATTATGCCTTTCGTTTTATTTGATGAAGGAATCTACCCTATTAAACGATGAGGGTCATTCTAGGTAAAATATGACATCACAACCCCCCCCAAAAATCTCCTTTTTCACGTTATACATTCCTAAATATAAAAATTCAAAATATCTCTGCGTTATCGATCGGAAAATAACGAAATTAAAAACGCGAACGGTAAGTGGACCGCCCCCGTTCATTCTAGCGTTAATGATAATAGGGTAGTTTCCTTCATCAAAGAAAACGAATGGCATTGATTGCGATTCCTTACCCACCATTAGTGTATTCATATTATAAAAATTATTTGGTTTTAGAAACCCCAGGTTAGACGAATGGCAACGGTCAATTTTAACCGCATTTGAAAAAGGCCAGATTGGTGCCCATGCGATTCCACTCCACGTGACGTAACAGAGACCTAGTTTCTATACGAGTAGATAGGAGTTTTACATCGTCTGAGATTACCAATGCATGAGGCCCAGAGATCAGGGAAACATCTCTCAATAATCACCTATTAAAACTGCCTATAGTCGTAGTTTCCTTCGTTTGATAAGATATTAACAATACTTATTTAAGCCAAGCGCTACCTGCTAGCAGGGTACTCTGCTACCTGCTAACAGCCTGAATCGTATCAGCACTCAAAGCCCTGCCCCAAGCTCACCTCACTTGCGGCAGCGGGAACCAGAACGACGTCACACGGGGTTTTCCTAGCATTCAAACTTTGCCGTCGCGTTTTCGCGCGCATGACAATTTTCACTTTTCATTTAGTCGCGAAAAATAGATATCGTCATTTAAAAATCTGAAAGCGCGAGATACGTACTCCAGGAATAATAATCTTTCGGTTAGGGCAATAAAAAATTAATAGGAAACCACCCTATATAAGCGAAGTACACTCACTATATGTGTGAACGTACTACCGCACATATTTCTGATCCCACACCCTCGAAACTAACTTCCCACCGGCCTCGCCTCTTCAACTCGCTTTATTTAGCGCCGGGGCGAAATTGTGGGTAGTGTTGAAGGGAAGGGTTTCAGAGCGAGAGGGATGAAAGTCTTGAGTGGGCAGGTTTGTCGGGTGTTGCCTATTTAGCAGCTTCAAGGAGGGCGACCGTAAAACTTCAAGTTCTGACCGAGGGCTGGTCGGGACTGTGGCAGCAGAGGAAACGGGTGGAGAAGCATACCACGATGAGGAATGTGGAAATAAACAGTTATGCGTTATTGTGCTTGCCTTCAATCCCTTTGTGATTTTTTTAAGAACCGAAAGTAACCAATTAAAATTTAAAAGGGCTCTAATTAACAGTTACAGTAACATTTGATCAACATTACAAATTTTCCTAAGAATTTTGTGAACCAGAGAATATCGAGAATTATTTGTGAGTAAAGACTGTAGCATATTTTTCTTTCCACTTTAATTTGAGGAAAAATGTTTCCAAAGGAGTCTCAAATTTTGATTAAAATATGTTATGGGTGTATAAGCATATCAACCAAATTCCCCGTGCGGTTTTGAAAAAAAAAGAAATTTTTGTTTGCATCATGCTTATTTAATTTTTTTTCGCTTTTTTCCCGTAAAAACGTGCCTTAAATCATTGATTTTCTTTTATTTCAACACCAAATTTTCGTAAAGCATTGATTTATGGTTTATTAAAAGCTAAGACTTATCGTAAGACACTGAATGCGTTTATTTCATTAAATGCTCTTTCCTGTTATTTTTATGTTTGCATTTTGTATTTGAAGCAGTAGGTACATTTGTGTAGATCACAGGGGTAGAATTATGCGTTTGCAACTGCTAAATGGTCTTAAAGTGTTTGCTTTCAGGTAGACCACATTGACATACCGACATTTTCATCGAAATTTGATACCCTAATGGACACCAAATGGTTGACGAGTTGAAACGATACATAGAAATCGTTTTAACAAATAAAAATTCATTTATAACATTTGAGTTTAACTGGTAAGGAATTGGCGTATTGATTAGATTGCAAATTGCAAATCGCAAATCGCAGATTGCAAATTATCGCTAAATTTTAAAATAATACGAAGCCAAGTAAAAATTGCTACGAATACATTATCGTTGTCTCATTATCACTTGCTTATTCTCACTTCTCCAACTTCCTTCCGCTTTAGGCGAGAGTTGGAGGGGTACCTCAAGGCTGCCTGCTTTGCCCGGCGCAGTTTAGTGGCGCGCGGTGGCGGACTCTAGCGGATGGGGGTGGCGGTAAATGATACGAGGTGCTAATGCGGACGACTCCGGCTCCCTCGCTAACCCTTTGAAACATGGGCGCTTCTCGACCGCGGCCACTTTAAGAGGCGCAAAGGGGAGAACATGAGTTATGCATGGAAACAAAGAGAGTGCTACGAAGCGGTACGGAAGAGTGGGAAGTAGGGAAGAGAGGAAGCGATACGGTGGCGTACAACTATAGGACTTGGCTTTGGGGGAGAATGAATCAGATCGAACTGCACACGGCACCGAATAATAATTTTTTAACAAATTATAATTTCATGTTACCAAGGCAGCTTCAACTGTGAATTATAAGTAAACTAACGAATTGGTAAACACAAAGTTTATTCCTATAATGTTTTGTTTTATGGTTGGGGAGAGAATGTAACGGTACTTTCAGGCTACACGGCGCGAATAGGGTGGTTTCCTATTCTTTTTTATTTCCTAAATCGAAAGATTATTACTCCGGGAGAACGTATCTCACGCTTTTTAGATTTAGACGAGACGAATTATTCGAGTGTTACAAAGTATTCAAGCTCATTATTACTTTCATAAATTTCCACCTCAGAGGATGCTAGGCACTCTCTCTAATAATTTAAGTATACCGGGACCAACCACAGTGAAAACTTTAACGGGAGTCACCCACAATGCACAAATTGTGCGATAAATCCACAGAGAAAAAAATCGTTTAAACCCCAACCCGGGAATTAAACCCCAATCTCCCAATTATTACCCGTCGAGTGCTTTATCCTGTTAAGCCACCGAGACGTCTTTCTACTCTGAGTAAATATGTGGTAAATAAACTGAAGAGATAGAATACCAGATTCAGATTGGAGATCCATTTATTAATCCATTAATCCTAATCCTTGTTCATAGACGATATATGTCCTAAATTATACTCATCAATAAATAGCACCACGGTATTTGGATTAGGTTGGCCAAGAGGTTTTTTGTAAAATCGAACGTGGAAGAATCAAGTTTTTCACCAAATTATTTCCCCGCTGGATCACTACGCTGATAACTTCAACACGATTTTTCGCATACAATTGCCATAAATTAGAAGTAAAATTAATTGGCCGCAGAACATTTTTCAAAGTTTATTCCTGCACAAAACTTCATCAAATAAAAATTATGATATTCCACATTTAGACATAATTTCTATTCTACCACCTGCTTTAATCCCAATAATCACGAATAATCCAAACAATATCTCGCCTAGTTGGGCAATCAACTGTGTCCAAAACAAAACATGAACTACTGGATATGGAGGCGCAATGAAGTGGCAGATAAGAAAAACTGAAAACATGGATCGCAGTTTCAGCAATTCACGATAAAAATGTTTTGAGCACGAGAGTAAATAATCCATAGAAGTCAAATCGCAAATAACTTCAGTCCAACATTAACGGCAGAAATATAATGCCCGTTTTTGATGGATTGGGTCTATTTTCTCTGTAGCCTCAGACACGGGGAAAAACATCGCGTTGCTCCCATGTCCATAGGCAGCAACAGCATGTGAACTATTGAACACCATAGAATAATAAATAAAAGAGGGATGTAAATTGAAATGTTCTCGGACCAGAGCAATTTGTTGCTATGAATTTGATGAAACAACAGGATACAATTAATAGACGTATTTTCTTTAGACATTTGGCATTCATATTAAATAGCGTGATGGTCCCAACGGAGACATTTAATAATTAATTTTTTAAAAATATTTTCTTGAGCTCTCTCTAGAATAATTAAAGGTAAATACCGGAGGATGAGTGTGAAATGTAAGACAAACAGAGACCTCTCGATGGATCTCCTACTCTCAGAGAAAACGCCGACGCCGTGGAGAAATGTTCGATTGGATAACTCGGCATCTCCCAAGGCATTTCATCGTAAAAACACGAGCCGACGTTTGATTATCCTGCTACTTTAGGCTCTGGCTTTTCTTAGACTTCCCTCAACTGTGTATTAAATGAAATAGAAGTATAAAATGGATCGTCATGAATCATCCAAGCAAATAAACATTATTTTTATTATATGGGCGTTAAAAGCTACATAATATGGTTTCAGAAAATTGAGATTAAATTAGAGTGTTATACTAATTCGTTATTTATTTTTTTCTTGAAAAATACAGTTTGTTTGACACTATTGTCATAATAAATTGTCACCTTACATTCTTGTAATAATTAGTCAGTTATTCCGCAGTATGATATTTTTGCTTGCGTTAATATTGTTTTGCCGAATTGTCTGCATGTTAACGGCGGTTTGCAACGAGTGAATCTTTTGTATTTCTTTTCATTTTTTTCTTTTCTTTTACGAATGTAATGTCATGCTGAACTTGTAAAAGTTGTACAATAATTTTCTCATGGGCCACAAGGCTCACGGAATAAACAAATTTATTATTATTAATGCCTATGATAATGGCTGAAATATTCATCGGGTGAAAAAATATGACAAAGGAAATGAACAAATGTAATCATAAAACTCAATTAAAAGCCAAATATGAGCTTTATCAATGGGTAGGATTCGATGAAATGGTTAATTTTAAAGCGTACGCAAGAATTATTTTCATAGATTTATCGTGCAATATTATTGTATTCAGTATGAATCAGAAGGTTAGTGCTAAGATGATTGGTGATTTGAAATGATTCCAGAATACAGGTTATCACGAGAATGTTGAAACTGTCACCGAAACAGTTCGATTTCCGTGTTCAAGCACAAGCAAAAGATTTTTTTTTCACGTCAATCGATATTATTTATTATATTATGGACGTACCGTATAAAGTTCTTTAAATAGTTTCAGTTTCTTATTGCTAAGGAAGCATAATAAAGATACGCCTTTGTCTGTTCCACAGAAGTTTGAACAACCGACCCAGGTTTCGACAATACACTATGTCATTTTCAAGGTTACCTTGAAAATGGCTGTATGTCGAAACCTGGGTTGGTTGTTCAAACTTCTGTGGAACAAACAACAGTGTAGATATATTTATTGTGTTTCCTGTCACCAAGTTTCACCAAATATATCCTTAAGTTGCTCTTATTGCTAAAACCCATTTTTCCATAATTATTCTAACGGTCAATATTCAAACGGTCTGGGTCAATATGACCTGACGCGATTTCTCAAGGGTTAACCAACAAGGCATCTTCTTACTTTGTAGGGTTGTTTCGGGTTTACTTGACCGTAGATGTCAGCCTGGTTCAGCGGAAAATTTAGGTTTTTAACTGCTTGACTCTTGTATCGAATGGTTTCGCGTAATTTATGTTTTGTTCATGTTTTCAACTCTTATTACTGCGAGTGTTACGTAAAAATGCGTGAAAATAGCAATTTATGAATTAAAAAAACAATACCTTACACCCAACGTTCAATTTCTCCGTCCACCGCCCGAACCTCATCTTTTACTATGGATAAACCTCTTTACTCGACGACTTCAGTTAATTTATCTCAGCTAGAAGGGTTATTCAGGGCATCAAGGCATCCTTCGAGATGCGTTACATGCAGTTTCGTGCATCCGAGCATATTTTATCGCAGAGGACACAGCTGGGCTCAGTTCACTGAATTAATGGCGAGCGGTTCTTCGCTCAGCTGGTATTCGATGTACAGACAATCAACGCAGCACTGTTTAGCATCTCAATGCACGACTCGGCCTACATAAATTCCTCTTTATTGGACGTGCCGCCGTCCTCCTGCGCCCATTACTTCTGTCCAATCAATAGCCAAACGGTTGCTTTTTCCGCAAACGCTTGATTCATCAACGGGATCTCATATCCTCAATGGATGCTACCATCTCGATTGAAATCCTTTTCAACTTTGACAACAATGGGCGACAAGGTGATGAGTCCAAAAAGAAGGAATAGTAGGTACATTTATCGCCAGACACTCAAAGATTATGATCGAATTCCGATTATTTAAACAGCAGATGCGGTTTTTGGACGAAATATTGGTCGCAACATCAAATATGTTTTTGGGTGAGTTTCCTCTTGATTACTACTGCCACATGCCTCATCCAATGGTGTAACTAGCAATAGTAATTCACATTGGTGGATTAGATTCTAAATCTCTAAAAATAAATATCAATCATTGTATCACAGAAATTGCATAAAAGTTGTTTTGTGATCATACGTTGGACCAAAATTGTACAATATTTTATGAACAGCAGTAATTAAATGTTTAAAATAATTTAAATATCAGTTTTAGTTTGCCGTCAATACTTAACTCAAAATAGTAAGTAATTTGCATAATGAACGAATACTAACAGATTTCTTTACTTAATATACATACGCCTCACACTTTCCGGTTATCATTCCCCAGCGTAGTGTGTTACTCAATCTGATCTATCCTTCTGAAAGCCTATTTCTAGTTACGCCGCGGCTCATGAGTCGCGCTTCGTATATCGAAACAACCAGCAGAAAACAGCGCGATGAATAGTCTGCTCAAGTAATAAATATGGACTGTGTGACTTCAGTGATTTACGTTGAGACCGACTGCAACAATGGTGAAATGAACACAAGGACTTATAAAATCTATGCATCGATGCATTAAAGATGTTTTGACGTAGGAGCAATATTGTACAATATCCTACAAGATTCAATCAAAGAATCTTCCTGTTCTTCCGAATATCCATGATTGATTCATGATTGGTTAATGACTTTTGATAGCGCTGAAATTTGTAAGTCCAAAGTCGTGTTTTCAGGCTAAAATAGTGATAAATTTTATTCTTTATGCATTCCCTTTCTTATGTTTACATTTTTGTATCCAATTATTGGTCACATGTGATTCATTGTCTCATATTAATACCATTAAGTTGGCCTATTTCCATGCCCTTTGTCGTATTGGCCAACATACTTAAAATAATGAAAGTATCACTGTTTTTATGGAAGAATAAATGTTGTTGGCTTTATTGTTTATTACTGATAAGACTGAAGGGGTGCAAAGCATAATAAGTCAATGCCTGGAATGCCATGTGGTGCGATCGCACCAAAGAATTGGAGATTTAAAATGACACAAATTCATAATAAACGCGCTTAAGGGAAAAGTCTTTTTAACAGATGGGAGCATTTAAAACTGTTATTTCTATCCTAATACGACGGAATTGCTTCTTCCATATGTACTTCCTCATTTTTTACTCATACTGGCTGAATTTGAAGTTTAAAATTAACCCTTTGAGTGACAACCGATTTTCTAGGTACTCTTATGCCAAAAGTGCCGAGGCATTTTTGCTGATTTTGCAGTAGGTTAGAGAAAAAATTAGGTCTCAAAAACAAGTAAAGGTATATGTTCAAAAACTTTAGGAAATCTTTATTATATGTGGTTTCACCTTTTTTAATATTATTTGACGTATTTTTGATAATGTGACTTAATAATGAGATAATTTGAAGAAAATAGTTACTTAATGTTAAAATAAATTAAATACTGACAATTGTATGATTAGTTAATTATCAGCATGTAAGAGTGACGTTGCAGTGGCACTTTTCGCGAGAGATAGGAGGAGCGCGATAGCGCTCCCCGGCAATCTAAGGGTTAAGTAACAAAATAAATAATTGTATGTGTAATTAATTGTAGAAAAGACTTGACCATCAGAAAATTGAAACATTATCAGCCAAATTATTAAAAGACGATAATCGCTTTATAGAGCCAAATGACCATATAATTGGGCGACCCAACTGGGTTAGGGCGAAGAGACTTCTCTCAGTTGAAGTCAAATGCCAGTGTGAATGGCGCCACATTACATCATTTGGTTGGAAAAAGTGTTCATACTAATAAAAGCGATTATTTAACAACACCTCATCATATTGAATTAACACAAGGTGTTTCTATAACTACTCGATGTCATGAAGTTAATCATGGAAAGGCAATTTAAAAAAACATTTCATATGCAACGATAGAAAACAGACACTTTATTAGAATAATGAATAGAAGATTAAGGGGACTGGATACCACGCCAGAAATGTGCCGTTGCAGCAACCTACCATTTAGGTCGCTAGGGGGCCATTTTTGCATGTAACGAGGAACTGTTTCCACTAAAAAATATAGGATATATGTAGCCTTGGTTTGTATGTCTTCACAGTTGCACACGTAAAAACCTATTGGGAGAAAAAAATTGTAAACTTCCCAAAAAAATCGCTTTTTTCTCGTGAGAATTACTCCGCTCCAAATTGAGACTCAGAGATGATCAAACATTTGAGTCAAGGCTGCGTCTTTCATAATTTCAAATATATATACCGGTAGAGCGTGCATGCAACCAGAATCGCGTTATGTTCTTGAGCGTGATGGATGTTTTGGCCTTTCTACGGCTCAACGTGTATCCCAGCGCTGGCGGGGACCTGGCGCTGTCGTCTTCCAGAGAAGGATTCCCCACCTCCACTTCCCCTCTCTTTGGCGGTCTCTCTCCTTCCCCTCTCTCTCCCCCACCACCAATCCCTTGCCTTCCTTCCCCTCACACTGCTCCACTACGTCGGGCGTCATATTAGGAGAAAAAAAAATATTTGGGAGGCTGGAGAGTTCAAGCGTTCTACGAGAGCAAGATAGACCTGTGTTTTTCGACGGGTCAGTGTCGAGATTGATTGTGGACAGCAGATTATGGAAAAACAAACTCCTTACCTGAAGTGGAGATATCGTAAGTGTTATCAGCCAAAGAAGAGGAAATATCACCCTCCAAAACCTAAGGAAGCAGGTAATTTCACAATGAAATTCAATTCATTTTGCGTTTAAAAAATGACTCTCTTGTATTAATAGTGTACCAATTATTTAAGCTTCAAGAAAAATAACGAGAATAAAAATTCCCTCCTTTGCCTGAAGCCTTATTACAAATTTATTTTGTAGCAGTTGAAACCGGAAGCGTTCATTCCGAAGAATCATCGCCATTGGGTTCCGGAACAGGTGTAGTGGAAAGGTAAATATTGCTGCAAAATAATTACATTATATCTTATACCTACGATTTAGTTGATAATAGTTCAGAAATATTCAATGGAGCTCTAATTGCTAATTATAATTAACGTGTAAATTACATCACCGTCAGCAAATTCGTTTTCTCAAAATTAGTTTTTTCCCCTTAGGCCATCATCACCTCAGCCTGGATGCAGCAATTGGCATGGTGGAGAAATGGACCCTAAGGAACAGGATGAATATCGACGAGCTGAGCAATCAGACGTAGACGATTGCCTTCTCAGAGTTGAGGATCATTTGGAAAAAAACGGATAGGTAATTGCAATAAGACTTTGGTGGATTTGTTGATTCGGTTAGGTTGAATTACTCGGAACATAATTTTGAATACGCAAACTCACAGAATTGAAAAACGCATTTTAATGTAGTTCACCGTCTCCTATTTTGTACGCCCCTAGTTTAATATATAATGTCACCAACAATCCTGTAGAGTCATACAACTCTTACGTAGCTAATGTGCATAAAATATTTGTTCATTAGAAGCTATATGCATTCATTTTCTTTCAATACTTTAGTTGGAAGTTAATTTTAAAACTTGAATATTTAATATATTTTTATCATGAAATCATTCACGATCAAACAACATCGCTCTCAAGTAATGAAGTCCTCTTTATTACAGGTGATGGTGATAGTAGCATAATGCAAAGGCTGTCTAGGGAAATGCCATATGGGCAGAAGTTACCAGTGCAAAAAGTAGAATGCGTCAACCACCTACTTAGAAATTACAGCAGTAGACTGCAAGATATTGCACGACGGCCAAGAAATTCAAAAGGGGCAGTGCCCGTTGGGTACAGGAGAACAATAAACAATAACTTGCAAAGATTGAGGGTAGCTGTGAGTGGGGCAATCTCCTTCAGAGTGAAAATGGCCGGGTCGGAAAGGGTCAAACTCCTACAGAAGGACATAGAGCAACGATCGAATCATGTTTTTGGTGACCATAATAAATGTGACAAATATTATTGCAAAGGGCCCAAAGAAGGAGAGGAGAACTTGGTCCCTCATTTCATTAGTTGCGGCATATGGGAGGATATCACCTATGCCAACAGTCTATTATCTCGTAACTCCGCTAGTTTGATATATAACGTGACAAACAATCTTGCGGAGTCCTACAACTCTTATGTAGCTAAGTACGTAGGAGGGAAAAGGTTAAATTTATGTTTAAGGGGGGCCTATGAAACTAGGTGTGCCATTGCATCGGTAGCCTTCAATGTGAAAGATGATGTACATGGCATAATTCATAAAGGACTGACGAGCAAGAGCCCAGGAGAATGCCCAAAAAAATTCTGTTTCCTCCAAAAGGAATAGGGAGTACATAAGAAAGCGACGACTGGAATTCTCTGAAACTTCAAAAAAGAAACGTCTGCGAATTGAGGGACCAGACAAACATTATGGGCTTGTTCCTGATGTACAAAGTGACATCGCATTGGCCAGCCAAGATTCCATGAATAATTTCCTATCATCACTAAAAATGGATAAAACCTCAAGGGAAAAGTTGGAGAGGGAAACACGAGAGCAAATGCTCAATGCGACGTGGCAGGCGGAAATGTGGAAAAGGTTGACGGCCTCTTTCTTTGGCCGTATTTGCAATTTAAGGCCCACAACATCTCGGGAGAAAGTGGCAGACGATATTTTGTTTCCTTCCTTCAGAGGAAACAAGGCTACAGATTGGGGAAATGCTAACGAAAAATCTGCCATCAGGGAATATGAGTCTTCAATCAAATATAAAGTTTTACCCGCAGGTCTCTTTGTTGATGACAAATTACCTTTTTTGGCTGCTAGTCCTGATGGGGTAATATCTGATGGTGAAGGCTTGGTTGAAATCAAGTGCCCCTATAATTGTAGGGATATTACTCCTGAGGAAGGAGTTAAAAATAAAAGAGTGGAAGTGAAAGAAGGAAAATATAAGTTACGCAGGAGAAACAGATATTTTTATCAAGTACAGGGACAGCTGGAAATATGGGATAAACAATATTGCGATTTTATTGTGTGGTCTCCTCATGGGATTATAATTGACAGAATTCAAAGGGAAAGCAGTTTTGGGCCACAGCAATGGTGGATAAATTAAAAGAGTTTTACCTGAACTTTATGTTGCCTAAAATATGCCAGAATACACCTGGTTACAATAAATAATTGTACCGGAGTTGATGTTTTTTAATCAATACTTTCCCTCAACTTTTTACCCTTCATTTCTCTTTGCACACCGGCCTCCTGGAGACTAAATATGGTAATATTTTATCCCTGTATATCGCGGTGTGGCCAACAGCAGCCTTCTGCCCCGGCCACTGGTTTTTCCTGGATTATCGCATATATATTATGGCATGGCTGAGTAAGACGCATTTTTCTTTTCTCGACCAATTTTATAAATTAATTAATATTGTAACAAATTTAAGTGCGACTTCCATTAGTGCTTACAATATGCTATACATACATCGAAATAATTAATAGCTTTCAGCCGCGCGAACCGCATTGTTTATCGAGTCACGCGCGCATCAAAAGTTTCCGGCTTCAGCCTTAAGGCCGTTTTACACGAGGTACGGAATTGCGCAGGTTAGAGCTGCATTAATTTCTAAAATGGCGCGGAATTGCGCGAATGCATGAACGAAATTAAAAAAGTGGCTATTTTGCCGTCTCGCATCCACGCATTCTCGCATGTGTTCTAGCAATTCACCGCTTTACACGACGCAATTTTGATTGCGCCTTCGCACGTACGTCAGATTGCGCAATTCCGTGTACCGTGTAAAACGGCCTTTAGAGATGGGATTCTTACAGGGTAATGAGATCGCAATACATGAAGTTACTAATTCCACCTCTGAATACCCTTTACCAATTGTGAACCGAGTCGAAATGTTTCGTGCTGCGGCGCGACATTAATTTTCTCCGGGCATTTTCAAACGAGTAAGATAAAAAAATGAGGATATCATGACTCCTCAGCTTCAGTGCCGATTACAGCGCTACAGACTTCAAAGTTAAGAAAAAATTAATTTTGCATGATCCCAGGGGAGTTGAGATTTAATAACTGTGTATGAATGTTTATAAATGTAATCATAAACACGTATATGTATCATATGAAATAGACCACTTGTAAAAGTTTTCGAATTTTAAGACATACTTTCACCTTTCATACTTGGAGTTGAAGCTTTCGAAATAGAGGTAATTTAGGATTCCTCCCAGCTGTACTAAAAATTATGCTGTCGTTGCCATCATAGGAAAAAATTATAATTGAAGTGCGCAATAAAACGGAGTATTGAAGTAATATAAACGTGGATTTTGTGAAGGATTGCAACAACAAACGGTAGAGAGAAAAATGAAACTGCAATTAACGAAAGTGATACACGATTTCTCGCGTTCTCGTTTCGATTAATTATATGGTGCAATATTGGTTACCAGCGTGAAATAAGTCAAGTCATACGGTCTATTTTATTTTTATATTATAAATTATAAACTGCAATCTTATTTACGATGCATTCATTGAGGTACAGGATGAATAGAAATGGGACACCGTGAAGAAAGCGAGCGGAATTCAATGCGGGAACTATCCAGAGAAAAAGAGACCGACGGAAGGGCTGATCAACTAAAGTAACACAAAGAACACAAAAAGAGTTTTTTGGGCCTCAAGAGTTTTTTTGCAACACAAACAACTCCGTGGGGTCTGCATAGGTTATCTGAGATCCCGACCGCCAGCGGACCGAAATCTGACACCGCAGAAGGGGAGTTCAGTCCCTCTCCCCAACCATGAATTTTTCTTCGCTCTCGAGTTCCCCTTCCACCCAGTCAACTTCCCCTCCAATTCAAACGCAGCGGTCGCTTTCGGAACTAAATGCCAGCGACCGTTGCAGCGGAGTTCTCCCGAAGTATCCTATCCCCTTAAGGAATACCAATGCTAACAATGGATATTTAATCTTTTCCGGTATCCATAAAATAAAATGAATTAAAAATAAACTCTATCAATGTGAAAAGACACAAACTTTGATGAAAAGTAATAAAACATAACAACATAATTCTGAGAGTTGTTTAAAGATTCACAACTATTTTAAGGCCATTTCCGACTATTCTCGGAGATATAATCATGATCACTGATATTGACTGAGAGCCGTAAAATTTGTTGTTCTGAGTGATAAAAGTTCAGATAAAATCAATTCAGAGTACTTCATACATTAATTTGCTCCGCTGTTTTCTGACATGTTACACTGATTTACGTAGTGCTCTACATGAAAATTGTGAACGTGCACAGCATGCGTTGAGTTTGGCCTCTCATTTTTGGGAAGAGAATATCCTCTTCAATTGTGTACCTAATCAATTTGAAAACGATTTTAAATATAACAACATCAGTTGACTTTATTAATCAAAAATAATATTCCTCAGAAATCCATTACAAGCCGTGCTTTCGCATAAAACGTGCAGACCTTTTTAAAACCTCATTGGTCACTTTGCGGTAGCTTTGGGCAATTTTAACTCAGGAAAATGACTTCGTAAATTAGAGTAAACAAATTTTATTATAATATATTCATCAAGGTAAAATATTTTTGACCAGAGAATAATCAAAGTATAGTGTACAAGTTAATGGAGAGAGTTAAAATGTCCATTTATTCTTTGTATTTCAATCAAAGCAAAAAATAAATTCGGTAAGTAATGCTAATGCAGAAGAGAAAAGGCCTCCAAGCAAATTATAGGGAAGAAAGACTAGCTGCAGGAATATCAGGTTGTAGTCTCTTCATTTACTCGTGGACACATGGGGGGTACGCGTATCGCATCTATATGCACTCCGACACCACGTCTGCAGGATTCTTTTAATCCCTCCCGTCCAATTCTGCGTTAATCAGCGGAAAGGTTGAAAGATGGAGAATGGCCAGGAAAGGTTGCAAAGAGTGCCTAAGCTTTAACTGGAGAGGACGAGGGAATAAATATAAAAAAAGACGGACTGGGCACTCCATCAAGGGCGAGCGATGGACGTTTATAATGAAGACTCGTCGCTGGCGGGACACCCTCTCGTAATTCACGAGATTCGGCGCCGAGAGAAGAGTCGGCGTGACGTGGAGGCGTGGTGTTGGTCAGGGGAAGGTGTGGCGAGGGATGAGACAGACGGTAGCGCCGACGGCATGGACGGGAATCAAGAGAGAAAAAAAATCTAGTCGAAAGATAGGCGGTCACTTTGCTCCATGTGCGGGGACGCGCTTTATTCCGCTTTGGTTTTTCTCCATTGCCTCTTCTTTCCATTCGCCTCTATAGATGGGTGCTGTCCATGAAAAGATTCCCGCACTTTAAATAAAATGTCTTCCTTCCATCCTCTCCGCTATCATCTAACTTCATTAATGCATTGAAACACTGCCACACCCTAACTTAACACTTAAGTGGAGATGATCCACTACTCCAGCCATAAGTACTCCTAAGATATGTGGATGAGAAATCTTATGAACATCCTAGAAAAGAGACTGAACCACTTAATTGGACACATCATGAGTTGATAAGTATATTTTATGGTGTCATGAATGTAAAACAACGGAAGATGTTATTACGCACTTTAGCTTTTAAATAAATGTTATCCTTTCTTCTTCTTCCATATATTTGTCCACAGATTTTAATCAGGCGCTTTCTCTTCTCATTCTTCCTTTGGGGTAGGCCAATTCTTCCCTTCTTTAGTGCCGGGAATTCAGTTTTTATAGAGTTTAGAACACAATAATTTTTCCAATAAGTATTGGTTTGCCGCGCTACAAAATAAAATAAATTATGAGACAACTCGATCGTCGGAGATACATTCATCAGCTGTATTAAAAGCTAAATGTGATCTCCATAGTGATCAAAAGGTTATTTAATGTTTCGTCGCTTATAAGTTACTCTTTAAAACGTATTTACGATCGCTGAAAGCGATAAAGACATGTAATGAAATGTGTGGCTCAGAGTTAAAATTATGTATGAGAATATTAATTGATGCATTTAATTTAAGGATACTTCGCATAGTTTTACGGAGCAACATCTACCACTATGTCTTTTCGAATAATTCTTTGCCTCGTGCCCTATATTCTTTCCTGATGCGCCGCTTGTAAGAAACTTGAGCTCTCACCTTGAAATTTTCGGTGTGTATGTTCAGAATTCAGATTTTGGGGAAGCCGGGCGTTGCATCTATCACGATACAGAAATTTTAATACAAAGAAAATACCGAGAATTAATCTTAAATTTGAAAGCCTGACAAATATTAGAATGCGTATACCGTACAGAACAGGTTAGCATTCACCATTATGATAGCACAAATCAATCCAGCTATTCGTCGCGTAATAACACACCGATCGAGTCGGAGTGGTGAGTTCTCATTAAATCTCTTAGTTCAACTTTCTTCCTCTGTTTTATCACTCTCTCCATGATTGCATCACAAGTTATTAGACCACTTTTCCGGTCACGCTTCTCTACTCTACCTACTTCATGGTTAATTACTCATCCCTTCTTTGTCAACAAACCCTGTCCTAGCTCTGAAATTAATCATCCAATTTCAACATTGCAGTGCAATTTAAACAAATACTTAGTACTAAATTTTCCATTTGAGTTATTTTACGTCCAATTTCCATATGTATTTCCCGTATCACCCCTTCATCATAGCCCACATGGTTTTAGCTTTGACCATATCAAGTAATGGGGACTTTGATAACTGAAGACTGGAAAAGTATAGGAGAAATAAAAAGAAGGATAGGAATGGCGAAAGAAGTTTTCAAGAAGAAGAAAAGAGCCTTTTGTAACAAAGAACTGGAATTAAAATTGAGGAAGAGATTGGTGAAATGCTATGTGTGGAGTGCGTTTATTTATGGAGTGAGACTTGGACGATGGGGAAGAGATACAGGTACAGGATTGGGGCGTTTGAGATGTGGGTCTGGAGGAAGATTGAGGGAATACGGTGGACGGATTGAGTTAGGAATGAGCGAGTGATAAATAGGATAGATGAGAAAAGAACAGTGATGGAAAAAATAAATCAAAGGAAGGGTAACTGGCTGGGACATTTGATGAGAGGGAATGGAATTTGGAGAGTAGCTTTGGAGGGAACGGTGGAAGGGGTCAGAAGAAGGGGAAGGAGAAGGCTGAAGTTTATTGACAATGTAAAAATTGGAAGATATGGAGACTTCAAGGCCGGAGACAGGAGGGAATAGAGACAGCATTGGCGCGGGGGACCTGTCGACGGGCAGAACTCCATAAAATGTACATGATGATATCAAGTACGGTGGGGTCACTTTGAAATAAGTTTTAGCAATTAAAGAACTTAGGCCACGATTTTTTTGCGAGCTCTTTAATATTCTTCACACTACTATCCCTAATTATCTATTTTTAATCGCTCACGATTTTAATAGGTTACAAAACAGAAAAATGGTAAAATATACTATAAACTATATAATAAAGTGTCCATTGTACATGTATATCCTCCGATTTCATTTCCTATCCTCCTTTAATTAGATCGATTGACTTGTCAGTCCTTGGTTAACAATCAAACAATGCAATAAAATTAGCTGAATTTATTCAGGCGTGATAAAGTTTAAGTTCGACATATTTGAAATGAAAGGTAGTCGCACTTATCCACAAAATTTTAATGCGTACGACACGTTTCGGTAAAATGTCTGATTCTGAGTTTATATTACGATAATTAAGTAAATTTGATATGGTAAAGGAATTGATAAGAGGCAATCATTAAAATCCCGTCGGCATTTTTTTAACACATTATATATTCAAATCATCACGATTCAAACCGTTAGCTATATATTTCGTAAAGAATATCTTATTCATCGTAAAAGATGAATAAGAAATTCTTATATAATACTGTTGGTAGCAGTGGTAGCAGCCGAAGCTATCTTCAACGCATTCACAGTCGAAGTGATTTCAAGTATTTAGTGATTTTGTCACCGGCAGTGATCGGCTACTTCTCTTCAATCACAGGTAGCGATACATCGCTGATCACTAGGAAGCAGCCTATCACCAGCAGGGCTATCTTCACCGAATCGCAGTCACAGTGATTTCGAGTATTCAGTCACCGACGGTGTTTGCTAATTTTCAATAACGGTGATTCAATCACAGTTGGCGATGTATCGCTCATCAATACTCATTTGTAGAGATGCGTGAAAATCGCAAATGCGATGTGCGCAAATAAATGCGACATAGATGCGATGACTGGACTTTTATGATATTTTTACGCAAATTTGCCTTTTCGACGGCAAATTCGTAAATTTTGTGCCGAGCGCAGTTTAAATGCTCCGCCGTCACTCACCGCTAAATGATGCGAGCGACTGGCCAGCTGCTAGTTGGCTGGGAATCTACGTGGCCGCGAACTACAAGTGGGCGCGGGCAAGCTACACCTCCGCCACTATATAGCTTATTCCTTAATTTATTATTGTTCTACAAAATAATTATTAAAAATAATCCGTATTTTGTCATATAACTGTGTTTCAATACATTTTATTGTCATCTACCTATGAATCTCTATCTACCTCATGAAAATAAAAAATAGACGCTATAAAATGCGATAAACTGTTATTGAAAGTGCGATAAAATAAAAATGAAAGTGCGTTTTTCACGTATCTCTACTCATTTGTAATACTCGTGGTGGTGGCTCTGTGAGCCGATTCGCGTCACACGCATAAAATTATTGTGGAGAAGCACAGCTACCTTCTATTTCTAAATGTAAAAAAATTTCGCCACTTCGTCTTTCAAAGTGTATGAATTCGCCCCATCCCTTCGAGATCCGATCCGCTCTCCCTCATACCCTTATGTCCTTTTGCGCTTTTCCACTCTTCTTTAATCGCCCTCCGTGTTCCTTCCGTCCAATTCGTCGAGGACACACATCCCAAACAGCCCTCGTCCATTTTACACCGGGTGATGAATGCCCTCCTAACGTCACCCTCCTCCTCCCTCCACCACGCCTTTTTTATACAGCTCCAACGGACACACAAAAGCGGTGGCGCTCCTGTCTCCGCTATTTAGATACGTTGAAAGTGACGCAGGGGGATTGGGCGATGGAACCCCTAGTTTGACCCTCCCCCCAACGCGAGCATAATCAAACATTTGCTCTAACCTAACCACATGCTTACGTAAATTATTTCTACTTTATGCATTGTTTGATGTGAAGAAAAGCAAATACTTTTATTGTTTATGGAGAAATTCCCAAGCAATTCCACATGAGTGCCATCAAAAGCGTACTAACCATGTGATTTAGTAGTATTTATGACCATGAGAATAAACTAAAATGTAAACGTCCACACAATTTTATTTTCTTAATTACCGACCCGGTTTCGACCTTGATGATGACACCACGTTTAACATTTTACTTTATTACCATGGATATAAAACATATCCACCAGATATAAAACATTTGCTTTATCGCCGGACACTGTGAATTATGTTAGTATTTATGAGTAAATAAATTTATCGTACCTACTATAACTTATATACCAAACGATTATAATATGTAGGCGTTCAGCGGATAGGTTTACGGAATATGCTCCACATGTGTCCATCTCTGCTGAGAGTTTTCAAGTCAGGCGTCTTATCCTGACGTATTTGTATAAAGAACGGTCGAAGCCATTTCTCTGCCTTTCATCGACCTGAAGAAGCCTGCCGCAATGCCGAAGAAACTTCCGTCTACAAAAATGGACACATGCGGTGGATATCTCGTAAACCTTTCCGATGAATCTTCGACACACCACGAAAACCTACGCAAGGATTACTATATAGGCGTACTTCACGTAGTAAAAAAAGCTTTATTTTGAGCGTAAGAATAACTGAAGGGTCTACTCGACCATTTACCCTTTCCTCAATAAAGTGTGAGACCTGCCCTGCCCTTCGTAAGCTACAGGGTGACACCCCGCTCCAACTTTCCCGCCAAAGCAACCAAAAACTTAAACCCTCCCACCCCTTTCTGTCTAACGAAATACTTTACGTCCTGAAACAAGTGAGGAGCGTAAATAAAAAAAGGCTCAGTGGATACGTAAAACTTATGCGAAGCCGAGCGAACGAGGATTATTTAAACGATAAACAGCGCTAGCCAAAGCAAACGGAGAATATAAAACAAATATATATAAAATGAAAAAATCTCACATACACGCGCGGTGAAGCTCATAAAAAAAAGAAATTACGCTATTTGTGGGCGAGAAGAGACTTTAGTGCACAAAAAAGATAATAAAAAAGGAGACGACATTTCAGAGGTCATTCTGGAAGCGGAAAGCCGCGATGAGCGATCAATGTGTATTTTAGCGGCACGCAACATCAAAGGAATCGAGGAAAACGGCGAGAAAGAGAAAAGAGGGAATATAGACTCGGGATATTCCACGACAAATATGAAGTATGAAGCAGAGCGTATTTCGGCGCACAAATTGTTAGTTGCGTAGCAACGACCAGTCGTGAACATCTCATCAACTATGTCAACAGGGTTGCAATACTGACGTTGTGCAAACTTAAGTATATATATTCAAAGGCGGAGTTTATCCGGGGCTGCGGAGATAAATGGAGCCGCATAAAAATACCGCCGCGTTCTCGGCTTGTAATTGCTGTGCAATACTGCACACATATCGATTAAGGGGAGTAACTGTCTCGATGGAAAGCGTAGTACATAACGTTAGAAAAGAAATAGTAGTGATAAGCCTCTATTACTGCATGATTACTCTACGCAACACTGCAATCTATAGCCAAAGTGTACAATGCTGAATATACTTCCGTGCGTTGGAATATAAGAATCCTGCGATAAGAAAGTGCGACGCAAACAGCCGCGATAAAAAAATGACGATATAAGTTAGGAGTGAGAATAAACTAAGTGCAATTTGGATAAATTCACAAAACAGCACACATATAGCCCATTAAATCCCATGCATGTTAATAACTTAAAAATTCCAAATATTTTGATGAATTAGCAATGAAACAAACATAAGTGAAATTATAGATTTCATTACAGATTTCTTATTAAAGAGATTAAAGAGAATTTATGCGTTCAATACTTTGGGAGACGTACGAATATTGTAGTCTCTCTGTCACAATTCTCCTCGTTGCTCGCGGCTGCCAGGGAAGAGAAAACCACGAACGGGATAAGGAGGGGAAGGAGTCCACACAGGAAGTGGAATAGAATAGGGTAGTTTCCTTCATCGGATAAAACGAAAGGCATTGATTGCGATTCCTTACCCACTATTCGTGTATTCATAATATACAAATTATTTGATTTTAGATATCCCAGTTTAGACGAATGGCAATGGTCAATTTTAACCGCATTTGAAAAAGGACAGATTGGCGCCCATGCGATGCCACTCCACGGGACGTCACAGGGACCTAGTTTCTACACGAGTAGATAGGAGTTTTACATCGTCTGAGATTAACAATGCATGCATGAGGCAGAGAGCTAAGGGAAACATGTGTTCATAATCACCTATTAAAACTGCGTATGGTCAGAAAGTTTCCTTCGTTTGATAAGGTATTAATAATCCTTATTTAAGCCAAGCGCTACAATAACACACACATCCTCGCCCCAAGGTCATCTCACTCTTCGGCAGCAGAAAACAGGATGACGTCACAACGGCTTTTTCCAGCATTCATACTTAGCCGTCGCGTTTACGCGCGCTTGAATATTTTCACTTATCATTTCACCGCAAAAAATAGATATCGTCATTTAAAAATCTAAAAGCGTGAAATTCGGACTCCAGGAATAATAATCTTTCGATTTAGGCAATCAAAAAATAATAGGAAACCACCCTATTGGTTGGGTAGCCGAGAAAAGTTTATGGCAGCGGCGAAAGAAATAGACATATAATAAAATACATATATTCAATTTTTATGGCCTTAGGAGCATTCTTGTGTCTTAATTACATTATTAGCCGTAAAACTCATTCCCCGAATTCGATGATAACCTATATTTTTTGTTTTGTTGATACAGACGTGTAAACACCAGTGAAACATCTCAAAGTATCCGTATTTTAAATTAGCTAAATTTCCACCATAAATGAAGTCATCCATGCTATTTAAAATCGACGACAAATGTATTATATTCGCAATTTTTTCGATAATTTGTGGTGTCATGAATATTATCTGATATAACTTGGAAGAAATATTAACTTTGAGTTTGCTTCTTAATTTCAGCACTAAAATGAAGGACGTTTCGCATTTGCTGCAAAAATTCATCCATGTATTACATTAGATCGAGTCTCTTTACATTCAAGATGGAAACCTCGGGTTGCATAGATGAAGAAAACTTAGAGAAAAATGTACGTATCGGAAGTCTGATAGCTTTTAACGTAGACAAAATAACAATTGTGGATATGCTGACTTAGGGCATCAGAAGAGATAACACTGTTAATATAAATTCTACATTAAACTGCTTAGGTGGAAGCATTAGAAAATGCTCAAGCAAATGTTTTCTTTCACTTTTTTTAAGGTAGGAATTTGCCTTTTCATGGGACTTGACCACGGTACTGCAAGGGGCCATTCGGTAATCACTTCGCCTCTTCTTGTGACGTCAGCCACGAAATTAACCCTACCTAATCACTGTCATGATTATGGTATATATGTTAACAGAATAATTTCAGCAAAATGTCCATAGGAATGCACCAAATTAACCCACACTACTCCTCTCCGTGTATGGCGTCCGATATATCGTAAGGGCTGTATTATTAAAACTATTGATTTAAATATTTAATTGTATAAATAAGTTAAAATTAACCCTATTAGCCAGATTAATTAGTTTTTCATGAATGTTTGACAAAAGAACACTATGCAACAATGGAATATTCGAACTGTAATTAGTTACGTTGACTCCGACACTTAAAATTTAAATTTAGATATGATAAATTCAACCGATTCAGTCGATATATAGTGGAAGTTCGACATGTTAAAATAAAATGAAATTGCACTTTTCCAAAATTATTTTGATTCGCACGACGCGTTTAGGATCAAAGAGGTATCATCTGGTACATATCTTTTACGCCTAAGCGCTATCTTTTCCATAGACTTTCTTTTCTAATAAATTCTCTTTCCCGTGATATTGATCCGTTTGCTCTGACACTTAAAAATTTACTCACGTCGCTTCAACGTATTTATCGCAAAAATGACTAGAAAGCGGGATAAATGTTTGTGGTTTTCTTTTTTATTTTATTTAAATTTGTAATAAATAATTATTTGTTTAAATACTTAATATTTGTTGTTATAAGTGCACTTTAAATTGGCAGTATTGCTGTATGTGTACCACTTTATTGAAAAAAATAAATAAAAATAAAAATGATGGCTCTGTGATCCGAAATGCGTAGTGCGAACTACAATAATTCTGTAAAAGTGCAATATCATTTTATGTTAATAAAATACGATATCTCAAAATATAATTAACCTTGAGCTGAACCAAATGGCTACCCATTTTCAGCGCATTTTTCTTCGAAACCTCTAAATATTTCCCTTGCTTCCACACAATATGGAATTGCATCATTTGAACAGATATTAAGGCATTTGGTCATCTAAACAGATTGGACGGGAAAAATTTGATAGTTGTAACACAATGTGTATTCCTCTCAATACCAAACTCGACATCCAATTCAGAGAGGCAGAGAAAACACATTTGTGGGAGATAAGGCAAAATCCTTTCTCCCCTTAAATCCCTTGATTGAAGCTTGACTTGCGGCCTTCTGTAATCAGTCGCACCTAAAACAGCAAAGGGTCGCTTGGAAACACTGCTGAGAATCGCACACACATACTCACAAACGCAAGTGGTGCCGGCACTAAATGCACACACAAACAGGCTAAAAGACGAACACATCAACGCGAAGCATAGGCATTTCCTCCGGGAAAGGGTCGGCCGAGACAATGACTGCCCAAATCCTTTTAACCTTTTGACGCCCACGAGATCTGATCCATCAACGGACTCATTTTCCTAAGCCCCACGGGAGGACCCTATCTGCCTCGGGATGGGCGTCTGAAAAGCACCTTCACGGAAGACCCTCGTGATCATCACAATACTTGACGTTAAACCATTTTTTTTCTCTCTCTCTCACTCCCGTGCGGGACATAAAAAGCAATCCGAAACCGCCGAGAGAGCTTTCAACATCTCTCTCTCTCGCTCAAGATCTTCTTCCCCATCCGCGCCGGACTGACAACCGCCCTTTTCACTTGCGGAGCCCGTTGCACGAGCCAACGATTCCTGCCCTCACTTCGTGACCCCGAACGCCGCGCTCTCATTGGTGGAGGGTCGAGTCGGGGTCCGCAGGAGGGAGGAAGAGGGCTGGCTGCTTTAGGGTGCGGAGGCGGAGACTTTAATTCCTCCGCTCCTTATCTTGTTAACGTCGACAATGTCGCCTCATGAACGTCCGACCTACGCTCACAAACTTATCCTGACTAAAAGGATCTTGCGGCATTAGAGCTTTCCAAATCTTCGAATTAAAATAGAATTTTTGCAGAAATTAAATAAGTTAGGATTCCCATATGGACTTATCCACAGCCTCAGTCTCGGTGTAGTTAAAAATAGATCAAAACAACCTAAATTGACTCTAAATAACAGTATATGTAGAATACATCCGGTCCATCGATTTCACACACAAAATAGTTATTCAAGTCTAAACTTTTCGCGCACCTGTTTCGTTCTTCAACACTACACGTGGGTTGAAATGCTATATTCATTTGTACAGTACACTTTCACCTCACGTTGTACGAGCCATTATGCTTCCAACTTAAGATTAACATTTATCGTCCATTAAACCATGATTTTTTGAACCGCAAATATGTAGTGCTCATTACTCAAGTCACGTGTTAAAATTTTCACTAAAGCACCTATCCTAATAATTGTTTAACACTACTGGTAGTGCTTGGTGCAATCAGTGATTCAGACGGCATTATTTCCTTTTCATCGAAAAAACTATTGACGCATCAAACATTTAGTTCTGAATTAAATAATTATTTTTTCTCTCCAAATACGTAGTAAATTAATATATTAGAAGCAGATTTTGGCAGAAAAAATTCAGCGAAAATAATTTATAGGATCGGAATTTTCAACGAAAACTTATCATGCAAATTTCGAAATATTATTATAATTTTTTTTTTAATCACCAAAGCGGCAATTCGACTTGGATTCCTCGGAGCACTACGTGATTTTTTCATTTACGTTCTATGGATTACATCACCATGTAAGGTGATATCCTCGATACATAACCATCACCGTGACTACCAACTGTCACCAGAGCCTAAAACCAGCACAGGTATATGCACGGTTTTTTGCACTTCCCTCTCAAAAACCGGCGAGGGAATTGATTCGGGGGTTGACCGTAGAATGGGGAGGATTGCTGGGGGGGGGGGGGGGACGCAAGGGTTAAAACGGAGCAGAAAATCTTCCTCGAGCGAATGGGAAACGCGTCATCGGACGGAATAAAAAATAAAAACATCGAGCCAATTAGTGCGCTGAGAGCCCACCGCCGCGGATGGCGCATCGGTTGGTAGGGATAAAGAGATCCGAGCCGTCACGTTCCTTGCCTTTGTTGGACGTGATGGTCCTCGAGAAAGATGCATATCTAATTCCGCTCGGATGCTGGCCAAATGAGAGAGGGGCTCTTCCTTATAATTTCAGATTAACCCCGCCGATTTCAATTCCGTTCGGGTATTTCTTTCGCTACTGTGTTTTCCACATTTGCTTTCTCTTCGCTTAAATGTCAAAAGGTCGCGCTTACTCGGGAGAGATGCAAAATTTCCGCTATCATGACTCGAGTTTGCATAATCACGCTTCCATCTACACGACGAGAACGGCCTCGAAAGAATAGACTCGGGCCTTTGTTAGCTTTTAATTCTGGTTCACATTCAATTCTTAAAGAGTCGGGCATTTCAGAAAATGCGAAACCTAAGAGGAAACTGTTTTCACGGTTAAATGAGCATTGAAAACGAATAGACGCTAGCTTTTAAGACCTCTTTTTGATGGGTTACACTTGGAGGAGGTGTATTTAATGTCAAGGCAAATCACGTTACTTTTCCACTTTTTTGTCCGATAAGTACGACGAGCTAGTAATACTATGGTATTTCCCGTCATGTTGGAAGTAATAAATTATAGCTTTCATTTCAGCCCTTGACAGAAATCATAACTGAAAACAGTAGAAACTTTCCATAAAGGGAAGAGTATTGGAATTTCCTTGGATTGCAAAGATGCTGGTATTTTATCCAATGTGGGTGATGTAAGTAAGAATAATGAATTTTGTATAAAATTGCACCCTCTTGCCGCACAGTTTATCTGTTATTAAACCACCTCAGGTATCTTGCAAGTCCTCTTATCCATGATGAATTAAGAATATTATAAGTTTGATGTAATTATTGGGTTATATTTTATGTAAATATAAACTTTATATGCAGTTACACAACTTTAAAAGTGCACATTACAATGGCTTCGGATATTTATACGTGTTTCGTGAAATCAAGTATAGCTATTTCTTATAAATACACTTTGTATTTATCGCCATGTAATGATTAAAATTCCAAATCATTGTAATGTATTAGGTTGATATCATGAATAAAAATCCGTCGACAAATTAACAATATTTCTATCTAAATGAATCATATGATTTAATCAAATAAGTTTTAATAACAACTAATTATAGAGGGTATTTTGGATAGAAGGCAGAAACGATTGTTACTGAAACTATATTCAAATATTTGTTATTTAGCCTTTTCAAATCTTTCCCTCCGACATCCAAAGAACTCTTAAATTCTTTGTTGTTAATATGCAAAAAAAAACATGTATTTTAATGTATTTTGAAAGCAGGGAAATTAAGCGAGAAAAAATAAAGAAAATTCAATGGAAAAATATCATTATACACTGTAATTATGCCCTTATATCACAAAAATATGTGATGCATTGTGGATAACCTCAATATTATGGAAATTTGGAAACTGGATCAAGCCAACTCAAATTAAATTCAATGGAGTCTTAAACTTCTCTTTCAATTATTGAGAGTGGATTATTAATTCGAATTTTAAATAATCGCTACTTTAGATGTTTAGTGTTCAAGCCAGTAAATGAAAGGCCAATTATTTAAAGAACTTATGTATTCATCAATTTTCTTCGATAAAATATTATATTCAGTGAACGGTTAGATGTGAGCATTAAAAAAATATAATCTGTTGCGCAAATAAAAATAAAAGCAGAATCTTGTTATATTCTATCCTTAAATTAATATTGGTAATAATTATTGATAAAGCTTACTTATAAGGGAAATAGATATTACCACAGCCATATCTTTTCCTATTTCTCATTAATATTTCTTGTTGTTGTCGGTGTGAATGATTGAGGGAACTACTTAATCCTTAAGCTTGAGAGCAAAACTAAATCCGGACAGAAAAAGACTTCAAAATACAAAAATAATAGCTAATCCTTATCAATATTAAATTATACACTGATTTCAATTTTTGACGCGATTGCTATTAAAGAAGACGTTAATCCGCTAAGTATAAAAGTGAGGAAACAGATTGGTACAGGGGCGCAGCTAGGAATTAAGGTTGGGGGGTTTAGGTGCAACTAATTCCGGGGTGTGTGGGGGTATGAAATACCCAACAGGATAAGTGGTAGGTGCGAGATCAATAAATTGCAGAATTTTAAGACAAATGGTTCAAAACGGTGAGTTTTATGGCTTTCTGAGGGATATTTTATTAACTCTTACACTATTCTATTAGTAATATTAATCCAAGTAAGTAAAATGGATTGAACTTAAAAATTTCTCTGAGCTCTGGGGGGGGGGTTCATCCCCATAAAACCCCCCTCGCTGCGCCACTGGATTGGTAAATACACTTATGGCCGAATTCGAAAGACAATTGGCAATAACGAAGAATTATTGGTAAATTGTAAATGATTGAATTTACCTTATCACTATGACACCTAATTATATACGACTGATCGTACAGAATGCGTTTGGGTACTCAACCGGGTCACGCAAATGTCAGGAACCACATCTCTGCCTCTAGGAATTGCGCCGTAAGGCTGAGCACCGGGTGAGTCTATTCAACCGTCAGACGGGTTAATACGTTTTCGTGGACTGACCTAAATTGGATTATTAATGGAGTGTGCCATGATTCTGGGAACAGCAGTGCCTTCGATCGAATAGAACGGAAACCCTTCCACGTATAACGATGATGCTGGCATCTTTTGATGAGCGTAATGAATGCATCAATAGAGCCTTCAATTACCAATCAAGTGAGAGACTCGAATTCGGAATTTGGTTTGGAACCATAGTTTCCTTTCGATAAAATTACGGTGCATTAAAAAAGTCCATCGCAGTACTCAGTTTTCCCAAGTTCAAGATCCTTTCAGGAAATCGCGCATAAAGGATTTAGCTAGATGAATAGGCACACACGGTTGAGGTTTCCGTATATATATCACTACCTCAATCGCTTCAAAACGAAGGTTTATTCGAACTGAAGAAACCGAGAGCTCAGGCCGGCCAGTTACACATTCACGGTAATTTCTTAGCAAGAGCGGTCTGGAAATTCACGAATTTTTGTTTGTGCAGTGTTCATATTTTCAGCTATTGGACTGTAAACGTGTTCCATACAATTGAAGTGACCCGGAAATGGAAAATTTCCATTTCCAAAATATGCATAAATATGTTGTTGTGTGACTTCTCAGAATAGCCAGCTACGACAAACTATGCCTCGGGATTGGTACCTTTTCACTTTCAAGAACGCCTAACCTTCCTCTTCCCCTTCCTATCCCCTTCCTCTTGAACGAAAACATCCTGGTTCCTCTTTCCTATATAATGACACGGTGGAGATGCTATTGGCACTCAGGGACTCACTCCGTAACTCATACTCAGTCACTGGTCACTCGTCAGTGGCCAGTCAGCAATGTAGCCGTCGGTTGGAGTCGAAGTTGGAGCCGTATGTCCCGTGCGACCTAAGCGCCTCGCTAACCACCCGTGCCATCACCAGCAGCTCCTCTCCTTCCCGAGACGTTTGGTAATATTCTAAATTTTAGCTATTCTGGACGCACAAATTCGTCATTATTTCATGCCTTTTGCTTGAATTGATTTGGAAATTGGGTTTTTGAATGGCAATAAACTTTGGGATAAAAACTTAAAATACTCGTGTGTGATTATTCGCTTCCCGACACCAAGGGCAAGAACCCACACGCAATTCAAAAGGTGCGTCCCGCGACTTTTTAAGGTGGCGGGCCGCACCCTTACACAATTGAGACTTATTTCGTTGAGCACAACAATGCAGACGACACGCATCTTAGAACTTTAACTTTTTAACTCTTAGAACATTAAGTTTAAAAAAATCAAAATTATTTATCGTTTACTCGTAACAACTTTTAATATCCTGTGGACCAAATGCATTTAAAATGAGAAACATGGACGCAGTGAGAAATGAGTCGACTTACGCAAATACGAATGGGGTTAAACCAGGGATGGCAGAAGAAACGAAACGAAAATGTTAGTTAAGTTTAGTTTCCAAAAGTTGAGTTGAGGAGGATAAGAGAGAATATTTTCGACCATTACGTTCGACATACGCGTAGAAAGGTCTAAATATTCTGCTTAAAAATCCAATGGCTAGTTTGCGTTCACCGTTTTCCCGTTAGCGGTAAAAATATGAGTGCCCCATGCATCTAATGGTGGTAGGCCGAACCTCTACTTCATTCGATCATATTTCGTGATCGGTGTACAGGTCGAAACTAAACCGTTCGAAGGTGAAGCGCGTGGTCCCTTCGGTGCGAAACATTGTCTGCGTTTCGTTTCGTCCCAGAGTTTTAGTTTAGTTCCTACCCGAAGTAGTTTTGACTCCGATTTCGAGTTTACTTCCCCGGCTTTAAACCCGTTTCGTATCTGCGTTTCGCTCCCGGGAACGAAACTATTGAAATTTTTCTTGTTTGACCTTCGTTATTTTTTGTTACTATCCCTGGTTGAAACCTAGTAGTTAGTAACTGTTAATTTGACAATCATGTAAAATATAACTTATAATCGATTGAACACTCGCAGCAATAAAATAGAAAATCTTCCCGACCTTAAAATCCTCTCAGTATACTCAATTCCTACATAAAAGATTAATAACCTAAGATCTAGCTCAAGTACGTTACACATTTTTGGTGTAGATAACTATGAAATTTCATCGAAACAATAATGTTGCATTACATGAAAAAACAAATTGTCAACGTCATCGACGGTTCGGTAAAAATAATCTACGAACCATGCAACCCAACGTATTGCTTAATTTATAAACCATTCTCGTTTAGGAATATGAAAAATTAAGTGATCAACGAAAAAAGAACCGTATTAAAGAGTAATACATTCTGGTGTTGAATTTTTCATTCATGTCGACGGAAAATAAACACAGTACTTCTAATTCTTCAGTGATTGCTCACACTTCAATGAAATATGCACCCATATTTCTTCACTGCGCGGAAAATTACTAAAAAAAGTGACTTTCTTCTATTATTATTATTATTATCATCATCACAAAAATATCGATATTTATCGTAATACGTATTACGCCTCGTGAAATCCTTCGATTTTTGCTGCGGGCTTAATATTACGCCATTCGTCTTTTGAAAATTCGTAATTTTTCATTTTTTAACAAAGTGGTAATTATTTCAATTTAACCCCTAAATGATAAAATAAAAGCATAAGCACAATTAATTGTTTAAAATGATACCAAGCACACATTCCTCGCATCGAAGGTAGGCAGTAAAGAAATAACAAAAAAGTATTGATAATGGGCAGTATTCGGGTACAGATCTACAGTACAGCACAGACAAGCAGGGTAAGTGTTGAATACAATACCCAGTGCTGGATGCTATTAAAACCTCTGACAAAAGTGGAGCTATGTAGGCCCTTGCTATTCATGTGAACGCATCAAAATACAGCTTCAGCACAGGCCGAGGAAATATCGTTGGACTAATTGAGTCAGGTTTGTATACTGTGGAATGATTCATTCAAGAAGATAGGAGAGAAAAATTTCATTAGTCATCGTTCACTCTTGAACATGGGCCGTTTTACAAGGTACACGAAATTGCGCAATCTGACGTACGTGCGAAGGGGCAATAAAAATTTCGCCGTGTACAGCGGTGAATTGCTAGAACACATGCGAGAATGCGTGGATGCGAGACGGCAAAATAGCCCCTGTTCTAATTTCGTTCATGCAATCGCGCAATTCCACGCCATTTTAGAAATTAATGCAGCTCTAACCTGCGCAAATCCGTGCCCCGTGTAAAACGGCCTTAAAAATATGTTCCGTCCCAGTTTTCCCAATAGCGTGGAAAATTGCTACTTAACCGAATTTCTTCCATCAAAATAATCATAGAAAGATCGGTATTTAAATATAACACCCTATGTTGGTTGCCTTTATGAGTCTAGTAGTGGAGCTCCTTTGGTTCTTATTATTCATGTGAGCACATGCGAACACAGCTTCAGAGCACTGGCCGAAGGAATAGCGTCGAGGGGGGGGAAAGGGATGACCGGAGCAAGTGGAAGGCGTGAGAGGGAGGGGGGGATGTTGAGGTGTCAGCGAAAGATAGGTGGGTCACCGGACGAGGGGGGGAGGGGGCGTTTCCGGGGAGACCACCGGAGTTTGGAAATGGCTCCGGGAGAGGGCGCTCATTAGCAAATGAGATTAATGAGCCGTCCTGCGCTCCGGCGCCTCTCGGGCCATGGAAAATCACCCCTCCACAGCACCCACTCACAAACGCCCCTGTCCACCGCCCTGCCGGCCCTGACACGGCCGCGCTAAGGTTATACCTCGGACCCGCCCAGTGGATGGCGCTACACAGCAGCATAGGGAACGAATGTGCTGCCCTCACTTGGATTGAAGGAGAAAGGAAGTGTAAATCGTGCGAAGGGAAAGACCACAAGGATTAGGTGTGCTTTATTCCAATATTTTACTTATATCCCAGGCCCGAAATAAACGATAAATTCATAGTATTTAACACTAACAGGGTAGTTTCCTTCATCAAAGAAAACGAAAGGCATTGAGGCGTTTCCCGCCTTTGAGGCGAAAAAAATCGAAAGGCGTTTCCCACCATTAGGGTATTCATAATATACTAATTATTTGGTTTTAGAAATCCAAGTTCCGACGAATGGTCAATTTTAACCTCATTTGAAAAAGGCCACATTGGCGCCCATGCGATGCCACTCCACGTGACGTCAGAGGGACCTAGTTTCTATTCGAGTAGATTGGAGTTTTACATCGTCTGAGGTTACCAATGTATGCATGAGGCACAGAGCTCAGGGAAACATCACTTAATAATCACCTATTAAAACTGCCTATGGTCGGAAAGTTTCCTGCGTTTGATAAGGTATTAATAATTCTTATTTAAGCCAAGCGCTACCAGTTAGTAGGGTACTCTGCTACCTGCTAGCAGCCTGCTTCGCTGCGGCGCACAAATTCTCGCCCCAGGTCTCATCACATGCGGCTGCGGGAACCAGAAGGACGTCACACGGAGTTTTCCCAACATTCATATTTAGCCGTCGCGTTTTCGCGCGCATGAAAATTTTCACTTTTTATTTAATCGCGAAAAATAGATATCGTCATTTAAAAATCTAAAAGCGTGAAATACGTACTCCAGGAGTAAAAAACTTTCGACTTAGGAAATAAAAAAATAATTGGAAACCACCCTGTTGAAAGATACCCTGCTAGGGGACAGGCTGCAAAAAATCCCTCTATTGAGACCATTTTGAAGATTTCAGTGGGGATACTCGCTCACTGTGACGGCGGAGAGGTATTGTCGTGGCGTCGAGGTATTACGGGTTAAAGTATAGTGTGTGACGAGAAAACGGGTCTTCGAACCTTAACCGTTTTATTTCTGGGTTAATAATTTATTTACATTAAGAAAATATACATAATATACAATATATAATAATAAATATGCCTATAAAAAGGGAGATATTATGCCCAACGGTTAGGCATAGGGATTCTTATTCCCCCTGACCGATTAACAACTTTTATAAATATGTACTTCGTAGAATTCAGGTGGTTAAATCACCCAAATAAGCAAACCCATTATATACATGATTTTTATTATTAAACGGCTGGTGTCCTAACATCCCCCGCCACACGCCCATTGAGATGACTTGCGTGTAAGTATGCGGATGTAGTTTCATTATTTCATTAAATAGATTGAAACTGAGAAAATGCCACTCACTGTTTCAGAAGCATTCAATAGGAATGTGTCGTACTCTTACATTCTTTTTCACCAGCAAAACCAGCAGAAAGGGTTTAGCACAGGCAGACCTCAATATGTAATTACTTACAAAGGATAACTCATAATAAGTCTAGTTATAAAGTGAGACAGTCGCGGGTAGGGGAGCGCCGATTTTTTCAGGAGCAGCTGTGGAGATTATTTGAAACATAGAGGCATGTGAAATGAGGTCCAGGGAAGGATATTTTGAGACAAGTGAGTAAAAAAAGGAAGGTAATTGTTAGGAGAGGGAACGTTGGGATATGGAACGAAAGAGTCTGGGAATGTGAATTTGATATTTATTGCGCAAGGGGCGAGAATGATGATATTAAAGAAAGGTGGAGGAGAATCGCATTGGCTCATGGAGATGCACACAAGCTCTTATGTAGGAAAATCAAATCTGACATAGCAAGGCAATGGAATAAATTTTAAGATATCAAATGACTGAACGTTGATTCAGCGTGCAAATTTGGAATTTCGGAGTTAGCTTGCTTAGCAACAGACCAGGATGTGGAGAATACGACCGAGAAACACTCTCATTAGAGCCGTCATCGGATTGTCCTGCCGTATCGACTCGATGACCTCGAGGTCACGCAAACACAGCACGCATAAAAAACCTATTGCCTTCAGCAATATCACCGGATCTTAGTAATTAAAATGAAATTAACTTTCCAATGCGCAAACAAATGCCAACGTTCAATATATCTAAATGAATTGTGCCATTTCAATCTTGCGTAGAATCCGAAAACACTTTTGCATATATTTTCTCTCAGACACTATCTTCATGGCCTACACCATCTGGTGAAATTTGTCGCCACTAGGAGCTCTCTCCTGAATATTGCATGGCTTTAGACGTGCATAACTGTAAAGAAAACAAGACTTGTGTACAATATGCTTCAATTCCAATGCCTCCAATGAAGTCAACGTGAAATTGTGGCCATTTTTTCTAAACCAGAATCTGTCACTGTTAATAAAAAATATTTCAGTATCTTAAATTCTTGTCACATACAATCTACAGTTTGTCACATGCAAAGGAAAATTAATAGATTGGAAAACTTTAACGGCTTTTTATTATGTAACCACTGAGCGAGTTTATCGCTGCCATTCTAATGGTCTGCATTACAGGGAGTTGAAAATTAAATCTCCATGACAAATAAAAAAATTGTTAGAAATAAAAAAATCACAACCTATTTATTTAGCCATGACTTCTAGGTTCCACCAATTAATCTCGCAAACAATAAGATTAATGAGAAAATACATTTTGGATAATCGGGATGGTGTGTTGGCTACTGGGATGGCTTCACACCCAGCGTGCCCGAGTTCAAATCCCGGCGATAATAGAACATAAGCGTCCGGTAGAACCTTAAGCCCTGCTTCCCTGGGCAAAGAGTTTTAAGTGGATAATAATAGATACGTTAAGAAATTCTGTCACACCTGAAATATTTAGCCAGGTTGTAAGAAATATCTGTCTTCTAAATATTATTGGCTGATCAACGATAGAGATAAAAATACATAGATAACTTGCTAGTAGATTCCGGTAGCATTAAATGGTTTGCCTGTTCTTTACGTTGTTTGTTTACTATCAGTGGCGCCGACTCCATGGGGCCTGAGGGGGCCCGAGCCCCCTCAAATATTCGTTTGGGGGGGCGGAGCCCCCTCAATAATTCAAGAAATAATTAAGTTATATTATGCTTTGTGAAATCACAAAAAATATTGTTGATTTTTATTTCCCATGTTGACGATAGTTACCTTTTAAAATAAATTCAACAATTTTTTAAAACAAATAATTATAATGTTAAGCAGAGTAACTGAATCAAGTGGTGTGAATCATGATAGTTTCGGTGCTGCGACACACTTTCAATTTAACCTCTTCCCGGGGCAAGACCTCCGATATGGGCCCCCCCAATATATTTTATGAGTCGGCGCCCCTGTTTACTATCCATACTATTGATGCTCTTAAAAGTTCGTAAGTGTCTGTACGTTGCAAAGTAACTTATGTATTCGAAACATGCATGAAGTTTGTTCATCATGCCACTTAGTCTCATAGAAGAGACAATTTTCTCATGAGTCCAAATATATAAGCCAAAACTCTCCTAGTACTACACAAACGTCATGAATTGCTGATTAAAAGTCCTGAAATGTCGCTTGAAGTCACGTGGCCTCAGATGCCTTCTGACGTCATCGCACGGCACACTTCGCTAAGGGATTGGAGTCTGGATTGAAAGGGTCGGAAGAATTGAAAGGATCGAAGTAAATAATCATCGTCGAGCTTTTAGTAGTTCTTCTACGGACAAGTTGACTTGAGAGGAGTTTAAAAAAGCACAACACGAGAGTATTAACCTCAGGATGATTCCCTTATGGCGGCTGATTTCCGCAGAAACGGTGATTGCTTAGTCACTTCCGCGATTCGTGGTATATAAGCAAGCAGGTAAATAATTGATTGAAAATAGATTAATAAAATTGTATGACAAACGTTTTTAATTATTTATTTAATTACTACCCAAAATTTAATAGATCTCTTGCTGGCTGAACATCTTTTTTATGTATTTACTTAGTAACCCACAAACCGGAACTTAGATAATTTTTACCAATCGGCCGGAGTTGGGAGCCAAACGATCGTTAAAGGTAATAAAAAGGAATTTGATAGACATAGAAATAAGTTTCAAGTACCTACTATTTACGCCGTATTTACTCGAGTTCCTGTTTGTGAACCACGATCCACTGCAAAAACGAGTCGAAATTTTAGGTTTTGCGTTGACATGCACGAACGTTATAGGCATCTAAGTAATAAATAATGAGTTTACCTTGCCAAAAGCCTCATAGACCACGTATATTCCTTGTTTTTCCCCGTGGTTTAATCGTTATCAGTATTTATCCTCGTGAATAGCGATTTCCCTTTATATTTTATCCCACAACGGGCAGACTAATAGGTACATTTCTAGGATTGTTTGCGAAGTGAAATAAGTAATACATCCTAAAATTGGTGGCCATCCGAGAAAAACTGGCGACTCGATAAAACCCCACGGTAACCCTGATTCAAGAGTGTACTAACTATGGGAATATCCCGTTAATATAGATTAAGTGTTAAAGTCCATTCTGAAGGGCCGACCCCTTTTTTCTCTTATTTTTGTCCTTTGAGAGAAAAGCTCGTTCAAGGAAATAGAGGTACTTGATCGACGGGGCACTTTACGATATTTATATGGTTTTCACACGTTTTTCTATTCAAGAAGCCTGCTTCAATACCCTTTCTGCATTAAAAAAATGATTTAGGGGTGTAATCTGGATCACAATCTGCAATCAAATTATTTTCATTTAATCTTACCGATTGTCCCCAAACAATATCACTTCATTTTAATCCTTTTATCTCTATATTTATATCAACAACGCCATGGCAACCAAAAATATTCACAATCTGCAGTTTGAAGCGAAAACCGCAATTATTTCCGCCAAATATGCATTTGAGCCCCTACATTGACAGATTTTCTATCCACTCCCTCAGATTGTCACTAATGGATACCCTGCAGTGACGTCACGCTCACAGTCTGTTGACGTCGTGTTTTCAAGCAGCCGATGAAGATTAATTTTTAAAGTCTAATAACTCAGGTAAAAAATATTATTCATCCGCGAAATTATCGGCGGGTACATTTCATTTTGGGACGTTCTTATTCTAGTACTCTAAAAAAATTGCGCACGTTCCCCATTGTATTTGCTGGACGGACATTTTAAATTCATGGCGATGGCTAAGTTCAAACAACACGTACCTCAAAAACAGTAATTTTTCAGGAGAGCAAAAAAAAGAAAACATTATTTTTTTTACTCATACACTAAAATTAAAAACTAAAAGTTCATAAAACAAAAAAAAAAGCATTCATTTCCAAACAAAGAGTTTTTTTTTGCTTGTATTTTATTTTTTTAATGTTATTACACTTGCTATAATGTTATTACTTAAAAATCTGATATGATCCTTGCATACTAAATGCAATTCCTAGTTTAAAATATCTTGAGTAAAGAATGATATACTAAAATTGTTAATAAACATTTAGTCCCATATGTGGCTAATAAAATCAAACTGGCCGAATTCGAGATACGTGTTGTTAGAACTTAGCAATCGATATCTGAATTCCAGGTAACATTTCTCAAAGACCAGCCTTCCAACATGTCGGCGGATAAGGCCCCTCTTGCGGTATTAGAACTGCAGAGGAAACCCGGTATGTCGCAATTTATACAACTGCAGGGACGCCGACTTGCAAAAAATATTGGGGGGGCCCAAACCGGGGATCTTGCCCCGGGAAATTTTATAAGTAGTGAGTTTTAAGTTTTTTTTAACATTTTAGAAGAGTCATAAGATCAACATTAGAGCCCTGATAAGTCGAATGTCGATATCTGGACACTACGGGGAAAATCGACAAGCCTGACACATTTTTTCTTCACGCCCATAACGAAATTTTGAGGGGGCACGGGCCCCCTCAGGCCCCATGGAATCGGCGTCACTGTACAACTGTGTGCCTTGCCTGTTGGGGTCTTAAGTGCTAGCGTAGCCAGTCATTACTGAGTGACGCCGGGTTTCTCTCTACCCTTCCTTTCTTCATTTCGCAAATTACCTAAGCTGTCGGTTGAGTCCTTAAAATGCCATACCATACATTAATTTTGAAGGCTTTCATTCTCCGTGAGGATGCTTAATATTGGAATTTAGAAATAGAGGAGAATAATGGATAAATTTTGTCCGTGACAATCGTCTTGCACAGGCAAATGGTCCCATCAAAATACGAGATGCATTACCGTTATGCGTTAGCAACATGCTCCTCCATGTACACATGAACACTTGTGAATCAATGATTGATAAGTCGAGATGATGAAAAAAGTCGGGAATGCACCGGTGTTATTCCGCGAACTTGCGGCCATCCCGTGCTTGATTAACAGGACGCATTCATTCCGATAAAAATTTGAAGGTCGATCAAAACGCTCAATGAGGCAACAAACACACAGGAAATTTCACGGGCTGGTAGCGAACCAATAGGCGTCGTTGTACGTTCAGGCCGGCGCCGCCTGTTGGAACGTTTTATTCGGCAACGTTTGCACTTCACCGGGTGCGCTCAGCTGTGCGAATTTCATGGGCGAATTATCGCGGTGCGGCACGAGTCTCCAGGGGGGTGCGGCATGATTCGGATATGCATCGGACAGCTCGTCGGGGTTTTTATTTTTTCAGCGGCGGCCATCACGTTTCATTTGATAAGCCCGATTGTCGATAGGAACGCCGCCGTTGTGTGCGGTGGCGAAAGGAGATTTGCGGTCTCGCATTGTTGACACACTGCGCGTTTAACCATTCTCATCCGAGTAAGGTTTTCAATAAACAAACGAAAGTGGAAGTGACTGTTTTTCAATCGAGATTCCACTGCGGCTACTGAATGAATCCCTGTTAACCGAAACATCGATTTTTTTCCGCAGCACCCTAAATTATTTTTTTGATACTATTTTCGGGAGGAAGAAGAGGACAAAATAAAAAAAATTGGGAAGATAAAAAAGCATGATGTATATAATACATATTTTTTCAAATTCTACCAGCAAACAGAGAGCGTTATACATCTTTTTCACGTCTATAGTAAAACGTAAGTAAACGTACGTAAGTAAACGTACAAGTCTACGTAAAACCACCCCGCATTCCGTATCCCTAGGCATATGGTTGACTGCAGTGACGTTTTCTCCCGTGATATAGAACCCCCTTACAATACTCTTATTAAAACCTCATTATCAACCCAACCTTACTTTAAAGCCCAGATCATAACAATTAAACTTTACGAAACATAATTTATTATGACCGAGACTATTAAGTGAACTGCGCCTCCCATCTCTGCTCCTCAGACCGTATATTGATCATGTAAATGATTAAAGAGACCTCTTGATAGTTTAAATGAGGATTCAAACATTACTCCCGATTCCCTTACTGGATACACAAAAGAGAAAGTCGAACGGTGATCATGTGTATTCTTGACATTAGGGATGGTCGGAACCAGGATTTTTTTCTGATCCGGATTCAGATCGGATCCTTGATTTTCGGAGCCGGATCTTTCGGATCGAATATTATCGGATACAAATGCAATTTCAAGTTCCTGCTATTAAACGAAGTAATTATTAAAATTTATTCTGGGTACATACAATCAAAGGAATGCTTTTTAGATTTTCATACACATTTTTATAATTTTATAAATTAAAAATCATTTTATAGGCTTTCAAGTTGTTTTGTAAAAACGCCTTTACATGCTCAGGACCTAAGCTCTTACGCTTGGGTTTGGAAATGAAAATAGGAAAAATCTTCCGATAAACCACTGACCGGCGGCATAGCGAGAGGGAGTCCGGGGTTCCGAACCCCCTAAATATAAAAACACAATTATTCCCTTCATAAAAGGAAACAAAATATTGCATTCAATGAAGCTATTATTTAAAATTTCGGATCGAGATCCAACGTCTTCTGCGACTTTGGATCCAATGTATCGAATGAAGGACATTATCAGCGGATATTTGGATTCGAGGTATCCGTTCCGACCATTCCTACTTGTCATATAAGGTTTAATTTTTTCCAACTATGGCGTTTCTTTAATTCTTCTGCGTGTACCAGTGATAAAAATTATCATCCTTACAAAAACCACGAACATTTAATATTTATTAGTAACTTTACTGGACCGTTGTGGTCTAGTGGGCAGAGCGTTTGACTGCTTATCGAACTGTGCCGGGTTCGAACACCGGATGAAGCCTTCAGACACCACCAAACCAAATCCTCAAAGTGCGAGATGGCCCCAGGAAAGGAACTGGCTCTTATAACCTGGCAATATGCAAATATCAGTTATGTGGCTTAGTTCAAGGTGAGCTCTACCCTCAATTTAATCACCAGCCTTCGGGATGAATCATTGTCTGAGAGAAAGCATCTCTATTAACTCTTTTAAACTGTTTTACATCGCATAATATCTGAAAAATGAAAGAAAATTAAACCACGTAATTCATGCATCGGATAATTTCAATGCCAGAGGGAATATTAACGAGGATCATATCACTTCCAAGTGCACAGTAAATAAACATTTAAAAACGTATGGTACGTTTTCACACAATTTAATTAAGACAAAATTAAAAGAAGACACAATAATAATGATATAATTTTATTAAAATAATACTATTACTATTTTAATAAAATTATATTAATTAATTAATTATTATTAATTTTATTTTAAGCTTACATAAATTGTGTGAAAAAATACCATACCTTGTTAATTGTTTACAATGAATTTTTACAAAGTTAAGCATGAAAAAATCGAGTTTACACAATAATGAGTTAAATAAACACTCGAAAACTGTAATGTTGCCTCGCATACCTGCTGAGTAAGGGGCAAAAAATTTATGTGTGGTACATCTTTCGAAATTAATGAAAATAATCCCAAAAGTATATGGCCAATACCGAAACTAACATTTTCTCTCGATTTTGGCGTACATTAGATTTTAATTTCCAATCTGTCAAATATGATTAAATTTAAAATGAAGTGAAAGGATCACATAATAATTTAATCTACTTCGTTGGTTCTCATTAGTTAAGCGACGTTATTTATCATTATTTATATTAATTATGAACAATTGTCTGTAAATTTCTCATCTTTGTTGTGTATAGCAATTACTTTTTTAGAAGTACACAATGAAAAAAATGACTAACTTGCCATTTTTTTTACTGGAACCAGGGAAAACATTATGATAAACAAAACCAATGTATTAGCAGGATTCGTACAATATCACGGTAGCAGTTTGGATATGATCCTGGGCAAAGAGCCTAATAAATTAACAAAATATAAAAGAATTTACCCTAGATGTAAATATATTCAATGGAATCTGGTGTTTAATGTTTTCGATTTATTAGGTCTAACATTTGTTTCAACTTGGCACCCCTTGCAGCGCCTTAGAAGATATGCTTATACATCCTCAATTGTCTTCGATTAACATGAATATTAAATTTGTATCTCAATTTAAGTGCTAAAATATTAGCAGACGAATTTTACGCCATAAAACTTATTTACTAGGTCAGATTTATATGCATATAACTTTTCATAGGCATTACTTAAATGGACATAAAACCTACCATATAAATCATTCGTCTAAACATTTTAGTGCCTGACTCTCAAAAAGGTATATCAGCGAAATTAGAAAGTATTAATAAATTGCATTAATAAATATTGATAATAATTATACAATTCATACAAATAAATTGATAGCAAAAACGGGAACGTTAAGGGTAAGGTATATTTTTTAATTCTATAGATCGTTCATCGCGACAGTTCACTGGGACAGAATATAAATCAGCGAAATCAGTATTATTGTGACGCGTAATGGAAGAAAAAAATATACGACACAGCGGTGAAGACCGTTTGTTGAAGAAATAAGCACATACGTCGTCGCAGATGGATAATTCACGGATATAAGCGAATCTGTGCCTTCATTTCTCAATCAGACTTAAGCTTTTACGCTCCTCGCACCCATCGTAAACCTTATGGCTGTGGAAATAAATTTGCCACCCCCTCCCTTAAAAACTCGACCTCGACAATTCATTCCTATGGGACGAAAAAAAGAGAATCTCTTTAAGGCCATTAATTACTCCACCGTGTCCATTATAGCTTGTCGCCCGGTGGTGCCCAACCAGCAAGGCCATACCAATTGCCGAATCCATATCGATTCGAAAGATGGCTGTTTTAACGACGCAATAGAACCGTTTTTATTTGGGTCGTGATTCTCCCGAACATGTTGGCAGCTTTTAAAAATTTTCAACAAAAAAAAGAACTTCAAATCTATATTTTTTTCCGTATCGTTCACATCACCATACTGGTGGCTTCCTGCTGCTCTATTCAACACATTCCGGTGTCCCCAGTATCGTTCCGCAAAACACGTATAAAACCCTGAAGATATCAGTGGACGCATAGAACAAACTCGATACATTCCGCGCAACGATTCACCGCATCAAGTTAGTCTCGCCATGGCCCGACAATCCGCGTTATAACCCAACTCATCCCAGTCAGAATCATAAATTTCGGGCCGGTCAAATCGACGATGTAACATTCTCCTCGTCTGTTTTTTTTTTATTTTCCTCCGAACGGGTTAAAAACATCACGAAGTAAGGCATAAATCCTTCGAGCCTCACAACGCTCACAGTTTTCAGAGAGCGAACACATGGACGTAAAAAAATGACCACGCCGTGCTTCAGAGGGTAAACCAAATGTGGTGGTGTAAAAAAAGAGGTTTAGCCCCACACAGCTTGTAAAGCAGAGAATGTATCTGACGCATAAGCTAAGACATGACATACGAATATTAGCATAGACTTTACATCATGTAATTTAGGTATTGACTTCTTCACTGATGGGAAACAAAACTGTTTTCTTACGTAAGATCGTTGTTTTCTTAATTTTTTACTAGTATTTCACATTTTTACTGCAGTATTTAGTTATTCAATTAAATGCACAGTTATTCAATTAAGCAAGCCAAGAAAAATAGCATAATTTACTTGATTTCACCTTTCAGTGGAGAATGCTATTAGCTGTTATAGGGGATGAACAAAAAACAAAATTATATAATTTAAAAATTTACCAATGTGTGATTTATCGCCTAAAATGAATAAGATCAGGATGACTAACATTCATTTCAAATGTAAAACCGGTAAAATATGTATAAATAATATCACAATAATGAAAAATTTTATTCAAATATGTATATGCGATATAGGTCAACAATGGCTAGCGCGTGAAGTGAAGGAAACTTAAAACATAGCTTGAGGCATAAACCAAGATTATTAACACCTCTTTTGCTTAGAAAAGGAAAATGCCGACGCCAGGTACCGTTCCTTACTTACACATCCCACAAAGCGCAAATTTCTTAGCTGCCGATAGCATCCTACAAATACTCAGTCAATTATTTCTAACCCTGGATATTTAAACGTTAAAAGTTTTATTATAATTTATTTTTTCCTCACTTAATCAATAAATTAATATATAGTTTGCAAGCGTCGGTCACCACCTCATAAATCCATAACTACTTACTCAATTGTCAATAAGCCTGGATATTTGAAACGTAAAAAAAATATTATAATATGTATATTACCCAATTTTGAAGCAAATGTATTGCTGAACGCTATATATATATTATAATGATATATACAGTGAATACATATATACCAAAATGGAGCGGCCGGTCGGGTAGCAAAGATCGCACTTACATTTAGGAATATTTATAATTTTGTTCCTACATTTCGTAATTATATTTAAGAACGGTTAACCGAACACATCAACACATTGTTTTCTTGTTTTCTGTGTCTTGCTTAGTAAACTGTTGTTCATATCACCCACATATTCCGAAATAACATAGCATACATTTAATAATCCCTTATATGTTTTCACTAAAACACCTTAAAGCCATACTTTTTGAATTTGAATATTTTTATTATGCTCCAGGTAAAATCTATGAGAGCAAAAAAAAGAAAATACTGGAAATATTCTACTCTTAATAAAAGGCATTCTGACTAAAATATGGCATTATGGAGATTATTGCTAGGCTAACCAGGAATAGATATTTATACAAAAAATGTAAAATATTCAATACTAATAACACAAAAATATAAGTTTTAACTTTGACAGTAATGAACACATACATGCATATGCACATTTATGTAGAGAGTTTTGATAACATCACAACTTTAAGATGATAACTTCAATGAGTTGAGGAGACTGAATTAAGCCCCAGACTTCAAATAGGAGTACAGCCTTCTTTGCTCTAATGGTCAGCCTTCTTTGGTTTGGTTTGGTCAGCCGTCTTTTGACCTAATTTTTAAAACTAAGACATTGGGGAAGACTAAATAAGAATAATATGCAGCGAGTAACACGTCCCCGAAATGACGCAGCCGGTCGGGATGCGTTGCCTCCTCTAAATGATGTATTTTGCTCTCCGCTGCTCCAACACGCCTTCCTCTCGGCTAGTCAATCAGGGAACTTGTGAGTGATTTTATTGCAGCGCATTGGACCGTTGATACGTGATCAAAACGCGTTTCGATGGCAACTTCATGAGTGGCGTTAAAACCGGCTAACAATATCTCCTTTGATATACGTATGCATGGAGGCGAACTAGAGCGATATAACCTGGAATAAAATCCGCTTCGGATCCGACAACACACCATTGGCTACCCCCTCCCTGCTACAATTTCTACCTGCCTGGCTGCTTGGTCAATTTTTGCTCGGTACGATGTGTGACCCGGAACATGCTAGCGCTCTAGAAGCTAGCGTGACCTGGCGTCAAAATTCTAGCACACTTAAGCAGCCAATCATGCCGCCTCCCACGTCCTTCTACTAGCCGCATGTGCCATCAGGCATTTTCGCTAAATCCCCCGTATCCTCGAGGAAAATATGAAAAAAAAGAAGCGCAGTTTTACATCGTAACACCCTCTTCCCTGCAGGCTTGTACAACTACACATCCAAGGTGCTCTTTGCCACCATGTCGTCGTGGCTACTCAGGCAAAAAATGAAGTCTCCTATTTTTCCCGATTTCCCGAGTGTATTTAAGTTTTTTTTTAACATTTTATCCCGCTACGTGCTCTTGTGCGTTCATTGAGCTAAATTTCAATTCTGAATTACGGTAAAACGCCCAATCAGTATGGAAATATCTCCCAGATAAGCCAATAACTTTTGTTTATTAAAAAATCGACCACTAAATACTAATCTTAATACTGATGTCAGCTACTCTTGTACATGATTGGAATGTATACTGAGGTTCGAGTTGATGAGGTCGCTTATTTTTCAGGCGTCCTACACCGTGCTCTAGTTATAGTCCCGATGATAGCATGGTTTATTTGCAGACGTTCCCCGTTCCCTATTTTAATAATTTATGACGCGTAATTCAAGTCAAAAATTCCGTCTGTCGGATGGGACGTCAAACGGTGATCCCCGTGACCACTTTCGGAGCGGGCTAATGACCACACAGGGTTTCTCTCCGCCCTTCATTCTGTATCATTATGTCATGGCGCAAATGGCCTTAGGTGGATTGGTCAATGTTACTAGCTTATAAAATTTTCCTTTCTTAAAAAGAACAGAAGAAGTGATTTCTGGGCTTCCTCCTTATTTTTCCTGTCTACTTGAATATCCCGGTTTCTCCTCATGATTTTTTAATTCCCGATTTCTTTCCCGTTTTCCCCAAAATTCCCGGTTGTGTGCCACCTTGAATTTTATCGACTGGCCTCCGCCTGTATTACGTGGGACCAATTTATCTTCCGACATACATCACATTCCCCCATTAAACATCTTGTCCCTAGCTACACCTAGAAAAATAACATGATCCGAAAAAGGATAAAATACAAGATCAGCGTCCCTTCCAAACTCCACCATATCCCCGTCGCCTGTTCACGTCGGCCTCCCTACCGCGTTGATGAGTATCCCCGTGATATCAGCGTCAAAACCGATCCGTTTACGAGAGTTGCTACGGAAGCTGTTACGCAAGCTTCCCATCTATGCATCCATATCCGTCCCAAAAATAATGAGAGGAAATAGAACAACTGCATCCTGTGGTGCTAAAAAGTTTATATTAAGAAAGGGTGTTCTCTCATTTGATTATCTCCAGATTAAGTTCAACAGATTAAGGCTTCAATTGTTGGAAGTTAGACATATTTAAATAAATAAAAGATCGTAGCACTTTCCCACAAGATTTACCCCGCCTCTCCCTTAATCGTATCATTTTTCCACAAGAGTTATCTTGTGGAAAAGTGCTACGATCTTTTATTTATTTAAATATATATCCAGATTATTAAGCATGGCTCAGAGTCACGTGGTCCCTAAACCTTCGCCATTTTGATGACGTTATTTTTTTACCTTCAAATCAGGTTATTTTGTGCTCTAAACAAATAAACTTAAAGTTTTATGTATATTTTAAAGTTTTTCATTGAAAATATTTTTTGAATAATTCTTTATACTAGACTTATAGCAAAAAAATTTTATGTAAAGTGCTGGAAAAAATATTTAAAATACCTGCCAAAAATGTGCAATTTTTATTATTATAGTATTATTATCATCATCATCATCTTTTTCTTTAAATTTTCTTCAGTTGTCACTGATTTGTTTTACACTAAAGAGCACGGGTTCTCACCAAGGTACTACTCACCAAGGCTCTTTACTTTTCTAATGCGTTGAGAAATTTTCTCGCGTTATGGCAGATTGAAATTATTACAGCCTTTGCAATTTGATGAACGTTTTTGGATGAAGATTGAGTATTTTGAAACTATTTTGTATATGTTTTGGGGTGATACTGATAGCAGAGATGACAATTGGAGCTAAAAAAACCTGTTCAATACTCCATATCCTTTTTATTTCTATTGGCAATTCTTGGTACTTATTTATTTTTCCTGCTATTGTCTTTTCGATGTAATGGGACAGTGGTATAGCAATATCAGCCATGTAACAAGTTCTACATTTCTCATCAAAAAATATTACATCTGGTCTATTTTTTGGCTGTAGTTTTATTATTATTATACGCCACATTAATTTAGCGCCTCGTAAACATTACGAAAGTTTAGTGATCCAGGGTTAGGCCTCCCCCTTCAAGAGATCATTTGTTTCCATGCTACCAAAAACATATAATATGCTACCAAAAAAATTAAAACGTATGAAATTACATAAAAGTTACTAAATTTAGCTAAGTTACGTTAATGACTCTGGAAAATACTGCTAGTATTTACTGATATCCTTCGATTATTTTTCTTTGTCCACGTTTCCCACCCGGAAGAAAAATTGTGTTTATCTAAGATTAATTTTCTCTGAGTACATTTCGAGGGAAAGTCATCGATAGTAATGATAATGATAGCTGTAGTAATTTTCCATGATATTTTATTTACTCAACCGGTTTCAATATTTTAATGCCATCATTAAGAGCTGTCTAACTGAAGAGAAGATAGCCCGGTATATATATTGCACGGAGGTGTAGCTGGGATAAAATATAGAAGTAGGAATAGGGGGTTTATTTGGGTGACAGAGGCCTGGTTAGGGTCATTGGACAAGGTTTTTAAGGGGAGAGGAGGGACTCTCACCTAATGGAAATGTGAGTTCATCTATAGTAATGATAATGATAGCTGTAGTAATTTTCCACGATACTTTATTTACTCAACCGGTTTCAAAGTTTTCATACCATCATTAAGAGCTGACTAACTGAGAGTAGATAGCCTGGTATATATATTGCACGGAGGTGTATGTGGGGTAAAATATAGAAGTAGGAAGTTTTATGGGTGACAGAGGTCTGGTCAGGGAAATCGGACAAGGTTTTTAAGGGGAGAGGAGGGACTCTCACCTAATGGAAATGTGAGTTCATCTATAGTAATGATAATGATAGCTGTAGTAATTTTCCACGATACTTTATTTACTCAACCGGTTTCAAAGTTTTCATACCATCATTAAGAGCTGTCTAACTGAAGAGTAGACTGCCCGGTGTATATATTGCACGGAGGTGTAGGTGGGGTTAAATATAGAAGTAGGAATGGGGGGTTTATTTGGGTGACAGAGGTCTGGTCAGGGAAATCGGACAAGGTTTTTAAGGGGAGAGGAGGGATTCTCACCTTATGGAAATGTCAGTTCATCGTCCGCATCACCCCATTAACCAGGCTTTCTCCAAAGTACTTAGAATACACTCCCATTTCAAAATTTTCTACAAAAATTCCAATTTTTTAGCTTTGTAAAATACATTTAAAATTTCCTAGTTTAAATCAAGATCTGACATTTTTTTTTAGCTAATTCCGTTTTCCTGTATGTCGATTCAATCAGCTGAAATATATAAGGTTTCATAAGGTAATGCTTGCTGCCTCCAAAGTCGCTAACCCATGGCGATGTACGAGGGTGGTTTGAAAAGTTCTAGGAATGGAATAGAAAAAATGTTCTTACATCACTGAAACTTATTTTATTTTTCAATATAGTCTCTTTGTAGATTACTACATTTGGTCCTACGATGTTCTAGTGCCTTGATCCCATCTAGAAAATGAGATTTCTTTAGGCCTGCAAAATAGTTGTCAACTCCGCCTATCAGTTCTTCATTTGAAGTGAATCATTATAACCACCAAGTCTACCATGAAAAAATTTCAGTTTTGGGAAGAGATGGAAGTTTGACAGAGGCACATCAGGTGAATAAAGCGGAAGTGGCAACAGTTAATACCATAATTATTGTTATTTTGCCATGGCGACAGTACATGTGTACAGGCTCGCCTTGTATTGATGGAAGTCGACTTTCTTCCTTACTAAACCTGGCCTTTTTTCGCGTATATTTTGTTGCCATTAGTCCAAGAGGTTAGCATAGTATTCCCTAGTAATTGTTTGCCTATTGGGGTGACATTCTACAAACAAAGTCCCCTTCACATCCCAGAACACTAATGCCATGACCTTTTCAGTCGAAAGAATTGCCTTTGCTTTCTTTGTTGGTGGATAATCATTATGTTTCCGCAACTTTGGCTGTGTTTTTTTTTCCTGAGGAATAGTGATGCACCCAATTTTCATCTTTGGTCACAAACTGGCGCAAAAAAACTTGTTCGTTTCCCCTAAAACGGGTCAAAAATTGTTCCGATATGTCCATTTTCATTCGTTTTTGATCCAGCGTCAAGAGTCGCGGCACTCATCTTGCAGATAATTTTTTCATTTATAATTTTTCAGTTAAAATATAATACATCCTTTTAGATGGCATATGGCAGGCAAGAGCAGTTTCATTCACTTTCAATCGGCGATCCACCATGACCATATTGTGCACTTATGCAATGATTTCTGGAGTAGTGACACTTCTTGGCCGACTATTGCGCGGACCATTGGCAACAGTTGACTATGAAGGAGCAGAGTCCCCTAGTGTATTCTGGAAATCGGCATGAATGTCCTTTGCTTTCATACCTATTTTTACGAAGTACTTAATCACTGCACGAATCTCGATTTTTTCCATCTTTGCAAATCACTATGCGAGAACAACAAAAAAGCCACGCCACCGCCACAGTTCTTTTCCACGAGCATTGATGTGGGATGTGTTTACAGCGAACAGTCCTATGAATATCACGTGAAAAGCTCGTTGCGCTAGTGCTGACAACTCGTGGTGATTCCGAGAACTTTTCAAACCACCCTCGTAAGTGCCAAAGCTGACAAAAGTCGAATTATGTGAATGAAATGAAGTACAGTTTTTCCATTTACTTACGCTCATAATGAAACACATTATGAATCAATTCCACTCCATCTCGCTTGATTCCTCGAATTTTATACTTACGTTCAGTTTATTCTCCGCTCATAATTAATATACGCTCATGATCCAAAAGTAAGCCATTGGCTATACTCACTATAGCTGATTTTTAGTACAGCTCCCTCAACCCTTTATTGTTCATTATTTTTCGAGCCTATCCCTTTTAATGGGTTCGAATATCCTTCTCAACACTCTGTTCTCAAATGTTAATTGTTGTTTCTGTTGCTACGACCCGAATTCAGAACCATTTAACCGTACTACTTGGAAATTAAGATAAGCTAATCATCAAGTCACAATAAAATAATTCAACAATCGCAGAGAGTGTCACTAATTTATTCGAAAACTTGATGTAGTGACCACTAATGACTACCAGATAAAGCCATGGTGTTTCCACTTGATATTACGCTGACTGACTCTTTCTGGCAATTCCTGTGCGTGCATGAATAAAAATCCGATCACCACCATAATAAACGGACAAAATACAAACGATAGGGATTAAGCTCAATATGATATTTTAGCACATTAAAAATTATGATAATATCAAATACGCCCAAACTATACATTAAATATTCACTCAGGATTGATGGAGAGTTATGTTAGAAAGTAGATTGACTACGAGGAAGGGTCAATAGAATTAGGTAATATCATGATGGAACTTTCGTACCTTCATGTCAACATCATTCTGCGTCTAATAGCACAAACTCTCTCTTTATACTTTGAAATATTCATGACGCTTGAATTATGAATGAATATTAGCCCTTTTTATTCTGACGAAAGAGATGTTTGGGATAAAAGGGGAAGGTTAGAAAGCAGGAGAAAGACATGATAAGGCTTAAAAAAAAAGAGTTGGAAGCGAAATAAAGGGGAACAACCACCCACCTGACGTGGATACAATATATTCCAAAGCACTCGCACACAAACCGGTGTATCAAGGTGGGTAGGAAACAAAAAAGAAACAAATGAAACTCGAAAAAAAGGAGCGAAACGAGACAAGATCGCGTACCGGTGGTTTTCCTCTTTCTTTTTTTTTTATAGGTTAGGCTCGGTGAAGTCGAAATTGGAACGTGCAACGTAAACAAGCGTAAATCTATCCCAGAATTCCACTCCCAAAAGAATAAATAAACCTCCACGTGGATGGACTAGGGGAAATCGAAATGGGCGGCGCGTATCGAGAAATTGAGACGAGGACATTGTTGGAGACAAATGAAGAACGAAGGTTTGACCACCGCAGGAAGATCTCTGGAGTTCAATGCGATATTAATTGTGCATCTAATCGTATCAGGGAATAAATGAGTAACGCGGTTCGTGGGTGAAGGGTAAACGGAGGAAAAAGGTAGGAAGGAATTTTAAACAAATATCCTCACGTATATAATGCTTTTATTTTGACAGAAAAACTCGAAAACAAATATTTTCACATACTGAATCGAAAAAAGTTTTTATTCATAAATATCACTTTAGGTTAAAAACAAAATCAATTCAATCCTTATTTTTAACGTTCTTACATAGATTTTCATCTCTTCGGCCAAATATGGCGCACTTTTTCTGTTACTAACGTGATGATAATTTCTTCCAAAGATGTGCTATAAACTCAAATGTAAGATGAAGAGCTAAGTTATATTTTTAATAATTACTATTATGACACATCTGAAAGTACTCCATTTACTAGGGAAAACTAAATAAATTCCGGCCTTAAATAAAATTTTCCCACTCCTAGCAAAATATAAGAGCTCCCAACGTCTAGTAAAATATCTTCGTAGGAGCCCGTATAAAGATTCGATGCTTACAATGTGATTTTTAGAAAATGCAACGTCGAGAATTTTTACTTGACCTGTCGTTCTCTTGCATTTGCATACCTTATTTATAATTTTAATGTTTTTTTATCTCTTACACTCATTGCAACAATGTTTCCATCTATACATTAAAGCATAGAATACTTGTACAGCATGTTACGTTTGAACAACCAATACTCAACTGCTCAACAATACTCAAAGGGGAAATCCTAACGTACGTTTCACCAGTGAGAACACGATGGAAAAGGATAGCAGTAAGAGACGGAGCTCTGTCCAGGGTTTTACGGCGAAGCGGGTCCAATAGTAGTGGCCTCCGGAGACCCAAGTGAAAACGTAGGAAGAGAGCAGACTGGTTGAACTGCGCATGCGCGGAGAGGGCTGGCTGGACGCCGCAAAATGCCGGGCCAACGCTCCGCATTGTTTCACACCTCCGGCTCCATTGTTGGTCTCTTTATGTCGGATCCGCCGGGCGTAACGCTGGCGAACGATTCGCAAGGTTTAAAACGGTTTGTTCTTGGAGGGATACAGAGAGGGAGTAGGTAGTCGTGCAATGCTTTCGGAGGAGGGAAAATACCATAGCACGGAATGGCGCGTTAATTTTGGATTCCGGGCACAGAGTCGGACGGGGTAATGGAGGTCGCTCTATTACTTATTCGCGGAGTGCATTCGCATTATTTAAGTCGCGCCGCTCAAACATTTAGCAAAGCCCGGGAGGGCGGTCCATCGTTTATGAAATGACCTTGCGAATATTGACGCCGGGGAAAAGGGACTCCATTGACGCCTAAAATCTGGAGCTAAACAAAAAGGAAAGGTGGGAGACTAATGACTTGCATTCCCCTTTATTTGGTTTTATTGCATTTACTATTGTAAAAATCATAGCTAATGTTTTATACAAAACTAAAATTTACAAAGTGTATTTATTTACATTTAAATGTGTTAGCTTGAGTTGTCGCAAGATACTGAAAGAACGATTAATTCTGAATGAACAAAAATGTACTTGCGAAAACAAATGTATTTTTTAATTGTTTTAACATTTATAATGCAGTATGAAGTCAAAGAAACTTAAAAAAAGTTGTAAATGTTGTTTTTTAACGATTTAAATTAAATTATAAATAATCAAAATATCTCTGTCAAATTTCACCATATTTGCCACTTCGTGCCCAGTGGGTCGTTTTCGACTCAGGGCATTACTGCGATCTGAAGTGCTAAGGAATTTTTTAAAAGCATTTTTCTAGTGTTCCTGAGACCATTTGCAACAACTCTTGTGAAAAATTCAATAGCAAATGCGAAAATAAATTTCTGGGCATAAATGGGTTAAACATGTGGGCCGAGAGGGATTCAATTATTTGATCACACCTAAAAAATATTCCCAATCAGGGCTAATAGGATAACATTTCATTATTTCACCCTGTTTGTGGGTTGACCGTTAGATTGTAGGTTGCCGGTGGACTAGTAACCTAGTAGTTTATTTTCCTGAAAATAGTTACCTCAGCGTTGATTAGGCTCTGATATTTTGTCACATATAAAATAATGGTGAACAAATTTCGAAACATTTGTGCACCCACACTTCACAAACGAAAATGAACTATGGAGGAAAAAATCTTCGGAAAATATATCTAATTTTGAGCATTATGAGGAAGTGTAAATAGTGGAGTGTACGTATTTTTGTAACCTAATATTTCGTAATACCTCGTATGATGGGAGACATTATTCTCTCATAATGCTACTATAAACATGAACAAATAATTCATAGAATAATGTAACCCTGATATCAATAACACATACAATGAGATGAAAGTGAGCTGTAAAATGTTATGAATTAAAAAACAGTACGCAGCACATTTTTGTAAGACAGCTATAAAAAGTAAAATTTAAAGTAATGTATCCTTTTATATAAGACGATGTTATTTTCCCTATAGTGAAACTAGAATTTGAAACTTTCATTGTTTAAAGTTCTAATAAAATCTTCAACCATTTTTATAATGACGAAACAAAAGTGCAATGAAGTTATTTCGAGTAAAATTTTCCCAAAAATGTTAAATGACTCTAAATTCAACGTGGACACCAATACTAAATCTACTCTTTGGAATTCAAGCTTTTGCTGGCATTTGAAAAATTAATTAAAGAATAGCCACAGGATCAGAAAGAAACCCAATTGCTGCAAAATTGCATTTTGAGCATATCACAAGGGTTCCTAATTGCGGTAAATACTTCCGCCAGGCAGGCACCTAGTTTTATTTGCATTTCCGGAAACCGAAATTGGTAGAAGATTTGAATCGAGTTTTTTTTTACTTCCTTTTCAGCGGCGGCTCTAAATCCAAGTCTTCTGATGAGCTCCGAAAGGCTTTAAATTGCTCTGGTCGCTGGACAATGTGATGCATTCCATGGCGGTGGCGCTTTCGCTGACTTCAGCACCAATTATTCCCACCCAAAGTACCTTAACCCCCTCTGTCTGACCGTCGAATGCGGCTGAGGCAGCATAATCCCAATCTTGGCGGTGCAGATTCGTATTTCAACGCTAAGCACTGTGTTGCCCGCTCCCACCCCCTCGGACTGCTGTGCAAATTTTCACTTGTTCGTTGAAGTAGGTACATAAAATAATCATTGCTTTAAGCACATTACATGGGAGCCATACCCCGATGGATGGGCAAAACTATAATAATGCCATAGAGTAAGTACAACTTACTCTATGCTAATACTTCATGCATAGTATGTTGAAAAATGTGAAGCTCTAATTGCTGACAGGGGCGCAGCTAGGAATTAAGTTTGGGGGGTTTAGGTGCAACGAATACCGGGGTGTGTGGGGGTATGGAATACCCACCAGGGTAAGCGGTAGGCGAGAGAATACTAAATTGCGAAATTTTAAGATAAACGGTTAAAAAATGGTGAGTTTTATGGCTTTCTGAGGGATGTTTTATTAATTATTTATTACTATTTTATTACTATTCTATTCTATTAGTAATATCAATCCAATGAATTAAAATGGATTAAACTTTAAAATTTCTCTGAGCTCTGGGGGGGGGGATCCCCCAAAACCCCCCCTCGCTGCGTCACTGATTTCTGGCACTAATTATTATAAAAAATAAGGCTACACATGGGCAGTGTAATTCTAATATAATTATACCAATCAGCTTTATCAGCTGAACAAAAGGCCATTTATTATAACTCACGTGATAAAACGTCATTTAAACCATTCGTTTGCTAATAAATGCAGTATGGCTGAGTGCGCACGTTGCATTTTTGCCACGATACTTGTAGGATAACGGAATAAATGTCGAATTGTGTCCATAGGATATCTATATTGTAAATGCAATGGAATTTTTCTTATGAGAAGAGTTTATCTTTAAGATTACTAGTAAATATTTGATTTTATGATGCAGTTTCACAGAAATTAAGCTAGCATAACCTAATATTTTTCGTCAGTCGATGAAGCCTTGACAATATCATAAGAGAATAATAAGGACCCTTCGCCATCAACTTATTTTTACAGTAAAATCTCCAAGAAAACGCTTAAACACATAATACTCACTTCTCCCATTAAAATTAATAAGGAATACGACTATTTTCGAAATATAATGACTGACTATTCTCATAACAATTCTAGCTTATATACGTTTATAATGGAACTCAAGCGATTGATTTTTTCATAATAACAACGGTGTTATGTAAAAGCATTATCAGAATTAACTCTTCCAAATCAAATTCGTAATAGTACTTTCCTTCAAATCAAGTAATTATACCCTCGCAAAAAAGTGAATAAAACTTTGCTGTTAGATAATAAACAACTATTTAGATTTTAAAGAATCACCATCATAGATAGTGAGAAATTACATTCTAGTGCAAAGTACTTTTAGATAAGGTACTCTGAGCTCTGGGGCGGGGGGTTATCCCTCAAAACCCCCCTCGCTGCGTCACTGATTTCTGACACTAATTATTATAAAAAATGCATAGTATGTTGAAAAATGTTAAGCTCTAATTGCTGACAGGGGCGCAGCTAGGAATTAAGTATGGGGGGGTTTAGGTGCAACGAATACCGGGGTGTGTGGCCAATACCATCAATGCCAGAGCCATAATGCCAACAAGAATACTGGAGGATCACTCAATCACTAATGTACCCAAATTTTTCATACCATAACCTTTATTCTTAGCACTTCGAATGGTTCCAGTGTATTTACACATCCTTTAGGGACACCATGTCACTTTTTAGCCTCTCCGTTTATAATCTCCGTCCTATTCAATAGCCTTACGCCACCCTGGAACTAAAGCGTGTATTCCAGTTCGGTAAAACTCTGACTCGGCGCGCTGAATAATTAGAGGTGTTTGTGCAGTATGGGGTCAACCGCTGCATCCACGATCTTCAATATTGGCGTGCCCGTTCTCGCCAGTTACTGGTTGTGCCCACTAACTAACTGTGCAGCGATCGACACCATCATATCTATACAACCTCTTCAACCTTTCGCGAATGTATCCGAACGTCTCATTCTCAAAACAAAGGAGCTCATTACAGCGCGTTGCTTTTGACGAACATAGGTGCATTTGCAATATTAAAGAACTGCTTCTACCACACTACAATCGGTATTGCGTTCAAATATATCTGAATGGAAGCATGAAGGGTGATTCTTAGCATTATATTAATAAAAGTACCAAGAGTAACAATTGTGGTGTAAGGAAATATTTTTGCACTAGTTTTGGAGTGCCCTTCGTCACTACACGTTCGTACTGTTGAAAACATCGATCCAAATAAATTCTGGGAATGTGAAAGGAGAAAAAATTAAAATATTTTGTTTGATCAGGGGAACGGGTTGGTGAGTTTGCTAGAGTGTTGGCTTCCCACCCCTTGGGCTCGGGTTCAAATCCCGGCGGTGGCAGAGACTTTTCGGAGACTGCCCGATCCCTGTTTGAATGTTGTGCGGAGGACATTTCGAGCGCAACACACCATCCGTCGAATAGGACGTTCAGCCGTGGTCCCCTTGGCGCCTTTCTTTAATAGCAGGCTAATTATGACGCCGGGTTTCTCTCCACCCTTCCTTCCATACCCTTCCCTCATGGCTCAAATGACCTCTGCTGTCGGACGTATCCTCCAAATGTCATACCGTACAATTGTCCATGCCACGCTATCATTTTTTAATTTTTAATTGAAATTTAACTCTTAAGCCCGTATGGCGTTTCCCAATTAATTGACCAATGCATTGAATATTGGATTGTGGTCCAACTTACCTACACCAATTTCTAGTCCAATACCATTTTCACAATATTGGACAAAATTAATTGCCCGATTTGTAATTTAGAACAGGTTCTATTGTCTCGCGGCCAATCTCCAATCAGAAGTCAGTTATGTTGACTCCTAGTGGCCAAAACAAGAAGCTCTTCGCAAAGCATCCTGCTTGGCTGTAAAACATTGCATTTGTTCCGAAAATTCGCTTTAAGTTTCTAAAATGTGGACGAAAGAAGTTGTTTCAATACTGATTAAAGCGTACAAATCACACGACTGCTTATGCTACGTAAAATCATCGAAACACAATGGCGTTCTCTAGCGGGACATTAGAACACTACTTCGGCCAATATTGGTGTAAATATAGATACGTGTGCTACTGCACGTAACGCCCAATGTGTTAAACAATATTGCGCGCCTATCTATTGGCCGATAAATTGGAAACTGTCATACGGGCTTTGGGAATAAATGAAAAAAAAATCGCGCATATTAAATTAATCGTATCGTACGATCACGGGTACAATTTCTTCTAAATAATATTATTATTTACAAACATTTTATAAAAATATTATTATGTAGAGTACATTGAAGTATTCTAAGCTCATGAACCAGAATGTATCAGAATTAAAAGAAAAATGTTCTTGTACTATGTAGTTAACTGAAGTCATGCATTCACGCGGAGCAGTGAAGGGTAGACCACCACTTTAAGAAAACTCTGTATCAAAAACATTCAGTTGAAAGGACTTAATATTTTGTCATTTGGACAACAAATGTATCGAAATATTGTTACCAAAAACCCACAACGAAGTTTGGAGAAATGCGGAAGGGAGGGTTACGTGGAGCAAGAAATGTTTGCTGTGATCATATGAACACGCTAGGCGCTAAAGGGTTAATAAAAACAAACCCATTTCTTCCGATATCACGCGACCGTTTTTATTGGGGCTAAATGAATATAGAACGACACCGGTCATTGTTCCATGTCGCATGAGATGAGCGCCTAGGATCGAGTAGGGGCTACATTTCAATGAATCAAAATTATTAAGGACAAAGATTATTTGTACGTGCGTTGCTACGAGCGGATAATTTCCCCGGATATCCCACTCTCCTGGGATGAAATATATCAACGCCATTTTACGGGCTCTCATAATTTACAGGCACAGCATCCCATGGTTTTCCCGTCGTAATGGCCCTCTTTGCCCGGCTTCGAAGTACTAATCCATCTTCTAATGCATAGCTTGCATATCTTAGAACCGGAGCCCCGAAGTAGTAAATACCTGCTAAGGACCCAAGGTTTATGGACCAATGGACGCTTTATGACTGGCAGTCTTGCCTTACGCCTATAATCCCGGATCAGGACTACCGAAGGGTTGCCATGCCTACAAATAACGGTCCAATAAATCACCCGATATAGGAGAAGTGCCATATTCGGATAAATATGCAGGTTTTCAACGGTTCCGCCGGTATAGCGTAGCCTACTTATGTTTCCTATTCATACCTGTGACACCGCATTCACTGATATTTCGAAATTAAATGTTTTCATAAAATTTAAAAGTAATTCCTGAAACATTATTTTGGAAACAAACTATTTCTTCCGCACTCGAAGGCAAAACGTAACCTCTTATCTCGTATTTGAAAAGAAATCAGTAACTCGTACATGTGCATAATAATAATGGTAAAGGTTGCATGAAAATTGGATTCATTCATTACCTGCTATCTATGCGTGTCCCTCAATATATATCTTCGCTCAAAAAGTCTCAACCGTTAAAATTTTCTACCATGAATGCCCGTCGAAGATTAAAATTACTTCAAGCGCTTTTTTTTAGATTCCAACCCCTTACACCTCGTATGTATTCCTCCACAAACACCAATATTAAAGCAAAAATATTACTTCGATTTTTTCAGGTGTAAATTGACGTATAGCAAACTGAGAAACTACTTCTGGCCAAGTAACAGTAAATTAAATATTTTCAGGTGATACGTTGAGGGAGATTGCTACAAATTAATGACATGTCTTTATCCACAGAGCTTTATTCTGCACTACTAGTATCGACATCACTGCATAGCTGATGATAACGATACTATTAGAATCGAATGAATACTATTCCTACTAAACCATAGTTGCTTGTATCATTATTTCTCAATGACTGTACAAATCAAAATTGAAACAATTAAGTTCAATTACGCCACATATTAGACAAGCAATAGGCAGGGAGAGGGAATACGAGATTGCTAACTTATGCTTTCAACTGTCAAGGGGGAAAGATAGCATTGCCTACGCAATACAGGAAGATCTTAATATACACTGAAAAATAGTTGCCGACAATAGCGTTCAGTTAAATAAAGCCTCTCAGTAAATTATTCTACGATATTCAGATCGCGCAGGTAGCCTTAAACGTTACGCGTGCTATTAATAACATAAATATATTCATAAAAAATAATTTTCGAGTAAATGCTGCTTCAGTAATTCACATCACACATGCGAATGGACCCCATGTAACATTTCCAAAGGAAATCTTCAAAAATAGTTATTAATATTTGTACTGGGAATAATGTGTTGAATTGTGTGGTGGAAATTATTAATATCAACTAAACGCGATGTGCAAAAATAAATGCGCTATAATTATTGCAATTTCTTATTTAACTAATAGATATTTGGTTTTGTAACACATCCACGAAAAATCAAGAAATAAACGTACGCAAGTGAACAAGGGGAGGGTTCAGGTAAACGCATATGTATGTTCGGGTAAACGCATAAATAGAAGTAATGATAAGGGGTCAAAGAGACCGAAAATGTGATTTCGTGGAGAGTGAACGCCCCATAATATTCATTAATGGTATGGAACGTGAATCTTCGCATAGCAACAGCAATACTTCCGTCCTAGACCCTCCGAAACAGCATCAAATCCTTTGTTTTATCGTAACCTCGCATGGATTGATGCTTTTATTGAGAGGTTGAGAGCCTTGCTTCGATCTTTAAAAAATAAATGCATGACAATATATATATTCGTAAGAATCCCGATATAATTGCATAGGCCAAAAGCGACAGACTTATTTTGGAAGTATACGTGTGGGAAAGAATGGAAATTTTGTAATTATATCGGTGCAATAAGAGCTAACAAGAGCAAAGTGACCTTTTTGGAAGACCATGACTACGCTGGAAGAACAATTTAACACCCCAGATTGGACTTAAAGAAAGATCAGAAAACACCTGATAATAATGGGAGAAGAAAATGAGTGGATAGAAAATCGAAAGAGCGCTCGAGGAGTTGTTGGATAGGCCAAAAAATCTTCAGAAGTTTGAGTGGCACATTAGGTAAGGTGGGTGCGTTTTTGCTAGTCATGTATTGCAGGGGGCGCTGCAATTTTTGGTTGGAGCTCGCACAACCTGAAAAAGTGTAAGAGCATTATTTTTATTATAAAAATATATTATTCGATTGCCAATAACTGCCCATACGGTGTATTTCAAGGTTCTTGTCGGCGATCGATCACCAATTGCAAAACACCACTGAGGTGTCTCGCGTAGTGTACCCGGCGGAGATTTAATACGAGATTCAGCCTCAGCTGGTAACCTTGTACATGTGTGCCATCATAACAAGGCGTAGTCGAGAATGATTCCTCGTGAAAGCAACGCATGATGTGATTTTGAAACCCGAAGTCCAGGTCAAACACTTCTTGAGAAATGCGAATGTGAGGAGAAATGGCCATAAATCGGATGAATTGACGAAATCCCTATGGAACTCGCGGAAAGAAATTCAATGTCGAAACAGGACGAACAGTCAAAACTCGACCGCTGGAATACAAACGGACCATCTACATGCTAAATCGCACCCGCGTAAAAAGGCGTTTGGCGGCGGGTGTTAGAACACCAGCCGTTAGCACATGAGAACCAAATGCTCAAACGAAATTCCGACTAGGATTTATTGAAGGCCTTTATGGTTCGAGGGAAAAACGAATTCCAAAACCTATCCTTTCGGCAAAACATCACTCATAATTGATCGCTTTTGTCGGACCTGGAAATATAGTGGGGCTCTAATATGATGCTCTCCATGTCGCTTTTAAAGATCTCTATTCCCAATTTCTCAAGCAATCTAATCCTTGCGCGGTGCCTCCTGAGTCCCTTGTGGCTCCGAACAGGATACAGATCGAAGACGGTTGCAGTGGAACACGAAGCCACAGTAGTGGCGATGGACTTCGATAAATCTTGAGTCATCACTGCGGTGGAAAATGTCGATCCCCGACCCATCGGGGAAGTCGTCGCAAAGTTGCCGAGAAAAACAAAACAGAATTTCAACGGGAAAATCGGAGTGAAGATAAGAAACACAAGGCAACTCGTCATCCGCTATTTTTCTCCACCTCCCCTGTCCATTTCTACTTAGAATCCCCTTCTTTTACCTCTAAATAAATAACAGCCATATCGACAAGCAGGGGCAGGATTCAAGATTTCTTTCTAAGGAGGGGGGGCACAAGCAAGGCCGTATCCAGGATTTTGTCCTGGGGGTGCACAAGGATACCTCGTAACACAAAATGAACGCAATGATAATGGGACCGTATTAAAAATCTTGCTTATTTTTTAAGGGACTGGGGGGGCACGTGCCCCTACTCCCCCCCCCCTAGATCCGCCCATGCCGGCAAGTTGTATCATTTCCCATGAATACGTAAGCTCAGTGGATCACAAAAAGTTGGGCCAAATTTCCTAGTGCATCATGTGGCATACAACCGAATTTATAATTTGAAATAAATACCGTTGAGCGAGATATGTCTTATATTTTTATCATGCATGAATCAATTACTTAGCCAAATTTATTTTCGTCTTACTCGCATTGACTGGTAGTGTTATTTTGCATGGTAACGTGTTCGTGTCCTAAGTACTCTCCCTGTTTGTGATCCGACCGCGTGTCGTCCTGCGTGCTTTGACGGTGACCGGCGAACGAGTGCGTGTCTGATTGGTGGCTAGGATGAGTGCTGCATGCCAGGTGTGGATTCACTCCCTGCCACACACCCTTGTGGTGGCTTGCACGCTACATCGTTGATGTAGTTTTGCTCATGAAAATGGAGATTTGATCGAAATGTAAGAGGGGAAAGCATTAACATTTAGTTGAAGAATGAGTTCACCATGAGAGTGAGCGGTCACGATGGTTGGAAATAGAAAGAAACATATTCGTTAAATCCGTTTTCGGGGTCAAAATACGTCTCTCCAATCCTTGCATCCTGTCAAGGCCCTTGAAAAAGCCCACGCTAAAAACAGAATCCAGCTTCAAGCAAGCGAAGACGTATGGGTTCGAAGAGTGAAAAACAGCAACTCAAAAAATCGAACTCATACATTGAAGTTTTGGAATTCACATCATACTATGGACCATTCAACAAAAAACAATATGTCATTGTCAGCACACTACGCCGGGTAATAATGCAAGACATTCAAGAAGCCTGTTTGAATTCGTTAATTGTACAAATAAACTGCAAATGTGAAAAATGATTGAGGCAAAATCAAATCAAAACATTTACTTACTCTAATTTAAGCAAGTAGGATATCTGAAATACGAATATAATTGATATATTTTAGGGTTATGGGAGGGGGTCTTATCCGTTATATCCCCTGACATAGTCACGCCTCTGATTACTATCACAGTTCTTAATATATTACTGGGGAACTGGGTTAAAAGAAAGTGTCAGGAAGACGCGATCACCTCTCGTCACTTAGGTTAAGCTCTAAAGTGGGCCAAAACGAATACCTCTGAAAGAATAAGAGTTGGTAATGATGGTCACTTAAGTCACCGATCAATAAGAGATTATAACAGCAGCGTTAGAACTCACAAATAGATTAGACGACTTTGTAGGGCAGCCTACTAACTTATGCATACCTTGATGCATGTTTCCGAATTTTATTATTATTTCTAACAGCATGAGGTGCTATAATTTTTAAGTATGCGTATTGTTTTTTGGACCGTGTGGTGTGCATGTGGGAGTCCAATTGCATGCTGCATGCTGGTGATTGATCACCCGTTGCCAAACACCCTAGAGGTGGCTCGCAGGGTATTATGTAGATGTAGGAGCCCCTTCCCGAAAAGTGGATTTGCACACGCCTCTAGGTTATAAATAAACATCGAAAACAAGAATTGTTACTAGCAAAACATCAACTAACTAGATGATGTGACTCCAGAGCATTTCCTGAACGTTCGCACGTCTTCCTTCCAATCCACGATCGTCCGACGCCATTTCATCCAAATCCCCTTCTCACATGAATCACTCTTCGCGCGGATAGACGAGATAAGTATATCTTGAAAGGAGTTTTTACGGCAGCGTATGCACAAAAAAGATTCATCGTGCCTTCAATAATGCTCTTGTTATAACACTTATCTTGGCTATATGCGAAAAGATGGGATCGTTCGAGGATGAAGGTGGTCATGTCGCCGTCAATCGCCTGGCCAGGTGGCCGCGAGAAATATTTCCTCGTATGATTATACAGGGTGTCCCATTTATCTTGACCACCCGAAGTATGTGTCAAGCATATGTTCAATAGCCGTCACGGGGACATTAATCAACATGTCTGACTTCCTTGTAGCTTTGTTATTTACCAAGATATGAACAGCGGTATGTCTTTTTAAATGGCACCCTATATTTTTTATTCGGCAATTCAACGGATGATGGTTGACTGAATGACTGGTATGCATTTTACTATGTTTTCATTTGTTCACTGTTAACGTCAGCAAGTGTTGTAGTTTTAATACCCGCGTACCTGCACTAAGCGCTAGTGAGTCAGTTATTTTTCATAACACTGTGTTTATGTTAATGGTCCACTGTGCTACATTTTTGAATAGGTCTTTAAGAGAGGAAATGAATTGCCGGATAAAAAATATAGGGTGCCATTTAAAAATGACATACCGCTGTTCATATCTTTGTGAATAACAAAGCTACAAGGAAAGCAATCATGCTGATTTATGTCCCCCTGACGACTAATGGGCATTTGCTTGACACATTTTTGAATTTACATCTGGACAAAAAGTTATTTCTGGTGGTCACGATAAATGGGACACCCTGTAGATATCAATCACAATAATATTTTCCTATGTCCACCAATGCACTTGTTACAGCACTTACCTTAAGTGAAGTCGAAGGGCCAGGATCGCACGAAGAAGCAGAAGGTCATTTTGGCACCATTATCCGGGCGGCCAGGCTGACGAAAGAAATATTCCCTCGAAGAATTTTTGGCAGCATTCACAATCGATTTTCTCGTTGCCGTATTATTGCCATAGTGAAAGGACTTTTCTCGGCTTAGACCGAAAATGTGAGCTTACGATAGATGACGATAGCTTGCGCGAAATCCTCCCGAAACAAAAGAAGAACGCACTTCGAGGACCGAACTGAGAACACGACGCACGAAGACTGAGAAGAAAGAATTTCCGAGTAAGAACAGAGGAACACCGAAGGCATTTAAGAAACGGGGAGAAAGACAAATCGTATTTCGCGAAACACCTATGGGAGAGTGACCACAGGAGCGATTTTGTTCCGGAAATTCTCCACCTTGAGGAAAAGGGGAGTAGGATGGGCTGCCTGGAGGAGTTGGAGATTAGGAAACACATCAGGAATGGAATTTTAGCAAATGAAAATATTTTTGTCAACTATTCCCCCCTCTTGGAAATTCCCATGAAGTTGAATAACGCTCCAACCCCATTGCAACCCTCCCCTACCTACGCGTTATAGCATCCAAATAAACAACAAAATAACTATAAAAATAACGATTTCTGTACCTGATGTCGCCTCTGCGACGAAACTGGTCGTGCTAAATAAATCGTGTGAAAAAGTACCATAACTACTTATTGTGTACAATGGATTTTCACAAAGTAAAGTCTGAAACAATCGAGTTTACTGTGTAAGAAAGAATTTCCTAGAAATGTTCGTGCCGCCGATTCATCTTCAGCCAATAGGAGAGGCTCATTTGGAAGTTATAGAAGCAAAGCCAATGAAAATCAAAACCAGGGCAGCCAATGCTGGTGGCTCTATCAGAATGAAGTTAATGACGGTTCCCCCACCCACTGACCTTCACCGCGCTTTCGACACGCGCTACCATTCTTTCGTTTTCAATTATTTGAGAACACCCTCGTGACTCATTTAACTGATTGGGCCGGGTCGGTAAAAACTTGGAAAGAAGGAAAATGAGGCATCAAACATCCCATGCATTTAAATCACCAAATGCGACAGGTATACACTGACAATTTTCTTGAGTCAACTGAATCATTTGCGTTGATGTTAAGAATCAAACTTAAACAGCTTAGCAGCGTTACAACTCGCTCAATGTTTTCATCTTCATCGCCCGGCTCTTATTACTTCACTATTCCGAGTTGTCCTTCCCACGTTGGGGAAAATAATTATTATTATAGCATTCTACCGATTAAGGTAGGTTTCCATGGAGTACTAACGAAGTGATCTGGGTGCCTCCCTTTCCTTACAGCACTGCCTTTTTCAATTCACGGTAAGGCCCTTTCAATCTATCTAAAAATCCTATTATTTTCCTTCCCCTCCCTCGTTTCCCTAACATTCTACCCTCTAACACCATTTTCAACATCCCCTCCCCGCTAAGTACTAACTCCAACCATACCTTCTGTCTCCTCTGTATCTCATCTAAAAGCTGCCTCTCCTCACCCACTATGTCCAGCACTTCGTCATTCCTTTTCCTCTCCGTCCATTTCACCCTCTCCATTCTCCTCCATACCCACATCTCGAATGCCTCCAATCTTCTCTCGTCTTCTTTCCTCAGTGTCCACGTTTCCGCACCGTAGAGAGCTACACTCCAAATCAAACTCTTCACTAACCTTTTCTTTAAACTCTTACATAACGATACTCTCAGAAGCTCCTTCCTGTTCATGAACGCCTCCTTTGCTAGTGTAATTCGCTTTCTGATGTCCTTGCTACTGTGTCCGTTTTCCTCTAATGTGCTGCCCAAATAGTTCAATTGCTCAACATGCTCCTGGGGAAAATAATAAACATTCTTAAAGTTATTCGAACGATTACGTGTGCCTAGAAATATGTATTCGCTCTTTAGCTAATGATCGTCGTTTTTCAAGTTTTTAATCGATTTATTAAATCATCACTGGTCAACAATCCTAAGATTAGTTTGACGCCACTCTCCACTAAATTCTCCTATCAGCTAATCCTTTTACTCCCACGTTTTTTTCTCTTTCATATATTCTGTTCTATATATTTCGGTCGAGGTCTTCCTTTTTCGTTCCTGCCTTCCACTTGTCCCTCGACGATTGTTTTTATCAAGCCATCATATCTCAAGATTATTAAAATTATTAAAAGAAATTAAATGATTCAAATTTGCAGTTCTTTTGGAAACTTTACAGATGCAGCAGAAGTATTCATTTATATTCCTCTTTATTTTATTCATATCACAAATTTAAGGATTTATTTTTAAGATCATTGACCATAGTGACAGTATTAGTGCCAACATAGATTTTTAACTTCTATTTTTTTAATTGGCAGATATTGGCTTCAATACGTCGATGATTGCGGAACTGTGCCTGCTAAAAAAAAGGCATTCAAATGCAAGATATAACAGATAACTTCAGCCTTTACTTTGTGAAACCTCCAAAATGTGAAATGAAAATTGGAAATAAAGAAATAAAAATTTGTAAGGTTCATCATTATCACTGGTCAACAATCCTAGGATCGGTATGAGCAGCTCTCCACTCAATTCTCCTATCAGCTAATCTTTTCACACCTACGTATTTCTTCTCTTTCACATCCTTCTTTACTTGTTCCATATATTTTATTCGAGGTCTCCCTTTTCCGTTCTTGCCATTCACTTGTCCCTCGACGCTTGTCTTCATCAGGCCATCATGTCTCAAGATGTGGCCTATAAGGTTGTTCCGTCTTCTTGTTCATGTTTTCATAGGCTTCTCCTCTCTCCTATTCTTCTTAGGACTTCCTCTTAACTCGATTAATCCATTTCATCCTCATCATTCTTCTGTAGCACCGCATTTCGAAGGCCTGTATTTGTGCTCTTTCCGCTGCTGTCATTGTCCATGCCTCACCTCAGTTTAGAAGCATACTGTAAATGTAGGTTCTTGTACATTGTTTCTTTACTGCCACATTTAAGTTTCCCGCTGTAAGCAGGTCTCTCTTTTGGGGGAATGTTCTCTTCGCCTGGGCTATTCTACTTATTATTTATTTCTTGCTCCTCCCTCCACTAGTTATCTTGCTTACTTATTAAATATTAACTCATAATGTGCCCATTTGCTAAAAAAGGTCCTGATGTGCAAATGTGTATGTCAGTGAGAACCTGATCGAAATGACAGCTAACAAACGATGCGTGAACAATTTAGTAAGCTATCGCGGGTAACGGAGGACTGCTCATCTTTTTGATAGTGTCTATAATATTTTGTTCCATATGTATTAAAATTGTTATGGCTATTAACCGATTATTAGCAAAATAACAAAATTTCCTCCGCATTCATTAAGAATTGATTTTATTTTAAGGTAGCATAACATAGATATTAACCCCCTAACACGATCATTGGGGAAAAACCTCAAAATTTCCTATTTCTGAAGAGCAAGATCTCAGGGATTTTCTATCGCATAGACTTCACATCGGTTTCTGTAGAGTGAAAAACTTATTTCTTCATGTAGGTATATTTAAATTGCGAAAGATTCCATAAATCGCATAGTCCTTACGTATTAGACGAAAATACAAGTGCTAACGCCAAAATATTTCTTGTCACGTTTCTTTTTTTGCATTCTGCATCTATAAGGTTCACAAGTTTTGTTTAGAGAAAATTTGAATAATACTTACCGCTTTCCGATCAAACAACAAACAAAAATATCACAACTAAATGGACTGATGCATTTGGTTTCCAATTTTAAATTTCTATTGACTCAAATGGGGGACTTATGAGGATGAACACTGAAATCACATACCTCTGAAGATGATCTGAACCTTCTGCCTCGTCATCAAATCCTTAACTTTATGGGCAAAATGAAGGTCTGCGGAGGGACAGTATGGTGCAATGTGGACCTTTGTAACCCCATCCCGACGCTACCGTTGAGATTCCCTATGATGTAGACGAACTCTAACAAGCTGTAAGGTGACGATTTGTTGGATGTTTCTATCACAAGATCAGTTTTTGATCAGGTGTACATTCATGAAAAATGGCAACACACTATGGGAATGTTCAAATTCTCACAGAGTTCGAATCGCGGTCAAAGCGAGATGACTCAGCTATCAATTTCATTAGACCCTCATAATGCGGCCGATTAAATAGCCCATTCTTCTACGCACACTTTCAAAAGAATTCTCTCCTACTCTTCTTAGAACTTCTGCACTACTCACACGATCTATCATTCTCATCCAGGGAAAACCCAATTGTTACCGACTTACAAAAAAACATTGGGGGGCCCAAACCGGGGATCTTGCCCCGAGAAATTTTATAAGTAGTGATTTGAAAGTTTTTTAAGCATTTTAGAAGAGTCATATGATCAACATTATAACCCTGATAACTCGAATCTCGATATCTGGACACTCCGGGGAAAATCGACAAGCCTAACACATTTTTCCTCACGCCCATAATGAATTTTTGTGGGGGCTCGGGCCCCCTAAGGCCCCATGAAGTCGGCGCCAATGTTCTCCTCTAGAATCCCATTTCGAAAGCTTTCAAGCTTTATTTCTCAGCTACTGTCATCTTCCATCCATAACTGCTTCAAAGAATCATGCTCCAAATTTAAATCATAACACATTGGATCCTTGTGAAATCTTCTCAAGTTTTCCACCGGGTGAGTATTTGTAGGGCAACGTTTCGATAGCCGGCCACGGTGGGGGCGGGATAAAGTCCTCGCCTGCCATACAGGAGACCGCGGGTTCGAGTCCCGCCTGGGTAAGTTACCCCTATCCAGAGCATGGCTTTAAGTGTACGTTGAATTGTTGATAATTGCGATGTAAAAGGCCGTTTAAAGCTGTTTTCGGTGGTATGGAAATAAATAAATAGCTACCTCTGCCATCATCCTGAGGGCGTGCCTTACCTCTGCCGTCGTCCTCGCGTCCTGCGGATGATAGTAGAGGCAGCCGTCGAAACGTCAGCTTACAAGCAAATCACCCGGTGTAAAACCCCTGAAGATTTTACCAGGATCATACGCGGGGAAAAAACAAAATCATACATTGGATCCTGACTTCAACGCTAATATTTTCAGCTGCATGGAAACTCTACGCCACTTTTTGATGATTGCCCTCTTCGCTTTTGCTATTCTACTGACTTACTTTACTATATACTTTATTACTTTATTTCTTCTTGCTTCGTCCATAGCTGGTCTCTCGGCTACCCCAGTAGCAGACCTCCTTCACCTCCTCTAGCTTATGATTTCCATAGTTCCTGATATCAAGCAAATAATAACTTGTGACGAATATTTCTCGGGTTTTCAGCCAGGTTAACGCTTTTATGTAATCCGACGTTTCGGGAGACGACTTGTCTCCCGTCCTCAAGGCTGTGTTACTTTATGGAAGTCCAATGTCACATTTGAAACTGGACTTCCATAAAGTAACACAGCCTTGAGGATGGGAGACAAGTCGTCTCCCGAAACGTCAACTTACATAAAAGCGTTAACCTGGCAGAAAACCCGAGAAATATTCGTCGCAAGTATTCACCAGGAAAATTAAATTCGTATATTAAATAATAACTTCATTCAGCCACAGGAGATCCAAAAGAGAATTTTATTGAAAAAATTTTCTTGATGCAAGGGATACAGCTACACTCGTGATTTTAAAATTAATAAAATCGCCATAGGAGCCGCATAATGTTTTGAAGTTGGTGGAGTTCTGGTCAGTTAAAAAGTTCGAGGAAAACGGCTCACTGATGGAATGAATTGCTCTAGAGAGTGTAAACAACTCGAGAATCACGCAACGGATCGAAACTTGAAAACAATGCAGTCTCTTCATTTTCAAAACTTTATCACCAACGACAGTTATCAATGGTAAATCAATTTATCTTCATTTTCGCTTTTGGCCTATTATCTTTAATTTTTATTCAACATACTGATCCAGTATTTCTCTCAGTATAGACAACCGTATTTCTCATTTTGCCTTCGCTCTGATAAATATGAGACTAAGACTTCCCATAGCCCACTTTTGTGATCGCGAACCCTTAGAAAGTTTTGTCGCTGGCGGAATTTTCCATTCAAATCCCTTTCACGAGCTCACCCCGAGGCTAATTAGTTTCCTCGATCACTCAAATGCGGGATGATATTCTTGGTTTCGATTTCCGACATAAAATGTTTCCTGATATTTTTACAACTATGTAATCCTTCACTCGGACTCGAAATCACAAACAATTGGTAAAAGAGCTTTCATAAATGAACTTATATTGGAAGATATTGTGCAAATTTTGTGACGGCACTGTCGGTATGCGAGGGAATCAAGTCCCATTCTGATCCTATGGTAATCTTTTGCCATAATTTGACGAGGAAATACCAAGCACATAGCATCGTTTTTCTAACATGGAGGCGGAGGTGGACTCTCTGGGAATTGTTGGACCTTGCCGGTTTGTTATATTAAATGCTTCCCATGAAGAAAGGGTGGAAAGGAAAAATTGGGGGAATTTTCGTGAGGAGAGTTAAATGGAAAGTTTCTAAGGCTTTATATTTAAATTGTTCGACGCGCCCTCATCCGGATGAACAACGCGATCGCATTCGGTGTATGCAATGTGTGGATTATCTGTTTCCGACTTAAGCGTCTGCATATTACCTAGCAAGGCGTGTGGTGGGGGCGGTTAGGACGCCAGCCGTTTACTTATAAAAAGGAAATGCTCCAACGAATGTTGAACCTAGCATTTATTGTTGAACCTAGCCATAACAATGGGAAAAAATTCTATAAAACATGTTTCATGAATAGTATTAGTCATCGAGTATTAGTCATCGCGTTTTCGCGCGCTTGAATGTTTTCACTTTGCATTTAATCCCGAAAAATAGGTATCGTCATGTAAAAATCTAAAAGCGTGAAAAACGTACTCCAAGATTAATAATCTTTCGATTTAAGCAATAAAAAATAATGGTAAACCACCCTATTACGTAGGAATTGAAAGGTTAGACGATAGGGGAATTGTGTGGTGTGGTACGTCAAACCAATCTTAGCATTGATTCTTGTTGGTGATGCAGATGAACAGGAAACATTTTAGGTTTGAAATCGAAACCCCGCAGTTAAGTGATAGAGAAAACTAATTAGCCTTGGGATGAGCTAGGGAAAGGGATTATTTGTTTTGAAATTTCCACCAGGGTGGGTTTTCCCCAACTTTCCACGGGTTTCAGAGTGCAAAAGTGGAGTGTGGGAAGTTGTTGTGTGTAATTTAACAGAGCGAATTTGAGATGTGAAATACGATTTTCTAGAGTGAGAGAGAGATACTGGATCAGTGTGTGGAATAACCCTTGCGGAAGATAAAAGGTCAGCAATGATTGCTCTCTGCGCAGGAAATCAACAAAACTAATCACGGAAGCCATTAATATCAATTTCAACCGCCTTACTCTTTCGTTGCAAATAATTGAGAAGCCAAGTTCACGAGCGGTTAACAAAAAAAGTCATAACATTCCCTCTCTCCCTCTTTTAATTTCACAGCCGTGCTGATCTCCCCCCTCGACCGTATCCGCGCAACGAACGAAAGAATAACTTTACATCGGGCCGAATTAAAAATGCAATATTCTATTTTGGGAATCAGTTCAGCTCCGCACGCGTTACTCGCATATTTATATCGACGTCAATTTTCGCCACATTTCCTTCGTGATGGGATTTCAAGTTGCACACGCAGTCGTGAATACGCACTGCAGCATATGCTTCAAATTTAAGCGCTTTCAATAAATTTCCTCGATTATATCTGCCATAAATATCAGGTGGCAGACAAAAACGTGTCTTCAGTTACATATATCCTCAAATAAAATTGAATATTCAAGGTGATTACTTACAATTTCCCGGAAAGTTTTTGATGTGGGGATGAACAAATGTAATAATAATAATATAACTTTATTCCATTTACATTCAAATATATTACATTAGAAAACACTTAAATAATTGTGGAATATATAGGTACCCCTTATTGAATAGTTTTGGGGCTACCAGCTTACACTTTTTGTACAGGTCTGGTGCTAACATACATGAAAAGTAAATTTATTTCTTTGCATTCAGTGATGAATACAATTTTACTTAACCTCTTGACAGGCGGCAAAAGAATATTTAACATTTCAAAACTTTTCGCTATGTAGGCAGTATTTTGGTCCACAGACAGCAGCTACTGGGTAAAAGTTGAATGAATTTAAGAAAGTATTGAGTCAATCGCCGATAGCTCGCAAAGATAACCAAACAGACGTAGGTTAAGATAAGGCAGGATGAGTATATACTTATCATGTGACTTAAGAGTCCTCCAATCGTCGCCACATGTTCCGAAGACCAAAATCCCAATGCACCTTGCCAAAATCACATCAATCTTACACTCTATGATATAAATTCTGCTATTTGTAAAATGAAGTCCGACTAGTACACGTGTGGCTAACGGATATTTAACATAAATTAGGCTGGGAGCCGCAAGGTAGGTGCAAGCTTGAATTAACGAGAAACAGATATCCTTTAGAGCCAAGTGGAGCACATAATCTAAGAATCACAATATATTTCTAGGTCTGAAAAAAACGATAAAGGGAGACATTTAGCCAAACGGATAGCTCACTGATCAAAAGTAAAATACCAATGCATTGTAAAGGAGAAACTCTCATTACCGTAATTACGAAAACAAATGAGTAGGACGAGGCCTATTGAGTGAAAAAATATGACAACCCTTGGGGAGGGACGAGTGACAGAAAAACAAAGAGGGCTATAGAAATTCGACCTCGCAAAAAAACGCTTCGTGCGACAAAACTGCGACTGCAATTAATCACTACAACCATGCCATTTCGGTAATAACCAGTGATGACTATGACTCTCAGAATAATATTTGCGAAGTTAAAGTGTAGTGAAATCAATATAAGGCTTGGCGATCCATGAGAATGATCTGGCCACGGTGGCGGTAGGTTAGAGTCCTTGCCTGTCACTCAAGAGGTCGCGGGTTTGAAGCCCACATCGGTATGTTGCCCCTACACATGGCATGGATGTTCGTGTACATGCTAATTAAAAAACCCTGATGTTAAAGGCCGATGGCGGTGTTTTTGGTGGTACAGGAATAAATAAATAAAATAAATAAACGAATTTGCTCTAAAGGCAACCCGCATGCCACCCTAATGCCTGTTTACTTGTGGCATCATTTCACATTTTGCCTTTTGAAAGTCAAATATGCGATAAATTACGGAATTTTCCATATGATGTTTCTTTTGACTTTGTCTCTTTGACCTATTAGAAGGTAATAATGCCAAAAATGCTGCCTAGATATCGTAAAATTCAAAATACACATGAATTTTGGCGTAGAATGTGTATTTGGTATATTCCGAGTAAAAAAATATTTGGTTCGTAAACCTATCGTTTAAGTGAAGATTCAACTACCCTGAAACATCATGATATCTCTACGCAACCAATTTAGGGAATTTTACCAAATCTTGTTACGAAGAAATGGATTTGGGAGACAAATACAGTGTGGATTCAGTTTTTATGAATAAGGAATGATAAATAGCAAAATACCCAAATGGTATGAATGAATGGTAAAAATACCCAAATACTCGCCCTTTTCACCACTCGCGTTAGCGATACAGTATATTTCCATTCGACAGAGTACAAAATCCCAGGAGGACGGGAAATTAAACCGAACGTAACTTTCTTGCTCAGTCCAAACGCTCTAAGCTCGAGGATTCGAGCGGGAGTAAAAAAAATAAACAGCAGCAAACGAGAGAGAGAGAGAGAGAGAGAGAGAGAGAGAGGCGATCGTTCTTGCGAAGAAACAATTTAACGAAACGCAGGAGGGTTTTGGGGGGACGTGCAATTATGCCTGTTTCGAGATCGGGGATTAAGGACGCCGTGTCGGTCCACGAGAGGGCGGCGCTTTGCATTTGGACGGGATTAGGGCATGAGGGCCTCCTCCTTCGCTGCCTGCCCTCTCCCGCTGTGCAGAGGGACTATGGCGTTGATTCTGTTACACGGGGTTGCGCGGACGACAGCGATAGGGCTTTGGCCTCCTCGGACTGAGATGCAAAAAAAGGAAAACGAATGGAATAGCGAACATGGTGAAACAGAGAGAGATAGATACTCGGAAAAGTGAAGAATATCACACATGCGTATCTGCAATTCAATATTTTAATGGGAGTAATTATTCCCACAGGGAGAATTAGGTGCGAAATTTATAATCAATATGGCCAAAAACAATTAGTTATAAATTAAAATTGAAATTAAGATTGACTAAAAAAAGTAGATGAACCTGCGAAAAATGCTAAGGGGACGTAAAAAGAACAGAGGCCCATGTAATTGAATTATACCGGGATTAACCACGGCGATAAGTTTTACGGAGTCACCCGCAATACACAAATTGTGTGAAAAATCCATAGAAAAAATATCATTAGCCTTGACCGGAATTCGAACCAGGATCTCCAGATTTCCGGTCAAGTGCTTTAGCCAGTAAAGCCATCGATGTGTGATTCTTCTCTTCGGCTGGTTCAGCATAGTCCTCAAATTTTCACAGAGTTCGAGTCGCTGTCAAAGCGAATGATTATTTTCCTCTGTGGATTTTTCGCACGGAGACTCATGTGCATAAAGATATCGAAACTCACATCAAACTAGCAAAATGAACCGTGAAATGAAAAAAAGTTGCAGCAGAATGTTTTCAAACACGGAAAAAGGGACGGTATTCTCCGTTCATTAAGAACAACATATCACACGTATACGTGATGTCAATCGTAAAAGCTAATGAAAAATCACAAATGATACCTCAAGGTGGCAGATTGAAATATTTGTAGAAAAATTAATGGCAGCAAAATGCATGTTAACATAATAAATATGATATATTATGACCATTTTTCGTTTATGAACAAAAACATTACACACATTTATTTAGTTAATAGCGTAAGGGCTCCTTTCAATGCAAACTTCCCACTTCCCAATGGCGTGTGAGACTAGGGCGTCGATTTTCATGCAGAAAGTTAGCGATAGAAAAAATAGAGCTTTAAACAAGCGTTTTTTTCCAGAGGGAGCTAACGTGTCCTCTTATCTCTCATCTATTCGATAAAGACGAATAGTTATTAATTTATCCTGAAATTACGATCGAAAACATTGCTAGACGAATTTTGCATAAATGCCAAGAGACGCTATAAGAGCAGAAACGCATGGCTATGAAAAATATTAAGTCATTCCTCAAACTGTCGAATTGAAATATTGCATGAAAATATACGACAGAAAAATGCCTGTAAACGTACTAAGTATGATCAATCATGGTAAAACTCAGTTAGTAGGAAATTTAAAAATCCAATTTCGGACGGACAGAGAAATAAAGATGGGTAAAAGAAAAAAATTGGAAGCAAATTGGAGTTGAGAAAGTGTATTCTATGTATGTAATTTTGCGTTTATATAAGAAAAATAAGAAAAATAGTTATCCTTGTCCAAATATTTGAAATACGCTTTGTAATAATGAATGCAATCGGCAATAGAACAAATAACTGAATACAAAGAAATTTTACTTCTCATGTGTGCTAGCACCAGACCTATGTAAAAAGTTTAAGATGGTAGCCCCAAAACTACTAAAAGGGGTACCTATATATTCCAAAATATTTAAGTATGTTCTAAAATGTAATATTTTATTGTAAATGGAATAAATTATATATTATTATTATTATTTATTTCTAACGAGGGAATAAAGAAATATGAATAAATAAAAATTATTTTCCCAGAGGGGTGAATAGTGGTCCAGCATCTAGTAATTTTACTAAAAGCACGTAATTATTTGCTGAACCTGAAATCACGAATGAAAACTTATGTAAGGGAATCGGCAAATATGTATGGAGGACGCTCAAAGATTTTTTCGTGCTGCACATGCATGTGGGAAAAAAATTGTCGAAAAAAAAAGGCCTTTAAGTCACAACATGGCCTACGGTATGAACCTCCCCACTACAAGAAAATTTTCACTGCTGAACAACCAGACGCAGAAAAGAATATATTTCCCGATGAAGACCAAGAGACTCCAATTGCTTTTGTGCAAGTCTGCGTAGAATACTTTGAAAGGGATAGTTTCATTTGCAAAGGAAGTGTTTGAACCATCTTAAGTTTCTCCATGAGATGTCAATGTAATAAGTGGACCATTGGTTAATGATGACACTGACACGCACAGTCTTCATGAAAGGCAACCTTCATTCTTATGTTCACAAACCATTCGATGCCAAATTTTGATAAATTCTGTGTTATATTAGTCACAATGCAGTTTGTTAGAAGTTTATTGATGAATTCTTTGTGAGTAACCTATTTTATAGCCAATATTGAAAATTCTCTGGTGTTAATATTATTCCCAATCCAGTTTTCATGAAGCTAATGGATGAATCCTTTGTATGGTACTGCTTCAAACGACTTTATTGATAACAAATGGTTACTTTAAAAGACGAATGGAAACGTCAAATGAAAATAGATGGCAGCAAACACGCTAAATGTAATGGTATATGTTCATTTTTCGGATATAAGCTACATATCACAAATATATAATGGCAGGCGTATGGGATACTTTCTTTGCTCTCCGTCTCCGAGAGCTGATTCTCTAACACAGGGATCCTTAGACAATGAGAGGTGCGATACGATTTAGGTCTCACATTGCGAACTCTACGATAGCGGTAAACTAAAGTAGTATATTTCTATACCTACGCCTCAATAAATGCTGGCCTCGGTGGCCGCGGCATGGATGGTATTGCGCGTTATTGGTGTTGAAAAATCCGTTGTAAAGGCCACAATGATCTCTTTACGGAGAAATGATAAATAAATAAATTCATCTCCTGAATCAAAATAATCTTTCATATCGTATTACAGACTGGTAGATTGAAATGGTTTATCAAAATAAATGGGATAAAAATTAATATCAAAGCAAAAAATGCGATAAATAACAAATAATTGTTTAAGCTTTGCAATATTCGTTTTCTGATTTTAAACAATGCCAAACTTTTCTCTATTGGAATTCAACTGAGCCCTTAGAACTGACCTATTTTTAATACTTCCGGTTTACGACAGAAAAAATCCATCAAAAGCTTTATTATAAATGATTATTATAAAAGCTTTATTATATTTTCTAAAACCTACGTGAACTGCTTGTTAGGGTATTAGTTCCTAACCGAGGAGAGGCAAATGCAAGGGTTTATAATTTATTGGGTTAGCTAGGTCGATCACGGTGAAATTCCTATAGATATCCTTCATTTAAATTTACTAATTTATGCATTTAAAAAAAGGACGAATACCTCAAAAATCTGATACAGGGGGAACTAGCACGTAATTCCAATGTATGAATTTACGAGTGATTTTTACATGTAACAGCGGATATTAACCTCATATCAACTTTCCGAATAATGAAAACGCACTTATCGAGCACAATAGGTTTAGATTAATCTATATTAGATTTTGAATATTAATCGTGTTCGAAATTTTCATCTCTGCACAAGTAGGTATCATCAGCGTCTGCTGTGACATATTCTTGACAAAAAAATCAACAAGATATGAAAAAACTTCAACCTTGCATATAGAGTTCATATCGTGCATTTTTTCACGGTCAAGCAATATATTTCCCTAAAAAAATTGCACATTTTTAATGTGCTTACATGCTCCGTGTTAGCTAAGAAAAATAGTCAAAGTTTTATTTTGAATGCGTTATGTAAAGAATTTCCCATATTAGAGCCAAACACTGCCTTCTAGGCAAAAGGCAAGGACCAGCATTGAAACGTAAAACAAAAGTTAGTACATTATGAAAGTGAAACACATTACGCCATTTTAGTAGAAACGGAAGTGGTGGTTAATCAAAGAAAAAGTTATATACTGACGGTATTCAAAACAGCTGAATGAAGCTCCTTAATAACATATTTGAAAAGTGTTTTTGGCTCTAATGGCATGCCCTACTGTATTAAGAAGTCGATGCGAAGTATACTTCACAAATTATTGCCATCTGAGCGAATCAAATTAGATTAGCAGTAAACAGAGAAGCGTCATACGCAATTTATACTTATAGTTATTATTCACCGTATCATAATTTTAGAAATTGCATTAAAAACTAAAATTACAAAGAGAGAAAATGTTTTGACAGAAAATATTACAGTTTATTTGCTATACATGATGTTTTATTTTTCAAATTTTTTGTTTTTTTCACTTTCAATTTCATTTGGGAAAATAGCACTTTAGCATCTTCAAAATAGCATCTTTAACATTAGCACTATTTTGTCTTCATTACTTCCATGACATTTGATCTTACGTATAACAATAACGAGCACACAGAAATGATCATTATGATCGATACGCTCCGGTATTAAAATTCATTAGAAGTTTGATTCATACAATAACTTTGCGCAAATTGTCGATTTTTTGCGGAAAAATAAAGACCTTAAATTCTATTTCAGGGTATAGAGATAGTGGAAACAGGATGATAGCGGCCATTACGTTCGCAGAAGGTTGGAACGAGACTGCAATCAAGAAAGTAGGACCCAGCCACGTAATCTTGCGACCCTCTGCTTTTCCCCGGTGCCTCTTTTTAACGGCGGAAAGGGTTTACCCGCATTCAAAAACTTTGACCTACAGCCACTGAACATGTGCCGCTGGACGTGTGCTACTGGATGGGACTCGGCGAACAGGATAAGCATGACCCCTGGTGGGAAAATCTGCAAATTAAGGACGGCAAGGGAGGTTAAGTGCGAATTTACCGGTGGGAAAGTCATGCTCCTTTTCAATTACGCGACGCGGAAAAGTGAAATGGGTATTATTTTGAGAGGGAAGGAGACCTTGACCCTTACGAAAAAATAAAAGACCACGCCCATTGTGAAGAAAAAGCGTTTAGAATGTTTTTGCTGCATGCAATAGAACTTTTGTCGAAATCGCAGCTGCGCAGGAACTTATTTAATTGAGCCCCGCACACGGGATATAAAAACTGCAGTCAACTTTTGCGGAATTTTTAAGGGATAGATCCTGCATGTGGTGGAGAATCAAAAACGAAATGCACCCAAGCTTAAGCATTGAGGAAGGAAGGTTAGTGTAAGATGATGCCTATTATTAACGCCATTCTAACTTTTCATTTTCGTGAATGGCTGTTTCTTTTATAGGGATCATCCGCGAATGAGTTTGAAATATCAACATTTTTTCTCATCTGCCTGATACCGCCTCCACGCTAATTAACGCTGCACTCATTAAACCTGAGGTTTTCGGAAGAGAAGAAATGTTGCCTCAGCTAATCCAAACGAGGATGATTCGTAAAGTAGAAACTGCCCCACGGCTATTAAAACCGTTCTCAAAAGCTGCCCTTGCCTATTTGGTTTCCATTTCTGTAATTAGTCGTCGAGGCTGTTTCTTTCCCCAAATTGTAAGCACCACCTCAAGAAAGCAAAACAATTTTTGAGCACAACATTTTGTAAATATGGTCAATATTTTAATGAAATTTTTGGTAGAATAGTACTGTTGTTGACCAGCTTTCCACTCTCATGAGTAACGAGAAGCAAAGATGAAAGATTAGTTTACAAGAGCCACAGTTTGTTTAAAGCATATCAGTCTGTCACCACATCTGTCGATTTATTTGGTTAGAATATTAATAAGCGCAGTTCATGGGAGTTTATGTTAGAACACATTGAGATATTAAGAAATCAAAATTTGCGACCAACTTACGAGGAAATCGACTCCTTTCCGGAATATATTTACAAAGAAAAATTATTAGTATTTGGTTCCTTGTCGTTTTCACATTCTTTGATGACAACAGTAATTCTGCACCTATACTCGTCATTCGATTTCTTAATTCTTGGCATTTTTGTTAAACGTTCCTGATTAGAGCGATAAATATTGAAAGAGTTTCTCTCTCTATTTTATTTAAATGCACGTGTTTGTCCTATAGATAAAAATTTTACGCTATTGCTACTGCGAGGATTATGAAGTAGGAGTTGCCTTAGTTCAAAGGATATCAATGACATTTCTTTCTAAACCAGGTATGTTAAACTTCTATCAGGGCTTATGTAGTCAATTTTCAGATGAAAATGTCATTGTGGAAAGGAAGCATGCTTGTTTTCCAGTGCTAAGAAATTGGAGACCATTTTGTAAAAGAATTTGAGGCACTATGATTACACCAAAGTACTGTCTGGTGAGACATTGTTCTAGATATTTTCCATCAGATGTAAAATACAAATCAGTGGATGAATTATATTCCGGGTAAAACATTCGTGGAGTGGCAGGTATTGCAAGCAATTGGTAATTTAACTTACTACTGTCTTAAGGTATTAGCTAACCGTAACTGGTGGTTCTCTCCCCCTTGAAAAAAGGTAGGAGGCTAATTTTGGCATGGATTTGAGCGACTCTTATTACGTCATACCACTATACGATCCTGTGAAAATAATTCCGCGTTTTTAATGCACAAGATAAGAAGTGCATGAGAAATGAATTATATAAACAAGGAGTAAAAAGGAAAACTGCGACTGACTCGTGTTTTTAAAAATTGGACACCATTTAATTACGCAAGAATGACTGCCTTGACGGACAAATAACCATTGAATACCACTCTTGTACGTGATGAAAGAGGAAAATATGAAATTGGATGGATGGATTACGTCTAAAAATTGCTGCCATGGTAAGAGAATGGAAAAGGAATATGGAAGAAAAGGTGTGAAAACTCTTGGTTGCGGCTATATTCTGTTGTCATGCACCTTTGTGTAATTATTTTTTTTATGAAAAAGCAGTGTTGGAGGGGTGGAGTTCAGACTCCTCTTGGGGTAAATTGGTACCGCGTCCACTCCCATTTAGAGGCAGGGCTAATTAAACGCCAACAATGGCGGCCGGAATGAGTTTCAGGCCCAGAGCATTATCTTCCCCTTACCTCGGCATCCCCCTTTCGGTCCATGAAGATAATATTCAAGCAGCCCTTCCCTCATTCTCTCCAGCGCTATATTCCAACTCTTCAAGCTCAGACCAGCGGTGAAAATCAGTATGGAAGTGAACTAGTTGGCTATAAAATTATTTCTTTTTTTAATTCCTGGCCATTAGGTTGAAGTAGTTTTTCGTAGAAATCGACCGAAAGGTCAGGTTAACTTTCTCGTTTGCCAATTCATGTTAAATTACTGTCCCTGCAACCGCAGATTTGATTTAAAATTGTGATAACAACTTTTAGTGAGTTGATTATATACGCACCAAAAGAGGGCTAAGTATCTTACGAAAGGTTTCGCTTAATGTTTCGAAATAAACCCATTACAACCCAATGTTGCTTCTAAGCAACATCAAAAATGGCTAAATTGCATCTGCTCTATTCAGGAAATATGTAAACTACGAGTTATTTTGTGGTGTAAATTATAATAACAAAATATTTAGCTCCCACGATTATTATTATTATTATTATTGAGTGCAAAATCATCAAATTTTCAAACTGAAAAATATTGAAATTTGATCTCCCGGTAGCGGTTTCCGGTTAGAAAGGATTAATCAAGTTGCATGGAGTAACAAATAGTATAACACAGAAGGCGAATCTATTTTATTCTAGTTAGTGTGAAAAGTGAAACTTGAATATTTTACATTTTAAAAATTGTTTCACTCACTCACTCAGTGGTGCAATCCGAAGGTTGGTTAGGGAATTTGAGGCTATAGCTCGCCCCAAACGAAGCCCATTCCTGGATAATAGATTTTTTTCCTTCCCCTGGCCCACTTCTCACTTTGAGGAGACCATTGTGAGGGTATGGGAGGTCTCTCTCAGGGTTATGAACCTGGTACCTTTGGATCAGCAGTCAAGAGCCCTAACCACTACCTACTCGCTACCACATTCCCCCAAGCTTGCCTTCATTAAAGTTATCAAAGTCACGATTTTCATGTGTATCGCAAGTTAATTCACTTGCTTAGCGGAGAAATCGCTTGGCGCACCTACAATCGTACCCAATACCAAAAAACTGCCCTAAACGAGTGACTGCTTCACCCAAATAGCCTCACTTTCCCCATCAACGTGCTCTGGAGTCACCGTTTTCGCCCCTTAACAGACCAATTCCCTTTCCCCCGAGGTATCTTACCATGCTGCCACTGCCTACAGCAGTCAACCTCTCCAGGACAACTTTCATTAAGGCTAAATATAACAGGCACATAGTGCTAACCTGCCCCAAGAGATGGGACTACCATCGGGAGAAGCTCAACGCCGTAAGGTAGTAACTAAGTCGCAGATTTCACAAAATCTGCTCTGCCACATTCTATCGCAGCTCTCTCCTCCGACAAATCCTTTCTTACATGATTATTTATTGAGAAAGTGAGTCGCATGACATTCGCTACGCATGTAATGGTCGAAGCGGTTTTCTATGCACTGTATAAAGCGCTTTGTAAAAATACAATGAGAAAATCATTGTCATTATATTTGCAAACGAATTGGTATTGACCCAATAATAAACTTCGTTCAATTCTAGTTTATGTGAATTTTTCAATGCATTGACAGGTTTATTTCCTGCGTATTACATAAATTGCCGCGTGATTCGTTAAAAACTGCTAATGGTAGGTATGCAGAAAGCGTTACACAAATGTTAAACGAAATAGGACGGGAGCCACTCGACTCTCGGCGGCTGCGATCTCGGCTTGGATTGCTTGAGAAATTGAGAAGAGGTATCATTCAGAACGATACGTAGGACATCACATTATTATCCCACTATTATCAGGTCAGACAGAAACGATACATTAAGAGAGATATTTTACCGAACTGTAAGGTTTGAGAATTCGTTTTTCCCCCGACCAATGAGGGACATTAGTTAATGCTGGTTGGAACTTCGTTTGATCATTTTCTTTTCATTTGTAGACGACTGGTGTCCTAACGGGTTGGACGTAGAAACGTTACTCTTGTTGCCATAGTCCTCTTAGTGTTAATGACCTCTTAGTAAATCACAGTCAGGCAGTAGACTGAAAACCAGACTAAGCCTATAATGTAAATTCCATATTAGTTTATTTTAGATCATAAAGATATTTTAACGGCAGCGTTAGAACTAACAAATAGATTAGATGACTTGGGAATCTCTCTCGGACCGTAGATTGAAAAATGGACTAAACTTTTTAGATAAATTCAAGAGCAGTGTCTTTTCTGACGAAGTTAACCATATCTTACGGACGCCAACATACTACGGAAGATCAGATCATATAAGTAAAATAAGAGAGATAGATTGTAGAACAGACAGATTCCGAATGTCATTTTTTCCACGATCAATAAGAGATTATAACGGCAGCAATAAAACTCGTAAATAGATTGCATGACTTGTAATGTAGCCTACTAACCTATGTAAAAATTAATGCATGTTTCTTAATTCAATTATTATTTCTAACAGCATATAGTAGCTTAGTTTGTTAGTATACGGGACGTTTTTTGGACGGTGTGGTGTGCATGTGGGAGTCCAAACACCCTAGAGGTGGCTCGCAGGGTATTATGTAGATGTAGATGTATTGTAGCCCACTAACTTACGTACACCGTAATACACGTTTCTTAATTTTCTTATTACTTCTAACAGCACTTCTTGTGTGTTCTAGCTTTATTGGCACAAAGCTTTAAAGAGTAGCAGGCGAGTTTTGCCTTTGAATGAATGCGGTGGAATAATTCGTTAGTATGCGTAGCGTTTTTTGGTCCGTGTGGTGAGCATGTGGGAATCCTACTGCATGCAGTTGATTGATCGCCTTTTGCCAAACACCCTAGAGGTGGCTCGCAGGATAACATGTTGATGTAGATGAAAACTCCCGAGTTTTAGAAGCTCTACCGTCAGAACGAAGCAACGAACATCAAAGCGAAAAGAGAAAAAAAAACTTATTTTCACGTAGGATCATATAGTTTAAAAATAGTGAAGAAAATTTTAATTCATCGTTACGAAGGACAGAGAACCTGGATGAATTTCACAGTATGGCCGCGCCTAAGCCGCGAAGCTTATTCCGGCAGAGTAAGGACTATTAACTCATGTATTCTTAATTTTCTAAGTATTTCTAACGGCATCTTTTGGGTTTTCTAGCTTAAAAGGTAGATTGTCTTCATGAGTAGTTGGTAAGTTTAGCCTTTGCATGGATGTGAAATTATAATTTGCTAGAATGCATAAAACTTTCTTGACCGTGTGGTATGCATGTGGGCGTCCAATTGCAGATGATTGATCACCCCTTGCCAAACACCCTAGAGGTGGCTCGCACGGTATTAAGTTGACGTAGATATATGGTAAAGCCTGTGTTCTCGGACACCTATGACTTAAGGACAAGAGTCAATTCCCCCATGAAAGGATAGAACATCTAGTATACGTACCAACCTACTTACAGACACGGACCCCTAGGTACACACTATTTTAGTCTTTTACGGACACAATGGGTTGAGAGTTTTTTTAAACAAAAGGAGTTCATTCGTATGGCTTGAATTCCTAACAATAATACTTGCGGAGTAGTATAAAGCGTAAAAATGAGGTTTAATTAAGGCCACCTCCGACTTACGGACACCTCTCACTTAAGGACACATTGTCGAGGGCCATAAAGGCCGTTTTACACGGGGCACGTACTTGCAAAATCTGACGTGTGTACGAAGGCGTGGTCAAAATTGCTTCGTGTAAAACGGTGAATTGCTAGAACACATGCGAGAATGCGTGGACGTGATATGGCAAAATAGCCCCTGCTCTAATTTCGTTCATGCATTCGCGCAATTCCACGCCATTCTAGAAATTAATGCAGTTCTAACCTGCGCAACTCCATGCCCCGTGTAAAACGGCCTTAAGAGTCTGTAAATGAAAGGTTCTGGGCTCGAGTCCCAGTAGGTAGCATTTTTACCCTCTGATTTCTGACTTTTTCCATCTACCACAGCACCGTTGTCCTCGTCCTTTTTCTATTGTATGTTCCTATCCCTTTCTTTCCTAAAGAGTAAGAGGTATTTGAATATATATACCATCAAAAGTTCTCCGTTGGCTGAAATAAAAATATCAGGTATTCTCTTAAAAAAACTGCCTTCACAAGTGCCAACGTCTTCCAAATAGCCTCGCTTTCCCAGACTACACGAGTCGTCCGAAGGACAACCCTTTTGAGGACCAATTTTCTTCCCTTCCACACTTTACCTCTGCCACTGCCCGCCGCAGCCGCTCCTCCTCCGCCAAAACTTTCACTTCCCATGCTTCTTTAATCATATTCCATTCTCCATCAATCCAAGGGGGAGCCTCCCTTAAACAACATCCATTAAAAACGGACCACTTTCGTGCCGTGGGAAGGGTGGGTGGTGGCAATTTTGTGCTCGTTTATACCGCTCCCTCGCCTCACAGATGGTCCAACTAGTGCAGAAAATAACTCAAAACCGTGGGGCAGTAACCCGACCCACCCGCCCGCATAAACTGCCGCGTCCGTTTGTTATTTAAGCGAGGTAGAATTTCGTTAAAGGCTGAAAGTTTTAAAACATGATCTTAATTGGCCCTGTGTTGTTATTGCGTCCGTGAAAGCGATCCACGTGGCCTAATCAACAAGCCGAGACCGTTCCGCCTGTTTCAAAACTTCAGTGATGGCTTCAGACTAGACAATGATGACCCAAATAACAAGAGAATATTCAGAAAAAAGGGATATGGAATGAATAAAAATGTACTTGGTTGTTAAATAACGATGCGGTAAGGGTTAGAGTTCGCTAGACTGAAGTTAGTGTAGAATGGGACCGTTTTTGTACCGACGTGCAATCCTACATGCATGATTACGTTTTCTGACGAACTATTGTGACAAGGTTGCCTCACAGCGGAAGGGAAAAAATAGGAAATTGATGGGAGGAAATCCAACCTATTGCCCTACGAAAAATTAATTCATCCACAGCATTGCAATCCTGAGATTGGTATGCGGCAGCCCTAATTAAGTCCATATCTCCTTATCTCCCTCTAATTATTTTAGTTACCTGATGTTCTTTTTCCTTGTGCCCTTCCTGATCAACCTTCAGTATCTATATTTATGCCTATATATTAAGCCTGAATCACACGATCATATTTTTCGCACGAAAAGTGATCACTAGAGTGATCACTCGCAAATGATCGTCGCCGGCAATTGTTTTTCGCGATCGCGATGAGGATTCCCATCACTATTTTTCATCACTCGTCCGGCCGCTTTTTCCGTCGCTGAAGCCGTCCCTAAAACTCCATATCAGCCAATCAGAACGCATGCCCGTATGGAGCGATTGCAGCGCAACGTTTGACAATCGTGGGAACGACATAGATAAACAAACAACGCTGTATATATTTTCGTTATACGGGTCCCATGACAACGAGCTGTGATATTGAAAGTGATGTGAAAGCCTACGGCGGGAGGGACCGCGTGATTCAGAAAAATGATCACTGGAGCGATCGCTTTTCGCGACGGGAGAAATGATCGCGATAGTGATCACTTTTCGCGACGAAAAAAATGATCGTGTGATTCAGGTTTTAGGATAATTGGCCCTTTCAAAGGGACTTTAACCTCGAATCCTGCCACCCCGTAAACAAACTGATGAAAACACTTCCATATTTTTACTTCCAAATAAACACGGAAGGATACGCGGTGCGTTTGCACGGAGCATAAGACCGGAGCACTTGCGAGGTTGGGTAAAAGTTAAAGGTTTTTATATTGCTTTTCACAAAAAAAGAAGAGAATGACAAGAGGAAATTTCACTTTTTTCCATAATAGTATTCGTTAAAGGATAGCACTTCAATTTTTGACATCTAAACCAACGGACGGAGCACAGAACGTAAAAACCCATATCTAAATTACTATCTATCTGAATTATGTGAGCTGTAATTTTCAACTGATGTGACCTAATCCAAGGAAACTTTTTATATTGAAACGGTGTTTATTCTGCGGCCAAGTTATAACTATTAGAACATATATCATGGCTTGTTTAAAACTAGAACCGCTGAACTTTCCAACCCCACGAAAACCGCGGCATGGGACTTTTTTGTCCCATTGACAAAATACGTTGATCCTATATAGTCTGAGGTTTCAGGCGAGATGGAGTGGAAACGTGACATAATGAAAATGAAAAAGCAGGAGCAATTTCCACAATTTTACATTTATTGATACGACCGGTTTCGCTTTTCAGCATCATCAGGTGATCACCATCATCAGGTGACCTGATGATGCTGAAAAGCGAAACCGGTCGTATCAATAAATGTAAAATTGTGGAAATTGCTCCTGCTTTTTCATTTTCATTACGTTGATCCTGTCATGCTTAAGTATAATTGGCGTTTTTTGTGGTTTGTGTGAACAAAACACATGTTTAGGTAATGTTTAAAACGTTTTATTAAGTATAGCTAGAAATACAATAAACTTATTTTTAAGTGTGTTGGTTGCAAGCTCAGACCTGCAGACGCGCCGGGCAGAGGTGACGCGGCCGGCGCGGCGTGAGTAGGCGGCCGGCGCAGTGCACAAATTATTCCCTTCTGCGCTTCTAACTGGCAGAATAACGGTATCTGTGCATCGATCCTATTCGTAGTAAACTGCTATTATGCTAAATACAAAATAAGCGTAAAAAAACTGAAATTCTATATTTTCCCCATATGGGACAAAAAAGTCCCATCCCGCGGTTCTAGGTAAATCGTCGTTTTTCTCGCGAACCAAACATTGTAAAATACGTTCAATATAACCATTCGAAAGAGCATAAAAAATAGATAAAAGTCAGTAAATTTCAAAGGAATCAAACCACTAGTACATGAATGGCAAACATTTGCAATGGGCGATGGGACAAAAAAGTCCCGTCCGCGGTTCTAGTATTAAATCATTAGCGATGATAAAAATATTTTCTTTCATGATTGCGTGCAAGTATTTCATTTGTGTAAAGAAAAATGGAAAAATTTGACAAATTAAATAGGTAATTTAAAATATACCTAATCTCATGATAGCTTTCTTTATACGTGAGCATTGAATTTATTAGAAATAAAAATTTCAACACAAACGCTACCGACTAAGTCGGCCCCATCTTATCCATCACGTGATCAAGGTTTTTGTTATTTCAATCTTGGTCACATGAGCAGAAGCACAAATTCACTCTTTCATTTATATTTACATCTGGGTTTATCTTTCGATTTCCATAGAACTAGACTCTATTCCTTCACAGAGATTGTGCAGCCTCCCCTACAGGTTAAATCTCTTCGGCATAACTTTTGATGGAAGTAATGAATTTAGCCTCGAAAAAATAAATCTACGAGGATGGATCGATAAGTAACACACAGCATATTTTTTCCACCATGTTATTATGACTGAGGATTTGAAAATTTGCATTGAATTAGTTTGAAGGTTTGCGCCAGAGCAGCCATAAGGTATAGCTCTTGCGGCAGGAGCGTGAACTACTGAGCTAAGATGGCGCGCGTATTAGCATCGTCCACCCGCGAAGAGCAACGAAGTGTAGTTCGTTTTTTGAGGGGTTGAAGGACTAAACTCGAGTGACATACGCTGCTGAAAAATATGGAAAGACATTGCCAAAGTTACACTGTGCCTTTTGCGATAAACGCAACAGGCCAAATGTGATACTGCTCCACGACATGCTTGTCCCCATATTGCTGCTTCTGTTCGTGAAAAAATTAAGAACTTTGGCTGGGAGGTACTCCAACACCCACCCTTCAGTCCACACCTTGCACCTTCGGACTTTCATTTGTTTGGTCATTTGAAGAAATTCCTGGGGGGGCAACGTTTCGATGCTGATGAAGAAGTGAAATCGACTGTGCGGAGAGGGTTGTATTCTCAAAAAAACGGACCTCTGCGAACAGGATATTTCCAAACTAGTGTCACGATGGGAGAAATGTGTCCAGAGACTTGGATATAATGTTGAAAAATAGGTAAAATATGTATATTCAATGCTATAAAATTTATATTGCCTAACTGATCAAACTTTCTGTTTAAAAAAAAATTTGTGCGTTACTTATCGATCCACCCTCGTAGTTTTTAGTATCGAGAAGAGAATTTACCACCTTACTGTTTTACCTAAACAGCTGGTTTTACATTGTATAGTGCGGAATGGTAACGGCATTTAAGAAAGCTTTCTCATGTTAAAAAGTTGCTTTGATATGAGTGTTGCAGATGCTCTGAACGGCTAAGTTGTTGAATATTTCGAGCGGAAAAGTTACCAGGTTTTTGTAAATTGATACGTATGTTTGTAAAAGGAGTTCATTACCTTAATTACCTGATGCACATAAGTAAGAGTGCATTTTGAAATTTTCAAGAAAATAAACATTTCCTTGCCCCTACCAAACCACTTAAAATTATCTTCACTTCCTCCTCTTGAAAAGTGGATGTATCTCCCTGAAACATCCCGTACAAATGTAGTTCGTTTCTAAAACCGGGCTCCGGGCCTCATCGCGCAATACGATAAAGCGAATAAACATGCCCGCTGCCGCCGGGATATGCTCATTTGCACATCTGTCATTCGTACATTATCGCGCGGAGGGAAGAGAAAGAGGTTCCGAGTTGTGTTGGCGGTGTTTTCGGAGCGAAGACTGGAGGTAAAAGGTGGAGGAAAAGGACAGGAGGAGGAGGAGGGGCGAAGAGGGATAGGCTCTTAATGGAACTCGCCATTAGTAGGACCAGAAGGGCGAAGGAGAGCCAGGAGGGATGGAACAAGAAAGATAGGAAACAGGGTAGCGAAAAACAGGAAGAGAATCCAAGACAAGGCTTCGGTTTTTTGCAGCAATATAAATGATGCAAAATTAAAGTCAATAAAAAAACTTTTTTCTCACGAACTTAAAAGGATACAATTCAATTTTCGCTCAACCAATATTTCGATGAACTTTGATGTAAACAAATTTGTTGCTATGACTCTCAATCCTTCTCGCTACTTTAAAGGATCACAACGCCGCCGTTGGATTGTGGTGGCCCTCATTTTTTTAACAAATCTCTGTATTTAATTTTGAATTCTGAAAAAAATGGAGATACTGTCAATTTCATAATAAAAGTGTAAGAATATTTCATTGTCATCTGGTTCTGAGTTATCTTGAAAATATCAGCTCGATAGCTAGTCGGGAAGTGGGTTAAAATTGAGTTGCAAGATTTGACCCGGGCAAGATGAGAAACAACAAATCGAGTTTATAAAAACGCAATGAAATAGGCATGCTGGTCCGGTTTCACAGAAAAATAGTTCGGTGGCGGCAGGGTAAAGTCACCTGCCAGACCATAGGTCGCTAATTCAAATTAAGTTTAACTTATAAGGTAACGGTATATCCATCTGATAAGGTGATAACCCAAGGAGCCGAATGTCGAGAACTGTTATTCCAATATGACTCGGGCTCTCTTTTAACTAAGCCTGCCTCGGCACTGAAAATTTTAGTTTTGCTTAAATGGAAAATTTTATAGTAAAAGTATTACGGCCAACCAGTATTAGGCATTCGCATTTCATTTTGACCAAAGTTCGGTGCTGGGAATATAATAGGTGATTAAATTCTCGGATTTGCTTGTAAATTCGTGGTTTTGAAATATTATTGTACACCTTACTTTCTGCGTTTAAATATAATGTAAAAACTTTTCAATAGAAAAACCTTCAAACAATTTACTTTACTCGTGACTCCCATATAAGAATACGTTCGAGAAGCGTCACCTGCGTCATTATAAAGTAAGTAATGTTCATTCTACAATATTTTTAATGTTTTTCCACCCTCTTTCAGCCGTGAACGGCAGAGTTAACGAAACTCCTACCTTAGTTCAGCGCAATAAGGAGGCCCATTCATCAGTTAAAGCATTCCGTATGGAAATATGAATATTAAAAAAAATCATTTATCCATTGATGTAACTCCATATCATCCTTGACAGCGAATTGAAATTTTTCCCATTAAACGCCATTCAGCTTCGGAATAATAGGAGATATTTCCCGAGAAAGATATATTTCAATGTTTTTTTGTCATACACTCCCTAAGGTGACGAGCGCGAGGAAATTCTTGGAAAGAAAGGCGTTGTGAATTCTAATTTTCCCAATATTCATTCCCGATACATTCCCTGTCCCAAGATGGTCTTCCGAAACTCATTAATGCCGCAATAAAAACTGCTTAATTAACCAGTCAGCTGTTTCCTCCCGCTTCCAAAATTCCTTCGGGCACCTCTCGTCCTTTCATAGTTAGACGTTTCTCTCAATTGCAGAAACCCCAATTAACACCTCTGATGCGGTTATTTGAGGAAATTGTGGGAAGGGAAATGGCAATACGAGGAAAAGTATGGCCACTCAACAGACTACATGAATTATTTCATGTAAACGGTCGTATCACCCTGCCACTTTACGAGTAGTATTTCGTCTAATTGGAGTAACTCGAAATTATTAGGGAAAAATTTACCACACACTTAGTTGAAAAATTTCGAAATTTTTCTGTAACATGAAGATTTTATAATGTTGTACCTCGGCCATTGGTATAAGTAAACTTGTGTTCTATTCCTTTGTCTGTTACGAGAAAGCAGGAATGTATGAAAAATGTGTTCCATCTTAGAAGGGATGGTGATGAAATTTAAAATTATAGATTCAAGAACAGGTTGATACCAGTATATCTAATTCTATGTAGATAAAAGCTTGGGATTGAGGGGTACCCAGAAAATAAGAATACTGATTTTTTTCTGCTTTATAAAATACAAGTTTATAATAAAAATAGCATGATATCAAGGTATATATGTGACTTTTTTCCCACATAGTCGCTTTCCCATTCTATGCAGATTTTAAGCCGCGGCAATTATATTTTGATAACCGCCTCCCAGTACTCTAGCGCCATCTATTTCGTCCGCTTAAATACCTCTCCTGTTTCCCCTCGTCACTGGTTGAAAGTTTTTTTTACCCATGTTAGTCTTCAGGGAGATGAAAAGATGACAGCCTAGAGACGTCAAGTTATGGGATTATACAGGGTGGTTATTTATTGCATTTTAATAGCAAATCACTGACACGATGATTGTGTCATTTATGAAATAATTTTAGCGAAATTTCCATAGGAAACCCACACTACTGCTCCCTAAGCATGGCGTCCGATATATCGGACGGGCTGTATTTTTTAAACTTTCGATTATAAAAGTTTAATAATGGCAAAAATAAGTTGAAATGGACCTCATTAGCCAGAATAATTACTTTGTTGAATGAATATTTGATAAAAAATACCTTTATTCTCTAATGGGTTAAAATGTCCCTACCAAACCAATTTTTAAAAATTCCTTCCGCGACAATGAACCTTATGACAGCGCGTACTTGGAGGAATTTCTTGTCGACGTATTTCACAGAAGCGGCCACTACGACATAAGTTTTGGTACTAACGATGATCACCCGTGTCCGTTGTGTTCAGAGACTACCCTCACTATCACTCAGTGCTGCCAACTATTGAAAAAAATCCCACGGCGCGAGAGGTCAACAGAAAATAACTCTTACTTTCTTCAAATGACTAGTATTAGACGATGCCGGAAAAAAAACTAGCCCAGTACGAGTGACGGGTCCCTGTTTTGCCGTAGAATTACTAACTCCCAGTTTGGATTGAATATGTTACCGTTATTCTCATATTTAAAAAAATAATTTTTTTGAGCTTTATTAAAAATAGCGGTTTTAATATCAGCGCAAAATTTATTTAGCACAACAAATATGGAATTTATTCTAATTTTTATTCTAATTTTTATGGCTTCAAATATGGAATTTATTTGCTAGTAACCCAACCAAAAACTCCGTTAGTGATAGGCATTTAAAAGTATTTGGATAATACTTGCACAAAAGTCTTACAATTTAAGGAACGTTGTTCAAATTTTTGCGCCTACGGCATTAAAATTCTATTCGTTTATAGATATTCCTATTATTCTCCAGTGTCTCCCAAAGAAGCATTGTGAAATTCTGCTTATCAAATGCAATTCAGAAAATGTGGCAAAAATTCTAGTTTTTTTATGATTGTTTTAACCTATAAACAAGCCACATTACATGCATAGAGAATGCATTTGTTAAAAAAAATGTTACGAACTATAATTCCTCGAGATTGTTTGGTAAACATATTGTTAAATAAATTATTCTAATTTTCATTCAATCACCATGCATAAAAATATATGGCTAGTGCACATATCTTGAGCTCGCGTAGAGAGAATATACGGCCGTATATTTCCCACACACATCCCGCACAATGGGCCTAAGTTCGGGTAATTAACTAGTCAACCGCTTCCTCGTGTTTCAAGCATTCCTTCCCATTCCAATCGACCTGTCTTAGCCAGACCCTTCGATCAAATGCAGAATCCCCGTCCACACCTCCGATACGTTCAGGGGTAATTTAAGAAGATTCTCACGACAGGAGAAAGGAGAAACATCTCCACGTCGATTAATCAAAGCTTCAATTCGTGCGCTGAAGATGAAAGGTCGCTGGAGCAATGAGCCCTTGGGGTCAGACGTCCTTCAATGGCTGGCGATCAAACTTAAAGCGCCTCACACCGCCAGCTCCACGTTCTCGCCAGACGTTAACTTATTATTTGAGTTGGCGCTCAAACTGTTTGATATGCCATGCCTTCCATGATACGTTCCTATGAACAGTGAAATAGACCAATGTGAATGAATTGTTTGCGCGCAGGATTAATATTACACATTCTGCAGTGTAGTTTAGGAGAGATAATAGTTCTGTTTTGACGTTGGCGGAGAAAATATCCAATAAAACATTTTAAAATTTAAATAATAAACTCAATAAGTAATTAGTGATATTTGATTTCTTTAATATTCGTGTTTTTGAGTTTTTTTTCTTTCTCTTGACCTCTATGGCTAACATTGATTAGTGTCTTGGAGTGCATGCCTTGGAGAATTTAGACGCAAATTTTTGAAAACATTTCAGTATATTAGTAAGCCTCCGTAATAATTTCATTTCAGCATATTTACATACCCTCATTATGGTTATGAATGAATATGCATGTATAAATTTGATACACAAAGGCATAAAATGATATTGCAGGCTTTTCTTACAGTAGTAAAATAAAAAACAAAGAGAATTCATTATAAATTGATAAGAAGTGACCAGAATTTTGACATACCTTTTTTTGTAATGAATTGGATTTGTTCAATGATATTGATTATGATAATTAGTTATTGATATCACTATCTTTTGATTATCAGTTTCTTTCTATTGACATCGATTTTTTTAATTGATATCCGCGTTACCATTATTAAGCAAAAAACGTGAAAAAAATATCCAATGCAAAAATAGACACTTTGAGCGCACTCGTTCACAAATTACCTTCATTAATAGCAATTAGAGTCACTGTTTATTTTAACGTACTCAACAAGCTCTTATGGTAAGGCATTCCGGCGCATCCTTCAAAGACTGAAATCACAAATCAAGCGCCTGGATTCCTCAAATTGGCAGTTTCCCCATCTCGCAAGATGAACTTACAAAGTTGGTGCTCAAAATACCTGATAATTCAAGTATTTTGGGAAATGAAAAGGGCCGGAACTGTTTCTTGAATTCGGATGCAGAAGTTGATTCCGGATGTTTGGTTTGAACTCACATCAATAGAGTCTTAATTACTACGTGCAGGAGGAAAGGATGCAATTGTGGCGTTACGTCTTTAAATCTTCCAGATTCTGAACGTAAGCCCCAGACGCAGGGAACTCCGATCGTCTGTCACTAGCTGCATGGGGGAAACACTCCACAAACAAGAATAATCAGCACTCAAAGAAACAATTGTCACAAAACTACGAGTCATTTTCAATCAATATCTATTACAAGTAGAAATATTCACAATCAAAATTATTACAGAAAACAACGATGATAACCAATAATCTCATAGGAAAAAATTTCCCCCCAAAAAATTCCTGGTACCCCACCCCCCCCAGAAATTCCTCCGAATTCCTTCGAACTTATCCGCAGAACAGAAGGTTTTTCGCGCAAAGTCCCCTCGACTCAAAGGTTCGGAGACTAAGTCTCGGAAGTCTTGTTTCCGAACTCTGCCATCCGAACCAGCCAACCGAACCAGCCAACCGAACAAGCCATACCTGGAGATCAAGACTTATATAGCTAGTATGGCGGAGGAATACCTATTCCTGGCAACCAAAAGAAAGTGGGTGCTGAGGCATAAGAATGCAGTTTTGAGTGGGAAGTACTTCACTTTGTCCTATCACAACTGTCTCTCCCTTACCCCACTAGTATTTCCCCTCCTTGTATTCCAATGACTTGCCTCTACCAGCTATCACACGACTTGGCAATGTCTCCAACCCAGGAGATAGAGGAGAGAAAACCCGGCAGTACGCGGTTCTCCCCCAACCCCGGCTTGGATGACGGACGTTTTGCAGTGGCCCCAGTCAACACGGGCGCCTATCGGGAGATTTACACCGATGAAGCTAACTTGGACATCGCCCTATTACCCCTCCACTCCTTTGCAAATCCCCTCCCCTCCACCCCGACGCGGTTCGGAGGTCGGCTATGCCTTTTTTTGCTTCGGCGCTGGCGGTGGACAGATTGCTCGGCTGAGAGGGTGATTTCTTAAAAATCATGCATCTTGTACTTAGTCTTGGTAATGTTTCCTATGAGATTAATAGTCATCATCGTTGTTTTCTGTAATAATTTTGATTGTGAATATTTCTACTTGCAATAGATATTGATTGAAAATGACTCGTAATTTTGTGACAATTGTTTCTTTGGGTGCTGATTATTCTTGTTTGTAGAGTTTTTCCCTCATCCAGCAAGTGACAGATGATCGGAGTTCCCTGTGTCTAGGGCTTACGTTCAGAATCTGGAATATTTAAAGACGTAACGCCACCATTGCATCCTTTCCTCCTGCACATAGTAATTAAGACTCTATTGGTGAGAGTTCCAATAAAATATCCGGAATCAACTTCCACATAAAAAACTAAAAATTGCCACGCAATGGTTTGGACATATATCAAGAACGAATATGGAGTTTGTGGGATCAATTCAAGATTCTCCATCAGAAGGGAAGACAACGAGGGGAAGACCGAAGAGAAGCTGTAGGGATTCTGTCGGGAATGATTTGAGGGAGAAACGGTTTGACTGAAAGCGATGAGTGCCCACAGTCGAATGACTTGGAGGCGACTAATTATGAACCATGACAGGAATTAAGAAGCCGAGAAAGAGAAGGAAGTTCATAAATGCTTTAGATCATTACAGAGTTTTATTGAGAAAAAAATCATTTTTTCCTTGTCAAATACGGCAATCAAAATTCGATAATTACTTGGGGTTGTGATAGATAAAATATTCCGGTCCCACCGCTGTTGTGCAAATCGAGATAGTCGCGTTGCAACAGCTTTAAAAAAGCGCCAAACAAATTAAAAGAAAAAAACATACTTTCCTTTACCTCTTACTCTAGTGTAGTGTCGATACTGAAAGTGTGTGAGGGATTTTGAAAGCCACGGTGGATATTATTAAACAAATAACCAAACATTGTTTGAAAAATTCACACTTTCATTGAATTTTACCACTCAAGATTGAAAATAAAAATAGCTAAAAACCGTCGGCAGAAGAAAAACGCAATTATCTTGAGTTAAAACTAAAATCTGATACCAAATCAACATGATAGTGGCTGTGTACTTGAATGCCTCAGTGAAAAACGATTGAACGAGCAGATTAATTTCTCGAAAATTGTCCCTAGTTTGGCCAATCCTTAGAGTCAAATTACGCATAAGGCATTTAACAATGAGTGCCGGTAACTCGTAGCTACAAGAATAACTATCTACCATAGATCCCGAGATAAATATCCCAATCCCTGAATATTCATCAGTTTTTAGTGATCAAATTTTTATGAAATGCATAGTACTAATTGTTGCGAAAAATAGTCCAATAGCTAGGAAAATTAAGACTACAAAAAGCTGTATATACTAAGAAAATGGTCGAAGTGCTTGCATAAAGGAAAACTCTTTAACCATTAAGAATATTAATATTGAATGACGATGCTTAATTGCCTAAGATACCCAAAATCAACTTTCCTTCACAAAATGCATCGAAAATTAGAACTTCAAAATAGAATGTTATGTAAATGATGGCGAGATATTCTACAACAAAAGATGAAAATTTGTATCTTATGTTTTAACTCACAGCAATACTAACATGTATAAATATAGAAATATTTAGACACTTACATTATGCTGAGATAATCACGTCAACAACGGGCAGCATTCTTTCTTCAGTTAGTCCTATGAGGTTGCTTCTCGTTCAAAAGCCTACATATGGTTAAAAAGGAAAGGTACACTTCTGTTAGCTCTATGGGTGGAAATACAAAAAATTAAGGCATTTTGTACGAATGAAAACCTCAAACTTTAGCCAGCATTAACTTTCATTTGTAAAAAAGGGGATTATATGAAATAAGGGTGAATCCTTGTGGGACCACGATTACGTAAACTTATGACAGTGGAGGGTATGATTCCAGTTGATTTTAGGATCTCGGTTCAGAATAATTTTAATTTAAGGTAAGTTGTCAAGGAAGATATTTAATCAAGCAATGAAAATAGTTACGGAATATTTTACTCAGCTATATTCGGTTATACATTCTGGTGTCTATACTTCATTTTGTTCATTATCGCTAATCGTAATTTAAGGTAAATATAAATACATCATGGACGAAGTTCGCCATCAAAAATATTTGACTTATCCGGGATTCGAACATGAATCTGCCAATTTCTGGTCAAATGTGTTAGCCAGTTACACCGCTTAGCCATTTTCCATTTTATTTGTCTTATCCTGGTTCGAATCACGGCTAAGTCAAATCTTTTTCCATGGAGAAATTCATCCATGGTGTTGGCACCCCTGTGCGTGACTGCGTACTAAGTCACTTGTTTCATGCAGTGCTTTATGGTAAATATATATTTTTATGTAAAACCGAATATATCTTAGTAAAATATTCCGCAACTATTTTCATTGCTAGATTAAATATCTCCCTATACAATTACGGATACATCGGGCATTATAAACGGATAAGGCCTCTTGAATTTCCTGAAACCTCTAGTAAATGCATATGCTAATAAATGAAAGAGTGATAATTTGTTATTTCATCAGGCCCAACTTTTAAACGTGATTAACATTAAACGATGATTAACGTGATAAACGTATTAATATGACTGGAAAAGAATGCCTGAAACAATGCTAACAACACAGTAAGGTTTCTTAAATTTCTCCGAAAACCTCTCATGAACGCTCATGCTATTAAATGAAAGAATGGTTATTTGATCTTTAATTAGGCTGAGATTTCAACCATAATTTACTAATATATTAATTAAATGAATGCGTTAAACGATACTAAAAACACTTTAATTACTGTTTGTCGTGGGATTTGAATTCTAAATTTCTTATACTTTTACCAACATATTCATTATTCAGCCGAGAAAAAACATTAAAGTGCTTAAATGGACGTTAAATGTAAGCTTATAACTATAATTAAAAGTATTTGCTAAATGGAATGGGTAATACTAAACTAACAACTCAATCTTCACTCTTATTATTGCAGTGTGATATGAATTATTAATTTTTAATGCCTAGTTTTAGAAACATATGTAACGAAGAAAGAACATTTCTGAACTTAACTGCACGTTACATGAAAGTTAAAGACATGATTTTGACGTCCCTTATGGAACATTAAAAATCAAGGGCGTACACGGTACATAATATCATTCAGATTTATTAAATTACATCGCAACGAGTAGCCGAGACCAAGATTGGATGGAACAATGGCTGTGATAAAGGAATGAATAGAGGCGATGGAGGAGAAGAGGAGATGGAAAGAGTAATTAGACGTAATGGGAAATGGTATCTTGGAAGGGGATCAGCTCGGTGCGTGGAGAAACAGCATCAGCGCCGCGGGCTGGGAGCGGAGAAAGAGAGAAGCATTCAAAGCGACTCAAACGGCGGGGTGGAGAAGCGGAATTAAATTAAAATATCATCTTCACGCGAACTTTTGAGTTGTCATTTTCCGGGGCGTGGGATATCGAGCACACTGCCGCACTGTGTCGGAGAACAAATTAGCTTTTGTTGGGTTCACCTAAAGAAGTTTTGTCGCCATGCTTTGCGAGGGATGAGCTGAAATTACAAGGAAAACTACCTCACCCCTTTCCCTACCTCCAGACCTCCATTAAAATTAATGCGTCGCGAACGCGTCACGTGGTCGAGGAGGGATGACGCCGCCACGAAGAGATTTAAAATTCCTTAACATCGGGTGTCACAGAGGACGAAGATTCCATTAATCCAAAGTTGCCATTAATATTACTCGTCTTGAATACGTGTCTCAGTCAGCGATGACGGAATTGCGCAAAGAACCTTGCAATTGCGCGTTTATCATCCGAGGCTGAGAGATGCCTAAATGCGATGACGTTCATGTGGTTAAAATGGCTTATGTACACGAATTTAATGTATTTGAGGTAACACACAGCATGTAAAAGGCCCGGGGCATGAGGGGGCAGAGGGGTCACGTGCCCCGTGCGGAAAATTTCAGGGGGCGAAAAAATTTGAAAAGTTTATTTAATTTTTCTAGTTAAATCGTTCGACAATAATTATCGATTCATAAATTGTGAAACCATGCAATAAATAGCACTTCTTAGTAACAAGCATAAGGTGTTTAATTTCAACTATCGAATCTCAAAAAAAGAGCTGCTGACATAACCCCTACTTCCGGCTCTGGAAGACATTTACACTCCGGCTCTTTACACTCACACTTACACAGTGATTCAACCAGAAGGTTGGTTTTGATAGGTGATGGTAGAGCTCACCACAGAATAACCCACAGGTTTGCGTGTAAATAACACATATTCAGAGTGAGGGTTCCCTTCTATGTGCCACCTCGCTATTTGAGGAATTAATTTTTGGATCCTAGAAGGATGCAGGGGCGTAGCTAGGAATTATTGCTGGGGGGGTTTAGGTGCAACTAATACCGGGGTCTGTGGGGTATGGAATAACTACTAGGATAAGCGGTATGAGCGAGATTAATAAATTGCGGAATTTTAAGACAAATGGTTCAAAATGGTGAGTTTTACGCCTTTCTGAGGGATATTTTTTAAATTAATTCTTACACTATTCTATTAATAATATCAATCCAAACTTTTAAACTTAAAAATTTTTCTGAGTTCTGGGGGGGGGGGTTTATCCCCCAACCCCCCCCCTCGCTGCGCCACTGGAAGGATTCATCCGAGATTTGCCACCGGGACTCAGCACAGCACAGCGCTTTACTCACTATTGAAATAAATCCTTATGTTGAACACGATATAAAAAATTGATACGTACTTGGCTTCAATTACATTACCTCATCTTGAAGGCTCAAATGGTGTGTAGTCCATTCAATTTATATTGATGGAGGCTATTCGGCACTTTGCCACTGACTCTGACATATAGTTTCGTTTGTACAGCCGTTAGACTAAATTTCCGAATATTCAGGCGTGATAGAATGGAAGTCATCCATGCTGAAATAAATATTTGCAATTTTCCACGATTACCCTAGTGCATTATATCTCAAAGTGCGTGCAAAGTGCTGAAAAGCCTCCATCATAAATTAATATACTAAAATAATAAAAATGTCATAAATTTAATACACTACACGCCGTTTTTACTATGAAGACGATGGAGTAAAATGTACTCTCAATTAGTCAATTTTATAATCGTGGAAAATTGCAGACCTTTGCATATTTTGTTGCAGAATTTGTTCCAATTGATTAGAGAAATCAAACAAATTATGCTATCCATGTTGTATGACATAGAGTGGAAGGAATTATGATGCCTAAAAAAGCAGATAAATACACGTATTTTAAGTGGAAATGGGTATTTAAACGATATTTATGGAAGAGGAAATTAAAATAAAATGAAAACCTACAGCCTTTACGCCAGAATTTAAACGTAAATCGAGACAAGGAACGTATAAAATCGTATCCGGCTCGATTTTGTGGAAGTTCTTTATATCCATGATAAAAAGAAGAACACAATGTTAATTTCCACACTTTTAATGTCACAACTCAGCAACCAACCATGGTTTCAACACGTAAGTGTCATTTTCGAGGTGAAAAATCCAGTACTCTCTCGGTATATATACCCAGGCCAAGGTAGGAGGTGGGGGCATATGGAATTAGGTGAGGGGGTTGCTGAGTTGTGACATTAAAAGTGTGGAAATTACCATTGTGTTCTTGTTTTTATCATGGACAAGACAAGGAATTCAGAAAATCGTTGATGACCGTGTACAAGTCAATGTCTGACTCAGTTATATTATGAAACCTGTTAAAATCACCATTTCATTTGTAATATATTTGATACTTCTAGAATGGCTTAAACAGTCACATCTCCCAAGCAATTAATGTACACAAATAAATCATCACTGTGAAGTCCAGCAAAGTAATTTTGGCCTATGGTAATTTAATTTGACTCTCGGAGAGTTTACTTAATGGGTTATTCGAAGTCAGCAAGATACCACCTCATGTTCCGTTAATTTTGAAGGTTGCTGTGAAGCGAAATTCCTCCTCGATCTGGCCCTTTGTCATAAATACGTGAAATCCCTTTAGCTTTGACGGGAGTGATCTTTACACTCACAAAAATTAACCAATTATCTGGAGGAAATAAATAAGTAGGCCAGGCCATAAATATCATACTTTAATGTCGGTGACAAACAATCCTATCCTGGGAAAATTGTAGCTTCTATTATTCTATTATTCAAATTCTCTTCTTATAAACTCGGAAAAACGGCTTTTAGGTATCGGAAAAACGGCTTTTCCAGATTCATAGGGACCCTGAGAAACCAGTTTACGGTATACAACAGTTCTTCATTTGTCACTATCCCACGCCAGTTCTTTGACCTCCCCGAGGCTATTCTGCGCCGTATCCTTCTTGGTCTGTCGATTTTCATTCGCCCTTCATTCGAATGAATCACCGACAAGTATCTATTAGAAAAAATATATTTCACCGTAGGAAGTAATATAATGTCGAATTAAAAACACGTTCTATCCACATTCTTTTCTCTTCTTATATTAAATTTTTACCTGGCCATCTCACCTGAAAATTTAGTTTATATAGCTTCCGAGAAATAAACATTGATACGATATCATTTCCGAGTACCTAAGGTATTAGTTAATGCATGGAAGTATTGAAATATAAAATGTGACATTTATACGAAAGGGACATTTCACCAAGAAAAAAACGTCAACGAGATTTATAGCTTCTGTTAAATCACAGGTGGACATTCATTGTCAGAGGAATTGAATTTTTGGAACGCGTCGTCAAGGAACTAATGAAGAAAAGAAGGAAGGAACTGTCATATGTAAAACGTGTGATAATAACTTCTACTGAAAAGATAACAATTTTTCCGGTTCCTTTCAAGCCGAATGAAAAATACTTTATTTTCAAACGCCTTTAACGTTTAAAACTTTTAGTTTTTTTTTTGAGCGGCCCATCTCTACTTAAAAGTGACATCTTTGTAATTGGAAAAAACAATGGTTTCGCGAAGACTGCGTGAGCTGCTACAAGGTATGTCTTTGAAGTGCAAGATGGCATAAGAAAAGACGTTATTCCCCTCATCAGGAATATGACAAATTCACGCATCGATGACTTAGTATATGATCCTTGGCCATCAACTGCACAAAAAATACCGTCGAGAGCAAGTATGAATGGTGTATCAAATGAAGCGCATTTTATGTCTGTGCTATTTTAGAAGCACCCAAAAAGTTTCGGAGGCGGGTGCGGATCATGAAACGATTTATAAAAGACGCCAACGATGATAATTTCATCATTTTTGTCATTGAATTGGCTCATTGAAGGTGTATGCAGTAAAAGATGTTACCGAGAGAAAAATATTCTATATCAATTCGCGATCTTGGTTGGCTGGAGCTCTGGTTGAAAATATTTTTATTTGAGGTAGAAATATCATACATAAGTATGGGAAATATAATGCATAAAACACGAACCCATTCTGGGAACAATCAAAAATTCTGCTGAAGACGACGTTTTGGTCTCTATTATCGAATTCTCAGAAACGACGGGACCTTCAGAGGTCAGTGGGTTCTTTCCTTCCTACAAGCCACATTTACTAACTAACGACCCCGCCCACCAAGGAAAAATATCTATGAACGGAGAAGACGGTAAAGTTTGTTGACCAACAACGTTATGTAAAGAACAAGGAGTAACTTAGATGCTTTTAACCATTAAAAATTTGCAAAGGTTACATGTAATCGATATATTAAAATAATAATAACTTTTACTTGTCCACTTAAAAGAACCGACGAACTATCGTTATATTTGAATTACCGTTATATTTTATCAATCAAAAGTGAAAATTTAAGTTACAAGCGCGCTAATCGAAGGCACGTCCAGCTACAATAACATCACCCACAGTTGTAAATTTTTGTGACAAAAATATTTGTAAATGCCACAAGTGTCATTTAAACATTCAAATTATTACTCCATGCAAAAGTATTAAATAATAATTAAAAAGCCGGTTTGCATGTAAGTATTCCATATTTAAGAATATATTGACAACGATTGCATAATTCAGAGGAACAAAATTAAAAGTAATTTTAATCGTAATTGTAACCTTACGATCAATTTTCCAAATATTAATTTGCAGTTTTAATAACATACAAATGTACAGCGAAATTGTAATGATCGTGTTTATTGATCCCAATTAAGTTAGCTCAAAACTTTTCCCATGACTGTACAAATAAAATTCTTGATTTTTGAGGTAGGTTAAGGATAGGTTAAACTGTCCCCATTACAACTGTTGTCTGAATTTCAAACACCTATTCTCATTTCCTCCTGAGTGACTTCTATTCTCATACATCCAAATAAACCCTTACAATGAAGCAGTATGGTCATTAGTGGGAACATTTTAGGGTAAACTTGAAGGTTATTTTGGGAATGTGAAGGTATGTCTCATCCTAGACTAGCTGTGGGCGCGTAAATATCACACATCCTGGAGAGAGAGGGCCGGATTTGTTCCCTGAGTCACCTCGCAGTGTAAAATATTTCAATGGTGCTTCATATGAGAACTGAACCAGGGAATATCCTATGTGTACCCATAAATCTATTTTAGGAACCTTCCATCATGACCTTATATTTGGAATATATATTATTAAAATGGCAAGATTGATATGCTGTATCCATCCATTTCTCCCAAACTCAAGCCATATTTTTCTCCCTACCACATTAAAGCATCTTGAGGACCTTATATTATACGTAGGTACTTACATAATCCTGTGGCCATGTAATTACAACATAGTTCTTCTCACCTTAGTCTCATCACATCCTTCAGTAGGTACTATGTCTCTCCAACGCTTTCTTGGACTTTCTTGGAGTCTTTTGCCATTGGATCTACCATTAAAAACATGTTTTGTAATGCTAGTGTTGGCCCTTCTCAATATGTATCCCAAAAATCTTAAACGTTTGCTTATTATTGTCGCAATTATATTAGGCTCACTATAAATCTCTCTCAGTGCTCTATTTGTTCTGTATCTCCGTCTCCTGCCTCATAAATTCGTCCATATTATTTCTTTAGTACATAATATGTTTTTAATGTTTTAAGCTTTCTTTCTTGAGACATTACAATTCACCAAACTTAGCAGCCGTAGAGTATAATAAGTTGTAGTATTGTCTCACACATCCTGATTTTGGTTTACTCAATGAGTAATTTGATCCTCTGCAGAGTTTCGGCCACAGTAGAATCCATCCGCTGTATTAGTTATTATGGAAAATGTAATTTTCTTCTCTTTTACTGCTAACTACTATTCATATAATTTCGGAGATCTTAGCAAATCTAATCATCTCCGTCGCCTTCCTTTTAGTAAGTCACATAGACAGTATAGCGACTTTCAAGTACGGTATAGTAACTCATTCCGCTCTCCTATCTACTAGCCTTTTTCTAGCGGCGTATTTATTTTCTTTTACATCTTTCGTAACCTGTCTGCCCTATGTAACTCATTGAAGGTATTCCCTTCCCCTTCATCCCTTCAACCTGTCCTTCTACGAATGCTTTCATCAGGCCATCATGTATCCTATGGCCAACTAAGTTTTCCCGTCTTCTCCTTAAGATTTTTACGAGATTTCTCTTTCCTACATCTGTTCTTAGCACTTCCTCATTACTTACTATGTCGATCTATTTTTTCTTCATCATTATTCGGTTGAAACACAGTTAGAATGCTTCCATTCTCGGCCCCTCCACACCTGTCCACGTCCAAGCTTTGCTCCCATAGATAAACATGCTCCCTGCGTAGCACCTGATGAATTGTCTCCTCATTTCCATTCTTGTGTTTTCAGCCAAGTCTAAACAGATTATTCTTTTCGCCTGGGATATTCTACTGACTATTTCTTCCTTGCTTCGTCCATCGTTGGTAATTCGGATTCCTATAAGTATCGAAACTATGCCACATCTTCAAGTTTATTTTCCCCTAGTTTAATGATTGTCCCAGCCTCCAATCATTTGCTACATACTAATAACTTAGTCTTAGATTTAGATGTGATATTTGGAAAATTTCATTTAAATATTGGTCAAAGTCGTCTCCAAATCCTAAGTATCATTTGGAATATTAAAATACATTACATTAAAAAGGGAGATTAACTGGGATCGCTTGGAGATCTTCCGGAAAAAACGACATTTTTTCTCGCTATCAACACATTCCTAGGATTGTGGGGACCTTGAGAAACCTAATCATCTCCGTCTTTCCTTCCTTCCAGTGAGTCACATACACAGGGTACCTAGTGTAGCGATCCCTTTTGCCTCCCTCCCGTGTCTCCGGTCCCCGCTTCAGCCGTTTTCCCCACCGACATCGGCAGCGCCACCAAATTCGGAATCGTGGAACTCATTTTGCCGTCGCGTCCCTTCGAGTGGCACCCCCGCGTAATTGGGTCACTCTCCGAGAACCGAATCAACAAGCAGACCCTTTTTCCCTCACCCCACCTTCATCCCCCACCCACCCTCGCAGCGGTCTCTCCTCCCCTCTGAAGGGGTCTCGCGGTTTGATGAAATTCTAAGGGACTTCCCCGAGAAGCAATCGAGAGAATTCTTCGGGCACGTTAAAAAGCACCGCAGAAAGGATTCGAGTAGCTTGTTATTCTTATTTTTAGCTCCGTCCTCTTTTTAAGAGACTCAGTTAACCTCTACCGCCACAAATAGGCAGAAAACACAAAGGTATCGAGTGACCACATGCATTCCTATTCAAGAAAAAATAAAACTTCTTCCCTTTTCTTGTGGCCTATCTAGTATTTTTCTTGCTCCAGGACAACGGTAAAATTCAATGAAAGCCATTGATGGCAACGTTTATAAAAAAGGCATCGTATAGATGCCTCTTAACCGCGGCTATCATGTCGAAAAGCCCCAGTACTTTTGAGGTGCATGGGCTGCAATATAAGCACAATTCAAGTCACGCTCTGATAATCAATGCACACCATGGATAACGTTTACCATGAAAAATTTTATGTCTTGGTCAGGATTCGAACCCTTATCTCCAGATTCTCGGCCAAGCATGCTAGCAGTTACACCATCTTTCCTTGGTGGTGTAATTGTTAGGAACCCTTACCGACAATGGAAGATCTTGGTTCAAATTCCAACTGAGCCAAATGATTTTTATGGCGTATTTCACCCTCAGAGTATATATAAAACCTTATTTTTGGCTTGGCCTCCCGCACCTAACCCAACAACTTGAAGGCTATATATTTCAAACCCACACCGAGAGCAGCCCAATCACATCAGAAGAAGAGACAAGCAGAGGTTGGGAAACGTCGGGATAACATCTGAATAACTCGGTATGACCCGAAAATTTTTATTATTTTTATCAACGACATTATCGTACATTCTGAGTTGGAGGTGGTTGGCGAGAGAATGCATAATTTTGTGTCAAAGCTGAATAGCAATATTTTGGCACGCAAATGGATAATCGGCTTGAATTTAGACCGCGTTGTCTCAATGCATCGCAAAAACAGTCCTCTTATAATCATCATAAGAGCATGCATCTATCCTTATCTTCGACTCATGGGCGAAGTTTAAAGTTTTATGTTGCGGAGGCCAGCAATCCTGCCGGCGGTTTTGGTGCAATGCTACCCCCCAGTGAAACAGGGGATACTCCATAGCCCGCGATTTTTCCTGGAAAATTAGATTTAATTAGCCCCTGAAAACAACTACTGTCAACTACTGTCAACTACTTGACAACTATTGAAGACAAATTTATTTGAACTTTGGCTGTTTTCGTCTTCATTATACTTGAATGCACAGGTTACGTACTTTTTCCGGAAAAATTACCGCTTAATATGAGGGGGGGTCTCCCCCTGCCTTCCTCAAAACACCACCCATACATTAACTCTAATTAGCTTTCGTGGGCGAAATAAACTATTTAAGGAATTTTAAACGGTGCGTAATTCGGCATTCTCAGAGCTAGATTTCAGTTGAGAAAAGCCTTGCCTTCGCAATCCGAGGAAAGTCCTCATGTCTCAAAGTCTCAAAAAAGGAAGCAGGTACCTTTGGGCGTACAACAGGGTGGTTTCCTATTATTTTTTTCTTGCCTAAATCAAATATTATTACTCCTGGAGTACGAATTTCACACTTTTAGATTTTTAAATGACGATGCATATTTTTTCCCATTAAATGTTAAGTGAAAATTATCAAGCGCGCAAAAACGCGACGGCTAAGTATGAATGCTGGGAAAAGCCCGTGTGACGTCATTCTGGCTCCCTCTGCCGCAAAGTGAGGTGACTTTGGGGCGAGGATGTATGCGCCACTGATATGCAGGCTGCTAGCAGGTAGCAGAGTACCCTGATAGCTGGTAGCGCTTGGCTTAAAAAAGGATTATTATTCCCTTATCAAACGAAGGAAACTTTCCGACCTTTGGCAGTTTTAATAGGTGATTATTAAGAGATGTTTCCCTGAGCTCTGTGCCTCATGCATGCATTGGTAATCTCAGACGATGTCAAACTCCTATCTGGTCGTATAGAAACTAGGTCCCTGTGACGTCACGCGGAGTGGCATCGCATGGGCGCCAATGTGGCCTTATTCAAATGAGGATAAAATTGACTATTGCCATTCGTCTAAACTGGGATTTCTAAAACCAAATAATTTGTATGTTATGAATACACTAATGGTGGGCAACGAATCGCAATCAATGCCTTTAGTTTACTTTGATGAAGGTAACTACCCTATTCGCCGTGTGGACGTCTCCAGCTTTTCCGCGGAGCATCGAAGCGTTTTCCTAGGCAACGACTCCCTCCCTCCCCACGCGCTGGGAAGATGCGTCACTGGACCAGGGGAAAGACGAAGGCGGGCGGAGCCAATCTGCCTCTCTCTCCGCACACATTCTCAAAGGAGTTGACCCAAGAGCAATTCCAGATTGATTCCGGGTCGCAGTGGCCAGTTGGCAGCACGGTCCAGTGCTTGGTAACCGGGCACGGATAGACAAACAGGAGGAAGAAGGAATGAAGGCACTAGCTCTCATTTGTCCACTACTTCAAGTAGAGGAATGGATTGGAAACCTGTTTTTGGAATGTTTAGGACGAAGGCTAGCGAAGAATCAGTTAACACATAATAATAAAATTGATGGTTGATGCCTATATTTTGTGGAAATACAATTTGATAGTTGAATAAAACAGTTGCATCATTTTAATATATTAATAATTTTTCGTAATGTAATAATATAATTGAAAAAATATGCATTTGGAAATTGTGTTAAGTTTTTCTTTCAATTAAACTAAGAGAAGATATTTTCCAACTCCTCTTATGGTCGGAATCTCTCGAATTGTACCCATAACATGTTATTCAACTACGCACGAATTGGGTTGAAAAAAGCCAATGTTAATATAAAACTAATGTTCAATTTTTGTATATAATTTATTTGCCTACAACCTTTGGAAGTAGTACAGATTGGATATCTCTTTTTGGAACATTTGGGACAAAGGGGAAGACAGAGAAAATTTAATCAGTACTACAGCGAATATCTTTGACCTCTTTCTCGGTAGGTAATAATTTGTTTATTTTGACGTTGTTGTCAACAGTGTAATGAGAAGTAATCGGTCCAGAGATCAGCATCAGACAACCAAGACCACAGTCACTTAAAATAACATGCCGAAATGTGACCTAAAAAGTAATTAATATTTGGCAAGGAAATAACTTTAAATCAATTTAATTTAAATACGATTTTAATTGAGAAAGCAATAGAGATCCACCTAAATCCCAAAAATGTCAATCGGGACACCGGCTTTCATCTTAGCAATACATGGAGACCTGTAATCTGCTGTATAAAAAATATAAGGTTTGAGCGTGAAGAATTTCAAAAGACCTACAGCCAATCGGACGACACCTGAGCCGCATTGTTGTCCTCGGTCAACGGTCGATCCGGTTCAGTGTGAAATTGGACTTCCATAAAGTAACACAGCCTTGAGGATGGGTGACAAGTCGTCTACCGAAACGTCGGCTAAAATAAAAGCATTTACCTGGCTGAAAACCCGAGAAATATTCGTCACAATTTTCTTCTATTCATAACGTATGAGAGGTTACAACAGCCCTCATATTGAATACCATTCACTTCAATATTTTTTCCAGATGTGACCGATTTCAGGTTGTCTCCGCACCAAAGTGGCGAAGCGGCAGGCCGCTCCAGTTGACGGTAACCAGTAATACGGGAAGCTCACAAAAAAACAGGAAGAGGAAGGTCACACCAGCACTTATAACGATAGGTGGATTTAGGGGGGGGGACGGAGGCATGTGCCCGCCCCCCTAGACGCTTAAGAAATGGAAAAAAAAATTAATACGGTTACCATAACGTTCGTTTCGTTTTTTGTATTACGGAGCCTCAATCATTAAATTTCATAATATTAACATTCACATTAAAATGGAGAGAGTATTTCGTACAGTAATTGTTGCACATATCTTGTTTTAAATCTTAAGTATGAGAAGATCGTTTGCCTGTTAGACCACTGTGCCCCCACAGAAAAAAATCCTGGATCCGCCCCTGAATAGGACCACTACCTTAGGAAGAAGCTGGATATCTGTTTTGGAAATATTTAGGACGATACAGAAGAGTCCATAAATCCGAAATGAAAGATATATGTCCTAGCATTAGAAAAGGAGTCTTTAAAACTAAGCATACATTTACGTCATTTTCATATGTGAATGCTGATTTGAGAAAAAACGTATTATTGAAAAGGATCGGTCACCAAATATTTTCTTATCCTAATTCATTAGTCTGAGACCCATTTTTATATCTATTATGTGGAGTATTATTCTTTAAGGCCAATCGCTGCAAGAAAACTTGCTCTTGAGGTTCAGGCCCTCCTGTAATCTCCCCATCCTTACGTTTCGAAACAGCGCGGAGCCACAGATGTTTGGGCGATCACAAACCGTGCCGCTGCAACTGAGATTCGTAAAGGGCATACGCTTTGGAATCCTCGATGCGTTGGAGTGTACTATTGATTTCGATCAATATGTCGATAGCATCTTCCAACTTGCCAAACCTTCTTGCTCTACTTCCTATCGTAGTAAATTCCTATATCTCTGAATAACAGCCTCATGTTTCTTGTTAAACTAGTTTTCAATTGATGCCTACGCGTATAAAGCCTTTCCCCAATTGAATTCTCGATTCACTATCAATGTAAAAATACATGAAAATTACCAAATACCAGTAACCCTTCAAGCAAAAAACTACTGAAATGATCCAAATAAAATGCTAAATGTTATAGATATAAATTTATGTTTAAAGATATTCAATTACATTACTGAAGGGACTTTGTCATCACCTAGGGATTTTCCAGTATCTTCCACCGGTAAGCTTCACATTCAATGTTTCGTATAGTTGTATTTTTGATCATTTGCGCAAGAATTTATTTTAGATTGAAGCGATTACATGAATTATGGATTATTAACAACATTTTTAGAATATATTTAAGCATCCATACCACAATTTGCGATTAATTAATTCTGTATACTCAAAGTAGGAGCTATATTTTTCAAAGAAAATTGAGATGGGAGCAAGATATTTCCGTTTACACAAGTGAAAAGGAAGAAAAATGGCTATTTTTGCCGGAAGAGATTTCAGCGAATAAGGGAAGTCGAGCGAAATATAATTTTCCGAAAGTGATTACGAATTAAATTTGTTTGAAATCAATTTTCAAATTATTAAAAAATAGGTCAGAAGAGAAAATTTCACTAACTTCTCATACATTCATGGATTAAATGTGCAGCTGCTAGCTCTCTGATGAAAATTTATGGCTGTGGCTTTTACAAGCATGAGGGCGATGACGAATCGAACATCGAAACATCAGGTTGGTAAAAATGGAAAACCTTACACAGCTGTAAACTCATTAGGAATTTAACAAAAGCAAACGCCTGGATTAATTCGGGTTCTTCGTCAACTGCTTTCACCCAAGTTAATAGAAACTAGAAATAAATATAAACACACAGTAGGATCAGCAATACAAACAAATAGTAGGAAACTTTAGGTACCCGAAACCAAAAGCAGCATAAAAATGAAAATAAAGAGTTTCAGTTTAATTCTATTCATGCTTCTCATGAACGTAATAATGTGTTCTGGCAAGGCTTAAACAAATTAATTCCGAATAACCAAGCGTGATGGAGTGGAATTTTTCCATAAGTATTGCAATTACCACTTTCAATTTTTCACGGTTATTATATATATATATATAAATAGGCCGCATTTTTACCCTCTGATTTCTGGCTTTTTTCCATCTATCACAGCACCCTTTTCCAACACTTTCCTTTTTCCAACACTCTCCTTTCCTCCCCATTCTTACGGAGGTTGAGAAAGAAGTTAGTACCTAGAAAGCTTCCGAGTTTATTTTCCCGTGTGAGTGTTACTTTTTTGTGTTGCTATGTTAATTGATATTGACTTTTACTTTAAAACCATGGAGAATTGCGAGTGTTTTTATTCTGATATGCTCAAAAAGCACCCTGTGGCAGTATATTCCGATTTTTTATCCACCAATGCAGGGAAGTATAACTCACTACAGATCAATAGATTTTTATATTATCAAGCTCATTAGATATCTATTTATAATTGAGAAAAGAGTATCCATGAAACATACGTTTGCCAATGATATAGGTAAATCGGTAGATGCACTGCCTAGGCCAGCAGTCATGGTGCCAATCGTTGTTAAACATCAGGAGAATGTGTTCAGAAACCCCGACAACGCCTAACACTTGCGGGCGGGAATTATGAAGGGGACCATATTCCGCTCACTCGAGCCGAAGCAATCACAAACAAGCAAGCGCGGTCAAAGTAGGTGGGTAGGGTTTGAGGCGGTGCCATCTCATTGGGCAGAGGTGGCGCGCAGGGCGACGTGACTGCCTTGCATGATCAACGGCAGCGACGCGAAGCAAATCCCATCGCCCGTCCCGAAATCCTTCATATCGTCCGTCCAAAGACCAATTGCCACTCCACCGTCTCCTCCGAGAACTTACAACTTGCTCCACCAACTTGACCGGCATCGAAATTTGAATACTTCATCATCTCCAAAATTTCTCTCTCCCATACGAAAAAAATCACAAGCAAAAAGTACCATTAAAATCTAGACGAAGTGACCGTGATGCATCATAATTTAAAGAACTACTTTATAAAAGTTAGTGATATATTTACTGGCCCATGAAAAATTGCATTTATGCCGCAACTAAATTGAATTTTATGAGGGCCAACAGGGCGGAATTTCATAGTGAATTGGATTTTTAAATTTTGTACTTTTCCCTCTGATTAATGGCGAATATAAGATAGCGACAACGAATTTTGATGCAAAAGGTCATTATCGGGACAAATTAATACTTTGAATAAGCAGAATAAAGGCTTCTTCGGGACACATTTACACCGATACTTAGTTGCGAAATTAAATTCGTGAGGCCTGAGATTCCGAATGCTTGTTTCTTGAAAAAATGAACCCATGATCTACGATTGATAATGAGTAGGTATTATTGATGTTTGGGTCCCGAATGAGTTACGTTGGACAGGTTATAAAGGATGTAAAAGAGAAGAAATATGTAGCTATGAAAAGGTTTGCGGATAGGAGAGAAAAATGTTGACTACTGTTGATGATGGGAGGAAAATAAGAAGTAGGTAATATAAGCACGTTTAACCAACACAAACTGAAAAATTTCACAATATTGTTTTGAACGGTATTTGATGAAATCAAAATTGTTCTGGTAACCTGCCGTATCTGTACGAAAGATTTATTTGGGAAAGAAATATTCATTTCATACCCACTAGAAACCACAACTTTGACATTCATATCCCCCACCATAGAACATCTCACCTCAATGAATCATTCATGATTACAGCTGTCAGAATATGGAACTCTCTTCCGATAGAAATAAGAAATTTGCCATCTATAGATGTATTTAAGAATAAAGTATATAAGTTGTTTAATGATAGTTCATGGAAATTCCCAGTGTAACAAACCATGCTGACGTGTTTGAGTACTGATGTGGATGAGGGGAGAATATATTCTGTATTCATGACATAATTTTCGATTAGTCCTATGTTTTTATGTCACACTTGAATATTTTTCTTTGAATAAATAGTGATAGTGCTTCAAATGTATTTAATCTATCTGAAAATGTTGTGTGGCTAGATACCCTGGTATCCGCATTCGGAATGCAATGGTACGTATAGGTATGCTTGTAGAGATTTATATTTTGTTTTTTTTCTCTATTTTTTGCATTTACTGAGTCTTGCTGTAGTGTTTTTTTTAATGATTTTTATGTAATTGTTGTGCACTTGTAAATTATCTCATGGGCCAAATGGCCCACGATAGTAAATTAATTGAATTGAATTGAAAATGGCTAGTCCGTGTAAGAATTAATAAACCAGGAAGCAGTCAAAAGAGGCTGATGGATTTTCTTTCAAGAAACAAGTAACGTATTTAATCAAATATTATTCAAATAATTAGAAAACGTTCAAACTGTTTATTCTGAAAAATAGGGACTGAAACGCGAGACAGAATCCTTAGAAAAGATTAGCAGGGCATTCATAAATCTAATACATAAAAAAAGACACGATTAGAACGTATGATTAAGCGACGAACGAATTAACGAACAAAGGATGGGATAGAATATTAATTGTGAATAAGATCTTTGAGTAAGATTTGCCAGGGAAAATAAAAATAATTAGAACTGTGACGATGATTTATTTTTTTAGTTGAATATCAAACTTTTTTGATAGATTTACATGGTAGTTTCTCCTGTGAACCACAATTTTAAACATCTATCGTTTTATAAAGAACAATAGAGCATCAGAGAAGTTGCTAATGTTCATTGAGATAAGAGGCGCCGCCGCGCAGTTTGCTGGGAGATCTTATAACTCCATGCCGAGTATCTACTTATGTACTATGGTTCTTAGATATCCTTGGAATTTCTAAGATAATCCTAGCATTGTCTGCTTTAACAAAGATAAATAGTTGGTCTCAAGAACTCAATAAGACCCATGTCCTCATTTCCTTAGAAGCCAATTCCTGTACATTAAAAAAAAAAAACGACCAAGAATTTACTTTGACCGAATTTCCCCGTGACCGAGCGATCATGTGATTTTCTAGCACCCTGATTATAAATTCAAATCATTACTAAGGAAAATATAGTAGCATATCTTACAACTATGGGATTTGTAAAGAGCCCTAGCTCTAAAGAAGTCATTTCTAAACCGAAGGCCCGTTGAGAAGGCACAGTAAACCTGAGGCGTCCGCAATAATAATTTAAGTTAAAATGAGTGGTGACTGGGCCCGTATTTGACGAATAAAATTTAAAGTGATTGCTAAAACATGATTTCATGAAGTGGGTTAGTTATTCAGCTGTTACACTAAGATTTTTTTAGAGAACGTGTCTGTTGGAATAGCTGAAGGGGATTTCGAGTGTAATGAAATACTTGGGTTTAATCCAAAATGTTGGTTCAGGCCTGCGGCAAAATTTAATTTTATGCACTGAATTTCATGAAAGATAATTAAAACTAACATATTAAGTTGGGTTGGGCTCTAGGGATCGATATCTCGTAAAGTATAGATCGGACGATTTCAAATTTAAGCTCGTTGTCAAGGTGACATTTCATCTTATATATAAAAATGAATCGCAAAATGTGTTGGTAAGCGCATAACTCAACAACGCCTGGACCAATTTGGCCAATTCTTTTTTTAAAATGTTCGTTGAAGTCCAAGGATGGTTCTTACGGCGAGAAAAAATCGAATAATTGCCGGGAAAACCCTAAAAACAGCCCTTTGCTTTTTCACATACAAACGTTTTCTAATCTAAAATAAAAGAAAGTCGAAAATCGTGTTAGTTAGAACACTTATAACTCGAGAACGGCTGCACCGATGTCAATGAGATTTGGTTCTTTGGATTCGTCTCAGGCGGGGTTAACATATAGGCCATTAAAAAAGGATAATTTCACAAAAAAATTCATCTCTTTCATATGGACATGCTTTTAGGAGTTATAGTAACACAACAATTGATAAGTCGGTCAAAACTACAAATAAAATAATTAGTTTTGTTTTTACCACTTTAATAACTGAATTTCGTAACAAAATAACATTTTAATTACTACATATATTCAAAATATTAATTAAATTGAAATTAAATTTAAAAAAATTAATTCGAGCTAATCGTAAGCCCAGCCGTGGCCCAGCTCGAGTTGACACTTCACTACCGTGTTTGTAATCAAATCTCCAAGCAATTGTTGACAAACGGTAATGTCCGTGTTCCTGTCGAGGAATCGAGTAGTTTTAACTCATTTCCTTGGAATTATTGCAAATTATTTTCAGCGGAAGGTGAGCTCATCAACAAAGAGTTCCAGAATATGATTGATCACCAAAAGATTCAAAGATGGTTTATTTAGCGAGCAAGAACGAAGATGTGGATGACTAAAACGAGGTAAATTCAAATAGTTCGTACTCTGCATGGGTTCGAATCTTTTAAATGTGTTACAAACGAAGACGAAATCACCAACTATCTATCTGAATATTTTAAGTCCTTGGACGTACCTGGCTTACCAAGGCACAATTTACAGAAAAAATGTAGTTTCTGTGTTCATGATCTTTTGAAGCATAAACCAACCATAGCTATCCAACGGAACGTGTTTGGTGATTAAAAAAATTGGTAATGAATGTGATTCACGTAACTTTACTCAAAGGAAATTCAAAGGTGAGGAAGTCCTCATTCCGAAGATTCCATGATCTCAATTCATATGCCCTTATGAGCTTAAACCTATTCAATTTCCAATTCGTGTTGCATTCGTGATAACGATTAAAAATCGCATGGTCAGTCTTTCAGTTTTTGTGTTGTTTGTGCTCATGTGCTAATGAAAACCCATGATTTTCTCATGGTCAATTTAACGTGCTATGTTCACGAGTCGATAAACCATCCTCTGTATTTCCTCCTTCGCTTCAAGTGCGTAGCTGGGATATGGGGTTTTGGGTGCAGCTAATACTACGGGTCTGTAGGGTATAGAAAACTCGCTAAGGTAAGCGGGAAGTGTGGGGGCACTTCCCCCAGACATTTTTTAAGATAAATGGTTCAAAATAGTGGGTTTTGCGGCTGTGTGAATAGTTTAATATGTTTTGTTTGTTAGTCATCCGTCCCCCTAATATTAATAACAAAATCTTTCATAAAAAACTCTCTTAAGCTCTTGGGGGGGGGGGGTTTATCCCCCAAAACCTCCCCTCGCTGCGTCACTGCTTTGCTTCGCTATATTTATTTAGCTTCATCCGCTTCATCTTGCGCCTGATAACAAAGCCAAAAGTGTTGTTTATCAGAAGGTGCTTGACGCAAGACATTAAACCCGAATGTGTAGGGCTCACCGTGGTGCGTTTACGCATTGCATTTTTTCCAAACAGAGATACTAAAACTGGCGCGCCTTAAGTCATTTAATGCGAATGCTGCTTCATAGGGGCTTTTCTTTCACGATTTTGAGCATCAGTTAAGCGTCGGTCTGGGGTTGTGTCAACCTGCCCCCTGAATGTGCCAAGTGTATGCAACAGACTTGGACCTAAAAACATTTTTTACAGCTAATAACGCTAATAGCCAACAACTGAATGCGTATAATTTTTATTTCATGAACTGCTTCATTAAACCACAATGCCCAAAATTTCTTAAGCTAAAACGTAAGAAAATTTATTGAAAAAAATCCGCGTAAACGTGCTTCGATCCACCCTATCTAGATTCAATAAAGAAAAGGTCTTTCTGACAAGCAATTTTGGTACTCATTTACGTAGTTTTATTGAATTTGTATCCTTATTTTATTATAATAAATTAAACATGATTAAAAACGATACAGCCGCTCTTGATTTGTAAATGGTGTAAGTAAACTGTAAGTTCATTGATTGTTAGGCGGTACGAAGTTCGCCGGGTCAGCTAGTACTAAATAAATTTAGATGTTGTTTATTGTTTGATACATGTTAATAACATAATATCAATAAATATGTTCAAAGTTAAGGTATGTTAAAATTTTTTGTGTATTCTGTTCTTAAAATTGTAAATGATATTATTGTAAAAAAACGCTATCGTAACATTTAGTCATGTAAAAATATAGTATATGTTTTTTCTTTCATAGCCATTATGATGCTTTTAAATAAACAGAAACGTTGGTCATTACTTTTTTTGGAATAACATACGTTGACCTACACTCCTAGAAATATTTTTACATATAAAACAAAATTTTATTTCTTAGCCATACATTGAGGACCATTTGATCAACGAATCATTGAAAAAAAAAATTTATTCATAATCAGTTAATTGGACACATCATACTATATCGATTGAATTATCTGTGGTTTACTTATTTTAAACTTTTGCACCTTAAACCTGAATTTTGTAATGGTACACTTGCACAATTTTGGTAGTGCAGTGTCAATCGTCAAAGAAAAGACCCTTTTCAGTCATGTATTAAATATTAACGTTTGACCTCCACTCTGCAAACACATGTAATTAGGTAAAATATTCACTCTTGAGGTACAATTGATGATCTATTCCCTAAACGCCCTGAAAATTCTAAGATAATAGCTGACCTTTTCACAATTTGGACGAAAGTAGTAGGGTGACGTGTGGCCAAGCAATAATAAATCAAAGGCAGACTTGATTTTACTGCTATTGACTCGTGTATGAGTCCCTAAAGCCCATATTTGAAAGAATAACAAAATTCGAGGGAAAACACTAAGATGAGATCGACAGTCATCTCTGTGTAACAAATCGGTACAAAATACCATAAACACTTTTCAAAGCCAGCTTTAGGAGCTGAAAATATTCAACATGAACCAATAACTGCTCTTGCGTCAGAAAATTAAACGAACAGAAGTAAAACCACAAGATATTGATAAATGACCATTAGCCTATTTAAATATGACATAGTGAACTTCTTCATTTCCCATTACTACCGCGTTGGCTGCTGATGACGAATGTTCTGCTGGCGCTACTGCCAGCGTCTTCAAGTCAAAGAAACTGTTGACATCGCCACAGCAACCGCAATAGTAGCCGCAAATGGAGCACCTCAACGCACACAAAGGAAATCTCTGTTCTAATACACAGTTTTACATGCACTTTGACATGATCGTCAGATTTGTTCATAAAATCTTCCTCTTTGTCACACCAGTGACCAATGATTGCTCTCGTGTCAGAAAATAAAAAAAAAACACAATAATTATCACTAGATAATAATTGTAAATAAAATTGTAGATAAAAATAACTGTAGATAAAATAATAAGTGAAAATGAACCTTCTTTATTTAAATATAACATTAGCATACTCAATTTTACTTGTACTTTGAAATGATCGTCGGATTTGTTCATAAAAATCACCTGCTTCGTCAAACTTGTAATCGCTTTTGCACCCGCTAATTGACCCAATTCCATTATCCTTTTGCACCGAGATACGTTCGACTCAAATCCCTTGCGATGACTAAGTCTGGATCACCTGCCTTGCACCCAAAGTCTTACATCCCCTCTATTCGGAAGCAGTGGTGGTGGTACCAACCTGTTCGCCATCTTCCCTCACCCATTCCCACTCGAAACACCCACTCGAGAGAAAACCTTGGCGCCACCAGCACACACAAACAGTCACGTGTGGAAACAAACACATACACCCACAAGAGCCTCTCCATTCCGCCGTTATGCGCGCCATCCACACCACATCTCCTCGTACACCGACCTTACGTCTTCACCACACCTAACCGTCGGGAGAACATCTCCTCCTTAGCGATGTTTGTTCAGCGAAATTGGCCCAAGACCCACCCGCGCCATTGTTTCGCAGCGTGTCCCGGGAGGATCCTCAGGACACGTACTGCTAAAGACCTTGAGGGTATAGGCGTCGGCGGGGGCTTGCGGGGGAGGACGACCTCCCCCCCCCTCTCTCTCTCTCCTAGGAATCTTTGGAAAGCCCTCCAGACCAAACGCGGGTTTACAACACCGCCCCCTCTATTCACTGACAAACTCTCTTCCCGTATTAGGAGGAAGGTACCTGTAGAACGATGCGGTTGAACTTAAGGGATTTACAGTGGGAAGTAGGAGGTATAGGGGTGTGGGGGATTGTAGAATGGGGCAGGGAAAATGCGGGAAACTCCTAGGTAGACTGCGGTGAATGCCCTATTTGACGCTCCCTGATGAACCGCATTAGACGGATCGTTATAATGCAAGGGTCGATCGAGAGATGGCTTTTGAGATCTTCTCTTCATGTTCATCCCGTACTATCGCCTCCAAGATCTGACCCCCACCTCGTAGACACACGGGAGAATTTGGGATTATAGCTTTCACTTGGGAAGGTGTGGGAAGTGTAGGACTCCCAAGGCAGACGTGGTTTTCCTTTGAATGGATCGCGGGAAGGTTTTGCTAGACCGTATGTGTGTGTTTCATTCAAATTTCAGTTTCCTTAATCAACTCCCTCGTCCAATGCACAAAGCCAGTTCAGATATTCGGTGAATTTGGAAAAACATTGAGACGAATTTGCTTAGAAAGAGCTTTCAGTGTATTATTAAATATTCATAAATGCAAAAAATCATTCAAATTTGAAAAATTACGGCCGAATGAAAATAAAAGCGAATAGTAATGGCACCATGACTTATTTGAGTTGAATATCATTAACTTGTTATAGAATTACTAAACGGTTTCTCCTCTAAACTTCAACTTTGACCTTCGAATTTTTCGTAAAAACAAATTAAGCATCAGAGAGAGAAGAATAGAACAGAGAGCATTACAGAGAAGAACAAATGCGACTAAAAAGATAGTAGGGAAATCGTATAATCAGTTTGCGGATAACTTAATTATAAATAACTGATAAATCTTACATCACAGCGTAAATTCTAATTTGATATCTCATGCGTCGAAAGACACATGGCTATTTTAGATTAAAAAAATGTCATGATCAATTCATACCAAAGCGTTTCAGTTTATTTCAAAGACTTTTACATCACCTAGTGTATAATTCCAATGCATCTTTTTCTATCTCTCCTCGCTAATTGTACTCAATGGTTACTTTTTAATGAAGACTTTCATTTTCCTACTCGTCATACAGATGTTAAACGAATATGCACGTGTAAGTCAGATTTGAGTTGACGTTCATGAGCTTAGAATAGATTTGAACGAGTTATCATGTTTAAATTCACTTTCAAACGGAACTACACCTAATGAAGCACTAACAATTGAGCCAGTATAGCTAAGTTTAAAAAATCACCAGTAAAGTGTTTCGGGGTTAGTTGGAATATGAAGACTTGTGAGCTTCTCCTAATAATGGGTTTTTCAAATGCTATTGAGGTCTGGTTATGTGATGTCTACATTAACACGGACAAGTTCATGGTTAAATTTAGGAATGAGAGAATGAACGCGAAAATTCATCAAGTTACCACCCAACGGCAGTACGCATACATGGACAGAAATATAGAACCTACTGAAATTTCGTCCATCCATTTGTACATGCTCCAGGCAGTCTGAATCCAACAAGCGCACATTCAAGAACTCGCTTGGTTTTGTGCGTCGTGTCCTCAAGAGTGAATACAGCATCAATAAGTGATGTGTGGTCACAGAATATTCTGCATATCTTTAAAAAGATGAATCTGCACCTCTGCATCATTACACTACCTCGTTCGTCCAAAATGATACCCTATCTCAAGAAAGTTAGCTGTAATTATAGTGTCGAATTATTAAACAAAGCGGGGTAACTGGAACCCTCCCATTTCCGTTGTTGCGTTGTGCCTGATTAAATCCATCCTCACGACACAAGCTTACGGGGGGAAGCATACCTACAGGATAAAATCCAGCAGCAATATGCGAGCAGAACACAAATAAATAAGACACAAAACGAATATGAATTGCCATATATCTCGAACACTTGTTATTCACACTAATCTAAATGAAGTTTAATTACAAAGTACCTATGTCCTTAAACAATCATTCCGAAATATTATTTCAATTACCAAATAGTATGAAATAAAACTTGATTATTTTCAATCAACAGTCACGCCAAATGTATGTTGTGCTCGCCGCTGCTCCACTTTAATATTTCCGTAGTGTAGTCTCCATAACTCCGCGTTTGAAACGGCACTGCTTAAATACCTAAATACTATTATGATGATTAAAGAAATTTCTCATGCCTATCATTGCTGCAATTAAAATTAATGTAATAATTGTCGCGGTATAATCAAAATGAAGACTTGAAAATATTTTTCCGTGACGAAGCCCCAAACCCAGGACCCCATGGGTGATGAACAACGATGCTACCACCACACTAAGTACCCAATCTTGAAAAGGCGCGCTACATATATGGTTTAATTTGAACATCGGCGTTAAATATTCCTCCTTAAAATGAACCAGTATGTAGGATGAAAAGTTCTCGGGCTTTCCACCGGGTAATAAAATCCTTCTCCACCGACGTTTCGATGTCCATCAGGGGCATCATCCTCCGGGTAACTGAGTGTCGAGACAAACATTCGAGCTTCATTTATAGGTGACCACCTGGCCGTCCCTATAAATGAAGCTCGAATTTTTGTCTCGACACTCAGTTGCCCTGAGGATGATGCCCCTGATGGACATCGAAACGTCGGCGGAGAAGGATTTTATTACCCGGTGGAAAGCCCGAGAACTTTTCATCCAACACCTACGCCGGGAAAACACCCGATTATATTTAACCAGTATGTACATGTACAAATTTGGATATCGTAAATAAGTTATTTATGGAATGACATGAAACGTGTAATATTCTGACTCTATTAGCTAAAGTCAAGCTCGTCGTTCTGAATAAGATGTTGCATTAAAAGCATCAAACCTGAGCTGAAAACATGGAATGGATCATCAAAATAAGAATAAAGAAATGTATCTTTTAGGTACTTGGCATTCAGACAGGTCACTCTTCGGTTAAAATAAAACTGATACACATTACGAATACAATGCATCGTATGCGTCTTTCAGCAACTTTCCACAACGCATATATAAAAATAATAACAGAACAGAATATTTTCCTCTGATTCGGCGAAAAGCCTGAGCCGATACTTGGTTGTATGTAATCCTTTGAGGGTTCTAGCATTGATGACCTGTCTAAATGTGACTCGGAAACAATACCGCATATTAAAATTTTACTCACATTTGGACATAACCCTACTTAGCTGTTGGGCGAGGAATTGGTTACCACCTATATTTTACAAAATGTTTCTAGGTCCGAAAGTAGCTACAAAAGAAGATAAATTTTCCGAAAATTTTGGCATAGGAATTTCCCTGAAAACTACACGTCTTTAATAAATTGTTTATTAGTCAATTTACATTAAGCTTATGTTGAATAGAATTCAGAGCGTCAAATCACGCAAGCTTGATTAGCTTTTTTTGTATTCACGCACAGGCTGGTAACCGAAAATTATCCCACGCATACCCTTATGAAGTGTAAATCAATCTACTTTGATATTTATTGCGTCGATATGTCACGCCTACCTATCAGTTGACGAGATTTAAAGACATTAATTAATGAATAGCTAATTTTTTCAGTCGCTGGAAAGACTTAATCTTGACCTCGAGCTCAAAATAAAGCGTTGAAAGATTCCAGCTTCCCCAGGTAAAGAACATATCTCCATGTGGATCTGTGTGTAATGTCGTTACTTTCCAACCTAGATAATAATATATATAACAATAATATAATTTATTATACTTCCATGCATACTTATTTTTTACAGATTATTATATCCATTCAAGTAAGTCAGGAAGCCTTTAAGGCAATGTAACGTCGCGTCCTTGATGTAGGATGATGATCCTACTGTTTTTGAGTTTTATGCATTTATTTTTGAATTGTATCTTTGTTTGCATGCATGTTTATGTTTATATTGCTGTTTTGGGAGTTGAGGGCGCTATGGTGATCGGAGTGTAAATAATGGATTGTTATGAAGAAAACCATATTGGAGGCTGGAGAGAGAATAAAGCTCCAGAGTGTATAGAGGTCTATTATTGTTAGAGATTAAAAAAAGGGGTTGCGACATCACAGCAATAAGCCTATGTTTTGGCTAACTTCAGATTTCATAAACTGCGGAAATGAAAACACATAGAATCAAAATACGCAATACCTTGAGAAAAAAAAAACATTTTGTGCGTAATAATATTGTAACTGAACTGACCGTAAGGTGAATTACAACGTGTAATGTAAAACACTTATGATTCCAAGTGTGTTTAATACAATATACCGACCCTTTACAATAACTTTTCGATGTCATCAAAAGCCATAATTCATTTCTTTATCAACCTTTTGTATTTAACGAAAAAATTTGTTTATATAATTATATGTAGTAGCATATTAAACAATTTTGGTCCCACATACAAAAATTCCTTTTGTACATCGTTAAATTAGTCTTGTGCATAGGGATCAAGAAACCTCTACGAAAATTAAACAACACGTACTCCCATATATTTTTGGGCTGTATCCACTACGCAAAAAAAATAAAATTTATATCAATACATATATCTTAACGGGAGCATGTTATGTTCAATGAATAAAGGACGGGAATTTTCGTAACGCTTTTTAAGTAATAATACTCTAACAATTTTTTTCTGCACGAAGTAGACTGATTTTAACACTAGAACCGCGGACGGGACTTTTTTGTCCCATCGCCCTTTGCAAATGTTTGCCATTCATGTACTAGAGGTTTGATCCCTTTGAAATTTGCTAACTTTCACTCATTTTTTATGATCTTTCGAATAGGCATATTGAAAATATTGTACAATGTTTTGTTCGCGAGATAAACGACGATTTACCTAGAACCGTGGGATGGGACTTTTTTGTCCCATATGGGGAAAACATACAATTTCATTTTTTTTGTACACTTATTTTGTATTTAGCATAATAACAGTTTATTAGGAGGGAGATCGATGCACAGATACCGTTATTCTGCCAGTTAGAAGCGCAGAAAGGCATAATCTGTGCACTGCGCCGGCCGCCTACTCACGCCGCGCCGGCCGCGTCACCTCTACCCGGCGCGTCTGCAGGTCTGAGCTTGCAACCAACACGCTTCAAAATAAGTTTACTGTATTCCTAGTTATACTTAATAAAACATTTAAACATTACCTAAACACGTGTTTTGTTCACACAAACCACAAAAAAACGTCAATTATACTTAAACATGAGAGGATCAACGTATTTTGTCAATGGGACAAAAAAGTCCCATGCCACGGTTTTGGTGGGGTTGGAAAGTTCAGCGGTTCTAGTGTTGAAGTGTAAAAATATGCTCATCCCCAACACGTGAGCCCGTAATCAAACTTGGAGTGCACCAATGCATGGTAAATCATTTTTCGGGCAAACGGAAGATATTTATTACGGGTAAAATAAAATTTGGTGAGACTGCGCTTTAAAACAGCACTTCTATTTGCAATTTGCTTATCCCATTTCAGGCGATAATCTAATGTTACTCCCAAATACTTCACTTCTTTTGTTATTTTAATGACAGGCAAGTGCAAGAATGCATTGAATAGTCTAAGGTGTGATGCTGTAATTTTACATCAAGATTATAACTGTCACAAATATCATAAAACATACATTGTGTTTTTCTTTCACTTAATTCCAAGCCATTATATTGAAACCAGTGTCGTAGACAGGATAAGTCATGCTGCATGGCATTAACAACTTCATCCCAAGTAGAATACACATAATTTAAGGCCACATCATCTGCGAAAGTTGTTATCTTGCCAGATCTTTCGTTAATCCCACTTTCTTTAACTCTAGCTTTTACGCATGGAAAAGGTCACGTGGCTCCAGCTTCCTCTGCCCTAGCCTATCACACGTCACTGGGAATGGCAGATATACTGGTTATTTCCCTATAAAATGTAATTAGAAATGTGTGATACATAAATATGCCAACAGAAATGACCAGTCGTATTATAGTGCAGTGATTCCATGGATAAAACACGCGTTACTGTTACGATTAAAATATAAACGCTCTACAAAATTATAGCTCTATTTCTTTGAGAAAAAAATTGAATTATATTCTGATAGAAAACGTACCATAAAAGATAATTACAAGTCAGAAAAATGGAGACGGCAGAAAAAAAAGTTCTTGGCAATATGATTAATATGATAATGAATTAGTAGAGGTTACATGTCAAATTGACCGTTCTGGTCCTTCTAGTTTTAACCCTTAGAGTGCCGGGGAGCGCTATCACGCTCCTCCTATCTCTCGCGAAAAGTGCCTCATGCAATGTCACACTTAGATGCTACTAATTAACTAATCATACAATTGTCAATATTCATTTTATTTTAACATTAACTATTTTCTTCAAATTTTAAAAATTAACTCATGTTACCAAAAATTCGTCAAATAATATAATAAAAAGGTTAAATCACATACAATAAGTATTTCCTAAAGTTTTTGAACATATACCTTTACTTGTTTTTGAGATCTAATTCTTTTCCCTAACCTATTGCAAAATCAGCAAAAATGCCTCGGTACTTTTGGCATAGTGCCTAGAAAATCGGTTGGCTCTCAAAAGGCTAAGGACACTACTTTTCCATGAACTGATTTGCGTGAGCGCTTGACCAAATCACCCGATCTTGACCTCTCGCGTAAACCAAATCAATCCGAGATTCCCCGAGAAAGGAACACCCTTGCTGGGTCGGATGCAATCTCGGTCACGTGAAAGAGCAAGAGAGGCGAGGGATGGATATCGGGCTGGGTGTTTAACCGAGGAATCAGCGCAAAATTGAGAGGGGGCCCCAGAAGGGCCAGGGGGGGCAAGAGGGCCTCGGGATGATCGGATTGGATGAAGGAAGTCCCCGGAGGAAATCTGGGGAGCACGTAAAGGAAAGGTTTTCTTTACATCATCATTTCTGTTTGTGGTGCACTGGCCTCTCGTCGGATTCTTTTAAAGGGGTCTTGGTGGTCTGTTACCTCATTTGGGGAAAAGGGTTGGGACGACTTCGGGGAAGGATTCCAGGGTTCTCAGAAAGGGTTAAGCCTGGGGGTATTTGCGGTAACGGAGAGGGGGGAGAAGATAAATGAACAGCCGGAAGAATTGTAGATAGCCTCGGACTCGAATCTCATTCGCTAAAACTAAGCATCGAGTTGGTAACTTACGCTATCAATCATACCAATTTATGACATGATCCCATTTCAGCAGAAACTGCACCTCAATCGTTAAGTCGATTACTGACGTTTTACATAATAAAAAGTACTTGCATATTTCCGCACTTATCTCATCCCAACCGACCCAAGTTCAGGCACAAATTGACATTTTCAAGTGGAACGATTAAGTGTTTGGTTAGGAGTTTCGGTTGGAATAAATATGTGTGGAAATAGAAAGGTACTTTTCATTGAATTAAATCTAAAACATTTCCACCAAATTACGCCGGACATAGTATCCCTTATCCGATTTAAGAATATTTTCGATATTCTCGTCTCCTGATTGGCAATACTATCTTCCTTGTTGATGGTTACTCAAAGGATAAATTTGAGCTTTTCTCGCCATATGACTGTCCAAAATTAAGCAAATCGCTGAGTTACGCTTTGTAAACTTGATTTGAGTCGGCTATGACTCTTTGTGAGTTTTCAATTCCAGAGTTACACTATGATGAATCTGCGTTAATGGTAAAAACCAAAGCTTTATAACCCCCTGAGGTATCAATAGAGACGGATTTCTTAAAAAAAAACAACCTGATTGAACTGGAAGGTTTGAATGAAGCCAATAGGAACCAATTTTACGACTAGAAATCAGTATACCGTAAAGCACAATTAACTTTCAAGCATTAGCCATATGAAACAAAATTGTCTCACCCACGGTTTTTGATGAATCTAATATGTTTATAATAATGTACACTCTTTACGATCTTTATTTTAGAATCAATGGTCATCATTTCTATCATATCCAATAAATGAGTGCATCATACTAATACTACATGCCTCTAAAAAACTAAATAGCAAGTGTCATTTAGAGGCAAGTGTCAGTGTAAACATACGGCGAGAAGTATTGAAGGCAATCAAATGCTAAATTACAAATTAATGATCACAGGATAGGAAATAACGTGGTTTCCATAATGAGTAACTTAGAACTACGATATAGAACGGCAGAAGAGTTGAGGCACAGGTAATTTTCGGAAATGGACTGGAGTGTAAGCAAATAGGTAGAGCATAATTGAACTCTCTGAGGGTAGGAAGACAGCCGTGGATAAATGGTAGCCGCCTAAGCTCAACAAAATATAGTTCATTAGCGACATTATTGGTTTATTCACCTTTACCAATCAGTATGGTATGTTATTTGGAGGAGGCGACCGACAGCTGAGGTCATTTGCGCCATGAGGGTAGGGTATTGAAGGAAGGGTGGAGAGAAACCCGGCGTCGGCATTAGCCTGCTCTTAACGAAAGGCGCCAAGGGGACCACGGCTTAACGTCCCATCCGACGGACGGAGTGTTGCGCTTGAAATGTCCTCCACACAACACTCAAGCAGGGATCGGGCGTTCTCTGAAAATTCTTTGCCACTGCCGGGATTTGAACCCGAGCCCGCCGGGTGGGAAGCCAGCACTCTAGCCACCACACCAACCCGATCCCCCTCCTTACCAATCATCTAGGAACCCATTCTATAATAAAGATCTAAATAGCATATGCCTTCTCAGTACGAATAAACAGAGAGGTAAAAATTGTGTATCAATATATACACAGAGAAGACTTGTTTTCAATAATCTATGTAATCTGTTACGGAATTATACGCCACTCTAATCTTAAAATGAATTTGCATTTTAAGAGAGCCGTGTGATGCCAAATATTTTCAAAGCATACAAAAATAAACATAAATGGACAAAAGAAGGCGTTTCATAACTTCATTAAATATTATCTACTAATATATACAGCCACAAAACCCCCAACAACATCAAAATAAATTTCGGGAAAATATTTGCACACGCCATTGAAAATTAAAAGGAGAAAGAACGAAAATCTCCCCGACTAATCTCATTATATTCCATAGCGCACATCAAAAGACGGAGATGCCGTCAAAGATAAATGGGAGCGGTTGAGACTTCCGAAAGGGGAAGAAGCTAACGACAGATTGGGGGAGAGGGATGAAACCGTAGAAGGTGTATGGAAACAAAAAAATCCCTCCGGCCGAAATCGCAGCAAGAATTAGCAAGTAGGGAATGAGAGGTGGGGAGGATGGATTCAGGAAGTTAATGAAGACGCAAGGTAGAGAGGAAGTTCTGCACCTTTTGGTATTGGGCAGAGAAATGTTATGGAAAGGTAAAAGAGAACTAGGCGAGTTGAATGGCTACGAATTATCAATTAAACCCTTATAATGCATTTCAATTTTCCTGTAGGTATCTACTTTTTGACGAAAGGGATGTCAATATTAAATCTTTGGTAAATTTAGGATTGAAATTTCTTAAATGCTTAGAAAAATGGGTAGTTTCATTGGCTGCCGTGGAATCGGAAACCTAAATTTACAGAAAATATACTCCTATTTATAAAGATTTTATTACAATTGATAGTTAACTCCTCCCTTAATTTGGCATTCGTCGACTAGCATTTCGGCAGATAGTGTCATTTCCTATAAAATGGTGCTGAGCTGCCGAAACCCGAATTGGTCACCGTTAAATTCAGTGAGGAGTTTAAAAGCGTGTTTCACTATGAATATGAATAATTTCTGGAGAGAGAGAATTTCCTGATGACATTCCTTAGATTAGCTTAGATTATTCCTTAGATTAGAAATCTGATATGTACAAAATGTATAGAAATTTAGTTAGAAAACTTCTCATTTTTCGATTGATTAATATATATTTAAATTTGATTAAAAAAATTAGAGAAATCATACAAAATAATGGCTGATAGTCATAATTCACTCATAGCGCTAATGAATCACGCAGATGAAGGCAGCCAAAAACGTTATATTCCACCTTGAATTTTTAATATTTATGATACATTTTTAATATGCATGAGCAGTTTTGTGAGATAAATATTGATGAAGTTGATGTAACTTGAGAGAAAGACTTATCCTTAACACTGCTTAATTCATGAATTGAATCTGGTGTGTTTTCGTTACCTTGCAACATTATAAACATTTTATTAAGATAACATACACTTTGATTTTCCCCCTAATACTCACAAAGATCTCTAAACAATTGAGAAGGTATTTAACCAGAGAAAAAATTGGGGCTTATAAAAGGATTAAGTTCATTGTCAGAATTATAATTCATCGTTAAGAAATATTTCATACCACTCTCAGACGAATTAACACCTGGGAAAAGACACTCTATTCACTCGCAGTTTTTCAGAGTCATCCATCATTTTGGGTGATACCAAGGGGTTCCTACTAAGAAAAGGTATGCATTAAGACTTTAAGAATTTATTTTCTCCTTGACTACACACTATTTATGTAACCAGAAATGAGAAAAAATACTCAAAAATCAAAATAGAAACAGGAAAATTATTAGCAGTTTTGAATTAGATTATAAGCGTCACTTATGTCTCAAAACAGGGACGCATACTCCGAAATGCATTAATTGCATTTTCAAAAGATAAGGTACTTCGTGAAAGAGTGTTGCAGGAATGGCCAATCCCTAGTTGGTGGTGTCATTTTCAATTTTAATGTCAATAAATGAGAGTTTTTTTCTATCACGAAACGACAAGAACAATTACTGGAAAAGTATAAGGCTGAATTAGAAGACATCGTCAAATTTCTGTAAATATGAGTACACACCGCAATGAGAACATGAAATACCTTATCAATAGGAAGTAAGATAAGGTAGCATATCTATTTATAAACTTCAGAATAGGATCCAGTGGGATCAATTCTTTGTTGAAGTAAAATTAATAAAATACAGCATATTTCTATTTTCCAAATAAAACTGTGTAGGAATTATGTTCTAAATAAAAGAATTTGTGTAGATAAGATTCGAAATATTTATAATTTTTAAAAAACGATATGAAATGCATAAAACTCTAACGAGCTTTTAACCCATTTATTCCGAGAACTTTTTTTAGTAGTGACAGCATAATTGGGTGTTTGTGAATTTTATCTCGAAGAATATGCTAGCAAATACAATTTCGGTGTCATAATATCAATAAGCCTGAATTCAACACTTTCATATGCACATAAGGTCGGAAAGAGGCTCTAAGAAAAAGCAACTGGTAATCAAATATCCAAAAAATATCTTTTTTTAATCAATATCTGGGTAAATCTTATGTGATTTTGTTCTTTTTGAGCAAATCAGTTGAGACGACGAAATGCCCCCTTGGCTCTTTTCTGACTGAACACTCCCGCACAGAAATCTCCTTAAGAGTAAAAGTAATCGGAATTCTACTCTCCATATTTACGGAAGAGGTAAAGAGTGAAAACCGGCCGGAGTAATTGTAGGGAAAGGTGGGATTAATGCTTGCAGAGTGGTAGTAGTGGGAAAGCATGCGAAAATCTAAACACGTTTCGTAGCGTCGGTAGATAAGGGGAAAAACGGCTCGAAAATTCAGCGTTAGTTTTAATCCGAGCGGGGGTTCTGGAGAACGAGGTTTTCGGACCCCTTTAACGGCAGGGCTTATTCAGGAAAAGGGCACACGGAGGGTGAAAGGGTAAGGGAGAAATTGGGACGTATATGAGTAAGGGATTTTGAGACAGCGGTGGCGGCTGAAAAGTGAGGGAAGATGGTGGTAATTAACTCTTACCCGGACCTTGATTCGGCGACGTCCCGGACTAATTGGGGCCCACGGTGAGATGAAGAAGAGGGCGATGGATGCATGTGAATAAATAAATACGTGTAACTGGGTACCAAAACAAGTACCTACCAAGGTGTTCTCAGGTATATATGTAAGCTTGAGTAAATAGGTATGCATTTATAAAGGTGTTCCTCATGCCCGATATTATTTTTGCTGTGAAAAAAACTCATCCTAAAGCATTAATAAACTTGAAATTCTCAGGTACATATTATGGGAGCATAAATAAAAAGTACATGCATCACCACTACTTTAAATACGGAACGTTTTGCAAAGTATGGGAAAGACTAACTTTTTAATCATGAAAAATGATAGTAAATATTATAATGATCATACGTATTAATGAACCTAATAATTTAGTTGAAATGGCAACAGATCTTCAATTACTCATATGAAAGCAAAAAAATCGTACTATAATGTTTAGGAAGAGAAAAATAAATTGGTAGTACCTAGTCTCCCTGTCTCCTGTAAACGATTGAGATTAATGAAAGTTTTTATTTTGTCGATAAACTTGTTACCTACCGTTGCTGTTCATAGATTTGTAATCCTTTTTATGCGTTCATATATGGTACCAAAGTCACCGCCGCCACCGCCGGATTTATACCAAAATTTATGCTATCTTTATTCTTCCACGGTAAAGCTCTTAATGCCAGAAATATCCTTGTGACTATGACCCAGAAGAATGTGAGACGCATTTTTTCCAAAAGTTTTCTTTAGATATAGATTTAAATAATACCATATTGAGGATAAATATATTTTATAATTGGAAACTGAAGTTCTCATTGATAGTTTCCACAGACTGCATACATTTTGTCATCATTACGCAATATTTACCAAGTCTGGGAATCACGACCTTATATAATAAGAAAGAAATAGTTCGTGAGTTAAAGCATTTATAGGTAAAAAGAATAAATTTTATTCATCTTCTCTCTCTTGACCTTAATTTTTAACGTTGATTAGCGTCATAGTTTTTGTCAAATTAATGTAATCATATTCATTCAGGAGGCATAAAAATATGCCGAAACTTGTCCAAAAATAATTATCATTCAAATCTTAAAGACCTACAATCCATGAAACTAATCTGCATAATAATAATAAAAAACATAATTATTGTACCATAATAGTGCATAATTATTAAAGAAAAGTGTTCGTATGAACCTGAATGTTGTTGGATATTCACTCCAAAACTCACAAAATATCGGTTGCGAGGGATAAAATAAACCACACCATTTTAAATCGCTTCCGGTTGAGCTCCAAAAAACAAAAACGAATCACTTTATTCGTTACTAAAACAAAACATAATCAAAACCCGTACACAAATAATTACAAACCGTATAAGTATGGAAAATAAAAGTAATTGAGATCGTATACCCAACAAATTTCACTGTATTGCTGCAGAAGGTGACGCAAAGGTGTAAGACCAAAAGGAGATGGTCACGGGCCAAACCATCCTTTTATTTTTACTGGACGAGGAAATACAAAATAGCTTCTAGCTGTGGCGGAGGAGAAGTATTTTCGGGGCCAAACACAGAGGGCAGTTGGGTAGAAAGAGAAAGAGGCGACAATCGTGGGGAGGATGAGGCTAACTTTGCACGAAGCAAAGCGGGAGGAGTGCTTTAAAACAAACGAGGGAGGATTTTTTTTCAACTCCCCTTTCCTCCTTCTTTTTTTATACATTTATTTCTGCCCCTGCCGACCGCGGCATACAAGCAACTCACACCGTCACGCGCCCAGGAGATTCAAAGCAAAATAAATTACCCGCCGCGTCCGACCTTCCGTGTACCCTCACCCCCTGCCATACTCCCCAGCTCCCACCTCAAAAGACTGGCTACAGTCCATCCCCCTTGACGTGGATGCACGAATGTGTCCCACTGCGTATATTTTCACACATAGCAGGCTCTCTTTTAAACCATGCCATTTATATCTAAACGCAGAAGAGGACCAATATTTTCGTTCGTATGACTTTTAAAAGGGGACGATATCACTCCAAAGGGCAAAGGGTTTTAGGCTAGACGATTTCAAGGCCCAGGGTTCAAATCTGAGTAAAGACTTGCACCGCCTAGGTTATAAATCCTCGTGGTGCTATTTCTGTTTTCCTGACTTGAGTGATGAATTGCATCTGACCTGGTGAATGGATGCACTTTAATACATAATATTAATCCGCATCATCAATACTCCGATGTCTTAGTTTTGGGTGAGCCCATTAGGATAGTTTCCTTCATCAAAGAAAACGAAATGCATTGATTGCGATTCCTTAGTGTATTCATAATATACAAATTATTTGGTATTAGAAATCCCTGTTTAGACGAATGGCAACGGTCAATTTTAACCTCATTTGAAAAAGGCCAGATTGGCGCCCATGCGATTCCACTCCACGTGACGTCACAAGGACCTAGTTTCTATACGAGTAGATAGGAGTTTTACATCGTCTACGAATACCAATGCATGCATGAGGCACAGAGCTCAGGGAAACATCCCTTAATAATCACCTATTAACACTGCCTAAGGTCGGAAAGTTTCCTTCGTTTGATAGGGGAATAATAATCCTTATTTAAGCCAAGCGCTACCTGCTAGGAGGGTATTCAGCTACCTGCTAGCAGCCTGCGTCGTATCAGCGCTAAGGCTCTCCCCAAGGTCACCTCACTCGGCGCAGGGGGAACCAGAAATACGTCACACGGACTTTTCCCATCATTCTTACGTAACTGTTGCGTTTTCGAGCGCTTGAAAATTTTCACTATTCGTTTAATCGAGAAAAATAGAAGTGGTCATTCGAAAATCTAAGGGCGTGAAATGCGCACTCCAGGAGTAATAATATTTCGATTTAGGCAATAAAAAAATAATTGGAAACCACCCTATTGCATCTGACCTGGTGAATGGATGCGCTTTCGTACATAATATTAATCCGTAACATCAATACTCCGATGTATTTTTTTTGTGAGCCCTATTCCCACTCATCAAAGCAAGCGACGCTTTATGAATAATTGCTATAAAAATCCAGAATGAAATAGTTATTCCAACGTAGTGGATCTGTTTGACTTCCCAACCCCAAATTTTGGTGAAAATGTATCTATTAAACGCAGTGGAAAAACTAAGAAAAGCTCATGGTGATAATTTTCAGGTAATTTTCCGTATAAAATGTTATTCAACTGATTGATGCGTTACATTGGAGCTTTTTTTAACGAGTAAAGGTGCATTTTTAATTCTCAGAAAGAGAATTTGAGAGCGTGTCCACCTTGACCCTTTCAGCCACCCTTATCGGAGAGGCCTCGTAAAACTCGCGCAACCCTTTTCAACCCTCTTCAACGCCTCCAGTCCGCATCTCTTGGGCTCGACCCAGTCCATCCCTTCGGAGAATACAAAGCTGCCGTGAGTAGAATCCTAAATTATCTTCTGATGCGGGGAGAACTCTCTTCCTCGGATCGAAAAATAGCTCGATTTAGACAGGAAAAAGTACCACGCACTATGCTAAGAAAAGTGTGTCCTCAATGCATAAAAGCTACATTCAAAAAATGCAACGAAGGGCAACCTTTTAAATGATTTTTTTCGAGGTGGTTAAGCGAATTGCCTTTTTCTCTGGAAAGCCATTTTTGTTCATTTGTTGTTGCACCGAAAGTAATAAATTTCTCATGAATATATATATCTATGTGAATATCATCATTATATGTAATAATAATGTTACATTGAGCTTCTTTAAAGCTAGGCAAGTATCTTATGTAATAAAGTTAATTTAAGTGGATTATTTTCACACTAGGAAGAACTATTTACCATATAATCTTTTGCATAACGCAAGAATACACCTTACATTATTCCATTCCATCAATGCAATTGATGCTATGGCCTATTTTATGGCTAGCTATCCATATTGATGCTATGGCTAGCTAGCTATTGAATTAGCTATCCACCCAATTCTCCTCTCGGAAAACCTATTAACACCTGTGTAATTCTTCAGTTTTACGCACGTCATCACCTGTTCAACATATCTCTACCGTCGTCTACCTCTGCCGTTCTTTCATTACACTACCGTGCCTTACAATGTGGCTGTTTACATTTTTCCCGTCTTCTACTCTGAGTTCTTGGAAAGGACTTCTCTCCTTCTCGTCTTACAATTTCCACATGACTCATTATCCATCAATTTTATCTCCGTTATTGCTCTACCTGTACAGATACGGAATGTATCAATAATATTTCAGAATATGACGAGAAAACAACGCGCGTCTAATAAAGGGCGTGGAATTCATAAGAGATATACAGATTTAGTAATTTTACGCACATTTTATTCGCTCAACCGGTTTAAACGTTTACGCGTCAATTTCATGGGCTGTGCCCTACTTGTGCAAGACGGCTCTTGACGTATGACTGCTAAAAAGAGACAGCACTTGATGATGACGTACCGGTTAAGTGAATAAATTAGTGTGGAAAATACTATGTACGATGATGCAATAAACACACTGTGGCTTCATGCATCTTATTACAATGAATTTTCACAAAGTGAACTCGTTAACAATAGATCTGAAGCGTAGAATTAAATAATGCTTGATATACCAAGTCTAACAATTACAGCTACGGATAATCCTTTTATCTCGCTTTTTCTCCTAATATATTTAGTTCCATCACAGAGCAGTTTCCGTCGTAAACTGCAGGTAAAGGTTTACGGGGAAAAAAGTTGATAAATCGAGACAGTCTCTGGAAGACCACCTCATAACGAATACTTATAGTGCCCCGTTTTTCATGCCTGAAGATATTACTCGCGGCAGATGATGAATAGTCCCTTGTGCTGCATGTGAGCGTGGGCGAGAAATAAAGAGTCAAGCGAACATGATGAAGGGAATTTTGCGCGAGGATTTCGTGGTCAGCGACGTAGCCTCTTCAATCAAGCCTACGTATATACACGAAGCGAGTTCAACCACCCAGAACGTAACGCAATCCGGCTAAGCCTTCTCATATATACCCATTTAGCAACAAGTATTCTCAAAATATCTAATAATGTCTTAAATATATCCAAATAATATTTTAAAACCAAATTTTAAAATTAATTGCTCGTAGTTGTTATATCCTTCTGGGCGATTCCTTTCCTTAATGAGACATTTTCCGTTAAAGAGTAGGTAAATGAGCCAGAAATAATGATGACAACAACTTATGATAAGTGGGCAGAAACTTATGTTTTTTCATATTCTAAACTTATGAGGGACCTGATGTATTAGCAAGAGGTATTTGCTTCATTCTTAACGAGCGAGTTCAACCATAAAGCTTGTGAACGTAACGCAACCTGGCTGAAACCTTCAAATATAGCCCACTTAGCACGCGATATTCTCAAAATTTCTATAAAATATCATCTAAATTGCATTCAAATAATAATATAAAATTTACTGTGGAAGGACAAATGGGTGACAGGAATAGTAAAGGAAGGTCTGGAATAAAATACATGGAGCAGTAAAACAAATATGTGAAAGAGAAGGAATTCGTAGGAGTGCAAAGATGAGCTGACAGGTGAATCGGGTTGAGAGCTGTGTCAAAACAATCTTAGAATTGGTGACAATGTATTATAGACTCCTTATCTATTACATTCTAGTATTAAAAACGATAATAGTTGCTAAATATGACATTTCAACTTTGAATTTTCAACAATTTCAACAAATACTGATACAAAAGAAAGACAAAAAGGACACCAAGCCATTAATTAATGAATTCTCAAAGAATCATTAATTTTTTATGCAAAACCAACTTTGCCTTATTACGAGGGTGAAGCCTCCTAATGTTGTAGACTCCATTTCTAAGTTTTTAGAATCATATCAATCGGCTACTCAAAAAGCCAGCCAAGCACAAGTTACACGTGGGTAAAATACCATAGTAATATCTAGCAAAAGGATATGGGTAAAAGTTTGCGAGAAATGTTGCATAGACTTAAAATGTATCCATCAGTTCAGAAGTGGGGGTTGGGAAATTAAGCTCTACAGTCAAAAAGATGCAATATTGAAAGAAAAACTCAAATTATTACTTATATATTATGCGGCCATTTGAGTTTTTCATTTCATATAATATAAGTCAGTTACTACTCGGAGATTTTTGTGGCACTTCCTCGTGATAAGCCACTTCCTCGAGGTTTATTCACGAAGCTAACGGACAGCTACCAATTGAAATGCTTGGTGTTCAGGTTCTGCTCTTTCTAAGCCTTGGCTGAATTTCTTGTTGAAAATAGCTCTACGGATACGTTATTCGTCATTTCATTGATGTTAATTTAAAATAATTTACCTTATTATTACATTTTGCGGGATTATTTACTACCAAATGATGACTTATTTAGTAAAAAATGAAATTAAATCGAACTAAATATTATTTTACCTGCAATTTAGCCCCCACAATGGAATTTTCGATACGATGCTCTACGTAGGCAAAAATCAGTTGTGTTGTGCGGGTGGTCTATACTATAATTTTGTTGTTTATTCATATACACTGTTTGAACCATAGATTTTGTGAAAAAAACTTCAAATTTCATTTTTGCAATCAATAAATATGTATCCACTCTTTAATATTATCCATTTTCCCATATTTGAATAAAATTAGACCTCATAACCATTTGATTCTAAAATCAGCCTGATTTTTCGCAAAATTTTAAACTTAAGAGCTCGTGCGGCAGTGGTTGATATTATCCGATTTGAAAACAATTTTGTGCGCGAGATCATTATGTACATCATTTCGCAGCTTTCCCGCACAGGGCAATTTTGATCAGGAAAAAAAACCTCTTTTCGGCCCACCCTACTAAACACATCATTATTTTATGACTCCACCAAGGTGACTCGTGATTTTTCGCTGTGTTGACTCGCAGATGTCTCCATGACAGTTTCGCCAGTATTCCAACCGGCGTATTCAGATCTAGTTTTAGGATGAGGTTTTTTCTTCGATTTTATAGGGCAAATATTGGCTCCAGTTCCTCCACGCTAGAATATCATTGGTCGGCTCTCTTCTTTCTCATGTGACCCTCTTCCACGAGTTGTGTTGACGGTATCCGTCCTCTCTGTTCATGTTGTTCGGCGTCTCGATTTTTTCTTTCGCTTCCTTGATTTACCTTGGATGATATCTCTTATCCTCAGCAACTACTGTTGTTCGGTCAGCTAAACTTTTGTGTCCAGGTTCACTCACATGTTAGATAGTTGAAATCGTTTATTTTTTCGTGGCTCTGGAGGCAAAATCTCATGGATCTGCGTCTATCTCTCATATAGTCTTACCCACACAAATTTAGGGAGCTACAGACAAACTCTTGAAGATCGTATGGAAATGCGTGATTTGACCTTGGAAAGCCATTCTCAGCCTTGGTCACACAATTGAGTCTTGTGATTATACTCTACACCGTTTTAGAAGGTTTACTTTTTTCTTTACACTGCCAAAGCATGGGGAGCAGGGATACATTTCTCAGCTTCTTCTTGGCCTAGTACATGAGCCTCACGCATTTTTTGTTATTTATAATCTTCTGGGTGATTTTTTTCGTTAGTGAAACTTTTTCCCTGAACGAGAAAATGAGCCAGAACTCTAACGATGACAACAACTCATGAAAACTGAGGAGAAACTTATGTTTTCTCATGCACTAATCTAACGAGAGACCTTCTGAATGTGTAAAAGATTTTTTAATGCTATTGCTTATAACCCACCAGCCACCCAGCTCATGAACCTTGCAACCTGGCTTAAACCTTCTCATACTGGCCATTTAACTGTAATATCTCAACAACTTCTACAAAATATCTCCTATGTATTAAATGGTATCTCAAAATCAATCGTTGAATGAGAAGCGGGTGACAAGAATGGATAAGAAGGACCTCGAATAATATACAGCAGAAGGAGCTGAAAAAAATGATGAAAAAGATAAGAAATCCGTATGCTCGGAAAGATTAGCTGAAAGGAGAATTGAGTGGAGAGCTGCGTCAAACCAATCCTAGGACCACTGATGATGATGATGCATTGAATTGATTCGTAGAAACGATAAATGCTTAATTTGATCATAGGCTATTATAGGATCACAAGCTATTGAGTCATAGGATTAGTAGCGATAATAATTACTAGATATGACATTAAAAAAGGAAATTTTCAGCTATTTAATTCAATAATTTAATAATAATGTTTTCCTCCTTTAGGTACCGAATTATTTTAACGCGTTTCCACTTCGGATCAGAGTGACTGACCAAATTCGCACACGCAAAACTAGTGTAAAGAACAAAATATTGCGATAGGATGTGTATATTTGCGAAATGTATACGATGTATTTGAAATGCATCCACGAGTTGTTTACCCACGGAGATATTTGTGGGAGCGGAGAAGCACATCTCGGAGGAGATAACATTTTCTCGCCATGCACCGGTGCGTGGCTTCCATCAGTCCTGGCGAAATCTTATCGCGGATCTCTCATCCGCCACCGCACATTTCTCGCCCAAGATCCCCTCCGACTGTTAAACATATCCCGGGGAGCGTTGGAAGCGTTGCATATGCGATGAGAAGCATTCCAAGAACCCCGGAAGACCTCGAACTGCATCGGCGAGATTTTTTTATTGAATTTCCCGATTTTTTTCTTCCGTTTTATCAAAACGGATCGCGGAAGCATGCATCGGAGATATCTCCCTTCTTCCTCGGTGATATCCAGTGCACGTCTCACGGATGTTCTCGAGGAAATGCGAACGCCCTATCCCTGCTGGGAGGACTACCCGCCGAGCAGAGTTTGTGAATACGCGTCAAACTCCGCATGGGTCAAAGCGGCCCGCGGTAGGTATTGCGGGTGCAAATCTTTAACAATAGATCTAGACGCAATACAATGAGTTCTCATAACACTGGTATGAAAAATACTTTCGGTACCCTTCATAGGTCGATTCTTTTATTTATTTTATTTTTTAATACATTCCAATGCCACCGAAAACAGCAAATATTCGTCTTTTATATTGCGGTTTTCAACAAATTCAATAATTACACGTGGAGGAAAAATCATGCCCTAGAATGGGACAACCTACCGAGGCAGGACTCGAATCAGCGACCCCTTGGTGAAGGATTTGATGCTTTCCCGGCGATTCTTGTTGATGAAGTCTTTACGGGAAATCATCCGGGTCAGGATGGACATTGACAGGCAATGTCCATCCTGACCCGGCTGATTTCCCGTGAAGGCTTCATCAACAGTGACCTCTTGTTTGGTGACTAGGACTTTTCCCCGTTGGCACTGAAGCCGGCAATATTCTCAAAGATAGACGAAATTTGAGAAGGTTTTTTTCAAAGATTAAATAATATATTTTGTTCGCCGATACAAATTAATTTAAAGCTGTTGAATTCGTCACAACTAATAAGAGACTAGGAGGCCCTAAATACGGAATTAACATCGGAATAACTTAAAATTCGGAACTTTAATTGTCTCTCTGTAAACATGGGTGTGACACAAAATTTCACGGTGATGAGATCATTATGTGTCTTTAGCTTATAAAGGCATAGAGACTTGCGTACAAACTTTCTAAAATATGTCATGTGAGTAAATAAATGAATAAGCAGCAAGGTAAGAAAAATCATATTTGATGATGAGTGTACAACAGTTATTTGGGAAAAGCAGTTGTGATTATTCATTGCGGATATCATAAAACACTGTAGTTTTTGATAAATAGATCGACAACTTGTGGGTAGGTAATTATTTAATTTTTACTCAGTAAGCCAAGCTACGAAAGAACTAGAAAACAAATGGTTAAAAATGCCAATTTTTAGGCTTTTAAGACAGAATTTTTAAAATTTGACTGATAATCAGACACAAACATTTTTATTACGACAGCGCATGTTCCTAAGTGTTAAAATTAATTACAAATATTATGAACTCTGTAAGGTAAGTTAAGTATTTGTTGAATGCTCACAATGACATACCTTTGGCAGCACAACTCTATACGGTTCCTTCTGCTCCAGATGTTATATAGGTAGAAGACATAACTGTGAAAGTATTTTTTACCAAGGAAGAATACGTCATCACCATCATGTGAACCTAGCTTCTCCGGCTGGTATAATCCCTATTGACAGCTCTGCATTAATAAATCTACTCATTATTGGGATCCATTTCTGTAAAGACGCCTGAGATAAAAAATATATCAATTGTTAGGATAAAATTTATGGGAAAGGAAGCTTTTTTACCTTTTTTTCTTGAAACTAATGTGAATTGATGAGGAAGAGAGGTGATAATGAAAAAAAGTTTCTAATATCTGTTTTTGCTAATCGCTAAGCTAATTGTATCTATACACACAAATATAATCACATATTCATAATAGAATCTATCTATAGTAGTCGGAAATATTGTTTTGGCCATTCATTCACCCGTTTTTCTTCAATCGATCTCCGAATAATTCGAACAGCGACTTCACCAACACAGGGATTTACCTCAAGGGTAGCGTTATCTTGTCAGAGTTTCCAGTTATATACATGCGATTTTTAAAGCAGAGCCCATAAATATAAATATCACATGTAAAAAGGTAGAATAAAAGAAAAAAGATTATGTGAAAGAAACTTGAGAACACGACATTTATTTCCTTACACTCCTGCGGATGACGAGGACGAGAGCGCCCGGCAACTTACAATATCGAAAAATATCTATATTTTCAAGGCGATCATCGTTATTTTTACTTTTGATATTCGGAATTTTCAATATTTCGATACACGATATTTTGAACGCGATATCGACATGGAATAAATTTTTTGCTGTTTTCCCGTATAATTGAACGAAGGATAGAATTGCCGGCCTCGGTAGCGGCGGCCTTGCCAGCCAAACCGTTCCGTTGTAGTTCTTTTTACTGGAATTGCTATGAGAAAAAAAACCTTTTTTTATCTCCGCGTAAATATTTTCTCCAAGAAAATCCCTTACGTCATCCTAATATGGATAGTTTTAAGCCTAAATTTTAAGGCGCATATGTATATCAATAGCACAATTTGAAGCATAATAACATTCATAACTTTTCGCAAGGTGCCATTCATGTTAGTAATTATGCACTCGCGTTCCATCTGGCTCACTTCAAGCGTAAGGTGGTGTCGCAGCAAAAAAACTTTATAGATCGTGAACTATTGGAGAATATGTCGGGATGTGAGTTTCAAAATCTGTTTCTTTATCCTCAGGAGAGATTTCTATTAGCGCGAATACAGACACCGACTGCGGTGAAACGCTCACATGTAGAAATGTAAAATAAAAGAGTAGATACGTGAAAGAAACTTGAGAACACAATGTCATCGAAAAACTCGGAAGTTGGCGTTGTTTCGCGGGGTGCCCTAGTTTATTTTCGAGCTCGCCGAGCCATTGGGGAAATATAAAATACAAATTATGCTTGCAACAAGCCGAACATTCGCCATTACCGGTAGCAACTCCTGGAAGCCATCCCGCGGGTGCAGTATGTGTGAGGGTAGGTAGCGGTGTGGGGGTGGGGATGAGACAAGCCGGAGCGAACGGCGCTGTGTGGGGTCCGAGGCGGAAGGCGAAGTCCCTTGACCGTCCTATGACAGGTGACAGGTCGAGGAAATGTATTCCTGAGAAGAAGAGGCGCCTCTTTCTCCCTCCCCACATTTCGCTCGCAGTCCAGCCAAGGGCGTAGTCCAGTACAAGCTCCCAGTGCTCCGAAGCACTGGAAGCGAGTCTTTTCGTGGTCCAGTAGAAGCTACAAAAGCTCCCGTGGCGCTCTCGTACGTCACGCATGACGTCACTATATTCGCTTCTCTCTCGCTACAAACGCTCCCAAGAAATAGGTAGGGCGGCTGGAGCGAACCGGTTTTCAGCGCGAATTTGAACGGGAAGGAAGGCAAAAGAAAATGGTGTTCATAACAATTGTGGACCTGGCCGGCAATAATATGACCATTTGGAGTTGATGGAAGAAGTCGCTAAGAGAGCCTGGATAGTAAATGCTAAAAACAAATGGTTAAAGAACTATTCGGGGAATATTACGGTGAGGCAAATGGCTGTAACTCAATGGTTTCACAATTCAGAGTCGCCACGGGCCAGATCGGGGAAGAAATTGAGCGGCAAGACCAAGATATCTTATAAAATTTGTTGTGATAATTAATTATATATAATATTATTTAATTATTAGTGGTTTAAGCTTGAGCTAGCGAGAAGGGGAGATAGAAAATGGCTATTCGAAATTAATAAGACATGTATAGTGAGTGAACTTTCCGGTCGAAGCATTCCGTCCGTTACATATAAGAATTATGTTAATTTTGTAAGTTATATTGATTTATTTGTTATTTAGATCAATTATTAGTTAATTGAACTTGATATTGCGTGAAATTGAGATAGAATATGACTTCTTAGGTTAGGGTACGTGAACTTCTAGTTAAAGCATTCCGTTTGTTGCTTTTTGGCGGCCAACCTAGGTTTTCTTCAAGCTTTCCCCATGAAGATTGTATTCTCTGTTAAATGATGATATCTTCCTCTAATCTTCAACTGAAGTTTAATCAATTATTGATGTTCGGTTGTATTTTACTTATGTAATTTTCTTAAGGTCAGGTTGACACGCATTGCATTTATGCTTAAGGCTCGTTGTTGACGAGATTGGTTCAAGTGTAGGACTGCTTTTGAGACTGTCATACAATGTCATGAGTGCAATTGATAAATCGTATAAAGGACACTCCACTTAAGGCCTTTTTACACCTACATAAATCCGTACAAGTCTAAATGTATGAACGCGAGGAAGAACACGAAATGTACCGTACGGTTGCGTTGTTGCACGTTAAGTGGTTTCACGTGTAACCACTCAACTTGTGCAAATGCATGATCGACAAATTTAACCTATTTTAGCTAGGTTCAAACATTCGTACATGTTCCGTTTCGGTCCACAAAAATAATTCACGCAAATAGGCATTAACTTGTACCTGTATCGTTTAAACGCAGGCTATTAGATGAGTTAAGTTAATTAGGCTTATTTTTCGTTTAATTGAAATTTCTCTAATAAGGTATTTAATCAGTCTTATCTTCTTTCATATGTATCATATGATCTGCTCTTTATAGTTTAAGTTTATCACCTTGTTGTTAGAGGATTTGGGTGGGTAAAATCTTCAGGACAAGCATCGGTCTGCTGTGGTGCCCGATCATGGTATCCAATGAAGATCTAATATTAAATAGATTTCTTGTGGTGTACCCCATGGTCATATTCTTTTTGTCATTTATATTACTGACCTCTCTAACAAGCTAAGTAAAGTACAAGGGGCTATAACAATCCCTAATTCAGACGATCTAATATCCGAGCAGACGATACTAGTAAAACAAACGACTAACAAATGCTACAATCGCTCCAGCCATGATCCAGTAGGGTAGCACTGGGAGCGATAGGAGCGAAAGTGGACCACGAATCTGTAGCGTCTGTAGCGGGAGCACTTGGGAGCATTGGGAGCGTGTACTGGACTACGCCCCAAGAGGGAGATTAGGGTCTGACTTCACTTGTCACCGGAATGGCGAGAAAGGGCGCCTCCAAGCGAGATGCGTCCTCGAAATGAAATCCCGTCCACCGGAGTATTCCGTCTTCTCTCTGGCGACTGATAGAGGTCCGCGTAGGTGGGACACTTCCGTGGGAATTGACTCACGCGTGAAAGGGGAGGCATTCTTAGATCGAATCGTGAAACAATTTTCCTCCTCCAAAAAGACGGCAAATTGAGCGATTGAAACCAAGTCGACGGCAAATGATGTGGAGCAGTCAATTTTTCACACCGCATATAAAGAAAATGTACTACCTACTGGTATAATTTCTTCAAGTATATTTGCGAACTGGCTTTAAAATAATTTTAAGCGTTATTATTGCCGTAGGAGGGAATACAATATACTTGCCGGCCTCAGTGGCGGTGGGGTGAAGTCCTCGCCTGCTAAACCGTAGGTCGTGGGTTCGAATCCCGCCTGGATAGGTGATCCCTATCCAGGGCATGGATGTTTGTGTTGTATTCTGTTAATATTGGAAACCCTCGTTGTAAAAGGCCGTCATATGCTGTTTACGGGGAATTTGATAATAAATAAATGAATAAATTTTCAATTTGTTGTTAAATTATATAAAAATGATAGCAATTGGAAAATCTGTGATCATTACGGGCATAGTTATTATCATTATTATTATTATCATTGAAATGAAAAGTAAGGGAAATAATTAAATTTACCTAACAATTTAAATGAATTGCCGTTAGAAAAAATTACCTTGGGCCGGAAATCCAACTAAGGATCTTGGGATATCCGGGCTAGTGAGCAGATCACTACGCAATGCCTGATTTCCAGTGAAAATCGCAACGAAGCTGATGATAATAGATTTTTAGCCCTACCGCTCCATCCAAATGAAAACGCAAAGGACTTCCATGAAGCAACAACTGGATGATAGCCCCAAACCTGCGCAAATATAGAGCAGGCTTGTTGCAAGCATAATTTGTATTTAACATTTCCGCAATGGCTCAGTTGGCTAAAAAAAGACTAGGGCGCCGTACGAAACAACGTGCGGTTAAATCCGTACAAGAGGCCAGTTTTTTTTAAATTTTCTGTGATATGAATACTTCTATGTTATCTTTGATCTTATGTATTCGCCAGCCTTCGTATTTATGGGTTTATGAAGGGCTGCTCAGTTCAGAGTTTGCTTATGTCTACTGATGGATTTTACGATTTCAATCCGGATGAGGACTTAGACACTCCTATCATCCTCGAAGTGGGAGGAGATGAAGCTGAAAACCTTCAGCGACATTTTTGAAATTCACATTCCATTGGTTTGCTACCGGTTGATCTCTATCCCCACCTGTCCAAAACAACCTGAATTCGTGAGTGATTGCAGACAAGAACTATCAATCGTTTGCTATTATCACTATCGAATTATCAAATATATAGTTTGCTTACAAATTAAAAAAAGTATACCCTCACTTCTACTCCACCGATAAGTTTCCACAATATTGGGATAGCAATAATGCGTTGTTTTGAAGCCCATTCATTATTATCAGAAAATTTTCTCACCTACTCTATACAGAATGCTCAATAATCACAATACAAATCTCTCAAGGCACATTATATCCTTGGAAAACGTAAAAATATACCGTTATTTTTAAAAATATACTTCGTGTAATCTCCTTCAATTCCGTGAATTCCATTACGTAATATGTGGGCATATGCGAAGGTATTAGCCTAGGGAAGACACAGTAAGCTGATGGAGAAGAACGACAGAACAAATCAATCCTTTCACTACGACGGGTGACATTAAAAAATGGGATTCCGACGAAATTTCCAAAAAAGAAGCGATGGAAAAGGTTTTTCAAGGAAGGAGTAGAGAGGTAGAGACGGAGAATAAGATGAATTGATGGAGGGGAAGATAAGCGAAGGAGTCAAAGCAAATGGAGAATACAGGTAGGAGGGGAGTGATTGAAAGGGAAGAGAAATAATAATGAAAGATAAGGCTCTCTTGTGACGGAGGAATTCGGAAAGGGGACATTATTTTATTTTTTCCTTGAGTTAGGAGTGTGGGCTGGGAAATAAAAGACTAGATGGGATGGTAGCTGAATGAAAAGGAGTTGGAAGAAAGGTTTATTGTAGAGAGAGAAAGGTATAGAATGAGAGTAAATGGCATTTTTTCTTCCTCCACTGTGGTGATTCCGGTTACGCTGTTTTTTCCCAAGTAAATCTCCTTTTCCTTTCTATCAGCGATTTTTCCAGAATTCTCCAGCTCCATTCCATCCAGCAGTACAAGGGTCTCATCCATTTTCTCTTGTGACTCTAGGTCATCTATTAACGAAAACAGGGATTTGCTTTGGGATTTTATTTATTTTTTAACCACTGACTACTGGAACGCAACTATCACTATCCTTCCCGTTGTAAACCTACCCAAATGCTCGAATAATTTTCATCATTATAAAAAACCGAAAGAGCTTTTCGTGTAGAAATGATGATTTTTCAAGAAAAAAATGCGCGGAATAAGTAGCATCGTATCTTTACACAGCCACAAAAAAGTGATATGAGGTCACGTGATTTTTCCTCTGAGGCATTCACCCACATCCAAATGATAATTCGGAGCGATTCGTAATTGCTAAAATGGATTGGTGCAACCCTCGGTCCGTAAATGTCAGATAATTTTCAAAAAATAAGCATATTTTTTTTACAAACTACTTAAATACGGATACATAATACTACAAGTTGCAATTTAAGATAGCGATAAACATAAACGATTCAATTTTAGTATTTCCAAAAACAATTAAAATTATGCGGAATTCTTACTTGCTTGTCAATTTTCCAAAGGACATAATGGAGACCAATATATTTAAGAATTATTTATAAGAAGGAATTTATGATTAATAACCCGTAAATTTGCACGTATGTAAGCCTAAATTGCCTTGAGATATTTGTATTGTGATTATCGAGCATTCTGTATAGAGTAGGTGAGAAAAATTTCTGATAGAAATTAATGGGCTACAAAACAACGTATTATTGCTATTCCAATATTTTGGAAACTTATCGGTGGAGTAGAAGTGAGGGTATACTTTTTTTAAATTTGTGAGCAAACTATATATTTCATAATTCGATAGTAATAATAACAAACGGTTGATAATTCTTGTCTGCAATCACTAACGTAATCAGGTTGTTTTGGACAGGTGAGGAAACAAGGGCTTCCTGCACGGATTATATTCAGAAATTCTTTTCCCCAACTGAAGGCATTGGAGATATGGGTGTGGGGAAGATGAAGAAGGTGAATTGGCTGGAAATGAAGAGGAAAAAAGAAGTGCTCGACATGGTGGGTGAGGATAGCAACTTCTAATTGGTAGATAAAAAAGGTATGGATGAAGCGAGTGTTGAACGGATTTGATTTGATTTTATTTATTTCTTTTACCTGACCCAGATGAGGACACAATCCGGCCCCCTCTTCCTCTGGATCACGCCACTCTTTACAAGGTTATAGATACGGAAATGAAGGAACACAGCCATCAGTAAAAAAATTAACACTAGGAGGACGGGAGTTTCGCGCTACCTAGAAGGACGGCTAGGGGTCATTTGACCCCTAAAATGTATTTTGGAATAAAACGCCTAATTTTCAACCAATATTCAGTTTAATCGTATTAATTGTTGAATCAGTTCATTAAAAACACTATTTAACATTATTAAATATTATTTCCATCGTCAAAAGTTAATAACAATTATTTAAAGAATCATGAATTAAACCGTATGTAGTAGTCGATTGCAAATCAAATAACGAGAATACATACACTCAATACAAAAGTTGTGTTACATGTTTAAACAATAGGGGTACTGGGCTTACAAAATTTGCATTAAAATTTTTAAAACTTATTAATTTGTTGTAAATCTCAGACAGACAGTATTTTTTCAGCGCCGTTTCCACAAAATATTTTTTTGCGCTGAATGCGTTTATTGGACTATTTATTCATCTACATCTAAATCTACACACTAACCCGCAAGCCGCTTAAAAGCGTGTGGCAGGGGGTGTTAAGACACCAGCCATTTGCACATGAAAAAGAAATTTGGAAAATGGAAAGGAAATTGGTGCAATGATTCAATTTGATGGTATTTGACACCTTTTTCTTTTTTGTGCCCGTGGAGATATGGCTGTTGGATTTGGAGACGTGTAAATAAATTGATACATGGTATCCATGATATCTACTCCCGCTTTGTTTTATTATGAAATAGGATGGTCTCTGGCATTCTTTTATTCGTTTCGGAAATAGTGTCGTCTGAGATCATGCTGCTGAGTGAAAGTACATTATTGTTTTAGTTTGCCTGATTCTACGTATGAGTATGGCCTAAGGTATTTTTTAACACTCGCGTTGAATGGATTACATGGCTATTTTAGGGGTCCTGGATATTTGTGCGTCACGCCTTGTTTTTTTCAGATCGTCCATGCAAGAGAGGTTTTCCATTTTTTATGACTTCCTGCCAGCTGGATGGATGGAAAATAATTGTTACAAGTTACATTTATTCCTGAATTCTTGTATGTTACGGTCACTTTAGTAACTATGCATTTATTTCCCCAACGCTTGATTTGATGGCCAATCATCATCTTTGCCACAATATGAAAATTCATTTAGGCTGTATTTTCATTTCACATCTGTCAAAACCCAGTACTCGACTCCAATTTATCTGGTTTATTTGGAATTTACCTCATAAAAGGACAGCTGCATTTTGTTGGATACAGCTGTGCATTTGCGATCACGCCAAAGTCGCCATCGGATTCACTATCTTGGGCTTCGTCGCTTCCATCACATGCAGATGTTGATGGATTGGTCAGAATGTCCTTGAACTGATGTTTACGATTCACTTCCAGACTGATCTTCAATATTACCTTCAGCTATTTGAATCGCGACGATTCTCTTCTCTTGATATATTTCTCGACTTCTTACTTTCTTCCTCAACCCGCTACTGATATGCATACAAAAAAATTTACAAACGAAAGCGCATTATGGTAGAATCTTCTCTAGTTGCATTGGAGATATAGAGAGCTGGAGAGCATTAGAAATTCATACAAAAGGACAAAATTTTCAGAAGTAACGCTAACTGCCGTTCGAAAGGCAGGGACTCAACCGCCAACCGTATCCTGATTCGTATCTTCCAGGAACTTGCAGTAATGCTTCTTCTCCGACCTACGTAGGGATTCCAAGGGTAGGATTTACAGTAGAATTTTACAGTCCACCCAATTCTTCCGCTCTCTCAAAAAGAGACAGGATTTTTCCCCAGGACGCAGCGTGCAGTCAACCCGCCCCAAACCCCGACGGGGTCAGGTGGCACTAATTATGGACGCACGGCAAAGGGACTAGGTCAAGTGATAGTGTCGTCAGGCCAGAAAAATGTAAGTTATTCATAAACCTGATGAGTCGATATTAAAAATGATGTCTCTAAGAGCTCTGAATCTTGGATGACGGAAAACAATTCTTGGGATACCTGACGATTTTCTGGTGTGGGTAATACAATAATCATTGAACAATAAATAAAACAAAATTAAAATATCATAATTACACGAATGTACGCAGATCAAGGATTGAAAAGGTTTTATTTCCCTTTGCTGCCCAAAAAATATCGAAAGATTGTGCACAACAAGTCGCTATGCCTAGGTTTTCGAATACAGATAGGAGCCCTTGGGACGAAACTGGCATTGAACCGGGTACTTCCAGATTCAAAATGAAGCAAATCATCTACCACACTAGCCTCTTGCTGATAATATGATATACATGGCACTTAAGTGCCCACGAGCATGAAAATAGCGCGAAAACCAATTGTGGGTCAAATGACCCCTAGCTGTCCTTCTAGGTATAACACGTCATAAAAATTGAAAACAAAACATTGTTGTTGAATTTTCACTAATTTATCAAAATATAGACCAAAGTGAACAAAGTCAAAAAGTTTCAAAATTTAAAAAAATATTTTAATAAGAGAAAAATAAATTTGAATTCTGAAAATGGGTCAAATGACCCCTGCCGTCCTTCTAGTGTTAATATGATGATAGATAATTAATAGGGATGGACGGATCCAGGATTTTTTTCGGATCCGGATTCGGATCGGATCCTTGATTTTCGGAGCCGGATCTTTCGGATCGGTTATTTTCGGATCCAAATGCATTTTCAAATTCCCGCTATTACACGAAGTAATTATTCAAGTTTATTCTGGGTGCGTACAATCGAAGGAGTGCTTTTTAGATTTTCATACACATTTTAATATTTTTATAAATTAAAAATAATTTTTATAGGCTTTCAAGTTGTTTTTTAAAAACATTTTTACATGCTCAGTACCTAAACTGTTACGCTTTGGTTTGGAAATGAAAATAGAAAAAATCTTCGGATAAACCACAGCCACCAGTGGCGTTGAACAAGAGTCGCATGCGACGGCACATTCGAAGAGAGAATCGGATTCGAAGAGAACTCTTTCCACGCTTATGTGGCGTTGCATTCACAGAAGCCATTATTCAAAATTTCGGATCCAGATCCGATGTGTTCCGCGACTTTGGATCCGATGTATCCGATGAAGGGCAATATCCGCGGATATTTGGATTCGAGGTATCCCATCCGACCATCCTAATAACTTATATTATTATGTAGCTAGGCCACGCTGTATTTTTTTGCCAGCTGTCGGATCACCTTCGTCCTTGACCAGTCGCGTCTCTGGTCATCCGACAGAGCGTTTAATAATAGCGGGCAAAGGTGCATATGAATGATCCCGCCATACGCGAGGACCTATGGATACGGAGAGGGGATCTTAAAAACAGTGTTGAGGATAGAATGCTGAATAAATGAGGGAGAGGAAGGAAGAGGATGTCATTTTTAGATATACCAAAAGAGAATATGCCTCATTGTGTAGTTAACAAGGAGGTTCATGCAGGGAGGGGAGACTGTCAGAATGCTTACTACATACTCTATGCAAACCTGCCTTAATCGGTAAAACACATAAGTAACAACTTGATTGGAAAAATCCTCAAATAATGCGAAAATATCTTGAATTTCTCAAACAGCGCAAATAGTAACATTAACAAAGAATAACATCCGTTCTGCTATCAATTAATCATTGTTTTAATGGTAAAAATAATGCCTACATTCTCATCCGTCTCTTTTTAGGTTTTTCCATGATTCTCTGTGGCATAATTGGGGATATCGGGTATGACCAGCAAAGAAACTCGAAACCAAAATACCTACTAATCGCAAAGCATATAACGCAGCAGCGTAAGAGATATAATCTTAATAATAATATCATTAAAAGAAACGCAAGAAGGTGAGTATGGAGTAATCGTGGAGCCGTACTTATACTCTGTTCATTTTATTTCTGCGGGTGAGCTGGTGTGGCCAAAGCAATTGTGGAGAGGGGAGGGAAAGTTTCTCGACGTGTGACTTTCCCTTGGCCAATCAGCAAACAGTAGGCATGGCCTCAGTGAGTCGCTCTTAGACTTCCGCCGAGTGAACATCGTGAATCTGCTCGTGGAGCAGTGTTGCCAAAGCTCACGCGTTCTCCTTGTATGTGGTTAAGTATGCCTTCCACCAACGGTGCCTCATTCAGCGCGGTAGATGACAATGTAATGGGCTTCTGTGAAAGGATTATCCCCAATGCCTTCCAAATGAGTAGGTATATTGTCTCGGCTCTGGGGGCAAAATACCTGTGGCCACCTACGACTCACACGTTTTCAGTGACAAAATAGGGCGGCTATGTACATATTGCAACCTTATGTTCGCTCCTCCTCTCTCTCTAGGTACTACACCTCCCCTATCAGCGAAGCCATCCGATAGTGTCCGGGTTCTCACGAAAGCTCACCCGCAGACATAAAGTGAATAGACTATAGCAAAGAAACTCGAAACCAAAATACCGACTAATAGTAAAGCATGTAATGCAGCAGCGTAAGGGATATAATCTTAATAATAATACAGTTAAAAGAAACCCAAGAAGGTGAGTGAGTATGGAGTACTCGTGAAGCCGTACTTAGTGAGGACAATGTCAACAAATTGAATCCCATTCCGAATTCACTTCGCCGCGACGGAACACTCTCACATCTCAAATGCTCAGCGCCGATTCGGTTGACTGTGCCGAGAGAAATATGGCAAGCGGAAAGAGCGAGTAAATCCCCCTGCTTGCTCCGGTAAACATCCGAGACATTACAACACCACTCGCGCGCCTTCAAAATCCACAAGAGCAGAGATATTTGTCCGGCGGCGGCGAGAGGGATTAAAATCACGGAAGAACAATTCATCAACTTCCGCCATTTTGGATTCCTCCGTTGTGTGTTTTCGTATACATCCTTCAAAATCCTTGGCAATGAATGACCTCCCATCCCAATGGTAGGGGAAAGGAAAGGCATTAGTCCGTTAAAACAGATCTTTCGGGGACGCCGCTGGGGACGAAGGGTATTGGCCGAAAAGAGAATGCCTTCTCCCCCGGGGCAAAAGGGGCAGTACCGACGGGCATGTGCGGGATGTTTTTCTTGGACAAAAGCCTACGTATCCCCAAAAACCCTGGACTTGGCCGAAACCATCCCACCCTGTTCCTCCCAGGATTCCCACGCGAAACACGCCCTGAATTCCGTCCGGAATGCCAAAAAGGATCCAGGAAGTAGGGGTGATGCCCACCATATCGATCTATCGAACCGCTCGATGTTTTTTGGACGATACGTCGAGTACACGAAGTATCAATAAATTAGTTCACACGTCGATTCAATGGTATCCCTAATATAGTTATCTTCGCGAACCTAAATGTATGCGTGCTTGAAACCTACGTGTAAATTCCAAGAATATGCCACATCATTAAGCGCTAATTTACATCCTCGTATCATTTCTTAAAATACTGGCAAAGCGGCCCTTAATTCTCTCCATATGACGAGCTACCACATACCAATAAAGAGAACTATAAATATTTCCCATGTTTCAATAATTCAGGAAATAATAAATATCATAAAAGTGGTACCTATCATTAAGTTTGTAGAATTTCATTAATGCTTGGAAAAGAGAGAGTTATACACAAAATGAAGAACTTAGTACCAGGAGAAGAACAAGCGAGGTGTATTTTGAATCCGTATTCCATAGAATAAGGCTTTGCCTAAAAAATAACTATTGTCGTTGGTTCATAACAAGTTGAAAATGTTGGTACCGGGTGTAGAAGTCATGCCACTGCACTGATACTAACGACATAAGATACTGGATAAAAAATTATCAGTTATCCCATCATGACACCACGAAATGTTGCAGTTACATAAAAGAAATTCATCGTTATTCAATTCATCTGTATAAGCAGTCAACCGTAATATAGTCGCGTTTACTTCATTCACACGAATTTTAACGCAGTTTTTTAATGGGAGACTTCGTTTACTCCATTTAATTTTAATATTTCATGCCGCACACATTGTAATAACTTTTTAAATTATATCTCTAAATTCGGAAAAATGATAATTATGAAGAACCTTGCAGGAGAAGGACTAAGGAAAAGACGAATTGAGTCCTTAAAAACGGAACAGTCAGGTGAAAATGCAAACTCCGCCATCTGCAATGAAGGTATTTTTCTATAACTTCACCTAGGAAGTGTCTCTAAATCGTGGAATAAATATTACCTAATTAGACCCCATAAAATTTACTAAAAAAATGAGAAAGTATTTTACACCGCCAAAGATATTTATAGTCAATAGTCCTAGCATAAAGGATTGAATGGAACAGTACAACAAATAGGTTAAACACAAATGAAAAGATGACTTCGTTGATTTCCACTGATTTATTTTCTTCGTACCACATGTTTCGATCCATAGAGGTCATTCTCAAGTACCTTATCAAGATACTTGAACAAGGTACTGTAAAAGGTACTCCAAAATGACCTCTATGGATGGGAAAGTGTCGTACCAAAAAAATTAATCAGTGGAAGTCAGTGAAGTCGTCTTTTCATTTGTGAATATCAACTTCAGCATAGTTGAGCCTGATACCGTTGAACAAAGAATTCAAAGATTTCCAATAGATGAAGTTCTAGGCATTGAGATCTTTTACTCTTACTTATCATATATTAGGGTTTTTTCATATCAGGATGCATTTACCTTTGTTTTTAACAAAGAGATTATTTTTAAGTTTCCAATGGTCAGAGAGAGTTATAAAGGATGTTAAAGATAAGAAAAATGCCACTATGAAGAGGCTCGCAGATAGGAGAGCGGAATAAATAGCTGCGTCAAATCAATCAAAGGATCGTTGACTTATTATGGTAATGATGAATGGTAAGAGTAGACGGAAAAATACTTTATAAGGTATATTTCTAAGGCTGGGTTTAGCAGAGAAAGAGCGTAAAATATGAGATTCTGCAATTGAGGGATGGCAATGGCAATGACAGACTGATGCGTCAAGAGAAAAATATGTAATTCCGATAGTAGTATTAGAGCGACATCGGTTATTCATTCGATCTATTTTATCGTGAAATATCTATCCCGGTCTTTGAGTTTAAAAGAATAAAAATGAAGTAAGAATCAGTCTTTGCGATAAAAATCAAATAGTGTTTTCCTGGATTATATGCTGCTGAATTCAACTATGGAAAATGAAATAATTACCTTTACTAGTTCAGCCAGGTACACTATTAATCAAGGTTTATCATTAAGTTAATTCTTTGATTTCCCATCCTGAAATATTTCATGTAGTTAAGCCCGAAGCCATCAGATATATTGAGAATTCAATTCAACTTTGTGGAAGTTCATTTCAACCAATTTAAAACACAAATACCTTTCTCCAGCGAAAGTTAATCCGGTAAAGGAAGATAGGGAAGTTTCCTTCATCAAAGAAAACGAAAGGCATTGATTGCGATTCGTTACTCACCATTAGTGTATTCATAATATAAAAATCATTTGGTTTTAGAAATCCCGGTTTAGGCGAATGGCACTGGTCAATTTTAACCGCATTTGAAAGACGCCAGATTGGCGCCCATGCGATGCCACTCCACGTGACGTCACAGGGACCTAGTTTCTATACGAGTAGATAGGAGTTTTACATCGTCTGAGATTACCAATGCCTAGATGAGGCGCAGAGCTCAGGGAAACATCTCTTAATAATCACTTATTAAAATTGCCTATGGTCGGAAAGTTTCCTTCGTTTTATAGGGTGTGAATAATCCTTATTTCAGCCAAGTGCTACCTGCTAGCAGGGTACTATGCTACCTGTTAGCAGCCTGCATCGTATCAGCGCTCAAAGCCTCTCCCGAAGGTCACCTCACGCGGTGACAGCGGGAACCAGAATGACGTCACATGGTGTTTTCCCGGAATTCATACTTTGCCGTCGCGTTTTCGCGCGCTCGAAAATTTTCATTTTTCATTTGGTCGCGAAAAATAGATATCGTAATTAAAAAATGTAAAAGCGTGAAATACGTACTCCAGGAGCAATCTTTCGATTTTGGCAATAAAAAAAATAAGAGGAAATCACCGTATTGATAAGTTTGGAAGGTTAGAAGGTTTTTGTTTAGTTTGGATCATGCCGTCCATTCCATTTACATGGCCTATTAAAAACATTTACTGTAAATACCTTATTTTCAGGTTTTTTAAGTTGATGAATCCAAATGTGATGGTTTTTAAGCTGTATCACCCACCATTTATTCACATTTTACAGTGACATTTATGAAATCAAGCAATATTTTTAGAATTTAACAGCTTTTTTATAGCTATAATAAAATTGAAAAAGTAGTTCTAATGAACGAAGATAATGGGGATTACTGTTGGTATTTCACCAAGAAGTTCAGCAAGCGATTCATCGCAGAAAAAGATACACAAGAAGCTTCAAGGAAAAAAGTGAAAGAAAATGTAGACCAATTCCAGTTGACAAGTGAACCCTGTATTATCACGCTGTAGTAAATACAAACAATTTTCTGATATAACACAGTCTTTCATTGATTTCCCTAAATACCGTAAAGGGGTATTAAACTAAATATAAAATGCATACTACTTGGAAACTATGAGCGATACAGAAAAACTAAAGCCAGGTTTGGATTCGGCACATCAAAATCTATGAAGATCAGCTATTAAAATAAAAAAAGTTATCAAACAAAATTTTTTTGTTGGCCTGTGTTATTTGTCATTTCTTATCTTTTTATTCGAAAAAATGTACACTAAAGCATAAACATGAGTACGGCAAATAGCAAAGCACGAGCATATTTGTAGAGACTCCAAGATTTGTCGCACGTCTTTTGGTCTCACTATCGGTGTGTCAATATTTATTAAGGCTCGTTGGCGAAGGATTGTACGGCATGGTATACGGTCTCGGTTCACGGGTAGTCGTCATAATTGTAAAGGAAACTCATTTCGCCTTTCAGAGCATGGATTGAGGCGAATGTAGAGGAAGCTATTTCGTGCCAAGATGTTTTTTACCGGCCTTCAACGGAGTCGCGATAACCCCAAGTGGAAGAGGAGAAATCATCGTTTTGAGGATAAGATGCGCTGTGGAGCGACACATCCTCCTCAAAATGGCACGATAAAACATTCGCTCATGAATCCGCGTCTTCTCAACTGGGAAACCCCGGACGAACTATGCAGTAAAGTAATTTGAGGCATTTTTTCATCCTTTGCAACTCTTTTCTTTGTAGTTCCGGGAATAAATTCCACTACAAAAGAGCTCTATTGTGGCGGCGAACAAATAGATTGAAAACAATAAAAAAAGTGATTGACATTTTTAGAGTAAAACATTGACAACGTAACAGTGACGATGAAACAATGTTTTTTGTAAGTTTCAAAATCAGTGGGATATATTTTCATGGCCGCCTTAAAAAATGGTTTTCGTCTTTTACCACGTCAGCGATCCACCAAAATTCGCCTTCTCTATTCAAGACACAAAGAAGTGAATAATGAAACATTTTAGACGATTTTTTTCCGAGAACCAAGCAATTAATTTATGTGTCTCATGCCTAAAAGGTCATAATATGATGTTCCAAAGAGTGTCGTCTGCACTTAAGAGTTTTTCTTCGTGCAATTGACCAAGCTGGTTTTTGTGAGCAATGTGAGATATTTCATGGGCAGTGGTTTTGTCAGCATATAATTTAGATACTTAGATAAAAATGTGCCCCTGTGAGTACGTGAACTCTGAATGCGTGTACTCTGAATGTGTGAAAGTCACGCGTCTGTGGCTTATTTCGAGGTGAAGTCTACCATCACGAGCCAATATTCGGGCTCAATGTAAGTGAGTGATATAAGCATATTACATTGCATGCGAGTAATATGTACCCCTAGAAAATACGACAATATGGTTGACAAGTGAGGGACTAACATTTTTCACGGTTTCATTTGTCGTTATCAAATATTACGCAGTCAAAGTTTTCAAATTATAAGGATTTCGCGTAAATCTAGCAACAGAGAACTACTGGCCAAGTCTTAGTTGGATATAAACGATGCTAGCGGTCTCGAGGCTTTCCGATCATGTTTAAAGAAATTGCTGCACGTAACTTGGTGATAGTACCCAGTGCCACTTATAGAGGTGAGGGTGGTATTATGAGCAATTTAGTCTGTAAAAGAAAAGCAAGACTCCTGAGTTTGAGGGGCTCTATCGTCTAAACGAGGAAATCAATATCAGTGCAACAAAAAACAAACGAAAGACATTTGTTTTCTGCAAATTGTCAATAATAGATCTGGCTTTCTAGTATCAAAGTTGTAAGTTACTGGAAGAAAAACTACGGGAATACCAAGCGCTCAAAGTTGGGCAACTTGATTTTACGCGCAAAAAAACTGGTATTTATTTTTAGGAAAAATTAAGTACAGGAAATACTATGGTGCGGAATTAAATCGAAACTTGAAGCTTTTACGTGGTGGAAGGGCTCCATATTAATAATGAAATACACTTTGTTACTTCCACAAAATTCACAGAGTTTCTATTTAAATAATATAATAGATCGGTAATAAATAGAACCTCTGTGAATTTTGTGGAAGTAACAAAGTGTATTTCATTATTAATATGGTGCGGAATTTTTTAAAAAGTAAATGATCCAGCGTAGAAATGAATTTTCTTTCGTATGTTTTTTGTTGCATTGAAATTGATTGCCTCCTTTAGACGACGGAGCTCCTCAAACTCAGGTGCCTTGCTTTTATCTACAGACAGTAGGTTTTATGAGCCCCCTATATACCTGGTCATACAACGCACACTATCTTGTCGGTATTGTTGGAAACATTAGATTAAGTTCCTTTATATGCCATTAAACCGCTCTGCTTGAGGTGAGTTTGATAGTTGATGGCTAAAACACGTATTTGTGGTCTAACTCTGCTGAAAATTTTGAAGCAAATGCCATAGTAAAGATTAAGCATATGAAATATTTTTGAAATACTATTAAAAATTGATCATTCATTAAAATGTAAGTATTTCCTTTACCTCGAAGAGAATGAAGGCTCATGTGCTAGGCACTGTGAAACAAATGGTAGGATCACCGAATTGAGAATAGGGTGCTTTCCAATTATTTTCTTTTGCCTAAATCGTAAGATCTTTACTCCCGGAGTGCGTATTTCACGCTTTTAGATTTTCCAATGACGATATATATTTTTCGCGAATAAATGAAAAGTGAAAATTTTCAAGCGCGCGCAAACGCGACGGATAATCATGAATGCTGGGAAAAGCCCGTGAGACGTCATTCTGGTTCCGGCTTCCACCGTGTGAGGCCCCCTCGGTGCGAGGATATGAGTGCCGCTACGATGCAGGCTGCTATAAGGTAGCAGTGTACCCTGCTAGAGGGTAGCGCTTGTCTCGAATAAGGATTATTAATACCCTATCAAACAAAGGAAACTTTCCGACCACAGGCAATGTTAATGGGTGATTATTAAGAGATGTTTCCCTGGCCTCTGTGGCACATGCATGCATTGGTAATCTCAGACTATGTTAAACTCCTGACTATTCGTATAGCATCTAGGTGCCTGTGACGTCACGTGGAGTGGCATCGTATGGGCACCAATCTGGCCTTTTTCAAATGAGGATAAAATTGACCATTGCCATTCGTCTAAACTGGGATTTCTATAACCAAATTATTAACAGACTAATGGTGGATAATGAATCGCAATCTATGCCTTACGTTTTCTTTGATGAAGAAAACTACCGTATTGTGAAGGAAATCCTTTCGAATGACTCCGTATTTGGATGGTGGAGTTGTGAGGAGTGAAGAGGGCAGAAGGTAGGAGAGTGGATTAAGCTGGAACAGTAACCTAATTTCTTGACGATGGGATTCGGAGTCCCACTCAGCCTCCACCATTGCATTCTTGCAGCTCATACCTTCTTCTCATACGTCTCGAGTCTCGTAAATATTTTATGACGCAGAGGAGAAGGCACAAGGAATTTAAGCAAGGTGGAGGCTAACACAACCCACGAAACAGGAAAGCACTGCGAAGGAAATGCCACCTATTGGCCACGAAACAAATATTCTCCATGCTCCAATTTTCCTTCTCAAACCAACTTCCTCAACCTACTCAACATCCAAATTTGTTGTTCACACAAAGTTCTTGCGAGCATTTAAACTCAGTCAGCACTTCAATAGGAAAGTTGGCTGGAATAGACAAGCGTTGAGCTCAAAGCCCAAGATCAACCCACAACCGTGTGAACTCCACACTGAACTGAAAAAAATATTACCAGTACTGCTTCGAAATGAGAAAGCAATGAAAGAGAATGTATTTTTGGAATACAAGGCCTTTGTCACCAAATAACTACGGAAATAATACCCGTATAACAATGAAAGACCTATATGTCAGTGGCTGTGGATTAATTAGCTAGGTAAATTTGGTGGAATTAATTCTTAACAACCATCCTTATAGGAGTGGATATTTCAATTGACGGGATCCTCATATGTTAATGTTTCTGGAAATACCTCTAAGATGAAATAAAATTTGCGAAGAATAGAAAAAGAAGGTGGTAAAATATTCTTTTAATCACATTCGTTGTCAGGGTCATCCTCCAATATTTATTTTCTGCAGTTATAAGCTAAAGTGTTAATTACTAGAAAATTTTAATTTCATCAGAAGCTATATATTTTACGCATATAATTGCTCATGTGCCCGATATTTCAAGAGAATCATCGCATATCTCTTCTCAGGGGTCCAAAAAATGATTTTAATACAAATTAACGTAATAGAAGTGCATCTTCAGAGAGCGTTAGACGTTATCCGAGCCTCTTCGATGGGATTTCGTACTTATCTATTGTTTATTTCAATTATAATTACTTATTTAACTACTTTTCTTTTGAATCAATGAAAAATTGTGTCCACTATCTCTAAAAACCTCTATAAATAACTCTTTTTTGCCGAGGATTTAACACCAGTCAGGAAAAATTTCCTCTTTCAGCATTTGCAACAATTGATTTTGTGTGCAGAAGGAATTTCAATGCATTCATATCTAAAGGGCATTTACAGTTCAATCGATGATATTTCATCTTGATTTCCTGGAGAAATATATTATGCTCTTTTATTGATTACCTCCTCTACTGCACTGAGATTATCGGGGTGTATGAAATAGACCTATGTTGAAAATAACCTGCACGCTTGATATATGAATTTTACCTGACAATCTGTATACCTATAAAATATTTAGCTCAAGATCGGCATTTCTCACTGATATTACAGTTTAATTTCAGTAATTGGAAATGGTTTAGCGAAAAAAACTTCCTCCTGAACGATTTTTTCACGATTGCCTTTTCCTTGTCGCAAACAATGAAGTAATTAGCAATAGATCATCTATATCTCAAGTAGTTAACATCGTGCCGAGCATAAAAATTTTACCTCAGTGAAGACGCTGAAGTGAATTGTAATATTTTAGGTACTATTTTCTATTCAAAATGGTAGAAAGACGTTAGCGTTCGCTTTAAACGAGTAATGTGTTATGAAATGAAGAAAAGTGAGTGTATGAGCAGGAAGTATGAGTCCTGTTAATGGGTGCTTTCCAGACAAAAAAAAGCAGTTTCCTTGTTGGGAGAGACTAATCTTTTGGTCTTAACCATCGTGATAGTATTGGAGGTGGTCATTTCTCATGAAATAACGAAATCCTCGGCAATTTGCGATAATGATGCCCGGAAGGAATTTTTTTTCTCTGCCCCTCTTGAGGTCAACACACTTCCTCGAGTTTTTCCATCATCTTCCTCTTTTGCTTTATTTCCTTTTAACGCCCACCTAATCACTTCTCACTCTTCCACCAGCAAACTCCTCACAAAAGGTCGTGAGGCACACCTACGCCATTTCCTTGGCATCAAACTCCCACCAGCACAGATTTCTGTCCGCAAACTTCCCGGAAAAGATCGAGATGAGTGAGAAGGTGGCTCAGGGAATAATCCCTTTCATATTCAGCACAACATTTGTAATTTTCTTGTGAGCTTTTCCGTGTAAATTCCACGATTGTATGACTTTCACTTTCCAAGTTCAAGTAATTATGCAGATAATGAGGCAATATTCTGAGAAACTCACACTTCCTCCTCTAGTCTTAAAAATAATCCTCTATTCTAAGTTCTATGAAACACAATTAAACTACAAATATCGCGTAATATGCGATGACAAATGTATAAATAAGCCCTGGATCACTCAATCGTTTTTTTTTCCATCCCGCAGATTTAAAGCTATAAGTTCAGCTATCAAAACAGCGACCCTTCAGATTTATAGCTCCAGTTTCTGGAACCAAAACAGCGATAGCTCGTCTCATCATTTTCTGATTATGACGGTCATTTCCACAGTCCTTTTTTCTATCGCTTATTCCGTCGTATTCTATACTTAATATCATTAAAATCAATGAAGGTCCATTAAAAGGCGAACGTGGCGCAACAATCGTAGTAAGTGGCGGTGCGTTCTAATTAGCTGAAAGACGATGCCAGCGTTGGTTTCAGCGAAGGAAAGAAGGACGAGCCAAGCGATGGAAATAATGGAGGAGACCATCTGTGAAGCCATCGTGCGAAATGATCCCGTGAAAAAGTCATTTTTGTGATCGCCATAATTGGTGCAATGGCTCGATAGGGCCGGCAAAATGAACGTGTGATTCATACCTAGCAGCGCTGTGAATTCATCCACCGAAGTGTCAGCTAGCATGTTCGTTTCATAAGTTATTTCAGTTGTCAACTCCGCATAATCAATACGTCCCCGGTTTATAATTTAATGCGATGTTTTATTGGCAGCTTTCGAAAAATACAAGAAAATGTTACTTTCTATATTCGCGTATGGGCACTCGAGTTTTGATCTTGGTTGACACAAAAAAAATGAACCAGCAGAGATCCTGAGCAAGATGGCGCATAGCATGTTTTTTGTGCTATTTAAGTCAGAAAAATAATATTTATTATAGTTTTCTAGTAAACCAACAGGAAAATTTTCTTCAATTAGTATTCTAATTGAATAGTTAAACTATTACGTTATCAATTCCAGAGGCGGAAAATGCATAAAAGTATAGGATATGGAAAATAGTCGATGATAAACGTGAATAAATCGATTACATATTGATTTCTTTTTCTGCATAAATACGTCAGGAATAGTTCAAAGAAGGTATTCAGCTGATATGGCTTTCGTGGTCCGCGTCCGTGGTCATTTACACGGTATGATATTGTAGAGTGATTACATGCGATTTAGAGAATAAAGGGATGTGATTAAAATTTGGAGTCGGAAATTGCCAGTGTTAGTAAAAGTATTGAAAAAATATAATTGATCTCAATTGCAATTAAAATGCTGAATTTGTAATAAATAATAATTACAAATTACTTCTTCAAAAAGTAAACAGTATGATAAGAATTACGATTACTTTTAATTTTTCTCAATTACACGACGCAATGGCTTTCAATATTTTCACAAACAAGGTGCACCAGCATTATTACCATTCTTAGCCATTGCATGAAATAATTATAAAAAATGCTAGATTTAGTCATTAATAAATATTTTTTACGCAAACTGTTCACCTGTGGAAGAATTGAAATGAATTTTACTGCCTTTCGATCAGCGTGCGTGGATTTAAAATATTCGCCAAGATTTATAAAATATAAATTTTACTTAAATTTAACCATTGCATTATTACCATTATTTGTCAATGCATAAAATAATAATCAAAATGCTTGAGTTTAGGCATTAATAATAACGTTCTACCGAAAACCTTCACCAAGGGATTATGCTAATGTAGTTGAACTGCTGTGGGATCCGCGGGCGTGGATTTCAAATTTTCACCTTCGAATTCTAAAATATAAAGTTTACTCAAGTGCAAAGATTGCTCGCATGAACTTTGGAGTGTATAAAAAGGAAATATTATATATAGTATTTAACGTTTGGGTTACAAGCAAAAATTAACAAACATGTACTTGTTAACAGTAAGTCCATTACTTATATATTTTGTACCTTGAGGATAATGCTGAAACATGGAAACCTAGAAATTTTTTAAATAAATAATGTAATAATAAATGGAATAAATTTTGTAATCGTGGGAAATTGCAAGTGGTTATTTCAATACCATTACTTACTTCGTAATATCACACCACTGGAAATTACACTGTCGTTTGAAATTGAAACTTTTGTCATTTTCCCTCGAATGTCGCCGTTGTCCCCATCTTCTTCCCTGTAATCCCTCCATTCCCTCCATATATTCGAAAACCCTTCGTTTCCCCATTCGCAGACGACGACGTCCACCCCAACATCACTCCACTCAATCCACAGCCAGTCAAGCGCCGCATCGCACGCTAGAACGGAACGTTCGTGGAGTGAATCGCTAAGTCGTTTGGGACCCGTTAAACTCCACGCTTTTTTCCCCCACCACCCTAAGTCGGTCCTCCTCTTCCGCCCCCAACAGAACAACGTCTCATCTACGTCCCTGCCACGTACCATTGACGTCCCTCCAACACTCACCTGACCACACCGAAATCCCTTCCAAAACCCCTTTTACATTGTCCTCGCTACTCCTTCAAGTCCTCTTTCGTTTGCCACCATCCGCTCCCGGCACGCTGTGGCCTGCTGGCATTACTCAGCTTCTACTACTTCTGTTCTGCGTCCCATGAAGCTCTATTGACATTAATGACGATGAAATTTGTCAATTTTTTTTCTATTAGTTCTTCGATACACTATTACTTCGTTTAGGCTCTTTAAATATTTATCGTCAGACTTCATTCACTGTATAACTATTGATTACAGTTGCACTAAATTAATGAATTCTGTTATTCATTCGAAAATTCCAGACATATCAAGCTCGGTCCAGTATTTCACAATTAGATAAGTATTTAACTGGCCTTCATACGTGTGCAATTAAATTATAAGCCGCAAAAATGGAGGAAATTTCAATTCTTAAAGTTAATTCTAAATGGCTGCTGTTATAGAGATAAAGGTCAAAGTCATTTTGTTTTGCATTCAGCTATTAGCAATTATTTTTCCCGCATACTCACGCCGAAAAATGTTCAACCAGTTCAAAAAAATATTTCATCGACGTTCCTTTCACGTTCCATTGACTTCCCAGACCCTCCAACGTCCAACAAATACCTGACCTCACCTCATCCCTTCCAAAACCCATTTCAACTTGTCCGCTCTATTCCTTCAAGTCCTCTTTCGTTTACCAACATCCATTTCCTGTAAACTGTGCCGCGTTCGCGTTACTCAGATCCAACTACTCTCATCTCATTAAGCGATGTTGACATTACTGATGGCAAAGACCCCAAAAGCCTCTCTGTTAGTCGTTCGATGAACTATTATTTCGCGTGCACTCCTTCAAAATTTTCGTGAACCATCATTGAATATATAAATATTCATTATAATTGCACTTAATTACAAAATTCTGATAGTTATTCCGAAAATTCCCGAAATATCTGGCTCAGACCAGTGTTACACTGAGGTGAAGAAAGAAAAATATTCCAGAGTTGAAGTGTAACTCTGGCCCCCTGCCGCAGCGGTGTCAGAGTCTTATCTTCAATAAAAGTGAAGATGAAAATACATGCAAGTCCCTATAAAAAGGCCTTAAGTTAAGGAAGATAATCAATACATTATTTTACAAGTGTCTAACAAATTACGAATTAAAAATTACAAATGCCAAACAAGTGTACTAAAGAGGAAGACTGCTCGCATGAACTTTGGAGTGGATAAAAAGTAAAAATTATATATAGTATTTAATGTTTGGGTTACAAGCAAAAATTAACAAAGAGTCAACAGCTAGTGCATTACTTATAATTTTTTTGCCTTGAGAATGATGCTGTAACATGGAAACCTAGGAAATTTTTAAATAAATGATAGAACAAAATACAAATTCAAATTTTCAAAAAGGTAGGTACATATTTGGCAGTGTCGCCAGCCAATCGATTTTCCCCATTTAATCCTATCATAATCCTCCCATAATCTCTCCATCGTCCAAGTCTCACATCCATGTCTCACATCCATGTATGGATGTGAGACTTGGACGATGGGGAAGAGAGACAGGGACAGGATTGGGGAATTTGAGATGTGGGGTTGGAGGAAGATGGAGGGAATACGGTGGACGGATCGAGTTAGGAATGAGCGAGTGTTAAATAGGATGGATGAGAAAAGAAATTTGATGGACAGAATAAATCAAAGGAAGGGTAACTGGCTGGGACATTTGATGAGAGGGAATGGCATTTTGAAGGTAGCTTTGTAGGGAACGGTGGAAGGGGTCAGAAGGAGGGGAAGGAGAAGGCTGAAGTTCATTGACAATGTAAAAATTCGAAGATATGGAGACTTCAAGGAGATGGCAAGAGACAGGAGAAAATGGAGACAGCATTGGCGCGGGGGACCTGCCAACGGGCAGAACACCACAAAATGAAGATGAATCCTTCCATATCCTTCATTATGTTCTCAGTTTTATCTTTGTATTAATTACGAACCGTATCCTCCGCTCATTCTCACGCATTAATTTGTAATCTAACTAAATTTCCAAAGGTAGATACCATAATTATCCGTATGAAAGAAATAACATTTCAAGATGTTTATTGAAGGTAAGAAGGGTAAAATACAAGATTAACAGTATCCACCCATTGTTATCCTTAACATTACAAAGGAAAAGTCCTCCACCGGCCCTGAATTGTAAATTCAATAAACTTGGAGGTAGTGTAAAATGGATTTCATACAAGTATTTGAGTATCTTTCTCGAGTTAAAGAAAGACTGTGGAGCTTCAGAGAAATTGAAAGATAACGCCTGACGCATGAGTACTAGCCCTTAAACTTCCGCTTTACGTGGTAAATGATTTCACCAAAGGGTTTCGGGAATTTAGATAGGTTAAGTCTACCATTACCTCGGTGAGTTTGCATGCCTTTCCCCTCGCGTTAAAAGGTCCCATCACTCTGCGAAAATGGCTGCACAATTAGTTCACAAAATAGGACGAATCATCATTCTAAATAATCTCTTTTTAGGGAAGGGGAGTAGCTCCCATAGTTTCATATTTCCCTAAAGTCATCGGAGTTAAAGCTAAAAAGGTGCGGGAAGAGTCAATATATGTTTCTTTAAACATGACTCATAATTCCTGGCCTGACAAATAAAGTCATCCCTTGAGAAAAAACTCTTGCCAACTAAGACTAAATAATTGCGATCGAATTCGCGCCACTTTAAAGCATACATCTTCTCACGTTATAAAGGCACGCATGAAAATTTTCACTATTCGTTTAATCGCGAAAAATAGATATCGCCATTCAAAAATCTAAGAGCGTGAAATGCGTAGGTACTGCTGGAGTAATAATCTTTCGATTTAGGCAATAAAAATTATAGGAAACTACCCTATTGTAGGAAATTGCAACAGCTATTTGTAGACTCTTGAAATATCTATTACATTCACTATTTTGCTTGAAAAACACACTTAAATTGCTCATAATGTCCACCTTAAAAAATATTTGTGTGGTACAATTTATATTAAAATCACCAAGGTACTGAGTGTAACATATTAAATATCACTTGCTCATTCCGCGTTATTTTTCTTTGTAGGGACGTGTCATGAATGGGTTATTTGTATTGCCAATGCCCACTAAGTACAAGGTATTTAAAGATATCTGTTATTTGGTGGAAAGAGGACAAATCAGAATAAATATCCGTTAATTATACACCAAAGGTAGGAGAAGAGTAAGGAAAAGAAAAAGAAAAGAAGAAAATTTTCTCCAAACGCGACGCTGTGGCTATTTGGATCGACCCCAGACAACGGCCATGGCCGAAGAACCTAACTGCGTAAAGTTCAAGCCAATGAATGCGTCATTTGGATGTTCAATTAAAATTACGAAAGGAGAGATGAATGAATCCATTCGGGAAAATTCCGATCAAAAGCTGCGTGGATGAAAATTCGGGCGTGATAGAGGCTAAAAATACGATTCAATAAGGTGAACGATGAGGCGCCGAAAAAATTCCAGCACCTTGCGTGAAGCTCTGGCTTCTGTTTGTGAAGCGGGCACACCGATATCTTTTTTTCCCCTTGTTCCCTTAGTTTTTCGGCGCGGTAACGCATGGTGGGAAAATTCTGGTTCAAAGAGGAGTGAAAATTGAATCGGCCAAAGCAATATCAATTATCCTTTCAATTACAGTTAATGCCGTGAAATTGAAAATATGTAATGAGCCCTGGGGCCCTGAATTGAGGTAAATGAAGTTTTCCCGCGGCACCGCGAGTGAATTTTGCTGCCTTTGTTTGCATCGTTTGGGGTCGAATTTCACTCATTCGAATACCTATCTGATTTCTCTCGGAATGAGGCACACGTGCCAGGAGAGGCCTACCGAAATTACAAGCTAAATTTAACACCCTGCGGGAAACTTAATTACGACTCTGATTAATTAATTACGCAAATAACATAACCCTCTTAGAATTAAATATGCGGTAAGATTACCTAAGAGCATTAAATTAGAAGGCTAAAACAGGAATAAAACTGAATGTTTAAAGGGATACAAATTGTTATTTTCTAATTTTAGTGAATCAGGACTAGCCGCAATGACAAATTTACGGAGTTCCCCGAAATGCACATATTTATAAAAATTCTGCTGATAAAATGTCATTCGCCACGACCGGGATACGAACCCGGGTCCCCCAATTTCCGGTCGAGTATCTTAGCCAGTTTAGCTACCGAGGCGTCAGTCCCCCTGTGAAAATTTGTTATAATAACCTTAAAAATATCATTAAAAGTTTAATTATAATTAATAGATACTCTCGTTGATTCTTTAAAATATAGCTGAGAAAAAATAAAAACTATGAGTGGTAGGTTTAGAAAATCAAAGTATGAGTAAATAATAAGATTGTGTTAATAAACACAATCTTATGCCAATCCTATGGAAGAGCTCGCGAGACGGAAGAGATTGCAACTTACGACGGAAATAATGTTTCTCATACAGCCCTTATAACATGAGTTAAGATAAACATTACGCTAAAGTTGCCACCCACTTTTCATGAAATGGTGACGTCATTAAAGATCCAGTTAAATTTAGTCGGTCAGGGAGAAGCGCTCGTTGAGGGAATAAATCACTATGATGATTGCATGCAACAACGAAAAACGTGTGGCCAATGAGTAACGTTGAGGAGTAGAAGAAGTGATGACCCGCTTGGAAAGAGTTCGTGACGTCATCATATTATCTTCGAAGGCTATAAGGCCGTTGATTTTTCGCCGTGAATAGCTCGAGATATTTGGAAAGGATCGATAAACGGAAATATGCGGGACTATTTACTTTCTGAAGTAAAACTCAATCAACAAAAATATATGATGTATGTTCTCAGGGAAACAAAATGTTATTTCCTCGTAAACATGGAATTCCGTGAAAAAATATAATTTCATTCTAAAAACTAAAAGTAGAAATATTAGATACTCTCCCGTTTATTATAAAACAGCCGTAAATCAATAAAACTATGAGTTATAAGTATTGATCAATGAATAATCAGTAAATATATCATATGAGTGGTTGAGAAGCTAAGGGGTACAAGTGATTTCTTCATTCTAAACATAATTAGGTACAGAAATCAGGTACTAAATAAAACAAACGAGATCAATTAGATGTTTAGCAGTGCATTTGATTTTCCACTCGGTATCATCACAGAAAAGAGTCTCGTATCCACTGGCAACCACCTTTTTGTATATTTCTTTCAACAATTAACAATACCTAACTCTGTTTAGAAAAAAATCACTTGTACCCCTTGGCTTCTAAACCTTTCACACATGATAAAGTATTAGTGTTAAAAGAGCTCGCTTCTTTTTGCAAGCCATCTTCTACAATAGCACTCATGTGAAAATAATCACAATCAAGAGTATAAAAACTGGGATAACACAACGTTTACAATTTATAATTTTAGGCAAGAATTATTTTGATGAATCCGTCTCTCAAGCAATGGAACAAAGAAAACTCCCCGCTGAAAGCGATGCATATCCATGGGATTGAACCGGTAGCGACTGCACACACCCCATTTGGTTTTGTTTGCCGTTCGCGCAATCTTTACTCGCACATTCATCATCGGAGGTTATGCGGCGGAAATAGAAATGGGGTTACATTTCCAAGTGATGAATAAGGCTCTTTACTGCAACGCCAATGTGTAAAAACACCGCGCACCGGTTTCATCCGACGAAAAAAACAACAGCTGCCATTATTACGTGCTCCTTTGGAAAAATGAGCACTTTTAGAAACATGATACTATTTCTTCCACGCAAAATTCAATACATCCATCGTTCCTGTGTACCAGGCCTGAGATAAATAGTAGGAACATATGAACTCCCATTGCCACCCAGGGCTTATGGGAGCTCCCTACATCAGAGGTAAATAGATAGCAGGTGCTGGTCCCTTTACTTTGTTTAAACTGTTTTTACCGTATTAATTAATTTCAAGTCACAATAATGAATATAATGGAATTGAACAAGTATTCTCCTAGATTTAAAGCATTTTTCGATTTTTTTGCCAATAAATTGCCAACAACGTTATTGAAAAAACTGGGTACAAGGGTTCTAACCTATATTTCACAAAGTGTATTCATTTTCATTAATGCAGTTATGCATTAGTTTTTCTTGCAAAAATAACTAAGCAGTAATAGCAATTAATGTGCAAAGTTGTTCCCATCGTCATAAAATACGTAAACCGACAATAGTAAACCATTTAATGCATATGAAACTCATTCCTTATGGTTGTACTACACGCACAAATAATTAACACATGACGCGTTATTCAGAAGAAAATTCAATTCCATTTAAATTCTTAAATCAGTTCCTTTACAACATAATCGACCGCAGGAATTTTAAAGAACTGTTTAGATACAGAGTTCAAACCGAATGTGAGTTGAAAAATTTCTGGTTGTAAGTAGATATTTCTTTCTATAAATCCATATTCAAAGAAACAACTATTACTGAACTATTGGATGATTGATTCAGTATATCAATGCCAGAAAATTAGCAACAAGGAATGAAGATGAATTGAATCCACTGAGGATTCGAAAGAGAATGTGTCACACCTTGGAAAAACAAATGGCAAGTGTAAAATGTTAAAAGTTGAAGAAAATTATAAGTCGGCCTACGATTATACTTTAATTTTATTTAAAGTAGAACCAACCAACGAGCTGTTGCCTTACAACAAAGAATAAGTATTTTCACAGCGTGACTTTGTGAGGAACCAGGTGTTCAGAGAAATACTTGCAAATGGAAAGTCTGAAATGGTTCATTTCAATTGAATTCTTATATCACTCTCTCTAGAAAAGTTTAAAGATAGAAACCTTAAACCATAATTAAAAGAAAACAGAAACAACCGACGATCATTTTAATAACTAGGAATTATTGACGAAACTTGAGGTCCTGAATTAATACCGACTTCAAGAAAAATGCACAGTATACCAGCATTATTTTAACTTCTCCGCATACTGCACGCATGTAGCATAGAACAAGGGCTAAGTAACTCTGTTATGTAGCTTAAAAGTATGAGAGCATAATGTTCTTTGACTAAATTCATCTTAAAATTACTCAAAAAGTAAATTTTATCCTTAAAACATTTTGTGATTCGGACAGGATTTTCAAGAAAAGTTGAAAAATAGAAATAGTGATAAGTATTTCAACGCTTTAATTCAAATGTCATAAATATATGAATATAATATATTGGTTTCCTGGAGGTACCAAAAGAGAATGTCTGAAGCTTTTACGATAAAGTTAAATGAGCAATATAGTAATTTTTATATTTGGTGATTAAGTATCATTCTTGAACAAAACCATCCAACTCCCAGGTTACCTGGAATGAGGGCTATACAATTCTCAGTTTGAATCCTGGAGTGCCCTGTTGTCCAGGACAATACTAATGGAAACCCTAAAATGGCTTACGGGTAACCAGATTCAAAAATTGATATCCTTTTTCATCTAAACAATTTATTACGACCCTGATCTCATCAGAAAAATTATGAACTGGAATAAAGGTTTAGCTATTTTAGCTGTTTAAATAGCAAAACTGTATGCAAGAGGAACGAAATTGGAAGATCCACAATTTGAACGATGCAATTAATAAATTTAAGCGTCGAAGTTTTATCATTTGTAACGTATATTCTCTGAACACCTACATTGAGGATTACGCATGCCCAAATTCAATGCAAAAGGGAGAAAGGGGTCCCTAGCATCACCAACGGATAATCTTTAGTTTTAGACCGCGAAACAAATTTATCATGCAATTGCAGAGAAAAGTACAGTGGAAACTATGAAACCTACACCGGTTAAAATCCTCTTGAGAGCCATAACGGGAATAATGGTAATAATTACCGGACTACTAGCTCGTGAGCCCTACTGTGACCAGTATTATGAGTCAGAAGCTCGCAAGATGCTGCCTAGGTAATTTCACCAGGCAACGGCTTAGTAGCCAATCATTTTTTTACGTAAATTTATTTATGAAAATATCAATTATTACAGGGTGTAGTAAACATAACTGGATTACATTACAATGCACGATGCAGTAATAATCTAGTTAGTTCATCCTTTACTACAATCCGTATTGACCTTATTCATTGGAACTAGAATTTTTTCCGTATACGATGGAAAATCTATAAAACTTGGCGACGAAAAAAGAAGTCAATTTTTATTTTTTGCTTAGACACTGACAGCTTAGTCGTGGCTTAGAACGAGGCTTAAGTATATTTCCGAGCTTCAATGCAAGGGGGAACCTGTTGTCCCAGGGCAATACAAACAGCTCCTATTCCCATTCAACGATACGTAGGTAGTAGTAGGCACGGTAGGATAGCGCGCGGACGGTAAGGGGGAGGAACGGTTTGTCTTGCGCGTCTCAATTACCCAAGGGCGCTTCGGCACACATCACCGATCCGCCAGGCATGTGAGATCTCGCCTCGACTAGACGCGTACCATTATCCGGGTTAGACTATCATCAGTCTTCGCCATATCCCAAGGCGCACGTCGACTTCACCCTCAGGGCTATCCGTCTCCACTCCCCACCCAACCCACTCTCAAAGAGCAATGTTGCCAACTCTACCGGAATTGAGAAGGATTTTAAAACATTGCTCTCACCGTATCGAGGAGCCATACGCTAGCTTGCATCTCATAGTGCTTGTAGTCATGTCGAAGTCAAGCAGTTGTACATTATCCAAACACATATTACAGCACCTTAACTGATCACGGTTTCACTAATTATTGTATCTAATAAGGCATTTATTATTTTTAAAGTGTTCCACCGATTAAGGTCGGTTTCCATGAAGTACTGAGAGGAATTACGGGAGCCTCCCTTCCCAACAAGCACTTCCGTCTTCACCCTTCCCACCGTCGGACCTAAAGAAGCAAACTGCAGCGTTTGCGAAACATGTCGTCGCCTGAGATGGACAGACGCGGGAGGGAACCCAAAAGCAGCCAATAAAATTCCCTCTTCAATTCACGATTAGACCTACTGCCTTTCATTCTATCTTAAAATCCTATTCTTTTCCTTCCTTTCCCTCGTTTGCCAAACATTTTACCCTCTAATACTGTTTTCAACATCCCCTCCCCGCTAAGTACTCGCTCCATCCATACCTTCTGTCTACTACGGTATCTAAAAGCTGCCTCTCCTCACCCACCATGTCTAGCACTTCGTCGTTCCTCCTCCTCTCCGTCCTCTTCACTTTCTCCATTCTTCTCCACACCCACATCACGAACACTTCTAGTCTTCCTTCCTAAGTGTCCACGTTTCTGCACCTTAAAGCGTTGACTCCAGATCAGACTCTTCAATAAACCTTTTTGTTTATTCTTGCATAGCGAACATCTCAGAAGCTCCTTCCTGTTCATGACTGAATGAGGCAATATTGTGATGTAAAAAGCCTTATTAATTCCATCATTTTTTCCGTCCCTTCCGAGTTATAGCTATCGATCCGATCACGAAGGAGAAATGACCGTTTCGCGCAATCAATTTCAGCGATGGCTCCAGGGATGGATGTGCCATCCCTTATTCGATCACTCGGCACTTCCCTTTTCCGTTCCTACCGTTTCCCCTTTCGCTGAAACCGTCACTGGTGCCGCCTTTCAGCAAAAAGAGATTGTAAGCCGAGATTGGCTCTTAATTGAGCGACAAAATACGGAAAGCTATACAATGGGCTATCACGTGATTTCCCATTGAAAACCCGCGTGGTTACAGCGTATACAGAAGAGAAACTCAAGGGGGGGGGGGCGCAAAATATACCTTGAGTTGTCTTTACTTTTATCGTAATAGAAAATGATCAAGACACAAGCAGAGTATAAGAAAATTTTATTTAAAGTGATTATACACTTGTAAAAGGCGATGCCATCTTATGATATGAAAAGTTACAATTGTGGTTTTTCAATATTCGGCATTACGGGCGGTCATGCAAGGGGTGGGGGGGGGGCGCCCCCCCCATTTGTATCCGTCACTGCGAAGACCGGGCCATGGGTTCGTAGGAAATTCAATGGAATAGAATTTCAAATTCAGCTCAATTCATAAGCTTTTTCACAGTGGATACCGATGGACACACATGTAATATCCAAGGAGCGCAAAAGTATCCCAAAGAAAAACAAAGACATGTGGCGTAAAATGTGAATCTGTATCCATAAAATCTCAGAAAAGGAATAGACAAAAGTTTTATCCCTTAATCATAGACAGTGAACTATAATACCTTCAATCCCTCAAAATCTACACTTTTTAATGGCTGTAATTCCAAATCTACAAGAGGAAAAAAACGCTAAATAAGTCACATAAGAGACTACTTTAATAAAGAGGGCCTCTTAGAAAAAAATCCCTAGGAACCTACGCGATGACATCATACATACGCCTATGCACAAAATGATAAGAACTTATAGTTGAATTATCAGAAACTGAGGGCGCTTTTAAAAAAGGCAGTTTACTATCCGAGCGATCGTAAGAAGTTATGTTTATGGCGTTGAATTTTTCCACATCAGAATGTAAGAACAGTGAAAGATGATAATGTAAAAAGCTAAATGGTTTGGCAACCCTGCGATAGACGCGTATGAACTATTCCTGTATACCCTCGCACCTCAAGTCGTCACAGACTAATCTATCGCACAGCGCTTCCGGCAGAGGATGCTCGCGGGGTTTGACTGAGGCAAATTTGATCAGCCGTCGCCGTTGGTTCATGTGCGCTTACACACACCTTCAATCCTCCTTTTGCTTCTCGACAAGGAACACACTCGCTACTAAGGTTAGTCTCAAACAGTTACCGTGTCAAATAACTTGTCTGAAATTCTTTTTCTTTACTGAATCGAAGGAAGAGTGCCAAAAATTTTTTCATGATATGAGTTGACGGTATGAGGAAAGTATTATCAATGGTATCTAGTTAAAAGAGACAGGTAAGGAATTATTATGGGCACCATTAAGAATATTAGAAAAGGCTGTCGAATAAATAGGAAGATAAGATGAGGTATGATTATTTAAATTGATCACTTCTAATCAATTGTGTACACCCCTCATGGTGCAGATAAGGCCAACCTTATGCATTCAATCACAAGAATTTTTAACCGTTTGATTTATTGAGCAGTGATTCCATGAATAATATCCACCAGAAGTCTATTTGCTCTTGAGCAAAGATGACTAAATGTTTCGTTAAAACTTGTGATCTTATATTTTTTTCTCAATATTCATGATAGATTTAATATGCAACAATTCACCTGTCTTACAAGTAATCCTTTTAAAATGTCGATTATTTTCTCATAAACGTGTGTTTTTTTTTACAAACAATGTGATTCCAAAGTTAGGCAGAAGTATTTCACCTAAAAGTAACTAAAGACTTTACTTTCAACTGTTGTACTGTCCAATTCGTGTTCGTGTTTCACCTTAAATGCCGTATAAGTTAAGGATAATTGATGATTTTTTCACGGTTCCTAACATATTCTGTAAATAAATCAACATGTTTCATTTAAATTATTTTCTTGTCCTTGAGAATGGTTCGAAATGATGTAGGAAATCCGATCAACTATTATTATTCATCCATATTCTTACGTACAAATGTTACATGTATTATGGTAATGAAGAAGAAAGGAATGCATGGTTTTGTACTATCACAGTGAATTGCATAAATGAAGTTCTCCGGGCGAAACACAAGTTTTGAGCGTTCTAAGATAAAGAGGAAGGTGCAAGGCGCATGACTAAAACAGAATAAATAAATTTCTATAACATAGCTTAAACCTTTTTTGTATGTGATGATCATACTCCACTAGTAAGAAGTGATAAATATTGGTACGATATTTCATAATTAATTAAACATTTTAGGTTATTAGTATAACAGGGACTGAATGCTTGAGTGCTGGTTTAAAATTATGTGTGACTGAGTGAAGGGTTTTCTTTCCTCCCAATTGACGAACGAAGTCATTGCGCTCATGTTACGTATTTCTCAATCTCACTCGCAGCACCCCCTAGACACTCCATGGAGAATCGGCGATGAATGCTCTGGGGAATTTTAAGGCCATCTATGATTGCTGAAATAAGTCTTTTCAGAAATTGATCAACATGTGAAGTGCCCGTTTTGCTGTCTTTCGAGACTCAAACCAACCTCCTTATTCTTCATTTTTAAACCGATATCGGTGGGTCATAGCAGCCAAATTCAATCAGATCTTTGGCCATTGGGTCACCAACTTCGACGAAATTTAGCGAATCGTCCAAAAATTCCAAATACTCGCCTGCGTCAGGCGTGAATTTGGGCTTTTCGTGCGTTATCTGCACCAGGGATCAACCGCAAATGGGCAGTCACGTGATTGCCCATTGAAAACCCACGTGGAATGGGCCATGGGTTCGTGGGAAATTCAGTGGAAAAGAATTTCGAGTCCAGCCCAGTGAGACACCAATGATCCCCGCCAATTCCTCCCCTCCCTCCATCTTTCCACACACTCTTCCTACGTTCCCCTACTTCAAATATTTGCTTTTCCGCCACTTATTCCCATGCCTCTTCTCCCTCCAGAATGATGGGCTGCGTCCCATGGAAAATAAGAGCAAACTTTCCCTCGAAAGCTCCTTATTTTAATTTTTTTACTGCCTAATTAAGTGTTTTTGTGCCCCCGCCCAAGGTTGAGAAGAAATTTTATTGAAAATAGGGTAGCTTCCTTTATCAAAGAAAACGAAAGGCATTGATTGCGATTCGTTACCCACCATTTGTGTATTCATAATTTACAAATTATTTGGTTTTAGAAATCCCAGTTTAGACGAATGGCAGCGGTCAATTTTAACCTCATTTGAAAAAGGCGCCCTTGCGGTTCCACTCCACGTGACGTCACAGGGACCTAGTTTCTATACGAGTAGATAGGAGTTTATCATTGTCTGAGATTACTAATGCATGCATGAGGCACAGAGCTCAGGGAAACATCTCCTAATAATCACCCATTAACATTGTCTATGTTCGGAAAGTTTCCTTCGTTTGATAAGGTATTAATAATCCTTATTTAAGCCAAGCGCTGCTTGCTAGTAGGGTACCCTGCTACGTGCTAGCAGCCTGCTTCGTATCAGCGCTCAAGCATCGCCTCAAGGTCACCTCACAGGGCGGCAGCGAGAACCAGAAATACGTCACACGGACTTTTCCCATCATTCCTACATAGCCGTCGCGTTTTCGCGCGCTTGAAAATTTTCACTTCTTGTTTAATCGCGAAAAATAGATATCTTCATTCGAAAGTGTAAGAGCGTGAAATGCGTACTCCAGGAGTAATAACCTTTCAATTTAGGCAATCAAAAAATAATAGGAAACCACCCTATTCTCGCGAGAGTTACTTCCAAATGTTTGTGTATACATATGTCTAACGTTGTTGTATTTATATATTACTAGCTGACCCGGCGAACTTCGTACCGCCTAACAATCAATGAACTTACAGTTCACTTACACCATTTATAAATCAAGAGCGGCTGTATCGTTTTTAATCATGTTTAATTTATTATAATAAAAAAAGGATACAAATTCAATAAAACTAAGTAAATGAGTACCAAAATTGCTTGTCAGAATGACATTTTCTTTATTGAATCTACATAGGGTGAATCGGAGCACGTTTACCCGGATTTTTTTCAACAAATTTTCTTACGTTTTAGCTTAAGAAATTTTGGGCATTGTGGTTTAATAAAGCAGTTCATGAAATAAAAATTATACGCATTCAGTTGTTGGCTATTTGCGTTATTAGCTGTAAAAAAATGTTTTTAGGTCCAAGTCTGTTGCATACACTTGGCCCATTCAGGGGGCAGGTTGACACGACCCCAGACCGACGCTTGACTGATGCTCAAAATCGTGCAAGAAAAGCCCCTATGAAGCAGCATTCGCATTAAATGACTTAAGGCGCGCCAGTTTTAGTATCTCTGTTTCGAAAGAATGCACTGCGTAAACGTACTGCATGCGTAAACGCACCACGGTTAGCCCTACACATTCGGGTTTAATGTCTTGCGTCAAGCACCTTCTGAGAAACAACAGTTTTTGTTTTGTTATCAGGCGCAAGATGAAGCGGATGAAGCTAAATAAATATAGCGAAGCAAAGCAGTGACGTAGCGAGGGGAGGTTTTGGGGGATAAACCCCCCCCCCCTTAAGAGCTTAGAGAATTTTTTATGAAAGATTTTGTAATTAATATTAGGGGGACGGATGACTAACAAACAAAACATATTTAACTATTCACACAGCCACAAAACCCACTATTTTGAACCATTTATCTTAAAAAATGTCTGGGGGAAGTGCCCCCACACTTCCCGCTTACCTTAGCGAGTTTTCTATACCCTACAGACCCGTGGTATTAGCTGCGCCCAAAACCCCCTATCCTAGCTACGCACTTGAAGCGAAGGAAGAAATACAGAGGATGGTTTATCGACTCATGAACATAGCACGCTAAATTGACCATGAGAAAATCATGGGTTTTCATTAGCACATGAGCACAAACAACACAAAAACTGAAAGAATGACCATGCGATTTTTTAATCGTTATCACGAATGCAACACGAATTGTAAATTTAATACGTTTAAGCTCAAAAGGGCATATGAGTTGAGATCATGGAATCTACGGAATGAGGACTTCCTAACCTTTGAATTTTCCTTTGAGTAAAGTTGCGTGAATCACATTCATCACCAATTTTTTTAATGATCAAACACGTTCCATTGGATAGTTATGGTTGGTTTAGGCTTAGAAAGATCATGAGCACAGAAACTACATTTTTCTGTAAATTTTGCCTTGGTAAGCCAGGTACGTCCAAGGACTTAAAATATTCAGATAGATAGTTGGTGATTTCGTCTTCGTTTGTTACACATTTAAAAGATTCGAATCCATGCAGAGTACGAACTATTTGAATTTACCTCGTTTTAGTCATCCACATCTTCGTTCTTGCTCGCTAAATCAACCATCTTTGATTCTTTTGGTGATCAATCATATTCTGGAACTCTTTGTTGATGAGCTCACTGAAACTAATTTGCAATCATTCCAAGGAAATGAGTTGAAACTACTCGATTCCTCGACAGGAACACGGACATTACCGTTTGTCAACAATTGCTTGGAGATTTGTTTACAAACACGGTAGTGAAGTGTCAACTCGAGCTGGGCCACGGCTGGGCTTACAATCAGCTCGAATTAAATTTAAAAAATGTAATTTCAATTTAATTAATATTTTGAATGTATTTAGTAATTAAAATTTTATATTGTTACTAAATTCAGTTATTTAAGTGGTAAAAACAAAACAAATTATTTAATTTGTAGGTTTGTCCGACTTATCAATTGTTGCGTTACTATAACTCCTAAAAGCATATCCATAGGAAAGAGATGATTTTTTTTTGTGAAATTATCCTTTTTTTAATAGCCTATATGTTAACCCCGCCTGAGACGAATCCAAAGAACCAAATCTCATTGAAATCGGTGCAGCCGTTCTCGAGTTATAAGTGTTCTAACTAACACGATTTTCGACTTTCTTTTATATATATAGATTTGCCTAAAAGAGAACTTCAACCCTAAGGTTCGTAAAATAGTTGAGGAGAGAACGCACTCCAGACAATGGCACTGGCGTATGAATTTCGCCATTCAGCCGTCTAAGACTCACTTGAAAATTAACGCAGATTTCGGACAATTGGTGACATTAAAACGTCTTTTTAAGAATGGAAAGTTGAAGCTGGTGCGTGGCCCCATATTATCAATAACAGACACTTTGTAACTTCCACAAAAAAAAGTCTTTGTAAAATTCTTGGGTGAGAGCTCTACCCTCACCTTTTGATTCCAACCTTTTGCAGGGGGTACAGTGTCTAGCTAAAAAAAGATTTTCAGCCCCAATGCTGATTTACACTGGCGAGAATGGAGCTCAGGCCAGACTAGGAAACAGACGCATTGTACACACTCAGGGCCGGCACCTCACCATGGGCCACCTTCCATTTCTATGGTTCATTTGTAGAGGCGTCCGAAAGCTTCCATCACTTGGGATTAGAACAAGATAACTAGCCAAGAGCTCTTCTCACAACGCTACCTCGATCTTGCATCATATATTGATTGGTTGCATGGGTTATGGGTTATGAATTTCAGATATCAAAATGTCATAAAAAATCATTAAAAAAATTCTTGCTTTGTGTGAAATTATTTTTAGCTACTTTTATTTACTGCCTAACGATATTAATGTCCGATTGTCATAATATTCGAGTATCAGAATATTCGTTTGTCATAATGTTAGATTTTAATTTACTTGATATGAAATTTCTGCGCGGCAATTATCACATGCTCTATGTAAAGCCATGTGGGGCTCTTTGGATTATATCTGACCTAAACAAACCACGCGTCAGGTCCTGATAAACTTGAATATTCTTGGATATGAATCTACGTATGCTGGAACGATACCTATTTTTGTGGAACTTCTATAGCAACACATCGGCTGTTAACTTGATTGAAGGTTTAAACTGGAAGAAAATGAGTTATGTAACTATTTTATCCGCTGCTAATCCTACCCTCACGTCCCTTCCCTGCCATTCTTTATTGCTCATGAAAATCCTAATAAGAATAAGAATGATTGAACTAAACTTTTAGCTAATATTGAGTTTAGAATAGAATATAGCAACGAATACGATGGAAATCTACATAAAAAATGATGGAAATGGCGGCAGCTAAAAAAGAAATTTCAAAATGTTCGTAATTTCTATAATTCCTGAAATTTTACAGTTTACCACAACGTATTGTTCCGAATGTGATTTAAACCACTGCAAGCTAATCGTGGAAATAAAATAGCTAGCAAGTAAATAAATTGTTATGTATCTTGGCAGTTAGAATCATTTCAAAATAAGGCAGGTATAAACCACACCTTTCCAAATTACGATGTAAATCCTGCTGGCAAATGATGGTAGTGGCAATAGCTGTAAAAGGTTTTTCAAATAATATAATCAAAGTTAAAATTTTATGTTGTTAAATCTTATATCATCAAATGTTTAGCGGAACTTTAAAAAATCACTCAAAAACAAAAAATGATCTTGCTGTAGAAAATACAAGCTGTGATAATAATTACCAAAGGCATGATTGATGACTTAAGATTTTTCTCGGATGGTGAGTTGGAAGAAAGACTCGAACATTGAATCGGGTTATGGTTGACTTCATTCAAACGCTTCAATAGCAGAGTCTATAGTGATCCTCAGGGAAATTGAGTGTTAACAAGTGTTTCATGTCTAACTGAGATATAAGGAGCAAAGTTCGACTTTGGAGCTTCATATGCATTAGTACGACCAAGAATTAGTCGCGACACTAATTCTCCAAGAAGGAAATCAAATTTAGCTGCTGAATAGCCAGCTCTAACCCGGTAAAAAGCCTGAGAGTGTATCATCCAACTAATAACGAGATATAAAAATTCCAACCTATTTCATATCCTTAAAACATGAAATTAACAGAAGCAGGCGAAATGTTGTGGAATGACATCCTGTAAGTATTGAAAGAAAATAGAGATGGCACTTTTCCACAGGTTTGTTTAAAGTACGACGCGTTTCAACCGTTAGGTCATTATAAAGAACAGTTGTACTTGATAATGACCTAACGGTCGAACAATAAAATACAAAGGAAGGTTGCGCATTTCGTCAAAAACTGCTACGGGCGCACAGACAGTGTTACCCTGATGTTAAGCAAATTAGGCTGGGAGCCGCTGGAGACTCGAAGGCTGCGCGCTAGGCTTAGATTGCTTGAACAATTGAGAATGGATATCTTTAGAAGCGACACAGAGAACATAATATTGGAACCACACTATATTTCCAGGTGCGATAGAAGCGATAAATTAAAAGAGATGTTTTGCCGAACGGATAGATATGGGAATTCGTTTTTCCCCCGAACCATAAAGGACTTTAATAAACGCTTGTCCCAACTTCGTATAAGCGCTTTCTTTTTTTTTTTTAGCTATAAGCGTCTGGTGTCCTAACATCCACTGCCACACGCCTTTTAGGCGGCTTGCAGGGTATTGTGTAGTTGTAGAACGGTTGAAACGCGTTGAACCTTAAATAAACCTGTGGAAAAGTGCCATCTCAGTTTTCTTTTAATCCTTAAAACATGTATAACATCACACGTAATTCTAGGATTTAATGGAAATCGTCATTGCAAACATGCCTTCTTACCGTGGGTATATCGACGCGCCACCTTCCGGGAAGAGAGTTGATTAGGCGGGTGAACTTCGCGACCAAGATCGGCTGGGGAAGACGAAGACGGGCGAAGATATTGTACGACTGCCGCGACATCTCCCGCGACGACCGTTAAACGCGTCAGAGTCAGGCCCCGCGGCTGAATTAATGGCCTCGCGGACCGGAGGCAAACATCGGAAAGGCACTTGCTCGCAGGCTCCTTCCTTCTTGATCGTGCTCAGCCAACCGTAAAGCCTGGTCCCGTCACCAGCCGTCTATGCGCAGCAGAGAATAAGGGTGTGTAAGAAGTTTGGAGTTGAAATTTCCAAAGCAACCGAACGGCATATTACATTAATCAGCGGAGAAAGAATAACCGAACAAAATTTGTTCGAGTCTTGTCCGAGGTAAAAAATGAAAGATAAAATAATTAGAAGTGAGTAGTGGCAACTTTTTTAAAAACGTATATCAACAAAGTCATTGAAATATTCTTACTTGCCATACATCAGATACATGCAGGTTTGCAACGATGTATAAAAGAAAATGGAAATAAAACAATATTCAGCATAAAGCAACTATATTTAGATATAATTCATAAATATGTAAATTTTAACATAAAAGGTTAAAGAATTTAAGGCATAAAGGTTAATTTAAGAATTAGCGAATTTTGTCAATAAAACCGTTTATAAAAGGGCGGGCATGAAAGGAAAGAGGCCGAAAGCTGGACTCTTACCCGCAGAAACGATATCAAAGTCGAATTAAAGTTCAAGAAGAAAAAAACGGACATTTTGAAGGGATAGGAAGAAATGTGCAAGGAAAAGTATAAAGGTGTGGAATTATCTACCAAAAGAAATTTGTAAGATCATACCCGCAAATATTTATATATTTAGAAACAGCTATGCCTCGATTCTTGGTTGATATCGTCATGGTTCATAATGGAGCCTTTGAAATTGGGTTACTTGGTTCATTTATCATTTGTTAATAGGGGTAAACTTATTAGTGAATATTTTGTATCCTATGGGCGTATTTTATGTTCCTTTACTTTACTCATAGGTAGGCTTTTAAGTCATTTATTTCAATTCTAATGTTACCACCAGGTGATAGCCTTATTGATTAAGTGATTTCTACATCGAAGATTTCTACATAGAAGAATTGTCTAACAAAATATTTATTCAGTAAAATTCGTATAAATGCGTTAAGTTTGTAGGTCGAAACGATTGTACTGCGTGCCTCAAATGTATAATAAATTCCTTAACCCCGCGTTAGTCCGGAGGGGTGTCTGAACAACCCAAGATTATATTTTTGCTCATATTTTATCTATGGTGGCACTGGGAAACCTCATATCTTGAGAACCTTTCTAATTATATTGATATTTTATGGTTTAATCTCTCTTTAATCCGTTTTTCTGATCTGTGTGCCAATAAATTAAACTTTCCTGTTGGGGTGTTCAAACACCCCACCGCAGTAACAATGGTATGGCGATACAAAATCGCACTTTTTGGGCTCTACCACAGCCACCTAGAGATAAGGCCCGTTCACAGGCGTGTGACGTCACTCATTGAAGTGCTACCGCCAGAGCATGGCAGAACAGAAGTAGTTGTGGTGCTGTCTGCGACGGTGGTTTAGCCGCCGAAGTGAAAAGATAATTGATACCTAATTTACTCAGTCAATAAGAAAATAGTCAGCGGGTTCCGAGAAAATACTGACACGCATCAACAAAAATATTTTTCAATCTCAAAGTTATTCGTTAATATTACGTCTTATGGCACGTAACATATAACTTCGCCGTTCTCAAGAAAAAACTATTTATAACTAATTCATAAATTGTCGTTGTGAACTAGAAGTACTACATAACAATATTAAAATCTGAAATAACTATGTAGAGAAGGCTCTTTGCATCCAAAGAGCATTTATTATTCAACATAAAAGCGTCTCGAAATTCGATAGCATAAAGTGGTGATGGCAAGTATTTGATTAAACCTGGTTGCATTCCATATACTTCCCTTGGATAAATAATTTCTTTCTGGCAGAGTAAAAGGTGTTCACACAAAGTCCCAAATGGATCTATTATTTAAGAGTGAATTCTTCTTTATTTTGACATTAAATTAGATATGCCCATGGGCTATGAAAACCTTACCGTAGAGCCTGACGAAATAAGATTTTCAATAATAGTTACTTGTGAAATTTGGTATCGTTGACACATCTGCCATTATTACTCTCGAATGCATCTAAATGCAAGCCAAAATTTACGTATAGTCCAGCCTCGGCTAATAAAACGTACCCGTCCCAGGAGCTTAAGTATTTTAAATATTATTTGGGATGAGCAAAAGTTTCAATCCCACTTCAGTAGATGTATCAATCTAATGAAAAATTTGGAAGTCCTGCCACATCACCAGCATTCACCTTTGTATAAAGAACACGACATCTCTTAAATCACACCTCAGATCTTACTTAACATGCATGAAGTAATCACCACAAGGAATTTTGGCGGCAGGAAAGAAAAAAACACAGAAGTAAAATACAAATATTTTGTATTTCCATTCGTCAATCAAAATAATACCTACAATTTTCTCTTATTACGATGAACTAATTTGGTGAAACAAATACTGGTATTTTCTTTTGAACAAATATCATTTAAAAGAGCACTGGCAGAAGCCACAATAACTATCTTCAATAGTTTTTCAGATGAATGTCCATTGTCACATGAACCACTTATAAAAAACAAATCCACCATAGTCCTTTATGTCACTTCAACCACTATGACATTCTGTCTTCTAGATGACAGTTTCAAATAAAGTAATGGCTCCCTCCTCCTATGACACTTCTAATTCACCACGAGTTATCTTCCCCATCCTCTCCCGCAAGGCCACAGGTTCTTTTCTGATGTCACTCTCTGAGAAGTGAAGATCACACGACTAAAATTAATAAATAAGAAAAAGTCATGAAAATTACTAAGTAGTTATTTCATTTCCAATTTTAGGCATTTCTGCATGAGAGATATCTAATGACTTGGCCAGTAAATATAGGAGATCATTATGTACCTTAAAGATTTTTTAAAATTTAAAACTAGACCATAAGATAATTTCAGATGATGAAAGCCGGGCATAGATAAATTACGGTTCATCGCACCAATTGTAAGAGAAAAACGCAAATTTTCATTCACGGTTGTTCAGACACACCAATAACATAGTATAGCATAGTATAGAAACATACGTTTCTGACGCGACTTATGCATTTCTCATGATTAGATGCTATCCATGCAATTTATCAAGTAAATACCGTTGGTCTTACGGAATTATATATAAGCTGAAATTAATTTGAACCCAAGAACCCTAGAAATTTATGTGCTTTACCCCCTAATATAAGTTACTACGCCAAAAATAAAAGACTGGTAGTTTCATGGAAAATACCTAAGCACATAAATTATCGCGTAGATAATTCAAGTTGCTTTTCAACTATGAGTAACAAAAGTGTAGTTAAATAAGCACTGTTTTGCTGAGTTTTTAGACGCATAACACAGCAGAGGGCAAGATAATAAAGAATATTCGATGCTATAAACTTGGCAGCTATATTATAATTCCCAAGAAACTCCTTCAACCTCACGTTTACTGAACGAAATAATACAAAAAATTTAGCTAAACTACAAGAATTTCCAATTGAAATGCCACTTCTGTATTTAAATCACCACTTTTAGTACTGTCAACATCCCCAAGACACATCTAGCTAGAAATTACATCCAAATAATTACAGCTAGAAAGAGTACATACCTTAATGTTTTCCGTCGAGGTGACATTGTCTCTTTTTATCCCCCATATACACTTCTTCTTCAGCTCAGGATCTTTTGGAAAGTTAAAAACTTGAACCTCGGGTCCACTCCTGTGGAGTTTTCTTCGCATGCCGGCACTGCACACGTGAAAGGAACTTTTTAACAAAAAGGCCTCACAAATACACGTTTATGAAGTCCAGCGAATGAAATTCAATAATAAAGGAAACTTCACTACCCTCAGAAACTTAAATTTTCACCAACTAACACCACAAAAGTCCCTAAAATGTGGTAAAACGTAACGTAAATACACTCGTAAACAAAGTGGTCTCCAACGGCAGCCGGAACAACACAGCACTTCTCGTGGTGACGTCAGAGCCTCAGCCGTCGCTTGTGACGGGGCCTTTTCTCTAGGTGGCTATGGCTCTACCCATTTGTCTTTTTGTGGCGTTCCCATATTGAAATTTTGTATGTACATATGAATCACTTAAACCGTGGCATATGTAACGAAGAGTTTATGTTTGAGCTCTGAAAATAAATATACTTCGGGTGATGCTCATATCACGCCATCTGTTTTCTGTTTTGGATATGAAGGCCGATATAGGCATAAAGAGTTACTTTGAATTGTCAACTGATTTCCTTTTTAGTTTTGAGACAATATTTTGCAAAGCGATTTGATTACTGGAATGGGGCTCTATCTGAAGAGCTAATCGAGGCATAGATTCAAGCATCGAGAGGTAAGGCATTGATTGTAAAGTCACCGAGTAACTTTTTGGGACTTCATCGCTCCCAAAATGGTGGATTCATTAGTTGAAAATACATGAAATTAGTAGTAATTATTCCGAGGAACTTAAGGAAACGGAGACAGGCATTGAAGCATTAATTGAACTGATATTTTTAGCCCGTATCTATCGTGGACATAGAATGAATCCAAGCGATCTGTGGGCTTCTGAGGGCACTGGCGTGGATTTAGTATTTAGATTGGCAATGTCGCTTTCGATTTCTTTTACGTTGCCTGCGCTTAAATGACAAGAAGTGCCCTACACCAAGCTCTCGATTAGTAATCTATGAAATAATTCTACCATCGACGGAATTTGAAGCGAGGCCCACAGGGTAGGAACCCAACGCTAGCCACCACGCAAACAAAAATCCCTCTCACATGCTACGGCGCCGTGTGAACATATCTCAAAGAATTAATTAAGGGCTCGCGAGACGCCGGGATTTTAGATCGTTCTGAATCGATTCGATGAAAGATTATTTAGAAGAAAGGCGTCAGATTTTGATTCAAATTTGTGAGTGAGTTATAATTAACCCCAACCACAGTGGCCCACGACAGTTCTTCGTAGCAAATTAGCGGATATTATGTAAATTTAAATATTTTCATGTATTTGAAATGGTATGTTATTAAGGGGGGGCGAACAGGAGCTTAGGTCCTTGGCACCATGAGAAAAAGATAAAGAGGGAATGCTGGAGAGAAACCCGGCGTCAGAATTACCCTGCTCTTTACGAAAGGCGCCAAGAGGACAGCGGCTTGACGTCCCATTCAACGGACTGAGCGCTGAACTCCAAGTTCCCTACACGAAGCACTCCAGAGGGGATCAATCTTTGAAATACCTCCGCCATCTGCGGAACTCAAACCCAAGCCCACAGGGTGAGAAGCCAACATTATAGCCACCACGCTAACCAAAACCCCTCCCACACGCTATCACGTCGGGTAAACAAACCTCAAAGAATTAATTAAGGGCTCGTGGAGCGGAGGGAAGGGGGTACCTATGTAGAGAGCAATGTGTACCCCAATAAGATTATTCGACTCGTTCAAGAAACCGTCGTTGCCTTCTGCGAGATAGTTGCTTCGCAGCTTATCAACAGAGGGCTCTCCCCTCGCAACCATTAGCGGGGGTGTAGGCGGGTGATATTTTATCTCGACCCCTTTTCCGCGGCTTATGCAAAGGGATGAAAGGGGGTTGAAAAGGAGCGGAATAGCGAATCATAAGAGAGAAAGAGATACTGCAAAAGGGGTTCAAGGCTGAGGCAACTGATAGGGTTGGCGAGATAAGGTGAGAAGAGGATATTCGGGAGAAGACGGCGTCGAGAGGAGGCCAAGCATGGTGCGGAAGATATTTAATCCATTTGCGTCTTAGCTTGCATTCGTAGGCACTCCTGTTTCGTCGCCACTCGTAAGGCGTAGCCTGAATTGATATCCGGATACACTTTTCCCTTTTCTATGAAAAAAGCTTTAATTATTAAGATGGTTTAGTTGCGACGGAATAGCTCTGAAAATACTTTTTGAATAATGATCATAAAAGTATTCATAAACTTAGCTTTCAACCAGCCGGTAATAAATTTCACTGATATATTTGACGCCATTTTAAGTCGAATTTGAAAATAACTTAGAGTTTTATTTAAATTACTGAAATCAACATCTATATTTGTAAGCATACCTTAGTGAGAAACAAAGTTTGTTTATAATCAAAGGTCCACGAAAGCTTCAATTAATCATAATAACACTCTTATCAACTTCTTGTTCTATCGCAGGAACGAAAATTAACAGGCGAAATTTTGGCGAATGTATTTAACATGGACAGAGCTACCATAAAAAAAACAAAATATCGCAGAAGGATATAAGGTTTTATTGATAGCTGGCCCTAGGGCTTTTGATCAAATATTTATTTATACTAATTTATTTACGAATCACTTATAAATTTCAGGCGCTTTTAAAGATAACCCCAAATGGTTAGGATTCTTAAAGAAAAGAACGATTGAAAAGTCTTGATGTTAAAAGAAATTTATAATTGTTAATGATATAATTTAGTGATATCCCATATGATTAACTGGAGGACAGTAGATATTAATTACTCTATCGCTTTCAACGAGGCGGAGACAATTGTCACTTATTTATCTTAAGTCATATATAGGTAGGTAGTTGATTTTGAGAATTACATATTTCACTCTAAGTGGTGAAGTCAGTCAATCATTTGTAAACACTAATAACATTAATTCATGGGCAGAATATTAATTTTTTTAATCGGATGAAGGAAATAATTGGCTACATCGCTTCTTCTCATTCACATGGCATCTTTAAATTTTAAACATGATTTAGTATTGAGGCAATTACTAGAAAATAGACCAGTAGGCAGTAACTAACGTTCTTAATTATTCAACTATCCTAAGTAGAGATTGAGTAAAAATGCAAATGAGGGGATTTCATGTTTCAAGATATTTCTGTGAATTAGGTCAGTGGTAATTAACGTAATGGCTTCAGTAACATGAATTTTTGAATATATCAGCAGAGAGTAGGTATGTGTAACATTTAAATTGATCAAAAGATTTCGAATGGATATTATAATTTTATGAAATTAGGGTTTCTCTAAGGCTGAATATGTAAGACGGAATACAGATAACCAGGAAACATGCTAGAGATAAAATGTCAATAAAAACTATCACATAGAAGCGCATAATTGTACAACTGGAACATCAATTATTAATGACATAGATTTATAATGAAACAACCGCTTGTTAAATCTGTTGTATTTATTTGTTTACTTATTCAGTTATTCTATCGACTAAGGAAGGTTTTCATGAAGCATTTACGAAGTATTCTGGCTGCTTCCATGGACTTTTCTCTTCGATTCACAATAAGGCAAACTCCCTTTCATTCCATCTAAATATCCTATTCCTTGCCTTCCTCAAGCTCGTTTATCCAATAGATTTCCCTCTATCACTGTTTTTAACATCCATCGCAGCTCAGAACACACTCCATCAACTCGTTCTGTTTCTTCTCGTACCTCACCTATGCCTTCTTCAACTAGCACTGTCCAGCACTTCGTCGTCGCTCTCCCTCTCTGCCCACTTCGCCTTCTTCATTCATCTTCACACCCACATTTCGAGTGCCACCTATTGGGGAAAGAGTTTTCACTATCCTATTCACCTGACTTACGTAACGATTCTCTCACCAGCTTTTTCTTATCTATGAAAGCCTCCTTTGCTGCCGTAGTTCTCTTCCTGATGTTTTTACCATTGCATCCGTTTTCCTCTAATGCGCTGCATAAAAAAATTGCTATCTCTCCCTGCTCAAGTTTTTGTCCACCAAATTTTACCTCAAGTTTTACAATCATAGACGGCAATGCTTTACAAAACCGCATAACTTTGATTTTTGTGATTAATCTTCATGACATATCCTTCGTAACTGAGCTGCCTTGTTGACAAAATATTCTTCCCCTCAAATACGCTCTTGGGGTGGTTTTATTCGGGCATCAGATGCTCACAAAACAATACAAGAAAAGTCAAACACATCGAATGGCAAAAGGAATTTCACCTTCATTAGGATATCATCATTTTCTTAAATCTTTTAGTGAAAAGATAACAAGATATTATGTGTCACTCACTTTGATTATTTTATACCTAAACTTTGTAGGTCGTCAAGTAAAAGCAGAAGTAAATATTCATACGAATAGATCAATAATATGCTAAGCTATCATCACTTTTAAGATAGAAATGACTCCATTCAGATAACAGTAATTCAGCTGACTGACTTTATCACTTCAAGCATCGTGTATGAGATGACTTCTCGACACCGTCTGCTTAATGCAGTGGCTACCCTCTGGCTGCAACCGAGATGTAATAGTAAAGGAAACCCATCCCGTAAAGACGTCTCGGTTGCCGTAGAGACGCGGCAAGGTGAACGCGGGTGACTGTCAAGGCGAGGGCAATGGGATTAGCGTCGTCTCTGCTCCTAGCCTCCGCTCTGGAAACCGCCTCTAATCGAGTAGCAGCCACAATAGCGAAGCCGCGCCGCGAAAAAGAAATCGCATTAGCGGAGACGCTCACGGGAAACGCCTCCCTCGGGACGGCGAGATGCGAAGCACCACGCCACCTACGGAGCGGAATGTTCTGAGGGTTTCTACAGTCGTAGGTTCGAAGATTTTCGCGCCGTTGATCAGATGATCACTGCATTCTCTTCGGGTTTTCACCGCGTCGGTTGGGTTTTGGCGACAATAGTTTCGCTGACATTGCTGTCAGCGTCTTCAGGTCGAAGGTGAAGCAACTCGGAAAAATTTCCGCCTTATATAGGCCTCTTCATCCCGCTGCTGCTCTCTCATTGGTCGGTGGTTACCCATGTCTCACTGCTGGTCTCCCATTGGTTGGTGGTTGGAGAATCATTTTCCATGCGTAATGCTTCCGCCTATCTCGAAGTTTTGTACCTGATGATAGCGAAGTAAGGTCGCTGAAACGCGTCGTACCAAATAAAATTACTGTGGACATGCACTAAGTTTGCTCTTCATTTATCATTGTATCTCGAAGTTGCCGCCGCTGGAAGATGTCTTCCAGTCCCGTGCGCAGGATTTCTACGAGAAGACACAATACTCATCCCACGGGGAAATCCGGCATATTGCTGACTTTCACGTCATGCCGTGGGATCGATTTCGACGCCCGCGCGCGGGTACTGGACGACAAGAGGACCAGCCGCCACCGCCGTCGCAGCGGCGGTGACTTCGACTCACGTGAGCACCGCTCAAGCCTGCTCCGCAAGGGCGTGATGGCCCAAAGTCGGAGCCCGTGAATGATTTTTCACGAAATTGCTATTCGAAGACTCAACGACTGAAGAGCCCACTGTACGCTGAGCAGTCGAAAAGGATGGCCAAGATGCTGGCCATCTGTTCACGTGGAAGATTAATCCATTCACTCTGAAGACGAGGTGGTAGCCTTTATCCCTGTTAATATTCGCCGGCGTTTTTGCTATCTCAATAGCTTCTCTGATGAGGCGAGGGAAGCATTTAAATTTCCATTTTCATTTTGTTATAGATCGCGTTAAGATACGAGAAGGCTCACACCCCACCGCGAAGAATATTAAAAGAAAGCTTCGACCACGTATTCAATACTGTGCTGCTATTCCCACTTTTTCTCCGCACCCTCAAACTCACCAGCATCATTCCATGATGACGAGGAACGTGAGGGACCTCAAAACGTTGAAGTAAATCGACAATCTCGCCCGTCTGTAAGCCCGGGAAAACCTTATTCAGTATATTCGCCGAGAAGCACCAGATCTTTCTTCCCAAACTGTATTTCCCCATAAACGTAGCTAATCCGAATCTTTAAGATACCTCATCTTCATTTTTTAATAGATATTATATTTTATTGATGCTGCAGTTACTTGAAACCAAGCTTATATTGCGCGAATTTTCAGAATGTAGACTGACAATGAATATACCCTTGTTTAACTGCCCCACAAATATGACCTTAACACCTCCGTGATTTCTCAATGGTAAAATTCTTATTATTTATAACCGAATTAATTTTTTCAAGCTTAAAGAGGTTTGCATTAGTATTAAAAACGCAATACAACAGGAAACAAAACAAAATGTGTGCCGGTAGAGTGAGGAAAATAAGCTTAGCCTCATCTGTAGTAGGAATACGATGGCTGGGGCTGCCGGGTACATCGGGCCTTACATTAAATATTCCTTAGAAGCTTCATATAATATTAGTAATGAAGGTAGGATAAAAATAAATAAATAAACAATAACTTTTCTATCTTCATGAATACGTAACTTTAATGTGAAAATGCATATAAATTAAAAATTAAACAAATTATATTTTTCAATGATAATAAAATATATTTATGCAGAAAAAATGAATAGTCAATCAGAGACTCAAATCGATAAATTAAATGACATTGCACATTATTCAAGGAAAGCTTCATTTTTTAATAGATATTATATTTTATTGATGCTGCAGTTACTTGAAACCAAGCTTATATTGCGCGAATTTTCAGAATGTAGACTGACAATGAATATACCCTTGTTTAACTGCCCCACAAATATGACCTTAACACCTCCGTGATTTCTCAATGGTAAAATTCTTATTATTTAAAATAATAAATGAAAACCTACCTGATTTCTTGATGGTGAATGGGAAAATCGAAAAATGTCCAAAGAAACGCCCATATAATTGCTTAATTAATAAAACTATACCAAAATTCCTTTATTCCAGGAATGAAATATGAAAATTCAATAAAATGAAAAGATATTTCAATGCAATACCTTTTCAAGATACCTAAATACTCAGAATGCGTCCAGTACAACTGGGTCCTCTTTTAACAAAGGAAACGTATAACGCAAAAGCATAAAGCATGTGCGTCGCTTAATACGTTTCCTTTGTTAAAAGAGGACCCAGTTGTACTGGACGCATTTTGAGTATTTAGGTATCTTGAAAAGGTATTGCATTGAATTATCTTTTCATTTTATTGAATTTTCATATTTCATTCCTGGAATAAAGGAATTTTGGTATAGTTTTATTAATTAAGCAATTATATGGGCGTTTCTTTGGACATTTTTCGATTTTCCCATTCACCATCAAGAAATCAGGTAGGTTTTCATTTATTATTTTATTTGCACATTGTGCAAGTTAAATATTGCGTCGTATAATTATTTTCTCATGAATTACTCATAATGTGTTGATTAGTAAGAGAAATTATTGGACTACTTAGTGACATTAGGAAGCCATATGGGCAAAAAGGGAATTTAATACAAGTCTGATTAGCAGTCCTCGGAAAAACGGGAAAATACATTTCGATTATAGAACTCATTTTCCTGAACAAATGTTCAGCCTGATGAGATTGTGGAACCATGTGGAACGTACTAAAATACTAATAAAAATTCTGGTATCCGTTTGAAACTCGAACTCCGGACATAGTCCTCCTACCAATAGATTATATTGAAGGTATATGTACTATAGTAAACGAATATCTATCCATGTACTAGAGTTGATACCTGCAGGCCCTAGTTGGCACTTATATAGCACAGGAATTCAAGGTTTTCACTGACTAGGCATGTTTTAAATGGATATCACACACAACAAATTAAATATTTATTGTATTAAGTAATGAGAAATAGATACTGCGCACTGCGCAGATGTTTTGGACCTTGCGAAGCGTTCATATAGCTGATTAGGTTCAAAGATATCATGCGATATGCGTCGCTTCGGAAATGTACCTAAACACCTCTTATCGCGGGGCGAGTAACCATGGAAACGAGGCTTGGGGGGCAAACAAGGGGGAGCTCTTTTGCTTCGAGAAGGATTTTGTGAAATGGAAAAATAATGGGGAGACTCGGCGGTTTTGGTTTGTGGAGACGGGGAGAGGGAGAGAGTGTGGGCTTTGAAGAGGGAATATAAGGTTGAAGTTGTTAGGGGGGCGCGTGGGATGAATAAACGAAGACTGAAACACAGTGGGACGTGCAGAGGAGAGGAAATTGAGACAAAGGGAGAGAGGAATAAGAGGATATGTATATGTATATATCCTAGGGTGGTCCTTATTTTTCGATTTTCTTTAGGGACGCCCCCTCATTTTATGCCAATCGGTGTAAAAACATATCCTGTAAAATATTATTGCAATTGGATAACGGGATAACGTGCCGCAACGCACTCAAAGTTGAGAAATTTTGGTATTTTCGGCTATTTTTCGGATATGGATGGCAATAAAAAAGGCGCTGGTATTTTTCAACTGATTTTCTATGGTAACTAACGATACACTGGACATTTGGCATGCTGCTCCTAAAATATTTTCCAATTGTGACCAGTGGTTCTCGAGATATGACCAAGAGTGAGCGCGCCCCACCCTAGGCAGACATTTTTTTGGCGGCACGCGGGTTGCATACGCTCAGCATTTGTTGAGCATTCTCACTCATCGTTAAACCATAAAATTCTTTAGATACACTTTAATATTCATCAATATAACATTTAATGGTGTATTTATCACTTTTTATTGTCAAAACGGGCTATTATTTGGACTTAGTGATTTATTCTCCATAGGTTTCGAAAAATTTAAAACAGAGGAACATTAGTGTCCGACGACTTCCCAATCTTCGCGTCGAAGACACTTTTTCAAAAACCAGCTTGTATATGTAGTGTATGTTTAGTAGCAAATATTATGTTCGCACCCAAAGAGGGACTTACGGGAAGAGGAGGGGCAGGTGAGATAAATTGCGAGGGAGAAACGATATTCGAATTTCAACATCGCATTTCAACGTAAATCCCCCAGTCCTCAGCTAATGCCACGTTCACAATACGATTGTCCGAGCAATCGTTATAACAATAGTTGGCCGAACTAGCCGTGTGAATGCATTTCCTGACAATAGTTCACGTAGTTCCGAACGTTGCCACTTTACGATGGTTAGGTGCTTTTTTCAAGGCTTTGTCCTAGGAAGGAAGAATATGGGCGGAAGAAAAATTATTCGGTAAATACACGTGTAACACAGTCATATCTTGACCCTGCATACCTCAACAGCTTTGCTAACAGTCAACTTCTCGTTCACTTTAGATGTCACCGCTAGAGGGCCGCACAGGTTTTAACCATCGTCGTGTGAATGCACGATAGTTCCGACAATCGCTGTAACAATCGTGATGTGAACGAGGCATTAGCTCAGGACTGGGGGATTTACGTTGAAATGCGATATTGAAATTCGAATATCGTTTCTCCCTCGCAATTTACCTCACCTGCTCCTCCTCATCTATATAATAAATAATATTTTTTGAAACACCTTGTATTTCTCACCTGCCTCGTAAGCGGTGGTGGAATTTAAGACAATTGAGGGGGTGTGAAGTCAAGGGGTGCAAGTGATTTTATTTTTAAACATAGTTAGGTTCATGAGTCAATGTAAGATATAGGCAAAAACTTGTTAGATAAGGGACACTAGTGAGTCTCCGTTATGTGCTGACACAGAGTGGAAAATCAAATGAACTACTAAGTATAAAGTTGATGTAGTTTGTTTTCTGCAAGTAATACCTGTACCTAACTCTGTTTAGAAGAAAATTACTTGTACCCCTAGGCTTTTCACCCCATTATTTGTCATAATTAAGCATTCCCTTGACCATGAATCGAACCACTAACTTTCGGCATTCCGTGCGATTGAGGCATTTAGGAGATCATTACACACCCCAGGTTCCAAGATTTTCATTGTTATGTACGAAGATTTTTTCCTAACGGAAATCATTCTTATTTGTCGATCCGATGAAAAGGTTTTCGTTGAAAAGCGCAGTTCGTTAATTTCGCCATAAAATGATTTGAGAGCGAAAAAAGTATAACTTTGCAGCGGTGTTATCAGGTAAAATCAAGCAGGTAAGCAATGCTATGAAAACTTTTTCATCAAACTATGCGCCGGTCAAACCTAAAATTCTACAATGCTAACCTAATTTTTTCCTTCACGTAGTAGTGCTAACTACTATCAGGATCGTATCATTGCCTTAAGGAATGTTTTTATATTTTGTAAGTATTCAAAATAATTTAAAAAAATATATTCGTGAAAAATGGTATAATTTTTTCACCCATTTTCAGACCCACATGAGAAGTGTAGTCATGGAAAAGACTTATTTGGTGAGAATAAGGGGAAAAATGTCTCATTCGGTGATTCAACTCAGAGATTGGATTGGATAAAAAAGGTAGTATTCACTCTGGACTAAGCAACAGGCGCCTGAATTTTACTTACTTGGTAAAAATTCCTTTGCCAAGGTCACCACGCACTTATGCACATTTTGATATCGGGGAATACGAACTCTTCGCCCAGACATTGAACATTCATCCCCGTGGATCACCAGCAAAGTCCTCTACCTCATAGATTACCACTGATTTTCCGCTCGGTAACAAAAGAAGCCTAATTTCTCGGGAGAGAAGTAAAGATTCAATTCGCGATATTAGGGCAAAACAAAAACTTGCGGACAGATTGAATGCAAAAGAAACGAAAAATGACTCACGCTGGCTAGAGAAGGAAGAATGCAATATCAAATTATTATTAAAATAAGACATTGCAATATTTCCACTGAGTTTAATTATTACACAGCGCGTTTCGTCGTTGAATACTTGATAATGTCGTTACAAACGACATTATCAAGTTTCGTAACGTTGAAACGCGTTGTGTAATAATAAAACTCAGTGGAAATATTGCAATGTCTTATTTTAATAATATTAAGAACTTCCACCATATCGTACCCAACGCCATACAAGTAATATCAAAGATTGAAATTAGTGAAGACAAAAGGATTTTTGGAATGGGATGAAGCAAATAAAAATAAAAGTTAAGTCAGAATTAATAGTCGATAAAGTAGGCATAAATCGATAGAGTAGGCATAGGTCATTTAATCTCTACGCATATATATGGTCAGAGTGCCAATAGTAGAGCATACTACGTGGAAAATCACTATTGTATATTTGAGCCATTTGTTGAAATTTACGCTTTCACTATTTCTCAAATTTAGGCGAATTCCACAAACTTTCGCCAAGAAAAATCGACTAGTATCGAATCGAAAAATTATTAGGGTATTTATGTACTTTATTGAAACCTCGAGTACAGTTGTCAAAATTTGCTCAGCCGTCTACGAGATGGATGTGACTAGCTGTGAGGACAGTCTGAGGCCCAGGTTTGGAGAATAGGACGGCGAAACGAAGCAGGGGTGGGGGTGACATTGGGGTATTTTTTAAAGGGTGCGGTCTAAATAAAGTAAGAGTCGGAGCAGGAGGAGATGCTCCAAGAAATGATTGGAGTGCGGGAGTCAAGGTTTGAGGACGCGAGCGGTAATGGAATGCCAGGCGTAAGTGGTTGACTGAGTGAAATGGGATTCCCTTCTTCCCACAGTGCTATCTTCTCTTTCTTTCATTCCCTCTCTCTCTCTGTATCAGTCTCATTCGCACAGCGTAATGGAGAGACGACGTGGAAATGAAATTGAAAGGGTTGGGAGAGTGACGCATCTCTCTGCGTCTGCCCGCCCGAAATTTGTGACTTTATTTGCATCGGCGTGTAGGAGAAAACTAAGGTCACGAGGGTAGGGAGCCTTTATCGGAACAGAGCAAGTCAAAACAATTTATAACCGCATATTTTATTAAAAATATTGAAGATTTTCTCTGCTACCTCAGGCTCAACCCTGTGAGCAAATAATATTTTAGATTTATTTATATTATATTCCACCAATTTATTTTCAGGTACAACTAATGTCGATGCAGCGGCGTAATCTTCAGGTATGGGTGAAATGTAAGAGTTTCTCTCCTCATTTACGATTGAATATATTAATGATGACATATAGTGACTATAACAAGTAAAGTATTGGTTTCATTAAAGCATTCAACGATTAAAGTAGGCCTCTATGGAGCATTTGAGAAGCTTTCTGGAAGTCACCTCTTCCTTCATGGACTTCTCCCTTCAATTTACAGTAAGATCCATATTCCTTTATAAGGAACATTTTTCCAGCGGAAGTTGTATCATTTTAGCGTTTCCAACAATAATTATAAAAAAAATTTAAATGCAATAAACACTGCAAGAACAAGTGACTTTGTACGCAGTCACGCGCACGGGTGAAAAGTTCAATACACCTAAGGGTGAATTTCGCCATGAAAAAATATTTGACTTAGCCGGGATTCGACCCCGGATCTCCCGATTCGCCGGTCAGGCGTGTTAACCAGTTACACCAGCAAACAACCCATCTCTAAGTTCGCTTTGAAAAAATAGCTTGGTGCTGCAACTGGTTAATATGCCTGACCGGCAATCGGGAGATCCGGGGTCGAATCCCGGCTAAGTCAAATATATTTTCATGGCGAACTTCATCCTTTGGTGTATTTGCATTTAAAATATTTTCCTCAAAGTGCGAGGTAATCAAGGGAAAGGACCTTTTCGCATAAGTGTGAAATTCATACGGCTGTGACATAGTTAGGGGAAAGATAAATCCTCGTCTATCCAAACCGAAATTTGGCTTAAATAATTTAGTGAGTGAGAGAAGAGCATTTTCTCTGAAAAAAAAAACTAGGAGTAAGTATTATAAATGCCTGAGAGATTGGCACGAAAAAATGCATTCATCAAAAGTATTAAGCGATTTTAATATCTCCTGCTGAATACTACTGATGAATATTTCTCGGGTTCTCAACTAGGTTAATGCTTTTATATAAGCCGACGTTTCGATAGACGACTTGAATCCCATCCTCAAGGCTGTGTTATTTTATGGAAGTCCAATTTCACACTGAACCGGATCGACCGTTTACCGAGGACAACAATACGGCTCAGGTGTCGTCCGATTGGCTGTAGGTCTTTTGAAATTCTTCACGTTCAACCCTTATGTTTTTTATACAGCTGATTAAAGGTCTCCATGTATTGCTAAGATGAAAGCCGGTGTCCCGATTGAAATTTTTGGGATTGAGGCGGATCTCTATTGCTTCCTTAATTATGCGGCCCCAGTAACGTTGTGCGTGGCAGAGGATAACGACCTTGAAGATGGGAGACAAGTCGTCTCTCGAAACGTCGGCTTATATAAAAGAATTAACCGGGCTGAGAACCCGAGAAATATTCATCAAAAGTGTTAATGTTTTTACTAATTAATAGCAGAATTACGGGGAAGTTTATCACACCATTTTTTTATACATCTGACTGCTGATGCTGTCAATTTCTTCCCTTAAGTATCAGAAGATATTACCGTCGACATGAATAGAAATGGAGGAATTTATTCACTGTAGGGAAGTTTTACAACACCATTTTTTATATCGATCGCGGTTGATGTTGTTAATTTTTTTCCTTGAATATAAGAAGATGTCACTGCTGACTTAGGTGGAAATGGAGGTGAGGGTATAGGTTTGCATAGCTGACAGCATTCCCCACATCTCATCACAGCGAATATCCCACGCTCCAGAATCCTATGACATTCGGAGAGCAACACCCACCTACACCAATGTCTGTCGCTACTTCCTCCGCGGCTAAAATAGGACCGGGGCCAGAGCACCCGAGGGAGACCCTGAATGGGGAAATCCCAGGGGCGGTGGATCCGAGGCCAGGGGCTGTGCGGTCGTGTTGGGCCGCGGTTACAATGCGAGAGGATTTCGGGCGGTTTGGTTGGCCCCAACCACCCCCGGCGCCTTGCAAGAAAATGCACGAGTCACGTGGAAACATGGTCGTTTGGTGACGACGGAATTGGGGGCCCATTCGAGGCTCCTCTGCGACACATCCCGCGCGTGACATTCGCAGCCTGGAGAATATCTTGTTCATTGCTCGATTTAAGGTTTCAATCTTGCAACAAGAGCATTCATCTTTGGGGTCGGCGTCGAAATTTATCTTTTCGTATCACACTCGACAGGCTTTGTGTATGTGGTATTATACATACTACATATATACAGTATACGTACTACATATATACAGTATGCATACTACATGTATAGAAAATAGGACGAAAAACACGATCCATAATATTATATCATATCGGCCATAAATACTACAACTGAGTCGTGCAGGTGATGAGAGTTAGCAATATCAAACCGCTTAACAATTCTTCAAAGTTTTGTTGATATTAACACTAGGAATACCGGACTTGACACTCCTCCTAGAACTACCGAATGGAGTCATTTTGACTCCTACCTTATAATTGTTTATTTTTGCAGTTTATGTCTGTTTTTATTGATACATTGCATTAGTTTATCATTTTAGTTGATTATTGCAATATTTCAGACGTCATTTTAACAAAAAATATATTTAAAAAAATGCGAAATTCGACAGTGTTGCTTTGAAATTCTTTTTTCTTACATATTATGTTGTTTTAATAGAATTATAATAGAGGAATTGGATAAAACAGCAAAGGTAGACTTTTCAGCACATTTTATAATACAGTTTGAATGATCAAAAATATTACTTAGGTTTCATGGAAGTTGGGAAGATAATTAAATAAAGCAAAAAGAATTGCAGTTGATACGCCAAGCATTTGTCTAAGGTGCTTTAGAGTTCAAGCATTGTCGTTCATTTTCATTGCCCACACAAAGACTTTTGGCAGGTCATACAATTCCCAACTGATCGATTATTTTTGCACTTTGGTTTTGCCTGGAAATACTTTTTTTGCAGAATCTGCGGCATTGGACACGCAACGCTTTTATCTACATCTAACATGAGGATCAGCCAACTCTGTAGCAAGCTTTTTCTAAAACGTCTTGCGCGAAATGTTTTAGGTAGTCTCATTGCACACTATCCATGAATACCTGCTAAGTCGGTAGTATTTTCCAACGAGTAGATAGGCTATCACTGAGTAGACGTTCTTGCGGTATATTTGTGATTTCATCAATTTTGGTTCTTCTATTCTCTTTTATTTACCTTTTCCACAATGCTAGTACCCTGGATTTTTTGCTGTTCAGCAAGTTTGACTGAGGTCAAGTAATTATATACAGTAACATTTCGACCTTTTTCAGATAGGGCTGCAATAGCTTCAGTACTGCTAAACGGCAATCTGCATGAAGTGAATTACCTTTTCCAACATAAGGGAAGGCGTTTGCAAGATATTTGCTATCCTTGTCAACAGGTAGCCAATATTCATGGCCGTATTTGTTCGGATTAGAAGGAATGTACAGAGTGAAATATACCTGATTATACTGGGAAAAATTTGTTCATCAACTATAATGTACAGACCAGGTTTGTAACAAGCAATGTAATTCTCTATGAAACTATCCCACACTATTGAAAAGAGGGCAAACTTGACAGTTTTGAGCCGCTGGAATCGATTAGATTTCTCATCAAATCTTAGACATTGCAAAATGTTAACAAACCTAGTCGTTCGTTGTAGAAAATGGTATTCCCCAGCCATTTCACCAAATACTCTCAATAGAGCGATAATTTGTACCTGCTATTCCACGGGCATAAAATATGGCTATGCATGCAACTATCTCCACATTGGAAAGAGTAAAATCTTCGTAATTTTGCCTGCGTGGTTCCACAATGGTACACCGCTTTATGTGAGTCAATATAAACGAATCGATAAATAATCGTAGATAATACCTTTTTTGTAACTACCTATGAAAGGGGAAGTAAATGTAAATTACTGCTTATATTTTGCACGCGTTTTTTCTGAATCTTCAGACTCGCTAGAAACGTTTTGAGGAATAAAATCCTCGACTTCGTCACAGCCGAAATGATCTTTTGTTTCGCGTTCCGATTCACCTTCCGTTGTAGAATGCAACATAGGTAGGACTTCTTCACGCTTTCGCCTACTTCTTCTAGCCATACTGCCAGTCAGGAAAAATGAAATCCTTGCTTCATAGGAGTTTTGCAGTCCACTCGAGAGTTCACTGGATTCACTAATGCGAAGGACAGCGCATGGTTTTCCTGTGCGGCACCCGGCAGCCAGCGCTGTCAGAACGTGCTAGGACAGTAACTTTATTTCATTCTACTGATTTATTTTCCTGGTTAATCAGTATGTCAATTTTTCTGGGGAATCATTATATCAAGGGTACTTTTTCATATTTGAAAATCAACTTCCACGCAGTCAAGGTTGAAATAAAAGTGCTGCAGCGCAATACACAGTATTAGCGGGCGGCGGCAAAGGTGGGCGGCGAGAAGTAAAGGGTAAGGGAGGAGGGGTACACACGACGGATTCTAAACACATGAATTTGAAAATGCTATGAATTGCATATTCACCACCTTATCGCAAGGTAAAATAATATCAGGGCATTCACATAGTTTGTAGATCCAAACACAGACCCGTAAAATAAGAAATGCTTTCAAAGTCTCGCAAATATGGGCCAAAAGGAAATTAATTGTATATTCAAGCCATTGATTGATTTAAATTAATTATTATTAACATAAGAAGAGATAAACCCTTGAATAAATATTACTATTTGGTGAAAAGATAAGCAAAATACATTAGATAGTCAAACTGACTCCCTTTGGTAGTCAAAGGTAAATTTTGGAAAACGTGCACTATTTTATTTTCTAGAATTATTTTAATCGCAAATCCTTTTTTTGTGTCAAAAATGAATAAAAGTCACGGAATTTCAGGCCGGAATTCGGAAAATTTTAGTCAGGGCAGAGAAATAAAAATGGCGAGGAGTCAAAATGACTCCATCGGTAGTTCTAGTGTTAAATTACGACAAAAGGTGTGGCATTATTTTCAAAATGCTGAATTTCGAAAAACAATCTATGCGGGCCATTTTTGCGAAATTTGTTCAACTTTGAGGTTAAGTAGCTTGTTTGAAAAAGTAACCTATGAAAAACTGTTTATTTCAAAACATGTACTGTTGTATTAACGAAAACTTTGCATAGGTACCAATTGCGTATTTAAAAAAAAACAATTTTTGAGGTACTGTCCAGCTTTTTTCGATTTCAGCCCACTGTGCGGTGTCACAATTCACCTCGCAAGAAAATGCACGAGTCACGTGGAAACATGGTCGTTTGGCGTCGACAGAATTGTGGGCCCATTCGAGATTACGCTGCGATGTTTCCCGTGAGTGACATTTGCAGCACAGAGAATATCTTGTTCATTGCCCGATTTAATGTTCCACAACAGCGTTCATCTTAGGAGTCGTTGGCGTCCACGAATAAATATCCATAATCCGCAGGACGAACTCTCATTAAGGTAAGGCTTCTAGGGAAAAATGTTCGTAAGCATCTAATACTTTCTATAATTTGTCAAACAATCGTCGCATACGTTGATACAACACAAATTCAGTTGCAAAAATGTTCGTCTTTGAATGTAGATATTATTTATAAAAATATCGGATGGGATAGGGAGAAATGGTGGGCTGCAGTATACCAATCGTAGGATACCAATACTATTAATGAATTAAAGTTAAATTGTCGCCTAGTTATCCAACCATTCTGGGGTAGAATATCCCTCGCGTAGGCCCTTTAGTAGATAAGTAGATGACCACTCCAGTCGAGTGAGTTACCCCTTCCAGCTACTACTTTCTTCCACAAGAGGGCCTTGCCTGATCCGTTGTTATTTGTCGCTGTTACACTTTTGAGAGAAAGAGAGTTGAAAATACTCATATAAATAGACAACTAGAAGACATGGAAGTAATTTATTATTGCGACGGTACTTGAATCCTTGTGTAGACTTTCGCGGTCCAACCCTTTTGAAGGGAACACGGCTATCAGATATCCACCGCTTAGAAAAAAATTTCAAACTAACTCGGGTGAAGAAGAACGAAAATCCTGGGAAGAAAAATCAATTAGGAGTCTCCTGCCTCTAACATGGGCCAATGAGAAGTACAATTATCAGCCTTAGGAACATTTCCAGCCGCAGAGAGCATTAACACAGAATGTAATCTTAATAGGGCAATAAAAATCAAGACCATTTGGCAGAAATAATTAAAGTTCATTAACATTACCTGATTACAATATAGATTTTACCACAAAGAACGCATACGGCTAAAAGTGTTATTTGCATCGATTAAAAGCGCGCAGCGTTTTCTTGTACTTAATTAATTTAGTAACGCCTCATTGAAGAACGGAGAAAGTATAAAAATACGAATACTATGGAAGGACAGGCTTGCTACAAGAGAATAAAGAACGAGATTTGCCGCAAAGCGAGGAAAGCCAGAGAAGCGTGGATGAGGAACAAATGTGAGGACGTACAAAATAACCTCGTACAAGGGAAAGTGGAAACGGCCTATAGAATAGTGAGGAACCATTTCAAGGAAGGAAACAAATTGTAATACCATAAGGGACAAGAATGGAAACATTCTAATTGAAAACGAAGACAAAGCCGAAAGATGAAAGGAATACCTGGAGGAATTATACAACGGAAGCAAACTTAGCTCAAAGTTATCGAAGAGGAAAGTGAAGTCGAAAAGGATGATATTGGAGCAAGCATCTTAAGATCGGAATTTGACGCTGCAATAAGAGACCTGCGAAAGAATAAGGCTCCAGGAATAGATGACATTCCAGCAGAGCTAATAAAAAATGCAGGAGAAAAGGTCTTAACTGAACTGTATAAAACTATCTTCGATATTTACTCAACAGGAGATTTACCTAGTGACTTCGAGAAGAACATCATCATTCCCATACCCAAAAAGAAGAGAGCTGAGAAGTGCGAAGAATTTAGGACCATAAGCCTGACGACACATGTGTCGAAGAATCTGACAAGAATCATTTACAGGAGAATAGAACGAAGAGCAGAAGAATTCCTGGATGAGGACCAATTCGGATTCAGAAAAAGCAGGGGCACAAGGGAAGCAATTTTGGCACTTAGGATGCTCATAGAGAAGAGATTGGAGAAAAAAAACCGACTTTCATAGCATTCGTCGATTTAGAAAAGGCATTTGATAACGTGGAATGGAATTCAATGCTTAGAATTCTGACAGAAATCGGCGTACTCTATAATGATCGTAGAATTATTCATAGTTTGTATAAAAACCAAGTAGCTTTGATCAAATGTGGACCAAACGGTGCAGAAGCAAGAATAAGAAAAGGGGTGAGACAAGGTTGTGTGCTTTCCCCCTTAATTTTTAATGTTTACATAGAGAAAGCCATCAATGAAATCAAGGAGAAAGCTTCGGGTGTCAATATCCACGGAGAAAAAATTAGCATGCTGCGATTTGCTGACGACATAGCAGTCATAGCCGAGACAGAGAAGGATTTGAAGAAGACGTTGACAAACATGGAAAGGACAATGGCCAGACATCAGCTGAAAATCAACAAAAAGAAGACTAAGATATTAGTTTGCAGCAAAAGAGAGGAGGCTTAAACAAACATCAACCTAGGAAAGCATAAACTTGAAGAGGTGAACGAGTTTTCTTACCTGGGAAGCCGAATTACCAGCGATGGACGGAGCAAGAAAGAAATACACAGTAGAATAGCGCAGGCGAAGAGGGCTTTCTACAAAGAGAAGAATCTTCTTACAGCTGAAAATCCCAGCAGAGAAGTAAGGAAACAATTCATCACATGCTACATATGAAGTATGTTTCTCTATGGAAGCGAGGCTTGGACGTTGACAGCAGAAGAGAAGTCAAGAGTGGAAGCATTCGAAATGTGGTGCTACCGAAGAATGATGAGGATAAAATGGATTGACCGTGTGAGTAACCAGGAAGTGCTAAGAAGAGTGGGAGAAAAGAGAAACCTCCTAAAAAGGGCAGAAGAAGGGACAACTTAGATGGCCACATTTTGAGGCACGATGGTCTGATGAAGACAATCGTTGAAGGACTAGTGGAAGGGAAAAAGGGCAAGGGACGGCCCCGAATGAGTTATATAGGACAGGTTATAAAGGATGTAAAAGAGAATAAATATGTAGCTATGAAGAGATTAGCGGATAGGAGAGAGAAATGGAGAGCTGCGTCAAACAAATCTTAGGATTGTTGACTAATGATGATGATGAACGCAGTAGTGCCAAACAATCGTAGCCGTAGACGCACCCTGTATAAGTAAATTTACTGCGGTAAATACAAATTAAAAAATTATGACTCTAAATTCACAAAAAAATTGAAGAAATGCTAGTGGTTAACCTCATCAAAATGCTATGCTCTGGCGCAACAGAAACTTTTCATAGTGTAATAATTGGTTCCGTGTTGTTATGAAAGCTAATTTGAAAAAAAACTTGTCTGTGCGGTACAGCCTTTCCTTCAACCGTAGTAAAAAATGATGATAATATTGCACGAAGTATTCAGCGCTTTTTGATAACGCATTCCGTCAAAGCGAAATTATTTAGCCTCTCTTCATTAGTAATAACAGGTTAATGTTTGCAATTGACTCAAGGTTTTTTTTATGAATATGAATTTCACCCAAGAATAGAATGTAAATGTGCATGGCCTATTATCAGTTCACTGCAAGGTTAAACGTGCAGGTGTCGCCAAAATATCAAAGCGAACAGCTGTCAGACATAGCGTTGCATAAAGCAAAACGATTTCAGACGATGGAATAATCGATTGCATCTTATTTGGAAATATTATTTTTTTAACGATTTTCAACTTGTTCCTACCAATATGGCTAAATGTCAATAAGAATAAACTAAAATGGTAATCTTCCACACAATTTTATTTACTGAAGTACCGACCCGGTTTCGACACGTAGTGTTATTATCAATGTCGATACCGGGTCGGTACTTAAGTAAATAAATTTGTGTGGAAGTTTACCATTTTAGTTCATTCTCATGGATATAAAACATTTCCACAAGATATCGCCGGACACTGCGGATTATGATGGCAAAATATATTTGGTTTTCTTATCGAAGTAATTTATTTCAAAGGTAAGGACTTTTTAGTAATCCATTCTCAGTCATAGTTTCCAATCCTTTGAAAACTACTTGGAAATACATACAATTATTTTTAAAATCATTTTCTCCATCTCCGAAAATATTTGGCTATCTCTTTGACTTCCATTTTCCACTAAAAGTAAATATCATGGATATCAAGGGACACTAAACAACCTGAGACCTCGATTTATTAAGTTTCACTAACTTAACATTTTGGGCCACGGTTTTTCAACAATCTGGTGCCATGACCTTGCTCTTGGACCATTAACCACCGAATATAGTAGCCAAAATTGACTGTCAACTGCGCAATATATTTATTTTTAAGATAACTAGTAGCATAGCTTTCTGGAGGAATTTTCCCAGCAGGTACCTATCTTTCGACAGAGCATAATAATACTAAAAATCGTTTACTCTTTCTTAAAAAATTTAACTCTCAACCATTGACGTGAAATATTTGTTACACTACCAGTGGCGCGCGGTCTGTGAGACCGCAATAAATCAAATATTAATGAAAAGTTGTTGCGCCATTTTTATTGCTTAGGTGTTTATGTTTCGTTGTGTTCTAAACTATTCCTAACTTTATATTTCATGCGTCACCAATACGAATCAAATTTTCGCTAATAAAAGTAATTTAAAACAGGATCCAAAAATTGAAATCAAACACACTTTAAACATATATATCGTTTTTAAGCGTCAATACCTCGCGATTTTTTCAAATTAACGCCTTAAATGTCAAATAGAGATGGCTAACTAATAGGAAACAATTGCATTTATATCGTTTATATTCCTTTTCTTGACGAATTCTGCAGGTGTGACGTGTGGTCTCTCAGACCGCTAATCGAATTAATTTTTAAATTTACAGAATAAAATAGTGAAAACGTTTAATTTTAAGAGTGTTAATCATTTTTATAAAAATATTTGAAGCTTACAATGATTTTAGATATTAAAAAAACAGCCAATTTGAAAATATTCGTTATTTTAAAAACACAGAGGTCTCTCAGACCGCACGTCACCGGTTAAGGGTTCGTCGAACAAATGCATTTAAGCTGTATTCATAATCGTTTACGTGAGACATTCCCTCCTTCAAACCGCTCCTTTTACGAGTCTGGAGATTATGGCCGTCCACACATACACTCCCAAACCCCGAGTTGGTCGGTCGGTTCGCCCGGGAGAAATATCCTCCGCTCTGCGGGTCCCCGCCCGCGCGTAGCCGCGGACAAGGCGGCCAGGGAGCCGTGGGGATTCTCCGCACATGTGCAAGGGATTGTGGGCAAGTAGGGGCCGGCCCCGCTTAAGCGGCCGCAAACATCACCTTCGGCCTCCCGACCCTAAGATTCCCACGCCGACCTCCCCTTGGTAGATGCCCGCCAGACGGTTAGAGGAGGGATTTTGGTACACCCTCCTTGCGCCCGAACCTCACGCCTCGCCGAGTGGCTATGTCCTTGCATCCATCATTGCCTACAAACGTCCCCGCAACATATGACCGCCTTCACCGTCAGCGCAGGGAATAAAAGATAAATCTAAGCCCACAGCATCACCTTACTTACCTACTTCCATGATCTTGGCCTCCACAGTCAATTTCTGTGAAATAATATTTGGAAGGATTATCGCAAATTCTAAGTGTCATAAGCAATGCAACTTTTGTATTAAATAAATCGTTAGCTACTAACGTAAGACCAAGGTAAAATGGGATGAATCCGTATGATTCTTTGCCTTAAAAAACAAACGCCTCGCTGAGTGGTTATGTCTAAATAATCGCTCGGATTCATCTCATGCTTGTTGCACTGAGATCGTGCGATTATTTCAGACAAGTATTTTTTGCACACATCATTGCCCACCAGCTCCCCCACAACATATGACCATCCTTATCAACATTGCAGGGGATAAAATATAAATCAAAGCCTACAACATCACCTTCCTTACCTACTCCCAAGATCTTGGACTCCACAGTACACTCTTATGAAACAATGCTTGTCAGGATTCATCGCAAATTATGAGTGCCATTGGTATCGTACTAGGACCTATTGCAAGTTTTATGTTAAATAAACCGCGAGTTACAGTAGTAATACCAAGATCAGCTGGGATGGATCCAAAAAAATTATGCCTCAGAAATTTAGAGATATAAAATTCATAAGAAGACAAATCAATCCTTTTTTGACTGAAAATATTATGCTGTGCGATAGTATTATAGAATAAACATTTAAATCGATAAATATTTATTTTGATGGTAATTATTCAAAGAGTACACTCTTGCCCTAATTGCGGAATATTTGTGGCGGTTGGATAACATCTTTAAAGAAATTTTGAAGAAAACAGGATGAGATCAATTGCAGAAATCTGAAGGTTGAAGAGTGTTAATGCTATAGGCATAAACAGCAGAACGGATACAACTTCAGATCAATAACATTCGCAGATTGTTTAAGGTGTGATCCTTTCACATGGTTTTAAATGCGGCTCAAATATAAAACCACTTTTAAGGAATTTTCTTTCTTCAAAAGGACAGTAAATAGTTGAAACTAAGGCCAGTTTCAATACGTTCCCATCAATCACTGCATGAGGAAAAAGTGAATTATTACGTTATTACCATGACATTTCCTTTGATCTTCGTTGAATTCGGGTTCCTTTGTTTGAAACCAAGCAAAGGACTTCAGTAACTTAAAACTGATTTCAATTTCGAATGCTATTAGGTATCACTAAACTACTTCTAGACCGCACTCAAGTTTTTGAATGAAGTCCTTATAAAAGAAACAAAGAAAATCAGAGATTATAGCTCAAAAAGCACGGAACTAATTACCCCAACAATGGCGCAGGATATTTCTGCTTATACAGTTTTCAAAAAAGCTATGCAATGAAAGAAGTGCATGGTCTTCACTGGAATGAGTAAATAATGAAGCATGATATTGCTTAACTAAAATTAAAACTGTTCGTAAAAATCTAATTAATTTTCAATATTTAATCCACTCCATTAATAATTTAAATAATTTAAACAGTTTCAGCTATGTATTTGCAGATAGAAATAGAAATTAAAATTGTGTGAATATGACTATATGTGTGTGTATCGACCTTATAAAAATGTGTATATATGTATGTTTTACAACTGAGCTCTCTTTCTTCAAAATAAACTACTTCCAATGATATCTTTCTATGGTCGATTCTATTTTCGCCTTCCAATAACTACACCCATGATTTCTCTGCTATGACTTTATCCTGACCTGCATACTTCCCGGATCATATTCTATTTAAATGGAATAATTCAAAAGACATGACGTATTTCCAATTGTGAGAATCATCTCTGATCTATAATATGACAATTTCACCGAAGCAGTTATGCATGAAGTCGATCGCTTTGATAGAGAATATGTCTTCGTCAGATCCTCTGCATTCGCTTGTTCGCCAAGAAAACACCTCCAACACAGGAAAGTATTGAGCGCCAATTTTTATTTTTTAACTAGTGATTCTGGCTAAAACGTAGGTGTGTATGTGAGTTACGTAAGGTGTAGGCCCTCGTACAAACCAAATAACTCCACAGAAATGGCAGCATAATGAGGATATTAAAAAATAATTAGGTGAACAATAAAATATAAACAATTGACGCGTCCGTCAACGATCGCTTAAATAAACAATTGATGAATATCACTTAATGTTTCTAACGAACGATGCCGAAATATAATGGAAACTTAGTTTTCATCCGAACGAAAAACTCATAAATCAATAAAGGCATACCGAACCATTGTTTCGTTGAAATCAGCTGGTTGGGAGGTTATTTTATGAAGACACATCCCTTCGTATCGACTGTCGGGCACTTATTATAATTAGTTTTTACACAGCTAAAAATGCTATGTTCACTATTGCTACTGATTTTTAACGTGTACACTGAGGAGATGGCAAGAAAGGCGTGGGATAAGTTGGAAGTAACAGTTTAAGGTGAGGAATTATGTTTGAATAAATTAGGTTCACTGATGATCAGACGTTGATAAGGCAGTCAGCGAGAGGGCTGCAGGCTCTGGTGGGTGCGTCAGATAAGTTTTTTCGAGGAGTATGGCATGATTATTAATCACAAGAGGACCAAAGTTATGCAGTTTTGTGAAGCATCGCGATCTAGGAATACTAGACTCAAAAGTAAAGCTTTTTAGGTGGATTATCTTAATGATTAGTTGGGAATTTTGCCTTTGCATGAATGTGGTAGTATAATCTTTTAGTATGCGTAACATTTTCTTGACCGTGTGGTGTGCATGTGGAATTCCTTGTGTATGCTGGTGATTGATCACCCCCTGCCAAACATCCTAGATGTGGCTCGTTGGTTATTGTGTAGGTGTAGGTAAAAGCACGTGAAAAAAACTTACGCAGGTGGAGAAATTCGTTAGAAATTGGAGGTTTTTATGAGCACTAGGGAACTTTGAGAGGATCGTTACGTAAGAACTTGAAGAAAAGGCTAGTTAAGAGTCTTATCCGGAGTGTAGCGCATTACGGTGCGGAAACATTGACGCTTAGGAAAGAGGACAAGAGAAGGCTGGAGGAGTTCGAGATGTGGGTGTGGCGAAGAGTGGAGGAGGTGAAATTAAATGGAGAGGAGAAGGAATGACGAAGTGCTGGGCATGGAGAGAAGGCTTCGTTATGAGATACAGAGGAGACAGGAGGTATGGATGGAGCGAGTAGGTACTAAGCGGGGAGGAGACGCTGAAAACAGTATGAGAGGGTGGAACGTTGGGTAGGGAAGGGAGGGGCGCGAATAAAATAGAGTTTTTAGATAGAAGGGAAGGGGGTGAAATAGGGAACAACGTGCTAGGAAGGAGGTCGAGCAGGGGCTATCCACAATATTCTCCATGTAAACCTACGTTTGTCGGTTGTTTTCATAAAAAATAAAAATGCGCAACAATGAATATTTTGTAAAATCAATACTTCTAAGGGTCGAATCAAGTAACATTCGGCTGAAGCTATAAATCTCCCATGTAGTACAAATTGTAGTTTTTCTCACCTTGGGTTTCCGATAGTGATCATGCTAAAGAAAAATTATGATCTCGGTGAATATTCAAGGTATGGACGAGTGCGAAATAGCACCTCTCTTTTACTTTGTCGTTGCTTCGAAAATCTTTTCATACACGCTTGACCAATCCTAGCCTCTGCGTGGTTGGCAGAATCCTAGCGGTTATCCCCTTGAATAACGCGGTGCAATCCCGGAAGACGTGGTCTAGCCCGCCTCAGCCGATTAAACACGACCAGGCGACGCGCAATAACTCCTGACCACCGCACCGGAAAAAGGACTTGATCAAAAAAGGATACAAAATGAAAAGGATGATTCAGCGGATCTAATTGAGTGCTGTTGATTGGCGTTGTGTTCGATCAGAGGTAAGGGATCCAATCGTTCGGAGACATCTCCGATTACCCCCTATACGGTCCGCAGGCAACTTGCTCAGAATGACAAGGGGATATTGTCTCCCCCGATACCCGCGCAACATATTTTTCCGCCAATAACCCACCCCTATCATTTCTACGCATAACTCCCGAGGACCAGTCTTTTCACCGAATATCTTTCCATCCGGGACCTGGGGAGCTGCCTTGGGAAGATAAAAACCTTTGTAAGGGGCACGCGTCCCGGTCGAAAACCATGGTGACGTCTCCATGGATACCACAGGGAACGGAGGGAAAAAAATGTATATAGCGAGCTCAAAGCCCAAAGCGCTGTTGTGGGCCTACTTGGTTTTCCTCTCATCGCTCACCCCCCCTGTACCCCTGGTGAAAACCCCACCCCTTCCTATTGCTACCTTTTTTCGGGGATGTTCCTGCCTACTTCTATCTCCCCTAGTGAATTAGGACGTGCGCTTTAAGGGTCTTGGGGGTAAAAGAAGGGTATTATAAAAAAGGGTCCCAGGGTTTGGTGGACCTGTTTTGGGGTTGAAGATTGCGAGTGTGATATTCGGTTGATTTGGATGATCCGGTTCAAGTTTTTTGGTTCATAGCGGTGATTCGGTTCTTTGAGGTAAGTAAGGACATCATGACACAGTATATAGAACCAAATTCATTAATCCATGCAGTACATTGAGATTTTTTGAACGATGTTTTTCCCGGTGTCAAAACGGATATTTCGCAAAATAATTTGGATCTGTATGATGAAAGAAATCATGTATATATCCAGGATATAATGTCTCCAAGGGCCTCGAATATTTTGAAATGGATAACTGTAGTAGGTCTATATGTCCACAATAGAGAGTAAAAATAAAATTGATATCTTTTTCAATGGCTAGCGATTCAATATTCCTGATGGATATGTGGTCCCTCTATGAGGAGTATATCCACCAATAGGTTGGATTGTGGTTTGAGGGACCTGTTTTTGGTTGAGGGTAGCTGGTGAAGATTTTGGTTCAGTACACGAACCGGTACATTTTATTTGTTTCATGTCAATACATCGGTTCTTCCAGTCGTTCACTACGAACCCAATTATGGGAAATTGAGATGCAGTAGAATGAACCAAATTCACGAATCCTAACAGATATTAAGAGTGCACAGTGATTCGTTGAATAATGAACTGTTTCTTCAGAGTTTATACATACAGAAAAAACACATTCCCCAGACATTTTCCATTAATTGTTTTCATGTCAAATCATCCACACTAATCATAAATATGTCCAAATATATAACTGCAGTGTATTCCTCATAGATTTTGTAGTAAAAATGACCTCTTTTTCCATGGCAAGGCCTTCAGGGAATATGAATTCGCTATCATACCCCATCGCGGCAACATATTTACGTTTATTTTTCTTTCAACGCCAACAATTATATCATTTACTTGCGATTAACCTATAGCGAATGGCTCATATTTCATTCGATCCAAGCACTGTTGCTATCAACAACTAATCCACTTCACTTCATCATTCATCATCTCATAATTCTGATGTAGTGCCCGAATAAACGCTTGAATTTCACTGAAACATGAGTGGAAATTATTATTGTGAAATATTTTCATTAGAGGAGACATTAAGTCATATGATTCCCAACACAAATTGTTCGTTTTTAACTGCGAGGATAGAATCATTGTCTTCAGTGTAAGTAGAAATGGAGCGCTTTCGATAGCTTCAGAGTGACCGAATGCTAGTGTAACGAAAAATTAATAGTTAACACTCACTGAAAATCAATGACGATGAGACGAAATTTATGCCTTTAGTCGAAACCCTGATAACTCCAGTAACATTACCATTGAGGATCACAATTTTGAAAGAGTAAATGAATTTAAATACTTTGGTGCCATTATCAGCTCAAACAATATTGAATCATATGAGATACAAAACAATAAAATCAGCCAATAGCGGTATGTATGCCCAGAACAAACTGCTGACACCAAATATTTGATCCATCAGAGCCAAACTTAGAATTCATAAAACTACAGTAAGACCTATCCTTCTATATGGAGCTGAGTTATGGGTTATCAACAAAAGACCGGAAAATAAATTAATTGTCTTTGAAAATAAAAAGTTAAGGAAAATTTCTGGACCAAAAAGAGAGAGTGGAAGCTGAAGAAGAAAATACAACAGGGAAATAAGGGACTTTTTCGACTCGCCAGACGTAGTGGCTGAAGCTAAGAGCCGTAAATTGCAATGGGCAGGACGCGTAATGCGAAGAGAGCAAAAGGCCATAGTAAAGCATGTCTGGGCAGAAAACCCTGATGGAAGACGACCTCCAGGAAGACCGAGAAAAAGATGGAAGGATGAGGTGCTGATTGATATGGGGAAAATGGGAGTCAGCGAGGCGGATGCAGAAGTAATAAAGAGTTGGAGGCAGACGGTTGGCGAGGCTACATATCATTTGGGGTATAAATGGCCATGTGAGTGAGCTCATTCGAGGTAAAAGAAACCATATTATCAGCGGTTATTACAAGACCTCGTATATATATTCGGACATATTTCTGATCAGTATAGATGATTTAACCTGAAAATAATCAATTGAAAGTTTCGTTGCTGGGGAATGCCTTATTATACTTTTATAATCTGTGAAAAAATAGTAAACTATTAAACGAATCACTATCACTCTAAACATCTTTTAGGATTCGTGAATTTGGCTCAATCTACTGAATTTCCTATAATGGGGTTCATACTAAACGATTGGAAAAACCGATGTATTGACATGAAACAAATAATAACTGAAGTTAAAATAGACGAACATGAAAAAAAATGAATAAGTAATAAAATCATATGATAAAAAACAGATTTCAACAGGTTTCCTTCTTTTAAGTAGGTATTTACATTAAAATGATAAAAACTTTCGATCAAATATTGAACAAAAAAATTAGTCTCAATCATCTATTCAGCGATAATTCCGGACTCATATTCATCAGAGAAAAAGGGATGGAGAATCACGTGATTTGGGAATTTTTTTTACATGCGTCAAGCCACTGACGTAGATGCAAAAAAATCGCCATTGTTATAACTCACCTTGATTTCGATCATATACGCAAACATTTCATCATGAACTAAATCCAGTCCATCCCAATGAATCGTTCAATTTCTGTGTGTTCTCTCATGAACGACGGGGCTCAAGGTGAGGGTGCACCCTCCCCCTCTGCTGAAATTGTCCCCACAGAGCCACCGGCCACCCTCCGTCTTCCACCAGCCAGGGTACAGGGTCCTTTCACCAGGACATCCCCGGAACCCGAGTGCTGTTAGGGGGTTCAGGGATTATAAAAATGGGGAAACACTCTCAACTGGAGGGGTGGCTGGGGAGATGGGAAGATATTCATTCGCTGGCGCGCATTGTCCCAGTTATTGCGCGTCCTCGCCGCTTAGTCACTCCGCTCAGCTCTCAAGCGGGAAATCGGAAGTGACAGACGACGACTCAACAGTGCTTCGGTGGGGTGTATGATGGGGGGGAGGAGGAAGAATTTATTCTCCATTCTACGATATTAAAAATTTCCACCTGAAGGGGATGAGAGATCTGACGACTGATTGTGGGACTGTTCACCTCGTACACGCTCTCCTGAATTGGGAGTGAGAGATCCAATTATTGCTTAGAAAATGAGAGATCTCGTAGATTTTCAGCTTGCTTGTTGAATTTATGCATTCGATTTGGTCGAAAAATTGGTCCGAAAAAATGCCGGCCTCGGTGGCGGCGGGGTAACGTCCTCGCCTGCCAAGCAAGAGGTCGCGGGTTCGAGTCCCGTCTGGGTAGATTTCCCCTGTCCAGGGCATGATTGTCCGTGTAAGTTTAGTTGTTAAATTTGTTGAATGCCCCGATGTAAAATGGCCAATATGAGCTATATTCGGAGAATAAAAAAAAAAGAATTTACAACGACCGTCACTCAGTTACAATCAAGCCAGGCTGTCCAAACAGGCGCTTAGAAGTTCTAAATTAGAACTTCTAATGAATGCTCTAAGTATTACATTTCAAACGATTCTGTCAGGCCTTGGACCAGGGTTTCAGGTTTTCTGGGAACTAGATAAACAAAATTTGATATTTAACTGCAAACAGCAGTTATTTCACCATCTTTCATTTCATACAGCCAAAACTTACATTTCAAGGCAGTAAAAAATAACCCTAATTTCACCAGAAGACGTCTGAAATGAACTTCAGGCATTAAAATATTGGTTTTATGATTAAAAAAATTTCCTAAGATTACAAGCTTGTTAATTACCATGTAATTTATGAGAATCATATTAAACCAGAGATAACGTTCCAACTCAGTGTACATAAATATATCACGGAACTACAACGGTAAACAGCTATTTGAAAATAAGGGAAGGCAATAGCATACTGGATGCTGGTAATTGGTCAATCCTTATCCTCACCAATAACCTGAGGTAGGCTTGCAGGATATAGTGCAGATTAACATGAAGCATTCTAGGAAGTAGCAGAATAGATCCGTCAATGAACATTCTTCTCCGAAATACCCTCAAACAGGTAATTAATGACATTTGACAAGTATTAGCACTTGTGTAATATACCGTGGAGTTTTACGAGAGAACCATGCTATGCGTTACCAATGATATGATACTCGAAGACTAAAAGAGCAATATCCAAGTTATAGCGTATTCCATCCCATGTGAGTCACTCATTTGGCACGCGGCAAATTGGAGGCGACAGTAGTTTCAGGTGCGGATTTCAAGGGAAGGGAAGGGGGAGATTTTGGTGATGCATCGAATTATATCCCGGAGACTGAAGGCCTAGTCTCTCCCCTTGTCATCACGTGCACCATATTTATCGAATTACATCATATTTATGGTTGGCTTCCGGAATAATCGGTTTGTGTTACCTACCTACTAATTGAGAAGCCATCTGATACTGTAAAGAAGTAAGAAGAAGCCTATGCGGAAACCAAGACAGTGCACGCTCATCATTATTTGGAAGGATGCATAAAAATATATTGCCCAAGAAATTTTTTGCGAATCGCAAGTCTTATATCGCCGCGTCTAAATAAGTTCAACGCCATTGAGTGGGGTGCGGTGGAGCATCATGGCAAATGAATCAAATAAAACTTTTTCGAATAGGTCTCTTTTTATACTGTGATATTTGACTACGCGTTTCAATTGCATAGCATCATCACCGGCTGAATTATATAAACCATCTGACTGAATGACTGATGATTTTTAATAGGCATTTAAAGGCAACATGTATTTAGCGCGTAGCTAATGTTGGTAATAGCCTAGTGGACGGTGCAAAAAAGTTTAATTATTTAATTCACCGTACTTAATAACCATGATATTAGATATGATTCCCAATCTATCGCAGTTGAATGTCGTTCTAAAGCCAGATTTTCTTATTCTTAGTGCAATACCTTACAATATTTTCAGCAGTCTAAACTCTAGGTTCCTACATATTTTATCTCGTGACCCTATTTTCGCCAAAAAATATTTCATGATATTTATGGCTACTCCGTCGCTACTATGACTAGGCGGAGCGAGTGTTAGAGCATGCATAGCTGAACCAAGCTTCAACCAAGCAATCAGTGAGCAAGTTAGATCAAGTCTAAGCACACGTTTGCAGACGTCACAACAACGATGATTCAATATTTTAAGGTGCCTGACCTCACAAAAATTCTAACACGATACTTTTTGTAAAAAAATCCCATGCTTCATTATCAAAATGATTTTGAAAACCCTGCTATGATTGGAATTTCTCACCTCTATTTTCGCAACATAATTTGGCAGAAGTTATTTCAAAATGGAAACGTTCTTGCATAAAAAGATGGACGGACGACAGCAACATCGGAAATAAGGTATATTTTATAGGAAAACCGGAACATACCGGACGAATACACTTCCTCTCTTTCATACCTAACTGGAGAAAAAGCTGCATAGAGATACATACCTACCTCAGATCGCTTCACCTAACGATATAACTTAAATATCTTCGCGATTACCTCTGATTATTTGAGCCACATATGTTCACCCTAGAATAACAGTCAACACATGAGCAATAAACTCGTAAGAATGTGCTACAACTTAACTACTTTCATCTTGTGGAAGGTTACACGGGATTTCCACCGGGTCAGGTTCTCCAACTCCATCAGGCCGAGATTTAAATTTTTAGTTAAACATTGGGATTTCTTTATCACAATGTACAAACATGGATAGATAAAGAAGTGGACGATCCCATAAAGTTCATCCCGTCCAAATTTTTTTTGCACGAGAAAAAAAAACAATATTATTTCGCTCGTACAAATCCCAAATCCCAGCTTGAATCAATATAAATATTCCTGCATACACTCGAATTTCAACGGCCAAGAGGAAACATTAATTGTATCCCCATGGTAAGGAAATGTACCTTGTGGAGTCTTGGAATGGGTGAAAGGATGAAAAAAAAATTTTTTTTGCCGGCCCAAGGCACAAAATTCTCCCAGGGCAAACACCGTTTGTATGGGCGAGAAATTTTATCGCCGCTACAAAAACCGTGGACTGTGAACATGATATTCCAAGTATTTCTTAGCATGTGAATGAATGTGTTCATAATAACACCAGAGAAACTGGAAAACAATGAAAATATAAATTTTTATCTTCAAACATCACATTTATTATTGAGAAAAGTATTTTATTAAGCGGATTTAGAAAAGGAAACTTAAAAAGAAATTAGATAAAGTTACGCATGCAGGTTCAAAAGTTATTTTAAAACCTAAATTGATTCCCTTAAGATGAGTTTCTCGGTGAAAGAGAATGTTGTTGTTGCAGAGTAGTACATTTAAGTACCATTTTAGATAAAATTACTCCCTGAATCACTGGGTACATTGACGTGAATAAAGGAATTAAAATTCAAGAAATAAATACTGAATACTGAAATATTTTACATAATAAGCTTCAGGGGTTGATTGGATCTCTTTTTAGAGTCAGTTTAAGCATCCATAATTAATCCTTAAACAAAAATGTAATTTACGATTTCTGTCAAAGGAAGGTAGCCTACTATGGCTAGAAGTAGCCTCATGATTCCATTCTATCAAGAGATGTTTTAAGTACCTACCAAGAACTGGGCGCTACACTGACTGAAAAAATCATCCATATTATGAACACCAATAGGGTGGTTTCCTATTATTTTTTTATTGCCTAAATCGAAAGATTATTACTCCTGGAGTGCGCATTTCACGCTCTTAGATTTTCGAATGACGATATCTATTTTTCGCGATTAAATGAAAAGTGAAAAATTTCAAGCGCACGAAAACGCGATGGCTAGGTAGGAATGATGGGAAAAGTCCGTGTGACGTATTTCTGGTTCCAGCTGTAGGCGTGTGAGTTGACCTTGGGGCGAGGCTTGAGCGCTGATACGACGCAGGCTGCTAGTAAGTAGCAGAGTACCCTGCTAGCAGGTAGCGCTTGGCTTAAATAAGGATTATTATTCCTCTATGAAATGAAGGAAACTTTCCGAAATTAGTTATTTTGTGTGATTATTGTGATATGTTTCCCTGAGCTCTGTGCCTCATGCATGCATTGGTAATCTCAGACGATGTAAAACTCCTATCTACTAGTATAGAAACTAGGTCCCTGTGACGTCACGTGGAGTGGAATCGCATGGGCGCCAATCTGGCCTTTTTCAAATGCGGTTAAAATTGACCATTGCCATTCGTCTAAACTGGGATTTATAAAACCAAATAATTTGTATATTATCAATACACTAATGGTGGGTAAGGAATCGCCACTAATGCATTTCGTTTTCTTTGATGTAGGAAACTACCCTATTGAAAGATTAGTAGAGTAAATGTTTCAGATACTGGTAGGGTTAAAATTAAGTTTCTAAATTTTATTTTTTATTCTCAATTTGAGGTTAAAACTTCAGAGTTTATTTCAATGTGCTTGAGCAACACTTTGATTGTTGTGCATACAGCAAAGACACACTGTGATCGTTATCCAAAGTAATAAATTCGTTGTTGCTATGTTAGCTCTAAAGCACAATATTCTCCCCGGGTAAACACAGGTCGCCAGGGGCGTTAAAAGTTTATCGCCGTTCCAGAAATCGTGGACTGTGTGCACAATATTTCCTCCCCCGAGATAAAAAAATCTCTTCCTCATTACTTCCCACACTCTTGCGCGAGGGTTCCCTTGTTTGGCATTTCTTCGTCCTGCAGGCCATGGCCAAAAAATGACCTCTGTCAAGCCAATGTGACACCGATCGAATGTGACCGTTGATCTTCTGCCTCAGCTCCCAAGTTGGAGGACAGGGAACCGTTCCCAATGGACAGTTCCGACCACGGTGTTGTGTTAATTTTTGAACAGTCAACGTAAGATATCGCTATGTCGTAAGATATGGGGAAAAACTTGGGCATGTAGAGCAATTCAATTATTTGGGAAGCACATTAGAGAAAAACGGACACAGGGGAACAGCAAGGGCATCGGAAAGCGAAGTGCACTATCAAAGGAGTCGTCCATGAACAGGAAGGAGCTTCTGAGAGGATGGTTATGTAAGGGTTTAAAGAAAAGGTTAGTGAAGACTTTGATCTGGAGTGTAGCTCTCTACGGTGCGGAAACGTGGACACTGAGGAAAGAAAACGAGAAAATACTGGAGGCATTCGTGATATGGGTATGGAGAAGAATGGAGAGGGTGAGATGGACGGAGAGGAGGAGAAAAGACGAAGTGCACGATGTGGTGGGTGAGGAGAGGCAACTTTTAGATGAGATACGGAGGAGACAGAAGATTTCGATTTGGCGAGTACTTAGCGGGGAGGGGATATTGAAAATAGTGTTAGAGGGTAGAATGTTGGGGGAACGAGGGAGGGGAAGGAAAAGAATAGCATTTTTAGGTAGATTGAAAGGGAGTAGGCCTTACAGTAAATTGAAGAAGGCAGCGCTGGCAGGAAAGGCAGGCTCCCAGATCACTTCTTTAGTACTCCATGGAAACCTACCTTAATCGGTTGAATGCTAAAATAATAATTATAATAATAATAGCACGAATCTAACAACTCCAGTGATTCCGACTCCGACAGCTGTCCCTAGTTGAGACCTACGTTATTAACTTGCATGTGTTAAGATAACTAAGTATTGTATTATTGCCAATCGTAAATAAAAAAAACAAAGTTCTGAAAGTGTTTGTAATTTTTAATATCCACCAAGTACATAATAATGTTAGGTATTACACTATTTTTTAGTCTTAACTGCAAGATTATGACAAGTGATGCACGAATGAGAGATTCATGGGAAGATGAGCAGGGTAAACTGCCTGAAATCGGGTCAGTTTAGATTCCTAAACGAGTCTGGTGTCCCGAAAACTGTTCCGGGACAGATGTTACCTACGGAACAGTCTCCTGATACTGTTCACGTGTCGTAAAAGGTCCCGGTGGAACAGTTCCACAGAAATCCCTCTTACGTCACACCTCTACTTGAGGCTCTGCGCAGCTGACGGTTTAGGACCTGAAAGCGTAAGTTTCTAAAGCCGTGTAAATATATTGACGTTGACTACAATGCACTGAGCTCAAAGCCACGGAATTATGGCTGCTATGCGCTGCACATGAGAGTAGTTGAAGCTAGGCTTTGGTCCCTCCGGGACCTGAAGCGATCACCGACTCTTATGCACTTAAATGGGAAAATTCACACAAATCGTTTGAAAGTACGGCGCATTTTAAGCTGGAATGACTATCGTCTGGGATCCAAGTAATTTATCTTCTAATCCCCCATGCCTTGCGATTCATGAAGAATATCCACGTCTGCAGAAAATAGAGATTTTGGATGCTGTTCTTTCCTCGGGGTATCAGGGACGATGTGATTAATCCCATCAATGTAATTAATCGCAGCACTCGCTATGTCGACCAAATGCATGTATATTTTCCCCCTCCTAGTTTGGGTTCGTTGGCGCTTATTTTACTTTCCGGCATCTAACTATTTTTATGCAGCTGTTTGGGTATTTATCCACTAAATAATTTTGTATTTTTTGCATGGTTTGCGTAAGCTTGCATGGAGCAATACATTGTTGGTGAGAAAATGTGATACCGAAAATGGAGTGATAAAATGGTATTTTTTTGTATTATCATGTATCAAACAAACTGAATGGAAGGGCTAAACAAAGAACAATTCATTAATCCCATGAATAGAAGTCGACTACACGAAATAATGCGACTGCATTGTTAACGTTTGAGAACCTCTACGTTTGATAGATGTTATACGCATAATATCCATTGCTTAATTCAATGATACCAACTCAAATACTTATTTTGTATGTAGATCGGGTATCGTAAGGAAGTTTCCGTGATTCGAAATCCGAGCGCCATGAAATTGTGATAGATATTACTTGGATAACACCCGAGTCTCACAATGAAAATATTCACGATATATCCGAACTAGTATCTTAGAATGCTCGAGATCAAGCGTGGAGACCGCGGCTGGGATGACATTCACGAAGAGAATAAAAGATTAGAGATACACATTCGGGGCTTGCTTCAAATTCTGATGCATCCTTTGTGCTAGATGAGCTAGGGTATTCTCTGAAAATTACGGCGAGGTATTTCTCGTTTGAAGAAAACGGAAGATTAAATAGGATAAGCGACTTCGTCAAATTCGCCCTATGAGCTGAAAGTGCGCGTAACACGATTCTCTCTCCACTTATGCATTGACGTAACTTGCGGCCGAGGAGCTGGTTCATGCCGTCGCGAAACCGGAGACTCATCTCCTGCGAGCGGCAATTTGCTCCCAAGACTTGAAGAACCGTGGAGACAAACACGCCATAACCTTCGCCTATTCCCAATGAGTATATTCGCGGGACTTCATGGCACAATTCCGTCCTTTTGCAACATCATGGTGTTTTACTATAGTTGCGTTCTAAGGAACAACTCCATTGTTAAGGCCGCTCTACACGGGGAACGGAATAGGGTGGTTTCCTATTATCATTTTATTACCTAAATCGAAAGATTAGGTAATAGTAAATAGGTAGCAGAAAAAAAGACACCGATGCTGTTAAGAAACAGGTCGACTCAACTTCGAGTGTTCGGCAGTTTGCCGTTAAAAGGGTGGTTTCCTATTATTTTTTTATTACCTAAATCGAAAGATTATTACTCCTGGAGTTCGTATGTCACGCTTTTAGATTTTTTAATGACGATAACTATTTTTCGCAATTTAATGAAAAGTGAAAAATTTCAAGCACGCGAAAACGCGACGGCTAAGTATGAATTCTGGGAAAACAACGTGTGACGTCATTGTGGTTCCCGCTGTTGCCGTGTGAGGTGACCTTGTAGCGAGGCTTTGAGCGCTGATAAGATGCAGGCTGCTAGCAGGTAGCGCTTGGCTTAAATAAGGATTATTAACACCCTATCAAGAAAATAAAACTTTCCGACCTTAGGCTGTTTCAATGGGTGATTATTATGACATGTTTCCCTGAGCTCTGTGCCTCATGCATGCATTGGTAGTCTCAGACGTTGTAAAACTCCTATCTACTCGTATAGAATCTAGGTCCCTGTGACGTCACGTGGAGTGGCATCGAATGAGCGCCAATCTGGCCTTTTTCGAATGAGGTTAAAATTAACCATTGCCATTCGTCTAAACTGGGATTTCTAGAACCAAATAATTTGTATATTGTGAATACACTAATGGTGGGTAACGAATCGCAGTCAATGCCTTTCGTTTTCTCTGATGAAGGAAACTACCGTATTCTGCAGAAGAATAACAAGTGCGTCGATCACGCGTAATTTATTTCTATGAATTATCAATTTCAAAAGCTTCACAGAAATTCTTTCCCCTGATATATTCGTTTCAAAGCTACAACTATAATATCAAATACCTGATGATAATTATGCATCACTGCAGGGAACTCCAGGAGTAATAATCTTTCGATTTAGGTAATAAAAAAATAATAGGAAACCACCCTTTAAACGGCAAACGGCCGAACACTCAAAGTTGAGTCGACCTGTTTCTTAACCGCATCGGTGTCTTTTTTTCGGGGCTATTTTGGCAATTCCACTATAGTTACATGTTATTTTTCATCCCAAAATTTCGTTTTTTGTGACTCATGTTTGGAAATATAAAAACACGGATGAATGGCACTGGAAAAAACGGGAACGACACTGTGTGTCCGTAAGATCCGAATAGACTAGAACCCCGCTATAATGTTCCCTTTGATTAAACCAGAGCCCATGATAATTTTTTCTACGAACGCCGCCTTTGACGTGTAAATTCTAGAGTCACACGCTAAGTGTTCCTTGAAGATAAAAATAATTTACTAATTTTTCTATGAATCGGCCTTTGATCCCATTAACCCGACTACCTCCGTCAGCGTCTATCTTTCCTGCTCTACGCTTCGGACGAAATGCCTTTAATCATTTCCTATCCATCCATCTCGCAAAACCCGAATCGGATTCCTTCCCCGAATAACCCCCACCTCCCTTCCTCAAGCCCATGGACACCCCCTGTAGCCAGTCTCCCTAACTACCATCTCCAATATGATGCTCCTCTGTTGTACCGTTCCATGGAGACCTTTGTCGGCGCTTCATTACGCTTTATCTTTCCGGCGAATCGAGGGAACCTTTTGAGATGCGGCCTTGGTAGCCGAATTGGTACCGGATTAGGGACAGACCCTCAACCCCATGCAATGCAACAATGCCCGTTGTGACCAGCTGTGTTCCCGAAACCTTGATATTTCGAACCAAACCAGGAAAACTGCTCCTTACACTTAGCAAAGAAAGGATAATATATAACTTCAGAACAGGATTTATGTTAGAAATGCTGTACGCAAGAAATTGTGGAATAAATTAGCATAGGCCTATAAAAAACTAGCTATAAAGTATATGCAATTGATGACTAAAATGGTCTTCGTCTTGCTGATATTCCGAAAAAAATTCATTTTGAAGGATGAACGGTAAATACAACGACAACACAAAACGCTTCACTATATTGAATAATTTCCAATTTGATATTTCCCGACAAAATGGAAAAGCTATCAATATTATTAAATACGGGTCACCTACTAGGTATCAGCCTAAGAGGTTTCAGAAATGGTTGTTGCCTATACTTGGTACCATTAGCATATTCCATATGTTGTAGAGACATATCGGAGATTCATGAACTCAAGTGATCAAGCTATGTTTGTTGCCATGAAGTTTTTAACGCATAAATATTCAAGGCCCGGGCATATGCCTTGCGGGAATCCAATGGTATATCATCCTGCCAATACGAACAGAGCCTGCTTTTGTACGATGTAACTCCGTTATTTCGTCCCACAGAGACGTTAGTTGGCATGTATTAACTCTTATCTTCCTTATGAATCAGGGGAATCCTATTAAAGGTAGCCTTGAAAACAAACTTGTTAGAAACACATACTACGCCTAACAGGTTTCATGATTGGATAATTCGTACCATTGGCAGGTGAAGCTAGGATCCGCATTATCGCTCAATCGGGCAATGCAGAAACAAACAGGCTCTTACGATAAAAAAACGCTAAGTAAACTCAATTTTAACTCAAATTACCATATGAAAATTCATTTTCAACCCATACCTACAGTAGAAAAGTAGGTTGGAGATCAGGTTAATGTAGTGACTATAGTGTTGGTTTCCCTGGTTATGGGTCTGGGATCATAAACCGGCATTTAATCGAGAAAAAAAATTGAATGCTTGATCCCTGAACTTCAAACACAGGACTCCATTCTGTGATGCATGGGGCAAAATCATTTATTATGAATATAAATAAATCCTGTTTATAATAAAATACTCCTGAAATTCGTTATAGGCGAGTTTTGCCGTAATTCAATTTCAATGGAAAAGTATTTAAGGAGGCTGATGAGATGTGAAACAGTTAATGATTTGGGTCGGACAGTGCCGTGTCGTGGAGCTTGAACGTTGCACGTGCTGGGAACTGGGCCTTCTCTCGTCGGACATGAGAATTGACCCACATTCTCTCTCGGAAAAAAGAGCGTCGTCGCTTATTTTCTCATCCATCGACGTCTGTCTCTTCAGTTTTCCTCATCACTTCCTCACGCTGCGACCAATGACTCATTTCCTCTCTCCAGGAAAATGACTCAATTTCCTACCCTGCTCAAAGGAAACGTAAAATAACAAGCATATCCCGGGGATATTGCGAACGTTCCTACTTAGAAAGTGCTGACCGTATTCTTGTGAACAGCGTGGATTACCTACAATTCTTTAACGCGTATTATCGTTATTCATGTATAAACCAGGGCAATTCCATTTGTGACGGAATTACCTTTAGAGGAAATTATGAGATGGGATATTTCGATAAAATTGTAAAATACAAAAAATGCAAAACTGATAATGGTGTATGATCAAAAAACATATATGGAGGTTATATTCATCATCATCATATAACCGGTCAAACTAATCGTAAAATGGGTTTTGTTAAAAGAATATTATTAAAGTGCGACGACAAAGTGAGAGAAATTAGCTACTTTTGCCTCGTTAGACCACATTTGGAATACGCTGCCAGTGTTTGGGACCCTCATGAAAAAGGTTTCATAACAGAGTTAGAACGCGTGCAAAGAAGAGCTGCCAGGTATTGAAAGGTCGTTACAATAGTCTTGTTAGTGTAACTTACCTCTTAGATAAACTCGGATGGGAATCTCTGTCGGACCGTAGATTGAAAAATAGGCTTAACCTTTTAGATAAATTCAAGAGCAGTGTCTTTTCTGACGAAGTTAACCATATCCTACGGACGCCAACATACTACGGAAGATCAGATCATATAAATAAAATAAGAGAGATAGATTGTAGAACAGACAGATTCCGAATGTCATTTTTCCCACGATCAATAAGAGATTATAACGGCAGCGATTCAACTCAGAAATAGATTGAATGACATGTAGTGTAGCCTACTAACCTATGCAAAACTTAAAGCATGTTTCTTAATTCAATTATTGTTTCTAACAGCAAATGGTAGTATAATTTGTTAGTGTACGTGGCGTTTTTTGGACCGTGTGGTGTGCATGTGGGAGTACAATTACATGCTGCATGATGGTGATTGATCGACCCCTGCCAAACACCAAAGAGGTGGCTCGCAGGGTATTATGTAGATGTAGATGTAGATCATCGTCATCACTGGTCAAAAATCCAAGGATTGGTTTGACGCAGCTCTCCACTCAGTTCTCCTATCAGCTAATCTTTTCACAGGTTTCACAGGGTCGTGCTATTTAAAACAAAGTGTGGAATGAAACAAAGCAATTTTATTTTATTTTATTCTATATGATATTCATATGCAGAAAAAAATTAACTAAAGAAATACCTTCTAAGTATGCATACAATTAACATGTGACGGAATTACCACCACGTCAACCTCCTAACTTTAATGATTTCAAACATCTGCAAAACTCTGTGAATCGAAGTATAATCTGAAAACTTTTAATAAGGCTCTGAATAATGTTTCAAATACTAATCTCATAAAATTCAGCCATTCAGATGTTGATTTATCAAGATAAAGTATTGCCAGTTTAAATTTTACTTTGAGAGAAATAGTTGACATTTTCATGGAAATGCCCACCAATTATTTTAAACATATTTGCTGAATTTTCTCTTAAAACATGTTTTTGGTGCAAAATCTATCCAGATAAAATTGACCCTTAGCCCATGACTAAATCAAAATAAAATGCAGCATCCCCTCCATTGAAGTTATTTTGGCAAGACTTTCATTTAGCTAATTCTCTGTAAGCTTTTTTTGCACATGATTGTCTTGCCTGTTCATTTCCAGGAAGTAGTTTAACGAAGACTTTCACTGGAATAAGGTTTGGAATTTTTATAGAAAAATAAACCTTACAGATACTTTAGATATAAAACAGTCAGCCTCTCAAAAGATTCTGTCAAAATCAGTAAAATGAAGCAAAGGTAGTAATTTAGCATGGAATAAAATAAAAAAAATACCTTGTTTTATTCCACACTTTATTTTAAATAGCACGACCCATTTTCAGCATCTAATGCTATCATCAGGTAATCCTATCATCCGATGATAGCATTAGATGCTGAAACCCGGGTCGTGCTATTTAAAATAAAGTGTGGAATAAAACAAAGCAATTTTATTGTATTTTATTTTATTCTATGATGAAGCATTTCCACAAAGTAACGCCTGAGACCGTGTCTTATAATAGTAATTTAGGTCTAAATTCAAAATATTGCCCTTCGCTCGCATAATGCGAATTCAATCTTTCTGTAGCATGAGTAGTTAAAGGTTGTGGCTGAATCTCATTTGTTACTTCTACATACTATCCTGTAAGCTTCCGTAATAGGAGTGTAGAGTGAGTGCAAGGGCTAAGTCGTTTACAAATAACTAGAAAACGCTCCAGCGAAAATAATCCTAGTGTTAATTTAAGTCTTTTATTGCTTGGGGAAAAAACGAATTCCTATACCTATCCCCTTGGAAAAACATCTCTATTCATTTATCGTTTCTGTAGTATGATTGATGGAAAAAGTCCGTATGACGTTATTTCTGGGTCCAGCTGTCGGCGTGTGAGGTGACCTTGGGGCGAGACTTGAGCGCTGATACGACGCAGGCTGCTAGCAGGTTGCAGAGTACCCTGCTAGCAGGTAGCGCTTGGCTTAAATAAGGATTATTAATACCATATCAAACGAAGGAAACTTTCCGTCTACAGGAAATTTCAATAAGTGATTATTAAGAGATGTTTCCCTGAGATCTGTGCCTCATGCATGCATTGGTCGATGTAAAACTCCTATCTACTCGTATAGAAACTAGGTCCCTGTGACGTCACGTGGAGTGGCATCGCATGGGCGCCAATCTGGCCTTTTTCAAAAGCGGTTAAAATTAACCATTGCCATTCGTCTAAACTGGGATTTCTAAAATCAAATAATTTGTGTATTATGAATACACAAATGGTGGGTAACGAATCGCTATCAATGCATTTTGTTTTCTCTGTTGAAGGAAACTACCCTATTTTCACTGTAGTGGGGCAAAGTAAACACAGAGAGGAGAAGGAGATGGGGAAACCATGAGAAGAGAGGGAACGTTATAGCATGGAGGAGAGTAGAAGAGGGGAAGATGATTCCTGGAAAGACCGGATAATGAGATGGTGGGGTTTAGGAAGGGAGGAAACGCGGGAATTAGAGGGTTTTTTGGGGTTGGCAAAATTTTCCACGTGGCGGTCTTCCTATCTGGTGGAGTGCGGGGGTGTTGTTTAGGTAGGCAGCCCATGAATAACATCTGACTAACGCTTTCCGCAGAAGTTTTTGACGAATCTATCAGATTTCCTTCTTACTTTATTAAAATCACGCAGTAAGTCCTTCTGCATCGGATCCCGTACGCTCACTGCATATTGAAGGTGTAGTGGGACGAATGCGAAAGAGCACCTCTCTTTTACTAATACATTATCACCAGCATGCAATTGGATTCCCACATGCACACACGCGGTCCAAAAAACATTACGCATGCTTAAAAATTATACTACCACATGCTGTTATAAATGATAATAGAATTCAGAAAAATGCATTTAAGTATACATAAGCCAGTAGGTTACACTACAAAGTCTTCTAATCTATTTGAGAGTTCAAACGCTGCCGTTATAATCTCATATTGATCGTGGAAAAAAAGACATTCTTAATCTGTCTGTTCTACAGTCTATCTCTTTTATTTTATTTACATGATCTGATCTACCGTAGTATGTTGTCGTTCGTAAGATATTGTTACCGTCAAAAGTTCAGTAATACATCCGATAATCTTCCCACGGTTCGCTTCACGGATCTTAGTTCTTAAGGTCTCTGCCGATAATATTTCTCATGTGTGTTCCGTGCGATAGGTTCGAAGTTATCGTTACTTCCAGATAGTTATTGCTAAGTATCGCTACTTTACTTCGTAAGTCGCCTTTATGCTAACATCAACCACTACCTATACACAAGGAAGTTTCTTTACTTCAATTATTCTGCTAACACAAACAACGAAGCTCGCTATCAATATAAATATGCTTAAAATTGAATCTTTTCATGAAATATATGATTATTAAATCACCATGAGTCCGATTTTTATCTTCGTGATTATGATATCTATAAAATTTATACATATTCAATACAATTCATTCTGATTGCAAGCAATCTTTTGTAAGTATTGAGAACAAAAGTAGCAATCTGCATGTATCGCCGAGTACTGATAAGTATCACGGAGATTTTTGAAAAAACATTGAAATTAGAGCGGAGTAGCGGAATAAATCAAAATTCTACGTGAAGAATTGAAGGGGATCGGATTATTTTGGTGGTAGAGCATTGGAATCTCACCCTATGGGCTCGGGTTCAAATCCCGGAGTTGGTATAGGATTTTCATAAATCCCTGTTTAAATGTTTTGTGGAGGATATTTACAGCGCAACACTCCGTCCGTCGGATGGGACATCTAGCCGCGGTCCCCTTGCCGCTTTTCATTAATAGCAGGCTAATGCCGACACCGGGTTTCTCTCCAACCATCCTTCCATACCCTTCCCTCATATCGCTAATGACCTCAGCCGTCGGTCGCCTCCTTTAAATACATCACAATGCAAGAATTGAAGCCCAAGATAGTGTAGTTCTCTAGGCTGCAGGTTTTATTGACGTGGGTAATAGGACCAGCGATTATAATATAATGACGATTTTATCTACTAAATTTATAATTACTCAATATTATTCATTCTGAATGCATAGATTTCTCTCAGTAATGTGATTGATTACCATGTAGTTTAGATGAAATAATCAATAGATGGGAAAAAACATTTTTTAATCTTCAACTAAATGACATATTACCTCTGCATTTATCTCCGAGTATCAATGAGTATCACAGAATTAAAAAAAAAGTTTGGAAAGCAAGATAAGTGGTGGTATAAATCCATTTTCTACGGGAGGAATGGAAGCTCGCCCTTGTGCAGTTCTGTAGGCTACATTTTTTATTAACGGAGGTAATAGGACTGGCGATTATAAGAGGGGTGTATCAGGGGATGGGTCTTAGCCCCATCTTGGTCGTGTTTCGCAACCAGCAGGGAGGTATGGGAGGGACGATGGAATTGAGAGATTCATCCGTGCGGCCTTTCAGACCGATTGAAATGGTGGTCGAAATAATGGAGCTGTCAGTCAAGAGGGAGATGAGTTGCGCTGTCTCGAAAAAATCCCCCCGCCGCGGGGCACACACGGCCCAGCGCGCGTCTCTTTGTTCCGACTGACTGACGGCGGTCTTGGCGATTTATCGCTCAGATATGGGACGGACACCCTCGTGGGTTTTGGACATGGGAATACTATTACCCCGGCGGTAATCTCTCCGGCCAAACCGATTATGTGCCTTCTCGGCGGAATTGCATTCAACCAGCTTCCTCCCATTCCCTCTTGCGACCGTAATTTCATTAAGATTTCGACGTATTCAGATATGGCAGGAGAAATAGTTGTGTTCCGAGCCATCTCCATCTCAGGAAGCATGTTTATAAACATCTTTCACTTATTCCCTTGACCTAGAATTAGCATGGAATCAATGATAGGCGGTTATGACATAACGTTTTTTTTCCTCCGCAGAATTCCCAAGTCAAAAAAAACTCTCAGTTACACATACAAAATAATGTTTGCTCTTTCAACATTTTTATGCAGCATTTTTACAGTAAAATACTTTGAGCAATTTTTATTTTTTTACAAAGGACGAATTTACTTCAATTGCGTGCATGTACGAAAAAATATTTTTATGATTTCAAATAACAATGACATGGAAAAATCTTGTAAACATAATTGCTCATTTATTTTGGCCTTATCGTCCTTTTTTCCTTGAACAGGTATCGAGATTTTATGCTGAAGTAAAAAATGACTATCCTCTTAGTGTAAACCTCTTAGCTACATTGAATACGTCATAATTCACTGTGAATCGAATATAGGAAAATGTTGATCTAATCGGAAAGAAGGAATCTATTCAGTGATTCTTTTGTAAATTTTTATTTTTAAAGGCCAGGTTCAATATTTTGTGCAACGCAGGCACCTATATTTCAGTCCGAATGTTTATTTACACATTACATGCAATTGCATTCAGCAAACTTCCTTCTCTTCCTGTCAACAGCTGTTTCATTAATATATTCTGACTCGGCAGTAGCTCAATTTTTATTCTGATGCTCATGTCAAGAAACACTTATATGCATACAAATAACATTCAATAAATGTAATTTGCTGAATTTCAACAGCTACGTTGATCAGGACCAATAAATCAGGTTAAGTGATCAATAAATGCAGGTTAAGATTTCATTCTCTCTGCGACATTTGTTGTATTTCCCCGAACATGCATCGAGGTATTGCCGAAACACTACGAATAATTTTCCACTTCATGTTAACTACATACGGTTACACCAAACTACTCCAACTTTCATTGTCAATCGAAATGGGAAAATTGTTATTAATTGCTTCAATGCGTACTGAAAATTCACGTAAAAGTGCATGTTTATGTTTCGCAGGAGTGCTAATATTTCTGTCAAACAGTTTACTTGTCTTGGCAATGGGATTCCATTCATCCAACCTCCTCCCTATACGATTATACTAATGTCTCAACGTATTCTGACATAAGTGGTGCTCTACATTTATTCCGAATCAGTATCATCTTCTTAAACCATCATACTTACAAAAACGCTTTCAGTAACATGATTGATCACCATGTAGTTTACATGAAATAATCAATAGATGGGAAAAAAAATTTCAATCTTCATCTAAATGATATATTTTTGAAAGGTTCAAAGATATTGATACATGAAAAGAGCTTTAAAATGTATCAGTGTAAATCAATTCTGCTACGCAACTCACATTTCCCTTGCTCTTTCCAAGATATTAGGTAGGTTCGTAAAAATTTATTTTTATCTTTGTATTGTCTTGACAGCTGTAAGAATTGCATTCCGCCAACAATCAGCATGGATGGGTAATTTATAATTAATCAGCAGCGAAAGAATTCCCATTGAACGCTACACGCAAACTTCAAATACACATTTAAGCAGTAGAGAAAAAAAGCCCAAAACTCTGCTCACAATACGTGCTTGAATTTATAGCGATTAAAATTTACTAATGCATGCATCCTAAAAATTTTTGGGAAGGATCATCTGATGGAGATGTTTTGTTAACGATCGAAGGCGCGCCTTTCCAATGTACCGGTCTCAGAGAGTTGTATTTCACATAGAACGGATAATGTTATCATAGGTCGATAGTAGATCCACTGAAATCAAACGAAAGGTTCAAGATCGAAGATGAAAAATAGATTTAAAATCGAAACTCGATGAATATGGCTCGATCTCTATCTTTTAGATTTTAAATGAAATCGATTTTTCCACCACGAGCCCCAATGCCTCGTTCACATTACGATTGTCCGATCGATCGTCCTAACGATAGTTGGCCGAACTAGCCGTGTGGATGCATGTCCTGGCAATACTTCACGTAGTTCCGAACGTTGCCACTTTACGATGGCTATGCACTAGGAGACCGGAAACGGAAGCGACAAGAGAAAGACGAAAAGTTCGTGAAGCTCTAATTTCTTTCATGGATTTGTGCAAGGAAGGAAGAATATGGTCGGAAGAAAAATTATACGGTAAATACACTTTGAACACTGTAATATCTTGACCCTGCATACCTCAACAGCTTTGTTAACCGTCTATTTCTCGTTCACTTTAGATGTCAGCACTAGAGGGCAGCACAGGTTTTAAAATTCGTCGTGTGAATGCACGATTGTTCCAACGATAGCTGGAACAATCGTAATCTGAACGAGGCATAACATCTCGAAAGTATCAGAGATAATGGAGCCGATCTTTTTCAAAAATTTTCATGTATCTCAGGTAAAGTAAAATCCAACTAAGTAATTATTCTATGGAAAAGTTTGCAAATTTGGGAAACCTGATAATGTGGACAAGGGCCAATACTATATATGATAAATATTTCAAGATGTTAGCATTATTTTAGGAAGCTATCCGTCATCACATAATACCGACGGACAAGATATATGCGTCCTCTTAAGAAATATTTTAGCTTTCGTTTCTAAGTTTTCGCAGCGATTAGATGAACTGGTTTAAATAATTTTCAGGTTTAATGATGCGCAAAATGGTTTTTAAACGGTAAACGATTCGTTTCTCTTGTGACGTCCGAACAATAATTTACGTAATAATAATGATGACTCCTAGTTCCAGACGTTCCCAAGAGGAGAAAAGAAACGACGAGCTCATAAAATTTGAAATTTTTTTTCCGCGAAGAAGTACATCCGAAAAGTTATACTACATCTATATACTACGCAGCAAGCCGCCTAGAGAGGTGTGTGGCAGGTGGTATTGAAACTCCAGCCGTTTACATATAAATGCTTAAACAAAATTACGACTAGTATTTATTAAAGTTCTTTATGGTTCGAGGGAAAAACGAATTCTGTACGTTCGGCAAAATATCGTTCTTAATTTATCGCATCTGTTGGACATGGAAAATATAGTGGGGCTCTAAGATGATGTATTCCGGGTCGTTCTTAAAGATATCATCCTCGATTGCTCAAGTAGGTAATCTAAGCCTAACGCTTAGCCTCCAACTCTCTTGGGGCTCCCAGCCTAAATCGCTTAACAATCGTGAAACGCTTTCTGTACACCCGTAGTTGTTTTTGACGAATCATTCGTATTTTATTCAGTTCACATTGTGTATTTCATTCGGATAAATTCTTTCTATTCTTAATCTTACTAGAGCACATATTTTATTTATGATCGTAAAATTGAGCCTAAACGTAAGAATATAAGAAGCGCAGAGTAAATCTGCTGCGTCAAACGTTAAAGCTAAATAATATCTGAATAATTATGGCTTACAAAACTTCTTGGCGCCGATGCACCTCCTTAAAACTGCGTACATACCTACATTGACCATTTCGCCCCTGACTTCAGAATCAAGTGAAAGGAGGCCTTTCGACGGGTACACATTCGCCCGAATTCGCGGCAATAACGGCCGACATCCCGGAGGGCATTAACGCGCCGCGTCCGACCAAATGAGACGAGGAAAAGCGAAGGGGACGAAGATAAGTTATCGCGGGAGTCAGCGGACTTTCACCGACGTACACGAGGGTCGGTCGGCCGGTCGTGCTGAGCATAAACGTCGGGGCCCCAGGGGCCGTTTCGAAGAGACACGCACAAGGCCCTGAACTGCGTGGTCCCAAGCAGTCATTGAATGGACCACCGCGGTCATTGGTACAGAGAACTTCCCAGGGGTCCCACAGTCCACTTCGAGCCAACGCTTACCATTTCAGCTTAGGCTCCCAATGTCACTTCAAAAATGGTTTGTAACAGTGGCTTTCTGAATGGCATCATATTTTTAGGTTTCCTTTTTTATAAATACACCGATATTCTTTCTAAAACCCTTATAACAGCGATTATCCTAAGTTAACGTAGCGTTTTCATTTCCAAAACATATCCTAAAATCAAACTGCCATAGCTCTTTGTTCGTAAACAGAAAATATGAGGCTTTCAACCAAAATATATTATTTTAAAATGTAACAATGTAAAATTTCTGAAAAAAATGCGATGAAACATATAATATTGTATCATTAATGTTGTTCACTGAAAATCTTTACCAGTTCCACCAGGACACGTCTTTATAAAGCGAGTGTTATGAGTATGAGTGTGAAGTATTACCATAATATATCCATTCACCAGATATATGATCATTAATTGATTTTACGCCGCAAAAAAAACTGGTGATAGTTAAAAAGAAATGGGTATTTGAAGTGAAGTGTAGCTTTTGATATGAAATATGGTGGGATACCCCTGGAGCCATTTCGAAGGCGCATATAAGGCCCTGAAGTGCGCTGTTCCAAGAAGTCAAGGAATGAACCACCGCGGTCATTGACAATGTGAACTTCCCAGGGGTTGTTAGTCCCATTTGCGTGAACGCTGACCATTTATGCTTAGGTTCCCGAACTATTACGTTCGTCCTACCTGTAACCTGTCAACCGTGTAGTGGGAATTATATCGGATGAAAAAGTAGAAGAACTGGTTTCTTTCGTCACGGACATTTTTTTATTTGTTACGTCATGTCGAGCCAAGTGCGTGGTGGCTTATATACTATTGCCCACGAGTGCAAGTTTATGTTTTTGAATCCGTAATCATTTCCGAGTACCACAATTAAAATTTCAGCGAGGAACCATTCAAAGATAATTTCAATAAAACTTACTTAGCTGCCCTAAAAGGTTTAATTTTCTCTCTTTGCCCTATACCACAGAAAAATTTATCGCACCAAATGTAATTCACTGAGGCTAAAAATTACCCATTTACTTTAGTTTGAGTACAAAGAAAAACCTGATCTAATTAAATGCAAATAAAATACATAAATGTTTTTGAAATACTTAAGGCAAATGCGAAGACAATTTCTAGTTAATGAATAAAATAAGTTAACCATGCAGATCATATTAAACGTAACCTTGTATGAAGGTACCGAATAAATCTGCTCTAATGTTTTGAATATTTTTTACCCATATTTAAGAGTCTTTATCGTAATCTAGTCTACCTAAATTTTATTAAAATGTATTCTGCTTTCTAATAGTGGAGTAATAAAATATAAAATTTATATGTTGCCGGAAAAAATTGAATATATATTCAAATTATATAATTTTACATTTGCTACAGTGAACGTTAGCATGACTGACCAAGGAGGTCGTTAAAAACGTTTTAGTTTCCCCGATGCTAAATGTATCTATTCATTTTAAGGAGAACATGAGAGAAATCAAAAACAAAAGCATTAGCTAATGAGAAAATTGCATAGTAATAGAAAACAAATGGATTGAATTGAAACAGAAATGTTTAAGATACAATATTTGATGATTTAAAAATGGGCACACAGGCTGAACATTGGAAGGTATTCTGAATAATCATAAAATGACGCTGCCCCCCTTTGTTTCGCAGCAGATTGAAATTTCTGAGAAATACGCAACAAATTGAAAACACGAACTCCGTTTCCTAGGATTACAAAAAGCCCCGATTTTCCAAGAACACTTTTATTCTTCGCGAGGCAAGTAGGATAAGATTATAGCTAACATCATGGATGCAAATAATCAATTACCACATTCCGCATTTCAAAATCTTGTTAGTCAACTGGAACGAAATCATTATATTTTTTAGGTAGAGAAATTGAGCTGCGTCGGCTAAAATATAAAAAACACCACTAACATTTAATCCCATAACGTCAGTATAGGATGATAATAAGTTTGACTTGAGGCTATACAGAACTCAAGATGGCGTACGAAAAAAGGAAAATGTTTGAATGCCTTTTTTATGGCCATATATGGAATCATAGAACTTATTTGAGGAGAAATAACACAAAAATCTACATTCATGAATATAAACGTATGGTACATATGAAATAAACGAATGTATGTATTTGCTTGCATTGCTTTTTAATGACGTTCTTGAAGATAATTAATTAAGACCACAAAAAATGAACTACTGACCAGTCTTAACATACGAAAAGGTAATTTTTAGAAGTGTACGTAATAATATTCTGTAACACTTTAGTATGTTATAGCCAAGTTACGAAATAATAAATCGTGTTGTAAGCAGCAACTTTTTCTGACTGGGTAGTGCTCTCTTTATCTATATACTATAAAGCCCAGTTACGACCACTTAAAAAATATATGAAAACACTAAATTTCCCATTATATATCCGTCTACTCACTTAAAATTGAGTATGGAGATTAGCTCAAAAAATGGCCACCAAAATCCAATGGCGGCGATGCGATCAGATACAAACAAAACATCATAGCAACATATTTTTTTATGCAAACAAAAGGAGCAAAATTGGAAAAGAAGGTACAGGATTTAAAACGAAAAGATAGATACACGAATTAAATGAAAATATGATGAAGATAAGGTACGAAATTTAAAAAGTAATTTTTGAAAAGTCAATTTGTTAATGGCTTCTTCCATATGAACAAAAATTTGTTTGCATCAAAGACGTTTATTCAAAATGAAAGAGGAGAAATATTTGGTAGGAAATTACTCATTGCTTTTGATAAATTACATTCTTTGTATGAAATTTTGGTGCTATCAAAATCTAAAGAGTGGTTGTCATCAATTCAATAGTTAACGGGTGCACATAATGCCATTTTTAAAAGATGATTCGTGCTGTTGACTGTAGTTCCTGTCTTGTTGCCAATACACGATTGCAGTCGAAAAATTTTTCAAAACAAACCTTCCTTAAAAGATAGGTAAGTAGGTAAAAATGATTTTATTTTCGTTGGTTGTGATAGCGATAACGTTTTATTTTTTTACGTTCTTTTTTCCGTTAATGTTCTTTTTAATGTGCAACGTTATCCGTGAGCTGGTGCATCAAAGGTAGTAAATAATAGAATATGGGTGATAAGTGCAATTATAGGTATTTCTTTTTGACTGTAGTTCCTGTCTTGTTTCTTGTTGCCGATACTCGATTGGAGTCGAAAGATTTCTAAACAAATAATAAATAATTTCTTCCATAAATATAGGTAATAGGTAAAAAAGATTTTATTTCCATCGATTGTGATGGATTTTAGAAGACTTTATTGCGCATTATATTGGATATTAAAGCTGTTTTGAGATGTTTGTCTATGCCGACTCAATAAAATTTTAAAGAGAGGTATTCCTGAAGTAGTATCAATCGCGGTCATCATAAATAATCTTTCGATAAAATTCGTCATACTAGCCCCAATTCATGCTAAGGATCTCCACTTTGCGCATTTGCACTAGATATTGATATTCAGTTTATATGTAATTCTATTTTGTGTTTCATCCTCTCTTAAGCTTATACGAAGGGAAACTGCAGTTATACCTTATTGATATATCAATAATTTGGTTGAGATTGGTTTCATAGTATTACGTAAAGTCGTTATGTCATAATATTAAGTTTGAATTGAGTGGAACATGCCTCAACGTTTCATGTATTTGAATTGATTAATTTAGTCTCTGTCAGTCTCGAACAATTTTATTTTACTTTTTTAGTCCCTCAGAAAAATTTTTCTCTTCTCTAAAAATTTATTCTCATATTCTAGCCTACGTACCATGCGCTCGTTTTACGTGAAATTTGATATATCTAATATAGCCAGCTGAAAAGGAAACGAACCATAAGTAACAAATGGCAGACAAAAAGCTTAAGACCTTCCCTAGTGGCCATAACCTCGTCCTCTCTTGTTCACTCTGTATACTATCGATCTGACTATAAGAGCATCACTCATTGTAAATATATGCTCTACGCAGACGACTTACAAATATATGTTCATTCTACCGTGGAAGAGCTTCCGCACAAAATCTACATGATTAACTCAGAGATTCGCTCAATATGCAGCTGGGCTGAATTGAACTGCCTTCAGTTAAACCCTAACAAAACCCAAGCTATAATTTTTGGTAATAAAAGACTTCTAAACACAATTGCTAACGACAGCCTCCGAAATTTAAGTGTCGCTTCCACTACTGTGCCGGTTACCGAGACTGTAAGATATCTTGGACTCACGCTCACCTGCAATCTATCATGGGATCAGCATGTGCTTGAAGTATATAATTGCTCTTAATTTCTATTATAAAGAGCAATAATAGAATAAAATATAAAAATTAAATAATAAAATATAAAAAATAATCTTAAATAAAGCTACTTATTTATTGAAACTAAAAAAGAAAAAAAAAGATCATTCGGAAGATCCCCTGAGGATGATCAGCAAGTCGCGGATCGAAACGTCGGGAGACATGGACGACATCAACCGGTGGAAAACCCGAGAAACTTTTCTGCAACTGATACGCCGGGAAAACCTAAGATCATATAAAAAAGAAAAATCTCCCTATTTCCACGAGAATTATGCTTGTCACATGTGTTATCTTCCCCATTATTGATTACTGTATACTAGTCTATAATGACTTACCTAGTGTATTTTAAATGTGTCTGCAACGGTTAGTTAACTCCTGTGTTAGAATTATGTTTGATTTACGTAGAGATGAACATTTGTCCAAATTCTACACTGATCTGAATTGGATACCTCTTCTCAGCCGAAGGGATTATGTCATGGGATCTTTTCTATTCTCCTTATTCCAAAAACAGACTCCTGCATACCTCTACGAATTATTCATCCCCCTAAAAAAGTTACTGGAATTTCCACCCGCCGTGTTTCTGACCTTCAAATTCCTCAAGCCCGCACCAATACACATTTCAAATCTTTTCATCCAAATGCGTCCAGATTCTGGGACTCTCTTCCGCCAAATATAAAGACGTCACAATCACTCCAGTCGTTTAAAAGTAGGCTGTACTCCCATTTGATGTCTGGATCTTAATTCAGTCTCCTCAACTCATTAGAGTTATCATCTTAAAGTTGTGATGTCAAAACTCTCTAAATAAAAGTGTATATGTATGTGTGTGTTCATTACTGTCTAAGTTAAAACTTATATTTTTGTGTTTTTAGTATTGAATATTTTACATTTATTGAATAAATATCTACTACTTGCTAGCCTAGCAATAATCTCAGTAATGCCATATTTTTGTCATAATGCCTATTATCGAGAGTAGAAAATTTCCTGTATTTTATATTTTTTACTCTCCTAGGTTTTTCCTAGAGCATAATAAAAATATTCAATAACAGGCCGCAGGCCTTTAGGCCTTTCTCGGGGAGATCTGGGGGGGGGGGGGGGGGGGGGCAGATCCCTCCCATCGAGCAAAAACTAGTAAAATAATATATTTGTATATTTAAGCTACACATGGAAACTCCTCGAGTTTCCCTGTGTAGCCTTTCACCACTCAGAAGCATCATATTCATGTTTTATCCAAAGATTTTAAATTGAAGTATCTTTGAAGCTGATGCAGTTTCCTGTTGATTCCTGATAAATTTAATTAGTATTCCAACGGAATGGGTTTCACCAGCCGATGGATTACATAATATCTACAGAATGAAAAAGCCTGATGAGTAGGGATTGAAATACACTAACTCGAAGAATGCTACATAAAAAGGTTTATTTTGGAAAAGGAAACAAATCGCACTTAAGTAGGTACGTAAGGGAAACACGCAATCATTAGACATTAAATGGTAAAGATATTTATGGTTTTTGTCTAGTTAAATTACGCTAAAATTAAGGAGATAAATATTTAAGAGCAATTAAGTGTTAAAGTGACAAATGTGAGTCCTCATTAGGCGGAATTGCTTCCCTGACGTCCGCAAAATGCATAAAATATTCGATTAAAGATTGAAATATTGGCTGACAAAAAGAAGAGCTAGGCAAACTGAATCGTTAGTGTTGCGTGTGAAACATGCTGGAACGTAATTTAGTTTAAAAAATAAAGGATATCCATTAGACCGGCCCTTATTTTTCAGAATTGCGAAAAGTTATGCTTTCCTAGTCTCAATGAGGTTTATATTCACGTGTTAAAATTTGATTACTTTAAAATAACGGCAACCCGTGCCCCAAGGGCCCTAAGTACTATGGACCCTCAATTGATGGATTGCATTACTACGGACGATATCTCCTAAACGCTTAGAGATAGGTCAAAACAAACAGAATATCGGCCCTAAAGGGCTTTACTTTCACGTTTTACATAAGAAAAGCACTTTTTCAGCCCCAAAAACCTCAATTGAGGGTCCTTAGTACTTAGGGCTCTTGGGGCACGGGTTGCCGTTATTTTAAAGTAACCAAATTTTAACACGTGAATATAAACCTCATTTGAATCATTTTGAGACTAGGAAAACATAACTTTTCGCAATTCTGAAAAATAAGGGCCGGCCTAATATCCATTCACTTTTACCGTTTAAATGTCACAGGATTTATAGATATCGAAAGCAGTCATAGACATTAAAGTTGCAAAGGGAAAGAGAGATCTAAGACGAAGCCATATTACACGTGACCGAATAAGCTAAAACTAAGGTGGGAAATTTCAAGCAGCGAATAACACAGGCCAACAAAAAAAATTGGTTTGAAAACTATTTATTTTAATAGTTGCTCTTTATATATTTTGATTTGCCGAATCCAAACCTGGCCTTAGTTTTTTGTATCACCCATAGTTTCCAAGCAATATGTATTTAATATTTAGTCTAATACCCTTATACGGTAAACAGGGAAATCAATGAAACACTGTGTTACATCATAATATTGCTTGTATTTACTGTTCACTACATCGTGATAAAAATTTTTGTATTTACTACAGCGTGATAATACAGGGTTCACTTGTCAACTGGAATTGGTCTGGAACATTTTCTTTCCCTTTTTCCCATGAAGCTTTTGTGTAGCTTTTTCTGCGATGAATCGCTTGCTGAACTTCTCGGTGAAGTACAAACAGTAATCCCCATTATCTTCGTTCATTAAACCTACTTTTCAATTTTATTATAACTATAAAAAAGCTGTTAAATTCTAAAAATATCGCTTGATTTCATAAAGTTAACTGTAAATTGTGAATAAATGGTGGGTGATACATCTTTAAAACCATCATATTTGGATTCAGCAACTTTAAAAACATAAGAATAAGGTATTTTCAGTAAAAACGTTTTTTCATTGTTGGCCTGTGTAATCGGCGAAGGCAATAAAAAGTCCACAAAGCCGAGTTACATCATTTCCCATGGGTAAGTGAATAGGAGCGGATCCTCAAACGTTGGGCCATATCTCCTCTATAGTGCATCACGTGGCATGCAACCCTAAGTCGATTAAGGGCACACGAGCTCAACTGTGAAAGGATTTCTGGGAGAGGATAATCACCAAGTGGTTCTCATCATCAGCGCTTCCAAATTGATTTAAATTTCAGAGAAATACACAAAAAATTATATCACAAACTTCATTTCCTAGTATTAAAAAAAAGCCCCGAGTTTTCCCAAGAACATTTCTAATCGCGCCGTAGGACGGAGGAAATAGGTTTAAGAAATAGGAGGAAAAGTTTGAGCGTAAATATATTGGTTTATCTCATCAGCAGCGTAACCCAGTTCCACCAAAAGAAAGATTTATATTCAATTGTAATTTTAAACATAGACGTAAGAAAACAATTTATCTGAACTTACATTTGAAGTGTTCTTCTCTGCGGAGGTGTGGCATGGACAGTGGTAGAAGCGGAGAAATTCAAGGGTGAAAGCTTTCGAAACGTTGTGAATTAGAAAAAGAGGAATGATGAGGATCTAATTGATCGGTAGAGTAAGTAAAGTGGACGTTCTGAAAAGAATAGGAAAAAAGAGAAAACCTTAATAATAATGCGGAACAAATTAAACATCCATATCGTGAGTCAAAATGACCCGATGAATATAATCGTTGAGGGACAAGTAGATAGCAAGAACGGAAAAGGTAGAACTGGAAGAAAACACATACATGGAATATGGGAAAGAACATATATACGAAAGCATGAATAGATAAGCTGACACATAAGAGTGCGTTAAACCAGTCTTAGATTGTTGACCAGTGATGATGTTCTCGGTCAGGGGCTGGGGGGGTTTCAGGTGCAACTAATACTGGCGTGTCTGGGGGTATGGCATACCTGCCAGGGTAAGCGGAAGGTGCGAGGGCCCTCCGCCAGAAATGAATTAAACGGTTTAAAATGGCGAGTTTTGCGGCCTTCTGAGGGATATTGCACTATTACATAAGTAATATTAATTCAAACAAATAAAATAGATTAAACTTAAAAAATTGTCTAATCTCTGGGGGCGGGGGGTTTATCCTCCAAACCCCCCCCCCTCGCTGCGCCACTACTCTTGGTGATGAATCTTGAAAATTCAAAAATACATGTATATAATCTCTTGAAAATGATATCAAAATACACGCCTCTTCCTAAGCTACCGGACCATGGAATGTATTTAGTACTATGGATATCTCGTTGCAAAATTGTACTGTCGAAGGCTTCGAATGTATAATTTCTGGTCATCAGAATGTGAAGTCCGATCACATGATTTCCACCATCTATCTTCACATCACTGCCCTGCATTCATGACTTGATCTTCTCATTGATTCTCATTCATATTCTTATTACCCTCTAACATTCCATCACAGCCTATGCTTACTCTTTCTTTCTGGGAGAATAAATTATACCCCAAACTTTATACCATTCTTCTGTCAAGTCTTTCCTTTTGAATTATCTTGATTTCTATTCACTCTTTCCTAAAAGTTTTCAGTTCTGTTACCACTGCAAAATTCTCGTCTTTTCAATGACTTATCGCAGTTGCGAAAATTTTGGAAATCGCATTATCATAAGGAATTCAAATGATTTTCTTTTTCTGTGTCGAACCGTGGAAAATGGGAAAGACAGGGAGTTCATTCAATAGTCCATTGCCGATTCATGAATAATATAATCGTATTCTTGACACCTTTGGGTAAACTTCTATTTAAACTTGGATCAAGCAGTGGAATCTCAGAAAACAAGGGTTTTGAGGAAGATTTTTAGAAGATTTGCGAAGGGCAAACGAAATGATTCAGTTCCGAGAAACGAAATCAGAGGTGGGGAGAAAAGATTGGAGCCAAGTTTTAGCGAGACAGATTCTTCATTACCATTTGTGATCACGTCTCTTGATCAGCCATTTACCGCAACTCATGCGATGGTGAAATTATGTCCAAATAGCTTTGAAGTCTTTAAAACTTGGGCCGTTGAAATATTACATATGCTCTGATTAAAAACTTACCGATGAAATCTACATTCATGTGGAAGTTAATAAGTTATACCGAAAAAAATATTCCGTATGTTGGTGAACAAAATTTTCTTTATCACCTTCATAGAGTAGTTCATGAAGAATGGTGGTACTCACGCGACAGAGAAGTATATTAAATAATGAAGACTGAAAATTAATAATCTTTGAAATATCCTTGAAAAGAATACACCACCAATCTAAATCGTAATTTTCAAAAGGTTAGACAATCTCTCTCTTCACTATTTTATCAGGGAAAACATATATTTATTTGTATGCTTGCCTCAATGGATGAGGACTTACGGTTCCGATAGTGGAATTAGAAATGTGATGATGAACCTAAAAGATATATATTTTATTGATTATTTCACAGCTGTCAATTTTCGATGCCCCTTATTTTGCACTAGCTCTTTCCAAATTTATGCTTCAGCAGAATTGGAAAATTATGTCGGAGAAGATGCAAATCATATGCATGCTGATGGTCACATCAAAATCAATTCAATAACGTAGTTTCCTTCATCAAAGAAAACGAAAGGCATTGATTGCGATTCGTTACCCACCATTAGTGTATTCATAATATACAAATTATTTGGTTTTAGAAATCCCTGTTTAGACGAATGGCAATGGTCAATTTTACGAGGAGATAGGAGTTTTACATCGTCTGAGATTACCAATGCATGCATGAGGCACAGAGCTCAGGGAAACATGCCTTAATAATCACCTATTAAAACTGCCTATGATCGGAAAGTTTCATTCGTTTGATAAGGTATTAATGATCCTTATTTGAACCTGCTAGCATAGTACTCTGCTACCTGCTAGCAGCCTGCATCGCAATGGCGCACATTTTATCGCCCCAAGGTCACCTCACACGGCGACAGCAGGAACCAGAATGACGTCACACGGGGTTTTCCCAGCTTTCATTCTTAGCCGTCGCGTTTTCGTGCGCTTGAATATTTTCATTTTTCGTTTAACCGAAAAAAATAGATATCGTAATTTAAAAATCTGAAAGCGTGAAATACGTACTCCAGGGGTAATAATCTATCGATTTAGGCAATAAAAAAATAATAGGAAACCACCCCATTCCTATATTTCCATTCGAACTCCTTTTCGTCATCATTTGCAATTTCCGCCGCCGGCCGAAGGGCTCCGAAACGACTCTTTAAAAAGATCCACTTTCTCCCGCGAGAGGACAGCACCATGATTCTGTGAATTCTCTTCCCGAGACGAAATTCTTATTCTATTTCAACTGCTGGTTTCAATTAAGGCAACAAAAGGAGTGCTCCACGACAGAGTGCGGAGACAAGCAATAACGTCACTAAAATCCTTATCTTACTTCTAAATGGGATTATTTATCATAGATTTCAAGAATTCCACCAGCATATGATTCTCACAGGTAAGATTTATTCATCTAATTTAATGTGGACGTTACTTAAAAAATGCATCATGTCTTCCACTTCCACATGTAGGCTTTCGGAGAAGCAAACAGATTTAATCAATAACTTTATTGCTACCATGTTTACATGTTATAATGATAGGTATTTAAATATAAACCTAGTGTTATAATCGTTATTTCAGACGCTTACAGAATTCAGCTATATGAGGTACTCTAATGTTGGCCTCGATTTATTACTCCCTTTACACTCTCATCTGGTTCTCCTAAATATTGTGCAGGTGAGCGTGCAGTCAATTCGGTAATACAGCTCTATTTACTTATTATCAAGAGAAATTAGGCTGGAAATTGCATTCGATATCAGACCATAGGGTGCGGTCCATTGAACGCTACCAATGCTTCGGAGTGCCACCGACGAGCTCCCAAGCGGTCCGTTTTTCGCTACGGAGCGCTACAGGTTAAGCTGTGACGTCACGGCGAACGTCATACACCCGTTTCCCGTCTCGCTCCAGACGGCCCCGTGAAAACTAGGGTCTGCGGAGGAGCGAGTAATTTTTTGGCGGAAATTCGAAGGGGAGGCAATGGAGAGATTACACACGTTGCAATTGTTGGACGCTGAATCTGGACGCCTTTTTTCTAAAAAGGTGACTACGAAGTAACGGAGTAAGTGCATATGGTAAATAGATGTAAAATTAATTGTGATTTTAATAAATATATAGGAAGCACTATCTCTCCGTATAGAAATCCTCCTATCTCCCCCAAAATGAACTAAAAAGTCTCTGGAAGCAGTCTTTACATTCAAAAGGCAACAAAAAAATTATTAAAAGGGGCATGTAGTATAAGAAAGGATTGTGAGAACATATATCGACACATCAACTCATGCCATAAATTAAAATCTGAAGAAAAATTGGATATACGTGGAATGGATTAATGTTTTTTAATAGTCGTTATCCATAATAAGTAAATATGTTTCGAGTGAGAAAACGGTAGAGTTCCTACTTTTTCCTTTTCTAGGTTAATGAGTTTCAATTAGAAGGGGTAGGCGAGGGTAGGTGTGAGAAACACGGTCCAAAGTTTCTTGCTTTACTTTATGGAACCTCGATATTGGAAAATAAAATTCATTTTAATGATATTCGAACATATTTATTAATATTCAATGACCATAATCGCCTCTATTCGCAATTAAAACCATCTCTTCGATTGCATAATCCCAGTTTGCCCACCCTCGTTCATTTCCCGTCCATTTTGACTTCGCTCCTGACCCGTCCGAAAAGAAATACTCGTAGCGGACGTAGCGCCTATGAACCTGTGCTCCGAGCGCTTCCGTCCGTAGAGTCTGGCAGCGTGAGTAGCATTCATTGGACCGCACCCATAATCATATCTAAGATTATATACATCTAATAGGTTCAACGGTATCAGGCTCAACTATGTGGAAGTTGATATTCACAAATGAAAAAAAAGACTTCGTTGACTTCCACTGATTCATTTTATTGGTAAGATATGTTTCGATCCATAGAGGTCATTTTCAAGTACCTACCTAATTAAAAAGGGTACTTGAAAATGACCTCTATGGATCGAAACATATCGTACCAAGAAAACGAATCAGTGGAAGTCAATGAAGTCGTCTTTTCTTTTGTGAATATACATCTAAGATGAAATTCGCCCTGAAAAAATATTTAACTTAGCCTGGAATCGTACCTACAGTCTATTCACTTTATGCCTGTGGGTGAGCTTTCGTGAGAGCCCGGACACTCTCGGATGGCTTCGCTGATGGGGGAGGGATAGTACCGAGAGAAAGAGGAGCGAACATAACGTTGCCGACAATTCATACCCGCCGAGACAATATGCCTACTCATTTGGAAGGCATAAGGGATTTATCCTTTCACAGAAACCCATGACATTGTCAGCTACCGCGCTGAATGAGGCACCATTTGGTGGAAGGCATACTTGGTCACAAACAAGGAGAACACGTGAGGTTTGGCAACACTGATCCACGAGCAGATTCACGATGTTCACTCGGCGGAGGTCTGAGAGCGACTCATTGAGGCCACACCTACTGTTTGCTGATTGTCAAAGGCAAAATCACGTGTCGAGAAACTTTCCCTTCCCTCGTCTCCACTTGCTTTGGCCACACCAGCTCACCCGCAGAGATAAAATGAACAGAGTATAGATCTACCACTTCCGTTCATGTATGCTATAAAAATGACACCGCCAACCCATCTCATTGCGAGGCAAATCTAAGGCTGGGTTTTTCCGAAAAAATTTGCTGACCTCTCAAGTCCACACTTTGACCTTTGAGGCCGTGCTTACTGAGCCACTGAGTCGCATAAATAAAGCATATTTTGTCGCAATTTTAGGACGGGCGTATTTCAAAGCACTGAATGCAGCAAATTATATACACTCATGGATGAAATTCGAGATGAAAAAATATTAGGCTTTGCCGGGAGTGGTTTATGCTGTGTTTTGACATCCGTAATTGATTGCGACTTCATAATAGGGTAGTTTCCTTCATCCAAGAAAACGAAAGGCATTGATTGCGATTCGTTAACCACCATTAGTGTATTCATAATATACTAATTATTTGGTTTTAGAAATCCCAGTTTAGACGAATGGCAATGGTCAATTTTAACCGCATTTGAAAAAGGCCAGATTGGTGCCCATGCGATGTCACTCCACGTGACGTCACAGGGACCTAGTTTCTATACGAGTAGTCAGGCGTTTTACATCGTCTGAGATTACCAATGCATGCACGGGGCACAGAGCACAGGGAAACATCTCTTAATAATCACTTATTAAAACTGCCTATGGTCGGAAAGTTTCCTTCTTTTGATAAGCTACTAATAATCCCTATTTAAGCCAAGCGCTACCTGCTAGCAGCGTACTCTGCTACCTGCTAGTAGCCTGCATCGCATCGAAGCACATAACATCGCCCCAAGGTCACCTCACACGGCGGCAGCGGGAACCAGAATGACGTCATACGGGCTTTAACCAGCATTCATACTTAGCCGTTGCGTTTTCGCGCGCTTGAAAATTTTCCCTTTTTATTTGATCGCGAAAAATAAATATCGTCATTTAAAAATCTAAAAGCGTGAAATCCGTACTCCGGGAGTAATAATCTTTCGATTTAGGAAATTAAAAAATAATAAGAAAACACCCTATTGCACAATCTCACCCTATTAAATCGCTCACACCTATTTCGAGGGGATCGCGTTGGTTTGATGACTAGAGTGATTTTCAGCGGTTGCTCGATTCCTGCTTGAGACCTCGTGGAGGGCACTTCATGTAAAACAATCCGTCCGTCTGATGGGACGCTAAGCCGTTGTCCCCTTGGCGCCTTTCGCTAAGAGCAGGTTTATCCTTTTACTGCCACCGGGCCGATATATCGGCCCTCGCTGGTTGAGCGAAAACTGCCAGGGGCCGACTTATTTGACATTTTTTCGTAATTGTGGACTTTTTAACGTCTGTTATTTAACCCTTTATAACCCAATGTTGCTTCCAAGCAACATCAAAAACGTTTAAACCTTTAGCTCTATTTAGGAGATATCTTAACCATCTACTATTTTGTAGTGTAAATGTTAATGACGAAATGTTAAACTGCCAGGATAATTTTCATTGAGTTTAAATGTTCAAGTTTTCAAATTGAAAAATCTTCAAATTTGACATCTCCCAGAATCAGCTTTGGGTCAGAGAGGGTTCTGTAAATCCTCATAATCTATGTATTGTTATTATAAATATATCTTAAGTATTGGGAAAAAATCTAGATGCATATTATTAAATTAAATAGCGGAAAAATTTTAAAACCTGAAATGTTGCAAATTCCGGAAAATAGCTTTGGCAGTCTTCGCACATCCCACTTGAAATGGGCTGGCAGTAAAAGGATTAATGCCCACACCGGATAGCCTTCTCTAGCTTTCCGTCGTGGCGCAAATGACAACTTAAGCTATCGGTCACTCCCTCCAAACACCATACAGACATTTTGTATTTATCAACCATTTTCCACTTTTTAGACCGATTCACCCCCATTTAAATTGCCTTTTTACAAAACTATTTTGTCATGGTTACACTGATGTTATTCATTAGTTTGGTAAAAGAAAAAAAACCTATTGTACATGCAAAAAATTCTCTGCCGGTCACGGAGTCCTTACTCCTTAAGGCCGTTTTACACGGTACGCGGAATTGCGCATTCTGACGCACGTGCGAAGGTGCAATCAAAAGTGTGTCGTGTGAAACGGTGAATTTCTAGAACACATGCGAGAATGCGTGGATGCGAGACGGCAAAATAGCCCCTGTTCTAATTTCGTCCGTGCATCCGCGCAATTCCTCGCCATTTTAGAAATTAATGCAGCTCTAACCTGCGCAATTCAGTGCCCCGTGTAAAACGGCCTTTAGATACGGTAGATATCTTCTTTCCCTGTCCGTGAAAATTCCTGCCCCTCAGCCCAAACCGCTTCTTCCCGTCTCTTTAAGGGCTCAATCCCTGGGCGCGGGCAAAAATTCAGCCAAAAGGTCCCGCCCTCATTTTTATTGCACCCTTACCCCTTGCCCTTAAAAAAATCTCCCCCTTCTCAGCCACCCTCAGCTTCTCTTGACACAACCCCAGTCCCACGCACTCAACTTCACCCGCGCCCACCCCGAATACCCCCCGGTGACGTCATTACCGAAAACTTTTTCAAGCAGCCATTTGTAAGCTTATTATCAATGTTCCTTTCCTCCCGTAACTGAGCGGGATATCGGAAAGGGTTCAAGTGAGAGCAAAGGGAGGTCTATATTTAGATGTGGCATAGGGGGGGTGGGGCCCAGAGCGTTTCTGTATACCGATCCGCGGGGATTTAACAGCGTCCCTCAGAATTTCTTCCCCACGCGAGACAGACGCTCCCAGGCCTTAAACTTGAAAAGGGAGGGAATGGGGGGGGGGGAAGGAAGGAGGCAAGATGTATGCAAATTAACGTAATCGCTTACGCAACCCAATAAAAAGTGGAAGAGAAAGTTCAAAATCTCTTTCCTCTAAGTTTTGCTGGTTTTATACCTGTTCTTAATTTTGTTTCGTTTGAAATCCTAGGAGTGTAGCAGGGAGTCCTTTTGGCTCCCCCTGGGGCCCACCGTAAACTCTCTACCCTAGTCAGGCAAGGTTAAAAATTTTCTTTACAAGACTCTCAATGGAACTAGGTAACAAATATTCCGTAAATTTCTTCCTTCAAAGAACAATGATTGTACTATGACTTTTTTGTTTAAGGCACTAAAAGGCAGTTAACTTTTTCATCAATTGCAAGATCATTTTGAAATTTATTAAACATGTAATAAAACTTTTTGATGCTACATTCGAAAGCGAAGCAAAGCCGCTCTATTATTTAATGGTAATCCAGTATTTTGGTGAGAACACACTCTCTTCTTCATATCCCTGAGAAAAATAATAGAATAATATGTATCTATGTAAAAAATCATCTACTATTTTAGCGAAATGGTACTTTGTCGATAATCTGCAAATCTGAAGAAATTAGCTACTTTTCCCTCGTTAGACCCCTTTTAGAATACGCTGCCAGTGTTTGGGACCCTCATGAAAAAGGCTTAATAACATAATTAGAACGCGTGCAAAGAAGAGCTGCCAGGTATGTGAAAGGTCATTACGATAGCCTTGTTAGTGTAACTGACCTCTTAGATAAACTCGGATGGGAATCTATGTCGGACCGTAGATTGAAAAATAGACTAAACCTTTTAGATAAGTTCAGAGGGGTGTCTTGTATAACGAAGTTAACCATATCTTACGGAAGCCAACACACTATGGAAGATCAGATCATATAAATAAAATAAGAGAGATAGATTGTAGAACAGACAGGTTCAGAATGTCTTTTTTTCACGATAAATAAGAGGTTATGACGGCAGCGATAGAACTGATAAATAGATTGCATGACTTGTAGTGTAGCCTACTAACATATGTAAAACTTAAAGCATGTTTCTTAATTTTATTATTATTTCTAACAGCATATGGTAGTATAATTTGTTAGTATGCATAACGTTTTTTGGACCGTGTGGTGTGCATGTGGGAGTCCAATTGCATGCTGCATGCTGGTGATTGATCACCCCCTGCCAAACACCCTAGAGGTGGCTCGCAGGGTATTATGTAGATGTAGATGTTATATACTACAGTAAAATAACTAATATCTTTAATTTCTTTCCCGCCGAGATAGAAGACCTCACACGTAGAGGGAGAGTGGCAAGGTGAATGAAAATTGATGTAATCGCTTACCATACCCGGTTGAAAGTGGGGGAGGAATTTGAAATATCCATTAAGTTACCCTCGTTCTACTCGCGACTCCAGCCCGGAAGACGCCCGCTACCGGCGAAAAATGTAAGCAGCGCGATGGTGAAGGGGCGGAGAACGATTCACGAGTGATTCATATGCCGATTACAGGCTGCGTTGTGCCAAAGTAATCCCTGACGCCTGTTGGCTTCTAGCCTGACATTCATCCCTCTTCAATAGATCTTTCGCTTACCTCGCATTTCCGTGATTCTCTAAAACTTTATTATTTATGTAACTCTTAACTGCAACGTAACTGAATTTTCTTTTCTCGCGGCTCAGCCTCTCACGTATTCAAACTTCACCTGAAGTAATTTCCATAAGAACGTCTCGGGTATTAACTTTAATAACTTAATAAGACTCGAGTATAAAATTTAATCGCCTTCGTTCCTTATTCTTTCATCGTATACTTTCCTTTCCCTTACAACATTACGATAGATTTCAAATATTAAATAAATAACGAACCAACGGAATAGAGGAATTTGCACCAATGTAATGGAGTGTGGTTCAAAAAACAATTTATATGGAATGAAAAAGTGCAAAATATACGGAAAATCCATTATACTGTGAAGTGAAAATACGATACTTACGCACTCGATAGATAACAAGGAAAAGAATAACAGATACTGGATCAAAATTTCCATATAAAGCTCTTTGCGATCAAATCTAGTGACATACTTGATCACCAATGTGTCGGCCATCGTGTAAAATTACGTCGCCGACGCTAGTGCCGCTAGTGGTGATTTCAGTCGCCAACACTCTTCTGTGTTTTGGAATCCTAGGTGTATAGCAAAGCTCTTAGTCTTATTTTGGGGCCCAGTGGAAACTTCGTTCCTAGTCAAGAATGGGTTAAAAGTCGACGCATCGACTATTTCTTTCTCTACAATGCGTTAATTTCGTCGTTCAGCTACAATGATACCTTAGTTTTTCCGATATTGCTGAGCAAGCCATACAAAACGGAGACTTGACGCATTCAAGGCTACGCGGAGAGGAAATCTTTTTCACTACTAGCAAAATGTTTCCATTTTATCTATCAGCAGAGATATATTTACTTTGTAGACTTACATGTTTTACGGAGAAATGCAAGATTGGCCGCATTTGTATACTTGAGTCATTGACTATTTTTTCCATAGTCATAATAAAAACATACCACACTGGTTTGATGAACATGTTGGAAGCTAATAGTGGAATGTGCTGTTATGTGAAAAAAATGCTAAATTAAACGCAGAACTGAGACGGAAATGTCAAAAAATCAAACCTGACTTAAAATAAAATTTAAAAAACTTTTAAAACTCTTTCATGATAATTGTAAAGGTTGATTGGTCGATAAGAGCTGAATAAAAAACAGGCATTAAAACCATATTTTTATTCAAAACATTTCTTCGTAAAGCTAATTATTTCTTGCCAAAACGATTATGGGAACTTCCAGAATCACTGAAATGAAAAACGATAGCTAATTTTTCAAATTCAACCAAGGTTATCTAAATACCTTGGAAAAACCGCCAATTCGCTTCCTTTTCAGAAAGTGGGTTGAAAAAGTATCACGATACCACAATCACCAATAGTGCCGAATTACTTATATCTAAGCATAAATAATTAATGGCATTAATATTCGATATACTATTTGGAATAGGAATATTTATTCCAGAAATAATACAATACCAAAGAGAGCTCCGAAAATCAGTGAAAACAGCCACGAGCGAGCAGAGAATACTACTCAGACAAACCACGGATTATGCAGGGAGCCATCTAGAATGGATGAAGTATGTTTTAGACTTTCACTGCTACAAAAATTGAGAACAGATATTTTTTCAGAGTGACACAACGGACATAATTATAAAACCGCAATATATTTCCCAGCCTGTAGGAATGATGAACCGTAACTATTATCGTAGCATTCCCAGTTCATGCAAGTCGCATCAGGTTAACAGATTGCGTAATAATAACATGGCCCGCTATTTTCCCACAACGTACAGTGGAATAAAATCGAAAAAAGCTGGCCAAAATGATTTTCTTTACTTTTAAATTTAGAAAAAAGATAATATTTACAAATTACTAAATAATTAGTGACAAAAATTCTGAGCAAATTTATTTCTAAGTATTTTTTTAAAGAAGGATACGTCTGTCAATTTAGTTTAAAAATGTTTTTCCCATTTTTTGAAAAAATCGACTGAAGTTTTTTGTTACTGTTGCCTTATGTACCATTACTGAGGGAGCCAACTTCTGATGAGGACAGTGACGGCTGGGAATCCGAAGAAAACTGGTAGTGGTCAGGTAAATTTATTCTTTAAGTTTTCTTATGTTTTACACATTTATGTTAGTTTATTATGGTTAATAAATAATTTTACGTGGCATGATTTCGATTGCGTTTTTTAAATATAAATTGTTCACTAGGTATTTCATACGTGTGTTCTATCAGAAAAAAATGTCGACACAAAGTTCAACAGTTAATTGAATATATCATCACTAATGTTTAAAAGATTATTTCATTTGAAATTTTTTTTTAATAATTAATTTAATGTTAAACTCCTTATTTTTTTATCACTAATTATTATTTTCAATGAAATGTGCCATCTCTACAGAAGTGGTCCGAATAGTCAATTTTTGGTTTTTTGCAGTCTCCACGAATTTGTTTTTAAAAAACTCCCGTGAACAAGTTTTCGGCAAAATGTCATTCGATTCATGTAATATAGCCTAAAAATTGTTGGAAAGATTTCATCGAGTTACTTATAAAAATATGGAAGATATGGTTTTTGGCCAGCTTTTTTCGATTTCAGACCACAGTACAACGTCGGCTTACGGTATATCATGTGGCTGAATACAATATAAATAAGCAATTACTCCCAGGAAAGCTGAATGATTCAATCAGATTATAACTTCAAATTTTGCTGTACTTTATGCGGGCATTAAAGAAATACATGCAGGAGAAAAGAAGGGAAATCCAGTTTACAAAAAACCGATAACCAATAAAAACGATAGAACAAATAGGAAAACAGGTACATGTTTATAGGAATTTGTTCCTCCTAAAACCAATGGAGAGCAAAATAAAAATGAAATTACAAGCACAACATTCCAAACGCACTCATTTAGTTTCCAGATTTAGAAATATATCTCTCGACCTTTGCTGAAGGTCCAAAGCTTATTGCTTTTCTGAAAAAAGTCTACATATTTAAAAAATCAAAAACGTCTCCGCTTAACAATTAATTCTACATTGAAATAAGTACCATATCATATAATTTGGATAGGCCTCGTTTTTCAATGGATACAGAGAATACAAACGCAGAGAATCCACCACCAAAATTAACGAGTCACTTTTTTTAGCTCACTTTGTTCTTAAGTGAATGATACTGCTTCTGATCGATTATATGGTTCATAACTAAAGTGGTAAGAAAAAAGGAAGTTTCGGAAATTCTGCTCTATAAATGAGTAATCGGCATCTCCGATTGATAGCTTGACAAACAATCGCTCCGAAAACCTCCGTCCGGAGCCCAACTCTCTTTGGAAGACGCTTGGGAGAACTCCATTGAAGACAACTTGAAGAGGTAATCGGCCGTAAATTAATTTCATCTGGAAGATAAAGCTGTCGAATTCATAAATAAAGTAACAATATTTATTCTCCAACTGGTTTAACAGCTGGTGTCCTTAAATCCTCACCAAGCTCATGTAGAGATGGATTGCGAGGTTTTATGTAGGTCATTTTATTCAATAAAAGCATTAGCATTATTATATTTTGTATTCTATAGGTTTCATTCACCGGTTTATTTCTATTTACTTTTCTCGTGAGCAAAGTAACCCTGACACCCTTTTTTCAAATGAAAGAGTTGAGTATTGGTTCCATTGGAGAGGAAAACTCGGAATGGTGTAAGTCGAGCCCAATTACGGGAAGGGAAAAAGGAAGAACCAATTGAATAGATGCTCCGTAGAATGGGTGTTTGGGGGATAAAGGATAACTCGTTCCTTTGAAGCTAAAAGGGCCAGGGATGTTGAAGAGGTAGGATGCGGACGGCAAGTATGGATGAAAACGGAAAGAAGATAGCTTTGAGGAAAGGTAAGGAAGATTTATATGGTTATTTATTTTTTTACCTTTCGGAATAGAGCTGGATAATACAGGGGAGATATTTCCCGCTATAGAGAAGAAATTCTCTTAAAAGCGAAGGTGGATGGCAAGCGGGGCCACAATATATACCCGAAATAACTTTAGCCTACGCATGTCAATATTCTAGTGCCGTTAATAGGATTTGTTACATTTATGGAGGATCACCACCTCAGCGTAAAGTATCTCTGTACACCAACACGATATCCAATAAGGTTCTTTACTCTCAACTCTATTCCACTATATTACATTGCATCAAATTTTTCGATATATTGTAGAGTAGGAACAATTTTTTGATTATCACGGGACATTTTCAGCGTTGAGCTTGAGGCAAAATAAACATAAAACCTACCTTATTTCCACATTTTGCACTTTCATTGCGGACAGTATTTGCCCCAAAAATAAATATATATAAAGTAATAGTTGCAAATTTTGGATTCCCATGGTTTGAACAGCGTGAACTACTTCACATATGAATGAAAAGCCAGATTATTTTAAAATTAATGTGATGGTCTGGGAAATTCATAAATATAAAATTTTTAAGGCTTAGCTAAAGCGCAGAAATGCTTTTTAGTTGGATGAAGAGTTAAAGGGACGAATAGGATAAACTACATTAATGGAAAAAGTAACATTTAATGTATATTGCAGACAATATAGCAGATCTTTTTATTTGTATGAAAACGGAAAATTGTAGACGTCTCACGCGATTTATTTATACCGATGCTTTGGCTTTCAGGAAAAGACTCTAAAATTTTCTTCAGACCTGATAATTTTGAAAAAGTTTTCGTTCTGTGAACTACACAGCTGACATTGAATGTTCATTTTGCACTGCAATATAATATTTTGCCATAAACACCAGAAAAAAGAGGCATTATGAAACATCATTTGGTGCCAGTGGGAGAGCATTGAAAACAACTGATTTCTACCGAAAACAGAACTTTTTACAGTACCAGAGGCTAGGCGAGATTGGATAGACTAAAACTATGAAGAAAAAAACTTTTGATATGGACGACAGGCAAAATAGCAAAATTATTGCAACACACCTAAGGTTTGTGTCAACAAAAGCCTAAATTTCCCAAGACTTGTTACACGGTCTATTCAAATGAACAATATTGTAACTTAATAATTAACCAGTCATGGAAATAACATAGACATTTCCCTCCGGCAAGTATACTTTTCTTGATCATTTTTAGATTTTAACGTTTGCCAAAAAGCTTCATCTCAATTTTTAGGTAAACTCACTGTGATAACACCACGTAGAAAATAATACAGTCCACATGCAACATACCAGAATTCTCAGTTTCGCGGCGAAAAAGCGTTCATTCACATGGTAAGAGTACACTCTATAAAAAGTTTTTGAATGAGAATGGAAAAGAATGGGTGTCTCACATGTTTCTTATGATGCACAGCCAGGAAGAGAAACGGCAAATTTTCTCTAGTCCCACACAGGCTTGCTACATAAGTTTGAACACACCATTATTTTATTCGCGATATACCTGATATTGAAAACAAAAATTTTGAACCGGAATCGAATATTTTTGCTATAGACGGCGGAAAATACAAGGAAGATCAAGCATCAGCCGGCGGAAGAGCGTTACGAACGAATGATTTTTCCCTGAGACTGCTCCCCGCGTCAGACCTTTTCGCAATAGCAGAGGAGATCAGTTGAGGTTGTACGTGACTTAAATGGAAAGAGTCCGTTTACTCATGCAAGTACCCCACCCGCGCTGCGTGAGATGCCAAGTGGCGAGTTGATCGATCTGAGAAATGGGTGAGTTTCGAACATAAAATACCACCAGGAGATTCTAACAAAAAACGATCGTAAATCGCCTATACTGAGGTATATTTAACGAACTCAAAAATGGTGTCATATCATATATATATATATGAAACCAACGTACAAGCGTAAAAAATGAGTTGACTTCGTAAACTACCTACCATCCCTGATAAATAAATTTGTAAAGATGCTAAATTATGATGAGATCTATCGGGGGATAATGATTAACTTGCATCATACGCTGAAATGATAAAAAAAATTGATTCAAAAACTGGTTTGCATGTTAAAATTTGCTCTATAATATAGATATTCAGGCAAAATTACATAAAACACGGTCAAATTGGTACTTAAATATAATACACGAATATTGAATGATGTGCAAGTAAGCGATTTTAAGCATCTAAAATATACCTACTAATTGATTTGATGCTAAGAAGCTAGAAAATCCCTTTCTTGGAGTGAAATAAGTGTATTAATAATAAAAGAAGAAAAAAGTCAGGAGGTATCTACCTCAATAATTATGTCACCCCGGATCTTGGTTTCATTACATAATGTATAATTATAAATTACCTCAATGCATTCCATCCACTAATCTTAATTTGGATAGGGCATTTCCTCCTGGAGTTTGACTCCAGATACGGTAGTCCAGTCATGTTCGTGTCCACCCTCTTCGGCTCTTGATGCCGAGAAGGCTAAGGATGCAGGTTGCATCGTGTGCCAACCTTCCAAATTTTCACCGACCCGGCCCATGAGTTAATTGGGTCTCGTGAGTCTCTACACATTAAAGAAATCGATAGAACATTCGGACACTACCAAAAAGGACTTGATGGAGCACAGTACCTCACTGAAATGTTTTCTATATTATTCGTGCACTGAGATTTCGGTAAAAACGGATAGCGATATCTGCGGAGAAAAAATGAATTTTCGCCGTTCGAAAATTTATAGTGACAGCAGTGGCTATTATGCATTAAAGTGGATAAGTTTACGCAATATTACTGCCATGCTATGAATATGAAAAATATTACTCTGGAGATATTCGATCCACTGAATTCGTCATTCCAACGAAGAATACCCGGTGCTTTACCACTTGTCCAACTGACTCATTGATTTCAAAGGGGTTTCATTAAGAGTAATTCTCTTAAGTCATGTAAGGGAAATAACCAGTCTTCTAGTGTCACTAAATCAAACTGAATTTTAACTCGCAGTGGCATTATTTTCTGTGATTTTGCGGCGGATATTTTATATACATGTTAAGTCCCTACATCACACCGAAAAATTTAAAATTGATCGAAAAAAATATACTTCACGGATCGGCCAATTTACGAAAGTAAGTAAACTGAAATTCTGCAGGTGGATTTATTATCTAGCATGAGCTGAAAAATTTATGTGGAATTAAACATTACACATGTCCAGCTTACATTTCCCTTTGATGATGTTGCAATAAAAGTATTGCGGGAGGTGGGAATGTTGTACAAATTTCCCTCCCATTGGTACAATAGGAAATTTCGAAACTCAATTTTCAAACTGCGGCGAAAGTGGCGCCGCTTCATTCGTTGCATAATACTTTTGAATCCGACTGTACATTTATGAGGTAATGAGGAATGTGAACGTTAGAGTTCCAAATCGTCAAATTCGTTGCTTAATTCACATCTCGTACCGTACTCAAATCATGAGTTGCTTTGGTGGATAGTCCATTGCTGTTACAAAGTGTGTTATTAGACGCAGTATCCGCCATAACACTGTTAGACTGCCAATCGGACGGCCCGCGTTCGATTCCCGGCGACGGCCTTTTCAGAGGAAATGCAGAATGTTCCAGGAAGTTCTGGCGCGGCGTTCGAGATAGTTCTCCGTCACTATATAAACAAGCCATCTCGGCCAACAATAGGGTAGTTTACTTCATCAAAGAAAACGGAAGGCATTGATTGCGATTCGTTACCCACCATTAGTGTATTCACAATTCACAAATTATTTGGTTTTAGAAATCCCAGTTTAGACAAATGGCAATGGTCAATTTTAACCGCATTTGAAAAAGGCCAGATTGGTGCCCATGCGATGCCACTCCACGTGACGTCACAGGGACCTAGTTTCTATACAAGTGGATAGGAGTTTTACATCGTCTGAGGTTACCAATGCATGCATGACGCACACAGCTCAGGGAAACATCTCTTAATAATCACCTATTAATTAAAACTGCCTATGGTCGGAAAGTTTCCTTCTTTTAATAGGGTATTAATAATCCTTATTTAAACCAAGCGCTATCTGCTAGCAGGGTACTCTGCTACCTGCTAGCAACCTACATCGCAGCGGCGCACATTTCCTCGTCCCAAGGTCACCTCACACGGCGATAGCGGGAACCAGAATGACGTCACACGGGATTTTCCCAGCATTCATAATTATCCGTCGCGTTTTCGCGCGCTTGGAAATTTTCACTTTTCGTTTAATCGCAAAAAATAGATACCATCTAAAAGCGTGAAATTCGAACTCCAGGAGTAATAATCTTTCGATTTAGGCAATTAAAAAATAATAGGAAACCACCCTATTAGTCAGTCTGTACTTGGAAGAGGTAATAAACGCTCCACTGCAGAAACGACACGAGTGTGATGTTCAGCGTAGCATTCGCTACAGCCTTAATCAACTCGGGATTTTAGCGAAATAAAACAAGAAACTGTCAATTTTCCTCAAAAAATGGTTGAATTTCTTACGGATTCGATGAAATTCTATGAAACGAAAAGTATAAAAGCAATCTACGATGACACGAGCTGTTACATAAACGATAGTAATTATTGTTTGGTGTAAATATCCGGCTTTTTTTATATTGTTCATTTATTGGCAGAATTAAGCATTAATGGAGGTAATTGCTCAACTATACTGAGACCAACTGAGACCATATCATATGATCATCCGTCAATGAATCAACTTAGATACTTTCCTTTAAAGAATCATTCGCAATAAATAATGTTTAACGGTGTAATATAGAAAGCAGCTGATCCAATAATCTAGCAAGAAGGAAAGGGGAAGCAATTCACACTCCTTATATCCGGTTCAGTCGATATCGCGGAGTAAAAGGGAAACCATATGAACGGCCTATAATGTGCCCCCGTAGCGCGACAAGAGCTAAAGGAAAAAAATATACCTGTCGCGAGAGAGAATAAAATCCTGCGATATTGCGAATCCTCTCATAAGCGCCGTAATGTGATAACGGAAAGCGAGGTCCACGTACACGTCTTTGGAAACGAGAGGGGAAATAGATTTATACAGAATAAAAAAAAAGATTAAAAACATTATTTTTACAAAAAAATATAAAATGCACTACAAAGTTTAAATTAATCTTATCACCGCTAGAAATCAAGCGTTGATGCCGATTCTGTTTAGGCAATATGAAAGAGAGCGTAGAAGAGTCTATAAGTGAGTAAGGATTGGCAACCAAGATTTGCTCTCCGAGTGATTTAAAGCCTTTTTTTTACCTTTTTGGGCACTTCACTCCGTTTTTGGGAAATGCGCGTTTTCAAATATTTTTTAATTATTTATTTATTTTCGACTTATAAGTGGATAATCGATTAAACCGCAGCTGGTGAATAAAGTGTCTAGCAGGTTAAGATGGTGAAAAATAAAAAATATACACTTAAATTGCATCCAAAATTATGTGTTTCCCCGAAGTGTCAGGCCTTAACAATGGATAATAACCCCCCAAAAAATTGAAGCACGGCTTCTGTCATACTCGCGCAGTAATTAGGAAATGAAAGCTTAACAGAATGTTTTTAAACAATAATTACGATTAATCTAACAATAAGTGTGATAGGCATTATTAATGTTAATGTTTATTCTTAACCAATAATATTAGGAACTGATCAACAATAGTTGCTCTCAACAATCAAACCAAATATACTCCTGGAATACATAGGTGCAAATGGCGCAAAGCAGTTATTCGTGTCTTTGACAGTGTTACACCAATTTTAAAAATCTGTAAAAATAGGAATATATTTTATAACAGGCGTAACAACATATATTTTTTCGGCCTGTCTATTGTTTCCCAATTTTTTAATTTAATTTTGAAAATTTCAAACTTATGTAAAAGTTTAGTTTTCGGTCAAAAATAAAAAAAATCAGAATGGTAGAACATAATTGTATTTAAATTTTTAAATCAAGATAACGATTTTACAAAAATAAAAACTGGAGATATGGTTAAAAAACGAAAAATCGTGTTTCAATTTTTTCTGGGGTTATTTTCGATTGTTATGGTCTGAAACTTTTGGGAAACACATAATGTTGGATGCACTTTAAGTATATATTTTTTATTTTCCAAAATATCTGGGGGCACTTTTCACCGTCTTAACCTGGTACTCCCTTTCTGTCGAACATTTATAGCTAATTTTAAAGATAAAACTTTTTAAATTTCACTTGCGGTTTTGCTAACGACCAGTTATGCCGCTGTTCCACATCGTCAAGTTCAAATACAGGGAGAGTACGGCCTTGTATACATAGAGTCAGTAGGGGAAGTCGCTAATACCGACTCAATGTATATAAAGCCTTACTCTCCCCGTATTTGAAACTGAAGTATTGAAACTGGCCCTTAGTAAAACCACATGTGAAATTTATAAAGTTTTTTTATATTTAAACTGAAGAAATTACACCAAGTCACGCCTCAAACCATTAATTTTATTTATACCTATGGCCATCTATATATATAATTCAAAAATTTATTTCCATTTGAAAATTTAGTTAATTAATTTGAACACGATGGAACAAAATTTCAAATATCTGATCATTGAACACCGTATTGTCATCAGAACGTGCAAGCGTGCAAAATTTCGATTCGATCGACAGTCAGATGTGGGTACCAAAAGTAAATTTGAAGATTCCATCGAAGAAACAGACAAAGAAACGAAGCAAGTAAAGAAAAAGCTTTAAAAAAAATAAGTCACTAGATGACGGGGAGAAGATGCAATGTTCGGCTAAGGAAGTACGCCGCTTATCTCGGGAAAAAGGATTTTCAGATTATTGAAATAGCAGGAAATTTTTCTTGGGTTCTTGGAGTGCATATTAGCGCCCCCACCCCTCAAATACAAAACAGTCTTACATAAATATATGTCTGAGAGAATAATAACGGAACATGCTTCCTTATGAATTCAAAACAAATAAAATATTTAAAAAAAATTCAGACTACTTTTCTTTAGTTCGACTTGCCATTAGAGATTATAATTAATCAATGAAAATATCGGGATGAGATCATCAGTTTGAATGGTAAAATTAATATTTATGCCTAAGATTTCTCTTATGAAAAATTCTAAGGTAATTATCCCTCTGAAAACGATATATCGATTTTTTTTTAGATTAACTTTTGAGATGCGGGTATAGTGCCCTCATATGATTCTCTCCATGTAGCACTGAATATGGAATCCGAAAGTTTATTAAAAAGTCAAAGAATGACTTTTTAATCACCGAAACTGATAACCTAAAGTCGAAATTTTTAATGAATAAATAAATCAAGAGATCGAGAAGAAAGACAATGTGTATTATAAAATGTAATTTCTTATCATTTGATGTAGTTTGGTTTTATGAGGAGGTATTGGTCAAACTTGTAGAATATGCGTGTAAAATATTGAAGCTTATTACCTTAAAGAAACAAAATCTATCTCAATCGATACGAAAGCTTCCGTGGTAATTTAATAAATAAATGCTTTCTGGGTTGGGGTTAATCCAAGGATTCATTCTGATGAATGAATGAACCAATTACACCAAAAAGAACCGACACGGCTCCAGCCCGGAAAACATTCATCTCCCATGACCATTCTCTTGTAAGTTTAAAATATAAAAGTGCTTAAATTACAAGGCATAGTCTCCAAGCTTCCATATTTCATGAGATATTGTTCTTTTGAACGTTAAGGGAAGATATTTAATCGAAAGAGAGAATCGCTCACAAGAGTGAAAGCTAAAACGAACCTCACGAGGGCCACGAGGGATTTTCGTGAAACAATAAAAGCATAACAATTTTTAACTTGAATAGTTTATCTGTACCTACTATGCACAAGTTTCACATATTTTTGAGAATATTTTAATAATTTTATGTCTCAAAATGCGGACCCTTTTCCGCTAAAAGTGTATTGAAGTAGACTATATAATCATTAATTGGAGAAAAGATAACTGATATACATCGTCAGAATACTTATTAGACGAATCCGAGACGGATTGGAAAAAAGAAACTTACGGATACCTTTATTTTTGAATCTCTAGAGCGGTCCAGATTAGAAAACGTATAACGGTAACCCCAATGAGGTACAATCAAAATTTGGTGTCTATGAAATAGCATACGAAAGTTGTGAATCTGAGTATGTGAGTTAAACCCGAAAGGAATTTCAAGAAACGGACTAAGGAACACAAAAATGCTTTCAGAACAAAGGCAAAAAAATAACTATGCGAGACACCTAATAGAAATACACCAAATTCTCACCTTAATCGGTATAGCTCAAACGAATACGGTTGGGTAAAGGATACAGGAAAGGAATATAGTAAGATAAATATCTATCCATCAAAGCAAAGAAGATGTTGTGCCTAAAACTTTTTCGGTGATAACGAGTTGTAATATTATTTATCACATTAGCAATGACAAAAAATACTAAAAAGCAAGGAAAACATAGGCTCATATTTTGGCTTTGTTTTTTATTTAAACCGTGTAACAGCATTTAAAAAATTCCAAGACGAGTTCGCGTCTCACATTCTGTAGCTAAAATTTCATAAGCATTGCATAAGTACTGCATTTACGCAGAGATAAAAAGACAGTATTACCTTCAACAGTATGCTATCTTAAACTACTACTTTCAGCAAGTTAAAAAAAGAGAAAGTATAGGACAAAAGAGTAGGTAATTCTTTCTCTCCTGCACCAATCCTATAGACGACTATGTCTCGTAATACCTGGATGGATCGATTATTTTCTGATGGCAAACTAAATATGGTATATAATATTTTACAGTTTCCCGGCGAACAATATGTATAAAATCTTCTCGGGATACTGCGCGGGTAAGATTGTGTAAGAGCACCGACGTTTCGGATACCGACTCGTTACCCATTCTTACAGCTACTGATAGAATATTTGAAGTGACCGTTGAAGCTCAGCATTAGGAGTGGCCGGATTGGTCGAGTCCCGATTGTTGTCGCGGAGGACCGTGGACCAGCGTAGACTTAGCTCTGGCAAGCATAACTCTTTTAAGAGTTCTATTCCAAGAGCTGCCGATCGAATATCCGGTGTCTCCGTTTACATTTTTATTCTCAAGTCTTATTTCAATAGCCTCTTTAGCTAAACGATCCCAGAATTGATTTGATTCCCATAAAACTCTGGTGTCATTCCACCTTATTTTATGGTCCTCATCCAGGCTATGCTCGACTATGGCTGATTTTTCCGGTTGACCAAGTCGGAAATGCCTTTGGTGTTCTTTGAGACGAGTAGACACTGTTCACCCAGTCTCCCCCACATAGACATCACCACACTCATAAGGGATTTTATAAACTCCAGGAGTCGGATCTATTACACTAACGAGGCGGTCTCTTAAACTTGGCATAGGTCGATGGATGGTTTCGATGTTATACCTCCTCAAAACCCTAGAAATTTTGCCCGCGCGGTATCCCGAGAAGAGTTTATACATAAATATGGCATGCAAAACAGATTCTAGAATGACTACGAAAAGCTATATCCTCATAGATTTTAGAGACGTTTTACCGTACAGGTAGTGAACTGCTTTAAACTACGGCCTTTGTGTATCATAAAAAACTTATTGGGGAAAACATACTTTGGGATATGGAAGATCCAGTTGGAAAGGATGAGGTGGTGGAAAGGATACAGAGAGAGTAAAATGAAAAATATTCACATCCCTCAGGGTTTGGTGGCGTTTGATGCGTAAAAACTTTTTGAAGATTACGTAGCATCAAAGGGGAAAAAGAAGAAGTGATGGAACAGTGTGTGGGTGAGGTTGATAGGGGAGAAAGTACAGAAAAGACGAGAAAAAGGAAATCCAGACAGATATAGAAAGGGAAAAAAATGCGGAGAACAGTGGGTAGATGTGAAAGAAATACAGGCTGGATAAACGAGAACGCGGCCTTGAAGACGGGAGATAATGTGGGCTGAAAGAAAACAGCGCGGGATTGTTTACGAAATGGAAATATATTTTAAGAAACGCCAAAGGGCAAAGAAATAGAAGGAAAAAGAAAGAGATGTGAAGAATTGAAAAAGGGAGCTATGTCCCGGCGGGATTATGGGCATAATGAAAGAAAACTCATCCAAAAATAGGAAAGAAGCACCATTAAGTCCATTTAAGTGGTTTTTAACAATGCACGCGTCAAATGACCGTGGGAAGATTTGGAAGGGATACAATGAGATATGGACGTTTTTGCGAAAATACACTTATTTAAAGTTCCTTTGACGTTTTTATCAACTGACGAAAATTTTTGAAGGAAATGGCTAGTATCACGGTACGGCTTAGGTTCATGAATGTGGGAAAATGCGGGTCTTGAAATTATATCACATTAAAATATATCTACAGTGATTTGCAAATATTTCTTTGTGTTATCGTGACCATGCCACACTTCCAAAAGTAACCGCCGGCCTCATTAATTCTGTTAGGGTATGGACCTCAATTTATGTATACAGAAGCCCAAAGATCAACCACATATAGTCACCCCATCAAATATAATCGAATAATTTGTGTTGTAGCGGAAATAGAATGGTTTTCTTTATTATTTTAAATTCCATGCATGTGGATTTTAACCTAAAATTGAAATCCAGTGTTGATTCACGGAGAATGAAGTCTTTTTGTCCATTCATGTTGCTAAAATAACTTATCTTAGACAGAGAAAAATAATTATTATTTTCTTACTGAAACGTGAGCATTGAGGAATGTTTTTAAAGTTAATTACGATAAGTTTAGGGGATGAAAATTTTAAATAAAATTGAAACCATCTAGGTCCACTTCCTAGACTGAGGGAATCTGAGGGAAGGAAATGGCAGTGAAGGTTAGATTTTTCCTGAAAAGCTTTCGCTATGCGGGGCTAACCTCGCATCTTTCGACTCAAGAGATTATAAAAAGGTTATCCGCTTCATCAGAGACATACAATTTAAGACAAAATTTCACAAGAAGAATATTATCTTATCTTAGAAAGAAGCTTATCAATCCAACTGCCAGAGAAAGTAATATGTAAAGAAGAAATGCAGACAGGGGAGAGGAGGGAGCCATACCTTTCCCAGTTCTTTGTTTCATTCCAGCATATTTTGCATATTTGTTCGGGCTATAGTGCGTCAGTATGTCCAATGAAACGTCATTTTAAATCTAGCATCGCATGTAAATGCAAAGGTTTACTCATTTCGATATCGATCTAACACCAGAGAAAAAGAACTTTTGTAGAATATCAAGATATCCCGACATATTCACAGCAGAAAATTCTCTCGCGTTTCCCGGAAAGGGTCTATCCGGTTAAGATGGTGAAATTGCCCCCAATTAGGATGGGATGAGCAGGTGTAAAGTATGCAGAGAGAGTAAAATGAAAGATATTTACATCCCTTCCTGGTTCGCAATTTATTTTACATCGAAATATTTAGCATTATTTAGGATTATTTAACAGAATTTTTATAATTTAATAGAATTTATTCTTAAATTTATTTTGAGTAAAAAATATATTCTAAAATTATCTTCCAACATCTTGCACAAATACAAACACTTATTAACTTTATGCGGAAAACAAACACCTTCAAAAGAAGCGAGAAAAATTGTATGATGTTGAAGAGGAAGGATATTTGTGTGGTTACCGATCCTCTTGTTCCATTTAAAACTCAAAATTGTCTTGATCCTCTCGATCCACTTGTCCAATTCTTATCAAAATATTTAAGAATAAGATTACTTTTAAATAAATACTTTAGAATTTTTCTCAACGACGCCTTTTCCTCACCTAAGTGTGAAATAAATTTATTTCAGCCTGAGTACAAATATTTAATTCATATTTCACAATTTGTGCCTTATCTAAAGAATAATTTAATAATGTAATAAATTTACTTTCGTGTGCCCTTTTGCCTAATATTAGATACCCCGTTACGCTAGTATATCTTTCGCTCAAACAATGCATTGAATTAATTAATAAATGGGTTGATTTTAATAAAATGTTACAACCACTAACTGGACAATATCTTGGGACAGATTCAATTAAAGTAACAGCTGGCGTCTAAAATATTTGTAAAAAATCCGACCTTGAAAAGCAAAACTTTTTTTAGAATGACTCATACAAAAAAATGGGAATGAGCAAAGTAGAGGAAGTGAATGCACAAGAAAAAATCTTGCGAAACCTGATAGTCCTTATCGCTCTCCTCTTGGAAAGGGACGCTTGCCTGGAGACAAAATATAATTTTATACTCCACCATAACCGTGAGGCACGGTGAAAGGGTGCCTATATTTATACGTGAAAAAATGAAGGAACTCGTCCTTAAAATAATGGATGGAAAGTAGTTTTGAGGGCTGAAAAAATAGAATAGAAAGTCTGGAGAGAAAGGGAGTTGTGACGTCTCAAGTATAAAGAGACACTCTTTAGATAACATAAATCTATGAATATTATCTATATTTCAGAGATAATAAAAATGGAATTTTTGAAAAGTACACCTTTTAAGCCATCATTACTGGCAGTAAATAGACTATTCTATTCTTAACACGCAGACACGCAGTTTATCAATAATTTATGCCATTTTTAGAATACGCTTTTATGAAACTCAAATTGACGAGGAAATCCAAGGTTAATATAAATTTATAAATAAAATAAAAGTTAAAGAAGATTAATTGTATTATTCTCAGAGGAAAACATTAATTTACATGTACTTTTACGCAAAACTTGTTCCTCTTGAACGGTCTGCATAAACGGAGGAGCAATATTCCATAATATGGTATTTTTTCTTTTTCATTAACATATAAGTCAATTTAAACACGGAATAGTAATAGTAACGATCGAAATTCTGATTAGTATGAAAAAAAATTAAAATGCGAAAGGAATTAAAATGTGAAAACGAAAGTAAAAGCCTGTGAGTGAAATGAACTAATCAGTTATTCATATGAAGATACATAATAATACTTTCCTCCGGTAACAGAGAAAAGAAATTATTCTTTCGATTTCGTGAGAATGTGTGATAATTAAAATCTGTGTTTGTTAAATTATGGCCTAAGACATAGGCTTAGTTGTAAATAAATTTTCCAAACTAAATTTATCATTGAAATTTATAAAAATCCTTCCGTCACAAAAATTACGATACGCCCGAGAAAGATTTTCGGAAATGATTAATTCATCAGCAATAATCGAGATCAAATTTATTTAGATTTATTGAAATTCATTTCATGATTCCTGCTTCGCAATTCATTTTACATCGAAATATTTAGCATTATTTAGTATTCTTTAATAGAATTTTTATAAATTTATTTTTATTAATAAAAATATAAATAAATTGACAGGTAAGGAAAGAAAGGGATAGTAACATATAATAGAAAAAGGACGAGGACAACGGTGCTGTGGTAGATGTATAAAAGCCAGAAATCAGAGGGTAAAAATGCGGCCTGACTGGGACTCAAACCCAGAACCTCCTGGGTACCGGCCAGGTGCTCTACCAGTTGCGCTACCAGGACGCTTAGATTTACCATGAATTCGGCGGGGATTTATGCACAGGACACTCCCTTTGCTTTGGCCCAAAAGATTAGCCAATAGATGGCACTGGGGCAGCTCACCACTCACCTACAGAAGGATTGGACGAGGACACAAGGATGAAAGGAAAGATACACACTCACACGACAGCAGGAAAGAGACAGGAACATGCGTTTCGGGGCACGCTGAACCCAAGTGAAAATATATTCTAAAATTATCTTCCAACCGCTTCCACAAATACAAATACTTATTGAATTTATCCGGAAAACAAAAGCTTCGATTTGTAGTTGCGGTTGGTATATTTTTCTATTTAAAAATACATATTCCCTAATTGCATCGGCAAATAACAAACTTTAATTTTTCTCTTAGCAAACCTGGTCAAATTGCAGCCATTTTAATAGTAAGATGCACGCATGATTGCGTCAGGGACTTACATTCGTGAATGGCACCGAGGAGAAACAGCAGCTTTTACAGTATCAAAAGGCTGCCACATTCTTCCTTGTTTCTGTTAGATCACGGCAGCAGTTTCCGCGTTATTCAGCCTTGGTGTTAGCCTGAAGTGTGCATACTGCACATTTTTTTCTGCAGAAGAAGATAAATTTATTAACTTACAATAAAGCTGGATTCCCGGAAGTATACCTCACTTTTAGCTCAGAACTTACAAAGGATAGGTATAAGTAACGTTTTTGTAACTTATTGTTAGTAAAAGGTCATTATTATCCTTAAAGGTAAAATGGAGCGTATGCTTAAAAACCAGAATAACTAGCAACCGCCCGGCATTTTATCCGATCAAACTTATTTACTAGCATGCACATAGAAACTTATATTAAGCCGATGTCCCACGGTCAAATTTGCATCAAAATTTGATGCAACTGACGCGCACCCTGTCCCTCCGTCAAAATTTCATCCAACTGGCTTTTGGTCCTATCGTTTGTACAAATCACCGTTTTGTCCAAATGGATAGGACAGATTCTAAATTTTCATCCAATTGGATGAAACTAACCAATCACAGGGGCTTGACAAAAAAGCATCGCCAGGCGCTGACACAAAGGCCACATTGGTTAAACTTATTTATCGTCTGTATGAGCATTTTCATTAATAAATATATATTATGGGCACAAAAATAAACTTTGTAGTATTTCACACAGTTTGCATTAAAAACCTAACCGATTTCCACCTTTTCAAGTCATTATCATTATTGTAAACCTCTAGATAAAGACCTGAAAAGATCGAAACCGGTTGAGTTTTTTCACTAGTACTGTATGGAATACTAAAAGGTTTAGTTTTGAATTTATAATGTCACCATACCGCGAAGTGAATTCACAAAACATTATTTCAAATATATATATGCACGTTCGTGATCGTCTATTTCATCGCCTGTTGTGGTACTAAAAGTAAAAATGTGTAGAAATTGGTCTCGATAGGCGATGGAAACTCTCAACTAGGAAATCCGTAATAATGAGTTGATCTTTAATAAGAAGGAAGCGATCTTTAGAATCGCAATACAAGGAGGGATGTTTTGGAAAGAATAAAATATTTACTTAAGGTATCGAGGCCAAATTGCACAGATTATCTTTGTGGAGGGCATACAATGCGAGCGAGCGAGCAGCTGGAGAAATGACTAATATGGACTGACGATTAACCTGTGAAACACTATAGCCGCTATCTCTATGATTATAGGATAAGGACCTTATGTTAGCAACTGCTAGATTAGGAGAGAAAAAGGTGATTTAAATGCACGTTTACAGCACTATTCATAACATCTTCTCAACCACAATGTCCATCATTTATTAATAACATTTTCGTTGCGGGAATAAACTGCCTCACGTTTGTATCCTGCCGTTTTATTCTGCCCTCAACCTTGCTGATAAGGGACATGAAAATATCCTCACTTATCGTGAATTATTATCGATTACATCGGGAACATCGGCGACCAACTCCTTCTCCAACATGTTTAGCATGCTTTCATTCCCCCTTTCCAGCCAAGGCCAAGTTCAGCATTCCTTCTGTTTTCTTTTTTTTTCGCCTCTTTAATGTTCAAGAGGTCTGTTCAGACAATTTCGACTGCTATAAAAGACAGAATTCTTCACCTCCACAAGCTTCCAAATTTGTTTACATAAATATCGTCTTTCGTTTGTTTTTCGTCCAAATGAGAGCATGGTGGGACACCCCCGTCCAGTTGCATTAAAATATTTGCATCAAAATTTTTGGACAAAAATTTTGATGGAAACATTTTGATGCAAATTTGACCGTGGGACACCGGCTTTAGGTATAGAAAAGGTGCACATTATAAATGTTCTAATAGGACTGATGGGACATAATTTAAGTGTTAGGAGTTCGCATCTTTCTCTTTTGAGCCGTCATATATTTTTGTCTTTATCGTGACGCTCAATACAGCTCGCGCAAATAATTTGAGTATACATGGGAGTGGACATGGTGATATCTTTACGGAGTCACCCACAATGCACAAATTGTGTGAAAAATCCTCAAAGAAATAAAATATTTGCCTTGACCGTGGATCGAACCTAAATCCCTCGATTTCCGGCTTAGTGCTTTAGCCAGTTAAGCTACCGATGCGTCATTCTCCCCAGTGGAAATTTGAGGACTATACCGGACAAGATGGTATGGACTGCGGAGCATATGATGGCACAAGCAGTCCAAATCGTGCGCACGGCGCCAAAGCCGGAGAGCAAAGCCCGAACTTAAATTGTGTTTTTCAAATAATATCGGCATTCGGTACCTAATTCTTAATCGGTATTAAAAACTTATGTATTTCAAATGCGTACTAAATTTTCAAAATCGCCCAGGCCTAAAGGCATGTTCCAGGGATATTGCTATACTACAACAGGAATTGTTCGATTGAATAATTATGGGTCCTTCAACAAGTGGTCGGGCACTGTCATCTTTTTCTTGTGCCATTGTGTCTATACCGACCGTGCCAAGACAGCTTTTCATATGCAGACAGCAGTACGGTATAAAAACACGCAACCGTTCCTATAATATATTGTTATATACAACGAATTAATTATTTATATTAATTAATAATTTTATGTTAATTTATTAATAATATTATTATTATTATTAATTACTTAATATTTCTTTTAATTATCAGTTAATATAAATGATTAAATAAATAAATATTTTTCGTACTAAATTTTTTTAGTATTTAGCTCCAAATGTCATCTCTGCTACCGGTGTCATCCCAAAACATATACAAAATATTTTTAAAATACTCAACCTTCATCCAAATACATACATCAAATTGCAAAAAGCTGTAATAATTTCATATATATATATGTATAGGTGTACATATACATAGGTGTTACGGTTTTTTTTCGAGAACCATGCATCACCTGTGACCAAAACTCTATTTAACATATTCTAAATGCTGTGATATGTTTTCCATAATCAGCACATCGCCAATTCTAATTATCAAGGTTAGATGCATGAGAACAGTTTGAGGAACGTAAGAATCGCCTGAGAACGAAGCAACCCGTGGGTGGCGCGAGGCGTATTGTCAGAGGAGGTGAGGTTCGGAAAGAAGAAAAGAGTCGAAAAGAAGGGGATTAGGGCGGCGACAGGAGAGGATTGTGCTGGAAGGCGGGATTGGATAAAGGAATCGGGGGAGAGCGATAAAGTGACAAAGAAAAGGAGGCTTGCGGATTGGATGTGCTGAAGAGCTATGGGAACGCGTTGGCCCCGTCTTCCCTACACCGCACGAAATATCGGGAGAGGGTGAAAGGAGAGAGATTGGAAATGTAATGGAGGAGGAGAGTGGATAATAAGGATAAAGAAGGGATGAAAATATTTGACTGATAGTAATTTATCTCGCCATTTGTTCGACTGGATTGGAATTTTCGTATTAGAAAACGTTTTTCACTTATTTTGGTAGCCCAGCGGCCATATATTGAAACTTATCGGGAGATTTTCAAGGTAATAAAGTGCCCAGTACCCATAAATAACTTGGTGCTCTTAGAGGGAAAATATTGGATGAGGAAACTATACTTCCTTGACCTAGATTTAAAGATTTAAGTAAGTACTATAAGGATTGTGAAAGATTAAGTTACCGGGCACATTTCTCCCTTGCAAATATTTTGATTAGGCTGATACAAAATTCTTGTAAAATTCACGCATTGAAGAACTATTGTAATATTTTTGTAATAAACATTTCCTTATTTTTTTAGGAGACTAAGAGAAGTTCGAAGAATATAAACCGTAAAAAACTGTTCAGCAATTTATTGCTCGGTAATTCACTCAAAGTTTCATGTATACATTATCCATGGATAAAGTCGGTAGATGTAGGTATGCATGTAGAGTGCTAAAAGTCTACAGTGTTTTTCCGTATATGGTGACATATCTATCGTATTAGACACTATTGCATTTAGCTCATCATCATAGACGTATACGAAAATTACATCGTGCCTATTTCTGCCTTTACTTTTAATCATAAGCAAAAATTGGTCATTGAAGAGGAGATGATCTTACCTGTAAGCATAGACTTCATGTCTGAGGCGTTTGAAAAAAGAAATAAAGCAGATATGTCCACTTACTCTATAATCAGTTAGATGGTAAAAATGTTCCACAACTCTAAAAAAGTTACTATTAACACATTATTCTTCAACACTGGAAAAATAACTACATAAATTTAAAAGGAAAATATTTAATTTAACGAGTTATAATTCAGAATGCTAGGAAGGTATTTTTATGCTCATAAAAACTTGTATTTTAACCGATTTATACAGTGTCACCAAATAATACCATAGATTTAGATTCAAATTAAATTGTACTAGATGCATTATTGGATGATAACAGCGCAGTTCACCGAGACCGAAAGAGACTTAATGCGTACCTATTTTGACATTCAGAACTTAATTTTGTTTCTATTCAACCCGGTGTGCATGAGGCCAAAAGTGGTGTTCTAAAACGTTACCTATTTTTTTGTTGATATTAACGGACATTGATAGGGCGACAGATCATGGTAAAATTAGGTGACATTACAAGTGATAAGAACATTTTGAATCATGGTGTCCCCAAGGCTCCACTCTAGGCCCTATTCTTTTTACAATTTATATAAATGGAGTTTTCTCATGCATAAATCTTAGAAAGGTAATGTAATATGCTGATGATGTAGCTTTAATTTGCACACATAAAGATTTTGACAAAGCACAGCAAATATGCAAAATGACATAAACTCAATGTATCTATGGTCGCATGACCACGATTTATGAATTAATAATAAAAAAATCAAAAGCAATGCACATGGTATGCAAAAAGGGTAGACTTGAATCTATAAATTTAAAAATAAGTACATGATCATGATTGCATGCATAACCATTACCTCAAGGCAAAGTGTAGATGCTGTAAAATGACTCAAGTTGAAAAATACAGGTATTTAGGATTAATATAATTGACTGCATTTTTAAATTTAGTGAGCTTGTTTATAAAATAAATAACACGCTAAAAATATCATACCCAAAGGTATCATATCAAAAAATATCTTAACCAAAAGATTGCATTAAATATTTACTATGCTTCGGTCGAATCAGTGCTATGGTATGGTCTGACAGTGTGGGGTAACTCTGCAAATGTACACAAAATCTCTCTTATTAACTCTCAAAATAGAATAGTGAAAACCATATATAGATGTAAATACAATTCAGAAGACAAATGCAAAGGTACCAGATATTAATTTGGTCTAGAGGGACATATATGTAGGTACTACCCTTGAATAAACTTTATGAGCATACACTCATCACAGAAAATTACATTAACAAGATGAATAAAGACAATAAATATGCAATGAAATTGGCGGGGTAAAGGGGCAAAGAGCTGTTTGTAATTCCAAAGGCATACGCCAACTATCGAATGAGAATGCTTAGAGTAAATATACCAAAACCAATCAATTATTAAAAACCCAAAACATAACCACTTATTTTAGAATTGAAAAGAATATGTATGAAACTGTTTCCGGAAAAATAATGACAAAAAATGATGAGAATTAATTATTCTCTACTTTATAGATTTTGAACCTATGTTTAACAAGTGTAAAATTATATTTTAGATATTTTTCTAGTTTTAAGGTATTGTCATAATGTGTATTTTTTGTCCTCAATATTTTTTTATATATAAGTACTTCCTAACGAGCCATTGGCTCAGGATGACTTAAATTGTAAATATTTATGCGATCTATAACTTTGCATCCAAGATTGTATTTCCTTCTAATTTTATTTCCACTTATTTTTTTCCTACCTATTGTAGCTTTCATAACAAGTAAGATTTTTATGTCACATCGAATGATATTGCCGGCCTCGGTGGCGCCGGGGTAAAGTCTCCGACTGCTAACCTTGAGGTCGCGGGTTCGAATCCCGCCTGGGTGGCTTGACTGCCATCCAGGGCATGGATGTTTGTGAATGTCTAACAAGTTAATTGTAAGAGAGGACAATGCTGTCCTAAATTCGCTTGTATAATAAAGACAAATTATTATTATTATTGTGCTATATTTTTTCTGTTTGTTGCAACAAAGATTTCATTTCATTTCAAAAATTCAAATTTGAAAAATTAATTCAAGGGAGAATGAGAGCAACTGCATTAGTAAATTGAATAAAAAAATGCAAGCCATAAGATAAAATGAATAGTCAAATGAAAGATATTTAATAAATAATAAAATGCAGGGCCAAACATAGATCCAACACCAATCAGTAACATTATTTCATGTTGTAAAAAATAGAACTATGAAATTTATATACAGAAAATAATATTATAAGTTTATTGGGTGACAAATATTAATGTTAAATACGCAATTGGTTCCTTTAATCCGACCTAATTAAAATTAAAATTCTTTAAAATAGAATGGTTAAAGAAGACCAAAATCATCCGCATTCAGCCACTGCCTCGTACGTTCAGAATAAGGAAACGCGAAAGTTGGCCCTCGAATTTTGACAATCTGCTGATATAATTAGTGTATTTTTCCATTTACTCAACCAGGATGAACCTTTAACTGATGGAAGGAATCATTCACGAGAATGCAAGAAACAAGAACCCTGTGCGAGGCACGTGCCGTGGTCGATTAATAGAGGGGTGGTGACCACACACGCTTGGATTGAGTTAGTGACGTCATCAACTCATTTGTGAAAGGGTTTCGGCCGCTATATTTTCCCTCAAATAGGCCTAAAAGTTGGCGACGGATTGACAGACGGAAAAAATACAGTTCTCGTTATTTTTCCAAATCTGTCACTATCACTCAATAAATCGTTCATGAAACATTTTTCTAAAAAAATATTTTAGGGTAAATTTCCGCTTATCCTATCTAATTTATAACGGATACCATTTCCCTTCTCATACTGGAGACTTTTTTTTGGGGTTCAATGGTTATCTAATGTAACGAAATATAAACCCCTTCACAACCATCCCCCGTAGTCACAAGAATTGGATAACAGTTGGATAAACTCTGACACAGCCTTATGCACGGGAGTGGAACCGTCAGTAAAAGTGAAAAAATGGATGATAATATTCCCAAAAAAGGAGGTTTTTATCACTTTCGGCTGTAAAAATATTTCACAAACTCTCCCATTACAAAAATCTGGCTATGAATAGCAACGTTATTATTATCAGCAGCCGAAGATTAGTTTCTACAGCTGAAAAACTGACGGAAAATTCTTCTACTCCTACCTAATAGGGTGGTTTTCTATTATTTTTTTAATTTCCTTAATCGAAAGATTCTTACTCCTGGAGTACGCATATCACACTTTTAGGTTTTTGAATGACGATATCCATTTTTCGCGATTAAACGGAAAGTGAAAAATTTCAAGCTCGCGAAAACGCGACGACTAAGTAGGAATGCTGGGAAAAGTCCGTGTTACGTATTTCTGGTTCCAGCTGTCGCCCTGTGAGGTGACCTTGGGGGAGGGGATGTGCGCTGCTGCGATGCAGGTTGCTGGCAGGTAGCAAGGTACCATGCTAGCAGGTAGCGCTTGGCTTAAATAAGGATTATTATTACCCTATCAAACGAAGGAAACTTTCCGAACTTAGGTAATTTTAATGTGTGATTATTAAGAGATATTTCTCTGAGCTCTGTGCCTCATGCATGCATTTGTAATCTCTGACGATGTAGAACTCCTATCTACTGGTATAGAAACTAGGTCCCTGTGACGTAACGTGGAGTGGCATCGCATGGGTGCCAATCTGGTCTTTTTCAAATCGGTTAAAATTGACCATTGCCATTCGTCTAAACTGGGATTTCTAAAACCAAATAATTTGTGAATTGTGAATACACTAATGGTGGGTAACGAATCGCAATCAATCCATTTCGTTTTCTTTGATGAAGGGAACGACCCTATTTTAAAGGTAGTTGCAGTGAGAAACCAGGATCATTCTTCCAATTTCGAAGTATGAAATCTCACCCGGGTACTTGCTCCCACCAAATCTGACGGCGAGGAAGCCATATTTCTTCCCCACCATATCCCAATTTTTCACGAGGATTCTCCCTCAAGCCGTGTTACCTAGAAACATTCCCAACGCTTCACAAGTTACCTCGACATGGGGGAACCGAGGTGCGGCCGTAACACCTAATCCAAATCATTAATGAAGTTGAGGGGAAATCCAGAGGGCGTTTTAGATTAAGCTTCCGGGTGAAATATCTCCTTGCATTAAGGTTAAAGTCTCGCGGGCGCCAAAAGGGACTCGCTGCCAATTCATCTCCGAAAAGCGCTGAAGTAAAACGGAACTTGGTCGCGGTGTTGCTCCGTGCTCGGATGCAGGATAAACTTTGGTGTTCTGGGATCAATGGTGTACTAAGGGAATACGGGTTGCACGAGGCTGCTAACTACCAACTCGCTATATTTTTGCACTTACCTACCAAGAGAATGACACAGTTTAAGTCGTCATTTCTTCTTGCATATTTTGGAAGGTAAACTATCAAAGCACAAAATTCACTAACTCTTACTTTACTTTGTGGTATTCCAGTATAAGTTTCCTGGATATCAGACAATTACTTATACCACTTATTTTGTATCAGAGCGCAACCCTGGTTTCAATGAATTATCATCATCTTCAGGCGCAAAGTATGATTTGATTATCTCATTATTGTTACCTAGTTACTTGATGAATTTTAAAACGGACGCCAGAATAGGGGAAAAAGATGGGTAGAGATATTCTTTTATAAGAGTACTGTCTTGACTTTCAATAATTTTTAAAAATATTTAACTGCTCCTTAGAGTCCAGTACACGGCGGTCATTGCAAAATTTTAAAATATTCATTTTTAAAACGCTCCAATGGCAGTTGCATATTAAGTGTTTAGCAAAATTACTTTTTTCCTTTTTCTTATATTTGTAATCAAAAAAACAAAGTCCGCTTTAAAATTCATCAAGTAAGTAGGTAACAATAATTAGATAAAGAAATCATACCTTGCGCCTGAAGATGATAATAATTCATTGAAACCCGGGTCGCGCTCTGATAAAAAATAAGTGGTATAGGTAATTGTCTGATATCCAGGAAACTTATCAAAGCACATGCTATGCATTTTGGCTTCACACATCGAGTCCCATTTTGGAATTTTCATGCTTTAGAAAAACTTATGCTTGAATTTCACAATGGACGTACGTTTGTGACAGCGGCATTTTCTTTGAAAACGGTATTTTTTTGTTTTTAAATAACTCGTGGAAGAATTTAATACATATTCTTTCAATGAGCATGAGCATTGAATTATTTCTCTCTTTAAATAAAAAAACGCTGGTGAGAGCTTTTCTAGTTGAAAGTATATACTTGAATGGGGAGTAATAGCGTTTATCTGTGTAATTGATATATTACATTACATTTGTATCAATATAAAGAATAACAAAGCTTGCTGATATCAGGTGTCATTGCAACACCCAAGAAGTAGCCGATGCAAATGTTTTTGGCAGCAATTATGCAACATTTTTTCACTTACATTGAGAATTAGTTGGATGAATGAAAGTCACAAACTAAGCAGAAAATATTATTATACACTAAATGCATTACAATAAAATAAATCAATGCCATTTTTTCGGCCTCATGAATTAAATAATAATTTAGCGGAACCTGTATTGGCCTGAAAGTAAGAACAAATATGTCAAAAACGATTTCTACAAAAACCCTTTCTGAAATTTACTATGCACCTATTTAGCCTCCCAGAAAAACAGATTTATAATTTTTAAATTTTGGATACAAGCAGCGATGATAAAAATGAACTCAGTCTTGTAAATTTAAAACTTTCGTCAGGCACAATATTGGAATTGCTGAGTTCAGACGCAATGTGCCTCACAGGCACTTAGTACCCATTAGCGAAAATACTGTTGGATTTTAACAGTTACTGTTGGATTTTCTACAGTTACTGTTGTATTTCAACAATTACTGTTGGACTTCAGTAGTTACTGTTGGGTTTCAACAGTTATTGTTGGAATTTCTACGGATACTGTCGAGTTTAAACAGTTACTGTTGGATTTTCTACAGTTACTGTTGTATTTCAACAATTAATGTTGGACTTCAGCAGTTACTGTTGGGTGTCAACAGTTACTGTTGGATTTTCTACGGATACTGTTGAGTTTAAACAGTCACTGTTGGATTCAACAGTGGTTCCAATTAACTGTTGAAAATTTAAAGTTTTTTAAAACAGTTTTTTTCACTAAGGGATGGCTCAGTGGTACACCTTTAAAGGTTAAAGCACCATTATTAGTGTAAAAAAATACTAAAATGAAGTCTTATTTGCTAGTTATAAACCACTTTACACACCGTCATACGGCCCAGGATTAATCCGGCAAGGTGCGATTTAACTCGCTCTTTAGGCTATTAAGTATTATGATATATAACTTATTTTAGCATGTGAATTCTATAAGATCAGTTCAAGTCATCATCATTTTCATCTCTTTTCTAACTTTTTTTATTTTCATAAGTTATTTCGCTAATGATCCTTTTATTTTACTTTATTATGCCATTATTTTGCTTAACAACGCTAAATAATCCGCCATTCATTTCTCGGCATAAATACGGAAATCAAAAGGTTGCACAGAGAATGTCAAAACAAACAGCTACTATGAGCTCCGAGGGTCTATGCCGCCTAGCGGATCCGCCTGTCAGATCCATTGCGCCCGATGGAAGGTTAATATTATAGCTTAATTATGTAACTAAGGCCGGTCCATGGGGAGCCACGCGCCCTCGTTAGTGTTCATCTCTTTGCTGAGCAGCATTCGACCGCAATGCGTCGCTCTCTGGATACACTTGTTCTATTCGCCAATGTGCATTTCCATCCGAACGCGACAGGACGTTAACTGGACGCGAGGATAGCTTCAAGCATCGATGGATCACGCAAGCCGTTTTCCTGGACTTGGAGGCAGCATTTGACAGGGTTTGGACCCTGGGCCTTGTACTCAAACTCTCCTTCCTCCCGATCCCTATCTACCTCCAGAAATTAATCCAATCTTTCACCTTTGCCCGCACATTTTATGTTCAAGTCAATTCCTCATTTTCCGATACTGCAGCCATCTCCTCTGGTGTTCCCCAAGGAGCAATTCTCTCCCCAACCCTTTTCAACATTTTCATAAATTACCTTCCCACCATTCCTGGCACTTCTTCCTTTCTGTACGCTGATGACACCACCTTCACTGCCCAGGGTTCAAACCCTCGATCGACGGCTGAACTCCTCCAAAGGCAGATTGATGAATACGAAGAATGGGCCAATTCCTGGAAACTAACAGCAAACCCGCGAAAATATGTCCACGTCGCATTCTCTCGCCGCCCAAAGGCAGGGATTGGAGAACCATTATTCTACGGCAACACAGAAATTCCTCGAGCTGTAAAAACCACATTCCTTGGAGTAATTCTTGATCAGAGAATGCGCTGGAAGCAACATATCACCTACTCTACCGGTAAAGCAATGGCTGCCGCAACTTCACTTGGACCCCTGCTCCATCGCAACTCAAAACTTTCTCTGAAGACTAAACTGCTTATTTACCACTCCATGGTAAAGCCATTACTCACATACGCCTCGCCAGTATGGCTCATGGCGGCGAAAACCTACCTGAAGAAAGTGCAAACAACAGAAAATAAGATTGTTAGGAATATTGCAGGGGCGCCATGGTTCCTGCAAAACAAGGATATCCGGAAATATTTAAAAATTACCCTGATATTAACAGACCTCAAATCAAATTTGGTAACTTTTGAAAAATCACTGGCATTGACGGAAAATAATCTACTTATACATCTTTGGGATTATATTCCTACCCCGACTAAAACGCATAAATCCCCTAAAACTGCCCTCCTCCCCAACCATTTCCCTTCCCCATAAATTTTTACCAGTTGCCACACTGTGACTACCTTGAGTAATTTTACCTGCAACGACGATATAAGAAACACACCATAGACAGCCAAATTGGCTGGGAGTGGTAACTACCATAAAATGAAATTTCGGCGTGGCGTGGCGACGCGAGGATGGTTTGTGGTCAAATCAATTGGTATTTCCTGTTAGGAAACATATGAATGTTTAACGACAATAGGGTGGTTTCCTATTATTTTTTTATTGCCTAAATCGAAAGATTATTACCCCTGGATTATGCATTTCACGCTCTTATATTTTTCAATGACGATATCTATTTTTCGCGATTAAACGAAAAGTTAAAAATTTCAACCGCGCGAAAACGCGACGGCTAAGTATGAATGATGGGAAAAGTCCGTGTGACGTATTTTTGGTTCCCGCTGCCGCCCACTGAGGTGACCTTGAGGCGAGGCTTGAGCGCTAATACGACGAAGCCTGCGTCGCGACGCAGGCTGCTGGCAGGTAGCAGAGTACCCTGCTAGCAGATAGCGCTTAGCTTAAATATGGATCATTACTACCTTATCAGACGAAGAAAACTTTCCGACCTTGGCCAGTTTTAATAGGTGATTATTAAGAGATGATTCCCCGAGCCCTGTGCCTCATGCAAGCATTGGTAATCTCCGACGATGTAAAACTCCTATCTACTCGTATAGAAAGTAGGTCCCTGTGACGTCATGCAGAGTGGAATCGCATGGGCGCCAAACTGGTCTTTTTCTAATGCGGTTAAAATTGACAATTGCCATTCGTCTAAACTGGGATTTCTAAAACCAAATAATTTGTATATAATGAATACACTAATGGTGGGTAACGAATCGCAATCAATGCATTTCGTTTTCTTTGATGAAGGAAACTGCCCTATTCCCTAACTCCACATTCAATCGCAAACTCTGGGAAGAGTCTTGTCCAATAACAAAATATTTCAAAAGTACTCGACCAGTACTGTTTCTAGGTGTTTCCCGAGGCCTACCGCTACCGGCGTCTAGTCCTATCTCGAGCTAAATTCACTCTGAAATCGTTCTCGAACCCATATCATATCAAACCGGAACAATGCTCGCGAATTCCTGGTTTCAATATTAATTAAGGGTATAGTCTGGAATTTTCAAGGTAATATTACTTGGACATATAAGCTGCCGTTGATAGCTTTAGAGCAATCGAGCTGTATTTGTACGTAGGCACAGTGAAGTAATGCTACCTTGGTTCAATAATTTTCAGAAATTATAAATTATTATTTATTGAGATATCAGGACTTTCGTTTCGACCTATAGAAAAGTTTTATAAAATATTTAATATAGATGTCATATATGAAATGCAGAAATCATTCTGTTAGGTTTTCATTCCGCGGGGGGAAATGGACAACGTGAATAAATAAAAAAGAAAATAAAATGAAATATTTGACAAAGTTAATATGCAGCCATAAAGATCCATGAAAATTAGTAATAATTCCTTCGTGAATTAATTGAGGAGTTATAGAAGAACTAAATATTGATGGACATGATAATGGACGCATTATATAGCCTTAGGTAACCACTCAAAATTTTCGGCCAAGAATTCCTTCAGCAGAAATTTGGAGGTATTTATAACAATAATTAGTAATAATAAATATGTCTCAGGTTTCCAGCTTCAATTTGTGGATCCACGATTTCCGCTATTTAGATTCACACTGCGCAATAAGTACTGAATATTTATTAACACCAATAAATGAAGACAGATATTTTCCCAAATGGATAGGCATGGAAATTCGTTTTTTCCCCCAACTATAATGGAATACGTGCTTGGTGGGACTTCGTATGAGCATGTTTTTTACTTTTTATTGGATGGCGTCCTAATAAACCCCGCCATAAGACTACTTAGGCGGCTGCGGGGTAGTATGTACAATATACAATAGGGTAGTTTCCTTCATCAAAGAAAGAGAAAGGCATTAATTGCGATTCGTTTCCCACCATTAGCGTATTCATAATATACAAATTAATTAGTCATAGAAATTCCAGTTTAGACGAATATTAATGGTCAATTTTAACCGCATTTGAAAAAGGCCAGATATGGCGCCCATGCGAAGCCACTCCACGTGACGTCACTGGGACATAGAATCTATACGAGTAGATAGGGGTTTTACATTGTCTGAGATTACCAACGCATGCATGAGGCGCAGAGTCCACGGACACATCTATAAATAATCACCTATGAAAACTACATATGGTCGGAAAGTTTCCTTCGTTTGATGGGGTATTACTAATCCAAGCCAAGCACTACCTGCCAGCATGGTACTCTACGCTACTGCCACGCTCGGCAGCAAATAGCCTGCATCGTAACAGTGTTCATAGCCTCGCACACATGTGGCCTCACACAGCAGCAGCCAGACGTCACACGGGCTTTTCCCAGCATTCATACTTAGCCGTCGCGTTTACGCGCGGTAGAAAATTTTCACATTTCAATCAATTGAAAATTCTAATAGCGTAAACTATGTACTATAGGAGTAATAACCTTTCGAATTAGGCAATAAAAAAATAATCTGAAACGCCTGGCGGTTGCCAAGGAGAGAAAAAAATCGACTGTAGGGCGTCAAACGTACGACGTCCGTGTTGAGAAATATTTTGTGCGACCCTTCACTTCAGCGAAAGGACCTCTCCTTATGTGCGCGAGAGATGACGTCCTTACGTTTGAAAAATGTATGCGAGGGTGAGAGACGAGGAGCAGACAGCTTCCAAGTCGTATCCAATGTTTACTTCAGGCCCGTATTCTTAGTCGACCCTGTAGGGCCAACCGACCCTGGATACGTCATCAGCCACTACATAAACCGATCTCGCCCTACATACGCCACATCAAGCCCTACATATAGCCGTTTTTGGAACTAAACGGGCCCTACTTGATGTAGAGTATCCGAACCAGCCCTACACCCTAAAAAAACATGGCGGCCAAATATCGTCTGCTGATCACTTCGATTAAATAATCGTTACAATAGATATTAAGGGAGACGAGCTCACACAAACCATTTCAAAATGTACAGTAACACAGCGGAAAGGTAATGATACTACCACATTACAGCCACCAAGTTAAATAAATTATAAAATTAATTGAACTAATAAGAACAATATAGCGATATATATGCACCTTGTTTCTACGAATATATAATAATTTTTCACGTTTTGCAATTGGTATAATTTTTGGAAATCAATAGTTCGTTTACGTAAAACCATAGAAAACGTGTTTTCATGCCTTTATTTGCCACATAATAAACTTAACTACAGAAGGTGAAAGCTAATGACGAACCTTGATGATGCAACGTAATTTCCCACGTCAATGATCATATTTGCTCCGTACATCTTACCATCTTGTACAGACCGCTTCTACTTTTGGCGCAATATGAGAGTATTTGTAGCGATATTTAAGGTACAAACACGACCTGGCGTACGACACCGATTGTTTATTTACCTTAGGCTGTTGCCCTAAGAATACGCTCGAAAATTATCGGACGTCTTTTCTTAGTTGCATAGTTAGTTCCCATTACGCCACCAGAGTGGAAAATTGGCGCAACTCAGAGAACTTGACGACGGAATCACCCCCCACCACAATTTAAATAAATCGTAAAATTGACTGAACCAATAAGAACAATACAGCGGTATACATGCACCTTGTTTCTACGATTACATAATTATCTTTTTCACGTTTTGCAATTGGTATACTGTCGTATTCTGGTAGGGTCGACTGAGAAACGCATGTAGGGGCCTTTTGTTAAATAGGGACGGATTTGTAGGGTCGACTAAGAATACGGTTCTCAATCACTCTTCTGAAGTGATTAGGAGGCGAGCTAGGCTTAGATTGCTTGAGAAGAGATATCTTTCAGAGTGAAACTGAGAGCACCATATTAGTACCCCTCTATATTTCAATGTCCAAGAGAATCTATAAATAAAGAGACATATATTGCCGTACGAATAGGTAAGGGTTCTTTTTCCCCATAAAATTAAGGGGCTCAAATAACTTCTAGGTGGAGCCTAGAGCATATTCTTGTCGTGGGATGGTGTCCTAACAAACCCCGCCACAAGACTATTTAGGTGGGTTTCGGGGTAGTATGTACTTGTAGAACTCAGTTGGAATTGATCATGTCTGCTTACGTAGCGTGGCGGAACGGGAAAAAAAAATCTCCAGAAAGAAGCGGCTGAGGATGAAACGAGATAGTTTATAAGTGTGGGGAGGATGAAAAGGGAAGAGCTTAAAGATGCTTCGCGAGGTGAGCGGAGACGGGTCTAGAAAGTGAGGAATGCGGCTGTGCTTTGGGAGGGCAGCGTTTGCGATGGGATTTGGGGGATTCCCCTGAGTGGGAGGCGTGGTAAATAGGTCAGCAGGAAACATATGAAAAACGGCGTGGACCCGTTGCATGCCCCTGGCGGACCAGACCGGCACGTAAGCGCCCCCTGAAGTAACAGGATGAATTACTCCACTCCACCGGTCGCTGTTGGTCTTTCTTCGCAACGAATTACTTGTTTATCCTTATGTTCTATTATCTTAAATTGCGACGGTAGAACTGTAAAAACTTGTCCATTAGTGCTTTTGTACCATATGTTCGTGACGTAGCACTCGATCAGCATATACGGTGCAATGTATAAATTTCCTTCCAGACGTAATACTGAGGTAAATATTTCAAATATGAGATACAGGAAAATACCATCCGAAGTTAACTCCATATTCACTCGTAATTTTAAGATGATAGTCGTAATTCTGAAAACGTCACCCTTGGAAAAATCTAGAAAAACGACTAGTGAATCAAAAGTGATGTATTCTCTTGAAAAGAAACAACACTTTGTCGGAAAGCGTTGTTAGTAGCATCTAAACATCGCTGTTAGGAAATTGATAAGAGGCAATAAGAGGGATGTATTTTTTAGTATATTTGAAAAAATGGATATTCAAAATAATGATATGATGTGACAATACCAATATTAGGATTCATTCAGGACGGTAACTGACATTTTCATTGGCTTCTGTGAAAGGATAAATCCCCAATGCCTTCCAAATGAGTAGGCATATTGTCTCGGCGCCGGGGCCAAAATACCTGTGGCCACCCATGACTGACACGTTTTCAGTGACAAAATAGGGCGGCTATGTACCTTAAGTTCGCTCCTCCTCTCTCTCTCTCGGTATAAATATTATTATTATTACTACCCCTCCCCTATCAGCGAAGCCATCCGAGAGTGTCCGGGCTCTCACGAATACTCACCCGCAGACATAAAGTGAACAGACGAGGAATGAAGTTCGCGATGGACGACGAGGTGTAAAGGCCGTTTTACACGGGGCACGGAAATACGCAATCTGACGTGCGTTCAAAGGCGCTATCAAAATTGCGTCGTGTAAAGCGGTGAATTGCTATAACACATAAAGTGAACAGACTATAGTAGAAGGAGAGGTGCGAAGAACAAAATATTGTGATTTCTTCAGAAGCCTTTCAACTTCAAAATCCCTCTGCGGTGTATTTAAATGATGAAAAAAGCCCTGCGCTGAGCAAAATGAAGAATATATGTAGGAGGAGAAAACGGGATTTTTGACTGAAATTACGAGAGATAAAAATCGGCAAACGGAGATGCCGGTGAGGAGGGGTCGGTGTAACCCAAAGCAGGGATATGAGAATCAGGAGGTTTATCCTAATGCCGCAGGGTTTCCCCTTAAAACCAACATATTTCCCTCCAAGCCTTTCACAATATTATCATCGCTACCATATCGCTGCCCCATAGGTTTTACTGCCCACTGCGGTAATATAAATTCCCCTCGACCGAAGATGATATACCTTTCAAGATCAAAAGCAAAGTCTCTGTTTCAGAAGAGCTTCTCGGTGAAGGATCTGATATTTGAACGAACTCGAGCTCTAAACCTCACAAGCAAAGGAAATACCAGGATAAACTACGGCGTATTTAGTTGGGGTGCAGCTTATAAAAATTCTATAAGATCCATTGTTGTACTGCAAAAAAGGCTTATTAGAGTAATTTTAAAAAAGAGCCGTCTTGAAAGTTCCTTTCCTTTATTTTGTAGTAGGTATAGATTTGCTTCCCTTGAGACATCTTTTTATTTACAAGGTCTTACGTCAATTTTTCATGAGAAGTGGAAATACGGGGTTGTTATTATACAACCGTCCTTCTTTCACCCTACGAAGATCATGTATTACTTTATCAAGACCTAACATTACTCTGTATGAACATTGTTTCTTGTTTATAGGCCAAAAAGTGTATAACTTATTACCTGATTCATGTCTGAAATCAAAAAAATAATAATGCAATTATGAAAAATATACTGTCTTGGTTGTTTAGAATGCAAAGTATGGAGGATATTCTTCTTGGATATGATACCATGTAACACATGTACGTACTAACTTCAACTCAAATGCTGTGCCTAAATGTTTCTGTCAGAATGACCCTTTGTAAATGATGGTAGCCATAAAACAGGTTGTCGTTAATGGCTACCTAAGGTTACTCCGATTTATGTAAACAATTCTATTCAGTACTTTTTATTTTTTAGGAGTAATAAAACAATTTATTCACTTATTATTTATTTAAATGCAGGAAATTGGTTAAATTTCAGATCAAAAATAACTTGCTCGATGAATTTAAAACAAATAATCGAATACTATTAAATATAGTTAAATGTGGCTCATGTAGAAAGATGTGGCCCATTTTTTTATTTCGGCACGGCAATTATACAAAGGAAGAATTTTGAGGGCACCTCATTATGACCTCTATTTTTTTTAAATAAGTATATGCGCCTATTTTCCGCTCATCTGCATAATCTAAAACCGAAGTGAATCTGATGGATTAAACTGATTGAAATGCGTACATATGATATTAATTCACAAACGGTATATCCACTTTGTGGGTAATATAGATTGTCAAATCATTATCAACGAATTAATGGAAAAAGCGCAATAGAGATGAACATTTCTTATGACATGACCGGTCAAAAATTGCAGATAAAGTATTATCGCACAATATATAGGCATCCACTTAAATGCTAAATAACGTCTTAGTATACTGATCAATTTATGTGATGGTATTGTTGGAGGCTCTTTCGATGTAGTTGGCTCTGTTGCTTATCCTGAAGCAAGCATTATCATAGAATGTCAAAAGTTCCCTCAAAGGACAGACTACGATCAACTCGAAAAGCGCGAGAAAAATGCTTTGAAGGAATTCATTCAGTGCAGGAAGCAATTCTCACAACAAGACTTTTACCTCGTAATGGCATTTTAATTACACCAGAAACCTGCTATCTTTTGCCAATTTCATTAACGTCCGTAATTAAAGTGGTTCAAAGGACTAGAGAATCACAGCCCAGTAATACAATATCTCTAATTTCTTGGGAAAATGAAATAATTTCGACTCAGAACTCACTAGTTATTAAACGCATTTTCAAATATTCTAATTAAAGAATGCACATTATTCTCTGTTTTTCTTTCATTTTCTATAAAAAAAGAGATTATGACTTCAGTCAAAGATAAAACCTTGGTGAATTAAAAAATAAGACACGACATCGTAACTTGTAATTCCATGCGATAAAATTTGCAATGTTTATGGGCTTGACCTTTGACTGGAAAGCTATCTTCGGATCATCAGTACTCCGCACATTTTCCCTGCCTCGATAGATAAGAATGCCCATTTTCATAACAGCGCCCAAAGCTACTTTGACCGAGACTGTCCGTACTGTTGCCGCTTCACAAATATGGAATAGCCTCCGTAAAACACTCAAAGAATTTTCATCCCTGAAAATATTCCGAAATGAACAATACTTATTATTAACCAGCTCGTCTTAACTGACTACTTATACACTACATAAACATGTTTGTTTGTCCTGCATTGTCGTTTGAATATTTTCTTCCGTTGTATTTGATTAACTTGAAAATTAAGTAAATGTTCATTTCTATTAATTGTATCAAATTATTTTCTTCCATTGTATTAGATTAACCTGCAACTTTAGTATTAGTTAATTTTTGTTAATTGGTTGAGATTAATTTCTTCTGTTGTATTTGATTGACTTGCAATTTTTGTACATGTTAATTTTTGTAAATTGGTTCAAATTATTTTCTTCTGTTGTATTTGATTATGTTGAAAATCTTGTATATACTCATTTTTGTTAATTGGTTCAAAAAATTATTATATTTGTTAAACTGATTGCTGAGCTATAAACTGTTTTTATAAAAATGTTCCATCAGACGTAAAAATCTGGGAACAATAAATTATATTATATGTATTATATATACTCATTGCCCTTGACCCAACTATCATGACCGCAAGCGTCCAAACGTTGCTGATATCCAAACGGCAATAGATCGTCTTTCAGATATATAGTAGGTGCCTATATAGTACCTATACACTGAAAAAATCTTCATTTATTGTTAAAAAAAAAGGTTGCCTCTCTATAGCTGTCCTAGGTATACGACGGGGGACCCAAAAATAACCGGACACAATTTAAGAAAAATCAACATTAATATTTTGTGTTACAAACGCTAGCCACCTTCGAATAGGGTAGTTTCCTTCATCAAAGAAAACGAAAGACATTGATTGCGATTCGTTACCCACCAGTAGTGTATTCTTAATGTACAAATTATTTGGTTTTAGATATCCCAGTTTGGACGAATGCTAATAGTCAATTTTAACCGCATTTGAAAAAGGCCAGATTGGGGCCCATGCGATGCCACTCCAAGTGATGTCACAGGGACCTAGTTTCTATACGAGTAGATAGGAGTTATACATCGTCTGAGATTACCAATGCATGCAAGAGACACAGAGCTCAGGGAAACATGTCTTAATAATCACCTATTAAAACTGCCTATGGTCGGAAAGTTTCCTTCGTTTGACAAGGTATTAATAATCCTTATTTAAGCCAAGCGCTACTTGCTAGCATCCTGCGTCGTATCAGCGCTCAAAGCCTCGCCCCAAGGTCACCTCAAAAGGCGGTAGCGGGAACCAAAATGACGTCACACGGGCTTTTCCCGTCATTCATACTTGCCGTCGCGTTTTCGCGCGCTTGAAAATTTTCATTTAATCACGAAAAATAGATATCGTCATTTAAAAATCTAGAAACGTGAAATACGTACCCCAGGAGTCATAACCTTTCGATTTAGGCAATAAAAAATAATAGGAAACCACCCTATTGGGATACTTATACCTGACTCTCAAAGCATGGCCGTTTTAAGCCTATATCAAATATATGTGGTGGAAAGACACGCAAATCACCAGGAGTTATGTAATGTTGACATTTATTTTTGTAATTAAAATTAAATATAAACTATTTTTTCATTCTTAATGAATAAAAATAGGGTTTTCTGATCGCCGAAGTTTTTATATCCTACCATAGTTGCTCAAAACAATGGTATTTGTGTATCTTGGTCAAAATCTTACTCATCTGGACGCACTTTAATTCAAGGCTTAAAACACATCACGTATTACAGTACAGCCTTATAGAGAGTTACACAATTTAAAAAATTTCTACAAGCTTACAAAAAAGTGCCGTCACCTCAAAACAGGATATCAGAAACGTTAACCCTTAGAGTTCATACGAGTTAGGTGGCATTTAAGAAGATATAATAACAGAAGTTATTGGTACTGCCTTAGATACGAAACGATGATCTCAGTAGGACCCAGAAGCCGTTGACCAAACATTTTTGCAGTTCATAAAGCTTAAATTGCTATCTTTAATTGTTTATGGGTCATTACATTCAATTCCAGACGAGATGAGCTTGACCTCAGATTGTAATGCAAATTCTTATACATGTTTGTATAAATAGATCAAAACACTATTTCACTAGTTAAGCATAAATAAGAAAAACAACTGATAAAAGATGTGTCATATTTAATGAGATATTTATAATGCACTAAAAATTCAATAATTTTTTTGCCTAGCATTGCGTTCATATTTAAGAATGGTAACTTCCACACTGATGCTAACAACTGAAGCTAGCGGAAGCTCGTTTATTTTTTGTTGATACCAAAGCTGTAAATTTGAGATATTTCAGAGTGATAATTTTATTATTTATTATTATAATTATTTTCTTTTTCCGACTTTCTATCTTGCAAGGTTTGTTCACAGTGAACGGACCAGGTCAAGTTCAACTATGTTTTGTTATTAGTTCAGTTATTATTCCATTGAAAGGAACCGTCGGACAATATGACAGGTGTCCAGGATGACTGATTTTTGTATTTTCGGTAGTGTTTTCTCCAAGTTTAGCTTCTTTAGCTGGTGTAAAACTTCGCACGGTGTGATTCCTGTTGTTGTTATCACTATTGGGCATATATCTACTGACTGCATCTTCCACACGGCTTTGATCTCTGCTGCAAGTTCTGCATATTTATTAATTTAGGTGGAGTGTGCTTACTGTACATTATGGTTTAAGCGTCTATGAGGGTAGTGCGCCGTTTTATTTTGTGCATAATGCCTGGTCAATTGTTTCTAATTGCTCGGTCAGATATTATTATTATTATTATTAATTTAATTTTTTCAAGATTATCGTTTTTCGCAAATATAAAAAAAATTCCTCGCGATATTTTCGGAAAGATAAAAGTATTTGAAGATTTATTTCTGCAATAGATTCGAAATGTATGGATAAATAACGTGAATTCGGACGATGAGCAACTTAAGAAAGCGAATAGAAAGAAAGTATACTAATACTTAAGAAAGTAAATACTTATACCCTCACGTTTATAGTAACACAGGAAGTCACTCTTCATTCGTGATATATTATTTGATTAGGAGCATCATTTCTTTTTTCCAGCCTTATAATCAATTTAAATAAAAAACGGACCTAATTAAATTTTAAACCATAATTTGTACGGGCAACCCCTCTATCGATTTCTCTTAAAATGGAAGAACATATAACTCATATAAGAACTTATATTCTCATGTAAGTATAAGAAAAATAAAATATGTGCAAATATACTGAATATCAAAAGTAAAATATAAAAGAATTTTTTTCAAAGTTTTAATTACCATATTAAGATTATTTGACGCCACTTCTTTTATCGTTTATTTAGAAGTCAAATGAGGCTGTTGAAAACGCTCTTCAGATCTAATTTTCATTGAAATGATCTACTCAAGTTGAAGTTAATTTTTATACACGTAAACACTCAAAGACGCGTCATGATGTTATTTAATATAATTTTCGGGATTAAATTAGCATAATATTAATAGGCTGAAATTTAATTAAGTGAATGCCTGTAAATGTGAAATAATGAGACTCCGCCATAAATACTCGTTCATTTTTAACAGTCGCATTTGTGCAAGTGACTGAATACAATATGCTTTTGAGCAATTTCAGCATTGAATTTTTCCCGTTATTACCACAGAGAGGAAATTCAAAATAACCTATTCTTTTATGGCCTCATTTCGAATAGTAAAAAAGAGTTGGGAGCCTCGGATAAAATAAAAAAGAAACCGCTCGCAAGAGCACTTGTCAGAGCAACAGCTCATCGGCAACACCCTTTTTAATCCCGGGATAATAAAAATGTATCCATTCCTCAGTGGTGAGGGCGACAATTGAAATTCGTTCCGAGTCGCTCGAAACGGAATATATATAGGTACCAAACCTATCCTTTCTCTTCTTCCCGTGGAAAATAATTCCATGGGAGGCAGCCAAAAAGAAAAAGAGAGTTCTCAGCAGCATTTGGATACGGAAATATATTTTCGCCATATCATTCACCGAATAATCCCCCGCCTTATTTATCGCTTGCACCTGTAACGCATGAATTAATTCAACGCAATTTTTCTTCGATTCCTCCATGATAATGGTTAAAATTCCACAAAGGAACTCTATTTGGTTCGAATCATCCTGGATTTTCCCTTAAATAAATACTAGCCATGCATAACGTTTACCATCACCTCTAAAAGGAAAACTTTTACCGCAATTAGTGAAATAGATTTTCTACGCAAGAAAATATGTTTACGCCTATTTTGTGGGAATGATGCTTTCAATACAAGCATTTGATTATCAAATTCTGGCATTTTTGTTTTTTTATGATTATATCGTGTACAAAATTTTAATTTAATGATTTTTTTGACGATTTAGCCTTGAAACTAGAAGGTATGCTGATTTTTCTATGTGAAAACAAATATAACCTAATGTGACATACAAATAATTTATGTGCAGGACTAAATATTTGTAGGAAAATTTATTGATTAGTTACCTCAATATGTGAAAATGTTTTTGATATAAGTTCAACCCTTTGTATGTAATTGTAGTGCTAAGTCCCTTTAATGTGTTTGTGTCCTGACAATGCGGGTAAATTTCTCAAAATTCACGCACGAAATTATTTAATTAAATCTTGAAATCTTTCCAATGAAATGCGGGAAAATTATCTTTTAATTATAAATATAATTTTTGAAATATACAATGACAAAAGTCAGCAATTACACACCCTTTGAGACCGTCGTCAAGCTTTCCGTATCACTCACTAACATTAAACTTTGCAATAAATAGGTTGTGCTGCATAAATGGTATTTAAACTTGCATTTAACTATTGTAGTGCAAAAACAAATCATAAAAAATAGACACACAAACCAGATAAAGATAACTCGTCCAAAAAAGTAATTTGCTCAAAGATACAATAAAAAGTACAGACTTCTTACATACAGTACATCACACTAACATAACACTGGTATATACTTGTTATATACATAAAGCACATAACACTTTATGTTATCGCTATAGGGGTACTAGGAAGTGTGGTAGTTTTACTCCTCATATCATTACTACAGGGGTAATATGAAGTGATACTATTCATATATTAGATAAAGCTCTTAATTGAAATAAGAGAGAACATTCTTAACCTCCAATATTATCTTCCATAATATTAATAAAAATGTCATGCTTTCTGGGCACCAGATTTTTCAGGATTCCCACGAGTAAGCTGAGGAAGCTCATGAAAGAAGGATAACAGTCATAGTTGCAAAATCGTTCCATCTTTTCACCTGGATATGTTCAGCATCGTACCAACTGCCTTCGGTTGCTAGGTGACCGAATGGAGCCGAAGCATTTTTCCGGGAGGTGAATCTTCCGGAGATATTGAAGTAGACGTAGGTGAGATTGCCATCGGATAGAGTTATGCGCCTAGTAAAGGTTAAAGGTTGGGAAAGTGGGTTACGCATTGCTTGGCGGAAGGAATCCTTGCAATATTTGGTGGTGATGGTGGCTGAGATTTGAGTTTTTATTTTTCAAACGGCAATGGAGTCGCGATTTCACGCCTGCCAAGTATTGGAAGCACTGAAAGTTTATCCAGCACGCATAACACTTTCCATAAAAATGCAGCACATTGAACGGCTCTTACCATTTGCAAGGATACGACACAGATCTTTATGGTGAAATAAAGTATGTGTGTAACTCACTCAAATTTTGCTCATCAAGGTTAACGATGGCTTATGATAGGGACAAAATATGAGTACTATCAGAACTACCTGATATGTATCCTGTACGGATATAAAGCCAGTAGTTCTTCTCTTCCTCCGAAAGAACGTGCATAATATCACATGTATTTGTATGAAATTCTTCATGTAAAGACTAGCGGCTTACAAGTTTCTTCAAAGTTGAAGTATAATTCTTGACTGAAGGGTTTAGCTAAGGATTTAAGATTAAGGTGAGGTAGTATTCCCAAAAGTATGCTTAATACAATTAGTGGGATGGAAAAGTCTGAGGAAATTTTTACGTGGGTAGCATCATTTTTCCTGGAATCAACCCATAATTAAAATATCAGAAATGTGAATTTAAAATATGGTCAAATATGATCATTCCATCTATTGTCAACACATGATGGCCACCTCTTGTTACAGATATTGATCAAATTTTCTGTTCGATGTGCATCTGCTTACCTTACAAAAAACTATCTCAAGACTGTTTTTTTTTAATAATGCGCCATTACTCCGCCCTTTGTTCTACTTCTTTTACAAAAAAGTGTCTTCAATCATAAAATGTGATACATAAAATTGAGATAAATATAAAAGTATCGGCAATGATATAATAACCCAAATTAAGTTATGACCGTTCGTTCGGCGGACGTCAGCGCCGTCCTCCAACGGTTGTTTTCTCAATACAACCCCCAGTTGGGGTTTCCAACCCAGTACCTTCCCCCCCTCCTGACCCCCACTCCTTCCACTCTTTCCCCCAATCCCTTCAAGAGTATATATGTTTGCTTAAAATTCGAAATCTTTGTACTTGATAATGACCTCTATGGTCGAAACATGTCGTACGGACGAAATAAATCTGTGGAAAGCAACGAAGTCTCCTTTTCATTTTCGTGTATTAATTTCCACAAAGTTAGGCCGAAAACCATTGAATGTACGGGATAAACTGATTGCACATCAACTGATTGCATATTATAACGATGCCTGTGGCTTCATATCTCTTATCATTTTAGAAGTAAATCGTCGGGTTCGGAGGATCTCAGACTTTCGGAACGATCAAAGATATAAAGTTAAAGAAGACGCTTACGTAAGAGGGAGAATTTGTTTTTCCAGTAGTTAAACCATTCAAATAATTTAGTCGATTACTAAACATCAGTATTGTTACACCAATATTGAATGCATTATCTCATTAATAATAAAATAAAGAATGATAATTTTTTCCATTTAATATTGTGACGTTGCCTATTCTATGCGCGGCTGTCGTACTCTATCCACAAGAAACTCATGGACAGCGATCGCGGAAGTTGGATGATGGAATGAAACGTTGCAAGCGGAGACAAATGTCTTCCGCGACAACGAGTCAGGAAATAGGGAAGCTTCCTAAACTGGCCATTTGGCGGAGCCGCTTTAGTTCATGGAGAGAGAATAATGAGATGCGAGAAGTGTTCACGAAATTGGAAACTGGCAATTCGAACCCTTCTCATAGGCCACTGCGAAACCGACAAACAAAATTAAGTTATGTCATGGATAAGTTACGTCATGGCGATCGCTACGCCGCCAATTTTGTACCAAAATTATGTTTTGCTTGTATTCATGCTTACGAAATCAAATTATATTGTTTGTTTTTATCAGGACCATTTAATTTACTTATACTTTTCTCTACTGAGATCCAAATCTCTTTGTACGCACGGGTTGTGCTCACAAATTGCATGAAAGTGCTCTAAGGGCATTGGCCTGGTAGTAACATGTACAGTCACTTTCAAAAGTTTTAGGACAAAGTTTGTGGCGCCACTTCTGCTTCTCAAGAAAATTTAGTTTCCCTTACTCCATTTGTTTTCCTTGCTCACGCACTGCAAATATTTCGCTTCCATGTGAAGATATATGAACAAAGAGGGAGAAGTTACTTACTAAATTTATCGTTTTGTTTCGATCTTTGATGGATTTAATGATTAATTTCGTGTGTATACTCTGTGTCCTTGCTCCGGTTTTCACTGCTGGTCTGATATTATGTATTACAAAAACCTCGACGTCAGAAGTCGTGGTGGCGTAGTGGAGTTAATGCGACGTCGTCATAGTAAAGGTTGCTGGATCGATTCCCCTGATCGGAATTAAGATCTCAACTTTTTTTTCCTTGGTAACTCCTTTTGTATTAAATAATGGGTTTCAAATAATTTAAATTCGCTGTAACCGTTACATACTTTTTTTAATGGTAAATGGTAATATACAAGTTAAGAATTGGGCAAGGGTTGACGTATCCTTTTTATGGATTGCTAGTACACATTTTGAACGTTAGGGATTTGCAAAAGGGGTACCCGTAACCCGACGGTAAGGGATGCATTCAAAGCCAGCGTTGGTATTAACTTAGTGATTTTAGATTGGCGATGAAGGGTCATACATAGCAGTTGATTATTGCATTAATTAGTTTAGAAAGCTGTTGATTATTATGATTTTCTGCAATGAGCTCCATACTTTTTCACCCGTCCTTTGAGACTTGGGTTTTGCGTTGAATGTCTTTTCTAGTTTTCAATCAATGCAAAGATCCAACTAATTTGTCAGAACGGATTCATCCAAGTAATCGGCGAGCTGATAATGGAAACCTGTTGATGTTATACCCTATTGCGAATGCACAATCTAGAATTTTATCCAATGAATTAGAAGAAGGCCTAAACAACCCTAAGAAATAAAAAATATCTTAAGAGACCTCTACCCCATCATCAGCGCAAACCAAAGTACTTCCAATCTCCTCCCTTCCCGACCTTCAATCACCTACAGATAGGCACCCAACGTGCCCAAATATTCCGATCCACCCGCCCCTCTCCCCCGCCCTTCCCCCCTATCTTCTCCCTCCTCAACATGCAACCGCCCAAGATGCAAGTGCTGCTTCTTGTTTCGCTCCACCTCCCCACCAGTCATCAACAAATCTTCCTCTTCTCCTTTTTCCTTTAAATACTTCCTTTAATTCCATCTACCGACTATCCTACAATTTCTGCCCTGCCTACTACATTGGAGAATGCACCACAGGCAGTATCCATTCGAATGAACAACCATCGCCTCTCCACCAAGTCCCCCTCATTCGTTGAACCAGTACTCCAACACAAAATAGTTCCTTCGAGCAGTGCTTTTCCCTTTCCTAAATCGAAATACTACCAGAAAATTTACCCAGCACACCTGGGTGGAAACAGCGTTCAAACCGCCACACAGTGGGCTAGAATCGAAAAAAGCTGGCCAAAACCTCAAAATCGTTTTTTTTGAGCTAGGAAGTTGAAACTTCGCATACAAATTCTCAAATAAATTGTGCATAACTACCCAGATTATTTTGGTCCTGTGTTTTCACTTTAACAATATATGTGAGGTCAAAGTTGAGCAAATTTAGCGAAAAACGACCACCCTCGATATTTTCTGAAAATTGCAGACTTTATCCTAGTGCAGTTGTTTTATAAATAGTTTTATCGACAAAACTGTTATACCATCTTAATTGACACTTCTTATTCTTTCATTTGAAGGGTTTTTAAAGATTTTGTTTCATCAACAACCATAGATACATAGCAAAATGGCGGAGCCTGTTTTCAACCCATTTTTTTACATAAACGTAGAAAAAAAGTAGATATTGTCACCGGCTTACACTATGTAACTTATATCATGTCGTTCTTTGAAGCTTCTATATTGTGAATCTAAAGTCAAACCTTGCACCAATTTGCAACCCCGAATTTTAAATCGTTTTTTCGAACGCACGGACGACTCCGGTTCTGGCCGGCGGCGGCGGAGAGTACGGCGACGCGGCAAGCGGGAGGATGCAATACGGTCTCATTCACTTTTACGTGTGGATAACAGATATATTAGTGACAGAAAATAATCACCAGAAAGTAAAATTAATAAATATAGCTACGAATGACTCTCATTATGCGATCGCTGGGCACTGCAAGAGGTGCACTGAAAGGTTTCTTTCTTTGAGTGCATTCCATGGAGAATGGACTAAAATCGCGTGCTTAAAGTGGGGAAACGGACTCTTTTACTAACTAATAAACTTTTTAACAATAACAATTAATATATTCCTTAAAGGTGATGGAAAATGGCTCCATACAGTACTTGATTTTGCCGAATTTTCCCAAATTAGTACTATCTTGGTGCTTGAAGAGTTCATTATTTTTATCCAGTAAGGTTATTTAGTTTATATTCTTGATTTAAAGCAATTAATAATTATTCCTTATGCAGCACAATTTACATGTTGCTCTAGTTTAGCCAGTGCAGATGGACGTTAATTCATGTTTTCAGGACTGTATCGAGAGAACGAATAGGATGAAAACGAATGCAAAAGGAAGATACAGTGACCATCCTCGGAGGCAAGAAGAACTCTTGCCAAGTGGATAAAATGCAACCCCTAGTATTATGTTATGTCAGATTAAGAGGCCCTCTCACTAAGTAATTGTGTCCATGCAGCTCACAAAATTTCGGTGCAAGGGTCTTCGAAAATCTGAAATGCCAGGGATATAATATTAACCCCAGCGATGAGAGAGTGACGCGAGCATATGATTTCATTTACCCGAGTGAAATTATTGTAGCAGAGGTTATATAAGAAGTTTCCAAAAATGGTTCTGCATCTTACTGCGACTCGAATCTTAACGTGCATTTCCACAGATCCAAGTTTCGCGTCGCATATAAAGTGCACTTTAATTTGCAAACACGGCTTTGACAGCAGTTAGGACATGCGCAGTATAATCTCACGTGGGAACGAGGGCCTATGTCTCATGAATTATTGCTCGTAAGCACCTTTGTCCCTTCTTGTTTAGGTAAAAAATGCTGTTCGTTAGGCGAAGCATGAAACAGGCACGAGTATTCAAAAGTCATCACAATTATTCCAGATTTCCTCTCCAAATAATTTAATTTTCTCTCTCTCTCACTGACGCTTTAAATACAATTATGGTATATCACCAACCGTACATAAGGTCTTCATTGACGGAGCTGACATTGCAAAAGAGTCCATTCTTAATTGCGACAACTGTCAGGGGAAGCAATATAGGCACGGTATAAGGACGTGAGAAAGTTCCGTGAACGGTTGACTAGAAAAATGGCACGAGTGGCCACAAATTGGGATTTATTCCGAAGACAACTCCTGATGTAATAACTGATAATGACAAAAATTACGCCAATTAAACTGGAGGAAACACATACCTTGCCGAAAAATGTAATGGATCTGTTTTTGAAAAAGGAAAACAATGCTTTAGCTCAGACAGTGAAAGTGATAAAAACTCGTCAAATAGTGAATGAAAAACAGTAACCTTTTATTGCTGACAGTGCTAATTGCAGTATGTTAGTTGGGAAAAGTGTAAATTGTGTTGCTTTTGTTTATGTTATGTCTGTATGGTAAATATTTCTGAAAAATAACTATTTTGTCAGCAGCGCAGTTTATTAAGAATAATGACGTTGATATATAGGTAAGAGATTTAAATCGATACTTTAAATTGAGCATAAGGCATAGTTCAAAATGAACTGTATTTCTTAGAACGAATACATTATTCGATGTGAGTAATATGCCTTCCGAAACTTTTATAGCTAGCAGGAGTTCAAACCAAAAACAAGTTCGAAGGGATCGGTACACTACAACAATACTATAAAACGACTGTTGTCAGAAGGCCTTTAAATATGTATGGCAGGTTAGAAAGAGGAGGCCATGGATCATCGAGGGCTCTTGCCTAGAAATTGAGCTTTTTTGTTAATAAAAGAGTCCGTTTCTCCACTTTAAGCACGCGATTTTAGTCCATTCTCCATGGAATGCACTCAAAGAAAGAAACCTTTCAGTGCACCTCTTGCAGTGCCCAGCGATCGCATAATGAGAGTCATTCGTAGCTATATTTATTAATTTTACTTTCTGGTGATTATTTTCTGTCACTAATATATCTGTTATCCACACGTAAAAGTGAATGAGACCGTATTGCATCCTCCCGCTTGCCGCGTCGCCGTACTCTCCGCCGCCGCCGGCCAGAACCGGAGTCGTCCGTGCGTTCGAAAAAACGATTTAAAATTCGGGGTTGCAAATTGGTGCAAGGTTTGACTTTAGATTCACAATATAGAAGCTTCAAAGAACGACATGATATAAGTTACATAGTGTAAGCCGGTGACAATATCTACTTTTTTTCTACGTTTATGTAAAAAAATGGGTTGAAAACAGGCTCCGCCATTTTGCTATGTATCTATGGTTGTTGATGAAACAAAATCTTTAAAAACCCTTCAAATGAAAGAATAAGAAGTGTCAATTAAGATGGTATAACAGTTTTGTCGATAAAACTATTTATAAAACAACTGCACTAGGATAAAGTCTGCAATTTTCAGAAAAAATCGAGGGTGGTCGTTTTTCGCTAAATTTGCTCAACTATGACCTCACATATATTGTTAAAGTGAAAATACAGGACCAAAATAATCTGGGTAGTTATGCACAATTTATTTGAGAATTTGTATGCGAAGTTTCAACTTCCTAGCTCAAAAAAATCGATTTTGAGGTTTTGGCCAGCTTTTTTCGATTCTAGCCCACTGTGCGCCAGGGCTGAACGTCGCTCAGTAGCCACCAGCCAATCCCTCCCCACCTCCACCTACCCCTTCAACCTCCCCCCCCCCCCCTAAACTCCACAGAAGACATCAGCAATCCTGTCTCACTCATTGAGAATGGTGGGTAACCCCATAGAAACGGCTGAAAAACATTTTGTGAGTGTCCCTTTTTCAGTGTTTCTATGATATTTATTTATTGAATGGAAGTATATTTATATTCATAAAAAAAGTCGTAAATCGTGTTAGTTACACTATTTGTAACTCGAGAACGGCTACATATATTTGAACGATTTTCTAGATGAATAGAATTTTTTGGATTCGTATCAACCTCGATTAGCAGAATTAACATTTAAAAATAATATCAGTTCATGGAAGAAATTAATATGGATGCTATGGGACATTTTTAGGAGTTGGCAACACTTCAACAGCTCAAGTTCAAGTCGGTCATTCTACTTACTAAATGATCTGTTTTGTTTTAACCAATGTAATGACTGAGCCTCATAAAATTGTTTGACTATCGGTAAAGACCGTGTTCTTGTCGACGAATCGAGCGGTTTTATTTCATATCCTCGGCATTTTTGCAATTTCGTTTCATCGAAAGATGAACTCCTCAACAAAGTGCTCTCAAACATGACTGATGAGCAGAGCGAGAGAGCAAGCAATTTTGGCGGCTCAGGACAAAGATGTGGATTACTTCTTCGAAACTTCGAAATTTGCAAATAATCGGTATTCTGCATTCACTCAAATCTATTGACTGTGTTACAAAAATAGATGAAGTCACCAACTATCCATCTGCATTTTTAAACTTCTTAGATGTGACTACTGGCTTACCACCGCAAAATATACAGCTGAAGGTTGACTCGGTGGTCATGAACCTTTGAAACCTAAAATATGCAATGGAACATATTAGGTTATAAAAAAACGATAATCAATGTGATTCACGCGGTTATATTCAAAGGAAAATTCAAAGATGAGGATATTCTCATTCCAAGGATTCCCATGATCCCATCTGATATGCCCTATGAGTTCAAATAAATTCAAATTTCGGCTTCGTGTTTCATTCGCGATGATGATTAGCTAATTACTATGTCAACCGTTGAGTGTTTGTAGTCTGAATTTAGGAAACCCATGTTTTTCTCATGAACAATTATATGTGTCATGTTCAGTGTTGGTAAACTATCCGCTTCATTTGTTCGTGCGTCTAATAACAAAGCAAAAACTGTTGTATATCAGAAGGTGCTAGTGCAGAATAAACCCAAATGTGTAGTGTACACTCGGGTTCGTTTACATACGGGGCACGTTTATGGAGTGCACTTTTACCAAACCGAGTTATAAATGGCTCGCCACAATTTGGACTTTATTAACTGCTTCATAAAACCTCAATGTCTAAATTTTGATAAGTTAAAACATAAAAATTAGAAAATTCACAGAAAGAAATTCTGCGTAACATGCCCTGGTCAACCCTATGTAGATAGAGAAAATGCCTTTCTGACAAGCAATTGCAATACTAATTGTTGTAGTTTTATTGAATTTTTTCCTTACGGTATTATAATAAGTCAAAAATGATTCAAATCGGTTCCGCCGCTCATTATTTATAAATGCTATAACCAAAATGTTCATTGTGAAATATGATTTTACACTTTCTCGGCGAATAATGTGGGTAAACTCTTCTCGGGATTCCCACCGGGTTAATGTTTTTATAACGGCCAACGTTTCAAGTACCGTCTCGGCACTCATCATCAGGGCGGAATGTTGATTTATTTAAAATAAATGTTCATTGATTGCTAGGCGGTGCGAAGTTCGCCGGGTCAGCTTGCATAAAAAACAAATTAAGCCCTTTATAAATTATGAGTATCTACTGAATAATAATTATGACAGTAAATACGCTGAAATTAAAAATTTTCTGAAGAAAAAATATTAGCTTCGGTGGGGATGCGAACCTAAGACTCCAGATCAGCATTCTAACGCTCTAACCACTTATCCATGCCACGAATTACTAATAAGTGGGAATGGAAGATATTCATGGTTTTGAAGTGGTAATCATGGGAACAGAACCTGAGAACCGTGAACCATGGAACAGCGGACTAAAGAAAAGCACGTGGTTCAGAAACAACTTCATCGATAACTCAGAACCAGTCTTGAACTTCTGGGCTATGGAAGAGCAGAGGACCACGCGGTTGAGTCCAGCCTTACGCGGACAGATAATTGGCATGGTGGAGGGCGGTAAAACAGTTGCCCAAGTAGCTGGCCAGCTCAATTTGTCCCGGAATACCGTGTATTACTGGTTACGGCGTTTTAGGGAAGGCGACGAATCCCTGAAGGACGGGCGAAGAAGCGGCAGACCTCGGGCCACCAACGATTTGGAGGACAACAGGATTCGCCATTTGATTGAGGATAAACCTCTCAGTGTTGGCGGAGTAGCTGCGATATCCAGGGAGGCGCAATTTGGTTGCAGCTACGCAACAATTAGAAGGCGGGTGATTGCGCATGGCATACAGCACCACAAACCTGCCCTAAAGCCTTTCTTAACTGAGCAGCAGAAGCATTCGAGGTTGCTTTTTGGCAGAAATAATTTAGTTAACGACCAAGTTTTTTGGGACTTAACCATTTTCGCGGACGAAAAAACTTTTCGCAGCAATCAGGAAGGAAGAATAGAACTGTGGAGGGCAAGGAATACACGGTATGAAAGCATTTCTTTCATTTCTTAATTTGCTAATATTTATTTTTATTGTTTTGTCAATCATGATGGAATTTATTAATACAACATGAACATATTACGTTCATAGATACGAACAGCGGCACATCCTTACAAGGAATAACTCAGGACGCCTCAGCAAAAGTTATTGGGGTGCAATGACGGCTGCTGGGCCTGGGCCTATAGTTTCCACGTCTCCAAGACTGAATGCAGAGGAGTACGTGGGTATCCTGACGAACCATCTTCTGCCGTATATTGAAACGGTCGTTCCGCCTGGCGAGGAAGTGACTTTCGTCCAGGACAATTGCCCAATCCATAGGGCAAATATAGTTTCTAATTTTTTTGAGGAGCATCCACGGATTCATGTTTTGCCATGGCCATCTAATTCCCCAGACTTGAATCCTATAGAAAATCTCTGGAGTGTAGTGGTGAGAGAATGGGACATTGGGAATGAGCGCAATCTGGATGCGCTAGATGGTCATGTTCGCCAAATATGGCAATCGATTGGACGCCGTCCTCAGGTGTGCGAGAATTTAGTTCGTTCTATGAGCTCCAGACTGGAGGCGGTCATAGAAAATAATGGCGGTATTACTCGCTATTAATTAGATAAAACTAACGCTTACGCCTTCCGAAGAATAATTTGCAAGCTTTGCCATTTTTGTATCATGTTTTGATTTTTTTACTTTTATTGGTCGATAAAAGATTTTACGAAAATTTACAATTATTTTTTATGCGTGTACTGAACAAAACACGGCAATAAAATTAACAATTTTAAAGTTTTCCATAAGTTTTGGGTTCGCTAGTAATTATTTTTCATTATTCATTTAATTATTATTGTCACTTTAAGTCATTTTTATTTGATCATTCGGGGAGAGATGATTGACAACCACAAATTTAACTTACCTGGGATTCATTTTATAATTTGTCATGGTAATAGAAGTTACTTCATTCCTTTAGTTTTCATTTTTCAATATTTAAAGGTTTATCTGTTAAACGATTCTCAGTTAAGTTAGAAAAACTTGAAATTATTTAAGAGTTGCAGTGGGTTATTGAGCTCTACTACCCTCTAGTACTATATGCCTGCTATGGTAAGTGTATAGCATGAGTGGGTAATTTCACGGAGACAGATTTTCGTTTTGACAGTGCATAGGTTGATGGGGCTTTTTTCAAAAATCCGAGGGCTTTTTTCAAAAATCTGGTGGTGTTGGACATTTTTCTGTTGAATGTAGTTCCCATCCTGTGTGGTGTGTGGGTAACACTGCAAGTACAAAATATCTGTCCGTCGCATGTGACGTTCAGACCCTTGGCGCCTTTTGTTAAGAACAAGAGAAAGCCGACGCCAGCTTTCTCTACTCCCTATCTTTTTTAACGTGCTCTGAACGCGCAAGTGAAGTTATTTGTCGTTCGCCTAAAAACATTACTTGAAAGAGGATTCAAATATTGGCGAATTCCTTATTTCCACCATCTTTAATGGTGATATATATGCAGGGGTGCCGACTCATAAAAAAATATTGGGGAAGCCCATACCTGGGGTCCTGCCCAGGGAATTTTTTTATAAATAGTGCGTTTAAAAGTTTAATTTCGAAGTTCTATTTCGAATCCCTAGACTGAGGTTTGTGGTGATGAACACTGTGCTTTATCACCCGTCTCAAGAGACGTGTGATGAAGCATGGTGCTCATTGCAGAAAATCATAATAATCAACAGCTTTCTAAACTAATTAATGCAATAATCAACTGCTATGTATGACCCTTCATCGCCAATCTAAAATCACTAAGTTAATACCAACGCTGGCTTTGAATGCATCCCTTACCGTCGGGTTACGGGTACCCCTTTTGCAAATCCCTAACGTTCAAAATGTGTACTAGCAATCCATAAAAAGGATACGTCAACCCTTGCCCAATTCTTAACTTGTATATTACCATTTACCATTAAAAAAAGTATGTAACGGTTACAGCGAATTTAAATTATTTGAAACCCATTATTTAATACAAAAGGAGTTACCAAGGAAAAAAAAGTTGAGATCTTAATTCCGATCAGGGGAATCGATCCAGCAACCTTTACTATGACGACGTCGCATTAACTCCACTACGCCACCACGACTTCTGACGTCGAGGTTTTTGTAATACATAATATCAGACCAGCAGTGAAAACCGGAGCAAGGACACAGAGTATACACACGAAATTAATCATTAAATCCATCAAAGATCGAAACAAAACGATAAATTTAGTAAGTAACTTCTCCCTCTTTGTTCATATATCTTCACATGGAAGCGAAATATTTGCAGTGCGTGAGCAAGGAAAACAAATGGAGTAAGGGAAACTAAATTTTCTTGAGAAGCAGAAGTGGCGCCACAAACTTTGTCCTAAAACTTTTGAAAGTGACTGTACATATGATGCAAAGACAATAGAAAACATTAAAAGAAGCCCTTGTTCCCTACTTCATCAATCGCTTTTAAATATATGTTAAGTTTTTCGGGAAGGGCTCAAATAGTTTTTCTGGTAGGTCACTCCAGTCCCTTATGGTCCTATTCAAGAAGGAGAATTGCTTTGCATTTGTCCTTTGTGATCGGCACTTTATCTTGAACTGGTGATGATCTTTTCCAACAAAGCTGGGTTTTGAAATGTCCATCCCAAACTCATTCCGTGCTTTTTCCCCATTAATTATTCTAAACATGCCACGTAGCCTGCTTCTTTTTCTCCTCTCTTGTAAACTCTCCCACCTCAGAACTCTGAGCACTTCTGAAACACTTTCCCTTTTCTTATGCTTTCCCAACACATACGTAGCAGCTTATCTCTGCACCTTTCCCAATTTCTTCGCCTCTCCTTTAAAATGTGGGTCCCAAACAAGAGATTCGTACTCTAATGTTGGTCGTACTAGGGTTGTATAGGCCATTTATTTGGTAAAGACGGCTTGGTAGTGTAGCCGGCAGCGCACTTGACCGGCGATCTGAAGACCCAGGTTCGAATCCCGGCTAAACTAAATGATTTATTCGAGTAAATTTCATCCTTGGTGCATGTAAAGATTTTGTTTGCGTCTACACGGTGGAAAATTCAAAGCTGCACTTCAAAAAGATGAGTCACTCGCGTGCATCGCCATTTTCCGGCATTAAGACAGCATTTTCCTTTATTTAACGGATGTTGAGACAGAAACGTTGCGAGTCAGAGGAACGCAAGGAGACTTCCGGCTGTGATGGCGCTAGTGAAGCTTCCTAAACTGGCCATTTGGTGGAGCGCTTATAGGAATCGGCGCGAGGATAGACGCAGCGAGAGAGGTGTTCGTTTGGAGTGTCTCCTCGTTCGCCGTGACTTCCGCGGCATCCGTTTAATGCATCATAAGCAGACAATGGCATTCAACGGCCGTATCTCCTCCTTAGCGGAGGGCGGAAGCAAATATTCCCGAGTGCACATGCCAACTGCACCCGACCACCCTTCCCGCACGATGGGATCGTTTAAACTCCGTCGTCGTTCGCCCCCACAAGTCGCCATCCATCCACTCCCTATGTTAGGAGAGATCCTTTGAAGGAAGTTGCTCAGTTTTTAAGCTTGTTGATCGAGGTTATTTCCTTACAGACATATGTACAGTAGGGGTATTTTTTTACTTATATTTTTATTTATTTTCATACCATCGAAAACAGCTCGTGTTGGCCTTTAAATCGGGGATTTTCAACCATTTTTAACAAAGACACGTTCACGGACAACCATGCCCTGGGTAGCGGAACCCTACCAGGCGGGACTCGAACCCACGACCACTTGTTTGGCAGGCGAGGACATTACCCCGCCGCTACCGAGGCCGACCGGCTTAGGAGTCATTTGCAAAGGAAAAGCGTGTGTAGTGCACTTGTCACAGCAAACAAGTTAGTGAACCTACATTGTAAGTAACTGATGGGCATGTGTTATTGAGTTTACCGTCTTTAGATTATATTTTTTCGACAAATGTCATTGCCAAAGTTTCGCTTTTTTTACGCAATCGCCCTCGAGGCTTAAGTTTCAGCTTTAATTGCATGGTAACTGCTTAAAAAACAATTTAAAGTATACCGGGACTAGCCACGGTGGTAAATTTTTACGGGAGTCGCCCACAATGCACATGTTGTGCGAAAAATCCACCGAGGAAAAATAAGTCATTCACCTTGACCAAGATTCGAACCCGGATCCCCCGATTTCCGGTCGAGTGCTTTAGCCAGTTAAGCTACCGAGGCGCCATTCCTCGTCAGGTTGTGTCCACAAATATCCACAGAGAGGAATTTTTTATTATCAGAGCGCAATAGCAGAGATAGTGAATTTTGTTCGTGAAGCAAGTACGGCTACTCAAGTAAAGTTATATAGAAATTTATCCATCAAGAAAGCGCTCTGATAAAAAATAAGTGGTATAAGCAATTTTGTACATCCAGGAAAAACTGATTATGTTTCTGTCGAAAGCGCACCATTATTAGACTGCAGAAACTGCCAAGCACTCCGACCGCCCGCGCGTTTGCCCTGAAATACTTGGGTGGGAAATGATAGGAGACGGGAGTGGGGAGTTGCATAAACTAATCATAGGATTGTTGACCAGTGAAGATGGTGTGGCATGGTACGGCACTCGAAGTGCCCTCTAAAAGGCACTCAAGCATGGGGCGGGCGGCCTATGAAAACTCTTTGACACCGCCCGAATTTGAACCTGGATTGACCGGGTGGGAAGCCATTACTCTAGCCACCACACAATTCAGATACCCCCATTGATCTATCTATCCAGTTCATAACTTTTTAATGCTAATCATAACGATCGTAAATATTGCGAATAAATGTATCGCTGCCACCGCATCACCGCGGTGCGCACATTTTTGAAAACTAATTAAAATGCGACCAAATGCAACAGAAATCAAGGTTTACCGGGACGGACTGGGGAATCTTCTTCGTAGTCCCCTTGGATTTATGGATGGCACCACGCACCTTATAAAAAATAAGGAGAGAGTCAACAACTGATGCCGATATAACCTCCTTAACCCACATGACTGTGTCATTTTCACACGAAATGGAGCTTCTCGAACGAGGGGATTTTAAAACAAATATTGAGAAGATAGGAATGCGTTTCTTCTAAATAAGAGAAGCTATGTGGCTGCAAAATGTAACCAGGATGATATACAATGCTAACTACAAGAAAATTTACGCAAAGAAATCACGTTCAATAACCAATTCTAACTTATAAGCCACTAAAGGCTAAAATACCACATTCAGGAAATGACAAATATTTGAAAGAGATTTAGAAAAAACAGAGATAGCATTAAGAAATAGTATGTTATCTAATAAGCACCTTGGAGTAAATTTTATGGTAGTATCCGGCAATGGTGTAGGATGATCAAGGATGCCGGCTTAAAAAATATTGGGGGGCCAAACCGGGGATCTTGCCCCGGGAAATGTTATAAGTAGTGAGTTTTAAGTTTTTTAAGCATTTTAGAGAGTCATATGATCAGCATTAGAACCCTGATAACTCGAATCTCGATATCTGGACACTCCGAGGAAAATCGACAAGCCTAACACATATTTTCCTCACACCCATAACGAATTATTGGAGTCCCCATGGAGTCGGCGCCAATGAGGATGATGGACGATAATCTGCCAGACGATTGTACCGTGACTACACTAACATGAATAGGTCGAAAAAATCAGAATGATATGAAAAATATCTTAGAAATTCGCAATGAGAAAAAAATAACTTCACTCGTCCTTCAACTGCAGAAACTCTCGAATGGGAGAAGATCCTTCTCTATGCCCCGTTTGCCCCATCTCCTGTAAACGCCATCCTACGCCCAGAGGGCCTTGAGCCTCGCCTGCACCGTCCTCCCTTTGAGAAAAAGCACGCGAAGACACACATCGTCTCAAGGCATCCGACAAACGAGAAGTGGGAGAAGAGGAGACTTGAAGCAGACATCAAATGCAAAAAGGGCCGAGGAATGCCTCTACGGCACAAGAAGAAGCGGAGGGGTGGACGCAATGGGGGTGGCCGAGGGGAGGGGGGCACTTTCCAAAGGGGTGGCTGCAAGACGACCCCTCCCCAGCGTACACAAGCGCACGAGGCCGTTTCACGCCGGAGTTGTGTGCTTCCTTCCCTCTGCCGCATCCAGAGCGCTCTTCTCTCCTCAAAACTCCCTCACAAACACCTTCAACACTCGATTGGGAAGATTTTTCGTTCCCCCGACAAGTCGAGAGAAAAGTGAGGTGTTCCCAAACTCACAGCACATTCTGCAGGCATGCTTAAATTACATCACTGAGTTTACTTTAAGGAATGTAGCAATTCACAATAATATTAAGTGTCTATAATGATCGCAGATTCCCCCAACTACGATCATTATATTATCTTTGGACAATCCATTTATAAAGTCTTCACGGGAAATCAGCCGGGTGATGATGGATCCTGCTGTCAACGTTTCAATGGCCTTCTCTGCCATCATCTTCAGGGACCTTCACGTCATTAATTGACGCGCCTCTGGCGCGAATTCTGCTGTACCGGTGAACCATATCACCTTAACCAGCCAGTTCACAATGGATTAAATATTTTGCGCCTTTGAATATGTTGTTGATGTAGTGTTGGGTTTATGTGAACGGGGTTAGTGCCGGGCTTATATACACCGTTGGGGCGGAGAAGTCGTCCGTGATTGGTCAGTTTTAAGAGTCCTTTCTCCTCTTAGCTTACTCATTATTTTCATCATGGGATTCCAAGATTTGCTGAGGTTGAAACCCGCGTCCCTATTCATTTTATTACTTGAGATTCTAATTTCGATGGCTTCTTTTGTAAGACCGTCCCAATATCCCTTTGCCCTGCAGAGGATTTTTCTTTCATTGAACTTGATGGCATGATTGTATTTGATGCAATGTCCATCCTTACGCGGCTGATTTCCCGTGAAGACTTCATCAGCAACATTCGCCGGGAAATCACCAAATCCTTCTTCTTAATACATTTATTGACACCCTGTGTCCAGGCGGAACTCGAACCCGAGAACCCATCGGTTTGGCTGGCGAGGACTTAACCCCGGCTTTCTGGAAGCAAATAAATGCAAACCTAATGCTCTGTCCGTTACCGTACTATTTCGTGGCGTTTTAAGCCCTAAGCGTCATTATCAGCTCTAGATCGACGTGCTCCCGATGGAGCCACCACTAGGGTGTGCGGCACGGGGTGAATTTACATCTGCATAGGCAGATATAGGGGGGGGACGAGGGAACGTGGCCCCCCGATTCGCTTAAAAAATTAGACAAGATTTTTAATAGGGTTATCAAAACTTTCACAAAAAAAGACCTTACAGCGGTAAACTTAAATCTGGAAGTAAATAAACAATTTATAAGAACCTATATTTGGAGTATGCTCCTATACGGAAGTGAGGCATGGACAATGACCGCCGCGGAGAAAGTAAGGATAGAGGCCTTCGAAATGTGGTGCTACAGAAGAATGATGAAGATCAAATGGATCGACCGAGTTAGTAACGAGGAAGTCCTAAGAAGGGTAGGAGAGAAGAGAAGCCTCATGAAAACCTTAATAAGAAGACGGAATAACCTTATAAGCCACATCTTGAGACATGATGGCCTGATGAAGACAATCGTCGAGGGACAGGTGGAAGGCAAGATTGGAAAAGGAAGACCTCGAACAAAATATATGGAACAAGTAAAGAGAGATGTGAAAGAGAAGAAATACGTAGGAGTGAAAAGATTAGCTGATAGGAGAACTGAGTGGAGAGCTGCGTCAAACCAATCCTAGGATTGTTGACCAGTGATGATGATGTGCATAACGTTCGTTTTATTTTGTGTATTACGGAGCCACAATCATGTAATTTAATATGAATAAATTTGCTACCAAAATAAAGATAATATTTTCTACAGTAATTGTTGTATTTTGTTTCTAATCTCAAATATGACAAAACCTGTCAGCCCCTTGTACCCACCCCAGTAAAAAATCCTGGATCCGCCTCTGTACATCGGACATTTGCATTAGTGCAGCAATCACCCTAGCCTTAATAAGACTCGCGTTCGTTCGTCGGTCACAGGCCAAGCGCACCGGACGACGACACGCGGTCAGATCAGAAACGAGGAGAGTGTTAAGGACATGAACATGCTAATGAAATTACTCGTTAGTAATACAAAATCGGAAAGTTCGCTAACTAACTGATTCATACATGAGTTAAAATATGCCTTAAAATCATGCTAATTTTTTAGGCCCCTAGGCCCCCCCGAAAAAGGCCTGCAGCCTGTTATGCTCACTGTGGGAGGTCTTACACTTTTTGTTTGCTACTTGTTACTAAAGGATCGTTTACTTTTAAGCTGGCAAGCTTAGGTATAAGCAATATTTCCACTTTCACGTTAAACGAGCGCATGGTACGTAGGCTGCAATATGAATGTAAATATTTATAAAGAGAAACGTTTTTCTGAGGGGCTAAAAAGTAAAATAAATTTCTACGAGTTTCTCTAACTAATTCAAATACAAAAAACGTTGAGACCACGTTCCACTGTAATACCCAATGCATACGTAATATCATAACATAAAGACTTTACGAATTACAATGAAAAACACGTTTATTAATTATTTTCCACAAAACTCAACCAAATTTGATATACGAATAAGATGTAACAGCTATTCCCCTTCGTAAGCGAATTACGTTGGGACTGAATATCAATATCTAGAAACAAATGCGCCTTAGGATGAATTGGGGCTAGTATGACGAATTTTATCGAAATATTATTGATCGTGATCGCGAATATTTAACTTCAAGAATACCTCTATTTAAAGTTTTAATGAATCGGGATACACAAATATCTCAGCTTTAATATCCAACGCAATGCGCAATAAATCTGGTGAGTAACGGATCACAGCCTTTGGTGTACAAGACATTGTGAATGTCAAGATTTCGATAATTTTCACAGTTGAATAACTTAGTCACTCAAGGAAACGTGATTTTCGCAAGACAAGTAATTGGATAAGAAATACCTTTATTTGCACTTATCTTCCATATTGTATTATTCACTGACTATTCACTCCTGCAGCTCACGGTTAACATTGTACATTAAAAAGGATATTAACGGAAAAAAGAACGTAAACAAAAATAAAAAGTTACCACAATCACAAAAAATGAAAATAAAATCATTTTTACCTACCTATATTATGTAAGACTTGTTTAAAAGTCTTTCTACTACAATCGTGTATCGCCAACAAGATACGAACTATAGTCAACAGCACGAATCATATTTCTAAATTGGCATTTAGTGAACTTGTTAACTTTGAAATTAATAACCACCACACTTTCGAATTAATATACCAAAAACAACAACTAATTTCCTACCTTATACTTCTCCGCTTTTCATTTGAATGCGCTTTGATTTAAACAGATATTTGTTCTTGCGGAAAGAAGACGCAAAGAAATAGGCACTTCAAATATTTCTTAATTTCCTTCCTTATATTTATCAGTTTTTCGTTTTAATTCCTTTATCTGCTTTCCCAATTTAGCTCCTCTTGTTTGCATAAACAAATATGTTGCTATGATTGTTCGTTTGTATGACTGCCGCGCCGCCATTGGAATTTGGTGGCCATTTTTTTAACTAATCCCCATACTCAATTTTATATGAATAGACAGATAAATAATTGTAAATTTAGTGTTTTCATAATTTTTCCTGGGGTTTCAGACAATTTTAGAAGGGGTCTTCATTAGACTTTTTGCCGTATCTCGTCTCGTTCACCCCAAACATTTGTATGAGTGAGTGAATGAATGAATGAATGAGTGTTCGTTAAGGGGCTTTATGATATATAGATAACAAGAGAGAATGATATCTTAACCACTACTATGTTGACAATTTTTATATGGTTTTCCTGCCAATTACCACTTTATGAGTACCATTAATTCTTAAAATCCGCAATTTAAACCAGTTAAGATTGTTAAGAGGTCTCTTAGATGGTTCGATTAATGGATAATGTGATCCATGGTAAACAATTGCTTACGGTCAAAAAGTGCCGATGTTAACTGATGATTGATTGGACCTCAATTACCAATCATCTAACGATTTATAACTACGCGCGAACAATAACCTAAAACCCTACTTATGATTTACAAACTATCCCATTACGGTTTTTTAACCTATACACGATTAGTAATAATATCCGGTCAATAAAAAACCTCTTGTTTACTCTATGTCCATTGTTGACAGTTAATCGATCGAAATTTGTCTTGAATTACAGGAACACTTCTATGTAGATTTATTTTGGCGATAGATTACTATTATCGAAAATCGACACCATTCTTAATATTTCCAGTTAAAACTAATAGAAGACAAACGAAATGGGGTGGAATAATTACTTTTCGAATTATAACCTCTTCCTCCATCCTCATCGAGTGATCTTTCCACAAAATGCTACACAAAACTTTTGCACTCGGCCATAAAAGGTCTTGTATTCCCGCACAACACCTCCTACAAGTCGCGGTAAAAGCAAGTTTTCTTCCTCTTCCCATGACTACACAACAAAAAAAACCACTACGCACAAGTTCTTCAACGGAAATATGGTGACGGATATTGAAATCCCCCGGGGGGCGTCCGGGGGGTCCGAACCCCCCCAAAATATAAAAATACAACCATTTTCCTTCATAAAATAAAACAAATTATTAAAAAATCATGAATTAAAAAAATTCTATAGCAAATGAAGTTTTTTCAATTATGAAAACTGTTAAAATTAGTTTAAAACCCATTACTTAGTACCCTGTTTTTCAAAAATTTCCTCCCCTGGTTTTGAACCCCCCCCCCCCCCCCCCGAACGAAATTCCTGGCTACGCCACTGGTTATTAATCCATCACTTTATGGCATTTATATGCAAGGTATGCAAGGCAAGTGGTTCAGAGAGGCAAAACTCAAAAGGGCGAAAATGTCAAAATTAATTTGATGAATTTTCCGATAAATTTTATAACTTGCGCGGTCGCCTATCGTCACCGAGGTTACGCTCTTCTTTATAGCCAAACCTATCTTAAGATTTTTAAAAGATAGTTTTCTCATTGATCGGGGCGAAGGTACCGGATAGTGACACTGCCAAAAAACATGAGGATCTATATTCGTCTCTGGTTCTCCTTAAACTTCTAAATTGAATATTTCACCTCACGGATGAGCTTAAACGACTCATAGCCTCTTTCAAAGGTGCCATAGCTACTCATATACTTTTCTATTTTACAGCCCGCACTAAAATGTTGTGCGAAGCACGCCACTATTCCACGACTAGTTTTTCACAGTTCCGAACACGAAGTCACCACTTCTCCCCTATAACACACCTACAACGAAATGGCATGGACATACAAAGACGTTTCGCGAAGGAAATGAAGTGCCTACTCTCGTCTCCAGCCTTGAAGGATAGAGGGACTCGGAATGAATAAATAAAGAGTCACAAGGAGTATGAAGGACGAGGAGCAGTACATACACAGGAGCAGATAGAGAGCCCTCTACTTGGCCCTCGAAGAAATAAAAAAACTAGCTTATTTTACCTTTTTTTGGGGAGGGGATTGCAGTCTTATTTTTTTTGTAAGGTACTCCTACTCACCGTTTGCCGGGGACTGCCGTTCTCGCATTCCATCCAGTTGCACCGGGCGACACGTTGCAATCGAGTAAACACGCGCAAACGACGGAATGGGAACAGAAGGGACTGGCGAAGACGTAACGTTACTGCCCTCGCACGTAGGAAGTAAACAGTTGACGGTGCGCGCTGGACGCAGTGAAGTAAGTCCGCCAGAGGGCAGAGAAAAATGACGGGGAAAATTCCTGTCCCCATTTGACATACGCGCGTTTTTTGATGGGGTCGAAAGTATACCATTCCATCGTCCCTCGAACTCACAGTCCACCTTTCCCCTTCAGCAATCCCCTCCGCCACCACCTCCTGCTGCTGCCTTTTGAATGCTTCGCCGAGGAGACTCGCAGACAAACACTCTACGCCTCGCGAGCTCCTAAGCCCTCTCAAAGCCTGCGATGCAACTTCTAATATTTACGTTCCAAACAAGATGTGAAGAATGACTGCGCTGCGTGAAGTGAACACGTATCTACTCGGGAACCTTGAAAAATGCCGATAAGGTTAAATTTCGGAGAGGAGGGAATCGTCAAGTATTTGCGTGAAGAGTGACTACCCAATTCTGCCGGGTTTACCAATGAATTTTTTTAGGGCTCTGTCGATTACGGTAGTAGTTAAGTTTATTATGTGGCAAATAGTGCCATGAAAATACGTTTTCTACGGTTATTCGTATACGAAGTATTGGTTTCCCAAAAGTATTTTTTTTAATTTTATTTTATTCTCAAACCACCGGATACAGCTCTTATTGGCCATTTTACACCGGGGTGTTCAACAAATGGAACAAGTAAACGTTCACAAACGACCATGCCCTGGACCGGGGAAACCTACCCAGACGGGACTCGAACCCGCGACCTCTTGTTTGGCATGCGAGAACGTTGCCCCGCCGCCGGCAATGTATACCAAGTACCAAACGTGAAAAATATTGTCATATATTCGTAGAAGCAAACTGCATGTATGTACATATTGTTCTTATTATCAGTCAATTTTATGATTTTTTTAACTTGGTGGCTATAATGTGGTAGTATTAATACCTTTCTGCTGTGTTTCTGTACATTTTAAAATAGTTCGTGTGAGCTCGTCTCGCTTTATATGCATTACAACATAGACACTTTAATCGAAGTGATCAGTAGACGACATTTGGCCGCCATGTTTTTGCAGGGTGTAGGGCTGGTTCGGGTACCCTACATCAAGTAGGGCCCGTTTAGTTCCAAAAACGGCCATATATAGGGCTGGATGTGGCGTATGTAGGGCGAGATCGGTTTAAGTAGGGTCTGATGATGCATCCAGGGTCGGTTGGCCCAACAGGGTCGACTAAGAATACGGACCTTAAGCGGCGTAACTTTGTGGAAGGTTGACATTCTCATGCTGAACCAAGCCCTAGTAATACTCAACGCTTTCTTTTAGATAAAAAAAGTTTCAAAAAGTAACTGTGAGAAGCATGCTAGGGGAGCCTGTAGATATCAAAATTTCGGGTTTCAGTCAATGAATTGCTGCTATTATTATTTATTTCATTTATTTATCAAATTATCCCTCGTCATCTTGTTTTAAAAACTCATTATGTCAAAATTTCACAACGATAAATGAGGGACATGAGTTCGCCTTGGGATAATTCCTGTTTTGGGTTAACTGACTTTATTTCATTGCTAAATAAATTCATCAATTAAGAAATAAAGTAATAGCAGTTGTCATTTGATCTAAAAAAGGACAGTAAGTACCTTATAAAATTTAATACTGGGTGCACAGAAACATGTAAATAAATTAAATGAAGAGCAATTTAAATATAAAGCTAAGATAGCATTTCATCTCAAGATATAATACTCATCAGCAAGTTCCAAGACTCAAATATTTTTACACGTAAAACACAATTCATATTTCATTACAATTCTGATATCGGATCTAAACTTCAATGGGAGAGATGTAGTTTAATTTTTAAAATTAATAGTAACAAAGAATAATTCAGCCTGTTTTTCATGTTAACGCTGCCCCAAACAATTTGTTGACACATGTTAACACATGCACTTTTAGTGTTCCTTGTTAACGAAACGTAATCGATAATACTTGTCTAAAAATGAAAAAAAAAACAAATTACACTAAAGATAATACAACGTAATCGAATCTTAAAGGATCATTACTACAACTATCTCGCCTTCCAAGTTATACCCATTTACGCAAAAAAAATCACCATCAGTTTGCCAGCATCCATCTATTCTGAGATTATCGTAAAGCGGAATTGGCCAACAGGAACCAGCTAATGCAACTTTGTAGAGTGCTAGATGACCTGGCACATTCAAGCTGGGCCCAAAGTGACCATTTAAAGGTCTTGGAGCGCTAAAACATTCAAGAGGGAAAGTATGAGAGCCTATTGGCTGTAAAATAAGGGGAAAATTTTCATTGAACCTACGAATGGACGGATAATTGCATGAAGAGAAGGCAGCGATATCCCAAGCCGGGAATGTGTTGGTAAATTGAAGAGTTTGGAGGAGGAAAAAAAAACATTTTCGAAAAGTGCTGGCTACTTAAACGCACTCATCCGGGCCCGGGTGCAGACCTTTGATAAGAAGAAGCATTTTTTTCTTTTTCTCGTTAACTTTTACAGAAATGACCTCGCTTCCACAAGGCATGCTGCTCAGTGCTCATTATCTGGCGTGTTTTAGCAGGATCAGTAAACTTTGTTCACCAAACTAGCCAGTTTACATTTCAATACTAATGAGGCGCATTCGTTTGTGTTGAGTGTGTAGTACATTGCTTGCGATCGCAGAAAAAACATGACTCAACCAAGTTTCGAAGCTGGATCTCCTGATATCCAGTCAGATGTGCTATTACTTACTCGGAAAATAGGAGATATGGGTTCAATTCCCGGGCGAATGATATTTTCCTGGCCAAAGTCCTCCGTTGGCGTTCAATGTATAATTAAATCAGTACACGATGTAACGTCTCATCACGCCTCATGATGTGGCCAGCCAAGGTCTTCTTCTCATGAGTTTTATAAAGAAGACTTCTCTTTTCTCCTGCTCCTCTAAGAACTTACTACTTACTATTCAATCTACACACAAAACTGAATCTAGAAGATAATTATGCAATGTTCGTGTAATAATTATACAAGTGTTCGTATAATTTGAGTTTTGAGGATAAAGCGGTTCAAATATCATTGAAATATCTCTAATTATCCGCTGATACCTTCAAGTATGTATCATTTTATTCCTTGATGATAAATTAATGAAAAAAATTTGCCATAAAGAGCCTTTCTTTGATGAACAATAACTTCTTCGATCAACAGTATTTGCAGATATTGTCTAATATTCTCATTTTTAGCGTCGAAACTGCATGAGCGTGTAATGATAAAAAAGGGAAAACGTGGTTTTACGTTTTAAAATTTCTAAATGTAAGCGATAAAGTGATCAATGCTACCCAATAACTGTAAATATCTATCCTTACTTTAAATGAAACTGACGTGTAAATACACCATGACCATGATTAAGTAACGGATTGCGAACGCGAGATGGCCTTTCGCGGTAGTATGACCATCTTAAACTTTCGTATATGCTCCCCTTCTGCACCGAAGAAAAAAGAATAGGATTCAGATCCCGATATAGAGGCACATGGCCGTCACTTGTAAGCGATATCTTTTATACTACCACAGTTTTACACAAATTTTCACTGACCGTAACCAAGGTGGACTGCCTACTGTTAAATCCCTATGGGTATGATTTACTCTAACTCACTCTAAAGTTTCAACCCAAAAGTTGGTTTCGAAAAATGAGTATTGGTTCGACACAATCTAAGCCACAGGAGAGAGAATTGCAGTCATTTATGGCATAACGCCTACTTCCTTTGTTTGAGAAGAACTAGGGCATAAGTTGGGAGACCCTGAAAGGTTTCTATCTGGATTTAAACACGATATCCTTGTCACGTCACCAAACACTGTCTAGTTAGACACTTGGATGAAATGCATGCATATACAAGAGCACACAAATGATGCCTGTCCCAATAACCAAAAGAAATGTCTGCCCCAATGACCATCATAGAAATCCCATTTTTCTAATCAATCTGTGAAAGGAAAATTACAAAGTCAATTCTCATCAATGTATTTTAATGTGGATATTAAATTACCTATCTCCAACACACTCTGAGAAACATCGCAGTTGAAAATTTTGCGACGGTCGCTAGTTGAAGAAGTACCACGAAAGCTAAACATTTCGCTATTTTATTTTATAGCACAAAATAACTGTCAAATTTGATATTGCTTGAAAGAAAGTGTGATTCAGAAAGGGTTAAAAATTAGAATTTCCAATCGATAAGAACAACGAGAAAGTAAATGCTAAAGTCGTGGTCAATCAAACAGATCCGTTATAAAGCCTTGGATTATGTTATTTCACTCTTGGTCCCAGCCGCAGAACCAATGGGTTCTATTGTAATTATTTAACCTATGATTCGCCCTAGAGGTGAACGCCGAGCCGATTACACCACGCTTTCGGACATCTACCGCACGCATCCGGCGGCGAAGATGAATCATTGGCGTGCCGACAGTACATATTATATCATAGTGTCATCATCATACGTTAACGATCCTAAGATTGGTTTGAAACAGCGCTCCATTCCTCTCTCCTATCCACTATCCTTTTCATAACGACTTAAATGTTATTTTTTTTCATCCTTTATAACCAGTCTTGTGTATCTGAGGTGTACCTCACCCTTCTTCCCTTCCACCTGTCCATTTAAGATTGTTTTCATCTGGCCATCACGCCTTATAATGTGGCCAGCTAAGTCCCGTATCTTGAAGGTTTTTAGGATACATCTCTTTTCTCTCACTTTTCTTAGCACTTGACCACTAATTGGCCGATCCATTTTATAATCATCATTCTTCATTTCAAATTATTTCATTATTTCCACGCTTGACATTTCTGCTGCTGCAAACGTCGGCAGTTCGGCACCAGTTTCCATACAATTCTGTCTCTTTGAGGGCACCTTAATCGGTAGAATACTATAATAAATAAAAAATACTATAATAAATAAAAATGGAGGGTCAGAGCATAGAGCCAAATGGCCAAAATCGTAAATATTATTAATCGCATTTTTTCGCGATGTTCCACCACCTAAAAAATGTTTTTTTAATGCACCAGCCGAAAGACATAAAAAAACATCTTCAGAAAACGTTTTTTTCTTTTTGGCCCTCTCAAAAATATTTTATGAAAACGTGCGTTAGAAATTTTCAAATCAATGCCATATCTTCTTATCCGGCTAAAGATTCTTGAAAACATTTTGAAATCTGCTCCATCAAATAAGCTTTCAAATGCCGCAAACCTCATTAAAAATATGCCTTCTCGACCGAGATATTTAAAAAAGAGCGAAAATCGTATTTTCGATCTAGCCGGCTCTGGTGAGCCGCTAGTGGGCTGGAAATGTTGGAAGGTTTGTCCTATTTGATCCCAAATCGCATAACCTTAGTATGGAAAAATTCTGGAGGGGGACCTTTTCACCCTTTTATCCAGCTATGTCCTTTTCGCTAAACAACGTTGGTACAATTATGTCCAACGGTTAGAATTATTCCATGAAAAAAATTATTTGAGCAAGACCATATTCCATCTGTGTTAAAAGGCTCATCACAGTACGAAAGAAGAAAGTTAGGAGAGTAAGATATGAGCATTTGAACTGAATAAAATGCAAAGGAAAGCTGAGCGATTCGTCACAAACTGCTAAGACAGTGTTACACATATTTAGGCAAATTAAGCTGGGAGCCGCTAGAGACTCGGAGGCTGCGCGCAAGCCAGCGTCGTAGCGATGGATGGAGATTGATTGAGAAGATGAGGATTGATACCTTTAAGAGCTATACGGAGGACATCATCTTAGGGTATCACTATGTTTTCTAACACCCCATGCCACGCGCCTTTTGAGGCAGCTTGCGGGGTAGTATTTTCAAAATGACAGAACCAACTGAAAGATAAGATTGATTAGTTAAATTAAATTTGATCCACTACTCGTAGCTCGTTGAGATTGCTGTAAATATATCGATAGAATTTCATTTAGAACGACACTTTGAAAACTCAATTACTGAGGAGATTGAACATAGAGTTCGTTTGTTGGCAAATAGATTTATCCAAGCCTTTGTCATTTTCATTAGGGGTATTGAAGTTGGTAGCTTCCATTTTGATCTCTGCGTTTTTCCATGTGGGCACATTGAACCCTCTTTTTTATCAAAAGCCGGAATAAAAACAAAAAATATTAATAAAAAGATTGAATTAAGTTCTAAGTTGAAAATAATTTGAATTGGCTTTAGAGCTTGCATGAGAAATACCAGTAATAAACGCTATCTATTATTCAAATTAAAAACTAACCGAAAAACTCCCGCGCATACTGCATTGATATTCAGCTGAGTGTTTTCTAAGAGTCTTTTCTTACCTGCATCCGTGTATTTCCCTGACTTTACTTCTCCATTCTTACATATCAACCATGCCGTTTTCATCCTAATGTGTTTCCTTCCATGATTCTCGGTTTAATAAAAAAACACTGGCAAAAACGCCTGAATATTTAAAAAAAGACCTTACACAGATGACTGCCACACTGCGCATTCTTAAAGCTTCACGCCGATATTCCCGGTTATGCTAAACCGACATATAATAAATTTATATTTATTATTAATATTATATTTTTTCCTTCTTATCTTCACCTAGTTTAATTCATGGTAAAATAGTTCTCGGAGTAAAGGTCAAATTTATGTGATGCAAAAAAGTTTTAGCCAACGTAATAGTTTATTTAAAACTATCATCAGGGCTATGAAAGAAAACATGAGAACAATATAAAATACAATGATATACAGTATTTTTACATTAATAAATGTTACGATAGAGTTTTTATAATAATATAATTAAAAAATATATACATAATAAGAGAATACAAAAAAAAATTTGATATACCTTAGCTTTGAACATATTTATTGATATTACGTTACTAAGCTATTTTACCATGAATTAATATTATATTAATTTCTAATTCCACCTGGTTCAGCACTACTTTTTTCTATGTATCTATATCTATATCTACATAATACCCCGCAAGCCGTCTAAAAGGCGTGTGGCAGGAGGTGTTGGGACACCAGCCGTTTACAGCTAAAAGAAATGAAGTGCTCTAACGAAGTTGGGACTAGCGTTTATTAAAGTCTTTTCTGGTTCGGGGGAAAAACGAATTCCCATGTCTATTCGTCGGGCAAAACATCTCTCTTAATTTATCGCTTCTATCGGACCACGAAATATAGTGTGGCTCTAATATTATGTTCTCTGTGTCGCTCATAAAGATATCCACGAGTGTGATGCGCCCGCTCCCAGCCCAGTGTTTCGGACGGATAATTAATTGATAATTTATTCCTATAAACTGTAGCCTTTAGTCCTAGGCCGCATCTTTTCGCTCTTACTCCTGCAAAGATTTCCTCGGCGATGCTCGCGATGAGTTTAGTTTTCCGGGGACTCCAGCCGCGTTCGTTTGTTGTGAGTGACGACAATGTCGAAAGCCATCCTGCTTTCGTCTTCCGGTCGAAGATCAGAAGCTCGTTATTTCACGGCCTTATACAGCGCATTCCGTCGTGTTACGCGTATGAGAGAGTGCCAGCCAATCAGCGCTCGGCGGAACGATTCTTTACATCAAGACTTGGATGAACAGAAAGTAGATATTCAATAAATTCGCAAATACGAATGAAAAAAAACTGTGATATTCAGGTTATATAACCTAAAGCATTGTGTATTGCATATCTTCCGTTCTCAAGAAAAAACGACTGCATTTTTTAATTTTTTCCTGCTTCTTGCATACCATTCTCCGAAAATCTGGTCGGGAGCATGAAGTACCTAGATTCCCCGACAGAGGGCCATGGTCCGGTTATTTTTCCCAGGTTTTTTCGTGGTCGCCCAGGAAATAGCTTAGCACTCGCGACGAGAAGAACCGAAAGGGCGTCCGGTTATTTCTACTGGTTGTTTATATATAGCCCAGTTAACCGAAAAATTGCCCGTGTTTTAACCTTACAATGTAAAAGGTCTCGTAAATTGCTTCAGTGGACCTATAGAAAAAGGCCCGTGCGGTTTATTTTTTCTATGCATAATATCTACGGACGGCTGCACAGTTTTTTTGCGTGTAAATGAAACCCTAATAACTAATGGAATGGCAATTTGATAACAAATAAACAATAATCCATTTAAGTACAAAAAATAATGAAGAGTAAAAAACAATAATCAAGAATTTTTATCAGTTAGCTTCGTAAAATAAAAAAGTATAAATTTGAAAATGAAAAAAATAAATAAATAAAAATTGAAATAACTACAAAAAAGATGTCATTGTAATTTGTATATTTGTTACCAAATTGCCATTCCATTACTTATTAGTAGAAATACGTGAAAATAGCACTTTCAATTACAGTTTACAGCATATGTGGCATTTTTTTTCTTTATTTTCATAATGTAGCAGAAGTAGTTGCCGACAAAGTGTGATGAAACAAAGTTATTTGAAAAAATACGGAATGATTTAGATAATTACGGGGTATAAAAATAATAAACTAAGGAATAAGACGTAAAGTAAATAATTGAAAATAGTATTAGTAGCCTGAACATTATTTAAAATAACTGAACATAAACATTTAACAAGTTTCAAAACTTTCTTCCTTCAACCGGTTGCGTCTGTCAGTCACTACTAGATTGTATTGGCTAAAAAACCTCTCTGTATCCACGATGCTAATTGGGGTCCAGATTGTGTGGAGTGCAGCATAACTCAGTTTTTTCTAGGCAGATGGTAAGAAATATTTGCTTCACATCGCATAACCTACTAGGGTTCTCTCTCAACCTCTCTATAAGTAGCTGCCGATGAAAATACGTGTAACCATCTATGAAACAGTGAGACCCAACGTTCGGTGGCGCAGCGAAGGCCGGGCTTTGCACTAAATTTACGAATTTTCCCATGAAAAAGGCAAATTTGCAGTTTAAATATCATAAAATTCCAGTCATCGCGCCTATGTCGCATTTATTCGCGTGTATCGCATCTACATCGCATTTATCGCATATGCGATTTTCTCGTATCACTACACATTAAGTTTCATTTTCACGCAAATAACTCTACAGGCGTCGGAAGAATATATGCACAGAGTTCTTTTTACAGTAAATTTTTAATCTGAATGGCTGAGCTGAGAGAGGAGTCACAGCAACATTTTCATGTTCGCACCTTCTCTGCTTCCATGTATCGTGGGGAGAACGGCGTAGTTGTGAAATGATTAGATAATAACCAGCAAATATGCTGTGAAAAAATAGTAATAATAATAATAATAAAAATAAAAATAGAAAGAAAAAATTTAAATAACTACAAAAAATATATAATTGTAATCTCAGAATGATTTTGTAATGGATTACTGTTTATTTGTTATCAAATTGGCATTCCATTAGTTATTAGGTTTTATTTACACGCAAAAAAAACTGTACAGCGGTCCACAGATCATATGCATAGAGAAAATGAGCCGCACGGGCCTTTTTCTATTAATCCACTGAAGAAGTTCACGAGACCTTTCACAATGTACGGTTAAAAGACGGACACGATTTTTAGTCGCATTGCAGCCGTCCAGTGCCACTGGGGCCACACGGCTACCGTGTCGTCTTTCTGCTCAGTGATCCACGCAAACAAATACACACTTTCACACTAGACGGTTCCAGCCGTGCACGATTTAATACCGTGCGGTTTTTTTCCCTCACGGGCGAAAACGTGTTATGTGCAAGGGGCGTAAGAGTAATTGGTTCTGCTATCTAATTTTTCCCTTTTCCCTTTCAACCCCCAAACCATGAAGTAAGGTGTTTGCAATGCCAACAACGCTACAACCGAAACACCAGCCATTCACTGCGCTACCATTGGCTTCGTTCCATCCCTTTCCCTCCCCCCTACAACCTGATGTTGTACTTGAGGTTGCTTACGGTGAATTATTGTCACCTTGAAATGATTGCCACACTCTTGCAGTCGAAATATAATAATAATAATAGTAATAATAATGATAATGATAATAATAATTATAGTAATAATTTCGTTTATTTTCGTGGGCACTGAGGCCAATGAGAAAATAAATGTACAGCTTTCTACATGCTCAGCATTGGTAGATAAATAGAAGAAAAGAAGTAAATAAATAGAATTATAGACAAATGCAACCAGTGCAGATCGCCAAGAGCATGAAAAAAATTCCTTTCACGTGTGTAGTGCCGGGATGCGAAGAAAACTCCAGGAGTGGACCCGAAGTTCAAGTTTTTAGCTTTCCAAAAGATCCTGAGTTGAAGGAGGAGTGTATTTAGGGGATAAGAAGAAACAATTTCACCTCCACGAAAAACAGTAAGGTATATACCCTTTCTCGATGTAATTATTTGGATGTAATTTCTAGCTAGATGTGGCTTGAGGATGTTGACAGTACTAAAAGTGGTGATTTAAATATAAAAGCGGAAATTCAATTGGAAATTCTTGTATTTTAGCTGTATTTTTTGTATTATTTCGTTCAGTAAACGTGAGGTTGAAGGAGTTTCTGCGAATTTTAATATAGCAGCCAAGTTTATAGCATCGAATACTCTTCCTTATCTTGCCCTCTGCTGTGCTATGCGTCTGAAAGTCAGTAAAACAGTGCTTATTTATCTATACTTTTGTAACTTAGAGTTGAAAAGCAATTTGAATTATTTACGCGATAGGTTATGTACTTGGGTATTTTCGATGAAACTACCAGAGTCTTTTATTTTTTGCGTAGTACCTTAGTACCTTATTACAGGGGAAAGCACATAAATTTCTAGGGTTCTTGAGTTCAAATTAATTTCAGCTTAGGTATCATTTCGTAAGACCAACGATATTTTCTTGATAAATTGCGTGGAAAGTATCTAATCATGAGAAATTCATGAGTCTCGTCAGAAACGTGTATCGTATGTTATTTGTGTGCATGAGCCAACGTGAATGAAAATATGCGATTTTCTCTTACAATTGGTGCAATGAACCATAATTTATCGGGGCTTGGCTTTCATCATCTGAAATTATCTTACGGTCTTGTTTTAAATTTAAAAAATCGTCAAGGTATGTAATGATCTCCTATATTTATTGGCCTAGTCATTAGATATATCTCTTATGCAGAAATGCCTAAAATGGATATGAAATAACAACGTAGTCATTTACATGGTATTTTCTTATTTATTAATTTTAGTGGTGTGAGCTTCACGTCACAACGAGTGACATCAGAAAAGAATCTGTGGCCTTGCGGGAGGAGATGGGGAAGATAATTCGAGTTGAATTAAAGGTACCCAGATTGGAGGAAGGTACCATTTCTTCATAGTTACCAAACTATCACATAGAAGATAGAATGACATAATTGTTGAAGTGACATATAGGACTATGGTGGATTTTTTTTTATAAGTGCATGATGTGACAATGGACATTCGTCGGAAAAACTATTGAAGATAGTTATTCTGGCTTCTGCCAAGATACTCTTTTAAATAATTTTTGTTCAAAAGAGAATAAAACCAGTATTTGTTTCACCAAATTAGTTCATGGTAATAAGAGAAAATTACAGGTATGATTTTGATTGACTAATGAAAATACAAAATATTTGTATTTTATTTGTGTGTTTTAATAATCACCTATTAAAACTGGCTAAGTTCGGAAAGTTTTCTTCGGTTGATAAGGTATTAATAGTCTTTTTTTAAGCCAAGTGCTACCAGCTAGCACGGTACTCTGCTACCTACGAGCGTCCTGCGTCGTATCATCTCTCAAAGCCTCGCCCCAAGGTCACCTCACGCGGCGGAAGCGGGAACCAGAACGACGTCTCACGGAGCTAACCGGCATTCATTCTTACCCGTCGCGTTTTCGCGCGCTTGAAAATTTTCACTATTCATTTGATCCAGAAAAATAGATATCGTCATTCAAATATCTAAAAGCGTGAAATTAGTACTCCAGTAGTAATAATATTTCGAGTTAGGTAATAAAAAAATAATAGGAAACCACTCTATTGAGTTGAACGGATTGGTCAACACAGATGAGGGAGGGGACAGAACTTGGTTATACGGTAGAAAGAAGTTAAGGGGAGGAGTCTCCCTTAAGGAAGGTGCTTCATCCCTAAGGGAGCCTCATCCTGTTGACTATTCCTTTCAACCTACACCTCGTTCACATTACGATTGTCCGAGCGATCGTCCTGACGATAGTTGGCCGAACTAGCCGTGTGAATGCATGTCCTGACAATAGTTGACGTAGTTCCGAACGTTGCCATTTTACGATGGTTATGCCCCGTTCACACTACGTTCTTTTTACGCCGCGCCGGTTAGCCCCGACCATGGTTACAAAACGAGGTGTGAACGTAAGTTACCGTTAACCGTGGTTGGGAGTCTGACCACCGTTTTCCGACCATGGTTGGCGGTAGTTTGTGCGTGTGTGAACGCAAGTTGAATAAAAGCTGGTTAGAAATGAAAAAGGCGAAGCAGCAACAAGGTGGGATAGGAGGAAAGAAAACAGAAAATAAAGCATTCGAAGAGGAGACGGCCGTTATTGTTGAACTATATTCGTCAGAATTAATTCTAAGGAAAGCGTTATCGATTCATTCCGTAATTTGTTGTATATTATGAGATTTTAAACCTGATTTAAGTTATGCGATATACTATAATATTATTCGTAGTGAATTAGCCATTAGCTCGCATTGTATTTTTACGGACATATTGAATAATCTCTGTAAATAGTTTGCTAGATTTTTGTAAAATGTACGGAACTACCTTAATAAAAATCCGATGGTCACAATGATTTTAATGTTTTGGTAAGAGCCCTTTGTACCAGTTTGAAAAAGATCACTTATGTTCGTCCTTTAATAAAAATTTCTCCCATATCAATATAAAATATCAGACTAACGGCTAGTTAGATATAACTATATAAAATAAATTTAGAAATGTTGGGTGATACTACATATCACAAAAAAATACCACGTTCTCTCTCATTTCATAAGTTTAATTTCAACAATCCAGTCACATTTCTGCAAGTTATTCGTCCACCATTTCATTGAAGTAAAATTGTTTTCATTTACGGTATAGCATCAGATTGGATCATGTCCTTTGTCAAAATCAGAAAACAATGATTGCAGCTAATGCAGCGAAAAGTGTATCTCAATCCCAAATCACCACAAGTGTGCCTCAATTGAGGCTAAAGTCTCAAGATTAGGTCCTCTTTTCTTGAATATAAATGATTTGTCAACACATACGATTCAAGGGCAAGTAGTAGTATATGTTGTGGATATCAACCTAATTATCACTAATAGTCGCTTTAATTCGTATTAAATAGAGCAGTAGAAAATGCGAGTCACACTATCGATGAAATGATTAGTTGGTCGAACACATTTGAATTAACTTATACGTAGCTAGGAACAATGCTTGACGGCGCTGGAATGCAATCTTTAATTCATAAGCAGCTCATAATATGCACATACGTTGAAAATCATTGCAATTAGCACAAGAACTTTTCCCTGCACATTCTCTATTTCCTTCCAACAGGTTATTCGCTCTCGTAGATTCATTTTTCACTTGCACTTACTTTACCACTCATCAGATGTCGCCAGTGTCTAACCATGGTAAGTGTGAACGCACGCTGGTTCTGACGTCATCTTACAATGGTTGAGATTAATGGTAGTGTGAACGGGGCAATAGGCGCTGGGAGACCGGAGAAGGAAGCGACAAGAGAAAGACGAAAAGCTCGTGAAGCTCTCTTCGATCCATTTTTTTCATGGATTTGTCCTAGGAAGGTAGAATATGGGCGGAAGAAAAATTATTCGGTAAATACACGTTGAACTCTGTAATATATTGACCATGCATACCTCAACAGCTTTCCTAACCGTCAATTTCTCGTTCACTTTAGATGTCAACACTAGAGGGCAGTACAGGTTTTAACAATCGTTGTTTGAATGCACGATAGTTCCGACAATCGCTGGAACAATCGTAATGTGAATAAGGCCCTAGTTACCTTCCTCCCTTCTCCTCCAATCCTGGTATTGTACCCTTGTGAAGGACCTTTGTAGAGTTCACCTGATGGTGACCTCTGACGTTGAAACCATGGACGTGTAATTGTGTAAATATATATTTCATGTGAAAGCATAAGGTTTCTTCTTTTTCATTTTTCATAGTGAATCGCTTTCACAAAGTTAAGCCTCAAAACATCAATTCTATATATTTTGTAAACACGTTTGAATGCTCGGTGGTTGAGAGCAAGCTCAATGGTCCACTGTAAAATCTTTTGTAATAATCGTGCTAGTATCTTTAGGGAAACTTCCGCAGTCCAAAAGCCATCTTCCCGAGCGCACCAACCTCTTCCATGGCCTCTCCCTATTCGCCCAGGGACCAGATCGCACAGATTCACTCGCTGCACTTCCCCCACTGAAGAGGCGGTCGGTCGGTGGGAGTTTTAAAGGTGTTCGCCACCGCGGCGGAGTGGAGATAAGAGGATTAAGGGGATGCAGGAAATTAAAAACATTCGCGCCGATTTCACCGCAATGGTATGGCGTTCAAGTGGGCGGGGGTTGTGAGAGGGGAGGGGGTGGGGGAAAAAAAGGGATGGGAGGACTAACGCGTGTGGGAATTCGCAAGGACGGTAAGGTGGGCAGGGTGTGAATGAAGGAACGATTGTGCTCCTATCCCATTCGTAAGAGCAAGGGGACTACGTAGAGAAGGCCCAATTCTATCCCTTTGAACCCTGAATCAAGTTGCTGCTTCCCATGAGAAAAAAATCCCCCTGGACCGGGAATTGAACCGCGGACCTTGATTTGTCACATTCCTCTCAACCGCCATGTTTGGCATTAGCCCAAGTGTGAGACTCTCAAGTGGTTTCGGCTTAAATATTCTCCACTTTCGTGACTCCATTGATTCCCACCGGTGGCCGTAAATAGTGGCGCTCCTGTCGCTAGGATACATGTCAATACACGCATTTTGTTGTTTTGTATCATATTCATAACCCGCAAACTGCACAAAAACTCACGGATATGGTAATATTTTTTCGATAATTGACATGAGCTTAATTTTATACAATAATAGATACACCCGTCACGTAGCGTATCTCTTGCGGGAAAATACGTGTATTAAAAAGTATCCCAGCGACTGCAGCGCCAGTGTTTGCGGCGACCGGCGGGAATCAATGGAGCTGCGTGAGTTGAAATTAGGGGACCTCCTGTAATAATATTAACTCTATGAGCTGTGGATTCATGGAAGTCGTTCCTCCCTCACGTTGTCATCTTGAATGGACAGCCTAACCTCTATAACAATGAGCTTTAGTGAAATTGCCATGGAAAATCAGGAACCAGAACAGTGTAGTAGTCTGGAGAGTCAAAGGTCTACGGTTCGTTTCCCAATCGTGGAAATTCGCGTGAATTTCAACGCCGTTCATGCACCAGCAAGGAAATATTTCTCTTAATTGATAATATAATTGACGCACTGAGTATTATAGCGTTCTCTCACCTATAGAGGTCTCTCACCTAGCAAAAAAAAGTTTAGTTAGAACTATCGAATTCTGATGAAATTTATCAAACTTTTCGGTTCATATGGCACATTGACAAATTCAGTAACAATTACCAAACCAGTTTGATAAATTCTATCTTCTATGTAAGTACTTATCTTACTAAAACTTATCTTAAGGCCTCTTTAAGAATCTTTGAACTGCAAATGTGTATTGGTATTAACAAAAGAGGTACGATAGACCGTTCGATAGATTACGAAACACTCAGTAAATTCTATCAAACCAAATTTGCATAACAATGTAGAGTTTGATAATTTTTATCAAAAAAGCAAGCACCTTCGTAAAATTAACCATAACTTCGATAGAAGTTACCAAACTCTGAATCATATTGAATTAAATCAGTTATTTTTACCAAGCACAATTGACCAAATTATGAAATATCAAAATGTTTGATGAAATATATCAAGAGCGTTTGGTAAAACAAATCAAGTGCTTACTTATTTATATCTAGGTTTAAGTTTATTTTAAAAAAATACTCCCTATCACACCAGTTTGATAGTTTCAATCTAATCTTTTTTCCGTTTACATAAAGGAGGACTTTTTCAGTCACTTAGAAGCTCGATTTTCGTCATCACATTGGGCGCAATTTAATCAGCATTCAGAAATACCAGTTACGCGGCGGTAAACTCAGAGCGACCATATCATTGTCAATGTCTGCAATATAATATTTGCAACCGAGGAGAATAGCATTGACAGGTTAATTTTTTAGTCAAATCATCATGAATGTGAAATTCGGTTAATAGCCCTAATTTTAGCTTAATACTCCACGATATTCGGATCATTCTGCTCGTCATCGGCGCGAATGACGACTTTAGTAAACTAATTTTAATCCACATACATATTACGCCGAATGCCGCCCAAAAAGACGCGCGGCGGGGGGTGTCAGTACAGCAGCCGCAAAAAAAATAAAGAAAGTCAGATTGATCAATAATTTCGCGATAGATGACAGCGTTGTCAGTATATTTTAAACGTATTTTTCTGCTCATTCCGGAGCATGCTTAATTTATGCAGTGGCGCAGCGAGGGGAGGTTTAGGGGGTTAAAACCCACCCCAGAGCTCAGAGAAATATTTAAGTTTAATCCATTTTACTTAATTGGATTGATATTACAAAAAGACTAGTGCAAGGATCAATAAAATATCCCTCAAAAAGCCGTAAAACTCACTAGTTTGAACAATTTATCTTAAAATTCCACAATTTATTAAACTCGCACCTACCGCTAATCCTGGTGGATATTCCATACCCCCACACACCCCGGTATTAGTTGCACCTAAACCCCCCCAGCCTTAATTCCTGGCTGCCCCCCTACATTTATGTATGCATGTAGGTATATAATGAACAAAAGGGGGCTAATTACACTTCCTTGTGTCACTTTAACTATATCAGAGCTGAATCCGTCCAGAAGAATGCGCGGTAGGTGGCTGCACGAGCAGAGGCCGACGGGAATATCCTTTGTTGCAATACTCATGCAAAAAGGCTGCCTTTCATCGTGAGGTGGATACTGGGGCAGGGCGAGTTAAAGGGGGCGAAAACATGAAGCTTGAGTCCTTGCCTGCTCGTTCAGAAGAGACACTATACATTGCGGACGTAGAACTCGTTGGGACTGGGGCGAACAAGATAGAGGAGGAGAAATGGTTTGGAACCGAAGTAGAGCGGCAGATGAAGAAAGATCTTAAGATTAACTATATTTACAATTTCTGTGAAATAATATATCGCATTGTATTCGCTTATGACAGTTATTATTGAAATTCAAAAGAGATTAAAAAGATCAGTCATTTTCTACGCCGTGGAATTTCTATGAATGACCATGAAATTATGAGCGAATTTATGATTTATTCGTAGGCTCACGATGACCAATTGGAAATAAATACCGTAGAAAGAAATTGATATGTTAATCACGGCAGAATGTAATAATATCACAGCCGAATATATACCATATTCGGTTGCTTGCGAAGTAGGAAAGGGCAGGATAGGAAGGGTGGAGAGAAACCTGGTGTAGGCACTAGCCTACTCTAAACGATAGGCGCTAAGGGGCGCTAAAGACCATAGCCTGACATCTCATCCGACTTAATGTTGCATATGAAGTGCCTTCCTCGTAGTGTTCAAGCAATCTGTGAGAAGATGTGACTAACAATTTATTTGTTACATTATACAATAGTTTTTATTAGTGTTGTTGGTTCTGGAAAATCTGGGAGCGTTAGAATTTTTGTATAAAGTAATAAAAAGTTATTATAATTCCCATTATAGCAGAATTCCGCCAAGTATAGTCAGAAACGGGGTACCTACTTCATAATGTGAGGCCAGAAACTGTTGAACTTGCTAACGCTGCCGGGATTTCAACCTGAGCCATGGGATGGGAAGCCCACACAAGGTGTCTACTTAATTAATATATGCACCTATTAAATATAAAGGTAATGAAAATCCTATGTGAAATAAGTTGTGTGTTATGTAGATTAAGATAAGATTAAAAACCGCTCAACTACATTGAGTGTCGTAAGCAATTACTAGCGAAGCATACAATTTCTAAGCGGTCAATCAACGGTTGTTGAAGCCCTCTCATTCCCAGAAAAGGGTGAGTTGGCGTCCCCCAGTCCAGTAAGAGGGGCAGGAACCAATAGGGTGATTTCCTATTATTTTTTTATTGCCTAAATCGAAAGATTATTACTCATGGAGAACACACTTTCAGATTTTTAAATGACGATATCTATTTTTCTCGATTAAATGAAAAGTGAAAAATTTCAAGCGCGAAAACGCGACGGCTAAGTATAAATGCCGGGAAAAGCCCGTATGACGTCATTCTAGTTCCCGCTGCTGCGAAGTGAGGTGATCTTGGGGAGAGGACATGTGCGCCGCCAGGCGCAGGCTGCTGATACAGGCTGCTAGCAGGTATCAAAGTACCCTGCTAGCAGGTAGCGCTTGGCTTAATTATGGATTATTAATACCTTATCAAACGAAGGAAACTTTCAGACGATAAGCAGTTTTAGTAGGTGATTATTAAGACATGTTTCCCTAAGCTCTGTGCCTCATGCATGCATTGGTAATCTCAGACGATGTAAAACTCCTATCTACTCGTATAGAAACTAGGTCCCGGTGTCGTCACGTGGAGTGGCGCCAATTTGGCCTTTTTTAAATGCGGTTAAAATTGACAATTGCCTTTCGTCTAAACTGGGATTTCTAAAACCAAATAGTTTGTGTATTATGAATACACAAACGGTGGGTAACGAATCGCAATCAATTAATTTCGTTTTCTTTGATGAAGGGAACTACCCCATTGAAGGAAACAGGAGATTTGACGAAACTTCCCTAATGAAAACGCTGCTCGCTTTGTGAAGGTGAGGAAGTGGGGGACTTGAAAGGGAACGAGAAGAGAGGGTCAAGGCAGCACTATCCTAGATGCGTTGCTAATCATTGCTTCTACTTTTACTTCCTGCGATAGTAAAACATGGTCGTAATTCACCCTGCGTAAAGATAACTACGCATTACAATTATAATCTTTTAAAAGCAGATTAACGAGTTTTTTCCTGGTATTCACGTGTACAAATGCATTTTATTATTTATTTATTTATTTCACACACCACCGAAAACAGCACTGCTCGGCCTTTACATCGGGGTTGATAACATTTAACAATCACAAACATCCATGCCCTGGATAAGGGTAACTTACCCAGGCGGGACTCGAACCCGCGACCTTCAGATTGGCAGGCGAGGACTTTACCCCGCCGCCACCGAGGCCGGCAACTGCTTGATAATTCGAATTAAGGGACACAAAAACTGAAAGTACGTATATTTTAATTAAATTGGAGATAATGTGTTAAATACGAGTAATATGGGACTATGACGCCAAAATATCGTCAGACTGTAAAGACTTATTGTTGAAGCACCCTTACCTAAAAGGCACTGTCACAAATGCATTTGTTCTCTCCCAGGACCAAAAATGAAAAAGGTAAGTAGCTATAAACCAAATAATTCCAATGAAAAAATTCCATAATTAATTTGTAAAATTTAAAAAAGATAATTTTATGAACACAATTATTAGTACTAATAATTATACACAACTATTAGTAACTATGAACACAATTATTAGTATGTCACCAATGGCCAATTTTTTCTAGCTGCTTTAAAAATACTTTCAAGAACCTTGTTCAATGGGTACCATTCAAGTCATATATGCCAATAAAACTAATGCATCACAAAAAACATGGGTGTACCTAATTTAAAGGTCCTTTTTTGACACTGACGAAGAATTTCATATCAAATGATATTTTGACACCATTACCAAACGCATCCATAGGGAGAGCTGAAATGGAAACCATGTATGCTAGAAATACGCAGATATGCTCCATATAATTTTACGAGTACGAGAAAGCCATCCGATAAGTAAGATTTGCTGACTGGTGGATAAAACGTCACAGTGGTCAACTGTGGGCTATTGCCTTCAAGCCGCACAAGTTCCTATGAGCCTTGCAAAAACGCAAGAGAAAAATTTGAAGTTGAAAGTATACACTTGAACGGCGCGTGGGCAAAATGCCAGAAACCTATAATCGTACAAAATCGCTCTATGAAACGAGATATTTTTTTTCTCTCCCCAAAACGACCCCACAAGGAATACCCATTCCGCAACGGCGTAGAAATATGGAGGGAATATAGGTACCTATACTTCGGAGGGTTATGGGGTTATGAGAAGTGAATTGATTCCTTATCATGGAGGAGAGAACGTTATTATGGAGCTCCGATACGCACAGGAAGATAAGGCAACAGCTTTTTTCTCACTACAATGTCTACGTTCCAGATCGAAACAAAAAAAATCGTACGGTAAGTTTAGGATGATACCTATTCAAAAACCAAGACTAAAAGAATACGACCAAACCAACACTGCCTAAGATTTCTCTTTAAATTCCAGCCATGAGAAAAAGAGACAATATTACCACTTTCAAAAATGGAGTGAAATACCTATACGAAAACTAACAAACAATGTCTAACTTTATGGATGAATATAATGATTGCGTAGCTCATAAATATACGAATCAAAGTTATTATTTTTTATGTCATTTGAAGAGAGATATTATTAAGAGATCTAGCCGTAATACAAAACTTCAATGGCGTAGGCGTAGTAAGGAAGTGTGAAGGCACGTTATAGGCCGTGTTACATCTTTCTCTTTCAGGATATACATTTGTTGTTGCTGTAAGTGGGTTGAATAAGAACTCATGAATGATCAAATGTTTTAATTGATGTTGATCATTTGAGGATAAATGATACATGTCATGGGTTAGCAACATAAAAGCTACCTCAACTCAGTGTCGGCATTTTTTAATGAGCTCCATCCACTAGAGAGAAATATTTTGCGGTTTTAACTTAAGAATAGGGGTACTTTTCGTGATAAATGTCTTCAAAATATTGGGTGGTAAATGTACAGATTATTTTAGTTGATAAAAATTTAACGAGATAAACCAAAAATAGATCAGCAAAATTACATTAAAAATCTGCTGCCGATTTCACTCAAGAAAGCAACGTATAAATATTAGTATACTTCATTGCGTGTTGCAATGTCATAAGTCCTTCGCTCTAATAGGAAATAAATAAAAAGTATCGGCAATAAATAATATAAATAATGGAATAAATAATACAAATAATAATATAAATAATGGAAGTAATATCTTGGTTGAATATTGTAATATCTATATTGAGTACTCGATGCGAAAGGTTTATAAGACATTTCAGGAAACCATATCATATTCGTGAAAAAGAGGATCAAGTTACCCGTCAGGGAAGGGTTGAATAATCCGTCCAACAGCTTAGGTCATTTCCGCCTTGAGAAAGTGCTGTGGAATGAAGTTTGGAGGGAAACCCGCTGTCGGAGTTGGCCTGATGTTGACGATTGTCTTTTACGGACAGAGTGCTCCACTCGTACTACCACAGCATAATCAAACTCAAGAGGTAAAACCAAAAGACACTCGAGTAGACTTTGTTCAGCACATCCCCGAACACTTCCTCGAAACACTATCTGACTGTCGACCCTTCGCTTGCCGAACGCTTCCTCGCCACTTCCTGGTCGATAAGCTTCCCAAACACGTCTCCCCGTCTCTCGACTCTTCGGCTTCGCTAACGCTTCCTCGCCACTCCCGGGTTGAAACGCTCCCAGGACGCTCGCGCGACGCTTCCCAAACACTCCCCTTGGAGTGATCCAAAAGCTCTCCGATATCTCCCCGGTTTCTTTACTCGTTTCTGAACGCTTCCCTCGCGCTTTCGTGAATAGGATGGGCCTATTTTGGTCATAGGACTTCCACAAATGATTGCTAATTTGTAATTAATAAAATATGATGGGAAGGGCAAATAACTGTTGAAGCTGCATTTGAGAGAATTCACAAACAACCCACGTGAAACGGGAGCGCCGATGAAGTATTGCGGGAGTGGAAGTAGCGGCTGAGTGTTGTGGGAGCATTTTAAATGTTATCATGGTAGTACACTAAAAATTGCTGCGGCTTTACACAGTGCTCTTTATGGTAGTGAAGGGGATGGACGTGCCGCCGTAGATTTCCTGAGCCCCACTGCCGCCAGCGATGGAGCGCTTTTTATATGCCCTTATAATTAATAGAACATTCTCTGTGAGCGGTAGACCGGTGGTTACCGAGTCCGACACCTACCCGGAAGTCTATGGTTCGATTCTTAGATGTAGCATTTTTTTCATAAATTGTTCCCACCTTTCATTTTAGCAAAAACCTGCTGTTCATTATTATTTCCATGATTTACAATAAAAAATTTATTTTTCTATGTGGAAATATTTTTCTGTAATGTGGCAGCGTCAGGTGTCGGATGAACACTTCCTGAACGCTTCCGAAACGCTTCCGGAGGCGTTCCCAGTGGGCCATAATCTGCTTCCCGGACACTTCCGCGACACCTTTTCAACGCTTCCTTAACACCTGACCGCTACTTCCAGAACACTCCGTCAGACGCCCCCGCAACACTTCATCAACGCTTCCATTTCGCCTGGGTCTACTTTGATAACGGGAATTACTAACTCTTCTCGATGGAAATTACATCGCATTATGAGCGCATCGAAAGTACCTCAGCGATGACAATAATGTACTCGTACTTATAATGGTAATGAAGTAGCATATGGTGCGTGAATACCTGCACTTCAGGGTAAAGTACGTACACATTTGATTGTTTGAGGCGTAACTTGGTGAAAGCGATTCATAATTAAATTAAAAAGAAGAACTTTGTGCTTTCACATTAATATTTATTCACACATTTACACGACCATGGTTTCAACGTTAGACGTCATCATCAGGTACATGAGACGTCACCTGATGATGACGTCTAACGTTGAAACCATGGTCGTGAATAAATATTAATGTGAAAGCACAAAGTTCTACTTTTTAATTTAATTTCGCACACATTAAAAAGTCCAAAGGTTAAAAAAACTAAGCAACATCACGGTAGTTACTAGAATGACCAAGTAAAAGGGTCATGCATTCGCATAGAATTTTTTCTAAAGGTTTGACGAAAAAAAACAGTAAATTAAGAACCAAAAGACAGAAGACTGAGAAAGATAAGTTTTTTACTCATTCCGCAATCCAGCTACAAATGTATTCAAATTTTAGAAACAGGCAGATGCTGCATAAGGTTTACTCTGCTATTCTACATAAATCATAGAATTTGATAGGTAAATACATATGCACATATGATTTAACAATTTCCCGGTGAATAGAATTAATGATCTTCTTTCAGGTTTGCGCATCGGCAAGAAAATGTGAGGCAATCTACGATTCGGGTTTCGATTCGTAATCCATTCTCAAGGCTACAATGAATGGAATAGAAAAGTAACTTTTAGGATGAGTAAAGTGGGTTGCCTTACATTTTCTTACCCGTGAGCAAACCCGAGGGAAGTTTATTAATAAATATATGTGCTATAACAGTCGTAATAATGAGAATGCCAAAAATACCTATACGCAAAAATAGCCCCATGAGTTATGAGGAAGATTACAATTGTCATGATGGAAAAATCAGGAAGACCTGGATCTAATCTCACATTGTCGCAAAGGTCTTCGAAATATCTGCCCACGTATTTTATCCCATTGTTGTTCGGACAGAACAGAAAGGGAAATATTGATGTATTGATAAAACGAGGGCTAAAGTTTGGGTATGGTATGGTATTTGGAGGAGGAAACCGACAGCTGAGGTCATTTGCGCCATGAGGGAAGGGTAGGTAAGGAAGGGTGGAGAGAAACCCGGCGTCGGCATTAGCCTACTCTTGACGAAAGGCGCCAAGGGGACCACGGCTGAACGTCCCATCCGACGGACGGAGTGATGAGTTAGAAATGCCCTCCTCCCAACATTCAAGCAGGGGTCGGGCAGTCTCTGAAAATTCTCTGCCACCGCCCGCGCCGGGATTTGAACCCGAGACCGCCGGGTGGGAAATCAACACTCTAGCCACCACACCAACCGGATCCCCCTAAAGTTTGGGGTTTGAATGAATCATAGAAAGCAGTTGCGGGAATTTAAGGTTAAGAATATCCTAAATGTAGCGTGAATTCATACAGTAATATCTAAATAATGCCCAGTGGGCACTATTTTATGCTATCAAATACATTATAAACCATTTATCATGCTTAAAAAACTAGTGGTAGGTGAAAAGTTACTTTTATTCAATAGAAAAGTTCGAAAAAAAAGACATCGTCAGAGCAGGGGTACGTTAACGACGACACCTAATATGAAAGTTTCTAAAAAAGAAAGCAAACTTCTGCGAGCTAGGCAAAAGACATAGTTGTTAATAATGGATGTAGGGGAGTATCGGTCGATTTCGGTAAGCTCAAGCATTTTTTTATATTCCTAATCATCTATTAGTTATGCTATGGTGAAATTATCGCTCCATGCAATAGAAAAATGTGTTGAATAAATTATGCTATCAGAGGGTAGATAATCGGGGCCGTTAAACACAATGGTTCCTTTGCATAAAGCAAAACCGAGCGAATGGTATAAAAGCTCACGGCGGAAAACAGGAAGACACAGATGTAATTTCTCTCTGACGTTAAAGTTCTTCGAAATATCTGCTCACGTAATTTTGCCCATTGTTATTCGCCCGGAAATGCATGAAGAGAGGAGGGAAAAAATGGTGGGCTGGTATACTGCTGGGGCTTTGGGATAGTCGGGAGAAAGCAGCGGTGGCAGATGAAGCTCAGTGGAATGGAAGGTCAAAGCTTAAAGCGGTCTTTTTTTTATCCTTTTCGTTCGAAGCAGGCGCAATCAAGGGGAATGTGTATGCAAAATGTGACGAGGCGAGCGAAATTGGCCGATTGGGTCGGGAAAAGGAGGAAAATGGAGAAGGGGGGGATGAAATAAAATTGCACGTTTCTTCTCCACGACCGCCGTTTTAACGCATTCCGTCTGCGCTTTTGTTTTTTTTTCATTACTGTAGTCTCGCCATACTCCCTACTTTTTTCTGCTCACCTCCCTGATTCGGCTACGTGGCGAATGGTTTCATTCGTTTATTTTTCTTACCTTTGTACCATTGAATCCTCAGTCATTAATTTCTTCTAGGTAGATAGATCAGTATGCCTATGTTCATTCGGCCTATGATTTGACCGTTAGATTCATGTCATGCATTCGTATTTCTAAATAACCTGCCTGCCTTCAAATATAAATGAAACATACTTATGCCTCCAAATTTAAGGAAAGGTTATCGGGTTATTCCTTGATAACATACAATGTGTTTGCAACTCTTAATATTTTGAATGAATTGAGATCAAGTAACGTCTCTCCGCATGCAGGTATTTTTACATGCTCTGGATACTTTCAATTTTTTACATTTTCCTTTTAACATATTTGGAGCAACCTTGTGACATTTAAATACTATATAGCTGCTTATATTTACAATTTATGGTTTTTTATAGTCCATTCATTCATGTCTGCGGGTGAGCTTTCGTGAAATCCCGGTCACTCTCGGATGGCATCGCTGAAAGGGGAGGGGTAGTACCGAGAGAGAGAGGAGGAGCGAACATAACGTTGCCAAATGTACATAGCCGCCCTCCTTTGTCACTGAAAACGTGTGAATCATAGGTGGCCACAGGTATTTTGGCCCCGGCGCCGAGACAATATACCTACTCATTTGGAAGGCATTGGGGACAATCCTTTCACAGAAGCCCATGACATTGTCAGCTACCGCGCTGAATGAGGCACCGTTGGCGGAAGGCATACTTAGTTACATACAAGGAGAACGCGTGAGGTTTGGCAACACTGCTCCACGAGCAGATTCACGATTTTCACTCGGCGGAGGTCTGAGAGCGACTCATTGAGGCCACGCCTACTGTTTGCTGATTGGCAAATGCAAAGTCACAAGTCCAGAAACTTTCCCTCCCCTTATCTCCACTTGCTTTGGCCACGCCAGCTCACCCGCAGAGATAAAATGAACAGAGTATAATAAAAACTAATTGAAATGGATTCGTTTTCAACGTATCTCTGTAAATGCTGATGTTAAGCTCGTCTGAACGATATTTTAATTAAAGCGGAATAGGTACGTCATGAATTTCTTTCTTAAATCACCCAGAAAGTGTGAAATCGGGACAGGTAGTTCTGAAGAAAAACAGTTTTGATTTTATATTTCTCATTTCTGCAATTTTGGAGAATTCCTTTTTTAATTAGGAATAATTTGGAAATTTTATTGTTTCATTTTTGAGTAGGAGGTAATTCATTAATTTTACTTATTACCTTATATATACATTACTATCAATATCAGGTTATCGTAAGACAATATAATCGAACCTTTATAATGCTAAGAATGTAATATCGAGGGGTGTATTCGTTTAGAAGAAAGATCCACTTTGTTATACAGTGATACTCAAATTAAGAGAGGCATTAAAACTGGTGTTTTAAAATAGAAGGCACAACGAATACATAAGAAATTTCAGAAATCGAAGGTTCAACTGTTTTCCTTAAAACACCATTTGTAGGCGAAAATTGGAATACCTACGGTCGATTTTTGTATTACTGAATGACGCGAATATATGGAGAAGCAATTGAACATAAAAAGTCTCATGCTGCATTGCTAAGCTAATTCAGGCTCCTAAGAGCACTGATGGTTATTAGTTTTCCGATGAGTAAAATGGTCTTTGTTAAGCTCTTCTGAGCCTTCTCGACTTGGATTACCTTCATCATTTTGAATATTCTCTCCTCTGAAACTGGGTGTGGGCAAACATGTAAAGATAAAAATTTGAGGAAATCCAGTCCAATCAAGAGCGCAATTAAGACAGAGTACATCGTTGGATGATCCATAAACAGTTACAACGGGATCACGATAAATAGCTCCATTGTAAACGAAGTAACAAAACAGGCTTATCTTAATTAAAATCTTTCAAGGAATGATGTCCTAAAAATTCCTTTTTTCGTGGATCTCTAGCGAAGAAATCTCAAGAGGGAGAAATTGTTCCTTCCCTGAAAAGCTATTTAGAAATTATAAAACTTCATATTTCTTCCTGATAATGACTGAATAGTAGTATATTCGGTTTCCTAAACAGGAATACCTCTCACAGCAGCCCATTAGACAAGAATTGATCAAGAATATGACTGAAATCATACTAAGCGACTATTTTGAAATCAGTAGATAATTATTTTAGCATGGTATCCCTTCAAACAAAAATAAAGCTACGAAAAGAGAGACCACGCATAATCTATAAAGATGAAAAAATTGTTTTTCCTTATATGTATTAGCTCAGAAATTGATTTCTCATAAAAAAGACAGGGAAAGTATACATATTTTGTATGCAACAACAACATGCCATTTTAAACCTGAGCCAAAATTACTCTGAGAGCATTCATCGTTCATAATTAATATACCACCTTTCCGGAGATACCCCTAGTTCATGGATAGCAACAGAAAAATCATTCCTCAAACATTATATGTAAGGACGCGAAATTGTTGTTTTATTTCATTTAGTATTTACCACGTTTGCCACTGGAAATGAAAAACGAAGGCATCCGACGTTTTAGGCTTCGAATTTAAACTAAAATCAGTCAAATCGAGCTGGATGACGAGTCGGAACCTGAAACATTGGCTGTCTTATATTTTCTTACACCGTGGCGAGCCCGAATTCATCATTATTATTCCTAGGGAATGTCTGAAATCGAACATTTTGATTTCCTTTCAAGCATTACCTCAACAATTCAAAGCACCAGCACATAGAATTGGAAGGCATAGTATGTTTCATACTTTTCGTAAAAAAAACCACACTACGGGAGCTATTCCAGATCGTTATTCGAATGTTGATCCCGACTCAAACTTGACTAAATTGCCACATTGGTACTACGAGACCTCACTTGAGTGCCAAAAATCGCTCAGATAATATGCCGTAGGAAGTCAAGTTTTTCCGGGGAGATATTGTGGAAAAGCATATTAATCTTTGTGTATAATTTTTTATACTCCGTAGTTACGTGGCTGAAACTGCGAGATCTTTGGCCGCCAAATCCTCGCCCAACGATATAGTTCAACGAATAATTACTTGAGGACATCTTTGAAACCTTTCCCCAGGAAGCCATGTGAAATTATTAATAAAACACATCGACAAGTGAAATTAGTTATAAAACAAGAGGAAGTATATGGATAATTGAAGCATTCCAATTCATAGAAGGAATAAATGTTTCAAAAAGTTGAGGGCTACTTATGTGAAAACAACTACGAATATACACAATTTCTTTCCCTGCTAATTATCCAGTTACTTCAACTTTCATTAATAAATAATAAAATTTTTTGCTACGATCTTTGAATACGATATTTTCATAAGAGTGTTTCAAACGGTATGATATGGTATTTGGAGGAGGCGAACGACAGCTGAGATCATTTGCGCCATCTACGTCTTTGGTATGCATGTGGGAGTCCAATTGCATGCTGCATGCTGGTGATTGATCAACCCCCCTGCCAGGCACCCTAGAGGTGGCTCGCAGGATATTATGTATATGTGGTTGGCAGGCAAATTCCCAACACAAATGGTGTTGGCAAGCACCAAGACGTCAGCCTCTGTAACCTCATGTTTGTAAATGAAATGTTTCCCGTAAAAATACTTCTATACTTCATATTGTAGTCCTGAAATGCAAATTTTAGATGAGCGAGAGACCATCAGTGACATGAATTTAGGAATATACATTATTTTGTCCATTTTACCGACGAAGACACAATACACGCATACATACAATATATACAGTACGGGCAGTACACGAGCTGAAGTGAGTCGACGTGAAGAGTTTCCAAAGTACGAATGATAACGGGTATCGCGATTATATGGTGGCTAGCCACCACGCTAACCTGATACTATTTTCCATACATTTTCAAAGTACTTTCTTCTAACCAGCTCCCCCAAGTCATATCCTATCATTATGCCCCTGACTATTCCTTTTGTATAGATCGGGTTGGTGTGGAAGATATGATGCTGCTTTCCCATCCTATGGGTCCGGGTTCGATTCCCGGGGGTGATGGATATTTTTCAGAGGCCACCTGAACCCTGCTTGAATCATTTGTGGAGGGAACTACAAGCACTACAAGTAAGTTACGCCGCATGAAGCACTAGGCACAATCCGCCAACTCCATCATGTTCCTTAATTCCTCCACTACCACTCTCAACCGCCGTGAGGAATTGTTGACCGCCAATTGTTGGCATAGCAGCCGTCTCCATGGAGATTCCCATCACGTCTCCGTACAGATCCGGTCTGCCATTTTTGACCGGGATAAAGGTGGCACCTATCGACATTTATCGCCAATAAGTTGAAGTTTACGGTGAAAAATGTATGGTTGTTAAAAACGTTCGTAAGTGGTGCCACAAGTTCATTTTCGGCCGAGCAAACGTCCTCTGCCCGGTGAGTGCCCAAACAGCTCACCGAAGACCGCCAGAGGCAGCGCAAGGAAGAAGTTGTGCTACGTTTTGAAAAGGATGGAGATGATTTTTTGGACTCTATCACCGAGTGATTTCAACATGTTGCTCGCCCTGAGGAAACACCTACGATAACATGCATAACTATAATTGAATGGGTAATAATTTTTTTTCCTTTTTCAAATCTTTGGGAGGGGCGGCGTCCGAGAGTCCTTACGGGCAAGCCGCCACTGGTACACAAATGAAAATATTAAAGCCCGAAGTAAACAAGTAGTTACCAGAAAATAGCTACAAGAGGAACTCTGAGATGCCATTCCTTAAAAAATTAATCAAGAGGGACTAGATACGAGGGAATACGATGTTTTAAATTAATACATGCCCAAAGAAATTGTGTATAAATTATTTTAAGTATTGAATTTTAAAAAAGCTTTGACTTTACCAGACTTTCTGTCTTAGTAGAGTTTAATTTTCAAACTTCATCTACAATTAGAAATATCAGTTTCACCATAAATTAGTTATTTATATGTTAAATTTAACGTATACATTAGCCCGTTAAAATTATTGAAGATTCGGTTTCAAATCAATAATCGAAAAAAAAAAGGATATACGATGCCAATCTGTTCTGTTGTGTGTAGAGGCACTAACGAAATACACGTAGAAAAAGTGGATAATGGTTGGATACAAAATAATAAGAAGAAATTACGGGTCCACGTTTGATAAATGGGAGGCGGAGAGTTGAAAAGAACATAGTAACCAGAGAATTATGCAGAGAAAACCTGATATTGTGGCTGTGATAAGAGGCTGTAAGATCAGATGGCTTGATCCAGTCCCCCTATGACTTACACGCTTTCAGTGACAAAATAGGGCAGCTATGTAGTACATTTGGCAACGTTACGTTCGCTCCCCATCTCTCTCACGGTACAACCCCTTCCCTATCAGCGAAGCCATCCGACAGTGTCCGGGCTCTCACGAAAGCTCACCGGCAGACATAAAGTGAATAGACTATATGAGGAATGAAGTTCGCGACGGACGACGAGGTCTACAGGCCGTTTTACACGGGGCACGGAATTGCGCAATCTGATGTACGTTCAAAGGCGCAATCAAAATTGCGTCGTCTAAAGCGGTGAATTGCTAGAACACATGCGAGAATGCGTGGATGCGAGACGGCAAAATTGCCCGTTCTAATTTCGTTAATGCATTCGCGCAATTCCACGCCATTTTAGTAATTAATGCAGCTCTAACCTGCGCAATTCCGTGCCCCGTGTAAAACGTCCTTAAGAGGCAATCATCGTCCATCACAGCGACGCGGACGGAAGCTGCTATGACGACGGGATTCCGAAGTGCATGTTGCGGATGAGGAAAATAATCGAGTGCCAGGGTGACTACTTTTAGAATTAGCTGAGACCATTACCTTTGGAACGATGTATCAAACAATGCAAATAAATGTCATATTCAACGATAAAAAAATTGGAGACCTTGATTTTAAGGTAACCCTCGTATATCACTCCGTCCGTTCAAGGGGACGTTAAACTACTGCCCGCTTGGCGCATTTCGTGAAGAACAAGCTAAAGCGAATGACAGATTTATTTCCACCCTTCTTTCCTTAGCCTTTACCTCATGGCGAGAATAACCTGAGCTTTGTGTAGGCTTTCGCGGTGTGGTGAGGATTCAGCGTGAAGGTTTTCGGGGTTACTACCGCGTAGATTCATCTCTGCAGACGATAGTCTGAAAAAGACCGTAGATCCTGCTCTTGGAGATATGGAAAAACCTACGGCTTTCGCCATCCTACCGTACGTTCGAGGGACGAGTGATTAGATAGCCCGTGTGTTCTAGAAGAATGGCATAGTGACAAGGTTCACCTGTCCTGCAAAAACCTCCAGTTTCCTGAGAAAAGCCAAGGATATAGTCCCCGCGGAAAACCATTGTGGGGTGTACCGAGTCAATTGCACCTGTGGCAGAGCATATATCGGACAAACTTGCAGATCCCTCAAGGTGCGGCTCCAAGAACACCAAAGAGCTATGAAGAACCAGCAACTGCGCCTCTAGGCCATAGCTGAGCACACATGGAGTGGGCCGAATCACAATCCCGACTATGAAAACGCAAAAGTCATCGCCAATGAAAAGAGATATTTCCCTCGAATCATTAGGGAAGCTATAGAGATTATAAAGACACCGAAGAACCTCAATAGGGAGAACGGATACCAGCTTCCTAACACATGGAGAAGAGTCCTCAAGAGTAAACCCGGAGAGGCAGGACAGAGCTGGGAGATGCGGACCAATGAGGAGCCACCCGGGCCTCTTGAACCAGCCAATAAGAAGACACCGGCCTCCGACGGGGTGTATGAGAGACGGGCGATACCAAATGTTAGCTCGTGAAATACACTATTTTTTGATTGATTGACGGATCTCCACTTCATTGACCTGAAGAAGCCTGGTGCAATGCCGGCGAAACTGTCGTCTGCTGAGATGAATCTACGTGGTAGTATCCCCGAAAACCTCCACGCTGAATAACCTAAGCTGCCTATCGCCTCCTCATAAAAGTATACTGTACCGACAAATTTATTTTTAAAGGAAGGTATTTTTCTGTTACCCCATATATCATCCGTTAATGTTATCCCCCTACAGTGTTAAGGGTATCATTATAAAAGAGTGCAATGAAAATTTATCTCAAATTTCACTATTTATCCATTAATTTGACTTAAAAGTTGCGATTCTTCCATATCATTACACGCTCAATTGATATCTACTCCAAATTGCATTTTTTAAATTTTAAAATTAAAAAAACCAACCATGCTTTTCTAAATTACAAGAAAACAATGCCCAATCAAAGTGGCCTTTGCAATGACAGTTAATAAAGCACATTGTCAGACTCTTCAGAGAGATGAATTGTACTTGCCGAACCCGTTTTTGCGCATGGAAAGTTGTATGTAGCATTTTCTAAAGCTCGCAATTTCCGTGATATTTATGTTTCTGCTAAAGAAATTCAGAGCAACAAAGTTACAGACGACAACATTGTTACTTCTACTATTGTCTTTAATGAAGTTTTGCAAAATGCGTGCCATTATTCAGTAGCAGATGTCATGGTTGTTTCTACTGTAGCAAACACTGTTGCCTGTATTTTATTCATACGTCTTGTATATGTTTGAAAAATAAGTATGTAGAAAGTCATAAAACAAAATAAATTACTTTGTTCTATTCTACACTTTATTTTAGATAGACCCGGGTTTCTGCATCTTATGCTGTCATCAGGTACAATTCGGAGGGTGGCCATACTTTGTAATGACCATACTTTCCCCTCCCAGTCACCATTACTTTACGTCACACTACCATCCCCCTACCATCCCTCAACCTTGATTCCCTCATGTTTTTAAACCTTTTGAGAAACCCCCCCCCCTTTTTTCCTTTTTTCCTATGTCGTTTCGCCTATGCAAGCCAGCCGAAGGCCTTCCACCACCCCTTTCTTCAAAAAAAAAGCTTTACCCGTCATCAATGTTCCTCCCCACCCCTCTTTTTTCATATCCCCCCCTCCGCCCACGGTTACCCATTTAAGTGCAAGCCACCCACCGAATTGTACCTGATGATAGCATGATATGCAGAATCCCGGGTTGTACTATTTAAAATAAAGTGTGGAATAGAACAAAGTAATTTATTTAATTTTATGGTGGAGCAGTTCAACAAAGTAACGCCTGCGACCGTGTCTTATGTACGTAGATATAAGTATTTTATGATTAACCTTCTTCTCTATTTAACAAATACACGGTTTCCTTAACAAACGTATTCCCTGATGAAAGAGCGAAATTTTCGCACCGGTTACCTAGAACGAACGAACTATCACTCAAACTCAACCCGCTCCTGTGATCTGACCCCATGAAAGTTTCAATTTCCATCACAAAAAAGAAAAGCGATTTTCCCAGTGCCACCCCTAATTCATGAATAGCAACCAAGCAGCCTTTCCAAGCAAATTTTTAATGCATTTCGTTGGGTTGAGTGTTGAGATGTGGACACATTCCCATCCCACTCCCTCTGTTTGTTTCCCAACAATGTCTTTCTCCCCCTTCACCCTCCACTCTAATCCTCTTTGTTTTGCTATGCATTGCTTCCTGTCCCCCTTTCTTTCCATCAATCAACGTCTAAAGATTTCCCCTTCCAATAACACGGCCGTCTCCACACTGCCTCCGAAATCCTTTCCCGAAGCAAACCCCAAATTGCTCTCACTGAAAACACATCTCCTTTAACCCACTCCACTCTTTCTTCACGTTTCTCAGCTTCTCTAGTCCTCTTTTCAATACCTTCTGCATAAAATTAGACCACGCAGTTGTCCAAATATGAAAATGACTCGCTCTAAGTGAAACTGATAGCACTCTGCAAGTTATAAGAGTTATGGATTTGAATTTCAGAGTACATGACCTACAGTTTGTACTACAACTGCTACAGTTGTCAATGTAGTATTAAACTAAGGGATCTGTAGTAACAGGTATAAAGGGAGACAAACAATATGACATTTACAATGACAATAGCAACTGCGTGAATTCATTGGTTTCCAAAATAGTTTGCCTGAATGGATAAACATGCAAAAAATACAGGTTACTGATTCATTTACATTTTTAGAAGTTTTTTTTGATCTCCTAACGTGTGTTTTATTTTGATTAGTAGAGAGAGGGGGTATCAGTATTCCATTGTTTACAGTTCAGTACGCTGCCCCTTGCGGCAGGCTAGGCTTACGGCGTCCCGTGCCTTCTATCCAATATTATTCATGACTGACAACAAGTTTTGTCTATTTAGACTCAAAATATTTATGCAGGAGAAAGGGAGACAGTTTTTTGAAAGAATCGTTACCAGTGATTTCCGTAGTGCACACTAGGAACCTACAAGCCAAAGGGTACAAGTGCAACTGTCTAACGTTATGGTTTAGTATTTTTATAAACCTCACTCAATAACTATCGGTATGATATTATCCATGGGAAATTGGATGAGATAAAATAATTAGATTAATATCAAAATCTGTAAATCATAATAATATACTTACATGAATTAAGATTCAGTGATTCATTTGTAAACTTATGCCGCAGCAATATTGTGTCCCCCACCTACCATTATATGCACTTATCTCAATAATAATAAATTTCTCTTGTGCTCCTTGGATTCTAGGGGCATCGATGATGAAATATCTTCAAATCGCGCACATATGCCTTTCAGCCTCTAAAATTTCCCTTCTTTCAACGTCATTACTGTTGAATAAGTTCTTCCTATAGGTATATGATACGATGCTAATATTGCAAGTAAAATTAAATTTACTTTTGAAAACACAATGTGTCTCCAAAATTTTCCTCTGGGGGTAATGGGATTAGAGTGGGCCATGGAAGAATTTGAACGTGGAAATGTATCTAGGTTAACATTAACGTTTTGAACCTTGTCCTTGAACGCAGCAGCATCCAAAAGACTCAAGCCTGGTAAAGAATAAAGGCCTGTTCGATGGTAAATAATATCACCTCTTTGGAAAATCTCTACGTTTACTGGTACTTAGACAAGCTGAAAATGAGGTTTTTTTTATAGTACATGATTTTCTCCATGGAAAACGTGAAATACTTGACATGGAGACCAGTACGATACCAAATAATGCGTCTTCGTATTACGAGAAAGTTAGGGAAGTAGCAGTTCGTTGAAGTAATGCTGTATTCGAAATAAATAGGAATGGAAATAATTTTCATCAAAGGAATTATTCAGGATTAACTAACGTCATGGTGTAGTATTTTTTACTGAATAATTATCGTTATAATCCATTAGAAAATGCACGAGATAAAATAATGAGACTCATTTATAAAATCGGAAAATTCGTAATAAAATAAACAACGACTGCTTTTTATAAGTACGTTTTTGGAATATTTAAATTCATGAAAATTGGCGAAAATAATCGAGTAAAACATAACGAGGCCCTACACGAGCTAAATAAAATGTAAATTCCATACCTATATTTAAAAAATGTTGGAAAAAATTGACCCTAATATTTTCACCGCACTCTAAACGTTTCCTCTTTTGACCCAAATAGAACAGTAAACCTAAAAATTTGGGGCCATTTTGGGATGAGTCACATCAAAATTAAATGAATCGCTACCGCAACCTAAATAAAGGATGTCGAGTTCTGACAACGCAAAAAAAATCGATTGGATAAGTGGGCTATGCATAATAGATATTGCTAAGAGCTGCCATTTCGCGATTTGTGATTGATGCATTATCTATCTATCTATCTATCTTGAAGTCTCCATTTTCGTCACACGTTGGACCTGGATAAAAACGGAGCCATTAAAAAAGTAATCACTAATCCTTATCACTCAAAAACCCTTTTTTGTGATTGGGATCATAAATGAATTTCATTTTTACAAAATATATTATGTGATATTCCATCTATGCATTTCACTAAGGAATTAATTAAATAACGTTTAAAATCATTGAAAAGTGGCAAGGAAGGTATCACTTATTAATGTTATGATATTCATGTAAACCTCATCATACAAATCAGCCATGGAGATGCATATTAAATCCTACTAAAGGGAACATGCAACCTTAGTCGTTAGCTGACTGTAAAATCACATATCTCATGCTGAAAATTAGTGAGGGAATAGTTATAGCAACTTTACAAAATGATCTTTCACACTTTCTCTCCCCACATTTAGTGTCTACTTGTTGATGCACGAATAAGGTAGCTTTAACCGATAAGTGAAGGTGTAATGTAAGAGGAAACTTTGTAAAACATGAAATTCAAGTGATTTATCGAGTAGTTAAAGAGTAATAAAAATTGGTATAAAGGATAGTAAAGAGAAAATTGGATGGCATAGGCAGTGAGGTATCAATGATTGCAAAGGAAATATATATGTATGGAGCAATAAATTTATTGCTGCAAAATCTATATTAGGCATCCAATGTTTATGCGTACACTGAAAGCACTTGAAATAAATCCACGTTTTAGCAACATATTATCAAAATATTAGAGGATTTGGAGGATTTCAGCGAATTAAAGTCAGTAAAAATCGTACTATTACTTTGAGTACATGGGCTTCATCGAAATAGTACTCGGCTTTTACTTAGCTTGGAACCTCTGTACACAATTACTGTGTTAATTGCTTAGTACTTATAAGATGATAAAGATCCCATGAATAAATACATAAAATCTATCTAAAAGTTAAAAAAAATAAACTATCGTTTGGCGATTCTTTAACGTTGAGTCAGAGAACATATGAGAGTGCCCACAAAAGAATCCATTAACAATCCGAGAAACGCACGAAAAAATGAGCAAATGTTTCCGGCTAGTGATAATGAATGTGTCAATGTGCCATGCGCCAGAGGAAAATTTTTCAGCCTTTGAGATGGCGATAATATCTCCACAGAAAGATACTGAACATCGCGCGAGTTAACTCAATCGGACAGCCCAGTTAGCGCAACGCTGGCCATGCCGGGAATATTCTCTTTGACGTGTCCCCCTTCTCAGAAAACATATTTCAATTCGGTCTGCTGAATTTGCCTGGACGCGAGAAAATGTTATCGGAACTCCTTCAGCGGGGGTGCCTCGACAACTCTCCCTTTCTCCCCATTTGACTTTCACTTCCCGTCCAATTCGACCTCCTCCTACTGCAGCGCATTCGACTCCAGAGACTCGCACTACAGCGCCACTATCGTCCGTCTCGAAACGGCCATCTCCGGAAACTCGTCCGCTAGCACAAAAATTGCTAGCGCTCTGGAAACCTTCCTTGTATACCACTAAAAGCTCAAATCCTGTTTTAAATCCTCCAATCCAATATATACTCAGGCTTATATGGCGATCGTGTCATAGGAACAGAAAAAATGCAGCACCCAACTAAAGTATAAATACTATGATAAAATTGTTTGATTTCATCTTCTAAGAAATCGTCTTTATCATTAATTTCAGTAAATATCTTTAAGTAACTTCCACCAATTGAAGCCTGAATCTGTTGAACTTATCATAAATCTTCTATAATTTCATCTTCTATAAAAAAGAATCCTGGTGAAAACAAAAAGTTCGAAATTAACAGCACTAATGTTTTTACTAACTAGAAAACTAATGCTCTAATATAAGGCTAACACTTTTTGATGGAAATGATGCTCAAAAAGTTTGAAAACATAATTTTCTATGAAATTGAATCGTAGCCCTTCCCGGCGAACTATTTGCAGGAACTCTTCCCGGGTTTTCCACCACGTCTCGCTTTCCACTGCCGACATTTCAATTCTCAACTTGCACATCGAAATATTGGCCCTTGAAAACTTGACCCGGTGCACCGTTGAATTTTTACTTAGGCTAATATGGCGATAGTGGCGTAGGCATAGGGAGAATGCAGAATAGAACTACACATGTAATGTTTGGTTCTTTTTGGTTTCTATGCTGATAAAACTACAGTATGAATACTAATACTTACGTAAATGTTTGATTTGATGTTCGTTATGAAAAGGCTATCATGATGAGAACAAAACGTTCGGAATTAACAGCACTAATAGTAATTCTTCGTTAAAACTTTCGCGGGTGTTCGTCATTATGAATAAAAGCTTTTTGGCTTTGTCGCCGCGTCAATTCTTGGGTGGCTTCATTGTTTCCCGACCGATGTTGCTCGCTTTTTCAAGGGATTCTGAAAATCCCTTGAAAATCCGCTGACTCTGCGAATCCCTAAAAAGCGACCAGCATCGGTCGGGAAACGTTGGGGCCACCCAATCATTGACGAGGCGATAGAGCCCGAAAGTTTTCATTCATAAAGCACTAATAGTTTTATTATTATAAATAGCAAATGGATTCCATGTCCACATATTTCAACTTCAATAATCAACTGTTACACGGCCGTACATTTTAAAATTCTTAAGAGTATTTAAATTTATTGCTGTTCATCAAGGGGAAAAATTTCTGTTACCTTTACTTTTAGAGTAATAAGCTTTCCTCCGGATTGGCCTGCTCCCTTAAGCGTTCGCATTCCTTACGGAGGTTTTCAATCCCCGCAGCAAAACATTCATCCCCCCTCGAACCTCCCTCTAACCCTCCACCCCAATCAATTTTTTTGGTGCCATGCGGAAAAGACTCCTTTTTTGTGCGTGGAGGGTCATCTAAGGGTCCAAATCCCCTGCCACTCATGGTGACCACTCCATTGTCAGGCCACTCAAAGAACCAGTCTTTGTTGATACCCCCCACATCTCCTACACCCTACATGGCTCTCTGCATGGATACTCCACCCCGCCTTCGACGTGAGTCTGGCACGTGGCTAAGGGATGAGGCTTCAACACTTGACTCGAATTCTGATTAACATGAGATGTTGCAGCAAATTTTCAAGGCATTTAAAAGATAGGATGAGCTTGATTTTTTTTCACGCTACTGTTTCAGTTTTCATCGTGCGTTTGACGAAATTTTATAAAGATTGTCATTTCGTTCTTTCGTAAACTGCAGCCATCCGTATTTATAGCTTGAGCAAAATTTAGATTTACATGAGTTATGAGGTCCCATTAAAGTATTAAGTCGATATCTGCTTCAGAGGAAACAAAACATAACATTCCCGTAGACATGAGTAGTAAATTTTTCTCTATGGTTACCTGAAAGTTAGAGGGCAAGAAGCTTTCCGGCAAATTTCACCCATAAAATAAATGGTTCTACTGATATTATGTCTACTACGTACTCAATGCTCATGAGATCACCAATAATGAACGCTTTAAGTCATTGCGAGAGAGTCGAAAACTCATAGAATTTAAAAAAAATAGAATTTTTATAAGAAAATGTGTGCTCTGCTGCAATGCTTACGTACTCCTGGCAGCTGTTGCGAGTAATTTCTAACTCCCATACTACTCGAGCTTCTACACTATCCGAACAAACCTTGCTATTTAACAAAATACCTCCTTAACATCAACTTTAATTTCTTTTGTTTATATTAATGTTTAGCCTAACTATTTTTATTATTGTTATTGTTATTTTTACTGACACACATGTGATTAAACGGTTAACTAAATTTAGAATTGTGCTATATCACAGTGTTATCCAAATGTTATGGTTTCTTTAAAAAAATGTTTGTTTGACATAATTATCATAACGAATTATCAACTTATATTTTTGTAATTAGTCTTTTAAATCTAAGTGCGATTATTTACTTATTTTTTTAAAAGTATTGTTTTGCTGAATATTTTTCATGCTGTTTGCGATCTGCACTGGTTGCATTTGTCTGTAATTCTATTTATTTACTCCTTTTCTTCTATTTATCTACCAATGCTGAAAATGTAGAGCGCTGTACATTTATTTTCTCATGGGTCCTAGTGCCCACGAAAATAAACGAAATTATTATTATTATTAGTATAACCTTCAGGTTGAATCAATGGGTGAGTGAGATACGAGATGACATCTGAAAGGCGCAATATCAAGTGTATGTCCAAGGGGGAACTTTCGTGGCTTCACCCTTCACGAAATATTTCCCATTGTCGAAACTACCATAGATTTATCTGCTGAGGACTACGACTGTCCCAGTGTAATGTATCTTCCATAAAAACTACGCATACTTAATAATTACGCGAATAATAAATGATGAATTTGTACCTTTAGCACTTACCATACGAATGATACAATAGATGCAATGATATTTGTGGATTTTCGATGCGCGCAAATGGAAAATGAGTATAAGTTTAGGCCACCCACATGATACGGAAGCTTCCCCCGAAGCTAATATCTGGCTACCTGCCTGACGTGAGTTCTCATGACCCCAGCTGTTTCTACGCGGATGTCTCGCAAACTCCAAGACCGGAATGCTACAAAAAGCATCAGGGCAAATGGCGTTGACAAGAAAGAATATGCTTATTTAAGCAGATAATTTTTTCAACCCTGTTATCACGTAAGTCAATTTTTATACAGCCAAATAACGAACTTCTTCAGACTTTACCGAGGTCCCTGTGATAATGCTAATAAGGTACCCATTTTCACAAATACTGAGGAGGTGTGGTTATTAATGAGCCTTAAAGGGATCTGTTAATAATGAGCCACAATCTTATTCATATTTGCATCGGCCATATTTGAAAGTCACGGTTGCAGTATCTGCCAACAGTACGTATTATTTACTATGTGGCAATTATTTTAAACGTATTGGAGTTGAGTCGAAATAGTATTTTCTGAGGTTTGGAAGAAGTGGAAGCTGGAAATCTATTGGAAAAAAGTGTATCTTCCTGGATGGGGTACTGTTCCGGAAATAAAACAGCAAAAATTATAAAATACGCGGATTTCGTTGATGGGCTCCTAAATTATCATAACCTCCTCGTAATCACCTGATACTTAAAACATATCGTAAAAACTGTGACGCACTTCGATCCTAATTTCGGGGAGGTTCTGGGACCCTCGGGAACAGCCCTCATTCTGTAATTAATAGTAGCGGGCGTAACTTGGTGGAAATCCATAATCGCAGGAATAGAAGGATCAACAACTTTGCTATTTTCACATGGTAATTTATTGAGACCGACCATGATTTCGTTACAAATTAACATTATCAAGGTGAAACCTCACCTTGGGTGATATCAAGGTGAAAAAACACCTTGATAATGTTACTCTGTAACGAAACCACGGTCGATCTCAATAAATTACCATGTGGAAATAGCAAAGTTGTTGATCCTTCCATTCCAGCCCTCATACTTACCTCTGGAGACTGTGGCAAACAACTCCATTCATAGCTTAGGTCCCAATAAAGAGTGAATCGCGAAAAGAGATCACTATCGCGATCACTAGAGTGATCACTCGCAAATGATCGTTGCCAGCAATTGTTTTTCGCGATCGCGATGAGGATTCCCATCGCTATTTTTCATCACTCGTCCGGTCGCTTTTTCCGTCGCTATAACCGTCACTAAAACCCCATATCAGCCAATCGGAACGCATTCCCCTATGGAGCGATTGCAGCGCAACGTTTGACAATCGTGGGTACGACGTAGATAAACAAACACTCTATATATTTTCGTTATGCGGGTCCCATTACAACGAGCTGTGATATTGAAAGTGATGTGAAAGGCGACGGCGGGAGGGGCCGTGTGATTCAGAAAAATGATCACTGGAGCGATCGCTTTTCGCGACGGGAAAAATGATCGCGATAGTGATTCAGGCGAGACGAGAAGAAAATGCGCCAATAAAAACACTTCTTGTCAGGAGTAGTCGTCCAATGCATTTGGACGATTTCGGTCGTCATAGCAAGCCTCTCTCTCTCAATCTCAAGGGTAATAGGGCCTTCAATGCTCAGAAAAAGCTGAAGGCGATGGATAGCCTGGGGGCAAGATCTAGGCAAGATTTGCTGGGTTTGGCGATTTCATTAAAATAATATAACCCCAAGATATTTTATTTTTAAGCAGAAACGAATTATACCATAGAAAGTCAAGGATTAATACTGCATGCCGCGACAATGATCTCACGCATAGTAATAACTACATAATAAGGTTGCAGTATTTAAGTTTGTGGTAGATTTGACCATTTTTAGGGATGTAACATAATTCAGAATGCAGTATTTGATTTTGTAATAGATTTTACCTTTTTTAGGGGATATAACGCCCCTGAATGAAAAACCCGATAAGGCTCTATGCAGCAATGTATATAAGAATAATCTCGAAAGTATACCAATAGGTAAATAACATTCCAAATAATGACTGGCAGTGTTGCCTACATTAACTACCCCATCGGACGCCATATTCCATTTTCCAACCTCAGCCACATCTCCCACGGCGCGGCGCCTGTCAGCTTTTTGCCGCACCCTTGTCAAACCCAACCAAGAGTGGACAACACCCGCTATACACCCCCAAGGTAAAAACCTTTTGCCTCAACACCCGAGGTCGGCCTTTGCTTCGAAAAAAAACACGACAGCGCGATAAAGGGAGAGGAAATAACTTTTATTTCGTTTTTCAATGACATATTTTTTGTTCTTCGCCCTTTGCGTTTTCCCTGTCGGGCCTACCCTGTCTATTCCCACCAATCACATTCAGGTAACCTTTATTCACCCCAACTCCAGCGGGCACTTCCTTTCCTCATTCACTTGTCCAAAATCGAGCCAGGGGCGGCTTTAACGACAACCGTATCTCACGTCAGCTTACAGCTCATTATAATGTTATAATGTAATCGCGGCGATGGTCTGATCTCTGCATTTCTTCAGGGTTTTCTTCCATAAACAAGCTGACGCGGAAGAAAACCCTGAAGAAATGCAGAGATCATTTCATTATAGTACCTTTCTTACATCACACTTTTCTCGCTGAGCTATTATTGATTTAATCATGACAGTCATGGACAACACTTTCGCTATGCTTTCTAACGCCTCCTTGGAATTTTCTTATTCGTCCCTACGCAATTTTTTTGCTTCCGTTTCATGCACTTCATATTTTTCAAGAATCTACTCAAAACATTTCAATCAACGTAACTGGATTAATTCAGGCTTAACTTTGTGAATCCTTTCCATTATGTAAAATACAAGATTAAACTTTGCAAGGCTTACTGTGCATTAAAATAAGCTCCATCCAGGTTTCATAACATAGTTATGTATCATTAAAAAAATTTCCTCACCGCTTTCCCTTCAAATACATCGTAACCAGACATACGAGACATCAGATCTAAAGAAGCTCAGGTTCGTATATTGCGTAGTAGGACGATCGTCCGGGAAAAAACTAAAAAAAGGTGTCTACTTCGTAAATGCGTGGTCGCACCTCGAATACTTACAAAATGCGACAGATCCACAGAGAAAAAAAAAACGATTGTGCATTGCGGGTGACTCCCGTATAAGTTATCGCCGTGGCTAGTCCCGGTATACTTTAAACTAGTCAAGAGCGAACACCTCTATGTGTTCTATGTCCGGGCCTGCTCTCCGGCTGTGGCGCCGCCGTGCGCACGATTTGGACTGCTTGTGGCATCATGCTCAGCAGACCAGCAACACCTTGTCCGGTAGTGTCCAAAAATATCCACAGGAATGAATGACGACTTGGTGGCTTAATTGACTAAAGCACACGACCGGGAAACGGTGATTCAGGGTTCGAATCCCGGTCGAGGCGGATGATTTTTCTCTGTGGATCTTTCGCACGATTGTGAATTGCAAGTGACTCCCGCATAAGTTATCGCCGTGGCTAGTCCCGGTATATTTTATACTACTCTCGAAGTATTTGAAATCCGGTGACAATCAGCAAACCGACTTATCTCTATTTCCTATTTTCGGATAATAATGCCTTCTCATTTAATTTTCTCTCAATTTTTGTGAACCCTTTTCTTACCTGTGAGCCCACCTTCTGAGAATTTCCCCTTCCCGCACCATGGCTCATTCTTAGCTTCGCTCTATCTCCGAATCTTTCTTTTAAAGAGCGATCTCCACCGCCGACGTTTTTCGGTCTTTGCATAACTCGTATCGAATCAGAAAACAAGCAAGTTATGTATCCATGCGTTGATCCACCTCTAAATATCCAGGTTTATATCTCAATCTGCTACGAAAAATCAGCACTCGTATCGGAAGTAATCACATAAACATTCCCTGTTAGCGTCACAATCGCTTTCTCTATTTCCATTTAATAAAAACGGCAAACAAGGATTTCATTATCTCTAAGTCCTATCTGCAGGGAACTTCATTAATGCTATTCATTCTTAAGTTAATTGTTCTTTCGTAAACCAACATTTCGAGTGTTTCGACTTTCACTTTCTCTGAACTTTTACAGTAGCAATGAAGTCAAGAGTAGAAGTAGTGCAAAAGTGGATATGCCGAAAAATGACGAAGATAAAATCGATTGACCGAATAATTAATGAGGAAGTGTTTCGATGAGTGGGTGAAAAAATCAAGTCTCCAAAATACTCCTTCAGAAGAAGACGAAACAATATAATCTTCCATATCATGAGCTACCATGGTCTTACCAGAAAATTATCGTCAAAAGACATGTGGATAATTGGCGAAGAAGGGCCCCGAATGAGTTGCATGGGGCAAATAATAGGGTGGTTTCCTATTATTTTTTATTGCCTAAATCGAAAGATTATAACTCCTTGTGTTTTCATTTCACGCTTTTTAGATTTTTAATAGACGATATCTATTTTTCGCCATTAAATGAAAAGTGAAAAATTTCAAGCGCGCGAAAACGCGACGGCTAAGTATGAATGATGAGAAAATCCCGCGTGACATCGTTCTGGCTCCCGCTGCCGCAAGTGAGGTGACCTTGGGGCGAGGCTTTGAGCACTGATACGACGCAGGATGCTAGCAGGTAGCAGAGTACCCAGCCAGCTGGTAGCGCTTGGCTTAATTAAGGATTATTAATACCTTATCACACGAAGGAAACTTTCTGACCATAGGCAGTTTTAATAGGTGATACTTAAGAGATGTTTCCCTGAGGTCTGTGTCTCATGCATGCATTGGTAATCTCAGACGATGCAAAACTCCTATCTACTCGTATAGAAACTAGGTCCCTGTGACGTCACGTGGAGTGGCATCGCATGGGCACCAATCTGGCCTTATTCAAATGAGAATAAAATTGACTATTGCCATTCGTCTAAATCGGTATTTCTAAAACCAAATAATTTTTATATTACGAATACACTAATGGTGGGTAGCGAATAGCAATCAATGCCTTTCGATATCTTTGATAAAGGAAACTACCCTATTAATGATATAAAAAAGAAGAAATTTGAATATTTATTTGTTTAGTAAATGAAGAGCAAAGCCACTGGTCTTCATGGTCGCATAAGCAGAGCGACTCGAATAAGTTTTAAAGAGTATCTCACGAAATAGAACTCGCGTATGTGTGGAGGCAAGAGTATGAAATTCTCACCGCGAAGGTTCAAGTTAATATCCCAACGCTGGCGTTGAATTTCAAGGGAACATCATTCTCTAGTTTGGAACTATGAGGCGATCACTTCAGGTACATAAAAATCCAGTCGTTAATGAGACTTCTGCTTGAATCCTTCTGCTTTACATTAGCAGCAAACTTAAGACGAAACCGTGTTTTTCCCCCCCTTTCATCTTGCCCTATTTCCCGATAATTGCTGAATGGCTTGCGAACCATACACTTCGTCGGTAACTTATCAAGTAAGCAAGTTGACAAGGATTTTGAATGGCGTTTTAAACTTCGCTGTCCTCATCGCCAAGAGAATGACCCAACGTCTACACGCAAGGAAACGTAATTCATATACACACCTACGTAGCCCGGGTAGTTTTATTGCCGCATAGGCTAAAACTATTTATTCCAAAAATTTGAACTAATATGTTCACAAAATTTTTATTTTCTTTCAGAAAAGAAGTTTAAGTAACACTACCTACGCCAGAATTCGCGTTCTATGTCTCTATGCTGAATAAAAAAAAGCGTAGAGGTATTTTAAGTATCCCCATCCGCAACGTCTAAAAATCTTGGAGAACATCCACGCCGGACGAAGAGTAGGTAGCTGGTCGCAGTCAGAGAGAGGAAACGTTTTTTATCCGTCGAACGTCTCAATTCACCACGTCCGGCGGTTGCCAAGGAGAGAAAAAAATCGACTGGAGGGCGTCAAACGTACGACGTCCGTGGCGAGACATATTTTGTTCGGCCCTTCACTTCAGCGAAAGGACCTCTCCTTATGTGCGCGAGAGGTGACGTCCTTGCGTTTGAAAAATTTATGCGAGGGTGAGAGACGAGAAGAAGACAGCTTCCAAGTCGACTCCAAGGCTTACTTCAATCACTCTTCTCGAGTGATTACGAGGCTGCGCGCTAGGCTTCGATTGCTCGAGCAGTTGAGAAGAGATAGGGGAGAGAAGGGTAGGTAATGCCGTACTGTGGGGCAATACCATGCACCATAATTTTAGACTCGCTAGAGTATGTAGTGAGCGCTGGGAAGTATCGCTGCATAGCGGAAGAAAAGTGGAACCGATAGAGACAATCTGGTTGCTCCTACCTTTACGCGCGTGTATGTGACGAAATTTTTGTTTAGCCAACTTGTCTTATAATTATAAAGACGAACTCGAACTGAGGTAAGAGAAACATGCTATTAGTGACTACATTCAAACTAGTGCTTTTGAATGCTCATATCAAGGGCTATTTTTTAATACCAAACACAAGTACTATATAGTTCTTATTTTAGGTTAGGGTTAGAAATGCTGCGTCATGTCGTTTTGACTTCAAAAACTGCTACGGGAGTACAGACAGTGTTGCCCAGGTGTTAATCGAATTAGGCTGAGAGCCGCTGGAGACTCGGAGGCTGCGCGCTAGGCTTAGATTGCTTGAACAATTGAGAATAGATATCTTTAAGAGTGACACGGGGAACATAATATTAGAGCCACACTATATTTTCAAGCCCGACAGGAACGATAAATAAATAGAGATTTATTAGCCGAATTTAGATTTAGGTTCAGTAAAGATATTTATTGTTCTAGGGCTATTGTACTTTAAGGACAAATACAATTTACTTTCACAAATTCATTGAGTAGATTGAAACATAGAATTAATTAAACTTAAAATCATGACATCAACTCAACTTAGTCATTGTGAGCGATAAACTAACAGTAAAATGTAACAAAATAGTTCCACTTTACAAAGAAATCATATCATCTATGTCGCTATGCTGATTAAAAAAAATCTAGTGGTATTTGAAGTACCCCCATCCGTAACTTACGGCTAAAATCTTGGAGAACATCCACGCCGGACGAGTAGTAGGTAGCTGGCCGCAGTCAGAAAGAGGGAAAGAGGCGACCGAATTTAGGACAGGTATGGAATTTTGTTTCTCCCCCGAATAACAATGGACTTTAACCTATTAATTCCCAGGGTTGCGTTAATGCAACATTATTGAATCCTAATTCTCAGAATAAGTTTATACTTCAGAATAATTTTTTCTTCGATTTACTGACTTTTTTTAAGTATCTCTAGTTCTAATTTAGTCATTTTCACCAACATTTTCATTTATATAATTATATTTTTATGACTGATGGTGTTTGGCATAAAAATCGGTGCGCACATACAAGGCACCCTAGGAAAAATGACATACCCCAGCATGTCCGTCAAGGCAGAATACGGCATTCCATTCAAAGGAATACTGATAAATCCCGGCGAAAATTTTGAGTGTGCAAATCAAGATAAAAGATAAAATATGTAACCTTAGTTTTAAAAATTACTTTTTTTAAATTTATTTACCGGAGTTTTTCCAGCGTTGCGTAGGTACACGCAGCATTATGGAAATCATATAATATGAAGAATATATTTTTTTCCAAAAATTCATTTTAATAAGGCCTAATTAAATCTGAAATTGCGAAACAACCGACGTCAAAAGCCCTACGTACAGTATGGGGAATAATGGGTCAATAAATGCTGGGCGAGACTTCGTCAGATCTTCGTCTTTTAATTGTTAACAGGTGATGTCCAAGCACCCCTCCCCCCCACAAGCTTAATGAGTTGGCTTGCGTATTATGATGTTTAGATATATTGTAGTGTATCGGGACTAGAGGACTCACCCACGTCAGTACGCCGGGAGTGAAGCTTTCCCTCTAGAGTCAGGACGTGCATCTATACGCGTACAAAAAGACGGAATGATAAAATCAAGCCCAGGAATATTACATAAGATGATCCTCTGGCTGCTGAATGCTTTGTCACCAACCGAGCCTAAAAATTGGTTTACAAAATGTGACTACTTTCAACACCTACGATAGAGCATTCCAAATTCCATAGGAAGATAAGCTTGGCCATATAAATGGCTTTAGAGTTAAGCTGAAAATTTCTGTCGAGATAATATCACTCACTCAGGGGTTCAACCCAAAAGTCGGCTCGGATGGGTGAGAGTAAAGCTCACCCTTGACTTAACCGCAGGCATGCGATAATCACACATTCAGGGAAAGTTCCTTTCTCCAGATCCTTTCCCACTTCTCGTATACCTGGGGTCGAAGTGGCCCCTATAAGATTCCTGAACCCGAAACCTAACTGAAAACAAACCTGAGTTCGAAATCCAAACCACCCACATGGAGCTAGGAGCCGTTACTTAGATTGAGTTAGGTTCTCAAATACGGCTTTGAGGGTCACAAAAGATATCTAGAAATTTAGGACCACGAGTGGGAAAATATAATTTATATTTATTACACAAATAACATGTTGCACCTGTTGCAGTATTCGGACGCTAATGTTTACCATGATTTCGGGGAGGGGGGATTTTATACAGAGAATACTCCCTTTATATTCAACACATTTTTCAGACGGCCAATTGGTGACTGCAGAAGAGCCGAATAATTTGCGATAGATATTTGCAATGGCGCAGCGAGAGGGTGTTTTGGGGGATAAACAGAGCCAAAGCTCTGATAAATTTTTAAGTTTAATAAATTTTACTTAATTGGAATGATATTACTAATAGAATAGTGCGAGGATTAATAAAATATCCCTCAGAAAACCGTTAAACTCACCGTTTGGAACCATTTATCTTAAAATTCCGCAATTTATTAATCTCGTACCTACCGCTTAAATCCTGGAGGGTATACCATACCCTACACACCCCGGTATTAACCAAACCCCCCCCACCCCCCAGCCTTTATTTCTAGATGCGCCCTTGGATAGATGAGAAACTTTAGGATTCGTACGTAAATTGCGGACTCAATGTTAACAAAAACAAGACGGTATACTGCTAATGAATAATGAGAACAAGAGAGAGTAAGGAAAGTGGATAGTATGGAAACAGAGAGGTGAAAGTTCTAGGTTGAAAAATGAAGAAAATCGTAAATAAGCTGCTATACATTACAATTACTCCAGAAAACTTAAAGTTGGCCAAGCATGTCCTTTAAATGGAGAAATTTATTTGTGGGGGTGTCCATAGGCTCCAATTGAGATTCGAACCCGGGAAAATTTCGAGGATTTCCTTCGGGAGTGTGCGAGGTTTGTCCCAGGCTTTGAACCCAAGACCTTTCGATCAGCTGCCAAGCGTAATACGCAATAGACAACCACACTCGTCCAATCCAAGTCCAGTACCTACATGTATATATTGGCAACATTGTATCCGCTTTCTTTCACTCTATCTTATCTTTCGTGACCGGAGACTTGAGTGAACTTTTGCTACTAGATTCTTTTGTATGTCATTCACTCCATTGACCGCTTCAGTCTTCTGATTTTTCCAAGACCATAATGTCCTTCCTGGTAGAGAGTAACCCGAAATAGACTGGTGTATCAAAGTCTTGAAGAGGACGCAACGTCCTCACTCAAACAGGTACATTTAATCTTTTTTTGAGTCTTTTTACTCTTATTCATCATTATCAATTTTTATATTGAATTAAATTAGCTGTATTTTCCTGCATGTTAATACATAAAAGTAAGAAAAGATCAGAGAAAATAATGAGGAACGATTTTAATACAGTATATGCCAATGTTCTGTTAAAGTATGCTATTTAACATGAAATTTAAAGGTGAAACTTTCATCTTTATATCATCTTGATAGAATACATTTTAAAAGAGTAGCTATTAACTAAATAGGCTGAGGGGCTGTGATGTGTCAAGTGAACTTCGATTTACCGTACGAATTAATAGAATTTACTATTCACACTCTATCAATTATGAATGATACTCTTTTAAATAGATCCCAATAACGCACATTCATAGAGAAAACATTGATTTGAAAACCTCCAGCGGAGAAAATACCTAACCCTAGGAAACACTGATTGTTGAGTACTTACTGTTGAATTGATTATTTTTTATTAGATTTCAATTTTTGCTAACTCAAGCTCAAAAATAAACTAAAAGGGGAGAAATATGCGCAAATATGTAATATATGTGGTTTTGGTTGGAATGGCTGGCCCCTCTTGTGCCTGCGTTGAGCTAAATTAATTTTCGCTGTCGTCATAATTCCCTAATGTTGGTGCTCTTTTCGGTAGCTGAAACGTTGGACTTCAAGCATAGTGTAACCCTGATAGAAACCGAAAAACATATTCATTCTTACGATCTTTAATGTCCAATCCATAGTGTATAGCTTTTCACTCACCCAAGCCGTGGCGTAACTTGCTTTGGGGGGGATGGAAATACCTGGGGTGGCGATGCCCCCCAAGTAATTCTGGGAAAAGTTTTGAAAAATGACGTGCATGGAAATACATTTTGAATATTTTTGGCACTAAAGATTTTACTTTAAGCAGTTGCAGTTACTGCATGTCAAAACTAGAATTTTTTTTAAATAGTTATTTTATTTCTAAGAGGCTTTGGAGGGTATCTATCCCCTTATCTTCCCCATAGTTACGCCACTGAATGGTATTATATTTGATATTAACTTAGGACATCTGAGATGAAGTGGTATTAAATCAATGGTTTCATAACAAAGTTATTCTCGTTTAGATTTCCATTTGTCATCATCCAAATATATAGTGTTTCTTTTTTATTTCATACCAAAGAAAAGGATTTTTCTCATTATCAGTAGGTATATGGCACACATGAATAGATGGGTGATTTTAGCATCCAGTAAACAGTTATTTGACATAATCCCACAGTTCATTAAAGCATATGATTATATTATAAATTTTAAATTAGCGATTTAAAAAAATCTATCTATGTAAGTGCCTATTTCGTCCATATTTTAGAGTAAAAGAAACTAGACATATGGAATAATAACAAATAAATTTCCTCTGACATTACCTATCTCTCTGTAAAATTAGTGTTTCAGAATGAGTTCAATTTTCACAAGCAGTAAACCTCATAGACAAGAGTAGAAATACGGCCATATTTATCCTTACGACTTGGGATCCGTTTATCTTTCATCTCCACCATAGCCTACCTACCACATAGATATACCTATCATTCAATGTTAAAAAGTGTAGATAGCGTAGCGGACGACGCGGCTGGGGCGACTGCAGCGCATACGGCGGAAGTTTGCCGTAAACTAGCACCCTCCCCTACCGTTTACCTTCCCCTCCATTCCCCTTTTATTCTTGATTTGCGTGTTGCATACCGTAGGGATACTATGCGGGATATCATTAAATTAAAATCACCAAATGTGCAATGCAAATGCTCATTTATTTTATCAAAACTAACAGAAAAAAAGTCACTCAGCGGTCAAGTACAATGATTTGAATTAGTAAATAAATAATCATTAAACACAGGATGGCGAAAGCCTGGCTAGCATCTCTCCATGCCTCACTTGTGTACGCTAAGTCCTCGCACCCACACACACAGCGAACTATAATTCCTCAGTGTCATCACAAATTGCGGGATAGGAACACCACAAAGAAGATTCTTTTACCAGTGGCCACTTCACTTCACTGAATATTAGATAAGTGATTGTTGAAACACACAAATTCGTGAGCAAAATCATGTACAATGATTTGAATTAGTAAATAAATAATCACTAAACACAGGATGGCGAAGCAAGGATACAAACAGGATACAAGCATTATTGGGCTGAATATACGTGACTACTTTAGATTATCACTTTTTCGAAAATATAACGTTGTCAACCACTTCACACAACATACGCAAGCTTAAAAACTTGATGCAGTGAGAATTAAACCCAAATAGAATCAACAACTATTTACAAACAACGCCTAAAAACGTACATCGCGAGAGCACAAGATCTAGCCGGTCCACAGTTAGCAGATATTTTCATAATGATCAAAACTTTCGAAATGAGCAGACGAAATTTCATTGGCCGATTGCAAAAATCCATGATTGGTCAATGTGTGAGACAGAGGAAGCACACACATTTCATATTTCCTATTAATTATTAAAGATACCAACTGAGTGACATTATGCAAGTTAGGAAATAATTTTTAACGCAATAACTTTATTTAATAAAAACTATATTACGAAACCATAGCGTTAGTTCAGGCGCACACTCGCCAAGCGCTGGTGTTGCACGCTGTCAACAGTTCGCCCGGACAGTGCCTCCACTGTGATCTCCACTAAGTCCGCGATGCCTACTTGTGAAACACTACACCGTGGAATGTTTACCCGCTTTCAAGCATCAGGTGTACTCAGTTAAATGACATCCGAGTAGCGGGAAATCTCTGAATGCGGTCTCAAATTACCCCGCAATCGCCTTGGGGACCTCCACGGCAATAGCGCCCGCCTTCCACCGCGCCATCATCGTATTTGCCAATACATAATGCCTCCACGCCCGTTTAAAAAAGAGAACGCGCCCGAAGGCACGAGAGAGCTCATAGGGTTGCGCAAGGGGCAATTTCGCTCATCACGCACCGATGCACACCTAATGGGCCGAAAGAGATGACCCCGTTGACAAGCGCAAAAGGCCCCAAACCACCCCTCTCTCTCTCTCTCTCTCTCTTGGGCCCTCGTCCCATATGCAAAAGAATGACATGCATAAGCACCCTTTCAAGGGGGAATATATTTCAAGGAGATGTAGGAAGGTGGCGCCTGTTGCGTTGCAAATTTCTTTCAATTTTTTTCAGGGAATCAAAAAGTCCTGCCGATACTAAACAGATACTTTCGCGTATTTAATCGTTAAAAAGATATTCATTCGCAGATGCTGGTTCTTCTTTCTCTGCTTCTTGATTTATATATCCATTAAAATATGGCGAAACAATTCAGGAAAAATCAATGAATCGCGAGTTCACTTCGTGGAATGGTGATATGATGAATCCAAAAGTATACTTTGCTATAGTCAACACAAATTTATTCATTAAAAACTCTACCGATTTTGGCCTTTCCAGGTCATTATCAAGAGGTAACAGAACCTTTCTGATACCTCTTCATCCTGTGTGGAATGTAACAAAGTTTATTATTTTTATATAATATGTATGTCGACATTTTCGGTGATAAAAACATCATTCTTTACCAACCTTATGAATTCCATCTTCTGAGCTACATAGAATAAATCATATGAGGTCACAGCACTTACATCACATAATTTATTTAACAAACCGATCCAATTTTATGAGGGTTAATCACCTTATAATATTTATACGGGTACATAATAATTGCTACTTCATGTTTGGATGAATCCTCTGACAATTACGGCATATGTGGAATAAATATAATAATAGAAAAAATAAATAAGAGGTAAAACTATATGGAGAAAGTATAATACCACCCAGAAAACCGATATGTGTATTTCATTGAAGCCACATGGAAACGAGTACCGCTCGATGAAAAATTTCATTGTTCATCACATGCGTGTAAATTGTCGTCATCATCCCTATCCTCCGAAGAAATACATTCTCTCCATCTCCATATACGATAAATCCCTCGGGGCTTAAGCGGCCTCTACAGATATTTTAAACAGATTAAAGGTACTATTTAAGTTCATATTTATTATTTTGACATAACCTTTCTCACTTTTCTTCAGTTTGATTTCCTGGCTTATGATATATCTTAAAATAAGATTTCATCTAAAAATTTTCACAACATGGCACCTGTCCGGTATCACATGAATCTCAAATTTGTGATTCAGATTTTAGCAGAATAGCCTACATACGTTTTTAAAAAGTAGTCTATCCTTGAGTTAAACCAGATGAGCATGAATGTCATGTACCCCCAACGGTATTCAATTTCATTAAAATGCAAAAGTATTAAACATTGTATTATGAAATGCTCAATTGTGACCGAAAAAATCTAATCAATTAAAATTATGGGCTAAAATTAATTTCTTAGGAGAAATTAAACGTTGAAGAGCACTTAAGAACGAAGAAATTCATTATATAAGCATGAATTTTCCTCCATCATCCTGAGATTTCATTTTACCTACACCACCGATAAAACGCTAAAAAAATGATAAAATATCCAAATTGACTTTCCGTCTTCGTCTCTCAGTGAGACTCATTCCCTTTTATCCTATGTATTCGCTTCCTCGCCTTCCACACTCAATTGGTATTCTCCCCTCTAACACTATTTTCAGCATCCCCTCTCCGCTTAAAAACCCCCTTTCATCCCACCCTTCTGTCTCCTCCGTATCTCACCTAGAGGCTTCCTCTCTTCACCCACCATGTCCGGCACTTCGTTGTTCCTCTTCCTCTTCGTCCTCTTCACCTTCTCCATTATTTTCCATACTCATGCCTCGATTGCCTCCTGTCTTTTCTCCTCCGCCTTCCTAAGTCATCCATATTTCCACATCGTGAAGGGCTCCACTTCAGATCATAATTTTCACCAGCCTTTTCTTTAAATAAAACTGAAATAATCTACCTCTCATTAGCTCTACCCAACTTGTGAATGATTCCATTACTAACGCAACTTTCTTCCACATATCCTTATTGCTACTTCCGATTTTTCTATAATAGGCTGCCCTCTGAAAATTGCATTAAACGGTATGAAAATCTCAACCTACAATAGCAACGTGAAAATCAAACAGAAAACTTTGGTATTATATCACTCAAATTAAAGCAACTTATTCGTACTTTGAAGTCCAAAAATTTCTCACAATCAATTGCAAACATAGAATATTACGTATTTATCTGCTAATGAATGATTTAAATCAGCATTTTGATAGTTATATCCAACAAGTTATGAATAAAAAATGAACACATGATAATTTTATTAAAAATACTTTTCCACTTGGCAAAATCAATAGATACATTAATAATTACTGAAGGAAATAGATGCCTAAAACTGCAATTGAAACATTCAACAATGGTATTGGACTCAATTCATTGAAATAATTTTTACCTAACTATCTAACTCATAGATTAAAATATTTATAACCCATCACGCTTGACATAATCTATTCATGGCAAAATCATGCCGTATTTTTTTAATACGCCTACTTTAATGATGAATGCATAAAAGCGCTTTGCATATTTCATTTAAATAAAAACGAATGCGGTGCTATTATCCTTCCAAAACATGTGAAAGCTGTAACGCAACTCGCTGAATTTTTAATACACCATCCATCCTACTTTTTACAATTCTAGTAAAAAAAGAATTCTCAAGAAAAAAAATATTTTCTTTCTTTTAACTCAGGTAAATGACGTTTTAAAAAACAGCCCATTCTGCATAGTTGTTTTTATGATAGAATATATTTCCATTTAAATATTTTTGGTGACTAGGCACTCCATGCAAATTCACACATTTGAACGCCCTCCCAAAGTCGGCGAAGGAATTATAAAAGCACAAAGAGGCAAAACCTAAGATCAAATTTTGATAGGCCGTTTCGGGGGGGGGGGGGGAGTAGGTCCGGAATATAAAAAGTCAATCATTTTCCTTCATAAAATAAAACAAATTATTGAAAAATCATGAATTTAAAAAATATTTCTATAACTAATGAAGGTTTTTCGATCATGAAGTGTTAAAATTAATTTAAAACCCATTACTTAGTACCCCGTTTATCAAAAATTCCCTCCCTGGTTTTTGAACATATGCTGGCTAACGAGTTGGGATTAGGCATGGGCGGTATTTGAAAAGTTACCGGTATTTTTGTGATGAGTATTAAAAAGCAATAATAGTACTCTCTCGGTAGTACCGGCGAAAAAACACCGGTACACCGGTACTTTCATAATTGATAAAATATGTTAATAAGTTGAGATTTAACGCTTGTCTTACCCTGATTATCCGGTATTTCGGCTTAAGTTATCGAAAGAATACATTGAAAAATCATGAACTGGATCTTTTTACGATGATTTGCCGGAAAAATACATGGAGGCTAGATTCTCTTATAGTGAGAAGGATGAAGTTTTTAAAGGCAATGATTTTGGTGCATACCATTAAACTTTGGTGCTTTCCTGGCGTATATGAAAAGTGAAGTTCTCTCAGGAACTCTATCAGATGAGTTTTTTTCCTAAAGCCAACGGTTTTTTTCGGACTCAAGACCAACGTTAGAACGTCTTCTGCCGAGAACTTATATTGAAAAGAAGTCTTCTTATTCACAGAGCTTACGTTGTCAGTCTGACATTACCTAGAAAAAGCTCCTATAATTTTAAGATATTTAATTTCATTATTTTACACAACAAGAATCGGTGTTAGTTAGGCCTAAATTACTGCGATTGAATAAAATTTGACGTGTTGGTCGCTGTTCCATGTATTTCATCTCAGCGCCGTCGAAGTACCGGTATTTCTAGTGCCGATACTCCGGTAGTACCGCTAACAAAACACTGGCCGGTACTACCGGAGTAAAAATAATAATACTCGGTACTACCGAATACCGGTATTTTATGCCCATGCCTAGTTGGAATATCCTTCCAAAGTGGCGTCATGCCTAAATCCTGGGATTGGCTTAGCCAAATGGTCAATTGGGACACGGCTAAAGACTTACAATAACGTTGGTACGGTGAATTCAACATCTTGAACGCGCATGCCTCTATATCCATGTAGCGTGTATGATAGCTTTAAATTCTACATAAACTAGAGTATTAGAAGCGCTAAATGTGCAACTATTACAGAAAGTTAAAAAACAGAATAAGCCTCCAGTATTCATAATCGATGCTCATATTTGTCATTTGGCCAATCGCGCAACAATATCTCCGCCAAAGAGTAAGTCTCATAAATATTAAAAAAATTCCGCGCCATCGTTCAAAAATCATCATAAAAAATCAAAGAAACTGCTCACAGATATTTCCCTGATGGAGAAGAAAAAAATAAAAATGTTCAACAGATCCTTACGCCTCGCAAAATCGCAGGGATGCTCGAAAGTAGAGATGGGTCAAAAAGAACCGAACTGCCAAAACGAACTGTTCACTGAAATGAACCGGTTCGAAAATGAACCGTTCTCTAAAACACCCTGTTCACTGTTCATGTCGGCACTGCACAATTGCGGCATACTCGGTACAGTAGGTATGATCATCAAGAGGCATTTTGAACTGCAGCTTACTCGAGCAAGTGCGTTGTGGGTACAACAGATGGCGGTTACGACGGAGGCCATCCAAGGCCGCCGAAGTGCGTCGTAGACGACCGAGCCCCTCCCCTTCTTTCTCTACTATTCCCCTCCGTCGACGAAAACGAACAGTTCGCCACTGAACAGTTCGTTCTAACTAATATTTGAACTGATATTTAAAATATCAGTTCATTCGAACCGTTCGTTCTAACTAATATTTGAACTGATATTTAAAATATCAGTTCATTCGAACCGTTCGACATAACTAATATTTGAACTGATATTTAAAATATCAGTTCTTTCAAACCGTTCGAAATATTAGATTAAATATTAGTTTCCTCGGGGCGTTCAGTTGGGATATCGCGTTCATTTTGATTTCGTTTTTTGAACAATTGTGGATTTGTGGATGCATCTCCAAAAATATTGTTTAAAACGCGATTCATGAACTTAGGAAACGATTGAACTCATGATTGTGGAACATTTTTTTCGGCCCCTTTACCAAGATGATCTTTGGACTTCGTTTTTGGCGCCTACGATGAAATTTTTTAATGTGGATGCATTTCCAAAAATATTGTTTAAAACGCGATTCTTGCTCGAAATTACCATAACACTCTCCACAAACCTTACGATACCACACTAAGCTTTCATGTACTCTAAACGCATGATAAACAATATTTTCTACCGAATGACCCTACCTGTTCACTATGAACCGATATTTAGAACTGTTCTTTTTACTGAACAGGATCAAAGTGAACGGTTCATAAAAATGAACAGTTTAACCCACCTCTACTCGAAAGGCATACTTTGTAAAGATCAACGCTTTTATTTACGGTTGGCAAGGATTTCGTGAAGCAAAAGTTTCGTGAGGTGTGAATGGAGCCTCAAATTGATCGGAAGAGATAACGTCGAAAAAATGAAATATACATAAGTCACGTGCTGTGCAATTTTCTAGTTAACTGATAACTTTACTGTATTCTCTTATGTTAAGTGGTTAGCAAAGGATGCGATTAGCCTTATGGATACGAATGAAATTAGGGTAATGTTGCAGATAAACAATGCTTGTTTTTCCGAGCTCTTTCCATTGTAAAAACAAAAGAATGAATGTATATTCTTATTGTAAAATAAAAAATTGTGAAGTCTTATGTTCGCGCGATCATCAGTAATAAAACGATTGCGGCCTACCCTTCACCTTGGCTATGATCGTGTTCAGTACATAAATTCTATATACAGCAATAATATACACTGAAATAAACAACTGAATCTTAAATGCCAGTGAACTTATATTTTATAATAATTTTAACACCATTTTGTGTCTTTGCATGTATTTTTTTTAAAATAACCTCTCGATAAATTATATTCTGAATCTAAAATTTCAGTGATATCATAATGAAAAGTGCGGTTGCATCGTTAGATGGTGACAGAACTTTATGTTATTTTTCAAGGATGATTGGCGAGGTAATATTTCACAACGCCATAGAGTCAAATTTTAGAAGCAATATAAAAATACATTGCTTCTAAAATTTGACTCTTTGGAATGGTCGTGCTGGACTTCCCCCACTATCTGCCTACCTTCCCCTCACCCGATTTCTTGTCCTTTTCTGCCCCCCACCCTTTCCTTCCTGATTTGCAATTCATATGTCGCCCCGAGCGTCCCTTTTCCTCCTTCAACTGTTTCCACCCCGTTACACCCTGCGGCCACCCCCCCTTTACTCGTTCTCCCCATCCCAACGTCCTTCGCGCCTCACTACGACTCCGCCCTCACGTCCCGACATTTTCCCCCAGAAAAAACCTTGCCAAACCCTCAAACGAAAAAAAAATCCTTAACCGTCACATGCTCTTCAAGCATTCCTGCGATTCTGTGAGGCGTTGGGCTCAGGTGAAAAAGCCACTTTTTTGTCATACTCAGAGAAATGATCGATATAGATGATTTGATTGATTCAGGATGACGGCAGAGTGACTGTACGATATGATTTCTGTGATCATGGTGCGTTCATTGGCAAAGAATATTTACAAATGAATTGTACTACCTTGTCGAGACCAATAGTATAATATAAATATCTGTCGGGAAAACTGGCATCTTTCTTAAACCTATTTTTACGTCGCAGACAAATTGCAGTGTTTTAACGCTCGATTCTAGCACAAAACCATAATGGGAGTTTTTAGGCGCGTAGGCGCTAAGCACCCCCAACAATTGAGGCATCCAAATCTATAGAATAAGGGTTTGAAGATTTCAGTGAAGATTTTAGAAATACATGCGCGATGATTTTCTTTTAGTTCGAGATTGGCTTTTTGAGGTTGAGCGATTCTTGCGTCATTGTGAAGAAGAATAATGCGTCGATCGTTAAAACCGTCGGATTTAGTTTAAAACCTTGGTTTACGTTTCACATGTGCAATTATGCAAATAACTCTCCTAATACTAGAGCAAATGCTCGACTGAAATTAATTAAATACGAGTAGATAAGGTGAAAGAATGGCACTGGCATTTATAAATCTCCTATCTTCTTTGGCTTTTCTTGGCATTTATAAATTCTAATTCGTTTTTCTACAGATATGTTGAAATAATAATTTCAAAAAATAGTTTTATGCAACGGATTTCCAATTTTTTTAACATAAATAAGGAAATTTAACTTCCCCACCGTCCAATGCACCATTAAGAACTGTATTACGACACCGAAGATGCGCGCGAATAAGTATGGAGTCATGGATAAAGTGCGACTGCATTTAAAGAATAAGTTATCCTAATAATATCCCTAATAAGACTCATTTAATAACAAAGTGCTAATGCATCCATAAGTATCACTTTGATGTTAAATAATATGCAGTGTGTATAACCACTGTTCTTAATAAACTATCTATGCTGATATTTCTGAGCAAAGAGGCCAATTATCTCTTAAAACCAAAGTTTACATACCTGTAAGTTTATATTAAAACCATAGAAAATTCCAAAACTTTGGAGCAAAAGTCAGTTCCTCGGATATTTAACGTTCCTCATTTTGACTCATGGCTGTGGAAATATTTTCTCTCTCTTTCACTGAGAAATTTCTATTGTGTACTACTGGCAAAGCTGATTTCATTGCTATAAGAAGATCTCAGGGTGACTGCAATATGTATTTTTCTGTGCTCGTGGTGAGTTCAGTGTCTAAAGGTCTCTATACACGGCGTATGATCATGCGAATGAAATCATTCGCCGTGTATAACGGAAAAAGTTGCGAATGAACCGTCATGCGCATGATCATTCAGTGAAAATAAGAACATGTTCTATTTTGCTCGCATGATCCTGTGAATGATCACGTGATCATTCACCGTGTATAGCGGCCTTTACAGTTATTAGAGAAGATTTATACAATATCGATTGAAAGAAGGAAATAACTGTATTTATATGAAGTACAAAGTGGCTTAAAGCCGATTCCGTTTTCACTCTTAATTTTCGTTGCGTCGCGTCGCACAGTGGGCTAGAATCGAAAAAAAGGTGGCCAAAACCTAAAAAAACTATTTTTTTGAGCTAGGAAGTTGAAAATTCGCATACATATTCTCAAATAAATTGTGCATAACTTTTAGGATTATTTATTTCCTGTGTTTTCACGTTAACAATATATGTGAGGTCAAATTTGAACAAATTTAGCGAAAAACGACCACCCTCGATTTTTTCTGATAATTGCCAACTTTATCCTCGTGCAGTGCTTTAATGAATAGTTTTATCGACAAAACTGTTATACCATCTTAATTAACACTTCTTTTTATTTCACTTGAAGGGTTTTGAAGGATTTGATTTCATCAAAAACCATACATATATAACAAAATGGCGTAGCCTGTTTTCAGCCCTTTTTTTACATAGTAGTAGTAAAAAGTAGATAGTTTACATAGTAAAAAGTAGATATTACCCCGTACATCCGCCAAGTGACTGATACCACGTCGTTATATGAATCTTCTGCATTGTGAGTCTAAAGTAAAACCTTGCGCCAACTTGCAACCCCGAATTTTAAATCGTATTTTCGAGCGTGCGGTCGACTCCGGTTCTGTCCTGCGGCGGCGGAGAGTACGGCGACGCGTGTGGATGCAATATGGTCTCATTCACTTTTATATGTGAATAACAGATATGACAGTGATAGAAAATAATAACCAGAAAGTAATTTAATAAATATTGCTACGAATGACTCTTATTATGCAATCGCTGGGCACCAGAAGAGGTGCACTGAAAGGTTTCTTTCTTTGAGTGCATTCCACATACTACTACGGAGAATGGACTTAAATCGTGTGCTTAAGTAAGGAAACGGACTCTTTTATTAAGTAACAAAATCTATAAAAATAACAAATAATATATACCTTAAACTATCTTTGATGGAAATTGGCTCAAGACAGTACTTGATTTAGCCGAAAAATCAAGCACTGACTCAAGGGCTGACGCTCTTCCCTTCATGAAATTTACATGCTAAAATCTTTAAAAGTAAATATACTTCATAAATAACAAAATGTATGATGCCTGTAAAGAAGCATATATGCCGTCAGTAGGAGAGAATGTACCATGAATTATCGCCTTCATCCTTTAATTTTGTACCTAATACAATTTTAAACCTTGAACAGTACCTACCCCGCGGCAGGCATACGGTGATTCCAGTTTTTAAATGTAACAATTTTAAAGGAGATTGTTGAACTCCAGGAGTATACCATTTAATGAATTCAGTGTCTCTTTGAGAAAATAATAGAAATATTGAAAAATTCCCGGTATAACACGATCTGGGAAGTCATTAATATTAGTTATATAGGATATTTTAATGTTTCTACTGTATTCATTACAAATATTGAAAAGTCGTATTTTAAATAAAATGTCCATAATGCCACGGGTTCAATTAAGAGATAGTGGGTTCGAATGCCTGGGTGGATTTATAACCATCCACAGCATTGATGTATGTGATTTTCAAATAACTAAATTGTCAGAATATTCATTTGAAATAAAGATGACATCGTGATAAGGGCTAACTATATGTGCCCTCAACATTTGTGGCTTAAACGATGTTTTTAAGTAGTAATGTGTTGGGAAAGAAGACACAATGCGACCAACCGTCTGGGTGCTTTGCGTCCGCTCAAACTATGCCGTCAAAGCCCCCTGACTCACTGGTAACTTAGCTGCACGGAGTTATGTCCTAATTTCACGGCATTTCGCTCGATGCGAAATGGCCGTGATTGATGTCGCTGGCTTGGGAGGGTAATCTCACCAGGGGACGAAACTGAAAGGTGGGAGCATATTCATAGCGAAGCACCTGATTTTGTAACCACGGGAAACGAAATGGCGCATGCAATACTCCCTGTGGAATATTTGCAAATTATTCCTTCTCATATCATACTTTGTCAAAATATGATATTTACCTAATATTATGCACAAATAATGATATATGCCGGCCTCGGTGGCGGTGGGGTAAAGTCCTCGCCTGCCAATCCGTAGGTCGTGGGTTCGAATCCCGCCTGGGTAGGTGATCCCTATCCAGGGCATGGATGTTTGTGTCGTGATTTGTTAATGTTGAAACCCCGTTGTAAAGGCCACAATGTGCTGTTTACGGGTAAAATTAAAAAATAAATAAATTTGCCTAACAATGAGTTGTTTGTAAACGTTATGGACGAGATAAAAAGATCATGCGATGAAAATAAAAATAATTACGTAGGTGATACGCTGAGAGGAGAATTGAGGGGTGAGCTGGGTCAAATCAATCGTCGGATTTATGACCGATGATGATGATGGGACGGATACCACCAAATCAGTTAAAAAATATGGATTTATATATCAATAAACCGAATAAATAATAACACTGACTATTCTAAATTTGAGACACAAATTGCAAAAAATGTGTTACTCCGTGGGGATTTATCAACTTTTTTTTGAGCATGAAATGAGTACTGCCAATGAAATATTTATAAAACCGACAATTGTGATGTGTTTTCCCCGTAGAAAATTCTAGCGAGAGAGTGAATCAATATTTAGAGAGAGGTAACTTTATTGCTATGGTATTCGGGAAGTCCCATGCTACTCCTATTTTAGTGGTGTGGCAGAGGACAGGCTTACCAATGGACGGATGAAATTATTACGTTTTATCTTTGGGAGGAAAAATAAAGCAAATACTGAGAGAAATACATGTGAGGTTATTTAGTAATTACTGAGTCATTTACAGGGATTTTTCATAATTCTCTATCTTGGGAATTTAGGCGCAATGAGAGAAACTATGAACAATTGTTACCGACAAATTATATGAAGTATTAATATTTATAGTTTTTCCAATAATAATGTGTCAAAAGGAATATGTTAACTTGAGAAAAATATAAATATCTGAGATAAACTTATAGGTTAATGTTAATGAGCAAATTTATGATATGTCTATGGCATTTATTTGAAATAAGTCAGTAGAATTGGACAACTGGATTTCAATAATTTGTATTGTTTATGTCCCTCATAGACTGATCAGTGAAAAAGTTAAAAAAATTACATAGGAATAAATTTCTAAACTACGATACGCACTCTCCAGGAATATTCCTGCTAGAGTAAAACCTCATGAAATGTCGGCGTGTTACAAAGGCAGTTGGTTTTGTTGCTGAAGGATACGAGAGATCACACTACTAGCTAAGTGGGAAAAGCTTGTTTTCTACATAGGCGTATGTAATTATAAGCTTATACTTCTAGTAAACACAAGTAAAAAAATTCTAAAGTAATGTTTTTAAAATATTCTTTTAAATACTTTCTGGTTTTAATGCGAGATAAGAAATATAAGAACATATCAACAGAAATATTACCAAATAATCGTGCGAAGTCTTACAAATAAGATATGTAAATTTATCTAACTCTTGCTTTTCCAATCTTTCACTGACAAAATAAAAAACTTTATGTTATTTACTTAAAACTGAGTCGTAAGAAGTGCCCACTATGAACATTGCAAAGTATCTTTTCCAGTATCCTCAGGTTTCAGACAAAAATATAACTCATCTGTGATCAAATACGTTAAACAGCTGACTGCAGAAATAAGTAAATGCAAATGGCTGAACCACTTTAAATATTATCGATAGATTAAGGTATGTTAAAGTGGAAGATATTCATAATGGAAACACTATAGCACTTTCATAATTTTCATTTTTAGAAACACATCACTAGTTTAATTAATCACAGAGGGTAATCTACAGGGGCAAGTATTTTGTTCAGTTGGAAGACGCACCTGAAGAAAGACCCGTGAGCTTAAGTAGCTGTTTTTATTCGTAAAAGAGTAAAAAAATGATACAATTTTTCTATTACAAAATAAACATGTTGATATTTCATTGTTATATTGCGTTGTCTGAACATCCTTATCATCAAAATAAAATAATGAAAATGAACCGAAATAGCTTTTTTTAGCAACGGCAATCTCGCGGAATATTTTTGGAATATTTTTGAGGAATATTTTTGCTAAGATAGAAATCCAAATAGTGTAGCAGGTATTCAGGGAGAAGCTGCTTCCGTTGCCAAGGGAGACGAGAAATGGCATGCTACTCACTACTGGTGCGTGAGAAGCCAGGTCGACGGACTCCCATAACGCTAGATGCCCTCGTAATCGGATATTCCTGAATCGCGTCGAGGAGTGTACCTGCTGGAGACGCAACGACGGCGTAGGAGGAGGAAATACACATCCCGGGAAGGAGAGTGGGAGCGTAAAAAAGCAGCATATTCCGGCGAAGGAGGAAGTCCATGGGTTTGTTTGGGGTAGGGATTTATTTTGTCCATATTCCGTCCACAGCAAGTCCCCTCCTACACGGATGAATCAGCAGGAATTATTCATGTTCCTCCCTCCGAGTCCGAAGTTACGCATGTCCACCTTCAAAGGAATTTTCGCGCAGTTTCGACGACGTCAATTGGATTCACGCGCCGTAAATTATGTCAAGTGGACTTGACGTAGAGGATCTTTGTACGCCCCGAAACAAGTGACTGCCGACGAATAAGCTACTGAATCCCAAATGTCAAAAGAGGGGGATGAGCGTAGGAGATAAACTCTTGCGCTCACGGGGTGGGTAATTGTAGGTTATGCCGTCAAATATGACTTTGGAGGACGATAACAAGTAGGAGCGATTACAACATCTACATCAAATTAGACAGTATTAATTTTATTGCTACATTTCTCTAGGAAATACTTTCATTTTTTTGGCTTGAAGCAGCTTTAAAGAACGGTACCTACTTGTAACCTTTATAATACCTACATTATAATGTAAACATGCAAATAGAATGCGAAATTGTTTTAAGAAGAATTTTAGAATTTTTGGATAAATTAATCTCTGCATCCATTTGCGATGAAATTATAAAGAATCTATTATTTTGCCGATGAGTTGGTGTAAACATTTTAACGCGCAATGGTTAGGGATTGAGGAGTGATTATGACGCATTTTTGCTAAATTTTACTCAAAGTATAAGTTTTATTGGTACTTTAAGACGAAAGGACAATTGTTTATTTCTTATTATATTTATTGCGTTATTTCTTACTTAAAGTTACGGATTAAGGAAAAGAAACCTACGAGAAAGTTAACATAAACATGTATTTGAAACCATGATCTAAAACATTTATTAGAAGCAATAGGCTGAGACTTTGACACTATTGTTCTCGTAGTGGATTTTTGCAACGACTTGCTCACAACGAGTAAGCTCTCAAATCACTGAAGTCAAAAAAGAGTGTAACAGAAGGCCTCAGCGTAGCCGTCTTTTTCTTGATGTGAATGTGAAGATAAGGCCAACAGTCATGAGCAAGAGTTGGGATGTAGTTGAAGCACATTATTAACTGATTAATGGCTGTAGTAGTAGGGCTACATTTTTGGAGGAAACAATAGCAAAGACTCAAGAATTGGCGATTATTCATATAAAGCTACATTTTTTAAAGAAAAAAGCATAAAATTTCTTGACAAAATCATTTTTTGAGCCTGCACATTGACAAGAAGAGAGGCAAGCAGGACTAGGAATAAAGATGTGGCTATTTTGAGTCACATTTTGTGTTACATACTAATAAAAAAAACATCAATCACAAAATTCTTATCTAAAACAATCGGAAATTAAACTCATCACATGTTTTGCGAGGTTGTAAATATGGAGTTGAATCCTTTTAAAAACATTTTCGCACACGACCGTATACCTCAGAGTAGTATGAGCTTATAAATTTTATCGATTCCGAGTTATTTATGTAAAAAGTGAGTTTTCACGCGTCTGAAATATATCTTATGCACAAATTGGCCTAAACAGGTTACTTCCATATTTATTTCGTTAGACAGGGCGGATCATATAGGAAATGATATGCAGGGACCGCAATGACTTCTGGCGATGCAAATTAAATGAAAGCTTCTTATGGAAATTAAGCTTTTGACACACGTTGTCAAATTTCATAATTTCCATACTGCGGCAATAAAATAACACCAAACATTCAATTCTCAGAATCATATCAAGGTTTGGTAAATGTAAAGCAATTGCAAACATAAACGATACCAATTTAGCGTGAATAATGTATGCTACAAAGTGATCATAATAATGTCATCACTTTGATGGACACAGGTTCAATGGCAGGAGTCAGAAGGTCTTACGCTCCAGTGCAATAACAAATGGAGCCCGATAATATATATCTCTTCCCGATATTATGAGTTTGCATCTGGTAAATCCACAATTGCTCCACGGTCGGGCATTCAAACGCCATTACCGATATTTTAGCACAGGGATATTTCTGAGTGATGTAGACATATTTCTGAGCATATTCTGGGTGACATCAACGAATCAACCTATTCCTCTCAAAATGGGGATATTCATTCAAAATTCTTACGAGAGGCATAACTGCCAGAACTAAATATAAAAACGTAAATAATTATCTCTTGTAAAAGGAGAAATTGAGGGAGATCCTTGTCTGGTCAAATAGGAGAAATGTTATAGAGATTAGGTTGCATAAGATCGTAATTATGACGTCAGAGACTTGAAATACTTAATGGACTAACAATTGATAGAAGTAAACTTAACTAATTACAGATTTTCCATGGCGAGTAAAGAAAAACGAACTACACTACTCGACCATATCGTGAGCCATGATAATTTGACGAAGTTAATCTTCTAAGGAATGAAGAATAGAATAAATAGGAAACCCTTTAAGCTTGGAGAGCCTTTTCACACGAAATAAAGGATTTTTGACCAATTCATATAATTAATCGAGAAAAAAAAATCCCCGGACCTTTCAATGCCCATCAGATCGTTCAAGAGGCAGCTTCGAAAAGCCATCTTCTGAATCCCTTTTTTTTCTTTTTTTATATCCTTTTTATAGTTTTTTTTATAGTTACTGTTTGTTCAAGGAGCAGATTTTAAGTTGTCTAGTAAATGTAAAGGCCGTTTTGGCTGTTTTTGAATGCTTTAATAAATAAATAAATAATCTCCTCGATCTCCATGGCTGCCAGCGTTTCGTCATCAGGGCCGATGACGCAAATGTTGGGTGCCAGCTGTATATATTCCAGATGTTCACGTTACTAGGGTCGTCTAACCAAAGAGGCAATCAAAATACGGTTCTCCGATGAAAAACTTCAAAAGTGACGAGGGGTTCAGCTTAAGTAGGGCATATAACACGACCTTGAAAAGGGCAGGAAAACGAACTCGGTGTCTACCAAGCAGACTTGGGTACTTTCCTTCATCAAAGAAAACGAAAGGCATTGATTGCGATTCGTTACCCACCATTAGTATATTCATAATATACAAATTATTTGATTATAGAAATCCCAGTTTAGACGAATGGCAATGGTCAATTTTAACCGCATTCGAAAAAGGCCAGATTGGGGCCCATGCGATTCCACTCCACGTGACGTCACAGGGGCCTAGTTTCTATACGAGTAGAGAGGAGTTTTACATCGTCTGAGATTACCAATGCATGCATGAGGCACAGAGCTCAGGGAAACATGTCTTTAATCACCTATAAAAACTGCCTATGGTCGGAAAGTTTCCTTCGTTTGATAAGGTATTAATAATCCTTATTTAAGCCAAGCGAGCGCTACCTGCTAGCAGGGTACTCTGTTACCTGCGAGCAGCCTGCATCGCAGCGAAGCACATTCCCTCGCCCCAAGGTCACTGTCAATAGGATTGCACTGATAGTGTTAGTTGTCAATATTAATATTGGTTAAAAGGAAAACCTTTTGGGCTATGTCGCCGCGTCAATTTCGTGTGGCCCAAAGGTTTCCCGACCGATGCTGGTGCTTTTTCAAGGGACTCTTATGGAGTAGGACATTTTATCCATATACGTATATCAGTATCCGTTTCAGGGTGAGGAGGGATTGGAGCAGTTCGATTGTAGGGTGTTTTCCGAAACACGGTTCGCAAAGTAGGACTTAGTTTGATTCCTGTTAACATTTTTTCACCTCTTCCCTTGTTATTTCTATGGCTTCTCTGACGAGTCTCTATTGAAAACCTTTCACATTGGTGACAAATTGACGCGGCAATATAGCCCATAATATTTTGTGACTAATATTACTTTATCTACATTTTCCTAATGTTGATAGAGTCATAACCCATTTCCGCCTAGAAAACTTTATGCATGCGATTGAGAAAATGTTTACATCTACATACTACCCCACAAGTCACCTAAAAGGCGTATGGCTGGAGGTGTGATGACATTAGCCATTTACACATAAAAAGGAAGTGCTCAAAGGAAATTACGACTAGCATTAATTAAAGTCCTTTATGGTTTGAATGCAAAACGAATTCCCATATCCAACCGTTCGGCAAAATATCTCTCTTAATTCATCGCTTCTAGCGGACCTGAACATTGTGTGGTTCTAATATTATGTTCTCTGTGTCGCTCTTAAAGATATCCATTCTCAATTGTTCAAGCAATCTAAGCCTAGTGTACAGCGTCCGAGTTTCCAACGACTCCCAGCCTAAAAGGGTGGTTTCATTTTATTGTTTTACTGCCTAAATCGAAAGATTATTACTCCTGGAGTACGTAATTCACGCTTTTAGATTTTGAAATGACGATATCTATTTTTCAAGATTAAATGAAAAGTAAAACATTTCAAGCGCGCGAAAACGCGACGGCTAAGTATTAATGCTGGAAAAGCCCGTTTGACGTCATTCTGGTTCCCACTGCCGCCGTGTGAGGTGACCTTGGGGCGAGGATATATCCTCCGCTTCGATGCAGGTTGCTAGCTGGTAGCAGAGTACCCTTCTAGCAGGTATCGCTTCGCTTAAATAAGTATTATCAATACCGTATCAAACGAAGGAAACTTTCCGACCTTATGCAATTTTTTTAGGTGATTATTAAGAGATGTTTCCCTGAGCTCTGCGCCTCATGCACGAATTGGTAATCTCAGGCTACGTAAAACTCCTATCTACTCGTATAGAATCTAGGTCCCTGTGACGTCACGTGGAGTGGAATCGCATGGGCGCCAATCTGGCCTTTTTCAAATACGGTTAAAATTGACCACTGCCATTCGTCTAAACTGCGATTTCTAAAACCAAATAATTTGTATATTATGAATACGCTAATGTTGGGTAACGAATAGCAATCAATGCCTATCGTTTTCTTTGATGAAGGATACTACCCTAATCCCTTAACACTTGTGCAACGTTTTCTGTACTCCCGCAGCAGTTTTTGACGAATTTAGCAGCTTTCCTTTGTATTTTACTGAGTTCACGAATGAAGTCTTTCTGCGCCAGATGCCGAGGTCAGGCAAGTGTGAAATAGCACCTTTCTTTTACTTTATCATCCGAAAATCTTCCCACGATACGCTTGACTAATCCTAATTTCTTCAGGTGTATTCCGACCAATAATCGTTAAGGAAATAAATACATATTATATTTCTTGTAGAAAGTATTCCTTTAGGTTTAGCTACGATACTCCTATGGTCGTTTATTTTTGATGCACTTAAATATGTTGATAATGCGTCAAATATTTTTTATAGATTTACTGGTAGCCATACAGCTACACGAGGTCGTAATGAGGTGAGAGCTTATTGTTGTTCAATTTCTACGAGTGACTTTGATGGAATGGTTGAATCTTATGGGGAAGCGTTATTATAGATGAAATAAAGTTAAAATAACCTGTACAATTGCATTCCCTGTTTGCTTTTAGGAACTTGCATTTAATTTACTAGCACTAGACGTCCATATAGAATTTCAATCCCTCAGCAGACGCTTTCCGTCAGTGCACTTAATCGATCGGCTTCATAAATGTACTTACAAGCGAATTTAGTTATTTCAATTTAAAAAGAAGTAGTTTTTGACCATTCAAATACGAAAATGAGTTCGGGTTTTCATCAAGAGCATCATGTTCTCATAATAATAGGATGCAGCATATGCCTATGGTGGTTTAAAATGGGTTAAATCAGTTAATTTTAACTTTCACCTCAAAATATTTTCCGGTAAGTATGTATTTTCTTAGTGTTTAAGATAATTGAAAGTGTTGAAAATATCTACTCTTATTCTGCGCTCTATATATGGGTTGGGTGGAAATTGAGGCTTAGAATTGATTATATTAAGGGGAAGCATGCCTTTTGCACGATGCCTATCTTAATGGCTCATTTTGTTCGTAAAATTCATCATATCATCTTGAAAGTTTCAATATAAACAACATTTTCTTGTTCATAACATAAAAAACCATAACTTAGAAAATAATTTACACATCAATTCAATCTGAAATGCAGTAAAAGGTTGCAGATGGTCCTGAGAACATAAAGGTCATAGTTTAAGTTTTAAGCGAATAATCAAAAAATACCAACGTAGCCGGAGGTATTCGTCCTGAAAATTGAGGCTCACTACCGCAAGGAAAGACCTCGCAGCAGACATTCATCATTTTCCATTTCTGAACTTAACCTTGGCCGTGATGCACGTGTAATTTCAGGGATGGGGGAATGAAAGCCAGTCTCCACAGATCACATTACTTTAAAATCTTCTCCCATCAAATGATTGGTTTTTTTATGCATAAAGAATAAACAGACTCAAAACCATCTTTTTTGCATAACTGCATAAAATTAAATATTCTTTTCAATTTTTTTTCGAATTTTTGTGACTATATTTGTGCTTTATAGCAATGAAAATACTGGTTAAGTGGGTGGGTGTTAGGGTGCCTCGTTTTGCCACTTTTTTTTGGAGCTAATCGTAATACCCGGCAAAAGTTGCGTACCCGGGTGAGTATTACAGATATGATTTTTTTCAAAACCTATTAATAATTTCTGTGCGCCATTTTGTCTTGAAATTTCGAATTTTTTAACGAAAAATGTTAAAAATGTAAATAATTGAAAATTGATTTTAGCAAGCACTCATTTTTTCCAACGGTGTATAACATTTGTCTTTTCTTGATATTTAGGCTAAATACGTCAGATCTATTCCTTTTAATTATCGAGTAATGACCTGTTATCGTGTCCAGGAAAGTAGTTTTGTGGGTAGGCAACCCGCAACACGCAGTCTCATTTTACGCCACGCATGCGATAAATGACGCGAAATAGAGATGTTTTTCGGTGAAAAACGTGTAAATCATTTCTAGAGTTGTCAAGGATAGTCACTAGGATGAGTGTATGCTCTTTGATGCCATCGCCGACTATAATGACTATATTTTCATGTAAGAAGATATCACTGAAGATGGAAATTATCATTCGGTATTCACTATGATGGTTTTATGTCCCTCAAGGGTCAAATTCACCACCACTGCGATCAGAAAAGGGATTTATTTTAGTATGATCTAGCTAATGTAGAGCTCACTGACGTAAACACACCCACTGGGTACTACGTCATTGAAGCATGCAGCCTCAATAGCACTTGTTAAGGGCATTAATATTGGAAGTAGCTCATCATGAAACAGCCACAGGCGACTGCCGAAACTAGTTTGACTCTACATTGGAGAACCATTACGCATTAGGGCCGAATTTGACCTCATTGGGAGCTCCGTTCATGGAAATTTAGCACACGGACAGCGAGAATACGACGTGGAATTCCCACTTCCACAAAGTGGAAATATACAGGGAGGAATGACTCATGCTCAAGTAGTAAGGGACCTACAACAAATACTCTAAATTGTACGCTAATATTAACCCTATTTCTATTGATTTCTCTTCATTCAATTATTATATTAATGCTTCATTATCCTTTGCAATTTTAGCGCAGTTCAAGCATTTTAAACCGGTTAAAGTATTCGCTGTAGTGAATATTCTTAAGTTCTGGCCAATATATGTGCCAGACAAAATTAGCCATTTTAAATAAATCCCGTGATGTAGGACTTCCATTTACCCGGCGAATTATGACAGTAAATTCTTCTCGGGATTTCAACGGGGTAATCTTCTCTATCTCCATCGCTGCCGACATTTCAATGAAATCCTTTTCCGTCATCATCAGGGCCGGTGATGCCAGTGTTGGATACTTTATGTATCCTGGATGGTCATGTTAAGCCAATAGGGTGGTTTCCTTTTATTTTTTTATTGCCTAAATCGATTGCATAAATTGCGACTCCCAGCCTAAAAGGGTGATTTCATATAACTATTTTACTGCCTAAATCGAAAGATCATTACTCCTGGAGTAAGTATTTCACGCTTTTAGAATTTTTAAATTACGATATCTTTTTTTGCAATTAAATGAAAAGTGAACATTTTCAAGCGCGCGAAAACGCGACGACTAAGTGTGAATGCTGGGAAAAGCCCGTGTAACGTCATTCTAATTACCGCTGTCGCCGTGCGAGGTGACCTTGGGGCGAGGCTTTGAGCGCTGATACGACGCAGGCTGCTAGCAGGTAACAGAGTACCCTGCTAGCAGGTAGCGCTCGCTTGGCTTAAATAAGGATTATTAATACCTTATCAAACGAAGAAAACTTTCCGACCTTAGCCAATTTTAATTGGTGATTATTCAGACATGCTTCCCTGAGCTCTGTGCCTCATGCATGCATTGGTAATCTCAGACGATGTACGTAAATCTCCTATCCACTCGTACAGAAACTAGGTCCCTGTGACGTCACGAGGAGTGGCATCGCATGGGCGCCAATCTGACCTTTTTCAAATGCGGTTAAAAGTGACCATTGCCATTCGCCTAAACTGGGATTTGCAAAACCAAATAATTTGTATATTATGAATACATTAATGGTGGGCAACGAATCGCAATCAATGCCTTTCGTTTTCTTTGATGATGGAAACTACCCTATTGGGGAGTTAGGAATTAATTGTGGCTTGCCACTTTTTGCCTCCCGTTTTCTGAGAAGGCCTATTTTTGGTCCGTTTTTGCACAATTCTTTCCCAGCAACTTTACGCAGTGTTGAGAAACAGCGATGGGACCAAGTCTCACACGTGCGTGCACAGATTTTTCGACGAATGCACCAAACCCTGTATCACTTAATGACTGAGAGACCCTAAAGTGTGTTTGCGCAAAATCACACGCTACAAACATAATATACATGGATAGACACCTTTGTCGGCATGCTATTCTTTTTCCACCCTTATGACATTGACTGTGACCTTACTGGGTCAACAGGTGAATTTTTGTAGACAAAGGTGTTATTTTCGGTTTTATCATGTCCGAAAACTGTTATTATTAAAGAATTAACATCTTGGTCAGTTAAATTCAGACTATTTTCTATCTCGATTTTTTTAACATTGAAACCCCACCAGGCAAATTAAATTTTTTGGTTTGGACCCACATTGAGAGGTCAAAAGGTCAAAATTGTAAAATTTTACTTGCACTCGACAGAACTTAGGACCTTTTCCTATAAGTATGCAAATTTTCATGAATAAAATTAGAGGTCAAAAATGACACACGACCTGTGGGACATTGTGTAGACATATATACGGGTAGCCGAAAATATTTTAACGAAGAATATCGATAAAGGGCTATTTAATACACCCTGAAAATTTCAAGGTCATATCATAAGTTGGAGGCGTTCATGAACAGAAAGGAGCTTCAGAGAGGATCGTTATGTAAGAGTTTAAAGAAAAGGTTACCGAAGAGTTTGATCTGAAGTATAGCTCTCTATAGTGCGGAAACGCGGACACTGAGGAAAGAAGACGAGAGAGACTGGAGGCATTCGAGATGTGGGTATGGAGGAGAATGGAGAGGGTGAAATGGACGGAGAGGAAAAGGAAAAACGAAGTGCTGCATATGGTCGGCGAGGAGAGGCAGCTTTTAGATGAGATACGGAGGAGACAGAATGTATGGATGGAGGGAGTACTTAGCGGGGAGGGGGTGTTGAAAATGGTGTTAGAGGGTAGAATTTTATGGAAACGAGGGAGGGGAAGGAAAAGAATGGGATTGTTAGATAGATTGAAAGGGAGTAGGCCTTACAATGAGTCGAAGAAGGCTGCACTGGAAGGAAAGGGAGGCTCCCAAATCACTTCTTTAGTACTCCATGGAAACCTACCTTAATCGTTAGAATACTATAATAATAATAATAATAAGTTGTAAGCGAGTAAATCGCCACCGATAAAGAAAGTCCGAGATGGCGTTTCTCTTAAGAAGAAGCGGGAAATACCAGTGGAAGTGGCGGAGGTAGAGAGGGACTTATCATCTCCGGCGTCTCAGTGTCGTTCGTCCGAGGATGTGAGGTGAACCCCTAACTGTGGGCGTCCGAGAAAAATTTTTTCGCGACGTGAAAAATGTACGGCGGGGAAAAAACCGTTAACCTTTTGTTTCCCGCACGTGAGATGGGATGAGATTTTTCTTTTGTGGACCCCCTCAAGGTTTTTCTATTTCCTTCTTTTTCTTCAATTCGTTCTCCACGCTTATTTCCACAATCTCACAGCTCCACCTAAAAAAATTCATTCGCGGTTAGTGAGGTACGCCAGTTAGTAATGATATAGAAATAAGCCTTGTTTTTGTCTCGTTGAAATAAGTGCAACGATTTAGCGGGACTATCACTCCGAGGCTTTTCAATCAAGTGAATTGAACAAAGTTCCGAAGTTCTGATCAATCCTCGTCGTCGAGGTGAAATACATAATTTTTTTTGAAATTCTAATAATTTTATTATTATCAGCAGTATTATTACTAAGTTTTTCAATTTTGTTGTTTCGAAGAGTTTGTGATCTTTTCCTTGGGTTTGGAATATTCCTGTCACCTTCGGCTTCATTATTTTTTACAACACGGCACTAGAGTATTCAATATGCATTTTAAACTAGTGGAAGAAACTTTTTGATGATCTGCTTGGTAATGATTCTAGTTTTCATTCTATGCAGAATGAGATGCATAAAAATCCTGTTTGTATTTACTGTAATAATTGTGTGTAACTTGTCTAAAACGAATTTTAAGTCCATTTTCAATGATAATGGGACATTTAATTACATTTTCACCGACAAATGTAAGTGCCGCAGCCTGCTCGAGAAATCTACTTCATGACTACTCGAGAATCAAAGAAAAAACGTATTGATTTACGTAAAAACCATTTATTCGTACAGATGTTTGAGCAAAAATACGACGTCACTACTCGGGAAAAAATGCAATAGACTATAGCAGCTCTGTACTGTTTTTAGCAGTAAAATGTGAGTGCTAAAAGTATTATCGGTGAATAGAGGAAAATATAAACATAGGATCGACTATTGAGCTTGAGAAAAAGATTTTGCTGATTACATCAGAAGGAGATGGTTGACTTCATACAAATGATTGGTTAAGAAAGCACAGTTACTAATAAGTTAGCTTAGATTGCCTACTCATATTCACTGATACATCGCACGCATGTGCTTTAATTACAGCAATACGAAATAAAATTCACGAAAAGAATTTTATTTCGGTTGCAAGAAAAGGATTTTTACTATTATGATCAATTTTTTAAAAACAAATATCCGCTAAATTATAATACGATACGTTCAAAAAGATTCAGATAGCTAAAAAGGCCCGCAAGATTAAATTATATCCAAGGTTATTCCGCAAGTTTGTGTTATTTTTTTATTATTGCCAAAAACGGCAGTAAAAAGCGGAAGATTTACGTTCATGAAAAAACCAATATCTAATATCCATTAAGGCGTTGATATCATCAAGTCCCTGGCAACTCCTAGAAATTAACATCGTTAAAACAGGGTTTTATTTTGCCATGTTTCTTTAATCACATTACTTAGGTGGGCTCTCTTCGAAAGGGAGGCTTGAGTTCTGATATATAGCCAAGATAAAAAAGCCGTAAAAATACATCAATCTTTCCAGCGGTTCCCTTTTTTTCCGAAATCAATTATTTCGTTGCAGCAAAGGAAGGGACTAAAAACATTATTACCAGCTGTTTCGTATATTTTTCATCGCTTCATATTTTAAATTGATAGAAACTTTATGGCATATTGTAATAAAGTAAACATAGCCGTTTATGAGAGATGTCATGATTTATGCCCGGAACTATCAATGTGAAAGTCTTGCACGCCCACACAGTGTCCATTGAGAAAATAGTATAATTATCCTAGAAAACATTAGGGGGGGTGCAGGTACAAAACGAGAAAAACAAATAATTGCAATGTAATTCAATCCATTCATCCATAAGTCAATTTTGTTTCTAAGTGCCATCAAGAAGGCATAAATTTTCAGTTCTAATGAGGAAATATTTGTACTACGTATTCTTTAGTGACGTAAATTTCAATGGCGAAATATATAATTATGATTAAAGTGAACATTTTCGCAGTTTTAAAATGAGAAGTCTTGATATTTAATTTCTCCGAAAATAAGCTGTGGGTTAGAAAGAGTCAATGGCTTAGTGAATTTCAATTGGAGAGATTAATAACAATTCATTTCCCTAGAATTGGCTATTACTAGTCAGCACAAATAACACTAATGCTTTGGATAATATTAATTAACTCATGTAAAAGTTGGGGAAAAATATTTCAAGTATCATGAAAAAACCTCTTCCTGGGATATTTTAAGTAAACGTAGGGGACTGAACACATTGATTTATAGCCATAATCTTAAAATTTTATTTCCAGACAAAGAGCGTTTAAATCAGTAATAGCACTGGCCGAGAAAATATTATGTGGGCAGGTGGGCATGAATAACGAGTCTCATGAATCAATAGAGGCAATAATTTGGTTCCAAGAGATGTCCATTGAAAGCCATAAAACACATAATTATTTGTTCTTAGGTAATTTCGTGTTTTCAATATCAAGCTAACGCTTACAGGAGTTGTAAAATCACGTATCCTTGACGACCAGATTGCTGATAAAGAAGTAGACGGCTTCATTGTACAAATTTACGGTATATGCACAGCACTTTGGGTCGGTAGTGACAGGTTTCCAAAATACTCTAAAACGGTCTGAAATTATTTTAATTGCAAGAAATATTTATCATAATACAGCATAATCCTCTTTCTGAGAACATTGCAACTTAATAACTAAAGAAATAAAATCTGGGAATCCTCTAATCATTTACAACTAAGATGGCAATATTGTATAAAAAATTATTTTGTTCATCCTTCACACAAACTCTATAATTAATTCATCAGTCTTCATCAGCAATTAGATAAGAAGTTGAGTAAACATTTCTAGATATGCTTTTAAGGAATTCTATTGAAATATAAAGTCCATGAGGAGATGTGTAATAAATGTCCGCGATGCGGGTCAAGTATTTTGATAGTTGCTACTGTTGCTCTGCCGAAAAGCGAAAACACTTTATTGAGGGCAACATTCCCCATGCTCAATATGCTTTCAGTTGCACCCGCACGAGGGCTACATGTTAACATGCGATTAACTCTGCGCATTCCGAAGCTCTCCGTAAAGAAGTCTCTCGTTTCACGTACGCACGCAACGTATTTCACTTCTTTATGTTGTCAGTAGTTTACGTAGTCAGTCAGTAGTCAGTAGCCAACGTTTCCCGTTTCAATATTTATAGTTTTCGGCTAGGTGTGAGTAATGAAAATTCCGTTAATGAATGAATAATGGGGAAGGGATGTGGGATGGAAGGAAAGCGGTTTTTGGGAGTTTGTGTTTAGTTTTACCATGAAGGTTCTCGTTTCACTTCTTTGTCACCATATTCATAGTGCAATACAGGTACCACACTGTACTTTTTCAGTCTTTCTCACGCATATTCTGAGCATCCAAAACAAGAAAAAAAAACTTTTACTTGTGTCGCACAATACCCATAGCACTCTATCGCAAAAAAATAAATCCCATGTCGATACCAAATAAATTCCTGACGAAATCTCAGCTATTGAACCAATAATGTCAAACTTATATCGAGGATAAATACTTAACTTTCTATATATATTCATGTTAAAAGAAAATCATCAAAGGAAATCGAGTAAAAATATTTACTTTTGACTGTTGTAAACCAATAAGGGCCCCTGCTAGTGCTTACGGCGTGCGAAGTCTGACGCAATGCCGTGACATAGGTTCAGATGTGCATGCTAGGGGCGCAGCTAGGAATTAAGGTTAGGGGGGGTTTCAGGTGCAACTAATAGTGGGGGACTTGGCGTATTGCATACCCGCCAGGGTTAGCGGGAAGTGCGGAGACCCTCCGCCGGAAAAAATTTAAGATAAATGGTTCAAAATGGTGATTTTTCACACTTTTCTTATAGCAATATTAATCAAATTAAGTAAAACAGATTTAACTTAAAAATTTCTATGACCTCTGGGTTTATCCCCCAAAACCCCCCATCGCTGCGCCACTGGTGCAAGCTTCACCTCTATTCTCTTGCATAGTCTTGCTATCACTACCAAACCCAGTGTACTCTACTAGTCTTACCTGCCTCAGGAGGTAGTCTTTTAAAGGGTATGCGGATATTCATGGACAGGTGAGTTAAAATTACAATATCAAATTGATATATTGTTCAAAATTAATATTTTCATGGTTTAAACAGATTTATTAAACCTCCAAGAGCGCAAATGTATTATTAAATGGAGAGGCTGTTACATGTTTTCCCGACATTTATGGCACCCAAATGTATGATTAAAATCACATCAACATGGGCATGGTAGGTACTTGTTAAGCTTAATTGACAATGTAATCCCATTCTCATAGATACGACACATTCATCATGAGTGCCAGTTGATGTGGCATATAACACTATTTCTGTGTACATTTTTGAAACTTTGAAAAATCCATATACTTATATAAAAAGAGAAGGTTATTTTCCGCATGAATACTTATCCAAGCACAGGAAAAATTACGAAAGAGTGAATAAAATCACACAAGCAACAAAGAAATCTATTGAAATTCTCCATGATTATACGGAGAATTTGCGATAATTTATTTAAATATGAACAAAATTCCACTCCATCGAGCTTGAAGCTTCGGATTTTATTCTAAATCAACTGTATCATGATAAATGTAAAGTTTACTTGACCGAGCGATCCCATTCCTGGAGATGAGTCGCATTTTTTAGAGGATTTGCATCGGTATCTTACTCTCTATTTCTGAGTAAGCACTCACTCAATGGCGTCAGGGTCTTTATTCGTACCTTGGAACTCGAGCGCAACGACTATTTTAGTCTAGCTCACTCCATCCAAGTTGGGAGTCGACGGGCAATGGATCACTAACCGACCACTATCACCACGGACATCATCGACTCTTGCGAATCCGTCCTGAATCGCATTCTTCGGGAGGACTGACACGTCGTGAACGAGGCGTCCTTTCAGACGATAAGAGTCCCGTTCCTGCACGGCCTGTCACCTGGACTACGGGTCGTAAAATATGCGGCCGATCTCCGGATGATGATTTCGCTTGGCTCTTGTCATTCTTCAAAACGGTCCTCGGACTGACCAAAAGTGTCACGGCAATATTTCGTCCGGACGGACGTGATTTGAATGGCGTGATGGATGACGCGACTTCTACTCGGGGAAAGGACCGAAATTGTCGCGTAAAGTATGACCAAGGCCTCTCCAGCCCTATATTCTCGCAGTCACTACACAGCATTACGCATACTGAAACGAGGAGCTATAGTAAATTTAACTTGCTTGAGTGATAGGCTGACATTTTATTTTTTATTCTTCGGTGCATTTTCGGTTCTGAATGATTAAAAGCGTTCATCGGATATTCTGTCGCTGAGTTTAGGCATCGACGAACGAATTCGACAAAACGTGTCCATTTTACTTATTGGATTGAAACATGCAGCCACTAAAATATGTTGCAACAATCACCTTTCTTCCAGGCTTAATTGGATAGTGAACTTTTTACGCATATTGACATAGGTGATCCTAGTTCGAGGTCTTTGTTGTCCAAACATCTGCCTTAGTCTATGATTAAGATAGAAGTAATATTAGAGAGGAAAGAAGTAATGCAAGATAGGTAAACTTAGGAAGTCAATTTTCCAAAGCGCTCTACTTTTTTCGCATTATTTTGTAGGTTAACTTCTGGTTTCTTAATATCATTCACATAACGCCGATCGAGGCGTCTTGCGGGGTAGTAGGTAAAAGTAGATAAAGATGATTAGTGATACGTGAAAATCGCATATTCGCGATCGCGAATTGCGAAAGATGCAATATTGATGTGATACACGTGAATACATGCAACATAGGCGCGTTGACTGGAAATTTAAGATATTTAAACCGCAGTTTTGCCTTTTCCATGGCAAAATTCGAAAATTTAGTGGCAACTGAATGTTGGGCCTTACTGCTTACTTAAATAGTTACATGTATTTTCATCGTCAGCTACTTATAGAGAGGTTGAGAGAGAACCCTATTAGCTTATGCGATGTTAAGCAAATATTTCTTGCCATCTGCCTAGAAAAAACTGAGTTATGCTGCACTCCACACAATCTGGACCCCAATTAGCATCGTGGATACAGAGAGGTTTTTCAGCCAGTACAATCTAGTAGTGACTGACAAACGCAACCGATTGAAGGAAGAAAGATTTGAAACTAGTTCAATGTTGATGTTAAGGTAGTGTAAACGATATTCAGGCTACTTATACAATTTTGAATTATTCTTTATTTGTTATTCCTTAATTTATTATTGTTACACCCCATAATTATTTAAACTATTCCGTTATTTTTCAAATAACTGTTTTTCGTCACGCTTTTTCGGCAACTACTACTGCTACATTATGAAAATAAACAAAAATAGAAGCCACAAAATGCTATAAACTGTAATTGAAAGTGCAATAAAATTAAAATTAAAGTGCTATTTTCACGTATCTCTAAGAGTGATACGTTACAATACAAATTGTCTTATAAAATCTGAAAACTTAAAGATTATATTATTAGAAATGAGCTGTGAACGCGTAATTCGTCATGAACTCAGAACAAAAAAATCGGTGAAACGGCAGTGATGCATTCAGTCAATTTAGAATTTCATTTCCTTAATTTGAGGGAGGAATGAGAGAAAGCATTCCGTTCGAATCGATGCCAGAGGTGTGAGGGTCACCATCATGAATATTTCTCAAAAATATAAATGCTGTAGATCTTTGGTATGGTTTACATATTGGTCAGTTTCAATTTTATAAGTAAAAACAGATAAGTTAAAGCCATTAAAAAACACCAAAAATGGCCATTCCAGCAAGTCAGGGGAACCCTGGAGGGGGCTAAAATTTTGAGAACTACTTTGGAGGGCCTTCTCACTATTATATCTGATTGGTGCAAAATTTTATTTAAGTTGTATGCTTAAGTTGAAACTTCAATATTGTTCGAATATAACAAAATTGCGTCACGTTTGGCAATTTTTTCCCATCCATGAAAAGTGCAGCAGAACAAAGTTTAACTTCATATGACGTTTTATGACGTATGTTTGAATACCTCCAAAATTGCTGCTTTTTTATTAAATATTTCAAGGCAGTTTGAATAATAATTTAAATAAGCAAACGAAGCAATGTCTCAAAAACTCATCTTTAAAATTTACCAAAAGCGTCTAAATATAAAGGAAACGATAGAATGATTAAAAAAAGATATCGTATTCACCACTTAATTTTATTTAACAGGAAAAAGTGTGGTAGAGATGCTAAATAAAGTTGAGTGAGCTGTAAGAAATCTTTGTTTATCATTTGATATGCTGTTCCAAGATATCTCTCCGGAAAAAGCTGACTTTATTAGCAACAATTAACATTGGGGGAACGTCAATAAAGTGGGAACTGTTTATACTTATTCTTGGATTCTTTAAGAAGGAAGTATTCGAAGGAACTCGGAAGGAGGGGAGGAGGGATCACGGTGAGGTGAGGAGGCAGTTTATCGGGACCCAATGGCGAGGGACAGAAGAGGAAGTGGGAATTCATCATATCTCATTTCCACCGCCTCGGAGCGAACAGCTGATTAAGGATAACTCGAGCGCGGGGCCTGCATCCGCCACCCGCGACGCTATGGCTGCAGAAGGCCCCGACTGAGCCCTATACAAGCCACGAACCCTTAGACCGTTCCACGCTCATATTTCACGCCAAGGATTGCGACGTCTGCTCAGGCAGTAAGGGCTAAAGGGAGACGGCGATATCCCTGCGAGGCAGACTGGGGAGAAAATGATGCCTGCGACCAAGAGTCTGGGACGGAATGAAATGAGAGGAGAAAGACAGAGAAAGGCGATGTGTTGGGATATATTCGGAACGGAAGGCACACAGATAAGGGGTCAGGGACCTAGTGGAGCGAGAAATTTTACGAGTGATGCGGTCAGACGTCAAGCTGGTACGATGGGACACTTAAATAATCAACTCTTTTTTCCAATGCCAAGTTTGGAACCTTACTTAACTCAAACAATGGTAATCTAATTTTGGTAGATATACAGATAAAGTTTTATTATATTTCATGTTTTTTTTCTTGACCACTTTCTTTAAAATAGATGATTGCTTCTTTGTCATATTATATGACCTTATGAATGACAAAAAATTGAAATTTTGCATGGAAAAGGTGATGTGAAAAGGTGAAAAAATTCATCAAAAAATCTATCTAACACAGGCATCATTTTAGTATTGTATGAGTTCAAAATTATCATGGTACAATATCAAAGTTTTACGCCGAGGAAGTGAGGGTTAAAAAGAGCCAAACATATCAGCAAAGAAGACGAATGCTATGGAGAAATGACCAAGAGCCTACAACGGAATGACGTGAGAAGATGAAGACAAATGGAAGAAATGGCGAAGTGTTGAGGCCGACTTCAGTACGTTTGAAATTGCCGTACATTAATTATCCATTGACTCACTTCAACCAGTCAGTTTACTAAAAACCATTATTTATTGTGCATTTTTCAACCTTGTCGGTGTTGAGCGAGGTTTATGTAAACACTTTTTCCTTTCATTAAATATATCCATTTTAATCAGCTATCAACTTTGTTACATACTCTGTGCTATTCAATCATGACATATGGGTAGTTTTTTCCGCATATTTTCGTTCCGATGAAATCTAAGTACTTTCTTAAAAAGGAAAAACTAAATCTAAAAAATTGAATTGAACAATTGCATAAAATGAGGAAAATTTAATGTGTTACAATTTATAAATATATATAAAGCGACTATAGTAGTAAATTATTTAATAGTAAACTAAATTTTCCTCATTTCCCAAAGTTTCCACATTATTCTGCCCGAATCTCTTTTATCGTACCACATCTCATGTCGGATTATATAGTTGAGCATAATTTACAGCTGGAATTTTTAGTCTTCTCATCCTAAGATTTCCATCATAAACCCCATTTAACGGGATTGCAGTTTTAAAATTTGAACAGTATAAACAGGCTTTGTTACTGGAGGATTAAAGGTAGGCTCTGAGTTCATTAATCAAAGTCGAGTTTGTTTTTTCCACCAAGTAAAAGGACGCAACACAAAATTATCTGGTTTGAAGTTGGAAGCTATTTATCGCAGTTAAAGTTATCATTCAGAGATGGCGTGATTTTCACGGCAAGGCACTACGGAGATGACGCATGGTAAGTGGATAGGGCTTAGCACAAACTGACCTAAATTTGGACCTCGATACGCCCTGCTACCATTCTGTATTTACTCATGCGTGTCGGAACGCATAACCATACATTCTCATGTGCGTCCCTCGAAAATTTATACTTCTATCAAGGTATTTTCAGCGATGCATGCATTCAACTTACAGAATGGGGAATCACGATAATGCACCTACACTATAAATAATGAACCCCATTACCGTTACTTACTAGGACTGCGGAAATACTGGAAGGAAAAACTAATTTCTCCATCTCATTACCTGAATAAATGAACGTCGTTCGTAATTGTGCATTGCTATTAATTTTAAGGACACGTTGCTTTGCCCAACACGGATAATGGCTACTAAGGTCATAAATTTCGTTTCCTCTGACGACTTTAAAATTGAACTCCCTTCGCTTTGCCAGCCCGAAATTCGAGAATATTATTTAAGAGCGAACGGATCATTCACGCGCAATTTGACCAAAGACCAATCGTTCATAGTGCCAACCACGAATATTGTAATAGAGGATTCTCAAGTCGACTTCTCACCCACTGAGAATGAATCGGTTTATAAAATTCGCCACACGCGTCACTTACCGAATCGATCCGAAATTACGCGAAAATAAGCTGTAAGCAGGACTTTTAATCTATATTTCTTGATGATGCGATGTATCACATCTTAAATGCAATATCTTGTGACTGCAAATACTGCATCCCAAAGTCTTGCTTAGATTTACGCGGCGATTCTCAGGATGAACGCTCGATTCTCCAACCGAGTTTGTTGTTTTCAAGTGGCACCTGTTTCGAAAGCCATCCTTCTTTTGTCCTCAGGTCGAAGCTCAGAGGCATGGGTTTGTTTACTGGTTGCAATTCCCCAATCATTCGATGAAGAAAGTGACTTCGCTGCTACACGAATAATTTTTCACGTTCAAATTAAGGGCAAAAAAACTTAATTTCCTGGAGCAGCTACAAATTGTCCTGGCCTCCAAAAGTTAAACTGCTGACCATACGCGGATTTGGGGGGGGGCGGGGTAAGGGGGTACATTCCCCCCCCCCCCAGACCCTCACAAAGTAGACGAGATTTTTTATACAAATATGAATAAACTTTATATTTTTATTTAAAAGTTATAAATATATTCATTTCAATAACTTTTATATTACATTTAAGATATATTTCGTAGAGTAATGGTTGCATATCGTGTTCATTCTCAAATACGAGAAGACCGTTTGCCTGTCAGACCCCTTGTGCCCCCCCAGAAAAAATCCTAGATCCGCCCTTGCTGCTAACGTTTTAAATATAGCACAGTAGATTCCGGTTAAGTGGGATATTTCGGGACTTGTGCACTTTTCCCCAACTAAGTTGCTGCCCCAATTAGGCGAACTCCCTTGTATATGGGCAAAAAAAACTTTGAAATGGTAGAAAGAAGACTAAAGAATGTTTATAATGCAACACAAGTTTATCAACCTATTAATTTGATTAATAAATCAGCGAGTTTATTTAATTTATTATCATTTTTAAGAATTGTAACATTTTTGTTAAAAATATTTTTCACAGCCTCGGGCGACGCTGAATGAATGTCTTTTACTAAGTCGTATTTAAGAAAAGTCCTATCTTCTTGCAGATACTATAACAACAAGAGCTTTCAAAATAGGGCAAGAATAGGAAAATTTGTGAAAAATAAGAGTCAATCAAAGAAGGAAAATAAAAAAGTAATCTGAAAAATAAAAAATTTAATTTCTTCGCGAGTATAGTCTATGTCGCCGACTCATGGCCCAATACAGCGAAGAACACTCTGGGATATTCCTCTATTGGGTTCTATTATTCAAGATCTGCCCCAATTAAGCGGCTGCCCCAAGTAACCGGTGCACCCATTAAACAGAATCGACTGTATTGAATATATATCGGGGATAGGGTTGGTGTAGTAACTTAAGTGTTTCCATCATCAACTGTGGCACCGGATTCAAATCCCGGAGGGGCGGAGATTTATCAGAGACTACTGTGCTTGACTGGTTCATGGAGGGTATTATATGTATAGCAATCCGTCCGACAGATTCAACTCCGTTAAACCCTTGGTACCAAACACTTATGTGTTCCCTTTCTATCCCACCGTTTTCTTCTAGACGATTCACTACTCATCACACCCTTAACTTCCTTATTTTTCATTAGTCCTCACTTTCTTCCCCTCTTCGCAACCTTCTTACCGTGCTTCCCTGTCTGTTCCATCCTGCGTGTATGTAAAAACCTCGCTTGACGACCGGAGTCAGACATTGAAATGGACTGTTTTAAAGTTGAATCCGCCGTCAGTTTCATTTTCAATCATCATCACTGGTCAAGAATCCTAAGTTTGATTTGACCTAATTCTCCCTTCAGCTAATCTTTTCACATCTACATATTTCTTCTCTCGCATATCCTTTTTTACATGTTCAATTCATTTTATTCAAGGCATTCGTTTTCCGTTTTCACAATCTATATTTTTTTCTCGACTATTGTAACGAATTGCAATAACAAAGGAGGCGTTCATGAACAGGAAGGAGCTTCTGAGAGGATCGTTATGTTAGAGTTTAAAGAAAAGGTTAGTGAAGAGTTTGATATGGAGTGTAGCTCTCTACAATGCGGAAACGTGGACTCTGAGGGAAGAAGCCGAGAGAAGATTGGAGGCATTCGAGATGTGGATATGGAGAGGAATGGAGAGGGTGAAATTGTCGGAGAGGAAAAGGAACGACGAAGTGCTGGACATGGTGGGTGAGGAGAGGCAGCTTTTAGATGAGATACGGAGGAGACAGAAGGTATGGATGGAGCGGGTACTTAACGGGGAGAGGATGTTGAAAATGGTGTTAGAGGGTAGAATGTTAAAGAAACGAGGGAGGGGAAAGAAAAAAATAGGAATTTTAGATAGATTGAAAGGGATTAGGCCTTACAGTGAATTAAAGAAGGCAGTGCTGGAAGGAAGGCAGGCTTCCAAATCACTTCTTTAGTACTCCATGGAAACCTACCTCAGACGGTAGAATACTATAATAATAAAATAAGATAATAATTGTCTTTATGATACCATAATTTCCTAACACAGGACTGATTAGAATGTTACGCCTTCTTACCACGGTTTTCACGAGGCTTCTCTTATCTTCCACTCTTGTAAGGACTTCCTTCTCACTTACTCAAATATATAAATTCATTTGGAATTTATGCAAAGTTTGTAATCAATCGAATAATTATTTGGTTTGAATTTAGAGGTGGGGCAACTTTAAATCAAGCATTACGTCAGGCAAAAGGGACAAAATAAGACCATTGTGATCCATCTTCTTCAGCGTTTTGATAATACATGGGTTGCGACAGTGCTAATTTACCTCAATAAAAGCTCACGTGGAGAATACCAAAGCAGATATCCTGGGGAGCGATGAGGATGAAAACATAGGTGAGCAATTAGTTGACAATCTTTCCCGTAGAATGAGAGCGAAAATTAAAGTACCATGACTAGCCACCGTGAAAACTTTACGGAATCACCCGCGATGCACAATTAGAGCTCAGTTTTCGCACAATAAGAGCGAAAGGATATGTCAGAAGGGATAGTGCGAGGCTCGATGATTTATTAGACCATAGCAGCGATTATCTTCGGGTTAGATTGTACTATGAGGTTAACCCGAACACTATTGTTCGTCTTCGATTCACTCCGTTCCCTAGGGGATCTGGGTTGTTCCGAGAATACCCTGCAGCTGCGGAAGAGGAGGCAATCAATGCCTCTGGAATTGGGGGTCCCGACTGTACGTGAGAGGATTTCATGACGATAACCCCTTGAACGATTTACTTATTCCGGGAAACTGAGGAGAGGAGCAATGTTGAGTCGCATTCTCAGAAAGGACCCATCAAATTCTGAGCCTGCCGTCTACTCATACTAAGGCCCAGTTTCAACAACACGGATAATATTATCTATTATCTCAGTTTTCAAAAACTCGGTTGAAATTATTATCCCAGAAATGTGAGGATCGTGTTTCACCAACGACGTTTTATCTTAGTTTTCAAAAACTGAGATAATCAGATTAATGACTTGGCTCGCACGTTTTTCATATCTCTGACGTGGGAAAAATAAATGAAGGTAAGCAACCGTATGATATGGAATCAGCTTTAATAAGCCAGTATGTGTACAATCAAGTACAGAGTAAAATTCGTCTTCTTCAATGAGAGCGAGAACTGCCTTTGCAGTTTCATTTGCCATTTTGGGATGAGTAAATAAATGTACTTCACCATATATATTAAAATAATCTGCACGCTCATTTATCCACGATGAACGTGGTGTCCGAATAGAATGCCGATATTCTTCATCGCCGTCATTCGTATTTTCCGAGAGCTGATGAAGCTGCATAGGCGCCATGCCACGTTACATCAGCCCTCAGATTAACTCGAATAATAAGCTTTTAACGGAGGAATATCGCCAGTAAAAGTATAAACCGAGATAACAGCCCAAAACCGAGCTAATCTATCTGGCAGAACGAGATTGTTGTAATATCTCGTTTTTCGGAGAATATTATCCGAGTTAATTCAATTATCGTCGTTGGTGAAACTGGCCTCAAATCAGTTATAATTATGGTTCTTCAAAACATAAAATATGCGCTTAAAAAAGTTTCAAAAGTGAATTCGAACGTACATCCACTACAATATTTGAAACTGTTAATATAATATGCAAAAAGAAATAAATAAAGACTGATATTTTACTACTCGTCCCCAATAGAAAAACTTCATGGTGATTCTTCTTAAAAATAATTGACTTCCCCCATAAAGGAGAGCAAAGTACACCAAAATATTGTACAACTCTTTTTCAAGGTGTCCCCAAAAATATTAGGTTAGCAAAATGGAATGTCAGTTTTACTTACTTTGTAGAGTTTTCAAGACACATATTTCCATTAAATTAAAATTTAGGTGTACCTGGTATCCTGTGAATATTATTCCTAGTGATTCATGCTACCCGACCTCCCAAAAACTGCCCGGATTTTAATCAATGCCATGTGGAGTTGAAAAATCACCATTAAATGTGTTCAATTACAATCATAAACTTCCTATCGTTAAATCTAACGGCTTCTTTTGTTATACTAGAACAAAAATCTTACTGGGACAGTTAAAAACGAAAGCCATTTCACATTAATGTTTCCATACCCCTCTCACAGAAAGATCTAAAAATTGGTGCCAATTTTTTTTGGTAGATATATCTAACAAACTTGCCCGATAATTCCCCAAATACGTACACTTCATAACTATGGTACTGCTGGAAAAACTGTTGCCGTTGTCTTGTAGAGGTTAGTTAGTGATGCCCACTCGTTAGTTAGTGATGCCCAATGAATTTATCTCACGAACGCATAAAGGGTATAAACGGTTCTAATTAAAAATTACATTTAAAATGACTTGATATTTTTATTTTCACATAAATAATTCGTGCAAATTGTGTGGTAATAAATATTAATAAACCTGAACTAGACAATGAAGTAAATAAAAATTTAGAGGCATAAAATATCGTTTTCTTATTATGAATGACACCGACTGAATGGCAACTACAACATTGACACAGTTTTCTCATTTTATTGGGACAGCTGTTAAATGATTGAGCGTAATAATGCAGTTTTATGCGAATCAAAATCCCAAAATTAAAACAAATGCTCCACAAAAAGACGGCTTACGGCGGAAAATTAAACGCTATTCGAATTGAGTAAGTAAAATGAAAGAATCCCTTCGAGGCATCCGGTGGGAAGGCGAGCGAAAAATGTTTTATCGGCCGAAAGCGACAAAAACGAAGGGAGGAACGAATAGAATACACAAATCACCAACTCCCACTCATTCACTTCACCTCGAAATTAATTCAAATCGAATTGAAAACACCAACACCACCCTCACTCCGAATCACTATGCGAAAAAATAAATTAACTAAAGACAAAAAAAATACATGTGGCCTAACCGCGAATATGTGCTTGTGTACAGGTGCTTGGTACAAAACTATATTTCCTTTCCTTTTGCTTAAACTTATTTCAAACACTGGATGGGCATTGGGAAGAGATAATGTGAAAGGCGGAAGAGAACGGGTGTATACTTAGGAAAAAAGCAATGGCAGGGCAATAGGGTAGTTTCCTTCATCAAGGAAAACGAAAGGCATTGATTGCGATTCCTAACCCAACATTAGTGTATTAATAATTTTCAAACTATTTGGTTTTAGAAATCCCAGTTTAGACGAATGGCAATGGTCAATTTTAACCTCACTTGAAAAAGACCAGATTGGCGCCCATGCGATTCCACTCCACATGACGTCACAGGGACCTAGTTTCTATACGAGTAGATAGGAGTTTTACATCGTCTGAGATTACCAATGCATGCATTAGGCACAGAGCTCAGGGAAACATCTCTTAATAATCACCTATTAAAACTGCCTATGGTCGGAAAGCTTCCTTCGTTTGGGTAAGGTATTAATAATCCTTCTTATTAAAGCCAAGCACTACCTGATAGCAGGCTACTCTGCTACCTGCTAGCAGCCAGTATCGCAGCAGAGCACAATATCCTTGCCCCAAGGTCACCTCACACGGCGACAGCGGGGACCAGAATGACGTCACACGGATTTTCCTAGCATTCATACTTATCTGTCGCGTTTTCGCGCGCTTGAAAATTTTCACTTTTCATTTAATCGCGAAAAATAAATATCGTCATTTAAAAATCTAAAAGCGTGAAATACATACTCCACTAGTCATAATCTTTCGATTTAGGCAATAAAAAAAATAAAAGGAAACCACCCTATTGGGTTTGGACCTGGAAGTTTTTGAAGCCTTTCCATACCACGATGGGAAAGATCTGGTAAAGAAAAACTTTAAGGAGTATATTAAAATAAGGAGCAATAAAGAAAAGAAGAAAACTGAATTATTGAATTAAAAATTAAAATATATACTGCATAAATAAACTCAACTCCAAGCTTAGATGGGGAATACAGCCTATTTCATAAGCATGAAACGAGTTACTAACGCTCAAGGGTACAAAGTTACGTACGCCAAGGATTACATTCGCCATGAACAAAATCTTTTGGATTCGAACCTGGATGCATTGCTTGCCAGTCAGGTATTAAGATCTGAGAACTTCCTTGAAATAAATTACCCTGTTAGTGTGACCTGTCTAGGAATCGGGAAATTGGGCTTTGAATCCAGACTAAAGTAAATTATTTTATAGCGAATCTCATCCTTGACGTACATTTCTTCATAAGTTTACGTAGAAGATATAAGGTCCATTTTGACACCGTCATCGCATTTAGTTTGCAAATAGGTTACCATTTACTCGTCAATTTCTTGTTTTTCTTACTCGCTTATTATTTTTAAAAACAAATAAGCCCCTTTGTTCATTTTAAAATAGTGAATTGTAAGACCAACATAAGCCATAACCACCGATGTCAAACTTATAATGATGGACTCCTGTGAAAAAATTGTGGAAATGTTTAAAAGTAAATTGTGCTCTGTTTCTCGATGTTGCCTACTTCCTTGTTGTAAACTCTTTTTTGCGACTCCTCACCTCAAAGAGTGGTTCCATCAGAACGAAATTATGTTCCGAAACTCTTATTACGTCGTCAATTGATGAACGCCTCATATGCTATTTTTAAAGTTCAAACTCATGAGTAGATGTACGCATGAGGAAGATTTTATCGTAACATTTATTTTCAAACCATTCACCAAATACTTGTAACAAATTGTGATTTCAGGCCATTGTAAGCTACTCCATCAAGCGGGGTTCGCTTTTATGCGTAATAGTCCCGATCATGTTGAATAGCCATTTCTTTTTTTTTAGGAAATTTTTACATTATTATTTTGCCGGCATCGGTGGCGGTGGGGTAAAGTCCTCGCCTGCCAAACCGTAGGTCGTAGGTTCGAATCCCGCCTGGGTAGGTGATCCTTATCCAGGGCAGGAATGTTTGCGTTGTACTTGTGTCGGAAATTCTTATTGCAAAAAGCCGTTATGTGCTGTTTAAGTTGAAGTTGAAAATAAATAATTAAATAAATTATAAATTTGTGTTTATTTCATTGTGTTCCTATTTCCAAATTTTAAATTCTTATGGCATGGCTATTCGAGAAAGCGAAGAGCTAAAACTGTTTGCGCCATGAGTGATAGGTAGGAAAGGAAGTTCGAAAAAAAAACTCGGCGTCGACGTTACCCTGCTGTTATAGAAAGGACCCAAGGAGACCAAAGCTTAAACTCCCATCCGACGGACGGAGTGCTGCGCTTGAAGTGTTCTCCACGCAACACTCATGTAGGGATCGGGTGCCCTCTGAAAAATTTCTGCCATCGCCGGAAATGGAAGCTGGGCTCTCTGTGTGTCATTCCATTACTCGAACTAGCTCACGGAACCGATTCCCCAATTCAATGATCAATCTATTCAATTTTTATTACTAGATATAATATTTCATTTTAAAATCTATGGCCAGGTTTAAGAAAAACCTAATGTGGTGACTTGCAGGCGATACAAACTGACGTAAGGGCGATACGGTATTGGCAATCTTGAAAATTATAATGACCTCAAGAAGCTCAGAGTAAGTAAAGGCAGCGTTCAAGGAGGCTGCACATATTCCACAAGCTAGAAGTCAGTCAAATTTGCAGATCCATTAGTATATTCCTGAGACGTAGACGCGAAAAAGGATATCTAATTCAAATATATGGCAATGCAATAAACCTAGGAAAAAAACTACTCAAAGAATTCTGATTCCCAATCAACAGGATTTACTGGAACCCACAACTTCTCAAGAACTCCGGTGAATTTTTTTGTTTTACAAGCACGATTAAGTTAATATAATTGAAGCAATTTCAAAGAAGTCAACAAATCAAAGCCCAAAATTATCTATCATTAAAATAATGATACCTCCCCTTCTTCGCGAAAGTTTCATTCATGGAAAATCGATTCAAAGGAAATCCACTACGAATTAAACAAACTCGCCCGTAACAGGATAGTGACTGGGTCAGAATCTCTGATATTTAAAGATAATTAAGGACTGAATGGAAACCTCTGTTGGATTACGTGGTATAATTCTGCTCTTTTTAAACCTTGAAAACCACATAGCCACATCTTCACCACCTTCTTTCCTATCCTTACTCAGCAGTCGCGACCAATATTTTGCCTTAACATTGCATCTTGTGTTCGTGTGATCCAAGAAGAGAAGCGCCAAAAGAAAGAAAACTGAAGGGGAATAAACAGTGGCGCTGGGATCGGATTTATAACAAAGGAAACCCGCGGTAGATGGGGTTGGCATCGGCATGCCCTTTTTTCTCTTCAGAGCTCTTTTGCGCCCGCGGCTATTACCCGGCTCTTGGTGCGCTGCACCTGAGGACGCTTCACCGGCGGGAATGATGGGAGAAAAAAGTTAGATTGAGGGTAATGGCGCTAGGGGGGTTTTGTTGTGCGTTAAGGGGATGTTAAGGGCGGCGGCGAGTTCTTCCGTGTCGGTTCGGTGACCCCCGAGAGGGCACTAGTGTCGGAGCGCTTCACTCGTGCCCTCTCGCGGTTGATGGCCGAACCATTACGCCCCCTAACGGTCCATCTGAGGGAGTTGATTCTATAACATGCCCACCCTATCCACTGCACTCTTTTCATTTCCACTTTGTCACTACATCCTCTAATACTATCTGGTATCGTACGCCGATATCTGATAAAATCATTATTTCTGTATTTCACTTTTTATTTTTAAGATTTTTCAACCAACAGGATGGTTTCCTATTATTATTTTATTGCCTAAGTCCAAAGATTATTACTCCTGGAGTACGCATTTCACGCTCTTAGATTTTCGAATGACGATATCTATTATTCGCGATTAAATGAAAAGTGAAAATTTTCAAGCGCGCGAAAACGCGACGGCTAAGTATGAATGCTGGGAAAACTCCGTGTGACGTCGTTCTGGTTCCCGCTACTGCAAGTGAGGTGACCTTGGGGCGAGGCTTTGAGCGCTGATAACACGCAGGCTGCTAGCAGGTAGCAGAGTACCCAGCTAGCAGGTAGCGCTTGGCTTAAATAAGGACGTTTAAAATAAAATACACTGATCTTATAGAATTCACATGCTAAAATACATTACATATAATAATACTAATTAGCCTAAAGAGCACATTTAATAGCTCCTTGCTCGGTCGGTCCTGGGCTGAATGACGTACTCTAAAGAAGTATATATACACAGCATATAAGACATCATTTAAGAGTTCATTTAAACTGATAATGGTGCTTTAAACTTTGAACAAACCACTGAGCTATGTTAAGAGACAATAATGTTTTTTCGCATCCGTACCTGTCAGTCACATTGCGCCTGAACTCAGCAATTCCAATATTGCGCCTGATGGAAGGATAAATATTATTCCCCCTCTTCAACTTCTTCTTTCCAGCAGATCCCACGACACTCTCACCATATTCCGAGCCTACACGCTAAAATCCAATGGTGGCAGTGAACAGGCCTGCCCTTCTTCTCGGCCAATGCTAGCAACACCTACTTCTCCATTCTCTACCATCGTTGGTGCAGTCTGGGTCACAAAAGATTAAGATTAAGTCGCATGCGTCTCCCATATACGCCTATTTTCTTATTATTGTCCGTTTAATTTTTCCTGTCCACTCTATCAGTGGCGTAACTATGGGGGACGAGGGGATGAATCCCCCCCAAACCCTCAGAAATTAAAAAAAAAAATTTAAACATCTAGTCTGGATATTATTTATTATAACTGTATCTGCTTAAAGTTAAATTTGAATTGATGATGTTAAATGCATTATCAGGCATGTTTTTTTTCAAAACATTTCATGAACTCCCCGTTTCCTGGGGGGTACCCCTTACTAACCCATCTAAACCCCCAAGGCACCCCTATGATTGATAACTAGACAACTAGTGCAAAAAAATACTTACAACCTTATTGAAAATCGTAAGAATACAGCTATTGTTCACTATAAAGACCAACTAGTGTCTGTATATCTTTGTATTAACTGTAATGGTGTCGCCAAACCAATGAGCCGACCCGGCCCACGCGTATCAATACGCCACCTAATAGAGAGTTGTGATAAAGCCGCTAATTCTTCTTCTGACCCGCATTTTTCTTCTTTCACCCAGCCTCCCCTTTAAAAAAATGCATTTATTCAATGTTGACTTGCACATCAAGAAAACAATTTTTTTCAGTATATTTAGATTCAGATTTGCCCAATAAAGCCTAAGGTAAAATATATATTAAAATTGCTAGGAAAGCAGTCGCCTTAAAAAAAGAAAAAAAAAGGTCAAGGACAAGGAACCACGCGAGACTACATGACTTGTATGAGCAACTGCATAAAGATTGTCAGAATGTAAGAAGGGAATACCAAAGACCAATATTTCTTCCAGCTCGTAATATAATATTCAGCCCATCGCAAGGGCTTCCTGCCTCAAAAGCGGAGGTGCTGTCCTCTTGTAGAGAGAAGGTTAAACACTCGGTATTTACCACGAAATATTCTGATGCTCCCTAACTTCCCAGCAGTAAGAGAAAATCATTTATCACATGAGTGTTTGAAGCATTCTTCTTTCCTCAGAGGATAGGACTCTCGCATGAAAATTCTGGGGTAGGCATAACTCAAAAGATAAGGACACATTTAAGAAATTATGCAAATATTTTGTAGTGTGTTATTGGTCAAAATTGTAAATTTCGATCCCAATTTAGACAAAACAACTAAAATCTGATTCAAGCATCACTTTCATATCGCTTGCGATAATATCCATTCTATGAATGATATTTGGATTTCGCTACTACTACAATAATTAGTAGTCAAATTTCTAAGTACAAGCTCTTTGATTTTGATGTGTTTGATGTATTTGGAGGTGGGGTTGCGTTCAAAGAAATCTAACTTGTGTATGTTGTGTTGCTAAGGTTTTGTTTACATTTGGGGTAAGGGATTGTTGAAAAGACATGTCTGACTTCCAGCTCTTTTATGTTGATGCATTTGATGGTTAGGCAGCGTTTTAGGAAATCCAACGTATTTATGTTGTTTTGACAATGTTTTGTTTAGATTTGAAGGGAGGGGATGGTTGGAGAGTGATGGTAGACTACTATTTTCGAAGATAATTCCGTGATTGTAATTAAAAGAATTAGATTCAGTTGAATGGCAGTTACTCGTGATCGAAGTTACAGTACCATTGCTTGCCGTGAAAATAATGACGGACATTACTAGGAAAAAAATCTTTGAAATATAGCTATGGAAGCCTATTCATCTGTTTCGGGGAAATATCTTTGCGTAGAGGAAACGTATTGAAAAACACCAGAATTGATCTATTTTAAGATATTTTGGGTAACTTAGAGATAAAAAATGCAATATGGGGTGCATTTAAAGGAAATAGTATTTACGTTTTGGACAGTAAGACAATACTTCTACGTAGTAAATTTTGACATGGCTGCATAGTTTACTGAAACAAATTACTCCCACGTGTATTCTTGGTTTATTGTGCGTAGCAAAGTCAACCTTATAAAGCATTTTATAGTGCGTTGGAAAAAAATTAACGTAATTTACTGTAGATCCGCATAAGAGAGGTGAAGCTGGAGTTCTTTTTTTCTATTAATCTGATCACAAAAGTCACTGAAATTAAAACGCAATAATAAAGTAAAATGACAAGGTATTAAGAAAAAATATCAGTCCATCTCTTAGAATTTTATCTTTACTATTTCATTCAAACTACGAAACAATTGTTACTATTAATTTATAATGAATTTCTTTATTATGATCATAAAAATAATATGCCTTTTACGTCACCGACTATGCATAATTTGGCTAATGTAATTCCGCAATGGGGGCAAAATTATTTCTCTTAATATATATTATTTTTAATTCTTAAAGGGAAATTAAATTTGCGAGGATGTTAACCAAATCAATTCAGAATTGTTATGATTTCATCTGAAGTAGCCAATGCGAATTAACTAAACTGCAAAAAAAGTTTAGTTAGAACTATAAAATTCTGATGAAATTTATGAAACTTTTCGGTTCATTAGGAACATTGAATATTTCAGTAACAATTACCAAAACCAGTTTGATAAATTAATGACTGGCCACAGCAGTTCGATAATAAATACTAAAATCAAAAGCATTATCAAACCGACTATCGTGCACATATGAAAAATATTCCACCCAGGAGAACATTTTCCTGATTGAAAAATCATAAAATTAGGAGTTTAACGTAAGTTTCCACAAAATATATAAAAAAAAGTGGAGAAAACAAAATACGAATTCAGGAAGAATTGGACGTGGATCTCACGCGCGGTAGCAACGGACTCGAACAACTAGTTTAAATTGGTTGCCATGATAGTTATAATATTATTAATTATTGTTGTAATATATTATTATCCTAATTATTCAGCATGTTTTGAAATATGAATAAGGTGTGACTACAGTTTCCCTTCGTAGGCTTAAGAGAAATAATTGATTCACACAAATGCATTACTTAGGTAAGTACTCAATATCTAGTGCAGATGCGCAAGAAAGCTTTTTTGTAGGCTTTTTACATCGATGTAGGTTGACTATAACGTGCTATGTTAGATTCTTGGCATGAATTGGGTCAAGTATTAAGAATTTTATCACATGATTATTCATGAAAATACGATAATAAGTCATCTTATTAGTACCAGATGACAACCTTTCATAAACAAGATATTATTAAACAAGTTATGATTCAGAAAGTGTTGAAATCTAAATAACTTAGTCACTCAATGAAACGTGATAATCGCAGTGCAAACATTCGAAAAAGAAATACCAATAATTGCACTTATTCGACGTATTCCAGTATTCAGTGTCTTTGATGTAATAGCTTACGGATAACATTATACATTAAAACATAAATAAACATAAAAATGAAAGTAAACAAATTTAAAACGTTGTCGCCATTAAAGAATGAAAATAAAATCATTTATACCAACCTATCTTTTACGCAAGGTCTGTTTAGGAATCTTGTATAAACAAAAAGAGGAACGGCAATCCGTTTGATAGGTCACGAAAATAGATTTGTAAGTTCTATCAAACCAAACAATAGAGTTTGCCTCCGTAATAATTTTATCAAACCCGGAAAACCATCACCAAATAGAGTTTGATATTTGTTATCAAACAAGCGGGGCGTTTCGTACAATTAATCATAGATTTAATGAAAGTTACCGAACTCTAAATCTTGCCGAATATGCTCAGTTATTTTTACCAAACTCTTTCGTTCAATTGACCAAATTATGAAATAACGAAATGCTCGATAAAATTTATCATGAACGTTTGATAAAATATATCAAGTGCTTAATTATTTTCATCAAAGATTCAATATGTTTAACAAAACTACTCCCTATCACAGCAGTCGGCTCACGAAGGCCTCTAGCCGCAGCGCCGGGACATGGAGACCGAAGCCGAACCGCCTCGAGGGAGAGAAAGGGGGGGGGGGGACGCAAGTCCCCTCCCAACTTCGCCCGCGACGACTCCAAGGAGAAATTTGATACTCGTGATAAATTTGATACGAGTCTCTGGAGCTGTGGTCGCAGTCAGAGTTGATATGTGACACCTAAATGGCGGCGAGCCAATTAAAAATAATAGAAGCCAACTTCTGGGGGCCATGTTCCTCTCTCATGCGCTGAAAAAATAGGCCTGCGAATGGGAAGGTCCTTTGGAGTTTACACCTTTTCCGAAATAGTTGACGATGTTATCTTCATTATGTAAACAGGCATTTCATCAACATCACGTCCTCGTCTGCCACACAAGAAACTGCGGGTCCGAGTCGCGGGTCCCGCCTGAATAGGTTTCCCCTATCTAGGGCTTGGTTGTTCGTGCAATTAATTGTTAAATTTTTTGAATACCCATTGTAAAATGGCTCAATTCGTGCTGTATTCGGTGGTTTTTGAATAAAACAAAATTTAAAAAAATAAAATTTCGGTATTGAACTGTGGTTTATGACGTTAATTTAACGGAAGATAGAGTCTTTTTACGCAATTAAGATATCATCGCTCTGTTTTCGAAAAGGAAGGGAAAAACGGGTGGTAAACGAAAAATGGAGAGGTTTCTCATTTGATATATAGTTACGCGAAATATATTCAACTACCATAATTAATTATTAATAAATGTAACAATATATGTCAACTAGCTTGCTTGAAAATCACATTTGGATGCGAAAACAATAATTACTTAAGTACAGCTAGAAATATTTTTTTCTATTAACACCGATTAAAAGAAGCGATAAAGTAGAACACGATGAAAAGAATTCTGTTGGGGAGCCGAAACCTGCGTTTCAAGACAAAAGTAGGGCTAGGGCGCCCCCTTAATAATGTATATTTTACGATAGTAATGTAAAATGACAATTATTTTTTTAAAAATATGCATTTGCGAACGATTTTAACGCAGTTTCTTTTTGTGAGATGCGCAAATTTCAAGTATCTATTTTTAACTCCATCCAAAACGTGATTTTTCCATTGGAAACACATTCACCAGAGTCAACGGACTTCATGGGCGAGCAAATTCACCCGGTCCACCGACACAACGAATGGAGTGCTGGGTGCCCGTCTACCTCACAAACCTTCCTCGTGGCGGAAGAGAACGGCTCACGCACCATTCATTCATTCACTCGCCGCCGAGACTAAACAGGCCGTTGCCATTACAACTACTCCGGCCTATGGTGGTCCTGAGAAGGCGCGGTTTTAACTGATTACTGCCTTTTACACGGAGTTGAGTCAAAGCCGCTCTATCTCCAACGCTGCTTGCCCGCCGCAAGCGCTATATCCCCCGACGGGTGGATTTGATTTAGTCAAATGGCGTTCCATGGCTTTACCTGAGGGTTTGGTATCATCGCGGTGGCGAACTGGTTCATCCGCTTTCGCTCCTCCCATGTTCTCCGGCTCACGCCCTTCTTACCTTCCATATCACCCCTGAACCCACAGATACGTGCATTCAAGAGGTTCCACGATCTTCAATTTGGTACTTCAGTCGCATTTGTAAATGGTAATTTCGACCGTAAATCTCTACCCCTCCACTTGCTCCGCTTAGAATAATCCAACACGACTGACGAAATCAAAGCAAATGACTTTCAAACACATACTGCATGAAAAAATGTATACTCTATCCATGAAGTCCATCTGGAAGAATGTTTGGTAAACGGGAGTGAGGAAGGAAGAGAATGGGATTTTTATACACGAGACATTTTCATTTTTTATTTTTTTTTAAAGAAAGAGAACCGCATACAACATAAAGTTGCAATTTATTGTGGCCAGGTAACAATGCATAAATTAGAGGACGAAGACACAACATAAAAAGTAGAAAACAATAATTACATTTGCAAAAACAAAAGGATAACAAGAATCTGCAGGTACAGACTACTTGGGTGACAGATAGGATAGGGAAAGGCTTATGAAGGTTTTCAATGGAAGTGCAAAGGGGTCGATGTGACAATTTATTACGGAAAATGGACCATTAGGAAGGAGGACGAGAAAAGACTGGACGCGTTCGAGATGTGGGTGTGACGAAGAATTGAGACGGTGAGATGGACGGAGCGGAAAAGGAACGACGAAGTGCTGGACATGGTGGGTAAGGAGAAACAGCTTTTATATGAGATGCGGAGGAGACAGAAGGTATGGCTGGAGCAAGCACTTAAAGGGTGGGGGATGTTGAAAACAGTGCTAGAAGGTAGAATGTTAGGTAAACGAGGGAGAGGAAGGAAAAGCATAGGATATTCAGATAGAATGAAAGGGAGTAGGCCTTACAGTGAATTGAAGAGGTGAGTGCATGATGGAAGGAGAGGTTCCCGGAGTATTATTTCACTGTTCCATAGAAAAAATGCCACAATCCGTAAATTATTTTATTATTATTTGAGGAAAAGAGAAGCAGAAAGTATCTAGGCTACGCAATGAATAGACAATGTAACTCCGATATTTTTAGCTAATGCCTTTTTAACCTTGATAGCGACGCAATTTGACCAAAATAATATCATTCACTCATATCACTCACATTGAAGACGATGCTGATGCAAACTTTTAATAATCGAGGCAAAATTTGATGTTGATGCGGGTCCACTCCACATATCATAATCAACACTGGCAGCTGTGGCTAGGTATATGCGGGGTTAATGTGATTCTAACGTGTTTAACGGAAAAGTAACATTTTGATTATGATGCTAAATCGATTCTTCCACTGCCCACAAACGCTCAATAATTGTTAGAAATTTTTAAAATGTGGATTTCGATTCCTTCAATTCTGTGAAAATAAGCCCTGAGGATGGTTTAAAATAAACCGAAACGTAGACAAATCACTTTTGATTAGGGTGGTTACCTATTATTTTTTCAATGCCGAAATCGAAAGATTATTACTCGTGGAGTACGTATTGTAGATTATTTTAATGACGATATCTATTTTTCGCGATTAAATGAAAAGTGAAAATTTTCAACCGCGCGAAAACGCGACGGCTAAGTATGACTGTTGAAAAAACCCCGTGTGACGTCATTCTGGTTCCGGCTGCCGCCGTGTGAGGCCACATTGGTGCGAGGCTATGAGCGCCGCTACGATACTGGCTGATAGAAGGTAGCAGAGTACCCAGCTAGCAGGTAGCGCTTGGTTTAAGTAAGGATTATTAATAGGTATCCCATAAAACGAAGGAAACTTTCCGACCTTAGGCAGTTTTAATAGGTGATTATTAAGACATGTTTCCCTGAGCTCTGTACCTTGGTAATCTTAGACGATATGAAACTCCTATCCACTCGTATAGAAACTAGGTCCCTGTGACATCACGTGGAGTGGCATAACATGGGCGCCAATCTGGCCTTTTTCAAATGCGGTTAAAATTAACAATTGCCATTCGTCTAAACTGGGATTTGCAAAACCAAATAATTTGTATATTACGAATACACTAATGGTGGGTAACGAATCGAAATCAATACCTTTCGTTTTCTTCGATGAAGGAAACTACCCTATTATTTGGCCTAAACTCCAAGAGCTTAAGATTACTATTCCTAGATTTCTGGAGAACGCTGTTGAAAATCAAGATGTTCACGCAGAATTTGACTGCTGTGGTGTCAGCGTAAGAAAAATATTGATTACTGATGTGGGCAGGTTTGAACCCACCGATGAACTAGAAAAAATATATACAACCGCTATTATAGCAGGGGTCGGACGGCGAACTCTTTCGCCCTGTTTCACGTCGCTTTTTCTCCGCCTAAGGTTCTTTCAACCGCTTTCCCCGCTAAACCATTTTACGCAAATGGTCTCGCAATTTTATTCGAGAAGTTCATTGACCTTTCGTTCGAAGGGTACTTTAGTGCTTTGTACCACTCCTCCCCTTAAGAGAACTCATCACTTCCGCTTTACTAGTTTCTTTTGCGATGAATTACTCATACATTTCATTTATGAATAATCTCCTATTGCGGTCGTCTTAGCTGTGGTTGAAATATTGATAACAAGCGTAGGTTTGAAGTAACCGATGTGTAGGAAAATAATACGTCTGTTATTATCGCTGTGGCTTGCGGATTAGATTAGGTCTAACTCCACAAATTCTGTGGCTTGCCTCATAATATTCCAGCCTTTTCCCAAACCCCACCACGCAAAAGCCCACGCGTGAACCCATTACAGGAGTTCTATGAACTTTGGTTGGATTTTATCCCACCTGCAAATCTCAAACGCAGTTAATTTCAATAACGAAAAGCTAGGCATTCCGCGAACGCGTTTCTGATGTGAACTTTTCATTGCCAACATCAAATTGTATGGCACTATTTAATTCAGAGGAGTAAATGAGGTGAGTTTGAGTTTGACGGTTTTATTTTTTCAAATAATGAAATGTCTGACGCTATAATTCTTCATCTAGTCATAATATAGAATAATATTTATCGATATTTAAGGTAAGTAAATCATTTAAGAATCAATTAGAAGACTAGCATTATGCTTAAGGGGAGAGGGTTTTTGCTTATAAGAACATTTCACCCGCACATTTAATATTTTAGTCAACATTTATTGATCATAACCCCTCTTCCGTAATTAACCCTAATTATTATATAACTGACTCATAAGTTGGGTTAGGAAACAACTTCAACTCATGCACTGTATGAAAGAACGGCCTTTTAATTGCCAGTAAGTATATAAGTATGTACCAATAAATTGTACACGGGTTATTAAGGGAGAAAGTAGTAAGAGAAAGCAAAAATGGGTTGTGGGTTTAGCACATACAATCACACGGCCTGTCGGAGAGGAGCGAATGTCTTTATTCATCGAGTTAAACGCTTTGAAACAGACTATTTGAGAGGAAGAAATCAATAGCAATCGGTGCAAGAGTGACGGAATTTAGAACTCAACATAAAAGAGAGTATCATACGTGAAACCAGTTCTTTATTTTCATTTCATAACACTTTCGACGATAAGATACATCTTCAATTCATATCATAGGATGAGAGCAATTTATCAATAGCCAAAATGGGAAATTCACAGATAACGCAGTAATGGAATTCACAGAAAAATTATGAAACTCGAAACATTCCTATCAATATTACTAATTTATAAGTCAACATATTCCGCTGCTCTACCGCATCATCAGGACCAAATGCATAGTATAAATTACTGTCAACAAAAATAAAAAAATTCTAATGCCATCATTGAGTCTTGGAGGAAAGATTGGTAAAAATCATGAATATTTCATCCATAATTTTCTCGCCATTCACAATTAATACGCAACGAAAAGTTTTGCGGAAAATAATGTAATATGTATAACTTAAGAGTTCTGAGCAATTGCTGCAAAAATCACTAAAATGAAAGTTAATGTGCAGGAAAACCACTCTCCTTTACTATACGAGTTAACCTGGCGATCCGATAGTAAACACAGACAGCAGCAAGGACACGTCGGGAGGTAGCTAATAGTTTTGTTCGTGGTTTTAACTATACCGTTTCGCCTTCGTATATCACTTTTTATGCAATCACTCAAGATAATATTTCATGTCCATCTAACATGACCCGAATATTCTCTACACTGACCCAATCGACTGATTTTAACCAGGCCAACTCACATTATGATTAGAATTTAATTGTATACGTTTGGATAAACACAAAAAGGAGTAATATCTAATCAAGGATTATAAGGAAACCGAAAGAAGACGCAGAGATGAGGTTTTCGACAATCATCATGAGTACGCGAAAGAATAAAACGTGCCACAGATATTGGGAAGCAACATGTTTTTTTTTGTGAAATAAAATACTTTCCATTCCATAAAACAAGTAAATAACGAGAGTAATTAACATTAGCAAGAACAAAAGGATTTCATTCGTGCGATGAATATTGTATAATTTTCATATAACAGATGCCAAGGTTTTTAATTGATTTTAAATTCCCCGGCAAGAACAATATTCAGTTGTCAATATAGATAAATTCAAAAAGATTGGTCATTAAGCTTCCAGTCAGGAGGAAAACGAGGTGAGGTTATATAAAGCAAGATTTAATATCAATTGCTTCCGTTTTTTGGGCAAAAATTCTGAGAATTGCACGTCGCCCACACTTGACGATTCGCAGCTGTTGAAAAATCCCTCCAAATCATCGGAGTGGGAAAAAGGCTTTTGCCAATAACCGAATGCTGGGGTGATTGCCTAGCCGAGAAGTATAAGCTCGAGGGAGGGAAGAAACTGGTCAGAACACCTACAGGTGGGGTTAGGAATCCATCCGCTTGGAAATGCGGACCCACGCAAGGGCACTGGGGAAGTTGAAAGTGGTTTTGTTTGCGGAGTTAAACGATGCGCTACATAGTGTGGGTGCAAATTCACGCATGCTCTCACCAAGTGACTCTAAGGGCACCACTAATTCTCCGTCTTGCAAAGCTGCGCCAATTTTTCGTAAGCCTTTGATGTAGCGTATCATCTGTAGAGCGTGACAGTTTGGTCACCCCTATTCCAATTATTAAGCAAGGAATAAAGGGTGAGCCATTCAAATTGAAAGACTTTTAGGCCCATATTATTTACCCAAAACTTATCCACCAAATCAGTGTATTCTGTCGGAGACTTTTGTAAATGTAGCGGAGAAGCCAGATGAAAATAATTGAGAATGGTAATTTTAATGGTAAATATTTATTTCTAAATTTCTGCAGTGTAACAACATAAGTGTCATAAACGTTCTTAAATACAAGTGCTCATGTAAGACTGATTGTTGTAAAAAGACTTGCCATCCATCTTGCATAATGATAATAAATTGGTGCTGAGGAAAATATATTTTACATAATATTTACGGAGTGATCACCTTAGAAATTTCCAATTTTGCCTCACGCCATCGATTTGATATTTCCACATATTATGCAATGAAACTTGCAACATGTTTCCATTTCTTAAACCTATGTATGCTTGCTGTACGGACTGCAACGAGACTGTTCACGTCTGGTTAACACTAGCATACCCAACCAATGCTTACACCCTTTTATTCCCGAATGGGTCAATTTGACCCAATGTGAACATGTTTGCATATTTTAGTCAAAATACTTGATTCATTCCCAGTTTATTTATTATCATTGTCTATAAAGCATTTGGGAGGGTAGTAGAAAATGAAATAAGACGTAAAATATTAAAATTGTAGTTGTTAAACAATTTCTATGGTGTTATGGGAAATAGCTTCCACAAATTTGTGAATACCTATCACTTTTCCTCTGATGGGTTTGGGAGTTACAATGAATTTCAATGGAATCAGGTTAAAAAATAACATTTTGACCAAAAAATCAGCATAAATCACACCGTTACATCGAATACAAAGGGACTGTAGAAAGGCTTCAAATGAATTTGATAGTCTGGGTCAAAATGACCCATCCGGGCATGGCAGGTATAAGTAATAAGAAAAAAATAGAAGAAATAATAACATCAGGCATAACTTTTGCACAGTGGTAAACCAAACTAGATAATTATAATTCATAAAATATCAGTGCAAAACTTTTCTTCCTTTCCAAAGTAATCAGCATAAATATTCTCTTTCGGGTAAAATTGACACAGCCGGGCATACTAGTATTAAACTGTTCTCGGGAATCCCACCGGGTTAATGCTTTCATAACGGCCAACGCTTCAAGCTCCGTCTCGGCGCTCATCATCAGGGCTGAATATATTATTCCCACTGATCGCGGCCTTTTTTTAGCCCCTCTCACGGGGACTACGCCATCATCTCGGACCCCAAAGGATCTTCAGCTCAGCTTGTGATGGAAAAATCAACCTCGATTAAAATCGAAAATCAAGTGATTGATGCCAAAGATCGATGAAATCGAGATCGAGTCTTGATCAACGAGTTTTGCTCCAAATTCGATTTTTCAGCGTCGATCTTGGACATTTAGTTTGATCTCAGCAGTGTCACCACCGACCTACGATAACGCCAACCTTCCCATGTGAAAGACTATTCTCTCAGGCCGGTAAAATTGATATTTTTTCTCTCTTGATCATCAAGGAAACATCGCATCGCAAGTTGATACTTCCTGAAAATTTTAGTGGAAACAAATGATTCCTAGCGGTCATTCAAAAAAATTTGTTTTCATTTGTAACTTTTAAGCAGTCTTATCTACTCAAACAGTCAAATCTACTTAGTATGAATGCGTGAATTATTAACGGATTCATACTAAGTAGATTTTTGGGGATTTTTTTCTTCATCTCAAGCGTGTATTTTGAGATTTTTCAAGTGCATTATAAAATGCTTTTATACAAATCAGAATAGAGCCCCAAGCCGTCAATTTTTCATGCGGTTAAAGGAGCATCAACCTCCTAGCGAAAAGCGTTATAACAGACCACCAAAATATTCCTTTTTGTAGCTTAGAATCGGTGTGCTCTTCCAATTTTTGGTGCATGGAAAATATGGATATGAGCAGTCATCATAATATTATTCATTTCTGCCTGAAGCTTGACGGTAGTAAGAGATAAATGTATATAAATGTTTTTTTTTACTTTCAGTTAAATTCATTTAAATTATTTACGTCGAAAATACGAATACTCCACATTACCCTAGAAGACTGGACTTTTATCTTTGGTAAAAAACAATGCATTCATGCGAAAAAGTAGGATCAGCAAAGAACAGTTTGGAGTATATGAACATTTTCTGCTAGTCTTTTCCACAACGCTTGTAAAGTCTCCCAGAACAATTTAAATATGCCTCCATAAATTTTATACTACACATTAATATGCAGTAAACGGATTCATGATGTTTTCAAGTTCAAACAATCCACGTATCGCTGACATAAATTTTCTATCTTTACCCTTCCGATTCAGGTAATAAACGTACTTAAATACCGTGTATTTGATTTTTAACTGAAAAAAAATAATTAAATATGTTCTCGAGGTGAAATACGTCAGTGGAATGTTGACGTTTCCTCCGCTAAACTTCCTTTCACTTCAATCTCACCCAAGGAAAGCGCGGAAATAAAGTTGGCGAGAAACTACCTTCCTCCTGCCTTATCTTTCACTTGTCAAGAGACCACATCATGACGTACGAATAACCTTACACCCCTTCAGACCGAGTTTTACGCCTTTCATTTCCATAAACTCACTTTTAAAGTTTCGTTCCTGCGCCAGTTATATGTATATTTTTTTTCTTAATTTTTAGGTCTGCCATAACTACGTAATTTCATACGCCTAGTCGTGGCCTACCCGGATGCTGGGCTTTACTACGGTAAGAGATGTAAAAATCTCAGAAAAAGTCTCTTTTATTGCATATTTAGAAGAGTATTGGCCAAAAGGTCACGAAAATGAAAGACCGTAACATTTTCGTCGTGTCGGCTGTTATATGTATGAAGAGAGTAGAGACCTGGATGATGGTGTGATTTTCGGGGTATTTTTTATAGCATTTCCGTAAAAATTATTTGGCTGCAATAAAACCAAAAATATAAAATTTCGAGAGCTCATCGAATTCGTTGTAGAGTCATCAATGGCAAACAAGCTTACTAATTCGCACGAGGTAATATTATTTAGCAACTTTAACTAAATAATGAATATAATCAATGGTGTACGAGGTCAATTGATATAATTTAGTCATTTTAATAATTTTTACAGAGAAATGCGCAAGACAGTTAAACATTTTTTTATAAACTTATACTTGGAGTTCTTAATTAAAACTAGCAGTTAATGTTTCAATGAGGGCTTTAATGTATAAATGGTCTAATAAAATGAAATATTATCCTAGAAGGATATTTATGTTAAGATAATGCTAGAATAGGGTGGTTTCCTATTAATTTTTGATTGCCTAAATCGAAAGATTACCCCTGGGGTATCGATTACTCCTGGGGTACGCATTTCACGCTTTTAGATTTTTAAATAACGATATCTATTTTTCGTGATTAATTGAAAAGCGAAAAATTTCAAGCGCGCGAAAAGGTGACGGCTAAGTATGAATCCCGGTAAAATCCCGTGTGACGTCATTCTGGTTCCCGCTGTCGCCGTGTTAGGTGACCTTGGGGCGTGGCTTTGAGCGCTGATAAGATGCAGGCTGCTAGCAGGTAGCAGAGTACCCTGCTAGCAGATAGCGCTTGGCTTAAGTAAGGATTATTAATACCTTATCAAACGAAGGAAACTTTCCGACCTTAGGCAGTTTTAATAGGTGATTATTAAAAGATGTTTCCCTGAAGTCTGTGCCTCATGCATGCATTGGTAATCTCAGACGATGTAAAACTCCTATCTACTCGTACAGAAACTAGGTCCCTGTGACGCCACCTGGAGTGGCATCGCATGGGCCCCATTCTGGTTAAAATAAACTATTGCCATTCGCTTAAACTTGGATTTCTAAAACCAAATAGTTCGTATATTATGAATACAGTAATAATAATAATAATATGGGCTCATGAGAAAATAGAAATACAGCATACTACATTTCCATCTTTTAGATAAATAGAAGTAAAAAAGTAAATAAATATAATTACAGACAATAGCAATCAGTGTAGATGGCCAAAAGCATGAAAAAGCAATACAATATTTTCTAAAAAAAAAATAATCGCACTTATACTAAATACAAGAATTTAAGGCGACTATACATTGTGACAATTTAAGAAACCATAACATTAGGATAACACTGTGATTTAGCACAATTCTAAATTTAATTGACCATTTATTCACAGATGTATCAATAAAATTAACAATAACAATAATAATAGAATTTGGCTAAACATGAATATAAACAAAAGATAATCAAAGATATATTGAGGTTGAGGAGGCATTCTTCAGAAAACCATATGTGATATGTTTAAACCTATTGATATTTGTACTGCTTCTTATTTGGGCTGGAAGAGAGTTCCATATTCGTGAGGCGGTTACTATGAACGATTTGTTCATATGAGGCGTGCGATGTTTTGGAATGTGGAGGTCAAAGGTATGATTTCGGGTAGGTATATTATGTACTTCAGTTTTTCTTACGAATTTCTCGCACAGTAATGGCGGGTAACCGGTCGTTAAGACACTGAAGGCTAGAGTTATTATGTGAAGGGTGCGACGCTCTTTATACTTAAGCCAGTTAAGGAGGTTGTAAGAGTTACTAATATGGTCCCATTTTTTGAAGTCGTAAATAAATCTTACAGCTGAATTCATGGCCACTTGGAGTCTATTATTGTTTTCGTTGTCTAGATTAACGAATAAGGCTGCACAATAATCCAGGTGAGGGAAGACTAATGTTTATACTAAAGAAATCGTATGACGGGTGTAAGTATTTCTCTGGCTCTGAAAAGTTGCTGCAGTGATCCCAAAAATTTACCCCTCGCATAATGGGTTTGAGGATTCCAGCTAAGGGTTCGATCAAATATAACTCCGAGGTTTTTTATCGTTTCCTCATAAGGTAAATTGTGGCTACCGATTCTAATTTTTGGTAGATTTTCGTGGTCTAATTGGGAGAAGAAGTACTTGCTCCCGATAATTATTGCTTTTGTTTTCTTGTCATTAAGTAATGGTGGGTAACTAATCGCAATCAATGCCTTTCGTTTTCTTTGATGAAGAAAACTACCTTATTCCGCTCCTTTGGTCTTCATCATTTATAATTTAACTTCTACATTAAAATGTTTAATTCATACAGCGTGTATCCTTGTCAGTTCCTGTTCCTCGAATTTTGTTAATTTTACACAGTATTTTCTCATTAGCACTGCTCGTAGCATAAATGTTTACGATGTTCTACTCTATGTAACTTGAAAGTTTCGAGACGGTAACTTACGATTTAAACGAGTGGTTCGTCACGAAAAATGAGGAGATATCACCGCTCTAGGAATTGTGATGCGTTCTATTAGTTGCAATTTAAAATTTTTGTTGACACCTCCAATTGTGTCAGAGATAAACTGTACATGTTGCCATAGTTTCCGCGGGTCACCATGGCTTGTTTATGAAAGTAATTTGCTGTCCACATCATTGATGATTTTCACGCGACGATACATAGTATGAAGAAGGATGGATATCTTTGAGAATATTTCTGTGGAATCACTCTTCCAACGATCAAAAAAATTCGCCAACATGTCGGTAGCCGATGTTTTTCATATAAATTAGCGGAGAAGTACAAATGAAATGACCTTTGGATTTCTTAAATTCGGCATGAAAATTACGTTACCAAAGACCTGGAAATCATGTCCAAAGATTGTTTATCTAGATAATTTACTGATAGACATCGAGAAAATGGAAAAAAGTACACGTGAGAGATTACGGTAGAAGCCAATTTAACAGTGATTTAATCCAATATGTTTCCTTCAAGTAGGTGATAAGGGTAGTATAAAATTTTTATTTTTTATCAGTATCACAACAATATAGTAAGCCTTCGTTTTTTTCTGTAGCCTAACTCAGATCCTTGACCCTTGTCTTAAGTCCTCATCCTGAAATGATTGCGTCACCAGACGTTTCCTCTTCCCTCTGAAAAAAAAAAAATTTGCTCCCTGCCTTGACTGCGTGATGTCATATGCCTTCAGCCCTGGCCGAGGTGAGCTCTGCACTCGCATATCCAAATACACGATCGGATTGAATCATAACATCATTGGTTCTGTGATTGTGGAAATGTAATTTTTAATAAACCTTGTAAGCAATTCCGTTTTTCATTCTTCACTAGCTTGAAAGGTAATTAATATTTAAGGCTCCCACACACCTAAGCGGCCGCGGTGGCGGACTAGGCCGCGCGGCAGATACGCCCGCTACGCGGGCACCGCTGTGCACACACCTAAGCGGCCACGCCTACGGAAATGTTGCACTTAAACCTAGAGCGACAAACCGACGAACTCCGACCATTCTCGAGGTAGATCTTTATCCAGCAAGTCACTTGTACAATGGAAGTGAATAATAGTTCTGATATTGAAGAGGAAGCAATACTATAAGCCACGTTAATCGACGAAGAGCGAAGGCACAGGTAATTGCTTTTTGAAGATTACCAGCTTCGGTCATACTTAATGAGCAGTTTACAAAATTGCGATATCTATTGTAGAAAGAAGCGTCGGATATGGATTCATGAAATAAATCTTTCTCGAGAGGAGGAAGGAGAATTTCACTCCCTCTACAAGAAGCCAAGGGAGCATGATGAGCGATTGTATTTATATTTTCGAATGGATTTAGAATGCTTTGACCAGCTTCTGCATGCTGTGAGGCACGATATCACTAGGGACTTCACTACTGTTGGCGTCAAAATCATGTGCCGCTGTACTTTGCAAATTTATATCTGGACTTCTGTGCATGCCATAATTATGAATAATGTGTCACTTTAAAGAAAATTTTATTCTCAATTCTAATTTATTTTATATTTTATGAAAAATTAAAAATGTAGACACGCGAGTGCAATAAATGACTCACCATAAAATCAGCCGTTTTGTCAACTTCATGGACTTTGTAACTCAACTTAGGGAAAACTACTACGTCTACAACATTCATCTTCCACAATATGTTGCAAACATAATTATAGATTAATAAAGTGGCCTTTGCGAAGTTTTAGAACTTACATTTTGTTGTAAAATAACGAAAATTTTTAAACATTATTTAGTCGTACAGTTTACCCGGAAAGAAAAAAATAAAATTGATAGAAACACGTCTGACTTTATTTTCAATTTTTCTATGACCCGAAAATACATGATTTTTAGGTAGTATAGATTATGTATGGGCATTAAAAAATACGCCGGAGCGAACGAAAGCTGCGTTTCCACGTCTTGCTCGCTAAATTTTACTTTCTGGTAACCAGCACAGGCCTGGCGTGGCCCCGTTTGGCAAAATGACATTAATAGAAGTTATTGGCATTCACAAATATAAATATTGTTATAAATTATGGATCATAGAAAAATTTCAAATAAATTAAGAAGTGTTTCTATCAATTATATTTTTTCTTTCGGGGTAAACTGTAGGACTAGATAGTGTTTAAACATTTTCGTTATTTTGCAACAAAATATGCGTTATAATAATACGCAAAAGCCATTTCATTAATGTACATTAATGGTTGCAACTTTTTGTGGAAGATGAATATTGTTGACGTAGTAGTTTTCCCTAGGTTGAGTTACAAAGTTCATGAAGTTGAAAAAACGACTAATTTTATGGTGTGCGGAGTCATTTATTGCACTGGCGCGTCTACATTTTTAAATTTTTCATAAAACAAAAAATAAATAAGAATTAAAAATAAAATTTCCTGTAAATTACGTATTATATATAATTATGGCATGCACTGAAGTCCAGATATAAATTTGCAAAGTACAGCGGCACATCATTTTGACGCCAACAGTAAGTACCGAAGACCTATAGGACCAACAGAGCGTCTAGCAGTTGCACTAAGGTATGCTATCGAAAAAATAGAAGAATTAAAATATCAGTCTATTTATGTACTTTACTCGTTAGCTACGCTAAATAAAATAATGTTATTGAAATCGTGCACAAAATTATGACTTTTGAAAGCATTATTTTCTTCTGATGGATTATTCGTACATGCCGATACAGATATAATTAAAATACCATTATTTTGAGCGTAATAACAAGCAAACTTTTACTAGGTTAAAGGATTAGGCTAACATTTACTTTCTTCAAAAATACCTTTCAAAATTTCATAATTTTGTTTGATTGATGAAACTGGGGAATGGGTTCCTAAATGAATTACTGTAAACAAATACCAGAATATTAAACTTTATAGACTTTTATTAATTTAAATGGTTAATTGTTTAATGAACAATACATTTACGATTTGCAGTAACTTCCTAGACCTAATGCGCTTATATTTGCAGAATTAAGTTTAAATAAGAGGAAACCGAGATATGGATGCATTTTATGGCTCATTATTTTTAAACATTAGCCTCAATATAAACCTCTTCTGGTTTATGAATGTTTTCGTAAATAAAGGTACCTACATAGTAAATAAATACGTAGGTACTTCATGCTTCCAATGGTCTATACAACAGCGTTGTATTTTTACGGCTAATTGGTCTCTGATGTTTCAATCCTACATTTTTTCTATAGAAGCGTCTTCCAGCATATTTGAGCATTTGCTTCACACACATTGTTAATTTCAGGTAACTAAAATATTGAAATGGCTCAGGCTCGCGAGCGATTTTCAAAAGACAAAAAAAGACTTCAATTGGAAAGTAATGCATGCGTTCATTGATATTTTATAAACCGCAAATTGAATTATTTCAATTATGAATCACCATCGGAGAAGGTACCTGGACAACCAATTTTTAGCGCTACAATGGGTCGAAATATACTTAAAATTTTCCTCGGGTAATTGTCTTCTGATGATTACAAAAAAACTCAGAAGCAAAGGTTAAGTCACGCAAATGTTAACAGACACATATTTAGACCGTTTCGTGTTTGCGTAGCCCTATTTCGCCAAGGCAATCCATTGGAAAATTGAAACTTTGTAGGCGTGAGCAAACGCGGCCTGCGGCCAAACTCGACAGGTCGCGTTCGGCCGCCACCGCGGCGGCCAACCGCTGCACAGGCCGCGGCCGCGCCCGCTAGGCCGCTCTGGTGTGTGTAAACGCATTGAACGCTACATTGATAATTGGCCGCGTACCGCGGCCGCCACCGCGGCCGCTCAGGTGTGTGGGAGCCTTTAATGAAGCTCGTTGTAATAAGCGATGAGCAAACGAGAACAAAAATATTATGATGGAAGAACTAATAAAATTTTGTAATTTTTAACACTATAATCAAACTTACATCAATAATGACGGATATTCGTTGCAATTCAGACGCTCTTAGTTCGATTATAGCGTGGAAAGTTAAAAGAAAAATAATTTGTATGAACTCTCATCATCGTTGAAAAATTCCGCCAAAATTAACATGAAATTGTCGTTTAAATAGCTAAATAATAGGGTAACGGAATTATTGAAACTTTATTACTAGATTTCATGTCGCATTTCCCACGCAATGCGCAGGCAACAACTTTGCGACCGTCCTCCCAAGTTTCACGAACGTAATCCGCATATGGACGAGGGGAAGGGCAGCAGAGGACAAGTGGCGCCAGCCGGTGTGCACGGAGAGCATTCACACCACGCGCCATCTCCACGGTCATACTCGGGTGCCCCATTTTACCACCTAACCCCATTCACCCGTTTTATTCACGCTTCCCTCTTCGCACCCAATTTCCCCAAAACGCCAAAATCTCCCCCTCCCTTTCTCCCTGGGTGCTCGCCAAGGGGTAATACAAGACCACTCCCTCCATCTAGCGAAGGGCATTTCGTTCCTCTGCCGGACCACTTTCGGTGTCGTTCACCAAAACGAATGATATCAAAGATCCGTTCCTTTTCCAAATCTTCTATAAGTACGTAATTCAACAATGATGGATAAATAAATACATTCTTATACCCCTCTTCTGCACAAATTAAATACCCTCATCTACCCCAGAGTAAGGAGAAAGGACAAGCGAGTTTTTTTTTAAAGCATCCGCGTTTAAAGTAGGTCTAGATAATTCGTGTCTACTGATCAAGGATTAATTGAAATAGCTTAAACAAGGCTGATTGATTGACCTTAAATCATCTAAGAATCCGTTCTAAATATGCAGGCGCAGGATGTATCCTATTTAGATAATGTATATCCATGCTTAAAAAGTTTGAAAACTTGTAATATAACCAAAGACCTAGAAATTTTGCTCATAGCATATCACTTAACCTATGTTATTCAATGCGGTAACCCAGATGATAAATCAGTCTACATTGAGTTGGAAACTGTGGTAGAGCCAATTTATTTCGTAGTATATTTTGTACGAATTATACGTTATGGAATCATGAATGAAAACGTAATTACATACTTAATTCTCCGAAGACATTTTCACCAGTATTTTATTCTTTATAAGTTTAGATACTGGCTATTTCTTCAAAAATGGCTGTTTAACAATTATTCATGTGTGTCCTGATATTTCGATAGATGGATAATTTGTCAAACTAAGTAACCAAAATGTGAAATCCATGCGCCAGAAATATAATATATTTCAACGTGTATAGATACAGACGTAGCACAACCTCACATAGAACGGACGTATTTCTGTGGAGAGTGCGATATCATAATCGCAAATAAAATTTCTTGATTTAATAAATAAAGTTTTCAGTGAAAATTTATCGAATATAAGAGGAACTAAGCGGAGGTTGACGAAGTGGGCATAATGAAGACCTATGCGATAAAAAAATAAAACCCTTTTACGTTTCTGAACTTCGGGCTACCACCCGCTAATCTAGCATTTTTACGCCTGTATATTTTTATGATTTATTTTTAGTGGAATCATGGAATGGCTACATATTTCCACAATAGGGCAGTTTCCTTCATCAAAGAAAACGAAAGGCATTGATTGCGACTCGTTACCCACCATTCGTGTATTCATAATATACAAATTATTTGGTTTTAAAAAACCCAGTTTAGTAGAATGTTAATGGTGAATTTTAACCTCATTTGACAAATGCCAGATTGGCGCCCATGCGATGCCACTCCACGTGACGTCACAGAGACCTAGTTTCTATACGAGTAGATAGGAGTTTTACATCGTCTGAGATTACCAATGTATGCATGAGGCACAGAGCTCAGGGAAACGTCTTTTAATAATCACCTATTAAAACTGCCTATGGTCTGATAGTTTCCTGCGTTTGATAAGGTATTAATAATCCTTATTTAAGCCAAGCGATATCTTCTAGCAGGGTACTCTACTGCCTGCTAGCATCCTGCGTCGTATCAGTGCTCAAAGCCTCGGCCCAAGGTCACCTCACTTGCGGCAGCGGGAACCAGAACGACGTCACACGGTGTTTTCCCGGCATTCATACTCAGCCGTCGCGTTTTCGCGCGCTTGAAATTTTTCACTTTTCGTTTAATCGCGACAAATAGATATCGTCGTTTAAAAATCTAAAAGCGTGAAATACGTACTCCAGGAGTAATATTCTTTCGATTTGGGCAATAAAAAAATAATAGGAAACCTCTCTATGCCATGTTCCTCCAATGCCCAGCCCCTCCTGCCTCTACTTACTCAATGAGGCAGCACGTCAGGAGATTGAAAAAAGTATTCGAACATAGGAATTCGAGTATCCAGATGATAATAAAGATATTTAGTCAGGTTTCAGAGTACAAAAGTTTTATCATTCTGGTAATCCCCTGGTCTGGTATCTTCCCAATATGTAACTCATCCATATTAAACGTTTGCTTAATGATATTGAAATCATAACCGGATGACTACAAATCTCTCTGTTCCCTGGTTTTTCTTATTCGCCAAACCCCTGCTTCATAAATAGGTCTAGATAATTTCCATATTCCCTTGTTTTTCATAGGCTATAAGCAGTTTTTTCTTGAGACTTCACTAGTGGCTTAACTTCGCAGCCATGGAGTATTATAGTATATATAGAGCAGTATAGTTATATAGATCCTGATTTGGGTAATTTGTAGCGAAATAATATACTGCTCAGGAGCTTGTATAAGCCGCAGTAGCATATAAGCTCTGTTTAAATTCTATGCATAATTCCATTTTCTTGTCTATTACTACTAACTACTGTTCCCCCTAAATATTATTATCTAAAAATATCAATGATACTGCTTCATTCACTGCCTCTCTACCTTTTCCCATTTACTTTGTTTTATGTTTTATTTATACATTCTAATAATACATTCTCTGCTGTATCTTCAGGTCATCGCCATTTTCTGCAATGCATTTTTCTTTTAAATTTATGATCCAATGAAAATATGTATGCATTTTTAAATTCCTTATTTGAATAAATATCCCTGTACGTGTTCGGAAAATAGTTCGTAATTTGAGTATTATTTCCATGGGAACGAGGTCATCCCCATATCCTGATTCGTTACTTTTCCTTCGTCCAGCGGATTCGTTCTTCTGGAACTCTTCCCTTCGGAACGAATCCATCCGAAACGACTCATTTCCTCTGCCCCCTCCCCCCCCCCCCCCAGAGAGTATATTTCCCCCGTTCTCCGCGCAATGTTTTCCGGCTTTTCCTCTTCTCTCCCGCAGAGCACCGCAAAACGCCGCAGAGAAGACCGTTCCCGCCAACCGTTCGCGCCCCCTTCCTCGTCACTCCTCCCTCCGCCTGAGAGCCTAATACACCCCCTGCCACCCTCCCTCGCACTCAACACCCAAGGGCCTATCTCCGTTCACGCTCCGACCGTACCATAATATTCCCCCCCTCGCCGCAACTCTCTCTTTCTCACTTGCCGGCCCTTCTGAGGACCCGAACGTTACCACCACATCCCAAGCCGGCCCTTGCGAGGGGCCGTATGCCATAAGCAGTGGATTCGTGAGATGGGATGAAAAGGAGAAAGTTTTGAACACTCCGCTGAGTGTTAACGATACCGTTAATTCATCGAGAAATGTAATTATATAATACGATTTTATAGTAAATGTACTCATTCGCCACTCAAACAAAAAGGATTCACGAAAATGTAACTCCTGCATCCGGAAGTATTCAATCAAAAAAAGAAAAGGTCGGTGCAAAGAATAATGAGTAAAAGATTACTGTCATTTTGAATCAAAACTTTTTTAATTCGTATAAACCAGCTATAACGCAATTCAGTCTTCCAACTACTGCATATGAACTATATGAAACAAGAATTTTTTATGTAAGTACGATATAGGATATGATATCTTTACAAAGTATATGATAAAATGAGAATTATAATTACTATCAAATCATCATAAATGTACCTACTAGTTCCATGACAAAAATTTTTCGGTGTTAGAACGAAAACCACCAATAGATATATAGTAAGGATATTTTGTGTGGGTTTCTTCTTTAATTAGCTCTCATGAATATTTAAGCTAAAAAATACAGTATATTCTTCCAAATATATCGTATTTTTAACCATAAAATTCACCCTCTGTCAACAATTCCCCTCTCTCTCACTTGCCGGCATTTCTAAGGGCCACCTCCCAAGTTACCACCTCCAAAGCCGGCTCTAGCGGGAGCCATGTGCCATAGGCATTGGCTTAGTTGGATGACATGAACGGGAAAGTTAAAGCTGCTCCGCTCACCACTACGCGTCGCGAATACATGCAAATATTACTTTAAAATATTCTGCATTCATTTCTTGAGTATAATTGAACATATAATCAGTGGAGGAGGTCAAAATGTGTCGCCATAGAAGAATTATGACGGTAAAATGGATTCTAGAATAGGGTGGTTTCCTATTATTTTTTTATTGCCTGAATCGAAAGATTATTGCTCCTGCAGGACGTATTTCACGCTTTTAGACTTTTAAATGACGATACATATTTTTCGCGATTGAATGAAAAGTAAAAATGTTCAAGCGCGCGAAAACGCAACGGCTAAGCATGAATGCTGGGAAAACTCCGTGTGACGTCGTTCTGGTTCCCACTGCCGCAAGTGAGGTGACCTTTGGGCGAGGCTTTGAGCGCTGATACGACGCAAGATGCTAGCAGGTAGCAGAGCACCCTGCTATCAGGTAGCGCTTGGCTTAAATAAGGATTATTAATACCTTATCAAACGAAGGAAACTATCCTACCATAGGCAGTTTTTAGGAGATTATTAAAAGACGTTTCCCTGAGCTCTGTGCCTCATGCATGCATTGGTAATCTCAGACAATGTAAAACTCCTATCTATTCGTATAGAAACTAGATCCCTGTGACGTCACGTGGAGTGGGTACCAATTGCATGGGCGCCAATCTGGCTTTTTTCAAATGAGGAAAAATTGACCATTGCCATTCGTCTAAACAGGGATTTCTGAAACCAAATAATGTGTATATTATGAATACACTAATGATGGGTAACGAATCGCAATAAATGCCTTTCGTTTTCTTTGATGAAGGAAACTGCCCTATTGATCAAAGAAGTCCTAAGATGATTGTGAGAGAAGAAGAGCCTCACAAAAACTTATGAAGAGGAAACAATTTGATCGTCTTATAGTGAGGCATGGTGGCCAGATGAAAACAATCGTCGAGGGACAAGTGAATAGCAAGAACAGAAAAATTTCATTCATATTTCCAGAAAAATAGCACGGTAAGAAAATTATCGACATAGCGACGGGACATTTTTTAATGAGCTTACCATGGCAACTTTTCATCAGCTGTTGGTATCCTTTCAAATACTGTGCTTTCCGTCCATGATATTTTCCCTCCTCTCAAGAGTCCATCCCTCTAACCTGCTATTACTTCTATGAGCCAAACGTAACCATTTCCCAAACTCACCCTTCTTAGGGTAGTATGCTTTAATGAACTCGTGGAATGCTATAAGCTAGTCTAGTAACTTCAGCCACCACCACGTTATATACAATCCAAATACTTTCTTCGATGAAAGAGCAATTCAAAATATTCTGGATCTATAAATTCTCTAATTCTCGTACGTTCTTCAAACTCTGCCACATAAATATAATGTGTTCTAAAGTATAAAGTGGTTTAGTAGGCTTTTCCATATACAAGAAAAATGTTAAATAAAAATCTTCCTCGTATTAACTTTTCCATTGCCATTAACATTTCGCCTACTTTTTTAAATAAGCCTTGTACTGGCTTTTACCGCTGCATCAGATGCTGGGGTTAATTCATTGATAATTACATCTTACCCACTCTAAACTGACCTTTTCTCGAGAGCATTCCGTTTTTATTTCCTTTCACCGCCGCTGATGGAATCATTTTATCGACTACCATTTGACCTGAATTTGATAACTCTGCATTACATATTACCACAAAAAAAATTTCATTGAATAGACATTTTCTCATCCGGCATTCATTAGATAAAATCCCTATTTACGCTATTCCTCAGTTAAATAAGGCATTTTATTATTTGAGAACTTTGAACAAATTTTTATTCATGTTGAAATAAAATTAATATGCGAGAGCAGTTACGGCGTAAAATACTTCCAATATGTGCAATTAATCCTGCGATATACGGAACCTTCTCTCATGGATTGTCGTATTTTTCAATCATGTCCTTAGAAAGACGCTAAAGTTCACGATATTTGCCTTGTGAAAAAAACCTTGGATAGGTAGCCAAACCACGAACATCTGGCTATCTATAGACTCCTTTGCAAGTTTCCACGCCATCCAATGGGAATTATTTGCAATAGCTGTAACGAGGTAGAGTTCTAGAATAGAGGTCACCCCTCAATTCATGAAAACTTTACGGACGATAAGTATCTCACATGATGACATGGTATACATTACAATGCACTGAAATACTATGCGAAAAACATGAAGTGCTTGCAACAAAAGCATGGTATCTGGAGCTTCATAATCTCTAGCTTCTAATAGCGAGTTTATCCGTCCAAAAGTTTGAGGATGCGTAACTGATGTATTTCGAAGACGCAAAATGAAAAACTAGCTAAAATCCTACATTAATCACTGCGAGGGAAAAAAATTCCTAATCCTATGCATAGATGATGGAGTATCAAATACGATGCAATAAATACGTTTCAGGACGCGTGAGATTACATGATTGTACTAATGAAAGTTTCAAACACATGCAAACACGTTCATTAGCTTGGATAATCTCCCTTTATTATGATGGGCCATTAAGACATATGTAAAATGGCAAGAACAAATTAAAAGCGGTCTCAATATGCAGTGGGATCTGGTGGTAATTTGCTCAGGTAATCCCCTGTCCAATAACTTTATTTAATCCATTGAATTGATAATCCGCAAGTTGACAGATTCATTGAGACTATCCAATTGAATTAAATTGGTGAGCTTGGTCCAATATCTTTTCGGAATTTATTCGTAGATGATATATGCCTAATGGCAAAGTGCAGTTTTTTTTACGTTTTTATGCTTCAGAAATTAAACTCATACTTAAAGCCGATGAATACGACTTTGACATATATTCAGGAAGGTACAAAAATTGACTCTTCTCCATATAATTTTATACTTTCTGTAGGCTAGTATGCTGACATATTAAATTGCGAGCATATAAATGAAAGGAAATCACCGAAGCAAAATATTTTGTGTCCGAGATAGAAAGATTATTTCGTGTTTGAATTTAAAGTTCACTAATGATCCGGAAAACTTATAAAAAATGCGAATTTATAGGTTAGTAAAACCAAGTATTTTTCAACCAAATGTTTTAGTTATGCGGAAAAATCATTCCAAATCTTTCGCAAGTATCTGAGGAACATTATCAATGCACGTGAATAGCGAAGAAATAGGCCCTTCATCATCTAACATTTTGTAATTTGAAAACTGTAATAGTGGCATTAATAATTCATATACCTGTGCAAGATAAGGTATTGTCTGGTATTTCGAAGGAGGCCACCGACAGATTAGGTCATTTTCGCCATGAGGGAAGGGTAGGGAGGATATGCGGAAATTCTGTTATTAGTATTGTCCTTGAAATGTCCTCCACACAACATCCAAGCAGGGATCGGGCAGTCTCTGAAAATTCTCTGCCACCGTCGGGGTTTGAACTCGAGCCTACGGGTTGAAAAGCCAGCATACCAACCCGATCCCCGTGGAAGTATACATAAGGCAAATGCCATGTCTAGCTTAACGGGACTATGGATAATATCATGAAAGATAAAAAATAAGGAAGAAGTCCAAACTCCAGAATCTCAATCACATATTTTTCAGTATTCGCCTCCGCTTCAAATACTTAATACAATTAAATATTGATAAGTAAAGTAAAACATAAAATTAACTATTTTCTCAGAGGTAAGATTTTAACATTTGAAATGCTAGGATGTGTTGACAGGAGTTCACTTTATATATCCTGATAATTTTGAGTTTTTAACTAATGATGTTTTCTTTATCTCCATTAGGATTTTCGAGTGTTTGCTGACAGTTTGTGTGATTAAGAAATCAAACTTTGCCAACGTTTGGGAATTTAAGGAATTCCATCTTCAGCGCTATATGGGAAGAATCTTGAGAGGATAAAACACCTACATCTCTTTATTGCGTAATTGCATATTTAAAAAATTGATGTCATTTTAAGAGGGATAAATACCTATAAATATTTTAATGATAACTTATAACCATATAATTAGTTGATTTGTTGCATTTATCATTATTTTTCACGAGGGTGAGACTGGTCATGATAGAGTGATCGCCCTATTAAATGCTACGTTGATCCTAGGCTAAGTGTGATGGAATCGGCGAAAAACGTTCTGACCGGGGAGTAAAAATCGATCCCTTTTCTCCCCCTATTGCACCAAGGATCGCAACAAGTAAAACAGGTCTCTCTCCCTTGAGCTGAAGCGCACATTTTCGATTTCGGTTTGTCTTGAGGGAGGGAGAACTAGCGATCTGTTGGGTAGATCTGGGGTGGAAATAATAAAAAGAAACAGAAAAGAAAAAGACGAGACAGGCGTGAGTATGGGAGGACGGGGGGGGGGGGGGGCATGTGGAGGGGTGCACATACATACGAAGGTGAGACGAATAACAGTGCACCCGGGGTCATAAGTTGATTTAAGGCGAGCGTGCCAAAAAACTGAGGCGCAAGCGGAATAATGCAATAAGTTGTGAAAGCTTTCCCATCCTTAAAGGTCAAATATTTATTCAGTCATGCGAGGATTGGAGAGGAGTCTTCGCAGAGCTATATGCTCCCCGGAAAGAAGTGAATTTTAGCCCGGGTAAGGGTTGTTAAAGGCGTGGCATGGGTACGCGAAGGAAAGGAGAAAAAAAGGGAAGAGCTATCTTTAGGTACACACACTCACATACATATATATGTGTGTGTGTGTGAGCTGGGAGAGGTGGTAGCCATGGAAGCAAGCATCCGTTAAGACGAAAGATGTGTGTAGGGTGGGGAAAAGGAATAGGTAGACACGAGAGTGCTTGACGCATTATCAATAAGAAGAGCAGTGTGGGAGAGATGGCAAACGCAGCTTTTCTCGGAGCAGGAGATGGCTTAGTGCTTAGACGGGCGGTGTTGAGTGAATGCATTCTTTGTCGCCTGTGCATGCAGGCTGGGAATGTTCCCGCAAATCTCTTTACGCTCCGCTTTTCTTTCGTCTTTTGTTTTGACAGAGACGCGTCGATATGTGCCCGGGGAGCGTGCAATTCGATTCCGTCGGTCTGAGAGTGGGCAAAAACAAGTGACTACTCTAGGAAATCACTTAGTGCTACTCTTCCGTGGATTAAAACGAGAGAAATTTAACTTAAAATAAACGTTCATTTGATAACGCAGTATATGTCATCATAACCGAAAATAGTTGAGCGAATCTTGCAAAATGCGATCAACAAAGGTAAACAAGATATAATAAATTTTAATCGTTACTATCATAATCACATTGAGCGTGGAAATAGAAAATGTCTTACACTTGGAAATTTAATTTTGATGAAAATATCACTTGAGTCGGGTCAACTTTAAAAACACGCCTTTAATACAGATAATAATTCAACTCAATCCATAAGCAACATTCGTTTTTTCAACGTAAATTCTGCATGGGAAAAATCATTTTAAAGTACGCTGAGCACGTAATGGATAAATTGTTTCATTGGAGATCTTTCAAACAAAAAACACTTTTTGGTGTAAGCAATGGCTATAGTTATGGAAAAAATTCCATACATGGATCTTCTCTTCCATTGCGCATGAAAAATTCCTTTGCAATGGATAATTACCAAATACCTACCATCCTGCTGATCCTTCGGTTTCTATTTTTCGGAGCATGGTAACTTAGGCAAGTGTGTGCATTTTTATTCGCAAATATGAACTCAATATGTATTCCGTTTAGTTTCATTAATTGCTATTAATAAAAAACTTTTTGTGTTGAATCTTAAATTCTCTACAAAACACTTTAGTTTAGGTAGAAGCAAATAAATATCCAAAGCAAAGATATATTTGCCAATGAAAATACAAATTTAATGCCCATTAATATCAATCATATTCTAATGTATCAAATTTTTAGGTACTATTGTCGATCTTCAATTGAGAACGGTCTACACAGCGTTAATCTAACATAAATGCACATAAAAATAAAATGTCAACGAAATAATCATATGATGCAACTTTTATTGATCGTTAAAAGCGGGAGATTTAATTCGACATGGCGTAAAAGCAATTAAAAGCTAATTTATTCACAAAGTCAATATTCTCTGGATTAGATGGATTAACTTCTGCAAATAATTCAAAACGTATCCATTGGAGCTTATATCGAATGTTTTCCTCACGTTCAGCTGTAATTAAAATGATAAGACACAGTATCCCATTTAAAAGATTACTCGACTATAAAATCTAGCCAACAGCCAACAACTTTCCGTGGGTAGCCAAAGTTTTAATTGCAAAATTGTTTCAAGTAAATTGAATAGCAATTTTTTCATTCCATCAACATCAGAAAAACAAGACAGACATTGCTAATCAATGAAAATAGGAGTTATTGGACACGGCCTACGATTTTTCGACGTTTTTCGTTTCGAACTAAATCTAAAACGAAAGGCTGATTGATTATCATTATTTAAAAATGATATGGAATTTCTACGTAGCCACCCCCGAGACTACGGAATACAATCCCTCACGTTTTTCCAATGTATTTTCTCACTGTCCTAGCACATTGAAATGACCGCTTTAGAGGTGCCGCAAAGTGGTCCGAAATAGAAAAAAGCCGGACAAAAGTCCAAAATGGTTTTCTATAGATAGAGAATTAAAAAGTAGCGAAAATACTCATAAATCATTGGTTGCCATATATGTATTTGTATGTCATGTAATATAAACTTGAACCGTTGCTGAGATACAGTAACTCAAACATGACCAATTTTTCAAAAACGCACGCGATCTCGTTTTTCTCCGAAAATCTTTGATCTTAAGCAGTCGGTGTTGCGGTGGTATGATTTTTATGGAATAAAAAACACAATATTTCTTTGGTCAGATACCTTTGATGTATTGTCCATGATTTCTGAAGATTTTGCTTATGCATGGTTTCACAACACAAAATGGCGTACCTATTTTCGCGTGGAATTTGAAATAAAGTAGACATTATCTTTCGTTTACGAAATATGTAACTCGGGAAATTTACATAACTAGAGATGACATAGAGGTTTCTCAATTGCTTCGTCTCTGACGAAATCCGAATTTGAACACATATTTTGGAAATACAGAATAACCCACCAGGCTTAACAGAAACTAAGCCCTTAATTTATGCACATTTGAAGCCATAAGCTTCCACGAAGACAGTACTTTTAGGTCAAAAGTGCCTGGCAAAATCTCAAAAGTTTTCGATTCATCTGGCGTAAATATCTTGAGGTGAATCGGTGACCCTTCCATTAATATCCTTTAAAAAATACAGAAATGTAATTAAAAACAGGAACCACCATTTTGTATCTTATCGATTACAAATACAACGGCTGAGTTTTGAAGTTTGATAAGGCTGCGTTTCATTGCTATAAAAATGTAACTTTTGTTTTAATATGACGAATTAAAAAAATCTATGCTGGAATATATCTTTACGATCTTTTTTCAAATTTGAAGTCGTGTATTTCATTAAAATAAAGCAACCTATGAAAAGCGGTATGGTGTAATCGAAGTATTTAGGGCCAATTACATTTTCTGGAACAGAGCCTACTCCTGCCCGTGGCAGAAAGTAGGAGATGTCAGATGAGGCATTTGGGATTCCTGGCTCATTTCGAATGACGATATGTCAACTTCAGTTTAAAACAAATCTAAAGTAAGGTTTTACAGATTAATGTAAGTGGTACCACAAAATGTACCAGCAAGATTTTGAACTTAAGCACGGAATATGGAGGAGAAGACTAGGAGCGAAACATGAGGATGAAGAATGGGAAAGGCAGTGTGGAGGAAAACCCGGCGTTTGCATTAGCCTGCCGTTAAAAAAGGCACTAAGTGGACCACAGTTTAACGTCCCATCCGACGGACGGAGTTCTTTACTTGATGTGCCCTCCACAAGGTACTCATTCGGATGATGTGTTTATATATAACTTATGATTTATGTACAGTAAATTGTTTTTGGAGAACATAAGTCCTGGAGCAAAAACATCTTTATAATATCTAAAAAAAAATGGAGCGGGCAGTCTCTGAAAAATATCCTGTATGTGTGTTTATATGTAATCTATGAATTATGTACAGTAAATTATTTGTAGAGAGCGTAAGTCGTAGAGCAAAAACATTTTTATAATATCAAAAAAAATTTGAGCAGATAGTCTCTGAAAAATATCCACCACCGCCGGGGTTTAAACCCGGAGCCAAAGGGTGGGAAGATAGCTCTGCAGCCACCGCACCATTTTTCCTATCGCTATGATCCAGAGGGTCCGAGAGAAAAGTGAGTATTCTGTATTAGCCAATTCAACCCCCTACCCTTTATCCTTTCCACTACTGACTCCCACCACCGTCGCCTTGTCCGGCTGCCACCCGATCCCAGAAACGGGGCGTAATTGGGGCGATTTGATTGGCAGCGGTTAATTCTGGACACGTATTGATTCGACGGCCGCCGTGATAAATTCATCTTGACGTTTCAATCGGAAGTTGCAATTTATGCAAAATCGTGACTTGCTAAAAAAAAATAAAATGACGGGTGGAAAAATTCGGCTCCGCTGCGGTGCGCTATAAAATGAGTTCACGCCTGCCCAGGCTGATGTGCAATGCGCAAAATCATTGACGGCTGGGATTGAATCAAAAGCGCTGCCGATAAATTAATCGATTTCACCATCGTCGAGCGTTATGCCTCAACAGCCGGCCATTAGGAATTAAGTCTAGAGGCACTACAGAGCCATGAGCGAGTGATTTCTGGGATTAGTGCCGCAGAGAGGATTTAATTTAGTTAATTCCAGCATGGAACGCACTTTCCCGCAACATAAAAAATTTCGATCAGCCAAGCTATATCTAACTAATGCCTAATATTCACGTAATATTACAGAGCATGATGTTTTCCATCCACTTAATTCCTTCTGCATTGGGTAAATATTCCAGTATTTTTTCACAATTCGAAAAATACAAAATCGTTCTAAAGTTACTGACACTAAATTATCTCGCTGTATTAACTAACCTGATGCTTTTTATCGGGTTTATTCATATTTCATTGAAGTAATCTAATATCAAAGGATGATTTTTCACGATACGCAAAATATTCAAAGCGTTAAAGGTACTAATATTGTCATAGCCTTAAATTTTTTGATGTAATACATATTTTATATAATTAGCCCATTTTATTTTACGATCATGGCCCTTATTTTCATGATGCGCAGTTTTTTCATTTGTTACATTTTTCCTCGCCAACAAATAAGGTTGACGTAATGCAAGTGCGCCTGATATTTTCCAATGGGCTATTTCAAACTTAGGTAAACTATACTATCTAAGTAGGCACTCTCATGCTCATTAAAAAGAGTTCGTCAGCTTCTTTAAAGCTTATCATTTCCAGTTACTTTGTACAATGAGCGCGTCTGATTATTATGACAGAGTCCATCCCTCTATACTATTGCAATACTTCAAGTAAACAGCAACTTTTTTCAAAATAAACAGCATTGGAACTCCTAAGATAAATCTACCTCAAACCTAATTTTCTCGTTGCCTTAACGTGCCCAATGCTTTCCAAAATTTCATTCGAAGTCAATTAGTTTGACTCTACCTACTATCAAAAACTCTCATCTGAAATATAAAATAATTTGACCAGTTACGATATAATAAAATAGGTACTTATTGTCTCTGATTGTCTAATGTCACTGCAAAAGTTTTATTTTTTCTTAAGTTTAAAATTCTGTCACCAATTTTGTAACTAATTAATACCCTTCGTTTGTCTTGACAATAAGGTGGCTGAACTTTCTTGTGTTAGAAATAATTTTCTTTATTTTAGCATTGGATTACTTAAGAATAGAATCAAACGAAATTAAACAAACGATATAAATACAAATGCAACAATAAATTTCAAATCATTCCTCCTGTGTTGACATTATGGATAATAAAGCGAGGGAAATTTTATCACGGCATATCAACTGATTGCCAATTAGAGTAAATTTTTTGATACCTGCATAAATGTTGTCTGTAAAATTATCTAATTACTGATACTCTCGCTGTTTTTATCAGCGTATTGCAATATTCTTTAAATATCCGTTTTCCTACCTTTTTAATTATTTGAAAATCGTCAGAGATTTGAATGCTCATTTTAAAAAAATAGAAAAGAAAGGTAAGAGACTGTGACATGCATCCTAAATATCGAAGGAGATCTTCCATAATTAATTGAACTAGTCGCATGGCTGAATATGTACGGTGCAGGGACGAGTAAAACATTGAGACCGTAAAAAAAGGGTGAAGGTTTTGTGTATTGATTGTACGAAAGGATTTTATGCATACATGAGAGGGACATTTAAAGGAACATGCCCAAGTATATTTTCTGGATATTCCAGAAAACACTGAAAATTTTCCTAAAAGTGATTGCTGACTACTCTAAAGAAACCTTTTCGAAGCCAGCTCAGCCATAGTGGTGACTGGATTTTGCATTCTTTTGTCTAAGTACGCCTAGGCTTGGAACACGAAAGATGGGTCTCTCCGCGGTGGTAACCCACATCTCACGTCAATGCTCGAATACAAAATTATATCCGTTCGCTTGAAGCTTTCAACGGAAGGAGAGGGATGTCTGGAAAAAGACGCAGGCGATTCCTAATGCGTTTGGTGCGAGGAAACGAGGTGCATGGATGAAAGAATGCACTTTGACTGGAGCTTTCAACGCTCATGTCAGAAATGCCGCATCGCCAAGGTGCACCTTAGTTACCCAAGCATTGGTATTTGTTCGCAATTCAGCACAGTCACGGAAAAAATGTATGTGGTCCCAGTTAGTTGAACTCCCACAGTCATATTCAAATAGAAGTATGATACTATAGGTTATATTTCTTCATGTTACCAAAAATAAAAGGAATTAAAATAATATGAGACGAAGCATTACACTTTGACCTCACGGATTTCAGATATGAATGAAGAAAACCACCACAAATGACTTATAGAGAAAAAGGGTTCATAACAAAAGAGGAACATGCTCAATATAAGTTAAGAATTCGAGGGAATTTCTCTCTGATAAACCCTTATCCTTAGAAATACTTGAAGAAAGAAACCACTCATTCATTTAGTATTGTATTACGGAAATGCTTTGATAAAGTTCAGTTTCTCAAGGGAAAAGGAGAGATTTTGGGTCATCAATAACTTCTTAACCCTTCCAAAGCGTATGATTTCCATCTTTCATCCATATTATCCTTACGTTTTCATACAGCCAATTTTGGTTTTGGCTTTTATTCGTACTTTATAACGTCATAAATGAACCCTCTTTACATTGATAACTGCTTATTCTTACCTTTCACCGAGATTTCTTTATTCATTCCATATCTGCATCGACTTATCGTTGTTAAATTTGTAAAAGAAATTCCTTGTTTCTACATCGAATATCCTTTATTTCAATTCAATTGGAACAAATTATTCCTAAAAATGTTGATGATCTGTAATCAGAGGTGATGTGATGGGGTTGTGCCTTGATCATGCGCATGAAATTCTGGCCACCAGGAAAGCCTAGCTTACACTCTGTAATTTGAAAATATTATATCTAAATACCTGATTTGCCCAGGATTTAACTCCATTACACATAAAGCAAGAAAACGGGAAATTATAATAAAGTATAAAACAGAAGTTAAAAGAGAGGTTGTTGAGGAACACTGACTGGTATAAAAAAGGAGGAAATAGTCACTGCATATATAATTTTATATCTATATAGCTATGGCATCAAAAATTTATTGTTTCAGCTTACGGTATGTATTTTTAATGGAGATACAGGGATGCCGAGCGAAAGAAAATAGTATTTTTAAAAAATATTTATCTAGTAAAACGCATTTATGAGCTGCCTCTCATTACTATTTTTTTAGTAGTAAGTTGGATGCGTCGATAGTTTGTAATAACACTTTGGGCCAGTTCTGAGTATTTGATTAAAGTTAGTTAATTTTTTCAACATTAAAAAACAACTATAATATCGAAGAAGGAAGTACACGTTAAGAATTTTACGCGAAGTTTCATTTTTTTAATTCATAAAACATGACGATTTTGTTGTGAAATAGAAGGAATTTTATGATAGGCACTTTTTTTTGGCAAAAACGGATACAAAGAAATTTCCATCAAACTCTTGAGACCTCAAGGCTCAAAAGACTGCTGACTTGAGGTGGAATGACCCTCATACCAATCCATGAATTGGATTTGAGTGAGGAAAATGTATTAGTACATCTCTGTACAGAATGTACCCTCTTTAATAGATTATATTTAACATCATTAATATTTCCGAGCGAACCGGAACGGATAGACGAAACAACTTCAATTAATATTCGAATGAGAATGAGAAAAGCTCTTTTTGCTAGATGGACATAGGCGCAAGTACCCTAAGTATGTTATATAATGAAAACGCTCTTGCATAGCAAGCCTTGCAAACTTTGAGATTGTCCTAGTCATATAATCTCACCCCTAATATTCAAGTTTGAAACTCCTTTACACAATTTCGGCATATATCTTTACGAAAAGCGTTCATTTCCTTCGACGGCGGAGCCCATCATGATTTCGTTTGAGTACCCATTTAAATCCTTGAGAAACGCCGCCAGTTCTACACTTATACATACCTACACCTTTTTCCCCCTTTTTTCAAAGCTCTAAAACAATCTTCAAGACCCCTTTTCCAACAGGATCAATGCCTCAAAGCTTTGCAGTTTAACATTTTTTTCCCCTTCGCGGCACAACGAAAAATATAAAAATTGGCGCACGACCGCCTCATATTGAGGATCCTAATTAAATTTTCAAGAGACCCTCCACTTTTACGCTAAGAAGCGGGGGATACCCTTTTCCACCCCTTCCTCCATCTTTGAGGGAAGGGTGAAAGGGGTTCAATCCAGAGCCATTCACGTCTTCAACTCCTATATTCCAGGTCCCTTTTTATTTCCATCCCATACTCCCAGCCGTTAACCCACGCTTGGTCAAGATGAGAACAATGCCCACTCTTTTGAGGACTTCCGATAACCTTTTTTCTTTTCTCCCTCCGAGAATCAACTCTCGCTCGCCACATATACTGCGTATTTCATTTCTTCTTACGGATATCCCTAGGGACCACACTCCCCCTATCGTCATATCGAGTAGAGTATCGAATTAGTGAGACCCACCGATTGGATACGTTTATTTTTTCATCTCCATTCCTCTGTTTTACCGTCATTATAATTTCAGAAAAGGGGTTATGGCATATTCTACTAAACGCTAAAACTACTATTCTACTAAGTCGCTACGGACAAACGAAATTCGCCCTCTTTTCCGTTTTCATATTCCTCCTCGCCCCTTACGAAACAACTCTCTGCTTCACATTCCGCGATTCCGTCTCTCCATCTCTCAACGCTCTCTGTTCTACCGAATCCCCTCCTATTTTAACTCCATAGCTTCTAAAATCCCTTCCTTGGACCTATTTTCCTCTGGCACTAGTTACAAAGCCACCTTAAAATGCCATCCGAATAATTCACCATTGTTAATAAAAAAACGTTATTGTACTTTTCCACACGATTTAATTAATACGACCGGTTTCGTCGCAAAGGTCATCTGGTGCAGAAACCGTTATAATAACAGTTATTTTGTTCTTGTTTTTTTTTTAACAAGAACAAAATAACTGTTATTATAACGGTTTCTGTACCTGATGATGTCGCCTTTGCGACGAAACCGGTCGTATTAATTACATCGTGTGGAAAAGGACAATAACGTTTTATTATTAAGAATGGATTTTCACAAAGTAAAGCCAGAAACAATCGAGTTTATTGAATTCACCATTGTCTAATCAATAGTGCCCCTTCTTATGTTTAATAATTTTGTTTCGTTAGTTTTTATTTATTGTGCCATTGCTTGTTATCTTTTAGGTATTATTTATATAAGGAACAGCCAATGTAAAAGCCTTTGTGCCGTTTTTGGTGATGAAATAAATAAATAAACGCACCAATCCACTGAGATAATCACTGAACAGTGGCTAAGGTGGGCGCATATCGATGGCCAAGTTCTGACAACACGCATCTCAAAATTTGGCCGGTCTGAGTCTCTGAGAATACTGTTAATAAAAAATAAAATTCAAGCAAAAATCAACTCTTTTTTTGCAAGTGTATGCTTCTTTTGAAGTTTTATTTATTTTTGGTTTTTAATTTTAATTAAAATTACATACAATTAAAAAAATAAATCGTTTCTTTGCCCTCCTGAAAAGTTCCTGTTTTTGAGATACGTCTTGTTTGAACTTAGCCTCGATATCTCCCTCACGAGCGGAATTTTTTTTGTGAAAAATCACTCACGTAAAACTTATACCATCACCTTTAAATTTACAGGCTAAGCGGAATAGACACTGGGCAATATTTGGTTGTTTTTTCAGAGAGTGCAGAGTAGAATGTGTTAAAAATTTGGTTTTATAAAAAAACTTTACATCTGCAAAAATAATTGAACGGTGAAATTACCAAATTTGAGATGTAGACAAATGTTATAAGCAGTTTACTAGACATATAACGAAAATTTCTATACTATTGCATTAGGCTTATGTAAATTTTCCATCACCAAAATGACCTATGAAGGAGGAGGTAAAAGTCAATTATCTCTTTGGGATGAAAACCCTGAAAAATACGGTACAGTAATTACTTCTGTAATAGCTCGAATAATACCATACGTTCAACAAAATTACTCAATTGCTACAAAAATAAATCGGTATACGTTCTCTATAAAAACTCAAATAGATACTCTATACTCGGAATGGGTACACTCAGGGCTAAAAAATACAATAAATCCAAGTTTACTAATGAGCATATCCAATTCGGAAATAACAGGCAGGGGCGAGGTGGATACCCAATGGGCCCCCAAGGCCACGTGGTACGACGTGCCTAAAATACTAATTCCTTCCTTAAAGGTGAAATATCATCATAGAATAAAATAAAATTGTTTTTTTCTATTCCACACGTTATTAAATAGCACGACCCGGGTTTCAGCATCCATTGCTAGCATCAGGTGATAGCATTAGATGCTGAAACCCGAGTCGTGCTATTTAAAATAAAGTGTGGAATAGAACAAAGCAATTTTATTTTATTCTATGATGAAGAAATTCCACAAAATAACGCCTGAGACGGTGTCTTATAGTGAAATATCATATTCACTTGAGCGTTTTTTTTCATTGATTCAAACATAATATTTCAATTCACAGTTGAGAAATACAGTGTTCTATAGTCTTCTAATGCCCAAGTAAATATATCCATAATTTCATTCTTTTCCCTCAAGAGCCGGCAGTCTTTCAACACGTAAGATTTTCTAAAAATGTTCTTGAGACAAAGAGCTAAGCGATTTGGAAGTTTGTATCTTGAATTTAGGTAAAAATTGCTCAAAATTACTCAGGTGGCTGGGACGGTAGGCACAAAGGTATTATACAGGCCTCGGACATTCGTAGAACTTGGAGCCCCAGCGGAGATTCCAGTCCGCCGGCCCTGGCCATTCCCCTCTTGATTGTAGGTATTAAATTTCTCATGATTCCTATGGAAAAATGCTGAATCCATTGGAACCAATTATCAGTCCCTAAAGTCGCCCAATCAAATTAGCTCTTTGGAATGTTTGCATTAATATCGCCAATTCATGTCAACGTTTACATTTATTTATGCAGAAAAACGAAGCCTCTCTTGATAAAATAACGGCAAACCTGATCGAAACCTGTGAATGGTAAAGTATCTTGCAATTCAGGCTTACAGAGACTCAACAGCAAAATTACGTATATAAAGGCTACATGGCTTCCTCCTCAGAACAGTAGCTTCAGCTTCTTCCCCCGTTTGGGTCACTAAAATCTCCGTTTTCTCCTTCAGGAATATGTGTCTTGAGAAATTCTGGTAATCCAATGTTCTCATTCAAGGAAACAAACAGTCATAATATCGAAAAAAATGTAATCGGGCTCAGGTATAATTAGACTCTCGAATTCTTAATTATTTACGACTAAAAATTACCTTTTGAATATAAATCAGGTGGATTACAATAAATTGTCAATATTTTTTTCAAACGGGGAGTACTTACATGAAAACTAGCATTTTAGTTATTATTTATTGTCATATCATAAAATAATAATGAATATTTTTAATTCGGGCACGGTAGGCATGAATAAGATCTACCAAAAATTTACTCTTGCGGATGAGGCAAATTTAGCTGGAACTGCATTTCGATAAGCGCGCGTAATATAGAAACGTTTTAATTTAATTAATAAAATTTAAGGGTTACTCAATTGTCATGATCACTTAAATATGACGATCACTCGCACGAGTTTTTTGGATTACATGTGAAAATTTAATAAAAAAAAACTCAACGATTAAAAGTAAAAAATAAAATACTGTGATCGTTAACAGTCGGTACTTAATTTGATTATTTTTAGCTCGTTACATACGTTACGCGTCACTGGAAAAAAACGAAATATCCAGCGCTGTACATTTATGAATTCATACGCAATTGCGCTTGCTGTTCAAAAATTTCCGTCGAAGAAAATTTATTTGCCTTAACCGGGACACAAATCTGGAATAACAAAATTTTCCTCTGAATATAGATGTAATTATTCGTCATAAACATTATCAAACGCGTACTAAACACATGAAATAACTTGCCTGGCGGTAATATCGGTCTTTTCAACGCCTAATTCAAGTATAGGTTTCTGGGGTGAAGAGCAATTTTATTTTTGTGCCAATCATTTTTGAATTTCTTACATCAGATGACTTCGAACGCAGGTTCAGGGCTCAATGAACAAACCAGAAGCTCGCATTACTGTCTCTTAAAATTGGGAAAAAAAAGGTTGATCGGACTCACTAAATTCCTTGCTTATGAGGACGGTTGGTCTGTTAAACACTTCATTCCCCCGAATTGAAAATTTCTGGGGTTAAATGTCATCTTATTATATCACCCGTCTTATTTGAATTTTTCATATCACTTGCATGCAAACGAAGTCACAGGGCTTAGTGAACGCAGCACTAGCTTGCATTAGCTTTTGATAAAATTGCAAAAAAATATTGATTCACGAATACTGAGCGTTAGAGTTGCTCACACGCACGGTTGGTCTGTTTAACGCCTCGTTCCCTCGAATTCAAAATTAAAATTGCGCAGCATAAGTTTCAGTGAAGACGATGCGGTCCGTCAACCCTCTCACGTCTCCTCCACTTATATCGTCGTCGTAGACAGTAAATTCAAGGAGAAAAAGAGTTTTCTTTTAGCGCGCCCGATAATGAAAAAGTCATAAAAAGAGATGGAAGAGGAGTGAGCCAGTGAGGGCAGTAAAAATAAAGATTACGAGCACGCCCAGTTGAAATGAGACGTGGAACGGCAGGGAAAGAAAAAGATGACGATCGGTGGCCGCTTTCGCGAAATCAAAATCGCTCCACCGCCTCTTCCCTCATCCGAGGAAGACACAAGACCTTCCTCTTCCCCCCCCCCCCCAACCCCCCACCAACATTATTCCTCTCCTAAACTATGCTTCCCTTCAACCGGAATAATATTTTTATTCCTTCTACGTCCGTCCGCCATATCGACCCATCTTATTTTTGATAAAATAGCATACCACAAGGGTGGTTAAATTAGATAATTTATTAGAAAACCTTCCATCGATACATGATCAGATGTGTATTATTAGGTAACACAGTACTCATTTGTTAAATTGATGTAAAATTCCCTGTGTGTATAAGATAGTTGACTTTCGTGACTCCTCCTATAAATTTAGGAAATTAGTTAATTTGATGTAAAAAAAATAAGTGGTTACGGAAATTTCATCATTTTCACGCGCTTATCCGTGTATTATTTTCCATCCAATTATAATTGATAATTGAACGACAGAATCAATTAAATTTACAAAATTATCCAAATTAATCTATGTTTTCCAAGAAGAAGCAATGGATCATGTCATGAGATATTGTTGTTGTATATACGGTTTTTTATGCCATGACTGTAGATTTATGATCATGTGTATGAAAACTACAATGATATATTTATTCTAAGTCGACCATATCGTTCATTCATGTAATATTGAACGAACAAAATAGCTTTGTTTTTTACACCACTGAATTCAAGGCAAGTAACTCAACATCATTCACTTTTCTGTCACCAAATTTCACCAAAAAGTTTTGAATGCCGTATCAACAGATTGGAGTTGCGAATATGATACACTTCGAAGAAAATGAGTATCTGAGTTCCTAAACCTATTCCTGGACTTCCTGGGAAAGGTCAACCTTTTTTCTGGAACAATGAGATCTTAGTCGGCTGACATCTGTTTTTCATACCAATTAACACAATTTTTTTCAATTAAAATGATTCATTGCGACAATGTGAACAAAGAGCTTAACGAAAATCTCCCTACGGTTCCTGCATCTGAAAAAAAGACACTACACCCTACATATTCGTCTTTATTCTCTCCTGAAATATTTTTCCTTTTACCGGAATAATTCTTTTAATTTATTTTACTTTATTTCGGTTGCTCAGTTCACCACACTACTCAAGACAACGCATGCCGATGGTTTGATACTACGGGCTATCAATTCCATACATCAAAATTGGTAATACTAGGATATATTAGAATATAAGTACTCAGATGCGCATAAAATAACAATACTATAGCCTAATTTCATAATTTATGATATTCTATGAAATAATTAAATAATGCGATCTACAGAAAATACAAAATTACCATAATAGTAAAGATGAATATGTTAACGCAAGCTATATTTAATTTTATTCATCTTAGCACCTTGGTTATCAATAAGAAAAAATAATAATACATAGACACAGGGTTAACAAATATCTATAATCATGCAAATTTACGAGGTTCAATTTAAAGATGCGCAAAATAAGCTTTGCAACACTCTATCAGGCACCACGTCAGCGAGACATCAATAACGAGCTTTATTGGTGCTGGAAAAGGTCTGAAATATTGGTCTCGAAGGAGACGTACTATGTATTTGCATGTTAATGCCACTGCCAGGATAGGGGGCGTGAAGGATATAAAGAAAAATGAAAAGAAAAGAACATGAGAGATGGGAGAAGAAGGGAGGTTGATGGGGGAAACGAACCGAGAATGAAATGTTAGGCTCAGCGGAATAGAGCGATTTCACAACTGAGTGATGGCCAATGTGAAAAATGAAATAATGCAGCGCGCAAAATCCACGGCGCCGTGACGCATTCATTTGTTCTCTATAGACACAATGAGGGAGCGAGTATCGTTCATGGAAGGCGTGTATTCTGCACGCCTTCCTAAGTTGCCATTCTTTTCCTGAGTCGGCGTAACGACCCGATATGTGGACGTACGAAGTCAAGGTTTCTACCCTCCATGCAATAGTAGGTGTGCCACGAATGTATCTATGATGCCAGACCACCAACATAAGAAAGCAGTCAATCGAATGATCGTCACAAATTTCACTGATCATGGCATAGCTTTATATAAATATTTTTGTCTAAAACAGACCTTGGGCATAAGTGTTCATTAATTTTACCCTAAAAATTCTGTTTTTAATGCAATATAAATAAAATTTAAAGGACGAAATATACCATATGCTTTGGGAAATATTTTTTACTTTTCTACTTTACTTGAGTATCAATAGGTACCTTTCGGTAACTGATGGGTTCACTGCCTGCTTAGGAAGAACATCAATAGCATTTCAACGGCAGCAATCAAATTGTATTAAACAACTAAATAAATGGCATTAGAAATGTGTTGGTTGAAATAAATTTTGTAGCTATTCCTCCTTATTCTTGTGACGTATGTACACGGTTCTATGAATCGTGTACCAAGATGCCCCTGTATCGATGTAAACACATTTAAAAACTTAATTACAGTATTTTTGGAAAATATTCTTGTGATAGGCTATATTAAAAGTGGTATAATATTAATGCAGCATAAAATTAACATAAGTTTCAATTAGAAAACTTGTTGTTTAAGCTCCAATACACATCAATGTCGGTTCTTCGCACAAATATCCTCATTGGATGCCTACTTAGGTTTTGTCACCGACTCGATAAAAATATGATATAATAATGGAAAAATTGATAAACTATGAATCTATAAGAAAAAACATGTACCTAATTATTTTTATACGTACCGCTAATCGTATTATTTTCATCACGAACAACTCAATGGTACCCAAAATAGTTGACTGTCACTGCGCCGTTCGTTAAAAGTAATCAAAAATCAATTCCAAGTTTATATCCTACCTCGCTTCCCCAAATACAGTGATAGGCAACACGTCAGGGGGTGATACCAAAATTTATCCGCCATATGAGGTTAATTTACAAGAACACCAAGGTACTAAATGCCGACGGCCTTGAGAGGCTGGGAAATTGATGCAAAGAACTCGCTACAATAGCTATTCTTTCACGCTTACTCTCAAACTTTGGCGAATTATGTCAACATAGATTCATGTTCCATGATGGATATGCGTTCCATAATATTAAATGAAAATATTCTCTTCAAGTACATGACTCATTATTTGTAACAGCTCATTTAAAAAGCAGCAGCAAAAAAGTTATCAGTTCGCAAAAAGAGAGGTATTACTTACAAATTAATAACGGCAACATATGAAAAAATGTGACATAATGAGCCTAATTTTAAATTACACACAATACCCGAATACCAGTTACAATAAAATATTGGAGGATAATTTAATATAAAAAACAAACTAAGGCTCTCAGGACACAAATCAACTGTAAAAAACGGGTGCACAAGTAAGAAAAAACGTGCATAGGTAAATTACTTCATTTTTTTCTCATTTGAAACTGGAAAAACTACAGGTGAACGACTTTTGCTGCTCATCCAAAACGCCATTTCTCATCGCAATGGATGAACAAATTGAAATTTTTATGTTCATACATTATTAATAGGGAGCATTGTACCTACGCTTGGCTAAATTTTTCGCTACTCATCCCCATTATTTTTCATCATTACGCGGCAGGGAAAGGCTATAAATGAACATAATATCTAGGCAAAGCCATTAATTATTTAAAACTTTTAATTTGTCGCATATTTCGAACAAGATAAAGAATGAAACGATAAAAAAACTTTATAAGGAGACAAAATTGCTCATACCAGCGGTCATTTTATTGTCGATGACCCTTAAAATTAACGAGAGGAATAATTTTCCGCTAATTATGGGACATGTTTTTAATTACGCGTATAAAACTCAGAGCTTGATACGAACTTTAACCTTTTTGAAGTGGGATGCATCTTTTAAGGAGCATGTTCGGTCTGTCAAATGTCCAAAGAAGGTGAATTTAACTAGCTAATGTCATCTGGTCTCACTCAATGATTTCACAAGAAGGTTCTTTTGACTAAGGTAGAAATCACCTCCGATTAAGCCGAAGGAGTGCAAGATTTACGTATCGATGGCTAACTTCTAACAATACGTATCTCAAGAATAGCACATTTTCAGTAGAGCAAAGAAACGATTTATTTTTTTAATTGTATACAATTTTAATTGAAATTAAAAATCAAAAATACATAAAACCGTAAAAGAAGCATACATTTGCAAACAAAGAATTGTTTTTTGCTTGATTTTTATTTTTTATTAACAGTATTAGCCGTTGTAATTTAGACCAGCCAAGTTTTGAGATACGTGTTGCTAGAACTTAGTCATCGATATTCATAGTTGTCGGTTCCGTTTCCTAGGTTACCTCGCACTGCGAGCAGTTTTATTCAAGGGCGTTCAAATGCCTTGCTCTGGATAGTTAGTCTTTGTACTTAAGTTATATATGTGGCCTTGCAGCAGATGATTCAGCAGAGAAAAACGTTAAAAGTGTTATTTTTTTACAGTGGGAGGGGCAACTCATTTATGAAAATGTGGTGCGAAAATATAGCGCGAAAACATGCGATAACAGAGTCAGACACACTCCCATTGTAAAAATTCAGCCATTTTTTCCCTCTCTGCTCATGAAAAGCTGATGCATAAAAGTATAAAAAATTTACTATCATAAATATGTTGTCCCATAGACACTTTTCACATTTTTATCTGCTACATCAACTGCAAAAATGCCACGTATACAACTTAAAATAGAAAGAATAAGCTCCTACTTGAAGAAATAAAACCTCATGTCTTTAGCTTAAAGCTGGAGAAAGGAAAAAATAAAATTGACACAAAGTGGCTAACTGACACAATGCAATTAATAAATATATTCAGATTATTAATATATGTAGGGCCATATATTCTCTGCTGCGTCAGGAGTAGACATATATTCCCTAATGTCAACTCTGTGAATGTAAGATACACCCGATAAGGGAAAGCTATAACCCAAGCTATAAGCTTTTACAAAATTCATGGCCGATGAGCTAAGTTTTCCGGTTGGATGTACTCAGCTCCTAAATGTTTTATCAGACACCTGGCTATTAACATTTTATCCCTCGAGTGTGCATAAATACTTAACATTTCGCCACTGTTTGAGCGCTCACTGCTTCGCGATATTCTGGCTATTCGTTCAGTTAAGCGAAGTCGTCATAAATAGAAATAAATGTAGGTAAAAATCCACACAATCAGATTTAAAATTAAGAAGAATCCAGCGATACAAGAGGCTGGAATAAAATATTCAGTAGACAAGCAGAGACCTACCGCCATTCCTAAGAAATGACTCTGACCGCTGAGAATACAAGAATACAAATCAGGATATAATTTTACTGATAACACAAAATTATTGCGTGGGATTATAGCGGCATGGAATTAACGATGATGTAAGTATTATTTGACCTTTCAGGGATTTCATTGAATTTCTTCAACTGGTTTCATTACGCCCCGTCGGCATTAGTGGGGGAAGAAGTGGTCACCAACGCTATCAGTCGAGCTACTGATGGACTCGAGTAGCCAGTGATTAAATAAGAATGGAATATTCAGAATAAAAATAACTCAGGCGAATAGGGCATTCTACAAATAGAAAAAATTGATTGAAGTGAGCTAACAATTCATCCTTAAGGATTGGTCTTCATGGCGGCCAGGAACTGACGGCGATTGAGGCAGAGAGGTCTCCCTGTAAGCATTCAGGTGTGTTTGAGACATGCATTTACCCGCAATTTGCATCTAATTGCGCAAATGCGTCGAAGTATGTTTAGGAAATAAACCATGCTCTAATTTCGTGCATCTGTGACAGCATTTCTATAGCCACGTACTTGCACAGGTAGATGTGTCGTGTAAGCACGGCTTAGGAAAGGCAGTTCCACAATAGATCGATGAAAATCTTATGAAAGAATGAAATAAAATTACCTTGTTCTATTCCACACTCTATTTTAAACAGCACGACCCGGGTTTCAGCATCTAATGCTATCATCAGGAAGATGCTGAAACCCGGGTCGTGCTATTTAAAATAAAGTGTGGAATAGAACAAAGTAATTTTATTTTAATTTATTCTATGATGAAGCAATTCCAAAAAGTAACACCTGAGACCGTGTCTTATATGTAAATCTTATGCATCGACAGTGCGTGAGATGAGGAAGTGCTGAGAAAATACGTTTTCAAGCGCTGTTTCGGGGTGGTATCATAGTATGGGGTCTTGGAATCTATTAACTTGTGTTGGCAGGCCAGTTTTTGATGGATAAGTTTTGCAACTTGATTGTGTCTACTTAAATATTCTGTATTTTTTTAAATTTCTGTATTTTTATTTTTTAGCTAACATCTTATTCTTATTTTTATTATTATCATTATTATTATATTCCACTCCCCTTTTAATGATTAGGTAAGCACAGAGCGTCGTGGAGTAAGCATCCTCTCTGCCTTGGTTACCTGTTTGAGGGAGGGAGGCTCGATAATCGGTTTTGTGTTTGAGTAAGACGCGAGTGCATGCCTGCGTGGGTTGAAGGGCACGAGCGGTGACACTCGGAAAGCGCTTATACACAGAGGGCGCACGACTGATTTTCGCATCGCCTGCGGCAGCACGGGGCCCTGGAAGTCGGGTGCAATTTGGCGCGTGAGCATCCGAGGCATTTAGCGGGAGGCCTCAAAAGGCGCTAATACCTCTTCCCCCTCGTCACGAAGTCATGATGCGATGGAGGGCTCAGGTTTATGTGCTTCTCTTCTCAGCCCCACTTCTTGGCTTCGATACATCCCATTGCTTCCCCACGATGCTTCATAAAATGGTTTAAAATTATCAAATAAATTAAATGGACGGTTGAAAAAAAAAATACGCGAAAAGTAAAGGCAGCACTTCAATGAAATGAAATTGATGATAATATAGCTACGATACCATGATAATAATAACGGTATGGTACTTTGGGGAGGCGACCGACAGCTGAGATCATTTGCGCCATGAGGGAAGGGTTTTATAAGAAAGGATGGAGAGGAACCCGGCGTCGGCATTAGCCTGCTCTTAACGAAAGATACCAAGGGGACCACGGTTTTACGTCCCATCTGACGGACGGAGTGTTGCGCTTGAAATGTTCTCCATGCAACATTCAAGCAGGGATCGGGCAGTCTCTGAAAATTCTCTGCCTTGCGCTATGAATACCACCCTTAATCAAACTCAATCATAGTACACGATGAGCAAAAATTTGGTGTTCAAGCACGCAGGAAAGACATCACTAACAAAATAAATACCTACTGTATGCAAAGTTAACACTAGCAGAAAGGGAGCCTCGTTCTAATTCGAACGACTGGCATTAGTCGTATCTGTTAAAGTTTGGAAAAGCAAGCAAAAAAAAGTCCAGTCTTTCCTCCAACAAACAAATAGGCTTTATTGCCTTCGACGAAATAGCAACTACAGGCTACTTGATGCTACGACTACATTTTGCATAACATTTCACTTGAGCAAGACCAAGTCATACTGAGAAGACTACCTGGCTTCTTCATTTGATACTTTTGATGAAATGATACTTTTGCATGCGCAATACGACTATCCAATGTGGTATCTATTTCCGTACAATATTATACTTGGAGCTAGTACATTACAGTTTCGATCCATTGCTTTCTTCTAGTTGCATCCATTTTCCAACAGGCTTTGGCGATGCAAAGTGATGTAAACCAAAATGGAATGGAATTGACAAACCATGAATCAATTATTTCTGATGATTGCAATTTTCATGTATCTCAAAGTAAAATGATTTTGAATTGGGAAATATTCAAATAAGGGGATCTTCTGACGAAGAATTAAAATAGATTAAAAGTATTTCAAATATTAATCAAAATTTTTCTTGAATATTTCACTCCTGTAAATAGATGCATGGAGTTAGAAGGAGATGGACGCAGAGGGAAAACTTGAATTGACCCTAGTTCAAAGTTTTTTGTTTATAGTGAAATACAAGTAATATTCAGGGTACAATATCCTACCTACCCGCGTGGAAACCTGAGAAAAGTTTGAATAATATTCTTAAACGTTATTAACGAAGAGAAGAAAAGATATTGAATGAGTTGTTACATTTAATTTTGAAAAAGAAGCACGGGTTCAAACGATACCAACGTCCCACCCTAACGTTGAAAAATTAACGGGCTAGGTTATTGCGATGAATAGGGGAGAGTTGCCAAAATCGCACCGCTTCCCAAATCGCACCACCATCCTAGAAACCAATGTAATTAGATGTATATGCAATCTAATGGCTGCATTTGGAACTTCCTGCATCACTTAGCACACCACACTTCAATTGTGTAGTGACAAGTCAGATGCTTAGATATTAAAAAACAAGTATCTCTTCTGCTATTTCTTTCGTCTTTTTACAAGAATATTGAAAACAAATAAGTTGTATCAACATAGTTTTAGCTACATATCATATTTTTGAAGTCTATTGTGTTTGATTAAGCGCTATTAATAGCGTGGTATGATCACGTGTTTAGGCAGTGCAAATGGTTTCATATAAAATGGCGGTCGCTCCCAAATCGCACCACGTCTCTCTTTACCTGTGCGATGTTAGAATTCTTAAAAAAGCTGCCGCGAAAAGACTATTCCAAAGCATAAACACTTCTAAAAAGGCTTGTGATTGTTTTTCAATTATTACAGATTTTTTATCGAACCAAAAAACTGCCTCTTTTATTAAAGTCAAAGATATGACTTTGCACTGTTAAAAAGCATAGGCAGGTATATTATTTCGCTCTCATTCGATGTATTAATGATAATGATATTATAAATGTTCATAGATATTCACTCAAATTGATCTCATATAACCATTGTCGGAAAACACAGTTGAAAAACGTGGTAAAAAACTACTAAAACAAACATTACAAAAGCTTCCATGGTGGACATAATTCCTGAATAAAAATACAATGAAATAATTTGAAATCCTTACATGCATTGCAAGCACTTCGGGTAGGTATATTGGCTATTCTAACATCATAAGGACGTTTCAGTCATTAATTTTACCAAGCTGCAATTGTGGGTCATCCACATAAGTACAAATGTATTTCTTATATGAGATCAATTTGAGTGAATATCTATGAACAGTTATAATATCATTATCATTAATACATCGAATGAGAGCGAAATAATATACCTGCCTATGCTTTTTAACAGTGCAAAGTCTGGCATGGCACAAAATTAGGAATTAGGATAAAATTCGTGAGTAGATAACATACGTACGCTAAAAAGATGACATTTGATAACAGCAATGCCAAGACCTTTACTAAATAAATAATAGGAAAAAGACGAACTTGCGTAATTCAATTAGCTTGTGGTTTAGCAGCGTATTAGAGTTTATAAATGCAATTCAAATAATCATTTCGTGCATTAACCCGAATGGTGGCATGGGTAATAGCAGCAGAGTATTCCTCCCAACATTAGCACCAAAAATTATTCATATTCAATATTATTAGGAGCGTATTGAACTGTAAACATTCATGCGATGGGCGCGAACACTTCATTTCCATTGAATTACTCAGTGTGTCTCATCATTCCATTTGAATAATTTCTCAGCCGCATGTCTTGGAGCCGTGTTTCAGCTCCCCGCCTTTTCTCGTCTAATTATGCCATATCCAGTCACACAAAAGCGGTATAAACCATTTTCATCGTCATAGCTATGCCTGAAAAATCGAGACTATACCAAATTGGTGAATTTCTATACCAAATTGGTGCTTTTGGTGTAGGATGATACCTAAGCCCAAAGTAAAGATGCAACATGCAGACAATAACCTATACTGACTCAGGATCAACTTTGTGAACACAACTTATTTTAACATTGAAGGATAACAACAAAGTTTTTCTTTTCATCAATGATCCCCTGAAAATTAATAAATTGGAGTTAAATCTTCTCCATACTGCAACACTTTGTTTACAAGTACCTACCTTAACAACTACTTTTTTCACCACTCCACTCCACTGCACTTTTCATCGTCACAGCCCACTAACTACTTCCTGTCAATCTCCTCGACTCTGTCCCCCATTATTCATCAAAATTACCTAACAACAAGTGACCAGGTAAAATAGATTCCATGAGCTAAGGTACCAGCAATACCACAGAAAATTAGAATGACTTTAAGCATAACTGAAGAAAATTTTACGTGAATTCATTTTTTTATTATACTTTTTGGAAATTTTAAAAACAGGATACAAGGAAGAGGTAGGTAGAGAGTACCAAGGTTATGAAGATTACATGAGTGTTGATTCTTAAGGAAGAATTAGGTGATGGGTTTCCTACTCAGATCAGGGACGTAAATTTGGGTAAAGAAAAAACATTTGTGGTACACTACATAGAAAAGTGGCAGGTGGATAACATAAAGGGCTTCGAAGTCAATATAAAATAGTTCAGTTAGCAAGCTCGTTCATAAATACAAAGCCATTGATGTCAACAACAGTGATGGTATTCAAATCACAGTTCAATCATGGGCCTAATCATCAAACAAGTGGTTTCTTAGGAAGAACGATAAAATGTTTATGAAGTAAGACTCAGTTGGCATGCAGGTTCATAAATACAAGGCCATTGAAGTCAACAACAGTGAGGACATTAAAATCACAGTTCAATCATGGGCCCAATACTCACACAAGTGATTTGTTAGAGGGAGCAATGATAAAATGCTTATGAATTAAGTTTCAGTTGGCATGCAGTTTCATCAATACAAAGCCATTGAAGTAAAAATAAATGAGGACATTAAAAGCACAGTTCAACCATAGGTATAATAAGAGGAAGTTTAATGGAGAAAACTGTTTCAAAAAAGGAATCTGAAGGGAATGTAATGGATCGGAGTTCCTATTTCAGGGTTCGATAAGGCCAGCGAATAATATTGAGAAACGCTTAATTTCTCCTCATCGTCGATTTCCTCGGCGAGACCATCGCCTTGTTAGTATTTCCCATGGCGTTTTATAAGTTGAAACGTTACGATAGAGTTGTAAAATGAAGTTTATAATGAACCAACGGAATAGATAAATGTGCACCAATGTCATGGAGAGTGGTTCAAAAAACGATATATTTTGAATGAAAAAGTGCACTACATACGGAAAATCCTTTGTACTGTGACGTGCAAATACGATACTTATGAACTCGATAGATATTAAGGAAAAACATAACAGATGATGGAGCAAAATAGCCATATAACGTCGCCGTTGAGTCGCCAATAGAGTATTAAGATTCGCTCCTAAAAAATTGGAAAAAACGAGGTAGGTACTTTAGTCTTTACCCTCAATTTTCATCCAGGATATTAATAAAATAATTCCTTGCGTGAGACTTTGTAATGGCATATTGATTTTTTTTGTAATGATAATGACGCGAACACTTTTAAGCTCTTTAATAAGATAACCGTTTATTGGAAAGCACTTAAATTTATACCTGATTTAGCTGTCGTAATGTTATGCTGCGTTGATATCGGAAGCCATTAATCATGTTCTGTCACAAAATTCCGCAATAACGTTTTGTATTAATGGATTTAACGACCGAAAAATAATGGCTGCAGTAAGTGCAGGTAATATAATATATGGCGAGAGTTAGAACCTGGAGAAACAGAACGATTTTTTTTATCTACTATCAATGAAAACATGTTTTTTATGGAGTAAATAAGACCGGGGATCATCTCAGTTCCTTTCCTCTTTATTGGCGAACGCGGAATAAAATGGCAACCAATTTATTGCCCTACTCCGAACATCTTTTTCATTGATTACATACATTTCTCTCCAAAAACCCTTTTATCGAAGGGCTTCGTCGCAATAATAACAGCTGGGGATGGCTGCGGACCCATATAGGCGAAGAATGAAATAACCGAGATTTTCCGCATTTTTTTTACGCCTGCCGCTTGTCCCCTATTTTGTCGTTAAAAAGGGTCCACGAGATGGCCCTGGTAGTGGTCTCGCAGATGTCTATTTCATTCGGAACATAAAGTTTGCGGTGGCGGAGTTGGTTGAAGGTTATGGCTGACTTCCTTACGCAGGGGTTGGTTTCGTACCAACGTGGGTTTGGCGGCAGGGGAGGAGACGTAGGGAGTCCCACTGTGGTGAAAAACCTAAGACTCAGTAGATTACGTATGTTAATGTATCATTACGTACTTTCAAGTATTGGCCGTATCATAATTCGATTTTTACGCGAGAAATATGATGACTTTTTTTCCAGATCGTGTATTTGGACAAAAATTTAACGAATAAATAATGTAAAGCCCACTCACTTCATGATTTTACGTGCGAAAGCAAATTCAAATTCGCATTTTATCGATTGCGTGGCACTACATCGTTCGATTCACCTCAATTAAAGATATTGGGGAACAGATTTTGCGCCTGACAAGTGTACCCGTTGTGCTCATTTATTTCATGAATTATTTTATCAAGTGGTAGTTTTTCGCTGGCTTATATAACTTGCCATTTTAACGCGATTCCGTATTATAATAGGGTACTTTCCTTCATCAAAGAAAAAGAAAGGCATTGATTGCGATTCGTTACTCAACATTAGTGTATTCATAATGTACAAATTATTTGGTTTTAGAAATCCCTTAGATCAGAAATAGTTTAGACGAATGGCAATTGTGAATTTTATCCTCATTTGAAAAAGACCAGATTGGCACCCATGCTATGCCACTCCACGTGACGTCACAGGGACCTAGTTTCTATACGAGTTGATAGGAGTTTTACATCGTCAGAGATTACTAATGCATGCATGAGGCACAGAGCTCAGGGAAACATGTCTTAATAATCACTTATTAAAACTGCCTATGGTCTGAAAGTTTCCTCTGTTTGATAGGGCAATAATAATCATTCTTATTTAATTCAAACGCTACATGCTAGCAGGGTACTCTGCTAGCTGCTAGCAGCCTGCATCGCATCAGCGCTCAAAGCCTCGCCCCAAGGTCACCTCACACGCCGGGCAGCGGGCACCAGAATCACGTCACACGGGGTTTTCCCAGCATTCGTACCTAGCTGTCGCGTTTTCGCGAGCTTGAAAATTTTCACTTTTCATTTAATCGTGAAATACATATATCGTCATTTAAAAATCTAAGAGCGTGAAATGAGTACTCCAGGAGTAATAATCTCTCAATGTAGGCAATAAAAAAATAATAGGAAACCACCCTATATCGTAATATTGTTTTTCTTTTTTTATCAATGTGGTATTTTCATATTTTCTATCGTGCGATACATCACTATTGCAATCGGACAAATATGTATCACCAATGTCAAACTTCAATACCAGATTGCCGAATGGATATGGCTATATTAGCCGTTATTTCAGTAAATTGACCAGCCAATCGCACTTCCCTGCTCCAGATTACAGAGACTCTTTCACGCGCTTGAAAAACCGATGTCAAATTCAGAGTTGCAAACATCCGTAACATTGCAAAATTGCTTCTTAATATTTACAGCCTAAAAGCTTTATATATATAAGGACATAAACAAGCGGTAACAACTCCTTTATCTCGGCCACAGTTGGGTAAAAATAGGTTCCGCCTCACAGTTTCATAGCTTGAAATAATCACACGTATTTAAAGCTTCGATAAAAGCATTGATTTAGGGACAATTGGTTGTATAAGAAACTGTTGTGGTTTCCCCCCTCAAATGTTAATTCATTAAGTTAAAACAAGAGGTTAACTTCGGTAACTCCCCGATAAAACAGTGGAACATTTTCAACAACTGCATGCATTTATTTAATTATTTATTACACATTGCTACAAGTAAGCTTTTCCTGGTGGCAGAATTAGAGTTAAATAAATGAATGAAAAGTTTAATTATCTAGGTAAAGAGACAGAAAATACTCCTGTAGTATAAAAATATATTTATACTAATTTAATACAACTAACAAATAGCAATTGACCCAAATAACCCAATTTACAAACCCTCCCTAGTAGGTAAACCACAATGTTACCAACCGAGAATCGATGAGCACTTATACCTCAACATTTTTGCATTTGAGGGGAAGATCTTATAAATTTCTTCAGGTAGGTCATTCCACTCCTTTATTCCTCTATATATGATGAATTTTTTCAAAATGTCTGTTTTCCCCTCTATGAACTTAGTTTTCATTATGGGCTTCCTTCCTATGTACCAGACCAGTGAGTCCAGCATTTGACCTATATCCTTTCAATCGACTCTTTTGTAAAATCTTTGTAGACCCCACCAGGGCGCAGCTAGGAATTACGGCTAGGGGGGGGGGAGGTTGAGGCGCAACTAATACTGGGGTGTTTGCATACCCGCAAGGTATTTTGCGGCTATTGCATACCCGCCAGGGTAAGCGGGAGGTGCGGAGGCCTTCCGCCGGAAAAAATTAAGATAAATGGTTCAAAATGATGATTTTTACGGCCTTCTGAGGGATATTTTATCAATCCTCACACTATTCTATAAGTAATATTAATGCAATGAAGTAAAATAGATTTAACTTAAAAATTTCTGTGAACTCTGGGGGGGGGGTTTTATCCCCCAAAACCCTCCCTCGCTGCGACACTGGACCCCACATAACCAATGGGGAATTTTCACATTTTTTGAAAACTATGTCAAAATATAGTAAACCTCTAGGAAAGAATATCTACCGGGGAAATTTCAATACAAGCGTTAGTTTTCAAGATATTAAAGGTCAAAGTGGAGGAGTGGGGGGTGCGAACGAAAGTAGTGTTTCCAAGAGGAGTGACGTCATTTCTCCCCAAACAGAGTTGCTAACGTCCGAGGCGTGGAGCTTCGAGATTGTTGCGGTATACGTACGCCAGGAAGACGGTATGTTTCACGTTCACGTGAAGTGCTGTTTATAATATCGAATAATAAATATTGCGTGGTGCCTATACGTTCAAATACATCTCGAAATCCTAATAAAATATTCGTCCTTATGTCGAATAATAAAGCGAGAAGAAAGAAGTGGGTTAAGGCGATGAAGAGGAAGAACGATCTGTCGACGAAAACGACGGGATTTGTTCGTGAAGATCACTTTACCTTAAGTAATTACGACAGAATTATGCTGAGAAATGACTTGAGCGTGTGGTGCGGAGGACGTGCAGTTGCCCTGATCGCGCAGTACCCGCCTGTCGCTTGCATGCTGTTTTTGCAAAGTTATCGTAGGTTAACAGCCCTCGTAGTACCCGATGTCTTATAATTATTGTATGTTTTGAATTCGTCAATGATTAATCATGATAAGAATACTTAAAGGGTACATACAGCAGGCTACCCTCCCTCTCTCCGAAATCAATTGATTCACATGAATAGTATTCCAACTGAACTCCCTCGAAACCATATTTGCTACCTAGCAGTGTATAATTTGTAAGAAACTCACTGATGCATAATCACTACCTCCTCAAATCAACTGACTGAGCCATAGGAGTAAATACAACCGGAGGAAGTGGTGGAAAGTCGAGGTCAGGAAAAGTCATGCCAATTGAAACCAGAATCAAAAATTGTTTGTGTTCAGAAAAGAAACCTGTTTCCGCCAATGCTGCTACTTCTCCTATGAATATGATAAGTGACTGACATGGAATCAGAAAGGGAGATATGTAGCCAAAGGATCAAATATATTGTGTTTTTCTTGGAAAAAAGGCAGCATTGCATTTAAGAGTAGATTGTGAAAATTATTTTATTGTCGATATGCTATCAGGAAAGACTGGGTTAGCTGTTATTCCTAAGTTCAGGAAAATTAGACTCAACAAATCCTTCAATATTTTAGCCTAGAAGATACCAATGTCTCACCCTCGACAGCGGCACGATATTTCTCTGCTTCCATTATTCCGGTGGCTAGTCTTTTGAAAAATCTAGTTTTTTGGGTTGACAAAAATAAGATGTTGCTTAATATGCCAATTCCCTTTCCTGCTCGCCTTCACATGTAGACTCTACACTGTAGAGTCAACTATTGATTGTTTAGAAATAGAAATAGAAAAGCCAGGTAACCCAATTTGGCAAAGTTTAACCTGAATTGGAGCATAAAAAAATAGATCAGTACTCACTGCAGTGAGTGACATTTTCTATTGTATGGATCAGTTCTTTTTACTGCGATCAGTATAACAAATTGCGCTTAGTTTATTACGCTGCGATAGGTATAAAGTAAAAAAGTGAATTGCGAAGGAAACTCTAAATCCGTTTTTTTACAGTACTAGTCAGTGCATTATACTGCTGATTATGAAGAAAAATAGAAATAATGTTTTTTCAAACGTTATTATTTCAAAAGGAATCATTTTTAACATTACTATAAAATCAATGAATTGTTTATAGCTCAAATATTTCTATCTAAACTCAATCAAAAAAAATAAATCATATGATTCTTCTTTAGAAAATTTCATTTCGAGGGGTAATGGTGGCCGGGCAATAGATAGTGTCATTCGCATAAACTGGATTTCTTGAGCAAATCCTAAAAGGCTGTGGGGTAAAAGTAGATCGCGCGTTCAAACTAACTGTTCACTCATTCAGTGGTAAAATTTGAGAGTTAATTAGACCACCAAGAGTTTCCAAGAATGTAGAGAGCTCTCAAGATGAAGTTAAGCTAACTAAGCAAATAGAAAGCTTTAGGACCCATGTGGAGAGAGTAATAAGAAAGGTCAGGGAATACAAGTTGCTTGTCCTTCATTCCTGCATTGACAACCGTTTGGTGCAAAAAAGCAGGATTGGAGGATAGCTTTAAAAGACAATCACTTCTACCATAACGATATTCGGGCTCTGCCTCAATGATGGGGAAATTTTTAGGAAGCGACGGAAAATACTTTGAATGATTCATTTATAATCTTTTTTTAAATAAAGATGTATTTTTCATTTAAAAAACAGCGAGAGATTAATTGCGCACCTAATACTATTTAACATAAATGATTGAATTTTGCCATACGTTTGCTAAATAGCTTATAATTATTTTGTAGGCTTCTAATAGAAGTTTCATAGCTAACATTAAAAGCTGTATTATCTTATGCTTATGCCTATCGTTAAGCAGCCACTATAAAAGCGGCTACAAAAGTTCATAACATGTCAAAACCTGTACACACTTCAGACAGTATGCATACAGAACACACCTTAAAACTGTACATAGTATGATGTGCATAATTTGTACAGAAAAATTACCTTAAATCTGTGCACAGAAGGCATTTCACAACATACTGAATCAAAAAGCTGATATCATAAAGAAAGCAAAAAATCATAACTTGTACCATATTAACATTTCATGCAGAAATTTTCAACGGAGGCCGAGTAGCTACTACTGTATTCGTAAAAGCTGGTCCAGTAATGCCATAATAAACGAGAAAAACTTACCGCGAAGCCTTCACTTCTCTAAATTCTGCAGTCAAAAAGTCTGGGTTACTTTAAAAATATAATGCCATCATTATGGAATTCACCTCTCGCAGATTATCGCACAAGAGGTCGCGGGTTCGAGTCCCGCCTGGGTAGGTTTCCCCGGTCCAGGGCATGGTCGTTTGTGCACGTTAACTTGTTACATTTGTTGAACACTCCGGTGTAAAATGGCCAATAAGAGCTGTATCCGGTGGTTTGAGAATAAAATAAAAATAAAATAAATAAAAAACAGCCTTTTCACGAAATCGTCTTCCATTTCGCATATATTCGATATATTCTTGTTCTACGAATACAGAAAATGGATAAAATATACTTGACGTGACTAAATAACGTCATAAAATGTCTGAGAGAAAACACGGATTAAAAAAATACCGAAATATTCACTTACTCAACTCCATTGTAGCTTCTGCGGCCGTACATGCAAATCGAAAACGCCGTAGGGAGAAATGACGTCACCAACAATCAGAGCTAACTTCGCGTTTGCAGACACATTTCACTGTTTTAAATGAATTTCATGATAAAATCAATGGTTTACGAGAAGTTTGATTGGTGAAAATGGATTCCTGGTGAAAATTGCTATAAGAATCATATGTTATTTCGATGAAAAAAATTTCATGCAACTTCCCCATTAATGGTTCTTCTCACATTCAGAGGTTTGCATCTTAAACACCCTAGTATAGCTATGACACTGTACCCCTTTTATGTCTTCCTAAAGTATACCTGGATGTGTTTCTTTTAAAATTTTCAAAATTTATGCATGCAATTAGTGTGATAGCCGAGTTGGTAGATTAAGCGCATGGCTTCTGATGTCGGGTGAAACATTTGGCCACCCCACAACTAAATTCATCCAAGTGCGAGGGACCCCAGGGCACTGAACATTTACCCCCACCCTGAGTACTTGAGTTGCACGAACTGTTGCTATGCTTGGGGGTGAGCTCTAGCTTCACCTTTCCAAACCAACCTTGAAAATTACACAAAGTGTCGAATCCATGGTCGGTCGTTATGTGTTAAATTAAATGGTGTGGAAATTACCATTTGTGTTTTAATCGTGGGTATCGCATCATTCCACAAAATTAAGACTGAAACGATTTTATACAATCTGGCATCCACTTTTTACGGTTAAAACTAGGGATGGACGGATCCAGAATTTTTTTCGGATCCGGATTCATATCGGATTCTTGATTTTTGGAGCCGGATCTTTCGGATCGGATATTTTCGGATCCAAATGCATTTTCAAATTCCTGACGCTGAGATTCCCCCGATGATTGTTCAATCTCTTGGGAAGAGTCACACTATATGCCAGTCGTATTTTGCCTATTATATTTTCCACGGCTGAAATTCTCCTACGTAACCTCTGCGAGAGCTTTCAAACAAAACGGTTCATGAGTAGGACAAGAATCGCATGCGACGTCGCATTCGAAGATAGAATCGGAACTCTTTCCACCCTGGTGGGGCGTTGCATTCACCGAAGCTATTATTTAAAGTTTCGGATCCAGATCCGATGTCGTCCGCGACTTTGGATCCGATGTATCCGATGAAGGGCAATATCCGCGGATATTTGGATCCGAGGCATCCTATCCGACCATCCCTAGTTAAAACTTCTTGCAACGATTTTTCTTCACCCACTGTATTAACCCGAGGAGAATATTTCATTCCTGTGATGATTTTCATATCACACATTCACTCAGTCATTCAACTCGGTTGGTTGAATTGGTTTGTTTGGTTAGGTTAGGGAAGAGCTCACCCCGGAGTAAGCCACTAGTGTGTGAATGACGAAAATCTCCGGGTAGGAGGAGGGGATGTCCCTTTTCCTGTGCCTCCATGGATTTCGAGGATAGGGTGATTTCTTATTATTTTTTATTGCCTAAATTGAAAGATTATTAATCCTGGAGTACGACTTTCACGCTTTTAGATTTTTAAATGACGACATATATTTTTCGCGGTTAAATGAAAAGTGAACATTTTCAATAGCGCGAGAACGCAACGGCTAAGTATGAATGCTGGGAAAAACCCTCGTGACGTCATTCTGGTTCCCGCTATCACGGTGTGAGGGTATGTGCTTCGCTACGATGCAGGCTGTTATCAGGAGGCAGAGTACCCAGCTAGAAGGTAGCGTTTGGCTTATATAAGGATTATTATTACCCTATCAAACGAAGGAAATTTTCCTACCATAGGCAGTTTTAATATGTGATTGTTAAGGGATGTTTCCCTGAGCTCTGTGCCTCATGCATGCATTGGTAATCTCAGACGATGTAAAACTCCTGGCTACTCGTATAGAAACTAGGTATCTGTGACGTCACGTGGAGTGGCATCGCATGGGCGCCAATCTGGGCTTTTTCAAATGCACATAAAATTGATCATTGCCATTCGTCTAAACTGGGATTTCTAAAAACCAAATAATTTGTATATTATGAATACACTAATGGTGGGTAACGAATCGCAATCAATGCCTTTCGTTTTCTTTAATGAAGGAAACTACCCTATTTGTAATATAGTGGTGTCCGAAGGTTTCATCCAAGATGTGAACACGTGACCACTTGATCAGAAGAAAGATCCTTTACCCATTAGGCTACCACGCTCACCATCATCATCATCACTGGTCAACAATCCTAGGATTGGTTTGACGAAGCTCTCCACTCAGTTCTCCTATCTGCTAATCTTTTCACACCTACGTATTTCTTCTCTTTCACATCTCTCTTTACTAGATCCACATATTTTGTTCGAGGTCTCCCTTTTCGGTTCTTGCCTTCCACTTGTCCCTCCACGATTGTCTTCATCAGGCCATCATGTCTCAAGATGTGGCCTATAAGGTTTTCTCGTCTTCTTATTAAGGTTTTCATGAGGCTTATCTTCTCTCCTACTCTTCTTAGGACTTTACCTTTACTAACTCGGTCGATCCATTTGATCCTCATCATTCTGTTGTAGCACCACTTTTCGAAGGCCTCTATCCTTGCTTTCTCCGCTGCGGTCATTGTCCATGCTTCACCTCAGTTTAGGAGCCTACTCCAAATGTAGGTTCGTATAAATTGTTTCTTTACTTCCATATTTAAGTTTCCCGCTATAAGCAAGTCTCTCTATTGGTGGAATGCTCTCTTCGCCTGGGCTATTCAGCTGATAATTTCTTTCTTACTTCTCCCGTCACTATTTATCCTGCTTCCCAAATAACCGAATTCATCCACCTCTATCAGTTTTTGCTTTAAATGCTAGTCTTGACTACTTCTCTTCTGCTGCATACTAATATCTTTTGTTTTCTTCGTGCTTATTTTCAGTTGATATTTACCCATTACCCTACCCATAATAACCAGAATATTTTTCAAATCCGTCTCGGTTTTTGCTATAACGACTATGACATCGGCAAATCGTAGCATGCTAATTTTTTCTTCATGGATATTCACTACCACAAAATTTTGAAATATAAAACCTTAAAATTACTATAATGAATATTACGTGGAAATTCACCTGAGATTCAAAAAGAATGAGGGCTCAAGGGGAGCCCTTCGAGGTTAAAACAGACCTCGGCCGGGAACCAAGACCGAGACTTATACCCCCGATCACCCGGGGAGGGAGAAGAGAGGAAGGAAAAAGGAAAGAGGCGCCGCCGCGGTAGGAGCCCGACGACGCGACGCCTCTAGGACGCCTCTAGCGGGGTTGTAAGGGATGGGACGGGGAAAAACACCTTAACGCTATAGAAGCGAAAAAGGGCCCAACTTAATAGCGAAACCAGGCAAAGCCATTACTGTGCCAGCGATTTTAGAGGATTATGAGGAAGAATAATCCAACGATCAAATCGCTATATACCTGAGATTCACAGTCAAAGTTCGCAGTATCAGTTTAATTTAGTGTTCCTCACGTTGAAGACAATTGCAAACCACTGGATAAACAATAGCCACACAGATGGCTTTAAGAAATACCAAAACTTTATGTTCGGAAAGTAATTTTTTTAAATATAATTAAAAAATGATACACACTCCAAAAAAAATTAGAAGATTTAATTAAAGATCTGACATCGACAATATAGGCAAAATGTATAAACCACACTTCTAAGGATTGCTGTATGTATGTAAAAAATCTCTCCCATTATAATGCAAGTATTAACGAACCCCGGAATGTATGAAATTAACGTGTTTGATGTGAATTATTAATAATCATCAGGTAAATGAATAAAACAAATAAAAAATTGGCCTTATTGAACCGCAGGTCATGAAAAACTGTTTGAAAATTTTCATGCAAAATTTTCAACGCCCCTGCTCAAAAAAACCCGTTTTTGAGGATTTGGCCTGTTTTTTATTATTTCGTTTCCAGCCCACGTGAGGCGGTCCTCGTCACCTCGGCGCGAAAGTTTTCAGTAGATTTCCTGCTGTTATCGCGACGAAATTATAACAAGGCCCGCGCTACACGCGCGCACGTTTTGGGAACAACGAGCTCTCTCCTTCAGAGCACTTCACCCCGAAGAGATGAACAACGTGCCGAGAATAAATGCTTCTAGGGCCTGCGTGAGAGTGCTCTTCTTGGTTTTGAATGTGATTCACCGAGACATGGAGACGTCAACCTACCGCTGCTGGAAGTCATCCGAGACACGACGAGACGTTAAATTGCAGAACAACATGCGAACTCACGGCAGAGCGCAGGAATATGAATATTGCTTTGACAAATCTCTCGCCACGCTCATTCCAAGACTTGGTTTTCTCTATAAGCAATGAAAATAACTTCGTTACTTCCGCAATTAACCCGTCAGCGCCCAATTATTTTTAATAATCCATCGCTCATTTTTATAAAATATGATGATTGTACGCAATGAAGAATCCTTCTAAAAATTTTCTCCGAAATATTGCATTGAACCAGAGTTACATGCCGGTGTCATATGGGCGTTAGCGGGGTCTCTTCGCCGCTAAAGGTATTTTGGGAAGAATTAAACGTCATCAGCAATGATAAAACCTCTCATCATCATCATCACTGGTCAACAATTCTAGGATTGGTTTGACGCAGCTCTCCACTCAGTTCTCCAATCAGATAATCTTTTCACACCTACGCATTTCTTCTCTTTCACATCCCTCTTTACTTGTTCCATATATAAACCCTCTATTAAATTTTATTCATTGCGAATTAGAATTGGAATGGTAAGGAGCGAAACATTGTACATATAGCCAAAATGGCATTTTTTACATCGGGTTCTTGTTTGCGACATGCATTAATTCCCAGCACATTTTCTCCTTCGTCTCTTTTTCGTGGGAATAACAGGGTGGTTTATTCCATCGTGTTGTAGAATACTTGCTGCATGACGTCCGGCATTTTTTCCAGATTGTCCGGCAAAGAGAGATATCTGATTTAAAAATTAAAACCGTTTTCGGCTATCACGCTATCATTACGTACATAAATCCCATAGAATGTAAGTAAATATAATTAGGTGTAAATGTACTTGAAAATCTACGTCTCCATCTCTACATCTATGTATTACCCAGTCCTTAATCGTTCGAGGGGAAAAACGATTTCGCATATCTATCCGCTCGGCAATAACGGCGTGACAGCATAAACCGGTAGAAATTTTTAAATTAATTGTGGAGGTAACGAAGAGTTTTTCAATGCTAATGTGGAGCCCTTCCACCACGTACAGGCTTAAAGATTCCATTTGCTTGACTTTCTCTGTCTTATCCCCTCCGATGGACAAGATGTCAATTATTATTTTTAATTTTTATTAATTCCCATACCACCAGTTACAGCACAAATTTGCCATTTTATATAGCGGTATTTAACAAATTTAGCAATTACACGTGCAAGAACAACCAATAGGGGGTACCAAGACAAGACTCGAACCTGCAACTCCTTGTTTCGCAGGCGAGGAATATACACTGCCACCACAAAAGCCAGCATTTCATTATGTCAGTGTATTATATTTTATCATATGTTAGTTTATTGACATTATTCTATTATCATGCTCTGTTAACAAAGCAATAAATCAATTTACTCACACCAAGGGATGGATTGGCCATGAAAATTCATTAGATTAAGTCGGAATTCTGACCCGCATCTATAAATGGCCAGAAATACGCACTTGGAGGGAAATATTATAGCACTTCAATTTTTAGGTACATAACATATTTCACAATCAGCGATACCCGTGCTAAATAATCAGCTGAATAAGGTCATAGCCAATATTAACGCTCAATTATCCATAATTTTCTGAGTCACACTTCCTCATCCCTTATTGGTAAATGAATGTAATTTTTAAAAGTTATTCATTTTAAAAGGTAATGCATTACTCGAAGGAAATTCAGTCTTGCCTTTTTGATGATGCATATTCTCCAAATTTTCGGACCAAAATGGGATTTGATGCAATCTCACCATGCCCGGCGGTTAGCGATGGGACAAGTCAGTCATTTCAAGGATGGTGATCATCCTTCACCATTCACTTTAGCTGATCATCAGCGAGTAGTCCATCGTCTATCACCGCGCATGCCAATCACGACAGATTTCGATGACTACCTATGCCAGTATGTAATTTTCCTTATTTATTCCCAATAAAACGCCCTGAAAAGGCACTTAATCCCATGATTGAATAAACCGCATTGTCAGAGTCGTCGCATTTGTAGGAGAATTTCATCCGCGTGCGACCGTTTTCCGTGTGAATGATATGGAAATATTTTCTTTTGAGGCAGCTTTCAGGGTGGTGTGTAGATGTAGATAACCACCATAAAACTTTTACTAACAAATCAACCGACTACATGTGCACAGTAGAGTCTCTCTTTATCATAGAATTATCCAAAACAGCCGTTTTTGAGTCTTTAAAATCCCAAATATCCTATCTCCCTGACCCCCCTTGGGCAGAAGGGGATTTCTCCAGACCCCTGGTCCCCCACCTTTTGGCCCATTCTTAGATCCGCCTCTGCTTTCAGGCGTAACACTTAAGGTTTTGCAATAGTAGGTCGTTTCTTTCCTTTATTTTAGCTTTGCACAATACATATTGAAAATAGAAACTAAGCGCACAAAACATTGAAATATACAGGGTGTGTCCTGAAAGTAGTAGGACTGATTTTTTCCCACACACGCGGACGGTCGGACGGGAGTTTTCTGGATTGTAGGTGGTGGAATGGACTCTAACAAAGCGCTGCGAACACGCGGCAGTCGGCTCTGAGCTCTTGCGGAGTGTGAATCGTATTTCTTCCAGACCTCTGTCAAGTGACCTCGTCACGGTGCGTCATGGAACGTTTAGTGGAGCAGCGTTACGCAGTGAAATTCTGCGTTAAACTCGAGAAAAGCGGCAAGGAGACCCATGAACTCATCAAGGCAGCTTACGGGGATAGTGCCATGAGCAGAACAACCGCTCAACGTTTGAATACGACCCAGAAACGAAGCGGCAAAGTGCAGAATGGCACACAGCGACATCGCCGAAACCCAAAAAAGCTCGCATGTCCAAATCGAAGCAAAAATCCATGCTCATGTGCTTCTTTGATTCGAAAGGTGTCATCCACAGTGAGTTTGTGCCACCAGGGCAAAACGTTAATGCAGCTTTTTACGTGCAAGTACTGGAAAGACTGCGAAAACGCATCTTCTGCGTCCGACCAGCCATCGCCGCTTCGTGGATCCTTCATCATGACATTGCGCCGGCCCACACCGCGTTCATTGTCGTTGACTAACTGGCGAAACACGGCGTGGAAACCCACCCTAAAGCGCGGATATCGCCCCCCCCGGACTTCTTTCTCTTTCCCAAGCTCAAGACCCCTCTGAAAGGGCGTCACCACGGGTCGGTGGAAGCTCTCCAAAAGGCCATGACGCGCGCTGTAAAGGACATCCCGGAGTCAGCCTTCCAGGAAGCGTATGCTGCGTGGAAAACTCGCTGGCAGCGTTGTGTCGATGCCCAAGGGGGCTACTTTGAAGATTTTTGAAGCGATGTACCTATATGAGAAATACATTTTTTGTTCTCGAATCAGTCCTACTACTTTCAGGACACACCCTGTATGTACAAAATGAACTAAAAAATAAACGAGATTATGGAGAGAAGAAAGAACCGCACGGCAAGTTGACTCGAAGCGCGTAACAAGACGGTATTTTTCAAGCTATTAAAATGAAAATGCAGATATTCCAATCGGTACGGTACCTGAATCTTTATCTTAACTCTCATTGTGTAGTAAATCGGTAGAGGAACCTCTCTTCTTGTTCAGCAAAGCATTCAAGTTTTTGAAATATTATTAACATACTTAATACAGATTTTTTTCTTCTACTAATTTTTTCCTGCCCACTGCTTTTGTAAACGCGTTTCATATTAACCCTTGAAAGAGGATGAAACTCTCTCACTAACCAACCCAGCAATCACTGAACTGATTAGGATTTTGTTGCCTGCGTGAGGTATAATAGAGAATATTTGTGCGGTGGGAGCACCACTTCCCCCCTCCAATAACGCTGCCTTCCCGTTCGTAACACTGGGTCCCGCGGTAATAGATACCCCTTACAATTAGTCAAATCTCAAGATGAGACAAGTGAGATGTGCAACTAAACCCAAACATTGTAATCTGATATTTTTTCTCGATGAATGTATTGGGGTATCGATTACCAAGAAACACCTGCGGGGATATCGGGTTTTGCTACGGAACTGCAGACTTTGGGAAGAACGGTAGAGGGAAAAAATGGCATGTCATATGATCCGTAGTGGCCCCCAAAATACACTGATATACACATACATGGTCGCTCTTGCTGCTGCCCCCGTGGTCTCATCTCACGAGGGAGATTCACACGAACTCGTCGTCGTATTTGGCCTAAGCGTGGGAAAGGAGGTAGAGAGAAGATACGTGACCAGCGCCTGCCGGCCGCTTTATGATATACGCGAGTGTTATGGGGGTCCCTGAATTTTAGGGCCCCCAGATTCCTCTGGATAGCAGTTTTCTGCACAACTCTCTCATGGGGTTATGAGGGTTATGCACTACTTAGTGTATTAACGAAAATCCAAAGGACTTTAGGGGCCCCCTGAGCTCGAGGCCCTCGGCGTCCGCCAACCAGCCGCGAAAATTCTATGCCGTGAGACTAAATTCAGGGAGAGACTGGTAAAGGAATCCATCGAGATCCGGCTGACAAGTAACACCCTCAACCGTGACGCCGGGTATTCACTAATTGTAAGTAATGTACGGAAACCGACACTTAGGAAAATAAAATTAGCTGCCTCCCGGCCAATCACGTTAGACCTTACAACCAATTGAAGACTATATAAGCTAGCAAACACTCATCACTAGCCCTGAGGATGGAACCCGACTCGTGTTCCGAAACGTCGGCAGAATGGAGGGAGACCACCTGGCTGGAAGCCCGAATAACCTTTTTCGAAAGTATTAGGATGCTGTCCAAAGTTCTCTTTTCCGGAGTAGTATTCATTCTACAAAAACATTTTAGGAGGCATGTAGCATAAGGCACGAGGGATGAAAAATTCCCAGTAAGTAGCCCCACTAGAGGTTTTCAGGGATTTTGAAGGTGTAGATCTTCTATATGTAGGGAAATATTGTATAGAACGCGTAGCAGGGACATGTGGGCACTTTTTTTAACCTTTACGATTTACTGTGGATCTTTTAAATGTTTAAGATTATTGAATCGCCCGCCGCGTGTGAGATTCGGTCAGTGACACGGTTTTTGACTTCAAGAAACATGTCGGCTGCAGGCATTCACCCTCAGCTTTGTGAAGTGTATGCTACTAATGCAATGAGCGAAGGTGAGTGCGGTTATGGGTCGAAGAATTCAAAGATGGCCGCGAAAATGTTTTCGATGACGATGATGATCGCTCAGGACGGCCATCTTTGATCACAAACGTTGACGTGCAGCAACATCAAGGCAACGGTGTTTTGGGACAGACGCGGTGTTATGCTAGTGGACTTCATGACACGAGGAATGACGATCAACTCAGAAGCCTACTGTGCCACCCTGGCCAAGCTGCGAAGCGCCATTCAGAGCAAAAGACGCGGCATCTCGCGTGAACTCCTGGTTGTCAGGGCAGGCGGCAAACTTATTTTAAGAAAGGTTTCAAAACTTAGTTTTAAGGCATGATAACTGCCCAAACAAACAGTAACTTTGTGGAAATATGAAGAAAAGTATGAATATTCTAAAAATAAATGAATTTTGAAAAAAAAATAATTTTGGTTTATTTTATATAAAAAACGGCCCTTACTTAAAAAAACAACCCTCGTATAAAATTATAAACTCAATAAACTAATATAATAATGAAGTTATAAATATAAACTCTATTATAATGAAGTTATTACGCCTAAGAGCCATTCTGTTGAGGTGAACCCTACCGAGGGAGTTAGTCAATATTCGCTCGACGTGGACGGACACCAATTGAGCATCGACACAATGCGCGTATATTTTGTTAAATTTGTGACGTCATCCAAATATGACCCCTTAGGTTAAAGACTGGAGTACTTCCATCGCCCGCCACTCCCCTTATGAAATATCTTGCAAGGTAGTACTCAGATCTGGATGCATAGGGTCTTGGGTCATGGCCAGTTTCCTTCATAAAGTCATGGCCGTACATTTGCCTCGCAAGATCAAACTTCTACCCAACAAACGAACGCTTCCTTTCCTTTCCAAATGATACATTTCCATGGGCATACAAATAGCCCCAGACGTGCCGTATTGAGCCAGATCCTGGAATCAAATTTATGCGAGTTCGAGCGATCTGACATCTTGAGTCATTGCGCAATGTCCACTCAAAAGATTCATCATCGACTGCGCATCGGATATAAATCTGGCGAAATGCAACCTTAGATATGTTCACTACCCTTTGGAAGCATTCCTTTAAGAAATGACCATCCGAAGTCGGACTTTCTTCAACTATCCATTAGCAAGCCTCTCCAACCGCGAAGCAACTGCATGAGCAGTCTTTATTTACTCCTCCCATAGCTGGACCATAAAACATTTCCAAGTGAAAAGGGATTTAACCGGTAAGGGATCTTTTTCGGTAATTTACGACCTTCCTCTCATTTTCTCGAGAGAACAAATTTTTTTTATAAACCACTACCAAGTTTCCATAGTGTCACCTCCTTCCTTGCCTCGTAATATACGGTTAAGATGCTTCGTTTCTTTATATATTTTTTTGCTCTATTCCTGGGAAATTGGAGGAGAGGATAAGCCAGGAGGAAATTGTAAATGGCGCCTGTGCGCGGGGCGTTTTTCATATGTTTCTCTCCCGGCCAGTTAGTTGGAGAAACACTTTCCCGAACGCGAACTCGTCCCGAAGTCTATTCGAAAAATTTTGTCCTGGGATAAAAGGAGAGAAGTCTTCTCCAGTTAAAAACTGATCGCAGAGGAATGAGTACAATGGAGAAAGTTTTCGTGTACAGAGCCTTATGGGCAAGGAAAGCGTAATGAAAAAGGAGAAAGGAATTGTATTGGATATTTGGAAAAAAATAGGACAATGTGTGCGTTTTCAAAATTGAAAGTGCTCGTTTATCCGCATACTGGAGCACTGCGAATTAGGCACTAACTCACAATTCTTGGCCTTACAAACAAAAATTGTACAAAAAATTCTTTAAAAAAATGTAAAAGAAAAAATGTTTTGGGGAAAGTATTTGTAAAAATTTCCCGATATGAAGACCTTGAATGAGCTTTTCTTTGGGGGGGGGGGGGGTGAAGGTAAATAAATAGATAGAAAGATGTGAATTTAATTGAAAATTAGTGTAAAGAAACCATCAACAGACATTTACAGCTTCATCGGAGAGATAAAAAATCATTCAAGCCATGAGTTGACTATATTTTCCAGTTTTTCCTGTCTCTGATTGATATTTCTGGTTTATTCAGCTCTCACGAATAATTGCAGCGGTGAGTGAGTCTTTAATGAAATGTTCATGATGGTAATGGAGATGTGCTGTCTTTCATCAAAATCTTCTCACATTTTAATTGTTTGCCATATTAAGCACGAGCCGGAATATTTTAATGACTTTTAATCGTTTATGGTAAAAATGAAACTTGGGATAGGATTTTGCTACAAACTTTTTGAACGCTGCCATCTTCTTAAGCCATAGCGTACATTGAATGCATTCAAAACATTTCTTTGGAAAAGCGTCTGTGATATGCACATCGAGAAAATTGTACTCATTGCATTGGCTTGCACTTCCATACATCAATATGGGATACATTACAAAATCTTTCTATGCAACGAAGTAAAAAACACTCGTAAAGTACAAAATTCGTGTGTCCATTAGGTTTATATGTACTTGTACATATTTAAATGTACTGCAAGTCTAAAAAATGAAAGATCATCATACCATACCATTTATCTCAGGCCTTCATGAAGATAATTAATTTAGCATTTGTTTAAATTAAATCTCATCATTGTTTGACACTAATTTATATCTACAGTGTTGCGAAAATTTCGTTTAAGGTTGAATAACTATCATTAAAATGTATAAAATTTAATCCAAATCTGAGGGCCAATGATATGTTGAATAATTCTATTCATAAATATAGCAGTAGTATTGGACCTAATTTTAAATTGGTACTACACATTTAACAGTAAGCGGTATCATCAGGTACATTTGAATTTTTAAATTGTAATTTAAATGTGCCTGATAATACCGCTCACCCGTGAAATATGTTATACCAATATTAAAGTTAAGTGGAAAAGTATGAATGCAAATAACCTGTTGTAATAAGAAGCCTGTTGTAATTCAAAAATATGTTTGTTAAATTTCTACGGAATGATATACATGCATAACTATTAAAAAAATAATATTATTTAAAAAATACACGTCCATTTGATGCGACGTACGTTGACGGTAGTCATACGATATTTTCCCGTTTAAGTTTTCGGGGAGAAATACCACAGCGAAGATCTACGGCTTGTTCAGCTAGCTGTTAAACACGTGCAAGATTGCAGCAGTAGCGGACGAGAGTCATTGAATGGACTGTAAACTCAAATGGATGCGGTCTGCAATCCTCTGCCCCCCCTGGCGCCTTCCTCCACCAACTGTTTATCAGCTGCGGAGCTTATCCGACTGGTCGAGTTCAAAAACTCACACGGGAGAGAGCGAACGCAAGCGGGAAATAAAAACTTCAACACCAACTGCTCGAACAAAACTGAACCTCAAAGAAAATAGAAAGAGAAAACACTGGTGTATCTCTTCACTGGGCTTTTTTCTTTTTCTTTAATAAAAAATATCTTTTTTTAATCTTGCGGAAAGGTGTTAGCCGCTCAGCGGATTAACGTAGCCGATTATTTATCGCGCAACTCAAGGGTAAATAGAGAAATCTCGCGAGATTATCACCCAGGTCCTGTAGACCTTCCGGCACTTGCCTACCTTGTCCGATTCACAAAGGGATAAAGACGGTTTAAAACAGGGATGTGGTCAGCTATGATTAAAATTTTGGGTCATTTAGAACGCGGAGATGTTAACTACAGGATGTATCTGTGACATTAATGCGATAGGGGATGAAATACCCGAATAAATGGTAGATAAAAAAGACTAAACTGGGACCATAGAAGAGACATGTGTATTAAAGAGGGCTTAATCGCATTCATTGCAATCCTTTAATGTCGCCTGTTTTCTTCTTACTATACATGCCTTTTCATCCCCTCAGGCATATTCCTCATATTCAAATTCTTTTTGGTTACATATTCATAATTGGAAGAACTCTAATTAAGAAATACCACACGTATTTGGATATTATGTGTGGATGATGCATTCTGCCATAACTATCTTTTTGTATCTTAAAGCTTCCTTTAATTTAACCGATATCATTTAATCTCAAATGTATTGAATTTGAATAAAGGGTTGAGGGTGATCATGGGGATATCACAGTGTTAGTGCAATTTAAACCCCTTTGCCACCAAAGAAGGGGCAAGATTTCATCACGCACCAAACATTTTTAAGGGACATTAAAACCTTAATGGAATATACAGACCAGAATGCACTTCATAACCCAAAACACTGCTTTCCCATTCCAATTTTAATTAATGGATATAAAGATTAGAGCTAATGAATTCAGTTGAAGCCATCAACGCATCTGTTCACGAAAAGAATACTTTCATTTCCCTTGCTTGGCCAAAGACTAAGCTCTCGGAAATATTTTCCATCGTTAGTAGCCATAGCTTCGTTTACGTTACAGTTATTGAGATAAACTGAAAGCGTTACCTCGACCCTCGGCCCAAATTCTAATGGAATTCACATCAGTGTGTCTAAGGAATTCCTTAAATGAAACCACTTAGGAATGATTTCAACTGTATTCCACTCAAATAAAGGCTAAGGTTGAGAGTAAGCACTGGTATATCACCATGCTAATGAACTTTTAAACCCAATTTTTACGAAAGAGTGTGGAGCCAATAAAAAGGAGGTGTGAGATTTCATCACGCAGTCTGAAATCCAAATGGATTTATCAAGTAAAATTTAAAAAAATATAAAAACCAAGGCTACCGAAAGGAATACCAAGCTTTGATGCAACGAAATCTTTTTTGATCCGAAATGTGATTGACCTTTTAACTCTGAACGCCACTAAGCCACAAAGTTTTAGGGCAAAGTTTGTGGCGCCATTTCTGCTTCTCGAGAAATGTTAGTTTCCCTTACTCTATTTGTTTTTCCTTACAGAAAATCTTAAAAACCAACCGCAATCGAAACTATAGCCCGGTCAAAATAGACATTGACCCTTGCACAAATTGCCAACAAGCTGAAAATTTGCATGAACCTCAAGGATACCACTCTAATAAAATCCTGAAAAGTCCCCATCGATCCCGTGTTTGCAAAAATTTTTATTCAAGGTCAAAGGTCACAAAAATTCGTTTTTTGCATTTTTTGGCCAAACGGTTAGTTTTATGATAAAAATTTATCAGATACAAATTGTAGATCAGAAGATTATCTACAAAATTGTTATTTCCATATTTTCTCTAAGATTTATCGTTTCTGAGAAAAAGCCTTTCGAATATAGGCTGGAGCTGTATTCTCCGTAATATTCTTGACTATATTGTTGAGTTTCCGAACATTAATTATTATTTAAAAGGCTTTTTCTCAGAAACGGTAAATCTTAGAGAAAAAATAGAAATGACAATTTTGTAGATAAATTTCTAATCTACAATTTTGGTTCGAGCAATTTTTAGCATAAAACTAACCGTTTGGCCAAAAAATGCAAAAAACTCATTTTTGTGACCTTTGACCTTGAATAAAATTTTTTGCACACACGGGATCGATGGGGACTTTTCAGGATTTCATTAGAGTGGTATCCTTGAGGTTCATGAAAATTTTCAGTTTGTTAGCAATTTATTTGTGCGCCTTACAGTGCCGTGTTATGGTCACCCTCTTTTACAAATCCCTAGCCTTCAAAATGTATTAGTCATTCATAGAAATTATACGTCAAATCCCATACAATTCCTAATTTTTATATGACTTATCATCGTTAAAAAAGTATTTAAAGCTGTTGCAGCGAATTTAAAATGATTTGAAATCTATAAAAAAACGAGTGAACGACCTGTAAAATAAGCAATGTGTCCCAAGTTCGGGACTCCACGTCACAATCACTACCATCTCAGTTGCACGTTCATTCCACTAGACCACCGTAACTTCTTTCAGTAGAAGTGTTATAATTCGCACAACAGAAACCACGGCAAGTCCGCAGTAACTGCAAACGAATGAATCAGTAAATACTACGTAAATTAAAACAGAGTTATCAATTTGCAAGTAAAACCTCCCTCTGTGTGAATATATTCTTATGCGCAAACGAAATATTTTCGGCGAGTAACCAAGGAAAACAAAAAGAGTAAGGGAAGCAAAAATTTCTCGAGAAGAAGGAATGGCCCCACAAACTTTGTCCTAAAACTTTACTTTTGAAAGTGACTGTACATGCTCCAATAACAAGGAAAGACGTTCGTAGGTTGAAAGTTATTATGCAGACGAACCTTGCCTGTTTCACACCAATGAAAAAATAACGCTGTTGAACTAAACTGAAAGCAATAAAATGATAAATTATTAAACGCGTTTGCGTGATTACTTCCTCTAAATAAACTTTTTACCCTCTTTTAAACAATCAATTTATTTTATATCAGCAACAATTAATAAAATAGTGTGATTCTAGAAGCCTGAATGCCCTCATATTTGAAGCACGTAAAATTATAATTTCATTGTATTTTCAGAACGATAATAGCTATTATTTTCAGCTAGATGAAAGTAAAACCGATTTTCTTCGCTCAAAAGATACAAAATCAGATCAGGGTGTGGTGTATATTCTACTTGCAAGTTAGCATGCTTTTTTATCAAAACACTGCAGGAACAAGTGACTGCATCCAAAGTCGCTTGTTCCTGCAGTGCTTTGAAATTCGTCGTCGCAGACCAGCGACAAACTAAGGGTTTTTCACCCCGACGTGGCTTAGTAAGAACGACCCTCCGTGGCCGAGCCGCTTGGTGGTGGAACTGGCTAACACACCTGACCGGCAATCGGGAGATCCGGCTTCGAATCCCGGCTGAGTCAAATATTTTTTCATGGCGAACTTCATCCGTTGGTGTATTTATACTTTTTCATCTTCTATTTAAAGAATAACAATAGTAACATCAGTCAGTAAGAGATGATAAAAATATTTGATGCTTGAAAAACATGGTTGAAATATTGATACTCAGTTCGCCAAGTAAGTGTCACGAGCCTGACTTGGTGGACGTCCTTTATCGTAGGAGTGGAAGCAATGAAAACTTTGCTTTTTCCACTTGGAGATTTATTTATTTTCCTCCCAAATTATTCCCTAAACTTCATTTTTATGAAAGCTGAAATTTATGTATTCTTGATGATATGATCTATCCAATTCATATATTTTGAACGCAATTAATCACGATTAAAAATATAAGGCGTATAGTACGTCAATATTGAGGCTAAAAGTATGGATTTGAAAACGCGCTGCGGACTTTACTGAAACCAGTAAAAAATGCACTGATTGCTTAAAAAATAATAAGCCTCCACGGAACGGAACTGTGCTTTCTCCGACACAGTCACCTTTCTCCATGCAACGAAATTGATTTCCAACCTTTTAATTCTGAACACTTTTGCTCTCTCTTTGGGTATCGGGGACATTATGATTAGCTGGGATATGCTCTCATTGCACGGTTCAATGACACAGAAAAGAAGTTCGGAGACTCAATCTATTGTGTTGTTGGACGAGGAGGTAGGGCAGGGATTTTATTCCTGGTGGGAGGGGTGAAATTGCCCGGTAAGGAGGGTTTTGTGCGAAGAAGAAGAAGCTTTGGGACGAGATACAGGAGGCAATCAGCGAGAAAAAATGAGCGGGGCAGAGAATCGGCAAAAGTTTGGCGTCTTCCTTACCTCACCGGAGCCAATTCATCGCTGACTCAATCAGAGAGCTACTCCATCAATACAAAATCTCCAGTTCTCATAACCTTTTCCAATATTGAGCCGGCGCTGTAAACATTCCGGCGGATTCATTAGTGGCAAAATGAATTTTATCAGTCGCAGAACCTGAACGAAAGTTTTCTGCTTATTAATTGATTTCCCGCCAGTTCGATTAATCCTTGCGCTCAGACGGAGACGATTGCAAGGTAGTATATTTTACTATTATATTTATCATCATCTTAACCTCTTCTGTCCCCAGTCATATCAACATATTTCTGGTCAATTAGAATTTAACAAGCAACATTTACGATTACTGTGATCCATACTTCTGTATGATGCTGTCATCTATGAGGACGCACTGAACTAGCTGCAATAACGACATTTCACCTATGCTAGCTAAGCTATTAAAACATTCAAACCTCCAGACTTATTGTATACGGTACCCCTACACCAAGGAGGTTAATATGCAAAATTACCTGAGTTTCAAAATACAATTTAGTAGCTATAAAAATGAAATTATAATCGGCTCAGCCACTCTTCACATGACCCATTGCTGAATATTTTCACGAATACGAGGTGTCTTAAAATAAATGACATTAAAAAAATTAAGTAAAGCGTTTTCATGCAGTAAATTATAGTTTACGAAAGTCTAAATTGAGAAACGTTATTAGGTACTCGATACTTGACTAGTGAGGCCTCACTTAGAATATGCTGCTATCGTATGGGACCCTTACGAATTAGGACAAATAGCTGAAATCAATCGAGTACAGCGTAGGGCGGCCAGATTTGTGATGTGTTGTTACGACAAAAAGTGCAGCGTTTCCAGTATGTTACACGAGTTAGGATGGGGATCTTTACAGGAGCGTAGATCGAAGTATAGGCTTAACTTACTTAGGAATTTCGAAGAAGATATTTTCTCAGGCGACGTGAAACACATCCTTCGTATACCATCGTACTATATTAGACGTGATAATGAGAATAAAATAAGAAATAGACTGCAAAACAGAGAGATTTAAAGTGTCATTCTTACCTCGTACCTACTATTAAGGATAGCAACGTTGTCTCAATTGATAGGATTAATGGCGTTCCTCGCTAGGATCACTCATTGCATGTTTTTTTCATAGTTTTAACCTTGCATGTATTTGCTCTGGGAATTACTAACCATTAGCAATTTTTTTATGAATAAGAATGTATATTTTCCAAGTATACGTAATATTTCTATGACCGTGCGGTGTGCATGTGGCGGTTCTCTTGCATGCTGCATGTTGGTGATTTGTCACCCCTGCCAAACACCCTAGAGGTGGCTCGCAGGGTATTATTTACATGTACTCCACAATGTAACTCTTCGCAAAAATCGCTTCTTTAAGAGTATTTCATGGTTGTAAGATGCATTGCGACTGCAAATTTATAAGTTTTGAAAACATGGTTGGCGAGAGGCATGCGGCGCACTTAAGATATATGTTAGGAATATTATTAAAACATGACTGCAGGTATAACAGTATTTGCCAGGCGTTGCACTGTGGGTATCGAAGAACAATTTATTTAATTTTCTTTAATTAGAGATGAAAGCATTAACTCCAATCGATGACCAAATATTAGTTAAAAGTATTAGAATATATTAGACTGTTAGTGAAATATATATTAGGAATGAAATAGTGCATCTCAAAAGGATCTTAACGAGTACCTAACAACCAAAAGCCTACATTTTCGAGAACAGATTTTTAGTTTTTTGAGCTTTAGGAGAAATAAATTCATAATGCTAGTTGTTTTTCTTCAACATTAACATAAGTTTTGCTTTAAATTTCTTTCTTTATCCAATCAAGCTGCAAAATAAAGAAGATCTAAGTCGACACACCACTCTACCTAGAGAAATGATGCCAACATATTTGCTAAGGGTATTATTTTGCCATTTTAAGAAAAGAATAACGTCTATTCGTGGATTTCTTCAAACGAGGGAATGTCCAAGAAGGGAGGAGAGGAAGTTTCGACATCTGAATGTAGCGCAGTGTGCTTTGGGTATCTAGTCTCGAGAAAATGACGTCAAGAAGGAAGAAAAAATATAAGTAAGCCGTAGTTAATTGGCTCAGGAGAAAAATATGTCGGAGCCTCGGAGATAAAGAAACGCTAAACAAAGGAACAGAGGATATGAAACAAAGGATAAGAGGAATTTGGGGAAAAAAATGAAAGGAAGCTGGGAATGCGGCTACAAAGGGGGTGAGGAATTGTATAGGAGAGGGAAATGAGATACTGAAGACCAAATAAAAAGAAAATAATGAGAAAAAGAGACTTAAAGCAACCTGTAAGTGCACTACTCGCAAGCAAGAAAATAGCTTTCTAAGGCATTGCAAACATGGGTTACGTACATGGCCGGTTTGAGGCATTTTTCTAATGAAATTGAACAGCATTTCGTCTCCCCATCAAAAATAACCCGAGAAGTGGTAGGGATTCTCTCTCTATAGATAATGTTTAAATAAATGCAAATACTTTAGGAATAAGGGTAGAGACTTATATCATCGCGAACGTATGACGCGCTAGATCTTGTCTATTGAATGCGATATTTTAAGAGCTTTAAAACCAATTGCATATCTACATCTACATAATACCCTGCGAGCCACCTCTAGGGTGTTTGGCAGGGGGTGACAAATCACCAGAATGCAGCATGCAAGAGGACCGCCAAATGCACACCACATGGTCATAGAAATATTAAGCTCACAAGAAAAATATACATGCTTATTCATTAAAAAATTGCTAATGGTTAGTAATTCTTAGAGCAAATACATGCGAGGTTAGAACTATGAAAAAAAACATGCAATGAGTGATTCTAGCGAGCTACGCCATTAATCCTATAAATTGAGACGTTGCTATCCTTAATAGTACGAGGGAAGAATGACATTTTAAATCTCTCTGTTTTGCAGTCTATTTCTTTTCTTTTATTCTCATGATCACGTCTACTATAGTACGATGGTAAGCGAAGGATATGATATATATAAGACTGAGCGCTTAGGCGCCATATGAGACCGCGTGCTTTACTTACCGCTTAAACCGGCCCTGGATACGTACTTGCTTAATGAGATATGTGATTGACGGCGCAGTCAAAATTGCGTCGTGTAAAGCTGTGGTAAAGGTGTTGGAACACATGATAGAATGCGTTGTCGAGAAATGGCAAAATATTCTACTATCATTCGTACATTTCACGCCAATAATAGGATTTAATGCAGTTCTAACCTGCGCAATTCCGTACCTCGTTTAAAACGAGCTTTAGATGGATGCTAGAAAATGACCTGTTAGGATTGAGTACTGAAATATTCTTACCAACTCAAGGGTGGATCGCTATAATTGGCGGAACTATGTAACAGGAAAAATAGTCACATATGCTTTTATATTGCATATTGCACTTTTTTTTTACATGTCTGATCTAGGTGTCGACGGTATATGTCATGTTTTCAGAATTACATGTAGCGGAAGGCTGCCGAATCCTAAGTCAGAATTTGAGAATGACATAGTAAATAGTGTGGTGACCTAAGTCAGACTATTCAAAAATTGTGGAACATACAATATTAGAGTATCTGTGATTATGTTTCTCGAAATATTCTTCGCCAAATCAAAACTTGCAATTCATGCAAGGTGAAAGGGATAAATTATTAAAACTTAAATTCTTTCATAAACATGAACGTTCAATAAATAAGTCTAAAACTCAATGCAGGCAAGGTCTCTTGGTCATTTCGGTTAATCTGCATAACTTCTCAAAATTCTCAAGATTTGCAGGAGGTAGGAATAGTAAGGGACAGTCCCGAATGAGCATCATAAGACAGGTCGTTACGGATATGAAAGAGAAGAAATGCGTGGCTTTGAAAAGACTAGCGGATAGGAGAGAGGAATGGAGAGCTGCGTCAAACCAATATTAAGATTTATGATTGGATGTGAGCCTTACGATGATGATGAAGTTGTTCGAAGATACGTGAGGAACAATCTGGATTTTATTTAATAGATTAGAGATTTTCTTCTACATAACCATATTTTTCAAGAAAGCAAACGATTTTTAGCCTCATTTACAGAGTAATGTTAATATCAAAGTAATATGTTAAATATATATGTAGATGAAAACGGATGCTAAATTTAAAGTAAAATAAATTCTACATTCCTAACTTTGTATTTTTCGAGCATACCAAAATGATTTTATTTTCATCTAATGTCGAGGAAAACTTGTGAATAACCTGAGATTGAAGTTAAATAACACGCAAACGAGGAATTTATTAACCCGTTATCGCCTAGCGGTACCATATGGTACCAGCTGGTGGTGCAATGCTAAACGTAACTTTTTTGTCATAATATCGTAATTTTTCGTTACATTTTTATCGTAATTTATTTGGGATTTTGAGAGTTTTTAATTGATAAAAATGTATATAATTATATTTATCCGAAAAGTTTGCTTTTTTAAAGCTGAAAATAACGCATTTTCAGCCGTTTGAAAATTGAGAATTATCAACTAGCCCGTAAAAATGGTTAGTGCAAGCATTTCGATTTTCTTTTCTTACGCCTTATGTATTCATAATAAGAGAGATTTGTTAAATAATAATTATTGTTATAACATGTACATTTCATATAAAGCATGGTTATTTGATAAGAGCCTAATATTTGGGATGTTGTGATGTAAAACATTTTGGTGGTAGGTACCATATGGTACCTCTGGGTGCTTACACTACCGTGTTTTGGTGGAAAGCGCAAATACCTGAGAGCGCAGAGCTGTTTGAAATCATCAATTGTTCATAAGAAAGGTATTGGAGTTAAAAGATATCAAATGAAAAGCATGAGTTATTTTTATCATCTCAAATTTAATCGCCAAACGAGTTAATACTTCATGTGTATAAAATTATATGTCATTTCCCACGACACCATGGCCCAGAGAAGGTGATGCTCCAACAAAGTTATGAATGGAGCTTCTTTCTTAGAAACAGCCAATATTGGACTGTTTAATCTCACTCATAAGACCATTTGAGGTTTTTAATAAGTCTCTTTGGTGAAATGGTGAAAACACGCCGGTGAAAATAAGCCGATTTATTATGTTTAAAAGTTCGAACTCGGGAACTAAGCTCAAAATACACAATCCTTCTATTATTAAATTGGAAAAATTAGCGTAAAAAACGTTTAGTGAATATCACATTTTAATACACCTAAGTGTCCAAACAGTTCCACATCGCCTTACAGCAGGGATAAATATCTGAAAAAGTAATCATTCCTAAGGCTGGAAATATTTTTCCTGTAGAACTGATGGCGATTTAATATGTTTTTAAGTTTTATTTCTTATAAAAAACACATGTAAATAATCCTTATGCAACGTAACGAAACTTTTAGGAATATTTAATTTTTTTCTAGTTTATAATACCAAATATAGGACTTTCGAGGTATACAAATCAAAATTTTGGAGGATTTTGAGGACAGAAATGACAGAGAAAAAATGTTCCTTGAAGAAGATATTTAATTCGAGCAATATTTATTTAGTTTAATATTGTATTATTTTATTATAGCAATATTTATTTAGTTTATTAGGTCAATTTAAAATTCCCAACTCTCCTTTCTACCCCACCTTCCACCCCCAATTTCTCAAATGTTTGCGAGTGTGCATTTTTGAATTTATATCGGTTTGGTTAATTTCTTGGTTTAGTCTTGATAATGCTGCAGTGCAGCGAAACATGTCGGCTGTAGTTTAATAAATTTTTATGTGGAAAGTGCAAAGTGTTTCACTTCATATCCCATAATGGATCTCCACAAAGTATCTGCCTCATCCATCCAATTCAATACTTATTTTATAAAAAATATTGCCCAAAAAGAGAGAAAAAACTAACGTACTTAATTTAGTACTACGTATCTGGATATGGCAGGCGACCGTAGAATGTGGAGGCGCCTAGTTGGTGAGTCCAAAGGCCTTCTAGGTTTCAAATGGCCACAGGAGTAAGTAGAGTATCTGCTTTTCCAAAGGCAGGAATTATTTGTGTCTTAGTAATGATTCAAAGTTAGGATACGAGAGGATAAAAGAAACCCTTTAAAGCGTGTCCTTATTCCATTAACTGATGTCAGCATTCAAAATTTACGGTATGTTATCGAGAATAGAAACGAAACTTATTATATTATCATGCCCCACAATGGGTGTTTTAGCACAATCTGTAGCTCCAAATGGGAAATTACCGGGTTTCCTTTAACTGTTATACATCATTGAGAAGGGTTGATTTTTTTATCCAATCAATCAGAATCTACCTACTAACTCCATCTTCCCGTTAAAATGGGTTTTATTTTTATTGCTACATTTTTGTATATTGGTTATTTAGACTAAAAATATATATTTAAGGAATTTTATACTCCCGTAGAAGGGCTTGAATGCAATCCATTTTGAAGAATTTTACTCTCTTAATTTATCCATTTCCTTAGATGAAAGCGAGGTTATGATCCACGCAGAAAGAATTATTATGTTGCGATCTGCTGACGACCCAGCAGTCTTAGCCGAGACATAAATTAATTTGAAGAAACGTTTGGCGAATATGGAAAGACAATTGCCAGTTATCAGCTTAAAATTAGCAAAAAGATCACTTAGATATTAGGATGAAAAAGAGAGGAGGCTATGACAAACATTACACTTGAAAAATAAAAGCTTTGTTAAAAAAGGTGCTTTATAGGAGCGCAGTAGTGTCGCGCATTATCTAACACAATATGGAGTTGGGACGGTGGATAGGTGTTCGACTCCCAATCCGCGTTTAAATCTCGGCGCCGAAGGTCCGAGAAAGTTTCGGAGCATCGTTCGAGAGAGTTCGGCAACAATATGTAAGTAAGCCATCTCGGCGACCAAATCAGTCTGTATTATGATGTGGTAATGAACGCTCCTCCACAGCAAATTCATAAGAATTTCATTCAGCGTAGAAATCGCCACACACTCATAGTATTTTAGTGTAATGAATGAATTTGTATGATTTACCAAACGCATTTCACAGACTTATGGCATTAGCAAGGTGTGAGTCTTTGAATCAGGATATGAATCTTCCGTTTAAATGAAAAATATTCTGTAAAACACCCTATGTTTTCTATTCTAAAATCAACGGTAAATATATTTTTACTTGTGGAATTCAACCAAGGCGTGATCATATTATTATTTAGAAGTAGGTATAAGCAAAAAAGTAGATAGTAGACCTCTAGTTATTAGAGAAACGGAGAGTCTAAAGTGCGCACCCACCATTCTTGAGAGAAAATAGCGACTGAGGAATGAAATGAAAGAGGATGAGAAGACACAAGGGCAATCAATTTGTCGTCTGCAAAGAAAAGCAGGATTAGAGACTTCTTTGGATCCTTTGAAGACTTCCACGAATTATTTCCCTGGAACTCAAAGAATTCCGTAAATAAAAGGGGATTAAGAATTCCGAGAAAGCCTTGATATGGCCCCCACTCATAACGAGAGCAAACACGATAGGTCACAGATAATGAGGCACAAAATATTTCATTCATGCTCACTAGTCAACAAAACTGCGAGTATCACTACAGATATTAAAACATTTTTTTGAATTGAATATGTAGTAGACACCTGGGAAAATAACATAGAATGATTTCGCTTTCTGCAGTTCTCATCAAGTGGGACAATTTTTTGAAGAAAACCAATCTCTTTTTATCGTTTGATTCATCATAAATGGATAGGAAATATATTCGTAAATAATTATTTATTTTATCCACGCAATATACGATAATTGCGTGTATAAAATAACTAACTTTTTACGAATATATTTCCAAGCCATTCATGATGAATCAAACGATAAAAAGAGATTGGTTTTCTTTAAAAAAAATTGTACGATAATGAAAACTGGAAGATATGGAGACTTCAAGGAGACTTATGTCATGCTCTGCGCATTTAAATGCGTTCGCAAAAATTTCCATTCTCGACGCTGACGGGCAGAACAATCCAATTTTACGGAGAAATAAGCTATAAATAGGAATGCTAACCAAAATTCATATTCGTGATAATGTGATTTATAGAGTTCAATACTGTTATACAGTATTGTAAATATTTTATAGTGTTCACCTCCAGGAATCACAGTGTTGACATTCATATCCCTCGACTTAGAACTTTTATCATCTATAAATATATTATAGTCACAGCAGCCGGAATTAGGAATTCACTACCAACATATATGAGAAACTTCCCATCAATAAGAGTGTTTGAGGCCTAAGTTCACATGTTGCTTCTTGTTACTTCTTGACAATTTCCCAGTATCACTAGCCATGCTGGTGTGATAAATTACTGATGCGATGAGGGGAAGAAAATGTTTTTGTATTTTTGTTTATAATTTGAATGTGCTCTCTACTAGTTTGCGTTTTGCTGTTAGCCTTGAGCATATAGTTTGACCAAGTAGTGGGACAATTTCCAATGTATTTCATATGTGTGAAAATTTTTTGTGTCCGCATTCCCGGGTATCTGCATTCGGGATGCAAGTGTGTGTATATGTTTCTATTGGTATGTGTCTTTTTAATATGTTATTAGTTTTTTCCCTTTTCTCATCGTATCTACACTTATCTAGCCTCGCTGTTGTGGTTTTTTGTCTCTCAATGATTTAATATCCTGAATTGTAGTGTTATTGTAAAATATCTCATGGATCAGAAAGGCCAGCGATTATAAATAGAAAGAATTGAATCTTGAGGCAAAATGGATCACTCTGCACCATCAAATGCCTTTGCGTTCCGATTGAAATGTGGCGACGAGGATAAAGCTTCGACAGGACGTACTGGAGTCTTCTCTATGCAATCCCTCTACGGCATTTATGAGTTCGTCCCCGAAACTGCACGAACATACCTCCGCTGACCTCTGCGACGTGGGTGAAAAACTTGGGCATCCTCCCCCTCTGAAAAATATGGGGCACGCACGAAACCAACCAACCCTTCTCTGCTGCCCTACCAGCTGACCAATATTCCTCCACAACACGTTCGTTCTCGGAATCTTTCTCCCCCCACTAGCCACCACTCACACACACACTCCCGGCGTTGTTGTGGACAAACTGCCGAACAACACCCTTGCCGAAAGGGAAAACATTCGAGTGGCTGTTCGGACACACTTCGCACACTCCCCCTCGATGACCCCAAATCATCTCCCCCGCGACACTGAAACTTTTTCCCACCCGATAAAAAGAGAAATTGGCTTTGGAAACTTTTTTGGTAAGCAACAAAACTAGTTTTATTCACCTGCGTCGAATATTTCAAGTAAAGGCGTGGAGGCAAAGAGATGTACAGGAACCCCAAAAAGAGGTATTATCCCCATGAGAAGCGAAAAAGGATGTAAGAATGAAGTGGACAAACCAGAAATGGATTCGAAAATGAAAAGGAGACTTCGTTGATTTCCACTGATTTATTTCGTCCGTTCGACGCGTTTCGAACCATAGAGGTCATTATCAAATACAACAAATTTGAATGGCAAGCAAGCATATACACTCTTTGAAGGGGATAGGGGAGAGAGTGGAAGGAGTGGGTGTCAGGAGGGGGAGGGGAAGGTGTTGGATTGGAAACCCCAAGTGGAGGTTGTATTGAGAATTGAGAAAAAACCGTTGGAGGACGGCGCTGGTGAGATGGAGGGAGGGGTGGGAGAAATTTTAACCCCCTTAGAAAAAGGCCAGATTGGCGCCCATGCGATTCCACTCCACGTGACGTCACAGGGACCTAGTTTCTATACGAGTAGATAGGAGTTTTAAATTATCTGAGATTACTAATGCATGCATGAGGCACAGAGCTCAGGGAAACATATCTTAATAATCACACATTAAAAATAACTAACAATAAGTTCGGAAAGTTTCCTTCGTTTGATTATGGAATAATAATCCTTATTTAAGCCAAGCACTACCTGCTAGCAGGGTACTCAGCTACCTGCTAGCAGCCTGCGTCGTATCAGCGCTCAAGCCTCGCCCCAAGGACACCTCATACGCCGACAGCTGGAACCAAAAATACGTCACACGGACTTTTCCCAGCTTTCCTCCTTGGCCGTCGCGTTTTCGCGCGCTTGAAAATTTTCACTTTTCGTATAATCGCGAAAAATAATTATCGTCATTCGAAAATCTAAGGGCGTGAAATGCGCACTCCAGGAGTAATAATCTTTCGATTTAGGCAATAGAAATGAAATAGGAAACCACCTTATTAGTGGGTGTGGAGTGGGGTGGTAGGGTTCTGGATTTTTGTCTATCCGTGATGTTAAGGGACACTTGTAGGAGTGGAGAAAACCTTTCATAAAGGATGTCGTTAAGTAATTGGCCGTTGGTCATATTCCTCCTTAAAATTATTACGAAGGCTTCCGCGGTGAGTTAATTGGTGATTGTTTTTCGGGTTCATTCCCTGTTGACTCATATTTTCCGCAATGTATGAGTCAACGCGGAATGAACCCGAAAGACAATCACCATATTCCTCCTTATTTCTAGCTCCTCCATTTTGTCCAACTTCCTCCCTTTTTTCTCTAAATGTAGTATCTCCGGTACAAAGTCGCTTTCATGATTTTCTTCCAAAAGATGTTTCGCAAAATGGGACTGCTCCACCAGAAGTATCCTGAACCCTACCACCCCACTCCACATCCACTAATTACTTACCTCTTCCTTAACCCCAACTCAACGGGAAAATCCTTTCGAGTCTCCCCCTCCCTCCCTCCGTCTCACCAGCGCCATCCTCCAACGGTTGTTTTCTCAATTCTCAATACAACCTCCACTTGGGGTGTCCATCCCAACACCTTCCCCTCCCCCTCCTGACACCCACTCCTTCCACTCTCTCCCCCATCCCCCTTCAGGAGCATATATGTTTGCTTACCATTGAAATTTGTTGTACCCAGCACACGAAGGATCAGCTAGCTGGTAAAATGTTCAAAATGAACAAAACGAGAAACACCTTTTGCAGAAACAGCTGTAGTCATTGGCGGTGTCGTTCTATGAGGGACTTTTTTTTCAGCCTCCGATGGATCATGAACAGAAGACGAAGAGAATGATTAAAAATTTTTTCATTGCTAAATGTTGACCTCACTTGTGGTGTCCTTTCGACATAATCGCTTCGTCAATTGAGGCATTGGACGTTCCTGTGGACAAGTTTTACTATACCCTCTTCAGAAGATGTTACCGCAAATGACCTTTAATGCATTATGCATTTGTTCTGAAGCTCAAAGCCTGTTTGAAAACCTTAACCTCCTAGCCACTTCTTCTCTTTAGTGTTAAGATGGAAGTCCCCTGCCCCTAGGCCGGCATTGCACGACGAATGATCGAAAATGTCCCATTGAAATTGCTCAAGGAGCAGTTGAGCTGCATCAGCGCTGAGATGACGGACGTGGTCATGGATCAGAACACTTCCTGAAGCCAGCATGTCTCCTCTTTAGTTTTGAATGGGAATGGGTGTAATGTTTCACCCCGTTTCATACTCTAGCCATAAAGCATTAAAAATTCTCTTATATCGGCATAAATGTCGAGACATGTCAGTGATGAAGCCATTCGGCGAGTTTTCTGGCTGTCTCTCCGCAGCGCACTCTTTGTGGGAGAATCCATTGAGGCAGTGCAATTAATGAGATTGCTACTAACCTAAAACTAACAACTGACGATCAGAAATGACTTGATCGTGTGGTGTGGAGGATGCGCAGTTGCCGTATCTGCGAAGTACCCGCCTGTCGCTTGTCAGGTGTTTTTGCTGAGCTGTCGGAGGTTGGAAAAAAGTCCCTCGTATGAGGATAAATTAGTGAACCGCTAAGAGAAAAGACCATTTCTAAAAAAAAACTTGGGAACGAAGAAAAAAGTGCTTTAAGTTGTTTTTTCAACGTGCCAACAAAATTCCAATCTTAAAAAAAATCTTCCTAAATTTCGTTTCTAAACGGTACTTACTTCCATGATACAATTCGTGCATTCATCATAATTCCAGCAAATTCTCACTAAGCCGAGCGTTAGGCTGTCTTGAAACACATGGTAGAGACAAAATAATTTCGGCAGGTATAAATGAGGTGACTATAGCAGCAAAAAAAATAATATGTACCCATTTACAATTCATCAGCATTACGGCGACAGGAGTCTTGCGGAGCACTCAGACACGGGCAAATAAATAAGGAAAGAAACATGTTTTTACCATTCATATTTTAACCTGTCCCCCGTGAGACTCGACTTTGTGTCAAGCTACGCCAGACGACAAGGCTCTTATATTTTTTTCAAACCCGACAGAATAATGGAGAATGTATATCCTCCCAGGGATGTAAAGAACCCGAATTTTTTCCTTTAAGTTGTCCATTTCGGTTAAAGAGCTTCAGATGCTTTTCCTTGTTATATTTTTTTCACGTCGAGTGGTGCCCAGGAGTCAAACAAAAGAGAGATACTTCAGACGACATTCGATGATGCACTCTTTCGCGGAAGTTGGGGCCATCACAGTGCATTTTGCCAATGGATATGCCTCGGAGCTATGCACTGTCTATAGATACCGTGACACGTCTCGCTCCAGTTTTTTTCCATGCAGAAAGAACACAGAACATTCACGAGTCACGCCATAATATTCATTTTTTACTTCGGAGAATATATCTTACGTCCAGATCAGGGGGAATGGCTTTCTTTCAGCGCTTGAAGTATGGAGTCTATGGCGAGAATGTGTGGTATAAAACAGGCAAATTAGTTTTGCTAGCCAAGATGCTATATATTATTCATCAGATTGAAAGAAAAAGGAAGCTATCATCACATAATATCTCTCAGAATCTCAAGTTATGAACGCATCAGCTTCCAAATAAGGCCGAAAAACACCATTTACCGATGCAGCGGTTAATAATTGCTGCAAATTAATTATCTATAAAAGTTTTAAATAGCAAGTCATTTTACAAGTTTATAAACACCCTAGCACTGTGGGAAGTCACTCCATATCTAATTCCGCGGACGGAACAAGATGTCCTTTTTTTCAATTGCAGACGCTCCTTTTATTATTATAGGCGTTAAGAATTATTTGTAAAATGTTTTCAGTTTTCTTTCATTATTGAAGGAAGGAGAACACGTACTGGTCAAGCCATAATGCTTGTATTAATATTGACGGTGTTCATACAGTGCACGAAAGAACAATTACGCAGCGAAATATAACGTGAATATATGAAATTCAACAGTTGAGGATTATGATATTTAGTTATCAAAGCTTCAATATATTCTATACCTGAAATATACCTCTTTCGCGCACAAATTCGTCCCTAAAATGCAGAGAATTCGGGTTAAGACGTAACTTCAGTTAATATCATTATATCTATATAATTATCATAGCAATTCATGAGCAAGAGAAGCAATGACTTAAAAATGTCATTCACGGTGGGTTTTCCTGCAAATTAGCGATTGCAACGACGGGAATATAATCTCAACGTAAAACGTCAGCTCAAATGTGGAAACACAGAAAAGTTGACTTTTAACTTGACGAAATGACTACTTGGTCACAAAAGTTGGCATTAAAAATTAAGCTCATGGACTCTCCATGAGCTACATTTGAGATGCTTTTAAACACAGCATGATCTTCATGACATATGTTTTCATATTAATGAGAGTTAGTAATTCACATTTTCTGAATTTGTTAAGATATTTCAGTATATCTAGTCAAAACTGGTAGAGAAATAAGCCGCAAGGAAGGTTTTACAGAACAATCAAATAACTAATCCATCCTTAACTCAACTTTGTTCGGATTATCTAATTATAATTAGGTTACGGAGCTTATCCCATCGCTTAGAATAATAGAAAAATAATTACTACCTAAAAAACGGTGTGTTTGGGGATAAGTGATGATTTAGGATTTGAACTGTATAGTTTTACTCCTTAAATGTTTCAAAGGAATTACTATCTCATCATTCATCTATTGGCGCATAGAGTGAAATCAACGGATTAGAAATTAAATTGTCATATTCTCATGTACGGCCTAAAGTTTGAAATACAGCATAATCAACCCAACATTTTCATCCAGTTTCTTCATTTAACCTGATATAGATGCTTTTTCCGCCACCTTATCTCGTTAATGAGTACTTATTGCATACAAAATCCAGCAGCTTACCTTCATGATTAACAAGGAAAGGGTAAAGTTTAATTAAGGCCGATTCCGATTGAAAAGGATGATATGAATTCAATTTAAATGTGCCTGCGCACCGAAGCTTACTCCGGATCAAGAGTTATAGGATGATTAATTATCAAATCCTTGATTTGTGACACAATGAATTGCCTTGAGCCGGTGGAAACTGATCATCCTATGCAAATTCCTCATTCATCGGAATGAATGCATTATCTTCCAATATTACAATATCAAATGGATTTGAAAGATAATGCTCGTCATGACAGTGTTGTTGTTTCCTTCTCAACATAGACAGGCGCGAGAAGTCATCAGGTATCGGAAATGGATGATGAAAATTTTCCATACAAGTACTAGGTTTGGCGATTTATTACTGCAATAGTGAATAAAATGAAAGAATAAATAAAAATATGGCATATCTGTCTTCAAAAATACACGCGGATATGAATAGGGTTTTATGACAAACTACACCAGCAAGTAACTGTAATAATAATTGAAGCAGAACTTGTGTGTTTCATTCAGGAAGAAAATAGATGAACAGATGCAAACCTACATACTTACCTAATTTATTAGTAACTTCTCTTTAAAATTAGTTATCCGAAAAGATATTCTGGCATTGCCTAGTCATAGGCAAATCCACAATAATCCGGAATTAACTCGGAAATTACTGAAATAATTCAAATAAATACTATAACTATCAATGTCGATGGTACTCATTATATATATTCTTATATTTAACTGGATGTGCAACCCTTTTCCTTCCAGAGAGATGTCCCTTATTCAATGAAACTGAAGTAGTAGAAAGGCAAATAAAATTTTCAGCCAGTGTTTAGGATAATTTTGGCTGCGGTGTTTGAATTATGGTTTTTAATCAACCTTTTCTTGATATCAATGCAGAAATTTGCTTAAATTATTTATTGATTTCTGAAAGCTTGCCTTCGTCTGATCTTTTCATTTGGACCCAAAGACGGGAGCTGGAACGCGCCCGAAACCGTCGTCCGCCAAAAATGAGTCGACGCGGATTAAACCCGGAAACCAATCACCAATTTAATCACCACCGAGGCCTCCGTAACACTGGTATTTTTAATAATATTCTGTGCTTATCCATTGGATACTTCGAAAGTCATTAATTTACGGAGTTTTAGTGATGTCAGTAATAGGGTTAGAAACAAATAATATTGTTATGGTAATATGTAAGGCTTAATGTTAATGGTAAATAATTCTTGGAGTATAGGTCTAATCTATATGATGCAAAAAAGTTGTTAGCCAACGTTTCAGTTTATTTAAAACTATCATTAGGACTATGAATGAAAACATGAGAACAATAGAAAGAGAAAATACAATGATATACAATATTTTTACATATATGAATGTTACGAATGAGTTTTTTTACAATAATATAATTTAAAAAATATATAAGAAGAGAATACAAAAAAAATTTTGACATGCCTTAGCTTTGCCCATATTTATTGATATTACGTTACTAAGCTATTACCTAACCCAGTTACCAATAATTTTGATTAATTAAATAAAAATAAATTTTGCTAAGATTTTCAATGTCTGTTTTTCTATTGCAACTGTGAATTGATGTAGATATGTGAACATTTTCTTTGAAAAGTCTTTTTCTCAGATTAACCCCATGATCTAATATTTCGGCGTCAAAATCAAAAACATGGCCATTGCTTACTAACATTAAACATTTTCACATTAAACATATTGCTGTTAACATTAAAGCAGCCAGTGCCAATGGCAATGGCTGCTTTAATGTTAACGGTGTGGAATGACCAATTAACTTCACATTATTTTTGACTTGGCGGCACTTTTCATGTTCCTATGATTTCAAATACCTATCGAGAATTAATTTATCACTCCGTAATCATCGTTGCGCAACTTTCACTTATGAAAACCAATTAAAATTTAACCTAAGTGAGAACATACCTATATCAAGTTTCTACGTGAGGGACAGGTGCCTCTTCCATATAGCGCACTTAACCCATACTTTTGGAAGCGGAATAACTTATCAAGGAGAATTAGATTCCATCTCTTTTGCACCAGTCGATGATAGAATTGCCAACTCGCGTGTTTTTATCATTTACTGAGAACTAATAATACGTTAACCAAATTAGCTATGATGGGAATCGCGGAGAGAAGCCGTATGAAAATCTTAATAATTAGACGGAACAACCTTATTGGCCATATCTCAACACATGATGGCCTGATGAAGACAATCGTCGAGGGACAAGTGGAAGGCAAGAACGGGAATGAAGACTTCGAATATAATATTTGGAATAGGTAAAGAAGGATGTGAAAAAGATAACATATGTAGTTGATTAATCAATTTAGTAAAATGTTAAAGATGACTTAGTTCCGTGAAAATGTTTTTATACAAAAAAAAACACCATAGTTTGGCATTCCATTCAGAGAATATAAAAAATATCTAAAAGTTTAACTTTTTTGTGTTTCTGTACCGTAATATTACAGTGCAACGTCCTAGCAATCCTTCCGCTTTTGATTACCTGCAACTTTGCTGCTGTGACACACACCTTATGAGTGATAACTGGAGGAGAAGATATATCTGTTCCATTTTCCCTTCGTCGCGTCGTGCGCGTGAGTCGTATAATAGCGTGAAGACATCCAACTCCCTCCATTTCTAAGCGAAGGAAAATGAACGAAACGGTCCTCACCTGCGTGCAATGCCAGTCTGGCACTCAGACTCTTCAATTCACGATGATCAATGCCGAACAGCAAACCATCCAGGAGGTGCGATTCAACAGGCAGCCTCGAGGGGTAGGTGCCTCGCATAACGTGTTTCGAGGACAAGGATGGCAGTATATCAGCCTCGCTTCCTGCAATGCAGGTTCTTCTTTGTCCTCTGAACGGTGCACGCGTGAAGCGATGCATGTCTTTGTCCCAAGAGTTATTTCTTAGACTCATAAGGGACTAGGCGACACTGCTTCTCCAACGAAAACAATCAACTTACGACTAACGCTGTCGCCAGCCATTCACCTTACACGGAAGTACGGGGTAATCTGAATGAGCGAACACCAAAAGATATCAACGGAAGAAGAGATACACTATAAGTGATTGAAATAAATGGGTAAAAAGAATAAGCACTCCTTTTTCGAAAAGGTTTCATAGGAACGTGTGGGAATATAATGAAAAGAATTGTCCATCGTGGCGTAACAAGACCTCTTCACAGCGCGTATATAAAATAAATAACACGTATCAGGAGATGTGTTGTGAAGTAATAATGCTACCATGCTACCATGAGACGGATAAAAAATATGAAGTCACTACATTTGCAAAATAAAAAACAAAATGCATTTCGACTGAATCAGACAATACACAAACAATAATTTGTTTTGCTTGTAATTCTCATGGAGGATTTACTCAGGTTAGTGATCTAAACGGGATTTAAGGGTGTATGTAAGGGGACCCAGCTCTCCCCCCCGAAATGACGGAAACAGGGTACCTTAGCCTGAATCGGATAACTGAATCAGGTAAGAGACTATGAGCATGCAATACAGCGAAACTATATCATAATTAATTAATTAATTTCTTCTGGTGAATTATAGAGATGAATTCTTCTTGGGTTTTCAACCAGGTTTACTCAGTCGTATAAGCCGACGTTTCGGAAAACGACTTGTCTCCCATTTCCAGGCGTGTGTCACTCAATGATAGTACAGTTTCACACCAATTAAAATAGGATATTGTAAAACTGAGAAGAATTCATCCATATCATTAATATTTGTTTGCTCGTGCCCATGTATTTCAACTTGAAATATCACGTATCGTGCTTGTTTAAAGTTAGTTACATAAATGAGTCTAATCTTACGTTTAAATGTGAATTGTTGAGGAAAATGAATGTGATGGAAATATGAATCATTAATTAAAAAAACCTATTTTCCGAAATTTCGGAAATTTATTTTCCATTTTTAAGGCTTACCATGCGACAAATAAAAAAGTAGAAAATAATTAAAAACAAATTTTAAAGTGAAAAATACCTTATGAAGCATTATCACCGATAGATTTTACATTTTTTAAACAAGTTAAGATAATCGATGTGACATAATTTTCATGTAATTGTTTAGTATTAATTCAGCGACTTAAAGAATAGGCCTTGAAGAATTTAGTAAATGCAGTTTTTAGTATTTTTGTTAGTTGCTGTAAATAAATATAATATTTTATGCTTAAGTACATAAATTACAATTTATTTCGAGATTACCATATATTTTTCTTATACTAGCTATATGAGTTCTTTAAAATATCAAATATATTGATACATCACATTCTGCATCAAAAGATTCGGTGTTATCAATACCAAAAGTGTGTTTTCTTTAAAAATGGCATGGTTTACAAGTGTACAGTACTATGAATGTTATTTTTTAAAGGTGATTTGTGCTTTCAAATATTTATTTCAGGAATTGAGATGTTTGTCCGGTCTATTTTCTGTTCTCCCATTACTAATGCCTCCCCAATAGTTAGTACATCATCTTAGATTTCCCTTAGTATTATTTTATCTTGTACGCGAGAGATAGGCAAGAGGAAGCCAGAAAGGGTAATAAATTGCCAAGCCGAAATTGATGAAAATTCCTTAAATGTCGCAACAGACGCTACGACAGGGTTACCGCTTTCAGTTACCCAGGTTACCCTTTGCATTGCAGCCGAACCAATTTTTCAGAGCTACTAATGGCAGTCCTTTCAGGGGTTATAACCAGGGAAAGAGCCCTGGACGCCTCCCAAACGATTATCCATAAATACCACCCATTCCCAGCAAACCACAATGACACCAAGATGTGATATAAAAAAATCAATCAAGATTAAAATCGATAATCGAATTTTAATATTCGAAGATCAAGGAAATTAAGATCGAGCCATGATCTTCGAGCTTCGATCCAAACTCGATTTTTCAACTTCGATCATGGCAATTTCGATTGATCTCAGCAGCGTCACTACCAGCCCTATGAAAGCGTTATCCGTCCCGCGGAAAAAAACTTATCTCTGAGGCCGGTAAAATTGGAAAGATAAAACGTGGTGCCGCACGTTCGAAAAATCGATCTTAATTTCGGCGTCGCAGGTGGTCGCAGCTGTACTTCCGGTTATCATAATCTATATACTTGGTTGCATATGTGGTGTAAATATCTCGAGGTAACTCGGTGATCCTTTTTTTAAAATCCTACATAAACACAAATATTCGACGAAAAACAGGGTCCGCCATTTTGCATCGTATTGGTCACAAATGCAACAACTAAGTCGTGAAAGTTGATGGTAATCAATGCTAACAAACCGTTTAATAATTTTATAAATTTTTGTAGCTATTGAAATACTATTAAAGGTGTGACAATAGTTTAAACATGCTGAATTTCGAAAAAAAATCAAAGCGGGCAATTTGAGCCAAATTTGTTCAACTTTGAGGCTATGTATTTTATATATATAGATTAACCTATGAAAAACATTTTCCGTCAAAAAATGCACTAATGTGTTGGCAACAACTGTGCAAGGTTTCAATTTCCATACTCAACAAAACCATTTTCGAGGTTTTGTCCAGCTTTTTTCGATTTCAGCCCAGTGTGCGCCGGTTGGAATACCGGAAAAACTGTCTTCGCAAAGAAAATACACGCGGTGAAACCCAGAAGCATGAAGACAGCATTTAGAGGGAAATATTGCATACATGATTTCAGGGAGATCCATTTCCTATTCAATTGATTCAACGACTCACTTCTCGAGGAGTATTGCGTTATCAAGCCACACACCTTGTTTTCTTCCAATGTTCTTTCATTTGCTTCACAGATTCAGAAGTCTCGGAGGGAAGGAAAGGGGTAGAGTGTCAGCGGGGTTAAAAGTCATAAAAATCATAAACTCCTCCCGTCAAAGCGTAAACCTCCGTGAGCCTGAAAACATTTTTGACCCGCAGGGAAAAAGGCCCTCGTTCGTCATTCTGAGTTTTTGCTGTACAGCTGCGTTGTTTATGGATAATTTATTTTGAATGATTCATTGAGGTTTAACTGAATGCGTTGAATCATGATTCTCTGATGAAATCATTCAAAATGAATGAAACATTTTTTCTCGTTCGACATGAACAGTTTAATTATGAATCTGTTAAAGTCAAATGCTATTTATACAAAAGGGTGGTTTCCTATTTCATTTCTATTGCCTAAATCAAAGATTATTACTCCTGGAGTACGCATTTCACGCTTTCAGATTTTTAAATGACGATATCTATTTTTCGCGGTTAAATGAAAAGTGAAAAGTTTTAAGCGCGCCAAAACGCGGCGGCTGAGTATGAATGATGGGAAAAGCCCATGCGACGTCATTCTGGTTCCCGCTGCCGCCGTGTGAGGTGACCTTGGGGCGAGAATATGTGCGGCACTGCGATGTAGGCTGCTAGCAGGTAGCAGAGTACCCTGCTAACAGGTAGCGCTTGGCTTAAATAAGGATTATTAATACCTTATCAATCGCAGGAAACTTTCCGACCATAGGCAATTTTAATAGGTAATTATTAAGGAATGTTTCCCTGAACTCTGTGCCTCATGCATGCATTGGTAATCTCAGACGATGTAAAACTCCTATCTACTCGTACAGATTCTTAGTCCCTGTGACGTCACGTGGAGTGGCATCGCATGGGTGCCAATCTGGCTTTTTTTTTCAAATGCGGTTAAAATTGACCATTGACATTCGTCTGAACTGGGATTTGTAAAAGCAAATAATTTGTATATAATGAATACACTAATGGTGGGTAAGGAATCGCAATCAATGCATTTCGTTTTCTTATATGAAGGAAACTACCCTATTGGTGCAATGGCAATCAAACTTTGCGTCACACAAAATTATCCGGTGGTGAGAAGCAAATCTTCATTATGGCCTATTATATCGATTAAAAAAAGCGCAAATAAGCACTGATGAAGTTATAACGTAATATCGAAACGTCGGAAAACATTTTGAATTTCATTTCACTGACCTGTACTCCAAGGCTATATTAACTACTGCCGAAATAATCTTAAAATTGGATGAGAATGTGTATTTTTCCGCGATGATCTTTGAGCCTTAGCAATAATGTTTTCCATAACCATTGCCACAATTCTTGGAATCGTTGTCTGATGCACCCCAACCTCTTCTCCAATACCTCTTTGGAAACCTGGTTCGGCAACATATCTCAGAAATATTTTCATTCGATGCTCCGATGAAAGGGCACCACCTCGAGTCTCACTGTTTTCTCCGAGGAAATGGTAGGCAATCCGTCGCATGTTGCCTTCAATGAAGCAGTATAATGCTTTTATATCGTCGGTGAATGGAGAAACACGAGTTTTATAACGTTTTTCTAATCGCATATGAGGTACGTACTCCGCCATCGCGGGAAAGCTTTATGATGCATCTACCCCGGAGGAGAAGCATTTAAAACGGAGCAAATGCTCACCCGCAGAAGCGTTGGTTACACTTTATGCATACAAAGTGGTAGAAATGTGAGCATATGCCCCTGCTCCGCAATTAGACTGAGCATTTGCTCATGCTCCGCGAAAAAGTTGAGCAGATGCTTGTGCTCCTAATTTTTATTCATACTAAGTGAAGCAAATGCTCCAAATTTTGCGAGTATAAGTTTTATCATGTATTGCCTCTAGCACTAGTCATTATCATGTTCTCCGTTCTATTATCAGCGGAGTACGTGTTTTTAATGGAGAATTATAATACAGGTCCAGTAATGACAACTCAGGATAAAGGGAAAGTTTTATGGTAAAAAATATTGGAGGTGCTACGTCAAGCTGGTAAAAAGGTCCTTCTGCAACTCGGTGGGTCAAAGTTAAGGTATAAGACACCAAATTTTCATTCAATTAATTTATATTCATTGAAATTTATTCCATAATGATTTCAAAATGCCATTTATATAAAGGTTTAAGCAAAATTCAGGTCGTTCTCAAAGAATTTTTCAAACACATCTAAAGACCTGTCGCGACTGACGCAGCGTAACGCTGCCCAAACAAGCGTGCTATCAATTAATGTTAATTACAACATTTTTTTTCGTATCTATCAAAATGCTCAATATTATAGTACTTTTACAGTGCATCAAATTACCTCTCACTCTGCAATGCTTTCCGTTTTTCTTTTTTCAACAACTAAAGCATATAGATATGGTGAACTTACACAGAGCTTCATTTTTGATTCAGACTGATGTCTCTTCTGTAGTCATAGACTTTAATTTTAATTTTTCAAAATCCTCGGAAATTTGATTACTTATCATGAATTAACAGTAAATACGAATTGATGCTATTGACTAATGCATCCCACCTCCACCGTTTGAAACAGGCGCCACCGTTTCGAGTGCGGGGCATTGGAAAATAGGCGTCGCGTCGTTCCTCCGCAACCGGGATTAGTCCGGACGCTTTGTTTCCTGGAGCACGCAGCGCGAGAGCAACAGCTGGGGCTGAAGTGGCAGAGAGGCCTTTTGAGCGGCGCGTGACGCCGCTTCGTCCGTGTCTTTCCTCCGAACATCGATCAGCCGGAGCTGAGCGAGTGTCCATGTTAAAAGCGACGCGGCGGCGCACAGTGGTCGGAACGGCCGATCTGGCTGGACAAAAGTCAAATATTTGAGTTTGGATAAATAACGTGGAAATGTGCTTATTGAATAGGTAATGAGTTGTAGTTTAAGATAGTATGCTGTTTTTGCGGATTTCTTTCAAATGCAATCCACTGTAATGGCTAGAAACTTCGATTCGGGACTTGTCATGATTTTACTGTACCGGTCACTGACTTTTAGGCATCAGTATCAGTGGTTCTAAAACCATAATGATGGAATATTTTAATGAAAAGTGGAAGTAAATAGACTTATCTTTATATTGAATTCATAGTTTGGACAAAACTTATTGCTATTCTGAAGAATCAATCTGTTGAAAACAATCTGACCAAAATTGTTATAAACGTACTTTGTGTTAGAATTAAAAAAAAGCCCTGAAGGGCCCCGGTATAATTTTAACGGATTATTGTAGGCAATAGTCTTATAAAACGTGCTGAGCAAAAATTGGCTGCGCCTAGTTGCGCCTTTTAGAATTATAATGTATTTTCTACAGTGACATACGAATCTTCGAGCGGTACTTTTCAGCTTACCGCAGAGTGGCGCTAGTGAGATACGCGCGAAATTGGAAAAATCATCAGCACTAAAATATTCTTGGGAACGACTTCATTTGTAATTTGTTTATCTAAAATTATTTTTATATTTACTTTATTATACAAAATTGCATTGTGTAATAAAATTATAAATAATTGTTAATTTATTTTTGATTGATTACATTAGTTGTTTTCCTAGCTGGAATGAGGTATTGGGTGTTGTGGACACTACCCGTAACACCATAGGAAAACGGAATTAGCCAAATTGTGAGAATGGTTTGTTCTTACTAGGCGTGACTGGGAACCGTAACCTTGACACCCGTGCAACTGAAAATTCGACCTCAGTGCTTATATTTCTTCACCCACTCCTTAACCGACTCAGCCCACAAAGAATTCATGGCTAGTGATTTATTTTGTATCACAATTGTGCCATTGCGTCTATATATACCATCGAGTGACTTGACCGTATGGGAGAATCCACGGCCATCTTCGCCAAGATATTGCCGACCGATCAAATTCTCTTTTAAAAAGGAAACTTGTAATTTAATCGTTGAGGAAAAGGCATACATGGACGAAGAGATAAATAAATTGAGGCCGTCCATTTGGTTTGATGTTGCAGTTGATCATCATTTGGTTTTGTCGATGGTCGACGGTAAAGCCGTCAGTTCTATGACTGGTATTTTTTCCCAGACTTGCAATGTCTGCAAAGCTACTCCTTGCCAAATGAATGATATAAAACAATTATTATTACGACCCGTAAACACAGATGTATTCGAGTTTGGCCATTCACCTCTTCACGCCTGGTTAAGGATTTTTGAGTATATGCTTCACATTTCGCATAGAGTTGACATTAAAAAATGGCAAATTAAAATCGCCGAAGATGAATCCATTCTTTCAGCATGAAAAAAGTGTGTCCAGGACAGATTTAGAGTGGAAACGGGGTTGATTGTGGACATTACGAAGCAGGGAACTGGCTCCACGAATGATGGCAATGCAGCGAGGAGATTTTTCGCCCAACCAGATTTGTCTTCAGAAGTCACTGGAATCAGCAAGGAACGAATACAAAGATTAGGTACCTATCGTGTTGAAAACAGTGGCGTCAAAACGCGCAGTTGATGTGGACGTTTTTAAGCAATATGCTTTGGAGACGGCAAGGTTGTGCGTGGAGCTATACGGATGGTATTATATGCCAGCATATGTGCATAAAATGCTAATTAATGGAAGTGATATCATTCGTACGGCTCCCTTACCAATTGGTGTTTTGTCCGAAGAGCCAAAGGAGTCCCGAAATAAGGATATAAGGCGCTACAGGGAAAGCAACACGAGGAAAATCTCTACTGCTACGGTAAATGAAGACCTCTTCAACATTCTTCTGGTGTCATCAGACCCTTTAATATCTTCCAAAAGAAAATTGAAAAAAGTGAAGAATTCCCCTTACCCACCCGAAGTTATGAATGTTCTATTGCCATCAATAGATGAAAATTATGGCTTAAGTGACTCGGATGGTTTTGTTTATGACTAAGTAGGATTAACACGAGTAAATTTCGCCTAATTGAAATGTCTAAAAGTGATTATTTTCCGTAAATTGTAAAATTTAAATTATTTAAATGTTGCAAAGTGATTGGTTTATGCCCATTAATTTCTTGTATTAGGTGCAATGTTCTGGTAGGGTTAACAAGAGTAAATTTCGCCTTATTAAAATGTCTAAAAGTGATTATTTTCTGTAAATTGTATAAACATTTAAGTATTGTGAAACACGTTGTAACATTGCTATTTCCATTGTAAATTTTGAAATTAAAATTTGTCATTCAAAAAGGAGATACTAGAGTAATTTTAAAGTCACAGGTCATTTAGAAACTGCCCCACTAAATTAAGCCTGGTAAGAACCTCTCATTAAATATGATGGGGCTAATAGCCATTGCCGTTATCTCTTATTCAAGGACGCAGAAAATTTTAAGCTAATGCAAATGAAAGATGATAAAGTATTTGACTGCTTAAACATTAATTCGCACAGAGTGATAATAATTTCAGCTAATAATTAATTTTCAGGCAATATAGTGAAAACCGGGGGGGATTCCCTAACCCCCTATTTTTGCCTCAGGTCAAGAGAAAATTATTTTAACCATTTAATAAGGTAAAGTTATCGATATTGAAGGTATTTCAAAAACATTTGCCACTTATGCGTGCATTATATGCGCCCGACAGACTTTTGTCCAGCCAGGCCGGCCTTTCCGACCACTGTGCGGCGGCGTGTCTGTTGCTCTGTGTGCAGCGTGCAATACAATGGCTCGCCTCCCGCAACGCAGGCTTCGTTCCTTCTCGTCGCCAATGCTCAGCGCTCCTCGCCCTCCATTCGCACCGTCGTCGCTGCAACGGCAGCTGCGGCATATTAAATTCCGACTGTGAGGAACAACACTCGATTATCCCGCAGGTATACGAGGACTAAAGCTTGCAATATGCACGCGAAGGGTTAATTTGTCATGGCTCCCATTGGAGTGACGAAGGGCGGAAGTTATACCCAGGTGCTCTATTGCTACGTGCTTCCCCATTCCCCATCTTGAAAACTGCTCGTTTCGAACTCTGCACGATAATCACCAGAATAATGTATCACGTTTGCTGTTCATCCAACTGATGAGCGACAGAAAGTGGTTTAAAAAATTCTCTCGTTTATTTATTCTGGCTTAAAATTAGCTTTTAAAAATATATAATCTCATTCCCCAGGAAAATGGGAAGAACAGTCTTCAATCTCTGCACGACATTTTACAAGCAATGGCTTTTTAATTTTACATGGATTCAGAACGCATGTAACGGTTTACTTTTTGGTAGGTTTAAAGGGTTTATAGGGTTCACGTAGATCCTATAATCTATTTGGATGGATAAATGCATTTGTATAAATCAGTAATAAATAAATTGGAGTATGAAGTATGAAGAATTTAAACATGAACTCGCATACTGCATACGATGCGACAATTCATATTGCAGTCACTACGTGCGAACTATTTTTGTCGGTGATTTCTGTAACATATTGCAATTGCTGTTCCTTATTTAGCAGCTTTTCAAACAAAATTAAGTGCCTTTATGGATTACGAGAGAATAATATCGTTTTAATTTCTTTTTCCCTAAGGCTATTTGATGGAAATCAATGCCGTGCAGTCGATGTAATTTGGCATTTTATAAATCCTAGCATTAGGGGCGGAGAGTACGATTTTGGCTTTATTCAATGTGCCTTTCCTTATATGCTCCTTCATGATTTAATTATTAACTCGCCGGCATTATTATAGCAACAAAATATTCTCGTTAAATTCCAGGTAAAAGGATTAAACTCGTAGTATGCAAACGTAGGGTCCATTTGTCAGCGTTTATACAGCGGTGACGGTTGACATAGGGGTTAAACCTACTCTAGTGCAGTTAGGAATATCTGTTGTGAAATTAATACGTTACATTATCACCGAGCATCGTTTTCCAGAGGAGTTGATCACTACCTTATTTTCTCAAAAATTTGAAAGGAAAAACTGCCCTTTTTTCAAGTTTTCTATACAGAAATTAACTAAGCATTTCGCAAGTATGTGATAACTAGCAGACTTTTCGTCTGGGTCACCAAAAAGAAAACAGTTTTAGCAATTTTTTGTTGATGGGAGTTGTAAATTTTCTTTCCCTGCTGAAATGATTTCCTTCCATGATGCAAAAAGTGTTGGGCACCATTTTTCGGTATAAACATTAAAAGATAACTTACCAGATGATCAGTGAATTTAAGGTCATCATTAACAAATACACTTCTTAAAATATAAAAAGAATTTCACGACAAAAACATATATCTGCCGTAATGTACGTAGAGTTTTTCTCTAAATAAAAATGATAAATTTAACTCTCCAAAAGAAACGTTTTTACACAACTAAATTTAAAAATTAATAGAAGTGATTGAATTAAAATATCTAATTACATTCAGAAATAAGGACTACGCCTGTGATACAAAGGAGGATTAAATTCGTCAGATTGCCCATTATTGTGATACATAACTATAACATATTTCAATCGCATTTCTATTCTTAGTACTGCTGCAACTAACTCATACTGTAATTTTAATTTAATGTAATACCTAAGAGCTATTACCAAAAAAGTGAATCAATAGGGATTATATCTTCACAATAATTTTTTTAATACTTTATTCCCTCTCTGTGCACGTGCAACTGATTCAATTTTTAAGGTTGAGGGTTCAAGCTCACACAATCCATTCTAGCGTTTACTCGAAACCTTTACCAAATTAATGACAGCATACGCATTTCGCTAAAGCCGCATTGTCGTGGAAACGAACATATTTCAAGAAAATATCCTGGTGTGTTCAATGATACTGAGAAAAGTTGATAAAATTCCCAATTTTTCTCAGAGCATGGTTTAATATTATCCGAAAAACAAGTGAAAATTACCAACGTATTGCGTATTAGAAAAAATAATGCTTGCTTTTTTGTCATACTACTGCCTTTTCCAATGCCGATGAGAGATGGTGAAAGCTCATAAAAAGCATACGTGGCGTTATTGACAGCTTTCCGTTTGATGTGACGTCCTGTAGATTCTCGCGTCGATTCTATTCTTATGGGATTTACTTCAAGAAATATTTAGCCGTATATGAGCAAAAATAGCGCATGAAATGAACTACACACTAGTTATTCCCCATTCAAATTATTCTTTCGTGGAGTAGTAATTTGATCTTCCATTTATCAACTCACCGCTACAAATCTCTACGGTAATCTTAACCCAAATATTTCCAATTTCAACGATCTAAATCGTGATACGTGATCATTTTTTTTCATCAGTTGTAAGTGGAAAGAGAGTAAGCATATTTCTCATTTTTTTATACGTACTGATTTTTGTTATCGATTCATGCTAAAGTGATTACAAAAGCCAACGATTTGTTTGAAAAGTTGTAATTTTTACTCCAAATGGCGTCTGGAATGAATGAAGAATTATCACGAAAAGATGAACATGTATAATAAATTAAGATTTTTCATCCATTTTTATATATTTCTTGTTATTTAGGCGTCGATAATTCTTGATTTTTGTCACCGCGAGTTTAAAAATAAAGCGTCTAAGTTGCTTAAGTTTTCAACCACAAAAACTTAAGTTGATTCGTTTTCGTACCGAAAATTATAAATACGAACTATAATTGTTGTGCTTAAGTTCTACATACAAAGCGGTAAGAGATATGTATAATAAGTAATAGAAAACTAAACATTGGTTGATATTTAATGTAAAAAATATTATATGCCGCATTATATAAGACATGTTCAAATATATGGTGTAATTCTTTGTAGTAATCAATCAGCTGTGGTTTTTGTCCATTTTCGCTGGGAGCACCGTTTGTTTCCATAGTACGAAGCCGAGAAAACTTAATACCCATACTTATTAGGACACAATTTCAATTTATGATCAATGTGCACCTTATATATTGCATACTCATCCACAAATAAATCAATGATTGACCTCAAAGAAGAAAGTACCAAGTTGAAAACGTTTGGGACATTCCAGTATATTAAGTGCTACACCGAACTCATTTTTGGTGATTTTACTTGAACCGCGAACGCAACTAAGTCCCAGTGAGTTTACAACTTATTTCGAAGAGTTTATGAGAACGTATTTTTTTAGGGATGGTCGGATCGGATACCTCGGATCCAAATATCCGCGGATGTTGCCCTTCATCGGATACATCGGATCCAAAGCCGCGGAAGACATCGGATCTGGATCCGAAATTTTAAATAATAGCTTCAGTGAATGCAACACCCCATAAGGGTGGAAAGAGTTCCGATTCTCTCTTCGAATGCGCCGTCGCATGCGATTCTTGTCCTACTCGTGAACCGTTTTGTTTGAAGGCTCTCACAGAGGTTACGTAGGAGAATTTCAGCCGTAAAAAATAAAAAAGGCAAAATATGACTGGCACATACTGTGACTCTTCCCAAGAGATTGAACAATCATCGGGGGAATCTCAGCGTCAGGAATTTGAAAATGCACTTGGATCCGAAAATATCCGATCCAAAAGATCCGGCTCCGAAAATCCAGGATCCGATCCGAATCCGGCTCCGATAAAAATCCTGGATCCGTCCATCCCTAGTTTTTTTGCATGAGGTTGAGAGCCTCATACCTGCGCTAAAGCCGCTCAAAGCGGTATGTGTAATATTTCTAAACCTGCCGCGTGAACGGCGGTGAAATATACAACAATTGCCATGAGAAAAAATTCCCCTTGACCGGGAATCGAACCACGGACCTTTGGCTTTCCGGTAGTGCAGGTATGAGGCTCTCAACCGGTTGTGGCTTCTTGGAAGTCCTTTCTCCCTCGCGTTGCCATCCTTGATGGACCGCGAGGGCCTAACACCTAGTGCCATGACCCTCGGTATAATTGCCATAGGAATTAAAGAACCTGGATAGCGTAGTGGTCTGCGCAGTGGCCCGGAAAGCTAAAGGTCCGTGGTTCACTTCCCGGTCCAGGTTTTTTTCTCATGGCAATAGTTGTATATTTCACCACCGTTCACGCGGCAGGTTTAGAAATATTACAAATAGCTAGATACCTAAAAAAACTTATTTTTATTTTCCTCGATTTCTGCAATTGGCCATTAATGGGTTGATGCACATATGCACGGCTGATACTGGGCATCAAATGATTTCATTTGAAAAAGCATTTTCTTTATAATACCCCTTGTTTTTCGACAAATGGCCCAAAACATCCCAACAACACCCGAAGCAAGTATTCTGCCTCGTTTTATATGACCACATCTTGTTTCAGAAAAAAATATAGGTCTGATTTTTTTCATGGTGCAAGTTTATACCATTTTCTCGTTCACATTTTAGTATCGTCATAGAGAACGGAAGATGATCTTTTGAAAATAGACAATTAAACCTTCCAATAGAGTCAGAATTTCAAATATCAAGAAGGCGGGATGGACGATAATAAGTATAGCGGCAAAGAAATATGAAATCTAAAGGAAAATAAAATATTAGGCCCTTGAGAAAAATGTGAAAAGCAACTTACTAATAATTGAGGAATAATAATCCCGTACGAAGACGTTGCCGTAATCAAAAGCGTAGAAAGGAGTATCCCAGGAGTAGAAAGCCAAAAATCATACTCAAAATGAAAGCAGAAAAAGTCCTTAACTATGTTCAGGGCCGAGTACCAAAGGATATGGTGCAAACAAATATAACTCTAGAGCAATGACTGAATCGTGTAAAGTGGCGAAATGATGATAGCGAGGTCAAAAATGAACATAGTTTGGCCACTTAAGTGGGCATTTTCGCATTTAGTAATAAGGAGAATTATAGCTGCCGCAAAAATCGTATATCTATAGTTGTGTCGAAAATAACCATTAATGGGCCGGTGTCACTTTATCCCATTTCTCCTCCTTTGAACCAATATGAAAAAATTCCTAAGGTGTATACTTGAACGATGAACTTATAAATAATTAGAAGTGGCATTCAAGATAAGCCCGTTTATTATTTTAGATTTTGAGAAGGTTAGGCACACAAAGACACCTTAATTGCTTTTTATTTTCAAATCTTGGCATTCTTTTCGAGTAACTCGCAGCGAAAATCCGCGGCATCAACGAATTCTCAGAATATAAGTTTATGACGTCACCCACTCCGGTCAAGCGAGTCACCGCTGTAAATTGGGCATTAAAAGCAAAGAACTCTGTCCCTCGGATAGGAGTTTAAGCCGTGGATTAAAAGGCGCCTATCGTTAACAGCAAGGTAACCCAGATGCTGGGTTTCTCTCCACCCTCCCTCCCTTGCTGTTCCGTCATGGCTAAAGTGATCTCCACCGTCAGTCGCCTACCCCAAATGCCATTCCATGTTACCTGGGTAAACATTAACAGCATACATTGACATTCACGGGCAAAATTGGAATATATGATACTCAAACCGATGCAAAAACCCAGTCCCTCGTTAAGTTTTTTTCTTCCTCTCGCTTCGCCGAGGCTCCAGAAAATTTCTAGCGAATGGAAATATTCTCATGCAAATATATATATTTCTCGCGGTTACCCAGCGAGCAACGCGGCGGAAGAGGCTCCAAACTCGTTTAGTTCTCCGCTTCCTCGGCCATTTCAATTTCCCAAAGTCAGTCACCTCAGCCTCTCGAGCAAGCGGCAGCAGATAGGGTCCTCGTATCCCATCCACTTACCGAATCCTTTCCCCTGCCTCCCTTCCCGCCCTGCGCCACCTTCCACCACCTCTCCCACGGAGTGGAAAAAAGCAGCCGAGAGGAATTGGAGGAAGAAAGAAAACGGCACGAGGATACTAGAAGGAAAGACATATATATTTATGTATATAACTCCATTTCCATTATACCCGAACGGAAGGCAATATCTTCCACCCCTATTTTTTTATCCTATTTGCTATTCCGTCTCTGTTTTCTTCTTTTTTTAATAGTAATTTCTTGGTGTGAACGCGGTTTATTTAATTTAACATCTGGGTGCTAAAGGGTATCTGGAGGAAAGGAAAAATGTGATAAACTAGCGATGGATCCCATGTATTTATTTCAGCACAATGAGTGCAATTCATCCCTACAAATTTACTCTAATTTTTTGTATGAACGCGTCCTAATTTATTTACCAAGATTTGCAGCAGGAACAAAAATGTGATGAGCCCAGGGTGGTGCTCTGTAAAATAAAACAAAAGTGCATTCGTCACTGAAATAATCGTCCCGAATAAGGCGTTTAATTGCGTCGTCCGAATTTTGGTTCAGTTTCACTTGCTTACGCGGTGTGAACCTGAGATCTAAGCATCAAAATATAGACAAATTGCAAGACGGTAAGCAAGGTAGACGGTCCAATTCCTTCTACGTTCTTGGAAACTTTTAACGCCTGCTAAATATTACATGAAGTAACTCCACCTGAAAGAAATATAATGCATGAAAACCGAGATAAAGTACTGAACATCATGTTCTTTATATTGTAAAATGTAGTTTTTTATAACTCTTTGCAATTAGTAACGCATTATCCGTCTACCTCCTTTTTTCTACCATGTGCCGTATTATCCTTGTTTTTCTCACGAGAACTTTTTTAGTGTGAATACGAAAGTTTTAATACATTACGACGATGAAGAATCTTACCAGGAAGAATACTTATCATAAGTAGATGTAGATAGCAATGATAAGTAGTTGATTACGAAATGAACTTAACTTGATTCAATTTTGATAGAATCAGTTTATCATAAAAATACGTGTATATAAGTCCTTTTCGCATTATAAATCACACAATAGGAGAAGGTAGACAAGTTAATCAAAGCGCTTTTTTCGTCTACCTTCACACCATGTGGGTATCTCAAGAGCTCTACAATTGCTTCATATTGGTAAGATTCAATGCTAGTTATGATGTATGGTGCAATCATCTACGAGCAAGAAAAATCTCTGCTGAACGTTATTGAGAAGACCAATAAATTTATTACGAACATATCGTCTGTCTAGGAATAGAATGTGTTCGTAAATTGAATGAATGGTGCATGTAAAAGTTATTTTACTGAAATAGCTAGCGAAAAATTGACCACAGGAAGCGCTTAGCCTAAGACCAGTACCAGAACGTCAACGGCGGGTTTCCAGAATGAATATGATACGTAGAATCTGGGAATCAAGGAACAGAAAAATTTTCTTAGAGCTTGGTCGATTTGGAATAAACAGGAAACTTGACGTGCAACGTTGGAGCGAGTAGTGTCAAAGTAATTTCATACGAATTTATTTCGTGTTCAATAATGTGAAACCTTGAATCAAGAAGCATAAATCTCGGAATGGAAAAGAACATAATTATGATATGATATAGGTAGCAAAAAGATTTAAACGCCGGAAAAGGTATCGATGCAGCGAAGACACAACTCAGCTCAATTTCAATATCCTGTTTGCGGTTGTGTAGTGTTATTTTTGCGGAAGAATCATGCATTGAGTAAAGTACGCCTTGGCTAAGTTTCCATCGACTACATAATTGAAATTTATTGTTGATTTATTCCATGAAGCGGCCTCAAATTTCGGAAATTTAACGTGCTATATTCTTTTAAACCTATGCATGGAAAAGTCTACCAGGCAGGAACAGTGTGCTGGAAACATGTGAAGGATATGACTCAATCTTGTTAATAATGTAGAGAATATTTCGGATGGGCGTACGCTCAAAAGAATTAAAGGAACTCCTAGATGTATTTCCAATGACAATTATTTTTGCTTTTATTAACATTTACAAATCCCTCACTCCGCTCAAATCGTGGCTGGAACCCTTATTAAAGGACAGAAAATATCAACACAGGACATTTTTGCCATTGGCACCCGGGTGAATATTCTTTTAAGCAGTATAATTACGAATCTAATTACTCTAATTTACTTAAGTCAGAAAATATTGCTTTTTCGTGAAAAAATGTTTTCTTTATAAATAAAATTTCCATAAAATATCTATAACATAATGGTTTTTGGAGATATTCTAACCCTTGAAACCACGGAAGGACATTTAAGCAATATCAAGATTTTTCATCCAATACGGTTCTCACAAAGTAGGCAAACCGGAGTCTTATTTCCAATTAACTTCGTATTTTTTTCGCTTCGGATATTTTTTAAGATGAAATGAGGAAAGTTTGGGGTGAATTTTTTTTTCAATGAAACCAAGGGGTGAAAGGAAGAGAAATTGGAGTGGACCGACCACTTGGGAAGGTGAGAAGGCGCGAGAGAAATTGAACTTCCAAGCGGAAAAATGGAAAATAAATAGTGGTCGCGTAGATTTCACCTCGAAAGGAAAAGAAAGGTGAAGGATGGCACTTATTGTTCCCTTGACAACAACCCTCGTAGCAGAAACAATTAGACTCAAGGAAATGGAATGACGGCACCATAAAAATCTGGTATTAATAGAACTTGTAATGACGACTGCAAGGTTTTATTTTTTATATATTATTATACCGAATTACGGAAGTCCCTCATTGCCGGCGCATACTTTGCTGTACCGGCGAGATCAAAACTCACCACAACCAGCCAGTTTACAAAAGAAATTTAAATAAAATTGGCGCATGTGCACTTGTCTGTGTGAAGTGTTGTTTGTGTGGAAAAGGAAAGATCATAAAACATTGGCTCATAGAGTATATGCATGTATATATTTACTTTAAACAATTTTTTAATTCGATTGTATAACTTTTGTCTCTTGTTCAGAGAATACAATATGTGCTTTTGCAAGCAACAAAATAAATATATAATTTTTTGATTATTTTTTTCTCTTTTCAATTCCATTAGCAAGGTAATGGAATCATGATTGCCTCGAAAAAGCAAGGACAATTTAAAACCTGGGATTGGAAGAAGGTAAGGTATACGAAAGACACATAGTGAGTAATAATTAAGGCAGAGTAATTTGTGTTTGGATAAATGTCTATAACAGTTTTATTTTTTCCCTTTAGCCTGGACAATTATTGAGAATGGATAATGAGAAGTTGTGGCAATAGAAAAGATTTTTTTCGGCAATTGAAGATAGGCAAGATAGATGAATACCTAAGGACCACGAAAGGTGGCCTTGGTTTACGTTGTCGGAAGGTACAGAGGAAAGTTGTTTGGTTGAAAGGAAAGGAAAGGAGTCAGGCCCGTATCATAAAAGTCCCCTCGAAGTTTGAGCTGAGGAGGGCCTCGTTTGAAGCCGGCCTAGCTCGACGAGGAGATCCCTCGATCGCATCATATCATAAAACCCTCCTCCAGCTCGGTTCATAGGAGGAGGGGTTTGAGCCAGCGGAAATGACGCATTGTTGTCGACGATGTTTCGGGTTTCAGAGTTGACAGTCTTCCAGTATTGTTCCACGTTAAATTTTTCGAATCGTAATTTCGCAGACATGCGCAGTAGCGATACACCGAATGCGACCGGGGATATACCCGCCAATATCAACAATATAAACAGAAATGGCTAAGTCGGAGCGGATGGCCAGGCAGGAGCAGGAAATTTTGTGCAATTTGGTGGTCAAGTACAAGGACGTAATTGAGTGCAAGCGCACGGATGCGGAGTCCGTTTTGAGCAAGGCAAGATGTTGGCAGAAATTAACTGAAGAATTTAATAATCACGGATGTGTAAGACAGGTAAGTCGACATCATATAGAATGATCTAATAATCAAATAGTTTTTTATATATAACGCTTTCGAGATCGGTTCTGGAATATATATGTAAATCAGTTCAACTGTGCTTATCTTATGATGTATTTCGGTTTTATTTTATTCGTGTAACTTATAATTTGTTATTACTTAGCCGTTATATCTTTCACGAAATGTTTCTTTGTTTTCCATTTATTTAGCGAAACTGTAGACAATTGAGGAAGGCGTGGGATAATATAAAAATGAGGAGGAAAAGGGTGCTAGCAGAGGAAGCACGACGTCGGATGGGTACAGGCGGAGGACCTTGCCCATCCACGTCGAAAGACAGCACCATCCCAGAGTTGGAAGTGGCAATTCCATCGATCGATCACCATCTGTTGTCAGTTGGGGATAGTGATCGATTGATGGAAGCACCCAGCGGCCCTGAAGACTTTGTTATCATTGATGGAGACCTCGGAGGAGAAGGTAAGTTCAACGGGTCATTGAGATGTATTCATTAATAATGTTGATTACTTATTTAATATTTTTGTCGAACAAAATTCTGTCAACTGTACACCTGAAAGTTTATCAAGACATAATTAGATTGCACTAATGAGTGGAAGTAATGTTCAAGGATACCTAAATACCCATGCACTATTTTTCTTATCCCTGGCAAAAATATACAGTGACTTTTCAGTGATGTACACAGTGAATTCAGTGACTACTCAGTGAGACCGTGATTTGCCCAGTGACATTGGGCCAGTGGGCTTGACAGTGATCAATGTGTAATTGATATTTTAAGTTAAAACATAGATATATTAAGTCAAAAATTGAACAAATCAGTCAATTTAAGAATAGTTTATCTCGCCATATTTCAACATGACCAGTGAATTGTTTTAAAATCAAGAATCACTGGCTAAGTCACAGGCTGCCACTGCCTAGGTCAATGGATATTTTTGCCGGGGATCTTGGGTGTTGTGCTGTGCAATGGCCTTTAAAATAATCAGTTATTGATTTTCAAAGATTTTCCATGATACTATGAAACTTGTAACATAACTTTCATAAGTAATAATTCCATGTAGTCATATCTGAAAGTATCCATTTTATGACAATTATTTCTCATGTTTGCAACCAGGTTAAAGCTTTTATGCAAGCCAACGTTTCGGAAGACTATTTGTCTCCCATCCTCAAGGCTGTGTTATTTAATGGAAGTCCAATTTCAAGATTTAACCTGGTTGCAAGCCCGAGAAATATTCATCAGAAGTATTCACCACTAAAAATTAAATTCGTTTATCCATTTTATTTTTCAAAATGAAGATGCCGCTGGGTCATGGAGTGAACCCCACCAGTTGGAGGAGACACCCATAGTGGAAGCTGTGGGATCCACAGCTGTTGTCTCTGGCTCTGCTTTGGAGCCAAGGCAGGCTGTGGATACCCTACAGTCCCCTATGGGACCTGGTCCCTCTCCACAGCAGCCAACAGACTGTGTGGGGGGAACCAGAAACACCACAGCACCAAGGGCTCTCACAAGAGCTGAAGCTCATCAAAGGGAGTTGGATGCAAGGTTAGCCAGAATCCAGACTGCCTCAGATGATGAAGCGAAGATGAGGCAGGCTGCCGCAGAGGATGAAGCTCTTCTGCGGCAGATAAGGATTCAGGCAGCACTCGAGGAATTGGAGCATCAAAGAACATTGCATGCAATGGAAGTAGAACATAAGCGGGTATGGTATCTCTGTTTGTAGATCCTTATATAACTTAGACACTTTAGGAACTCTTATGTTAATGTATGCTTATTGTTTTTATATCTTACTTGCATCATTTAAATAATAGTATGTTTTTTATCTCTCCTGTCTTCCATGTGGATTTGACTGATTCCTGAGTAACTTATAATTCATAAAATGGCATTCATGTACCTACACAAATTCATGATAATACTTGAATAATATAAATAACAGGAGCTGCATTTTTAGTTACATTTAATAATGACAATTTGTACTTGCAGGGGCATTGTGGAAGAGTGCCTTGGAATTTTAGATGATTAATTGTTAATTTTCTTTTCTTTCTAGCAACAATATAGTAAGTGAAAGGTGCTGCTTATATTCTACTTGCAATTCCTCGAGTGCTACAACCTTGCATCCATCTCTCCTGAGTGCCCTTGGTGCTGTTGGTTTACCTCCACTGCTGTGATTCACTCCATGTGCCTATAGCTCTGGGTGGTGCTTGTCGCTTGCTTTCGCTCCAAGCACCCTTTTCCTCACTCCAACGCCTTCCTCAATTGCTGCATGTCCATGATTATTTCTGCCAACATCTTGCATTGCTTATGACGGACTGCATACACTCAATTATGTCCTTGTACTACCAAATTGCACAAAATAATCTGCTTCTGCCTGCATGGCCTGAAATATATTTATCTGATATGGCATGAAATTGTTTTCTTTACAATGCCTGTTTATCCCTTAATATGCATGCTGGTCAATTGGTGTTGCTTCTTTTAACTGTATTTATTTAAGAAAGTTATTAATTTCGGGGGTATGGAATTTGCAGAATTTTCCTCTGGGTCATTCAATCAATTAATTTGTCATTAGTTGGTAAAAACCACAATAAACATTGTCAAGTAGTGACCTTGGAAAAAATATACATTTTCATGCAAAGCTAAATAGGAAATTTTGAATCATTATCTAACTAAATCATTGCTTGCATCACTATCTGCACTCTTTGATTTTTACAATATAGTTAGTAATAAAATTATTTTTTGGTTAGAATTTAAATTTATCTGGAAAGTAATCACCTAAGATTTTATTCAATAATATATTAGAAAAAAAAGGCATCAGTTGCTTGATATTTTTTTAATAATTGCAAGAGCAGGGATAAAATACATAAATTTTGGCAGAAACCTCAGTAATCATATACTTTAGCAGGTATAACAAGTTAACAATAACATATTATCTGGAAAAGAAAATAATGTAATATGATGTAATACACAGTTACAGGTAGTAGGAAAGCATATGATTTTAGAGAATTTTCTTTTGTTAAAATAATTACATAATCTAATCAGTTAATATCCAGTGATAATTATTATGAGCCAAGGAGCAGACGGTGCAGCATGTCCACTAATGTCAAAGGCAGCATCACCTAGTTATAATAAGAAAAGCTGTAATTAGTCACAACATTTATTTAAACAAACACTGTACTTGGGAGTATATTAAGTAAAAACCAATTTCCAATCCAAGAGTGGGTGGTGATATTGGTGGGTGGTGGAGGTGTGTGACAGCTGAAACATAATCACTGATACACTATTTCATGTTCCACAAAACCTTTTAATAATCTGACCTAGGTTTCGACTTGGTACAATATGTCATTCTCAAAAGTTAAAATACATGTTTGGTGATCTTATACTGTTTTCTCATACCTTATACTGTTTGATCTTATACCTTCAAATGACTTGTCTTTACCCCCCTTCACCTTTCCAAAACAGTATAAGAACATAAAACATGTATTTTATCTTTTGAGAATGACATATTGTACCAAGTCGAAACCTAGGTCAGACTATTATAAGGTTTTGTGGAACATGATATAGTATATCAGGGATTATGCTACCAAAAGCCAATTTAATTTGAAACTGGATCTCAAAAGTTTACATGCACCACAATATAGACATGCTAATATTGTTTAACCCCTCAAAAATATCATTTACCACTATCAGCAGCCTACCATTATTTGTCATAATTTAAAACCTGATTTATCTCTGTTTTCATGTATGTATGCAACAAAATGATCATGGCGTGACATTGTGCACTCTATGTGCATGCTATGCTTTTGCGGTCTCTTGATGTCTTGCATACATTGCATTGCTTCATTACCCTCCTGACAATTTCATTTCCTATTCAGAGCCCAGACATCCCATTCTCCTATTTTCAATCATGTTGTGAGAAGTTTCCCCACCTCCCTCTTTCACCTTACAGCATGCAGTTATCCTTGGATGAAGGTAAAGTAGCGATTAGTGAAAGCCCTTCTTTCAACTATGGCACTGAGATTTCTATTTTGCACGGCAGGTATTGGAACATCAGCATGGGGATCTTGCAATTGTATGTGCTCTGGAACTGGCTCCCTCTGGCTGATGGCCACGTTGTGGAGCACAGCTCAAGCCAGTATTATTTTAGCTGATGTTTGAGTGGCTGTTCTCATTTTCATTGAGAGGCAGGGAAATCGCCTCTTCCATATCCCAAATGCCCTCTCCACTGCAGATCTGGTTGCAATGTGTGATGCATTGTACCTGAAAAAAATAAATAATATGTATACAACCGCTATCATTTCCATGAAATCATTTTGTCACTGCACATCACCCTTTTCAATAAAAGTTAGACAATTTATTTTTTCCTCTAACCAACCTATGCTCAGCTGGTGTGGCTGGGTTGCGCACTGGTGTGTAAAGGTATCTTAGCTATGCTATCTCCCAGCAATAAGCCATTGACTTCATCTCTGTCGAAGCGGAGACACAGTCAGCTGTTGTGGAAGATCCTAGCATCGTGTGTAGACCCAGGCCATCGACAAACAATATCCAAAATCTCCAGCCTGGGACCAGCAACCACCTGTTACATGCAGAGAAAAGCAAATATCACTTGTATTTGTTCTAATACTAAGGTAAATAATCATATCAAATCAACCCCAGGAAAGTGTGCCACTCGATACAAAAGTCTTCTTGCAGTGGCTAATTCCTCGTGTGATTGAAGAATCTACACTACCTTTGGCAGCTTCCCAGTAATTTCTGTACTAATAACCTGCAATTTAATTGGGTCAAAACATCAAACCAATGTATTGTATATTTTTAAAGAAGTATTAATCATTACATTTACGACGTAGTAACACAAGTTAAATTTAATTAGGTTTCCAACTCTATTGTTCTCTTTGACCAAGGCAAAAGATAAATGTAGAGAGATGATTCAGATTTGTGCACAAGGGCGTACCCAGGATAATGACTAGGGGGGCAAGCCATGGTCTAAATGGGGGGGAACCAAGATGTAATATTAGTGTATGAGATTATTTCCATGAAAAAATAGTTTTACTTTAGTTACATGTATTGTGCGTATAATTTTTCACCGGTTTAAATAAAATTTGTTGAATGTCGTTTGGACAGTTTGTTTGTCCAAAAATTTGTCGTTTAAATTCAGAATAGATTTTGTTTAAAGACTTGCGATTTTTTCTTCTGGGGGGGGGGGGAAGCTGCCCCTCGCTGGGTACGCCCATGATTGAGCTTAAATAAACAAAACCGCATGCCTTAATTAACTTCGACATTGTCGACTGAGCCAGTTCGTGGAAATCGCCAGAGACTATCTACAACAATGACAGAAACACATGATAATTATCTATGGCGTTTCGAAAAATATAAATGATATACTATGTAAACATTTATCTGAAATTCGTAGAGAGTTGCACGTATGTAACACCTTTAGCTTATAATAAGTTAATATATAAATGCTTTCGTCAACTAATATAATTTGCGCCTGGTGTTTCATGATTATTAGTTATACAGTGACCGCGAGAAGAATAAAAGCAATGATGTACGTAACAAAAAATATCAATGCACTACTACACCACTACAAATATGTTAGGAAAAGTATTTAAATCACTCACCTGAAAACTGTCCGTGGAATAAAACCTTAGGAAAGCAAGCAATTATAATAACCTTGGGTCAGGAACGCCTCTCAAGTCGGCGTTATCCCGGCCGTAGCATCGGAAGTAACACGTCGGTTATATTTACTTTTTGAAACCTGTACCTGACGAAGAATTCCTCGTTCGTGTACCAATCTAGTGGATTGTCTTCATCCGCTAGACGGATTCTGGGTGCATATACGAAGGCATCTTCCTCAATATGACCCAAAAACTCTTCCAGATCGTATTAATCCTTCACATTCGGGAAAGCATCCATCTTCTCACAATGGCGGAAGACACCTCAAACGCTTTGAGCCGACAACAATCTAACCTCAAAGTTTGAGTCGAGGCTGGCTTCAAAATTCGACGTTTTTGAGGTTGAGGTCGGTTTTATGATATCGCATCTCCTCCTCCTGACGACAATGAGGTGGAGGCCGGCTTCGAGGGGACTTTTATGATACGGGCCTCAGGGTTTGCGGCAGCGGCGAATGATTTCGTAAGGGGAGGCGGGGAAGCAGTATTTTGAAAAACAGCGTCACGTCGTGCGGCCATTGCCGCTTTTGCCTCCTTGTGATTGATGCAGCCGCGGTAGTTGGCACGATGGGCGTTATCACACAAAGCATATTTATCCGGCAGTTGTGTAGGCTTAGAACAATCATTACTGAAACGGTCCAGGCCGAAGCAAGCACACCGCGGAGGTAGAGTGCAATGATATTTGGTATGTCCAATGCCTTGACAACGGTGAAATTGGACAGGGATCGCAGGTTTTACAAAGTTAGTTATTGTTACTTTTAATTAGGGATGGTCGGATCGGATACCTCGGATCCAAATATCCGTGGATATTGCCATTTATCGGATACATCGGATCCAAAGTTGCGGACGACATCGGATCTGGATCCGAAATTTTAAATAATAGCTTCAGTGAATGCATCGCCCCATAAGGGTGGAAAGAGTTCCGATTCTCTCTTCGAATGGGCCGTCGCATGCGATTCTTGTCCTACTCATGAACCGTTTTGTTTGAAACTTCTCGCAGAGGTTACGTAGCAGAATTTTAGCTGTGGAAAATAAAAAAGGCAAAATACGACTGGCAGATAGTGCGACTCTTCCCAAGAGATTGAACAATCATCGGTGGAATCTCAGCATCAGGAATTTGAAATTGCATTTGGATACGAAAATATCCGATCCGAAAGATCCGGCTCCGAAAATCCAGGATCCGATCCGAATCCGGATCAGAAAAAAATTCTGGATCCGTCCATACCTACTTTTAATCCAAGGACTGATTTGAGATTAAGAAGAACGGGAATATCAATTTCAGGATCAGTAGTTACATTGCAGACTCTAGTTGGATATTGCGCAACTGAATTTAAACCGTATTCGCGTTGTATAAATTATTTTATACTTGTACTATTCTATATGATCTACGTATTTAAAAGATCGCGAGATGCCTCCGAAAATTCGACGTCACCACACGCTTCAGAAAACTCTTACCGACCTCGGTGGCGGTGGGGTAAAGTCCTTGCCTGCCAAACGAGAGGCCGCGGGTTCGGGTGCCAGCGGGGTAGATTTATTTATTGTTATTTTATTGTTTTCCCAACAACATAATTGCAGGGAAAACACAATTGATAGAAAGTATATAAGCATAATACAAAAATACAATCCCAGTTTTTCAGAATATAACAAATCAAATTTAGTGGTCATAGTTAATCAACAATATTAGAGCCGTACAATACTCATTTCTTTGTTGAAACAAACTAAGTTCATTAAAATATTTATTATATGTCTTACACATTCCACGTAATGGTGAATTTTTTGCATAATCATGTTTCGCATAATTTAAGCAAAACAAAGATTTGGGCCTCAAATTAACATTTGAAGCATAAAAATGTAAACTCGCCAAGCAAAACTGTCATTCACCAATATTTATAATTTCCCCTATCCAGGGCATGGTTGTTTGTGTTCAAGTAATTGTTAACTTTGTTGAAAACCCTGATATAAAATGGCCGATAAGAGCTGAATTCGGTGGCTTGGGACAAAAAAAATTACAGCACTGTTAGAGCTATTTCCATTGACAATTGAACTTTTTAAAGCGTTTATAAAACCGAGGATGAATGCTTCACGAGATTCCCACCAGGGGAGCTGTTCTAACAGAGCCGACAGTTCAATGGCTAATTCTGCCATCGCCCTCATGGCGTTGAGTGCTGGGTCCAGATTTGTTCGGCTATGCGTAGAATCATTTCCGATTGGCCCTTCTAATTGGTTCGTAGATAAAACCTAATAAAAGTGTAGTAGTAATAAGTAACCTAAGTATAAGAACTGCGCTAAGAAGACATTCAGTCTGGAACGTTGGTTACCAAGTGGGGTCCTTCTGGGACCATATTTTTATTGATACAGCTTCCAAATATACGTAATTTTGATCCTACTTTGGTCAATAATTCGGATTTAAAAAGTTGTCCACATACCTGGACACACATGAACGTGAAAATTTTTTTTCTATTTTTTTTTTAGTGTGGGGTCCCTAAAGGACCTCGCTCGGTAACCAGAGGGTTAACACTGGAATGCCCGACTGGGTCAAACTGACCCAATAGAGAAAATTCATGTTGATAATTTTTAAACGAAAAAACTTTTTAGCCTCACATTCCTTGTCTTTTAATTATTTTTGTGGATTTACCTCTGTGCACGATTTTAGCCTGAAAAAAATATTTTTTCAACCTGGAAAATGCAACCTTTTTCAAATGGAAAGTTTCTTATTTTGTTCAGTATTTTTTGTTTAATTGGAATAGTGTTATCATGTTTTCTATCTTCTTAAATATGCCTCTTTGATTTTAAGTAATATCATCATTCTGCTCCAGTATCTCAAAAATTTTGCAATAGAAGGTATATAATTTAATTTATCCATGGGATAACAACGGGTGCATAAAACAAATAAACCACTATGGATTTCTGTATCATAAATGTAATTGTAAACTTTTGTTTTAAACATGATGCCATTTAAATTCATTGTAGCTCCCAAATCCCTCAAAGAAAAAGAGATTGAAAATCAAAAATTTGCGGAAATTAGTTTCCCATAGTTCCTTAGGAACTATTGAGAAATTAAAATTTTTTTCGTCATACTAAATTTTCTCCTATCTTCCCAAATACTTTCTAAACAATATGAAATAAAAAATTTAGGAAGAAATTACAGGTTTTGAGTTAAATAGGTAAATCTAGTCATATTGGGTCAAATTGACCCACATGGGCATACTAGGGTGTAAGGTTTGTTCGGGCATGCTGGTGTTAAGAAGAATATTACTCACTCCTGAGGACCGTTTCTCGCCCCATGCCAATGAATGAGTGTACGAGTTGCGAAGTATCTCACAACGGGCAGACCGGAATATCTATGAAGTGCCGCTTACAAGAGCATGGAAGAGCGGTGACAAATAAACACTTGCATCTCTCAGCTGTGGCAGAGTATACTTGTACCTAATCGGGACACTTATTCTCAATTGCTTGAGCAATATATACTCAGCAAGTAATCGGTTTCCTCCTTGCTTACTGTCAATTCAATACATAAAAATACGCGTCTTACAACTTTAATGAGAAAGTGAGGGCACAAGACTTGATGCTTTAGAGTAATTCGAAATTGTACAGAGTGATTTGAATATGCTCATGAATGAAAAGTGTTTGTCACCCACTCTCCTCTCCGTAAGATACCATTCCCGAAAACAAATGGTCAAATTCTTTCTTCACCCACGCCTTAACTGACCCAAACATCCACAGGGTGTTTCCCGTCCGCCCACCCTCTCTCCGTATTGTGTTTGACCATTTTCTTTTGCTGGCAATTTCCTCCCTTGCACCCTCGCTAATTCTCACTCCTTCTCAGACAACCTACAGGGACTCCTCACCCCCGCCTCTTTTCCTGCGTCGCTACTTACTCCTCTCCATTTCTAACGACACGACGCCTCTCTTTTTACCTTACCCCCTCTTTTTCACTCTTCTCAACCCCCCTCCCGTTTTTCTATGGTTCTTCCCCACGTGTCGTTATTTTACAGTTATGACTAGAGTCCTCCTTCCAACGTGGGTTCCCCACATCCCGTAGTTGTATCTTTTCCCACTGTCTCTACTCTGTACGCCCGTTCCCACCCCCTTCTTTAAAGATGTCAAATCCTCCCCACCCCCTCCCTTTCTCAAGGGTATAAAGGTGATGGGCAGATGTTTTGCAGTGTCTTCTACCAGATGATGGCTCAGTGAGCCGAAACGCGTTGTACGCATTAAAAATCTTGTGGAATAGTGTTACCATCTTTTATTTATTTTAATATGTCTAACTTCCACCAATTGAAGCCTGAATCTGTTGAACTTACTGAGAAAGCACGTTGAGTGAGATAATCATGGATGAACTGTGCATTCTTGTCATTAAATCGATTGTTTGAGTACTTAAAATTTCCTTCAAAGGGCGTCAGCGAAACCTATTATCCAACCCCAAATAGGGCGCTGTTCACTCTAAAAATGCTAGCATACGTACCAAATAATTTCATGTGCACAATAACCAAATGGGGATCCGCATTTACGTGAAACGAGAGGGATTCCGAAATCTCGCTTCAATTAACCTGAACAAACCGAAAGGGAGTTCGGTTGTATGCAGAGAAAAAAGTGAAATGAATCCCGGAAAAGCAATAGTGAATAATGCAATTATTATGAGAAACGCCAATACTGTCCAGCAATTTATGTAATGGTAAATGATAACTTCTCATGTTCGTGGGTAAAGAATACTATTTCATTATACTGAACGTATTCGAAATCTATTAGTAAAATAATATAAAACATCCTAGATAAACAACATATCCTTCACAATGAACGCATAAGAGAACATCTGTGAATCCTCCGAGCCCAAATTTAAAGTAGCCACCAATTCATCATGCCTAGTAACCAATATTTATTTCGGTGCTGCCCACTTCATAAGGAACTGGTGTTCAGTTTTTACCGTCCGGTGAATCAGTTTTAATTTCCCAATAACCAAATAAACTGCCGGTTAGACACAATTGGATCGCAATATAACAAGCTATATACTGGGCTCCGTAGTTTTATTTCTTCCATTTTTGGCAGTTTTATTGCAGAAGAAAATTGTTACGGAGCGCTTAAAAATCCCTTTGGGAACAAACACCTAATAGAGACATAATATTCTGATTTATTCCTATATTAATGATATTTTGTCGTTTCCTACGTTTGATGATATGACCATCTGTTTTTTTTCAACGAGTTCCAGTCAATATTGGTGCCCTGATCCATCAATGTCAAAGATTCCATCCTTATTCCAGTTCATGAAACTTATTCATCTCAAATACATCCATCAATCTTTCTCAAAATAAGTACCTCTGGTTGTCATAAACTATTATGCATCCTCAGTTTCAAAACTTATTTTCCGCGATGAACGACTTACTATGTCAAATTATATGTGCCTTTCCGGCCGGTATCAAGTTGAACACAACTAACTAGAAAACATTCGAAAAAAGAAGTAAAAAGAAGCATTAACTCACAATGCCAGCTTGAAAATATTGATGAACTTGTTTCTCCTTCGTCCCAGTGGCTAATACTTGTGCAGCCAGTGGTATTGTTAGGCAAGAACAGTAGGCTGGAAAGTAAGACAAGAATATATTTGACTACTTCTATGAACTATTGAATAATTCAGGTAGTTGTATTAATAAGATAGAAAAATGAACTCGGAATTATAAGTATACATTATATATTAGACCCACTATTGGGCAATAACTACTAAATAAAGAGTACAGTTGCATCAGTAAAAATTTACACTTACGCTAAATGAACAAGATTACTAAATCATTGTATTTATATTTTTCTACCTGTATTTACCGCATAATTCTCTCAATATGGATTACGAACACATATTTCATTTTACCTTAATCAAAAATCCTTAGTATTAATTTTCATACGCTTGGGAAATATGTTTACGATATCCCATTTTCAGATACACCTATCCTTCAAAAGTGCGAACTACCTCTGCATTCTATAAAGCAAGCCTGCTTTAATAAATATGAGTAATACGTGCACTCGACTTCATTGAGTGATCTCATAGATATTTAAATCACATTTCTACAATATCCACATCGTTGGCAAGCACGCATTCCCGCTATTCATTTTGAATATTGCGGTGGAATTGAAGCATACACAATGTGCATTTTATGGGCAAGACCAGTGTGCAAAAACGCAGTAACACACGGTTGAGAGGCAATATTGGAACGTCCATTTATTCCATTTCAGCATTTCATAAAGTTTCTGTTTGGAGAAATTGGCTATTTCAGCTCTTATGTGTTTGATTTATCACTTGTATCTATGGAATATCCAAATACCCGAACAAAGTCAGCTTATTATATTGCGGGTTGGCTCTTGCTAGCAAATAGTTCGATAAAATGGGGATACAGACCCATTTCACGCTACAGATGGATTCAGTAGAATATTCACCATACGTCCATAAAAAAACATTCACCATATTTTTGAGACCGTGAGGGAGCTCGTATTTAATATATGTGTAGGCAGAGAGGTAGAGCAGTTTTAAAGTTCTGAGAAGGCCCTAATTTGAAATCCTCACCAGAGGTAATTACGGTGGAAAATAGAAGGGTAAAAGCACGCAATATCATTCAAAAATAGCAAGTCAAGTGATCTTATTCAAGAATGAACAAAAAGGCTGTTCAAGAAAATTTTCTTCTCGTTTAAACACAACATTTCAGCAAAAAATTGAAAACTTCTGACCGTAACGCTGAAAATTTTCTGTAACGTTTAATATTTGTCACATTTTTCTCAGAAGATAAATAAAATGAAATAAAACCCATCGACACGAGGAATGGTGTCATAATAGCTCTCCCTACTGGAAATGCCTTTAGCTTGTTTATTCAGAATTTGCACTCACAAATTCACTGTGTTACGTAAGAGTATGGAAGTTTTTCATTACATCACAGACCCTGTGAGGGCACTTTTTAACTCGCGCGAAATTAAATCAGTCATTGGGAATATTATTCATCACATGATCTCAATGAATTCTTCCTGCAGTTTTATCATATATTTTATAACAATAATAGTTCCTCGGGAGATGTGTATTTAATTAAAGCTTTGCTTGAATCGTAGAACCATCTCACAAAAATATGACAAGATTACAATAAAACTATCCCAATGAATCTTAATGGCAAAATACTGTCACAATCTTTTACGTAGGTAGTTGTTTGAATACGATTTATCGTAATGCTAGAAACGTGTTCCACAATCAGTCTCAAAAGGTGTAAGACTTGTGAAGCATTTTTGAAAAATTTAGTACTTTTGAAAATATTTAACACCAGAAGTTTATTGGTATTCAACCACACACTATGACCTCCGCAAACTACATCATATCAATGGATTGATTTTACTTTAGACATTACTATGTTGAACTACGTAGTATAAATGAAAATAAACCACCTGAATTAAGTTTCACGTAATTTTAATGACACAAAAAAACATTAAGTCAAGATAGAGGCCATATTGATTTCATAATAGCTGTGGCTTAGTCAAAAACTGGGTCATTTTGTTACACATCCGTGAAGTTACTAAGGTTAGTTGTTTTAAATACAAATAAAGATGATATGGGGAAAAATACTAGGATTGAAAATATTTATGAATAAGCGTACCTCAAAATTGTAAAAATAATTAAATTAGAATATTTCACAAAAATTATTAATTAAAAGTTTAGGAAAATTAATTAACAAACATCATGACGCCACCAGAATATTTCCCGAGATATAACCATTCACCTTGATTTTGATTAAGATCCTCCAATATCCATGGAAGCAATCTCAGCGGCCTGGCTGTAGATGACATTGGAAGTAGGCTAACTCTAGAGTTCTGTAGATTGCCTTATACTGCCAGCGACGACTTTATGTTGGCAATATATCACTGATATCATTTAGCAGCGAAATTGGCGTTCCTTATGCCAACAATATGGAATATTCAGTTTATATCTGCTCCCATTACGATACTACTACTTCGTCGCTCTACCCTTTACTTAGACATTTCCACTGACTGATAAACAACCTACGGAGCAGCATATATACTTGATTTAATACAACTTATAAAGAAAACAAAATCAGGATCTATAAGAATATACAACCAATGATACTCGATGATTACGTAGTTTGTTCACTCGCTTATATAATGAAGATCATAACTTTTGAGAAGAAACGACTAAGGTACATGCTTGGAACTAATGATGAAGCTAAAATTTGGAGAATCAGAAAAATAGAGAGCTGTGGGGCAATTATGGTGAGCCGGATATAACTGCAGGAGTGCAAGCAAACGATTAAGATGGCTGAGCCGTATATTGAGAAGGGACAACTCGAGCATGATAAAGCAGATTTGTAATGGCAGACAAAATGACATTAGAGCTCTAGAAAGAACAAGACTGCATAGGAGAAACAAAGAAGGGAAGGATGTAAGAAGACCTAGAGCAAAAAATGGAGGAGAAATGGAAACGATGGAGACAGAGAAGAGTGAGGCGAGTCCAAAAACCATCTCGGGTTTCATGGTCACGGGAGTAGAGTCAGTTGCGGATCAGTAGGGGGGCAGAGGGGGTTATAGCCCCCCCCTTTTGGTATCCAATTTACACTAGATAGAATGGTAATTTTTAATTTTTACCGACCCCCGCTACTGCTGGAATTTTGACCCCCACACCTTGTCCCTATCCTGAATCCACCACAGAATAGGGTAGTAGTAGTATTGATGATAAATCTAATAATAAGACGCACGCAGTTGTGTAAACATCTACAGTTTACATGGAAACCAAGTAGAAGTTAACAATTCCTAAGGTAAAGCAATGAGGAGGGGATATCCTGGATACGGCTCGATACAATCTTGTCTGTTCACCCCTATGAATGCGATGAACGCGGAATATCCCCCCCCACCCCCCCACAGTCTAGCCACAAAAATTTCCACCTTCGTAAAAAAAAGGGGAAACAAAAATAACCCGAGTTCCTACGTGGAGCATCTCCCGCGGAAACCCCATGGTGCGAATTACGTATGCACCTCAAAGGGGTAGTAAAGTGAAATAAAATCGTCGAAGGGACCGCGCCACCATCCGGCCGAAATAATAATAAAAATAATAACAATAAAAAAAGAAAAAATGCGAAGGGGGAGTTCCACCGCAGTAGCATTTTTTTTATAGAAACCCTTTCTGCACACACAAGCGCGGGGCTCTCTTGCCAAAGCGCGGGGCCTACGTGCCGTCATATGAGCCTCGCACTCTCCCTCCGTATCCCCTGCTTCGTCTACTTCCTGAGCCATTTTCCCTACCGCTTCGAGTCCAGCTCGTACCATTCTTGGGTCTCTCACCGTCGTCGTTCCTAACTAAAGAATATCTCCTGCCCCATTCGAAAGAATCATCAAATGTCATTAAAATTAAAAACAAGAACTTTGTGCTTTCACATGCATATTTATTCACAAATTTACGACCAATTTTTGAGTAAATATTAATGTGAAAGCACAAAGTTCTCCTTTTTAATTTTAATAATGAATCGCTTTCACCAAGTTACGCCTCAAACAATCAATTATATCAAATTTTATCTCCGTATTTATGCGTGATTATAATATGAGATAGAATAGAGACGGATAAGTCGGAAATTCTCCTCGTTTATCTATTTGATTTATTTGATCTCGCTGAGCAAGACCCTTTACAATCACATTCTCTGCCTTTGATGCATCAAAAAAATATACAGGCCTCTGTTAGGTATGTATTTCGAATTATGAAGTTTTTCAATAAATGAGACTCGATTGTTCCGATCGGCACGCCACCTACCACGGTTCCTCAAGCTTCACTTGTTTAGCTCGAGGTCAGTCATTTATTTTTATCTTTTTACGGCTCTGTACACCGATTCCATATGAAATTGTCGCAGTAGTGGTACATTTTTATGCATCTACATTTTTACATTTTTATTGCATTTCAAATCAGTTTTATGTACCTGAGTATCTATTTTAGCGGCATAATTTTAACCCCGATTGATCTCAATTTCACCATGGCTTAGTTTTTTTTATTCCTTTAGCACTCACCAAAGAAGTTGATGACAGCATATCTTTAGTTATGTTATTTTTTATAACAAAACTTCATATTGTTAGAAGCAATTTATTTTAAAATGTCCTTTTTTGAATTCTTTTAAATTTTCATTCTGATTACCAGAATATTATAATGTTTTAGCGTTTTTTATTCCAACTATTAAAGCATCTGATTTCTGTTCATGTCCTTCACTGATTGGTGAGAATACAGCCTATACTTTTATGTATATTCAAGGTATTTGTTTTTTATATTGTTTCAATTAATTATTTATTTTTTATTTATTTTTCATATGCTGGATTTCCTGAGATAAACTCGAATGGAGCAAAGAAAAGACTTGACCAGCCCGACATCCAGTGACCATTGAATGTTGAAGGAGCTGAACCAAATGTACTTAAAGAAGAAAATAATACATACCGATATCATATTTTGTACTGTAAGAATTAACTTAAATACCTATGTAAATGAGCCCTGGCTCGGGGGAGGAGGGGGCCGTATTGTGGCCTCACCCGAGCCAGGTAAATAAAACAAAAGTCTAGTCAGTTGTCTCCTGATCCCGCCGCCGGCCAGTCGATGTAAGGTCATATGCTGACGATGTACTCTTGCATAACGCAGACTCGCCTCTGCACGGTGAAGAAAATTCAAAATATCCTACCTTCACCGAAGGATAGCAATCCTCCCTTTCAATCCATGCGAGTGTATGAGGTTCCCTGCTGCTGCGGCAGAAGCTACGTGGGACAGGGCAAGCGTTCTATCTCCCAAAGGCTTAAAGAGCATGAAAGAGCGTTGAAACTACATCAGGGGGACGCGTCAGCGGTCGCTGAACATTACGTCTCCAGCCGTAATGTTTAACGCTACACGGGTATTGGCGAAGACGGAAGAATATCATCCGCGTCTTATACGTGAATCCGTCGAGATAGCGAAAAGGCCAAACAACTTCAATAGGGAGGAGGAGAATATAACCTCAGCCGCATACGGAGAGGGTTCCTGGCCCAATCTAATGACCAACGGCTATCGCCTTCCGTGAAAATTCAAAATCGGGTCAACAATGGGTTAACGAAACCTATATAAGCTCGGGACGAGAACGGTTTCCCTCCCATTCTCTTGATAACGCTCCCAGTAGGAGGAGTGAAACGTCGAGTGAGAAAATGATACCTACGCAGCCATTCCCGAAAACAACCACCAACATTCATAACGCAGTACCTACTCTCTCTTATTTCATTAACCGATTCCCCAATACCCCATACGTTACAGCATCCTTGATAACAACACAATAAATATGATGGCACCACCTACGGTCGCTCCATGGTCGCACAATGCATGATGTTTGGCTCACCGTAGGATGTTACTGAGAAGGTATTCTGAAACGAGGAAAATAAGACAGAAAAACACAGATAAACTCAATCAAAAACCACCATTTTGTAGGAACTACTTTGACGCCGTATGACACTTTTCTCGGCTAATAGAATTTTCTACGTATGTCATATACTTTTGTAGGGCATAAATGGTTCACATAAAGTTCAGTTGGCCTAGGGGGGAGTGTCCAACAGTGCCAAAACGATTGCAGCTAAATTTTGAGCGTCTTATGTGTGTCTGTGTTTCTCCATCAATTTATGGATAAGAAATTTGTATTTTATATGTTTTTTTTGCATATTTTTACAAAACAGTTCGTCCTTACACGCACTAGTGCAAACATAAATTAATATAAATTCATTAAATGCAAGTAAAATAATGGTCAGCATCTTTACCTCCCGTTTCATTGACAAGGATTTCAAGACTATGGCCTTTACTTTGACGAATATATATTCTCGAAATTATAATCAAATTACGTCTCTATAATCACAACCGTGGCACACAACAAGCACAGTATCACTAATAATAAAATAAGACTGTAAGGACGGGGTCATATGACCCTTTGTTTAATTCAAATAAAATTTTCTATATGCTTTACAGTATTAATTATACAGTTATTCTCCTGCTGTCCTAATATCTGCCATAAATTTTACAAAACAAAGCTATGTATTTTTGACAATTTTTCTAACTTAAATTTGGCATTGAAATGTAACGAAAGTAAAGGAAGGTTATTAAATTCTGGTTCTATGATATTTTTTGCAGAATGAGATATGCAATGCGTTAATCACACCGAGTTTAACTTAATGGAATATAAAAGGTGCCTAACAATGCAAACATTGAGCTCAAATGGGTAAATGATAACACAGAAACAAGGTACCTACTCATTTGTGTTCAAGCGCATAGAAAATAAGTCGCTCGTATATTTTTCCCCCGAAGTAAAAGAAGCAATGCTATGCATATTATATATCTTAAACGACTAAAAATGTGCACGAGCATTAAATTCTGGTACAAAATTCAAAAGAGATATGATAGTTTGTTGGGGTTACGGTAGGAAACAAAGCAATGAAGAAATGAGTGACACATTTTTCTCTGTAATATTTTTCTTTCGTTCTCAGACACTTAAAATATGCATGCCACGGCACTAAAACTATACTACTACCCATTTGAACTTGAAAGGCATGCAGTTAAAGAGAGACAATGTAGCAGGTGGTTTAGCTTTGTTTTGAGGCCAATGGAACAAATGGGAAGAGCACCATTTAAAATAGAGCATTCTTTCTCCCCTAGGGGAATGAGTATCGTACCCAAGCTCGCGTGTCCTAGAATAAAGCCTATTTCTCCATTTTATAGTAGGCGCGCGGGAAGGAAGGCCTGGAAAAAGTTTCTAGTTGAGGAAAAAAACGGATAACAGTGAGTCATAGCCGTGATTAATAGCGTTTATCACATGGAAATGTTAAGGTGAAAAGGATTTACATAGAGAAAAATATTAGATTCTCCGTCCAATATCAAGCATCTACCCCCGTTGCATATGATGAATTAACAACAATAAAAATGCATATTTAAGGATTTATTTAACAGTTTTCTTCAAATTTTCCATTCAACAATATCTTCCAGCAATATCTCGAACCGGAATGTATTATTGTGCATTAAGGAAACGATAATATGTAGGAGATAATTTCCCAAACTTTTATGCATAGCTGTACTTTTTTTCCTCAAGAATGGTTAACTTAAATGAATGCAATGTTGAACTCAGGTGGCCCAATATATCACAACGCTCATCTTGATTTCTTTAGCATTCTCTTACATGTATCGTATCACCTTCTGCTATATACTTGTTGAGGTGGAATGCGGGTAGCACATACATTGCTAAAGATGCCTGCGTGTGATGAAATAACTCTTTCTAGCTCATGAAACTCAATAACGCCTATCATAACAATGGCAGTATTTCTGACAATTGTTATGGAAGTATTTTTTAAATTTCATTTTGCAAACCATATTGTAGCACTTCATTACTTCATTTACCAAGCCCAATAAAAAAACTTTCGCGATGTATTCAGTAAATCAGAATAATTATCTTATTACAGACGTGGGAAATGAATCTGAATAAATGTAACATAATTACCAAGGTTCATTTTAAAGAAAAACTTAACGAAATTCTATCTGTCAACTAAATTGTCGTATTAAAGTTGTGGGAGATGCATTTGCATAAATTTATAGAGAATTCGTGAAAATTTCCTGAACAGGGTAATTGACTTTCTCTCATGACTTTCTTTGCACCGAAAAACTTGATGCCCCTCTATCCATCTCCCGCTATGAGCCTGCTCTGATGGAATATTCCGCCCAGTAATCCCCTTGGACATTGGCTCTATTTCACGGATAGCCCGGGATATTTTTTATCACTCGTGCATCACCCCACGGCGATATTTTAGCACCCAGAAAGGTAACGGCCCATTAAGCAAGAGACTAGGGATGAAGGGAGTGAGTCAATAACCCCTGAAATTGCCCTACGTGACAGTAGCGTTCACGCAACTAGAGGAACCGGTGGAACCTGTTGAAGGCTAAAGCGAGCAGGTTTCCCCCCCCTGATTACTAGCACATAAAAAGTCTATCGTGAGGGATATCTTGATAGCCTAGCCTGGGCTCACACGCGCACCCTTTTCTTTTCTTGGCCCTGGAACACACTTCCAAAAACTTGGGCGTCTTCATCCCCTGATATCCTCCTTTCTTCTTTCTCTGAAACTTCATTCCCCAAGAGTCGCTCAAAATGTCGATCCCTCTCACCAAACGTTCTTTCTTCTTTATACCTCGTGTTTCGCCGTCAGACACCCTGTCCTTCCTCCGCACCTCATCCATCTACTTTTCTCTCTTCTTCCGAATTCCTCGAGCATTAAGTCTCACCTTATCGTCCGTCTCCTTTGTCACATGTGCCCGTGTAAGGAGAGATCTCGCAGACTTTCAATCTTCTTTGTCAATAATATGGTCGCACTTTGAAAAGCTACTCTCACCGTTCTCGAATATCCATCACATGATGAGTGCATCGTTTTGCCGCATGTTTCTCAGAGCCACCGGATTCGGAAGAACTGCATCGTTAGCGCGGATGAGATAGTTTTGAAATCAATATCTGCTTGTCACTGGTTTTACTTCAAAGTTTTGAAACTAGTGAGAAAAGTAATGCGTAAATTTTGGATAAAGATCCATCTACATCGATAAGTGTTGCACTCAAAACCTAAATGTCATAGCATTGAAAAATGTCGATCCTTTATATATCCCGATATATGGTGCGTATCGCACAATTTTTTTTACAATCTTGAAATCGAGGGGCACCGCAGGTAAGTCATCCAATTTACTAATTATGGGCGAATGATGTACATTTTTAAGTTTGAATCATAGCTGAAGTCACCCTCACTAAAACTACCTTTAGTTGAATTACAATGATATTGCATTACTTTGCTGTAAACATATCTACTAACAGATGCCAACGATAGAAGTAGGAAACAATTGCATCTATGATATCGATGCAGGTTGACATATTTTGATAAAATCAACATTAGATCCGAGAAAAGAAGTGGAAAATAAAACCAAATTGCAAAAAGGACCTATGTAAAAATGTGAACTTATGAAATAAATAAAATTTGTGTTCCAAAATTTATCAGTTTAAAAAATTAATTTTGAAAAAATCAAGCTTAGATTTTCCTCCTTATCGTTCAAACCTATCGATGTAACTGAGATACGCATTGGATAATGTACAATTCACCGTTAAGGAGGATGGAAAATATTATTCATTATTATAAGTAAGGGCAAGGGACGGCCACGAATGAGTTACATAGGACAGGTTATGGAGGATGTAAAAAAGAAGAAACATGTAGCTATGAAAATATTAGTGGATAGGAGAGAGAAATGGAGAGCTGCGTCAAACCAATCTTAGGATTGTTGACTAATTATGATGATGACTTGAACAGGTCGAAACCGGTAGAGTTTTTAATAAATACTGTGTGGAATATAACAACTTTTATTTCTGAATCTATCTTAGAATTAGGCCAGTCTCATAAAATATGATACGCGAGTGCAGTTTGCAGTCTCTGAGATGTTCTTAAAATTCCTATTTCCCGAACTTGGAACAACTATTTCTTGTAGTCCTGTCGCGGATCCTACCGCATGTATTTTATCGTCCAAAAGATCCACGATGTAGTGCAAGAGGGGGAGCGAAATCTTTAACTACAAGTGGAGCGCAAACACGCTCCCTCATTTCAATCGGAGTCTAGCAATTCCTTTCAGTTTTCCTATCTGAAGCTTTATCGTTTCCCTCGCAACAATTGTTTTAAAAATTTAGTATTGATCCTAGAGAGCCAGCAATTATAATCAGCCTCAAAAATTCCTTCCTCTCCTAGTCTTTCGTACGCCTTCTTATAACCATAGGTATTTATTACTCTTGCTATTGTTTTGAAATTTCTAAGAATTCGTAAAAAAAAGATTGAAAGAATTTACAAAGGAGGTGAGAAATCCACAGAGTCCATGCCAAATAAAAAAATCCAAATAAATCACCAGTTTGGTTACAAAAAAGTATTAAAAATGATAAATAACTATAAAATATCGGATCTTTGCATTCTGCTGCCATTTGATCAAAGATTTCATGTATTTTTTTTAACAAGTTATTGAATTTATGTATCCCTTTCACAAAAACTCCATTTTAAAACCGAGAAAGCAAAAAGAAATTCGCCAATAAACGATATATATACCGCCAATATATTATAATAACGCCTATAAGCCTATACTAACCTGGCTGGTCGTGGTGAGGTTTTGTCTCACCGGCACTGCATACGCAAATGCGCCTTCCGCGCGGACGTTGACGTTGCAAGGGAGATTTCACGTGAGCCTATAGCATTTTAAGGGCATTCACAACAGTAATTCCCAAAAAATGAAAAAATATAATCTTAGGCCACCTCCTTGTATGAGTTGCGGCATTTTTTGGCTCCGAGTTTATCCAGGATAAATCTATAAAAGCTATGTTCTACAGGTATTTTGATTTATTGCGGAACATAACTATAATCCGATATAATAATTATAAACAAATATTGGGTGCGCTACTAAGTTCCTGCTATTTGTTGACAGATGGCTCTAGCAATTCTACCTCTAGCAATTTGTTAACAGATGGCTCTGGTCGATTTTGACGCATCGAAAACGTCACGAATCAAGGTTAGACATTTGGTTAACAAACCGCTCGACAACAATGGCGAGTTTTTTTTAGCGTCATACCTATATCGTTGCGTGAAAATGTCCTCGTTTGTGCCAGGTAACCGTCATTTGCGGGGATTGTTTATTTTCTTCTTTCATTTGAAGAAAACAATGGCTGAAGTTCATAGAGAGCTCCATAAAGTTTACGGAAATGCTGCTCTAAGTGAAACAACGTGCCGTGATTGCTTCCGTCGCTTCAAAGACGGTCATTCCATTGCTGACGTGAAGGAAGACCAAAAACCTTCGAATACGCTGAATTGGAGGCATTGCTCGATGTAGATCAGTACCCAACTCAACAAGAGTTTTTTTATGCACTAGTAGTACCCACCAATCCATTTCCAAGCGATTGGATGCGTTGGGGTTTATGCAAAAGCAAGGAACTTGGATTCCTTATGATTCCTAAGTGAGTCTACAGCATGACAACGCTCGACCGCGCGTTGCATAACCCGTTAAAACCTACCTGTAAACGCTCAAATGGGAAGTCCCGATTCCCGCGCTGCATTCTCCAGATATTACGCCGTCCGATTATTACTTGCTCTGTTATATGGCACATGGTCTGGCTGATCTGCAGGTGCGCTCATATGAAGGCAAAAAAATGGCATGATTCGTGGGTAGCCTCAAAAAAATAAAAACTTTTGCGTTACAGTATTGGCCTCTGCTACATTGATGGGGTAAATTTGTAGCTAGCTATGGAAAATACTTTGAATGATTCATTTATAACCATTTTTTCACGATAAAGTTGTATTTTCATTAAAAAAAACAGCGGGAACTTAATTGCGCATCTAATATTATGTCAGCTTATAATATAAACATAATTAACATAATTATTAACATAAGCAGGTTTCTGTGGATCACCACTGTCTGAATACATCAGAAAATTATTGTACCTTGGTGATAGAGGCAGAATGATTGATTTTTTCTGAGAGTATGATACTAGGGTGCATTCCTCATGAAAACTAAGAGTATAGTACTCACAGGTGCTTTCTTGCTAGTCAGAAATTTCGTAGGAATCTTTATCTTACTTTTTTTAATGTTCCAACATTAGTAAGCCTTTTTCATTCATTGTTTTCTTAGCCAGTGAAACGAAATAAAATCAATTATCACACATGATGTTTCGATTCGTTTCCGCCACCGTTTCAATTAACCGGGAAGAAATAACCTCCGTGCTATCTCTATATGAAACATGCCCTATGGGCTGTATTGCGGCATATAATTAAAGATTATATGTGTGGCCAGTTTTTACGTCAACTAATGCAAAAACCCTCGCGCCACATGTTGCTGGTTTACCAGACCAGTTATACCCAAAGATACGTCACCCCAAAAATACCTGTAGTTGTTCACCCACAGCCAAAATTCAAAATGCAAGAAAAGTAAAGAAACTCACTCACACTCATAAAACTCAATCTTCTGTGAGTAAAACGAGAGAAAATCGTCACCAGAACCTCTGAAAGTTACTCAAAAAATAAAAAAATCATGAATTGTTGAAATTTTATCAATTTCCTTCCTTTGACTTCTGTCTCAAGGACTGTCGAATCTTATTTATATATCTCAACAGAAACTGAAATCTCGTTTCTCTCATAACAAAGTGCCAAACATCAATATCACCTCCTCTTTAACTATCTCACGAGTGGTAAACGTTTACCTCAAGCATCGCAAAACACCTTTCATGCAAAATAACGCAAAAAATACTTTTATTTCGATAAAATCAGCAGTTTGCCTCTTTTGAAATCAGGTCAGGTCAATTTTTGAAAATTCTCGTGAATAACGGAGAAAAACTTAAAGAGATTCCTCGTAACCATACTGTATTGAACAATTAAATGCTTATTTAAATTTAATATTACCTATATTATATTATTTTTTTAATAAAATAAAATGCTATATGTATATATTCCCTTATTACCTTAAATTGTTACACAAATTATCTATTGCTCGCTGATTTCATTTTTAGATTCGATTTTCTCCAAACGCTGTGTAATTCCATTATGCATATCCCTCACCCAATCAAGTAGTTTGAGATTCCATAAGAAATTAAGTGATCTCATTTCTATTCTATTTCATGCGAAAGGAAAAAGTTTATACAATGCAATCCGTTTCTATTAAAGCTAGAATGCCCGGCTGTGTCAATTTGACTCAAAAGAGAATATTTATGTTGGTTATTTTAAAACGAAGAAAAATTTAGACTCATATTTCATGACTTTTAATTATTTAGTAGCTATGGTTTACCACTGTGCAAAAGTTAGGCCTGATATTATTATTTTTTTCTATTTTTTCTCATCACCTGCTATGCTCAGACGAGTCATTTTGACCCACAATATCAAATTGATTTGAAGCCTTTCTACTGTTCCTTTGTATTCAATTTAACGGTGTGTTTTATGCTGAATTTTTGTCCAACTGTTACTGAAACTTTTTTTAACCTGATACCAATGATATTCATTGTACCTCCCAAACCCATCATAGGAAAAGTGAAAGGTATTCACAAATTTGTGGAGCTGGTTTCCCATAACACCATAAATTTGTTGAACAACTACAATTTTAATATTTTTCGTCCAATTTAATTTTCTACTGCCCGCCCAAATACTTTTAAAAATATTAATAAAGAAACTGGGAATGAATTAAATAATTTGAGTAAAATATGCAAACCTTGTCACATTGGGTCAAATTGACCCACTAGGGGCATAATAGTGTGTAAGCATTGGTCGGGCATGCTAGTGTTAGAAAAAAAAACACCATCGTATTCCGAGGATTAGACTTTACTATGGCCCCTCACCCTCAGTGTCCATTTTCTGTTTCGATTTTCCCTTCGCTCCAACATTTACTCTGTACGCGTCAACCCCTGCATGTCCTGCCGCTATCCGAAGGCCAGGCAGCAATCCTCTCCCACCCCTCGCTCATGTCCTTTCCGCGTCGCTTTTCAACGCCGTCAACGCGCCCAGATGCAGCCGCCGATCGTGACCAGCATCCGGCCGCATTCAAATGCGCCCCGCCCCAGAAATGCCCGCCTCCCTCCCACCGCTTCACCCCACCTCCATCCTCCCCTTCGAGACTTGCGACGTATTCACGAAGTGCCTAAAATATTTTTCAGCAAATGAAATAGTACCACAGTTATTTCGGTTGAAATTTCAGCTTCAGCTCTCGTAAAACTACACCATAGATTAAGTTAGCCATGAAAAAGTATTTGGATTAACCGTGATTCGAACCCGGATCTCCCAAATTCCGGTCAGGCGAGTTAGCCAGTTAGCTAAAATATATTTATTTTTTTCAATTTTCAACAAATAAATACAAAATTAAATGAAAATTTCCTTTGCTATAATTTTAGTTTTAAGTAGCTAGAAGTTTCGAGAAGCAGTTTCCTTCCTCTCCGCCAGTGATGATGATGGCGCCAGTATCCGCGCCATCCTCCGAAAGTGCCTGGCGGAGGAGAGAAGTAAGCAAAGGGTGTAAGTCGCACTACCAAGCCAATTTCTCCGACCGAACTTGGGGATGGATTTTATTGAATAAGGAGTGGACGTCACAAGACCACACTGTGACAGAATCTCGATTAACGCATCGAAAGGTCTGCCTCGGAAACTTTGAATCGGTGGAGAACCCAACAATATTACCTGCCATCAACTACAGCCTAAAATAAATGAATTTACAACGATGTTGGAACATCATGAGGTTCACATTAAAAATCAACCTTCCGGTTGAAACGATGAGATTTAAATACTTCAGGAAATCTTTAAGATGAGGATCTAAGTCATAGGAGTCATATTTGATGTACAATAAAAAAATGGGAGAATAACTAGTTACTTGGCCTAACTTTATCTAATCCTGGTGTGTAGGGAGTTATCTTCACCTCGTTACGCAAGATGATGGTACCCCAACGCACACTAAGTTACATGACAGTTCTCGCTTGAAAGGAACTAGCGTATGACCGCAAACTATTTATTGCATTGGAGAGTTCGTTTGATGTTTTAAGTGGACGTAGCTAAAATTAATTTTCAGGACCTTTTTTACTCAAAATAACGTTGCTGAGATCCAGTACTTTGAGTGGCCATTGTAGGTACTATCAATATAAATTGGATACATTGCTTCAAAATGCCACTTGTATCAGCCAGCCCCGCTTTCTGCTATAGAGTTTCACATTGAAACTTCTAGATCTATTAACCAATTTCCTCCGACGTAGGCATGAGACTACAGTTTACCATTCTGAGCGTAATAGGTTCTTGAAGAAAATTCGCTCTCGTTTCTGCTGACAAATTGTCACAATCATGTTGTTAAAGCGTGGAATAACTTAATAATTATTAGTTTATTTTTTAAGTCGATCGAAATAATTTCTGTGAAATTGAAAGAAACGGGCGCGGAACGTAAATCCAATATGGGCGTCTATCGTCTGTAAATTACATGCAAGTGTCATTAAACTAAACCGGAGATGGAACTGTATAGATTAGTTTAACTTTACTTCATCCAAAAAAAAGCTTGCTCTGAAGATTCATCCTTTATATCAAGGTCACTCGTAGAAATTAGACAGTATTATATTCCGGCCTCTTTAACACTCATAGTAGCTACATGACTATCCGTCATTTTGAAGAAAAAAGTTGATGTATCACCAGATTTTCCCCAGAATTACTAAAGGCGACCATGGGGCAACGTACCTTATTACCTTCAAAACCGCAAGCAGAAACATTGCTGGGCGGATAAGTTATAATAATATATAAATAATATGGTTAAGTAATTCTCCAGGAATTTCACGTTTTTTATCACAATTTTGTAGCTTTTACCAATGGGTCACAGTTGAAACGTAAACGCCGCGGTTGCATGAGAAACTTAACCCGAAAACTATACCCCCTATTAATTATGCAGTTATAAACACGAATTCCAGATATTATTTCCCACCATTTCCGACTGACGTCAGATCCTAATTCCCGACCATCTCTGCTCTATCACTCAATACCCCATCCTCTTCTGTCGGCGTCAAAATGATGTTCCGCTGCAGGCCCTACTTCGCAAATTTATGTCTCCGAAAATACATGATTTTTATGTAGTATAGATTATATATGGGCATTAAATAAATACGCCAAAGCGAACAAATGCTGCGTTGCCACGTGTTGCGCGCAAAACGTTGCTTCCTGGTAACCGGCCCTGGCCTGGCGCGGCAACATGACGTTAAAGGAAGTTATTGACATTCTCAAATATCAATATTTTCATAGACTATGAATTATTGAAAAATTGGAAATAAATTAAGAAGTGTTTCCATTAATTTTATTTTTTCTTTCGGGGTAAAATGTGGGACTACAAAATGTTTAAAAAAATTTTGTTATTTCACAACAAAATATGCGTTTTAAAAATACGAAGAAGCCATTTTATTAATTTTAATTGATGTTTGCAACTTATTGTGGAAGACGGATGTTGTAGACGCAGTAGTTTTCCATCGTCAACTACTTATTTTTTGGTTCGCGGAGTCATTTATTGCACTCGCGTGCCTTTTTAAAATTTTCATAAATACGAAAAATAAATCAGAATGGAAAATAAAATTTACTTTAAAATGACGTATTATTCATTGTTATGACATACACTGAAGTCCAGATATAAATTTTCAAAGTATAGCGGAACATCATTTGGACTTCGACAGTAGTTCTTTGGAATACTGTCGCCATTAGATCTTATTCGAATTGTCTAAGTGTGTGGTCTCTTCTATGATACTGGTTATTTCATCATATTCATTAGTCAACAATCCTAGGACTGATTTGACGCAGCTATCCATTCCTCTCTCCTATTCGCTAGCCTTTTCATAGCGAAGTATTTCTTCTTATTTCATCCTTTATAAACTGTCCTATGTAACTCATCGTCCCTTGCCCTTCTTTCCTTCCACCCGTCATTCTACGATTGTTTCCATGAGGCTAGCAGACCTCAGAATGTGGCCAACTAGGTTGTCCCATCTCTTGCTTAAGGGTTTTAGGAGATTTCTCTTTCCTCTCACTCTTCTCAGCACTACGTCATGACTTACACCTTCGATCCATCTTATCTTTACCATTCTCCGGTAGCACCACATTTCGAATGCTTTCACTCTTGACATCTGCTTCTCTCAACATCCAAGCCTCGCTTCCATGGAGAAACATGCTCTATGTGTAGCTTACAGTCAGATGCAGTAATATTATGTTAAATTGTAAAATTTTAAACATAAATTGAAGAAATACTTATCATTTTTGACAAAGTATGGAGGTTTTATGAAATATAAAGTGCCACACTATTGTGATCAGTTTTAGGCTTTAAAATTTTTCACGTTGAATCATAATTAGAGATATGTGAAAAATCGCACTTTCATTTTTATTTTATCGCACTTTCAATAACAGTTAATCGCATTTTGTAGCGTCTATTTTTTATTTTGATAGTGAGGTAGATGACGATGAAATGTAGTGAAACATAATTATATATGACAAAATACAGAATATTTTAAATAACTATGTTTTAGAACAATAATAAATTAAGGAATAAGACAGATAGTGGCGGAGGTGTAGCTTGCCCGCACCCACTTGTAGTTCGCGGCCACGTTGAGTCCCAGCCAACTAGCAGCAGGCCAGTCGCTCACACGCTTTAAGCGGCGAGTGTCGGCGGAGCATTTAAACTGCGTTATAAATACATTGAACACGAATAAAACTTCTCCAGCCCCATGAACTGTTGAACAGTGTCCATGGTAAAATAAATAATTAAAACCTTTTTTATGTCTCGCAACTTTCATTTTATCTTTATCTTATTCGCAAACCACCGTATACAGCTAATATTGGCCATTTTACATCGGGGTATTCAACAAATGCTTAACTAGTGAATGCACACGAACAACCATACCCTAAACAGGGGAAACCTACCCAGGCGGGACTCGAACCCGCGACCTGTTAAGCAGACGAGGCCGGCTTTTATTCTATTATGTATTTTGGTCAATCACTACTCTACACTAAGTTATAATCAGGGGAAATTCCAAACTTTGGGAGTTCAGCACCGTATTTTCAAATCCAGACAGCAGAATATTCCAATTTTTCGAAGCATACAAACACGGACGAGGAGGCCAATGGTAAAGATATATGAGAGATAGTTTTGTGTAAAAGAGATTTCAGGCATTTCATTTCAGGCATTACTTAATAATGTACATAATTTTCTTGCCGTGACTAATGTATTGTTAATAAAAAATAGTGATTTAATGCTTAGAAATTTACATATTTTGATGCTTTTAATGAGCTTATATCTCAAAGAAATCCCATATTTTTATCTTACCAATTAATATGATACGCTTCGTCAGTCTCTACTGCCATATTATTGGAACGTACAGCTTTGCATTTTTCCCTTTGCTCTGCTCAACCAATTTTCAAGCCTTACTGAATGCATGCATACATTTCATTACTTTTTCCAATACTAGCCTCCTGCATTTGATATATCACCCGTTCAAATTCCTCCGTGGGTAGGATTTACTTTTGTTCAACTAAATCCGTCTGAGAGATGCAAATATCTGGATGTCTTTGGTTTAATTTAAGGCGAATATTCCTCACGGATATTTCACATCATGGAAAACCAATACGAGAGCTTGGAAAACTACGGTATGTTCTCCTCATATTATCATCAGCATCACTGTTTTTTCTCTGCGTTCATTAGTTTACCGGCTTGATTAACTACTCATCCGTATTGGCAAAAGATAGCAGCTGAATGAATGAAGGGGTGGAGATTTTGCATAAATTCCCACAGCGCTTGGCTTCTTTCTTGAATACACAAGCGGTGAAAGCATCAAATACGCCTGCTTTTCGCGTTACTTTCCGATTGATTTGGCACACCGAGAGGCTGAGAAAATAAGTGAAGTTCAGTGTGCGAGAGTATATGGTCGGAGCCAATTAAACCCACGAGGAAAATGAGAACAAATTACAGATTTTGCATCACATTTGCATAGAAATTTTGCTACGCATCCATTTTTGCAGTTGCTCGGTATCCATGCCAGCGTATCTCCATAGATTAAATACGACAAGAGTGGATTCCAGGATTTACTCACGTCTTTCAAAGGTTCTCATGGGTTTCCATTCGCGAAAAAACATTCATTCGTGATACCCTGACATAGTTTATCAGAATTCAGGGCATAAAAATCTCTAACAAAACCCATAAGGTCTTATTTAAAGACCTCCAAGCATGGTAAACGCTTACCATTCATTTGATGGACCGGATACGTCAATACACTGCCGGATATTACGTACCCACGCCCAAGGAAAAAAAACCTTTCACCTTCCGTAGAGGTATCAGGGCAATAATAATAATCATCTATCGTTTGAATGAGGAAGAAAAATGATCAAGGTATACCATTGTAAATAAAGAGTTAATATAAAAAGTTGAAGTAATTCAACAATTACAAAAAATACGCTGATGTTAAACACATGCTTATGACTGCAAATATTAAAAAATCAACTAAATTAATCTTAATTGGCTCAAACCATAAACTAATTCAACATCTACAAAAAATGTGCCATTGTTAAACACATAATTATGACCGCAAATATGAAAAAAATTAATATTTTGTTAGCTATTTTGTTTAAAAATAACTGTAGAGTAATTATTGGACAAGTGTGCGTGTACAATTGAAATTCTGTGCTACGTGATTTACATATATTAAATATTCGCTTAGCGAAAGTATTTAATGTTTATGCAAAGATTTTGCAATTAATATCTAATAATTCCTCGAAGAGAAACACATTGCAGATACTTTAATCTACGATCAATTTTGCAGAATACGCGAAACTTTAAATTTATTAAAAGGAGTAACTTTGGTCAGTAAATGTTTTGATGACATTTTTTTAGTGGCTCAAGAGCCTTTAAGGACTATATAATTCCATTTTAAAAGGTTTTAGTACTTTTTATTAATTATCTAAAGTATGGAATGTATTAAATTAATTTAAATTTTGATAATGATTGAAAAAACCAAGCCATTAAAAGGGTGCAATGAGACGCAGTTATAAACAAATGCTGTCTGGCCGTTTATATCAATATTAATTCTATACTATAAAAGAAAATAAGAATATGTACCGTATTTATTAAAAAATACATAATTGCCCAAGAATGTCGATTTTAACTTCGTACTTCCTATTAGAGGCAGGAGAACTTGGCTCCCTTAATTCCAATGCCCTAATTGCCGCCGGAATCCGAGATGCAATGAATGAGCTCATCGAAAGGCCTTTAATGGCGGGCATTCTGCCGGCAAACTGATCAAACCGGAGTGAACCCCTTGTTGAGGCCTTTCTCGAAGATGAAAGCAATTGATTCAACCCACGCCCGCCAGAGTTCCCCTCGCTCGCGTGCAGAGACACTAAAGCTCCTCGCCTTGCAGAACCATGAACGGCTCGGGCACCTATGCATCGACGAATCCCAGAAGGTAAACAGTATTCAGAAGAACATGCTCGCCAATAATTCATCGTCGGAGGCGGAAGCATTACGGTTTGAAACAACAAACAACGTCTCCTCCTCCCATCGAATTTCGATTCGCCTTTGTTTGCAGAGGCTTTCCCGACATCCCTTGCTCCGTCTCTCCCCCACCCCCTATCACCCAGCAACCAATAGAGCTCAAGCAACGTGTCTCCAGCCATCGGAAAGATTTCTCCTCCTTTTTCAGCGCATTCACGTGGCCCATCGTGGAGCAAAGAGAGACATTCAAAGCTGTCCGTATCCCTGTCTCTCATTCGTATCTTGGGCACAGGTTAATTTACTGCACATGAATGAAGAGTTAGGGGGGTAAGCAAGAAGTATTAATAATCTGTTCATTATAATTCGCCATCAGTTGTTCTAGGTGTAGACTACCTATATTGACGGAAAGTTTAAATAGATATATCATAAATATATCCACCATACCTTCTCCAGTTTATTCTGAGGAAAGTATATATCTGTGTTGTTCATTTTTCATTAGACATAGTTCGTTTGTGGACATATCGATACAAAAGGGATTCCATTTCGAGTTATTTTTCTCCTTTCAACATATTTATACATGTAAACTTTACGCACAAAATAGAGAGCTAAGTACCAGATAAAGCATTTCCCTTTATCTTGGTGTGAAAACAGTAGGAATGCTTTCGCATTTAAAATTATATGAATAGCTACACTGAAGCATTTGATATCTGGTTTTGTGGTTTTCACAAATGTTTCAGTGAGGTAACTCGATGCAAGAATCGGCCTGAAAACCGGAAAGGTTCCTGTAAATCATAACCGGTTAAGTATAATACCTAATTTATCAGGAAGCAGAAAGTCTAACGTCAACAACTGCTTTCAAGACAAAATACTATATTAGAAGCCTAAAATGTACGCGATAAAAAGTGGTGCGACATTTAGCAGCGACCATTATCTCGCACAAGGTAAGTCATATGTCCCATGTGCAAAGTGTATTATAGTATAATTTTTCTCTATCAAAAAATATAAGTTCAAATATTGATGGCTGGGGATATGGAAAAGAAACATCGGCACGTCAAGCACATCAAGAACTTTACTTAACTTTAGTCTTCTTTATGTATTATCACATTTTCTGCAATTGTTTTATGCATTTTTACTTTTGTTTTTCTCCTAATATATCGGTCCAATGAAATAGAATTTAGAAATTTTATGATTTTTCTTACACTCGGAATTCAATCTTTGATCTTTTAATTATTACTTCCGCTTTTATCCAATATCCCTTTCCGATTTCTTATCTGTGATTACTCCCATTACGTACTCGTTTTCTAGGGTTATATCTGGTATTTTAATCAATTCCAATAACCAAGTTTTCTGTTTTTGTTCATTGTGAGCCAATACTACTCACTACGACATGAGGAAAAAAAAATAATTTTTTGACGATTGAGAGAGCCTACATGAAAAGCAAAGTTGCTCAAATATTGGACGTAATAAAGTAGAAGATGATAATGAAGATGATGGAATTGGAAAAAGATAAAGTCCACGAGGTAGAAAGGAAAAAACTACTCTGGTTTGGCCATGTTTATTGGATCTATGACACTAAATTAACCAAGCAAAAATTGGATTGAAGACCCCCAGAAAAATTGAAGACCGTAAGACCAAGAGTGAATTGGAGACAGGGAGTTTAATAAATGATTGTAGTGACAGAGAGAAATGGAAGCTTATTACGGGAAAACTAAGACATGTCTAAGACATACAAATATATGCCATTAATACATGCAATTCGTACTCAACATAGTTCTACGTAGTTTATGGTTATTACGATAAGTTTGAGCGTAAGCCTATACATAAATGCTGGATGCATTTATCAGTAAAATACGGCGCAATGGTGAATACGAATACTTGATAGATTCACCTTTTTTCTAATATTGACATTGCGTTGATAATATATCTAAATATAAATTTAGCCGAAAACATGAGGAAATTCTCATTACATCATCAACCGATAATATTTAAGGCGTAGTTTTATACTGATACAATCTTTAAGCATGTTTTTACTGAATACTGAGCATTATTTTTTTATTCCATCACATCGTGGAGAGCAAATAGTAGGAATCATAAACCCTTCTACCGTGTTTCTAACCATTTTAGATGTTTCTTCTCCATTTACAACACATTCAGAGTATCCATCTTGGAGTTACATTCATTACTGGTGTCTCCCTTGCCCGTCTTTCAAGATACTTACTGCTATGCCCACCACATCTAATTCTGATTTCCTTCCAAATCCTCCAAACCACTCCAAGACAAAACACAACAATATTTCATCTTTTTCAAGTTACCATTTCTAGATTCTCAACTTCCATACCTATTCTCTTATTAAATATTTTTTTATTATTTTTGTATAATATTTCGTTACGATATTCCCAATGCTTTGTGTTCACATTGTGAGTATTCACAATGATTTCTTAAAGGAATAAAATAAAATAACTTTGTTTCATTCCACACTTTATTTTAAACAGCAGTATTTTTAACAGGATGATGATAGCATTAGATTCTGAAACTCGGGTCGTGCTATTTAAAATAAAGTGTGGAATAAAACAAAGTTATTTTATTTTATCTTATTCTATAATGAAACAATTCCACAAAATAATGCCTGAGACCGTGTCTTATGTTAAAAGATTTCTTTAAAACCTAAATAATTTATTTGTATCACAGATATTAAATATGCTGTCAAAACAATAATTTTCTGTTCCCGTGCAGAATACGAAACAAATTTATTTCTTTTCTAATACAGGTTGAACTAAAGTATTTACTAGCATTCATTAATTCCCGATAGGATTTTTGGTGCACGTTTATTCACTGAATATTGACTATTTTTATCCATGATTTATGGCTCTAAACACGTATTCACAACTGAAATTGGATTTGTTCAATATATTCCGCACCATTGATTTACTCCCATTAAGTTAATTGCTTTTGACTTGCAGCTTAGGAAGGGAAAATTGGTCATGCATCAAATTGCACCTTTGGAATGCTCTTAACGCGTAAGAGAGTTAAGCAATTTCATTTAAGTTTCATCTCCCTTCGGTGGAGTGGCATGAGTATAGGATTGAGCCTATGAATAACGTCGCAAATTTCAGTGCATCGTAAATAGTCTTAGAAAGGCAGGAGCGTGACAAGTCGTAAGTGATAATTCTCAAGGCAGTTGCCGGAAAACTTTTCAACCTCGTAAAGGCACAGTTTGACGGATGCGTTCTGACAGCAATTCGTCTCAGCTGAGTACTTTGCAACTCCTTATTCGTCTTCTTGATTACTTCATATGATTAAATCCTGGAGTCAGTGTGGTGCTGAAGTGATAATTAAAGTCAAGTAGCGAGCAATGTTCAAATACGCAAGGAACATCACAAGGTTATAAAGGCACTAATATTTCCCACAGTACTGAATAAAATGGGAATCAGGAGATGAATTTTGAGTGCCTTAGGTAAAGTAATAAAAAATTAAAATTTTCACACATGACCGCATGAAAAAAATTATCATTAAATATATGCAAAATGAAAGGTTCTAGATGACATGTGCACCAATCGTGTAATTCACCACTGAGAGCTCAAAGTTAGCAGTATACCAATTTTAAACCCAATGTCGACGTCTCTATCTGATATGAAGCAAGCCTAATTGTTTCTCATATACCAAATGTAATTCGCATCGAGTCCACATTTGGTCAACACTAGAGACAAATTTCGTTCATTTTTGGCCCGACTGGTAACGTACAATTTAGGTCATTGGTTCAACCAAAAATAAACATAAAATATTTTTAAAATTAACATCTATTTTATACTGCTAGTGCAATAGAAATATGTAGATTTTCATCCTTAAATGAATTGATGGAAATTTTGTTGACTAACTTCGAAAAATTATCAAATATATCTACTAATAACATAGGATGGCATATTCAGGCTCGCGGCTGAGCTTTAAGCCACCGAGTGGGTCCACCGGGTTGCGGATGGCGGGTCAACCTCTAGATAAACTAGTCCCCCATTCGGATTTCCGGGCGGGGACTACCCGAGAGGGTACATCGGTCAATTGTGATAAAGTTATGAGAATAGGTACATGAAACGTGAGATTACTCACGACTTGCGGTAAGCTAGAAAACCTTAAAGTGGAAATGGAAAGATTGAATATCGACGTTATAGGAATCAGCGAAATGAAATGGCCTAAGGAGGGAGACTTTTGGAGTGGAAGCTATAGGATTATACACACAGGATCCCTGAACGGTAATGCTGGGATAGTGCTCAGAAAGAGCGCCGGAATGCGTGTGAAAAGCTTCCTACAGTACAATGAAAGGATAGTTATGGTAAAGATAGAGACTAAGCCGGTAGATACCGTAGTGGTAAAGGTAAACATGCCTACGACAGACTATGAGGATGAAGGAGTTGAAGACGTCTACGAAGATATCAAGGAAGTAATCAAACAGGTAAGGGGTGAAGAAAACCTTATTGTTTTAGGTGATTGGAACGCTGTCGTCGGCGAAGGTCAGGATGGAAGAATAACCGGAAAATATGGATTAGGAAATAGAAATGAAAGAGGAGAAAGGCTCCTGGAATTCTGCACAGAACACAAATTAGTGGTTGCCAACACACTATTTAAGAATCACATGCGAAGAAGATACACATGGAAAATGCCAGGAGACAGAAGACGATTTCAACTAGACTATATTTTAGTGAAGCAGAGGTTTAGGAACCAGATAAAGGACTGTAAAAGCTACCCTGGGGCAGATATCGACAGTGATCATAATCTAGTGATGATGAAATGCCATCTGAAATTCAAGAAATTGAAGAAATCAGCAAAGAACGCCTGGCAATTAGAGAAACTATAGCAGCCAAAAAATCAACAGGACTTTCAAGAAGTAATGGAGCGCAAGATAGGATTAGATCAGTCTAAAAATCAGTTGAGATTAACTGGACTAACATAAAAAGTGGGTTTCAGGAGGCTGCTAGAGAAGTTCTAGGGAGAAGAAAATGTGTTAAGAAAAAGCTATGGATCACGGATGAAGTCCTAGACCTCATTGAAGAACGGAGAAAGTATGAAAATACGAATACTGAGGAAGGACAGGCTTGCTACAAGAGAATAAAGCCCGAGATTTGCCGTAAAGCGAGGAAAGCCATAGAAGCGTGGATGAGGAACATATGTGAGGACGTACAAAATAACCTCGTAAAAGGGAATGTGGAAGCGGCCTATAGAATAGTGAGGAACCATTTCAAGGAACGAAACACAAAATGTAATACCATAAGGGACAGGAATGGAAACATTCTAATTGAAAACGAAGACAAAGCCAAGAGATGGAAGGAATACCTGGAGGAATTATACAACGGAAGCAAGCTTAGCTCAAAAGTTATCGAAGAGGAAAGTGAAGTTGAAAAGGACGACATTGGAGCAACCATCTTAAGATCGGAATTTGACGCTGCAATAAGAGACCTGCGAAAGAATAAGTCCACAGGAATAGATGACATTCCAGCAGAGCTAAAAAAAAATGCAGGAGAAAAGGTCTTAACTCAACTGTATAAAAGTATCTGCAATATGTACTCAACAGGAGATATACCTAGTGACTTCGAGAAGAACATCATCATTCCCATACCCAAAAAGAAGAGAGCTGAGAATTTAGGACCATAAGCCTGACCACACATGCGTCGAAGATTCTGACAAGAACCAGTTACAGGAGAATAGAACGAAGAGCAGAAGAATTCCTGGATGAGGACCAATTCGGATTTAGGAAATGCAGGGTCACAAAGGAAGCAATGTTGGCACTTAGGATGCTCATAGAGAAGAGATTGGAGAAAAAAACCGACTTTCATAGCATTTGTCGATTTAGAGAAGGCATTTGATAATGTGGAAAGGAATTCAATGCTTATAATTCTGAAAGAAATCGGCGTACTCTACAATGATCGTAGAATTATTCATAGTTTGTGTAAAAACCAAGTAGCTGTGATCAAATGTGGACCAAACGGTGCATAAGCGAGAATAAGAAAAGGGGTGAGACAAGGTTGTGCGCTTTCCCCCTTAATTTTTAATGTTTACATAGAGAAAGCCATCAACGAAATCAAGGAGAAAGCTCCGGATGTCAATATCCACGGAGAAAAAATTAGCATGTTGCGATTTGCTGACGACATAGCAGTCATAGCCGAGACAAAGAAGGATTTAAGGAAGACGTTGACAAAGATGGAAAGGACAATGGCCAGACATCACCTGAAAATCAACAAAAAGAAGACTAAGATGTTAGTTTGCAGCAAAAGAGAGGAGGCTAAAACAAACATCAACCTATGAAAGCATAAACTTGAAGAGGTGAAAGAGTTTTCTTACCTGGGAATCCGAATTATTAGCGATGGACGGAGCAAGAAAGAAATACACAGTAGAATAGCGCAAGGGAAGAAGGCTTTCTACAAAAAGAAGAATCTTCTTACAGCTGAAAATACCAGCATAGAAGTAAGGAAACAATTCATCAGATGCTACATATGGAGTATGTTTCTCTATGGAAGCGAGGCTTGGACGTTGACAGCAGCAGAGAAGTCAAGAGTGGAAGCATTCGAAATGAGGTGCTACCGAAGAATGATGAAGGTAAAATGGATCGACCGTGTAAGTAACGAGGAAGTGCTAAGAAGAGTGGGAGAAAAGAGAAACCTCCTAAAAACCTTATGCATAAGAAGGGAAAAATTTGTTGGCCATATTTTGAGGCACGATGGCCTGATGAAGACAATCGTTGAAGGACTAGTGGAAGGGAAAAGGAGCAAGGGACGGCCCCGAATGAGTTATATACGACAGGTTATAAAGGATGTAAAAGAGAAGAAATATGTAGCTATGAAAAGATTAGCGGATAGGAGAGAGAAATGGAGATTGGCATATTCAGAGATCAGGACCCAATGTGGGTCCTCTGAGAGTTAAAACGCACCGGGGCCGGGACCCAGTAACTTAACCGATACGCCCGCGCTCCAGGGGAGGGGTTTGGAAAGGAAGTAAAAAGGAAAGAGGCGCCGCCGCGATAGGAGCCCGACGACGCCTCTGGGAAAGGGATAGGGCTGGAAGGGATGGGACGCGGTATACCCTCGCCGCTATAGAAGCGGAAAGGGCCCACTAAATAACGAAACGTGGCGACAACAATTAATGTACCAACGATTTCGGTGGAAGAAAAACCCATGAATCAAATCGTTGGATGATGGCATACTCAACAGAAGCATCGCAATATGATAACATTTACAAACTCTAGGCATACGCTGCCATTCCCTATTTGGCAGGAACCACAGAGAGAATCGCCAGATTTCTGGCAAAACATAATAGGAATACCAGGTTCACTTGCTGCGAGAAATCAAGAGATCCTGTCCTTCTGGCTAAGTCGAGGGACAAGATCTCGCGCTAGCTATACGAGGGAGTGTATCAAATGCAATGCTCCTGTGGTAATTGTTACATGGGACAGACCGGACGATCTATCAAGAGCAGGATAAAGGAATATGAACGTGTCACGGACAAGAAGCAGTTCCGCCGTCTCGGAGTGTGGTCGGAACTTAGCCACACTGTGGATTTCGATAAGCCTATAGTCCTGTGTAATGAAAGCCGCTACTATCCTAGGTTAATCCGAGAGGATATAGAGATGACTAGGCATCCTGAGAGCTGTAACAGAGAAGACGGCTACACATTAGCCCACACATGGAAAAGGGTCTTCAAAATCAACGACCAATCAGAGCCTAAGTACAAAGCTGTGTTTGCCTGCCAGCACAAAAAATGATATTTAAGAAATCACTCTCTCAGGCGACCGATGTGTGACAGTGAACAGTGACAGAGTGGAGGGGAGGATTTTTATAAGGATTGGGGGTATGCAGCGATATCCAAGTTAGCTACATCGGTATAACACTCCCGGTAGGCGCCCGTGTTGACTGGAACCTCTGAAAAACGTCTCGTCATCCAAGCCGGGGTTGGGGGAGAACAGCGTAACGCCGGTTTTCCTCTCTATCTCCTGGGTTGGAGACAAAGCTGCTAGAGACAAGCCATTGGAATTCAAGGAGGGGAAAGATGCAGGATGAGGTGTTGGAGGGAGAGACAGTTGTGATGGGACAAAGTGGAGTACTTCTCAATCCAAACTGCATTCTTATGCCTCAGCACCCACTTCTCCTAGATTGCCAGGAATAGGTATTCCTCCGCCGTACTAGCTATATAAGTCTTGATCTCCAGGTATGGCCGGTTCGGATGGCTGGTTCGGAGGACAGAGTTCGGAGACAAGAGTTCCGAGACTTAGAGTCTCCGAGCCTTTGAGTCGAAGGGCCTTTGGCGAAAATCCTTTGCGCGAAAAATCTTAACGCGAAGAGTCCTTAGCGGGAGAAGCTCTGCGGATAAGTTCGGATGAATTCGGAGAAATTTCTGGGGGGTACCAGAAATTTTGGGGGGTACACTAACAAATGCCACAGTATTTACATTCGTCATTTGCATTTGACCTCAGACCGGCTATTTTGAGGAAAACAAGTAAATGACAAACATTGTAACGATAGAATGTTCATTAATAATCGCTGCGTGGTGGTCCAACGTCATCTTTCAATGTCGAATGGCCTTCGACGAAAGAATCTTTCACGAGAATAGTCATGCCAAGGGTTGCGTGCTATCTGAGAGATTTCAAGGGATGACAAAGTGCAAAATACCTACACAAGTTATATTCATAGAGTACATTTTCTCTGAGGAAAAGAATGAGAGAAAAGTCAGCACAAGTCATTCCCTAAGTTCACTGAATGGTAATTTGGCATGAGTTTGTAACAAAATTCATCCCTCCAATGATAAGTGACCGCCGACAGAGTAAGGTTTCATTAGGCTTCTCAAGAGCTTACTTAAAATGGTAAGGCTTATAATCTATAAGAGTAGAAATGAATTCATTACAATTTATATTGTAAGGTATAGTGTAAACAACCTGCTAATTTTCAACGTTTGATGATCTTTATCGTAAACCGGAGGGAAAACGTCAGAGTCTATCATCCCGTAAGCGATATAATGAAAAAGGATCGGGGAATTTTAAATTACCTAGATTTCATTTGAATTTTAATTGAGTGGTTGAGAAGCCAAAGGGTGCAAGATTTTTCCTAAACAGAGTTAGATACAGAAATTGGTAAAAGAAATACACAAAAACTGACACGAAAATGACACAAATGAGTCTCTTTTATGCTGACATCGAGTGGAAAATCAAAGGCACCGCTTAGTATCTATTTGATCTCGTTTCTTTTCTATACCTAATTTCTGTACCTAAATCTGCTTGGAAAAAAAATCACTTGTACCCCTTGGCATCTCACCTCCTCCATTGTGATTACACTTGGCTCTGCAGTATGTGTCACAAAAATATATGTATACCTAGGCTCGCAGGGATAAATATCCTAGCATCTCAGTATCACTACAATTAATGGCTTCTGCTCCTGTGCCTACGAATGTAACAGACCCCTCTCGCCATCCTCCCCTTCCGACGTGCCACCGTTTCCTATTCCCTCCGGCTGAGGCCAGATCTGGCCACTGAAAGCTCTCATCCTGAATAAGTAAATAGCCTTTTTCCCTCTCTCTTTTATGCCCTTACGAACCCCCTGCTACCTGCACGAGCTGAAGAACATACAATCCTCCCCTTTCCCTAGATCCCGGAAACGAAAAGCCGCTTCAATCGGAATCTAATTTTAGTCTGTTTCTCAAAATATACCCCATGCTTGGTCTAAATAATTCATGTTTAATCTATATTTATATTTAACTCATCACAATAGAACAGTGATCTTTTTCTCTCGATACATGATACAACGCTTGGCTTAGCGTTCCAATTGGTACTAGTATTGAAATTGCAATCCATTAGGACCGGAGCTATGCTGGAGTTTCCAAGTCTGTGCTTCAAAAAAATCAAAAATTATTCGTGAATGTGACTTCAGCATCCTTGCACACCAAAAGAGGAGAATAAATAAGAAGATAGAAGAGCACTTGTTGAAGGCAAACACGACTGGTCGACAGATATTTGGTCCAGCTACTAACCATCATCAATTTATTTCCTCACCAAATAATATGAAGCAGAGAGCTGAAAATGCCATTAAAAATGGGACAAGTTTGACTTTTGGTTCCTATGATGTAGAAAACTCCATTTCCTTGTTATACTTTTCGTAGATTTAGCTTCACTATCATAAAACCAAATTCACAATTTCTTTAGTTTTTATCACCGCGAAAAACAAGAAGTTAAATAATGAAAAATGTTAATAACATTGCAAGAATTGTACTACTTTTAGATTTCAGCCAGATGCCGTAATTATTTAATGATATTTTCCGATCCCTCGATAATAATTACTACAAGTAAAAACGTGGATGCATTTTTCCCTTAACTCATAGCATTTAACCTCACCGTACGGTTATTTAATCAAAAAGATATCGAATGAAAAGAGCAAAATATTATAGCTCATAAATATTTAAGTCTCCCACTAAAATTTTCCAAATGTATCAAAGCTTGTTCGTTTCATAGGTTTTAAATTGCTTCCTAGAGGACAGCTCACCGTTTGTCGCTACCAGTGTTTTTTTACATTGGCTCTCAAGATATTACAAAAAACTTAAATGTGTGAGACAATAATTCAGGGACTTACCTATGATAATTGATAATTACGAATATATATTACGATTTATTTATTATTTCTAATTAGTTTCAAGTATTACACGAAAAACTTATAAAATGCCAACTAAAATACTTCCAGAAATTCCTTCACCACCTTCAAGATTTAAGATGAAAACATTCTGGTATGGTCCATTGTAAGAACAGGAGAGCTACGAGAGTGCATCTAACCTTTGGACAGAGTATAATTAAACGGAGCATGAACGGGAGAGAGATAAAAAAAGAACTTTTCAAAGCATTGTCAGAGTTTCATCGCATTATATTGTCTCTTATGCATAAACAAATACCTACATAACCGCCCATTTTTGGGACTCACCCCTTCCACTACAAAATTTATAAAAATGCTAGTGCATCACTTTCCTCCAGCGCCTCATTTTAAAGGCCTCAGACCCACCCTTGTTCGCCACCCCATTCCACGTCCCATTGTCGGAGCGAAAAACAAGCTGAGCTCATTTCAAGCCGTTAAAAGGAAGTGGAGGCTTTAATGGTCCGCCTCCCCACACACGATCCTCTTCACAGCGCACTCCCCTGCCTTTCATTCCCCCTTACCCTTCCCCCCCCGCCCCGCACGTACCCCTAGGACGTATCCTTAGCAGTGACGCGGGTACCCTGCCTTTTCCTTCCCGAAGCCCCCGACCCGCAAGTGACCCTTGTCCATGCTCACCTGCTCCTGCGTCTTACGACATGCGCTAATGCCTTGCAGACTCCCACCAGATGATACCCATGTAATGGAGTCCTTTCTTGTTAAATATTTACTACATCAATCTACGTTGAAAAAAAGCACAGCTAAAATTGAGTCCTAAATAAATATCTCGGATGCAATGAAATATAACCGAAAAAGTGCAAAAGATTATAAAATAAGCGTCAATGAAAAATTCGATGTAATAGACAAAATATATGTCGCTCCATTCACTCGCAAAGAATGGAATGCAGAAATTATTCTTTTTACATTTTGGTATTGGTTGATCACTTACAATAGGGTGGCTTCCTTTATCAAGGAAAACGAAAGGCATTGATTGCGATTCGTTACCCACTACTAATCTATTTATAATACGTACAAATTATTTGTTTTTAGATATCCCAGATTAGACGAATATTAATGATCAGTGTTAACCTCATTTGAAAAAGGCCAGATTTTCGTCCAAGCGAAGCCACTCCACGTGACGCCACAGGGACCTAGAGTATATTGGAGTTCTACATCGTCTGAGATTACCAATGCATGCATGAGGCACAGAGCTCAGGGAAACATCTCTTAGCAACCAGTTGTTAAAATTGCCTAAAGCCTGAATCATACGATCATTTTTTTTCGTCACGAAAGTGATCACTATCGCGATCACTTGGCGAAATGATCGTCGCCGGCAATTGTTTTTCGCGTTCGCGATCGCGATGAGGATTCCCAACGCTATTTTTCATCACTAGTCCGGTCGCTTTTTCCGTCGCTAAAACCGTCCCTAAAACCCCATATCAGCCAATCGGAACGCATGCCCTTATGGAGCTATTGCAGCGCAAGGGTTGACAATTGTGGGAGCGACATAGATAAACAAACACGCTATATATTTACGTGATGCGGGTCCTATGACAACGAGCTGTGATATCGGAAATGATGCGAAAAGCGACGGCGGGAGTGACCGAGTGATTCAGAAAAATGATCACTAGAGCGATCGCTTTTCGCGACGGGAAAAGTGATCGCGATAGTGATTACTTTCGCGACGAAAAAAAATGATCGTGTGATTCCGGCTTAAGATCGGAAAGTTTCCTTTGTTTGATAAGGTATTAATAACCCATGTTTAAGCCAAGCGCTACCTGCTAGCAAGGTATTCTGCTACCTGCTAGCAGCCTGCATCGTAGCTGCGCTCATATCCTCGCCCTAAAGTCACCTCACACGGTGGCAGCGGGAACCAGGAAAACGTCACACGGGATTTTTTTCCAGCATTCATACGTAGCCGTCGCGTTATCGCGTGCTTGAAAATTTTCACTTTTCATTTAATAAAGATTTCTTACATTGCTCCTAGCCTCGGTCTAGGAGCTTACTATATTCAGTAATATCTTGCACACCCCCACCAGATGTGAGCCCGGACTATGAGAAGATAGATTTCTCAAATCTAAATAAAATGTTATAGAAAGCTATGCATTGGCGAAAGTAACCTCAAAGTATTCCTAATTTTTATTTTATTGTAGGTTAGGATATATAGCCAAAATATAATCATTACCTACCATCACTTCCATTAATATGTAATATAATTGGGGCATCGTCCTTGAATCCATATGTACTGACAGGATAAAAAATAGAACACCAATTAAATAGGAAAAGTAGAGATGAGATTTAATGTAACATTAAATATGAATAAAAATTCACAAAAAACAAAACAACCATTCCCTCATTATGTCTACGGATTAGACGAAAACCTTATCGTTCCACTGAATTGTAAAGGGTGGCATATTTATAGTTGTTATTATTGTCATAAATCCGAAGAGCGGTTCGACGTAGTTCTCCTCTTTCGATTCTTTTATCGGCTGATCTTTAGATTATTAAACGCATAAGTATTAATTTTATTCCTCGTCCTTCATTACGTGTTTCATATATGTTATCAGAGGCCTTTCTTTGACCTTATCATCCACTTTCCCCTTTTTTATTCGAAAGACACTGAGTTATACTAAGATATAACATAAAACATTCCATTGATAAAATGAGATCAATTATTTACTACAAAAACTGAATATGAATACTCACTCACTCACTGCTTCAACGTTAAAATAACTTTGCTGCGTGATGGTACAGCATGCACCAGATAAAGTCCTATTCTTGAATTTAGCATATTTTCACTATGTTGCCTCTTGCATAGGTTATTATTGGATGTTTATAAAGTCTTCACCCATGAAATAAACATGAGGCTCTTTGCTTGGACGCCAAACACATCAATCTCCTTCTTCCACATCTAATGTATAAAATTCTCGTGTCCTATGAAATTTGGTGGTTATCTTCATTAGGACTGAGAAAATGTTGTAAACTTTTTTCATTCTTTTCCAGTGCCCATGGGCCCTGAGTCATTTCTATGAGAAATACATGTAAAATTCGTTTTTAATGACTGCAGACCTTTTTTCTTTTGCATTTTTAAATTAGTGATAATGGTCACGTTAAGTTGAGACACATACCACTGGAAATAAAAATAAATGCACTACACCCGTACTCTCCATTACACTAATAGACTGATAATGTTTATTTTTCTAATTGTGATAATTGGTTAAAGAGATTTAATTTGAAATTGATTGATTAAGATAATAAAAGTACAATGTATTCAAAACGTGAATGTTTAGTATTTTGTTATTTTTACAGGTCGACATCGTTCCTCCGCCATTCCTCGCTAAGTCATATACTATATCCTCAAGCGCTTACAATAAATCAGTTATTTTTTATTTGACCACCAAAATATTCACTAGAAATAATTTAAACGACAAAACAACGTTTGCCAGGTCAGCTAGTTTTTTTTTATGAAATCATTTTTCATTATACTGGCAAAGCATGATCCAACGACAATTGCAAAACTATGTAACTCATTTTTCGAGGTAAGGAATTCTGAGCTTGCTTAATCCTTAGAGTAACGGGGAGCGCTATCGCACTCCACCTATCTCTCGCAAAGAACGCGATAGCGCTCTTCATGCAATGTCACTCTTAGATGCTGATAGTTCACTAATAATTCAATGGTCAGTATTCATTTTATTTTAATATTAACTATTTTCTTTTAACTATAAAAAATAACTCATATTACCAAAAATGCGTCAAATGATACATTAAAAAGGTGAAACCACATGTAGGTAATAAAGATTTCTTAAAGTTTTTGAATATGCACCTTTAGTTTTTTTAGACCTCATTTTTTTACCTGACCTACTGAAAAATCAGCAAAAATGCCTCAATAAATTTTAGTATAATGCCTTGAAAATCGGTTGACACTCAAAGTGCTAAGTATTTCACCGTGATTATCTTCTGTTTGTCATTGCTCAGAAAAGAAACTAACGACTAAAATGCATATCAGGTAAGTTCATTTCGGGAAATACTGCGGAGGACACATTATCTCGGTTCCAAGGGCACAGCTAGGAATTAAGGCTGGGGGGGGGGGGGTTAGGGTATCTGGGGGTATGGAATACCCGCCAGGGTAAGCGGGAGGTGCGAGATAAAAAAAATTGCGGAATTTTAAGATAAATGGTTCAAAATGGTGAGTTTTACGGCTTTCTGAGGAATAAGTTTTCCTGAATATCAGGCAATATAATAAATATTTTAAAATTTTGCAATGACCGCCGTGAACTGGTCTCGAGGGAGCAGTTAGAAATTTTAAAAATTATTTAAAGTCAGGACAGTACTCCTATAAATGAATATCTCTATCCATCCTTTTCCCCTATTCTGGCGTCCGTTTTAAAATTCATCAAGTAACTAGGTAACAATAATAAGATAAATAAATCTTAATTTGCGTCTGAGGATGATGATAATTCATTGAAACCCGGGACGCGCTCTGATAAAAAATAAGTGATATAGGTAATTGTGTGATATCCAGGAAAAATTATAATGGAATACCACAAAGTAAAGCAAGAGTTAGTGAATTTTGTTTCTGAGGAATATTTTAATAATCCTTGCAATATTATTTGTAAGTGATATTAGTTTAATTAAATGAAAATTTATTTAACTTAAAATTTTGTCTGATCTCTAGGGGGGGGGGGGGGTTATCCCCAAAAACCCTTTGCCGCGCCAGCAGCAGAATACATTATGTTTATTTATTTATTTGTTGAATCTTTCAAACACAGCCAAAACGGCCTTTACATTGAATAGTAAACATAAAATCTGCAGCTTTAATAAATATAAACTACAAAAAATTATAAAAAGGATATAAAAAAGAAAAAAAGGGATTCAGAAGATGGCTTTTCGAAGTTGCCTCTTGAATGATCTGATGGGCACTGAAAGGTCCAGGGAAGGGTGAGTACTCGAAATGGCATTGAAGGAGGAAGGGAGTCTGTAAAAAAGTGATCTCTGAGAGAGAGAAAGACGGAATTTACGTTGGTGTAGAAGGTGCTTATTACGGAAGGAGCGGGTGGGAATGTGGGGTGAAAAAAAGGCAGTATTTCTGAGGATCCGAACTTGCAATTTAAGGCATTGCAAATGAAAGAAATATCATTAAAATTCCTACGGGAGGATAGTGGGGTCAATGATAAGGCAGACATTACTCCAGAGCGAGAAGAATTACGGAGGTGAGGAACACGGTGTCAGACTGGGCGTTCGAGAATTTTAAGGTTCGAGGAACAGGCAGTGGGGTAAATAACGGAGCAGTACTCGAGGATTGGGAGAACTCAACCCGTGAAAATAGCTCTCATGGCGATTGGATCGGTAACAGAAGTGAGTCGATAATATATGCTGCAGTGGCACAGCGAGGGGGGGTTTTGGGGGATAAACCCCACCCCCCAGAGCTCAGAGAATTTTTAAGTTTAATCCATTTTACTTGATTGGATTGATATTACTAATAAAATAGTTTAAGGATGAATGGATCCCTCAGAAAGCCGAAAAACTCACCATTTTGAACCATTTATCTTTAAAATTCCGCAATTTATTAATTTCGCACCTAGGTACCGCTTATTCTGGAGGGTATTCCATACCTCCACACACCCCGGTATTAGTTGCAGCTAAACCTCCCCAAACCTTAATTCCTAGCTGCGCCCCTGATAGGCTGAGTAGTCGCGAACTGCCCAGTCACGATGAAACCTTCTTGAAGGAACACATGATCGTCATCGCTTCAAGAGAGTAAAAAAATCGTGTCAGAATACCTATCGGAGCACAGTTAAAGGGAGAGAAGTGATCGATAGCCTCATAAAAGTAACGCGGATGGCCACCGCGGAGGGCTTATCCCCGCGCGGTCGCCGACAGACTTTAATTACAGCCGTTCACGGCCCATTCTCTAAATCCCTCCGCTCTCCCGCCAAAAACCCTCTTCTAGCGACAGCAGCGCCGCGATAAAACCGCCGGAGGGACTTTGAAGCAAAGAGGCCCAATGCAACCCTTTCTCCGCCGACCAACGCCCCCCCGTGAACGCGTGGACAGGCTCAAAGAGGGCGTGCAAAAGAGCACCGCTCCGGATGTGGGTTGGACAGCGGCGTTTTGAGTCCAGCGAGAGAGGGAGGGAGGGGGGGGGAAGGGTTTTACAGCGCGCGTGCAGGAGAAGGCTCCTCCATCCCCCGCGCTTTAAAGGGTTTCCCTTTTCATGCAGACATTTTTTCCCCCAAAACCCAAAACGGGACTAAAGGGAAAGTTTCATGATTTTCTTTCTTAATTGCTGCAGCTGGACTTATATAGGGCGGAGAATACTTGTACAGCGATATTTTAAGCGGGATAGCTGATGCCAGCGGGAATCAAAATTTCTTATGATGTTTAGCTTGAAATTGAACCATTTTTAAAACTACGAAAACGTTTAGCCAAGCTCTTCTACTGGCCGCGAGTTTTCCCAGTTGCAGGATGCTCTAGATCAGGGGTCTCCAATTTACGAGGCCACGAGGGTTCCGAATCGCCCACGGGGTGGATAGCAAATTTACCGAATACTTAAGTATTCGATACCAACGTCTAATGAAGTACCAGGTGCGTATTTCTTATTTACGAACAGTTGAAGGTGACTTTGACGGGCCGTATTTTGGAGACCCCTGCTCTAGACAACTCAAGACTTGAAACGCTTTGCCTGACTGAGATCGCGATGTATCCATGACATCTGTAAAAGGGGCAAACTCGCCGCCGATCGGAGCGCTTGGCTCAAAATTTCTGTAGGTAAAAAATGGTGCGTTTTCGACCGAAACACCATGAGTGGCTTTGATTCATGCTGCCATTAGCTATCCCCCTACGAAAAATTGTCGAAATTTCCTTCCCCATAGAAATTTTTTCCTTCCTGTAGAAATATTAAATCATGGTTTCGCTAGTAGTCGGTCCTTACACAGGATTCTAAACTCCCATGGTTCCATTGATTCCCACCGGTCGCAGTAAATAGCGGCGCTGCTGTCGATAGCCCCAAACAACACACGTAATACGCCCGCAAGAGGCACGCTACGCGGCGAATTTGAATCCATACTTAAATCGTTCATTGCTTAAAATTAAGTTCGTGTCAACTGCCTACGAAAATATAACTATAACCGTGAGTTTCTGTAGATTCCTGGTAGTGAAAATGTACATAATCACTAAGTCGGTACGTAAATTCACGGTGAGAAAAGGGAAAAGTGGCAGGGAAACTATCTGTAAACTTTCCCTTGCCTTAGTTGCCATGGTAATATAAACTCTATGGCTATGCCAATCCCAGGATTTGCGCATGACGCCATATTGGAAGGATGTCCCAACTAGTTAGCCAGCATTAGGGAGGGAATTTAGGCAGCTAACGCGGCCGCCAGATTTAGGCATCGAGGAGTGCATCCTTCTCCCCACTTTTCCCATGATGCAAAGCGTGCAGAGCGTCTTCAGGAAGGAATCAGAGGTAGGGCAACATGGCTGTCAACAAGGGATAGTAGGCACATATTTGCAAGTAGTGTTGATATTTTGAGACTTGTTCGAATAATTGGTAATTTTTATTTTGTTTAGAATAATGGAATTGCGTTAATAAAAGTGTTGGAATTACGGAGAAATTAGTTAAAGAGAATGCGGCGTTATTGGACAGACCCGATATTGGAATCGGAATAAGTAACAGAAATTAAAACCTATGGTGATTATAAGAATGATACCTAAACTTGATTTATGTACGTAAAATATGAGTTGTTTAAACAAATTGGCTAAAAATCTAATGGAAAACTTTAAAAAGATTTTGAAAATAATTCCGAAGTCAGACGGTAACCGTTTAAATAGACTAAATAGACCTGTCCTTAATAATACAAAACTAGAAATTAAATTGCTAACATATAAGAAAATCGAAAAAGAGCTTGGTTGAGAGAACGATTGAAATATTACAAACTAATCGTAAGGAATATACGCTAACATTTTGCCACAAACTTAGCTACTACTTCTTTAAGAAACAATACGGAACTAAAAATACGAAATTATAAGTACTTATACCCCTACATTACTATTACAAAAACAAAAAGGTTGTCTAAGATACTAAAATCATGAAAAAATACTCTTCTCCGACATCTAAAACTCAAAATCACTTGTCGCATCACATTTTAACCAAGAGTTTAACAATGTGGGTTTTGTTCATCATTTGTTCAAATCAATCCGTATATGTCTTGTTTTGCATTAGATTAGTGCCCAGGAGATGGAAGCACCTGCATAAGGATGTCCCAATCCATGCTCCGTTGTGGTTGGCTGCCCAGAATCTGGCTGGCTAACTACATGATGCCCAATGGCTTACACCATGTGTTGATTACAATAAGATTGGAAGAACTCAAAACGAAATTAGAATAAAATATATATGATAATCAAAATAACCAAAATCGCAGGCATTAAGTTAAATTTCAGCCAAGTATCAGTATATAAAAGGAAATATAGTACTGGTCCACATAACGTCTCTTTAGTAATCGGTGCTGTATTGAGTTCGGATGCCAATTGACAGAAAATCTTCAATTAGGGTTATTATTAATCCGAATGTGAAAAAAATAAATATAGAGTGAATTACTTGTAAAATGCAGCATATCTGTCAACTAGTTACTCGCCGCATATTTTTCAATAACTTTCCTTACGTCACTTTCACGTAACTTCACGATATCTCAGTATTTGAGATCTCATATAATGAAATAGTAAATCGCAGATATTCATCGCAGTTAATCACGGCGATAAGAAGGTAACTTAAGCGAATGCTTTACCGTGGGTGAGCTAATTGCTTGTCCTGAATAGGATGCAAATAACACCTTGTCATTTCATGTGGAATGTCATCAAGGAACGAACCTTAGTCGCACTCATCACCACCTGCAACATCTAGGGAAACAAGTGCAGCCATTGATCCAACTTAAGTGCTGGCTCGTAATTTAGCCCGCTCGGACGCGAGTTTTTACGGCCATCCGGCAATGAATGCCCAACGACCCTCCCAGAATAACAATTGAAGGTGGAGCATTCATCTCCACCGGGTCCATTGTTAACGCTCTCCTGCAGAATGGTTCCGTGCGTTGACTCCAGCTAATGGGATAACAATGAATGAAATTCCAGCCGAATTCATCTCACGCAAAGTGAAACCAAATTGTAGACAAGTTGTTTCCTAAGCTTCGTAGATTTAACCATATCCGGAAAACTGAGTCTTAAACGAAGAAAATATATTTGTAACATGTTGATAACGTATTCTGTTAAAATAGAAAACTCCATTCATTTGGGTTCCTGAAAATATTTCTGTGCAATGGGCTCTATTAAATTAATTTACTTTTAGAGGTTTACGAGATTTCTTTTCCGTTGTGTAATTTTCTATTTGTCGTGTGTTTAAATTTAGTGGAATTCGAAGTAATGACACTAAATTCCTTTGGCGACTATTCTCCAAAGATTTCCATGAGATATAACACGCTAACTTGTTTTATAGCTATGTAGGAGTAATTCAATTGTATATTCAATATTTTTGAAAGAAAAGGTGGGTTGATCTACGGGGTGCATAAGAAAACGTTTACCCCATCCGAAAAAATAATGACTGTAATAATTTTAATGTCATTAGCACAGATGACACAAATCTCCTCCAGGAGTTTGCACAAATATTTATTCTCCTCCGACAGCAAATATATAAACATTTTTAATACTCTTGCCACTTAAGGCTACAGCGATAGTAGGGGCTTAAATATACTATTTAGGCGCCAAAAATGTTTTTATATAAAAAGTTTGAAGCATTTTAGGTTTCTCGTCATGTAAAACATAGACACAATTTGTAAATCGTTATTCAGTCTTTCTTAAATATTTCAACAATTTTGTTATTAGTGCATAATCTTGGATTTTAACCAAAGAAGCGTACCTATTTTACCCACATAAGGTAAAAAAGCAGGATGAAAAATATACTCTGCTCATTCGACATTCCTTTTACAACAATCATATTTTATGAATCACGGAACAACAACAATACAATTTACGCTTTGAGAGTGCAATGAGTGATTTATTTTACTTCTATCATATTTCACGCGGCCGTGAAAATAAATTTTCCCACCAGATACGAAAACTGCATTATTTATGTTGACGTTTCAACATTCACAAAGAGTTCCAGTCATTCTGCATGGACTTTGATAAGCCCTCGACATTTCAAAGCACCCGTCATAAAGGACTTAAATAAATCCATGTTTAATTAGTCCGGCGCACATAAAAAATTCTTCCCTCTAAAAGCCAAAGGGGTGAAACCTGCATGGACGATGAAACAGTACGCGACGGGAGTGATAGGCATAACTTTATTGGACACTTCCGACCAATTCTCCCGAATCAATTCTTCACCTTGGACTGAAAAGAAAGTTAGGAATGTGCTTGATGCATTTGCCAGCACGTGGGGTCCAGGCAGGGATCTTGATTTCTAGTGTCCGCGCGGTCGAAAACTACCCATCTCCTGAGGCCACCGCCGAAGAATTACATTTCTACTGCGCCGAATATTAGGATCTATTGCATACAGGAACGTCCCTTGATGACAGAACATTTAAACTCCGGGATATTTTTTGTTTTAATTATGCCATTATTTACTTTACTATGATAAGTGGTTGCTTGCCCAGAATGCGTGTCAAAAATATACCTTATCTACGAATACCTAATGATAATGCGATACCAATAATACCGAAAATTAAAAAGGCATTTCTCAACTCACAAAAGGATAGTTTCCTTCATCAATGCGTTTCGTTATCCACCATTAGTGTATTCGTAATATACAAATTATTTCGTTTTAGAAATCCAAGTTTAGACGAATGGCAATGGTTAATTTTAACCGCATTTGAAAAAGGCCAAATTGGGGCCCATGCGATGCCACTCCACCTTACATCACATGGACCTAGTTTCTATACGAGTAGATAGGAGTTTTACATCGTCTGAGATTACCAATGCAGCCATGAGACACAGAGCTCAGGGAAACATCTCTTAATAATCACCTATTAAAACTTAAAATTATATGGTCGGAAAGTATCCTTCGTTTGATAGGGTATTAATCATTCTTATTTAAGCCAAGTGCTACCTGATAGCAGTCTTCATCGCAGCGGTGCACATATCCTCGCCCCAAGGTCACCTCACACGGCGGTAGCGGGAACCAGAATGGCGTCAAACGGGTACAGCATATTAAGATCAGGTCATGTAGTTACTTCCATTTTCCAGGAAGATTGGTACTTTACTTGGAGTTCTTCTTCTAAGTAGTCAACCCTTGGGTTGGTTTGCAGTAGTATTCCATTCCGTTGTCAGTCTTCCGCCAGCCTTTTCAGCTCCAGGTAATTGTTACAGCCTTTGTCTGTCATTACTTGGGTAATTTAATTCAAATTCGGTCTTCCTCTACTGTTCTTTCCTTCCGCAGTTCCTTCCAAAAATGTCTTTACCAATCCATCATGTCTCAGTAAATGACCAACCCACTTATTTCTCCTTGCAGATAAAATATTTCACAGGTCTGCTTTCACTCTCAGTCTGTCCAGTATTTCCTCATTCGTAACCCGGTCCACCCATGAAACTTTTAAGATTTTACGGCAGCACCATATCTCAAAAGCATCAATTATTTTTTCTCTGCTGCTCCTATTGTCCTCGTTACACTACCATAAAGCATTATGCTCCATACAAAAGTTTTGAGTAGGTTCATCTTAATATTGATACTCATGTTTTTTTAAACGTATGTCTCTCTCTTCTTGTTGACAGCTATATTTGCCTGTTGTATTCTGCTACTAATTTCCCTTTTGCTTCTGGCACCCGTGGTGATCTTGCTTCCTAAATACGTGAATTCTTCTGCATTTTTCAGCTGTGTATTACCCAAGGTTATATGTGCTGGTATTCCTGTTTTGCTTACAATGGGTGTCTTGGTTTTGGTCCTGCTTAACATTAGATTGTATCCAGCCAGCGTGACTTCCATCACCCTAAGCACTTGCTGTAGTTGGTCTTCACTTTCTGCCAAGTCGTCCGCGAAACGAAGCTTATATTTAAAGCTTGTTACATCATGGCTACTGATACTTGAGACATCCAAGGATCTTTAATGCAGTAGTGTCTCGGTTCTTTTCTGCACCCTATGCCGTTGACCAATGGTAGGTTATTCCGCCTTTAGGGGTAATTTCTTAAGGGCAAGAGGGTGCCCTAACTCCACATACTGTGAAGGATGGTGCTCATCCCGGCATCCACTCGGTCCCCTGCCCCTTAGCCCAATGTTTGCCTGCTCTCGGAGGTGTGGCTCGGGGTTTTTCTATCATTGGGCACTGAGACCAAGGGGCATTTCTCAGGCCCTCAAGATCTTAGATCTGTTAGAGTCAATGAGATCAAATCAAAGTGCTTTTGATAGATTGAACTTTGATTGTTAGTTTGCTTTGATAGCTAGTTTTGAACTAGCTCCTTATGCCTTTCAAGAAAAAGTAGTTCGTGTTTTTGACCATTTTTTCCTTCCTGAATGATGGATAACGATTATTGAGTTTTGGTTGTTTAGATTATATATATATTCACTTTTCAACCATCGTTTACCTCTTTCATTCGAGTATATTCAGGGATAAGCTATGCAAAGAGAGAAAACAAATATTAAAATTACAAAAGTAATTTTAAAATAATATTCAGTAAAATGGCATTAATGATAATGAACATAATAATAATGAGTCGCTTAATAATGGGGTAGCGAAAAGGCTACATTTTCTGATTTTGTCACCAAAACGGGAATAGAGGGAGAAGTTGGTTATGAAGCGAAAAATACTACATAAGTTTCTCACAAAATTTTTCAGAATTATTTTTAATTACTCAATAATTCCATTTTATCAATTTTGCTCAATCGCACTGTTGCTGTGTATACTTAGTAACGAGGATGCTTGAATAAAGGAATGAAACATTTGTGATCAAAGCTGACGAATAATCATTATATGCCAACAAAACACGACAACAAAACCCAAAAAACCATTGTGTTTAGAGACGTACGTTAAAATCCACAGCATTTGCATAAAAACTTGCTTCTACGTCTTGCAGTAATAAAAGATTACGGAATTATGGGCACATGTGTGGACTCGCTGAAGAGGTTGAGAGCCTCGAGGAGGCGAGGCGTGTGCTGGATCCACCGGATTTATTTCATATTCCACAGCACGACAATTCCAGCAATAAATATCAATCCATGCCAACAATCCGATCGGAACACATGCTGTGTTATATTCATACGTGATGTTCCCTTCAACAATAGAGTTTTGAATGGAAAGGATTAGCGGAGGGTGTGTGAGATACAAAAATCAGTCTACACAGGGCAGTGAGTCCACGTGAAAAACCGTGTAGGGGTCGCCAGGATTTTTGCCCAGGGAAGGAAAAAGACTGTAGGAAAGGTTTTTAATTTTATTTGAAATCCCGGAAGAGCGCGGAGATGGGGTTGGGGACAAATAAATAAAAAAAAGAAGCACGCTGGAGCGAGTGGGAACGAAAAACTTATCTTAAATAAAACACTCACATCCCTGTACTTCCTCATATAAATATACATCCTCTCCATCTGCCGTGACGTATGACTCGACGTTTTTTTTCCCGCCCGTCCTAAAAATAAAGAAAAAAAACACGCTCCGAAGATCTCTCCGAAATTGTATTATTTTTACTTTTTAACGTCCGCCTCCTCTGTCACTTTTCATTCCCCCCCCCCCCTGAATCCACTCACTTCTTCCATTATTCTTTCCATTTTTTTGTCAACCCTGTGCATTATCCTTAATTTTTAATGCATACATTTTTTTCCTTTATTTCGACGGCTGATGCGACTCTTCAGGATTTTTTTATTTTCATTGCTTACAGAGGACAGTGACCGCAGGTCCGCAATCTTTCGAAACTGTCTACGTCTCCCTGTCTCAGAGCATTCAATGGTTACCTTATATGTCTTTGAGATGTATCCCTGGAATATAACCCATATTGGCCACATGAGGGACGGTGAAAAGGAAGGCAAGAGGGAGAATTTCGTCTTTTAACAATTTCAACGCGGCGGTAATTTTTTAAAGTTTTGCCGGTGACTGAATTTTAATTCTTTGGTTTTTAGATGGTTTTGGTCTCATTATGTATAGATTATTAATTGGAAATGGCGAAAAAAAATTTTTATGGAAAATTGCAATTTCAAAGTTGACGACGATCGTCGTCCGACGTCACCGGAAAGCATTTCCATAGTGTGATGCGTGGTTGCATAATCGAGACAATTTTTTCGATGACTTCTTCTTTTTACCTTATGCCATGTTCTATCTCTAATCTGACACGTCAATTGAATATACATTGATCCGTTCCGTAAATATTAATTAGTAAGAACGTTGATGGCTGTGTAAATTTTTTTTCGTTTACGACGAATTTCTTAGTCGTTGATAGAGATTTATGTTGCATAACCTTTTTTAATTCAACTTTTTGAATTTCTATTTGCAGGATACGACGAGGAATATATCTTTCAATTCAAAGCAGAGGAGGGAATTCATGACAAATAAATATTTAAATTTCATATGTTTAAATTAAAACTAAGAGGACGGGAGTTTCGCCCCACGGAGAAGGACGGATAGTGGTCATTTGATCACAAATTCATTTTATCGAATTCAATGCCATCTTGCTACCCATTGACGGTTTTATTGTAATATTCTTCAAATCCATTCTTTTAAGTAGATTTTTAGCAGGACTGCGCCTCTGCGATCATCTCGGATTGGCTGGAATGACCAAGTTGTGGATCTTCACTGTAAAGTCATTTACCAAGACTTTAAATGCCGAAAGCCTTTAGGAGAATTAATCAGTTGCCTCCTTGGACCAATTGATCAGACTGCTTTAATGTTTGAAATCAGAAGTTGGTAAAACCCAAGCCAATTGAAGCCATTTTCTGCTATTATATTAAGTTTAATAAATACTATCTTTATATTGTAAACATTAAATCAGTTTTAAATAATCTAACATATTACATCGATTTCTTAGTTTGAAACCAAAATCACGGTGGCTGATATTAGTAGTGTATATTTTCAAAGAGTCAATACATCATAATTATGAATGTAGTGCTTTCATTTAACAAGATAATAAATTAATTTACTCTCTCCTTCAATTTACCGGCCTCGTTAGCGGAGGGGTTAAGTCCTAGCCTACCAAACAGGATGTCGCGGTTTCGAGTTCCGCCTGAGTAAGTTACAGCTATCCAGGGCATGGTTGTTTATGAACGTTAAATTGCTAACATGTTAATAACCCCGATGTAAAAGGCCGTATAGAGCTGTTATAAATTATTCATCCCACTTTGTTACATTATGTTTAAAATGTGGACTTTTATATTTACCACAACATTGATCACCAACGAAGTTCATTCTCATGCACAACTCATTTAAAAAACTCATTCTTAGTCGGAATTTGAACCCGCGACCATCGGTTTGGCAGGCGAGGACTTGACCCCGCCTACACTGATGCCGGCAATGATATTAATGAATGGTACTGAACCCACGCACGTTGATATATAATTCTCATCGACAGGAAAAAAAAACAAAATTTGCGCAGAAGTTCTCAAATCTGCAGATGTGAAGTGGATGAATGAATCATCAACTTCGATCTTCAACCATGAGATGCAACGAAACGAAAGAAAGAGATGAATCAATTTTTGCATTCACGCGGCAAACACCGCCGCACGACACTTCCGGGAATGCATCCGTGACGAGGACAGGACCGTGCTGCAAACGAACACCGCTCGTTTTCCAATTTCTCCGGTGCCCACGTCCGCGGGAGTGGAACGGACTTAAAGGGCAAGGCAAGGACGCAGTACTCCCGTACACCTCCTGGCGGGGGGAGGGGAGGATTCGGTGCTATTCCCTTGTCAATCGAGGGAAAGGAGGGACTCGTATAGATGGGGTTTGAGGCGACGTGACCCCTGGTCTAGAGTATCCCCCCCAGAAATCCCAGCTCCGTAAACGCAAGCACGTAAAGCAGTCAGCTCCCCCCTGATTGAATTTTTCTTTCTCTTTTTCTTTCCCAGTGGTGCAGGGGAATGCAGCCGAAACGACATCAAAGCCGGACGTGGAGTTGGATTAAGATGCTATGCGCTGCACCCCTCACTCTCCCTTGTGGCGACCGTCGTCGGAGTAAACCTTATCCAATCATGGGAAAGATCATATATGACCAACCAGCAATGCAGAGTGAGATGTACTCTGATGGAATAAATTGTAAAATTAGGCGAACGAAGGGATCTAAGAGTTAGTCGATGCTGTGCATCGTGGAGATATTAAAATGCATAAATTGCTCTCAAACGCCGCTAGAATTCATCACAAGTATTACAGCGGTTCATAGGCCTATGTAGGCAAATGTTTAGCTAGACTTCATTCTAGCATCAGAGCTGAAGTAAGATGTAAACATTCTATCAATCCGCAAATTTATATAACTCTGTATCAACTAAAATTGTCGTTGATGGGTGGTGTCTCGGCCGATCAGTGCTGGCGTTTTTATAATGATTGGCAGAGATACCAACAATCAACGAGGACCCAGTTGATATAAAATAATATTAATATCCGATTTGAAGGAACTGTATCATCTTACCTCATGCCTAAAGATGTTAGATAGGAACTCTAAGTAAATTTAGGCCAACATGGACCGTATAACCCCGTGTAAAATTAGATAAGAATTAACCCAAGCCATCCACAGAGAAAGCCCGAAATATTTTTTTTTTACTTTTACTTTGCTTTTGCGATAAATGATAAAACTTTGTACATTATACGAAAACTTTATTTAAGCGAAGAACGCGCTTCACCACGCTGCGATATATATAAACACCAACATGCGTTGAAACAAGGTGGGCGGTTAAATAAAAATTTTGGTTAATAAAATGTGTTGTTTTAACGTATGCGTATATCATATTCACAAAAAAGCACACCTGAAGTCATCAATTGCATTTTATATCGTTTTTGCAATAATAGAACTCGATGGGTATGGCTGTGACAATTTTTTTGATCACTCTTATTTCTGTAATTTGGCTACGAAGCTGAACAAAGACTATTTATTAATGTTCCCGATTTGAACATTATTTCACATTCATATCACACATCGAATTTGTATCCCTGACCACAACTGTTAGCTCATTGGAGCAGGTTATAAAAAAATAAGTGTCACAACTGACCACACCCCAGGGGCGGTTGTGACAGTACTTTGGGTCGCCAGCGACAGGTTCCCAAAATACTCTAAAATGGTCTGAAATCATTTTAATTGCAAGAAATATTGAACTCATTGCAGCATAATCTTTTTCTGAAAACATTGCAACTTAATAACAAAAGAAATAAAATCTGGGAACACTTCAGGCATTTACGACAAATAAGGAAGTATAACATGTAAAATTATTACGCCATTCTTCACATATACTCTATTTAATTCATAAATCTTCATTAACAACTAGTTGAGAAGTTGAGTAAACATTTCGTGCTAAGTTTCAAAGGAATTCTATTGAAATATGAAGTCCATTAAGAGATAGTCCAAAATAAAGGTCTACGCTACGTGTTAAGTATTTTGATAGCTCCTTCTCCTCTGCCGAAAGGCGAAAAAAATTTGTAGAGAGCAACATATCCCATGCTTACAATGCTTTCATTTTCGCCTGCACCAGGGCTATCGTGTTTACGAACATATCTAAACAAAGACATGCGATTAACTCATACGCATTACCGAGGCTCTCCGCGAAGAAGTCTCTCGTTTCACCTCTTATAACCGTATAAATGGTACAATATGCCACACTGTCCTGTTTTAGTCTTTCTCACGCATATTATGGACATATAAAACAAGAAAAAACAACTGTTAATTGTGTCGCAACCGTAACCAGGAAAAATGACACAACCGTAATTATAGTATTCTTTCGTAAAAACACAAACGCCATGTCGATCCAAAATGACTTCCTAACAAAGAAATCGCAGCTATTGAACCAATAATGTCTATCTTATATCGAGGAAAAATACTCAACTTTCTATCTATATTTATTAGGGATAGTCGGCATCCAAATATCCGCGGATATCGCCCTTCATCGGATACATCGGATCCAAAGTCGCGGAAGACATCGGATCTGGATCCGAAAATTTAAATAATAGCTTCAGTGAATGCATGAATGAATAAGGGTGGAAAGAGTTCCGATTCTATCTTCGAATGCGCCGTCGCATGCGATTCTTGCCCTACTCATGAACCGTTTTGCTTGAAAGTTCTAGCAGAGGTTACGTAGCAGAATTTCAGCCGTGGAAAATGAAAAAAGGCAAAATACGACTGGCACATAGTGCGACTCTTCCCAAGAGATTGAAAAATCATCCGGGGAGTCTTAGCGTCAGGATTTTGAAAATGCATTTGGATCCGAAAATATGCGATCCGAAAGATCCGGCTCCGAAAATCAAGGATCCGATCCGATTCCGGATCCGAAAAAAATCCTGGATCCGTCCATCCCAAATATTTATGAAACAAAAATCATGAAAAGAAATCAAACAACTTATTATATAACAAAAATATATACTTTTGACTGTTGAAAACCAATATGGGTCCCTGCTAGCGCTTTCGGCGCACGAATGGCTGACGCAATACTGTGACATAGGTTCAGATGTGCAAGCTGCTCCTCTATCCCCTTGCAGAGTCCGCTATTCCCAATAGTTTTTCTAATTGGACGACTGTCACTGCCGCACCCTGGCTCAACCGTACCAAGTCTACCCTATCATATGGGAAATTAACGCAGGCTTCGCCTAATGGCACGTTGAAGAATTGAAGACGAATTAGATAATAAAAAATTGCTAAATTTCGTAATTTATTGTGCACCGATCCAGGATTTGACTCAATTTTGTCATCAACTGAATCTTGTAACGAAAGGGAGTCAATCTGCAGTAAGGCAAAGTCAATTGAAAATCTCTTGGTAGGGCGTAAACACTGCTTGGTGTTGAAGGAAAATGGATGCAAAAATTATGTGGACACGAGGGTTTGAATGCAATTAAGTGATTCACCCGAGTGATTTTAATAATGAATGCGATTTATCTTTTTATATAACACATTTAAGCACATTCAAATTAAATATCGTGCTAGAATAATCTAGCAATTATGAGGTAGTCATGTTGTTTATCAATTACTTCTAGGGACCACTATGACGAAAATAGTATTTGTAGAATTAGAGAAGTTATTGTACTGTAAAGTGTACCACTGGAATTCGGCTGGCCGCTTAAATGCATTTTTCCTTAAACTCAATGAAAGAAATGGATTTTTAGTTGATACGGAAATACAGACATCGCTGAATATTTGTAGAAATTAGGCTCTGAATACGAATGTTATTTTCAAAGCGTAAATTTCAATATTATTCACTAAAAAATTAAACTATCTATTAAACTATTACAGCGCTATCTATTTTTGCATCTAGAGGATACGGTGCACTATAGCGGCTCTCAATAACTCTTGATAATTCTAGGCACCTGAGGGTATCAAATTAATGAGCGCGGGTTGGCATAGAAACGCAAGTGCTCCTTATTAGCCGCATTACGCCATTGTAATATACTTGAGCAACAGGATTGTTCCCAGCTGCTGCAGCACCGTATAAGCTCAACGGAATGGAAAGGGTAAACGAAACGCAGCATGCATTAATGCAGCCATTACATGCGGAGTGCACACGTAAGAGCTCCCTCTATGGAGTAGGAACTAAAAGAAATACTTTCGCACGCAAAGCGCCAGAAATACAAACATTTGAGGTTCCGCACTATTGTTTCCGCTCAAAAAAAAAATAATAGGTCTTGTTCAAAAGCAGTCAAACTTAGTACGTGGAAAAAATGTTTAACTATCCTATCACTCATTGCATTTTAACAGCACCGCACGTCGAGAGGGGAACATTAATGCATTTTGTCGAGTTACGAGCTGTTTCAACGCGCTCTCTAGTATTCTGCGATAAAGAATGAGGGCTCTTACATGGTGGCATTAACGCGCACTAACGTGAAGGGCACGTGCAAATATAAAGTTCACAGCATCCTTTAGCTATTCATCTAAAGCTTAGTATCATTTAAAATTCCACGTTCTAGGTAGGTGTCCTTTACTTCACAAGCATTCTATCGTACTTCATGCACCATCCATCGATCAAAGATAGGCTCAGTTCAGCAAGAATCGAAATATTATAATGGGTCCATATTTAAGTGGTTTCGATAATTTCATAACATCCACATTCATTGCTCTCCAATGTAGAACTTATGTGCATAGCCCTCAAAAATTTGTGCAGAATAGCAAACGGGGACAAATTATGTTAGATGCATTTACTGAGAGCTACAAAAAAGGCATTATAACTCTGAAATAATCCATTTATAGACATTACTCTGCCACCGGTTTAGTGTTGAATGAAAGAGAGGTATGTTACTAATCAGGTGAAATAATTCTACTTTTTTACGGGCTGAATCCATCGCGATGCAAATAATAAGACCTTCATATTTAATAAATAATATCACAAATATACATATTTTTGTTGGTAAGGCACTAGATATGTTTTTTGATGTCTTAAATCGAGGCATAATATCGGCATACGAGTGCTCCTACCGAATCGATGCCAGATTATATACTCGGTATAGTTTACCTCAATGCGCTTATACAGTCATAATTTACCTCCCGATAATATCGTAAATATCTGGGAATAACTAAAAGATCATATAGCCAACACCAGTGTTAAAAACAAAAGTTATTACTGATAAATGATGGGTAATACTTTTGATCGTGGCATAATGCCTCATAGACATTTTTCTCGTTACATACGACCATTAAGTTTACGGTAGTGACTTTATAAAAGTAGGGTTACAAAACGTTAAGCTTTAAAGAATTAAAAAAGTTAAAACGTTACTTCCTTCCCGTTATGCTTCCTATCCTTAAAGCAGACTCCTTATGAGCAGATTAATTAAGTATTCTAACAATACCGGCGCTAAACTCACCCAGTAATAAACCTTGGACGATGTTTTTATCGCTATGCAGCCAAGAAAGAGAGGGTTGTTTGTTAGCCCAGGTTTTATTCAACCAAAAAGACAGTGATTCCATTCTAAGTTTGATTAGGATAGATGAGGTTAATGCTCACCACGGACAAAGCCTGAGGAATGTGATTGTTGTGCGGTGTAGGTCTGGGTTCAATTGCCTCCGCTACGTCATGAATCGAGTTCTAAGCTGGGAATGCCCAAAGACTTCACTCGTAATTCGAGCTCAGAACCTTCTGTAAGTAGCCAAAGACTCTAACAACTAAGTCCTACTCCCTCCTTTTCCTGCAGTTGGTTTTTTCCAAAATAAAAGATAAAAATGAAAGTATTCGGCCTTTTCCCACGAATAAACATAGTTTTTAACACATTATACCAATATTGCGGGCAATTCAGTAGATTTTTATATTTTCAGTGTTAATTTTTCTCTGCAAAACCCATGTTATTTGATACAATAATTTTTATTTTTTTATCTTTGACTGTATTTAAATGATTTCATGTGGCATTATTACCGACAATGCCAATCTCTGTAAATATATATGGTATTAGTTCAATGACCATGGATTAGACGGAAGAAGGGACCTTCAAGTCTCATTATCGCCCTAATAAAGGCGTTTTATTGCTATGATTACCTCTAAGCGTGTGAGAAATCCTGCACCATGTTGGCTATAAATGCAGTGCAAAACGATAATGCCAAAAATAATCACTAGGTGGCCTCGTTTTCCCACTTTCATCTTGCAGTGAACGGTGTTAGTATGATCACCAGACAAAATCGTCTTCCCGTATAGATGCATCATATATCATGGTCATCTTAATCGATAAATATCTTCTGTTAGAATATCTACCAAATTATAATAAAAAATTTTTTACAATAAATATTTGTCTCCTCCAGGGCATATGAATGTTTTGTTTAAAATTATCATTTCAACAGCCAAACAAGATGCACTGAATAGTAGAGGCCTTCACGTTGTAGAAATCCATCTTACTGATTTTTGAATGAAAAACTTTGCTGTTTCTACAATTTGGAACTTTATTTTCTTGACTAGTTTCAATACACTATATCATATTCATAGGACTAGCAGTACAAGTAGCGTCGTTGTGGGTTATATACCAAAAAGGGGTGAAGAGTGGAAGGGGTGGGGAGGGGAGCAAAGTTTTTCATTCACAAATCAGCCAAACAAGAATTAATAAAAGCTAAGATACATCAAATGTGGCAATTATCGACATTAAAATATTTAAGTACGAGTTAATTCCCAATTTTTCATCATTCATAGAGCTTAGTATAGCGTCCCACGGTAGAAGGCGGCTTATAAAACCCTTGGCCTTATCGTTTCCCTCCCTGTCACAAGCAAATGAAGTATTTTCGAGTTGATATCGTAGAAGGCATGGCAGAATATTGTTTAAAAAAGTGAAATAAGCATAGACGCCTCTCAGTATGCCATTGTTGACTGGCCAAATTATGATTACGTTCAGTTTTATTTCGACTTCAGGCCTCGACTTCATATTCAACCAGCTATGGTCAAGTGACTGCCCCATCCTGACGACTTAACCTGACAATTTACTGACAAAACATAAACGAAGTAAACTGAAAAGGAGGCATACACGGTTCATTAACAGTATAAATTGATTGAAAAAACGGAGTAAGAGGCGCGGATCACATAGTTCCTGTGGTCATGTTGTACCATTGTATTATTACAACTAATGCAATACTTCTCATATTCACTCTGAGAAGAAAGAAGTTAACCGAAGCACCCTATTATTTACCCACTAAACCGGAAAGGGCAAATGATAAGGAGAATCAGGGAGCATCCACGTGGACTTAGAATTGTTGTTTCTTAATGAACTATAATGAAATACCATTTAGGGACCGCCACTCCTTATGAATATGCGTTGCTAGTTGCATTCTGCCTGCAATCCTGTTACGGCTGGCTCAATCAAATGGAAAATGTGTAAACTTAATTATCTATCATTTACAGACTCAACCCCTAGGCTGGTTCGGATACGAGGGTTTAGAGTCTTACCTGAACACAGGCGTAGTCTTCCAGTTTGAGCTCTTGGCTGCGGATCAAAGGATCGAGGGTTCAAATGCCAGTTGAAGTCTTGAAAGCACCCCTCTAATATCCTCCAAGAATGTAAATCTATTGCTTACAACAAAAAATACAAAATTATGGTGAAACATTTTCGGGTTTTCCACCGGGTGAGTTGCTCGTAGGCTGTTGTTTCGATAGTACGACTCTAACCTAGCGTACCCGAACCAACCTACGGGATGAGTCTGTGAGAGGATATCGATCTGAGAGCATGGTTTAATGCTGCATTTAATGCTCATGGCACATAGGCAGAGGTGCCTGCCGGAACGCCGGCTGACAAGCAGCTCATCCGGTGGAAAAAATTCGAGAATATTTCAACAGTATCATACTGCGGGAAATAAAAAAATTATTAATGAACAAAAAATGCTGGTTGTGGTAGTATTAGGTGGCCCATCGAAAGTAACTGGTCCCCAAACCCTTGATTTGTGAAAAGGGTGGTTTCCTATTATTTTTTTATTGCCTAAATCGAAAGATTATTACTCCTGGAATACTTATTTCACGCTTTTAGATCTTTAAATGACGATATTTGTTTTTAGCGATTAAATGAAAAGTGAAAATTTCCAAGCGAGCGAAAACGCGACGGCTATGTACGAATGCCGGGAAAACCCCGTGTGACGTCATTCTGGTTCCCGCTATCGCGTGTGAGGTGACCTTGGGGCGAAGTTTTCAGCACTGATACGATGCAGGCTGCTAGCAGGTAGCAGAGTACCCTGCTAGCAGGTAGCCCTTGGCTTAAATAAGGATTATTTATAACCTATCAAACGAGGAAACTTTCCGACCATAGGCAGTTTTGATAGGTGATTATCAAGAAATGTTTCCCTGAGCTCTGTGCTTTATGCATGGATTGGTTATTTTAGGCGATGTAAAACTCCTATCTACTCGTATAGAAACTAGGTCCCTGTGACGTCACGTGGAGGGGCATCGCATGGGCGCCAATCTGGCCTTTTTCAAATGCGGTTAAAATTGACCATTGCCATTCGTCTAAACCGGTATTTCTTAAAACAAATAATTTGTATATTATGAATACACTAATGGTGAGTAGCGAATCGCAAACAATGCCTTCCGTTTTCTTTGATGAAGGAAACTAGCCTATTCACATGCATTCGGCTCACAGACAAACGTGAGCTCTACCCTAATCTATCCAAGCCAATCTGCGGGTTGAATCTCTCAATGAGTGATCATTAAGTTAACACATTTCCCATTTTTTTTAGCCAGCCACGAGACCGTTTTCGTACAACTTACGAGTAATGACTTGCGTCAATGGACTTCAGGAGAAATAGAACCTTAGAGACATATTGGTGTGGGTCAATTTTGTTGATTCTGAGATATCCATGCCAACATACTCCAAAATAGTCCGTATGCCTAGAAAGACAATGGTGAAGAACATGGTTACACATGGGAATACCAGGTAGCAGCACGTAGTAGGAGCCCTCAGGACAGTTGCAACTTCTTCACGAATCTGACTGAAGTGAGTCAGACATAACAGTGGCGCAGCGAGGTTTGGGGGATAAAACCCCCCCGGAGCTCAGATAAATTTTTAAGTAAATCTATTTTATTTAATTGGATTAATATTGCTTTTAGAATAGTGTGAGGATTAGCAAAATATCCATCAGAAGGCCGTAAAACTCAACATTTTGAACCAATTATATTAAACTTTTATTCTGACGGAGGGTCCTGGCCACCTACCGATTCCACTGGAGGGTATACTACCCCAGGCCCCCCAGTGTTCTTTGCACCTCAAACCTCCCCTTAGCCTTAATTCCTAGCTACGCCCCTGTGGCATGTACCATTGTGTATCTAAGCAGCTGACACTGATTGCCTAATTACATTAATTAATGAAACTTAATGGTGAAAAACTGTTAAATACATTGATGCAAAGATGATGATTAGGATTATAATCCTGAGAAGAATTTACTTTTTTTAATTCTCAAACCTCCGAATACAGCTCATATTGGCCACATTACAAATTAAACGTATACGAACAACCATGCCCTGGACAGGGGAAATCTACCCAGGCGGGACTCGAAACCGCGACCTCTTGTTTGACAGACGAGGACGTTACCCCACCGAGGCCGATAAATGATGATGACAAACGCAATGGTTTAACTATAGAAAACATTTGTTTTACACCAATAAGTTTAAAAACCTTCCACATGAGATGGTTTTAATTTCCCCCTTCTCCTCCCTGAAAGGAAAGAGCGTAAAAAAGACAATAATAACCTTGCTGGCGCAAAAGATGCCGCGACATAATGGAGTACAGCGCCACCAAATCGGTTGATTAATAATCACGTTTCCGATACGTCCGCGGAATGTCCCGAAAATGTCTAAGCAAGGAAATCACTCGGAAGCGGTGAGGCACACTCGTAAAATTTACTCAACTTTTTCCACCTCCGCCCGCGGCGCCAGCGTCGTTTGGCCAGAATTTTTACCATTTTAACTGGCGCACAAGAGATTGCGAAGGGAGGAGTTTGAAATTTAGAAGAAAAAAATCCGCAGGGACCCCTTCGCCCTTCTGACTTGGGAGAGAGTATCCTCTCTTGCGAAAAATGCTTAATCCAGCATGGCAATGCGGGCTTAGCGGGCGAGAGATTGACCCACCACCATTACAAACGCTGTCGCCTCGCATTTTCCTCGGGACCATGTACCTATGAATGATTGCAAAAAACTGCTGAAAACTGATGCATGGAAATAAATATATTTTTAACGGCATTTCAAGAGAGGTACTTTGGCAACGTTTGGCCGGTAATTGATACAAATTTTAGCAAAAGAATAACTTCGACCATTTCCGGTCAGCTAAACTGGCCTATGAAAAATTCGCCTCCAATCTTTTACGAAGTAAATATATTGACCCACTCACTTTCAATACGCTACGTTTTACATGCGCCATCAGGTCTTCAGGAGAGCTTCAAATAACAAACCAATACATAAAAAAAAACTGCCAGTTAATATAAATCTGCCCGTGTGTTAGAGATTAGCTCAGTTGATGAAGAGTGTGCGATTTCTGTGCCGCAATAATATGTTATTGAATTGAAAAGTATGCATAAATGAATAAAGAGAATAATGAGTTATAACTCACCCATTTTCGCCGTGGTGCCAAGCTGGCCTTATCTCAGTAAATTCTGAAAAACATTACGCACTGATTAATCCTCACTTTCTAAAACAGAAGCCTTTATTTCAAGGTAATATTTACTAAAAAATGGAATTGTGCTTTTATTTCTCAGAATTTCCGTATAACAGACGACCAAGTTTTTATAGTCATTGCCACTGAAGAAAGTAGCTTCAATTTCCAAAGGAACATCACAAGCTAAAATTTTAAGTTTTTTAAGAGCTGACCGACATTCCTGAAACCAACCTCATGATTATGGATTGGTGATGATGAAGATATATTATGTGCGCCTATCCATATTCAAAATTACTCCATGTAGAGAATACAAAATGAGTACATTTTTCACATTGAATGCAGGAGTTGCCACCAACCGTATAATCGTTATTTTGAAAAATATATGCATCACGAGTGATCTTGGAAAAAGAAACACGCAATATATACAAACTGTGTAAGTTAGGGTAGGCCACTATATAGCAAGTAAAATTTACTTTCCAAAATAAATTTTACCCGCGGCGGAAGCAGCGGATGATGAATCTATCCTAGAAATAACCAATCCACTCTCACCCATATTCTCGGAGCTCTACTTAAAGTATAAATTTCCCTTACTGACAGTTGAACAGAGAAAGAAAGGAAAAAGCGCTCGTCATCCACTCAGACATAATATATTTTTGTTTCCCGGCATTCTTGAGCACCCATTTTTTCCAAGTACATCGAATCGATATTACACACGGTGAAAAAGCATCACATTCCCGAGAAACACATTTTTATCCAAGGAGGATGTATCATTATGATAAAAAACTTTTGGGCTATGTCACCGCGTCAATTCTTTGGGTGGCCCCAACATTTCCCGGCCGACTCTGGTTGCGTTTTCAAGGGATTATTTCATATTCCCTTGAAAATGCGACCAGCCTCGGTCGGGAAACGTTGGGGCCACCCAAAGAATTGACCCGGCGACATAGCCCAAACGTTTTTAATCATAATGACGAGCATCCGCGAAAGTTTTAACGAAGGGGATGTATCAGTCCCGCAAAAATTTTCATTTTTTTCTACCGCTCCCCAAATACTTATTAAAAACTAAATCTTTCATCTTTTGATATCCAGGTTACATTTAGTTCACACCTTGGATCGTAAATCTGTGCCTTAGATATACTAATTTTACATCGGTATTTTCTCAAAGTATGTGATTGAACGAGCTACGGCCGTTGAACAGTTGAAAGAAAATTAATTCCCCAGGGCCGTACTCTTTGGTGGGCAAAGAGGGGGGTGAGCAGTTACAAGGGTGAAAAGGGGGGTAATACACGGATAACAAGCTAAAACACTATGAGATTAAACAAACGCACAGCTCACTGAAGCACCTTGCGGATTTGCTCCAAGGAAGGAATGTCCGCATAGGACACACGCACTCACTCACACAGGTTTGTGAATCTCTCGCTTACGACAGTGACTGTCAAATACGCGGGGGTAGAAGGTAGTAAATGCTCAAGAAGATTCTCCTGACACCAGGTGTTTCTCCGGCCAAGCAGGCCTCCTCTAAGGAGAATGAGTTTGTCAGCCTTGTAACTTCTCACCCCCCACTTTGCCCACCAAAGAGCATGGCCCTGGGGAATTAATATTCTTTCAAATTTTCTCTAAGGTTAAAGTTAACACGTTTGAGAGACTGTTAAATGTTGATAACAGGATACTATGTGATACAGATCTAAGGTTGGATATGTGATGGTAGGGTTCTCCTTGAACTAAGCCACAGGATGTGAGTTTAAAACGCACAGGATGTGGAGGCTGGTCTCCTTTTGTTTTAGGGGTGTTCAAATGCTTCACTCGGGATTTGAACGCGGGACTTCCCGATCAGTAGGCAATCGCTCTACTCACGCTACCCTGTATAATTGGGTGGTTTCCTATTATTTTTTTATTGCCTAAATCGAAAGATTATTACTCCTGGAGTACGTATTTCACGCTTTTAGATTTTTAAATGACGATATCTATTTTTCGCGATTAAATGAAAAGTGAAAAATTTCAAGCGCGCGAAAACGCGACGCTTAAGTATGAATGTCGGGAAGTCTCTCCGCGTGACGTATTTCTGGTTCCCCCTCCCGCCCTGCGAGGTGACCTTGAGGCGAGGTTTAGCGTTGATACGACGCAGGCTGCTAGCGGCTAGCCTAGTACCAAGCTGGCTGGTAGCGCTTGGCTTAAATAAGGATCATTAATAACTTATCAAACGAGGAAAACTTTCCGACCTTAGCCAGTTTTAATAAGTGATTGTTAAGACATGTTTCCCTGAGCTCTGCGCCTCATGCATGCATTGGTAACCTCAGACGACGTATAACTCCTATCTTCTCGTATAGAAACTAGGTCCCTGTGACGTCACGTGGAGTGGCATCGCATGGGCGCCAATCTGGCCCTTTTCAAATGAGGATAAAAATGGACCATTGCCATTCGTCTAACCCGGTATTTCTAAAACAAAATAATTTGTATATTATGAATACACTAATGGTGGGTAACGAATCGCAATCAATGCCTTTCGTTTTCTTGGATGAAAGAAACCACCCTATTGGGGAGGCAAGAGTGAGGACTCGAACTTAATCTGAGCAAATGCATGTCGGTACATTTCTTGCGGAATTCGTCCAACTATAACCATGTTTATTCTGTGGATGGTATTAACATAAAGGCAACATAAGAAGTGAAGTACCTGGGAGTTACCATAACTCGAACCTCTCGTGGGGAACACACAGGCGGAAAATTTGTGGCATAGCCCTGAAAAATTAGGATTCATCAAGCTTATTGTGGGAAGATCTTCGGATGAGAAAGTGAAAGAAAAGTGCTATTTCGCACTCGTCCGTGCGCGCCATGAATATGCAACGAGCGTATGGGATCCGATGCAGAAAACTTAATCCGCGAACTGAATAAAATACAAAGGAAGGTTGCGCGGCTCGTCAAAAACGGCAACGGGCGTACAGACAGTGTTACGCAGATGTTAAGCGAATTAGGCTGGGAGCCGCTTGAGACTCGGAGGCTGCGCGTTAGGCTTAGATTGCTTGAACAATTGAGAATGGATATATTTAAGAGCGACAAAGTGAACATATTATTAGAGCCACACTATATTTCCAGGTCCGATAGAAGCGATAAATTAAGAGAGATGTTTTGACGTACGGATAGGTATGGGAATTCGTTTTTTCCCAGAACCATAAAGGACTTTAATAAATGCTAGTCCCAACTTCGTTAGAGCACTTCATTTTTTATGCGTAGACGGCTGGTGTCGTAACACCCCCTGCCACACGCCTGTTAGGCGGCTTGCGGGGTATTATGTTGATGTAGATGATATATATATTTGTGGATTTCTCCATTTTCCTGGTTATCGCCGCGTTTCGTGGTCAGAGGTGACGACAGTTTCGCCAGGATTCCACCAGGCGTCTTCAGGTCGAAGAATGGTTGGAATCCACGAATGAATAGACTAATAACTGAGTTTTTCTTACGTTCTTAGCCTAGGCTATGGCGTGTGAACACGTTCTCCCCTCACTGTCTTTGGACTTCCTGAAATTTCCCCATATGGATGGAAACCCAGAAAAAGAGATGTGAAGACTCGGAGCGTGGTTTTTACTAGAGGGGTGGATGTTGAATCAGAGAGATATTCCCTTTCGATGAGGAAAGGAATCGCCCGGAAGTGGAAAGGGAATGCGCATATAAGGAGTTCGACCGGAGGAGAATGGGTTTTTGGGAGTAGGGGTGGAATCCCGAACGCCAAGCGGGGGTGCATATAAAATGACCCTTCCAACCCCTCTGGAGGGGGATGGAAATAAAAATCAACCCACTCACCCCCTTCTTCCATCCATCTTAACCCCCAGACCTTCTTGCTCCCTCTGCTGAAGTCAAAGATGGACTCGGTGGGTATGGGTATCAATGAATAGCCATCGCTATCCATGAATACAATCATTTGGAAATGATGGGAAACTTTCCGGATCCGAAAAGTCCACTGCGGGAGAGAGCGAGGAGAACTTGGGGAAGGTTGATAAGATTATGCCGTGGCCGAATAAATTAGAGAAAATAATTTTGACTTACTTTGCTATACTTAATTCACATTGCATCCATACCATTTTAACCTCGCGATAGTGGAGTCGATATTTGGAATGCGATTTATCGCACGGCGTCTCACAGACACCATTAAGTAATAGTTAAAGAAAATACATGCCAGCAGAAATAATTGTTTCAATTGCAAAAAATCATTCATATAATATTTTATTTGATCCATGGCCATCAAATATATGCATAACAATGATGGAGATATTTATATTAATAAAGTACTTAATACACGTTTTTTTGCATTTTTTTTACATTTAAATTATGTAAATATGTTAACAATCATAAATATGTTACAAAAAGACGCGCACCCCAAATTTAATGCTATTACTAGTTGTTAATAATGTTTGCTCAAATTATTAAACGTATTTAAAAACTTTGCAATTTATATCGCGAAGGAATTAGCAGGGATTAGAAAAGAATATTTTTATTATGCTCTAGATAAAACCTATGAGAGCAAAAATAGGAAATAAAGGAAATGTTCTACTCTTAATAAAAGGCATTTTGACAAAAAGAAGGCATTATGGAGACTATTGTTAGGTTAACAAGTAGTAGATATTTATACAAAAAATGTAAAATATTCAATACTATGAACATAAAAATATAAGTTTTAACTTAGACAGTAATTAACACACACATACATATACAAATTTACGTAGAGAATTTTGATAACATCACAACTTCAAGATGATAACTCTAATGAGTTGAGGAGACTGAATTAAGCCCCAGTCTTCAAATAGGAGTATAGCCGTCTTTTAGGCGACTGAAGTGATTGTGACGTCTTAATATTTGGCGGAAGAGAGTTCCAGAATCTATACGCAGTGGATGAAAAGATTTGAAATATATATTGGTGCGAGCATATATATTGTACCTCAAGTTGTCGCGAGGCGTCTATCATACGCCAAAAGCAACAAAATATTCGTATTAATTCCATAAATGCGAAGAAACATAAAGTCATATTGGCGAATAATTCAGAAGCATAAAATAATATGATACAAGGAAGGACAGTTTCCTACCTTTGAAAACACGATGTGGTTAAAGAATAGCAAATGGCCTGGCGTCTGTTAGACGCCACGTGACCAACTGAGGGTTAAAATGTGGTGTTTTAGTGGATATCATTGTTGATTCAGTATCATGAAGAAGTTTAATATCCAAACGTTTTCCCGATTTCTGAATTATTTTTCTCTTTTATTTTATTGTTGTAAAAATATTGCTATAAATTTTATGCAATTTATATATCAAATTCATGTACTCGCTACATCTACATCTACATAATACCCCGCAAGCCGCCTAAAAGGCGTGTGGCAGGGGATGTTACGACACCAGCCGTTTACAGCTAAAAAAAAAAGAAGTGCTCTAACGAAATTGGGACTAGCGTTTATTAAACTCCTTTATGGTTCGGGGGGGAAACGAATACCAAAATCTAACCGTTCGGCAAAATATCTCTCTTAAAATATCGCTTCAATCGGACCTGGAAATATAGTGGGGCTCTAATATTATGTTCTCTGTGTCGCTCTCCATTATATCTCCAAAGATATCCATTCTCAATTGTCCAAGCAATCTAAGCCTAGCGCGCAGCCTCCGAGTCTCAAGTGGCTCCCAGCCTAATACGCTTAACATAAAACACTCTACATTTATTCATAGCCATGGTAATAAATGTCTACACAGGAAGAGGAAGGTGTATACCGACGCGTTGGGACACGTATATTTTCAAATAAAATTATTAAAGACCTTCTCTTTTATTTTATTGTTGAAAAAACATTGTTATAACCACTTATGATATTTATGCATCTAATTTATGTACTCATATTCATTCATAGTCCTGGCAATAAATGCCTAAACAGAAGATGAAGGTGTATACTTACACGATGGGGAAATTTTTCAAATAAAATTATTCAAGACCTACCTATATTCTAAGACTCTGAATAACCACTTAGGATAAACGTCAAGGAAAAAAACTTAATTTGTACATATCATTGGGAAAAATCAATATTTGTAAATGCTTATAAACTTAAGCTTTCTCACGATTAGGTTTATACGCCGATTTTAAAGCGATTGTCATGGTAGTAACGCAACTCTACCCCACCGCACCTTTATTTCGATTACAACTTAAACCATAGATATGACTTCTTTCCAAATAAATTTTATGGTGAATCGTGTGGCTTGAAATAGAATTAATTTTCACGTAGTCAATATTTACGAATTATATTCTTTGAATTGCCGTAAGAGTATAGGAGAAAGCTGATTCATCAAATTTCTCGATTAATCCTAAAATATTGCCAAAACATAAATTTATTAAGCGCAATTGGAGAATTTTTTAAAATATTCATGAGTTCCTGAGTGTAATCTTCCAATGTATTGATGTACGTCAAAAGAAACTAAAATTCAAACCGTATCACAAGATGAACTACTCCACACCAAATTAAAATGGTTCATCACAATATATTTCAGACATAACATATAAATGCTTACAAATTTTAGATTTATCAATATTAGGCTTATGGCCCGATTTTAGCGCCATTAAGGTATATTGAGTATTTTTAGCCTTTATCTTAGCTCAAATGTGAACTATCCATAATTCAACCAAAAACTGTGGAACAAGAATTAATCACTTTCATTGACACATTGTGAAAACAAATTGCATAACCCATGGTAACTGTGTATTCATGCATATCATTGATTTGATTTGTACTTTATTCAAACTGCACCATGTGAGGCTCATCTTCCCCTGGTACCAGCATCTAAGTGAATAAATTAAAAAGGGCTTATAGTTTTAGTAATATTCAACATAAAAAGTAATTTTTTTATCATTGAATTTCCGCGAAAAAATTTGATTATCAAATAAACAGTACAAAAAAATGAGGCAATGCATTTTCAAAAGGAATAGTAGTTTACAGAATAAACGTACTCAGAATATGTCTCTCTATTTGCTTGGCGATATTAGGATTAATTTAACAATCAAATAAACTTTCTAACATTTAAACGTGAAAAATACTCCCTCGTGAGTATCGAACCCTCAACCTCAAAGTTAGCCAGGGATCGTTTTATTTCCTGCTAGGTCACCCAGGTCAGCGTGCGGTGGGGGTAGGGGGGTAGCCATAAAATATCCCAAAGAGAGAGGTCCGAAGAAAATATGTTGAAAATTTAGGTGAGCTAGCTTGTGAGAGAATGGTATATGGTAAAAGAGAAAGGAGAAAGGGAATGGATATCTGAGAGGGTAGTAAAAGGAAAAGTCAATCTGAGAAAGTGTACTCTCAGGATGATGGGTGGAACGGAGGCACAGAGTGATCGCTCTTCTACATGTATATTTATTCGCGGCGGAAACACGTGACTGGGGCGGAAAATATCTCACCCAAGAAGAGAAACCCTTTGATGGCTGACCCCTGTCTTTCAAGCGCCATGATGCAAGAGGCGGGAATGGTCTTGGAATATTCTCCTAAAGATGCAGAATAAAAGTGGCCGAAAGCATTCACTTCTAACGATGCTTTTGAAACACAGCACGTGTAGGAATACTTCACTTTAAGTTGGGTCTCGGAATTGAGATTCTGAGAATCTTTATGGCAGGTATTTATGGTACTGAATGCAAAATGAAAGAAATATTTCAAATCCTCCGTCGATAAATATAGTCAGTGAATGTAGAAAAATCAATTTTTCCTCATCAACACCTCTGACGTTGGCACTTTTGACATTACCTTATCCCATTTTTCTAAGCGCCTGTCCGAATCCGTCCACAACAGTGATTTCAATATTAAAATTTTACATGTACATGACAAAAGTGTAAAACTGGATATTTTAGAAATCACCAAATGCACTCTCGCACGTAACACCAAAATTTTAAATGATATGACTGTATTCAAATGTTCCAATTTTTTATCTACAGTTTTAAAATCTGACTTCTTCCTTGGCAATCCTCTTCCTCCCCTTCCAATTAACCTCGTTACCATCTGACCTTCTATCTGCCCCCTCCAATTCAACCAACAATGCCCAAACACCCCCTCCTCCTCTTTTAGTTCCCCCTCCTCCTTCCCTCACACTATTGTTGGGTATATAAGGATGAACTTTGTAGGTACGCTATTACTGTATTATTATGTTTGTATTCTTTCTAATTTTTAGAGTGCTTTTGCACGCGCTCACTAGAAGCCTGTCTTTCTAATTCTCCTTCACTTACACTGGAAAGGTTACACTGGTCCCTATACACTTGTTGAGTCAAAATTCCCCTTTTTTACGCACTTGCGTAAATTCACCACAGCCGGAGAGGTGGTATATATACGCACCGGAGGTTGGACGAATCAAGGGTATATAAGCCCGCTAAAATTGAGGATCGTCGTCGTCGTACGCTATTACTGTAAGTCTTGACAATGATGGTATAAACGTCGAAACTAGTAGACTGTTAAAATAAAAGTTTGTGGAATAGTACTGAGTTTTGTTTCGCCATGAACATTACCTTTTTACGCTATGAAAGAATAATATAAAATATGAAGAATAAAAGTAAAAAAAAGAGCAAAATTTCATTGAAAGAAACCAAGCAATTAGCGCATATGTTGCGGAATTGTGAATTGTTAGCAATAGTGAAGATAGAAACCAAACTCGTAGCTACTGTAGTGGTGGAGATTTACATGCCAGCATTTCATGATGGCTGGATAAATAATACGTAGGTACAATAAACTGAGGTGATTTTTTTATTTTTACCCAAGTTTGGACTCCCTATGATTGCTCACCCCTATCTTTCACAGCACCGTGATACAAGAAGCCTGCGAGAGCCCGAAATTATCTTAGAATATACTTTAACAGATGCAGAAAAAGCGTGGCCGAAAGAATTTCTTCTTTTGATTATTATGTTGAAGCTTTTCCATTACAACACGTACACGACTACACATCCTTCTTTACTATATGCGTTTTGGAATAGAGATGCTGAGAATAATTATAGCTGACATGAATAATAATGCATAAAACAAATTGCAAATGCTTTAAATCCGCTGACTTAATTTTAATTGATTAAAAATTATTTTGACGCATAATAATAAATATTTTTGCAGTTGATTAAGAAGCATTGTTGGCGAATGAAGCAAAATAATTTTTTCTCATTATTTACTTAGCATAACTTTCAAGTTAACACCAAGGAGTTAAAAGATTTAAAATCAAAAATGCAAAGCAAACAACTTTTCGTGAATATATATACGTTCACCCACACATTTTCGGAATTGTAATGCCATATCTTCATGGTTGGATAACAATAGGTAATATATAATACAACGAAATGTTTATTGCAATCTTAGTACTGACTTCACTGATGTCTCACCCATAACTTTCAAATAGTCGTGGTCGAAAAAGCTGGTGAGAACCAGAGATGTTATTAAAACATTCTACTAAAAATGCAGGATAAAAGCGGGCGAAAGCATTCCATTTCTCCCCAAGGTTTTCGAAAACAGCATGTGCAAGGATCCATACCTGCGTCAGCTGCACTCTTTACGAAATCGAGAGGCTGTATGGTAATGGCTACGCTTTGAACGGAAAAAATACATTGCTAACGTTTTTACTAACTTTTATTGTACCTGAGTGAATGATTAGGTTCGGAAACATGTTCTGTACCGCAGCTACCTAAACAAAAGGGTCAATGAATTTAGCAGACTAACTTTATTTTCCCCACCCATAGCTTTCTCTTATTAACAAACAAACGATTCTTTTATTTATATATCTTTAACTGCTTTATTTAAGATTCAGAGTTGAGGTAGTCAAGAGCATTCATCCGCCAAGATGCTAATGATAGCTATCACGTGAGGGACAAACGTACGTTACCTGCACTCTCTACTGAACTGAGATTTTGCATCATAATGGTTGGATAGTGAACAGAAAAGTAATTAGCTTGAGTAATCAGAAAATATTTATGTAGAGATCCGATAAATTTCATAACGGTGCTATATTTGTGATAAAATTGCATCAGAAGAGGATTGCGAAACCTTTCAGTGTGAGTCTATGATTTAGTCCAATCAGTTCAACAATTGGCGAGGCTCCATTCAGATGGGTTATAGAAGCTGGTGCAGTGATACGAAAAATACTTAGAATGAAACCGCGATTGTCTAGAAAATGAAGTAGGTTTATTTGTAGGCTAAAAGTGCCAATAAAATGTGTTTCATGTGAGTAAATATTTTCCTGTGAACAAACGCCCCTCACTTTATGAATATGCCTCGTATGTTAAAACAGGAAAAAAATATTCACTCTCCTTGAGTCATTCATGAATAGCACGTGAAGGGAATGTTTTATCTCCAAGATTTTCTTTCCAAAATTTGATTCCATATTGTTGAGAATAAGGAATTAAAGTAAGTACGTTAAAATTCGCATAGTCTTTTTGATATAATTCCTGTTTTTGTCACAGCTGAGCTTAAAGCCACCGAGTTCGTCCACCGAGTTGCGGATGGTGGGTCAACCTCTAGATATAGAGGTTCGCTACGTTATGTGCGAGTACTCTTGTCGAGTAAGCAGTCGTGGACAAAAAGCGACGGCGTTCTCAAGGGGTATTTGTCTATCCTTAGGTAGGGTAGGTATCCATTCCGAAACGTGGGAAGACGCCTTAATGTGGCGACTGGAGACCGTCAACAATTATGCCTCTCATCACCCGGGGTAGAGGGCAATATTGTGCATTTCCTAATCAAATGAAGAATTAATTTAAATTCCTACAGTGAATATCGCATACGTTTCATTGGCATTTCAGGAGTGTACATCAATCGCAAATTTCTCTAGTTCACACATGAATCTTTAAGTATATTAACATAGCAATTTAAATTCATTGCTTTATATGGTGGCATAAATTGTAAGTTTTCTTGGGTATTACACAATTACTTACACCACTAATGAGTGGTATAAGTAATCGAATGAAGAATTAATTTAAATTATAAAAACTTATGATGGAGTACCACAAAGTTAACCATGAGTTAGTGAATTTTGGCATAAATTGTCCTTGAGGAAAAATATTACTCTAACCGCAGCGGTAATTGCCGCTAAAATTACGCGGAGACCATATCTGCACGTAGCCATGACGGAGCCAGATATCTGCACGTAACCATGAAAAAAATATCAATTTTTTTACCCCCAAAATTTGGAGGCCAACCAAGTTCCTAAGAAACGAATATAAAAAGCTTGTTCAAGGGGGGAAACTTAAATGCACATTTTTTTAAAAGTTGCACCTAACTATCAGTTTTATCATTTTTTGGAAATGTTTACTTTTGAATAATTTTTAAATGCCCGAAGAAAAGTGTTTTCTTATATTTTATTTCTTTCTTGGTGTGCGATAATTTTTCATGTAAGGGTTAAGTTAATGGAATTGGTAAATTACAATGCAAGCGGTAAATTGCAATTAAAAATGCATTGTAGTTCTCACCATTTAACGGCAAACAATACCGCTGAGTATAGGCCAAAATAATTTACATGATCTTTCTGCTCCACTTTATTCTTATAATTCACAATATTCATGTATTTTATATAGTTACATCATTTTAATTCAATAATTTGAAATGAGAATTTGATTATATTAATTAATAGCGACTCAATGTTTAATCTATCTTATAAACTTCTCTAGATTAAGACAATAAAACCATCTTTATTTTGTTTAGTACGTTCTTATAATTTGATGCGTTTGCAAAAATTTTCCCTTATTTTCTGCAAGCAATAAAATGCAGTAGTAATAAATTACGAAGCAATTCTAATATGCTCATTTATCATTATAAACATGACATAAGATCAGGAGGAACTTATTAGGGAACAATAATAATATATTTTTACTGATGAGATCACTGAAAAGTAATGACACCAACGAACGGAGGGAATCTTCACCGTCATCTCAATCCGCATTGGCATGAAAAATAAATCCTCGTTGCAGGGTAATGAAGATGCACTCGGAATTAGTTTTGCGGCAGCGAATATGTCAAGGACTCGGCGCGCGAGGAGGCAGAAATTGCGATGTGCTACCGCGGCAGAAAACCACCAAGACGGCGTAACGAGGAAGTTTAATGAAGAGGCGACCAAGAGATGAGGCGACAAAACGTACGCGAAGTGGGAGAGGCCCTTGCATGGTCAAGCCAAGCTAATTGATCAGCATTTTCAGCGTTTAATGACGCAGCCAGGGGGGACGGTCGATGTCTCATCAAATAATCAGCGGGAGCAAAGTGGCTGTTAGCACCTACTTCCAAGCAGACCGCACTCTATAGAGGACGAAACGCAAAGGGGATGGAAACGCGGGAACTCGAGCGAGTCAAGAAAAGCCCCAGCGATGACGATATGGCGAGAGCGCGAACGCAAAACTTTCTTACATAAAGTCGTTTAACGTCTTTACTACCCACAAAGCACGGTTATTTACGGAAAGATAAGTAAGAGTTTTTTTGTTTCGTCCTAGTGAAAAACTTAGAGAAATTCACATTTTCTAAAATGCCCTTTGAACTAGATATGATGGCAAATTCACATGAAATTTAAAAAAAAACTGAGAATTAAAAGAATTGGTAAGGTCCTTGTTGGGAAATAATGTTAAGTATAGCCATAATTATCGAAAGTACAAACTCCGTAAAGAGATCTGGAAATAAGAACGACTTCAGTTTCGTCCAGAGGCTGCATTTCCATGCATATCATAACTCTCCGTAAACCATCTCTCTCCATAAATCTCCGTAAAAATCCATTTATTCATTAATGTTACGCAAAGATTGCACTGTATACAATTAAATGTTTTATCCGACCTTAATGAGTAGAACACTACCTCTGGAATGTCACAAGCAAGCATTTCAGATAGAGCTAGGCTATTTCGAGGAAACGAAGATCAAACATCATTCACCCGAAAATGGTGACCATTACATGTTCTCAATAAAAAAATCTCCAAAACATGCTAAGATGGTTAAATTTTACACTTCAAGCGTATCAAATGAAAAATTAGTCGCTGTTGTCTGTTTATCGTCGATTTTGGACACTTCCACAGCTGTGTAAACTAAATGGCTTATTAATGGCCGAGGAAAAATTAATACTTTGCTTCGTGGAGTGCGATAATCTTCATATAAGGGCGGAAAAAATGCAATTGATAACAATCCACTCTCTTCACCAGCCACGATGATTGGTTATTTACGAAAACATAGATGAAAAATCTATTTTTTTCCCCCGGGTGAAAAACTTTGGGAACATTCACATTTTAAAAACTCATTGAAAATGAGTATCACAAATTAAATTTTAATCCAATAAAAATGGAGGTCAAACAAAACTGCAAAATTTGAACAATTGAATTGCAGAAATACTTTTTTTCTGGATTAAAAAGGGTATTTGAATGTACACCTAAGCAGCACAGGAAATGTTTTTAATATTTTGAATGGATATCATTATCAATACGTTATTATCGTATGTTATGAAGATATCGTATTTAACATTTTATATGGATTGCGTACGCATTATCCTTGAATAAGTTATCACGCCTCGAATCAGGGTTTCTCTCCTACACATGGCACAAGAATATAACACGGTTAAACATATGTTTTTCGTAAACTCCCGGTTAAGACGCAAACAAAATGTGTTTGCTTATTTATTCATGTCTCGAAAAAAATATATTTTTCTTTTTTTACCAGCGCCAATTGAAAGTAAATAAATTTATTCATCCTCTGACGAAAAATTTGACGCCAACGAAAAGTATTTCAAGATTAGCCTCCACTCCAAATTTTGCATTGGAAAAATGCATTTCAAGATTCTTCATGCAAATATGAACTGAAGAACTCCTAAATACATAATAATTTAACAAATACTTACTATGCATTGAAAAATCTATCGTTTAAAAGTGACGATCTTATATTAGCCGATGGGAGGTCGCCAGCCCTGTACGCCGGATCAATGGACGTTTCAGACTATTATAGGGTCGGATTACATAGATTGTTCTGTATGGTATTTTACAGGATATCATTTATTTTGAGAATGAGTTAAGTAAATTCTCACTTACATTCTTTCCAAATTTTTGAGGCAGCCTAGCGCGCGCCTGAGCTATTCAAAGATGTGTTTGGCAAAGGTGTGGAAAATAGAGCATCTCACAAGAGAGGCGAATACGTAACTTTCTTCCATAAACGCGCTTGCTTCTCGCGCCGCTAAGAATCCCGCATTAACGTGGCAAAGTGATGTGCCTCGCGGTCCCCTAAGATCTTACCCGGCCATGATTTATTCATTATCAAAAAGGGTCGTTCCTGCGAAACCCTCGCTTCTGGGCAATCTAGCGGATGGTGGCCAAGTCCTCGAACCTAATTCTCCACAGGCTAAAAAGACATTTTGCTCCAGTCGGTCGCAAGATCAAGGGAGAGCACTTTAATGAAAAAAATGGGGGAAAATGTATTTGAAAAGTCGAAGGAAACATACTTAGCTTTGCTTTGAAAGGCCTCTATAGTATACTAACAAGATGGAATTACAGATTCTAATTGTTCAATAATGATTGTAAGTTATAACTATTTGTCGCCCAAAAAACTCTCTGTTCCTGTTGAAAGGTGGAAAGAAAATAATCCCACACAAAAATAAAAACATCCCCATTTCTATGCATGTAACTGATTTCTACTCTATGTTAATCTACATCTATATAATACCTCTCAAGCCGCCTAAAAGGCGTGTGGCAGGGGGTGTTAGGACACCAGCCGTTTATAGCTAAAAAAATGAAGTGCTCTAACGAAGTTGGGACTAGCGTTTATTAAAGTCCTTTATGGTTCGGGGGAAAAACGAATACCAAAATCTATCCGTTCGGAAAAACATCTCTCTTAATTTATCGCTTCTATCGGACCTGGAAATATAATGTGGCTCTAATATTATGTTCTCTGTGTCGCTCTGAAAGACATCCATTCTCAATTGTTCAAGCAATCTAATATAAGATGGTAATGCTAAATGATAAAAGTATCTGAGTAATATTTGGAAATAAGAGAACTGATCTTTTTTTCATGTCAAGTCCCTATATTAATAGGTATTCAGCCAATGGGCTTGTAGCGTGTTCTTTCAGTGTTGAAGAAAACAAATTGCGATTAGACCTTCTGATGTATTTTGGACTTCTCTGAGTTTCCATCGGACTTCTATGCAAAGCTTACTTTCAACCCCTATATATGTGGTGAGTTCATAATGTAAATACACAGGCATTTTTAACATGGGCCGAATAAATCATCATAGCGAGATATGTTTGGCTTTTAAGGAAGGACTACGGGAATTCAGTGAGGAACGTCGTCCTTCTTACACCACCACATTAATTTCATCCAGAAGTAACAATTTGCAAGCAAAGAGGAAAAGATCTTGATGAATTTGAATCATATTAGGAGATAAGTAGGAAAAACTGATTGAGAAGAAAAATGGCGATTTACGGTAAAAATAAACCCTGGCTTCTGGGTAGTCGAGCGGATGGTGGCCAAGTCCTCCTCTTGGTTCCTGGCATTTCCATACCTCCAAATTTTCAAAAACTATTTCATCAGATTCGAAAGTTTCTCAGGTATTAAATATGTTACACTTGCTATATTGCATAAAATGCCAGTGTAACCAGCCGGATATAAAGTAATTTGCTGAAAATTATGAATGGTGTTCCATCATCAGTATCAGGTATGATGTTTTGTATTTTGCAAAGGAAAAAAATGCCTTCCAACCGTGACGGATACTTGAAATATGTTCAGATTCGGAGATAACCCAGATTACTGGTACTTTAAGTAACATAAGTTACTTTTTAATGAATTTATTGAGTAAATATTGACTGATAAACAAATTATGCTTAAGTTTTCATTGCCCAAATAACATGAAAACCGGAGACCTCTTCTGCAGCAATGAATACCATTTGCACAACGACTATCTCATTATTTATTATTTTAAGTAAATTGCAAAACGGACGGTGTTGTCATGCCATAAAAACGCATCATGAATAAATTCAACTGAAAACCATGAAGCTTTAATAAAACTTTGCCTTTCTATCAATAATAATTGTGGGAGAAATAACCTTGATTGTCGATAAAATTGCCCGCTACATGCCGCTAACATGCTAAGACAAACAGAGATCAGAATATAAATTTTTAAGCGGCCAGACCCAACTAGGATCACCTCAGCCCACAGATATTCTCCCCTTCTCTTTCATACAAGTAAAACTACTTCCACACCCATGTTACCTTTGCAACACGACCCTAGTTCATAAGTATCTGTGTTCCCCTACTACAGGTGTTGGTCCATAAACCGCACCTTGTAGCTGGATAGGCTAATAGCAGTCCGCCGGAGAAGGGACGGGCCGCCAACGCCTACTACCTTGAACTTGTGACCCTTCCCTAAAATCCCACGGCCCTTCACCAACCACGTCTCTCCGAGTCCGCCGACCGACTTTCACTGCACGCTATCCCTTCATACCGTATATTTTAAATTAAGATTATCATAAAGTGTTAAGTAAAGAGGTTATTATAAAATAAGGGCGCTAATAAAATATTTCAGAAAGTTATTACTCAGTTATGATATATTTTTTATATTGCAGAGTAAAAAAATACCTTTCAACCGCACCATAGATTTAAAAAGTGCTCATTTTCGGAGACGGCGTAGATTATACTCTGTTATCATGAACACGAAAGTGTTTTTAATGAAGTTATTGAGAAAGCACCGAAACGTCTTGTTGACTTGAAAGGTTGTAAAGTAACCCTTTAGAGTGTCATCTCTAACGCTAATATTCTTGTTACTTCTCGTAATATGAACGATTAAAAATTTAGATAGATAAACGTTTTATGCTATAGTTTTTATTACCCAAATTACATACAAACCGGAGACCTCTTCTGCAGCAATGAATACCATTTGCACTACGACTCCATGATTTTTTATGATTTTTAACGTATTATTGTAATTTAATTGCAAAACGGACAATAAATACTTCAAATGTGATCAAGAACTACGAAAGATATCGTGAAAAAATAAATTCAGTGAAGTATTGCAATGACGAATCAAACAAATACTAATAAATTTCCACTACATTCTACCACAAATTAAATAAGAATTCAGAAAGTGACTTCGAATGGATTCATGGAAAAAATCAATGTTCACACAAAACTCATAATGTTTTTGGGCAATAATAAAGATAAATATGGCACACAAATGTAATTCCTGGCAAACTTTACTGAATAATGTGAAAATAAATTCTGGGATAAAATGGAGTCATCATCATCATTTGTCAACAATCCTAAGATTGGTTTGACGCAGCTATCCATTTCTCTCTCATATCCGCTAACCATTTTATATTGACGTATTTCTTCTCTTGTACATCCTTTATAACCTGTCCTATGCAACTCATCGTCCCTTGCCCCTCTTCCCTTCCACCTGTCCTTCTACGATTGTCTTCATCAGCCCATCATGCCTCAGAATGTGGCCAACTAAGTTGTCCCGTCTTCTGCTTAAGGTGTTTAGGAGACTTCTCTTTTCTCCCACTCCTCTAGGAGTAAAAAGTAATATTTATTTTATTATTTTAGAGGAAAGACGGTCGGGAAGGACGCAATTCGTATTTACCACAATGCACATAATTAGAGACCAAATTTTCTCGCTTGTGTATTGTAAGAGTTGAGAGATGACAAGCAAAAAAAGACGGAGAAACTAAGTGGGAAAAGTATGAGACTTGTCAGTCTAACGAGTACAATTTTCGTAGGATGCCGGTGGGCTAAGAAATATGTCTGTGGGGTAAGGTGACCTTAGATGAGCCTGGTTACTTATGAACTCATATTTAGAATGTTGTCTGTTTTACTATTTTAATGAATATAGTCGGTGATTTTATCGACACGTTATCTTTCAGATCTAACTTTTATTAAATATTTATGGTTCTTAATTGAATTCTTTCATTTCGTGTTTTATTAAACAATCCAACATTTCCCTTTTTCAAGTTACTTAGGAACAATGAAACGGTTAAAATCATAAATAGAGTGGTGTCAAGGCTGGCTAAGGAAGGTCTCGGTGAATTCGTATGAGACAGATGATGGATGTTGTGAAAGACAGCCATGAGGAATTCGTTCTATGGAGGACAGGGTCTGGAGATTCATAACCTTTCTTATTATTGCTGTTGAACGATTATAACGATGGCCATTGTCGCCTTCCTTCACCGCTAATTTAGAAAGTACGAAAATGGATCATTTTCTGGTCCACTATTTATACGTTCAAAAAGTATTGCAGGAGATGAGAATTTCTACCTTATCTGCTCAATGCATTTCAAAATATCAGTATAAAGGAAATAAATAGTGACAAAAATAGCATGAAAATTTACGTAGCTGTTTTGATGGATTCCGCTAGTAAATATTCCCAATATTACATCTATATGTTCGGTAGACAAAACCTATGGTAACCTACTTAAATAGTACATGTGGGTTATTTTTACAGTAGTTTAACTTAAAGTTCTACTTGATAAATATTCACTTATAATTCAAAAGCAGTGCATGTAAAGATATGAATAATGCATTATTAATAAAAAAACGGCACTGGAAACCATCACTAACTCCAATTTGCCCATAAAATAGGGAAATGCATTTTTACACAAAACAACTCTCCGTAAATGGATTTCATTTATCGATTAATGTTACGCAAATAATGCGCTACAGACGATTAGATACTTCTATCCAGCCTTAATAAGTAGAACGCTCCCTCTGTAATTTCATAAGCAAGCATTTCAGATAGAGCTAGACTATTTTTAGGGGCCACGACTGCTTTTTTAGCTCGGCAACGGAGTCGGACGTTTTGCCCTAGACTGCAGGCTTAAGGACAGTCAAATGAAGAGTGAATTCATATCCATGGATTAAAAAAAAAAGAAGTGCATAATACTTGAGGCGATTCGCTCCCACTGCTGGCCTAATTGCGCTCCATCCTTGAGGTTAAGGATCGTAAAAACAGGCGCCAATCTTTTCGAATGCCTACTTAACCTCCATCTGATTCCTTCTAGCTTCCTCCACCCTACAACTCCTCCTTAAAAAAACAACCTTATTTTTATCTATTTTTTCACCATTTCATCCGTAGTACCGCTTCCGTACTCTGAGAAGGGGGTGATCCTATTTTTTCAGCTCCCGTGGACCATTGAAAAAAACGTCCTCTTACCTAACATCCTCCCCTTCTCAGTGACCTCCTAAATACTCACCCCATTAACCCCCATCCCAACTGCATCTACTACTCCTTAGCAGCACCCTCTTACTCCCAAGAGGACGCTGTGTCGCCTGGACGTATTCTACACATACACGGGAGGGGTAAGAAGACTCGACGACAGTCCCAGACGCTCCGACGGCTAAAAGCCACCCTGAGGGTCAAACACGAACCATCTCTACTCCACCACGCTGCGAGAAGACTTCCACTCGAAAAGAATTCCTTCCTTAGCATGACCTCACATCGTCCAACCCCGAAGGAAAGTTTGTCCTGCCACCCACCTGATTAAAAGGATTTTTTATCCAGAGAATGTAGGTACATGCAAAGAAGGGCTTTCAACAACGTTGTCCTCTGGGACGAGGAAAAAATCGCCAAGGTTTTGAAGATAAATGATCCCGTAAAAATGGTCGCGTTTACAATTGAAAATTTCAGCTTAACTTCAATTTCATTATAAGGATTCGGATGGAAAAACAGGTAGTTGCTTCACTGTTAGCCTTCGTAGGAAATAGAAAAACTGTAACTCGAGACGAAGTAGCCATTCGGAAAAACAAAATTTGATCATTAAAGGAATAAATTTTATATCAATTGGGTAATAAATTAATATTAAGGTAAGGGTATCTCGTTAAGATGTAAAACATTTTTTTAAGTAAAACTATAATTTACTCTAATACATTTCCGAAATAGCTTTAAGAGAGTTTTTTCGATTCGTGATAATATTTTAGGCAAGGCAAAATTAGTGTTTTCGCGCTCAGCTAGGAGAAATGACTCTGTACCAAGCATGAAGGTAAAATTAAACTAAGCTACAGTGGAAAAACTTTTTCTACAAAATTGGCAGATATTACCGTTGTATTTTTGTCTCCGGAATTAGAAAATGATAGTCAAAAGATTGTAGTACCTTCAGCTACGTCGAAAATCATATACCCAACCCGTCGCGTTAGCATATACGTAAATAAGCAGCATCCATATGATGCATCCGTATGAAGTCGTATTGGAATAGAAAACAAGTTTAAACCGAAATACATGGAAATATACAAACAGCAAACAGATGCATACTGGAAATGTGGATCCAAATATTCACTACCATCTTCCCCCTCCGAGGTTTCTCAGTTATCATGTTGTATCTCCTGCATTACCCGGTACGGGAAATTTCCGTAGGCCCAAGGTGAAACATCCAGAAGTAGTCGCCCAGCAACCGAGCATCCTAAATTTTCTGATACCCTTGTTCCATTTCCAAGATATTTTACTGATAAATCTAACCTGTGCAAAACATGATGTTTAATGCATATATATTATAATATGTATGCATTGCATTCCCATTAATCGAAAATGTGAGAGACTTTTGGAAACACGGTGGATGATACGATATTTCAAGTGTATGATTTCTACTTAGGAGGTCGAAATACAGAGAATACCCACATTATCTAAAGAAATATTTGTGACCCAGCAATTTATCTCATGGTGCATTTATCAAGAATATTATGTAATTGTAATTATTTTCCTTGATTAAAATTTACAACCCTGATTTCAATATTTTCAGTTTGGAGCACTAGCTGGTAAACCGGTAGTTTTTGATTGAATAACCAGCAAGAATTCAGAACTTTGGAATTCGTTTCTCGCGCCAGTAAGATGACTTTTCCGCTAACTCACTTCCTCTATGCGTAATTTTCTTCTGGTTTCTATGATATCACATTGCTGAGCATACTCGTACACAAATATTCTCCATCGGATTCAATATTGGATGAACAATTCTTTAAGGTGTTCATAGCTAATATTTTTTGAAAATTGAACGCTCCACGGATTTCTTCCTCCACATTTCTGAGAAATTATTCCAATTACTATTCCGTGGAGCTACCACTCTTCCTCCTTATGCCTTCAGGCTATCCTCATGATTGGGTCTTCCAACGGGCTTCAAATAAAACCTGTTTATTTTCAGCAAATAATCCAATGGTTCTCAATGATTCCTTAAGCCTACCCACTAGTCTGTGTATCAAGATGCTTCTTGTAGCATGCTTAGAAAAACGAAACCTTTGAGGTCAATTTTTATTGGCTTCTACACTGTGCTATCCTCGAGTATTTAAAATCAGAATGATCACATAAATTTAACCACGCCAGCTTTTATAATTTTCCTTTCAAAATATACGGATTTAAATTTCAGTATTCCCTTGACTGAGAATCAAACCACTGTCATAAGATTCTCAGGCTTCCATGCAAATCACCACTCTATCATTGGGCGAGTATTCCAAGTTATTATTATTCAAAAATAAAATAAACTCTGGAATTAAAGTCGTCTGCCAATGGCTGTTATACCTGCGAGCACAATCTAGGAGAATTCTAGCGAAGGAAAGTGACTATGTCGCACTGAATTACTCCGCACACATTTTGTAGATCTGAGAAATTTGAATTGAATAAAAAACTAATATTTCCTTATATACATTGAAATGTAGGACATTTATTCATTTCTTGATAATAGTTAAATCAAGATAATCTAAGTTTTTTCAAGACATTCATACAAATTATCAAACACAGATGAAAGTCTATAAACATAAATAATGAAATTCAACGTTAATGTAATTATCCTGCCTAGAATTTTTCGAAATCAATTTTCATACATCCAGTTAGAAGTACCATTAGATCGATCGGTAATATTTGGCAATACAGCAACGCAGTAATCGGGAGATGGAGTTCGCATCTTGGTACAGTCAAATGATTTTTCCCAGTGACTGAATCTTCTGTACATTTCTCCATTTTGATCCTCTCATTTCACAGTGTTCAGCGCACATTTATACATTCAATTACACAGCTTTATGGACAAAAACCGTCAAAGTCTTCGCACGCCAATATAAGCAGAGCAAATCGAGGCTGTTACCCAACACGTTTCCAAGAATACATTTCCTCGCGAATCATATTTTCGTGAGGAAAAGAAGAATTCATTCTCTCACTGTGCCTAGAGGTTCATTAACTGAATCTTCCGATGGCCTTCAAGTTAAAAACTGATTTATTTCCGCAAGGTCTTTATTGGGTCTCTTTGATTCAATAAGTCGATCGCTTGATTTTGAATTTAAGTCCTTTTCATATTAAATACGGTAAACAATCGCGAGCCCTTCAATGCTTATTTTTATCGCCTTCGGCCCTGCGTTTTCATCGGTTATTTGAGATCAGCACGACCGAATGTATTTAGTCTCAACACCTTTCCTCATTTTCCTTCGTAGGAATACATAATTAAAACGCAGTATTCTTTATCACCAAGCAATTACTAACTGCCAGTCTAATGGAAAATATATCTCTTTAGGATGAGGTAAATGACTGACTCGGGCATTCCAGCCTACAAGTAAGATCACCATACAGCCATAGAGCGAAGCTGCCAAGTTGAACTTATCAAAATTTCAGATTGGTTTATGATACAAAAATAATAGAATGAAATTTAACTGGACTAAAATTTGACCTCAAATATCGGTCAGCCAAATGATATCTTCCAATGAATTAAAAAATGGAGTAACTTTAGGTAGCCGTTGAGGACAACCTGTTTTAATGCTACCACCATTTACTAAGGGTCATGCTGACATAGAAACATTTTAGGCACAGCATTTGAATTGAAGTGAGTACGTACTTGTATTGTATGGCATCATATCAAAGAAAAACATCCTCCATACTTTGCATTCTTAACAACCAAGACTGTATGTGTTTCATAATTGCGTTATTATTTTTTGTTTTCAGACATGAATCAGGTAATAAGTTATACACTTTTGGGCCTACAAACAAGAAACAACGTTTATATAGCGTACGGTTAGGTCTTGGTAAAGTAATACGTGATCTTCGTAGACTAATATCCTCGACGTTTTTTTTCCTTTTGGTTCGTTCCATTTAACAGTGCTGAGCACACATGTATACAATCACTTCCACCGCTGATACTTCATGTGAAATACATTTCTTTTAAGTCTTTACTTGAATGAAATTTTTGTGTTTTTTCAGATATTTAGTGAAAATTTAACACACCGGGATTGCCTAACTACACGTTTCCGAGAATTAAGTCCTCTCCAAACATTCTTTCACGAGGCTTCTATTCTTACTTGAATGCCATCCGGTTTTATCAACGTCCTCTGTGGAAATAACAGCTAATTAAGCCTATTCTCCGAAGTTTCAGCGTCAAAGTGCATGTGCGATACCGTGCAGAACTTTGCAGATGCAAAATATATGCTATATAATGAAGGCAACTTCCTATCCTGATCCTTTTTACGCTAAATCTTGCGTATATACAATGCAAGTAACTTTTAATAATGGGTTTGGTGGCAGATAGATGATATATCCATTTCAGAAAATCATAATATCGTGTTTGAAATTCATCAAGCATCATTCGATGTCATAACAAGGCTTCATTGAAAATGTTATGAAATTAGCAGAATACTCTTGTGACAAAATTTCAGGATTACCAAAAACACAAATTCAGATTTTTAGCGCTTGAAATATTTTTTTAACACTAGAATTCCCGGCTGGGTCAATCCGACCCTAAAGAGAATATTTATGTTGATTATTTTGAAAGGAAGACAAATTATAGACTCATATTTCATGACTTTTAATTACTTAGTTTGGTTTACCACTGTGGAAAAGTTAGGCCTGATATTATTATTTTTTTCTATTTTTCTCTCATCACTTATACCTGCCATGCCCGGATGGGTCCTTTTGACCCAGACTATCAAATCCATTTGAAGCATTTCTACTTTTCCTTTGCATTCAATGTAACGGTGTGTTTTATACTGATTTTTAGTCAAAATGCTACTGAATTTTTTTTAACCTGATACCAGTGAAATTCATCCAGGAAAAGTGATAGGTATTCACAATTTGTGGAAGCTAGTTTCGCATAACACCATAGAAATTGTTGAACAACTACAATTTTAATATTTTAGGTCCAATTAAATTTTCTACTACCCTGCAAAATGCTTTATAAACAATTAATAAATAAACAGTGAAGGAATTTTTATTAAAATATGCAAACATGGCCATATCATGGTCAAATTGACCCACTGAGGCATAATAGGGGCATTGGTCGGGCATGCTAGCGTAAAACTGTCGAGATTAAATTGCACAGATCCCAAACCAGAGGTATCAAGAAACTATAAATACTCTACTTTGGCATAAACTGGTTCCCGCGCCTCAGTCCTTGGCGTTCTCGACCGATATCCCGTCTCCTTCCTTACAACTTGAAACAAAGGATAATTGTAGCAGATAGCTGATATAGCCATTTTAGTAATTTATTAATATTGTCCTCGGCTTTCATTCAGAGTCATTTGTTGGCATAACAAGAATTTATGGTAAAATATTAAAAACTTGGAAGACTGTCCTGGTGACAAGATTTCAGGATTTTTTTATTCCGAAAAATAATCCTGAAACCTAAATATTTTAAGAACACTTTCAGACTGTCTTATATCGAAAACATTTGCAATTTTTTTCAGTCCAGAAGTTAAATTCGTAATAACCATTTCAAAAACCTATACTAAACTATGGTTTTGATGGGCAATCGTGCTGAAATTTTCGGCATTCTGAACCACTGTCCTTACTTTTTCCCAATGCCCGACCTCTTTCTAAGGTCTGCGTATTAAAGTCTCGGACTTTGGCTCAGAGCGGTCAACACGCATTACCTCAGGAGTGTATTCCTGCGTACCCGCCCAAGGTTCCGTATCTATTACTATTCGCGCGGCAGGTTTAAAAATGAAACACAGCTCTTATGACTCACATATGGCACTGCAAATGCAGAGGCCAAGCCTTCCTTGAAGATAAGAAGAGGGGGAGAAGCAGTGAGACAAGGACGATGCCCCCGTTTCCCTCCTTAAGGGATTGAAGCAAAAAAAAAAGAAAGAAGATGGTCTGATGACCTCTTAAGATGCCCATTGCTCGCTTCAGCCGTGTAATCCGGAGCAATTAAGGTGCGCGTCTCACCTGGGACTCAATTGCGAAGAACGTAGCGGGCTTCTGGCTGCTCTGCTCTGCCCCCGCGCTCGCATTTATATTTAGCCAGGTGAGTGGGAACTTAAAGGAGCATGAAGTGTTTTTTTATTCCTCGATATTTAATTTAATTCTCCCTCTTCCTCTCACACGGCTTCCTCCTAGTATTCTAGCTTCTTCCGAAAGAGTTTCTTACGTCTCCAAATGGGGCTGGCTCTTGAATTAATATTTTCACTCTCCGGCTACGCCTTCAATTTTTCCTTGATGAGATCAAGACGTTGATGGCCGAGGGGATTTAACCTACTATTCTCGAATAGCATAAACATATGAAGTACATCATTTTTTTCTGATTTCGATGCAATTTTACTCAATCAATTAAAATCCCCATAAATAAAAGCCTTTAAAGTACAATCCAATGACCATTCTTAAATGGGTTCAATTCTGAATTAACAAGGAGTTAAGGATGTTTAAGTAACTAGGATATCAACTGCTAGTAATTGTGACTGAAACTCTACACTGGTTTCTGTCTTAGTCTAAGTCAGTTAACACTTTTTAAAGCTCTATCAGATGTTTATTAATAAATAAAGGCTGTCAATAATGTGACATTTGAATCCCCCAGCATTTTACCTGCATTCGCTCATCGACATTTCATAAACCTTTGGACCGACGTAGGTAATCAGATACCTCGACTTACTCAGAAAAGAAAAGACTAAGAAAAAGGGCAGTGGAAGACACAGAGAAAGGTGATCTGAGAAGATAGGGGGAGAATTAAGGCGAAAACGGTCTGTCTGAAGACCGATTAAGATGTCCATCGGTCCCTTTAGTAATATAATCTAGTTGACTTAGGGGATAATCAGGCAAAATTAGGACTGCAGAGAAATGACACCAATAAATATTTAATTTATTTCGCGGAGAAAGGTAGGGAAGCACACGTGGAACAGGCTGATTGAAAAAGAATACTAAGCATTTAATAATTGAGAGTCTAGCCATTTCTGATATCAAAAATACACGGAACGAAATTTTCTCCAGGAGAAAATGAACTATTCCGATATAATTATTGATCCAAAAATATAATAACAATAGTAATTTGCCTTTGCTCCTTAAACAAATAAGCATAGTTATTGTCATAGTTACGAAACAAATTTTGGAGCTTCAGGTGATCCCAAAGGCAATAGCTTGATAGGGAGATCAGTTTCAGAAATACAATCATAAGACTGTGCATCATGTTGCATAACCTAAAATGACTTCCAGATGAACTTTTGATGATATATGCAATTTACAATTTAGATACACTAAAAAAACATTGGAATTGAAATCAAATTAACAATATTAAAAAAAGAATATGGTTTGAAAATACTCCAATGAGATATGCCCTACAATATTTTTGCTGCAACTGTTGTTAAATTGATGCCACCCCTCCCGAAATCAATATGAAAGCTACCTTTTCTAAGCTTCACAAAAGCGCACCTTGTGCCATTTCTACCTTCCTCTTACGTCTAGCGACAAGTTCAGATAGTGCAACGCCTCGAAGATAGGTGGCGCACACTAGGTGGGCGTGGAAGTTGACGCTGCCGCTGAGAGTTGTAGGGTAAAGCAGCGAACGAGATAAGATTCACCCCCGCGAGCGGCATATATCTTGCACTCGCTTCAGCCGTCCTGCCGGAGACTGCGCCCCAGTTCGAAGGGCATCACACCAAGGACCGCGGAATGTTTTGCGCATGGAGGGACTAAATTACGAGGAGAAATGAAAGAGCCGAGAAAAAAGTTCTTCCGTTCACGGTGTCCGCGAAGACGAATGGGGATTCATTTCCATCAGCTCATTTCGTCGCCATTCCCTCTCTAAGTTCCTGCTGTTAAGATAACAAGGCGGGTCCAGAATCAGGTACATCTACAAACTAAGCCGCAAGCCACCTCAATAGTCGTGTGTTGCAGTGGTGTAGTGAGGGGGGTGATCCGGGGGGTCCGAAACCCCCCTCCCGAAATATTAAATATATGAAAACATAAATTAAGCACGAAGCATGCGAAAGTCAACAAATAATAAATAATCATACCGTTTTTAAAAAAGGTTTGTTCTTTTCTTTAAATAATAAACTATCGAAGGATAGGTTTGGGCTCGGCCTGTTCTTCAAAAATTGCACCCACCCCCACATCCCCTTCCCTTACAACTTGGAACAAGGAGTATTGTAGCAGATAGCTGATATCTCCATTTCAGAAAATAATAAATATTGTGCCTGACTTTCATTCAGAATCATTCGTTGGCATAACAAGAGGCTATTATAAAATTTTCCTGGTGACAAGATTTCAGGATCCCCAAAAACACTATTTGAGATTTTTTTAGTCTAGTTTTGAGGTTTTGGACTCCCCCCCATTTCCAGGCCCCAAACGAAATTGCTGGCTACGCCACTGGTTTGGGGAGGATGTTTGGACACCAACCCTTTAAACATAAAGTTGAAATATTCTGACGTAATTACGTATAACATTTATTAAAGTCCTTTATCATGCGGGAAAAAAGTATCACAAAACCAATCCGTTCGGAAAAATATCTCTCCTAATTAATCGCTTCTGACGGACCTGGGAATTTATTAGGGTTCTAATATTGTTCTCCGTCCTCAATCGCTCTCTAAGTCTAGCGTGCAGCCTCCGAGTCTCTGTAAAATCAAAAATACGAATGCGCACATTGAACTTTGAGTGCATATTGTTAAAAATGTTACATATCTTGAGTTTAGGCCGTATTAACCCATTGTAGCCAATTTTGCTTCTAAGCAACATCAAAAATGTACACAATTTTAGCACTATTCGAGAACGATTTAAACTACGTGTCCTTTTGTGCTGTTAAGTTTAATGGCAAAATACTTAGCTGCCACAATAATTATGATTGAGTACAAACTTTTGATAATTTTAAAATAAAAAGTCTTGAAATTCTCCCAAAAGCAGTTCTGGGCTAGAAAGGGCTAAATTGAAAAAAACTTATCCACTACTTAAAGTTTCTGGTTTCGATTGCATCCATCGTCAGAAAGAAAATAAGAGAGTTCAGACAATCGCAATCGCAGCTTAGAGATTACAATATATTTGATTGGAATGCAAAACTCTTAAACTTTGCAAATTACTGGATTGCTCTTGTAATACGGCATTAACTCAACCTATCAAAATAGATATCTTACTTAGATACTTCATATTTTACTCTTTACCAAAATTGTCGCGATTTATGCACAATAGGGTAGTTTCCTTCATCAAAGAAAAGAAAGGCATTAATTGCGATTTGTTACCCACCATTAGTGCATTCATAATATACAAATTATTTGGTTTCAGAAATACCGGTTTAGACGAATGGCAATGGTCAATTTTATCCTCATTTGAAAAAAGGCAAGATTGGCGCCCATGCGATGCCACTCCATGTGCAATCACAGGGACCTAGATGCTATACGAGAAGACAGGAATTTTACATCGTCTGAGATTACCAATGCATGCATGAGGCACAGAGCTCAGGGAAACATCTCTTAATAATCACTTATTAAAACTGTCTATGGTCGGAAAGTTTCCTTCGTTTGATAAGGTATTAATTATCCTTATTTAAGCCAAGCGCTACCAGCTAGCAGGATGCTCTTCTACCTGCTAGAATACTGCGTCGTATCAGCACTCTAAGCCTCGCCCCAAGGTCACCTCACAGGCCGACTGCGGGAACCAGAATGACGTCACACGGCGTTTTCCCATCATTCATGCTTAGCCGTCGCGTTTTCGCGTGCTTGAAAAGTTTCAGTTTTCATTTAATTGCTAAAAATAGATATAGTCATTTTAAAATTTAAAAGCGTGAAATACGAACTCCAGGAGTAAAATTCTTTTGATTTAGGCAATAAAAAAATAATAGGAAACCACCCTATTATCACTTGTGTATTTAACTACGGGTTCTGATGTCTTATTTACCGCTACAAATATCAGAATTGGGGATTGAGGCACAGTTAACTGAAAGATGACGGCCGAAAAGTTCTTTTTTCTTGGGAATCCTCCCATTAGCATGAGAAGGTTAGCGTGAGGTATGGAGCTATTCCACACCAAAGAATACGTGAATCAGTTACCTCAGTTTCAGGGCCTCTAAGGAAATTACATGAGTTTTTTGGCGGGCTGTTTGTTAGCAGTCAGGAGATTAATCAGGAGGCGTAGCTACATGAAGTTTATGGCGCGGAAATGGGCCAAGAATTCCAACTCAAGAAGAACCAAGGACCACTGATGAATCGTCCAAAGTTTTGCGGAGCGATGATGGAAATGGGAACATTCTAGCTCAAGAGTAACTATCGCTATTAGATGGCGGTGGCTAGGATATTTTTTTTCAGGCCTAGCACTTTCCGAGTTCCAGCAATTTTTCAGCAAGGGAAGCAAGTGATAAAGTTGATCAAAATTTCAAGGCAAACATACGCACCACAGCGTACAACCGCAGGGCCTTTGATGCTTTAGGGACACTTCCATGACCCTAAACCTTCTGAGGAGGAGGAGCACCGATTTAAATTAACTTTGTGTTCCTTCCAAGGCCTTTTTCAGATTTTATCGACGATCTTAACACTTGTGTTCATACTCGGATTTTCCAACACAAATGCACACCCGCGTGCCAACAAATATACTGATAATATAAAATAAATAAAATTCAATATAAACTGAAATAGAATTATTAGATATAGTTTGCTATAGAATTGTAATCATTACATAGGAGATTTTTTTGATAAAGTATGCCTAATGCAAATTATAGTTTTCATATTCGACCATTTTTTACATTGAAATTCTTCTCATAAATTCAAATATACAACTTGAAACTCCTGAAAATGTTTATCCTTACGTTCTATTGAATTTTGGGATTTATTTGCAATTTGGAACTACAAACATTTTCAAGGAATTGTTTTTGAAAATTCGTGCGATGTTGAAGCAATTGGCGCTATTTTTAACCAATAAATTTGCTTTTTTTTGGGAAATAAAATTATATGCATTGTAATCCAAAGCCTTTATTATATTTTATGAGATTTTCTAACAGTTTTGATGGAAAAAAGGCAATGCAAATATTGGTGCAATTTAATTTTGTGGTATTTGGGTCAACTGACTCGGAGCACTGACACTCTCCTTCTTGTTGTTTCACATTTACAAGCTCCATGGATTTAAATGAGAATACTGAATAACGTGAGGCTATTCAACACTTTTATTGTTCAAGAATTATGTAATAATGTTAGTATTACTCACTATAGCATATGGAATATTAAATACCTCGCGGAGTGCGGCACATATACATTCTCTTCACCTGTAACTATTTGAGAGTGAACGCATGGCTCTGTTATCCAGTGATAACAAGATACGCCGATAATTATTTGGGGAATTTTAGGTAAACCTCGGATAGAAAAAAAATTTAAAAATTAATTGTAATTATAAAGAAATGAAACTCATCACAAATGAATACAAATATTATCCTTACTTTTATCGTCGCTAGAGAAAAAGGTTTCAAACAACCAGACACAAATAATTGCAAATAAAGTTAACAAAAATGGGTGTCACCTCACGTCGTATGTAAAAGAAGAGCATTGTTGATATTAGGTCATGGTGCTGAAAATAGCAAAATACGATCAGTATGTTCTAGAGCTAATTAGAGGAAATCCATGCGGTTATAGGCAACGAGGTGGGATTCAAGTGAATCATTAGACAAGGAAATTAAGCGGCATACCACGGACTTCATAGCTCTCGACTATAAATACCTTTTGAGGCTCTGCACGTGAGAGGGGAGTATTATGGAATTCGGGGAATATCTTTGGGTAAAATGTAGGCCAGTCAATATACTGTGAACAAGAGCATTGCTTATGAGTTTAAACTAAACAATAGGACAATTGAGGACATTGAAGACGTAAATTCAAAGCATTATAATGTGTAGAACGACGCAAAAATGCGATAGAGAAAAAGAAAAATCGTATGCACGCCAGCAAAAAATCATCATCGATAAGCCAGAGAGTATCATTTTATAAATAATTATATTGTATATTTACTGTGGAGAATTTTACGTATTTACCATCAGCCGCTCTGATCGTTGCAATAATATTATGTGTCAAATTTCGACGACAGGTCAATTTTAATGGAATATTCACTATGCAAGTCCAAAATGGTTCTATATAAAAATATATATATTATTCAGATATATTTATTTTTTGCATAGTCATAGAAAGAGTAATTTTACCTTTATGCATAAAAATAATTTAAATAAGTACATTGATGCTTATATTGAGCAAAATTATTACAATCATTCCTCCATTTGGAAATGCTTGAGGCAAATATTCAAAACTAGATATTTAGCATAACGGAAAATAAATTATGAATCATCTATACGGGTTGACAACGTTTCGGGGACCACTCCGAGGCTATCTCATGATCAATGATCATCATCATCTTGTGGTGTTCTGACCGTCGGCAGGTCCCCCGCGCCAATGCTGTCTCCATTCTCGCCTGTCTCCGGCCATCTCCTTGAAGTGTCCATATCTTCCAATTTTTATGTTGTCAATGAACTTCAGCATTCTCCTTCCCCTTCTTCTGATCCCTTCCACCGTTCCCTCCAAAGCTACTTTCAAATGTCCGTTCCCTCTCATCAAATGTCTCAGTTGGTTACCCTTCCTTATGTTTCTTCTTGTAGGCTTCCATTGGTTACCTCTTCACAGCCGAAGGAATTATATCATGAGATCTTTTCTGTTCTCCATATTCCAAAAACAGACTCCTGCATACCTGTACGAATTATTCATTCCCCGCAATAAAGTTACTGGAATTTCCACCCGCCGTGTTTCTGACCTTCAAATTCCTCAAGCCCGCACCAATATATATTTCAAATCATTTCATCTAACTGCTACTAGATTCTGGAACTCTCTACCGCCAAATATAAAGATGTCACAATCACTTCAGTCGTTTAAAGGAAGGCTGTACTCCTATCTGAAGTCTGGGGCTTAATTCAGTCTCCTCAACACATTGAAGTTATCATCTTAAAGTCGTGATGTTATCAAAGCTCTCTACATAAATGTGTACATGTAAGTGTGTGTTCATTAATGTCTGTGTTAAAACTTATATTTTTTGTTATTAGTATTGAATATTTTACTTTTTTTCTAAATAACTGCTACCTACTTGTTAGCCTAGCAATAATCTCCATAATGCCATATTTTTGTTAAAATACCTTTAATTAAGAGTAGAAAATTTCCTGTATTTTCTATTTTTTGCTCTCATAAGTTTTACCTAGAGCATAATAAAAATATTCATTCATTCCATTGATTTATTTTGTCTATGAGCGTTCTTTTCTCATCCATCCTAATTAACACTTTCTCATTCCTAACTCGATCCGTCCACCGTATTCCCTCCATCTTCCTCCAAACCCACACCTCAAACGCCCCAATCCTGTCCCTGTCTCTCTTCCCCATCGTCCAAGTCTCACATCCATACATAAACACACTCCACGCATAGCATTTCACCAATCTCTTCCTCAATTTTAATTCCAGTGCCTTGTTACACAAGGCTCTTTTCTTCTTCTTGAAAACTTGTTCCTATCCTTCTTTTTATTTCTCCTATACTTTTAACAAAGTTCCCAAGCCAAGAGGAAAATATACCCTTGATGTGGCTGGCAGGGGTATTACGTAGACGGAGAAATTTGAGGCCGATGATTCGCAGGGATACTGGCCTCCACGCCCTTCATCCACGTCACCATGAGGACCAGGCCCACTTTATGGGGAAAGCGTTTCATTTCGCCCAGCGACTGATACAACGCAAAGGCGCAAGAAGAGTCATAGGAGCGACCGCCGCCCCCCTTGGTTCCCATGGCGAGATAGTGTAAGCAGCAGCAGCAACACCCTTGCCCCATTTTCAGCATGGAGACATACGGCGTTGCCATCGCGACCCCGGCCCGAAGGGGCGTTTATTACGGCCTGCATTGTTGACTCGGCTTGCACTTAATGAATTGGCCCTCCATCCCTTTTGGAAGGTTCGAGAAGTATGGCCGTGCCGCAGCTAGATTTTCGAGGACGTAGATGGCACTTGTGCGCTAGCGATAGCTCGGCCTAAATCACGGTACGGCAATCTCTGCACGGAGACTTCCGTGACCGAGGTATGCCGTGACGCCATCCGTGGCCGCAGATGTTTCTTCATGTAAATCAAGGCTCTTGGTTCGGACAATGAGACGAGAGATATTCTAAGGCCACATTATCTTGTTGGTATTTCATCTATGTCAGCAAAATATAACCCAAAGGCATTGCAAGGGCAAAATACTCAAGGAAGTGAACCATAAATAGGCAGGGAAGAAAGGTCTTCCTATTCTGAATTATCACACAATTAAAAGATACTTTTTATTTAAAAGCATCCTTTGATGCCTCCTAAGTAACTAAATTTCTTTCCCAACAAAAACCACAGTTTCTACTTGTAACTTAGTCAATTCAAAAAAAGATTAGGTTATCAACATTTTCTTGCCAGGCATATGCTATCGCACAGCTACAGATACATTTCATGCATTTATCAATTAATAGTGACAAATAGCAATTCGCAAACAGATTAACAAAAGAAGGACCGGGGTTGTAAGGAAACCTAGGGTGCATTTGGAAGGGTAGTGATTGTATTTAATATTTCGTTGTTAAAGTAAAAAAATAATTGATAACCTCATTTAATGTAACCTTTTTCTTTATTTATCAATGCAACTAAATAAGTTTTTACCAATCATTTTACAATAAAAAATTAAAATGAAAACGGTCACTTGGTTCCTGCTTCTCCTGTCTTGTCTTGCCATACGACACTCGGCTGCTTATTTCCATTCAAAATCTAATGAGGAATGCTTAATGCATAAATGTGTTAACTATAACATCAAAATGGCCAGAAGTAATGTAGTGCCGTAATTACCTACCTAAATGAAATACGCGTTACCGCAACAAATAAAATGGAAACGCTATACCCGTAATTTTGAGAGGTGTTGGTTATTTGAGGTAGACAGGTGGTATAATTTCATGTCTATGAGCAAAAAATAAAATTGTATTTAAAAATAATGCCTATCATAACAAATAAACGAAGAAGTAAGGCGACAGAAAAAATTCTAGGCAATATTATCAAGTAGGTAGTAGTTATCCTTTTAAAATGAAGGGTCTGGTCTCTCAAGTGTTAAACTACTGACTCATGTGATTCTGAAAATTTAACCATTTACTGAAGCATGTCATCAGAAACCGATAACATTTGTCTAGTTTCTCATCACCTGATACTTCTTCCAAGTGACACATGGTAAACCACACGCTCCTCCGCACTCGACCACGGCGGGTTGCCGGTTCGGTCCCGAATGAATCATATAGGATTACGAAGGATGTATAAGAGATGAAATACGTCTCTATTAAAATGTTAGCAGATGGGAGAGAGGAATGGAGAGCTGCGTCTAACCAATCTTAGAATTGATGGTGGTTTTTTTCGGGAATTGATGCGTGGGTAACATTTTTACACTCAACGTTTCACTCCTCCTACTGGGAGCGTTATCAAGAGAATGGGAGGGAAACCGTTCTCGTCCCGAGCTTATATATATGTTTCGCTAACCCATTGTTGACCCGATTTTGAATTTTCACGGAAGGCGATAGCCGTTGGTCATTGGATTGGGGCAGGAACCCTCTCCAACATGGGTGAACTAAACATATATAAGCTGGGGACGAGAACGGTTTCCCTCCCATTCTCTTGATAACGCTCCCAGTGGGAGGAGCGAAAAGTCGAGTGAGTAAATGTTACCTACGAAGCATTTTCCCGAAAACAACCACCAGCATAGATAAAAGAAGCTGTGAAAATCTTCATACCAATCTTAGCATTGTTGGTCAATGATAATGATGACTTCTTCTACGTAATATTGCTACTATCCCGAATGAAGTTCACCGATTTCCGTCCAGAAATCTTTCTACTTGCGATTCCAAGTATATTTAGGTATGAGAATAAACTGTGAATGGTATACTTCCACGTAATTTTATTTAAATCCCGACCCGGTACCCGGACAATTTTATTTAAATACCGGGTCGGTCGGTATTTAGATAAAATTGTGTCGAAGTTCACCATTCTTAGTTTGTTCTCATGGAGATCATACATTTCCGCAAGGTATTGCCGAACACTGTCGTATATTCGTCGTAGTCACTGTAGTATATAGTCGACAATATCCTATTGTCGTCATTAGTATTCCAGTGGAATATTTTGGTGATACATCAGCTTGTTTCTTCAGAGAGAGACTCGTAGCCATGTAGCTGCACTGGTTGGTAACGACGTCAGAAACTAATGGATGATCGATTTCTAAGAGTGACCTTGATTAAAGGATCAATCTTCAGGGCGAGAGTATTTTTAATGAAGAATATTTAAAATAATCTAAACGCCAGGGGCGCAGCTAGGAATTAAGCCAGGGGGGGGGGTATCAGGCGCAAAACACTGGGGTGTCTGAAGGTGTGGAATACCCGCCAGGGTGTGCGGGAGGTGCGTGGGCCCCCCACTAGAAAATTTTTCAGATAAATGGTTCAAAATGGTGAGTTTTACGACCTTCTGAGAGAAATTTCATTAATATTTACACTATTTTATAGCTATATTAATCAACATAAGTGAAATGGATTAAACTTAAAAATTTCTCTGAGCTCTTTGGTGGGGGGGGAGGTTATCCCCTAAAACCCCCCCTCGCTGCGCCACTGCTAAACGATACCCTTTCATTTTCACTGCAGTGATGCTTGCATTTAATTTACAAACATTAGGCGTATATATTGAGTTTCCGTTTGGCATCTGCCTCTATTCTTGTAGGTGGGTTAATTTCGACCGGCCTCAAAAATAACCAAATAAGTGAATTAAGTGATTGCAAGCTTCAGCAAACATATTTGTGAGAGTAAAACAACAAAAAGTAGCGCAGGTTATCGTCAAGAGCTTAGGATTGGTAAAATGAAACCGTATGGCTACATTTGGAGGAAATGGGTTGGAAAATTTATCCTTAAGGCTTGTGTTTAGCTGATTGCCAAAATAGTATCAAAATAACATAGAGATGTAGATCTTAGGAAGAATGATGTTTTATTTCTGCTGTAACATGGTAAACCTGGATAAACTACAACGTTTATTTTCGAGTGCGATCATAATCACTTGGAATAGGTCGCGATTAATAGCGTGTGTGTCATGTAACCTCAACTATCGAGAGTTTAGTTTAACAAAAGTTTGAATGGTTGAATTATCACAAAAGACCCAAAATAATAAAAATGACGAAATTTATTATACCTGCGGAGAGTAAATGTTATAAATTATAGTAATGATCAATACTTTCCTATTGAAAGAATACTATTTTAGTAGCATGTAGGCCATTTATTATGATGAGATCGATATTCGAAAAAGAAATTTGTGATAATAAAACAGTACTTTCATATCTCATCTAACCTATTAAAAATCGATTTTCTAACAAAAACCTACTCTCCAAGTTTGTGTTTCAAACAAATAGCCTAACAAAGCTTGGCCTATAAGACATCTGAAACCTCCTGGAGTTTGTTATCCATGGTAAATCGCGTAGTAAATATCTTTCTTCTGCATTTCCATGAACTTCATTTCGGTTTATAATATTTTTAAACCATTTTGAAAACCTCTAGCATTATTGATTCGTAGAGAGCTGTTTAGTAATGCGTCAGCTCTCGGTGGAGCCGTAAGCTAGGTGCTACACAAAATAAAACGATTTGCACAACAAATGGTGGTCGTTGAGCTAGACCATTCTCCGAGTCATCAATTTTTTAGTATGAGTTGGACGAGAAACCCACTGAAGACAAATGAAGAGCGATAAAGAGGGAGGATAAGACAAGTGCTGGGCATTAGACGTCTTCTGGCTATGACGTAGGAGAGTGATTCTGTCGTGACGCAACACGGAGAGTACACGCCCGGCTTCTAAAAGTTAGTGAATCATTCGTAGGCAAAAATTATCACAAGGTTCACTCTTTCTAAAAGACGTGCTACTTTATTTATTTGATAAACATTGTTACAAGTAGGCTGTTGCCCGGTACAACATGATGAAAAATTAAGAAATTATCTGCCTACAGCTAAGAGCTAACAAGAGTACCTACATATGGAAATGGATACATAGAATAAATACGGCTATCAGACCTAAACCAATCCTAATCAGCCAGGAATCAGCCCGCCAGACCAGGAAACTTAATCAGCAAACATTCTCCTAAGGACATAACCTAATTTGCTTTGCTTTTTAGTGAATTGAAACTTTTTTTGGAAAAAGCGTGTTTTTTTCAATCTTTCTCCAGTTCATGTTTGCTAAAACTGAAGTATGCATCAGACAAAACCAAGGTTTTTTTATGCAAAGTAAACAAAAATGTAAAATAAAAATTATGCAATAATGCAGCCTGAGGGAAATCAAACTATGGGTACAAATAAAACAATTATGATTCTACAGTCAATCTTTGGCTGGTTTAAAATCATAAAAAAGAGACAGACTGCTCTCACTAATTATAACGTGATTTCCAAGAATCCGCACTCATGGCCAATTTAATGCCAATTCATTAGCTAATTCAGCACACAATGGTAAAGTGGAAAACAAATAATTTTTTACTGAGTTATTACAAACGTAAAGACGAAAAGTAAACGAACTGAAATACGGTACAACTTTATTTGATAAAGATTACATGTAACAGCTAAATGAGTATTGGGATAAGTTAACAATTTCCTTTCTTGTATCAACGATAACCCAACGCGCGAGCGATATATTTTGCATGAACTAGAATGCTATGACGATGAAAGATGCTTTGAAGTTCAAGGGTACGCTCTAGGTCAAATTTCTCTGGTGGACTGACGTGAAAAATGAAGACGTATGGTTGGAAGGAATTGCAGATAAGAGCAAACAGCAGGAGATGTGACGCATTCACAGTGTGATCATCGAAGAAATCCAAACGTAGGTATGGCTCACCCATGCGTAAACGTGAAGAAAATGTAAGCATAGAAAAAGTCTCCCTCACACTCTTCAAGGATGTTGGATGTAGTCGCTACAGCATCAAAATTGATACTTAAAACCATAAAGTATAAGCATTGGACATTCCAAACAAAAATGCCTGATATTGTGTCAATATTTTTATCATGTTGCGATCTTTGTATCGTTTTTGGGAAGAAAAACCACTTTCAATTTTTTCTTCGCATTTCCAGTTGTATTCAATTTCTGTTCTGAGACTTCGTACAACTTGACAGCAATCTTGTACTTGTACCACCATCTCTTCGGCCATAGTAACTACCATATCTCCTTATGTATCTAATTTCTTCACCTAAGTCTTGTTTTTATTTGTAGGTACTTCATATTCATCTTTCATGTAATTTAGGTATTCTTACATGATATTCAGTCCGTCACATTGTGTTGGAAATAACTCCATACCCGAAAAAACTGATGTACACAATCTTCCTTCCTGCTGTTATCATACCTTTATCATACACCCGAAGTATCCATGACATGATATCGACACAGGGGTACATAAACAAGTTAAGAAAGAAAAAACACACCTACTTTACTCTCCTCCCATTATCAAATACTTCTCATTAAGTGTAACTAAGGTGAGGCATTGCATTTGGAGAACGCGACCAAATGTTAAGGTATTCACGCCGTAGTGAATAGCATGGATGAAAGAGTAAATAGAAACCTGACGTCGGAATTTGCTTGCTATTAACAAAAGGCGCCATGAGGACCACGGATTAGCGGCCCAACTGACGGCCGGAGTGTTGTGATTTTAGTGGTCTCCATAAAGCAAACAATCGAGGATCGGGCGGTCTATGCTTAATCTCTGGGATTAAAACCCAGATCCACTAGGTAGAAAGCCTACGCTTTTGCAAAAAACCACAGCAACCCGATCCCTAATTTTTTTCTTATTTTATCTACAATTTTCTTACCCATTTTTGACCTCCTATACAACTATCGCACTAAAATCACTGCTAAAAATACTTTGGAAAAAATATGTAAATTTTATGTTACGCTATCCACTACCCACTGGAAAGCTATTTATGATTCTCATATCCAAAGGTTCCTCATACCTCTTGCTGGGCGTTGATACCACTGTCAGCCGGAATAAGAAACTCCTCGAGTCGAACTTAATGTCCTACCATGGCAACGCAGTAATCTGAGTGCTCGCAAAAGGGCGAAATCAAGGTCACTCCTTTGCGACCTAGTTCCATTCCAAGAGCGCGTGTTCCCTGAGGCAATGTGACACCTTTCATCCGCTCCTTGTCCAACAAAAAGAAGAACTGCGTCCCATGTTTTGCAGGGCTGTATATTTTCTTCTCGAGAATGGCTAGCTTTCTCAGACTTTCCAGCGTGTGTCATGGCATTAAGTCATCTGGGGAAATCTTGGGAACTTTGAAAGTAACGTAGCGCAGATTCTGAGAGGAGGATACTAAATAATGATTCATGCAGACATTGCCTCGTGAGTTTTCACCAAGATTCTACACGACAAATCATATTTATAATTTTGAATGGCAAAATAATAAATACGTATCCTATCAATCCGCATCGGATAATAGGGTGGTTTCCTATTATTTTTTTATTGCTTTAATCAAAACATTATTACTCCTGGAGTACGTATTTCACGCTTTTAGATTTTTAAATGACAACATCTATTTTTCGCGATTAAATGAAAAGTGAAAAATTTCAAGCGCGCGAAAACGCGACGCTTAAGTATGAATGCCGGGAAATATCTCCGTACGTCGTATTTCTGGTTCCCCCTCCCACCCGGTGAGGTGACCTTGAGGCGAGGCTTAGCGCTGATTCGCCGCAGGATGCTAGCGGATAGCTGAGTACCTTGCTGGATGGTAGCGCTTGGCTTAAAAAAGGTTTATTAATACCTTAACAAACGAAGAAAACTTTCCGAACTTAGCCAGTTTTAATAGGTGATTATTAAGACATGTTTCCCTGAGCTCTGTGCCTCATGCATGCATTGGTAACCTCAGACGATGTATAACTCCTATCCTCTCGTGTAGAAACTAGGTCCCTGTGACGTCATGCGGAGTGGAATCGCATGGGCGCCAATCTGGCCTTTTTCAAATGAGGATAAAATTGACCCTTGCCATTCGTCTAAACCGGTATTTCAAAAACCAAATAATTTGTGTATTATGAATACACTAATGGTGGGTAACGAATCGCAATCAATGCCTTTCGTTTTCTTTGATGAAGGAAACTACCCTATTGTGATCCATCAAAAATTATCCATAAATATCATTCTAGAAGACAAAATATCATAACGCTGATTTCAATAAATTACAAAAAAATGACAGTTTAAAGTACGAGTATTTACTGAATGTTTCTACGACCGTTATATCTTGATGACTATATCTAATTTCAAGTTCATAAAATTGAGTTCCTTTGTCTATCTTATTGTTAGTTGAAAATATCAACACCAAAGCATGGCTTTAACGCTAAACATTTACTTTGTTGACATAAACATGAAAGCATACGAGTTTTCATCACTTCTTTGATCATTGATTTTAATTACCTATCAGCCAACTATAGTTACTTCAAGAGCCTAGTAAATAAATCTGATTCGAGCAAATAGGATACCTAAAAGATGGACGATAATGACGTTTCGCAATCAAAAAAATAAATTAGACCACCATGCTTTAGGACGACAAAAACAACGTATGGAAGTATCTTGCCTTCAAATAAATATCGATACGTAAGGTGACAAATTGAAGTTTAATGCACGTGGTGGTTGAATAGGTAACCGAACTCAGTATCCAGTGAAAATACACAACAAAGAAGTCTATTGCGGCGAATTAATAATTCACTTCAAGGCTTCAATATATTATTAACATCGAAACGAAGTAATCAAATGTTATCCACTGCTCAAATCTAAGATACACGCTCTTCACGGTGTTATTGAAAATATTCCCTTCTAAATTGCCTAATCAATGTCAATGGTATGCCTTAATGTTAATAAGGGAGCAAATGACCTTCTACAAAAATTTAAAACTGAGGTTTCAACATTCGGTGCACATAAATTTCGTTTCATCCATATTATTCGATTATTATCTTCAACTCTACCATTCAGCTGACGGCATAAAATGAAATTTTGCCACAGTTGTGAAAAAGGTTAAATAATCAGACGCGGAAGAAAGAAGGCAGGTGTGGAATAAACGCAGTTCGAAAAATATGTGTTCGCACAAACGTAGAATCCTTCAACTTCCTGAAAAAATTAACACACACACACTGTCGTAACACATTTTTTGAAACAGATTGGGACAATGCGCGTTTCAATCATAGACAGCCAAATTGCTACAATGCAAAGCCTTATCATAGAATTTGGAAATTATCATTAAAACATTTCTTATATCACTACTACCGATTTTGAAGCAATGTCGCACTGTATAATCTTATTACCCAATCAACGATACCGCAAGAATGAATATTACTGAATAAATTCATATCCAAATGCTGCTACGCGTCCCTTTCTTTGTCATAACCTACGAAAACCGCCTCAATAATTGGCTAAATAAAAACTCAATGAGAGTAACACGTCGGATTCCTGGAGAAGCATGGCTAGAATGGGTAGATTTATCAATGGCAAAACCAATTCTTGCAAAGTCAATTGCGCTTCCAAATGAAGACTAAAAACAGACGTGCTCTCGCAGTAATGGTCTGGCCGGAGAGGTACTCCCCATAAATTGAAATGATGATTTCTTTTCCTATAACGCTCTTTTCCGGGTCTCGAAACGGTATTATTTCTCCTCTCCTCCCACCAATGCTTCGCAGGAGGAAGAGTTTTTTTTCCTGCTCTAGAGTCTAGAGGGAGCTTCGCTGCTCCCAGCTCCACCGTACAGGGCAGAGAGTGGTACACAGGAGCCCCGGCGTTTCTTTACGACGCCTCCGGTCCCCCGGACTTCTATTTCCCGGCGTGCGGAATCGTCTCAGCAGAGGGCACAGCACGGGCCATTCCGAAGTCCAAATTGGACCTTTTCCCCGCGACAAAATGCATAGGGAAGTCATGTGGCCTGGCGCTGCCCTTTTTTTCCCCTCCGCACAGCCACCCTGGCTGCGTTTTATATCCCGCTGCACTCAACGGCGGACGGGCAGGAAGGCCTGGGGTCGTTTTTCCGAAAGATCGGCCTCTCTTTCCTCCGGCCGTGCTCGTCTTTCTGGAAGAGGTCTCCGCTGCAAGGAAATCCCCCGAAGAGGATGAGAAGGGGGCAACACTCTTGTCTAGGGTCTAAGGGAGTCATAATTACCCGCGGAGTAACGGTTACCCTTCGCGACACTCCGCCTCGTTACCGCGAACTGGTTCAAACTAATCCCGACAGAGGGAGTGGGAATAGGCGAGCAACGCGGGGATCTGGGACGCGCTGAATACAAGAGGTTAGGCCTTCGTTGCGAGCAAAAGTTTTACTTCTTTAATTTAGGCATGTTTTCATATTGTGCTATTACTTTTAGTTGTAATATTAGCGGGAATCTAATAAATTCATAGAAATTGTACATTTTATGCTATCATCTTATGTTTTGACTGAGAATTTGCCTCGATCACGTCAGAAAGGACGATAATATAATTAAATTAGCAAAAAAAATGAAGAACTTAGGCATGCAGTAAAGTTTACAATCGGCCTGGGGAAACTCGGCTTCGTCACGGCGAATTGGTTCGGACTAATCCCGACAGAGGGTGTGGGAATAGGATCTAGTAGCACGGGGATCTGGGACACGCTGGATGTGCAGGAGTTGAGGCCTTCGTCTCGAGCAAAATACTTTTTTAATTTACTTCTTTAATTTAGACATGTTTTCATGTCGTGCCATCATGTTTTAGCATGCATATTTGCGGGATTATAACAAAGTTATGGAAATTGTTGATTTTAGGGTTTGGCTGATCATGTGCAGCGAACTAGTCAATTATGGTAAATATGTAATGAAAATTAAAGAAAATAAAGACCTTCAAACCGCGCTAAAAATCAGCCAGGAGGAACTCGTCTTCGTCAATGTTAATTGGGTCAAGCAAATCCTGTCAGAGGGATTGGGAATAGCCAGCACCGTAATCTGGGACAGGCTGAAATCGAGAGATTAGGCCTTCGTCACAAGCAAAAGTTTCGCTTCTTTAATATGGACATATTTTCATGTTGTGCTATTTCTTTTCGGTGGCACATATGCGGGATTAAAATTAACTCATGGAAATTGTTGATTTTACGCTCTTTAAATCTGAAGGTTGGAGTAAACATATGCTACCATCGAGTCGAAAAAGGTAAGTATATTATTAAAATAGGCACAAATAAAGAGGGATAAAGAAGTACAGTTACAGACTGTCTGGAGAAACTCGGCTTCGTCACAGCGAACTGGTTCAAACTAATGCGGACACAGGGAGTGACACGCTGAATACAAAAGTTGGGACGGGTAGAACCTTTGTTATGGGCAAAAGTTTCCCTTCCTTAAGTCAAAGATGTTTCCATGCTATACTTTCTTTCTATGACTGTATATTTTCGGTAATATACTCATGAATTTAGGAAAGTTGTTAATTCAACACTAAGCGTAAAAGTATTTAATGTACAAATTTAACAAAAAAAAATTGTACTAATAATAAGAATTGGTATCGATAAGCAATATGGTGCCTAGCAACCGCGAACTGGTTCAAAATAATCGCGAAAGAGGGGGTGCGAATCGAGGGTGGGGGGGATAAGGGACGCGTTGTATACAAATGAAACAATAAGCAAGTAAAGGAAATTCGTCTTGAATTGTTGCTTTCTATTTGGGTGCATTAGAGGTGGGAACTCCGGTTCATTTGGTGGATTCGGTTCCTGGGATTTGATTAATGGCAATGAATCGGGTCTTTAAATCGTTCATAATGAACCGTGGGAACCTCGAATCCATGTGATTATCGAATCTGTGTGGTTATCGAATCCATGTGACTATCGAATCCATCTGAATCTCGAATCTGTGTGAATCTTGAATCCATGGAGAATACACTATACGCATGTGTAATGTATTAATCATGCTTGAATACATGAGAATCTGTCAACCTTCTGCATTTCAAATATTATGACGAATAGCAATTCACATTGATTATATTTGTCTGAAAGTTATGCTATAGAAAATTAATAGTCCACGATAAATTAATTGTGAAATGCATTAATCTCTTAATGTAAATAACTCTTAAAATAAGGTCAATCCGTGAGATTACAGACATTTTTATATGTTCCATTGCATGCAACTATTTCTCCAAGACGTTCTTAATTATCAAAAAATTTAATTATGGAAGTGAGGAATTCATTTTAGTTCCATATAAAAAAATTCTCGTGACTCAAGAATTTTCATTTCACTGTTATAGTTAGAAGAATACTTATAGCACTGATTTCTCCGTGAAGAAGCTCTCATGACATTCTACGAAATCAGTGTATATTTAGTTCCGTCACATTGTAATACATACCGCATCCTACGAGTCAAATCAATAGAAATTATGGCGAAGAGTTCAATTTATTGCCAAACTGTAAGGCCTTTCGTCAGGATATAACGATGATTCACCGCCTTTAATTGGTAGCATCAACGCAGTCAAGCCGAATTCAAATCGTTCATTTTGAACGATTTGGATTCGGTGGATTTGAATATTCCATCGTTCATTTTGAACGATTGGAATGGAAAACGTAGATTCAATTCATTCGGTTCATGCCCATGAATCGTTCATTTTGATCGATTCATTCATCAACGACACAGCTCTAGGGTGCATTTTCGTTCGTTTTCAAAGATGTCCTCAGCGTATAAATGAGTTGAGAGCGACGCATTTACCCTCAATATTTACCATTTCATATTATCCCTTAACGACAGGCACGGTTTTTTGAGACGTCAGTACTTGGCGTGGGGACATACCATATCCCCAAATTATTTTTTTTAATTTCCTAATAACTACTGATGTTTTGTCGAAACCACAATGTATTTTTGAAAGTTTAAATCGTTTTCAATAGTTGTAGTTAATAAGATTTTGATATTTTTAATATTTAATATTTTTTTCCATATTTTTATTTAAAAAAACCTTGCATTTTTTTGTGAAAACGTAATATCATATTTAATTTTCCCTTCATGAAGGTCTTGGAAACTCATAATTCAATTACTATAACAAAATGAAAAATAAAGTAATATAAACCACTTTACTTCGCAATGTTAATTACTTCAATGCAAAAAAACGATGTATCTATAACGCAAATAGTGGCGCTGGGACAGACCGAGTCCCCAGATCACTTTGCACAATGTTTACACTCTACAAGGGTGAGATAGAGTGACAAAAAACATTTTGGTGGGAGAGGGGGGAGAAGACTTGAAGCTACTAAGTAGCTAAGCGATAATTAATAGTAGCGGGCGTAACTTGGTGGAAATCCATAATCGCAGGAATAGAAGGATCAACAACTTTGCTATTTCCACATAGGAATTTATTGAGACCGACCATGGTTTCGTTACAGAGTAACATTATCAAGGTGAAAAATGCAAGTGAATTGACAGTATATATAGCAGAAGATTGGGTAGAAAATTTCCCCCTCCTCCACTTTCCCACGTACTCATCCACCCCTTCACCCACCCCACCCACAGTGACGCCAAACTCAGCTCCAACCCCAACCCCTAACTACCCCTAACCAACGGCTCCCGGAAATTTTCCCTACCCAACCTTCTGCTATAAATACTGTCAGTTTACCTGTATTTTTCACCTTGATAATGTTACTCTGTAACGAAACCATGGTCGGTCTCAATGAATTCCTACGTGGAAATAGCAAAGTTGTTGATTCTCCTATTCCTGTAACTAAGCGATGCTGCCAAATCACCATGGAAGTAAACAACAAATTTACCAGCCTGAGGATCTACTATCACCTCGCGCTAGTAATTAAGGGTTAATAATGAGAAGCCCAAGGTCAACCGTTCTTTTCAAGCATCACGAGGTGGGAATGTGAGACCTAGGGTTGAAGTAGTTAGCCAAAAAATTGAGCAGGTAGGCCAATTCAGTTGTTTGGGCAGCACATTACAAAAAATGGATGCAGAAGTGAGAACATCAGGAAAATAAAGGAGCTTGTGAGAGGATCGTTACGCGAGAGTTTAAAGAAAAGGATAGCGAAGAGTCTGACATGGAATGTAGCGCTTTACGATGCGGAAACAGGAATGCTTAGGGTGGAGGGCGAGAGAAGACTGGAGGCATTCGAGGTGTGATTGTAGCGAAGAATGGAAAAGGTGAAGTGGACGGAGAGGGGGAGGAGCGATGAAGTGCTGGACATGGTGGGTGAGGAGAGGCAGCTTTTATATGAGATACGGAGGAGACAGGAGGTATGGATGGAGCGAGTACTGAGCGGGGAGGGGATGTTGTAAACGGTGATAGAAGGTAGAATGTTAGGTAAACGAGGGAGATGAAGGTAAGGAATACAATTATTGGATAGAATAAAATTGAGTAGGCCTTACTGCAAATGTAAGAGGGCGTCCATGTAGGGAGAGTAAGACCGTGAGGAACAGTATTTCTAAGTTATGAATTTATTACAAATGTATATATTTATTTTGAAATTTATATGTTTCAATCAATAGCCCAAATAACACCTTATTTAAGCGTAAAATTCGGATCACTTTTCCAGTCAGTGACGCGAATGGCGACTTCTGTGAGCCCATTTAAATGCGCGGATAACGAAATCGCATTAAGAGGCCTGCCGAAGTAATATTTACAGCAAATAGGAAGCAAAATTTTACAACTTCAGTGCCAAAAGGTTTTCACGTTGTGCCTTCTTTTGTAGCGCACATGTGTTCGTTATTTTGATGATTGGGCTCGAACGTCATTTTTCACTCCCATTTAGATTAAGTTAGAAATGGAAAGAGAGCAACATAATTTCCATTTTTTATTGCTTACTAGCCTACCCTTAGTAATACTTTTGTGATCGATTTCTTCCTTCAACAAATGACTGTCCAAGAACAAGAAAATGAATCATAGCTAAATTCGTCACCGTCTCATGATAAGTAGGCAATGACTGTTGCATTCCTTTTATGTTGCAAATAAACGGCGGAGTGGGGAATATTATTTTTTGTCGTACCTAAAATAGGGTGGTTTCCTTCATCAAAGAAAACGAACGGCATTGAATGCGAATCGTTACCCTCCATTACTGTATTTATAATATACAAAGATTTTAGCAATCCGACTTTAGACGAATGTTAATGGTCAATTTTAACATCATTTAAAAAAAAGCCATATTGGCGGCCATTCGATGCCACTCCACGTGACTTCACAGGGACCTATATTCTATACAATCAGATAGGAGTTTTACATCATCTGAGATTACCAATGCATGCATGAGGCACAGAGCTCAGGGAAACATCTCTTAATAATCACCTATTATAATTGCCTATGGTCGGAGTTTGATAACCCCATTCCTTCGATAACCCCATTAATAATCCTTGTTTAAGCCAAGCGCTACCTGTTACCAGGGTACTCTACGCTACCGCCATGTTCGGCAGCAAGCAGCCTGCATCGTAGCGGCATTCATAGCCTCGCACCCCGGTGGCCTCACAATGCAGCAGGAAGACTTCACACGGGCTTTTCACAGCATTCATACTTAGCCGTTGCGTTTTCGCGCGCTTGAAAATTTTCCTTTTCATTTAATCGCGAAGAATAGATATCGTCATTTAAAATTCTAAAAGCGTATAATTAGTACCCCTGGAGTAATAATCTATTTATTTAGGCAATAAAAAAATAGAAAACCACCCTATTAACTGTCATCTACCAAATTCTGTTGCTAATTTTTAATTTTGGATCAAAGTTAACGATCCGTTTAATGAAAGCCGTTTAAGCTCGCCGACTCACCTTATCAAAAACACATTGTCTATCAAGTCAAGGAAGGTAGAAAATGTGAAAAACAAGAATAAGAGTTCACTGTTATCATTTCAAGAAACATTTAACTTAAGTTTCGTGACAATAGGTTTCCTTGCCAAAACAAACTCCTTCAAATTAATCCCGACGGAGGGCGCTGGAAAAGGCGATCAAAAGAATCCGGGATACGCGGCGGATACAAGAGATGAGGACTTCGTCAGATTATAAAGTTTTGCTTTCTCGGTACACTAAGACTTTCATACTGTGCCGTCATTTTTAGATAGGTAGTATATTTTCAGGATTCTGATTAATCTAGGAAAGTTGTAGATTTAAAGCCAAGGCTTTGGCCACACAAATTTTAGTATCAAGTCAAAGATGGTGAAGATACAGTCAAGTAAGATAAAGTATTTCCGAATTACCATAGCCTCGCAAAAATCTGGTTCGTTACTACTAACCGGTTCAAACTAATCTTGGCAGAGCGTTGGAATAGATGAACACTTGGATCTGATAAGGGAATAGAAAGAATGAGGCTTACGTCTGTGGCAAAAGTTCTGCGTCTACGGGATGCAAAGGTTTTCTAGTAGAGCCGTTTCTGACGCGTAGATATCCTGGGAAGATTTTGATTTGAGTTTCCGCCAGCCCTAGCATAATAATTATAAAATTAACAAGTAAAATAATGTTTATGGTAAAGGAAAATGTAACAAATCATCGTGAAAGTAAGAAAAAATGAAAAGAATCCAGATGCAATGAAATGTTGTGAATGTAGATCGAGAGATAAAGGTGATAAAAATAGACAAAAAAATTTTAATCTTGTGTAAATTACAAAAAGTTTACAAAAAACAGCGCATTCAGTTTTGGAACTCTGATGACCGTAGGAAAGTAGATAGTTCCAGGTCCGCCGTAGCAATCAAAGCAATGTAAATATTGTAAAAATATCTAACTAAAATGGAATATTAGATACGCATAATGCACGCACAAGCTGAAGTAAGTTAAAACCGTAATGCCCCTAAAAGTAAAAAAAGATCACTCATGCCAAAAATGGAAAGGACTTTGTTACGTTAACTTATCGGTCAAAAATCAAGATGGAAAGAAAGGAATAATTTTATGGTCTTTCCTTGAAATTGAAGATTCAACAATAATTTCCTAGTTGGAATGAAGTGTATTTCTAGTGGTGTAAAAATTCAAGGTCATTCAATGCTATTAAATTTAAACATTATTTTATTTATTCTATTTTTTAGTCATTATTCATTTGAAATAAGTAGCATTTACATCAATGGCAGTAACTGATGTACCTTTTTTTTTTGAGAATTTAGATGGGAATAGACTTTTATTTCCCCTCATTTAAAGATTAAAGTTGATTTTTCCCGCTTAGAAATGATGAATGGGAAAATATGCAGAGCATTGCACAAAAACGCGAGTTCCACAATTATCTCTCGACCACGACTTTGACACTTTTGTGCCAATATCGAGGCAACATGACATCGTCGAAAAAAGTGCCACTATGGAACGTGAAAAGTGTTTTTTCTTATCCTCTACGCTCCTTTGGATACCCATTAGATCTCCAGTTAATGGCATCGTATTGATATTTCTAATTTTCGGTAAAAAAATCTGGAAATAAAACTTATACCTTATTAATGAAAGAAAATAGATATTTTACTGCCGTGCATTTTAAATTCCATGGAAATCTTTGACTTCACTTTGCGCAGCCGGTCGTTAACAAATAGTTAAATTTATTTATCTGCACTTCCTTTTCCTACTGCGGTTGTTATGACAATAATGGCATGTAAATTTTGAAACTATGGTTGAAAATGATGTGTTAGCGCGAAATTAAGCATGTCAATATATTTCTTCCATTTCGCGGTTTCGCTAAGTATTGCCGGAGACGCGAACGTTGAGCTGTGAAGAAAAAAAGAGCGCCCGTAAAACAAAACTTTGTGTCAAACTACTATCTCATCCGTCAATTTCCCAGTTGGTTCGAGAGGAAGAAGACAGCGTTTGGGGCGCATAATGATCACGCATGCACTCTCCGGCAATTTCGTTTCCCGACATTTTGGGATGGCAAATGGGTTAGTGAACCAAAAAGGGGAGCGTATGATTTGAAGAGGGAGATGGGCTGCGAGGGAATGGGAAAAAAACGAAATTTGTCGTCGCGGAGTGGTAACTCAATTACGACCACATCAATGGGAGCCAGGCATCATTAATTCCTTTTCGGAGAGGAATGGCCGCTTGATTATTCGGGATCGCTTTTGGATGGGCAATGTTGACGGCGGAGCATGCAGCGGATCAAAGAAGGAGGACGTAATTCGGTGCGGATATGACTCACCCTTCAGAAACACCAATTTCAACCATTCCCCCACAGGCCCCTACCCCAAAGAACTATTGCAAGCCTGTTCTAGAATAAAATATTATTTATTTCCCGTTTGATTAAGAGCTTAACTCACAAATTTTCTAGTTTAAATTAACTATTTTCATTGAAATAAGTATCTGATACATTATTTTATGCTATTTAACATTTCATATGGCCAAATAGAAATGGATCCTATACTGAGTTTTATGCCTGAAATACGTTTTTAAACACCGAAAGAAATTTGTTGAGGACACCGTCAATTTTTTCTAACAAAGGGTCTACCTACCTAATCAGTTTACCAGCCTCAAAATTTGAATTTATAGGCTAAATATTAGAATGAAAAAAAATATGGGTGAAAATCTTACAACGCTATTTTTGAGAAAAAATTATTTTATATTATAAATAAAAAGAACAATTTTTGAGAAACAATTTCCTTAGTTATTTGATTTCATAATTCACTGATTTAGTACTCAAATTAGACTTTGGCCCATGTAATTCCTCTCAACATTACCATACACTGTGATGCTACAGCCCACTGAGATTTACCTCTATCACAATGATCAAATATGTAATTCATTAATAAAAATGCATGATATGCATCAGATTGAAGAATCTATACGCAAGAGCCTACAGCAGAACTGATTATATGAACCAATTTCAATTCTGTTGAGCTTAGATTATTGCCACTTGTACCCTACAAATTTGCGATAGTGGATCCACCGTCAGATTTATATGGTTACGGTGGATTAGCATGTATAAGCCTGGGTAAATTTGTAATAGAGTATAAAATACAATTTCAGATAAATAGAAGACCGCATTTCAGTTACTATCCATATATGAGATGAAAATCTCGCAAAATATGTTTGCCGACCCGAACCTTGACAAGGCAGCGTAGCAATATCACATTCGTCATGAAATAACAGAAAAATTAGCAAGTTTTAAAAAAATGATCAAGAATGATTTCAATACTGCTTACTGCTCAAACAACCATTAATACGGGAAAAATGGCACTCATTTAAGTATTTAAGTCAAATTGTATCAGTCCAATATGAAACAATCTGGATTAATAATGAAATAAATTTTATAACGGCCGCATTGGTTCTCTCATTCCTAAAATAAATGCTTTTTCTCTATGAAGTGTATTTTTTCATAAGCTCGATATACTCCATAAGAAGTTAAAATAACTTTAAAAGATCATTTTTTCAAGTTACAGCTATTCAAATATTTTTCTACGTTTTACAGAGTATTTTCTTCCTATTCCATCGCAATAATCAATTCATACTTGATAAAGAATGAATTATGGTTTTATAAACTTGAATTGAATGTGAATGGCGAAGAAGACCTAAAGACTCGAAGTATCGGGTCATATCAGGAGAAAAAAATATTATTTACGGCACCAACAACGTACACAATGCTAGTAAGAGAGCCAATCAGTAACTGATTAGTGGATGAAACCGTTAAAAACTTGCTTTCAGCATGTAGGAACCGACGTATTGGAAGACTGCGACTAGGTTGAACCTCATAACCAGCGTGTAGCCCGCTTTAACCCGCCGCCCTACCACCGTGACACCTTCGGCCTTCCTTGGTTTGACTTAAAATCGTCCCAGTCCGTGATAGCCATTAAAGTTTCATTTTTCTCTTCCAATCCTATCGCATGGTCATCTCATTCCAATCAGGGCGTCTAGCAATCTTCGTCCATCCCTGAATCCCAAACGCCCCTATGAGGCAGTCGCTTTAATCTCAGCTGCCAACCCTCCATTGGGGATATAAAATGAAATGCATCCATCCCCAGTCTAACTGACCCCCTCTTCATTTTATTTGTATCCTGATTGGTTAGCATTTCCCCCACCAGCCGGAGGACTCGCATCGGGTTAGCGATGGGTCGGATCGAATGATTCCTTGAAAACCTTTAATCTCCATCTTTCGGCGTAGGAACCGCCGAAATCAATCATTCCGTCGAATTCTCGGAATTGGATAGAGCTCCCAAATGGGTGCACGATCTAATGTAAGATGTACTGTACAACACTAACGCATGAGTTTTAATATTGCCTTTTCATTTCTATGGAAGCGAGTAAAAAAGGCACTTTGATTCGGAGACTTCGATATGATTGCTTCAGCAATTGAGAATAGGTATCTTTCAGAAGGACATGGAGAATATCACATTAGAACCCACTATATTTCCAGGTGTGACAAAAACGATTAATTAGGAGAGATATTTTGCCAAACGTATGGGTATTGTAATTCGTTTTTCCCCTGAATAATAAAGGTATTTCATAAATGCTACGGGGAGCTTCGTTGGAATATTTCCTTTGAATTAGCTATCGGCTGTCCTAACACCCCCGCCACACGCCTATTGAGTTATAGTATGGAGACATAGGTGAAAAATAAATTACGCCGGAAATTGGAGATACTCTAAATAGGGTCTACAAACTATGATTCTAACACAAAGTAATAAGCTATCAAAAATGGTTTCCACCGGACGATGATATCTTTTGCCGTATAACGCCGTAGTTTCGGAAGCCTACATGTTTTTACCTTTAGGGAGTTCTCACGGCTTTCGTCAGAATTCAAACATCCTGCCATCACAGTGAAAATATGCCTTAAAGAGGAAATACAATTTCCCTTTTGCAACTTACTCGTTATCATTGAAAAAAAAACGTTACTCGGTGGGAAGCCTGAGAAGTCTAACCCTCACCGAGAAAATCTTCAAGCTTTAAATGGTATATTTTTAAATAGGAATAAATTATAATTTGAAAAGAATCTACCTAGCATAATATAAGTGGTGATTAAGAAATTCGAGCGCAAATTATCTCTGTTAATCTTTAATTGGAAATCTCACTAAATTTAAATATTCACTTTGAGGTATGAGGAGTCAATTCGTTGAAGTAATTTTTTAGAATTCTGTCTCTTTGCTAATATGTATAACTGGCTTATAGAATAAGCTCTAAGGCAAACAACAAATCATTCCATAAAATTATATGTTTCATATTGCTATGAGATTTGGAAACAAATTCTTCTTTTCTCAACGAAATGATTTGAATTATTTATGGAGATACCACTTAAAAAACAACAAGAACTTACTGATACACGATGGACTAATACTTTCAGTTGTAACTGATACAAGCTATCAAATATGTGTCGTACGCAAGCCACACCCATTTACGAAAAAATAATTAATCCATTTTTATTTAGAATTGCTTAAGTATATTTTAGGTTTTATGAACGTAACATCTGTACCTGGTAAGTAAAGAGTACTAGCCCAATTGAACATGGGAGAACGATAACCATTATGATTGATTATATGACGTTAATTTGAAACATATTTACATTAATCACATGATTTTTTTCATTTGGGATGCCAACAAAAAATACGATGAAGCGCGCAATCACATAAACATTAGCAATCATTTAAGTACTGTAAGCGATCATTAACCCCGAATACCATAGCAAAAAGGAATGTTCCTTAAAATTTTAGGGTGACCTTAGTAACCACAGTTTTGAGATTGAGAACCGGATAACGGCAGAAAAGGGAATATAGCGATGACATGAAGAAAATACGCCGACAACGTGCTACACTGGAATAAAGAATTACTTTGGATCCATGATTTCAATGCTATCAACTTACGGATATGAAGTTCGATATGGTTCCCTTTTACCAATTCCACGGTGATAAAGCGCAGAAAAAGGCGGAAATTTTGCTCCCGAAAGAAGGTTTAAACTTGAAAGATGACCTTTAGATCCAAATTTTCCTGGGTATCAAATTTCCCTCTACTCATCAATTCCTCCGAAATACGGCAACACTCCATTATCTACTGCTCTATAGAAATCCAAGTTCTCTTTTCCCATTAAGGAGATACCCTTATAAGTTTGAAGGTCAAGTAACTACAATACTTCCGCCAAATTTACAAAAATTATTGACACAAGGTTTATGTAATAAGGAGCAAAATTTCCTTCCCTAACAGAATAACTCAAATTGAATATTCCAATTAGTACCAAATTCTCATACAAATTCATAGCATAGTTACTTGTCTATGGGTCCTGGGTTGAGCTGAGCAAAAGGGGACCAGGAAAATAAAGGGAGCCATGGCGGGAATTAGTGGTTGGAGGTCGAGTGGCACAATAGTTTAAGCGTCGTAATACCACAGGGGGTTCCGAGATCGATTCCCGGCTGCAAGCAAAAGGCAATAAAATGAGTGGGGTCCGCCTTTTCTTAGAGTCCCGAGCTCTATTCAACGCAGCGGAAAGGGGAGTAAACAAATTAATGCTGCTTGCCATTCTCAAGCTCTACAAAAATCACGTGAAGCTGAGTGTCACCTGAGTACTATCCAACGATTTGATCTTTGGATTTGACTTTTTTATGGTAAAATCTTCCAAAATCATTGGAACAATAAATTGTGGTTCGCTCATATTGGGCCCTCGTCGCTTTCATAGCGGCGAGGGTATTACCCTATCCCGCCCTTCCATTCTATTCCTACCATGGAAGCGTCGACGGGCTCCTATCACTATACCACTACTGAAATATTAAATATGCACCTAAGTATTTCTCTCAACGCATTTTGGACAGTAATACATCGCAGAAAACAAAGTATATCTCCGTTCCGACAAAGGTGTTTGGCACGATCACTTCACAATACAGAAAATGTCATCAACCTCACGAAAATGCAATTAGAAATTGAGCGAAGTAGTGCACACAAACCTCAAAAATCTATTTCAGAAAATACCGCAATGCATTATATCACGCACAGAAATAATCATAAACTTACATTTACAAATGGCGCCCAAACGCATGAGGTAAATTGAAACAATTATCGTAATTAATAAACAAAAATAGTTCCATGCAGTGCAAGGCTTAAAATTCGCAAAATACAAACCGACAGGAACTCTGGGTGCCAGAAGGTCCTTAGAGCTCACGAAAAAATCATTTTCCACAAAATAAATCAATGAAAGGAAGATAAATATGCAATATAATACGCTATATTCTACGCTCTTACCTTCGAGAAAAACAAATATTTACAAACAAACAAAATAATTGTAGCGCTTAACCAAGGACAATAATAGCAGTAAGTGAAGCTCATTTCTCTTCGGAGCAGAAATGGCGCCGCTCGATTTGTCAAGAAACTTTTGGAAACCACTGTACATGCTCATTTAGTTCCGATCATATGAGAGCGGATGAATACTTATAAATCTTTCTGGAGACGGGTTTTGCACTTTAGGTTCGTGTACGCTCGCGATCTTCATTCTCTCGCAGAGGAAGAAAGGGTCGAAGCGTCCAAAACAAGAAGTGGAAGAGAGAGTGATGGCAGGGGTGGCTGGGGAGGAATCGGTGCCGGGGGAAGTGACGCGTCAAAGTGCTTATCGCCTCCGTCGACGTGGAGGCGCTCTCTCCAACACTTTGTGTCTCGAGAGCACTAAAAACGGCGACAAAGGACCCAACCCCCGAAAACATCAGTGTCTCAAAGGCTCTGCGGCGAGAAAGATCAACGTTTTGGCTTCCCCCTTTCTCGATCATTCATAGAGTGGGACCCAATATGATTCCGCTATATCCGATTCAAAAAGGCAAAAAAAGTTGAGGGGATGGCGTAAGAATCCTGGGAAGGACCTTTAATGCAATATACCTGCTCATTTAGTTCCGATAAATTAAAAGAATTGAATAAGTACTTTGGAATTTTGTCCATGCTACCATCTGCAAAACAATCTATTCCCTAAATGTGGGATAGATTCATGATTTCAGCAATAATTATCAAAGTAAAACTATTGTTATCATATAATGCTTATTAAGCTTAGTTCTTTTAAAGCTTCAAATACAGTAGAAAATAATTTGTGCAAACAATCTTTCGCAAGTGACTTCATGAATTGTTCAATATGCGTTGGCTCTTGTAATTTGCTGCGAATTTACAGTAACTCCTGCAGTTTTTCCGATTGCAAAAAAACATTCTAAAACTATTTATTTTTTACGAACATAAAATGCAAAAACAAATTCCAGTGCACATCGTCTCTAGGATTACAGAAAAATGTAGAAATAAAAAAACCAAATTACATCCACGTAAGCTCATATTATTGCGTATTATCCCATGATTTTCTAAACTCATTTTTTGAGCGGAGGAAGAACTATTTATACCAAAATTAGCATTAATTTTAGGTAAAAAAAAGAATATTTGGCAATGAATCGAATGAAGTCAATTGAAAACACAAACGATCTGCAAAGGCCCTATAAAACAAGGCAAAGCAATCAGACGTTAATTCTACTCTCGATTGATTAAAATTTTCGGCTCAATTTCGGTCAACCCTGGTTTGAAAGGCGGTCAGATCAAATTATATTTATGGAACTTTCACTAGCATAATCATTCATGGGAAAGCTAAGAATGCATTTCAAAAACGAAGGGAAATTTCTCCACAAATTTTCGATGGAAAGCAAAAGGAGACACATTGATTAAAATTTTAAGAATCATACATCGACGAAATCTTAACGTTACGTGTTCCCGCGGATGACTTTCACGACTCTTCAAGGGCTAAGAAAACAGGGTCAGCGTGCAGGAGATAGATTAAAAATGATTATTAAATTAACATATTGTTTCAGTAGAGTCAATAACATCTCTCACTAATGGTTGGTAGGATTAATTTCAAAATCACGTAATCTCCATTATGCTCTCCCATTTGCTATAATATTTATATTTACCTATCTATTCCCTCATGCATCCTAAATAACTTCTCTAATGTTACTAATTTGAGGCCGTTCTTTTCCTTTTCTCTGTCAAATTGCCTTTGGATGAATGTCGTCATCAAGCCGTCATGCCAAAATTTGAGGTCAATTATCGAAATTAAAAAGGAGAATTCGTTTATTTCCACTGATTTATTTCGACCGTACGACATGTTTCGAACCATAGAGGTCATTATGTACCTCCTCTATATATTGACCTCTATGGTTCGAAACATGTCCTACGGACGAAATAAATCAGTGGAAATCAACGAATTCTCCTTTTCATTTTAGAGCATTAACTTCCACATAGTTGAGCCTAATACAATGGAACTGAGGTCAATTAAGTTGCCTCGTCTCCTTCGTAGGATATTTAGAAGATTTATCATTGCAATCACTCTTCTAAGCAGTGCCCCTGTAATGCTTCCTCTATTTTTTGTAACCGCAACCGTTGAATATCTTCCCTCATATTCATTCCCATAAGTAGTTAAAAGTTATTGTTACTTAATTTCTACAATATCATAACACCTTTGCGTGTATAACGAGATTTATTAAAAATACATTAGAACGAAGTCGTTCAAAATGCACCCGGAAGTACCCTAGAAAGTTAAAGAACGAAACGTCTATGTCCCTGATCCAAAGTTATTTTTAATAAAGTATTGAAATAAAATATGGATCAAAGAATAAATTAAGCTTATTATGGCTATCATTAAAGTTGCATCACTCTTGGCAACAATGACATTTTCTAAGAACTAAAAACATGCTTATGTAGCTGTTAAAAAATTTAGTTTAGAATAGACTTCTATATATTTTAGGTTCAATTAGTTAATATATAATATATTCCTTATACTGTAGGGTTCCATTAACACTTTGAGTGGCGGCCGCTAGTTTCAAAGCCCTACTGAAAAATCATCCAGCCATTTTTACTAAATTCGCATTTTTTTTAAACATCATCATCAAAAATATATTTATATCGATGTGTGTTTCAATAAAAATAGACTTTGCTCTTCTTTATGAATGAGTTGAATAACATTTATTGCTTAATTTTAAACATATATTTTAATAATGAAAACATACTGATTTTGAAAAATAAAAAAGTTGCAACAAATGATGTACCTACCGCCATAAAATGCATAATATTTTCTATTACGCTCAATTTGAACTATTTAAGCCATGGAAATCATGCAAAAGCATTGTTCCAAGCAAATAATTCAAAATCCTGGATGATAAAAAGGGTCACTGCACCCTCAACGAACGGTTCTTTCCTCCAAAGAATATTCACGCAAAGTAGGCTGAGAAAAGGGTGGCGGTAGCTACAGAGGACTTTTCGTCCTCGAGACATTAAAAGAACTCTTTTTCCATTGAGCAGTTGATTTTTGAAATAACAGAGCCACTAAGCAGTAAACTGGAAAAGTACCATGGGCGAAATATTACAGCTTCACGCAAACAAAGTCAATAAAATAGAAAGACGTAACATTACGTCCATGGCAATCTTCAGAAAGATTAACAGGACGTAATATTACGCCCATGGCACGCAAAGTGATAATGTCACTCTAAAATCACCAAAATAATAAAAATTTCTCTATTCTCAATCATCCAATATAAAATATCAAGGAGTCTTATGATACAGCGTAGAAGTTGCAGTTTAAAGTCTCCGTGAAGCAAAAATCTCTGAAGAGGCTAATCCCCTTGACTCAGCCAATATTTAATCAAAGAAATTCAAATACAATAAAAATAGAGAAGGTTACATTCATTGTACTCAAATAGACTTCAGCGTCCATTCAAACTGGACAGCGAGTCGTCTTTTGATATCATTTTTAATTTTTCTTAGACCTTTCGATAGACAAAAAAGTCTAAACACGAGAAAACAAGAGGAAAACATATTCGTATTTGTTCCCTCGTGATGCATAATGTGTTTGCCAAACATTCTGAGAAAACACCCTTGGGAAGAGAATCGGTATTTTTCAACAACTAAAAAATTATAAATTTTCCAAAGGAAGTAAAACCAGTGTTATATCGGATTTCCAAAGATAGCAGGAGTGTGAGACATCACGAAAAAAATATGAAAAAAGTTGAACTTAGAACTTTTAGAAATCGGTCCCAATAGTCTTCTGAACACTGTTGGAATGTAAAAATAAGGCTCACGGATGACCAGGCACAGCATGAATTTCCGTAACACGAACTTTCTTTGCAGTCCTCCCGAAAAACGCGTTGGAATGGAAGAACCAATTCCACCACCACTACATGCCAAAAGAAATTTTTTTCACCACCCATGACTTCTTTAGTTACAAAGTCTGCGGTTCAATACACATTACGTTGACTCGATGTAACTAGATCATGGAATTATACGCTCTAGATAGGATGTTATGCTACCAAAATGAAATTATACGCACACCCAATGATGCTGAAAATTATTTATACGTTGCCTTGCAATTTATAAATAACCAAAAACACAATGGAGAAATAAATAAGAGTTACAGTGAAAAATGGCTCTGTCAGGGAAATTTAAATGATTTCAGAGAAAGGAAGAATATGTTCTTATATGCAGCAATATGAATCGTTTTGACAGGTTTCTAAAACTCCATTCTAAAAATTTTGCATTGAAACTATTATTTGTTTAAGAAATTAGGAGATTGGGAGTATTGAAAGTTTGAAACATTTATCAGTACAGAGCAGTAGTATTAATAAAAATATTTTTTTTTCAACCGCAGGGAACGCAAAGCAATAAAAACATGACAGCATAAGTCAAAGACAGAAACATACACACATACTTAGGCTAACAGACAAGCAGTGTGTATACTTGTGGCTTTTAGAATAATGCAAAGAATCGAATATCAAACCAAATATTCCGCACAATTAAGTGGAGAGTGGACATAAATTAATCATCAGAAGGAATGTTTATTGAATATGCTCTAAGTTAGAGGATGAGTAGAAAACTCACATTAAACAAATAGGTGCAAGATCATAACGAAAATATTTATTATATTCCCATTCCTATAACATAAACATATCCTAAAACAAAAAACGAAATCGTTCCAATCACTAATAAGTTGAATAAAGGATCTAAAATGCCTTATATTCATATCTCTGAATATGCATTTATTATAATAATTAAAAATGAAAAAATATTCGATTTTCAATGTCATAAGATTTTACATAAAACAATTAACGCTTATTTTTTAACAATTAATGACTTTTGAATGGATTACGTTTAAAAGTGAAGCTAGACCCACAACTTCTCAGCACCGATATCGTTTTTTTACCCGGCCTATGCAATGACTACTTTAGATACAAATTACTCATGTTACTGCGGGAAATAAAATGTTATGCAATTTATTAAAAACCAACTAAATCCCGTTTACATTATAAACTTATCCATTGAAACAAAGAATAAATAGTGGTTTACTTCATATATTTTTGTTGAATTGTGCAATTATGTTTCATCAAATATATGAGTAGCCCAAAAATTTGGCATGGAGGCATATAATTGAGAAATAAAATTATAAACAGTTTTTAATGTCGACACTAATTTTGTGAGGAGCTAAACATCAATAAGGAGAATCCTCAAGCAAAAATATCTCGGAAAAAGCAAATGTGCCTTACATTTATGCATCAGTGATGAGGGTGAGTAGAGTGGGGGCAGATTCAGTGTCAAATGCGGAGTGGTCCGGGGAGTATGGATTACCACTCTGAAGTAAGGGTCGTTTTTACGTGCAAATTGCAAAAGAAATGACCAATTTTTACGCATCCTGGGACCAAAAAATTAATTTTTATTCTGAACTTAAGAAGAAATTCAGAAAAAAGACAATCGAGAAGAAATAAATAGCCAACTTGAAGCTTAAAATAATCACAAAATATTAATGTTTCATTCAATAAAAAATGTGAACATAGCCATGCAATTCCATATGCACCATTATCTCCTTTAGAAGAATACAAAAACAGCTACACTTACAAATTTGTTTAATAAAATTTAGGGGGAGGGGTCATGTACGCTACGACCACTGAGTACAGCAGGATACCTTTCCGGTATTTATCCAAAGAGAATGCTTCATAGTAATATATATTCCGATGTTTTTTGTGAAATGTATCCGAAGAGAATGATTTATATTCCGTGGATTTGAGGAAAAATACATCTCCCTATGACAAAGAATCCCTCTTTGCCCATATTTTAAAGCGAATCACAAGAGCAGATTTTCGTCTACGCTCGGTCCGGAAGTATTAGGCCGCGAGAAGTCCCTCCAACTTTTGCAACGTTTTGATAAAAGAATCTCGCATGGATTGGTCCAAGCATTCATCAAGAGAGGAATCCATTAATGTGTCGAACTGGCATAATCTACGGCCTCGGACTATGCTTCCCATCTATTCTGTCGATGCGTAGCCGGACTGCTGGAGAAAACGAGAACAAGAACTAGAATCTTGGATGGTGAAGCATGGGGAACCATGGATCTTCTTCTTTTCCTATTTCAAATACCCCCTCTCCCTCCCTCTCCGAAGTCTTATGCTTCCCTCACAAATTTTCCTGGCCTTCCTAGCCAAGATTCCGCCGTAATCGATGTCTTTTCCCATGCCTGCAACGTCTCAGCCAGCCCAGCGTCCAGCATTCCGTCCTAGTACCACAGGGTTACCGGTGGAGTCCGGCGTAAAATCCTATTGAAATTCCTTTCGGGCCGGGAAGATCGCCAAAGTGTAAATTATATCCACCCCTGCCTCCCCTTGTTTGCATATTACGACCGGATGGAAGGGCTCATGCCAATGGTATTTGCTGCTCCGATACTCGATAATCGGCGGGCATGAGCATCTTCGGATGCTGAAATTGTGTTTTATGAAATTCTTGAAGGCGCAACGGGAATCTCAGAAGATCATTTCCTCAAGGCAGCTATGCAGGTGTGTGGATGATGCTTATGTTTTAAAAAGAGAATCATTTGCACCCTATATATCGGTGGATCAGAGGGCGAATTCCGTTATATTTGAAACTGGCCGCGATTTCAGTAAAAACAACGAGGACTAAAAAATCGAAAGAGGTGAAAACAAAATCTTCATGGACAACATTTGTGCAAACACTCAATAAGATATTTGACTGCCGAACTATTATCAAAAATGTAGCGTAAATGTGTGTCCCTTGTGGTCATATTTGCAGAAATAGAAATTATGAATATTGTGCTCAACTATTTCTCGATATTTGCGTAGTGACAACTTGATGCGATCAAATGGCAAATGCGTCCTGGAAAAACGTGGCCATGATAAGTCAAATATGCGAAAACTCTGCTGGGTTTTGCCATTTTTGGCCATTAAAATATAACAACTGATAAACATTCCATTGAATGCCATCATTGCCTATCTATGTACTATATAGCCCTCTTCCGACCCCTCACTAATACAAATGTTTGGGGTGAGCGAGACGAGATACGACAAAAAGTCTTATGACGACCCCCCCACAATTGTCTGAGCCCCCAGGAAAAATTATGAAAACACAAATTTTCATATTATTTGTCTGTCTATTCATTAAAAATTGAGGATGGAGATTAGTTCAAAAAATGGCCACCAAAACCCAATGGCGGCGCGGAAATCATACAATCAAACAATCATAGCGACATGTTTTTTTATGCAAATAAGAGGAGCTAAATTGGAAAAGAATATGAAGGGATTAAAACGAAAGGATGATCAAGATAAGGTAGGATATTTGCTAAGCAATTTTTGAAAAGTCAATCTTTTGATGGCTTCTTACCATGTGAAAAAAATTTGTTCATATCAAAGCATATTGGAGAAATATATTATTAAGGTAAACAAAACTTCCTAATAAGATAGCTAGGTGAAAATGATTTTATTTTCATTCTTTGTGATGGCGATAACGTTTTATTTTTCTTTACGATCTTTTTTCTGTTACTATCCTTTTTAATGTGCAATGCTATCCGTGAGCTGGTGCATCAAAGGCAGCAAATAATAGAATATGGAGGATAAGTGCAATTATAAAATCGAAAGTGTGGTTTTTACTGATTCCATAGTTAATAAGTGTACATAATATAGTTCCTCTCTTGTTGCCGATACAAGATTGCAGAAGAAAGATATCTAAACAAACCTTCCTTAAAAAATAGGTAGCTGAAAATGATTTTTGGCGTTTAATTTTTCTTTGCGTTCTATTTCTATTACAATTCAAAAGTTGTCATCTGCTACTCACCAGATGATTTAATTTCGCATTATTTTGGATATTAAAGCTGAAAGGAGATGCTTGTGTATCCTGACTCACTCAAAACATTAAAGAGGTTTTCCTGAAGTGGTATTATTCGCCATCATGCTAAATAATCTTTCAATAAAATTCGTCATACTAGGCCAAATTCATGCTAATGATCTCCACTTTTCGCATTTTCACTAGATATTGATATTTAGTTCCTACGTAATTATATTGTGTGCACCATCCTCTATTAAGCTTACGAAGGGAAACTGCAGTCACACTTTATTCAAGTTTCAAGAATTTGGTTGAATGACGTGAAAATTAATTACTACACGTGCTTTTAATATTTATCATGACAACGGATTAGCTTGGTCGATAGAGTCTGTTATTACGCGTCGGGGGCCCGTGTTCAGTACCCTATGATGGCACATGTCCTCTCCGTTTCTTTGTGTTTATTTTGAGGTAACCTACATTGAACTCTTAATTTTATGATTTTCAATCAGAACAATGTTTTTCTGGGAGGAAATTCTTTCATATGCTCACGCTACGTCGCGTTTATTATGCATTTGGTCTCAGTTTTTTTTATCGAACTGATGGGTGCCATGTTGATATTATTTATCAAACTGCATTTATAAAACTTGTTCGGTAGAATTAACAGAAATATTCAATGCTCCATATGAATCCAAATTGCGAAGAGTTCGATCAGAAACTGGTATTTCTAGCTAAGTTTTTTGCTGTGTCTATTCACTTTCTGTAATTTTCTATCGATTAAAGTGCAGTTTAGTGTAGTTCATTGTATTTATTAAATTCGTTATGTTATGATATTAAGTAGGTATAAATTGAGTGTTACAGTGTAACATGCTCTCAACGTTATTTTTGATTTGAATTTAATAATAAAGAGACTCTGTCGGACTCATAGAAATCCTCTTTATTTTTTTAGTCCCTCAGAAAAACGTTGCTCTTCTTTAAAAAATTATTTTCATATTGTAACCTACGTAACATGCTCTCGCTTTACTTGAAAGTGGAAATGCTCCTTATATCTAACCTAGCCGGTTGAAAAGTCACCATCAACAAGCGGCATACAAAAAATTTAAGACCTCCCATAGCGGCCAAAACAAGGCCGAAGGCCTCCAAAAGCGAGAAAAGGCGAGTTCTATTCATATAAACTCCCCGTAGAGGTTTTTTTCCTTTGTTGCATGTAAATTTTACTCAGTAGATGGGGAAAGGTACCGTAGCCTTGTCATATACAGAAGAAACAGAGAAAAAGGCGAAAAATTCGTTGCAAGTTGCCTATTCTCAGCAAGAATGATATCAAGGGGCATTGCAACACGTAATCTAATAATTTCATTCTGAGATTTTTATATCTAAGTCAATTCCTCATACGCAGCGGTGGATCCAGGATAGGGACAAGGGGGGGGGGGTTATAATTCCCGCAGTAGCGGGGGTCAGAAAAAAATTACCCTTCTACCCAGTGTAAATTGGATACCCGAGGGGGGGGGGAATGGAATATCTGGAATTGGATACCTGGACCTCTCTCCTTCCGGGCCTCACCGAGGACGACTACGTTTTCTAGGTACCCTTGATTCTACAATACTACAGCTTACCTTCATTCCGGAGCTAAAACACCTACATCAAGGCTCTTCAACCCGGCGGCTAATGTCTTGCGACCCCTAGAGGATAAATGAAAAAATTGTATCACACCACACAATATAAAATATTCTAAACGCTCGTCAAAAATAAACAATTTTAAAAATTGCATTTTGCCAGAATTTAATGTAATAAGTAAAGGATCTAGCAGGTTTATATGGTGAAAAGTTCCCCCCGATAATTTGAGAAATAAAAAATATACACTTAAAGTGCATCCAAAATTATGTGTTTAGTTAAAGTTTCAGACCTCAACAATGGAAAATAACCCCAAAAAAAATTTAAACACGATTTTTAGTGTTTTAACCATATCTCCAGTTCTTATTTTTGTAAAATCGTTTTTTTTTATTTTAAATTGTGTATACTATTATGATCTACCATTCTGATTTTTTCAACAGTTTTGAACCGAAAACTAAACTTTTACATAAGTTTGAAATTTTCAAAATTAAATTAAAAATATTAGGAAACGATGGACATGCCGAAAAAAATACATGTTGTTACCCCTATCTTAAAGTATAGTACTAATTTTTATCAGATTTTTAAAATTGGTGGAACAGGGTCAAAAACACGAATAACTGCTTTGAGCCATTTGCATCTATGCATTCCTGGAGGATATTTGATTTGGTTGTTGAGAGCAACTATTGTTGATCAGTTTCTAATATTATTGATTAAGAATAAACATTAACAAAAACAATGCCTATCACACTTAGATTAATCGTAATTATTGTTTATAAACATTCTGTTCACCTTTAATTTCCTAATTTCTGCGCAAATATGACAGAAGTCGTGATAATAGGTATATTGTCTGGAACTTTTTCATAACTAAACATTTCCGCATATGTCTGCCAAACTTTATATAGTTCTATCAAAGGCACATCCTATCCACGCCCACGTACTACCGCCTCACGATGACCGCTTCGCCTTATCCTGAAACTTAAACAAACCAAACAGTCACTGCTGTTTGGAGATGAAGATTATGCTACAGGAGTAGAAAAAAAGGCATAATAATTTCAGATGGGATAAAGGATTTTTGTTAAAACTCTCAGTTCCTTCTCCAACCCCTTCGCGCAGAGCTAAAGAGTGAGAACAAATCTCATTTAATAAATACAAAACGATGAAATTATTCCCTCTTCAGTTCCTCTCTTCAAGCCCATTTCTTTTCTCTCCCTTTGGCGGATGTTTTTTTCTTGTCCTTCCGTGGAAAATTGGAATGAAAGGAGGCCATGGCACGCCCTTTGTGCCCTCGCCAGCAAATGACCACTGCCCCCGTCAACGTGGAACAAAAAGAGATCCGAAGGCGGGCGGGAGACCATGTGGCGGCCCATCCAAACGCGGTCTCCTTTGGTTTGGCAACGCCCTCTTCCTATTACTGCCTTTCCAGACGAGAATCAAAGCGGAATCGGAGACGGTGCCGCACCTACACGACACCGGATTTTTCCACGGCTTCCATCTCTCTCATTAAGTGTTGCGGACGGAACCAGAAGGAAGATCAGACAGGACAGGTCTCAATTACTGGAGGTAAGTTACTGCCAGATGAAATTGTTCAATGGCCACTCCTTTTAAGTGCAGTCTTATGTAGTCATCTTAATTAGCGCTCATCAGACTCTAAAGATTTTTCAATCGAGTTAGTTGCACGCGTGAGTATGTTCTCCACAAGATTAACTTTGCTTGAGTCAAAGGTCGATGGCCTTACTGCGAGAAGGATTGGATTTGTAGTTTCCTTCATTTCTTATTAGCTTAATACTTTGCGTGCTATGAGCATTGTATTACGCCTCGTGAAATACTTCGATAGATTGCCATTTTTTAACAAAGTGTAAAATCTCTAGATCTAACCTATTAATAAAAAAATGAAAAAAGCAAAATCAGTATTCATTTATAAAAGAACTGCCATGAGAAAGTCCCCTGGAGCGGGAATCGAACCACGGACCTTTGGCTTTCCGAGCCAATGCTCAGACCACTACGCTAACCAGGTTCTTTATTACCCATGGCAATTATATTCTGCCTCTCGTTGCCATCCCTGATGGACCGCGAGGGCCCAACCCCTCAGAAGCCAAAATTGAAAATGGCCAGCATTGGGGCACAGATCTACAGTATTAGGATCAGCGTGGTTGGTGTTAACAGGTGATAAGCGCTCAATTACATCACCCCATACCTGCTTCGACTTAATTTCCTATTTTTCTCGCCAAACAGTTTCTTTATTTTTCAATTCCCAAACACATTAAAACACGCCAAGCGGCAATGAGGTCGTTCACTCAGACGCAAAATCTCACTTTAATAAGAAAATACGGTAGATAAATGGAAAATGTAATTTATGATGATGAAAAAATTCATTACAAAACCATTTTCTTACAACTTTAATCCTATCGCGCTGATCGTTGGAAATAGCAAAAGAGCATTTTCATATGCAAAAGAGCTAACGTCGGCTCTAGATGGCGTGGATTATTCAACAAAATCGAAAGAACTTCAACTAGAGCCAGTGTAGGGTAAGGTATTCAGGCCCTACCGGAGACGCATTTCTGATTGATTGGTCTCGGCTTCAAATCCCATGTGACGCCTTTGGACGTCCCCAAATAAAATCCGCGAATTTCGAGAGAGGTCCTCTAGCCCTCCTACCCTAAATAAGTGATTTATACAAGCCTCTGCTAAGTCTGGGGTGAGCTCTGATCTCACCTATCCAAACGAACCCTCGGGTTGATCATTGAGTGAGAAAATCTAAAGCTTCCAGCGATAGAAACTAAAATTTTCCACTTTGGGGTCCCAAGGAGATATTTTTACCCGAAAACTATTGTAAAAACTAGCATAAATACTCTTTATTCCAGCGTTTGAATGCGTCAATGAACATTATAACGAGGCAAATACAATTATTCTTAGCTAAAAGAGAAAGTACAATTGGTATTGTAATATTTTCCTTTTGTTAAACAATTTCACTTGGTTTATAAGTCTAAAAAAATTATATAACTGGATTATAAATAGATTATAGCATTTCATAGGAAACATAATTGCTTTGATATTAGCGTTGAGAGTGCAGTCCCCGACGTAGCGACGAGGAAATTCTCGTCCCAAGCAAAACTAAGTCGGAGGCCCAAGAAAAAACAACTTTGGCTAGCCATGAGTTTCTATGAAAAATTCTTGTAAAAAGATGAAGTTTTGCCAATGAACATTATATCGAGGCAAACATTATGATTCTTAGCTAAAAGAGGAAGCAAAATTGGTAAAGTAATATTTTCCTTTTGTTTTAAGATTTCATTTTGTTTATAAAGTTTAGAAAATTAAATAATATGATTATAAGTAGATAATAGCATTTCATAGGAAACATAATTGCTTTGGCATTAACATTGAGAGTGCAGTCCCCGACGTAGCGACGAGGAAATACTGAGCGCCGCAGCGCCGCCGTAAATCCAACGACGTCACTTTTTTCATTAGAGGCCCAGAAAATGTAAACTATTGACACTATGCTAACAAAATTTTATATGCAGACGAAGAAAGCAGAAAAAAAAACTACTGAAAATTCAAAATGATCCATTGAAATGGAAAAATTTTTTACCACTTTTAAAACCACGAGTGCCGCTAAGGCGCAGCGAATCCATATGAAGGTTAAACCACTTCATATACATCCTCCTTCGCGCTGCCATCCTTGATGTACCACGAGGGCCTACCATCTAGTACTATGAGCCTCGATACAATCGTCATGAGAATTCAGGAACCTGGATAGCATAGTGGTCTGCGCAATACTCCGGTTCTTGATATCTCATGGCGAATGTAGCGTGGCTGATGGTACTATATGTCCAAAAGCCAAAAGTCCGTGGTTCCATTCCCGTACCAGGGGAATTTTTTCTCATGGCAATTCATGTTTATCTCACCGTTGTTAAAGCGGCTGACTTTTATGTATCACACATCTTATATACGTTTTTTGTTAGTTTTAAATTAAGATAAGTTGGTTTGTTTTCAAGAAATTACGAAAAGTTGGACCAAAGCTACCCCAGTTGATAAATCTACACTATCATGAACAATTGACTAAAGAAAATGGCGCGTTTTCGACCTAAATCATCATCATAATAAGTCAACAATCCTAGGGTCGGTTTGACGCAGCTCTCCATTTCTCTCTCCTATCCGCTAACCTTTTCATAGCAACGTATTTCTTCTCTTTTACATCCTTTATAACATGTCCTATGTAACTCATTCGGGGCCGTCCTTGCCCTTCTTCCCTTCCACTTGTCCTTCAACGATTGTTTCCATCAGACCATTGTGTCTCAAAATGTGGCCAACTAATTTGTCCCGTCTTCTGCTTAAGGTTTTTAGGAGGCTTCTCTTTTCTCCCACTACCCTTAGCACTTCCTCGTTACTTACACGGTCGATCCATTTTACCTTCATCATTCTTCGGGAGCACCACATTTCGAATGCTTCCACTCTTGACTTCTCTGTCGCTGACAACGCCCAAGCCTCGCTTCCATAGAGAAACATACTTATTATGTAGCATCTGATGAATTGTTTCCCTACTTCTATGCTGATATTTTCAGCTGTAAGAAGATTCTTCTTTTTGTAGAAAGCCCGCTTCGCCTGCGTTATTCTACTGAGTATTTTTTTCTTGCTCTATCCATCGTTGGTAATTCGGCTTCCCGGGTAAGAAAACTCCGTCCTTCACAAACCTCTTCAAGCTTATGCTTTCCTAGGTTGATGTTTGTTTTAGTCTCCTCTCTTTCGCTGCAAACTAATATCTTAGTCTTCTTTTTGTTGATTTTCAGATTAAACCTGGCCATTGTCCTTTCCACATCTGTCAAAGTCTTCTTCAAATCCTTATCTGTCTCGACTATGACTGCTATGTCGTACCATAGGTAATTTTGGTTCCTACTGGTATTGGCTGCTCAGGATTAAAATATCGCGACATAATTTTTCTCCACCCTGTATATTCTATTCGATACCATTATTCCGCACACGCGCTCTCTCACTTCAACCCTCATGATTATTCACTCCTCGCTTCCCGTAGGTACATACTTGTGTGCATTGCACCGCGCTCCTCTCTTGTTTTACGTGGTTGCCGTGTTGATGAAAGCGCACTCGGCAATTACTCCCGCGGCGGCGTAGGCGCGTGCAAAACCGTAGAAAGGCTCTGCAGAATTGATTCGCTCGCGATTTTCAGCCTCGCGAGAAGAGCAGTGTTCTGTCTGAAGCGTGTGTAATCCGGCATCCCTTCCGCTTGCCCTGTGGGTCCATTGCTTCGTTCGGGAATAGCGGCGGATCTTTCCATGAGCCCTGAGCAACGATCCACTCCTCGATTTGTGCGTTTTGCTGAATTTTACTTCCGACTGGTGACCGAGAATGTCTGTTGTATGGGTGGTCAGGAAAGAGGGGTGAACGACACAGATTTGAACGTGAGCATAGGAATATGCCCTGGGTACATTCTACCGATGAAACTCTGCAGGCATTGTTAATCTGCCTTTTCAATCGCGCAGATTTATTAGCTCAATTGAGCCATATTATCATCGCAGAGGCATCAACCGTAAAGGCTCGTCTCCAATATCTGCACCATGCCCTATTCAGGGTGACACAATTGGCTTAACCGAGTTTCACCGATAGAATTCACTATCACTTTATTTTTTATGGATTTTTTTTTAATGAGGAATTAATGTGCCGACAACACATATTTTCCGAATGATGATGAGCTGATGGATCGATATTGCTTTGAAGTATTTGTTTTCTCTTTCAATTTTATTTTTACAAGCAATGAGCGATATGCACGATATTTTTTCTATTACTTATTCTATTTTATGTACAAGCCAATATGTAATTTTTTATCGCTCTGCAGTTGTATGTCATTTAGAAAGTTGGGCATCAAAACAATCTTCTAGATCAATTGCTTTTCAACAATAAATAATCAATTTGAGTCAGTAGAGTAACAGTAAGACTAACTATACATGTTTGGTGAATGCTTTGGGGTGTAACCAGTGAATATTACACAGATTACTTCACGAGATTTGAATTCAGGCCGAATAAGTTATCTCTTAAATTCCTCAACAGCTTAAACCTATACCGTCTTCGATAATGAAATCTCCGCTAATATCTACAAGAACTTCATTGCAAAATATTGCTGGATTACACTGGCAAATTATATCGGAAACAACTGCTTTGACTCTTTCCCTCAGCCTGGGGCAACGTTATCCTCGTCCGCTGGCCGAGTGCCTGTGGCTGAATATTACTTCGTGTGTGGGAAGAAAGAGCTATCTGTTGAATAATGGTCAGGTAAGAGAACTGAATGACGGATGCTCAAATATTATTATACAAAAGAGGAACCTCAAGTCACCTCTTAATGTGTTGTCAACCACCAGACATTTGAATGGATTTACGAAAGTCGCCACTCGCTTCGCTAACGGACAAAGTGATCCGAGTTTATCGGGGAAATAAGGTAAAAATAAGAGCGTTAACCGAAATTTTTATGCATAATAATGTGATTCATCAAATTCATAAAAACCAATGCCATTCGTCGTAATTGAATGAATGAATGAATTTAGTGCTCCAAACTTAAAAGTACACTTTTTTTAGCGACACAAAATAAAGAGGAGCTTTAGGTAACTTCAATGGTAAAAAAATAGCGTTGAAGCTAACATCCTTAAAAACAAATTTAACTCAAGGCAGGCCAGAATACAAAGAAAGTAGGTAAATATTATTTTCTGAAAGATTATCCTTATGAAACCTATAAGTGAAAATAACTTACAATACACAAGACAAGCATATCTTATGCACAAAATAAAAGAAAGAAATTTCTTTTTCTCCTTTCACAAAAATTTAAAAAATAATATGTAATAATATGTACGCATTCACAAACGCATCAGAAAAGAACATTTATATTATCATAGAATAGAAACCAACCTTTCGCCTTTTCACAAAATTTATTTATACTCTTTAGCTCTTTAATCAAACATGGTAATTTATTAAAAAGCTTAGATCCCAAATAAAGAAACGATCTTTTAAATTTAGAAATATTAGGCCTATGAACTAGAAAATTAACATTCCTACGTAAGTTATAACCATGCTCGGCTACAGAAATTGCTGGAAAACTACCACTTCGCAAAAATATAAATTTAAAGTTTTATAAACAAACATGTACCTCAATGGCAATAACTTAAGACTAACAAATAGGGGGTATGAAGGCTCAAAACGATTTTTATTGGCAATTATTCTAATTAACTTTTTTTTGAAGTACCACAACAGGGTTCAATGTCGTTTTGTGGGCCCCACCACAACATGTCAAACCGTAACTTAACTTAATGCCAGCCAAAGCGATGTACAATATCACTTGAAAATAGTAAGGGCACTTATGTCGAATGAAATAAAGCTTCGCTACATAATATCGTAAGACTCTAAACTAAATCATTTATAAATTTTTCAAAGTGTGTTTATAATTATTCAGCATGAATTTTCGAAAAGTTGAAGCCGAAAATACATATTTCAGCAGAAAACTATCTATGGTCTATTCTTCCAAAGAAACAGAATAGCTGTCGAAAAATAGTATTTACCGCCACACAGAATGGCTAAATGAGGTATAAACCCTATAAGGGTTTCATAATAAGGATAAATATTTCAAAATGCACTGAATTGTTGAAGACTTAACCTTTTAGACTTCCATTTTTAGTTTGGAAAAATGACAAACTTTGCTTTGAACAACTTAAACTTTAATCGCCGACTAGTTTTTAACACTAGTCTTGAAAATGATACCGACTATTGAAACTAGTCAACGACTAAATGTTAAATTTAGTAGAAAGAAAAGGTTTTTATTTTTCATAACTTAAATGGGAGCTGAAAAACATCTTTATTTCGAACTTTTTCGTTGCATTAGAATTCTGAATCTAGTTCAGTTAAAAATCTAATTCAGTTACGCTATAATACAGCACTTGATAATTTTTTAGACTTTTTCCTACCCCACCTATTGGCGATCCATTCTCCAAGACGTCATCCAAAAGGACTTCGGGGAGGAAGGCGGATGGTTCCTGAATTGCAGAAGGGGGTGAGTTTCACTGGAGAGTGGCAATGGGGTGGGTTTCGGCGCCGTTTAAGGAGGGTGCCAAGCCAACTAACCCCTTGAACCGTACCCTAAATCCCTTATACAAATCTCCGCGAATAAGTTCAGGGTCGGCTTCCAGACGACTCGCACACCCTGCCAACCCTACAAGCATTCCACTTGGCCTTGTCCCTTAAAGAGGTCCCAACGTCGAAAGATGACAATTTCATTTCACTTCCTAAGCACTCACTCTCTTTCACTTGTTTCTCATAGACTTACGATAAAAAGCCAGTGAGTTTTATAGAGGTGAGCTCTACCCTCGCATATTAAAACGAGCCCTCGCGTTGAATCCCTGAGGGAATGAAATATCATTGCGCATGGCAAGTGTTTGCTATTTTATATGAGAGAATATCGTGTTTAAGAGCAAAGTTTTTTCGTCAATCCGTAATGAAACATTAATTCTTGATAACGGTGGTGAACATGACGCACGACTCCTCCTGATGCGAAGTATATTCACTAGGATTAATAAATATAAGAAAAATATGTTATCAATTTGAAAAATTTGTGTTAAATTGAGTGTAAATTAGTCAAAATTTGACATCATCTAATACATATTTGTAATTTTTTATTTTCTGGCTTAATTTATTTTTTATCTTATATAGAGCCTAAAGATAAATGCATTTGCCTCTCTGTCCCTCAATTTTTTAAGACCATAACTTTAGTTTTTAACGACTGATTCATTACCAGAAAAACGAAAGATGACTGATCGAGAGGGAATTATGTGTCTTCACAAGCAATGAAACCCGCGTCGAGTGCCCTTTTACAACGTGCAATTATCTGAAATTATGGTGAAAGCTCGGAAGATCTGTTGTTATATTGGATGTGATTCCTTGTGCATTGCGTGGTAAGGGTGGGTCTTACAACTAACCCCTTGGACCGTAAAGAAAAATCTCTTATAGAGTATATCGGTGAATAAATTCAGGGTTGACTTCCGCCAATCCCCACACCCTGCCAACCCCTTTCAAAGCGCTTCCTTCTCCCTTGAGGTTTCATCCCCTTCTACTCCTTTCGTCAGGTCTCCAAACCATTCTGCGTCGTCTTACGTACAAACCACTCGGGCTGCATTTTAGAGCCTCGCACTTCGTCCAATGTCGCATCGAAGTCTCCTGCCAACTTTGCTGGCCCTCAAAAGAGAGTGAGGGGGAGGTCATCCCCGTACCTTCTTTCCTTTTTCCTTCTTTTCCCAGGGAGGAAGGAGAAAGAAAATCTCTAGAAGCCACACGACGAAAATACTTGCAGAAATGCATGAGGTGGCGAATTAAACTGCTAATAAATGGAGTTTCATATTTAGGCAGGCCTAGTGCAATAGTATAGGGAAAGATTTCCATTTTGCAAGAGTTATTTATCGTTACAAAATGGACATATGAACAATAATTATATAATTATGAATAGCTGACGATTTATCGAGGCCATTTTATGCGTTGTATTTTTTCCATTGTTTGTTCAAAGTTTTTATTTGCTATATACCTCTGTTCTACGTATCCAAATATTTCCTTTTATTGTTGCAGCGATCGAATTTAATGAATTTGCGAAATTTTTTGATACCATCATTGCATTCAACTAAATTCAATGCAAAATTAGCTGCTGATATATATAATTGCCACCACCATTCAATATCAATCAAAACCTTGGCCAAAATCTTTTAGAAAAAGCTGACCAAACCATCGAGAACGAAGTAGTTACATACTTTGTGGAAGGCTACACGGGATTTCCACCGGGTCAGGTTCTCCAACTCCATCTCGGCCGACGTTTCGATGGGCGAGTTGTCCATCGTCTTCAGGGCATGTCGAGTCTTCCCGCCTCTTTCCTCGTTCTTCACGAATGCTCCTCAGCACTGGTTTCCATGAGGCGTCAGACTGTAGCCAGTGTCACGATTAATGGTGGTGTTAAGACGAATTTCAATGGCCTCCCTTGTCAGTCTTTCCCGAAATTTCTCTATGCGACAAAGGACGTTGGTCTTCTCCCAACAGATGGCTTTTTCAAGACTCGACATGCCCTGAAGACGATGGACAACTCACCTATCGAAACGTTGGCCGAGATGGAGTTGGAGAACCTGACCCGGTGGAAATTCCGTGTAGCCTTCCACAATTCAATACGCCGGGAAAGCCTACGATCATTAGTTACATACTAAGTTTCCTCAAATATCATATTAAAAATTGAACGTGAAAGTACTATAATCAATTCCTATTGCTCTAAATACATCCTCAACAACACTAAAAACAGAATCGCATAGTGAGGATAGCGAAGTTATAGCATGCATCCACATTAGTGCAGTTTAAGGGGGAATGCATAACGTGTTGATTCTTAAGCATTTGGACCTTTTGCACTCATGATAATCATGTACAATAGCGAAAAAAGGTTCGACATTATTTACAGTCCTAAGTCATTTATTCCACGCATGATTACCTCAAGAAAGTATCATCTGATGTATTTATTTCATTTTATGGTTTACATGGACAAATGAGGCAGGTTTCAAAGCATTATTCCTGAATGATGCAAGATGATTTATATCGCAAGCTTTAAAGCCGGATTCGCGCAGTGGGTTTTTCTATACCATTGGATTCCCTTCGGTTCGCTAAAAGTTAATAACTGTTCTTTGGCTGTCCGATTGTGATCTAAATTCGGCCAATGTTCTAATCCCCACACGAAATCACGTTCTATTGCTTAAAAGCATTCAAGCAGCATAGCCTCATAGACCAGCGTAGACGCACACGTTTCGCTAAATATACCTCCGACGCATTTTATTGGGGCGATAAGCGATTTCATTGCATTATATATAGGATCTTTTATTTAGTTAATTTTGAGTTGAAATGTTTTGCACCCCTATGAAATAGTCATAATTGATTATGGCTCGCAAATTACCACTCTAAATTGTAACCTGTGATGTCGCCTTCACTTAAAACATTCACGATCAGGTGTTTCCTCCAGACCCTCCTCTCGGTCCGTTAATGGTATAGTGCTGTGTATTCATAAGTTTTATTTCGTTTACCCAACTTTTAATGGCTGTATGTGTTGAAAATAATAGTCGGAAATTATGATTTCGTGTGTTAATGATAATTTCATTGCAGACTTCAAGATGCATGATGGCGTTTTAGTCGAAAAAATACAATGATTTTCTTTCTCCGCTCCAAAAAAATACGTTCCTGTCCTTGAGTGACCCAAGGGACATCAGCATGAATTCATATGGCTAATTTCTCATTTTTTTTACGCAAAATACAACGCTACCATTCACATACCTTAGTTAATAAAATTTTTGGTGGCACTTATTAACGATATTAGGCACGTAATTCTTAGCACTATAGGTTTATCATAATTTCACTGATATTATGAAGTCGAAAGCTAAATTTAAGTTCGACTGGTCTTTCATTCTGAACCTTGAAATCCCTTCCGATTGTGGAGTGGACTGTAGCGGCGTCAAGAGCAAAAATACATATATCTAAGGCTGCTTTCTTTAATTCAATCCTAATTTTCACATATTTTGATAAATAGAACCAATTCCATCCACAATTGGCTGACGATAAAGTCTTCTTTAACGTGAGTATACAAAATACCTTCAGGTAGGTCGAATGTACGCAATTATTTATTTTATTCGTACCCCAGAATCCATTTCGTTCCCTTTGGGATGGTTTGATGCCAGCATGCAACCATTCCTAGGGTTGCCAGTGTGTGGAATGAGGTGGGCCAACCTTCTATTCGCCTCACGGAATCCCCTCCGATTGCTTAAAATGAATCAAGCGCCTTAGCCAACTGGGCCACCGTAGACGTACACGTTTGAGTAAATAAAGCCGCGACGTCGTCCTCGTCTTATGGGACGATAAGTGATATTTTATTTTGCTCAGACATTTCCCCTTTTTCGGACTCTTCCTTTACGTTCTCCTCCAATCGCTGATGAGTTTCCCTCGGCCTCAATACCCCCCCTCCCCCCTTTCCCTTCGCCACGAGAGAGATCCAATCAATTCCATGCACGTAAGCCAATCTCGATCCGTAGACCCCGACATTCTTCCGACCCCGCTGTCATCACAAAAGCCACGAAGAGGGGGACGAAAGGTACAGGAAGAGCATATAGAGAGTCAGTCTCCTGCTAGAGGGACGCTTCAAAGAGCGGGGGATGAAGGCGAAGTTGTGTTGACATCATTTCGTATTTCAGGCTAAAATTGGCAACCTAAATTTCCCAATTATATTAAATCTACCGTCTCAAAATTAAACCACATTGTAAACGCCACGATCATTTACCATAAACAGAAGGGAAGTAACTTCATCTTTACAAAATAACCAAAAACATTTTATTTCAGAATTCAGAAGGTTCAATTGCCATTCATGGCTCCTTCGTCCTCAAAAAACATATCCATTATAATTTTTGAAAACTGCTTACTGCTAGGGTAGTCAATCCATGCCTTATTCAATATTGAACTTTTATTCTTGATAATTATCATGTGAGGAGGGAAATTGAAAAATAAGATTAATAAGACCTAATGCACTAATGCATGGAGATAATATAATAATTGGATGCAAAGTTGCGTCGTACCTGTCGAAGGATTTTTACAAATTATAATGATAATAATCAGATTAATATGCCACGTTAAATAATTCTAGCAACGTAAATTTGTTGCATCATTTGTGAAAAAATTGATGTAAATTGTTTCCTGCTAGGCTCGCTGTTGTATATAGGGAGAACTTGTGACATGTTGGATCTAATTTGCTCATATTGGAAGCGGATTATTCTGCATTATAACACAATGGAGAATTCATTTCTGAGAAATATTTACTCTGTAATTGTTTCAAGCATGACGTTGAAGTAATAATTCAAAAACCATATAAGGTTCGCTTAATAGTCTTGTGTACGAGTCCAGTATACAGTTAAATGATATGAGATTTACTTTTTATGACTACTCCAACTATTTTGAAACAAACAGAAATTAATATAAATGGGAATAAAAGATCATAATTACTCGGAGTGATATTTTTCTCTCCGCCTCGAAGGACACTTATGGATAAAGTAGGTGGAGGTTAATGGTAATACTCAGGCTTAGAGTATGAATTTGCCGGACACGCATTCTTTTTTTGCAATTTCAGATTCAAGTACCAAGTATTACCAAGTCTCGTATCGAGTACGTCTTCATTTCAACGGTGCAATTGATCTGAAGTATCTATTACTGAAAATATTCAAGAAATATGACTGAAGTGGATGGAACCTAAGGTAGATCTTTAAGACACCTGTTCTCTTGGGAGAGTTTTCAGAACTCATTAACGCCTTTCAAATCAGGGCATTTATCGAAGACCTTATTGTTTTATTGTGTGGTAAAAATATTCCCATCATTAGTATTAAAGAGATTTTTAATTTTATTTAAGAGCTGTTATCACCGATCCATGCGTAAAATTCTCGGATGGATAATAAAGGAGGATGAAAAATTAGTTTATGCATCTAAATTTAGAATGTAAACTATAGTAATGAAACAAACGAATGAAAAGCTTTTGCTTCGTTGGCGCCTAATTTCATCAATTCAATTTTCTTGCCGACTTTACTCTGATAACATAAATAATATTCGCGTGTTACACGAGAAAAAAATGCTTTATTTGATTGCTAAATAATATTTTAGGATTTCATCATAGGGTATGCGGAGCTTCTGCGCAACAAATTGAGCTTCCGTTTATTATTTACATGAAAATTAAAGCAATGTACCTAATACCGTGACTGTAGCATTGTACAGAAGTAACGGTGCAGAAATGAAGAGCTAATTTGAGAAAATAACTCCCATATTATTGTTTATGTTTTGAAAATATCAGTCCTTTTTCTAAATTTCGAGATTTTTTGTCCATGTGTTTCATTGTTCATATTAAAAATATATGAACATAATTCTAAGTCAGCAAAATTTCCAATTTTTTATGCAGGACGCGTAAAATATTCAATGCAGGAGTATGAAAAATGGCATATGACATTTTGGTCAAGTATACCTCGATGGAAATGTAGAAAAAATATCTCGCCCGTGAAATATTCATGTCCTTCATCATTCAAGACTAGTCTTTAAGCGAAAGCTTTTCAATTCTGTTTATTTATTCAACTTAATGAAATTAACCAAATTACTTCATAATATTAAATCTGCAGCTAGTAGAGCAATAGTATAATACAAATGTGTGACCGAGTGGACTTATAGGCTCAACCGCTTCAGGCCTGATGTAGTGGAAGTTCGACAAATTGAAATTAAAGGTAAGTAAATGCACTTTTTCTTTATTGCAGTTGGGGAAAATCGTTATTATATCATGTATTATATGATAGAATGTGGATATTATAATTATGGAAGAGTTCAACTAGCTTTCAAATTTTTAAACATTATAACATATATTTGTGTTATGTGTCTTAACATTACGAGCGTAAGAATTTAGTTACAAGCGCTTCAGCTTACGATGTTGTATTTAGATGTTTATTGTGCGACCTATTTCCTTGCGTTGACCTGGAAGTCCTCTCGCGTAGGTGGAATTTGAACAGCAGACCTTTTTGAGTCTCCGACCGTTACGATATCGACTCCGTCATTTTTCGTTCTTATCGTATCGAACGCCTTCCTTTAACGGGGGGCGCAGTCCTCACGTGTGGTTTAGAACTTATTTTCGGATGCTCCTCGCGTCTCCCACGGATGCGACCGGCTCTCCTTCCTTCTTAATCCCCTTCCGAAGAATAAAAAAAAAGAAGAGGAATGAATAAAACGGATCCCCCAACCGGCCACAATCCTCCCAACATTCACTCCCACGGAAACTCGAATACTTTTTCCATTATCCCCATCCCCCCACTTTGACTTCTGCATCGCTGAGCTCCAAGCACCCACGCCCCTTATTCTGATACTCCTGGAACTTCATAGCTACTCCGCAAGCAGCAATCAATATCCAACAACATCAATACAACATTATCAGCGTTAAAATATGACATCCTTGCAATATCCAATTAACGTTAACGGATATCTATCAAACATCTAAAGGACCCACCAAACAACGTCGCAGCGATGTCCAACAGTGGACATGGAGGTCAGTATCACATCATCTTGAATATCTTCACGACATATAATTAGTAGATAATGGGTGTTCTTATTATGATTTTTGGCAATCCCCAGTCATGCAAACAAGGCAATTTTGCTCTTCAATTCTATAAAGAACATATGCTACATATTGATACTGCTTGGAATAACACATTTTTAATATCACGGAACTTACAACGGATCAACACTAACACGGGAAAATGAACTCGGAAGCTTTCGAAGTACTAACTTCTTTCTCCACCTCTGTAAAAATCAAGGTTGAGAAAGAAGTCAGTACTTCGAAAGCTTGCGAGTTTAGTTTCCCGTGTGAGTGGTTCTTTTTTGTGTTTCTATGTTTATTGATATTGACTTTAACTATTTATATTGCGTGCTATGTGCAGCTCGTTTTCCAAAACATTTTATATATATGTAAAGTTATCTTTACAACTCGTCACGGTTGTTACAAATAGGATAATTATGTAACGTTGTCAAAACTCGAGGGGTGTTTTTTTAAGTACACTGTCAATGAGAATGACGTGACGGTTGAAAGGCGTTTTCCAATTTTAAATGTATTTGAGGAAAATTGCCACATCTTCTTTCACTAAATCAGGATGTCACTCCACTATACTTCGCCTCCCTCATTTAATTTCACTACCTACTCAGTTCAGCACCAAAGCTACCACCAATAAATCAAGCTACCACGGAACTGACCGGGGACTCCTCTATCCAGACTCTCCCAATAGTCGTGTGTCATATTTGACCTCTAAATTTATCAACTTTTCCCCGAGCAAAATTCATGAAAATTGGCATACCTATGGAGAAAAGTCCTATGTTTTGTTGAGTGTAAGAAATATTTTACAATTTTGACTTTTTGACCTCACAATTTGGGTCCAAACCAAAATTTTGAATTCGCCTTATGGGGTTTCTCCGTTAAAAAATTAGAGATAGAAAAACGTCTGAATTTCATATACCAAGAGGTCAATTCTTAGGTTTACGGACACGAGAAAACCTAAAATGACACTTTTATTTACGAATATTTAACCGTAAGGCAACAGACAAGGCTATAGTGGTGGCAAAAAGATTGGCATACATACAAATGTGTCGATCCATAGGTTATAAAGGGTACCCAAGTCATTGTTATTGTCCAAATAGCCGTCCTCTCCACTTATTTACCTCCAAGTCTAATGTGGAGGTCAAAAGTCATACAAATAAATAAACGTCGGGCCATCATGACAAACAACGTATCAAAATTAGGTTTTAAATGATGCTAAAGTTATAATTGCAGTTCATAAATCCGTATTGTTGATTTTTTGACCTCCGAAGGTCAAAAGTCACAGAGGTATGTTTTAAAATAATTGTTTTAAATACGTACCCAAAGTCAGTGGTATAGTCCAAATACTTGTTCTATCCTCTAATTGACTTACGAGCCTAATACGGAGGTCAGAGGTCGTAGAAATAAACGTTGCGCCATCATGAAAACCAACGGTTTTTCAAACCATAGCTTTTTAAAGGGTGCCCAAGTCGGTTTTGTAGTTCACAGATCCGTATTGTAATGTAAGTATAGCTAGTATAAAAAACTTAACATTTAGAAAAGGGACTGATATTTTTAAAAATAGCCAGTAATATGGGAGTTATGTTCTCAAATTAGCTCTTCATTTCTGCACCGTTACTTCTGTTTAATGCTACAGTCACGGTATTAGGTACATTGCTATAACTTTCATGTAAAGAATAAACGGAAGCTCAATTTGTTGCGCAGAAGCTCCGCATACTCTATGATGGAATCCTAAAATATTATTTAGCAATCAAATAAAGCATTTTTTCTCGCATAACACGCGAATATAATTTATGTTATCAGAGTAAAGTCGGCAAGAAAATTGAATTGATGAAATTAGGCGCCAACGAAGCAAAAGCTTTTCATTCGTTTGTTTCATTACTATAGTTTACATTCTAAATTTAGATGCATAAACTAATTTTTCATCCTCCTTTATTATCCATCCGAGAATTTTACGCATGGATCGGTGATAACAGCTCTTAAATAAAATTAAAAATCTCTTTAATACTAATGATGGGAATATTTTTACCACACAATAAAACAATAAGGTCTTCGATAAATGCCCTGATTTGAAAGGCGTTAATGAGTTCTGAAAACTCTCCCAAGAGAACAGGTGTCTTAAAGATCTACCTTAGGTTCCATCCACTTCAGTCATATTTCTTGAATATTTTCAGTAATAGATACTTCAGATCAATTGCACCGTTGAAATGAAGAAGTACTCGATACGATACTTGGTAATACTTGGTACTTGAATCTGAGTATTACCATTAACCTCCACCTACTTTATCCATAAGTGTCCTTCGAGGCGGAGAGAAAAATATCACTCCGAGTAATTATGATCTTTTATTCCCATTTAAACATATTTCTTTGTTTAAAAAAAGTTGGAGTAGTCATAAAAGGTAAGTCTCAAATCATTTAACTGTATACTGGACTCGTACACAAGACAATTCAGCGAATCATCTAAGGTTTTCGAATTATTACTTCAACGTTAAGCTTGAAACAATTGCAGAGTAAATATTTATTAGAAATGAATTCTCCATTGTGTTTAAGTGCATATACTAAAGATTTACCTTAGTTTCCATTGACTACAGTCATCTTTCATTCTTGAATATTTTCAGTAATAGATACTTCAGAAATGGCGATCGATATGAGTAGGAGTGGACTGTCCATTCCTTCGGCACGAAATCGGCTGCGAGTAAGGAGAGGCCTTGGAGCCGCAATCGCCGCAGCACAGCCCGTTTTCGTAAACATACACAAACGCTCCCACGCCGGCTGAGCTACTGGTCTGCCTCGACCCCTGCGTCGTCGTTTGCGCTCTTGCGGACGCATAATCACCCACTGCCCTCGCGTCCAATAACGGTCTCTTCTCGCCGACCACCCACCCCTCTTCTCGGACCCTGCGGCTGCGTTCTTCCTTACTCGTCGCCCCGTGAAGGACCTTTCACACAGTCTAGTATACGCGTAGTTCCTCGCTCGAAGGAATGATATTTGTCGAAATGGGAGGTACTTCAGGGAGGAGGGAGGACTAAACGGGTATACAACGTGCAGACAGCGCATGAAGATTAAAAGAAGGATTGATGGTCTCGAGAAATGCCATTCCTTAGAGAGACGATATTCATTTCCATATAATGTGAACAAGCACGACATCTAACACTAAAATATGTATTAGAAATGTGGAAGGTTCCGGTACAACTTACCAGCACTATAGGAGGACGGGATATATCATTTTCAATATTAAATACTAGTCCCATTTTTCAATCAATTTCGCTGAAAAATCTGACTTTGTGTATAATTGCTCACACCAGGGATGCCGACTTACAAAAAATATTGGGGGGCCCAGACCGGGGATCTTGCCCCTGGAAATTTTATAAGTAGTGATTTTAAAGATTTTTAAGCATTTTAGAAGAGTCATATGATCAACATTAGAACCCTAATAACTCGAATCTCGATATCTGGACACTCCGGGGAAAATCGACAAGCCTGACACATTTTTTCCTCGCGCCCATAACGAATTTTTGAGGGGGCTCGGGCCCCCTCAGGCCCCAGTGAGTCGGCGCCACTGGCTCATACTATAATTATGTAAAAAGAAAGTTACACATTTACCCATAGAAATTTTTACAATAAGTGTTATCCTGCAGATGGTTATGTGTCAAATTGCCAGTAACTGGTCCTCCCCTTCTACCTTCAATTGAGTCTCAGTTTTCTCTCCAATTCCTTCTACACGCCCATAGTATTTATTTCCGAGCCAAAATGTGTGTCAGTATACCTCAAGAACAATATTTGAAAACTTTTAATTCCATTCCACTTCTTTATTCTTTGATAACTACCAAAGGAACTTTTAAATCCTTTCCCAAAAATAGCAAATAGATTTATTAAGCAGCCCAAAAGATATAATTCTGTCGCAAATTGAAAGTAAGGATAGCCTCTCATCAAATTGAATGCCTTCTTTTGCTGTGTAAATTGGGTTTTTCTTTTTAATTTCTATTGTGATTATCTCCTCATTTATTGATGGCCACTGTGACGGCGGGATAAAGTCCTAAAATAAATGTGACATATATGATATAATCGAGGTATTCGCGAGAAGTTTCAGCCGTCATGGATTTCTGTTTATATTTATCAAACTTTGGGCTAGTGCTTGGTCATTATTTTTTAGCTGGTTATTATAATGACATTTCTCCCTTTTTATGGTGTATTTCTTTGTCATTTTAATCTCTACTGGTGGAATCTGATCATGTTCAAGTCGCACGCGTTGGTCTAGAGTGGGTTGGTCGAGAGCTCATCGCTATCCCTTTTCCAGTCATTCCTTTGTGATTGGTTGTGTTGCGCGGGAAGTAGCGAACGTCACCGGAGGGATGCGAAGTAAACAATGCGTTTGGATAGCCTCCTGTGCTCGTCCTCCGTCATGGGCTCAGTCTGCGGCGTTCAGGCGGCGAATGGAATACTAAAGCTGTGATGCAATACGTGCTTCGGCAAACAAGTTGTAGTGATACGGGACATTGCCTCAGGCTAGATCGGATTTTTTTCAGTTTTCGTTCGCCTAATTCGTGTTGGAAGAGTTCCGTGGCCCCTTAGCTGATTCAAAAGCTTTGCGTTTGGTTACAGTACAATATTTGTAGGTTAATCTATTTATGAAGTGAATGTTTCACCTCGCCAAATAACCGACCCCAATGTGAAATATATAGTGGTGTTCCAAGTAAAAATGGTACTACCTAGCAATGGAAATAACTGGCTACTGACATCTGTGTCTAACAAAATCAATAGGATTGAAATTTATCACGTAATTATGTACGACAAAAACGTAAGATTTGATTCCTCTCTGAGAGTTTTAGGAACTTTAATTTTGACGGGTTATTTTGTTTCTTTCCGGGAGAAAGTGCAACCTGTTCTTTTTCTTGGAATTATTTCAATATAAATGTTTTATAAAATAAAACCAGCGTATAAAAAATACTACGCTTTCAAAAAAAATTGCAAAAATTTATGAGGTTTTGCCCAAAGCGAACTTACTGCAATTTTTTTCATATATTTAGGGTTTTCATGCCCACTTTAAAGTACCAACAAAAGTTTCTGCTGATTCTTTTTCGATAAAATATTTATTTTCCATTGTTCATCTTCAGTTGTAAAATGTGTAACAAAGGTTCTCTAAAAAGTCCATCTTTTTTCCATCTTTCAGATAAATGGATCTTACTATTCTGTTTTTTCCCCTACAGTAATCTATAGCCACAAAAGCATACACTTCACTCACTGTCACCTCTTCCCTCGGCTTTTCTTTTCCGCATTGGCTTATTATCACCTTAGCTTAGATGGTGTGTGTAACCTTTACGACTTGTATAGTCACATATATAGGCACATCGATAAAGAGCTGGAAGGCCTCTTTCGCTGCTATCATGTTTTCATTGAAATATGTGCATATTTGGTAAATTTAAATACCTTTCTAAGTATAATTTTAAGTAAAATTTGTGTAAGGATTAAATTTCTATGTCTTATATAACCGGCACACATCTAGAAGCTATGGCATAAATTCCCTGGACCAACATCATTCCGTATATGATCAGAACCTAACTTCTACTCGCGAATAAGTATGACAAACGTGACATCTGAAAACCTGAATGCACATGAGCTATTGAATTTGAATAATTATACGAATTGTATGAGTAATAACATATCTTTACAAACCTCTGCAGCATAAGTCCACTCCGGAGTACTGCAATATTGTGTATACTCCGTTTGGTTGAAATTGAAGGATAAGTGTTCCACTGAAATCCAGACCCGATCTGTTTGAACGATGACAACGAAAGTTGTAAGTAGCGATTTCTCCGGGTAACTCGCAATGAAATTCATTATCAAAGCCTTCTACTTCCTCTGCGTCATCTTCGCTTTCCAAATTCTCTTCACTCACACCTAATCTTCGCTGACTAACTTCTCATCACTTTCTTGCAAAAGATATGCATTTCAGCCGCTCTGTAGAGCCTTCTTGCCATACTAAAAGTGAGTTTGTAGTTGAACACTCACAGTATTATATTGTGGGATTGCAGACGAAGGCTTGGCGTTATATACCCTCCCCAAGGATGTTAAAATTCATTTGAATTACCTACACATATTGTTTCTGCTAACTTTCTAACAGTCTTCATAATTTTCCCTCTGCATAGGCATTAGGGGTAAATGCGAACTCATCTAAAAAAATGTCTCCCCCCAGAATCATAGCACGAAAGATTTTTCCTCACCATAGAAATCTCAACTGTATTTTATGAATAACTCGCCGTTGAATCATTACTTCAATCCGGTAATAAGAAATGATGTCCAACATTTCAGTGGTGATTGCCGACTTATGAAACTAAATGTTGATTTCAAAACATTTGTGGCGCAGTAACTTGATAGTAGAAAGCAACTTCTCTATAAATTCGAAGCTAGATTGGTAGAGAAATTGGTGTCTACCTATACCTTGGTGAAAAACTAAGATGCATTTGTGATAAGCGCAGTTGCATGAAGTGTTAAAATATGATTTGTGGCAATTAAAAAAAATATTTTTATTAATTGAATGAAAAATCATTGAAGGAAGAATGTTGGGATGAGTGAGCCCCACGCAGGCAACAAGTTACACATTTTAATGACTTCCTGACAACAGCTCTGCGGAGTGACTAAGTTACCCCACCAATAAACATTGAAGTTTTCAATAAAAATTTAAAAATAAAAGAAATTCATTCGCCGTCTAAATAACGATAATGTGGAGGAGTGTTACAAATACTAAAAAAATGAAAACGGGGTAAAATTAAAAAATGCTACTATTACATCATTTGGGATAACTGAGTTACCCCGCGCAGTCACGGAAGGGTTAAAGAATGTTTTATGCTAATAATGGATCGATTATGCAGCTTTTCAAGAAAAATAAATGAAATAAAAATATAAAAACCAGATTAAATATCAAGTTACGACTTGTGAACTACTGAAAAATACTGATTTGTGAATGAAAAACTTTGCTGTTGATCAGTAAGATGGATTTCTACAACGTGAAGACCTCTACTATTCAGTACTGAAAAATAAATGGAAGGACAAACATATGAAGACGAAAGGAAAATTTGATTGTCGTGACATTTTATGTACTTGATTATCGGCATATTTCAGGCTGATCTGATTCCCGTAACATTATATGTATTTTGTTTCTTGTTAGATATTATTTATTATCTTGTTATTGCGTCACTGTAAATTGGCAATAATTACTGTGTGTGGACTTTTGAAATAAATAAATAAAACAGACATGGATATTAAAAGCAAAGAAACTTTGAATTCCCGGCACAGGAAGCTTAATCAAGTGCCAATGATCTAAGAGGACTGAAAAAAAATCCATTTAATACATCGTGCAGAACTTATCGGCCTATATTAATGACATGCCCATTGCTTCCCTTACTTAGCAGCTCATTTTTCAAGCAGTCATGAAACAGATGCGAGGTTATTAAGGTGTCAGCCGTAATAACGAGGTCAGTGCAACGAACGCCAGGGGTCGCAAGCTATGCGGATTAACGCCATGGGCAGAATTCCAGGGATCACATCCAACTAAAGTGGACGGCCCTCGTGTGCTCCAGAACAATATGCTGTTCTAGCATTCAATCAACATTTCTTTAAGTGATGATAACAAGGGTAAGGATTGTAGCCCTGGGAATGATATGCCGTCCAAGTTTTTCTATGCCGCGAAACAGGCTGTCTGATGAATTTATATGTATATGTAACCCCAGCAGGTGGTGCGTTTTTTTAAGTTGAATTTTGTATTTTCATTTAACATTTGTTATGGTCTTCGAGGCTAAAACATAAAAATAGGTATTAAAGTGAAAAATACTTAAACTTTTGCTATTTTAAAATTATATTAAACACATTCATAGGCACTTAATTATGAAGACATTTCTTTTTGCGAAAAACATCTCAATTTTCTGTTCAGATCGCCAAAATGATTTTAATAACTCGGTGTTTCCCCCAAAAAAGTACTTCGCCTCTCGTAATTACAAAAATTAATAAAACCGCTTTTTTTAACTACCTTTACAGCATAGTTCATCTATCTGGGCCTCATCTACGGGAAGTTACGTTGCTCAGCAATTTTCCGGTGCCAGTGTAAATGAATCAATGCATATTAATATATTAACAAATCACTCAATTAGTATTCGAAGTATTTTTTCTCAGGCGTTACAGAGTTAAGGACATGGACTCTCTCAGGATTAATTATGCGAAAATTATTCACAGAAAAAATACCAAACTGGTGGTCCAACGTTCAAAAAACATAGCGCCTTATTTGAGGCAGTCACTTCTCGTTCTACTGGCGGTCACTAGAGGATTATAAGTAGCGCTGGGGACCAGGGTAGAACGATTATTAACCGAGAACCACAAAGAACATCAAAAGTTTCTTGGCTATATTTGACTTGGTCAGTTTGTCATAGAATGAAAAAAATAAAAAATCAAAATAATAATGGTAAAAAAAATCTTCCATGGAATATAATTTGGAATATAATTTCCATGTCTTTTTGTTTTTGGACTTCACTTGGCACCCCCTTCCCCCATCCTAAGGCGTCGCGGTCTAACCCAAAACACTTATGGCCACCCTATACCAGGGGACTGCGTAGAGAAGGCCCCATTTTGTCCCACGGAAGTTTTATTTTTGCTTCCGGCTTGGCCGAATTATAATTGATTTTTGAAAACAGTTCGGCAATGAGTGCAGATCCATGATAAAGATTACAAAGATATGTATTATGAATGCAAATAGTGCGGGAGGAGGTTATTCATTTTATTTATGCTTTACAATGACCGCACTGTCATATGGCACTGGCACCAGCAAATTGCTGAGCTACGTAACTTCTCGTAGATGAGGCCCAGATAGATGAACTATGCTGAATAGGTACTTAAAAAAGTTGTTATATTAATTTTTGTAATTACGAGAGACAAAATACTTTTTTGGAGAAATACCGAGTTATTAAAATCATTTTGGCGGTCTGAACAGAATATTGAGATGTTTTTCGCAAAAAGAAATGTCTTCATAATTAAGCACCTATAGATGTGTTTAATGTAACTTTAAAATTGCAAAAACTTTCAGTATTTTTCACTTTAATACATATTTTTATGTTTTAGCCTCGAAAACCGTAACAAATGTTAAACAAAAATACAAAATTCATATGACAGTGCGGTCATTGTAAAGCATGAATGAAATGACTAACCTTGCCCCCCATGATGCAATTCCATAACAATATTCCCACCCCTCTTATTTCGGACCAGCTCTCTTCTCCAGCTGACTCCTACCCCTTTCTCTGCCTTCTTCAACCCACTATGTGTACTGCGGTGAATCATTTGTTCACCTTGGTAATGGCTACACTCGAGTCGAACCCCTGCGTCGGAACAATAAAAGTTTTTGTGAAACATTATCAAGGGATTTATTTCGCACATCAAACTCTTCATGCCGTATTGTGTAACGTCTTCTATTATACTGTCCATTTTGCACTAAAATTGCATTGGTGCTTTCGAGACTTTGTCACAGCTGGATGTATGCTACATTGATTTTGCAAAAGCTTTTGACAAAATTAACCATCAATTACTGCCCTTCAAATTAGAGAATCGGTATAATGTCTATGGCAACTTTCTTTCTATCTTATCATCTTTCCTTCAAAATCGGCAACAGCACACTATAGTAAATGTGTCGCGTTCTTTGATAGAACCGGTTACATCTGGAGTTCCACAAGGGAGTGTCCTCGGGCCTTTGCTGTTTGCTTTATACATAGATGATCTGGTTAACATTATCTCCTCCACCAATTGTAAAATATTATTATACGCAGATGACAGCAAAATTTTTAAACAGATTGATTCCCCAAGAGACTGCCTTGCTCTGCAAAAGGCTCTTGATGCCTTAGACCAATGGCCTGAGATTTGGAGTCTGAAAATGAATCCAGCCGAGTCTACCATTCTACCATTCACCCTACGCAAGTCTACCCTGAGTAAAAATTACCGATTATATGGACATCATAATCCTTCAGTCACCTCCCAGAAGGATTTAGGGGTTATTTTGACTCTAAGCTGCTCTTCCGTGAGCACATTAAATCCATTTCCACCCGCGCTATGTCTTTGGTGAGTATGATGTATCGTCACAGTGAGGTGTTGGCTTTAATTGCTCTACGCACCTTCTTCCTTTCCTGTGTCTCTCCGGTCCTAGAATACTGCAGCCAAATCTGGTCTACGGCCCCACCTTCTTCATTAAAGCTCCTGGAATGCCCGTTGAATTTCTTCCTTTCTATTGCCCGCTAAAGCCACTTGCCTTTTCGTAACTTCTCCCTCAATAAGATTAGATCCTTTCTTGACATTGCAACTTTAGCTGATTGCCGTATCCTCAATGACCGGAGACTCTTCTTAAATATTATTAATGGCAAATGCAGATCATCTGGCCTTCTTTCTTTTTTTCGCTTCGTGTTCCTTCGCGCACGACGAGGTCGAGTGACCTATTTCATTGTTTCACCCCCCGCCTTTCTGTCTCTAAACCTTCTTTTCTATTCAGACTTCCTTCTTCCATTAACTCCTCTTGCCAAATGCGTTCCAAATTTTGATCCTTTTTTTCATCTTTCATCCATCTTGCACCATAACTAGCGTAATTTTCCCCCTATTCCTGGCACCACCAGATGACATATACTATTCTTTGTTATTTATTTGTAAATACTGTTGAATATTTTTTGTTCATTATTGGTTACGTTGCTTCATATTATTAAATTGTTTCTCCTGTCATTGTGAGTTCTCTGTAATTGGCCTCGTGCTGTTTTTGGACTAGATTAAATGAATATATATATATATACAGTAGACTCATCATCATCTTGTGGTATTCTGCCCCTTGGCAGATCCCCCAAAAATATTATTAAAATATTCCCAGACTGTCCCCAGTCCCCAAGACAGGTATTTTAATAACATAATTCCCATACTTTTTTGCACGAAATCGGGACAGTGTAGAAATTTTTCGGAAAAAACAACGGGACGCCCTCAAAAGCAGTCTAACCCGGGAATATCCCGGCAAAAATGGGACGAATGGCAACTTCACCCTTTTAACTTCAGCGATGGACGCTGCACCTGAATTCTTCAAGATGTGAGGATTGGGGGTGATGTTGGAATTTGGGCGGTGAAGGAGGGTGGGGGATCAGGGAAGGCCAATGCCGTGAGAGGCCCTATCCCCCTTCCCTCGTCCCGTGAGTTATGACAAGTGAGTGTCGGGGAGCGCCGGTACCCCCGAACGGCTGGAGTATGCAAGCTGTTAATCAAGCCACGCAAGCCCCTAGTCCTCCCCGCGGGCCTCATTAGACGCGATCTTCGACCGACCGGCCCACGCTAATGGATGGGGAGGCGATTATCTATTCTGGTCCGCTCAGCTAGGCAACCGTGCGGACATCAAAAAAAAAAAAAGATACCGCTTGTTCACCAGTATAAATGTTTCCGGGAAATTTTTATCGGAATATTTTACTCACTGATACAAAAAGGGAGGTACGTCTTTCACGGATATGAAAGGAACACATCTACCTCAACTCAACGCTTGCAAAAGCAGAGTTTATTCAGTTTAAAATGTTCCAACGATGAATTTCCCTGGCCAATTTACAGCCAATCAGCAAAGAAAATAGCATTTGAGGATTAAGTAAGAATAGTTACGCTTTCATTCTTGATATAATCAAATGCATAAATAATTAAGGCGTTGATAATAAAGGGTTTCTTCCTAAATTCAAGTAATTTTAACAAGATATTTATGATCAAAATTATCATCAGCAATACATGTTTAGAATATAAATGTGGCAAAACACATTGCCAAATATATATAATGAATAAAATATTCTCGAGCTACTCAAATATGAATCAAAGTAGTTGTGCGATTTGTGAATGAGAGTGTGGCAACTTAACGTGTTGGACAGTTTAATAATCCCAATTCTCAATGATATGAATGAATATTACCACCAAAAATTAAGACACAATAATTTTCGAGTCAATACAAAAAATGCAGATACATTATAATGAGCAAATTTTGTGATAAGATCCCCAAACTTACCCTGATATCAACAAACTTCTGACCATTTCAACGAGGATATTTCTTCCACTATAATACAGTTGAACCCATATTTTTTTTATATTTCCAGAAAAGATATATGCATGCTGGCGATTGGTTATTAACATGCTCTCAATGTTTTACATGAGATCCACAGTTGCGAGCAAATATGACCAACGCATGGAATTTGAAAACTATTTCAAGGTAAGACCATGTTTTTTTTTTTAGATATTTTGATCTTTCAACGAAGAGGGATTCAATGGAGAGGGAGGGAATTATTCAAGAATAAAAATATAAAAGATATTCAGAGGTTAGTTTTAGTCAGAATTACTATCATATCGATATCAACCTCCATCTTATTCTAATTCGATCCCATTTTCTCTACTGGCTATCAGAAACAAAGCTAGAAATCATTCACTGCACCGTATACTTTATTACTTTCTCATCTATTGCATGGAATACCTGGTAACGCCGTGCCAGGGTAGAAAGGCTTAGATGATAGTTGACTTGCGGAATTGCTCAAAGCAAGTATGCATGGAAAATATAATGATTAGAACCTTTAATTTCACAAAAAGTAGTGGCAGAGTAGCGTAAATGGGATGTTTTTTTTAATTAAATTTGGATTGTCGACCACTTTCGAATATTTACATAGATCCGGCCTGAGGACCGACTCGTAGGAGAAGAAACTTTGCAATCATGAAAATAAATTTAGTGGATACACATGCGCCTGATCTATTCATAGCTACAATGCCTCGAAATCCTTAATGTGATGCAATATTGATAAAACTTGAGGATCTAGGCAAAGTAAGTCTTCGTTTTAATGGCATCCTTTCAATAAAGTACATGCTCACGCTTTGATAAGATAACATTAACATGACATTACATTCATAAAAGATATGGCATCTCCAAATTTTCATAGTCATTTTGGCACTAAAAGCATTAGCATTCATGCGTTTACATTAATATAATCATTATTACTGACAAGCATTAATAGGATTTAACGCAGCTATCTAGTAAACACTTCCATCAGCTCATCAACTCAATTACGCAGCTAAAAGCAATAATTACTTTAACTTTATTGCTGCGGTTAAATCGCAGAAAGACCAAAATTATAATATCCTAACTGACGAAAAACCTCAAGAACAAGTACTCAGCTAATAGTAATCATTACTTTCACTTTATGGCTGCAGTAAAATCGCAGAAAGACCAAAATTATAATGTCCTAACGGGCGGAAAAACCTCAAGAACAAGTACTCATTTAAGCATTATGGAAAAAATACGCCGTTGTTGCAAAATAATATGCCAAAAATGAAGGCAAAATTAGTAATCAAACTTATCCGGACATGTATCCGCAAATGCAACCTTTCTGTGACCTTATGCAGATGGAAATAAAATGTAAATTACGATAGAGAGGGCTCGTATTGACCGATTAGCAAGTCACTCGTCAGTCTTCGACCGGGAGGTAAAGCTATGAGAATAGATGCGGGGCATTATAGCTCGCCGCTTACTTCAAAAGGACATGGGACCCTCTAATGGAATGGCGATTGGCAATAACGCTGAAGCGTTGCCGGCGGTCCCGTTGGGCCGATAGACGGGGAACATCAAACATTGCTCGCGTCCACAGAAGTCACAGTCTGCTGAGTTTCGGGAGGAGACATAGTGGGCATTGTGCCTCGGGCTGCGGAGTACGCAGGACTAGTCTCGTTTTTCCTAATGGCCTTTCAGTTGATACATTCCCATACGCCATTATAAAGGAAATATCAACACTCTAGGTAGATTGCGTTAAGCATGCAATCAGGTCAATTGCAGAAATTGGTCAAAGCATATTATGCTCCTAAAAATTAAGTCTCTATAAGGTGGGGAAGTAATCGCTTTGACAGCAAGAGAAGTCGTCAGGCAGAAAGGTGAGCGCGTCAAATAGATTGAAATTGATGAACAGATTACCAGTTCATGCATTCAATTTGATGCGCTTGGTTACAAATCGATGGATAGTTAGGTAAGTGGCTGAGGCAGCGATTAAAATATTTAATTTCTGAAATTATAAAAAAAGAAGCGATGATCGTCTTCGACGCTACAGCCCAATTAGGATAATGGCCTTTTTCTCAGCTTTCTTCAATTTCCTTAACCTCTGCTACTTTTAATATAAGACACGGTCTCAGGCGTTACTATGTGGAACTGCTTAATCATAAAATAAAATACTTTGTCCTATTCCACACTTTATTTTAAATAGCACGACCCGGGTTTCAGCATCTAATGCTACCATCAGGTGATGGACCTGATGACAGCATAAGATGCAGAAACCCGGGTCGTGCTATTTAAAATAAAGTGTGGAATAGATCAAAGTAATTTATTTTATTTTATCCTCTACTTTCCTTTACGTCCGTACCCTCAGCTTCCTCATATCCTCCGCTGAATCGTGCAACTGTCTTTTCCTCCTTCTTCCATAGTCTTCTTTTTTCTAAAACTCTTCCCAGATTATTCTTCCATTCATTCTCTGCACTTGACCTGCCCATCCTTTCTCGATTTCCCAACCTCTGTTAATATTCCTTCTTCCCCATACAGGAACTGTAATTGTTCAATACTTCCAATTTTCCGTTCTGATTGAGTGGTCCACAGAACCTCCACAAACAATTTTTAATTCCCACCTATGTAGAAAAAACTCCTCCATTTTCCTCAATATCAATGTCTTCAAACCTTGGGTGTGTATTGGTCTGATGACCGTATTTTTTAGATTATTTCCTTTATATTTCCACCAACTGTTTAAAAAAAAAACTTATTGCGAAGAGTATTATACACAATTTGACATTGGGGTGACATACAAAGACACGATGACTCTCATCTTCTCCGCATTTTGCGAAACAGCACCCGATATCAAGAGGAAAAGTTACCTACAACCTGCATGCCTAAATCACATATAAGCACGTCAATATACGTATGATAGCTTGGCCGTTCACTTAGACCAAGTATCACAATACATTAAAAGGGAATTGGAAGAAAAGATGAATTGCGAGGATAAAAATCTTCCCCAATAAGACATTTTCTTATTAGTGTAAAATATAAAAACGTTAAGTTGCCGCCGGAAGTGATAAGAGTTCCGGATCATTGACTCGTTCAAGGAGAACCGATCATTGAAGGAAGAAATCGCTCACAAGAGTGCAAACAATGACGTACCACGTGAGCACGTGCGAGAGGTGGAGCAATAGACGTGAATGGGTAGCGCGCACGGAATTACTCCATGACGCCATCAACTTAGCTGCAAAAGGGTTAAAGCTAACGAGTTTTCCCCGCGATTAGTTCCAGAAATGGGCAACGGGAAAAAAAGACTTTATTTTTTTAATTATATCATGATCGCAAATTTACATTAATGGGAGCCCCATCGATACCGAAATGCAGAACTAAAAACATTTTTCTTGTACATTTCACGCGGTTATAACTTACAAAAAATTGAAAAATGAAGAAAAATTCAAGCATTCAATAGAAATATTCCTGAATATTTTCACAATGAGACATTTGAAACAGTTAAAATTGCAATCCAATTTTCATTTTTTTCCCGGAAAAGCTTAGTCGGAAAAGTATTAATTAAATACAGCAGAAATATTTAATTTTCGGGTGAAGCAAGAGTCTACATTTTTAATCTAGTGAATTGATGTATTTTGATTTCCTTAATGTATTATCAAATCCCAACGATTTATATCGAAATCATGTTCATATCTCTGAAGATTTTAAGGAGCTTTTTCTCAACTTATCAGGATTCTGACAGAAAAACAATGGATGATGAGAACCAATGTTTTTAAATTTTACCGCGGTATCTTGAAACCATTATCGCAATTATAGGATTCGTTATATAATTAAGAATCATTAAAAAAACAGGGTAAAGAATTTTTTGAAAAACAGCTGGAGATATAACTCCTTAAAATAAATCTATCTATTACCAAGTGTAGAATCTACATTTCAGATGATGGAAAAACAGGAATTTATGCTATATACTTGAGCAGTTACTTATGATAAATCTTTCATATTCCCTAGCACCATAGATCAACTAGCACCTTTCATTTCGCTTGTTCCAAATTCCTTTTCACCCTCTTATAAGCAATAAAATATGAAGGAGGTTACCCATGGGCTCTTGCCTCAACGATCGCTAACGCTGCCTAATTGAGTGTTTGAAAAACTGCAATGGGAATACTGCAGATAAAAAATTAATATTAATGGAAGGAAATGGGTGTGGATAGATAAAAAAAACTGATAAGGTGAGCCATCTCATTCCATTCTAGAGTATAAGTAATGGATAAGTAAGAAAAGAAGGAAGAAGACTGAACTCAGAAGGAGATTATTGAAAACATCCGTTTATCTCACGCATAGAAAAGCTACAATCTCCTGGAAACGAGAGAATGACGCGAAGGAAAGAAAAACTCTTGGCTAAAAAAATCTCGAAATATGAAGAGACCATGAACAGAATTCACTTTCAATTCAAGGGAGTTTCCTTGTATAGATACAGTCGATTTATTATAATGTATTGATGAACCACTGGGCAACGGGCGACTTTTGAAGTAAATCAGGATATATTAATAGAAGTATTTATTTTTTAGCCAAGGCAGAAGATAACCCTTTAACTTATAAACGGTGTTGGAATTTTGGCTGAAATGACTTCGGAGTTGGAAGCGGTTTTACAGTAAATGTCGAATTAAACTTGGAATAAATGTCCACTATTCCACATAAAAAGTTTTTACTACCGATTTGGCATTAATAACAGGTGAAATTTAATATGCGTCAATAATAAAGCACTATCCAAACAATGAGGAACACCGTAAGCATGGTATATAGGGTATAACGTTTCAATGGATAAATAACATATTACAGCATATGTTTAAAGATTTTATTTCCTGGATGTATCATTAATCCATTTAGACAGATGTAGGTAGGTTGCATAATAGCTACTCCTAGCCATTGCGTTCCTCATTCTAAGCACCTGTCGAATTTTTGAGCTAGTTGGCTTAATTTCATTTGAAACTCGGCTACTTGTACTTAACCGTGTGTGACGAATATCTCTAAACTACAAAAGGATGATGCGGGCAGCAGGAGGGATTTATGCAAAGATTTGAGAAGAGAAATAAGATGGATTTGAGAAATTAGAGGCATTCTTGGAAGGGTGAAATATTTTTTATTATTATGGAGAAGTCGCGCGAAGTTTCGCGAACAGATGAGGATCATCTAAATACTACCCAGCATGCCACTTCAATACGTTATACGGGGCGTAAAGGCTTAGCACAATAGCTGTTGTGTGCGTAAACATTGACTCAGTGATTTGACTAAAAACTAGTACATGTTTGAATCCTATATTGCTCCAGAAATATATCACTTGCTATACTCGTCCGTTCGGCTAATCATTTCTCGTATTTCATCATTTTTGTCGGACTTGAAAATGTAGGGCTGTTCTGGGATAATCTCCTTCGCGTTACTCTGACGGATATCTATTCTTAGTTACAAAACAAATCTAACGAGTTAAACCATACTAGACGACATGCGGTGGAACAACATAATGACTTACATAAATAAAACTTTTCATCGGTCGATAAGAATGGACGACTTTTTGCATCAATGATGACGCTATGCGTCGAAACTCATGAATTTTGGCAGTAAAAAAGTGGAAGGTTCGAAGAGTTTTATCATTTTATTCATTCAGCCAATCAAAGCCAGGCACATGCTAATCTCGCACCGGGAAAAAATGTTTCCAGGAGGGTCCGTGATGAGTACGGGCTTACAATTGGATGAGACTCTCCTTATGCCAAGTCGATGTTTCAACAGATTAATTTTCTGTTGCTCTGAAAGTATTTTGATGTGGGTTCTATAATTCCGGACAAAAGGTCCCATGTTAGCGGGTGAAATTAGTGGAGACAAAAGACAATGCAGTTTTGGCGTTCCACCGAAACATCGCTGCGGATTTTAATAATGTGATCGGGTAAGAATACCGATTTAAAATATTCTTCGAATTTATCCATGGTGAAAGCATCACATAATTCAAGACATCTTGTCGTTTGAAAAAAGTCTTTCAGAACATCAAATATTATTCAGAGAAACACATAATTATTATTATTCAACGATGAAGAAACTATGATTTTGTACCATGATTTCAATTTTAAGGCAGGAAGAATTCTTCCCAAATTGTGTACCTAAACTGTTTTTTGTAATTTATCGGGTATTTCTTACCTTATTCCATTCCTAAACATCTGAAAGACATCATGACAGTAGATTATTTAAAAAAAGATTATCCTTATTTTATATTTAAATGAAATTTGATATTTATATTACAATATTGAAAGTTATCGTATTTTATGTGTATGAAATACTGTATTTTGTGTATTTATTATGATATTTGCTCTGAGTACTGTATTCTTCTCTATTTATTATGAGATTTGATGACTGTATCAATATATTGAAAGTGGATCTGCATGAGTGTAATACTTCTCCATATGTGCATGTTAATATTCTGTTATCAACAATCAATAACAATGTCAAATTTCCCATTGAAAATCCTAAAACATTTTCTAAACTTTGTGTCTGTATGTACTTATGTGCCAAAAGGCTTTAAGCAAATAGATTATCTACCAACTTATCTACCTTAAATTTCTCCAACGCTCACAAAATTCAACCATAGAAAGTAAGAAAATATTAAAATTAAGGTGGAATTACTTCATTTAATTAAAGGCAAGCCATAAAATTTATTAAAAATTTAACAATAAAAAAATGCTTTTCATATTTATTTTCAACTCATTAGATAAATTACTTCTATTAACTGATTTACCGATTGAATTTGATATAATAGGGTAGTTTCCTTCATCAAAGAAAACGAATGGCATTGATTGCGATTCGTTACCCACCATTAGTGTATTCATTATATACAAATTATTTGGTTTCAGAAATCCCAGTTTAGACGAATGGCAACGGTAAATTTTAACCTCATTTGAAAAAGGCCAGATTGGCGCCCATGCGATGCCACTCCACGCGACGTCACAGGAACCTAGTTTCTATACGAGTAGATACGAGTTTTACATTATCTGAGATTACCAATGCATTCATGAGGCACAGAGCGCAGGGAAACATCTCTTAATAATCACCCATTAAAATTGCCTAAGGTCGGAAAGTTTCCTACGTATGATAGGGTAATAATAATCCTTATTTAAGCTAAGCGCTACCTGCTAGCAGCCTGCATCGTATCAGCGCTCACTCAAGGTCACCTGCCCCAAGGTCACGTACATGGCGACAGCTGGAACCAGAATGACGTCACACGGGCTTTCTTCAGTATTCCTATTTAGCCGTCGCGTTTTCGCGCGCTTGAAAATTTTCACTTTTCGTTTCATCGCGGAAAATGGATATCATCATTTAAAAATCCAAGAGCGTGCTCCAGGAGTATAAACTTTCGATTTAGGCAATAAAAAAATAATAGGAAATCACTCTATTGCTAAGTTCTCCGATAAAAGTTAACTTTTAAGTACCAAATTGATGTGAAAGAGGGATATTTGGCCATATTATAGTTCAGAGGTTCTCGGGAAACATCAAGAAACGTGAAAAATTTCTCGGGATTCCTATCGGGTGTGGTATTGGGTTAATTCTCCAAACCTTTTGAATGGCTGAGTCTGCCATCGTCTTCAGAGGTTTACTTTTAATGGTACATTTTTACGTTACTTATTTATTTATTCATTCCTCTGGTTGCCGTTATTGTTGTGTGCGGATGTGGCGATTAATTATGGCATTCGAGGCACAGCTCAGTTGGAAGCCTTTATCTTTGTTTAAGCTCTTCTCCTCAAGGCTAATAGCAATTGCCTCCTTTACAATGTCCTACGGAGCATGAAAGATGCATACGCCTACGCTAAAGTCGGCGGTAGCGGAGCTTTGCTTGGACCTCGGTGATAGGATGGACTTCAAAAGTATGAATGTTTTGTGCCGCATTAATAACTATCGGGATATAATTGTAAATTATTGGAACTATTTACTAGAATTGTAAAATTTGTAACTATTGGGATAGAATCAATCTATACGCCGGAAAAACCAAAAATTTTACATCAAGAAACGTGTTCGCTATGGGGCGGCGGCTGGAGAACTGGAGGGGGTGTGTATATATGTGCGAGGGCGAGATTGGGGTGGTTTTACCCCAATCGAGATGAGGTTTATTCCCACCTCGCATCAACTCCTCCCCTCAGCTTGTCGACTGCTTGACTTTCCCACCGGTGGGAAAGAGAGTTGAAAGCGCGAAGAAAAGGATAGAGGGGGGAGGGATCGCTAGGGAAGGCATCACAAAAGGCTCCTTCGAGCGAAAACCATTAATGTTTCAGCTTTTGGATCCATTCATGAAAGAAATCCGACTAAGAGAAGTCTTTCACGCCCATCCTCCGGTGGCTCCTTCGCACCCCCCTCCATTCTCCACCCATATTCTCCCGCCGATCTTCCCAATGGAATCCTTTTAGTCGCTCTCCCTAGTTCTCGCTAAAACCCCACTTCAACGCCTTCGCTTCAGACCCCGTCGTACCTCAGGGACTTCCCGTTCATCTCAGGGAAGCTCCAGTAATCCGCCTTGTTTGATGATGAAATGGATAAATTGAAGTTGGTTGGTACTCTATTAAAGATTGTTGAAGGATAGTTCTCTTATTTTAATGAAAGGTAGCTGCCTTTTCCACAGTTATTTAATGCATACGACGCGTTTGGGCTCACAGAGCCAGGTCTTGTACCTGATGATTAAGTAATTGTTTAAGAGGCAGCTGCATTTTATTCCAATATGTCGGACTCAACACTACACCACGCATGAATCGGTTGAACTGAGGAGGATAATTCATTCGCTAACCCTCGACCGGCTATACAAGCACGACACAGGCTCGACAGGCACAAAGGCCCTGTCTCACAGAAAGGCAATTACACCATTCTAATAATGCAGGTACGAAGAATGCGGTCCGAACTCTAGTGCAGCTTCCTATTACAAAATACCTCTCTGCTGCATGGCTGTTATTACGCATAAGTAGTTGAACTCATGAAGCCACTTTCAGTCCCACAGACCAAGCGACAGCTCTGGCGTATTTTATGTACCCCATGCATGATGGAATGCTAAAAAACCAGACATCAAATGTTTAACGTATACGAGAAATGTTTTTGAATATATAGAACTTAAAATTCAGTGTTTTTTTTATGATTCAGTATAAATAATCGCGTGATTCAACAGGTCTTATCACGAGGTTAAAGAATTTGGGCAAAAAAAACAAATGCTTTTCTTTCGTCAATTATAAGAGCTGTAAATATTTTTAAATTTCGAACTGAAAGCTATTTGAGACTAATGTGTATCTGATCAATTAATTACCGATGAAATGGCTTTTTCTACCTAAGTAAAATTAACGCATACTTCATATTAGTCCAGGAAGCAATTTTCTGCACTTAGTCGTCACTTCTCTCGTGTAAATTTGGAATGAAATCGATTATTTAGCGCCAAAGAAGGTGTAGTGATAAATTGTTTAATTTTCCATGATTATTATATTTACAACTCACAGCCTAAGTGTAAGTGGAGAACCTCAGTTAAATTTGACAAAATTTCATTCTTACGCGAAATACTGTTATTTTAACAATGTAGTGTTTATGATCTTGGAGTATAGGTCATTACCTATACTCCAAGATCATAAACACTACATTGTTGTAATAATAAGGAAGGTCAGGAGAAGAAACTGTATTCACTGTTATTTTAAATAAGTTTAAATGCATTTATTTTTTTACAAAAATAGAAACAGCATATGGTCATTCATCTACACAGTGGTTAAATATTTCACGATTAAAATAAGCGCTAGAGACGTCCCTAAAGTCTGCCAAGTATAGCTGTTTCCAACGATGCAAAAAAAAACCTCGTGAGCTTTGTTACACTCTATTGGGCAAAACTATACATTTCCACAATTTTTATTCCACCGCAAATCCATCAGGTCAATTTTTCAAATTGAACTCATGTGTACTTGACGTGCTACCATCAAAGTACTGCGGAACCCGAAAAAAAGACAATTCTGACACTAAATTTATTGGTCTCCACAGAGCGGTCATGATCTAGTTACGGTGAGCGCAATAAAAAAAGGACTTTGTTTCACGGCGATGAGCTCCGGCGATTTTATTTGGCAGAGATTTATGAGGCCAATAAAATGCGGGAAATTTAACCGTTGGGATGTAGAAAACAATTCCCGCCGCGAAACCTAGTTATCATTGATTAAACTCCTTTATTTCCATTCTAACTGCCCTTCATTTTTCAAATTACTGGACGCAAAAGTTTTACTACAGGTCGAAATGATTATGCAAAATTTATAATTCCCCTCGTATCAGCAGGATTCATTGCTCCTCAAAACGTCTGCTTTAAGCATCCAAGTTCATTATTGCTCTAAAATACCAACAGAGAACATATTTAGCCCTTTCTAGCGATAAACTTGTGCAAAATAATATGAAAAAAGTCAGCAATATATAGGTAATGCATATCTGGTTTCACAAAAAACAAGGCGTCTTTCGAGATTATTATTCTTTCCATTGCTTCGTTAAAATCATAAGAGAAATAAGGAGGTGGACCAATCAGCCTCAAGCATGAAAAATTGGCGCCAAGAACGCACCATATAAGTCACCAAAAATTGAATCCCGACTTCGACCTGAAGACGCCTATCTTGGAATACCGGAGAAACTGTCGTCGCGAGAAAATCCACGCGGTGAAACCCAAAAGCATGCAGGCTTTGTTAAAATATTTATTCCAAATGATAACTTATGCCATTAGTTCTTTGTTTTAAATTTTACTAGTCGCAAGTTTTATAGGCATTTACCTAATCATTTCTTCTAAAAAATTTTTGAAATTACCGGTGCCTAGTTCTTAGTTACTACCGAAGGCTAAAAATGTGCATAAGTACAGCTTCTAGGGTAGTTTCCTTCATCAAAAAAAACGAAAGGTATTGGCTGCGATTCGTTGCCCACCATTAGTGTACTCATAACATACAAATTAATTGGTTTTACAAATCTCAGTTTAGACGAATGATAATGGTCAATTTTAACCTCATTTGAAAAAGGTCAGATTGGCGCCAATGCGATGCCACTCCACGTGACGTCACAGGGACCTAGTTTCTATACGAATAGATAGAAGTTTTACATCGTCTGAGATTACCAATTCATGTATGAGTTACAGAGCTCAGGAAAACCTCTTTTAATAATCACCTATTAAAATTGTCTATGGTCGGAAAGTTTCCTTCGTTTGATAAGGTATTAATAATCCTTATTTTAGCTAAGCGCTACCTGGTAGCAGGATAATCTGCTACTTGATAGCAGCCTGCATCGTAGCGGCGCACATACCCTCGCACCAAGGTCACCTTACACGTCGACAGCGGGAACCAGAATGACGTCACACGGACTTTTCCCATAATTCCTACTTAGCCGTCGCGTTTTCGCGCGCTTGAAAATTTTCACTTATCATTTAATCGCGAAAAATAGATATCGTAATTAAAAGTCTAAAATCGTGAAATGCGTACTCCAGGAGTAATAATCTTTCGATTTAGGCAGTAAAAAACTACCCTATTACTATTTTACTTTCGCTCACTAAGTCAAATGATGGAGCCATGCGAACCAAGATTTAAGTAAATTTAAACAATGGAAGTACCTTGATAAAAATCTCACTAATGATACATAGATAGATCTTGTCAAATACAGAAAACGGCACTTGCCCTTCATTTATATTATTCCTGAAATAGTTTTTAAAGAACTGAAACTTTTGAAAATCTTTGAAGAATCATTGAGTTCATAATTATAAAGTGAATCTAAACGCATGAATTGTCTGGAAAACATAACATCGACAGGTATGCATTCCTTCATCAGAAACGTATACTTATTATACATCAGAAACGTATGTCACTTAAGAAGTCTAGTAATACGCATGGTGGCACGTAAGGCATCCGTGGCCGCTTTCACTTTATTATTCCACTTATCCCTCACAATTTTGCGAAAGCCCACTCTAAGTCTTCTTCAAGGTTTTCTCCACTGTCCCTTCTTTGCATTTTTTATTTTTTTATACTCGCACGCCGCGCGCGGCCATACTGCGAAACCACCTTCCCGCCAAAACGTTTTCCCGCCTTTTTTCCCTCTCTGGCCGTTGACTGAGTGGAGTACTATGCCAATCTTTGAAAGCTGGAGGATTTTGCGGCGTCCACCCTCTTCTATTTCGCTCGATCCCTCATTCTTATATATCCCCGACCACTACCTTAAAAAATCCCACCTTGTTCACACCCTCTGCCGCCACCGAAATGAGTCGGTTTCAAATTTCTTTCATCTCTCATTGTCAAAGGAAACATTTACCCGAACTCTCAAGCATCACGAGTGCTAGCTAAACCTGACTGTATTCCATAATGCGTTTATCGCACCCTTGGATTTACTTTCCATTCACCGTACAGAGCCTACATTAATTGCGGTCAAAAACTCATTTTATTGAAATACTTTACTGAATTAAAATATTAACATTCACTATACTTAAGCCTTCATATTTTATTCATTTCAGGAATCTGTTGTACTTCTTATTCTTGTTATTTACCTGAATTTATGATCCATTGTTTTGCTTATGAAACACTTAAGTAAAAATAACATAATTTACCCTAATATAGAGCTAAAACAGCATACAATGCGGTAATACTGTGGTTAAAACCATAAAAAAGCGAATGTAATTGAAAGTAACAAAAACGCATGTTTTTTTGAAAATAGATTTTTTAATGGGTACTTACGTTCAATATCACTATTTTTTATGTTTGTAATCATTATGGCATTATATTCTTTAATATTATGTATAACACCATTTTATAGTCTTCTGCCAGTAAAAAATAGTAAAAACGTAGCAGTCTCACGTAGCGATGCATTAGAAAAACGGGGGCGATTTTGAGAGTCGGCGAGTGACTAAACATACGCTCTTTAGTGGAGTCTGCTTTCTCCTAATTACAACATTTTCTCATCGTTTTATCTCCCCCCCATCACGCAAAACATCTCACTGCTACTACCGCCATACATTTTGCTCTCATGGTGAATAGGTTGTCCATTATTGTCGTGGAATACCCTTCAATGACTCCTATCTTTTCTGTCAGCACGTATTCCACAAAATATACTGTCAAAAAGAGATAAAAATATATAAAGGAGACGATCCATTCTTGGAAAAATTTGATTGGCTGATGCTGTTAGAAGACGAAAGGGTATTCCTTATAGGGTTTTATTCGTTCAAATATGGATAGACTAAATAATTACTTTAATATGAGTTTGCAATGGTACCACTTAATTTATTTTCACAGGGCACGTTTCATTGTCACAACTTTTTCAAGCAACCTAAAATTTTGTTATAACAACGGGTCGTGCATAGATAATTTTAGGGAAAATATTTGCAAACTCATTAAAACTAATATAAATAATTTCCACCACATCGCGCCATATACACGATGGGCAGACACGCTAATTTTTCATGAATTTTGCAGATTTGGTTCCTTACAACTGTTACATAATTATCTACTGGTCTAGGAAAATAGATATTTTAATTGCACATATAAACGAAAAAATATACCAAAATTGGGAAAATTTGAAAAATGACATGTCTAACTCAAATTAAATTATTCAAATTTGCAGTTCTTTAGGAAACTATACAGATGCAGCAGAAGTATTCCTTTACATTCCTCTTTATTTTATTAATTTCACAAATGCCAACATCGATTTTTAACTTCTATTTTTTTAAATTGGCAGATATTGGCTTTAATACGCCGATGATTGCGGAACTGTGCCTGCTAAAAAAAGGCATTCAAACGCAAGATATAAATGATAACTTCAGGCTTTACATTGTGAAACCTTTTGAATATTGGAAATAAAGACATAAAACTTTGTAAGGTTCACCATCATCACTGGTCAACAGTCCTAGGATTGGTTTGACGCAGCTCTCCACTCAATTCTTCTATTAGCTAATCTTTTTACAACCACGTATTTTTCTCTTTCACATCTTCCTTTACATCTTCCATATATTTCGCTCGAGGTTTCCTTTTTCGTTCTTGCCTTCCACTGTCCCTCGACGATTGTCTTCATCAGACCATCATGTCTCAAGATGTGGCCTATTAGGTTATTCAGTCTTCTTGTTAAGGTTTTCATGAGGCTTCTCTTCTCACCTACCCTTCTTAGGATTTCCTCGTTACTAACTCGGTCGATCCATTTGATCTTCATCATTCTTCTATAGCACCACATTTCGAAGGTCTCTATCCTTGCTTTCTCCACTACGGTCATTGTCCATGCCTCACTTCCGTATAGGAGCATACTCGAAATGTAGGTTCTTATAAATTGTTTCTTTACTTCCATATTTAAGTTTCCCGCTGTAAGCTGGTATTTCTTTTGGTGGAATGCTCTCTTCGCCTGGGCTATTCTGCTGATAATTTCTTTCTTGCTTCCTGTTATTTTAATATGGGCACAAACCGGGTTTCGTTACGTGGTTAGACCTTGATAGACCTGAAGATGTAACCACGTTACGAAACCCGGGTCGTGCCCATATTAAAACAATAGTGAACCTAACAAAGTTTGATTTTTTTATTTCCAAATGCAAGAGTTTCGTATGACGGTCCTACGAAATTCGTGCATTGATGCGTTATAGACAAAAACAAATTGAGCAATTAAAACAATATGCAATGAAATATAGGTCTCGCTACGTAAATTTTGAGGTAAAGAATGAAATTAGTATTCTTTTATTACGTAAGTTAATCATGGGTACGCTTTATGAACCGTACGAAAATTTTCAACTTCTTTATCCATAAACTTGATTGTTTCTGGCTTTACGATTGTCTTCATCAGACCATCATGTCTCAAGATGTGGCCTATTAGGTTATTCAGTCTTCTTCTTCTTTATCCATCATAACGTCCCATCAATCAAACTCAATTATTTACTCCATTTTTTGCGAATATAAGGACGTATTTAAGTGGGAGCAGGAAAATTATAAAAAGTTAACAGCTACAGAGGTAAGATTTAATAAAAATTAGAGGCATTCACATAAGAAAGGAAGCATCATTGAATTCTAACCAAGCAATAAAAACTGTGTCATTACATTAACATGCAAATTACATACACAGTTACGTTAATTTACAGTGAACTTTGGCAATTTATGAAGCTCCTCGAGGCATTTTTATAATTTTTTGTCGGAGACAATTGAAATAACCAATGCATGCATTTAAAATTAATCCTACGTTACCATACAATATTTTACGATTTTTTTCGTAAGTATGCACTCAACACACTTCTTCTCCGAAGGTATCAACGAAGTCCATCACGTAGAAAATAAAAATAAAATTTTCTTGTCAATCCATGGATGGAGAAAACCTTGCTTCTCTTCTTTCTTATGCGTATTAATGAATTTACGAAAAATGAAATCACTTTAAACCCACACCCTCCATTAAGTAGCTTGCGGGATATCGTAACTCTCCCGCGAATTTCAAGAGAAGAACTTCAGACGCCGTGGTGGATCTAGGCTTTAGTCAGCCTGTTCATTGCTCCAATAACCTAATTCAAAACTTCCAACGGAGAGGATATTAAAGAGCAGATGAGCCATTGCAAAGTTTTAGCGCTGCATTAAATATTTCCCTTTGGAGCGAAGGGATAGGTGCACCGCCGCTCAATTTCAGCCGGAATTTCATCCGACGCATCGTAACGTCATCGAATCAGCACATAATCAATTTTTCATGAAACTTAGCAGCGCAGTTTATTTCATTTTTACGCAAAATATAGAAGGTAAGTTCTTTTTACCAAGGAGTACTCATTAACTTCTCTCAAAAAGTCTCTGAATGGGCCTCTCATATACTGATAGAAAACAATAGGATTCTAATAAGCGATAATAGTAGATCAAAAAATATATGTCGTATACATTTTTTGTCAAAAATTGCTTGAGAGGTTAGCTAAAACGAGAAAATATATTTCTCGCTATTTTTCACACTTAATCACTATCTAAATTTTAATAAGCCTTAAATGAACCAAATAGGGCATAAGAAGCAAGTTTCTTCCTGGTTTACGGCAGCTGAAAATATGTAACACAGTATATTCACCAGTGCAATGCTTTCTGAGTTCTTCAGCCATTTGTTTGACCCTATGCCGTGGCCCCACGCACAGCGTAAGTCGGCAATGCTGAGACGTTGTATCTCCACAAATATGATATAAAATGAATCACCGCTCACATGTACAATTTATACCAAAATTTTACCCTCTTTACTAAAATACAAATATATTATTCGTGCCTTAATTGTAGTCAGGTAAATTCTCCAAAACATGGCCACAGAAAGGGAGCCGCTCGAATAAAGTTGAGGGTTTGGATGCTTGTGCCTCTATAAATATATGTTTCACATTCGTTATATTCTTCTTATGGTAACATATATATGAACCTTAAGTACAATACCCTAGAAAACACTAAATACTAAGCCTTGCAATACCTTTCAAATTCAATGTAATATATCCAGTTTTTCACAAAAACATCGAATAAGTGGCATTCTATGTCCGTTTCCCTGGAATTTGTATCGTGTTCATGAATTTCAAGAGTATTAGAAAGTATAGGCACTAGGTGCTTTGGCATTCGGAAACGTTTAAAAGTGGATGTTTACACTAAGTGGTGCTATGCGAAAGTGATTGGTGAGAATAAGCACGACTATTACTGGTTGACGGGAGATGATCATATCTGACCCTGCAGCACACTTGAATTGCTGAAATAGTTAATTTATCATATGTCATAACCGCAGGAATATTCAATCTAACTTTTCCTACGTATGGAACATTGCCAAAAGATTCTACATTCGCAAAATCCTTGAAGAGAATCTAACTTCAACGCGACTTTACTCTTGAAACTCACGAAACAATAAACACAATTTGAAGACAATGCCTGTGACAAAGTTCCCTTGAACGAGATTCGAATGAAGGTATCCAATAATAGTGTGAATAATAAGACAGGAATCACGCGATCTGATTTTGAATCGGTAGAGGGTATTTTTCTGTCAAGACAAATTTCTTCTCATAGTTATTTTATTAGCGCATGACTACATACAAAATTAGGCGTGTCCGCAAGAACGATAAAAACTATTGGTTCCGTAGAAGCATGCTATTCATTCTTTGACAGCTTTTTTATAATACTTCACGCCAAAAACCTCCTGAATTGTTGGTAAAATAACTTCATCCCGTGCCATCGCCGCATGAATATTCAAGCCAACTTTTCGTGCGTTCGCCCTTTCGCCAAAAGATTCTGTTCGCGCAAAATCCTCAGTTCAGAGAGCAGCATACGGCCGCCCTTTGAACTCCCTTCTTTCCAAGTCTTCGCCAACTTTCCTCCCATATCCACGTATCCTTTCCTTGTTTTGGCTCTCAAAGAGGATCTCATCTTCCGCTCACACTTTGCGTTCCCTCATCAAGATTTTTTTCCCGGGCCACCAATCAAGATTCTTTTCTCTCTCCACCGCGAAAACTTGCGAGAAATTTCCAAGCCCCCTTAACAAGTTAACGCTGCGGGTCGGATAGGGCCGCGGTTTATTTTAAAGACTTAGGCAGTTTCAAAGGAGTCTCCCCTAAGCCGTTTCGAATTTATGCAAACATCTCTTTCGTTTGATTTTGCGATGAAAGAGGCAATATTAGCGCGAGCAAATATTCCACACCTTTCATGAGACACACATCTCTCAACACTTGAATCAAGAATATGACATGAGTTTGCAACAAAGGGAAGCGGGCTTAGATTGGTGGTGTTCATTCATTCAAGAAACCAATTTATTTTTTATCCGCGCGTTTGGTGCAATATTTCACGCCTCTGAGACGAGAAACAAGTTCAAACCAACTTTTTCTTGTTGAATGGGAGTATGGAAGGATTAAAGATAAACTAACACTATTTATATTACATAAACTATTCAAACTTAGGCTGAATAGAGCTTAGGGTAAAACTGATGAACTAAAGTATTAGATAATTAGAAAGGATTAAAATTTGAAAATGTATACGGAATTCAAAATTTTCACCTAGGTTTTATATTGATAAAATAAAGATAAGCCTTCAAGAATAATTCCGTTTCCATACTGTTATCAAAAAAATATATAAAAAACTTTCGAATTACAATTGGGGATAAACAAACAAAAATATCGTAAAAAATACTCCTCGTAGGTAACTTATATTATTGCGGCTTTAATCCTTGACCGTAGGTAAACAAACTTATACTCATATACCCTATGCGTAATGAGTCAAACTCGGTGATAATATCCTCGATGACAATAGATGATAGATAGATAGAGAATAATGGATGAATAATTAACCGTTCGTAATTCTTCAAAATTTTGCATAAAATACATGCAATCATCTCTTTCCTATGATATTCTGACGGAAAAGCCAATATTATCGAAAAAGTCCACCACTTAATTGATTCACATGTCCTATCGTTTGAATCAAGAGATTGGCGTGTGTGAAAACATAGGAAAGCTGATTAGGATCGCGAAGTTCCTTCTACCCCTAAACACTAGAACCGCGGACGGGACTTTTTTGCCCCATCGCCCTTTGCAAATGTTTGCCGTTCATCTACTAGTGGTTCGATCTCTTTGAAATTAACTGACTTTTACTCCTTTTTCATTTTCTTTCGAATGGTTACATCAAAAATATTTTACGGTGCTTGGTTCGCGAGAAAAGCGACGGTTAACCTAGAACCGCGGGATGGGACTTTTTTTGTCCCATATGGGGAAAACATACAATTTCAGTTTTTTTGTACACTTATCTTCATATTTAGCATAATAGCAGGTTATTACGAAGGGGATCGATGCACAGATACCGTTATTCTGCCAGTTAGAAGCGCAGAAGGGAATTATCTGTGCACTGCGCCGGCCGCCTACTCACGCAGCGCCGGCCGCGTCACCCTTGCCTGGCGCGTCTGCAGGTCAAAATAAGTTTACTGCATTCCTAGTTATTCTTAATAAAACGTTTTAAACATTACCTAAACACGTGTTTTGTTCACACAAACCACAAAAAACCGTCAATTATACTCAAACATGACAGGATCAACGTATTTTGTCAATGGGACAGAAAAGTCCAATGCCGCGGTTTTGGTGGGGTTGGAAAGTTCAGCGGTTCGAGTGTTAATACAGCTTCAAAAAAAACCCAAATTATTTCTTGTCTTTGTGTATGATGAAATCTTTCACCCCTTTGCGATGAAAAATGTTTTCAAACTTAACTTCGCTTTTCAACAATTATAATAATAATAATTAAAGTCTTTATTCGGGCGAGGTTGAGACTTAAAAGTCCCCTCTTTCACCTAACCCCTTGATAGCGTCAATGCAAACATATTAAAAAATGGTATATAAGCCTTAACAATACAAAAGATATACAATATACACTACTTGTGAAATATCAAAAAAGATAAACAAGTATGCGTGAAATTTTCGCGTAAAAAGGATTTCTGTTTGTGGGAAAAAACATGAGGATAAGGGTGTAATATCCTTCAGCGAAAAAACCTACTGCAGGAAAACGCCCACACAAGAAGGGGGAAAAGGATGAGGGTGATAACCAGCTGATAACATCTATAAAAGGCTAATATTATTTTTACGCGTAATAAATGGTTTTAAGCGTATTGTTGCAGAAAATCATAATTTGAAGGTGATGTAACATTTTAAAAATCCTTTGAGTTTTAATTTTTCAGACCAAAGTATAAAATTAATCAACTTGAACTGGAAACTCCAATAATGCTCATTCAAGTTACTACATGAAAGAATGAGAAGGTGTGCTAGTTTTACGCAACGAAAAGTGGACGTGAAACTAGAGAAAGTACGCCTTGTAATTAAATTTATACTATGAATGGGATTTTTTACGTTAGGTCATAAACAGTTTCACTGTTTACCACATAAATAATGTGAGTTAAATGCCAAAAATAGTTAGCGAAACAGAAAGATTACAAAACCATCATTTTTAATTCCCATGTCTCAAAAAGTTTACCTTTAGAGAAAAATTGAAAATTTCATCACCCGAGAAAACAGGATAAAAAAATAAACGTATCCAATTATCTTCTTTATCTAGACCTAGATTAACCCTCTAAACACTCAGATTCAAGACCAGATCGGATTGGATTTTCCTTGTCGGAAGAGATCAAAAGAATCTTCTACAAACCTCCGCCCTCTCCTCCTCGCAGTCGAAACTCTGTATTAAAAGGTTCGGAGCACAAAAGGACGTTTCCCGGAGACATATAAAAAGATAAAAAGGGCAGAAATGAAAACCATTCCCTCTGAAAGGAACCGGAATAAAAAGAATTAAGGTACTCTGTTGCACTTGGAGAGGTTTCTACGACAACGATTAAGGGATGATAAGCTTTGAGAAGGTTTATCATTTCCTAAAAATGAATTGGCAGTCTTCATTACCTCATAGATATGGTAGGTATTCAGATATACTGCATGATATTATGATACTATGATAGATATACTAGGTATTTAAATACGTAGGAGAGTATATTGGTCCAATGAAGCCTATACGATGGATTTTAGTTGCAGGAAAGTCTGAATAAAAGTGAAAATTTCGATTTATTTACATGGCTTAGCTACGTTTTCAGGCTCAAAAAACCCATTCTATAACTTTTCAATATTACCGTAATTATTTTGCTATTAAAATTGCAGTTTTTCCATCGGATAACCGCATTAAATATAGTGCGCCGTGCTTGAAATAAAAATTTGACAAAACGGGCGTGCATGGGGGGATATGTCTACCATTATTAATCAAAGAAACCACCAGTTAAAATCAATGGAAGTCGTGAATAAGAACTCTCATAATATCCAAATGTGATAGCAAGTTTCAGACAACCGAAAAAAGGAAATAATTGATGTATGTCATACACAGAAAATCCTTGTTTCAGCTATTCATTATTTTATAACTGACATTTATATCCACCGATAATTACTTTATTTAACAAAAGTATGGAGATAAAGTTATGGATGTAAAAGTGTCACATGTGGTAAATAGGTTACAACTTTGAAATTTAAGATTTATTACAATTGCGGATGGATGGATCCAGGATTTTTATCGGATCCGGATTCAAATCGGATTCCTTGATTTTCGGAGCCGGATCTATCGGATCGGATATTTTCGGATCCAAATGCATTTTCAACTCCCGACGCTGAGACTTCTCCGATGATAGTTCAATCTCTTGGTAAGAGTCGCACTATGTGCCAGTCGTATTTTGCCTTTTTATTTTCCACGGCTGAAATTTTCCTACGTAATCTCTGCTAGAGCTTTCAAACAAAACGGTTCACGAGTAGGACATGAATCGCATGCAACGGCACATTCGAAGAGAGAATCAGAACTCTTTCCACCCTTATGGGGCATTACATTCACTGACGCTATTATTTAGAATTTCGGATCCAGATCCGATGTCTTCCGCGACTTTGGATCCGATGTATCCGATGAAGGGCAATATCCGCGCATATTTGGATCCGAGGTATCCGATCCGACCATCCCTAGTAGTCAGCAATATAATTCAAACGGAAAAACTCGTCACAACCGAATCGTGAGTTTCGAGACAACTCACAAAAAGAGGGCAAGCAATTATTGTGCAGTCATCAGCGCAACATAAGCCAGATAACAACCAAAACAACGTGCCGACCAATATGGCGGATTTTGCTTAAAAAATCATGGCGCCTCCACTATTCTTTTCACCTCCTTGCTAACACCGCGGTTCGCATTAGCACCTTCTTTTGTCTCCTCGTCCATTTCCCTCCCTCTTCAATTGCGAGAGCACACACCTTCCTTTCGGGACGCAGGACTATCAATTACCGCCGTCTATTTAACGCGACGCGAATCGCTGACGCAGAGTCTCCCAATCCCCACGCCTCATGCCAGCTCACGTAAGCACACATTCAATCGCACGAGAGAGAGAGAGAGAGATGGGTTGAAACGAACGCAATGCCGCTGTCGTTTGTCTCTCAGAGCCCTCCAAAACTGTTTCCCACGCCTACACTAAGGGTTGAATTCACCACGAGGAAACGCAGATTTTTCAATTCGTCACCGTTGCACTCAATCAATTCTTCACCATTCTGTTCTCGCGGCGACGGAGCAATAGGGTAGTTACATTCATCAAAGAAAACGAAAGGCATTGATTGCGATTCGTTACTCACCACTAGTGTATTCATAATTTACAAATTATTTGGTTTTAGAAATCCCAGTTTAGACGAATGGCAATGGTTTAATTTTAACCTCATTTGAAAAAGACCAGATTGGCGCCCATGCTATTCCACTCCACGTGACGTCAGAGGGACCAAGTTTCTATACGAGTAGATACGAGTTTTACATTATCTGAGATTACCAATGCATTCATGAGGCACAGAGCTCAGGGATATATCTCTTAATAATCACCCATTAAAACTGGCTAAGGTCGGAAAGTTTCCTTCGTTTGATAGGGTGTGAATAATCCTTATTTAAGCCAAGCGCTACCTGCTAGCAGCCTACGTCGTATCAGCGCACAAAGCCTCGCCCCAAGGTCACCACACACGGCAACAGCTGGAACCAGAAATACGTCACACGGACTTTTCCTAGCATTCCTACTTAGCCGTCGCGTTTTATCGCGCTTGAAAATTTTTTCACTTTTCGTGTAATCGCGAAAAATAGATATCGTCCTTCGAAAATATAATAGCGTGAAATGCGTACTTCAGGAGTAATAATCTTTCGATCTAGGTAATAAAAAAATAATAGGAAACCACCCCATTGCTTAGTATCATGTTTAGAGATGCGTGAAAATCGCAAATGCGATATGCGCAAATAAATGCGACATATGTGCGATGACTGGACTTTTATGATATTTTAACGCAAATTTGCCTTTTCGACGGCAAAATTCGTACATTTTGTGCCGAACGCAGTTTAAATGCTCCGCCGACACTCACCGCTTATAGCATGTGAGCGACTGGCCAGCTGCTAGTTGGCTGGGACCCTACGTGGCCGCGAACTACAAGTGGGCACGGGCAAGCTACACCTCCACCACTATACGTCTTATTCCTTAATTTATAATTGTTCTACAGCATAATTATTTAAATTATTCTGTATTTTGTCATATACCTATGTTTCACTATATTTTATCGTCATCTACCTCATTGTCAAAATAGACGCTACAAAATGCGATAAACCTTTATTGAAAGTGCGATAAAATAAAAATGAAAGTGCGATTTTCACGTATCTCTAGGTAATCATGTTATAAGCAGAGGAATATAAGGATCAACAAACTTTGCTATTTCCACGTGGTAATTTATTGAGACCAACTATGGTTTCGTTACGAGGCCAACGAAACCATGGTCGGTCTCAATAAATTACGATGCGGAAATAGCAAAGGTGTTGATCCTTCTATTCCTGCGATTATGGTTTTCCACCAAGTTACGCCCGCTACTATGAAGTAAGTTTCAAGCAATTGGTATATCGAAAAAAAATTTATCATCATGGTATCTTTATTATGATTTCCGTTTTCATTGTGCACCTATTTTGATATTTTTGCACATATGATCACTTTTCTGTGCATAAACTAGCGGTGATTCCTGGATAATTTTGTTTGCCTGTGCGGCAATCGGATGTAACCACACCAAAAGAGTGCTATTCGGAGGTGTCTAATTACATTCTATAGCTAAACACGAGGAAAGCCTTCAAGGATTCCTGGAGAAGATAACAGATTCGTCGCATAAAATAAAAGATTTAACCAAAATTTCATATCGTTATTGGGTTTCTTAGCAATACAATTCGAGGGTTAATAAATAAATGTAAAATGATTGGATACTAACACGCCATTTAGTCTATCTAGGTTAATATTTGGTTAATTAAACTGTATAACAAAAAATTGATTGCACATATTAATTTGCGATCACACTAAAATGGTCAGTCCAATAAGAGGAAATCATTTGCTTTTTTATTCAATTTTTAAGTATTTCACTAGATTTTCAAGTGTTTTATTTATACATCGATTTCATTAAAACATATGATATGCATCGAGAAAACGGCTTTAAGCCACCCCCGCTTACTCTCACTCCTTCTCAGCTTACCTAAAGGGACTCCTCACCCCCGCCTCTTTTCCTGCGTCGCTACTTACTCCTCTCCATTTCTAACGACACGCCGCATAGTGGGCTAGAGTAGAAAAAAGCTGGCCAAAAGTCGCTAGAGTCTAATTTATTAGTAAATTAACGAAACATTTTACAAATTGTGTATTGTAAATGTGCAATTTAACTTATTTAGGATTATGTCGGCCAAAATGTTGTTTAGAAGGGCGATAACAATTAAAATAGGCGAATGTGATGCGGGAAGCAAACTCTACAGGGGCACGCCTACCTTCTCCTCAGGAAATATCAAGGGAAAAATAGAATTTTTTCTACTGCTAACAACGTTAAAGCTATCAAATAGTTTTGCATAAGGTAAATTTTGAGTCAAAAAGTCAACTTTTCTGGTATGTTTTACCCGATTTTTTCTAATCTTCTAATGTTCTAATCCTTGTGTCGGGCTTCCAATGCCTCTTCGGAAAGCTGCCCAATAGGAAGAATGTCATACTTCACGATTCCCGCTCCATGTATAAAAACTTTGTGAATAGTTCCCTCTCTATTTTCCAAGACGACACTATGTAAATCTTGACTAGTCACTGTCGTTGTATCCATAACTGAGCAACTACTCTGTGGACGTATGAAACAATATGAAACGGAGGCGGGTGCAAGGAGGCTTTGGTTCCCAGGAACAAGTAGGTAACTATATCCTCTTTTAAAGCGCTTCTGACGTTGAACAGATCAATCCTGTGTTATAGTGGATGCTCACTCGACACTCTCTCTAGGACAACTGACGGATGTGGTACGCAAAAACAACCGAAAAACCCTAACTAAGAATTCCATTTGTCGGAACAAGTGGCGGTAAGGGTCGGCAAAAAGAGACAAAAAAGTGTAAAAAGCATAACATGGGATAGCTACCGATGAATTAGGGGAAGTAGAAAAGAGTCATTACTGGTAAGGTTGTAAAACCAGCATTGTCGGGCCAGTAAGTACGGAGGGTCGCAAATCCTCAACCATTCGGCGTGGGCGCCTGTCGCTGCACGTGCATGACCTTCCTAAACCCCTCGACCGCAGCCTGCCCATGATGCTTTAGGGAAATCCGAAATTCTGAGAAAATCCTTTCAAATATATTTTAGCCATAACTCTGCCGAGGAACCTTCCAATGACCTAATCGTAGAATTGCCAGTCACCAATATAGCAAGAAATTGTTATTTGCGACAAGATGTTCGTTGAATTTAGCCATTTACAGTATAATGTGCAAAAACAATATGACAATTATTCATAAAATATGTATTCAAGTGACAAATGTCATTGGACTTTTAGTATTCCGTAGTCTTTATGCACGGATATCATATCCTTTCTTCGCTTAGTCCCGCCGCCGTTTCGTGGCCGCAACAGTGGACCGTGCGGCCGGGGTGGATTCACAGAAATATGGTTGTTAAAATTAGGATCGCAAGTTATCGCAAAAATTGCATTCTGGACATTATTCTATATGCGTTTGTCTATCTCACAGTGCAAATAACTCTTTTTTTTGTGTATTCTGATGTATAAACAAACGATAATTGCCGTTAAAAATGAAATTCAATGAAAAATCAACACAGTTTTTGAAAAATTATACAAATATGAATTAACAAGTAAAATCAAACAAACACTGTCCATATTCATTTTATGAAGACCAATTTTATGGATAAAAATACATTGAAACCAATATTCGTAACAACGACACTGTAATGAAGCTACAAATTTAGCTATTTTCAACGGAAAAAATATGGTCGCTAAAATCACTCCGACATGCTCTACTTTAAACAGCTGTAAAAATTATATTAACGTATTCCATGCTCTGTATGGTATCCTATCTTATAGAGTACATGCTTAATAATGAATATCAACTGTTTTTGGTTGATTTGCGCTAACTTCATTTTTCGACTTTTGGCCAGCTTTTTTGGATTTTGGCCCACTGTGCGCCGCCTCTCTTTTTACCCTAACATTTACCCTAACAAAAACCCCTTTTTTCACTCTTCTCAACCCCCCTCCCGTTTTTCTATGGTTCTTCCCCACGTGTCGTTATTTTACAGTTATGACTAGAGTCCTCCTTCCAACGTGGCTTCCCCACATCCCGTAGTTGCATCTTTTACCACTGTCTCCACTCTGTACTCCTGTTCCCACCACCTTCTTCAAAGATGTCAAACCCTCCCCAACCCCTCCTCTCAAGGGTATAAAGGTGATTTTCAAATGTGCGGCTGTGTCTTGTACCAGATGATAGCTCAGTGAGCCGAAACGCGTTGTACGCAGTAAAACATTTTGTGGAAAAGTTCTCCATTTCTTTACGTCTACTGCACGCATTATTTGGCCTCGATCTGTTCTCACATTTCTCCCTTGGCAATGTCCAATCGACGGCTACCAAAACTCCTAAAGAGACAATTATGCGATACTACTCGCATATATAATAAGTGTACTCGATAATGCTATATGTTAAGATAATTTATCAAGTATAAATCTTTATATTCAATATCAAAACAGGAAAAAATATATTTTTCCATGAAAAAACTTAAATATCGAGTCGTTTATCTTTTATTGAAATGCATGAGGTAAAGAAAATAAATTATATATATTTTATTAGGTAACTCTTTCAGTGAATTCAAACCCTTTCCTGAAATATGTTTTCATTAATAAAAATTTACATGTAGATTATATTTAATATTTAATCCTTATTTCACCTGCTGATAACGTTAGATAAATATATTAATGATGTGCCTACTTATATCAAATCTAAGAAAAGGAATAAAAAATATACCAAAAAAATACAACAAATAAAATTCTAGGGATATTATAATATTAGCCAATGAAATTTGAACCAATCGCACATAATTCCTCATTTCCAAAGCTCCCTTATGAACTCTTAGGATGTCAATATAGTATCAAGTAACTCTTACGCTAAAAAATTTAAACATCTCTATCCTTAGAGCTTCTAGCGCACTATTTATCTAGCTCGTCTTCCTAGTATTTTTCATTCAGAACAAATTTTCCCTTCAATCATAGGGATGTCTTTTTAATATCTTTCTTTGTTCTAACATGTTTGAAGAATTATCAGGGATTGTCTAGGTTAGCAGATAATAATAATGTGTAATAATAATGTAATTTAATAATGTGTAAAAATCACTTCGGCCATGAAAATGCAACATCATTTTACTCATGGTGAAACAAAAACACAGTACTATTCCACAAAATTTATTTAAGCTGTCTACTAGTTTCGACGTTTACACCGTCATTATCAAGACTAACTGAGCAATAGCATACAACATCCAGCCTTATTTATCCAACAATAGTGTGAGGGAAGGAGGAGGGAGGGGAACTAAATGAGGAGGAGCATTGAGCATTGTTGGTTGGGCATTGTTGGTTGGATTGGAGGTTCAAAACACAAAGTACAAAAGCTTGGGGGGGGGGGCAGGCAGATAGAAAGTCAGGTGGTAACGAGGTTAATGAGAAGGGGAGGAGGAAGTTTGTCGAGGAAGAAGTCAGATTTTAAATCAGTAGATAAAAAATTAGAACATTTAAATACAGTCATATCATTAAAAATTTCGATGTTACGTGCAAGAGTGCATTTGGTGATTTCTAAAATTTCTAAAATATCCAGTTTTACACTTTTTTCATGGACATGTAAAATTTTAATATTAAAATCACTTTTGTGGCCGGATTCGGACCGGTGTTTAGAAAAATGGGAAATGGAGTCTTTCAAACGAGCACTTCTTTTGTGTTCATCGACACGAGTTTTAAACTTGCGGCCCGTTTGACCAACGTACACACCGTTGCACTCGTCGCATGTCAGGGCATAGACACCACTTTTGTCTTCAGGATTCACTTTGTCCTTGGAGTTAAAAATCACTTTACCAAGGGAGGTCGGGGAGTAAAAACACACTCTGTATTTGTCTTTAGGTATGAGGTTGTGAACACTGTAAGACAGGGGGACAAGGAAAGGTAATTTGCACCACCGTTTGGGTTCTGTTTTGGGGACTGGCAGTAAACTGGTTAGGGTGGGCGATACTCTTATTCGGGTTTTTTTGGCCAGTAATTTACGGATGAGGTCATCATTATAGCCGTTATTAGAACATATCGATTTAATAACATCAAGTTCCTGGTTGAAACTTGAAGCAGTCATTGGGATACAGAGTAGTCTGTTTAACATAGAGTTAATGCCTGCAAAGTAGACAGCTTAAATAAATTTTGTGGAATAGTACTGTGTTTTTGTTTGACCATGAATATTTCATCGTTCCACCAAGTAACGCCCAAATCAGTAGATTTTATCATTTTACTCGATCATTCGGTTGACGCAGATGGCGGGCGGGCTTTGTGCAATTTTTTTGGCCCATTCCATTGGGAAACGAGAAGGAAAATAGAAACTCAACAATATAATTTATAATCTAATCTAAATAAAAAACTGATTCCTAAAAGGTTATAATCATCCGAGAACTTTTATTAAGGCAGATCAATCTGCCTGTTGTTTTCGATTTGAGATGTTGAAGTTAGGATAGAGTTCTTAGCTAAAAGTAAAAACAAAAAGTTTAAAAAAATATTCCCGTGGATAAAAAAATGTAGTTTAAATATTAAATGCGTACTTGACATGAAGAAGTGACTGAAAATATGAAGCTCTATAGTATCAATCGGCCGTGTAAGTATAAAATATATAGTTTATGAGAACACCTGCAAAGCTTATATTCCTCGAGTACCCTCACTATATCTCTACACATTTTGCCAAAGGCTCTTAGCCTCCTCTGCGTTCAGAGATCACGATATATAATCGAAACGGGGCATCAAAAAACTCATTAAATCGGAAGTGCCCGCGACCCCGCTCGGAGCTTACTAGAATTTAGGTGAGCTTGCACTTTTTTTTAGATCTTTTGCTCACGGGAGGTAAAATACATTTTCCTCACCAGCAAACGCACCCAACCTCCCCATGAGCAAATAAAAAAAACGAACCCCTCCGAAGCTTTATGAGAAAACAGGAGTCGTATTTCATCTTTAAATAAAATAAAGAAGTCCTTTTTTGAGTCGCTCCGCCTCCTTGCTGCGTCATTTTTCACTTTTGTCGGGCATTCGCAATTTTGAGCGGCTTGAAAATCGTTTGGGCGTAATCCGACATCGCCGTGACGTTGTTGTGCTGTGCTGGAGCCCAAGAGGGAGGGATGGAGATGAGGACGACGCATCGAGCATATGGGCCGGGTTTATATGGTACGTTGAAGCATCAAATCCTCAGACTACACCCCTTTTCTCTCAAGGCCGGACTCGTCGCATGACGGAAGAGAATACCTTATGAGACTCATTTCTCACGGTTGACCGATAAAATTGAAACTTTTTCATACTGGCTATTGGTTTTGCATTAGAAAAATCATCTAATGTGTCTCATCGATTAGGAAAAAAATATACTCTGGTATCTTTTTCATTTGAATGCAAAATTACAATTAATTAAAATCTAAACCCTTCGACGCCTCTGCTTCTAGATTTATCTTCTCAATCACGGGTGAGATATTCAAAACTTATTTTTAGCGCGCGATTAAAAAAATTGCACTGAATGCACGGCCGGTTTCGTCCAACAGTGAACATCATCATTCAAAATAAAGCATATTTTGGGTGAAATTCACGTAAAAGGTTTTTATTATCACCAGCCAGGAGTTTTCATTAAACTGAAGCCGAAACTATTCAATTCATTGACCAGAAATAAAAAATAAAATACCTTTGAATCAAAGTCAAGCTTTTTCATACGTTATTGCTGGAGGATTAGTTCAAAAAGTACATAACATATAGGAAAAAAATTTACGATCATAGAACTTTCATTTCAATAAACCTTTATTCAATATTCTTTGATTTAATTTAATTTACATTTTAAGATTTCATGTATTTTGAATGGTTTTATTGTTTGCGTTTAACCGGAAATTTATAAAGTACACAATCGTGTCACACATTCTTCGCCTTACTAAATTTATATAAGTATCAGTGTAAAGGTTGAACCACCATATTAAATAATTGACTGAGTTGTGCGGCTAAATTTTTCCATGAGTGAATGTTATAAACGCCAAAAAATGAGGAAAAAGATCCCTCTATAATATTTAAATCGTTGAAAGATTTTTTTTAGCCACCTTCATCATGGTTGAATACATTTTCACGCACTCCGTTTTAAAACTAATTCGATAACATATTTCACTCATAAATACAGAGCAACGTACTTTGAAAATTTTCTTTTTATACTGAATAAAAATTGGAAAGACGAGTAATCTAAACTACGACGACCAGTGGTCCGAAAAACGTGAGACTATAAATGGTACAAAGGGTACGATCTATATTATCCTCAGAGGGGCCTAACTTAAACCTAAAAGATCATACTTCTACGCTTGTCTTCTCTAGGATAGCTCCCTCATAAGGAGGGTTCTATCGGGATATGATTGTATTACATTTCCAAAAAAAATCCAAAATATGTTAATGCAGGTGCTATTCATGGAATGACGTTGGAAAAATTCCCCTTTCATGACAAAGAATATCAGACAGAATTTCAAGATATATTTTTCAAGAGTAAATGTCTGGGAGAATTAGTTTGAAAAATCCATTCAGGAAATCACCGTGATGTGTGATGATTTAGTTAACGCATTTAACATTACTTATTAGATTTTAATGGAAACAATAGCTGCAATACGGAGTGGCACTTGGCAGGCCTAGACAGGAGAAGCAGCAACTACATGACCGCTGTTTATTTTTAAAAAAATATTGTAAAATCATTGGTAAAAATTACTCAGTTCTACTGATAAATATTGGAAAAGGTTATATTTAATGAATTAAAGCATAAACTAAGAAATATTTGGTTAGACACATAAAATGTTTTTTTCTAGGCAGCCATACGATCCGGTTCTTCAAGTTTTAACGAAAAATATGGGAATCGAATTGTACGTGTGCATATTACAATTGAGATCAAGTATATGAATCTTACTCCAGTCCTGCTCCGGAAATATCACACGGATTTTGAAGCAACTGTAATAACATGACCAATAGGTAAATCTTGTGAGAGAGGAAGTTCTGAAATTTTGTCCCTCGCCTTAACCCGGAATTTGAACCCGGGACACACCGGTGAGAATACATGATATTTAGCCTAGAAGCCACCATGCTCTTCTTTGAAATCAAAATTGTTTCCAACAAAATAGACGGTGGGTTAAGTGCGTTGAGTTTTTCGGTCTTATGGGACCTCCGTAATGAAAGCCTGGGAAAGCCTAAGCGTGACAACGAAAGAAAAAGAAATTTCATGCACGCTTGCCTTTCGAGATGCTCAAGTTACTACCGAAAGAGCTTGAAGCCTGTGTGTACGTGCGCTCGTCTTCCATACACTGACTCCCTTCTGAAGGATGCGAGTATTGAGTCTTTGAAGGTCGCTCATGTGTTCCTTGAATCGAGGGAACCACTTTTGACGCGTGAACTTAAAGCGAGTCGGACGATCACCGTGATGGAACAAGACCCCTGCTGCCCCTTCAACGACTTTCATCAGCCCTCTTTGGCATACAAAGCAGCAGGTACGTAAGAGCTCTTCAAACTCGCGACAAAAATGAGCGTTATGATATTCTATAGAGGGAACGCTCCTTCTGTATCTTCTTGCATTGACAACAAGAGCATTAAATCCGCTTGGCAAGGGTCAAAAGGTTATGAGTAATCAAAAGCCGGATGGTAGTGTTCTAAAATGAGAATTTTTCAAAAATAAATTGGTATTAACACTCAATATTAAACCCGAAGTTAGCTTTGGATTGATAAGGATAGAGGTCGGTATATATCGCTCACATATGAGTGGGTTGGAAGCCTAGGGGCACAAGTGATTTTTTTCTCAACTGAGTTAGGTAAAGTAAATTGTTAGAATGAATACACAAAAACCTGGTTGCCAAGGGATACGAGTGAGTCTCTGTTTTGTGCTGACATCGAGTGGAAAATCAAATGCTCTACTAAACATCTAATCGATCTAGTTTGTTTTCTATACCTGAATTCTGTACCTAACTCTGAATAGGAAAGAGAAATCACTTGTGCCCCTTGGCTTCCAACCCACTCACGTGAATTGCTTCGTTGCTAGGATAATTTGCGATTGTAGGTGACCTTACCGAGTATTCCTAACTATTAAACTGTGCGGCGGTGTCACACAGCTTTTCATAGATTTCTTCCCCTCAATTCAGCGCACCACTTAAGAAGGAAATTTAAAGTTGAAAAAACCTATGAAAAATTTTGCGCATGCACAACCTATAAGTGGAATTCATGTATTCCATAGTAATCGATCGAGGAGAAACTTCAATCAGATAATTATTCATCGTTAGAAATACCTATTGTTAAATCCACTTGGCTAAAATCAAAATATTCAGACTGATAGAAATCACGAGGAAGGTAGAAACAAACAAGTGGAATCGTTAGCCAATCCATGCCAATTGGCGAAGAGTTCTCCTAATAGATTCATTGGTAACTGATCATATGTCATGTTACCAACTCGGGATTAATGAGTAGAACCACAAATAATTTACATTTTTCTTCATTTTTATTTCCATGAAAATGGTATCAGCGCACTAGAGGAAGTATTTTACAAAACAACACTAAAGAATGAATTCTAGTATGCTTTTAGAAGCCTCCGCCACTCCCTGAGATATCATCAAAATCTTTCAAACCATCGAGCGGAAAACATAAATTTCAATTTACGGAACTCTTCAACTCTGCACATTATATAACATCGCTGAGAAGATAATGAATTACGGAAGGGTAAGGTCAAACATTACAAGTAGTGTTAAACCGGAAGAAGGCTCAATGCAGAGAGGAGGTTACTCTGAATGGAAAACGGTAATCAGGATGTACTCAGACGGATGAGGCTGTTTGCTATTGCAGGATATGAAGCAGTATATTCATGCCTTCGTAATAGGACGATAACTACCCACGTATTAAGGTGCCTGTTCATTTTTGTATTTAAATGGCAACAACAGCTGGGTATCAAGTTCAAAATATTAAAAAACAAGCACAAAACTGTTTTAAAAAATTACTCCAATTTTTAATAGTCCTTTTGGAAGTTATTGAATATAAAATCATTAACACTGTGAAAAACATCTTAATTATGCATATATTTTTCCCAAAATGAAAATATTATGTCATTTGCTCCGTTCTGCCCCAGGTATGGGGCGGAATGGGGTATGGTGAAAATGAAATACAAAAACAAATCAAATATGTGACACAAAAGAAAAACTCATGCTTTATGTTCTTGTCTTTTTACTTGAATGAAGTTTTAGATGCGTTACACTTTTCTAGTATTTGTGAAGCCTAATTACAACATTCACTCTTAAGTGCAGAATCATTTGCTTCACTACCCACTCCTGCGCACGAGTTGTGAGCCGATTTCTTGCGAATGGAACAAGCGACCAAGCCTTCAACTGGCTTTTAATGAATATCTCTGCAGTGTAATCATGGAATTGTCTCTTCTTATCCTATAATTCTTTTTTTTTTCAATTTTTATTACTTTCCCGTTCCGCCACACCCGTTCTGCCTTAAGAACAAGTAATTACGCTTACCTGGGAACTGACGCCCGAAAATAGCATTTATTCAGAAGTTCCCTTATGCGGAACTAACGATAATTAGACGCAATTCAAACAATACAAAAAATTACTGTTATTAAAATGCCTGAATATGTCTTACCACCGATACAAAATCTTCCGAAGTTAGATAATACCTAACGGTTAAAATTCACGCAACTCGCAGTTCACATGTTAACACCCAATTAAACTAAACCAACATGGCTTAGAAAGACGATAAATAACTGGTTAATCCATTTCCAATACTCACTGATAGTTGACAGCACCTCCTAGTCGCAAAAAACCTCAAACCCTATTCTGCCCCGCTCCCCGTTCTACCCTGAGTTTCCATACATGACTTTTAATGAATTACTCCAACGTATATTTTGTATTAGTAACAATTTTAAATTATACTATCAATAATGTGGCTGACATAATTTCTATTTTCAAAATAAAGGTTAGGTAAACTTTGTATCTTTTCCCGACCCACCTTATATTTTATGCATTCACTCACATAATACGTAATTAAAGAAAAGAGGTAAACTGTATCCAATATCCTTGCCCACATGAACCAATATGCTTGGAAGTCTGCATCTATTTACATTAACATGCTGCATTGCAATTTTTCTCATTTACTCTTACTTTGAATGAGAATTGATATTTCTCCGACCAAAATAATATAAATCTCATCATTTAAAGAGGGGAATAAAATTCATTAATGTGCAGTAAATGTTCTCTTCACTGCTTCAATTCTGCCAAACCATATTACTGTCCCCGCAGAGTGACTAGGATTAAGGAGATCCGACTTTACATCTTCCTCGTAGATATGCGGAAGTAAACGACTCCCTATCCGTCGCTTCCTTTCAGCGGCGAGTGGAAAAAGAGGACGCTGTGGATACATTCCCGTGACTGCTCACTCTCTTTTCTCCCGCCGCCAGAGTAATTCGTTTATGCGAGGCAGAAAGTCTTGGCGAGTCGCAGAAGAAGGATAGCAGGAGGAAGAGGGTAGGGTGGGGTGGCGGAATTCAAAGACTAGGTTACAGAGGCCAGCATCCTTCGTCCAAGGGAGGGAGTAGATCGGGATGAGGAGCTAGAGGGTGGGTGAGTGAGTGAGTGCGGTTGGCCGAACATTTGATGCGGCCGGGCCGCCATGGGTATACGGGCTGCGGAGTGGTTGATTTTTCCACGGGATGGAGCAGGGCCGTGATCGGAAAGACAAAATAAGCGCAGAGGAGAGTCCATTGGGGAGAGTAAGGGAGGAGGGAAGGTCGCCATGGAAGGACTGGAGGAGGGCAGATCATCTCATTCTAAACTCCGCAGTATGCCATGCGTGCGATGTAGCATTTTATTTTATTTTTTTATCTTATTCTCAAACCACCGGATACAGCTCTTATTGGCCATTTTTTACCGGGGTATTCAACAAATGTAACAATTAAACGCACACTAACAACCATGCCCTGGACTGGGAAAATCTATTCAGGCGGGATTCGAACCCGCGACCTCTTGTTTAGTAGGCGAGGACGTTACCCCGCCGCCACCGAGGCCGGCTTATTATACATAAATACTTCTGAATGTTCCTCGACGAGGTAAATAACATAAAAAATAAAAATACCACAGGTTGGGCAGAAGCACTTGGCACAAAAAAAAGAAAAAAAAACGCTCACGGCATTAAATTTTCGGTGGCACAAATCCACCTTTCTCAGAGTTAGGTAGGAGACTGTAGGTAAAGGATAGCTGAGGGAAGGGGAAATAGTGGGGAGGTTGGGTCCAAAGGGGGGAAAGAGTGTGCTGAGGCAATTGAGGGATAATTGGTTGATATTTAAGCCGGGAGGAAGAAATGATTTAAATAGCTATAGGAGAAAATTAAATTTTGAAATAATATAACTGATAACTTCAGGCTTTACTTTGTGAAACCTCTCCATATTGGAAATAAAGAAATGATAACTTTGTAAGGTTCACTGTTATTTAATTATGGGCACAACCCGGGTTTCGTAACTTGGTTACGTCCTCAGGTGACTGATCTTACATGCATCTTATATTTATACACACATATGACAGTGAGGACATCTATCGGAAAGGGAAATGCCTCCCGCCGACCCCCACCCCCGCCTCCCAACCAGTCCTTTCAAGCGCCAATGGAGACAATTTTTCGTTCACAGAGAAATTTTTGATCGCAAATGATTTTCCATTCAAGCCATAAAGTGAGAAAAACGAGGTGAAAATCCAATCACTTCGCTTAAGTTAAGTATCAATAAATAGTGGATAAAGTAATATAAAGCAAGACGAAAGTGTAACATGAGGAGAAAGTTATGTAAACATTAAACCGGTGGATAGGTAGGACAATTTTGGCTTCGAAATTTAACCTCCCATTCCACATAATGCATTTTTGATGAATTTAGACTTTTGAACTAGGAAAAACGATTCCATTCTCCCATTTGAGTCCAACGCTTACCTTTCACGGGTACGGGCATTTTTCAAAATACCGATTCATTGAAAAATTCGCGTCGCTCATACTTAATGTAATGGCTAACGATGTCTACAATGGACTCACTTTCACACTGACCAGCGCCGACTGGTGTATCCTTTGGCACCTGAAAATATTACTAACAAAACCATGAGATGTTTTCCTAACACCTGATGCCAGTCCAATTGGTCGGAGACAATTGTCATTTTTGGATCTATGCCTGATTTTGAAGGCCTCTGTAGCAGTGTGCGCCAATCAGTCGGAAAAATTCAAATTATCATCATTTTATGTCAACAATCCTAAGATTGGTTTGACGTAGCTCTCCATTCCTCTCTCCTATCCACTAATCTTTTCATATCGACTTACTTCTTCTCATTCAAATCCATAATAACCTATCCTACGTAACTCATTCGGGGCCGTCCTTTGCCCTTCTTCCCTTCCACCTGTCCTTCTACGATTGTCTTCATCAGGCCATCATGACTCATTACGTGGCCAAATGAACTGTCCCGTCTTCTCCTTAAGGCTTTTAGAAGACTTCTCTTTCCTCCCACTCTTCTTAGCACTTCCTCATTGCTTACCTGGTCGATGCATTATATCTTCATCACCATCATTCTTCGGTAGAAACACATTTCTAATGATTCCTTTCTTCACTTCTCTGCGCTAGTCTACATCCAAGCCTCGCATCCATAGAGAAACATTCTCCATGTGTATAAATTGTTGATTTTTTTCTCACTTCTATTCCTAAATTATCTGCTGTAAGTATATTCTTCATTTTGTAGAAATACCTCTACTTTATTGTGCTACTCTACTGAGTCTTTTTTGGAAATAACAGTGACAACCTTTAAATTTCTAAGTGCCAATCCACCTGTGTGCCATTAAAATTTCCAAGAAAGGATACTACGCAGTGCTTCTACCAAAATTCCCCCAGTGATCCATGTCCCCAGGGGAAATCATTAACCCATACCCGCACCATCCACAGCAGGACTCAACGACCTTCCATAGACTATTGTGATTTGGATAACTCAATGTACCCGGCTAATCCTCTTTTTCTTCCCCAACACCACTACCTTCTTTAGCTCTCGTCACTTCACCCACTTTAACCCCGACCTCCCTCCCCTCGCTGCTCAGATACCTATCCTCACAGGATAAACCCACGTCCCAAATCAAGTCTGCCCCTTTTCACCCCCCATTCCATTCCGTGCTCAACCCCCACCCACGCCCTCTCAACCACTCCTTTTCCTTTTGCCTCGTTCACATTACGATTGTCCGAGAGATCGTCCTAACGATAGTTGGCCGTACTAGCGTGTGAATGCATGATCTGACAATAGTTCACGTAGTTCCGAACGTTGCCACTTTACGATGGTTAGGCGCTGGGAGACCGGAAAAGGAAGCGGCAAGAGAAAGACGAAAAACTTGTGAAGCTCTATTTTTTTCATGGATTTCTCCTAGGAAGGAAGAATATGGGCGGAAGAAAAATTATTCGATAAATACACGTTGAACACAGTAATATCTTGTCCCTGCATACCTCAACAGCTTTGCTAACCGCCAATTCCCCGTTCACTTTCGATTTCAGCACTAGAGGGCAGCACAGAAGGGTGTTGCTTATTTTTTATTTTTTCTCGGATTTTTGATTTCTACCTCTTAAAATATGCTATGGGGTGCAGAATGGATATCCTAAAAATTTCAGCTAAATCGTTTAACATTTAGAGGTCGCTCAAAGAGCATAAATGCAATAACATTAAATTTTCCCAATTTTTTGAAGTAACATCATCTTCAGGGGTAACGCACGATTTTATGGTACTTCTGGGCCGAAATTCGCTCCATTTTTACGTCCGCTCAACAGTTTTCCAGGAATACAATACTCTACCGTGAGCTACAGCCGCGCGTCACACCCCTGACGGCGAGCTGGTCGCTCGCGGGCCGCATTCACGGTCAACTGATCACGGCATTACGCCCCCCTCGCGCCTTCCCAAGCGAAAGTCGGCGGAAGGAAGGAGGAGTTACCTAAAAAACCTGTATGGTTTTACATTGTTATAAATTCTGGAGACTTTTTCGTTGAAATGAATTCGCAGAATAGATGGAACCATTAAGAATGATGTTTAGAGATAACTGTGTATGTTTTCTTACCATACTTAACTTACATATACTTAAGTTTGCGTGTTTCACATTTTCTTTAATCTCATCGCAGTCGGATTTTGAATGGCGTAGAGTAAATTTTCAAAGTCGAAACGCTATTGATAAATACAATGTTGTTTATCGCGCGCAAGTCTAGTGAAGTATTCCTCATCGGCGTCCCTATAACAGCTATCGCTGCTTGTTTCGTGAAAAATAAGCTGACTTTGATTCGCGAAGTGCTGCAGTTGTTCCATCACCACCACTTAACCCTGAAACAAGAAGTGTATGCAAATACGAGACTAACGATGATGCCCGTGGTCCCGTTCCGGAGTATTATGTCGAGAATTCAAATAATTTAAGAAATACGGGAAATATATTAAATAGAGGCACAGTGTGCAGTGAGCTGTTAAAATTCAAGATTTATTTTTGACGGCCATCTACGAAACAGCTAAAGAATGACATGGAATTGAATGAAAAATTGGATCAGTTCTTTGATATTGCCGCGGTAAATGCTCTGGAAGTTATTCAAAACGATATGGATAAAGTGCTCTTGAAAATACAGAGGCGACCGGGACACCTACTTCAAAAGATCCTAAGCTTATAGAGAGAGAGTTTTCAAAATATTTTTCTTTCTGAAAAACTTCCATACATTTATTAGTTTTGAGTTTCTGCTTGCACCAACAAAACTAATCACCCAAATCATAGACATATATATTATGCGCATAATATGAAATGCATTGTAAACTGGCTGGTTGGGGTGAACTTAGTTTACCGGGACAGCTATAAAGCCCTTGGCTTGCCAAATAATGAGATCCTTAATGAAGCACTTTATAGAGAGAGAGAGAGGCGGCAGAGAAGTCGGCGCGACGAGTAGAGAGGAAGAGAAGATATGACGAGCGACCAGCTCGCCACACGAGCGCGTCACACCCCTTACGGCGAGCGACCAGCTCGCCGTAAGGGGTGTGACGCGCGGCTGTAGCTCGCGGTAGAGTATTGTATTCCTGGAAAACTGTTGAGCGGACGTAAAAATGGAGCGAATTTAGGCCCAAAAGGGCCATAAAATCGTGCGTTACCCCTGAAAATGGTGTTACTTTAAAAAATTGGGAAAATTTAATGTTATTGCATTTATGCTCTTTGAGCGACCTCTAAATGTTAAACGATTTAGCTGAAATTTTTAGGATATCCATTCTGCACCCCATAGCATATTTTAAGAGGTAGAAATCAAAAATCCGAGAAAAAAAAAATAAGCAACACCCTACAGCACAGGTTTTAACAATCGTCGTGTGAATGCACGATAGTTCCGACAATCGCTGGAACAATCGTAATGTGAATGAGGCAATTCCGATAGTTATGAGTATTTCTTGCTTCGTCCATCGTTGGTAATTCAGCTCCAAGGCAACGAAACTCTCACTTTTTCAAATTTTTGTTTCGTTAGATTGAAGAGGTGAAATATTTCTGTTTTATAGGAATATGAATTGTCAATATGCCGTTATTTGCGCAGCCTGGCAAGAGTGGGGAACGGTGGAAGAGTGGACAGCGGTGTGGTCACCGCCGGTCATGCGGACTTCCTACACTACCGTTAGAGTTCTCATTTAGAACACGTACAAATACATCTCCCTTTCATTCTTCTCGTCTCCAGGTTCCTTTGATCCAAACCGAACATAGCCGCAATGGAAAAAGGAGCAGTCGCCTTATCCATTGCAGCAATTACCCCGACCCCTTTACAACCGAAGTTCCCGGCGAAACCTTAGAAGATGTTTATTCTAGACAAACTTCCTTTCTTTTTCCATCCCTCTTCTACCGGTCCAGATGCAATGACAAAACAATGAAAAAGAAAAGGTCGCCATTGCGATACGAAGCCAAATGTCCAATTTCTCTTCCGAGCGTTTACTTCTCTTTTTTTCGAGCCGCAAGAATTCCTTCTTTGAGCAATATGACCCCTTCATCTGATTGAGTGAGTCGCCTCTAGGAATTTTCCCGGCCGCACGTGTGGACCAAACGTCGGGAGACCTCTACCGGCAGCGCGGCCAACTATTAATAACCCCACTACGGACGCGACTGATCTCCCTTTGCTTTGAGTAATCCAACCTTTGCTGTGGAGCATCAATCGAATCGGTTCTAAGTGGGGATTCGAGGCCTATTTATGGACCAATCTGGTGGCTAATAAGGTAAAGGAGGAAGCCTTGCCAACGAAAGATCCCGGATTACTTCCTACCACGGTGGAATAGAGCATTTGCTCAATTTTGGGAAACTACTTGAAAAAATCTGCACCAAACAGAAATAATAATTTTCAAATCTTACACCCATCTTTAATTTATTCGTCATTATTGAAATATACGAAACTGCGTTGGGGCTGAAAAACAAGACCACCATATTTTTTCGGAATGTGACGTCAGCTTACAAGCACAGCACGGAGTCTTTAGGCCGTTTTACACGGGGCACTGAATTGCGCAGGTTAGCTGCGCTGCATTAATTTATAAAAAGGCGTGGAATTGCGCGAAAGCATGAAGGAATTTAGAGCAGGGGCTATTTTGCCGTCTCGCATCCACGCATTCTCGCATGTGTTCTAGCAATTCACCGCTTTACACGACGCAATTTTGATTTCGCCTTCGCATGTACGTCAGATTACGCAATTCCGTGTACCGTCTTAAACGGCCTTAAGGCATTCGTTTCTTTATTTTTGTTGCTTGGCAACTATCGATCGTCAGGCCTTTTTTAAATACTCCATTATTGCTAATTTCGATAAATAGTCTGGGAGGGAAAGAAGAGTTTGGCCGAAAAATTACTGCAGATGGGCGCGAGTACCTATTCAAAGTGAATTCTAATCAAGAAGACCTGGAAAGAGTTTTATTCCACGGCGTTTTAGTATGAGTATCTATACTCCGTGATACGCGTTCGTATGCGTGCTAATCAACCCCGTAAAGAATAGAAAAGGGATGATTACCACTCAAAGGGATATAAGACGATAGCATCGCCATAATCGCATTTGTGCTAGCATGAATATCATTTCTCCGCGGTGTAGTATTCTAACTTACCATTACGTTGTGCGCAAGAAGACCTAACGAAACAGAGAACCAATGGCTGGATTTTTTGGCGCCGATGTGAACGATACAAAAAAGTGAAAATGAAAAGTTAAATCAAAAATTTAATAGACCAAAAGTGGTCTGAATGTATTGATGGAGAAATTTAGAAAGCAAATACCGCCCACTAATATAATAAATTAGAAGTACCCCACGAATGCCAATTATAATTTAATGACTCATAGTTGAAAGAAAATAAATTCCCCAAGGCCGTACTCTTTGTTGGGCAAAGGACGGGGGTGGGAAGTTACAAGGCTGACAGGGGGGTAATATACGAAAATTAAGCTAACTGAAAATTAGCCTTTCCTGATGAAGGCATTTGAAAATAAATAAAGTAAAAAAAGCAGGGAAGACTTACATCAGAGTATGGAAACCAATCTTTCCGAAAATCTCACCTATAATGATATAAATTCTTTACAGATGCAAATACTAGCTTCTCCTTGCCTTGGAAATGCTCCCACATTGTGTAGGAAAAACATTTTTGTCAAATATTTAAGGTAGGCATGACTTGAATTAAATAATTAAGAGAAAATTATTATTTTTATATGGGTAATTTTACTGGCGTTACAAAAGCTTGCTACCTTTTTGCATATCCATGTTGGCTGAAAATTCATTCAAGACAAAGCTAGGTAACTAAGACATAGCCTGTAATTGTTTGCTCTCGTGGAGACCTAAGCTCTTTCACCACCTTTGATTTTACCAGGATCATGCAAGTACATGAACTGTAAGATGAAAAAAAACACGCGAGACGCCTGCAATAGGGTAGTTTCCTTCATCAAAGAAAACGAAAGGCATTGATTGCGATTCGTTACCCACCATTTGTGTATTCATAATATACAAATTATTTGGTTTTAGAAATCCCAGTTTAGACGAATGTTAATGGTCAATTTTAACCGCATTTGAAAAAGGCCAGATTGACGCTCATGCAATTCCACTCCACGTGACGTCACAGGGACCTAGTTTCTATACGAGTAGATAGGAGTTTTACATCGTCTGAGATTACCAATGCATGCATGAGGCACAGAGCTCAGGGAAACATGTCTCAATAATCACCTATTAAAACCCATTTTGATTTTTTACTTAACACATACCTGCATCTAACATTCCTTTTTACATTTTGAATGGGAATTATCATGATATCTGGCGTACCGAATGTCGTGTGGTTGGCCAGGGAAGCGGAAGCAGGAGGCACGTGACCGCTGTTCATTAAAAAAATACTATAAAATAGGTACTTGGAGGTATCAATACAACACCGGTCCTCCTAGTGTTAAACCGACATACAGGAATAGAGAAATACATAGCTTTTCGGAATCGTCATAGCTTTTTACGAAGCCACATTATGTATCGACATTTATTCTCAAACGCCAAGAGATCTGAAAAAACTTAAATGGAATAATACACTCTGCAGTTACACTGCTATTTTTTATCATGCCAACCTAGTTTTAAAGTACAAGAGTCACTAGCAAAGACTTTCATAATTAATCTTGCGGTCGGAACGTAGATTTAATCACAAAGAAATGTCTGCTGATCTTAACAAAATGATTTTAGATTAATTATTTCAAACCCAAGAAATATTATGATTGACCTCCTTAGGACGGTGGTGTAGTTAGCCTGTGAAGCGTCGGCAGCAAGAGACTGCTAAAAAACCGAGAAAAATTCCTGGCATTAGTTCGCTGTGAAGGGCCGAAATCCAATAACAAAGGAAATTAATGTTTATATCATGAATCGATTCAATAACTTAACGCCTAAGATGTGAATGAAATGTGATATTAATACGAGGGTAGATTCCTAGAGATTACACTCTTAATATCATAAATTAATTTTTCCTAATAAACAACACTCATGACCAGTCAGCAGTTAGATTTTCAGCTGTAATCATGCCATTGTTTCATTTTTCTTACCGATTGCAGTGAACAACTTTCATTTGTTTAGGAAAATGAATAGTAGTGAGTTTCGTGCGGTGATCAAACAGTTATTTTTAAAAGGGTTAGCGCAGAAAGAAATCAAAGCTGAGCTGTATTAAGTTCATGCTCTTGTGTTTGAAACTATTAACAAATGTGTAAGTTAATTAAAACGTGGCCGGACATCAAAAACAATGAACATGGTTCCGGGCGCCCTTCGGAAGTGTCCACCCCCGAAATGATTGAGAAAAATCCACGATATGGGTTTTAAGTAACAAAAAAATCGAAGTGCGCGATGTAGTTGAGGTCACAGGAATGTCGTAACGCACAATCGCTTCAAGTTTGCACGAAATATTGGGCGTGAAAAATATCTCGGCATTATGGCTGTCACTTTTTCTCGCAGTTGCACGCATTGAGAGAAATATTGTAAACTGTGGAGGCTGTTACTAGGAATTTTAAATTGAATCGTTTTCTTTTGTTTTACATCATTAAAGATGCTCGACTTCATGTGTCCTATTAATTTTTTGAGGGTATTCTTTGGCGACCATTTACCACTTTTTCATCAAAATAGCTCCCAGAATATTTTTTTAAATTGAGAATTTTGGTAAAATTCCAGAAGAAATAGAGCCAAATAATTGGTAATTCAGTTCAAATGAAGGGTTAAAAATTTTATGAAGTCTAAATAGCAGATAACTGTTTAGATATTTATATGACGTCCAAATGATTGCATTGAGTGTAGAAGGTTTAAGAATTGATGCTGACGCCCAAATTTTGGAGGAACATGAATTTAGAGAAATAAATAAGTGCAAAAACGTTTTCAACGCATACATATAAGTTTAATTCAGTGATCGCAGTCGAAGCAACTATTATATCTTCTGATATATATCGATGCTTAGATCTGAATCTCGAATCACCGCCGACAGCCAAATTCCCTAGATTCCGCGATGAATCGTAGTCGATACGTAGCAAACTTGGCCACAGACGGCTCGTTAGGATCGCGGGGATCGAATGCGGCGCACGTATTAAGCCAAGAAGAAGGTGGTCGAATGGGGCCGCGTAGGACTGTGGAGGCCATTCATCAGAGAAAGGATCACGTCCTCTTCATTAAAGCGAGCATTAAATTTTTACTGGTCCGCACCGCCTTGCTCGCTCACTCACCCCCCGGCCCCGCACCCACACCTCAAACCCTTCCTCCACCCCCCTACCCCCACAGCCTCACGGGAAATATCAGGCAGACATTTCAGTCGCGTGCCAACTTCGCGACGTGCCTACGGCTAATGGTAATGCGAATGACGTGAGTTACGACGATTAATTCACTCGCGAGATTTTAGTCCATCAAATTGTTTGAAGCCATCGTATATGTACTGACAAAAATGGTCTTAAAATATGTGAAATACTAGAATATAAATAACCAACAGGGAAAACGGATAAATACGCACTAGATACACATGATAAAGTAAATAAATCTAAAATTTAAATCGAAACAATATTTGCAATAATGGAATACCTTCTCCCTTAGTTATAATACTGGTCAATTTATTGAATGAGCGGGTTAAAAACTCTCAACAAGGCACGAAAAAAATTTCAGCAATCAGTCCAGCTACTCGAGTACCTATAAAATTTATCGAGCCTATCATTTACTTACGTATTTAATCCACCATTCAAATGTCAGGTCGGCACAGGTATAGTTTTCTTGAATCGCCAATTTTTGTTGGATCTTCACCAAAATTAGTATACATAACTTATTTCACATTCTAAACAATCCTAGGGGTGGGCGGAAGCGCTTCGAGTACAAATAAAAATGTACTTATTCATTACTTATCTTGGTGTGGGATGGGTAACTTATACGTTGCAGGAGCCATCATAGTCTATAAAAAGCGATTCGATAAAACTATACTGTCACCTGTCAGGTCAATCAAAAGGGTAAGTAAATATGCGGATAAATCAATGATCACCATGGGTAAAAGCCTTCATGAGCAAACGTACGACTAAATGAACTTTACAATCATAACTATGCATAAAAATATGTAAAAATGACAAAAAACAAATTACAAATAGCATAATTGGTACATGATAAATATATTGGCAGTGAAAAATATTTTTAAACTCAAACATTATTCTTACGAAGCAAGACATTGGATTTCCGTTGCTTAATGAGTTTGGGAGTGAGTTCCTTTCTCTCGTGGTTTTCTCGACAAGGTAGTCACTGTAATGCCTGGTACAGTGTTCAGGCACAAAAAATGACGCCGAGGAATTGCTCATTGTTGTAAATTTGCGAGAACTGGGAACAGCCTTGAAAAACTAATTTGGATAGTGAGGTTCCATAAGTGAAAACAGCTGACACAGAATTACACACTGCAGATACAATCTTATATTTTTAACAGCCAACCACTTCGATTAATCTCTATACAGAGCCAAATGTTTATGGGGGCGTTGTTAAAATAAACCGCTCACATGAGATTTGATTGAAGTATAGAAATGTCTTGAAAACCAGTCTTTTTCGTACATATTAAACGCGCTAATTTTTGGGAAAACTTTACGGTTACACCGTCACTTAGTGATTCAAACCGAAGGTTGATTTGAATAGGTGAGGGTTGAACTCACCCCAGCCTTAGTCACACAGGTGTAAAAATTCAAATATTGGGGTTCATCATCATCACTGGTGAACAATCCTAGGATTACTTGACGCAGCTCTCCACTCAGTTCTCCTATCAGCTAATCTCTCCACATCTACGTATTTCTTCTCTTTCACATCCTTCTTTACTTGTTCCATATACATATTTTGTCCGAGGTCTTCCTTTTCCGTTCTTGCCTTCCACTTGTCCCTCTACAATTGTCTTCATTAGGCCATCATGTCTCAAGATGTGGCCTATAAGGTTGTTCCGTCTTCTTGTTAAGGTTTTCATGAGGCTTCTCTTCTCTACTACTTTTCTTTGGACTTCCTCGTTACTAACTCGGTCGATCCATTTGATTTTCATCATTCTTCTGTAGCACCACATTTCGAAGGCCTCTATCCTTGCTTTCTCCGCTGCGGTCATTGTCCATGCCTCACTTCCGTACTGGAGCATACTCCAAATGTAGGTTCTTAGAAATTGTTTCTTTACTTCCACATTTAAGTTTCCCGCTGTAAGCAGGTCTATCTTTTGGTGGAATGCTCTCTTCGCCTGGGCTATTCAACTGATAATTTCTCTCTTGATTCTCCCGTCACTAGTTATTTTCCTTCCCAAATAACTGAATTCATCCATCTCTATCAGTCTTTGCTTCCCTATTTTAATCTTAGTCTTGACTTCTTCTCTTCTGCTACATACCAATGTCTTGGTTTTCTTCGATGTTGTGGGTAGGCGTTCATTTCCCTGACTTAATGATGGAAAATTCGATTTCGATGAAAATCGAATTTCAAATGTGTTTCCAATGCCCTTTCGTTTGATCTTAGTAGCGTCAACACCGGCCTACGATGACGTCATCCATCCCATGTGAAAGACTCCTCTCCAAGGCCGGTAAATTTCGGAAGGCACGCCCTTGATCATCAAGAAAGTATCGCAATCATTTGATCTTTTCAACATATCTATCTAAGCCGAATGGTTCCAAGAGGTATTTCACACTTTAATGTGAGTACATTTGACCACTGATAATTCACCCATTCATTCTAAGTAGATATTTTCCGCACCCTAAATTTGAGTTTTTATCGAAAGCATAATGAACACGTTTCGGTAGAAACTGTATTTGAAGAAAAGGACCGTCATTTTTTTCGATTAATCGATCTTTTAGCTAAAATTTCGTTTTATGCTGAAAATTCGAGCTTTTCATTATGATAAAATACTACTTAATATTAAAAATCAATTTTATCACCACTACCCTAGGCCATTAACACTTCGAGGGTTTTATTTCGTTATCGTATGCTTCACTCTGGATATGAACCTGGGTCCATACGATTAACGGACGAGCCCATCACCCGGTGTGCTACTACGCTTCCCCAATTTATGCTTTTAATGTTTCACCTGAAGTTGATGGAAAAAAATCGGCGCAATACTTTCCCATACCAAGAGAATATGAGGGACAAGTCATTCTAAACAGATTCCCTTGTTAGAGATAAATCCCTTTCAAATATATTAACAAAGTCCCGGTTATTATTACTGGTTTCCCTCTTCAACCTGCATTTATTCCATCATTCTTAAGAAAACCAGAAATGAGCTTACACGTTCAATATATATGGTAATAACAACTCCGTTTTAAAAATAAAAAAATCCGCAAAAGTGGTCATTAGGAATCATTTTGTTCGCCAAATTCATTCATACCGCAAAATATTTTTACAAAGGCATGTCATTATTCACTTAGTTTCAGTATTATCAAAATTCTCCAAACGAGCGAATGATCTATAATGAATTAAAGCTATCTACTCACCTCGTCTCTTTATCTTCGGAGGACAGCAAGTTGACCCACTCCGCAAATTTTTCTAATAAGTATAAGGTCACATCCTGGTGCTGTTGGTGGCATGAATTCTGAAAGAGAATTCGATCGGTTAAAAAAAAATAAAAGATTTGGCAGAAAACAGAAAACCTCGCGTACACTGATAGTAAGAATAATCGATACTTAATATTCCGAAGATTAAAAACTGAAATTTATAAAATCCTCGGCCTGCAAATACTTCTCAATAAGGACTGCTTGAACAATATTGTACCATACTTTTCTCGAAAGATCTGTCCGCTTAGTTGGTGTTATACCTTTACTGAGCAGCTTGAAATTCTGATGGCATGTTTACTTGCAAATATTTTTTCATTCATATATGACATAATAACTAATACTAACGCTTAAATGCTAAATACCGTAACAGAAGATGTGAAAATTTCAATTTTTATTTTTTAACCATTGATTTTTCTGGCTTAGTGAAGGAAATGTGGCCTTGTGGGTCATTTTACTCTGCCAGTAGTTGCCTCCTTTTTACCGTGATGGTAAAAAGGAGGCAACTACTGGCAGAGTATAATTGGACAAGGCAAAGGAAGCAGACAATTGAAAATGCAATTAATATTATTATTATAGTATTCTTACGTTATTATAGTATTATAGTATTATTACGCCGGCCTCGGTGGCGGCGGGGTAAAGTCCTCGCCTGTCAAACCGAAGGTCGCGGGTTCGAGTCCCGCCTGGGTAAGTTACCCTTATCCAGGGCATGGATGTTTGTGACTGTTAAATGTTATCAGCCCCGATGTAAAGGCCGATCAGTGCTGTTTTCGGTGGTGTATGAAATAAATAAATAAATAAATAAATTCTACCGATTAAGGTAGCTTTCCATTAGGTACTAAAGAAGTGATCTGGGAGCCTCCCTTTCCTTCCAGCGCTACCTTCTTCAAATTAACTGCAAGGTCTACTCCCTTTCAATCTATCTAAAAATCCTATTCCTTTCCTTCCCCTCCCTCGTTTCCCTAACATTCTACCCTCTAACACCATTTTCAACATCTCCTCCCCGCTAAGTATTCGCTCCATCCATACCTTCTGTCTCCTCCGTATCTCATCTAAAAGCTGCCTCTCCTCGCCAACCAAATCCAGCACTTCTTCGTTCCTTTTCCTCTCCGCCCATTTCACCCTCTCCATTCTTCTCCATACCCACATCTCGAATGCCTCCAATCTTCTCTCGTCTTCTTTCCTCAGTGTCCGCGTTTCCGCACCGTAGAGCGCTACACTCCAGATCAAAGTCTTCACTAACCTTTTTTTTAAACTCTTACATAACGATCCTCTTAGAAGCTCCTTCCTGTTCATGAACGCCTCCTTTGCTAATGCAATTCTCTTCTTGATGTCCTTGCTACTGTATCTGTTTTCCTCTAACGTACTGCCTAAATAGTTGAATTGCTCAACCTGATCAAGTTTTTCACCACCCACCTTTATCTTAAGTCTCACATTCCTCGCTCGTGACGCTTTACAAAATCGTATAACGAGCGATTCGTTATAAAAATAACGCTGGCTTGAAAAAACACACACACAAAAACAAACAAGCCTATGATTTTTTCTAGAATTTTCACCATGATCACGTGGCCAAATGCCGTTACATACTTCTCTCCTTTTGAGCAAAGCCATTCGTCCTATCGACATTTAAACTCAATGAGGGCAAACACGTGATTCTGAGGAAAAAGAAAATTAAACTATGTATCCAAAATCCATCGTGATTTGAATTTCACTCATCGGTGACCACTCACTTATCATATTAAACGCATGCACACTTCATAAGGTAGGTATATATATTTTTTCCCCATTTAAAGTGAGCTAAATATGCATCGCAGATTTTCAACAGAACGCCACGGCTTTGCTCGGGAAACGCTGCGGAAATCACTTCTTTTGCATAGCCGACCGTTCAATTAACTTCGGAAAAAATTACCTCCCTGCCCGCCCTGAATTTTTTGAATGATTCAAGGCTAATTAAATCACCATTCCGCTTTTGAGAGCCGGCCCGCGCACAGGGCTCTGCCATTGACAAGTAACGCTGGCTAAAAAAAAAAGAATAACGTAATACGGAGCCCTTGAAGGGCGCTCCACAAGCTATTAATCGGAAACTCCGTGTGCTGCAGCGAATTATATAAATTTTATAAAGGTGTTAATATCACACATGAACAAATTCACCGCTAGTAAGTAAATAAATTGAGTTTCGCATGCAATGCTGCATACTGAATATCATCGTTGGGTAATATTATGGTCATCTTGGTTCGTGTACTCAGCGATTATTCAAAACTGTGATTAATCGAGACACTGAAACACTATTATTAATTTGCTCTGAATTTTTATTTCATGCTCCAGCCTTATTGATTTTTCTGTCTAACGGTTTAAAAAAACAGCATCAACACGAGACTGTTTTATTAATCGCAATTAAAACTGGAAAATTAGCCTCTCAATCAAAATTAGCATGGTTCAATGAATCAATGAATATTTATTACTGCTTTAGGGTAACCATTTAGAGCAAAGAAAAGATATAATGAACATCGTATTCTGCTCAGAAGCAAATTTTTATTGAATGACACAAAATAAATACTAATATAATATTCAAAGTCAGTGAAACGAAAAATAGATCGAATTAAGTTTGAAATAATACATTATGTGCACTCGCAAATATAAAACATTTCACAGCAACATAACAAAATATCCAATATCAGTGATTAAAAAATCAGCATTTAGGTATCAATGATGAGTAATGGACAATCATAGGAATACTCCGACAACACTAAAAAATAAAGATGGTGAGCTTATATGTTTCAAAGAACACTGTAATCTTTATTTTAAAAATTGGAGGGGCTGTGATGAATTGCCGTTTATCTACCTGTTATTTACAGAAACTAGAAGTTGTAAGTTGAAATTAGCTTAAATATATTCTGGTGACGGCTCGAGGAATTTGATAGAGGTCAGAATTAGATGAGGTGGACATCGCAGTGACTCTTGCGGGAGGGGATAATTTCGCACAGGTATACGGGAGTCTGCTTATGGGATATGGAGAAAAGAATTTTTCTCGAGGCGTAACTACTTTGGCAACAGAGAAGCAAAAAATTAAAATCAATGATAATTTGTAAAAATGTTCGTTTCTGCGTAAGTCAAAAACGAATTCTACGTCGGACTTAATTAGGCGTTGCAAACACTTTTCAGGAACTCAAGGTAAATCCCCATGAACTTATAAACGAGAATTAAACTAATTGTACAATAAACAATAATGAGGAAGATAATAAAACTAACGAGTAAAATTAAAGTTTAATCGGGAAGTTTTTTCGATTGAAGTTTCAACAAATTAAGAGATTTATCCGTTTGTTACGTACATCAAGCACTTGCTAAAACCATGATAGATTGCAGTCAAAGATAACGTATAGTCTTAGTAAACGGCTGAGTGGTGGAAACGACACAAAATTTGGAAGGCTATCAAAAGCAATCGTATTTAGAATTCTTTAGTACCAATTATTATTTCCTATGTTTAGTTTCGGTTTAACTGGAGGCAGTTTAGCTCGCCCAATTGCAGTTTGAGCATATCTCAGAAAAAATTATTTCAATTTTGTATGAAAGCTCTTCTAAGGTAGAATGGGCATAGATTTGTAAGTCGTCTGCGTGAAGCACGCATTTACTGTGATTGATGATCTAAGTCAGATCGAGAGTATACAGAGTTAAAAAGAGTGGTCCAAGAACGGCGCCTTGAAGGACTCCCCATTAAACCTTGAGCCATGGAGATGGCTCACTACCCTGGGCCGTAACTGCATCACTTCGGCCCGACGCGACGAGTTGGGGTGTAAACCAGTTAAGAACAGAACTAGAGACATTAAGGGATTTCAGCTGGTGTAAATTAAAAGAAATTGGTTCTCTCGATCGAAGGCGAAATTCAAATAATTGATTGTGGCAAGGCGAATACCGTACGTGACTCTGAGCAAGTCTGGGTACATGAATTTAAGTCTTTGCTGAAGCCCGATTCATAAGTACCAACTTTGTCGTGCAATTTATCATTAAAACGCATCCCGCCGTTAATGATCTTCGAAATTTGTTGCAGACACAAAAAATAGCTTCATAACAGCGTTCTTAGAGTTTCCTCATCGATTTCTATAGTTCTATCGCAGTTCACTCTGTTTTAATTTGCTCATACATTAATTCGCTTGGACTCCCCAATCGAGAGACGAGAAAATAACTTTAAAAAAAACTTCCACCAAATACCATTTAATCATTCAATTCCTCGTTTATTATCAATATTCAGTTTTTTTGGGGAAGCGTCAAACCCACCCAAAATGACAGAGCGTTTTTTTCATGCCCGGAAATAAGCTAGGGGAAAATGGTTGTCATCCGGGATGATTATTTTTTTCTATCCCGACGCAGCGGAGATGCGATTGAAGGGCGGGGTTGCTATGCAGAAGGGGCGGACGGAATGGTTCAAGCAGAAAATCGACGGAAATTAAGAAAACGGTGTGGAACGTCTGGGGGATGCAAGTCGCAGAAGGGGAGAGGGTGATTATTCCGCCGTCTTGGAGGTTCGAGGGGTTGAAATTGCCGCCACGGTTTGCGGATCTTGAGGCTATAGATAAAGGGGGAAAGCACTTCAGCACTAGATTACTCCGATGGCAAAAGAGCAAAGATGGAATGGTGGAGTTTTTCCATGCCACAGAATACTAATGCAATTATTATATTAACCGCAACGCGAGGCAGAAAGAGTTATAACAGGAAAGGTCCCAAAACTGAGGAGTCATTTTGTTATAAGGTTCTTAGTTAACGCTGAAATCGATCAAATTTCAAAATAGTGAAATGAAAAGGCACGCAGTACCTACCCGAGCCATGAATACATTCCAAGTTTTTCTTTATATACCGAAAAATAGATATTTTAAAAGTCAAAAGTAGTATTTACTACACCAAAATATGCAAATGTTGGCTCATTGATGTATATTTCGAATACGGTAGATGTTATGCTGTCTTTTTATCATATTCAACAGGATTTTTAGGTAATGATGTAGTTCACAAGATGTCCCACAACTAGAGGCTCTACATTTTTGACTTCCAAGCTTACTTCATTCGTGTGCAGTATAGTGCATTCTGGTGACAACAAAACCGCAGCCAAACGTCGCATACGAATTACCTCACTGAATGCGAAGAACAGCTGGAATAAGAAGAGAGAGTATCCTCAGGAAGATAATTTGCAGAGGGAGGTATAATTTCCCACCCCGCATTACTATTACTTCATTTCTTCTCCTATCCGTTCACTTCGCCTTCTCCATTTATTTCCACACCAATGTGTCGAAAATACTTTCCCCGTCCAGATCCACCCCTTTTCTTTTCCTCTTTCCTTAGTGTCCACGTTTCAGCACCGAGTAGCGCTACACTCCAGTCCTGATTAGACTTATGTTTTAAGGTTAATTACGTATTATACCTCCACTATTCTTAACTTATATACCATAAATAAATGTGAAATGTCAGTAGATTTAAAGAATTTTCTTGCTCAATCCAAAAATACTGTCACTACAACAATCATATTTCATCATCAATGTTGTTATAGTCTATTCACTTTATGTCTGCGGGTGAGCTTTCGTGAGAGCCCGGGCACTCACGAATTGTGACGCTGATGGGGGAGGGGTACATACAAGATGAGAGAGAGAGAGGAGGAGCGAACAGAACGTTGCCAAATGTACATAGCCGCCCTATTTTTTCACTGAAAACGTGTGAGTCATAGGTGGCCACTGGTATTCTTGCCCCTGCGCCGAGACAATATATCTACTCATTTGGAAGGCATTGGGGATAATCCTTCCACAGAAGCCCATGACATTGTCAGCTACCGCGCTGAATGAGGCACCGTTGGTGGAAGTCATACTTAGTCACATACTAGGAAAACGCGTGAGTTTTGGAAACACTGCTCCACGAGTAGATTCACGACGTTCAATCGGCGGAGGTCTTAGAGCGACTCACTGAGGCTACGCCTACTGTTTTCTGATTGGTAAAGGCAAAGTCACATGTCGAGAAACTTTCCCTCCCCTCATCTCCACTTGCTTTGGCCACACCAGCTCACCCCTCAGGCCTCAACGGGAAGGCAGAGTCGTTACAGCTGTTTATCTTATGGCAATAAATTCCGGGTGGTTGGTAACAAGTGCGAGCGATGACAATGGATTCCCGAAAGAAAATGGTCACTTTTCTCTCTCTCTCCCAGCAGTCATAATAACGGCGAAATCATATTCTTTACTCGTAAATGACTCCATTGAATAGAAAGGAAAGGGTTTTGGTTAGAGTAAAAGCTGGGGATGAATCCTTTTTTATGTAAAGGTTGATTTCTGTATAGCATACGATATATATATTTTACCGCACGAAGTGTTTAATAATGCTTAATACCTCGGCTTTCTATAAGCTAGCTTCTGGATTCTTCAAGTTGACTCAGCCTTCTATTTTAACTAGGGATGGTCGGATCGGATACTTCGGATCCAAATATCCGCGGATATTGCCCTTCATCGGATACTTCGGATCCTAATTCGCTAAAGACATCGAATCTGGATCCGAAATTTTAAATTTATGATTCAGTGAATGCAGCGTCCCATCCGAGGGAGTGGAAAGAGTTCCGATTCTACCCTCGCATGCGCCGTTGCACTGCGATGATTGGCCTACTCATGAACCATTTTGCTTAAAAGGTGTCGTTAGATTGATGTGGGCTCGTGACAGAGCGTGAACTGTGAGGTGAAACTATCGCGAGGATGTGGAAAATCCACCTCACCCCAACTGAAGCATTTGCGGGTGAAACACAAGTCAGTATGCGATGAGAAAGTGATGAAATTCTGGGGAAACTTATGTCAGGAATATCAAAAATCAGTCAATGGTTTTTCCGAAGATTGAAACCTATTTTCATTTCCAAACGCAAGCGTAACAGTTTACATCCGGTGCGTGTAAAGATTTTATGAATTTAAAAAATAATTTGAAAGCTTATGAAAACGATTTTTAATCAGTAAAATGTTTTAGACGTGTATGTTACTAAATAGAATTACTTTCATTGTATTTACCGAGAGGGAACTTGAATAATTACTTCGTTTTATAGCAGACAATTGAAAAGGCAATAGGATCCGAAAATATCCGAGGATCCGGTTCCGAAAATCAAGGATCAGATCCGGATCCGGGTCCGAAAAAAATCCAGGATCCGTCCATCCCTAATAGGATGGTTTCCTATTATTTTTTATTGCCTAAATCGTAAGATTATTACTCCTGGAGTACGCATTTCACGCTTTTAGATTTTTAAATGACGATATCTATTTTTCGCGATTAAATGAAAAGTGAGAATTTTCAAGCGCGCGAAAACGCGACGGCTACGTATGAATGCTGGGAAAACTCCGTGTGACGTCGTTCTGGTTCCCGCTGACGCAAGTGAGGTGACCTTGGGACGAGGCTTTTAAGCGCTGATACGACGCAGGATGCTAGCAGGTAGCAAAGTACCCTGATAACTGGTAGTGCTTGGCTTAAATAAGGATTATTAATACCTTATCAAACGAAGGAAACTTTCCGACTATAGGCAGTTTTAATGGGTGATTATTAAGAGATGTTTCCCTGAGCTACGTGACTCATGCATGCATTGGTAATCTCAGACGATGTAAAACTCCTATCTACTCGTATAGAAACTAGGTCCCTGTGACGTCACGTGGAGTGGCATCACATGGGCGCCAATCTGGCCTTTTTCGAATGAGGTTAAAATTGACCACTGCCATTCGTTTAAACTGTGATTTATAAAACCATATAATTTGTATATTATGAATACACTAATGGTGGGTAAGGAAACGCATCCAATGCCTTTCGTTTTCTTTGATGAAGGGAACTACCCTATTTTAACCCATCTTCACATGGTAAAAGGATATTGAAAAAAGCTTTAACGAATGGCAGAGAGGATAGATAAAGCCTTCTCCGGATGCCGGCGCAAGCAGGTCGTATCACTGGGTGCGTGCCTGATCCCACTCGGGTGCATAAGGGCGCGTCCTGAATTTCAATCCCGCGTGGAGGTGCAGGAGAGGCGCGGCGTATGCCTGCACCCGCCGCCTGCCTACTCCTCCGTGAGAGGACGGGGTGTGGCTGGGATTCCATTCCAAAGGATGTGCTACCACGGCGCTATCAGTGCATGGGTAGGAGTAATCATATTCCCCAACGCTATATGCGAAATTAACCTTATATATATCGAGATCCGAAGAAAACCATGATATTGGTATGCAGCAGAAGGGAAGAAGTCAAGACTAACATTAAAATAGGGAAGCAAAAACTGATAGAGGTGGATGAATTCAGTTATTTGGGAAGCAAGATAACTAGTGAAGGGAGAAGTAAGAAAGATTGTTATCATCAGAATAGCCCAGGCGAAGAGAACATTCCACCAAAAGAGAGACCTGCTTAAAGAGGGAAACTTAAATATGAAAGTAAAGAGACAATTTATGTAAACCAACATTTGGAATATGCTCCTATACGGAAGTGAGGCATGGACAATGATCGCAGCGGAGAAAGCAAGGATAGAGGCCTTCGAAATGTGGTGTGCTACAGAAGAATGATGAAGATCAAATGGATCGATCGAGTTAGTAACGAGGAAGTCCTAAGAAGGGTAGGAGAGAAGAGAAGCCTCATGAAAACCTTAACATGAAGACGGAACAACCTTATAGGCCACATCTTGAGACATGATGGCCGGATAAAGACAATCGTCGAGAAACAAGTGGAAGGCAAGAACGGAAAAGGAAGACCTCGAACAAAATATATGGAACAAGTAAAGAAGGTTGTGAAAGATAAGAAATACGTAGATGTGAAAAGATTAGCTGATAGGAGAACTGAGTGGAGAGCTGCGTCAAACCAATCCTAGGATTGTTGACCAGTGATTATGATGATATATATCTAGATTACGATACGCTGAGCGATTTCTCACCAGAACGAGGACATTTTTTTTCGACAGAACGTGTTATTACTCTTTCTCTCTCTCTTCCAGTGATTCGACCCGGAGCAGAGTGGGCAAAAATAGGAAAAACCTGGACATAAGATCAAAACGACTTTTTTTTAAGATAGAGACTTGAAACTCAGCGTTAATACTCATAAATCATTACGAATCATTAATGTACATGCCGTTTTACATGAATGAGACCCTTTACTGAAATACAGTAGAAAAAGCACGACCAATTAAAAAAAACATGCTCAATTTTTTCGAAAATCTTATAATATTAGCGGTTGGGATGATTTTCATGGAATAAAAAACACAAAGGTATATCTATTGGTTTAGTGCTTTGCCTACACTATTAACGATGTTTGAAATTTTTTTTGATATATCTGTCTGGTTTTGCATCGCTAAATGGCCGAACGGGAGTAAACATTTTCGGGTAAAATTTTATATGAATTATACGTTAGCTTTCGTTATAGAAACATAAGACTCGAGAAATTTACATAACAGTGTTAAATAGAGATTTTTAAATAAAATGAAGCAGAAATACTGGGAAAAATTTACGAAACACTGAGGCTCGGTAATTGCGGTCGAAGTTTTTTCAGCGGACGTGTGTTTGAATAGGTTTTGAAGGGGTTAACCCACCCCTAGCTAAGCTACAAGCGTATGAGTATCACTAATTCATAGTAGCAGGACCAGTTCCTTTCCTGGACCACCTCGCATTTCGAGGATTTAGCGAGGGGGAGCTCGACGGTATTGGAACCCAGGACCCCCCAGTCAGTAGACAAGGGGCACACACCCAATCCACGTTCTCCGATAGCTTTTATCATCTTGAAAAAAAAAAATCAGTTATCAACCCTTATGATGATATATTTATAGTCTATTCACTTAATGTCAGCGAGTGAGCTTTCGTGAGAGCCCGGGCACTCTCGAATTGTGACGCTGATGGGGGAGGGGTACATACAAGATGAGAGAGAGAGAGGAGGAGCGAACATAACGTTGCCAAATTTACATTTTGTCACTGAAAATGTGTGAATCATAGGTGGCCACTGGTATTCTTGCCCCTGCGCCGAGACAATATGCCTACTCATTTGGATGGCATTGGGGATAATCCTTTCACGGAAGCCCATGACATTGTCAGCTACCGCGCTGAATGAGGCACCCTTGGTGGAAGGCATACAAGGAAAACGCGTGAGGTTTGGAAACACTGCTCCACGAGCAGATTCACGATGTTCACTCGGCGGAGGTCTGAGAGCGGCTCACTGAGGCCACGCCTAATGTTTGCTGATTGGCAAAAGCAAAGTCACATGTCGAGAAACTTTCCCTCCCCTTATCTCCACTTGCTTTGGCCACACCAGCTCACCCGCAGAGATAAAATGAACGGAGTATAACGACCTTAATCATGAAAATCATAATTGGATGAGAACCCTGGGTAACAGCCTCAGAAAAACTAAATACTCCCATTATACTCCCATTATTAACATTATAGAGTGAAACTGGCAATGTAGAAGTTCATAAATTGAAAACTGATGAAAATATCGTTTGGTAAGGTTGTAAAAAAGAGACTCTCGACAAGCGTGAGGCTTTAGAAGGACAATACACGGAACTAGATGATTGATTATTAGAGAAGACATTTTAGTGGTGGATGTGGCGGAGAGTATAGAGTAAGATGGGAAGGGAGAATGGTGGGTGGTGAGAGGAAACCGACACAGGAGACAGCAAAGACAAAAAGTATGGATAGTGACAACATAAATTCGTGCTTTTCATGCTAAAATCGATGAATTCACTCACAGATACACTTAATATCATTTGAGCATATTTTTCAGCACATTATGCAGGTGTTCACAGCACCATAATACGCTACGCCAACGATTAAAAATTTTGTATTTTTATTTCAACAGCGGTCAGCGACGAACACATACGCGATCCAAAATATCCTTCTTAGTGAATATTAATGATCGTGGTACATGAAGTCAGAGTTTATAAAACCAAATGTCTGATTTGATACTACAGTGGCCACTAATGCTTAGCAGCCGCTAATACCAATAAGTAGCAGAGGCATTACTTAAGTTGAAGGAACAGGCCTGTCGCCAAGTACTTTGCCAAGGATAAAGGAAGTAATTCCCAAATTAGGATTAAGAGAATTGCCTTCTGATTAATTTTTTTTGTTTTATGTCAGTGAAGTGTTCCTTTTTTTGTATTGTTAATTAATTGTGATCGAGGGAAGGTGTTGGATAAACGATCTCAATTACTTTTATTTTCCGTACTAATGCGGTTTGTAATTATTTGTGTACGGATTTTGATTATGTTTTGTTTTAGTAACGAATAAAGTGATTCGTTTTAGTTTTTTTTAGCACAACTGGAAACGATTTAAAAGGGTGTGGTTTATTTTATCCCTCGCAACCGATATTTTGTGAGTTTTGGAGTGAATATCCAACACATATTATATATAAACCACATTTCTATGAGAAAATATATTTTCATGCATCATCATTCATGATCCTTTGACCCCGGGCGTTTCTTCGCTGTCACATCTTGTTGTTATCATTAAGAAAACAAAGAATTAACGCGCAAATATGAAATTAACTTGCATTTTTCAATCAATATTATGCTAGTGATATAAGTCCTCTCGTAAATTTGTCCACGGTTTGACTTATCAATTTCAGTCATGCTGAAAGTATTTAATACTTTGGAGTTCATGTCTTATAGATAGTCCTCGCCGCGCGCATTGGACTCGCGTGGTTCGCTCTTGTTCAATCCCTTTTGGATAATTCCCTCCTTAGAGACTGGTTCTCCTTCAACGAGGAAAATGAAATGGAGCTCTGATGGCGTCGCCAAATAATGGAAATTGATTGGGAAATTTAGTGTTTTTTAATTATTTTAAACTTATAAGGGAACGGCCGAATAAGGAATATTAAATATTAATAGAGACTCGCCTTTTGAATTCACGTGTTTTGCTTGAAGTCATAGTTTTATTTTCACGAATTTCGATCTCACATTTGTATGAAATATTCCGCTCCTAAACAGACGGTGGCTAACATATTTGTGCACAGGAATAATCGCTATTGTTTATATTCCAATTTCATTGCCCCAATATTATCACTGTGGACGATGGACGTCTTTAATAATAAGACCAATTATATAATATATAATATAATATATAATTTATTCCATTTACAATCAAATATTACATTTTAGAACATACTTAAATATTTTGGAATATATAGGTACCCCTTTTAGTAGTTTTGGGGCTACCATCATAAACTTTTTACATAGGTCTGGTGCTAGCACACATGAGAAGTAAAATTTCTTTGTATTCAGTTATTTGTTCTATTGCCGATTGCATTCATTATTACAAAACGTATTTCAAATATTTGGACAAGGATAACTATTTTTCTTATTTTTCTTATATAAACGCATAATTACATACATAGAATATACAATATACCTTTTATTGTAAACTTTTTTAACCCACCTTTCTTAGTAGAAACTCTACTTCCTCACACATCATAAGCCATTTTTTAACGGCGGATTTAAATCCCCATCTTTTTTCCGAGTTTGCTACATTACTCGGCAACATGCTAAACAATTTAGGCCCTAAGTAATTGTATGACTGTCGATAAATTTCGGTCGTCGGCCTAGGTATATGGAAGTTTCTCCAAGCTCTAATGTCATAGTTTTGTGGTCGGGCCTTTTCACCACTACGGTTATAGAATATTCTAAGGACTTTATAAATGAATAAATGCCTTAGTGGGAGGACATCTAATTTTTTGAATAGAGGAAATGAGTGGCTTTTCCTATACGATCGTGTTATAACCCTGATAACCCTTTTTTGCGCCACTATCAATGGTTTAATGTTGATAAAATATGCTCCACCCCAGCAGGCTATTCCGTATTGCAATCTTGAATTAACGAGAGCATAATATACCATTTTTAACACTGATTCAGGGCATATGTATCTGAGGAAGTAGAATTTTCTTACAATAGTAATCATTTCTGATTTTAATTTATTTATGTGAGACTTCCATTTACAATTTTGGTCAAAATATATACCTAAATATTTTATGTGACTAACCTGTTCGATCAAAATACATTTATCACAGGAAGTAACATTATCTTTTATACAATTTGCACATTGATAGTATAGTTTACTTTTGTTTGAGGTAGATTTACTCATGCTAAACATAATATATTTCGTTTTTTCACTTAACAACATATAATTAGCCGAAAACCACATATTGAGTGTTAATAGATCACTTTGTATGTGTTCATATAGATCATCAACACTATTAACAGAGTAACTTAGTGCAGTGTCATCTGCGAATGACGTTAATTGACCTTTAAACCTGCCAGCACATAAATTGTTTACATATATTAAAAACAGTATGGGTCCCAACACAGAACCCTGTGGGACACCACAGGTGAGTCGAATCTTTTCACTGTAGCAATTTTTGAGACGCACACATTGATCTCGATCACAAAGATAACTTTGAAACCAATCATATGCGGTTCCACGTATACCCGCTTCCCATAATCGATTCATTAGTATGTTATGATTAATGGAGTCAAAGGCTTTGGTAATGTCTACAAATAAGCCAGCAACTCTACAGTTCTTATTCAGTCCGTCGTTCAGCTCTGAACAGAATTTTAATAATGCATCCTCTGTACTCTTACCACTCATAAATCCAAATTGGTTTTTATTGAAAAAACTATGCTGATTTAGAAATTTAAGAAGTCTGACTTTAACAACTTTTTCTATTATTTTAGCAAATACAGATAATAGGGATATTGGTCTGTAATTATTTACGTTCATTTTATCACCTTTTTTAAAAATTGGTATCACTATTGCAGTTTTTAATTGTTTAGGAAATATTCCAGTATACATACTTAGATTAGCAATATGGGCAAGGACCTCCGAAATATTTGCATTTACTTCTTTTATAACTTGTGTGGAAATATTATCAACACCTTTAGATTTTTTAGACTTTAATTCCTTAATAATGCTGCTAATTTCTTTCGCATCAGTAGGAACAAAAAACAGTGAGTCAATTGAATTGGAGGTTGGGAATATATCTTTGTATTTATTCGTATTACTTTCAAAATAATTGTTCTGGGTCAATTCTTGAATTACTTTACCATAATGTGAACTAAATTCGTTTACAATGTCCTGGCACTTAGTGACAACGATACCATTACTAGTTCTAATTTTTACACAATTCTCATTTCCTTGCTTTCCTCCCGTGAGTGAATCTAAAATGCGCCATTGAGCAGCGGTATTATTGAAATTCCCTCAAAATCAATCCTAGAAAAGAATATTCCCCTCAAATAGTCACCAGGTGATCACTGTAGCAATCAAAAGAACTTCACATTCATTATAGGGCTCAATTTTGACTGTACAAGTTTCATCAATCATGAAACCGGTACTCATGTCGAGAAAAAATTATTGAAGATAACGAAAAGAATGACGTAAATTATAAATATTCTCGTTTTCATTAAAAACCATTATCTTTTCTCTACCATTACATCCGCTAGGCATGAGGGCTCCATTTAAAATATAAAATGACCAAAGGATCTATACTGCACGTTGGGCTGGAAAAGATAATGATGGAATACTAAATTAACACTTACCTACTCATAAGTCACACACGATAATTTTTTTTCAAACCCATTTCGCTAGAAGAAGCAAAAAATAACAATGGATTATCATCAGCCAATTTAATTGGATTTTCATAAGTAATGATATACTACTAGCTAGGAGACTCCAGATTACCTCAATTACCAAGCTTAAAAAGATAATTTCTGGAATTACAAGGCTAAAAACAAATATATTTTCGGAGCATCAGGAATTAAATTAACAGATGCGATAAATGTATCACTGAAGAAGAGCATGAAGTTACACGATTGCAAATTAACACGAATTATTTTCATCTACTTTGAACTCAAAGTTACAGCCTCATTATTATCTAATTAGTAACTTTTGACAGTTAACATTTAACGTATAAATTACACATTTATGAATTAGTTATTTCCGAACACGAGGAACGCAATAACAGGAATAAATACGTCATATAAATTGTTATTCAAAAAATCATAATTCAGATGGAAATACGATTACCGCTCAATCAAGGAATTAAAAATTGGTATCATTTTTCTTCAGACACTTTATTTTCACGACCGGTTTCAACACTACTAATACATTTTTTTCTAGAGCATAAAATGCATTGAAATTGGTTATTTTAGTATCCCTATAGGGGAATTTACCGGCAACTTTTAACACTATAAAGACCAGACCCGTCATTTTGGCATGTACTCTCTAATTACTTACTCATATTGATCAGAGTTTTTTTCTATCGTCATCATTTTTTCAGGCTTTACCTTATTTTTTATGGTACGTATTTTGCAGAGACTACATGGCAAAATTGACATTAAATCGCGATGGTTCACGTACCTAGATCAATTAACAGCTGTAAAAAAAGACATTGAAAACCTTAGCGAAATTAATTTTTATTTAATTATTCAAAATTAATGGTAACTAGGTTTGGTAATAGCTTAGTAACGTAATATCAATAAATATGTGCAAAGCTAAAGTATGCCAAAAAAGTTTATGTATTCTGTTCTAATTCATATATTTTTTAAATTATATTATTGTAAAAAACTATCGTAACATTTACTTATGTAAACATATTGTATATCATTGTATTTTATATCGTTCTCATGTTTTCATTCATAGCCCTGATGATAGCTTTAAATAAACTGAAACGTTGGCTACAACGTTTTTGCATCATATATACTGGACCTATGCTCCAATTAAACCATTAATTAAAGAAGGTTAAGATAAGAAGAAAAAAAAATTATTATGACTATTACCTAACTATTTACCTCACCCACATCTCGAAAATCTCCCGTTTTGTTCCGTTCTTCCTCCTACACATCACATCAATGGTTCGCGACTTCGCTTCGTGAAATGGTGGCATGATAGAATCCAAAATAAACTTTTGTTATATTTCAAACAGAATTTATCAAAACCTCTGCCGCTTTCGACCATTGTGTTACCTCTTGGTAATGACCGGAAGAGGTCGGAGCCGATAGAGTTTTTAATAAATACTAGGTGGAATAAAACAAAGTTTATTTTTCATTTTATATACTTCCTTAGTGTCCACGTTTCTGCACCATTAAGCGCAACACTACGCATCAGACTTATGCACTTAGGAGAATTTTGAATTCAACTTCCGCTCATTGAAGTAGAATATATAATTTGAAGTTCCTTTGAAGTAGGACTTACAACATCCAAAAATACTGCCGTGTCGACGATTATTATAGGCAATCTGTAAATTTTATAAGCCATGCTCCTGATTGAAATTTTCCATTACAGGCTTAGTAAATAGAAATAAATTCAATACAAGACACTTTTGAAGTATCTTCATCAACTTTAGAGGTGGAACCCCAAGCATTTTAGTTGATTGAAACTATCAGTATAATGGAACTGTGTCGTATTCCTGATTTTATTACATTTATATTGCGTTAATCAGAGTTATTATGCGAACATTCAACATCAGGTGATGTGGAGGCACTGGCTGAAACAGAATAGGTACTGGTAAATTCTATCAATGAGACTCCGGATCTATTCTCTGTGGTTCGGGCAACACTTCAATTAACAAGCTTCCCCGAACTGTTCGATTAGGAGCGGGGAACTTTTGCTCCGCCGTATGCTACCTGCCTTTGACCCAATTCGCGAAGCCTGCCCCGCTACAACGGGCGACCAAATAGCCTTGCCTCATTTGCGGTTTACCTCCGATGCTAACTTCTGAGTGCTGAATGAGGACCGTAACGTGAATGATATAGTCGCATATATATTCTTTTATATTTTTTCCATGATGAAGTTCCACCGGACCTGATTCTGTGATGTTCTACGGGCATTTCGAAATTAAAAGTCAAATTGCCAATATTACACCTCCGTTATATCTGTTTTGCTTTACCTGTAATTAATTTCATTCATTATTTGGCCGGTAGTTGAATTGGATCTTGGATGAGATATTTATTCATCCATTCCGTGCGTGCGGTCACCAAACAAAATCTAACCTCGGCGCGAATAAATCTTTTTCCAAACGTTGTAATTGGAACAAGCGTACGCACAAACCATATTAGTAGTTAATTTGTCTGTTTATCTGCATTCCCCGTGAAATTTGAAAGGAATAAAAAGCTTTTCCTCATTACTGAGGGAAATATAATTTCTTGACCGTCCACCAATGATTTTATTCGTGTTGTTTTGATAGCAATGATTGTATCAATTAATTTGATACTTTATTGGAGACAACACGAACGAAATAATAGCTTGGGAATAGTCCTGCACGGGGTATTCAAAACTCAACACAATATGTTTGTCTATTTGTTATATTCCATTAGATAAAAAAGTACGAGATACGATTTATTGCTACCGACGTCTCTGGTCTAAAATAGGGAAGAGTCGATTCCAAATATCGATTTTCGATTCCACCGGTCCTCGAGAACGGAATCGGAATCGAGTATCGATTTCGATTCCATCGATTCCAGGAAGATAAATATTTTGAAAATAGACTATAAGATTGGGGCATAAAGGCCGCCACATGCCAGAGCCATTGTACACTGATCATTAATGAGTTAACAGTTAATGCCTGAAACAGTTAAAATGTATTTAATTTTCTTAGATCGGGATATTTTGCCACAATACTGATTCCCATTTTTAAATAAATATGTTTCTTGGGCCTCTGAATTGCCTTTGTTACTTTATTCCATTCAATTCCTAATGACAGCAATCCTACTGAAAAACCGATATCTCACCTGGTTGTATGAATGAAAATCGATGAAGTCGGAATCGAGAATCGGTAATCGATTTGAAAAAAATTGGAAATGGAATTGGAATCGAAAACAGTGGAATCGACTCATGTCTAAAGTAATGATAATTATAGTGTATTCAAGTTGCTCTTTGAAGTTAATGAGTCAGAAGTTTTCTGTTTTTATGTGAGGCAAAAAGGCTCAGTCATTTTGAGAATTATCGATTTTCGTTATTTATGTTATACTTTAATAATGTGGAGTACCAAATATCCCAAAGTTCCCTTTTAAGAAAATAAAATCATATGGCCATTATAATAATTGTCATGGGTGTAGTTGATCACATCCATTCCGGCTAATAACGTCTGCAAAGCAATGCAATACCAATGATTACTAACAAAATGCTAGGATAGAATACATTCGGCAAGTTGTTTACATTCACGCATGCGCAGCACGACTCCGAGATCATGCCTTATTTCCCCTCGACCTCCTAACAATCGGACAGTTTGGCGAACGTAAGATTCGATAATCGCTTGTATGTGCCCCATTTATCTAGCGTCCAGTCAGATGGCCTTGAGGAGAACATGGCGCACTGCGCAATTGTTATGTAAAGGCGTTGTCGTGCACCGCGCCACAGTGAATGTTCCGGGCGCAACTACCCTCGTACCTACACATAGAACCGTCTTTTTTCCCTCGGAATCCTGCGACCTGTTGTCTTGTTCAAAAAAAAAGAGAGGGCACCGGATAAATAAAACCCAGAAGACAAAACAGTACTCGGTTCTCTTCTCTTTTTTTCGCCCTCCCTACACCGGATGTTTTCTGTACTTTGGTCACGTCAACGCGTTCTGTGCCCCCCTTCGCCCCTCCCCCCCCGCTCCTCTCCATTTTACGACCGTTTTTGATGGTCTATATGTCCAGTGAATCTTCCATTTTATGAGCGTGCCGAACCCCATCGTCTCCCGACTAACCCTAGCTCTGGAGAACAGACGCTCACCCGGCCTCACTCACACGGACCCTTCCATACCCCTTAACCCCCACCCTCTCGCCGCCAATGAGAGACCCTGTCTCTTCCCTCCCCCGCCTCCCAACGAGACCAAGGTAATCTTAGCGGCATCAACATTCACATTCCTTTTAAATGTCATCCCTCACCTTCCATTGCATAGAGACAAAGCATTTACCGTTTCTATGGAGAATAATCGTCCATGCTGAGGGGTATTAATTTACACATTTGCAGACAATTGGAGTATATCCAGGTATTCTGACAATTATTCACTGCCTCAATCAGTTCCTCTTCTATGAGTGTTTCATGTGTCTCAATCTTCTTCTTATCATATGGCATTGATAATTATTGTTGCTGTTTTATAATTTGTTAGAATAATGACAATTAAAATATTGACGAAAAGTAGAAAATATGTAAGAAATTCACTGCTGTAATTTCAAGAAGAAGTGAAAATAAAAATGAAAAAAATCCAAATGACCACCAGTTTGGCAACAAAAAAAAATAAAAATGAAAAATATCGGATCTTTGCATTCTGTTGCCATTTATGATAATATTAGTAATAATAATGATAGCAATAATAATCATTTATTTACTCCTACATTTTGTTTTTAAATCTGAATTTAAAAAAAACAAGAGAAGGAGCTTTAGGTGGTCTCCAAAGTCATAGGACCAGAACTGAGCCACCATCAAATAACAAAATGTATTCCAATAAAAGAATAATAATGCAGTAAATGATACACGAGTGTTTTAAATAAATAAATAACTTCAAAATAAATAATTATCCAATTATTTCTTGCGAGAAAAGCCAGTCTTTAGCAAGTCTTAAGATTACATTTGAGGATTTATTTTTTTTTAATTCTAGCGGGCAGTAATTTAAATATATTTGGCCCCATATAAAGAAAACAGCGTTTATATAAAGTTAACTTGGGTCTGTTTGCTACTATAAATGACTCAGTCCTTAAATTATATATTTATATTTGTCACATCCACTCGGCATATTTCCATTTCTGGCAAAAAACAATTTAAGCACTTTGAATAAATGCAAATGCCTTTGCTTATTATTTGGTCCACTACTTAATGTTTTCGCTAAATATAATTAATTTTAAGTTTCATTTTCACACAAACAGCATTTAAAGACCGAAAAAGAAAACACATGCGCCAATAGGCTTTAATATTTTTTTTAATGGCTTGCTGGGGTGAGTTTTTGACTCAACTGTACAGCATTCCGAAACGCGTCTTCGGCGCAGACATTTGCCGTGAGGAACTAATTTCTATTTATTAAGTATGATTGAATTTTTGTTTTAATTTTCATTGCCTCAATGAGTTAATTTTTCTAATTCAGATAAAACATAACAGTACTTTTCCACATTCTAATGCGCACGAAGCATCACTTGGTACCAGATAATTACTCAGTGAGCCGAAGCGCGTCGTACGCATTAAAATAATAGCGTGGTTTCCTATTATTTTTTGATTAACTAAATCGAAAGATTATTACTCGTGGAGTACGTGATTCACGCTTTTAGATTTTTAAATGACGATATCTATTTTTCGCGATTAAATGAAAAGTGAAAATTTTCAAGCGCGAAAACGCGACGGCTAAGTACGAATGCTGGGAAAAGTCCGTGTGCCGTCATTCTGATTCCCGGGCCCGCCATGTGAGGTGACCTTGGCGCAAGGATATTCTGCGCCGCTGCGATGCTGGCTGCTACCAGGTAGCAGAGTACCCTGATAGCAGGTAGCGCTTGTCTTAAATAAGGGTTATTAATACCTTATCAAACGAAGGAAACTTTCCGACCTTAGGCAGTTTACATAGGTGATTATTAAGAGATGTTTCCCTGAGCTCTGTGCCCCATGCATGCATTGGTAATCTCAGACGATGTAAAACTCTTATCTACTCGAATAGAAACTAGGTACCTGTGACGTCACGTGGAGTGGAATCGCTTGGGAGCCAAACTGGCCTTTTTCAAATGAGGTTAAAATTGACCATTGACATTCGTCTAAACTGGGATGTCTTCAAACAAATAATTTGCATAATATGAACACACTTATGGTGGGTAACGAATCGCAATTAATTCCTTTAGTTTTCCTTGATGAAGGGAACTGCCCTATTCTAGAAAATTGCAACTACCCTTCATTTCAAAAATGTGTAACTTGGGAGTCTGAATCGGATGAACAGATTATTCTATTTATTTACTTCTTTTACCCCTCTCTGGACAAAATAGAAGAGATTATCTGCAATTCCACATTGGTGCAATATTGTGGGTTTTGCCATGGCGAAGAATAATAAGGCGCCGGATCAAAGCTGTTGATGCGGAATCCTTATGAACAACATGTCATGCGATAAACATGTTTTTCGGTAAATTAATAGTATTTTAATATTCTATCTTCATGTTGTATAAATTTCGTCTAGTTACGTTGGAAACTGTTGCCTCTAGCGTTTTACGTGGTCTCAGGGACCTCTCAAGTTTGATTTCGATTATTTTTTACATTATGCCGTGATTGATTGAATACCCCAGCTTCATTGGTAGGAATGGTCAACAATACAAGATGAATTGCCGGCCACAAAGGACTAACGTAAAGAAATTCTCGTACCTCAACAGGACGATTGCGGAATGGAATAGACTCCCTGCAGAACAGTTTAAGCCCTACCCTAACAACGTAAGGATTTTCAAGAAGAAGTGTAAAGGGTTTATATTGGAAAATTAATGTCATTGCATTTTAAATATTCACTATCTAGTTTAATTTTGGTGTTGTATTTTTCATTCACAATATTTTTTTATTTTATATAAACTGTTACCACCTGACAAATAGCTAACTTGTAACTTGTAAAATAATTATATTGAGAAGTTATAAAGGGTAAATGCAGGATGGTATTTGCTTTTTTCTTTTCTTCAATAATTATACATTGATATGCTCTTTTACGAGTGGGTCTTTTTTATGTTTTTTAAGCTGGGAATAAAGGTTTGGAACTTGACTGGGAGCCCTTTTTGATGAAATATTTTTCAAGAGATAATAAATTTGATTAAAAACTAACCTTCACAAAAATAACTTCGATATACCAGCAATATTTGCTCAAATAGGTACATTTTGAATTTATTTCTCGACCTATCTCTTGAGGTTTAACTTACCGTTCTGAATCTATTTTATTTCAAATAAAGTCATTTGAAAAATGACACCAATATGAGCGTTACAACCCGATGATATGTATATGTATCCACAGGATAATGCATAGATAACGCGTTCCTCAGGGGCACACACTTGGCATCGTATCACAAGACTGTTGCCTCTGTTCACTTTTCGCCGCAAGGTCCACAATTATTTCGTATTTCACCCTTGATACATTTATTATATCTCTGCCCTGCTCCATTGCCTTTGCTGGAGTCAACATTAACCCATAACTGGTGACGTGCGATCTGAAAGACCACTGCGTTTCTAAAATTATGAATATTTTCAAAATTGCTATTTCAAAATATGTATATTCCTCGTGACCGTCATAATTTTGCATAGTAAGGACATGGCACTCTTAATATTTAAGGTTCTTATTATTATTTCTGAAAATTTTCAACTGAATTTGAGTAGCGGTCTGTGAGACCTCACGTCAATAAATTGGAAATCCAATAAACGTAATGCTGGTGGAAATGAATCAAAAAGTTGTTAAAACAATTCCTAGTGATTTTTCAAGAATAATAATAATAAATAATTCTTTAGGAAACATTTTTAGTTACATAGCATCGATAATTAAGAAGTTAATTAAAAAAATGACCATAATAAAAATAATAACTCGAGTGTTTTTGATGTCAGTTTTTTTATACTGTTCCAAATTACAATTTATACTAAAAAGTTGGTACGTATATGGAATGCATAATATTAAATATAAGTTTTATAATAGTTGAGAAGTCAAAGACACAGTAAACTACGCAATGAAAATGACTTTGCAACGTTTTACGAATTTTTATTCTATTGCGGTCTCCCAGACCGCACGTCACTGGTAGTGTAGCAAGAATTGCACGTCACTGGTTAAGGGTTAAAATCATATTGCACCCAAAACATATTCACTGAACTCGGGTTATGGCATGATGAATCTTTGAGACATAAGGATCATTTATATACAGGCTCAAACGTGATAATGTGATATGCCAAAACTAGCATCATATAACATACCTTTCTCATGAAAAAGTTTTAGCGTCATTTTGCAGCGTAGTGATAGGTAAACTACAAGGAATAACGCCGAAATTTTATAAGCTTAACTTCGTTTTCTTTGCCTAAAATAATGATATTTAACGCCTATTGTCTTTTGGTTATGCTTCAAGCAAATTCGTAAAAAAAACCAGGATGGATTCATTTTAGGGCATATCTATCTAAGTGAATACTAAATAGCACATGGATGACGTGTACCTCAGGTGTGTCGTATCACAAGGGTGATGCCTCAGTTCTCTTTTCGCAATGTGATCCACATGAATGTCGCATTCCCCCCTTGATAGGTGGAGTATCACTCGACCCTCCTGTGTCGTCACAATTTCCCTTCAATTCCCTGCCGCCCTCAGACTCTGATGGAGAAAATAAAAAGTATGCACTTATATCCACGCGACCCCGCGAGCGAGTGAAAGCGGTATCCACCGATAGATGGCAGCAGCGAAGGCGGCGTCGACGTCAGCGCCGCGAGCGGCGAAAAGTGCAGAGTGCTCCAGAACTTCCACCAACTTCCCTCCCTCCCCCCTCTCAAACAATTCCTGTCGCCCCCACCCTTCCCCCAGCCTCCCCTCCCACTTCTTTACCCCTTGTGATTAATGGCCAAAACAAATGACGGGTATAGAACGCAAACAAGATAGATCATTTCACGGCTTTCGGGCGCACGCCTCAACCCCGTTAAGAGCAACGAGATGAAAACGGGTGGTGCATGCGGAGGCCGCGAGAGGGCAGGTCGGGCGGCGGGCATTTGAGCAGGAGGGAAGAGAAGGTGGAGGAGAATAATAATAAAAAATAAACAAAAGAAAATGACAGACGACCATCGTCATGGTTTGGGCGCGCCGGCCTCGTTTGCTGCGCGGAGAACACCTGAAGACTCCGTGACGATGATGATACACTAGGAAGAGAAACAAGCGGGTATATACGGCTGCGGAAGGACCAAGAGAGACGCATGAATGTTTAATTTTCGACTCTCGTCATCACACGATTAAGTCTGCGTACGGCCTAATTTTAAAAACATTATTCCAACATTCAAACTCCTATCTTTTCCTCTTCACAAAGAGTAAGGAAATTATTCAAACCATATTCTATCAATGGCCGTGTCATTATCCCGGAATTCCATTATTTCTACCCCGTTAATCAAGATAATAACCCTCCCAGAAAACGCCTCTTTTATTTCAGGCAGAGAAATATTTTGGTTTCATTTAATTTTTTACAGATGTAGTTAAACTATAAAAACCAAATAGGAATAGGATTTGTGTTGTTAGGGGAGCAAAATAGCCAAAAATTGATGAAACGAGAAAGAAATTATGAGTAGAGTAGCCCAGGTTATGAGAACATTCCGCAAAAACGCTTGGGTGTACCTGCTGCGGAAAATTAAAGTTTAGAAGTAGGGAAACGTTTAAAGGCATGAAAATATTGGGTTCGATGTGAAACATAAACCAGGTACTGTTTCACAAACATTTTTTTATTATTTGCTGTCAACCAGTTCGACGCCTATACTGTCATTAACAAGACAACCACCTTTTTGAATTGATAGTTTGTCCAACTCTGTTTGTCTTGATAATGACGGTATAGACGTCGGAACTAGTTGACAGCAAATAATAAAAAAAAGTTTGTGGAACAGTTCCTGGTTTTTGATTCACCATGAAAATTTCATCGTTCCACCAAGTAACGCAGATTATAGTGTGTTCGAGATGTGGGTGTGGAGCAGATTGGAGGTGAAGTGGACGGAAGGGGAAGTGCTGGACACGGTGGGTGAGGAGAGGCAGCTTCTAGATGAGATACGAAGGAGACAGGAGGTATGGATGGAGCGAGTACTGAGCCAAACGTCCAGCATGCCAATGCCCATTTAAAAACACCAAAAACTCTATTTCAATGCCCAATTGACGTTTTAGTTAGCGCTATTGTATGCATCACCAGAGCCCAGCAGTATCCCATCATAAGAGATCAAAGTCAATCGGTGATAACGGTGATAAAGATGGTTTGAAACACATGAAATGTGAAAAAAACAATTCTAAATAGTTGCTGTACATTAAAGAGTTACATTGAGTGCTCCCACGATAACTATCCCGAGAATCTAATTTGAAAACCAAGTAGGAGCTTAGAGTCTCAAAATTAGGAGAGTTTTTGAGATTGTTACGCATTATCTGCTGACACACAGAGACACATCATTGGCGTTCAGAAAAACGTGAAGTGGAGAATAAAATTGCAATAAATAATGATCACGAGAGTAAAATGTGAAAATGCAACCCTTGCAATATAATCCATCTGTTACATAAAATATTTTATTATAACGCACTGGTATTGAATAAATTCCTTCCATCATCATACTACCTTTTCATAAATCATTTATGATCATAATTATGAGGTGAAAATTAGGGATGGTCGGATCGGATACTTCGGATCCAAATATCCGCGGATATTGCCCTTCGTCGGATACATCGGATCCAAAGTCGCGGAAGACATCGGATCTGGATCCGAAATTTTAAACAATAGCTTCAGTGAATGCAACGCCCATAAGGGTGGAATGAGTCCCGATTCTCTCTTCGAATGAGTCGCTTGCGATTCTTGTCCTACGCCACTGGTCAGTGGTTTATCCGAAGATTTTTCCTATTTTCATTTCCAAACCCAAGCGTAACAGTTTAGGTCCTGAGCATGTAAAGATGTTTTTACAAAACAACTTGAAAGCCTAAAAAATGATTTTTAATTAACAAAAATATTTAAATGTTTTTGAAAATCTAAAAAGCATTCCTTCGATTGTACGTACCCAGAATAAACTTGAATAATTACTTCGTTTTATAGCAGGAATTTGAAAATGCATTTGGATCCGAAAATATACGATTCGAAACATCCGGGTCCGGAAATCGAGGATCCGATCCGAATCCGGATCCGGAAAAAATCCTGGAACCGTCCATCCCTAGTAAAAATACATATAGTAAACGATTATGATATTTAAACCTTATTTTTATGAAAATAGAATGAAGGAATATCAAATTGCTGAAGATACACTTATAATTAAGATGTACGAATTCTATTCTGAGCCATACATCACTTCAAAATGAAGTAGTAACATGGAATTCAACCGAGAAATTAAGATAATAAAAATATGTTTCGTTTAGACATGAGGGGAAAATATAATCTTCTAGTTACGTTTACTTATATACAATTACAACAAACATTCCGTCTTATTCATTACATCATTCCAGGACCGGCGTATCGAAAAGACTTATAGTTGTATAGATGTATCTTTGACACGCTTACCCATCATAGTAAAAAGATCATTTCCCTGAAGCTTGAAAGCCCGAAACTTCACTCCGCAATATCATGGAACAATCACGGGTACCCATCGGTGAGTTGATTAAACACGCCATTATCCGGCATTAAAGAGATGAATATTTTGTTTCAAAATTCTCTTCCTTCGGGGATTTAACGGGTTCTTCTAGATCCAAATCAAACTCGGGAAATGGCCGGAGAGCACTCACAACCCGACTGAGTACATTAGCTCCTTAACGGCGCGAGAGATAACTCATTAAATAAAAATCGGGTGGGAGAGAGCTAATCAGCGCCATTAATTCAATCGTCACCGTTTACGTTCAACAGATTCAGGCTTCAATTGGTGGAAGTTAGACATATTTAAGTAAATGAAAGGTCGTAGCACTTTTCCACAAGAATTTTTAATGCGTACAACGCGTTTCGGCTCACTGAGCCATCATCTGGTACAAGACGCTTGAACACATGTGAAGATCCCTTTTATACCCTTGAGAGAGGAGAGTATTGGAGAAGGAGAGGATTTGACATCTTTGAGGATGGGGGGGGGGGTGGGAACGGGTGTACAGAGTATAGACAATGGGGAAAGATACAACTACGGGATGTGGAGAACCCACGTTGGAGGGAGGGTTCTGGTCATAACTGTAAAATGACGACACGTGCGGAAGACCATAGCAAAACAGGAGGAGGGGGTGTTGAGAAGAGTGAAAAAAAGGGGGGCTTAGGGTAAAAAGAGGCCGCGTGTCTTTTGAAAGTGAGAGGAGTAAGTAGCGACGCAGGAAAAAAGGGCGGGGTGAGGAGTCCCTTTGGGTTAGCTGAGAAGGAGTGAAAGTTAGCGGGGTACAAGGGGGGGGGAAATTGCCAGCAATAGAAAATGGTCAAATGCGTAGAGAGGATGGGCGGACAGGAAACACCCCGTGGATGTTGGGGCACTTAAGGCGTGGGTGAGGAAAGAATTTCACCATTTGTTTTGGTGAAGGGTATCTTTAGGAGAGGGGAGTGGGTGAAAAACACTTGCTCATTCATAAGCGTATTCAAATCACTTTGTACAATTTCGAATTGCTCAAAAACATCCAGTCTTATACCCTTACTTTCTAAATGTAGAATTTCAGGTTTAAAATTACAATAATGTAAGGTCTGAAGAAGGTGTTTAGCGAGAAGTGACGTTTCATCTCCATTTTTCCAGCACCTTCTATGTTCTTTCATTCTGGTAATGAAACTTCTGCCTGTTTGGCCGATGTAACACATGTTGCATGACTCACAATTAACCTTGTAAATGCCAGATTGATTGATTGAATCTATTTTGTCTTTGTTGCGGCACAAAACTTTACCAAGAGTGTGGGGGTTATAAAAAGAGACATTGAATTTTTTTTGGGGAATTTGCGAGCAAGCCTATTTGAAAGATCCCCTACAAACAATAGCCGGCACCATTTTTTGGATTTCTCAGTGATGAGGGGAAGGGAGCAAAGCTGTGAAATAGCTCGCGTTTTTAACTTTCTTTGAAGCATTTTGGTAATGATGTTTACACTATAGCCGTTTGAAACTGCAATTGACTTGATATTAGAAAGTTCACTATTGAAATTCACAGCACTTAACGGTAAATTCACCAATCTATGCAACATGGAATGAAATGAGGATAATTTCTGGGAGGTTGGGTTGCATGAGTCACTTGGAATGATTGTATCACTATAGCAGGGTTTTCTATACACACCAAATTCATGTTTGTCACCAACTATGGATATGGAGAGATCAAGAAAGTTTATTTGTTTATCGGATTCTATTTCCACTGTGAACGTAATGTTGGGATGTTGGGTATTTAAAAGATTCAGAAATGTATCTAATTGTCTAGCACTTCCGGTCCAGCAGCAGATGATGTCATCAACATAACGGTACCAGTAGAAGATGTTGGATAAAAGTGGATGTCTGGAATCAAATAACTGGCATTCTAAATTGTCCATAAATATTTCAGCTAACACAGGTGAAAGAGGGGAACCCATGGCAAGGCCGTCTGTTTGTTGATAAAAATTCTTATTATACAGAAAATAATTTTTGTTCAAAATTAAGATGATAAAAATATGTTTCGTTTAGACATGAGGGGAAAATATAATCATCTAGTTACGTTTACTTATATACAATTACAACAAACATTCCGTCTTATTCATTACATCATTCCAGGACCGGCGTATCGAAAAGACTTATAGTTGTATAGATGTATCTTTGACACGCTTACCCATCATAGTAAAAAGATCATTTCCCTGAAGCTTGAAAGCCCGAAACTTCACTCCGCAATATCATGGAACAATCACGGGTACCCATCGGTGAGTTGATTAAACACGCCATTATCCGGCATTAAAGAGATGAATATTTTGTTTCAAAATTCTCTTCCTTCGGGGATTTAACGGGTTCTTCTAGATCCAAATCAAACTCGGGAAATGGCCGGAGAGCACTCACAACCCGACTGAGTACATTAGCTCCTTAACGGCGCGAGAGATAACTCATTAAATAAAAATCGGGTGGGAGAGAGCTAATCAGCGCCATTAATTCAATCGTCACCGTTTACGGCCATCCTGCATCCTACATTCGCGAACGACTCCAACGCGAGAGCTAGTGGGCACGGCTGGTATAAATGGGATGACGAATCCAGGGAACCAGGGTAAGGAGGGGAGAAGGAGCAGCTAGTTCCGATGAAAGGGGTCCCCAGGCCGTAATTAAATGTTTACAAAGGAATCTCATCTTTACACCATCTGCTTCCCACCCCGGGACCGGAACGCAAGCACTGGAAAGACGTTAAAAAATGGTTATTTACCAGCAGAATGGAAAAGGTGCCGTAAGACGGTGTTCAAAGAATAAGGGGGTGTTGAGATAGCGGGGGAGTAAATGAGAATTTGCAATGAGAGGGGATGGAATGCTTTGGAAGGATTTTGAAGGGCTCGGAGTGGTCCATATTATGGTGGCGATGGGGGAGGCAGCCTTATTTTCCAAGTCCCGTCTCCAATCTGAGAACTGAGGCCCACCGCAATATAACTCTTCAAGGGTCTTTCCCTCCAAGTTTAAGTGTGCGTCTGAGGAATTCATACCGTCTTGCATTCCAGCACTCCCACAATTATTTCCGTTTGAGAGGCGATGAATTAAAAAAGGAATCGGAATAACTTGGTACAGCACCCCCTGTACCATTGTAAATATGGGAAATGGCGACTAACGTGCATATCATGCTAGAGTCCCTCTTATTAATTACACGTGACTAAGGCATGATGCATTTTATGGTTACATTGATCTCTTCTAGCCATTACCAATTATCTTGCCTATCATTCAAAACTTATGCCTCTCCACAAATGAAAAAAGCTATGCACAGCAAATTTTAACCTATCATTACCTTTTGATATGCTGATTTTCTCATATGATATGTTTTTTCTTTCGATAAAAGTTATCACACATGCGTTAGCTGAGCTCTTCTAGAAGTTTCACCCTCATAACTCTCTCTAAGCGTATGAAAGAAATGGTGAGATAATAAGTAAAATTACGTATAAAAGGTTTAAATCTGGGTGAAAACTTTCAAGAAAGGCTCCTCACGATAACATTGCTCATATAAAAGCTAAGCAAAAGTACCATTTACCATTGAAGCAAATTACCTGCCATTTATATTACATGGTTACTATGCTTGCATCCCGATCAGTATAGCAGATACAAAAGCATCAAGTCAAAAGTTCATGGTATTCAATCCACCCTATAAAATTTGAGTTTATTCCTAAGGAATTCTTACCACTTTACTTCAAAATTTCCACCAATGAATTCCATTTCAGAGATGATGATGAAATAGAGAATCCAAACAACGTGGTATATTCTCCAATGCAGCCTTAGTCACAATTGGAACTGACGGCATAAGTGCTAGTCACACATGACTCCTTCACAACTAATACGTCCGTCACAATGTCTTGTTCCTTTGGGTCTATCTCCTCTAGACATAGCCAATTTTTTCCAGTCATTCAAAGCACAGGACAATTTACAAACACGATACGATTATGCCTTCATTAAAATTATGCCCCATCGTCAATGTTATCTTGATTGCATCCAATTATCCCTGAATAAAATATGCTTTCTTCACTTGATTATAGCTATCACACTAGCGTTAGGTGATTCAATCTTATAATTGAAATAAGTTAATAAATTTCCCATAAAAATACTAAAAATCGTGAAATAGTAAAGAAGTGATTTGATTAGAGTGGTTTAAGCTTAAATCAAACTTAAATAAATAATTTCTGATAAAGTTCGAAAAATGAAGGAATCCAAATTTATAATTTTTCGATCTGTCACCGACCTCTCGATTAAGTTGTGACCAAAATTGATGGTCTTCTCGCGGGTAGGTTGATAACGTCGCGAACTCTTGTTGAGAGTTTCACCGCGTCTCAGCTTCTCTTCACTCTTTCACATTGGCCTCGTGTGGCTATCAATTGTTTACACTCTTCCCAATGGCTCTGTTTCTCAATGAAACGTTCTCAAAGATCGAATAAACGAACCAGAACCCTAATGTCGTCAACAAATCATGAAAGTAGGGCGAAATATATTGAAATTTCCTATTTTAAATTGCAAAAGCATGACTGAGTGGAAAATATTTTTTTTCCACGTTACTTGTATTTCAATACAATGTACAGAGTTCCTTAATGAAATTCATATTTCGGGTGAACAACTTCGTTGCATGGATAATGTAGCAAGCACCTGACTCTTCTATATTTTCAGAGGCGGGCGAAATACAGTTGAAGGACTTTGAATTAGCGAAAAAGACACTCTTCTTTAACTCTTAACCGGTGACGTGCGGTCTGAGAGACCGCTGCGTTTCTAAAATTATGAATATTTTCAAAACTTTTATTTCAAAATATCTATAATCCTCGTGAGCGTTATAATTTAGAGTTATATTTGTATAATAAGGACTCTTAAAATTTAACGTTCTTATTATTTAAATCTGAAAATTTTCAACTGTATTTTAGTATTTTGTGAGACCTCACGTCACTAAATTGGAAATCCAATAGACGTAATGCTGGAGGAAATGAATCAAAAAGTTGTTAAAACAATTCCTAGTGATTTTTCAAGAATAATAATAATAAATAATTCTTTAGGAAACATTTTTAGTTACATAGCATCGATAATTAAGAAGTTAATTTAAAAAATGACCATAATAAAAATAATAACTCGAGTGTTTTTGATGTCAGTTTTTTTATACTGTTCCAAATTACAATTTATACTAAAAAGTTGGTACGTATATGGAATGCATAATATTAAATATAAGTTTTATAATAGTTGAGAAGTCAAAGAAACAGTAAACTACGCAACAAAAAAGACTTTGCATCGTTTTACGAATTTTTGTTTTATTGCGGTCTCCCAGACCGCACGTCACTGGTAGTGTAACAAGAATCGCACGTCACTGGTTAAGGGTTAAAATCATTACGCAAGTACTGTACAACGCATTTTGATGCTAGGTCATAATCAAGTTCACTGAGATTTTACAGTGTACTTGAATATGATATAGGTAACGCTTGTGGCCTACTTGAGAATAAACTTATTCCGGATCGCGTTGTGCGGTGCGCAATAAACCTGTGAATAAATTCCACCTATTCTCTCTTATCTCCTTTTCAATGACTAATATCAAACACACATTCTGAGATATGGCAGCAACTGAAAAGAGTTCACGAGTTCTTCGATACCACGAATACCAAGTGAAAAGGGCTCAATCTGTGTGCTGAGAATTTCAAACTCGTGCTCGGAAATCACAGTTGACTTGGCTCCGAAATGCGCGCAGTGGAACGTCTCCTTGGAAACGAGCGGGGAGGGGAGGGGGAGGACGGATCTCAATGTCGGAAACCGAAAGTAATTGCGCACTCCTCCCCGTCATTCACGCTCGACTGGGTCTCCGCACTTGCGGGAGAACGGGGCACGCTTTACGCGGGGGGTACGTTGACACATTGGTCATTGTTCAAAACACGTGCTTTTGTGCGCATAGCGAGCAAGAATATCTTAACGATCTCATCAGACTCCTTTCCAAAATTTACAGCACTTTACTCGCAACCATCTTAATTTGAGGAGAAAATTTCTGATTTTTAGTGAAGAAAACATATATACAAGAATTGCCATGAGAAAAAATCCCCTTGGGCCGGGAATCGGACCACGGACCTTAGGTGTTTGGTATAGTGTTTGGCCCTCGCGGTCCATTAAGGATGGCAACGCGAGGGAGAAAGGACTTCCAAGAAGCCAAAACCGGTTGAGAGCCTCAAACCTGCGCTAAAGCCGCGCAAAGTAGTATGTGTAATATTTCTAAACCTGCCGCGTGAACAGCGGTGAAATATACAAGAATTGCCATGAGAAAACATTCACCTGGACCGGGAATCGAACCACGGACATTTGTCTTTCCAGGCCACTGCGCAGACCACTACGCTATCCAGGGATTTTAATTCTCATGGCAATTATACCGAGCCTAGTGGTACTAGGTGTTAGGCCCACGCGGTCCATCAAGGATGGCAACGCGGGAATTTTTTCTCATATTATCGCGGCAATTCTTGTATATGTCACCGCCGTTCACGCGGCAGGGTTAGAAATATTACACAAGAAAAGATGTTTTCTTGCATTTACCGCAGTTAATAATTTAATCGTAATTCTAATATTCTCTTGATGAACTAGTTATTAATTTGAAAGAAAGATTAATTATTTATACTTTGGCATGGTTAAACTAACTTAAACATTTATAATCATCAAGTGAGTTAGCGCCGTCATGGAATATTAACGAGCGGAGACGTTAACGTAGTGAGACAACATTTTATTCATATGAGAAATAAAATAATATCGGCTTTCTTGATCTATGTAGGTTGAAGTTTGCCTGTTTAAGCAAAGTTAAAATAAAATCTTGCATTACATTTATTACGATTACATCTTAAACTTTCCTTATGCGAATGGCTCACAGGAAACAACATCACCGATTCACATACATTTTATTGACGTGGTACGAAGGTGGTTTGAAAAGTTCTCCAAATGGAATAGAAAAAATGTTCTTACATCACTGAAACTTAATTTATTTTTCAATATAGTCTCCTTGCAGATTACTACATTTGGTCCAACGATATTCTAGTGCCTTGATCCCATTTTTAAAATGAGATTTCTATAGGCCTGCAAAATAGTTGTCATCTCCGGCTATCAATTCTTCATTTAAGGTGAATCATTTTATCTACCAGGTCAACCATCAAAAAATTTCAGTTTTGGGAAATGATAGAAGTCTGACGGAGGCACATCAGGTGAATAAAGCGGAAGTGGCAACAATTAATACCATAGTTGATGTTATTTTGTCATGGCGACAGTACATATGTTCAGGCGCGCATTGTATTGTATGAAAGATGACTTTCCTCCTTGCTAAACCTGGCCTTTTCCGCGTATATTTTGTTGCAATTAGTCCAAGAGTTTAGTACAGTATCCTCTAGCAATTGTTTGCCTCGTGGGGAGACAATCTATAAACAGAATCCCCTTCACATCCAAGAACACTGATGCCATGACCTTTCCAATCGAAAGAATTGTCTTTACTTTCTTTGGTGGTGGATAATCACCATGTTTCCACTGCTTTGGCTGCGTTTTTGTCTCTGGGGAATGGTAACGTACCCAAGTTTCATCTTTGGTCACTAACTGGTGGAAAAAAACTTGTTCGTTTTCCCTAAAACGGGTCAAACATTGTTCCGATATGTCCATTCTCATACATTTTTGATCCAGCGTCAAGAGTCTCTCTAACTCATCTTACAGATAATTTTTTCATTTCTAATTTTCCGTTAAAATATAATATAATCAATATAATCTTTCATATGACATCTGGCAAGCAAGAGCAATGTCTTGGCCGACCTTTGCGCGGACAATCATCTAAGCTCCCCCGACCAAATTTAAATTCTTTTGTCATCTTGGCAACAGTTGACCATGAAGGAGCAGTATCCCATAGTGTATTCTGGAAACCGGGATGAATGTCCTTTGCTTTCATACCTATTTTTACGAAGGACTTAATCACTGCGCGAATCTCGATTTTCCCATCTTCGCAAATCACTATGCGGGAACAACAAAAAAGTCACGTCTTCGACAGTTATCTTCCACGAGCATTGACGTGGCATGTGTTTACAGCGACCAGTCCTATGGATATCACATGAAAAGTTCGTTGCACTAGCGCTGACAACTCGTGGTGATTCCGAGAAATTTTCAAACCACCCTCGTATTTAGAGGAGACGACTGACAGCTAAGCTCATTTGTGGCATGAGGGAAGCGTGGAGAGAAACCCGTCGTTAGCCTACTCTGAACGAGGCGACAAGGGGACAACGGCTTAACGTCCCATCCGACGGACAGAAGATTGCACTTGAAGCACCTTCCACATAGCACTCACTTAGGGATCTAGAAGCCGCTGAAAAATCTCTACAACCAATGGAATTTGAAACCGGACCGACTGGGACCGGTGGGAAGCCAGTACTCTAGCCATTACACTAACCCAATACCCTATAAAATATTTTGAGTACTCGTGTAACTAAAACTAGGGCATAAACATCTGGGATGCAATTTATTCCAGGGAGCAATGTGATACCCAGAAGTAAGTGGTGCGCATCGGGTCCTCACGGTGGAGAATCAGCGTTGAGAACCTTTCATCGAGTTAATGTTAAATTAAATCTATCTATGGAAGCGAGGTTTGGACGTCGACAGCCGCAGAGAAGTCAAGAGTGGAAGCATTCGAAATGTGGTGCTACCGAAGAATGATGAAGATAAAATGGATCGACCGTGTGAGTAACGAGGAAGTGCTAAGAAGAGTGGGAGAAAAGAGAAACCTCCTAAAAACCTTATACAGAAGAAAGGACAAATTAGTTGGCCATATTTTGAGGCACGATGGCCCGATGAAGGCAATCGTTGAAGGACTAGTGGAAGGGAAAAAGAGCAAGGGACGGCCCCGAATGAGTTATATGGGACAGGTGATAAAGGATGTAACAGGGAAGAAGTAAGTCGATATGAAAATGATAGCGGATAGGAGAGAGGAATGGAGAGCTGCGTCAAACCAATCTTAGAATCGTTGACTATTGATGATAATGATGATGATGGTGGTCTTGTACAGAGCATTTTAAGAATCACACCAATCTGTCTCCTATTCCAATTTGGACATCCGTTTCCAAATTTTAATATGAGCTTCTTCCTCCCATACTATATTTAAATCCCCATATAATAAATCGCACGCATATCACAATAAAGTTTGTTGCACTGAATTGTTGAGGCCTTTACTTTGTAGAATTCCATTATATGGTTGGTAGAAAATTACTTTGCTTTTCTACGAAACAATGTTTTTTAGAACAATGTTTTGTGGAACAATGTTTTGTAGATAAGCAAAGTAATTTTCTTCCAACCATACAATTAAGTTTCCTTGTGTAATGTAGAAAAATGTTGTTTCTTGAGATAAATCACATTTCACGCCTGAATTTGTCGGCACAATCGTCTTCCAAAGCTTAAAAATGGCGATATAATGAGTTCACGAAGCTTGGTAAAGCTTTATTTTGAAAGTTGAAGCGTTGATTTGCCCAAATTCTTTTGTTTTTCGTTTCACTCTTTCCCATGAATTAATTTCATCCGTTGATGTGAAACCTTTCTCTACAAAATAAGCTCATAGCATTTGTTATAAGATGATGAGCTGCGAGGGGACCTCCTTTTGATAGGAATGAGGAAGCCAAGCTCAAGATAGAGGGAGAATTTATTTATAGGGAGTGGGAGTGGAGCAATAGCCCGTCCCTCTTTCGAATGAGATGCAAGACTGCTATTGGATGAATGAAAAAAAAGAGAAGAGAAGCGCACGTATTCCATCCGAAATGACAAGCCATCCTTTTTCACTTTCAAGACGGCGTTGGGATTGAGAAGGGAAGACAGGCGCATAAAAAAGAAGTGGGTGACATGAAGCGAAACTCGAGGGGGGGAATATGGTTGAAAGGGGGGCTTCGAATACCGCGGAATCAATGCTCACCCGAATGGATGCTGCGACAAATATCGAATTGCAAACGGCGGCCAAATTACTGTGAGACACTCGGAAGGTTGGAGTCAATGACAGGCGGTGAGGAAAACGTCACTCACGTGTGGGCTACTACTCGTTGCCATACAGTAATTTATCTATTAAATAACTACTCTACATGATCTTAGCGGATAGAAGAGAGGAATGCAGGGTTCCAAGTTTCCCGCATCTCTGGATACTATGCTATCCGAGCAACGCAGGGTGGCCTGCTAGTAAATGATATATGTACCGACAACATTTTGGCCCCACATTCTACATCATTGGAAATGATGCCAGACTCAGCCTTCACGTTGGAAACCCGAAAAATATTCCTTCAAGCTATACTCCGCGAAAAACTAAAAGTCTGCAATCTTAGGATTGTTGACTAATGATGATGATGACAAGATGTGTTCAGAAAATAAGGGGAATTTCAGTATTTTGAAAATAATATGCATTTATTCGTCTAAATAAATGCTGACGCCTTCGCAATAGTCCCATTAGATATATTATTTTCTTATACCAACGCTTTTTCCAATCCTCCACACGCTTCCCAGACTCAAATTTGAGATATCCTTTCGCCTTGTTAGCGATTTCTTTTCGCATCGTCTATGATTGTAAAATAACAGCCCTTTGAAGTTCTCTTTATTTTTGAAAATAGGATATACTTGCATGGAGCCATGTGTAGCGAATATGGAGGTGAGGGCATCGTTACAGCATTTTTTATCTCCAAAACTTAACGAATAGGCAATACATTTTGAGCGGAAAATTGTCCAACTCATAAATATACGTCCAAACTTAGCGGCTACCACACACAAAGGATAGCATGCTTCAGGGGCATTTATACCAGCATAATAAAAATAATTTGACAATCTAAACGATACGATAGACGAACAAGCGATAAATACATAAAGTTGGTCTCCGTTAAATTTGAACATACCTCGTGTAGTAGCGGGTAGACAGGCCGAACTGAGGCAGCCTTGAAGAATGGTTTCCCACTTCCAATATAATTAAGGTAGTGGAAGCAGTAGAATTTGGCCCAACCCATAATCCACCTTCCTTGAAAAACTTGACCAATGCTATAGCCATACCGCCTCAAATGATCGGACTGCTTGAATAGGTCTCTGATGTGAAGAATTTGCACTAATCTCTTGATGTTACACCAATTGGAAAAACACGTGCAGCTTCCCAAGGCCGGAACTTCTCATATTACGTAAAGAGCGTTATGGGGTATGTAACGAAGTTCCTCGATTTGCACTACATCTACATCTACATAATACCCTGCGAGCCACCTCTGGGGCGTTTGGCAGGGGGTGATCAAGTGAATCACTCACTCACTCACTCAGTCACTAAGTCACTCAGAATCAGTCACTAAGTGCACTTTGAAGCAAGGAAGAGGTAAAATTAGAGGTAGGATCTACTTGATCGATTTGAATTTGCGCCTAGAAATAGTTGTCAAAAACTGCATGTATAATGAAGTCAAGATGATAACTCCTTCCTGTACACACAGGGGCGGATCCAGGATTTTGTTCTGGGTGGGGCACAAGGATACCTCGTAATACAAAACGAACGCAATGATAATGGGACTGTATTAGAAATCTTGCATATTTTTGAGGGTCTGGGGGGGCACGTGCCCCCGTGCCCCCCCCCTGGATCCGCCTATGTATACACATGTATGATAGATTAATTACTCCATTTAGAAATTAAATGTTTTCTTCAATAAAAATAAGACATATCTATGTTACAAGAAATAATAGACCTCCAATATATTAAGAGGTAAAAACGATCTATCCCATTACATTACTCATAAGTATGGGTCGGGTAAACAAAAATACTTTCATGACAAAAGGGCATCCACCAATGCATGCAAAGGATTTGAAACAAAGAACTGGAGAATGAATTAATTATGTTCACAGAGACTCAGTAAACTTTCTTGGTTAGCTGTTAAATCTCTCATCCTGCGGGCCTGGGTTAAATCCCGGCATTGCCAACAAAGTTTTTTTTTTAGTCTGCCATAAATACTAAGGATGCACAGGCCATAAAAAGGGTAAGCATTCAATTTCGGAGAAATAATATTAAGAGTTGAAACACAGATTGGGAAAGTTATTGAATGATAAACCCGTCACTTACCTCAAAACCTTTGGAATTTAAATTTTTTACACACCTTTTCATGGATGAAATATAGTGTCACATTTTATTATCTTTTAGGACATGAGCAGAAGTCGAAACCTTTCGCTGTTTCATGAAGCCATAATATTCACCAAAGGTGAAAGTAAAATACACCGGTATCTCTGACGTCAGAGCATTTTCTGAAGTGGATGGGAAAGTAGGAAAGGGTGGAGGAGAGGGCGTGGACCAAACCAGGAACTGCAGACAGTGCACACACCTCACGTTCGACCGGTTTTCTGTCGCTACCGCATTAATTAATCGCTCAAAACCTGTATTGTCATTTTCAAAATTTCCGTTTATGCATGAAATGTAAATTAGACAATCGAAGAAGTATTAAGATGAAATGGATCGACCGAATAGAGCATAAATTCTGAAGGATTACTTCGTTACCAAAGAAGACGAACACCCTGTGTAGAGAGGGTGGAATGCGTCCCATTAATGAGAATACCCATCCATTTAAGGAGAAAAAGTGGGAGGGGCATTGAGGGGAAGACGGTGTCGTAGGAGATGGAACGGAAAGGAAATATCACAGGCACTGGTGGAAGCCAAAGCAGAAAAAGGGTGGGAAGGGAGCTATAGGAGGCGAGTGTTTTTTCGTGTTTCGACAATTTTTCCTAGGGTTTCAGAAGATTTTAGAGGCGGAAAATTCTATGTTTTTTAAATAAAATGAATAAACCTTTTATACTGTCCAGTGGTTTATTAAAATTAACAACGCTATATGAAGCTTAACAACATCATCAGGTCAAATAGAAATAAAAGTTAGTACCACTGCAGCTGCAATTAATAAACCATTCGAGAGTACAATAAGTTTTAAAAATTTATTCAGCATGCTGATACACCATATCTCGCCAAACACAGTTGAACAGTTGAACAGTTGAACTATGTTTGTTTTTTTCTCGTATCTCTTTTCGTTCGCCCTGAACACATGTATGAATCAATCAGTCATTCAGTGGGCGAAAGTAGGTTTCATAGCAATTACATTGGTAAAAATATAGTATGAAAATTTCAAGAAAATAGCACAAGTTTTGAAGGAATAATTCGTTACCAAAAAAGACGAAATTGCGGTCGATTAGGCGTTCTTTCATTATTTATTTATTTTTGAAAATTCCCAAGTACATTTCACGTTCCCACGTCAACTTACAGCGGCCCAATAACAAGCAAATATGTAATATATAGCGAGCAAAAAAATTCTTAAAATATAACGAGGAATAGATACATAAAATATGTCGAAAATAAAATACGTGACATATAACTAGAAACAAATACATTCACCAAAATGCAACTCAAAAATACTATTGATGAGGACAAAAACCTACCCTCTAAAGAGTAAATAGGAATTAGGGGAAGGGGGAATAGAGGGGAAGGCAGTGACGTAGGAGATGGAGGGGAGAGAAATATCACGAGCGCTGGTGGAAGCGAATGCCGAAAAGGGGTGGGAAAGAGGGGGGCAGAGGAGGAGGGGGTCTTCAGCGTTATATAGTGGGCGGATATTAGAGGCAGAGAAATCCACGGGGCCATTAATGGTCGTCGCATACATTTTCCGAAATAGAAAAGTTTCCGGTTTGGATGCAAACGCTCCCTTTTCGGCCAGGATGCTCAGGAGGAGGGAAAAGATTGGGAGAAGGGTTCTTCTTTGGGGGGGGGGGGGAGGGAAGGAGGGTGTCCCAGGGTCTTATGTGACGAAAAAAGGGGTTCCTTATGTGTCCTGTTTCGCGGGGCTCAAGGTAAAAAGGTATTATATCACTAGAGAGGACGGAAAGAGGCTGCGGAGGAAACGAGGCTTAAATAAGTCACGTAAGCAGATTGAAATCAAGGATGGAACAGTGAAATGGAGAGCTTTAAACTTAAGGAGGCTACAAAAGAAAATATCTAGAGAGAGTTCATTACAATACAATCGATGGGAAATGCAATATTTTATTACTTAACAATTGCTTCTAAACAAAGTATCTCGTATTTCTCAGGTTTTAATGGCATATTGAGAATCTACTTTTTACTCGAGAATCGTTTAGGACGAAGAAAGTGATGTGCTGAAACACAACTACTTAGCTCAAACGTTACTAAAGGCTATTACGAGGAAATGATTCTTCAAATACTTGCTGATAAATGATCCAAAAGGCATAGTTTTTAAAACAGCTTGCTCACTGGCTTTGGACCGTCTGTTATTTCGAGTTTTTTTTACAAAAGGAAATAAATTAGATTGGGGTTGGAACAGGCTCATGGAGGGTTAAATGCATTTAAGTAAACCACAGCTGAAGAGTTAATTTTAATACTCCTATTTAATGGAAAACTATTGAAAAATGTATATCTTTCAGACACTAATTAGGTCGTATTGTAGTAGGTACGCAGCATCTAATGATTTCTCAATAAATGTTTTTGGGCTCTAATTTAGTACGTTAGGAATCATGAAAAGCACTAAATTAAAGATAAGGTGAGCTTTACCAGCACTATATTTTTTATTTGAGATTTTCCTTTTCCCTTCTTGTTCCTTGTCCATTTCCTTTGACCTGAATCTACATCTACATAATACCCCGCAAGCCGCCTAAAAGGCGTGTGGTAGGACACCAGCCATATACATATAAAAAATGAAGTGCTCTAACGAAGTTGGGACTAGCGTTTATTAAAGTCCTTTAAATTTCGGGAAAAAAAACTAATTCCCATATCTATCCGTTCGACAAAACATCTCTCTTAATTTATCGCTTCTATCGGACCTGGAAATATAGTGTGGCTCTAATATTATGTTCTCCATGTCGCTCTTAAAGATATCCATTCTCAATTGTTCAAGCTATCTAAGCCTAGCGCGCAGCCTCCGAGTCTCCAGCGGCTCCCAGGCTAATTCGCTTACCATCTGGGTTACTCTGTCTGTACGCTCGTAGCAGTTTTTGACGAAACGCGCAGCCTTCCTTTGAATTTTATTCAGCTCGCGGATTAAGTCTTTCTGCACCGGATCCCATAAGCACGCTGCATATTCAAGGTGCGGTCGGACGAGAGCGAAATAGCACCTTTCTTTTACTTTCTCATCCGAAAATCTTCCCACAATACGCTTTACGAATCCTAATCTCTTCAGGGCTATGCCACAAATTTTCTTTATATGTGTTCCCCACGTGAGGTTCGAGGTTATTGTAACTCCCAGGTACTTCACTTCGTCTGTTGCCTTTATCTTAATACCGTCCACTGCATAAACATCGTTACAGTTGGACGAATTTCGCAAGAGGTGTACCGCCATGTATTTGCTCAAATTAAGTTCGAGTCCCCACTCTTTGCTCCACAAATGAACGCAGTTTAAGTCCGATGATAGAATTTCAAAGTCAGAGTGATCACCAATTTCGCGATAGATGACAGCATCGTCAGCAAATAAACGTATTTTACTGCTAATGCGGGAGCAGAGATCATTAATGTATATAATGAACAAAAGGGGGCCGAACACGCTTCCTTGTGGAACACCTGATGTAACTTTTACAGCATCGGAGCTAATTTCGTCAAGAACAACTTTTTGTTTACGATCTCTGAGAAAGTCGCGTATCCAGTTTACAACTGTCTCGTTTAAACCGCATGACTGTAATTTGTATAAAAGTTTGTTGTGAGGTACAGTGTCGAAAGCTTTCTTAAAATCTAGAAATAGTGCGTCAACTTGTTTTTTCGATCCACCAGATTTTATAACGTCGTGAAGAAAGAGCGCGAGCTGTGTTTCGCATGATCTACCTTTTCGGAATCCGTGCTGACAGTCATGGAGGAAGTTACGTCTGTCCTAGAAAGTCATGATATTGCTAACGACGATATGCTCAAGTATCTTGCCTATATCCGATGTCAATGAAATCGGACGGTAGTAGCCTGGGTCATGTCTGTTTCCCTTTTTGAATATGGGTGTAACGCTTGCAAATTTCCAGTCTGGCGGTAACTTCCCTTCTGAGAGTGACTTCTTCAATATGATCTCTAAGTAAGGTGCGATCTGTGGAGCTAACTCCGTGAGGACACGCGCGGGTATTACCTCCGGACCCGGAAATTTACTATTCTTAATCGATTTTAGTTGTTAAGTTATCCCATCACGTTTTATAGATATTTCTTCCATCGATTCCTCAGTATATGGGATGTCTAAATTGAATTGAGCATCGTCAGTAGTGTATACACTCTCGAAGTGGGAATTTAAAGTGTTAGCTTTGTCAATATTTTCGGTGACAAGTTTACCATCTTTATCAAATAACGAATCTACGGTTGAATGTTTTTCCTGAAGCTCTCTCGCGTACGAATAGGATTTCGGATTTTCTTCGAGTAATTCTTCGAGTACTTTTTTCTTAAATCTTCGCATTGCAGTTCGCATTGATTTCTTGGTTATTTAGCGTTGTGCAGCGTAACTTTCTTTAGATTCAAGTTCCTTCGATTTATTACATAACGTAATTGACTTTCTGTACACGTTGTGCAGTTTTCTCTGTTTCCTAAGTTCCCTTTTGACATCGTTGTTGTACCAGCGTGGTTCCTTATTATCACATTTCAGTTTTTGCGGAATATGTTCGTTGGTTCCTTGGCGCAGAATTTCTAAGAAGTGTTCCCATGTTACATCTGTGCTTTTGTCCTTTGATGTAGCCACGAATTTTTTGTAGGAGTCCATAAACATCTCGCCAAATTTAGGGAAGTTGAAGTTTAGTGAAGACTACAAAACCCTATCACTGACAATTCAATGACGTCACGAGCTCTTGCGGGATGACTCACCACCAAACCGTTTTTCCTTGTCCTCGCCTTTTTACTTTCATTTTAGACTTTTCTGAACGTTTCCTTCACTAACTGAAAATAGTGACGAACTAAATTTCTAAGCTCTTTCCTTCGGCAGCCTACTTTCTAGGACATCTCTTAAAGGCTGTATCACCATTCAGGTCATACCAATGTTAAATGACTTTAAGGTAATCATTGTTTTTACAAGTGCTCTCATAAATATCGCCGCAGAGGGAAAACAAAAATTTAAATTAAGAAAAAACAGAGGAAAAATACATCAAGCAAAGGAAAATAGGGAAAGGATAATTAAATTCGTTACTTACTTTAAAGAATGGTGGAGTATTTACTATAAATATGCTGCTCATAAACATCAATCTCTAAGGGTGAACACAAAGTATTGCATTCATCAATTCTATTCTGAGGAAGAGACCCCATAAAGGTCTATAAAATAACTGAATGATACGTATATTGCTATTATATGTCAATACCAAAGTTGATCCTGAGCTGACTCCTTATTGCGGCTCTATTTTTTAAGTGAGCCACACTTCAACTGATCAGACTATTTCAGTTCTTTTTACTCTTTCAAATGAAGTTGAGGGAAAGGGAAGAGAGAGACGGCTTAAAATGAAAACGAACTAGGGAAATGTAGCATAAATGGCAACCTGAAAAAGGGCAATCGTAACTAAGGTATGTGATAGGAAAAAAAAGGTCCACAAGTCGTTAGCGTTGCGTAAGTATGTGAGAGGCTATTTTAAATCGAAAAAGAGGAGACTGACTGTTTGGAGTTCGTTTTGAAGCGTCGTAGGACACTTTGACGCCTACAGCTGAATTCTTCAGGTTTCATTATTGATTTTTTACTTTATGCTCGTTACTTTGATACAAATTATTCCTTGATCTGGTCAATACTGAGTTTGACACACAATAAGACCCTCAGAGTTGTGTGAGCTCTCCAAAGTATAACAGTGGAGAATTGTAAAGAGAGAAGTCGAGGACAGCAACAATGAGAAGAGAGTTAATGCACAAACACCGAAAAAAAGAACGGGATAGCTAAAAAAAAATGTGGCGCAGTAGTTGTTACCGTTGCGTACATTTGCGTGAGAGGTCGTTTTAAATCGGAAGTAAAGAATGTTAGGGGGGGAGGGGGATAAAGCTGATTTTCAATGGAACGATGTTATTTTCTTCGAGGGATGGTGAGTTGGTGTGTGAGAGGGGTTTATTATGTGGCTCGAAAAAAGGGACAGGCGAGGGATGTTAAAGGGTTTGCCTTTCGGAAAGGAAGGAAGGAAGGAAGGCTGGAGAAAATATGCGTATCGTTAAGCGGAGGGGAAAAGGAAATAGGGACCCCTAGGGTTTTTTTTTAACAGAAGGGGGTGGAGGGATTGGCCCACCAGATAGATAAGCTTCATCCTTTTGCCCCTGTGGAGGAAAAGGGGAGGAAATTAACCTCCGCCGAATATATTCGCGACGGAAGAAACACCTTTAGCATTTGGAAAGTAGGTAATACGCTGCCCCACCCCTCTTGCCCTCCTGTATCTTTAAAAGGGAGTCAGTAACTTGGGAAATTCGGGGAATAAACAGGGAAATATAAGTTGCCGGGAAAAATCCTGTAAACTCCGGGAATCGCTTTCTAGCCTTGGTTTCCAAAAACTGTTGCGTGGTGCGCGATGACGTGATGGGACGCCGGTTGCCTTTAGTGGATCTCTGAGCTACCATTTTCCGAGAAATATTTGCGTGACTGCGCAGCGTGATCGAGTTGCGTGATCGCGCTTAATGATCGAGCTGCGGGATCGTACTGCGCGATCGAGCTGTGGGATATAGCTTGGTGATCGAGCCGTGTGATCGAGGTGCATGATCGAGCTATGCGATCGAGGAGCGCTATCGAGCTGTGGGATCGAGGTGTTTGATCGAACTATGCGATCAAGGTGCGCGATCGAGATGTGGGATCGTGGTGCATGATCGAGCTGTGGGATCGAGATGCATGATCGAGCTATGCGATCGAGATGTGGGATCGAGGTGTGCAATCGAGGTGTGCAATCGAGCTGTGGTATCTATCTTTGTGATCGAGCTGTGTGATCGAGGTGCGCGATCGCGCTGCTTGATGGCGCTGCGTGATCGAGCCGCGTGATCACTGAACTCCGTTCCGCAGCACAATTGTCTCTCGGGTAACTTGTCTTGACGTGACTGCATGGCCTATGTATTGCATTGCAGTTTCCCACGTCGCGCGCAGGTTGTATGTATCGTTGCAAATCACTTTCCCCGATTCATGATCACGCGTATAACGCTACGCATAACGCTGCCACGGATCTTGGAAAAAAGCCACCGAAGAAAATTTCGATCTTTAAAGGAAAGGTCTCATTATTTTTATAAATAATCATTAGCCCTTATAAGGATTTGTGCAGCAAATACCTAAAATTTCAGTGCCAGCCTTTAAGTTTATTATGTTGTGCATCCTGAATTCTGTTGTACTTACTAGGAATGAAAATCTCAATGACATGCCATAGGATCACCACTTTAAAATGCACTGAATCTGCTGCCATTCCGATTCTGACAGATTTTTGGACGAGACATTTCTCCTCCTCTTCATAGATATTGACAAAATAGCCATACATTTGAAAGCCTAAAAGAGTAAAAAGTATGCCCTAACACAATTCAAGAAGTGATCACTGACGCAGTGAAATTTTTTGAATTTAAGGTACTTTAAACCTAAATGCCAATTGATAGATCCATAGTTTGATTAATTTGATAAATGCCATAGTGGGATCGAGCTTGGTGATCGAGCTGAATGATGCCAACTGTATTCAGCATGATCAATGTCACGATAACATCACTATGTTGAAATAATACATCAAAGAACGCAATGAAAATAATTTTAAGCATTAATGCATGGAATCTTCACTAATCAAACTGAAAGTAATAACGATAACAAATATTAATAAATTCGCATGCTTGAGAACTTTTCAAAAAACTCTCCAAGATTGTAAATAAAATGGTTTCCATAAATGAAAACTGGAAGATTTATTTCTCCTTCCCCAAGCACGAAAGTTACTCTTGCTAACTCACACAACGAGAGCCCTATTTTATTAAATTTCGGTATTGAAAAAGGATTTCAAGTTCATTATGACCGACGCAAAAATTTTCCCGATACTAAATCCAGCCTTGAAAATAAAAACTCTTCATTTCCAGGTTTCAATAAGGAATTTTAATGGACAGAATATATCTTCATAATGCGTAGGAGTGAAATTTACATTAAATATAACGCCGATTATTTATTTCAATTAGGATATAACTGAGTCAGAAGCATCATAAACATCGCATACTGGAAATTTCAAAACGAAGCCAGTCAATAGGACTCGTAAAAGCGTATTTTCATTCCGTTTTAAAGAACTTTTTTCAATCAGAAAAATCATAACAATTGAGTAATTAGTTTTTTTATTAGAACCATCTAAATCGGCGAATGGGTCAATTTTTCAGTATGCAGCGAGGAAACATGTGATCCTATGTTATTTAAAATGATTAGTTAAAAAATTGAAATAATTGAAAATTACTTAAATTATTTTAAAAAATCTGAACCTTGCATAATAATTGCGATTTCTAGTTGAAAATATCATGAGTAGAGAATGATATGCTAAAATTGTCAATAAACATTTAGTCCCATAAGTGCCTGATTAGATCAGACGTGCCAAATTTTGAGATACCAACGTGTTGTTAAAACATGGCCATCGATAAGCCAAAATTTATAAGAAAATAGCAGATAAGATCAGTCGACGCTTATATACTCATTTTCATCTACATCTACATACTATCCTGCAAGCCGCCAAAAGGCGTGTGGCAGGGGGTGTTAGGGCTACAGTTGTTTACATATAAAAAGGAAATGAGAAATTAGGATTAGAATTTAATAAGTCCTTTGTGGTTTGGGCGAAAAACGAATTCCCATAATTATCCTTTCGGCTAAACATCACTCTTTATTTATCGCTTTTGAAGGATCTGGAAATGCAATGGGGCTCTAGTATTATGTTTTGTGTCTATTATGTGTTGTGTAAGTAAGAAGTGCATCACACAGAAAATAAAAACCAAATGCCAAATGCAATTTAATCCTAAAATACAGCATTCGGGGGAATTTAGACAAAGTTAGCGTTTCGTATTGATTGCTTTGCATGAAATTACAATATTCGCATATTTTCAGGATTGGCCATAGAGATATGGCCGCCCATAGCTCATGAAAAATATCCCTCAAATATGATTATCTTAAATTAAATCGAATAAATTTGAAAAATCAGTTCAAACTTCACGCGAATCAAATTCATTTTTCCAATTTTACACCTACAAACTTTTGAATACTAAAAATGAAATGAAATAAGAGAAATATTTTTAACCTTAAGAATTTTGGGTATTTCATAAGATAAAATTTTTAAAAATGAGCGAAAATATAGTTGTATTCGTACTGATTACTTAATATTTTTTAAGTATGAATGATAACGCCGACTGACCTTATAATCAGCAATAAACTTAGACTGCAAATTAATCAGACGTTTAGGAATATACACGAAAGTGAAAATATCAGACTCAATAAAAGAACTGTGTCAGCCATCTAGTGGCGCTTCTTGATAACTATATGAACATAATACGTTACTGAATCTACGTTAATCCACGGAAAATCTTGCTGTTGTACGAAGGAGGTATTTTCAATCTGCGGTCGCCCATCAAAAACACCATGCAAGCGACAGGCGGGTACTGCGCGGGTAGAGCAACTGCGCGTCCTATGTACCACATCCTCAAGTCATTCCTGACCGTAAGTTGTTTGTAGTTAGGTGTAAAGGTTAGTAGCAATGTCATTAACCACACTATCTCATTTGTTTCTCCCTCCAAATGTGCACTATGGAGCGACAGCCAAAAAACTCGCCAAATGGCTTCAGCATTGACATTTCTTGACCTTGATGCTAAATGATGCTTGATGATGATAAAAGAGAATGTTTCAGGGCATTGCGGCTAGAATTAGAAGGAGAGTGCAAAATTACGTCCCTTCCCATTCACAACAAAAGAAGACTTCTGGAAGTGTTCTGATAATCGAGTTTATATTACTATCAGTCTGAAGAAGAAAAAGTAGAAGGAAATTATTATAAAAAATACCGCTGATGGGAATCGAACTTGAGAATGGTATTCCTGTACCTTCACCACTGGACCATTACTTCAAGTGCGAGAAGGGGGCTAATTCGCATTTTTTTGAAGGGACAACATTGCACTCATGAATGTTTACCTGCTTCTTTATAATTATTAGATATGAAGTTAAGCTTAATATTAATTAACAGAGATTGGTTTTGAGCACTAAAGTATTACATTTTAACGCGTAGTGCATCTCTTGCGGGCTAATACGTATGTTTACCTGAATCCTACCGACTGGAACGCCTCTATTTATTGCGACTGGTGGGAATCAATGGAACCATGCGAGTAGAGAATCCTGTGTAGAGTATTTATGGATCTGATCCATGACAACGCCCGCCATATCAGCGGTGATGCAGCCCAAATGCTCCTTCAGCAATATCAATGGAACATTGTCGATCACCCGCCGTGCAATATCGACATCTACATCAACATAATACCCCGCAAGCCGCCTAAAAGACGTGTGGCAGGGGGTGTTAGGACACCAGCCGTTTACAGTTAAAAAAAATGAAGTGCTCTAACAAAGTTGGGATTAGCGTTTATTAAAGTCCTTTATGGTTCGGGGGAAAAACGAATTCCCATATCTATCCGTTCGGCAAAACATCTCTCTTAATTTATCGCTTCTATCGGACCTGGAAATATAGTGTGGCTCTAATATTATATTCTCTGTGTAGCTCTTAAAGATAATCATTCTCAATTGTTCAAGCAGTCTAAGCCTAGCGCGCAGCCTCCGAGTCTCCAGCGGCTCCCAGCCTAATTCGCTTAACATCGCGGATTAAGTATTTCTGCACCGGATCCCATACGCTCGCTGCATATATTCAGAATAATAGACATTCAGAATAGTAGACAGAATAGTAGAAAACAGACATAGTACTGAGTGGCTTCCATCTTTACATTGAAATGAAGATGTGGCTAAGAGGAGAGCGTTTTCAAACGGGCGATGAGCTTCAGGGCAAAGGCAAAATTCGTAAGAAGCCATAGGCGGAAACATCCTATGAAGGAGGTAGAGTTCTGATAATAGATGGTGTCCTCTTGACATAATCGCCGAGGCGATTATGACGCGAGGACACCATAATTTTGCTCAATATTTAGCTGTGAAATAATTTTTAATCGAACACTTTCTCTCTTCTGTTCATGGCAGTGGTGTAGCCAGGAATTTCGTTCGGGGGGGGGTCTAAAACCAATGGTGAAAATTTTTAAAAAACAGGATACAAAGTAGAGGTATTGTAACGTTTTTCATAATCGAGAAAAAACTTCATTTGTCAAAGAAATCTTTATTAAAGTCTTGATTTTTCAATACTTTGTTTTCTTTTATAAAGAAAAATAATTGCGTTTTTATATTTCGGGAGGGGGGGGGGTCCGGACCCCCTGGACCCCATGGCTAAGCAACTGGTTCATGGCCAATCGGAGGATGAAAAAAAAGGCCTTCGTAGTATAAGAAGGTATTCAACCCGTATTTAATGAAAACGAAATGCAGAATCTGTCCCATGATGCAAATACGGGCCTTTATACCAGGAAAAGGTTGCTATAATGCAACCAGGCAATGTGAGATACAAAGGTGATATGTAACTCGTGCGTCATAAGTTGCTTTAAATGCATATTCAGCGGCGCAGAGTCAAAATGACGAGACGGTGAACTACTGATTGCCGAATATAAGCGACACCGTTCGCCTTTGAAATCACATTCGACGATTCTACGAAATTGATTGATCTACTCCCATGATTCCCCGACTCTTTTCTGAAACGCACGCACGTTCCACGTGCATTTGTTAGCTGAATAGATGTTGGTTCGCCGAACGCTGCCAGATTCACAAAGGTCGCCTCTACTATTTTGGGCTACTATTTGCAGGGAATGATCAAAATCAAGTTGTCACCGGCAAGTTGTCAACTGACATCAGGGGCTCAAATCTAAATTTTATTTTCAAAATCGGATACTATAAATCACCGCCGCTCGGGCCCGAAAGTTGAAGTTTTGACGAAAATTCAGGCTGAAATTAGATAGGGGCACCTGTGGAGATTAAATTACTGCTACTGTGTCCGTTCTGGAGGTAAACGGCGATAAATACATCATTCTAGGTTATATTTACGAAGTTTAAAATTTATCGAAATAATTGAATGGTTTTGCGATGATGAAGAATTATCAACAAATATTGAAGGATTGGATGGATGAGGAAAGATAATTTGTGGAGATCCATTATGAGATATGAAGTGAAACAGGGAAGGAAAATCCCAGTTCGCGGCTCACCTCCAAGAAGATGGACACCCCGATGATTTCACCCCAGAAATGCTGCAACGGGTTAAAGAAAGGGGACATTTGGGAGCAATAGGGTGGTTTCCTATTTTTTTTAATGCCCAAATTGAAAGATTATTCCTCCTGGAGAGGGAATTTCACGCTCTTAGATTTTTAAATGACGATATCTATTCTTCGCGATTAAATGAAAAGAGAAAATTTTCAAGCGCGCGAAAACGCGACGGCTAAGTATGAATGCTGGGAAAAGCCCGTGTGACGTCATTTTGGTTCCCGCTGCCGCCGTGAGAGGCGACCTTGGGGCGGGGATGTGTGTGCCGATGCGATGCAGGCTGCTAGCAGGTAGCAGAGTACCCTGCTAGTAGGTAGCGCTTGGCTTGAATAAGGATTATTATTACCCTATCAAACCAAGAAATCTTTCCAACCATAGGCTGTTATAATAGGTAATTATTAAAACATGTTTCTCTTAGCTCTGTGCCTCATGCATGCATTGGTAATCTCAGACGATGTAAAACTCCTATATACTCGTATGGAAACTAGGTCCCTGTGACGTCACGTGGAGTGGCATCGCATGGACGCCAATCTGGACTTTTTCAAATAAGGTTAAAATTGACCATTGCCATTCGTCTAAACTGGGATTCCTAACACCGAATAATTTTTATATTATGAATACACTAATGGTGGGTAACGAATCGCAATCAATGCCTTTCGTTTTCTTGGATGAAGGAAACTACCCTATAGTACATCTTTTCGGCTGTTAGCAGGAAAGATATTATTACTAATGACCATGTTTTTCCCTCCCATTCTCCGCTCCTTAACCTACCTCAACCAATGGGGAAAAAAACCCTCCGAGCACCTGAAAATAGTCACCACCATCCCCTACCTCACCCCAGACCAACGGTCAGTTTAAAATTACCAACCCTCCCTCCTTTCCACCCCACCTTCCACCCCCACCTCCTCAGATGTTTGTGATTGCGCAAGTATGTATCTATATTGGTGTGGTCAATTTCTTGGTTTAGTCTTGATAATGCTGCAGTGCAGCGAAAAATGTCGACTGTAGTTTAATAAGTTGTTATGTGGATAGTGCAAAGTGTTTAACTTCATATCTCAAATATTGAAGGTAACCCGCAACCCTCGTGCCAACCTAAACCTCAGCCCAGGGTGACGCGAGCTCACTCTTGGTGCGATATACCGGGAACCAAATGCAGAAAGATGGAAGATATTTAAGGTGATGCATTACAAAGGTCTAAAGAGTTATTGTAAAAAAAAGGATAGAATAATCCGAGAGTGAGATCATCTTCAGTTATGTCCGAAAAACAACCAGAAATACCAAAATTTCAAAACTTTGAGTGCAATGCGGCACATTTCCCCGGTATCCGATTTCAAAAATAATATTTATGATTTATTTTCTCATCAAATGGGACAAATCTGGGGGGGGGGTCACGAAAAAAATTCGAAAACTTTTAAAATAAGGACCACCGTTGTGTGTAACATTGCGACTGGAATGAGTGTAATATTATTATGACTGAAATGAGTGTAGTGTATGCACCCAAGAGATTGTTTTTTACACCATAGCCCTTGATTTTTCCATTGGCTGGAGAATTCTGGGGGATTTTTCTGCAGCGTTGTGTCTATACGCGTCCTTCGCGTGGGGTGGCATCCAGGAAATAACCCCTTTCGGTCAACCCCTTCGCCCCCATCTGCAGCACGAACAAACCATTCCATCCCCGACTCCCTGCAGTATTCGTTCCTCTCCCTCCTTACCCATGTTTCACACGCGCTTCTCCTTTAACCCGCGTGTGACCGCCCGCCCGTCCACTGCCACTTCCACGGTCGGAACCCAGGTGGCTCCACCGGCGACACTCATTCCGTGACGTCATCAATATTCCCCGAATTCCAAAAAAAAGTGTAACTGTCGGCGAATCGCCACAAATCCTTTACGACCATTTCTTTATCTCTCTTTCCATCGACATTTTAATATCCCGATGCGCTCCAGTATAATTTTTCCCATATTTGCGATTCATATTCTCTCCAGCGACCAGCAAACGAACACCTTTATTCCTATTCGCTTTTGCTCAAAAATGTATGTTAATACTATATTTGATCTTTTCTCGAATAACAAAAATACATCTATCTACATCTACAAAATACCCTGCGAGCCACCTCAAGGGTGTTTGGCAGGGGGTGATCAATCATCAGCATGCAGCAAATTATGCTACCATATGCTGTTAGAATAATAATAAATTTCAGAAATATGCATTAAGTTTTACATAAGTTAGTAGGTTACACTACAAGTCTTCTAATCTATTTATGAGCTCTAACTCTTATTATAACCTCTTATTGATCGTGTAAGGAAGACATTCTGAGTCTTTCTGTTCTACAGTCCATCTCTCTTATTTTATTTGTATGATCTGATCTTCCGTAGTATGTTGGCCCCCGTAAGATATGGCTAACTTCGTTGAAAAGATACTGCTCTTGAATTTATCTAAAAGGTTTAGTCTACTTTATAAGAATTATATAGGTAATGGAGAAGGATTATGAAAAGATTGTTGACTTTAGACCAGTCATATGGGTATCATGCAGGGATGCCAACTCAAAAAAAATATTGGGGGGGCCCAAACCGGGGATCTTGCCCAGGGAAATTTTATAAGTAGTGAGTTTTTAATTTTTTAAGCATTTTAGAAGAGTCCTATGATGAGCATTAGAACCTTGATAACTCGAATCTCGATATATTGACACTCCGGAGAAAATCGACAAGCCTGACACATTTTTTCCTCACACCCATAACGAATTTTTGTGGGGACTCGGGCCCCCTCAGGCCCCATGGAGTCGACGCCACTGGTATCATGTTCTACAATGTCATTTTTTCGACCGGAGAGGTGCAAACTGACTATATAACTGGCCATAAAATTAAATAGTACCTATTTAGCGCTAATACTGCCGTTTTGGCAAAGAAATGCCATTGTTAAAAGACATTTTTCTCTCACTTGCATTGCCCTTTGTTTCTCACCGCTCAACCCCAGCCTATAAAAATGCAACGTTCTCTTCTAGCCTCCGACGAACGCGTCAATATAAATTTATAATATAGAAGGACTGATGCAAATGTGGGAGCTTGTTGGTAATGTGGAAGCATAACCTTCTCGGGTTTTCCACCGGTTGATGTCGTCCATGTCTTTAGACGTTTCGATAAGCAAGTCGCTGAGACGTCGAAACGTCGGGAGACATGGACGACATCAACCGGTGGAAAACCCGAGAAACTTTTCTGCTACTGATACGCCGGGGAAACCTAAGATCGTACACAACCTTCAGGGCTTGGGAGGTACTGTAGGCTATCGGCGACCGCATCAACTTCTTGGCCTGCTACTTTAGTAAGCCTGTAGAAGCTGTGACAGTCAACTCATGGTTTATTGTCCGTGTAATACTTGCTCCAAGTTTCTCTTCACTCGCAAAACTTTGAGGTAAGTTTTTAAGTTTAATTGAATCACCTACTCCACCAAGCTATTTCTTAGTGCTATATAACACATTGTTAAGCATAAAACATGCTACAATTTGGTGTAATTAAGTAATCTACATGCTGGAAAATGTGGCATAGTTTTCGCTTCTTAGTTCAATATTCCAATATTGTGGAAGCACAACACTGGGTTAAATGTGGAAACGTTTCCACATTCCCCTCATCTAAATGTGTTCTGTCCACTACGTCACCTTTTCCCCAGTTTCAGAAGCCGATGAAGATTATTGGCCCCAAGCCCAAGTGTAAATGGGAAACTTGGGATGTCCAATCTATGATAAAAGCGATTGTTTCCGTTAGAGAAAAGGAGAACATAATTTGTGCGCCAGTTGTGAAAATGAGAACTACATTTGTGACTATTGCAAGTGAAAATTTTATTAAAAATTGCTATTTTTTAAGCCTTTGCGTTGATTTTTCAACGAATAATTAATTGGATGATTTGATATTTCAATTTTCTATGGTAATATAGCCAGAATACAAACGCTTTCACATTACCATCACATTTTAAATATCTAATCAAAGTGTAAATTTATAATTTACTATTATTTTTACGGAGTAAACGATAAATTTAGCATAAAACCAAGAGCGGTTATAAAGGGCATTATCATTGTGAGTTTTTTTCATGAATTTATAAAAATTCCATTACAAAACAAGCTTGTTATGACATAATTTAAAAAATAGTTTCCACTCTTGCACCACTCCCTTTAATAAGTCTTCAGTACTCTTAAGATTTTAACCATCGGAATTCCTTTTTTCGGTACTTTTTAATGTGCAAATTAGCATGCTCTCTATAGAATGAATCCCAATGAGATAATGAAATATCCCAAGGTCCATCCTAATTCTCTACCTGCGACTATAGTTCACTCCTATTACTACTCATTACCCACTTATTAACAATTCTTATCAATATCACTACCTATTTTTTAAGCATTCGTCTTGATTATTTCGTAATCTCGCATCTTGGACAGATCAATTTCAAATGAAAATACACAACTCTGGTAACTTTTCACTGGAAATTATTTATTTGTACGACGCATTTCGACGCTGATGCGTCATTCTCAAGTGCGCCTCAGCGTGGAAACGCGTCGTACCAATAAATAATTTCCAGTAAAAAGTTAACAGGGTTGTGTACATTCATTTCAACTTGAATTTTCACAAAGTAAAAGCCGAATCAATTGAATTAATCAAATCAATTTCTGTGCAAAAAATCCGCAGAGAAAAAAATCATTCGGCTTGACCAGGATACGAAACCGGATCCCATGATTTCCAGTCGAGTACTTTGGCCAGTAAAGCTACCGAGTCGTCATTCTCCCCTATGGAAAATTATGGGGTCCGGGTTCGATTCCCGGTCAAGGCGATCGATTTTTTTCTCAGCGGATTTTTTGCACAATTTTTGCATTGCGGGTGACTCCGTAAAAGTTATCACCATGGCTAGTCCCGGTATACTTAAATTAGATCAATTTCTGATAAAGATGCGAATGTCATCATTCTCATTAAACAATAAAAATCTACTGACGAGTATTTCTCGGGTTCTCAGCCAGGTTAATGCTTTTATATAAGCCGAAGTTTCGATAGACGACTTGTCTCCCATCCTCAAGGCCGTGTTACTTTATGCAAGTCCAATTTCACACTGAACCGGATCGACCGTTTACCGAGGACAACAATGCGGCTCAGGTGTCGTCCGATTGGCTGTATGTCTTTTGAAATTCTTCACGTTCTTCCCTTATGTTTTTTATACAGCTGATTACAGGTCTCCATGTATTGCTAGGATGAAAGCCGGTGTCCCGATTGAAATTTTTCGGATTGAGGCGGATCTCTATTGCTTCCTTAATTATGCGGCCCCAGTAACGTTGTGCGTGGCAAAGGATTTTTGTATCCTCCCATCTAATAGCATGGTCTTCATTAATGCTGTGTTCCACCACGGCGGACTTTTCTGGTTACGCTAATCTGAAAAATCTTCGGTGTTCCTTTAGCCTCGTCTCAATCGTTCGGCCTATAAAAATAAAAATATCTAGTAATAATCTAGTATATCTATAATAATAATATTTCGGCTGATAAAAATCTAGTTTGAACCACCACTCCCTACACGTTAACAATTATCATAGCAAACTTTCCAATAATACCCGAATATTACCACGTTTATTGCCACTCTATTGTAGGATATTCCCAATGAGTCTGTAGTAGTTGAAAATAAAACTGTCTCTGTTAGTCTTTAAATTTGATGTTACTAATGGAGACTTACATACTTTCCCATAAAAATAAATGTAGTCGGTATAACGACGCGTCGCGACGTAATAATTGTAAATCGTGTATTCAATATTTAACTGTCACAGTAAACGAAAAAATATTAAGGCATTCATGAAGAAGAACTTATACTTTGTGGATTGTTTAACTTATTTCTACCTACATGCTTGTGACCTCGGAGGTGAATGGTTCCATGAAGAAGCTATTTGATGATAAAACACTATTTCGTCCTTGTTAACGACTTTTCAGGTGATGAATATCTCATTTTTTGATTTCGCTCGGTGAGAGGAAATGATAGTCAATCGCTCATCATTTGTGTTCTTTCCGAATATTACGGGTGATGAGCACGTTCGTGTATTGGAAAAAAAACATTAAAGCTAATCATTCAAAACTTTTTTTTATTTATCGGGTGGCAGAATTTGCATGGAAATATGATTAATATGGATTAGTGCATGGGTGCGATAAATTAATCTGGTCAGAGGTGACGTTGGCGACATTAGATATCAGAGAGGTAATTTCGATAATGCCATTCCACAGGCGCCCGAGCTAGATAATTGGGCTGGTTTCCATGGAAACCCACTCGCATAATGAAGGCTGCAAAAGACCGCACATACGGAAGCCACACCACGAGAGGAATAGTAGGAGAATTCCAGCAAGATAAAAATATATCAGAAAAAAATATAGAAATTCTCGGTCAAAATAACGTGACAGACTTTTTTTTAATGTATCCCCGAGATGGCACTTGGTTTGTTTAGAGCTGAAATTCCGAAATAAATAAATAAAAACTACAAATCTTATTTCATATATTTATATATATATATATAAGGTACTCTGATGGAAGGGGAAATATAATATAAAAATAAACGAAAAAGAACGAATCGTGGAGAAAAAATAATTTAAAATAATTCGTGGAGGTAACCGAACTTTCAAATCCGCCCTCATGTGATTTACGGCGTCAAAATATGGCAGGACGTTTTTCACCTTTACAACAACCTTTCGGCCGAGGTTATAGCTTATTATATCGATCGCCAAATTAGAGCGCCTCTGTCTGCCATTCCTTTCTCGGAGAGATCGTAAAAACCGTCGATATATTGCTGAACCGTGTCGATATTACAGGTATGGTTTCATTTATAAATCTTTAGGATCAAGGTCCGAAGTGACCGCGGGGTCACTTCGGACCTGTGGAAGGCTGGAAAACCTGAGGGTGGAAATGATGCGTGGACGTTGATAGCAGCGCAGATTTCAAGAGTGGAAGCGTTTGAAATGGAATGAGGCTGTGCGAAGAATAGTCGGAGAATAGAGAAATCTTTTTAAAACCTTAAAGGGAAAACAGAACAACCTAGTCGGCGCCAAAAAGGTGAAACGCTGAACTTAAAGTTTTTGAATGGAATTCTGCCGAAGCTCCGTTGGGCTGTATGTAATATATCATTTTAATCATTGCTTATTCGACTTGAAAAATGAATCATTAAAAATTGCTGAAACGTAACCGGTTAGCTTCTACGGTCGAAATAGTGACGAAGAACATGCGAAAAACTATGAAGATGGCGAAATAGTCGTCTTTTTTATCTCGTCACGGACATAGTGCTTTATTGTTGTACTTCATTGTTTTTTGCAGAGAAAACAACATCTTCGCATTACAAATAGCTTTTTAAAATTAAATTTAACTCATTCCTTGATTTTTTAATGACTGATAGTAAGATTTCAATTGCCGAGGTAGAGAAAAATACATTAATACCGAAATTACGTAATCTGTATGGATTTAATATTTCAAAACTTTTCATGCAAGGGAATTTTGATATTGTTCATCCTGGAGTTCGAACCCGAGACCCCACGATGGGCAGCCAAGCACTCTATCCACTCGGCTAGCACGTACTCCCAATATTACTAAGCACTTAATACACTGTCTATAATTAAAACATAGTTCCAGATTTATAATATAGCTACGTAAATCATTGCTCAAGAATTGTTCTATTTTTTTCGGATAAATCTGTTTACTCCTCCAGATTTTGAGAAGAAATTGCGATCCTAATATGAAAGACTAGGAGGAAGACTACACCTCGTAGTGAGGCGGAGATAACAATACGAAAAAGACAAGGATAGCAAAAACCTTCCTCTTGAGTAGGGTTTTAATGGGGTAAAAGGCATGCCATGCACTACAAATACAAAGTTAAACTGAGGTGAGTAGCCCGGAGGGGCTAAGAGAATGTAAAAGGAGATTCGCGAGAGCGTGAAGGATGAGGAGCTGCATGTGAAGCCAAAGATAACGGAGGCGGAGCATCGATTTTGTGAAGACATTTCATTCCTTACTTGCATAAATTTTGAAACAGTCGTAATTTCTAAAATACGTACTAGCACGTCCAAACAAACACAGTTGCGAATGACATGTCACCTATGACTTGTTGATCCATTGCTTAAAAAGATACGCATATTAGTTCCAACTAGTTTTAACAAACGCCACGCTCCAAAGCCTAATTTACGCGTCGCCGTTACTGCCGTAACTGTAGACTGTAAATGTCTTTCCCCGCAAGGGTAAGCGACAAAACACTGTGAAGAGACCATAGATCGACTGAGGGATTGATTCTATTGATATCTATTGATTCTATTGATATCTATTGGTAAAGTTGAGCCTTTCAACTGTGAACGCAGTAGGAGTCGATGTGCATGGGTACATCGTATACTGAAAATGTTATTTTATTACGCAGGTAAAGGATGTATTTACAGGTTGATTTTTCTTCGAATTATGTGTTATTGGGGATCAATGATGAGAAAAAATTCATTTTAATTTTCTCAAAAAGAAGATGAGAGGTACACAACTTCCCCTTCATCTACAGCAGCGCAAGGCTTCCAGCCTTATTGGCTTAGCATCTCTGTAACGCATTCTGCACGTCCGTAGCAGTATTTGAAAAATTGTGTACCTTTACTTTGTATTTTATTAAGTTCACGGATTAAGTTTCCCTACTCTGGTTGCCATATTCAAGGTGAGGCCGGACGAGAGCGGAATATCATCAAAGTATTTAATGAAGAATACAATTAATATTCGGTATAATTATAAAAATAACTAATGAATGTCTTTTACATAAGTTACACTTGTTTAATTCATAAACGACTTTTATAAAACACATATTTTTTATGAAATATGTGGTATGGGATCATGATAGACCCCAAGTAGATTCCACCTAAGGATTGAGCAGGTGTAGGCTGAAGGTTAAATGTGAGTCGTGTGACGAAACATCTAGAGACAGACTAGAGGATACTCTATTGTAACACTCGTGGCAGAAAAGATGTGAAGTCTTTACACAAGTAAAACGTGTAGACCTTTCCTCGCCTTTGTCCAGTGCCCCCGGCATCCTAAGTCCGTGTCGAAAGAAATCATTCCGTGGCCAAACACTTCCTCTTTCCTGGCTCCTAGACCACTCGCGCAGATATAACGTTCAATATATGAGGACGTGCATGGGCCATGTATTGCAAACTGGTTATTGCTAATGTAGGTACTTATTTTGAGTGACAGAGTTGCAAGCGTTAATAAGGTTTACCTATAAGAATAGTTTGTTTTCTAATTTGGTACCGTCTACGAGTACTAAAAAATAACGAAAAATATTTTTGCTACCTCAAAAGGAATATTACCTACGTAAATAAAAAAGTTTTACGCGTAAACAAATTAGAAAAAAAATTTATTGTACTTAGTAAAATTTCTGCGTAAATCTGTTTTAGCTGCTATATTTTCTGTGATGAAATGGATTTCCCTATAACATTTCGGACCCTCATAGCCATTTTAAATAATAATTTCGAAAGAGTGCACTTATACTCAATTTGTTCCTGCTCAAATACTTTTTCAAGAGTCAAAAATTATAATTTGAAGTGTATAATTACATTTGAATATATAAAGTAAATACATAAAAACGACAAATTATAAAGGAATCACGTGGAATTACCAAGCCTTTGATTTCCTATCACAATAGAATGGCGCTGTCGGTAGGCGTGATGCCTTTAACGTTTATGTTTTCCTTTGTTTTGAAAGAAGGCCTTTAGAGAGTACAACGCGGCGTTGCCGATTTTGAGAGTGGGATACACCTCTTGCTGAATGATTCAGTGCTGTGCGTCTGGGCCTGGCGCACCACCGTTGCAGCGGGGCAATGTGATCGACTCCGGATGCTTTTGAGGTCGACTCCGTCGCCGAAATGCATTCTGGATTAATCCGCTGGGTTCCCTTTCTACCTTTCTCTGTGCATATATTTCTCCATCCGTGTCTGTCTGTCTGTCTGGCAGTGTGTTTCCCTCAGAAGAGAAACACTACTACAGGGGGATCGCTTTTGACTTGAAGGATTTACTGCGCTGAAATCCTGTTGTGGATGATTTTCTTCCTATACTCTCCAGAGAAGCGGATATCGGCTTTTACAGGTATGCGCCAAGCAGAGCTCTCTGCTGCGATGCATAGATCCTTTTCATGCCCTCGTTACCTACCCACTCGTAACCATCAGTTTGCGTAGGAATGGAAATGAATTCCGTAATTATGCGTCCATTTACGCAGCATATTTTGTGCTTTAGATGTTATGCAATTGGAAATTTTTAGCTTTGGATTAACAAATGAAAAAGTGAAAAATCTAACGATAATTGTAGTTGGATGAAGATAGTTGCCAGGTATCTGTACTAAATATTAATGCAAAGTTTTAAATGAAGAACATCCTTGAAATGGGGATTCATTATAAAATCTCCACATTTCATTTTTTTTTAAACAAGTGGTACCGATCTACTATGTATGATGTCTGACGTTGTATGATGATTTTTTAATCGTAATTTTATTCATCATTTATGGTGCTCAATACATCCTTACCAGTGCTCAAGACATCCAGCTCTCTGGTGTGAGGCATAGATCCTTTTCATTCCCTAGGTACCTTCCTACTCGTATTCATCACTCTGCTAAGTATAGGAATTATTTCAGTAAATACGTGTCCGATAGAGTACTAAATACTGTGTTTTTGACGCCGTACAATTGGTAGCTTTGAGTACTAAATGGTTATTTTTGGTATCCTTTAAATAAAACGGTGTAAAATCTAATGATAGTTGTATTATATGGGGATGAAGATAGTTGTCAGCATCGCTGAGTTTTGAAAAGTTTAAAAATGCATAAGACAACGGAGACCTGCCATAAATTCATGTGTTCTGATGTACATATGGCCAGCCGATTCAAGTTAATCAAGTCCACTGTTGTAGACACTCTGAATAGCGATTACTTCCCTCAATAAGCAGTCCTCCTTGAGCTACGAGGGCTTTTCTAAAAATAAATGGTAATAGGAATAAAGGTAGAGATAAGAATTCCCCTTAGTCTAGTGAGTGAACACATGTGGTCCGTTACGTTTGTTAAATATTCGTCTGTGGCAAAGCTTTCCTTCTTCAATGAATATCTTGTACGCTCAAAGCATCGCAACTGAACCTCATCCACAGCACAGTCCCGCTTCGGCTCTGCGACTTCTTGTTGTTCCACGAACGCAAGTTTCCGATCAGGGCACGGATATTCAAGAACAATCACGAGGTCATCGAAGCTGTGAAGGCACGCTGCAAGGAGCTGCATGTTCTGCCGCTCATGCTCAAAAATTAGCACAAACGTTGCTAAAGTGCAATAGAAATGAGGGAAGTTATTCCTAAATGATAAATTACTCATTAATCATTGCTTTTAAAACAGCCGTCGCACTAAAAAAGTGGGATTCGAATGACGTCATCAACTGATGAAAAGTGGGCGTCAACTTGTTGAAGCGATAAAATAAGGAAGGTATTTTGTCCTAGGATACTTACGGGATTTTGTTTTTACCCCGAAAAATAAAATACTTTAAAAAATGCTTGGTGCGACTCAGTAGTGAATTACCTCCTACCTACATCTATTTTTCGCTAAGTACTGGTGTACTAACAGCTGTTATTTCACGCATATTGAGGCGTCCTTTGGGGAAGTATGCAAATGATCTCAGATAATAAGTATGTCGGCTACACGCTCATGAAATAGGAATGTTTCCAGTGCAATCACCTTCTGTTGTATCTCTTAATACAATGATTTACAATCCTCCAAGAGGAAAAACAAGGGTATATGCCACATGGCTACGTAAACAGAGGGAAAAATTAATTTAAACACGCGACTGAGTTTATTAAATGGTAAAATTCGAAAAATATCATCGTAGTGTGATAACTCAAACTCCAAACTATGATGCTGTGCCATAATGTTGCTTATATCGCGGAGTTAATATAAAATTGATTGGCGCTATTCGAAGTAATGAAACGGAACCTTTACATTTTGATCGCAATTGAAGAAATCACTGGTTTTTGTCATTTTTCTAAACTTTTGACAGTTAGAACTAAAGATGATTTTTCCATTCATTTACCGTTTATTAATCAGAATTGAAACACAATTTGTTTTAGCTATTACAACTTGACGCTAAAAAATTCTATTGTATTCGACACAGAATATTTATCATCGCTAACGCATTGCAAAGAAAGAGCACAGCATTTTATTTTCTTGACTATCCACATCAGAAATACCAATTTCACTGGAAACACTACAATTTGTCACAGACTTCGCTTTCATAAAATATTCCGCTCTCTCACATAGAGGTACAAATTACGCGGCTTTTAGATCATCATCCATCACAGGGAGCAAATACGGCTACGCGCCCGAAGAAAAAGCAAAGATTCACTTTGCAAATGCCTTCCGCATTGCAGCACCGGATAAAATTGTTTACGATCCTCAACGAGGAAAAACAGGGATAAGCGTTAACAAAGCTACGATAACAGAATGAAAAATGAAAGTAAACAGGGTTATCCCAGAAGTACAGCGGAGCGTAGGTACTCTTTTGTCTTTTCCGCATCACCATTGAGTCCCGGGGCGAATTCCCACGCATGGCTGCCGCGAAGTGAGCGGAAAAGGCAAAAGGGATTGAGATAATATTTTGAGTAGGCGCATCCGACTGGTGAGCGTAGTCGTAGGTATTCCGTCCCATCAGAGCTAACACACAAGGTCGGAATGCATCGCTCTCAAAAGGCCTTCCGCGTTTCCACCCTTTCAGGAGCCATTCATAATCGCCTCATCACATTTTCCTGCCGTCGCCTACTTTCAAAATTAAGTGAAATATCATAGGCTGCTTAAATAATCATATGAGTGGTCGTGCTGAAGCATGATCAATTTCTAATGCGAACACCTATTTGATTGGTGGCATCAAAAATCTTTTCGCTTTTGCACACAGGTGTACCAACGTAATGCAATCATAACTTAAGTAGGTATTAATAATTTGCAGTGCGATAATTGCTATCTCTCCCCTTAAACGGTGAATTAACTCATAGCTATGCCAAGTTACGTCAAAGAAGTAACTCTCTTCTCGTTTCAAATATCTGTCAACTCCCATTTATTCAAGCGTATCTAATGATCGATAGAAATACTCGAATATGTCGCTGATGTTTGCTCCACATCACCAATAATAAATCCTTAGAGTAGTATTCAACATTTATCGCCGTAAAATCACTGTATCAGCGTTTTCACCCGGTAAATGCGTGAAGAGTTGCTTCAGTCTTAATATGGTGGAATTCTAACATAAAAGTTACTTAAAAGTTACAAATACTTAATTTCACTTCACGACCGTTGTCGATTCATTTCTTTTCATGTTCAGATTAATAAAAAATGTGCTGAAATCGGCCCGAGAAGTAAAATTATGGTGGTTTTGGAACCTTGCCAGTATACGTTGCTAATAGCTTAGAAGTGTGTGGGTTACCCTTGACAAAGCTGATGTATCTACGCATCAACTGTGATTTTCTCTCTAAGACCAACACATTTCCATGAATTCGTACTTAAATTCCAGGGAAAATCTAATGGAAGCTGTTTCTAACACTTGAAATGATTTTCAGCGTATATACTTGATTCATTTTATATACTTGATCAAAAAACTCTACAACAATCAAATTATAACTCAATTAGCATGTGATGTAACTGCTTTCAATTGTACAAATTTGTCGGCATGGTTGTTATAATGTTATTTAAAGCGAAACTTCCAAATAATTAAAAAAAACGAATATCCCTAACCGGGATCCGAAGCCGTTTCTCCCGATTTCACGCCAGGAAGCAAGCTGAACCTCGTAAGATAGCAATGCAATAAAAAGAGTGAGTTTCAATTTTTTTGCGAAAAATAAAAATAGAATGAGTTATCTTTCTACTCTTAATCGTACACCATTTATTTGATTTGGTCTATTATTACTTTTTTTATGAAAAAATATGTTAGGCCTACTTTCTGTCCTTGGAAACGAAAGTATAAAGAATAACCGCACTTTATCATTTGAAAAAATATCAAAATATGAAGTTAGCGAAAATTTATCAAAACGTTTGTTGAAGTAAATAGTTTATTTTTACTAAAGCAAAAATGGCTGTAACAAGAGGTCAAATACAGAAAGTGTAATCAAATTTTATAATAATTTAATTTATGAAAATTTATGCACATAAACATAAACAACCTTTGCATGAAAGGTCTCCTTCATAATTCTAGCAATATTTTCCCTTCTGTTATATTTATTTGTGTTATTTTAAATAGGATCTTTTAGTTATTTTCTACTGTTTATTATTATAATAGATGATTGTATACTTTAAAACAATCTTTTGAAATTAAATCGAACATACATTTTTATTCCAGCCTTTATAATGGAATAAAATTCTCCGCATCGTCGACCTCGCATGTTTTTTTAATAAAATTTATAACAGGAGACTATAAATTATAAAAATAGTGTAAATAAGGTAAGGTATATTATTTCTATTTCTAAATTACGATGCTAAATGGTAGTAAATAATAGAGGGATGGAAAAACATTTAGGGCCAGCATGACGTGGATGCATGGTCCAATCAATCTGACGCTGGGAAGCAGCATTTCCCGCATCACTAGATTACCACACCCGCACGCCGACGACGACCCAACCCGCACCCAGAAGGCAAGGAGGAGCGGCGCGTGTTTTTGTTTGCACACGGCAGCCAACTTAAAGAATTTGGCCCGGTCGCGGGGGTGTGTCCAGAGCTTATATGCGGCAGCAAAGGCCCTGGGTCGGTCGGTTGGTTGGCTGAAGGGGTGGTTGCGAGGGGCGATGGGGGTTTTGCGGTCGGCCGGCCCTGGCGCCCGCAGCTGTGCGGCCTGCATGCGCATTGTGGCCGGGGGGGGGGCAGCAAAGGATTTGGGTTTGACGCTCCGTGCAGAGGAGAAAGAAACGAGGAGTGCTACGTGGAATCGACTCACTCCCCGAGGACTCTTCTCACAAACATCTGAGCATCACATTCAATCCAGTCGAGGAGATCGCGTAAACATGGTCGTACACTCGGAACAGAAATCGCAAGTTATTAAATATGCACTGAGTTGTTGAGGCCTTAAGTCTTGTAGCATTCCATTTTTAATTAGGAAAAATATCAAAATTGGCATTCTACAACTTAACCTGTAATCTTCGTCTAGCTTTAATAAAATTTATAATTTTCAATACAATTTTTGAATACTCGTACTAGTATTCAAAATGGCACACTGTATCAAAAATACTCGATATTTTAATGTTAAAATTTAGAAAGCAAAGTTTGTTATTTTTTCCAACTTATTAAAGATAATTCGGTGGATGGGATACAAATACAATGTTCAACGAAATATAAACGTTTTTCTTCCCTTTAAATTTAAAACAAAGCAAAAAAGATTTCAAAAACACAGTTTTGCCAAAAAAACACAATGAAGTGGACTAAATATAAAAAACAAGCTTTTCATCGCTTGGAGAAAAAGGCATAATAGACTTATTAGAAAAAGGCAGAATAGATTTATTAGAGACGAGTGTAAAAGAGACTGACAATAGGGTGTTTCCTATTATTTTTTTATTGCCTAAATCGAAAGATTCTCCAGGAGTACGAATTTCACACTTTTTGATTTTTAAATGACGATATCTATTTTTCGCGATCATATGAAAAGTGAAAAATTTCAAGCGCGCGAAAACTCGGCGTCTAAGGGTGCCTTCACGGGTCTGGGTTGCGTCGACGTCACGAGAGCTCCCGCCCCGCCAGGAAATTTTGTATTTCACAGCTGTGTTGCGAAAACATATGAAAGGAAAAAAGCGTCGGCTCCTAAAAATCGGCCTGGGAGCATATAATGTTATGATTTCAAGCCAAACGCGCAATACATATGTTGTTTTGTGCATTTTTACGCAATTTCATTTCTTAATATATTCTTCTTCACTATAAATAGTATTTGAAGTAAATATGGCGCCCATAATGTCGATAATCATGCATGTAATGATGGCCCTTGCCTATGCATTATTATGACCTTTAAATTTTATTTCCTAACTCGGAATATTCGAAAAATAAGAAATTACATACACTCAGTGAATATGAGTAACGTGGTAAGTATCGCAGGCCTTTAGGATGAAAACCCTCGTTCGGAACGCAGGCATTAATTTATCCGTTAATATTCAATGCGATGCCTCGCACCCGACCTTTGCTCCCTGCCAAACAGTCCCGCACACAAGAATATTACCATAGGGACCTTGTAGTCACCCTTTAGATGAGTTGTCGCACGCTGCTCATTTGAATGAGTTACTCCTAAGTCGCCCCTCGCATTTTTGACGGAAGGAACGACCCGAATTTCACGGAGAAATATAAAATGTTTTGGGTAATTAACGGAAATTACATTCGTAGTGAAGGGATCTAAAAAAAGTTTGCAACGTTTCAATGCAATTCCTCACGATTGTGGAGATTACATGAGAGGTTGAGAAACGTACCTATTGGTGAAAATCAATTTTTGTTGATTTTGAGATATCTATGGCAACCGACTCCAAAATAGTCTATCTTCCTAAAATTATAATGGGTGCTTTCCATTACTTATGTCGACTTGTGTCGCGGAAACATATGAACACGAAAACCGTGACACAAGTCGACTTGTGTCGTCGTGTGTCGCGATTTACGTGTTCCATTCAACGTGTGTCGCCGACTGCTGTGACACAAGTCAACAAACGATTATGCCTCGTTCAGATTACGATTGTTCCAGCAATCGTTCATTCGACGATGCATTCACACGACGATGGTTGAAACCTGTGCTGCCCTCTAGTGCTGACATCTCAAGTGAAGAGAAATTGACGGTTAGCGAAGCTGTTGAGGTAATCAGGGACAAGATATTACTGTGTTCAACGAGTATTTACCGAATAATTTCGGTTTCGGTTCTCAAGGTGGGATCCACATAGACCATTTGCTAAAGCGAACACTATCTGGCATTTAAGTAATTTATTGACCGGAATCAATGAAGAATGGGAGAGAAATAGGACCCGTTTATCTCGCTAAAAAGTACTCTTTCACCAAGACAACGCTCTGACCATTAATTTTAAATTGCCGCGACCAAATTGGTCGAGTTAGGCTACGAGGCACTGCCGCATGCTCCATATTTTCTATGCCAGACTCCTTAAAACTTCATTTTGTTGCTAAGCATTAATATTAGTCCCTGGATCATACCCTCCATGGTGTTAGAGGAGATCATAGCTGTCGCGGATGAGTATTTTGTTTAGTTCCCGTAATATCAGGTTTGCTCAGAAAATATTGAGAATATTTTAGTGAAAAAATGTCTATTTATTCGTCTTCATTATTTTATCTCCTCCTTAAGAGTTCCCATTTGATTCTCATTAAATTTTATGTTAATAACATTTCTTTCACTTTTTCCACCCTTTCATCGGTTGCTGATGTGTTCTTCATCTCCAACGAAAAATATTACAATGAAAATCATAAGTTATTAACGCCTCGGAGTATACGTTTAAGACATATATGCAAAATTGTTTTTCCAACGTTTCCATATATTTTTCTAAATCTTCTGCAGGGCTTATTTGCAAAGATTTGTTTATTGATAAACAATTACTGTTAAAGTTGCAGGTCAAATCAGAAAACAAATGTTTGCAAATAAGCGCTGAAGAAGGTATAAAAAATATATCGATGAGTTGGCATACCATTTTGCATAAACCCATACTTTTAGACGTTAAGCAACGTGAAATAATTCAGGCCAAGAATAGTAAAATAGAAATCGATATAAAGATTATAGAAAACGAGGCTTTCAGCGATAGGCTCATTAATTACCATGCCACCCTCGTAATCAGGCCTCGACGGGTCGGACTGTGGCGTCACCTACTTACCTCCTCCATGTACAGTCCCCGCACACTCCAACCCCTCTTATCGGCCGATTAAACGAACCGCTTTTCCCCTCTTAAGCCACTCCCTCACCCATCCACCGCTCACCGCCACTTTTCACGGCTCCTGGACCCTTTAAACCCTTAGCACCTCCTCGTACCCTTTCTCCCCATTTCTCACCCCTCCGTGCACCTCACCACTTTCGCCGTATGCGCCATGCCCGGAGAGAGCCGCTCGAGAACTCAGACTAAAGCTCAACTTCCACCCGGAACGGAAATCCTCTTAGCAAACACCGATCCTAGGCCCTGTCAATTATTCCGCGAAAGGGATGATACATATAATCTGTCAAAGGTGGTTTTGCGGCCATAAAACCCGATAGCTATGCATGGAGAGTCTTCTTCGACCTCATTCGGTTCTGCCTGTTCTTGGAAGGGTCAATACAGGTGAAGTGTGGAACAGAGCAAGGAGTGGAAGCCAAAGTTCTCCATTAAAGATGAGATTGAACAGCGTTGTTAGGTGGAGATGATAAAATAATTATTTTACCGCACGTTTCATAGCCTATTGTGTCTCTGATAAACGGTTGCTGCATATTTTGCATGTCTTAATAATCACCTATTAAAACTGCCTTTGGTCGGAAAGTGTCCTTCGTTTGATAAGGTATTAATAATCCTTATTTAAGCAGAGCGCTATCTGCTAGCAGGGTACTTTGCTACCTGCTAGCATCCTGCGTCGTATCAGCGCTCAAAGCCTAGTCCCAAGGTCACCTCACTTGCGATAGCGGGAACCAGAACGACGTCACACGGGCTTTTCCCACACGGAAAAAAAAAGTTTTGTTAGAACTATAGAATTCTGATGAAATTTATCAAACTTTTGGGTTCATATGGCACATTGAAAAATTCAGTAATTATTACCAAACCAGTTTGATAAATTCTATCAAACTGATTTGGTAATTGTTACCGAAATGGCCACGGCAGTTCGATAAAAACTATCAAAATCGAAAGGGTAATAAAACCGACGTAGCGTGCACATGTGAAAGATTTTCAACCCAGAAAACGCTATTCTGATTGAAAATCATAAAATTAGGAGTTTGACGTAAGTTTCTGTGAAAGAAATTTAAAAACAGTGGAAAAATAACAAGCCTGCATGAAGCATTGAACGTGGGCCCCCCCGCGTGGTAGCAACGGACTCTAACAACAAGTCTAAATCGTTAATAATCATAAATAATAATTTTATTACTTCACACACAAATTACATGACAATAGAAAAATTGAGTAATTTTAGGTAGCCGCGAATGATAACCTGTTTGAGGCTACCATCCAAAATAATAATACATTGTGCTTAAAATAAAGTGTAGCTCATTTTGTGTTACTTTGATAATCTATACTAACAAAGCTTAAGTGTGTACACGAAAAAACAACTAAATTAGTATTTATAATTCATTTAAGTACATCAATATTTTATTACAATATTTGTTCTACACTTGGATCGCACCCCAACAATCCTCTTGCCATCGTACACCTAGAGATCTCTCATTTATTACTTTCAAACAAATGAGTCAAGACATCTTTCTTTGGATTCCTGGGCAAGCTAAAATAATTGGAAATGAAAAGGGTGACACAGCGGCTAAGTTTTCTTTCAATGAAGTAGACCAACCTTCCCATTCGCCGTGAGGAAATGGAAATACCCGTGGAGCCAGGGTTTCTTTCTGGGAGGGGCACAAGCAAGGCCGTATCCAGGATTTTGTTCACGGGGGAGCACAAGGATACCTCGTAATACAAAACGAACGAAATGATAATGGGACCGTATTAAAAATCTAGCATATTTTTAAGGGTCTGGGGGGGGGGGCGCGTGCCCCCGTGCCCCCCCCCCCCCCTGGATCCGCCTATGCGTGGAGCAGTATTATTACGAATAAATTTCGGGAAGTAAAACAGACAATCACTGCGTGTCCTTCTTCTATCAGATTGAACCCGGTGTCCAATTTCGTCCCGTAGAAATTTGACACCGGGAGACGAAATTTGACACCGGTCTTTAGTGAGCCGCGCCTGCGATGCGATGATGTCTGCAGAAAAAGCAAGGCACCCGACTTTGAAGAGTTCTATAATCCAAAATAAGCTGTCGATTATAGTGCCGTAGAAAGAAAAGGGAAGAATGGTTTATTTCTCCGCTTTTTACTGATTGCTTAAAAAATCCTCTGCCGATGCATATTTCTAAGATTCATTTAGATACTCAAAAGAGTACCCGTTTTTGCACCTAAAATTAAGTTAACCAGCTTTGGGTGCCTGATATTCTCGCAGTTTTGGTCCTTACAACTCGAAATTTCTAAATGAAGAATCCATATTCTATCTCCACGGTTTGTAGAAAAATATTTCAATACCACGAAAATTGAAGAATCTGGCATATTCAACGCAAACGTATCCTAAATTCAAAACCAATCGCTCTGTAGAAAATTGGTTTATGACTCTTTGTGCAGTACAATACGTGAAATGAGGGTATCAAGAGAAAAATTGATAAATTTCATTAGTGTATCAAACTATGGTCGTCATTTAGCTACGCTTTGAGCGCTGGATATCGATTTTTGCTAGCGAGGGAGACGAAAACAAAGAAACAGAAAAGAAAAGAGTTTTCGGAGGAGTGCAAATGTGTGACAATGAGCGTTAGGACTTATTTCTTGGGACCCTGAAAAGTGGTAAATATAGATGAGGGTAAGAGGAATAAATATCACGGCTCAAGTGGTTCCATTATATCAAATATCATGCTCAGGCGGTGAAAAAAATTGCTTGGAGTTTCTCGATTTAAAAAGTAATGAAAATGTAGAAAACAATGAATTACTTAAAAAAATGTTTGGTGTTTCTCTGTTAAAAAAAGAAAATGATAGATAATATTGAAAACAATGAATAATTTTAATAACTGATATTATCTAATCTTCATTGATAGTTATCAAAATACTCAGAATATATATCAAAATATAGGCCACATTCAAAGTTGAGTCGGTAGTCACGCAGCCTATGGTAACGGTGATATATGGGTTGCCGATGGCATATTTCCTATATTTCATTAGTACTGCGGATTCTTACGCAAAGAATAGTATCCCGGAGTAAATCACAGTTTCTTGCATGCAATACTGAAACAAGAATTTATATTCAAATGCAACCCTGCGATAATGTCAGACGCAATCATAGTATATTGATTATGAGCGTCACTGCGTAGTAGTCTTCCAGACTATATTTATGTTAGCACGATTGTATAATGCGAAATTATTAAGTAAATGGCAGTAAAATTGGTCGTTATAACACACATGGGTAAATTTCATTTAAATTACCCTCAATGCCTTCTTTCATAGTCGTTATGTTGTTTCCTTCATCAACATAAGAAAAACTTCCCGCCACACCCGTTAAAACTCCGGCGTAGCAACGATATCGGACATATCTTGATAAATAATGGTCTGATGACGACAAACATAAAAGGAGAAATGAATGATGGGAATGGAAAAGAAAGGCATCGATGAAAATATATGGAATGGGTAATGTGGAAATGAAACAGGATTACTACGAAGTTGAAAAAGGATTCGCTGAGCGAGGTATCAATTGAAGAGATGCTTCAAACCAGCCTTAGGATTTTTGACAATGGATGATGACTGGATTAGGGGAGAGTTGCCTAAATCGCACCGCTTCCCAAATCGAAATCATCATCCTATAAACCAATGTATTAGATATATTTGCAATCTAATGGCTGCATTTGGAACTTCCTACATCACTAAGCACACTTCAATTGTGGCCACCAGTGTGGTGACAAATCAGGAACATAGGTATTAAGAAAAGAAGTGCCCCTTCTGCTATTTCTTTCGCCTTTTTACAAGAATATTGAAAACAAATAAGTAGCATTTACATAGTTTTAGCTACAGATCATATTTTTGAAGCCTTCTGTGTTTCATTTAGTGCTATTAAAAACAGCGTGGTATGATCACGTTTTTAGGCAGTGGAAATGATTTCATGTAAAATGGCGGTCGCTCCCAAATCGCACCACGTCCCTCTACGCCTGTGCAATGTAAGACATCTTAAAAAAGACCATTCCAACTGATAAACATTTCTTCAAAAGACTTATAAATTTTATTTCAATTACTGCAGACTTTTTATCAAGCAAATAAACTATATATATCATTAATGTCAAAGATATGACTTATTTAACTTTTTGCCTTCCTTATGTTACGGGTATTTAAATGCAATTTTATGATTTGTTAAGGGATCTAAAAGATAACCTTAAATAAATTGCCTCTCTGCCTCTCATTTTCTTTGAAATATCATTTCCTATTTTTGACCTCCAGTGGTGCGATTTGGGAAACCGGTTGCCTACATCGCACCGTTTGCAGAGGTTTGAAAAAGAATTTTCATACATGTGTTCAACTTGGAATAGAGTGTCCCCAAAAGTTGTCAGAGAAGTAGACATTCCTCACCATATTAAGCAGCATTAAAACCTTATTATACGTTACTTATTCTTGAGTTAATTCGTTTTTTTTCCCAAATCGGTGCGAATTAGGCAACCTTCCCCTAGGTGGTGTAATAACATTCCTTGTTTAAAACGGGTTTTTGACCAATCGCATATGATTCAATCGCATCATTCAAGCATGAAAATCATCCACGGCAAATATGAACTCGAACGGTTGTACGCAAGTTCTTTTTCACACGAATAAACGGCCGATCAGACGAATATGTGTTTGCGCGGTTCAAAAAAGCCTTACCTTTGGCCTCAGCTTTCCTCTGCAAGCGGCCTTCAATGCAAAACTGGGAATGTATGCACCAGGGCTGCATGACGGAATTTTCCGCAGTCTTATGTGTAAACACGATATCACAAACTCCCTTGTACGTGAAAGGGTCTTCGAAATAAAAACAAAACACTGACGAACCCGCGCACCGCTGAAAACTATTTTATACTTTGGCCACACTCAACTTGGCTTTACTGAAGCATAAACCCAGTTTGAATTTGAATTTAAAGAAATCTTCAAAGAAACATTTTTTCCACAGACGGCCGCGAAAGATGCTCAAAGTACCTACCACAGACTACACGTGCAAAACGCACGCGAGGAAGAAATATTTGCGGTGCGCGGTCGAGTTCGGAGGTGAATATTCATGTTTTCCTGCCGTAGTCTAAAATTAAAAAAAAAACACAATTCTGCGTGTAGCTTTTGAATCCTACTTTATTCCAATTACTCGTTCCACCTTAACTTTCAAGTAAAAAGTAGCTGCTTCTTCTAAAAAAATAATATTTTCCGTGAGTTTAGGTACAACTTATTAAAACGGCTTGGCCAAATCCATCTAGGAGGTGATTCCTATTTTGCAGCGAAAATATTGATTTTCAATAAAAATTTGATTTCTATGTACTATACAACTGAGCTATCATTATATATCGTTAAAAATCAAATATTTTAAAATGACCTCTCTCACACTTGTGCTAAATTTAGACTCCAGGAAATATTACATCCTAAATTTAGACGTAAAAGTAAGAGAAAATCTCCTGCAAAGTATAATGTATGTGCAATAAATTATGAGGGATGAGGTTTAATCCCCTTTTATATCGGACAAAGAGGTTTAATTCCGTGAAATCAATCTGTTGATGCATAGTTGCATTCGTTTCGACACCAAGTCATTCAGGATCTGAAAAAAATTAATCTCGTTCAAACCTATTCTAATCCAGGTGATTGCTTTTCGGGTTCATTCCGCGTTGACTCATATTTTTCGGACGACAGTTTCGGGCGCGTTCCAGCTTGACGAGGGGAGTTTGTAGGGAGGACGGCTATCCTTAAGCCTCATCATTCAAACGGCTCTTCCAGCAGTGGAATTCAAATCAACGGCCGCCTGACTAGCTATATATATAAAGGATTGCAGCTCTGCAAACGCTTCAAAGGCTACAGACTCCCAAAAGAAATATTAATTAGTTAATACCGAATTCTTTCCTATGTCTTTTCTTTCAAAAGCATTATTATTGCTATTGTCAAACGTATTAATTGTGGTTTGAAAAAAAATGAAAATACTTCAAACAAAAAAAATATATATTCTTATATAATTGTTGTAAAACAAAAAATGATAAAATTGATAAAATATGTGCAAAAAAATAAACAAAATGAACAAAACGAATACTAATGCACCAAAAAAATAAAATAATTGCAATAAAAATTGTATTTCCGTAATGTCATTTTTTGGGCCAGTCAGGGCCGTTCCCGGCTTCCGACGCCGTTTAGGTTTAGTCTTGTTAATTTTAGAGTGCTTTTGCACGAACTCACTGGAAACCTGTCTTTATAATTCCCCTTCACTAACATTGGAAAGGTTTCACTGGTCCCTCACACACTTGTTTTGACATTATTGTCCCGAGTACACACTTGTGAACAATCGTCGCCGCAGAAGAGGTGGTATGTACACTCACCGGCAGCTGGACCATCCGCGGGTATATAACCCGGTGAATTTGAGAGATCATTTGGACCCGAAGACGGGAGCTGGAACGCGCCCGAAACTGTCGTCCGCAAAATACGAGTCAACGCGGAATGAACCCGAAAAGCAATCACCGATCAACTCACCGCGGAAGCCTCCGTAATAATTATATTCTAATCCAAATTTTTTCCTCTTATTTTCACCCAATTAAGTACACAATTTCGTATTCGGAAACATCTGATGAAGATAAAATAGATGGACAGAGTAATTAATGAGAAAGTGCAAAGAGTGGGAGAATAGAGAGTTCTACTAAAAATCCGAAAGATAATACGGCACAACTCAGTCAGCCACATCTTGAAACGTGATGGCCTTATGAAAGCAATTATAGGAGGACAGGAGGAAGGGAAGAAGGGCAAGGGACGGCCCCGAAGGAGTTACATAAGACTGCCAATAAAGGATGTGAAATAGAATGAATATGTCGCTATGCAAAGACCTGAAGGTAGGAGATAGATACAATTGAGAGCTGCGTCAAGCAAATACAGCGAATTGCAGCAAGTAATAGGCATGAATGAAATCTCTGAACATGAATGCTCAGAGATTTGTGGATTTCGACAAAGATCTTCTCACGAGCGATGAAGATGGTTCCTTATCAGCCAATAATAAAGAAGACGACAGTTGTGACACCGACGAAGAAGTGACCTTAATATGTGAAGAAAATAAATATCGTATAGAGAAATGTTGGTCTCGTTAAAAGAATTAGAAGAATGCAGTCTCACCAAAGGTAACACTGATTTGTATAACATCTTACATGGGACCATTGGCAACATAGAAAATTGTATTCTACAGGAAAAAAAGGAAAGGCAGACAAAAATGACTGATTACTTCAAATAAACAATTTAAAAATAATGCGATGCTGTTCTTTTATTATTTCATTAAAATTTCATCAACGTGTAGAATTTGAGTCAAACCAACCTTTCAGGCAACGCATGCAATAGACGTGATATGACTTTCGCGGTCTTTTTTGAATTGTCAGACCCTGAGTTAAGTGGAATACTGTCTTATCCGGAAAAAAGTGAAGGGCCCGAGAGATTCCGCTAAAGACAGGTTTCACTGTATTAGGATTGTTGACTCATGATGATGACTTATGAAGATGATTACCCGTGAAATTCGGATAACTCGGGCGCCAACGACGCTAGCGGCGACATGGGAAAACAAATTGAAAAGCACGGTGGATGACAGCACAATTAGTGGCAGACAGTTCCTCAAATGCAATATTCTAGGAAGAGACAGTTACTTCCTTTCTCTTCCAAAGGCCAACGATGAGAAAATGTCTTACGTAAACTAGAAAAAACGAGTACAATTAATGGTCTTCATAATATTTAAATGCAATTGTTAGACGCCTTTTTCTTCTTTACTTCCTTCATTCCTTCTTACTCTTTTCAAAGTTCAGAACTAATTAATCAAGACCTTTTTCTCTACGGACAGAAGTAATTTTTGCATTGAATTTCCTAGGTGCATTCTCGGACGATTAAATTCATGAAAGATTCTCCCGAAAAAAAAACCGTCCCTCTTTTGTTTTCGTCGCGGGGCTACATCAAAGACAATATGAGCAGAGTTTAAAACACGCCCATTTCTTTTCCGAGCAGTTTCAAAGGGAGGGGTATCTAATTGCTAATTACCCTCTTTTTAATGTAAACATTCCACTGCTCTCTCCGGGGTGAACAAAAGAAATTTTTAAATTTATTAGCCTCGTCTCAGAGAAAGTCCGCGGAATTCATGTTATCAAAGGATTTCTTCGTCAAAAATTATGAATGAATGATGTTACAATTCTCGTGAACTTGAAAAATGGGAACGTGTTCACTCATTGGCATACAGTAGATGTAATTAATTCCATGAGTAATTACATCACGAATATTTCATTTTGTTCTTTGGCTGAGACAGACGGTTTCGGGATTGAAAAAAAATTATGCCAAATTATCACCACTCAATTATGAGTTTTCCTTCATCTCTGCAGACATATTTCGGAGAGTAATGAATAAGTTGGGGAGGAAGTATTTCATCAGCAGAATGTATTTCATACGCACGAATATTACAACATCAGATTCTCCAGTCTGCCTAAAGATGTGTTGTCAACCACTGCGCCTTTAAATGGCCTTCATGAAATGTGTGAATTTGAGGCGTGACTTTGTGCAATTGTTTCATGACGAAACTGGTCGATATTAAAATTAGTTATGTGTAATCTGCAAGGTTTTTTGATTCAACATAAATGGACTTGGGATAAACTATTCTCGGGATTCCCACCGGGTTGATTCACATCATTCGCCGGGAAAGCATAAAATCATATTTCATAAATGGACTTAGTTAACTCGCTTTTAGCGGAGATCTTTTCGCTTGTGCCGGTCACATATCGGGGTGGTGGCATAGTTTCCTGGGTTTTCAGTTTGGCATTTCTCCTTTTCGAGTGACTGGTTGAAGTTTTTCAACTTTGGCGGATCCAGGGCCGGATCAAAGAGGGGGGGGCAAGGGGCCCGAGGTCTGGGCCATCCAGGGCCTCCCACCAAGCATGAGCCTTTCGCCAGTATAGAGGTAAATCTCACAAAATCGGAAAAATATTTAAAAAAACATCATATATGAGAGGATTCTAATTGAAGGTGGGTTGTTTTTTGGTTAACATTTAGTCGTCTACATTGACGTTTCTAAATTGTTAACTCCGCTGATATAAAATACTTCTCCCGGACTTCCACCAAAACGGACCCCTGGCCACCCACATCCCAAAACCGGCCCTGGGCGGATCACGAAAAGTCTCAAACACTATTCGCCATTCATTCAGCCTTCATGACTGAAATTTTGCAAATAATTAGAATTATTGGAATAGAGAAACATGCAATTAGAGACAATTTTTTTCCTTTCAAACAACGGGAGCCTTTCCATTTGGAGGGTTTTGGGAGCCTTTCCATTTGGGCGCAGGTAAAAGTATTGCAATGAGAAAACTTTCCATTCATTTTATTTTTTTTTTTTCAATATTTTCTGAAAAAAACATTATCCTCCCAGTCAATACCCACAATAGATTTATCTTAAGGCGCAGGAAAATTGGCTTGGACGCGCATGTTGAAAAAAAAAGCAAGTATCAATAATTTTACAGTTTTTTCTGGTGCATATTGAAGCACTTGATTCTTCAGCAGACAGCGCAAGGATGGCGCTGAAGTTTGGAAGTTGTGGTTTTCTATGGAGAGAGGTGCTATAAAAAGAAGCCGTATTTAATTAAAAAGGACAAAATTTCTCAGTATTGTCCATTATTATGAACTCTTCCTGATTTTTACTAATTTTACTTTACTCATCTCGTTTCAAAAGGCAATATATCTCTACATATACTTCAGCACAATGAAACATCTCACCTATGAGCCATTCTTTACTGTTTCGCCTCTGCATTCCCATTGACATCTGTCTCAGTGATAAATGAAAGCATCATTCGTATGGCACAGTGCATTAACATTGAGAATATTCATCATAGAATCGCAAACCTTTAACCGAAATAATATATCAGAAAAGATAATGACAGTGCAAATAAATCACATTCGTACGCCATAAGACGGAAGATTTACCTACAAGTTATGCATTAAAAGAGTGGTTACCCTTGCGGTTGAGATAGTGCCTCTCCTTTTTTACCGGGTTTTTGATGGAGGGAGCAGCAATGGCAGCATAGGTGCAGTCTGTTGAACTCAGGGAAAACATGCTTTTGATTTATTTATTATAGTATTCTACCGATTAAGGTAGGTTTCCATGGAGTGTTCAAGAAGTGATCTGGGAGCTTCCCTTTCCTTCCAGCACTGCCTTCTTCAATTCACGGTAAGGCCTACCCCCTTTCAATTTAGCTAAAAATCCTATTCTTTTCCTTCCCCTCCCTCGTTTCTCCAACATTCTACCCTCTAACACCATTTTCAACATCCCCTCCCCGCTAAGTACAAACTCCATCCATACCTTCTGTCTCCTCCGTATCTCATCTAAAAGCTGCCTCTCCTCACCCACCATGTCCAGCTCCTCTCCGCCCATTTCACCCTCTCCATACCCACATCTCGAATGCCTCCAATCTTCTCTCGTCTTCTTTCCTCAAAGTCCACGTTTCCGCACCGTAGAGAGCTACACTCCAAATCAAACTCTTCACTAACCTTTTCTTTAAACTAACATAACGATCCCCTCCGAAGCTCCTTCCTCTTCATTAACGCCTCCTTTGCCTGTGCAATTCGCTTCCTGATGTCCTTGCTACTGTCTCCGTTTTCCTCTTATAAAATCTAAAAAAAGAGGATGATTTATTGACAGATGTTTCAAATAACAATCTAGAAAGCGTTGATTTACAACAGTTTATTTGTTCCAATTTGTCCTTTAGAAACGCACGAAACTTAAATGCATATTAATAGTAAAAAAATTTAAATACTTACTGCTGTCGAAGTTGTGCCACTGAGTCTGGAGATAGATTCATAGTTATCCGCCGAGAGGTCAAGCAGGAGTTGATTGCTGCCATAACGTCATCGAGGAAAAGGGTCAAAGATGAATATTCCATACGCGAATAATCGTATGATGCAACATAGCTTTGGTTCGGACCGCCAGTGATGGATAGGGGAGCTGCTGAAAACTATATGAAATGTTGAAATGTTGTTCTATGCAACTGCAACACAATTTTTCTCGAATATTTACAATATAATTATAACTCTACTCTAGTGAAGGATGAAGAATATTTTAAATATTGCACCCAAATGCATAGCAACAGTTCTCCATTCGCCAATCGCAATCAAGTCATTTGACTGAATAGGACGTCACCAATGAGACTATAAGTATACTCGGACCAAGGTAGTGACGTCACCCGTCCTCCAATACTCTTTATTCTAAGGTCCCTAAGCCTTCTTAAAGAAACGCTTCATAACGTTGCATTTACGAATGTAATGGCAGATGATAGGCTTTAAGACTGCATGAATATTGTCACTTCAACTATGAGTGCCAGCACAGTTGTGAAAATACTATAAATATTTTTTATGTATCCGAAGACTATTACACATTTGTAGGAATTGATGAAATAAACACTTGGCTTTTTCCGAATGGCAATTTACTGTGATCGACCATGGCTACATTACAGTGTAACATTGTCAAGGTGATGCATTACAACAAGAGGCAATGTCGGACCTTGATAATGTAACACTGTAATGAAACCATGGGCGGTCACAATTAATTACCATGAGGTAATAGCCAAGTTTTTATTTCTTCAGTTGTGCAAAAAACCGAACCGTGCCGTGGGTAGTAGGGTGCCTCGTTTTGCCACTTTTTTTTGGAGCGAATCGTAATACCCGGCAAAAGTTGCGTACCCGGGTGGGTATTACAGGTATGATTTTTTTTCAAAATCGGTTAATATCTTCTGTTCGCCATTTTGTCTTGAAATTTCGAAATTTTTAACGAAAAACGTAAAAAATTTAAATAATTTTAATTTGGTTATAGCAAGCACTCATTTTTTCCATTGGTGTATAGCAATGGTCTTTCCTTGATATTTAAGACCAAATACGTCAGCTCCATTCCTTTTAGTTATCGAGAAAATAACCTTTTATCGTGTCCCCGAAAGCAGTTTTATGGATAGGCAACCCGCAATGCAATTCTCTTCTTTACGCTAAGCATGCGAAAAATGACGTGAAATAGAGATGTTTTTCAGTCAAAAACGTGTAAATCATGTCTGAAGTTGTCAAGGGTAGTCACTAGGATGAGTGTATGCTCTTTTATGCCATCGCCGAATATATTGATCATATTTTCGTTTAAGAAGATATATATCACTGAAGTTTCTGCCAAGGTATGTGCCGTTTGGAAAAAAGCGTCTATTTTAGTAGTTACGTAAACCAGAGTACTTCAACTCATCTCACGCTACATGATGAAAATAATATGGCAAATTAAATCCTATAGGGTAAAACGGTATTTCAGATAACTTCGGATGACTTATACTAAGGAGGCGACGAAACCTTTTTATATAGACTTCTGTAAAATGCCAGCTTTCCCAATCGTGTCTGTCATAAGAAGAAAAATGATTCTATCCTAGAGTACCAGTTCCTTGTGGAACAGCGAGGTCCAAGAATAATCCGAATTGGAACTATTGGCATCCCTACGTTTAAAAATGCAAGAAAGGGCTGAATGTAATCATATAAATGAGAGGCTTAAACTCAAATCACCTGATTCAACAGTTGCCATTTTGGAATGATAGTGAATATTTTGACAATACTCAAGTTGATGAGAAAAACCGTGATGGGTAGTGCGCTAAGGATGTGGCATTCGCCAAACCAAGAGAAAGAAAGTCCAAAGTCAAATTAAACTTGACTAAGACTGCCATAATTCACCAGAGATATAGAGTAAGTGGGGGTTGCAGCAAACATTACATCTACTGTACTTAACGCAGCTTTAGAAGCTGGAATTATAGTTCAAGAGCAATATAACGACATAACGTTAAGCAATATAGTTCTTTGCTATGACGGGACGATCACTATTGCGGATTGGAAGGGTGGTCTCCTGCGAAAATTGGAAGAAAAGTCGGGAAAACCTGTGCAATGGGCTATTTACCATTTCCATTTCATTGAGTTGCCGTTTCAACTTCTCTCCGCCTACATTGACCGCACATTTTTCCAGCCCGCACTAATACACAGCTAACATAGTTTCAAAACTGCCTGAATGTGAAAAGCTGTCATTTCATCTCATAATTTGTGGCTTGCCAAACGACAGCCCAGAAGAAATTTGAAACCTTAATAAGGAACTGAAGTATTCAGTCAAGATACCCCAAGCCATAGCGTCTGGAATATGTCCTGAAGGGCTAGTCAATATGATTCCTGGGAAACTAAATATAGCCCGTTGGTTAACCACAGTTAACATAGTTCTTGGGTTATACATTTAGAATAAGAAACCTAGCAATAAACTCTTCGAAATAGTAACATTTATATAAAAGGCCACGTAGTGATGAAATGTAGGATCAGGACTCAATCTTCGTTCGCCGATGATGATCGTCACGTCTGTGATACAATTCATAGATATAGATACTTGCCAAGGAAGCACCAAGCATTAGTTTATTTATCCATCCAAACAAAAGTGTTTCCCGCACTCCCAGAAAATATTCTTCTCGTTGTGATTAGTAATCGTCGACTGACTGTCCGGCAGGAGGCACAAATTAAAATTCTTAGAGCTATAGATCACGAAGCAGGTAACTTAAATCATGGCATCATATGCAAAATTGTTCCTCAGTTAAATTTTGAAGCCATGGATTATGAAGAAATGATTCATTGGGAAAGCACCTACGTTTCTGTTTCTATTATCGTGCTACCAGTTGTGAGGAATATATCATATGAAGAAATCGTTCAAAAACTGTCGTTTCCTGATAATAGTTCGCCAGAATAGTCATTCGCCGTATACCTCCACTACACAGTGGCAGTTGAACGGACAGTAAAGTTAGTCTCCGAAGTGGCTTCCCATGCATGCGGCAATAAAGCCAAGGATGTCGTTATCAGATCCACTTTGATTTCACCGCAAGTTCTGCCAAAATTTCTATCGAAATCTCAATTTTTCACAATATTTCCGGACGGTGACAATTCAGAACAAATGAACTGGTCTGCATAACGTTGTTGGTTGGTTGGGTAGAGGAGGCGGAGGAGCCAAAGGTGCAGCCACCTCCACGTGATGGGCTTTGGGTCACATGGCTAGATCCTCTGTATAGGTAAACGAGGAGCTCTGCATTTGCTTGATCATACTAAAAAAATCCCTTTCTGACCGCAGGGGAGGTGAATTTGACCCTTAACGGATATTAAAAAAAAAAAGTGAATCCCGAATCATAATTTCCATTTTCACTGATATCTCCTTACTCGAAAATATGATCAATATATTCGGCGATGGCATAAAAGAGCATACACTCATCCTAGTGACTACCCTTGACAACTTCAGACATGATTTACACGTTTTTGACTGAAAAACATCTCTATTTCACGTCATTTTTCGCATGCTTAGCGTAAAGAAGAGAATTGCATTGCGGGTTGCCTATCCATAAAACTGCTTTCGGGGACACGATAAAAGGTTATTTTCTCGATAACTAAAAGGAATGGAGCTGACGTATTTGGTCTTAAATATCAAGGAAAGACCATTGCTATACACCAATGGAAAAAATGAGTGCTTGCTATAACCAAATTAAAATTATTTACATTTTTTACGTTTTTCGTTAAAAATTTCGAAATTTCAAGACAAAATGGCGAACAGAAGATATTAACCGATTTTGAAAAAAAATCATACCTGTAATACCCACCCGGGTATGCAACTTTTGCCGGGTATTACGATTCGCTCCTAAAAAAAAGTGGCAAAACGAGGCACCCTAGTGGGTAGTCCCTAGTGTTCTTAAAGTTCTTCAATTCCTACGATAAAGGCTTTCCACATACATACGCCCACTGCAATAACAATCTTGTTATACGTCATCACCGAACTGTCACATACAACAAATCATTTACCGTTACTGCATGTAGGGAATGGAATAATATTCATGTGTAATATTTGTGTATAGTTGGTACCTCATTAACTATGCTGTATTTTACATGTAAATGACATTAGCTCTCACTCAGTAGGTTTTCTTGTGTGGGCATTTTCCTGCAGTGGGTTTTTTCGCTGAAGGATATTACACCCTTACCCTCATGTTTTTTTCCCACAAACAGAAATCTTTTTAGCACAAAATTTTCACACATACTTGTTTATCTGTTTTGACATTTAACTAATAGTGTATATTGTATATCTTTTGTATTGTAAAGGTTTATATACCATCTATCGCTATCGAGGGGTTAGGTGGAAGAGGGGACTTCTTAGTCTCAACCTCGCCCGAATAAAGGCGTATTAATATTATTATTACAATTAATTATACTACACATTCCTATTATAAATACAGCATTGCAGAATGATTCCATGCAAGGACTGAGGGACAAGCATAATGATCACTTTTCGAGATTTGACTTGAGACCGTTTTAACCACTACTGCTGGATCGACCATATTACTTCCTGACACCATTCTTATTTCCAAATTTTCAGAATATTTCGAGAACGACTACGGAATAGGAAATAAAGCACGACCCCGTTGATATTTTCCTGTACCTAAAACAAAATTAAACAAAGTAAAAAAACAAAAAACAAAGGAAATTCTGAGGTAACATTTTTATAATTGAAACAGATGTTAATATTGCCCAATATTTCTACCTGAATAGATATCCTTAACATTTTAAGATGATAAAAGAATGAGTTTAAAACAGGTGCTTCGTCATCCAAAAAAAAAGCTGGAGTGAGGCATCTTCTCTACGTATTTCAATCCCAGCTATTCTTCATTCTCGCCTTTTGACTGGAGCAATGTAAGCGAGCTATCTCAAAGAGCAGTCCAAAAGGTTTTCTTTTTTTTTGTTGTTTCAAGAAAAAAGTTGCAAACGCCCAGAGGAAAAATAAACAATGGAAAAACACCGAGAATGATAAAAAAAAGGAGAGATAATCAGTGAAGAGGAACATACCCGTGGTGAATTTAATTAAAACGCCTTCTGCTTGTCCCGAGCACAGAGGGGGAAAGAGAGGCGCTACAGAGATTCCGGGAGGGTACTTTGGCGGGGGAAGACGCTCAGAAGGGCTAAAAGGTGGCAAAGAACAAATTATTTCGCGCTTCCGATGCAGAGCCTGCCTCCGCGAACTTTTTCACGCCCGGTCGGACGCCAGACCGTTTCGTTCCCACCTTAACTGCCTCTGGAGAGAACGTAAAAGGCGGCACGAAAACTTCCAGAAAATTTCAGAATTAAAAAAAAACATTAAGAGATTGCTTAACCACCATTATCCCACATAACCAAATATCTATTGCCAAATGTGAATGAAAGAATGGAATTTTATTAGTTGTCCTTGGGCTATACTCCTTAAGAACACAAAATATACACACATTTTGAGAGCAACATAAATAGAAAAATCAACAATTTATGACCAAGATAGTGAAAAAATAAATTAATACAATATTCTAAAGGAAATTTCAAAAGGCTGCATACAAAGTATTTAGGAAATTGATTTAAAAAATCATCTGCATACTTTTTTTAAAACTGATATTCACAAAGTAAAGCCTGAAGTTATCAGTTATATCTTGGAAGCCAGTACGGCAGAGCATGCTTTTTTAATTAGCAATTTAAGAATTGCATTAAAATATTATCAATAAATATGCAAACAAAACTTAAGATAAGCTGCTAGCTTTCTCAGATGAAGAAAGGTTCGCTATCCTTCACCTGAAGATTCCAGTAAGATAGCCGGCGAAACTGTTGTTAATCTTTGCCAATATAAGCGGTCAGAACCTGATGATGCTCACTTCATCCACTCTACGCCGCGGAAATCGGCGATATCACGTGTAATGGACTTCATTCTGGCTGAATGATGATTCATGAACGGACAGCTCAAACTACCCAAGATTAGAGCCTCGAAATTTTCAGTATTTATTTCCTCATTCGTGTACAGGTGCTATAAAATTCTACAAGAAATATTTTTTCCTTTTTTTTCCACCCCATTAATGCGAAAAACATTGCAATGAATTTCTAGATAGAATTTACACTGTGAAAATGGGCATACTTAAGCATTAATAATAAACAGTTAATTCAGATACAATGAAATCATCTGAAATCATCCACAGGTATAGAAATCCGTACATTGAGCAATATCTTTTAGGCGCACTCTTCGCAATTAGAGTAGAAAACCATGGCTTCAATTTCATCTCTACCCCAGTCCATAAATATAAGGAAATCATTCTGTTATTTGCCCTTACTTTGCGAAAAAAGTTAAAATACCAATTCAAGACATGTTTATAAACATTTATACTAAAAGGTATTTCATCTATCTATTACTATTCTAATAAAAATTACCATGACTGGGAAAAACTTCCGGTATGACACCATTAGTAATTAATTCTTGAAATGAACACACATCACTGTGGATATCATTAACATCACCAGCTCGAATGTATTGTGAATTCAATTTTGGATCATGAATATTTTAACGGTCGACTAATCTATCATGAGTACTAATAAACATCGATAGATGATAAAATGGACGCAATATTGTAGGAAATATTCCTCGAATCTAGATATATATATAGGGCGGTTATATATCCGCCCACGGCTACGCGTTTTGTCTCAGACTAACATAGATCGTAATTTTCCTCGTACACATTTCTGGATTCCCAAGCAGAAAATCCAGCCGAAAATTATGCCACTCCCCGTGTATTATTTCTACTGTATGGATACCTTTTTCTCAACTTATACGATACCAAACTCACAAATGAAGTACCAAAATGCACAGAATTTATCAGAGAACATACGACGGCATATCGTACTTCCTAAATATTGCTATTGTTTCCTAAAATTGGTTTTAAAAATTGGCACTTGATATTTCTCTTAGGGGATGAGCCGATCCGCCATCTTGACGCCACGCACTTGCTCCATGGTACAGAGCAAACCTTTATTTCAGGATATTTAATTGATACCAATTTAGTTTCAGATGCATATTATTATATTTTTGCAATATAACGCGGTTTCAACATATTATTTCAATTTAACACAGGAAGGTCGTGGACTCTACACGTACTCAGGCTATGGCGAACCATTTTCTGTCTCTCTTTCTTTGGTACCCTCTTTTCTTTGTTTTCGTGTCTTGGTTATGGTGGAATGTTCGAGAGGTAAACCGGTAAATATTCCTGACGTTAACGGCGCACAAACTGATACATTTGTTCATTTGCAACAATATCTCGCATTAATTTAATAAATTTTATCAAAATGCGACTGATTCCACATTCAAGTCTCCTGTTGATACGTAATTAAATTTGTACATTAGACCCTGCCTTTTTTTTCTACATTTTAAAATTAGAAACGCGCCTATCCCTCTGTGAAGAAGCCTCTGTGTGTATTCCCTGTGGGGAAGCCTGCTGGGAGCGGGCGCATCACGCTCGTCATGACTACATTACTGTCAACTAACTGCCCTATTTATTTAACCTAATTTGTTTGGAAATTTCAAAATATAAGTCTGAATATTAATTATAAACGTACTTACATAAAGCTGATTTGATTTAAAAAAAAGCTACTCCGATAAAAACTATCATGATAAGATAAGCCTTACGATGTGGCATCGCTCGCAACAGAATCTTGAATTTTAATGGCAGTTAAAACCATTTTGACATGAATATTATTTTTATGACGAGATTTTATTTTAAATCCAATGCTAGATTATTAACGTTCGAACTATCAATGAAATCCATCGTAGGACAAAAAATGTATAATAATATGAATTTAAAAAAATAGATGCATTTCTATAGGAATTAGACCTATAATATCAAAATATTTTCCCCCGGTTGCATTACCACACGACCAACACAGACTTATATGTGTCACTTACACACTCCTCGCCACACAGGTAAAAAGCCGTGCCAAAAGTCATTCCTTTATTTGTGTGATGGATGTTAATATATAAGTAATGCTTATGTATACGTAGCAAAAAGGAGGTTAAATTCAAATAGCGAAGTATACATTGAGTAGCGTAAGGAGAAATTCCTTAGGATAAAGTATCGTTCGCTATGCATATTCTTGAAATTTAATGGAAAATTAACGAATATTAATAAAATATCAAAAAATACGTGGGGATAATTTTTATTTTACATCGAATCCTAGAATATGAACATTCCAGCCGTCTTCATGATAGAACACAATTAGAGATTCCACACATATTAGTTTGGGGAAAAAGAAATCCATTATTTTGTAGGTTGATGGCTCTAGGGATCGATATCTCGTAAAGTATACATCGGGCGATTTCAAAGTTAAGCTCGTTGTCAAGGTGACATTTCATACTAAATAAATTCTGATGTTGTTTATTGTTTGATCCATTTAGTTGTTAGTTACAAGGTGTTAAAAATGGAGGTCAAAAACGAAAAAACGAGAAACGAGGTACATTTTACATATTTTCTTTGATAAAGGCGAAAATGCAAGCCAGGCGGCTGAAATTTTGTACGGTGGTTACGGTCCCCGTACTCTCACAGCTCATTACGAGCAGTTTTGGTTTTGTCGATTCCGTTCAGGAATTTTTGATGTTAAAGATGCAACTCGCACGAGCAGGCCCGTCATCGAAAATGTCGATACAATCACAGAAATAATCGACGTTAGCCGGCATGTAAGTAGTCTTAACATCGCCCGGAAGCTTAACATCGACTATAATACAGTTTTACACCATTTGCAACGCGCTGAATTGAAAAAAAGCTCGATGTTTGGGTCACACCAATTAACACAAAAAATGATGGATCGAATTTCCGTCTGCGAAGCCTTAGGCAAATGGAATGAAAGCGACCCTTTTCTTAAACGGAGGGTGACTGGGGATGAGAAATGGGTTTCATACGACAACAATGCGCAAAAACGATCGTCATCACAGTGCGGTCAAGCTGCTCAATCGGTAGTCAAACCAGGACTAAGGGCCAGGAAGTTCCTGCTGTGCAGTGCAAGATTATTTTACTTCACCAAAATTTTAAAATGTTTTTTTATTGTTTTTCAGTAGAATATTTAAACCTATTTTCTATGAATATTACTTTTGACATCTCAGCTGCTGCCAACGTTCAAACTGTGCTCCCCTACACAAACGTGCTCCAATTTTAGTAGCTAAATTGAATATTTTCTTCACTTCTTTACTTGTATGCTTAGCTGTAAGTATATTTTCTTTTTGTAGAAAGCTCTCTCACCAATGCTATTCTAATATGCTGCGTCCATTGTTGGTTATTTGGCTTCCTATGTAACAAAATTCAAACACCTTTTCTAGCGTTTGATTTCCTAGCATATGAAAAACGATTCATTAATGTAGGAATTAAACCTCGATTCTAGAAATGTGTAGCGCCGTCATATAGTTCCACGACACACACAAGCGCCAACAGCAGACTCCCGATTATCCGGCTGCGGTATATCCGTGTTGCGGATTATCCGTGCATGACTTTCACTCACGCTCAATATTTTCCGCGATCTTTATGAAAAAATAATAATCGGACGCAAAATCACCGCAATTACTGCATTAATGCTAGGATACACACGGGGCTTATTATTTCCGTTAGAATCCCATTCGTAGAACGGAAGCGATCGCGCGTTAGCTGCATTCACGGGAGCCCAGTGTTCCTATTTTCCAAGCATCGCAGTGCGCGACTGCACTTCTTGATCACGGATACACGTCCGGCAGCAGTTGCAATTTGTGCGAGACGCGACTGCATGGCGTGGTGCCTGACAGTGTAGTTTCCGACGTCGAGCAGTGGTTTTGAAGCATTCGTGCTTTTCGCACTTTTCTGTATCCGTGATCACACAGTCACGTATATGTGGTTTTCAAAACAAGGCCGTATATGGAGAATTAATAATACGAATGCAAACATGTTATCGCCGCTCAAAAGATCGCGAACTGGCGAAGAAAGCTCTCAATGAATCCGGAAGGCACTCTAAAATAACATATTAACGGCATAAATACGGCATAACATATATTGCTTATTTTTCGTAAATTATGAACATTAAAAGGCGTTCAAGTGAAAGTTTGGGTTATCCGTGTTTTCCGATTGTTCGTGCCGTCTCTCCCCGTCATTAGCCCGGATAATCGGGAGTGTACTGTATTCGCCACATACGTACACACTCGTCGCCACTCGAGCAGGAAGCCCTGCCGAAAATTACTCCGTTCCGCCGGCATCACAACTCCATTAATATCAACTAATTACCCTGCGAGTGTCAGGAGCGGGCACTGCACACACAATGCGGGCAGGGTGAGTTAGCGGGAGGGTGGCAGGGGGTGTGGGAGGGCGTTATATACTGGGGGGTTGGTTTGGAGGGCGGAGACTTCAAATTCTCGTTAGCGTTGAGTCACAGCTGAAGGAGCGCCGTGGCTTCAGGATTAATCGCGCGGCACATCCAATAGGGTCCCTCATACCTACTCAGTTTCCCCAACACCACGCAGCGAGAGAACAAGTTCCACGGTTATGCGAGGGTTGTTTTTTAATTAAGGACCGTTTTTTATATGAAATAAACCAAAATTATTTTTTTCAAAATTCTTCTATTTTTAGAATTTTCATACTTTTCTTCATATATCATTTCCACATAGCTACCTTGTTTGTTTAGGCACTTATCATACCTTAAAACTAAGTTTTGAAACTAATCTTTAAAGAAGTTTGCCGCCTGCCCTGACAACCAGGAGTTCACGCGAGATGCCGCGTTTTTTGCTCTGAATGGCGCTTCGGAGCTTGGCCAGGGTTGCACAGTAGGCTTCTGAGTTGATCCTCATCCCTCGCGTCATAAAGTCCACTAGCAAAACACCGCGCCTGTCCCAGAACACCGTTGCCTTGATTTTGCAGCACGAAAACGTTTGTGATCAAAGATGGCCGTCCTGAGCGATCATCATCGTCATCGAAAACATTTTCGCGGCCATATTTGAATTCTCCGACCCATTTCCGCACTTTTCCTTCGCTCATTGCATTAATAGCATACACTTCACAAGGTGAGGGTGAATGTCTGCAGCCGACATGTTTCTTGAAGTCAAAAATCGTATCACTGACCGAATCTCACACGCTGCGGGCGATTCAATAATCTTAAACATTTTAAAGATCCACAGTAAAGCCCAAAGGTTAGATACAGAACTGCAACTGACATGTGGTTGTTCGTAAGGAATGCCGGGAGGTGGCGCGCACACTCGCTACGGACGGCGTGCGAACTGCTACAGCGTACGGCAAAACGGCCCTTGCATTAAAAACAGCCCTCGCAGCAACTTTTAAAACCTAAACGCTAGCTAACATGACGGCACGCGTCGTGCGCGTGTAGGATCAGTGGAAGTATTGCAATGCCTCATTTAACTAATATCAAATTTATCTGAAAAAAAACCACGATCCTGACCGACTATACGTCATTACACTTTTATTTTAAAAGCTATGTTAAGTACGATCCTTATTCGTGAAACTGGTACATATTGACTTTGTTTAATCGCTTTTGTCAAATTTATTATTTCTTCATTATCTCTAGATTTCATAAATCGCTGTCAAAATTTAGGTGATAACGGATAGTTTTCCTGTATTCCATTGTTAGTGTAAACTATTTCTGAAATCAGATATTTACAAATAAGATTTAAGTAATTACCCGCTGGTACCATCTAAAATAATGTAATGAACGTCTGAAATTGTCAATGACGCATTTTATCCCATCCAAGGATTCAGGTGTACCCCGAATGCCCGCGGCCTGAATATTAAGGAGATCAGCGGAATATTATCCGTCCATTATGTTATAGGCCATAGATTGGTGACGCCCGGTCTCTCAGACTGGTGATGAGACGAAGAATGACGTCCTTAACGATAGAAACGGGGACCGCACGCATTTGCCCCATTTGGAAATTCGAAAGTGTTCTCTCTCAAACCAGGGATGGCAAGTGAAACGAAACGAAAATATTTCGTTTCGATCCGCAAGGAAACGAAAATACGAGGCCTGGGTTTAGTTTCGTCCCCCCACGAAATAAACATCATCAAGGAGTTTAGTTTCGACCCGGGACGTAACTTGACTCCCGAGAACGAAAATAAATTAATCGAAACTCCGCAGTTAGTTTCGATTAATTTATTTTAGTATAGTTAAGTTTCGATCCCAGAATTCGAGTGGAGGGGGATAAGAGGGAATAGTTTCGACTCATTACGTTTGACATGCGTGTAGAGAGGTTAAATAATTGAGCTCAAAAATGGAATGGCCAGTTTACTTTAATTTCGTTTCGACCCTATGTTTTGCTTCCCGGGTTTAAATCGATTCCGATTCGTTTCTACATTTTTCACCCGGGAACAAAACTTATGAAATTTTACTGGTTTTGACTTTCGTTCAGTTTCACTAGCCATCGCTGTCTCAAACAACATGTTCTGGTGAATATGAATCATATCGTGGCTCAGTTTCAACTATAGATTACTTAATTTCAGAAACTAACCATGACGATTAATCCTTTAGTTTTTGCAATAATATTAAATATTCCCAAAAACCGCGGATGGGTGGCATTTGTCTCATACGGTGATTGCTCGTTAGACATTGATAAATTATAGCCTTGTTTAGCGATTTCACATCCTGAAATTGGTAACGGCTTTGTTTAGGTGTATTCGTTGAATTCGGGTGTTACTCTAATACTACGCGCACTAAATCCATGTAATGATGTCAAAATTTAGGTGTCATAGTTACGTTTTTGATTTCCCCTACTAGTGTAAACTAATTTTAAAAACTAATCCTTGCAAATAAAATTGAACTCGCTGCATCCAACTATTAAATCAATGTATTTAACTCTTGAAATTAAGAATGGGGAAATTTTGTGCATCCGAGGATATGGTTCTGTGGAAAATCTCCACAGTCTGAGTTTTGAGGCGCTCGATAACATATTTACACAGACGGACCGAAGGGTGAAGATAGGCCAACTATTTAACATTAATCCATCCATGTCGCATGACAATGAAGTGCAACAATTGATTCCCCGTATTGATTCCCCGTAAAGAATACAAAAACAGTCAAAATCACATTTTTTCAAAATTCATAAACTGATTCTTTCGTGGTTCAAATTATGGTAACAAGTCGTGATTAGGATCGATATCTTCTTTTTTTTTTGGTCATTCAATTTTAAAATATGAGCCACGTGTTACGAATGACGCTGGATAAATAATATCCTAAATAGGGTAGTTTCCTTCCTCAAAGAAAACGAATGGCATTGATTGCGATTCTTTACCCACCATTAGTGTATTCATAGTACACAAATTATTTTGTTTTAGAAATACCGGTTTTGACGAATTGCAATGGTCAATTTTAACCGCATTTGAAAAAGGACAGATTGGCGCCCATGCGATGCCACTCCACGTGACGTCACAGGGACCTAGTTTCTATACGAGTAGATAGAAGTTTTGAGATTACCAATGCATGCATGAGGCACAGAGCTCAGGGAAACATGTCTTAATAATCACCTATTAAAACTGCCTAAGGTCGGAAAGTTTTCTTCGTTTGATAAGGTATTAATAATCCTTATTTAAGCCAAGCGCTACCTGCTACCAGAGTACTCTGCTACTTGCTAGCATCCTGCGTCGTATCAGCGCTCAAAGCCTCGCCCCAAGGTCACCTCACTTGCGGCAGCGGGAACCAGAACGACCTCACACGGAGATTTTCCAGCATTCATACTTAGCCGTCGGGTTTTCGCGCGCTTGAAAATTTTCACTTTTCAATTAATCGCGAAAAATAGATATTGTAATTTTAAAATCTAAAAGCGTGAAATACGTACTCCAGCAGTAATAATATTTCGATTTAGGCAGTAAAAATTATAGGAAACCACGCTATTCGCTATAAGTTGATTGTGTGAGAGAAAATTTTTGTTGCTATGAACGTCCTATTTCCGAGGAAGATAGCGAGAGGTGTTTCCAATTCGAACCGAATATATTTCCTTTGCCCATAATTTGAGTCTGACCTATATATTCTCTCCTTATGCAGCGAGAAAACCGATATACCTAGGCGGTGACACACAATCTTTTCGACTGCGATGCTCCCGACGAAAAAAAAATAAAAAAAAGAAGATATGCATGTTGGTGGGGTGAAAAATTCGATGGGAGGAGAGACATCGTACGCGTCGAATTCTCGACTCAATTTTATTTTAATCTCGGGGGAATCTCCTTCGAAGCGTTATTCTCCTCCTCCGCACTCATCCCGATCTCAGACCAGAAGCGAACACATTTGCAGCCGCGGGAAAAGTCGCGATCGCTTCGCACGACCTATTTAACCTCGGCAAGACGGCATTTCGAGGCAGGTAATGCAGTCACAGATCATCCGACTCGAAACGCGAGAGGAAACCCGCTATCGCTCGACCGAACATGGGAAAATTTACACTTAAAAAAACCGGTCGCAATCGTTTTTTCTTTTCTTATTTCTTTGGCGCAGCGTGATCTAGTGAACGAAACTCGAACGAAATTTGCTGAACTGAAATGAATAAAATTTTCGGGGTTGATAGGTACATCTACATCTAAATAATACCCTGAAAGCTGCCTAAGAGGCGTGTGGCAGGGGGTGTTAGGACACCAGCTGTTTACAGCTAAAAAAAATGAAGTGCTCTAACGAAGTTGGGACCAGCGCTTATTAAAGTCCTTTATGTTTCGGGGTAAAAACGAATTCCGATATCTATCCGTTCGGCAAAACATCTCTCTTAATTTATCGCCTCTATCGGACCTGGAAATATAGTGTGGCTCTAATATTATATTCTCTGTGTCGCACTTAAAGATATCCATTCTCAATTGTTCAAGCAATCTAAGCCTAGCGCGCAGCCTCCGAGGTAAAGTATAAATAGGGTTTATTTCTCTTCCGGAGATTCTAAACGGTGCTAAATGTTTAGGCCCCTGCGGGGTCATCAAGGGTGGCAACGCAAATTATAGATGTAGTTATGTTTTAACTTAAGCAAAATTTTTCGTATGCTAATGCAAGATGCTTATACGGCAATGCAATGCATTGACGTGTAAACCCGCGTAAAAATATGGGTCTTTTTACAACATTTCCGATAATGGCATAGGAAAGATATTCCTTGACGTCATGATGAAATAATGACGTAAAATAGGAGAAGATTATTTTGAAACTTTAACGAAAATGAGGAATTTTTCACTTCTCCGACTAAAGTGAGAGCATTTAATCGCGAAAAATAGATATCATTATTTAAAAATTTATAAGCGTGAAATGCGTACTTCAGGAGTATTAATCTTTCGATTTAGGCAATAAAAAAATAATAGGAAACCACCCTATTTTATTTGGCATGAACTTACATTTTACAAATATTGTTATTTTTTCCAATACTTGATTTTCATTATTTTTTTATTGGTTTGTAGTATTGTGTTTTCTTTTTAGTTTGCAAGAAACAAATGTTTAATTTTTTTCTTATGGATTGTAATCATTTTCTTAATAAAAATGTTTTAATAATTTTTTTTACAAAATTTTGAGGAAATAGTGCAGTGAAAAATTAACTAAAACTACAAGAAGGAAAGACAAATGAATGACTCATAGACGAGTTCTCGTCCCTAGCTTATATAGGTTTCGTTAACCCATTGTTGATCCGATATTGAATTTTCACGGAAGGCGATAGTCGTTGGTCATTAGATTGGGCCAGGAACCCTCTTCATATGGAGCTGAGGCTATATCCATCCTCCCTAATGAAGTTGTTTGGCCTTTTCGCTATCTCGACGGATTCACGTACAAGACGCGGATGATATTCTTCCGTCTTCGTCGATACCCGTGTAGCGTTAAACATTATTTCATGCCCAGGGCTGGAGGCGGTCCCAGTATGACGAGTGAAATGTCGAACAGATAACGTTACCTACGCAGCATTTCTAGAAAGCAATCACCAACGTTGAGATTATAAATAAGTTGATTCCTCCGCGAAGAGATGCTAGAATTACTTGGATTAACAGCCAATTTCGAGTTGGTACGATTATGAAATTCATCAATCTAGTGGCTTGAATTTACAATAACGAGGAAATAGTTATCTCTCAAGTAATATTTTCCGAGAATTTAGACGTACATTTATTCCAACGCAGCATAACGAGTTCTAGTAAATCAGATTCCCTGCACCGTCGATAAGGTCAACGAATCCATCTCTTGAACGAGTTCAATATTCGTGGGCAGAACTTCATTAAAAAAAGCCAGCTTTTGTTTTATTTATTGGATGACCTACATTATTACGCAGTATTCATCTAAAAGGCCATTGGCCAATGTAATTACTTCGCAATAAGTTGTTTGCCCGAGTACTTCGTAATAATTTTGAATCCAGATTAATATTTAGCGCTATTAAAACTATTCATATCCATGGGATAATGCGAGTAGCAAGCTGAATTGATGAAACTTTAGGTTACCGTAATTTTTATTTTGCTTACGGGCAAATATATGGCACCCCTAGACCAGTTTGTACTGTGTGAAGTGTAGGATAATTACAATAGGGTAGTTTCCTTCGTCAAAGAAAACGAAAGGCATTGATTGCGATTAGTTACCCACCATTATTGTATTCATAACATACAAATTATTTAGTTTTAGAAATCCCAGTTTAGACGAATGGCAACGGTCAATTTTAACCGCATTTGAAAAAGGCCAGGTTGGCGCCCATGCGATGCAACTCCACGTGACGTCACAGGGACCTAGTTTCTATACGAGTAGATAGCAGTTATAAATCGTCTGAGGTTACCAATGCATGCATGAGGCACTGAGCTCAGGAAGACATGTCAGGAAACATGTCAGTATTTCAGGAAACATTATTCTTAAAAACATTTCGTCGAAATTATTGATGAATTTTCCAGATTTATTGATGGAACTTTAAGCCAAGGGAGCGTAAAATTGCATTCCAAAACACTTACTGAACAGCTTATCCGAAGCTTAAACTATGAATTTAAACTGTGCTTTTAATGACAGTTATTTACTATTTCTTGGAAAATAACGCCTAAACAGTGACCTATGTTAATATTTTAAAATCAATTCCAACCCTTCGGAAGTTCCATAGCTATAAAACTAGATATCGGGTTTTATATTGGCTTTAAATGCTAGATATGAAAGTATAGAATACTTAGATATGCTAAATTTTCTCTCAATTCATTTCGCAAGTCCAAAACGGTTTGTTTGGAAGAATAAAATAAAGAGGTATCTAGGGAGTCACGACTTCACCGGCCAATTAGCCTACTACCACAATGCACTCGAAATGAAAGTGTGAACGCGTAATTATGTGCTCCTGCATGTGTTTTGGAGCCCCTGGCGGACGGAGACTTAAGCAGTCAGTAATCTGGAGAGGATGAGAAACCTTTTGGAAGGGTGGGACGTGAGGGAACGAAAGGAAGAAAAATGAAAAATATTCAAGAACAGGTTTCTTTCATTTTTCTCCGTCCCGCCTCAAAGGAAGTAACACCAGCTGATTAAGGAAGCTCGAGTTTCCTCCGCTGAACCCCTGAGTGTCTTACTATTGTATTCTCTCCCGCTGGATCCAGCCAACCTCCCCATTCCGCTATTTCCTCCGACTTGGACCTCTTTTATTCCCTCCCGTTCTTTCTTTCTTTCTTTCCCGAGGATGGAAAAAAAGAAAAGATACCACGGGCAAGAGACCCACGGGCGCCACACCACACCGACCCCATCTGTGGGTCCATTCTTCAACTATTTTCTCGCGAAATAACTGGAGAGGTGCCCCAAGGGATGGAACAGTAAAAAGAGAAAAAAAAAACGCTGTGGATAAAAAAATATAAATTGTAATTTTTTGCGTTTTAGTCCAATCCCTTTCCATTTCGTACTCTCTCGTTCTTTTTGTTTTTTGAAGCGATAGCGAGAGGGATCGGAGAGGATAAAAAAGCAAAACGTGACAAAAAGAAAGGTCGATCGACTTCGGAAGCAATAATTGCCACGCTCAGTTCATCTCGAAGACGATGAGATATCGATTCTCGCCGCAGGTGACGCGCAACGCAAGAATGTAACCGTCATTTTCCTAATCTCATTCAAGAATGCTTTCTTGGAGCATGGCACGGTACATTGATTCCATGATTTGCTAATTAAGGAGTGTGTTATGCGAGAATATTATCTAAACTAAAACTATATCGAAATTTATATAGCATAAAATATGTTTACATTCATCATGTAAGCCACTTAATTATGCATTATCACATCAACTCTTATAAACCTGAAGAATGGAAAATATACAGACTGTCCCAAGGGCCGTGTGTCATTTTTGACCTGTAATTTTAGTAACTTTGCATCGAGCAATATTCATGAAAATTGGCACACTTATGGGGAAAGGTCCTAAGGTTTGGTAAGTGTAAACAAAATTTTACAATTTTGACCTTTTGACCTCACAATGTGGGTCCAAATAAAAAATTTGAATTTGCGTTATGGGGTTTCAATGTTAAAAAAATCGAGATAGAAAAAAGTCTGAATTTCATTGACCAAGAGGTCAATTCTTAGGCTTTTGGACACGAGAAACCCGAAAATAACACTTTTATTTACGAATATTCAACCGTTGAGTCAGTTAGGTCACCTTCAAGGTCATAAGGGTGGCAAAAAGAAATGCATACCAACAAAGGTGTCGATTCATGAGTTTTATAGGGTGCCCAAGTCATTGGTATTGTCCAAATACCCGTATTATTCACTAATTGACCTCCAAGGTTAATATGGAGGTCAAAGGTCATATATATAAACGTCCGTCCATCGTCACAACCATCGTGTCGAACCATAGGTTTTGAAGGGTGCCAAAGTCGGTTAGGCAGTTCATGGATCCGTATTGTTGATTTTTTTACATCCGAGGATCAAAAATGACACACGACCCTTGGGACAGTCTGTATACTTTCAAAAGGTTGACTTAACATGTAATGGTGGACGAGTTAACATAGTGGAACATTATTATTTTAAAATAATGATAGAGACAAAGAAGCAACTTTCAAGAAAATTTATGCGTGACTTATCGAATCCGGTAGAGTTTTAAATAAAAAAGTGTACAAAAAAGTACGTTATCTCCGTTATTATTTAAAACTTAGCAGTTGGTCTGATGCGTTTTCTTAGGACTTTCACTAGATGACTTCAATAAAAATAAATTTTGCTTAAATTGCTTGTATGATGTTTTACTACAACTATTTTGCTTTGAAGATAAGTATAATGCCTTTAGAAATATTTTTGTGGAATTACTTGCATGTCTTATTTGCTTACTATATGTACGTTTTCCGATGAATTGGCTTAACATTCTATTCCAGGCCGTTATTGTTCTGAGCCCAATATCCTAAAATACCAAAATCATGAATTGAAAAGCTAGGTATGTGAAAATCCGTAAACCTTGTTTTACCCCTATTTCTCAAATTTTAGATTGACACCATTATATTATTACTCCTGAGCACCGACGAGAAACATCGGTTGGGTACGTTGAAATTGCACGGTATAAAAAACTACCATTTTTGTGAATTAGGTACCGGTTTCTCTTTACATTTAAAAAAAACTGCAGTACTTCAAACTTAAAATGCTATTAATTAATGTATTTTTAGTTACGAGTTAACATTTTTCGAAATGCAAATGTGTCTGTGGCCAGATAATTAAATGCAAGCTAATAATGAAACTCTTTGATGAACCCTCAATATTTGCGAAGTGGTTAACAGCTAGCATTTCTCATTGGTGAATATACCGGACATTGCAAAAATATTACGATAAGCAAACTGTAAAAAGTGATTTAGTGGCCGCTGGTGGTTTTAATCAACCTGGACGTTTGCAGTAAGATATTTTATTGCCGCACTTTATTGTTAATCCATTTTGAAATGACTCAATTCATTTAATTCAATTAGCGCTATTCTCTCCTTCTTCACCCCACTTTGAATTTTTCACTTCAACATACACATTGAGCAGTAAAAGTTATTGACCGAATAACAAGAGCTTGAAGTAGCCAACATTATCAAACCACGACAAGCACACTCCAGTTAATACTGATATTGTCAGCCGTTGGAGCCATTCCTTTGAGAGATATTTGGGCAATTTCAGGTATATATTTTGTCCTTTTGTGAACTCTTTTTTGCATATCCTTTCTCAGCTGGAAAAATTTTCTATGCTAGTGACTAAATTACGGGACATGAATTAGTCTAATATTAAATATTTGAAATAAACATTTTTTCGGTTCATGGGTTCTTTTGTCAAAAATAGACACATTTGGCAGCATTCCATACGAAGCATTTAATCACGAAATGGGCAATATTTTCAGTACCTGATGCGATGAAATATTGATACCGTCGTTATGTGCTGAGTCCAACAGACAGTTGAGTTGTTTCCGTCGCACGGAATTTTATCACAATTTATTTATTTTTTAATGGATTTTACAAATTTTCGAGTCTAATTTGTTTAAAAATGCCATACTTTCACGATGAAACCTCCAATAATACAAGAAAACTCATATTATTCTGTAAATACCAGTATAAATATTGGTTCTCACTATGATATAATATATCACGGGAAGATACCGCATGCAAAAATGAAAGAAATAGCATAAACTTCATAATAGGAGGAGGATTATGTCAAAGGCACTTGACAACATGTCCTTTGGCACTAACTTTGGTCGACATTCGCCTAAAAGGAGAGAAATTGGATGAAGTAGAGTCATTCAACTATCTTAGGAGCCCAAGAAAAGGTGGCGTTCATGGCAAAGAGGCCGCTAATACAATCGAAGGGTGAAATACTTGAGGCCAGGAAACAGTAACATGAAAAAAATACTGTTGGCAGTGGCACTAAATGGTTCAGAAGCTTAGACTGTTGAAAAAAGTGATCTGAAAGATTAGAGACCTTTGAGACCTGGTTCTGGAGGAGGCTGTTGATGATGAATGCAGGGAGTTATTTTATGGCGGTAGAGAAGAACTAAATCAAATAAGAAATGAGGATATATATCGTATAATACAAATTCACATTCACACAAGTCGCCATAGGCGAATATACAAAAAAAAATCACAAATAGAATTTGAAAGAAAGAGACAGAAACTTAAACACAGGCCGAAAACACTGGAGATATGACTAGCGTGGATAGCTTGGTGGTCTGAGCATCTGTCCAGAAAGCAGAGCAGTATATCTCTCTAAGAATACTAATATTGAAGTAAGAACTGTGAAAGTCCTTCTTTGTTGATTGCTGATTCCTCGTTTTAAAGGCAAAAATTAACTGTATGCGGGGAGGTGAAAATAAATGAAATAAATAAATAGTAAAGATGATTCACCCCATGCACCACACCCTGGTGGTGGGTTACACGGTACCTCGTAGATGTAAATGAGTTATGAGTATGCTCCCCTAAGGGATGATAAGCGAGGAGTGTTTCTTTTCCCATCGGAAGTGGCAAGAATAAAAAAATGTCATTCACCCAACACCGCCTTACAACGGAACCTCCCCTCCCGCTAACACTTCCACAACCGCGTCCCAGCTCCCTCTCCTCCCGGCATCTTCGCCCGCCCTTTCCGCCTAGCACTCTCCAGCCGCCTCGGGCTCTGAACGCCTCAAACGAAATAATTATCCCACGACACGGACCGATTCCTTTTTGCATTCACAAACCTTTTTCCTTCCCATCCTTCCTTTCCACGATCCGTCTACATTTCAGCCTCGCGGCCATCTACGAAAAAGACTCTCATTAACGCGAACAGAAGAGGACCTTGGACAATACGAGCAAGCAATTTCTATTGGCTCACCTCTTTTTTTTGTGCAAGACCATTGACACGCTCATTGTGAGGAACGTGATTAGCTACGACATTTTGTGTGTGTTCCTTGTTCGTAAAGACGGAAGCAGCCTCGAAGGATGCTAGTGATTTGGATTCTACTTCTGGAAAGTATTATGTTTTTTTGTATCAGTTCATTTACGGCATTAATCTTTTTCCACTGAATGTATTTATTTTTTTCTGACGGATTATTTAAAACTTACGCTACGTACAGGGTACATTGAATCTCCTGTCATAATATACCGAACAACAAAAAGGATTAGTTTACCAAATATACACCCTAAATTTTCTCTAAAATGGGCGGTAGCGATCATGAGGAGGTCAAGGGGTTGAAACCTCTCACCCCCGAAATTCTTTGGAGATAATGTTGAGGGTCAAGAAGCAGTGTTTATGGAATGTTGAGACTATTAGGTGTATAGGTCGGATAAACCGGCAGAAAATTCAAAACAAAATTGGAAGAAGAGAGGAATGGAAGGACAATAAATCTAACCTTGCAAAAACTAGCTTGGTAACAGGACGCTGCTGCAATATCGTTAAAAGATCTTTAAATTTTACTGAAAAAATATTGACTACGTTTTAGCGAGGCTTTTAATTCCTAGAAAGTCTCTTTCTTTTGATAATGCGTAGATTTGTAATGACATAGCTGATATCAAACATTCATGGCTGTCTTAACTGCATAAAAATCTGACTTTTTTCTTTCTTATATCCATCATGTTGCCACACATGCTACCAACAACGTTGACTTCGTCTATACCGTCTATTTTCCGGTAGATTTATGACTCACGCTTTTTCTCCAAGAATATTCACGAATTGTCCTATCCCGTTTTCGTTCGAATTTAGTAGTTAATTTATCCACCAATTTATTCTCGCGGTACTATAGAGTACTACTACGAGTAGTGCTACGATAGAGACTATAGAGATTACTTTTCGCTCATTTAAGAGGTACAACGCAGTGCCAGAGAACAAAAAAATGATTTTCTCGAGATGTGCATTAATCATTTTTTCCGAAGATTGAAATGAAGGCGTTGTGGGCATAAAAGTACCGACACAGTTTCAGCGGGTAATACGGCACCCACTAACGACCTCTACGGGACGCAACATTAGAAACTAAAACGGAAACTTCATACCAAAAAAGTAAACTTTCATCCTAAAATCTCAAGATAAGAAGCAGGTAAAATCTTTATCTTCTAAACATATTTTTAAATTTTGAATTGAAAATTCATCACAACACCCGATTCATCGTCATTCCAATAAGAAGCAAAATTTTTTTGGCCGGAGGGCGCTAATAAGTACTCGTGAAACTTACGCGAAAAAAATACCAATAATGCTTCTGGTTATGGGCCACCATTTCTATACCGTTCTGAATGTCTCCTCCCTTAGGCCCATGGCAGAATTGGATATGGTACGAGCTATTGGGAGGTAATGCTAATAAATGTTTTATCCCCAGATCTTTCAAGAATTTGGAATGCTGATTTCAGCATGAAATTATTTTTATCAGTTTTTGAGCAGTGTTGCAAAAGTCACTCAATATGTGAGAACTATAGTACCGAAAATCATTCCGCCGTTAATACCTCAAGAAAAGAGGTTGAAAAAGACACACTTGCCGAGTTGAAATTTCAACAAAAAATAACACGATGAATCCATGCAAAATCAAACAGTAGTTAAGTTTTCAGTTGGCAGAATTTGTAGTACTTTAGGTTTTTTTTAAAAAGGCAGCAGTCACGAGATACAACAATTGAACACAAATCAGTTCCCTGCTACAGAGAGCCAATAAATAAATAATCAGAAAATAAAATATTTCTCACACTTAGAGGTGAATGTAGAGGCCACGTTCTTGTCCCATGTTGGTCAGTCTCAGCTCCTTCACAATCCATGGGGGGCGTAGATCCGGATTGGTTTCCATCGCTGTCCAGAAGGTGTTGCCTTCTCACGCATGCTGGCTAGAGCTGTCCACAGTATCGCTCTCTACTTTGCACGGGTCACTCGAAAATTTTGGTTCAGTTACACACTAGCATAGTTACATTTGGATCGACCAATGCGGCAGTACCACACCTGTGTGTAGCAAAATAACGGTAACGCGAATGGTAACATGACTACGATCACGCGAAGAATTTCCGTCAAAGGTCATGTGGAGATACACGAGCTTGTACCCACAAATACGTCAAAATCCTCCTCAGACCGGCAGTAAAATAAGTCCCACGACAATGACGCGACTACATTCCCCGAGGAGTTGATTTAATCCTCAGGTACGAGGATAGATGTCTTCCGCAAAGAACAAAAGTACACGAACTTCATCTTGGCTAGGTATATATGATCCCTGCATCAGAATGCAAAGAAGTACCATTGATACGGTACAGTAAACAAACAGTAAGTAAAGTAACAGCAACTCTATAGTAGCACAACTGCTTTAAGACGAAGAAAGTGCTTTCTACCCCAAACGAGCGAACACATGAGAACTCTAAATAATGAAAAACACAGCGAAAACCTACGAGCAGCTCAGTCAATGCAGCACTAAGCTAAGAATGTCCGTTGAGTCAGGAGTGTATGATTCAAACTGCAGCAGTCTAACAGTGCGGGAGATATGATTGGGTCGCCCTTGACGACTCAATTCTTCCCCCGGTGGTATGACGCAAGGGGATGGGTGGGAACCGGGAGCTCCAAGCCTGCCGAAAAATAGGATATTTCGCACTTCGGGCAGGTGTTTGTGGAGCGTCATTTGACTATAACACTCGTAAGTTGGGTACAAAGTGGGGTACCTCCGGGAAAGAAGCGCTTAAGATAAAGAATGATGCGACGGCTGCCCGCGGTATACCGTCGGCGTCAAAATGATGTGCCTCTGTACTTTGCAAATTTATATGTTGACTTCAGCGCATGCCATAATAATGAATAATACGTCTTTTTAAAGCGACTTTTATTCTCAATTCTGATTAATTTTTGTTTTGTGAAAAATTCAAAAATCTATACACGCGAGTGCAATAAATGACTCCGCGCGCCATTAAATTAACCGTTTTGTCGACTTCATTAAATTTGTAACTCAACCTAAGGAAAAATTCTACGTCTATAACATTAACAACAAATCATACGTATACAACATCTTCCACAATAAGTTGCAGAAAATAATGTAAATTAATAAAATGGCTTTTGCGTATTTTTAGAAGGCATATTTTGTTGTAAAATGACGAAAAAGTTTCAAACAAAATTTAGTCCTACAGTTAACCCTGAAAGAAAAAATGAAATGGATAGAAAAATTTTCTTAATTTATTTTCAATTTTTCTATGATCCATAATCTGTAAAAGTATTTATATTTGTGATTTTTAAAAACTTCTATTAATGTCAGGTTGCAAGTAATCGAATAACTGTTAGCGATAATGTATTTAGTAATTTTTACTTGTGATCGATATGTTTTTAAAAATTGATTTTTACTCGCAATCCTCCCCAAGCTCTTACGAGTAATCGTTACATTTTAGCAATCATAAGTGAACGTTTGATTTACCCACGCGCAGATCAAAACACAGTTTTAGCTAACCTCATTCACTGGTGTAAATCATTGCTAGAAAATATTTATATATGTCTAAAGTGACTAAACGAAACAATTTAAACTATTTTATGCAATAGCTTTAAATAATTATAAATATTCCGATTTTTATGCTAATGCTACCTCTCAGAAAATACTGACAGCGGTTGCACCATGTACAAGAGCATAATAGGGTGGTTACCTGGTGGTCATTTTTTCATTGCCTAAATCGAAAGATTATTACTCCTGGGGTAGGTACGCATTTCACCCTTTTAGATTTTTAAATGACGATATCTCTTTTTCACGATTAAATGAAAAGTGAAAATTTTAAAGCGCGCAAAAACGCGGCGGCTAAGTATGAATGCTGGGAAAAGCCCGTGTGACGTCAGTCTGGTTCCCGCTGCCGCATTGTGAGGTGACCTTGGGGCAAGGATATGTGGTAATCTAAGGCGATATAAAACTCCTATCTACTTGTATAGAAACTAGGTCCCTGTGACGTCACGTGGAGTGGAATCGCATGGGCGCCAATCTGGCCTTTTTCAAATGCGGTTAAAATTGACCATTGCCATTCGTCTAAACTGGGAATTCTAAAACCAAATAATTTGTACATTATGAATACACTATTAGTGGGTAACGAATCGCAATCAATGCCTTTCGTTTTCTTTGATGAAGGAAACTACCCTATTAAAAGAATCGTATTTTAACCTTACCGATCACGTAATCAAAGAGTAATTTTTAGTTTTACTACTTAAAAATTTAACAGTGTAATTTTAATTTAGCCGCAATGCAATGTTTCAATACTTTTCCCATTACTGCTCTGTACACGCCACCTGTATGAATATGCACTTATCATTTTCGTTAATATGTGTGTTTTTTATGACATGGTGTGTGGATGTGTGGACCCTGTTGCATTCTGCTCATTGGTAAACCCCTGCCATACACCCTGGAAGTGGCTCGCAAGGTAATCAGTAGAATTAGAAGAGTGGATCATAGTAAATAAATACTTAAAACCAAGTCAGGGGGTACGTACGCTAGTTATTCGGCTTCCTAGATGAATAAACTCTATCTCCTCTTCAAGATTTCGTTTTCCTGGTTTAATTTATTTCCTAGTTCCCTCTATATTGCTGTATACTATTAGCTCAGTTTTCTTTTTTTATTCTGAGCTGAAAATATACTTTGGGGATCTGAAAATTTGATGCGGCAAAGTTTAAACAAATTATAATTCAAGAAAATAATACAAAATATAATCATTCGAGACGGACAATTTTGCCCTATTAACTTGCTTGCGTTGCTTTGAGTAAGCAAGAAATTCATCTTTCGTAAACAATTACGAGATGAGTGCTAAGTAGAAGATACCAGTGTTTTTATGTGGTAAATTAATATCATTAATGCTCGTGTAATTGAATAACAGACGGAAAATTTTGTGCTTAGGATAATGAATTTAACACCCTACGACATTCAATAGGTAATAACAAAATTGTTTTTCGAGTTCATTGACAATTCGTGTATATGAAGTGAAAGGCGTTTCAATCAACAGAAGCCTAAATCATCGAACTTATCATCATTGGCATTAGCATCATTGGTCAACGATCCCAAGATTGGTTTGACGCGGCTCTACACTCAATTCTCCTATCAGCTAATCATTTCACACCTATGCATTTCTTCATTTTACATCTTTCTTTACGTGTTCCACATATTTTGTTCGAGGTCTTCCTTTTCCATTCTTGCCTTCCATCTGTCCTTCGACGATTGTCTTCATCAGGCCATCGTGTCTCAAGATGTGGTAATTAAGGTTGTTCCGTCTTCTTATTAAGGTTTTCATGAGGCTTCTCTTCTCTCCTACTCTTCTTAGGACATCCTTGTTACTAACTCGGTCGATCCATTTGATCTTCATTATTTTCCTGTAGCCCCACATTTCAAAGACCTCTATCCTTGCTTTCTCCGCTGCGGTCATTGTCCATGCCTCACTTCCGTATAGGAGCATACTCCAGATGTAGGTTCTTATAAATTGTTTCTTTACTTCCATATTTAAGTTTCCCGCTGTAAGCAGTTCTCTCTTTTGGTGGAATACTCTCTTCGCTTGGGCTATTCTGCTCATTATTTCTTTCATGCTTCTCCCATCACCAGTGATCCTTCTTCCCAAATAACAGTATTCATTGTTTTATGCCTTCTGATAATTTGATATCGTGTAATATTGGCGCAACTATTGGGGGATGAGGGGGATAGATCCCCCCAAAGCCTCAGAGAAGTAAAAAAATATTAAAAACTATTATTACGGAGGCTTCCGCGGTTAGTTATTTGGTGATGGTTTTCCGGGTTTACACCGCGTTGATACATGTTTTGCGGACGACAGTTTCGGGCGCGTTCCAGCTCCCGTCTTCGGGTCCAAATGATTTGCAGATCTGTGATCCTTATTTATTTACAGCTAGTCAGACGGATGTTGATTTTTAATTCCATTGTTGGAAAAGCCGTTTGAAAGATGAGGATAAAGGATAGCCGTCTTCCCTATTGAAGTTCTTAGGGTGACTCGCTATTTCAATCGCCTCCCTTATCAGCCTAGGGAAATATTTATTTTCCCTGGCGATGATTTTCGATTCCTTGAATAGTATGACGTGCCCAGGTTCCGACCATGCATGCTCTGCAACCGCAGAAAGACGAAAATTTTTCTTTTCGGTTGCCTTCAGATGTTCATTTATTCTGCATTTGAGGGATCTAGATGTTTGCCCGATGTATGATAAACCACAGGAACACGTTACTTCATACACTCCTTCATAGATATCTGATGGATGACGATCTTTTTCACTCCGGAGGAGGTCAGAGGTCTTCTTCAAACTTATAAATCGCGTCAGAACGTCATGTTTGGCGAGAACTCTAGCAATTCTTTCCGACGTTCCAGCCACGTATGGCAAGAGAGCATGTGCCTTTGCCTTTTGCTGGTCTTCCTTTGCAATGTCCAAGGCCACCTCTCTTTTCTCTTCTTCCCTACGCGCGATTTTTTGAATCAGTACCCGATCGTAGCCATTTTCTTGGAGCGTCGTAAGGAGGTGTTGTTTCTCTCCAGCGAGCGAATCTTTATCCGATATGGAATATGCCCTATGATATAGAGTTTTAATAACTGATGCTTTTTGCCTAGGATGATGGTGTGATTTGCCATTCAAATAGCGATCAGTATGCGTTTCCTTACGATAGACTGAATGTCCCAATGTGCCATCTGATTTCTTCTTGACGAGAACGTCCAAAAAGGGAAGTTGGTTATTTTCTTCCATTTATTTAGTGAACTGGATGGAATTATTTTGGCTATTAAGATGTTCAAGGAATCTTTTCAGTTTATCTGTCCCATGAGGCCATATGACGAAGGTGTCGTCAACATATCTCACGAAGAGTTTCGGAGTTTTCTCTTGGGGAGGGAAATTATATGAACAAACGGAAGGGGCATCCATGGGTTCTCCTTTATCACCTGTCGTCGCAGATCTTTATATGGAAGAATTTGAACGAAAAGCCCTGGATTCTTTCCCTATGAAGCCGAAACTCTTCGTGAGATATGTTGACGACACCTTCGTCATATGGCCTCATGGGACAGATAAACTGAAAAGATTCCTTGAACATCTTAATAGCCAAAATAATTCCATCCAGTTCACTATGGAAATGGAAGAAAATAACCAACTTCCCTTTTTGGACGTTCTCGTCAAGAAGAAATCAGATGGCACATTGGGACATTCAGTCTATCGTAAGGAAACGCATACTGATCGCTATTTGAATGGCAAATCACACCATCATCCTAGGCAAAAAGCATCAGTTATTAAAACTCTATATCATAGGGCATATTCCATATCGGATACAGATTCGCTCGCTGGAGAGAAACAACACCTCCTTACGACGCTCCAAGAAAATGGCTACGATCGGGTACTGATTCAAAAAATCGCGCGTAGGGAAGAAGAGAAAAGAGAGGTGGCCTTGGACATTGCAAAGGAAGACCAGCAAAAGGCAAAGGCACATGCTCTCTTGCCATACGTGGCTGGAACGTCGGAAAGAATTGCTAGAGTTCTCGCCAAACATGACGTTCTGACGCGATTTATAAGTTTGAAGAAGACCTCTGACCTCCTCCGGAGTGAAAAAGATCGTCATCCATCAGATATCTATGAAGGAGTGTATGAAGTAACGTGTTCCTGTGGTTTATCATACATCGGGCAAACATCTAGATCCCTCAAATGCAGAATAAATGAACATCTGAAGGCAACCGAAAAGAAAAATTTTCGTCTTTCTGCGGTTGCAGAGCATGCATGGTCGGAACCTGGGCACGTCATACTATTCAAGGAATCGAAAATCATCGCCAGGGAAAATAAATATTTCCCTAGGCTGATAAGGGAGGCGATTGAAATAGCGAGTCACCCTAAGAACTTCAATAGGGAAGACGGCTATCCTTTATCCTCATCTTTCAAACGGCTTTTCCAACAATGGAATTAAAAATCAACATCCGTCTGACTAGCTGTAAATAAATAAGGATCACAGATCTGCAAATCATTTGGACCCGAAGACGGGAGCTGGAACGCGCCCGAAACTGTCGTCCGCAAAACATGTATCAACGCGGTGTAAACCCGGAAAACCATCACCAATTAAAAACTATTGTCTAGTTTTGAGATATAATAACGGCTTAAAGTTGAAGATCATTTATTAATATCATGATAGCGAGACCAAAATGATATAAAATGTATGTCAATTATTTTTCAAATAATTTCCCCGAACCCCTGGTTGCCTAGTCCACCCCAAAGCATATTCCTAGTTTCGCCATTGTGTGTAAAAATATTATTAATGTCATCATTTGTATCGTTAATAATCGTTACTGTTATCGGCATCCCTCATAAGAGTTATCTTAATTCCTATGTCATGGAATGTGAGATATATGTAACATTCATTGATAAATTTGTGGAATTTGTGGCACACACAAAAAAAGTGAGAACCGAATTATATATAGTTTTTTTCAGAAGAATATTTAGATGGTCCTTTTCGAATTTTAGGACCAAAATGAATTCTAATAACATATTTCGCCATAAACAATACGTTCTGCTACGTGCATAATTGAATTTTAATGCTTTTTTATGGCCTCGAAAATAAACTCCCTCGCTTATTCCCAAGCGCTGGATACAAAATGCTCAAAGCAAATTTGAACTCACCTCCGCAAATACGAGGCCGTAGCTTGATATCACTGTAATTTATATGCTCCTGCAATGAGGTGCGTAGTCCTTTTATGCACGCGTAATTTAAGCGAAACCCTCAGGGATGCAGTGAAATTCCACTGCAAAAAAATCCTATACATACAGGACCCAGCTATGCACGACCCAAGTTCAACACACTTGCCATCGCATCATTTCCCTAGGGGTGCTATTTCGAGTGGAAAACCAGTTAAGTTCATTAATTTATTGCAATGGAGCACAGGTCTAAAGTCATGTTTTTAGAAGTTTCACAATTTTTTATATCCGCGAAGTGACAACTCGCTCCGGATCTAGACAAGGGAATGATAAGGAAATTAGGTCGCCTTTTATTCCCGCGCAGCGACATTGCTCGTGAAGTCTCTTCTACATCCCTGCTTCTTTTATTCCCATCCGCATTCCATCAAATGCCTTGAATAGACGATATTATTTATTCCTCTGCGTCATGCCTCTTACCAAAACCACGCACTCCTCAGCGAACTTTTAATTCCAATTCATTCGCTGGAAACCATCTTCTACATTTTGATAGATCTTTCCATTCAATATTGAAACATTCAACCTGAATCCAGAAAAATAGAGCGTAAAATAATCTGCTTTCTTTCCTGAATAGTATAATTATCCCTATTATTCGAGTATTTCTGTCACATTCTTAGCTTTTGGAAATTAAAATCACAATCTTTATAGAATAGCGGATTAACCGCAGCAAACCTAAAGCTGAAATTAGGTGATTCCCAGTTGGGAAATTCAGTGCAAATTAACCTTAATTAAACTCAAACACAATTTTTTCTCAGTTTACAAATTGTATTTTGTCGTTATTAGGACAGAAATTCTAGTTGGAATAAATGACGCGAAGGTAATGTGTTATGTGTTCAGCAAGTATGCGTAGATATTCGTCATACCAGTTATACTAACCATAAGAAGCAGAAATAAACATCCTTCTCTCGCTGTCGAAGAGAAAAATCTTTTTCAACGTTGCAGGATTGTTTCTCGATTTATACAATCCTCAAGCATCAAAAATATCCAAATGAGAAGACTCATCACTCCAAAGTAGGCTTCCGCGGAGATTATGACGGTAGGCAGCGGGTCTTCCGGGTTTCCTTCCGCGTTTATCCATTTTCATCATCATCATTTGTCAACAATCCTAGGATTGGTTTAACGCAACTCTCCATTTCTCTCTCCTATCCGCTAATCTTTCATAGCTACATATTTCTTCTCTTTTACATCCTTTATAACCTGTCCTATATAACTCATTCGGGGCCGTCCCTTGCCCTTCTTCCCTTCCACTAGTCCTTCAACGATTGCCTTCATCAGACCATCGTGCCTCAAAATGCGGCCAACTAAGTTGTTCCGTCTTCTGCCTGAGGTTTTTCGTTTTCTCTTTTCTCCCACTCCTCTTAGCACTTTCTCGTTACTCACACGGTCAATCCATTTTGTCTTCACCATTCTTCGGTAGCACCACATTTCGAATGATTCCACTCTTGACTTCTCTGCTGCCGTCAACGGCCAAGCCTCGCTTCCATAGAGAAATATACTCCATATGTAGCATCTGATGAATTGTTTCCTTACTTCTAGGAAACAATTCTTCAGATGCTACATTTGGAGATGATCCATATCCATTTACTGGACAATATTTCGCCAACGTTCCAGTTTCCAGTTCAAAACCCGTAAGAATCGATGCCTACTCATCACACCCGTGCTACCGGTATTTTTTCATGAGATCTCACTAGTTCAAAACTTAAGCAACCATCTTGAAATTTTCATTAAACGGAGCTGGATGTAATCAAAATAAGCCCGCATCCCAGGCATGAAAAGTTTACCCCGATATTTTCTATCAAATAAAAAATAATATTTTACATACAGGGTCAGTTTGATAATAGATTATTTTATGTACTTACTCAGATAACCTCAATATTATAACGTCATTTTTAAGCCGGCAATGCGCCACAAGAATACTGCCAGTGGAGCGGAAATGTGTCCATGGAATCCGATGCTTTACATGAGCGCTCAAGTCACAGATCCCGTGGATTTTTCTGACGAATGATTCATATCAGTCTCAAAGGCAACCAAACCGTTTTCATGGGTAAGATGGACTATGGGGGTATCAAATATAGGACCACGCCTGGCATTAATCAATGTTATATGGAAAAGCAGAATATTGTTCAACAGTGAGGCACCTCAATATCGGATTCGGAATAATTTTCGTAGTGCTTCATCGGAAGCTTATGTTTGACTTTGTGATGGAAAGGAACACCTTGGTGTCATAACCACTATGAAATCGTATAAGTTTCATACTATCAATCAATGCTGGCACAAATTAACGACATGAGAATAATAAACAGAAACGATATTTGATATATGCCTGAAAAATAAGCACATCAAAGCCAAAACTCGATTGTTTCTGGCTTTACTTTGTGAAAATCCATTGTAAACAATTAAAAGGTTTGGTACCTTTTCACACGATTTATTCCATACGACCGGTTTCGTCACAGAGGCGACATCATCAGGTACAGAAATCGGTTGTTTATTTGGTTGCTATTACGCGTTGGTAGGGGAGGGTTGCGTTGGGGTTGGAGCGTTATTCAGCTTCAGGGGAATTTCCAAGTGGGGGGAATAGTTGACAAAAATATTCTCATTTGCTAAAATTCCATTCTTGATGTGCTTCCTAATCTCCAACTCCTCCAAGCAGTCCATCCTTCTTCCCTTTTTCTCAAGGTGGAGAATTTCCGGAATAAAATCGCTCCTGTGGTCACTCTCCATTAAAAAAAATTTTAATGTAAAAATAACGATTTCTGTACCTGATGATGTCACCTCTGCGACGAAACCGGTCGTCTTGAATAAATCGTGTGGAAAAGTACCACAACTTTTTATTGTTTACATCAAAGCCACATAACGGTTGCGGTTTCAAAAATGGCCATTTTCACATTCAATTGCTAACCGCTCAAATTAAATTACGGAAAGTTCAAGGGATCGATCATTCAATTACCGCTCATACTTCGTTTACAGTGAATTTTTTTTTAATGAAAGAAAAATATCAATTTCTATAACAAATATAGACTTTACAGGTGAGCATATCCATGTAACATTTGAACCATAAGGGCAGAAGACTATATTATCAAAACTAGTGAAAACTTCTCGGGCTTTGCACCGGGTAAGTTCCGTTGGAAGGAGATACGGAGGCCTTTACCCTGTTCAAAACCGGAGAAATCTTCACTGCTACTATTGGCCGCGAAAAAAACAGACTTTACATATATTATCGAAGCATTCTATTAAATTTTAAGACAGGATGCTATGACCGCTGCGGGGGCAAAAAAACTTTTCTCTGCGCACGCTGTTGCCCGGGGCAATATTCGACTCTCGTGCGAATGAAGGGAAAGAAACTCCGAAATAAGAGATTTCAAGGATATCCCTAATATTATTTCATCCAAAGTTGGGCCTGCCTGCCATTTTCACCAGTTCCGCAACCGCGGCTCAAGAGAAACTTTTTACAAGGATGACTGCTCTGAAATCGCTTTGCGCATGTAATTCCCATGCAAACTTAACATCGGCATGGCAATTAAACTACCCGCACATTAAACTACTCACTTAAACGTCACTGTCTAACTTCGAGATAAAATTGACATCATGACATGTGGGCGATACGTGTAAGCAAATCTTTGAATCCATACGGATAAGCATCTTCACTAATATTGATTTGCAGGAGTAACTACGTTATTTGCACCGGAAAGGTAAATTATCCTGTATTTCACGAGCTAAAGGCTAATTTTACTTTACTTTTCCAATCGCTAGCGAGTTTAACTTGTGACAATGAATAAGAGAGCGTTCTAATCATGAACAAACATGATATTTTCAACAATAATTTTTGATAAAATACTTCAAAACACTAATCTGCTTCAAATGATAATTATTAACACGCTAAAGTATTAAAACTTTCACGGGTGGTGTATATACATTTAAAAATATTTATTTTTTCGGACGCGTCAGTTATAAAAGTGTCGAAGTTCCTTCTCCTCTACCGTGGTGTTCGGACAGGGCCGATAATCTCACATATGTTGTGCGTCAATGTATATCTTTCTGTGAGCGTGGACTTCAAATATTCGAGACAGCATCTCATCCTCTGGTAATTACTTGAATCCATGTGTCACTGATCCCTTGCCCGTTATCTCCGTTAAAATTGTTTTTATTGCTCTTTGTCTAAAGGTTTTCCCTAATGGTTTCGTTCTATCCCTGGTGGGAGGACCTGGAGGTGAGGTTAGACCTTCGTTTCCTTAGGTGGCGTGTTTTGCTATGTCCATTTATCTGTGTAGCCCAGTTGGTTGGCGGCGCTCTGTTCTTTGTTTAAGGTATTGATTATTTTTCCTGTTTCTACAATGTAGATTTTCTCGAGGATATATTTGACTTTTTGCTTTATAATAATATAATATTAATGCGTTGAAAGTATTCCGTATGGATAAATTATGGATAGAGATAAATTAGACAAATACTAAATCACTCACTCAGTGAATCAAACTATGGAATGTTTTGGATAGATTAGGGTAGAGATCACCTTGAACTAAGCCACAGAGCGCTGAAAATGATACATTCAGGGTTAATAAAATAAATAATAAACGAACGTTCATTATAATTAACTAACCAAATTTCCACGAACGGCTTTTTTCAAATAGCTTGTAGATACATATTTATGATGTCAAAAACATTCGGCTGATTCGATAAGGAAGTCCTCAAGAAAAATCATTTAAGCATTTACGGACGGCATTATTTAATAATAAAAGGCTACGGTACAACGTCGATATTACAGCTGTTAAACACTCGCAGTCAGGCTTGATTTGTTGGAAGTTACCTTCGAGATGACTTAAGATGCTGAAACTATGATCTGTTGTTGAGTTTTGAATTAATGGGTGGATATTATCATTTGCGTTTTTTTCATGGATATCCGATAAAAGGCATATCAAAAAGGCCAATTCATAATGCAATCCAAATATGTAACCTATTCGGCGATTAGAAGCGGTATGTGCTTTACTGATTATAGGATTTTATTGGTAATAAAAAAATGCTAAAATTTATGTGCTCGCGGATCGCATACAATTTTTTCATGCTACAGACTTTAATTGTATATTTTTATATTATCTTTTGTATACACAATCAAAAATTTTATCCAAACGAAAAATACAAGATACCGTATACAATTTGAGGTTGGTGGTTATATGGAATGTCCCTCATATTGTAATGCAACCTCATATTATGTAAGTAGAAATTAAAAAAAAACTAATAAATGCATTAGCAAAGTTAGATATTTTTTATCCAATTAAATCAATGAATGTATCATGTGAAATTTTATAAAATTCACGCACACAAATGCTAGGTTATTTATGGTGAAATTCACCACGAAAAAATATTTTGGCTCAGCCGATACGACAGGTGTAAATATCTATTCAACTATCCACTATAGAAATGGATAAATGTGGCAAATGAAGCAGTTGCGGACGAAACGACAGTTTTAGTACCTGCTTGCGAGTGATAACGCAGTCCTTTATCAACTTTGCAATGACAATGATCTCAGGTTACGCACTTGAAATCCTTTGACAAAGTGCGTCACTCGTCGACTTGAGAGCTTGGGCACACAAAAGCAACTAATGTCCTGTCAACTATGTAACCTAATATCTAGTTAGTTGGCTACCTGTTTCCCTCCATTCTAGAAAAAAAATGAGCACATGCCTCCATTAACATTTGATGTCGTATAACACTCCCCCTTGTAACTCAATCTAGCCGGGAGGGATCCTTCTTCCGAGGAGTGAATTGCATAGCAATTCTCATTCCAAATTCGACGTCGCCGACTGCGGGAAAATTATGCCTGAATTAATTCCCGTGCGAATTAGCAGGGCAGGCTAAAACGAGATCAGGGATTATAAAATATTCATGAGGACGCAGTTTAACCTGACCAAGGGGCAAACGTGTTCACCCCGCGGAATGTCGTCTTAAGTTCTATTATATCCAGCGACGTTATGGCAATGAGTTTATTCGATATGCATGGCTGTCCTAGTGTTCCTCTTTGCAAGAATTCTGTCACAAATACGCAAGGTAGATGTTTAGCAATGCACCTACTAAATGTGATGGACACGAATATTATCTAGCATACCTAGAGAACGGAAGCTTTTATAATGTAAGAAAGCCCCTGGTACGATTAATGTATTATTAATGAAAATAGTTCATATCAATTCAATTACAATACGGTGAAAATGATTAAAATGAATGCGTTCCTCATTTTTTTATTCGATCCAATAACCATTTATAAGCAATAAATTTGTCGGCCTACTAAGTTCGTAATTTTACCTAACTGTTTTTACCATCAAGAGGGTTTTTATCATGATCTTATCTTATCATCATCTATCCATAAACTGATAGCTAACATTTCGTAAATTTACGATCAAAATTCGATCTAGATTCGTATTTTGAAAGGAATAACTTTACGAAAACGACATTTCCTATGTGCTACTTAACATGAATACTTTCTTTCCTCTTCAACAAAATAGGAATGAATTGGGCTTTAATTTTCCAAATGACCTCAGAGAATATTAACAGCACCTTAGCGAAGGCCAGGGAACTGCGTGAACTCCAAACTACCGCAAACATTCTTTTTTTATCGAGAACATACATGCATAAGTAAATAAAATTATGTTCGAAATATGAATTTTTTCTAGAATATTTATTTTTTATAATTAACAACCATCCCTTTGTTTTCCGCCGACCTACTTAGGGTTTTACGAGGGTTCCGACCCTTGTATTCCCTCCTACCCCGTTTCTTCAGGGAAAGCGCTTTCCCCGTTTTCCCATCCCCCCAATATCTCTCTCCCTCTCTCACCCGGTCAGCCCTGTCTCTTCCCTCCCCTGCCTCATCGCAGCCCTCCTCACCCATCTCCATACAGTTACCTACACAGGCGCAGCGAACTTCTTTTTTTAAACGTTTTTTTTCTGTTCTCCTTTCGCAGCACACCCACACAGCAGGAGGCGAAGCTGGGTCTCCCTTAACCGCTCGCCAATTTCTTCTTTTCCATATAAACCCCTCCCACCGCACCAGTGTGGGCAGCGAAAATTTTGTCGTTCATGAATGGCATGTTTCAAAACGAACGATTTGAAGGGGAAGAATCGAATTAATTGAATAATAGTTTTCCATTCAAATCGTTCAAAATGAACGATTTTGCGTAGGGAATTTCTCAAATATATTTGGTATGATGGCATGGTAGGTTTCCATGTAGTATATAAGAAGTATTCTTGCACTCTCCCCTCTCTTCATGGACTTCCCTCTTAAATTCGCAATAAGGCCTACTCTTTTTCATTCTATCCATCCTATTGTCGTTCTCTAACTCTCTTTTCTTTCACCCAACATTCTACCCTCTAACATAGCTTTCAACATCCCCTCCCCGTTAAGTACTCCATCCATCCTCATCTTCATCTCCTCCGCATCTAATCTAGAAGCTGCCTCACCCACCATGTCCAGCACTTCGTCGTTCCTCCTCCTCTCCGTCCACTTCATCTTCTCTATTCATCTCCAGACCCTCATCTCGAACGCCTCCAGTTCTCTCTCGTTCTCATTCCTATATGTCCATCTCTCTGCAATAGTGGCGGCTCTTGAGTCAAATGCTGGGGGAGGCACACTACATCGGGGGGGTCAAAATTTTTGAATATTTTGTGTATTTTAGTGAGTTTTTAAGGCTATCTAGCTATTAAATTTGTTAATTTAAAATAACACGATTTAAATATTTATAATAATAAAATTTAAATCAAAACATTGTGTTCTGCAACACTGCAGCACCAAGTAATCGCCAGTTTATAATGCCTCCAGCCGTAGCGGCGATGTCATCTCACTAGATACGTCGCTCTGCGCATGCTCGGACGGCGACCCTAGATTTCCATAAGTCACAAGCTTAGACGCGTCATAGCACCAGCAGCGCCCACCACTACCACTCTTCACATAACTGCATGGCGATGGATTGGGACGTTCTGGCCAGCGCCACGCGGCTACAAATTCGAACTTCTCGTGCTATTTTTGCGTGTTTATCCTACATTTTCGATGTATGCGATTGAAAAAAAACACTTTGGTTAACTAGATGTATCGGTAATTATCATTTCATGGGCATTTAATTTTATTCCTTTTTCAAATCTTTGGGAGGGGCGGCGTCCGAGAGTCCTTATGGGCCGCCAAGCCGCCACTGGATACACTCCAGATCAGTTTCCTAATAAAATCGTTCACAATGGACGATTTGGCGAGGGCTATTTCTCTAACGCATTTTAGATTGTCTAGAGATGGGATTAATGGCGTTGAGTTAGATCCGACGCGACGATCAGCCACATATGAACGACTATAAAATGATGGTTTACTTACAAGTGGTGCCAAGTTACAGCAATGCCACAACGATTTCGAAAAAAAGAGAATGCTTTCAGGTTATATCTGGTGGAACTATGGCATATTAAAACAGGCTAGTAATTTTCGATGAATTTAGTATCAGGTTCAATGTAAAGCGGTTGCGTTATTTTAATTTTTGTTGCAAATTGCAGTATTTTTCGTTCGTTCGTATTCCGTTTATTGAGGTCACCGGATTGCATGGGCAGTCGCATATTAAGCCGTGTTTACACGATGCATTACTCGCGTGAATACGAATCTCGACAAATGCATGGGATACAGGCACGGAATTAGAAGAGAGACTATTTCCTGGAACATTCATCAGTGAATTGGCGCAATTGGGCAATAGGGTAGTTTCCTATTATTTTTTCATTGCCTAAATCAAAAGATTATTACTCCTGGAGTACGCATTTCACGCTCATAGATTTTTAAATGACGATATCTATTTTTCGCGGCTAAATGAAAAGTGGAAATTTTCAAGCGCGTGAAAACGCGACGGCTAAGTATGAATGACGGGAAAAGCCCGTGTGACGTCGGTCTGCTGCCGCTGCCGCATTGTGAGGTGACCTTGGGGCGAGGCTTTGAGCGCTGATAGGATGCAGGCTGCTAGCAGGCAGCTGAGTACCCTGCTAGCAAGTAGCGCTTGGCTTAAATAAGGATTATTAATACCTTATCAAACGAAGGAAACTTTCCGATTATAGGCAGTTTTAATAGGTGATTATTAAGAGATGTTTCCCTGAAGCCTGTGCCTCATGATTGCATTGGTAATTTCAGACGATGTAAAACTCCTATCTACTCATATAGAAACTAGGTCCCTGTGACGTCACGTTGAGTGGGCGCCAATCTGGCCTTTTTCAAATGCAGATAAAATTGATCATTGCCATTCGTCTAAACTGTGATTTATAAAACCAAATGATTTGTTTATTATGAATACAGTAATGGTGGACAACGAATCGCAATCAATGTTTTTCGCTTTCTTTGATGAAGGAAACTACCCTATTTGGAAAGTTGAAAATAAGGAAATGTATACAATGAGAGACGTGTCCTCTCAAGATCCACTTGAAGAAGGGTGTCATTACCCAAAACCAATGGGCATGAGCCATTTCATTTAAATGAACCGGATTCTCCACACACACACATTCCCCCTCTTCACAGCTTTCGATCCGCTAAAACTCCTCCCCTCTCTCCGTTTCCTGGGTCTGGCTGTTCGGCGGGTGTCGGTTCCCGAGGGAAATCCAGGGAACAAGCTTATTTGAGCGCGGGAGTGACGCCGTAGAAACAAGTAAAGTCCACCCCCTCATTTCAGCGCAGCGTTCCTTTGCCTCCTCTGAACAATCGCCTCACCTTGCCGCCCCTGCCAGAACACCTTTCCCTACGCATACTATTCCGTCCACTCCACACACTCCCGCGCCGTAAAAACTCCTCTCCCTTCACCCTTAACCGGTGACGTGCGGTCTGAGAGACCTCTGTGTTTTTAAAATTATGAATATTTTCAAATTGGCTGTTTTTTTAATATCTAAAATCATCGTAAGCTTCAAATTATTTAATAAAAAGGATGTAACACTCTTAAAATTAAACGTTTTCATTATTTTATTCTGTAAATTTACAAATTAACTCGATTAGCGGTCTGAGAGACCACACGTCACGCCTGCAGAATGCGTAAAGAAAAGGAATATCAACGAGATATATTCAATTGTTTCCTATTAGTTAGCCATCTTTCTTTGACATTTAAGGCATTATTTCGAAAAATGGCGAGATATTGACGCTTAAAAACGATGATAATAATTCAAGTGTGTTTGATATCAGTTTTTGGATCCTGTTTTAAATTTACTTATATTAGCGAAAAATTGATTCGTATTGGTGACGCATAAAATATAAAGTTTGGAATAGTTTAGAAGATACAGGAACATTAATACCTAAGCAATAAAAATGGCGTAACATCTTTTCATTAATATTTGATTTATTGCGGTCTCACAGACCGCACGCCACAGGTAGTGCAACAAATATTTCACGTCAATGGTTAAGGATTAAGAGAACGTCTCACTCACGCCTAAAGTGGCTTTTCACGAGTTCTTTTACTTTGTTTTAGAAATTCCATCCATCATATCGAAAATACCGGACTGTATACTACAGTTATTTCTCAATATTTGCCTGTATTATTATATTGGCCCCATTATACGACATGATGGCCTGATAAAGACAATCTTTGAAGGACAGGTGGAAGGGAAGAAGGGCAAGGGACGGCCCCGAATGAGTTACATCTCGAAGACAAGCCCTGATGACAATGGACGATACGACCATCGAAACGTCGGCAGAGGAAAACCTCATCCGGTGGGAGACCCGAAACAACTTCAACCTCATCTCGAAGACAAGCCCTGATGACAATGGACGACACGACCATCGAAACGTCGGCAGAGACGGAGAACCTCATCCGGTGGGAAACCCGAACCAACTTCAACAGAAAAGTAGAAGCATTTGAAAAGTGCTGCTACAAAAGGATTGCAAATTATTGATTGTAAAGATAGTTGCAAAGCGCGCACAAAAAATTTTAATACGACACTTCGGGTTCCAAAGATTCACGCTGATTCAATATCGACCGAATCCCGCGATAATTTCGGCATTTTCTGCAATAATTGTTTTTATTTTAAGCTGACATTGACGTATAGGTAATGAAAATCTCACGTTAACCACTCCGTAGGAAGAATTTATACCTCACTTTTTCTAAAAAGCGACCTTGACAAGGAACCACAGGCCCTATGACTTCTTCCCACTGGGCCCAACAGACGAAAGGGCGATCGCCTATGGAGCTGACCAATGGTAGCCATCCTATCTTGTTGGATCTGGGTACCAATCGGTGGATGCATTCGGGGCGAGAGAGAGTCAGTAATTGAATTTGGGCGAATAGGAATGAGGCGAATGTTCACGGGGAAAATGGAATCAGCGGAGAGGAAAAAGGCGGTCCACGAATACGACTGGGCGGTTAAGGAGTGGAAAAGTAATAATTTTCTCCTCGGAGGCGCCGAAGATCCATTGCAAGAAGGGTGACTTTCTCCCGGACGGAATAGAAGGGGAGTTTTCCTCACCCATCCAGCATAGAATTGGGCCTCACGATTACTTTTCGGTATCGAATATAACCGATACTGGTACATTTCAGTATCAAAATCTACATCAGTGGCGTAGCCAGGAGGGGAAACGTGCTCCCCCAAACAAATTTATCGTAGCTGATTTTTGCTAAATGCATTTCAAAGCCTAGAACTTTTTAGTAAAACGGCTTCTCGACGACTCATCCGTTGTGTAGTTTTAATTGCCAAAATAGCATAAAATATGATATCTGGAGATAAAAATGCTCACATATTCCCAGAGCGGAGTTTCATTCCCCCTGAACCCCGGGGTAGTGCACCCCCCAATGCATCGTCCTGGCTACGCCCCTGATCCGCATAACACCCTGGGTACCATCTCAAGGGTGTTAGGTGGGGAAGGAGTATACCTCAACATGCAGCATACAATATACCATCTCTTTGTACTCAAAGAGAATGAGGCCACAATACATGCACATGACAGCAGATGGTGTGAGTTTACACCTTCGGTTCATTGCTCCATGCAAGTTGATACAAAACAAAATGCGAAATTATTAAGTGGATAAATATCGATACTACGGCATGACAATAGCTAAAAAGAAAGCAAAGATGAAAGCGAAAACAAGGACCAACGAACCAAAACCAGAAAAGGGAAATAAAGGAAAAAAATATGCATATGGCCGCCCTGGCGAGTTGAGTGATTAATGACAATGATGACACATCTGCTACTATCCCTAACAGCCTTAGAAAATAACAACATCTTAAATCTCTCTTTCCTGCAGTCTATTTCTTTTATTTATTTATTTAATCCAGTCCAAAAACAGCACGAGGCCAATTACAGAGGACTCAGAGGAGAAACCATTTAATAATATTAAGCAACGTAACCAATAATGAACAAAAAATATTCAACAGTATTTACAAATAAATAACAAAGAACAGTAAATTTCATCGGGTGGTGCGAGGAACAGGGGGAAAATTACGATAGGTAGTGCTGGTGCAAGATGGATGAGGGATGAAAAAAGGATCAAAATTTGGGACACATTTGGCATAGGAGTTAATGGAAGAAGGAAGTCTGAATAGAAAAGAACGTTTAGAGACAGAAAGGCGGGGGGAGAAACAATGAAATAGGTCACTCCACTTCGTCGTGCGCGAAGGAACACGAAGCGGAAAAAAAAGAAAGAAGGTCAGATGATCTGTATTTGCCATTAATGATATTTAAGAAGAGTCTCCGGTCTTTGAGGATCTTCGTCTCGCGATCTCTTCTGCCACCAAATGAAGGTAAGAAAAGTATACCGTTCATGTCATCTGCGATCACGTCCTCTCTGAATCTGCTTACGTGGTAGGATCAGTATATATTTATTTCTTCGCTCAAATAATGACTCCCATCCCAACTCATATTGCAATTCTGGGCACAGGGACATTCAGGTATTACCGGAAACGAGAAGGCAGATGAACTGGCTAAAGCCGGCGCTGAACAGAACCCAATTGGCCCAGAACCAATGGTGCCAGTGGCCCCCTCAATGGGGATGGCTGTAATCAGAGGGTGGGGATCAACCAAACACTCTGGCGAGAAACACCGGGGTTACGTCAGGCAAAAACCCTTTTAGGAGAGCTCTCTCCTAGACTCGAGAGAAGACTTCTCCTTATGCACAGAAGTCAATTGCGAACGGTAGTAGGCCTGCTTACGGGCCACTATCATGTAATGAGACATATGCACCTGCTGGGGGTTACAGACTCAGATAGACGGTGTGAGACGGGAGAAGAAACAACCACCCATCTAATATGCGAGTGCCCCGCAATCATGAGGCCCACCGCTTCATCTAAATCTAAATCTAAAAATCATATTGCAATACGCTCACGCTGCTCTGCTTATCGTTGCAAGCCATTAAAAATTTAGCTGCTATGTGCTGTACCCTGTTGATTCCTGCAATCAGTCATGTCTCGTATGGGTCCCACATGCTAGCTGCATACATCAAGTACCGAGTACCGATTACTCAGTGCTTGGTATTCCTAGCTTCACCGGTTTCCATTCATTGCACTCGCTACTCTAAGCATTATTCACTTCACTAGCGATTCCTTGTACTCGTGATTCCTAGCTGTATCCTCCACTTTGCTGATAGTTACAACTCTATTCTGTGAACGAATACGCAACTAGAATAAGAAAAGAAACGCTGGAAACAATAGAATAAGAAACAAATTGAAGGATGACGGTGTGAAACAATCTATAGCCTCGAGGCACCCTTTAAAAAAATACTCCATCACACTCTCCACTGGCGATTAGTGGAGCCCACCAATCCTACCTGTGATTAATTCCAAAGGCGATTCCCGGCACACAGGATTCTTAACTGTTCCCATTTTCAGCGGTGACTACTAGTACGCATCAGAGGAATATAAAAGAAGTAGACTGGAGACCAGAGAGATTTAAGATGTCTTCTTTTCTAGAACTATGAGGGATAATAACTAGATGTGCCACTAGTGTAATTAATCCCTACACTCTCTACGTCGAAGAAATGCATGTTCCCCCCTTTTCTGATTTGTGTTTGCTGGTTCTTCTTTTCCCTTCCGGCAATTAACTATTTTAATTTAGCTGCAAGGATATTTATCCTTTTTCTACACACATTTTCGGTTAATTTTGCATGGCTGTTATCAGCTTGCATCGAGCAATGCATTATATCCATCCCTTACGACCTGCTGGAATGTGCATGCGTTATGACCTTTTTTTATGACTAGGACGTAGTGCATTACATGCTGCATGTTGGTGTATTCTCACCCCCTGCCATTAACCCTTGAGGTGGTTCGCAGGGTATTATGTAGATGGAGATGTACTCACGAAAACAAGTTGTACTCACTTTAAGGCAGGATTACGGCAGTAATAGTCTCTACTCTGCACACAATACTCTCGTTTTCTGTGTGTAACTATATCAGAAAAGGAGAGTACCGATTCCGTAGTAGCGATCGCGGATACTTGATAACGACTCTATTCTGGAGACTTCTGCAGGTGGGGAATTGGCTCCGCGGGAAAATGGGGAGCATATGGCGGATCCTGTAAGCCGGGATAAGTGTATTCTGGGAATAGGATTCGGATGCGACGGAGACTTCTTCGGAGCCACTCTGAAAGTGCGCGGATTGAATCGAATTGGGGTGGGCAGAACGGGAGAAATTGACTCGAGCGAAATAGCCACCAAGGCTCAAACGCCATCTTAGGAGGGAAAGTAAATAATAAATACCAAAGTAGGGCTTGATCCAATGATCGCAAAATTATTTTAATCAAACACAATGGCTACATGTTACGAGAAGAAAATAAAGAAAAGTGAAATATAAGAATGCTCGTAAAAGAAAATATTTATAAATTTTAGTAGGAAAAACGAACGGAAAAATAAAAGTATAAAAAATGCGCACGCACGAATAATGAAATATTTCGTTTTTTATCGGATCATTATGTACCTAAAAATGTATACATTATTTTATTAATACTTCTTGATATTCCTCGATGAGGTGGTATTTAACCCAAATATAGCCCAGGCTACCCACCCCAACTAGGTTATATTTACCTAATACCAGTGACGGATCTATGGATATGGTCAGGGGGCTATAGCCAACCTTGAATATCCAATTCACACGAGATAGAATGGCAATTTTGCTCGGACCCCCACTACTGCTGGGAGGTCAACCCCTACTTCGCCCCCCCCCCCCTTGTCCCTATCCTGGATTCGCCACGCCTAATACATGTTATATTTAACAGGGCTCACCCAACCTTAGTTATGTAATTGTATAAATACATCTAAAAAAATACATTTTTGGGTTTCTAGCCGAGTGAGAAAATGTTTGGGATGCGTTTCATAGGATTTCTCTTGCATCATCCTCGGAGTAGCAATGAGGACGATTTGATTTGATACCTAATGCTATTACTGCTATAAGGACGATGAAAGATATTTCCATTGATGTCATCTAAACATTTTATCATTCGGCCAGAAACCCGAGAATTAACTTTTAAAAGTGAATGACTTTAGAGTTTTACAGAATAGTCAATTACAACCAGCAATATATTTTTTGTCAGAATATCAACGGTTTAAATGAATATATCACACTGATGATTCTTAATTACTGTAGTCTTGGAGTATAGGCCAAGATAATGAAATTTAACATGTTATATATTATGAATACCCTACGCTATAAATAATGTCAATGAAAAAATTACTGAGAGTAAATTGAATCCCCTTAAATATAAAAACAGTGAGTTTCAGGAAGAACCTGCCATACATCAGGAGGTTTTAGGGGAGACAATTTTAAGAATTTTTTATCCCATAAACATGGGGTCGCAATGCCTTAGTTACTGAGCTATGGCAACGCAAACATTTTTTTCGGGTGCACTTTGCTGTTACCATGAAAACGGTTTTTCTTGGGTATCTAGTCTTTTCGACAATTTATTTAATACTGCTATGGATTTTTACGATCATTTAATAATTAAGAATGGACGAAAACGGGAAATAATAATTGCCTGAAAGAATTCATTTCAAAATAAGTGATATTGCGCAATCGTATTGTTGTTGATAATCTCTCATTGCTATCATCTAGTTAATTTCCTTCTCAATTATTTATTTATATTTATAGATTTTGTATTAATATTCGCATTGATTTTTTATAGAAATATGTATAGAGATAGAACAGGACTTCGATTCTAATGTGGTTGTAAATATGAACGTAGGAATCTCCACGCTAATTCCGGAGAAAATAATCATTTACCTTTTCCTTATATAATAGCTTTCTTCCAATAACTATCATTTATCAGAGATGCATTCTATCCTAGTATTTATCGTTATTACTGTGTAGTAAATTTTTGTCAATACAATGTAATTGTAAATAAAATGGTTAATAATGTATATTTATCTACAACCCATATAAAGGTTAACGTAGATTCAATAGTATTCACAGATGGAACGATTATTCATACATATACCACCTTTTCAACGACAATTTCCTATTAATAGTTGATTAGTAACCCATTATAATCCAATGTTACTTCTAAGTAACATCAAAAATGCATGTATTTTCAGATCTGTTGAGGAAAAAAATTAAACTTCGTGTTTTTTTGTGCTGTAAAGTTTTATGGCGAAATATCTGGCTGCCAAAAGTTTTTAATTTTTTAAATTAGAAGTCATCAAATTTCATATTTCCCAGAAGAGTTCCGGGGTAGAAAGTGCTAAATAGACAACTACGCTTTGTAATAGAATAAGAGAATTCAATTCACGCAATTCTCAGTAATTTGAACAAAGTCAACTAAGAAATTGCATTCACGGGAAAATTTTCTGAGTCAAATACCATAAATAACGAGGTAAAATTAGATTACAAACGTATTCTAGATGACAGGTCTCACACAACACCGAGTTAAAGATTTTTGAATGGAAAAGGGAAAATATAACAAAATAACATCTATCTTCAAATAGATCAAATCAGAATATTTTACGTATAGACACCATGTAAAAAATTCTACGGATTCTCCTTCACAGGTGGCAGAAAATACCAGTGGAATTATGGATTATCCACTGACATCTATTCACCGTTTTAACATTTTTTAACCCTTTGCACTCGGAATTTTTCAGCCCCTATACCAGTAGTCTACTCGGAATTATATTGTTAAAAGCCCCTGAATTTGAGGATGAGAATATCTTATGAAATGAAGTTTTATATTTCTCTAAAATGAAGTGTTTATTAGACAAATTAGGCTTTCAGATATAGTAATAAGCATCAAATATTCATTATTCTCTAAATTTTTCTAAACAGTGATACCTTCTAAAACATTCCCCCACATGAAGCCCTGGGTGGTTTTCACATGTTTCGCAAAAATAAATTGTCTCTCTTCTTCCTCCTCTAACGTTTCTTTTTGAGCAAACTACACAGTCCTTGTGTTTTCTTTCAGGATGTGGCATAATGATATGGAGTTTTCCATTCAACCTTTGTAGAGGGTCTGATGGTTTTGGTCGGCCCCTGGGAGATGTACCACCCATCCTGTAATCTCCAACAAGTTCTTCAACTAACTCCCTAATGAATTTCACATGCGAAATACACTTTTCACCTTTCATTTTTTTGCACTCTTTGTATAAAATGTACGAATTTACTGCACTAACTTCTAATCCCCAGAAAAATAGCTTTCGCCACCATTTCAATGTCTTTCTTATGAAACAATAGGTACTTGTATAGTGATCAGCAGTGTCCACGCCACCCATAAATTTGGTGTAGTTCACAACGACTTTCGGCTTGACTTCTCTCTGAATTTCAGCACTACCTCGAACCCTCCTTTCCACTACCTCCGTTTCAGAAGTGTCCCATGTGCTTAGTAATGTAACCACTCTTTTGTCCTTCCATGAGAGGAGTAATGTGTCCCTGTCTCTATAGGCAACCAACTCTCCTTTTTTCATCCTGGGATTTTTTATTAGGGCTGGGTTGTCTTTCCTGTTGGGCATCAGAGTCCCTGTCAAGTGGCACTTATATTTTAGCAACTCCTTAGCAAGTGTTGCACTTGTGTAGAACCTATCAGTAAATACATGAAATCCCTGAGCTTCAGGAAGAGATTGCTTCAATCTGCCATAAAGTTCTAGTACAATTTTTGAAGTAAATGGTAGATCAGATCTAGCAAGGGAGTCAGATGTTACAGAACCGAAGTAAGGAACAAAAGAATAGATGTAACCACATCGGGAATCTGCGAGGACATAGATACGAATTCCCCATTTGGTGGGTTTTTTGGGGTTGTACGTAATGAAGCGCACCTTGCCCTTGAAACCCACAACAGACTCATCAATGGCTATCTCGCGCCCTGGACAGAATTTCTCTCTGAACTTCATATCTAAATAATTCAAAAATGAGCTGACCTTCTCTTTTCTGGTTCTTGTATCATTTATCCCCGCTTTTTCATTTTTTAGATGTAGCATCCAAAATATTTGCAAAAACCTTTCCCTTGTGAAGATTGCACGAAAAAATGGTACATGAGAGACAAACTCTAACGACCAATAATCCTGTATATTTGGTTGATGAATAATGCCCATGTTCAATATAATGCCGAGAAATGCCTTCATTTCCTTAGCGGTGACGTCAGTCCAACTATTCCAAGTTGATCTCTTGGCTAGTATCCTATTGTGAAGTTTACTCTTAGCATAGATATTTGTTTCACAGGCTATGCTTTCTATCAAGGCGTCTGTAAAAAACAACTGAAAAAATTCAATGGGCTTCACACAGTCACCGGGAACCTGTGGACCAACGCACACTTGTCCAGTGGAGAAGGGATACCTTTTCGGAGATTGGTCATTCACACTGACATCAATCCATTTTGGCGTTAGTTTTTCACTTTGAATGTCAACGTCATCGCTTTCGGACTCATCTACACTGTCACTAGAATAAACAATTCTTTGTAGTTTTTTACGTTTTTTATGTGCAACTTGGGTGTCACTTTCACTGTCACTTTTTGTCAGTTCCTGCTGATGAAATCGGCAATTCCTCCTTTTTGCAGGTTTACTAGAACCGGCTACAGGTTCAACTTGTGTAGATTTATGACTGTTGGATAATCCACCTTCATCACTAGAACTACTTCCGGATATATCTTCACTTCCAAAGTAAAACTCACTGTCACTGCTTTCACAAAGAATTTCATCAACAAATTTGCTGAACTTTTACATGGCCAACAGGGCGTTGAGTTCTGGGATAGGAACTACAAACGACTACCTCCGTGAAGGATTCAGTTCCCATTTATAAGGTGTCATAAAGGGAGTGTGTTGAATTAGTAACGAAACAAATGTGAAAAATGTATACAAAATAATCAAGTAATAGAAATGAGTCATTCATGCAGCGAGCGTATCGTATTCGGTGTGCTCTCGGAATAATATGCAGGCAAACAAAAAGTATCTATTTCAGCTCCGCTCGGGGGGGCACGTAATAAAAAAAATCTGATTCAGCAAAGCTCGCCGTCACTCCGAATAGCGATTACCTTTTGCACTTTGTGTCAGTATCACACCTTATGTACACATGTGGCTTGCTCAGAAATATATGATAATAAGAGGTACGATACAATTGATGTATGAATAAAAAATACAACAAAATAGAAGAAGGCACACATCCCGATACATGATAATGGTATAAGTAACATTGGAATTATGCACTACAGTAAATATGCTTATTTTTCGGGTTATTTCCGGGCGATTTGAAGGATAAAGAGAACGATCAGCGTGTGTACGAAAATTAGAACCGAGGCCCTCCATGGCCAAGAATCCTCATGGCTGATGGTGTAAAGAAAATATGATATTCTGAAAAATATTACGATTTATACTCTAAACTTACTGCCCAATCAAGGTGTACACTATCAAAAATGTATTAACATTTATATACAAATAAAATGAGAACGTAACAAATTTAAATAATGGAAAATAACGCGTGTCGAGTGACACTCGACACGCGAGTTGGTAGTGAGCTAGGCTATGTCGAGTGTCACTCGACACCCGAGTGGAAAAGGAGAATATTCCAGTCAATTTTATAAATTGAATTTATGATCGCTTATACAGAATAAAATTTTAAACTGTAAATTAAGATGAAAAATTTATTAGCATAGTGATGAAATTACAAAATTAAAATATTTTGAGATAAAGCAGGTGCTTTCGGAATATTCGGGGATGATTAGCAACGGTGATGCTAGATAGAAAACGATTTTAATAATTTTTCATCATTATTTACCATTATATAACAGCTATATTAAAACTTTTAGATAATAGTTATAAGTAACAGATAACTTAAAAGATATACGCAGACTCTGGCCAGGTAAAGGAAATACACCCCTAACCTGAAATTGTATAATGCTTACCCCCAAGTCACGCTGTCCTTCAACCAGAAGGTTATTTTGGATAGGTGAGGATAGAACTCGAGGACATTTTGATCCATAGTAAATTAATAAACGAAAAATGAAATTTTTTACCTATTTTACTTTTGAAAAAAGGAATAATGAACTCTTTTTTGACGCACAGTACTTTTGAGAAACGAAAAATGAAAAATTATTGACCCATTGAACTTTTTAAAAATGTTTTTTTTTTGCGCCCAGTAATTTCCAAAAAAAGAAAAATGAAAATGTTTTGCCTGTTTTACTTTTAAAAACGAAAAAGGAAAACTTTCATGACCCAAAGACCTATAAAAAAAACGAAAAATGAAAACTTTCTTGACCCAAAGTACTTTTAAAAAAAACGAAAAATAAAACCTTTTTTGACCCTAAGTACTTTTGAAAAACGAAAATCGGAAACTTTTTTCACCCAGAGCCCTTTTGAAAAACGAAAAATGAAAACGTTTTCGATCCATAGTACTTTCAAAAACGAAAAATGAAACCGCAGCAGCAAACTCAATATTAAGTACCTGGAGCTTCAGGGAAGACCCCTGAGACCAGTTATACCAAATTCAATAGTTCAAGCACGTTCTCATTGCAACACTACAATAATGTGTGAACTTTCCTGGTAATACGATGAATGGTGCAGCAACGCATTAAGGATGAAAATGAACAGACAGAGTTAAATACGTTTTATTTGCATAGATCATGTACTTCATTCCATTGGGTTAGTTATTTTCATTGCGAGAACACAATGGCCCCAGGATTCACTTGTATGTTTCAGAGAGATTCCATTAGCGCTCCGTAATGGTCTCCTGCCTGGCCCCCGCATGGACCGCTTGCGCTCTCCGATGCTCAACTCTTTCTAATCTTTTACTCGCTCCACGTCCTTTTTTATGGCGCCCTTGGAAATCGCCTTCCGCTCTACGGCCGACGGAAACGCCGCCGACGACACCTTAAGGTAACTACCTACGTGAGGCAACTCCACTATTTTTTTCCAACCTCGTCGCTACGCTACGGCGAACTCTTTTGTTTTTTCTCCCGGTTATTTATTTAACCAACTCGGTCCATTCCGCCCACTGCTTTCCGAGGGGATAAACTCGTTAATCTCGCGTTCGCTACAGAAGGAAGCAATGAAAATTCAATCGACCGGCTCTCATCCTATGCTGTGCTAGAGAAGGCGGTGGCCATTTGCTCAACTTCAAATCGGCCATTGTCACGAGTGAAAGAGAGGTAAACGATACCTGCGTAATTAATATCATATTCAGCCATCACCGCAGAGAAAAACTAAGAGTAAATGTAATGAAGTGAATATTACATGGTAAACTGACCGGTGACGAACGCAAAAAGCGAAGTTTACTAGAAAGCAATTCAACTATGCTAGTGTCGTGCATGGCAATTGGGAAGCTGGACATGAATGACCCTTCTCCCACTCACTGTGTTGAGAAAAATTCATGTCCTGAAATACCTGATCCGTAATCTAGTTTGACAAAATCAATATACTCCATAACGGATCTCTAGAATTTTTAAACATCCTCAAGTTACAGTTCAGTTTCATTGTTAAAGAAATCTTACCTGCCACGTAAGGATATGTTTGTAAAATAAAAATAACATTTTCTTTTAAATGGCGTATTATTCATAATTATGGCATGCGCTGAAGTCTAGATATTTGCAAATTACAGCGGTACATCATTTTGACGCCCAGAGTATGAGCTGAGTGGTGAACACTTTAAGTGTAACACTTCGTCCGTGGGGTGGAACGTTAGGCCGTGGTTACCTTGGCGCCTTTTGCTAAGATTAGGCTGATGCCGACGCCGGGTTTCTCTCCTCTCTTCCGACCCTATCCTTTCCATACGGCACAAACAGCCGTAGCTCTCGGTCGCCCCCACCAAATATAATAATATAATAATAATATATATATTTATTCTACATTATGGTAAATGAAATTATAACAGCTTACTCAAGCATGAGTTTTTACAAGGTGGAATATAGGCACCTCCGTGGTAAGGACCAGTGTTGGGATTACCACCTCTTAAATTAACAAGCTCACAGCTGGCTGGTGCGGCCAAAACAAAAGAATATGCCATAACTAATGAGTCAAAGTACGCTTTTCTTTAACGTGTGTTCCTTTGAGAATATTGTGAAGGATTGAAACATTTAAAAAAAATGAAAACAAATAAATTAATTACCATTATATCCATTACACATAGAAATGTTCCATACACTGCACAGAAATCAAACTAATAACATACAATGTTAAAATAATTTGCAAAGATAATATTTACAAGTACTCTTCAATATTGTCTATTGAGAACAACCATATTTTCAATTCACGTAAAAACAACGTGAAGGACTTTATGGAGGTGATATGAAATGGCAGAAGGTTAAACATCTTAGTAGCACAATATAAATAAAACCTTCTAAAAGCTTCGTTATTCGGTTTTGGAATAGGAAATCTATTCCGTGGCCTCAAGCCAAGATAGGAAATATTTACATAGCCAGTGACATTTCCGCCTCTGATATAAAACATGCGTAGGACTCTATAAACACATAAATATCTAAGGGGTAAAATACCCAGTAATTTTAATAATGGATAAGAATCGTCATCTCTTTTTGCGCCCATTATCATTCTTATTACTTTCTTTTGTGGCAATAAAACTGGACTTACATTCGAGATATATGTTCCACCCCAACAACAAAGACCATACTGCAGTTTTGAATTAACTAGCGAGTAGTATACATTTTTTGGTACAGGAAAGTTACATATCTGTAATTCCTAAGTAATTCATGTAAAAATATCATACCAATATGTTGACCTGCCCATTGCTATCCAAACCAACCTTTGAGATTTATCTTCAGCTATACTCTTTACCTAAATGTTTGTACACTTTTCTTACCTCCCATCCCTCCTCTAAATAACATTTTTGCATATCCTTAGAGTTGCAGTCAGAGCTGAAAATTAGCATGACCCCTATGTTTCGTACTCATAGTATATCCCTAAATTAGTATTTCGATTCAGATCGATTGCTGACGAGCTCACTTTGTGGAAATCCATTGTAATTAGATACAAACAGCTGTAGTAATTTTACATTTTACTTAATTCGCTCAACCGATTTAAACCTTTACGCGTCATTATCAACAGCTGTATGAATAAGGAGCAGGTAGCCTGGTATATTTATTGCCGGGAGGTGTAGGTGCGGTAAAATTTAGAAGTAGGAAGGTTCACTCGCGTTTTAGGTTGGGTGCACATTCGCGTGACAGAGGTCTAGGCAGGGTCATCGGACAATGTTACGAAGGGGGAGGGACTATCACCTTAAGGAAGAATGAGTTCACCGTCAGCATCACCTCACTAACTAGACTCACTCCAAGCAATAGAATAGACTCCTAATTAGAATACACTCCTATCTAAAAAAAATGTACGTAAAATCCAGTTCATAGCCTTTGAAAAATACACGTAATCATAAAAATTTCCGACTTAAAATCAGATGAATGGTCACAACGGTCCATTGCCCTGATTAATTCGATGACCATTACCATATCTCTGTCACGTAAATGAGTCCCTAACCTTAATCTCCCATTACAACTCTTAAATTGTATCCCATCTGCTCCTCCTAGCAAAATATTGCCAGGCTAGCTGCTCTTTCTTGAGACAGCTCTTGACAATGACGTGTAAGCGTTTAATTCGGTTGAGCGCATAAAATAAGGTGGATAACTACTACAGCAGTGTCCATGGGCGGATTTACGGAGGGGATGACACGGGGGCATGTACTCTACTCCACCCCCCACAGACTCTAAAAGAATTAGATGGAATTATTTATACGCTTATCATTACGTTCGCTTTTTGTGTATTACGGAGTCTCATTCATTCAATGTCATATTGCTAATTTTCATGCTAATATAAAGGGAATACTTCGTATAGTAATTGTTGTATCTTGTTTTTAATCTCAAGTATGAGAAGATGGTTTGCCTTGTCCCCCCCCCCTCCAAAAAAATCCTGGATCCGCTCCTGCCAGTTTCTGTCTTATTCTCTAAACTATGCGTAGCCGTGATACGTGGGTTTTTAATGCACAGAGGCAGGAGAGGCAAAGAGGAAGCAAAGAGAAGAGCAAGAAATAGAAACAAGGTTAATGCTGTGTCGATTGCGATTTTTCTGATCCTAATGGTCATTACTGCTGATCCTGCAGGATGCAATTCCGCCAATCGAAGGCGAGTAAAGGACCCTCTGGGTTTGAAGGCGTTATCGAAAACCATTCGCAGAGGGGTCATTCGAGGCGAAGTGAAGAAAAATATACAGGGTGCGGTCACGAGCTACCCTGGCCAGATGTCGCACCCTAAAGCGAACACTTCCCATGAGGGAAAGGGGTCACTGAGTGCCTTTAAAACGAGGGCCACTACAAAGGCGAGAAAGGGTGAAGAGGATGTTTATGAAGCTTTTTAGCCGGGCGACACTTTTCGGTTCGGAGGCGGCGACCATAAGGTTCACTTCTCGCGCGAGAGAGGTCGTTAAAAGCCCTCCGGTGCGTGGGTCCCCTCTTAAGTTGGGTCCACGGAGGATATTTTTGCTGGCAATTGTCCTTTGACCGCACTACTACTCGGGTTTTAGCTTGAGAGAACTTATTAGCAGTGGATAACGCGTTTAAGGATTTCGTATACGTAAATACGATTCGTTATTGTAAGACTGAAAATTTCCAATGGGAGAGAGAATCGAAATTTTACGATACAGGATGTAATCGATCAAAAAGATTATTTTAAGAAATGTTTCATGCATGTAAACGCACAAAAATTGTAATAAAATATCTGACAAAGACGGTTTTTTACTAAATATACCGGAACCTATATACCTAACCGTAATTGATATAAATAAAGAAAAGGAAAATATGATATTGTAACATAGCAACTAACAAACAGACTAAAAAAACTACATAAAATGTACGATGGATCAATTTCGTTAATTTGTGCATTTTTTATTAATCACTTTAAAAATTTTAATGGATATTTTTTGCCCTGTAAAATTAATTTATAACACTTGGCCATATTTTTATTAATTGTCCCTTTCATTTTTCCTTCTAACCTTCAAAATGGTTTTAAAAACATCAAAAGTTTTTTTAGTAATAGGTAAGCATGAGGTGTAGAAAAAAATAAATATATGGAGTAATTTTTTTTATACCACTTCAGTTATCTAAAGTTTAAGTCTTATTAGGCCTTATCGTTGTAAGCCTTTAAAATTCAAATTAGAGATAATAGTAAGTTTCTATTTTCATCACCGGTTAGTACAAAGATAGAAAAGGGATTTTTTTTAACACGAATTTCCTTTTTAAAATTTATAAGTATATTGTTGCAATAATACTTCAGTCGTCTTCAGTTTAGGACTTATCATATGAAACTAACTTATTTACTGCCTTCACCAAGGATTTGAATTTATTCTATCGTCAATTTGACACAAAAAGGCGACATGAAGATTGTAAGGTTCCGAGCTTCAGATTGCGCTATGTGTAATCACAACGCATAGAACTGAAATTTTCTTCTTCCACGCTCTTTACTTTTTTAATTATTTATTATTATTTATTTCATTACTTATTACTTTTTAACCCCAACCATAGTTTCGATACTTATATAATTATTAAGGTATAAAATATATAAAAATTAGTCCGAGTCACTATATCAGTTAATTTTCATGTTTAATATAACAAAATTTTGTACCTTGATTGATTGCCTTCATAAATTGAAGGAAAGGATAAAAATTGACGCACCAAGTGAAAAGGTTCTGCTCTGATAATTGTGTTAGTATCAAAACTATAGCTTTTGCCAATAAATATTCAGTATCGAGCGTACGAAATAGCGTTAACTTACCAAATGGAGGTTTAGCAATTAAAAATTAGACCGTAATAATTGATTGAAGTTTTGCGGACCATTGGTTAGAAAGAGACTTCCTTTTTTGGTTGATTTCCGCGTATTTTTGCATCGCGAGCACTGAAGTTTCCTCGCGCGTGCTGGAGTCTTCCTCAGAGAAGAACGGTCAGTTGAATTGTTTTCCAATAAACTTCCCTGTTTTTTTAAATTTATTTGCATAACTAACCTACCAGATTTAATTTATTTTCAAATTTTCTATGATCCAAAAATACATGATTTTAATGTAGTATAGATTATATATGGGCATTAAAAAAATACGCCAAAGCGAACGAAAGCTGCGTTGCTGCGTCTTCCGCGGGAAACTTTGCTTCCTGGTAAGCGGCACTGGCCTGGCGCAGCCCCGTTTGGCAACATGGCATTAATAGAAGTTTTTAAAATTCACAAATATAAATATTTGTATCGACTATGGATCATAGAAAAATTGCAAATATATTAAGAAACATTTCTATCCATTTTATTTTTTCTTTCGGGGTAAACTGTAGGACTAGATAGTGTTTAAACCTTTTCGTTATTTTACAACAAAATATGCATTTTAAAATTGCTATAGAGCCATTTTATTAATTCACATTAATGTCTGCAACTTATTGTGGAAGATGAATGTTGTAGACATAGAAGTTTTCCATGAGTTGAGTTACAAAATTCATGAAGTTGACAAAAGGGTTAATATTATGGTGCGCGGAGTCATTTATTGCACTCGCGTGTCTTGATTTTTGAATTTTTCAGAAAACAAAAAATAAATCATAATTGAGAATAAAAATTTCTTTAAAGCGACGTATTATTTATTATTATGGCATGCACTGAAGTCTAGATATAATATTTGCAAAGTACAGCGGCACATCATTTTGACGCCGACAGTAAGCAGAGGTCAGACAATCCATCCTTCATTTTTTTACATCACATTGCAATATAGTTTAAATGATAAAGAGACCTCTAATTTCTATTCCGCCAGTTTCTCGAGACACTCGCGTCGAGGTTTCGCGGCCTTTCAGAGGAAAAGTCATTGCGCAACCACTTCGTCCAATATACTGAACTGAAAAAATGTGAGTGTTACTCGTGAGTCTATACACCCTAATTTCAACACTAGCATGCTTACACCCTATTATGCCCGAGTGGGTCAATTTGACCCAATATGACTATGTTTGCATATTTTACTCAAAATACTTAATTCCTTCCCAGTTTATTTATTAACATTTTATGTAAGGCATTTGGGAGGGCAGTAGAAAATGAAATTAGACGGAAAATATTAAAATTGAAGTTGTGCTACAATTTCTATGGTGTTATGGGATCTATCTTCCACAAATTTGCGAAAACCTATCACTTTTTCCTCTGATGGGTTTGGAAGGTACAATGAATTTCAATGGTATCAGGTTAAAAAAAATTACAATAACATTTTGACAAGAAATCAGTATAAACACACCGTTACATTAAATGCAAAGGAAAAGTAGAAAGGCTTCAAATGGACTTAATTCTCTGGGTCAAAACGACCCATCCGGGCATGGCAGGTATAAGTGATAAGAAAAAAAAAGAAGATAAGAATAATAATATCAGGCCCAACTTTTGCACAGTGGTAAACCTAACTAAATAACTAAAAGTCATAAAATATGAGTCTAAAACTTATCTTCCTTTCCAAAGAAATCAACATGAATATTCTCTTTCGGGTCAAATTGACCCAGCCGGGAATTCTAGTGTTAATGTCTTCAGATTTTAAAAGTCGCTTCTACGTCAATTATATATTACCAGCCTTGTATTGCGATGAGATTTTTCCAGATTCTGAGCACGGAGCTTACTCTAAAAATCAGCAAAGGAATCATATTAGAAACGTCAGGTGATAAAATTATTCATTTACGAAAATGAAGGGTATTATCAATTTTGATTTCCCTGTCTTCCAGTCTAGAACAACACGATCAGAATAAAATGAAAGTTACAAGGCGTGAATAACTATTGCAGGTAACTTTTTTTCTTAACGAAATACTAAACAATATTTGCCGCTCGATATGAAATTACCGAGTGATTCAACCCGGGTGGGGGGTGGAATGGTTAGGTGAGGATAGAGTTCACTCCAGATTTAACCACAGGAGTGTTGAGTATCGCACATTCAGGGTATGGATACTACGGGCGGATCTGTGGGGGCGGGGGGGCTAAGGGGGATGAAGGCCCCCCCTTAGTTATCCAATTTACTCTAGGTAGAATGGTAATTTTGTTCGGACCCACATGAAGACGTATTTCTTTTCCACCTTTCCACCAGGTCTACCTCGCATTTCGAAGATTTTTGTATCGGATGTCCGAAGTCTTCTCCCGGGATTTGAAACCCGAATCCTCGCATCAGCAGCCCAATGCTCCTACCCATAACCACAACGCAATTCGGTCTTTAATTAAATATGAAATTTCTAATAAATCTGGCATGGAATGTAATTTCTACAAAGTAAACTAATGCACACAAATTGTGGTAATACAAATACTTAAAACCTTGTATTGCAATAGTTTATTTTAGTTACAATTTTCTTTAATTTTTATACATTAAATCAGGCGGACAAAGAGCTATTTGTAAAGCAACGGTTTCCAAGTTGCATATTTGAAAAGGGCATCTTTCACGAAATGCGTCTCCAGAAACGCGAGAACATTAAACACTTAAGTAACCTCAAAGTTGAAAAAATGGTACAGGTGGCACATTCTCCGTACTCCTAACTCTTTGCCAAAAGCTATATAGGTGAGCAGTGGCGGATCTGTGGGGGCGGGGGGGCTAAGGGGGTTGAAGGCCCCCCCCCCTTAGTTATCCAATGTACTCTAGGTAGAATGGTAATTTTGTTCGGACCCACATGATGACGAACCTTGAGTGACCGACCTTGAGTGAGCAAACCAAACTTCGTGGATTAGATTGGGCTCGTCTTTTCATAGGACCATCTAATACTTTGAAAAGCTTTTGTGAACTGTACTCTAGATTTCATCATCACTAGTCGACAATCCTGAGATTGGTTTGACGCAGCTCTCCACTCAATTCTCCTATCAGCTAAACTTTTCACACCTACGTATTTCTTCTCTTTCACATCCTTCTTTACTAGATCCACATATTTTGTTCGAGGTCTTCTTTTCCGTTCTTGCCTTCCACTTGTCCCTCGACGATTGTCTTCATCAGGCCATCATGTCTCAAGATGTGGCCTATAAGGTTGTTCCGTCTTCTTATCAAGGTTTTCATGAGGCTTCTCTTCTCTCCTACTCTTCTTAGGACTTCCTCGTTACTAACTCGGTCGATCCATTTGATCTTCATCATTCTTCTGTAGCACCACATTTCGAAGGCCTCTATCCTTGCTTTCTCCGCTGCGGTCATTTTCCATGCCTCACTTCCGTATAGGAGCATACCCCAAATGTAGGTTCTTATAAATTGTTTCTTTACTTCCATATTAAAGTAAATTTAACTGAATTCATCCACCTCTATCAGTTTTTGCTTCCCTATTATAATGTAAGTCTTGACTTCTCTTTTGCTACATACTAATAACTCGGTTTTCTTCGTGCTTATTTTCAGTTGATATTTACACATTACTCTACCCATATTTACCAGTATATTTTTCAAGTCCTTCTCTGTTTCTGCTATAACGGCTATGTCATCGGCAAATCTTAGCATGCTCATTTTTTCTCTATGGATATCACTCTCAATGCCTTTTCTTTGATTTCATTAATGGCTTTCTCAATATAAACGTTGAAAATTACGGGTGATAATGCACAGCCTTGCCTCACTTCTTTCCCAATTCTTGCTTCTTCACAGCTGGGTCCTGATTTTATGACCGCTACTTGGTTTTTGTATGAACTGTGAATTGTGAATTTATGATTAGGATGAAACTAGGAAAATAAAATTTAATGTGAAGCAGTTGTCTTCCTCCGTTAAGGAATTTGATTTCTATGGTAAATATTCTGAAATCATTTGTAAGATATATGCCAATGACCTTGGGAAAGGCACAGCGTTGCCTGTTCCGCCCAATGTATCTTTGGTTGGAAAAGACGCAAATGGGGCCTTTACAAAATTTATTTCACGCGCCTATAGCGCGAATGATCATGTTATAAATCCTGTACCATATGCTATTCAAGTTGGTTCTTATACTGACATTGATAATAGTAAATACTCCAGTAGATAAATGCAAAACTCTGTATGCAGGTTGTAAGAAGTATTTGAAATGTTCAGACTATTTGACCTCCCAGGAACAATATGGCACGTTTTTCTATTACACCTGAATATTTTCCTTTGAATAAATACTGATACTGTTTCAAATGCATTTAATATGTCTAAAAATGTTATGTGGCTAGATACCCGGGTATCCGCATTCGGGATGCAATTGTATGCATATGCTTGTATAGGTTTATATTTTGTTTTTGTTTTTAGATTTTTTCTCTATTTTTTTGCATTTGCTGAGTCTTGCTGTAGTGCTCTTTTTCTTTGAACCTTTGTCAAATGATTTTTACTGACTTTTTGTGCACTTGTAAATTAACTCATGGGCCAAATGGCCCACGATAATAAATTAATTGAATTTAAAAAAATATATAGGTATATAAAAATATTTTTTTAAATGTTAGATAATGCAGGGAGTGTCCGCTGCATTCCTACTTGTTATATTGATTGTGCTCCACTACTGCTGGGAGGTTACCCACCCTTATTTAGCCCCCCCCCCCTTGTCCTTATCCTGGATCTACCACTGTAGGTGAGCGGAAGGCCACCTACCTAGGATAGATATGTAGTTCTATTCTTCACTCTGACTCCAACCTGAGGGTTAGTTCCTATAAGTGGAGGAAAAACCCACCCATGCTGGAGCCACAGGCGCATCATCACCTCGAATTCAGGTTTTCGAGAACAATTTCTTTGAAGACCTCCAACCAAAATCCTCACATTTTTTGGGGGAGTCCGAATTTTGGGTGAGTGTGGCATCGAACCAGGAACCCTTCACCAGAAGCCAAGTTAAGTTCGCTACTCAGTAGGCCAACAATAATCATTTTATGATCATTGTACACAATTTGGAAAAGGTATCCTTAATTGATTTATAACTTTCATTTTAGAGTTCAAGGTGAACGAAAAGTAACAATAGCTCCAGAAGAGGTATATTTCAAATAATAGAGTATTAAAATATTTTTTATTAAAAAAGTTTTTATCGCGCACTAAAAAGAATATATTTAAATTTTGGTTCAATCACTTTTTCAATGATGTAAACAAAAGTTGTTGCTATGACTTCATCATTCCCGTTCCCTCCAATAATTGCAGTGCTGCCATCGGATTTTAGTGGCCATTTTTGAATTAATATTCATATTTAAATTTAAATTCTGAATAACAGTCGAGAGACAGTTAAAATCATGGTAAAAGTGCAGGAATATTGCATTTCGTCTGGCCCTGAGTAATCCTGTGATTGTCAGCTGGATAGTTAATCGGAAAGTGGGTTAAAATTGAGTCGTAAGATTTTCTCCGGGCAATATGGCAAACAAGAAAGCTAGTTTATAAAGCTGTTATGGTTAAAACACCGATTCCGCTGCTGCATTACTGCTATTGCCATTTTTACGATTTTGTACTGTTAAAGACCAGCATTGCGTTCGCCAATACTAATACGTACTCCGAGAAAATACAAGATTTTATTTCATCAATTATTTTCAGTTTTCATATTTTTGATAGCCTAGGATATTTTTTAAGTAAGTTAGGCAGCCTTTTATGACTACGATAATTGGCTGCTGGGGAGGAAGCTTAGTTAAACAATGGACCGCGCATACCCACTTTTCACAATCAATAGCCAATGGGGCACCGTTTCAGGCTCTCGGAGGGTACTTTCCATTGAGGTCAAGGCAGTTTGAAAGACTATTAAGAAGAGTTCCAGATAGCATAGAAGGAAGGTGAGTTCCGTGTACGTACGGTCGACCTTGCGTGGTATGTCTACATCACTTTGCCCCTGAGTTGAAACTGGTTTTCTAATGGCAATTTGATACGAAGCTCTCGTCCAATGTAAACCCATTCGCCTTCAAATTGTCGGGTTCTCACAATTACCGCCCAAGGACGCCACTAGCTTCGAAACTCAATATTACTGCTCTAAAGGCTACTACCTACCCTGGGCCTATTTATATACCTTTTTTAATTAATGTTTTGAACAGATTCGTTTTTATTCCTGAAACTCTATCCCTGCATTCCCATCCCTTATGCAACAGAATATTTTGTATCAATGGCTTATTTTTTTCTTCCGAGGACAGTTTTAAATTGGAAACGAATTATTAGATCATTTTAAAAAAATTAAATGCACGTAATAAAGCAAAATATTTCATGAAAAATTATTTTTTCCACCCAATGGAGGAAGTCATTTACTTTATCACTCACGTTTTGCAGGAAAAACACGTAAATATTTCAATTAAATATCATAGTATCAAATACATATATATACTATTTTTACGCATTATTATTTTTAATAATGGATCTTAAAGTCAGGGTTCTGAATTACGTTGTGGAGTTCTTAATTTCATTCCAGATTCCTTGATATCACGAAACATCGCCCACCTAATCATTGCGTGAAAATATGTCAACACAAGTAATTTAAATTTTGCTTTGAAGCTTATAAACAGGAGAGGCCAAGATGGAAACAACAAATATCAATGCTATATTTATTACTTCAAGTGTTTATTTCCGAATTTCCATAGTTAAATGAAATAAAGCTGAATCTTTACGATCACTATATGACTGCTGGTCTTCATCAGTTTCAACTTTCCATCAAATAGTGTTATTATTCATACCATAAGTTACAAGAAAACTCGCGGCTGATTTCATATCAACAAGTTGCCTAAATTTCCTGTTGCCTATTACTGAAAATTTGAATACTCAATTCGCCACGAGACATACATATTTCTAATTTCAAAATTCATACTTTCCAACAGTTAAAACAGCTAGAGTCACTACAAAATCCCATTCTGAAGCACGATACTCCATGAACTAAAGAATAAAACAGACAAGAGACAAAACACGCGCATGCCTATTTCATCTACCAAATCATCCCGGTTTTTTAGGTTTAATAAACACAGACTAATCCCATTGCAAACAAACTTAAACGTTAAAACACTTAGTGAAAGGGATGAATTAGCATGAATTACCAGAGTGCAGAAACAGTGACGTTATTTGCATAACATTATTTGTTCAAACAATATTGTAAAATTATTCTTGGAACAATTTCATTTTGGAGACATTGTGTAGGAAATAATAATTTCTTTGAAAATCTTGGAACTTCTTGGAATTAAAAATTAGGAAAATTACCAATTTTACCATTTATTTTTCACTAAGCCTAAAATATTTCCATATTCCCGCAATGTCTACACGTTAAAGGGACGCTACCATTTGGCTCTACTCGTATCATTTTCCTTACAAATAAATGTATTAAAACCTGAACAGTAATCTTGAAATTTCGAAAGCATAGAGAAATTCATTTTCATTAAAAACATCCATCCAAAATTTGACTATTTAATACATACTACTCCTTAGATTTTTCCTTTCATTTTACTGAACCTTTCTTCTCAGATGTAGGTTTGTGAAGGTAGCGCTCATCCTATTCTAGTAAGCGTGAAAAGCTCTCATTTTATACACCCTGAACCACCTCGAGGCTGTTTCCGGAGAAAAAAAAAAAACAGGCATTCAAAGCTCTAATTCGAACCCCGGACTATGTGGTTATAAGCTAAGCAATAAAGCCCAAGTGGAAGCTAATACACTGCAATCACTGTTACAGATCTTACTGTATAATTCCATTTGTTTTCTCCGCAGCTCAATGTTTTTATTACATCATAGCTTTACTTTTGCTAATCTAAAGATATTTTTACCTGAAGTGGTAATTTTTTTTATCATGTAAGCTTATTTTTGTACCAATTGTTTTAAACTTTCTGTTCTGACTGTGGTACTTGCTCTCACATGGATTGCCACAGAACATAATTGACTGTGTAATTGTAATTATTCAACTCTTTTCACTCATGCATGCCCGAGAATGCTAGTTTTACAATTCCACTCGTGAAATTGGTTGAGGCCAGCACAAAATCCCTTTTGAGAGCACGATAAACCCCAAGTAACGGGGGTTGGGTGAAATAGGCAAGCGCTAAAATGCGCGGTAACCTAGTTCATCAACTGTTTCATAGATGATTCATTCGGAGGGCCTCCTCCCTCCGCGGTCCGAACGCGCTTTGATGGCCGGCGACGGATTCTCGGCCCGGTTCAATTCGGCACGAACAATCCAGCAACTAGCGGATGGATACAAATCCTGGCTACTTTTGTGCCGAAAACGGCCGAAATCCCAGCCGGAAAACCTTTCCCGCGCGCGCGGAGATTTGCGCTCGAAACAAATCCCTGATACAATTTCCCAAACCCCAGGTACAATTTCGTCCTGGAGCCAAGGTGAGCTCCCGGATAGTGGAACGCGAGGTAACAACTCATTAAATTTTATCCGAGGGAGCTGCCGCTCCATCCGTGCTCCGCTCCGTTCACGGAAAACTCGGCCACACACTTTGAATGAAGCTCCTGCATGCACACAGTCAACACGCTTGGATCACTGAACCGTCGAATCTGCTTGACTGAGAGAAAATGGCATTGCATGTTTTAGTCGAAGCGTATTAAGGCGATAATTACACGAAGAATGGCTGCGATGCGGCTAATTTTGGTGCTGTTGAACCTGCGCACGCCGGCGGAAATAAAACCATCACAAAAGGTAACAAAGATTTTAACAACGGAAATCAACCCCAGAATTAATTACTCGAACTAAATATCATATTATAACTTAAAACTTAGCTTTAAAATATACATGGTATCGCATAGCTAGCACGTGCGTTTGAACACGGGCAGCAATGATATAACCATAAATATTTATGTAATATAAGTAGACTGAATAACAGATATCAACCCAACAAATTTAAACCATGAAACGTATATATATTACATCAAAGTATGGCAATTTTAAAGATTAAATTTACTTTAACTTGGCTATATCTTGTATAAATTGGAATTGAAAGTAAGCCATTCATTTTAATAAGGTAAAAACCTAACATAAAGTTAGCTTTTAATGTTACAACTTCATTTTTAACGACTCTACAATAGTCTTAGAGTTATTGGGAGATACATTTTCAAGATATTTTATTCTTAATAATCAGTGACCAAGAATTCATAAACGCCGCCAGGCTTTGCGCTGTCACAGGAAACTCAGTCACTGTGAATGAAGTTCGTAGATGTGCAGTAAACATGCTGAAATCACCGAACCGGTAGTTAATGGGAACGATATTGCATTTTTCATTAGACGCAACATGTAAACAGTAATTCCGCAAAGAATGCTGCTGATTTAGGCGCTGTTAAGTCTCCGCACGCTCGCAGCAATGAAACTATCACCATAGCATACCTGAAAGAGATTGAATGAGAGACGGTACTAAACCTGGGAATATTAATCCAAACCTCGGATCAGTTTATACTCGAGGACGTTGATTCAAAATACAGTTTGAAGTAATACTTGGATACTTCTTGGGAAAAGCGGTTTAGTATCTAATATTCATCTTTTAGGGATAAACCAAACTTGTGATGTCCCATCATGTAGAATTTGTGTATAAAATTGAATTATATAATTCTTTGAGCATTGGGAAATTATATCATAGGTATTTTTTTTAAATAGACGTTAAGAAACTTCAAAAGGCGCTGCAATATACATTTATTGCACTATCAAGGAAAACTCGGTCACTTTGGATAAGCTTGTAGTCAGCATGCTGAAATCACTGAACTGTCGAATACGAATGATTATCTGAAATTGCCTGTTTCAACCAGCGCAAATTGTGGAACAAATGACAGGAAGCATAGTGGCTTTCTTTGGTGATGTTAAACCTCCACACGTTGGCAGCAATAAAGCAATCACAAGGTTACGAAAAAGACTGAATGACAATCATTAACGTCAGGAATATTGATCCAAACCAAAGAACAGATTTTATCAGAGAAAACAAATGAAGATACCACGCGGTATCACTTGGCTGTATCTTGGACTAATGTTATTCACCGCGGAAATTAAAGGCTGGGAAAAAAACTGACAAAACTTTCGCGAATTAAGTAAAATCATTAATAAAAATACGCTGTATTACCCTTTCGTCCATTAGAGAAAACGTATTCGGATATTTTACTACACATAGACGTTGAAAAATATCCACAGGCGCAGCAGCCTTATACTATACGAATTTATTGCACTTATACGGAAAACTCAACCACGCAATAGGAAGCTAAAAGGTAACACTTACAGCATTTCGTCAACATGCTATAAGTGTCAAGAGGCAAATTTTATAATTACCGTAGAATTGTCCACAGAATATATCATTAATCTGTGATTAAATCTTGAACCAGCTGCGAAGTAAACAAGAATAAGGAAAGGAGTGAGGCAAGGGTTTGTTCCGTCTCCCGTTATGTTCAATGTGATCGCTGAGAAAGCTTTCAACGAAATAAAATGCGTCAGAAGTGAAAATCCACGGTGAAAACATATCGTGCTAAATTGTGCGAAAAAACCACAGAGGAAAAATCATTCGCCTTGATCGGGATTTTAACCCGGATCCCTCAGTTTCCTGTCGAGTGCTTTAGCCAATTTAGCTACCGAGGCATCAATCACCCCTGTGGAAGTTTGTGGACTATAGCGGACTAGGTGGAATGAACTGCTGAACATATTATGCGAATAGTAGTCGAAAGTGGTGCGCACGGCGCCACAGCCGGAGAGCAAGGCTCGAACTTTGAACTCGAAGAGGTGTTCGCTCTAGACTTATTTAAGTGCACCGGGACTAGCCACGGCGATAACTTTTACGGAGTCACCCGCAATGCACAAATTGTGCGAAAAAATTGTGGAAAAATGTTACTAAAAAATGTTGCGAAATGACGCCTCGGTAGCTTAATTGGCTAAAGCACTAGACCGGAAATCGAGGGATCCGGGTTCGAATCCCGGTCAAGGCGAATGAGTTTTCCTCTGTGGATTTTTCGCACGATTTGCGCATTGCGGGTGACTCCGTAAAAGTTATCAACGTGGCTAGTCCCGGTATACTTAAACAAGCATGCTAAAATTGGCCGATAATATTGCACTCATAGCAGAGACAGAGGGGGACCTGAAGAAAATTCTCTCAACTATGGAAAACATGATGACTGGATCAATGATAAGAAAACAGAAGTATTGGTCAGCAGTAAAAGGGAAGAGTCGAAGACCAGCCACAAACTAGGAAACCACAAACTTGAGGAGGCGAATGAGTTCTGTTACTTGGGCAGCCGAGTGACCAATGATGACCACGTTGGATACCACGTTGGAAGAACCCTTTTGGTCGTATCTACAGTCACTACACTGAAAGAAAAAATTGGCTGTTGTATCCAATAGTTGGATCCCACATCCAATTTAAATGGTTGCTATGGCCCCATCCAGTTAGTTGGATGAGGGAGCCATTTTAAATGGCTGGGTGAGAAATGGCTGCGACAACCACCTCGTTGGATACCACAGCCAGCGTCGATGGGTCTTACGTCCATCTATATTGGATGCCACAACTTTGCGAAATTGTTGCCGTAGCGTTTAATGAATGGGTAATATTTAGGGCTGTGCGAGAGTCTCGACCACCCGAGAGTCTCGATGGTCGAGACGAGACTTTCATTTCTCGGCATTGTCGGGACGAGACTGCCGGCGCGGCGAGAGTCTCGCCGGGTCAGGAGTCTTGACGGCAGCCGAGAAGTCTCGCCCCTTCGAGATTTCTTGACACCCGTCGAGACTCCCGGCTCCTCGAAAAAATAAATCTATTTCTATTTTAGACATTGCAATTAATTTAACAAAATATTATTTTAAGACATGTTATATATTTCCAAAACTAGAAATAGTTGTAATATAAGATCGACATTGACAGCCTAAGTATATTTTATTATTTAATTAACCAAATTGACAGGTAACCATGAACCTTAGTTACCATAAATAAACATTGCAAAAAGAGTTATATAAAATTCTATAGATTTAGAGTATGATCTCTTCTTTTTTGTTAATTTACAAGTAAATGTTTCTTTTTTTATTATATTACTATAATATGAAATGTTGATGTAACCCTATAACATGCCTATGTATCAAAATTATATGCTCAATTTCATTTTGACCCCTGATAATGGTTTGTAAATAAACGGAAACGTAGGCAAAATTTATACTTCAATTTAAAGACCTACACTCCAAGATTCAAATTTTATATTAAATATTAAGGTCAGGAAAAGGAAATAATTTTTTTCCACATACCTCGATGCGAACTCTATTAGCATCGTGCACACTATTTAAAAAATTGGATGCAGAGTGTAAATCATTAAATAAAATACTTTTATAATGTGAATAAATCCATAAAAGTCGTAAGGGATTAAACGTAGTAAACTCTATCATCGACTGATTGCGGTATTCATCGAAAATTCTCGCCTTGCCCGGGAGTCTCGACGGGTGTCGAGAAATCTCGAAGGGGCGAGACTTCTCGACTCTCGTCAAGACTCTCGACCCAGGCGAGACTCTCGCCGCGCCGAGAGTCTCGTCCCGACAATGCCGAGAAATGAAATTCTCGTCTCGACCATCGAGACGAGACTCTCGCACAGCACTAGTAATATTTCAACGGATATTATTATTAATAGTGTCACCATTTGAAAGTAACATTATAATTCCTTTCGTGGTACTATTTTCGCCACTTCCGACGAACATTAGAGTCAGAAAATGCATATTTTTTAAATAAAATGTTCATTTACAGTAAATTTTGGGGTCCATAATTTTCCCTGCAACTTGTTACCTTGAAGACTTACTCACCTCGGATCACTATCATGTGGAATTGAATGCCATAAATAATGCAAATAGGTTAAATGATATAAGAAAGCAGTGGTCGTTTATAAAACGTATTTATTAACAAATGAACCAACTTTTTAAAAAGAAACAAGCTTTCAGGTGAAAACTTTTGTTACAAAATATCTGAAGGCTGCATACAATTCTGCTGCAATAGTCCGGCATTCTCACATAAATTACAGGCTGAAAAGATATTAAGTTTTCAACATTGATGGAGTTTACTATGCTGGTTTCAAGAACTTCGTAAGCATCAAAAATGTGTCGAAATCCAAGGTGTACAGAGCTTTGTATACGAAACACTCAATCGTTTTCGTTGGAAATTATTCTGTCCACTTTTCCAAATTCAGGAAGGCTGAAATCGTCGAAACCAACTGCAACACATTTTCCACTTCGGTAACGAGTGAACTTCCTTTTCACCCAAGGCACCTCAAGGCAAGCTGACACAAACTCACGGGGAATTTTCCTATAAGTTCATAGTGTCCATCAACACCTCACAATCTTCCACTAAGGAACTGAAATAAATATATAAAATATGTACATAATTAAACTAGCATTTATGATTATTGGTTCTCTTCTGCAATTAGTTACCAGCGTTTTACATGAAAAGGAAGCTACTTCCTACTCATAACTTTATTCCTATTTATACAGTACATAAATCAGCCGTAACTTCTTGACAAGTAAATATCAAAAATAGCTAGATCAGGAGAAAAATGATTTTAAAAATTATGTGGTATATTACACCTTGCAATATGGATACTATTGTAAATAGGTCTATATATCCTCGATTTGAGTTCTAAATTTCGTGATACACAGCTCTATATTGCAGTTCATACGCATTGTAACGTTTGATATTATGTTTATGTTTTGATTTCTATTATTTATTTGATGTTTATATTTGGATTGTTGCCAATGAGTTGTTGAAAAGAGAGAGGGAATTGTTGAGAGGGAAGCCATTTATATATGAGCTGGAAGGAAGGAGAGGAGAATAAGAAATTGTGATATGAAATGAATAAAGAGGTCTCTGGAAGAAGCTAGTGTCTGATTTTACACTTTGATATTATATACATTTAGGGTAGAGTCCTTCGCATAACTAGTGCATAAGTATCTGCATTTCTACTTGTACAGTGGAACTCAGGTTATCCGGTGTGCATGAACTTGCAATCCAATCCAATTGAAATTGAAATTTAATGGAAAACTACTTGAAACTTTTCATAAATGGATTAAATGAGAATACAAACATTTCATTCAGAACTAATGATACTGTGGTACACATGTATTAAGTTAAAATTCATTCGTTTTATTAGTAACGAAATGCATATTCATACGGGTAGTCATCGAAAATTGACCGGAGTTATTTTCGAGGAAACGTAAGGTTTAAAAAAATACAATATCCAACCTAAGGATAACACCAACCCAAAAGATAAAATCTTGAACGGTGAAATAATATAAGAGTTCCGCATATTAACGAAACACGACAGCCAAACTCACCGGTAAATTTTTCCACGAGACAGTTCAGGCCCCAAGCATCATGAAAATCCTTAGCTCGGTTATCCATATCGGTCATCGGTTATCTTCTCGTCTTCAAGTGCTCTAAGAGTATAAAAAGAAGTATTAAAATTGGAATTGAATGGCAATATTTTCTCACTTGCAAGAGGAAACTTAAAACCTATTTACTTACCACCAAGCGCGCCAAACATGTGCACTTACGAGTTGTTTATAATAAGAACTGTTTGGGAGTCCGTCGCTATGGCGATGATTGACGCAGAAGCGATATTAGTCGCCCTATCCATCGAGTTGGCTGTGGGATCCAACTGTTGGACGAGGGATCTCTTGGAGATGGGTGTGGGGACCGACACTTGGACACTATAACCAATTTGCGATCGTCCAATTTAGTTGGATAGTACACCCAATCGCGTTGGCTGCCGTGTCTGTTGCAGTGGATACTGCATCCAACTTTCACTTATCCAATGAAAACTGGATGCCACATCCAATCCTTTTTTTGAGTCTAGTGAACCACTGTTTTCACCTCTACTTCACTTCGGAAATGCTTGTGTCTCATTGCTTCTAAAGGCTTACCGAACGCATAAAAGGAACGAAGGCTATTGAATCAAGTATATAAAAAAAGGATTTGTAAAAAGACTTCTCGGTAAATGCCCAAAAAAGGTGAAAGAAATAAGCTACCTAACTCTAGTGAGGCCTCACTTAGAATATGCTGCTAGCGTATGGGACCCTTGCGAAGTAGGACTAATAGCTGAAATCAATCGAGTACAGCGCAGGGGCGGCCAGATTTGTGATTAGTTGTTACGACAAAAAGTGCAGCGTTTCCAGTATGTTACACGAGTTAGGATGGAATCTTTACAGGAGCGTAGATCGAAGTAAACGCTTAACTTACTTCGAAGAAGATATTTTCTCAGACGACGTGAATCATATCCTTCGTTTACCATCGTGCTATAGTAGACGTGATCATGAGAACAAAATAAAAGAAATAGACTGCAAAACCGTGAGATTTAAAATGTCATTCTTCCCTCGTACTATTACGGATAGCAACGCTGTCTCAATTGATATGATTAATGGCGTCGCTCGCTAGGATCACTCATTACAAGTTTTTTCATAGTTCTAACCTTGCATGTATTTGCTCTAGGAATTACTAACCATTAGCAATTTTTTAATGAATAAGCATGCATATTTTGCTAGTATGCGTAATATTTCTATGACTGTGCGGTGTGCATGTGGCGGTCCTCTTGCATGCTGCATGTTGGTGATTTGTCGCCCCCTGCCAGTCAACCTAGAGGTGACTCGCAGGGTATTATGCAGATGTAGATGCATAAATAAGTTATTTAAATTTGATATCCTGGGTTACTTGAACGGTCAAACGAGCCGTATTCTGTCGGGTTTTGTCATCCTGCACTCCGGAAGTCAGAAAAGGTGGACATTTATCCCAGATTACATGGCGAAGATGAATTTTTAGTGTAACATGAATAATAATGACTGGTTACTGTCACTCACTTTTCCAAGTAATGGTTTATAAATTTATCTGCCGACCCCTAAAAAAAGTGAGCATGAGTTTCCTGGCAGACTCTTGAGTGCACAATGTGCTGGATTTCGATGATGAGCTGTGGCGCCATTTCTTGCTCTAGCTTTTCTTCTTTTTATCAGTTTCACTCGTACTTATTTTTAGCACTTTTGAATTTGCCTCACCGTCACTCAAATTACTGTTATGATCTGTGATTGTGTAATGGATTTCCATAGTTTTCAAAACTTCACTACACGCAAAACGCATTTCAGATCCGTAGTTCAAGGCGGATCAAGTGAATGTCGTATTTTACCCATATTTCTGCTCTATCCGCAATCGCAGTAAATTTTTTCCACCTGAATTGACCCTGTCAACCTGAAGGAATCATATTGCAATCGTTCAAACTATTCTTGCAACTATCAATAATTCTAAGGCATTTAAAAGGTTTTTATTTGAACCCGTCTCACATATTTTATTCATAGTGAATAAAGCAATAATTACAAGAAGTATTGCCGTGGTTTGGCTGATTTTGGTGCTCTTAGTCTCAAAACGCTGGCAGCAACGAAACAACATGCCCACACAAAAGACAATAATACTAATTAACGTAAAAGATATTAATCCAAACCAAAGACCAGATTATATTCGAGAATACTGATTTAAGATACTGCATGATCTATCTTGCTTATGTCTTGGAGAACGTTGATTGCCTAATGTCCAAATAAATGCTTTTAAACAAAAACCTAACATGAGGTGTGCGATAAGGAATCTTTCGTATTTCGAATGTTATTTCATTGCTCTGATCCTCTGGTAATTTGGTTTTTCGGTATTTCAATAAGAATAGGCGTAATTCAAGGAAATAACTGCAGAAAATGGCGTACAGGAAAAATAACACTGACTTTGTTTCATTCAATAAACGAATTGTAAATAAAACACATTCAGCGTTCGTATTCTATCGAGCCAACAATTAATACATTGCTGATATTTTCACGGCTCTCAAGTTACGGAACACCTTACATTAGTTTTTTGCGAATTATACGTTTGCAGTAACTGAAATATGTCCAGAATAATGCCAAAGAAATCCAAACGGGGAAAACCTATGGAAACTTTGTGCTTTTCATTTCTATATCCAAAAAATATAACAAGAAAAGGGTCGTTATTTAGAATTATTACCAACACTTCTCTCGGTACCCGGTGGAAATAAAGCGGAATAGAATTATGAAATTATGCAGAACAGACATTTTCTTTTCCCTTGATGAATTCGCCTTGCTTAATTCATGAAAAACAATGAAGCTCGAGAATTCTATGAACAGCATATGTCCATTTAAATAGCTGTTACTTCCGCGCTTAATCAAACCTTCACAATAGCTTTACAAACACAGAGTGGATTTGAAGCACAACGTACCAACGTTTTATATTTTTTAAATTTAAAATGTATGAACGAATAAATAATTAATGATAACTTTTTTTTAAAGTTGTGGTGCGGGTCCTTTTCAGTTCAGAGCCATAGCCTGCAGCTTTACTAAGACCTTACCTCCAGCTACGGAAAACAAAATTCGAAGCAATGCCTGACACCTTATCTGCCTTTCGAGACATTATTTTTCTTTTCGAAATTTAAAGAATAGCTCATTTGGTACCCAAATCTTGCTGTGTTTCTTTCAGCCCGAGGACTGCTGTGACACACAGTTACTCGTGGGCTGGTTGCAATGCAATTAAGCAGGGGTTCCCGCATTTCAACGGAAGAAAAGCGACGGCTGAGGTGGAGCTGAGATTTGGGCTCGTTGGTCGAGGCTCTTTCCGTAACTAGCTCCTTCCTTCGGGCTCGGAAAAGAAGTTCACAGCTCGGAGGCAAAGGTCCAAAGTAGCGGGAGAATTTTAAAGAAAACAAGGGGAACCCCCCCTCCACCCTCCGAAACTTTCTCGAGATGGGGAACAAAATAAAGTGTTAAGGTTAAAATGCAAATGCGAACACCGGAATTTTGACATTCCGAAGAAGAAATTTTCAGGAGCAGATCTGAAATTGTTTCAGGGGGGTTTTCTCTTTAAAAACACGGTCCCAATGAGCCGCGGTGACTTCCTCCTTCAACGCCAACGTTCTATTCACAAGAGGCTGGTCTGCCCGGAGGGATGGAGGGTGGAGAAGGATGCCCTGTGACCCCCCCCCCTCCAAGACAGCATAAAAACTTCACCCCCTCCAATCCCTCCTCAACTTCCCCAGCTTCTTTCCATAACTCTCTCACAAACCCCCAGACCAACACCCCGTCCCATTTCGTAGCCATTCAGCAGAAACTTTGGCTGCGAGAAACTCAATTGAAATTCTTCCAGGGACTTCCGCGCCTTAGCAATAGACTCCGTGGTTGCGCCACTAGAAGGCACAGCTAGGTCGCGATGAATTTGATTGAAGGATTCTCTCCATACTCCTGGAAGGAAGAAGAGGAACCTTTCCTCTTTCCTCAACTCGCAGGCGTATGTTTTTTTTTCTTTTTTCATGCACACTGAAATAGTTTGAACGTGAATAAATCTTTCATCAGAGTAGCATTCTTTTCCTTCACCCCAAAAACCCTGCGCGACCCAAACTCTCTTAGCTTTTTTTACTTCTTCACGTGGCACGCGTGACTGGGAACAATTCGTGATTTCTGAGGAATGATCCTGGACAAACAAAGCAAAAAATACGTATGTTTAATCGAGTTCGTCAAATTAACTTCGCAATCTCTGTAGCGCTGAATTTGCTCATGGAAATTCAGGAATTAAATTAGAGGAAATGGCACTTGAAACTTTTAGCAATACCTAGGTACCCTTCTTCGCAAACTCTTAGAAATCTTGAGCCATTTATTTTAGCAACGTCTTGTCTAAGTGCCTATATAAAAGTTCGACGGAAAGTCGCTTAAATGCATTTTCAATACTTCTAAGGGAATAAAAAATCGATCAGCTGAATGAAAAACTTGTGAGTTTAGCAAAAATTTAACTTTTGCTTTTGTCGGAGGGTATCCCAGCGCGACCAAACCGTTCGTACAAAAATGTATGCATGTGAAATTTCCAGATTTTATCAAAATTATTAGCCATACGGTTAATTTGGTTTTAATTTTTTTATTTAATGCATAGCTTTCAAAACTGATAAATGTTATAAATATCGCCAAATACAACCACAAAGACAACACATAGTAAATCATGAGACAATACGGTTGAAGTATGTATGGTGGTAAATATTCTTCAACGAATAGAATAATTGACCTAGTGACTTATTTTTTATTCTTACTCATAGTCCTAACCTTCCAAAATGTTAAATATAACTATTTTTATAATACTGTTCGCGAATGCCTACAATAGCGAATGATTTAGGAAACTTATTTCGGTTCTATAGAATTCCACCGATAACAACATTTCCTGCTTCTGTTAATTTCACATCTGCTCTGGTTTATAGAAACTACTGACTTGGCCGGGCCCAATCTCATAAACATAATATGACGGTGACTAAGGAAAATTAGTATCCCCTTCCTTCGTTGAATGTGAGAGATTTATGCCATAAAAGGAAGTAATCAAGCAAAAAATTATAAAGATGGGATTAGGATAATGAATCAAGCATATTTGTTTTGCCTATCGAAGCAGCAGCAATTAAAGGCCTCAAAGAAAATTAATATCAAAAGAGAACAAAATATAAATCCCAGCGTATAAATATTTTCGAGGTGACGTTAGCGGCACGTGTTGATGTCAACATATCAACAGTCTCACAAATGTTATGCGTCACACACTGGCAAATTTTTATTTTATCAGAAATAAATGTCCTGAAAGCTTTCTAAAGATAATTTATAACGCCCTAGTGCATACCAGACTAAGCTATGGCATTTTTAGTTGGGGTGACGCATATTTAAACTCCTTGAAACCTGCCGTTTTTTTACAAAAAAAGAATTGTACGTATTATTTTGAAAAAGGACAGATTTGAAAGATCCTTCCCACTTTTTCTTCATTTGAGGAATCTATATATTTATAAGGTCCTACGATGTTTTTTATGCTAGAAGTGGAAACTCTAAAATATTTCAGTCCCTGCCCTCTCCCTCTACCCTGCGTAAAATAAGTGTGCCCTTATCACAACCAAATTTGACTTTGTTTAAAAGATGTTTTTTGTACGTAGGACCAAAGGTTTTTAATTTATTACCCCAGTCATGCTTTATTTCAAAGTCTTTGAAAAAGTTTTTGCAAAATGCACATTCTTGGCTTCTCATTATAGAAAGTGTAGAACTAATATTGTTATAAAGTATTGATGTAAATCAATTATAAATACTACTTTAGTTGTTTTTTTTCATGTACGCACTTCAGCTTTGTTACTATAGATAATCAAGGTAACACAAAATGAGCTACACTACATGTAAAGCATAATGTATTATTATTTTGGATGGTAGCCTGAAACAGGTTATCCTTCGCGGCTACCTAAAATTACTCAATTTTGCTAGTCTTTATTATGTAATTTGTGTGTGGAGTAATAAAGTTATTAGTATTATATTATCTATACGAAAGGGCGTAACTGTTTTTCGCACGCGTAGGTACATGAACTGATGAAGGAAAGTACTCAATCGTCCCCACCAGATCGCGTTGAAACTGCATAGCTTGATATAAAACAGAATTTTATGACGTAAGCGTGTTTGCTCAAGCACCCAACGGTCCTTAGTTTTCGAGAGGCTACGGATGGAAAGTGCTAGTAAAACGCCTATACATATGCAACCTGGGATGGATCCTTACCGCAATAAATGTAGTGGCATAATGGCCCCATTGACATGCACGTAAGCATGCACGCTCTCCTACTTCATTAATAGGCTCGAGAAAGAGCGTAGAAGGTGCCATATCGCCAATATATTACGTTTTTTTTACCTCGGATTGCATTATTTTCGGCGTTTTACCATTTTTTTCTTAGCATTACAGGAGCAAGTAACTTTGTACGCAGTCACGCGCACAGGTGCAAAGTTAAGTACACCGACAGACGAAGTTCGCCATGAAAAAATATTTGACTTAGCCGGCATTCGAACCCGCATCTCCCGATTGCCGGTCAGGCGTGCTACCAATTACACCACCCCTGCAATGCTTTGGAATTCGTCGTCGCAGACCAGCGACAAAATAAGGGTTTTTTCACCCCGACAGTGGCTTAGTAAGCACGACCCTCGCCACATGTGCCACAGTGTGGACTTGTGATGTCAGCATCTTTTTTGGTATAATCCATCCCGAATTTCGCTCTGAGAAAATGTCTTGGTGGTGGAACTGGTTAACACGCCGTACCGGTAATAGGTAGATCCGGGTTCGAATCCCGGCTATGTCAAATATTTTTTCATGGCGAACTTCATCCTTTGGTGTACTTATTTTTTTCTGTCGATATATCTCTTAAACTTAGGTCCATCGGACGGTCGATCAAAGATACTTCATCAACATCATCATCTGCAGCTCTATAGCCTGGTGTGGGCCTTGACTTCCTCTTTTATAATTAATTTTTCCACAATTCGACTACTGTTGCCTGGTGTTTTATGATCTTACAGCCGAACTCAATATTAAGCTTCAACGCCTAATGAATTCCTCTGTAAGATTCGTATATAACTTGCGGAAAGATGCACATATAACCCCCTACCTTAACAAACTCCCGGATGGACATTAAAACAAGAAGAAAGTTTAAATTGGCCTGTTTCATGATTTCCCTGTTTAAAAATAGTGAGCCGCAATACATCATTGATTTTTATGCTAAGAGAACAACTTTGCCTAATGTTATTACCAGAGCCGATCCCCACTATCTCCATGTATCCCATTATAGGTCCACAACCTTTCAAAAATCATTTACTGTTACCGCTTCACAAATATGGAATAGCCTCCCTCAAACACTCAAAGAGCCTTCATCCCTACAAATATTCCGAAATAAATTATACTTAGTATTAACCAGCTAATTTTAATTGACTACTTATACACTACATGAACTTGTTTGTATGCCCTGTAATTGTTTAAAATTATTCTGCACTATTGTATTAGATTATCCTGAAATTTTTGCATATGTTAATTTTTGTAAATTTGTTCAACTTATTTTCTTCTGTTTTATTTGATTATATTGAAATTTTTGTGTATGCTCATTTTTGTTAATTGATTCAAATGATTATTATATTTGTTAAACTGATTGCTGAGCTATAAACTGTTCATATAAAAATGTTCCATCGAATGTAAAAATCTGATAACAATAAATTATATCATATATTATATTATTATATGCCTCAATTCAGTTATTCATCTTGCTTTCTCCCTCCAACTCATATTGCCTTCAAATCATCCTCCACATCCTGTAGTCATCACTTTAGAAGTCTACCTCTCCTTTTGAACACTTCTCCCTTGCTATTAACCATTAGTTCGGACATTCTGATATTTTCCTTCCTTGCCACAAGGCCCGACCATGCCAGCCGAAGTGACTTGGAAAATCTGACAATATCCTGCCTTTCTAGCATTTCATTTATCTCGATGTTCATTGTAATTATCCTTCACTCTCCTTCTCTAGTTGGTCCACAGATTCTCCCTATGATCTTTTGGTCAAATTTTCTATGGATATTTTCAGGGATGTGCGAGTAGTACTTTTTGACCTCGAGTCGACTCGGGTATGGTAATTCATGAACTAGGCAGAACAGAAATGAATGCTCCAACACATTCTCATTTTTTTTCAATCCGCTTTCGAATTTTCCATTTTGAATGCTTAGCTTGATGTAAATAGGGAAAGATAACAAGGAACGTTGATAGTAATTGAGTCGCAATTAGGAGATGAATTAAAATGAATTATCTTAAACAGTTCAAAAAGCACAATTGAAATGAATTAACCTCTAGTAATATGTATGCATCTAAACTTCTCAGAGGACCCCTCAATGAAGATATTTTTGCAATCATAGAGTAAAATAAAATTACTTTGTTCTATTCCACACTTTATTTCAAATAGCGCGACCCGGGTTTTAGCATCTAATGTTATCACCTGATGATAGTATGATATGCAGAAACCCGGAACTTGGTAAATTTTCTAGTACTCGCATATCCCTAGATTTTTTCATCTTGACTTTATGGATCCAAAAAATCGTTTTCTTTATTTCTTACATCGTTTAATAAGAACACACTCTGTCTTCGGTTAGTTCAGGTGAGAAACTAAACGCAACAAAGGAATAAACGAAAATTAACATTGGACGTGCTCATTGCTCAAAAAGGCTGAATGATTTTGACTGTGTGACGTTAAACACCGGGAAAAACCGGCATTGCCCGCTGAAAGGTAAAAGTTGCAATTTTTTCCATAGAAATCCAAACAACTGTTACGTATTCCCTAGGCGTTTGAGTAAAGAAAGTATGTTAAGGTACAAAAGTATCGCATAAGAAAGTATAAGCGGTACAGCGGTCCACTCCGGTTACTCCGAATACGCCGCAGGGGCGGTAGACGGTCGGACGCCGGGGCTGGCGAATAGGTATTCGGCACTCACGGCGACTACCACAGTGGCTGACTGCTACGTACACAAAAGCTGAAATTCCTAGACCAATGCACTATAACGACTTTTTAAACGAAAATACTAAACGAGTTTCATAATAGCGCATTCTGTCGCCAGATTTCTGAACTCACTGGCCGCGACAGCTCTGTAATCTAAACTTCTCGACTCGACTCGAAATTCGTAATACCACTCGAATCACTCGAGTTGATTACCAACTACTAGACTCGACTCAAATTTTCGTTTACATCCCTAGATTTTTTCATCCTGACTTGATTATGTCCATGTCTCAGTTCTATTAATTACAACTGGTGTAGGGTTAGGTTAAAAGATCGTCTTAGTATTCCTTGACTATAGAGTTTCCTAGTTTTAACGCCAAATAGTGGTAACATTTGGGTACAGACCCTAGTGAATTTTACCGATCTCAGTTCCATTAATTACAACTGGTCTAAGGTTAGTTTAAAAAATCCTCAGCTTTGTATTCCTACCCTATTTTTCAAAAATTTTCCCCCCTGGTTTCGGACCCCCTTCCCCCCCCGAACGAAATTCCTGGCTACGCCACTGTTGTGAATTTGAAATTAAGAACAGAAGAATAGCTCTTGTGGATAGCAGCAGAGGACGCGACAGGATATGACCGCAAGCCGTGGACTCGGCCGAAGGCGGGAAGCTGTCTTGGCGGGAACGCGAGTCAATAGAGAGTGGCGGTGCAGAGCAATTGGAAGTGCGGGGAGGGAGTGATTACCGCCGCCGCGGGATTAGTGTCGCCGGCGACGCGTGCGCCGTGAAGCACGCGTTCCTGTGTGGGGTTGGCGCTGCGGTCGGGGACTCCGGGACATGCAGTTAGGTGCCGCAGAGGGCAGGAAGTACGGCGTGTACGCACGCATGCGAAGGGACTCGGATCTGATGGGGGAAATGATGACCTCCCTCAAGGACGTATCGCGCCACGCTTACCTCAGGAATGACATTGGAACTCGGGTCAGTGGGCTTCAGGTAGAAAGTTTTATGGCCGTTTTACACGGGGAACGTATTTGCGCAGGTTGTAACAGCATAAATAGGGTAGTTTCCTTCATCAAAGAAAACGAATGGCATTGATTGCGATTCGTTACCCACCATTAGTGTATTCATTATATATAAATGATTTGGTTTTACAAATCCCAGCTTAGACGAATAGGAATGGTCAATTTTATCCTCATTTGAAAAAGGCCAGATTGGCGCCCGTGCGATGCTTTTCCACGTGACGTCACAGGGACCTAGTTTCTATACGAGTACATAGGAGTTCTACTTCGTCTGAGATTAATAATGCATGCATGAGGCACAGACCTCAGGGAAACATGTCTTAATAATCACCTATTAAAACTGCTTAAGGCTCCCGGGTACATCGGCCACTTTCGAGTTGTGGATCTTTCCCCCCACCCCTCAAAAACTCGGCCTAGTGGCTAGCGAGCCTAGCCGACTAGCAAGTGACCTTGGTCTCGAGGCAGGGAACATAGGGGGGCAGTGCTGAGGGAAGGGAGGGGAGGCGATGTGGAGGGGATGGGGTTTAGATGACTGAAATTTTGGGAACTTTCTCGTTCGGGTTTGCGACTGTTGAACAGCCGAGTGTCACCGTGCTCAGCCTCTGCGCCGCATGGAAGTAGACGAATCTCAAGGCAACACGGTGGTCTTCGAGATTGGGAAATGGATATTATTTACGGAAGTGTAGAGCACAGAGATTGGTGAGATTTCGTCTCCAAAAACCCGGAAGTATTCAAAAATTTTTTAATAATTGATTTTGTTACTAATTAAAGCAATCTCATGTAGTAGCGAGAAAATCCGGCAAGTAAGAATTGAAAGGTACAGTTTTATTATTCCTTGACATTTTTTGAGAATATCGTTTGTTCTTCATGGTGTTTCAACCCGTCAAAATGTTTTAGAGATTTCGTTTTCATGAAAAACGTAACTCCCGATACATAAAAATATTAATTTCTTAGTTTTTCCAATTTAAGTATTTCTGGAAGACGGTAAAATGTTTTTAACTTCTCGTCCATGAGGTTTTCCCATAAAGCCTTGTCCATCTAATTTTTTTCTTAAATCCACGTGGAGTACAAAAGAAAATATACAATGCGTTTATATATTATTTCGTATATTTCGTGGAGTATTCTGTTTCCCCTGGATTTCAAAGAAACTTTTGATCTTCGCTTCAGATAAATATTTCCTTATCGGATTTCACAGTAATCATCAAGTGTAGAATCTCGGGAGGAAATTTCTTCTTCCTGAAGGCTGCAACTGGACGTTAGGGATGACGAAGGCGCATGCTATGGTATTTTAGGCACTTATAAAAATTTCATAAATATAATCCGTACAAAAATGTGTCCAAATTTATATATAATTACTAAAGTAACCTACCGATTAAGGTAGGTTTGTAATGAGTATTTACTAAACATTCTGGCTGTACTTCCTCCTATCATGGATTTCCTCTTCAATTCACTATGAAATTCCTTTCCATCAAATCTCTTATTTCCTTTCTATCTCTCACTTACCCAACATTCTTTCCTGTAACACAGTTTTCTCGCCTCCCTTGCTATGTCCTACACTTCGTCGTTCTTCTTCGTCTCCGTCCGCTTCACTTTCTCCGTTCTTGTCCATTTACTTTTATCTTGTGTCTCAATCGTAGCTCGTGAATCTTTACGAACCGCATAAATAATGAATTGACCAATTTATTTTTATTTATCCGTGGGATCATCATTAAAAGCACATTTCAAATAAATTAGGATGAAGTAGGAATCCCATTTAGGTCTTGCCTGTAGGATACCTCAAGACAAATGACAATACGAATTGAAAAAATTAGTAAGCTGAGACCAGATACGAAACATAATAAATGCTCGAAAAAATAGCAATTTTTGTTAAATCTCAGCCTGCCGTGCAAAAAAAAATATATTGAGCATTAAACGCACTATCAACAAATTAATTTATTTGGATTTTCTACAATAAGTTACCACTTATTTAATCTTTAAAAAATATGTTAAACTATTTGATCCTCTTATAATTTCTGACCATCAAGAAAACAATTTCGTCTTACATAGATAAATGAGCGTTTGAACGGAAAAATTACGCGTCGGCAAAATATAAATTTTTGTAGATTTAAATTTAATGCATTGGTTTCAGCTTCTTCTTTAGGTTTATATCCTCGTATGGGGTAGAAAATCTTGAATACTTAGAAAAGGTAATGATGACGTAAAGGGAGAACTGTAAATCTACAAATATAGGGAAGGACGGTTCAAATTATATTTTATAGCAATCAATCTATTGCTTTTTGGAGAATCAGCAACCAATTGCTCGAACTTTAATACCCCTCCCCAGAAGGTTATCAAGTAGTTTAATTATGATTGTACTAACACATTATTAATTGTTTTAATAAATTTTGGGTAACATCATAGAGTAAGTATATATTCTTACTCTATGGTAACATTTACTTCGGAGGGAGTAAAGCGTTGCGTGGATAATTTTATATTTCCTGGAAATTTGGTTAACTTAATTATGACTTTAGTCTTCTTGTGAGTAATCCTCATGCCATATTCATCGCATTTCTTGAGTAATGCATCCACTATACTCTTCAGCCCTCTCGCTGACTGGCTAATCAACGCCTGATCGTCCGTGAACCTTACTGATTTTACATCATTCCTCCCACTTTTACTTCAGTTCCCACCTCATCCCACGCTTCTCTTGCCACCACCTCAGCATATACTCCAGAAAACAATGGAGATAGTGAACAGTCTTGCCTAGTAAGGCAAGACTGTTCACTATCTACAAGGCTACTCGGGCAAAGCTTGCCCTCCCAGTTTCTCCGTCCGCTATCTTCACTTGCGCAGTATTGGCCAAATGAAGATTACAAATGAGTCGCCTATCCCTCCAATTGACGCCTATTTTCTTGAGAATATCCATAATTTTGTCCAGTCCACTCTATGAAATACTTTTTCAAAATCCACGAATAAGGCAAACACAACCTGATTATAGCTTAGGTTCCTCTTCACGAGCGATCTCATAACCGCAATAGCATCTTTACATACCGAAGAAAGATCTGAGGTTTTCCCGGCGTATGATGTTGTTGAAGTTTATTCGGGATTGCCACCGGATAAGGTTCTCCATCTCTGCCGACGTTTCGATGACCGGGTCGTCCATCGTCATCAAGCCCGGTGGCAATCCCGAATAAACTTCAACAACATCTTTACTTACCTTTTCTGAATACAAACTGATCTTCGCCCAAGTAATCGATAGTCCTTTTCTCTATTCTTCTCTTTAATATTCTCATTACCACTTTGCCTTATTTTCCATTGTCGCGAAATCAGGGAGACGAAGGTCATATCAGGGAGAGCTCCCTTGATTTCCATGTCTTAGAAGCGGCCTCTTCCTTGGCTCAAGATTATGCCACACCACTGCTTCTTCTACATGTTAAATCTTTCCTGCCTGTTTCCGATGCCATGCAGATCCTCCTCTTTCCCCATCCATCTACTCTGAACTTCGATTTGCTCAGTTAGCATTCTTCCATTTTTAGCATTAATTTTTGACATGGCTTGTCCTCTTTTGCCGCCAGATAGCGACTTCACCTTGACGTACAACGCGTTTACCTCTCGTTACTTCTGAATCTTTTCCATTTCCTCGCAGTGTCTCTCCTTGTTTTCCACCAATTCTTTCTCCCTTCTTAGTTTCTCACCGTAATAGATGATTATTTTTACTTAGAATTTTCCCTGTACTGTGTCTACGTTCTTCCACTTCCTTATCACCACCATTTCTTTTTTAATTTCCTTCGTTATCCAAGTTTTCTTTGTCATACGAATCTCCAGAGATTTCTAGTAATCTATCCTCACATTCCCATTAAAGTTTCAACGTTCTATTTCCTCACCTTTATTATTTTACGAGTCTTTTGAATATTAGGTTTCGTTTCGTTCACCTTAGGGAGAATGCGATATATTTTTCGCCATTCCTTTACATCTGTTATACTATTATGTGGTCTTTCTGATGTATCTCCGTATCCCTTGGACTCTTCCTGGTGGACTTTTGCACTTTAGGATAATTGGACTAGGTCTTTGTGACGAATAACTTGTTTCTCCTACAATATTTTTTTGATTTCTCTCCCTGCTCGTTTCGCGTTTCCTAACCCAAAATCTCCTATTTCCCAGCCCTTCCTCCCTCCCCGACTGAGGCGTTATACTTCCCCATCATTACTTGGTTTTTTTAAACCAGGCATTTCACTTATTATTACCTCGTCTACTTCTATCTCCATACGAATGATAGCGGACTTGTAGACTTGAACTGCTACTAAGTCGGTGGGTCGTTCCTCAAACTCTACAACCAGAATCCATACCGCTTACCGGATTTACCGTTGTCTTACTCAGCTTCCCAATTAATACTGAAGCTACTTTTGAAGTTAAATTTTCTCTCTACCATAACATATATCCACCACAATATTTATGTTGGATGGGAGGTGGCATAAATTCTACCAGCACCATATGGGCAATTTCTGCGTCAGATTTTGTTTTGTTGGTTTGCGGAGTATCTTCTAGATCTGTATTTGTAGCATCTCTGGAGTCACTGTTAATATTATCAATTTGTTCATTACCATATATTACAATGATGCTCGCTGTGAGATATATGAAAATGTTGAGTTATCAGTGCCAGCAATAAAATAAGTTTCGGACAAGGGTGCTATACCACTTCACCAATGCTTTCTTCGTGAAAAAAATATGCTTTCTTTTCTTTGCTTTTCACTTTTATATCATATTTTTTCATATGTTAATGCAATTTGCATGGCGCTACTCTGTAAAGAAAACTTTTAAATCCCTTTTCAAATGCAATTCCCGGCAGAAGTCTTTCTGGTAAAAACTAACGAAGCATAACATATCTATCGCAAAAAATTAATTTTATAATTTTTTTTACTATTTTACTTTTATAAAATGCTACAGATAAATTGACTAATAAGTATCGATGCACGACGGACTCAATCATTTTGGCTACTTTCAGGCGGTGTATCGTTGGAGGACGTTGTTGCCAATGTTAGAATGGGCGTGAATGTTCACATAATCTATTCACGCATGAAAAGTAAATTGATAAAATTGTTAAAAAGTTATTTTATTGGTGAATATGTTCCTTTGTTCTTCGGGAGATTCTGGAGACGATTACTTATTCAACCAAAGCTTTCAGTTCGAGACGTGAGTAAAAAAAATATAGCGTTAAAAAAGATGCTTTTTGCGGCGTATTTACTGCAAATATTGGCTTCGCAGGTAAATCGACGAAATTGTGTATGGGAAGGTGCACATGTTTTATTAATAATAATAGCGTATAAATAAAATTCTAGAGTAAGGAAGGGCTGCCAGAGGTGGAAGACCAAGTGGCAACATCAATGAACACACAAACATCAAGTCAGTCTTCCGCCGCCTACGACCTAAGGCCCAGTGATGTGAACGAGCGGTTCAATAGTTTCCAATAGTAGTAATAACCAAGGGTCTAAGGATTGACGAGAGACGAATAGGACAGTGGGAAGATGAGAATCAAATTATCTCATTTTTATGCTGCAAAATATCAAAATATGCGGTGTTGCGTGGATTGCGATGACGCGAGTGCGGAATCCTTTCCTCATTCGTGCATCCTGTTACCTCTTTAAAAAATTATGGATCCCTGAATCAATTAAATAGTGTGCGATATGATATTCTGTTTAAGTTTAAAATAATGAGAGACCCAAAACTAGTCCTAAAATATTTTATCTATTTTTAAGTTTCCAAAAAACGACACTCATTCCACAGAAAAATTAGACCATTACCCTGTATGTAGGAATTACGAATTCGAAAATGCTGCCATATATTTTGCATTATAACTTACTCATCTAAGTTTCCGTCTCAACTGATCAAATAGACAAAAAAGAAGCCAAGAAAAATTCTATTTTAGGGACCGTAGAGTGCAAGCGTGGGTTGTAAGAGACCGATGTCTTACATATTTTCCTGGCAATTGACAAATGCATGCACCGCAGAATTAGCATTTTTTATTACAATTACCAATTTAGAATTAGCAAGTTTTTTATGAATTAAGCAAACATGTTTCCATGCATCATGCATAGTACAAGTTGTCCATGAGTTCTTGACTTGCACGTTATAAAAAACTTCAATTACAAAAAATTGAAAATTTCGGTGATAGAACACACGGATGTAAATCTGCACGCTGGTACACGATGCGTAATCTATGACGTGACTCGAGCTATCAAGAATTATATTTGTTACATAATTTTAGGCATTTAAACTAATGAATTTCTTAAAAATAAACATTCGAGACTCATAAATATAAAGCTAATCTTTCATTTTTAGCAGAATTAATGTAATTGATCTTATTTTTCGTATAAAATTATGGCAAGGAAGATTGCACCGATGAGAGGAAACTTTTAATCTCGAAATGAACTGATGTATCAGGGTAAAATGCAGTACTGAAGCGGATATAAACTGACCAGGGTCATTTGTAGCAATCCTCCTCGCTGAGAATAAACCGGCATTACCGATAGCAAATGTACGAAGTATATCTCCTCGCATGCAATGTGGGAAATGCATCTTGGTTGTATTGATATGTTTTTTTTGTAATTACATCGGAACAAAAGATTCAGGGAAAAATCATCATGGTAAGACAGTATTTTGGCAATAAGGTCATGTACTGTTAAATAGTACGTGGCGTTCTGCGCTCCTACCGTGAAACAATTCATGTCCTTGAGCGTGTTGTTGGACAAGATTAAAATTCGGCTCCGAAGCACGCATCACATACACAAGAGCGACCCTCACGCGGCAAAGAGCAATGACACAGCATTCTCCCCCGCCATACCCGGCAGCTCGGCGGCTGCCGGCGAACTGAAGGCAAGAGACTCCATGCAAGCGTTGTCCCCTTCCACTGCCAAGATGAGACTCGCTCAGTGGCTGAGGGCGATGTGAACGGGAGAATGTCGCCGCCGTGGAGAGCGCAAAAATAGCGTGCAAAGGTTCGCATAGATTGATTTATTGCCGCTTCTATGAGGACTGCATTAAAATGTTATGGATTAATATGAAGATAAAGGATTAAAGTTTATAAAGACTGTAAAAAATTTTGGGTTCCGTCATTATACACGCCGTAGCAGGTAGCCAATTTTACCGAATTTCGTGTTTTTCCGTGGTCAATATTGCAGCGTGAAAAACGAGAAATGAAAAATTACGATGATCTTTTCAAATATCGATCTTTCTTCTTCGTAAATATGCATTCAAATGTTATGTACATAGAATAACAGAGGCGTCAGACGAATCTGCCCAGACGTCTGCAGCGTAGTTTTTGGACTAGGTATCCGGGAGCCTTAAGGTCGAAAAGTTTCCTTCGTTTGATAGGGTATTAATAATCCTCATTTAAGCCAAGCGCTACCTCCTAGCAGGGTACTCTGCTACCTGCTAGCAGCCTGCATCGTATCAGCGCTAAAAGCCTCGCCCCAAGGTCACCTCACAATGCGGCAGCGGGAAGCAGACTGACGTCACACGGGATTTTCCCAGCATTCATACTTAGCCGTCGCGTTTTCGCTTGCTTGAAATTTTTCCCTTTTCATTTAATAGCGAAAAATAGATATCGTCATTTAAAAATCTAAAAGCTTAAATTCGTACTCCAGGAGAAATAATCTTTCGATTTAGGCAATAAAAAAATAATAGGAAACCACCCTATTTCTCTTAAAGACCACCCTATGTCCCGCTGTTTTACTCGGGGCATGTCATTGCGCCAGTAGGCCCTGAAAACCTTTTTGAAATTGCTAGAATGCGTATTGGAGCAGGGGCTATTTTGCCGTCTCGCATCCACAAATCCTCGCATGTGTTCCAGCAATTCACCGTTTTACACGACACAATTTTGATTTCGCCATCGTAGATATGTCAGATTGGGCATTGATATGCTCCATGTTGAGCGACCTTTATAGAGAGGAATTGCATAAACACACGAAGCATGTTGAAACATTCGCCTGATGCAAACAAAAGCCACCATATTTGTTTCTTAAGGGGAACTTTTGATACCTCGCTTCTCATTGTCCAAGACAGATCAGATGCACCCTAAGATCTTCCCCTATTCAACAATTGGCTAGCCTTTTAGCGGCCTAAGTATCTAATTCCTTGATGCGACTATACATTTGACGGTATTAAGGCCTGTTTACACGGTACATTAACACGTACGGGTTAATGTCTAAATGTATGAACGCGAGAATGAACGCCAAAATGCACCGTGTAACCACCCAACTTGTGCGAATGCATGCACAGAAAATAGAACCTGTTCTAATTTGGTTCATGCATTCGTACATGTTCCGTTCCGGTCCACAAAAATCATTCACGCAAACGTACATTAACTCGTACGTGTTAATGTATCGTGTAAACAGGCCTTTACAGTTTGAAAAAAAAGGACCTGTGTTTTTCTATTTCTGGACCGGTCGACTACTTCTCGAGCTACTCATGGCCCGACGAATGCCTTCACATTTTGCAGATGAGTTTGTGACGTCACGAGCTCCTTGTAAGCGGGTTACCGCTTTTCCACAAATTCTTGGTATCTCACATTGCGTTTCGTAGCTGTTAACGCACTTTGGTACGATTCCTATGCGAATGAGCGATTTTACCTGAAATAGTAAATGCATCAGATAACTTTAGACGTTACCGACTCCTGAAATATAGGTGGCATCTTCAACTTACTTAATTAATATTTGAGCTCATGAGGGGATGGCTTCATTAAAAATGAATAATCATTTGTCTTAAATCATATTTCCTTTCCAGCGATCGAATCCTTTTAATGGATTTTGTCTATTCCTAAAATAACACATCAATATACGACTCGAAAGATCGTATTTTTCTTGTCTAATTATTTGTTTAAAACTGTCGCCATCGTTTTGATGTTTCCAATGTCCATCAAAGGGACTTTGGGATGCAGTAACCTGCCGCAGAGCGCAGGACGTGTTGGGTGGGATGGGGTGACAAGGATGGATGTGATGAGGTAAGCGATGTCCCTCCAGGACGAATCGCTGTATGCTTAGCTCTTGGGGTTACCCTGAATTCCGAATGAATATGACCGCATTTGGGGAGCTATTGGATCTTCAAATGAATCGTTCAATGTGCCATTCACGCTTGAGGAAACAACAATGGCATGATAAGAGGGTTGTTTCAAAAGTAAGGTTCCCAACTCTGTAACTTTGCAGCACGTGGTGCTTGGCAAAATCTAGCTGCACTACCGTGTTCATCGGATCCTCTACCACCGATTCAAACAATCAGCGTGGCTCTGTGACGCTCATTACCGGCCTGACAGCCAAACGCGATGGCGTCCGTCATCTCCGTCACCGATAGATGCGAAATGTGTGCGGTTATCCGATTTTTGCACGCAAGAAAGTTATACCATTTTTCTGAAATGACGGCGGCTGACCTTGAGCGTGCTCGAAATCCACCCACTATTCTAGCCAATCACAGGAGAGCGACAGGAGAAAGTGGGGAAGAACCCGCAGTCTCTCTCCGACCTCCGTGCAGTGCACATCACTCTCCAGCTAGCAGTGTTGCCAAGCCGAATCTTATGAGATCGTACAGCGCTCGTTCTGCCGCCCCTGAAAGTACCGTTATTCCCAAGGCTGGCAACGCCGGTCGGCCGGATGGAGGGGAGCGGAGGGGAAATGGGAAGGGGATGGAGGGGAACAGAGAGGTGGAAGGGGCAGCGTTTCTCATTGGCTAGTTTCTATTTTCCACCCAGCCGCCGTCAGTTCGGAAAAATGGTATAACACCTGTGGAGATTCATCGGCATTTAACTGAAGTGTATGGGGAAACGTGCTCGTGCATTCAGCATGTCCGCAAATGGTGCAGGGAGTTTGCCGACAGCCGCACGGACGTCCACGACAAACAACGAAGCGGGAGGCCGTCGATCTCCGACGAAGTTGTGGTGAAAATTGAGAAAATCCTGCTTGAAGATCGGCGAATCACAATTCGGCAACTGGCTGTTCAAATTCCTGAGGTTTCTGAAGCTTCAGTAGTAGGGATTCTGAATGAAAAGCTAGGGTAGGACGAGGAGTTGCAAGAGAAAGTTTTCAAGATTCTCAACGGGTTGGCGGCCGACTTCTTTGAGGCGGGAATGCAAAAGTGGATTACTCGACAAAAAAAATGCACAGAAAAAAATGGCGACTCAGTAGAAAAATAGCTGAAAGATCAACGTTTCCAATAGTGTAATCGTTTTTTCCGAATAAAAATTTCCTTGCGTCTGAAAAAAATGTGGGAACCTTATTTTTGAAACAACCCTCGCATAAATGAACCTTTCTTGTGCAAATAAGCCGTTTTAAGTGAACGGTTACTAACGGTATTCTAACAGAATTCTACCGAGAAAGATAGATTTGCACGGAGTAATGAAGAAGTACTCTGGCATTATCCCCTCCTTCCATTGGCTACCCTATTAAATTAAACAATAAGGCCTTTCATTCTTTCCAAAAAATACTATATTCTACCTTCCCCTCTCTCGTTTACCCAACGTTCTACCCTATAACACTGTTTTCAACTTCCACTCGCCGCTTAGAACTCGCTCAACCCATTCCTTAATCTCCTTCAAATCTCATGTAGAATCTGCCTCTCATCACCCACCATGTCCAGCACTTCGTCGTTTCTCCTCCTCATCGTCCTCTTCGCCTTCCTTTTTCTTCTCCACACACACACACATCTCGAACGCCTGCAGTCTTCTCTCGTCCTCCTTCCTCAGTGCCCACGTTTCCGCACCTTAAAGCACTACACTCCAGATCATCTCATCATGAGTATTGGTGGCTTGGAAAGTTTTCCATCAGATATTTTGTGTTTTAAGACATTAAAAATCAACAATTTTCAGTATTACGCTAAAGCGCATTGTACCACTGTTTCTACGAATGTGTTAACATCTGAGAGGTGTATGAAGTTTAGACCATTAGATCGTTTAATTATTTTTTGTAAAATCAATTTGCCTTCTAATTTTACCGTTGGTTTATTTGGTGGTGTACAATTTCATGTTAAAGGTTAATAAATAGTGTATTACATCATCTGAATAAACTTTCATGTCAATGCGAGTATTGCGTTATCTTTTGTCATTGCGCTCAGCGCCATCTTGCAATGTCTGTACTTAAAAAAATTTCACTCCCGACAGAAAATCCAAGATGGCGCTGAGCGCAATGACAAAAGATAACGCAATGCTCGAATTGAAATGAAAGTTTATTCAGATGATGTAATACACTATTTATTAACCTTAACATGTGCGTACGGGAAATTCACTTTCTCTCACAGAAAAGTCCAAAAAAACTTCAGAGTCTTTTAATGTCTCCAGTCTTCTCTCGTCCTCCTTCCTCAGTGTCCACGTTTCCGCGCCGTAAAGCACTACACTCCATATCAGAAAGTCTTTACTAGCCCTTTCGTTAAACTCTTACGTAACGGACCTATCATGAGCTCCTTTCCGTTCATCAACGCCCCACTAGTTAACGTAATGTACGCGCAACAGGTGGTCACTTATTGAACTTCCAAACAATGCCCAGCTTTGATGACTTTTTATCTATAAAGCTTAAGTTCTAAAGTTAGTTCATTTGTTCACTTATATTCCTGGAATATTCAAGATCCATACTAAAATCGCTGAAATATTTATTAATTAAAACTTCCCAAGTTTCCCAAAACATGCATTTTTTGCGAGAAAGTACTTATTCAGCCGCAAAAGTGAACGCGACTTTCTCAGAGATCGTAAACAAAAAGTAGTTCTCGACGGAGTTAGGTCTGATGTAGTAAAAGTAAAATCAGGTGTTCCACAAGGAAGCGTAATCGGCCCCCTTTTGCTCATTATATACATTAATAATCTCAGCTCCCGCATTAGCAGTAAAATACGTTTATTTGCTAACGGCGCTGCAATCTATCGCGAAATTAGTGATCACTCTGACTATGAAATTCTATCATCGGGCTTAAATACGTTCATTTGTGGAGCCAAGAGTGGGGACTCTAACTTAATCTGAGCAAATGCATGACGGTGCATTTCTTGCGGAATTCGTCCAACTATAACTAAGTTTATGCAGTGGATGGTATTAACATAAAGGCAGCAGGCGAAGTGAATAAGTACCTTGGAGTTACGATAACTTCGAACCTCTCGTGGGGAACAAATATAAGGAATATTTTCGGTAGAGCCCTGAATAAATTAAGATTCGTCAAGCGTATTGTGGGAAGATTTTCGGATGAGAAGGTAAAAAAAGGTGCTATTTCATACTCTTGACACTTAAACACCTTGAATATGCAGCGAGCATATGGAATCCGCTGCAGAAAAACTTAATCTGCGAACTGAATAAAATACAAAGGAAGGCTGCGCGGTTCGTCAAAAACCGCTACTGGCGTACAGACAGCGTTACTCAGGTGTTAATCAAATTGGGCTGGGAGCCGCTTGAGACTCGGAGGCTGCGCGTTACGCTTAGATTGCTTGAACAATTGAGAATTAATATCTTTAAGAGCGACACAGAGAACATAATATTAGAGCAACACTATATTTCTAGGTCCGATAGAAGCGATAAATTAAGAGAGATGTTTTGCCGAACGGATGGATATGGGAATTCGTTTTACCCCGAACCATAAATAACTTTAATAAACGCTAGTCCCAACTTCGTTAGAGCACTTCATTTTTTTATGTGTATATGGTTAGTGTCCTAACAGCCCCTGCCACACGCCTTTCAGGCGGCTTTCGGGGTATTATGTAGATGTAAATGAAGTGTGTATCGAAAGAAAATTTTATACAGGTAGTAATACTGTAACATGGAGACGACAAAACCTGCTGCCTGACACGTGGAACAATTGATTTTTTTCAATTTTCTGCAAGATAATTTGAAAGGATCAAATATAACATGATTCATTAACAATAATAATCTGGATTGAAATTGTGCAAAGTCCTTCCTCCTCCGAGCAGTATGGATACATATGTTAATTAAATCGTCGACAGATTACTAGAGGCTAATTCATTTCAGTCGTGCTAATGGGAATGTTTAAGACACATTAATTTTCATTCATCTCCAAATTCTCTCACAATAACCATCAACGTTCCTCATTATCTTTTCCTTTTTACGTAAGGCTAAGCATTCAGAATAGATAATTCACAAGGGGATATGAAAATGAGAATATGTTGGAGCATGTATCATTATGTTGCCTAGTCCAGAAATTACCATACTCGACTCGAGTCTGTCCTCACGAGTAGTTTTCAACTCGACTCGATACACGACTTGAGATCAAAAAGTATTACTCGCACATCCCTTACTAGGATACTATCCACTCGTCCACTCAAATGAGCACTTACGAGTGTTTTATAAATGGATTCAAGAACAAGTTAGGTCGGACGGCTACCTGCTCAATAGTAAACTGCAGCAGGTATATCACTTCATAGATACTGCGTGTATTACACTTATCTTCCCTTGATATGGTCGTAGGGCAGCCTTGCATTGACGCGAGGAACACGAAATATCATGATATTTCGATGCCCGCCATCACATTCAGCTAACATTGCCTCCTATCTTCGCTCTCTGGCAGCTCAATAACTTCTCAGTAACAAGCACCGTGTCCAACCTGCTCATGAAATGTAATGATGTGAATCTCCACTTCGAATTTGTGAGAGTACTTCTTCATTATTCAGTGCAAATCTATCTTTCTCGGTAGAATAGGGTGGTTTCCCACTATTATTTAAATTGACTAAATCGAAAAATTATTACTCCTGGAGTGCGTATTTCACGCTTTTAGATTTTTAAATGAATATATCTATTTTCCGCGATTAAATGAAAAGTAAAAATTTTCAAGTGCGCGAAAACGCGACGGCTAAGTATGAATGGTGGGAAAACCCCGTGTGACGTAATTCTGGATCCCGCTGTCGCCGTGTGAGGTGACCTTGGGGCGAGCATATGTGCGCCGCTGCGATGCAGGCTGCTACCAGATTGCGGAGTACCCTGCTAGCAGGTAGCGCTTGGCCTAAAAAAGGCTAATTAATACCCTATCAAATGAAGAAAACTTTCCGACCATAGGCAGTTTTAATAGGTGATTATCAAGAGATGTTTCCCTGAGCTCTGTGCCTCATGAATGCATTGGTAAGCTCAGACGATGTAAAACTCTTATCTACTCGTATAGAAACTAGGTCCCTGTGACGTCACGTGGAGTGGCATCGCATGGGCGCCAATCTGGACTTTTTCAAATGCGGTTGAAATTGACCAGTGCCATTCGTCTGAGCTGAAATTTCTAACACCAAATAATTAGTATATTCTGAATACACTAATGGTGGGTAACGAATCGCAATCAATGCCTTTCGTTTTCTATGATGAAGGAAACTACCCTATTGCATTTATGACGCTTCCATCGATGCGATGACATCGGCGCGATTGCAGTGATTTTGCATATTCTGATCCCACGATGAAGATTTTGAGGACAATTTCTCATAGTTAACCTTACTTTTCTTTTACTTATAACGTCATCATTAATTAAACTATACTAATGTACAAAATGTATGCATAAAGCATGTGTATGTATAAAATTATTACTACCTTAATCAAGTTTCATTACTCACTCCGTGTAAAATCACTTCTCTATTTATAGTAAATGCTTAACTCGCAATTATATCATCCTTTCTCTTGAAATAAAGCATATATTCAAATAATTAATTCGAAAATTCCAAGTGTTTATGTTCCTCGCATACTTGATTAGGGAGGGTTTTTAATGTGGTGCGGATAAAGTTAGTGTACCCTAAACATATATATGTCCTGTCTTCATCGCAAGGTATCCTTATAGCTATCAATCAAACAATTTACCAAATAATCGGACAAAATATGTTGCGCATTTTCCCTAACGCTGATTCAAGAATTCTCATAGCTCAGAGAAAAAATTTAAGCCAATTAAAGATGCCCAAATAATTTTCGCAAACATATAAAAGTTCTTAGAATATACATCATTATTTCGACCTATACACGATTGAAAACAGTGAACTGGTCCTTCATTTCACGATATCCATTTTGTGTTTTCAAGCTTTCGGATTGTTGATACTTTCCAAATATCAACAGTCCCTTTTATAAACTATTAAGGCCGTTTTACACGGGGCACGGTATAGCGCAGGTTAGAGCTGCATTAATTTCTAAAATGGCGTGGCATTGCGCGAATGCATGAACGAAATTAGAACAGGGGCTATTTTGCCATCTCACGTCCACACATCCTCGCATGTGTTCTAGCAATTCATCGCTTTACACGACGCAATTTTGACTGCGCCTTCGTACACACGTCAGATTGTGCAAGCTCGTGCCTCGTGTAAAACGGCCTATAAAGAGCATACTGACGTGAAATTTGTACCAGTGCATCATTACTCACTCATTAACATATTCACATCTTTAAGAGAAGGCACCAGTAAGTGTTCTCAACAACTACAAGCAAATGGTTCATGCCTCAGAATGCAGACGTGGACCCTATAGGAGGGGAATAACAGCAGCGGAATGAGCTTCTACGCATGTATAAGGAAGACAGTGTGTAACTGGGAATGTTTCCATTTTTTTACTTTTTAATAACTATAGGGAAACGTTGTTAATGTTGCGTCCGCTACACGGCCACTCATTCGTGGTCCGCTGGGTCGTGCGGCACTGCTGCCCTCTGTTTCAATTAGACGGCGGCGACGAAGAGCAAATCTCAATGGGATTGAAGGCCGGTGGCGGTACCTGGGGGCCGGAAACGCAACTGACCCCAAGTTCCTCCCCAACTCGACCTTCGAAGCCTTCCGCCGCTGCGGCTAACTTACATACGCACATATTATCCGGAGACCCCTTTCCTCAACTAATCCTCCGCTTGCCACCACCTACCGACCTTTTTCGTCGCCCCCCCCCCTATCCTATTCATATAAATTCGTTGTTCGTTATATACATTAATGATCACAGCTCCCGCATTAGCAGTAAAATACGTTTATTTGCCGACGACGCTGTCGTCTATCGCGGAATTAGTGATCACTCTGACTATGAAATTATATCATCGGACTTAAACTGCGTTCATTTGTGGAGCCAAGAGTGGGGACTCGAACTTAATCTGAGCAAATGCATGACGGTACATTTCTTGCGGAATTCGTCCAACTCTAACCATGTTTATGCAGTGGATGGCATTAACATAAAGGCAACAGACGAAGTGAAGTACCTGGGAGTTACGATAACCTCGAACCTCACGCGGGGAACACATATAAAGAATATTTGCGGCATAGTCCTGAAGAAATTAGGATTCGTCAAGCGTATTGTGGGAAGATTTTCGGATGAGAAAGTAAAAGAAAGGTGCTATTTTGCTCTCGTCAGACCGCACCTTGAATATGCAGTGAGCGTATGGGATCCGGTGTAGAAAGACTTAATCCGCGAACTGGATAAAATACAAAGGAAGGCTGCGCGTTTCGTCAAAAACTGCTACTGGTGTACAGACAGCGTTACTCAGGTGTTAATCGAATTGGGCTGGGAGCCGCTGGAGACTCGGAGGCTGCGCGCTAGGCTTAGATTGCTTGAACAATTGAGAATGGATATCTTTAAGAGCGACACAGAGAGCATTATATTGGGGTCACACTATATTTCCAGGACCGATAGAAGCGATAAATTAATAGATATGTTTTGCCGAACGGATAGATATGGGAATTCGTTTTTCCCCCGAACCATAAAGGACTTTAATAAACACTAGTCCCAACTTCGTTAGAGCACTTCATTTTTTTATGTGTATATGGTTAGTTCCTAACAGTCCCTGCCACACGCCTCTTAGGCGGCTTGCAGGGTATTGTGTAGATGTAGATGCAATATATCTAGTGCACGTATGTGACGTCAATAACTTCGTGCACCGAGAATCCCGAGGAGGTTGTGAATATCTGGAGGCGCTGTTGCCAAGTTTATATTGTGGTCAAAGTCCCGCCATCTTGGCTTGACAATTTCTGCACTTAGTCTCCGACTGATATTTTGTGGTGGCTAAGTTTTGTTCTGAAAATGAACTACATTAACACATTTCTTCCCAATGTTGCGTGAACGCAACGCAAATTTTGCGATTTTTTTTCACCGTATTTGTTGTTGATACGTAGCTCATATTTTACACATAGGTAGATCAATACTTTGCAAAATGTTATGAATTTTTCTATAGAAGGAATTTGGTAACTTTTGTTTTTATAAAGACCTTTTCAATTATCGGTAAGTCGTTATTTTTGTCCTTAAATCTGTCCTTTTTCAAAATAATACGTGTAATTCTTTTTTGCTGAAAACGACAGGTTTCAAGGAGTTCAAATATACGCCACCCCAAGAAAAAATGCCATAGCTTACTCTGGAATGTACTTAAGCGATATAAATTATCTTTAGAAAGCTTTCAGGACATTTATTTCTGATTAAAAAAAATTTGCCAGTATGTGACGCATAAAATTTGTGAGACTGTTGATAGGACTGTTGATCTTGTCAGTTTACATATTATGTAAAATATTAGGCACTCGATGATTTTATCTCTCTGCAAATGCAATGATGCATTTGTGTTATAAGCCATTGCAACAAATTGGGCGAATTTGACAAAGTGGTTTTCGAATTATTTACGAATAAACGAAGCCCCGGTAATCCAGGGCAACGGAGCGCCGCACAGTGGTCCCAAATCGAAAAAAGCTGGCCAAAATTAATAACGTCGTAATTATAGCTAAAACAGCAACAAAAGTGGATGTTTCTTACTGGTTTTGATCGTCTAAATCTGATTTTGGCATTATTTTTACGATGTCTCTTCATTTTATCATTATTTGAGCTGTTATTGTTTAAACAATTTTTAGAAAATCTCGATATAGATGTCATTGCGATTGGAGATAACTTAGTGTTCATGGAGAGCTTAAAATAGTATAATTTTAAGATAAAAGATGTATAAATTGTTGTTAAAACTCAATATCGAATTTACGACATGAAATTGGTGAGATTCGAACCCGCGACCATCAGCATAGTTGGTGAGATACCAAAATCGGAAAAAAATACTCACACTCACTCATTTTTGGCTTCCATGTATTTGATAAGTCACATAAGATTAAATAAAATGACTGATATTAAGAACATTGAGGAAAATTATGTTCAAATTACAGTAAAATCGCTTTCATGTATCACATAGAATAAATTTTAAAATAATCGTTGTCCGATGTCACCCCATCGGACTCATTGTCGCTCTGCGAATCAATTAAAATTAGCAAATTTACACCTCACCTGATTGGCTGACCTCGTTTTTTTGTAACTCATGATGTAATTAAAATGTATGATTCAGATATTTAAAGGAGTCTTCGAAAGATATCATCATAATTTAACATTCTTGGGTATTTCCTAATTTATATTAATGACTTATGTAATCTTGAAGTTAAAGGGCACATCACTGCCTTTGCTGATGATATTGCCTTAAGTTACGATAGTGAAAATTGGGACATTGTAAAAAACAATATGCAAATTGATTTGGTTAATCTTAGGAATTGGTTAGAAGCAAATAATTTAAAAATGAATGTAAATAAAACTAAATACATTTGCTACAATATTTGTAACAGGTATATAATTGACTGGGATTTGTACTACCACTCAAAGGATTGTCACATGTATGAGTGTTCGGATTGTTTGCCCTTACAGCGCGTGTCTAGTTTCAAGTATCTGGGAATAATCCTGGATGAGTGTTTAAAATAGCGTCAACATATTGAAAATGTTGCAAATAGTATGAGGCAAACTATATCAAATTTTTATTTCATCCGTAACAAATGCCCAACATATTTTTTGAAACTCATTTATAACGCCCTAGTAAATACCAGGCTAAACTACGGTGTGTTTAGTTGGGGTGCAGCTTATAACAATTCTATAAGATCCATTGTTGTATTGCAAAAAAGGCTTATTAGAGTAATTTTAAAAAAGAGCCGTTTTGATAGTTCCTTTCCTTTATTTTATAGCATAGGCTTGCTTCCCTTGAGACATCTTTTCATTTACAAGGTTTTACGTCGTTTTTTCATGAGAAGTGGAAATACAGTTAAGGGGTTATTATTATACAACCATCCTTCCTTCACCCTACGAAGATCATGTATTGCTTTACCTAGGACTAACCTTACGTTGTATAAACGTTGCTTCTTGTTTATAGGGCCAAAAGTGTACAACTTATTACCCGTATCATGTCTGAAAACAAAAAATAATAATGTAATTATGAAAAATATTCAGTCTTGGCTGTTTAAAATGCAAAGTGTGGAGGATTTTTTTCTATGATGTAATTCCTTGTAATATATATGTACGTACTTGTTGCAATTCAAATGTTGTGCTTGCTTAAATTCAATTGTTGTGCTTACTTCAATTCTAATGTTTATATATATGCATGACCCTATGCAAATGATGGTAGCCAAAAAACAGGTTGTCCTTAATGGCTACCTAAAGTTGCTCCGTTTTCGGTAATTAATTCTATTCTGTGCTTTTATTTTGTGGAGTAATAATAATAAACAATTAAAAACAATTAAATTTTCTTGTACAATGCTCTCGGAATTTCCTCATGTCTATGTTCCTGTACTCCAATGCTTCCTCCGTTAACACTTCAATTGTAAGAGAGGATTCTTTGGAAATTGCTGTTCCATACATCAGCACTTTATGTACCATGAGCAGAATATAATACCAACCATAATCGATGCACAGCTCAGCTATTTATATGCAATACTGGCTGAAGGCTTCATTATTAATCTCATCGCCGCAGGACAGAGATTTTAATATCACTGAAAGTTTATGAATAAGTCTTTCATCGTGAAAATTACAAATCACATTAATAATTACATTTCATACACATAAAGATTCATTTGTTCGTAGATTTTTCAAAATTATGGAAACGGGTCCAATATTTCTTACTTGTTGATTATAATTTTATATTTACACGTAATTTCATATTGTCTGAATTGAAATCCTAAATTAAAACTTCACTTTTAAAAATATGATGATTGAGATTAATGAGTGATTATTTTTATACACTGCATATATCCGCCGACTGTGCATGCACGGTAATCATTTGCACTCACTAGATGCGAGAGGGACATATTGATATGCTTCTGGAGGGAATTTCATTTCCTTCTGCAACCTGCTTTTGAACATCTCTTTGAAATGCTCATCTTTCTCAGGTATTTCGGGAAAATATTCTTCGCACAAAACGCGTCAGAATATTTTTTGCAAGCTTGATTTCATTCAGTCAAAATCTTGTTTTCAAACATTCCACGACATATTCCTCCTTCTTCGCTCATTAATATTCTTTTCTCTCAATATTTTTACTGTACACCGCAAGGTACGAAAAAAATTGCGGCACCCAGGATTCAAATTTAACAGGAGTATTTACGGCTGAAATGATGAATGTGAATTCTAAAAGTTGTCTATTTTTAACCAATAATAAACAGGAAATTATGAGTTGACATTGAATAAAAGATATACAAGCTTATATAGAGACTTGCCTCTGAGTTTCCGGCGTACCTATCCTGGAATTTGAATGACAAACATTGGCAAACCAAGTGCTTTAATTATCTGGACAGGAGACGTTTCTCGAGTTAGCCGTGTTAACTCAGTTCGGAGCACAGTACTTTTTCATTAAGAAAATCATTAAGTAAAACTGAGTGGGAAATATTCACCACATCCATGCACATGCATGCATCAGGGAGGCCGTCATCCTCATTCCATTATTATTAAAAAATGCACTTGCAAGATTCACGCTCCATTGGTGGGTTTAGACGAATTTTTCCCTCCGAATTCTATCCTATCTACGTTTAAGGGCTGTTGAAATGATTCTGTGAACAATTCTTGGCATTAGGGAGCATTTATTTCTCTTAGCGCCAATACCTAATTTCGAAATAACGTGCTGACAACGCTGTACAGCACGTAAGGGATCTCTTCTCTATAAAAATATGAGGAAAGTTTTGCAGAGAAAAGCATCTCGTGGTTACTTTAATGTTCTCACATAAGGACTTAAGTAGGCACTTTTGATCACTCATAATGTTTCTCATTAAGAGCATGAAAACCCGCTCTCATTGGCTTCATGAATATTTGAAGGCGAGTTCACAAACGAGAAGTATGCATACGATAGGCGTGAATCACTTGATTTATGTAATCGTACAGGATGTAGAATTATGCTAAGTATACACCATGCAAGTTTGACCACCGATACAGGAATATTTGAGCGATAATGCCACTGTCTACCGCCGGCCTCCGGCCAGCCGCCCTCAGTGGAGCGGTGCACCGCTCAACTTAAAACCCTCTAGATGACGGATAGGCAAGTATAGGCAAGATTTTTTTTCTCCATCTTGTTGTACACACTCTTCCTAAGGATTCAGCATAGGAATATTCGAGGGGCACGGAGGGGCACAAAACTATATCGACACATTTGACTAAAAATAGGCCCAAAAATAGCTAACATTATAAATAATTAAATATTGTTATAATAAATTCTGAAACGAACAAAAAATACTATAATATTGAGTAAAAATATGCAAACTTACCGTATTAAAATTGACAGATGAATCCCATGAAAATAAAATAGTCATTCATTAAGTTGAATTACCCTAAAATCGACTATTTCTACGCCTCGGGCATTTTAGGCTGAACATGCCCATGTTTGACGGGTTACACAGGTCAACATAATAATCACACAGACCTATCAGGCACGAAATATCATAGGCTACATCCTTTAGAATCCGAATACATAATTCAAAACTTCCTCGTAAAAAGTCGAAAAAATGACTTTTGGCCAGCTTTTTTCGATTTGGGACCACTGTGCGCCGCGGCGATAGTCGTTGAGAGTATTTCTCTTGGGACCGAAAAATATAAAGCATTTCAAGAATTGGCTACATATTTATGGTGAAACTTTATTTTCAGGGAATTGTACAATATTTTAGTCCTATATTTACATGTACATAAGTGCTGAAGTGTCTGTACAAGGATGTTTGGCAGGTGGTGAGTTTTCACAGAGTTGTGATTGCGTTTGATATTTTTAAGTTCACGTATCGAACGAGATTAAATCAGCGTTTACTTACGCTAAATAAGGAAATTACTGTGACTTAAACGTATAGTGAAAAATGCTACCATAATCATTAGAATTTCGCCGGCAATTGTCATCGGATTTTTCTCATCATTCGCCATACTTTTATTGATAAACTCTGTGTCTGTTAGACACTTTACTGGAGGGGATATCCTTCAATATATTTACTTTATTACTGCACTTTTTAGATTCCGTTAGCTACAATAAAATTAAAGCCATCTTCTGGTAAAAGACATCTAGTCTTGTGCCGGATGATGGCTTTGAGATCATAAACACGTCAAACGCATAAAAAAAAATTGTGGATAAGTGTAGTTACATTTTGTTTTAGGAAGTCGAACTTACATTATATCACGCCTGAATCGGCTGAATTCACAATCGCATTCAAAATGGTATTACTTTTGCAGAAAACCGATCTATTTGGCAATCTAATGTTATCAGACGAACGTGTAGAGCGAGAAGGCGGAATAATAGCTCCGTCGTTCAAAGCACCCAGGCGTCCAGCGAGGTCAGTGGGGAAAATAACCGAATTACTCCCGTGATCCCGTTACTGAATTTTTCTCAGAATGTCACCCCTCACAGCAGTGCGCACCTCGCCAGGCAAATGGAAGTGTGAGGGAGGAAAACCTCAGCGTGAGACCGGAGAAAAACCGGCACTAAATTAATGATGCTCCCGGCAAACCACAGTGAGCAAAACGCGTGCATAACTTCGGTTATTCGACCCGTGGAGTAGAATTAGAGGTGATTAGTTTCTCAGTGATTCTTCCGTCATTAGATGTTGCTCATGTGCAATATTGCAGCTGCATGCACTCAACAGAGACCAGGAACGGGACATACGTAGGTGCAAGATAATAATTAATGCCGACCTCTGCTGAACTCATTGTACGAATTGTGGATTAAAAACATACATTAATCAACCGTAATGATCCTAGCGAAACTCAATCATCAACGCAATTAAGTTGTGCGCCCTATCCTTGGTTTAATGATGACTCGTGGTTTCATACCAGTACAGGTGGAATCTTATCAGATTATATTTCACTAGAAAACGAAATTCTGGGAATTAGTGAAGCAACGTGTACCGGCATAGTTTTTGACCGCACCATCAAATATTTGAGAGACTCTTCTGGCGTCATCAAATTCCCTCTGCGCCGTCATTGGCCCATAAATTGACTTGATATATTTACCACAAAACTGATAACGAACAACTGACCAAAGGTGGAAATCACCGCTTGTGACCAATTAAATTACATTCAGCTACCCTTTATCCTCCATTATCAATGCAACAACATATTCATTTATGGTTTCCGCATATTTGAATACCCCTTCTTGCACAACCTGAATTGTTTTCACTTCATGAAGTTACTCGAAATCTATTACGGTTTATGATTTACGAGAAGGTTATGAATTCTAGGGATATATTTATCTTTCTTACAAATTCCTCGTAAACAGCACATATCGTACCTTAAAACCGGGGTTACAAAACATTATCAAAACACATCACAGACATCCATAGGTGGATACAGGATAGGGAAAAAGGAGGGCTACGTGGGGGTTGAAATTCCAGCAGTAGTGGGGGTCGGAAAAAGTTACCATTCTATCCAGTGTAAATTGGATACCCAAGAGGTGGCTATAGCCCCCTCATACATACGCCACAGCAAACATCCATGCTCTACTTATATTGGGACCCCCTACCCAAGTGGAATTCGAACCCAGGATGTATAGTTTGGCGGGCGAGGACTTTACCCCACCATTATATGATTCTATGGTTCATTTATATTTTAGCGCAAAACATAATTTTTAAAATTTCTATGTTTGTAGTTGGTTCCTCTAATATTAAATTCAAATAGCTCTTCATTCCCTGCTAAATATGTATTTTCTTATTTCGATCTAAACGAATATGAATGATCATATTAATGAATTTAAAAAACGACCTTTTCTCCACGTTGAAAATTATTTTTTAAATTCTTATTCACTCTATTTTTACCCAAAGTAAATTATTTCATGAATTTCATAGAATTCATTTTTCATCCTCGTATCAGCCGTATAAAATATAGTGATAAATCAAAGGCAACGACAAATCATACATACGCACGTAATCTTCAAGTATTCAAAATGCAAGAAAAAAATCCCTTCTACTAATAAGCTCTAGAGAGCTTCATTAAAAATGCTAATAAAATTAAATTAAATAGCCTTAGCTCGTCATGTGCTGTAAATTTAGAAGCAATTAATAAAAAAGATAGAATAGAGAAGAAAAATAGTACCCACTGAGTCGGACAATTTTTTGTGTGAGTTTAATTCAAGTTAATGTCCCCAGATCCTTGAAGAGAAATGACTCCCATACATCTCATAAAAAGCGGCTTGAATTACTCTTATCGCCTTTGAGGTAATCTATTTGCATCGCAGGTGCGAGTGGTACGATAGAAAAATCGTGATAATACTTCATCGACACCAGGGTATGGTGAGTTTCAGGCCTTCTTTTCAGCACAGGGGACGTCGGAATAAGGGAAAGGGGTGGTGGGAGGACCACAACTACCCTCCCCACATCTCCCTGTCCCCAACTTTTCCATTGTCGACCCTCCGACACAATTCGATCGAGAGGGAAGCGTTCTGTATTCAATAGAGCCATGTGTCCCACAAGGCTCTGCACTGGGTCCCCTCCCCTTCCACAATTCCCCTCCCATCCAACTTCCCGCTCCACAAATTCCGTTACCTGAGTTGCTTCGCTTCCGACCTTCGATTCCATCTCCAGAAACCTTCAGAAATGTCCTCGCAACCTTGTATGCAGGCTGAGAAACCCTTGCTCTTCGGGATAAGCTCAGAAGTCCTCGACCCTCACACACCCTGTCTCTTTTTGCCTTTTGCCCTTTTTAGACTTTTTCCATTCCTGGCGGGAGTGAGTTATCAATGATTTCGTATTCCTCTTCCTTTTTTTGACGGCTAAGGCAGAGGGAGGGAGTGTTTTATTTATTTTTTCGTTCTCTGAAAAAACCTTCACTTTTTGCGTTACACGTGTATCTGACAGGTATTTTATCCTGATAATACTTCCTGGTAGGAAGCAGATTTAATGCTTGCGCTCGAGTTCACCACGTTTGTGAACACATGGAAAATGAAAATGATTATTCCACGCCGCTCAAGCATTCGTCAAGAGTTAATATCTTGAATGTTTCTCGGAATAGACTGTACGCTTGGGCTAAAAAAATTCTGAAATAAGTCAAAATTGAGGCCTGAATCTGGCTTTGATGGTCACCATAAGGCATGCGTGGCTGTAACTGAAGAGTTTATTAAATGAAATACAAATAAGTAGTATTTTGAGTGCAAAGTAATCGGAAAAAGCCTAATAATGAATGCAGTAATTTAAAAACAATGTATTCTCTGACGGTAAACATTATTTGCTTGGATAAAAGTAAAAATTATTCGACTATTAAGCTTCTCGAAAATCCATTTTTATCATTAATATAAAGTTGCTAACGATGTTTGCTGATCGAATGTCATAAATATAGTTGAAAAAAATGCTCTTTATGATTTTCGTGCCTTGAAAAAGCTATAGTTCGTTAGTTGGCGACGAATAAATATATTGTCATAAGAGTTCTGAGGCTCACTCAAGTTCAATCTGAGATCGATTAAAAAAACGCATTTAGGTTTGCAATAAAAAACAAATAGCTCATGAGAAAGGTTTATCTAAGTGCTTCAGTCACATTAAATATTCTTCCGAACCTATCGCCATTTGCGTTAATATTAAATTCTGAATTCTTATGTTACTCTTTATGAGAATTCATGTAAGAATACACTGCTCTTTGCTAGACTGCCTACTACATGATGTAATAATGAATTTCAACATAAGGTGGTTTTGATAAATAAAGTAATGTCCGTGAAGTCAAATAAAAATATGCTTAAATGTTAATATATCATTTCATCTGGACAGATAGGCTGCGAAGCCAAAAATTAGTTTTCATTGTAGTACCGTTGGATATTTAAAAATATTTATTCGTTTCTGTCTCATTGCATTCGTCACTGATTCTCTTAAAATTTCCATGAAGACTAAAATTTACACCATACAATGAAAGCAAATTAATTCCCTAAGGCCGTGCTAGACAAAAAAAGGTGGAGTGGGAAATTTGGTAGGATGACAGTGGGGTGATACACAAAAATAGATCTGAAACACTATGAAACAAGCAATCGCGCTAGCACACTTGAAGATTTGCTCTCAGGAACAAATTAATGGGTAGGTCTCAATCACACACACACACTCAGGGACCCACGCACACCAAAGAAATAGGCAAAAAATATCAAACTAGGAAAATCACACTCACGCACCTCGCGGACTTGCTCTGAGGATCAATGTCCGCGTGGGAAACACGCATACAGGTTTGTGAAACTATCGCTTACGACAGTGACCGTCAAAAACACGGGAGTTGGGGTTGGGCAGAAGGGTTGTAAGTGCCCAAGAATGATCTCGGACACCTGATGTTTCTCCTGCCAAGCAAGCCTCCCTATTTTGCCCAGCAAAGAGTACGGCCTTGGGGAATTTATTTTCTTTCAACTGTTAAAAGGCCTTATATCGTTCAATCATCAATACACCGTAAATGTTGTCGTTACTATATGAATAGCCAATAGGGTAGTTTCCTTCATCAAAGAAAACGAAAGGCATTGATTGCGATTTGTTACCCACCATTAATGTATTATTAATATGCAAATTATTTGGTTTTAGAAATCCCAGTTCAGGCGAATGGCAATGGTCAATTTTTAGCGGCGCACATATCCTCGCCCCAAGGTTACTTAACTTTGCTGCAGCGGGAACCAGAATGACGTCACACGGGCTTTTCCCGGCATTCATACTAAGCCGTCGCGTTTTCGCGCGCTTGAAAATCTTCACTTTACATTTAATTGCGAAAAATAGATATCGTCATTCAAAAATCTAAAGGTCTGAAATGCGTAATCCAGGAGTAATAATCTTTCGATTTTGGCGATTAAAAAAATAATAGGAAACCACCCTATTGTAGGCAATGTTTAACTATTTCCAGGGTCAATGAATTATTTTACAGTTTTCTATAATACTACAATTTCATACGCTGAGAACATCATAGCACGAGTCTGAAGTGTTGAATGACTTGCTCTCAACTAGTTTTCAACTAGTATAATGGTCAACTAGTTTTAGCATAAAACCCGTTCCTCGGGGACACACACAACGGTTTTTTTACTCATTTATTCATAGTTTACGATTCTTTCATCGCTGCATATAAATGGATGATCAATGGATCCCATCACATATAAATGGATGAGCATGATGTTGTATACCCATTAATAGGCCAAACTGAGCCGATTACCATCCCAAATTTAATTTACTCAGGATATTTTAATAGTCGTTCCAACGGAAACGCAAAAAATAAGCGTCCACATAAACGTCTCCCAGTCCTGCCCACGCTTGTTTTTTATCTTCTCCTACCAAATGTATCACCTGGGCCATTTAAAATTAATAATTAATCACCTTAATAGAAGAATATAATGCATTTTTTTCTTTTCTCAGGGCATCAAAAACAAAATTAAATGTAAATCCGGGATTACTTTTTCACTCAATGAATTTCAAAGAAGATGTAATGAAAAAAAGCACTGATGCACTTGAAAACAAATTCGGACTTCTTTTTTTACTTTTGGTTTTCTAACATAAAATGCTAACTTGATTTTCAATCAAATTGATCAAACTAAGAAAACAACTCATTCAGAGCGCCGCAATGAATTCCCCATTAAAACCAGTTCATATGAACGAAACAGCGAGGGAAAATGGAAAAAAGGAGCCTTCGGATGCTTTCTTGGGATTCGTGCCTTCGGGCTACAGCAGCCGTTGCCGTGACATTGGGTACAGGGACTTGTGGGCAGAAGTAGGTCTCCGACCTCAGGAGTATATATCTCGGATCAAGTTCTAGTAAATGGCTACAAAAGGAAATGAGCAAATCAAAATAATTGAATTTTAATGCCTGAATGAGACTTTTCTGTAAGCATTGATAAAAACGCGCCTATATTTCCATAATTAGAAGGGGAATTGTGAAAAATAAAATGCATTCCATCTGACGACTTGGAAATCAAAATTTAGGATAAAATGGGTTTTCTCACCCAGCTAGGAACCCGGTTAAACCTTATTCAGTCAATTCACCGGGAAAGCAACTGATTTTCTTGATATCTTAATTATATCATTTAAAATTTTTGCATTCCATATTTTTCAAATATTGATTTAGTTCTCCTGTCTTAAATACTTTATTTCAAAAATATATTCGTGCAAACCACCATGAAAAATGAAATATTTCATGAGTAACATCTGAATAGGGTAGTTTCCTTCATCAAAGAAAACGAAAGGCATTGATTGCGAACCGCTATCCAACATTAGTGTATTCATAATATACAAATTATTTGGTTTAGAATTCCCAGTTTAGACGAATGGCAATGGTCAATTTTAACCGCATTTGAAAAAGACCAGATTGGCGCCCATGCGATGCCAATCCACGTGACGTTACAGTTTCACTACCTAGTTTCTACACGAATAGATAGGAGTTTTACATCGTCTGAGATTACAAATGCATGCATGAGGCACAGAGCTCAGGGAAACATGTCTTATTAAACACCTATTAAAACTGCCTAAGGTCGGAAAGTTTCCTTCGTTTGATAAGGTATTAATAATCATTATTTAAGCCAAGTGCTACCTGTTAGCAGGGTACTCTGCTACCTGCTAGCATCCTGCATCGTATCAGCGCTCAAAGCCTCGCCCCAAGGTCACCTCACACGGCGACAGCGGGAACCAGAATGACGTCACACGGGATTTTATCAGCATTCATACTTAGCCATCGCATTTTCGCGCGCTTAAAATTTTCAGTTTTCATTTAATCCCGCAAAATATATATCGTCATTTAACAATCTAAAAGCGTGAAATGCGTAGGTACTCCAGGAGTAATAATCTTTCGATTTAGGTAATGGAAAAATAATAGGAAACCATCCTATTAAGGGCATATTTTTCGAGGATCGAGACAGTCCTCAAAGGAAAGAATCAATCATTCACAATTATTTCTTAGAGTCTTCGAAAATCTGTCTTCCTTCATTTTAAGAGTTCACTCCTAAGGCACCAATGGGATCGCTAAAGAAGAGAGTCGATAACAAAGTGATGTTTGCCTACACTTGAATATGCAAGAGAAGAGATTCGGGATTACTGGCGCGAAAGCACTCCTCAGATTCCCAACGAGAAGCCTTCCCTTCTCTTCACGACGTGTTTCAGTTGAAAGGTTTCACGGCTGGAAAGTCTACTCTTCAATCAATCCTCACAAAAAAGCATTGCTTGCCTACCACTCTAAATATTTTTTTACCGTTTGGTCAGGAATAATGAATGTACTACGACCGTTCCACAACTAAACTGAATGGTTTTTCCCATTGATGTGGTGAAAATAATTCATCGAGAGTGCATGACCTCTATCGTTATAACATTGTAAAGATATTTTTATAGATTTGTAGAAATATTTAAGCTAACTTTCCAATTAAACCAAAATATATTGACGATTGCCTAAATTTTATAACTGATGCAAATAATGAATGTTTGTATTGTAGAAGTGTAAGAAATCGGTTGTTTAGCTTTAATCATGCATCGAATTTGATTGGATAATGTATGGAATGGGGTATATTAGTGCAATGTCAACTGTCCTTCCAACTAGTAGTTGGAAATCCCCACGATAATCACCTGACACCAGGGGTTTCAAGTGCCAAACAGGTCTCTTCAAAAGAGAACGAAGGACGGTTATGTTCAGCCACCAAATACAAATCTTACACTTATTTCCCAATTTTTCAATTATTTCAATATTTCATTCGGTTACGGTAATGTGGATAAATTGTATTACGTTACATGAAAAATGCATGTTAACAAAGATAAAACAAAAATAACGCGGTTCAATTTGTAGTGTTTATTTTTATTTTATTCTCAAACCACCGGATACTGTTCTTATTGGCCATTTTATACCGGGATACTCAACGAATGTAACAAGTAAACATACACGAACAACCATGCCATGGACTGGGGAAACATACCCTGGCGGGACTGGAACCCGCGATCTCTTATTTGGCTGGCGAAGACGTTACCCCGCCGCCACCGAGGCCAATGCCGAGGTCCTACGCCCACCCATGTCACCCTAAGATACACCAAGGATTAAGAGTGCTAGGGCAACAATCCAAAAAGATAAAATCACTATCAATAATATGCCAGATATTATGTTAATAACAAGAAAAACATAACTTGTCGCCTAGTTGATATTGCTGTTACACTATCACATAGCATCGGAAAGGCAAAAGCCGGAAAAATAAACAAGTACGAAGAATTGGCAGTAGAAATAAAAACAATATGGAACAGATTTTTATAGCACCTTTTGACATCTCGGCTACCGTTGCCACTCAAAAACAAATACAAAATAGTTTTACAATGCTCAACCATAATCCAAATGCATACATCAAACTGCAAAAGTCCGTAATAATTTCAACTTGACACATCACGAGGAAATCCCTCGACTCAACAAAACAGGAAAGAGTTACTTTGGTGAGAACCCGTGCTCTTTACAACACAATTCTGTACAAACTGAAGAAAATGTATGTAAAAGATATTAACAACAGTATCATCACCATTGAAATTCAATTTTCCTGCAGCATATAGGCATACCTGAACAGAATAAAATAAAGATAATTCGTCATCGACTAGTGACAGAGGCATCGCTGAAAAACCTTCCTTTCTCCGTTCGGTTTGCAAGAGGAAACAAGGCTTTCAGCAGTGCGGGTAACCGCGATGGCTTCACGTTCAAAATACACATCGGCGCGTTTCAGTGAAGATAAAATTTAAAAAAAAGAATACTGCGGCTATGAAGGCCTTTCACTCGAATTGAAGCCGGAAGCCAGGCTTATAGAGAATGCGCATGAATGGGAACGAATTCATACTATGGCGAAAATAAAAGCCAAAATCTATCCGCAGGGACTAACCATCGCTCTCTGCGAGGAGGAATGGTGTTGAGTAAAGCGGAATGGGGGAGCCTATTAAGTGAAAGGTTCTCTCGAGGTGTGAGATGAGTTGCATACGGAATAGGAAGGAGCCCACAGAAAACTGAAGGGCAGTATCGTAAGAGAAAGGGAAAATAGTTGAGAGAATTTGTAGGGAGCGAGGCAAAATGTACAGATACATAAATAGATATACGAGGGTCAGTCAAATATTATAAATATTATATCATGTATATAATATTTGACTATACAGTATACATATAACCTACTTCATTCATTCACACAACGCCTTTAGCGTAAACATAAAAATAAACTTGGAGGTAAGTAAAGGAAGGGATAGGAACATGTAATAGAAAAAGGACGAGGACAATGATGCTGTGGTAGATGGAAAAGCCAGAAATCAGTGGGTAAAAATGCGGCTTGACTGGGACTGGACCCCAGACGCTCCTGGTTGCCATCCAGATTCTCTACCAGTTGAGGTACCGGGACGCTTAGGTTTACTATGATTTCGGCGGAGGTTTATGCAAAGTAAACTCCCTTTGCTTTGGCCCACAAGAGTAACCAATAGATGGCACTGGGGAAGCTCACCACTCACCAACAGAAGGAATGGACGAGGACACAAGGATGAAAGGAACCCATGAGCTCACGCGATAGCAGGAAAGAGACAGGAACATGCGTTTCGGGGCACGCTGAGCCCATGTGAAATAAGCCAATATGGCCAATACACTACTTCATTCATTCACACGGCGCTTTGAGAGCAAACATACAAATGAACTCGAAGGTTCGCGAGTATCGAGTCGAGTCGAGATTGGTAATTTCTGGATCCGGCGATGTCATAATATACATGCCATATAACTTATTCTCATTTTCAAATTCCTTTGTGAATATTCTTCACCGAACGCTTAGGTAGATGTAAAAACGAAAATATAATGAGGAATGTTTATGGTAATTGTGTCAGCATTAGGAGATGAATAAAAATTAAAGAGTCTTAAAAAATTCCATCAGCACTATGGAAATGAATTAACCTCTAAGAATATGTGGTCGATTTAATTAATATATATGCATTCAAACTGCCAGAAACAGCCCTGAGTAAAATCATATGCACCATTGTAATAGTGTTTCATGATAGCGCTTCCTGTCGGCAGATTTCCGAACTTACTGACCTCGAAAGCTATATAACCAAAACTACTCGACTCGACATTCGTAATACTACTCGATACACTCCAGTCGAGTACCAACTACTCGACTCGACTCGAATTTTCGAGTACTCGCACATCCCTACAAATAAATAAGCATAAACGTAAAACTACATTCATACCAAAATAAACAATGATATAACTACATTTCGGATAATAATCGACTTACTCACGTATACAGTTGTAAATTATAGAAATTTCATCGCAGGAGTAAAATTACCACATATTTATGGTTTTCAAAGTAGAATCAGGGAAGAGCAACAAAATGTATTGAATTTACCAGTTTCTATCTATTTAGGTTCAATTTACATCACCTTGAATTATATTAAGTGCTAGACTTTGAATGCATATACTAAGGAAAATGAAATCCTTTGATGATAAATAATCCCAAACAGCTGCATTAAAACCAGAATTTGCTCTGCTGATACGCAGATTCTTTGAAGGAAAACCAAGCGTATTTACTTTGACGCTGCAGTGTTCAAGGTCTTGGGTTGAGCAAAGGCCTACGCAAACTTGAGACGACTGAGGATTTATGTTATGGAAACGATCTAAGAATTCATGTGCATGAATTCCATTGAAGAACCACTATTTTTGGTTCAAGCTCTATTTTTTTCTATGTTGTTTGCATCTTTGCACTTTCAAAACACATTTTCTAGGAGATAAATGCTTCGCTTGACCACCATTCATAATAAGTAGTTCTAAAAACTAAATATCAAGAATGCCGACTGCAACAATTGGCGAGTAGAGAAATATCGCGTACTGCGAACTGTTGGACTTCGCAAGAATAACCCTGATATGGTCCAAGGCTTCTTCTTTCTGTAACACGGTAATGAACTGATGACCCCATTGAGATTACTGCTTATTAGAAATCTGTAGCTCATATTTTGTGTCAAATATATTATTAACTCTTTGTATTCATTACAATGGTCCTTCTGCGAGAGTAATGGTATGGTCCTTCTGCAAGCACGCTGAATTAAACATAGTGTACCTTTAAATCCCTTAAGTCGCATGTGATATCATTAAGTTTAGAAAAATTATCACTTGGTCCGTCTTGAAATTTGGCAAGAGTCGCATTTCGCGGCACAATTGAGTGTCCGAAAATCACTTTAGTTGCGAGTGATAACATTAGGTGGAAAAGTTATTACCAAGCCTGTGTTTGAATTCGGTTCGAGTTGCATGTCCCCGCACAACATAGTGTTATTTATTGAATAGATCATACGATTTTCCACCTGCTTTGGACTGTGAATAAAGACTGCTCCACTTTATAGCATTCAATTTTCTGGGGTTCTTTTAAGTCTTTGTGGGTCCTTTGATAGACCAATATTCAAATCAAAAAAAATATTTGGACTCAGTAGCATTGGCCTTAGTAAACGTAACGTAAATTCAACGATAATGACATTTGACTATTAATTGGGGCATTTGAAGTAATCGTTTTACTTATGGATTTTAAGGAAATACATTTATAGCTTTGGGAGTAACCAAAATAATAATCTTTGATAAAGATTAAACTATTGCATTGACGCAATTTAAATCTGGTACATGGATTATCGATTTCCTGCAAGATCCAAATAAGGCTCAAATCGTTTCGCTCTGATTGAATTTCATAGAAAGTTTTTGGGCCGACAAAAAAGTCCCGGGTGTCAAAGATACCAACCATCTAACTTGCAACTCCTTTTCTAATATTTACAATGACTATAAATTGCTGATGAAATCTCACTTTTCACTCCTTTTGAAAATATGCTATTTTCTATTAACTTTGCCCAAGTTTAGAGCCTTGATGAAATGAAAAGTAGCCTTTAAATCTCCCTTTGAATTTTCCCAATCCTCGCATTTTCAGCGTTGGACAAACTTCAGAGGAATTTTTTCAGCCTCCACGAGAACGCGTTATGTAGAATAGAGTGACATAGTAAACGCGACCTTGCTTCGCGGGAGAAGGAAAAAAATGAGAAATTCGTTGCAAAACCTTGCTGAACGGCTGTCTGACCGCTTGTATATGCGCGGGAGAAAAGTCCTATTTCGACGACGGCAAATTGGAAGGTGTTTCGGTACGGTAAACAAAGGAAACCGCAATTTTCACCTCGTCAATCCGTCGGCAGAATCACAACAGCCCTGTAGCCGTACTCCGGCAAAGGAAAAGTACCCGTCAGGGTGGAGAGAGAGAGAAAAAAAAGAAATGAAGCGTTGGGGAAAGCCGGCGTTCCTTGAAGCGGACGGGAAATTCAGGGAAAATAGAAGAAAATAAAAAAAAGAGGCCCGAGAGAGAGAGATTTGGCTCGATTCAATTCCTCTCGCCATGTCACCCTACCTCTTTATACATCCATCCATTTTTCGAACTTCATACATATTCATCCGATACTCTTGCACGCTTATTCCTTCATCCCATTCCTTTGTTTCTCGGGGCCTTTTCATCTCCATGGCAACGGCTTTCACTCTGTCAGTCAGCCGCGTGAGGTCGGCCTGCTTTAAGATCTTTCCTGAGAGTAAATTTCCCTCCTTCGCAATCCATTCTCTGCCCACCCTCTCCTTCCTTCTTGTTCGTCTAAACCCTTCAAATTCTCCCTCTTTCCACGTGCTTTACTTTCGCCCTACGCTGATCAAGGGTTGGTAAAATATTTTGGCTTTCCTCAATTCCACCGAGATAGGATACCCACTTAAATTATGTGAGTTTCTAAAACGAAAAAAAAGAACTTTGGTGTTGTATCAGTATTGTAGAAAAATCGGATCACAGTTATTATACTACAAGAAATTGATATTCATTATCCAAAATTATCAATATATATCATGGAGATTTTTCAACTTATTAATAGAACATTTTCACCATATACTTTATTGAAATTCCCACACTATGAGCCTTAGATCATCATTATCAAGATTCATATTATCTCATAAAATTATTCTGTTCCTCGAAGATAACATTTTAAAAAATCACACGTGGATTGCAGCATACGGAAAAAGAAATTCTCAAGCAAAGAATTTCATTTGCACGATAATTATTCATCTCTCTATTTTTAGATACCTCGGGATAAGAGAGAATTGGTAATTTTTATTAAATTTCTAGACATGTTTGTATAATATCCATTCATTGATACATGCTTACTAGAAGAGTCAATCGCCTCTTTAATGGGTATTACAGTAGTCCAAAAAAAAACCTTCAGAAGTTGCAAGTACGGTTGAATTTTTTGTTTGCCACCGTTTTGGTTTCATCGTACGAGAGTCATTCCACCACACGTCAACAATAGTTTGTTCACTTGTGGTGGAAAAGTCTCAGATTTTATTGAAAAATTCTATATAGAGGTCTGTATTAACCTTAAAATAAATACCTCGATATCATTTAGTGGAAAAAAAAAGTTGTGAGGGTTATATAGAATTTAATTTTTTCGCATAATTTGTTTAAAAAAACCTGCCTCAAATCATATCATTCCTTCTATTTATCCACAATATTTTCTTACGACTGTGACTTTATGGCTTGTTAGCATCAATTTAAGACAATTCGTCAGACAAAACTGTCCATAGTACTAGACTTGTTTTTTTTTTAATCTGCTCATTCCTTTTTTATCTTTTAATGATTAAAATATTGTTGATTACATTTTATCTAATACACCATCTCAGAGTTGACCCAAATTTTTATTTCATTTCATAGATACATACGCCTTAATCTTCCAAAACTTTGAATTTAGCGGTAAGTTACCTCTTGAAATACATAATTGTATTTTTTTGTAAACATTCTCATTATATTCTTGCGTTATGGCTCCCCATTAAAAATACTTACGATAGGCTCATAATACATATCTGTGAGTGTGATAACTGCTCTTTACCATTTAAATATGAACCACGTCTTCAATGATAAACAATCGACACCGACATTACTTAGCAGCTATACAGTGTGTCCCATTTATCTCGACCACCCGAAATAACTTTTTGTCCAGATGTAAATTCAAAAATGTGTCAAGCAAATGTTCAACAGCCGTCAGGGGGAGATTATTCAGCATGATTGCCTTCCTTTTAGCTTTCTTGTTTACAAAGATCTGAACAGCGGTATGTCTTTTTTAAATGGCACCCTATATTTTTTATTCGGCAATTCATTTCCTCTCCTAAAGACTTATTCAAAAATGTAGCACAGTGGACCATTAACATAAACAGAATGTTATGAAAACATAAGAAACTCGTCCACTTACTGGAGTTAGCAGTAAACAAATGACAAGCGAGTCAAAACGTAACACAAACGTCACTTTGAGCCCGGGACCACAACCGCGTCCACGTCTAGGGTGCCATTTAAAAAGACATACCGCTGTTCATATCTTTGTAAATAACAAAGCTACAAGGAAGGCAGTCATGCTGATTAATGTTCCCCTGTCGGCTATTGAACATTTGCTTGACACATTTTTGAATTTACATCTGGACAAAAGTTATTTCGGGTGGTCAAGATAAATGGGACACCCTGTATAATTAACAACATGCCTTAAAAGAGCCTTATGCGAAAGAAATGAAAATATGGATTAGACAACCAGCAAAATTCATATGAATCTCACTATTTTCGCTTAAAGATGTCGGGGAATTTATATGAAGGTGAATACAGACCCATACGGGATTATTCATCAGAGACAAACAAAGGCAAACAAGAATATTTCTCGGGTTTCCCACCGGGTGTCGTATCGGGTTGTAGTTCCCAACGTTTACATGACTAAGTCCGTCATCGTCATCAGGGGTTAATGCTGAGCCAAGTTTTTTCTCCGGAATTTATACTCATGAGGGCCGTTCAAGTGGGCCCTCCCCAATTCAGAAAGGACCAATCAGGACGATGACGATGACGGACTTAGTCATGGAAACGTTGGGAACTACAACCCGATACGACACCCGGTGGGAAACCCGAGAAATATTCCTGCAGAGCATACGCCGCGAAAAACTCAGATTCTACAAAGGCAAACAAAATATGAGACACTCAGAGACAGGTGATTGTAGATTTCACGTGGAATAACCCTTATATGATGAAATCTTTGAAGGAACATTTTTTTACCCCGTTTCGATAGATTGAACATGTGATGATATCAGAATGGAAACCATTCATCACATGCTATTTAGGGATCATGTTTCTCCATGGAAGCGATGCTAGGACGTTGACCGCATCAGGGAAGTCAAGAATGGAAGTGTTGGAAATGTGGTAGTGCCGAAGAATGTTGATGATGAAATGGATCGACCGAATAAGTAAAAGGAAAGCGCAAAGAAGGGAGGGAGAAAAGAGAATAGGGTAGTTTCCTTCATCAAAGAAAACGAACGGCATTGATTGCGATTCGTTACCCACCATTATTGCATTCACAATATACAAATTATTTGGTTTTACAAATCCCAGTTTAGAAGAATGGCAATGGTGAATTTTAACCGCATTTGAATAAGGCCAGATTGGGGCCCAAGCGATGCCACTCCACGTGACGTCACAGGGACCTAGTTTCTATACGAGTAGATAGCAGTTATAAATTGTCTGAGATTACCAATGAGGCACAGAGCTCAGGGAAACATGCCTTAATAATCACCTATTAAAACTACCTAAGGTCGGAAAGTTTCCTTCGTTTGATAGGGTATTAATTAGCCTTATTTAAGCCAAGCGCTACCTGCTAGCACAGCATTCTAATACCAGCTAGCAGCCTCCATCGTATGAGCGCTAAAAGCCTCGCCCCAAGGTCACCTCACTTGCTGCAGCAGGAACCAGAATGACGACACACGGGCTTTTCCGAGCATTCATACTTAGCCGTCGCGTTTTCGAGCGCTTGAAAATTTTCACTTTTCATTTAATCGTGAAAAATAGATATCGCCATTAAATAATCTAAAAGCGTGAAATACGCACTCCAGGAGTAATATTAATAGTCGATTTAGGCAATAAAAAATAATGGGAAACAACCCTATTCTTTCAAAAACTTAAAAGGGAGACGGGAAGACTTGATTGGCCACATAATGAGGGATGATGTCTTGATGAAAACAATCGTAGACGGACGGGAAGAAGGGCGAGGGACGGCATCCATAGGGCAGCTTATGAGGGATATAAAAGAAAAGAAATACGTCGCTATGAAAAGGCTAGTGGATAGTACAGAGGAATGGGGAGCTGTGTCAAACCAATCTTAGGATTTTTGGCACATGATGATGAATACATTAGTTAGAAGTTATAGTAACTATTAATAGGGTAAGGGTGCAAATTGTCTTTTTCGGCTGTTTTTTCGACGGTTTCATCCCAGGTTTAATCATTTCCTGCTATAATGATCGTTATAAATACAATAGAAGTTGTAAAAGTTTCCCAAAAATCCCATGCATGTAAGGATAGCCTCTTCAGCCTCTTCTTCACATTTTTTTTAATTTCCCACTTAAGCTTTATACACCCCCAAAAAACTGCAGTGTAATTAAACTGTTAATCACCCAATTTCTCAATCATAATGCTTACTACAGCAATAAATGTTTTCAACATCGATTTCGGGTTATGAAATCTAGTGAGGGATCAACATAATCACGTTGAATACGAATCAAACCAGGTAACTACTATTTTCTTGCTGCAATCAAATTTTGCGAGCTACTGCGAGCAAATTCTGACTAAAATTGGTCGATGAATAGAGAAAGTAACCAATATGGTAATCAGTTCGCACGTGAAAGAAATATCTGATAACGGCCCTTAATGCATTTCTGAAACGGAAATGTATAGTCACGTATTGGAGAATTAAAAAAAACTGTAAGACCTAATGGAAGGGGATCAATATTCAATTCAGGGAGCACTTGTAGGGAACTAGTCAAATAAGACGGACGATGTGTCACTAAGTAGATAGGGAAATGAATCAAACTGAAGTATTTAAATAAATAAAAGATCGTAGCACTTTTCCACAAGATTTTTTAATGCGTACAACTCGTTTCGGCTCACTGAGCCATCATCTGGTACAAGACACTGCAAAACATTTGAGAATCTCCTTTATACCCATGAGAAAGGGGGGGGTTGGGTAGGATTTGACATCTTTGAAGGAGGGGGTGGGATTTGTCAAGGGTATAAAGGAGATTCTCAAATGTTAAGTTTGATTTGCAGTGTCTTGTACCAGAAGATGGCTCAGTGAGCCGAAACGCGTTACACGCATTAAAAAATCTTGTGGAAAAGCGCTACGATCTTTTATTTATTTAAATACGTCTAACTTTCACCAATTGAAGCCTGAATCTATTGAACTCAAACTGATGTATATTACGTAACAAATGAGGTTGTCTTGGAATCTTGAAATAACTTAAAATACCGATCGCTGATATTTGAATGTGATTGATGACAAAAAAAGCATTTTCAATGGACCGACAAGGAATTGAAAAATACAGGATAATGAAATATAGCTAAGAAAAAGGATGTATAGGTATATTTAGACGTAAATTCGATAACTATGCATGACCACATACCTTTTCCAAGTCAGGCGCAAGAAGGCACAAATATTAACACCAAAGAATGAAGAAATTCGCTTTAAAAAATCATTTGAGTTGACCGATCATCGAACCTGGGTCTGCTAATTTTACGAAAATATTGAGGATAGGCAAGTTTAAATTGATTAGGTAGCGTTCCTCAACGGCAATCGGGAGACTCAGGTTCGAATCCCGATCATCATAGCAAGAGCTGTTAAAAGCACCTTTCATGTTCGAAAATTAACAGTCAATTTTCTTTCTCATCCGCAATTTTTCTATTCGATCAGAAAATGTCTATATCCCAATAAATAATATCGATATATATATATATACATATTATAATATATATTTTATGTAACCATAGTTTAAATTATTGATCTTCATCAGGGTTTGAGCCGGCGGGAATCCCGAAAAGACTTAACGCACAAATTTAAGTGCTTTTGTCTTTTGTGAGATAAAAACTTTCCTATGATCTTGTAAATTAATAGGATACAAGAGAACTTGAGAAAAATGTTTAGATATTTCTATTTCCTCACTAATGTCGCCGTTTTTCGATAAATTCCGTGAAGATCCGTCATTGTTAGCAGTTATTTCACTGCGTCTTGTTCAGTAATCACCCTGACTAATTTTCAAAAAGGGAATGCAGGGAAGTTACTGCATTAGCAGTCTTATCTTCTAGATTAAGAATTAAAATACAATTTCCTTTACTTTTGGCGATTTCTGTGACTTCTTCATAATCTATCTAACTTTGAATGTGTTTTCTTTGTCATGAGACATTTCAGCCCATAGTACAAAAAAATGTCACATCCTCTTCCCAGTCTCTTAACTAAATATATATTATCCATCTGACACAAGGTTTTCATGTAAAGCTCTAAAAATAGCCAAATCATGAATCAAAAGTCCTAAAAATGATTTTATCCTTTCATTTGATCAAAGTATCAATATGAGTGGGTTGGAAGCCATGGGGTACAAGTGATTTTTTTCTCAACAGAGGAAGGTTAAGTTAATGGTTATAATAAATACACAAAAACTTGGTTGCTAAGGAAACCAGTGAGTCTCTGTTTTGTGCTGACATCCAGAGGAAAATCAAATGCACTAGTAAATGTCTAATTGATCTCGTTTGCTTTCTATTCCTAATTTCTGTTCCTAACTCTGTACAGAAAAGAGAAATCACTTGTACCCGTTGGTTTCAAACCCGCTCATATGTGATTCTGTCAAAATGGATGTATCTAAGGTAATACTAGTAACAGATCGCATTTGGTACATTTATATCTCCTATCAGTGGGTACTGGTCAGGAGAAAATTTTCGATCGAACAATTGCAAAATTCTAGCCGATCTTTCTACTCTTATGCATATCTATTCCGGAGTATTCATATCGAAGGAACTAGAAAACTTTCGAGAAGAAAAATACCGCCAATGATGAAAAAAATATTGTTTAACACGTGATTGAGAAAATATCACTGAATATGAAAAATGTATCCTCTCTATATTTATTACTCAATATGATAAATGAATGTAGGCCAAAAGGCTCTCTAGATTATTTTGAAGGATTTCTGCGCAGATTGAATGGTCAGTAAAATGGCGTTGAAACATATATGAAAAAAATTATTTTGGGGTAAAAACACCCGGCCTTGATGAATGAAATATTTTGAATGATTCGTTTGGAGATACATTACATACATGCATTGACTCATCGTGCCCACGGATGCAAAAGTAGCTTCTGGTGACCTCTGTGATCGAAAACTTGTGTAAAGAGTTTCCAAATGAAATTCACTAACTCTTGATTAAATTTGTGGTATTCCATTATAAGTTTTCCTGGATATCACACAATTACTTACACCACTTATTTTTTACAGAGCGCGACCCGGGTTTCAATGAATTATCAACGTTTTTAGGCGCAAATTATGATTTGTTTATCTTATTATTGATTATTTATTAAATCATAATTGGTGCCTGAAGATGATGATAATTCATTGAGACCTGGGTCGCGCTCTGTAAAAATAAGTATTAGTAATTGTGTGATACCCAGGAAAACTTAAGTTTCTTAATGCCCGTAAAATGGCGGAAATCTCACTAAACGAACAAAATGTGCATATAATAAAATTCTTCCTCTACTCAACGTATTATCATGAAGATTTGAGAAGTTGGAAAAAGGGCTCGGAATATCTGTATCAAATCTCATTCGGAAAGCCTAAACCTCCGAAAAAGGCGACGCTGTGATTTGCTGAGCTTGGGCATGGAAACGGATCGGTCGACGGAGGTTGTGGGGGTAGAAAAAATGGGTTTGCCTCGGAAAGGCGATAAAAGGGGAGGGCGGGTTCGGGAATGTGGAGATTGAGGTGGGAATGGATGCAGAGCCAAGGGAGTGACAACACTGCGAGATACACTGGAAGGACACCACGCCACCAACGGGGGACTTCCATCCAATATTCATCAAGGATATTAAGCACTAGAACCGTGTCAACAATGGAAAAACAGTTTTAAACCATGATAAAAAAGAATAAGCATAACAACAATATGCAGACTATTTTGTCTTTGAGAAATCACTCCATCGCATTAAATTACAGTAGCAATGATATCATTTATTTTTCTAAGCACCTGGTCCATGAAAAAATAACTGTACATCTCTTTTGACAATTTCAGATGCGATCCATACACAAAATAAAAGAAAAAAGGAAAATAAAATAAATGGCACAGTGTGATTTAATAGAACCTGAACTCAGTTAACCATTAATGAACATGTAAAACAAATAATAATTTGAAATGAATAAAATAGAATACAAATTCACACAATAAAATAGCCGTGAAGATAACCTACTGATATGGCAGTATCTACAATAACAAAATCAGTTCTCTTCTTACGAAAAATTGTTAAACAAACCAAAAGCGGTGAACTTTTATGTAATTTTTCATATCGAAACAGAGGAAAAAGTAGGATTTTTATTTTTATTATACTTTTAATATCAGCGTTCGCCTAATATTGCTAACGAGTGAGATAATATTATTTTCATGACGTTCTGAGAAACCATATCCTCAATGGATCATCAGTTAATATGAAGGGGCACTCCAATAGTAGCAAACGTATGTGTCACGTTTTATGCCTTACTCCTCTATAATAGCCTTGAAGATAACCTGAACGTGTATCGAGGTGCTGGAAATTATTACTTGCTTTTCAATTCGATGAAACTCTTAGGACCTGAAAAGAGGACCTGAATGGACAAAAATAAACAGATCGCATTCGATCAAATGAAGCCGTCAATATTTGTTCATTGTCGATTGCGGCAGAGTTTGAAAAATTAAGAGACACGCATTGTTTCATTTCTCGATCCGCCACCTGCTTCTTCAGCTATTCGCTCCGAAAAAAGTTTCGACGCCGAAAAATTAACTTTCCTTTTCGAAAACACTAAATTTCAAGTCAGATTAGCCCTGTTATCATATTAACTTATGATCCATTGAGGATATAGTTTTTCAGAACGTCATGAAAATAATAATACTCACTCGTTAGCAATATTAGACGAACGCTGATATTAAAAGTATAATAAAAATCAAAATCCCACTTTTTCCCTCTGTTTCGATATGAAAAATTGCATAAAACTTCATAACTTTTGGTTTGTTTATCAATTTTTCGTAAGAAGAGAACTGATTTTGTTATTTCAGATACTGCCATATCATTAGCTTGTCTTCACGGCTATTTTATTGTGTGAATTTGTATTCTGTTTTATGCATTTCAAATTATTATTTGTTGTACATGTTAATTAATGGTTAACTGAGTTCAGGTTCTATTAAATCACACTGCGACATTTATTTTATTTTCCTTTTTTCTTTTATTTTGTGTATGGATCACATCTGAAATTGTCAAAAGTGATGTACAGTTATTTTTTTCAGTTATGTACAGTCATTTTCCATTCTTGAAGATGATCTTAGCCTCTGGATTTCATATCATTGAAAGCTCTAAAGTCAGTATTCACATTATATTGGTAATATGAAGGGGAATATTAGTTTCAAAAACAATTTCGATAAATTTATCCTCCATCGATGCACACTGATTCGTTGAGTTTGCTGGAGAAATCGGGTCGGGTCGATTTGGGTTACAAAAGGTGGAAAGAATGTGTTTGCCTTCGCAAAGGGATAAAAGAGAAGGGTGGTTTGGGAATGAGGAGGCGGAGATTGAGGTGGGAATGGTTGTCGCGCCGAGGGAGGCTGCGGAAAGGACACACGCCACCGCCCGCCAGGGGAGGGACGTTTATCCAATATTCATTCGTTGCTCTGAGACGGGGGAGGACCAGCGAGTGAGGCCAGCCAAGGAGACCGGAGACGACACAGAGTGCGACGAAGAACGAACGATCTTCTCGGAAGGTGGAAGCTACGATAAAGAACGGAGACACGCAGAAAGAATATTCCAATCCAGTATTTTTCCTATCGACCCCCACTCTTGTTATCGAACTCTTCATTATTGAGCTAACCGAGCTGAGTGGAAGATCAGATCACATAAATAAAATAAGAGAGATAGATTGTAGAACAGACAGGTTCAGAATGTCATTTTTTCCACGATCAATAAGAGATTATAACGGCAGCGATAGAACTTATAAATAGATTGCATGACTTTTAGTGTAGCCATCTAACCTATGTAAAACTTACTGCGTTTCTTAATTTTATTATTAATTCTAACAGCAGATGGTAGTATAATTTGGTGGTATACGTGACGCTTTTTGGACCGTGTGGTGTGCATTTGGGAGTCCAATTGCATGCTGCATGCTGGTGATTGATCACCCCCTGCCAAACACCCTAGAGGTGGATCGCAGGGTATTATGTAAATGTAGATGTAACCAGGATCGCAAATATGTGCCAGAATAAATGATTCGGTCAGGAAAAATAACAAAATTTGCTTCATATAACTTAACTTTTACTCGTCGACTAATTTCGATACACTTACTTTCGACACACACACATTTTCAAGACTAGTGGTTCTGAAATGTCTACTAGTTTAAGACCTCCACAATTCAGTGCTTAAATGATTTAGTTACTGTTACCAATACTCGCGATCCTAGTAGCGATTTAGCCATTAAACAGTGGAGTAAGACTGAGTTATATTAAGACTAGCGTCGGGTCACATTGACCCAGGATTGAAATCTTTAAATTATTCCCATTGCATTTCATATCAACACATTTTCATTTCATGGCACACATAATTTGATTGGAAATAAGTACGATTATCATGTATACTCGTAGATTGGTGTATAAAATCACAATGCACTGAATGCAACGCAATTAAATTCCTGTGAAACCTCAGATGTCTCAGAAATGATTTGACGTTCAGCACATAAAGGTACAAGCTCAACTTTATTCATCGGGTAAGTTGTATATTATGACTTCAATACCCGCGTACGGTCAAAATACTGAATAGTTAACCCTCGAGCCGCCTGATATTTTTACACGATCGGGCGCGTGGCGTTCTTTGCCCACGATATAGAATTTATATGATAACAGTCGATTTTTGTTTCAATTCATCTTTATTAGTAGAAATTAGTTCAAGCTTGTACATTAAGAGGTGATACAGATATAAAGGTACGCAGGTGGTATAGTTGGTACAGGGCCGGTCGCGCGGCGTACTTTGTACGCCACGTTCCTCTTGCCGATCTAAAAAACATTCTGCAATACATAGTGATTTAAAAACTCACGCTATAGACTGTCAAAATGACATTGTGATAATGCACGAGGCCATTCAAGAAAAGCAATGCACGAGGTACACGGCCGGTCGCGCGGTATATTTTTTACGCCACGGGTGTCGGTTCCTCTTACCGATCTAAAATTAAATTAAATACAATATACATTTCACATTTTGATTTTAAAAACTCGCCCTATAGACAGTCAAAGTACATTGTAAGAATACACGCGACCATTCTAGACTAGAATTTACGTACAATGTTGAAATCGTTGGTTTTCGAAGTTTGGCTTATTTTGTGCGATAGCGCGCCCGCTCGAGGGTCAAGGAAAGAGAATGCAAGCGATCACCGAAACTGAAAGTTAAGAATGAGAAAAGTAAATTTTGAGATTACCTACTTAGTGCATTCATTGGTAGGGGTATACACTTTCCACTTTTAAGCATTACAATAATCACACGGGTCACATAGACCCAACGTGGCTACTCAAAGGAAAATATTATAAACAAAACAGGAAATGGCTGGATACAAACTGAAAATAGAAACGAAGAAAACTAAGATAATGCTTGGCATCGGTATAAAAGAGGTTAAGGCCACCATTAACCTGGAAAACCATATAACTAAGGTAGCCAACCCTAACCGTATTAAGGATACGTTGGGAAAAATATTCTTGATAAATGTAATAGAAAATTTACAAATGAATATCAAACTAAACAGCTTAACTGCATCAAAAGTACTACGCATTTACTCAAAAGACCTTTAATTGTATATTCGCGATTTAAGGAGCTGTAATGTCGGATTGATCCAAAGAAAATGAATCGAGAAAGGACAACACTTGGTTGTGTGCAGGAATTGGATCTTTCAATTGGTGAGATAAACCCCATAAACAATTGTCACCCGATATTTCCGGTTTCCACCTTTAAAGATTTACGCGCGCCGAGTCGATGAAGAAAGAAATTGAAGCAGGACGCCATCTAAAATTTAAGAAAACAATCTTGAAGATAGGCAGTTGGCTCCGAGATAAGGTAAACTGTTCCTCGCTGGGAACTAGAGAGAAAAAGAAGTAGGAAATATCTCCTGGGATAAATGGGGTGATAGGATAGCCGGACAGACGGCTTTGAAAAAGAAGCGAAAATGTTTTTTAAAAGGTTAAGGACCTCGTATCCTCACCTGGAATCCCGGCTGCGGAGGCATTGCTTCCGTGTGACCAATGGTATTTTGCACCGATTTTCTGTCATATCACTTGGGTAAAGATAACGATATCAATTTAAAATTTTCAGGTTACATGGAGTTAACTCATAACCCCACCTTAAAAACAAATTGTTTATTCCAGTAATACATATATTTGATTCGTGAGAAAGGGGGAATCGGGAAGGTGTAGTGGCTAGTGCAGGATTCTCACCCAATTGGCCCGGGATCGAATCCCGCAAAGAAAGAGATTATTCAGAGGCTTTCAGATCCCTGTTTGAGTACCAAGTGGAAAAACCTTCTAGTATTGTACTCCGAACGTCGAATAGGACGTAAAGCCCCTTGGCACATTTCGTTAAGAGTAGGCTAGTGCCAACGCCAGGTTTCTCTCCACCCTTCCTTCCATACCCTTTTCTCTTTGCGAATGACCTTAGCTTTCGGTCGCCACCTCCAAATATCATACCATCTTGATAAGGGTACATTTTACCATACCAGGATTGAAAGATAGTTATATAATGTGAAACAATAAAAAAGTTTTTGTAATCTCTTGATAGTTTTACTTGACCCTCAGCTGCATAAATTTCTAACAAAAACGTGCCAAAAACATTTTTCCTTATAAAATATAACCAGAAACGCTTCAATTACTACATTTAATTGACATTGAATCAATTAATTTAATTTCTGCTATTTTTTAATTATTTTAGGAATTTTTGAATATGTATCATATAAGATACATAATGAAAATAGAAAACTTAAATACGTATGCATAAATAAGTATGATAAATTCTCAGGCTACTATTAAAGGCTTAGGAAATAATAAAATAATTTTCCTCCCTTCTTTTTGGAAATAATTCATCACTATCACTCGAGTATACCTTTGCTCGTTTTTCATGCGGGGAGATGAGTTCCTTCAACATAATTGGAAGCTAATCGCCTATGTCAACTACTGACAGCTTTGAGAACCACATAGTTTAACGACGGGGTGTGTCATATCTGATACACTATTCGTTAGAGAGGAAAAATTGTGCCCTTCATAAATAACCGGCAGTGTCGTGAGTGTATTTTATCATCCATTACACAAAATGCAATGAAGGTTAATTGACTGTAGTGACATTACATTTTATAAGAGAAATTGGTGATTAATTGTAAAAGTATTCTAAATTTAATCTAAATATATCTAGATGATAGATACTTATTGTTAGGTGAATAAACAAGCAATACGTGAGGAACTCTAATTTTCACTCTCCCCATGGAAATCATACCTCCCCAATGAAAGGGTATGACTTTGGTAGTGTACATGAAAACAAAAGATTTTAGGGAGTGCAGTTGAAAAAAAGGATATGCCATCAAAGACGACATAAACCTTGTTCATAAAGCAAAATCATTTCACAGAGAAATAAGACACTTTATTCTTACTTATTTATGAGCCAATATTTTCCAGCATTATGAAAATACCATAGGGTCTTTTTGTAAAACAACAGTGGTTTGGCTTCAATGATAGTATTATAAGATCCTATATTACGACATAACTCAGAAAATAGTATTACTTTTAGACGGGACATTAGATATTTTTTACCGTGATTAATATGGGTTACTGAACAATTCATCGGTTTTAATAAAAAAAACGCATGTATATTTCATAGCCTCATATAATTATTTCCTCTAGATTTCTCATGAAAATGAAGATTTTTAAATGCTATTTCTAGAAATAATTGAATGAAAAGCCGATTTTTTGGCAATCAATGAAGTAAAGCTTGAAAATCATTTGTTGAAATTTTAATCGAAAGGATATTTACTCCGTTGCTCGGAGCAACCAACTTAAGAGGACGCATTACCTACCTTTCATGGTACCGATATTGTTTCATAAAAAATGTGCTATCATCTTGAAAATATAACCTTATACACAGGAAAATCTTGAAAATAATCGCTTCATTTCAAATACAAAAATTTTCCCTCCAATTAAATACTAAAAAAAGTTCTGTTATTGCGGACGAGACTCCATGCAATTTTGAAATAATGAGAATAACTTACAATTAGTATTTTCCACACGTATTAATTGCAAAAATCTACCGTGACCGTTTCGAAGAGCATCTTCATATTTTGACAATAAAAATCCCAGCTCTTTATCGTGACGGTAATGTCAGATAAAGTCGTAGGGTGCAAAAAATAAAGTCCATTTTAATAACTGTAAACTTCATTTTTTTCTAATGATGACGATCCTTTTCAAAATCTGTGTAGGATTTTTGAAATACTTAAAAGTAAAAAAACAAAGCTATGCTTCTCCTTGGCCTCCTCTACCGCTTCTCATAAATTGCAGACCCGATAGCATTACGCGGATATTTTTCAACTATTGTCATTCCCGTTATAATGTATTGCTCCCCCATTTGGACAATCTCAGCCCCATCCAATATTTTGACTCTTAAAAGTGTGACAAATTTGTTCACTAATATAGTTAAGAGAGCCTCATCTTCGTAATATGTCGGCTGATACTGTTTTGCGCACTCTCAATATATCTAATATTCCAAATTTAATCCTCAAATCCGATTTAAAACTAATACCTCGGTGGCGGTGGGGTAAAGTCCTCGCCTGCCAAACCGAAGGTCGTGGGTTTGAATCCCGCCTGGGTAGGTGATCCTTGTCCAGGGCATGGATGTTTGTGTTGTACCTACTTTGTTAATATTGGAAACCCTCTTTGTAAAAGGCCGTCATGTGCTGTTTAAGGGGAAATTGATAATAAATAAATAAATAAATAAAATGTTCCATAGACTGTCCCGATCTCGTCTCCAATCTAACTTTTAAAGTTCCATGCAGACCCCCTCGAACGCATTCGCCCTCCATATATTCGCCCATTCCCAGATTGTCACTAACCAAACGTTCCATCCTCTCTTCCCTCATAAATTCCCTTCCAGATCACATTGACCCGTTCTCCTTCCCAAACCACTCCTTTACAAACCGCGCTCTTTCCTACCTTAACAGAAACACACATGGTCAATAAGTTTACTCAATGTATTGTTATTTATTTAAATTTATGATGTTTAATTGTATTTATTCTTTTAAAGCTTGTTATACTGTGCCACTATAAAATGGCACCTACGCTGTGTGTGGAAAATTTCTTAAATAAATAAATTCATTAATAAAATAAATAAATTTACTTATTTTTCCCATTATTTCAAAACTAAAATTAAGTAGATGTTGAACCAGGATAAACTTCGAGCACCCAGAAATTTTCAAGATTGTCGCGAACGCTTCAGTGAATTGATACGCCGCGTAAAAAACCCGGTTGAGGTAGGACGTCCGTTCAAGAATTTTCTTTGTCCTTGCTCGCCTCACCACACATTTCCTGACCTCCCTTTGACCCCTTGCTGCCCTAGGAAAAGCACACCGCGTCGACCTCGACGTAGGTTCTTAATATCCCATTTGAACCTTAAACTGCGACCTGACGTGACAACTTGCTTCCCGTTTGCGCCCAGCGTCCTTCTTTCCGGCGACGGTGCTGCTGCCAGGTGGCGACAAATGAAGGCTTACCGGCTTCGCGGGAGCCTCGGGCGAAGCAAGAAAAGGAGGAAAGGATCCAGCTATATGGTGGCTACGCTGGGGCCACGGCGCGGCGGCGCGACGCGGCGTGCCTTATTCCCAAGCCATTATTTCGCTCTCGCAAGTCCAATACTTCTGCCTCCTTCCTGTTCTTTTTTTTATTTTCATTTCTTTTTCTCCTGTTCTCTCGTCCCCCGGCTCCTTCGTCCTGTTGCAATTCCAGCACTCCAACGATCAGTTAACTCTTGCCTTATTGCTAAGAATGTCGAGTGATATTGCGATCAATCGAAAGAGATATAAACTTAACTAACGAAATCCGACGGACATAGTCCTTGCAGAATAGTTATTTCCCAGATTACATAAGAGAAATCAGTCAAGTGAGCAGGGAAAAATATGTATTTAAATGTCCAGTGCCCAATAAAAATTACGCTTATTTTCAATTTCACATTCATAATTAACTATAATTATAATCTGTCATCAAGGAAATGTTGTTCTTCTGGTCTCAGATGTAATTTGAAATTTTCAAATAAAAATTTGATTTTCAAAGGAACAAAAGTAGAAGATCTAATTGAAGACTTGAAAACTATTCTTTCCGTCGTTTGTTCAAACAAAATTCTTGTCCTCCATGGCGCCACTGACACGATTTACGGGTAAAATCAAAGCATGAGATAAAAAATTATGGAAATAATTAGAAATCCGTTTAATAAGCAATCCGCAAAAAAAATCTCAGCCATTGTCAATGGAAGAAGAATCCGAGTCACTTCAACAATGCAATTCACTGCTACACTTGAATATGGCTGTGTTTCCTCGGCTTTTTGGCTTCATTTATATGCTAGATTCGATTTTGAAAATTATTCGCTTTGAAATTTAAATTCAATCTATAAATTAATGGCCGAAATTATAAAAAATTATACCTAAAATAAATAATGGCAAACATTTATTTTTCAAAGTTAAATTATTAACTTAATTGGATCTGTTTCTAATAATTGTCGTTTGTCTGATGAAAGAACGAAAGAGTTTTCAAGCCGCACCTTGAATATTCGGCGAGCATTTGGGGTCCGATAAAGAAAGACTTAATCCGCGAAAAAGAAAAAGTACAAGTGGAAGCTGAGCGATTCTTCGAAAGCAGCTAGATCTGAGCAGATAGATCTCTTACTCGAATTTGGGTGGGATATTGACGCTGGATATTTGGACGCTACGTGATGGTCAATTGAGCTCAATTCACGAGTCAAATGCTTGAGCAATTAGGAATAGATATATTTCAGAGGGGCATGAATAACATTACGTCAAAGCCGCAATATATTTCCTGGTCCGACGGAAACGATAAAATATGAGGGAAAATTTTCCCAACAGATTGATCCAAGAAATAGTTTTTCCCCCGAGCAAATAAAAACTTTAATTAATCATACGTATAACTCAGACAGTGAAATCATATCCAAAGCGTTGCATACTCAAGTAAGTGAACGCCTGGCGACTTAACTCTTGCCGTAACCCGCCCATCAAGGAGGGACGTGGGGTAGTACGTAGTAAGTGTAGATGAAATTCCCAGAATAGCGTCAACCATATATGAAGCTATTTACGGAAATTCTTCCATTGAGAACTTGGCGGTGTTGGGGTGAAGTCCTCGCCTGATAATTCGGAGGTCGTGGGTTCGAATCCTACCCTGGGTATATTACCTATATATTGGTCTTAAGTGTTAGTGCTTGCACAGTAGTTAGTTGTAGTAGATCCTCGATGTAATGGCCACTGCGAGCTATTTTAGGGGCATGTCAAAATAAAAAAAGAACAATCACTTTTACATATTGTAATGGACACTGGAGACTGGAGCATCAAACATATTCCACCTCCCTACCTGCAAGTCTTGAATTCACATCTGTCACCCTCCGCGCCTTCGTTCTCCTTAGTATTGCGATTCCTTTCATCCCTCTGCCCACGCTGAGAGAAATACATACGAAGGCGTGTTACGGAAAGGGGATGAAGGGTTTGCGTTTGCTTCACGTCGCGAGAGAGCCGTGGAATCCACTGCGTCGATACAATCAATTGCAGCGGCGCAGCGAGGGGGGTTTTGGGGGGTAAACCCCTCCCCCCCCCCCAGAGCTCAGAGAAATTTTTAAGTTTAATCCATTTTGCTTAATGGGATTAATATTACTAATATAATAGTGTAAGGACGAATAAAATATCCCACAGAAATCCGTAAAACTCACCATTTTGAACCATTTATCTTAAAATTCCGCAATTTATTAATATGGCACCTACCGCTTATCCTGGTGGGTATTCCATACCCCCAAACACCCCGGTATTAGTTGTACCTTAATTCATAGCTGCGCCCCTGATCAATTGCACCCGCTGAAATGAAACCAAGAACGCAATCGGGCACAGAGGTTCCTTCAGGGCGCCGCACCGCCAAGGCATCTACCTCGAACCTCTCGTGGGGAACAAACACAAGGAATATTTACGGCATAGGCTTGAAGAAATTAGGATTCGTCAAGCGTATTGTGGGAAGATTTTCGGATGAGAAGGTAAAAGAAAGGTGCTATTTTGCACTTGTCCGACCGCACCTTGAATATCCAGCGAGCGTATGGGATCCGGTGCAGAAATACTTAATCCGCGAACTGAATTAAAATACAAAGGAAGACTGCGCGGCTCGTCAAAAACTGCTACGGGCGTACAGACAGTGTTACCCAGATGTTAAGCGAATTAGGCTGGGAGCCGTTGGAAACTCGGAGGCTGTGCGCTAGGCTTAGATTGCTTGAACAATTGAGAATCCTTCAAGAACGACACGGAGAAATTAATATTAGAGCCGCACTATATTTCCAGGTCCGACAGAAGCGATAAATTAAGAGAGATGTTTTGCCGAACGGATAGATATCGGAATCCGTTTTCCCCCGAACCATAAAGTACTTTAATAAATTCTAGTCGTAATTTCTTTAGAGCATTTCCTTAATATGTGTAAATAGCTGATGTCCCAACAACCCCTACTATACTTTCTTTAGGCGACCTGCGGGGTAGTATGTAGATGTAGATACACATAAATCCCGTAATCTGGCTCCATAGACTTGTGGCAGGGGGTGATACAATCTTAGTAGTTAACAACAACAAAGAAGAAAAATTAGAAATAGGATGTAATATAGGAAAGAAATAGGATATAATAATACCCCATCTAGCATTTTTGTCCGGGGAAAAAACGAATTCCTAAACCTTTTCTTTCAGCAAAATATATTGCTGATATATAAGCATTATGTATCATTTCTATCGGTTCTGGACATGTAGTAATAACCTATATCATAGGATGGTTTCCGTACTGCTCTGAAAGATTCCTAATTGCTCGAGCATTCTAAGACTAGATCTTAGTCTCCGACTCTCCAGTGAATGCCGACCGAATTCATGAAACGGCTGAATAACGCTATTTGTTCGTTCGCAACAGTTTTTGACGACTCGTGCAGATATCCTTTGTATTTTATTAAGTTCAAAGATTGTTTTATCTATGCCGTATCCCATATGCTCCCTTCGCACGCAAAGTATGGGGTAGATGAGTGCAAAATAATACCTCTCATTCAATTTTACATGCAAAGACCTTCGTGAGAGGGCACCTCAGGTTGGATTCAACGACGCATCAAATCCGTACATTGGCAGTCTTCACGTCAAGAAACAGATATGGAGCGATTCATTCTCACGTAAGGCGGATGCAAAGAGAGCAGGGCTATTTGTGGATTGACGCTTCCCGAGAAACAGCTTCCATTTTCCATATAATTCATTGGAAGTAATACAAGTCACTTATTTGAGTTCGTAATACATCTATTTATTGGCTGTAAATTCCAGAATTACTCTATAATTTCTCACTAATTCGGGCTTACTAGGTGATCTATGTAAAGTGCTGTACAGTCGGTATTGGGTCATTTCCATAATCAAAGTTTTTATGGCCTTAATTGCACCAATTCAGTCCTCTTCTGTTATTTTCCGGCCGAGTATTATTTCAAGGGAACAGATTGTTTTCTTTTCCTTTCAATAAATTAGTCTTCCAGTTAATTTTTTGATCTCTTTTTGGAAGTATGGTTTGTGCACCCATTAATTTTCTGATTGTATCTGTTTCATCTTTAAATTACCCATTGGAATGTGTGAGTGAGACAAATCTTTGAGTTCGTAATACATCTTTATATCGGCTTTGATATTCCGGAATTTCTCTATAATTTCTAAATAATTCGGGTTTTTTAGGTGATTTATGTAAATGTCCAATAGAGAGACTTGTAGGGACAAGAAAAACACAGTCAAAATTTTCGCAGCAATAACAGCATTAAACTCAAACCCCCTAAGTAATTTAATCATATTTTAACGCGAGGACCATGGAAGTTAATGGAGTGCATAAAAATTCCTTCCATCACGCGCTACGATATCACGAGTATGGAGATTTCTAACCAAAAGCAGCATAAAAAATGTGAACAAAACAAAACTGCAAACATAAAAATGTTTGAGGTTAACCACTTTTTAAGAAGGCATGCATTATAAATTCTAAAAGAAAATTAAGTGGGCAATGATTTTATTTAAATATATAGCAAGTCCCAGAAATAATCAACTTGCAGACATAGCACAGATAAAAAGATCCAAAAGCCATTGCATAACCTCTGTATTTTGATGCTCTAGCACTGTTCAAACTGCACTTTTGGGGAACACACTCTTTTTTTAGGGAACTTTTTATACGAAAACTTTCGTTTCGCCAGTGAGCTTACCCTGCATTTTGTTCGAGAGAATATTTCACGCGAGCCCCTCCGCCTTGAGGTGTTATCAAGATGAATATTTATTTATTTGAAAAGCCCACATACAGCAATTATTGCCAATTTACAGTGGCGCAGTAACAAGACAGTAAATAATATATAACAAGAAACAAAGTAAGTACGTATAATGTTACGGGAGTCATATCAACCTAAAATATGCCGAGAAACAAGTACATAAAATCTAACGAGAATCAAGCCTCGAAATTAAAGAACACAAGTATATAAAGCTAAAGAAAATTGTAGCAATGGTAAGAAATGGGGAGTGTTGTTATGGATGCTCAGAGAGGTAAGATAGAGCCAGGTTAGTAAAGCCTTTCGGGGACAGGGAAAAGGGATCAATACTCGGAGGAAGGGAATTAAGACGTGAGGAATATTTAGCCTTCGAGGAATCGGGACGGTAGGATGGATTTTGCAAAAAGAAAGCTGGTCCTCGAGGCACGTGTGTATACCTACCGATTTAATTAAGCGAGTTCCCGCAATATCAAGCATAATGAAATAGGTAACCGAGGGTCACCACACAATCAGAACGGTTTGCTCCAAACACGGGGAGAGGCGGGAGTTCAGTTCCCGAAGGATTCAGATTCCTAGTCCCGAAACCAGCTCTCAACTCTGTTCAAGCAAACGTTTTCGAACACTGAGCTTAAAACTTATGAGTTTTTTTTTCTTTCTTTTAACTGGACGCAACCAACCGATATTATGGGTTATTGGTGAGTGAAGCACAATGAATAACAATTATTTTTTTTCCTTATCTTGACCTCGTTTAATTCATGATAAAATATTTCTTGGAGTGTAGGTCAACGCATGTTATGCAAAAAAGTTATAGCAAAAGTTTCTATTTATTTTGAACCATCATCAGGGCTTCAATATGTTCTAAGTTTCCTCTTGTATTTCTTCTTAAATTTTCCCTATTTTTTAAAAGAAATACAAGAGGAAACTTAGAACATATTGAAGCCCTGATGATGGTTGAAAATAAACAGAAACGTTGGCTATAACTGTTTTTGCATAACATACGTTGACCTACACTCCAAGAAATATACACAATAAAAACTTGAAATTCTTTTGGGTATATTCTCACATAACTCAAATACAGCAAAATATAAATTCACATTTCTCCCTGAGAAAATGTTTTATGCTCAAAATTAAAAAAGTGAAAAAATATAAGCAATAATATGGAAAATGTAATATCCCAAAGACACATACATTGTATTACATAGCAGGATATATGTCGTTAAAAAAAATTTATGGCTTTAAGCCGAAATCCATGACGAATTGAAAGAAAAAAATTACGATATAAATGCAATTCAATCATTGCAATTAAGGCAGTTCATAATTAAATAGATAAAATAGGTAACACTGAGGTCCTGTTAAGCCCAAACGGTTTGTCTACATGTAATATTACTTAGCTTTGTGGCGTAGATTTTGGACAGAACGTTAAAACTTGCACACATACAGTTATAGAGTAGAAATTGAACTGTAATTTAATATAACAGTTTCACAATGCCATTTACCTTTATTTAAAAGCCGCTTTACTGATTTTTTAGATCGGGTATACACTCATTTTTTAACAAAGGAAATTTATTTTTTTAAATAGGGGCGACATGTGCCAAAGACCTCTTGCCATGAAGGCTATAATACTTGGGGACCATCAACCTTTGTATTCGTCGCACTTGTATAGAAATATCTATCATACTATGTTATATGAAAGTACTCGCGAAATATTTATCACAAATCATCACATGTTTATACAATTATCTTAATCCTGACAAACCCTAATTGAAACACACTGTTCTCAATTTTTCTCATTCGTCGTAAAAATCACAACTACTTTATTTTGTAAATAAATAATCTTCTTCAACAAGATGGCGGATTACTTGAGGAATACGTGGTCTTGAGTATGTGCCATAAAACTGTTGTAGGTATGGTTAACCTTTTAAATACCATTAGTCCCGTTTCCTATTTAGATCTAATATGACGGTCCAGGCAGCGGGAGGTGGTGCAGTAATGAATGTTTGCTCAAAACATCTCTGGAGGCAAGATCTCAGATCCCGGAGGAACCGGCTTTCCGGCTCCATAGCCAGGCACCGCTCTCAGCCAACAAAGTCGACATTGGCGTCAACGCCTCAGTGTGGAGAGCCTTAGACAAGTGGGCGATTGTAAGCAAGGCTCCCACGAGGCCAGCTCCTGTGACTACAATGGGGTACACGCCTTTTGGGCTTCGTAGCTACAATGCACAGGGAAATCCTCTCCTATGAGCTGAAGATGCATTAGTAAAGTAATAATTTGACCACTCTCGAACCTTCTCGAGTTAAAAAGGAGGTCAAATTTTGACCTTCCTTGAAAACTGAACATATAATTTTAAACTCCCTTAGACTTTTTTTTAAAGATCCTTGGCTTTCCTGGTTAAATATGGTATGTGAAGTTCACAAATTCAGGAAATAGGGACCAATTCCTTTCCCTAAACTATCTCGGACCCCAAAAATTATTGCTTGCATTTTCTGCAGGCTTCGCCTAAGATTTGGGCTTGATACCATTTGGTCAGTACTACAATGCTTCGATTGATATGATACTACTGGGCCACCAAAGCCTAAACCCACATCAGGAGAGGACTATCGTCTCCCTTTATAGAAATGACCTTTAACTTGATAGCTTATCACTCGTTACAGGGGGTATAAACCATTTGAGAATGATTATATTTATTTGAAATATTGGAAAAGTGGAATATGCAATTTATTTTAAAACGATCAATAGAAATGCGTTGCTAAAAATCTATATGTGTGAAAGTTAACTAGATACCACAAGAGTTGCCGCTTCTTTAATCAATATATATATAAAAAATATGTATAAACATTACTAGTCCCAACTTAGTTAGAGCGCTTCATTTTTCTTTACCTGTAAACGGCTGGTGTCCTAACAACCCCTGCCACACGCCTTTTAGGCAACTTGCGGGGTATTATGTAGATGCAGATGAACTTAGATTATGAAATTCATTGTTACCCCCGAGATGATATTTTATAAAGGTGTCATTACGCGAAAATAACAACAAAAAGTTAAGTAGATGTGGTATAATAACATTAGGCCCCCGATATAGAAAAGGACACCAGCACTCATTTTCTGGTATAAAATCCTCCTCCGAAGTTATGAATTTCCATGCACCCTTGGTCTGAAATATTGTTTAAATTTTTAAGTAATTTCTATAACCTATCACAAGTGTTTTCGGTCAAATAAATGACCCATCATGAAACGAAACGCATTTGTAATTCCCTGAGTTTTTTGCTGCCACGAGTTCCAATGTGACAATCAATATTTTCCTCATTGCTATGAGCTAATAATAGCAGTGAACTTTGCCCTATAGGGCTGTGATTTTGGAAGGGTTACGAGTATTCAGCAGACGGAAATAACGGAACTCGGGGGCCATGTTAGTCACGTGGGCGACGTGAGGTCAACATTCTGAGGAAGAAGTGCTATACAGGCTACATGCAAACTTTTATTTCAACATTTATGGCCATTAGAGGAATCGGTGGCGTTTTCAAAACCCTAATGGTACGTAAATGGTTTTTTACGTTAAAAAACAGCAAAAAGTATTCACTTTACATTAAATGTTATCTTGGTATCCTATCCGTCTAGTTGTCGCCAAGTTAAAGACCGAAGGTGTTGGGTCACCGGCATTTTAAAAGGAAAATGGACACAAAACGATTGCGCAAGTGTTGGTAGTATTTCAATGCAAGCTCTTCTTATACGCTTAGATTAAAAAAAATACTTTGAAAACACTTCGAAGGCGGCTGGAAGGAAATAGTACCCTTGCTCAAACCCATGTTCATTATAACCACAGGATCGGGTTGATGTAATGGCTAGAATGTTGCCTTCAATAACCTTAGGCCCTGGTCCTAATCCTATCAATTGCAGAGAATTTTCAGAGTTAACTAAATCCCTGCTAGAGTGTAACGCGGACGACATTTCAAGGACAACGCTCAGCCCGTCGGATAGGACGTTAAGTCGTGGTCCCCTTGAAGCATTAGGATTAGGGCAAGACCATACAGACGTGGGATTTTTCTCCACTCTCCTTCGGTCCCTACTCTACCCTCCTGGCGAAAATGATCGAAGCTTTCATTAATATCTTCCAATCACCACGCCACATTTCATTGCTATAAAAAATATTGATTTCTCCAAATTAATGCACATACATGCAAATGGTGTGTTTCTATCTCGAGTAAATCGCTTCCTGACCAATTGAACTAGATTAATAGGGAATTGAACTGGAGCATGAGCCTGGCAGCAATGGACAAGGTTATGATTCAGCATACGAAGCAGTATTAAACAAAAGTATTAAAATTATAGGATATATTGTAAAATAAAATCTATTCCTGAGTCTATTACTCAAATCGAGCATCAATTTCATAATATGGATTGACGAAATACCATTGCACTCGCATGGAGTACGGTGCCTGGGGCTAAATGGCAATAAAATGATTCTTGGTTGAGTACTATAATTGGGTATGTCCCTCGATTTATTCATAATGTTGGATATTTAAATTTCGTACACTGCAGTGCATAATTAATCTCTTATCCAAACCAGTACCTTTAATTCCCCCAGTTCCTCATGGGGCATATTCATAAATGATTACCTCTTTCAAAGGTATTTCTCACGTAATTACTATTTTTTGTGACATAGCCTATCCACTTGGACCTTTTTGTTTAAGTCCCTGAATGATACAAGTATTAACATACTCTATTCTGTTGCTTTTGAGCACTAATTTACCAATCAAATAAAAGGTGGATTCATGATATATGGGTAAATATCGGTATCTTGGTAAGTATATAGGATGTTATTTTTATCTCCGTATTGCAGCTAGGAAATACGAAACTTTGTGTCTCTAGGGCCTCACTAATCCAATTTTATGATTGCAATTCCGCGTATCGATAGTGCCTATCTTCTATATTATTTCTACTGTATAGATACCTTTTTCTCAACTAATACGCAACCGAACTCTACAAATGAGCTACCAAAATGCACAGAATTAATCGGAGAATATGCGACGGCATATCTTACTTCCTAAATATTGCTATTGTTTCCTAAAATTGGTTTTTAAATAATTAAAAAAAAAACAAAAAAAAAACAAAAAACGCTAAATATTCCTGACGTTAACGGCGCATAAACTGACACATTTGTTCATTTGCAACAATATCTCGCATTATTACGGAGGCTTCCGCGGTTAGTTATTTGGTGATAGTTTTCCGGGTTTACACCGCGTTGATACATTTTTTGCGGACGACAGTTTCGGGCGCGTTCCAGCTCCCGTCTTCGGGTCCAAATGATTTGCAGATCTGTGATCCTTATTTATTTACAGCTAGTCAGACGGATGTTGATTTTTAATTCCATTGTTGGAAAAGCCGTTTGAAAGATGAGGATAAAGGATAACCGTCTTCCCTATTGAAGTTCTTAGGGTGACTCGCTATTTCAATCGCCTCCCTTATCAGCCTAGGGAGATATTTATTTTCCCTGGCGATGATTTTCGATTCCTTGAAAAGTATGACGTGCCCAGGTTCCGACCATGCATGCTCTGCAACCGCAGAAAGACGAAAACATTTCTTTTCGGTTGCCTTAAGATGTTCATTTATTTTGCATTTGAGGGATCTAGATGTTTGCCCGATGTATGATAAACCACAGGAACACGTTACTTCATACACTCCTTCGTAGATATCTGATGGATGACGATCTTTTTCACTCCGGAGGAGGTCAGAGGTCTTCTTCAAACTTATAAATCGCGTCAGAACGTCATGTTTGGCGAGAACTCTAGCAATTCTTTCCGACGTTCCAGCCACGTATGGCAAGAGAGCATGTGCCTTTGCCTTTTGCTGGTCTTCCTTTGCAATGTCCAAGGCCACATCTCTTTTCTCTTCTTCCCTACGCGCGATTTTTTGAATCAGTACCCGATCGTAGCCATTTTCTTGGAGCGTGGTAAGGAGGTGTTGTTTCTCTCTAGCGAGCGAATCTGTATCCGATATGGAATATGCCCTATGATATAGAGTTTTAATAACTGATGCTTTTTGCCTGGGATGATGGTGTGATTTGCCATTCAAATAGCGATCAGTATGCGTTTCCTTACGATAGACTGAATGTCCCAATGTGCCATCTGATTTCTTCTTGACGAGAACGTCCAAAAAGGGAAGTTGGTTATTTTCTTCCATTTCCATAGTGAACTGGATGGAATTATTTTGGCTATTAAGATGTTCAAGGAATCTTTTCAGTTTATCTGTCCCATGAGGCCATATGACGAAGGTGTCGTCAACATATCTCACGAAGAGTTTCGGCTTCATAGGGAAAGAATCCAGGGCTTTTCGTTCAAATTCTTCCATATAAAGATCTGCGACGACAGGTGATAAAGGAGAACCCATGGATGCCCCTTCCGTTTGTTCATATAATTTCCCTCCCCAAGAGAAATAGCAATTACGAAGGCAAAACTCCACCATTTTCGGAATGTCTTTCGGAAGGCCTTTTTCTGTCAGAGTCTTAATGACTTCGATGGCATCTTCAATAGGTATTTTGGTGAACAAAGATACCACGTCAAAACTAACAAGGAGAAGGAGATTACGGAAGAGGAGGAGGACAGACTTTAAGCAAAATTATATGATTTTGAAAAGGGAATGCAAGAGAATTGGCCTTAAAATTAATCTTCTATATTATTTCTGCTGAATAGATACCTTTTTCTCAATTTATACGCAACCAAACTTTACAAATGAGGTACAAAAATGCACAGAATTTATCAGAGAACATGCGACGGCATATCTTACTTCCTAAATATTGCTATTGTTTCCTAACATTGGTTTTTAAATCATTAAAAAAAACGGTAAATATTCCTGACGTTAACGGCACACAAACTGATACATTTGTTCATTTGCAACAATATCTCGCATTCGTGAAGTAACTTTTATCAAAATGCGGCTGATTCCACATTCAAGTCTCCTGTTGATAAGTAAGTATGAGTCATCATGTGCGTTTAACAGAGGAAAGTGTAATTACTTCCAATGTTGTGTTTAAAGAGGTCCTCTGACCTCAATTTGTACATGAACATTCCAATTAAATTTGTACATAAGACCCTACCTTTTTTTCTACATTTTAAAATTAGAAACGCGCCTATCCCTCCGTGGACCTGCATTGAAAAGAGCGGGGGAAGCCCGCTGGGAGCGGGCGTAGCACGCTCGTATACGTATATTACAAGCGTTGTAAAATCAACTGCCTCAATATCTATAAAATAACTTCAGTAAAAAGCCGTAACTTAATCATATTTCCTTTATTACTTTCGGGAATAAGCGAAATTCGAAATCAATCTCCAAATATCTTGCGATTACATTAATAAGGTGATAAACCGAATAGGGAGATGAACTGGCGAAACGTTTCCCTGAGGAATACCAAGAGATACTTTTTGGGCCGGTCAAGAACGATATGTCGATACCTCGACTGCAGAACCACCCAACAATTGTCCACCGAATCAAATCCGCTCATCTAGGAGCCCGACAATACGCATGCGCTCAGCTGGAAGTGTCCAGAGCATAACCCCTCACCTCCAATTCTCCAGTTTTGGTTATGCTCCGGCTATTGCCAGCTGAGCGCATTCGTATTGTTGGGCTATCTAGATGAGCGGATTTGATTCGGTGGGCGGTTATAGAGCGGTTTTGCAGTGGAGGTATCGATAAAGAACAGGGGCCAGAGATGATGTCTTTCTACTGAAGCAAAAGTACTACTCCAAGTGTAGTTTTTCCGACTTAGCACATATTTTGCCACTGATTTTTGACTTTTTTTGTAGTTAATGAATTCATTACTTCTTTCAGCACTTGCATCAATCAACGTCTTTGAGCCACGATCAACAGTAGCAACTTCACTTGCAGGCAAAGGTTATTTTACAGATGAAGCCATGCCCGAAATTTGCTAAGAAATTAATATAGCACCAACTTTAACTTATAGTTCTAGCAATGACCACATGTTTTCACTAAGAGGGAATATGCATTTAAAACTTAACCCTCTGTCCCGATTGTTGGCGGATGGACAGGTGAGAGATAGTAACCAATATATGCGTGTTACGCGCCCAATAATATTCGGAGAGCGCAACAATATGGTCAGTCATTTTACGGAGAAGGCAGTTCCAGCTAACTTTCGAATGGCTTTACCTCCGAAACGGTAAATCTTAGAGAAAAAAGGTATGGTGATAATTTTGCGGATAACTTTTTGATCAGCAATTTTGGTCAAAGCATTTTTTATCATAAAACTAACCATTTGGCCATAAAATGCCAAAAAAAAAAACATTTTTGTGACCTTTGACCTTGAATAAAATTTTTTGCACACACGGGATCGATGGGGACTTTTCAGTACCTATTTCATAAGAGTGGTATTCTGAACATTCATGCAAATTTTCAGCTTGTTGGGAATTTATGCAAGGGTCAATGTTCATTTTGCCCGGGCTAATAGCTCTCCACTTAGTTCCTCTCATTATCATCGTTACTCAACAACCCTAAGATTGATTTGACGCAGCTCTCAATTCCTCCGTTAGCCTTTCCATATCAACGTATTTCTTCTCTTTTACATAACCTGACCTATGTCACTTGCCATCTCTTGACCCTCTCCCCTTCCACATTTGCTCCGGGAGCTCTCCAAAGAGCATTGTTCATTGTTGAAGCATATAAATGTCAGATAATGCATAAAGTTATTTAAAACTATTCATTTATTAACATCGAGGATTCAAAGAGATATTAAAGACTGCCCTTGTATCTTAATTTTTTTTTCGAACACTCTCAAGTTTTATTCAGTCTGCATTGACATTGCAAATTTCACGATAAGCAAATTATTTATTTAACCCTTAACCAGTGACGTGCAATTCCTGTTGCACTACCAGTGACATGCGGTCTGGGAGACCGCAATAAAACAAAAATTCGTAAAACGTTGCAAAGTCATTTTTATTGCGTAGTTTACTGTTTCTTTGACTTCTCAACTATTATAAAACTTATATTTAATATTATGCATTCCAAATATGAACCAACTTTTCAGTATAAATTTTTATTTGGAACAGTATAAAAAAGCTGATATCAAAAACACTCGAGTTATTATTTTTACAATGGTAATTTTTTAATTAAGTACTTAATTATCCACGTTATGCAAATAAGAATGGTTACTTACAAATCATTTATTATTATTATTCTTGAAAAATCACTAGGAATTGTTTTCAACAACTTTTTGATTCATTTCCACCAGCATTACGTTTATTGGATTTCCGATTTAGTGACGTGAGGTCTCACAGATCGCTACTCAAATTCAGTTGCAAATTTTCAGAACAAAATAATAACGTTAAATATTAAGTCCTTATTCTACAACATTATGACGCTCACTAGTATTATAGATATTTTGAAATAGCAATTTTGAAAATATTCATCATTTTATAAACGCAGCGGTCTCTCAGACCGCACGTCACCGGTTACGGGTCAATAATAACCAACTCTAATGCAACATAGACACTTCCGTCCATCATCTGTCACGCGATCTCTCCTCATAACGAAGAAGCAGGAGCAATTTCCACAGTTTTAAATTTATTGGTACGTATACCGGTTTCGCTTTACAGCATCATCAGGTACAATATATCAAAGTGTGCAACGTCTTAAATAGGAAAGGCAGGATGGGGGTGGTAAGACGGGAAGGCGGAGGAAGGGGAAGAAAGGAAGGGAAGGGTGGACAATCAAAGGTGACTGGATAAATCGAGGATGGAGTCAGTGAGGAAGTATGACGAATGTACAACTAATTGGCCATAATGTCTTCAACTCAAAGGGGGGTTGGTGGGAAGGCTCCCATACTCCGCTGGGTTCCAATCTCTTTCGGTCACTCGGTCCGGTCACCTACCCAGTCACCTTTGATTGTCCACCCTTCCCTTCCTTTCTTCCCCTTCCTCCGCCTTCCCGTCTTACCACCCCCATCCTGCCTTTCCTATTTAAGACGTTACACACTTTGATATTTTGTACCTGATGATGCTGTAAGCGAAACCGGTACTACCAATAAATTTAAAATTGTGGAAATTGCTCCTGCTTCTTCATTATGTTCCGTTTCCACTCCATCTCGCCTGGAACCTCAGATAAATCGATCTCTCCTCTGTTACATCCATCCAACACCGACTCCTTTCAGGAAATGGGTGAAAAGTTTTGAATTAATACCACAGTTAGATTTTTAATTTCACCGTCACTCACGTGCCACTGGCTTGGATTTCTGCGGAATAAAAGCACTTAAACTCCCCTCGGGTCATCCGCTTTCATTTTTTTTTTTTCATTTCACCCTTTTTCGGGAGTATTCGCGGAAGCGTTTTTGTCGGGATAGAGGAGAAAAATTCGAGGTTTTATTTGAGGTCAGGCGGCAAACACCAATCCGTCTCTTCATGTGGATGCTCTCGCGATCTGAATCAATCGAAGGGAAGTCCGCGCGTGGCGTGTGCTCGGACGATTTCAGGGAGTTCGGAATTTTTCCCGTTGCGAAAACAGTAAAGGTCGTGCGTTCGACCAAATCATCATCATCTTGTGGTGTTCTGCCCGTCGCGATGGCAATGCTGTCTCCATTCCCTCCTGTCTCCGGCCATCTCCTTGAGGTCTCCATATCATCCAATTTTTATGTTGCCAATGAAAATTCAGCCTTCTCCTTCCCCTTCTTCTGACCCCTTCCACCGTTCCCTCCAAAGCTACTTTCAAAAATCCATTCTCTCTCATCAAATGCCCCAGCCAGTTACCCTTCCTTTCATTTATTTTATCCATCAACGTTCTTTTATCAACTATCCTATTTAACACTTGCTTATTCCTAACTCGATCCGTCCAACGTATTTCCTCCATTTTCCTCCAAACCCACATCTCAAACGCCCCTATCCCGTACGTGTCTCTCTTCCCCATCGTCCAAGTCTAACATCCATACATAAACACACTCCACACATAGTATTTCACCAATCTCTTCCTCAATTTTAATTCCAGTGCCTTGTTACACAAGGCTCTTTTCTTCTTCTTGAAAACTGCTTTCGCCAATCCTATCCTTCTTTTTATTTCCCCTACACTTTTCTAGTCTTCAGTTATATCTTCGACCAAATATGTGGTGAGAAAATGAAAGCTATTGCTTTTCCGAGGAAAATCCTGCTGCTAAAGTAAAAATCATATAACGATAACAGAAAATTAAGGAACAAAATGCATGAAAACTTTATTCATCTGTTCAATTATACGAGTGTATAAGTATAAAATTGCAAGGGCTCACCACCATGATTCGCCAATAATTATTATTATTCCAATCGCTTTCTCATTTATTGCAATACAGTACAAATTAACGCAAAATAATAGTACAAAGCGATCATGAATGACAATTTCCTCTGTCATGATCCATTATTATTTGAAGGATAAGACATGCGCGGCTGTTTCGCGGAAAACAAATGGAGGGTTTCATCGATAAACATTGTTAAGTGTCATTTGAAAACTTGTAAATTTCCGAGGATATAAATAATACTTGAAAATATTTTTATATGAAAAAATGGTAAATGTCTGAAGAGCATAAATGGCTCATTTCAAGGCTTTAATTGCATCGAAATCCAGCTATCAGTAGATGATAATCGAACTGTGGTGAGTAGAAGTTTCTCCCAATTCTTACAAATAATTGGTGATATAGATGGAGGAAAATAAGGAAATAATTGGTGATATATAGAGGTAAAAAGAAAAACACTCATTTACAATTTGGTAGACAAATACTACGTACGAAATGTTTTAGTCGATTTCTTCAGCATATTTTTTCTCTTGCGAATCATCAAATACGGGTTTTGCTTTCAGAATTTTACGGACGCAACTACACTTAAAACAGTACAAACTAATTCAAAGCAGTCACAGTCAAACGACCATATGTGAAAATTTTCTCAGTCTAGAGCCGCAATTGTTCAAAGGAAAACCTTTCCTACACTATCTTATTTTTAGGAAACGCTTTCGCGTTAACCAGTCCCGTAAAATTAAGGGTTATCCCATAAGCCCTAATCACCGCAACTTCAAGCATCTAATGCAACTGAAAAAATGTACGCAGTTGCTTGAAATATATTTCAAATAACTACGATATAATTATATTTAATTACATATCATCCGAAATTAGCTTGAACATTCTCCGAATTTTTAGTCAGAAACGCACGGTGAGGAGATACAAATTGTACGAGGGAGTAAGAGGGTTCAGGGCGAACCCTTCGAGGATACAACGCACCGGGGCCGGGAACCAAGCCCGTGGCTTATACGCTCGATCACCCGGGGAGGGGGAGGAGAGGAAGGAAAAAGGAAAGAGGCGCCGCCGCGATAGGAGCCCGTCGACGTCCCTGTGAGAGGATAGGAGCGGAAGGGACGGGAGAGGGAAAATTACCTCAATGCTATACAAGCGAAGAGGGCCCTACTAAAAGCGAAACGAGGCAAAGTCATTAATGTGCCAGCGATTTTAGTGGCTTTTCCTATGAGGAAGAAAAATCCATCGATCAAATCGCTAGATATACAAATTGTACAGTGTGAACGATAAAAATAATTCTGTTCTTCACAGATATCATTATTGTATTGATGTAACCAGTACCATTAGCCCACCGTAACGCCATTCATTCAGAGATAAATTATTGGTGACGGCACACAATACTAAACAATGATTTGCCCTCCTCATCCTTCTGCCTTTCTTGCTTACTTCGAACTCGCCAGACCACATCTCGAATATTCGGAAAGAAGATGTGATCCAACGAAAAAACATATATTTATTTATTTAATACTCACTTTTCCACCAAACACTTAAAACGGTAAAGAAAGCTTCGCAAAATGTTACGAGCGTGAAAAGCGGGGCAAATTGGACAGCTATTACACAAATTTGGCTATGAAGAGACTCTGCGGCTACGTGCCACGCTTATTTCATTTTAGCAATTAAGAATGAATTTCTTCCATAGCGACGGAGAGAGAGATTTATAGCCTAGTATATAACGAAATTAGTTTTTCCTTCGAATAAACGCTAGTACGAACGGCTATTACAATAATTACCTGATGTTTACGGCAGAGATTCAGTGGCTTCAGGCAGTGAAATCCATAAAGGCGTTCCTAAATTTTACCATCACCTAGTTTTGGTAAAATGGCTACTGTCCCAGCTCCTTCCCATCCATTGCCGAAGTTTTCGGGGAAGTATAAATTTCTACGAGAGCGGTTTTTCTTTCAACCTCCGATCGCTCAGCAAAAACACCATACAAGCAATAGGCGGGTACTGCGCGGGTAGGGCAACTGAGCGTCCTCCCCACCTCACGTTCAAGTCATTTTTGACCGTAAGTTGTTAGTTGAAGGGTAGTGGCAATCTCATTAACTACACTGCCTCAATTTGTTTCTCCCGCCAAATTTGCACTGCGGAGCGACAGCCAGAAAACTCGCCGAATGGCTTCAGCATTGACTTGACTTCACCTACATACCGATAAAAGAGAATTTTGTGTTACTTCAGCTGCTCAATGTGAAACATTACGCTCTTCCCAATCGAAACAAAAATGAATACTTCGTGAAGTGTCGTGATCCATGACCACGCCCGTCATTTCAGCGCTGATGCAGCCCAACTGCTCCTGCGTCTTGAGCAATTTCAACGGGTCATTTACGATCACGCGCCGCGCAATGTCGACGCAGTGACGTGTGACTTCCATTTTTAGGCTGAAATGAGTATTTGGCTTGGAGAGACGCATTTTCAAACGTGCGGTGGGCTTCAGGACAAAGGAAAAATTCATTGGAAGTCATTGGCGGCAACATCCTATTAAGAAGGTATAGAAAAGCTTGTCCACTGGCACGGCCAATTCCTCAATCGACGAGGCAATTATGCCGAAAGGACACCATCATTTCGCTCAATATTTAGCTGCAAAATGATTTTCAATCAATCACTTCATCTACTGTTCATGAGCCGTCGGAGCTTGAAAAAAAAACGGTGGTCGTAAATCTAAGGACAGGAGTTACTACCTAAAAGAGTTCATGTTTGCTAAATTAGCGTAGTCCCTATTCTTTTTGAGTTTCACGATAAATTTATCTCAATTATTATCAATTGAATTCCATAAAAGTTAGCAACTTGAATTTATCCTGTAACAACTGAAACATCCGTCCTTTATCCTAACGTTCTAATAGTATTTAATAATATACTTGGATAGTGGCATAAATCTTTTAAAGTTTCAAATTTAATAGAGATATATTTTTTGTAATAATACCCTATATTTATAGTGGCTTCACCAAATTAATATATTCATTGAAAATTGAATACATCTTTGTATATAAAAAGGAAAAATTAGGCATCAGTTATATAGGAACTGTACAGAAGCTTTAAGAAGAACATTTTTATGTTATTTAATTACTTTTTTGTAGACAAATGAAAAATATGCTGAGCTATGTAGTGATAAAAAGTGAGGCATTAATATCACTTTTAGCCACCAGCATCATTTATTAGTCCCAACGGGAATTAACATAAGATTTAAATACCATGAAAACATATGTAAACTGCTTTATAAAGGAATGCTTTTCATAGCCCGCCCCGTCTTAAATGTCTTCATTCATTTCTAGCATAAAAATCTCAACAAGCTACCAACCGTTTTCCCCTTTGGGGACTCGGTTGAAGCGTCCACGTGAACTAAATTAGGTTTGCCCTACGAACGCAAACTGGTCCTCTCACATAGCCACGAGCGAATTGCCACAGAAGCAAGCGAAATCTCCGGGAAGCATGCGGCAGGTACGTACCTTTATATAACGGCACTCGAACTATAGCAGGCCAAGTAATAATACATTTCTTCCGCCGTTATTCTCTGCACCTCTTTTAAACCACCGAAAACCTTGGAACTAAATTAATTCATCCCAGCCTTCCAAAACCTTTACCACATCTCCTTCTACCTCCCATGAAAACTTGAAAAAATAAATAAAATCATGAAAAAAAGGAATCCTTCAAACTGAACCCGGAAACCGCGACAGAGAGCTCTGGTTGACCCACCTCCGGGTTCCCGGGGGCAAAACACTAGACCCCGCGCCAATCCCATTCATTATTTCAGCGGGTCCAGCCGTCGTGTTTGCCGGCGGCAGGTTCTCGTAGCAGGGGCCGCGAGGAAAGAGGCATGGGGACTGGGCGGAGATTGGGGTGGGAAGGTAGCGGTGGGGGTATCGTCGGCGGAGTGTCGCGGAGGCTGCCGACCCTAGGGGAACGAGGTGGTCCTGTATTATGCCACCGTGAAAAGGGGGAGTGGTCTGAGAACTGTCAAAAAAAAAGTAACTCTGCGGCCGGAGTTTAGAGAACGCGTTTAAGATGGGAAACTTGTAAAATATATTTAAAAATTTTAGTATGATGCACCAATGAACAAACTAAATCGTTAGATGGACGAAACATTGAATTTTTATGTGATTTTAATTATGATTTGACATTATAAATTGTTGAGATTAATTATGAAAAAATCACGATGAATGTGTACTTATAATTCGAATGTCGATTGCAAGATGACTTATACCCAATTTTTTACAGCATAATTTCATGTATAGAAGTTCAATAAGGCTCTTCATAATTTTATCTTCCTCATTAATACCATATCCATTTTACAGAGGTACAATTGGCTCACGCATTTAGTAAAGTATGACGTTAAATACACGAGCATTCATATAGTCATATTATGAGCTCCATAAATTTGCTTTATGGCCATTTATGATGTCTTTTGTGATGGTAAAATAACTTTCAATATCATTCAAGATAAATATTTGTTTTATATCGCGCATCTTCGGCCCTAAAGGGGCTTCTACATTAAGGGCTATCCCTTCCCAACATAATGAAGAATAGAGGAAATGCTTCAATTTCGATCAAAATTTTTCGCAAAAATTTTAACCGGAGCCTAGATAACAGTAAGCATATTGAAATGCAATACTGTTATTTTTTATTGCCTAAATCGAAAGATTATTACTCCTGGAGTACGCATTTCACGCATTTTAGATTTTTAAATGACGATATCTATTTTTTGCGATTAAATGAAAAGTGAAAATTTTCAAGCGCGCGGAAACGCAACGGCTAAGTATGAATGATGGGAAGAGCCCGTGTGACGTCATTCTGGTTCCCGCTGTCGCAAAGTGAGGTGACCTTGGGGCGAGGACGTGTGCACCGCTGAGATGCAGGCTGCTAGCAGGTAGCAGAGTACCCTGCTAGCAGGTAGCGCTTGGCTTAAATAAGGATTATTAATACCTTATTAAAACGAAGGAAACTTTCCGACCATAGCCAATTTTAATAGGTGATTATTAATAGATGTTTCCCTGAGCTTTGTGCCTCATGCATGCATTGGTTATCTCAGACGATGTAAAACTCTTATCAACTCGTATAGAAACTAGGTCCCTGTAACGTCACGTGGAGTGGCATCGCATGGGCGCCAATCTGGCCTTTTTCAAAAATTGACCATTGCCATTCGTCTAAACTGGGATTTCCAGTACCACATAATTTGTACATTATGAATACACTAATGGTGGGTAACGAATCGCAATCAATGCATTTCGTTTTCTTTGGCGAAGGAAACTACCCTATTACTTCATCCAAAATTCATATATTCTATTAGCTATTCATATAGTAACGAAAACATTTACGGTGTATTGGTCATTGAACGATCTTAAGCCTTTTAACAGTTGAAAGTAAATGCACTCTCCAATGCCGTACACTTTGCTGGGCAAAAAATGGAGGCTTGCTTGGCAGGAGAAACATCAGGTTTCGGAGATCATTCTAGGGCACTCCCATCCCCAACTCCCGTGTGCTTGACGGTCACTGTCGTAAGCGAGAGCTTCACAAACCTGTGTGCGTATGTCCCACGCGGACATTTGTCCCTTAGAGCAAGTCTGCGAGGTGCGTGAGTGTGATTTATTCGTGTGCGTGTGATACCCTATTCTTAGAAATTACAACATGGCAGCTTAAGGTTGGAAGGCGATATTTGGTGGAACTTGTTCACAGGAAACATAATGAAAAAACACTTTTGTATGTTCCACAAGAGTTTTTAACACCCGAAAAATAATTTTAAGGTATTAAAAACTCTTGTGGAACATACAAAAGTGTTATTTCATTATGTTTCCTACAACATGGCAATTCAAATTTTAGACCAACAGTCGACTGAGCTCATTTGGAAGAGCGTTGTATGGAATGTTCATGAACATGACATGTAACTCTTCGTGACTCGATTCAATCTGTTTAACCATTGGCAGCTTAGCCAATCGACATCATTCGATTATTTTATGAGCAATGGGATCATTGTATGGGGTGTTTATAAATGAATATCGGGGTTTTAACGCTTTATAATATTTACCATATTATACTTACAGCTATAAATTATATATTAAATGAAAAAGCAACTGAAGAAGTTTTGTATTTATAATTTTTAATGTGCATGCGCGTGAAATGTTTCCGCCGCGATCCACTAGAAAGCGGTAGCAGCAAAGATGGCGACTAGTGAACAGAAAACTTTTTGTGTTTTACAGTTTGCAAAGACTGCAACGTGTAACCTCACATCCGCACATTATGAGTGTTTACATGTCCACTGAGGTGAAAGGTCGATTCATCACTGAAGACGACATGATCCAGAAAATCATCATCGCCATGAAACAACATCTCCATGGTGAAGTTGGCAGTTAATCCGTGGTCCGTAGGCTTTAGAGCCTGTAATAACTGTAACCGGTAAGGACGTAGTTGTAAGCGTTTCCTTAAAACATTCCAAGCAGTCGACACAGGTATTTATAATTCACGACTAGCCTTTCGAACTGATTTCTTTGGGCTACGAGTGAACGACTCTCTCACTCGCTCAACAGTCTCTTCGCTAACTCTCGGTCGTCCCGTGCTCTTCCCCTTACAAAGGCAGCCTGTATCTTCAAACTGATGATACCATTTACTGATGTTATTGTCACTTGGAGGATCACAACCGAATTTAATGCGGAATACGCGTGTCCCAGATTCAGTCTCTGCAAACTGTAAAACACAACGCATTCTGTTCACCAGTCGCCATCTTTGCTACTACCGCTTTCTAGCGGATCGCGGTGGATACATTTCAAGCACATGCACATTGTTGCTAAAAAAAAACAAAACTGTTTAAGTTGCTCTTTCATTTGAGATATAATTTATAGCTGTAAGTATAATATAATAAATATTATAAAGCGTTAAAACCCCGATATTCATTTATAAATACCCGGTGTTCTGTCAACGAGATGCACCATTCGCAAATGAGCCAATTTGGCCGGACACAAATAGGGATCTTAGGGAAACGACCATAGGAACGACATAGTAACCTCGATTCACTGCCAATGCCTAGACACGGAACCCTTTTGGTAAACCGCAAATAGCACAGGGAAGCAGGCGGACCTCTCCTCCCTCATGTGTGAATTCCGCAAAAGGCTTAGTTTGAATCTATCACCACCAACATCCACTCGCGGTTGAAACGCTGTGTGGTTGGCGGTCGGGAAATAGGTAATGCGGCTATTATCAAGACCGCTGACATTAACTCATATGCACAAAATTAGCCAGCTAAACCGTTCAAGGAGACTCATCTGAAGCTCTCACGTCATGCGCTTGATTCTTTTACATTTTAGCTCCCTGACTATACTAAGCCATCAATATCATAATCACCTAACAATCTGATTACTATTGGTTTGACACGTCTCTGCACTCAATTTTCCTGTCAGCTAATTCTTTAGTAGTCACTTCATTCTTATGTTTTACATCCTTCATCAACTAAATGTTTGCTCTCGGACAATGTAAAATTATCGATATCATCAGCATTTAACATCATGAATACTGCATGCGTAGCAAGGTTTCCGGGTTGACCTCCGCGTCCATTCATCTTCAAGACGACAGTTTCGCCGGCGTTGCAGCTAGCGTCTTCAGGTACGAAGTATCGGATGCAGGTTTTTGCTCGTCTTATATAGGCCTTGGTTTGGGCTAGGTGCGTTCTGATTGGTCCGTGGGTAAGAGTCTCTTCCATGTGTTTGAGAGCGAATAGCTGTCCTCCCTGTTGAAAGTGGATGTTTTCGCGATTTCTATTGCCTCTCGTATGAGTCGTGGAAAGTAATGTTTTTCTCTAGCGATGGTTTTTGCGCTTTCGAAGTCCACATTGTTTGTTGGTCCTTCCCATACGTGCTCGGCGATGGCGGATAACCGAAACTGTCTATTTTTGGTGGCCCTTAGGTGTTCTTGCATTCTGATTTTCATGGCTCTTGATGTTTGGCCGATGTATGAGTCTCCGCAAGAGCACTTAACTTTGTATATTCCGCTTTGGGTATTCATGGGCACGCGATCCTTGGCCTTGCATAGGAGGTTGGATATCTTCGTGACACAGTTAAAACGTGTCACTATATTATGTTTCCCCAGAATTCTTGCTATTTTTCGGATGTCCCGGCTACATAGGGAATTACGGCATAATTGAAGATTTTCTTCTCTTCTACATCCCTCTCCGTTTTTTCGGCGGTCGTTTTTTGAGCAAGTTGTTTGTGCTTCTTCTCTTCCTTCGCGACCATGTTGACAATAGTGTTGACAGAGAAGTCATTTTTCTTGAAGGCATTGATGATGAGGCGTTTCTCGTTCTCAATGGAGTCTCCGTCGCAAATGGAAAAAGCGCGTTGGTAAAGAGTGCTAAAGGTGGCTCTCTTCTGCTGAGGGTGGTGGTGGGAGTTGGCATTCAGGTACTGATCTGTGTGCGTTGGCTTACGGTACACTGAGTGGCCAAGCCTTCCGTTCTGTTTTTTGGAGCAAGTACATCCAAGAAGGGTAACCGACCGTTTTCTTCGATCTCCATGGTGAAGTTGATGGAGCTGTTTTGGATGTTCAAGTGCAGTAAGAAATTGTTCAGTTCAGATTTTCCGTGCAGCCACACGACAAAAGTGTCGTCGACATATCTCAGGAACATTTTTGGAGGTTTTTCATATGTCCGCAGGGCCTTCTCCTCGAGTTTTTCCATAAAGAGGTTGGCAATGATTGGCGATAATGGTGAACCCATGGCTGGTCCTTTCCGTTGCCCGTAAAAGGTTCCATTCCACACAAAGTAGGAGTTAGTAAGGCAGAACTCGACCATTTTTGGAATGTCTTCTGCCAGTCCTTCAGCGACGAGAGACTTGGTGATTTCGACGGCCTCTTCTATAGGTATATTGGTGAATAGTGACTCCACGTCGAAACTGACGAGCATGTCAGTATCGCTGACTCTCAGTTCTTTGATTAACTCGATGAAATGGGCTGAGTTTCGTACGTAGGTAGGCGTTCTCCCGGAAAATGGCTGCAGTTGCTTGGCAAGATACCTTGCTAGATTATGTGTAGGTGAGTCAATGGCGCTGACGATTGGTCGAAGTGGGAATCCTTCTTTGTGAACTTTGGGTAGTCCGTACAGCCGTGGAGGTTTAGGTGCAGACTCTTACCCACGGACCAATCAGAATGCACCTAGCCCAAACCAAGGCCTATATAAGACGGGCAAAAACCTGCATCCGATACTTCGTACCTGAAGACGCTAGCTGCAACGCCGGCGAAACTGTCGTCTTGAAGATGAATCGACGCGGAGGTCAACCCGGAAACATTGCTACGCATGCTGCACCACCCCGCGAAAGTCTCCATCAACATCATGAATACTGGTTTGACGATGCCATCCGTCTGGTCTTCAATGATTATTTTTCATTACAACGTCTTTTCTAAGTTGTCCCGGTAAGGAGTTTGAACACGTTTCTCTTCCTTAGAACAACAAGATTACTCAAATGGCTGGTTAAAACGTTCATGGTGTTTCATTTTTTTAATTGTAGCACGCGGACAATATTAAATAATCAATAACATTATCATAATCTAACAATCTTAATGCTGGTTTTTACGCAGCTCACCACTCATTTCTCCTATTGGCTAACCCTTTAGAACTCACTTCATTTTTATGTTTAACATCTCGCGCTTACTATACGAGGGATTGTATCAACTGCAATGCTCATGTGGTAGATGGGACAGACCGGACGATCTATCAAAACCAGGATCAGGGAACATGAACGAGCCATGGAGAAGAAGGAATTCCACCTTTCCACCGCCTCTGAGCACGCGTGATCGGAACCTGGCCACGCTGTGGATTTCAATAAGCCTGAAGTCCTGCGTAATGAAAGCTGCTACTATCCTAGGTTAATCCGAGAGGATATAGAGATAACTAAACATCCTGAGAGCTGTAGCAGAGAAGACGGCTACACATTAGCCAACACATGGAAAAGGGTCTTCAAAATCAACGACCAATCAGAGCCCACCTGAAAAAACATATAAAATACATTGAAAATCTTTTGCTAATTAATGCAACATAGCAAATTTTAATCTTTTAAATTGCATAAAAATAAAAAGGCATGGCAAAAAATAATAAAATATTTAAAAAATAATATCAAAAATACGTATTAATAATAAATAATAAAAAATATTTATATATTGTAATGATATCATTTATGCTGTAACAATGTAATGGCTACAAAAAGCCAATATTTCTGTTTTCAAATATTTTAGTTATTAGTTTCTATCTCACACAAGCAACACAATACACCTACAACAGAACACGTGCACCATTTTTAAATTGATCATTGTAAACTGGCTGGTTGGGGTGAGCCAAGGCTCACCGGTAAAGCTTTAAATGACGCCTTCGGCGCGACCAGTACCAGACTTTATTTAATATTATGTAAATATTCTATCAGTGACCAAGGCTTGTTGGCTCCAATATGAAAATAAGACCTGTGATAATAAAATGTAATATATTGTATATTAACTCCTATTTCTGACATTGCAGCACTGCAAACAAAGCATCACCACAAAACCGGATACACCAGCAATGCAAGGACACCAGGATAACAGCGAATGACATCACCGCGAGCACTTCCTCGCCCAACAACAACAACAGCATCATTTTTACACGGCGGTCTACGTGGGGTTTTGCCGGTTTCACTCACGTCTCGGACGAATGTCGGACCAATAGCCATTCCGAACATAATTATTACTATGGTACATAGTAATAATTATGTTCATGTACACTGCAGTACGGAAATAAACCTTTTGGAAATTGAAATTGAATGCATCGCTACATCTGACCTGAAGACGCCGGCAGAATGGCTGGAGAAACTGTACCCATGTGTAGAAACCCATGGACAACGCAACGCGGAGGATCACCCTAAAGCCGTGACTCATACGGTTTAGCGGAGCTTTTAATTCATTCCTCCTATCAGCTAATGGGGTAGTTTCCTTCATCAAGGAAAACGAAAGGCTTTGATTGCGATTTGTTACCCACCATTAGTGAATTCATAATATACAAATTATTTGGTTTTAGAAATCCCAGTTTAGACGAATGGCAATGGTCAATTTTAACCGCATTTGAAAAAGGCCAGCTTCTATACGAGTAGATAGGAGTTTTACATTGAGTGAGATTACCAATGCATGCATGAGGCACAGAGCTCAGGGAAACATCACTTAATAATCACCTGTTAAAACTGGCCAAGGTTGGAAAGTTTCCTTCGTTTGCCAATTTAAGCCAAGCGCTCCCTGCTAGCAGCGTACTCTGCTACCAGCCTGCATCGTGTCAGCGCTCAAAGCGTCGCCCCAAGGTCACCTCACTTGCGGCAGCGGGAACCAGAACGACGTCACACGGACTTTTCCAAGCATTCATACTTAGCCTTCGCGTTTTCGCGTGTTTGAAAATTTTCACTTTTCGTTTAATCGCGAAAAATATATATCGTAATTCGAAAATCTAAGACATTGAAATGCGTACTCCAGGAGGAATAATCTTTCGATTTAGGTAATAAAAAATAATAGGAAAGCACCCTATTCTGAAACACATAATTCTTATAGACACATAATCCTTCACCACTTAGTCTGTGACTCATGCAAGGCTAACATTTTAGATAGAAGAGTCGTCGACATATGAATCCAGCACTCTTCGGTCAGTAGCCAAAAAAATAGAGAACCCTCATCACTTTTAATTTCTACAGTTCAATTTTCTCGTTCCTAATCACTTGTTTTCTTTAGACTCAAATTTCTTCCTATTATTTTCATGGCATCATTTCTACGGATGCTCTGACGCCCATGTTCATACACACCCCTGGACTTTTTTGGAGCAATCATTTCGTTTCTCGACGGTGGCAACCGGTGGGAGCAAATTAAATCGGCTTAAAATCACTCAGTAGCGGCGGCATAATTTATTCATCTGGAATTGCATGTATAATGAAATGAAATTTTTAAATAACCACTGAATTGATATTTCCGTAGCTTGGCTTAAATAGGTCGACACTTGCATTGTTTCGCAAGTGTCCTAAACCAAACTATTCGTCGGAATAAGGAATCGTGGATTGAGAACGATAGGAACCAATATTCACCCTTTAACATTTCTGCTAAAAACGCATTACTTCACGGTTTTGAAATCTATTTTCATTGCCTGTTCTTCACCAAAATGAGTATAAAGCGGATAATTTAAATAGGTAACTATACACACAATGGGGACTAAGCCCTTGAATATTTCTGCTAACAATCCAGTGCTCCAAGGCTTGAAATCTATTTTCTTTCCCTTTTCTTTGTCAAAATAATTATTTAGCGGATGAAATCTTGACTTCTCTATTTCATTTTCCCTATACTTATCACTTTTCCACCTCGGCTGTAATTTCTCCGTTTAATTTCCTAGGGATTAATTCTATGGATAGCATGGCAGTTAGCAGGGCCTACATAATCAAATACCCCTCCACTTGTCTAGAGCCAGCATCATTTCATCGCCCGTCGGTTCGAGCAAATGAAACCGGCTTATATCACTGTGTAAGCGGGTTGGCGAGGGAAGGTTTTTGGGGAAATCCGTTCAAACAGCGACAAGAATGCGGCAAACATTTCACGCACCGTCGCTCTTGAGAGAATTGCAGAATGAAAATGGGAACTGTGGTAAGCTGCGTGGCGTCAATGCCCGCACTAGGTCCGTCAATTTACGAAATTGAAATTGATGAAAGTAGTAAAAATACTGAGACTTCAGAATCTTGAGGAAGATGTGCAAAAAATAACTTCGATGCGTCAACGTACTGTTTCCATCGGGGATATCAATTGTTCCTAATTGTTCGCCATTTGTGCGGAAGAATAAGACCATGCAATCACCTCAAGAAATCGCTATTATCAAATTATTCCATGCAATCAGGATAGAATTACATTAAAATAAGAAAAAAAATGTTTGCATTTTTTCGCTTAAAATGACATAAAAATTTTATCACTGTCTTAGATGTGACAATAAACAAATTAAATGAACAATTTTTCTTTACAGCGTTCCGATTAAGATCCCTTATATACATATATCCTCTCCTTATCGGGTTCATTTCTAATTTTGAAAACGATCTCTGAAATTCATTCGGTCTGTGAAATCATTTAAGTCAATGGTCTATAGCTTATTGCTTACCGCCACGCTGTAATTTTGATTGTAAATTGTATGTCTTACCGTTGTATACATTGTATAAAACTTGTATCATTGATTGGATATTGTATAATATTTTTCTTTTTTTTCTCTATTACTGCTCACAATGAGTAATTGAGCAAATATATTGTAGTGTGTATATATGCTTTGTAAATTGTTTTGTTCTTAGAGGACATCAGTCCTAGAATAATAAATAATCTTTCTATCTATCTATCTATCTTATATCTAAACAGAGAGCTAAAATGGCTCACAGTCAGAGGAAGAGGAGTTTATTTTTCCATGATCTATATCCTTCAAAAACTTTTAAATCAAGTTGTTTTCATTACACTTTTAAAAAGAATATTATAGTCGCTCACCTTATAATTCACCCTATCGATACGTTGCTAAATAATGAATGATTATTTTCATTAATTTCATGTATATAATAAAGAATCGACCACTCGATGCTTCTCAGGAGATATGCCATTCCCAGCAGACACCTGTGCGGCAGGCTGAAACGAGTGCCTGAGATGGCTACAATCGAGAGAATGGTACAAGGGACAACGAGGCTTGGTTGGCGGCGGGCGGGAAAGAAGTTGGTTCTTTCCGGCTGGGCAAACAGGCGGGGGAGGAAAGCAAAGGAGATTGGAATTGCCGGTGCAGAAAATTGTTTTCCGGTTAAGGAGAGGGGGGCAATAATAGATGGTTGGATACGGGGATAGGTAGGGGAGAAGAATATAAAGAAAGAAAATATGAGGCGGGAAGTACAGAAAGAGTAATACTGTACATTTTACGAAAGGGAAAGAAATAAAGCGGTGAGTGAATACATAGACAAAAATAATAAATTTCGATGAACTTTGAAGTATAGATTTTGACGTAAATTTTGATCTAAAGCGATGGGATCGTATTACTGATAATTACAGAAAGCTAAAATGGCTTAAAATATAATTATTTGTCTTTAAAAATTTCAAATCGATATGTCCTCAGTAAGTTTTCAACTTTTCCACTAATAAGAATATCATTATAACTCTCGTGACACACACCCGGCATATTGACCTTTAACAGAAAACTAAAATTTAGCATGAATCCTACATAGATACAGTATGTAGGTATGGAAATTCACAGCCGGAAATTACAAAATTATGTCAATCTATGACTGGCTTCAAAAGAAAATTATTCAAACCTTAATTACTTTAATGCAAAGTCTTCCTAAGCATATTTCATAAGCAAGAGGTATTCTAAATTTAGTTTTTTTTCATTCTGTGTCATTGAACTTATATATGAACTGTTAATTCCTTCTTTATGATTGTGAATGTGGAATTTCTGCAAATGGTAAACAGACGTGGCCCGTCTCTAGTGTATACTGTTATGCATCTAGGTGCAGTCACATCTTATTTTGTACTTTGCGAACTTTCCCCATTATTTTGAAATTCCATTCCGCGTCAGATCAACACTGATTCATGTCTAGTTGTGTATTGAATGGAAGTTGTTTCTATGTGCAATGTAAGAAAATTATTTTTCGTCAAATGTTACATTTCTGCTGCACTTCTTTGGTATTAATCATTTCCTACTGTTTTGTGATTAACTGCATAAGCAAGCAGAATTTTTAATCCTCTTAAGTCTTTAGGACATTGTGGGTCCACTGCTATAATATTTTGTAATTGGTATTATTGTTGTTATTTTTCAAGCTGCATCCACGCAAAAAAATGCTTAGTAATCGTTGTAGAAACTGTAGGCTCTTTTCCTGGAATGTGTTAATAAGAAGTGGGTAGATATGGAAATGAGTCGGAGTTGACAGTTAAGATATAAAATATCGGGAGAAGAGGAAGCAGAATCAGCTCCGTACAATAAGTGACGTGAAGAAAGCAGTAAGTGAAAGCGTTGATAAAAAAATAAAAATTGGGAAAATTTTCTATCTTATTTTCTGTTGACTCCAATTTTTGAGCTGTATTAGTTCGGGCTGATTTCAAAACTGTAGTTAATTTTCTTTTACCGCGTAAAGTTCTTTTACTGATCCTCGTGTAATTGTGACCATTCTCTGCTTGACTTTACGTCGGTCACAGAAGGCATTATTGCTCTCCAATCGACTGACATTAATCATTATGCAACTGTTGCCAGGTGATTGAGGCCATAGGCGGCCAGCGACAGGTGTATAGTTGTCTAGTTTTTCAGGAGATAGTGGTCCGAATTTGCACAATAGGGAGCTTAAATGTTGAGCCGGTTGACTCTGATATTTTTTGTCAATTCAAACGCATCGATAAACCATACCTTTTAAAAGATCTCCTACTAATTTTGTATGAACATTGCTAAAAGTTAAATTCATCATTGGTTATTGGCTGGTATATTGAAAGAAAACTGTATCAAAAAATGGAGGGACTAAGTATAGGTACTCCTGAGCTAAATTCTGACATGGATTCGGAGTTTTTATCTTTTTTGCGAAGTTAGCAGTTTTCATTTACATCCATATGAGCTGAGCTATTTTCTGTCTTCAAATTGTTCATTTCAATATAGAAAAATTTCATTCCATCCCGCTTGGATCTTCAAATTTCCAGTCTGCCTGTGCTAGTCTTTGTCAAAAGACAAACAGCAATGCCCTCGTCAGGCAAGCTTGCATACCCTGTTTTGCCTATTTTAAAGTGAAAATTAGAGATCGAGATAAATCATGGGCCTCTCACGAAGTAAACAAGAAGAATATCAAGAGCTTAAGGTCTGGAGGAAGAGATCATGATACTTTTCAATTTGGTGTACCTGTGATTTGGTGTGATCCCAAATATCACTCATGTTGTGGCTATTTAATAGAATAGAGTCATTACACAAAAATTAAATCGAATTTAAATGGAAAAATGTTGGTAATCATCATCTAAATGCCCAGTGCTTCATCTAGCTTTAATCCCGGAGCCATTTTTCAAAGTATCTCATTTCATCTCTTTGCAAATACGAATCTGGTGAATATCGAAGTGATCTCAATGACGAATGTATTGAAAATGAAGATGATTCCTTTCATGAGGGCTTTGACTAGCATTAGTCGAACATTTTGGTATGAGATGTAAGGCTCTCTCAAATAGATTGTCACAGATAAATTTCCACAGATTAAAAACTCCAAAAATTAAGTTAGGCGAAAAATTACTTGCCTTAATATTTACATTTATCGTTTGACAATAAAGTAACTATTTGATTGATTTCAATTATAACTTGCAGTAACTGAATATAACCCTTGTATAAATTACATCATTCGGTATGGGCTGTATGTAAGATAAAATTTCCCTTGAAGTTCCTTCGCATGGACATTTTTTATTATATATGAGACAAAAAGAGGATATCTCGTAGCTCAAAAAGTTGACGTGATAGATAAAAACTGAGTTTATTTCCTTTTCCAGAGGCCAAAAGTTTGTCAAAAACAATCCTCAGATCTGAGACAACAAATAAGTCGTTCCGCAGTGTAATTTGTCATTTCAATATAACTATTTTTGAGATGCTGCAAGTTATCATGTGGATCTGGAGAAATGAATCGCCAGTATTATTTTAAACGAGAAGAAAATAGGGTAGAAGAAGCACCGTAGAAATGTATGAAAAACTCAAATTAGTGGTAAGGGGACAAACATTAATTTCTGATATGCATGGCATGCTAAAGACAATCATAGAAGCAAACTCTACATTCTAGCATTCGTGATATATTTCCAATGATTACCTATTTTTAACTCAAAGAAGAGAATCGAATTCCCTCAGACTTTCTTCTCAAATACATTTAAAGAGTCTCACAAACAGTATTCAGTCTTCTACTTTCAGCATCTTGCGATGAATATACGATCACTCTATATTCTCGCATATAACCGCCATTTCTCTAACTTCTCTGTTGCTTATTTAATCATATTGATAACATATCAATCATATATTTCATATTTCTGTTAGACATAATTCTTTAATTTCCTTTGCCGCATTAACAGACTTGTATATTTATTTAGCCATAAAAAAGGAACATGAGTAAATAAGGGCCTTCAAATCGCATTTTTGAACGTTTAACCGGTAATAAAGCTTGAATTTGAATTTTTTCCAGTTTCATATCATCCATTAAACTGAATTTATAAGCATTTTCTACCGTTAAAATACTTTATGGAATGGAAATCCTTTTTTTTCATATTGGCGAGACTGGTGACGGCATAATTTTTCGTTACAGAGCTACACCGAGTTTCATTATACGAGATCATCGTTCAACTGAATGTCTACATTTAGAAATATTTGTAACGAGAATAGGGCAATAATTTTAGCGTGAGGGAATTAGGCCCTAAATTCTTTTGCGATCAATTTATTATGAATCTCCCGCTCTTTTCGCTCTATGCATTTTCCATCATCTCATTTCATTTACTTGCATTCAGGTGAGGTTTTTCAATGCATTCTTTCCTGGTTTACTAGCATCACTCGTCACTTTCAATTTTTTCTTTCGTTATATCAACGAAGTTATAAAAAGAATTTCTTTAATTATTTAATGTTGTAATTTTCACTTGGTTTTCTTGGTTTTCGGCGGTTTTGAAGGCCTCTCTTTTAATCCTTTCAGAAAATAAAAATATCGCAAGCTCTTTCCGTCGCATCTAAAGCAAAGTCTGTAGTATATAACTATATCCGTTCCAATACGCTTATATTTTTTTGTATGATGCATAGCGAAGACGGCCCACTTCCCTTAAATCGACATAAAATAGAAATACATTTTAAGATATATTATAAGGCATACATGCTTGATTTAAAAACTAATGTCAGTCAAAACGGAGAGGGTTTTTTCCAGGATAAGGAGAGACAGAATGACTTTGTGGAAAAAAATAAAGCAATTAAACATTTACGGTAACTAGATTATTACATTCATAGGAATGTATGTGTTTATGGAAAATTAAACATCAACAGTATTTAAGGGGCTTAGAAGTCATGGGATATGAGTGATTTACCTTTCTAAACAGACGTATAAACTAAGTGAAGAAAAAAATATCAACTAGATATTTAGTAGTGCATTTCATTTTCAACTCGATGCCAGCAGAAAATAGAGACTCACCAATATCCCTTGGCCACCAAGTTTTTAATATTTTTCCTATCCATTTTTTCTATTTAATATTTTCCTTTTAAGTCTTTTCTCAAAGTATTTAAACTGTTTAGAAAAAACTTTTAGCTCCGTGTAGAAATAAACTCTGCTCAGAACAAAAAACTTTTGTATCCCCTGGCTTCTCAACCTCTCATTTCTAAATGATAAACATATATTTCATGGTACTCAAGTCTATTGTGTCATAAGTTTATGGAGTCATAGGTGAGGCCTTTCTGATTTCAGACAACATTGATGCCGGAATGAGCCGCTGGAACTATCGTCCAGACGGGAGCATTGCAAGGACATGGCCGAAAGGATTACTAGTCGAGCGTAGACACGCTTTCATTTCGTGAAGCCTCCGCGATGGTTCATGAAAGCCGTTCATGCGTAATATTCCTCGCCAGCCGATACAGGTAACCACTGATTAAATGCGAGAACGAACGATAGCCGAGGCTACGTATTGTGCGAAATTCTAGCACCGCGTCCGGTGGATGAAACTGAACAATCCCGATATACGCTGAAACTAGGACATCACCCGTGTTTACCTCACATCTAGTAGTTCTTGCGAACAGAATGACCACATAGTCAGTAACGACATAAAAGGACAGGGAATTACACAACACAATACGATAAAAAACAGAAGACAGTGTTGGACACTTTTAAACAACATATAGAAGACAAGCATAAAAATTGCCTTTCATTACCATTAAAATATTAAAACTAATCACCCTTTGAGGGACTTTATGGGTACAATAACGAGAAACGTATCTTTCAGGGAGAGAAGGTGATACAACAATATGTAAGATTATTAGTAAATTCTGGCATAAATGCCTTTATTGCTTCAGCATCTCTTAAAAATGATTCATTGATGGAGCACAGGAATCTTTAAGCGATTCCCTACTTTATTTAATTTTAAACCAACCAGTATCTACGCTACCGTGTCAAATTCAAGATAGAGATCTCAAGATTTCCAAGGAAAAATAACTATATTTACACTAAAACCAATTTACGAAGTCAGTTTACGAGATATTATTTTTGGGGCATTACTAACTTCATTTTTAAAAAGGCAAGAATTTATCGGCACTATCGATGGCACTATGGATGAAAACGCCTGTATTGTGGCGACCCTGCACACGCTAGCGTGATGTGTGATGCATCATTTTTCAAAAGTCGTCCTAAGGGTATGCGCTAAATTGCCATTTAATTAAAAAAATTTCTTGCACTAATGTATATAGTTAATTTAGCACCATGGTAAGAAGATGATTCACGTATACTTTCTTATATACTTATTTTAATTCCTACATTAATTCCACCTGAAAAACGATTCCAGTTTTAATGGATAAGACAATACACATGAAACAAATTAGTCACCTAGTTTCAATATGCGATGCGTTTTTCTCATTACACAAAATGTATTTGTCTCTTGTCTCAATCTACACTTCATTCCCTACCACACATTAACATTATAGGCGTGTTTTCAATAGAAGCTCAGTGGTGTCTTCTTCTGTGCACTTAATGTTTTGAGTCCCTATATCTAAGATAAAAACGATAAAGACGGAATAAATAAAATTTGCACACAATTTCACCGAATTTTGACTTTGGCAAACAGCCACTTTTATCCAGCAGTGTGCATGAATACTCAATCACGTCAGCGGACTTCTTTACATCATAAATAATGTGGCAGATGCCGAAGGATGTAAAACAGAATAATTTTGCTAAATGATTGGCTGAAAGGGAAACAGCGGGGTGATGGCTGCATCAAAACAATCTTAGAATTCCTGTCTGTGCCAAATCAATAGATCGTGTGTTCACTTCGTGAAATGGTGACGTGATAGAATCAAAATTAAACTTGGTTACATTCCAAACAGTATATATTACAAATCTACCAGCTTCGACCTTTTCAGGTCATTATCAAGAGGTAACAGGACGATTCTCCTCAGGTTTATCTTTGTTCGAGTTTATGAGTTTATTTTCGACTCTATTCTGGCTGTGATATTGATTATAATTCTATTTTCACAAGGTTGAGGCTAAACATGTGCAATTTACTAAAAAGGAAAGAATTACGAGAAAATAATTGGAATAAAAACATGCCCTTTAGTGGATACCATACATTCAAAGAGCACTTCAAAGGTATTCTGCAAATGCAAGGTTAAACATGGAAAGGCACGCGTCGTTTTCCTTTCTATGGGTGTCAGCTCTGTTTTCCGTCGGAGGGCGAAGCATTGAAATTTGTAACGGCAGACATCGCGGATTTGTGACGGCGGCGGAAGGAAGCATTTGCCACCATTTTGGCAGAACAAATGAGCAACGGGGAGCGTGTGTAGGTAGGACGTCAGCAGCCGTCGGACAGAGCATGAGCAACACACCCGTTGCTCCGCGAGACCAACACCATGAACAATGCCGGGGAGAAAAACAAAGACCAAACGAAATGCCCTTTTGCTCTCCCAACGCGTCGCCATCGCGGCGGAGAAGAAAAAAACAGAATCGTCGGGCGCACTGCGCGGCATGGCTGTATTACCTACGGGGTTCGTAATAACGCCGGAGCCGACTTAACGGTCACGGGCGTGGGCGAAATAACGGCCGTCCACGCAGCACACCACGAAAGGCAGAAAAACACTCGTTTATTGCTTTGGCCGCACGTTGCCGCCACTGTCAGCATTGTTGCCACCCCGTTGTCCCCTTTGTTGGTTCTGATTGTCGCCGGCGGCGTGGCCTACGTTCGCGGCCTCCGTGAGCATAGCTTTGACGGCTGGTTTCACGCGTCACGGTGCTATGTGTCAAAAGTAGTCGGCGCGAATTCGCGAGGATGTTTGTAAGCAATAGGGCTATTCGTCTCCGCAAATTCGCGAATGTTTTCAGAGATGAAAATCACGCAAACTTCAACCTGCAGCACAGTCGAAAATAAACGGAGGTAGTTAACAAATGATTATTGCAGAACAGGAGACATAATTTTAATATGAGGACTCGGACGAAATTCATGGAAACGAACTCAAAACGTTTATCCAAAACTTTAATTGGAATCGCCTCTGAAGCTCGCGGATCGCATTTTAAACGATACTCCAGGGAAATGCGTTAACTTTCACCAAGCATAGTCTCCAAGAGAATTTTTGGGCTCACCGAAAATTTCCGAGCTGAAAATACTTCACGTAAGGGACTCAAAATTTTTCCCCAATTAGGATAGACCCATGAAAATGCCCTATGACACAATACATCATTGATTTTTATCCTAAGAGAACAACTTTGCCTAATGTTATTACCAGAGCTGATCCCAACTATCTCCATATATCCCATTATAGGTCCACAACCTTTCAAAAATCATTCACTGTTGCCGCTTCACAAATATGGAATAGCCTCCCAAAAACACTCAAAGAATCTTCACCCCTGCAGATATTCCGAAATAAACTATACTTAGTATTAACCAGCTCATTTAATTGACTACTTGTACACTACATATACATGTTTGTATGCCCTGCATTGTTGTTTGTATTTTTTTCTTCCGTTGTATTTGATTAACTTGAAAATTTTGTAAATGTTCATTTCTGTTAATTGTTTCAAATTATTATCTTCTGTTATATTTGATTAACTTGAAAAATTTGTACATGCTAATTTTTGTAAATTGATTCCAATTATTTTCTGGTGTTGTATTTGATTTTCTTGAAAATTTTGTACATGCTCATTTTTGTTAATTGGCTCAAATTATCATTATATTTGTTAAACTGATTGCTGAGCTATAAACTGTTTATATAAAAGTTTTCCTTCGGATGTAAAAATCTGAGAACAATAAATTATATTATATAAACTGTGACTATGCATCATAAACCCGTATTTATTAACAAAAACACTTCTTTGAAACACTCAGCTGCATGAAGTGACTCCAATATCTATTAAAGACGTTTTCCAAAATAAATATGTACTGATTACAAACTGTACCTACTCTACTTAGTTAAAGGATAATCCACTAAGTTGAAGGATAGAAAGTTAATCTACAATGGAGTTCACAAAAATTTCATCTCAGACCTAGTAACGGAGAGAATGAGAGAGTGAGATATTATCATATACTAGAGTGAGCACCTAAATTAAGCATAAATACCCATGATAGATAATTGCCAGAAGACTATTATGCAATACTTTAAACATTTTTTAAACACATAATTTCGAATTTGTTAATACAATACTTTTTTATAGAATATTTAGTGAGAGCGTTGCCCATTTCTTTACCCTTTCTCGAATTTCCACGGAAGTTGTACCTTCTCTTGCTCCCGTAAAGTTACTAGTTTGAAGAGGAGAATCGTAAAAAAATATTAAGATTTTTCATTAGCCTCATTTAACTGTCGCATTCACTTGATAATTTTTCCATGATGTGAGAACTAAGGTTTTCGCGTTAATGTAATTCATAATTTTTCATTTTTTGTTAGTACAGCGTCTGTTGCTAAACAGTAAAATATAACGGTTTATCCAGAATATTCGACTGAAGACGCTGTTAGTAGTGTCGGTTGAACTGTTCTTTCGCTATAAAACAATCGACGCGGTCGTAACCGAAAAGCAAAGAAACTGGACTTGTGTAACGACTTCATTTTCCATCTCATTATGGGCTCACGATATTTTTTAATGCTAAAATATCCTCGATCCCCTCCTTCATCTTGATTTTCCTGATAATATCAAATACTTTTACCCATTTGAATAAATCGCAAGCTTTTTTATTCTAAAAATGCAAGATATTTTTAATTCCCTATCGCTTTCTGTTGTTATTAATTATACTGCCTGTCACAACAAAATTTCTATTACAGCTAGTTACAATGACGTAGTGGAGCTTAGATGGAATAACACAAACTATCTCAGAATATTTTATCACCAAAATAAGTTTGCTTACATTTGAAAATTGAAAGCTAGAGATTTATTAAACATTCTCCATCGTTTCCATATTTAATTTATAAGCTGGTGGAAATAAATAAATGGAATTTTATTGGTGTAAAATTTGTGAACAATATAAAAGTAATGGATGTTTTAAGCTCCACACTCTAGCCTATGCAGATAAAGTAATGGAGGTAATATTTACCGGATAAAATGAATTTCGACTGCTAACGCGACTTATTACTTCAACCAAACAGTCAAAAATATGCAACTCATTTTAAGTATGACCTTCCAAGCTTTCGATCCGAGGCATAATCCGGTTTAGAAGGCAAGGAAATTATCACCACCGCGAGTAATCCGATATTCTGTAGAATATTTTAATTCTATTGATGAATTAAAGTTATTATCCTTAGCATACAAAATAACTGTCAAAAGAATAGCGAGGGTAAATAGAATAGAGGCACAGAGCTGAAAGTATTAGGTTGGAACAAGTTGGACGTCAGTAATAGGGGAGAACATAGAGAACGTGATATGACTTGTTACGGGAGGTCTTGGCGCCGGGATAGCGCAGGTAGACTCATAGTTTATCCCTGCGTTTGTGCATTTAGAGGTTAAATGCGTTTTGAGGGTCGCGTTGGGAACATAACAGCGACAGAGGGGTCGTTAACTATTTGCCCTTTGCGCTGTAGCCGAGATATTTTATTGGCTTTTGGTCGTCCGGATTAGCTTTTTTTATCGGACTCGTTGAAGATATTTATCCGCGCGATTCTTTCGTATTTTTAGAGCAATTCGCACGAACAATTGGTGAGATTCTCCGCTTTGTTTCTGTATTCGGAGGTCGTAACCTTTAGGGCTAAAACAGGTCATTCGAAAGTTAAAAAAATAAAGTAAAATTAAATTCCTCTAGTTAAAAGCGCAAATTATCGGTGCACTTAAAATCTATTTTATAGCTTTGCCTTTGATACTCTAAGTATGTTTACAATAGTAAAACTAGCCTGTTTTTATTGCGCAGTTAAAATGGGTGGTTAATTTTTTTCAAACTTCATTGGCCCATAGTTGCTTTAATTTTGTATTGAAGAGCAAAAATACAAAAGATATTATGCAACACTTCAATTACAAACGAATTTCCTCTGAAAGTGAATCGACGTAAACTGATAATAATATATTCAGACTGTGAAGACGAAACACACTCCTTTGAATGTAATCATTAATACAACTTTTAATGCAAACAATTTCACTGCAATTACAGAAGGCCAGATTAAAGAGCATCCACAATTTTTTCGGAGCAATTCGTCTATGCACAAATTAATCAACTTTTTTTCGCCAAATATTTCACTGCCAATTCGCATTTTGCGACGTTTTGTGAATAAATGCATTATTATTATCATTATGCTTTATTATTGTTACTGTTGTTTTTATTATTATTTGAATAGTCTACCGTAACGTAGCTTTATGTAGTATTTTCGAATCACCTCGGCCTGTATGCGTTTTCAATTGATTTCCTTTTTCAATTCTTAATGAAGACCTAATTCTCTTTGCCTCTCTTTAATCATCCTATTCCATTCCTCCTCCTACCCGCCCACCAAACAAAATGCCCTAAGTAACCGCTCCAATTAGACCCTATTTCTACTCCGTATACCCTCTAGATGTTTTCTTTTTGATAATGCATTAGTATCAGAGCAATAATTCACATTGCACACAGAAGGAATACATATGGAACTTATGCTTTAGCATTTCCAGATTTGGTATCCGAGAGTAACAACCTCATAAGGAAGTCCTTTAGGAAGGGATCACAGCTTTAACAATACGCATAATACGCTTTCCAAATTTTCATAATTTGCCGAGGAAATATGCATGTAGGTCTTTAAAGTGGGAGGTAGAGAAAATTAGCCAATTATGCAATTTGGAGAGAGAACCAGTGATTTGCATTATTTCATAAAAGCTTCCATACATTAAAATAAAAATTTTACATGCAATTATTTCATATTAATTTTTATCATTTTTTTATACACAGCAATGAGTGGCAAATGTACGAGACTAAATTAACTTGAATTTTTTTTCAGTTGAAGAAAACCCTACCATAACGATAATAATCTATCAACAACAACAGAAAGGAGTACTTTCTCATAGAGGGGTAATTTTGAATAAAAATACGTATTTCAATTCCACAACCTATAAAAAAACAATATGCTTGTCTTGTATAGGCGCACTTCATATATTATGTGGAAGTATTAGTTAATCAGAAATTATATCAGGAAAGAGATTGATCAATGCTTATAATTGAATCGGCTTAAATATAGTAGTTCCAAAGGTATAAACATATTACTTAGAAATTTATTTCTACCTCTGGTCATGCTTATTTGCAAATTGGGACCTGTGTGCTCATCGTCCCCAATTTTGTACAGTTTGAAAAATTCCGAGAATTCTAAATAAATTTTGGATATTTCTGCAAACAAATGGGAATACGTAGTTATTTAAATATGGAGACCTCACAAGCGACAAAAAATTATGCGACAATTCTTCTTGGGCCATAATTAAAAAAAGAAATGTTTGCCATGTTTGCAATGTGCTGGCGAAAATAAGCGGAGTGGAAGTCAAACACGTTGCATTCCAAGAACCAGAGAAACGCTTTTTTTTTAAGGTAGGGACTCAGATAATCACCACAATTAATCACTCATCCACAACATGGTTATATCTCGTCACAATGTTATCAGATCTTTAATTATTCAGGTCTTTGAACCAAATTTTCGTTTGGGTTAGTCGGTAGAGCTCATCCCATGGTAAGCCACCTGAATAAAAAATCCGTCCGTTCAATTAAAGAGGCCTCTTCTTTCCCGGGTCCTTTTTCCTTCGAGAATTTTGATTTAGAGCTGCTCAAATCTTTTTCCGGGATCTAATAGCAAAACCCTTCGAACAGAATACCAATAAAATTTTATAATTAATATAATAAGATCTGGTTCTTCATGGTGCATTAAATTCTATCGGAAAAATCGCTTAACGAACTCTCGTTTATTCAGGACTGTACTATAAATAATTGAAATGCGAGCTCCCAACGATAAGTCTGAAGTTACTTTAAATCCAACCTTATTCATTTGTTAATACTATATATCCATCGAAGACAACCTGCTTCAGCCTGTTGATGATGCTAGAGTCGGGTGTCGAAACGTAGGCAGTGATGGAAGAATTCACCCGATGCAGACCCCAGGGAATTTTAGTCACTCAATCTAGTTGGTCAACCCAATTTTCCATCATACCTTGATGGGAGGCAATCAAAATCACAGTCTTAATCAATGAATGAGTCAAGTGTTATGAGTAACAATAGACAAATTTCCACCTTAGGCACGCATAAGAATAATTAAGGAGTGGAATTAGATACAACTTACCAAAAACACAAGTATCTCGCACGACTGATTAACTTACTTGCAACAGTAATTATTTAAAGAAATTACGCAATATTTGATTTATCATCATTATGAAACCAAGCTGTTCACCACAGAAATGAACAGCGAACTTCTCAGTCAAACCCGAATAAGGAGGAAAATTGGGGAACCCATTGCCCTAATCATACTCTAAGTAACTAATGCTCCCATATAAGCAGGCCCTGTATAATCCGATTTAACTCAGCAATAGCATTGATCTTCATTCACAGAGCATCACTTCGGTACCTAATTCATAGGACTTCATATATACCCTCTCTAAGCAAGCATGAAGCAACCCCGTTAATTAAAACCACCAATACCATTAAGTCATTCCCAATTTTGTCACGGATTCGACGGAAAATGTTGTATATAAATAGGTAATACGATAAGAACTATTTATAATAACTGCCACTAGTATAATCACCTCATAAGTTATATTTACAGAGTTGCCAGGTAAACTGGATCAGTTCATTGTAATGGGGAATGGTAAACTGAATCATAACCGTACTCCAATTGCACTATCATACTAAATTAACGCACCTAATCTCAATCGACGACGTAGTGGATGTTCATTCTCATAACGCCATTCGGTGTTCAAATCCATAGGAATTTATGCGTTCCTCAATTACATCTCAACTACCGAGAGGTACCACGTAAATTTAGCAGGTAGTGAAGACTAATCCTACTGTGGGTTTTCAGTTATTAAAGCATTGAAAACTGTCAACATAAGGTTTAGTTAAAATAATTATCACAAAATTAATGTTTTGCCTAGTTTAAAATCCTATCATGCGAGTTCTATATTCCAGAAAATATCCTGATTCCCTTTATTTAATTAATTTTTTTACGTCAGGTTGTCTCGGTTGGATTCTTTTGTGGAAATGGAAGTACAATGGATACGTTTCGATCTAAATGTGCAATTATGCGCAAGTGAACCAAAATATTAATGACAGAATTTCCTTTTCCGCTCAGTGACGTAAATATTCGAGTTGAAGTAGTAAAAAAAAGTAAAATAAAAAACAAAAGAATAAAGGAATGCACGACATTCAATACTTTTCTTATATAAGTCTACTAGCTGACCCGGCGAACTTCGTACCGCCTAACAATCAATGAACTTACAGTTTACTTACACCATTTATAAATCAAGAGCGGCTGTATCGTTTTTAATCATGTTTAATTTATTATAATAAAATAAGGATACAAATTCAATAAAACTACGTAAATGAGTACCAAAATTGCTTGTCAGAAAGACATTTTCTTTATTGAATCTACATAGGGTGGATCGGAGCACGTTTACGCGGATTTTTTTCAACAAATTTTCTTACGTTTTAGCTTAAGAAATTTTGGGCACTGTGGTTTAATAAAGCAGTTCATGAACTAAAAATTATACGCATTCAATTGTTGGCTATTTGCGTTATTAGCTGTAAAAAAATGTTTTTAGGTCCAAGTCTGTTGCATACACTTGGCCCATTCAGGGGGCAGGTTGACACAACCCCAGACCGACGCTTGACTGATGCTCAAAATCGTGCAAGAGAAGCCCCTATGAAGCAGCATTCGCATTAAATGACTTAAGGCGCGCCAGTTTTAGTATCTCTGTTTGGAAAAAATGCACTGCGTAAACGTACTGCATGCGTAAACGCACCACGGTGAGCCCTACACAGTCTTGCGTCAAGCACCTTCTGATAAACAACAGTTTTTGTTTTGTTATCAGGCGAAAGATGAATCGGATGAAGCTAAATAAATATAGCGAAGCAAAGCAGTGACGCAGCGAGGGGACATTTTGGGGGATAAACCCCCCCCCCCCCCAAGAGCTTAGAGAATTTTTTTATGAAATATTTTGTTATTAATATTAGGGGGACGGGTGACTAACAAACAAAACATATTTAACTATTCACACAGCCGAAAAACCTTCCCTTCCAAACACTTCCCGCTTACCTTAGCGAGTTTTCTATGCCCTACAGACCCGTAGTATTAGCTGCGCCCAAAACCCCCTATCCTAGCTACGCACTTGAAGCGAAGGAAGAAATACAGAGGATGGTTTATCGACTCGTGAACATAGCACGTTAAATTGACCATGAGAAAATCATGGTTTTTCATTAGCACATGAGCATAAACATCACAAAAACTGAAAGACTGACCATGCGATTTTTTAATCGTTATCACGAATGCAAAACGAATTGGAAATTGAATACGTTTAACCTCAAAAGGGCATATGAGTTGAGATCATGGAATCTACGGAATGAGGACTTCCTCACCTTTGAATTTTCCTTTGAGTAAAGTTGCGTGAATCACATTCATTACCAATTTTTTTAATCACCAAACACGTTCCGTTGGATAGTTATGGTTGGTTTAGGCTTCGAAAGATCATGAACACAGAGCCTACATTTAGCTGTAAATCGTGCCTTGGTAAGCCAGGCACGTCCAAGGACTTAAAATATTCAGATAGATAGTTGGTGATTTCGTCTTCGTTTGTTACACATTTAAAAGATTCGAATTCATGCAGAGTACGAACTATTTGAATTTACCTCGTTTTAGTCATCCACATCTTCGTTCTTGCTCGCTAAATCAACCATCTTTAATTATTTTGGTGATCAATCATATTCTGGAACTCTTTGTTGATGAGCTCACCTTTCGCTGAAACTAATTTGTAATCATTAAAAGGAAATGAGTTAAAACTACTCGATTCCTCGACAGGAACACGGACATTACCGTTTGTCAACAATTGCTTGGAGATTTGTTTACAAACACGGTAGTGAAGTGTCAACTCGAGCGGGGCCACGGCTGGGCTTACAATTAGCTTGAATTAAATTTTTAAATGTAATTTCAATTTAATAAATATTTTGAATATATTTAGTAATTAAAATGTTATATTGTTACGAAATTCAGTTATTAAAGTGGTAATAACAAAACAAATTATTTAATTTGTAGTTTTGACCGACTTATCAATTGTTGTGTTACTATAACTCCTAAAAGCATGTCCATAGGAAAGAGATGAATTTTTTGTGTGAAATTATCCTTTTTTTAATAGCCTATATGTTAACCCCGCCTGAGACAAATCCAAAGAACCAAATCTCATTGAAATCGGTGCAGCCGTTTTCGAGTTATAAGTGTTCTAACTAACACGTTTTTCGACTTTCTTTTATATATATAGATTATTTAACATAGATGGGGAAAAAACAACCATAAAACTTTTTACTCGGTAAGTGCCTCCCTAAATTCGTCCTTATGTGGCCCACGAAATTCATTGCAAAACTTTCATCGCTGTATCTTCTCTAGTTTGGGCCGTGCATTGATGAGTGTTCACTCTCTAGGAATTCATTGCAAATTTGAAAAAACGCGAACTTATTCTCAGCACTATCACTATGTTCATTACTACCTAAGTTAAAACTTATATTTTTGTGTTATTAATATCTATTGAATATTTTACTTTTTTGTATAAATATCTACTACTTGTTAGCTTAGCAATAATCTCTATAATGCCTTATTTTTGTCAAAATGTCTTTTATTAAGAGTAGTACATTTCCTATATTTTCTATTTTTTGCTCTCATAGGTTTTACATAGAGCATAATAAAAATATTCTATTCTATCCCCTTAAAGTTTCAAAAATACACATTTTGCGTTATTTTTCAAAATATTTTAGTTTCCAGTGATTTTAAACTGAAGAAAAAATGTATTTGTAGTGAAATTTCCTAGTTTAATTGAGGAAACGATAATCGTGATGATACTGCCGAATACCTCATCGACTCCGATTCAATCCATAATGGATGACCATTAATAGAGACCATCATTTAGCCATCGTATATCCCAAAGAGACCGACCCAGGCCTTGAAAATGATCAAGTGCTCAAAGCTTTAATTGGCCTACCGCGAAGTTAATTTTTGTCTCCGTGCATGGATTTATCGCTCGTCGCAAACAGTATGAATGAATGAACGCTCTCAAGAGATGTGAATTATCCGAGAGGATAAAATTCTGTTGCCGACGATTTCCCAAAGGGATATCCCTCCGCTTTCACTGCTCTCGCAATCCTTTGTCACTTCCGAACTGAATTCCCTCACTGAGCGTCCAAAACCCCCTCTGGTTATCGACAAACAACTCCAGTGAAGGGGAAAGCCGACCTTTGGCCCACCGTAACAAGTGATAAATAAGCAAAAACGATCGTTCGCCACCTACCTCGCACCGTGAACTTGCCGAAAAAACTCGGAAGTCCACCGTCTTCGTGGAAAAGTTATCCGACGTTCGCAGAAGACCTGTGAGGAAAAAACATTTTGTGGTTAAAACGAGATTTTTCTCACTGCATTTAGAATCATTAATTTGTAACACGAAAATAGATAGTGAGAGGATTACAAACATTCTAAGACCTACTATATACAGAGTTGCTCCTATATTTTGTATTTAAATAGTAGTTAGTAATGGCTGGATCATAAAATAAGAATTTTCGGGCGACTTTGGGGAATATTTGATAAAAACCTAATAACAAACAATTCAGGGGTTAAAATCAAGCATTAAAAGGCAATGAAATTTCTTTGTAAATTGCTAACAGAATTCTCTCACGAGATTCAAAGCTCCCCCTTCATACCGACAAACAACTGCTATGAAGATGGACTTTTAGCACTCAGCAGCAAGCTATAAATAAGTAAATAAGGTTGTTCCTTCACCTTTCTCCATGAAATTATCGCAAATTTTGGAGTAAGTAGTCTTCATGTAAAACTTTCCCGACGTTCACAGAGGACCCACGATGTAAATTTTTTTAAATTTTCGGTGAAAGCGGATATTTTTTAAAGCATGAAGAAACCTTAAAGATGACTGGAATTAGGGACTTTTTAGGTTTGCAAAATGCCTGAAAACTGAAACCTTTACTTATAATGAATGAGAACTCGAATTATGATGTGCTAAATAATGTATGTGAGTTAGATGAAGACCTTCTGCACCCTAATTATGTAACTGTGAGAAGGGTGAGAGCTATGTCGTTGCCAGGGGCAACGCGATTCCCACGACGGAAGGTGATAGCAGCGATTATGAAACCGTGATCGCTCTCTTTATCACGCTGCCAGCGTCATCGGCCTATCACGTTCGAAACCCATGGTGATAAGCATATGCTGACATAAAAACGAGCACTAAATGCATATATTAGGAAAAAAATATTGTTTATTTAATTTAAAAATGCCCTATAATCGATTTAAAACCAATGAAATCCTTAATTATTTCTACTGGAGTGCTCTCTTGACATTATTAGTTGTCCACGCTGTTCAATTGTTATATGCGCACGGTAGTGAATTCTACTGAGCTGTTTTATTTCCACACAACAACTTGGAAAGTACTGTTAATTGAAGTACATCCGTGATTCAAACGTCAATTACTTTATATCGAAGTTTAATTATCAACATTTGCCAAGTACGTTCTCCAACATATCAACATCGTTAAACTCAACTGATTTGGGCGTTACTTGTTGGGACGATGAAATGTTCATGATGAAACAAAACTCAGAACTATTCCACAAACTTTTATTTTAACAGTCAGGTTAGTATTGATAATGACGGTATAAACGTCGAAACTAGTAGACCGTTAAAATAAAAGTTTGTGGAATAGTACTGAGTTTTGTTTCACCATGAACATCGTTAAACTCCTTTTCGATTTTTTAATCATCATAAATCAACTATTAACTACTTACATTCAAATCGCTAGCGCGATTACACTTCCATTATCATTTCAACATTAATTAGTTTCAATCCAAGGTCATTTTCGGCCATTCTCTACGATATAGTAAATATAATGACTGCAGCATCTCCCGGCGAGCATTAGCATAATGGATTACGTTATCACACATTGAAAAGTAATACAACACTTTCCCCATAACTTTACCATAATACGAGTACTTTATCATAATATAATCTATTGGCGAAGCGAAGTACTTAGCTTTGAACTGCATCCATTTTATGTTTTCGTTGTTTGTTATTGTTATTTCAAAGACTCCGCAGACGACGCATTCTCGGACAAAGATGTGTCGAAGGATTTCATTGGCTCTTCAGATTTCTCAATGATACCAACCTCACGCGCTCGTACCTATATGATACGCGCGATGACGGTGGCTTACATGATCGCGCGATACAGCGGAACGTGATAGGAGAACGTGATGGTCATCTATCGCCGTCGTCGCCGTCACATTTACATAATTGAGGTGCTGGGGTCAATTCTTCTCAAACACTTATCATAACACCATCTTTTCAAAGATCTGCAGACAATTTTTCTCATTGCCTAATTTCAAATGCCTAGGGTACAAAAATGTCATCTGAGGGATACCGAAGAGTCTGGAACATTTCTTTAAGGAGGATAGGAGAAGTGAGGACTTGATAATTATACCACTAAGTATTATCATAAATGTATGGATAATTAAATGCTTTTGAACTTGTTTTGATTCCAATTATTTCGAAGAAGAAAGGGTACCCGAACGTTTGAGATGACAATGGCTGCATGTTTTGCAATATTTTTATAAAATAAATGTCTTTCAATCCACCATTTATTGACACCAGATTTTCCATGCGTTTTGTACCATGAATACTCGCAAAATACTGCTAAAACCTTGGTACATACAAGTAAAACATTTGAATGATGAATTAGTAGAGTGCAATTATAAGCGGTATTATACGTTATTCTAAATATAATTTCGCTGATTCTACCGATTTGTTATTAATTAATAATCTTGAGTACTAATCTCGTGGAATCAAGCTAAACAAAAACGCAAGATTACATCACCGGCCGGCGCAAATACGAACGGTGGTCAAATCGTTATACATACATCAATCAGCTACTCTTACAGACAAACAGGGGTATGCAAGGTAATAATACGAGTAACTTGTAAACATCCATATTATCAACGGGTACCGTGGAAGACATGATGGCAAGGCCATCATAGTAAAGTTAAAATCATCCTCACGCTCACTGTATAAAACTACGTAAACATCGGGAAGATAGAGTGTATTCCGTACGTACAAGTCACCACGCGCATCAGATACAAAGGACACTGCGCTGAAACGCGGCATTAGAGCGAGAAATTTAGGCTTTAACATGTGCTCACCATATATTCAAGCAAAAATTTACATTCTAAATTTCAAAGATACTTTCTCTGATCCGAAGATCTGATAATTTCTCTGATATTTCAGTCCGAAGGGAGCTACCATAGGCCTTACATTCAATTCAAAGCATATATTACCTTTTGAGGGTAAGGAGGTTACAAAATCGATTGAAAAACTGGCAAGCATAATAAAAAATGCTCTTTGATGTAGAGTTTTGGGTAAAACGGCCAAAAAATGGTCATTGAAAAAATATAGATTTTATGATACGGTAGGAAGAAATTTGAAGTATTTAAAATATATGATTTGCTTTGAAGCTTAGGAGTTATAGACTACCAAGTTTGGAGTGAAATGATAACAAAGAGCAAAAATCAGTTCAGGAAATCAAGTGACTGGCGTTAAAGAGTAAGAATGGAAAAACATGAGTATCCGGTGTAAGGAATCCAGCACCGCCATTTAATTAATATTACTTTACGTTACGTTTTATTAATTGGTTTACGGCGAAAAATCAGTCGTTAAGGAAAACGTTGTCCAACGCCTTGCGACCATAGACACCCCAAACTTCTAGTATGCTAGAAAGGAAAAAAAAGTTTTACAAAACAAGAATGAGACTTAAGAGTTTTAGGAAGACAAGTGGACATAAAAAACCATTTCTACGGATGCAATAGGATCACAGATAATTGACTCGTGGCTTTTACTATCATATGCATAATGGAAAATACGCCGTGCGGAATATTTCATTTATTAATTAACATCGGTTGGAGCTGATAAAATATAAGTTAGAAGTGTGAAGACCTAAAGCAAAATTTAAAAAAGGAATTAAAGTCTGTAGGACCGGTTCAGCCGGCTACGTAACCATCATAGGGGAGAAGAATGTGACTTTACTTAATAAAGAAAATTTCTCCGAAGTAAGTTAAGTCACTTATATCCCATCCTCGGATAGGTAAAGATAGACTCCTCCCGTAAGATGGTCGCCTAGCATACAGAAAAATCGATTTTGGGGACATGATTTCCTATTTTAATTGGATTTTGGGCATACACTTCTAAATTTCATTCTATTTGATGCACAACATATAATATTGATGAGTAATATAAAGTAATGTTAATATAAGAGATAATTAGCCCTGTTGAGGTCCCCAGAAGAAGAAAGTAAACGCTGACCAACTTTAAATTTTGACAATGGAAATCCGTGGTCTCATGAAAAAAAATGTTGAAGGACAGGTGGAAGGGAAAATCGGATATATCATATGATGAAAGATATAGAACAGAAGAAAGATACTAGTATTGAAAGACTGGCAGAAAGAGGAATTGAGTGGAGAGCTGCGTCAAGTCAATCTCCGGTATGAAGATGATGCTGATGATTACTGGAAAAAATCAAATAATATTTCACCGGCGGAATCTATCTTATTTTAGTGGATCATGGCTGATTTAACTAAAATATGAGGCACTACTATTAGTTGGCAGCATTGATTCCTTGAAACACCTTTTGATGTTGAACCTCCTTCAATTTTTCAACATGCCAAATGTTTTTCACTGCTGTTGTCCAATGCTCTGCACAGAATTAAAGCAACATCTTTCAATTTCGTTTCCTAATCCATATTCCTGGAAAATTACGAAATATTTAGCTTGTGGGATCTACCTAATATTTTTAGTGAGTCGAAGCTTGTTTTAATTAGGTATCTAGCATATGATAGTTGGCAACATTGATTTTAGTGAGAGGTAGAAGATCTTTTTTTTCGTTCCTCATTCTCTTGCTCTTCCAAAAGGAGCGGCAAGAGGGTGAAAAAGTGCAGCGGATAATAACCCATGACAGAGAATGAGAGAGATGGACGCAAGGTGAAACAAAAATGGAATGAGAGAAATACAAGGCACGTCACGCCGCCGTTTCACAACCGCTGGCCTTTTCGTGGGTCATTCAACCAGTGCAACAGCCTAACCAGTGGGACAACGGGGGGAGAGGCAAAAAATAATAATAATAATAAAAAAATAAAGAAATGAAAAATAAAAAGTCAGTGACGCCATAAAAGGCCGTCCGCCAAAAGACACAAAAGAAAGGGGACTGCTGACCACAGTGATGGAGGGGGGGGGGTGGAAAGGACAGACAGCCCGGAGGGGAGGTGGGCAGGGTGGAGCGGGAAGGGGAGGGGACTCCAACTCATGACGTAACAAAGGGGACTTAAATGCGCAGGTGAGCGGGTGGAAAAAATTAGGAGCAGGTGTCCCACGGTGAATGGAGAGCTGTTTTATTAATAGAGCCGCAAAGAGCGTTAAAGCGGAACAATCGAAACTGTGGATGATCTGGGATGCACGCAACTTCAAGGGCAAATATCAATGTATTAAAATAAATTCGCGATGATAGGTTCAAGTATCCTAAATACTGGCTTGAAGCCTGGAAAAAAATCGAGCAGGCTTAATGCTCACTTCACCTAGTGAATCAATTCGATAGAGTACAGCGCAGGGTGGCCAATTTCGTGGTATATTGTTATGATAAAAAGTGCATCGTTTCTAATAAGTTAGGGGAGTGAGGATAGGAATCTTTACACGAGAGTTTAGCAAAGTATAGGCTAAATTTAGTAGGTAAATTCAGAGAAGATTGTGACGACATGAAAAATATCCTTGTTTCACCAGAGTAGTATGGTAGACGTAACGACGAGAAGATAGTAAAGGAAACAGGCTGCTATACAAAGCGATTTAAAATGTCATTCTTTCCTCGTACACTAAGAATATCAACGGGATGGGATTTATGGAATTAAAGGAGTCACTCGCTAGGACGACAAATAGCATGTTTTTTCTATTTTCATTGCTCTAACCTTACATGGATTTAATCAAGGCATTCATAAACAATGGCAGGTTTGCCTTTGCACAAATGTGGGCGTATTTTGTTATCATGCGTAATATTTTTATGACCGTTTTGCGTGCTTCTGAAGATCTTCTTGCATGCTGGTAAATGATCACCCCCTGCCAAGCACCCTAGAGGTGGCTCGCAGGGGATTATGTAGATGGTCCCAAAAGGTTGTTTGGTTATGTGAGGGTACAGCTCATCCCAGACTTAGCCACTAGCGTGTGAACGCATTCAGTGTTGCAGGACTATCTCTGCCAGAGCCACTTCGCACTTCAAGAATTTTTGATACGGGGTCTCCGACGAAATCAACCGGTGCATGAACCCGGGACAACTATATTAGCAGCCAAGAGCTCACTCCTCTAAGCTAACACGCTCCCCAACCTTTCTTTTGCATTACAGAAAAGATAACGTGGAAAGTCTGAAAATTCCACTGAAAAAGCATCATTTTCCATGAAAGGAATTCAAACCCGGGTGTACGGAATTAGCGCTACGTATTCAAATACTTTGCATTTCTTCTGCAGATTTTTAAAATGATTTCGAAGGTGATGCCGTGGTAATAAAAGTGGAACAAAATCTTGCGCGGTTTGAGTAAGTCCGAGATTAAACCCAGTCAAGGCAAAAGACTTTCCTTCGGTAGAGTTTACGCGACTTAATGAGTACTATGTTAAAATAAGTCTATGACTAGCGCGCGGTTATTTTCTTGAAGGATAACTCGGAGCAAAGCAGGAGTAAAGTAAAATATATTGAAGATAACTTGTGGAGCGAAACTTTAGCATAAATTATTAAAAATACTTCGAAATATTTCACTTTGTTTTTATTCTGTTCCACCAGTTTCTGACGAATATTTCTTCCTGGTTTCACGTTTCCTGGTAACGCCTTCATCAAAAAAGTATTAAAATTGTACATCTGCCTCCTTCCCCCCAGAAAAATGGCTTATATTTCTTAGGACGGAGCAGCATAATCAATATAAAAGTGCACGTTCTAAAATGTGGTATCTGTAAAGGCGTATCCGCTAGTAATACAATGAGAAAAAATATAATGAAATCATAATTCCACTGGAGAATTATTAATATTTAGCCTTTCGGGTTTTCTCCACAACTTAAGGTTAATTCACACGGATCATTTTGAGAATCGACCCGGCCAGTTCCTCCTCCCAAAATAAACTTCTCTCAAGACACAATGAGGACTTCTCCACTCTCTTCTATGCATTTACTGATCTATTCCTTCTCCTTCCCAGCTTAGCTTACATTTCTCCCTTAAACACTGTATTCAAAATCCTCCCTCCACATTATTGGGTGCATTTAAACCTCAATTGAGTCCCCCTGTCTCACCTCTCGTTTAAAAGTTTCCACCCCTCACCCACCATGCGCTTCGTCGTTCCTCCTCTCCACCTATGAAGTATCACATGTTAAATAAAGACACCCGATGATTTGAGAAATCAATTTGATGAAGCGGGAATACCCTGCCGAACATCCAAATACTGGGACAGAATATCTTAAGAGGCAATTGAAAACCGGCATTTCAACAGAGACACCCAGTAAACGATGAGGAATAATTATGGACCAGTGGTAAAAACTATCGAGTTGTTGGAGGAAGAAAATCAGAGCCAACCAGTGGAAAGAGTCCACAACGGCGATACAACTATAAATATAGGCCAAAAACCCACTAATGGCATTTCCGAGTCGCCGAAGTTAATCTTCTGTCATTTCTGAGGCCCATGGAAGCAGGCTCTCCGCAAGGATCAATCTTAAGTCCACTATGCTTCTCATTACACGTTAACGACATGCCATCTACAGGAAATACAGCGCTACACATGTTGCGCTGACGACACTGCATTTGTCGGGGGGAGACACTAACACAAATAAACTTAATACACATTTAAAACTAATTCACATTTGGACGCAAACATGGTAAGTACGTTAAGGTATAGGTAAGTATAGGCAGAGTATAGGTAAGTTATTCGGAAGATCCCCTGAGGATGATCAGCAAGTCACGGATCGAAACGTCGGGAGACATGGACGACATTAACCGGTGGAAAACCCAAGAAACTTTTCTGCAACTGATACGACGGGATAACCTAAGATCATACATGGTAAGTACTCATAAATAATCAAATAAATAATAAAATACACATAAATAAGAAAAGCACACACACACTTTTCAATCAGGCGCAGTTCCGCACCACAAATCACACATCAAAAAAACAACGAATATCAAGGGAGCCCTCTCTCGTAAAGTGTGAGGCTTCGTGGCACCAGCATCATTCCCTGATGACGTAGAACGTGTTAAGGCCGTTTTACACGGTACATGGAATTGCGCAGGTTAGAGCTGCATTAATTTCTAAAATGGCGTGGAATTGCGCGAATGCATGAACGAAATTAGAACAGGGGCTATTTTGCCGCCTCGCATCCACGCATTCTCGCATGTGTTCTAGCAATTCACCGCTTTACACGACGCAATTTTGATTGCGCCTTCGCACGTACGTCAGACTGCGCAATTCCGTGTACCGTGTAAAACGGCCTTTAGACATCGAAAAGTTAGAGAAAATGGACACTTTCACCCGAGTTAAAAACCAAGAAAACCATATTCAAAATTTACTTACTTATAACGATTTTCATAATCAGTTGCCTGGATATGGAGGGTGTTTCAGAGTCTCCCTTTCCGAGCAAATCGAGAGACATGACGCAGATTCTACGTCACTTACTATCGGCGTGGCAATCCGTGCGTTTCAGACTTGCTTCCTATCGACTCAAGGACGGCTTTCCGATAGGATAGAAGTCGAGTGGGCTAGAGGTGCCGGAAAGTCATCCGGTTGCGAATGGTGATCTGTAAGGATGCTGTTTTTGTATCAATTATTGGGCTGTAATAAAATAATACCACTTTATTTCATGAGTGCTGATATATGTGGATGTTCTGACAGAGTAATATAGGTGTAAGTGAATTTAATTCTCGTGTAAATTAGACAATATATACGCAGGCTGTATCATTCTCGGCGCAAGTTGGTTTGCATGTTGTTTTGACGAGTAATTTGGCAAAAAGAACGTGAAACAAGTTGGAATGCGAGGCGTAATGACTCACAAATATGTAGGTAGCATAATGCATTGGAAACGTGTCCGTGGGTTTGGAAGTATAGCAATTTGTTTAGTTTGATATGATTGTGTGCGTGATTTGTCATCGTAGTTACATCGACATTAGACGTGGTATGTGCCTAATATAGTTGATTCCATAGTGTAAGTCCTAAATATTCGTTTTAATATGAAATATTAGTTCAAGCATGACGGGAATAGCCACGGTAAAAATTATACGAAGTCACCCTCACACCATCTTGTCAGCTTTAGATCACAAATTTCCACCTTCGTGAAAGAAGCGTCGGTGGCGATACAATGCAGAAATAATAAAGACCACAAATAGCTTCATTTGTCACTGGAGACCGATAAAAATAGCCCGAACCGTCTTATATCTACCACCCCTCAAAGGTGGCTTAAAACTGACAAACACACAAATGAAATCCGAGATAATATATACAAAATTGCCGACCAAGACACTATTAGACGCCACACCTCAGGAAAAACAATTAACTATAGCCGCAATAGACACAACCATATATTTCAAAGAGCCGTCAAGGAAACCAAAAAAGTAATTAACCTAATGAGGGAGGGAGAACAGTTCCAGCCTAAAAAGATATATCTCCGGGCCTGTCCGAGGAAAGCGCTCCTCCGACCATCAAGGCCAATACAGTCCCTTAAAAACTGGGCATCTGGCTGGAATAAATGGGGAGCCAGGCAACTAAGTGCCTCTTATGAAATCCTTCACCGAATTACGGCCACACTAGAGAGGAAGTTTCATATAGGAATTGTTAAAGACGTGAATTTCCCGAAATGTAAACGGCCGGACGATTTAGTTCTCCACATTTTAGGGTGCACGAGTACTTCTCCCCAATGGGAAAAAATCCAAAATATCTTTCAAATCTGGAACACTTTTGGTGGTGATATCGTCCCGGACCAGCACTTACTTAGCTTATATTTCCGCAACTTCCCCTCCTTCAAATCCAACATCATGTCTTCCCTTGTTTCGAAATTCATTGAATTAAGACTCTCAGGTGGTGCGGTGGGACCCGGTCTTATCGCATATGCCCGCAAAATGCACTTCACTGGAGCCCCACCCACCCTGCGGCCCTGGATTATTATTAGCAAGCTGGAAGACACGGCCGCTTAGAAGAAAGGGGAAAACAAAGGGAAAAAAATATGTTCACAGAAAGAAATGTTTAAAACTCCCCCCTTATTGTTATCACATCACTTTTATTTTATTTTTTTGATTGTTTACAATATTACTTATTAAAATTAACTCATTTCAATGCACTGCCAAAAAGGGGGATAACCTGGAAAATTGTAGGAAAAAAATTATGTACCTGAGAACTACTTAAAAACTGGTAATAAAATGATATGAATTCCAATTGTTTAAAGCATTCGATAGCAAACCTTAGGGTCACACTTTCGAATCCCACTAAAATCGATTATTTTTTCTGTTGAATTTTCGCACTATGAAATATAATTTATAAGATGTTATAAGAGGTTCCACAATAGTAACTGTTTGCCGTTTTCTTACCAAATATTATGATGCTTCAAAAAATAACCGAGTACGTGCATAACCGATAACAATCTAACCACATTCTTTTTCGTTATTTTAACCTACATAACTCGAGCCACTGATAATAATGGACACCATTTAACCAAATTTAATCACTGTATTTCCTTCCAGCGTACCTACACTTTTACGAAAAATTTATGGGATGTTTACGGTATACCGTGAAGGTCATAAAATTATTGAAGAAGGTCAATATTCATATTAAATGAGAACTTGACAATTTGGTTAAACAATTGTGCAATTAAACCATATGTTGTCGGAAAAAAGGATGAATTTCGCGATTACCTGTATTTTAGTTCTTATGATATCAGTTCTTATGATAGCATACATGACCTTAACTATCAACCGTGCTCTCAAGATAATAAAAGAAAAAATCGTTTAAAATTTACCTTCATTCCCGTAATATGCACAAAATGACAGGGGATTACAATAAAAAAAGCTACAAATGGACAACTCTAAAATAATTTTGCCCCGCAATAACGTCAATTATGTGACAATGTATCAATTAGCACTTATGTATGCCCGTAAATACCTTTCGCCTCCCTTGTGAAGTATCAAATCTTGCGGGAGGTTATTTTCGCTGCTCACTTGTCACTTGAAAATTGTGACGTTTTCTCGTTTCCCGTTTAGGATGACTGTTGACGTCATACCAAAAGCGGAACGCTTTCCGATAGTATGTGTGAAACGCACGGAAGACGAGCGTAGGATAGGTTCCCGATCGACTCGGAATGAATCCGTATCCGACGCCGCCAATCCTACGAGACCCTGAAACACCCTCGTGATTTGCTAGTTCACTAGAAAATGTGACAAATACTAATATTTTAGGGCCCCGTTCACGGAGCGCAGCACTGCACCAGAAAACTCTAATACGCGTGCATAACATTTTATAATTCGCTGTAAACTGACTGATTGGGTTTGTTCAATGTGCACTAAGGCCCAGATTAGAACGTGCTTTCGGCGTGACCATGACAACGAGATCGATATGCCAGCACGATACATTTCCCTTTTGATAAGTTTTCTGCTTACAAGCGCACGAACCTTACCTATCCTAAATACTTACCGAACGCAAAACGTCTTTTAGGCAAAACGCTGAGGAGTGTGGAAGGAAGACGTAAGATTCTGTCTGAGGTCAAGAGTAAGGCATGTCCTTGGGTCAGTGGCCCCCAGTGGGGTTCTAAGCCACAAATCGGCCACCCTATCGTCCGGGGGCGACACTTGAGGACCGCCGCCGCCTGAGGCAGATGTCCGAGCGATAAAATTTCCGATACGCCTCGGAATTTCAATTTCTTAGGCAGCCATCGCTCCAGGAAATTGCTCCGAAGGAAGGGACACCGCAAAACCCTTTTCCCACCCTAACATAACCCGTATGACCACAGCAGGCCATCGAAGGAAAGAGTGGAGATGCTGAAAACTAAATACATATCTTCATCTACATCTGCGTACTACCTCGCAAGCCGCCGCAAGAGGCGTGTGGCGGGCGACGCTGTCCCTTTGAAGACCATTTAGTAGCCTATTGATCATAGCGATGAAGGGAAAAAATGGCCGCGATTATTAATCCTTGTTTTGATTAGAAAATAAGGTAGGTATCCTTTGTCGCTACCGATCCTGCAAACCGTTTTTCCTTTGCGGGACTTTTTCTTTGCGTAACCTTCATTCTTGTTCAGGCATAGGAGATACAAGCAATTTTTGTTTGCAAAACAGTGAGTCCGTAGATTCGAAAAAGTAGTGATTGAATAATTCAAACTTCCAGCGAAATAATTAAACATTGAATCAATTTTCGCAACAATTTTTAACTGGCCTTTTCTCTGACATAATACCTACTTGGTTTTTACATGTTTTTTTCCTCTATATTATCCAATGATAGGCTCAGAATATCAAAAACGAGAATGCAATATCTGATAGAGCTCCTTGCAAGCCCCTTGTGATGGATATAAATCTTGCTTTGACCACTATCAAAGCGGAATGAATGGTGGTTTCATATGAGAACTAAATATCTTTATGCACGTGTCATAGTGATACCACCAGAATGCGTGCAGCGTGATTCATGCCGGGAAGATATTCTCACCCTCTGAGAGACGCCCTAGAGATGACTTCCAAGTTGTAATGCAGATTTAAGATCTAGCAATGAGGCAACATTCCCTGATGACCGTGACTGACTTGGCAGCCTGAAACGTCGGACTACAATGGATCCTTAAACCGGGTCCAAAACGTTTGAAAATTTCGCACTAGTTAAATCAGCTGATACCGCGCCAAATCTTACTTCATATTTTTTTACAAATACTGACAGATAATTAAAAAAATGAAAATCTAATTAACCGCAAATTATGGCATTTTATCAGTTAATTCCTTCACGCTAACGTTAGGAGATCTCCTAAATATAACGTCGAACCGGGTCCTAGGTCCTGAGATCAATTTACTCGAATGAACATTTTTTTCTTATGCACGTTCGAAAATAGACAAGAATTAAGAATGGATTACTTCTTATAGGAAGTTAATTCAATTTAAGTGTACGACTAAAAGAAATTAGTAGGTATCACTAATTCAATCAAAAAACAATACATTCCGCTAGGTTCTTCCCTCAAGATTCTAAGCCACTGAAGAGAATACCCAACGTCGTTTTATGAGATCTTATGATAAATATTACATGTTTATTCAGGAATAAATTTGAATTCTCAAGAAATCATTCTGATATCCAATCAATAGTTCAAGCAGCGGCTGTTTACATTGTACAATATCACTCAAGCAAGAATTTTCAGAAGAGATTGAGCCCATAATACACCGTGAAAGGGCTTCCAAAACGTAAATGTGAACTTACCATTTACAGATTGTGATATAGACAAAAATAATCTGACAGGGAAACAAAATAATACATTTTAGGGATGTTTAAAAATTATTTCGACAGTAAATTACCTGTTCTATCAAAATTTATTGATTAAAGTAATTGATTCGGTATGTAACAATTGCCTCCAATTTCGATGATCAACCGATAAATCCAGAGCCTATCGTGGTAAGCCAATTTTTCGATTGAATTCAAATTGCAATTCCTTTCAATAGCCAAAAACTATATTTATATCTGAAGGCGAAAACAGAAAATTGCCCATACCACTAATTTTATAAATCTACCGTTCAACTTTATAGCTCATTTCCCCAATTACAATATTGCCAATTGAATAATATATTTGAGATTATAGCTCATTACCCCAATTACAATATTGCCAATTGAATAATATATTTGAGATTGCTTCGTTAGGTGGCACTCTATTAATACGTCAACTTTTGCATCCAACTTTATAACATGCTATCCTATGATTCAAATATACGATCTGTACAGCACTTAATGGTCTATGTGGAAAATTTTACATTTAGAAGCATTTTTGGATTTTCTGGTTACTTCGACTGCTAAATCCACTATTAGATAAAAGTCATTGGCCTATCAATACTATTGGGTCCCTTTATAAATACTTGTTTGTCTGTAAGTATTTTCGGTGGCGTATGGGATAATGTACATATTTGATGCACTGAATTGTTGAGGCCTTAACCTTGTAGAATTCCATTTTAAGTTAGGAAAAATTTGCTTTTTACAGCTTAACCGTTAATCGTCGAATACTTTTGATAAATTGTATCATTTTCAATAAGAGGGGCACAAAACACATTGGCACTTGGTACGATGGTATAGAACGATTGTGGTTTTGCCACCATTCTTGAAAATGATGCAATTTATCAAAACTATTCGACGATTAAAGGCTAAGTTGTTAAAAGCAAAGTTTGCTATTTTTACTAACTTAAAATGGAATTCTGCAAGGTCTCAATATTACAGTGCATAATCCCATATTTCAACGAAAAATCACTTCATGCGTTAATTTGTATTAGGCAAATTTTGGTATTTTTCCTAACTCTTATACATATTTATTTAATTTTGAAACATTACCACAAAGAGGAATTGAAACAATGAGATCAGTTCATTTTGCGTTTCCCATTAAATACATTAGCTGGAATACAAACAATAAACATACGTGCATTACTCATCACAAAATCCTCCTTACACTCTGAACCATTCCAGTGTTCATGAGATGAAATCCAGTCTGATCTAATTACGCTTACTGGCATATCTTTGTAGACTCTCAGCCTCCGCAAGCTTTCGGCCTTATTTGAAATACCGGGTAATTTCCTCATCTCTTCATAACGGCTCTAGCGGATACACTCGCTGCACTCCTTAACCGTTTATCCATGTAAATATCCTTTCATTAATCGCGAAAAACAGACAATTCATCCGTTAATCGTAATCTTGTTCCCCATTTCTCCTCTGACCTTATTCACACCTCATGAATTTCTACCGGATCATAATCGCTTATCCTACTCCAACCCCGCTCACTGGAAACGCCTAAGCATTGCCCAGATAGCCGGAGTAGCAGTAACATAGGGATCTTTCCATTCGCACTTCTAAACAACCTCGCCCGAACTACAACGGTTCTAGTCTTATATGAGGAAATGGAGGGCCGCGTTATATAGAGCCGACGGTATTTAATCTCCAGCAATAAAGCACGGGGAAAGAGAGATAAAGGCTCTGCTCTTATATCGCGCTAAATAATTCAAATGGGAGCCTCCTACGTTTGTCATATACATATTTCGGTCTAGAACTCTCCCAGAGAATGGGGATTTGAGTGAAGAATATGGCGGGCGAAAAAAAAGAAAGCAATGTTGAGGGTGTGAATGACCCCGTTGAGGTCGTGGATGCTGGGAAATACCCTTTCCTACTACATACATCCCCCTTTCCTCTCGAAATAATTTGCTAATAGCACGATATGAGAACATAACGCTTCCTCCGACTTTCGTAAGTTCTCTTTTTTCATGGTACGGTAAAACGTATCTCTTAAGTGAATGAAATAGAAAGAAAAATATCAGCACTGTTTTAAAAATCCGTCTCGTCGCGGTTTAAAGGGTTTTGTTTCATATAAAAATCTAATATCTCAAGAGCTCAAGTTCAAGAATATTTTGAAATGTTTTCTTGACTGAATTTAACGCATTTCTTACACCTAGGGCCGTGAAATCCTACCTGAAGAATTGTCGGCATCGTACATTCACAGCTTAATATATTACAGTCGGGGAAAACGACATATAATTTAATAAAACTAACTTTAGGTTCCTAAGATAATTGAATAACTAAAGAATTGAGAACAAAATGCCATAGCTTGGATAGATTAATAGAGTCAAAATAGTGAACTGTGAGAACACGAAAATAAAAACTCAAAACAACTCATATAATAACATTACGTTAATTTCTGAATTAATAATGGACTTCGTAACAGCGCTAATTAGGTAAGACAGCAGAACGCTTAATGCTTAAAAAGGCCATATCAATTGCAAATGCCAGCAGGTGGAGCTGAGATCATGCGCGGCCTCATGCAAGCTGGCACAAAGCATGCAATATATACGAAATGTTTGAGCGGATAAATATTAATGCAGCTGAATGGAACTCTAAATATGCCGAAGGGGAAAATAAGTACCAACAAACCCGAACCATAAAAGGGCATAAATGAAAATGAATACGTACGTTTGGTCAACCTAGCAAGTACAGCGATTAATTGCATTGATTTCACATCTTTTTCTATCCTTGATAGTCTTTGGGAATAACGAAACCTTAAATCTCTCCGTTGTATTTCTTGCATCTTCCTCTCGTGGGTAATCTCTCCTACCATAGTACGAATGATATTAATGAGGTATAAAAATAAATAAAAATAACACCATGTTTTGCTCAGGCGTCAGACGAATTGAAATGACATACTTTGAATTTTAAATTGAATTGTCGCTTTTTCAAATTAAAATAAAAAAAAAACAGAATCTTTATGTGGCAAAAATGACACAAAAGATTTTTTTCTCGAAAATGCTACACTTAATAAAATACCTTTGGCATTTATCACCAACGCCACTCCAAGTAGGGTGCATTGAGAGGATTAATAGTTGCCACGTATTTGATATATGAGGGCAAAAGCCTATCAACACTGACAAACATGTTTCCTTAAGATAACCGAATTTAATCGGTGTTGGGCTGGTAATAATTATAGATTAACCCAAGCGATAGGGCGCGTTCATTCATTCCAATTGAATCACTTAAAAATACACATTTATATGTAAAAATTCAATAAAACAACTCTAAGAGTCCCAAAATACATCTAAAAAACTTATCTTCCCCAATTGTTGCGAAGTATATTGCTACTGTGTTGAAATATACGGCTTTCCATTTTGGTTGGTTAAACTTCAGCAAAAAAAACAAAAGCGCACCCATCTATTACATTTTATGTCTAGCCGACCCAAGGATCAGTAAAATCAACAGGTATACTAAACCTTGCTGACAAATGGTAATTCTAAATAAGAGCACTACAACGCACATTTTTTTTAATTTGCTTTCTAACGGCTTCGTCTCATGCGGGATTGCAATAACGACGCAAGTAAAATTTGTCGGGAAACAATCCAGCAGCATCCTATAAAACTCTCTGACGTTATTTCTCCAACGTGGACGCACGTAGAATTCGTTTATTGCAGGTTAAAAAGGAAACAGGAATGGCTGAGGTCACGATTACTTCATTCAAAACTCTTACGGTTGAAAAAACACTGCGCTCTCCCGCCGCGCCGTCGTAACTACTTCGTTTTCTTCAATTTTTTTTCCGTCGGACTATTTTCGACGAATGCGTTCCCATCGTTTCCATTCGGAAAACACGGCTCGCGTTGCAATGAATTCTCATTTTTCCATAAAGTCAAAACACTCAAAAAGATTAACGACGGCTCGCGAGGTAGGTATTTCCTAGAGAAATGCATTAAAATTCTCTCGATCCCACCGGGGCAAATGCAACACGCCGAATACAGCGCGACCGGACTGGTTGAAAAAGTAAAGAGCGCAGAAATGAAAGGGAAAAAGAAACGGGCAAACACACGCAAGCTCTTCCGTTTGCATCCGTTTTTGTCTGCGAGCATTAGTAATAGAAATTTAGGTCCATTTTGGTGATTTTTTTTCATCGTAAGACTTGGTTCTTCAAAGAGTTCATAGCGTGCAAGAAGAGAGCTATTTCAGTTCTAAGTTAAAACCATATCCCTACTACTGTTACTCCCTAGAGAAAATTGATTGTTTTTGTAACTGCTAGTTTTTATGTCGCTCCATTTCTAATATAAATACTGACTTATATCACAGAAAAATGTTTTCTGTCTGTAACGTAAAATAATGAATCTTCAGAAAAATACCCCTTCGTTTATTATTTTTAACTGATAAAATGCTTAATATCCCTATTGCATTTGTAAGATATGTTTTTTTCTGTTTATACGGCCTGTAATTTTGGGAAAACGTAAAGTAGGCATATCGTTGCATAGAATTTCTGTGCATTACTACTGTAAGCAAACCGTTGAAATTTGTTTATTTTTCAAAACATTTCGACATAAAATTGCAATTTTTTTCAGTCAATATACTACTTTATTAGGCTCATTTTATTTTCTTCAGCCTCAGTAATATTGCTCAAAATGATACTCCGAATTTCAATTGAGAAATAAAGTGGGTGTAATAACTTCCGAGAGAAGCGTCATATATTCCCTTTATGAAAAGAAGCACCAAATTCAATGGTTTTCCATTTTTACTGCGAAATTTTAGCAAACATGGGGAAGGTCTGCTACCTGTATCCAATGAAACCATTTACAAAATTCCCGAATCATCATATAAAGATTTTCTCCCATTTCACGCTATGACAAACTATTCCGAAATACGCTGAAGCATAAAAATTGGCATAAAATTTGATCCTAATGTTCGCAGTAAAATAAGGTCTTACTTGAGAGGACGAAAATTAATATTCCTAATCTGACGATTTTAATAAATATCCTCGGCTTTAAGACGCATGTAAGACGCATGCATGCATATATATGGTATTAAAAAATTTAATGTAAAGTTCAACAACAATCAGGTTTGAGAAAATTTATGGTTCATTTGAGATTTAAACTTTGAGAACGTTTTCACTAAATATTTTCCTTTGATATGCAACCATTTTCACCCAACAGTGGACATAATCATCATTAAATAATTATGCTTATTATACAATGCTTGTTTACTTCATACCCTTTATGTTTTATACCTTTCTACAGGCCTCTTTTTGTATTTTAGAATTAAATTATGCTTTCAAAATCTAGCAGAAAGTATTTATAAAAGATGGGTCATTGCATCTCAATTCAGCCAGTCCTAAACAAATAGATTGTTTATAAAATTAACAAAATTAAATGATAATTAAATACCCTGAGGTAGATTGAATAAGAGTAGTAATTCTGTTTTAAAGCTATTTAATGCGAAGCACTTTTCCGACTTACAGCCCACAGCTTGCGAACGTCTTAGTTTGAGGAGAATATTTGCAGGCAAGAAGGCAAATATTTTGTTGCATTCATCTGAGTTAACAAGTTATATAGCTCTAATTTTTGTAATTATTTGAAAGAGAATTCTGAATAATTTTTAAATATAACCAATATATAACAAAATAAAAAAATTACTTAAAAGTCATCATGCTACTTTTAATTTTGAAGAAATATTAAGTTTAAAAACTGTGACACCATAGTACCCTGTGCAGCACAACTCATTTTGAATTTTTTTAAAGCTTAATGGTCAATACTTGCAAAGTTTAATTACTATTATCGATAATAATCATGAAATAAATTTTCACCGTTTGAAACTGCCATACAAGACGTTGAACTTATTTATTGACAACGCAGGTATCAAGTGCACAGAAATGTTAGTTAATTTTAAGGGATGATTTATGTTGTGAAATCCTGTTTTTGGGTCGAAAATGAAAAGGAGACTTCGTTGATTACCACTAATTCATTTTTTCCGTACGACATGTTTCGAACCATAGAGGTCATTATCAAGTACAAAAATTGAATGGTAAGCAACCATATATGCTCCCTGAGGGGTATGGGGGAGAGAGTGGAAAGATCCTATTCAAAGAGGATATATCTATATATATAGGCAAGTATATAGAGTATATACTTACCATTCAATTTTTGTACTTGATAATGACCTCTATGGTTCGAAACATGTCGTACGGAAAAAATGAATCAGTGGTAATCAACGAAGTCTCCTTTTCATTTTCGAGTATTAACTTCCACGTAGTTGAGCCTAATACAATTGAACGAACTGTTTTTGGGTATTGAGATGTTTGAACTATGTAACAGTCTTCACATTTGTTACGTAAAAGAAGGGATTAAGAACAAACGAATTACAATCTTTCCACAGATCGCAATATTTCTCTTCACCGTGTATTCCTAGTTCGTACCCAAAATCGCTCATTTCGAACGACTCATTCATGAACCGGAATGATTTTACATGTGCCCACTCATACTCGCGTTCTTTGCTCAAAACATGAAAAAGAGGCCAAGAACTGCGCAGCCCGTGATATCAGCGGGAGTTGTCATAAAACCCAGAAACACTGTGTCGAAATCGATACGTGCTCCTGCCGGGATAAAGCCAGCTGGTGGTGGAACTCACTCGAGGCTCGTTTTGTGTTTTTTATGCCATGCCTCACTCTCGGGTAATACCTCAATCTCTTCATTCCTTCACGTCAACCAAGCTGGAGTTTTCAATATTTTTTTTTAATTTGTGAAAAAAATCCATCGGCTGCCGGGTGAAAAATACGAAAGTATTGAAATTTGGGTGAGAGAACAAGAAGGAAAAAAGACTAATATTTTCCATTTAACTTTTTTCCTTTTTCTCGACCTCAATTTTTAACCCTAATTGGTGTCTTGGAGTCTTGAAGAATGTTAATGCAAATTTTTGCCGACGCCCCGGCATTTTTATATACCTTCATCAGGGCTACAAATGAACATCAGAACATAAATTTGATACATAAAGGCATAAAAGGTCATTACAAAAATATAGCAAAGGTTATTACGAAGGTGAAGGTATATAGTATAGGTATACTGATACGTTGGCCAAAATTCGCAATTCAAGACCTACACTTCAAGGCGCAAATATTTTTAACACTTATTATAAATAGTTTTGGCCAACTTTCCGATTCTATTTCATTCATGGTGTGATACTTCGGAGGAGGCGACAGGAAAATAAGGTTTTTTGAGCCATAAGGAATGATTGGGAAGGAAGGGTGGAGAGTAACCCGGCGTCAGCATCAGCCTGCTCTTAAGGAAAGGCACCAAGGGGACCACGCCTCAACGTCCCATTCAACGGACAACTACTTATACATAAAACCCTGTGAGCTACCTCAAGGGTGTTTGGCAGGGGGTTAGTATGCACCATCATGCAGCATGTAATACGCTACGTCTGCGAAGTCATCGACAAAAAAGGCCATGACACATGCAGATGCTTGCTGGCGGGGTGAAATATTATGTGAATGTATGTCCATGCAATTGCAAAAAATTAGTTAATACCGAAACGTAAATCTCAGACCAACAAACCCGAAACGGAAATGAACATAAAAAATGCAATTGGTTGACATGGAGGGTGCAGTGGTCAATTATAATATAATTTATAAGAATTTATTCACTCCTACATTTTGTTTTTACACCTGAATACAAAAAAGCAAGAGAAGGAGCTTTAGGTGGTCTCCAAGGTCATAGGACCAGAATTGAGCCACCATCAAATAACCAAATGTATGCCAATAAAACATAATAATGCAGTAAATGATACATGAGTGTTTTTAATAAATAACTTCAAAATAAATTTTCAACTATTTCTTGCGAGAAAAGCCAGTCCTTAGCAAGTCTTAACATTACATTTGAGGATTATTATGTTTTATATTTATCATAGTATTTTCATTAAATCTTTTCCGACAATTATGATCGCATATTTTGTCCAGCCTTAATTATTTAATGTTCTTAAAAATCCAGAATATGAAATTGGATGTCTAGAAGGCTGGATATCCCAGAAAAGCTATTTTCATGGTGATTGCACAGCGCATCCAAAATAATGTTTGCGTTGCCATAGCTCAGTGGCTATGAAGTTTCGACCACATGTTTACAAGAAAAAAAATGCTTAAAATTGTCTCTCTTTATCACCTCCTGAAGTAGGTATTGCAGATTCCTCCTGAAGGGACGCAGAGAGAGAGCCAGTTAGTGATGAGGTTAAATGGAGGAGGGAGGATTAGCAAGGTAAAAATGAGATTTTGAAACAGTTGGCAAGAATTGAGATCGTTTAAATTCAGTCACATCATTTAACTTCCTCAGCTCCAGGACATATCTAACGTTACTTTTGGTCTAAATTTCACGTTTTCAGTTTAATTAGAAGTATTAGTATTTTGTTTTTATGGTGGCTCGACAACTAAGACCATTTGCACCACTGACAATCTATAGAATCAAAATTTTAAAAGATTCATTAAAAAGGCATTTAAACATTCATAAAAATGGAAGGGGTAGTCAGATGATAAAAAGGGTGTAATTTAAACATTAATTAATTAGCCCGGTCTCTATTAAAAACTTGATGACTCGGCTAATACTATCAGGGTCGTCTCCTAGGATGTGCCCTATGTCTCCCCCGATGTTCAGCCGATGGCGCACAGAACGGTATTTCTCACACTCTGTCAGGAGATGTCTCACAGTAATGGGAGAGTCGCAATCATCAGGTTGATTATATGTTAACGGCTAACATTAGCGATTTCAGTGAATCAAGCTTCTGTCATCAGTCAGGACAGTGGCGCAGCGAGGGGGTGGGGGGTTTTAGGGATAACCCCCCCCCCCTCCAGAGTTCAGAGAAATTTTTAAGTTAAACCCACTTTAATTAATGGGGTGGTTTCCTATTGTTTTTTATTGCCTAAATCGAAAGATTATTACTCCTGGAGTACGCATTTCACGCTTTTAGATTTTAAATGACGATATCTATTTTTCGCGATTAATTGAAAAGTCGAAATTTTCAAACGCGCGAAAACGCGACGGCTAAGTATGAATTCTGGGAAAACCCCGTGTGACGTCATTCTGGCTCCCGCTGTCGCTGTGTGAGGTGACCTTGGGGCGAGGATATTGTGCGCCGTTGCGATCCTGGCTGCGAGCAGGTGGTAGAGTACCCTGCTAGCAGGTAGCGCTTGGCTTAAATAAGGATTATTAATACCTTATCAAACGAAGGAAATTTTCCGACCATAGGCAGTTTTAATAGGTATTCATGGTGAAATAAAAACACAGTACTATTCCACAACCTTATATTTTTGCTGTCTGCAAAAATATAAGGTTGTGGAATAGTACTGTGTTTTTATTTCACCATGAATATCTCATCGTTCCACCAAGTAATGCCTAAATCTGTTGATTTTATTAGTTTTAATAGGTGATTATTGAGACATGTTTCCCTGAAGTCGGTGCATCATGTATGCATTGGTAATCTCAGATGATGTAAAACTCCTATATATGCTCGTATAGAAACTAGGTCCCTGTGACGTCATGTGGAGTGGCATTGCATGGGCGCCAATCTGGCCTTTTTCAAAAGCAGTTAAAATTGACCATTGCCATTCGTCTACACTGGAATTTGTAAAACCAAATAATTTGTATATTATGAATATACTAATGGTGGGTAAGGAATCGCAATCAATGTCCTTCGTTTTCTTAGATGAAGGAAACTACCCTATTGGATTAATATTACTTATAAAATAATGTAAGTATAAAAAAATATCCCTCAGAAAGCCGTAAAACTCATTATTTTGAAAATTTATCTTAAAATTTTCTGGGGGAGCGCCGCCCGCACCTCCCGCCTACCCTGGCGGGTATTCTTTACCCTCTAGACCCCTAGTATTTGTTGCGCCTAAAACTCCCCCTAGCCTTAATTCCTAGCTGCGCTGCTGAGTCAGGAAGCACTGAATTAGCTGCAATAACGACATGTCACTCCACGAAGCAGTGGAAAATTCAAACGTTGTTGTGTTGTATGTAATGCGCCAGGACCGAGGAGGTTAAAATTGGAATTTTAAGATCAAGACAGCATTTGGTGATTTCAAAAACTTCTAAAACACCCATTTTAACGACATCCTTGTGATGATATTATTTTTTTATTTTATTCTCAAACCACCGAATACAGCTCATATTGGCCAATTTACATCGGGGTATTCAACAAATTTAACAATTAAACGCACATGAAAAACCATTCCCTGGTCAGGGGAAATCTACCCAGGCGGGACGCGAACCCGCGACCTCTTGTTTGGCAGGCGAAGACGTTACCCCGCCGCCAACGGGGCCGGCAACGACAATATGTTTTGTTCTCCCATGTTTAACTCTGCATTACTCGAGACGGACGGCGAATGGAGATGAAAGGATAGCTGGAATTAAAGAGCAGAAAGAAATTCGGTGTAAAGGATGGACAGGGTGTGTGGAATGGGGGAACAATTTAAAACAGGAGAGACGGACACAACGAGAGGTTTTGGGGAGAGAAAAAACATCTGCCGCGAACGATATCCACGCTCACGGTACATCATTCAGTTTTACGAGTTATTTTTCCGGGAGAGGAGGAGGAGAAGGGGGAGGGGGAGAAGGACATGGTGGAGAGGGAAGGGAGGACAACAAGAGTTTTTTCATGGCGTGTGCATGGTGAGTGGGGAGAGTCGCTTACTGAACGATGCCCAATTAACGACGGGAAGTCGGTTCTCCCGAAGGGCCAACTGCAGACTTGAAATTAGCAGACGCGGGGAACAATGTTGAAATTGATAAACAAAATCAATTCGTTGCCGTGGAGAGGGGGAAGGCAATTAAAACAAAAGGGAAAATCGATTTTCCACGTTTAGATCGAGTTGCGGAGGCTGGCTACTATTGTGATTGCTTCGCATTGAGGAGAGATGGAGGCCCTGCCCCAACGCAAATCTTTTTCTCGCTGGCTCCTTTCCCTGACATTTTTTCCGTACCGTAATAAAATGAAACTAATGCTGCGATTTACCAACTTGGTGGATTTTTAAAAGCCACCATGATCAGGTAAACTAAGCTCGGAGTTGTCTTGATGAAGTAAAGCAATTTAAGACACGGTCTCCGGCGTTACTATGTGGAACTGCTTCATCGTAAAGTAAAAATACTTTGTCCTATTCCACACTCTATTTTAAATAGTACGACCCGGGTTTCTGCATATCATACTATCATCAGGTGATACCTTCCATCATCACCTGATGATAGCATGATATGCAGAATTATCTTATCTCGAATTTCGATTATCGAATCGAATTTCCATTATCGAATTTCTGCATATCATGATATCATCAGGTGATGATGGCAGGTATCATCTGATGATAGCATGACATGCAGAAACCCGGGTCGCACTATTTAAAATAAAGTGTGGAATATAACAAAGTATTTTTAATTTATGAAGAAAAACAATGATCTTATTTGACGATTACGAACTACCTCCAACCGTGAAGACATACATCGATCATAGACGAGCTTAAAACTTCACCCATTGATGCATAGAAACAGTGATGCGATGCAACAAAGAATAAATTTTGACTGTTGACGATTAAATTTTTATAAGTTTTTCTTTAAATGGTTAAATTAAAAAAAGCTTTTTTTATGAACTTTACTCCAAAGCTTGGGTAAGAAATTGTTATATTGGATCAGTGGTGTAGCCACGGGGGGGGGGGGGAGTTTTCGGGTTACAACAACCTTTTGAGCCTGCTTTGACTTCACCAAATTTTTTTTACTTCACTTTAATGAATAATCGTAGAAAATTAATGTTTTCGAGTCCTCAAAATCACGTTTTCAGCATCAAAAATAACCAAAAATTTCTTTGTAGGACCCTCGGATCCCCCTTTCCCCAGGGGTGTTTTCCATACACCCCGGAAGGGCCCCGAAATCTCCGGCAACCCCCTCCCCCTATTTCAATATCCAAGTTATGCCATTGGTAACCGTTACATTACAGTAATCAAAAGTGAAAAATTGAATTCTAAGCGAGCCAATCGAAAGTCAGTTCCGGCTAAATTAACCTAGTCCACAGGTGTAAAAATTTGTTTGAACTTATTTATGTAAGCCTCCAGAGCTTCGACCACGCATTTTAATTTTATGCAATGGAAAAAAACATTGATTAAGACGCTGGTTTTTGCTTGAGAAATTTTTTATTTCACGTGGCCTTTTCACTCAGCTGAATTCAAGTAATGAATCAACTTCGTCACTTCAGGGGTTTCCAGAAATTTCAACGCCTCATCATTCCGAAAATTCCTAAGGAGAAAAGTAAGATTACCATGCAGTCGAATTTATTAGGAATTATTTAAATAATATCATAATATCTCGTATATTACAATCAACGCCCGAGTGAGTTTATTCTCGAACAAAAACACAGTGTAATTATTGCTAAAGATCATACAAACCATAACTGTATCGAATATAGTAATTGAACAATGGAACGGAGTATTTGAATAAGTTATTGCAGGAAAAAGGAGATTGGAGATTTCTTTATAAGTTTAAAATAATTTTCTTCCATGAGCTAGTAACGCTACGTAAGACGATAAGAACAATATTGCATCATTAGTAACTTCTTCATTACAGAAAATTATTCATTACTCAAAGAAAAAGACTTGATAATTTAAAATTTCTTGATTATATAAAAATGCTGTATAATCAAAGAATACATGGCTTCCGCGATATTAGACCCCTTACCACCTCAAATTACTAATAGTTTTTCCAAAAAGATGATATTTTCGATTCTCAAGGTCGGAAAACTATGACTGTAAGGCTGTGCCCATTTTTGAAGAGCGCTTTTGTTTTTTTTCACTAATTTACCTATAATAGAGTAATAGTTGACTGTTATATATGCGCATAATTGAGTAAATGAATATCTAGAGCGCCAAAGTTTTTCTCCGAAGAGTAAAACAGAAATTGGCACCAAGAGAGGAACGTTCGTTCATGTTGCATTTCCGTTTCGCGACGGAAAAAAACAGGTCGCAGCTCATGGCTTTGACGAATTTATCCAAAGGTTGAAAACTAAAAACATTCACTGAAAAAAAATTAAATTCCTGTCAAACCTTGCTGCAAAAAAAGACCCGAGCTATAAATTACGGGCTTTATGGGATTCCATTGAGATAAGAACGGGAGGAGCATCCGACAGGTTCCTTTTTTTTATTCCCAAGCATAAACGCATTGTACTTTCTCCGCTGGTTGCATGCTTTTTTGACGCCTTATAGGACTAATTAACAGTTTATTTTTGGATTTTAGAACGCAAAATCACCTTGAATACTGGCGAATTTTAAATTGAATCGAAAAAATTTCTCAAAATGTGGCATAAAGATGGCGGTTCTACACTTCAAACGAGGTCTATAAGTTTTGTTCCGATATTTTATCATAAAATTTCACAAGCGAACGTGGTAAAAATTATCGATGAAATGAGTTCCGCGTGACAAATTTTAATTTAAACTCTTATCATCAACAAGGTTTAATTAGGAAACAGACCGAATCAAAGAAATTTTTTTGTTTAAGCATGGAAGCTCACTTTGAAGTGTCTGGTTCAAATTCAAGACGACGCACAGCGGTCTGAAATCGGAAAAAGCCGGACAAAAGTCCAAAATGGCTTTTTGAGATAGAGACTTAAAACTTAGCGCAAATACTCATAAGCGATGGCTGATTATGAATGTGCATGCCATTTTACATACATCTGATCCGTTGCTGAGATACAGCAGCTCAAACATGACCAATTTTTTAAAAACGCGCGCGATCTCGTTTTTCTCAGAAAATCTTTGAACTTAAGCAGGTGGTGTTGCAGTTGTATGATTTTTATGGAATAAAAAACACAATATTACTTTGACTAGATGCTTTTTCCATATTGTTCATGATTTTTTAAGAGTTTTGTTCAGATCTGCATGGTTTTACAACACAAAATGGCGTACCCATTTTTCGCGTAAAATTTTAAATAAAGTAGACATTATCTTCCCTTTACGATATATGGTAATCGGGAAATTTACATCACAGTGTGAAGTAGAGATTTCATAAGAATACTGCGAAGAAAACTTGGAAAAAAGTTTGCGACTTGTGTCGTTTGTGACACTGTGCGACGATCGAGACTTTTTTATGAAGTCCGAAATTTAATTGAGAATGATTTGTGATAGGCACTGGAATTATAGCACTCCGTTTGCCAGATTGGACGTTGACACGTAGTTTCCTTGAAGCCTATCTTTCTGACCTTTCGTTTAGAGCAAGATAATGTCTGTGGCGGCTTTATATCTAACCTTTTATCACTACTTATGACGAATATCAACTGAAAATTAGCTGCGAGTTGCCTCCTAAAAGTTGTTATTATTAATCATTGAAATTTAAATATGTTTTTAGCGGTATTTTTAAAAATATATATTGCCTTTATTAGCATATATAACTTGGTCCTTCTAAGTCATATGGCTTGTCAGTAGGATCCATTTATTCCACATAGTGGCACATTGAAAGCATAGCATTTATGCATTTTGCATCTATATTACATTTCAAGTTTCAACTTCATAAACAAAAAAACAATAACATGACACAAAAAGTTTCAGAAACTTTGAAACCAAAATATGAGAATTCAATTTTATCTGTACTTTCTAGATTAATTAAAGAAATTACAAGTTTACAATTTCACTGATTAACGATTCTTTCACTTTTCTTTTAAATTCGGCAAAATATTTTAGATTACATATAGAGATATTTTAGATACAATATTTTAGAGCCTTTGGCATACAATTAAAGGTATTCGGTACAATATACCTTAATAACTCTCTACCATACATGTTGTTGTAAAGATACCTTCTCAACAGCGGACTGTTACATCATCGACTTTCACATTTCATCGACTGAGATGGAAAAAATGAGGTTTTTAGCGTACATATTATGGAAATTGAATGTAAATAACGGAATTTTTACACTGGATCTTGCAATGATGTTGGTCTGAGAATTCTGCGGCCTCCTTTAAGGAGCAATGAGAAGACGGATGAGAATTAAATACAGGCAGCATAACCAATATGCAGTGTCAACTTCATCGACCGAAAGAAGCCAGGTACCACGACGGCGTAACTGTTGTCAACACAGGAAGACACACGCGGTGGATTAGGCAGTCCCAAAAAAAACATTTTTTTCTAAATTTCAAAATCGTCAACCGGATTTCTATGACCCTCGGTTATACAGGGAAAAAAATTTCGAAAATTTTTAAATAATTAGTTATCTAGAGGTGCCCAAATACCAACACCCTTAATTTGTCATACGATTTCGCCAAAACTGTCAAAATAAGGGTAATCAGGGTAAGTTATGACCCATAGGGCTAACGTTTCATCGGCTTTTACGTATCTTTCACCATTTAGGCTTTGCGGCCCGCGCAGCCTGGTGCCAAGAGTGGCGCTAAGCGATGCGGCTCGCGCGACGCGGCGCAACAGACGGCTGAGGCCGTCCCCCTCCCCTCCCTCTCCTCCTCACCTGCGGTCGCCCGCCATGTTCCCATGCTTCAGTGACTCCCTCTATCACTCTCAAATTCAAATGGATATCATCTAAATATCATCTCCGGTGGATATCATGTAAACTTCTCTTTACAACACCGCGAAAGCCTACACAAAAATTTGCAACATTTTCTCTTAACTTTTAATGCTATGCATGCGCAAACATTACGATGTACTGTAAGCAGCTATTTCCCTCTTAACTATGTACCTATGCATTTCCGTTTACTTAGTTAATTTTCATGGAGGTTAAAACCCCTAAAGTACCGATACACCCCGACGTTCCCTGTCGTCAATACTCAATAAGCTAGGCTTCGAACATTTCTTTCCATTGTCCCTCGATTCGTACCGGTATGGTATGATATTTGGAGGGGGCGATCGACAGCTGAGGTCATTTGCGCCATGAGGGAAGGGTAGGTAAGGAAGGGTGGAGAGAAACCCGGCGTCGGCATTAGCCTGCTCTTAACGAAAGGCGCCAAGGTGACAACGGCTTAACGTCCCATCCGACGGACGGAGTGCTGCGCTTGAAATGTCCTCCACACAACACTCAAGCAGGGATCGGGCAGTCTCTGAAAATTCTCTGCCACCGCCGGGATTTGAACCCGAGCCCGCCGGGTGGGAATCCAACACTCTAGCCTCCACACCAACGCGATCCCCCATCGATTCGTCCCTCTCAAACGAATCACTTAATATTTAAAACTCCGCCCTCAACCGCCCGCTCCGCATAAGGGACGGTTGGAAGGCATACAAACCCACCTTCTATTCCGGATACATTCAAAAACTCTCCCCCCCCCCTTCTCCATCGGGGTGGGAATAATTATTCCGTTTACGTCCGTTGCCTCATGCGGGTTTAATTAGCAGCATTGGGCGTGTGTGGGCGGAATAGTCTGTCGTTAAGGGCGCCGCGTATCGGGTGATGAACGTGGAGAAGGAAAGACTGTTCATGTTATCGGGGCATTTTTCTTTTTTTGTTTTGAGCTGGTGATAAAAAGGCTGGGATTTCCAAGCGCTAAAGTGGTGGTGCGATGCGTCATTAGTGTGCCTAATGTTTTCAAGTTGAGATATTAGAGTATCCAGATAAAAATTGAAATTGACCTTAAAAAGACGCCTCAGATCCGCTCCACCGGAAGTATTTTGTCCTCCGAATTTCGTATAATTTGTTTAAAACTTAAGCTGTCAACTTAAAATTTCCAGGTTAAAGTATTGAGCATTTAAAAATGTGTCACATTTGAAAATTTTGCACCTGAAAAAATATCACGGGAAACTTTTCAAATCTGGGATACATGTAGGTATTTACCTGGTGACAATGGTACATGATATACTAATGGATATCATGATATATTGGGGTGTTCAAATCGCAAGCAGGCAATAGGATAGGAAAATTGAGCAGTCAAGTGGCATAAATGTCACAATTAATCAGGGTAACATTCAGAGAACGGTGACGATATATAGGATGTTAGAGGGTGATATGGGAGACGGAGAACTCAAAAACGTTTGTAGAAACGTATACAAGCAACACGCTTGTATACGTATTTACAAACACACAGCTAAACTCAAGTCTCTTTTGTACCCAATGAATCGTGATAAAATAACTTTTAAACTAAGACTGTAATTTGAATAATTCACTCATGCATAAACACTTATAACACTTATTTCTCGTTTTTTTAATTACTAACCAAAAATTTTTATTTCCATGGTGCTTGTCCGTATGCACACCACTCTCCCATTTTTTGTTTGACTGTGTGTTGTCGACCTGTTATCTTGGCCTGTGTCCGGCCAAACGGGTGCGTTTCCGATGAATGCTAGAATTAGTGCATCACGCCTAGTATGGTATCCCCCCGTGCCACACACCCCGGTACCCCGTCTATGTAGATAACAATAATACAGAGCAATGGGTCATAGAAATATTCCTTTATATTTCACCAAAATTTCTACGCAGATGTTTAGCGATGATAAGGTAGTTTCCTTCATCAAAGAAAACGAAAGGCATTGATTGCGATTCGTCACCCACCATGAGTTTATCCTTAATATATAATTTATTTGGTTTTAGAAATACCGGTTTAGAAGAATGGCTATGGTCAATTTTAACCTCATTTGAAAAAGGCCAGATTGGCGCCCATGCGTTTCCACTCCACGTGACGTGACAGGTACCTAGTTTCTATACGAATAGATAGGAGTTTTACAACGTCTGAGATTACCAATACATGCATGTGGCACAGAGCTCAGGGAAACATCTCTTAATAATCACCTATTAAAACTGCCCATGGACGGAAAGTTTCGTTCGTTTAATAAGGTATTAATAATCCTTATTTAAGCCAAGCGCTACCAGCTAGCAGGATACTCTGCTACCTGCTGGCATCCTGCGTCGTATCAGCGCTCAAATCCTCGCCCCAAGGTCACCTCACTTACGGCAGCGGGAACCAGAATGACGTAACACGGACTTTTCTCATCATTCCTACTTAGCCGTCGCGTTTTCGCGCGCTTGAGAATTTTCACTTTTCGTTTACTCGCGAAAAATAGGTATCGTCATTCGAAAATCTAAGAGCGTGAAATGCGTAGGTACTCCAGGAGTAATAATCTTTCGATTTAGGCAATAAAAAAATAATAGGAAACAACCCTCTTCTTATTCGTTACACTTGCAATGCAAGGGAGTGCAAATGTTTTCCAAATATAACGATTTAGGTCGCATGAATATGGTCCAGTGATTTCACTCGCGATGCAGCTGTGACATTGACCGCAGCTGACTAAGAGCACCGACCTAATAAAGCTGTCGCACAGCTGGCGATAAAATTCATGTAGAATTCGTTATTTCATTTTATACATATTTATTCAAGAAAACACGATCGGTTTTGAAGCTATCACGGCATTATGAATCGTGCAAATTCAGAATTTTTGTTAAAAGAGGGGTATTTTGTATTTCATAAAAGTACTGAATCAGAAAGGTTAAATCTTGCCTCAGAGAAAATAATGATTTGACATTTTGATATTTTGGATGCAGTGGGTCACTAAAATGGTCTTAGTAATGGACGCTCAATGTTTTAAAAACATATGCTTACTCGTTATAGACATAGCGTACACGAACATAACTTGGAATCGTCTATCGTGGAATAAACATATTCGAGAAATAGCCGGTCAAGATAATCGTAAAATGGGTTTTGCTAAAAGAACATTAGGAAAGTGCGACGACAAAGTGAGAGAAATTAGCTAGTTTTCCCTCGTTAGACCCCATTTAGAATCCGCTGCCAGTGTTTGGCACCCTCATGAAAAAAGCTTAATAGCAGAGTTAGAACGAGTGCAAAGAAGAGCTGCCAGGTATGTGAAAGGTCGTCTTATAGTAAAGATAGTCTTGTTAGTGTAACTGACCTCTTAGATAAACTCGGATGGGAATCCCTGTCAGACCGTAGATTGAAAAATAGACTAAACCTTTAAGATAAATTCAAGAAAAGTGTCTTTTCTGACGAAGTTAGCCATATATTACGGACGCCAACAGACAGCGGAATATCAGATCACATAAATAAAATAAGAAAGATAGATTGTAGAACAGACAGATTCAGATGCCCTTTTTTCCACGATCAATAAGAGATTATAAGGGCAGCGATAGAACTCATAAATAGATTGCATGACTTGTAGTGTAGCCTGCTAACCTATGTAAAGCTTAATGCAAGTTTCTTAATTTTATTACTATTTCTAACAGCATATGGTAGCATAATTTGTTAGTATACGTGACGTTTTATGGACCGTGTGGTGTGCATGTGGGAGTCCAATTGCATGCTGCATGCTAGTGATTTATCACCCCCTGCCAAACATCCTAGAGTCGTCTTGCAGGATATTACGTAGATGTGGATGTAGATGATGTATCTAGGAAAAATTACTAACACTTCTATAATTTCTGATTACATCCATTAATAGTACACGTACAAGTATAAAACTGTAAAATTATGTGAACTAATCCTGATGGATTGAATTGCAACTATTAGACTGAATGTTCAGCAAATATATTGTGATTAAAATGAATAAAATTGAAAAAGTGTTCCGTGGCACAACATTCTTCCCTACCCTTAAAATTCAAATATGTCGCATGAAATAAATACGCGTAATGCACTGCACTGCAAAAGAAGGACCGAAAAAAAGTTAGTATTTCTATTTCCGCGGCCAGCGCACCACATCGACATGTTAAAGAATCGTTGCACTCGTAACGAGAGAGAGTGTAAGTTTTTTTTTTGCTGAAAAACGATTTCGGTCTCATGAATATGACCCAGAGTGCAATACTTTCACACGCTGCGAGCTGTTTTGGCGATGGTAATGACCAACAAGCAGGAGTGCCAACCTAAAAACGCCGTAGTCGTTCTCGCGCGTCATAAACGTTTTCATGCGACCACGCTTCGCACAATCGAAGCAAAGCGACGATCGCGGAGAGAGAGCCGTATTTCAATTCGGCATTCAGTCCACAACACAAAGGTTTCCTCGCAAGCGCGCACATCTCATTTTAATTCGTCGGCGCCAATGAACGGCAGCCCTTTAAAAACCCCGTCCCGGCCCTGAATTGCCAATTCTCACCCACCCGCGAAAAACAAAACATGCATTCGCCGCCGTCACGGGCTTTCGCCCTCCGTAACTCATAATCCATGGACAGCTTTCACCTGGAGGGGAGGACGGTGTTCTAAACTTCATTGCCGCGGTGTGGGGCGTAAATATTGCACTTCAAAAACACGCGCACTTTCGCATGATACGTCACACTAAGTGGGTAATTTTTGTGCGGAAATTCGCGCACAAAATAAATGCACCCTATTCTGCTAAGTACCACCGTGCAATGGGCCCTTTCATAAACATTTTTCAAGGGATGGTATATCGAGGAGGCGACCGAAAGCTTAGGTCACTTTCGACATGAGGGAAGGATATGAAAGGAAGGGTGGAGAGAAACCCGGCGTCGGCATTAGCTTGCCATTTATGAAAATCGGCAAGGGGTCCACGGCTTAACGTCCCATTCGACGGACGGAGAGTTGCGCTTGAAATGTCCTCCACACAACATTCAAGTAGGAATCAAGCAGTCTCTGGGAATTCTCTACCACCTCCGGGATTTGAACCCGAGCCCACGGGCTAGAAATCCAACACTCTGGCCACCACACCAACCCGATCCCCAATATTTTTTCAAGTATCAGCTGTAATTATAATAAAATATTACCCTTAACTTGCAAAACTAGAGCTATCATGTCTTGTACTACACAATTATGACCATAACAAACATAAATTCCCTAAATAGGGTTGTTTCCTATTATTTTTTATTGCCTAACTCGAAGGATTATTACTCCTGGAGTACGCATTTCACGCTCTTAGATTTTCGAATGACGATACCTATTTTTCGCGAGTAAACGAAAAGTGAAAATTTTCAAGCGCGCGAAAACGCGACGGCTAAGTAGGAATGATGAGAAAAGTCCGTGTTACGTTATTCTGGTTCCCGCTGCCACAAGTGAGGTGACCTTGGGGCGAGGATTTGAGCGCTGATACGGCGCAGGATGCTAGCTGGTAGAAGAGCACCCTGCTAGCTGGTAGCGCTTGGCTTAAATAAGGATTATTAATACCTTATTAAACGGACGAAACTTTCCGTCCATGGGCAGTTTTAATAGGTGATTATTAAGAGATGTTTCCCTGAGCTCTGTGCCTCATGCATGCATTGGTAATCTCATTGTCAGACGATGTAAAACTCCTATCTACTCGTATAGAAACTAGGTCCCTGTGATGTCACTTGGAGTGGCATCGCATGGGCGCCAGTCTGGCCTTTTTCAAAAGCAGTTAAAATTGACCATTGCCATTCGTCTACACTGGGATTTCTAAAACCAAATAAAACATATATTAATGATACACTAATGGTGGGTAACGAATCGCAATCCATGCCTTTCGGTTTTTTGATGAAGGAAACTACCCTACTATTTACATTTATTCAGACGGGATTCGAGCCCGCGACCTCTAGGTGGGCATGCGAGGGTGTTTCCCCGCCGTCACCGTCACCAAGAATAACGCCGGCGTAGAATAAAGTTTAAAAAAAAAAGACTCGTTGTGAACTCGTCTCGGGCTCCACACCGTTGAGAGAATTGAATGCTGCCGACGTTTCGGATGGTGACTCTAACCCTTCTTCAAGGCTTAGAACTTAAAATACTCAATGCATTTACCTTAACACTGAACATAAAATGTCAAAGTGCGTTATATATAATGCGCTTTTTTATATAGATGTACATATAGTCGACGCCTACTAGCAGCCGGCTTCCTGAAAAGGGGAACATGGAAGGAGATAGCCCACTAAAGGTCTGCTAATGAGGAAGGGTGGGAGAAAATGTAATGCTCTGAAAGATATCTATTTCCTTTTTCTTTCATGTAACCTGATCCGGGAAGACCTTTCACACTTCTCCCATCCTCCTGATTTATTCTTTCCCTCCCCTAATCCCCCCTTCCGCCTCCGACAGAGGTGACGCTAGCGGTGGCTTCTCGTGTTATAAAAACCGTTTAAAAGGAAATTTTAAATTGTGGTCGACCACATTAACTTCAAATTTTCTCTGAAATAAAAGTCCCGTACAGCATAATCTTACCACGCTGAAGCCTAAAGTCCCGAGTTGACTCAGATTTGGCAATACCACTGACTTCATTCGAACCTTGAAGCTTTAACGTAGTGGAAAGTGCTCATACAAATAGGATATCTATTCAACGTTGTCAAAATATCCATCGTGTAATAACATAGGCTAGATTATTGAGATAGCCGATGGATGTCGTTTTCTGCTTGGGATCGATAAGATTCCTCCTCCATCTTAGCCATTTAATCGGAATGTCCGTTGATAGATCCACCCACATACTCCCCTCCATCAATGACTTCATTTCCTATCTGGTGGACAACTCTTTTAAGTCCAGGCCGAAGGGGAAAAATAATACACTCATTAAGTACAGGCATTTGGGATTACGATCTAAGTATCCCAGCAACATATACGCTGCCTCATGAAGTAAATTTCCTATCAGCTTTGCATAAATCTAAACCTGATTCTAATCATAGGGTATTAATTAGTAATGCTATTGTTTTCAACCTTCAAAAAAGATTGTGCAAGAAATAATATGCAAAACTTGCAAAAAATGTCTTTCATTTGCAACTACAATTTCAAATGAAAATGGAAAAAAATTAATAAAAATAAATTACCGGATTGCCAGCAAAAAAAAATGAGTTAAATGCATTTTTTTAACATTCACAAATTTGAATTTAACTTTATTCTGATCAATTTTTTCTGAATTTTTTAAATTATAAGATTTAAGCTTCCCTTCCACACCAACATCGCTTCACACCTGCAACGATACATATGCGCCATTTTTAACGTACCTTTGTCAACTGACTGATTGGGGTGAGTTTTGGAGCCGCCGGAACTGCATTTGAAAATGCGCCTTCAGCGTAGATATTTGCCATGAGCTTTTTAATGCGAAATAATGCGAGCCTAGAGAATGAACGGCGGAGAAATTGTAATTTAAATTGTCTTAAACAATTGGCTGATGGCAATTCATGTAAGAAAAGAATTTACGATTTTAAAGCTGGAAGAAGAAGTATGTAAATTATTAAATATAAGATTGAAGAGTATGGAAAAGTAATAGGAAGAAGTAGGCTTTTTGCTCCATTTCAACCCGTTCGTCATTCCTGCAGTTCACACGAGAGCAGGCGAAAGTGTAAACAGATGAAAAACAATCGACACCATGGAAGATTTCGAGTCCACACCTTTCACCAATCACGGATCTCAATGGAGGTGGAGTTTGATGGGGAAAACGAAGATTCAGAGAAAGTTCCAATTAGATTGGCGTTGCTCAGAAGGGAAAAAGAACTCGATCACTTGCATTCATTAAATCGATCTTTGAAGTTCTGAACAACTTGGTTAAGGGTTCGACTTACGCACGCAGATTCCATCAAAGGAGATTTAAAGAGTGGATTCTCGGCAGTGCCTTGAATTCTCTTCTAGTGCCTTAAAGGCGAGGGCTGCGAGTGATTACTTAGAAGTGACAGAAATAGCGTGTTTATGAGTCAATTTCAGTTTTAATATGGAAATAAATATTTACACACGCAATGGCAATTTTCTTATAGAATGGTGAAGAGGATAAATAGTTACTGCATGTCGAATTATCTGAGGACACACTAAAATTCGCCACGAGACGAAATTGGGTCTTAAATGAACTAAAAATGCAATAAAAATCCTAACACAGCAGGCTCCGCCAACAATATAAAGCCTTTTAGGGAAGAGTTTTGATTCAAGGTATTGATTTTCCCCTAACCTATGTAAAATTAAAATTTTTCAAATCTTAAATATAAAGGTAAAATGGATAATTTAAGCCCGCCAGAAAAAACACGGATACTGATAATGGAGATAATATATTCAACGAACACTAATAGGAAATGAAAATAAATGCATGTAAGGCACAAATGACGATTTCCGTATGGTACTATGAGGAAAAAATATGTAGCCGCATTATGTGAGTAATAATGTCTCAAAGAAAATCCGAGAAAAGAAAGACTATATTACTCCAGATTTTTACGGTTAAATAATTTATGGAAGACACACTGAGTAACAATAAATATAAACATCTGCTTTTCCATTAAGTTCATAAAAATTGAGTAGTAAATCTATAGATAAATTAGCAAAAACAGCTACTGTGCTAGCGTAAGTTTCCTGAAAGAGAAAGTAGGTCGGCCAGCCAAATTAATACAGTTATTTATCAGGTATACCTAATGCGTAAAAATGAAGCAAAATAAAAATTCAAACTAAATACAATTCCATAATTATATTTTCCAAACAGAATCCAGCGTTGAATGCGATGTGAAACACCTCTGCCAAAGGCTGGCCAGAGGAGAACATATCCACATTTTGTGCTCATTACCTCTGTTATTAAACACTCAGCGAAGTAATTATAACTCACTCAGCATAAAATTTTAGGAGGCATAAAGTGAAAGCAGTAGTGTGGGTGCGATGGAATATAATTTATTCCGGCAATTATAAGGGGGACTAAAAATGAAAACAGGCGAAATTTCATCAAACCAATTCACAGCAGGTAATTAGACACGGTAAGGAGAAAAAAACTAACTAACTCGCTTTTTTTTCGACCGACAGCTCTACTTTCACTCGCATTTTCGCGGGCGTTTCACGGAACTTGAAAATTTTCTAGAGTATTAAATAAAATATGCGTTAAAAATATAATATATAAATATACCACCAAGATCATATTTTTCACCGCGTGCGAAAAGGCATGAAGAAAATAAATGAAAATATGCAGTTGAATTTTTTTTAAATTCTCGACCTCCGTAAATGAAAATAACTCGAGTATCAGATTGTGGAGAAAGATTAAAGGGAGCCGTGGTAGCGAGGAGAGGGAGAGAAGCAGGAAATGAGAAAAAGATACATCGGAGCAGGAAGAGGGTGGCAATTTGGTGGAGATGGGAATGGGGGAAACGGTGGAGGGGGTTTTGAAAAATGCCCCCGGAATGAGACCGAAGGTATGGGGCGAAAGAATATGTATACGGAGAGAAGGTCGCCAAAAACAGAAATAGAGGTCGGAAAGGAAATATTCTTTAACGATCTGAAATGCTGTGAAGCCGAGGGAGCAAGGAGGCATCGAAATATGATTTTGTTATTTACCGGCGTATGATACTGGTGAAATCTTTTCGAGGTTTCCACCGGGTGAATTGGCCACCGTGAAATTCACCCGGAAGATACCCCAAGAAGATTTCACAAGTATTCAGGGAGAGATGCCGAACATTTTTTTAAATAACTATATTTTATCCTATTTTGCTTTTTCGGTTAAACTAAGAAGTAAATATGGTGACTGATCTTATTTCTGACGTACACACAAAAATACCAACTTACATCATTCTTCTCTTAGCCGTAAAAATTATTTTTGTAAAACATTACCTAACGGCGTCTATCCCATATGCAGCGGGTGACACGCCACACCCTTAAGGATGATACACCACATGCTATTGAAACCGACTAAAACTAATTTCTGTATTCTGCAGCTCAATTAAAAAGAAAAAGAGGGTAGTTTCCTTCATCATAGAAAAAGAAAGGCATTAATTGCAATTCGTTACCCACCATTAGTGTATTCATAATATACATATTATTTGGTTTTACAAATCCCCGTTAATACGAATGGCAATGGTCAATTTTAACCGCATTTGAAAAAGGCCATATTGGCGCACATGCGATGCCACTCCACGTGACGTCAAAGGGACCTAGTTTCTATACGAGCATATATAGGAGTTTTACATCGTCTGAGATTACCAATGTATGCATGAGGCACAGAGCTCAGGGAAACATGTCTTAATAATCAACTATTAAAACTGCCAATGGACGGAGAGTTTCCTTCGTTTGATGGGGTATTGATAATCGTAATAAGGCTTGAAATTGTGGTGATAGTGATGTGTAATAATAGGCGGCAGAACAGATAGATCTAATATGTTTTTTTCGCGAATATTAAGAGATCATAATTTTTGTGATATTTTAGCTCTATGAAAACTGGACCCGGAATAGACAAAATAGGCTCTGTGTGTACAGTTAATGCCTTTTGTATTTTTAAATACAAATGAGGGGGTGATAAGACAAGGGATACAAATGTTTTGTTCTAAATAAGCTTATAGGTATAGATTAGATGAAAAAAGGCAATATCAAGTAGATATTTAGCAGTGAATTTTATTTTTCACTCGATGTCAGCACAGAACTAGAGAACGGCACAGCAACAGAGATGAACTCGTATACCATCGCCACCAATTTTTTGTGAATTTTTTCTATCAATTTCTGCACCCAAGTTCCCTGCCTTCATTGAGATAACAATAATCTTACGTCAAAATATGGCATTCTTAAACTTATTGCATTGACACGAAACTTTGAATAATACTTACGGCGCCTTCAGTACATAGCCATTTACACGCTGCGATGAATGTATTTGCAAAACCTTGGTGATATATTTACGCGTAGGTAATGCATACGATTAAATTTCCGCTTCCATCACTAATGGAAGTATCACTCATCATCAAGTACCTCCATTATTTCACTCTGACTGGAAGTCGATTATTAATTATTTACTCAAGAAATTTTGTCAACTTCCGTTACCGTACATTTACTTTGCCATAACCGATAAAAAACATGTAAAACTTCCAATTACACTAAAATAAATCTCTAGTCACACAATATATAAAACCTTAACTATCGTAGAAACTTAGATCAAGGTATAATTCTAAGTTTATTACGTCTAATTAATTGAGAATTTTTCATTTTTTTAGATTCCAATCCGGGTAACGATTACCGAGTGATAAAATTTATCGTAGATGTAGATCAAAATTAGAGAACATTTCAATATTTTGAGGCCATAACGCTGCAAATTCTCACTATAAACGGTCAGAAGGTACAAGGCGAAAGGGAAGATCGCAAACACAGGAAGATGGAATGGAGAAGAGGGATTGCAAACGAAATTCTCGGTCGCTGTGGGCAGTGACATGGGCGAGGAAGGTGAGGCCAGCGGGTAAGTGGGTGGCGGATTTTTATCAAAGGGCACAGACTACCGCGACTGGGCACACTCGCTTTTCCTGGCCAGCATCGCGCCTGAAATAATGATTCCCTGAGGAGAAAAAGTAAATTGTCCCATTTAATTGCAGCGTTGACATCTCCATTTGCTCTAAATTAAATTTTACTCTACGTTCTAAGAAATAAATTATACTGCTGCGGCTGATATCAGCGATTTAAGAATGTACTTATTTATTTATTTATTTATCTATTCCAGAGACGTTACAATGAATGTACAGAACACGTCATATTTAAAAAGGTATAATGAGAAAAATGAAAAACATATTCACACAGAAATACTCACAAAAATCCCCAACTTTATAGAACAATTTCTCAAGGAAAAAATTATGTAATAGCCTATGAAAGCATTCAAATTTGTCTTTTTATTAATATGGCATGTAATTATATTATATAATTTTATCCCCATGACTTTGGGACCCCAGGAACAATTTAAAATTCTGTTGCATAGTATAAAAATCCTCAGATCTCCTGATGTGGAGGTTCTAATTTTTATCAAGTAGAGACATGTTGAATCTAATGTAGATGTGTTTTGTTTGTGAAAGTGCTTTTTCCTGCTCCGAAAATTCGTTTTAGTTCCGCGGTAGGCGATTGAGACTATAAATGAACTTAAAATATATACTTTATTAATACAATGAAATGTTATTAATTGCGTTATACCATATAATCATGATTATATTTAAATATCGGCTAGTCGCTTCGCGTCGGCACAATGTCACTTTTTGCGTCATTATCAATAAAATTCCAAGTACAAATCATATCACTTTGTTTGCTGGAAAAATGCTATTTGGTTTAGTAATAAATTTTGAAAAAGGATTAGCTTAAATCATAAGTAATGAATTTTCTCATTCTCCACACCCTTAATTTTATCACCGATCGACGCAAAATCTTTTTAAAAATATTTCAAAAATTATTTGTCTTGAGTTGTGTGATGGCGATGGGTGGAACTTTCCTGCTAAGTATAAGAAATGCTACTCTACTAAGGGTTCATTTCCCATTCCGATTACACCTCAGGTATTAAGCATTTGGTTGCACTTTCAAAAATAAAGCACTCTCTTGTTATCTAAACCATGAAGTCTAAAAGTACTTAATATGAGGTATGTTAATTACTTTCTTTACATAACTGTGTCTGCAAGCCAAGGTCAAAAAATTCATGAGAACGTTAATCCATTATGGCTAAGATTACAATTGCTACATTTTTGGGAAAAATTTATTCATCATCAATTTTTCATAGATAAAATTTGTAAAAACTCTACCTAACTAATCATCATACCTAAGATTTACGGAATTTTAAATGAATGGTAACAGGAACCAGTACGTATAACGATGCCAATTCTTTTCTTGAACGTTAATCGGCTCTTTAAACTGGAACAAAAACTTAAAAAGGAACTTACAAACCCATTGCCTCCATTTGGGCTTTTCATTCATATCTGAGCAACCTGACGCATCCATCTGAAACAACATTTTACTATCCCAAATCCCGCTATACTATGGCCTTACCACAATTAAAAATATTATTTCGAAATTTAAAACCACGAGCTATAATAAACTTGGGTTTGGACGCGAATATTTTCTCTGTATATATACACCTACAATGTTTACTGCGAACCACCTATAGGGTGTTTGGCAGGGACTGGCCAAATGCCAGCATGCAATATCATCTCCACATGCACAGGACACGGTCATAAATATATTACGCATAATGACAAAACATACGTAGAATTTAATTCAATGCAAACATATCAGTGATACATTGTTAAAAATATAGGCAAATAGGTGAGGAGTTCTACGAATGTTGTAACCAATTCATTGCATAGACTTTTCAAAAAATATCTATTTAATAATCAATAATCTCTATATGAAGCATTCGGACGCGTCAAAAATGTTCAAAAAGCGATTTGGCAAACGGAAGGTCCCCCTCGCCGAACGTGTGAAATTTTACTTACCCGTGGTTTAGCTCGAGTAAACTTAACCCTACCTCACCGAAACCAAACTTAGGGTAAGCAAACATGGAACATGTGAAGAACCAATCCTTATGACTTCAAAATGCAATTATAGCATTTATAAGACCGCCAAAAATTAATTATAAAAACATAATATCGTGCAATGTGGAATTTATCGTTCGTTTTTTTTTACCATAAATGTATCGAGCTTCCACCAAGTCAAGCCTAAAAAGGTTTTATTCGATAATATCGCGCTCTACACAGAAATAATACCTAAAAATTGTATGCCAAATGGCAATGCAAGCATTATTAACTGTATTTTTAATCTGTAATCAAATAATGCCGCCGTGTTTTGACTACTAATAATTTTACTGGTGGTATGAGATTATGCTTCTGCAGATAAACATGCAAGATATGCAGATAGAAAGTATTATTGCTTGAACTACGCTATTATCATATACATTTGATGAAAATATTAACTCTAAGGGGCGAAAACTTCGTCAAAACCTTGTTGGAAACAAAGGCACTTTCGTCCGACAAAAGTACAGTTTCAAGCCCACAGCTTCTCAAAGGATATTTAAAATGTTTCAAGAGTTCAATTAAAATAAGTAAAGAGATATAATGAGAAAATTTTGCGATTGAAGTGAATCTGCAAAACATTCTATTGGAAACATATTTTCGTAGCAAAGGAAACAATTTTTCTAATAATAACTTCAGGTTAAATCAAAAAATTAATCATATCATTAATCACAATCAGGAGCTGTAATTACTTCGCGATTCATATAGACTCCATCAATTTGAACGATTTTCTATCTGCACGTACGGATACATAACCAGGCAATGTAAGAAGACGGATATATATATTTTTATAAGCTTATAAAGCTTATAAGCTTATAAAAATAATAATAGCCTAGAATACTACTTTTTGAAATGGGAGTTGGATAAAAATGTTTTTTTGATATCACATGTTCATGAATCCATTAGAATTCACTTCCTCATCGACCTGATACATGACAACTATATTTGCAGGGTTAACGTATTCTGAAGATGATTCATTTTGCACCGAGTATGAGTCAAGGTCAAACCAAAGTGGATCTAATGTGCTGATAAGGCAGGTCAATCCAAAGAAAAAAAATAGTATAAAAATGAGAGCTGTGGTAGGAACACGTAAATTTGAGTCCTTTCATTGACGTCATCAGCCATCAATGTCGAGATTTCCCTGATGCAGCGTCATCTCTTCCATCTTTTCTTATTTCTGCTATAGCATCTTTATTGCTCTGTATTTATACTTCTTCTTTTTCATGCCCCATCACTCATTTTACGAGCAACATTCGAAGACTGTTTCTTCTCAGTCAGCTATATGACTTATATCTTTTTCCAATACCCAGAAAGAGCTCAACTTACTCCGCTGCCTTTGAGGTTTCTATTTGAGTTTTTTTTGCTACAGGCCTTTCCTTATGAAAGTGAAGATTGCTATGCAGCGAATGGGAGTTCGGAACACGTCTGTTACTATACGTTATAGTAACAGATGTGTTATCAATGTAATTGATCGCTGTACTCTCTAGGTCCACCAAATGAGTGTATTTTTATATTTCTTTCCCTTTTCTGGTTTCGGTTTTTTAGCCCTTGTTTTCTTTTCCGGCACATAATTAGTTGTGTGCAGCTGCATGGGTATTTATCCACTTAATTACACGTATACTTTGCTGGTGTGAAATTGATTGGGACAATGCATGATCGATGAGAGGCCACTCAGTCTGCTGGCCAGCTTCAATACTTGGGTGAAAAGTTTAAAGTCTTTGCATTTTCTTTAGGCAGTAGAATAAGCGATAAGTGATTGAAATGCACCGAGAACAGATATTTTCTGATATGAGTAAGAGCACTGAAAATATAATTGAAGGCAATTAATTTATTAATCAATACACCGATGATATCATTTATAGTATGAGGAAATAATGGCATTTTAAATCTCACTGTTTTGCAGTCAATTCCCTTCATTTTCTTCTTGTGATCACGCCTTCCACTGAGCTGGTATTTTTCAGTTTTTCTGAGAAAAAAACTTCTCTGAATTTACAAAGTAAATTAAGCCTATACTTTTCTCTATACTCTTGTAAATATTCCACTGTTAAAAAAATTAGCATATTGTAAACGCTAAACATTTTATCGTATGAATTCAACATGTTTCTGGCAGCCCTGCGCTGTACTCTACTGATTTCAGCCTTACTTTATAAGGGTCCCACACCCTCGCGGCATGCTCCAAGTGAGGCCATACTAGAGTCAGGTACTTTATTTCAATGGAATTTACCGAGAATTCTTTTCACAAATCCCAGTATTCGGTTGAATTTCCCGAGTACTAAGCGTTCGTGTCTACCGTACGAGAGATCGAGAGAAATTGTTAACTCCAAGTGTTTTTCTGAGTCGGCACTTGATAGTTGCATTCCGTTAGCGGTGAAGAGACAAGAAGGAAGAAATATCCATTACTCAAAAATTCATCATTATACGTCCTCAAGATTAAATTCTAACTTCCAAGCACTGCAGCATTCATTCAAGTGAGGGAGGAACTTTTGTAATGTTCTATCGCACTGGCCATCAATACACGACTCCATTATCTGCAAAGAAGCTGATTTTGCTCCAAAGTGCTGATTTAAAGAATGAACAAAAGAGGACCTATAGCACTTCCTTGGGGTACACATGAAGCAACTTGAATAGCGTTCGAGCTAACTTCGGGTCAAGTGATGGGTATAGCGAGCATAGGCTGACTTCGAGGATAAGTTCGCTAACGCGCTGATAATTTCGGTCGTAAATTTTATTCCCATTCACTTAAACACCCACGAAGAAACAAATGATCGACCGATGTAAGTATTTGATTTTTTCACTTTTCCCATTAGCCATGACGATACCGAAGTTTCACTGCTGGTCTTATTGTTAGTGTTTGATTATTGCGCAGACTTCTTGAGCGCTGATATTGGAATATGTTGAGAAAGGTAAGGTTCGCGAGAAATAACATGAGCCGTTAAGTTATAGATCCGCTTTAATATAGTAAAGAACTATCGTTCAATACAAAGAGATCGTTCCGATCTTTCACCAACATAACTGACCGCTGGCTAGTGAGTGACTGCCACTTGCTCACTTACATCACACCACAGAGCATCTTCAATTAGCATGCGCATGCGCACACAACACACACACCAGATAGCGCTGATAATACAAAAATATTCACATAATTCTTAACAGAGTATACGCTTAAATTCTCAACCCATTAACATACATCTATTAACATTCTCGGTCTCATCTGCCAAACAGATATACAGACAATGCGTGGATAAAAATAAAGGAATCGAAGATCAAAAAAATCGATTTCTTAATTTCCACCGGATCTAGACGTAGAGATGAGGAGCCCGTTACTTCTCCGCTGCTCCTTTCAATTTGCTTTCGTCGCCTTTCTCCGCCCGCCGCCACGATGCCAGGTGCCGCGCCACCTCGCGGGAAGCAGAAATTCTCGAGGAAAGCCATTCGGCGCTTATTGCCTTCAACTTCTATTAAAAGGTGCCGCCACATACCACCAGCCGACTGGATTATTGCCCCGAACCTTTCCCGCCCTCCGCCTTGCCGCTCCACTCCCCTTCAGCCCTTTCAAAACACACCCGCTCGCACGCGTCACCATTTCCGACGACACGACAATCTCGCTGCGCCCTCTGAATATTTATCACTTTCCTCCACCCCTTATACGTTTCCTTAGCCCTGAATGCTGTTGCCATTTATTTCCGCTAACGAAGAAGTCGTGTCATTCAATTTTCTCGCGATATTGGCTACGTCTACGTAATACCCTACGAGGCACCGAAGGGGGATTTGGGAGGGCGTGAGTTTACACTAACATGCACTACGTCTTCGTAGTCATTGGAAAAAAGGCCATAGTACATGCACATTGCACATGTCAGTATGGGGTGTGAACTCTCACCGATCACGCATAGCTCCGTGCAAGTTGACACCAACTGTGCAATAAATACAGCAATATTAGGTGGATCGATATCGGTGCAGATGCATAAAACTAGATAGATGCCGAAAAGGAGGACAAGGACAAACAAGCCCAAATAGAAAAGGGAAAAATGCATTCATTTGGTCGACCTAGAGAGTGCAGTGATTAATCACGTTGATGACACATTTGTTAATATACCTGATATATATGATGCGTAGTTTTCCGCGGCGTTGTCTAGATGATGTCTCCATGCTTCTGGGTTTCACCGCGTGGATTTTCTTTGCGACGACAGTTTCTCCGGTACTCCAACCGGCGTCTTCAGGTCGATGTCGGAATTCAATTTTTGGTGACTTATATAGCGCATTCTTGGCGCTAATTTTTCATGCTAAAGGCTGATTGGTCCACCTCCTTTTTTCTCGTATGACCCTCTTCCACGAGTTGTGGAGAGGATAGCCGTCATCTCTATTAATGTTATCAGGTGTCTTCAATATTTCGATAGCCTCCTTTATTATCCTGGGATAATATCTATTTTCTTTTGCAGCAACTGTTGCTCACCGAAAATTGAATCGCCACATCGACCTGAAGACGCCGGTTGGAATACCGGATAAACTGTCGTCGCAAAGAAAATCCACGCTGTGAAACCCAGAAGCATGGATATATACCTGAAATATTCCGAATTCTCATTCACTGCATAGTAATCCTTACTTTTATCAATTATTTTTTTTGCTCATATTCCTGATAGTACTAGAAAAGAACGACATCTTAAATCTATTTCTTTTATCTTCCTCTCGCTATCTCTTCAACCTTGTTACAACGGTAAGTAATGTATACCTTTCATTTCACCTGCGAGCACGGCCGCCATGAATTACTCGCAATGTTTGGAACTCTAATCATTGCAGTTATAATTTTTGTAAAACATATATTGCGGATGATAAAGATACAATCTCCGCGATGTCATTTTCATGAACATTTGTCGGAAGCAGTACGGCGTTAGGCAATGTTGTTTTGGGTGACTGCGATAATCCATTGCTACGTGTTACGAAACCTGCTTCAAAAGTAGCGTAAGGCGTGGATTTGGTAGCATGCCAAGTAGCTAAAAGCAAAATTTCATAATCACATCACAGCTTCATAGGAACATCAAAATTATCTTGAAATATAAAGCAGGAGGCTTTAGGGTGCCAATAACACAGGCCAACAATGAAAAAACTTTTTTACTGAAAATACCTTATTCTTATGTTTATAAAGTTGCTGAGTCCAAATATGATGGTTTTAAAGTTGCATCACTCACCAATTATTCGCATTTTAGCGTTAAATTGATGAAATCAAGCAATATTTTTAGAATTTAACAGCTTTTTTACAGTTATAATAAAATTGAAAAGTAGGTCTAATGTACGAAGATAATGGGGGATTACTGTTGGTAGTTCACCGAGAAGTTCAGCAAGCGATTCATCGCAGAAAAAGCTACACAAGAAACTTCAAGGAAAAAAAGGAAAGAAAATGTAGACCAATTCCAGTTGACAAGTGAACCCTCTATTATCACGCTGTATTATATACAAACAATTTTATCACGATGTAGTGAACAGTAAATACAAACAATTTTATTACGTAACACTGTGTTAGATTGATTTCCCTATACACCGTATAGGGGTATTAGACTAAATATTAAATACATATTGCTTGGTAACTATGGGTGATACAAAAAAACTAAGGCCAGGTTTGGATTTGGCACATAAAAATCTATAAAAATCAGCTATTAAAATAAAAAAGTTTTCAAAAACATTTTTTTGTTGGCCTCTGTAATGTTCCCAAAAGCCATCTATATTTAGCCTAATCACGACCGAGGTTCATCGCATTAGTAGTCCAAGATTATAAAGAAACTACCTTTAGTTCTGAAAATTTACTCTCATTAAATTCATCACCTCAAACTATGATGAACATGATGCAATAGCATTCAAACAGGCGTAGCATTTCACTATCACACAGAGCCGTATATACATTTATCACTCTGCCCTACCACGCACCCTCCGTTTTCTTAATCCTACTGCTGGTGTCGTATATTTCCGCTAACGAAGAATTTCTAGCGCGACATATGAGGCTTTAATTGGCAAGGTTTAATCTTCCATGGTCGCGGGCTCGGCTCCTATTTGGGTAAGGTATTACTTAGCAAAGTTAATATTCATTGCCAATTCTAAGAAAGAGATCAAAAACTATTCCCGAGTAAAAAATTGCATTTTCAAATAACATGTCCTTGACATAATGGCGTTCACCGATTTTCCGTTAGGTTTAAACATTCAAAACATCTTCACATGAACGAGCCGACTAGAATATACATTTCCCGATAGAGTGGGAATTATACTATCAAAAATCTTCAATATTTAACCTAGTTTCGAGGTCCGACGAGAAAAATAGCTATCGTTCTGGAATTTTTCAAACAAGAAATCAATCATTGCCCACAAACAATGATATGAAACATAATTCAAAAACATTCAAACGGAAATAAAAATCTCGTAACCTCGTATGCTCAGCATATTTATCGCTTTCTCCATTTTTTTAATTATCTCTTGTACACATATCTTCCTGTTTTTCCTTAAATTTCTTTGCTCTTGGCATTTATTTCCTGACGAAAAAGGCGCATCATTCAAATTTATAACGCGACGGTTGCTTTTGCCGCCAGGGTTTAGTCTGATATGATTGAGGGTTCGACTCTTCTTTGTTGCAATAATTTTGGGAAAAAAATATTGCAACAAAGAAATTTTCCCTGAAAAAAATTCCATTTTTATATAGAATTTAAAAGAATTAGAATGACTTTCACCGATACACTGCTAGATGGAGCGCATAGTCCAATACTTGAAACGAAACCTATTCTAAAAGTTTCAAATGGCGTATCTTTGGAGTATGGAAATAAATAAAGAGCGAAAATACAATAATATCTAAAAAAATCTTCAAATACAGGGCAAAAAACTAGAAAAAATATGTAGTCATACAATAGAAATAATCTGTTTAAGCCAACGTCAATATTTATGCAAATTACTTGCATAGTCAAGACTAACATTAAAATAGGGAAGCAAAAACTGATAGAGGCGGATGAATTCAGTTATTTGGGAAGCAAGATAACTAGTGACGGGAGAAGCAAGAAAGAAATCATCAGCAGAATAGCCCAGGCGAAGAGAGCATTCCACCAAAAGAGAGACCTGCTTACAGCGGGAAACTTAAACATGGAAGTAAAGAAACAATTTATAAGAACCTACATTTGGAGTATGCTCCTATACGGAAAGGTGGCATGGACAATGACCGAAGCGGAGAAAACAAGGATAGAGGCCTTCGAAATGTGGTGCTACAGAAGAATGATGAAGATCAAATAAATGGACCGAGTTAGTAACGAAGAAGTCCTAAGAAGAGTAGGAGATAAGAGAAGCCTCATGAAAACCTTAACAAGAAGACGGAACAATCTTATAGGCCACATCTTGAGACATGATGGCCCGATGAAGACAATCGTCGAAGGACAGGTGGAAGGCAAGAACGGAAAAGGAAGACCTCGAACAAAATATATGGAACAAGTAAAGAAGGATGTGAAAGAGAAGAAATACGTAGGTGTGAAAAGATTAGCTGATAGGAGAACTGAGTGGAGAGCTGCTCAAACCAATCCTAGGATTGTTGACCAGTGATAATGATGAGGGGTAAACCAAACAGCAGTAAATTCGCGGCTTCCTGAGTGATCGTAAACAAAAAGTAGTAATTGTAGGAATTAGTTCTGATATAGTTTATGTGACACCTGGTGTCCCTCAAGGAAGCGTAATTGGCCTCTTTTTTTATTTGTATATATCCATAACCTCTGCTCCCGAATTATCAATAAAATATGTTAATTTTCCGACGACGCTGTCATCTATGGCAAAGTTGGTGATCACTCTGGCTTTGAAATTCTATCGTGAGACTCCAAAAAACAGTGCGCGGCGCTATGGGACTCGAACTTAATTTGAGCAAACGCACAGCGGAATATTTTTTGCCTAAGTCGTCCAACTACACCAAGGCATATGTTGTGGATGGCGTCCAAGTAAAGAATATTTATCACTTTCTTTCACCTCTATTTTCCCGTTTTCTTAACCTCCCATGCTGCTGCCGTGTATTTCCGTTAACTAAGAAGTCCCGTCGTTCAATTTGCTTGCTTATGCGGGCAGGGTTTATCCTGCCAAGGTGTTTAGGAAGGGACAATATCGCCATTATTTTTCATAATGATCTCCGTAGGATTGAGTATCGCCTCGGTAAGGAGTACGGATTCAAGTTTATGACATAATTAATTGTCACTCGTAGCAGAGCCTCCATGCTCCATGCAATGTATATATTCTTACCTTCTTAGGCATTTGATTAAAAATCATTATTGATAACAGTCATCTCCTTAATAATATCAGCAAACATTTCAGTGAAGGCAAAGTTTTACAAGGATCAGAGAGTGAAAGAATGAAAATTTTGATTTTATCATGACATAAATATTTAATTTCACATCTGTGGACATTTCATTTGGATTGAGAATGTTCTACGGATTAGTAGTTTCAAGATAAAAATTATCAATCCAGATATAGGCACGAATGCATAAATTGCATTCCTCCCTCGGTCGAACTTTAAACTTAGTACCATCTTTGGTAAACTAGCTCTGGTACCACGAGGGTTGTAATTCCTTTAAGCGAGACAGACAACTCAGATTATTTCGTTTGCGAAACATCGTCATTTACCAAGCAACGAGACGCAATCCCCTTATTTATGACATTTAGCGCAAAATCACATCAATATTTTCCGTCAAATTCCTCCTTTTACCAAAGGTTCACTCCAGTTAATTAAAAGATGTGACTTGGAACTGTATTTAACAGTGTCTGCAAAGCTTCAATTCTACATTTTTTCATTTTTGAGTGCAGTCTCAAAGATATGAAATGATGATTTGATCCAGGTGGTGATAATGCTCGGAGAGCGATTTCTATCATCGATTGGAGAGAATAGTATATTTCAAAAACATCATTTCTGTTCGCCATTCTCTTACTTTTTTTAAATTTTCTTTCGTCTCTTTCCTTGCCAAATATTTGATTTCCTCATTTAAGGATTACCATCTAAGCAGCACAACTGTCTGATCTGATTTCACGTAGAAAACTTTCCCTTGGGTATTTCAAACGAAGTAAATACAACGACCCTCAACCTTGATTTCCTCATGTTTTTTTAAACCTTTTGAGAACCTCCCCCCTTTTTTTTCCTTTGTCGTTTCGCCTATGCAAGCCAGCCGAAGGCCTTCCCCCTCCCCTTTCTTCATAAACAGCTTTACCCGTCATCAATGTTCCTCCCCACCCCTCTTTTTTCACATCCTCCCCTCCACCCAAGATTACCTATCTAAGTGCAAGCCACCCACTGAGTTGTACCTGATGATAACATAAAATGCAGAAACCCGGATTGTACTATTTAAAATAAAGTGTGGAATAGAACAAAGTATTTTTATTTTGCAATGGCGAAGGTCAGCCGGCTCTATATTCATTTAGGTATCACTTGATCGATTTACGACGAATCTTAATTTGCGCGGAGATTCACATCAAGGCCTTGTCAACAAAACTATTTTTCTGGAGTTCCAATGAAAAGTATCTTTTAGACTGGATCTTCCAAGTATTTCCGGATTATGTGAGCCTTTAGACCAGGGATCTCCAATTTACTAGGCCACGAGGGCCACATTCCAAGTTCCGAATCACCCCGCGGGCCGGATAGCAAATTTTCCGATGACTGAATTATACGATTCGATTGTCTAATGAAGTATCAGGTGGTGTATTTCTTATTAACGAACAGTTGAAGGCGACTTTGACGTGCATTACAGCGCTGCAAAGCTCCTAGCGGCGTCTCACAGAGTTAAACGAGCGAAAATCAAGCGCTACTTGAAACGAGTGCGCGGGCCGGATGAAAGCCCTCCGCGTGCCGGATCCGGCCCGCAGGCCGTATTTTGGAGACCCCTGCTTTAGACCCCTTTCCCACTCGCGAAAACTATGAATCCCTTTGCGATTTCATGTCAAAAAATTACTTTGTTCTGTCAACTATGTCCGATACGCTTAACCAAACGACAAAATGAAAAAGTTTACTCATAAATACTCAAAATATTTCAAACCATTTCCTAACAAATCTGTTCATTATCTACGCTCAAGAAGTGTGTTGATGAATAAACCTCATTTCCACTGCTTTGTGCTTTGAGGACTCATTTTGAGGAAAGTCGCATCTTAGAGCATCATGGTGGAGGTGGAACAACTCTTTATATGGTCTCAATCTAAGTTTACATTATAATATTAGCTTTCGGGGGCCTATAAAATTGTCCTGTTTACATTGTGAATGTTTTTTTCCGTACGATGGATTATCATCTGGGTGGTCCAAAACATTTATTTGTCCAAACACATTCCATGCCATCTCTGAATTCAATCACAAGGGTAAAAAATTAGGGCATTGCAACAAGTTATAGCCGTGTCCCAGTGTTTTATAACAACAGTATCATAAATCTAGACCAACCGCCTCGGACTTGCTGAAAGTGATTAATGCTTCCTTCGCAGTAAACACCGTGGTGAGATACTTAAAGAAATAAGGCGCATCCCCTTTAACTGAGAAAGAATTTCGGCAATCAATTTATTCCCTTGAGTTCATTCGAAGCGACATATTGAATGCCTCGGAACAAGTAACGGCTAAAAGCCGAAGCAAATACAATCCAACAGACCCTCTCTCTTTCTCTTTCACTCGTTTACGAAGCGCTCGACACGTTTCAATTTTTTTTTTGCCTCACGAACGAACGGAAGGAAGAAGAAAAAAAAGTTGAATAATCGGAATGAATCATCTGGGACGGACGGTTATAACCCGTTGCTGGGGGGGGATGATGTGTTTAAAAGCCGTGTTTATTTTCTGCTCCATTTAACTTCCCTTTTCGCAAAACCAAACCGATCCGACAAATCGAGTGAGATCGGTCGCGGAGGGCTGCTGCTGCTCTTGCGCCAGGCGATATTCATTTGGCACAGACGACGTCGCGATTTCCATGCGTGCCATGCATCCAGGCGGAAGCCTTCCTCGCCACGGGCCGAAAGCCCACCCACCCACTTGGGCGCCACTCTCACGGAATTAGGCTATACGAGAATGCGGGGTCAACTCAATATGTGACGAGGAGCAGAGGGACGACGGCGGGAAATTGGAAATCATCAATCAAGACCACTTCCACTCACAGAGCGATACCTGTTAAATTTCTGTGATGTATATATATGTATTAAAACAAAATATCATTTGAAGTAATAGTAAACAAGCTGTAATATACATCAGTGCACGACGTGACGCCAATCGCAGAGGTAATATTTACTTCGCTTAGGCAATAAATTTGATTACTTGACATGAAAGCGGCGATCATGAGGATGATATTTTGTCAGGCTGACATATCATAGTGGTATCAAATATGGTGCCATTTTTTTTTCTAGAGAGATAAATTTTATTTTCATATGAAACATGTGAGACTAGTTATGAACGTAAATTATTCCTGCTAAGATAATTTTACCTCATTTAGTTAATTGTATCGTCCTGGAAATGCAATGCAAGCGCTGATTCACGAAAACACATGGATCCAATATATGCAATTCACACGAAAGATTCGTCATTTATTCATTTCTGTGCAGTAATTATCTAGCTTATCCTCTTGTTAGCTAAAGAAATTTTTGACAAAACAGCAGTGATACCTAATAATGAATGTTATAGAAATAGATAGATACATATATCAATAGATAGCTTGATAGAAATACTATACTGGCATCAAATATGCTAACATTACCTCGCTCTTTCACGATTAAAGTAGGGATAGATCATATATAGAATCATTTTGGGTAAATTATGAAGTTCTTTATTGCAATTTTAGAGTCAAAATGGCATCTAGAACCAATTTCCACTTATATAAAGCCAGATTTATCATTTCTTCTTTCTAATACGTTATTTTTATCCTTCAAAGACAAAATTTTGGAATAAAATCTATGATCAGTGATCAAGAGGATAATATGTCACCTTATTCACGTGTTACTGTCATCACATGTGCTGCCATTCCTTCCATCCTTCCCAGCTCAAGAACCTGTGCATAAATTTGATTCTGAGAGGAAACATATATCATAAGACGCACTTGTACTCTCAGAAATCACTGCTGGAATCTCTTCAGGAATACGGTATACACGAGTTCGAATCCCGGTCAAGAAAAATGATTTCCCTCCCACAGAATATTATCTTAATCTTTTAAATTAAGGTTTTGAATAGATTAAATTTATTCCTAGTGCACATTCTCGCCAACATTTGCATATGACGTGTCATATTGGTGTCATTTATTTAGATTCTCATTAGAATCGTTCTAGACACAGATATAAGAATATGGTGGTCTTGAGCTGGAGAAGTTTATCAGTGATGCTTAAATTTTATTATAATCCATGAATATATGAAAAACATGGGCCCACTGCCTCTAAATTTCGGGAGATTTCTAAGAAAACTAAGAAGTTTCCCCGAATGGATAGACCGATGGTGAATGGATCTATTCCTCAAACTTTTATTCGTTCATATACCTCACAAAATGTAAGTGACGGGCATTTTGGTTGCACAGCGTAGTAATTGAGAAACTAGATAGCTACTTTCGTTTCCACTTTGAAATAATCATTTTTTTATCAGTACCCCAAGAGAACACAGCAAGATAGACAGTGAATATTTACGAAATATTCCGTCAAGAAAAAACTTAGCGTCAATAATAACTCAAGATGGCACCATAGTCTATTATACGCAAACCCTGTAAAATTACCCTGGCTTAAATATAACAGAGGGTGAACAACAGAGCATATAGCATTATGCAAACAAATGGAACTCCGGGACAGGAAAATGATTTCTCTACCACGGAATATTCTCTTAACTTTTAGCCTTTTAAACGGGACGTATATTGATAAAATAGGTACCAATGAATCTATTAAGAAGCTCGAATACTTGAAAATTTCAAAGGTATAAAAGTATAAAGAGCTGCATGTTCCACAATAATGCCTGCTGAGGATTGATAGATAAAAAAGTAAACATGATAATGTAAACTTGTTCAAAATTAAAATAAACTTGTTCAACTTTTGATAATGACCTAAAAAGGTTGATACCGGTTGAGTCTTTCAATATATACTGTGTGAAACACAACAAACTTAATTTTTTAATCTATCATGTCGCTTGTCGATTCCTTTTAGTAGCCTCGCAAACCATTTATTTCATACTGCTGAGAATTGTTACGATTTTTCATTATGTATCATCAGGCGATTTTTAAACCGAAGCGTGCAAAGCTGTGAACCACTTCCCAACACAGAAAAACTGGTTCTATTCGCTTAGAGTTATCGGGTTAAGTCCACGTGGAAAATATCCAGGGCCACGAAAAACGATAAGCGAGGTCAAATTTGCACAGGTCTCCGTCTATCGATGGTCCGTCTCCCCACGGATACTCAACGCCTCGTCGGAAAAGTAAAGTTTGCCTTGCAAATACGTCGAGAGGGACGGGGTAGGAAAGAAAAACCAAACTCCGCCCCACCACCGCTAAAAGTGAAATTGAGCGCCAAGGGAAGGGGGGGGGGGAATGATGGGGCGGGGGAATGATTACTCACGAGACCGGATATAAGGTCACCCGGGGTGGAATAATACTCATATTAAGAGAGATAATATATTTACCAGACATTTCAGGATAAAATTTATTTATATATGTAAATAAGACGGACGGATCGGCAAGGTTCTTCGGCTCTTTGTCCACCGTCCATCTACATAATTTCAACTCTAAGGTGTTAGGCAGGGGGTGACACCCAGCAATTACCAGTTTGCAGCGTGCAAGATGATACCCACATGCAAACCGAATTATTACTAAAATGTGGCAATTAAAAAGAGTTCTGGCAGCCTCCCCTCCCTTCTCCCTTCCCTGGACTTCCCTCTTACATTCACAGTATGGGCTACTCCCTTTCATTCTCTCTAAAAATCCTGTGTTTTTCCTTCCTCTCCCTCGTTTACATAACATTCTTCCCTCTAACACTGTTTTCAACATCCCCTCCCCACTAAGTACTCGCTCCATCTATACCTTCTGTATCCACCGTATCTCATCTAAAATCTGCCTCTCCTCACTAACCCACCATTTCCCGCATTTCGTCGTTCTTCCTCCTCCCCATCCCCTTCACCTTCTACAAACCTCTCCACACCCACATATCAAAGGCCTCCAGTCTTCTCTCGTCTTCTTTCCTCAGTGTCCACGTGTACGCAACGTAAGGCAGTAACACTCTAGATCAGACTATATTTCACTTAAATAATATGGACGGCTGTTTTCAACATCCCCACTCAGCTCAATCTCAATCTAAACCTTCTGCCTCCTTCGTATCTCATCTAAAAGCTGCCTCTACTCACTAACCCACCATTTCCAGCACTTCGTCGTTCTTCCTCTTCCCTTTCATCCCCTTCACCTTCTACATTACTCTCCACACCCACGTATCGAAGGCCTCCAGTCTTCTATCGTTGTCCTCCCAAGTGTCCACGTATCGGCAGTGGATTCGAAATCCTAGGGCGGGCTCGCCGGGTTTCTCTCCTGGGCCGAAGTCTGAAGGTATAAGCTTATCACCTCCGCACCGCAGAAGGGGGAGGACAGCAAGGGAAAAGGAAGGAGGCGCCGCCGCGATAGGAGCCCGACGACGCCTCCTGGGAGGGGATAGGATAGGAAGGGAAGGGACGAGGAATCCCGCCCCGTCACAAAGGCTGGCGGGTCCTACCATCAGCGAAACCAGGCATCAGCCATTGCTATTCTAACAACTTTGTAGGATCACCCTATGAGGAAGAATAATCCAACGATCAAATCGCTAGATATCCACGTATCGTCAGCGTGAGGCATAACTCTCCAGATCAGACTCTAATACATGTGAATAAGACGGACGGATCGGCACTGTTCTTCGGTTCTTTTAGGGTGCCATACAAGGGGTGAGGCCCATCAATCAACAGAACCCAAGAAGATCCCCACATGCACACATGTAACGTGTCATAAAAACACGACGCTTTATAGAAAAAAAAGTACGTGCGCATTCTTGCACATGAAAAACTTTCCAACGGTTAGTGATTCCTATCCTCTTCAACCTGGCTCTCCACAAGGAAGTAGAAGCCTAAGATTCGAAAGGAACGATATTTGAGAAGTCAAGTCAGATCTGCACATATGCGGATGATATTGAAATTGCAGCAAGAAGACTAGCAGACTTTAAGCAAAATTATATGATTTTGAAAAGGGAATGCAAGAGAATTGGCCTTAAAATTAATCTTCTATATTATTTCTGCTGAATAGATACCTTTTTCTCAATTTATACGCAACCAAACTTTACAAATGAGGTACAAAAATGCACAGAATTTATCAGAGATCATGCGACGGCATATCTTACTTCCTAAATATTGCTATTGTTTCCTAACATTGGTTTTTAAATCATTAAAAAAAACGGTAAATATTCCTGACGTTAACGGCACACAAACTGATACATTTGTTCATTTGCAACAATATCTCGCATTCGTGAAGTAACTTTTATCATAATGCGGCTGATTCCACATTCAAGTCTCCTGTTGATACGTAAGTATGAGTCATCATGTGCTTTTAACCGAGGATAGTGTAATTACTTCCAATGTTGTGTTTAAAGAGGTCCTCTGACCTCAATTTGTACATGAACAATCCAATTAAAATTGTACATAAGACCTTGCCTTTTTTCTACATTTTAAAATTAGAAACGCGCCTATCCCTCTGTGGACCTGGATTGGGGAATCCCGCAGGGATCGGGCGCATCACGCTCGTATAAATAAAGCTAATTAAATGGTGATGTCAACAGTACAGAACCGAGAAAGACCCACACAATTGATGGTGACACCATTCAGGGTGCAAGCAGTTTTACTTACCTTGGACCATTAATAACTAGTGATAATAACCTCAAGTGAGGCGCATGGTGCATACGGGAACGAATTGAATCCGGAAATAGGGCTCTCTATGGCAATTTAAAATTATTTAGGAGTAGAGTAATAAGTAGATCTCTGAAAATGAAACTTTGCATGACATTAGTACGGACAGTGGTGACATATTGCTCAGAGACCTGGGCAATGACAGCGTCGGATGAAGAAAGACTTGGAACCTTCGAAAGACATATCCTGCGTAAAATATATGGCCCGGTATATGACTAGGGGTATTGGAGGATAAGATATAATGAGGAAATAGAACTGCTGATCGAAGGAAGGAACATAATAAAGTTCATCAAGGCACAGAGGATACGATGGATGGGACATGTTGAGAGAATGTCAGGGGATGAGATACGAAAACGGAGTGTTAAAGGGAGGCTGTTTAAAGGAAGAAGACAGGGAAGACCCAAGAGCAGATGGATGGACCAAGTGCAGTGTGACCTGGGCCAGATGGGAGTGAGAGGTTGGCGGGAGAAACTGCCAATAGGACGGAATGGGGAGCAGTTGTGCAGCAGGAGAAGGCCCACACTGGGCTCTAGTGTCACGAAGAAGAAGAGATTCCTATAGTATATTCATGTAAGGTTACATAAATAGAAAAATAGAAAAATGCAATGAGTCGTCCTTGCGAGCGACACAATATTTTAGCAATCTATCCAAGGTTGCTAAACTAAATAGCACGAGAAAAGAATGACAATTTAAATCTCTCTGTTTTAAGTCGTTGTCACTCATTTTCTTCTCGTGATCACGACTGCAGCACTACGTCTTTAAACGAGAGATATATTTCACGTCGCCTGCGAAACAGTCTTCTCCGAATTTACACAGTATCTTCAGATAGTAAATTCTCTGCGCTCCTCTAAATATTCCCATCCTAACTCACCTTACGTCTTGGAAACGATGCGCTTATATCATAAAAACTCATCACGATGAAGGATCTGGTACTTTTCCGGCGAATCTTGTTGATGAAGTCTTCTCGGGCAATCAGCCGGGTCAAGATCGACATTGCTGCCAATGTTTCAATGGCCTTCTCTGCCACCGTCTTCAGGGCGTATGGTGGACATGGTTTTTGCCGGGCTTATATACACATTTGGGGCGGTGTAAATTGTCATAGGTTATCAATTCATATTACTAACCTTTGAGAATCCAAGAAAGTCGTGTTAATGATAGACGCCATTGATTAAAAGTAATGGCTATTGTAAAAATGTTTTCGTTTTCACCGCGTTACAGTCCACCGAAAAAGGAAACCTTTATTCCGTAAATAGGGCATATGTGTTATTCGTTGATTTATCAACCTTTTGTGCCTCATCGAATAAATTATTAATAAGAGGCCTAGGGTGAATACTCATTTATAAAATCTGTAGGCAAGCGACAGTATTTATTTTGTTCACGAATACTTCATCAACTTGCGACACACCCATAAGAATGCAAAGAATTTTTCAAAAGGATATGGTGGTATTGGTAACATATCAACGAAATGAGGAACCAAAAAATGAAGTCCTCGAACGGTTCGCAATATCTTAATAACCTGGCAAGCTTTCATTCCTCCACTCTCGTTTTTTTATTCTTAAAATGAAAAACTTTGAATTCCCATCCCCCCCCTTCTTCCTTTCTTGTCCCCGGGAACTTTTGATTGGACGATCAACGAGCCAACATTCTCAAGTCGTATTCTCTCGGCTCATTTTGCCCCAAATTCGTGACAGGGAACTTTTTCCCTCACCATTCAGCGAGAAGCAGGAGGAGAGAAAAAAAAATGAGTGGCGATATCTTCGCGCCTTTCGCTCTTCAGTTTTTTTTTTCACTCGCGTCTTCGCTCAATGCACCGCAAGCGTTGAGGGAAAGAGAAGATTGGACTACACCGATAATTGTTCTCACGAGCACGGAGAGAAAAAAAAGTTGGTGCGACCAATGAGAGAGGAAATTTCAAGAGCGAAAAAAATTGAAGAGCAGAATGAAAAAAAAAGAGAAACTAACACATCGTAATTGCTCCTCAAGCATCGCTCCCGGGCGCGAATTGTGCAAGGCGAAAACCTTCATCCATACAAAGACATACAACCCTCCTACCAACACCTCTATTATATCCGTCAGCGTGGTTTTATTTCTTTCGCGTTTCTTATTCACTCGCGGGCGAATGGTAAAAAAAAAGAATTTTAAAAAAATTTGAAACGAAAAATATGACGTCATGAAGGGAAGGAAGACAAAGAGGATGAATATTGGAGGGATGTTTCCCTCAACCAAGTTCGAATAATGAATACTCAGGGAACGGAATGCCACATATTCCCTTGATTAAGGAGCAGGAATGACGGTTAAATCCGGGAGAGAAAATAATAAGCTGTTAATCGTTAAACCAGAAGCACCGAAAAACAGAGATGTCAAACTTGTGGTACTCTCAGACTCATTGTCGACGAGTTGATTTTGTGGAAGTCCATCGATAGTAAAAACTGAGACAACTATAGCATTTTTCCACAAGCGAAAGTATACGTGAACAAAATAAAAACTTTCGCTTGCCTACAGATTTTATAAATGAATATTCACCCTAGGCCTCTTATTAACAATTTATTTGATAAGGCATAGAAGGTTGATAATAATCAACGAATAACTCATATGCCCATTTTACGGAATAACGGTTTCCTTTTTCGGTGGACTGTAACGCGGTGAAAACGAAAACATTTTTACAAAAGCCATTACTTTTACTCTTACTCAACCGGTTACAATACTTACGCAGCACTCTCAAGAGCTGTCTAATCTAAGGGCAGCAAGCCTGGTATTTATATTGAAGGTAAAGTGGGGCAAAAAATAGAAGTAGGAAACGGGGGGTTGAGGTTGGGTACTCATTTGCGGGATGTCTATTCAGGGTCATAGGACAAGGTTTTCAAGGGAGGAGAAGGGACTCTAACCTTAAGGACAGGTGAGAGTACCTCCCCCTTCCTTGATACTGCGTCACGCAGGTATCGAAGTTGTAATATCCGTAATATCCTTGTTATTAAAAATTGTTTCCCCAAATAGTATCCATCGGTAGCATAAGTTCTTTATAGAATTGAAGAGCACAATTGCTTTGTCTGTATGTCTGGGGATTGCCAAAAACCAAAATAACCGCACTCTTTATCTATTCATCATATGTTGCGAATTCATCTATGACGTGATGTAATGTGGAACTCAATGTCCACTGCTGGACATCGCTGCAAAGTTATTTTGCGGGTCCTTGGATATTTGATAGATATACATATAACGTTCATTGCATTAACATGGATATTGCACGGATGGCGTTTGCTAATGCCGAAAACGTTGTCTGGATGTTGTTGGGATATCGATTGCCTCTTGGGTATGGCGAAACAAGCTAAAACTATGGATGGTAAAATCCAAAACAAATGAACTATGTAATTAAATGCAATGGGTACGTAAGAAATATTTTTAGGAAAAAAGTACGATACGTAAATAAATAAAAGATCGTACCACTTTACCACAAATTTTTTGTACTGCGTACAACGCGTTTCGGATCACAGAGCCATCATCTGGTACAAGACCTTGTACTTAACGTCTTGCACCAGTTCATGGCTCTGTGAGCCGAAACGCGTTGTACGCAGTACAAAATATTTGTGCAAAAGTGCTGCAATCTTTTATTTATTTAATTATGTCTAACTTCCACTAATTGAAGCCTGAATCTCTTTAACTTAAAAAATACGATATTGCGGCCATAGTGCTACCTACGAAGTAAAGGAGTTATAATTTCCAAATTGGCAACAATGAAAAGTGCGGGGTCATTATCTTGGATACATCTCCAAAAAAAAATGAGTCATTCCACTTCGGTTAGCATTGAATCCTTACAAGAGTATTAGAATGCAAATCCATTGGACGTAAAATGATTAAAATGTAGTTACTGTTCCTATATAGCTGTAAAATTCATTACAAATTTAGAAAGATATTTATCGCTCTAGGACTTATTTCCTCTAAGAACAAAAACTATTTACTGTACAAAAATCATGGAGTAAATATAAACCTAGAATAAATTGAGACATAGAGTAAATTGAAATGACTGTGGTATAGTTGTGGGAAAATATGCAACACCATCAGAAAACTCAAAAAATGTGACCTTTAGGGCATTAATCTTTTATTACCGTGGCGTTGAAAGTATGGGAGCAATAATTTTCTAAAATTGGCTACTTACACGACTCTAATCGTTATACATACCTACTGACCCAATCTGAGAGCTCTGTTAAACAGTAATAATGTAAATAAATTTTTAATTTCAAGACAAACACGTGTAACGAGAGTGAAATTGTGACGTGATGTGCTTCAAAACTGCCACAAGAACGGCAATGAAATTAGCAGTTACAGCCATGAATTAAAAAACCCCTAGACTCTGAATCTATCCGCGGACCTTTGGCTCTATTCAGACGGTTACGCTATCCATGTTTCTCATTTCATTTCATTAATAATATTAAAGCCTCAGTTCGTATTGAGGAAGCTATTCGTCGTAGTACTACGGTCCATAATCCCCACTTCGGAGGCTGCGCGCTAGGCCGAGATTCCTTGAGCAGTTGAAAATGGACACCTTAAACAGCGACACGGAAAGCATGATGTTAAAAACCCACTATACTTACAGGTCGGAAAGTAACGATTTATTGAGAGAGATATTGTGCGATCCGTTTTTCCCCAGTACGTTAAATGACTTTAATAGGAAAATAAGGAGGTATGAGTCGATTCTCGATTCCATCAATTCCAGAAAGATATATATATTTCGAACATAGGCTATTGCTTGAGCATAAAGACATTTAAGCTGATACCATTTCACTACTTTTAATAAAAATATGCTTTTCGGTCCGCTTCACTGTTTTTTTAAATTTTATTCCATTCATTTCTTAAATTTCAATGAAGACAATGCTACAGTTAATCCATATCCCGCCTTTCAGTAGGAATATGAATCGATGGAATCGGTATCGAGGATCGGGAATCGATTTGAAAAAATCAGAATCGAAAAAAAAGTGTGGAATCGATTCATCCTTAGAAACTAGGCGGAATTTCATCAGAGTATTTCCATTTTATTGGTTAATGGGCTGGTTACCTAGCAACCCCCGCCATGCACCTAATGGGCTTGCTGGGTAGTACGTAAATGCGGAATTCTGAAGGTCCGCGGTTCGATTCCCAATCCTTGTGAATCGTTACCCGCGGCAATTTATGTGTGCGAATGTAATGAAGGGAGGGAGACAGTTGGGGACTGGGGAGCAATTTCTCCCGACCGAGCGTGAATAATGAAGCTGTTCTTCTTCGGAATAAGGAATTGCGCGTACTCTTTTGATTAAAGAGGCGGGATGAAGGCTCGGATCGGACCGGGAAAGATGGCAGTTCGTTCTTCTTGAAGTCATCGAGGCGGACGGGAGAAAATTCCAGAGGCGTCGCGTTAACTCATGCATTAGCGAAGTGTCTCTCAGAATGGGAACGAAGATGGGAAAAAGACTCTCTCTCGGAAAATACAACATCTGCATTTCCATTTCAAATTTCGCCCCGCCTCCGGGCGTGTAGATTCCTTCCTTTCCTACCACCGGAGTCCTTTTCTCAACCTATTATTCCTCTCGCTTCTCCTCGCGATATCGGCATAAAAAATACCACAATTGGATATTACACGTCTTTCTCATTCGTGTGCACCCAACACAGCATAGAATAGATACCGCGGAAACAAAATATATTTTTTTTTATAAATGAGAGCGAAACTAAATATGGCGTTAATTGGCGAATATATTTTCCATTTCCAGGATAGATAATCTAGAGAATAGGGTGGTTTCCTGTCAGTTTTTTATTGGCTAAATCGAATGATTATTACTCCTGGAGTATTTCACTATTTTAGATTTTTAAATGACGATATATATTTTTCGCGATTAAATGAAAAGTAAAAATTTTCAAGCGCGCGAAAACGCGACGGCTAAGTGTGAATGCTGGGAAGAGCCCGTGAGACGTCATTCTGGTTCCCGCAGTCGCAAAGTGAGGTGACCTTGGGACGAGGACGTGTGCGCCACTGAGATGCTGGCTGCTAGCAGGTAGCAGAGTACCCTGCTAGCAGGTAGCGCTTGGCTAAAATAAGGATTATTAATACCTTATCAAACAAAGGAAACTTTCCGTCCATTGGCAGTTTTAATAGGTGATTATTAAGACATGTTTCCCTGAGCTCTGTGCCTCATGCTTGCATTGGTAATCTCAGACGATGTAAGACTCCTATCTACTCGTATAGAAACTAGGTCCCTGTGACGTCACGTGGAGTGGCATCGCATGGGCACCAATCTGGCCTTTTTCAAATGAGGATAAAATTAACCATCGCCATTCGTCTAAACTGGGATTTCTAAAACCAAATAATTTGTATATTATGAATACACTAATGGTGGGTAACGAATCGCAATCAATGCATTTCGTTTTTTGATGAAGGAATTATTACCTATTAGTCAATAATATCCTATAATTTATTAGGCACTCATTGGCCCGGAATACTAAATATCCATGGTTCGATTCCCGCTCAGGTTTCTATGGTCATTAATGTGAGTAAAACAATTACTTCCCGCACGGAAAATTGCATTATCTTTGCCGAACGATTTCGCCGTTTTCTGACTCGGAGGTTATCTCGTGGGATACTGACGTTTCGGGGGTTATTCTCGCCATTATCATCAGGGTAGAGTTTCGGGTACATATGGTTCTATTTCAGGTATTTAACATTCTTGGAATACCTACCCTCGAATAAAATCAAGCGTTAGCTTCATTCTACCCTGTAGTAGATGGCGATAAGCCCTAGAAACGCGGGCATCCAATTGAAAATACCACCCGGTGGGAAGCCCGAAAGATGTCCTGCAAACCGTAAGCAAAATACCAAAAATAAAATTCCATCTCTGGCCTTCCCTCTTCTCCCAACACCAATTATTTCTCACGTTCCTTCTCGCGATATTTGCATAAAATATAGACCAATAGTGAATTACACGTCTTCCTCATTTGTGTGCGTCTAATGCAGAACATGGATACCACGGAAACGAAGGAATTTTTAGAATCGAAAATGGAACTGGAGATCACGTTAATTGGCGAAAATGTTCCCTCATTCCAGGATAGATTAGAATCCTTTACACAATTACCCATTGGACAAAAATCACCCACGCATCATTAGGTGCTCATTGGCCGGAGTTCCAAACTTTCGTGGTTCCATTCCTGGTCAGGGTTATTTTTTCTATGGAAATCAATGCGAGTAATTATTACTTCCCCGGAGGGTACATAACAGTAACAGTTCAGTATTTTTTCGCTGTTTTCTCACGAGGTTTTCTTCTAACTTGAGTAGCAAGGTTTTCGGGTTGACCTCCGCGTCGTTTCGTCTTTATGACGACAGTTTCGCCGGCGTTGCAGCTGGCATCTTAAGGTTCGAAGTGCTTGATGCAGGTTTTTGCCCGTCTCATATAGGCCTTGGTTTGGGCTAGGTGCGTTCTGATTGGTCCGTTTGGGTAAGAGTCTCTTCCAGGTGTTTGAGAGCGAATAGCTGTCCTCCCTGTTGAATGTGGATGTTTTCGCTATTTCGATAGCCTCTCGTATGAGTCGGGGAAAGTAATGCTTCTCTCTAGGGATGATTTTTGCATTTTCAAAGTCCACATTGTGTGTTGGTCCCTCCCACACGTGCTCGGCGATGGCAGATAACCGAAACTGTCTATTTTTGGTGGCCCTTAGGTGTTCTTGCATGCTGCATTTCATATACAGGGTGGAAAAAAATTGTATCAAGTAATTTTAACCCTGGATAGCTGATGCCCGTCGGAATCAAAATTACTCATGATCTTTAAGTAGGAAAAGTACCCTTTTTAAAGAACAGAACCTTTTAGTAAAGCGCTGCGTTTGGCCTGGAGTTTGCACTGTTGCCGGATGCTTTGAAAAACTCGCGACGTCGATTGCTTTGTCTGCCTGAGATCACGATGCATCCGATGCGTCCGGCAATAGGGCAAACTAGCGGCTATCGATTCATATTCCTATTGAAAGGTGGGACATTGATCAACTGTAGCACTTTATTAAATGAAATTAAAGAATTGAATGGAAAACTCACCATTTTTAAACTGCAGAAATCTTTGCTCGAGGTTTCTGCAGTTTAAAAATGGTGCGTTTTCGTCTGGAACATCATCGGTGACTTTGGTTCCAACTGGCATTAGCTATCCACGGCTAAAATTTCGTGACACAAATTATCTCCACCTTGTAATATAATCGTTGAATATCTCAATACACCCCAATTTTTAACGAGTATACTCCATACCTGAGGTCCATAACTTATATGAGCATTTTTCAAGTAAGTCGATCAAGTTTGTTGAGCAATTTTTCGATTAAATTCTCGATACAAATTACCCCACAAGAGGTAAACATGGTTTAAATCAGGGTTCTTCAATCTATTCCATGCAAGGGCCAGAAAACGATTTCACATCGTCCGGAGGCCACAATGCTCCACATAATTTTACCACCATGTCAATAAAATTATTTTTTTAAACATATAATTTCAAAGTGCAATAACCTTAAATGGTTAAAAGGATCAATCAATGCAATTTTGGACATAGTTTATTTATGACGAGTGTTTTGATATTTGGTTCGTGAAACAATATTTTCTTCAGCCTATAGGGGCCGTAATAAATTGGCCGGTGGGGCGCATGCGGGTAGAAGACCCTTGGTTTAAAGCAAGACAACGAGGACGTAGGGGAACTGAGGAAAGCCAAGATAAAGGAGGCCGAGATGAATTTAGGATGAGGGGGCAGAGGCAAAAATATGGGGTGTGCAGATGCGACTGTGGGGGAGATTGCGTGGGCCGAGACGTCTGGAATAAAGAATGTCTCGGAGTGAAGAGTGGAAGGTTGAGATGGTCGGATAAGATGGAACGATGGAGCGCAGATTGGAGCGAGGAGAAGCAGAGGCTCGTCCCAATTGCTCCGACTTTACTGCCCGACATGCGATTCCCTGGCTGGCGTGCGCCGCGATACAGACCCCTTCGATCTACATACCTAATCACGATGCTAAAATAAAAATGCAGGCCTCGCGAAAAAAGCCTGATGAGCCGAGGGTTTGGACACGAAACTTGGTTTTATGTTGACGTGCCTGGGTAGGTAATTCCTTCAAGGGAGTACTAGCAATAAGTTTTTTATATACAAAGCTAAGCATGACTTGAGTGCAATATATTCCCCACGAAGGAGTTTTAGAATCTCCAATGCGTCATAAACGAAAAAAGCCTGTGTCTGTGATAAATTCCGAAATTTCCGCCGCAAAATTATTTTATATTATTAGAAAGGACAGAAATTATCTCGAGAATATATAAAATTCCTTATTCTCTAAAATATTATGTTGCATTAAGGAAGCCATTTGTGACTTTAATTAATGAATGACACGAGAACAATATTTTTGAAGAAGAAATAAAAATTCCTACACAAAAAGTTTAAATTTTATTATGTTGATTTATATCATTAAAATTTAACATTTCTAAGAAAATTTTCTAAGTGTATCTGAGAAAAATACTTCGTCACTACAGCTTAGAAACGAATCAGTAACCAAATTTCACTCATGATTATCAGTATATCAACTACTGTAGATTTATGTTCGATAAATTGGAAATTATCGTTCAGGAAAATATCCAATAGCCATGAATCCGTTTACAAACGGTAATACTTACTCCGGAGTTGGGACATAGTTTGGATAAAACTGTACATGATAAGTCGGTGGCTTTAGTCTATAATCCAAGCCTATCTATTAACAGTGACCGATGGTGAAAGATATGCTGGCTGGCAAAAAATACTGGCTCTAAAATAATTGACATGGATTCTCATATCTCATGATACCTTTGCGGCAAGGTGAACTTCAAGGTTATTATCAAATTCTCATATAGACTGCACGGAAAATATCACATTATCAAACATGCTAAAAAAATCTATCAGGACACACATCAATATAATGAAAAGGATCAGCAATGCTTCAACGATATTTTGCACTCGCTGAATTGCGTGCTTTGAGTTTCTCATTCTGAAAAGCAGCGGTTTGCTAATTATTAATAACCGATTAAACTATTTTATTTATTAATATCAGTGAGTCAGTCAATAGATATTAAGTCAGGTTGCACTGCACGCTTACGTCAAAAGATATCATAAGGGACAAATATAAACGAAATTAAGGTTATCAAACACATCGTGAAACATCAAACTAAGCATAGATAATAATGTCAACAACGAAATTTCCTCATTGGTAGCCACAATTCCAACCTTGTGTATGAGCTAAACTATGCTAGCAAGTATTAGTTATAGCTGAAATTATTTAATTATTTAATTTATTAAAAATACGCATAGAGTAAGCATTAAAATATCATGGAAAAGTGCTACCATCTTGTATTTAAATATGTCGAACTTCCATTATATAACGCCTGGATCTGTTGAACTAACAGCTGAAACTTTTCGTTTCTACTGAAGTATTTACAGTTTTTCCGCCATTTATATAGACTTGTCACACAGTTTTAAAACGCAATGAGTATCCACGGTGACAAACTGCAGATGAAACACGAGCTACATCTTTTGTAATAAAAGACAAGAACGAGAAACACCTGCGCCGCCAGCAGCATCTAAAGAGGGAGTATTCTTTTACTCGAGGCATCCTCATGGCAACGCTGACATCACTGTGTCCTGCGCCTGGTGGAAGGCAAAGATCACTCACGACGGCGCTATAAAATTGCCTGAAACATCCAGTATAGAGGAGAGACTCAAGCGAGGGTATACGTTGACAAAATGGGGCTGTTAAAAGACAAAGATAGTGCGTGCGTGATGGAATAGGGTAGGATGCAAACTATGCACTGCTAAGGATAAGGGTGATGTAGGGAATGAAGATGATCGTAAACCCGCATGCATAAAAAGTCACTTGGCGAGGCCAATTCTACATAAGGGACACCGTCTTCCTTGACACGCTCGGCGTTATTTCGAATACAAGTGATTACTTAGGGCTCAGAGCTTTATTAAAATAGAAATTACTACTGAAAATTTGGAGTTAGAAGACGGGTATTCTAGGTTGGATGGATAACGAGATGTAACTAATTAAGTTTGTGAAGCAATATTGCAATCGGAAATGAAAGAGTGACTTCCAATAGATTATAGGTAAATTAATAGCCTTGATTTCAATAATTGAGAACAAAGAACTAACAAAAATACCGCATAGTTTCGGTGAAGAATTTGTTTTTCACCTGATATTATTTTAATAATATAGGCATGTGAGGTGGAAGTTGTCACCAAGTAGTCGCTTTAGATATTTTGCATGATTATTTTCCTAAAATTCATAATATCGCTCAATTTCGTAGGGCTACCGTTCAACAAATCAAACAAATTGGCACCGCGGCCTAAAATTAACCTAGCCTTTGGCGTTGCAGGCAGATTATTTCATTTTTCGGATATGTCTTCAATATACTTCAAAAAATATTTTGAAATGAATTTCCCGGCAAACTTTTTTAAACGATAGTTTTTCCATTCCATGTCTGAAATCGCACAAAACAAGCTTCCGCATTTTATAGCTTAAAAGAGACCCAGACTCTATTCAAATTCTCTGAAACTAAATTAAAATAAAGAAAAATTATTCCGTTATTAATAGATTTTACCATTTATTAACCCACATAAATAATTCAATACCGTCATCAGGTACCTAATCAAAAATATTCTCCAGAAAAACTGAAAAGATGCCGTTCCTTGAAAATTTTTGCCATTCACGCATGCCAGTATCTTGATAACTTTGAATTTACATGGCAATTAATGGAGATTCCGTAAATTGATTGCCAGTGATTTTTGGGTACTTTCGTAGATTTTCAGGTAAGCACCACGCAAAAGCGACGTTTTGTAATTTTGACCTCTTTTTTTTCAATTCTCGTCGACAGATTGTCTGTTCGATCTCTAATTGCGGAATGATATTTACCGCCGCTGATACTTGCGCGGTATCTCTGAGCACATGCTAAATACATGCTATCGGCATATTCTACGAGCATGGTATTGCCATACGCTCAGCATATGCACAATGGGTCAAAATAGATTCCAAACAATTCTATCAGAATTTTAACACACGAGCTTGCGAACGATTTTTGATCGTCAATGCAACGACATATTATTCCAAGGCGATGTATGAAGATCCGAATTCTGACGCCATGGGTTCATATGCCTTTAACACAGATCACAGACGTCAGTCCCTCAATAAAAAGCACTGACACATACGCTGCGCTGATATTTCGCTGCTTTTATTTGGTCTCAAGTTCTCAGCTGTTTTGGCTGTATACTGAGAGTTTCTTGGTTATTAATGGTTTCAGGCGTTTAAAATTCTCGTTGTGATCATGGCATATCTACGGCTTGCTTAAGTGGGGTAAGGACTATGGAAAGGGATAAGGGTGGTTTTGGGGACTTTGTGTTGTGCGTTTTGTGGTGGGATGTAATCCCAAAGGGTTTTCAAAAGTTCGCTCTGCGACGCTGAGAAAGATTTTTCAAACCGGAGAAGGTATGATTTTAGAATGGAGAGAAGAGGAGTTATTTTCAGATCTTTCCTGATATTTCTGTTTGAAACGAACCAAGGTGCCCCAACAATTCTTCTTACGATGACATTTTCGGCAGATTGAATTCGTTTTAGGTGCATCGCTTCAGCGTGGAGCCAGGCCGGGGATGCAAAAGACAGGAGAGGTTTGATGCAGCTGTTGTACAGGAGCAGTTTGGTTTGGAGGCTCAGCGGCGGGGTAGATTTTAATAGAGGTCGTATTGCTGCGTGAATTCCTTTCGCCTTATTTATTGAAGATTTGATGTGTTCGTTCCAGGTTAGCCGTTTATCCATGTGGACGCCGAGGAATTTCGTGGATTTTTGTTTCGGGATTCTTTGTTTTCCGTAGTAGAGCCGATGACCGTCTCCTGCCTTCGGGAGAAGACGACGTGTGTGCACTTTGATGCTTTCACGCTGAGCTTCCAGTCGGTCGCCCAATCTACGCATTCATCGAGGTGGTGTTGAGCGAGATCAGCGGTTCGTTCCGAGTCGGAACCCTGGTCAAGGATGGTATAGTGTCGTCGGCATAAAGGAAAAGCTGGGTATTCGGAAGGGAGGCGGAGTCGTTTACGTAAATGTTGACATTGATACATAAAATGTAGTGGAATTTCGTTAAGTAACGCTTCGCTCCATGGACCCGGGCAATGCCTTCAAGACTACTTTGCGTTGTGACCTTTGCATATCTCACCCACAATCGCCCAACACCTTTGAGAAATATTTGCGGCATAGCCCTGAAGAAATGAGGATTCGTCAAGCGTATTGTGGGAAGATTTTCGGATGAGAAAGTAAAAGAGAGGTGGTATTTCACACTCGTCCGACCGCACCTTCAATATGCAGCGAGCGCATGGGATCCGGAACACAAAAGACTTAACCCGCGAACTGAATAAAATGCAAAGGAAGGCTGCGGGTTTCGTCAAAAACCGCTACGGGTGTACAGACAGCGTTACCCAGATGTTGAGCGAATTAGGCTGGGAGCCGCTGGTGACTCGGAGGCTGCGCGCTAGTCCTAGATTGCTTGAACAATTGAGAAATGGTATCTTTAAGGGCGACACGGAGAACATAATATTAGAGGAACACTATATTTCCAGGTCCTATAGAAGCGATAAATTAAGAGAGATGTTTTTCCGAACGGAAAGATATGGGAATTCGTTCTTCCCCTGAACCATAAAGGACTTTAATAAATGCTAGTCGTAATTTCCTTAGAGCTATTCCTTTATATGTAAGAAAGGCTGGTGACCTAACACCCCCTGCCACACGACTTTTAGGAGACTTGCGGGGTATTATGTAGATGCAGATGTAGAACACCGGCCGAGCTTTACTACTTGTCAAGTGCAAGGGTCATCATTTTCGAAAGTATAACTTTTCGAAATATATTGCCTAGCTAATTTTTCGTTTTGTTTTTTTGTGCTTTTTGGATTTTTCCCTCATTTGTTTGTACGACAGGTGGAAAGAGTTCTTGTTCTTAACAGGGCGAACGTTATTAACCTCCGGTTCAAAACTTTTACGTCGCAATCTGAATGAAATAGGAAAACGGATGCTAAGTAGTCTATATATTTGTAAGATTTTTGGTGGTCCGGTTAACGATTTTACATTTGCCCAACGTTAAAAATTCCCACGCAATTCCGTGTAAATACCCCCTCGCAACGATATCTAGGAAAATTATAACAATGTAAATGAATCTGAATTTTCAGCGATAGCGATTGTGGCTCCGAAAGAGGAAAATCCTCAGTGGGACATATCAATAATAATAATTTTTAAATCACCCGGCTCGAGTTTAGAGCATCTCCGCATGAATTCAGGTCGCGAAGATTATTTTCTCTCAGTGGTCTCACAGCACTCAAACAAAGAGCTGGTAAATGTAATGTGGATAGCTACGAATACGCGTTGCCGAATGGAGGATTAGTGTGAAGGATCAAAGGAATCGTTAAAATCCATGGGGTATTCGGATGTTAATGAGAATAATATGATAAACAGCTAGCCATTAGTAATGGATTCAACCATTTGTCAACCGCGATCCAACTGTAGTGGTCATAAGCTGGTGTAAGCCTCAATAATCGGACTGGTCAAATCAAATCATCAATACTTAACTACCCGGAACCGTTTAGCTTAATAATCAGTATCACCCGGTTTCTGGTTTCTTTGACATATTAAGGTTCTCATATTTAAGGTAAGACAAGTTCGCAATTATGATTATATTTGGCCAACACTCCATTATCGAATCCGAATTATTAAAAGAATCGGTCAAGTGCATTGAAAGTATCATTAGATGTTTTTAAGGTTTTTGATAGAAATAAAATCCATATGATAAGCTAATTGGTTATAATTTTTTATTTTGTGAATTCACTTGTAAAAGTTGTATTAACTCAATACGATCATGCTGCTACATTTCAGGGAACGAGCTTAAGTCTAATTAGACAGTCATAATTTATGCACAGTTTCGTATTCGCGGGCGCTGTTGTATTAAATGGAAATTAAACCTTGTCACCAAAGACCAGTGACCTAATTTTGAGATAATAGGCATATATGGGATGTATTTTCATAAATATAAAGGTAAATTTGTATGGCATTACATATAATCTACATACTTCCATATTGATCAAATGGACATAGAGAAAAGGGATAAACTTGGATATCATATGGTCTTAATGCCATACTTAACACGAGAGAAAATTATACAGGCAACCTCCACTCTCAATGAAACGAAATAATAATCTCAATAAGTGATGGTATTGATTAAGGGTCCACGTATTAAAAGCCCTACTTAGATGTCAACGGAGAGGGGTCAGTCTCCAGTATAGGTACTATTATAGAAATGAAACATCAACAATATTTTTATTTTTTTCTCTTGCCCATCAGATAGAACTTCACTAATCCAAACTTTTCTATTTCTACTGTGGCTAAAAGGAGCCAGTTTCATCCCAGAATTTCAAGACATTTATTCTAAATGATACCAAAATCACCAAAAAATAATTCAAGTAGGTACTTAAGTTCCAACTCAATTATGAAAAAAACGTTCTGAAAAAATGGTAAAGAGGAATAAATGCAATGAAATGGCGAAGAGTGCAAAGGAATACAAATAATTATTGAAATAACACCTGATGTAAGTCATGCCACTCTCAATGAAACGAAATTATAAACTCAATACGTGATGGTATTCATTAAGGGTCCACGTATTAAAAGCCCTAATAGGTAATACCGAATAGATAAGATAGAAAAAGATATAGATAACAAACACCGAATTTTCGCGGATAGCGTTAGTGAATTTTCAACCCAGTTCAACAATTCCAATTCAATTAGAGCATAGAAGTAATGCCAACAGTTATGACAGCACACCGCAACATGACAAGCATTTGACGGACTGACCACTAAGGAAACTCCAACCCATTTAGTTTTACCGATTAAAAACAAAAGATTTCAGACGGAGTTTTCGGAAAATTTAGAATAAGACAATAAACTGGCATTGTTTTTGTGCGAAAAGTCCACAGAGAAAAAAATAACCATAAGATAACCAAAAGTTCTCACGAAGTTAACCATATCTTACGGACGCCGACATACTACGGAAGATCAGATCATATAAATAAAATAATAGAGATAGATTGTAGAACAGATGGATTCAGAATGTCTTATTTCCACGACCAATAAGAGATTATAACGGCAGCGATAGAAGTCATAAATAGATTTCATGACTTGAAGTGTATCCTACCTATGTAAAACTTAATGAATGTCTCTGAATTTTATTATTATTTCTAACAGCATATGGTAGTATTATTTGTTCGTATGCGTGACGTTTTTTGGACCGTGTGGTGTGCATGTGGGAGTCCAATTGCATGCTGAATGCTGGTGATTGATCACCCGCTGCCAAACACCCTAGAGGTGGCTCGCAGGGTATTATGTAGATGTAGATGAACCCAGATTCCGACCGATACCGGACCATGCGGTATGGACTGCTGAGCATATGATGCCTCAAGTAGCCCAAATCGTGCACAAATATTTTTTCCATGATGGAACATTATTTAAATGTTCTCCTTTGACCTACTTCACCAGTTTCTCTTGTTTTTCTAGCTATGACCAAGTTTGATCCGTCCCAGAGTCCAGAACGAAAATCTATAAATCTCTTAACGATGTGGTCGACTGATATTTTACCGATAATTATTAGGCTGTGTTTTAATTTTTCGTGAATATTCCCGTTGACCCTAACTGATTGCACCCAGTCGTAAGCACCCCAACACATTCTCAGCCCACGGATAAACCCTAGTATCCTTCAAAACCTTTCGCTTCCTGATATCATCAACTGCCTTTCCTTTAATTTCATTTTGAATGCATTAAAACATGACATCATTGATGAATTTACCATGTATTTTATCCTCAAACGATACAAGACGTTTGCGTAGTATCTAGTGAATGAGCCATGCTATAATAGGATGGTTTCCTAATATTTTTAATTGAAAGATTATTACTCCTAGAGTACGCATTTAGCACTTTTAGATTTTTAAATTACGATATCTATTTTTCGCGATTAAACGAAAAGTGAAAATTTTCAAGCGCGCGAAAACGCGACGGGTAAGTATTAATGCGGGGAAAACCCCGTGTGACTTCGTTCTGGTTCCCACTGTCGCCGTGTGAGGTGACCTTGGGGCGAGGCTTTGACCGCTGATACGACGCAGGCTGCTAGCAGGTATCAGAGTACCCTGCTAGCAGGTAGCGCTTGGCTTAAATAAGGATTATTATTACCCTATCAAACGAAGGAAACTTTCCAAACTTAGGTAATTTTAATGGGTGATTGTTAAGAGATGTTTCCCTGAGCTCTGTGCCACATGCATGCATTGGTATTCTCAGACAATGTAAAACTCCTATCTACTCGTATAGAAAATAGGTCCCTGTGACGTCACGTGGAGTGGCACCGCATGAGCGCCAATCTGGCCTTTTTCAATTTAAGTTAAAATTGACCATTGCCATTCGTCTGAACTGGGATTTCTAAAACCAAATAATTTATATATTATGAATACACTAATGGTGGGAAAGGAATCGCAATCAATGCATTTCGTTTCCATTTATGAAGGAAACTACCCTATTGCCATGGCAATTCAGGAACCTGAGTAGTGTAATGATCAGTGCAGTGGCCTGGAAAGTCGAAGGTCCGTGGTTCGATTCCCGACCGAGAGGATTATTTCTCATGGCAATTTATGTGCACATGACGGTTGTTTTTAATTCCCCATCCATTCTGAGTCACCATTGAAAAGGTTAACTCACGCTCAAACCTGTCAATACCTTGAAAATGTTACTGAAGTGTTGAAACCATATTAATGGTAAAATAATGGTGTACTAGTTTGTAATAAGTACCTACTATACTGTTTTCAAGTGAAGTGTGCGTCAACAAAGTAAGGGACTAAGTTCTCTGTATAACACTGAAGGGGTGTAACATTGCGTAGTAAATATCCTAATATTGTTACAGCCATAGGCTGAAATGGACTTCCATATAGTGACGGCCTTACTACTCTACGTAATACTGGAGGAGTAATGCATGGCCAAGTAAATATCCTGATATTGTTACACCTCAGACTTTTCCATCGGAGGAATACAATTCAATAGATTATATAACGGGAAGTAAAAGGCAGCGGCAGTAAATTCTAAAATTAAATTTGAATAACAGCATAATTTAACACTATGTAAAAAGTAGGTGATATGTAGAGAATAAATGGTTTTAATATCTGAGATTCTCATAACTTCATACCAAAAAATCATTCCAGAATACACGGCATTGTAAAATTTCACTGTATAATATTCGCGATTGTAATTTTCTGAACGGGAACTGGATTTTAAGCCTTGCCTCAAATTAAAATTCCAATTCTTCTCGGTTCGAATGAAGCAATGCAGGAAAGTCGCTAAGAATTCGAGAACGCTTTTGAGAAGAGGGCTCTCATTTTACGGCGAAACGCTGGAGGTAATACAGTCGCCGTGCCGGCTGCATTCACAGCTGTGCCTCTTCCCTCGGATAAGACGTCGGGCGGTAATCCACTCCAGATGAGATTCCGCAGCTGCAGATATTGGAAAATTTATTTCGCCCACAACGGATAACCGCTTATTTGTAAAGGTATCATAACACACGAACAATTCCACCTAAAAACAATAGTCGGGCTCAGACTGTGGCCTAACAATGTAATTAATTTTGAAAGTTTATATTTATATCATTCTGATAGTGTGAGACGTTAAAATGTTTGGTACCAACCTCTGGCACGTAGCAGTCAAAAATCATTATCAATTTTCGGCATGAATTTTCCGCAAATAAGAGAGCATAACTTACGCCAATTTTGAAAACATTCACATGATGAATATTTATTAATATACCATTGTTACTATCCGCATTTTTCTTGATACTATCAAGTATTTAAATAGCTTGCTGCCAAAATTGGTATCTTAAAATTCATGAATGATTACTTTGATTTACATATAATTATTACGATCCCCCATACTTATGGTATTAAGAGGTATTCAAATAGGTTGCTGCCAAAATATGTATCTCAAATGTCACGAATTACTCCTTCGATTTAATCAATATTCACCCTCAAATTTTGTGTTCAAACCAAATATCCCTTATGTTATGCGTGATACAATATCTTTTTCATTTTTAACTTTCAATCTTCGGCACGAAATACATTACTGCATAGTTGACGAGAGAGTAGGGTAGGTAACCAGGTTGGTAGTTTAGAGTAGGGTAGGTAGCCAGTCTCCTTTTCAGAGCCACCTCGGGGTTTATTCGGGAATCTCACAAAAAGATATTTCGTTATCAATTTCCAAATTTTGACCGTGTGACGTCATAAATTCACCAAAACTCTGTCAGCAGCTCATTTTGTTCACTGACAGTCTCAAAATGTCGAAAAACCGTAGATCATTGTCCCTCGTCGGAAAAAGATGGATGGGCGGTGGCGTGCCGGCGAAATTCCACCCGCCTTCGATCTGAACTATAATTTTTCAGGAAAAGCAGCATTTAACGCATCTACGATAACACTCATTGATAGTCGAAGTGAAAAGGGAAGTTTCCTTCATCAAAGAAAACGAAAGTCATTGATTGCGATTCGTTACCCACCATTAGTGTATTTATAATATATAAATTATTTCGTTTATGAAATCCTAGTTTAGACGAATGTTAATGGTCAATTTCAACCGCATTTGAAAAAGGCCAGATTGGCGCCCAGGCGATGCCACTCCACGTGACGTCACAGGGACCTAGTTTCTATGCGAGTAGATAGGAGTTTTATATTGTTTGAGATTACCAATGCATGCATGAGGCACAGAGCTCAGGGAAACATCTCTTAATAATCACCTATTTAAACTGACTATGGTCGGAAAGTTTCCTTCGCTTGATAGGGCATTAATGATCCTTATTTAAGCCAAGCGATACACCAGTGATGATGATGATGAATTTTTTACACATATTTAGCTTCAAATCGCTTAAATACTAAATTATATAAATAGTTTGATTGCGGCTGTAAAAAAAACTTAAAAATATTTGAGCAAAAGTTAAATATCACTTCTTTTATTATGACCGACTCCATATCATTGAAAAATCTTGTCACCAAGTTTCATGCAATTATTTATTAATTATTCCTGTACCACAAGAAACAGCACCAAAGCAATATAGCATCGGGGATTTAAACTTAAAATTTAAACGTACACGAAAATCCATGCCCTGGATAGGTACAATCTACCCAAGCGGGAATCGAACCCACAACCTCTTGTGTGGCTGGCCATGACTTTACCCCACCGCCACCGAGGCCAGAAAAAATATATATGAATTGCATTGTATGTACTTTGATATAGAATTTCTATTGTTTCTTATCCCTGGATTAAACCAAAACATAATAATAGATACCTACATGTTACTAAATTTGCTGCACTTGCTCAAATCCATTTCTTCCAAGATCTTTCCTCCATGCCACGGCATCCCTCACTTTGTCATCGTTAATTCATAAGTAAAGCTGTCTCACCGGCATCCGCTTGCTTTAGCGTTTCCTTAGCCAATGTATTCAAAGCACGCACCCAAGGGTTTTCCAAATATTCAAACAAGACTCGAGAGACGTTTATACAAGGGGTCTATTGATTAAAACGAAGGGGGAGACGCCATAAGGCTTCCGATGAACTTCCCTACTGCATCCAATAATTATCTAAGACAGACATTTGGAGCTCCTCGGTATTCATCCCGTCTTAAGCCTAAATGTTCCATGCGAAGGGTGGATGCTACGTCAAAGCGTAGCGCATTAATTAAGTCTACGTAGAAGTAACTACGAGTTTAGTGACATGAAAAAGGGGCAAAGGGTCATTATGAAAATAATGATACCTCATGAAAGGCGAGAGAAATGAATAGGGTAGTTTCCTTCATCAAAGAAAACGAACGGCATTGATTGCGATTCGTTACCCACCATTAGTGTATTCATAATATATAAATTATTTGGTTTTAGAAATCCCTGTTTAGACGAATGGCAATGGTCAATTTTAACCGCATTTGAAAAAGGCCAGATTGGCGCTCATGCGATGCCACTCCACGTGACGTCACAGGGACCTAGTTTCTATACGAGTGGATAGGATTTTTACATCCTCTGAAATTATCAATGCCTGCATGTGGCACAGAGCTCAGGGAAACATTTCTTAATAATCACTTATTAAAATTCCCTATGGTCGGAAAGTATCCTTCGCTTGATAGCGTATTAATAATCCGTATTCAAGCCAAGCGCTACCTACTAGCAGGGTAATCTCATCTAATCGGCGATCATAGCTCGCACCAAGGTGGCCTCACACGGCGGCTGCTGGAACCAGAATGACGTCACACGGGCTTTTCCCATCATTCACACTTAGCCGTCGCGTTTTCGCGCGCTTGAAATTTTTCACTTTTCATTTAATCGTAAAAAATTGATACGTCATTTAAAAATCTAAAAGCGTGAAAAACGTTCTCCAAGAGTAATAATCTTTCGATTTAGGTAATTTAAAAAAATAGGAAACCACCCTATTGTTTAAATACAAATATAGGAAATGCTCACGTAAATGGACAATGCTTCGCAATGTCGGATAATCATTCATGAATAATAAATTACGGATTGAAGCAAGTTATTTTTTTTAATTTGCCAATCAAAAATTGAGTTTTGTTTAAAGAATGCTAGGAAAGTGAGGCGAAAATGTGAGAGAAATTAGCTACTTTTCCCTCGTTAGACTCTATTTAGAGTACGCTGCCAGTGTTTGGGAACCTCATGAAAAAGGCTTAATAACAGATTTAGAACGTGTGCAAAGAAGAGCTTCCAGGTATGTGAAAAGTCGTTGCGATAGTCTTGCTAGTAGTTAATGACCTTTTAGAACAACCCGGATGGGAATCTCTGTCACACCTTATTTGGAATACTAAACTAAGCCAATAATGTAAATTGAAGAGCGCACAGTGGGCTTAAATCAAAAAAACCTCGAAAATGGTTTTTTTGAGTAAGGAAGTTGAAACTTTGCACAGTTGTTGCCAACACATTAGTGCATTTTTTTCGCAAAATGTTTTTCATAGGCTCCTCCTGACCTCGGATCCAGTAATATCCAACGCCGTCCCCCTAATTACGAAGAAATCCCGAATAATGCCGATAGAAGTGAGGAATTTACTGTTACTAAATGACGATGACCCAGAAATCCTGCAGCCTGGAAGTGAAAGCGACAGTTCTTCAACCGACTCGGAGTGATGCTATTACATGTAAATAGGGTAAGTTCAACAGTTATTTACATATTCATTGATAACCTCTTATCAAAATGGAAGTACTGAGAAAGAAGCCAAAAACCCTATACAGGTAATAATAACATTAAATACAACCTCAGCAAAGGCTATGCATTCATAGCGATTTATAATGTACGCTGCGTCACGACATTCCATGCGCGGCACAGTAAAAACATCGATTTTATTTTGTTTGTTGCGAACGGTCGCAGATTATTTCTGTGGATGGAGACTCTAAAAGGCTTGATGCAATTATGATGTAAATATCTGAGAGCAACTCGGTGTCCTTCTTTTTATACAGCCACACAAGGGCAAAAATGTTACTGAAATTAGCGTCCGCCACTTTTGTACTGCATCGACGATAAATATTACAAGACAGTAAAGAAATCAGGTTGCAACAAAAGGAAAATAAATGCAGTAATAATATATCAAAGCTTTTATACAATAAATTTGCTTAAAATGATTCACTATCCAACATCCGTCGAGTACGGCAATTCCCGTGGCCAGCAGCCAGCTCCGGGCGGTGCCGCACGTTCGAAAAATCGATCTTAATTTCGGCGTCGCAGGTGGTCGCAGCTGTACTTCCGGTTATCATAATCTATATACTTTGTTGTATATGTGGTGTAAATATCTCGAGGTAACTCGGTGATCCTTTTTTTTTAAATCCTACATAAACACAAAAATTCGACGAAAAACAGGGTCCGCCATTTTGTATCGTATTGGTCACAAATACAACAACTAAGTCGTGAAAGTTGATGGTAATCTATGATAACACACCGTTTAACAATTTTATTAATTTTTGTTGCTATTGAATTACTACTAAAGGTGTGACATTAGTTTAAACATGCTGAATTTCGAAAAAAAATTCAAAGCGGGCAATTTCCGCCAAATTTGTTCAACTTTGAGGCTATGTATTTTATATAAAAAAATAGCCTATGAAAAACATTTTGCGTAACAAAATGCGCTAATGTGTTGGCAACAACTGTGCAAAGTTTCAACTTCCTTACTCAAAAAAACCATTTTCGAGGTTTTTTCCAGCTTTTTTCGATTTCAGCCCACTGTGGAGCGGTTTATTTTCCGACGAAGTTAGTCTTATCTTACGCCAACACAATACGATAGATCAGATCATGAGAATAAATTAAGAAAGACTTTGGAACAGGTAGATATAGCATGTCGTCTTCCCGCGATCAATAAGAGACTATAACGGCAGCGTTAGGACTCACTAATTGGTAAGTTGACTTGTAGTATAGCCTACTAACTTCTGCATTCCTTACCGCATGTTTCTGAATTATCCTAGTATTTCTAACAGCATGTTCTAGTTTCATCGGAAGATTACCTTCATGAGTATTTTGCAGTTTTTCCCCCTGCATGAATGTGGAAGTATAGATTGTTAGGTTGCGTAACATTTTTATCATCGTGTGGAGCGCATATGGGAATCCCCTAGCATGCTGCTTGCTGGTGATTGATCACCCCCCGCCAAACACCCTAGAGGTGGGCTGGCAGGGTATTATGCAGATGTAGGTTATCATTCCTTCGTCTATCTTTTTGTCACATTTTGGCGTACTCCCAGTCACACGTAGCTATATAAACTCGTATCCCAATCTCCCTGGTGAATAGCGAGGGTGGGAGGAAGAATCTTCAGGTGTGAAGTCGGAAAGCGCTCGCTGGCACTTAACGCTTTTAATCGAAACACGGCACTCCATCCTCTCTTCCCGCCGACTTCAATAAAACTTCCTAATTGTTCATTCCTCAAAGTTCCCCAAAGGACGCGGCGAATACGAATGAGGTCCTTTTCCGAATGGCTTTTCCAACCCTTCCGGAGTATTCCGGTCACATGACTCGACGAGCCGCGGTAGCGTCGAGTATTATCATCATAAACTCCCCTCCTACTTCTTTGCCATGGAGATGGGTGAGGGTGGATTTGATTGTCGGGGGTCTGGCGTTTAATCTGCGGAATGGAGAAGAAGAGTGAGTTTGAAAGACTGAGTGCAGATGGCAGTCATCTCTTTCAATTAGCTCGACAGAGGCACGTCGGAGATTTCGACTGTTACTTGGGTAAAGAAAAACAAATCTTACCTCGGAAACGGTGCGCCATGTGTCTAAGTACATTCGACCATTATCAAATTCGAACATTTATTTACGGGAAACCACCTGAAAATATCAGTGTACTTGAAGAACCTTTTATTTCTTGCAATACTAATTCCTGTTAGCATATTCAATTTCATGGACGCAGACCTCACCTTGACGTGGACTAAAACCAGTATGTAGGACTATATAGAATATAAGGATATAACGTGGACTAAATTAAACGAAAAAAACGAGATTGCGATCCAAAACAAGGGTGCACCCAGTATCAAAACTAGGGGAGACAAGCCATGGTTGTTCAAGTTATAGGTAAGATTTAAGCATAGAAAAGGTGAATGAAACCAAAATTTTAAGGAAACTGTAACAGCTCTTCATTGCTTATTAATATAATTTGCTTGAACAATAATTATTTTCCTTAAATACATTTGCAATTTTTGCTTCCAGAGGGGGGCAGATGCCCCCTCCTGCCCCTCGCTGGGTACGCCCATGATACAAAACATAAATTACTGCGTAAAAAAACTTCGCCAATTGACAAAGAAGCATAAGTAATAGTAGCGGGCGTGACTTGGTGAAAATCCTTTATAATAAGATTTGAACGAATAAAAATATTTCTTTCTTCTCGTTTTCCATGTTATTTATTTTGTTCGACTATGGTTTCCTAACAGCGTAAAATTTTCGAGCTAGAAATCCCAAAGTTTTTATTCCTTCAACTTATACGATGAAGGAACATTAGAGACGTTAGCTCACAGCTGAACCTCTTTATTTTATTGCCATGAACTTATGAGCATATTGCTGCATTATAGAATCTAAAGAAATTGAAAAGGAGGAGGCGGTATAACATTTGCTGCTATTTTAAACCAATTGATGTTAAATTTTACCTCTACAAAGTTACATATATCTAAGCGAAGGAGAGTTTTCATTTGGTTTCTTAATTTACTGGCAATTTAAAAACAAAATGTAATACATTAATCGCTTCCAGTTTTCAATCGATATTTTTGCAATTCGCATTTCCACAAAAATTAAATTTTAAGACTCATACATATAAAAAAAATTTAACAATTGGCAGTTTCTTGGCAGCGGGACACGATTTTACATTTTAAATGAGATTTTATGGTACTAAAAGGATTAAACATATCTAAAATACACTTCATACACCATATCCTCATCAAAGACTTGAAGAAATTATTTTAAAGTAGATACAAATATTCTCACGCCTTTCTCATTTTTCACATGTGCCTTTTCTGAGCCAATGAATAATAAAGCCGAATAAAACAATCGCGGGCTTTCGTAATTAATCACTTATTTCTTTCATCAATAATTCCATGCCCGTCACGTGTATATCATTTCATCAGAATCCTTTGCACGAAGCGATGCCCCGATTCGGATATCAGTAAGGGCATAAGTGCGGCTAATGACGTCCGCTCAGGAATCTACGGCCTAGAACGTTCTAGGGGCGCCAAGCCTCCCGCAACACGTTTGCAGTTGGACCGCCACATGCGAGGAATAAACAGCTGCATTGCCTCCCATTACTTCAACAATTTTTCACTCGACTAACGATCACTCCTCCTCTGAACGTGGAAGATTAATGACGCATGCAATTCCGCTTTTCACACATACACACACACAGCATTGTATTACCGAGAGAACCTAGTCACATACATGCACACTCACTAATACGAATTTTCTCACACCATAGGCACAGAGGGGTATGGCCGCTTCCCACTGTGTAAACGTGCGATATGACTCCAAGCTCCACCAGGATATAGAGACATACTTCAGCAGCAGCAGCAGCGCCTCTTGCGGCGGAAAACACACTCATACAATCGTAAAGGGCTGCCATTCTCTCAAGTGTCGTACCCTAAAATCGTAATTACATCGTTTTTTTTTATATTTTCAAAATTGATAGGGTTAAAAGAGATGAAGGCACTCGATGAAGAGACCGACCCATTAAAAGGGAATAGAAAAGTCGTCGCTGACGTCAGATACGAATAGAGCTACCTCAATTTTGCATAGAGATATGTTACTACTACAGCTGTGAACAGAAAATTATATTCGTGACGTTCCGATGCATAAAGAACATAAATTTTCAACGCAATTCTTCGTTTTTGATTCAATTCAATTGAAAACCAATTAAAATGCGGCCAAAGATGCAACAGTAATCAATATTATACGGGATGGTCTCCTCCATGCAGTCTGCATGCTCGAAATATTTACGGAGAAAAAATCTGTGAGATTAAACTCTTACGCATGATGACGTCACCGACTCCTATAGAGAGAGAGGGTCACCGCTTCTCACCCATTCCTGGGCCTCGAAAAATGGATATCGCGTGGTTCGTTTGTTTACGCTCCAGTGAGCGATTCTTGCCTTCAATGAATGTTTCGCCCTGGTCGAGTAAGAGAATAGGAAGAGTAGAGGCCACCGCTTCCTTAACCTCGGGCGTGTGACAACTTCACCTCTTACGAATGATGACGTCACCGCCTCTTACAGAGAGGGTCACCGCTTCTAAGCGACTCCTGGCCCGAGAAGTGAAGGCGAGAGGACAGCGCACCGCTTAATTAGCCTGTGGCGTGAGACATTCAAATGTGCGGAGTCTGGAGTTCATTCGCGGGGACCACTCCTCATATTTTAGGTTAGGGTACCCGAAGTCTTATGCCTTGTCTACACTACAGACTTAACTTAAGTGACTTCACTTAAATATAATCTTAAATGTGGTGCGGTAGCTACACTTGAGCTTTAAGTCGACTTCAGCACCGTGATTGTCTATATCGGGAAACAGTTATGTTGACAGATGAAGGTCTAGGAGAGCAATTAGTGATTCTTTGATCCATAGCGAAGTTTATTTTAAATAAACTTCCAAACTCCGTGAATTAACCATTTTGGATTTAGAAGGTTAAAAGGAAAGACCGATTTCAGTTCCTGAGGGAACGCTATATGGCGAGAGGTGATGGAGCCAGAGGAATTTAGAATTACTAAGCGTGACTTCGTGGAATGACATATTCATAACGTAAACAAAAACACTTATTGCTAGTCAAATTCCACTGCTTTATTAAAACCATTGATCTTAAATTTCAACCATTAATTCCTCCCACGTCCAATGAAATCGCCTCATCTTATCTCCCTCGGCATCCCTAGGACTAAAATTAAAGCCCTATGCAATAGTTCCAATAAAAGTGTGTGGGAAGTTACTTAGTGCATTCGTTTACGTTATTTTCGATTATGACACCATGGAAAATAAACTGTTTTACCGGATCCTCTGCCGTCGTCTCATTGTCAGTCTTAAAATTCCTTAAAACGTTTCTAAGTTTTATTAATCGAGTTTCACCGTGAGCAACAGGCATAGCAATTTATTTTCACGGAAATAAAACCAACAATAAGATGAGAAACACCACAAAATAAATTCGTAGAATTAATAACCCCAACACTAGAAATTAACTAACGAAATAGAACGCTCAATAACCACATCATAGAATACAGCACAGCTTAGAACATAATCAACGGGATGATTCAGAAGTGAGATGGGTATTATGTGCCATTTACAACACTTGAAGAGCTTCAACCGTGCGGAAACAGTTGCCAACGCAATTTAAGTTGGGTTCTAAGATGACTTAAGTGGAGGTGTACTTAAATGAAGCTGGTGACATCTACACTACCAACTTAAGTACAGAGCCAACTTAAGTAGTCACTTAAGTTACTAGTGTAGACCCGGCATTACCCGGCTTCAAAACAGGAGAGAGTGCAGGATACCCTTCCTCTGTTAATCCTTATGCATCGTTCACATTACGATTGTCCGAGCGATCGTCCTAACGTTAGTTGGCCGAACTAGCCGTGTGAATGCATGTCCTGACAGTAGTTCACGTAGAACCTACCGAACGTTGCCACTATGCGATAGTTAGGCGCTGGGAGACCGGAAATGGAAGCGACAAAATAAAAACGAAAAGCTCGTGAAGCTCTATTTTTTTATGGAGTTGTCCTAGGAAGGAAGAATATGGGCGGAAGAAAAATTATTCGGTGAATACACATTGAACACAGTAGGTAATATCTTGTCCCTGCATGCCTCAACAGCTTTGCTAACCGTCAATTTCTCGTTCACTTTAGATGTCAGCAATAGAGGGCAGCACAGGTTTTAACCATCGTTGCGTGAATTCACGATATTTCCAACGATTGCTGGGACAATCGTTACCTGAACGAGGCATTACTATAAGGCTGTTACATTCGATGCATTAGGACCCAATACGACTGTGATGATAAATAAATAAATAAGCGTATGGTATCCGACCCTAGTAGCACAAGAAATGTTGAGCATATGCTCAGGTTATTTCAGGGAAATATGTTTTGTACACAACATGAGCATATGCTTAAAATATGTTCAACTGATGTTTAAAACCACATGTTTTCAACATATGCTCGACATATTTCCAGCATATGTTCCGACGATGTGTTGAGCATATTTCCATAGAAATATGCTCCACATGTGTTCAACGAAATATGCTGAGCATATATACGTAGACATATGCTCCACATGTGTTCAACGAAATATGTTGAGCTCATATACGTAGACATATGCTCCACATGTGTTCAACGAAATATGTTGAGCATATTTTCAAGAAAATAACTGTGCGTTCTGAGAAATATTTCGTCGACAAATCAGCGATCAGGATTCGAATACTGCATGCTATTTTTATAATTAATGTAAAGGAATATATCTAGTTCTAGTTTATTCTAATTCAAGTATATCAATTCATAATTTCATAATTTTAACACTTTTAAAATAATTGAAGAGCGAGACGCATGGACGCATGCGTCGACGTTGTTGTGTGCGTTCATGTTGCTATGATTTCATTGCTCAAATCGCACGTTGTTTACGCTGGGAAACTATAACTTTATACAAGAGGAGAGAGCCCATTTACCTCGGAATCATCTAGAAGCATGAAATGTAAGTACATTTGTAGATAAATACATGAAATTACTATTTTACAATTAGTATTAACTGTTCTTGCGTGATATCGTAAAAGTTCTCAATGGCTGTTTATGAACGGATGAATGTATGATATTACTATTTTAGTTCTAACTGTTCTAATGTGGTATGGTAAAAGTTCTCAATGGCTATTTATGAACTGAATTGTGGTCGTAAATGCCGTATTAAGTTATTCCTGCCCAATGTAAATACTTGGATCGAATATGATGCATGTAACCGAGTGAGTGCGAAAATGTTCGATCAAAATCAATCATAGCCACAATAAAATGTGAAGGAAGTAATAAATTCTTGGTCAAGGCTTAGAGCCTGTTATAATTTCGTTTGTGAATCTATTCATAAACTTTTTTTTTGTTCATGCTAATATTGTAACGATTGTAACAAAGCCATAAAATTATGATAACTGCACCATTTCATGAATGCTAATCTGGATGATGAATTAGCCCTCTCTTTCATGGTATCATTTTGAGGCATAATTAACTAATTTGTTACCAAGTATCATTAACGAACTTATTTTGTGAATAACTGTCGCAGCGAAGTGCTAACAGTAAATATGAGTAGTCTCGACTAGGAATCATGTTAACACAGTTGCACTATGAGATGAGGGAACGGAGCAAAGAATTGGCATAGGTTACCCATGGGAATGGCTCAAAAGGTGTGCATGATACGTACTGTCGTTAGTTTTTCCATCAGATTACTAAAAGTTTACTTTAGCACCAAGGCGATTCACTCAGAAGTAAGGGGACAACAATAATCGAGTTGATTTGCAGTATCTACAGTATTCCTGTGGTTCGTGCCTCAAATACTAACCAAATCTGGCATATATATTGCTTGGGTTTCACGGATTTCAAGACATACACCATCTGCCCATTGGTATTTACAATTTCATGGACATTAGAGACCAATGTCACATAATGTGTATCTTAAGCGATTTTTTATGGAATATAAGGCACCACATAATAGTGGAATTAAATTTAATGTTGTCAATTGAACCGTTTGTTCTGTTAAACATGATATTCTCAGGTTCATCATAATTTTCTTGCTTTCCATATTTCATTACATATTTTAAGCAATGCAAAATCTGTTAATGAGAAATATCTGTTTAGTCATGCAAAAAAATGACATTTTTATTTTTTGAAGGACTTCACCCTCTTGCATGGAAAGGAATCGGTGTCTTAAAATGTTCATGACCTCATTAATCTATTAGTATTATCTTCATCTAGCACTCAATAATTGTATCATGATGATGGACTTACATGGAAATGTATTGTAGGATTATTGATATTTAAGACCAATGTATATACACTAGCTGACATGAATAACTTTTAAATTACATATTGTGTGAACTTATGATGCAATACTTCCCTTACTGCTACTTCCTCTCCTTAGTCTGACACATGCAAATTTTAAATTTTGCAGCATAATGTTAATTTACCATTCATGAAAGATGTCAATATTCACCATTTTCAGGTTAAAGAAGTAATAATTTTTTGATGTTTAGGGCTTGTTTAGTGGATAAATATTGATTTCTGTTTATTTTAATCTACAGATGCTCTCCACTCTTGTCTTATGTTTAGCAGTGCTGATAAATGTGCCTTTCTTGAGTTAACTGGGGAGTGGCTACGACGGTCGTGCGGCATGAAGAAGACTGAGAGAAATCAAGGAAAAGAATAGGCTTGAAATATTTGTTGATAATGTTAAATGCTTATATTTTTTTATTAGAATAAATCTACTTCATTATCAAATTGCAGAACTATGTCATACTTGATTCTCCTATTATATCCTATGTAATCCATTATCTACCAATTGATTACATATTCCGTAGGAGCTCCATCAAAGGATAAAGTGGCAGTAGACTTTAATAATTACAAATAATTTGGGCTAAAGCATTAGTGGCTCATGATACCACCTATGTATCAATATTCTTATTAATGTCACTAAAACATGCCTTAGCCCTTTTCCTTGTTCGTTCAATCAAAGATTGGTAGTAATCGAAGGTAATAATGACTGCATCCCTCTTGTTTGCCCTTCTCTCTCCATCCTCTTTTCTGGATTGTCTTCATAAACCCTTTGTACACCTTCCGTGGGAGTTTCCCATCCTGACCAAGTAGCATTGCTGCCTACCACTGACTTGCCTCTTCTGCCTATCATCAGACAACTCTCGTTGGCTCAATTTTAGGAATGATCCGTGATCAAATTACGTACATTATATGGCTAATTAATTACATTATTTGGAATGCATAAAATTTTCATTGTTTTTAAACAATAGAAGTGGGGAAATCTCAGTTGAACAATTTGTGGGAGACTTTTTTTTTCAGAGATTCACTTATTCCTTGCTGTTCCTTATGGTTGATGGACCATTTTATTTTGCAATATTTTCAGATTTTCTGAAAGGCATCACATGTAACTAAAACTTTATTGCTTCTCATAGTAGAAGGTTAATCTATTTTTTATGTAATAAGTTTCAGGGTGTAGTACTCCCTCATGACTATCTCATGTGTAGGATTTGCTCTTAAATCACTATGGGATGTAGACTGTTTAGATGCGGCAGCAATTAAGTTGGTAATTAATTAATCTTTGGTCATTATAAGGATGTTGGATCAGAGGCAGGATCATGGTTATTTCCTTCTGATAATCAGTACCATCGATGCTTTATTCTGTCGAAGCTTATCATTTATAAATTTGAAATTAACATTGGCGATTTCAAATACTTGACCAAATTTAGTTGTATTAATGATTAAACATTTTCAATTTAAAGTGCTAATCTGATAACTTGAGTGAATGCAATGTGTAGGTCTGACATCATGCCCTAAGTCCACAGTGAAAGGCAGGAGCGGTAAAAAGGAGAGAATTTGTGCATCTATAGGTATTGCAATGTTGTAAGGGAATACTTTTCATAAGGGGGATAAATGGATGCAACCTCACCCTAGTGAAAATCTCCATAGGATTTCTTTTTCCTTTAGTAATTTGACAATGGGAAATGATAGTTCCTCTAGGAAAATTTTAGGTTCCTATGGGAAAATAAAATTTTCCTGTAGGAACATAAAAATTTCCTATAGAAACAAACGTTTCCCATTGCCAAATTACTATTGGAAACAAAATCCTGTAGATATTTTCACTAGGGTATGCTGAGCATATTTTGGGAGTATGATGGGCATATGTTAAAAACATATGTTGAGCATAAGTGGGTAATATGCTGAGCATATGTTAAAAACATATGTTGAGCATGTGTGGAAAACATGCTGAGCATATGTTGAAAACTTGTGTTGAACATATGTTGAGCATATGCCTTGCCGGACATTTACATATGCTCAGCATGTGCTCAACTTATGTTGAACACATCTTACATATGTGTTGAAAATGCCTTGAGCATACTCTGAACACAAATTGTGCTACTAGGGGAACACTTTCTGCTATACACCTATTGCTACGGATAACTGGGTTGCGAGTGCAATTACGTCAAATCAACTCTAAATTTACTAACTTATGGCGATAGAAAACTTATAAAATTCAATGCTGATTAATGGAATAGATATTTATTCATGCTCTGGGTTCGGAATCGGAACAAAGAAAATGCACTCGGGAAAAATTCGGGAAATAATATTCCTGCAAGCGAACGGCCGGACCTCTATCGCCGCACCCTTTCAATGCAAAAATAAAACAAGAGAAGAACAGAATGCGGGAGGAGGGCGGGAACAAAAGAGAATGATTATGACAGAGCATCAACGTCAGCTAAAACAACACCCACCGCACACTACTTACGGAGGATCATCCATTTTTCAAACATTTGCACAACCCAATTTTCCTCCTCGACGAGTGGAAAAAAAATTAATCGCCTTAATTTTCAGTGAGATGGTGAATGAGGAGGGGTAGGAAATAATGAAGCAAAAAAACTTCGGAAGCGAGATATAAAAAGTTAAAAATACCTTTTAAAAAAACAACATCGAACGGCGATTGCTGCGTCATCTATCGAAAGTACCCGAAAATACCAGCGGGCGTAATGGGTGGGAGTAGTTCCCGTTTTGGACGCCAGGGAGAGATTGGGATGGAGAAAAGCGCTGAGGGTGGGGTGGCTGTGTGTAATCGTATTAACGAAGTCCATAATTACGCCGCGGCAAAAGGGATGATGGATGCCTCGAACAATTTATCGTCAGAATATATAAGGGCGCCAGGATGCTTGCAAGCGTCGCGACGCCTACTGCCTAGCCGCCCGCGTCCGGTCCGCCAACGGAACCTAAAACTCGCCCTAATTGCAGCGTCCGCCGGTTGGGGGCAGGGCGGTCGTTTGTAGATTTTCCCCCGAGTGCTATGGCTACCAGTTCCCTCTCATTTCTATATCCCCCATGCCTGACACTTCCTCCTTCACGCCCTCATGAACAATTTAGCATACTTCCCTTGAATCCCATACAATAAATAGCTTCCCCACTCCCACATAATTGTGGAAACATCAGATAAAGTACTGCTGCTTCCAAGAGAAAAGATACAAAGAATTAAATCAATTTTCTCAGAGCCCGGTATGAGATTATGCGTAACATTTTTTTGCCCGTGCGGTTTTCATGAGGGAATCCTCTTGCATGCTTGTGATTGATCACCCCCTGCCAAACACCCTACATTTACATCTACATAATACCCTGCGAGCCGCCTCTAGGGTGTTTGGCAGGGGGTGATCAGAAATCTTTTTTACACAAAATTTTCACATGCACTTGTTTATATTTTTGACAATTCACAATTAGTGTATATTGTATATATTTGGTATTGTAAACGTTTATCTATCATTTTTTAACATGCTTGCATTGACGCTATCGAGGCGTCAGGTGGAAGAGGGGACTTCTTAGTCTCAACCTCGCCCGAATAAGTAAAAATCTCCGCCTTCCTTTAAGAGCAGGCTAATTCCGACGCCGGGTTTCTCTCCACCCTTCCTTTGGCGCAAATGACCTCAGCTCAGGGTTACCGAGGTGTCAGTTACTCGTAACACTGACTATAAACTGTGCGCCACTGAGGTGGCCGAAACCGGAAAAAGGAAATAAGTATAAATAGAAGAACGATCAACTTCAGGCCGGACGGCGATATTTGGTGGAACTTGGTGACAGGGAACATAATAAAGATCCACTATTGTATGTTCCACAGAAGTTTTAATAACAGACCCAGGTTTCGGCAATACACTATGTCATTATCAAGGTGTTTATACACAAATTTGCGAGCTTATATATACCAGGGAGGGGGGGGGTGTTAACACTTTGCGTGCCATGGACTTAATATTACGTCCTGTTAATCTTTCTGAAGCCTTTTTCATGAGGGTCCCAAACACTGGCAGCGTATTCTAAATGTGGTCTAACGAGGGAAAAGTAGCTAATTTCTCTCACTTTGTCGTCGCACTTTCCTAATATTTTTTTAACAAAACACATTTTGCGATTAGCTTGACCGGTTATTTCTCGAATATGCTTATTCCACGATAGATCATTATTGAGTCTAACTCCTAGATATTTCACGGATTCAACAGTCTCTAATTGGGTACCCCGAATTATATTGCTACGTTGTAGGGAGTTATTCTTCTTCCAGAAATTCATTACTACGCATTTTTTCAAAGTTAATTCTAACTGCCATGCATCGCACCACGCTTGGATAGCAGCAAGGTCATTCGTTGGTTAAATTTCGTGAGTCATCACATGTTCTTCGAAAGGGCTAAAATCTTTCTCCACGAATAGCTTGATAAGAAGACGTCGAATCAAAAATAGAGAAAATGAGTCTCTTTCTATTGTTTAAAATGGATCGCAATCATAAATAAGATAATAGGATAAATATCCCATTCTAGCCGTCTTTATACGTTCTAAACAGCTTTAATCAATGCAATTTAAGCAATGTGACTGGATGACCACTATCGTCGCTACTGTCGCAAGTGAATTAGGGAGTAGGGACAGAATGATTAATCTCAAGGCTCGTATGCGATATTAAGGGTAATTGGCGATAGGGCAAAGTATGAGACTAAATCAATATGTAGTGTGGCGAGAATTAAGTGGAGAAAAAAGAGCCATAGGTATGTTAACGTCTCGCCAAGAGAGTTGTATTTCCTCTTGATAACGATACAAGAGCTCGAGGTTGTACTAATTAGAGCTCTATAAAATTGACAAAGTTCATAAATTGATTTAATCTCATACTTTTTCTCAACGCCAATTGATCTCAGTGTTGCGTATATATGATCTCTATCGCATATACAAGAGATCTTTTCCTTCCAATAAATTCTTACCCCCCTACTCCAAATTTCAGACATTGGTATATTAACGACTTGCCGTGAGAGAAAAAGTTGTATTTCCTATTGATAATGGCACGGGAAAGTTGAAACCCGTACAGGATGTGCCATATAAAGCTGTGTGGAATGGACAGAGTTATCAATGCATTTATTTAACCATGAGCGAGTTTCACAAAGCTAACTTGCAGGAAATTGGAAATATATTAATGGTTTAGAGCTAAACTGCGTCAAGATTTTAAAATGGCCAACGTTTCCTCTCCTACGCCGGAGACTTAATCAGCGCTAATGACCATGCTGCCTTTATTAACCATCGATTTATATGTGGTGGGTGCTGTCAGAGAGTGTTCTGGACGTATTTCTTCCTAGAAATGACTATAAGCCATATTTCGCTAATTTTCGATCCATTGTCTTTATTGGCGTTATTCCTATGTTTTTTTATAGATTGATGTTTAATAAAGGCGACATGGTCATTTACCTCGATGAGGTCTCTGGCATAGGATTTGACTTGACTTGACCTCGGTATTTATTTAACCTGGCCCAGCTTGGACCACAAACCGTTCCACTCTTCCTCCGGGCCAGGGCTCTTTTACAGAGTCCATGCAGTGCTATAAATTTCAGGCTGTTAGTTGATGTGTGGCACGCATTAGGTCAAAGATGGTGAAACAGCCACGTCAAGCCTGGAGGCCTGCAAGGCGTATTTTACGCCCTCCCTCGCCTCACAAGATGATGTTTGACCCCCATTCAATCATACCTGGTAATAAATAAATAAATGGCAGTTATTATTACTAAATTATTAATTAACCGAATTAAACCTACCGATTAAGGTAGGTTTCCATGGAGTGCTTAAGAAGAATTCCGGGAGCCTCCCCTTACATCATGCACTTCCCTCTTCAGTGCACAATAAGACCTACTACCTTTCATTCTATCAAAAAATCCTATTCTTCTCCTTCCCCTTCCTCGTTTTCCTAACATTCTACCCTCTTAACACTGTTTTCAAATCCCATCCCCGCTAAGTACTCGCTCCATCCATACCTTCTGTCTCCTCCGTATCTCATCTAAAAGCTGCCTCTGCTCATCCACCATGTCCAGCACTTCGTCGTTCCTCCTCCTCTCCGTCCACTTCACCTTCTCCATTCTTCGCCACACCCACATCTCGAATGCCTCGAGCCTTCTCTCGTCCTCCTTCCTAAGTGTCCACGTTTCTGCACCGTAAAGCGCTACACTCCAGATCAGACTCTTCACTAAGATGAGTAAAAGATCTGGGACGGGATTATAGAGGTTACAATGACTACATTCAATGGAATAAAGGGAAAAATCTTCGAAGGATTTAAACTGAATTTTAAAATCTTTGAAAGGTAATGATGAAAATACTTAAGATTACTGATGAATATCGTGATCGGCAGCAGAGGTAATAAAAATTATTTGGATGTCTGCACCGGAAACTCATCGCAAAGACGTTGCTTAAGATAAAATAATTTGGCATTACGTTTTTAAGTTCGTTCGTCTTCGTCCATCCAATAAATATTAAATTGAAGCGATAGGAGAGGAGGAAATAGAAGAGGAAATGTTCATCATCATCACTGGTCATCAATCCTAGGATTTGGTGCGAAGGCTTCCGCGGTGCGCTGGTACTGTAGGCTGCATTTTCCGGGTTTCACCGCGTCGTGGTTGCGTTGGTGACAACAGTTTCTCCTGCATTCCAGCAGGCGTCTTCAACTCGGGTTGCTTATGCCGTGCTTTGTCCGCCGTTATGTAGGCAGCCCTGCGGTGTATGCTCTCCCTGATTGGTCGCCTTGCGGCCAATAGCATAGGAGTATGGGGCGAAGAGTCTCTTCCACGTACTGTGGAGTTGGTAGCTATCCTCTCGATTGAAATTATGAGGATGTGTTGATATTTCAATCGCCTCTCGGATAATCCTCGGAAAATATCTTGATTCTCTGGCGATGACTTTTGTTTCTTCCCAGTTGATGTCGTGTCCGGGTTCACTCAGAGCGTGCTCAGCCACAGCCGACAGATGGAATTGTTTATTTTTCACCGCTCTTCTATGTTCTTGTACGCGGCACTTCACAGCTCTCCCGGTCTGTCCGATGTATGACATACCGCAACTGCATTCAATTTCATAAACTCCTTCGTAGGCGTGAGGTGAGACACGGTCCTTAGGAGTCGGAAGAAGTTCTCTTCTTAACACAGGTCTTCTTAACACAGTTGAAGCGAGTTGTAACGTCGAATTTTCTTAGGAGTCTCGCGATTTTTTCACTGGTGCCTGCCACATAGGGGATTGTAGCATAACCCGCTGCCTTGGGTTTCTCCGTTTTCGGACTTGGTATCTTATTTTTGAGTTGTCTTTCTACCCTAGGATTGGGTTGACGCTGCTCTCCACTCAGTTCTCCTATCAGCTAACCTTTTCACACCTACATATTTCTTCTCTTTCACATCCTTTTTAACTTGTTTCATATATTTTATTAGAGCTCTTCCTTTTCCGGTCTTACCATCTACTTGTCCCTCAACGATTGTGCTCATCAGGCCATCATGTCTCAAGATATGGCCTTTAAGGTTGTTCCGTCTTCTTATCAGGGTTTTTCATGGAGCATCCTCATTAGTAACTCGGTCGATCCGTATCATCCTCACCATTATTCTGTGCCACCACATTTCAATGGCCTCTACCCTCGATTTCTCCGCATCTTTTATTTTCCATTTCTCACTTCCGTAGAGGCGCATGCTCCTAATATGAGTTCCGATAAATTTTTTCCTTACTTCTATTTCTCAATTTGAGGAAACATTAGCCATTTTAAAATCTTGACGCAGGTTATCCTTAAAGGCCGTTTATATTGACGAACGTGGACTGAGAAAGTTTTCGTAATTCGAATTGAGGTGACGTGAATCACATCCTTCGTTTACCATCGTACTATAGTAGACGCGATCATGAGAATAAAATAAAAGAAATAGACTGCAAAACAGAGAGAATTAAAATGTCATTCTTCCCTCGTACTATTAAGGATAGCAACGTTGTCTCGATTGATAGGATTAATGGCGTCGTTCGCTAGGATCACTCATTGCATGTTTTTTTTCATAGTTCTAACCTTGCATGCATTTTCTCTAGGAATTACTAACCATTAGCAAGTTTTTTTATGAATAAGCATGTATATTTTTCTAGCATGCGTAATATTTCTATGACCGTGCGGTGTGTATGTGGTGGTCCTCTTGCATGCAGCATGTTGGTGATTTGTCACCCCCTGCCAAACGCCCTAGAGGTGGCTCGCAGGGTATTACGTAGAGAGATAGATGTAGATTCTAAAATTACGTTCAGCGAGTTCTGTAGGTATTATTCGCTTCCCGATTAATTTCTGGTTCAAATATCATGCGTTACCTTGAAAATTTCACGGCGTATGGATCACTATAGTTCCTAAAATTCCGCAAACAATTGAAGACACACTTGCCCCCTATATGTTTTTGTTTTTGTTTTTCTCCGTCCTCTCGATTTGTACACTTACCACCCCTCTGCACCCCTCCCTTATTTCCCACCCTTCATTCATCTCCTTTCACGCAGACCTTTCATACGCACGCGTTCAGCAGCCCACCCCTTCATTTCAAAACCCACCCTTCCCCTTCCCTTCCCTCATTTTGCCGCCATCTTCATCTCCCTCATTCTCCTCACAACAATCATTCCCTTCGCTCTTGCCTTTTGTCTTTCTAACATTTTCATCATTTCCCCATCCTCCTCAACTCCTCTTTTTAATATTTGGCCGATGTCTGGTAGACGGAATGCTTAGCTCAAATGTTAACGTTTCACGGTAGTACACCAGAGAATGGTATTGCTGTATTCTGATGACCTCAGCAAGGCCCAAATCCTCACGTATACATACATTAGTCCGGTCTCCCATTTCCAAAGATATTTGACACCATGTTTCGACATATATGATATCTACATAGCAGTATATGAGTGCAAAAACCAAAGATTAAGATCAATATTATCCGAACGTTGCATGTGTACCATGGATAAATTTATTAATCCATATACAAAAAGGAGCATAGTTTGCAGTCACTTGGTACAACCAGAATAATCATATGTGATTGCCAAAAATAAGATATCTTACGGCGAACTGCCATGCCATTAACGTAAGTGCTAATGAATTGGAGTTTCCAGCCCCCAGGTATTTGGAAACATTTTGAGAGATTAGTTAATGTTTCTATCATTCATAATAGTTGAGAGTTTACGAAGTATTTTAATAAACGTTTACTTTTTAAAATGGTTTCAATAAAGATGAAAAAACCGTATTCAAACATTTTTTTACAACAGTAGCTAAGGATTACCAAAAACATCTGCCTAGCTCACGAAAAATGCATTGTTCATGCATTTCGAAGTCTGGTAATATTTTCTCATGATTCAATGTGATGATCCTAATGTTAATATGGTTGTAAGGCTACAAATTCACTTTAGATTTTGCTAGTTTGTTTACTTAGCTATTTCAAACAATCTCCATCCAATTGTTCAATTAATATTTAGTTACCTAAAACAATACATAGTTAAATGAGGAAGGCATCTGTCGAGTAAAATGAATCCTCAAAAGCAAAGGTGAGTTCCTTAGTGCAAAGTACTTACATCCCATCTTTGTAAACTTCGCCTCTACATGTTTCTTCAATACTTTTTTACCATGATTAAATCTTCGATCACTTACTTGTCGTTTCTCTATCATTTTTGTTGCATTTCATGGATCAGTATTATCCCGTTAACTTTGAGCTTTTTTCATTCCATATAGGTTTTTTAAACAAGCGTCAAACCCTTTACTAACATACTTAATTGATTGATTATTAACTCTACCCTTATGACGGTAGTCAGCCATCACTAACGCCCTATGCTGAGAGGCTGCCCATCACCTTGCTTTGTAACATTCTCGATCAACGATACGTGCACAGGCGCTCAGGATAAGATAATTAAAGAGGGCCACGCGCGAGTTTCAAAGGGTAGGGTACTCAGTGGAATAGTTATCCTCGCAAAGTATCCTCGTAGTGAGCTGGGCTCAGAATCAGCCACGTGCGGCCACAAGCTCATGTTTCAGGACACCGAATGCACTTTGCCGAGGGTTAGCGCGAAATTATTTGACCGGATCCCTTTGATGCAAATTTGCCGCATCAAAGCAAGCGATGAAAATTGGAAGTCGAATTGGAATTACGATCGTTGGTGACATAAAGCGAAAAAATTGCATCGAAAAATAGCATCTCCTAACAAATGCCTATTTCAAAGGGAAAAACTTATCTCGTTCCTAGGACAACTTATCATGGGCGTAAATTGAAATTTCAAGCAAAGGTATAGCACCTTAAACGAAACGCTAAAATTATTACTACACCGCGTCTAAGAGAAAAATTTTCATTTTGCAATTACAAGCCAATTGTGACATCGCCTCGGTTGATCTAAATGAAAATAGTGCAACGTCATGTGCTTCTACTCGACTTCGCCGGTATTTTCAATGGCTACTCCGCAAGATCCCTCAGTATTTCCTTCGTAAAACGTGATTCATTTTGTATGATTTTGTTCTTTCCCGTCGCATGATAATGGTGAAATCTTCGCGGGCTTTTCACCGGGTGATTTGCTTGTAGGCCAACTTTTCGATGGCTACCTCAGCCGTTGTCCTCAGGGCTTTCGTAGCCATGGAAACGCCGGCCTATAAGCAACTTATACGAAAAAAAAGAAAACAAAATAATATTTCAAAAGTAATTCATTTTCTGTAATTTTTCAGCATTACTCATATTACTTCGACGAATGTCAGGCCAGACTGAGAAAAATCGATGTTCAGCCACCAAAAGGGCGCTCCCCGAAGGTTTTTTTTTGGCAAGATAATGATTGAGAACCTCTAAAATAATACATCCGAAATGCATTATTGTATTCAAAGGATGGAGAGAGCGGCATGTATTTGGCAGTACACTTGGCAGTTGGTCAAGGCGTCCCGGATTCAAATACTGGATAGTAGCCTTCTCACAACCCAAATCACAATCTTCCAATGGAATGGAATGGATGGACAAAGGAAACGAATTAACACTAAACACCGAATGAGTAAAATTCACACGTCTATGGCTTAGTCAGGGGTGAGCTCTGCCCCCACCTATCCAAACCAACCTCTGGATTGAAACACTGAGTTAGACTCACTTTTATGCCTCATTCACATTACGATTGTTCCAACGATTGTCGGAACTATCGTACATTCAAAAAACGATGGTTAAAACCAGTGCTTCCCTCTATTGCTGACATCTTAAGTGAACGGGAAATCAACGCGACGATTAGCAAAGCTGTTGAGGTATGCAGGGACAAGATATTACTTTCTTCAAAGTGTATTTAACGAATAACTTTTTTTCCGCCCATATTCTTCCTTCCTAGAACAAATCCATGAAAATAATAGTCTTCACGAGCTTTTCGTCTTTCTCTTGTCGCTTCCGTTTCCGGTCTCCCAGCGCCTAAACATCGTAAAGTGGCAACGTTCGTAACTACGTGAACTATTGTCAGGACATGCATTCACACGGCTAGCATGCCAACTATCGTTAGGACGATCGCTCGGACAATCGTAATGTGAACGAGGCATTACTCGTCAGAAAGCGAAGCGCTAAAAAAAAGGTAACAGCCTGTCTCCCTCGCATGCGGCGAAAGGACCTGCCACGTTCAGCCGGATACATCGCTTGGCCGTGTCACATTTTGAACTCCATTCACTCCTCGTTAAGCAAACATCCCAGATATATGCATATTTATTGGTTGAAATTATTTTATGATGAAGGTTTACGTTTTCACATCACCAGTTATGTTACTGTGAGAATGCAATCGAAATATTTTCTGGTTTCACACCACCACAAGCGGCGCGGATCAGCTATGATTTCGATATCGTGGAAATCTGGCCATTCGAAGACATGAAAAAGATTTGCGAAGCAGAGGCTCTTCAACCCATTAATCCCCAGCGTTGCGTTAACGCAACATTATTGATTCCTAATTCTCATAACAAGTTTCTGAATAGAATTCTAGAATAGAATAAGAACTTCAGAATAATTTTTTCTTCGACTTACTGACTTATTTTTAAGTATCTCTAGTTCTAATTTTGTCATTCTCACCAACATTTTCATTTACATACTTGTGTTTTTATGACTGATGGCGTTAGGCATAAAAATCAATGCGCACATACAAAACACCCTAGGAAAAATGACATACCCCATAGCATGTCCGTTGAAAGGCAGAATGAGGAATTTCCTCCGAAGGAATACTGATAACTCCCGGCGAAGATGTCAAGTGTGCAATCAAGATGAAAAATAAAATATGTCACCTAAGTTTTAAAATTTACTTTTTCATATTTATTTACCGGAGTTTTCCCAGCGTTGCGTATACGCAGCATTATGGAAATCATATAATATGATGGATATAATATTTTCCAGAAATTCATTTTGATTAGGCCTAATTAAATCAGAAAATGCGAAAAAACCGGCACAGTCTGGGGAATAATGGGTTAATGGCAGCAAACCACTTATTTGCCCTGATGCCTGATGTGATTCATGTTATGGCGTTTCGTGATTATGTTTCTGTGTTATGTCCTCTGCCTGATAAGTTCTGTGGAATGGTATATTTGGAACCAACAATGAATCCGCCACGGGTACAACCCCTCTGAACATAACCCGGCCGATTGTCTTTTCCGGAGAGTCCTGGGTCATTCCATTTCAAATCGCCTAATTCGGATAAAATTTGTCGCTCGACATTTTTAATATTCCTGATTTTTCATAATTTTTTGCCTACAAGTAGACAATCACAAAACGCTATCAAAAAAATTTTACAAGCCATACTTTTTTTTGGCAGCCATTTTTAACAGGGCATCCGGGCGAATTTTGATGAAAAACGTGGTTTGCGTAAAGTTTAATTTCGAAGCTATCTTAAAATATATCAGAATAATTTTAAAAACCAGTGATTTCAGCAGGAACTGAACTTTAGGAAACTATTTTTATAAATTTTCTATTATAAAAAACACCCAGTCAAAATCTTTCCGTAAAAACTCGGGAAAAATTTGTCAACACAAACTTTTAATCTCCATAAAATTTTATGAAGGAAACGAGAATCATCGATAAAATTTTTTATCTAGCTTGAATACTTAAAGTGGTACTCGCAGTACAATTTTTAGGCTTAGAATGCCCCCATTTTTTTCTAGACCTTGTCAAACAATGCCGAAAGCCTTCTAACGTCGATGTTCGTAGGTCAATATCTAAAAAGGTACTGAAGGAAAATAGGTGAAAATTTTTCTGTGCGTTCTTTATTTACATATAAACATTTCATAAAAAATTATTACTGAGACTCTTCTACATTTAGAGATGCGCAGCAGTGAAAATCAGCAAAAACGCAACCATTCCACATGCTCCTGCATTGTAAACAAGGGCTCGTGCAGTGCAACTTAGCACACAGAGGCTTGAATAAATAATTAGTGTGACAATAAGTATTGTTTTAACTATTAAAATTACACTTAAAATTAATATTACTTAAAAATAAAAATATTTTGAATAGTCTGCATCGTGACTGCCATCTGTTGTACCACAATGCACTTGCGGGAGTAAGCTGCAGTACAAAAGGTTTACAACAGATGGCGGTCAGGATGCCGAAAATGCAAAATATGTCTATATTTAAATAAATTTTCATTGTAAATGTAATTTTAATTTAAGCCGTGGTCCCCTTGGCCGTTTTCATCAAGAGCAGGCTAATGCCGACGCGTCGCGACGCCGGGTTTCTCTCCACCCTTCCTTCCATATCTACCCGGTTGCTCTCATGGTTAGAGATACGTGAAAATCGCACTTTCATTTTTATTTTATCGCACTTTCAATAACAGTTAATCGCATTTTGTAGGGTCCATGTTTTTTATTTTCATAATGAGGTAGATGACGATAAAATGCAGTAAAACACAATTATATGACAAAATATAGAATATTTTAAATAATTATGTTGTAGAACAATAATGAATTAAGGAATAAGAAATATAGTGGCGGAGGTGTAGCTTGCCCGCGCCCACTTGTAGTTCGCGGCCACGTAGAGTCCCAGCCAACTAGCAGCTGGCCAGTCGCTCACATGCTTTAAGCGGTGAGTGTCAGCGGAGCATTTAAACTGCGCTCTGCAAAAAAATTTTGCCGTGGAAAAGGCAAATCTGCGTAAAAATATCATAGAATTTCAGTCAACGGATCTATGTCGCATTTATTTGCGCACATCGCATCTATATCGCATTTACGATTTTCACGTATCTCTACTCATTGTGTAAATGCCCTTAGCTGTCGATCGTCTCCACCCAAAATACCACACCAATAAGACGATCACAAGATATTGCAATACGGGAAATAGAAAACATTGACAAACTTCCGCCACAAAGGGGAGGTTAGTTGAATCGGTTAAAATGTAATACTGCACGCCTCCTGAAACTCCATTGATGTATACTCCTCGGGTGGTTCGGGATATAATTGGATTTTTAGCAAATCCCGACGAACAAGATAAAAAAAATTCAATGAAAAATTAAACTTTGCGAGCGAGTGAAAATATCGAATCCGTTCGAGAGGATTCCTCCCCGTTTTATTCGCACGTAAAACGAACGTACCTACCTGCACGCACAAGTGGCTTGTCGGATTGAAAAAAAAGAATGTTAATCGAAGCCGATGAAGTGGAAAGAATTACATCCGCGACTCCGGAGATAATGAATATGGAGACTCGCACTTTTTCTCGCCCGCGGGACAGCAAATAAAATAAAAAAATACGTAGGTAAATATAAAATTTCCCGATGCAAATAAACGAATGACCACGCGGCACGAAGCGACGTTGCTTCCATTTCCGCACCCCAGGGGTTTGGGGTCGGAAGAGAGGCGGCGAGCGCACGGAAAAAAATTATTATTATAATATTTTTTTAAAGTAGACGATCCGGAATCAAAGGGCAATCATTTTTTTTCGTTGTTCCCTCTTCTTTATTTTCTGTTTTGAAAATGCATTGCGGCACTCATAATTTTTCCGATAATAGCGATACGCTTGGGACCAATAAACAGAGAAATTGTTTTCGCTCAAGGGGAGACAATAATTTTTTTGTATGCTGAGAATCCGGCGATTGCGGAGATGAAATGGAATAAAAATAAAAGCTTTTGGTAGAGGGAAAAGTATTGTAAAAATTTTTTAAGTGTGGAGTAGGTGGAATTTGAAAATTAGGCACTTTATCATATACAAGTACGCAGACTCACGCTATTCCCCTAAGGCGTCAAAAAATATCTCTCCAATATGGCTCCCATTAGGATATCGAAGGTCATTTAGTTAAGCCGTAATTGGCGTATCTCAGAACTGAATAAATGAAATCTTTAAAGAGTACCAATATATCCGTGCGGGTACATGCTTCCTGCTGCTCATATGCTATAGAAGAATAATAAAATATTCATTGATCGTTCTAGGAGTCTGACTCCTTTAGAACATAGTATTATTCATTATAGTAATTTACGAGGTGTGCGTTGACAATAGACATAAATGGTAGCAAGGGAATCATTCAACCGTATGAAAATATAACTGAATTTCTTCTTATAACTCTAAATGAACATCAGACGCATTGATAAACAAATAAATCGATTGGATCAATTCAGTATCATTCAAACTGAACTAACTAACTCAGAGAGAATTTATGCATCTCTGGAAAGTATGAAATAGTCTTTCTCTTAAATATATCCAGTTAAGTACAGTCTGTTACCTGTTTCGGAATATCATTCCACAGTTTTTAGGCAACAACTGTAAATGATTTTTAAGGCCTGTTTACACGGCTCATTAACACGTACGGGTACGTAATGTCTAAATGTATGAATGCGAGAATGAACGACAAAATGCACCGTGTAAACCACCCAACTTGTGCAAATGCATGTACAGAAAATAGAACATGTTTTAATCTGGTTCATGCATTCGTACATGTTCCGTTCCGGTCCACAAAAATCATTCGTGCAAACAGACATTAACTCGTACGCGTTAATTTATCCTGTAAACAGGCCTTTAGACACTGATTTTTGGAGGACAGGGACACGGCCTAATTTCCCTCCTTATTGTTATTTTTGTCAACATTATCAAATACAATTTTTATAAATGAAATAAATTTCTTTCGCTTAAAGAACTTGATTGGCATAGGTTCAAGTTTTTGGCAGAGATTTTTTGGAATCACAATTCACTATTTCTTGGTTTATTTTGTGGTATTTACTTTGTGACATCCAGGAAAACTTTTTCGGAATCGCTGAAGAGAGAAAGCAACGACTACTTTCTGAAAATAAAATAATTCAAGCATAGCGCAGGGATGCGTTTTTTAAAATGCAAAAATTGCCGGAATCGTAATCCTTAAAAACAAATGAGTCAATTTTACTCCGTGAAAAATAATGAAAGAAAAAAAATGTTTTCTTAATCCCCATCGAGTTTCATTTTTTTTTATTGAATCACAATGTATTACTATACCAGCAACGCGAGCAGAAACTCAACGCGTAGCTCCGGCGGCCTCATTAAGCGAAGAGAAAGCATCGTATTGGTAATTACTAAGTCCATTAGAGGCGGAAGATGGAAGGAATTATTTCCAAGGTGATCATTCATCAAGGATGTGATGCTTTTGCGCAGTGAAGGAGAGGACAAAGTTAAATATTTTTTAGCTTGGGTTTTATTTAGTTAATATAATGTAATCAACATGATAAATTTCTTATCCGTCAGCTGCGTTAATTTTTTTAATGGGGATGTTACAATCTTGTTCTCCTTCCACACCGGACGTATTCAGTAATTAGAGAGAGGATTGTTTCCACTCATTTTATCAATGGCAATGGTTTTAGATGGAATGTCTTGGGATGACTTCATCGATGCCGGTGAAATAGAGGAGAGGTGATGAATCGTGACAAATTTGTGGTAATGAGCGCTACATTATCCCAGAGTAGCTGTCATGATAGCTAGAATATGGGAACGCAAGAACTCCACAGCAATATTCATGCGGAATGGCTACTGACACGAATAAAATTACATCTACATCTATATAATACCCTGCGAGCCACCTGTAGGGTGTTTGGTAGTGGGTGACCTATCACCAACATGCAGCATGCAAGAGGACCGCCATGCAAATTTAAAACTACGAAAATCATGCAATGAGTGATCCTAGCGAGCGACGACATTAATCCTATCAATTGAGACAACGTTGCTATCCTTAATAGTACGAGGGAAGAATGACATTTTAAATCTCTCTGTTTTGCAGTCTTTTTATTTTATTCACATGACCACGCCTACTATAGTACGATGGTAAACGAAGGATGTGATTCACGTCGTCTGAGAAAATATCTTCTTCGAATTTCCTAAGTAAGTTAAGCCTATACTTCGATCTACGCTCCTGTAAATATTCCCATCCTTACTCGTGTAACATACTGGAAACGCTGCACATTTTATCGTAACAACTCATCTAAAATCTGGCCGCCCCACGCTGTACACGATTCATTACAATCACTAATATACTTGGACTTTTGGACTAATAGACTTTGATATAATTATAGTCAAAAAGCTATTAGTGGGAAGCGATGTGTAAATAATCTAAATGGGAGTGACACTCATTTAATGCGCACATATATAGTGCAACGCCGGCCTCGGTGGCGGCGAGGTAGTCCTTGCTTGCCTAACAAGAGGTCGCGGCTTCGAGTCCCGCCGGGATAGGATAACCCTATTCAGGGCATGGTTATTCGTTTACGTGCAATAGGGTAGTTTCTTTCCTCAAGGAAAACGAAAGGCATTGATTACGATTCGTTACCCATCATTAGTGTATTCATAAGACATAAATTATTTGGTTTTACAAATCCCAGTTTAGGCGAATGGCAATGGTCAATTTTAACCGCATTTGAAATAGGTCAGATTGGCGCCCATGCGATTCCACTCCATGTGGCGTCTCTGGAACCTAGTTTCTATGCGAGTAGATAGGAGTTTTACATCGTCTGAGATTGCCAATGCATGCATGAGACACAGAGCTCAGGGAAACATGCCTTAATAATCACCTATTAAAACTGGCTAAGGTCGGAAAGTTTACTTCTTTTAATAAGGTATTAATAATCCTTATTTAAACCAAGCGCTACCTGCTAGCAGCCTGCATCGCAGCGAAGCACATACCCTCGCCCCAAGGTCATCTCACACGGCGACAGCGGGAACCAGAATGACGTCACACGGCGACAGAGGGAACCAGAATGACGTCACACGGGCTTTTCCCGGCATTCATACTTAGCCGTCGCGTTTTCGCGTGCTTGAAATTTTTCACTTTTCATTAAATCACGAAAAATAGATATCGTCATTTAAAAATATAGTGGTGTGAAATTTGTACTCTAGGAGTAATAATCTTTCGATTTAGGCAATAAAAAATGATAGGAAATCACCGTATTGTTAGTGTTCCGATGTCCACCACATGAATACAACAGCTCTTTAGTGTCAGGGTTGGCTTAATTCTCTTTCCCCCTCCATCATGTTCCAACCACTTCCCCTCAAAATGAAGGCTACAGCCGCACACAATCACCCTCCCCTAAATCTCCTCGTTGCGTTCCTAATGAGAACTCGAGACAACGGGTTGCAACGCTAAGATGTTCGCAATGAGATACGGACGCTTGTGAAAATCAAATGTTCCTCATGCCCTCGAAAGTGCATTTGCTTGTCCGACCGGGAGAAGTGTAATGAGAACAGGCACAAAAATAGCAAGGTAGCAGTGAGGAACAAAACCCTTTGCATCTACATAATACCCTGCAAGGCACCTGTAGGGTGTTCGGCAGGGGGTGATCAATCACCAGCATGCAGCATGCAATTGGACTCCCACATGCGCACGACACGGTCATAAAAACACAACGCACAATAACAAAATATACAAGCACATTCATGCAGAGGCATAACTTGCCAAAGGTTACTAATTATTACAGCAAAAACATGCAAGGTTTACCACAATGGAAAAATAAAAATATGCAATGAGTCGTCCCAGCGAGTGACGTCATTAACTTTAGTAGTCCAGACTCCGTTGCTATCCTTATCTTTAAGTGCGAGGAAAAAATAATATTTCAAATTTCTCTGTCTTGTAGTATGTTTCCTTTATTTTCTTCCCGTGATCACGTCTACCGTTGTGCGACATTAAACGAAGGATGTTTCACTTCATCTGTGAATGAAATCTTCTCCGCATTTGCCCAGTAAATTAGGTTTCTCTCAGCTCCCGTAAAGATTCCCATTCTGACTTACCTGACACATTGGAAACGCTGCACTTTTATCGTAAGAACTCATTACGAATCTGGCCGCCCTGGCGCTGTACTCAATTGATTTAAGATATCATTCCTACTTCATAAGGGTCCCACACTGTAGCATCAACCTCCAAATAAGAAATTATAGGGTCAGGCTGCTTATCACTTTCACTCTTTCCCCATGTATGTCAGTGACATCTACATCTACATAATACCCTGCGAGCCACCTCTAGGGTGTTTGGCAGGATGTGATCAATCACCAGCATGCAATTGGACTCCCACAAGCACATCACACGGTCCAAAAAAACGTCACGCATACTAACAAATTATACTACCATATGCTGTTAGAAATAATAATAAAATTAAAAAAACATGCATTAGGTTTACATAGGTTAGTAGGCTACACTACAAGTCATGCAATCTATTTATGAGTTCTATCGCTGCCGTAATAATCTCTTATTGAGCGTGGAAAAAAGACATTCGGAATGTGTCTGTTATACAATCTATCTCTCTTATTTTATTTATATGATCTGATCTTCCGTAGTATGTTGACGTCCGTAAGATATGGCAACCTTCTTTATAAAATACACTGCTCTTGAATTAGGGTTTACTCTACTTTTCAATCAACGGTCCGACAGAGATTCCCATCCGAGTTTATCTAAGAGGCCAGTTACACTAACAAGACTATCGTAACGACCTTTCACATACCTGGCACGCGTTCTAACTTTGTTATTAAGCCTTTTTCATGAGGGTCCCAAACACTGGCCAGCGTATTCTAAATGTGTCCTAACGAGGGAAAAGTAGCTAATTTCTCTCACTTTGTCGTCGCACTTTCCTAATATTCTTTTAACAAAACCCATTTTACGATTAGCTTGACCGTTTATTTCTCGAATATATTTATTCCACGATAGATCATTATTGAGTCTAACTCCTAGATATTTCACGGATGCAACAAAACATTCTACATGACATTTCCCTCCATAAAGTAGCGAGTTAGCCACATGCTCACCAGAGCGGTGTCGTGTGTGATTCGTTCAATGTGAACGGTTCATTGCCACGAAGCGAATGAGTTTGATCACTTTTTTCGTTTTATGCGATTCATGATTTATCGAATGGTTAACGTCGATTAGGCGGTTCACATAGAATCGTCGCAGGAACGGATATGGAATCACGGGAAAATGAAGTTAGATCGTGATAATATACTTCAGTAAGGATTCTGGTCCCAACGCGGTCACAGTTAATATATAATAACTAATATAATAGTTACATTAAAAGAGGTATAATATGTAAAAGAGCGAACAATATTACTTCAGATAAATTCTTTCGCTAGAGATGAAATTGAAACATTAAAATTTTGAAAATTATGCATGCATAATTTTTCCTAGGTAATGCACTTTTATACTCTCAACTCTATAATCTGCGTCACTAAGGAGATTGTAATGACTACCGTTGACTTAACCTACACCAAATCGAATCGCATAGTATTTTTAAGCGAATTTCATAGATTTCGACCAAATTCGAGACATATTTTGGCTATGAAGTAGCCAGATTTTAGAGGATTAAAAAGAGAAAAAATACTTCGCTATGAAAAGGCTAGATAGGATAGTGGAACGTACCGTGGAACGTATTAAAATATCCCTTAATTGCAAAAAAAAATGAAAATCCTACGAGCCATCTATCTAGGATATCAAATATTTATATAATAATATTTTATTACAATATTTCCCTGATTTCTTATCCATGTGATCATTTCCATCATTATGACTAGGCTCTCTCAACATCTTTCACAACAGACAAAAATATTCCACGGTAAATCTCAGCAGAATATTAAACTTAAGTATATCCCTTCGATCGGTAAGACTTTCCCATTCTGAATTCCTAAACAATTTACTAACTGTACTTTGCAACTGTTTAAAGCAAATGTTACTGCTCGCGTTTGTACACCGTCTGTATCTGAAACGATTCCTTTTTCATACGGGTCCCATAGGAATCATGACGAGTGATATTCTGAAAGACGGCCACAAGAATGGGGATACGAAAAGGAAATGAAACCCTTTGTAAGCACGTGTCAGCGACGTTTCCTTCCAGGGAGATGAGGTCGAAACACGCGCACGCGTCTATCACGGAACTTATTTCTCAACCGCACCCTGCCGCGTACCCTAACTCACCCTTTCAGGAGCACCCTTCTTGCATCTTTTCACGAAACCCTTTCCTCCTTGCCTCCAGGGTTCTTCCCCTTCATCAGCTACGCGAAGCCAGGGCCAGAGCCAGGGTTTCGCGAGGGGTGGGGTGGGAAATGCACAGCCGTATTGTCAATGCAACAATTGAACGCCGAAACTGGGAAACCGCGCCTCTTGCGCCCTCGGGCCTAATGCCGCATTCACATTACGATCCAGTGTTCCAGCGATTGTCGAAACCCCTTACATGAGGACGGTTGTCTCCGTGCGCTTCCGATCGCCATTTGCCCAAATTTGTGTCGCAATTTAATATGGTTCCTAATCCCGCCTATGGCAGCGCTGACCATATACTGTAGGCAGCCTCACAGCCATTTTGCCATTTCCTCTAATGGGAGATAAGTGAGCGTCTCTTCGAAAATCGAAGATTACTCAGCAAGAAATGGGTTTACGTAATTATTGTGAGCCGGGATGCTTTTGCGGAAATTCATCTGCGAAGGGAAATAATAAACTTCGGGGTGTGAAGACCAGGAGTTTGTTTAAAGATAGAGTAAGTTCACGTGAGTCATTGTCGTCCGCCATTGCGATTATATGAAAATTTGAAGTTATTTTGCTCGTAATTTTGAACGTTAAGTCTCACTATTTTCATTATTTTAATAAATACCAAAAATTTAAAAGGCTATTACGATACATTTTCAGATGGAGTCCGAGCTTGAGAAATGGAGGAAGGCTATTCCAAGGAAGGATTACGTTTTAGCACTTACCATGTTTGCAAATGTGTTTTTCGAGTGTGTGAACTACACTTTCGCCCTGAAGATGTCACATAATTGATCACTTAGGCGTATAATTATTTTAATTTGTGATTAGTAGTGACAACATTGCTTTTATTGTGTCGGTGTGTATATTTTAGCGCGGCTTGTTTACATCGATTGCGTTAGTGTTCGATACGAATCCACGCCTTCCGCAGAAGATTTTATGTTGTACGAAAATCTTTCTGTGGCTTGAAATCAAATGTAGGGTTCTTGGTCAGAACTATCGTGCATTCGCACGACGCACAGTGGTCCCAAATCGAAAAAAGCTGGCCAAAAGTCGTTTTTTCGAAAATTTTCAAGGAATTTTTTAACCTTATTTTCGGATTCTACAGGATATGGTCTACAAAATACACTACTAAGTTAGTATTTTTGTTCATCAGAGCGGCTGCAGTGATCCGTCAAACATGGAGCATTCACTGTAAAAATCACAGTTGCGTGAAATCGGTCGATTTTGAGGAAGTTCAGCGTCATGCAGGACAACCTTTACGCGATATATTTGGCCAAAAACATTTTTAACTACAAATATGAACATTATTACATAGTGGGACATAAATTTTATTCGGATTTTACTATGTTTACTATTTTATATATATTTTGTAACTTTTAGTGTTTTTTACCCGAATTTTCAAATAAAATGTACAATATCGTTTAGAGAGGCACGTGAATGCACGGTGTCTTTTGCACCAATACAAAGGGAAAAGTATATGCAACGCAGTAGTGAAGAACATTTTTGCTACTAGTTGCTACTCCGACCTCAGCATTGATTTAACTATAATGATGCAATGCGCTGACGCGGGCGGCGGCCTGGCTGGCGCGTGGTAGGGCTCGAGGAAATCCAGTATTTATGGGCGTTATTCAACATTGTTGGATATTTTATTTCTACAAAAAATATTTACCCTATGAATAAACATCTCTTGTCATACGTAGAACGTTTTATCATTAATAGTTTCCACTTGACCTTACCTTTTATTTACGCGTGCCCATGCTCTCATAAAAATTGCGCCCATCGAGAAAACACAACCACCGCTCTCTATACACTTGTTATGAATTGCACTTTGGCCACCGGGGATGAACGGAGTAAGCCTTTTCACCTTTCAAATGTGATATTTCCTAGAAAATGGAGATAATAGCATCGCGAACCTCACACTGTGGAACCCCCAAATTACTTCTAGACATCGCTTGCCCGAAATTTTCTCGCCAAAACTCAGTTTTACTCAGATTTTGCCAAACGAAAGACGTGAAAGTTAGTTTCCTCAAGCGTGAAGATCGAGTCTTGAAAAAGTCGAGTATCCTCGAACTTTTTAAAGAAGACTTGTAGGGTTGAAGAAGAGTGCCCATAGTGTTTTAGTTCGATAACTCGGAAAATTTTCACGCGTCTTGAGATGCATGAAAAATTTCTTGAAAGTGGAAGAGGGTCCGTATCGTTTAAAAACCAATACTTATTGGATTGCTGGAGCAACAAGTTAGAGTTAGATGAGGACGTTAATTCAATAGTTATCCTAAAAAAATTGCGGAGAAGTGTTTTTTCTCTCAAATTATCTTCGCCGGTGGAAGGAAAGAAAAAGAAATGACAGGTTTTTTAGAAGAAAGTTCGCTGACTTCCTAAATGAGAAGTTGAAATTTCCTCCGCCTTTATTTAAACAATTTGAGAAGTCCAGTGAAAGGGCCTAGAGATGGAAAACGGAGGATCTTAGAGCTAGCACATCGCCAGTAGAGCATCCATGAGTTATCGAAGCAAAGGTGATGAGTTCGTGGCGAAAATAATAAATGAGGTGACAACAACCACTCTCTCAAGAGCGCGGCGAGTGTTATCAAAATGGAGAGCCAAGGATGTGAGGCAAAGTAAAATCTCCCACGAAGAAGCCCTTTCCATGATCGTTTCTGGTAATTTCACGAAACATCAGTACTTGCTCCTCCGACGGACATCTAAAGAAGCTGCCCTTCCTATTGTTCACTTGTCCGAGGAGGCAATGGAGGCGAGGAATAAGGACATAAGAAGATTCAGGGAGCACCATGCAAGGAAATTTTCCTGGATAGCAACGAATGAAGACCTGTTTAAAAGATTACTCCTAACTTCAGATGCAATGATATCAAGTATTTCTAAGGCTCAAAGAAGGAAATTACTTCAATTACCAGTCGAGGTAAAGAGTTTATTAATCCTGGAAGAATTGAGTGGATGACGACTGTGATGAGGATTTGTCGGATAGTGATCATGAATGTATTTAATTTTTTTTCGTAACAATGACTGAGAAAGATAAGGAGAAATGTTAACTTATTTTTTTGATAGTTAAAAAAGCCCAAATAAATGGAAAATCTCATTTAATTTTTCGTACCAAATCATGTGCTCGTTAAATTGATGCCTCACTTCGTAAAGAGCTTATTGCAAGCGTATCAATAAATTTGGCGTTTAACTTGAGTTATAGGAGTTATGAAATATTGTTTATAACATTTCAATGATTGTAATAATGCCTCCGTTGAAACTTGTGAAATACGGAACCCCGTTTAAAATTGCTACCAAATCCATTGGCACGTTACAAGGAACTATAAAATTGTCTACTTAATTAGAATTAGATATTATAATTTTTAAACAATAAATGCAGTACAATAATATTAATAATATACTTATAATATAAATTTCCAATGAATATTAACTTATTTTTCGCATCAAATACGATCAAACATATGAGAAAGTAGAAAATGTTCTCTTGGTTCATTCAAAATAAGTTGTTCAAAATTTGTCCAAAAATAAACAATGCAGTCATTTTATATGCATTTATGTATGTTTTAAATAACTAATTCAGTTTTATGATATGCATAATTTTAATTTACTATCACCAGTATAATCTCAAATTCCAATGTTAAAAAAATTAATTGTTTAAACAAAATGTGAAATAGCAATAAAATTATTGCAAATACATAAAAAATAGTTATACATTCAGAATAAGCGGGCCAAAAACAATAAGAATTGACCTTTAGGTCAAATATATACACAATAACAACGGCGTAATTAATTTTGGCCAGCTTTTTTCGATTTGAGACCACTGTGCGACGATGGTTAAAACCTGTGCTGCCCTCTAGTGCTGACATCTAAAGTGAACGAGAAATTGACGGTTAGCAAAGCTGTTGAGGTATGCAGGGACAAGATATTACTGTGTTCAACGTGTATTTACCGAATAATTTTTCTTCCGCCCATATTCTTCCTTCCTAGGACAAATCCATGAAAAAATAGAGCTTCACGAGCTTTCCGTCTAAGTTCTCTTGTCGCTTCCGTTTCCGGTCTCCCAGCGCCTAAACATCGTAAAGTGGCAACGTTCGGAACTACGTCAACTATTGTCAGGGCATGCATTCACACGGCTATTTCGGCCAACTATCGTTTGGACGATCGCTCGGACAATCGTAATGTGAACGAGGCATGATTCGAAAGTATTGCCTTCTCCATCTTTGAGGGTTCATCCAGAACAAAAGTCGCATCCGAAAACAAAAAGGAGTGAGTGAGCCGTGACACGTCTGAATTGGAATTCATTGGTCGGTAAATGATGGACACATTTCTCCCGTTAAATACTACACAAAGAGGCGAGCAAAGCGGCAAAACACTACCAAGAAAAAGTTGTGTAGACCCTGCTGAGAGAAAAAATAACTTTAAATACACCATCGGATGAAGTTTGTTAGTGACGGTTTGCTTTTAAGTTAAATTGTTATGCGAAATTAATTTTTTTAATCAAATTATAATGAATTTTATTTAAATTATCACAATATCATATCATTTATTACTGCTTTTCATGTTTTTGGAAATAGTATAAAACACATTCTTATTTGGACGATCGCTCTAGTTATCCTTCTAAGCCTTCAACCTTCAAAGCCTAATTAACCTTCTAGTTAAATTGTGTTCTGTATCAAGAATTTTGATGGTTTCGAAATCGAAAGTTCCTTCGTTGTCAATGGCGTATTTTTTTAGTGCATATATCTGAGCCCAGTGATTAAATTATTTATCTCCACCCTTTATCCTGAACGGTGACCAACCACTTCGGCTCCCTTTTTTAACCTTGACATTTAATGCCTATTCGTATGCTTCATCACAGTCAGTAATTTTCAATCAGTCAACATAATTGTACAGTCCATGTAGGTATTGAATTCAAAAAGAGATAATCTAGTGATATTAAGAGGGGCTTCAATGTTGACGCTATGGCTCGCTAGATGGCCGATGACTGCAAATTATTTTTTCACCGATCGGCTAAGGCATAATTTCTCTGCATAAATATGAATATATCAGGGCGTGTTTTCGAAGGTCCTTGTGTTAGAGGTAGCTACATTAATGGCGCAGTAAATTCCGAATATGGCCCGATTAATACAAAGTTATTTTTAAAGCCCTTGAGGAACAAGTGACTTTGTAAGCAGTCACGCGCACGGGTGCAAAGTTAACTACACCAACGGGTGAAGTTCGCCATGAAAAAATATTTGACTTAGCCGGGATTCGAACCCGGATCTCCCGATTGCCGGTCAGGTATCAAATCCCATCCCAAAGTTCGCTCAGAGAAAATGGCTTGGTGGTGGAACTGGCTAACACACCTGTACTGAAAAGAAAATAATTTGCATGGAATGAATACACTAATCGTGGGTAACGAATCGCAATCAATGCCTTCGTTTTCTTTGATGAAGGAAACTACCCTATAATCCCATTCCAATGTAAATCTCAACCCATTTTTCATCAATAATAACCATGAATGCTTTTCCCTAACAGAAGTTCGCCCTCCACAACAATCGGAAGGGGAAGCGAAGTTTCAAAGTTTAATGCCTTCATATTACACTACAGTCTCTACGAAAGGGACAATAGGACGTCAAGGCGCGTCACTTGGGTAAACATCCATCGCACCACCACTTCCTTTCGTGTCAGTCTTATTTTTACCCTAAGTGCCGTGCTCTCACGTCAACGAAGACATCCCTAGGCTCCCGACCTTTTCCTCGATTTTCTCCGTCGTATCCAGTTTTTTTTTTCGTTTTTATTCTGGATTTTGTTTTTCCTTTTCTCGCTTTCTTTCAAAAGTCGTTCACAGCGTTCGAAATGAGTGCATTCATCCGACTCTATGATCTCGTAGCTCTCATTTTTCGAAGGGTTCCTCCACTTCTGCCTTCAATGGGCGACTCACCGTTGAAGTAACCTCTGCTAACGGCTTGCTACATCCGTTTAGATTCTCTGCTATGTTTATTATCCAAAATAGCACTACTATCACATTTTTCTACCTCACTGACCCTCATTCACACCCTATCCCAGTGAGAAATGAGCAATCGAATCGTCGTCAGTTCGACGTCGAAGTAGTCTTTGATAAAACGTCGATGGTAACACATCGATCGGTGCCTATATGGTCAAGAAATCGATTTGTTTACGCTCATCTTTCTGTTTGTTCCTGATTTAAATTGCAATGTTATCCATAAGCTGGTGCATCAAAGACAAGGATTGAATAGCGTATTATTATGGATATTAAAGCTGTAAGGAAAAAAGGTTTGTGTATTTCGACACATTAAATTTTAATTAGAGGTATTCCTGAGGTATAATCATTCCCGATCATATTTAATAACATGTGATAAAAGTCGTCATACTAGACCCAATCCATGCTAAGGATATCACCCAGCACGTTAAATTCATCTCTAAATCGATGTAAAAAGCCACCAAATTAAGTTTTCTTGCGCATCTGTACTAGATATACATATGGATAAATAAATTTACCGTCAAGAATGACACCGAGAAATGTGCCTGTAATTTCTCTTGCTATCTTTTGTTTATTAATGCTTGGATTTTTTCGTGGTGCATATGTTTCTGCGTTGTGAGAAGTGTAAAAGAGTGCTTTTTGATGCGTTAATTTTTATTTTCCACGGTTGTCTGTGAAGAAGTTTTAAGTGTGTGCTTAGTTTGTTTATGCTTGCGTCTCCGTTCCGTGATGCAGCTGCGATATAAGTAACGTTGATGACGGGTTGCACTTTTACGTCATTATATACGATTCCAAAACGTCACTTCCGAGTAAGGTGGCTTCTGATTGGCTCGTGTTCAATGCCTCGAGAATATTCTGCACTTCATCCACCAAAAGAATCAAGTAGCAGTTTCGGCAAAACTGTAGTCTACAAAGATGGACAAACGTGATGCATATACCGTTAACCTCTCCATTTAATCTTCATCACTCCGCGAGGATAATACATTACTATATCTGCATAATACCTTGCAAGCCTCCTCTAGGGTGTTTGGCAGGGGGATCAATCACCAACATGCAGAATGCAATTGGATTCCCACAAGCACATCACACGGTCCAAAAAACGTCACGCATACTAACAAATTATACTACCACATTCTGTTAGAAATAATAATAAAATTAAAAAAACATGCATTAGGTTTATATATGTTAGTAGGCTACACTACAAGTCATGCAATCTATTTATGAGTTCTATCGCTGCCGTAATAATCTCTTATTGAGCGTGGAAAAAAGACATTCGGAATCTGTCTGTTATACAATCTATCTCTCTTATTTTATTTATATGATCTGATCTTCCGTAGTATGTTGGCGTCCGTAAGATATGGCTACCTTCTTTATAAAAGACACTGCTCTTAAATTAAGGTTTACTCTATTTTTCAATCCACGGTCCGACAGAGATTCCCATCCGATTTTGTCTAAGAGGTCAGTTACACTAACAAGACTATCGTAACGACCTTTCACGTACCTGGCAGCTCTTCTTTGCACGCGTTCTAACTCTGTTATTAAGCCTTTTTCATGAGGGTCCCAAACACTGGCAGCGTATTCTAAATGTGGTCTAACGAGGGAAAAATAGCCAATTTCTCTCACTTTGTTGTCGCAATTTCCTAATATTTTTTAACAAAACACATTTTACGATTAGCTTGACCGGTTATTTCTCGAATATGTTTATTCCACGATAGATCATTATTGAGTCTAACTCCTATATATTTCACGGATTCAAACTGCCTTTAATTGGGTGCCCCGAATGATATAGCTTTATGATACATTTACCTCGCCTGGGAGTACATTTTCCTCACCTTTCACTCCATTACGGAATTTTCCTCTCCAACCTTGTCTCGTATTGTACTCTTAACTCTGTCTCCCGTTCACAGAGGGTGCTCGAAACAGCGAACGAAGAAGAGAGAAAAGCCCAAGCAGCGACGGCGGCATGTGAGAATAATGCCCCGGGTCCGTTTGCCGTTCTATCAGCCTTTCTTCGCAAAGGAAAGAAAGCAGAAACAAAAAAAACAAAGAAGAAACGGAATAACGAGGAGACAAAACGCGCGGAGATGAAAAAAAGGAAGATCAGTTGTTAAGGGGTCAACAATGGGCTTTGGATCGGAAAGACAGCACCTAAGAGCCGCGAGGCAGCGCTGTGAGAATGAAAGCGAAAGGACGGGTGAGATAGCTCGAGAACTGTTCTAACATTCGGATGGTCCCGGTACACATGCCCCGGGAGAAATTCTGATCACTCGCAGCCTGTTTGTCACGGAGATAAAAACTCCATGCGTATAAGGTAGATACTTTGCCATTGAGAGGAAGATTAAAGAAGTAGACTGCAGAACAGAGATATTCATCTGAATCTACATAATACCCTGCGAGCCAGCTCTAGGGTGTTTGGCAGGGGGTGACAAATCACCAACATGAAGCATGCAAGAAGACCGCCACATGCACACCGCACGGTCATAGAAATATTACGCATACTAGCAAAATATATATGCTTATCCATAAAAAACTGCCAATGGTTAGTAATTACTAGATCAAATACATGCAAGGTTAGAACTATGAAAAAAAGCATGCAATGAGTGATCCTAGCGAGCGACGCCATTAATCATATCAATTGAGACAACGTTGCTATCCTTAATAGTACGAGGGAAGAATGACATTTTAAATCTCTCTGTTTTGCAGTCTATTTCTTTTATTTTACACGTCTACCATAGTACGATGGTAAACGAAGGATATGATTCACGTCGTCTGAGAAAATATCTTCTTCGAATTTCCTAAGTAAGTTAAGCCTATACTTCGATCTACGCTCCTGTAAAGATTCCCATCCTAACTCGTGTAACATACTGGAAACGCTGCACTTTTCGTCGTAACAACCTATCACAAATATGGCCGCCCTGCGCTGTACTCGATTGGTATTGAAGAAATATTCCTTTCCTAGGACTACCAAGGTTAGTAACAGATTTTCCATCAAATAAATTATGCTTCCTTACCTACGTTTTGGTTTTTTTTCAAGTCCTGCATAGCCTGTTCCATACTTTTCATGCGTGAATTTCCTAATCCGTTATATTCGTCAATTTTTCCAGGGGCGGATTGCACGCTCAAAGGCCTTGGAGGCTGCGAGGTCAAAGTGTCCCTAAGGGTAAAAATAGTGAAGGGCACCGCTAAAAATAGTGAAAGGAAACGTTCAGGTGATTAAGTTTTTTATCCTTAGCAAACAAAGTAAACAAAACAATTCTATTTACAATTCCAAGTAAGCCCTTTATGTTCTTCTGACGCCTGAGCAAACATGCCAAAAGTTTTATTTTTTCTACCTATCATTGTGGATCATGAAACATGAAATAAATAGAAGGAAGAACAGAATGATTTAAGAGGTCGTTCTTTCCTCGGATTACCAATGACAATAAAAGATCTGCCAATAATAGGGAAGTTCACTAATTTTTTTTAATCGCCGAATTCGAAAGTTAAGCCTAAAAAACAAATATTAGCACAGTCGCTTTTATTCCCTTGATCTGGGATATGCACTTTAAAACATTTTGATATATATATATATATATATTCTGAAGATATTTTATGACAGTAAAAAAACGTGTATCCTCAAATACAGTAATTTTTTCGTGCAAGAATAGTGGAAGAACAAAACGGCGTAGAATATGCGTTCTGCTACTGCCTTGTGACGTCACGGCCAATATTCAACATGGACACCCGTTTTAGCGGACTTTGAATTTTCCCATATTCCGGACAGTTATTTCGAATCAAGTACACACAACTAGGATTTAAACTGTGGTTTTAAGACATTTTGTTATTCTGAACTCTAATTTTAAAAATGTGTTTGGTGCATATGAAACACTAGTGTATGTACTTCCCTATTGAGTTGATCGACTCACTCGATAAATCTCCAAACAATTTTTTTTATTTCTCCTTTTTCTGGTTTCAATTGGTTGGTGCTTGTCCGCTTCGGTATCTAATTAGATTCATGTATCTCCATGAATAGTCAGTTATCCACGTATTAATTTCGTATTTTTTCCATGGTGGTTGTCTGCTTTCAAGACGCCTTGCGTGATCTTGAGAGCTCACACCACCTGTCGCCGTGTAGATGTGCTAAGGCCTTTTTTCGATATCTACGAAGACGTTGCTTATTGCATGCCGAATTTTGATATATACTCACACATACCGCAAAATAGGGTGGTTTCCTATTATTTTTATATTGCCTAAATCGAAATATTATTACTCCTGGAGTACGTATTTCGCGCTTTTAGATTTTTAAATAGCGATATCTATTTTTCGCGATTAAATGAAAAGTGAAAATTTTCAAGCGCACGCGACGACTAAGTATGAATGCAGGGAAAAGACCGTATGACGTCGTTCTGGTTCCCGCTCTCGCCGTGTGAGGTGACCTTGGGGCGAGGCTTTGAGCGCTGATACGACGCAGGAAGCTGGCACGTAGCAGAGTACCCTGCTAGCAGGTAGCTTGGCTAAAATAAGGATCAAACGAAGGAAACTTTCCGACCTTAGGCAGTTTTAATAGGTGATTATTAAGGCATGTTTCCCTGAGCTCTGTGCCTCATGCATGAATTGGTATTCTCAGACGATGAAAAACTCCTATCTACTCGTATAGAAACTAGGTCCCTGTGACGTCACGTGGAGTGGCCTCTTCATCTTATCTTGATCTGGCCTTTTTCAAATGAGGATAAAATTGACCATTGTCATTCGTCTACAATGGGATTTCTAAAACCAAATAATTTGTATATTATGACTACACTAATTGTGGGTAACGAATCGCAATCAATGCCTTTCGTTTTTTTTATGAAGGAAACTACCCTATTGAGGTGGCTTCCAGGGTATTATGTAGAGAAATATGAAGGTGCCCACTGAATGGGTACACCTGTACGCAGGGCCGGATTGGAAAATCGGTTTTTATTCAGAAAACTTTGCCTCTGAACCAGGTGCGCTTAGGTGCAATCTTCCCTCAATGAATCTCGCTAGATTAAATACTTATCGAGTGAGCTGTTCAAAATCTAAATATGGGTAATTTTACAGTCGGTCCGAATATATTTTGCCGAGTTCCAGTCGCTTGAGACGAATATTTTTTTCCAATTTTATTCTTGTGGAAGGGAAGCGGACCCATTGAGGTTACGATTCTTTCGTACGTAATTGAGTTGAGCAATAACATGCATTACGAGAGGTAGCAACGCTCTTTTTTGGGGGCTTTGATCATGAAATTTGAATTATATAAAATAAAGTCTTAAGGTATTTCTGTGTAATGGCATTGAAAAAAATATTTTAACTTCTGGTATGGTCAATGTTTGTATCGTACAGGAGCAGTTCATGGCGAGTTCAAAGATGACTAATTATATCCTCAGAAGAAACGACGGTTGCATAGCAACATATTCAATCGAGATTTAATTTCCGATTAAGATTCAGAAAGTTGAAATTAATGCAATTTTCGAAATGCCAGCCATTGTTTTGCGATTAACATTGACTGAAGTCATCAAACATGATTGATTGAAGTCAATCATGTTTGATGATCTACCATGATTGCTTGCAGTCAATCATGTTTGACTAAACACCTCATTGTCCGTGGATAATTTTCTTCCTGCGGGTCAGAACGGCTATAACTCAGCATAAATTAATTCATTGGGTATGTATTACTATTTAGTTTCATCGCACTTTTCACGAAAAATATCCAAAGTCATTATTTTATGAGTACAGAGCTGAGAACTTATCGGTACCATAAAATTGACGCTCGAACATAAAGCAGAACGCCACAAAATGGCATGAATAAATTGGATAAAATTGACTTGGATTACTATTTCACTCACGTGCGTGCTCTTCTGGTCATTTCAAAGAAAAATGTCAAATTATTCACGCTGAATCAGCAACTACGGCGACCCAGTATTTCAAACTTATCTACTACACCTACCACATGCAGAGAGTTTATGAACCCACGGTATTGAATGTCCTTTCACTTTTTTCAAATTTTATTTACTAACAATCCCAGTTATGTGAGTGCAACTAATGGCTGAATTTTTTAAGCATTTCAGACGGTCAAGGGCGTAGAAAGCAAACAATAGTGGGCCACGAACTAACCTTTGGGGTACACCGCATTCAATGGATTTCTGCTGTTTCAGCTGTACAAAAATGACATGAAATAAAAATTAGTCTAAGATAAATACATTCTCGGATACCTTATTCCCGAGGGTAGTAATATAATACGAAGAAATGAAAAGGCAATGGTAATGACATAGGTATTAACGTCGAAACAGCTGTCGGGAATAAATTACTAGTTTGGGTTGTAGAGAGTGATTTTTCATTTCCTATTTCGTGGTTTCACTAAGTAAAGCCGTAAACGATAAACAAATTTATATGAGTTGTGGATGTACTGTAATAATTAGAGTAAAAGTACCGCTAGCTCTTCTTTCTACTTTCGCCCCCGAAAACTCAGCCACTCGTCGCGATGCGTGACAGAAAGAAAGCGAGAGGAGGATCTGAATTCTTTGTTTGCTCCGCGAAAGGCAATGCTGAACTACCGCAGGGCAATATCTCTTCTCTGTCTTGTCTCGGCTTTCTTTTCTCAAACCTCAACAAAAAAACACTATCTCTCTCCCTGCTAACCTTTCCAAACGCGGCGCCGGCGTCTGAAAACTCCTTTGTTCCACGGGGACGCAGTCACTAAGACTACGGCACACTGAGGAACACAGCGAGAAACAAGATGCAGCGCTTTGATTCGATTTTAACTTCTAAAAAATATTTCACCAGAAAATTAAATTATGGTCATTTCCTCATGAACCCGATATTACCGCTAAACGTTTCTAAATCTCGTGATAGTGAAATCCATCCTCGGATTCTTCGATACGGTATTTCCCCTGCCACCTATTCAGCTGTGCTCCGTTACCATTTTCTTAAATTTTCAATTATGATGGAGTTATAAAAATAAATACACCAACTCATATATCTCTGCTTTTCAAGCCGTCATCTATACCTAGAGCCATTCGTTGTAAAAAATCGAACCTTAACCCTTTAGAATGTAAGTTGATGACGTCATGAACTCTACTTGATACGGTTACCATTTCTCCGCTAGTTCTCGGTCTGGTGCATGGACCTCACGTGGTTTGAAATTCTTTCCTTGATTTGTTTAAAAAAATTCAAGCATTTCGAGATGCGACTTTATTCTGGTGCATTATTTTCTTTCACTTTATACGATTTTTAGGTTGGTAATAGATTGATTATTCAATACTAAATATAAGCAGATATTTTATTTCGCATCAAAATATTCAAATGCTCCTTCACAGTGTTATTTGAAATATGTATTGAAATTACTCTCCCAGGGCTACCACCTTATCGTGGTGGAGAGGTTTGAGTGCCCCAATGACCCGGAGAGCTATGCTGGCGGGAGCGTATGCTCCTGGTAGGGCCACCCAAGCCAGACAGGTCGAAGGGTAGGGGACTGACTAAGTGTAGCCCACTGGTCCTCCAGGTTGGGGTTTGGCGACAGGCTGGTAACCTGCCCATGTAAAACCTTCTTTAACTCATAAGCTTCACAGAGAGCCTCGGAATAGGTTAGGATTCAAAAGACGACGACTAGGCAAAAGTAAGGACATGAATACGGGTATAACGGATATATTAAACATAGCCACATGGAATGTACAAGGCTTAGGCAATCACGAGTCAGAACTTAACAACACCCTTAAAGAATACAAAGTGAATATGGCGGTCATCACTGAAACAAAGAAGAAACTCAAAGGGACAAAAGACTTGGAATATTACGTAATGATATACAGTGGAGTTGATCAGAATAAAAGAGCACGTTGTGGAGTGAGTGTTTTAATAGACAAAAAATGGAAAAATAATATCAGGGAATACACTTTCATAAACGAAAGAATAATAACGGTGCGACTCAAATTTGATAGGGGTTATTTAACAATACTTGGAACATATGCACCTGAAGATGGGAAAAAGGAAGAAACGGAGATTTTCTATGAGCAACTGCAAAAAGAAATAGGGAAGTTAAATAACAGGGACTACGTAATAATAGCTGGTGATCATAACGCTAGAATTGGGAAAGAGCTAATTCCACAATTTATTGGAGTACATGGAGAAGACCATCTGAACCAAAATGGAAGTAAATTAAGAGAATTTATAACTTTCAACGAATTAAAAGTAACGAACACATTTTTCAAGAAAAAAGATATCAATAAATTCACCTGGTCAGCCAGGGGTCACCGATCCCTAATTGATTACATAATTGTTAACCGAAAATTAGCCTCGAGGATAACTGATACACATGTATATAGAGGAGCAAATATATGCACCGATCATTTCCTTGTTAAGGCAAAAATACAACTATGGGCAAGGTGGAAGAAGCATAATACGGAAAAGAAACAATGTCAAGTAAAGAAAATCTTCAAAACATACCTTTTGAAAGAGAGTAGTATTCGAAAACTGTACCAACACAGGATTACACAACTGCTCGAACAGATAAAACCAGAACATGACATCAATAAGGAATGGGAAAATCTTAAGAAAGCTATTTTACAAATAGCTAATGAAGTTTTGGGCACCAGAAATAAAAAGAAACGGAAAAGAGGTTTAAAAATCTGGAGCGAAGAAATAGCACAGGCCATCGAAAATAAAAACAAAGCATACAGAGAATACCTACAGAGAAAAACAGAGGAAACGAAAGAAAAATATCACAGGGTCAGAAACCGCACGAAAGCAATAATAAGGAATGCACATATGATATCATGGGATAGATTTATAAGTGGAGTAGAGGATGATATTCATGGTAGGCAAGAAATAGCATATAAACTGATGAAACAACTCAACAAATCAGAGAAAGATACTGCCCAACTAAATGTTATACCGAAGGAAGAATGGATAGAACACTATAGGAGATTATGGTATGATCCAACATTAGATGATAAGATCAACACTCCAGAGGAAACAATAGGAGTAGACCCTATTGATTTGAAAGAACTAGAATGTGCTCTGAATAAGACAAAAAATAGGAAAGCTGCTGGCATAGATGGAATTGAATCAGAGCTGATAAAATATGGAGGTACATCCCTACAAATAAGAATCCTCCATCTATACAACATGTGTTGGAAAAAGCTTGAAATCCCAAAGGATTGGAATGTGGCGAAGGTTGTTTCATTGTTTAAAAAATGAAAAAGAAATAATCCAGAGAATTACAGAGGTATAAGCCTACTAAATACTGCATACAAAATTTACAGTAGAATAATAAATACTAGACTACAAGCTATCTCTGATGCCATTTTATTAGAAGAACAGGCTGGATTTAGGAAGGGAAGATCTTGCATCGACGATGTTTTTACTTTAAAACAAATAATTCAAAAACGAAGAGAGTTCAATCTGGAAACGCATCTGGCATTCTTAGATTTTGAAAAAGCATTCGATCGTGTAAATAGAGAAATGTTATTGTCAGTTATGCAGAAAAGAGGGTTTCCTAGACATCTGATAAAAGCTTCCCAGAGTCTATACAGAGACACCAGAATTGTAATTGACACAGGGAAACAGATCACCCAAAAAATTATCATTAACCGAGGAGTTAGACAGGGTTGCAGCCTATCCCCAACCTTGTTTAATCTATACATAGATGACGTTCTAAGAATGTGGAAAGAGAATAATGTATCACCAGGCATAGAAATAGGACCATCTCAATACTTAAATACGATGCTGTTTGCTGACGATCAGGTTATAATACAAGATAAAGAGGACAAACTCCAGATGGCAGTACACAGACTACACGAGTTGAGCAAGCTATACAACCTGAGAATTTCAAAAAACAAAACAAAGACTATGGCAGTTTTAGGAAGCAACCCGATAAGAACAAAAATTGTTATTGAGGATCAAGTCCTGGAGCAAGTGTCGCATTTCCAGTACTTAGGATGCGACATAACATATGACGAGGAAAAATATATTATAAATAAGGTTAACACTTTCCAGAGAATATGTGGCACTATCAGAAGAACTCTAAAGAACAAAACAAGAAAAGAAACACAAATAAAATTTTACAAAGTGATGGCAGTCCCTACTGTACTCTACGGATCAGAATGTTGGGTAACAAAAAAGAAGGAATTAAGGCAGATAGAATCGTCTGAAATGAAATTTTTAAGATCAGTTAAAGGTTGCACAATATTGGATAAAATAAGAAACACTCAAATAAGAGATGAACTGGGTGTCCAAGCAGTCACTGACAAATTAAAAGAATACAAACATAGATGGAAAGAACATTTACTTCGAATGCCAAATGAAAGAATTCCAAAGCAAGCAATGGAATATCAACCATTTGGCAAGAGAAGTATAGGAAGACCAAGGAAAAGATGGTGATGTGGAGCCGGAACAGGCTTAGTAGCCTAATCCTGGAAGAAAGAAGAAGAAGAAGATTGAAATTATTCGCTACCATTTCCAGTCCGCCCTTTTATGTTTGTCTTCGTGATTATCGCTTCTGCGAACGTGACTCGCCTTTTGTGTACTAACAAAACAGCATTCTCTCCTAATTTGGTTTGTCTTACACTCGGTCACGAATCTCGTCCGGGTTAAAACCTGCTCCAAAATAATGAGACTAAAGATTTGCTCTTGCATGTTGTATCTTCGCTGAAATTATGGAGCCAGTAGGAGCAGTATTTTGAACCCAGTTCCCGAACAATTTATTTGAAATCACGTGCACACCAAATCTTTATTGCTTTTCAGTGACGGTCGAATCTAGAGAGTTGACTTGTTTTTTTTCCTCTCTCTGAAGGTTCAGATTCTATTTTGATTTAAATATTTTCGATTGTTGTCGTGTCGGGAGGGTAAAAAAAATTAATTTTCCCCTACATTGTGTCAGCTGCTCGAGGTTCCGTCTCTTATTTATACTCGGGTTTACAGGTGCATTGCAATCAAATAGAATCTAACGACTTGATCGTTGGATTATTCTTCCTCATAGGATAATCCTCCAAAGTTTTTAGAATTGCAATGGCTGATGCGAACGAGGCTGCAATTTCACTCACTGACTCATCACAATTCATCTCTCATCACAACTCACTCATTCATCACAATTCGCAGCCCAAACTGTGATAGGTGGGGGTATTTGGCTTATTAGACGTAAAAGTATAAAAAAAAAATTCATCGGGAGAAAAAATCTGAAAACTTGAAAAAGTCGATCATTTTTCAAGATATATCGACTTGAATTAACATGGGAGCCTTATGGGACTAAAACTTTTTCGCTTTTATTTTGTGCTTTTAAACGTCTGAGGAACATGATATTCAATGGACATAAAGTGGATTTTTTGGTCGATTTATTGGTACGGTTGTCATGGCTTCGTACCTTCACCTTCGTACTTCGTACCCTCACGATCTACCTTACTTTTCCCGTAACCATCTTTGTTAATTCATAATAAAATTCCGAAAAATATCCTGCACGCGAAAAATCATTGTCGCCATTTTTTTTGTGGAGCATACAATCTTGGATATCTTAGCAACCGTTTCAGCTAGATGAATGAAATTTTCAGGGTATTGCTTTTTAAAAGAAGTCAACTTTTGCAATAATGACCATTTCGCTCAATCGATTCATGTGCGAGTTATATCGATACTAATCTCCTTAGTTACGCTTTAATCGCTAATAACTTTTTTGTTAATCAAGTTTTGAATATGAAAGTCAGATATATAAAATCTGATAATATGTTTTATCAGACAAATGTTAAATCAAGCGGATCGAATGATTAGAGCCGAAGTAATTATCGATCAAAGTGTGCATTCGATAGATCCCTTTTTTAGACTTATTTACATAGTTACGGGCATATAAATTTTAATATATTGGTAAGATAGAAAAGCTCTATGCACACATGCAAATAATTTTGATGAGTAACGATTCCTAATGAAAATATATCGATATGAAATTATATCGATAGGACTCATTTTCTCCTTTGCTATTGACCGTACCTCTCCGATATTTTCAGGGTAGTACCTGATCGGTAATATAGATGTTTCGTTATAATAAGGGCTCCATGGAAACCATAGTTTTCATTTTATATCAACATTTAATTTCAATGTAAAGTAAATGGCGATACACTCATATCGTTTTTACATACGATTTCATTCAGGATTTCGAAGTGGTTGCTAAGGCTGGAAGTGATTGTTGATGTCTGGTAAACCAACACTACTACACGTAAGCGTAACCAATTCATTATTTTGGTTTAAACATTGACTTATTTTTTTACTTTCAATGACGTTTGCATGCATTAAACCATTTCAAAATGCTTAACAGTATTTATGTATTTTTTATATTTGATTGGTTTTAACAGTTATAATTTCCCTTTGATAATATATCTCCTTTCCAAAATTACATACTACATTATGCATCAAGTAGTCGGGAATCGATGACTAATAAAGTTCGCGTAAGGCGTCACGACAAATGAATGCCATAACCAAAAATTGAGTTAATTCGGCGAAGACAATTTGCTGTGAATATGTAATGATTATGAAAAAATCTTGCGCGACCGGTTATGAAAGCCGTGTTACGCTGATTTGCGTTGGTGGCGCCATCTATTCAGTGATAATAAAAATATATTTTAGAATATCTATTTTCATGTGTAATGTTAATAAAAAAAAACTTTCGTGCATGGTGATACTTTTGTGTCCCGATATTTCGCGTTCATATTGCCATCTCCCACCTCACAAATAAGAGCAGGTTTTAGAATAGCTAATTTTATGGCTGTGTGTGAAAATAATTTACAGGCCAGGCGATAGCTATCTTTCAGATTATTCCGCACTCATATATTTAAGAATAGATGAACAGTTATGATGTGTATGAATTGTCGAATTTTTATAAATAAACCTCAAGGAATATGCGAATGCTGGATTTTGAGGACAGAGCGTTTGAGCTTTTCTCGGTTGAAAAGTGGTAACATTTAATAGATCCGCGCTTTTTGGATTTCTGTCTTCGAAATTAACTTGATCGGCTGGGTATTGGTGCATTGAATTGGTCTCAGTCCGATAGTAAAAAAAAGCTGTTATATTTTTTTAAGTATATTGGGTTCAAATCTTCATAATCAGAAAGAGAAAAGCTACAATTCTAGTACAAAGGTCAAAATACGAAAAATCGGCGAGATTTCACAAGTACATCCGTCGTTAATTTTATATTTCTCTCCATTACGTAAATATTCTATTCAAAACGGTCTTAACGCTTATATCATCGGGGTTACTAAGACGACGTTAAGTATTGTTGAGAGCGAAAGAGCGTATCCTCCGTCTACTTCATCTATTAAAACGATATTGTAAGTGTTTTCTTTCCCTTTTTAAGCAACTTATGGACCCAATACTCGAACACGCGTGACACAAACATGTTCCAACCCCCCTCTCGAACCCGCTTGATGAAATCAAGCGCCTATCGACTCGCGAATGGTTTCGCTGATGGTAGGACCCGCCCGCCCTGTGACGGTGCGGGATTCCTCGTCCCTTCCCTTCCTTACCTATCCCGTCCCAGGAGGCGCCGTCGGCCTCCTATCGCGGCGGCGCCTCCTTCCCTTCTCCTTCCTGTCCTCCCCCTTCTGGGTGCAGAGGTAAAAAGCTCGCGCTTATAGACCCTGCCCCAGGAGTGTACCCTTGCGAGCCCGCCCTAGGGTTTCGTTCCATTTGTAATCAAATAGAAGCTATGGCGATGAGTTCGACTTCAATCTTATTTTCCTCTGTTTCCGGAACACCCCGATGCCAGTAGTCTATCAACGGCTTCTTCCGAATGTCTTTTTTAATTGAGTACATTCTTGGAAAACGCATTTCATTAGTAATTATTCCTCGGCAGCATAACATGTCGCATTCCCTTGTCTGTATTTTCAGTGGACTTGGACTAATTTTCATTCCCATTCATTCTCAGTTGATGTTCTTTAAGTCGCCCTTGAAGTTATCAGAAAATTTAAAAGTCATTCATAACATTTGTATCCTATGTAGTTATAGGATGCGGAATTTTTCTTATCTGCCACTTGATTTAGCCTAATACACCTTGACCGAAGGAAAAAGCCAGTATTCTGAGGGGCTCCCCAGCATATTAGTCAATAGTGAACCTCTGGAAATTTTACATCCTTGTGTAGCTCCATTTAATATATCTACCCTGTACCATGTGAATAATAGAGTATTTGAGTCTGTTTTGTAGCATCATATATTCTATAAATGCGTTTAAAATAATGGATATACATCAGTTTAGGCAATAGAATAATCATCCTATTCTAACGTTTGGGAATTAAATTAATTTCAATACCGTGGACCTATGAAAAGAAAATATGTGAGGGTGCAATAATCATGATTCGTTTATAATTAAACACGGAAAAATCAACTCAAATTACGAAGGGATAATTACTGCAGGCTTTATGTGAAATGGAACTTTATCATAACCAATGGGTATTGAGATAACACCTGCCACAGTAGTAATACTTAAATTTCTCTTCATGGCGGCGTAAGTTTATTATTTTAATATATGAGAGCAATTTGCAAACCTTAGTGCTGTAACGTTGGCAAAATGGAAGCAGAATTATAATCGACAATAGTGGAAAGTTATTATTCTGCGAATAGTCTAGTCTCTCTCTCTGTAACCATAGCCACCACACACTCCAATTTGGGAAGATCACATGTTGCGTTGACACGGAAATTGTAACCGGGTGTACCCGGGAACCTGCATACACATACAGTAACTAGGAGAGTTTGAAATATTACATCAGGCATACGTAAATATGTCTATGTTCCCTAACCTTATTGTTATCAATATTTGGCTCAAATATCTTCCCAAATTGAAGGATGTGACTCTGGTAACACAGAGAGACCAGGCTCTCCACAGAATGATAACTTCACACAAATGTGAGCGATATTAGTCTGTACCATGAAGAGAGTCAACTATGGAGTCAACTGCGACAACATAAGGTTGTACTTGTCGCGATGGGATCCCATGAGAGGTGTAATATCGTCCGGCGCTAACTTGAGGGGATAATGAACGAAGGCAGCTCGCTTCGAGGGCTGAAATGCTCTGGGTGCATGGGCGTCGTCTCTTTAGGGGACAATTCCGCGGAGAATTAGATGCAAATACGCTTCTCGGGAGGGCTTCCGCAAACTGGGCGATCATTCCGACTAACGCTCCGAGTCGCCTAATAAACCAGCGTCACTGTGGTCATGGAACAATTAAACCGAGGCACTGAAGGGCTTAGCGATGAAAATCATGACAAAAAGATAACGATTTGTATAACTTAGCTGCATCACCCCGTGAAGAGAGAATTGATTGAAAAAGAGGGACAATAGAAATAAGCCGAAACCGAAATATATTTTCAAGGGTAGGAAATTTCCCCTCGCTAACGATTGTAAATGCGTTTTACGGGAGGAATTACTACTTACTTTCACGAAAGCTACGAGTACAATGCCAAACCCTCGTACTTGATTACGCATCTGCTGTAGGAGAAGCATCTGACGTTAGTGGAAACAGCATGTATTGAAACATAAGGACTATTTCCAAAAGCTTATGAATCATAAATGCAAACAAACAAAATCAAGGTGTGTATACATACAAAATATAGCGTAGATGGTATATATAACATTAAAGGTTTTTAATTGTATTAAATATTATGTTAAATACTAAAACTAATAAAATGCTACCCTTCACCATAATACCGGAACATATCAAATGCTAGTCTACAATTGTAATATTCATAAATTTTATTATTATTATCAGCCTCTAACGTGAGTCTTTAATCATTGAAAATTACCAAGAGTAAGATAAAGCGTGTTGAATTGAATAAAAATTCTCCTTAAAATAAATTCAAATAGTAATGTAACTAATAAAATGTCCTAATCGTCTTCTTTTTAGGAACAACACTACAAGGGCACTGATCAAAAATCTAATACAATGTTGCCATGCTCAACGTGATCCATAACTCGTTGGTAAGTACCAACTACGTCTATTATTACGAGCACGAATCGAGCTGCGGTCATCGGTCTTGATTCGATCTATTAGCGAAGTTGAAGCAATTCAACGCAGCAGGAGTCGATGGCTACGAAGGTATCGCAAGAGGCAAATTTTATTATAATACTAGCTGACCCGGCGAACTTCGTACCGCCTAACAATCAATGAACTTACAGTTTACTTACACCATTTATAAATCAAGAGCGGCTGTATCGTTTTTAATCATGTTTAATTTATTATAATAAAATAAGGATACAAATTCAATAAAACTACGTAAATGAGAACCAAAATTGCTTGTCAGAAAGACATTTTCTTTATCGAATCTACATAGGGTGAATCGGAGCACGTTTACGCGGATTTTTTTCAACAAATTTTCTTACGTTTTAGCTTAAGAAATTTTGGGCATTGTGGTTTAATAAAGCAGTTCATGAAATAAAAATTATACGCATTCAGTTGTTGGCTATTTGCGTTATTAGCTGTAAAAAAATGTTTTTAGGTCCAAGTCTGTTGCATACACTTGGCCCATTCAGGGGGCAGGTTGACACGACCCCAGACCGACGCTTGACTGATGCTCAAAATCGTGCAAGAAAAGCCCCTATGAAGCAGCATTCGCATTAAATGACTTAAGGCGCGCCAGTTTTAGTATCTCTGTTTGGAAAAAATGCACTGCGTAAACGTACTGCATGCGTAAACGTACTGCATGCGTAAACGCACCACGGTGAGCCCTACACATTCGGGTTTAATGTCTTGCGTCAAGCACCTTCTGAGAAACAACAGTTTTTGTTTTGTTATCAGGCGCAAGATGAAGCAGATGAAGCTAAATAAATATAGCGAAGCAAAGCAGTGACGCAGCGAGGGGAGGTTTTGGGGGATAAACAATTCTTTCTTCCCCCCAAGAGCTTAGAGAATTTTTTTATGAAAGATTATGTTATTAATATTAGGGGGACGGATGACTAACAAACAAAACATATTTAACTATTCACACAGCCACAAAACCCACTATTTTGAACCATTTATCTTAAAAAATGTCTGGGGGAAGTGCCCCCACACTTCCCGCTTACCTTAGCGAGTTTTCTATACCCTACAGACCCGTGGTATTAGCTGCACCCAAAACCCCCTATCCTAGCTACGCACATGAAGCGAAGGAAGAAATACAGAGGATGGTTTATCGACTCGTGAACATAGCACGCTAAATTGACCATGAGAAAATCATGGGTTTTCATTAGCACATGAGCACAAACAACCCATAAACTGAAAAAATGACCATGCGATTTTTTAATAGTTATCACGAATGCAACACGAATTGTAAATTGAATACGTTTAAGCTCAAAAGGGCACATGAGTTGAGATCATGGAATCTACAGAATGAGGACTTCCTAACCTTTGAATTTTCCTTTGAGTAAAGTTGCGTGAATCACATTCATCACCAATTTTTTTAATGACCAAACACGTTCCGTTGGATAGTTATGGTTGGTTTAGGCTTCGAAAGATCATGAGCACAGAAACTACATTTTTCTGTATGTCGTGCCTTGGTAAGCCAGGTACGTCCAAGGACTTAAAATATTCAGATAGATAGTTGGTGATTTCGTCTTCGTTTGTTACACATTTAAAAGATTCGAATCCATGCAGAGTACGAACTATTTGAATTTACCTCGTTTTAGTCATCCACATCTTCGTTCTTGCTCGCTAAATCAACCATCTTTGATTCCTTTGGTGATCAATCATATTCTGGAACTCTTTGTTGATGAGCTCACTGAAACTAATTTGCAATCATTCCAAGGAAATGAGTTAAAACTACTCGATTCCTCGACAGGAACACGGACATTACCGTTTGTCAACAATTGCTTGGAGATTTGTTTACAAACACGGTAGTGAAGTGTCAACTCGAGCTGGGCCACGGCTGGGCTTACAATCAGCTCGAATTAAATTTAAAAAATGTAATTTCAATTTAATTAATATTTTGAATATATTTAGTAATTAAAACGTTATATTGCACACCTACATTTCTTAGATAACAGTGAGTGCTTGTAATTTAATATGAACTTTATATAATAGCAATAAAGCTCAAATTGATTCTACGTTTTAATTAGAAAACGTTTGTATGTGAAAAAGAAAAGGGCTGATTTTAGGGCTTTCCCGGCATTTATTCGATTTTTTCTCGCCGTAAGAACCATCCTTGTACTTTAACGAATATTTTAAAAAAAGAATTGGCCAAATTGGTCCAGGCGTTGTTGAGTTATGCGCTTACCAACACATTTTGCGATTCATTTTTATATATAAGAAGAAGATATCATCCAAAGCACAGAATATTGTACAGCTGTCTCTTTAAATTTTATTACTTACCAGGGATCACCCGTCATCACCATCAAAAGACAACAATTCTAAGATGGGTTTGACGCAGCTCTCCATTTCTCCCTTATATCCGCTAACCTTTTCACAGCGACGTGCTTCTTCTCTTTTGCACCCTTTATAACCCTCTGTCCCATGTAACTCATTCGGGGCCGTCCCTTATCCTTCTTACCTTCCTCTTGTCCTTCCACGATTGTTTTCACCAGTCCATCACATCTGAGAACGTAGCCAACTAAATTGTACCGTCTTCTGCTAAAGGTTTTTAAAATACTTCTCTATTATACTTCTTAGCTTTTCCTCATTACTTACGCGGTCGATCCATTTTATCTTCATCATACTTCGGTATCACCACATTCCGAATGCTTTGAATCATTCGGATCAACAGTAAGTCCAAAATTAAAATCAGTTTTCTCACAAAGGGCAAGATATGAAAAACTATATCTCTTTCGCAATCGTCATGAATAAACTTTTTTCTTGAGTCTTCGCGCGGATAAGAAAATCTAAGGTAGCCGACGCGACGTTTCGGGTCCCTTCTCGTCATCCATTCTCACGGCTACTGATAGAATATTTGAAGTGACCGTTGAAGCTCAGCATTAGGAGGGGCCGGATTGGTCGAGTCCCAATTGTTGTCGCGGAGGACCGTGGACCAGCGGAGACTTAGCTCTGGCTAGTATAACTCTTTTAAGGGTTCTATTCCAAGAGCTGCTGATCGAATATCCGGTGTCTCTGTTGACATTTGTCTTCTCGAGCCGTAACTCTAAAGCCTCCCTTTCGTAAGATGTCTTTTTGAAGCTACATGCCGGGACAGTCTACTTCTGCGTGAAAAATAAGGGGAAGTGCTGAAACTTAGGAATCTCGATATCTTTCGTTCGTTACACTTTAATATTCAATCAGGAATAATGAGGATTAAGTTTACGAAGCTACCCAATTCTACCACGACCTACTGCATTCAACAATTTTATAGCCTTTGCGGACGCCACAACGGCCATAACTTAACGGCACGCATTTCACAGAAGCGTATCACGATTGGCTGGACTGATGATCCAATCAAAAGTTCACACGATCCCAGCGCCACACCGCGTTCATCGTCCCGACGCACACCATTCAATAATAATAGGGTGGTTTCCCTAAATTGAAAGGTTATTACTTCTGGAGTACGTATTTCACGCTTTTAGATTTTTAAATAACGATATCTATTTTTCGCGATCAAATGAAAAGTAAAAATTTTCAAGCGCGCGAAAACGCCACGGCAAAGTATGAATTCTGGGAAAAGCCCGTGTGACGTCATTCTGGTTCCCGCTGCCGCCATGTAAAGTGACCTTGGGGCGAGGATATGTGCGCCGCTGCGAAGCAGGCTGCTAGCAGGTAGCGGAGTACCCTGCTAGCAGGTAGCGCTTGGCTTAAATAAGGATTATTATTCCCCAATACGACATACGAAATATGACATACGACGCCACTAAAATCCTGACTTTCACAGACTATAAACACGTGTCCATGTACGCATGAGAGCGTTTATTTTGGCAGCGCCGAGGCCAGCGTTTATTGACTAGTACCTACCTAGTGCTACCGCGGACTTCGTTGACTGCCCCAGTCGAATTGCTCTCTCGTGCTCCTCTAGACGTGTTTTAACCGATCTGCCTGTTTCGATAAAAGATAAAACATCTATTGAAAACCGTCAAGGATAGAACTCCACTACCCAGTCGAAGGGGTCTACCGAATTCCTTGCCAGACCTGTGGGAAGAACTACATCGGCGAAACAGGCAGATCGGTTAAAACACGTCTAGCGGAGCACGAGAGAGCAATTCGACTGGGGCAGTCAACGAAGTCCGCGGTAGCCGAACACGCAGCGCTGGGCCACACAATCGACCTTAAGGAAGCAAAAATTGTTGCGAGAGTGAAAGGCTTTAAACAGAGACTCGTAAGAGAAGCAATAGAAATATCTAAATAGGAGAAAAACAACTTCAACAGAGACACTGGCCTTAAAATCAGCCGTACTTGGCAACCCGTAATCGGCAAAAATAATCGACAACCTACTCCTCCAACCTCTCACTCCCCTCCCCCACCACCTGACACGTATACCTATATATACCAATTTTAAATCCCACCTCTTCAGATTCCCTTGAGAAAGCGACCAGCATCGGTCGGGAAACGTTGGGGCCACCCAAAATCTGACGCGGCGACATAGCCCAAAAGTTTTAATTCAACGAGACGTTAATGGTACGAAGAAAGAATGGCATTTTAATATCTCCCAGATTTCCAGTTTAATTCCTTCATTTTATTTTCTTGACCACGCCTAACATAATGCGGTGGTAAATGAAGGATATTTTTCACGTCGTTTTAGAAAAACTGTCCTGGGGTATCTGGGGTACAGATCTACGGGACTAAGGTCATAATTGTAAGTGTTAATCTGTTACTTCGGCTTCGTTCTCAGTTAATTTTAATCCGTCACTGTGACTCAAATTCGTTCTCTCAGCTACTGTTACTCTGTACCTTACACAGGTATGCATGCCGAGATGGTTGACTGAATAATCTCTTCGTTTATTGCATAAATTCATTGTGCCTTTTATTCCGCAGAATCCTCAATCTTGGTTACATAATTATATACAAGAAAGTCGTCCTTGGCAGCAATATTAAATATAATGTCGATGGAACCTTTAATATTGATCATTCCTTCATTTCGGTGTTTACAAACTAAAACTACTGGCAATAATGCACCAACATTTTCACAAAACAAACGGTTTCAATGTATTTTGCAATATCTTCACCTGAAAACAACGCAAAATGTACTAAACCGGACGTGAGGAAAAACTTTTATTGAAAATTTGTTAGTAATTTCAGTTATGTTAGGATTTCAGAGAATCATTCCTGTCCAAAACTCTCTTCATCCCTATGCAGTTACACAAAATGGATTGGACCCTGTTGTTAGATAAAAAGTTTTGGGAAAATTCGCCATTTATCGTACTATTACACGATATTAAGCCGGTGAACACTCTATCACTATCTAGTAACACAAAACGGATTGAAACCAGATGTCAGATAAAATATTTTGTGAAAAATTGCAGGTAAATTTAGTTACGTCAGAATTACACGAACCCTATGAACACTCTATCTTTTTACTCGCTTGCATCCCTCAGCGCGACGCCTGGCCACCCCTTTCTTCGAAAGAGACAGGATAAAAACGAGGGGGCTGGAGAGAAAAAATAGGGGGATAATAAGGTGGAGAGGAGACAAAAAAAAGAGAAAGAGCGACAAGGATGGGAAGAGGACAAAAAGAAGGAGGTGGGGAATGGTAGGAGAAGCACACACGAACCGAGTAGAGAGGAGGATAGCAAAAACGACGGAGGCGACAAAAAAAGGAGCATCGCGTCGAGAAGCGGAAACAATGGAGGCGATGGGGAGAGACAAAAGACTGGAGAGGGCCGCTATTACGCGTGTAATGCTTACGCGCTACAGCTGCTATCGACAAAGCAGGCGCGCCGCCAGGGTGACGGACAAGACGAGAACGATAAGGCCCTGGCTCAAGGATCTAGAAACTGATATATGTACACATGGCACTGAAGTACAGCGATTAAACATTTTTCAGGGATTTTCCCTGAAAGGACTCATATCCATCACCCATTCATTTTCAATGGTTAAATAGTTCTTGGAGTATAGGTCCAGTACATATGATGCATAAAAGTTGTAGCCAACGTATCAGTTTATTGAAAACTATCATCAGCGCTATGAATGAAAACATGAAAACAATATAAAATACAACGATATACAATATTTTTTCATAAATAAATTTTGCGATAGTTTTTTACAATAATATAATTTAAAAAATATAAATATGTATATAAATGAGAACAGAATACACAAAAAATTTTGACATACCTTAGCTTTGCACATATTTATTGAATCTACGTTACTAAGATATTTCTAAAACTAGTTACCATTAATTTTGATTAATTTAATAAAAATAAATTTTTCTAAGGTTTTCAAGGTCTGTTTATTCATTACAACTGTTAATTGATTTAGATATGTGAACCATTTCTTTAAAAAGTCTTTTCCTCAAATTAACCTCATGATTTAAAATTTCGGCGTTGTCAAAATCAAAAACATGAATCAAAAACTTATGCTATGGCTAGCAAGAGCACACAGTGTTAAAACACCTTTTACTGATGACTTGTGTTGTGAAATCCTATTTTTTAAATATTGTGATGTTTGCCCTATATAGCAAGTGTTACAATCGAGGTATTAAATTTTATGTATTACATTACTTTTTAGATTTTTAGGGGTTTCTGATTTTTTGCATCATATATACTGGAGCTATACTACAAGAACTATTTAACCATTAATTAAAGAAGGTCAAGATAAGAAGAAAAAAAATAAATTATTATCCATTCATTTTCTTTTTTTTCATTCGCAACATAATTTTTAACCTAATTCTACCAGTATGAAACTTTAACGTTATAATAAGTAGACAACTGTCATTAACAAAAAAAATCAACAACCGAAATACAGTTTAGACGCAGCTCTCCATTCCGCTATTTTATCTGCTAGCCTCTCTGATAAGAACCACACAGATGGATCTGGATATTAATGTATAAATGGCGCTGAAGTACAAAAATTAAATATTTTTGAGGGATTTTCCTTGAAAGCACTCATACTTATCACACAAATGGTCTTTTTTTCATTCCATATGATTGGTTTCAACTAGAGATGAGGACTTCAAATAGAGATAGAGGACGGATCCAGAATTTTTTTCGGATCCGGATTCGGATCGGATCCTTAATTTTCGGAGCCGGATCTTTTGGATCGGATATTTTCGGATCCAAATGCATTTTCATATTTCTGCTATTAAACGAAGAAATTATTCAAGTATTTTCCTTCATAAAAGGAAACAAAATATTGAAAAATCATAAATTTACAATAGATTTCTATGAAAAATGAAGTTTTTTCGATTATGAAGGGTGTTAAAATTAGTTGGAAACCCTACATTGTACCCTGTTGTTTAAAAATTCCCCCCCCCCTGGTTTTGGACCCCCCCCCTATTGAAGACAATGATTTATGGTCCGTGTGATTTCGAAAAAAAAAAACAGAGACACGTGCTGATGGACGGCCGAGGGTGGTTTTCTGGAATCTGCGACGTAGTTACTTTTGACGTAGTTATTATCCTACGACGCTGAGATTCCCCCAATGATTGTTCAATCTCTTGCCAATAGTCACACTATGTGCCAGTCGTATTTTGCCTTTTTTATTTTCCACGGCTGAAATTCTGTTCCGTACCTTCGGATCCAGATCCGATGTCTTCCGCGACTTTGGATCCGATGTATCCGATGAAGGGCAATATCCGAGGATATTTGGATCCGATCCGACCATCCCTAGTTTCAACTCAATGCTATCAGCCCGAAACTCAAATTGGAAATAAATAAATAAATCTTTGAAAGGTTCACTTTTATTTTAATATGGGCACGACCCGGGTTTTGTAACGTGGTTACATCTTCAGGTCCATCAAGGTCTAACCACGTTACGTAAACCGGGTCGTGCCCATATCAAAATAATAGTGAACCTTACAAGGTTTTATTTCTTTATTTCCAATATGGAGAGGTTTCACAAAGTAAAGCCTGAAGTTATCAGTTATATTACGAAACTCAAATGCTTCAATAAGTAGACAATTCTGAATATTTGTGTCATCATCACCAAAAATTAACAATCGTAAGATTGGTTTGACACAGATCTCCATTCTGCTGTTTAATCTGCTGGCCTTTTCATAGTGACGTATTTCTTATCCATTGAATCCTTAATAACCTGTCCCAGGTCATCTGGGCCCGTCCCTTGCCTTTCTACCCGTCCACCTGTACCCTTCCACGATTGTCGTCATCAGACCATAATGTCTCTTGATAAGACTAATTATTGCTTCATATTCCTCTCAGGGTTTTTTGAAGACTTCTCCTTTCTCCCACTTTTCCTAGCTTATCCTCATCACTTATTCGGTCGAGCCATTTTTTCTCCATCATTCCTCAGTACCACCACATTTCGAATGCTTCCGTCTGAGGCAGCCAGGTGTGTAGCGAGTTGAATCTTCAAGAATATTTGGCCCCTTCAAGTTAGTGAGTAAAACAACGAGCAGGGTTTTCAAGGGGATAGAAAATCTTGGACTCATAGGTTCCGAAAAAAACGTGTTTAAAAAGCCGCAAATACCTTTTTAAAAATAGTGACAAACATCAGAAGAATCAGATATGAAATGCACTGATAAACTTTATTCAATTCAATTCCATCCCTCTTCACTTCACAGAAGTCTTAAATAATGTCATAATTGGCGGTGATTTCAAAGTTTCATCGATCGATTGGAAAGGTGTTGGGATTCCAGCGTTAAATAATTTTCTCCGCATTCAATGTACATAAGGCCCTTTTTTATTGCCTCGTAAAAGAAAATTGGAATACAACACGAGAACATGTGCTACGTAGCAGGCCGGTATACAGACTGAATGGCCACATAAGACCACACGAGTACATACGTGATTAGAAAAACCAAGAACAGTGCTGCCAACCCTTAGAAGTGTGTCCTTGGTTACGACATCTTACAGATTTACAATACATCAAAAGGGAATTGTGATGGATTGGGGATTTTTTTAAATGGAGGTATAAACAAGGACGTGTGCGAAACTTTGTTTTTCATATCATATTCAAATGAGTCTAAGTATGTTTTACATTCTAAGGATAGATTTTCATGTTTACATGAATGACTGAGGTATGCCAGAAGGTTGCTCTTCCTCCAATATCCAGTGTTTTTGATAAAGTCCCCATTCTGAGGATAAGTTTTCACGTTTACATGAAAGGCTGAGGATATACTTACTCCAATTTCCAGAGTTTTTAAAAATAGTTCCATGCTAAGAATTGGTTTTCATGTTTACATGAAGGACTGAGGTAAGCCTGAAATTTTATTACTTTTTGTTTATGCCCGATTTTTGGGGTCACCCATTTGCATTTTTTTGGAATTTAACGGATTAATTATTATTAACTTAAATTTTATCTACCTATTATTATTATTTATAAATAGACAGTATATCTTTACTGACCGCTTTTACTACATTTATACCGCCTTTTATCGCTGCACACCATTATTCACGTAACCCTGCCGGCCAGTGATTAAAAACAGTTGAAGGTGTATTTAGAATAGTAGTTTCACGGTGGCCGTATTCTTCACAGTAGCGCTGGTGTCAAGTATGTCAAAAAGGTTATCCCTCCCTCCGATCCCTAAAACTCTATTAAAATTCCTTGACTCAGCTAGTAGATACACCTACCAAGGGTAACAACATATTAGCCATCTTAGATACGAAAATTTCTAAGTGCGTCGTAAGAATGACGCGGTATCTGTTATTTGAAAAAAAAAAAAACAATAAATGCGAGAAAATTATAATAAATCGAAAAAGGAAAATGAAGAAAACTCTTGGGGAGGCATTGAATGAATTCAAAACAGAAATATAGGGCGAATATTTAGACGAGAACACATTCTAAGGCCTTCTGGTCGAACGAAAGTGAGGTAGGTACAGGGAAATAGCGCTATACTCGATACTCATAAATGAACGAAGGGACCATAGAGATAAAGCTAATCCCTTAAATTAGTTTTTTTCATGGTGTCTTCACTAATTTCACGACGACTTCACGGAAAATTCCATTTTCGCTCCGACAGAAAGCCTGCCTCGAAAAGAAGGGTTTATTCCATATTTATTATCATTATTCCATGTATTATTTGTAGAATATTCATTCCATAGGACGGATTACATAAGAAGTTCAACCTCGACTCTACCGAGAACTAATGATGTCCATCTGTAAACAAGCCGTGGTTTAGAAAAGCAACTCAGGTTAATGCAAAAAATTCTCCAGGCACTTATTCCAGTTCGAGCATTTAAGGAATCAGCGTCAGAGATAGCGCCTTACTTGAAGATAGTGTTTGATAAATCCATAACAGAACACATTGTCCTTAAATATTGGAAAACCGCGAACGTCATACCTTTATTCAAGGGTGGGGATAGGGAAAAGCGAGTTAACATACATTACCATCGCGGCCACAAGAAAAATCTGCCTTTACAACAATGATGTCGTTGGGTACAGAAAAATCTATTGATATTGCAATAGACTTGAATTAGAAAAGGACCTTACTGCCATAAATGAATGGTGCAGCACTTGGAACGTTGAATCAAATCTTGAAAAATTTATGGTGATGATTTATTTGGGAAAAGGATATTATATCTTGAAGAAAGAGTTACACCGCTAACGGGATCCAAATTTTGAGTCCCAAAATCCGTGTTCGTACAAACTAGCTCGCAAGGTTTTCGCACTTGCAAATATCAAGCACAAGTCGGTTAGGCTGATGCCTTATGGTCAGCGATTATCGAAACAGTAGCACTATTGCACCTTGAATTACATCGGCTAATTTGCGAAAAGGATCTCGATGCTTTGGTATGGCTTTTACGATATCACCTCCTTATTACGCCAACGAACAGCTCGGAACATTGGCTGTTCGGGTATTAGGAAAGAGGCCGCCCTGGGTGATTTACAATAGGGTGGTTTCCTATTACTTTTTATTGCCTAAATCTAAAGAGTATTACTCCTGGAGTACGCATTTCACGCTCTTACATTTTTCAATGACGATATCTATTTTTAGCGATTAAACGAAAAGTGAAAATTTTCAAGCGGGCGAAAACGCGGCGGCTAAGTATGAATGCTGGGAAAAGACCGTGTGACGTCTTCCTGGTTCCCGCTGCCGCAAGTGAGGTGACCTTGGGGCGAGGCTTTGAGCGCTGATACGACGCAGGATGCTAGCAGGTAGCAGGGTACCGTGCTAGCCGGTAGCGCTTGGCTTAAATAAGGATTATTAATACCTTGCAAACGAAGGAAATTTTCCGACCTTAGGCAATTTTAATAGGTGATTATTAAGACATTTTTCCCTGAGCTCTGTGCCTCATGCATGCATTGGTAATCTCAGACGATGTAAAACCCCTATCTACTCGTATGGAAACTAGGTCCCTGTGATGTCACGTGGAGTGGCATCGCATGGGCGCCAATCTGGCCTTTATCAAATGAGGTTACAATTGACCATTGCCATTCGTCTAAACCTGTATTTCTAAAACCAAATAATTTGTGTATTATGAATTCACTAATGGTGGGTAAGGAGTCGATATCAATGCATTTCGTTTTCATTGATGAAGGAAACTACCCTATTTCCTCTTAGCCTTTCTACGCTTTATGCTTTACGCTTTCTGGATTTAAGTTTAAGCGCAGACGGCGTGCAGTCCACTTTAACCACGTCATCGCACAGGTTAAGACAATATCTTCCCTAAAAAAATCTACTTAGAACTCGGAAGTCACATCACATTCATGCGCACCTTTTATGACTTTTTCAAACACTCATCGCCTCACTCCTATTCAGGGGGCTTGCGGGGTAGAATGTAGATATACGTTTTCATTCGGATAAATGGATGATATCTCAGATTGACTTATGTCGCGAAAAGAAAGAAAATATAATTGGTTGAATCTGCATTCTCCAGATGGCACTCTCTACACTACTCCGTAAGAGTCCTCTCTATTGCACTCTCGACACTACTTTGTAGTTTTAATATGACAATCTAGAGGACTCTCTACTCCATTACCATGTTAAGTCGTCGCATAGGCCTCCACCATGGGAATTGGGGGTACACCATTATTATTGATAACGCCCCCTTTAATCTTTTGGATAAATGGGCAGTTATGATGTTTTCTTAAGTTTAAGGAACGTATAAAGATCGCTGGAAATTTATGAATAGTTTAGATGTTTTCCGGTGCCTGTGCGAACATAATCAAAAAAACGTCTTTTGTAGTCATTATAATGCGATAAAGAGGACTCTGGCTTGAATTGGATTGGGGCAAGGTCGGTAAAGGACAGGTCATGTCACGCACTTGATTAATGTAATCCACCATCTTGAGTCTCTGGCGCGGCGGGAATTCAAATTTTACGTGCATTTAAATGGAAGACATAGGTGAAAAGAAACACGGTTTTCTCACAAGGTAATCAATGCAGCGAAGTGAAATTTTGATTACACATAGTTAATAAAATCAAAATTTTTGATACGTCTGGATTTTGAGTCTACGGTCCTTGGTTCGACTCTATAAAAATTGTCAACTCACAGGAAAAATAAATTTCGCACTACAGCGCTCCGGATGAATGGGTTCCAAGGAACCATGCCTTACTTCCTTATTTAGGATGTCAGGTACATGAAATTTTCCACGGTCATAGAATATTATAGTATACTTGCGAGCACGGGCGGTTTTTGACCCTGAGGACCTCTGTTCAACTCTGAAAAAATACCCAACCCTCGCGACAAAAAATTTCGTACTACAGCCCACCGGGTGGATAGGCATAAGGAACCATGTCTCATTTCCTTATTTAGGAAGTCAGGTACATGAACTGTTCCACGGTCATAGGGAAATATAATATACCCACGAGCACGGGCGGTTTTTGGCCCTGAGGACCCTTTACGGACCTTGGATTGGTGGGTTCTCTTGTGCAATTAATCTGAGAATTAAGCCTCCTTTTCTCCGGCCACAGGCTATCGACCCCCCGCGCTCAGCTCATTGTGTTCCTGAATAAAGCGATGGAGGCGCGCGTTGAAAGTTCTCGGGATCAAGTCATCCAACCAACGAGCGAAGCTTTGAAATTGCCGCTCCTCTGATGGCGTTCAAAATGAGGGCCCATGGCATGGCTCGCACTGGTTAGGGAGAGGCTAGGACGGCGTAGATATAGATTGGCGTTGATCGCTTTAAGAGCTCGGACCGGATCAATGCGTTCTACGTCCGAAAATTAATAGGCCAGGCTGCTCTTGGCGTGACGGACGCACGGCGCTTGTTAGCGAGATCTCATTTCCCGGCGACAAAGGTTGGCGCCATCACCTAATTGGCGCCGGTCAAATCCGGGATATTTCACGTTTAGACCGGACGGTTAGGCTTTATTTTCTATCCTCATCCCAGAGTAATGTTAAGCTCCAGTACCGTATTGCTATCGTATTTATTTATTTTTAATTATTTATTTATTTATTAATATGTTTTATGTTCGCCCAACATATACATAATTATAGGGCGAACAGTTGAAGAATATAACTACAAAAAAATTGAAAATAAATTGGTCTCAGCCACAAAATAGTAGCAATCATGATAACAAATGCTGAAAATATTAACTAAATACAAACATATTCTTAACATCTTTTACAAAGCAGTATTTCTTTTGATAAAAATCTAGATCGTTGAAATGTTTGTTGTATACAACACAAATCCTTGTATATTTTGCTAGTATGCGTAATATTTCTATGACCGTGCGGTGTGCATGTGGTGGTCCTCTTGCATGCTGCATGTTGTTGATTTGTCACCCCCTGCCAAGCACCCTAGAGGTTGCTCGCAGGGTATTATGTAAATGTAGATGTAGAAGCGTTCGTTGGCGTAGTAATCAGATCAGATGATGTCGGAAAAGCCACGTCAAAGCATCGCGATTCATTCCGTTAATTATCCTATATAATTCAAGTTAAAATAGGATGCTCCTGTGGTGAAAATCGCTGACCTAAATGGATCATAGTAACCGACGTGTGAAACTTGCAAGTGAAAAAGAAATGCTAGCTAGACTGAAACAGGGATGGCAGTAGAAACTAACGAAACCAGTGAAACCCGATCCAAACGAAAGTCAAAAACAGTAAAAATTCAATAGTTACAAAATTCAGAGGTAATTTTCCCTTCTATATATTTATATACAGAGGTAAGGAAAGAAAGGGATAGGAACATATAATATAAAAAGGACGAGGACATCGGTGCTGTGGTAGATGGAAAAAAAAGCCAGAAATCAGAGGGTAAAAATGTGTATATAATATGAGGATTTGTTACTGAAGAGGGAGTGTACATATATTACGCTGTTAAACTTAGTCTATTGGTGAATGGGAAGTTTTCACATTTTTTGAAAACTCTGTCAAAATGTAGTAAACCTCTAGGAAAGTATATCTACCGGGGTAAATTTCAATACTAGCGTTAGTTTTCAAGATATTAAAGGTCAAAGTGGAGGAGTGGGGGTGCGAACGAAAGTAGTGTGTCCAAGAGGAGTGATGTCAATTCTCCCCAAAGAGAGTTGCTAACGTCCGAGGCGTGGAGCTTCGAGATTGTTGCGGTATACGTACGCCAGGAAGACGGTATGTTTACTTACGTGAAGTGCTGTTTATAATATCGAATAATAAATATTGCGTGGTGCCTATGCGTTCAAATACATCTCGAAATTCTAATAAAATATTCGTCCTTATGTCGAATAATAAAGGGAGAAGAAAGAAGTGGGTTAAGGCGATGACGAGAAAGAACGATCTGTCGACGAAAACGACGGGATTTGTTCGTGAAGATCACTTTACCTTAAGTAATTACGACAGAATTATGCTGAGAAATGACTTGAGCGTGTGGTGCGGAGGACGTGCAGTTGCCCTGTTCGCGCAGTACCCGCCTGTCGCTTGCATGCTGTTTTTGCTGAGTTATCGTAGGTTTACGGCCCTCGTAGTACCCGATGTCTTATAATTATTGTATGTTTTGAATTCGTCAATGATTAATCATGATAAGAATACTTAAAGGGTGCATACAGTAGGCTACCCTCCCTCTCTCCGAAATCAATTGATTCACATGCATAGTATTCCAACTGAACTCCCTCGAAACCATATTTGCTACCCAGCAGTGTATAATTTGTAAGAAACTCACTGATGCATAATCACTACCTCCTCCAATCAAGTGACTTAGAGCCATAGGAGGAAATACAACCTGAGGAAGTGGTGGAAAGTCGAGGTCAGGAAAAGTCATGTCAATTGAAACCAGAGTCAAAAATTGTTGGTGTTCAGAAAAGAAACCTGTTTCCGCCAATGCTGCTACTTCTCCTATGAATATGATAAGTGACTGACATGGAATCAGACAGGGAGACATGTAGCCAAAGGGTCAAGTATATTGTGTTTTTCTTGGAAAAAAGGCAGCATTGTATTTATGAGTAGATTGTGAAAATTATTTTATTGTCGATATGCTATCAGGAAATACTGGGTGACATGTCATTGCTATGTTCAGGAAAATTAGACTCAACAAATCCTTCAATATTTTAGCCTAGAAGATCTCAATGTCTCACCCTCGACAGCGGCACGATATTTCTCTGCTTCCATTATTCCGGTGGCTAGTCTTTTGAAAAATCTAGTTTTTTGGGTTGACAAAAATAAGATGTTGCTTAATATGCCAATTCCCTTTCCTGCTCGCCTTCACATGTAGAGTCAACTATTGATTGTTTATAAATAGGCATTGAAAAACCAGGTAACCCAATTTGGCAAAGTTTAACCTGAATTGGAGGATAAAATAGATCAGTACTCACTGCAGTGAGTGACATTTTCTATTGTATGGATAAGTTCTTTTTACTGCGATCAGTATAACAAATTGCGCTTAGTTTATTACGCTGCGATAGGTATAAAGTAAAAAAGTGAATTGCGAAGGAAACTCTGAATCCGTTTTTTTACAGTACTAAGCAGTGCATTATACTTCTGATAGTGAAGAAAAATAGAAATAATGTTTTTTTAAACGCAAATATTTCAAAAGGAATCATTTTTAACATTACTATAAAATCAATGAATTGCTTATATCTCAAATAAATCATCAAAACTCAATCAAAAAAAATAAATCATATGATTCTTCTTTAGAAAATTTCATTTCGAGGGGTAATGGTGGCCGGGCAATAGATAGTATCATTCGCATAGACGGATTTTGTGAGCAAATTCTAAAAGGCTGTGGGGTAAAAGTAGATAGCGCGTTCAAACTAACTGTTCACTCATGCAGTGGTAAAATTTGAGAGTTAATTAGACCACCAAGAGTTTCCAAGAATGTAGAGAGCTCTCAAGATGAAGTTAAGCTAACTAAGCAAATAGAAAGCTTTAGGACCCATGTGGAGAGAGTAATAAGAAAGGTCAGAGAATACAAGTTGCTTGTCCTTCATTCCTGCATTGACAACCGTTTGGTGCAAAAAAGCAGGATTAGAGGATAGCTTTAAAAGACAAAAACTTCTACCATAACGATATTCGGGCTCTGCCTCAATGATGGGGAAATTTTTTAGGAAGCGACGGAAAATACTTTTATTGATTCCTTAATAACGTTTTTTTAAATACAGATTTATTTTTCATTTAAAAAACAGCGAGAGATTAACAATAAAAAGTTATGGTACCTTTTCACACGATTTATTCAATACGACCGGTTTCGTCGCAGAGGCGACATCATCAGGTACAGAAATCGTTATATTAACAGTTATTTTAAAATAACTGTTAAATGAACGATTTCTGTACCTGATGATGTCGCCTCTGCGACGAAACCGGTCGTATTGAATAAATCGTTTGAAAAAGTACCATAACTTTTTATTGTTCAGAATGGATTTTCACAAAGTTAAGCCTGAAACAATCGAGTTTAGCGAGAGATTAGTTGCGCAACTAATACTATTTCACATAAAAGATTAAATTTTGTCATACGTTTGCGAAATAGCTTATAATTATTTTGTAGGCATCTAATAGAAGTTTCATAGCTAACATTAAAAGCTGTATTATCTTATGCTTATGCCTATCGTTAAGCAGCCACTATAAAAGCGGCTCCAAAAGTGCATATCCTGTCAAAACCTGTACACACTTCAGACAGTATGCATACAGAAAACACCTTAAAATTGTCCATAGTATGATGTGCATAATGTGTACAGAAAAATTACCTTAAATCTGTGCATAGATAGCATTTCACAACATACTGAATCAAAAAGCTGATATTGTACAGAAAGTAAAAAATCATAACTTCTACCATATAAACTATATTTGCACTAACTAGATGCATCAACATTTCATGCAGAAATTTTCAACGGAGGCCGAGTAGCTACTACTGTATTCGTAAAAGCTGGTCCAGTAATGCCATAATAAACTAGAAAAACTTACCGCGAAGCCTTCACTTCTCTAAATTCTGCAGCCAAAAAGTCTTGGTTACTTTTAAAATATAATGCCTATATATATAATATATAATGCATAATATATAACATTATGGAATTCACCTCTGGGAGATTATCGCAAAAGCCTTTTCACGAAACCGTCTTCCATTTCGCATATACTCGATATATTCTTGTTCTACGAATACAGAAAATGGATAAAATATACTTGGTGTGACTAAATAACGTCATAAAATGTCTGAGAGAAAACACGGATTAAAAAAATACCGAAATATTCACATACTCAACGACTGATTCATTGTAGCTTCTGCGGCCGTTCATGCAAAACGAAAACGCCATAAGGAGAAATGACGTCACCAACAATCAGAGCTAACTTCGCGTTTGCAGACGCATTTCACTGTTTCCAATGAATTTCATGATGAAATCAATGGTTTACGAGAAGTTTGATGGGTGAAAATGGATTCCAGGTGAAAATTGCTATAAGAATCATATATTATTATGATGAAAAAAAATTCATGCAACTTCCCCATTGGTCAAGTGTATATTTATTTTCAAGCAATAGCAAAATTCTTTGGTGAGTTCCCACTTGGAAAAATGCTTGAAAACGCATTTTAAAAATTTTGTTCGGGTATTCTTTCTCTTAATTAGGTGTAAAATAAATAGAATATGCAAAAAATAATAAAAATCAGTTGGTAAATTAGTTCGGTCTTTAAAGAGATAACGGTAGATAGAAAAAATTTCGTAATATAAACGAAAGAATTTGAATCAAAATAATAATAGTACCCTGGCGCTCAATTTTAAAATCACGGTGGAGCATAGAGTAGGTTCGTTTATGGAGAAAATAAAAAATGTTCCCAATGGCGGGGCAATTGAAATCAAGCAAAAATGAATTAATTCTAACGGCAGTATTCGCGCATTTGCTCACCATCTGCATTGCCAAAGAAGGCATCCGAAGCGTAAATGACGAATCGCACATCGAAATGTACACAAATGGGCACAGCGTGAAAATAAACTTTATGTATGCGATATGGTATTATTGCGCATAGCACGCGCAACTAATTCCAGCCAATTTACCAATGGAGCGTCCGGAACAAACTTTCAACCACGCGGGAATTAAAAATAATGGCGAGATAAGGACGCAGTAAAATTTTAATGAACGGCGTTAAGGGTAACGAATAAAAGAATTAATGAAGTCACCATAACCGGAAATCACATGCAAGAGGACGTAAATTATTTTAATATTATGCTAACTGATAAACCTCAATTCCATATTGGTTTTTAAACGAGCAATAACGAAAGCTTGCAAGCTCATCCAATTCCACTAATAATATTCAATGCATTCACACATTAAATTTTAAATCAATATTTGCAGTAAAAAATCAATAAAGGCCACAGTCTTGTTCATTAGCGTTTATGCACGCTATGAAATGACCGTTATACAAATATAGAGATGCAGTAATTAATATATAGTAATAAAAGGTAAAAATGATGAGTGCGCAAGAAAATTACTGCATATTACACTGCTGTCCATTCAATGGAAATGAAGCACAGCTCTGATTACGGAACTCCGCATGAATATGGACTGGGTAAAAGGTTTTTATAATCACAGCCACCGCTCAGCGTTAAGCCTTCTCTTTGCCGATTACCTGAATATAATCGCCACATTATCATTGCCCGTCGAAATGACGATGCTATAATTGTTCCCGGTTTAAGAGAGCTACACCCTAAATTGCTGAATTCATCTTAAAATGATTGCTTCAAAATCCCTACCTCGAAATTCACAGAGAATTCTCTGATAAACGTCGTAATCATTAGCCTAGTTACCATTCCTTTCGAGGCTAATTTCAATTCAATGCCTAGAAGAGAGGCCAAAGCGACTTAAATGGTGCGATCGCTTTGGCTTCGATTAATGGGATTTGATTCCAATCACATTTCAGTCCACTGACTTTTTTGCTACAATTTAACACATTTGTTCCCCATTATAAGACACCAAAGCCTACAGGATACACCGGTGTACGTTTCCATAGAAACAGGTTGGCCCATTCCCCTTATTTCACTGACTAGACACTTGAGTGCGCTAATAACCAACGAGAAGTTTGGCGGTAATGTTCTCCTCTATTGAAGTATCACAAATCTCTCAATTATCCCTTTCAGATAATTTGATGTAAATTTCGATCAGTTTGTTTGGCGAGCAGATGTTTCCTAGTTTTCAGCAGTATCGCGGTAGGTAAGTACCAATTTTAAAGATTTTAGTATGAGGATTCTTTTATTATATTATTTTACATATTATATGCTGGTGCATTGAGAATAAAATCATGTGTGCTCTAAATTTGGCGAAGGGACAGAATGGTCCAGTTCAAACGAAGCATGTTGGCAATATGAGCCACCTTGCCCCGTATGTATATACTTTGTTTTATATCAATGGGTTCCTTAGCATTTTTCAATAGAAATAAACCCAGTACTCGGATTTATAATTTTTTCTCAGTACACCATTCCTACATCCAATCCATCACATAAATTGTTTTTTTTCAGCTAACCTGCCCCCACTCATTGGCCAACAAACCTCGAGTACCAACGGTTTAAATTGGCCAAAGTGGGACTGATTTCAAACTAACTGAGGCAGGCGAGGTGTACTGGAATGACATCCTGATTTGATGAAAAAGACAGATGGCAATGGGGTGGTTTCCTATTGTTTTTTTAATTGCCTAAATGGAAAGATTATTACTCCTGGAGTGCGCATTTCACGCTCTCAGATTTTCGAATGACGATATCTATTTTTCGCAATTCAACGAAAAGTGAAACATTTCAAGCGCGCGAAAACGCGACGGCTAAGTATGAATGATGGGAAAAGTCCGTGTGACGTATATCTGGCTCCAGCTGTCGGCTTGTGGGGTGACCTTGGGGCGAGGCTTGAGCGCTGATACGACGCAGGCTACTAGCAGGTAGCTGAGTACCATGCTAGCAGGTAGCGCTTGGCTTAAATAAGGATTATTATTCCCCTATCAAACGAAGGAAACTTTTCGAACTTACGTAACTTTAATGGGTGAATGTTAAGAGATGTTTCCCTGAGTTCTGTGCATCATGCATGCATTAATATCAGACAATGTAAAACTCCTATCTACTCGTATAGAAACTAGGTCCCTGTGACGTCACGTGGAGTGGAATCGCATGGGCGCCAATCTGGCCTTTTTCAAATGCGGTTAAAATTGACCATTGCCATTCGTCTAAACTGGGATTTGTAAAACCAAATAATTTGTATGTTATGAATACACTAATGGTGAGTAGCGAACCGCAAACAATGCCTTCGTTTTCTTTAATGAAGGAAACTACCCTATTCTCCCACAAATTTATTGCATAACGTACGACACGTTTCGACCGTCAATTCATTCTCAAGTACAATGACATAGGACTTGAGAATGACCAGACCCTCATGAGTATAATCCACCGGGAAAGCCTGGAATATTTTATAGTTTTAAATATATTTGAATTGCTTCATTAAATGAGATAACAAGATTTAAAAAGTCAAACTTTATTGGACTCTCCATTAAGAATACCATTTGATCATAATCAATCACTATGTACGATAACAACAATCGAGAAAGAACCAATTAGAGCACTCAATAAAAGTAAACAAAATAACGACAAGAATTTGACTCCACATTAAACCCCTGAAGACAATGGCAGACTCAGCCTTGGAAACGCTTTAGAACCAATTACCCAAAAGCATGACCGGTGGAAACCCCAAAAATAATTCATTCTAACTATACCCGAGAGAAACTAAAATTCTGCAAAATACCAGAATATTATAAATGCTAAACTTCGTTGAACTCTCCCGTAAAGAACATCATTGGAAGCGATCCTGTGCTTCGCGCAGGCCTTCCATATAAAAGTGGAGAAGTTCCGTCTTGAACATCTCGTAGTCTACGGTCCGCGGACAAACTACATCGAGTGGGACAAACTTTAGCGAGCGACAGACACCTCCTACCTACTTTTGGCAGACCGAGTGAGACGCGAGAAAAGATTCAGAGCTCTTGTTTTTTTTTAATCTTTGGGAAGGATGGGGAGGTTTTCCTAGTTAGTTCAAAAAGTCCGCCTTCTCAAAGGTGACACCCACCAGGGCCCAGGGGGGGGTCAGAGGGCTTGAGCGCCGACACTTCCCGCCGCTCGGTGGGAAACCTAGCCGGATGTAACGCGGCGATACCTATCCCTCCCCCTCCTCTCACCATGGCGACGGCCTGTTTGTTTACTCTCCTGCGAACACTCCCCCTAACGTGTTCTCCCCCAGCGTTCAACTCCCCGCTGAACTCAACACACAACTTTTGTCCAACAGCCTCTCGCCGCGACCCAGTTTCCATTATACTATTCCCACACACCCCACTTCTACTGTAAGAAGGCTGGTGACATAATCAAAATGCGTGCCTTTTCCATGGAAATTTCAAAATATAATCATTTGACTGCATTTGTGTATGTCCGTTTGGGGAGAGAATGAAAATACTCTTATATTAAGTTATTTGGGCGGCTAATATTTGTTTTAAACAAAATATAATTATCAAAACGCACTTCTCATGCGTTCATATGATGATACAAAGAAAATGCTATAATATTAAGTTATTTTGGTAGTTCATATTTGGTTTATACAAAATATAATCGTTAAACTGCACTTCGTATACGTCCATTTGCGAATACAATGAAAATTCTCTTATATTAAGTTATTTAGTCAGCTAAATTTTGGTTTATAACATAAATTTCTTATGATAATTATCATAGCTATGAGGTAATCGCTAGTGATGGCTCATAAGGTGATCCATGCGATTTTAGCAAAAAAAAATGAACGTCGATCAAAACACTTCAATTGAATTATTTTCATTGACTGACGATGAAAATATTGGCTTTCCACACTACACATTATCGACATTGCGATTGAATATTAAGGTTTCCATACAGGTTCTTGATATGTTGCCGATTTAAGCATTGGAATGGGGTTCATGCTTGTATTAAGTACCTCTAATATCCTTGCGTAAATTTTTTGACGTGAGCGATAATTTTTGCTATGGAGTGTATGGAATTGACCCATGTGAAAATTAACAATAATATCAAATAAGAAAACTTTACCTCAATGTATTTACACAGCAGCAATGGATCAATACAACGTATATGGAGAAAAAGATTTACCCGTGAGATTAAGGCACCATTTTCAAGGCTCTAATTTGGAGAACATGAAATTTATTAGATAGTCAAAAATAGGTACAATCGATAAAATTAATAGCAAAAACAGAAAATTTTCTCTTCAAAGTGATGCCAGAAAACCCGCTAACCGAACCAAGGTTACGTGAAAATTCACCGATAATAACAAGAAGATACAAAAGATCCTCTCGTCGTGGCGTATATTGTCTTTTTCGACGACGAATTACTCATTTTAAACTTGTAATATCATCTTTAGCCTTATGTACAGTTACTTTCAAAAGCTTTTGGACCAAGTTTGTGGCGCCAATTCTGCTCTCCTCGAAGAAATATAGTTTCCCTGACTACTTTTGTTGCCATTGGCTACGCATCGCAAATATTTCGTCTGAGCGTGAAAATATATTCGCTCAAAGGGAGAAATCACACGCAAATTTATAAATCTGCTTCGATTTATGTTCACGCTCAAACGAAATACATGCAGTGCGTGGCCAGTGACAACAAAATAAGTACTTAAGGGGAACTAAATTCCATCAAGGTGCAGAAGTGGCTCTATAAACTTTGTCCTAAAACTTTTGAAAGTGACTGTGAGTAGAGAAAACCCTTTTCAACAATCCAAGAATCTCAAATATAGAAATTATTCATCCCTGAAAATTATGAGGTAATTTTTTTTCATTCTTGGAATGCACACAAATTCCGGATTGAGTGTGCTTTATATGCCTTGGAACGATGCATCCTCCTTACATAATTCACCATTAACTTCAAACAGATGAGAAAAAGAGTGAAATAGCCCATTAAAATATCCGAGGAACACTTACCACTGCTTTCTACATCACATGGGATGAGCTGCGTTCCACACTGGCGTCAAAGAAGCACTACAGCACACGCAAAATTGAACACGCAAACACAAAGTATGTACTGTGCAGGATGCGATTGGCACAATACGTTTAAAGTAACCGAGTGGAAGTACACAAAACTGCAGACATTTTCCTCGAGTCACCTCTCGGAAATTGTTAACGCAGGGTACGTCTATTCAAAGCCTAGTCTACCATCGTCAACAGTGCAGAATGAAGCAAATTCTACCCTAATGACGATTTAGCGCTAAGCCTTCGAAACGTTGGTATCCAGCTGAACCTATTGAACCCGAGATAGAAGCCGAAATTTATCCTGGAATCATTACGATAAACATTCCCCAAATCCCCCAAGTTTCACATGAAAATTCTTTCATGACGACACGCTGGAGTCCAGCGTCATTATCACCCAAAATATCACGAGGAATTAACAGCAAAAAAAGCCACGAAAACCTTATATCCTTTCAGTTAGCATCCAACCTCAAGAGCGACAAGAAAATACACACAAGACTACGAACTCCGCTCGCAATACACAATGTAAGTGGAACCGTAAATGCCTTCTCTAGTGCAGCTACGACTCATCCTTCACCCGACCACGCCTCCCAAGAACAGCTGATGGCACGAGTTCTACTGCCAGCCGTACCACTCCCACTTGCATCCCCATTTGATCCTAATTCATCTTTGCCCGAGAGCTCAACAGAGCGTACAAGGGGCTGCATAGAGGAGAGGCCCAATTCCATCTCAAAGAAGGTTGATTTCTGCTGCCACTTCGGTCGCATTGGAATCAGTTTTAAAAAATGAACGCAGCGCTGTGAGGAGTGCGAAGCGATTAGCTTTTTTCCTATATTTTGCAGCACAATGTTTTTTTTAGTTGCGAGGAATATCAATGCGCTTTTATGAATTTGATAGATGATTAAATTTATTTCTTCTTACCTTGACCTCATTTAATTAATGATAAAATAATTCTTGGAGCATAGGTCAAATGTATATGATGCAAAAAAAGTTGTTAGCCAACGTTTACGTTTATTTAAAACTATCATCAGGGCTATGAATGATAACATGAGAACAATATAAAATGCTATGATATACAATATTTTTACATAAATAAATATTACGAAAGAGTTTTATATAGAAAAATATAATTTAAAAAATATTTGTAAGAACAGAATGCACAAAAAATCTTGACATACCTTAGCTTTGCACATATTTATTGATAATGTTCTTAAAAGAGCCGCTAATGTACGCAACCTTTACTCCCTGATAAAAAGCGGTAAAAATGAATTGATTCCCAGTTACAAAGTAGCCAGGAAAGACCTTAAATCTATGGTATACAATGAACGTAGGATTAAAATTGATACATACATAAAAAACTCAAACAACATTATAAAGGCTTCATGGAAAGTGATCAAAGATAATACAAAATCCTCCTGTGGAACCCTGACCCCCTCCCCGATCTTCTTTAATGGCACTCCTTGCTCTGATCCATCAATCACTGCAGATAGCTTCAATAAACAATTCTGTTACTCACCCTCAACCCTGAATTCCACAATTGATTTCAAAGTAGTCAACCCCGAACAGAGTATTTTTCTCTTCCCAAGCACGCAAACTGAAATTATTCACATTATTCACTCCTTCAAAAATAGTTGGTCAGCAGGTACTGATGGTATACCCATGCCTATAATTAAGCATGTTGCCAAAGTCATTGCTGGTCCCCTTTCTGACATATTTAATACCTCCATATGCTCTGGAGTCTTCCCAGACCTTTTCAAATATGCTTCAATTACCCCAATTCATAAGAAGGGCCCTCTAAATGACTCGGCAAACTACAGACCTATATCTGTACTGTCTGCCTTCTCAAAGATATTCGAAAAACTCTTTTACCATCGTGTAATGAGTTATCTCAAAACCTTTAAAATACTGAAAAATGCCCAACACGGTTTCTGTAAATCCAAATCCACAAGTACAGCCATCTTTCAGTTATTAAACCAACTATGCACAGCTTTTCAGGAACGCAAATTAGCAGCTGGTGTTTTCTTTGATCTAAGCAAAGCCTTTGATCGAATTAATCATGAAATTCTCCTCTCTAAACTGCAGTCAGTGGGCATCTTGGGGAAAGCTCTCTCCTGGTTGTCATCATACCTAACTGACCGTCAGCAATTTGTCAAATATACCTCCAGAACAGCAAAAAGCATTACAGTAGTTAAGTCAAATCCCCTTACTGTGAAAGCAGGAGTACCACAGGGTTCTATACTAGGGCCATTGCTATTCCTAATTTTCATTAATGACTTGCCAGACAAACCCCTCCTCCAAAATGCCATTCTATATGCAGATGACACCTCAATCATTTCAAGTGAGGTAAATAGGAGCGACCTAGTTAATACCACACAAAGCAGTATCAACAGCATGTCAGAATGGTGTCATGATAACGCCCTTCAAGTCAACATTGACAAAACAGTTTTTCTTCAGTTCCATGGCAACCGGTCTCCATGTACCTCAAGTATGATCTTAAATGTTGGTCCTCATGTGATTTCCCGGGCACATTCAACAAAATTATTAGGTGTTATCCTCACTGACAACCTTGACTGGTCATCACATATTGATTATATAATGAATAAACTATCCACTGGCATATTTATTATAAGAAAGCTGGCTGAAGTAACTACCATTGATACTCTGAAGATGATATATTATGCCAAAATATATCCTCACCTAACTTATGGCATCATCTTTTGGGGTAATGCTAGCTGCTGCCACAAAGTTTTCTCTATGCAGAAACGTGCAGTGAAAGCCATGGCCAGAGTTTCTATGCGAGCACCTGGCTTACCTCTTTACAATGATCTGAAAATACTAACATTCCCATCACTGTACATACTCAACTGTGCCTCTTTTGTTAAGAATAACCCTGAATACTTTCCAAAAAATAGTTCTCTCCATAATCACGCTACCAGAACCACCAATGACATTCACCTCAAAGACTACCATAGCACTTTCTGCCAAAAAGGACCCCTTTTCTCCCTATCAAAAATATACAACAGGCTACCGTATGATATTAAATGTCTTCCACCTACACCATTCAAGAATGCTTTGAAGAAATATTTAATAGAAAATAACTATTATAGCCTGAAGGATTTTATGTTGGGCTCGGAGTAATCTTTGCCCATCAACCACTAAAATTGTAACTTTTTTTCTTTTATCTGTAAAAATTGTAAATGTTATATCACTTCATTTATTTGTAACTATTACTTTAATTATTTACTTTATTTTGACGACTTCCAATGTCACCGGAACATGTGATCTCAAGGAACAATAAAAATTATTATTATTATTATTATGCTTTTTCTTAAATTTTCTTCAGTTTTCACTGAGTAGCTTAAGTGTTAAGAGCACGGGTTTTCACCAAGGTAACTCTTCACTATTGAATTGCGTTGAGAAATTTTCTCGTGATATGACAGGTTGAAATTATTACAGCCTTTTGCAGTTTGATGTAAGTATTTGGATGGAGGTTGAGTATTTTGAAACTATTTTGTATGTGTTTTGGGATGATACCGGTAGCTGAGATGACAATTGGAGCTATATAAACCTGTTCCATATTCCATATTCTTTTTATTTCTATTGCCAGATCTTGGTACTTGTTAATTTTTCCTGTAATTGTCTTTTCGATGTTATGCGACAGTGGCACGGCAATATCAACTATGTAGCAAGTTCTATATTTCTTGTCAATCAACACTATATCTGGTCTATTATTAACTATAGTTTTATCTGTTTGAATAGGCAGATCGTAATAGATTTTAAATTCGCCGTTTTCAAGCACTGTTTCAGGGTGGTACACATAATATGGGGTCTTAGTATCTATTAACTTGTGTTGGTAGGCCAGTTTTTGGTGGATAATTTTTGCAACTTGATTATGTCTACTTAAATATTCTGTATTAGCTAGCATCTTACAGCCAGATATAATGTGCTGGATTGTTTCAGGTACTTGAAAACACCTTCTACATTTGTCATCTGTTATGCTTTTATCACCAAGGATGTACTTTGCATAATTTTTAGTGCGGATGACCTGGTCTTGTATTGCAAGCATGAACCCTTCGGTTTCTCCATAAAGTTCACCCAATGACAACCATTTGTTTGATGAGATTTTATCAACATATGGTTGATTGTGTCGTCCATGCAGTTCCTTCTGGGCCCATACTTCTACCTTTCTATTTAATAGAACAGCTCCTGTGTTGGTTGCTTCATCGGTCGTGCCATTTTTTAGATTTAATGGTGTGTAAGATTTAGGACCGTTACTGGTTCGTCAGAGGAAGTACAGGGAACAGAATTGAAAGATTTTGTGAGATAAAGACCATTCTTTTATTGATCCCCAAGTTGATGTTGCTCTCTCTACATCTCGCGCTTGACTCCCCGCTGCCAAGCTGCTTACTCTCTCAAGTCCACCTTAGGCGTCCCCACGTGATCGGCATTCACCTCTCCGATTCGTTGCCATCGCCGTGGCGTGTGAGGCTCGTAGGTCGCTGATGTTGCAGTACCTATTGGTGGGAAAGGAGCGACCGGAAACCAGAGGGATGTGCAGGTAAGGTGCAAGCAGAGGAAAAGAACGGAGAGAGCGTGGGATGCTTAGGTAGGTTCTTTCAATATGAAGAGCCAGCATCCGCTCTCCTACATCGCCCTCCCGCAAAACAAAATTGGACACACAGTGGACAATTTTTTTTTTTTTAAAGAAGACATTCAAGATGAAATACCACAATAAACCCAACACTCAATACAACGTCTGTAAAAATCATACAATCCCGTAATAAATAATCATTCCGACCCTTGATCAACAATACAAAGATTAAATACTAATAAACCCAGCATCAACAAAATTTCATTAAACAATGTTCAATCTCACAAGACACCAGCATCAACAAAATTTCATTAAACAATGTTCAATCTCACAAGACACAATTTATTTCTTATTATTACGTGGTCGTAGGTTATATGCACCTTCGACTCTCTCCTCGTTCACCACACTTTCTGCTGGCACATTTACACTAACGTCTTCGTTCTCTGAGCGTGGTCCGGCTTGGCCAGCCGCTCGCGACCTCAAAGGGTAGGGAGAGCGCGCGGGGAGGGTTGGTGAGATAAGGGAATTGTCGTCTGCGTCGGTGCTCCCGCAGTCTCCGCGGCCTTCCGCGGAATGTGCTTGCGCACGGAATGGGGAAGCAAGGACGTTGGTATCCTCTTCGCGGTCTTCTCTGGGATGTGCGTACTCTTCCAGATTATCACTCTCGCTTGTCAGCAAAATTTAATTTATCGGTGACATTTTCTATCGTCCCTAATTGGCCAACTCTTACCACATCACTTTCGCCCGCCAACCCTGTAACTAGCTCATCTACCGTAGCCAATAACATCCCCTTTGGGAAATTTAATTCCTCTGTCCCAAAATTCGCCACTTGAAAGATAACAGAGTTATCTTCGCCTACGCTGCTCAAACTACGAGCCACGGCACACCCCTCAACATCCGGAATTATGGGTTCCACAATAACTTCGCGACCCTGAAAGGAGGTTTCACTTACAATTGTTGTTCTAATTATTTTTTCGCTACGCGGCGGCACAGATACAGCATTTTCTAACCTCAACTCTACATTTTTAATAGTTTTTTCGTGTCTTTTAGAACTACTGTCCTTCTTATTAGGGCTAATCTCGTCCTTCAGGTCCTGTTTCTTCTCTACTAGTTCCCCTGTTAATGGCCAACTATTTTTGCCAACAAAAAGTTTACCCCCACTCACATCAATTGATGCCCCATATTTCTTAAGAAAATCCAAGCCTAAAATCCCGTCAAATTCTGCAACTCGCTCAACCACTTGCATATTTACATCATACTTCACTGCCCCCACAAAAAAGGTCACTTCTTTCTCCCCGTAATTCCACATTTTTCCCCCAGCAATACCCAAAATTCTGACCGCAGGTGCTCTGATTTTTTCTGTTCCACATACAGCGCGCCTGATTAGGGAAATCTGAGCCCCCGTGTCTATAAGCATTTTACATTTTCTTCCTAAAATATTAACTACTGCCACCAAATCGCATGAATCCCCCCTACTGCCCACACGAGGTAGGATTACACTTACCAGGGGCCGGATTCGGCGGCTCTTCCGGCCCCAGCGCCGTTTAAATCTCCCGCCTGTTGGACCCCGCTGCGGCTCCTACAATCACGGGCCAGATGATCTCCCCCTCCGCAGATAAAACAGCGCCTTCCTCGGCTGCACTGCTTGGAAAGGTGACCGGGCTGCCCGCAGTTGAAACAGACGCGCTGGCTAGGGGCATGGAATACTCGGCGGGCGGGTGGTCCATCCCTTGGTCCCTCCGCCGGCCTTCTCTCAGTCTCCTGGATCCGGATGGCGTTAGCGATGGCAGCATCGAAGGTCTCAGGGGCAGTCAGTCGACACTGATGGCCAACCTCCCCAGTTAGCCCACGTAGGAACGTGTCGAGCGCCCGCTGATCCGCCTCGACACGTCGCTCCGCCACTCGTTCTGCTGGGCCCTCAGTGGAGTAGGTTCGCGCATTTATCGCCCGCACTCGGTCAGCGAATGCCTCAATGCCTTCGCCCGGTGACATGCGGAGGTTCGACAACACCTCCCGGAAAAACCGCGCGCTCTTTTTGGAGCGATACCGCGCCGTAACGAGAGCCTTAAAAACTTCGTACGAGTCTGCCTCGCGGCATTCGTCTTTACTACGAATGAAAATATTAGCGTCTCCGAGCATACGCAGCTTAGCGACTCGCAATCTATCGGCATCGGACCATCCACCGAGATCTGCGATTCCCTCCAACTTTGAAAAGAAGGCGTCGACATCCTCCTCGACTTTTCCCGAAAACTCGCCAACCGCCGTGAAATATGCGAGCTGTGGTCGAGTTTCTGTCGCGGTTGCCGCGCTGCTATTCTTCAGCCTCTTATTTTCCGTTTCGACCACGCGGAGTCGTTCGCACAGTTCGTTCATGGCCTGCTGGAGCTCCACCTCTCGTCCACCTAAACTGATTCGAGAAGACATGGTCTTATCTTCTGATATGTATCCTCCTCTGATTAAAATCCGACACTTCTGACACCAATGTAAGATTTAGGACCGTTACTGGTTCGTCAGAGGAAGTACAGGGAACAGAATTGAAAGATTTTGTGAGATAAAGACCATTCTTTTATTGATCCCCAAGTTGATGTTGCTCTCTCTACATCTCGCGCTTGACTCCCCGCTGCCAAGCTGCTTACTCTCTCAAGTCCACCTTAGGCGTCCCCACGTGATCGGCATTCACCTCTCCGATTCGTTGCCATCGCCGTGGCGTGTGAGGCTCGTAGGTCGCTGATGTTGCAGTACCTATTGGTGGGAAAGGAGCGACCGGAAACCAGAGGGATGTGCAGGTAAGGTGCAAGCAGAGGAAAAGAACGGAGAGAGCGTGGGATGCTTAGGTAGGTTCTTTCAATATGAAGAGCCAGCATCCGCTCTCCTACAGGTGTTAATTTGTTGTCGGCATATACTATTGATTTGTGAAGCTTCGAACTGTTTGATTTATCGTAGAAGAAATGTTTTAGTCCATGAATTTGGTTTTTGAGGAGCTGTTGTAAATCTATTAACCCTATCTATTATTATCTAATATCTATCTATCTATCTAATTTCTATCTATTATTATTATTATTATTATTATTATATTACGTTACTAAGATATTACCAAACCTAGTTACCATTAATTTTGATTAATTAAATTAAAAAATTAGCAAAAATTTTTTTATTTATTTATTTAATTTAAAATTTATTTTTAGCGCAGAACATTAGTAATAATTTTTCCAGGCCTAATTAAGGTTGAGGAGCACTATTCATCTATATATATAAAAGAAAGTCGAAAATCGTGTTAGTTAGAACACTTATAACTCGAGAACGGCTGCACCGATCTTACAATTAGTGATATTATGCTCTTTGGATTCGTCTTAACCCCGGATAACGTATAGGCTATTAAAAAATAGGAAAAGTTCGCAAAAAAATTCATCTTTATCTTAGAGATATGTTTTTAGGAGTTGATTGTTAAGACGGTCAAAGAAATAAGATTTATTTTGTTTTTACTAACGTATTGACTGATCTTTTTAACAATAGTAAAAAAAATTTAAATGCTCAAAAAAGTTAAAAATATTAAAGTAATGTTAAAATAATATTAAAATAATTTAATTTGAGGTAAGCTCAGCTCAAATTGAGTTGTCAACAAACACATAACTACCGTGTGTGTAAACAAATCTCCAAGCAATTGTTGATTATCAGTAATCTTGCAGTAGCAGCAGTAGATTTCATAATAGAAAACGTAATTCAATTGACTGACATCATCGATTACTGCACCGTGCTGTCAGTTCATTTCGGAACGGTTCGGCAGTACTGCCAGTTAATTTCGTAACGCGCCCTAGGTTACCATCAGTTTGTTTGCTTCGTATTATAATGCCTCGACGCAGAAGATCTCATCTTTCCCAGCAAACCCTTACTGCAATGAGGCTCCGAAACATTATGAATGAATCCACCACCGAAGAAAGAGAAAACGCACGCGAAAAAAGTCATGTTATTATGGAACGGCTTTGATCTTTTCAAACAGAAGAGGAGCGAGAGGAGACCCGTGAAACGGCCTGGATGGCAATGAGAAATTGTCGAGCTCAACGTAGAGATCAACAGCGGAATAATCTTCGGCAAGTTGCTTCAAGTGTTGATTTGAATCGAGCAGCGTTGCTATACGATTGCACAATTGATTATAGCTCGCATCCTTTCGTTCGCATTGGTCAAATGGACGTTGTTTACGAGCATTGTGGTGCATTAAAGTTCGCTGAAGAAACACCTGGATTGTGTTGCCTTAATGGTAAATTGAAACTCCCATTATTGACTTCGCCACCTGAGCCTTTACGTTCATTGCTTTCCGGTGAAACACCAGAATCACGGCATTTTCTTGCGAACACCCAAAAGTACAATGTCTGTTTTCAAATGACTTCATTTGGGGCTAACATTATCCAAGAACCAGGATTTAATCCGACATTCAAGGTTACTTAATTTATATTGAAGAGAGAAAATGTTCATTTTCTGTAAAAGATAAGTTTTTTTAATTGCTGGCAAATTGTTCAAATGTAGTTTCAGTAATTGGTGAAAATATTTAGATCAATATTTTTGTCTAAAATAAATAAGGCGTGATCAATAATAATAATCATTCATCGTTTAAATTGCCGTTAAACCTACAACATTCTGATGAAGTGACATGTTTTTTAACAAATTTTAGTAACATCTAAAATCATCATATGTGACGAATGCACGATGGCGCACAAAAGCGGATTGGAAGCACTTGATCGGACATTGAAAGATCTGCGCAATGACTCGGGGTGCTTTGGAGGTGCAATGATTTTATTGTCTGGCGATTTCCGCCAAACACTGCCTGTCATTCCAAGATCGACGGCTGCTGATGAAATAAACGCTTGCCTCAAATCATCAAATCTGTGGCGCTTTGTGAAGAAACTTCAACTGACAACAAACATGAGAGTAGCATTGCTATACGATCCATCTGCTGAAGATTTCTCTAACCAATTGTTGACTATCGGGAATGGCCGTGTTGTATTGGCAAATCGAGCGGATTAATATTATTTCCTCGGAATTTTTGCAATATTCTTTCATCAAAAGAGGAGCTCGTCAGAAAGGTGTTCTCGAAAATGAGTGATAACAACAAAAATTACAAATGGTTGAGTGAGAGAGCGATTTTAGCACCTGAGAGCAAAGATGTAGATTACTTGCACTTAGTGATTCAGAATCAAATCGTTGGTGCTCTGCACTCACTCAAATATATTGACTGCGTCACCAATTAACCTCCTGAATTTTTAAAACTCCTTGTATGTGCCTGGCTTACCGCCGCACAATTTACAGCTGAAGGTTGGCTCCGTGGTCATTATGTTGCGCAACCTCAACCAACCAAAATTGTGCAACGGATTGTGTTTGTTGATAAAAAAAACTGATGATAAATGTCATTCACGCAACTATAATCACGGGAAAGTTCATAAATGAGGAAGTTCTCATCCAGAGGATTTCTATGATCCCCACTGATATGCCTTTTGGATTTAAAAGAATTCAATTTCCAATTCGCATTGCATTCGCGAAGACGATCAATAAATCGCAAGGCTAATCGTTGAGTGTTTGTGGGCTGAATTTAGAAAACCCATGTTTTTCTCATGGCCAATTATACGTTGCATGTTCACGGGTTGGTAAAGCATCCGTTTTATTTATTCTTGCGCCTAATAACAAGACCCAAAACGTTGTTCACCAAAAGGTTCTTGAGTCAAGAGAATAAATAGATAGTACAAATAGATTGAATGAAGAAAGTCTTTCTGATAGGTCATTGTAATACTATTTTTGTAATTTTATTGATTTTTTTCCTTATTTTAGAGATTTTAGATTACTTTAGCAGGCCAAATATGATTGAAATTTGTTCAGCCGTTCTTAATTTATAAATAGTGCAACCAATATGTTCATCGATTGTAAGGCGGTACGAAGTCCGCCGGGTCAGCTAGTATAGTATATATTATGTAATTTATTTAATATATTATTATTTTCATATAATATATAGCACTAAGTACGTTGAATTGTTTCAACTTCCATTATCATTTTTTAGCAATTATAGCTCCTTTATTCCCTCATTAGTCTTTAAAAAATAGTTGAACATTTGCTTCCTTTTCAACTGCAATGAACATCCTCACCTGATTCGTCGAATCATCATTGCTCCTTACTTTGTGATTAGTTTTTTTATGCAAAGAGGCCACAAATAGGAGATGAATTGCCTCATTTTCTAATAATGAATGCGGAGATTTAAAAAAAAAATTGATGTCCTACATCTTAGTTACTTTCTTCATAAGTATATTATCTGCCGAGAGACGATGCATTGCGTAATAGGGTAGTTTCCTTCATCAGAGAAAAACGAAAGGCATTGATTGCGATTCGTTAACAACCATTAGTGTATTCATAATATACAAATTATTTGGTCTTAGAATTCCCAGTTTAGGCGAATGGCAATGGTCAATTTTAACCTCATTTGAAAAAGGCCAGATTGGCGCCCATGCGATTCCACTCCACGAGACGTCACAGGGACCTAGTTTCTATACGAGTAGATAGGAGTTTACATTTTCTGAGAAAACTAATGCGTGCATGAGGCACAGAGCTCAGAGAAACATCTCTTAGTAATCACACAATAAAAATAATAATTCATATTTAAGCCAAGCGCTACCTGCTAGCAGCCTGCGTCGCGTCGTATCAGCGCTCAAGCCTCGCCCCAAGGTCACCTCACACGCCGACGGCTGGAACCAGAAATACGTCACACGGACTTTTCCCATCATTCCTAATTAGCCGTCGTGTTTTCGCGCGCTTGAAATTTTTCACTTTTCGTTTAATCGCGGAAAATGGATATCATTCGAAAATCTATGAGCGTGAAATAAGCACTCCAGGAGTATTAATCTTTCGATTGAGGCAATAAAAAATAAAAGGAAACCATCCTATTAGTTGTACAATCGACAGTATAAAGTGATTAATTCTATCGCTAAAAGAAAATAAACAGTATCCTTGGCGAGTAATATGCGTTCACGTTCAGTAATCAATATGGCCGCCGGATGAGGTTGTCAGAAGCATAGAGGGACCTCTATGGTGAGAATCTTACACATAGATATAGCCTTGGATCAATTTGTCAGTCAGCGACGCAAGTGGCGACTTTTGCAAACCCATTTAAATTTAAAGGAGAGTTTATCCTAGACGACGTGACGTGGAAAATACAACACGTTTAGACAGACATGCCCGCAAAAGAGAGGGACATGATTTGTAATTCTTTCCTTGCACTATTATTCCTTACACCCTTGAGGTGGCTCGCAGGGTATCATGCAGATGTAGATTACGAATACCAAGACTCGACTATTGAATTCAATGGCGTCTCTAGTTAGGACGACTCGTTACAAGTTTACATTTTTTCCATTATTCTGAGCATGCATGGATTGACTGCATGAATTACTTAACGTTGGCAAGTTTTGCCTTGGATGAATGTGCACGTATTTTTTATAATATGTAATATTTTTCAACCGCGCGGTGTGCATGTAGATATTGTCATGCATGCTGCATGATGGTGAATCGTCACCGCCCGCCAAACATCGTACGGGTTGTTCGCAGGGCATTATGTAATGTAGATTTAGAATGTAGCTATTACTCAAATATGCTCGGTGCATACTACGATAGAAAGGTGAAAGAAAGAAGCCACTTTACTCCAGTGGAGCCTCTCTTGAAGAGGTCAGCTAGTGTGTAAGACCCTTATGATTTATTTAGGACTGATAGCCGAAACTGAGAAGATTACAGTGCAGGGCGACCAGAGTCGGGGTAAGATGTCATCGTAAAAAGTCCACGTTTTCATATGCTAGGCTGGTTTTCTTTACAGTGGCTTGGATCAAAATATAGGCTTGGTTTGCATTCCCAATTCATAAATAAGTATTCCTCAGATGAAGCAAAATATATCTTCCCTATGCCTTCGTACATGCTATGGGTATGTACGAAGAAGATCTAATGCTATGGGGGGAAGAGGGAATGGATCCCCCCAAAGCCCCTGAGAAATAAGGAAAATAATTAAAACTAGTGTCTAGTTTTTGCATACAATAACTGCATCTGCTTTAAGTGCCAAAATTATGTAAAATGTATTTCGAGGCATGTCATTTTTCAGAAATTTCCGTGGACACCTCATTGCCTGGGGTGGGGGTCACACCCAGACCCCTCCATCCCCCCCAAAGCATATTTCAATTTACGCCACTGCTATCTACATCTAGAACTACATAATACCCTGCGAGCCACCCTTAGTGTGTCTGGCAGGGGGTGCACAATCACCAACATGCAGCATGCAAGAGGACCGCCACATACACACCGCACGGTCATAGAAATATTACGCACACTAGAAAAATATACATGCTTATTCTAAAAAGGATTGTTAATGGTTAGTAATTCCTAGAGTAAATACATGCAAGGTTACTACTATGAAAGAAAACATGCAATGAGTGATCCTAGCGAGCGACGCCATTAATTCTATCAATTGAGACAATGTTGCTATCCTTAATAGTACCAGGGAAGAATGACATTTAAAATCTCTCTGTTTTGCAGTGTATCTCTTTTATTTTATTCTCATTATCACGTCTACTATAGTACGATGGTAAACGAAGTATGTGATTCACGTCGTCTGAGAAAGTATCTTCTTCGAATTACCTAAGTAAGTTAACCCTATACTTCGATCTACGCTCCTGTAAATATTCCCATCCTAACTCGTGTGCTAACACTGTTATGGTGGAAGGAATATAATAAAGGGAATAGACAGCAAAACAGAGAGATTGAGGAGGCCCTTTCCTCTTTCTACAAGGAATAGTAAAGGTTTATCGAAATGTAAAATAATGACGTCACTCACTAGGACTACTCATGTTACATTTACCTTATTTCTTAATCTTGCAAATGACATCAACCGTCGCGTCGGTCCCTTCCTCAAAATACCATACCATGAGAAAATTCATATGAATAACGATGAGAAAAAATTCCCCTGGACCGGGAATCGAACCAAGGACTTTTTCTCAAGGCAATCCATGTGAATTTCTCCGATGCTTACGCTACTTAATAGGATTGAAGTATTACACAACACCAGTAACGGATCCAGAATAGGGACAAGGGGGGGCTAAGTATGGGGTACATCCCCAGAAGTATTGCGGGTCCGAATAAAAATTACCATTCTGTCTAGTTTAAATTGGATGTCCAAGGGGGGGGGGGGGCCCAAAGGGGATAGACAGCAAAACGGAGAGGTTGAAGAGGTCCTCTCCTCTATCTACAAGGGTTAGTAAAAGTTTATCGAAATGTAAAATTGATGACGTCACTCACTAGGACTACTCAATTTTTTTTTATTGTGGCGGATCTATTGCCCCCCCTCCCCCCCCCCATAGATCCGCCACAGCACAATAGGGTAGTTTCCTTCATCAAAGAAAACGGAAGGCATTATTTGCGATTCGTTAACCACCATTAGTGTATTCATAATATACAAATTATTTGGTTTTAGAAATACCGGTTTAGACGAATGGCAATGGTCAATTTTATCCTCATTTGAAAAAGGCCAGATTAGCGCCCATGTGATTCCACTCCACGTAACGTCACAGGGACCCAGTTTCTATACGAGTAGATAGGAGTTTTACATCGTCTGAGATTACCAATGCATGCATGAGGCACAGAGCTCAGGAAAAAATGCCTTAATAATCACCTATTAAAACTGCCTATGATCGGAAAGTTTCTTTCGTTTGATAAGGTATTAATAATCCTTATTTAAGCCAAGCACTACCTGCTAGTAGCCTGCATCTCAGCGAAGTACATATCTTCGCCCCAAGGTCACCTCACACGGCGACAGCGGGAACCAGAGTGACGTCACATGGATTTTTCCCAGAAGTCATACTTAGCAGTCGCGTTTTCGCGCGCTTGAAAATTATCACTTTTCATTTAATCGCAAAAAATAGATATCGTCATTCAAAAATCTAAGAGCGTGAAATGCGTGCTCCAGGAGTAATACTCTTTCGATTTAGGCATTAAAAAAATAATAGGAAACCACCCTATACCAAAATGGCATTCAAACCAATTCATCGATAGAACACAAAAGCTCCGTCCCATCATACCAAATGTGAAGGATTTAAGCAGACGCCAACATTTATTTTCGCCATAAATTATCCACCTCGAATAGCTTTCCTGAGTAAACAAAAAAAGCATATTTTTCGAGCCGAGAAGCAACCTGTAGACTTGCAATGTATGCTTCTGCAAAAGAAGAGAATGTACGGAGGTCTGAATGATAGGTCGTGGATGTGGAAGAAACAGAAATCGGAGCGGAAGTAGCTTTCGAAGTTCGTCCCGACTGCCTCTGCAAAGCGGAAGGACTTCCACCCAGTGCCCGCGATGCGATGGTCCGGATGGGAACCGCAAACGAAGAGAACTCGGCCGCAGTCGAAGGCACACTCGATTTATCAAATTTCATTTCTCGGAATCCTTCTCCCCCGGACCAAAAGGATAGTTATAACTTTTATTCTATTTTTTTATTCTACGATCCCTCAGAGGTGCTTCATTTTTTTATTTCCGTCTGCCTCTCAGGAATTCAATTCCCAAAAACTCGTTCCTTTACTCCATTTCGCTTTTTTTTCTTTCTATTTTTGATCAACGCTGCATAATCGCTGTTCTACAGACGGTCTGTTAGCCACAATCATAGGCAAACCGCAGAGACGGGAAATGTAATCACAAACGATTTTTTCGAGATTTTTTTTCTCGTCCGTTACATTCGGTTTAAAATTGGAACATAGTTTGAGTTCAAAGTGCCCGGCGGTAACTTAAACTTACTCATTCCATGCGTCCTATAAAGCTCGCTCAAGACCCATGCTTTGAAGCACAAAAGCCGGGAAATTAAAGGGAATTCTCAAAGAGAGTTGCCTCATTTGTAACCATACCTCAGACGAAAACGGGGACGTAAACGATTAGTTGAAACATTCCACTTAAACCAACGAGATCATGCTTAGCTTTAACATAAGATAATTGCTGTTCATAAATTTATTTTATGGATGTTTACAAATGCAATTGAATGTCTTTAAAGCATAAATTATGTATTTAAATTGGATATCCCTCAAGAAAATAATTTTCATTTGCACATGTACCACATATTACACACACACTCATGTACTAGTTGCCTATCAACGGAATCTACGTAATTCTCACCATCGTCATAACAATACTGCGTATTCCCGCAAAAGGCGCTGAAAACAAGGAGAGAATGGACGTATCAGTAGTATGTGACAGTTTTTCTCCTTTCGATGACTCCAAAAGCGTGGGACTTGAAAAAAACAAGGTAACCACAAGCTTCTATCAAACATGGCCTCTATAAATTATGCAAATTTCTTCGTGAAATCCTTAGAAGTTTTCCTCGAATTGATTTAAGATTGTTATAGCGGCATCGACTGAAGTCAAGTGATGTACTCAAGCTACCGATTATTTATGCAAAAGAGGCACCAAAAATAATTTAAACTAAATAAAAAGTTATAAGGAATGAAATATGAGTACAATTTTGCACCTCTGCACAATGCAAATGTCAACAATGATTTTTTTAAGGTAATCACAGTAGTCAACTTGACTAGTTTCAATACAGCGTCGAACCTTTACATAGTGAACTGTTGACGACACATCTTGACTAAATATTCACAATTCATGTGGAAAATCCCAAATAAATATATTTATTTACGAACAAAAGATCTGTGAGACACGGAATTTACGAATGTAAAAGCCGGAAACTAAATATATTTCTGTAATTTAGGCGAATCGGGGTAGTCGTTATCGCTTTTCGATGTTGGTGCCAGAGATCCGGCGGCCATTTTGCGAGTTTCAGGAAGTTTTTAGCAAATATCTTTCTTATGTCATCGTGAGCTTAAACTTGCACACACATATTCAGATTCTTCGCAAAATTTTGCTTCTAATGGATGCCGTCTCAACGACATCTTGCCGCAAACGGCTTCTCTGTCTCGAAAAAACCGCATTTCTACATAAGAGATTGTAAAAATATAAGACACTGTTAACGTTGATTTCTTCTCTAAAACTGTGACATTGAAAATTCTATGTTCAAGAAAACCATCATAATCAACATACCTGTTATTCAGTGAGATTTTATTTTTCGATTTTAACGATACTAATTAAACGTTACTATTTGTTAAAAGAATATTAGGAAAGTGCGACGACAAAGTAAGAGAAATTAGCTACTTTTCCCTCGTTAGGCCACATCTGGAATACGCTGCCAGTGCTTGGGACCCTCATGAAAAAGGCTTAATAACAGAGTTAGAACGTGTGCTTAGAAGAGCTGCCAGGTATGTGAAAGGTCGTTACGATAGTCTTGTTTGTGTAACTGACCTCTTAAATAAACTCGGATGGGAATCTCTGTCGGACCGTATATTGAAAAATAGACTAAACCTTTTAGATAAATTCAAGAGCAGTGTCTTTTCTGACGAAGTTAACCATATCTTGCGGACGCCAACGTACTACGGAAGATCAGATCATATAAATAAAATAAGAGAGATAGATTGCAGAACAGAGATTATAACGGCAGCAATAGAACTCGTAAATAGATTGCATGACTTTTAGTGTAGCCTACTAACCTATGTAAAACTTAATGCATGTTTCTGAATTTCTATTCTATATTCTATTTCTAACTGCATATAGTAGTATAGTTTGTTATTAAACGGGACGTTTTTTGGACGGTGTGGTGTGCATGTGGGAGTCCAAATGCATGCTGCATGCTGGTGATTGATCACCCCCTGCCAAACACCCTAGAGGTGGCTCGCAGGGTATTATGTAGATGTAGACGTAGATGAATTATTTGAGGAGGCAAATATATGTACCAACTTTCACCATAATCTGAAAGGTCCCAGTCTATGTTGGCGTAGAATGACCTTTCTATGACAGAAGAGGTGTAAACGAGGTCTTACATCAGTAAATAAGTTCCTCAACCTTTTTAAAGCCTCATGATTTCTAAGGCACGATTTTCGTGTATAGAATTTCTTATGATAGATGATTTCAAATGCACTTTTACAACAATAAATAAATACGGAGGTGCCAACTCTGAACATAATAGTTTCTTCGTTAATAACTTACTCCCTATTTCAACCTAGTACAATAAAAATAAAAACAAATAGTAACTATTTTTGTCTCCAAGTTAAATGCCGGCATGAGTTCCATTTTATTTTCAAAAACATACCCTTTAGAGATACGAGCAATTGGAATCGAAACTTTAGATGATAATTACAGGCAATCATGCATTAACCTGATTGGTTCGATCATAGAGTGTATACAACGTATATATTTCTCATCCCAAAAATGCAGAGGAAAAGACTGGATCATAACACCAGCGTTACCCATGCTAGGATTCGTGAAACATAAGATTAGACGAACGAAGGGAAAATTAAACATCAATTATCATTCACAACGCAAGTTTATGACAAACTGAATTGATTTTTTTTCTTCAGTGGCGCGGCGACCTGATTAAACAAAATCATTGCCTGGTATCCTTCCTCCCAACCTTTAGCTGGCTTCATTCAAATGCATCTATGAAAAATTCAATAAAGGAAACATTCTACCGATATACTAAAATAAATGTTCAAAAAAAAACACAATATCAAAGCCAAACAAATTCGGAACATAAATATGCGGTTTTTTATAGGCTCTAGTACAATATCGAATTGTTTTCGATAGAAATATTTAGAGAAAGGAATTATTTTACGCCGTTATTCTTAAAGCTAACGACTAAAATGGAAAAACAACAATCGATGCGCGGAATTTTCAAATAAAGGGAAATATTTTCATAAAAGATTGAATTAAAATATTTTAATAGATTAGAGACTCGATAAATAAAAAAGTAGGAAAAAATCGGTTCTCGAACTGATTTGTATAATCAACAGCACACTAAAAGTGCGATGAAAGCTGGTATTTGCAATTAAAAGTAGCGACCCAATTTTATGAGAAAACATTGAAAAGCGAACTAAGATTTTAAAATAAAATAGCCACATAATCCTTAATCTCTCCAATTTGAAAGGATTGAAAAATGTCATAAAAACGATTCGAAATTAATTCTTTTGATAGAATATGGACAAATACATCTGATAAAATGTGTTAAAGCATTCAACTTGGGAAAATGGAGGTGGTGTTTTTTTGCATTTGAATGAAGAAAAATTGATTTCAATAAGCTTTACCCCGTAGGACCAAGACGTATTCGATGTAGAGCATTGCTTTTATTGCCAAATTCTTTGAATAATTCAGAAATTGTCAATTATTTTGAGCTTAAATTGCATTTAAACGTCGACCAATTTTAATGAATGCATCCATCAACTCAGTTAAGATGATGCAACACTTAGTAAAAAAAAAAAACAATGCACTCTTAATCGATACGCATAAATAATGCCCAACTGCTGATTTTTTGTTTATTTATGACGATTTATTCCTTTAACACTAGCATGCCCGACCAATCCTTACACCCTGTTATGCCCGAGTCGATCATTTTGACCCAATGTGACCATGTTTGCATATTTCACTCAAAATATTCAATTCCTTCCCAGTTTATCTATTAATATTTTTTTAAATCATTTTGGGAAGGCAGTAGAAAATGAAATCAGACTAAAAATATTAAAATTGTAGTTGTTAAACAATTTCTACTGTGTTATGGCAACAAGCTTCCACATATTTGTGAATACCTATCACTTTTCATCCGATGGGTTGTGGGAGGTACAATAAATTTCAATGGTATCATGTTAAAAAAAATACTGTGACATTTTGACAATAAATCAGTATTAATCACACCGTTACATTGAGTACAATGGAAAATTAGAATAGCTTTGATAGTCTGGGTCAAAATGAGGGCATGGCAGGTATAAGTGATTAGAAAAAATAGAAAAAATAATAACATCAAGCCTAAATTTTGCACAGTGGTAAACCAAACTAAATAATTAAAAGTCATGAAATATGAGTCCAAAACTTTTCTTCCTTTCAAAATAATCAACATAATTATTCTCTTTTGGGTCAAATTGACCCAGCCGGGCATACTAGTGTTAAAACTCACGCTACTAGGGTCGTCCAGTAAGTCCTTAGAATCTCCAGGAAATTGCTCTCTTACAATTAGAATCAAAAATTAATGTTGACTAGAAAGTAGCATACGTGAATAGTGAGCTGTTGAAGTTTCAGATGTATCCATCCCATAGTTTCATTTTTGTTGCCGATTGAAGTGAACAATTTTCATTTGTTTATAAAAATTGATAGAATAGAGTTTTGTGCGGTGATCAAACAATTGTTTTTGAAAGGATCAAAGACTAAAGATATCAAAGATAACTTTAATGAAGCTTATGGAAGATCTGTTTCTGTGTTTGAAACTATTTGAAATTGAATGAATTAATTAAAACATTGCCGTAATTCCAAATAAATGAACATTCCTCCGTACGTTCTGAGGAAGAGTCTACTCCCAATATGATTGACAAAATAATTGATATGGTTTAAGAATCAAAGTGCGCGATATATAAGTAAGGTCACAGGTATATCGCAATGCATAATTTCTTTAATTTTGCACGAATATTTGGGTGAGAATAAAATATCGGCAAGATTGCTGCCGCGTTTTCTCATATTTAAGAATAAACGCAATCACGTGGACGGCTCGAAGGCTTTTTTGGCGCTTTTTCTTCGCAATCTTAAGGATTTTTCGCATCAATTCATGACTTTTGATAAAATATGGATTCATCACTGCACTGCGGATACAAAATAACAGGTAAAGCAATGGAATTTTGAAAATGAAGACGAAGATGTTGAAATGAACGGTCAAGCCATGGCAACGACATTTTGGAATTTATTCGGAATTATCTACATCGATTAATTGGAAAAGGGAAAAACGATAACAGGAGAGTATTATGCATCGTTATTGGACCGCTTCATGGTAAAAATCAAGAAAAGTGCCCTCATTTGAAGCAGAAAATTTTCTTCCTTCAACAAGACATTGCACGGATGCATACCTGTTCAGAATCAACAGTCAAAATTGCAGAATTAACGTTTCAATTATTACAAAATTCACCGTATTCACCAGATTTGGCCTCCAGTGTTTTTTTATAATTTCATAAATTAAAGAAATGGCTTTGCGTACAAATGTTTACGTGTAAGGAAGAGGTCATTGCCAAAAACCAATGCCTATCTTGAGGAGGTCCCGCAATTCTACTTTTTGGACGGCTTAAATTGCTTTGAAAAATGCTTTAAAAAATTTTATGTGGCTAAAAGAAGACTCTAATGAAAAATATTAAAAAAGTCACCTAATATAATTTGTTTTTATATATTTTTCTAAACACTTATTCAACGACCCTCGTATCATCTGAAATCTTCAGGAAACGCTGAGAAGTGTCTTTTCAACGGTTAACTGTGCCTCGACTATGAATCTTTTATTGTGATTGCAAAGCAAAGACCCGTTAATCACACATATTTAATGCAAATAATGGCCACGGTTAAGATAACTACGGAAAAACATCAGACGCCATCATCGGGCGCAAAACACAACTGTAATAATAACACAAGCACACGCTAACGAAATATTACGCGGCAATCGTTATGGTAGCATGATCTAAAATCAGAAATCAAGGGTGGAAACTTTCGAAATGTTGTGCTACTGAAGAATGATGAGGATCAAATGGATCGACCGAGTTAGTAATGAGGAAGTCGAAGAAGAATGAAAGAGAAGATAAGCCTTATGAAAACTTTGGCAAGAAGATGGAACAACCTATGGTCCATATCTTGAGACATGATGGCCTGATGAAGACGAGTGGTGGCAAGAGCGGAAAAGGAAGACTTCGAGTAAAATGTATATGGAACGGTTAAATAAATATGTGAAAGATAATGAATACGTAGTTGTGAAAACATTAGCTGAGAGAAGACTTGCGATGGGATAGCTGAGTCAAACCAATCTTAGGATTGTTGACCAGTGATGATAATGAACTTAATCTCTTCATCAAATGTAATGGGTCGAATAACCAGACAAAAAGTTATGTGTTCTCCTGAAACGGTTTTATACACAAAATTTATACAACTTAATGATTTTTTCGAGGAAAATTCTTAAAAAGTAAATTATTTTCTCCAAAGACGACCAAAATTAATTTATAATCAAAATTGAACTGGGTTGCTAGGTACCCTTAAAATTGAAAATGAAATTTAAAACCTCAGAGCATAGATTTTTAAAAATTTTATCGAAAACTTACTAAATTTATTACATAATTAAATTCACTAGTTGCGACTTTTAGGTCCACATGGCAAGAGATTGAGGACCGTGGGCCGCACCGAATGCATTGACGCCTTCAACACGATTCAGCGAATTCTCCTCCGGAGACACCCTCTGGCGGCAGAATGCATAAATTAGCGCATTCGTGGGGGTGGGGGAAGCGAGGGAAAGAGGGTGGGGAATATGGAGTTGGACCCACGCTCGTGGAATTATGACCCCCTCTGAAGTGTAGAACACGGCCAAATGCTGGAGTGATAGAGCTTCCTGAGGGCATAGGAATGATGTTGAGAAAACTGCCACACATATTCGCCGAGCTACAAAAACAGGCGTTTGGCGGGTGCTACAGGACGACAGCCGTTAATGAGTAAAAGGTATTAATAAATGAGGGGATGCTATACAAGCAAAATACTAAGGAAGCAATTCATCATATGCTACATACAGATCATGATATATGGTATATGAATAGGTATGATTCATGAATAGTGTAGTTTCCTTCATCAAAGAAAACGAAAGGCATTGATTGCTATTCGTTACCCACCATTAGTGTATTCATAATATACAAATTATTTGGTTTTAGAAATCCCAGTTTAGGCGAATGGCAATGGTCAATTTTAACCGCATTTGAAAAAGGCCAGATTGGCACCCATGCTATGCCACTCGACGTGACGTCACAGGGACCTAGTTTCTATACGATTAGATAGGAGTTTTACATCGACTTAGATTACCAATGCATGCATGAGGCACAGAGCTCAGGGAAACATTTCTTAATAATCACCCATTAAAATTGTCTGAGTTCGGAAAGTTTCCTTCTTTTTGATAGGGTATTAATAATCCTTATTTAAGCCAAGCGCTACCTGCTAGCAGGGTACTCTGCTACCTACTAGCAGCTTGCGTCGTATCAGCACTCAAAGTCTCGCTCCAAGGTCACCTCACACGACGACAGCTGGAACCAGAAATACGTCACACGGGCTTTTCCCAGCATTCATACTTAGCCGTCGCGTTTTCATGCGCTTGAAATTTTTCACTTTTCATTTAATCGCGAAAAATAGATATCGTCATTTAAAAATCTAAAAGCGTGAAATGCGCACTCCAGGAGTAATAATCTTTCGATTTAAGCAATAAAAAAATAATAGGAAACCACCCAATTACTAAACGTTGGTTTTTCATGGTAGAACAAAAAACACAGTACAGTTCCACAAACTTTATGGCACTGTACTTAACATATAAAAACATAAGCTTCGTTCTACCATGAACATCTCCTCGTTCCACCAAGTCTCGTCAAAATCAGTTGATTCCATCAGCTGAAAAACCTTATAGGCCGTTTTACACGGGACACATGCTTGCACATTCTGACGTGTGTACGAAGGCGAAGTCAAAATTGCGTCATGTAAAGCGGTGAATTGCTAGAACATATGCGAGAATGCTTGGACATGAGATGGCAAAATAGCCCCTGTTCTAATTTCGTTCATACATTCGCGCAATTCCACGCCATTTTAGAAATTAATGCAGTTCTAACCTGCGCAATTCCGTGCCCCGTGTAAAACGTCCTTATGGAACTGTACTGTTGTGGAAGGATACACGGGATTTCCACCGGGTCAGGTTCTCCAACTCCATCTCAGCCGACGTTTCGATGGGCGAGTTGTTCATCGTCTTCATGCCCTGAAGACGATGAACAACTCGCCCATCGAAACGTCGGCTGAGATGGAGTTGGAGAACCTGACCCGGTGGAAATCCCGTGTAAACTTCCACAATTCTATACGCCGGGAAAGTCTACGATCATTCTTCGAACTGTACTGTGTTTTTTTGTTTTGCCATGAATACCATCTCGTTCCAACAAGTCACGCCAAAATCAGTTGATTTCAACCGTTGGTTAGTGATGAATGTATTTGGCTCTGCAAGATCGAGCACGTATTCTTTGTTATTCGTATATGAATGAGGATGCTTCAATGAGGAGAGAAGAGAACTCTGCAGGAGAAATGGTATTATCGGCGAAATTAGCGGCAGAAGAGTAAGATGGTTTGGCCATGCGTTGAGAAAAGAAGGCGGAAGTAAAATGAAGGAAGATCTAAAATCAAACCCAGATGGACTGAAACCGTGATGAAGACAAAGTAAGAGATGGTGGGGACAACTTAAATCTGATTCGGAGAAGGTTGAAGCTTCAGGAGAGGAAGTAACGGACGGAAAGAGATGAAGGGAAAAACATTGGTACGGCTAAATTTATTTATTTATTTATCAAATTGTCCACATACAGCATAGTTTGCCATTTTATAGTGGCACAGTATAACAAACTTAGAAAGTACAAACACAATCAAACATAATAAATAACAATACATTGAAAGTAAACTAATTAACCTTGTGTGTTTCTATTAGGGTAGGAAAGAGTGCGGTTTTTAAAGGAGTGGTTTGGAAAGGAGAACGGGTCAATGTGATCTGGAAGGGAACTTATGAGGGGAGAGAGGCGGGAGAGGATGAAACGTTTGGTTAGTGTAAATGTCAACTATTGGGAATTAGTGGCCCTGCGAAGGAGTTACTAGTTTTATGGACGTGTTTTGTGGTGCTGAGGTTCCTACTGCATGTTAGTGATTGGTTACCCCCTGCCAAACATCAGACAGGTTGCTCGCAGGGTAATATGCGAGTTTAGGTGCATGCTCATTTCTTGGAGTGAGACTTGGAGCGGAATAAATTTGAATTTTTATACCCATCTGGTCGCCCAAGTGTTTCTCCAATTTAATCGTTTCTGCCTTACTAAGAATTTTAGTGAATGATAATGCCCTCAGTGTCACAATGAAATATTTGCGCCCATTACTGGGCAATGAGGCCAAGCGCTTACCTTCTAGGCCCTTCTTGGAATGATTACAGAAGCTTATAGCAATATATTGATATACCAAACTCTTAGAGAAGTATTTATGAGATGATGTGGAAAATATACTTCTTTTACCATCGTGCATACTAAAGTACCTACAACCAAACACTCTAGAGGTGGCTCGTAGTGTATTATGTAGATGTAGATTAGACTAATATTAACATCATTCACAATATGCTTACACATGGGATAGGTTGACGCCTTATGCAAGGGATGTGCTGATGGCATACCACTACGTAGAGTCTTCGTGCACAATTGCAATCACATGGCAACTTAAATGTTTTCGTGAGGTAATCCGCGGCTACGACATAAAATGATGCAACTCGTGGTGTGTTGTGTTTCCAATAAAACTAAGCGTTACTGCTGCATACTTAGATCTAATGAATTCCTGCCAATATGCTAGTCTTAAATCATAGATAATCAAATAAAAAATAATTACTATTGATTCATGGGTAAATAAAATACATTTATTGTATCAGTAGGTTAATCCTAAACAAATTACACCAAAAGAAGCCTTGTTTATGTTCCAGCTCACTAACGCATGTAATTTCCATGTGAATACAGCTGTCCAAAATAAATGCATTATTTCAAAGAGCAACGGATACATTCGTTTAAAAAGCCAAATGGACATGATGTATCTCTTTGCTCTCGTGGTCCAAATATGAAGATAAATTCAATGGACGGAGTAAAAAATAATGAAGAGATACTCATTTATCTCATATCTTAATCTTTATTTGCCGTTCCCTTCCTTCATGGATTAATAAAATGCCGTTGGGAGCACTACGAATCCAGCTGATTTTTAAGGGTACACCGGTGAGATCTGAAGGATGGTGCGGACTGGGGATTTTTGTGTTATACTCAGGCCTCGAAGGTTAAAGGAAGGCGATGGAAAGGGTGAGCTAGAGGATTATTTAAAAACCACCCGTAATATCTTTTTTCCTAGGGATGAGAGTTCGCGAGAATTTTTGAAGTAGAATGAGAGTAGGGAATTAGTAATAATAATAATAATAATTTGTCTTTATTATACAAGCGAATTTAGGACAGAGTTGTCCTCTCTTACAATTAACTTGTTAGACATTCACAAATATCCATGCCCTGGATGGTAGTCAAGCCACCCAGGCGGGATTCGAACCCGCGACCTCTAGGTTGGCAGTCGGGGACTACCCCGGCGCCACCGAGGCCGGCCGGATTAGTGTGAGGATCCAAACAAGATTGATTAAATCGGCGCTACTTTTCCAAAATTTTTCATCAGGGCTTAAAGGTCGGAACGAGATCGACAACTTTGACGGTTCCATAGAACCCCTTTTGGGAGTCGGTGAGCTTTTGGACGGAGGTACCCCCAAATAGGGTTTTTGGTCCAGATAATAAGTATCTTATGATTCACATTACCTCGGCGAAAAGCGTCAATGCAGTATATCACAATTTCCCATTTCGAAATTTGAATTTTGTACGTGGTGCACGTGAGTTTCTGCACTACATGCAAGGATAAAGATTTTTTCATTCACTTGGAAAATTTTTAACGTTGACGGCATAGAAAAATGAAACATGGCGCAAAACGTTCAGCATAATGAATTCTATATCGCTCTCAATATATAATTCAATATTATGAATTCAGTGCAGAAGAGTTTTTACAGAAGAACTGAGGACCAATCGCTGCCATAACATTTCGATCCATACTCTTCCGTCCCAAGCCCCATTCTCTATTTTCTCATTAGCCGTCCTACCATTGCAGCATTTCCGCCTTTTCCCATCCACTTTCTCTTCGTCTTTTCATTCTAAGAGTTTTTCTTTGGTGCATGATTAAAAAAAGACGTCACCTGTTCAATTTTACGTTGTATGAAGGCCTACGAAAGAGTTTGGGTGCTTAATATGTACCAATGTATTCCATGATATATTTTTATCAACGTCACTGGAATATAAGATAACGTCCATTTCACAACCCAAATCCGCATTTTTAAATTGTTTAAATGTGAATCGCCTTAGGTGTAAACCTTCGATAACCAAGGGGTTAGATGTGATATTTGACTTGGGGTTACTAAAAATGTATTAAATTAAATACAGCTGAACCGTTAAAATATTAAACATTCAAGCTATGCAATGAAAAAACATTTTCTTTAAAGATATTGGATCAAAAGTACATGTCTTGAAAACATTTAACTGTGTAAATAATCTCCCCTACGCACGGCATTTTTCTTACTTTGTCAGTACAGCAAAGAATACATTTTTAAGTTGAAAGATTCTTTCATCACAACTGATAATATATTAGTAGATGTTTCTCTTGGTGTAGGCCTACTAGCTAACTCTCCATTACGCCAGCGTGGTAAAATATAGAGTTCTTGATTGAAATGTCGTTAAATTATTCTTTTTTTTTTGTTGTTCTGTTTCATGCACTGTCTTGGCGTATTGTATTCTTTAGTTTTATACTTAAATATAAAGAGAAATATCAATAAATTTATGGTAAATGTGAGGTTAAAAAAGACTTTAAAAGAATTGATAATTCTTCTTCACCACGAGTTGTGCAGATTTTAAATGGTAATTCAATTATTATCTCTTTCAAAATATAGAAAATAAGTTTGAATATAATTAAAGGAAGCCCTTGGGCTTGCAGGTTTAAAATTAAACAAACATCCATCGCCAGGAAGCTCAAAGAATAATAATTCCTCCACTTAATTGGTAGCTAATTGAGGCTTTGCAATTATTAGGTGAAAGGTTCCCCGGGATACGTCGCTTTTAATAGCGTCCTCTTCCGTTGAGGGATACCGCGACCAATGCGAACAAAGCTCGAAATTCAATTATGCAGAAAAGGAATCTGGATTCTCACGTCGGTGGATGTACTGCATTGCAGGACTTAAGCTCCGTTGAAACAAAGGATTTGCGCTACCGCCGATGGATTTCGTTTTATTAAAACAAAAAAGGAAACTGTTTTATTTATTTTTTCAGTTTTTTTTTACCCCTGCGGCCACACTCAATTAACCGGCTGGGCGTTGGGGAATATTTCACCGCGGCCATGAGGGGAGGATCCCTAGTCCACGCCAGTGCTTGGAGAGCCTCTGCAAACCAGATGCTATAGGATTAACAGGAAACAAAGAGGATCGGAAATTAACTGTAGATTGTTTCTTTAAATTTGAATTGTGGCCACTCGGCCAACATGATAAATTCAGGTGCTCACGCTCAAAATCCAGGGCATTACCGTAGTGACAGATGCAAAATTTAGACAGAATAAGGTTTTCTGGGGTTTTCCGCCGGGTGAGAGGGCTCATCATCAGATATACGCACATAACGCTTCACACATCACTTGTGAGCAGGCAAAGAATAAAAATTTCCAATATAAGTATAGATGTAAGTAAGGAGGTAACCTTGGTTACCCGAGCGGTAGCATCCTTACTTCTGACATCCTTACAACTCACACCAATAAATCGGATATGCTTTATGCTTAGGCTTGGCATTACTTTTATGTGCACCATTTTGTTAGCACCCTTCATAATGACGCTCTACGTCTAAACCTATGTTGGTTTAATAAATTTATGTGGAGATACAAAGCCCTGGCTTTTCAGTTTCAGTGTGACTATTTAATTCCACCTTGTCATGCCTGAAACAACCTCGTTCAAGCATGAGATGAACTCAATGAGACGAAAAGTGACGCCGTAGTTTTTAACAAGCGCGGAAATTAGCCGCAAAGACATCGCGCGCTCTAGGATTTTCAGAACCAGCTGCATATGCCCGATTGCGCGCTATACAGAATATTTTACGCGCAATTCCATCCCTCAGAAGGACAATTCGTTACGCATCCCCGATTTTTTTTCCCGCAGGCAGGCGACTCGCTGAGATGGGATCTCCAGCCACGAATTATTTCTCGTGCAGCGTGACTGTTTTTATACATATTATTTTTTTTACTATTATTGTCGCCGCGATGCGTGAGGGTACACAGATCTCGTTAGTTGCGGAATCCACCGCGGCCGCACGTGATGGACCGCGTCGTCACCGTCGCAATTAAAGTGGATTGTTCACTTTTGCGAGAGCGTATTTGTGCGCGAGCGCTAGACTGTCTTTTTTCGGCGTTTTCTCTTTCTCATCGCGGAGAGAATTCAAGTTTTGCACACCAGGGAATGGAAGGCTGGATAATGGAGACTGGAGATATGTTGGGACTCCGGTTATGGGTTCCAAATTGGAATGTGGATAATTGGGTGGGCGGAAGCCTAGGGAGGAAAAGGATTCTGTTTCTTTCTTGTTTTTTTTCGACTATCTTTTTTTTATTTATTCTCCAAATAATCATTCACTCCATTTTACCGGCGTTCCAATGTAGGCTCGCTCACTGGGTGCATCAGACGGTAGCACCGCCGCCTAGCGGCGAGAATTTCCGGTCAAATGCGGCCGATTGTGCGGAAGATTAGGGGTAAACATTTGACTTTCGTTCTGGCTGCCGCGGAGGCGTTTTCATTTTGTCTACGTAGGAACAAAGGGATGACGTGCGCCCACAGATTGGGAGTTAGTGAGGCAGGCTACATGAAATTTCAACCAAATGATTACGCAGATGACCAAGAGAGAAATTGCTGTCTCCCGAAAGCGAATGGTAAGCACAATTGCACTTGTCGGTCGCCGCAATTGTGCGCGAATCTATGTTGATCCAAACCAGTTGATCAGAGATTTCAATTTAAGCTTGAGGTTTGTTTAACAAAATAAGCGTGGAGAACTTCCTCGCTGGCTAAGCTTATATGGGCGCAAATAATCTCCGCCATATTGGTGAGAAATTAACTTTAATTAAATAGATTTATTCGTTCTTGGAGTAAGAATGGAAATATTTAGAAATTTATTGATGCATTTGATTACGTCGAGTTGCACGTGATAGACAATAATACCGTGCACCTAATAGTGCTGTGATTGGTCCGTTACAGGCCGGAACGGCGTACTCCCTATAATCCAACCTTTTGTAAGCGTGCCGGTTAAACTACCTTTTTAAATCTGTAAATAAATAGCCCTACTGTAAATTTTCCAATGGATTTCAGAAAGAAAAATCAGAAATGATTATTTACTTGTTCAGAGTTATCTCCTGGCACAACTTGGCACTAATGTAAGAGTTGGAGTTTGACATTTCTATCGAGGCCGTATATATAATACATGTTCAGCTGCAGAAAATTTTCTCGGGTTTTCCACCGGTTGATGTTGTCCATATCTCCCGACGTTTCGATCAGCAAGTCGCTGCTCGGCACGTCGGGAGACATGGACAACATCAACCGGTGGAAAACCGAGAAACTTTTCCGCACCTACACACCGGGAAAACCTAAGATCATACACATGTTCAGCTGTTGGCAATTTTTGGTGAGTACCGCCTAATTTTTTTTCCAACTATAGCACTGCGTGCACCTGATGAAAGTACGTACTACTATTATATAAATGAATGTTATTGAAAGACACAAACAAGTTTTAGATTTTCAAAGGCACATTCGGTTCAAGGATGGAAATCAATTGCCACAGTTGAATGCAAAGGAATTATTGCATTTCTCGATGAAGAAGTTGGTTTAAATTCTCTCGGACTTTCGATCAATTTAGCGATGGCTCCATTCTGACGTTTCGACATATATATCTGCAACCTCACCACAGAATTTGTGGCGTCATGGTGCCGTTCCGGCACTGGATGATTTTTTATGAATTATGTTGTCACAAAATTTCTAATGTAAACATTCGTAACCAACAGAAGAAATTCTCTAATAAAATGTAAAAAAAACTTGTAATAAAAAACTCACAGAGCAATATTCTTCTCCTTCACCTCTAAGAAAAGTTATGAAAAGTGCGTTCCGGCACTGTTAATTTTGCCATGATGTCACTGCACAGAATGATTTCGGAATTAATTCAACCAAGGAGTCAGCTGTCAAAACGTTTCCATGGAACAAATTCTAGCCCTGTTAAATTTTTGAGAAGGTGAAATACTGAATAAAATATTATTGATTCGCAAACTTATTTGAGGCAATCTAAATAATGTTTTGCCATACTTTTATTAATCTTGCATCTAGCAGGATTTTTAAATACCTCATGCGTTTGGCATATTTTGCCATTTTTTCCGATATTCGAAATATTTACCTATAAAAGTCGAGTGTTAGCTGTATAAATCGATTTAACTGAAATAATGTATGTACTTAACACATTGTCAGAATCAGGATCGCTGTTCAAAAGGCATATTTGGTAGATTGAAGGGTAAAATAAATTTTGATGAAAACAAATATATGAGCGGCAGTTTTTCGTGAGTTTAAAATGCAATTAATACGCGAAAATTTCAATGAGAAATATTATCCTGAACCGGAAAACGAACCATATATCTCACGCTTTTCGGACCACTGGGTAGACCACTACGCTATCCAAGTTCCCGATTTACCCTGGCAACTGTACTGAGGCTCATTTTGCGATATACTAGTCCCTTAGGCTCTCGAGAAAAGCCAAAGTGCCGTGGTGTCCCGGCCTAAGTTCTTTTTTCTCATGGCATTCATACGAATTTCACCGTTATGTACGCAGAAGGGTTGATATATTTCACGAAATTTACCTCCAACTTTTCATCAATAAGTGACGTGACATTAATTTTGGTTCATTTTCTCCTACAGGAATAAGGAGAAACAGTGTGTACTGCCGAAACCTAGGTCGGGATTAAAAACTCTTGTGGAACATACAAAAGTGTATTTCATTATGTTTCCTGCGAACAAGTTCCACCAAATATCGCCATCCAACCTTAAGCAGAATAGAATAGAATATTTTTATTATGCTCTAGGTAAAACCTATGAGAGCAAAAAATAGAAAATACGGGAAATGTTCTACTCTTAATAAAAGGCATTTGGACAAAATTAAGACGTTATGGAGATTATTGCTAGGTTAACAAGTTGTAGATATTTATAAAAAAATGTAAAATATTCAATACTAATAACACAAAAATATAACTTTTAATTTAGACAGTATGAACACGCACATACATATACAAATTTATGCAGAGAGTTTTGATGGCATCACAACTTTAAGATGATAACTCTGATGAGTTGAGGGGACTGAATTAAGCCCCAGACTTCAAATAGGAGTACAGCCTTCTTTTAAGCGACTGAAGTGATTGTGACGTCTTCATATTTGGCGGAAGAGAGTTCCAGAATATAGACGCAGTTGGATGAAAAGATTTGAAATATATATATTGGTGCGGGCTTGAGGAATTTGAAGGTCAGAAACACGGCGGGTGCAAATTCCAGTAACTTTTTGCGGGGGATGAATAATTCGTACAGGTATGCAGGAGTCTGTTTTTGGAATAAGGAGAACAGAAAACATCCCAGGATATAATTCCTTCGGCTGTGAAGAAGTAACCAATATGGTGGTTTCCTTCATCAAAGAAAACGAAATGCATTGATTGCGATTCGTTACCCACCATTAATGTATTCATAATATACAAATTATTTGGTTTTAGAAATACCGGTATAGACGAATGGCAACGGTCAATTTTATTCTTATTTGAAAAATGCCAGATTAGCGCCCATGCGATGCCACTCCACGTGACGTCACAGGGACCTAATTTCTATACGAGTAGATAGGATGTTCGGGTCGGAACAGCCTTATGTCTTCTTTTCTTTCATTTGAATTTCCCTCCTTTCTTCTTTTTTCCCGCCTGCCTTGGTTTTTTTGTTTTGTGCCGTACTTTTTTGCCTAAAGAGGGCTTGAGTAGCCCCGGAAGAATCGTGCAGGCCTGGCACCAAGGGGACTCCATTACAGGAGTCTCCAGTTGGGCCAATGGTAAGCCTTTCATCTGTTGCCGTTTGGCGCGCATTTTATTCGATCGCCAACATTGGCCGCATAGCGGCGCCACTAGGCAATAGGATCTGTGTCAGTGTCATTTTCGCCATTAAACTTAATGGAAGTGGGGCGACGCGCTCCGTCTTTAATCGGATTTTTGCAGTAATTTTTGTTGTGAGAGTCGTAGATTCAGTTTTATTCGGCTTTAGCAATGGGGCCTGACCGGCGTTGCTGTGTCCCTGGGTGGAAAGGAGGCTACTATTGCCAAAAGAGACGTTGTAAGGAGCTGGACATACGCAACGAAAGCCTCTTCCAAGCAAGGGTAAGTAAGTCACCTTTTTTGGTAGATTTTGATGAAATTATTTAAAATTTGAAACTTTCATTTATTACCGGACTCAAGGTTAATTCCATGAGTCCAACAAGTGGTACCGTGAAGCTTTGGGTAGAAATGCAATGTAGCGGCGTGTCTTGGTCGCTGTATGTGGATGCCGGCATGATTGCAACGTTCCTTTAAGAATATGCATTCAAAGACTAGGAGAATGGAAAGAAATTGGTTTTATCTGTTAAAAAGCTGTGATTATAGTGTTATACTGCTCATTATTATGAATTATCATGTTGAAACTCACGGGGTCTAGATTAATCTCAGAATTCGTATCATGCTAATGGCGTCGTTGGTCGTCTTGCGTTGTGGCAGGATTACTATTAATTTGCGCGTGAGCTTTGGAGTTATGTACTTGTATTATTTAATCGGAGCTGCTATTGGATGAATTTTTTTCAGAATGTTGCCCAAATGCAGAAATGGTGGCGGGTGATACCACGTGAACAGGGAGTTATCGGAACGAGATGTTGGCTTTTAGGACCGCTTTCCAGAGGGATCAATTAAGCGGTGTACCGACATTAAACTTTAAGACGGTTCCATCGTCAAGTGGCCGGGATCCAGTGCGAAAAAACAGTGGTAATAAATGAGAGCAGCGCTCTCCTAAAAGTGAAGGTGAAGTCCTCGTTTGTCGCTGATTTGTGGTTTTCCGCCTATGAAGTGTGCTTAATCCAATATATATATAGTGTCTGTGCAATCGCAAGCTGTGCTTTGAGTCAATATATTTTTATGGGATTTTTTCAGGTGTTATTCTATGGAAGAGAGATGTCTAATCCTGGACTCAAAATTCTTAACCTCGCTGATGTTTCTCGTCTCATTGATGATGTGAATGAGTAACAGATATGTGCTGGTCTGTCTGTTCAAGCCGTCAATGGTGAAAGGTAATCATATTACTGTATTTGTTTACTATAGTGTAGTAATTAAGTGGGCAGTTTCAAAAATACTCTTTCACTTTTGATGAATTTAATACTGTTGGAGTGTCCTAATTCTGGTCTACATTTGTAATGCTACAGTCACTGATTCTTCTGGTGTACCATGCAGTCGACGTTGGATTTACTAATGTGGCGTCATTTGTCCTATTCCTTTCTTGCCTCTTATATCCTTTTAAATCATCTTAGTAAATGTTCATGAAGTAATGGAGCTGGTGAAGAAATAAATTTCGTATTGTAATAGAAGAAATATAATCTATTGTAGATTGTTTCTTCCCTTCTAATGTCAAATTTATTTTTATGTGGGAGGATGAAGGCAATACTCAGTAGCCTGTTGATGGGTGGGGCGAAATTACTTGATTTTGTTTGCCTTAGGTGTGTGAAATGCGATGCACATGATATGGTAATTGGCCTTATCATATTTCACGAATTTTTTCCAACATTTCCAACAAATTTCAGCAATCAATGTCATGACTTAGGCCTGGTCTACAATGGGATATAAGCTGTTAGTCATTTCTTGTCTCCATTCACAGATTTAACCATAAGAGGGAAACAGTTAAAATGTGAGTGCCTGTATTATGTCTGACACTGAATGCTTGTTTTTTCATAGTGCCTTTTTTTCATGATACAGAAGTTTGCAGAGTTACTTTTTGTGAATGTAAATATTCCACTCTATTAATGCTCTCATTATATTCTCTTCATAGCTACATACCAACTATTAGTTTCAATGCTTTTCACTTTAAGTGGCATGATACAAGTATTTTCAGTGTTATCTGCTCAGGATGATGATATTTTTTCCTTCTTATGTGTTAATTTCATTAAAATTCATTAAGTTATGAAATATTGCCCTCCGAGAAGGCTGAACATATATTCCCAAGGACACTTGTTTTTTATGCATTTCATATACTCTATGCCTTCACCATTTTCTCAGTGTTTATTATGTAGACATAAGGCTACAGTTAACTGAAATTCTTACCACCTGCGTTCAGTTAGGTGTGGTACTGTGCTGATCACATTGTTTTCCAGCATGTGCTCTTATTGGCTAACTGTATGCCATAAAGATGAACATTGTCCATCTTTTTTATGGCTGAAGTCCATCGTGGAATTCTATTTTGGCTCCTTATGGCTTATGCCCTTTGACTTAAATGTCTCACTGAACCAGCTCATTCACAGTGAATGCAAGTGTTGTCTGTGAAGGCCATGGTAATGTGTGTAGAAATTAGAATTTTTATGTCATCATATAATATATGATACTACATTTAAGCTATGACATGTTAGGGTTGGTGGTATGTGAGGATTCTTTGTTTTGGTGTTCCTAATATCTCGTCATTCATTCAGTTCTGTCTAGTATCAATTTCTTTTTATTTCAGGTTTATCTCTTTCATTTGGCACGAAGTGGAGTCATGCGGTACATCTACTATTTATTTGAACGCATCAGCTATTGCTCCTCATAGTTGTTTCAATTGATAATGGATTATAATAGTCTGCTGTTCCTTCTATTTGGCATTTAAGCTATTGGATGTCAGGGTTGATGGTATGTGTGCGTTCTTTGTTTTGGTGCTCTAAATATCTTGTCATTCCATCTTATATCTATTTCTCTTTATTTCAGGTGTATTTCTTTCATTTGGTATGAAGCATATTCATGAAACACTACTCCGAAACATTTCAAAGGACAAAGATTCACCATCTATGCTGGTGTTGTTCAGGTACATGGAGATGTGAGGTCAAGGCAGGTTATGGTAGCAACTAAGAAATATGATCAATGTAAAAATGAGCAGTGAAATTTTTAATAAAACCACTCTTCAGGCAAATATTGCTCTGCTAAAGCTGCCTCATCAATTGCACTTTGATTGTAAGTTGAAATTTTGTTGAGACTTCTACTTTTGATTTTTAAAATTGATTATGTTCAAACCAAGTCTATAGCGCTACAGTAAAACCTCTATGTAGTGAACCTCTTTACATCATAAACCTCCATACTTCATACCAAGGATACACCCCCGATACGGCCTAACTATCTCCGCAAATCGTACGGAGACAACTAGAGACCATTAATGCAGCTACAATTATGTATATGGATTGACATTTTCAGGGATACATTTTTCACCCTTTTTTTTCTTGTAAACCTTTATTATGTCATAGTTTTCACGTTAACCATTAGTTATAGCCATTTTGTTCCATATGAGAGCATACCTAACAGTAAATATAAGAAAAAAGATATCCAACTATCCTAATCATTTTAAGTGACTGTTGAATTGAGAGAGATCACATCGTTTTCTTTCTAATCATGGTAAAAATAACGTGATGGCGCTCACTTTGTGTTATCATTAAACCAATAAATATATGTTTACTAATGCATGCATGTTTAATTAAATGCATAAATTTAATGGTTTAAAAGACAGTAGTGCCTTTCATTTCCAAAGGATATGAAAAAATGGTGCATATCACCAAAACCTCTCTTTAGTGAATCTCCCATTTTTGTATCAAATTGCATAAATTTTAGCCCCCTCCACTATGATGTAAAGAGGTTTTAATGTGTCAGGAAAACTAATACAGTCATAATGGTCTAGTTTTCTATTATTCTATATTAACTATCCAATTATTTGAGCATTTGAATTTTGGGTGTAACTGCAGTTTTTCAATGAATGCAGTCTCAGTCATACTTTTCATCCAAATCTCAAACCGGTGTCCCGTGGTCAAATTTGCATCAAAATTTTTGGACCAAAAATTTTAAATGAATTTGGAACATGGTCTCATAAAACATCAAATTTTGACCTGAGGCAGTATGTGAATCAAGCCAAATTTTTTTTTTCATGGTAAAATGACTGAACTACGTCCACTGTAGTTTGTTCTTTGTTCTATTTTAAAAATTATATGTATTTTTCATATCAGGAGAAAAACAACCTGCACATGAAAAATGTTTTAATTTTTGCACTTGCTATGTACTAGAGTCATGTCATGAATATTTACTTGGACATAGAACACAAACATTTCATCACACTTGAAGGAAGACCCAACCCTGACCTCCACAGTAGGGCGGATCGGAAAAATCGATTTTTTTCAAATCCATCTGGCCCAATGAAAAAAAGTTGTGGGACCGATCAAAAATAAGGCCTAAAAAATTTGAGACCTCTAGGTGAACCCCTGACCCTCGCTCAAATGCAATTTAGGGGGGGAAGGTCGAAATTCGAAAAATATAGTATTTTATGGTTATTTCCTATAGATTTTGCCGAGTTACTGCCCTTCTAGGGCAAATATTTCGTGCATTTTGACGTATCTGCCTCCGTTTAGCCACAAAATGCCTAATTTGAGTCCGCGCCCGCGAAGAAAATATTCCAACGCCCACGCAGCGCCGCGGATACAAGAGCCGCAGGCCGATCCCCTACCCTCCCCGCTCGCTTCTACCCCTCCCACGCCTCCAATACAGCAAAATTCATCCCGCGTATGCTGCTAGGAGGTTATTTATCTTTGATAATATAAATCGGAAGATGGTAGAAGGTAATAAAGGAAGCTTAGTGAGACGACTTGTCCCTTATTAGGCGCCTCGTCGGGGTTAAACAAATCGATGTTACCAACTTTTAGAGAAGTGATGAATTATTTTTAGATCCGAGAATGCAGGAAAGGAGCCTACGGTCCATGAAAAGGCCTCTTGAGTGGCTAAAGGGTGTGCGAACTATGGTGACGCTTCCCTTCCATTATGTGTGTGACTAAATGGATTTATCGGTACAAACGGGAAGTACTAAAACTTACGGAAAATGCGAATAGGCCAAAAGTAGGGTTTTTGCTTAAGTACAAACCTGAAACACTTTTGAAAGAACATTTGAAATTATGCGATATTTTTGCGTGTAAGTGCAAGAAGGAGCATAATGTTCCCCCCAATGAAGAAGTCTGTTGAGAGACCAGCGGACGAAACTAAAGATGATGCCTGCTGGATTGAGTCCTAAAGGAACTCGACAACTGAGGAAAAAAAAGAGAATCGTCGGAGAGTGTTGAGTCGACATCGTCAATTCTTGTGCGGGAAAACAGTATCAAAAATTTTCTTCATCAACTCATCCGAAGAAAATTTAACTGAAGAGAAATTATCCGATTTTTATCTCTCTACGTTCCTCATCAAATAAAAATTCAGGGCTAAACTCAAACTGGAACTTCTGCGTGGAAAATGCGTCTACCAAATGTGATAGAGGTATATGCAAGAACCAAGAAACAGCAATGATCGTCCCCGCAACTTTAGTTGACGCAAAAATAAGTTACTTCGTAAGAAACATCCAAGGTAGTTTGCAAGAATTACTTACGTAGACTGAAAAAGATGCTAATTATTGTGAATACGAAAAGAGAGGTATCACAGGGTGTCATCAAAGGGCTACATTTTTATGGAGTGAAAGACTATACTTTTGTCTGATGAAAAAAGAAAAGAGCACTTATCAATCCAAGTTTAGAGGGGAATGTGTGATGTTAGTTGAAGAAACAGGGTCCCACTTTTGGGTTTGCCTCCCCCTGTCGGAGGATTAGCAAAAGCTATAAAATCTGCGATTCTTGATTCCTTTCCGAGTGAAAATTAGATACACAAAAATAAAAAGGATTTGAATGCGATGGTGAATACCGCCCAAAAAGGAGGCATCATCCCTATGCTATAAGCATAATTCCAACATCCCTGGCTATGTGAGTAAACTCTTCTCGGGATTCCCACCGGGTTGATTTTTCCATAGTGCCAAACGTTTCAAGCTCCGACTCGGGGCTCATCATCAGGAATAAATTTCGTTGAATCCCGAGAAGAGTTTACCCACATCATTCGCCGGGAAAGCATCAAATCATATTTCATCCCTTACAGAGGTCTATTTGCTAATTGCACTAAGTTGACTTAGATTTGCGGCATAAACATTGGGAGGGCAATCCAAGGACCGAATTTGCGTTGTTGCAAGTATGCGTTTGGCGGCCGATCCGAGATTTTTTAAAGTGCTGGATTTTAATATCAACTTTAAGGACTACTCGCTGATGACATATTGGAGAGAGACCACAGTATCTCCGGCTACATCTGACCTTAGTGCTGTGAATTTTCAAAAATCTATTGATGAACTTTCAAATTTGAAGTTAAATATTTCTTTTTATTATAGATACGGACGAGAGATTCGTGAAGAAATTCACCAAAACTTTGTTGACAAGAGCGAAAGACGAGGAATGACACTGACATAAGAAATACAGATTGGAAAGCAGGTAATTGAAAAATTCTTTCGTGATTGTTCCTCCACAGACGATACTGAAACATTAAATATTTAGACTAACGAAGTAAGACGCACTTGGTGTGAATTTTGGTGCATTTGGCGCGTGGGAGAGGCTTGCGGGGAGGGGACGCGAGCGGCTTTCGCCCAAAATCTATTTAATCACATCTGTCGGACAAAGCCGAAATTGGAGCGCATATCCGAAGTTAGAACACCTTTATAGCCACTCAAGAGGCCTTTTCATGGACCGTAAGCTCCTTTCCAGCGTTCTCGGATCTAAAAAATATTTCATCACTTCTCTAAAGGTTGGTAACATCGATTTGTTTAACCCCGACGAGGCGCCTAATAAGGGACAAGTCGTCTCACTAAGCTTCCTTTATTACCTTCTACCATCTTCCGATTTATATTATCAAAGATAAATAACCTCCTAGCAGCATACGCGGGATGAATTTTGCTGTATTGGAGGCGTGGGAGGGGTAGAAGCGAGCGGGGAGGGGAGGGGATCGGCCTGCGGCTCTTGTATCCGCGGCGCTGCGTGGACGTTGGAATATTTTCTTCGCGGGCGCGGACTCAAATTAGGCATTTTGTGGCTAAACGGAGGCAGATACGTCAAAATGCACGAAATATTTGCCCTAGAAGGGCAGTAACTCGGCAAAATCTATAGGAAATAACCATAAAATACTATATTTTTCGAATTTCGACCTTCCCCCCCTAAATTGCATTTGAGCGAGGGTCAGGGGTTCACCTAGAGGTCTCAAATTTTTTAGGCCTTATTTTTGATCGGTCCCACAACTTTTTTTCATTGGGCCAGATGGATTTGAAAAAAATCGATTTTTCCGATCCGCCCTACTCCACAGTCGTGAAAAGGAATTTTTTTAGCAACAAAGAGAAAAGAATCTCTAATATGTATTTTATTTTTAAGGTGGTGGGTCATACCATAAGGAATACTAGAAAAAATAATTTGGCTTGATTCACATATTGCCTCAGGTCAAAACTTGATGTTTTATAGGACCATGTTTTGGGGTCTGGGGGGCATGTGCCCCCTCCCCCCCCTGGATCCGCCTATGATATCAGATTGTTACTTGATAGATACCTGTGATAATTATGTGAAGTATGCATCTTTGGTAGTTATGTTTTCCGTGCTTTAACTCCTTGGTGGTTTTAATCATTGCTATTCAACTTTGCAACCTACCTCGTATTACCTTGAGTGAACTAACTCCTGCTTTGCATTGCTTCAAATTGCTGTTCATTATACGCATGCCCATGGTGTACACATTTCTTATTTGCATTTTCAATATTACAGATCAATGTTACTAGCACCCGTTGGCATTGTGAGACTCCTGCACCTTTTTTGAACATATGGCTGTGGTGAACTGAATCACATCCCACCCATTTCTGGTTTTGCAAGAGGCTACACAAGCAGCAGCTGCTCTAAGATATGCTTTGATTGGCCAAACATCATCTATAAGAAAGAACATTGACTACTTTTCTTACAACTTATGCCCATTGTGGAATAGTATTTTGGCTCCCTTCTGGAATATATATCATTGTAGTTCTACCGTGAAAGTGTACATTAATTACGGCTGACTTCAAAAATATGGAAATGGAAGGGCTATTGCATGAGAAAATGCTGTGGTGAGAATAACCTTGATTGTGTCCGTGGAGTCAAAGTTTTTGTGCTACATTTCTGTGAACTGTCTTTTGAACCACCTTTTATTATGCCAAATAAATACTGAGCATGATTTTCAATTTGACTATCTTTTTCTGCTCTTCTGTATGAGTTAACTTTTTTCAGCAACTTAGTGTTGCAGAAGCATTTCACTTGAAGTGAAAGAACTATGATTCATTCATTTAAAAATTGTTCTGATAGGTTGCACTAATCTTTATTACAGTAATTATTTCGCATTGCCATCAACTTCCTGCTGCTCACTTATACTTAATTCCTCCTTTTATGAATCAAGTTCTAAGGGTACTTTTTTTATATTAAATTGGTATCAATTTTCTGTGAAATCATAATACATATCTTTCCTAATAAGTGAATTACATCAAGTAATGTGATAGCTGTCTTTATTACATACCGTCTTGGTTGTTGTGCAGTCTTGATGTGCTAGTATTGGAATGATTGGGAGGCATCACCTCTTTGTTGAGGAGAGTTGTTCATCTACGGCCATGGATCCATTGATCACAGTAAAGGATATCAAAATATGTTATATAATATATATGTTTCCAGCTTAGGAATATTATTGATGCTTACATGGGCATATCCAGGGCTACCTGGAGGGGGGGGGGAGAGAAGGAAACCCTCCTCTGGGGGAAATTATAATATTTTATGCTATTTTGGGCCTTTAAATTATGAAATTTGTGGGTTGTCATGAAGCTGTTTTGTGAACAATGGTTAAGTAGAGTAATTTTTTTACGTCAGTATGTTTTCCTTCAAAAAATAATTTGTTTGGGGGAGGACGTGACACCGTGGCTTCTCCTTAGGATGGTGAAATGCCCATGGTACGACGTGAAAGTTCTGGGCGTGATCAAGACGTCAGACGGTAGGAAGATAGCCAGTGTGTAAAATGTGGATGCGTCCAAAAATTGCTAATAACAGATTCCCCCTTGCTTGTCAGCTCTGATTTTTCATTTTGGTCGATGGTAGAAGTGGTCGGATTGTTTCATTTCAGTTGGCAATCGCCTCACATGCTTTACTTGTGTGGTTAATGTGATTTACTGGCTCAGTTACGTATTGCTGCCTTGTATGTGAATGCGTCAAAAAATTGCTAATAACAGATTCCCCCTTGATTGTCAGCTCTGATTTTTCGTTTTGGTCGATGGTAGAAGTGATCGGATTGTTTCATTTCAGTGGACCATTGCCTCACATGCTTTACTTGTGTGGTTAGTGTGATTTACTGGCTCGGTTCCGTATTGCTTCCGTGTATTTCGTCGTGAAAGATAGACACTTTTGCCTGGTGGCGCCGCCAGTGGCGATATTTGAAAACTGAATATAATGCGCGCGGAGCGACAACAATTCTAGCGGCGTACTTGAGAATCCTCTATTGTAATATTCGTGCCTGGCACCGAGTAGTCGTTCATCTGTGTCCAGGCGAAAGGGACGCATCTTCATTCGCCTGATGTCAAGGCGAAGGGGACGGCTTTTATCTCGCCGAAGCTCGGGCGAGGAGCGAGTGATCAACGGACGCCAAGGTAAGGCGGGATTCTTATTTTCTTTTCCACCCCCGTCATTTCTTCCGTTCACTTTATTTAATTCTTTGGTTTCCAGTCCCTCATTTCTCTTTCTAATTATTTTCGTCGTAAACGTAAAGGCCAAGTTCCGGCCCTGCATGACTTGCATTTCGGGCGGGACGCAACGACCCCGTGACGCGACATAGGAGTTTTACATCGTCTGAGATTACCAATGCATGCATGATGCACAGAGCTCAGGGAAACATGTCTTAGTAATCACCTATTAAAACTGGCTAAGTTCGGAAAGTTTTCTTCGTTTGATAAGGTATTAATAATCCCTATTTAAGCCAAGCGCTACCTGCTAGGGTACTCGGCTACCAGCTAGCACTCTGCGTCGTATCAGCGCACATATCTTCGCCCCAAGGTCACCTCACTTGCGGCAGCGGGAACCAGAACGACGTCAAACGGAGATTTCCCGGCATTCATACTTACCCGTCGCGTTTTCGCGCGCTTGAAATTTTTCACTTTTCGTTTAGTCACGAAAAATAAATATCGTCATTTAAAAATCTAAAAGCGTGAAATACGTACTCCAGGAGTAATAATCTTTCGATTTAGGCAATAAAAAATAATATGAAACCACCCTATTCAGATCATTGTAGATTTTGGAGAAATGTTCATCTCTACGTAAATCAAATATAAATAGGGTAGGTATAAAGACAATGGGTACTAAGGCATGCATAAAGTTTTCATTAAAAACGACAGTAAATGGGAATCGCAGGAAGCCCTTTGAAATTGAATAGGTACACAAAATTGAAATGCACGCTATGGAGAAGGTTGGTGGGCGATCGGGAGCTGCATATGAATACGCTCGTAAAAGAAAAAGCTCTGTTTTTACGGTGCAGGAATGCACGGACGTCCCGCGGAATAAAATGGGCCCACAAACAGCAATCGTGACCTTGCATTGCGGAGGAGAAGGGACACACATTTATTCTCTCCTCTCCCGCCATATATATCCGCCTTGTTTGCTTGGGACCGCGGGAAATATGTATGCCAACGAGAATGCTCCTCGTGCCCTCTAGTGATAACGTGCAGAAGTAGAAGCGTTTTTATAACTATTTAGCAAGCAACTTGTTTTTTATTTCAAAATTTGTCCACTACATGTTGATTGCGTTAAAAATCTACTGTTTCTTTATTTCCACAGAAATAAGCTGCGATGATGAATGCATCCTGTATTCCACTAGTAGAAGGAAATTTTATAATTATTTAAGTATTTTACCGATGAAGGTAGGTTTCCATCAGGGATGGCATTCGAAGCTAAACGAAAATCAAAACTGGTAAAATATCGATAGCTTCGTTCTTGGGAGCGAAATGTGGAAACGAAGCGAAATGGATTTATAATGATTTCGTTCGGCAACAAAACTATGGTCCGGCCGCTGAGAGTTGTCCGATAAAATTTATGCCTCATTCACATTACGATTGTTCCAGCGATTGTCGAACAATCGTGCATTTACACGACGATTGTTTAAACCTGTGCTGCCCTCTAGTGCTGATATCTAAATTGAACGGGAAATTGACGGTTAGCAAAGCTGTTGAGGTATGCGGGGACAAGATATTACTGTGTTCAATGCGTATTTACAGAATAATTTTTCTTCCGACCATATTCTTCCTTCCTAGGACAAATCCATGAAAAAATAGAGCTTCACGAGTTTTTCTGCTTTCTCTTGTCGCTTCCGTTTCCGGTCTCCCAGCGCCTAACCATCGTCAAGTGGCAACGTTCGGAACTACGTCAACTATTGTCAGGACATGCATTCACGCGGCTAGTACGGCCAACTATCGTTAGGACGATCGCTCGGACAATCGTAATGTGAACGAGGCATTAGAAGGGTCTAAATCGGGGTAGGGGGGAAGGGTTGCCAGGTAAGAAAGGGAAACGCCCACATCACATGTAAACAAAAGGCTTCGATGAAGAGAGGAGCTGTAAGGGACGACGAGCGTGAAGGACACAAAGGGAGAAGGCATTCAAGGAATTTGTAAATACATAAAAATACAATAATATAATACAATCAATAAAAATGCAATATAATTACAACCTGAAGGAATTCTTCTCGGCTTTTCCACCGGTTGAGGCTTTCCATGGCCGACGTTTCGAGGCTGTTTGATTCCCTTATATACCCAGCTTGGAGGTCAGGTGTCACGTGATTGGTTGAGGACTGGTCTCTTGGCAGCCAATCCGTTGATCCTTTGGCTTTTTAGAGCTGACAGAACGGGTTTCCAGGTGTTGCTGATGGTATAGCCTGCGTCACGGTTGAAGTTTTTATGGTCCAATCGAATTTCTATGGCCTCCTTTACGACTCTATCCCAATATTTGGTGGAACGCATCAGGATCTCGGCATCATCAAACTGGATGACGTGGTCGTGTTGTATGCTGCGTTCAGCTATGGCCGATTTCTCCGGTTGTCCCAACCTTAGGTGCCGCTTATGCTCCTTCAGCCTAGTTTCGATGGTGCGTCCGGTTTCCCCAATATGGGCTTCGCCGCACTCACATGGGACTCGATAGACGCCCGGAGTTTTTAATCCCACTGGGTCTTTGGCTCTCACTAGGTAGTCCCTCAGCTTGGGTGGTGGGAGATGGATGGAGGCGATGTTGAATCTCCTGAGAATTCTGGAAATTTTCCCGGAAACAGATGATACGTATGGGAGACATGCTCTTGCTACCGGTTCTTCGATGGTCTTGGGCACTTTAGGGTTGAAGGTCCTTTGTAGGGCCATGGAAATCTTCCACATTAATTAAAACATCTTTGGAAAAATGCCCTGCTTTGGTGATTCGAAGATAGGGCTTGTTTTGGTGGCTCAGGCTTGTTTCAGTGCTTCATGCGCATGTGACAACGTTGTATGACTAGGCGAGGGTGTGAGGTGCATTTGGGGGACAGCGATTGGCTGCAAACAGTGCTGGCGCAGTGTACTCAGCCCCTCATCTTGACCTTCCATCACACAACTCTCGACAGAGGCCTACACCTACTGTCGGCGTCAAAATGATGTGCCATTGTACTTTGCAAATTTATATCTAGACTTCAGTGCATGCCATAATAATCTATAATACGTCATTTTAAAGGAAATTTTATTCTCAATTGTCATTTATTTGTTGCTTAGTGAAAATTCAAAAATGTAGACACGCGAGAGCAATAAATGACTCCGCGCACTGTAAAATTAGCCGTTTTGTCGACTTCATGAAATTTGTAACTCAACCGATGGAACACTACTACGTCTACCACATTCATTTTCCACAGTAAGTTTAAAACATTAATTCAGATTAATAACATGGCTGTTGCGTATTCTTAAAACGCATATTTTGTTGTAAATTAACGAAAGTGTTTAAACATTATCTAGTCCTACAGTTTACCCCGAAAGAAAAAATGAAATTAATAGAAACACTTCTTAATTTATTTGCAACTTTTCTATTATCCGAAAATACACGATTTTTATGTAGTGTAGATTATATATGGGCATTAAAAAAAACGCCGGAGCGAACGAATGCTGCGTTGCCACGTCTTGCGCGCGAAACTTTGCTTCCTGGTAAGCGGCACTCAAGGTGCGTATAATAGGCACCTTGAGCGGCACTGGCCTGGCGCGGCCCCATTTGGCAACATGACATTAATAGAAGATATCAAAATTCACAAATATAAATATTTTTATAGATTATGGATCGCTACAGTAGGTCTCGCATTTTCGTTTCCCTCCGGATCATAACGAAGCATTTTCGTTTTGTTTCGCTTGCCATCCCTGGTATCCATGGAGTGCTTAAAAAGTACTCTGGCACTCCCCCCACCCTTCGTGAACTTCACTCTTAAATTCACAATAAGGGTCACTTCATATTAAAGGCTAAAAGGACCAAGTTGTCTGGCGAAGAGGGATCATAATTATAAGATTAAGGCCCCAAGGCAGCCGTCAAACAGACTAAAATTTTCCTTCCTTCATATTCATAGAGGATTGGAATGGTATACCGGAGGAAATTTTTTTTGAGCCCTTCCCAACTAACGCCACTATAATTATCAATAGGATAAATAAAATTGAATTTTGAGGGCTTTTCTAAACGTATACTTTTTGAATTTGGTGTTTATTGCTTTTTTTGCTTTGGTCTTCGTATATTGTATAAAAATGGATTTTGAGGGCAATGTAAATGTACACATGTTTTTTTTGCTGATTTGGTGCTATGTACATGGGGACATGTATTGTGTAAAAATGGCATTTTGAGGATTTTTAATTTTTTTGTACTCAGTATTTTGTTTTGTATTTTGGTTTATATATATTCTTGTATGTGATGTAACCTATCAACCAAGCTGGTACTTTGCATTATATATTTTTGTCTAAATGTACTTCCTGACTTTATGTTACCACCCGAATTCATGGTCGACTTGTAACAATTTATGTAATAAAAATAATTACAACAATAACAATGATACTAATAATAATGATACTAATAATATTAATATCATTTTATCCAAAAATCCAAACTCTCTTCCTGCCCCTCCCTCCTTTATCCAACATACTACCCTCCAACACTGTTTTCAACACTCCCTCCACACTGAGCACTCCATCTATCCAAGCCTCCTGTCTCCTCCGTATCTCATCTAAAAACTGCCTCTCCCTACCCACTATGTCCACCACTTCGTTTGCAAATCAAGATTGTAGCCTTAAACCGTAACATTCCCTTAGCCACCCTTAAACGGTTCTATACATAAATATTTTTTTTTTTAATTTTAGGGATAAACCACATCCCTGCCTTTAAAATTATTTCGCTTTATTTTCTTCCCTTCATTTCCCACCAATTGTTATTCTCGTGTTATTGGTTACATAAAGGGCAGTCGCCGCCTTAATTAAGGTAGAATAAATTTCGAAGACCTACATCTCCTCCCATAATTTCTGAATGGGTACACTATCATAGGCTTTTTCCCGGTCTATCGGCGCTGAATGAGTTTCCAGATGTCTTCGATTCCTTTTCTCTGTCGCTGTTTTAATAGGCATCTTCATTAATAAGTGAAATACCCATAGATGAACCCAAAAAATATGATATGATTCAATCACTGCTTGTTCCAGCAGAGTCTCTCACTGTGAGCAAGAACTGCTCACATAAAGGTAAGCAACGAAGAACACGTGAGGTACATGCACAAGATATGGGAGTAGCAATGACCCTCAAGCTAAAATTTTGTGACGTCATCAGCTTCTGTGTGATAGGGTTTAATCCATAATAAAAAATAAAAATACTTTGTTCTATTCCACACTTTATTTTAAATAGTACGACCCGGGTTTCTGCATATCTTGCTAACATCACCTGATTATAGCATGATATGCAGAGACCCGGGTCGTACTATTTAAATGAAGGGTGGAATAGAACAAAGTATTTTTATTTTTTTTATTTTATGATGAAGCAGTTCCACAAAGTAACGACGGAGACCGTGTCTTATATTTTAATCCATAATTTTTTCTGCGAATAATTCCTGAAGAAGCTCTATCACAATCAATTTTTTTTATTCTTAACGAGTTCATTCTTCGCTTGGTGTGTCATTTAATTTTTCCCTGATTTTTTTTTCAATAAACCTTCCCGTACACTTCGCCGTCCACGAAACTAATACGCTCCCTTTGTTAACAGCTCAAATTAACCGACGAATAATAAATTGGCACGCGGGAAAAACACCTTTGGGAGTCGCCCACGTTCGCAAATTCGGTCGAATGGGGAGATTAAAATGGCTCAAGGAATGCCTCCCTAACCGAATTCGGGAATACTCCCTGCCCCTCGCATTTCGCGGACGCGGGCCATTGAACAGAACGGCTGTTTGGAAAAGCCACTTCAATGGAATCGAACTTCCGCCCCGCGATCTATGCCCACGGCACTTTATCAGGAAAAAGTAATCGGTGCATTCACAAAGAGCGAATCGTATTCAACCGACCGCTTGCATTCCCCGCCTTAATGAAATCTCCGATTCGAATGGAACTCATATCTCTCGCGTCCTTTTTTTAACGTGTTGAGAAAAAAAATAGACGGCGAAACACATTTTTAAGTCCTGTTTTTTCTTTCCATTACCCAACAAATCAACCGTCGATATTGTCCTGCGCATACTTTACGAAAGATGCCTAACGCAGGCGCTATTAAGTTTGCTTAACGTGATGTTGGACCATAACCCTTCAAAGTGATCTCCAAAAATAATGTTTCCTTGACGGGAGAGCGTGATAGGTAAACAAATAAAAATGCTGGCTCCTATTATAAGCCTACTTACGTCGGTAAAAAAATTTCAATAAGGTTGAGGACCAGTGTCGTTAAAACGAGAAAACTAATTTTAATGCAGCAGAGATCGGATGAGGGAGAGGTTATTTCTGCGTCATGTGATCTACATAAAACATCCTCAGTCGATCAATATTTCTGTCAGTCAATGCTTTCTATTTTAAAAAAGGTGCCCCTTTTCTTAAGTCCAAATTTAAGCCCTGCTTATTCCTGTTCATATGTTCGTTCCAATGACTGTTGAGCTAAACTGAAGCTAGATCTATTCCTAACACGAAGTAGAGATTAATCGTTTATCCGACAAAAAAATAAGATGTTGTTGCGAACAACGTATTGAATGGACGCCATAAAAAGTATGGTCATTAATATAGTCAGTCAGTATACGGGAGAGGTCTAGCAGGTGAAACCACATGCTGATATTTGATCTTGTTATCTTAGAAATTACATTTGCACTGTTTTCTTCCAAATGTCTACTGACGCGACTGATTATGAGGCCGCTTAAAAATATCAGTTTTGAAATTGAAAAAAATGGAGCACTTCAAAGGTAATCAGCTGAAAATACTCGCCGATGAGCGAAGTCACAGAAGAGGATAGGTCTCACCGAACATACCCACTCCGCAAATCGATGGCAAAAATAGCAGAATGCAAATATATATAACTTGCTGAAGGTATTTTTTATCGGGGAGAACAAGTTCTTCGTACATTTTGAAGACGATTTTGGTGCAATAACTTATTGAAGCTATTAATGACCATTTATAATTTTAAAAATAAAACTTCTTTTTGAGAAATTTTCCTCTAAATGTTTTATCGCTCGCACTGACGTTTCCCTCTCGCGTGGGAGGCTTCATCAGAGTGTAACGTATATTCCAATTGTTGCGGTTGCGTTGGAGGTTATGGGATAAGAGGAGGAGTAAGGTCGTTGTTTTGCGATAAGTGAGGATGGGTAATTACTTTCCACGGCTCTTTGGCTGGGTGTAATACGTCTTAGCGATAGTGAGGCTGAATTTTGGTATGCTTACACGAGTGACTTTTCGATATTAATCAAACATTTTTCAACATTACTTTAAAAACCTGAATCACACGATCAATTTAGGATATTCGGAGAAGATATTTTCTCAGACGACGTGAATCACATCCTTCGTTTACCATCGTGCTATAGTAGACGTGATCATGAGAATAAAATAAAAGAAATAGACTGCAAAACAGAGAGATTTTAAATGTCATTCTTCCCTCGTACTATTAAGGATAGCAACGTTGTCTCAATCGATAGGATTAATGGCGTCGCTCGCTAGGATCACTCATTGCATGTTTTTTCATAGTTCTAACCTAGCATGTATTTGCTCTAGGAATTACTAACCATTAGCAAGTTTTTTTATGAATAAGCATGTATATTTCGCTAGTGTGCGTAATATTTCTATGACCGTGCGGTGTGCATGTGGCTGTCCTCTTGCATGCTGCATATTGGTGATTTGTCACCCCCTGCCAAACACCCTAGAGGTGGCTCGCATGGTATTATGTAGATGTAGAATACCTTACGAACCGCCTCTGGGGTATTTGGCAGGGGGTGGCCAATCACCTGCATGCAAGAAGATACCCACATGCACACCGCATGTTCATAAAAATATTGCAATTAAAAGGTAATAATATGTGCATATTCGTGCGAGGTGAAAACCTACCAATAGTTAGTAATTAGTATAGTAAACCCATGCAAGGTTGGATCAATGGATAAATCAAATAATGAAATGAGTAGTCCTAGCGAGAGACGCCATTAATTTTATTGATCGACACACCGTTGTTGCTATCCAACTGTTTTGCAACCAATTTCCTTTAATTTCGTGCTCCCGTCTACTGCACTATGACAGAAAAAGAAGAATATTTTTACGACATAAGAGGAAAACACTTCTCCGAATTTAACCACTAAATAAATTCAGCTTATATTTTGCTCAATGGAATCCCAGTGATCCGAAATCGTAGATTATTAAGTGGACTTGAATTCCTGGATCCCTTAAAACGATGGGCACGTCGGACGTTATAGCGTTGGAAAGAGAGACTGAAAACCTAACGCGTGTGAAAGCCGAGAAATCTTCACCCACATATATTATGGTCTGAGAGACATGAAAATCGCACTTTCATTTTTATTTTATCGCACTTTCAATAACAGTTTTCGCATTTTGTAGCGTCTATTTTTTATTTTCATTATGAGGTAGAGGGCGATGAAATGTAGTGAAACACAGATATATGACAAAATACAGAATATTTTAAATGATTATGTTGTAGAACAATAATAAATTAAGGAACAATACATATAGTGGCGGAGGTGTAGCTTGCCCGCGCCCACGCGGTTGCAGTTCGCGGCCACGTAGAGTCCCAGCCAAATAGCAGCAGGCCAGTCGCTCACATGCTTTAAGCGGTGAGTGTCGGCGGAGCATTTAAACTGCGCTCGGCACAAAATGTACGCATTTTGTCGTCGAAAAAGCAAATTTGCGTAAAAATATAATTAAATTCCAGTCATTGCATCCATGTCGCATTTTTTTGCGCACATCGCATCTATATCGCTTCTATATCGCATTTGCGATTTGCACGCATCTCTAGTTATGGTATTTGGAGGAAGTGACCGTCAGCTCAGTTCATTTGCGAAATGAATGAAGGGTATATAAGGGAGGAAGTAGAGAAACCTGACGTCGGCATAATCTAAGCCTAGTGCGCAGCCTCCGAGTCTCCAGCGGCTCCCAGCCTAATTCGCTTAACATCTGGCTAACACTGTCTGTACGCCCGTAGCGGTTTTTGACGAACCGCGCAGCCTTCCTTTGTATTTTATTCAGTTCGCGGATTAAGTCTTTCTGCACAGGATCCCATACGCTCGCTACATTTTCAAAGTGCAGTCGGACGAGTGCGAAATAGCTCTTTCTTTCAATTTCTCATCCGAAAATCTTCCCACAATACGCTTGACGAATCCTAATTTCTTCTGGGCTATGCCGCAAATATTCTTTATACATACGTGTTCCCTACGTGAGGTTCGAGGTTATCGTAACTCCCAGGTACTTCACTTCGTCTTTTGCCTTTATGTTAATACCATCCACTGCATAAACATGGTTAGATTTGGACGAATTCCACAAGAAATGTACCGTACTGCATTGACGTCCCATACGACGGACGGAGTGTTGCGGTTGAAGTGTCCTCCACACAACATTCAAACAGGGCTCGAGCAGTCTCTGAAAGTTCTCGGGCACCGCCGGAATTCGAACTAGATCCCATGGGGCTGGATGTCAACACTCTAGCCACGACAACAACCCGATCCCCTCCACCTATGTAGTTCGTCGGGAAATGAGACATGAATACGGCTGTTAGTCGAAATTCATATCCGCGATGGCGTTACCGATCAAATTCATAAATTTTCAATGCAATGTGATGGTAAATCTTACACGGTACACATTTTTAATCCCTATCCCTTTTTCCATTTTCGTGGATTTACTGAATATCTCCTCTATGTATATATTAAATAGGGTGGGTGAAAGGCAGCAACCCTGCCTCACCCCCGCCCAGGTCCATCCATTCTGTTAATTTCCCATTAAATTTCAAAGCCACCGCAAAGGAAAGTACGGAAAATATTTCAAAAGAACATCAGCCAATCAGGCGACAACTGAGCTTAATTGTGGTACCCGTCAAACGACCTATTCAGTTCTGTGTGAAATTCTAAATTGAGACAGTAACGCGCCTTGGTAACAGAAAGCAAATCATATCGATTTTTGTCCAGTTCATTTTGTGGGAATTCATTTTAATAAGACACAAACGTGGAAAACAAACACACTATAACGTGGCTGTAGTAATTATCCACTCTATTTTATTCACTCAACCGGTTTCAAAGTGTGCACTCCATTATTAAGAGTCAATGTCAGTCTGAAAAATGTTCAAGCCATTATCAAGATATAAGGTCTTGATAATGACGGGCAAACCCTTTTACCGGTTCAGCGAATAAAATGGAAAACAAGTCGTTTTCCAAAACGACGGGGAATATGCCTGCTATAACCTGGTGCAGATTGTAACCTGGTGTAAGAATACCTGACTGTACCTAATTGTTTACGGGCGGGAAATTGGCAACACTGACCAAGCTTCTACGGCACTTCAACCTTTTTTAATGCAAGGGCCAAAAATCGAATTCACATCGTCCGAAGGATCACAATTCACCACGTCACTTTACCACCACACCAATAAAATTAAAGAAATATATAATTTCAAAGTGCAATAATCTTTGTAGGCTAAAAATTTCAATCAAGCAATGCGATTCTTTCACATTGTTTATTTTCGACGGGTGTGTCGATATTTGGTTCGCGATATAACTTTTTCTTTAGTCAGTGACTGCGTAGGTTTCCGCGGTGTAGAGGTTCCTAAATCTCCATTCTTCCGTTGCCACCGCGTCTGGTTGTTTGTTGATGACAACAGTTGCACTAGCACTGCTGCTAGCGTTTCGATTTTTGTCCTCCTTACATAGGGGCTAATTCCCGCCAGTTGTGGCTGCTGCTCTATCATTGGTCCTTTTGAGTAGTCTCCTCCAATTGGCATCCAAGTGGTAGCCATCGTCCCTGTTAGAAGTGTCCGTCCGCAAAATAAAAAAGAAAATAATACTAAAAAGCAATAAAAAATGTATATATAAAGATAAGCAAGTATTAAAAAAATAACATTAATAAAAAATCACTTTGAATTTTTTTTTATAAGTTCATGTCAAATAAAATTGTATTAGATGTAAGTTTCCGTTCACACAAATCCAACACTACACACACAACACATTCATTGGCGCAAATCTATTGTGAACTGGCTGGCTAAGGTGAATATGGTTCATCGGTACACCTGAATCGCGCCGGCGCGTCAAGTACTGAGGTGATCTTTTTCAATTGCTTCTCGGATAAGTCTGGGATAATATCTGCCTTCTTTTACTATTATCCTGGCTTCGTGAAATAATATACTGTTTTCCAGGGGCGCAGCTAGGAATTAAGGTTGGGGGGGGGGGTCTCGGTGCAACTAATACCGGGGTGTATGGGGGTATGGAATACCCACCAGGATAAGCGGTAGGTGCGAGATTAATAAATTGCGGAATTTTAAGATAAATGGTTCAAAATCGTGAGTTATACGACTTTCTGAGGGACATTTTATTAATCTTTACACTATTATATTAGTAATATCAATCCAATTAAGTAAAATGGATTACACATAAAATTTCTCCGAGCTCTGGTGGGTTTTTATCCCCCAAACCCCCTCCCCCCCTCGCTGCGCCACTGCTGTTGTCATCTGTTATATCATCATCATGTATACTGTTGTATTATTAAACTGTTGCCATCAACAAACAAACAGTCGCGGAAGCACCGGAGGAATGGAAATTTTGGATTTTCTTTAGTCTTCAGGGGCCGCAAGAATTTAGCCAGCGGGTCGCGGGTTAAAGACCTTTGTTCTGCGGTACGGAATGGGTCTTCTCCGTGTGAATACGTCACCAAACGTAGGAGGTCGACCGGTCGAGAGGATGGCGGACAAAAGCGTCGGCTGCACTCACTTCTCAACCCCCCGAGTGGAGAGAGGTCACTTAAACATTATTCTTGGTGCGCCCTCCTCTGTCAAATCTCATATCCTTCTCGCCTTCCTGCCCCGGGGATAATGGAATTTTTCGCCCGAGTCGACGGGCGCAAAGACCCGCTGGGTCCCCGGAGGAGCCATTTCATTTTTCAGCGACCTCCATGGGAATTATTTCAAGTCTCCGCGGCGACGGTTGATAAAATGCGACCTCCCGCGGTAAAGTGGGTTAACCACATGTCGGGGGGGAAAAAGGATTCCGGAAGTATAACTGGATGCAATATTGCACCCCCGACCCACTCCAGACATTAACCTGACACACGTAGTCACAGAGTGACGCCGTTTCTGAAAATGGCGATATTTTTATTAGTTTTTTTGATAGTTCACTTTCACTTATAATAATAATTGTTTATTCTTACGAGTGTTAACCCAATGTACAGAAAAAGTGTTACATTAGATAGCATATAGACAGAGTGTTACGTAATTAAGTATATATAAGAAGCGTATAAACATTAATAAGCATTATTTAACATATTAATAAAGTAAAGGGTAGCAAAAGGTAACATGAGATCAATATAAAAAGTTATAAAATAACATGCAAATAATAACCCTTAAGGACCCTATGTACTTCCTTAATACAACCTACCCTTGAATTTAACTCTATTATCTGGTCTCCATACATAAAGAACCAAATTAATCATGTAGTCAGAGTTCAAAAGAAGTTCCTAAGGGTAGTAAATTTTATACTGGACTTCCTACTACTTATACAATTACTTCTAATTCATTTGATCATACTCGCGTCACCAACATCAATTTAGGCTCGATTAGCAAGTGAATAAGTAAGTTATCAAGTATAATTAACTAAGGGTGAAAATCTCCTTGGACAAAGAGGGCTTGGAGGTATAACTAGTAACAATCCTTACGGTCAATCCAGGTTCGAATCTTGGCTAAGCCAAATGATTTTTCGTGACGAATTTCATACTTGGTGCAATTTCTATACATTTGTAATCGAGTTTTTGTTAATTTAGACGACGTTTCTTTTCCCTGCTCTTCAGCACTGAAAAAATATCTTAAATGTGTGAGTTGAATTAATTGTTTAATAGAAATAAATAAACATCTTTGATAGATGAACGGCAGATATAATTTGAAGCCCTTAGTATATTTAAGAGATTTATTTATTCGCATATTTATATATTTAAAGGAATCCTTCAGGGAGTACTTTTCCTGAACTTACGCATCAATTTACATCGTCATGGCGGAGCAGAGAGAGAAGGGGAAGTGGTTGTTTTTAATATTCTGGAGAGCTCTTTAATTTGAGCCAGGAAATAATCACTGCTTGTCCTACTAATCAGTCTTTGTCGTAATTCTAAGGGTGTTTTCTTAATTCCAGGGCTTCCCTATAATATTGAAATAAAATTAAATTCTTGAAAGACAAAATAGTTAAATTCTTAAAAGAAAATACTTCTTCTTGGCCAAGATTACTGGGTTTTCAACGTATATTTCGTGCCTTTGTGTGTCACACTCGTTTACTGCTGATTTTTTGCATGCTCATTTGATGTGGGGTGCAGAACTAGCTATTAGTTGCTTGACCAGCTTATAAGAGGCCAGAGCTATTAGTGGCTTGTGTTTCTCTACATTCGTTACCTTAGCTAATAGAATGGTCACGTTACTTAGCCCTTCGGTGTAGTTATCGAAAAACTCCGTGCGACTGTCAAGTGTGATATCTTTGCCCATTCACTCGAAATAAGATTACGAAAAAGTATTGAATGACGTGTAATCTCTCTGCGTAAATAATTAACCACAGAAGAGTTCCTGATGCTATTTGTTACGCTAACAGTTTAATAACTTGAGCAGTTATGAACATGGTACACCTCTCAGGGAAACACGAAGATCTTAGGTCCTAAATATTTTCCCAGGTCCGAAATGAATGCTAAAATTTTAGAGAGAGATATTTTTCCGGCGTAGGAATTCTTTTTCCTCACGAGGAGTAAAGGACTGCAAGAAATTCTAGGTGGAAATAAGTGTTCAAATCACTTCCACGTGATTTATTTTCACGTAAACCTCTCGCAGGGACGGATTAAGGTCATTGTTTTGGGCACGAGATCCACCTCTTTTCGTGGCGCCTTGGTACATCTACATCTACATAATACCATGCGAGCCACCTCTAGGGTGTTTGGCAGGGGGTGATCAATCACCAGCATGATGCAATTCGATTTTCACATGCACACCACACGGTCCAAAATACTTCACGCATACTAACAAATTATATAACATATGCTGTTAGAAATAATAACAAAATTAAGAAACATGCATTAAGTTTTACATTTTTTAGTAGGTATAATCTCTTATTGATCGTGGAAAAAATGACATTCGGAATCTATCTGTTCTACAATCTATCTCTCTTATTTTATTCATATGATCTGATCTTCCGTATAGTCGAGGAAAGATACGCAAAAATAAAGAAATGTTTGCGTCCTGGACGGATCGGAATGCGGTTTTTTGCATTCGCTTGCAAAAATTATTTGTAAAAAAGTTACCATATATTCATTTGGGAGAAACAATTCCGAGGAATAAACGATTTCGATTTTACATTGTCGTGATGGGCGAATTTTCAAATTCGGATTTCGGCCTTGAGACATGTGCTATATGAAAATGTGGAATCTCCTAGAAAAACCGTTTAGGGTTCTTCGAACCCTAACGTTTCAGCCTGCTTTCCCCGTAGCCTTCTTGGTTAATTCATAATTAAATTCCGAAAAATATCCTGCACGCGAAAAATCATTGTCGCCATTTTTTTGTGGGGCATACAATCTTGAATATCTTAGCAACCGTTCAAGCTAGATTAATGAAATTTTCAGGGTAATACTTTAATCAAAAAGGTCCACTTTTGAAATTATGTCCATTCCGCTCGATCAATTCATGTGCGAGCTATATCGATACTAATCTCCTTAGTTACGCTTTAATCGCTAATAACTTTTTCGTTAATCAAGTTTTGAATATGAAAGTCACATATATAAAAGCTGATAATGTGTTTTATCCGAAAAAAGTTAAATCAAGCGGATCGAATGATTAGGGCCGAAGTTATTATCGATACAAATGTGCATTCGATAGATCCCTTTTTTATACTTATTTACATAGTTACGGGCATATAAATTTTAATATTGTGTTAAGATAGAAAAGCTCTATGCACATATGCAAATAATGTTGATGGGTAACGATTCCTAATGAAAATATATCGATATGAAATTATATCGATAGGACTCATTTTCTCCTTTGCTATTGACCGTACCTCTCCGATATTTTCAGGTTAGTACCTGATCGGTAATATAGATGTTTCGTTATAATAAGGGCTCCATGGCAACCATAGTTTTCATTTTATATCGACATTTAATTTCAATGTAAAGTAAATGGCGATACACTCATATCGTTTTTACGTACGATTTGATTCAGGATTTCGAAGTGGTTGCTAAGGCTGGAAGTGATTGTTGATGTCTGGTAAACTAACTCTACTACACGTAAGCGTAACCAATTCATTATTTTTGTTTATTTTTTGTAATGGTTGGTTTATTATTTGGTTTGGTGTAAAATTACATACTACATTATGCATCATTGAAATACGAAAAATTCAATATTCAAGGCGCATCCTTACCCATTGAATCATAGTAACCGGTAATACTGACCATTATATACCAGGGTTGCTTTTTCCCGTGGTAATTTAACCACACGAAATTACTGATAGTTTGCTACTAAAGAAAGTTCTTGGGGATGACGTCCAGGTCCAGGTTCTGGTGCACCAGGTGTCCGGGGGAGGTTCGCCGATGCCATATTTGAATTCAGCGACCCAAAAAAAAACCGGATACCGGTTGTTTTTCCTTTCCCGCATGAACTCTGGGACAGTTCCACGGAGATGACGTTCGACGGTGTTCCTGAGCCCCAGGTGGTCCGGGTGTCAATTTGAACATCATAATCGTGATCAGCGACCTCAAAAACCCCCGAGTACCCGTTCCGGGCCAGTTCTGACTCTTTTCTACAAAGTTATTACGTTTTCCAAAGGGCGTCTCAGAAATTGCATTTTCCGAGTGCATTTTGGCCTGCAGCAATGCAACTAAAGGTTTCTCCCAAATGAAAATATGGTAACTTTTTTACAAATAATGTTTGCAAGCGAATGCAAAAAACCGCATTCCGATCCGTCCAGGACGCAAAAATTTCTTTATTATGGCCTTTTTTCGCGTATCTTTCCTCGACTAGTAGTATGTTGGCGTCCGTAAGATATGGTTAACTTCGTCAGAAAAGACACTGCTCTTGAATTTATCTAAAAGGTTTAGTCTATTTTTCAATCTACGGTCCGACAGAGATTCCCATCCGAGTTTATCTAAGACGTCAGTTACACTAACAAGACTATCGTAACGACCTTTCACAAACCTGGCAGCTCTTCTTTGAACGCGTTCTAACTCTGTTATTAGCCTTTTTCATGAGGGTCCCAAACACTGGCAGCGTATTCTAAATGGGGTCAAAGGTGGGAAAAGTAACTAATTTCTCTCACTTTGTCGTCGCACTTTCCTAATATTCTTTTTACAAAACCCATTTTACGATTAGCTTGATCGGTTATTTCCCGAATATGTTTATTCCACAATAGATCATTATTGAGACCAACTCCTCCATATTTCATGTATTCAACTATCTTTAATTGGGTACCCCGAATGATATAGTTTCGCTGTAGGGAGTTATTCTTCTTCCAGAAATTCATGACGACGCATTTTTTCAAATTTAACTCTAACTGCCATGCATCGCACCAAGCTTGGATAGCTGCAAGGTCATTCGTTAGTACATCTATATCTTTGCTGGAACGGATTTCTCTGTAAACTACAGCGTCGTCTGCAAATAATCGTAACTTACTCTGCACTACTTCGCCAATGTCGTTTATATGAAGAAGGAATATGAGTGGGCCTATGACACTACCCTGAGGGACGCCAGAAGTGACTCTAACCTCGTTGGAGACTGCACCGTCTAATACCACCCTTTGGACGCGGTCGCCCAAAAGTTCTCTTATACAGGAAATGACAGCTTCATCTAGACCATAAGATTTCAGTTTTATTATTAACTTTTCGTTGGGTACTTTATCAAATGCTCTTTTGAAATCAAGAAAAATCGCGTCTACTGGAGTGTTGTCTTCTCCGGAGACTAAAGTATCGTGGGCGAAAAGTTTTAACTGGGTTTCGAATGATCTGCTTTTCCTTAATCCTTGTTGAGTTCTCACTAACAAGTTTTGCGCGTCTCGGTGTTTCATTACCGAGCTGACTACGATGTGTTCAAGGACTTTGCATGAGATGTACGTTAAAGAAATAAAGGTTCTATGCACTACCTCCCATCGATACTGCGTTCGAGGTCTCGTATGAGTTAACATTTTTTTAACAGATACTCCTCATTCACTACTTTTGGATTTTATAAATAAATACGTTCATTAAGATAAGTAAAAATCTTTTAAACGCGTAAATGTCACCGTAAAGGTCAAGACAAATGATTGTGGATTTTTCGCACAATTTGTGTATTCAGGGTGACTCCGTAAAGTTATTACTGTGGCTAGTCCCGGTATGCAAAAACCATAAACCTTTTCGATTTTTTTCCAGAATTTACGGGGGTCTTGGTTTGCCTCCCTAGGACTGGGAATAGTATATCGGACGCATCGCCATGCTGTTATTTAAATCTCACCACGTGGCGGCATTACAACAACAGTGTTCCTCCATATTCTCAATCCATCTTCACCGCAAATACAAGTGAAGGGATGGGATAAGCAACAACTGTAGTAAGCATTGCGGTTTCTAACACAAAGAAAATACTATCAATAAGCAACGCGTCATAAGAGAAGGAAGAACATGAGGATGATAAGAATTACATATCAATAGGAATAGCATTCGATAAGGTTCCGCATTTAAAGCTGATTCGAAAGCTGGAAGCATACGGCATAGATACACACGTAATTGGTTGGATCAAAGATTTCCTAAATGATCGCGAACAGAGAGTTTTTTTTTTATGGAGTTAGCTCGGATACAATTCAAGTTACCTCAGGAGTACCCCAAGGAATGCTATCGGCCCTCTTTTGTTCCTTCTTCACATTAATGATATAACCACCGTGGTCACGAGCAAAAATCTGCCTCTTCGCAGATGATGTAGTTGTATACAGAGAAGTTTACGACCATAGCGATGGATTAGCATTAGAAAAGGATCTCGTTGCCGTAAATGACTCGTGCAGTACTTGGGAGTTAGAATTAAATCCTGAAAAGTGTATGGTGATGAAATTTGGGAAAAGGATATATCTTCAAGAAGAAGCTACACCGCTAACGTTTCAAGTATGTTACACGAGTTAGCATGGGAATCTTTACAGGAGCATAGATCGAAGTACAGGCTTAACTGACTTAGGAAATTCGAAGAAGATATTGTCTCAGACGACGTGAATCGTATCCTTTGTTTACCATCGTACTATAGTAGACGTGATCATGAGAATAAAATAAATGTCATTCTTCCCTGGTACTATTAAGGATAGCAACATTGTCTCAATTGATAGAATTAATGGCGTCGCTCGCTAGGATCACTCATTGCATGTTTTCTTTCATAGTAGTAACCTTGCATGTATTTGCTCACGGAATTACTAACCATTAGCAATTTTTTTATGAATAAGCATGTACCTATATTTTTATAGTGTGCGTAATATTTCTATGACCGTGCGGTGTGCATGTGGCGGTCCTCTTATATGCTGCATGTTGGTGATTGGTCACCCCCTGCCAAACACCCTAGAGGTGGTTTGTAGGGTATTTTGCAGATTTAGATAGGAAAAGGAGACTTTCAGCCAGGAATTCAAAGTCTCTGGTATATTAATTCAAAGTCTGAAGACATGAGAATCACTAGTGTGGTAATTAAAAGTTTTACAACGTGAGAATATTATAAAGAGACCAAACAGGGAAGAACGCCCAATTGCTTTACGGATCCCTTACATTCCGGACGAGGAGATGTGGAAGAAGAAGGGGCAGTTAACCTTTGATGTCAGTGACTGATACGCAATTATAATTTCTGATTTATTTGTGTGGTTGTTATTAGTGAGTGAATATTAAATTTCGGGCAACGGTGCGGAGTTATGAAAGAAACTTTCATTAATCAATGAATGAAAACCTTTTGTGTATCCATTCTTACGAAAATAATATCAATTGCTGGGTCGGAAAGTGAATGCAAAATATTTGTGAGCGATCAGCATACTGTGCGCAACAATATACATTTAATGTTAATTTAAATACTTACCTGTTAATCTTGGTCTAGTGTAAGATGCATTGAACTTGTTTCAAAGAATTACCGCATCGATTCATTGATGCTGTAATTCTCAGTGGTTAAAATTAGAAGCAACGGTAAGTCTCAGGTTCTAATCAGCTGGCGCCCGTAAGCAACCACATGGAAAAGTAACGAATGTTAGTACTTTTATATATTAAACTGACATTTGAGACGACGCCTAACAATTAAACATTACAAGTAAATACTCCCGTCGCTAAGGGAGTATTTATTAGTTACAATATGCGTGTAGTGGGACTTCCAACAATCTTTTTTTTTTCGTTGAGCGCGCTTTCTTGTTTACGGAGTCGGTCATTGAACTCCTTGGCGTGGCCTCTTGAGACCGGGTCAGTCGGAACAACTTGAAATTTACGGAGAGACTGGAAATCCAATAGGCAAAGCGCTAAACGGCGAGCGAGTGAACTTGGGCTATTTGCCCAAGAACTTGCAACGGGGTCTTTTCCTTCCAGCGCCGCGAGATAACCAAACAAAGTCGCCTGTTAATCACGAGCGAGGACGCGTCGCCGTGGTTACGCAGCATCGCGCCCAGACCTCTGCAACTAAGTTAAATTTCCTGTCGTTGGACTCGAGAAGAGTAAACAAACATACCCTAGTAGGCTAAACTGCGCACGTAATTACAGGTCTTGGTACAAAAAGAAAATCGAGGATCATGAGGCACAACCTATATTTTTTCATATATTAACCTATACATATAATTTAAGGGATATACATTTCAAAATGTTCACAAGAAGCTCATAATATTTTACTTTAAAATATGTTTTGACGCTAATGATAACTTTTTATGTGAATTTTACGATTTCGCCAAAAATAGTCAAAAGATTTTTAAGATAAACAATGAACCCAATTCTTTTTTCCCCATATTGATTATGTACCAAAAATGGTTGATGGAGTGAAAAAAGTAATTACTGCGAAACACACCGTCCGTAAATAAACACGACAAATGATTCTGAAAAACGGACATGAAATCTAATGTATTGCCCAACCCCAAATTATGGGAGCCCCAAATTTTCTATAAACATTATTTATCTTCACCGTAACCCAATGGAAATCACATTCCCACAGATCCTAATGGTTTCAATGAAAATATTATGATTACCATAAATTTATAGGTGGTTTAAAAAATTTAGATTGAGTCAGAGAGGAGAATTGAGTCCTCTCCCAGGGCTACCACCTTATCGTAGTGGAGAGGTTTGAGTGCCCCAATGACCCTTGGAGAGCTATGCTGGCGGGAGCGTATGCTCCTGGTAGGGCCACCCAAGCCAGACAGGTCGAAGGGTAGGGGACTGACTAAGTGTAGCCCACTGGTCCTCCAGGTTGGGGGTTGTGCGACAGGCCGGTAACCTGCCCATGTAAAACCTTCTTTAACTCATAAGCTTCACAGAGAGCCTCGGAATAGGTTAGGATTCAACAGACGACGACTAGGCAAAAGTAAGGACATGAATACGGGTATAACGGATATATTAAACATAGCCACATGGAATGTACAAGGCTTAGGCAATCACGAGTTAGAGCTTAACAACACCCTTAGAGAATACAAAGTGAATATGGCGGTCATAACTGAAACAAAGAAGAAACTCAAAGGGACAAAAGACTTGGAAGATTACGTAATGATATACAGTGGAGTTGATCAGAATAAAAGAGCACGTTGTGGAGTGAGTGTTTTAATAGACAAGAAATGGAAAAATAATATCAGGGAATACACTTTCATAAACGAAAGAATAATAACGGTGCGACTCAAATTTGATAGGGGTTATTTAACAATACTTGGAACATATGCACCTGAAGATGGGAAAAAGGAAGAAACGGAGATTTTCTATGAGCAACTGCAAAAAGAAATAGGGAAGTTAAATAACAGGGACTACTTAATAATAGCTGGTGATCTTAACGCTAGAATTGGGAAAGAGCCAATTCCACAATTGATTGGAGTACATGGAGAAGACCATCTGAACCAAAATGGAAGTAAATTAAGAGAATTTATAACTTTCAACGAATTAAAAGTAACAAACACATTTTTCAAGAAAAAAGGTATCAATAAATTCACCTGGTCAGCCAGAGGTCACCGATCCCTAATTGATTACATAATTGTTAACCGAAAATTAGCCTCGAGGATAACTGATACACATGTATATAGAGGAGCAAATATATGCACCGATCATTTCCTTGTTCAGGCAAAAATACAACTATGGGCAAGGTGGAAAAAGCATAATACGGAAAAGAAACAATGTCAAGTAAAGAAAATCTTCAAAACATACCTTTTGAAAGAGAGTAGTATTCGAAAACTGTACCAACACAGGATTACACAACTGCTCGAACAGATAAAACCAGAACATGACATCAATAAGGAATGGGAAAATCTTAAGAAAGCTATTTTACAAATAGCTAATGAAGTTTTGGGCACCAGAAATAAAAAGAAACGGAAAAGAGGTTTAAAAATTTGGAGCGAAGAGATAGCACAGGCCATCGAAAATAAAAACAAAGCATACAGAGAATACCTACAGAGAAAAACAGAGGAAACGAAAGAAAAATATCACAGGGTCAGAAACCGCACGAAAGCAATAATAAGGAATTTCTAACTTTTTAACTACACGGAAAAAAAAGTTTAGTTAGAACTATCGAATTCTGATTAAATTTATCAAACTTTTGGGTTCATATGGCACATTGAAAAATTCAGTAATTATTACCAAACCAGTTTGATAAATGCTATCAAACTGATTTGGTAATTGTTACCAAAATGGCTACAGCAGTTCGATAAAAACTATCAAAATCGAAAGGGTAATAAAATCGACGTAGCGTGCACATGTGAAAGATTTTCAACCCAGAAAACACTATTATGATTGAAAGTAATAAAATTAGGAGTTTGGCGTAAGTTTCTGCAAAAAAAGACAAAAAAGAAGTGGAAAAATAACAAGCCTGCATGAAGCATTGAACGTGGGCCCTCCGCGTGGTAGCAACGGACTCTAACAACTAGTCTAAATCGGTTGTCATAATAATTGCTAATTTAAACGGTATTATATATTATTATTGTAAGTATTTAGCCTTTGTTTTGAAATGTGAATAAGGTGTGACTACAGTTTCCCTTTGTATGCTTAAGAGGAATACTTGATGCACACAATTGCATTACGTAGTTACTCCATATGAATATCTAGTGCAGATGCGCAAGAAAACTTTATTTGCAGGCTTATTACATCGACATAGAGATGGCTTTAACGTGCTGGGTGATATCCTTAGCATGGATTGGGTCTAGTATCACGGCTTTTATCACATGTTATTAAACATGATCGCGAATGATTATACCTCAGGAATACCTCTAATTAAAGTTTTAATGTGTCGAAATACACAAACATCTCCTTACAGCTTTAATATCTATGATAATATGCGATTCAATCAATGTCTTTGATGCACCAGCTAACGGGTAGTATTGCAATTTAAAGCAGGAAAAAAACAGAAAAATGAACGTGAACAAAATTAAAACGTTATCGCCATCACAAATATTGAAAACAAAATCATTTCTACCAACTTATCTTTTATGTAAGGCCTGTTTAAGAATCTTTCAACTGCAAATGTGTATTGGTATAAACATAAGAGGAGCGATAGACCGTTCGATAGATTACGAAACACTTGGTAAATTCTATCAAACTAAATTTGCATAGCAATGTAGAGTTTGATAATTTTTACCGAACAAGCAATCACCTTCGTAAAATTAATCATAACTTCGATAAAAGTTATCAAACTCAGAATCGTATTGAATTAATTCGGTTATTTTTACGAAACTCTTCCGTACAATTGACCAAATTAAGCAATATCAAAATGTTTGATGAAATATATCAAGAGCTCACGCTAGCGTTTGGTAAAATAAATCAAGTGCTTAATAATTTGCATCAAAGTTTAAGTATATTTAACAAAAATAATCCCTATCACACCAGTTCGATAGTTTTAATCAAATCTTTTTTTTCCGTGTAATAACTAATTTTTTTTCTAACATAGCCCTGAAGATGTTTTTAAAATAAAACGAAACGTTGGCTGCTAACTTTTAATTTATTGACCTAAACTCCAGGAAACATCATTTTATATATTAAAATAAGGTCAAGAAAAAGGAGAAAAAATAATAAGGAATGCACATATGATATCATGGGATAGATTTATAAGCGGAGTAGAGGATGATATTCATGGTAGGCAAGAAATAGCATATAAACTGATGAAACAACTCAACAAATCAGAGAAAGATACTGCCCAACTAAATTTTATACCGAAGGAAGAATAGATAGAACAATATAGGAGATTATGGTATGATCCAACATTAGATGATACGATCAACACTCCAGAGGAAACAATAGGAGTAGACCCTATTGATTTGAAAGAACTAGAATGTGCTCTGAATAAGACAAAAAATAGGAAAGCTGCTGGCATAGATGGAATTGAATCAGAGCTTATAAAATATGGAGGTACATCCCTACAAATAAGAATCCTCCATCTATACAACATGTGTTGGAAAAAGCTTGAAATCCCAAAGGATTGGAATGTGGCGAAGGTTGTTTCATTGTTTAAAAAAGGAAAAAGAAATAATCCAGAGAATTACAGAGGTATAAGCCTACTAAATACTGCATACAAAATTTACAGTAGAATAATAAATACTAGACTACAAGCTATCTCTGATACCATTTTATTAGAAGAACAGGCTGGATTTAGGAAGGGAAGATCTTGCATCGACGATGTTTTTACTTTAAAACAAATAATTCAAAAACGAAGAGAGTTCAATCTGGAAACGCATCTGGCATTCATAGATTTTGAAAAAGCATTCGATCGTGTAAATAGAGAAATGTAATGGTCAGTTATGCAGAAAAGAGGGTTTCCTAGACATCTGATAAAAGCTTCCCAGAGTCTATACAGAGACACCAGAATTGTAATTGACACAGGGAAACAGATCACCCAAGAAATTATCATTAACCGTGGAGTTAGACAGGGTTGCAGCCTATCCCCAACCTTGTTTAATCTATACATAGATGACGTTCTAAGAATGTGAAAAGAGAATAATGTATCACCAGGCATAGAAATAGGACCATCTCAATACTTAAATACGATGCTGTTTGCTGACGATCAGGTTATAATACAAGATAAAGAGGACAAACTCCAGATGGCAGTACACAGACTACACGAGTTGAGCAAGCTATACAACCTGAGAATTTCAAAAAACAAAACAAAGACTATGGCATTTTTAGGAAGCAACCCGATAAGAACAAAAATTGTTATTGAGGATCAAGTCCTGGAGCAAGTGTCGCACTTCCAGTACTTAGGATGCGACATAACATATGACGAGGAAAAATATATTATAAATAAGGTTAACACTTTCCAGAGAATATGTGGCACTATCAGAAGAACTCTAAAGAACAAAACAAGAAAAGAAACACAAATAAAATTTTACAAAGTGATGGCAGTCCCTACTGTACTCTACGGATCAGAATGTTGGGTAACAAAAAAGAAGGAATTAAGGCAGATAGAATCGTCTGAAATGAAATTTTTAAGATCAGTTAAAGGTTGCACAATATTGGATAAAATAAGAAACACTCAAATAAGAGATGAACTGGGTGTCCAAGCAGTCACTGACAAATTAAAAGAATACAAACATAGATGGAAAGAACATTTACTTCGAATGCCAAATGAAAGAATTCCAAAGCAAGCAATGGAATATCAACCATTTGGCAAGAGAAGTATAGGAAGACCAAGGAAAAGATGGTGATGTGGAGCCGGAACAGGCTTAGTAGCCTAATCCTGGAAGGAAGAAGAAGAAGGAGAATTGAGTAAAATGCACAGCAATACGGAAAAATACATTAGAACTTGATTAAATAGTCCTCTGCGCAAGCATTTGTGTGGTGGTTATAAAAAAAATCATTCGCCTTGACTGGGATTCGAACCCGGGGCCCATATCCACTAAGGCATTCTCTCGAATAGTTCGCGGTTGGTTCTCGGAAAGACGTCATAATTTTGGAATGATGTATCCACTAATGTCCATCCGAACTTTACGCCGCGAAAACTCGTCCGAGAGCAGCCGAAATGACGGAGCATATGGGAAAATGCCTTTCCGTTTCCCGGAATCGGAAAGTGATGTGCCAGCTGATAAGTTATGGAATATTTTTAACGCGAAAGAGGTGTTGCAGAAGGTGGTAAGGAGTCACAAGCAATTTTCAATACTGGCACGGTATGTGTACTAAAGATTGTGGGAAATGGATGATTATGTACGGAGTCAGGAATTAAATAAAGCCACATGTGAAGCCAGTTTAAAGCAATTATACCTATGAGGGCATTAGCGCTTTTCAACAATGCAATAAATTTAGCATTGTTAATAGCATAAAAGCGCTTCGGAGTAATGGAAACGGAATCGGAGACAGAAGCTGAATGTTCGATTCCGAAATCTCGGAAACCAGGAGATGTAGTTACTGGATAGGATTCCTGGATTCGAATGTCCGGGTTCGAATCCCGGTCAAGGCGAATGATTTTTTTCTCTGTGGATTTTTCGAACAATTTGTGCATTGCAGGTGACTCCGTAAAGACATCACCGTGGCGAGTCCCGGTACACCATTTTTAGACCACATTTAGAATACGCTGCCAGTGTTTGGTACCATCATGAAAAAGGCTTAATAACAGAGTTAGAACGCGTGCAAAGAAGAGCTGCCAGGTATGTGAAAGGTCGTTACGATAGTCTTGTTAGTGTAACTAACCTCTTAGATAAACTCGGATGGTAATCTCTGTAATACCGTAGATTGAAAAATAGACTAAAACTTTTAGATAAATTCAAGAGCAATGTCTTTTCTAACGAAGTTAACCAAATCTTACGCACGCCAACATACTACGGAAGATCAGATCATATAAATAAAATAAGAGAGATAGATTGTAGAACAGACAGATTCAGAATATCATTTTTTCCACGATAAATAAGAGATTATAACGGCAGCGATAGAACTCATAAATAGATTGCATGACTTGTGGTGTAGCCAACTAACCTATGTAAAACTTAATGCATGTTTCTTAATTTTATTATTGTTTCTAAAAGCATATAGTAGCATAATTTGTTAGTATACGTGACGTTTTTTGTACTGTGTGGTGTGCATGTGGGAATCCAATTGCATGCTGCATGCTGGTGATTGATCACCCCCTGCCAAAAACCCTAGAGGTGGCTCGCAGGGTATTATGTAGATGTAGATGTCATCATCATCATCAGTGATTACTGTCCTTAGACAGGTTTCCACTGGACTTCTCTCCATCTTTCTCTATCCTGAGCATCCTCCTTTAGGTCTTTGTATTTTCTTCCTCTTATTAATGAGGAAGTTCCAAGAAGAATAGGCGAGGAAAGAAAATTAATACATATGATTCATAAGAGGAAGGCAAGTTGGTTAGGGCATATATTAAGAAGGAATTGTTTGGAACGGAGAATAATAGAAGGGAAGATAGAAGGAAAGAGAGGAAGAGGAAGAAGGAGGATGGGAATGTTGGATGATATAAGAAGAGGATGTAGATGTACACTTTCAAAAAAGTCCCCATTGGCGTCTCTGACAGGCAAAGCGATCCGGAGTCCTCTAGAATGCCTCATAAAAATTACGAAATGGAGTCCTCGCAGCTCATCGTTGTTTCAGTAATGGCGGATTGAGTTGAAGAATCTTTCGCCGAGACGTGAGGTTTTGAGGAATTTGTTTATTCTCAATTTCCAAAAATCAACATTATGAGGCCGAGAAGTAACGGAGAAGCGGTGAGCCGTGAAGGCATGTGAAGGTCTGTGACGTCATGGACCTTTCAGTGAAAGGGGTAGGCCTGTCGATTTTCAGTGCGAAAAGCCTGATAGTAGAAGTCGGATCGAAAAAATGAAAAAATGCGGGAATCTGTCTTTTTAAACTCTATAGCAATCGACAATAGTAAAAATTGTCCAGGAAGGGCAAAAATACAAAAAAATACAGTGTAATAAAACGTGGTAAATTGGCGATTTTTATTATCCTAGATGCGCACCACGTTTTTCGTTTATTATATCTAAACTGCTCTTAGAAAATTTGTTGCAACTTCCTCTTCAAGCATATTTTATATTTTTCGACAATTTATGGGACTATAAGTCGTTATATTCTCATTTTCAATAAAATGTTTTCTTTTTAATAAAAATCAGGTTTTCAAACTGTAAAATTATTTTAACTTGTTATGTTTCTATTGCCATTGTGAATTACCCCGCCCTTTCACTGCGACTGGCCAGATGTATATCACATCCTCAGTGATACGTCGCGTGACAAGACCAGTCGAACGGCATTGGGGGTTGAGGTTAACCCAATATTTGATAGAGAGCTTTATTGGGGGATGTGGGGGGGGGGAGGGGGGCTGAAAGGATATAACTTGATGAAGGTGCATTGGAGTCTCGTTATATTGAAATTGCGAGTGAGGCGTGGGAAGGAGAGAAGAAATACGTAGGTATAACGAGACTTTCCAAAGGGCAAAGGCCAATCAAGGTTTTGAGTGAGGTTTCGGAAACTCTCTTCAAGGGGTGAAATGCCTCGGGGAGCGTGGCAGGGGGTGCAAAAGTGCCCCTGGCGGCTTTTTGAGGGCTTCGGTAAATGACGGCGGAGGCCGGACGGGTTTGAAGGGGGCGTTATCCGATGAAACTGATAGAAAGTCGCGGATATAAATCCGTTTCGGGGAGTGGAGTCGTTGAAAAGTTTTCCCGAAGAATCGGAAAGGGATTAAAAGGAGTGTCTATAAGGGGTGAGGGGCAGACAGAGTTGATGGGTATTTTTTATATTTTATTTTGATGGCGGAAGATGGCGGGGTGGGTTTGAAATGCGGTTCCTTTTTGCGTAATTTGCGTGTAACTAACGTTATTTGACGTCAGTTTCTGCATTTATGAGCGAATTGCTTCACTAGCTCAGTCAATGAATTCAGTTTGGAAATGTAAGGGTATATCTCACTCCAGAATCGAGGCCTAAATATAGAAAAAATAGCCATTAAATAGCCAAATAGTCCTGTTGTCTTGAGAGGGTTAGGGGGAGAAAGAGGGGTTGATGGTTTTTTTATAGCAGAATATGGAGGGGTTAGTTTGAAATGCGGTTCCTGTATGTCATTTTCGAGTAACCAATGTTATTTGACTTCAGTCTCTGCATTTGGAGCGAATTACTTCATTAGCTCAGTTACTGAATTAAGTTTGGAAAGACTAGGATAGATCTCAACCCAGAATTAAGGCCTTAATATAGAACAAAATAGCATATAGTTGTCCTTGGATAATTATCCTATTGCCTAGAGAGGGTGAGAGGGAGAAATGAGGGGTTGCTGAGTTGTTTTTTTTTATCCCCGAAGATGGAGGGGTGGATTTGATATGCGGCTCCCTTTAACCGTTTTCGCCTAACGAGCGTCATTTGACTTGAGTCTTAATCTTTATATTGTATAGGAGTAATAATCTTTCGATTTAGGCAATAAAAAAATAATAGGAAACCACCCTATTGCTAGTCTAGGATTGAAAATGCTGCTGTGTATCGAAAATAGACGAAAATTTAAGGTTAAGTTGTAGAAAAAAATGTTATCTTGTTTGTTGTAGATGAAAAAGTTTGGTAAGCTGCAATGAATTCCCGCCATGATTAAACGCAAATTAATTCAACCGCAGGAAGTCCCCAGGACCAGTGGCGAAAACGTTGCTTCTCGTGACAATCTTACTCGATTGGGCACCCAGAAAATTGTCTCTCATAACCGACTATTCGGGTATCGGGTATCTAGAGCAAAGGTTGGTTATGATTTCTCTCTAACGCTTACTTAGTGAAGATCCACTGGAGTACCACAAATTTCGCGAAAGGTTAATTATCGTTCCGCGTGTGAAAAAGGCTCCCTTATATTCAACTATATCTGAATTAAATTCAATAGCTCGTGTTTAACTATGTGATATTCCATTTTAAGGTTTCTCGGAGAAATGTCTATTATTTATGCCACTTCTTTTTTAAATAAATCGACCTGGTTTTCGATGGGTAATCATCACCATGATCAGGCATAAATTCTTGGTTATTTACCTTATTATTGTAACATTAGTTACGTAACAAAAGACGAGACGACTTTTGCAACGGACGCAATACTGCATTGCAACAAGTATCACTCTCATAAACGGATAAATTTACCTACCAATTTCCCATATTCTGGCGCCCGTTTCTTCCGTTACGTAACAAAGGTTACAATAATAGGATAAATACCTAATAATTTGCGCCTGATAATGATGATGATTATCCATCGAAACCCGGGTCGATTTATTTGCACAAGAAGTGCTATAAGTAATAGATATTCGTCCAAGAACTCTTATATCTAAAATAGCCTTACTGGCTAAGATATCTTGCGTATGGTCTCCCCGACGCTCTTGGAGAAAATACGCACCGCCGTCGAATCAGTCGTAAAATACTCTCGCAATTAGTTGGAACCGGCTTAATCAAACTGGAAGAGTTTTCCGGGCAGAAAAAAAGCTTCAGCGTTGAAAGAAGAGGGTGGTAGGGAGAGGTGTAAAGGGGAGAACTAAAGGTCTGCAATCAAGTCTAATGGTTTGCTACTTTTTCTCGAGGAACTCGGTGAATAGTCGTTTCGTATCTAGTCTCTACTAGACTTCCTTCGAAGTTGTAAAACGCCTCTTCCTGTACCCTTCCTCTTGGCTTCGTTTTTTCCCAACTGTTTCACCATCTCTTCGCATATTTCGCTCCAGATCCTTTCAATAAATATTTTACAAGAGGGTACAGCTAAGTACAGGCCAAATTTAATGAATTTCACTTGGAAGATTAAGGGTGATCAATTGGTAAATACGTCTATAATTCGTATATACGTCTATAATTGGTAAATATAGGTCTATAGCATATATTTCTTGAGAATGACACCAGATGGTGACACCGCACCGCCTTCATGAAAGTGAATGGAATTGCACTGCCACATTGTTGCGCATCCTTCCAGACTACCGTTGAAGCATTTCTTTAAAAAAATATTTAGTAACGCATTTCCCTTTACTGTCGACGTCAAAATGATGTGCCGCTGTACTTTACAAATTTATATCTGGACTTTAGTGCGTTCCACAACAATGAATTATACGTCATTTTGAATAAAATTTTATTCTCAATTCGGATTAATTTTTCGGTCAATGAAAAACTCAAAAATGTAGGCACCCAAGTGCAATAAATGACTCCGCGCACCATAAAATTAGCCGTTTTGTCAACTTCATGAACTTTGTAACCCAACCTAGGGAAAACTACTACGTCTAACACATTCATCTCACACAATAAGTTGCAAACATAATTGATTGTAGATTGATAAAATGGCTCTATAGCAGTTTTAAAATGCATATTTTGTTGTAAAATAACGAAAATGTTTAAACACTATCTAGTCCTACACTTTACCCCGAAAGAAAAAAATAAAATTAATATAATCTTTTCATTAATTTATTTGCAATTTTCCTATGATTCGAAAATATATAATTTTATGTAGCTGATACTCTATCTAGAAAATAACTGCGCAAAGTTTCAAAATCCGTACTCAAAAAATCGTTTTTGAGCTTTTGTCCAACTTTTTTTCGATTTTAGCACACTCTGCGCCGGGAAAAACTAAATATCTACTTACATAGTGTCTCTATTAATAATATTAATGGCGACATTCGCTAGGGAGACTAATTGCATGTTTTTATTCCTCCATTTTCCTAACCTAGCATGGATTTACTGTAGGAATAACTCATAAAACCGTTGGCGAGTTTTGCCAGTGCATGGCTGTGTACCTATTTTTTGTTATTAAGCGTAGAGTTTTATGACCATCTGGTGTGCATGTGGCGGTCTTCTTGCATGCTGTACGTTGGTGATTGGTCACCCCCTGCCAAATACCCTAGAGGTGGCTCGCAGGGTATTGTGTAGATATATGTGAAAACACCAGTAACGGTTGAGTTTTTCTCTTTAAAACCACCTTTAAATCGTAAACGTAATTGAAAACGAAAGACGATAAACAAAACTAAAATGCAAGACTCACTTTAACAACATGTCCATTTTAGTTGATGGGGTCGCTTATTTTTTGCGATGCCTCATGTTTCTATATTAACGCCATTCATATTTCAAGCTCTAATTTTTTAATTGCCTGTTATCTATGCAATACCTGCAGGACATATATGAAAGTGATTTTTGTAGTTAGAGTTTACTGTTTAAAATACAGTTTTTTTATTTAAGTTTAGAATGAATTTAGTTTAAAATATCGTAGTGCTACCATCTAAATTCAGAGCACAGACAGGTAACTGTACCATAATAAATTAGTAAATTAGATACTTCGTGGAAATCACGATCATTAAAAATGGAAAGTGAAAAAACTTTGTACTTTCCACAGAGAGTTAAAAAAACTCCGATCCATTTCGATGGCTAAGTGTCGTTATCAAGAGGGAGTCATGAAAGAGCATCATAGTTCCCCACGTGAAAATGGCACTAATTGTAAGTCGTGGAAATCGATCGTGGTATACATGAAGATGAGTTGAAAGTAAAAAGTTTGTTTAATTTGTCATGTTTAATAACACTTAAGACTGTAGTTTAGAAGACGTCAGGCGATCGCTATCCTGATTCCCTATCTCACATGATCCCCTCGGCAAACGCGCGTGGTCTGACTAGTTACAGGCTGTAATGGGCTCCCTGGCGGAAATTGGAGCGGGTTCTCCGAAGCACGAGGCAGCAAATAGTTACGGTCAACTCCATCTCTAAAATCAATTGCTTCGCAGGTAAACACACACAGTTTACGTTGATATAGTCGCAGAACTGGCTATATTATCGAGTTCCCTCCTCTAGGCTTAGTCCGAATTTCGACGAGTTAAGGGAACGATTTTTGCTTCTGCTTAACCAATGGTATTTTGTATAATATTCACCTCTTCCAATTCATTCCGAATATTTGGGTATCAGCAGGAAGGAACGCGCGCCTGTCCCATTTATTCGAATCACTAAGAAAATATGCATGCATAGACGATGAAGTGAAGAAAAAGAACAAGGCATCTACATCTACCTGTACGTAATACCCTGCGAGCCACCTCTAGGATGTTTGGCAGGGGGTGATCATCATGCGCATGGATGCAAGCAAGGCATGATTGCAAGCATCAGATAATAGGGTGGTTTCCTATTATTTTTTTATTGCCTAAATCGAAAGATGATTACTCCTGGAGTACGAATTCCACACTTTTAGATTTTTAAATGACAATATCAATTTGTTGCGATTAAATGAAAAATGAAAATTTTCAAGTGCGCGAAAACGCGATCGCGACGCGGAAGTGTGAATGCTGGGAAAACGCCGTGTGACGTCATTCTGGTTCCCGATGTCGCCGCGTGAGGTGACCTTGAGGCGAGAATATGTACTTCGCTGCGATGCAGGCTGCTAGCAGGTAGTAGAGTACACTGCTAGCAGGTAGCGCTTGGCTTAAATAAGGATTATTAATACCCTATCAAACGAGGGAAACTTTCCGACCATAGGCAGTTTAAATAGGTGATTATTAATAGATCTTTTCCGTAAGCTTTTTGCCTTATGCATGCATTTGTAATCTCAGACGATGAAAAACTCCTATCTACTCGTATAGAAACTAGGTCTCTGTGACGTCACGTGGAGTGGCATCGCATGGGCGCCAATCTGGCCTTTTTCAAATAAGGTTAACATTGACCATTAACATTCGTTTAAACTTGGATTTCTAAAACCAAATAATTTGTATGTTATGAATACACTACTGGTGGGTAACGAATCGCAATCAATGCCTTTCGTTTTCTTTGATGAAGGGAACTACCCTATTACCGTGAGCGAAATTTCGATATAATTGGGAAACAAAATATAATGCGCATAGTGGTGCTAGCACGCAGAGAGGGGAACCTAAGTTTTCAACTATGTCTGCTTAACCTATTTGGAATTTATTGTTGAAAATAAAAATTATTGTTGGTAAAGGGGAGAAGGGGCCTCATGCGTACATTGTATATTGCATCAATTGGTCACTAACTCAGGTCTTCGATTGAGGATTAAAATATATAAGAGATATATCATCAATGTGTTACAATGTTATAATTATGAAATAATATTTATATTTTAAACTGTTTTTTTCAGAAATTTTGTCAATATATTACAAATTGAGAATATGCAGAAAACTTTTAATATTAATAAAGTATATATTCAAATATGTTTCACCAATATGTATAGCAGAAAATGTATAGAATTCTTTAAGGCTGCTATTCGCCATCATGAGTTCATCGCATAGATAATTGGCCTCAGTTCTCGAATCTGCAGCAAAATACGTTTAATTTTTTAACACGCTATCTTTTTTCGCGAACTCCGTAAAAAACACCAGCTTCGAAATCCAACTATTGGACCTAAAATAATGTCCATGCGTGTAGCCAAGACTGTGTATTTCATTAAAAATTGCATATGCATAACAGTAAAATTCTTGCCTAGGACCTGCAATTACCAAGTCGGCGTTGTGAATTGAGTTTATGAAGCGTCATCAGTTGATGTAAAAGTGTCGAAAGCAAGATTCTTTCAAACCTAAAAGGATCCATCTCCAATACGCGGCATGGATATGGGATCCGGTGCAGACAGTTTTTATCTGTTAACTTAATGAAATACAAAGTACCTGCAGCGGCTCGCTTCGTGACAGACAGCTTTCACGTGATTTAAGCTGTGATTTGCAAGAAACTTGGTGGCTACGAGCTTCTGCTGGATTGCTTGCCCTGTGAAGAATTATTATCGCACAAAGCGAAGCGGAAAACATGAACTTAAAACCTCAATGTTTCTATTTCTGACAGAAACGATAAAATATGAGAGATATTTTGCCAAACGCATAGGAACAAGAAGTCTATTGCCCCCGAACAATACAGAACTTGTGTGAAACTCAGAGCGCGCGTTTCCTCTTTCTTTTGTTCACGCCTGTCGTTCTAAAACCCCCGCTACAAGGCTATTGAAATGGATTGAGGCGTAGTATGTAGATGTACATGAGAAATGAATAAGAGAGGGAGAATGCTCTTTAAACAGATGAAAGACCACCTAGTCTTTTGTTGAACGGTATGAATGAATGAAGTTTATTTATGCCCAAAGTTTCCGTAGCAAACCGAATAGAAATATATGCAACAATATCTGCTCAAACAATAAAAATATACCTGGCAATAAAAAGCAAAAATATTGCGCCGAAGTAAAATTACACTGGCGTTAATGAGAACATAGATACAGTGAAAAGTGTCAGGAGGAAGAGAAAAATAAGACAAAAATTACCCAGATAATTTGTAATAACATTGCATAAAAATTTATTTAATTTTTGGTGCAAAGGCTCACTGGCTCTCTAATTAAATACTTTTTCTTTGAAAATGGACAGAAAATAGACATTTTAGAAAGATAACGATAGGCTATTCCATAGATCACAACCAGCATAATTATGTCGTTGATTTCTCGCTCGTTATAACGGAACAATATGACCAATATTATTAATAGGTCGACGGGTAGTTAGCTTCAGTTTTTGATGTAGGCAGATAGATCGTTGAAAAACGGATAATTATATAAATTCTTTCTCCCCCGAGCAATAATGGACTTAAATAAATGTTATTTTCAACCGACCCTAGAAAGAAGTATGTGATACATTGTTAAGGCCGAAGTGAACGTCGATGAAAAATGATGCATTTTTTCTATAAAAAAAAAAATAAGCCCACCAAAAGCTAAATATAGAGATAGTAAAAAATATAACTGCGGTTAAATCGTGCTGAAGCCTGTAATCTGCAAATCCACCAATCCATGATGATTTAAATAACTCAATTTTTAGTGGTCACGGATTTTTTTCACGCTTGAATACGGATCCGACCACAAAAAATTAAACTTATCGTTATTTTGATTTCGCTAGAGAACACATTGAATGGTCATAAAATCGAAAAGCCGAATGATTTAGCGGATTGAACAAATTAAAATTACCGCGAGAATTCTCGAACGTGCGTCGCAGAAGATTACTCTTGAATAAATGAATATCCTTAAAACTAAACAGAATGTAAATGTCGATCATATCCATTTGATTCGTCACAATGCGAAAAAATAAACCTCCAGGAACCACTCGTGTTCGTTTTAGATTTTCCTGCCAATTCAAATTGAAAATGAGATTTCCTTTATCTCTTATGCTTAGAAGAGAAAGCATACAAAATTTAAAGCACCACTGCCGAATGGTTCCAATATGATGGATAAACAACTTGAGTGCTAATGATGCAAAACGTACTCGCGAAACTTCGTAGAAATACAGGCAACGTAATATTGCGTTTGTTTGAATTTGATCGTCTTTTATATTTCCGCCATAACATTACGGTCGGATGTAACCCAGAAATGTTTTTTGGACGAGTTAGTGGATAGAAAATACACAAGAGGGTAGTGTCTTAGACATGGCAGATTTTATTTCAACTTTCTATATTTCTTCTAAGATAACAACTTTGCCTAATGATATTACCAGAGTTAATTCCAAATATATTCCATTATAGGACCACAACCTTTCAAAAATCATTTACTTTTGCCGCTTCACAAATATGGAATAGCCTCCGAAAAACACTCAAAGAATTTTCATCCCTGCAAATATTCCGAAATAAACTATGCTTATTATTAACCAGCTCATCTTAATTGACTACTTATACACTACATAAACACGTTTGTATGTCCTGCATTGTTGTTTTGTATATTTTTCTTCCGTTGTATTTGATTAACTTGAAAATTTTGTAAATGTTCATTTCTGTTGTTTCAAATTATTTTCTTCTATTGTCTTAGATTAACCTGAAATATTAGTATATGTTAATTTTTGTAAATTGGTTCAAATTATTTTCTTCTGTTGTATTTGATTATCTTGAAAATTTGGTATATGCTCTTCTTTTATTAATTGATTCAAATGATTATTACATTTGTTAAACTGATTGCTGGGCTATAAACTGTTTATATAAAAATCGGATGTAAAAATCTGAGGACAATAAATTATATTATATTACTGCTGTAAAATTACAAAAAAATTCTAATGCTCGGGAAAAATGCCCATAACTGGAGTAAGGAATGGTACTAATGATGTTGAATTGGAGACATGTTTGACACCACCTGGGAATAATGGCACTGAGAAAACGGCACAGGCCCCGACATCTTGCGGGCGATGTACGAAGTTCGTGGCGGGCCAGCTGAAAGTCATGCCGGGCGAAAATCCCCCCTTTGGAGGCAAAAATCGTATAACTATTTAAGCAAAATCAGGACTGGATTGAAACGAGAGTTTTCAACAAATTTTCTTTAAACCCACGAAAAATGATATCAGTGTAAGACATGTAACTAAAATAATTTCTTTCAAGCAAACGCTTTTTAAAAACTAATGTAGCGCTGTGATAGCTTTCCTATTGTGTAGGTTTCATTCGCCTTTTACATGTTACAACTTGAACAGCCATGGCTTGCCCCCCCCCCCCACCCCCCCCCCCCCCCCACGCCTAGATTTTTCATCTTCGCCCATGTAGAATTTCTGGTACTGATTAAAACTTTGATAATTTTTCTTGTAATTGATTGATTAATTTTAAAAGTAATATTGAATGCAATCTACTCCAAAGCTCGTGTTAGTAATCGTTACATTTTATTAATCACAGGTGAAAGTTTGAATTTCATACTCGCTTGATCGGAAGGCAGTTACGGGAACATTAACCTCCTCTACACATGTAAAATTTTAGTACAACATATTTCTTTTTGCCCAAAGTGCCTACATTTTATTTTTATTTATTATTTACGGCAATGAATAATAATAAAAATGCTACTTTGTGTGATAGTACTCCGAATTCGAGAAAATATTAAGGAAATATCGAGCAATTACATCAAGTGTTCAGGGGCAACATAAAAAGTAATTTTAATCGTAATTGCAATCCTACTGATTACTTTTTCAACTGTTATTTTTCAATTGTAATTAATAGCACATTTTAGAGTGAAATTTCAGATTATTGAGTACGATTAAACTGTTTCAATACTTTTCCCATCACTGATAATAAGGAAGTAAATGTCGTTTTCGTGAAAATTCTCAAAATATGCTATTCCAATTGTATTACTTCATCAACCAACGACATCACAAAAATTCGCTAATTTTCCTGGATATAGATGACTGAAAAACATAATTTTTCTGCATAGGATATTTTTTTGGTAGATCGAAATCGAAAATAATTTACTACTCCTGAGCTCTATTGCGTCCCATAAAAAGTGAAAAACAATACGTTTTTCCCAGAGCTAAAAAATAAACAGTTAAAAATGACAATAGAAGCGGATGATGGAATTCCACTGTGCACACCTGTCCGGTTCAATGCATTGCCATTTAAAACTTTGACTTGTCTTTTTCCGGTCGTTTTAACTATCATTGGAATCTATTAAAGGGAGGAACAAGAAAATTCGACACCTTGCATTTTTTTGAAGAAGCTTATCATGGTTTACTAGGACAAAAGCGTTGGTGAAATAAAATTAAAATGAGAATGGTATTTGTTGGTCAATGACATGGAGAATATCGTCAATGACTTCGAGCCATGCTGATTGAGTTGAACATTATTTTATTTGGCTGTCGTTACTTCGGCGAAGAACGAAATAAAGGCTGTAGCTACTCAACAGATTCGGAGAGGACGAGTGCGCAGATGACATGAAAGGTGTACGCGATATGACGCATCGTATCATGATAGAAGAGATCAAGAGAGGAAGATAAAAGAAATGGACTGCAGAACAGTGTGATTTAAGATGTACTGTCCTAGGGCTTTCAGGGATAGTAACAGATATGCCAACAATGTGATTAATCACTGCAGTCGCTAGGTCGACCAAATCCGTTTTTTTTTTTCTTTTTTTTTCACTTTTCTAGTAATTTTTTGTTAGTCCTCGTTCTCCTTTTCGGCATCTAAATAGTTTTCTGCAGATGCATGGGTATTTATTTATCCTCGTTTTCAGTGGCGTAGCCAAGAATTTCGTTCGGGGGGGGTCCAAAACCAGGGGGGTAAATTTTTGAAAAACACTGTAATGGGTTATAAACTAATTTAACACTTTTCATGATCTAAAAAACTTCATTTGTTCAAGAAATATTTTGTAAATTCGTGATTTTTCAATATTTCGTTTTCTTTTATGAAGGAAAATAATAGCGTTTTTGTATTTCGGGGGGGTCCGGACCCCCTGGACCCCTCCCCTGGCTACGCCACTGCTCGTTTTAGTTTTGTTTAGTGTTGTTTTTTCGCAACCTTGGTTCTAACCTGATTGGTACATGATCGGTGTGTTTGCTCAAACTGCTTGGTGGTACTACATGTAAGTATTATGAGCTTTTTTGAATGACTATCGTATCGTATCGCATGCAGCGTGTTTGTGTACACTTTACTCCCACCCCCTGCCCAACACCCTGGTGGTTGATTGGAAATTCAAATTATAGATACCAATACCAAGAGGGGCGTGGATGTTGATTTATCGGAAGCCGATTTGGCAGGAATCATTCAATTTGTTACGGTTCAGGTATTCGGTGACCTGCAGGAATAATCTTTTCCAGACAATTATAAAAACTACGAGGGGGGACCCAACAAATACGGGACGGAAATCACTGCGCGCGTCGCTCTTATATTTTTGGCTTCTCCCGCCAGATGGGTGTTATTTCATCACAACAATCGTTGATTCCTTTTGATTCAGTAACTTGACAGGAAGCGCGTGGCGTTCAAGCTGGAAGGCAGTTGCTGTAGAAGAAAGAGTCGGAAAGCCGGTCGAAACGTGTGTCGGTAGTTGTTGGTGCTGTGTTCGCAATTTGTGCTGTGCAGATTTCCATGTTCACACATTTGCCTCAGATACACCGGACCCAAGGTCCTTGAAATATCTATATTTTAAGGACCTTGCACCGGACCTTCTACTTGTGTCACAGTTCTTATTTTCTACGTGATGTGTGGCATTATGCTTAAGCTTGGCGTTGTTGCGTCTGATTCATTTTAATACCTATGCACTCGCGCCACGGATGTCAACACGGATGACAACGGGGCACCCAGTTAAAGGCTGTTGAATCCGTGAAATATCTAGGGGTTAGACTCAATAATGATCTATCGTGGAATAAACATATTCGAGAAATAACCGGTCAAGCTAATCGTAAAATGGGTTTTGTTAAAAGAATATTAGGAAAGTGCGACGACAAAGTGAGAGAAATTAGCTACTTTTCCCTCGTTAGACCACATTTGGAATACGCTGCCAGCGTTTGGGACCCTCATGAAAAAGGCTTAATAACAGAGTTAGAACGCGTGCAAAGAAGAGCTGCCAGGTATGTGAAAGGTCGTTACGATAGTCTTGTTAGTGTAACTGACCTCTTAGATAAACTCGGATGGGAATCTCTGTCGGACCGTAGATTGAAAAATAGACTAAACCTTTTAGATAAATTCAAGAGCAGTGTCTTTTCTGACGAAGTCAACCATATCTTGCGGACGCCAACGTACTACGGAAGATCAGATCATATAAATAAAATAAGAGAGATAGATTGCAGAACAGACAGATTCCGAATGTCATTTTTTCCACGATCAATAAGAGATTATAACGGCAGCAATAGAACGCGTAAATAGATTGCATGACTTTTAGTGTAGCCAACTAACCTATGTAAAACTTAATGCATGTTTCTGAATTTCTATTCTATATTCTATTTCTAACTGCATATAGTAGTATAGTTTGTTATTATACGGGACGTTTCTTGGACGGTGTGGTGTGCATGTGGGAGTCCAAATGCATGCTGCATTTTGGTGATTGATCACCCCCTGCCAAACACCCTAGAGGTGGCTCGCAGGGTAATTTGTAGATGTAGATGTAGATGATCTCTCATTTTTTTTCTTAAGGGTGTATGCTTATTATTCAAGATATATATGTAGGACTCGAGGTTACAATTCGCGAACATAAAATTGAAACCGCCTAATTATTTCAGCCTTCATTTGTTTACACATTGTGTTTTCGTTTGAAATCCGTCGTCGTGGCCGCAATAGATGGTCATTATTAGTCGAAAAGATTGTTATTTTCGTAATTGTTAATAACCCTTACCTTCTATTGCATCATAATCAACCGAAATCCGCTGTGTAAAAAATCGCAGGTAAGTAGTCGATACCACGTCGATGACGTATACATAGAAAACACATCGATTTTTTTACCATATAGGCATCGATCGATGTGTTACCATCGACGTTTTATCGAAGACTACTTCGACGTCAAATCGACGACGATTCGATTACTCATTTCTCACTGGGGACTGTAGTGACACAAAGTGTGCTGTCTGGGAGTTTTAACAGAATTTGTAATATTTAGCACGTCATCATCATACCTCGCCAATTTTTCCGCAGCTCCCCAGCGACCTAATCTATTCTCGTTTTTTTTATCTTTACAACCTTCTTTACCCATTCCATATACCTGTTTAATTCTTTTTCCATTCTTACTATCTTCTTATCCTTCAGCGATTGTCTTCATCTGGCAGTTATGTCTCAATTGAGATACGACCGATTAGATTGTTTCGTCTTTTTTCTTTAGTAGGAATAGGAAAAATATTGATACATGCGTGAAACTAAAATATGAATCACATAACACTTTGCGTGCTATTTGCGTAATATTACGCCACGTTAAATCCTTCGTTTATGATACGGACGTAATATTGCGCAAACCATCTTCTGAAAAATCGTAGTTTGTTATTTTTTAAGAAAGTGGTATACCACTAAATAAACAAATGAATAAAAAAAGCAAAATACATACTTTAAAAAAATGAATACACCTATTTCTAGCATCAAAGGTTGGTTGTTGAGAAATAACTCAAAAGAATTGGAAATGGCCAGAGCACTGGGGTCCAGATGTACAGTACCTATTAAGGTCAGCACGATAAGTGTTAAAGAAGTGCCACCATGTTTTCGAAACTGAAATGAATATTAGGTGAGATACCCGAAGCATAGGCGCTCGTGATGGTTTTAGTCCTCGAAGCGTTGTCCCCAGGTGGAAAAGCAGCTATTTCGCCCGGGTCTGCCTCGCGAAGGGAAGCAACAGCCGAAAGGAGAAGCCTTTAATCCCTTTGATGGACCTCTGCCGGGAAATTGAGCCTCGGAGATGAGTGGCTAAGGCCCTTGGAGGAGACGAACGGTTATGGAGACGATCGGGGACTTCCATGGTGCAAATTCTCGGGATTTGAAGACGACAAAGTAGGAGGTAGGGGAGAACCAATTAGCGGAGCGATCGCGGTAAATCATTACGTCTCTTAAAGCTACAATAAAGCCTACCGATTCTCTCCCATGCACGCGAATTCCATAACAGAAGTGCAATGATTCAAAAATCCTAAGTATCCTAACAACCCGAGAAGCACAATATGTATATGCTTTTGTGGACGATTATCTATAATAACAATATTTATTTCTCCTTTATCATATTAAAATAATATGGATACCGAACCAAATTAAAGCTTCAGGTATCTCTTTGGCCCCTTGCTTAAGCATTAGCGGATACAGAAAAAACTCGAGGAGGGGGAGCGCAAAAGATATCCTGATTTACCTTTACTTTTATCGCAATAAAAATTATCAAGTCACATGCAAAGTTTAAGAAATTTTAAATTAAAGTCATTATATATACATGCAAGACAATGCCATCTTATGATATATAAAAGTTACAATTGCGGTTCTGCAATGTTTGGCAATTCGGGCGGCCCTGCAAGGGGGGGCGTGCGCCCCCCATATACATCCGCCACTGTTCTTAACTGTAGACGCTGAGAAAGAAGCTAATGGTTTCGAAAGCTCCGGAAAGTATTTTTCCCGTACGAGTGTTTCTTTTAACGTGTTTTATATTTAGTGCAAGTGACTTGCTATTATATTAGTATTTCATTTAGATATATACCTAATTTTTCCTCCCGGGCTCATTGGTGAGTTAATTCCCCGCGTCACGTGATGCATATGATGGATCGGTAGGTACACGTCTGATCCTTTTCCCCCCCTCAAAGAGAGTTTTTGCTACCCGCCAACTACTTTTATCCTTACTCTCAGCTTTAAACAAGTAAAACGTATTTAAAAAAGACAAAATACGAACGGTTGAGCGTTCTTTTCAGACATTACGAACAGCGCCCCCTGATTGAGGCGACTAATACAACATGTATACACTAGACACCATGTCTGGCGTAAATCGAAACTAGCAGAGTACGTTGCAGACTTGAGATAAATGATCGTACCTAGTCCTAAACACTCGATACGTCAATACTTCGGTAGCCAGCTGGTTCGTTCGCGCGCTGGGGCACAGATACAATTTATTTTAGATGTTTCATCCTTCGTTTTCTCGAGGAAAAACGAAGACATCTTGTTCGTTGATAGTAACAACACCTGAGAACCTTCGTTCCCTGAATAATGGCTTCCTAAGATCCGATGTAAAACTCGGAAGGGATCTTGCGATTGTTTTAAAACTAAATTAATGTAAGACGTAAACGTCATTTTTTTTACAGCAGACGGAAATTAAGATTGAAAACAATCGGAGACGTGAGATACATCTACATCTACATCTACAAATTACCCTGCGAGCCACCTCTAGGGTGTTTGGCAGGGGGTGATCAATCACCAGCATGCATTTGGACTCCCACATGCACACCACACCGTCCAAGAAACGTCCCGTATAATAACAAACTATACTACTATATGCTGTTAGAAATAGAATATAGAATAGAAATTCAGAAACATGCAGTAAGTTTTACATAGGTTAGTAGGCTACACTACAAGTCATGCAATCTATTTACGCGTTCTATTGCTGCCGTTATAATCTCTTATTGATCGTGGAAAAAATGACATTCGGAATCTGTCTGTTCTGCAATCTATCTCTCTTATTTTATTTATATGATCTGATCTTCCGTAGTACGTTGGCGTCCGCAAGATATGGTTAACTTCGTCAGAAAAGACACTGCTCTTGAATTTATCTAAAAGGTTTAGTCTATTTTTCAATCTACGGTCCGACAGAGATTCCCATCCGAGTTTATCTAAGAGGTCAGTTACACTAACAAGACTATCGTAACGACCTTTCACATACCTGGCAGCTCTTCTTTGCACGCGTTCTAACTCTGATATTAAGCCTTTTTCATGAGGGTCCCAAACACTGGCAGCGTATTCCAAATGTGGTCTAACGAGGGAAAAGTAGCTAATGTCTCTCACTTTGTCGTCGCACTTTCTTAATATTCTTTTAACAAAACCCATTTTACGATTAGCTTGACCGGTTATTTCTCGAATATGTTTATTCCACGATAGATCATTATTGAGTCTTACCCCTAGATATTTCACAGAATCAACTGCCTTTAACTGCGTGCCCCGAATGACATAGTTACGCTGTAGGGAGTTATTCTTCTTCCAGAAATTCATTACGACGCATTTTTCCAAATTTAATTCTAACTGCCAAGCATCGCACCAAGCTTGGATAGCAGCAAGGTCATTCGTTAGTTCATCTATATCTTTGCTGGAACGAATTTCTCTGTAAACTACAGCGTCGTCTGCAAATAATCGTAACTTACTCTGCACTACTTCGCCAATGTCGTTTATATAAAGAAGGAATAGGAGTGGGCCAATGACACTACCCTGAGGAACGCCAGAAGTCACTCTAACCTCATTGGAGACTGCACCGTCTAATACTACTCTTTGGACGCGGTCGCTCAAAAATTCTCTAATCCAGGAAATGACATCTTCGTCTAGACCATAAGATTTCAGTTTTATTATTAACTTTCCGTGGGGTACTTTATCAAATGCCTTTTTGAAATCAAGAAAAATCGCGTCTACTGGAATGTTGTCTTCCCCGGAGACTAAAATATCGTGGGCGAAAAGCGCTAACTGAGTTTCGCACGATCTGCTTTTCCTGAATCCATGTTGATTTCCCATTAATAAGTTTTGCGCGTCTAGGTGTTTCATTACCGAGCTGACTACGATGTGTTCAAGGACTTTGCAAGAGATGGACGTTAAAGATATCGGCCTGTAATTAGATGGCTGTTCCTTGTCTCCACTTTTAAATATAGGCGTTACATTAGCGATTTTCCAGTCATTAGGTACTTCGTGTTGCTTGATGGATTTACTGAATATTAACTGCAAGTAATGGGCAATTTCTGAGGCTAGTTCTTTATATACGCGAGAAGGGATTTCGTCTGGACCAGGTGATTTATTTGGACTAAGCGATTTCAATATATTTTCTATTCCGAGCGTACTAATGTCAATAGCTGGCATCTTATGTAGACAGGGATTGTCATCGGTCTCGGGTGAGTTTTCGGAAGGCTCCGTGAACACGCTCTTAAAGTAGGAAATTAATAAATTGGCTTTATCGTAACTGCTTGTCAACACATCTCCATTGTCGTTTCTCAGGGAACATACGGTAGATCGTTTACCTTGAACTTCCCTAACATATGACCAAAATGCTTTTGGGTTATCCTGTAACTGCTCTACTAGTGTTTTTCTTTTAAAATTCGTGAACGCATTCCTGAACGCTTCCTTCGTGGCGGCTTTAGTCATCCTATATTTTTTAATTATTAGCTCGCGTTCATTAGCGGATAAATCCGTGCTGACTTTTTTCATTTTAGCATGACACGCTCTCTGTCGCCTCAATGATTTTCTCACTTCCGCGTCGTACCATCTCGGTTCGCTGCCTTCTTTTACTATTTTACTAGGGATGTAGCTATTTATTCCCGAAGTTACGAGCGAAAGAAAAGCTTTCCAAGTATTCTCTACATTTAACTTTAATACTGATTCTTGAAACTCGGGGAAAGCATTTTTCATATGACTCTTAAACCCATCAAAATTAGCTCTTTTAAAAATGAAAACTTTACGCTCTTTTTTAAAGTTTACAGCGGTATTTAGAGAAAACTTTGCAGTTACTACCCTATGGTCACTTATTCCTTCGACAGTGCCAACGTTTATTACCTGATGTGGTATATTTGTCGCTAATAAATCAAGAATATTTTCTCCTCTGTTTGGTGCGGATGCTATTTGAAACAATGAATTAGATGTGAAAGTGTGTAATAAAGCCTCGCAGATCACTTTATCCCTCCCACCAGGGAGGGATAAAGTGATCTGATAGGGGGGATCGGGTTGGTGTGGTGGCTAGAGAGTAGGCTTCCCGCCCAGTGGGCTCGGGTTCAAATCCCGGCGGTAGCGGAGAATTTTCACCGACTACCCGATCCCTGCTTGAATTTTTTGTGGAGGACATATCAAGCGCAACACTCCGTCCGTCGGAAGGGACGTTATCCCGTGGTCTCCTTGACGCCTTTCGTTGAGAGCAGGCTTATGTCGACGCCGGGTTTCTCTCCACCCTTCCTCAACTACCCTTCCCTCACGACGCAAATGACCTCAGCTATCCGTCGTCTCCCACAAATAACATACCATGTAAGATAGGTTAATAGCAGTGGCGCCGACTCCATGGGGCCTGAGGGGGCCCAAGCCCCCTCAAAAACTCATTATGGGTGTGAGAAAAATGTGTCAGGCTTGTCGATTTTCCCCGGAGTGTCCAGATGTCGAGATTCGAGTTATCAGGTGTGGCATTTTTTAGTGTCCCCCCCCCCCCAAAAATTTCTGGTACCCCCCCCCAGAAATTCTTCGAACTTCCTCCGAACTTATCCGCAGAACTTCTCCCGCCAAGAACTTTTCGCGCTAAGGTTTTTTCGCGCAAAGGATTTTTCGCGCAAAAGGCCTGTAGCAAAATCCTGTCTCTGCAAAATCCTGTCTCTGGAAAATCCTGTCTCTGAAAACCCTGCCTCTGGAAACTCAGCCTCTGGAATCAGCCTCTGAAACAGCCCCGAAACAACCCCGAACCAACCCCGAACCAACCTACCTGCAATGCAAGACTTATATAGGACTACTGCGGAGAAATACTTCTCCTTGGCAAGCAAGGGGAAATCGGTGCTAAGGCCTTAGTATTGCACTTGGAGTGAGAAGTTTTACCATTGTCCTATCACAAACTCTCTCTCCCTCCAACACCTCACCCCAGTATCTCCTTCCCCTCCATGTGTTCCAATGAACGATTCCTCTGATGTCTCAACCCAGAAGTTGAGGGGAAAATTCTGGGTGCTGGCTGTTGTCTCAAAACCAGGGAATGGTGTTTTGTGGAGCGGCCGTTTCTGCAGGGGCAGTGACGCATCAGTGGGCGGTTGTTGAATTCGCCTGGCTACCCCTCCACTCCCTGGAAGAAGCCCTCCCCTCAAATGCTGTCTCGCCTTGCATAGGCAAGCCCTCTTTCTGGTCGAGACCTGCTGGGAGTCACATGTCTTGTGAGCCATGAGATTTTTAGAGCAATTTTCTGCTGGTAATGTTTCCTTGGGATCATGAATTTACTATCATTGTTTTCTGTAATACTTCTGATTTTTTGAATACTCTACTTTGAATAGATATCGTACGGTAATAACTCGTAAATTGTTTTTGGCTACCTTTTTCTTGTGAGCTGTTTTTCTTGTTTGTGGAGTCTTACCCTGATCCAGCATGTGACCGACGGTTGGAGTATTTCCCTTGTCTGGACTTACGTGAAAAATCAACCAGATTTTACGACGTAACGTCACATTTTGGTAGCAGAGCGTGGTTCGATTTCCTGTCCTTTCGTCGAGGTCTCCCGAGTGCTGGACAATGGTGACATTTCTCCACTATTTCTCCACTTTTTGCAGTTTCTGGTTGTTTCTTCTCTTAAAAGTGAGTTATTTTATGTTCCATTAAGTGCTTTTTGGTTCGTGTGGGATTACGTGACTAGTGTTGCCGACTTTTCCTCGTGGTCATATGCCATTTGACATTAATGTTCGTAATGCTCGTAATGTTCTTGATAATTTGGATAGCAGCTCGTTATTCTCGCACTATTTTTGGTGATTGGACTCTTCCAGCAGAGATAGATAGTTTTAAATCTCGCTCTTTCTCTCTCTTTTTCTCGTTGTCGTCACTTCACTTCTCAAAATGCCTGGAGGTAATACTGACAACCCGTACGAAAAAACTTATTTAACCACGGGCGAGGATCGTAAGGCCAGGGGTACGGCTAATGTGTCCGTAGGAAGTGAAGTTTCTAATAATGAACGGGAATCTTCTTTAGAAGTGGTTCCACCTCGCCCAACGCACGAGGAAAGCAGTGATTTTCACGTCTCTCACGAAATGTCTGCTTCTCAGACATTGCCAGTTTCTGAAGGGTTAGTGATTGTCAAACAATTACTCAGTGATTTTCCGCCATTTGAAGTGTCAAACAGTGAGAATTGGTTTAATTTCATGTTAAAAGTTAATGAAATCGTTTCTTTGTCCTTGGTTCCTCTGTCAACGTTATTGTACCTTGTAGTATCTAAACTACCTGCCAGCTCTCGTCATTTTTGGTTGTCTATGTTAAACTTGAATCTCGCATGGTCTCAAATCACAGAAAAAGTTTGGGCTAGAATTGTTAGTGACAGAGAGTTTGATCGTTTGATCACTACGAAAGTTAAAAGATTTCAGTTCCCTCGCGAAACGCCCCACGATTTCGTGTGTTCTGTGCGTAATGCCACTCAGGTGCTGGGTTTGCAGTATTCCGAGTCTTCTATTGTGCGACTCATTATTCAAGGGTTAAATCCTTTAACAAAATCTGCAATTATGTTCTCAAATCAGCCTAACACATTTGTAGAATTGGACTCTGTTATCACGCAGGCTTCTAAACATTTAATGGACTGTGCTGAATATTCCAACACTTTCCATCGTATCTCTAGGAATCCGTCTTCTGTTGCCTCTTCCAGTGCGCCTAGGGAAGTTTCTTTTCCTATTAATTGTTCTTACTGTCATAAACCTGGCCACAAAGTGAACGAGTGTCGCAAAAGACGACGCTTTACTCAGCCTGCCGTGAGTTTGATGAGCGTCCGTGACAAGTGTTCGACTCGATTGCCAATATTATCTATTAATCTTCATTCTATGCCATGCCAGGCTTTAATTGACACTGGGTGTTCAGTTTCACTGTGTGATGAAGATTTCTTTGCTTCTCTGAAATGTTGCCGGAGAAAGGTTATTCGTAAGAATGTTGACGTCGATTTAATCACTGTGTCGGGGCAGCCTTTTCATATTAATTCCTCTGTCTCACTCAAGGTTCAAATAGGCAAGTTTTCTTGGAACCACGTGTTTTATCTAGCTAAAATCCCGTTTCCCGTGTTACTGGGTGTGGATTTCATTTGTAATTCAAAGATGATTATTCGTCCGGCGAACGTCAGTTTTGAAATTGCCCCGAATTCTCTTTTTTCTTTTACGGACAATTGCGAAGCGTTTAAATCGGCGCCAGTTAGTAACTCGTCCGAATCACATGTTCTGTCGTCCACTGAAATCACGTTGTGTGATAAGTTGAAGGGCTTATTGTCAAAATTTCCTGATGTGATTTCTCAAGAATTGGGGGTCACATCTGTTATGACATACGAAATTGAACTGCTAGATTCAACTCCGATTCGATCCCATCCTTATTCGTTGTCACCTCCAAAGGCTAATTTAATGAAGAAGCACATCCAATCTTTACTTGATAAGAAAGTGATTGAGGTTTCCAATTCAAACTGGTGTTCGCCAGCTTTTCTAGTGCCTAAAAAGGATGGATCTGAAAGATTAGTGGTTGATTACCGTAAGTTGAACAAAGTTGTTAAATCGGACGGTTATCCTACACCTTCTGTTGAACATGCATTCCAATATCTTGCTGATGCAAAATATTTTACTGTTCTTGATCTCAATTCTGCCTTTCATCAAATACCATTATCTGAGAATTCTAAGAAATTAACTGCTTTTGTGACGCCGTTCGGAGTGTACCAGTATAATAGATTGCCATTTGGTTTTGTAAATTCTCCTCAAATATTCACTCGTCTCATTAATGAAGTATTGGGCGATTTGAAATATTCATGTGTTTACCCATATATTGATGACTTGTGTATCTATTCCAAGTCTGCTGAAGACCATGTATCTCATGTTAATGCTGTCCTCAACAAACTACGCAGTGCCGGTTTGACGGTGTGCGAGGACAAGGTTAAGCTTGGTGTGGAATCACTCACTTTTCTGGGCCATCTCATCACAAATGGAACCTTGCAAGTTGATCCTGAGAGAGTGAGACCAATTGAACAATTCCCAGTTCCCAGAAATGTGAAGGAAGTGGCCAGATTCATTGGACTTTGTGGGTTTTACTGCAAGTTTATTCCAAGGTATTCTGAAATTTCTATGCCACTGAATCGCTTGAAACGTAAAAATGTTCCTTTTCAATGGACAGCCGTTGAAAATGAGGCTTTCTGCCAGTTGAAGAAAGCTCTCACCAATCCACCAGTATTATCTTTCCCTCGATTTGACGAGGAATTTCATTTATTTGTCGATGCCAGTAATTTGGCGGTTGGTGCCGTTTTGAATCACAAAGTAAATGGTGATTTTGTCCCTGTGGCTTTCGCTAGTAAGGCACTCTTGGAACATGAACGTAAATTTTCTTCTTATGAATTGGAGTGTCACGCAATTCATTTTGGAATTCAAAAATTCAGTGTTTACTTACAAGTAAAACCATTTCACTTGTACACTGATAATGGTGCCTTGACATGGCTTTTCTCTCATCCTAAGCAGTTGGGCAAACTAGGCAGGATGGTTCTTAAATTATCCTCTTATAAATTCACTGTGCATCATGTTCGAGGAGCATCTAATTCTGTCGCAGATTGTCTTTCTCGCATTGAGCCATCCTCATCTACAAATAGTCATTTAGATGTGGAATCTAACACTCATAAGGAGTCAGCTGTTCCTTATTCTTGTGTGTTACATAAATTGCCTTTGTCATTTGTCGACATTCGAAAACACCAAGAAACTGATCTCGTTCTAAAGGATATTTTCAATCAGATTAATAATAATTCCTTGAACGACAAAAACTATTTTCTGAAGGGACAGCTATTATGTTATGGGAATTCTAAAATTAAGCGAGGAAGAGCTGTTTTGCCTACGGTCTTGAGGCCTATGATTTTTCAATATTTTCACTGCTCTAGTATGTCTGCTCACTTGGGCATGGCTAAAACTTATGATAAGATTAGCAGACACTTTTGGTGGAAGGATATGAAAAGAGAGGTTTATGACATGGTCAGAAAATGCCATCTGTGTCAAACTTGTAAACCCAGAAATGCTCCACCTCCTGGCATGCTATCGTCGCACAATCCTTCTGATGTTTGGGAAAGACTTTATATTGACTTTGTGGGTCCTTTACCTCTGACTAAAGGTGGACACCAATATGTACTTTCTCTTATTGATGGATTTTCTAAGTTTTGTTTTCTTGAGCCAGTTCGCAAGGCTACGGCCGGTTCGGTTGTTTCAATACTCACTCAAAGAGTGTTTCCAAAATTCGGTTTTCCAAAATTTTTGGTTTCTGATAATGCACAAGTTTTCAAATCTCATGCCATTAAGGAGATGTGTTTGCAACTGGGGGTTAAGCAAATTTTTGTTTCTCCATACTATCCCTGTTCTAATCAGGTAGAGAGATTGCATAGAAATCTAAAATCTGCACTTGCTATTTTGTGCAATAATGCTCACCATATGTGGGACTCTATGCTTGCTGACTTAAATTTTGCCTTGAACACTGCCTCTCATGAGAGCAGTGGTTATTCTCCTGCCAAAATAATTTTCGGCAGAGAACTTAAGCATCCTTTAATTAATCAGTGGGACATTCCAAAATCTTTATTCGAGAATGATCTCAGCGATAATGACAGACAAGCCTGCCTGAATCATGTTATTGCTAATTTAAAAAAGGCCAGAAACAGGTATAAAGAATCCTATAATAAATCTCACTCCCAAATCACTTTCTGTGTGGGAGATCTTGTTCTCTGCAAAAACCATCCTGTCAGTTCTAAAGGTGAACAGAAAATGGCAAAACTGGAACCTCTGTGGAAAGGACCTTTCGTCCTTAAAAAGTATCTCTCTCCTGTAACAGTTATTCTCGAAGTTTCTCCTGGGAAAGAGAAAATTTGTCATGTTTCTCATTTAAAGGCATATCATGGTGGCATTGCTAATTCCAGTAATTAAAAGGAGAGAAATATCATTGATTTTTTTTTTATTCTTTTTTTTTTCAATGAATGCTAATGTTTGCTCTCTCAAATACTATTTGATGCTTGATTTCGGTGTTGTATTTCTATTGATTCCTAATAATATTGTTTTGATTAATGAATAATAAGTCTATTTCTATGCTTGTAATTGAAATTGTTCTGAAATATTGTATTGTACTTGCTTATTCTCATCTGCTTAATTCACTCATGTAATTTAGTGTTGGTCTTCTGTGATTGTGAGATGGGGTAAGGTGGAGGAATTATGGGTGCTTGGAGGGAGAGGACGGGAGATTAACTTGGGGGGAAATCCCCGAGATGGCTCGTTTCCAGATAAGCTGTGGAGGTGGCCCCAGTTATTAAGATTCAATTGTGTTTTGTGTCACCTTTCCTCCACCAAGACTTTATGGACATTCTCACAATTCTGGACAGTGATAAGTGTCGTGATTTTGCAGTGTTCGATATTCTATCGATGGCTGAGTGATTGAATTGATCAGCTGATCTTAAGACTGCCTACTGTGTTTTAGTGTGGTTTTGGCGTTGAGTTGCGACCTTCATCGCCCGACAAGTATGAACTTTCATCTTGTCGCAACCAGCATGTAGCTCTCATTTCTATTGTTAATTGAAGAGTGAAATTTAGAGTGATTTCTTTTGTTGATGCAATATGCAGTTCTCATTTTGTTAGCATCGCCTATGATTCTTTTTTGACTTGTTTAATTAATACTGAGAGATATATATACACATCTTGATTAAATTTAGTCAGTACTTGTTCAATAGCTGACATGAATACCATATGCCTTGTAAATATTAATAATTATTGGAAAATCGAGGAATTTAGTGCAATCTATTTGTCATTTACGTAATCTTGTTGAATTTTGGAGGATTCTTTATTGATAATTAATTATGGACTGATAATATTTACAAACATGGAGGGTTTAAATGGGAGAAATACTAATGCCAATGTATATTAATTAAGTGAGACACATATTATGCTGAATATTTTTGCTGGTATTTTGATAACTAATAATTATTTAGTGAATAACCGTATTTTTGAATAAACTTGTACTTAATGATTATATAATATGGGGTATATATTTTGTTGGTCGACCCTAACTTTCTCTTGGGTTGCAATATGAATTTTGGGTAGAAGTTAAAACCCATTTTTGTCAATCGTTGATTTTTGATAAGGTGGTTGAACCCAACTAATGGGACAACCCAGGGTTCTGATGAACCCAACTGCTTCACCAACCCAATTTTGCCCATTTACTAAGTGGTTGGTTATTGTATTGCTTTACTTGGTTTTAAAAAAACCACAAAATATCTCTGATGAGAAAAGGAACATTTGAGTTTGGTAAAGATATCCTGGTGTTATACCAATAAAAATCTTCCCAGTTCCTTCTGGTCGCTGATGATAATTATTTGTAATTTTGATTCACTGTTCACCGAAACAAGCATCACATTATGACATATTGATTATTAATTTCATTTTCTTGCTATGTAATACTAATTAATCTACTCTATATCAATTCAGCATATTTCTTGTCTCACTCTTGTAATTATGTCATGTTACTCACTTAAGAATTCTGTTGAATTCCAAACATCACTTCTGAGGTTATTATTTACAGAGTGATAAAAATGTATGTTCTTGTCAAAACTATTTTTGAGTGATATTTCTTGAATACTATTGTCTCAATCAATAAACTTTTTATATTCAGTTCAATTCTAACCACTGAATAATGGTTTTTGTGAAATTCATGGGGGTTAAACAGTGGGGGTTCATCCAGTGAAAACCAGTGGACCTGTGATGCCTCGATAAGTTTTCTAGGCATTAATCAGTTCTTGGTGGACGTGTCTTTGTCCACAAGTTCAAGCAATTTTTGTGGTCATTTTCCCACAGAGGATGTGGCATTTTTTAGTGTCCCCCCCCCCAAAAATTTCTGGTACCACCCCCCCCCCAGAAATTCTTCGAACTTCCTCCGAACTTATCCGCAGAACTTAGCGCGAAAAGTTCTTGGCGGGAGGTTTTTTCGCGCAAAGGATTTTTCGCGCAAAAGGCCTGTAGCAAAATCCTGTCTCTGCAAAATCCTGTCTCTGGAAAATCCTGTCTCTGGAAAATCCTGTCTCTGAAAACCCTGCCTCTGGAAACTCAGCCTCTGGAATCAGCCTCTGAAACAGCCCCGAAACAACCCCGAACCAACCCCGAACCAACCTACCTGCAATGCAAGACTTATATAGGACTACTGCGGAGAAATACTTCTCCTTGGCAAGCAAGGGGAAATCGGTGCTAAGGCCTTAGTATTGCACTTGGAGTGAGAAGTTTTACCATTGTCCTATCACAAACTCTCTCTCCCTCCAACACCTCACCCCAGTATCTCCTTCCCCTCCATGTGTTCCAATGAACGATTCCTCTGATGTCTCAACCCAGAAGTTGAGGGGAAAATTCTGGGTGCTGGCTGTTGTCTCAAAACCAGGGAATGGTGTTTTGTGGAGCGGCCGTTTCTGCAGGGGCAGTGACGCATCAGTGGGCGGTTGTTGAATTCGCCTGGCTACCCCTCCACTCCCTGGAAGAAGCCCTCCCCTCAAATGCTGTCTCGCCTTGCATAGGCAAGCCCTCTTTCTGGTCGAGACCTGCTGGGAGTCACATGTCTTGTGAGCCATGAGATTTTTAGAGCAATTTTCTGCTGGTAATGTTTCCTTGGGATCATGAATTTACTATCATTGTTTTCTGTAATACTTCTGATTTTTTGAATACTCTACTTTGAATAGATATCGTACGGTAATAACTCGTAAATTGTTTTTGGCTACCTTTTTCTTGTGAGCTGTTTTTCTTGTTTGTGGAGTCTTACCCTGATCCAGCATGTGACCGACGGTTGGAGTATTTCCCTTGTCTGGACTTACGTGAAAAATCAACCAGATTTTACGACGTAACGTCACACAGGGTTCTAATGTTGATCATATGACTATTCTAAAATGCCGAAAAAAACTTTAAAATCACTACTTATAAAATTTCCCGGGACAAGATCCCCTGTTTGGGCCCCCCCAATATTTTTTGTAAGTCGTCATCCCTGGTTAATAGATTGGCCGAGTAAGTAACGAGTAAGTGCTAAGAAGAGTGGGAGAAAAGAGAAGCCTCCTACATCTACATCTACATAATACCCTGCGAGCCACCTCTAGGGTGTTTGGCAGGGGGTGATCAATCACCAGCATACAGCATGCATTTGGACTCCCACATGCACACCACACCGTCCAAAAAACGTCCCATATACTAACAAACTATATTACTATATGCTGTTAGAAATAATAATTGAATTAAGAAACATGCATTAATTTTTACATATATTAGTAGGGTAAACTAAAAGTCATGCAATCTATTTACGAGTTCTATTGCTGCTGTTATAACCTCTTATTGATCGTGGAAAAAATGACATTCTGAACCTGTCTGTTCTACAATCTATCTCTCTTATTTTATTTATATGATCTGATCTTCCGTAGTATGTTGGCGTCCGTAAGATATGGTTAACTTCGCCAGAAAAGACACTGCTCTTGAATTTATCTAAAAGGTTTAGTCTATTTTTCAATCTACGGTCCGACAGAGATTCCCATCCGAGTTTATCTAAGAGGCCAGTTACACTAACAAGACTATCGTAACGACCTTTCACATACCTGGCAGCTCTTATTTGCACGCGTTCTAACTCTGTTATTAAGCCTTTTTCATGAGGGTCCCAAACACTGGCAGCGTATTCCAGATGTGGCCTAACGAGGGAAAAGTAGCTAATTTCTCTCACTTTGTCGTCGCACTTTCCTAATATTCTTTTAACAAAACCCATTTTACGATTAGCTTGACCGGTTATTTCTCGAATATGTTTATTCCACGATAGATCATTATTGAGTCTAACTCCTAGATATTTCACGGATTCAACAGTCTCTAATTGGGTACCCCGAACTATATAGCTACGTTGTAGGGAGTTGTTCTTCTTCCAGAAATTCATTACGACGCATTTTTTCGAAATTTAATTCTAACTGCCAAGCATCGCACCACGCTTGGATAGCAGCAAGGTCATTCGTTAGTTCATCTATATCTTTGCTCCTAGAAACCTAAAGCAGAAGACGGGATAACATAGTTGGCCGCATTTTTATGAGGTATGATGATCTGATGAAAACAATCGTTGGAGGACAGATGGATGGGAAGACGGGTAATGGACGGCCCCGAATGAGTTACATCGGTTATAAAGGATGTAAAAGAGAAGAAATACGTCGCAAATAATAGGCTAGCGGATAAGAGAGAGGAACGGAGAGCTGAGTTAAATCTTTATTAGGATCGTTGACTAATGATATGCATCTACATAATACCCTGCGAGCCACCGCTAGGGTGTTTGGCAGGGGGTGACAAATCACCAACATGCAGCATGCAAGAGGACCGCCACATGCACACCGCACGGTCATAGAAATATTACTCACACTAGCAAAATATACATGCTTATTCTAAAAAGAATTGTTAATGGTTAGTAATTCCTAGAGCAAATACATGCAAGGTTAGAACTATGAAAAAGCATGCAATGAGTGATCCTAGCGAGCGACGCCATTAATCCTATCATTTGAGACAACGTTGCTATCCTTAATAGTACGAGGGAAGAAATGCACTTTAAATCTCTCTGTTTTGCAGTCTATTTCTTTGATTTTATTCTCATGATCGCGTCTATTATAGTACGATGGTATACGAAGGACGTGATTCACGTCGTCTGAGAAAATATCTTCTTCGAATTTCCTGTGGTATCCGCGCATTAATTTGCACTCCAACTTTAGTCACCATAGTGGCGCAAGGATTGGTAGGTGTCAATGTATTTGAATTCCCTCCAGAACTCCGTGTGAACATTTTTGTGAACAACAGAACTGTCGTGGTTCAGTGGCTACGATGTTCGACTCCTACGCTGACGTTCTAAGAACGAGTCTCGCCTGCGGTACCTTCTTTTAACATTTCTTTCTACTTTTTCTTTTAGAGAAGCCTGCTTTTCAAAACTATTTTCATGACTTTCTCTGAAATGTTCACTTTTTTCACATCCATTTGATAAAGGAAACCCTTTTTTTGGTTATATCGCGCCGAAACTGACCTCTTAGATAAACTCGGTTGGGAATTTCTCTCAGACCGTAGATTGAAAAATAGACTAAACCTTTTAGATAAATTCAAGAGCAGTGCCTTTTTAAACGAAGTTAGCCATGTCTTACGGACGCCAACATACTACGGAAGATAGATAATATAAATAAAAGTAAGAGAGATAGACAGTAGGGCGGATCGCAAAAATCGATTTTTTTCAAATCCATCTGGCCCAATGAAAAAAAGTTGTGGGACCGATCAAAAATAAGGCCTGAAAAATTTGAGACCTGTACGTGAACCCCTGACCCTCGCTCAAATGCAATTTAGGGGGGGAGGGTCAAAATTCGAAAAATACAATATTTTATGGTCATTCCCTATAGATTTTGCCGAGTTACTGCCCTTATAGGACAACAATTTCGTGCATTTTGACGTATCTGCCACCGTTTAGCCACAAAATGCCTAATTTGAGTCCGCGTCCGCGAAGAAAATATTCCAACGCCCACGCAGCGTCGCGGATACCAGTGCCGCAGGCCGATCCCTTCCCCTCCACGCTCGCTTCTCCCCCTCCCACGCCTCTAATACAGCAATATTCATCCCGCGCATGCTGCTAGGAGGTCGTTTATCTTTGATTATATAAATCAGAAGATGGTAGAAGGTAAAAAGCGATGCGTAGTGAGACGACTTGTCCCTTATTTGGCGCCTCGTCGGCGTTAAACAAATCGATGTTTCCAACTTTTAGAGAAGTTATGAAATAATTTTAGACCTGCGCACGCAGGAAAGGAAACTACGGTCTTGAAGACGCCTCTCGAGTGGCTATGAAGGTTTGGGAACTTAGGTTATGCATTTCTATTCCGGTATTGTCCGACAGCTGTGACTAAATTGATGAATAAGGGTGAAGGCCGCCGGCGTACCCTCCCCGCCCTCCTCTCGAACGCCCCAGATACAACAAAATTCACACCAAGTGCGTCTTTATTCGTTAGTCTTACTAATATTTGATGTATCAGCATCGTCCAGTGAGGAACAATCACGAAGGAATTACTCAATTACTTGCTTTCCAGTCTGTATTTCTTATGTTAGTGTCATTCCTCGTCTTTTGCTGTCAACAAAGTTTTGGTAAATTCTTTCGCTAATATCTCGTCCGTATGTATAATAAAAGGAATATTGAAATTTAAATTTGAACTTTCATCAATAGATTTTTAAATTCCACAGCGCTAAGCTCAGATATAGCCGAAGGAACCAGAGTCTCTCTCCAATATATCATCAGCCTTTATGTCGATATTAAAATCCAGCAATTAAAAAAATCTCGGATTGGTCGCCAAACGCATCCTTGCAGAAACGCAAATTGGGTCCCTAGATTACCCTCCCAACGTTTATGTCGCAAATCCAAGTCAACATAGTGCAATTAGCAAAAAGACCACTGTAAGGGACGAAATACGATTTGATGCTTTCCCGGTGAATGATGTGGGTAAACTCTTTTCGGGGTTCAACAAAATTTATCCCCTAGGATGAGCCCCCAGTCGGAGCTTGAAATGTTGGCCATTATGGAAAAATTAACCCGGTGGGAATCCCGAGAAGAGTTTACCCACACTGCAAGGGATGTTGGAATTATGCTTATAGCAAAGGGATGATGCCTCCTTTTTGGGCGGTATTCGCTTGGTACCATCATAATCAAATCCTTTTTAATTCTGTGTATCTAATTTTCACCCGGAAAGGAATCGATAATCGCAGATTTTATAACTTTTGCTAATCCTCCGACGGGGGAGGCAAACCTCCAAAAGTAGGACCCTGTTTCTTCAACTAACACCACACATTCCCCTCTAAACTTGTATTGATAAGTCCTCTTGCCTTTTTTCATCAGACAAGAGTATAGTCTTTCATTCCAATAAAATGGAACCCTTTGATGACACCCCTCCTTTCTTATTTACAGGAATTAGCATCTTTTTCTGTATACGTAACTAATTCTGGTACTCTAGCTTTGATGTATCTTACGAAGTTATGACTTTTACGTTAGCTAAAGTTGCAAGAACGAGCATTGCTGTTGCTTGGTTCTTGCATATACCTCTATCACAGTTGGCCACGCATTTTCCCCGAAGAAGTTCCAATTTGACGTTATAGTCCTTAATGTTTATTTCACGAGGAAAGTAGAGATACAAATCGGCTAATTTCTCGCCATTTTAATTCTCTTCGGATGAATTGATGAAGAAATTTTTTGATACTATTTTCCCGTACAAGAATTGACGATGTCGACTCAACACTCTCCTTTGATTCCCTTTTTCCCTCAGTTGTCGAATTTCTTTAGGGTTCAATCCAGCAGCCATCATCTTTCTTTTCGTCAGATTGTCTCTCAAAATACTTCTCATTGGGGGAACCTCATGCTCCTCCATGCACTTACACGCAAAAATATCGCATAATTTAAAATGTTCCTTTAAAATTGTTTGAGTCTTATACTTCAATAAAACCCACTTTTGGCCTATTACGATTTTCCGTAAGTTTTAGTACTTCCTGTGGTACCACTAAATCCAGTTAGTCACATTCATAATGGAAGAGAAGCGCGTCACCATAGTTCGCACACCTTCATAGCCACTCGAGAGGCGTCTTCATTGACCGTAGTCTCCTTTCCTGCGTGCGCAGGTCTAAAATTATTTCATCACATGTCTAAAAGTTGATAACATCGATTTGTTTAACGCCGACGAGGCGCCAAATAAGGGACAAGTCGTCTCACTACGCATCGCTTTTTACCTTCTAGAGCGGGGAGGGTACGCCGGCGGCCTTCACCCTTATTCATCAATTTAGTCACAGATGTCGGACAATACCGGAATATAAATGCATAACCTAAGTTCCCAAACCTTCATAGCCACTCAAGAGGCGTCTTCAAGACCGTAGTCTCCTTTCCTGCGTGCGCAGGTCTAAAATTATTTCATAACTTCTCTAAAAGTTGGAAACATCGATTTGTTTAACGCCGACGAGGCGCCAAATAAGGGACAAGTCGTCTCACTACGCATCGCTTTTTACCTTCTACCATCTTCTGATTTATATAATCAAAGATAAACGACCTCCTAGCAGCATGCGCGGGATGAATATTGCTGTATTAGAGGCGTGGGAGGGGGAGAAGCGAGCGTGGAGGGGACGGGATCAGCCTGCGACACTGGTATCCGCGACGCTGCGTGGGCGTTGGAATATTTTCTTCGCGGACGCGGACTCAAATTAGGCATTTTGTGGCTAAACGGTGGCAGATACGTCAAAATGCACGAAATTGTTGCCCTTTAAGGGCAGTAACTCGGCAAAATCTATAGGGAATGACCATAAAATATTGTATTTTTCGAATTTTGACCCTCCCCCCCTAAATTGCATTTGAGCGAGGGTCAGGGGTTCACGTACAGGTCTCAAATTTTTCAGGCCTTATTTTTGATCGGTCCCACAACTTTTTTTCATTGGGCCAGATGGATTTGAAAAAAATCGATTTTTGCGATCCGCCCTAATAGACAGGTTCAGAATGTCTTTTTTTCCACGATCAATAAGATATTATAACGGCAGAGATAAAACTCATAAATAGATTAGATGACTTGTAGTGTAGCCTACTAACCTATGCAAAACTTAATGGATGCTTCTTAATTTTATCATTATTTCTAACAGCATATGGTAGTATAATTTGTTAGTATACGTGACGTTTTTTGGACCGTATGGTGTGAATGTGGGAGTCCAATGCATGCTGCATGCTGGCGATTGATTAACCCCTGCCAAATACCCTAGTGGTGGCTCGCAGGGTATTATGTACTTAGATGTAGATGCTGGTGATTGGTCACCCCCTGCCAAACATCCGAGAGGTGGCTCGCAGGGTATTATGCAGGTGTAGACGTTTATTATCCAGCTTGTAGAGCCGGAATAGTGTCAAAATCCATTTCCGGGCATGCAATTTCCTAAATTTTTCCGAGGTAGGACCCCCGAATCTCCCAGTAAAAAAGGTCCAATCATGAGGCCAAGCTGAGGGCCCTCAATCCCCCTAGGCCGCCCCTGCCCATGACCACCTAGATACTCATGAGTACCTTTCTAGGTGGTCATGCTTCGCCTGCCATTCACTCGCCGAACGAGAAAAGGGTCTCGATAAGCATGGAAAGGAGTCAGGATAACAAGCCGCCCCCTCACCCAATTTATTTCCTCGAAGAAAGGGAAAATGTTATCTTGTGAATACCTTTCTTCCAAAAAGACGGACGCCCTTCTCTCCCAATTTCCACCTTTTCATCCAATCGACTCCGACGCAGAGAATAAATCCTCATCGCACGGAATGGAGGATGCTCCTGGAGAGCTTACGTCCAACGCATGCATCGTGATCATGCGTCATCCCATTCAATCTTGAAAAGTGTATGGTGATGAATTTTTGGGAAACGGATATATAATCAAGGAGGAGCTACACCACTACCAGGATTCCACCATCAAATGCTGAATCCTTGAAATACTCGGGGGTCACCATTACCCGAGATCTTTCGTGGAGTAAATACGTACGTGAAGTAGGTATGCGGGAAAACTAACCGTAAACAAGGATTTCTAAAAAGATTTCTCGGTAAATACCCAAAAAAGGTGGAAGAAATAAGCTACCTTAATAGGTAGCTTATTTCTTCCACCGAAAAAAGTACGCGAAATAAGCTACCTTAATAGGTAGCTTATTTCGCGTACTATACGCGTATACTACTTAGCTTATTTAGCGTGGTAAGCGTAGTATTTCTATGACCGTGCGGTTTGCATGCGGCGCACAGTGGGCGGAAATCGAAAAAAGCTTGACAAAACCCTAAATTTTCACTATTTTTTTGGTAAACAAAAATGCTACAGTCCGATAGAATAATGTCCAAGTATCAAGTAAATATGGCTATTTAAAGATTTGGTTCACCCATTAAATCATTAGAAGCCGGTAAAGACGAGAAAAAATTATAAAAAATTTCAAGTCTGAATTTCTGCAAAAATCGAGTATTTACTTTCGCTCGTGAGCCGTTAATATGGTTTTACATAAATTTCAAAGCGTATTTTCTGAAAGAAGAAACCTTTTCTAAGAATTATACGGGATAGTTTATTTATTTTTATCAATTGTTCATATTATAATTAAACATTTAAATGTGCATTGATTTTGGACTATTTTTGACATAAAGTGGAAAAAAACTTTATGAGGGCGACGAGACTCGATCGTAAAATGCATATGGAAAGAAAATCCTGAATCCTGACTATATGATCCAAAAGAAAAATCTTGCTCCAACTTGCTGCCTTTCTTTTAATGATGGGATATGTATAAAAAGTCAACGCAGCCGCCCGGCCCGGCCGCGGAATATCCTGAGTTGGTTTTTGCTCTAGTTTAAAGCAAATAATGTTTCCAACACTCTTATTTTTACCCCAATTGTTAGGAAAGATGTGAAATATAAAAGCAAAGGCAATGTTTTGTCCAAAAAAAAACTTTCATACTCTCTTGTGGCACATTGGAAGTGTAAAATTCGCCGCTTCCGCCGGTCACCCATGTTGAGGACGTGTGACCAAACGTGGGCAGAGAGCTTTGTTCCCTTATTCGTACTTATTCTCACATGCCACGAATATTACAATAGTAATGGAGTCCCCTTGCTCACATGCATATACACAGGGAATTTCCCGCACTTCAGGCCCCTTCGAACCAGAAATCCCTCCGACCTTGAGGAGCGGGAAAAGAATCGAAGCAGGCGCGGTCAGTGCACTCGACCGACAATTATCCCTTGGGGCGATAATCCCCTTCCACTACTAGTAGTTCACTAACCTCTTGAGTTCTCCAGTGTATTGTTTCTTCAAAATGTGGGGCTCGTGAATTTGGTGTTTGGGACGTACTACGGAAGATCAGATCATATAAATAAAATAAGAGAGATAGATTGCAAAACAGACAGATTCCGAATGTCATTTTTTCCACGATCGATAAGAGATTATAACGGCAGCAATAGAACTCGTAAATGCATTACTTGTAGTGTACCCTACTAACCTATGTAAAACTTAATCCATGTTTCTGAATTTCTATTCTATTTCTAACAGCGTATAGTAGTATAGTTTGTTATTATACAGGACGTTTTTTGGACGGTGTGGTGTGCATGTGGGAGTCCAAATGCATGCTGCATGCTGGTGATTGATCACCCCCTGCCAAACACCCTAGAGGTGGCTCGCAGGGTATTATGTAGATGTATTCCAGATGTGGCCTAACGAGGGAAAAGTAGCTAATTTCTCTCACTTTGTCGTCGCACTTTCCTAATATTCTTTTAACAAAACCCATTTTACGATTAGCTTGACCGGTTATTTCTCGAATATGTTATTCCACGATAGATCATCTACATCTACATCTACATAATACCCTGCGAGCCACCTCTAGGTTGTTTGGCAGGGGGTGATCAATCACCAGCATGCAGCATGCATTTGGACTCCCACATGCACACCACACCGTCCAAAAAACGTCCTGTATAATAACAAACTATACTACTATACGCTGTTACAAATAGAATATAGAATAGAAATTCAGAAACATGCATCAATATTGAGTCTAACCCCTAGATATTTCACGGATTCAACTGCCTTTAACTGGGTGCCCCGAATGATATAGTTTCGCTGGGGGGAGTTATTCTTCTTCCAGAAATTCATTACGACGCATTTTTCCAAATTTAATTCTAACCGCCAAGCATCGCACCAAGCTTGGATAGCAGCAAGGTCATTCGTTAGTTCATCTATATCTTTGCTGGAACGGATTTCTCTGTAAACTACAGCGTCGTCTGCAAATAATCGTAACTTACTCTGCACTACTACGCCAATGTCGCTTATATAAAGAAGGAATAGGAGTGGGCCAATGACACTACCCTGAGGAACGCCAGAAGTGACTCTAACTCTAACCTCATCGGAGATCGCACCGTCTAATACTACTCTTTGGACGCGGTCGCTCAAAAATTCTCTAATCCAGGAAATGACATCTTCGTCTAGACCATAACATTTCAGTTTTATTATTAACTTTCCGTGGGGTACTTTATCAAATGCCTTTTTGAAATCAAGAAAAATCGCGTCTACTGGAATGTTGTCTTCCCCGGAGACTAAAATATCGTGGGCGAAAAGCGCTAACTGAGTTTCGCACGATCTGCTTTTCCTGAAACCATGTTGAGTTCCCATTAATAAATTTTGCGCGTCTAGGTGTTTCATTACCGAGCTGACTACGATGTGTTAAAGGACTTTGCTAGAGATGGACGTTAAAGATATCGGCCTGTAATAAGATGGCTGTTCCTTATCTCCCCTTTTAAATATAGGCACATATAAATTTTTAATATGTGAAATTAATCGAGTACAGCGCAGGGCGGCCAGATTTGTGATGAGTTGTTACGACAAAAAGTGCAGCGTTTCAAGTATGTTAAACGAGTTAGGATGGGAATCTTTACAGGAGCGTAGATCGAAGTATAGGCTTAACTTACCTAGGAAACTCGAGGATAATATTTTCTCAGACGACGTGAAGCATATCCTTCGTTTACCATCTTAGACGCGATCATGAGAATAAAATCAAAGAAATAGACTTCAAAACAGAGAGATTTAAAATGTCATTTTTCCCTGGTACTATTAAGGATAGCAATGTTGTCTCAAATGATAGGATTAATGGCGCCGCTAGCTAGGATCACTCATTGCATGTTTTTTCGTAGTTCTAACCTTGCATGTATTTGCTCTAGGAATTACTAACCATTAGCAATTTTTTTATGAATAAGCATGTACATTTTTCTAGTGTGCGTAATATTTCTTTGACTGTGTGGTGTGCATGTGGCGGTCCTCTTGCATGCTGCATGTTGGTGATTGGTCACCCCCTGCCAAACACCCTATAGGTGGCTCGCAGGGTATTATGTAGATGTAGATGTAGATGTAGGCGTTACATTAGCGATTTTCCAGTCAATAGGTACTTCGTGTTGCTTGATGGATTTACTGAATATTAACTGCAAGTAATGGGCAATTTCTGAGGCTAGGTCTTTGTATACGCGAGAAGGGATTTCGTCTGGACCAGGTGATTTATTTGGACTAAGCGATTTCAATATATTTTCTATTCCGAGCGTACTAATGTCAATAGCTGGCATCTTATGTATACAGGGATTGTCATCGGTCTCGGGTGAGTTTTCGGAAGGCTCCGTGAGCACGCTCTTGAAATAGGAATTTAATAAATTGGCTTTATCGTAACTGCTTGTCAACACATCTCCATTGTCGTTTCTCAGCGAACATACTGTAGATCGTTTACCTTGAACTTCCCTGACATATGACCAAAATGCTTTTGGGTTATCCTGTAACTGCTCTACTAGTGTTTTTCTTTTAAAATTCGTGAACGCATTCCTGAACGCTTCCTTCGTAGCGGCTTTAGTCATCCTATATTTTTTAATTATTAGCTCGCGTTCATTAGCGGATAAATCCGTGCTGACTTTTTTCATTTTAGCATGACACGCTCTCTGTCGCCTCAATGATTTTCTCACTTCCGCGTCGTACCATCTCGGTTCGCTGCCTTCTTTTACTATTTTACTAGGGATGTAGCTATTTCCCTTATTCGTACTTATTCTCACATGCCACGAATATTACAATAGTAATGGAGTCCCCTTGCTCACATGCATATACACAGGGAATTTCCCGCACTTTAGGTCCCTTCGAACCAGAAATCCCTCCGACCTTGAGGAGCGGGAAAAGAATCGAAGCACTCGACCGACAGGCCGCAATTATCCCTTGGGGCGATAATCCCCTTCCACTACTAGTAGTAGTTCACTAACCTCTTGAGTTCTCCAGAGTATTGTTTCTTCAAAATGTGGGGCTCGTGAATTTGGTGTTTGGGACTAGGTTAAGTTTCTTTGAAAAGTCACCGCAAATTGTTTTACCACCGTAGAGCACGTATATCGGTTAATACCCTCCGAAAGATCGCTTCTCTGGAACACGCTAGTGAACGAGTTAGCTGGCGATTTACAAGGCGGTTTTCCCAAAAATACGCACGTTCTATTGGCTTAGAAAATGTCTTGCTTCCTCAGTTTTACTCATGCGGTCAGTCTAAATTAGCTGGTGAGTGTTGAAACATCGACGTCTTTTAGCACCCCACTCGTGGACGTCATTTAGTGCTAAAATTATGTAAAATGTATTTGCAGGCATGCCATTTTTCCAAAATTTTCCTAAAAGTGGTGGGTGGGAGGTCGCCCTTCCCCATTCCTTCTCATCTCCCTCCCCCCCCCACCCCCCCCCAAAGCATATTGCTAGTTACACCACTGACGCACACTATCAGTATTTCCCTTCTGGCATATTGCCTGGTGAAACTGGGAAATTTCTAGAATTTGAAAGTCACAACGATAAGATAGGGTCTACCAGAGTTGAATTGCTGAAGCTAGTCTTAACCTGTCATAATGACTCCTCTCATTAACTAGACAGAATCCACCTACGGGACCTTAAGGTCTATCCTCGGCAATTTTCTCCCATGGGGAATTCTGTGGTCATTTTGTGGGAGAGTAGGTAAGTTTTAGCCACGAATATTACAATAGTAATGGAGTCCCCTTGGTTTTAGCGACCAGCCGTGTTTGAAAACGGGAAATACCTCACCCATTGTTGAAAAGGCCTTTTTTTACCTGGAATGGTCCCTCAGGGAGAGAAGTTAACGTACTTTTGTTAAGGATCGCATTGGGCACCTCCTTAAATAAGTAACGCCATTTACGGGATTTAAATGCATAGTTTCTGACATCCATAGACACCACTCCTCCCCGCGAAACATCGTGAGGAAAATATATACGAGAAATATGTGGGAATATCAACCGTAAAAATAATATTTGGCAAAATCTAAGGGAAGATTCTCTTATTTTTTTTCATTTGAATTTTTTTTGTTCTTCCTGAATGTTCTCTGTATTTATCTTTTTCTTCGTCTAAACATTTTCGAGCCTTGTTTCTTCGCCGTAAACACTCTGCCAAGTTCTACCTTTGCATGGATGTAATTTATAAATTGCAAACATAAATTCCTCACTTTTCAACCACAAACGACAGGGGCTATATACCGGACATGCACTCGTGCATTTGCGAAATTTAGGGTGTTTACTAGGGACAATATTGATGGTGAATGCGTTCACACGCCTTATTACAAATATACACTTACATAGAAAAATAAATTTTACTAACAGTTTGTAATTAAACTGATTGTGAGTCTATCCATATCCATGTATATTAGTATACCAATGTATACTCGAGGTACCCGTCTAAGTATACCCCTGCAAGGTTTGAATAAAACAAAGAGGTTGCATCGCAGAAAAAATTCACACAATATTGAAAAACCAAAATGTGAAGAAATTAACTGCAAATGTGGAAGCAACAGATATTAAAAAGAAAACTGCGGAAAAAATAAAAACGCGCAACCAGTCGTGCTAGGGAGTGCCGCGATTTATTTCATGAATAGTGTTGTTTCCTTCAACAAAGAAAATGAAAGACATTGATTGCGATTCTTTATCCACCATTAGTGTATTCATAACATACAAGTTATTTGGTTTTACAAATCCCAGTTTAAACGAATGGCAATGGTCAATTTTAACCGCATTTGAAAAAGGCCAGATTGGTGCCCATGCGATGCCACTCCGCGTGACGTCACAGGGACCTAGTCTCTATACGAGTAGATAGGAGTTTTACATCGTCTGAGATTACCAATGCTTGCATGAGGCACAGAGCTCAGGGAAACATCTCTTAATAATCTCTCATCTCTCTCTCTTTTAAAATTACCTTAGTTTAGCGGAATGTTTCCTTCGTTTGATAAGGTATTTATAATCCTTATTTAAGCCAAGCGCTACCTGCTAGCAGAGTACACTGCTACCTGTTAGCAACCTGCATCGCAGCGAAGCACATATCCTCGCCCAAGGTCACCTCACACGGCGACAGTGGGGACCAGATTGACGTCACACGGGGTTTTCCCAGCATTCCTACTTAGCCGTCGCGTTTTCGCGCGCTTGAAATTTTTCACTTTTCATTAAATCACGAAAAATAGATATCGTCATTAAAAAATCCAAAAGCGTGAAATGCGTACTCCAGGAGTAATAATCTTTCGATTTAGGCAATAAAAAAATAATAGGAAAACACCTTATTGTGAAACTTGTTATACCTGATAGTGTGATGCGTAAGCGGATGTAGTGGGTGGGTAAGGGGGCACGTGTCTTGGTGAGAGAAATTAGCTACTTTTCCCCCGTTAGACCACAATTAGAAGATGCTGTCAGCATACGCGGATATAGGGGGTGGGGGGGGGGTACGGGGGCATGCGCCACCCCCCCCCAGACCCTTAAAAATGTGCAAGATTTTTAATACCTTACCATTATTATTGCATGCGTAATGTATTACGCGGTATCGTTGTGCCCCGCCCACAAAGAAATCCTGGATCCGCCCCTGGTTGCCAGTGTTTGGCAGCCTGGGGCCAGTTCAAAGAGCTAGAGTGCGTGCAAAGAAGAGCTGCCAGGTATGTGAAAGGTCGTTACGATAGTCTTGTTAGTGTAACTGACCTCTTAGATAAACTCGGATGGGAATCTCTGTCGGACTGTAGATTGAAAAATAGACTAAACCTTTTAGATAAATTCAAGAGCAGTGTCTTTTCTGACGAAGTTAACCATATCTTGCGGACGCCGACGTACTACGGAAGATCAGATCATATAAATAAAATAAGAGAGATAGATTGCAGAACAGACATATTCAGAATGTCTTTTTTTCCATGATCAATAAGAGATTATAACGGCAGCGATATAACTCATAAATAGAATGCATGACTTTTAATGTAGCCTACTAACCTTAGTAAAACTTAATGCATGTTTCTTAATTTTATTATCGTCACCCCCTGCCAAACACCCTAAAGGTGGCTCGCAGGGTATTATGTAGATGTGCCTCTTCCCCCCATCCAAACGCTTAAAAAAAGGGACGAGATTTTTTAAACGATTATCATTGCGTACATTTTGTTTTTTGTATTTCAGAGCCCCAATCATTTGAGCCCAAGTGAAGAGATTTGCCGGTCTTTTTGCTAGTCAGCACACGAGAAAATAGGTCTCGCAAGTGGGGAAGGGGTGCATGGGGTGGGGGGGGAGGGGGAGGGTGACCGTGAATGGGCTGCGAGGGCAAACAATCATTTGTGCTTGTGTATTTATTTTAATAAAGTGGTACACATACAGCAAGACTACCAATTTAAAGTGCAGTTATAACAACAAATATTAAATAAATAATTATTTATTACAAATTTAAATAAAATAAAAAAGAAAACCACAAACAATTATCCAGCTCTCTAGTAGAAAGGAAATACTCAATTGGCCGTTTTATTATAATTATACGGCCAATTGAGTATTTCCTTTCTACAGTCCCATGGCCGTAGAAGCTCAAACCTATTTTTGCAGCTATCTAGTCATTTATACGATAAATATGCTGATGCCAGGTGAGTAACATTTTTAAGTGCCATAGCAAGCAGATCAATATCACCCGGGAGAGAATTTATTAAATCCTGCTTTATGCAGAATACCATTTTTGGAAGAATTTCTTTATAAGGATTTAATTTTGGAAATCAGTTGTTTTTATTTTGTGAATTTACCATCTTTCTTATTTTTCTACTGCGTGTCGCGAAAAAAGAACACTGTCAACCCTTTTGGAGTTACAAAAGGAATCCAGCCCCTCTCTTCTTGTAAATAAGGAACGCTAAGTATTAACCCATCTATCTTCTTCCTAAATTCGCTAAATGGGTATCCGTTATAATGTGCTTCAGGCTTGTCCTTATCAGTAGTAATCAGTGGGGTAGCCAGGAGTTGTGTTCAGGTGGGGGTCCAAGACCAGAGGGGAAAATTTTTGAAAAATAGGGTACTAATGAGTAGAGGGTTTTCAACTAATTTTAACACTTTTCACGATCGAAAAAACTTCATTTCTCAAAGAAACCTTTTGTAAATTCATGATTTTTCATTATTTTGTTTTTCTTTGCAATTCAAGGTAAGTGAGCTTTTATATTTCGGGGGGGTTCGGACCCTCCCCCTCGCTACGCCACTCTTAGTGATGACTTGCATAACTAAACTATGTCAAAATACTCAAAAGAATTTCAATTTTCAAAACGCTAAGAAAACTAGCAACCATAAATTTGACACTAGTAAGTTTGAAACATTGAAATATACAATTGATGCTTACGAAGTGACTTGGAGGACCACCAGAAGAGATACCTACATCTACACACTACCCCGCAAGCCACCTAAAAGGCGTGTCAGAGGGAGTGTAAGGTAACAAGCCATCTACATATAAAAAGCAAATGCTCAAACAAGATTACGACTAGCATTTATTGAAGTCCTTTATAGTTCGGGGGAAAAACAAATTCCCATATCTATCTGTTTGGCAAAATATCTCTCTTGATTTATCGCTTCTGCCAGACCGGGAAATATAGTGGGGCTCTAAGATGATGTTCTCCCTGTCACTCCTAAATACAGTAGATTCCGTTTAATGGGTCCACCGGTTACTTGGGGCAGATCATGAAGGACAGGACCCAATAGAGGAATATCCCAAAGTATTCTCCACTTAATTGGGACAGCATGCCACTTTATTGGGCCATGAGTCGGCGACATAGACTCTATACTCGCGACGAAATTATAATTTTTTGTTTTCAGAATACTATTTTTTTATATTTTCCTCCTTTGATTTACTCTTATTCTTCACAAATGTTCCTATCCTTGCCCTATTTTGAAAGCTCTTGTTGTTATACTATCCGCAAGAGGATAGGACTTTTCTTTAATAGGACTTAGTAAAAGACATTCATTCAGCGTCGCCCAAGGCTTTGAAAAATATTTTTAACTAAATTGTTATAATTATTAAAAATGATAATAAATTGACTAAACTCGCTGTTTGTTAATAAAATTAATAGTTTGATAAACTTATGTTGCATTATAAACACTCTTTAATCTTCTTTCCATCATTTCAACGTTTGCTTATGCCCATATGCAGGATAGTTCGCCTAATTGGGGCAAAGTGCACAAGTCCCGATATGTCCCAATTAACTGGAATCTACTGTATATCTGTTCTCAATTGTTCAAGCGATCTAAGCCTAGCGCACAGCCTCCGAGTCTCTAGCAGCTCCAACCCTAATTCGCTTCACATCTGGGTAACCCTGTCTGTACGCTGGGGCGGATCGATTTCTTTCAAATCCATCTGGCCCATTGAAAAAACGTTGTGGGACTGATCAAAAATAAGGCATGAAAAATTTGGGACCTCTAAGAGAACCCCTGACCCTCACTCAAATGCCATTTATGGGGGGAGGAGTCAAAAATCAAAAAAATTAATATTTCATGATAATTTCCTATGGATTTTGACTACTTACTGCCACTAAAGCCAAAAATTTCACGCATTTTGACATATCTGCCATTCAGCCACAAAATGCCAAACTTGAGCATGTGTCCCCGAAGAAAATACTCCTGCCATCGCAGCATTGGGGACAGAAGAGCGGCAGGCTACTTCCATTCAGATTATAGACCTATCTCTTGCTGCCTTATTTTCCTTGAAAGCCAGATATGATGATGAGTCCAGCCAAATTGGGGAACAGAGATACCTGTCAATAGAATTTACAAGAAGGGAAAATGCAAAAGATAAGAGGAGGAAACTATGAGAAGATGAAAAGGTATGCAAATGACAGAAAAGGATAGAGAAAAAAATGTGTTCAGAAAGTTTTTCTCAGAACATAACTTAAAAATATTGTCTTCCATAACTACGAGTCATAACTACCATGTCTAACATAACTACTAAAAAATTAGTACGAAAACATCTGTATTGCAACAAACAATTTTAAAATTCAGCAAAATGTTTATTTCTCATATGTAAAATAATATAATTTACATGATCACAATACATCTCATTCTTCTCTCTCCAATATAAAATTGCAAATTCACGCAGGTGCTCTTATTAGGATTTGAAATATGCAATATTCTTATCATAAATGTCCTCTAAAACAGCATCCATGGATGTATCTGGGAATCGTTCCACCCAAGACTGAATGAAACCTTCTTGAGATGAGTCATAATTCTTCAACTCTACTTCTTCCCCTAAAATGAAAGAAACCAACAAATAATTAATGCACACAAAAGTATTTGAAAGTGATTTTTAACTCCAGTGGACACTAAAACACTGGTGGGCAATCTTTTCACAACTGGAAGCCATATGGATGAGCAAGTAAAGCTACAGGGTGCATTCTGAAAGTAATTCAATAATTTTTTAAAGAAATTTATTGAAGATATCTGCTCAAACACTTTAAATTATTCAAAGTACTGCCATTGGGCTCAAACATATTTTTTCCAGCAACTCTGCCATGTCAGGTAAGCGCCCAAGAAGACTTCTTCGGGGACCTCTCACAAGGTCCTCATCACTACAGATTGTCTCTCTTCTCAGGACAAAAAATGGGTTCATTTCAGAGCTGCTTTAATCTGAGGTACCTAACAGAAAGAAGTCTGCTGAGACGACTTCAGGACTATGGGGGGTTGGGGCAGTGTTTGAACCTCGTCTTTTGCCAGAGATTCACAGACTCGTATCATGTTGTTGCAAAGTGCATTGACGAGATGGATTTGCCAGGAAACAGAGATGTCTTTTCTTATCCTGAATACCCTTTTTCGAAGTTGTAGTGATCCAGAAATGGAAAATTTCCATTTCCAAATTATGCATAAATATGTTGTTGTGTGACGTCTCAGAATAGCCAGCTACGACAAACTATGCCTCGGGATTTGTACCTTTTCACTGTCAAGAATGCCTAACCTTCCTCTTCCCCTTCCTCTTTGATGAAAACATCCTGCTTCCACTTCCCTATATAATGGCATGGAGGAGATGTTATTGGCACTCACTCACTCAGTAGCTCATACTCAGTCACTGGGCACTCGTCAGTGGTCAGTCAGGAATGTAGCCATCGGTTGGAGTCGAAGTTGGAGCCGTATGGCCCGTGCAACCAAAGCACCTCGCTATCCACCCGTGCCATCACCAGCAGCTCCTCTCCTTCCTGAGACATTGGTAATATTCTAAATTTTGGCTATTCTAGATGCACAAATTCATCATTACTTTATGTATATTCATTGAATTGATTGGGATTTAAAATGGAAATAAACTTTGGGTAAAAGCTTCAACTACTTGAGTGCGATTATTCCCTTCCCAACACCAAGGGCAAGAACCCATGCAATTCAAAGCGTGCAACCCGCGACTTTTGAGGTGGCGGGCCGCACCCTTTACAAAGTCTTTCGAGCATGTTGATATAATAGGCAGCATTAACTGTCTGTCCTTGATAAAAAAATTCCTTATAGACCACTCCTTTGCTGTCTAAAAAAAACAATGAGCACTGACTTCACTTTTGATTTGTTCATTCTTGCAATTTTGGGCATTTTCCTATTCCCAGCCCTTTTTATAGGCCTTTAACCACCTCAAAACTTGTGAGTAGGACAGAGCAGAGTCCCCATAAACCTCATGAATAAATTTTTTGTCTCCTCAAAAGATTTTTACAGTTTAGCACAAAACTAACACTTTGCTCAGTTGTCAATTCAATTTTATTTGTGACACGGTCAGCACGCAGAGGTTTACAATAACTGACGTCCTGTCACTTCCACAGCTTGGATAAAACTGAGATTAGTATTGTGGTAAAGCTTAGAGTTGACCCCATCTACTCCAAGTGTTTTGATCCTACTCTGACGAATAGGAACGGCACAGGAAATTCAATTGCATTAACATCCGAACTCAACCCTCTATGTCAGATGCAAACATGAAAAAATAACAGAATTTTAGTTTTAAATCTATGTATCTCATGACTTTAAACTATTAAAATTAAAAAATAACTTTATACCATTAAAATAACTCTGCGTCCTATTTTATCCACATTTCCCATCTCCAATTTGATTCCTTTAAACATTTCATAAACTCAACTCCTCCATTGAGTTCACAAGAATGCTGTCGCATAGTTGTTTTCCAGACAACATTTCTCCTGCTGTCCTGGAGGCATCTTCAGGTCAAAGGTAACCTTCATTCAATCTCAAGATACACTAAGAACAGGAGAAGAAACACTGTCTAAAGAACAACACCTAAGCAGCAGAAATACTAAAAGTGGAATGGACCAGTCAACTACTCATCACGGAAAACTCAAAGCTAACATTTAATAAACTCGTCCAATGTGATGGCTGACAGCTCTTTTTCACAGAGCACAGTTTTCTCTTAATCAGGATGACAAATGAACCATAATTTTGCATACAATCCACTTGAATGGTGGCTGTACAGGTAAGAGCTATACAGACCAAGAAGTAGATCTGAGAAAGCCTTTTGACTGATAACAACTAGTAAAATCTGAAGCAAATTGGTGATAAGGCTGGCTATGTATTTAGTGCAGCACATGGTTTTATTTTGAATAGGATTACATAGGGACCATTAAAAAGGAAGAGGAGGAAATATTTAATTAATGCCCATGGAGAAAAATGAAAACGATTAAAAGGAGCAACCAAAAATTCTACTTGGGACATTTAAGCATAGAATAAGCACTCCTAGAAGAGAAAGGGGAAACAAGTTTGCTAAATTACGCTGACAAGTGTGAGGGAAGCCCCACAGCATTTACGTTAGACAGGAAAAGACTTATATGTACTTCATTGAAGAAAGGGGTAGTGGTTGATTGCATCATTTGGTAGCTTCTATCTTCAAAGTAAAATTTTTATATGCAATAAAGAACATCCAGATCAAGCTTTCTAATAATGATTAATTAAAAAATATCTTAATAAATTAGATTTACCAATATAAAATGTTTTAAAATCATACAAAAGCTGGAGGATGAGGGGTTCTGCAACTTATTATTTGTATTTAGAAGCAAGGTGGGGAGGCATCAAAAATTGCAAAAAATGTGCTTAGGCACATAATACTTGAACATTAAAAAAACATCACCACTGTCAAAAAACTAACTAGGTAAAGAAAATATACCAAACTCAAACCATGGCTGCACCACCTAAAGTTGATCATTTAAAAACCTAGACAGCAAATAAAAAATATAAGAAATAGAATCCAGGATTAATAATAACATGCATAAAATTAAAACAACTACAGAGTGACTTTCCACACAAAACATTATACTATACTGACAATGGTTTCAGATCAAAGCGCCCATCAAATCTTTTCAGTGGAAAGTAACAAGAGTTTTAATTTTTGGCATGGATATAGCAAATTTCCTCCATGTAAACCCCATCATTCCAATGCTAGAAATGGCATATTCAAATTTTGGAACCCCCAAATTCAGCGAATCTTGGAAATATTTGTGATACAAATAATCAAATCAATCATATCTTTTGAATCCAAATATATGCATAAAAACCAAAATCTTTAAGACATAAATTGTGTGCAAAATCCACTGAGAAAGTCATAAATTATCATTATCAAATAAGACATAAATTCAAAAGGTAAGTTTCAACCACCACAAGCGGCTTATTAAAAATATGGGAAAAACAGTATCACATTCCCAACTAGCACATTATAAGGCATTGAGATAAGGTGAAAGGTTGAAATAAGGAAGAAGCTCATCAAGTAAGCTTATTATGGGTTTCTTACAGCCGACAAACATCCAGAGTAATGGCAAAATGGATGCCAAACTTTCAGCACTTCTGTCTGATGTTGTTTTTATTCCATTGATTTAGAGTATTCATTAAGGGATTTATCTATAAGAACAATTTTTCCATTCTTGGCACTTCTATAATATAAGTAGAAATAACATCATACGACCATAATATGAAAATCATTCACATTTATGAACTGACGTAAGAAAAACACGTAATTTCACAAGAATAGCGACGTAGAATAATATAAAAATGCCAGAAGGAATCTCTAACATACACATTGTATTCATCGGCTTATCAGGCCATAATTAAAATTCATGAACGTTATACTGTGTGGATCTTGAATAATTCCAGTTTTTCATGCACATACCAGCCAAGTTTTTCTACATAATTGGATTTTAAACTGGTAACTACACCCCTATCACTTATCAGATTCCATGGTGTAGTAGTTAGCGTACAGAGCTGTAGATCCGTAGGTCATACGTTCGGTTCTCCCAAAGGTTTTTTTTTCTTTTCTTTCCGCCACAAGGATAAAGTACTTGAGACCACAGAGATTTTGTTTTGTGGTATGAAATATGTAGATCAAAAAACACAAAACCTACCTTTGACTAATGTGTTGGCTTGAACAAAAACTTTCCGAGGCTGCTTGTGGGCCATAACAATGTCCCTCCACTTTGCCCACGGGTACGGACCTTCATCCGACACTTCAGAATACTTGCCATACATTGACCTCATGCCATCAGCATCACCAATTGAGTGGTACACCTAAAACACAAACAATACCAAATAATCACTGATGAATTGTATAAGTCAGCAGGAAAAAATATCTTAAAATTAAAATTACAGTCGATTCCGTTTAATGGGTCCACCGGTTACTTGGGGCAGCCGCTTCATTGGGGCAGATCTTGAAGAACAGGACCCAATAAAGAGGAACAGAACACAGTCCTATTCTTGCCCTATTTTGAAAGCTCTTGTTGTTATACTATACGCAAGAGGATCGGACTTTTCTTTAATAGGACTCAGTAAAAGACATTCATTCGGCGTCGCCCAAGGCTGTGAAAAATATTTTTAACAAAAATGATATAATTCTTAAAAATGATAATACATTAACAAAAATCGCTGATTTATTAATCAAATTAATAGTTTAATAAACTTATGTTGCATTGTAAACATTCTTTAGTCTTCTTTCTACAATTTAAAAGTTTTTTATGCCCATCTACAGGATAGTTCGCCTAATTGGGGCAAAGTGCACAAGTCCCGATATGTCCTGATATATATATTAAACGGAATCTACTGTACTTTTAAAAACTGGAGACCAAGGGCGTACCCAGGATCAAAACTGGGGGGGGGGGGGAGTAAAGGCAAGCCATAGTTGTTCAAGTTGTAGGTAAGATTTAAGCATGGAAAAGGTGAATGAAATCAACATTTTAAGGAAACTGTAACAGCTCTTTATTATTTTTAAAACTTATTTTCTTGAAAAATTATTATCTTCCTTAAAGACATTTGCAATTTTTGTTTCTAGGGGGGCAGCTGCCCCCTCCTGCCCCTCGCTTGGTACGCCCATGCTTGAAACATGTAAAATGAACAAAGTTGGCCCTACATAACATACATCTCAGGATTCACCACAAAACCCAAATGATTTCTAAACAATTGACTCATAATTTTCAAACAGAAAAAATGAGAAAAATTTCTTCCCAGATAAGTTTTGCCATTCAATCAAAGAATATTGGGTGATTCCACGCATCACTCACTACTTTCAACAACTCGGCTGAAGCAATCAGGCCAACTAAGTCACGGTCGATAAATGAATCAGTCAGAGAGAGAGGGCTGAGTGAGCTTACTTTTGATAGCAATCTGAAATCTCAGCTCGGTTTGAGTCGTAAATGCAACAAGTTACTAATTCAACTCAGCTGTGAACTGCGATTCTACTTTGCCATATGACGGCCAATTTCTTTCTCCAAGGCACTGATTCTGTGCGGAATCATCCCTTTGGACAATGTCATTTATCTTGATTGAAATGATTTGCAACAATCACACCGAAAACTGGGCTTTCAGAAAGCTTTTGGGTAAACGAGGGGAGGGAGTTCAAGTAAGAGATATAAACATTGACAAAAAAAATTCAATGTACGAAGGGGAAGTACAAGGGTGATTTTTAAAATGCTCCGTATGAACATAACTTTGCCAGTAGATTACCTCTAAGGATGACTGTTAAATTACAAGCTGTAATTCCAAAAAAAAACCTAGATAATACTAACTAAAATTAGAAAACATCCACTTCACCCGATCCAAAGGTACATATTTTTTCTCACCTGAAGTTTCAGAAGAAGATTCCCAACCGCTTTCTTTCCCACTGTCCTCAACTTGGAGCGGTCGACAGTCAAGAGTAGATTGGTGCCATTTTCTGTCTCTTCTATCTTGATCAGGCCCTCCCCCTCCTCAATAAGAGCCCTTAGAATCACAAAACGGGCTTGAGAATGAGCCTGCAAAAATAATATTCATAACCACCCATGTACTCATAAAAATAACAAAATGATACTCTATTAAACACATTATTTAGGTTGTTTGGTTACATAGTTTCTTGAGCTCAGAATTAGAACAAAGCCAACAAGAATCGTGCCAAAAGAATTTGATGTAAAACCCAATTTGAAAACTTTTCTAGAGCACAATTTCAATTACATACATGCTTTAAACAGTGCTGGTAAGGATTCCATTGGTAATGAGATAATTTGGTGTGCTGTTTTAGGCAGTTTCATAAAGCCCTAATGAAGATAAATAAAAGCTTTAGAAAACCTTTCCATGAAAATAAAACGATAAAGAACTGGAACCACGGAGTAGTGCAATTGAAACCAAAAAAAAAGGGGATTATCATAGAATATAAGGATAAGAGCTCTATGGCCTTGAGCAGGAATTGTAAGATGAAGTGCTTCAACAGCTGTGACGTATTCTACTTGTCCATTATGGGTATTACTGTATTGCTTTGCGGATATGGACCAAAAACTGTAGGGACCGGGGCATTTTTAGCCTGTCTTCGTGTGTACATGCATGCAAGTGCCAAGGTTTGCCAGTGGAGAGGCTGTTTGGTCCGTGCTGTTTTTAGCCCATCCCTGCAAACCTATACAGTAATACCTGGGTCAATGTAAAACAGACAAGTAGAATACGTTACAAATGTTGGAGCACTTCATCTTAATAGGGTATGGCTAAAATTGGGCAATCATATATATACCGAAGTACATTACTTTTATATATACTATTCTATTATGAAATTTAAAGTAAATATACTTTTAATTTCATTATCTAACCAATCTGGATCAGTGGCGCAGCAAGGGAAGGGCAGCAGCAAGTTTTGGGGGATAAACCCCCCCCCCAGAGCTCAGAGAAATTTTTAAGTTTAATCCATTTTACTTAATTTGATTGATATTACTTACAGAATAGTGTCATTATTAATCAAATATCCCTTAGAAAACCGTACAACTCACCACTTTCAACCATTTATCTTAAAATTCCGCAAATTATTGATCTCGCACCTACCGCTTATCCTGGTGGGTATACCATACCCCCACACGTCCCGGAATAAGTTACACCTAAACCCCCCCCCCCCCAGCCTTAAACCCTAGCTGCACCCCTGATCTGGATGACTGTTAATAAAATCTGAATTATTTTCAAATTCAACTAAACTCTAAAATTCAAAAGTGAGTTCATAGAATGTTAATCTGAATGTCTAACCTGCATCCATGACTTGGTCTCTGGTTGATACATTTCCAAAGTTTTTCCCATTCCTGTCCAAATTAAGCTCAGCCAATTCACATACATCACATCCTCTGCCGCGTCACCTTCAAAACCAAATATCCTGAAAAAAAGAGAAATGAGAGCATATTTCAATTAGTTAGATATTATACAAACATAATAAAACCCCTCTGTAACACACCTACATGCAAAAACATTTTACATTAACCACCTCATAATAAAAGTCATGGTCCCAGGCCATTCCTACACATGGAGGAAAAAAAACCTAAAATTCTCCTCTACAAGTACAAAATCTCTCAATAATAGAGTCCACACATGAACTCCAATTAGGAAAGCTGCCTCTGGTGAAAATTTTCAATTAGGAAAAAACTTCCCCACGAGTTAATGAGCAATTTTGCTTCCAAACTCCACATTATCTCAGGAGTTTCATTTTATGTGACCAGAAACCTTGCTTTCACACACCATTATTAAAATATTAAGTATCCATTTTCACTGAATTGGATAGCAAATATTGAAATCAGAAAAATACAATCTTCATGTCATACCTTCGTACAATTACACCCATGTCTCGTATAGCGCAAGGGATGCGTTCCTTGGGGTCTTTGCGCTATACGAATTTGCGTTATACGAGAGCGTTTTAACATAGGGAAGATAGGGATGCGTTCCTGGTAGCATAGGTCTTGGGTATTGAATTTCCTCTAAACATCTATATTCCCATAAAAAGCCTTAGAAAACATTATTTCTATAAATATTTATAGTTAAAAACATCTTTAAAGATAGTATTCACGCATTCAAAGACTTTTATTCACGTTAAAAAAAATTCTTACGTGCTTTCGAAATTCCGTCCTGTCGTGCGGGTGGGCTAACATCTGCTATCTCAGGGGATCGTAATGCGTTGCCGGCAGTTGATGATTTTTCAAACTAGTCTAAAAACAACTATTGTGTCACCCAGGCCCTTTTGTCGCTCATCGAAATGACAGGCAAATGCTACTTTGAATGCCATTTCATAGCTAGCGGAGTTTATGAATGATAAATCATTTTAATTTGAAGTCCTCCGAGTCATTAGCAGCTACGTGAAACGGTCTTTAAATGCCTTGAAACCTGACCCAGGTTTTCCTTCCCTGAAAATGAATGAACGAGAATGCATTCTTTTCCAAAAGAATATCGTGTCATCTACACTAAAAACTAGTTGAGGGGGAAAGGAGCCACTTTCAATAACAGCTTGGAGTTCATCAGAAAATGTTGTGGTGGCTGCGCTATCAACACTTGCAGATTCACCAGCTGATATCGCCGCACTGAAAATACCTGCTTGCCGTTTAAATTCTGGAACCAACCATGTCTCGGAGCGATTACCACTCTCGTCTTTTTGTACTGATTCACCATGAACTTTCCGTATGTGTAGACCGCTTGGTTGAAGTTGGTGCGGCTGAGGTCACTGATATTTTAGCTTCGTCTTTATTCAGAATAAGGCATCGTGAGTTTAAACTTCCGCGCAATATCGCTTTGACGCTCTCCATTTTCAAAGCAATTGACCTCTCTCAAGTCCTCTTCTAGGTTAATGGTTTTTCTTGATAAATTCTTGATTTTTCTACACGCATTCCTATTTTTTGCCATATTCTCTTGGTTTTTACCCTGTATGGCTCTATCTAAATCACCTTCTTCTGCTGAACTTTATTCCTGAGACGCAGAAGGGCTATGACTGCGGGGAGGGAACGAAGCCATTGTGTTTAAGACTCTATAGCGGACCCTTTTATGTGTTGATCCGCTCCTTGAATACCGATGACCTTGAAGGCTTTAGCGTAGACTCTACCTGGAAGTCAATCGCCCGGTAACCTACGACGGCAAAAATACGTCTCAAACCGTATTGCTGAAAAAAAACTCATTTCCACTAGCCCCACGCTTAATTAACGATCTAAATTATTTATTATCATTCTGTTAAGGAGACGAGATAAATCTTCGGTAGGCCGGCTATCTAGACCCAATGACGAGTAATACTTTTGGCAATTGCGCAGCAATGAATTTCGATTAATATATAAACAAAAAAGAAGATTTGAGGCAAGAAATAATATTAATATGCGTAAATTGATAGAAATTTCGTGTGTACTTAGCGCAAGTCACGTTTTATCACGAGAGCGTTTAAGATTTTTGATTAGGCTACACTGCGTTGCAATGTTTCCCCGAGGGACGAATTTGCGCTATATCGAAATTGCGCTAATCGAAATTGCGCTATACGAGACATGGGTGTACCATGGAAATGAAAGATCCTAAACAGGGTAATATGTAGTCTTAACGATGGACTGGAAAATTTAATGTCCATGCCTCGATCATTAGTTCTTGGGAATTTTTCTCATAGCAATTACAATTAATACGTACAATCCTCTCTCTACAAATTGGTACACATAGTTTTAGTAGTGTTTATACAAGTTAGCCAATCTGTACCAACCTGAGTTTTTCTCATCAAATTGCTACACCACTGTAAGCACACACTAGAAAAAACCAAAATTTAATTGACCAATGAAATTGTTTCAGGGTTGACTTGATGGGAGTTTTATCTATCCATGATAAAAACAACAAATGGTGATTTCCATGCTTTGATTCAAAACTCAACAACAAACCACGGTTTATACATACTATTTTTATTTCAACACACAATTATACCCTGAAAATTGTGGCGTTACGCTGACAAAATCTGGTCAATTTTTAACGTAAGCCCAGACACACGGAACTCCTTTCATCTGCTGTGGATCAGCAGAGGGAAAGACTCCACAGAGACAAGAATAATAACGAACAAGAGAACAATTACAACACAAGTACATGTCAACTTCATTTAACTAGTATTTGATGCATAAATATTTGAAATTTAATAGACATGCCAGTTATAATAAGTATTTCAGTAATGGCAATCAACAACTAATAGAGGTGTGCGAGTACTTAAAAATCCGAGTCGCGTTGAATATTTGGTACTCTACTCAAGTGTTTCGAGTAGTATTACGAATGTCGAGTCGAGTCAAGTAGTTTCAGCTACAGAGTTGTCGAGGCCAATACGTCCAGCAATCTGCTGATAAGAAGCACTACATTAAAACTAGGGATGAGTCGATTCCACTTTTTTTCGATTCCGATTCCAATTTCGATTCCTTCAAATCGATTCCCGATTCTCGATTCCGATTCCATCGATTCTCATTCCTTCTAACAGGTGGGATTTTGATGTATCTGTAGTATTGCTGTAATTTAAATTTAATAATTGAAAGGAATAAAATAACTAGGGATGGACGGATCCAGGATTTTTGGAGCCTGATCTTTCGAATAGGATATTTTCGATTCAAAATGCATTTTCCAATTCCTGCCATTAAACAAAGTCATTATTCAAGTTTATTCTGGGTACATACAATCAATCGAATGCTTGTTAGATTTTCATACACATTTTAATATTTTTATAAATTAAAAATTATTTTATGGGCTTTCAAGTTGTTTTTTTAAAAACATCTGTACATACTCAGGGCCTAAACTGTTACACTTGGGTTTGGAAATGAAAATAGAAAAAATCTTAGGATGAACCACTGACCAGTGGCGTAGTGAGAGGACCCCCCCAAAATATAAAAATACTATTACTTTCCTTCATAAAAGGAAACAAAATATTTAAAAATCATGAATTTACAAAATTGAAATATGAAAAAATGAATCTTTGGAAAATGAAGTTTTTTCTATTACTATGGGTGTTAAAATTAGTTTGAAACCCTCTCCTTTGTACCCTGATGTTTAAAAATTTCCCCCCTGGTTTTGGACCCCCCCTTAACAAAATTCCTGACTACCCCCTGCCATCGACTGAATTCAAATTTTCCTCACGCACGTTTCCCCCGAATTTTACTTTCTTATCGCATACGGACTTGTGTTTCACCCGAAAATGTTTCAGTATGGTGAGGTGGATTTAGCATATCCTCGCGATAATTTACGCCACAGTGCATGCACACAGCATTCATTGGTTCTCCTTATCTCAATGGAAATGTTTATACACAATGAAAGACATTTTTATCGGTGTATCATTAAATTGATTTGCAACTGCACAATTAGCAACACAATTAACAGTATTTAAAACGGCATTAACGTCACGTGCGATGAGGTGCTCAACCGCTCAGCATGAGGAAGAAGTGGGCAGCAGAAGCACGTAAAGGAGAGGTGGAGGGGAAGGAGCAGTGGCGTAGCCAGGAATTTCGTTCGGGGGGGTTCCAAAACCAGGGGGGAAACTTTTTGAAGAAACCGGGCACTAAATAATGGGTTTTTAAACTAATTTTAACACTTTTTATAATCGAAAAAACTTAATTTGTTAAAGAAAAATTTTGTAAATTCCTGATTTTTCAATATTTTTTTTCTGTGAAGGACAATAATTGTGTTTTTATATTTCGGGGGGGGGGGGGGTCTGGACCCTCCCCCTGGCTACGCCACTGGGAAGGAGCGCGTAAAGGAGAGGTGGAGAGGAAGGAGTGCGCTCCCTCCGTATTTCAAACAACAAGGCTACAAATGAGGGAGTCAAGGATGTAGAAGTCAGACCTTGCTTCAGTGACGTCGCGTTGTTGCCTTCAAAGCGAAGCCGGGCGCGCTACGTGATATATGTAGTTGGCGTTTCCAATCCGTTTCTAATTGTTTGAGGGGTTAATGCTGCGCTTGTTTCTTTGAAAATTGTGCTGTTTGGACAATGTTGCATATCAGTAAAGTCTAATTGTAGAATTGTGGATAGAAAACTGAGTGGCAATCAATTAGAGCTGAAAAATAAAATGAAATATCGTCAGGAATGCGTCTCGTTTGGTCTAATTATTTTTTAAATCTCGTGCATGTCATCTAATTGTCGAAGCTATCAAGATATCTTCGGGCCCAGAAAGTCACTCTCCTAGCATTTGTCGTATAGAAACGGAAAATTGAAGCAGGTAAGCCAAAAAAGGTCAGTTGGTGAGACGAGGTAGGGATGAAATACGCTTCAATTGTTTTCGTGTGATTTGATATTTTCCTTAGAATACAATGATTTATGGTCCGTGTGATTTCGGAAACGAAAAAAAAACAACAGAGGCACGGGCTGATGAACGGCCGAGGGTGGTTTTCTGAAATCTGCGACGTAGTTACTTTTCACGTGGTTATTATCCTACGGCGCTGAGATTCCCCCGATGATTGTTCAATCTCTTGGGAAGAGTCACACTATGTGCCAGTCGTATTTTGCCTTTTTTATTTTCTAGCTGAAAATCCTGGCCACGGCTGAAATTCTACTCGTAACCTCTGCGAGAGCTTTCGAACAAAATGGTTCATGAGTAGGACAAGAATCGCATGCGACGGCGCATTCGAAGAGAGAATCGGAACTCTTTCCACCCAGATGGGGCGTTGCATTCACTGAAGCTATTATTTAAAATTTCGGATCCAGATCCGATGTCTTCCGCGACTTTGGATCCGATGTATCCGATGAAGGGCAATATCCGCGGATATTTGGATTCGAGGTTTCCGATCCGACCATCCCTAAAAATAACAATAGCCGCGGTGACTACATTTTTGTTTGGCCGCGGTGGCTAAATAATAATGTAGCGTTCATTACGTCCATACATACGAGAGCAGCCTGGCGGGTGCGCGGTGGCGGCCGAACGCAACCTGTCGAGTCCGCCCGGAGGCCGCGGCGGCTAATGCCAAGCAAGTATCAACTTTCTCAAGGGTTGCATTGATGAAACTGGGCTATACAAACGCGAATGTGTCTAATTTTTTTTATTATTGACGCAGGCGCGTGTTAGTCTAAAAAAGCCCGCTCGATATAAAAGAACCCGCTCTCAGCGCGTATTTATAAGAAACTTTTTTCACAGGAAAACTCGCTCTCTGCACGTTTTTATTATCATCAGACTTCAAATATCATTTGAAAAAAAAATAAAAATATATTTCGATCTATTATACTTTAAAATTGGTGGCCCAGAATTCTCCGAATGTGATTCATAATCGCAATAATTTGATTTGCCGTGACCAGCGGTTAATAAAAGAACGGAAAACGCATGCATTGCTTCCCGATCCCGTGGTTTCCAATTTTTTTTCTCTGACAGTTGCTCATGAACACGCACCATTTCAGGGTTCGTCGGTTTGTCTCTCTTGCCGACATTTTCATGTTTCCGAGGCCTCTAAGGCATGTTCGTCGCAGCACCCCCGTGCCGGGCGTATCCTATGCGCGGGCAAGGCTGACACCGCGGCCGCTTAGGTGTGTGGCAGCCTTTAATGACCCAATCTTATAGTATATGCTCAAAACATTTATCTTCCAGGAATCGATGGAATCGGAATCGACTTTAGGCGATCGATTCTCGATTCCGATTCCGTGCCCGAGAATCGGTGGAATCGAGAATCGACATTTGGAATCGACTCATCCCTAATTAAAACTCATGTAATGATATCGTTTTTAAAGTGGATATTGAGAAAGCCATTAATGAAATCAAAGGAAAGGCATTGGGAGTGAATATCCATGGAGAAAATATTAGCATGCTAAGATTTGCCGATGACATAGCCGTTATAGCAGAAACAGAGAAGGACTTGAAAAATATTCTGGTTAATATGGGTAGGGTAATGGGTGAATATCAACTGAAAATAAGCACGAAGAAAGCCAAGATATTAGTATGCAGCTGAAGAGAAGAAGTCAAGACTAACATTAAAATAGAGAAGCAAAATTTGATAGAGGTGGATGAATTCAGTTATTTGGGAAGCGAGATAACTAGTGACAGGAGAAGCAAGAAAGAAATCATCAGCAGAATAGCCCAGGCAAAGAGAGCATTCCACCAAAAGAGACCTGCTTACAGGGGGAAACTTAAATATGGAAGCAAATAAACAATTCATAAGAACCTACATTTGGAGTATGCTCCCATATGGAAGTGAGGCATGGACAATGACCGCAGCGGAGAAAACAAGAATAGAGGCCTTCGAAATGTGGTGCTACAGAAGAATGATGAAAATCAAATGGATCGACCGAGTTAGTAGCGAGGAAGTCCTAAGAAGAGTAGGAGAGAAGAGAAGCCTCATGAAAACCTTAACAAGAAGACGGAACAACTTATAGGCCACATCTTGAGACATGATGGCCTAATGAAGACAATCGTCGAGGGACAAGTGGAAGGCAAGAACGGAAAAGGAAGACCTCGGACAAAATATATGGAACAAGTAAAGAGAGATGTGAAAGAGAAGAAATACGTAGGTGGGAAAAGATTAGCTGATAGGAGAATTGAGTGGAGAGCTGCATCAAACCAATCCTAGGATCGTTGACCGGTGATGATGAAGCCATTCAAACGCCTGGGAGTTTCAGCTTGTCGTATACACTACAGTAGTCAACGTGGGTGCTGAATTCCTTTTCGTCAGCCATGTCCCGGTATTTTTCCCCGAAGTTTGACGCCACAAGTGGGGCCTTTTTTTAACCTTTTTGATTACTACGTACATCGGAGGTTAATTTCAGTTTATTCCTTTGTTGGGTTTAATTTTATTTCTGAACTTATTAAATAAAAGTTACAAAGGTCGATTAAACGAAGTCAGAAATAAAGAGAAAAATTTTTGGTCCACAAAGCTAAAGCTAAGTTCTATAGTTCGTTCGCTTTGTCCACTTAAATTCCATGAGGATTAAAGATTCATAAAAATCGTTAATATAATCTTTAATAAGGATTTCGAAGGATCCTGAATCTTGCAATTGTGGATAGAAAGTATGTACTTGAGCAGCCACCCGAGTGTGTGACAAAAGGCAATTTTCTGCAGGTAGTAATACTGCCACATGGAGACATCAAAACCTGCTGCCTGAGCATGTAGAACAATTACTTTTTTGGTAAGTTTTTATTTTTTTGCATGAGAATTGGTAGCCAAGGAGGGAAAGATATGGTAGGATGAGGTCTCGGAGGGAGAGAGAGTTTTGAAAGGTGAAAGTGGACTACCTGCCACTCCAAACTGCCTGGATTTCCAGGTAATCATCTGCAGGACTGCTACTTAAGTGTACAACTCCTGATATGGCAGGGTTTGATGGGAGGTTCATTGACAGGCTCGTAGACAGCGTGTCAGAGACAGAGGGTTCGAGACCTTAGGGGTCTAAGCCTTAGAGTCTCTGAAGCTTTGAATCTGAAGCCTTTGCTCAAAAGTCCTTCATAAAAATCCTCAGCACGAAAAGTCCTTGGCAGGAGAAGTTCTGTGGGTTAAGTTCAGAGGGTGTTCTGAGGAATATCTGGGGGTTACCAAAGAATTTTTGGGGATGTACTAAAAAATGCCACAAAATGACATAATATGTTGAAACCATGGTCGGTTGTTCAGTTTTGAATGAAAGCGTGGAAATTACAATTTGCAGTTATTATCATGGACTGAATTACAGTGGAACCTCGATCTATTGTTTTTCAGGGGGATGGATGAAAAAAACAATGAATGCAGGAAAACGATCATTGTGGGACCGTTAGACTAGGTTGCTTAAGTCCCAGGAAACGCAGGATTTCGGCGAGTAATTATGATATTCGTTGAAGAATTCAAACAAGATTGTAGCTAACTACAAGAGTACTAGTACTTTTTCAAAACACTTAGGTCATATTGTTAATTTGACTAATATCTCTTTCAAATATCCTAAAGGAACACGCCACCTCGCTAGAAAATGTTTGCACTCCACTCAGCATTTACTCTACTACTATGGATTTCTGTCTGATGTGAAATTTCTAATCAATCAAATGCCATTTCCAGAACACGTATTCATGAGAGCAATGTGCATGTTGTGCCTAAAACAACCGCTTTCGCCAGTGCAGTGATCGCTTGTGAGATGGATCACAAGCCCAAAATTAGTCAACATATCGATGGCTAAGTTCTAACGACACGTATCTCAAAATTTGGCCAGTCTGACTCAATACATCTAATACTGTTAATAAAACATAAAACTCACGCAAAAAACAACTCCTTGTTTGCAAATGTATGCTTCTCTTTCAGTTTTATGGATTTTTGGTTTTTAATCTCAATTAAAATGATATACAATTTAAACAATTAATTGCTTTTTTAGCTCTCCTGAAAAGTTGCTATTTTTGAGATATGTGCAGTTAGAACTTAGCCATTGATCCATCGCCAATACTACTTCAGTCACAGTATCCCGAGCATCAAGCTTCTCTATTTCTTGAGTCAATGGATTATACTAATCAAGGTGCACTGTTTTACTCGATGCTCATAGCTATTTTTTTCCATCAAATTCCTCTGCAATGACAACAACAAGACCATAGTGAGTTGGGGAAGGCTTCAAGAAGTTCAGACATCTCTGAAATCTCAGTAAGCCCCACCCCTGGCCTTTGGTCACAAGACTATAAGGAACGAGTTAACAAACCACCTTATTACAACAGACTCCCGATTATCCGGCTGCGGTTTATCCTGGTTGCGGATTATCGGTGCATGGTTTTCACTATCGCTCAATTTTTCTGCGATCTTTATAAAAAAATGAAATCGGACGCAAAATCATCAGAATTAATGCATTAATGATAGGATACACAGGGCTTATTATTTCCGTTAGAATCCCCTTCGTAAAACAGAAGCGACTGCGTGCTAGCTGCATTCATGGGAGCATCGTGTTCGTGTTTTCTAAGCCTCGCAGTGTGCGACCGCGTTCCGTGATCACGGATACACGTCGTGCAGCAGTTGCAACCCGGGCAATTTGTGCGAGACGCGACTGCATGGCGTGGTGCCTGACAGTGTAGTTTCCGACGTTGAGCAGCGGTTTTGAAGCATTCGTGCAAACCATTTTTCTGTATCTGTTATGACACAGCCACGGATGAGTGGTTTTCGAAACCAGTTCTGATATGCAGCCGTAATAATATTAGTAAAACCTTGTTGTAGCCGCTAAAAAGATCGCGGACTGGCAAAGAAAGCTCTCAATGAATCTGGAAAGCACTCTAAAATAACATAATAGCAGCATAAATAGTGATACATGTATGGTTTGTTATATGTAAATTATGAACATTACTAGACATTTAAGTGTAAGTTTGGGTAATCCGGGTTTTCCAATTATTCATGCCGCCTCTCCCCAACATTAGCCATTAGGATAATCGGGAGTGTACTGTACATGGATGAATTCTAAAATTACACATAAAATAAAACAAAACGTGAATGGTTCTCAAAGAGAAACAGATAGAGTTTGTCATGGTTTCCTAGATGGAGTGCCTACCATGATAACTAGCTGAAATTTTCCACATAAGTGTGTATGTATTCTTCAATCTAAAAATAAGTACTAAAAGGAATATATAAATTTAAAAAATGACCCAAAAAATCTTACTTGAGGATGTCTTGCTCAAGACTGAGGTATAATCCAACACATTCAGCTCTGCACTCCTCACAGGTTGACCCTATGTCCGTGAACTTCGTGTCATATGTTTCCCCAGGCTCATACCATGACTTAATCTTCATATAATGCATTGAAACAAAGAATTTATAAAAATTCATAGAATTTGTAAAAAAATTGTATCAAATTAGCAAAAAATCATTAACACACCCATAACTCCTTGAAATACAGAGTCCCGCCATAGTTTCTTCAATCAACATAAGAGAAACGCCCTGCTTTACCAGACTAACTATGTACTCAAAATGCTCATTCTTAGTTTATCACAAATTTCCACACATATGATAAATAAAACTCGAGAGATAACACAGGGTTCTTCTCTTTAAGAAATTTGACTTTTCCCCCTCAGAAGACAACTCGAAGAAGGGGCAGATCACACTCTCAAGTGTTCTCAATACCAAACATAATCTTAAGGAAAACAATGAAGACATGAAGTGCTACTGAAGTCCGGAAAATCCACATGGCTAACAAAAAATGATGAATGCAAAATGAACCATAATGACACTAATACAACATCATCTTTTCCTCCATCTTTTCACCCATGTAATTAATAAATATATGTACTTAAAGTGAACCCAATTCTTTAATCACTAAAAATTTTACATACCTGCCATCAACTCATATTTCGTAAAATAATAATCTAAAGTATTAAGAGGTCAATATGTAGCGACCATTTTAGTTTGCTATTTCTTGATTTTTCTGTAAATATTTATTTCAATTAATATCCTAAGTGCAACTGAAATTCACAACGTTGCTCTAAGTGAACTAAATACATATTATATATCAATAAAAATAAATAAAAATCATTGATAAAGTGAAAGATAACTATGTATGTTAAAGTTTTTCGACACCAAAATGCATCAGAAGAGAATTACAGATTTAAAATAAAATAAAAGAGCAAAGACATTACTATAATTGCTACATTTTATACTGATGACTGGAATAAATTATATACACACAAGTTTTCCATAAATAAAAACGAGAAAATACAACAAGAACAGAATATGAGACATGTTGACTATTTCTTTCACTCAATTTTGATCAATTTTTTCAGTGGATTAGACTATTGATTGGACTATTCCAATTGATTGAATGAAGTTCAGTGGATGAGTAATTTGTAAAAGCAGGGGAGCAAAATACATTAAGTACATAATTACTTCCAGGATAAACATATAAATAAGGTGCTTGTTTGTTGACTGAAATTTCAGGTGTAAAATGGATTCAGAGCTTTTCTATTAAAGGCTGCTTATTTTATTCCTACTGATACCCCGAATATCATACTATAAACTTCGACTCACTTACATAATGACTCACTCTTGACTATTGAAGGAGTTTAAAAAATTAGGCTTCATTAAAAATATTAAAACAAATCTGATTTAATACATGCAAATGAAAGCATAAACACTGAATTTTGTTGACCATGCTAAAAATTTTGCTCATTTTAGTCACTGATTTCAATTTTTAAAGACACCAGATTAGTTTTTTTGAAAACTTTGATACAACCTCTGAGTACCTAAGTTCTTTATTAAAAAATTACAAAGAGAAACCAGGATAGAAATACCTCCCAAGTCACATAAAATATGCATGCAAAACTAATTAGGTATAGACTGACATATTGCGCTTCAAAGATGATTTTTCACCTACCTTTTCATTGGTTAAGGGATTCAATACTGATTCGATATCAAAATTGAACTTTCCATCCTCAAGTCGCCTCAAAGTCTTACCACTGCCATGTCCAAGCAGTTCGTGGAGTCCAACTTGTACCTAGGGATGATTCAAGAAAGCATTAAAATAATTTGCTAACTGAAACATTACATTCAATGGTTTATGGCTCAACTTTGTGGAAGTTGAAGTTTAGAAATGACGAAACGACTTTGTTTTCCAAAACGGATTTATTTTTTTGGTACTATAGGTTTTAGGTTTGGTATTGTAGGTTTTAGGTTTGGTATTGTAGGTTTTAGGTTTGGTATAGTAGGATTTAGGTTTGGTATTGTAGGTTTTAGGTTTGGTATTGTGGGCTAGGGGTAGGTTTTGAAGTACCAAAAAAATAAATCCGTGGAAGAAAACCAAGTCGTTTTGTCATTTATGAACAAAAAATTATAAAATATATCCCACAATTGTCATTATTACTGGTGGTATAGTTCAACATAGAAAATTTCTATTCTTAATTACAGTGCAGTTATAGTGCATTAAAGCTACAAAATACCTCCTGACCTACTCAAAATAGTACTAACACAAAAAGTTATTTATTGTGGCAACATAATTCATTACATGCTCATATTCTGCCATTATAAAATGAGAAAGGCTTGCCTAAATGGACAATGTACATCACTGCCAAATCAGCAAACTAAGTTTATTTCAGCATAACAGTGAATTAAGTAAGCAATGAATTCCCATTTCATAAGATGCAAAATTTATTTTAAAAACGCACACAAATATTCAAAACATAGAAACCTTGCCAATTCGTTAAAAGTCATCCATTCAAAACTACGAGAACAACAAAGTTATACATAACTCCAATACTGAGGCAGAAAAGAGAGTTAATAGTTTCTCCTGAATTTTAAAATTTTCTGAGCTCATGTTTCACTGTATACAAAATCCATTAGGTTCAATGAATTAGTATATTTACCTCAAATGAATTCACTCTATATTTGGTCAATAATTCCTGGTCAGCCTCACTTAGAAAAGGTGTTTTTGACTCTTTGTAATGGGCTGGGATCACATTGCCAAGGGAGACATTTTTAAAGCCTTCACTTTGCCGAATTTCATCATCTGAAAGAACAATAATAATAATAATATGTAATAGTTTTATTGGACATTAAACAAATTAGAATTTTCAATAGTCTTCGTCATAAACACATAGGAATTATCAAATACACAAAATACATATGGCAAAATCAATTGGATTATGCATCAAGAAAGGACAACACAATTTCACATTCGAAGAACTCATTAATGGAGTAAAAGGCTTTTTTCAATAGCCAGTCATGAATAACTTTTTTAAACTTTGTCACACTCACAACTTTAGCTTCAGGGGGCAATCTGTAAAAAAAACGAATTTTTAGTATATCAAATGAATTGCTGTTTTTGCTTAACCTGCAATGAGGGACGTCTAGGGTGTCACTATTCCTTGTGTAGTGATTATGAAAATTAGACCTCTTTTCCAAGGAGCACAGATTATCTTTGACATTGCAAAGGGATTTATATATGTACAAGCTGTAGAGAGTCATAATCTCAAGCTTGGAGAAGACAGGCTTGCAGTGATCCCTTGGGAGAGAAAATGAGATTATCCTAACTGCCTTTTTTTGCATTTTAAATAAATTATTGGTGGATGGTGAATGGCCCCAAAGTTCAACACCATAATTAATATGGCAATGAAACAAAGCATAGTATATGTGAGTAAGGTGCTCTTTTGGTATCAAGTATACAAGTTTACGTAGCATATAAACTGCCTTGGACAATTTTCCAAGCGTGCCTACAGCATGTGGCTCCCAAGTCAGTTTTTGGTCGAGTTCAAATCCCAATAACTTAATGGTGGTCTGGGGATTATAAGAAGTGCTCAAAGAGAAGACGAGTGACTGAGTTTTATCATTGTTCAGAACCAGACCATTTGCAGAAAACCAGTTTGAGGCTTCAGTAAAAAACAAGTTAGTCGTAGTGCTTGCATTAGTCAGGTGATTAGACTTGTGAATAAAAGTAGTGTCATCTGCATAGAGTATGGACTTGCATGAGACTTGCATGGACTTGCAATACCCATATGTACTCGTAAGAGTAAATGAAGAGCATTAGGTATCGTATATCGCTTCACAGCAGATGTTCTGATCCATTTGCCTTCTCACCTGAACTAAAAATAGAACGTTTCTTTCATAAGCTCATTTGTATTCCCTTATACTTTCACAGCGGAGAAGTCAAGTGTGGAAGCATTCAAAATGTACTGCTACCAAAGAATGATGAAGATAAAATGGATTGACCAAGGAAGTACATAACGATCTAAGAAGAGTGCGAGAAAAAAGAAGGCTTCTAAAAACCCTACGAAGATGGGACAACTAAGTTGGCCAAATTATGAGGCATGATAGTCTGTTGAAAACAATCGTAGAAGGACAGTTGGATGGGAAGACGGATGAGAAGGAGAAGAAATACGTCACCATGAAAAGGATAGCAGATAGGAAAACAGAATGGATAGCTGCATCAAACCAATCTCACGATTGCTGACTTATGATAACGATGATTTTCACTGCTATGTATTATTTTTTCACAGCTGACTTACATTTCTAGAAACATAGCCTGCATCTGCTCAGACTCAGATAAAATTGGTACATCTAGCTCTTTTTCAGTAGTGACTATGTTAGCCAAACCGTTTTATAGAATACATATTGATTTTTTCAGAGACACAGCTCATTGTTCATTTCCTATTTCTAAAATCTTGTGCTTTCTTTAATATTGCGTTTAAAAGTTTTGCACCGTATCTAAGAATTTAATGTAGCTAAAATAATAATATGAAATTTTTCACAAAATACATTTTAATTCGACAAGAGTTTCCAAGTGACAAAATCATCTTCAGGGTGGACAGATCATGTGTGGATTTAGGTGGATAGATTTCATACAAAATTTAGCAAGAGATGTTGAAAAATTTTCATTAATTAAACATGATGATTAATAATATTATAGTGTAATATAAAAAAACACAGCCGGATATGGCTTTAACGTTTTTGCATTCAATGTTTTTCCTCATTTAGTGTTTATTTTTTGGGATACCGATTCATTCCATATCCAAGCAATGTAAAGATATCCTTATTTAGCATTTCCACATTCTATGTTTTTCCACATTTAAGGTCCTAAAAATTTTACTGCACAAGATTTTTTTTCCCGATTAAATGTTTTTTCCATTATGGTCTATTCGAATAAATATTGAAATCTTTGAATTTCTGCTAAACAACAAGAAAATTTGGACAAAATTTCAGCAAGAGTCGATTGAATCTACCAGGGAATGCTTCTTCATCAGCATTCTTCCGCAAAAGTAGCACTGAGACATTAAACTTGTAAGACGGGTTATTTGTCTTCATGTAATGTTTTGCTCCCCTTCTTATCCAAACACTTTATGTATCAAATTCGATTTAATGTAGTTAACTCATCCCTAAATAACCTATAACGTCCTTATCTTTCACTTGTTGAACTTGACTTTGATGATTATGTGACAACTGATGACACGATATAGGTATTCTCCGAGGGCCGCCACTATGATGGTTTTCTTGGAATGTTTTTCATTAATGGCTTACGAACCTTTCAACTTTCAACTCCACTCTCTACAGGAAGTTCAGCGTTAGTTCAATATTTATCCAGTCCGCTACTTTCCCTTCAAAAGAGGAGGCCCAACATTATTTGCTCAGTTCACCCAAAGATTCTTTCTATAATCCATTCCAAGGTCACTTTCTGTGGATGAACCGTAAAAGAACTGAGGAAGAGTTTCCCATGACATGATGGTGGGTGAGAGCATTCTTTCTTCGCGGAAGAATGTCATATTACATCGCATATTTTCCGGAGCCCATTTGACGACATGCAGATGGCTATCATCGATGTCGATTCAAAGATCTGCGACTATTTTATGTCAAAAGAGAATGGCAATGAGAGCTTTGACAACTGTATCACAGACCATGACTCTAAATCAATTGCTCATGCTGGAAAAAAATCACCGCATAATCATGGTAAAACTGATGAGCATGGAAAAATATGAAAATCCAGCTGGAATTCCTTGGTAGTTGACTTCGACATTGTAACTCTGACGAAATTGCCTAACTCCAGAGGTAGTGACAATTTTTCAAATTAACTCCAGTTCTGTAGAAGATTAAACCTATTCACTGCGCAGAGTTTAACTAATCATCACTCAAGGTCCAATCATGTTTTATTAATAACTGGCAAGAAACAAGGCGAGTCAGAGTCAAGGTGATCAGCATAACCACCTTCTCCCGGCTCCATTCGACCTGCATGAGGCTGCAGATATATGACAACGAATCTGGTGTTACCATCGAGTTGAACCACCATCGACTTGTGTGCATTCTCCAAATAAGACTCTCCTATTTTGGATGACCTCAAAATCCAAAAAAAAATGTGCACTCAGTACATTTTTTAGTGGTGCATTTGGCACTCATTTCGAATGCATTAAGTTGGGAAAATTCCAGAAAACTTTCCGTTAAATAGATATTCCGTAGTTTATAATTACAGATTAAGGTTAATCTACTGTCTCTTTATTTCACTTATCTACAATGATGCAATGATGAGGATTTTTTGGGGAATTATAAATATTCATACTATTTTAGATTGCTATGGTCATCTACATGTCACTTATACGGAATGAGTTTTTTCAATTCATTGAGACCACTGAAAAATGAGTAAAAATGGAAACAAGTCCATGGTAATATTCCATGTGGGAATACTTTTAGGCTAATGTATATTATGATTTTCTTAAATTATAATCCACTCATTGCTTATTCTTACTTCCCATTTTTGTAGCTTTTTCCTGAAAAGTGTTATCCAACCTTCTTAGTGGGAAGAGAAAATTTTATCAATGAATATTTTGCTGCATGTGGCACCAGTGGTGTAGCAAGGGGGTCTGGAATCCCCCCTCAAAATATAAAAACACCATTACTTTGCTACATCATTAAAGAAAACAAAATGCTGAAGAAACATATCTGTGAAAAATGAAGTTTTTTCCATTACGAAAAGAGTTTAAATTAGTTCACAACCCTCGAATATCTACCCTATTTTTTTCCCCCCAGCTCCCCAAATATATGCATATTTTTGCATGAAATTGTAACTTTCAGAACATTCTTTTACTTTTGTATCATGCTGATATTTTTTAGGTTTTGGACCCCCCAAACGAAATTCCTGGCTACTGCAATGTCTAGCCCCTTTTAGTTTCTTAAAAATATATAACAGTACACCCCCAATTATCCTAAAGGGCTAATGTTGGCGAGAGACGGCACGGATAATCGGAAAACACCGATAATCCAAACTTACACTTAAATGTCTTCCATTGTTCTTAATTTACTTAAAACAAATAATGTATTATTATTTATGCAGTTATTCTGTTATTTTAGAGTGCATCCCGGACTCAATGAGAGCTTTCTTCGCCAGTTCACGATCTTTTTAGTGGCAATAACATGGTTGTACTCATATTTTTAATGCTCCATGTAAGGCCTGGTTTCGAAAACCGTGCATCCGTGGCTTTCTGATCACGGATACTGAAAAGTGCAAAAAGCACGAATGCTTCAAAACCTCTGCTCAACATTGGAAACAACACTGTCAGGCACCACGCCACGTAATCGCGTCTCGCACAAGTTGCCCGCGTTGCAACTGCTGTGGGACGCGTACCCATGATCACGGAGCGTGGCCGCGCACTGTGCGGCTTGGGAAACAGGAACACGGTGCTCCCATGAATGCAGCTAGCACACGATTGCTTCCGTTTCACGAAGGGGATTCTAACGGAAATAATACGCCCAGTGTACCCTAGCATTAATGCAGTAATTCTGATGATTTTGCGTTTGATTTTATTTTTTTATTAAGATCGTAGAAAATATTGAGCGAGAGTGAAAATCATGCACGGATAAACTGCAGCCGGATAATCGGGAGTGTGCTGTATGTTATTAATAGAGAGTCACTCCAATCGTTGCAGGCCCTAAAACCCGAAGAAAATGGCTGGTCCTCATTAGTGTTTTAAATTTTGTCCCCCCTGAAAAACAATAAATCAGGATTCTTCTGTCCTTATGTCTACTCAACTTTCACTTACCCTCTTTTCTAAAAGTCAAAGGTCATTGCAACTGCTGCTAATGAAATCAAAAAGCACTGAATAAAAAATGCAACTATGTATTATTCTGTGCTTAGAACCAATAGGCCCAGCACATAGTGACAACCTAAGCGAAGGCAATAATAAATGGCTACAATGAAAATACATTCGTAAATGGGTCATTTTACGTCAAAAAATGAGCACCTGCCCTAACCATCTCAGGGCTTGACAAATATTGATAAACATATTGCTAGTTTGTAACTTGCCATGCATGAAGAAACAATTTCTATAAAACTATTTTTTTTTAATATGGCTAATGTTTTGTTTTCACAACTTTGCCTTTTATCTATTCAGCTTTCTAATGACAGGATTAAGCAAAAAATATTTACAAATGATTGCTTTAATCAGCAAACCATGATGATGAATTACATTTAATAACAAATACAAAAATAATTCCTCGTGCATTTTTAGGACATTTAAACTTTTGAAATCTATTTTCCCCAAATACATGCCAACACAACCTCACTTACTTTTTGTTACAAATCTAAGGTCTCTCTGTCAGCAAAAGTTGATGAAGTTAAATTTATTAAGTCATACTATCATCAAGTCATAAGCACTGAATAAGAAAATCCAAATATGTACATTCATGTGCCATAAACTTACACGGGCCAGAACACAGTAGTCACAAGTCAGATATGTGCCAGACAAAGCTCATTTGATGTTTAAAAAATATGATTTCATAAATTCCTAACACACATGCAAATAAGTACATACATATTGAAGAAGTACAGGATGTACCATTTTTTATCAAAATCTGCAAAGGCCTAGGCAAAAATACCCATTATTCCATTCTTTTGCACAAAATGACACATACTAAATTTAAGATGATCAGGGTTCATGCCAACCTTCCATTTTGATTTCCCTGACTTGTACTACCTATTTCCAGTATTTTTTACCTGACTTTAAGTAACTAGCAAAATGCGAGGGCCACTCCAAAACTAATACACACAAATTTGCTGACACTACCACTGTTACTCTATGCACTTCCAATCATTAGAGTGCATAGAAGCATCCTTCCTGCTTCCATTCAAATTTATTTGAACGCAATACGGATCATGGTAAGGTAGCAGCAGTTCTAAAAGACAGTAAATGCAATTGATGTATGTCAAAAGCAACACGCTGTAATTGAGCTCCTTTGTTCAGAAACATTCATGAAAGGTTGAAGAGGGTGTATAGAGGTGATGGTGTTGATTGTAGTACAGTTGGTGGTAACAACGGGTATCTGGTGAGAACGGTAATTACAACGAACCAATATTGAAGATCATGGACACAATGGTTGACCCCATACTGCAAAAACACCTCTCATTGTTCAGCGTGGCGGGCCAGTGTTTTACCGAACAGGAATACACACCTTAGTTCCAAGGTGGTGTAAGGCCTTTGAAAAGGACAGAGATTTTGCTGAAAAGTGACATGGTGTTCCTAAAGGATGTGTTAAGACACTGTAAAAATTGGAAGTGCCTAGAATAAAGGTTGTGTTTCCAGGATATTTGGGTGCATTAGTTATGGAGTGACCAGCATACGTTATTGAAATATGGCATTAAAAAAATGGAACTTAGGGATATTATGGAGGATAAATTCAGCTAGATAAACTATGTATGTAATAAACTCAAGTGGAGGCAATAAATGAATAATAATTAATTATGTGACATTTGTAGAAATGAAGTCAAGTGGTGCCAAGCTGATGGCTATCTCACCCTGTGCAATCAGAATGGCCATAAAATATCAACTCCCCACTAAAACAGAGCAATGCTTGCGCAGAGGGCAATGTTCAACATCGACTTCCCTCTTTTTCTGGCTCCCCACAAGTTTTTCCCTCACCAATAGGATAGTTTCCTTCATCAAGGAAAACGAAAGGCATTGATTGCGATTCGTTACCCACCATTAGTGTATTCATAATATACAAATTATTTGGTTTTCCAAATCCCAGTTTAGACGAATTTTAATGGTCATTTTTATCCTCATTTGAAAAAGGCCAGATTGGCGCCCATGCGATGCCACTCCACGTGACGTCACAGGGACCTAGTTTCTATACGAGTAGATAGGAGTTTTACATCGTCTGAGATTATCAATGCATGCATGAGGCACAGAGCTCAGGGAAACGTCTCTTAATAATCACCTATTAAAACTGCCTATGGTCGGAAAGTTTTCTTCATTTGAAAAGGTATTTATAATCCTTATTTAAGCCAAGCGCTACCCGCTAGCAGGGTACTCTGCTACCTGCTAGCAGCCAGCATCACAGTGAAGCACATACCCTCGCCCCAAGGTCACCTCACATGGCGACAGCAGAAGCCAGAATGTCATCACGGGGGGTTTTCCCAGCATTCATACTTAGCCGTCACGTTTCCGCACACTTGAAAATTTTCACTTTTCATTTTATTGCGAAAAATAGATTTTGCCATTTAAAAATCTAAAAGCATGAAATGCGTACTCTGAGAGTAATTATCTTTCAATTTAGGCAATAAAAAATAATAGGAAACCACCCTATTAACTAATTCCTTTAGCTTCCAGTCTTGATTTTTATTTCCCGAAATTTCCCTGAATGATATGAACTAGAGATGGATCAAAAAGAACTCAACTGCCAAAACCAAAAGTGCATTGCAGTGAACAGTTTGAAAATAAACAGTTCTCTAAAATTCCCAGTTCGGAGTATATATCTGCACTGTACTCATCCAGTGTATTCGAGCCAGTAGTTGCACTCCTTAGAGACATTATGAACCGCAGATCAATCACTAGCAGGTTCCAGCAAGTGCATTGTGGTTACAACAGATGGATACTATAATGCAGACCATCCAAGGCCGCAACAGCACATAACAGAAAACCGAGCCCCTTCCCTTCATTCTCTCTTTCTTTCCTGGAGTAAGGATGAATGGCAAACACCCAGATGAAGTTTGATGAACTGTTTAACTGGTGAACGGTTCTTCTGGACATCTGTATTTACTATTTACCTGGGCATTAGTTTTCATTTGGGAGAACATGTTCACTTTGCAAAACCAGTTTTCATTTGGGCATTTATTCATGAAAATTTGGCTCCAATTTTCTGCAAATAACAAGTCAAATCTTTAATGACCTATCAAAGTGAATCACTATCATCACTAACTGTAATTCGACAAAGGAAGGGAAGAACTTCCCATTCAGCTAAAGAAAGCCGACAAAAGTATGCACTAATCGCTTTTGCAGTAATGAATAAAGAGCTTAGTTAACCAAATCAATTTTATTTGATTATACAATTATTTTACGATATGTTTATGAAATGACATTGTGATCACTTCACTTAATTGCATATAAATAAAATTCAGATCTTAATCTCTCTTTCATGTAAAATACTTCACTGTGTTACAAGTCATGTGAATCCACATTAAGACAGACAAAATATAATTTATTTTTTAGTAAAAGTTATGTTATACAAATAAAGAGTAAGTAGGTACGGGAATAAAACCACATATTTAATAATAAATCACAGAGAACGCTGACCTAAAGTAAGTAATCAATATCCAATAGCGAAAAAGTGTGTTTTACATCTTGGATAGAATAAAATCAGGCCAAAATTACTTTTCTATGAAACATTGGTCTAATATGCAGTCAGAATGTACTATTTTACCATGTATCAATACACATATTTTAATGACAGCTTTAGACTAATGCTTAATGCATCATCCAACATTCACAAAATGGCTTAAAGGAAATTGTATTAAGGGCCAGGAAGAAATGGATAATTATTCTCTTTGCAAAATTAAGTTTTTGTAGAATCGTAAATAAACAACATCGTGGAACATATAATATCAATTGAGTTGAATCATATAAGCCATTCAAAGCAATAGGAACTGGACTTTCAAACTCCCAGCACAGAATACAGGAAAACTTCTACATGGACGATTAATTTACCTGGTGCCATAGCAAAATACACCAGAGCTTTCAGAGTGTAACCTTCATTTTTTTATAAATAAAACAAAGAAGAAGATAAAAATTTTTATCTTATGCATCACAAAACTACAACTTTTCTTTTACTTTTCAATACAGCTTCCATTAATATTGAAGCACTTATCATAGCTATTCATCATTCATCAGATGCTACATATGGAGTACAGTGGAACCTCGATTTATCGTTTTTCAACGGGATGGATGAAAAAAACGATAAATGCGGGAAAGTTTGTCCGGGTTGCCTATGTCCCAGGAAACACTGGATTTTTGCGAATTGTGACATTCATTAATGGATTCAAAAAAGATATTAGCTTAAGACAGGAATATTATTCCTGCATCGAAACACTAAGGTCATATTGTTGATTCGGATTATATCTCTTTCAAATATCCTGAAGGAACATGCCGCCTTGCTAAAAAAATGTTTTACTCCACTCAGAATTTTCACTGCTATTATGCATTTCTGTCCGATGTAAAAATTCTTATCCATCAAATGCCATTTCAAGTACACGTATTTACGAGAGAAATGTGCGTGTTATGCCTCAAACAACTGATTTCGCCGTCGCAGTGATTGGTTATAGGATGTATCAAGAAGGCCAAAAATAGTTTATTATTTGAAATGTTCCTTTCTTGCAATTAAATTTTTAATGTGACTGAGGCAATGTGGCGTTAATCGTCAGCGGCACGCCCACCTAATCCTCGGCTTCATCCCACTTCTTGCTTTTCACCAGGGATCTCGCTCTACCCCGACCGCTGCCGTCATGTACTAGCGGACATACCGAGGCGTGCTGAAATATTCACGCATTTCTAGCCCGGATTCTTTTCTTCGTCTTCAATTATTTTCAGTCTATCTTTTAAAGTTCTCACTTGTGTCTTCTGAAGGGCCATGGTCCGAAGACGAATAAGAATAAAACTAAAAAAAATGAAACCGGACTCTATTGAACCCACACGGAAAACACTCGCCGGCTTTAAGTCAACCCACCCTGGAAAGTACGGAACCACTCGTACGAGGTGAAGTTCGGCACTAATGCTATCGCGTACGGCGTAAGCAGAGCTTACTGCAGAGGGTGAAGCATAACCATAAGACTGCGCAAATTTTTTCATTCTATGGAGAAGGCAGCTAACCCACTCATTTGTAACAATAAGTAGCGTAGCTCTAGATGAGCAGATGAATTCAGATTGCTAGTAGGGAGAAACAAAATATCCTGAGAAGACATCGCTTCGTTAGCACCTCAGACAGGTGAGACTTGTAGCATAACTCGCAAATTGTAACCAGACGCCCTGTTTTCGAAAAAAATCCGCATCAACCGCCGTGAAGCTCACTATCAGCTGCGAGGATATCGATATTCGCCAGAAATCACCATCTTATTATTCCAACTATTTCCTTGCCTAAAATGGTTAAATAACGTTAGAAATACGTCGTGTTTGTTATCATCCTTTTTTGAATTACGTGCACATCACTAATAACTCAATCTAATAAAAGTATGATACCAATTGCCGAAATTCATTTTTACACACCTTTTGGGCTAATCGGTGATTCATGCAGCAGTTGACCTCCAGAGGTGGGGATCTTTGAAGCGAGTCAGCTAAAAAAAAAGTCAGCGATCGAGAAAGAAGGAAGCGTGAAAAAGGTTTCTTTTGTTCTCGAGTAACTTGATATTTTATTTAGAAGCTAAGGTCTTCGTAATACGATCCCTGCTCGAGCTGGAACCTTTTTTTTTATTTCGGAGAAGAGGTACGCTTCAGACAGGGAGAGGCGAGTGCTGAATGGAGGGGGATACTGGATCTTAGGAAATGCGATAATGTGACTATCCCACGGCACTCAGCTTCTCCCTATCGTATTTCAATCTCCTGGGGAAGATTCAAACTTTGTGTCTCTCGTTATTAGCCATAAACAACACGTTGTAAACACTTCGTCTTATTTTTGTCAAACGATGAATGCGGGAAAATTATACGACGGGACCGCGATCTTCAAACGATCAATGCGGGAAAACGATACTTCGGGGAACGATAGATGCGGGAAAAAATTACGTTGTCTTTATGGAACTTAATTTGGGACCAGGAGCGGCTAACGATGAATGCAGGAAAACGATTAATGCCGGAACGATAAATCGGGGTTCAACTGTATATTTCTCTATGGAAGCGAGGCTTGGACATTGAAATTAACAGAGAAGTCAAGAATGGAAGCATTCAAAATGTGGTGCTGCCGAAGAATGATGAAGATAAAATGGATTGACTGTGTAAGTAACGAGGAAGTGCTAAGAAGAGTTGGAGAAAAGAGAAGCCTCCTAAAACCGTTAAGCATAAGACGGGACAACTTAGATGGCCACATTTTGAGGCACAATGGTCTGATGAAGACAATCGTTGAAGGACAGGTGGAAAGGAAGAAGGGCAAGGGACGGCCCCGAATGAGTTACATAGGACAATGGGTTATAAAGGATTGTAAAAGAGAAGAAATGTGTGGCTATGAAAAGTGGATAGGAGAGAGGAATGGAGATCTTTGTCAAACCAATCTAAGGATTATTGACTATTGATGATGATGATGATCATACCTATTAAGTAACTTTGAAATTCCTCGCGCAAAAAAATCTCCCAACTGTGCCTTGAGCCGTCCAGTGGAGTTCTTCATCTTTGAGCTCTTCCTCATCCTAAATTCCTAGGAGCCAAGCCATTTCTTCACATGCATAAAGAGGAGGAATTTGCAGGGAGCCAAATCTAAGCCGTATGTTGGATGCCTAAAAACATCATATTTGAACTGGCCCAGATGGTCTTTAGTTTTCTGAACAGTGTGAAGACAATCACTTTTATGCAGGAATGCGAATCCAGATGAAAGAAGATAGCATATGTTTCGGATCACCCATTTAAAGTTTTTCAGTGTTTCAGAGTAAGAATCCACATTAATTTCCACACCATGTTCCAAGAATTCAACCAGCACCACCCTTTTTCACTCCCAAAACACAGTTGTCATGAGTCATGTCATGGAAAAATCATGCCAGGCTTTCATTGGTTTGTCATGTGACCCCACTCCTTTGACTGTTTTTCAGTATCAGGATTTACATCCTTGATCTCTTGACATAATTCTGCTCAGAAAAGATTCTTCTTCTTGGTCATGCATCAGAAAGTCCAGCGCTGAGGTCGTACAATCATTTTTGTAGTCCTATGAAATAATTTTCAGGACCCATCGATCACAAAAATTTCTGTAGCCTTACCTGCCAATCACTTTCCCGCACAAAACAATCCTGGAAATTTATGGATATGGATAAAAAAACTGAGAGACTGGTTGTTTAGTAATAAAAATATTGAATTTTTATTTCAGACAACTAAATAATCTGTTCGTTTAGTTGCTTAAAACTTATTTTGTTACCAAATTTATTATAAATTTATTTCATGTTAATTTTCTTATTACTTTATTCTAATTGTATTTTGTATGCTTTAAAGATTGTTTATGCACACATGGACAAATGTGTCTCTGGAGGACTCATAGAAGAGCCTCTTTTGTTTTGTTTAAAGGTTACAAGAATGTACTGCCGAGCATTGCCATTTTTTATGTAATGGCAACCCCTATTCAAGACATGTCTTAAGGGGTGTCTATTTCACTGGTTATGTATGTACATGTAGTAATATTTTGGGGCAGTGGAATAAATATCTTTATCTTTATCTTTATTCTTCTGAAAGTTTGGAGATGGCGAAATGTTGGTTGTCGCAAACTTTTGCATTGATTTTCTCAACCACTTCATCAGCAAGCACAGATGGTCTGCCACTTCTTTCTCAATCATGAACATTTGTTCGGCCATTTTTAAACAAGCGGACCCATTCCTGAACAGCTCTTTCACTCGTTATCTTTGAGCCACACGCAGCACCAAGTTCTCTACTTATTGCTGCTGCCGAATATCCAACGATTTGATCTTTGGATTTTACTTATTTCTAGAAAAATCTTCCAAAATCGTTGGCACATTAAAGTATGGTTTCACTAGTAGTGGGGCCTGGTCGCTTTCATAGTGGCGAGGGTATTATCCTATCCTGCCCTTCCATCCCTATCCCTCACCCTGGAGGCGTCGACGGGCTCCTATCGTGGCCGTGCCTCCATCCTTTTTCCTTCCCATTCCACTCCCCTCCCCACGTGCGCAGGCATATCAGTTGAATTACTGGTTCCTGGCCCCAGTGCGTTGTAACCTTCTAAAAAAGCCCCCTTGAGTCATCCTACTCTGCTGCTGCCGAATATTGTTTAGCTGCGAAAAATCGAAAGACAGCACGCACTTCACACTTGACGGGCTTTTCTATTGTGGCACACATTTTGGCAAGCGACCAAAAAACAACTAGTGCTCAGATGATCTTCACTCTATCACAGCTGGACACCGACTGACCTGCCGTGAGCACTGGCGTAAGAATGATGGCACTACCCATTCCACCTCCCAAGCAGTGAGCAAACGGAGGTTACTTTCCAAATAGCCCTCATAGGAATGGCTCATTCCATGTCAGTTCACCTAGGCACTGGCACCCACAGACTCGAATTTTGATGACATTTTTGTCACCAGCTACTTACTACCCACTATTTATTTAACACATTCGCATCCATCCCCTCGGATTTAAACTGACCATCCAATTTAATGCCATCCATTTTCAGGTGAATAAAATCTACATGTAAGAAAAGTATTTCTAAAGGCGTTTTACACGGGGCACGGAATTGCCCAGGTTAGAACTGCATTCATTTCTAAAATGGCGTGAAATTGCACGATTGCATGAACGAAATTAGGACAGGGGCTATTTTACCATCTCACGTCCACGCATTCTCGCATGTGTTCTAGCAATTCACCGCTTTACACGATGCAATTTTGACTGAGCCTTCGTACACACGTCAGATTGTACAAGTACGTGCCCCATGTAAAACAGCCTTAAGGTGAAGAAAGATCTGAGGTTTACCCAGCACATGATGATGTTGGAGTTGTTTTGGGTTTCCCACCGGGTGAGGCTTTCCAACTCTGCCGACGTTTCGTTGGCCGTGTCGTCCGTCGTCATCAGGGTTTGTCTTCCAGTTGAGTAATCCGACATATATTTTGGGCTCCTGGTCAGCTGGCTAGTGATTGGTCTGCCTTTTCCCACCTTTTTTCCCGGGTCTCTCCAATGTATTTAAGCACCAGTTTCCAGGAGTTGCTTAGGGCGTAACCAGCATCACGATTAATGGTGTTAGTCGCCATTCGAATTTCAATTGCTTCCTTGGTCAGCCTTTCCCAGAATGTGTCCACACGGCAAAGGACCTTCTTGTTCAGGAGCTTCTTGTTCACCCAGCGAATGGCATGGTCGCGTGATATGCTCTGCTCAGCCACGGCGGATTTTTCTGGTTGGTCGAGCCTGAAATGCTGCTGGTTTCCTTTCATCCTGGTGGCGATGGTCCTGCCTGTCTCACTGATATACACCTGGCCGCATTCACATGGAATCTGGTAGACCCCAGGTGTCATAAGGCCGCAGGGATCCTTGGCTGTCACGAGTTGGTTTCTAAGTTTGCAGGTGGGTGCCCATGAATCGTAATGCTGGTTACGCCCTTAGCAGCTCCTGGAAACCAGTGCTTAAATACATCGGAGAGGCCCAGGAAAAAAGGCGGACCAATCACCAGTCACCTGACCAGGAGCCAAACTGTATAAGTCGGATCACTCAACTCGAAGACAAGCCCTGATGACGATGGACGACACGACCATCAAAACGTCGGCAGAGATGGAGAACCTCACCAGGTGGGGAGCCCGAAACAACTTCAACGGCCTAAAGGAGATTTACAAAGGAAAAATTTTTAAAATAGCCACCAGATGGCGGCTGATATCGGGTACACTATCTGGGCAAAAACTCACAAAAAAAATCGTAAGATAGCAGCAGGATCAACTGATAGATATCACCATGCATTCTGCGTACTGCTGCGTACTAGTATGCTTACGGTTGCTTGTGGCCAGCTTCAGGCCACGTACCAGTACGCTCGTGGATGCAAGTGGGTTAATGACCCATGTAAAATATTTCCTCTCTCACTCTCAAACATAGTTTGCAAGATTTGAGGGATCATGAACTTAGTTTCATAGCATCAACTTTATCCTTGGTTTAACCAAGAGCTAAACCGGAGAGGAAATAATGTGGAATATATGTCCATATGTATAATAAGCCTATAATGTTCCTCAAGAACAGATATTTATAACTATGTATTCTTTTTATAAAACAAGATGATAATGAATGGCCCATCAAAATGAACAGTTAAACCCACTTCTAGCGTGAATGATGAGACTTCAGTGGAGATTACTTTTCCTAAGGCACCAACCAAGGAGCCAACAAATTGGTCTGGTGTAAACATAGAGAAAGAGTGACCTTGAAATTACCAAAACAACTGTACTCAAGTAGCTACATACCGTATAAGCGTGTGTAAGAGGCGCACCCCTATTTTGAGCATCGAAGCTATGAAGAAAAAAATTTTGCGGCATTTTTTTTTATACTATCGCGCGGTGTTGCAGACGTATATTCGATAACTGTCGAAATTCCAGTACGCCTGGAATTTCGACAGTTATCGAATTTTTTTATAACTGCGGTGGTAATAGCGGCATAAGAGGGAGTAGAAAGAGTTCCGATCCTCTCTTCGCATACGCCGTTGCTCTACGATGCTTGTCCTATTCACGAGCAATTTTGTTTAAATGCTCTCGCAATAGTATTGCAATAGTATTGCAGCCGTGGAAAATTTTAAGGTAATACACGACAGGCACATAGCATGAACCTTCCCAAGAGCTTGGACAACAATCGGGGCAATCTCAGCGCCGTAGGATAATAACCACGTCGTGGATTTAATTGAGCCACATTCGGCCCTCCATCAGCCAATGCCTCTGCCGTTTTTTTTCCTTTCCAAGACCCCACAGGAAAATAGGAAAACATCAAGTTACAGGGGAACAATGGAAACGTGTTTCATCCCTACCCCGTCTCACCAACTGACCTTGATCGATCTCCCAGTTTATGGGAGGCCAAATGCTAGGTGAGTCATCTACTGAGCCCGAATATATCTCGATGGCTTTCAATAATTGTATGACACGCACGAGGTTAAAAAAAAGAAAGAGATCTAACGCGATGCATATATGACAGAATTTAAGTTTTTTGAGCTCTAATTGTTTGACACAAAGATTTATAGTTACAACAAGGCTACTAATATTCAAAATAGTCCAAACAGGACAATTTCGGAAGAAACAAGGGTAGCATAAGCGCATTCAAACAAGACGAGACGGACTGGAAACTTTAGGCAACGCGAACTGTGTATATCACATTGCTGCCCCTTCGCTTTGAAGGCAACGACATCACATGCAAGATCGGACGTGTTCTTCCCGTGCTCCTTCACTCATAGCCTCGTAGCTTGAAATACGGAGGGGAGGGAGCACGCTCCTTCCCCTCCGTATTTCGTTGCTTGCCTGGAAGACGGAGGGATCGCGCTCCTTCCCCTGGACCTCTCCTTCCGCGCTCTTCACTTATAAGCATTTCTGATTTCTTCCATCCACAATTTAGTCCAACAATGAACACACTCGTTCGAATTTTTTAAAGCGCAGGTTTTGATACCAATATAATTTTCAGTTGCAATAATCCTCATATTAGCATCTGAAGATTAATTTTGGAAAATCAGGTCCTCAGCGTAATGGAAATTACTCGGCAAAACAGATGTTGACTGTTAACCAGGTATGTCCTTCAACACTATGCGTTTCTCTACGTTTGATAAGCGATTACTATATGCAGTATAAATGCCGCGGGATGCCCACTCGTGGCAGTAAATTTTGCGCGCGCTCCGGAGCGAAAAACCCTGCGCGATCTTCTATGTTCACCTCTGGGGTACCGACGTGACGGCGCGATGCTTACAAGAAAAGCAAACAGGAGCATTTTAAAAATACGTCACTAAGGGAGAAACTCCCCTGCCTGCCGCTTGTTTTTGACCTAGGGTTTCAGATGACTGACTAGCACTGAAAACCAAGGCCACTCAGTTCCCCTTAGACTTGCGACCGGTGAAGGGGAGGGGGGGAAGATAAGAAGTTTGTGTAAGAGGCGCACCCTCATTTTCGGCAGCAATTTCTGGGAAAAAAGGTGCGCCTCTTACACGTGCTTATACAGTATTTAGAAAAGCCCTTACATATTTAATTCTGTCTGAGGATACATTGAGGATGGACATGGTAAAATTTAATCAAGATTCATGGACACTTACAAACACTTTAAGAGATTATGTCATGCATAGCAAATTTTAGGTCAAAAGTTGCTTGTGGGCCTTAAATTTTATTTGAAATTATAAAAGATGGTTTATAGTGTCAGGCTATGTTTTCTAATAACCAAATAACCTAGTAGTCATTGCGGAGATGTTCATAAAAATAATTACAAGATGATCGTGATGATTCATTTTTCAAACGAAAAGATTGTTTTGGTAGGCAAGTCCCAATAATTCAAGAATAAAGAAAAGCTTAAAGTTTGGGACTAGAAGAGAACATTTTTTACCCCAACTAGATACGTAATTTAGAGTGGAAGGATAGCACCAGAAATTAATGCTTATGATTTTATGATCCATCTTTGAGATCTGTCATTAAATATCATGTACTGGAAATCTATTGAAAATTTGGGATTTGTTCCAGCACCAGTAAACACCTGCTATGAAACAATCTGTTAAAGTGTGTGCTCTATAGTTGTATTTCTCTTTCTTTTCTGTCTATAAGGTTTGAGTGTCCCTTGTGTGCACGCAACTTCCGGGGCACGCTATGATTCTGTGTGTTCGCACCTTTCATACAGTTGGTGTTGATGGTGATATGTATCCATGTTTATCTCAATATATTTGTTGAACTAACTCTATGTGAGTCTCATTACCATGGCCCAAAAACCAAAACAACACAATCTTCATCAAAATTAATTCAGTAAGTGGCATAGTGTACATGCATAATAAACTTGGGTGTGTTAGCCAGTTGCCAGTAAATCACTTACAGTTTGGAATGTTGATTCCAGAAGGTATTCCACTTCCAGCAAACGTCAAGACATCGAGGGAAGTGAAATCTGGCCTAAGGAAACGGTCCTTCTCAAAACTGGGAGGCCATGGCAATCTTGGCAGAAAATTCTCCGCTTTGTCCACCAACTCAGCAAATTTCGCAGACATTTCTTTGTTGACCATTGCCACAAATCCTTCAAATTCCCCTCGGACACCAGATGGATCTCTGTATGTCTCAATGAAGCCAATATACCTAGGTAAATTGATAAAGTAATAAAATATTAGCAAAAAATCTTGTTTTATACCCACTGAATTTCCCCACGTAAAAAGTTACTAAAGGGAAATGAAGTACACTTGTGAAGCATCACTTAAAAACTTAACCAATAGATGTAAAAATCACAGCTCACATGAATATTAAAGTCATGATTGACAAGGCAAAACATATGGTTCAACTGAGAACGTTTGCTGAAAAAATATCACTTCCTTTCCAGATTAACAGGGGAAAAATGAAGAAAATATTTACGTTTCAATCACAGGGCCTTTGTCCTTGATCCAATACCTAGAACCCTCTTTATGATCATCAAGTCTTCCAGACTGAAAACTTTTGGCATAATATTCCAGCATTTTCTTTTCATTTTCATTGGCAGCAAATTCCTGAAAGTAAAAAAAAATTAACAAGCGACCCAACCTTTAATCATCTAATTATCAAAATTTCAGTACATCTTTTATCAGAATTGTTAATTAATAATGAAAGATACTTTGTTTCTTCCACAAGTTTATAAAATTCATATTGACTGGTTTTGGCTATTACACCATTATCAAATACCTGGCATAGCTGGTAATACCTGGTATTTGATAATGGTGTAATAGCCGAAACCAGTCAATATGAATTTTTATAAACTTGACTTGACTTTTTGTTTATTTAACCAGGCCCAGATGAGGCAACAATCCTGCCCCCTCTTCCCCTGGGCCTGGGCTCTTTTACATGATATGGTGTAAGCAGGAAGGGTGACACTTATGTCAGTCCTATATATAAGTTTTCAGTCCATTGTGATCTTTAGAGTAGAGATGGGTCGAATAGCAGATTTCTCGAATTCGAATATCGAATTCGAATATTAAATCATTGCTCGAATATTCGAATACCTCGAATTTCGAATACCTCGAATACTAAATGATGAATGCTAGAATGTTTGACTCGGTTGCCTATGCAGCAGGCAACACAAGATTTTGGGGAGTAATTTTGATTTACTAATCTCTAATGATTTTAATTTGATGCTAAGTCTCCGTCGTATTTTGACATTTATTTCTTTGCGTAAAATGCTTAAATAAACTCAGAAATACGTCGTGTTTGGTCTTATTCTTTTTGAAATTACGCGCACATTACTAATATTTCAATTCAATAAAGGTGTAACATCAATTGACGAAAGTCATTCTTAGACACCTTTTGTGCTAATAGATGACTCATGCAGCGGTTGACCTCCACAGAAATGGAGAACTTCGAAGCTGGTAGGAAAAAAAGGTCAGTGGGGGAGAAAAGGGAGGGCCGGAAACACGTTTCTATTGTTCTCGTGTAACCCGGTATTTTTTCGAAGCTAAGGTCTTCGTAATATGATCCCTGCGCGAGCTGTGACCTTTTTTTTATTTCGAAGAAGAGGAAATCCTCAGAGGGGTGGGCTAGTGCTGAATGGAGAGTGATACCGGATCTTGGGAAATGCGCTAATGTAAGTATCCCACGGTACTCACACAGCAGTTGACCTCCAGAAATGGGGAACTTCGAAGCAGGTAGCCAGAAAAAGGTCAGTGGGTGAGAAAAAGGGGGAGGGCGTGAAACACATTTTTATTGTTCTCGTGACTCGATATTTTTTTCGAAGCAGGGGTCTTCGTAATGCGATCCCTGCGCGAGCTGGGACCTTTTGTTTGATTTCGGAGAAGAGGAAAGCGTCAGAGTGGGTGAGGCGAGTGCTGAATGGAGGGGGATAGCGGATCGTGGGAAATGCCCTAAGGTTGCTATCCCACGGCACTGAGGTTCTCCTGGTGGGGGGAATCGGGGATTTTCGGATTTTTTCACCCGACCATTTTCGGTTCCCCTCGTCGAACTCTTTTCACCGCTAAAATCCACGAATTTGATGTAATTCGTCAACTTGCGTAAAACGGCGCTGCGAGCACTAAATGACTACTGTTCTCTACATTTTTCCGAGTCAACTACCAACGACGTGCGTGCGACAGTGTATGACGCGAAATTCAAAGTATTCGAGGTATTCGAGGCGGTGCTTTTCGCATAACTATTCGAAACCTCGAATATCGAATACTTTCTAATATTCGAGGTATTCGAGTATTCGCGGATACTATTCGCACATCTCTACTTTAGAGTAATGTGGAAGAAACTAAGTGTCTTTCATTATTAATATGTAGCCCTTTCACCACATGCACGCTTCAAGTTTCTACATAATTGTTAACATTTTTTGGTGAATAATTCTTGTTGCAGTACAAGAACAAATAAAATATTTTGTATGTAGTGCATGAGTTTAGGAACACAATAGAAACTTTACAGCAAGTGGCAAAATTAAAAATGTGACTTCTCATCTGAGCATTTTTACGTATTTCATATCAGATATGTACATAATATGGCAACAATAAAAAAATACAAGTGCCTACAAACATTCCTTTGAAATAATGAATATGTACATATAAAGATTTTTCACGGTGAGATCTTCAATGTCACCTGCCGCATATATCTCGTGAAGGACATTTACATGAAAACATGAACACATTAGACGAAACAAAACTTTTAAAAAACATATCAACAGTCAGAGTGGTGGCTTGGAATGTAGGTTTACGCAGCAAGAGGCATTGTTGCTAACGGCTTTCAGGAACAGCTGCGTGTTGTGCTTTGTCGTGCAAGGTTTCATGTCCATTACAAGGCGCATCATCAGGTGATGAATGAAAATTCGGAAAAAGGTTGTCAATAGGGTGGTTTCCTATTACTTTTTTATGGCCTGAATCGAAAGATTATTACTCCTGGAGTACGCATTTTACGCTTTTAGATTTTTAAATGATGGTATCTATTTTTCGCGATTTAAAGAAAAGTGAAAATTTTCAAGCGCATGAAAACGAAGGATGTCATTGTCAGAGATTCTCAGTTGTTTCAAAACTTTGATGAATTCTTTATGCAGGATCCCATCTGTTCGATGAAGGGTTGGAGGTGGTTGGCAAGATAGCGTGCTAATGCGTAGTGTAAAGCTGTATTGGTAACCCAATACAGCTGATGATAGTCTGTATAGACAAGGAGGTCAGGCAGAAGAAGGTAAAAGGTGAAATTGCTCTTTGTTAGAGATGGAAGGGCGCTTAATGAGATCCCTTACATCTCGTTCATTTTGGCAGTCGGGTGCTTCTTCAATTTTTCATACGTCGGATCTTCTATGAAAAATTCTCTCTAAAGGCCACTATACATGGTGAATGATCATGCAAATGATCACGTGATCATTCACAGGGTGGTGCGAGCAAAATAGAATATGTTCTAATTTTCACTGAATGATCATGCCCATGAAGGTTCATTCGCGAATTGTTCTGTTATACACGGCGAATGATGATTCGCATGATCATGCTGAATGATCATGCGAATGAAATCATTCGCCATGTATAGCGGCCTTAACGAAGAGCAATTTCACCTTTTGCCTTTGTCTGCCAGACCTCCTCGTCTCTACAGGCTGCTGAAGATTTCACAAACAAGGATTACCACTCCGTCCTATCGTCAATTGTTTTGGGTCAACCTACGCATTAACACGCTATCTCGCCAACCACCTCCAACCCTTCATTGGACAGACAGGATCCTGCGTGAAGAATTCGAAAGAATTCATCGAAGTATTGAAACAACTGAGAATCTCTGACAATGACATCCTCGTCAGTTTCAACGTTGTTTCTCTTTTCACAAAAGTTCCCATTAAGGAGTCTGTAGGCATCATCAAAAGGCACACCAAATTCGGACTTCCAACGGATTTTCCGAAACTGGCTGATTTCTGTCTGAGGAGCACCTACTTTCTGTGAGACAGAGAGCTTTACCAACCAAAGGATGGAGCAGCTATACCTATGAATGCGACTGTTTCCAGCAAGGTTATTCACCGGCAACGAGGAAGAGTCGGCTCACCACTCAGGGGCAGGGCTGAGAGTTCTGCTGATGCTAGCGTCGCCCTCCTCCTCCGCTACTCTGGTGGAGGGGGAGGGTGGACGAGTATATTAATTGACAACCTTTTTCCGAATTTGCATTCATCGCCTGATGATGCACCCTATAACGGACGCGAAAGCTCGCACGACAAAGTGCAACACGCAGCTGCTCCCAAAAGCGTTAACAACGAAGTCAGTGTGGTGACTAATCATCACACTGACTGTTGATATGTAACTACATCAAAAGGAAGCAACACTTAAAAATTAATGCAAGCAGTAAAATCAGAAAAGAAGCCACGAAAATGAAGACTGATGAGAATGAACGGGCCCTCACCAAAAGTTAGACATTAATATTATGTATAAATGAAAAAATAAAATTAAACAAATTCTTGTATGATCCATTTTTGGGTGTTGCTGTGTGAAATGAACTTAAACTCCTCAACATTTCATTCCACCTTCTTGGAACTTGGTCCGGAGAAAAATTAGATTAATCCTTTTTACCTGAACAACTGTTGGAATACCAATTGCTGCTGTCATGAATTCAAGAAATGAAAAATTAAACCCAGTACATACAAAACAAATATAAAAAGGAAAACAGAAAATTTTCCAAGTTCTCAGTGTCAAAACTGATAACATCCTTCGGGCTTTCGTTTATCGACTCATTTTGCAGGAAAAACTTATATTGATCAAAGGAATCTTCCTTAAGAGTGCCAACAACAATGATCCACACTAGACGAAAGCGAGGTGGAATGGAGTACAGCCTGAAAGCAGCAACTCGCTCGTCATTATTTTTTATCTTCATAAACTTATCCCTGTAAGGATTGAGGGTATCAAGTTTTTCCCGCGATTAGCTCAACAAGTGCGCAACAAATACAAGAACAGAAAAAAATAAGTCCACATATTTTATTTTTACTCTTATCAAAGTCAACATTTAGAAATTGGTGACCTAGCCCTTCAAACAGTTCTGAAGTTAGCTACACTGTCATCAACATGTGGATTTAAAACAAGCAATTTTCAGTATGAGTACCAATTCATTGTGGATGAAATACACAAAACTAATTAAAAAATAATACATACTACTTTGAAACAAACGAGCTGAGTTAGAATGAAGCAATGAGCTGACAGAAGAGAAAATGACAATTAACTACAACAAATAGAATAATGACTGATACTATCAACTGTAATTATGGCAATAATATTTAAAGGTAACCCACAACTCTCATGAAATCCCAAGCTCTATCATAACTGAGCGCCAAATGTTACCTCAGCTTTCCTTAAATTATCATTCACCAATTTTAAGATGGGTGAATAGTCTCCATAAATAATACTAAATTCTGCTCCCTTGAAGTTCTCACTTTCTTGGGAGCTATCTGCGGGGAATTCGACGGAGGCCAACTTTACCTGAAATGAAACAGAAACATCAGTTATACACAAAATTATAATGTCAAATTCACACCAAAGGCAAAGGAAATATTAAGCACAAATAAAAATTAATACACTCACACTAGTATTCGATATTATTTAATAATAAAAATTTTTATTTCCCATAAGACAAAAACACATGGTGAAATACACTAGGCAATAACACATAGTAAATTGTACAGGGTGCATCAAAATATATACACCCATGTCTCGTATAGTGCAATTTCGATTAGCGCAATTTCGATATAGCGCAAATTCGTTCCTCGGGGAAACATTGCAACGCAGTGTAGCCTAATCAAAAATCTTAAACGCTCTCGTGATAAAATGTGAACTTGAGCTAAGTACACACGAAATTTCTATCATTTTACGCATATTAATATTATTACTTGCCTCAAATCTTCTCTTTTGTTTATATATTAATCGAAATCCATTGCTGTGCAATCGCCAAAAGTATTACTCGTCATTGGGTCCAGATAGCCGGCCTCCCATAGTAATTTATCTCGTCTCCTTAACAGAATGACAATAGTTAATTTAAATCATTAATTAAGAGTTAAACTAGAGGAAATGAGTTTTTTAAAAGCAATACGGTTTAAGACAATTTTTGCCGTCATAGGTTATCGGTTGATTGACTTCCTGGGAGAGGGTCTACGCTAAAGCCTTCAAGGTCATCGGTATTCACGGGGGAGAAATGGAGCGGTGGCCAAGTTGCGCATGAATAGCATCAACATAGAAGAGGGTCCCCTATAGAGTCTCAAACACAATAGTTTCGTTCCCTCCCCGCAGTCGTAGGCCCTATGCGTCTCAAGAATACTCGCACAGTTCAGCAGTAGAAGGTGATTTCGATAGAGCCATGCAGAGTAAAAACCAATAGAAAATGGCAAAAAATGGGAATGCGGGTAGAAAAATCAAGAATTTATCAAGAAAAACCATAAACCTAGAAGAGAAATTGATATAGGTCAATTGCTTTGAAAATGGAGAACGTCAAAGCGATATTGCGCGGTAGTTTAAACGCATGATGCCTTATTCTGAATAAAGACGAAGTTAAAACATCAGTGACCTCAGCCGCACCAACTTCAACCGAGCGGTCTACACATACGGAAAGTACATAGTGAATCAGTACAAAAAGACGAGAGTGGTAATCGCTCCGAGACATTTAGTGAAAGCTCCGGTTGGTTCCAGAATTTAAACGGCAAGCAGGTATTTTCAGTGCGGCGATATCAGGTGAATCTGCAAGTGTTGATAGCGCAGCCACCACAACATTTTCTGATGAACTCCAAGCTGTGATTGAAAGTGGCTCCTTTCCCCCTCAACTAGTTTTTAGTGTTTACAGGACGATATTCTTTTGGAAAAGAATGCATTCTCGTTCATCCATTTTCAGGGAAGGAAAACCTAGGTCAGGTTTCAAGGCTTTTAAAGACTGTTTCACGTAGCTGCTAATGCCTCGGAGGACATCAAATTAAAATGATTTATCATTCATAAACTCCGCTAGCTATGAAATGGCATTCAAAGTAGCGTTTGCCTGTCACTTCGATGAGCGACAAACGGGCCTGGGTGACACAATAGTTGTTTTTAGACTGGTTTGAAAAATCGTCAACTGCCGGCAATGCATTACGAACCCCTGAGATATCAGATGTTAGCCCACCCGCACAACAGGAGGGAATTTCAAAAGCACGTACAAAATTTTCTAACACGAATTAAAGTCTTTGAATATTTGCCTACTATTTTTAAAGATACTTTAAACTATAAACATTTATATAAATAATGTTTTTTAAGGCTATTTATGGGAATACATATGTTTTAGAGGAAATTCAATACCCAAGACCTATGCTACCAGGAACGCATCCCTATCTTCCCAATGTTAAAACGCTCTCGTATAACGCAAATTCGTATAGCGCAAAGACCCCAAGGAACGCATCCCTTGTGCTATACGAGACATGGGTGTACACACTAAACTATTAGCACTCAATGTAATCATTGACAGTGTAGCAGTACTTAAAAACTAGCTTTTTAAAAATGGTAAGGGAGTTTACACTTTTTATACTAGTGGGAAGATGATTATACAACTGAATACATATTTAGCATGGCCCTTTAGACATTATTGACTAACTAACAAGTAAAATATGCATATAAGTCATTACATCTTCTGGTTTTATAATTGAGTAACTCATTGCTAGAGGAAAATAAATCCTTTTTTTTAATTACAGAGTTATAAATATAACCACAGGGGACAATTTCAAATATCTAGGCTTTGATAAAGTGATCTCCAATGTGCAGTGTAAGATTTATTGCACATTGACCTCAGCATTTTTTTTAATATAAAAATTTTATTTAACTTTGTAGAACACCTACTTCCCCAGATCATAATACATACCATAAGAAATATGTGAATAAAGTAGACCACATAGGGATTTATTCACAGTGCGAAAGATCCACAGAGAAAAAATCATTCGCCTTGACTGGGATCTGTGGATCTTTCGCACTATTGTGCATTGCGGGTGACTCCCGTAAAAGTTATCGCCGCGGCTAGTCCCGGTATACTTTAAACTAAATTATTCACAGTGCCAATATGCCAAATAGGTATTTATTCACACTGTAACCAAGATGTGTATGGTTGTTTTTTTATTATTTTCTAAGCTTTTTACCTGTAAATAACAGATAGCTAATGAAAATAGGTATTAATTGTTCGGAGAAATAGATATGTTGGCCACACATGGTGGGAGAGTGGCAGTTGGAGAACTAGATTAGGCTGTGAAGATAATGGGGTCATTCACTCAGTGCGAAAAATCCACAGAGAAAAAATCATTCGCCTTAACCAGGATTTGAACCTGGTTCCCCTGATTTCCGGTCAAGTGCTTTAGCCAGTGCTACTGAGGCGTCATTTCTCTTTGTGGATATTAGTGGACACAACCGGACTAGGTGTTATTGAATGCTGAGCATATGATGCCACTGGCAGCCCAAACCGTTTACACAGCACCACAGCCGGAGAGCAGGCCCAGACTTGGAACACATAGAGCCAGGGGAGCAGCCAGGAATTAAGGCTAGGAGGGGTTTTAAGCGCAACTAAAACTGGGGTGTCTGAGGGTATGGCATAACCGCCAAGGTAAGCGGGAGGTGCGTGGTCCCTACCCAGAAAAATTTTAGGATAAATAGAGAGTTTTACAGCTTTCTGAGGGATATATTTTATAAATAATCCTTAAACTATTCTATGAATAATATTGATGGAATTAAGTAAAATGGATTCAAGTTAAAAATTTCTCTGAGCTCTGCAGGGGGGGGGAGGTTATCCCCCAATCCCCCCCTCGCTGCGCCACTGCATAGAGGTGTACACTCTTGACTAATGTTAAGTATAACGGGACTGGCCACAGTGATAAATTTTACGGGAGTCACCTGCAATGAACGAATTGAGCGAAAAATACACAAAGAAAAAAAATCATTCGCCTCGACCAGGATTCGAACCCAGGTCCCCCGATTTCCGGTGTCCACTAATATCCACCAGGGAGAATGACGCCTCATTAGCTTAACTGGCTAAATCACTCAACTGGAAATCAGAGGATCCCAGTTCAAATCCTGGTCAAGGCGAATGATTTTTTTAATCGGTGGATTTTCCGCACTATTTGCGCATTGCAGGTGACTCCCGTAAAAGTTACTGCCGGGATTACTAGGGACTATAGTCCCAGTATATGTACTAAAAAAAATCATTCACTCAGATCTAAAATAGTTATCCATTTAAATGGATGTGAAACATAAGCAGTGATGTGGTGTAACTAAGTAATCAAATTGCTATTAACAATTACATATTTTTAATTTTTACTGGTTATTGATAATTATTTAAAAAAGTAGTTTTTACTTTAAAACTAAAGCTTGTGCGAGTAATTTTTTTATTTTATTCCCAAACCACCGAATGCAGGTCATAACAGCCATTTTATATCGGGGTATTCAACAAATTTAACACTTATATGTACGTTTAAGTTCAGCCATGCCCGGGATAGGGGAAACCTACCCAGGCAAGTCTCGAACCCGCAACCTCTTGTTTGACAGGCACGAAGACTTTACCCCACCACCACTGAGGCAGGCCATAATCTTTACATTTGAGTATTAGCTGCATTTTAGTCATCAAAAGTGAAAGTTTGAATTCCAAACGCAATGATCAAATGAGAATAAACTAAAATGGTAACCTTCCACACAATTTTATTTATTAAAGTACCGACCTGGTTTCGACACATAGTGTCATCATCAAGGTACCAATTTGGCTTTCCAATTTCTATATACACCGTCCAGCAAGAGAAAGGTGGGGTGGAAAGGATTACAAGGGAGACGGGAGATACTTTGACTAAAAAGATGAATAATAGGGGAGGGTCTTTCAAGGAGGGGGGGGACTAGGGATTACGTAAAGGCAGTGAATCAGGGAGGTAGGAAGAGAAGTCATAGCAACCAGGAGAGAAGCGGGTGTTGGTGAAGGTCAGAAATTAAAAAAATTATGTATTCACAGAGCGGGCAGGAATGTTCAGGGCTAAAAGAGGCGATTGGATAGAATACACTTCATCGTTACTAAGATTATGCGGGCTGTTAACAAATTCAAATTTCTCGTAAAAGTCCAGCTTTTGCCCTTTCTCTATGCAATGTAAAATATCAAAATCAAAGTTACTAAATTTTTTACAATAGTTCAAATGTTTAGCAAAACATGATTTTTCATCATTATTGATAAAACTGTTCCTGTGTTCCACCACTCGATCTTTAAATCTCCTCCCAGTCTGTCCTACATAATGAATATCACAATTATTAAACTTTAGCAACTATACACCACTTTTGTTTTCTTGGTTATACATGGCCTTAGAGTTACACAATCATTTCTCCAATGTTGCCAGGGTATAGAAGGCGACTCTAGCTTTGTCTTTGGGAATTATTTTCTTCAGATTGTATGATAATTTACCTACAAATGGCAGTTTTACCCAATGGGACAGTACATTGCTCTGAAATGACAGAGAGGTTAGTGTCTGCATGGCTTTCTTGGATGTTGAGCGCTCCAGTAGCTTGTCAATGCATGAAGAATTGAAGCCATTATGGATAGCTAAGGTTTTGATTGTCAGCAGCTCCTTTTCAAATTTGGGAATTGACAGGGTAATTTTCAGTAACTTATTTGTCATGCACCTCAGAGCAGCAAATTTATGAGAAATGTGGTGGCAGGAGTCATTAGGGATAATGAGATTGGTAAAAAAACTTTAAAAACCTTTTACAGGTATGCACCTCACAAAACGATTTTATGTTTAACGGTGACTACTATATACAGACATCTGGCCTCGCCATGGGTTCACCTTTATCCCCTATTTTAGCCGAAATTTTTATGAACCATCTAGAGATAAAGTGATTTAAATCAAATTACCCCCTTCTTAGTAACCTCGTGCTAAGAGGAGAGGGAGAAATGAGAAGTGTTCTTTTAGAAGATTTGAGAGAGCAATTTCTCATGTGATGCCATGGTAATATGCTTTCGTTAAGTGGTGTCTTCTATGGGTAGCTGTGTGTGGTTTTTGAATAATGGTACGTGCTTTTGTTACCCATAGTGTCCTCATGTGACTCTAAGGTGTCCCCCATTTTGTGCTATTAAGTGAGTGGAAAACAAAAGATATAAGAAATGGTTTTATCACTTTTTATTTTCAACCTGACACTTAACACAAAGAAGTCTTCTAAAAAACTTTAGGAGAAGACGAGATAACTTATTTGGCATCATTATGAGGCATGATGGCCTGATGAGAATAATCATTGAGGGACAGGTGGAAGGGAAGAAGGGTCAGGGACTGCCCAGAATAAGTCACATGCCAGGTTATAAAAGATACAAAAGAGAAAATAATACATCACCATGAAAAGGTTAGCGGGTGGGAGAGTTGAGTCTAACAGATCTTTTGATTGTTGACTGATGATGACAATGAGACGGGAAAACAAGAAATTCTAAACTGCCATCCAGTCAGAGATCCAAAGAGAGATGATAATCTTCATTATAAAGTTAGGGATCCCATTAAAGACAGTGTCCATCCTTAAAATTGTTACGTAAAGAGACCCCTATGAAAAAATTGCATAGACCCGTTTCAAATTTTCATACATTCTTAAGGCCTGTTTACACAATGCATTAACACGTATGAGTTATGAGATATTTGTGGACCGGAACGGAGCATGTACGAATGAATGAACCAAATTAGAACAGGTTCTATTTTCTGTGCATGCATTCACACAAGTTGGGTGGTTATACGGTGCATTTTGGCGTTCATTCTCACATTCATACAATTAGACATTAACCCGTATGTGTTAATGTACCGTGTAAACAGGCCTTTACACATTACCATGGCAATGTATTACAATGTATAAAAATTTGAAACAGGTTTATACAATTTTTTCATAGGGGGAATGACAATCAATATGAGGTTCACATCAAATATGATTACAATAGTAGGACTGCTACTGCATTCTGAATATCTGGGGCCCAAAATCGGGTGTTGTTTTTACTTCAGGTATGGATAAATGTAAGGAATTTGAATTGGGCATTCCGATAAACCATTGATTCAGTCTCTTACTTGATAATGGGTAACACCATCCTTCACAGCTTTATAAGCTCTTGTATTGTACGCAGGCAGAGACTTGACTTTCAAAAATTCATTTACTATTTTTGCGTCATCCATAGTGCAGTTGCCTGAGAAATACGTCGTGATGCCCTGCAAGTACATGAGATACTCTCAATACAAATAGGCAAAATTTATCGTTCACAGATATATGAACCATTCAAACATTAGTTCACATGCAGTAACAAATAAGATTTAGGGATAAACTCAAATTTCACCTTTCCAGCGAAACCAAGGGATTTTTCGTTGTCGTTCAACGAGTACATGGCATCTGAAACTTTTTTCCATGCTCGCTCAATACCATGGGGATCGTCACTAAGCCCCTTGCTACGTGAAATAAACGCTTCAAACTTCTCTTTCGGAAGGCCAGGAATAAATTTGGTGTCCCCAAATCCTTTGTAATTGCCAGCGTTCGACACAACACCGGAAACATACACGAGTAGAGCCTAATGAATGAAAATTAGGAAAATAACTTAGAGAAACAATTCAGAGAGAATTGACAAATAATTGCATTTCATCATCCTAAGTGTACCCTGAATTCGTCTTCCGTAAGTTTTGCATCTTCTGTTGCTATTTTCTTGAGTTTTTCCAGAGACTGTCCGAGAAAAACTCGATGGAGGAGCGAGTATATAACAGGTGACTCCGGTGATGTCTGCAATATAACGTTGATGATTTTTATAAGTAATGCATATTCAATGACAATTTCAAACATGGTAATGCCTTTATTTACCTGAACCAGAGCGATAAGCCCACCATTCCATGCTGCCTGGCTCAAATAATGGGCATATTTTTTCTCTTTTGAAGTTAAGCCATTAAATGCCGTAGTGCATTCCAAGGCAACTACCGGCTGATCGTTCGGTAGGATGTAAGGAGATTTTTGTAACATGTTAGGCGACATATGATTCAATCTAAAAAAAATTAAGAACCGTTGAAATGTAGCTCGACCTATCTACCTTCAATTCCCAGGGGACAAGGCCAAATTACATCGGATGAAATGAACTTGCCTTTTGGATACTGCACTAGATAAGGGAAATCGGGAACCTAAGGTACTATAACTAATTAGCTTGCTGATAAATTTCATATATAAGGCAATTTCCTCATAAAAATCAACGTAACCCTTGACTATCGAGGAAAATAAGATGAAAAACAATTTCTTGTAATGTCATCACCGTTTAAGGGGTAAGCAAATAGCCGGCTTAAAATTTGTTTGACAGATCATAAAGTTCTAAGTTGAGAGAGCTTCTAAAATATTTTGAATCTCATTTATTTGTTCTCCACATTCATGAAACGGTATTATATAATTATGTGAAATTTAATTTCAAGTTATACTCTCTGTTGTCTCAAGTGGTATGAATGACTCATGACCGGTAGCGGCTTTTTACCTCGTAAAGTATTGCAAATTTTTATAGGTGAAAAAACATCTGAAATGGTTTTTAAAAAAAAATCTGTACATGTTTAACAATTCAAGAATAGATTATATAGCAGGATTAATGATTCGGTAACTATTTCGCGCCAAAGTCACTGGCCTTGGCTAGAAAATGGAAATGAAAGCGATCTTCCCATTGGCTACAGGGTACCTTCTTTCAGAGAGGTATTCCTATTGGTTCACGCAAAGTGGTCCTCTTCCAGAAGTTGAAGGGACGCTTTCTCGATCGACGCCATTGCCAGAGCAGAGCAGATCGACGGACTACGCATCTCACTAAAACTTCAAAAATGGGTGACGGTAAGCATTATTTAGCCACCCTTCCCCTGTCAATACGTACATGAATACTTCATGTTACTATTTGTGATTGCGGAAGTACATTATTTCACATTTTCCAATATAATTTTCAATTGCTTAACCGGCGAAATTTCCCCACGCCCTAGCGTCAGGACGCCGCTGTGTGATACTTGGAATTATTGAAGTTATCTCTGTTATACCTTCTTCTTTTGTCATTTTTTTATCAGTTTATCTTAAATAACCCTGATTATTGCTAGTTTTATTTTTGAATTACTTAAATAATATGTCTATTTACACGTGCTATTGTTAGCGTCGGTGTTAGCCATGTTGTGAACTCGAACTCTGATCTCTATTACTAAGTTTTATTTTCTGGTTAGGATCTTTCATTCTATATTAATATTTTCAACACATTTAATTTAAATTAGTATCGCGATTATTTGCAAGGACTCCGGATGGGTAGAACAACTATACCGGCGTCCTACTTAACGCGTAGTTTTTTCTCCTCGTGAATGTTTTCTTTGTTTCCTATAATACTTATATTTAAAGTTTGTATCGTCAAACCAATAATCGGTTAATGTTGTAACGTTCTTTCCTGCTCCATAGAGGTCTTTAGTCAAGGAAGTAGGTTGGCTTGGTTTTGTGAAGCGTGGGGTACTCGTTGTGGCGCCATGTTTGTGATCCCAGCGTTTCCATGATTCATCTCGGTTTTCATTATTAATTGCTAGTTCTTGATATTTCATGAGCTTCACTGAAGTGTATCGTTATGCATTTCGTAATTAGTTGGTTCGATTTGTAGTTATCATGTGCTCTTGCAGTAATGTACATATTTCAAGTGGGTAGTCGAGGTCATGGCTCTTGCAAGTTGTGTTACTGATGCTATTTTTTTCACTAACTCATCGGGTAGGTCAGTAATGCATGGCGGTAGGGCGTCATCGTTAGGTCGTGAAGGTGATACATAATTACAACATCTAGCGAAAAGGTAACTCAGTCTACATAGTGAACGGCCGATGTGCTAGTGTGAATTAAATTCTTGTAATGTCGGGGCTCATACAGTTGCAACTAATGCCAAGCATATTTTGAAGGTTACAGTCCTCTTTCCTTTGTTTAACATAACTTGTTTTTGTCAACGCAGGTCCATTAATTAGTGTGTATGTACGTCAATTGATTAAAGTAGTGACAAGTAGTTTCGCAAGATTCTCCTAGAATTCTCTCCTTTGGAAAAATAGCGAACTTAAATTAGTCGCCCCTAGAATTCCGTCATTTATTTTGACACTGGGTTTCGGCAAGCCGTAAATGACAAATAGGTCCTGAGGGGTGCAAGTTAAGCTGTACCACTTTCCTTCGGGGACTAAGGGCAATCTGGATTTACCGTAGCGGGAAGGGAAATACTTGTCGTGGAAAGGTTGAATTAGTGAGTACGCAGATCAAGAATTTCCGAATTAATAACAGCTTGAAATCCGCAGAAGCGTGGGTTCCTGCTATCGCGGAGTTCATCTTCGGTAAATTGCCCGGCGGCACTGGTAGAACCGGATGCCCTACTGTGAATCGTAAGGATTGCCTATTATTTCATTTATTACGTAACGTGCCCCAGTTAAATCCAAACCTAGTTATGTATTATCTTGGCATCCTTACTTCGTCTTTGAGTCAACTTCGTCGCTTAGGGGAGTTTTTAGCATTGGGGATGCGGCTTAATAATGTGCGGTGACTGTTACTGAAACTGGTGATCTGAGACCAGTGTCTGGTCATTATTATTCTTTTAGCTGGACTAATTATGGCGTAATGTCACTCCCTACTCCTATGTGGTACTTTCGACTCTCCCCACCCCGAGTATTTTTATTTCTCGTACCTTATGTTCTTCTTACTACTTATTTTTGTAGTATATGTACCGTGTTTCTCCGAATATAGTCTCCCCCTGAGTTTGAGGCTCCAGTTTCGGGAAAAGTTCAAAAAATGCGTTTGAATATAGTCCCCCCCATACTTTTACCTCAGGCATTTTTGGAAAGAAAGATGGGACTATATTCAGACATACGGTGTATCCTAGGGACGAAAGTGTGAGCTAGTGTTTACTGTTAAGGCCTTGCATTGAAGCCGCGATGAGTTTCCATTTTGCTGTTGATATGATTCAATTTAGCTTGATAAATTTCTGGGTTGTAGTGGTTGTCTTGTCATGATTCTTTTATCTCATGTCAATTGTTACTTATAATTTTTAACCCTTTGTTTTTCAGATATCCGTACTGGGAGCACTCCCCCTGTAAGTATCATTCAAATTACATACTTGTCATTTAGACTCAGGATAATAGGAATACATTCTCAATGACAGTTTCTTTCCTTCTTCAGAAAACAAAAATTTTCGTGGGCCGTCTCCCTGAAGACGCCAAGGCACAAGATCTGAGGGCCCTCTTTGAGCGGTATGGAACTGTTACTGAGTGTGACATTTTAAACCGGTATGGATTTGTGCACATGAAGACTGATGAGATGGCCAGCCGTGCCATAGAGGCCCTGAACAATGCTGAATTTATGGGTGTACAAATTAGCGTTGAGGTAAGTTTTGGTAACCCTATCTTGTAGATTGGTAATTATATTTTCTTGCTGATATTACACCATTCTCCATTTCCAACTACTTCTGCAGCAATCTACTGGTAAGAAGAGTGGTCGTGGTAGAGGCTTCGGTCCGATGATGAGAGGTAGAGGAGGACCAATGAGGGGGATGGGCATGGGAAGAGCCCCACCTCCATACATGATGAGGGACGGTCGTGGGGACTATGACAGACGAGGACCAGGAATGGATGGCAGGGGCCCTGGAATGGACAGGATTGGACTGCCACCTCCACCATCAATGAGGAATGGATACTATGACAGTTATGACAGGGGCTATGATGGCTACTACACTGCCCGAGGACCACCACCACCACCCCCCATTCTTGGAACTCGCGACAGGTAGACATTTCCTCAATTGCTAGCAGTTGTGCTGTGTAGATCTACTCTTGCATTTCACAAATGAAGGCTAGTAGCTGTTCCGTCGTGTGCAAATTGAGTTAGACTTAATTGTTCTATGTAAGTTTTCTGACCGCTCCATGAATGCTATTTGTGGTCTTTATTCATGTAGTGTTAGATAATAAATTTCCAATGTTTTGAAATCAGCCAGAGATGAGGCCTTCATTTTGTTAGCTATTGTAACATACTTTGATCATTTGATTGTGGAACTGAAGTCACTCTTACGGTGTCACGTTGCAACTTGGCCACATTTCACAAGACTAATATTTAGATTGGGGGCAAGACATTTTGTATGGACATCTTCAGTTCTCCACGAAAACATTGTTATTATTGCAGGGAGCCTGAGCGCCGCACATACCCTGACATGCTCCGGGACCCATATGAGCGAAGGTCTTTCACTGAAGTCAGCCGTGTTCCATACGAAAGGCCCATTCCTCCATCCCCAGCCTTTGAGCGCCGCCCTGAATACCCTGCACGAGTGGCTCCTGACATGTACCGTCGAAGAACACCACCTCCCCCAGCTGCTTATGGCAGTGCTCCCACTGGGTAGGTTTTCATTTGAAATTGGCGTGTTTTGGGTGTGATTTGCTTTGGAGTTGCATGCTTCTTGCTGATAACGTGTCTATAATGCTCTGTTTCAATTCTACTAGTTTTTAAATGCTCAGTTTCAGTGATAAGAGAAGTGGTTCTAGAATTTCATGTTATTCCATTTTCTTTAGTAGTGATTTTTCCCTGAGCATTTCAGTTAAGTTTTCCCAGAATTTTCAATTTTTGGTAATTTTTAAGGTGACTTTGGGTGTACATGTTATTGTTTTGGGGGAATTTCTCTGCATGTGATGCCCTAATGAATTTTTTTGCCATGAGTCTACCAAATGGGGTTCCATGTGTATATGCTTCTTGTTTGTATTATTGGCTAATTCATCATTTATCAAGCTTCTATCATCAATATCTTGTCATCTTTGTGAAATACATCAATCATGCTGAATTCTTTTGGATAAGCCTGGCAGTAATTCTAGGTCACCCATGACCCTAGGCATGCACAAGATATCTTGAGATTTTGGGGTTGTCACTGTCCTATCTCATGTTTGATAGTGAGTTCTTGGCTCCATATGCATTTCTCATAATTGCTATGAATTGAATGGGTGACTCCAGGTCTTTCTGTGCTTTTCTTTGTGCACATCATTGTACAGGGTCTTAAATGTTGTAACTTCATGTCAGTTTGCACTATTTCTAAATCAGTTTTGTGCTGTTCATAAATCCTTTGTTGGGTGAGAAGAATAGTCTTATAATGTAAATAATTCATTTATTTGTAGTTATGAGAGGGATACTCTCGACCCCTATGGCCCTCCAGCTCCTAGACGGTAAGGTTCATCCTTTCCATTGTAGTTAATTTATTGAATGAAAAAGTTAGGCCTCATAAAGCCTTTTGCATTAGTTTGTGTTGATTTTTTTATACATTAGGCTTTTTTTAATAAGCATGCTATTGTCTACTACTTGAGGACATGGATGGAATTTACTTCAGGGTCGAGTTTGCCTCTCATAATTCCCTAATATTCATGTGTCATTAGTAAACATGATATTTTTGTTTAACCATTCAATCCATTCATAAGATCAGTGCATGCAGTTTTTTTTATTATTGAACTAATTTTTTGATGTGGACATAAGCTTTGCTTGAATTTAGCTCAGAATCAGTTGTGCATGTCATTTCATTTGCCTGCTATGTTTCTTCCCCGCTGATTGCACCTCTGCATTGCGCTCGGAGTTGTCGTCCACTTAATTGTGGTACAGCCCCAAGGGTGCACGCGATGGATGCTTTGGCCAGCGCGCTTGCTGGTCAAATCTCCGAGGGCGGGGGGGAATGCGTTCCCTACCCTACTGGGAGTTAACAATCGTTGCGTCTTTTCTCGTCGTAGCTACCCCGCACCGTCTCCCCTCGACCGTGACTTGCCGCCTCGACGATTCTAGATACTCTAGATTCTGCGTCGACTCCCGGAAGTTCAGTTGCGGCGCATCGTGTTTGACTCGTGCGTCGTATTTGCATTAACGGGAAGAGCGAGCGAGTGTGAATCCCCATTGGACGGCGGTCGGAAGGTGACACCGGTACAAAATGACAAACTGAAAATATGAATGTCAACCTGATTTTTAATCTTTGTTTATTCGTTCAGTAATGTTGCCTTAGGCTAGCCAAATGCTTCTTATTATGAGAAAGACACTTTAAGTCAAGTGGCGTACTTATATATTCAGGAACTATAAGTGACTCATTGATCTTCAGTTGTGTACTGTAAGACAGTTGTGAAGTGTTAACAATTCAGTCCGTGTCATTGTCTTCACCATTTCTTTGTGTTCAAACATGCGTATTGTAGCAATTGTTTGCGTATGGGGGTGAAAGGGAGCTTCTAGGACTTATTGGATTTTCTGCTGAAATGGCAATGGCAGGATGTGGATTATTCGGACTAAAGATTCCATTCCATTATTTTAACCTTTTTACTGTGTTTTGGATAAACCTAAATTGAGTCTTCCAAAAGTACTCGAAGCTTCATTCCCCCCTGATAATGTAAACGTAATAATCAATAAATTACTTCCTTTGTAAAGAAGTTGAAGTTTGCGTGTGACTAAATCCTGATTACCCAGATTGTACATGTGCATTTTCGATGACGGTGTGGTATCATCTCAATGATACCAAGTATTTTGTGTTGAAGTGGGAGCGGTTCATCGTATCTTTAATTTCATGAATTTCATGTATTCACATGTTTATTATAACGATTTTGTATTGGGGAACTCCCAACTTCGTCTATAATCTTGGCATTTGGGCTCATACTCCTGGAAAGTCATGTTGCCTGAAACATTGTGACTTAGGTACATGACTGCTTCATGAGATGGCGAAATTCTTGAGCACATATACTTAATAGTACGTGAAATACCATTTTTTGAGAGTCTTATTTCAGTTGGGCCGTGTGGCTTATTTGCCATTGCGTGCGGTGGAATACGATATCACCATGGATATATCGTCTGCGGCTGCGAAAAGTAGCGGATGGCGAAAGGTTAGTATGCGTCCGTTGGTGTTAACATCCACTTCAATACGTAGTCTTTCCCAATAGCGATGCATGAAATAAATTTGCAAACCTCCCTCGTACTGTTCTTGCATTCTGTCTTGATTCAGCGGGCAAGGAGATTTACTAGGCCTTTGTCGGTCTGTTCGTAACCGTCGAAGCGTCCATGCCCAGCGTTGGCATTCATTCCGCTAGACAGTTAACTGTACGTTTTCAATTTAGGGTAACTTTTGAATCATTTTCCGGCAGGATCAAGTTACAATCAGTGTCACACTGCTTTGGTTATTTAAGTAAATCTAATGCTGCTGTTTGTTCTTTCAGCTTACCAATGAGGTAGGGGTCACTCCTGGCTATTACTATTGGTAAGCATTGGTTTGAGTTATGTATTAGGAATTAATTTTTTAAATCCCAAAGGCATTTCTGCTTGATGGTCTCCACCACAAGCCTAGGACGAGACTTCTCATTATTGTTACCTGATTGGTAGTTATTAGGGGCCACCACTGTATTTCAGATTTTTTGTTAGGTTTTCTCTTGTATTTCTTGGTAGTGTTGCTTGTGGTAGATGTTGCTGGTTTTCAAATATAGTTATGATTTTATGGGCTGCCACTGTTTTGTGTTATTTTGGGAAGCAAACACCTTTTGGTCACAGAATCTTGTGCAATAGAGACAAATTTGCCAATATTTATCCTTAGCTTTCGGCAGTGTATCCATATTTCTTTTTTGGAGTGTTTTTGACCTGATTACCCTATTTTCCAAATTTGTCTAAAATTAATAAGATCAGGAGTGGCAAGTTTTTTGGCTAAGATTCCTCACTGGCATAGTTTGTGGAAATGATCATTGAAGTGTAATTGAAAATGTTGGCGTGTGGTAAGTAGTCATTTAAGTTTATGGCCTTTAATTTCACTTTCTGAATCTTGGTGCCAAGTGGGTGAGTAAAATGTGGAAATCGGACAACCTCCTTTCTAAAATTGTTTCTGCTATTGTCTCATTGAACTAGGTTGCTTAGTTACATGATTCTGTCATGAGGATTTTCCAAGGTAAAAAACAAGGAGTTCCAACTATTGCAGAGTAAATTATTTCTCTAATAATCGCTTACTAAAATGTCTGCAGTCTAGAGAAGACAGCACAGTAAATTTAAAGGTGGCAGTGGCTGAACTACACTAAACACTTGATGAGAAAATGTTAAAGCAATCTCTTATTTCCATGCAATAACATTACCGAAATTAATCATTGGTGGACTTTTTCCTAGTAGTATCATTTCTGATTGCACTGCAATTTATCAACCTAGCTGATGAATCATACATGATTCTGTTATTCATTGAAAGATAAATTCAGGTATGCAAAGTCACTACTTTAAAAAAATTTAATGTAGGATGTAGTTGCATTTGCAGCTCCAGCCTGTCAGTCAACTGAGTAGTGATGGGTCGATCATGAACGATTCGATCAAAAAGATTGAATCACTAGGTGAATCAAATGACTCATGATTCATTTCATTAAACAAGTCGATCATCAATCACTCCTACTTCCGGTTTCATATCAATCATCTCTGTTTCTGGTTTGTTTCAAAATTTGGAACGATAGATGCTTCATCTCTTTTCCTTAGGGCAGAAATAGTTGTGAGAAAATTAAATACTATGTTATGAAGAACTGAATACTTGTGTAATCTTTTTCTTAAATGTTTTCCAGCAGTTACTTATCAGTATTAATAACACCAATTTACGTAAAAGGAAAATATTAAGATGACTCCTGTAGGAGAACGTTAAGACATAGAAGTTAAAGCTGGTTACATTTTATTGTGCCGTTCATAAAATTATCCTGCAGATCAGATTCATGCATAGTGTGTGGTGTATTTTGTTATATTTTGATCAACTATAGTTAGAAATTATTTTATTAGTGTTAAGAAACTGTGGCAGTTTTGCCTTCCCAAATATTTTCATGACACTACTTCCTTCATTTGTGCAATCTAATTTACTTATCTAGGAATTCACAATCAAAATAGTATATGAAATGATAATATGGATAGCAATCAGCGTTACCAATGCTCTTCGCAGATGAGGCAATATTTATTCGATTATTCAAAGTTATTTATTAAATCCATTGATTGAGTCTTTTCGATCATGACTCCTTTGAGTCTTTTCGATCATAGTGATTGAATCAATTGATTGAATCACTTATGTGACTAGAGTCAAAATGATTGAATCACCAATGTGATAGACTTTGCCCATCACTACAACTAAGCATGAATAACATGTGATATGTTAGATGCACAACTGAACATTCTTTTTTTCATTCCTGCCTAATTATTTTATTTTTCCAATGATCAGTTTTCATTTTCAAAGAATTTAAGCCTTATGGCTCTGAGCGAAACAGCTATTGGTAATTCTTGCCGGTGAGCTTTCTGACATGGTTGTTCTTGATAATGATAAGGTTTTCATCTATGGGTGTTTTAAGGGCTCTAGTAATCTACATCTACATAATACCCCGCAAGCCGCCTAAAAGGCGTGTGGCAGGGGGTGTTAGGACACCAGCCGTTTACAGCTATTAAAAAAAAAAAAAAAAAAAGTACTGCTCTAACGAGGTTGGGACAAGCGTTTATTAAAGTCCTTTATTGTTCGGGGGAAAAACGAATTCTTATATCTATCCGTTCGGCTAAAAATCTCTCTTAATTTATCGCTTCTGTCGGACCTGGAAATATAGTGTGGCTCTAAGATTATGTTCTCTGTGTCGCTCTTAAATATATCCATTCTTAATTGTTCAAGCAATCTAAGCCTAGCGCGCAGCCTCCGAGTCTCCAACGGCTCCCAGCCTAATTCGCTTAACATCTGGGTAACACTGTCAGTACGCCCGTAGCGGTTTTTGACGAAACGCGCAGCCTTCCTTTGTATCTTATTCAGCTCGCGGATTAAGTCTTTCTGCACTGGATCCCATACACTCGCTGCATATTCAAGGTGCGGTCGGACGAGAGCGAAATAGCACCTTTCTTTTACTTTCTCATCCGAAAATCTTCCCACAATACGCTTGACGAATCCTAATTTCTTCAGGGCTATGCCGCAAATATTCTTTATATGAGTTCCCCACGTGAGGTTCGAGGTTATCGTAACTCCCAGGTACTTCACTTCGTCTGTTGCCTTTAATTTAATGCCATCCACTGCATAAACATTGTTAGTGTTGGACGAATTCCGCAAAAAATGTACCGCCATGCATTTGCTCAGATTAAGTTCGAGTCCCCACTCTTGACTCCACAAATGAACGTTGTTTAGGTCAGATGATAGAATTTCATAGTCAGAGTGATCACTAATTTCGCGATAGATGACAGCGTCGTCAGCAAATAAACGTATTTTACTGCTAATGCGGGAGCACAGATCGTTAATGTATATAATGAACAACAGGGGGCCGATTACGCTTCCTTGTGGAACACCTGATGTAACTTTTACAACATCAGAGCTAATTCCGTCAAGAACTACTTTTTGTTTACGATCTCTGAGGAAGTCTCGTATCCAGTTTACAACTGTTTCGTTTAATCCGCATGACTGTAATTTGTATAAAAGTTTGTTGTGAGGTACAGTGTCGAAAGCTTTCTTAAGATCTAGAAATAGTGCGTCAACTTGTCTTTTCGATTCACCAGATTTTATAACGTCGTGAAGAAAGAGCGCGAGCTGTGTTTCGCAGGATCTATTTTTTCGGAATCCGTGCTGACAGTCATGGAGGAAGTTACGTCTGTCCAAGAAAGTCATGATATTACTAACAACGATATGTTCAAGTATCTTGCCTATAATTGATGTTAGGGAAATTGGACGGTAGTTGCCTGGGTCATTTCTGTTTCCCTTTTTGAAAATGGGTGTAACACTTGCAATTTTCCAGTCGGGCGGTAACTTCCCTTCGGAGAGTGACTTCTTGAATATGATCTCTAAGTAAGGCGCGATCTGTGGAGCTAACTCTTTGAGGACACGCGCGGGTATTCCCTCCGGACCCGGAGATTTACTATTCTTAATCGATTGTAGTTGTTTAGTTATCCCATGACGTTTTATAGATATTTCTTCCATCAAATCCTCAGTATATGGGATGTCTAAATTGAATTGAGTATCGTCAGTAGTGTATACACTTTCGAAGTGGGCATTTAAAGTGTTAGCTTTGTCAATATTTTCGGTGACAAGTTTACCATCTTTATCAAATAACGAATCTACGGTTGAATGTTTTCCCTGAAGCTCTTTCGCGTACGACCAAAAGGATTTCGGATTTTCTTCGAGTAATTCACCAAGTACTTTTTTCTTAAACTTTCGCATTGCAGTTCGCATTGATTTCTTGGTTATTGAGCGTTGAGCAGCGTAACTTTCTTTAGCTTCAAGTTCCTTCGATTTATTACGAGACGTGATGGACTTTCTGTACAAGTTGTATAGTTTTCTCTGTTTCCTAAGTTCTCTTCTGACATCGTTGTTGTACCAGCGAGGTTCCTTATTATCACATTTCAGTTTTTGCGGAATATGTTCGTTGATTCCTTGGCGCAGAATTTCTAAGAAACGTGTCCATATTACATCTGTGCTTTGGTCCTTTGATGTAACAACGAATTTTTTGTAGGAGTCAATAAGCATCTCGCCAAATTTAGTGAAGTTACATTTATCGAATAGGTAAATATTGCGTTTTGGTTTTACGGCTGACACCACATCAACTTTTAACGTTGCAAAGATTACTCTGTGGTCGCTTATACCGTCAATAATATCGACTTGTTTTATCAACTTAGGATCGCTTACTGCTAAAAGGTCTAATAGCTTGTTTCCTCTCGTAGGTTTGTCAACTACTTGGGCGAGAGAGTGATTTGCAAGTATGTTGAGTAATACCTCGCCGATTTCTTTATTCCTTGAATTCGGTTTTACAGTGTAAGTATCCCAGTTTATGGATGGAAGATTAAAATCTCCCCCGATTACTATTACACCTTTACTGTCTCTCTGAGTAAATGCGGATATTTGATTTTCTAGAAGGTACATAATATCGACTTCGGAGTTCGGCGGTCTATAAAAAGAGCAAACATGAATACTCCTTTTGTTTCGTTGTTTAATTGTACACCATACGCTTTCAATTTCGTTGTCAATTATTTCGTGGGCGGCGCTTTGTAAATGGGATTTAACTGCAATAAAAACTCCGCCACCTGTTCTGTTGCGTCGATCGCATCTGTAAATTTTATATTCTGGAGGAAAAACTTCGCTGTCGCTTATATCTTCCGTAAGCCAGCTCTCTGTCCCCATGACCACGTCTGCGTCCTGAAAAATATGCTCGATTTCGGCGCGCTTGTTTTTTACGCTACGGCAATTAACTACAACAAGGTTAATGTCATATTTTGTAGTTAGAGTTTCGGTTGGTTCTTTTCTAGGCTTTTGTATACTCAGCGGGAGAATTTTATTGGCAGTACTAATAATATTTGATATTTTTTCTTTCTCTGGAGCACGCGTTCTGGGAATAATGACGCTATTGTCCGGCGTTAACGTTTCTAAGCTTACTGTCTTGTATATTTCGCATTGCGGATTTCCTCGGAGGCTACGTTCAATTAAATCTTTGATAACCCCGCTAGATGACCTACCCTCTAGTCTAAAAAATACCTACAGTGCTCAAAAATCCTACGAGCCACCCGTTCCGACGCCTCTTTGGAATAATGCACCCCAGACGAATTGAGGGGAGCCCGGCACGATCTAAGCACTGGCCGAAGATCCACGAACTCTGCCCCAATGCTCACACAGAGTTCCCACAGCCTCTTGTTGATCCAGGAAATCCTGTCCCAAACTCGAGGGCCGCAGTCCGTCCGTGGAACAATGCTATAGATGGACAGTCGCATATCAACACCAGTGCCCCTCCGAACGCGTTCCACTTCCGAGCTTAGATCCCTGAAGGAATTTAAGATCTCATCAGCTTAATTAAGTTCATGGGGTTAGATATACCTTCATGATGTGATCGGAAGTAATATAGTGGATTAAGTTATTTATGGTACATAATTTACTATGATTAGAATACAACTTAAGTAATCTTTCCTCACTAATGTCAGCACGTGTTGCTTGCCTGTTATTATTACTCCATACTTATGAATTATTGGTGTAGTGGTTCAGCCATCTGCAATATAAATAATCATTAGGGGTTCATCTGCTGCAGGTAGCTCTTATCCCTGTGCTCAGGATTATCTATCTGAAAAAGAGCACGAAAAATTCATTTAATTTTAAAGTATTTTCAGTTACTAGGTGTACTTAAATAAGTGGTTCATATGCATTTTGGAGGTCCAAAAAGTTAATAGTAAAGGCTGTATTCTACTTATTACCCTTCGCATCTGTGGTACTAGCAGCAGAAATGGCCCTTGTGCGTTCAATGTGGACTCCTCGTCTTGCTATAATTACGAGTTTTTCTGGAATGAGTTTTGAAATAATCATTATATAAAGAATGAGCTGCTAATTTTTGTTCTAGAAGCAATTTTATCTTTGCATACATCAATTAAGAGTATTACTTTCATTATGGATTTTGAGCAATATGTCGGGATAAAGATTCATTGTACCTGAGTAAGAGGATGGGATTCAAAAACTATCGTGGTCCATTGGGGTATCAATCTCCTTTGTTTACACCAGGACTATTTTTAATATTCTCAATTCCTCTGATCGCTGTTTGTTTTGTCTACCTGCAGTCAGTTTAGGATTGCTAGTGTGCTGATCTGCACTTAGTTTCACATGCTTTGATTCAGAGCTGGGTCTTCAGTTTGAAGCAAATTGAGCAAGTCTGAGGCAGTTACCAGACCTGCCTGCCCATGGGAAATCTTGCTTTCTTGTCCTTCACACCAGTCAGTGAAATGGAAGGAACTTGTTTTGTGAATCATGAATGGGCTACTGTTTGTTGGTTGGTCTTGTGTTGACACAACTGTAACATATGCTATTACTTTTATAAGTAGTTGTCCTAAATAATATGATAATACATAGTAGTACAAAGCATCTACATGCTGTTAACATAGTATTGAGAGTTAGTACACACATTATTAAAAATAATGGAATGGCTAGAATTGCTCACTGTAATGAAAGGATTAATTTAAGTGCTGGGATAGCGTCATACAGTTCCTCTTTAGTACGGCGATTTCTCTCGGTCCCGGTACCATCCAAAATGCAGGCAAAAGTATTTGGTTGGTACGTTTGAAAAAATTGTGCTTTCCTGGTTAGTACACTCAATTGCTTGCTGTGACGCAACCCGCAATTAACACATCTCTTTCTTCGACCGTGATTTATCCAAATGCAATTCTTGTGACGTGATGAATAATAAAATGCGGTCATTTTTCGAGAATGTCTGACTAGCCAATGAGAAGCCCCAATTTTCCCCACCCATAGCTCCTCGCCTTCCGTTGCCTTTGCAGTGCCCGCTGCGGCGCACAAATTTCGCGAGTGCTCAATTGTTGCTCTTACATGAGTTATCGTGATGAAGAAATGAGTTATCCAATTCCCACTTTATCTGAAGCAGTACTGCACGTACTCCGTAAACTCGACGTCGAGTGCGTGCGTATTTTCTTGATTACAGTTTTGGGAGCAGCCGAAGCTCTGGATCTCCACGCGAAGCTTAGCTTAAAAATACTCTATCTCCGAACAGAAGCAGATGACATTAGACAAATTTTGAAAGTAAATTTCAACTGTAGGATATAAAATCTTATAATTTAGTCGTAATCTAATAATCTTGCGTGTTATCAATCGATATATTGATCGAACAACAAGCGATATGGTATCATTCCAGAAGCGAATGTATACGGCTGTTGCCGTACTTTTAATAAGGTCATATAATTTTGTCCAATTTTTATGATTTATAAAAACAACCAGTTGACATACTCAGGGTTATATTCTCTCAGAACGCTGTGAGAAAGAATGAATGACTTAGCACCACTTGTCCTCTCTCTATAAGTATATAAATAGGATAAATCACGGGAGATAGATGCCGTTTTCAAGTAATTGTCTTCAGGAAATCTATGAAACATTGCGATTTTTATTCACATGGTATTGTTATTCAATGTAGTGCTCATTTTCTTGATTTTAAATGTGAAAAGAGTTCAGGAAGGCGATCTTGAATGAGTTTCCTATGAGAACTACCGGTAGTAATTGTAATTATGACGACTTTTCCACAGATTGCCATAACCCCGACTGCTATTATTTACTTTCCTCGTTAGTACGTTCATTTTTTGTGATCCCTTCAGAAACATACTAAACAAGTTCTACTGTATATCCTCCTTGAACATGATTGCCAGGCTTAAAAGCACAATTATTTGCTGTGTGAGGGGTATTTGGTAAGGTAACATTTGCAAATCAGTGCTGCTGTCACCTGACATTCCTTGAGAAGTTTGTATGGTTGATAAGAAAAATACCCTTGAACTTCGGGTAGGTTACCTCTGGAGGCCAATGCAGTGTACAAACCTACCTGCACTGCAACACTGACATTCATGAAATTCTTTCTTTTTAATACCGGTCCACACAATTTTCATCAAAAATGAAGACATAATTATTCCAGTAATAGTAGTAATGTCTCAATAATAATTACCATATCCATCTACGAGGAAAAACATGGTTTAGATAAAGATAGCCTTATGGTTACGGGCAGGGGTGCACCTGGGAATTCAGGCTATGGGGTTTTGGGCACAAGTAATACTGGAAAATCTGTGGTATGAAGTATCCGCCAGGGTGTGCAGGACGTTTCTGAAAATTTTTGAAATTAATGGTGAGTTTTACCGCTTGCTGGGGGATATTTTATTAACAGCAAGCAGTAAGTAATATTAATCACATAGAGTAAAATGATGTTAATTTCTGATACAGAAAAAATATCAAAGAGCTTTGAAACAGATTTATAGTTAACTATGAAATTGCTTCGTAATTTTTAGCAATGGTCACGTGATTAATTTATTTTAATGTCTCTGAGCTCTGGCAGTATATGCAAGACGATGGTGTGTGACAAGTCTCCATTACTCCTGCATGCCTATTCAGTCAGGGGGTTTAATCTCTCCAAACCTCATTTGCTGCACCACTTGTAAGGGATAGTGGTATTGTTTCCTTGTGCACATAAATTAATTTTTTAACAAATTTCTAAGTTAATCCTAACAGAAAAGGCTCATTACCTTATTTATGTCGTAGTAATGTAGAAAGCTCAACTTCAGTAGCATTTTATGGACAATTAATGGCATAAAGCATATTTATTTTTTATAAATACTCTTCTGTGGAAGTTTTTAAATTATGCAGTGGGTTGATATTGCCCTTCATTCATTTCTAATATTCACTTCTATCATTTAAGAGGTAGTGATATAACTACAGTGTGTCCTCGTTTAACGTCGTCCCGTTTAACGTTGTTTCACGATAACGTTGTCCAAAAATTGAAACCCTTGATCATTTAACGTCGTTATTGCTTCGCGATAACGTTGTTCAAATTATGCGCGGCGAAAAAAAAATGAATGGCGAATAGGACGCAAGCGCATCTGATGTATAGTAAATATTACTATATTAATGCGATTGGTAATTTTTTGCTCGACAGAAAAGGTTGGCGTGGGTAGCGCATGTTAAATATGCGTCTGAGCGAATAATTATCGCCTCATTTACCCATTATCAGTTTATTTTTCTGATGCCCACCGAAAAAAATGTCCACGAAGAAGAGTGGCTATCCTGGTGGTTCTTCAGACGTGAAGAAAAAACGGCGATATTAGAACAAAAACTTGGTATTATTAAAAGAATTGAAGAAGGTGCAACTGCTGGAGAGATCGGTCGAGTTTTAGGTTTGCAGGTAGTTTTTACAATCAAAATTTCTTCTGTTACTGAAAATATCGATGTTTTGCCATTAAAATACTTTCTTTTTAGTTTTTATATTTCATTTAATAATGCCTTCTTCCCAACCTTTTCGTTATGAAAATTCGTTTCGAATGAATCGTTATCATGCTGAAGTGAATAATCGGTAATGAATGTTTCTCGCGATTTCCGCCGGGTGAAAGAATTCATATCATCACGAAAATTGACTCGCCCTTCATCCTCGTGCCTCCGAGTGTCAGATTCAGATTTTTTTCGTTTTGGCCTGATTCAGGTGTCTCCCGATTGGTCACAAAGTCTGCTTAAAGTTACGGCTCCGATAATTGGCCTCCTTGGATTCTCGCCCAGGAAATTCTGGATTCTTCACGAAGAAATGGATTGCTAGGAACATGGCTAGGAACCAATTTAAATTTTTTACATTGTTTCTTATGGGAAACACTGCATCGTTTAACGTTGTTTCGCTGAACGTCGACTTTTTCAGGAACGAATCAACAACGTTAAACGAGGACTCACTGTATCTGAAACAGTGTTGAACACCAAAAGGCATGTAGTTAACTTAATCTTACAAACCCTTGCTTGAAATGAGGTCCTTGCTCTGCTTCTTCGATACATATAATTTGTTGCAGTTTGTTCCATTCCGATCATGCCTTTAGTATTTAGCACCGAAAGAGGGAAGGAAAGGGAGATACTAATAAGTAATTGATGCCATGCTATCACTCACAGCTTGTGTATCAGGCAGCTGGTGCTGAGTCTACAGCATGACTAATTTCCAGCCTTGTTTTCATGGTATCGAAAGCAGTAGTAATGGAAATATGACCGTGAACGTAAAAGAATAAATGGAGTGACGTCTTTTGCTGTTGTTTGCATAATGAAATTTCCCCACCTATGTACGGCTCACAGTTTGCTCAGGTAGCCAGTATCATTGTGATGAGCAGGTTTAGTTTCTTTTCGCCTCTTCTAAATTGTAGTCCTTTGGTGTAGTAAGTGGCTTCTATGTCGAGAACTGAATTAGTGCCTGGTGTTGATGGTGACAAATTAGATAAATATGTAAGTTCACTAAGTGGCTATGATGATGATTCTTTGCTAAGTGAGGACAGTGCCCACTCTCGACAAAAGAAGTGTGAAGAGGAGCCGTTATCAGACTCAGATGAGTGATATATTTTGCTAAGAAGAGACTGTCAATAATAGACTAGTGTCGCTACTTACCCTTCTGATGAGCGTGGAAGTGGAAGCAGTGATCGGTCTCCAGAATTCATTGAAGTTTCAGACAATTATGATTTATCCTAGGCTATAAGTTTTGCATACTTGAAAACTCTAGAGCCCAAATGTCTACCGCCACCCAACTCTTTTCCAATCATGTACTTAAACATCATCTGTACCATCACACTCTTGAACATGCATGTGAAGGAGAAAAATAGGTATGCAGAATATGGATTCACGCAGTACTCCCTCACCGAATTTGAGAATTCAGAAATGGCCTCCAGTTACAGAGGAAATGAGGGCTTTCATTGCAGTGTTTATGGAAATGGGCATCAAGAGAGCATCCATTTTTTTCTTACTGGTAGACTCCATCCCTTGCTTTGGAAATATGTTTTTAAAAATTAGCCTTCATTCATTTACACAATGCGAAACCCCTGAATTCATGTAAGTTCCATTGAAAAAACAATTTACAGAAAATTGGACTGATTTTCTCTGCGGTAATTATACTATTTTCTAGAAAAACTATTTCACATATATTGTTTTTATGTTGAGAGGATTTTATTTCTAAATTTTTGGATCAAAAGTGAAAAATTATATCATTCATTCTCGTGTAATTAGAAATAAACGACAAATTCTTTTTTACGAAACCGGCCATTATTTTTTATATTGATTTATAAGAAAGAATTCACTGCCAAATACTAAAAACAGTAATTTATTTGGTTTTGAATAGAGGCGTACCAAATAAGCAAAATACCCATGGCACTTCAGGGAGTACCCACCAAAGAACTGGTGGCAAGGGTTAAGAACTGAAATTAGGAGGCATAACTCACCAGATTTTGGACAGCACCTGATTTCGGTGTGTTTAAAAGAGGTAGGCTGACGCTCCCTTTTACCTCTGAAAATTCCTGTCCAGCAACAGTACTGCTGCTTGTGTGACGTTTCCAATGATAGGCTTGTTCATTCACCCATTGTGAAACCCTGTGTAGCTTTTCTTGTGAAGGTTTTTAGTGGTCCACGATTTGAATGCTATACTATACATTATACTATATATATTCAGTGGAACTTGGTTAGTACGTTCCTCCTTAGTACGTTTTCCTCCTTAGTACGGCGATTTCCCTCTGTCCCGGTACCATCCGAACAAAATACAGGTAAAAGAATTTGGTTAGTACGTTTGAAAAAATTGCGCTTTCCTGGTTAGTACGCTCAATTGCTTGCCGTGACGCAACCTGCAATTCGTTCTCTAGTGTCTTCTTAAGGGTCGCAAACGTCTAAATTCATGATTTAATTTATTATTATTAGCCATTAACATTCTTCCATTCATTCCACATCTCTTTCTTCTACCGTAATTTATCCAAATGCATTTCTGAATTCTTGTGACGTGATGAAAAATAAAATGCGGCCATTTTTCGGGAATGTCTGACTATGAAAAACTACAGCCAATAAGAAGCCCCAATTTTCCCCACCCCGAGCTCCTCACCTTCTGTTGCCTTTGGAGCGCTTGGGAGTGCCTACTGCTGCGCACAAAGTTCGTGAGTGGGCAATTGTTGCTATTGCACGAGTTATCATGATGAAGAAATGAGTCTTAACGGTATTAGACAATTCCCACATTATCTAAAGCAGTAATGCTCCATAAACTCGACGTCGTGCGTATTTACTTAACTACTGTTGCGGGAGCAGACGATCCTCTGGATCTCCACGCGAAGCTTAGCTTAAAAATACTTGATCTCGGAACGAAAGCAGACGACATTAGACAAATTTTGAAAGTAAATTTCAACTGTTTAATATAAAATTTTCTTGTAATTACGTTGTAATCTAATAATATTGCGTGTCATCAGTCGATATATCGATCGATTTTACAATCGAAATGGTATCATTCCAGAAGCGAATGTCTACGGCTGTTGCCGTAATTTGAAAGTCAATATAATTTTGCCCAATTTTTATGAGGTTTAAAAAACCAGTTGACTTACTCCGGGTTGTTATATTCTCCGAGTACGCTGTGAGAAAGAAAAATGACTTGTCTTTGCTTGTCTGAGCTTCACTTGTCCTCGTTCTGTAAATATATGTAGGATAAATCACGGGAGATAGACGCCGTAATCATGAAATCGTCTCCGGGATGTCCATGAAAAATTGCGATTTTTATTCACATGGTATTGTTTTTCATGGTAGCGCTCATTTTCTTGATTTTAAATGTGAAAAGAGTTCAGGAAGGCGATCCTATAAGAACTACCGATAGTAATTGTAATTATGACGACTTTTTCACTGATTGCAATAACCCCGACTGCTATTATTTACTTTCCTTGTTAGTACGTTTTCCTGGTTAGTACGTTCATTTTTCGTGGTCCCTTCAGAAACGTAGTAACCAAGTTCCACTGTATATGTATACTCTACTATATATTGAAATTGTTTGATATAATTATGGTGTTTGTGTTCATGTGATAGATAATTTTGTCATACAAAGAAATGATTTATTCCTTGTATAGCTTTTAATGATACCTTTCTTTCAGGTACTTACGTAATAGATAAGCAGTGCATTGAGGGAATGTCAATTGAATTCAGCTGCAAGCAGACCTAAGAGGTCTTCTCATCAATGATTGCTTGGTGTGACCAGTTAAATTGAAACGTAAGTGTATGGTCTGTTTAGGGTGTAAATGAGTATTGTTGAAGGTACTGTGTACTGAAGAGCTTGTTCAGAACCATGAAATTTCCTACAAGTATTAGAATATACAAGAATCAGTTACGTAAGGGATGCGTTCCGGCAGACTCTGCGTAAGTGGAAATTTACGTAAGTCGAACATTGTGTTAGTGCTTCAGATATTTTGGAGAAATGCGCGGTAAATTCTCGGTGAAGTTTCATTCAATTCACGGCGATATTCATGAACTCTTCCCCGTATTCTTAAGTTATTAGATTTAAAAAAATCAATAAACATAAATATAGTCTGAGAGTTGCCTCTCGAGCATTGCCAATCTAAATGCGTAATATTATTCCCTGAATTGAAGGATCGCGTAGATTTGTGAAAGTATGGTATCTAAACGCTTCATTACTAAGCTGAATACTTAAATTGATTCATTGTTATACTGTGATCTAAGGGTGCATACTTTGCATTGTCTACCTACCTTTAATCATTATATCTTCTGCCTTTTATATATTAAGTTGATTGATGAATCTGGTGGTTTCATTGTCACAGTTAATAGATGTAGGAGGGGTGTCGAGGATTACGAGCAAATAACAAAAAATACCAGTAAATCACTATATTCTCACATACATTCACACGCACAAACACTCGATCTTCCACGCACGCAAACATACCTCCATACATACATCTCAATAAAATGACGTGAAAATATCATTTGAATATTTACTTTGCTGGAAACATGGAAGAATATTTCCAATGCGCGAAGCTAATTAAAAGTGAACTTATATTCAGCCAACTCCATCAATAACTTGCAACACAGTTGGTGGGGAAAAGCTTTCAAATACGCAGTATTCATTTATATTTACACACACACACACACATGCGAGAACACAATATGAGAGAACGAGAAAATGCAGCTTAAAATCTTTGCAAAATACAACACGGTAACCCAGTCGCCGGAAACTTGTATAAAAGTACGCGATTAATATAGTGTCAACTTTTTCTTCACTTTTTCGCAGCGGTCTTTGCCAACATTCAAAATTTCAATGCCTTTACGTGGGTACTAACAAATTCCTTTCCGCAATAAATATTTCTGCTCGAACTTATTTTCTTTTAATTCCACAGATGGAAATGTCCAATCTTAAGGATACAATTTTTAAATAGTTGAAAGTCTGTATGCTGTGTAACAAGCTGTATCATCAACACTTCCATAGCTAGAACTGCAAATTTGCACGTTGATTGGTGACTTAGGGTTAATAAAAGATTTTTCTACAGAAATTAATGAAAATTCTTCGAAGAATGATAAAAATGGGTCACTTCGTTTTGTTTATTGCGTAAAAAAACTATTTATATACGATATTTTTTCAGCCATTGGATATACGAGAGAATATCTACTTCATCGCGCTCATATTCAAAAATTAACATTATCACTTGCGTATGTACGGATTTACGTAGGTCGAGGCATACGTAACTCAGGGATGCCTGTAGTGACATATTCTCATTAAATGAGGTGCCCAGGTGACTCGAGTCTCTTGCATGTAAATCTCTTAAGCTTAGTTTCAACATAAATGCAGTAGAAGAACTATAACCTGGACATGTAAATGAGGGAATGATCTACTAAAGTTTTTCTAGACGAAAAAAATTAATTTCCATAGCTGAAATATGGCATTCGTAGTTATTTCATAGGCATCCCAGAGCCTTCCTAATGGCCCATGTTTGAAACCTGGGAAGATTCAGATAAGCAATTACATGATAGGAGTGAAAATGTCAAGCTCCTCAAATAGAGAATTTTGTGTAGCAGTACTAGACCTAACTTCCCTCCGTATGATAGACTAAACCTAGAGGAAGCAGTCACACAACTTTATTTTAAATTAACGTAAATATATTCATTGTTGCTATGGAAACAGCTAAAGGTATTGGATGCCATCCAGGGTGATAAGTGTCTGGGATAGAAAATTATAGTATGTTGTGAAATGTGCATTACTTCTCTTAGGAGGACTCTGGGTTAATTACATGGTGAATGGAGTTATTGCTCTCCTAAGGGGATACTGTGCATGTAGAGATAAATGTGTCAGCCTTGCAACCAAAAAAAGCAAGCGGGATGACCATTCAAGGTGGTAACCAAATCATGAAACGCCTACAGCAATGTATCACTAAATGTTGTTAAGAGAACTTCCTCATCTTGATAGTTTTTTCATGTTTTATTTTGTAGAGGTGTCCACCTTAAAGACGCATTGGCTGATCATTTACATTATGATTTAGGCACTGAATGAGTTTGGTATTTTCTTAAAAACTGTGACATGTACCACATGCATCTTGACCTTAAAAAGGAGAGATGCATGTGGGAAACAAGGTTTATGTAAGATAACACAGTTCCATGAATCATTAGCTTCTTACCTTCTTCTTAGCCTGCCTTAATGAAAGTGATTGGTGTAAGGGAAATCAATTTTTGCAATAATCCTCTTCCTATTGCCTGATGTTTCTAATAACTTTTGCAGGTTTCTGGGATCAAGTTACATGCACTTGCAGGATCCGCTACCATTGTGAAGTTCAGCGTGGTCCAATATCTGGTAATTATTTTTTTTGTGAGTAAAGGTTTGTGTTGAATGCTCTTGACTAACACTAGTTTATTTCTTTTCAGGGTTGGTGGGATCTTGGGGTGGGAGTGTGGGGCCTGTTGTACTCTTCTATGAATAAATTTCTAATTAACATGTCTTTCTATGATTTGCCCACTATGTAATCCATCACATAAATTAACTACAGCTTGGGCGTGTTTTACTTCCCTACCGAAGTATTTTGGTGGCAATTCTGTAATTCCAAATGAACTAAGGTCCGTGTTACTAAGCAATACTGGAGATGATGGATATGGTATTAGTGGTAGTTGATTAATACCACAAATATTAACACGTTGCATATGGATGGCGAGAATTCTTCATTTTTTTTCCCGAACGTTCCAGATGGATGACTAAGATTTTAGTCATTTAAGCGCGTCAACCTAAACAATTTTAAAGCATACAATGCGTATTTGTTAGTACGTTTTCAGTTGTTCGTTATGCACAATGAATTGATGTATCATAATGTTTGATTGGGTAAAGTTATATTCTAAACACACACTTTTTAACCATATTTAAACCAAAGAAATTAGGCCTTAGTAGGCACATATTTCCAATCTCAACACCTCCACCCAGAATTCCTGGGAATTTAAATACCACGGTACGCAAACTGTTAACATGGTATTGCTATGTATTTGGGTAATCATTTTCTATGAAAGGGATTCTGTGTTAAAATTAGGAATGGTAGTAGGAATCATCTTAATTATGTGGGTTATGGAGGGACCAGAATGTGAACAAGGGATGATGGATTTCCATAGGTCATGGTGTCTTATGAATTCATTCAGACTAGCTCTTCATTCATTTCAATCAGTTGGTAACATTTTCTTCTCTTAATGTGAAGTCTGAACTGTTCAGTCATTTCTTCACTTCATTTCACACCTATCAGCAATGTTGAAGTTTACTTCGTTGAGTAAGTTCTGTATAATGGGGGGATTAAGCTGCTGCCTCAGGGAGAGCCTATTTTATGCTGCGCATGCAGCTACTTCGGTAATTGGTTGGGTTGGGACTACTTCTATTGAAATCCAGGTTTTACATTACTGAAATAGTGGCAAGTTTTTCAAGGTTAGCCTAGTTCCTAGTTCGGAAAATTTTAATATGCTGACAATCAGCCAACTAGTTCTAGAGGTTGTACTGCAATTGGGTTCAGCAAGTTACGTGGCCATTGAGGGGCCTTTTCTAGTTTAGGGTTCTTCTAAGGGTCTTCCATGGTTTGTGGAAAAGTAGTTTGATCATTTTAGGGTGGTGCTCTGGTTTTTATTTTTGAGCTCAATTCTGGGCTTTTATGTACTCTAGATTCTATCAATTTTACTGCAATGGTCTCTGGGCAGCTAATAAGGAATTAGCCTTTTGCTGTCCCAATTGATTCAGGGATGTACCGTAGGTATGAATGATGTTAAACACGAATGAAGTAGGCTGCATATGTACACTAGATTCATAGAGCAAGAGTTCTATATCCATGAATGCAACTTCCAGGTCAAGTATAAGGTAAGTAAGAGGTTAATTTCAAGAATGGAGATGAATATTTGTGTTAACTGGATGTCCATGGTGGCTAATTTCTTTGTTGTAACTGGAAGTCTCGTCATATCTAAATGTAAGGGGTAAAATCAGTTATTTTGGGTAATAGTTACCTTTGTTGGGAGGCTGTAATTAGGCTGAGATGATAGATGTGACATTAGTGGTAGTTGATTAATTATCACAAATATTAACATGGTTACTTAGCTATGTATATAGGTAATCACTTTCTACGCAAGGGTTTCCTCTTTTGTTGAAAGTAGGAATGGTAGTAAGAACACCTGAGCAAGTTCCTCCTTGCGAACATCTGAGGTAGTACTGCTATGGGAATGTGTACCTGATGCACATTATAAAGTTCAGGAAGAGATTCTGTAGTATGTACAAATGTATTAGCAGTGATGTCTCTGTCTCAAGAGGGGCCAATACAACAGTTTCCTTGATGTTTAGGAAAGTCTGTGAGAGCTGTATCTTGCTGTTCCTCATTTGTTTATCTTCACCTGCCCCATTGGGTGTAGTCCAGTACACACACTAAGAGTGGTCTTACTTCAGACGTTACAAATTCGTGGTTCACTACTCTCCTGGTGCTCCTATGCTGGAGCGATTGAAGTATTTTGTTAGTCATTCGTTTTCTTAATATCCTTTGCAGAAAGGATTGGTCTAGCCCCTTGTACTTTTCTAAGCCTGTTAGAGGTAAATAATGGAAATAAAGAGAATAGGACAGAGGATTGATCCATGGGGTACACCACAAGAAACCTTATTAAGATCTGCATTGGACACCATGATTGGGCAGTACCAGAGACTGATGGTTGTCCTGAAGATTTTACTCACTGGAACTACGAGAGCAGGTCAAGATGCATTCAAAAGAACATGGTATCCTAGCCAATCCATTCATGTATCCAAAAATAACGTCTCCAAAGTGGAATGGAATTATAAACTTGTTGAGCCTTGGCCGGGCTATGTTTGTTGTAGACTGAAATGCAACAGCCGTAGTAAAGTAATAGCTTGGTTGAAGTACCTTCTAATAAATTATTTAACTGGATACAGAGCTCCTCACGTGTTGTCTCTGATCCATCATGCAGCAACAAATAATGATATTGAAACAAAAATGCCGGTGAGAGACATTTTGAACAAGCCTTTAATTTCCACCCTATTTATCTCCTCCGGTTTTTCCACTCTCTCCTTCCCCCCACGCTTTCCACTTCTATCCCATTTCTTCTCTCTCCCCCCTCAGTTCTCCCACTCCGCTTCCTAAATATGTATAAATTAGCTGCACTTACCACCATTTGTACCTTGGAAATGTAGTAACATCGGAACTCTGGTCAGATGAAATTTTTGTTGAAAATTGCCAATCATCTTTCATTACAAACTTATGTTGGGTTCACCACTGGTAAATATTTAAAACATGAATAAGAATAATGATGCTTATATTTCTTCAGGATATACAAGAGCTTATCTCAATTAGTATCCTTCACCTATTCATGCTCATATCAAAGTGCTGCAGTCTTGGACATCACTTCCTCTGTCTGTCCAAAAATAAAACATTCACTTAAAGTCAGAACAGAAACATACACAACATCCTCCCCCCTCTTAATAATGAAATTCATAATAAAGAATTGGTGATAACATAAGAAATTGTTAGGCATTCCCAGGTTACATAATTATTATAGTGCTTGGAAACACCACACTCCCTTAGTTGAGAACATAATCTGATGGATTATTTTGCCTTCTGGGGGCCCTTTCATTGTGGCCTTCCTGGCCTCTCGGTTTTGTCTGGAAAGGGAGGAACCTCCAGGCAAGGGGGTGGTATTACCTGAGGGGGCAAAGACCTTTGATCACAGTTCCTGGAGCACAATCTCAACCTACTCCCCCTGATGGTGTGGCCTTGAGTACTAATGGGGCAAGCTCATCATGGTGCTGCTGATGGTCCCCTCTCTCAGGTTCTTTTGGGGAAAACCAGAGATATCACTAACAAAATATCTGCTTTGAATTTTATTTAAGTGACCCTTCTACTGTCCCATCCATAGAATTAATTTTAAGACTGGGACCATCAACCTCTGCAATCCCTTCTGGCTTCCAAACACTTTTTCCCCCTTCGTACTCTTTAAAGTATATCAAATGCCCGCTTTAAATTTTCTTGCCTGTGTGTGCACTATGGGGTCTTCAACTCACTGTTCCTGATCATCCCCTCTGCCCCCTTAGGGCCGCAAGACATAATGCGGTCCAGCTGAATGGTCAGCTTTCTACCCATTAGGATTTCACTGGGAGCCACCCCTGTTGCAGGGCTTGGGGTGGCTCTCATAGACAACAAGAACCCTGGCAATTGATGCACCCATTTGTGCAGAGGAATTTTCTTATGGTGTGGACAGTTCGCTCTGCCTATTTGAAGTTGGTTGGTAAGGAGGGGCACAATAATATTTCATTCCATTTCTACGTAGAAAGGACTGGAACTCGGCTGCTCTGAAAGCTGGGCCATTGTTGGAGACTATCAGTGCAAGAGTGGCAAATCACCTCTGAAGGGTGTAGATGCAGAAAAGAACCCACGGGTAAAAGCAACTTCGGCCCAGAGTCCTCTAGATTGCTCTCTCAACACTACTCTCTCATCATGTCGAGTCGTCGCATAGGCTTCCACTATGGCAACCACGACGTCCGCCATTTTCGGTGTAAATACTCCGTTTTCCCATAAGGAGATGTGGTAAAATTTCTTCGTTTTTTTGGTAAGCGAAGAATGTTGGTAATTTTCGGATAGGTGATATTGATTTTCGAAACCTTCAGTAACATAAGTACAAATTTTCTAGGCATGACAACAATGCAAACGGCGAAAATAAAGGTAAAACCAGGGCAAAGGCTAAACGTATTACGACCTGATCGAACCCTTGTTTTAATGGGTTGACACCCAATTGCGCTAAATAATCACTGAAAATACTATTAACGGAAACTCTTACCCTCAATTAAAAGGCTCTTTGCAAAATATGTACTGACACAAGCAATTCCGACGCGAGTTTAATGACTGAAATCTGATAGTAGGACAGCGGGTAGATGGGCGTAACCAGCTGGAGACGGCCTTTCAGCGGCGTAGTGCTGTGGGATAGGACCCCCCTGTCCCCCGGACAATATGAAAACACAGTTACTTTGATTAATTTAAAAAACAAAATATTGAGAAATGACGAGTTTACAAAAGATTTCTTTGACAAATAGTTTTTTCGATCATTAACCCGAACGAAATTCCTGGCTACGCCCCCCCCCCCCCCGTAGAAGCGAAAAGAAATTAAGCTCGTAACGAAAATTTTAAAGAAATTATTTTCGCATAAGACATGTAACAAATTTAAGTCATTCTCTTCATTGTATAGACCAATGAAACGCTGTCATAATTTACTTACAATTTTGGCTTCTTCATTCTTTGCAAAAATGTTACTACTTGAAAGACCACGACATGTCCTCCTTGCTTTGATCCTGGGTACCAATGGAGCAGCGAGGGGGGTTATGGGGGATAAATTCCTCCCCCAGAGATATTTTTAATTTTAATCCATTTTACTTAATTGGATTAATACTACTAATAGAATAGTGTAAGGACTAATAAAATATCCCTCAGAAAGCCATAAAACTCACCATTTATCTTAAAATTCGCCAATTTACTAATCTCGCACCGACCACTTATCCTGGAGGGTATTCCGTTCCCCCACACACCCTGGTATTAGTTGCACCTAAACCCACACCCCCAGTCTTAAGTACTACCTGGGCCCCTGCAGGGTACTCACATGGATGGATGTGCTCAATACCAAATGCCAATGATAGAAACAGACAGAGGGCATATCCGTTCCAATGATAGTAGTATCCAGCGGTCTGGGGTCCTGATGGGGGGAATTCGGAGGTCTTCCTTGGAAAATTTTAGGGAACTGCATGCCCGAAAATGGATTTTGACAATTTTCTCGCTCTTAAATAGTAGATAAAGTTAATAAAAAAATACTATGAAAATTGAGAAAATTAATAATTTATTATGGAGCTGATATCTCTTTAATGAATTTGTCCCAGAAACAGCACTGAAATCTAAAAAAAAGAAACTAAATACAATCTTTCCAAATAACCATTCCAAATAAGCACTTGCAGTTTTCTTTTTACCTTCTGGACACCTAACTCACTTCATTTAATTTACAATGAGTATGCAGTAAAGAAAGCAACCAATGAACACAAAACTTTTTATAATTACAAAAAATATTGGTGCAAGTAACCTAAGTAATGAATATCTTTTTTTAATTACACCTTTAATATCCCCTCAAGATGGAGCAGGGCCCCCCTAAGCTTGGGTGACTCAGAGATTGCCAACCTGGCCAGTCCGCCCTTGTACCCAAATAGCAATGCAAGCCGGAATCAGGCTTGCAGCAACCTAGAAAAAACAAACTTGAATCACGGTTTAACAACTTGCTTATTATCATCCCTATGCAAGCCCTTCCACTGCTTACTGCATCACTAATTGAAAAAAAATTTAATAACTACAAGCCTAGGTGAACCACTGGGGTCTTTTCCTGGGAAATAAGTCCTTGGAATAGAGAACACATAGCAAAAGAAAACAATTCTAAAATGAACATCCATACAATTCCTTGAAAAGTGAAAGTAGAACAAAATCTAACAGGGGATCATGTCAGACCATTCTCAAAAAACCTAGTACGTACACTAAGACGCTGCAAAAAATGTCATCCTTGCAATTAAATCAACATAAAAAATTTGTGGGATACAAGGAATGAACGCCTAATAACACAACATAGCTCCGTGAACAGTTAATTGTGATTAATAACAGCAGTAGGTAATACTTAACTAGACATATAAAATTAACTTCTACAATCTGAGTTGACACAAGGGTACTAACTTTCAAGTTCCAAGCAGACGCATTCGGTAAAAAATTTATTTATGACTGAAATAGAGATAATTTCTCCCATAATATCCCAATCCCAGATAATATATTCGTGATTATAAGCAATTCCCATCTCTGCTTAAGGTGAAATGAAGTGAAACATAAGATAAATAAAGAAGAACCAAAGTGCTCATATTAAGGCCAAAATGCCTAATATATACCGGGGCACTAATGTAGGAATAAAATTCAATCTATATATGACATGAACTATTTTGCTATTAATCCAAAAAAGATTACTGAAGTCTTTTATGACCAGGACGCAACTCCTGTAATGGCATGCCCATGCATTTTGTAACAAAACACTCAAAAGTATGTATATGATAAGATATGGAAATAAGTCTTCCTTCTTAGTTAGCTTCAAGTCAGCTAGATTGATGACTTTTGTCAACAGCAGGCTCCTCATTTAGTCCACTCTTGTCTCAATTCAATTCCGTGAAAGATTTACAACAGGACATCTCTGTTAGCCTAACTGAAATATGCCATGGAATAAAATACAATTTCCATACACTTAGGTATCAATATCCTTAAATTGGAGATTAATGTGAATGACATCCATATCTTAGTAGTCATTTTTTACATCCTCATCATATGCTTAGGATAATTAACATAATTATAGAATGATTTCCATACGTCTGCATAATAGTTACAAAAATTTAACATGCATGAATCACCTAAGTTTATTCATGAGTCCTTTGATGTGATCTCATGTGTTCTCTCTAAACAAGTGGACTAGTAGTAGTACTGTATGGGAATAAATGTGAAAAATGGCTCTTCATCTTGACAATATGTTAAGCAAAGGTAAATAAATTTTTTAAAGACCGAACCATGCACCTTTTAGAAGTGATGTAAGAATCTTTCTCTCACTTGAAAATTCATTAAAATCTTAGGTAAGAAGTGTTCTTGGAAATCATTCCTGCAAATTAAGGACTTCTAAGGATATTTAAACCAGAAAGCTCTGATACTAGGTGGTAAATTATAATAAACTTTGCTCTTTTTATGCCAAAATAATGAAATATTAGATATAACAGTTGATTTTATATCTCTATATAAGACAACTTAATGCAAACATGTTTCACTAGAATGTGTAAAGCCGTCAACAATCCACATTAACCACGACTCAACTGGTAGATAACCAAGTATTCATGGTATAAACATTATACATATTGGTAATGATAAAATGTGTATATGCCAAAGAGGGATATATGCAATAAGAACTGATTAGTCATCGTATCAACACACAGCAAACAAAGAGGGAAAAACCACTTAACCAGGCCAAATATACCTATGTCAGAGCATTAGAATAAAGGTGCTTCCATGCTATTGAATAGATTGAGAATTCCATATCAGCAACTCATCTTCAAATTTGATGTAAAGAACTCAAAAATGTAACCACTTATGTGAATTACCAGAGTAAAGCAATGGAACAGGTAGTTAAGAGGTGATCATATAAAAAATTACTCTTGTATAAAATACATCAAGGCCAGGTAAACACTGACAGAGGTGATGCTCTAATAACTAGCTATGTGGAGCAACATCAAACACTTGCTCATAAATAAATAATACAGATGACACCCCATGGAATCAGTTTTAACATAATAGAAGTTCAATATGATTTAGACTGAGCGTTGAACTTGAATATAGAAAAAACAAACAACAAGTTAGAAAATTTATGAAAAAATACATTTTGCTACTCCAGATATATTCTCTCATTAAGCAAAATACATGGTGACACCACAATGCCAATGCAGAAGATGATTGCTGTGAATATAACGCTGCACATGCTTCTTCTGCTTAGGTTATTTGGACATGAAATGCAGTAATTGTATCTTATCATTGTAGAAGTCGTTCCATTATATAGCCATCAATTCCAAACATGGTACAACAGGCAGCATTGAATCTGGAACAAAGGAATAATCTTGGTGACATCAACTGAGTGAACTTGAGTAACATATAAGAATAAAACAAATCAGCACTGGTATTCACATAACATGCATTTCAATTTAATGCACAATATATGCACTGCAGAACACCTTGGTAAGAGGACTATCCACTTAGAAAATAAAAAAAGCTAATCCATACAATATTATGGGCCAAATTCAGTACCAAAATATTCTTAAGCACTCCATTTAGGAGGATCTGAATTCAAGATATTGCCCACCCTGTTCCTCTAAATGATGCAACAAGATGATGAGCCCAGATATGAAGAAACATTTATGCACATTATTGAATAAGACACTCAAGTTTAATGCAATAGAAGCATAATTATAATAGCATCCAAAGTATATTAATCAAGAAACGATACTGAATTTCAAAGTGTCAGAATGACTTTAGCAAACACGATGGTAGTTCTCAAATCAGACAGTCACCAAAACAGCTTAACATAAGAGCAACCAGTGACTCCATTTAATTACTCCAGAAGTATTTTGAAAACACTTTTTCAATGTAAAGAAGCAATTTGGATGCTATGGAAGTAATGAAAAATTATAACTGAAAAATTGTCAGAAAATAAGCAAAGGCAATGTGAAATAAAAGAACTTGCAATAGATATAGTTTAATCTTACATTCAAGAAAACTTGTCAATTTGAGAAGCTACCTTATTTGATAGATGATAAGCATTAGCAAAGACTGCATGCTTATTTTACAACAAATGTGCTGATTTCTCAAAATGTAATAGATGAATGAGAATGTTAACAAATACGTCATTTAAAAATATACACATGTAGTCATATCTCAGCAAAATACCAAGTCCAGGTGACATGTATGGAAGATAGGAAAGAATTGACTTACACCACCTAAAGACAATAAAATGAGGCATAATAGAAACAAACAAACTATGTACAAGAGATTTTAGAAGTCCATGACTCAGGGTAATATAGGTGCTTATGACATGAATAAACACACAAATAAAGACATGCTCAATATCTCCAGCCCATAAGACTGCATGTAGTCTTCAAAAAACACTTAACCTATCCTAGAAACAAGACCTTGGATTCATCCAGCCTTCGACTATGCCAAACATGAATTACACACAGGTGATTTTTTCCAAGGAAAACTATCGAGAAACCACTGGTCAATGATTTTGGTTTCAAACAAAAAATTTGCATCATTTCACATTTTAATATAGCATTGAAGTACTCTATCAAAGAAGTAAACAAATAGGACTTTAACAATGAAAATAGCAATGAGGTACTTCTTAATTAATTACTAAAAAGTCCTCATTATTTTCTTCCTTTAGCCGCAGTAAGTTCAAATATGGTATCACAAAATGAAGGTAGTTTCAAAATCATTTGAATTGTCAATATCAGCAATGTTTTTGATTTGTAAATTAGTTCACAGACCCCAAGAATACAATGAAGCTATGAAGGGAAAGTAGAGATATCACTTGCTTGTGCATGCTTGCCACTTCTTACTTTGTACAAACTTGAACCAATAATTAAAGAGTATGTTTAATTACCACTTCCTTTTAATAATAATACTTCAGGCAGCGCCTGACACCGAGAACCTAAACTATTGAATGGACGATGAGGATACATAAATGCTTTGTTGATGCCATTGATCCCTAATAAATGCCCTGGCATCACTATCAATCCACCAGTTGTTTGTAAGAAACATTTCCAATGAACCCATTTATAAAGGGATCGATAGTACTTGTACAATCATATTTTTACAGCCTAGAGCTAATAGGTAATTGTCTCTCAGGCTGGTTAATAATCTAAACAGGACAGCCGTTCGCGCTACTTTTGAATAATTTCATAAGTTAATCGTCATAAGAAGAGATAAGTGGGCAGTGAAACTTGTGCTATCTGTTGAGCGTAGGTATGTGGGTTACAGCAAAGGACGATGGAATTGAAAATGCTACTCAAGATGAACAAAAGAAAACAAAGCCCAACAACCAGATGACTGATAGACAATAACCCAATTGAACGGTGCCACAATACTTCGTTATCACCAATAATAATACCGTTCATCACAATGCACTGACACTGATAACATCATAAACACACTCTCTCAGCAAATGCCAATAGTATGAATAACAGAACAACCTTAATACGTACATACCGCACTCGATGGCTCTTCAACTTCAGCAAAGGAAAAGACTTTCAATTCAAGACCGGCAATCGAATATTAGAGGTCTCCTCATGGTGTAATAGGCTTCAGACGATTCGCGACGCCGAAAATCGTCGGAACATCATTGGGCTTTTAATATTTTCCAGCCTCTCTTCCGAGCGGATTCAAATTTTGATTCGTATAAGTGCACCTGTGGCAAGGAAAACTCGCAGGAAAATGTTTTCATAATGATTAAATGGCTAAATAAATACATGCATGTAATATATGTTGACTATAATATTAATTAAGGAAGGTTTCGCGGCTTATATAAATCGCATGTAATTACAAGGTGTAAAATCCAAAATGGATTCGAATGCAATTACCTACAAACATTCGTTACCAACAACATATAGTTCCAAAAGGGACATGAATATTACATGATTTCAGTATGTCTTTAATGAAAACTGGTATCATTGATTGTATCACACGTAAAGTTCCTCACGATATTTCAAACGTGAAAGCACTTATATGTTACAGGTATAACTTTCAAGGACACTTACAAGTATAACTTTCACGCGACGAAATAATAATAACTTACCACATTCCATTGTGTGAATAAGTTGCGTATTCTAGTTTATTGTTTAAATTAATTAATTAAATGTAGCACGGGTTAATTGTATCAGTATTACGACACTATCAAAGTTTAAAAACCATTGACACAAATAACCTTAAACCTATACATGAAAAACTCTCAACAATAGCAGGAATTATTATGCACTCTTTTCTGTTTACATTACGTATACAACGTAAAACTGATTGGCAAAGGTATTAATCTTTGAAGTAAATCACAGCCTTTCATCAAATTATGCCGAAACTAAGTAAGAACTTCATCTTCATATGTATACTTACCCAATACCAATGTAAATTAATTTTTGAATTACATTGAATTGAACCATTGAATTACATCAACTTCTAACTCACCTCACAAATAGTGGAAGACGGCTATGATTGCCACTCATCCATCCCCCACATTTGTAGCCATTTAGCCCTTACCTGAGGATTACAAGGAAAAACAAAAGCGCGGAACACATCCCTACAACTAATGGAACAGTTTGGTGCAGAAGAACCGCCCATCTCTCTTATTTATCAATTACAAAAATGTAAAAAACTGCACCAACTCGACGTTACGCCTATGCTACAACACAGGCCGCCATTAATGATGAGAGTGAAGATGGCAGGTTGCGACGACTCAACTTCGTAGTTATTATATGGCAATATAGAGGACTCTGCTTCGGCCCACTCACTGGTTGAATCAACCAGGATTAAAGGAGTATGGCCTAAAAGTAGGGGCCTGTAAAGTCTAATTGTAAATGGAGTCTTGACAAAGGCTTACTGGGCAATTTCCAACGAATGGTTTCTGCTTAGGGAGGATTTTTGAATGCTAAGGCACAACTCTCACATTGACTTAATCATAGCCTCCATGTCTCAATCTATGTTTGGCCAACAAGCATAAGTGTGAGCGATGGATTTTGTGTGGACTATCCCTTGGTGGGCCTTGTGGAGCAAATCATCAAGGACGAGGTGCTGCAGGGGCTTTGGCACCACTACTCGGGAGCCTGGGAGAAGGCAGCCAACCCTGACACTACCTACTATCTACCGATTCAATCGATAGATTTTTGTTCCTCATAGGAAAATCTACTAGAATTGGTAGAATAATAATTGCGTATGCATGGTTTCGCTGATGGTAGGACCTGCCCGCCTTGTGACGGTGTAGGATTCCTCGTCCCCTCCCTTCCTTCCCCGTCCTTCCCCTGGAGGCGTCGTCGGGCTCTCATCGCGGCGGCGCCTCCTTTCCTTGATCCCTCCTGTCCTTCCCCTTCTGGGTGCAGAGGAGAAAAGCTAGCGCTTACAGTCCCTGCCCCAGGAGTGTATCCCGCGAGCCCGCCCTAAGGGTTTCGTTCCACCTGTCCCTGTTAAAAATGCCAAACACTGGTTTACTGTCTGAAAAAATAGTGAAGTTTCTCCCCCACAAGTACATTTAAAACTTTGCACCCCATACACGACTGCTAAGGCTTCCACATGGGAGCCTTAGCAGTGGTGTATGGGGTGTAGTAACAACATAGGAGTACATAGTTCTTTTCGGCTGAAGTTGAAGTTCGAGATCAAAAAGCAATGGGTTGTTCACCTCCATCCGGCATGATATGGGATAACACTGCCCCTACACCATATGGGGAAGTATCACATTCAAAGAATGATTGTTAGGTTTGCGGAGAAATGTACAAAAGCAGCACTGCTAGCCACATTCTTTACATATTCGATGCAGTGGACATATTCCTTATTCCACTTCCAGGGAGTGCCTTCCTTGAGGAGGTCGTACAAAACATGAAAATATTTGGCTTTGTGGGGAAAAATTCTGCCATAGTAATTTATGAATCCCAAATACATTTTCAATGAATCAACATCTCTGAGTGCGGGAGCCTTTAAGATGGCTTCAACTTGACCTTTTGTGGGAGTGATTCCTTATGCACTTATGTGATAGCCTATGCACTCAAGGCTAGGGATGCCAAAGACATTTCTACGTCCAAGTTGAAGGCATGCAGCAGCAATTTTGGTGAGGGCCTTCCTCACATGGATCCATAAGGTGTCCATAATCGAGGCCTTGACCAAGTTATCATCTAAGTAGGCCAGCAGGGTGTTTCAGAGTCTCCCTTTCCGAGCGGATCGGGAGACTTGACGCGGATTCTACTTATTATCGGCGAGGCAATCTGTGTGTTTTGCTGATTTCACCAACCGCTCTTTGATTGGCGATCAGGATCCAAGATCAAATCTCGCATCCGTTTCACCAACACCTGATCCTTGATCAACAATCAAAATTACGTCATCGGCAATCGCGTAGCATTATTATTCTCATAGATTTGTAAATAGTTTTCCCATTGGCTGTTTACAGCGCATTACAACGGCATTTGTTGAATTACCTATGTGAAAACCGTGACTTTCGAGTTTAAAGGACAAAATGTCCACAGCGAAAGCCAATAATTCTGTTCGAGGAATTTCGTCTCGTAGAACTGGTAGAAACTCATTCAAATATTATATAAAACAAAAGAACAGACGCAATGAGGAGAAGAAAGCATAAGTGTATTATAATGAACTGCTATATTGTGTACTAGCTTTGGAAAATCAAAAAATATAAATTGAGATTAAATAGGCTACCGTAGCCAAAGTGATGGAAAATAAATAAATCATATCTCTCAAATCCTATAGGTTTGTTTATCCTAAATCATCTCATCAAATCTAAATCCCAAGTTATGCTATCTGTGAATTGAGGTAAAAAATGATTTCTGTAATTTATCTGCATGTTTAAAATGCTATTGACTGTTTAAATTAATAGATGACATTTGCTATTTAATTTTTTATGCTCAGGTAAAATGAAAGAAACCATTTACCATGAGGAACTATGCTATGGTTATCATGAACAAAGAATTTATTAATAAGAAAATTCATTTAAGTATGCCATTAATTAAGGCTAGTCAAACAGCTGCTCCTGTGGCTCTATTATTTTCCTCTCCCATGGGTTGATGAAGATTTACATTGGCATCTTGAATGAGTACCTACTGTTTGAATATGTATAATTGAAATGCTGTGTAAAACCCCAGTAGTCACAATGATGAGCAAAGATGTATTTATTTTCATTCATAGTCCAATGGAGAGGCAAGGAAACCTCCATTCTTTTTTTCATCTACCCTTCCTTGGCACTCCTTCGCTTACCATTCCTCTATCCTTCATCCAACATCTATAAAGGGTAAGGGAAGGGTAGGATTATACTTCATCTACCCTTCCTTGCAACTCCTTCCCTTATGATCCATCTACCCGTCTTCTGCACTCCATTAACCCATTTATGCCTAGGTTTGAAAAATGCGAATTTTACCCTTATTTTTACATATTGTAGATTAAAATACGTATGAAAACAATATCCGAAAGAAAAAACAATATATCTCTTGCTAATTATTAATAATGAGGTGTTCCAAAAATGGAACACTAGGCAAATCCACTACCATAAGGTACTCAATGGTAACTAGCAAAACATTAGTTTCAGACAGTTACTAGCTCACTATTAAGAGTGATATCTAGGTGAACACTTAACATGCAAGGGTAAATTGCATTTTTTACATTGGAAAGTGGTATTTTTGTAGCATTCGACACATCGAGTTTGCTTTCCTTGCTTTACAATCGTATGATTCATGACATCATGACGTGAGTCAAGTTTACGCTTCATAGATGGTCACCCTTTCCCACTATAGGCTCAGCACTATTACCATATGTCTCAATATCGTGACAAACCACACGGCGACGGAATTCAAGAAGAGCGATTGGCATCAAATCCTTTATTTTATGCAATTGCCAAGCATTTTGTAAAGCCAGCTCAAAGCAGAATAACGGAAGGCTTGAGTACAATTTATTTCCACGGATTGATGCTTGATACTTGCCAATTTTTTATCAGCTCGGTCCACTCCTCCCATATACTGATTATAGACCTTGATTAAATTTGGCTGAGAAACTAGTATCTTTTTTTCTGCTTTTGAGAATAACGACTAACCTGTTGCAAAGGATTGACACCGACACCAGAAAATGCAACAGTAACAACACTTATCATTCCATCTACAAACAATATTGTCTTTTCCATCAATTTGTAATCAAATGTGACCCTATCTTTTTTCTTTAGGGTAGCATCTGATTGTAAAGGAGGTTTGTCGTCGCGATCTTTTCTCGCTGTGCCTGTTGTTTGGTGGCCCATTGAATGAAATTTATTAAGGAGTGCAATGCTTGTGAAAAAGTATTCGAACACAAAATGGTATTTATCAGGATGTTGCGTTGTGAGTGCCTCAGTAAATTGCCAAACAACTGTAGCACCTACACCATATTCATAGCATTGAGTATTCAGGTTTTTTCCTTGATAAGGCTGAAACCAGCAAATGTTGCTCAGACCCGTTGCACCACAACAGAATTTATACCCAAACCAAATAGGCTTACCCCGAATGAACTGTTTGCACCCGTGACGACCAAAATAGGGAATCATATCCTCATCAAAGCTGAAGTATATTTCATTTGGTACAAATTTCATACATCTGTCATTCAGTTGCTCAATGAGAGGTCGCAGCTTGGAAAACTTGTCCATGCGGTTCAAGCTAGAATTGTAGGATGCCGTCTCGGAACAGAGACTCCACCACACCAGAATTTATACCCACTCAGGAAAATTATTCACAAAATACAATGACACTCACCGACAGTCAGTTCAAGGTTTATGCCCTTACTTGCAGCATATAAATTGGAATATTTGACAATCATATCAATGACTTCAATACCCAGAAAGAGTTCTAAATATTCGGTAGGGGTTTTCATTTTTGTGATTTGTTCTTCTGAAACTCTACCTCCTAGGTACTGGCTGGGCAGTCAGATCGGCTTTCTTCCATTTGCACCTTTGGCACAGCGAGGGGGGAATATTGGGGTATAAACCCCCCCCAGAACTCAGAGAATTTTTTTAATTCTATCCATTTTATTTAATTGGATAATTATTACTTATACAATAGTGCAAGGATTAATAAAATATGCTTCAGAAAGCCATAAAACTCACAATATTGAACCATTTATCATAAAAATTTTCTCATGGAGGGCACCTGCACCTCCCATATTCCATACCCCTCAGAACTAGTTACACCTTAACCCCTCCTAACCTTTATTCCTAGCTGCATGCCTGATGCGCAAAACTTTGGTTACCTTGTTTCTTTGAGCAAGAAGAGGCCGAGGCGATTCAGAAGCCAATACACCGTCATTTTTAGTAGATCACCATCCGGTATCAGCTGAAGGTCAGCATGGTCAAAGTTCTCGTCATAAGAACCATGAATGAGATAAGCAGGAGCGTGCAGCAATGAGCCGGGAAGGTTATTAATTGTTCCACATCTAATTGCTTACTTGATTCAAAATTAAACTGAATATTTCAGAGTGCCTGAACACATGCATAATAGTAGTGGATTTGCCTAATGTTCCAAAAATGGAACACTGTTAAATAAACCCTTATAACTAAAACAAAATACATTGTTTCAAAATTTTCTTCCTAAAGCACAATAGGTTAACTATTACTGAACATGCAGAGAAAAAATTAAAACATTCGGTCATAATGGTACATAAATAGTTATTAGTATAACATTTGAGGTGGTCTCAGAAAAACTGCCTTGAAAAAAAGACCGATATTTCTCAACACACTGGCTGCGATGGGTTGGCAAAACTGACTACCCAGGAAAGAAAAACTGATTTCCAACAGTTTTGAACCTCATTTGAATCTGATTTGAATCCTTAAAATCTGATTTGACTTTGTCTTGACACTGATTTCCACTGGTTTCCAGCGGACAGGAAAAGGAAGGAAGTGATTTGAATCTCATTTCCACTGTAACTGGTTTCCAGCCGTCTTCCACATGGACTGTATTGACACCACTTGATTGACACTGACTTGAATGTCATTTGAAACTCTTTTCCTTATTTATTGGCTTGAAAGTGTTTTCCACAAGTGCTTTCCAACAGAGTTGAATTGTAGCATGAATTTGAAATTCTCTTGAAATGAGTGTCTTATATAAACCTATCTCATACAGGCTTTACGACTGCGTTGACTGGAAAATTACTTCTTCTGAGGTGTCAATGAGTATAATTAGTTCAAAATCATGGTCAGAAATAAAATAATGACGTAGAGGAAATATGTACCTTGCCGTCTTGAAAAAATTCACGGGTGATGAAAAAAATTTACTGTACATCATCCACATTTTGAATTGTGCATCATTTCACCCGCTGGAGCTCACCGAGCATGCAATTTAAGTGGCTAATACGGCTTAAGCACGTTTAAACCTCACTTTGTGACTTCGCCTTTTAAAAAAATATAGCGGGCATAGTGCTGCCACCTAACTACAAAAGATAGTAAACCAAAGTAGCAACGCCGATACGCCGATTCCGTGCTGAATGTTTACGTGCTTGTGGTCTGTTTTGTGCTAAAGTAATAGGGCGTGGAGAAAAAATAATCATATCAGTATTATTTAACCAGTGCTAAATTCCCGCTGCGTTGAATTAAGCCATTCGTGCATCTCTTAAGTCTTCAAGCGACAGTGGAAGCCTAATGTGATTTCGATCTTTTGTGTTTTCATTGAATAATTTATCTTGTGTCAACAGATTTTGAGCGATTACTGATATTTTTGTATGCAATATGAATAATATGTACTTGCGTTACGTCGCCGAAGAGAACCTACCAGGATTTTCAGAGTATTGTGTATCTTGCTGGTTTGTTTGTGCTAAGTGAAACGACCGTGTTCGTGTATTTAAACATTAATGGCAAGTTTCTGTAGTGTAACATACAGATATCGTTGGCTTAATTCTGAACCAGAATTATTTTCATAAGTCACGTAAAGAAGTCTTTCTTTCATAAAGTAAAGGCATCTGAAATATTTTCTAGTGTTGTGATTTTTCTGTTAATCACGGAAAAATTTGTGCTCTTCGATAATTCAAGATTGTGGAATCTGATGTAAGTTGTTGTTGTTCTGGTGCAGTGACTGTTCTGTTACTCTTGGCAAAACTTTTGCCTTTCCCTGACTTTTCAAGAACTGATAAACAATTACAAAAAGCACAACTAGTTTGTCTAACTCTCCTTCTAATGAGATTTCATCTGTAAATTCTGTGTTTCCCTAAATTATTTCTAACGCATGAAATTGAGATTTTAAGTGTATTCTGCCTCAGAAGTTTACCAAAGTAGATGACTATGTATTTTCAATTGAATATGTACTTACAACAGGGTTTGTGCATTCTTAATAAATACGTTAATAGAGCCTGTGTTATTTTGTTGTGGTGGGAGACTTAAATGAAGTTCATTTTGTTAGGCTGTATTTTGTAAACTTTTTTCAGCTGAGTATACATCCAGATTGAAGATAGAGATGTAGCATGTGAAGTTAGAAACGTTGGTTGAGTGCAGCTCTGCGAAACTTGGAATTGGCGGAAATAATTATTTCCGCCTCGGGTATCAGCAGTTAACTCTTGTATCTGAAGTTAACTTATGCATCATCAGGTCATAGGAGGTGAGAATCGAGTCGCAAACAAGATTCAGATAGGTATGAAGGTGGAAAACAGATTCAAAATAGCTTAAACGGGGAAACCGGATTCAAATCTGTTGAACGGTGGAAACCAGAGTCAAACCACATTCATGGAAATGAGTGGGAAAACAGCCGCCATGTTGGACCTTCACAACTGATTTCCCACTGTCTTCCTACTGATTTCCAGCTGTTTCAATTTTCAAAACAGATTCAAAGGAGAAGAAAATCAGTGCGTCAAACCTGTTGGAAATCAGTGTCAAATCTGATGGAAATCCGTTTTTCCTTGCTGGGTATGTAATTCTTTGCGCCCCGTAATACAATATACCTTTATGAAGAAGTATAGAAAGAAAAAACATGGCATATTGGTGTGTAATGAGTCGTAGTCATTAAATTAGAAAGTTGCGTCAGGTGTTCCATAAATGGAACACTGGGCATAAATGGGTCAAGGGTAAGGGAAGTGTAGAGCTATCCTTCGTCTACCCTTCCTTGGAACTCCTTCCCTTACCATCCGTCAATCCTTCCTCTAAAGCCCGTATGACACTTGCCAATTTATTGGCCAATAAATTGGCCCAATATTGGTAAAAATATTGGGCTTTACGCATCGTATGACACGTACCAATATTTACACCAATATTGGCCGTTATAGTGTTCTAATACCCCACTAGAGAACGCCACATAACACAAAATGACAAAAGAGCATCTCAAGACGCAGGTTAATTGCCACTGAGCTACAGAATGGGAGGTGGCATAATAATTGTAAATTTAATAACTATTTCGAGGGGCTGCAAAGATATTCTCGAATTGCTCGAAATTTCATTCGGGTGAGTTCCTTGAATGATGAGAGATAGGCAATATGGTGATCTCATAGGTGAGCCAAGATAACGTAGCGGCTCGTTTTGGCTGGAATATGTTCATCGAATAAACAGAGATTGTGTCATCAATTGGGACTTTCACCCGAAACTTAAGCGCTCAAATCATGAAAAATAGTTTAATAATTGTAAAATAAACAAAATATAGACGCTATCGAGGAGAAACACGACGTTTTTATTCATTAAATATCCGAAATGTTATTTCCGAATTACCCACTTTAGACAGTTGATGTTTGTGAATTTATATTCTCTCAAAGTACACATTAATTATTTGAGCTATTTTATGGGTTGCTATGCTTGTAAAGTTTTTATATATGATATTAAAATTCCGAGGTGAAATGTTTTGCAAAGAGCTTCTAGTTTTGGCCACTAGGAGTCGACAAGACTGAGTTCTGATTGGAGATTGGCCTCGAGAAAATAGAACCTGTTCTAAATTGTAGATTGGCCAAGAAATTGTGCCCAATATTGTGAAACTGAGATTGGGCTAGAAATTGGCGTGTGTCAGTGGGTACACAATCCAATATCCAATGGATTGGCCAATAAATTGGCAAGTGTCATACGGGCTTAACTCAATTAATGGTATGGCAAGTGTAGGAGTATCCTTTGTCTACCCTTCCTTGAGACTTGGCATTTATTGCTGAGGAAAACATATCCTGAATAAGTATCTCCTCAGTTACTTTCACCTGCTAAAGAGTATTGAGTTCTGTTAAAGAACATAAGCAGTCTTTGAAAGCAAAGATAGACAGACTGCACAACTAACCTTTAAAAGTCCACTAAGGAAAGCAATAATATACACAATAGTTAATATAATTGTGTGAAAAAAAGCTCTTTTAGAAGAGCTTTCATTCACATTTTTAGGATGTAACCTATCTGTATGGCTGACAATAATAATACGTCTTTATTGGGCGAGATTGGGACTAGAAAGTCCCATCTTCCATCTAACCCCTAATGACAATGAGACATCCCGAGAGTGATGTTTGGTATTTGAATGCCGACGTTATATTTTCTGAAACGAAATAGGTATGGTAGAAAAAAGTCACAGCTTTCTTCCACATAGGCCCGGGTGCGAAAGATATTCTCATCTAAAGATTTTGTACTATAACTCCCGTTGATAAGCATCTACTTACAAGTACTTCGATAGCCGAGGTTTTTAAAGCACTACTAAGTACATCATCTCCCAATATTTGAATCCAACGTACAAGACCACCTAACGGCTAATTTTTTTCTGTCTTATAATTTTAGAAATCACTGTTACAACTCATCCCCATTCGTTTAATTTAGTTGCTTAGCAATTTTCTTTTAATTTTCATATTAATTAATTTATGGATTTTTAGTCTTATTTATTAGTCCTACCCTTCCCCGACACTCCAGGAAGGATAATGCCTACCCGCCAATGTTATGAAATACCCTCAGTCTACCCTTGCTGAAGGGTAGTCCTATCCTTCCTCTACACTTCATTGAGACTGGCCCAACCCTTCCTCTACCTGTTCCCTAAACTCCAGGAAGGATAGGACTTACCCGCCAATGTTCTAAAACACACTCCGTCTACCCTTGCTGAAGGGTATAGGAAGGATAGTCCTACCCTTCTTTGAGGCTTGCCAAACCCTTCCCTTACACTTCAGGCCTACCCACCAATGTTCTAAAATATGCTCCGTCTACCCTTGCTGAAGGGTATAGGAAGAGTAGTCCTATCCTTCCCTTACCCTCATTAGAAGGTAGACCGCCCCACAATGGATGAGTTTATTTTTTTTCAGGGCATAATTAACCAATCATGTATATACTAACAAAGCTGCCGCATACATCAAGCTGTAAATAATGCGTGAACAATGTAGCATGTAAAACTTTACATGTATTTCCCATATCTTAAGTGTTGTAAACCATCACGTACAATAATTAGACAACACTGTTTTATATTAACACAATTCATGAATTTGCTACCACAATCCATATACCTGATATCCATTTATCACTTCCTTATATTCGGAGTGACAAACTCATCGTGCCCAAGAATTCATGTAAAGTAAATTGTGATATACATCCAACACCAGTAGACATTACTCAAAAACAATTTAATGTCATTGATATATGTTATACTTCATTGAAGATTACGGTAAAAAAATTGCCTCTCTAATTTACATTGCCAATATCTTATGTAATACCACAGCTTTAAATGTTATGCATTGAAATTGTCGATTGCCACGATTTTACACCTTAATGTCTTTATTACAATACTGAATATTCGTTAGGTAGTTAAGAAAATTAAAAGGATTCTTTGACTCATGGTTTATGATTAGCCATTTATTTAACTTTCACATAACATTGTGGGTTATGTGACCCCTCACCTACATCACCTTTATGAAGTAAGATATTTTAAAGTGCACTACTATACATTAATCATCTTTAGGATACAATAAAAACACTATTACCAGCTTGCTCCAACCCCTATGAAAAAATTGTATAAAACCTGTATAAAATTGTATAAAAATTTTGTATACATTCTGTATAGAATTATATACAAATTGTATACAGTCTCTATACAGATTGTATAAAATCTCTATACAGATTTTATACAGTCTGTATACGTTATATACAAAAATGAGTGTATACAATTTGTATAAAAATATACATTTTTATACAAATTATATACAGGCTGTACAAGAATTGTATATGGGTTGTATACAATTTTATACGGGCTGAATAAGAATTGCATACGGATTGTGTGAAAGAAGACCTACCCTATGAAAAAATTGTATAAAACCTGTATAAAATTGTATAAAATCTCTATACAGATGTTATACAGTCTGTATACAAGTTATAAACAAAAATGAGTGTACATATACAATTTGTATAAAAATATGCATTTTTACACAAATTACATACACGCTGTAATAGAATTGTACATGGGCTGTATAAGAATTAAACATGGGCAGCATAAGAATTGTACATGGGCTGTATATGGGCTGAATAAGAATTGTAAACGAACTGTATGAAAGAAGACCTAGGAATACCTCATCCAAAATAGGTGGAGTAATACTACCCATTTTCTTCCTCATTTCATCTCAGGTCATAAAGAAACACTCATAAAAATTATTCCAACAGACCATTTCCCTTACCACACTTCCTCTAGGAACCCACATGCATACAAAGGCATAGATAAAAATGGAGTGAATGCTGTCCAAAATATAACATTATAATCCTTTAAACATTGTTAAACTGAAAACTAACCAACCATTCAATACCAGATTTTTAAATGATAAATAGGGGATTCTCAAGTTAAGCAGTGGAAATTAAGAATAGCATGTAATTAATTCAAAGTAAAACATCACTTACTCATAAAAAAATAAACGTCTACAAAGTACTTCCCACACAGCACACGGACACCTTTAAGACACGTTCAGGTTAGGACTGAATTTCGTTCGATACTAGTATCTAAATAATAGGCCCAGACAATAATTTAAATAAATTAGGCTTCAATTCCATACACAATATTTATTGGGCTTCTTTGGTGAAATAATACAACACAAGAAACTACATAAGTCTTATGCACTTAATTTTCTTCTCCCCCTGCAACCGTGTTGTTGCTGTCACTTGGCGTGCCTTAGTGAGTTTCTGATAGCCACCTCCACATCTTTTTCAGGGACTGACATGCTCTCCTGCACTGCTACTGTAGTAATGAAGTATATAAAAATTTCATTGTAGCAAGAAATTGTCTCTTGTAGGTATCAAGCAGATTACATAAGACAGGAAACTACAGTCTTATTAGTCTCGTGTTTAACATTCTTAAGGTTTCAAAATTAGGAAACCTGTCCATTTTAGGCCGTAAACATTTTAGAAACTTTTCTTTGGATTTTTCTTCTTCTTAAAAAAGAAAAGATTTTAAGTAAAAATATTAAGACATATATTTATAAATGAAAGTTATAAAATATACTAGTAATGCATATATTATAATTAAGAACATTTTTCATAGAGCAATTGTTGCACGACAGATCCGAATACAACGAACACAACTAAAATGCAAGAATTTCCAAATGAATTGCTGCTACAATATTTTAAATCACCACTTTCAGTCCTGTACATCAACATCATGAAGCCACTTTTAACTAGAAATTACGTCCAAAGAATTTCAGGGAGAAAGGGTACATACCTTAATGTTTTCCGTAGGGGTGAAATTGTCTCTTCTTATCGCCAAAATACACTTCTTCTTCAATCCATGAAGATCTATAGGAAAGGTAAAAACTTGAACTTTGGGTGTTTCCTTCGCATACCGGCACCACACACGAGAAAGGCATATTTAACAAAAATGCCTCACAAACAAGTTTCTGAAGCCCACCGAATGAAATTAAAGAATAACGGAAACTTCACTATTCACAAAAACTCTAATTTTCACCAACTTAACCACAAAAATCCAAGGAATATGGTGATACACGTGATACATAACATAAACCACGTAATCTCCAACGGCGATCCTGGGCGATCCTTCCGCGGGCTCTCTTTCTCGGTGGCTATGGCCCCATCCGCAAAAGAAAATAGTCCCACAACGGATATGATTTTTTTTTATCCAGAGTATCCAGAAACAAAATGACTACTGTGTCATATATTAAATCACGAGTTTTTAGGAAATTTGGGCGTATGTGATACAATTTTATCGCTGCATATGAATTTGCCAGTGTACTGTGTAAAACCTTCGTACCGCTTCCTACAAACGTGACAAGGGGACACTATGGAGGCTATGGGTATGGAAAATTTTCCAAGTGGCATTGAATGACTAGCGTTGATGCATCTCCGAGAATCTTGTTTAAAATGCGTTTCATGATCTTTAGAAGCAATTGAACTCTTGAATTTGGAACATTATTTTGGTCCCCTACTAAGTTGATTTTTGGACTTCAATTTGTGTCGCCTCGGTTGAAAATTTTCCAAGTGGCATTGAATGGCTAACATTGATGGGTCTCCAAGAATCTTGTTTAAAACGCGTTTCATGATCTTTAGAAGCAATTGAACTCTTGAATTTGGAACATTATTTTGGTCCCCTACTAAGTTGATTTTTGGACTTAAAATTTTGACGCCTCGGTTGAAAATTTTCCAAGTGGCATTGAATGGCTAACATTGATGGGTCTCCAAGAATCTTGTTTAAAACGCGTTTCATGATCTTTAGAAGCAATTGAACTCTTGAATTTGGAACATTATTTTGGTCCCCTACTAAGTTGATTTTTGGACTTAAAATTTTGACGCCTCGGTTGAAAATTTTCCAAGTGGCATTGAATGGCTAACATTGATGGGTCTCCAAGAATCTTGTTTAAAACGCGTTTCATGATCTTTAGAAGCAATTGAACTCTTGAATTAGGAACATTATTTTGGTCCCCTACGAAGTTGATTTTTGGACTTAAAATTTTGACGCCTCGGTTGAAAATTTTCCAAGTGGCATTGAATGGCTAACATTGATGGGTCTCCAAGAATCTTGTTTAAAACGCGTTTCATGATCTTTAGAAGCAATTGAACTCTTGAATTTGGAACATTATTTTGGTCCCCTACTAAGTTGATTTTTGGACTTCAGTTTTTGAGGCCTACTTTGAATTACTATTATACAAATTGTATATATTGTGTACAAATTGTATACATTGTATACAAATTGTATACATTCTATACAAATTGTATATGCTGTATACAGCATGTGAATTAATACAGTTTATACAATTTGTATACAATGTATACAAATTGTATACAACCTGTATAAACTGTATAGAAATTTTATACGGTTTTATACACTTTTTTCATAGGGGAAATTCTCTGCAGCTGTGTTATCTAAGTACATCACCTAGCTGAATATGACTAACACCTGAGCGTGTATTATCGTTCATTACTTCTTATCTCTGGACCGTTAATTAGTAAAATCTACCCAGAATTTGTAGTTACACACTTTAGCATAAACATACCGTAATATCATTATCTTCGGTTAACTTTGTGATATAAAAATCGTGTACTATTTTCATCTTTGCCACTATTAAAATAATCAGTAAAGGTTATATTAAGTTCACTAAGTAAAGTTACAAATTAAAAAGTGTCATCTCAAACATCACCGAAAGGCATTGCCCACATCGATCAAGCGAAGGAAGGGACACATAATTTTGAAGGTACTTTTTCGATGGTTTGGATTTGTACGGCCATTACACTTGATTTACATACATGAAACAAATATGTCAAAGTGAACTCGCGTGATTATAATCATACCCTCAGTATAATTCTACATACTATTTACTCTAACAAAGGAGCACTAATATCAACACTAGCTGATAAGGTTAATTTCTTTCCTCAAGATAATAGCCTTCTAACAAACAACTTGAAATTTAACTTAGCAAACCCTCGCAACTACTGACCGATTGAACTATCATTTAATTCCATGCAAGTATACTTTATATTACATACTATTACCGCATACATAGAAGTTATATAATAAAACGCATGATTTAAATACAAAATCGTCAACTTAAAAAACGTCAATCTTACGATACGATACTCGTTACTCTGATGTTAAAAACCCGCTAAATTTAAATACCGTGTGTTCAAGCACACATTTCTTGTTTCTTTTGTCCATCTTGTTACGAATACGATCTAGGGCGAAATCACCGGCAGGTTTGGATAATCTAAACTTCATATCCATTGTGTTAAACTCCTTATTCTTCGTATATATCATACGCGGGACCTGTGGTTTGCACGTAAGTTGAAATAATCTCTAATTATGTCCAACTCCTCGTCAGATGAAGACAATACGTCGGCCATCTTGGTTGATCATGGTTTGATTAAAGAAAATCCATTATCAACTTGATCAAGGGTGTTGATCCCCGGTTAGCTCTGATTGTCGTTGGTGAAACTCAATCAGTGTGATTTGAGATTAATTTTACGGTTGATCCAAGATCTAGCGTTGATCGGCGGTGGTAAAATCGGCCCTGAGGGCCGATTTCCTGGGTAAGCGGATTCTACGTCACTTACTATCGGCGAGGCAATCCGTGCCTTTCAGACTTGCTTCCCATCGACTCATGGACGGCTTTCCGATAGGATAGAAGTCGATTGGGCTGGAGGTGCCGGAAAGTCATTCCGGTTGCGAATGGTGATATGTTATAATGCTTTTTTTTATTAATTATTTGGCTCTTATAAAATAATACCACTTTATTTCATGAGTGCTAATAAATGTGGATGTTCTGATAGAGTAATATTTGAGTAATATGTGAGTGACTTTAATTTTCGTGTAAATTAGACAATAAATACGCAGGCTGTATCATTCTCGGCGCAAGTTCGTTTGCATGTTATTTTGACGAGTAATTTGGCAAAAAGAACGTGAAACAAGTTGGAATGCATGGCGTAATGACTCACAAGACGGTAGCATAATGGAGTGGAAACGTGTCCGTCGGTTTGTAAGTAGGTATAATAATTTGTCTAGCTTGATATGACTGTGCGCATGACTTGGCATCATAGTTACATCGAAATTAGACGTGGTTATGTACTATCATTTGCTAAAGTCGTGCAACAAATCGAGCGGCGCCACTTTCGCTCCACAAAGATTGTGCCTGGAAATTCTATGATTTTAGGGTATATGCAGCAATCCAACACTATTCTTCATTCCTCGGAGAGATTTAAAAAGTTTGTAGCTTGGCTCTTTTTGAGTGACCTTAGCCAAAGATTATATCATGGATTATATGGGGTGCGTTCCGACTCACGCATCATGTGCATCGATGCGCATCAGGCCGTTCCGAATCAAGCATTGATGCGCATCGATGCGGCCCCGGATCGAGCATATTTGGAGGTTTCGGAAGCATCAACTCGCATCGGCTCGCATCTAGTGATGGGCAAAGTCGATCATTTTAGTGATTCAATCATTTTGACTCGAGTCACATAAGTGATTCAATCAATTGATTCAATCACTATGATCGAAAAGACTCAAATCAAGGGTGCTTTCCAATCACCTAGCGCAGACTAGCTCACATCGCAACAGATTGAAACACACTAGCGCACACTGAAACAGACGATTGGAACGCATCTGCGCTGGTGTGTTTACAAATGGTGGACCGATCGGCGGCAAAAGTTGAATGTTCAAATGACCTGTAGCTTTTGAACTGACCTTCGCCACATTATTATTGAAGAAGGATGATAAATGTTCGTCTATTTCATTTTGTATTTAGTTAAAGCACTAGTAAGTATTAATCGAAAGAAAATAATGGAACTATCGCTACTTAATAATTACCTCTCCCGAACTGCTACATCGCCGGCAGTTATACCAGTTATACTTCATTTCGCATTTCTGGATTGAGATACATTTACAACTTACATCCATATCACGCTGGTAAAGCCGTAAAAAATGTTAACACCGCATTATAAATCTGCTGATTCTATAGTTATTTTGCGGTACTGAATTTCAATTAATGGAATGCAATTAACGCCACATGAACGTTAAAGGAAATTTGGTATATAATACGCCCGCTATCCATGTAAGCTAATGAAATAAATCTCCTTAGAGTCTAAGCAATATAACATTTTAGTTAAATAGCTTACATTCTCCATTTCTAATTTTTTGATAAGGACAATTACTCAAGAAAATCTACTAGCCTCCTCTTGCTATCGTTCTTTGCTCATGCGTTATATCAATAATTACGTTTGACGAAGATAATATTCTATTTCCCAAATTAGGAGCTTAATTAAACTTATGTAAGACAAATATAGATCAAATTATTGTTTATTATTCTCAAATGATCATCATACTTATCTTTGAGATGGTGGAATTCATTCATTCATTTTCCGTCACCAATATATTTTCCCGCCATCACAAGTTTTGTCTGCTAGCGCAGACGAACGACGGTGCAGGATGTGTTCCCACATGGCCACCTATAGGTGGCCATGATTCCCATCTGTTTAGCGCAGATGACGTCACAGCTGCGATTGGAACACTCTCTGAGCTAAACAGTTTAAAACAGATCAGCGCAGATACGCGATTGGAAAGCACCCCAAGATTCAATCACTATGATCGAAAAGACTCAAAGGGGTCATGATTGAAAAGACTCAAAAGGAATCATGATCGAAAAGACTCAAAAGGAATCAAGATCGAACAGACTCAATCAATGAATGTAATAAATCACTTTGAATAATCGAATAAATACTGCCTCATCTGCGAAGAGCATTGGTAACGCTAATTGCTATCCATATTATCATTTCATATACTATTTTAATTGTGAATTCCTAGATGAGTAAATTAGATTGCAAAAATGAAGGAAGCAGTGTCATGAAAATATTTGGGAAGGCGAAACTGCCACAGTTTCTTAACACTAATAAAATAATTTCTAACTATAGTTGATCAAAATATAACACAAAATACACCACACACTATGCATGAATCTGATCTGCAGGATAATTTTATGAACGGCACAATAAAATATAACCAGCTTTAACTTCTACTTCTTAACGTTCTCCTACAGGAGTCATCTTAATGTTTTCCTTTTACGTGTATTGGTGTTATTAATACTGATAACTGCTGGAAAACATTTAAGAAAAAGATTACACAAGTATTCAGTTCTTCATAACATAGTATTTAATTTTATCACAACTATTTCTGCCCTGACGAAAAGAGATTAAGCATCGGTCGTTCCAAATTTTGAATCAAACCGGAAACCGAGATGATTGATATGAAACCGGAAGTCGGAGTGATTGATGATTGATGATCGACTTGTTTAACGAAATGAATCATGAGTCATTTGATTCACCTAGTGATTCAATCTTTTTGATCGAATCGTTCATGATCGACCCATCACTACTCGCATCAGAAATTCTTGATGCAGTTGATGGGAGGGCGGAAATCGGCGCAACCTTTAAAATTGTGACTGTGTGTTTCGTGTTTGCATTGGGTGTTTACACGACTCTATTGTGCTTATACGATCATAGGAAAGAGTTGAAGGAGTTATAGTTGCTAGTTTTTGAAATAATTTGTCCGTATAAAATGGAAAATGGGGAAATCTATATCCGATGTGTTGAAGTGTGTGCGACTGTGCGTATGTAACATTTTTACAACCGTTATTAATTTCATTGATGGTAAAAATGCAAAATACGATCTATAATTTAACACATTGAAATGCAGGCGTGGTAGTTTTAACCATAATTTTGCTTTTGTACACTAACTTGTGGAAATTTCCGACACTTTAACGTTGTATTGAGAAAAGATTAGCTGAAAAGCTACATCAGGAAGTGTTTATAGTATAATAGTATCTTCAAAATAACTATATAAGACTTTATTCGTCGACATAAAAGAATTGCTCACGCTTTGCAGAATCTCAGTGTTATATCATTTGAAGACATGTTTCAAATTGTTACTATTTTGCCACACGTTTATTATCTATTTAATATGCGAAACTATACATTCATTGCAAGTGAATTTGCTCGTTAGGCACTAAAATTATTTTCCCCTGCTAAAGAGATTAGTTCACGTTATGGTACCACAAGTAAAGGGACATTCAGGGTAGTGATGCCGTGATAAATAACATCATCAATTTATTTATTTATGCATTTTATGCAAGGATCATAGATGTGTGCTTGATTTACAGTGATGTGTGCTTGAAGAACCCCATTGAGTCGATTGAGTATTCGGTACAATTATTTTTTTCAAAGCGTGTGATTTGGTAAGCCCGGATAAATACTGCAGTTAGTTTATAAATTGGCTCCAAATACTTTTAATCAACGCATTGATGACGCGGCTAACTTATTTTCAGTGTCTTCCTAAATGCTAAGTAACTAAAGGCACACTTCTATCAATGATATCAAAAGTAATGGGTTTCCACAATGGTAATCCTTAATCGTGCGCGCACCCAGGCGCTTATTTTTAAATATAGGAAAAGGCTTATCTTGAGGTATTTATCAACTATTAATCTTGTGCGTACTTTCTTCAAGCAAATTATGGCATCAACATGTATATTATAGAGCTACAAATTGGCCCTATTTACACTTTTTTGGAAGTTTGTGAGAATCACTTACGGCCTGCAAGTCGTACCCCAGGTAAATTGCTTCCTCGTCTTTGGCTGGTAAAGTCGCGATAAAGATGTAGGGCAAGATGAGGTGCAGGACCTATTAGCTGACCAAAACTATGGCCCGGTAGTACCTGATTCAGCGTTAAGAGCTGAGGGAGCGGCTAAATTCTGCGCAAAATATTTTGCCTCCCTAATCGATATTCCGGAATAAAAAAGGAAATATTGGTTGAAATTTACTTTCAATTTAATCTCTGTCCGTAGGCGTTTTAGGAAACCTTACCAATGGGGGCATGCATGGATAGGGAAAAGCCGTACTATTAAGTCACTCTTTAAGTTGACTGTCCTTAGTGTAATCCGGACGCAAACATTTGCAATTTGCGGTGCAGGCAGCCAGGCCATTGGGTGGAATTCAGTAAATACCAATCAGAAGAGATATTTCAATATTTTTGTAGCTAACTACTTAGTCATTGTATGGTTGCTAATTACATTTACGCATTCATCGTGGTGCTCACAAAAATATTTCTTTACTCCCTACAGTCGCTGCTGAGTGCTGACGGCGGATATCCATATCCACGCGTAGAATTCACCTCGCTTTTTATACAAGAATTGCCATGAGAAAAAAAAACGAATGCGAGGGAAAACGTAAACAAATTCTAATGTTACCATTTACGACGATACCTTCTATGATAAAAATTCTGTGGACTGGGAATCGAACCACGGACCATTGGCTTCCCAGGCCACTGCGCAGATCACTGCGCTATCCAGGTTCTTTAATTCTCATGGCAATGATACCGAGGCTGATGGTACTAGGTGTTACCTCGCTTTCACCTCGCTTTTACTTGACGGGATCCCCATTAATTCTTTTTCTCGTACTAGTCCTGCTCCTATCATGCGGGTAAGGTAAAACGGCTCGTCAGTTAAACACCAGTGGCTAGGAAGTGTAATCTTCGCTGGGTTCTAACATAAGAAATAAATCTGTTTGCTGTCTATAAAGGAAGTAGCCTCCCTTGCGTTGATATTGATATAATTTCAATTGAAAATAATCCAAATTTAGAATATTGACATCCAACTTGTTTCACGTTTTTTTGCCAAATTACTCGTCCAAATAACATGAAAACACACTTGCTATCGCTATATAACTATAATCGTAGCCGTTTTTGCTCGATTTTTAATCCCCCTTATCTATGACTTGTTTGCTATTATTCGGCGAGGCACTCCGCGAGAAGAGTATGAGCGCAGGGGTGTCATTAGGAATAGCCAGCCGTTTTTGGGAGGGACGATAAGGCAGCCGTTCAATGAAGAGTCAACAACCACGAAATAGAAAAAACGAATGCGAGGGATAACGTAAACAAATTCTAATGTTACCATTTACGATGATACCTTCTATGATAACATACGACACTAATATCTGGCTTCCAAAACTCTCCCTTTAATGATAAAATGACGCCTCAGAGACATATTCTTCGAGATTTGAGACTTGAAAACCCACAGCGAAAATAACGTGTAAGAAAGTATATCTGTAAGTTGCTCCAATTGACTATATTTGTGGCAGTGTTTGCACGACTATTCATCTCCCGTCTCACTACCTTTTTTTGCGATTGTTCGGCGAAGCACTCATCGAGAAGAGGATGAGCGCAGGATAACGATTAGGTAACCGATTTGAGGACGGACGGTAAAGCAGCCGTTCAATGGGCAGTCAGCAACCACAAAGGAATCAGAACGCGAGGAAAAACGTAAAAACATTCTTTTGTTACTATTTACGACGGTACCTTCTGATATATCATACGACACTAATGTGTGGCTTCCAAAAATTTCCCTTTAAGAATAAAATGACGTCCCTGAGACATATTCTTCGAGGTTTGAGACTTCTATCCCCACGGTGAGAATAACCTGTAATAACGTATGTCTATAAGTTGGTCCACTTTACTTCAATTTTTACCGTATATGGACTACTATTCATCCTCCATCGGCGAGAATAACATATAAATGCACGGTACAATAGAATGTACAAGAAATTGTGAGAATGTCTGAATCTCAGAATGAGCGCGAAAAGTCACCGTGTAACCTCGCAAAATGTAAGAATGTTCGAATTTCTCGGCGCCACTTCTTATTGCGTTCAGACAATCGTACAATTTGGACTCATAACAGTCACCTGGTGGCAGACTACGAAAACGACACATTCAGTTCATTTGGCTTGTATTGGCGACTTCTTTGTTTACGTACGGCTCAGTGGCGGCTCGTGAGTCAAATGCTGGGAGGGGCACACTCCACCGGGGCGTCAAAATTTTTGAACATTTCGGGCATTTTAGTGAGTTTTTAGGCAATCTAGAGACCACTACCACATAAAACAATCGCTAACACTAACTCGATTAACTCAACAGCTAGGCCTATTTACATTAAAGCAATTCACACATAATAAGTGAACTGGTCACAAAAACAATGTATTCTCCAACACTGCAACACCAAGATTATGCGGTCGCCGGGTGGCGCGGCGATGTCAACTCACTAGATAAGTCGTTCAGCGCATGCTCGGGCGGCGTCCCAAGACTTCCATAAGGCACAAGCTTAGACGCGTCATAGCACCAGCAGTCCACACCACTACCAATCTTCATATAACTGCATGGTGTTGGACTGGGACGTTCTGGACAGCGCCCCACGGCTACAAATACGAACTTCTCGCGCTATTTTTGCGTGTTATTTCCTACATTTTCGATGTATGCGATTGAAAAAAAAACACCTTGGATAATAGATGCATAATTACAATTGAATGGGCGTTTAATTTTTTTTCCTTTTTCAAATCTTTGGGGGGGGGGGGGGGCGACGTCCGAGAGTCCTTATGGGCAAGCCGCCACTGGTACGGCTCCGATAGTTATTATGATTTTGACGTCTTGCTTGTCTTGGCTTTTTCACTTATTGGATATGGGTAGCGAAAGGATGAAACAGAAGAAAAGGGGTTGGGTAAAAGTATCCTGGATAATATTCCTGTAGCGTGCGCCGATTCACAGGAGAAGGATGGAGAGAAATCACGACACACTCGCTTTCAGGTCTAAAAGTCAACTGCCTTTTGTATGTCCTGTTTATTATGTCAAAAGGATGAAGGGCACGAGAAATTTTGAAAACGTGCTTTTATTATGGAACACTACTATCCTACCAAGTTTGAACAATATCGGCGAAAGACACTTCGTTTTTATCCCTTGTTTGGGGCTCCTTGCGACGAGAGACCGTTCGCCCGTTACATTCCTTATTTTTCCCCGTGGTTTAATCGTAATCAGTATTTATTCTCGTAAACAGCCACTTTCCTTATAATTTGATCATACAATGGGTAGAATGATAGGTGCATTTATAGGGTTGTTTACAAATTGAAATAAGTGACACATCCTAAATTCCGAGAAAAACTGGTGACTTGATAAAACCCTACGGTAACCCTGATTTAAGAGTGTACTTTTGTTGAGGATATCCCGTTGGCAGGAGAGATAATCTATATGACTCCATTCTGTGGATCATCAATCACTTATTCCTCTTATTTTTGTCCTTTGGAACACAAGCAAAAAACTTCTCCGGCGAGTAAATAGAGAGACGAGACGACGCGACGGGGCACTTCATATGGTTTTATAAGATACACGATATATATTGTTTTCACACGTTTTTCTACTTAAGATCCATGCTGCAATACTCTTGCTGCATTAAGCAAGTGATGTAGGTGTGTAACGTAGATGACAATCTGCAATCAACTGATATCAATTTAAATTTCTAAATCTCCCCAAAAAATCCCCTTCATTTATTTCAACAATGCTTTGGCAACCCAATATATTCACAATCTGAAGTTTGATGTTAAAACAGCAATTATATTCGCCAAATTTGTGTTTGAGGCCCTACATTAACAGATTTTCTATCCACTTCCTCAGTCTGTCATCAGTGGATACCGTGCTGTGATGTAACGCGCGCACGCTTCGTCACGTGTTTTCAAGCTTTCGATGAAGATAATTTTAAAAGACTCACAACTAAGCTAAAAACATTATTCATCCGCGAGATGTTCGGCGAGTACATTTGAGGTAGGGATCATCTTATTCTAGTACTTTAAAAAGTGTGCATGTTCCCCATTGGTTTATATTTGAAGTTGAAATAATTTGCTGCGCATTTAAAAATGTTCAAAAAATGTCCGAAAAAATATACCGTGTAACCACATATTCGTGGATCTTGTCCATGTGAATGTACAAGAATATGTTCAGAAAACCATTCAGAAAAATGTACAGCATCTTGTACTTACATTCTAATGTACCGTGTAACCAGACCTTAAGAAGGCATGTGTGTAAGTTGCTCCAATTGACTATAATTGTTGCCGTGTTCGCAAGACTATTCATCCCCCCTCTCACTGCTTTGTTTGCTATTGTTCGCCGAGGCACTCAGCGAGAAGAGGATTAGCGCAGGGGTGTCATTAAGAATAGCCATCCGATTTGAGAAGGGACGGGCAGCCGTTCAATGAACAGTCAACAACCACGAAAGCTCCAAAACGCGAGGGAAAACGTAAACAAATTCTAATGATACCATTTACAAAGATACCTTCTGACGTAGCATACGACACTAGTACATGGCTTCCTAAATGAATTTTTTTTAAGGGAAAAATGATGTCCCAGAGAGAAATTCTACCAGATATGAGACTTGCACGGCGAGAATAACATGTAAGAAGGTATACCTGTAAATTGCCCTACTTGACTTGAGCTTTTGCCGTTTTGCGGGCGACTACTCCCCCCTTCCCTTTGTTTGCCATTGTATGGCTAGGTACTCCGTTAATATAGATCGAGAGAAGGGGTAGCTTTACAAATATCCCGCTTTTGTCGTGAGGGACGGGGCCCCGGGTACGATACGAGCGGCGAGCGTCGGGCGGCGAGCGGCAAGCGGCGCCGCTCTGATATCGGTCCTCATTTAGTTGCGTGTAAATCTATTGAGGGTGGGTACGATATGTTTGAGCGGCGAGCGACAGTGAGCAGCGCCGCCCATGCCCCGTTTACACCACGATCGTCGCGACGTTGATCGCGACTACTGCACGTTTACACGTCTAAAAGTTACCATCGTAACTCAGTGCTGCCCTCGTTGTGGAATTGTGTCAGATAACAACTGACGACGACACTGCGTGAGAAAATTGAAATCCTGGAAATTAAGAAGCAAAAGAATATTAATGTTTTCATGTGCTAAAACTGAAGCTAGACCGAACTGTCGGTAAAACGTTAAAGAATGTAGGTTTCTTTATGGGAATCTGTCCAAAGTTTAGCAATATTCATGCGGTTAAGACGGTAGATATGTCTCCTTGCTACGTTCCAAATTGGAATATTTTGCTAACTGGTCACTTTATTATAATATCGACTCAATCCGGATTTAACGTGTCCAAAATAATTTTTTCAAATTAAATAATTACGATTTATTAATCTCTTTGTCTAATTACAACACTTCATATATTCTTTCCCAAGTTAATTTGAAAATTCTTGCACGACCAAGGATCCTCCAACAAAGGCATATTCCTCTACAAAATTATCAATTAATATTTAGATTGTTCCTATCTCCTTTATTAGTAACTTTTAATGGATCCCGTCATAGCTATATAAATCCCCACCTGCTTGTTTTTAATTACCATAGAGCAAATTATGCCTTCAACTCCCAGCTATGATGAGATAAAACTAAAACTAGTCATAACAGTCCGTGAAGTCTTTAAGAAACTAGATTCTTCGAGAGAATATGTCAAAACATTCAAGAATATTCACGCATTAAAGACAGTACATATTGCTATTATAATTTAACTAGAAAAGGCTTAGATTTCGGCTTATTTCGGCACAAGTATTGATATCTCCACGTCCTCATCTAAATGTGATGGTTATTTCTGGCGAATTTTATTGTGAAATCCTTTATACAATGATTTAATTGGTTAACATTTTGTGCATGTTTGTTATTTTCCATCATCTGTGAAGTATAATGTAAGGGTATAACATGGGTATGGGTTAACCTGTAAATAAAGAAATGCATAAAACTGGTATAGTACAGAATATCCGATATCATTTGGTAAATAGAACATCAGAAAAAACTTTCCCATCACGTCCTTCCATTACCTGCTCAATAATGTCTTCATTCGTTGCCATATATCTTTGATGTATTAGAGTTATTTATGAAATATCAATTGCTGTATCAAGATTGCAACGGCGCGAAAGAATCGTATATGCATCGATCTTCATTTCGATCTCTTTTTTCTTGGCACACTAGCGCTAACCATCGTAAGTTCGGCAGTGTTAGGTACTAAGGCCTACGATGGTAACTCTGTGCGTCTACACGACGTTTTGAGGTTACGATCGTACGGATCAACGTCCCGACGATCGTTGTGTAAACGGGGCACCAGTGCCGCTCATGGTTCCAAGTCCAGACCGATTTCTTTTCCACTGCCGCTCGCCGCTCAGTAGATTCATCCTTCAGTGTAGTTGAAATTGTAAGCAGAGAAACATCAAAGTCATAGAGTTTACATTACTATTTATGATCAAAGTAGTGAGAATACGGCCAAACAAAGGAAGACTGAGGTTAGAAAAGGTGAGAAACCTGAGCGGTGCCGCTCGTATTGTAGCCACCGCTGCCGCTCACGTGCCGCTCAGGTTGCCGCTCGCCGCTTGCCGCTCGTCACCCGCCGCTCGTATCGTACCCGAGGCCGTCAGCCGTTCAGTGAACAGTCTTTAACCACGAAATAGTCAGAACGCGAGGAAAAATAAAAAAATATTCTAATGTTACAATTTACGACGATACTTTCTGATATAACATACGACACTAATATCTGGCTTCCTAAATGTCCTGTTTTTACAGCGAAAATGACGTCACAGAGACAAATTGTTCGAGGTTTGAGACTCTTATCCCCACGGCGAAAATAACGTAAAAGAAGGTATGCCTGTAAGTTGCTCCACTTGACTATAACCGTGAAGTATTCGAACGACTTCTCATCCCCCGTCTCACTGCTTTGTTTGCTATAGTTCGGCGAGGCACTCAGCGAGAAGGGGATGAGCGCAGGGGTGTCATTACGAATAGCCAGCCGAATTGGGGAGGGACGATAAGGCAGTTCAGTGAACAGTCAACAATCACGAAGGAGTCAGAACTCAAAGAAAAACGTAAACACATTCTAACGTTACCAATTACGAATATACCTACTGACATAACATACGACACTAATAACTGGATTTCAAAATTTCCTTTTTAGAGGCAAAAATTACCTCCCAGAAAGAAATTCTTTGAAATTTGGATTTGTATCCCCGCAACGAGACTAACATGTAAGAAGATATACCTGTAAGATTCTCCACTTGACTATAAGTGTTGCCGCTTTTGCACGACTATTCATCGGCTTCTCTCTTCTTAGTTTGCTATTTTTCGGCGAGGTACTCAGCGGGAAGAGGACGGGGGAAGGGGTGTCATTAGGAATAGCCAGCGGTTATAGGGAAGGACTGTAAGGTAGCTTTTCATTGAATATTCAATAGCCACGAAAGAGTCAGAACGCGAGGAAAAACGTAAACAAGTTCTAATGATACAATGGGGAACTTGCATGAATTTTTTAAATTTCACAGGCGGACAGAAAATTATTTTCTGAATACAACAAAGAAAACCGCATGTATATCTGAGTTAGAGATGGGCAAAAATAATCGATTATACGTAATAATCGATTATTTGCTTTCGATTATTGCGATTATTGAATCGATTATGGACATCCGATTATTTTGCATAATCGATTATTTGAATATAATCGGCGGGAATAAGAAGCGTGCTCACTTGCGAGAAACGAGAGCGAGCATATATTTTTCATGACAATCTATCCTTATATCGTAATTGGTGATTGAAAAATTTGAAAACAGTCATAAGCAATAAAACAAATTCTAAATTTTTGATGGGAGAAAATATCTATTGTTGAAGGAAGAAATTATGAAAAATTAGCGAAAAAAATTATGGCCGCGTTGAGTAACTACATGATCATATGGAATACTGGGCCTAATTGGTCAAGGACGAACAATTTTTTTTCACCGCCAATAAGTAATAAAGCTAATTGGGCAACGCTTACCTAATAATCAATCGTAAATAAATGTATAACACCTCGTAAGTGGAAGATCCCAGACACCTCATCTGAAGCCGATTCACCCATAAGTCACTAAAATCCTTTGTTCGGTGTAAGCTCAGAAACGAAAGTGATATGGCACCAGTAAAGAGTCACTTGTGGAAGTACTTCCACAAAAATTTCAGTGAGAGTAAAGAAAAACAATCTCCTAGTCATGTACTATTAGCATGAAAAACCTATTGACGATATCACTGTCAAGAACAAGACAAAAACTTAGCTACTTTATTACTACCACCAATGCCTTCTTAAGCTTAAGAAGTTCATAAGCTTAATGCCTTCGTAAGCTTAAGAAGGCATTGCTACCACTCATCATTCGGATCTAAGATTGTCAGGGATAAAATAACTTAATATTACAAGTTCAAAAACGAACTAAATTATTTGACACGCATCATGACACCCACCTTCAAAATACCACCACCAGCATCCGCACAATCTCAAAATACGACAATAAAAACGATTCTTTGCATTTTATTTTTCACTCAATACAAATGAGACGGTGCGCGCCGATATCTTTAGGTCTTTAGTGTTCCTAGGAGACGATTATTCTACCACGCCACAAAAAGAATCGCTTCACACTCAAATAATCGGTAGCGCACGGTAGCGATTCAGGACGGAATAACAATCTTCCTAGCTTACGCAGAGAATCGGTGAATAATCGAATACTTATCCAGCGCACGATTCTTGAGACGATTATGCACCGATTATCATCATACGATTATGGGGCGATTCTTTGGGCAAAATAATCGTGTGCTGAAGGTTAGGCGCTCCCGATTCTTTTGTCCATTATCGTCAACAATGACGCTGCGATTCTGTGGGTGAGGAGAACCCACCCACAGAATCGAGAGAATCGAGAAGTTGACGAATTTCAGGAGAAAATGTCCGGGCTTTTAAAAAAATTGTAATTTTGTTTGATAGAATTTCGCGAGAAAATGTCACAATAAACTTTCGGGAGCTATGGGAAGAAAACGAAGACTGGAACTCGAGAAAGCTCATGAAAAAGCGATGGTGAAAGTGCCGAAATTGTCGCAATTATTCAACAAAATACAGACTCCTTTGAACACTAACGAGGCAGCAGTTATCGAAGGTGATCATCCTCATTGACCATTCGTTATGTAGATGAAGACCCAGCTCAAGATGTACCGATTAGGTTAGAAGAAAGTTTCATCATTTATAGAATAATCAAACCATCCACTGGCGAGTCTCTAAGTAACTTGCTATTACGGTTATTGCATTCTTTTTACAGACAGTATTCTGATATACTACAGTTTATACTTATTACCGATATATTCATTTTTCCGCTTAAAATTCAGTTTATACAGTAGAAAACGAATCCCAAAAGTCTCCTGAGTTTCGCGGGATAAAATACTTCCGGTGCATTGTTCCTCTGTGCAATAACACCCCAAAAAACATTTTCGTCTGCATTCCCACGGAGGAAATTAGAAGAAACGCCTCGATGCATGCCGTCTGTCGGGATGGGCGTTGCGGAAAAATAAGAGTATAATAAACGGAATGATAAACCCGTGTGCTATGTGTGCGAAGATAACTTTAATATAAATAATATTTCCATATTTCATCGACTGAATAACTTGAAGCTGAGATTTTTCGATAATTCGGCCGTCGTATAATAAAAACTTCGAGATACTTGTTTCTCGGTGGGTACGATGGAATTCGAATTACTTATGGCACTTGTTCAATAAAAGTATGTGCACATTTTTGGGAAGTGATCTTAAAAAAGAATTTACACCTCAATTAGGCTAAATTCCGAGTCTGAGAATAGAGAGGTACTTTTTAAGCGAGATATTAATTATTAAAATTTGCAAAATTAATGATGCGCTGAAACACCAGTCGGCCATATTCTCAAGGCTGTGACGTCATTTTGTTCGACGTGTTCTCAGGCATTCCTTGTTCTTTAGGGTGAGCCCCTCTACAGCGTATACTGAGTTTGGAAAGAAGCCATGGAATGGCTTATGAACTAGATTAAAAGTGTGTACATGCCATCATCTACATCTTTTAATTCATTTGTTTCTCGGTTACGCTGACGACAAGACTCTATCAACTTTTCTACCTCGAACTACCTAATCGTATTTCTTACTCCTCGGTTCTCGCATTTGCGTTCGTTTGCAGATTTATAGTGACGTTAAAATTAAGAGACACTTAAACAGTGATGATCTTTGAAAATAGTACGACTTAATTCGTGAAAACTAAGTCACTAATTAGTAACTAACTTAGTAACTGTACCCGTACTACTAACTAAAAACGGAAAATTAATTTTCGATTAAAAGTGATAGTTTGGTTATTCAAAATGTTTGTAATTTAATTCCAAACACAGTGATGCTAATGCACAGTGATGAAACGTCGGCGCTCTTAAATAATCTCACCCGCGTGCAATCCCGAGAAGATTTTTCCAAAGTGATGCTAATATTTTCCAAATCAGATGTGAAATAAGCTCATTATTACGTATCACAAGTCGGGACTACTTTTTGGAAATGCACCGCGCGCAGGGATTCCTCATTTAATGGATAGTCATAACCGGTCATAGCAAGACACTTGTACCTTGAAAACCAATAAACTTATGCTGTGAAGAAATGTAAAATGAACCAATTTTTAAATTGTGCTAACAAATGCTTCGAGAAGCATATTGAAACCGAATGAATGAAAAATAATCGTCTGATCTAACTATCAAACATTTGATTTCCAGCCCGAGAGATTTCCATCATTCAACCGGACCAAGTTTTCAATAACCAATTTTTAGATATACCTCACAAATGCTATTCATTAACCTCAACCAAGCAAATGTACATCTGACTGACATATCTCTGTTAGCGAACTGAAAATAACTTGTAGAAACATTGAGATAATCAGAACTCTGCTTTTGAATATATTAATTCTACGAAATAACAAATACGTCGACTAAAAGTGCGTTTTTTTTTAAGAAATTAAGATCAGATTACTGCTTAAACTGGACCAAAATGTAACTTAAGTTATTTGTGCTTACGTTTAAAACCTTAAATAGCCCAGATGAAGAAGAACCCAGCTCAGTAACGGCAATTAAATAATTAACTATGGATATTCATCCAGTCACCACGGGCCATAACTGAATATGAAAAATTATTTTTCGCGAGTCAGTAGGTTAAATAATAATAGAATAGAAAATAGTTAAATAGATAAATAAAATAATGATCGGTATTTGAAATGATAATAATACAAATATCGATAGTTATCTACCTACCGGACTTTTACTTCCGTAAACCTTCAAATCGTGCTAACAAACTTTTGGCCAATTACCTACTGTAAACAATCTTACTTAATTCACTTATGTTAGACCTAATTTCCGATGAGGTTTCCCGTCGATTGCTCTTTATTATGAATGAGGCAAGACAACAAAAAAGCTCCAGTTCAACATTAAAACTTCGTGCCGAGGCATGTAGGTATAGTCCAACATAATCAGCACGGTCAATCATTGAAGCATCCACCTTCGGGATATTATTTGAAGAAACCTTCACGAAACCTGATTCCATGATAAGCACTTAAACGCATTTCCCTTTACACAGATCAGATCCATCAACTTTTTCCAATGCACACGTAGTTTATTGTATCATAAACACGATCATAACGCGATAAACACCTTGCACGCTGATGGGATAGAACAGAAGGACGTCACTTACCGAGGAGCCAATAGATGAGCGTTTTCGTCTGCCTAATATCGTTGCGAAAACAATGCATATTAAATAGTAATTATTAAACAAACTAAGCAACAATTAATGCTGTTAATCGAAATTAATGATATTTACGATACACTTTATCGAATAAACTGCATTTCAATCGTATTCCTCCCGAGTGCACATACTCTATTTCAGATACGGAAGGACAACCAAAATTCCGTAATGTTTAATATCAAGGGAGGAAAGATGAAAATAAAGAGCAACGTTGCACTCCTCATGCACTCGACTGCCAGCCAAGAATACATCATTTTCTTCTACTGTCGGCATCAAAATGATGTGCCGCGGCACTTTGCAAATTAATGTCTTGGCTTCAGTGCATGCTATAATTAATAATGAATTATACGTCATTTTAAAGAAAATTTTATCCTAAATTCCGATTTATTTTTTTACAAAAAATTCTAAAATGTAGATACAGCAGCGATTAAATGACTCCGCCCACGGAATTAGCCATTTCGTCAACTTCATGAACTTTGCCTCTCAACCTAGGGAATACTATTACGTCTACAGCATTCATATTCCTCAATATTTTACAGACAACAATATAGATTACTAAAATGGCTTTTGGGTATTTTTATAGCTTATATTTGGTTATAAATTAATGAAAATATTTAAACAGTATCTTGTTCCATAGTTTACCTTGGAAGAAAAAAATAAAACTAATAGAAGAACTTTTTTATTTATTTGTAATTTTTCTATGATCCATCATCTAAAAAAATTTGATATTTGGGAATGCTAATGAACTCTATTAATGCCATGTTGCCTAAGGGGGCCGCGGCGGGTAAACCTAGGGAGCTGATGTGATAATGGATCGGAGACGCATTATAAAGGAAGTTGTAGTTGGAAAAAGAATGGAATCCAGAGGTGGTCACAAGAAATGAATCGTAGCATGCCTTGATTTTTTTCTACGCCGTTGCTTGCTTTTCAGAAGAAGTTGAGTCACAAGAGGAATTCTCCGCGGCCCTTGATTTGGAAACTTTGGAGGATTAAGCAGAAGACATGTGTGGATCAGCAATTGCCATTCAGCATTTTATTTTGGTTTTGAGATAAATAGCGACCGCCGATGATGCAGAGATTAAAAGGGAGATCAAATTGCACCCACCCAAAATCAATTTAGCGAACATGCGGCAGTCCGGAGGTGGATGCTGGCTGCGGGGATCACCGTATTCAACAGATGTTGGGAAGTGATTCTTTTCAAGCAAGTGATTGAAATAAAATCTATAATAACACAATCACTTTCTTCATGAGCTACGTTTTTAAACAACTTTCACAATTAGAAACTAACAGGTAACAATAGGTCTCTGGACAAAATTTTAATATCCCTTCAAATACTAACTAAAAATCGTAAAATATAGTAAAATTGTCATAAAGGCCACTTTAACGCACTTATTTCACACATTTTCTTAAGAATTTACAAAAGAAATGACCGAAACAGTTCCAAAAACACACCCACTGCAAAACGTAATTCCATTGGCCAGCTGGAAAGTGACGTCAGCTCATGCAATCGCGTGGGAAATCCAGTGGCGTTGCGCAATGTCACCAAATTTCTCGGTTTATTTAACGACTTTAAGTGGGCTTTTATTTCTTATATATCTTTCGGAGGTTTTATCGTAAAAAACAAACCCCACGGAACCTGGTTTCACCAAGGCTGACTCCGGGAACTTGCCGAAAATTACAACGGCAGCAATGTTTACTTACATAAGCAACAGAAATTGCTACATGCATGCTGAAAGCCAGGGAGTGGAGATGCATAGCTATGGAAATATAATATCACCGGCTCTTGTAAATTACATATTAAATGTGTTTATGAAATTTAACAATGAAATTCCATTTATTAGGGTCGGACGAGAAGATTACGCTGACGACGCCATTGGCAGTCTAAACATTTGTTTAGACTGCCATTGGTTGAGTGCAAATTATGCACAATCAAAACGAATGTATCGTTCGAGCTCGTGTGCGCCCCGAGCACAACCTATTATGTGGAGGCACGAGTTTTTGAGGAGGACGGTGAGGTGGAAGTTAACAGCCTTCTTGCAATGATTACATAGCTAGTTCTGTTAAGTTCTGAGAGCAGTTCAAGTATTATGTAAGCAGGGCTGGGCAAAATTGAAATGCACAATACCTGTGACCAGGGGTGCCGACTTATAAAAAATATTGGGGGGCCCACACCCGGGACCTTGCCTCGGTAAATTTTATAAATAGTGAATTTTAAGTTTTTAAGTATTTTAGAAGAGTCATATGATCAACATTAGAGCCCTGATCACTCGAATCTCGATATCTGGACACTCAGGGGAAAATCGACAAGCCTGACACATTTTTTCCTCACATCTGAACGAATTTTCGTGGGGGCTCGGGCCCCCTCGGGCCCCATGGAGTCGGCGCTACTGCCTGTGACTTGGGTGTTTGAAATCTAAAACAGTATTTGAAATACTTTTTGAAATAAAAAAACATTTGTATGGAAACTAAGAGATCTTAAAAAAATATTTAACCTGTTTTTGCTCGTAAGGATAGTTACAAATAGTACACGAGAAAGGTATGTTTTAAAAATGTACATTTTATTTTTTAAGGTAAAACTTCTCAATTGTTGCTCTATATGGTTGCATTAGTCTCCTTGAGGAAAACAATTTTTTCAAAAGGTGTCAGACAGAGATCCCCTCGAAGCAGGGCCGGCCCTAGCAGGTGCGGGGCTAGGGGTGAACCTTCAGTGCGGGGCCCTTCACTTAAAATATGAAACTCTATACCCCATCTATCGTCGTTAATATCGTTGTTATCACTCACACGACACAGTACTGTACTGACAAACGCAATTGCACAATAAAAATTACTGAATTATTATTCCTTTTTCATAATATTATTTTTTGTCTAGCACGGACTTAACAATACAGTAATATTTGAAATTGCGTTTTCAAAACTATCGTATATTTTAATTTTTTTCACGAACGCGGGGCCCCCCAAAGCGCGGGGCCCGGGGCGGTCGCCCCGCTCTAAGGCCGGCCCTGCCTCGAAGTGGATATAAAGCCAGCAAGTGAAAAATCTTTCCACTGGTGAAGATAGGATTGTGTCAAATCTGATAAACAATGCGTTAATATTAGAATTAATTTTTTTCATTCATTCACATTCGTCGGCACTTTCTCATCCGAATCAATCTTCGTTCTACGTCTTGGGTGACCGTATGAAAATATTAATTTGGAGCATTTCTAGTCGTATTTCTGCACTTAGACACAATGCAGTATTTGAAGCTATACGCTGCGACATATCGAGGAATAACTACGACACGAAAAATACGGCGTAATAACCACAATATCTCCACTGTAAACTTCAATAATGTGCACGGTCAAGGTGGTAAAGAACCAAGGTTCTTGAACCTTGGTAAAGAACAACACTATTGCATGAGCTGACATCATTCAAGATGGCGGCGGTGCGAATTACGTTTTTCCTTGATGGCTTGTAAGACGTATTTTAAATGCTCATAATAAAAAAATAAATGCCTTTACAGTCATATTGTTATAACTTTTAGGTTAGCAATTACACCTACTTTTCAGAAACGTCTTTACCTAAATAGGTGTTCAGAGACCTATTATACAAAATGCAATGATTTAATGAATTTTAACAAGGGCGAAGAGAATGATTGTAATGTATTTTTAAGGTAACACTCTGGGGTCTGGTTGCTGTGACAACTATAGTTAGATATTTATATCAGTTATAACTAACTGCTCCCTGTGTGTCCGGTTACAAATACTGGTGGAGGAGGAGAGTTTTCAAAGATTGCACCTTGCTTGCCATAGCATTTTCAGGAGGGCGTTTGGAATACATCACTCTGTTCTTCGGATGGTATGACAAGCCGCCATTACAATAAATACTTACCATAAATGCTAACGTGATTGAACAATTTTATATTTTCCTCTTAATTCTTTCTGCTGCTGCTGCTCCATCGTGGCTGATGTTTTATATTTATTTATTATTATTTTATTGTTATGCATTTCATTTTCTAAAATCAAGTAAGTAATTCTGACTGTTGGTTACAAAATGCTAATGGTACAAATTATGGCATCAACATAAATTATAACATTAAAATATTTTACAGCAAAGTTGGGCATTGCCCCAAAATTAAGCCATGGGCCTCATTTAATAACTTACAAAAGATAAATACAATAGATCCTTGCTATAGTATCTATTCGTCGTCTAGTCTTGTCAATAAATTATTATTATTTAATACATTTATTAGTGACCATGTGGCAGACATAGTTAAATCAAAATCATCTGGAACTATCTTCTTCCGTGATGCCTTGTGATCTGATATTCGTCCGAAACTTTAGGGAAGCCGATATAACCCCCAAAATAGACCACCGCGTCCTCATCAGGGCTGGTGAGTAGATGACGTAGAGTATCCGCTGTGTTGTCTTGCGATGTGCTCTCGGTGTTCTTTGCATTGTTGGTACAGCGAATTTGATGGTGATGCTGTTTGTGAGGTGCTGTATTTTCATAAAGCGGAATTAGTCTAGTACATTACAACACCACTTTGTGTTTGAAAACCTCGTCCTTTTTGTGATAGCCTATAGGCTATAGCCAATAAGGCTCAGGTCATTGAGATAATTTGCAATATATATTTGAATTCAATGGTGGAGAAGAGTTCTCACAAGTTCTCATTGCGAAATCAACTGTTTTATGATACACACCCATTTTCAGGAAGTGATTGAACATTTATTAGGCGATGGAATCATGTATGCTCTCAACTAATAGATATGAAAATTTTAGAAGAAAATAAAGACAAGATGCTGCTGAAGGAAGGTATTAAGGAAAGAAATACGTGGTGCCTAATGGGCGTAAGAAGAAATTTAGTATGATTAAATGAGGTAGGTTTTATGCTATTTCAAACTGGAATTTTTAGTATTTTATGTTATCGTATTTTGCCTTGGTCGCGAAGAAATTTTCTTTCAGAAACATGTGACAGATATTAACTTCGACGATATTGCGAATGTTGGATTAATTTTGTCTCGAGCAAGATGCCTCGCATAAGATTTTAAAATAGCTTGAATTCCATTGAAGAATTACTAATGAAATATTAATTCAAACGTCTGAAAGGAAGTTACACTAAATTTGAAGATTAATTAGATCTCAGATGGAATTCAAACGTCTGAAAGGAAGTTACACTAAATTTGAAGATTAATTAGATCTCAGATGGCATGGGTATCATGGAAGACTACCTGAGATTATAATTTGATGAAAACGAAGATTTCCTCTCATCCGTCCGCCATCCCAATGGCCATCACCCGCTCATTCCAGGAACACACCGACTTATCTCTGTCCCCCTAGACCATCGCAAGCCGCGCTCTCCTGGACTTGGGCCACAGATGTTCTCTCGGTTGGGCATGTGGAGATAGCAGGTCCACTTTGGCGACCACTGACTCGGATGCAGGATCTGGGGAAGGGAGAAAGCGATCGGTGGCTCTGCGCCCGCCAGCCCTTCCGTTCTTTTGGACGCTGAGAGCAATTCCAATATTCTAGTGCATGGATCGTATGAGCAATACGGAAGGATATTGCACGCAGCGGGCAACTACACGCCCTCCTTACCACAAGCTCAGTCATCTGCGAACACAAGTAGTCAGTTTAAGACGAGTAGCAAGCCTCATTAGCAAGATCACAGCCATTGATTCTCTCCCTGAGTGAGAACTGTGGATAGACAAGAACGAAATTTGATGAATGGGAATTGAAATTCTTGTCCTTTATGCTGATAAAAGAGAAATATTTAAAAATCAACTGAGGCCAAGGTTGAGACGGATAACATATGACACCTGAAACAAAGATAAAGTCAAAGCAATGGAGGCATTAAAAGTCACCAATCAAACCAATGAAATTCAGGCGATCCTTAAACAGTCGAAATATTATGCTACTCTGTTTTGGGAAAATTAAGGCGTGTTACTTTTAGATTTAATTCTGCCGGGTTTAACGATAATGTCAAATGCTTGGTGTAAAAAGAAACACACTGATTGCGCGGAGCCATTCAAAATAAAATAAGAGAATTTCTGAATTCTGGAAGTGTTACATGACAACTCCCGTCCTCTAAGCGCTTGTGTAACCCAACTGTTCTTTGAGTTCAATGGGACGTTAACGACCACCCTCCATGTAATATTGACTTGCATATTTCGCCGGAGAGACAATTTGACTAGGAGGGAAGCGTTTTAAAGCGGACGATTAGATTCAGGATGCCGGTGAAATTCATTGAAAGGCATTCGCAGCAACGATCTATGAAGAACAACCACCGCCGAGGCGATTGCGACGAAAGTTAAGCGAAAGTGTACTTAGCAATGAACTGAATTTTAATATATCACTTTATCTTTTATTCATGACCCATTGGAGATTGAAAAAAACAGCCCTCGGAAATGAAAAAAAAACACGCAAAGCGTATTTAAAAAATATACAATACTCAGACACGGAATATTAAATCAGGAAGATCAAAAAGAAGGCAGAAAATACTGAATAGAAATGAAAAATATTCAGGTCAAATATATTAGCCATCACATCTTAACTATCTATAATTGAGGTGGTTGGTTGGTCGGGGGATCAGAAAACTAAAAACCTCGTCACCTACCGCCATCGCACCAACCTCCACCCAGGTATAAAAATTATGCAATACATGAAAGCGGTGATAGCATAAGATAAGTAATGTATTGCAGTTCTGGATAGCATAGTTCATGCTACGAAAATGAAGTAAGATTCGGATGGAAGTTAATCCCGTGATACTTAATAGTTGAGTTGAAACTTTAAAGATTACTATAATAATCGAATGAGGACTTGTCATGAAAAACATTCATCAAATGTTTATTTTGTGTATAATAATTAAGAACTTCTCCTTGGTGTTTATATTTGGTAATAGGATACATAAAAACGTGAAACAAAATGTGTAGACATAAAAACTTAAGAAGGTACCGTGTTACCAAATCCAATTATGCAGGAGATTGAACAGAAAATACTGCATGTTCTAATTCTTCTACATCAGCATAATACTCTGCGAGCCACTTTTCGGGTGTTTGGCAGGGGGGTGATAAATAACCAACTTGCAGCATGAAAGAGGACAACCGCATGCACACCGCACGGTCATTGTAATATTACGCATAATAGCAAAATATACGTCCACATTCATGTGAAATAGTTCAAATATTCACGCTTTAACTCGTACTTGTAAATTCATTGCTTTAACACAGCTAAATTAACATAAGAGCTCACTCACACTTACCAAATCCAATTATGCAGGCGAATGAACAGAAAATACTGCATGTTCTAATTCTTCTACATCAACATCATTCTCTGCCTGCCACTTTTCGGGTTTTCGGCAGGGGGTGACAAATCACCAACTTGCAGCATGCAAGAGGTAGTAGTAATAGAATTGAGCGAAAGGGTGCGTCGACGGCAGGGTCATTTTGCACCACTACTCAATCGTTTGATTCAAGACGCTTTATAAATGGATCTTTACTACGCAATTTGTTTACATAAAATAGAGGGGAATTTTTATATTTTATTAAAAAGACCTATTTCCTTGAGAAACAAAATTGTACTACTTAAATTGATGAGGTTGTCTCCTAGAATAGATTCCTAGAATAGATAGCATGCAAGAGGACCACCGCATCCACACCGCACGGTCATAGTAATATTACGCATAATAGCAAAATATTCGTCCATATTCAGGGGATATGGTTCATAAATTTACGTTTTTTTACTCGTACTTGTAAATTCATTTGCTTTAACACAGTTAAATTAACATAAGAGCTCACTCTGCGACTATTCGTAGTAAAACGAACCTTGTGACCAATGCATGTGACGTCACGAGAGGAATGTAGAGGGTCTCTTTTGTGGCGCCCTGACTCCCCTTCCCCCATCCCCTCTCCTTCTCCTTCAATACCTCCCCCCACGACGCGCCAACCGAACCTCTCCCGAACGCCTTCGCGATGCACTTGGACTCAAAATCAGGCCGACAATTTTGACTCTGACTTGTTCAGGGCTATTTGTTCAGAGCTATTTGTTCAGGGCAACCTCCCCTTAGTGATTCCCCGCCCTCCATTACCTCTCAGGACTGTTAGCAAGGGGGCGACAGAACTGCGATATATCGTATAGAAAACCTCTTTCGATTCGATTTTTCCGGAGCCCCAGTGGTCCAACGGCCTACCCAACATAGAGGCGCTGGTGTAGCCTGTTTTTCTGAGCAGTAATGAACTGGGGGCTGCCATATTGAATCTCGATGTAAACAAACGTGATATTGAGGCTTATTGATAGTCATTAGTGTTAACTGCAGACTTTTTTTTATTGCTTACAGTGTCCCTTACGATTTTGGAATGTGCTCGATGAAGGATACGAGTCTCAATGATCTTGGTTATTGCTAAATTGCGTGGGTCTGAAATGTATTTGGTGATGAAAATGTGAGTAATTATGTTTCCTTCATTATTCCATTTTGATTTCAACCTGTGATTAGCTAACCTTTTCTCATGTTTTCAAAATTTTATGGTGTCTTGTATTCCTTATGTTTCAATATGTTTTTCATTGTACTTGCAGTTTTTCTAGTGTTCAAACTACTCATTTATCGCTAGTGCTATGCTTTCGTTTGTTTAATGCTAATCATTTTGTTGGTTATGTATGTAATTTGCTATTTCAACTCTGTCCTTTCAACTGTTTTATTGTCATTAATTGAGCATTATTCATTAAGTGTTCTACGATGTTTACATTTCTTAAAACTTTAATCTCTTTCATTTGGAAGTAAGAACTTAATTTCTACTACTTTGGTATAAAATATTCTTCACTTTTCTCGTTTTCTACTTTTGGAATACTTTCTTTCGTATAAGTGATGGATATTAACTTATAAGAACCTTTCAGCTATTGCAAGATACATCTACCTCAAGGAAAATTGGGTCACCCTCTTTGTCTGTGGAGTGTTTACTTAAGTAATGGAATCTTTCTCCTATTACGCAAAGGCTGCTCATCTCATGTTGTCATTGATATTTGTTGCTTGTGCATCTCATGTGCTTGTAGAATGGTTAACTTCCTCAGATTTCATCTCTAGTATGTCATATTGAAATTGTTATTGTTGTATTTCTTTTGCCAGTTATTGTATCAATAAATACTAATGTCCACTGAAGTAAGTTTCCGAGATCATTATTCTTACCAACCACCAGATCGCCAGTTGACTTTGTACATTAATCTTGTATTATGGTTACTGCTTTAGTAACCTGGGGAAGTTCTTCAGGAAGATTTTCCTACATTCACTGCTTTTAAGTTTCTCGCAATTGCAGTATCATTATTAGGCCTGAATAGCACGCTCTATCGTGACGCGTAAAAAAAATTGAAACACGCGCCGAGATGTGCATTCAAACTTCGCGGCAGCATTGGACCACTGGCATAGATGGCACTGATGTATCAAAACCTATACGCATTATCCTTATGGGTATGTCGCCCCCTTGCTGTTAGTTAGCTGTGCGTCACTTTGGGTTTTCCGTGTATTCCTAATTCTATCATACGTAGTTAAGTTTTAGTCTCACAGCACTTCGGCTGGGGTAAGGAGGTGTATCCTCCGTCGCTGAAGTGTACGGGTAAGTCCTATTCTCGTAAATAACCGATTGGAGTTTTTGTACCCACATTCTTGGCTTTGACTTCATGTTTCTTCCGAGTACAGTGTTTAAGAACTCTTATTTTCATCAGTACCGAATTTTAAGTGTTACTGCTTAAAGATACTTCGTTTTTTTTATAGTTTACGAAAGGTGGAGTAACCAATTATATTAATCCAGTGAATGACACTGCAATCATAAAATCAAGCTGTCAACGATCTCTTAAAGCCTTTGCCACATCGCTTGGATAATTATCATTCGTTCTTCATTATCATGGAAACAGTGTTTATGTCTCTTGGAATTGTGTGAAGTTACCTGAATGTGTTGCTCATCGCCATGAGGAGTGTTCATTCAGCTAAAGAGTGAAATGAAAGTGTCTAGGGTTCACCAAATAATTCATTGTCAGTTTTGTGTTCAATGTGAAGTGCAGGTGAATATAAGTATTTTGGAGAGTCACTGTTGTAAAGCTGAGCTCTGTCGCCGATGGACCCGGCAGCATATAAAAGGTAGGGAGTCTTCTCCTCTTGCAGTTTGATTCAACATGAAGTTTTAACTGTTTTTGCAGAAAATAATTTTTAAAAATTGATTTTGTTCCATTTTTTCCGTTGTCAGGGTAAATTCTTTGTCCCAATTCGTGGGGTCTCTGTGAAAATAATAAATACTTTTTGAGTGCTCGAACTATCGTTTTAATTAGTGTAGCGGGATAAATAAAAAAAGGATTTTCAGATTAGTTCACTAGGCAATAAATGCTATTATTTCACTTTCGCGTGACCCGGCCACCAATTTTCACAGGCTCGAATAAGTTGATGCTCGATACCGTGGAATGAATATTTATTTTCTTAATGCTCTAATACTTTAATTTTGCACCCTATAATCTTAGTCTCTGATACGCCATTCCTAAAAGTTTTTACTCTAGCAGAATCATGCAGACGTTGTTCTCAAAAAAATATTTGTTCAGTGAAAACGGGGTCAGATAGAAACGAACAACTGAATCACTCCTATGGAAAAGTGAGTTAAAGTGAGATAGATGTTTGGTTTAGAGAAGTATCTTTTCCTCATCCCACTGCGCTGTTAAAACATGAACGTGCAAACCTAAATGAAGCATTTACCGCGAAAGGCAGGGCCCTATTACCGCATTATTCTCCAATGTCTCCCCTAATGTTGATAGCTGGATAATTTTCGCAATCTTAAGAGGGTTTTTCTATCTCTCTCCTTATGACATGACTTGAAAGGACGCACCACTATCGCTCGATGGAATACATCTTCTAAATCATGGTTATATTCCTAGCTACATCTTTTTATCGACATATTACTTGCTATGCTCTAAATATATTATTTTGCGTTTTTCAGGGTATACTCCTTCAATTGATCCCTTGCATACCGACCGTCTAAATCTCGGACATAACGCAAGCCATAAGTGCCAATCCATTTCTGCCCCAATTACTTCTTTCATTTTTTTTTATCAAAGATAAACCCCTCCCCATACTTTTCCTTTGTCATGTAGTTTACAGAAAAATCGAAACCGTTTGAGAGCTGAAGTAAACCACGAGACATTTCCTGTTATACTGCCATAACTCGTGAGTTGCGAAAGAATATTCAAGTATATTGACGAAATATTTTGTCGGCTTATATCATGTCCAAAATGAGGCGGACGAATTAAAGTCTGATTTACACATTCAGAAATATTCCCATATAGAAACGCGTTGTTTAAAATTCATAATCTCATTTAGTTCCAATTTTTCAATTGAAATTTCCCTGTAAAAGAGGTCACCAAGCTAATGCCAATGAACTTGGCGAGTGCTGAAGCTGAAATTCATTGATTATTGCCATACAGCTTTAACTTGAAATTTGAAAGGATGTAAGTGACGAATCATTGTGGCTTCGTTGATCTGTTTGCGAAATCTCCTTCACTTAACCTCTCTAAACACAGAACCTCTATTAAGCTAACTCGAAGTGGCACCTGAAATCCACAATTAATTCTAACTGGAAATGGTTTTATTTCGGGGAAAATTAAAGGAAAAAATATATACATTAATTTCAAATACGTTTAAATATACTCAAGATGCCAGTTTTTTTTTTACCTCCAATGAAGAATAAAATTTGCCATATCAAGGAATGAATTTGAGTCGTTACAAACTGATTAATTCTAATGATGAAATCATAACGACGTGACTTACCTTGATTAAGATTCGACGATTAAGACCAAGAATTTTGTCTATCTTCACGGAAAGAAATCAATTTCATCTGTCCGTTATTATGATTTCCTTGAAGTAGGTGAATTTCGCAGGTGAATTATATCTTCAGTTGGTTCGTAATGAACCATTTAGCAATCTCTTTGTATAAAGATGACGGCATCAGGTTACTCCACCCGGACATTTCCATTAGGAGCAATTAATTTCATCGGCGTACACATGAAAGAATTATGACACAATTATTCAGGTTTGACGATATAATTTTGAGGCCAAGAAAGGTGTGATCGCTACTAAATAACGCCATTACAAATGAACTAGTGTAAAAACGAACATGCAAGCTAGCTTGCTTTATCGATATCTCTGGCATAGTGACAGAAGATGATTACATTGCGGACTTAATTAAATATCATAGATCATATCGAAGACTGAAGATCTTCGAAGTAATTGAAAGGTCTGCATTGGAACTGCATTGGTTTCATTGTTTACGCTCGACTAATTTACGAGATGACAAATAATTTTTGGGGGTCATATGAAAGCTTTTCTGCGATTAAACTTCAGGCAACAATGATGACAATATCACATACGCAGCTGGCGTACGGCTGGCAAATTAATGGAATTTTTCCATTTCATGGAATCTTTACCACCGAAATAATACGTAGATCCCAAGTAGCATTAATCTAAGGACTGCATACGACCTTGATTGAATTGAAGCTTCTAATGCTCAGTGTGGTTTTCATATTTAAATATTCGATAAATTTGATACATGGCATTTGATGATGGCAATGAATGGATCGTGAAGTAGGAGTTTTTATGCACTAAAGAGTAGAGAAATAATGTACTTTATCGCTTAGTGGGATTAAAAATGCTCTTATCGTTTGTGAAGTCACTACATATCTCCACTATTCACTGTCGTATGCAAACATTTTACATGATTAGCTATATTATAGACATGTTTATGCGTGAGGATAATCATGATTATAAACATTTTCTCGGTTCACTATTTCATAAAAATTACTTGTGCTCACTTACCTCAGTCAATACCGCTGTATTTCTTCTCAGTATTTTCGTTGATATGTAGCTTGTAGTAATCGCTCTCCATCCTCGTTTCCGCATAATAAAACGGTGACTTCAACGAACGAAGAACCGGATGAAACAGTCCAGGAAATTAAATTAACAAATTTAAAACATTCAGAAGTGTGACTTTGCCGAAAGGACGGTTGTTGATGGAATGGGGTGTGCTTTCTTCGTAAGCAGGGGGAAGGGGAGGTGCTGCTTTGCATACCACAGTTGAATGCGGACCGTTGATACCCTGCTATACTGTTTTTCGTAATACGATGCCGTGTGTTGCAAACGTACCTAATGACCTTCGCAGAAGACTAGAAAATTCTAGAACATTGATCTCGTGTGTTTCGACCGTTGGCCGCTTAAGAATTTCCGCGCTATTTTTGTATAACTTCGGCACTGTATGGACGAATCTTATTGGTTAATCATATTATTGATTTTCCGCGCAATACATTTTTTATTATAATATAAAATATTACCTTATTTATTGAGGTATTTTATGGTATAAACTTTAAAATCACCTAGCATCTACGATATTCAGCGGTTTTTTTCGTTTTTTTTTCGCTTAAAAAATTAATTCGGTTCGAAATTATCGTGACGTCACAGGCACACGTGACATGGCTGACGGAGTGTCTGAACTCCCTCTCCCTCTGTTTCTGGACTTCAGATCGCGGCAAACTGTCTTGGAGTTAAGAGGTGAGTACCTCAACCACTTCTTTGGTGAATCATTTTCATATTATTTTCAGTGCACTTTCAATTTACTCCCTGAAGTGTAGGTTGCTACGCAAATACAATTTGTTCAATTTCATTCAGTTATCGTGATCAGAGTGGCATATATTTTGAGTGACTATATGCATAACGCCAACTGCTTTCACATTCCAACTTTTTGTACCACATGCGAAATGTGCCTCGAAGTTAATAATAGTGTCAGGGGATTTTTTTAAGAACGCTACTCATGGGGAAATATCCTCACCGTTTAAAACAGTCCTGTTTTTACTCTTTATCTTGTGGCCTAAGAATTGAAATTTGTCGAGATCTTGTGAAAATTATGTCGACAATGGGCTAAATCCCGTACTCGATTTGATGCCAGCGCGAGTGTTTGATCATTCAATTCGTTTGACACTTGACTAATTTTTTCCGAGTGGAATATGTGTAAATTATGACATTTACATTCCGTTATGAAGTGCTGACATTTGAAATGAGTAAGTAACCTGTGAGTATTTTTATCTTTACATGTATCGCGGTTTTTAGAACATCAAAGATATCGATTTGATTGCAGGTATTATGATCCGTACGTCACTCTGGTAGCTTACTTCTAGTACTTCTGCAGATAAGTTGTCTTTTTGACGAATGTTGAAATGATGAATTTTATCGCGGTGACTGTAAGTAAAAGGTATTAACAGTGGAAGTGGAACAGTGTATTTCATGCCAGCCACGCTGCTTCGTTGTTGATTTTGCGGGAATCTTAAATTTGAAAATGAAACTTCTATCCGCGATTTCTTTAGTGGTTAGCCATTAGGAACCCTTATTCATCCTTTAAAATTTTTTACCATAATTTGTAACCTAAATGGCGAGTTATTGAGTCCTTGATATTTGAGCCTAGAAAATTGCAATCAACTTATTTCGTTAATGCATTCACCTGCCACTCCGAAACCGCTCTGCAATAATATTTCAAATAATTTTGACGATGCGGAAAAGTAATGGAATATTGGCGATCGTAATTGGATTCACAGCACTTCATTTGGCCCTTTCTTTTCTCCACTTATTTCAACTTTGTGGTCGTTAGTATGATAATTTGTTGTAGCCTTTAATTTCACTATAATATTTAAGTTATGCTGAATGTATAGTGTAAACTTTTAGTACGTGAATATTGCCAGTCTTTAATGGGAACTTTTTCTTTTCAGGTCCTCGATTAATATTGGGTTAGCGGAGCAGTGCCGTGAAACGGTTGGGGTTGAATGGGGAATAGCGATGAGGTTTCAAGGAAGAGGAAGACTAGAGGAATATGGTGAGTCAATATCATTCACTTCATTTGATGGGTCTATTGAATATTCCCATCTTCGGCTTCTCTTTGTCTCTATTAGTTGCTAAATAAAAACTAAATCCTGTGCGGTGCTCAAAAAATAACTTATTATGTGATAATTTTTATTAAGATTTGTTGTGATTATTTTTATTTTTATTATATTATTTCATGATGTACTATTTAATAATAGAGTTTTATGCTACGAATTCTCAGCTGTTAACTGGTATGAATCTCTATTATTATGAAAGAAACTAAGAGGAATTGAAGTTGCTATAAGTTTACGCAGTCCACGTGAATTTTGAGAGGTTACATTTTAATATTTAATCATGTCACGGTGAGAGCGATGGATTATCTCAAATGCTCTTTCATATCCTTCATTTCAGGTTTTTTAAAAACGAAATCAGGGATCTTACTTATCCGCTCTTAAAATCTACTGTTAAGTCGTCCGTTGAGGATTGCCTTCATCAGGCCATGAAGATCAGTTTCTTAAGTTATGTTCGATTACGATGGTGTGTATTCTACTTGAAGTATCGAGCAGGCTTTCGCGCAGTCCTCACTCGAACGATCCAATTAATTTTCATACAGCCGAATATCCATCAGTTTCTTCACTGCTGCCATTGCCCATGATTCATTGCCATAGAGATGCATACTCGAATTGTAAGTTCTGATAGAAGGTTTACAAACTTCATCACAAAATTTCCTGCTTTTATAAGCAAATTGATGCAATATTTTTTTCTGAAAACTTCTCTTCGCCTTGGCTATTCTACTGATTATTTCTCTTTTTTCTACGCCTGGTTATTCTGCCTCCGAAATATTTAAACTCTTCGAATGTTTGTTTCCCTAATTTTATACTATTCTTGACTTCCTATCATTTGCTACACTCTAGAAAGTGATGGTGATTTTCAGATGGCATTGGCCGTTGTTGTACCCGTCTTTACTAGGCTCTTTTTCAATTTTGTAAATTTTAAAAAAATTTTTATTTTAAATGGGAAACTATGAAAATTACGGGAGAAACAACACAGCCCCAGATCACTTGACTTTGTTCCTAATTCATTGTTTTTCATAGCTGGGCACTATGAAGTATCATCCACTCTTGGGTTTTTAAACGAATTGTGAATCATTCACATGTCATTGATCAGCATTGTTAATTAACTTCATTCAAAATTCTAAGCATTGAATTCCAATCCGCACTACTGCTGCGTCAAATTATTCATGGAAGAAGACTAAAGGAATTTGGTGAGAAACTGTTCGACCTCTTCCAATGTTTGTCTCCATATTTTAATGCTCTTTTTTTGCTACACTCTAATATTTAATATTCGATGTCCATTTAAATTTTTCGTACTTAGTCGCCCTCCTATACACGTCTCATTCAGATATTCAATCCATCTCTTCACTTTTATTAGTCATCGGTCATAAGTTCTCCGTTTTTGTCACTTATGGTATTCATCTTACGCTAATTGTTTGAAGAGGTTCCCCTAGCGATCCTCTACTTTTCCATGCGCACGATGTTTCTATATTCCCGACCACGTTTCTGTGGTCTCTCTGGATTTATGACAAATATGGTTCCTTATTCTTATTTAGCATCACTCTGCTAGAGCATTCTTCTAATTTAATTGGACCTTTAGCGTGATGCAAGACTTTTTGCGTGATCCATTCTGATGATTTTCCACCTCGCAAGAACTTCTTCAGCTTCTTCCATTAGGCCACTATTCAATTTCTCTCGACTCTCTTCATCTGATTTCTCGGTCACATCCGATGCTATTTTGTTCTACTCTGCCTCCTGAAATTACACTTGATACCGAGTTATATTTATTTTCAATTTGCCAAATGCTTTTCATCGCTTTCTTATGTTTTTATTTTTTCATTATTTTGGGTGACATAACATCACTATTCGTACATAGCCTCTATCTTTTTAAGCCCAAGGGTAATTTATGCCGTCCATTTTCTAGTTCCAGAATCAACCTCAACCTAAACGACTAGTTCCTAGAATTTAATCAACTTAGAATCTCTTATCTCTACTAGCAATTTCCTTGTCTTCAGCAGTCATTTAATTTTGCATTCGCAACCACTAGCTTGTGTTCTTTGTCAATCTTTCATTTCGATTATAAAATCCCTGTTTCTCGGATTTTCTCCCGTATTCACCTTCATCAGTGATAGCATTACATTCACAGAGAATAATTACATTTTCTTCACCTCTAACCTGCTTGAATATTTCTGTTATATCTTGATGCACTTAATCCACTTCTGCATTTTTATCATTTTTTGCAGGCCTGCAAACATACGCAGGTACAGTAGTTAGGGGTTTTGGTTTATATCGTAACCATTACTAACCTTTCATGATGCTGTAGGTGGCTTTTTAATTGGCGTTTTTGCTAAGCATTATTCCTGTTCCAGCATTAAAGTTTAGCTACCCTTCGGGTAGTTAAAAGTATGTAGCTTACATTCCATAAGTCTCCCACTTCGGGCAATTTTATTTCGCCGATTCATAATTCGTCGAGTATCACTCAACGAAATTCCACCAAGTTTTCTGGCCCTTTGCAAGTTCGAAGCGTACTCACGTTTCATGTTCCCATCTTTAAGAAAATTCAGTGTATGTGGTCGATGTACTCTCTCGTATAGTCCCCCTTTGAAATTTGAATGGAGGGCTATTGTAGTTTAACTAAGGCATATTTTACTCATGATAATACCCCCATGTATGTAATTAGTGGACTAGCTGTGACACACAGGGATAGTTGTGGTGGGCGACCCTAGCCTTCTACTTCACAGTATTTTAGCCGTTTAATTGATATTACGGCGCCTGTCGTGAGAAAGGTATCAATTTTTTATCACTGTAAACCTAAACAAAGGTATTCCTTTACTTCAGCCACAGATTCCATTATTTTACATAATGGTAACATAAATATAATTCTAATTGAAAGGTAAATCTCCTGATGGATTTTAGCCATTGCAAGGCAATTGGGTTGTGGCAAATTTCTTTCGTTGAGGGTGGAAGATTCATAAGTCCATCAGTATGGGATACTGAATGCCTTAGAAATCAGCCTTAAATTTTTAATCCTTTTCGGATTTTAGCCTTCAATAGTTTACCCTGTATTCAATGTACATAAGGCCTTCGTAGCCTCGTAAAAAATCAATGCATACAATGCTCTGTCGTGTGTCAGGGAACAGACTCGCTGACGTGGCCACACAATAGAACACGTACAACCACATAATTTCAGTGATGCCAATATGTCGAAGCGGGTTCTTAGTTACACGTCATATATTTACAACACAGCATATCATCCCTAACTAGAATACACTTTTCACTCACAAAGAAGCAATATTCAAATGATCACATTTTGTGATAAAATCAACCTTTTTCTAAATTTTGCAACTTAAAATCCTGTCGGATGTTTCGTTAAAATGCTGGCTGTTATTTCTTTATTTGGGGTGTACCAATGTTCAGCTTTTAAATACTGTACAGCCCCACAAACAAAGTGATAGCGATCATCTCTATGTTAGTGAAAAAGCTTTTAGGGCTATGTCGCTGCGTCAATTATCGGGTGGCTCCGACATTTCCCGACGAATACAGGTCGCTTTTTCAAGGGAATCAGTTGAAGTAGGAAATTTTATTCATATATTTAAATAGGTATTCGTTTCAGGGGGAGATGGGAGTAGGAGGTTGGAGGAGGAGGAGGTTGTTGAGTGTTTTTCCGAATTACGGTTTACCAAGAAGAATTATTTTAACGCTGATGTCACTGTCAAGATTGTTCTCCTTATTTTTTATTTCAACGGCTTCTCTGACGAATCTCTGTCAAAAGCCTTTCACCATGGCGACGATTTCTATTCCTTTAAGGTGACTGCGTGGCCCAGCGCTGCGTGTTCAGCTACCGTGGACTTAGTTGACTACCCCAGTCGAATAGCTCTATGGTGTTCCTCCTGGCGTGTTCTCACTTATCTGTCTGTTTGGCCGATGTAGTTCTTCCCACTGGTATGACAAGGGATACGGTAGACCCCTTCGACTTGTAGTGGAGATCTGTCCTTGACGCGTTTTAAGAGGTATTTTATCTGCACGTAATAGAGGAGATTGTCCTTATCTGATATGTTCTTAGGATATTTCAAAATCGGTCAGTTGTCCCCTTTATGTGCGGTAGGAAGGCTTTCTTTCAGTCGCTGAGGTTATTTGTTGAGGAGTTCGCTGCTTCTGCGGTGTTTACTTTGTCCTCATAATTCTTTTTCATGACCTTATTGATTCCTAGTGAGATAATGCTATCGTCGAATTCATTTCCCTGAAGAATGGCCTCTAGTTCTTCGACTTATTGTTAGTCGTTTTGGTCGATTATTGTGTTGGGGCGGTGACTCAAGGAGTTCATCACTCCATGTATTTGAGTATATGCCCATGTTCCACTCTCCTCCTTTTCCACCATAACGCCCAAAAATAGAAGTTCTCCGTCTTCCTCCATTGTGAACTTCATATGGTCGTTGAAATAATTTTAACGAAGAAGTACATCGATATGATTAGTTCTAATTTTATTCATCGCGAGTTTCCGAGAAGGCTGGTAACCGTTGAAGATAATAAGTATACAATTCATCTTTCCAGTTAATTCATGGAAAAGATTAGTTAAATATATTCTTTGCACCTTCAGTGAGGACCAAGTATTCTGCTTCTGTGCTGGATATAGCTGCATTCTATTTCTTTTTTATTTCTACTATTGCTTTTCAATGAAAAAACACTTCCATTTGACATAATATCAAGCCTTGTATATTATTTACGATCTAACAGATCATTAGCGTGAATTGCATCTACATAATCATTCATATAAAGCAGTGATTATTTACCTCTTTTTAAAAATAATCTATCATCATAAGTCCACTTTAAAAATCGCAGCATTCTCTTTGAACATTTGAAATTTGGTTAACACTTCATGAAACAATTTGCTTTGATCTACCAATACGCCATCACCTTTATTTGTTACTCTCATATCAAGAGCAGTTTTCACTGCATCGAGGTCTTTCAATTCAAACATAATCAGAAATTTACTTTTGAGCACAACAAGCCTTTTCAACGCAATCATTGCTAAAAACAAAAATTCAAATATCGCAACAACAAGAATACAGTTCCCTCTCTCCCTTTTATAAACACATGGTTCTAATATAATTGATGTAGAACAGAATATCATGCCTCATTCCATTCGTCAGACGATTTTTTAAAATCACACTAAGCCCTTTTTTTGCAATGTTCTTATCTGCTGGTTGCATCTTCTTTCAGTGCTCCATTCAGAAATGCCGTCTTAATGTCACAGGGGTCCATATCCCAGCCAAAGTGGGCTGATAGATCAATTACTTCCATCAACGCTGAGTACTTAACCTTTGCAAGAACGATATATCAACACCATATTTTTTAGTAAAATCTTTGGCCACTAATCTTGCCTTTTACGTAATCACATTACCCATACTATCAATTTTTATCTGAAATAACAATTAATATTGCACTAGCTTCTTACCTGCGAGTACCCAAGTACCATTGCCTTCAGGGAATTTTAATCCTCATGCCTATCTCGCAACCACTTTCCTCCTTCCTAAGAAGGCAAAGCGTGAGACAAGAACTCTGGCTATTGTACTATTGAGATTTCAATTGCATGTAGACTCCCACGAGCCCCACTTAACTGATGGAGCCGGTCGGTGAAAAATCGGAATTAATACCACCAGATGGAATGCACTTGAAGAGGAAGAGCCGTGGGAGTGTTTTCTTTCGGGCTCCGTGGCGAATAATTTCCTCTCTGTAGATTTTCCTTTCTTTAGATGGTAATTGCACCTACCGTTTCCTTCGAAATTCGAAGTTTTTATATTTTTTTCATTTTTTAAAGAAATCATAGCATCAAAACGGTGGATACGGTTGGCTCAGGGATAGGGTAATACTTTTTTTTTTAGCTGTTAAATTTGTTATAATATTGGTTTGAAATATTAACACAATCATTTCAAATCGAATTGACCAAAATGGATGACCCCCTTGTCTTCTAACTTTAAGTCAGACTCACACGTGATTTTTCTCTAAGGAATTTTTTGCTGTCGAATAGGTGCTTAATTAGTTACACCATACAATTCATTCTGTTACTTAATACTGTTAAGTAGTAGAGTCATTCGCTTTCTCTACAACTTTATGCTGACGTTTAGCCATTGATCCGACTAATTTCTCTCGTGCATGAGGCCGATATGTATTATACAGGTCGTATGGCACCCATATGCGCGTATGGCCCCCATTGCTAGTACCCTCGGTTGCCATTTGTCATAATTCCCAATAATTTTTTTGCATGGGGTGTAGGTCTAGAGAATGAGCCAGCATGATGTTCTTCTTACGTTTATAGTTACGATATCAGAAGGTGAGACCATGATATTTCCACCTAGAAATATTTCGCTATGATTACTCAAAAGTTAGTGAAATGTTGAAGTCATAAATGTATATGTATCGATAGTCGTCGTATTATTTAGGGTGAAATAATTCATACACTAATTTATATCCACCTAATCTTTAGCGGTATTTATGGTTCGTACACCCATTGAAAGGAAAGCGTGGGTATTTTTAATCGCGTAACTTCCCAGATTTTTTCATGACAATGTACTTTAAAATTTATATGATTTTTAATGGAACTAAAATCATTTCTCGTGCTCTAGGATCATTAGAAATATTTCAACTAAGAATACATGTGGTTTTTTTGTGTTGTCGATACTAAGCGTAGGAATTTTACTCAATCGAGAATAGACAGAATTTAATACCATGGACACGAAGTTACAACCATGGCCACTGCAGCATAAGCTAATGTCTTTAATTTAGTCATATCTTGCCTGTATGGGTGTCCCAGTCTCCGATGCCACAGTGCGTCAGCATTAGGATTTGTTTTCTCCTGTCTATTTCGTATATTTGTACCAGTAGTGATGAGGCAGACTTGTAGATTCTCATACTCTATCACATATTCCCTAGATACAACCTCCATCTGATAATCTCATAGATGTCTTTGGACACAGCTACCAAATCGCCGGTAATTGTTCATCCATCATTACGGAAGATTAGGCATCCTTTATTTTCACTAAATATAAGCAAAACCCTTAGCGGCTATCAATGTGTCTGTGACAGCAAGGTAGAAGATGCTTCTTCGACATTAACGACATCGGAAAAGTGCGATATTAGAGGACTGTTTGGAAATTTAACGGAGACGTTGGTGGTGCTACCAGCATTAATAACTTCATTGTTAACGTTCAGACACTCCGTGTCCTTCCTCATAGCACTGATAGCACTCGAATACGAACTTCTTGCCATTAATCTGCTTAACAGTACTGCATTCACCTACGCGCCCTTTGCCCATTTTTTACCGTAGGCATTTTTATTGGCTGAGATGGGCCAAGGGGTTTTGTACTTCACTGGATTGCTACCGGTCACTCTCAGATAACATGTTATTCATTAGCTCTTCAATTTTATTGACTTAATTACCATTATCAATGGACATGATAAACGGTGCGTAATGATCTGTTAGAATATACGAATATCCGCCTAGAATTATCGATATGACTCAATCGAAACATTGATGTCTATGTCTTTTAGCCGATGAACAATATTTCGACAAATAATCGGCCATCGATCGCGGTACGTCCAATTTGCAGTGCCACAGACATCGCCGTCTGCCCCTGACGTTGTCCTCATACAAATCCCGCGTCAAAGAGATCGCGTATTGTAATTTCGTGAAGATCTACATTTATCGGCGACTCATTACCGTCGTTGTCGGTTTTTGGAACCAATGCTTTCTATAAATTCTTGTTCTCGAGTTATTTCTTTACTATAAATTTCTAGTCCTTGTTATGTCTTACACAACTTTCAGTTTTGGAGTACTCGCCAAGGAAAAATTTGTTCCAGCACATTTTTCTATTGTGTAATTTATATCTTCACTAGCAGGGATGCCTACTTACAAAAATTACTGGGGGGGCCCAAACCGGAGATCTTGCCCCGGGAAATTTAATAAGCATTGAGTTTTTAAAGAAATTTTGAAGAGTCATATGATCAAAATTAGAACCCTGGTAATTCGAATCTCGATATCCGGACACTCCGGGGAAAATCGACATCCCTGACACATTTTTTCCTCACTCCCATAACGAATTTTTGAGGGGGCTTGGGCCCCCTCAAGCCCCACGCTGTCGGCACCACTATTCACTGGTTCTGTTGCCTGGAACCTGCTGGGATTACGAATATCACTCGTGAGCCGTATGCCTTGTTACTAAGGATATTTTTTAATTTTCCTTTTTTTATGATAACCGTAATTGCGGTAGCCCAGTTATACCTGAGGTGACAAATTAATACGGTGTGACTACGTGAAGGGAGAAGCTATGAAGCAACTAAACATTTTCAATAGCCTTTTTGTTACCTTTCTATAAATATCAATTCTCGCCAGCATTATTGTTTAACTAACCTAAAACGGTGTTAGGCCTTAACTTCAACCACAATTCCCTTAATTTTACATGAATGGTAACTTATTTTATGGTAAATGGTACATCTCCTGGTTGATTTTAGCAATGGCAAGGTCATTGGGGCGGCGGATCGCTCTCAGGGAGGAATTTTCAGAACTCCATAACTTAGAGAGAGAACACGTAATCAAATCACAACAGTGCTGCCAACTTGTCGAAGTAGTTTTTTGGTTACGCATGAAATGTTTACCACGCAACAAATAAGAACCTCCTTGAACCCGACGAGAACGGACGCGGGGGCGATCAGGATAGCGAGACAGGAGTCAGGTGCGAAAGCGCTTGCGAATCTAGTGCACTGAGGGTACTCATGTTCACGCGCAGGTTGGGCCGTGGAAGTGTTTTCTTTCGGGCTCCTTGGCGAAGTTATTCCTCTATTTAAGTGCATATTTGGACTAAACGTTCACGTTATACTTAGCTGAGTAGGTTTGTTTCATGCGCATTTGTTTCGAATAAGTTTTGGGGGGGTTCGAATGGGAAGAAATTATATTTTTTCATTTTGTAAAAGAACTATTCTTTTACATAATCAGAATAGACACAGGTAACTCAATAAAAAATGAATACCGAAATTAATAATAAAATGACGTTAACACATTTCTAAGCAGATTCATTCCCTGATAGGAAAAAAACTGGGGAAGAAGCAGGAGTTGTATCTTCGTGTACTTTTGGCTAATTTCTGTCCAATATCAGTTGAGAAAAATTTCTACTTATATTAAATACAATTCAAACTTTATACTTCACGACCCCTTATTATATATATATATTTTTTTTTTAAATCACGAGATGTGGGTATATATATATATACTCGCCGCGCTGCGCGCGCTCGTTAGGGGGCTACGCCCCCTAAAACCCCCCCGCATCCGGCTTCGCCGGCTGCCCCCACCGGACGGCTTCGCCGTCCCGCCCGCGACTCCTCGGAACGGCTTTGCCGTTCCTCGTCCGGTGTCGGCTTCGCCGCCCAGATATCGAGGAAGCCCTCTGACGGAGACCCGCTAGTTCCTCGGAACGGCTTCGCCGTTCATCGTGGGAGGGCGGCTTCATCGCCCAAGGGTCACCCAAGTCCCCCCGAGGGGTCGGCTCCTGGGAACGGCATCGCCCTTCCTCGTGTTGGGGCGGCTTCGCCGCCCAAGGTTTACCTGGGTCCGCCCGAGCCGTGGACTCCTCGGAACGGCTTCGCCGTTCCTCGTCTGTGGGCGGCTTAGCCGCCCAAGGGTTATCGGCGCCCTCCCCCCGTAAGCTCTCTGCTGATGGGGCGGCTTCGCCGCCCAAATTAACATATGTCCCCCCGGGACGTCGACTCCTCGGAACGGCTTCGCCGTTCCTTGCCTCTGGGCGGCTTCGCCGCCCAAGGTTTACTGTGTCCCCCCGAGCCGTCGACTCCTCGGAACGGCTTCGCCGTTCCTCGTCTGTGGGCGGCTTCGCCGCCCAAGGGTTATCGGCGCCCTCCCCCCGTAATCTCTCTGGTGATGGGGCGGCTTCGCCGCCCAAATTAACATATGTCCCCCCGGGACATCGACTCCTCGGAACGGCTTCGCCGTTATTTGCCTCTGGGCGGCTTCGCCGCCCAAGGTTTACTGTGTCCCCCCGAGCCGTCGCCTCCTCGGAACGGCTTCGCCGTTCCTCGTCTGTGGGCGGCTTTGCCGCCCAAGGGTTATCGGCGCCCTCCCCCCGTAAGCTTCCTGGTGATGGGGCGGCTTCGCCGCCCAAGGTTTACATGTGTCCCCCCGTGACGTCGACTCCTCGGAACGGCTTCGCCGTTCCTCGCCTGTGGGCGGCTTTGCCGCCCAAGGGTTATCGGCGCCCTCCCTCCTCGTAAGACACCCATTCGGCTGCACCACGTGTTGGAGCGGATTTGCCGCCCGAGGGTTCTCGGAGGTTTTCCGCGCCTCTCACACTTTGGAATGGCTCCGTCGTTCCTGGGGCGGGGGCAGCTTCGCCGCCAGGGTTTTCACTCCTCACAGAGCAATGCGTACTACCAGCTATCCTTCATCGTTTACAAATGCTACCGGGGGATAATGAGGCAGAATCTCGACGCATGCTAGCCGTGGTTATGGCATTTTAGCTTATGACGATGTTTTGAAGGCGGTCCGGGGGTTAACAGGTTTTTTTTGAGTGTACTGGCAACGGTCACAATCATCGAAATAAATTTCTTAGCGATGAGTCATAGGAGAAGGGAATTACTGCTAAAATATGCGAAAACACCGAAGAACATTCTATTTACAGAAAAAAAAAGAATTTTTACCCCGGTGTTATAGGAAGCCACTTGAAATTTCGAGGGGTTTTCTTGCATAAAAGGTCTTTATTTACCTACAGTAGAAATTCCAGCGATCTAGCTTTAGGGGAACAATTAATTTTCCCGTAGTGCTCACATTTATATTACCAATTCTGTGTTCTCCACATAGCGGTTCATAGGCGCTGTAATAAGGCATTACTCGTGTGAATTTCGTAGCCGTACTTTATGGGGAAGTGGTTTAAAAAAATCGCTTTTAGGTGTCCTTGTCCTGGAAGCCCTTTTTTATATCTACTATTTTGTTAAGAAATGTACATTTAAAAATTTGAAGTTTTATTGCGGGTGTGTAAATGGGGCAGGATAATTTAACATGACGCGTAAATATAGCCGACACAATTCCCAATCCCAATAAATAAAAACGATACAACTGGGATGAATGATACACGAAATATACGACTTATTAAGTAATTTTTATTTTTTTGGGGGGGTCACAGGGGGTTTTCGGGGGACCTAAAGTGCTTGTTCTATATAACGCGGCTTAGTTTACCTGGGATAAAAATTTCGGCTCTGTAGCTGTAGTGTAAGCATGCTTTTTCGACGGTGTCACCCGTTAAAATTAATTATTCTGCGTTATCCTGGTAGCGGCGCGTAGAAGCACGAGAAAGACGTCAATCGCCTGAATTTGGTGTCCGTACCACGTCGGGAAGTGGTAAAAAAAAATCCGAAAAATTTAAAATCGTGTGTTGAGGGAATGCAAACTTCACGGCGGATGTGTTGTAAGTTACCAAACGTTGTAGGAGTCGCAAATTCAATGAAAATACATTATCGTTAATTACTCGAAGTTCGATTAACATGTGGATATCAAAGGATAGCCAAAAAATTAAGAAAGAAATCTTGTATCTTGCATTAAATTGAATTGGTCCTACGATTATTGCAAATTGGTCAAAAAAATTCCCAAAGTGAGCCCATAAGAAAAGCATTGGAAATTTTAAATTGTTAAAAAAAATACTTTTAAACAAAAAATTGCAAAGTCAACCACACCAAAAAATCAACCAAAAAATCTAGTATCTCATAAGTTAAGGACTTATTCCTACAACGATTATAAGTTGGTTTTAAAAAAATCCAAAGATAGGCCCATAAGAAAAGCATTGGAAATTTAAAAAAATTATAAAAAATACTTATAAACAAAATATGGCAAAATGTTTCACATCAAAAAATCGGCCAAAAAATCTAGTTTCCGTAAGTGAAATTTCATGTTCCCGTGACATTTGCAAGTAGGCGAAGAATGGAAAAAGTTTTAGTCCCATAAGGCTCCAATGTTAATTCGGATCGATATATCTCGAAAACCGATCGACTTTTTCGAGTTTTCGGACTTTTCCCCCCGATGAATATTTTTTCTCCACGACCCGTAAAAATTTCGTCTTCCCAGCACGTCCGGAAGTGGTCGGGAATTTGTATACGTGAATCAGTGAGTGGTACGTGAGGTATCTGTCACACATCGGGTTGTATATAATATAGATTATACCCACATATATATACCATATATATATATATATACCCACATATATATTTATATATTTATATATATATTTTTTTTACCCACATCTCGTGATTTAAAAAAAAATATATATTAAATACAATTATCACTAAGTTACCGGAAACACTCGTACTTCAAACATTTTGAAAAATCTAAAACAGTACGAAAAATAATTTTAATTCGATTGATTACACTGGGGAACATTTTTTAACTTATTTTTTGTTGACTTCAATTTTTGATCTATTTTGGGGTAAAACAGACACCCCCCCCCCTTTTCCAAAAAAGTAACTAGTTATCTTACAGCACGCAAAGTTTTTTTCATTATTTCTTATGAGACCAAACTCAGTTTGATTGAGCGTCGCTCACAGGACTTCACGTTCCCCTCCCATTGGCTGGCATTAACCTCATGCGACTGTTGCCGACTGACTGACGCCGTAAAAGGCCAGCGTCAGGTGTAAAGTTGTGTAGTTATTCAGGATTTGTTATATTGAGACGCAGTCACGTAGTCCGAAGTTAACTTAATATGAGGGTGGCATTCACTGACATTTTATATTTAATTCAAACGCATCGGTAAACCATGCATTTTAAACATTATTTTCAAGTATTCCACCGATTGATGTTGGTTTCCTTGGAGTACTTAAGAAGCATTCTGGGTGCTTCCCCTTCCATCAAGTACTGCTCTTCAATTCACAATTAGGCCTAGTCTAGGCCTTTCATTCTATCTAATAATTATATTCTTTTCCTTACTCTCCCTCGTTTACCTAACATTCTACAATCCAACACAGTTTTCAACATCCCCTCCCCGCTTTATACTTGCTCCATCCATACTTTTTGTCTCCTAAGTATCTCATCTAAAAGCTGCCTCTCCTCAACCACCATATCCAGCACTTCGTCGTTCCTCCTCCTCTCCGTCCACTTGTCACGGTTTCCACCGCGACGTCTCTGCCTAGCCGATCAGCTGACGGAATATTTTTAGTTCCGGGATATTTCCGCGATTTACAGATCGCGCACGAAAACAGATTTTGGCGTTCAACTCCTCTCACCCTTCCCCTCCTTTTCTTCCCCTCCTCCCCTCCCTGAATCCATCCCGAAACATGCGACGTTCGCGTACTCTCTCGGTCTCTTGCATACACTCCAGCCACCGACTCAGTAGGTCCTCCCCGCCGTGTCTCCACATTCACCCGACTGGGGTTCTTTTTCGGGCCGAGAGTTTCTTTTCTCCCGTAAGATATACTCCGCCATTTGGCAGTAGCGAGGGTTTCCTTCCTCTCCCAAGTATGTGGTGCCAGCAGCAATATTTTCTTAGTAAAACGACAGGAGTCATATTTTATTTATTTATTTATATCTTACAAAGTGTTATAAGATAATGTTGTCGGAGTGCGTGACCCGTATGTGTGTGATGAGCTGGAGGGAACTAGCTTAATGAAGGCAAAATTTTGAATGTTGAACAGTTTTGTTAATCTCAGAAAGACTGTGAAGACTATTAAATCTTCATGGAAATTAATCTTGTGTCTGTTCAAATCCATCTTGCCAAAAGAGACGCAGTATGTGTGATGCAGTTTTTAGTTTTTATTCGCATCCATATGAACAGAAAATTTTCCTTTTTTGAATGTCCTTATTACATTCGGAATACTTCCACTGCATGAAAAATAATGATCAAGATAAGTCATGGGCCCCTCAAAAAGTGAACAAGCAGTATGTCTAGAGTTTACGCACCTGGAGGAACGGAATACAATACACGTTTACATATAATATCATAGTATACCTATTACATAATATATATAGTATATGTATAAGTTGCCGTGAGCCCAAAGATCACTCATGTTGCTGCTTTCTAATAGCAAAAAAAGTCTTTAAACAAATAAATATCCAATGTGAAATAGAGTATCCCAGTTAATCATCATCTATCGCCCATCATCAGCGCTTCATCTATCGTTGCTGAAATCTCAGTGCCAGTTTTCAAAGAATCTCATTTCATAGTTGCACACGCAAGAATGCGACTCTGTTGAAGATTGAAGTGACCCTAATGACGAATGTATTTAAATTGAAGATGATGGCTCGTATCATTTAAAACGTCATCTATGTATGATTCAATTCATTACTCATTTTTTTTATTACTGAAGATATCAATCCCCAGGTGACTTAATTTAAACATACCATACGGCTTAGATCGGATGGTAAAACATGAAAGTTGACTGCGAGATTAGTACGCTTCTAGGGACTTTTTCTTGCGTTTCATCTACTAGATATTCATTTACTTTCACTTAGATTCACTTAGACATCAATTATTAAATTAGATTTATATCGTTTCTGGTGAATCCACTATTTTTTAATGTGTGCATATGGTAAACGCTGTTCTCCACTCATTTCTCCTGTCGGTTAATCTCTTCACACCTGCGCATTTCTTGTCTTACATATCCTCCTTTACCTGTTGCATCTATTTTAATCGAGGTCTTCCATAACTTTCTCGCCATCTACTTGTTCCTAGGCAATTGCCTTCATCAGGCCATCATGTCTCAACATGTGGCCTACAAGGGTTTTCGCTTATTAAGGTTTTCATGAGGCTTCTCTTCCCTCCTAATCTTCTTAGGATTTATTCGTTACTAACTCGGTCGATCCATTTGATCCTCATCATTCTTCTGTAGCACCACATTTCGAAGGCATCTATCCTTGATTTCTTCATTGTCCATTCCAGTCTTCCGTAGAGAATCAGTGTGCATCCGTTTTCCCTATTGAACTTCAGATCGACTTCTTTTACAATCCCTAGGATTATGGTTGGGAAATACCAAATACATAGATGATTTTATGATGCAAAGCAGTTGATTAACTATAAATCTCTTTGCTATTAATAACTGAATATTATTTTCTGGATTAATTTTTAACGTAAATGGATATGTAGCTGTTGAGGTTTGCGAACATGAATTTTTTGCTACTTCATGACACGACATGACAGCAAGCGCTGAGAACTAAAACAATTACATTCTGCTTTAGAGTATTACCCGTTCATTTATATTATCTTTATTGCTGCTATGTGCAGGGCAGGGAGTTTAACATCTTCGGTGGTTATATTTTCCTCACTCGGCTGTTCAATTTTAAGAATTGAAATAGAATTTTTCATGCATCTTTGTTCTTCACGGCTTTGAATGAATGAATGAACGGCTTTCACGGATGAATTTTGGATTCCAGGTTGGTCAGTTCAGTTTGTTGTCTCACTGAATAGTTTATTTAATAGTATTAATGCCTGCTTATTGTTTTAGGCCCTGTGGACTTATTTATTCCGAGTGCGATGGCCAGCAATCATCGTGAGTGACCAAATGCCCAAGGTCCCGCGAAGGGGGCTAAATATTGAATATTGTAACGCATAGGTGAGTAGCTATAATCAATGACACATTGTATAATTTTAAGTTGTAATGGACATCGTTGCACATTTTCTCGGTAAACCTTAGACTGGAACTCCTTAAGCGGACTGGATTCACCTATAAGCGGATTGAAATTTTAGAACATTTTATTCCCATTAGATCAGCACATATTGAATGTAGTGGGATATTTATGATCTTAGGTTTTCCCGTCGTATCAGTTGCAGAAAAGTTTCTCGGGTTTTCCACCGGTTGATGTCGCTCATGTCTCCCGACGTTTCGATCCGCGACTTGCTGATCGTCCTCAGGGAATCTTCCGAATGATTCCCTTCTTCGGAAGATCCCCTGAGGATGATCAGCAAGTCGCGGATCGAAACGTCGGGAGACATGAGCGACATCAACCGGTGGAAAACCCGAGAAACTTTTCTCTAGTGGGATATTTATTGCTAATTTTGGATGCGTATTTTGACTACTCAGTGCTTACGCAATGAGTAAATGCTGTAATTTTTTGCCTTAATCTATACTCTGAAGGAAATGTTTGTTAGAGTACATCGGATAATCATCTTTAACTCGAGGATCAAAGCACCTTGGAATGTTAACCAAGCCGGGTAATTAATCAATAACATGTTAACCATAACATGGTAATCAATTTTCAAGCAATTACACTTTTTTTTGACATTTATTCCAATTAGAAATTATTGGGTAGCAATTTTTGTCTGGGTAACTGGTAGTTTTACTGATCAGAGATGAGAAGACTAATGTATGGGAATATAAAAATAACAACTTTAAAGAATGACATTTTTGTAAATTTTATATTTTCCTATTATCCTAAGTATATTGTGTAAATTTTGTATTTTCCTTATTTGCCAATAGCCTTTTTTTTACCTTTAAACTATTTTCGCCAAAGGGAATGGAACCTAATCTATTGATTAAAGATTGACTGAATTTCAATTTATAAATAAGTAAATGGTGTATAAAATATACAACAATTTTTATCAACATATCTTGGTAATTACTCTTTGATTCCAGGATTAATCTTATTTATCACAGCCCGTAGATTTTGCTTACGTATCTATTACGTCGTGACAACTAACGTAACTTTCGTTAGTCTTAGCAAGTGTCCTTTTGTTAGCCTTAGTGTCCTTAGCAAGAGTTCAGAAAGTTTTCATTTAATGCGGACCCCTAATGTAATTCTCATGGATAATTTCGGACATACATGATAACTTGAATTCCCTTTTCTTTTTTTACAGATTGAAAGCGTGCGGAAAAAAGCGTTATTTGAGCAACGAAGAGTGAAATCTCCAAATAAAGAAATTCGAATCATCGGCAGCAAAGAAAATACAAGAAGAGGATACAATGGGGGGAAGCGATAGGCTCTTCATCGTTAGGAGTTTATAGCTGATGATCGATTTTTTTGTGCAATGCCCCGTTGTTAAATGTATCCGTCTATTACACATACATTCACATTTACACACAAATGACACATGGTATGAATCAAGGTACAATGGTACATGAGATCTCCATCGATGGTGACGTCATTCGAATGAACCAAATACAAAGAGTCAAAATAGACTCGGAGGGTGAAAAATGAACACAAGGTGAAATGGTTGCAATCAATGAGAGGTTATAATAACTGGTACCAGATGGAGTGAATAAGAAAAATTCACAAAGGCCATGGCCCATGAATGAGGTTAAAAATTATGAAAATAGCGCTAAAGGTATGCTCCCCAAATTAATACTAAAATAAAAGGCCTTATAAACCTTTTGTATGGTTTATTTAGATTATGAGCTCAAAAAAAGTAGGTAGGGGTGTGTGTCTGCGTGCGTGTGTGTTATGGCCATTTTTTGTGGTTTTCCCCTTCATTTTTTGGTTGTGTATATTTTTGTATGTGCACACTAATCCTACCTCTCCACAGAATCAAGCCATCGCTGGATTTGAAGAAAAGAAGACATCGGTCGAAGAGGACCAAGACAAGAAGCGTGTGTTAGCTTTGATTGGGGCTGTTTGGGCCAAATAATTTGCGTAACGTAAGGCTAGGCGATTATATGCGTGCGTTATTTTTAGTCTTTTGAACCAAGGTTGAATATGTACTCTAATCCATTTCAGCGTACAGACATAGGAATTTCACTTGGTTTGAGTGCAAAGATGCCCCCTGTATATTGTCGTGGAGTGCATGCGAGGCTTTGGGGATTTTTAGTACAAGGGTTTTTTATTATTTTTGTATGTGCCTACTAATCCTACCTCTCCCCAGGTTTAGAAGAGCTGAAGACAACAGTACAGAAGAGGACAGGATGAAGAAGACAGCTAAGTCACCCCTGGCTTTGAAGAAAGAAGACGGAGGACAACACTACAAGGCAAGAAGATATTGCGAGTGTTAGCTTAGATTTGGGCTTTTAGGCCCGAATAACTTGCGTAACGTAAGGCTAGGCGATTATATGCGTGTGTTTATTTTTAGCATTTCGAACCAAAGTATTGTATGCACGCTAATCCATTGCAGCGTACAGAAATAGGACTTTGTGACTGCTTTAGGTACAAATATGCCTTCTGTATGTTGTCGTGGAGTGTATGCGAGGCTTTGGGGGTATTTTGTGTAAGGGTTATTTTTATTTTTGCTTGTGCCTACTAATCCTACCTCTCCATAGGCTCAAGTCATCCCCGGATATGAAGAGCGGAAGTCAGAAGACAGCGGTCGAAGAGAACGCACGGCATGCTTTTCCGATTCTTGAAGAACCTAAGTTCATGGCGCCAACACGTCACAGTAAGATTACATTCTTCTTACATTCACAGTCATGTGTATTGAGACGTGTTTTTGAATAACCTTATTAATTTAAAAAAACAATTGAGAAATTTTAGAGAAATTTTCCAGTAAAAGTCATACGATTTTGAGCAAGATCTTTATTTCGTTTTTTATTCACATTTTTTTACTCTCAGATAAATGTAAACGTTAATGAGAAAATGTTAGAAATATATTTTCAACAATAGAGTATTTGCACGTTTTTGGTGAGGCCTGTTAAAAATATCAGTTTGGTTTAATGAAGCAAAATTCCAATTCCTACAGTCGTACGACCATGGGTGAATTTTTTATTAACAAATAAACATAACAAAATCAATGTTGCGCTTAAAACACTCCGCCGCCATGTCAGACGGCTTGTGACGTCAATCCCCATACTCAACTGACTTCAGTTCCTCCGATCACCTGCGATTGATGGAAACCTTGTTTATTGTTGTTTACGAACATTGAGGTGAATCTGACGGAATAAACCATCTCTCCTACAATAAATTAGTGGTATATTTCGTATTCTTTAAACTCGTAGCCATGAGCGAAGATAGATTAACGGCTTGTAGGACAAAATTCCGGAATGAATATTGTTTTGTCCCGATTATGTGGGAGCACCCGTGTTTCTACACCGAACAAGATTTTTGTGGATGTTCCCGATAAGCCTGAACTACGACGGAAATGGTTATTGGCAGCCCGGAGGGATCTTAAGTCGATGCCATTATTATATTATTCCATTTAGAAAGGAGAGACTAATGCGTAATACTGAAGCATATGTATGTTTGAGATGCAGTTATTCTTGTATACAAACGACCGTGCATTCATTGATGATATACATTGAATATGTTTTCACTTCGGATGCTTACTTTCATTATGTATGCTTGATGACTATGGAAAAACATAATTAGCAACGTCAGTATTGTAAGCATTTATACTCGAAAAGCAGATATACACAATGTTGGAGTGGAAAAGGAAAATTTAAAAATTTTACAACGCAGCAAAGAATCGTAAAGAAAATAACGTTACGGTAAATGTATGAATGGTACAAATTTGATGCATTGCAAATAGGTACCTACATGCGAGCAATTAGTAACATATGTTTGCAACTCCTAAAATGTTATAGTTGAGGAAACACAGCAACCTGCCTCGCTACATTTAAATTTTCAAATAGTGACAGCATAAAAGTGCGGAAACATAGGGAAAAATAGTTTACAAGAGGTGTTAATGTATAAAAAACAAGGCTAAATTACTCTTACTTGTACATATTTATTGCTCATCATATCACAAATAGCACTACCACGCACGCATTTCACGAGCTGTCTTTTTGATACTTACAATCAGTATATGCCGAATCAACTGTTTCAATGAAGAACTTGGCTCACAATAAATATAAAACACTATTATGCATAATTATATAGCATTAATAACATTAATATAGCATAATTATCGGTTTTCCAATCACTCTGCACACCACACTAAAAGAATTTGCACTCCTTGAAATTCGTAAGGATTCTTCACATCTCACACATCACTAACGACTTAGAATCAGTTTACGTTATTTCACGTTAACATTGCGAAGACAATTAAATGAATAGGCTGAAACAAATTGCTAAACCAGTTATTGTATCATTAAAAACCTTCGAATTTCACTATCACTCCTACCGTAACCAAAATATGACCATAACAAAAACGAACAACAGCGCAACGAAATACGTGAAATGAGTACTTACTGGCGAAAGCTCACAATGAATTGGCAATAGGTTCAATACGTAATAAAATCAAACAGAACTTAGGAGCGAACAAACGAATGAAAATTAATACGCGTTCGATGTATCCCTAAAGCACAACTAGTTCAAATATGAAACATATCCCCTACGCAATAGTCAGATACCTTTGATCGAAATGTATGCGGTTGGTTAAACCAGTATGGAAGAAATAATTTCCTCGAAGATGTTACATTCACAACTCACTTCACTCTTTACTTCATCGTCTATATGCAATCGAGTTAGAGACTTAAGTGTTGGATGAAACGCTTCACGAGTCTATTTTCTCCCAACTCAGGAGAAAACGAAGTTACAGACCTTACAAAAACGAAGATAGGCCCTAGGTATACACCGATCACGAAGGGGTCTACGTCTGGGAGGTTATTTGAACAAGCCTTAACGAAACCAGGTTCCATTTTGCAAATTTACTTGCAGAAAAATGAAGAAATGTCACGTAAAATACGTGAAATATAAGTTATTCATCAATGCTCCCGTCCGCTTGCAACTATACTATGGGAGATGACGTCACGTAACGAATAGCCAATTACAGGTCGTTTTACCCTCCTGAATTTCGATGCTAAAACAAAGGTTATTAAATTTTAAATAATAAATTAATAGCATAACTCATGGAATTTTCATTAAACATATGTGAACTTTAAACATGTATGCACTAAATGGAAAAGGTTTCATGCTTATTCCTCACCCATGCAAACACTCTATTCCATTGCAATAAAATGTGAGTGAATTTATAGTTATATTTACTCTGTAAACTTACTTTGTCTATTTAACGTTTTATCATAAATACGTATATCATCCTCTTGTTGATGGCATGTTCCTCATTATTTAAAATAACTGCCTCATTCATTTGATATTTAAAAGCTATTTGTGATTTTTTCGCGTTTGTAATTCTGCCTTTGTGTTAACTTACGCATTTTTCTCTTCTTAGATGTTCAAGTTTGGGGGATTTCGAATTTGGGAGAAACAGAAGCGCTATGGATTATGAAGACTTCAGAACAGATTGGACCAATTACTTGAGAGGTAGGAATTAATTTGATATATCTCCTTTTAACTTGCGTGTTTTGATCCTTCACATGAAAAATATAACTTTTCATGCGAGTGAAGTTTATCATAAAGTAAGCCACTTTTTAATAATACGAGTCGATTGGGTGCTTGAATTCTTCAAGCGGGTAATTAGGAGGGTGGGAACATTGTCGTGTCACATGTTGTCGAGTATTGTGTCCATAAGTGTTTAAAATATTCAAAAATTTCCCTGCCGGTTTTTGAAAGGGTAAGGAACTTAATTGTTTACTTTTAAAATTATTTGTTATTTTCATTATGATTTAATTTGACGGATAGTTCATTATTTGAATAGGCTAAGTTTAGCACTGAGATATAATTGGAATAAGGTTTTTAAAATTTCAAGACAGTGATGATTTTGTGGATATTTTTCAACTCTTAAAGTCCAGAAGCGTTGTGATAAGCGAAACTTGAAAATGAAACGCAGATTCCTTAGATAAATATATAAAGATGTACCACTCGCAAAACATATGTCCATAATGCAGTGTGTAAAATACTAAATTGTAACGATTCCCCAAATTTCTTTGGTACTAAAAAATAGTTATTCTCAAGATATTCCAATTTGAAAAAAATAGCTTTGGCATATTTGCTATCATTATCGTATCGAATTATCAAGTATACTGACACGTGTATTGAAAATTCGCAATCCTGTTCCAGTCTTTGATCATCAACCCTAAAATTCCTGGTCAACTATGTACGTGGATAGAAAATCCTGTATGTAATAACGATTCGATATATTATAAGAAAAAGCATATTCAATATATATAGATCGTGAGACTACACGCAAAGCATATTTCCATTGGGCATTGTGAGGAAGACCAATATGTACCCATTCATCAAATTTCATTGGTCCAACGTAAATACTAATCATGTTATGCCAATTCGCGTATTTGCTACAATTATCGAATCGAACTTTCGATAAAACTGCTATCTGCACTGTAATATCCGCAATGCCGTAGATTTTAATTCCAGTTAATAGAAATCTGCTCTATATTTCCTGGTCAACTATGTCCTCGGATGTAAAATCCTATATGCTATAGCAATTCGACATATTTTAAGAAAAAGTAGATTCGATATATATCGAACGTGAGACTAAACGCAAACAATATTTCAATTGGGCATTGTGAGGAATCCCAAGATGTACCCATTCACAAAATTTCATTGGTGCAACGTATATACTAATCAAAATATGCTAATTTCAGCATTTGCTATAACTATCGAATCGATCTTTCGATTATACTGACATCTGCACTGTAAACTCCGCAACGATATTGATTTTATTTCCACGCTATGGTCATCTTCTATATAATTGCTGGTCAACAATGCCCGTGGGTGTTAGATCCTAAATGTTATAGCTATTCGATATAATGTATGAAAAAGCAGATTCGATATGTATCGAATGTGAAACTACATGCAAAACATATTTCCATTGGGCAATGTGAGGAATACCAAGATGTACCCATTCACCAATTTTCATTGGTCCAACGTATATACTAATCTAGTTATGCCAATTTGCGTATTTGCTACAATAATCGATTCGATCTTTCGATTATACTGACATCTGTAATGTAAAATCCGCAATGACATTTTTTTTATATCCAGTCTATGGTCATCTACTATATAATTCCTGGTCAAGAATGCCCATGGGTGTAAAATCCTATATGTTATAGCTATTCGATATAAATTGTGAAAAAGCAGATTCGATATATATCGAATGTGAGACTACATGCAAAACATATTTTCATTGGGCATTGTGAGGAATAAAAAGATGTACCCATTCACCAAATTTCATTGGTCAAACGGAAACACTATTGAAGTTATGCCAATTAACGTATTTGCTAGAATAATCGAATCGATTCTTCGATCATACTGACATCTGTACTTTAAAATCCGCATTGCTTTTGGTTTAACTTACAGTCTATGGGTATCTACTATATAATTCCTGGTCAACTAAGTCCTTGAATGTAAAATCCTATGTGTTATAGCAATTCGATATATTTTAATAAAAATTATATTCGATATATATCGAGCGTGAGACCACATACAAAACAAATTTCCATTGGGAATTGTGAGGAATACAAAGATGTACCCATTCACCAAATTTCATTGGTCCAACGGAAACACAATTGAAGTTATGCCAATTAACGTATTTGCTATAATAATCGAATCGACTTTTCGATCATACTGACATCTGTACTTTGAAAATCGCAATGTTTTTGGTTTAATTTCTGGGATATGGGTATCTACTATGTATTTCCTTGTCTACTATGTCCTTAGATGTAAAATCCTATATGCTATAGCAATTCGATATATTTTAAGAAAAAGTAGATTCGATATATATCGAGCGTGAGACTATATACAAAACATGTTTCCATTGCGCATTGTGAGGAATACCATGATGTACCAATTCACTAAATTTCATTGGTCCAACGTATACACTTATCATTTTATGCCAATTTCCGTATTTGCTATAAAAATCGAATCGTACATTCGACTATACTGCCACCTGTATTGAAAAATTCGCATCCTATTGATAACCCCTCCATTCGATGGCCATACCCTTATCCCTCTCTTCTCTTCTATCCCCGCTTTCAAAATTTCGCCTATGTTCTTATATTGGTGACGTGTATAGGGCGACGCGTGTATTTCTTACGGGGACCTAATACAAAAAGATATAAATTCATATTGATATATCTTCGTTAGGAAACAATACTCATCTAAATAATTAATGTGTACGCATAACTCATTCCTTCCTTTACATATTTTTATAATTTTTATCCCCGTAACTATGTAAATAGGTCTGAAAAATGGCTCAATCGAATGCAACCTTTTATCGATCATAACTTCGACTGTAATCGATCGATTCGCTTGATTTAACTTTTGTCGAAGAAAAGACATTAACAGTAGTATTATTTATGACTTTCACATTCATGCCTTGATTAAGAAAAAAGTTATTAGCGATTTAAGCGTAACCAAGGAGATTGGTATCGATATAACTCGCACATGAATCGATCGAGCGGAATCATCACCATTGCAAAAGTTGACCATTGTGATAAAAGTATTACTCTGAAAATTTCATTTCTCTAGCTTAAACGGTTGCTAAGATATTCAAGATTGCATGCTCCACAAAAAAATGGCGACAATGATTTTTCGCGTGCAGGACATTTTTCGGAATTTAATTATGAATTAACCAAGAGGGTTACGGCGAAAGTAAGCTCAAACGTGAGGGTTCGGAGAACCCTCTAACGGTTTTTCTTGGAGATTCCAAATTTTCATATGGCACATGTCTCAAGGCTGAAATCCGAGTTTGAAAATTCGCCCATCACGACAATGTTAAATCGAAATCGTTTATTCCTCGGAATTGTTTCGACGTACGAAAATTTTAAGATAGCCAAAAAATTAACCAAAGAATTATCTAACTTTTTGGCAAAGGAATTTGTCGTGCGATTATTGCAAGTTGGTCAAAAAAATTCCTAAAGTTTTCCCATAAGAAAAGCATTGAGAGCATTCAAACAGTAATAAAAAATACTAAATATCAATTCGTCGCTATGACAACCACACCAAAAAATCGACCAAAACATCTAGTCCATGTCCATTGAATATCATGTTCCTCGGTCGTTTAAAAGTACAAAATAAAAGCGAAAAAGTCGTAGTCCCTTAAGGCTCCCATGTTAATTCAAGTCGATATATCTCGAAAACTAATCGACTTTTTCAACTTTTCAGATTTTTCCTCCCGATGAATTTTTTTTTACTTTCACGTCCAATATTCCATATACCCACACCTATCACAGTTTGGGCTACTAATTTGTGTCAATCACCCAATCAATCAATTACTTTCCCACTTTATATATGTAACGAGTCGATTGGGCGCTTGAATTCTTCAAGCGGGTAATTAGGGGGGGTGGAAACATAGTTGTGTCACATATTTTCGAGTCATGTGCCCATAAGTGGTTTAATATTCAAAAATTTCCCCGCCGTTTTTTGAAAGGGTAAGGAACTAAATTTTTTACTGTTCGAAATATTTGTTATTTTCAATATGATTTTATTTGACGGATAATTGATTCTTTGATCCATTAAGTTAACCATTGACACATAATCGGAATAAGGTTTTAAAAATTTCAAGAGAGTGTTGATTATGTGGTTATTTTTCAACTGTTAAAGTCCATAAGCATTGTGATAAGCCACTCTTGAAAATACAACGCAGATTCTTTAGATAAATATATAAAGATATTCCACTTGCAAAACGAATGTCCATATGGCAGTTTGTAAAATACTGAATTGTAACGATTCCTCTAATTTCTTTGGTCTTAAAAAATAGTTATTCTCAAGATATTCCAATTTGCAAAAAAGATTTGGCATATTTGCTATCATAATCGTATCGAATTATCAAGTATACTGACACGTGCATTGAAAATACGCAATCCGATTGATTTACCTTCCAATCTTTGATCATCAACACTAAAATTCCTGGTCGACTATGTACGTGCATGCAAAATCCTATGTTATAACGATTCGATATATTTTAAGAAATAGCATATTCGATATGCATCAATCGTGAGACTACATGCAAAACATATTACCTTTGGGAATTGTGAGGAATACCAAGATGTACCAAGCACCAAATTTAATTGGTCCAACGGATACACTAATCAATTTGTGCCAATGTTATGTATTTGTTATAATCATCGAATCCATTCTTCGATTATACTGGCATTTGTATTGTTGAATCCGCAATGCTATTGATTTAACTTACAGTCTATGGCTATCTTCCACATAATTATATTGGTCAACTATGTCCTTGGATGTAAAATCCTATATGTTATAGCAATACGATATAATTTGTGAAAAAGCAGATTCGATATGTATCGAACGTGAGACTATACACAAAATATGTTTCATTTGGGCATTGTGAGGAATACCAAGATGTACTTATTTGCCAAATTTCATTGGTCCAACGTATAAACCAATCAATTTTTGCAAATTTGCGTATTTGATAGAATAATCGAATCGATCTTGCGATTACACTGCCATCTGTACTGTAAAATCCGCAATGCTATTGGTTTAATTTTCAGTCTGTGTGTCTACTATACAATACTTGGCCAACTTTGCCCTTGGATTTAAAATCCTATATGTTATAGCGGTTCGATATATTTGAAGAAAAAGCATATTCGATATATATCGCACGTTAGACAACATACAAAGCATATTTCTGTTGGGCAGTGTGAGGATTACCAAGATGTGCACATTCGCCAAATTTCATTGGTCCAACGGGTATACTTTTCAAGTTATACCAATTTGTGTATATGCTATAATAATCGAATCGATTTTTCGATCATACTGACATCTGTACGGTAAAGTCCGCAATCCCATTGGTTTAATTTTCAGTCTATGCGTATCTACTATTTAATACCTGGTCAACTATGCCTGTGGATGTAAAATCCTGCATGTATTAGCAATTCGATATACTTTAAGAAAAAGTAGATTCGATATATATCGAATGTGAGACTACATACAAAACAAATTTTCATTGAGCATTGTGAGGAATACCAATATGTACCCATTCACCAAATTTCATTGATCCAACGGTAAATCTATTGAAGTTATGCCCATTTACGTATTTGCTATAATAATCGAATCGATTTTTCGATCATACTTACATCTGTACTGTAAAATCCGCAAGGCTATTGGTTTAAAATCCAGTCAATAGGTATCTACTATTTAATCCCTAGTAAACTATGTCCTTGGATGTAAAATCCTACATGTATTAGCAATTCGATATACTTTAAGAAAAAGTAGATTCGATATATATCGAATGTGAGACTACGTACAAAACAAATTTTCATTGGGCATTGTGAGGAATACCAATATGTACCCATTCACCAAATTTCATTGATCCAACGGTAAATCTATTGAAGTTATGCGCATTTACGTATTTGCTATAATAATCGAATCGATTTTTCGATCATACTTACATCTGTACTGTAAAATCCGCAAGGCTATTGGTTTAAATCCAGTCAATGGGTATCTACAATTTAATCCCTAGTAAACTTTGCCCTGGGATGTAAAATCCTACATGTTATAGCAATTCGATACAATTTAAGAAAAAGTAGATTCGATATATATCGAATGTGAGACTACGTACAGAACAAATTTTCATTGGGCATCGTGAGGAATACCAATATGTACCCAATCACCAAATTTCATTGATCCAACGGTAAATCTATTGAAGTTATGACCATTTTGGTATTTGCTATAATAATCGAATCGATTTTTCGATCATACTGACATCTGTACTGTAAAGTCCGCAAGGCTATTGGTTTAAAATCCAGTCAATGGGTATCTACTATTTAATCCCTAGTAAACTATGTCCTTGGATGTAAAATCCTACATGATATAGCGATTCGATACATTTTAGAAAAAGTAGATTCGATATATATCGAATGTGAGACTACGTACAAAACAAATTATCATTGGGCATCGTGAGGAATACCAATATGTACCCAATCACCAAATTTCATTGATCCAACGGTAAAGCTATTGAAGTTATGCCCATTTACGTATTTGCTATAATAATCGAATCGATTTTTCGATCATACTGACATCTGTACTGTAAAATCCGCAATGCTATTGGTTTAATTTTCAGTCTATGGGCATCTTCTATATAATACCTGGTCAACTATGCCCTTGGATTTAAAATCCTATATGTTATAGCAGTTCGATATATTTGAAGAAAAATGATATTCGATATATATCGCACGTTAGACTACTTACAAAACATATTTCTGTTGAGCATCGTGAGGAATACCAAGATGTACCTGTTTACCAAGTTTCATTGGTCCAACGTACACACTTATCAAGTTATGCCAATTTGCGTATTTGCTATACTAATCGAATCGTACTTTAGACACTGCTGACATCTGTACTGTAAAATCCGCAATCCTATTGATATCCCTTCTATGGTCACTCCCTTATCCCTGCCTTCTCTAATATCCCCGCTTTCAAAATTAAGCCTATGTTCTTATATTGGTGACGTAATTGGACGGGATGCGTGTATTTCTTACGGGGGCCTAATACAAAAAGATATAAATTCAAATGGATGTATTTTCATTAGGAAACATAATTCATCTAAATAATTTTTGTGTGCGCATAATTCATTCTTTTCCTTACATATTGTTAAAATTTTTATCTCCGTAACTATGTAAATAAGCCCAAAAAATGGCTCAATCGAATACAACCTTGTATCGATCATAACTTCGAGTGTAATCAATCGATCCGCTTGATTTAACTTTTGTCGGATGAGTGACATTATCAGTTGTATTGTGTAATACTTTCATGTTCAATATTTGATCAACAAAAAAGTTATTAGCGATTAAAGCGTATCCAAGGAGATGGGTATCGATATAACTCGCACATGAATCGATCGAGCGAAATGGTCATCATTGCAAAAGTTGACCATTTTGATAAAAGTATTAACCTAAAAATTTCATTCATGTAGCTGGAACGGTTGCTAAGATATTCAAGATTGCATGCTCCACAAAAAAATGGCGACAATGATTTTTCGCTTGCAGGACATTTTTCGGAATTTAATTATTAATTAACCAAGAGGGATACGGCGAAAGTAAGCTCAAACGTGAGGGTTCGGAGAACCCTCTAACGGTTTTTCTTAAAGATTCCAAATTTTCATATGGCACATGTCTCAACGCCGAAATCCAAGATTGAAAATTCGACCACCTCTACAATGGAAAGTCGAAATCGTTTCTTCCTCGGAATTGTTTCGACATATGAAAATTCCGAGATATCCAAAAAATCAACCAAAAAATCTAGTATCTTGCGTTTCAAGGAATTTGTCCTGTGATGATTGCAAGTTGGTCAAAAAAATTCTTTACGTAGTGCCATAAGAAAAGCATGGGGCACTTTCAAAAAATCATAAAAAATACTAAATATCAATTTATCGCAATGACAACCACACCAAAAAATCAACCAAAAAATCTAGTTTATGTCAAGGGAATCTCATGTTCCTCACATATTTAAAAATACATAATAAAAGTGAAAAAGTTTTAGTCCCATAAGCCTCCCATGTTAATTCAAGTCGATATATCTCGAAAAGTTATCGACTTTTTTAAGATTTCAGATTTTTCCTCCCGATGAATTTTTTTTTACTTTTACGTCCAATATTCCATATACCCACACCTATCACATGTTTGGCTACTAATTTGTATCAATCACACAATCAGTGAATTAGTTTGCAGCTATTATAGGGACGTTAACGAGTCGATTGGGTGCTTGAATTCTTCAAGCGGGTAATTAGGAGGGTGGGAACATTGTTGTGTCACGTGTTGTCGAGCATTGTGTCCATAAGTGTTAAAAATATTCAAAAATTTCCCTGCCGGTTTTTGAAAGGGTAAGGAACTTAATTGTTTACTTTTAAAATTATTTGTTATTTTCAATATGATTTCATTTGACGGATACTTCATTATTTGAATAGGCTAAGTTTAGCACTGAGACATAATTGGAATAAGGTTTTTAAAATTTCAAGACAGTGATGATTTTGTGGTTATTTTTCAACTCTTAAAGTCCAAAAGCGTTGTGATAAGCGAAACTTGAAAATGAAACGCAGATTCCTTAGATAAATATATAAAGATGTACCACTCGCAAAACATATGTCCATAATGTAGTGTGTAAAATACTAAATTGTAACGATTCCCCAAATTTCTTTGGTACTAAAAAATAGTTATTCTCAAGATATTCCAATTTGAAAAAAAATAGCTTTGGCATATTTGCTATCATTATCGTATCGAATTATCAAGTATACTGACACGTGTATTGAAAATTCGCAATCCCATTCCAGTCTTCGATCATCAACCCTAAAATTCCTGGTCAACTATGTACGTGGATAGAAAATCCTGTATGTAATAACGATTCGATATATTTTAAGAAAAAGCATATTCAATATATATAGATCGTGAGACTACACGCAAAGCATATTTCCATTGGGCATTGTGAGGAAGACCAAGATTTACCCATTCACCAATTTTCATTGGTCCAACGTAAATACTAATCATGTTATGCCAATTCGCGTATTTGCTACAATTATCGAATCGATCTTTCGATAAAACTGCTATCTGCACTGTAATATCCGCAATGCCGTAGATTTTAATTCCAGTTAATAGAAATCTACTCTATATTTCCTCGTCAACTATGTCCTTGGATGTAAAATCCTATATGTTATAGCAATACGACATATTTTAAGAAAAAGTAGATTCGATATATATCGAACGTGAGACTAAACGCAAACAATATTTCATTTGGGCATTGTGAGGAATCCCAAGATATTCCTATTCACAAAATGTCATTGGTGCAACGTATATACTAATCAAAATATGCTAATTGCAGCATTTTCTATAACTATCGAATCGATCTTTCGATTATACTGACATCTGCACTGTAAAATCCGCAACGATATTGATTTTATTTCCACGCTATGGTCATCTTCTATATAATTGCTGGTCAACAATGCCCGTGGGTGTAAAATCCTAAATGTTATAGCTATTCGATATAATTTGTGAAAAAGCAGATTCGATATGTATCGAATGTGAGACTACATGCAAAACATATTTCCATTGGGCAATGTGAGGAATACCAAGATGTACCAATTAACCAATTTTCATTGGTCCAACGTATATACTAATCCAGTTATGCCAATTTGCGTATTTGCTGCAATAATCGATTCGATCTTTCGATTATACTGACATCTGTAATGTAAAATCCGCAATGAAATTTTTTTATATCCAGTCTATGGTCATCTACTATATAATTCCTGGTCAAAAATGCCCATGGGTGTAAAATCCTATATGTTATAGCTATTCGATATAAATTGTGAAAAAGCAGATTCGATATATATCGAATGTGAGACTACATGCAAAACATATTTTCATTGGATATTGTGAGGAATAAAAAGATGTACCCATTCAACATATTTCATTGGTCAAACGGAAAAACTATTGAAGTTATGCCAATTAACGTATTTGCTAGAATAATCGAATCGATTCTTCGATCATACTGACATTTGTACTTTAAAATCCGCATTGCTTTTGGTTTAACATACAGTCTATAGGTATCTACTATATAATTCCTGGTCAAATATGTCCTTGGATGTAAAATCCTATGTGTTATAGCAATTCGATATATTTTAATAAAAATTATATTCGATATATATCGAGCGTGAGACTACATACAAAACAAATTTCCATTGGGCATTGTGAGGAATACAAAGATGTACCCATTCACCAAATTTCATTGGTCCAACGGAAACACAATTGAAGTTATGCCAACTAACGTATTTGCTATAATAATCGATTCGACTTTTCGATCATACTGACATCTGTACTTTGAAATTCGCAATGTTTTTGGTTTAATTTCTGGGATATGGGTATCTACTATGTATTTCTTTGTCTACTATGTCCTTAGATGTAAAATCCTATATGCTATAGCAATTAGATATATTTTAAGAAAAAGAAGATTCGATATATATCGAGCGTGAGACTATATACAAAACATGTTTCCATTGCGCATTGTGAGGAATACCATGATGTACCAATTCACTAAATTTCATTGGTCCAACGTATACACTTATCATTTTATGCCAATTTCCGTATTTGCTATAAAAATCGAATCGCACATTCGACTATACTGCCACCTGTATTGAAAAATTCGCATCCTATTTTTAACCCCTCCATTCGATGGCCATTCCCTTATCCCTCTCTTCTCTACTATCCCCGCTTTCAAAATTTCGCCTATGTTCTTATATTGGTGACGTATATAGGGCGATGCGTGTATTTCTTACGGGGACCTAATACAAAAAGAAATAAATTCATATTGATATATCTTCGTTAGGAAACAATACTCATCTAAATAATTTATGTGTACGCATAAATCATTTCTTCCCTTACATATTTTTATAATTTTTATCCCCGTAACTATGTAAATAGGTCTGAAAAATGGCTCAATCGAATGCAACCTTTTATCGATCATAACTTCGACTGTAATCGCTCGATTCACTTGATTTAACTTTTGTCGAAAAAAAGACATTAACAGTAGTATTATATATGACTTTCACATTCATGCCTTGATTTAGAAAAAAGTTATTAGCGATTTAAGCGTAACCAAGGAGATTGGTATCGATATAACTCGCACATGAATCGATCGAGCGAAATGGTCATCATTGCAAAAGTTGACCATTGTGATAAAAGTATTACTCTGAAAATTTCATTTCTCTAGCTTAAACGGTTGCTAAGATATTCAAGATTGCATGCTCCACAAAAAAATGGCGACAATGATTTTTCGCGTGCAGGACATTTTTCGGAATTTAATTATGAATTAACCAAGAGGGTTACGGCGAAAGTAAGCTCAAACGTGAGGGTTCGGAGAACCCTCTAACGGTTTTTCTTGGAGATTCCAAATTTTCATATGGCACATGTCCCAAGGCTGAAATCCGAGTTTGAAAATTTGCCCATCACGACAATGTTAAATCGAAATCGATTATTCCTCGGAATTGTTTCGACGTACGAAAATTTTAAGATAGCCAAAAAATTAACCAAAGAATTATCTAACTTTTTGGCAAAGGAATTTGTCGTGCGATTATTGCAAGTTGGTCAAAAAAATTCCTAAAGTTTTCCCATAAGAAAAGCATTGAGAGCATTCAAACAGTAATAAAAAATACTAAATATCAATTCGTCGCTATGACAACCACACCAAAAAATCGACCAAAAAATCTAGTCCATGTCCATTGAATATCATGTTCCTCGGGCGTTTAAAAGTACAAAATAAAAGCGATAAAGTTGTAGTCCCATAAGGCTCCCATGTTAATTCAAGTCGATATATCTCGAAAACTAATCGACTTTTTCAACTTTTCAGATTTTTCCTCCCGATGAATTTTTTTATACTTTTACGTCCAATATTCCATATACCCACACCTATCACAGTTTGGGCTACTAATTTGTGTCAATCACACAATCAATCAATTAGTTTCCCACTTTATATATGCTAACGAGTCGATTGGGTGCTTGAATTCTTCAAGCGGGTAATTAGGAGGGAGGGAACATTGTTGTGTCACGTGTTGTCGAGTATTGTGTCCATAAGTGTTTAAAATATTCAAAAATTTCCCTGCCGGTTTTTGAAAGGGCAAGGAAATTAATTGTTTACTTTTAAAATTATTTGTTATTTTCAATATGATTTCATTTGACGGATAGTTCATTATTTGAATAGGCTAAGTTTAGCACTGAGACATAATTGGAATAAGGTTTTTCAATAAGTCCAAAAGCGTTGTGATAAGCGAAACTTGAAAATGAAACGCAGATTCCTTAGATAAATATATAGAGATGTACCACTCGCAAAACATATGTCCATAATGCAGTGTGTAAAATACTAAATTGTAACGATTCCCCAAATTTCTTTGGTACTAAAAAATAGTTATTCTCAAGACATTCCAATTTGAAAAAAATAGCTTTGGTATATTTGCTATCATTATCGTATCGAATTATCAAGTATACTGACACGTGTATTGAAAATTCGCAATCCTGTTCCAGTCTTCGATCATCAACCCTAAAATTCCTGGTCAACTATGTACGTGGATAGAAAATCCTGTATGTAATAACGATTCGATATATTTTAAGAAAAAGCATATTCAATATATATAGATCGTGAGACAACACGCAAAGCATATTTCCATTGGGCATTGTGAGGAAGACCAAGATGTACCCAATCAGCAAGTGTCATTGGTCCAACGTAAATACTAATCATGTTATGCCAATTCGCGTATTTGCTACAATTATCGAATCGATCTTTCGATAAAACTGCTATCTGCACTGTAATATCCGCAATGCCGTAGATTTTAATTCCAGTTAATAGAAATCTTCTCTATATTTCCTGGTCAACTATGTCCTTGGATGTAAAATCCTATATGTTATGGCAATTCGACATATTTTAAGAAAAAGTAGATTCGATATATATCGAACGTGAGACTAAACGCAAACAATATTTCAATTGGGCATTGTGAGGAATCCCAAGATGTACCCATTCACAAAATGTCATTGGTGCAACGTATATACTAATCAAAATATGCTAATTTCAGCATTTGCTATAACTATCGAATCGATCTTTCGATTATACTGACATCTGCACTGTAAACTCCGCAACGATATTGATTTATTTTCCACGCTATGGTCATCTTCTATATAATTGCTGGTCAACAATGCCCGTGGGTGTTAGATCCTAAATGTTATAGCTATTCGATATAATTTGTGAAAAAGCAGATTCGATATGTATCGAATGTGAGACTACATGCAAAACATATTTCCATTGGGCAATGTGAGGAATACCAAGATGTACCCATTCACCAATTTTCATTGGTCCAACGTATATACTAATCCAGTTATGCCAATTTGCGTATTTGCTACAATAATCGATTCGATCTTTCGATTATACTGACATCTGTAATGTAAAATCCGCAGTGACATTTTTTTTAAATCCAGTCTATGGTCATCTTCTATATAATTCCTGGTCAAGAATGCCCATGGGTGTAAAATCCTAAATGTCATAGCTATTCGATATAAATTGTGAAAAAGCAGATTCGATATATATCGAATGTGAGACTACATGCAAAACATATTTTCATTGGGCATTGTGAGGAATAAAAAGATGTACCCATTCACCAAATTTCATTGGTCAAACGGAAACACTATTGAAGTTATGCCAATTAACGTATTTGCTAGAATAATCGAATCGATTCTTCGATCATACTGACATCTGTACTTTAAAATCCGCATTGCTTTTGGTTTAACTTACAGTGTATGGGTATCTACTATATAATTCCTGGTCAACTATGTCCTTGGATGTAAAATCCTATGTGTTATAGCAATTCGATATATTTTAATAAACATTATATTCGATATATATCGAGCGTGAGACCACATACAAAACAAATTTCCATTGGGAATTGTGAGGAATACAAAGATGTACCCATTCACCAAATTTCATTGGTCCAACGGAAACACAATTGAAGTTATGCCAATTAACGTATTTGCTAGAATAATCGAATCGATTTTTCGATCATACTGACATCTGTACTTTAAAATTCGCAATGTTTTAGGTTTAATTTCTGGTCTATGGGTATCTACTATGTATTTCCTTGTCTACTATGTCCTTAGATGTAAAATCCTATATGCTATAGCAATTCGATATATTTTAAGAAAAAGTAGATTCGATATATATCGAGCGTGAGACTATAAACAAAACATGTTTCCATTGCGCATTGTGAGGAATACCATGATGTACCAATTCACTAAATTTCATTGGTCCAACGTATACACTTATCATTTTATGCCAATTTCCGTATTTGCTATAAAAATCGAATCGTACATTCGACTATACTGCCACCTGTATTGAAAAATTCGCATCCTATTGATAACCCCTCCATTCGATGGCCATACCCTTTATCCCTCTCTTCTCTACTATCCCCGCTTTCAAAATTTCGCCTATGTTCTTATATTGGTGACGTAATAGGGCGATGCGTGTATTTCTTACGGGGACCTAATACAAAAAGATATAAATTCATATTGATATATCTTCGTTAGGAAACAATACTCATCTAAATAATTAATGTGTACGCATAACTCATTCCTTCCTTTACATATTGCCATAATTTTTATCCCCGTAACTATGTAAATAGGTCTGAAAAATGGCTCAATCGAATGCAACCTTTTATCGATCATAACTTCGACTGTAATCGATCGATTCGCTTGATTTAACTTTTGTCGAAGAAAAGACATTAACAATAGTATTATTTATGACTTTCACATTCATGCCTTGATTAAGAAAAAAGTTATTAGCGATTTAAGCGTAACCAAGGAGATTGGTATCGATATAACTCGCACATGAATCGATCGAGCGGAATCATCACCATTGCAAAAGTTGACCATTGTGATAAAAGTATTACTCTGAAAATTTCATTTCTCTAGCTTAAACGGTTGCTAAGATATTCAAGATTGCATGCTCCACAAAAAAATGGCGACAATGATTTTTCGCGTGCAGGACATTTTTCGGAATTTAATTATGAATTAACCAAGAGGGTTACGGCGAAAGTAAGCTCAAACGTGAGAGTTCGGAGAACCCTCTAACGGTTTTTCCAGAAGAGTCCAAATTTTCATATGGCACATGTCTCAAGGCTGAAATCCGAGTTTGAAAATTCGCCCATCTCGACAATGTAAAATCGAAATCGTTTATTCCTCGGAATTGTTTCGACGTACGAAAATTCCAACCTAGCCAAAAAATTAACCAAAGAATTCTCTACCTTTTTGGCAAAGGAATTTGTCGTACGATTATTGCAAGTTGGTCAAAAAAATTCCTAAAGTTTTCCCATAAGAAAAGCATTGAGAGCATTCAAACAGTAATAAAAAATACTAAATATCAATTCGTCGCTATGACAACCACACCAAAAAATTGACCAAAAAATCTAGTCCATGTCCATTGAATATTATGTTCCTCGGAAGTTTAAAAGTACAAAATAAGTACCCTGTCCATATTTAGTTATTCTTGATTCAAATTTTTTTTAGCACACAGAGGAAAACGTCGTTACGGCTGTTAGTTGTATTGTTAGTACATTGTGATGCTTTATATTGCAACAGGTGACTCTGCATGATGCTGCGATGTCCGTGAGAAGAGGTTCAACGGAGTGTCTCTCAAGAGCCGAAGATTGAAGAAATTGAAGAAGCCAAAGGCCTGGATGTAGTCGTGTTGATTGGACTGTGAACTATTTAGGTGTGCTTTTTTATTGCTGTGTGCTTTATTGTATTTATTTATTGTAATGCGTTGTTGTTTTTTTACAGCCTTTGGGGAATATAGGCAGGAGAGTAGGAAATTAGAATCTCAGATCGTCGCAATGCGTAGCGTAACTACCAGGGAATTCGATACTACCGACTTCGTACTTAGTTGGCTTAGCTAGGAACAGGAGCTTAGGTCCGTATTGTTTTCGACCTTAGGGATCGCTGCGATGATGGGTACCCACTTTAGATTATCATGGGGTCTATCGTAGGTGTGTGAATGTTGCTTGGTATGACTGAGTGAGTGAGTTTGTGTGCTTGTAGTACTAATGGTAGTGTTGGTAGCAATACTGACTCTAACTGTCCTTTCCTTTCACTAAAAATCCCTCCCCACCCTCCCTCCCCCTCAAAATCCAAACTGCTCCCTCTACGTGGGGAGGGGGATAAACAGAGGAAAGTCTATACCAAACAAATTGTTAATTTCAATGAATCATATACCTATGTTATCTCCTGCTTGAATTATAGCGTTGGACTTTCCTCTGGCTAAAACAGTGTGGTATCCCAGTGCAAGTTCAAATTGTGTAGAATAATTTGTATTTAGCAGGTTTATAGTGATAGAATGTTATCCAATTTTTTCTCTTGTGTTCTGTTTATAATATTTTAATTTTTTGTTATATTTACTCTTTTGCTTGAAACATGTTTTATGATGACATTACTGATTCATTTTTCATGCGCTATTTTCTTGCCTAAGCTGATTGTATCCACCAATTTTTGGTATTGATGTTTTATATTTTCTCATTACTATGATGTGGTGAATAAATATTTCTGTATTTTTTTAAGGAATCAAAATAATTTAAAATTTATTTATTCTTTACTTATTTTCACTTCTCTTGATAATGTTGTGATGAGTAATGGTATATTCTATAAATTTAAATATTAAGTGGCATTCCCATTTAAGCATTTTCTTTGTAAAATACATTTTTGTTCCTCCTTTTTTGTTAGTATTGTGGTTTTTATGTGATATTATGCTTCGATGCTGTTATTATGTGCCCAGTCAGAGTTTCTAACCTGCCATCCATGTTAATGGTTTCCGCTTAGATTATCAATATTGTAAGCGTATTTGTGTTTCATTTACTGGTGATAAATTCATAATTATATGTTTACTCCTAGTTTTCAATGTAGTTATTATTATTATTATTATTATTAAAATTGTTACAAGTAGGCATTTAGCCTGGTGGTAACATGTACATATGATGAAAAAAAAAACACTAGAAAACATTGAAAAAAACAATAGAAAAATTGAAAAAAAACAATAGAAAACATTTGAAAGAACAATAAAAAACATTATACAAAGCCCTTGGTCCCTACTTTTTCAGCCGCTTTTTAAAACTATGTAAATTTTTCGGGAAGGACTCAAATAGTTCTGCTGGTAGGTCGTTCCAGTCCCTTATGGTCCTATTTAAGAAGGAGAACTGCTTCGCATTTGTCCTTTGTGAACGGCACTTTATCTTGAACTGGTGATCGTTTTTACCAACAAAGCTGGGTTTTGATATGTCCTTCCCAAATTCTTTCCATGCTTTTTCCCCACTTATAATTTTAAACATGCCACATAGCCTGCTTCTTTTCCTCCTGTCTTGTAAACTCTCCCACCTTAGAACTCCGAGCATTTCTGAAACACTTTCCGTTTTTTTATGCTTTCCCAACACATACCTAGCAGCTTTTCTCTGCACCCTCTCCAATTTCTTGACCTCCCCTTTGAAATGAGGGTCCCAAACAAGAGATGCGTACTCTAAAGTGGGTCGTACTAGAGTTGTATAGGCCATTTCTTTCGTGGCCCTGGTGCTTCCTCTGAGGTTTCTCATCACCCAGTGCAATACTTTAAAAGATTACACTAATAAACAGTAGAAATTAGAATATTGTTGACCTAATAAGGTGGATCCATATTTAAAATTTTGCATGCTAAAAGATTTCGAGATCGAAAAACGTCTGAATACCTAGGTGAAAATGACACGACCGCGGTTCAAGGTCATGAGAAAATGGAAACGCTACTTTTGAAAGCAAAGAGAACTACCGTGGCCCTGATGAGGATCCATGGGTGGCGTAAGTAGCTTGGCTGCTAAGATGTCCAAGTTTCCAAGTATTCTCAAGTCAATGGCACTTAGTAAACATACCGATATTGTCAACTTGTTGTTCACCAGGATTCTTGCGTGCGGAAAATGTTTATGATATTTGATCCGCGCTATCTGGGCAACCAGCATGACTTACCATAGTGTTTTTTGTTTCAAAAGTTATTGACGAAGTCTGCAGATCACCCAGTTGACCACCAACGGCTATACGGAGGTCATTTGCCATTGACGCATGAGGTGGAGTATCTGGACAAGCAAGGTGTCAACCCTATTCTTGGAAGTATGAGTCAATGAAGTAGTATGCGATTAACAGCTTCTCTTTCATTAACCCCTTAAAACTGTCGGTCGTGATCTAAAGACAATTGAATGACTATATGCTAAGCAGGTATGGTTTTTGTGCTGCGGTTTCATTCCACCTTTCTTATGCGCTTCATTGCTTTCACTCGTGATTCGGCATTTGGGATTTTTTATGTGATGAATAATTAAATAAAGGATATATATTTTTAAATGAATATTCCTCTATCTGAAGGTCATAACTTGAGGTAAAAGAATCACCAATTTTTCCACGAATATTGGAAAGAGAAACTTCTATTCGGCCTATGAATGTGTTGTCCCCCACCGTGAAATTAATTGGGTTTACTAATGTCGCCACTCGCGTCGCTGACAGACATACATATCCGAGTTAGACGGGGAAATAAGGAATAATTATGGGTCTCCACTGGTGGTGATTTACATCCATGATGATATGATTTATCAAATTCATACCTTTTCGATGCTATCCCTCTGTATGGAAGTCTGAGATAATACCATTGAATAGTGATTTCCTCTTCGAAATAATTTCCATTTGAGTTATTTTGGGAGCTATATTTTTTTAATTAATCACTATTCCTCTTCTTATTAGTGTTTTATATACATGCTGACTGGGATAGATATATTCTTATAGCATTACGCCTCTGCATATATTACCCAAGATCAGAAAATAAGCATAGGATTCGATACGGATGTTTTTTCACGTGCTCATGTATTTCCCTTTTTAATGGATAGCTAAACGTTACCGCTGAACGTACGAATGATACTTAACTTAAATTTAATATTCGAAATTGCTTATTTTTCAATTGCAGAATAAACTTAAAATTGAGGCGGAGCAATCTAAGGATAATGTGAGGACAGCAAATAAAGCATAAGTTTCGAGGAAGTGGTTCTTTAATTTGCCTTTAAGAATCTTTTTAGCAGAATGTCCCTGACTTTTCCTCTTAATTTTATCGAAGAAAAGACATGCTTCGTATAGCTCTCGCGTTATTATTTATTTAATCAAAATTCAGGTTTTAACTAAAGAAACAGGATTTTTACCTGATACCCAGCCAGCGTTCAACTTGGTAACCTTGGAGATGAATTTTAAGCGATATAAAAGGATGGATTTTCTTTAGTTTTTATTGAGAGGTCGGGGAGGCCAAGTGGGTCACATGCTATGTCCCCAACACAATTCAGCAGAGCTTTATAGGTGTGTCCCAAGGAAAACAGGGCCGAAGCATCTCTTAATATGCCACAATGCGAACTCAGATATGATTGGCTCTGGGAACCCCCGACCTCTCAGTTTCGCATATTTCAACATTCAAAGGTCAACAGTAATTTACAGCAGAATGCCTTAAAGTCTAATTAGCTGCTTCGTACCTGGGGACTTATTCACATACGCCTCGATTTTGTCGAATCCTCGACAATGTCGACGCGGTGGCGTTCAAGCCTCGACGTTTCCGAAAGTTGCAATGGAGTATATGCACCCGGGAGGAATACGATAGAATTGCAGTTTATTCAACATAGTAAAATTGTAAACGCGATTCGAAGCATTACGGAAGGTTACGCAAAGTGCCGGTGCGTGGATACCTACAGATATTTGTATCATTATTTCAAATACTCATATTAATTTAATTTATCTATTTGAATGTTTTCTCATCTTTTATTATTTAACCTACTGACTCGCGAAATATAATTTTCATATTGAATTTTGGCCTATAGTGACTGAATGAATATCCATGGTTCATTATTTAATTTCCGCAACTTCTGGGCTATTTAAGGGTTGAAACGTAAGTAAAAGTAAATAGAGTTACATTTTGGACCAATCAAAGCAGTAATCTCACCTTAATTTCTTTAACTAAACGCACTTTTTATCGAAGTATTCGTTCTTTCGAAGAATTAATGTATTCAAAAGCACAGCTTTGATCATGTCAATGTTTCTACCAGTTATTTTCATTTCGCTAATAGAGATGGGTCAGTCAGCAATACATTTGCTTGGTTGAGGTTTATGAATAGCATTTTTGAGGTATTTCTTAAAATAATGCTATTGAACACTTACAATTAGTCCGGCTGTATGATCTTCTAATGGAAATCTCTCGGGCTGGAAATCAAATGTTTGATTGTAAGATCATACGATTGCCTTTCATTCATTCGGTTTCAATGCGCTTCTCGTAGCATTTGTTAGGTATATAGGTTTCCAAGGTACTAGTGTCTTGTTATGACTACCCATTAAGCGAGGAATCCCTGCGCGCGGTGCATTTCCAAAACGTAGTCCCGACTTGTGATACGTAATTATGGGCTTATTTCACAACCTATTTTTAAAATGTTTGCACAATTGTGTTTGGCATTAAATTACAAGAATTTAGAATACCCAAGCTATCACTTCTTAATTAATAGTATGGGTACCTTTTCTTACCATTAGTGACTTAATTTTCTCGAATTATGTCGTAATATTAACAAGGATCATCACTGTTTATGTGACTATTAAATTTATGTGTCAATATAAATCCGCAAACGAACGCAAAACCGATAACCGAAGAGTGAGAATTACTATTAGGTAGTTGAAGGTAGAAAAGTTGATAGAAAGTCTTGTCATCAGCGTAACCGACAAAATAAATTAAGTAAAAGATGATGTTATTTACACTCGTATATTCTAGTCCATAAGGCATAGCTTCTTTTCAAACTCGGTATACGCTGTAAAGGGTGGAAGTCCCTTAAGAACAACGCACACATTGGGGGCCCCTTATACCTTTACGAGTAGATAGGATTTTTACATCGTCTGAGATTACCAATGCATGCATGAGGCACAGAGCTCAGGGAAACATGTCTTAATAATCACCTATTAAAACTGCTTAAGGTCGAAGTTTCCTTTGTTTGATAAGGTATTAATAATCCTTATTTATGCCAAGTGCTACCTGCTAGCAGGGTACTCTGCTACCTGATAGCAGCCTGCATCGTATCAGCGCTCAAAGCCTTGCCCCAGCTCACCTCAAACGCCGACAGCGGGAACCAGAATGACGTCACACGGCGTTTTCCCAGCATTCATACATAGCCGTCGCATTTTCGCGCGCTTGAAATTTTTCACTTTTCATTTAAACGCTAAAAATAGATATCGTCAATTAAAAATGTAAAAGTGTAAAATGCGTACTCCAGGAGTATAAATATTTCGATTTAGGCAAAAAAAATAATAGGAAACCACCCTATTCTCCTTTCACGACCAGTAAGAAGACTCAAACCTGCGCCAAAGACGCGCATGGCGGTATGTCCGCAGTTCGACTCCCGGTTCAGGGGATTTTTTTATCATGGCAATTCGTGTATATTTGGTACGTTTGAGTAATCATTTTCATAAAAAAAATGTTTTGCAATCCCGCTGCAGCGCCGGAACTTGGAGACCGAAGCCGGAGGGCCTCGAAGGAGAGAAAGGGGGGGAAAGGCAACTCCCCTCCCGACTTCGCCCGCGACGACTCCGAGGAGAAATTTGATACACATGAAAAATATGATATGGGTCGCTGGATCAAGGCTGGCAGTCGGAGTTGATATGTGAAACCTAAATGGTGGCGAGCCAATCAAAAATAGTATAAGCCAATTTATGGGGGCCGTGTTCCTCTCTTATGCGCTGAAAAAAGAGGCACGTGAATGCACAGGTCCTTTTGAGTTTACACCTTTTCCGAAATTGCTGACTATGTTATCTTCATTATGTGAGCAGGCATTTCGTCAAAACTGCGTCGCCGACTTCGGTGGCCGCTGGGTCCAGTCCTCGCCTGCCAAACAAGAAATCGCGGGTTCGTGTCCCGCCTGGATAAGTTTCCCCTATCCAGGGCTTGGTTGTTCGTGTAATTAATTTTTAAATTTGTTAAGTACCCAATATAAAATGGCTCAATATGATCTCTACTCGGTGGGTTGGGAATAAAAATTATTTAACAAAAAAATAAAATATCAGTGTTGAATTGTGGTTCATGGTATTATTTAGACGGAATGTAGGGACTTACGCGTAATGAAGATATCATCGCGCGCAGTTTTCGAAACGGAAGGAAAAAACGGGTGGCTAACGAAAAATTGATAGGTTTCTCATTTGACATATACCTACTTACGCGAAATATATTCAACTAACTTAAAAAATTATTAATGAAGTAGCAATATATGTCAGCTAACTTGCTTGAAAGTAACACTTGGATGCGAAAAACAAGGGTTACTTAAGTTACAGCTAGAAATATTTTTTTTATTAACACCGATGAAAAGAAGAACACGATGAAAATAATTCTGAGGGAGAGCCGAAACCTGCGTCTCAACATATGAGTAGTAAGTAGTTAATTAATAGTTGAACTTTGGGTCATCATTTTTCTTATATAACACTCCTCATAAATAACCTCGCAAGCATTTTATATTTTGAAAAATGCTACTGAAAACATGAAATTATATACGAACCATTATAAATTAACATAAATATATAAATCATAATAAAACATAAAGAGTAAACTGACCAGTTCTACAGCTAGTTTAAATTTGCATTCATGGAAAAAGTTGACCCCGTGATCATCACTATCTTGGCATTGATGCTATTATGCGCGAGGCTGTGTGGTTCAGAAGCCAATTTGTTTTTCTTCCACTGATATCCCCTCTGGGTATGAAGATTTTTTTTGCGTCTAGCCCTTTCATAACTAGGATAAAGCTGATGGCCACAGATCTTGGGAGTCTTACGAATAATTAATTTTGTGTAGAAATGTTGATACATTGCAATCAACAATCGGCGATAGAGCTTCTTTTGGCGTCAGTTCATTTTGAGTTGTAGGCATTTTCCTCCATTAATGTAATAACCGTTTCCCTCGGATGGGGGTGGTCGTGGTCATTTCCGTGATTATCTTCGCTGTCGCATCATTCCCTTGCGAGCGCAGTGTCATAGATGTGGCTAGCGATAGCTCAGCTGCTGATACTTTCTCAAATCAGTCACATTTCTTCTCTTATTGTTAGACCTAACACAAGACCTCTTAAAGTCTTTCTAAGGCCTTTCTTTGCTGCTTTACCCAGAAAAAAACAGGAAGTAGATAGCAATAATAAAATCGCCTAGGAGGAAAGTAAAGCCAATTCGAATACGTTAAACAATAATAACCTGAGCAAGGGGACTCAAGGAGATTATTATGCATGTCAGCTGGGTATATCCTTCTCTCACAGACATCGACGTTTTTTTCAAAGTTGCTGGTTCTTTTACATTCGTCCCATTTCTGAGAATTCGTATTGAAAAAGTATTTGTTCAAGACATTCTGCATTATTTCCTTCGTCTTCACTTCTTGCTCCAATTGAAACTTATTGAGAAGACATTGAACGGCAAATTTACGTTTTGAGGACAACGAATTTCCACTACCATTTGCAATAACGTCATGTATTACTTTTCGTGTTACTTTCATGCGCTCAATTTTTCTTATCCGAAATGTCTACAATCTGAATCACCGAAGAAGAAAATCGAAATTAGAATAACATTCCCTGCATAATAAAAAACACAAAATTATTGATATGTTTATCTTGGAAAACATAGGAACCTTTTTACCATTGCGAGATATCCTCCAATAGTGGTAGTTCGTCCTCAACGCTTAATTCTCACGCTTTAGGGAAAATAATCCTTGGTTCGTCGCTTTCGTAGCACAAACTCAGAGATCCTTTGGCACTCACAAGTAAAAGCTGACTAATTTGCTCGGTAAAATCGTGAAATAAATTTTTTTCAATCGATTGGGAAAAAGAATTTATGTAAATCCACGTGCGAGCTACCTTGTAGAAATCACCCGTCTCGAAGAGAAGAGATCATCATCATCGCAAAATCCCTTCGTATAACGAGGAAATAAAGCAATAAGCGGCATTTCTACAAACGGACAGCTGCTTTGAGTAGCAAACTTTTTAAACCCTAGAAAAAAATCGTTAGACTGGGACAGGGTTTACGGTCACAATAGGGATTAACGCGGTAGGCAGGGTTGTGCCCGTCACCATTCTTAAACCCTTTCCTATGTTTGAGCTGAAGGGAGCTATGAAAGACCTAGGAGAATGTGGTAAGCAAAATGCGGGTGCAGTGCGGTAAGATATGGGTTCTCCAAGAATAAGAAACTATTTCCTTGCAGCCGCGCGCTTTCTGAGACAAGCTTCTGACTTGCCAACGTAATCGTTGATTTCCTAACGTTTATCTCATGAATAAAATCGTAATTTGCACATTAAAAAATCAAAAATAACACTTATATGGAATTTATGATGTATGCAAGTGTATAAAATAGTAATGTCGTCTCATCTTTAGTGAAATATCTTCAAGTATAACTAAGGCTGAACAAATTTCCGCATCTAATCACCGCGTCGGGTGGTTGGACACTCAGGCTCAAAACTTGATAGGGGAGGTGGGGGTTGTAGGTTAGTGCAAGATTTCTCTTTTGAGAATTAAAGTTGATACTTTTTTTGTAGTGCGATGTAAAACCTTATGCGTAGCAATGTGAAATACATGAAGTTTTCCTCTAACCATGTCATCAATTCGTGAAAAATAAAACATTTTAATCATCTAATAAGAAAATGCAAACTATCAACAGAAAAGAAATTTTCACCACTACGGAATTTAAACATATTCATTATTGTTATGGCATCGTTAAAAATTACTCATTTTGAAACAAATCGCAACTATACACACGTACTTCTGACAATTTTCTCAAAAGATAGGAAATAATTTTTGAGATCATTTCATGTTAATTTGACAGAAGTCTCTGTTTGTTGCACGTCTTCCTTTTCCAAGGCTTCTATTCTTTTCGACGGCGCCGTTTCCCTTGGGGCTTGCTGGACTCTTCCATTGCACCACCAACAAAAAAACGCAAAAAGAAAAAACGGCGATGAGACCTCAAATCAAGCAGCTAAGAAAACGTGTGACCGGCCCGCTGGCGGTGTTGCTGTTGAGGGGAGGGCCTGCGCGCTGTGGAGGGGAGGGCCAGGAGGGGAGGCAAAGGAGTGAAGGATGACTCGCCGAAGAAGGAGAGGTGTTTTAGGATGACTCGAAAAGATTTCGCGTTATCGAAAAACTGGCTGCAAGGTCTCACAATTTCCAAAATTGTAGCTTTGATTTACGACGTGTGGCATACGTGTAGCCTTTGCTTGTAGTTGGATTATATTATGCCTTGGTCGGATGACTTTTCTTTACGTGATTATGCGTCGTGGTGATGGTAGATGGCTCTCCTTGAAGGTAGTTTTATTTCTCAATTCTCATGTAAAATTTGACAGCTTTGCTGATCCGTCATTATAATTGACGATCATGAAATCGTCTCACCTAGTTGTCATTATCACAGCACGTAAGCCTTCGTTGCTGATACAAAATCATAGAGTAACATAAAAAGAATATTGTAAGCCTAGTGTGATGTTTCATTTGCGGCAGTAATTGGGTGATCCTGTTCCAAGTACCTACCCAATGGGTCACCATTCTCCCTATTCGTCCACCCTACGAACGTCGAAAATGGCTGAATAGAGGAAAAAATGAAACGACCGAAAATTTTTGCACTTTGGTTCAGGAATTCCTCACAATAAATCGCTGAGGCGTTTACATCCCTATCACTTCTAGAATTTTCTTACCCGGGATTTCCTTGATAATTTCCTCGGAATTCGGAGGAAACAGTGGGCCGAAATGGAAAAAGCTGGACCAAACCTCAAAAATATTTTTTTTGTCAGGAAGTGGCAACTTTGCGCAGTTGTATTCAATAATTTAGTGACGCAAAGAGTTTTTATTAAGTTAAATTTTTAAACAAAATACATAGCCTCAAAGTTGAACAAATTTCGCAAAAATTGTCCGCATTTTAATCAGCATTAAAATGTCCGCATTGCAGGGACAGTTTAATGCTGATTAAAATGCGAGCGAAGTGTCAACAGGAATCAGCCTCCTATGTGATGGAATTGGGTATGCCTCCTCTACGCAGTGTCCTCGGTATCAATAATCCAATCGAGTGGAAATTGCTATCCCTAGGCCACCTTCTGCTTCGAGCATTATTGTTAGCAGGGGAGGTGTCCGTAAGTTTCACTATTTACCGGAACCCAGGCTCTTCGAACAGCATTTCAGCAAGAGATTGATATGTTGTTCGTGTATTATTCCATCTTTTCCATGCTTCTCCTTGAAGGTAGTTTTTTTTCTCAATTCTCGTAGAAAATGTGACAGCTTTGCAGATTCGTCATTATAATTGACGATCAATAAATCGTCTCACCTATTTGTCATTATCACAGCACGTAAGCCTTCGTTGCTGATACAAAATCATAGGGTAACGTAAAAAGGATACTGTAAGTCTAGTGTATGTTTCATTTGTGGCAGTTATTGGGTGATCCTGTTCCAAGTACCTACCCAATGGGTCATCATTCTCCCTATTCGTCCACCCTACGAACGTCGAAAATGGCTGCATAGAGGAAAAAATTAATCGACCGAAAAGTTTTGCACTTTGTTAGGGCCGGTTCAGGAATTCCTCACAATAAATCGCTGAGGTGTTTACATCCCCATCACTTCTAGAATTTTCTTACCCGGGATTTCCTTGATAATTTCCTCGAAATTCGGGGGAAACAGTGGGCCGACATGGAAAAAGCTGGACCAAACCTCAAAAATATTTTTTTTGTCAGGAAGTGGCAACTTTGCGCAGTTGTATTCAATAATTTAGTGACGCAAAGAGTTTTCCTAAGATAAATTTTTAAACAAAATACATAGCCTCAAAGTTGAAAAAATTTCGCAAAAATTGTCCGCATTGTTTTTTTTCGAAATTCAGTACGTTAAAACTAGTCACTCACCTTTTGTAGATATTCAATATTATTTTAAATTCGTCAATATTATTTTGTTTTTTTTAAATAATTCTCGTCAAAACTCACAATTTAGTGGTATTATTTGTGGCCATTGCGATGGAAAAATCGCAGACCCTGTTTTTCGTCAACTTTTCGCGTTTAAGTAGAAATATACAAAATGATCACTGAGTTACCTCGAAATATTTTCCTCGCTTGGAACACATCACTCTGTTCTTAGGATGGTACGACAAGCCGCCATTACAATGAATACTTACCACAAATGCTAACGTGATAGAACAACTTTATCTTTACCTCTTAATTCTCTCTGCTGCTGCTGCTCCATCGGCGCTGATGTTTTTTCTTTATTTATTATTATTTTATCGTTATACATTTCATTTTCAAAAAATCAAGTAAGTGTTTCTGATGGGTGGTTACAAAATGCGAATGGTTCAAATTATTACATCAACATAAATTATAACATTACAATATTTTACAACAAACTTGGGCATTACCCAAAATTAAAAAATATAAATATTATTATTAAAAAGATAAATACAATAGATCCTTGCTCTAGTATCTATTCGTCGTCAAGTCTTGTCAATAAATTATTATTTAATACATTTATTAGTGTCAATGTGGCAGACATAGTTAAATAAAAATCAACTGGAGCTCTCTTCTTCCTTGTTGCATTTTGATCTCGTATTCGACCGAAACATTAGGGAAGCCGATATAACTCCCAAAGAGACCACCGTGTCCTCATCAGGGCTGGTGAATAGATGACGAAGAGTGCCCGCTGTGTTGTCTTGCGATGCTGTCTCGTTGTCCTTTGCATTGTTGGTACAGCCAATTTCATGGTGATGCTGTTTGTGAGGTGCTGTATTTTCATAAAGCGGAATTAGTCTAGTACATTACAACACCACCTTGTGTTTGAAAACCTCGTCCTTTTTGTGATAGCCTGTAGGCTATAGCCAATAAGGCTCAGGTCATTGAGATAATTTGCAATATATATTTGAATTCAATGGTGGAGAAGAGTTCTCACAAGTTCTCATTGCGAAATCAACTGTTTTATGATACACACCCATTTTCAGGAAGTGATTGAACATTTATTAGGCGATGGAATCATGTATGCTCTCAACTAATAGATATGAAAATTTTAGAAGAAAATAAAGACAAGATGCTGCTGAAGGAAGGTATTAAGGAAAGAAATACATGGTGCCTAATGGGCGTAAGAAGAAATTTAGTATGATTAAATGAGGTAGGTTTTATGCTATTTCAAACTGGAATTTTTAAGTATTTTATGTTCATTTTGCCTAGGTCGCCTAGAAATTTTCTTTCAGAAATATTTTTCAGATATTAACTTCGACGATATTGCGAATGTTGGATTACTTTTGGTCTCGAGTAAGATAGCACCCTACATGTGATTCTAAAATGGCTTGATGTCAATTGAATAATAACTAATTAAATAATAATTCAACCGTGTGACAGGAAGTTACTCTAAATTTTAAGATAAAGTAGATCTCAGATAGTATGGGTATCATAGAAGACCATCTGAGATTATAATTTGATGAAAACAAAGATTTCTCCTCATCCGTCCGCCTTCCCAATGGCATTCACCTGCTCATTCCAGGAACACACCGACTTATCTCTGCCCCCCTAGTCCATCGCAAGCCGCGCTCTCCTGGACTTGGGCCACAGATGTTCTTTCGGTTGGACATGGGGAGATAGCAGGTCCACTTTGGCGACCACTGACTCGGATGCAGGATCTGGGGAAGGGAGAAAGCGATCGGTGGCTCTGCGCCCGCCAGCCCTTCCGTTCTTTTGGACGCTGAGAGCAATTCCAATATTCTAGTGCATGGATCGTATGAGCAATACGGAAGGATATTGCACGCAGCGGGCAACTACACGCCCTCCTTACCACAAGCTCAGTCATCTGCGAACACAAGTAGTCAGTTTAAGACGAGTAGCAAGCCTCATTAGCAAGATCACAGCCATTGATTCTCTCCCTGAGTGAGAACTGTGGATAGACAAGAACGAAATTTGATGAATGGGAATTGAAATTCTTGTCCTTTATTCTGATGAAAGAGAAATACTTAAAAATAAACTGTGGCCAAGGTTGAGACGGATAACATATGACACCTGAAACAAAGATAAAGTCAAAGCAATGGAGGCATTAAAAGTCACCAAGCAAACCAATGAAATTCAGGCGATCCTTAAACAATCGAATTATTATGCTACTCTGTTTTGAAACAAAAAAGACTTGTTACTTTTAGATTTGATTCTGCCGGTTTTAACGATAATTGCGAATGCTTGGTCGATTGCGCGGAGCCATTCAAAATAAAATAGGAGACGTGTTGAATTCTGGAAGTGTTCTGATACATGGCAACGCCCGTCAAAGCGCTGGTGCAAGCCAACTATTCTTTGAGGAATTTCAATGGGGCGTCTACGATCACCCTCCGTGCAGTAATGAACTTGCGATTATTGACTCGTGTATTTCGCCGGAGTGACAATTTGGCAAGGAGGGAAGCGCTTTAAAGCGGAAGATTAGATTCTGGATATCGGTGAAATTAGTTGAAAGACATTCGCAGCAACGATTCATGAAGAACAACCATTGCCGAGGCCATTGCGTCAAAAATTAAGCGAATGTGTACTTAATATTGTACTTAGCGATGAAATGATTTTTATTCGATCACCCCGTATTATATTCTTGACCCATTGGAGATAAAAAACAGCCCTCGGAAATAAAAAAGAACATACAAAAAATAATAAAAATATAAACAATACTCAGACACGAAGTATTAAATCAGGAAGATCAAAAAGTACACAGGAAATACTGAATAGATATGAAAAATATTCAGGTAAAATATATTAGCCATTACATGTTAACTATCTATAGTTGAGGTGGTTGGTTGGTCGGGGGATCAGAAAACTAAAAACCTCGTCACCCACCGCCATCGCACCAACCTCCACCCAGGTATAAAAATTATGCAATAATTGAAAGCGGTGAAAGCATAAGATAAGTTATGTATTGCAGTTCTGGATAGCACAGTTCATGATACGAAAATGAAGTAAGATTCGGATGGAAGTTAATCCCGTGATACTTAATAGTTGAGTTGAAACTTTAAATATTACTATAATAATCGAATTAGGACTTGTCATGAAAAACATTCATCACATGTTTCTTTGTGTATAATGAATAAGGACTTCTCCTTGGTGTTTATATTTGGTAATAGGATACATAAAAACGTGAAAGAAAATGTGTAAATATATACACTTAAGAAGGTACCGTGATACCAAATCCAATTATGCAGGAGATTGCACAGAAAATACTGCATGTTCTAATTCTTCTACATCAGCATAATACTCTGCGAGCTACTTTTCGGGTGTTTGGCAGGGGGGTGATAAATAACCAACTTGCAGCATGAAAGAGGACAACCGCATGCACACCGCACGGTCATTGTAATATTACGCATAATAGCAAAATATACGTCCACATTCATGTGAAATAGTTCAAATATTCACGCTTTAACTCGTACTTGTAAATTCATTGCTTTAACACAGCTAAATTAACATAAGAGCTCACTCTGCGACTATTCGTAGTAAAACGAACCTTGTGACCAATGCATGTGACGTCACGAGAGGAATGTAGAGGGTCTCTTTTGTGGCGCCCTGACTCCCCTTCCCCTTTTCATCTCCTTCAATACCTCCCCTTAACAACCAGCTCTCCACCCTACGACGCGCCAACCGAACATCTCCCAAACGCCTTCGCGATGCACTTGGACTCGAAATCAGACCGACAATTTTGACTCTGCCTTGTGCTATTTGTTCACGGCAACCTCCCCTGATATCCTTAGTGATTCTCCGCACTCCATTACCTCTCAGGACTGGTAGTAATAGCTGTGCGTCACTTTGGGTTTTCCTCCTCATTCTAGCATACCTAGTGAAGTTTTAGTCTAACAGCAGTTCGGTTAGGGTAAGAAGGTGTATCCTCCGTCGCTGAAGTGAAAGGGTAAGTTTTATTCTCGTAAATAACCTTTTAATCCATGATATTCAACAAATTTAATCATAATTGTTCATAATTTTTGATCAAGAAGGAAACATTCTTTCGCAAATTATTTGGTCATATTTATTGGAGTTTTTGCACCCACATCCTTGGCTTTGACTACTTATTCCTTACGAGTATAATGGTTAAGAACTGTTCCTTTCATCAGTACCAAATTTTTAGTGCTACAGCTTAAAGCTGCTTCTTGTTCTTTTTACAGTGAACAAAAGTTGGAGTGAACAATTCAATTAATATAGTGAATGACACTGCAATCCTATAATGAAGCAGTTAACGATCTCTTAAAGCCTTTTCCTCAACGCTAGGATAATTATAATTGGTTCTTCATCACGATAGAAGCAGCGTTTATGTCTCTTGGAAGTATGTGAAGTTACCAGAATGTGTTACTCATCGGCTAAAGAGTGAATTGAAAGTGTCTAGGGTTCACCAAATAATTCATTATCAGTGTTGTGTTCAATGTGAAGTGCAGGTGAATATAAGTGTTTTGGAGAGTCGCTGTTGTAAAGCTGAGCTCTGTCGCCGATGGACCCGGTAGCAAGTAAAAGGTAGGGAGTCTTCTCCTCTTGCAGTTTTATTCAACGTAGAGGTTAAACAGTTTTTGCAGAAAGTAATTTTTTAAATTGATTAATTTCCATTTTTTAATGGGAAGGAAGATTCTTGTCCAAATTCGTGGGGTCTCTTTGAAAATGAAAAATACTCCTTGGATGTTGGAGCAATCGGATTTTGTAGAATAGCGGGATAAATAAAAAAGGATTTTCAGATTAGTTCAATAGGTAGGTATAAATGCCCTAGTATTGCTCTGTTGCTTTCGCGAGATCTGGGCACATATTTTCACAGGTTCGACTAAGTTGATTTAAGATGTCTTGGGATGAGTATTCGTAATGCTCGTATAAAATTTCGCAATGCTCTAATACTTCAATTTTGCACCCCATAATGATACTGTACTGATGCGCCATTCCTGACAGTTTTTAATCTGTAAAGTGTTTGAAAGTGCAAGCAGTGTCGTGTAGACAAAGTTCTAAGTATAGGATTTGTTCAGTGAAAACAGGGTCAGATAAAATGAACAACTGAATCGCTTCTTTGGAAAAGTGTGTAAACGTGAGAAACGTGTTTGGTTTGGAGAAGTAGATATGCTTCTTTTCCACTTCCCACTGCGCTGTTAACTCATGAGCGTGCAAATGTAAGTGATACCTCGGATCAACTAATAATTAATTAATTAAGTGAATAATTAACTTGAATAGTTTACGGAGAAATCGAAACAGCTTGAGAGCTGAAGTAAACCACGAGACCCTTCTTGTTGTACTGCCATAACTCGTGAGTTGCGAAATAATATTCAAGAAAATTGACCGTATATTTTGTCGGCTTACCTTGTGTTAAAAAGTTACACGCCTGACGATATTTATCTCTTTAGCTTTTGTTGACTACGACCATTATCATTAAATTACACAATGCTGATAAGTTACACATTCAAAGGTATTCCCATGCAGAAACGCGTTAATTACAGTCCACAAACTCATTTAGTTTCAATTTGTCAATTGAAATTTCCCTCTAGCAAAGGTGACCAAGCTATTACCAATGAACTTGGCTTGTGCTGAAGCTGAATTTCATTGATTATTTCCGTAGAGCCTTTTCTTGAAATTTTAAAGGATGTTAGTGACGAATCATTGTGGCTTCGATGATCTGTTGCGAAATCTCCTTCACTCAACCTCTCTAAATAGTAAATACAGAACTTCTAAAAGGCATGCCTGGTGGCGCAAAGAAGTGGCGCCTAAAATCCGCAATAATTCTAATTGACAATGGTTTTATTTCGGGGAAAATTAAAGTAAAATTTGTATTAATTTAAAATATGTTGAAACCTACTCAAGATGCCAGTTTTTATGCCTTCAATGAAGAATAAAAAATCCGTATCAAAGATAATGAATTTGAGTCGTTACAAACTGATTAAGTCTAATGATGAAATCATAACGACATGACTTACCTTGATTAACATTCGACGATTAAGACCAAGAATGTTGTCTATCTTTACGGAAAGAAATCATTTTCATTAGTCGGTCCTTATGATTTCGTTGAAGTAGTAACTTTCTCAGGAGACTTATATCTTCAGTTGGTTCGTAAATTCCCATTTAGCAATATCCTTGTATAAAGATGACGGCATGTGGTTACTCCACCAGGACATGGTTTAGGTTGAGCTTGGCTATCATGGAAACGAATCTGCGAATGAACAGAAAAAATAGATACTACTTTGTTATTATAATTCAATACGGAGCAATTAATTTCATCGGCGTGCACATGAAAGTATAATGACATAATTATTCAGGCTTAACAACACCATTTTGAGGCCAAGAAAGGTGTGATAGTTACTAACGCCATTATAAATGAAGAATTGTATAGAGGAGCATGCAAGTTAGCATCTGTAGCATAGTGAAAGAAGATGATCTTAGTTAGTGACATGTTAATGCTTGTGGGTAATAATGATTAAAATTACTTTCTCGGTTCACTATTTCATAAAAATTACTTGTACTCACTTACCTCAGTCAATACCGCTGCATTTCTTCGTAGTATTTCCGTTGATATGCAGCTTGTAGTAATCGCTCTCCATCCTCGTTTCCGCATAATGAGACGGTGACTTCAACGAACGGAAGAACCGGATGAAACAGTCCAGGAAATTAATTTAACAATTTAAAAACATTCAGAAGTGTGACTTTACCGAAAGGACGGTTGGTGAGGGTATGGGGTGCGCTTTCTTCGTAAGTAGTGGGAGGGGGTGGTGCAGCTTTGGGGACCACAGTTGAATGCGGGACCGTTAATGTAGTGTCTTTGGTAATGCGATGACGTGTTTTGCGAACGTACCAAATGACCTTCGCAGTTGACTAGAAAATTCTAGAACATTGATCACGTGTGGTTCGACCGTTGGCCGCTTAAGAAATTCCGCGCTATTTTGTATAACAGCGGCACCAAATGAACGAATCTCATTGGTTAATCCTATTACTGATTTTCCGCGGGATATATTTTATTATTTATAATAATGAACATGACCGTATTTATTGATGTATTTTATTGGATAAAATTTCAAATGACCTTTACGATATCCAGCGGTTTTTTTAAAAAGACTTATCGTAGCCTAAATAAATAAATCGGTTCGAAATTATCGTGACGTCACAGGCACACGTGACATGGCTGACGGGAGTTTCGGAACACCCCCTCCCTTTGTTTCTGGACTTCAGTTCGCGGTAAGCTGTCTTTGGATTAAGAGGTGAGTACCTTATCTGCTTCTTTGGTGAATCCTTTTCATATTATATACAATGCATTTTAAACTTATTCTCTGAAGTGTAGGATACTTCGCAAATACAATTTGTACAAAATCATTCACTTATCGTGATCAGAGCGGCATATATTTTGAGTGACGATATGTATTACGCCAATTACTTTCACATTTCAACTTTTATTACCACGTGTGAAACTGCCTCGAAGTTAATATTAGTGACACAAGAGTTTTTTTAAAGTACGCTAGTGATAGGGAAATATCCTCATCGATTAATACCGTCCTGTTTTTCTCTTTATCTTGTGATCTAAGAAAGTTTTCTAGATCTTGTGAAAAGTATGTCGGCAATGGACTAAATTCCGTACTTTATTTGTTTCCAGAGCTAATATTCGATCATTGATCGCGTTGACCCTTGACTGAATTAAATTTTTTTCGAATGTTATAAGTGTAAATTGTAAATATTACATTCCTTTATGAAGTGCCAACTTTTGAAATGAGTAAGTAACCTGTAAGTAGTTTTAGCTTTACCTTTTTCGCGCTTATTAGAAGGCCAAAGAAAACGACTTGATATTAGGAATTATCATCCTAACGGCATTCCGTAGGCTTACTTCTCGTACTCAAGCAGAGTAGTTCCTTTTTTGACGAATGTCAAACTGATGAATTTTATCGCTGTGACTGTAAAAATTAAGTATTAAAAGTAGACGTGGAACTGTGTATTTTATGCTAGCCAAGCTGTTTCGTTGCTGATTGTGAGAGAACCTGTAATTTCAAAATGAAACCCCTATCCGCAATTTCTTCAGTTGCAAGCAAGGAAAACATATTGATCATTTAAAAATTTTCCCTAATTGGTGCCTGAATGGCGAGTAATTCCGCATAATTTAAGTTTCTACGAGGCATTTTAAAAAGTCCTTGATATTTAAGCGTCGGTAATTGCAATCTAATTAATTCGTTAAGACATGCATCTGCCACTCCGAAACAGTTCCGCATTTATTGTTTATATGATTTTCATTTAGAGGAAAAATAATAGAACATTGGCGATCATAATTTGATTTACAGCACTTCACTTGGCCCTTTCTTTTTTCCACTTATTTCACCTTTTGGTCGTTAGTAAGATACTTAGTTATGTCTTTTAATTTCACCATAATCCTTAAGTTATGCTGAATGTATAGTGTAAACTTTTGTTGCGTGAATATTGCCAGCCATTAATGCGCACTTTTTCTTTTCAGGTCCTCGATTAATATTGGGTTAGCGGATCAGTGCCGTGAAACGGTTGGGGTTGAATGGGGTATTCCGATAAGGTTTCAAGGAACAGGAAGGCTAAGGGAATATGGTGAGTCAATAGCAATCACTTCAGTTGATAAGTCTTTGAATATTCCCAGACACAGATCTTCTGCTTCTCTTTTCTGTATTAGTAGCTAAATAAATAACAAATCGTGTGCGGTGCGCAAAAATATACTTATTCGGTGATCGTTTTTATGACGCTATCTCATCATTTACTATTTTATAATAGTTTTTTATGCTAGGAATCCTCAGCTTTTAACTGGTATGAATCTCCGTGACTACAAAGACAACTAGGAGGAATTGAAACTGCTATAAGTTTATGTATTTCACGTGAATTTTGAGAGGTTACATTTTAATATATAATCATGTCACGGTGAGAGTGATGGATTATCTCAAATGCTTTCATATCCTTCATTTCCGTTTTTTTAATACGAAATCAGAGGTATCTCTTTACTTTTTCTCTCTTAACATCAACTTGTCATTCGAGGATTGCCTTCATCAGGCTATAAAGATCAGTTTCTCAAGTTATGTTCGATTACAACGGTGTGTATTCTACCTTAAGTATTGACTAGGCTTTCTATTCTCTCCCACTCGTCTGAGAGTCCAGTAGCCCTCACTCGAACGTTCCATTAAATTTTCATACAGCCGAATAACCATCAGTTTTTTCATAGCTGTCATTGCTCATGATTCATTACCATATTGTCATACTGGAATTTTAAGTTCTGATAGAAGGTTTACGAACTTCGTTAAAAAATGTCCAGCTTTTTAAGCAAATTGATGCAATATTTTTTCTGAAAGCTTCTCTTCGCCTCGGCTATTCTACTGATTATATCTCTCTTGTTTGTACACCTGGTTATCCTGCTTCCGAAATATTTAGACTGGCCGACCTCTTCCAATGTTTATTTCCCTAGTTTTATTCTATTCTTAACTTTCTGTCGTTTGCTACACTCTAGTATTTGATGCATGATTTTCAGATGGCATTGGTCGTTGTTCTGCCCATCTTTACTAGAATATTTTTCTACTTTACAAATATTATAAGCGTGTGCTAATTTCTCCTCGTGGATATTCATCCGTGTAAACTCCCAGTACTATCTTTGATGTAATCGGTGCCTTTTTAGTTGCAAACTATGAAAATTACATATGAAATAACACTACCTCAGATCACTTGACTTTGTTCGTAATTCTTGATTATTGATAGCTGAGCCCTATAAAATATCACCCATACTTGTTTTTTTAAAATGAATATTGGATCATTCACATGTCAGTGTTCAACATTGTTTAATTAACTTCATTCAAAATTCTAAGCACTGAATTGCAATCCACACTACTGCTGCGTCAAATTATTCACGGAAGAAGGAGAGTAAAGGCATTTTGTAAGAAACTGCTCGACCCCTTCCAATGTTTGTCTCCATATTTTAACGCTATTCTTTTGCTACACTCTAATATTTAATATTCGATGTCCATTTAAATTTTTCGTACTTAGTCGCCCTCCAATACACGTCTCATACAGATATTCAATCCATGTCTTCACTTTTATTAGTCATCGGTCATAAGTTCTCCATTTTTGTCACTTATGGTATTCATCTTACGCTCATTGTTTGAAGTCGTTCGCCCAGCGAGCCTATACTTTTCCATGCGCGCGATGTTTTTGTATTCCCGACCACGTTTCTCTGGTCTCCCTGGATTTATGACAAATATCTTTCCTTATTCTCATATAGTATTCTTCAGCTATAGCACTCTACTTACTTTAGTGGTGCCTTCACTGTGATTAAAGACTTTTTTGCGTGATCCATTCTGATGATTTTCCTTCTCCATAGAACTTCTTCACCTGCTTCCATTAGGCCACTTATCAATTTCTCTCGACTCTCTTCATCTGATTTCTCGGTCACATCCGATGCTATTTTGTTCTACTCTGCCTCCTGAAATTACACTTGATACCAAGTTTTATTTATTTTCAACTTGCCAAATGCTTTTCATCGCTTTCTTATTTTTTATTTGTTTATTATTTTTGAGGACATAATATCGCAATGGGACATAGCCTCGGCCTTTTATATCACAAGGTAATATTTGACGTCCATTTTCTAGTTCATGAATCAATCTCAAACAAGTTCCTAGCATTTCATCAACTAAGAATCTCTCATCTCTACTAGCAATTTCCTTGTATATCGTCTTCGGATGTGTTTATTTAATTTTGTATTCGCAACCACTGGCAATGTTCTTTGTTAGTCTTTCATTTTGGATACATCATCTGTGTTTCTCGGTTTTTCTCCCGTCTCGAAATTCGCCAGTGAAAGCATTGCGTTCATTGAGAATAATTTCATTTTCTTCACCTCTAACCTGTTCGAATATTTCCGCGATATCTTGAGAACACTTCTGCAATTTATTAACTTTTATGCAGGCTTACAAAAATTCGGAGATGCAATAGTTTTGGCTTTGTTTTAAACCTTAACCATTACCAACCTTTCATACATTATGTGGCTTTTTAATCGTCGCTTTTGCTAAGTAATATACCTATTCCAGCATTAACGTTCGTTACCGTATTCCAGTATAGCCTTAAATAATTTACCCGGCATTGAATGCACTTACCCTTCATGAATTAGTCAGTAGCTTCCACTCCATAAGTCTTCCACTTCCGGCATTTTATTTCGCTGGCTCTTAATTCGTCGAGGAGCATTCTTCGAATTTCCACCTTCAAGTTTTCTGGCCGTTTTCAAGTTCGAAGCGCACTCAATAGGCATGTAATTGATATTACTGCTCCTGTAATGAGGGATGTATCGATTTTTTAATCACTGTAAACCTAAACAAAGGTTTTTCTTTTCTTCACCCACAGATTCCATTATTTTACATAATGGTATCATAAAGATACTCCTATTTGAAAATTTAATCTCCTGATGGATTTTATCCATTGGGTTGGGGCAAATATCTTTCGTTGACGGTGGAAGTTTCATAGCTCCATCACTATGGCTACTCATTGCCTTAGAAAGCATCCTTAAATTATTCATCCTGTTCGGGTTATAGCCTTCAATAATTTACCCTGCATTCACTGTACTTAAGACCTTCATTGCTTCGTAAAATTTCAATGGATACAATTGTCTGTCGTGTGTCAGGGAACGGACTCAGTGACATGACCACAAAAGAGAACACACACAACCACATCGAAACAGTACTGCCAATATATCGAAGTGGGTTCGTAGTTACACGTTACATATTTACAACACAGCATCTCCTATAACTATAACACGCTTTTCACCCAAAAAGAAATAATATTCATATGATCACATTTTGTGATAAAATCAACCTTTATCTAAATTTTACAACTGTAAATGCTTTCAAATGTTTCCTTAAAATACTGACTACCATTTCTTTATTTGGGGTGTACCTTTAGGGTTCAACCTTAAAATACCTACTCTAACCCCTCTAAAAAGTGATAACGATCATCACTGTGTTAGTGAAACAACTTGCTATGTCGCTGCGTTAATTTTCGGGGGGGTCCAACATTTGCACGACGAATGCTGGTTGCTTTCTCAAGGGAATAAGTTGAAGTAGGAATTTTTGTTCATATATTTAAATAGGTATTCGGGGATGAGAGCTGGAGGAGTCGGTTGTTGAATGTTATTCTGAATTGCTCGTTGCCAAGTACGAATTATTTTAACCTTCTAATAGTTCTACCTTTTAATACTTTACAGCCCCAATATCAAAGCGATAGCGGTCATCGCTGTGCCAATGAAAAAACAGGGATTAAGTCAAAATCAGGGCCATGTCGCTATGTCCATTTTCTGGTGACCCTAACACATTTCCCAACGAATTCTGGTCGCTTTTTCGAGGAAATCAGATGAATTAGGAATTTTTCCTCATTTTAAATCAATTGGTATTTGTGTTAGGGGGTGGGGGATGGGAGTTGGAGGTAAGAGGAGGAGGTTGTTGAGTGTTTTTCCGAATTGCGGTTTGCCAAGTACGTATTATTTTAAGCCCGGTGTCTCTGTTAAGATTGTTCTTCTCCTCATTGTTTATTTCAATGGTTTCTCTAACGAGTCTCTTTATAAAACCTTTCACCATGGCGATAATTTCTGTTCCTTTAATGTCGACTGCGTGGCCCAGCTCTGCGTGTTCGGCTACCGTGGACTTAGTTGACTACCCCAGTCGACTCGCCCTCTCGTGTTCCTCCTGGCGTGTTCTAGCTCATCCACCTGTTTCGCCGATGTAGTTCTTCCCACAGGTGTGGCAAGGGATCCGGTAGACCCCTTCGACTTTTTGTGGAGCTCAGTCCTTGACGGGTTTTTTGTCTGCACGTGAGGAGAGAAGATTGTCCTTATCTGACATGTTCTTAGGATACTTCCAAATTTTTCCGTCGTCCTCTTTACATGCATTAGGCTTTCTTTCGGTCGCTGAGGTTATTTTTGAGGAGTTCGCTGCTTCTGCGGTGTTTTCTTTGTCCTCATAATTCTTTTTCATGACTTTATTGAATGCCGGTGAGATAATTCTGTCGTAGCATTCATTTCGCCGCAGGAAGGTCTCTAGTTTCCGCCTTTCTTCGGCTGAGTTGTTTCGGTCGATTATTGTGTTGTAGCGCTGTCTCAAGGTGTTCACTACTACATTTATTTGCGCTGAGTAATGAGTATATGTCCATGTTCCAATCCCCTCTTTTTCCACGAGAAAGTCCAATAATAGAAGTTCTCCGTCTTCCTCCATTGTGAACTTCATATGGTCGTTGATCCCGTTCAAATAATGTTAACGAAGACTTACATCAATATGATTTGTTCTAGCTTTATTCATCGCAAGTTCTGAGCAGGCTGGTTACCATTGAAGGTATTGAGTATCAGTTCATCTTTCCAGTTAATTCATGGAGAAGTTTCTATTGACATTAAGAATCTAAAATTAAGAACCTTTGGTACCTTCAACGAGGGCCAAGTGTTTTGCTTCCGTGCTGTAAGTCGCTGCATTCTATTTCTTTTCTGCTGTTTCATGCATTAAACACTTCAATATGACATAATCAAGCCTTGTATATTATTTTCAATCTAGCAGATCATTAGCATGAGATGCGTCTACATGACGCAATGATTAGTTACCTATTTTAAACATAATACGTAATCATAAGTCCCCTTTAAAAAGCGCAATACTCTATTTGCCCGTTTGAAATTCGGTCTGCACTTCATTAAATCATTTGCTTTAATCTACCAATATTCTATCACTTCTATTTGTTACACTCATATCAAGAGTAGTTTTCACTGCATCGAGGTCTTTCAATTCAAACATAATCAGATTATTTACTTTTGTGCACAACAAGCCTTTTCAACACAGTCATTGAAAAAAACAAAAATACAAATATCGCACAACAAGAATGCAACCCTCTCACCCTTTCTTAAACACATGGTTCGCTGTCACTCTGATTTTAATTTCATTGATGTAAACAGAATATACCTCCTCATTCCATTCCTCAGACGATTTTATTGAAAACGAAGCCTTTTTTTTAACTTGCGTACTTTCTCTTTTCCTGTTATTTTCGTATCCTCTGGTTGCATCATATAAATGTCTTTTTTTAGTGCTCCAATAAAGAATGCCGTCTTAATGTCCCAGTGGCCCATATACCAGCCAAATTGGGCTGATGGATCAATTACTTCCATCAACGCAGAGTACTTAACCTTTGCAAAAAAGTTGCAAAAACAATATATCGATACCATATTTTTTAGTAAAATCTTTGGCCACTAATCTTGCCTATTACCTAATCATATTACCCTCATTATCACTTTTTATCTGAAGTAACAATTGGGCAATTCCATTTGTGACGGAATTACCTTTAGAGAAAACTATGCAGTAAGTTATTTCGATTGAATCGTAAAATACAATAAAATTGTAAAAATTTTAACTGTGCATGATCAAAAAACATTTATGAAGGTGATTTTCATGTACAAAAACAAAATTAATTATCGAAATACCTTATAAACAAGCCCATGATTAACATGTGTCGGAATTACTGCGAGGTCAACTTCCTAAGAGTAATGATAAACATCTCCAAAGCTATGAGAATCGATGTATAGTTTGAAAACTTTTAGCAAGGCTGTGAATAATATTTTAAGCATTGATTTCTTGAAATTTAATCAATTTGCTGTTGATTTATATAGATAAAATATTTCCAGCCTAAATTTTAATTTGTGAGAAAAAGTTGACATTTTCATAGAAATGCCCAATTAATATTGCACTGGTTTCTTACCTGCGAGTACCCAAGTATAATTTGCCTTCAGGGAATTTTACTATTCATGCCTATCTTGCACCCACTTTCCTCTTTCCCTAGAAGACAAAGCCTGAGACAAGATCTCTGGCTCCACACTTGTACTATTGAGTTTTCAATTGAATATAGACACCCACGAGCCCCACTTAACTGATGGAGCCGGTTCGCTGAGAAATCGGAATTAATACCAGCAGATGGAATGCACTGAGGAAGAAGGGAGTGTTTTCTTTCGGGCTACGTGTCGAAGTTTTTCGTCTCTTGAAGTTCGTATTTATATTCGCCGATTGTGTATAGCTAATACGTGGTTCTATACTAATAATGGCGATGGAGTTCTGAGAGGGTTCGAGTTAATAATCGAAGTAATCATCCTTTATTCATTTTTAAAAAGAAATCATAACATCAATGAGTACATAATGCTAGCTCAAGAAAAGGTTGATACTGATTTTTTAAGGTTAAATTTGTTATAATATTGGTTTCAAACGTTTTCACAATCATTTTAAACTGAGTTAACCAAAATGGATGACCCCTTGTCTTTATACTTAGTCATTAGAATCACAAATGATTTTTCTCTGAGGATTTTTTTGCTGTTGAGTAGGTGCTTAATACGTTAAGCCATAAAATTTATTCTATGACATAATATTGAGTAGAGTCATTCGATGTCTCTACAACTTTATGTTGAAGTTTAGCCATTGATCCGACTAATTTCTCTTGTGCATGAGGCCGACATGTATTATACTAGTCGTAGATATGCGTTTGATTGCTAGCACCCCCGGTTGCCATTTGTCATAATTCCCAATAATTTTTTTGCATGGGGTTTAGGTCTGGTGAATGAGCCAGCATGATGCTCTTCTTAAGTTTCTAGTTACGATGTCAGAAGGTGAGACCATGATATTTCCACATAGAAATATTTCGCTATGATTACTCAATAGTTAGTGAAATATTGAAGCCATAGATTTATATGTATCGATAGTCGTCGTATTATATAAGGTGAAATAATTCATACTCTAATTTATATCCTCCTGATATATAGCGGTGTTTGTGGTTCGCACACCCGCTGGAAGGAGAGCGTTGGTATTTTTAACTTCCGAGATTTTTTTATGACTAAGTTTTCCTCCACTTAGAACTCCACCTAGGAATACCGTTTTCATGTCCCAATGCTCAATATCCTATCCACAGAGGGCTTATAGAGCAATGAAAACTGTGGACGTTTAGTAGCTTTTAAGTAAACCCTTTGGCCCCTTATCTAACCTTTTTCCAAATTGCATTTCATCACTATCACTTCACCTTTTCCTAAGTACCCATTTATTTTGCACTGCCTTCTAGCGTAGGGGTATGTAATAAATAATAATTTAATTCCTGTAGGTACAGCAATTACTATTATTCCTTAAGTACGCTCCTGTATCTACATCTATTCGTACTATAAATATATGATGGACTTATATTGCAATGCCTAGGATTCCAAATGAAATTTTAGCATAAATTATTCCTAAAATTTTAAATGTATCATTACTACTACGAGAACCTAAGTAGCATTTGCCTTCAGGAAATTACTCTTCATGCTTCTTTTGCACCCAATTACCTTATCCTTAGAAGACAAAGCTTGAGACAACGACTCAGGATCCACGCTTTAACTATTGTTTTCAATTATGTGTATATACCCAAGAGCCCTATTTAACCGATCGTCGGTGAAAACTCGGAAGGTTGGCACACAAAGCAACCTGCATCCTTTGCCGTCACTACACCTAGAGCCGTCGGGGACGAACGCGGACGGGACAGATTTTCCAAAGCTGAAGTCAAACTCCGCGATCGAAGGCCTTATCGTAATTAATATTAGCGAATGAAATGCACTGAGGAAACTCACGTCCCCGTAGACGTTAGGCCTTCGGTGTGTTCTCTATCCTGCTCAATGGCGAACTTTTTTATCTATTTCTTTTCATATTTGGACTCAACGTTTGTGTATTACCAATAGGTGACCCTGTAGCAGAGTAGTGTCTTATTATGCGCGGTAGTTGTGGAGAATTTCTGGGAAGGTTTGAGTTCGAAGTAATCATACTTTGTTTCTTTTTTTTAAGAGGATGGTTTAGCATCAATATAGTAGATACAGTGGGATCAAAGAAAAGTTAATGCTGAATTATAAACGACTACGTTTATTAAAATATTGACTTCATCAAAGTTAACACAATGATTTATAATCGAAGTGACCATAATGCATTTGCCAATTGTCTTCCAATTTTGAATCTGGCTCACACGTGATTTTTCTCTCATTAATTTTTTTCGGGGTGGAAAAAGTGCTTATTGAGTAAAACTATGCATTTTTCGGTTCATTAATATTGTGTCTCATCACTCACAGTCTCGGCTACTTTTTGCAGACGTTTTGGCATTGATGCAACTAATGCTCACATATGTAAGGCCGAAATGCTTTCCATAAGTTCTGGACATGCTCATCAAGCACGTGCACTGATTTGGAGTCCATTGGTAGTCGTGCCTTTATCATAATTCACAATAAGTTCTTAATTAAGATTTGGTTGAAAGGTGTTGATGATAAAATCAGAGAGTGAGACCGTAATTTTCCAAATAGTAATATTTCAGTATGACTACTCCTAATTTATTGAAGTAATGAAGAAATGGATTATATCCTTTCGCTCATAAATTTATAATTGTTAATGTCCATCTGATTATGAAGGGTGAAAGAGTACATATACCACTCTATATTTCCTTGGAGCTTATTGAGGTTAGCACACCTACTGGAAGGAAAGTATTCGTACTTTCAATCACGCAACTTCCAAACTTTTTTCGTGACAAACTGCTCTTGATTACTATGAATATAGACGGAATTACAATCTCTTCTCATACTCTAGGGTAATTAAAATGAAGACCTAGAATGTGTGTGATTATTTTTTGGGTATTGTCGATACTAAGAATAGGAATTTTAATGAACAGAGATTTTGACAGTAATTATCCGCAAAGACACGATAATACAACCATTACCACTTCCCCTGTTGATTTCCTCTCACCAAATTCATCTGCTCAGACAGAAGTGCATGTGTTTAAGTACATAGATTCATTATTTTTTTATTAAGCCAGAAAAAATTCCTTTAATGACTTTTTCTTGAGTCAACTGTATCCACTTTATTGATGTTAAAAATGTCTCTTTTTTCAAGAAAAAATATGTACTTACTACGGATTAGAACTCGAAGAGAAATTATATAGTTTCGACGATTATCTGATTCACAACAAATAAAACGTCTTCTTTGAACGACTCCAATGCATCTTGTTTACCCTTAAGGAAATATTCAAATACCTTTCTGGAATAGTCATTCTCCGTCAGCATTAAATACCTTGCTCCTCAGAGTGACTATTCTTCCATTATAAGCGTGAACAATTTCCAATTTCTTCTTGGCCCTCGATAAAATGTCTTCAAATGGAATGAGTAAAATCCCAAATTGAAAATGTAGTAAAAGTTTAGGAATTTTCATGTTCTTCATACAATTCTTCCCAAGAATACTGTCGAACATTTTCATTTGATGATTTGCGGCAGCAATACCATAGCAAAGTGGCATAAGATGGTGTACTTTCGTTTTCTTCCCAAACAGAAAGATTGGAGATTGGGTTGGACTGGAGAGTGATGCGTTGTACCTAAATGCATAACCTTGGCTTGAAGGTCTACATTAAATGTGTTGAAGAACCGAGTGATTACATGATCTAAATAGGTAACTCATTGTCTAGTAATTCCGGTTGCTTCATTGATTAAGGTAGTCAAGCCACATGAACTATTGATATTTGTAAACTGCTTGGAATCGCAGCTGGGCATTAGTAACTGAACATTCATATCACCGACCATTACTTATTCATTTGTTCGTTTACATTCGAATTAATTATTCTCTTTTTCATTTTATAAAATGATAGAGTATACAAGAGTTAATACTACATTTATAAAAATAATGGCTCTACCTACCTTAACACATTTCTTTCTAAACAGATTAAATCACTGAGGTGAAATAAGTAGAAGAAGTGGAAGTGGTTGTATCTTAATTTCCTTGAGGCTAATTACTGTTTAATACCCGTTGAGTAAAATCAAAACTTGTAGTATCGACAATACTCAATAACCAACCAGATACATTCTTAGTCGAAATCATTTTATAGCCCTAGGGTATGGAAGTTATTTTAACTCACTAAAATGGGACACGTGGATGTCTACATATTATTGAAAACGCTTGTACCTCACTAGGAGGTACGGATTACAAGGTCAAGAGTCGAATAGAAACAAATTATTTTTACTTTGCACTTAGCTAATCATTTCCGTGCTGATTCAGAAGTCGGAGTTCAATTCCTTCTATTCCTCAACTAGATTTCGTCTTGACCGGGTAGTAGGAGACAATTTGGTTATTATTTATTTCTACATCTAATGCAGTACAAACTTTATTCACTACTACTTGCATATTTTCATCACATTGGCTGGGGATGCCATGAATTTCCGTGTTAATACCTAACATGCGTTTCTTAAGGCCATCAGAACGGTTTATTGTGTCAGAAAGTTGCGTCTTAAGCACCACTTTTTCACGTTGCAATTTATTTATTTATGTCACACCAAAAACAGCACTAAGGCCTTTACTTTGGGCTTATAAACAAAATAAAATATATAAATATAATAATGAACATGTAAAAAATTAATATCACAAGTAACAATCATTTTCAGCTTGTACAACAGATACAAAAGGTCAGTGTCAGAAAGATAGACTTTTCACTTGGTTATTAAAATTAGAGCGGGAGGCGAAGATGTCAAGAGAGGAAGAAGTATTGGAGACTGAATTGAAAATAGAAGGTAGGCGGAAAAATGAGGGATCGTTGAGATATTGCCAGACGGAAGTTGGGCTGGTGTAGAAGTTCAGTATTGCGGGTTTTGCGAGCAGGAATGCGTAGTGAAAAGAAGGATAGGAGATCACTGGATCTGAAGGACCCATTTAAGATGCGGTAATTTGGATATTTGATCTAAAAATTTCTCTAATATTTTACCCTGTGATTCAATTAACTTTAACCTCTCTTCCAATTTATCGTATTGCTTATGAATAATGTTCCCTAGTTTTTTTGATCCGTTATCTTTAGTTATTTTATAACCTCTGCGAACAAGTATAATATTTCCTGAAGGGATTTACCTTCCGAATTACTTCTGTCCATTCGGGATGTCTTTCGTAAATTTTGGCAGTTCACACATTTCCAGGATTGTCCTCTTGACTTAATCCCTTCGAAGTTATCGACTCCTGCAGAGAAGATCCTTGGTAGGTTTTACGGCAGGTATCGCTATTGGTGGAAGTTGTATTCCGTGTAGATGTGTTACACTTTGCACACGAACTAATGCCAGAGAGATGTTGTAGGCCTGGCGGATATAACTCCCGTAACCTTGATTTAGCACACTTTTCTTTACACAAATAAGGCTTCCACTCAATGAAGGCAACTATTTTCACACATTTAGCCGGAAACTAAATGGCTCGCAACCGGCGATGCATAGCGTTGAGTCAACCACACGGAGTGAGAACACATCCATGCCCGACGGGAGCGGAACACGAACTTTAAGTAGCCAATCTTAGCACCGGACCTCCTTGCACTCACAGCCCTTTAGTTTACATCCACATACAACCCGGAAGCCGCCCAAAAAGTCGTGCGGCAGGGAGTGTTGGAACACCAGCCTTTTACATGTGAAAGAAAATGCTCTAACGAAATAACGAATAGCATTTTTTAAAGTCTTTATGGTTCGTGGGAAAAACAATTCACGCATCTATCCTTTTGGCAAAATATCTCTCTTAATTTATTGCTTCTGTCGGACCTAAAAATATAGAGGGGCTGTAATATTATGTTCTCAATGTCACTCTTAAAGGTATCTATTCTCAATTGTTCAAACAATCTTAGCCTAGCGCGCAGCCTCCGAGTCTCCGGTGGCTAATTCGCTGTTTAACGCTGTCTGTACGCCCGTTGCAGTTCAATTGCGAATCGCTTAGCTTTTATTTTATTTTCAGTTCGCGAATTAAGTCTTTCTATTCCGGATCGCTTATGCTCGCTTCATATTCAAAGTGCGGTCGGCCGAGTGCAAAATGGCACCTTTCTCATACTTTCTCATCTGAAAATCATCCCACAATATGGTTGACGAATCTTAACTTCTTCAGGGCTCTGCCAGAAATATTCCAATATATGTTCCCCACGATTGATTGTAAGTTATCATAACTCCTATGTACTTCACTTCGTCCGTTGCTTTAATGTTAATACAACAGTTTTATCAAGCGAAGGGGCACCATGAAGTTTTCAGACACAGAAATGAACCTTTGATTACCGGAGTAACTAAAAAGTCTAACATAATTAACTCCTTTACACAGAATGAAGGGAGTCATATCAATATTAATTTGAGGCTGTAGAATCTCACTTGGTTAAGAAGCTCGGCTGCACAAATCTAATGGTACCGAAATGACAATCAGCGAATTGGAAAATGAAGGCAGGTCTCACCAGATGTCAAATATTTCTGCTCCTTGGTAATAAATCACCTCCTCGGATGCCAGGGAAATTAACCCTCCACCACTTGCCCGTTATCGTATATTTATGTAATGAGCAGTGTTAGGAAAAGTGCTGAGGAAAAGAGACTGGGCTCAATGGCAATTACTTTTTAAAAGGTAATGATTTACGGGCATGAATTACTGATTTTAAAAGTAATCAGTAAAATTATATTTGCTTCTTGTAAAATTGTCCACTCTAAAGACCACTTGGCAATTAATGTCTAATATTGGAGTAAAAATATGTAACACTTTGAGTCAGAAATAGCTAAAGTTGCACTTTAATTCGCGATACATACAATGATAACTATTGTAACACCACAAATGGGTACAGAATACGACACTAGTGGTGTCGTATTTTGTACCCATTTGTGTTGTTGGCTACAACATAAGAGTGGCTGAACCTAAGCTAGGAAATCATGGCACTCAAGGATTAGAAGTTATACGTAGGCCTAGGCAAATTAGTGAAATCTGTAATGTTAGCGTCGATTAGGAGCAATTAACGATTACACCGATAGTTCCGATTCCTCTTCCAACGTAAGTAGTAAATTACAAATAAAACTTGCATTTCGTAAAAAGTAGTTGTTACTAATACAAATTACTGCAAAAGTAATCGTTTCAAGAAATCCGATGAGTTTTACTCGATTACCAACCAAACGAAGAGGTACACTTTGGTAATTATTCCATATTGGGTTATTCACTGCATAGATGAGGCATTGAATGAGATGAGACACGTTTTGCTCTGCCGTTCCAAGCACTCCAACACACAAAATTGTAGCGGTGAAACACAACAAAGTACTCTGTTAGCATTAAATAGATTAGCTTTAAGCCAAGGTAACACGCTGAATTATTTTTGAAGGGGAACTTGGAGATTCGCACACGACATACTCACCTCTCGCACGCAACGAGCTGATAATGATTTTTCGGATCACGAGACATTCACACTGCGAATTGTCAAGTAGAAGAATTTTTGTGCCTTCATCCGTAAGGGCCCACAAATATTTACAGAATATTGAATGCAATCTCTAGAAATGCATATATTTCTCAGAAATCCACCTTTTTTAACAAAATTCCAGGACAGACTATAAAAAAAATGATTTTTTTAACGAGAAAGATATTTTAATGTTCTCTATTTCAAAGGAAATAATTCTTTACGAAAAAACATTATTCCGTTATCCGAAATGTCACATTCGGGGACTTTCTTTGCCCTTCTTTCCTTCTACCTGTCCTTCTAAGATTGTTTTCATCAGATTATCATGGCTTATATTATTGCCAACTCAATGTTCCCGTCTTATCCTAAGGATTTTAGAATATTTCTCTTTTCTCCCACTTTTCTTGGCACTTCCTCATTATACTTCCATATATCGATCCATTTCATATTCATCATTCGTCTTTAGCTCCTATTCGCTTCATCAACTTTATCTTTATCATTCTCCGGTAGCACCACATTTCGAATGCTTCCACTCTTGACCTCTCTGCTTTTGTGAACGTCCAAGTCTCTCAACACGCCATAACGACACGAATTTGTAATATTTCACGATTATTATCGACCAGCGATTGATAAATAGAATAGGTATTTATTTAATAGGTTATCGTGTGATTACTTCTCGGAAAGTTTTCCATTCTTCACTCACACGTAGAATGTAAGTACTATCGTTTTCCGAGGTGTATAGACACCCAGGAGTCCTACTTAACTGATGGGGCCGGGTCGGTGGGAGGTTGGCACTTAGAGCGACCTGCATCCATCACTCGTAAGCAACCAAGAGCCGACGAGGACGGAGGTGGACGCGGCCTAGCCACCGAATATGGAGTCAAACTCCATTTGCATAAGCCCAATCAGAATTAAGATTAGCGGATGGAATGTACTGAGGTAACCCACGTCCACACTCAAGTTGGGCCGTCGCAGTGTTTTCTTTTGGGCTCCGTGGCGTGGTTTTGCCTATCTTTAGATTCACATTTGGTCTCACTCTTTGTCACTTACTACTACTACGTGCCTCCATCGCCGAGTACGTTTATACTGTGCGCGGTTGTTACGGAAAAGTTCTGGGAGTATAACTGAGCTCATCAGAGGCTCCGAAGTCTTGTACTGCAATAGGTTTTCTGTCTGGTTATTCTTCTGTTACTTGAGTCGCGTTGAGAACTCGGAGCTGACAGCTGCTGTTGAGTCCTAGTTTATAACCGATTATTTATACGGATATCAGTACTCCTTTTTAAAACCTTAATTAGGCTTTATACGACAGTTGTTACAGTTTTTATAAGGTGTTCAAGCAGGCGTGGAATTCTGATACGCTGTTGTGAACACATAGTTGATGACTTAGTCATACTATCGTAATATGGACGGGCTCTAGGAACCCTTTAACTATAAATGAAATACGTGAAGGACAGGCAGGGGTATACGTCATAATAGAACATATGAAGCGAAAATAAAATGATTGTGTGAAATATAATTGTCATAACTAGATGATTCAGAAGGCTTAAATAAACTTGAGGAGCCACCTGCCAAAAATTTGCTATGAATTTCTTCACGGAGGGATTTCGATTTAATCTATACTTTTACCTTATTACGGAGAAAATGTTTTATTTATACACGACTTCCGGAAACACAGCTCGCGCTCTTTCTTCACGATGTGCTTCAATCTGTCGAATCGAAAAGACATGATTACACTTTATTCTTAGATTTTAAGAAAGCATTTGGAACGGTGGAGAATGATCGTAGGCTTTCCCGGCGTATAGAATTGTGGATGGTTACACGGTATTTCCTCCGGGTCAGGTTCTCCAACTTCACCTCGGCCGACGTTTCGTTGGGCGAGTTGTCCATTGTTGTCCATAGTTGAAGTGACATAAGGTGCCCCACAAGGAAGCGTAATGGGCCCCGTTTTGTTCGTTAGGCATATACATAAATTTATTGTGTGCTTTCAAGTTAATACTTTTTTTACGCTGACAAGAACACATGTAATCTTCCTTTTTCATTACGTTAGAATTTTTTACCTGCCCTCTTGTCGAGAGTCAGAAATAATGTAACTTTTACTTTGCGGTGCCTGAAGTAGATGATATTAGTTATAAAGAATTTCACATTACAGAGGATAATAATGGTTGCCGAATAGAAGAAAGTTGAGTAAAATAACGTCATATGTTTGACTAAGTATGACTAAGACGATGGCCTCGCGGGACATCAAATGCTTACTCCTTTTATGTTGTTCGGAGAGATTTGGCGCGAATTTTAATCCAAATTTTTGCTTTTTCAATTTCAGAACGAATGTTGAAGAATTAGAACACCATTCATCGACTTGACTTTAAAGCTGGGAAGAGAGCAGTTTTCCTCGGGCACTGTGCATTGTCGTACATTTTCATCAGGTTTACATCAGGTTATCTTCAACGTGAAATGGTAAATTAGGGCCGACCTGAACCACACAACTGGAGTTATGAGAGACTCCTGGTGGAAAGTGAATTCACCCTCGGTTATCAAAACACGAGCACTAGGTAACAATGGTACACGAAAGGTAACGGCTCGAAGGAGCAAGTTTAGAAAGGTTTCGAAATAGCGCTGAAACAAAGGTACCAGAAAGTGCACTTTAAAGTTATTTACTACGAATGAGACCGGTCCTAGGAGACAAAGAATGCCTTCTAAGGCAGGAAATCCATGTGGGTATTTTTGTGTGTGTAGTTTTTTTAAGGTATTTGGGTGGGTTTTGTACTAACACCATTTATTACAGGAGTGAAGAATGAAGAAAGAAGACGTAGCTGAGGCCCCGAAGATTGAAGACATCGCAGGGGGCCTCGAAGAATGAAGAGAGAAGATAATGCGTGTGTGTATTGGGAGTGAGTGGATATTGATAATCCCTCGCCTGAACTGAGAGTATTTTTTTGTACATAATTGTAACATGTCTGTAACTCTTTCTCTTCCAGCCATGAAGATTGAAGACATCAAATTGAGCTCGAAGAACGGCAAGAATCCGATTGCGTGTGTTTTTTTATCTATCGTGTGATTTCGTGTGATATTTTTCTGCGTGTGATTATTTTTATTTGCGTGTGCTGCGAGTATTTGTCCGTTGCGTCGCGTTAGGGCTTGCATGTTATTGTTATTTATTTATTTGTTTGTGCATGCACTAATCTTACCTCTTCACAGATTCAAGCCATCGCTGGACTTCAAGGAAGGAAGAGTGAAGACTGCACGAAGAAGAGGAGATCGAAGACGCAAGTATTCACTGAAGACAGAAGAGGAGTATCGTTAGAAGATGCGTGCGATATTTGCGGCTTAGTTTTGGGCCCTTCTGGCAAATAAATAAAAATTTGCGTAAGGCTAGGCGTTTTTTACGTGCGTTAGTTTTAGTTTTTTTTGTGCCGTGGTTTTGCATTACGTATTCCATTGCGTCATGCAGGAATGTGGCTGTGGCTAGGTAGGAAATTTATGATTTCCTAATGATGCCATTGTCACGTTCTTGTGTGCTGCTTTGGAGTGGTGCAAATCCTCGGAAGGGTTATTTATTTGTGTATGCACTAACCCGCTCTCTCCCTAGGTCCGCAAGCCATCGCTGGATGTGAAGAGAAGAATGAAGATTCATCGGAAGAAGAGAAGACAGAAGATGGATGGCAATGCGGGACCAGAAGAAGACGATATCTTAGCTTTGGGCCCTTCTGGCCAAAAAACATAAATTTACGTAAGGCTAGGCGTTTTTTCCTTGCGTTAGTTTTAGTTTTTTGTGCCGTGGTTTTGCATTACGTATTCCATTACGTCATGCAGGAATGTGGCGGTGGCTAGGTAGGAAATGTTTGATTTCCTATTGATGCCATTGCCACGTTCTTGTGTGCTGCTTTGGAGTGGTGCAAATCCTCGGAAGGGTTATTTATTTGTGTATGCACTAACCCGCTCTCTCCCTAGGTCCGCAAGCCATCGCTGGACATGATGATAAGGAGAAAGAAGACACTTGGAAGAAGATGGGATGGTGCACCTAACAGAGCCGGCTTCTTGCGGCTCTACACGAGTTGCAGCAGATAAGGAGCGGTATGATCTCATAATATTCATTCAAATTTGGTTCATTTTTCCCATATAAATTTTTAGTTATCGAGCTGCTTGAAAATGTTCAATTTTGCATTCATTAACAGAACTCAATTGTCCTCATGCTTGTACTGAACTTCTAATTTGCCCATAATTCCATCAAAATTAACAAATAAACTTAACATCCTCCTGAATTTAGTCATTGACTACTTAGTTTGAAAATTTTACTTGGTACTTAGTAACTGGAAGCGATATTTCAATGACCTATATTGACTTTTAATTGAATTGAAAAGTTGCGAAAAATATTGCATATATTTTTTTGTGCCAACATTTTTCTGGATGACTCATAATCACGCATCAACGTATTTTCTTTACTAATGTTTTTGAGTCAAAATATCACCACCCTTAACAGTGTCCGCAAAATATTTTCACATTATGAAGCAGTCTGAATAACTTTTATATATAATTAGTTGCTAATTATCTCTTTATTCATTACAAATTTTATTCTCCATCATGATTTTTCATTCTGAAACAGAATTATTTAACTATTTTTTATCCTGTAAAAGTTTACCCTCTTCAAAATCAATCCTTAATTTTTCCTTATTAAACAAAGATATAATTCCATTAAATTGGAAATATTTTATTATCACAAGTATTGTTAATTAATTGAGTATTATTTTAATGCCCTCTGCATTACGGGAAAGTTTATTTTTCACTCGAAGTTTTTTAAATCTAATTAAAAGGTGAGCCTATTCACTGTGTAACGTCCACGCGCCACAAGAAAATTTATTGATTGATTCCGATTTTTGAGGACATTGCTTTCTCTTTATGAGTGTTCGTTTTTTTCAATTGCAGAGTTCGTTGGATAGTATTGTGTGAGTTGACTACTGGAGGCCTCGATGAAAGCACGTGCAAAGAGATCGAACGAATACAGCTCGTTGGCGCAGGCAGACGGTAAGATTTCATTCATTCTTCTTCCAAGTTTTGAGTTCTGTTCCATTATTATTTAGTGATCACATAGGTACACTATAATTTTTAAATTCAGGAACCTCGATGATAAAGGTAATGATTGCGTGAGAAAATAAATTAATATTTTCATTTTTCCAACGCGAAAAAAATTAAGCGCACCCAAAATTAAGATCTCGCGCTTTTTTTGTAACACTCACAAAACTTACATCGTGTGGATCCCGCGCTGAATCTTCATTTCCATTAAATTTGATAATTCGAATGAAGGACAGTTATGGGGATTTTCGTGAATGTATCATAAGTATTTACTTTGCTGTTTAATTTTCTCATTGTAATGCGGTGGTCGAGGTTTCCATATAGGCCTTGCATTTGGTAGGTAACTCAGCATTCGTCATGCGCACTCAAGTAATAACTTCTTCGGAGACCCTACCTGAGGGAAACGTGAGATTCCGGTCATATTTTCTACCTTTATGAATTTTTCCGTGAATTATATATTCCGAGTATAAGTGACATATTTTAAAAAAATCGCAATAATAATGTTACAATGATCGGTACTCTTTTTTGTTTAATTTTTGGTAATTATTTCCGTTGACCCTTTTTTCCTTGCTAATAAATATTTATGACGCCAGTGGTGTCGGAAAAATCAGTATATATTGTGACGGAACATGAAAACGCCACATATTTTATTTGGTGAGGGCATCAATGGTCCCGAGTACGGAATGATCGAACAATTATTGAGTACTTTGAGACACAAAAAAATATATTTTCCACTTCAGACATAGCATACACACACATTTATCGAACTTAAATACCCTGATGAAAATGAGGTGAACGAAAAATGCACAAGATGATATGATTCAATTGCCCCCCCTCCAAAAGAATACAAAAAGAAACAATTTGTGATTTGTAGAATTCGTGGGCCGAGTTTACAATTTGCCCAAATTAAGTTTTTAGGCTGCTTTCGTGGTAACACTGAATCAGATTTCTGACAAGGAGTCAACAGTTTGGTGATTAGATACGGCGCATCGGGATAGAGAGAAAGAACCCAAATATTTTGGCTACACAGTTTGGGGATTAAATCGGGTCTGGGCGAACGAGCACGGGGACGGGTCGCTAACTGCGACGTTCTTACGGTTTCGTCGGAGCCTTGATCAGTAGGAGCCGTCGATGATGCGACACGTTGGACCCCAAATGTCTGTGGGATCGAGGGCTGTCTTCCTCCCGACCTCTGGGCGTTGGTCCTGTCTGTCGCTCGTCTGCAATCTTGCTTTCCGCTGCTGGCTACCTCCGTAGACAATCTCGTCCCGCTAAACAGCACTCTCAGCACTTACACCCAGAAAAATGACGACCAATCTGGCACGTCACCAATCCCGTTCTCTGTCGATCAGGATAGCGTTTCTCACCCCGTCGACCAAACTAGCATTTCTCGCCTCGAGGCTCTCTCCGTCCCCGGATTTATAGTGATGTGGAGGGGGATGATACACAGGGGATGGGTTTTTTTGGGACAAGAGGGGTTACACTTGGGCCTCACTGTTGAGTGGGCAACCACCGGTCCGTGCTGACCAAACACTAAACACTTGTGAGTCACTTGTACCTCATGCCCGGGGCATGACAAACTATCCACGCACACACTCAGACATACGCACTCTCATCCACACATATGTGATCATCCCCTACTCGGGTCATTACACAGCGAAAGAAAATACGTGACATATGGTCGGTATGTCACAATATTTTTCATTTTTTTCGGTTGCTTTGTTTCTGAAGTGATTACTTAGACCTCTGGCTCCATATTTCATGGATGGATTCCATGTTTGTAACTTTGTTTTCGTCTTTTTAAATAATTTCATCGTATTGATTTTTATAATTTCATTGTTGTTTTCTATTTCATAAAATAGTACATACATTAAATATATGTTGAATGGTATATTTTTGCTATCAATTTTTAGTATTACCCATGAAGTCCAAGTAAGTCGTAAAAAAAGTTATATAAATAACACACTCAGCTCATTGTAATGATTTCCGGGTGTATTGTTAATGTTGCCCATTCATATCTTTAAAATGTTTAAATAATAATGAAAATACATTGAAATATCGCCGATGAGATAAGCCTCAAATAATTTGGAATCACCCACTCTTGGATTTTTTTTATTAAAAAAATTTCTGGACACGTCTTCCTCGAAATGATATTTCTGAGCTGAACTTTTTAGGTCTCCCTTTTGTTGGATTATGAGAATTTTTTTTTATATTACCACAGGTCAAGCTTGTGGACAACGACAGCGATTGCTTTTGGAGACAACTGTTCAGGTCCATGAAATGGACACCTGAAAGTTACTGCGCTGACAACTAGAGACTTAAGGATTTTATCGTGAAGAAAGGAAGAATGAAGATAGGAAGAAAGAAGACACCGAGCCTGAAGATGGTTTTTTTTGCATTTTTTGTTGTAATTATTGTACAGTGTGTTTGTATATTTTTTATTAATGCATGCATTTTTTCCAGCTATCGTTAGGATTTGCGGCAGGAGAGTAGGGATTTTATATTGCATCCTACCGTCGATTAGAAATGACTCAGATTAGGCAGGTCTTCGTATATCGTGGCCACGAGTCCGTATTTAGGCGTTTAATTAATTCAGGCGTATAAGGCAGTATTTAGGTAGGCAGGGCTGTATGAATGGATGAATGTGATTTGATGAATGAGTGAATGGAATGTGATTTTATGAATGAGAGAGTGGAATGTGATTTGATGAATGAGTGAATGGAATGTGATTTTATGAATGAGAGAGTGGAATGTGATTTGATGAATGAGTGAATGGAATGTGATTTTATGAATGAGTGTGTGCTTGTAGATAGTAGTACTAATGGTAGTGTTAGTAGCAATACTGACACTAACTGTCCCTTCCTTTCACTAAAAATCCCTCCCCACCCTCCCTCCCCCTCAAAATCCAAACTGCTCCCTCTACGTGGGGAGGGGGATAAACAGAGGAAAGTCTATACCAATCAATTGTTGATTTTAATGAATCATTTATGTTATCTCCTGCTTGAATTATAGCGTTGGACTTTCCTCTGGCTAAAGCAGTATGGTATCCTAGGGCAATTTCAAATTCTGTATTTGTGCTTTGTATTTAGGAGGTTTAAAGTGATAGAATGTTATCAAATTTTTGGCTCGTATAATTTTGTTCTGTTTATAATGTTTTCATTTTTTGTTATTTTTATTCTTTTGTTTGAAATATGCTTCATGGTGACATTTATTTTTCATTCACTTTTTTACTACCTTAGCTGATTTTATCCACCAATTTTTTGTGTTTTTTTACATTTTCTCATTACTATTATATGGTGTATAAATATTTCTGATTTTTTAAGGAATTAAAGTAATTGAAAATGTATTTACTGTGTTTATTCATTGTCCCTGCTCTTGATAATGTTGTGTTGTGTAATGGTATATTATGTAAAATTAAATATTAACTTATATTCCCATTTAAGCATATTTTTTGTAAAATACATTTTTATTCCTCCTTTTTCGTTGGTATTGGGGATTTTTTGTAAAATGCATGATTCAACTTTCTCTACATTCTAAATTTGGCAATAATTTTTCTATTACCCTTGTGCATATTGTTTTTTGTGAGTATATGTAGAATTAGCTTGAATTAATAAAAATTTGAAGTACTGCGCATTGGTCAATTGATAATTAACCTAAATAAAGTGAACATATTCAGAAATCATCCATCAAGGTGCAATAACATTCGGCATATATTGTGTGCATAACAATATTTTAATTCATTCAATTGTTAACATTTGTTAACATTGTTAATCCATTTTTGGTAATGTTAATATGACATAGTTACACAAAAAGATTAGGAACATGTATTTTTCCGGCTACAGTGAAAATTCACAACAGGAGAATATGGGTTATATATTAATTATATAATGCTGTTGATTATAAATAACTCAGACTAGGCAAGCCTTCGGACATCGTGGCAATGAGTCCATATTGTGGCGTTAGATTAATTCAGGCGTGCATGTTGAGGTATTTAGTTAGGTATAGCTTTAATAATGGATTGGATAACAATGGATGAATGTTATTTTGTGAATAAGGGTAATAGTACTGGTAATGCTTGATCAGTATAAATTGTTATTAATAATGTACGTTTTATTTTTTTATGAGCATAGGAGTGTTTTGGGGGCATGAACATCCCCCATATTTTTCCTCTGGGGGTGACTACCTGCAACGCATCCGCTGAGATGATCACAGGTCCCTCCAACACTCCAATTTTCAAATTATGTGGTTACATTTCATTATGTCTTCCAATATTCCAATATTGCTGAAAGATTATTTTATCGTTAAGTAGCTGAAAAGTTTTTGACGAAAGTATCGTTGTCTGATACCTCCATAGCAACAACAAAAGAGTATCAGTGCAGGCAAGCCACATAACACCAAAATTCTCCATACATTTCTGGCTATGTGGCTGACTGAGAACTCAGCAGGGATCTGCTAAGTCAGTTCAACCCTGAAAATTAGAACCTCATTTGCATAGCTAATTTGAATTTTTTTTGTTAAATACATAACACTCACTGTTAGACAGTAAGATTGAGGGTAAGGGGCTTTGGGATATCAGCCTGGAATATTTATACATATAAGATGAAAATATTCCAGGTGGGGCACACACAGTACAAGACAATTTAATAAAAATATTTCCTAACTCTGAGGAATGTGATAGGTGCCCCTGAAAATTTATTTATTTTCATCTTTAAGTGTGTATTTTACTGTGTGCGCCCAACCTGGGACATTTTTGTGCTATACACCTCACCGAGGAATTTTCTGAATTATTTATACACATAATGGTAAGCAGGGGCAGATCCAGGATTTCTTTCTGGGGTGGGGTGGGGTGTCACAAGTGCGACCGTATCCAGGATTTTGTTCTAGGGGGCACAAGGATACTTCATAATGCAAAGGGAACGCAATGATTATGGGACTGTATTATAAATATTGCATATTCTGGGTCTGGACGAGCACTAGCCCCCATCCTCCCTCCCTAGGTCCACCTATGATGGTAAGTTATTGGTTATATTTATATATTCTTAGTGGGGTAAGGTAGCTACACTAAAAAACCAGGTGCAGTAAGATGTTTTATATCTTCACAATAATTTCGAGCATGTTAAAAACAATTACATGAGAGCATTAGGTAATGATAATGCCTCGTCATTGTACATTGTTAATTTCTTGACTTATTGTATCTCACCCATTGAATACTTTATCCCTTCGCCTCTTATATACACATTTACTACTTTTGAAATCTTTCTCAGCTGGAGTGAATAGTATTAATTTTAGCACATATATAATATAGACAAATTGGGCATTTTTTGGACTGTCTTTTCTCGTCAATCTTATTGAATTAACTCACTATTTATCCGTTTACGACCCATCACGTGCCCACTTCTCGAGCTGTAACCGATGAAAAATCGATGCTGTCGGCACTTTGATGGAAAAGTTGATGACGTCACGAGCTATTGCGAAGCAAGTACTCATCCTTAGTCACCCAGATTGGGACTAGCGAGGTTCATTGTTGCTTGTCCACCAGTGATTTTATGCAGCCAGTTTAACCTGTTTTTCCCTGCATTTTCCATTAGCCCTGCTGGAATATCGTCAATTCTAGATGTTTAACTAATCGCAGGCGACCTACTACCGCATAAAGCACTGCTTTAAAGCTAGGGTTTCGCTATTATTTTAATGGAGCAACAAGATGGTCCTCTACTTGGAAATTATTACCTTGTCTCATCAGGTGCACATGAACTATTAAATTTATCAGAGATATATAATGATGTCACCAGCTCAAGAAATGTGGGCTGTACCATGACATGTTTTTAATTTTAAATATAGTTTAGCTGAATGTTTATTGTTTTCACGTTTCTTTCCACTTACATGAAACTTCTGGATGTAAGAGGTTAAGTGTGAGAGGTTCTTATAAGGACTGGAGGGGTGTGCTTGAGAAATGAATGTTGCAGATGACTGGGTTCCATGTATTTCAGATTATAAATTTGTTGTCTCTGTTGAAATTATTTTGTCTTTGTATCTTTCGATGGCTTCACGGTTGAGTCTAGGTTTGAAATATTCCGCCTTCGCGACAATTCTAGATTTATCAAAATTTTCGTGTCCTGTTGCTTCGTGTTCAGCTTTGTTGAGTAACCCAGTTGAATGGCCAGTTGATGCTCTTCTAGTCAAGTTTTGACGACTGAAGATTTCATGTTCATTTATTACATAAGATGATCGATTATTCACTGCCATTATAGTTCATGGTGCATTAGCGTATATTGATAATTCATTTTTGACCATTGGAATAATTTCTTAGGTCATTGTTAAATAATTTTCCTCGTTGGCTTCATTTGGAGAGAGAGAGAGGTATGAGAGTGCCCTTTTATTAAAGAGCTTCACTATTCAATCAACGGAAAAGACCATAGTTAGAAGAATTCTCGGAGCACCCTGGATTATGCCAAACAAAAACATTATAAAAGACCTAAAACTAACCCCTATCCTTTTCATTTTGAAATCATACCTTCCCCAGATCGAGAAATATTTCCCTGCTATGAACAACTAACTCTTAATATCCCTCTGGGACTATACCCCATCACCATCCGCTAAACACAAAATCCCCAAGATGCCATTATCCCTTCCCACATTCCCACCGCCCCTTAATCTAGCCTACGACACTATGCCATGATCAGACCGATAAAGTTAATCATTTGAAACCATCAAAAGTGCAGAACCTCTCAGTAGACAGCTAAAACAGATGGGAACTTGAACTACAATCAAAGTCTGCAAAATTTCAGCGTAACGTAGCTTAAGAGCTTCACTCATAATTTAGCCTGGTGACGTCTTATTTGCACCTTTCATGGAGTGTAGGAATATTTTGATAATCAATATTGGTTGATTGACTTTTAAATGCTTCATCCAGGCGCGGTCTGGGCAGAGGTCAGCAATCGACGAGGGCCACGAGCTAAAGGGGGCTTCCACAATGCTTGTTCGCATCTATCGTAAAGTATATAAAGGAAATTTGTCAGAACAGTGGCGTAACTATGGGGGGAGAGGGGAATGTATCCCCCCCAAAGCCTTATAGAGGAATCAAAATATTATTTAGAAGTCTAGTCTGGATTTGATACATAATAACTGCATCTGCTCAAAGTTTAATTTTAAGTCCTAAAATGATGTGAAATGAGTTCTCAGGCATGTTATTTTTCAAAACTTTTTCCTACACCCCCAGTCTTTCGGGGGGGGGGGGCTTCACTATTCAATCAACAGAAAATCAAAACAACTCCCCCACTAACCTACCTTCATCCCCCCAAAGCTAATTCCTAGCTAAGCCACTGTGGCAGAAGATGGAAGATAACCTGATTCTTATTTTGGAAGGGTCATTCGAAAAGCTTATTTTAGAGGTTTTATTTTGATTTCATTGCAGTTTTAAGGAACAATTTCACTAAATAGATAATATAGCCACAATACATTTGGAAATTTCATAAGCTGTGAAAATCTCACTTTTCATAGTATTTTATCTCATGAAATTGGTATTTTTATTAAGTTTAATCTAGTTTTTTCTTTATTTTAAAGAGCCATAACAGCGTTAAAAGCCATTTATGGTTTTTTTTTATTAAAATTATCCTGGAGAGGACTCCCGCATCATTTGCTAAGGAGAGTCCCACCATGGGCCGAGGGTCCCCGAACAGTGGCGTAGCCAGTGGGGGGGGGGGGGGGGGGGTCCGGACCCCCGAAATATAAAAAACACAATTATTGTCCTTCATAAAAGAAAACAAAATATTGGAAAATCGGGAATTTACAAAAATGTTAATTTAACAAATTAAGTTTGTTCGATTTTTAAAGGTTAATATTAATTTAAAACCCATTACTTAGTGCCTGGTTTTTCAAAAATTTTCCCCCCTGGTTTCCCCTCCCCCCCGAATGAAATTCCTGGCTATGCCACTGCCCCCCGAACACCCCAGACCACTGTTTTCACATGACTTTCCGGCTAGGTTTCATAACGTTAACAGCCTTCAGAATCATTACATAGTATTTTTTTACTTGGGATTCGTATTTATATAGTTTGTTACTTATTACTTAGTTTCACTATAAATTATTTTTCTTTGACAATTCGTCTGATATGACTGTTTTTATTTCCAAAAGTTTTCCAATGTTAAGTTTTTCTCTTTCATCAGTTGTTATCATTTAAGTTTCTCATTTCGTTATTTTACATTTTTCAATATGAAAGATGCTTTTAAGAAACGGCTATTAGATTACTTAAAGAACCTATAGGATATAAAAGGTTTTATAGGGAGCTAATTGATAGTACGCCAGATATATAGTATTAGTGTCTAGTTATGTTGAATCTATGGTCTAGGGTTTTGTGTTGGGTAGGTAGGGTTTTGGTAACTCATTCAGTATGTCCGTGTTCAAACATGGGTTATGATGGAAGTTTTCCCGTCAAAGATCGTTCCCCACTTGTAAGCTGTGTGTATGGAGCTGCAAGTTCAGTGTTCCACCCGTCCTTTGGGACGTTGAGATTTTGGTCCCTTGGCGGCTTTCGTTAAAAGCAGGATATAGCCGGCGCCGGATTTCTTACCACTCTACCTAGCTGTCCAGGGGCAAGTGGCATTATCTGTCGGCCTCTTCTCTCAAACACAATACGCGGTCATTGGTTCAAATCTGGGCGAATTCCTTATCGCTATTTCCTCATATAATCCTCGCAATGTGGTTATCTGATGCTGTTCTGAAATAGTAATGGACTTTACCCCCTGAATTGGTTGATAAAATCATAATTTCATCAAAATTTGGGATAGATTATTACTTAACTGTAGGTAGTCCACAACTGTGGGTATTTGAGCGAATCGAGTAGGCTGTGTATTCTATCTGGTGAGAGAATGCAAAACAATCTCGAGGCTGGGGGCCCAGATAGGCCAAACTCATTCAATAAATTCTTTACAGATTGCTTTGCTCCTTCATTTACTCCCTCTAATAAAGTTGATCACTTCCCCCCAACAATTCGTGACCATTGTCTATCTAACATTATCACAGATCCCAGAGAAGCATTCGAGTATCTCTGCAAAATCCCTCTCCATCGTGCCCCTGGTCCCGATGGTTTGAGCCCCAAACTAATTAGACACTGCACCTCCTCCCTCCCTCTGTCTTCCATTGAGCCTCCTACTGAACCGTTGGCACCTTTCCCTCGGCACCTACCCCTCCCAAACAAACATCATTCCCATGCATAAAAATGGCCCTAAAGATGAAGTCTCAAACTACCATCCAATAACGTTATTTCCGATACCATCTTCAGTTTGCGAAAGGATTATTCTCAACAGGCTCTACTACTTCACTTCTCCTTTTTTATCAAATAATCAGCATGGTTTCCTTCCGGGAGGCTCCTGCCTGACCAACTTGGCTCTTTTTCAGCATCATGCAGTCGTTTCCATCTCCCATAAAGCTCAACTTGACGCAATATTCTTAGATTTCTCGAAAGCCTTTGACTCTCTTGACCACTCTCTTCTCCTTCACAAACTCTCTCATCACTTTAACCTGCAAGGAAATTTTCTAAACCTAGTAGACTCTTTCCTCAACAATAGATTCCAGCGTGTAATTCTTCATGGCTGCTCATCCCAATGGTTACCCACAACATCTGGAGTACCTCAGGGAAGTGTTCTCGGACCATATTTATTTAATCTTTTCATTGACGATCTGGCCTCCCTCGTACATACCTCTCAAGCCCATCCCCTTTTTTACGCAGATGACTGCAAAATTTTTAAGCAAATTAACAATGTCTTAGACTGCCATAACCTACAAGATGTATTGAATAAGGTTTCAGAGTGGTGCAACAATTGGAAACTCCGCTTAATTGCTAATAAATGCAGCATAATTTCAATTTCGCTAAAAAAAGTCCCCTTATGATTTCAGGTATAGTTTAAACTCCCTTTCCCTCAGGCGAGTCTCCACCATCAAAGACTTAGGTGTTTTAATGGATCAAAAATTAAATTACTGTGAGCATATTACAAAAATTAAAAACAAAGCTATGTCTCTCCTTGGCCTCCTCTACCCCTTTTCAGAAATTGCAGGCCCGATAGCATTACATGCATAATTTTCAACTATATTCATTCCTGTTGTAATGTATTGCTCCCCCATTTGGACAATCTCAGCCCCATCCAATATTTTGACTCTTAAAAGTGTGACAAATTTTTTCACTAATATAGTTAAGTACAGAGCCCCTCATCTTCGTAATATGTCCGCTGATACTGTTTTGCACTCTATATATCTAATATTCCAAATTTAACTCTCAAATCCGATTTAAAACTAATACATTCTAAAATGTGCCATAGACTGTCCCAATCTCGTCTCCAATCTAAATTTTTAAGTTCCATGCAGACCCACCCGAACGCATTCGCTCCTCCATATATTCGCTCATACCCAGATTGTCACTATCCAAACGTTCCATCCTCTCTTCCCTCATAAATTCCCTTCCAGATCACATTGACCCGTTCTCCTTTCCAAACCACTCCTTTACAAACCGCGCTCTTTCCTACCTTAATAGAAACACACAAGGCCAATAAGTTTACTCAATGTATTGTTATTTATTTAAATTTATTAAGTTTCAGTGTGTTTTTGCTTTTTATTTTGTTATACTGTGCCACTATAAAATGGCAAACTATGCCTTATGTGGACAGTTTGATAAATAAATAAATAAATAACATTGAATTTAAGTAATATTGTATACTTGAGGTTATTAATTGTTTGTGTAAAAAGAAATTAACAATCTTGTTCCTTTATACTCTATACAGTGGACTTTATATAAGTGGCTGTACTTTATGTAGTGGACACAATTAATTTTATTAAATTTAGTATCATTATCACTGGCCAATAATCCTTAGATTGTTTAAAGCATCTCTCCACTCAATTCTCATAGCAGCCAATCTTTTCACACCAACGCATCTACTTGCCTCTCGACAATTATCTTAATCAGGCCATAATGTCTCAAGATAAGGTCTATGTTCGGGCGGGACAAAGCAACATTTTTGTGGCCGATACCCTGGAAAATTTGGAAATCACTTGGTTTTTTACATAATTTAATTATTTCGATCGTTTAATGCAATCATGCCTGAGAGTGAGATAACCACGAGAAAATAGCGAATCGAGTCAATCCAAGTCTGTGATTCAGAGGCTACCCTTTAGGTCTCGTATGTAGTCGCGCAAGTGAATTGAGAATATAACAGGGGCAAGTCAGTGTACATCCCAACTATGGGGTATTTACAGACAGGTGAAAATAGTTTCATGGCTGAAAACCCATCAATCTATGAGTACAGCAATAAATAATTGCTATTGCACGGACATGCATAAGATAGATTCCGTAATGGCAAATGAGTTCCAGGAGAAATATTGATTTATTTTGTCTGTTTTTGACCAGTTGATGTTTCCCATTTGGTGATGTGGACGGGGAAGCCAGTTTCTCCGTGCTATTTCAAAAAATATAGACTCCCAGCTATTGACGTTCCGTAACTTTCATGGTGGTTTTCTAATGGCCAGCTTATCGTGATGTATTTAAATCGGTGGTAAATTAATGGAATGATACATCCGCAAATAAAAAGTTTTACGATCTAATATCTTCTCTCCTAGGCGAGGCATTGGTGATGATTGCTTCTATTCCTTTGAGCAAAGTGCATTGTACATCCTCCTGGGGAGAATTAAACAATCTTTTTTCCTAATTCTCTCATTCCTCGGTTTTCATTTTTGGATAAGATGTTTTCGTTTTCAGAAATTTTTTATGTATAGCAGAGTTAAGACAATTTATGTCAATATTTGCGGTAATCTTTGCAGCCTTAAGAAGCTTAAAAATTCCGGATTTGGGAGAATTTATTTTATTCCGCTTGGCCGCTCGCGTTTTTAATTCAAAGACATTATTGCAATTTGAGAGAACGCCAAGTGGAAATATGTATTATTTGGTTACGGATATAACTAATTTAGGGAATGAACAATTTATAATTCTGTAAACATCTAGGGGAGCTATCCACAGATCTACCCCCTGTATTTCTCGAGGTAATTCTAAATTTTCAATGTTCTTTCAATTTTCACAAATCCAGTACTCGTTTTCAAAGTCTGTTGTAGTATCTGAGGTCATAATTACACTTTCAAAAATTCTCATTTGTGTCTCGCTAATTTCATTTTTGATAGGTCACCCCCGTGGAAATATTATTGGGCTGGATCTATTTCCTAGGATTTTTCTTGGTAGGCGAAAATCATTGTCTAATGTGATCGTAGGCGGTACCTAGGGGGCGGCACGGGGGCATGTACCAGAACTCCCCCAGAACCTTTAAATATGAGCAATATTTCAGTGGCGTAACTATGGGGGGAACGAGGGGTTGTATCCCCCCCAAAGCCTTTTTGAAATAAAAAAAATATTTAAATATCTTTTCTGGATTTTATATATAATAACTTCATCCTCTTAAAATTGAATTTTATATGCCAAAATGATGTAAAATGCTTTTTCAGACATGTTGTTATTCAAAATTTTTCCTCACCTCCCAGTTTCTTGGGGGAAAATGCGTTTGAATATAGTCTGTCCCTTTACTTTTACCATGGGAATTTTTGGAAAAAAAGAGGGCACTATATTCTGACATATACGGTAATTGACTTTCTCGGTGCCACCTTTGTCTCGTTGTAAGTGTTCCTTTATTTGCTATGAAGGGGTCACCTGATCCTGTTGAGTGTGTTGACTATTTAGGCCTAAAGGAAACAGCATTAAGAGGAATAGAGAGAATTCCAAGCACTCGTGTCCGCAGGAAGACGGTAAGATTTCATTCATTCCTCTAACAATGATCTTAATTTCATTCAGTTAATCATTATTTCCGTAAAAAATGTAATAAGTTGATGAATTTTAGAGTTTCAGAACCATTTTTTAGTGATACAGAAAGGTATATTAATTTTGCGCTACTTTCGTATTCAGGAACCTCCAGAGAACCTAAATAAGTGAGTTTGAAAATAGATATGCTCACTTTTAAAAATTTCCTGAAAAATTGATTCCACCATAACCAAGCTTATGATATGCCAATTTTTTCAACATTGCATAATCTTGATTTCTAGCTGAATTAAGGTACTGGTTGCCTCACAATGACAACAGCTTTTGCTTTGATTCTGTTCGTATTTCTTTTTGAAACTTCATTTCAATTAAATCCGATACTCATGTAATATGAAAATTGAATAATGATATTTTAAATATTTACTTATTGTACTAATAAAAACATAGACACAGGTAAAAAAGGAACACTCACAAAAAAACTTTCAGACGTATCAGCGGATTGATCCGCTATCCTCAGTGCTGAAGGTGAACTGGTTAAGGCAGGGTAAGTTCCTCCAGTCGCCCTCCTTGGTGAGGTAGTGGGGGTGGAAGAAGGGGATATATATATATAAAGTTTTGTAGAAACGGGATGCAACGTAGCACATAATATGAATGTTCAAAACACAGTCACTAAACATAGACACAAAAAAGGAAACACTCACACGAAAAATAAAACTGAAAGACTTTGCGCCCCACCCGGCTTTCCGTTCCCAAGCCAACTGACCCTAATAACCAGGACCCATTGGAATCTACCGACCAGCAGGTGGTAAACCTTTCCTCCTCTGAGCTCAGCCCCGCCGAAATTTCTGTCCTCAACCGCGGGCTTTCTTTCTCTCCAACGCCTAGGATCAACCCCACCACTCTTCTCACGGACATTTTGAAATTTTGCCGTAATCTCCGTTGGAAGGTTTTTTGGAATTCCCACACAAGACATCAGGCGCCAGAGAGTATTCACAATGCTCTCCTAAAATTCCGCTCCCCTTCCTCTCACCAGCCCAAACCTCTTCCATCCCACCACCCTCTTGAAACGTTCATCAATTGTCTCCTCTCCAGGGTCGCGAACGAATCCTTCCTACGCTCTCTTAACCCACCACCAAACCTCACCCCGTCGGAGTCCACCGCTATCAAGAAACTCCGAAAAAACCCAAATATTGTCATTACCTCGGCTGACAAAGGTTCCACGGTCGTTGTACTTGACACCAACGACTACACCGCAGAGTGCAATAGATTATTAGGAGATTCCTCCTCCTACTCCCCTCTCTCATCAGATCCCAACTCTGTTTTCACCGGAGAACTGAACGAACTTCTAAAAACAAAAGGTCCCCCCGAAGGTTTAAGCCCATCTGACATTTCCCTTCTCTTACCAGCTCACCCCACTTCGCCATCTTTCTACATCCTTCCAAAAATTCATAAAGCCAATAACCAAGGCCGCCCCATAGTTTCCTCTCGAAACTCTCCTACGGAGCGAATCTCGGCCTTCGTTGATTTCTATCTCCAACCCTTCGTTCAGTCCCTTCCATCATACATCAAAGATTCTCATGACTTCCTTTCTAAACTCAATTCCATTTCCCTCCCCCCCAATCAGCCCATTATCATGGCCACTATTGATGTAACCTCACTTTACACTTCAATCCCTCATTCTGAGGGACTCGCTGCTCTCCGCCACTATCTTTCATTACGACCCACTCCTCAAAACCCTAGCACTGACTTTCTTCTTGATCTGTCCCATTTCATTCTCACCCACAATGCCTTCTCTTTTAATAACAACCACTATCTGCAAATCTCCGGATTTGCAAAAGATTGCACTTGCTAGATATTTTCAGTAATATAAATGAAGTCCTCCATTAAGTCATAATAAGCTCATAAATGAAAGTGTCACTAGGCTCACAGATAGTTTTTCAAAAATTTCATGAGTGTCCAATCACATTTTTCCATTCTTTGAAGATTACAATACATAGAAATACATATTTCCGATTAAAGTCGAGTTGATAAATTTTTAATCACACCCTCTTGCATTTTTAAATTTATATAACTTCTAGACATTAAAAAAATCACATTTTATATTATCTTCCTTGAAATTATATGTATTTTTCTTACAGGTAACTCTTATGGCAGCCCCTTTGTTGGATTGTTTATTTTATTTATTTTTTTATAGGTGTAGCTTGTGGACAACAGCGCAGCGCTTGCTATGGCAACCCCATGGAGAGGAAAAGCGTCCATTATGTGGACACCTGAAGGGAGATCGTAGCTCAGAAGACTGAAGAAGAAAGGAAGAAAAGCAATGGCTAAGAAGAATGGAAATCAGAAGATTAAAAGATAGAAGATGTCGAGGCCGAAGGAAGTAGTTTTTTATTTCGTGCTTTTTTTTGTCGATATTGTTGTACAGGGTCGGTTCATATTTTATTAATGCTATGTATTTTTTCCAGCGGTAGTTTTGTTTTGGAGCAGGAGAGTAGGGATTTGCATTGCGTCTTACTGTCCATTAGAAATAACTCAGATTAAGCGGGTCTTCATATATCGTGGCCACGATTCCGTTTAACGGCGTTAGATCGATTCAGGTGTACATACTCAAGTATTTAGGTAGGCAGGGCTGTGTGAATGGATGATTGTGATTTTATGAATGGGTGAATGGAATGTGATTTATGAATAGTATTTATTGTAGTTGTAGTTTTGATTGGTTTTAATTGCTAATAATGTTATATGTAGTTTTTTTATTCTTAACGATTACGCATGTAGGTGGTAGTGTAGTGCATGCCCCCCTCAAATCCAAACTGTTCCCTCATCGTGGGGAGGGGGTGTAACAGGGATCAATCATTCATCTGGACCAGTAGGAAATGCCAAATGTGAAGGCTTTTTGATGTCATGCGAGTATGACTTATCCCTGGCTAAAACAGTTGGTGCATTTTTGTTTTGTAAATTCAGGCATACGTGAAACTTTTAAGGAAAGTAATTGATATGCATCTGTGATTTGTATTACATTTTACATTATTATAAAATTTATATTTAATTGCTCTTTATATTGTATAATTGTGGTGCCTCCAAAATTTAATTTTTTGCATATTTGTGTATACATATATCATTAACAGTGTCTGTTTGTATATTTTTTGACAATTGCCATATTTTTTCTAGCAGTATTTGAGTTTTGGGGCAGGAGAGTAGGCATTTTATACTGTATCTTGACGTCGAGTAGAAATAACTCAGTTAAGGTAGGTCTGCGTGTATCGTGGTAACGATTTCATGAACGCTATATGATAATCTTCTGTGATCTTTATTACATTACATATCATTGCAAATTTGTTTTATTTATACTTATTATACTGTCAAATATTGGCTTGTTTAGAATGTGGTTGTTTTTTATTTCATTTTTATGTATATTATTTCTTTGACCCATTGTCATTTGTCTATTTGGTGCTTTGGCGTGATTTAAAAGGCTATAAAGTATGCTCTTAAAAATGCTATTGAAAATATTAATATCTTAAGCCTGTAATTGTTCTCAATGACTTAATGCCAGAGAAGGAAATTACATAAATTTTTGTATACATCTTACTATATTATTTAAAAAGTTGTATAAAATCAAATATGGTAATTTATTTGCGAATAATGTATAAATTAAACATTCTACATTAAATATATGTTTGTGAAAATTAAAGTACTGGAACAATTATTGACTATATTTTGCAACTGGCATGTCAGTGTAAAATCCATCCGAATAAAATAAAAATATTCTTAAAGCTTCCAGTGATGTGCATTAAGATTGGACTTATAATATGCAAAAAAATACTGTCGTTATTAAATTGGTTATTTGTATTAACGCAATGTATCACCAAATGTATAACCTAAATATCCTTGTCTATGGTAAGAGGAGTGCCTTATATCCATGTTATTAGACGGGTGGCCATTGGACGAATTGATATTACGTTATGTCCTCTCGTGTACAGCTGGGTCTTCTCAGATTTGGGATATCGGCTGACTCTGAGGGATTCTGGACTGCGAAGATGGTCCTCTCGGAGGGGCAGCATCGGTGAGAAATAAAAGATTCGGAGTTTGCCGGTTGGAGTAGGGTAATTTATACTGAGGCTCTTGGACAAGAGTATTATTCTCTTCCCTAGGATTATCCTAGTCAATCGAAGAACTTCCCTTTCATGGACCCCCAGGCACCCGCTAGGCGGACCCAAGTGACTTATGAGTGGAATCTAGGTACACGGATGTCTCCCCGTGCGTTCTAGAACTATCAACTCGTGCGCAATTCTATTTTAATAAGCGCACTCGCACTAATCGAATGTTCCAGACATAAAAAAGAAATGGGTATATAAGGCCGAGCATGAAGGCGCAATATCATATAATCCATCAAAACAAATGTAGTTCTAGAAGCAACTTTGATTTGTTTGTTGCTAACTCACATAGTTTATCGCATATACCAAAAATAGTGATACTTTCTGAAATTTAGACAAGTGATTATGAAACAACTGCCAATAAAATTGAGGGATACAATTGCTTTGCCAAATGCAACAACTTAAAAAAAGCGGCAGGGGTAATTACTATAGTGCAGAAAAAAAGTCTCCAATTTTTCAAAAAAAAGTCGCCTAAAAAGTCGTCAATGTTTTTGAAAAAGGTCTCTTTAAAAGTCTGAGTTATTTCCTTGAGAAAGCGGCTGAATTTAACTGAATTGATGGAGAAAAGATCTGGCAGAGATGTGTATTCATGGGTTTACGTGTTATTTTATGGACTATCAGTGACAGGAGATCACCATTATTTACAAGATATTTTTTTAAATTCTGAATAACACTTTCTTTGATGATCAGCAATTGTTTAAGAATATAGTTGACCCCTGTAATTTTTTTAGCTGATCAATAGCTATCTTTATTTTGAAATAAGGAAATTAAAGTCAAATTACAGGTTATGGATTTTATTTATTAATTGCATGAAATAAAGGAAAAAACGTATTTTCATTCACTTTGAGTTGTATTGCCAAAAACTTATTTAATGAAGTAGTGACAGATGAGGTATTTTTCTATGTTTTCCATGGTAAATGTTGTGCGACGTTCGGTCAAAATAAGTTTATACGTTGAAAACGATCGCTCAACTTCACATGTTGTAATATGAGTATATCGCAGCGTAGGTGAGTTTTTGTAAAACATTAGATGTCTGCCCCTTGACCTCTCCATTGAGAATCTGAGATATATCAGTCATTAACTTAAAGCCTTCGTTTTTATCCAAAGCATTGCACAATTTGCCATAAACACTTATGGCTTGTTCACCCTTTACACATTCTAGTTTCTTCTTTACATCCATTATTGTCGACACCGAATCACTGAGGCTCAAGATGGAAGATTCACGATATTTGATTTTTTCTACCAAAAACCCAAAGGATGCTGAAATACATATCATTTCCAGTGGGAGTGTGCTATCTTCTAAGGGTTCTCGAGCATTTTCTATACATTCTGCATCATCTTTAGGGTCAATATTCTGTATAACCTGAAGTAAAAATCAAAATACAGTGAGAATTTAATTTAGAACGTGCGGTTGTAGTTATTTTTAACTGAGCAAAATTGCAGGAATTCTATTTCATATAATGAAATTGATTCATCAGTCACAATCATAGCTACAAATAATTACTTACATTCTTAATTTTCTTGAAGTGTTGGGCATTGAACACGCAAGCTTCCAGCCATGTTCCATATCTCATGAGGACTGGATCTGGAGGCAATGGCAGATCACAGCAAAATGTTTTGTATATTTCCACGCGCGATGGTGCTTTCAAAAATACCTACGAAAATATTAAATATTAGTTCTGCAGTAATATATCGGAAAATTTATTTTTAGTTTTATTAACGGCAAGTACCTACTTTCTTAATGGTGGAGACCCACTTATTTGCAGTGGGAAATCTTTTGCGAATTTCTTCGCATACTCTGTGAAGAGCATGCATTTTGCAAGTGATGTGAATCATTTTAGTGTAGAAAAAACACCAAAACTTTGGCGGCTTTAACCATGTACGCCACTCCATCGGTTAGGAGAAGAAGCGAATTCTCTCTAGCACTATTATCTGCAAACAAGGAAGTTGGAAACAATTGGTGTGTACATTGCAATAAATAAGGTAAATATGCGGTAAAAACTCATCAACATAAGTTATACCGTTAATTATCATCTGTATCATCATTGTCATCCTTGATACTTATCGTGATCTAAAACACAAGAGCATTTAAAAAAAAATATTAAGGCAAACACTTAACCCTCCAGCGGGCGCGCTGTGGCACAAAGTGCAACATTGTGCCGTTTCGGTCTCACGTTATTTATAGTAGTTGGTCAGTGAACCAAACGCACCAATTATTCCTTCTGTGTATCACTATGAAGATTTCTGTTATTGATTCAAGCGCGTGGCTTCTTGAATTTCGAAATAAAACGAATAAGTAGATGAACTGGTCGTCTTTGTTGCACTCTGTGCAACGCGCGCCTGGTGATGTAATACTATCCCGTAGTGGCAATTATTGATCAACATTGTTTATTTCTGTACGATGTAGCGTGAGGTGAGTTGGTGGGAACACACGAGTTTTCACCATTCCCTCTCTGAATCAGGTTGAGCTAACAGCTAAGTGTATGGTGTGTAGATGCAGCTGTTTGTGGAGAGAAATTGACCTGTGGCATTTTCTCCAACTTGAGCCCTATGATGTGAGTACATTTTTAGGAATAATTTCCATAGGATATTTTGTTGTCCTTTTATGGGATTTCGATGTAGAAAAATTCAAAAGCTAATTATCACACTGCTTAGGGCACGAAGATTCATTACAGAAGAAGACTATGTGAGTGTACTAAAAGAGCTGTCAGACGAGGAACAGGAAGTAGGCATTGAGGAAAGCGATGACACAGATGAGGAGGAAAATATTTCCCCTGGTGATAACGGCAGAGACTCTGATGAAGCTATGTCTGATGGTGACGTGAAAGAACCTACAACTGCTGAAGATTGTGATATTGATGGTGAGAATTATTATTTTTTTGCAAAAGTTGATAAATCTTGCAAGTGGAAAAAAACTTCTTCTTGCGGTGCTACAAAGATCAAGCGCAAAAACATTATGAAAACCCTACCAAGGACAAAACTCTGTGCAAGAAATACACCTGATAAGGCTGCGGCTTTTCGAAAATATATAGATATAGACATGATTGATGAAATTATGATGCAAACAAACGAGTACATTCAAACTAAAATTGCTCTTGTCCACTATTCAAGGGATAGGGATTGTAAGGAAACGACAAGAACAGAATTTATGGCTGTGCTGAGTATACTTTTTCTAATTGGCATGAAAAAAGGTTTTCATGCAAATTATTTAGACTTGTGGAGTGAAGATGGATCAGGAATGCAATTTATAAGGGCAGCTATGAGTTACGAGCGATTTTTGTTTATTTTGCGATCAGTAAGATTTGTCGACAGGGCAAGTAGGGATTTCCGAAAACAAACAGATAAATTAGCTGGAATCCGAACAATAATAAACTCGTTCATAGGAAATTGTCAAAAAATATATAAAATGAGTGAATTTGTGACAATTGACGAAATGCTGCAACCATTTAGATTCCGTTGAAGTTTCATTCAATATATATTGAGCAAACCCGCGAAATACGGGATAAAGTTTTATGCTATGTGTGATGCCAAAACATTCCTCACCAGAAATCTCGAAGTGTATTGCGGGAAGCAGATGAACGGTCAAACTCACCAGTAGACGTTGTCAAGAGACTTGTAAGATCAATTGAGGCAACTAATCGTAATCTTACCACAGATAACTGGTATACTAGTTATCCGCTTGCCAAGCATCTCATCACAAAAAACAGTACTACCATTGGCACGCTGAAAAAAAAATAAAAGAGATTTTTTGCCTGAATTTTTGCCAAACAAGACGCGCGCTGTAAGGTCATCTCTCTACGGGTTTCAGAAAGACATTACCCATATAAGGACATAAAAGGTGTCCATTAGTTTTATTTTATAGATTTTTGGACATCGCAGGAATCAATTCTCACATATTATATAGGGCAAAAAATCCCACAAATGAACATTGCAGGAGGACATTCCTGAAAACCTTATCGTACACATTGATGAACGCACACTTGAAAAACAGATCAAACATATTATCTCTACCAGCTGACATTAAAATATTCTAGTCAAGTTATCAAAATGAAGACTTGCAAGTTGAAGAGGTGAGCGAGACAGCAAGTAAGAAACGCGGAAAGTGCGTATTGTGTGGCCGTGCAAAGAACATATCAACGACAATCAAATATGGGAGGTGTAATAATTCTTTTCTTGCCGAAAGCACTGTGAAACAGTTACTACCTGAAAAAAGTGTACATAAATGACACTGAGTTTTAGGCATTGCTTTAAAAAAATGTGATAAAAAATTTGGAATTATAAGTGTTTAAAAATCTGTACTGTATGTCAAAACTATGTAAAGTTCGATGAAAAAACAAGATAATGAATGTACGCTTCTTAATTCGATTTTTTGTAATTAATATCAGCAATGAATACAGTTTCTTCTCCTGACCTTCCTTATTATTACAACAATGTAGTGTTTATGATCTTGGAGTATAGGTCATGATTTAAATTAAATACACATTTGGCCAACGTTTCGGAGATTTATTCTCCTTCCTCAGGGCTCTTAATTATAATGAATGTTTACAAAGAAAATAAAGAAAATAAATTAATTAAGTGGTTACAAAAATTTGAATACAATTGTGCAGTACAAATTCATTGGTAAATTAAAAATTGTGAACAGAATTAAACAACATACCTGTGATAGAAAAGTTTCGTTACTAGGCTAATCATGGTTACTTATAAGTATTGATTCATTTGTTAACAAATGGTATCTAAATTATACTAAACAATTTTAATTTCGATGAATTAAATAATAATAAATTTTACTTAGGTGTTCGATGTCCGATCTTTTATTGCAACTGTTATTTGATTTTGATGTGTAAAACATTTCTTTAAATAATCTTTTCTTAAAATTGGTTTCTATGTCTAAAATTTTGGTGTTCTCGAAATCAAAATGATGGCTATAGTCTAGACTGTGATTTGCAAGAGCAGAAAGAGTGATTTTATTTTTTATTGATGATTTGGGCTGGGATATTCGGTTTTTTAAATATTGAGAAGTTTGACCAATGTAACAACTATTACAATCGAGGGATGGTATGTGGTATATTATGTTACTTTTTAGTTTTTTTGGGGTTTCTGATTTTATTTTTGTGTACAGAAGTCTGCTTTGCGTGTTAGAAATTTTGTGTGCAATTTTATAATCTAATTTTTTGAAAACTCTACTAAGTTGTTCAGATAATTTATCCAGCCTCGGTGGCTAGGTCGCGTCCACCTCCGTCCTCATCGGCTCTTGGTTGCTTACGAGTGAGGGTCGCCTTATGTGCCAACCTCACAAGTTTTCCTCACTTGGACCCATCTTTTAAGTGGGAATCTGGGGTGTCTACACACTATTGAAAACGATAGTACAATCGATACTTCTGTTTTTCATGTATCTTAAGGAAGTTATCCTTACTTGTTTCTCTTCGTGGATTTAGTGATTTAGGTACTGTCAATATCCGTTGACCGTGATATCTATAATATGATCGTGGTTCGGTCATTTTTTACCTTTTTTTGCCTTGATATCGCTATAGCCTAGAAATTTATTTCTTAGTGAAAGCTCTCGCTGGTAATCACGGCTGTATTTTGTGTTTTCGGATGTACTCCGCGCACTATGCTCAGCTGGTCATTTTTACGATCAAGTGAATAGGCATAGTGAATAATACACAATTATTTTAACATACGCATTTGAGATACACCTGTCGTTCGTAATTGGTATTTAAAATACACGACCTTAATGTATCTTATATTTTGCATTTCAAATACAAATTTTTGGTATTTTCCCGTTCTAAATTAAAAAAATACGCTTGTGAACAACTTATGAATTAGCTCAGATCACACTTCTGCAACATTATGCTTCAGATATTACTTCGTTTTTATCAGAATCGTTTTCTTCTTGATTGAAACTATCCTTAGCGTGTCAAGGCAGGTTATATTTTATTAATATCTCTTAGTTATCATAAAAAAGTATTTTGTATTTGAAAAGGTAATTGAAACATTATTTTTTAGTTCGTTTTTTAAATGCATGTATTTTAAAATGCTTACGTATATTGAGATACATGTGTAGTTTGTAACTGGTATTTTAAATACACGACTTTAATGTATCTTATATTTTGTATTTTAAATGCAATTTTTTGGTGTATTCCTGTTCTAAAATAAAAAATACAAATTTGAAATACTTTTGAAATAGCTCCGATAACATTTCTGTGACATTATTCTCCAGAGATTACTTCGTTCTCATTGGAATCGTTTTCTTCATGTTTGCAACTATTTTCACGTGCCTAAGCAGGTCTTATTATTTAATATCTCTTAGTTTCCATGCAAATGTATTTTGTATTTGAAAAGGTATTTAAAACACTATTTTTTAGTTCGTTTCTCACATACTCAAGGCTAAGGAATTTTGTATTTTGCATTCCAAATACATATAGAGCGTTATTTTGAATTTTGATTTCCAAATACTTCTCGGCCTTCATCTTGCCCAGCCCCGTGAATAGGTCAGCTTTTCAGTGGAGTGAACTTACATCCGTTCATGGAAGCATATGACATAAAAAGGTTGCAATTGTGGTCTGGACATGTCGGCTAGTCGGCAATCTCCGAAGGACCCAAAAACAAACAAATTAAACAAACGCCTGTCGTGAAGCGAGTATGATATGTGCAAAAAGTCTCATTGAACCAAATTTTTTGCTATTATATATTTCTTAGTTTTTATTAGTTGCTTTATCATAGCATGCTCAGTCCAAAGATTTATATAAACAACAAATAAAATGAAGGTGTCACGAGATAAATGAGAATCTGATTCTTTTTTTGAAAGGGCCATTTCATAATGTTTATTTCATATTTTTTTAGATTTTATTGCAGTTTCAAGGAATAAATTCACTATGTAGATAATTCAACCGTAACATATTATTAAATGTTATATAAGTCTGTGAAATTATCACTTATATATTTCGTTATGGAATTGCCATTTTCATAAACTTTGATCTGTTTTTTTCATGAGCCAGAATCAAATGAGGAAAAATACAAAAATTTTTGAAGGTCAAAAGCCATCTTCAGGAATGTGACTTCCTAAAATTTTCCTAGGAAAGAACCACCGAATCATCCGGTTATATGGGGGGCTATAATAAGCCCCCCAGCCGAGTGCTCCAACCGCCTCTTCATAGAGACAGTGGCGGATACATGGCGTGCACATCCCCTTGCAGCACCGCAGGTGGCGTAGCAGGGGGGGTCCGGACTCCCCCACGAATTGTTAAAGGACAATTATTTCCTTCATAAAAGAAAAATTGAAAGCTCATGTATTTACCAAATATTTATTTGACAGATTAAGTTTTTTTCGATAATGAAAGGGGTTTAAATTAATAAAAAACCTTCTACTTGGTACCCTGTTTTTCGATAAATTTTCCCCTGCTTTTGAACCCCATCCTCCCCCCCAAACCCCCGAACGAAAATCTTGGCTACGCCGCTGATTGTGAGTGACAATCGAAGTGACCCCAGCCGGAGAAATGTCTGTTCACGTATCGTTTGGTTTTCTTACGCATTCCCCACCAATCGGCGCTATCAATAGCAGTCTTCGCTACTCCCTCCGTCCGCCTACGACTCGTGACGTCACGATGGAGCGCTCAGGCCTTGTCTCTCGGTGGTCGTGGCACAACCCCCTGCGGGGCCACCCAAATTGCCAATTGTTGCAGAAACACAATTGCAACCAAGCTTTTATATCATGAGATGGCATTATTTTTTATATGTGTAAGTGTAGAATCACATGAATTAAAACTTTCATAAACATTGCACGGTGACGTAGCAGGGGCGGGTTCCGGACCGCCCGCATACCACCCCCCCCTAATCCCTGAAATGTAAAAGCACAATTATTTTCCTTCATAAAAAAATTAAAATATTGAAGAGTCACGATTTTACCAAATATATCTTTAACAAATGAAGTTTTTTCGGTAGTGAAAAAGGTTAAAATTAGTTTTAAACCCATTTCTTAGTACCCTGTTTTTCGAAAATGTTCCCCCTGCCTTTGACCCCCGAACGAAATTCCTGGCTACGCCACTGATAGAAGACCGAAGTGACCCCATTGAGGAATTCATTGAAATTGAATAAGATTCCGTTGGTACTCTTCATCATTCACACATTCGTGTCTTTGTCCCAAGTGGATTAATAGTCATGTGTATTAGATAAGTGTGTTAAGCTTGTGTGAACTTGATGTTTTGTGGACAGACTTCGGTTTATTCCATGCTTATGCCCTAGCTGGCCGAATTACGCTGATAGTGTCCATTACATTGATTTAATGCTTTCGCTGGAGAACGCGTTTTGGAAATTTTCGTTTTTTTTCCTGAACTACCGCCCCTTAGTTAATTTGATATTAAAAGTTTTGTGATGCAGATTACCTCGGAAGGTAGTTATAGTTAAGTAACTTCAGTCGTTTACATATGCAGCACAGCCTTTTTCTTGAGTAGTCGTCTAAGGTTGACGTAGTTGATAAAAGCTAAGGTTATTTTCTTATCCACAGGTCATTAAATTTGTCAAAAACAAGTCTCATATGTAAGTCAATAAAATAGCTGTTCCCTAGTGTAATGATTTTGAGGTCTGATTTTAATTTGTCAATTATTTATAAACCGGAGTCATGCCATTGATAATAAATGAAAATTAGACCCGAAGTACTATATAGAATGATATAAATTACAGCACAATTCAATCATTAATATTAAGTCTCCCTTAGCGCCTTGCAATGCGCGCCGCGTCAGGACATTCGAATGATTCGAATGAGATCTTTTATTTATTTATCGAGTTGTCAAAAAACAGCATTATTTCCAGTTTACAGTGGCGCAATATGAAAAACATAAAAAAGTACAAACACAATTAAACATAGTGAATTTAAATGATTATCAATTTATTAAATGTAGCTATATTGGCCTACCCCGGAACTTAACTCAATTACTTTGTCTAATTTCACGGAACTATCCCGGAACCCGGATCAGCTGCGGATCAAAACAATAAGTTTTCGCATATGATGCCCGAAACTTTTTGCTAGCATGCACGACATCTAATGAGTAAAAAAAGATAAACCAGGGCACATATAATTTTTATGATTCGCATCTTTATCTCTAAAATATTGCTGATCATCGAGGATGCATGCATGTGTGATGTTTTATCTTTATTTATTACATTATTGTCTTGAGACCATACCTTTTTCTGCTAAATTTAAGTTGGATCCTCCCGCGGCTGATTTTAAAATTTTTTCTGTACACAGTCATCAGCATAAATCATTACCTTACAATGGTTAAAAGCAAATAATAAATCATTTCTATTCAAAATAAGGAGATGGATAGGCCCCAAAATTGAGCCTTGAACACCGTGTGGTATTTAAAAAGTTATAATACATACAGCATGGTTCTCGTTTTATGAATTCATATTCCTGAAAACTTTTCCATAAATTGTTAATAATTAATAAATATATTTTTGAAGAAGTAGCAGGCATAGTAAAATCAAAATCGTCTGGAACTTTCTTCTTCTGGTATGGCTTGTGATCCGACATTCGTCCAAGACGTGAGGTACACCGGCGTAAACCGTAAATAGACCGCCGTGTACTCATTAGGACTGGGCAATAGATGAAATGAAGGGCCCGCAGCGGTATCTGGCGATGCTATCTCCATATCCCTTGTATTCCTGGAAATATGAAAATTAATTTTCTTTCATGCTTCAATAAGAAAGGTTGAATTAGTAAATAAAATAAATTTTAATTAATAATAATTCTGGATGTGTTCGACGCGTCCGCATAGGACGCGTCGAACACATCCAGAAGTAGCACTAAAGGCTTTAGGAGCATGAGAAACTACGTACAAAATTTGGTTGCAAGCCATTCGGCTGTATGGAAACGCATAGCGGACCGGCACACAGACAAACTATTTTACATGCATATATAATACAGATGCATAGATAGACAAGGATTACTACGTGGGTATTTGATGTCAGGAGAAAAATGTACGGACTTATTGTGGTGAGGGTGGTGCCCTGAGTCCCTCACTTCCCCCCCTCACATTCACCGACGCTCTCAAACAGTACCTCCCCCTAACAACCGACCCCCTTGCTCACCCGACGACGCGCAAATCTAACATCTCCCGTCCGCCTTATAGTGATGCCCTCGGACTCAAAAGTCAACCCGGCATTTTTGACTCTCGCTTGGGGAATATGTGCAAGGTAACCTCCCCACATTTTCTTAGCAATTCCCCGCCCTCCATCACCTCTCAGAGCTGTATGTAAAAAGCAATGCGTCACTTTAGGTTTTTCCCCTTATGTTAGTCGTCGTTCTGTTATAGCGAAGTCTCGCTGCAGTTCGGTTAACGTTCAGAGATTGACGATTCGTGGCTCAGGAGTACTGGTAAGTCCTCTGAGTGTGAACAACTTATTGTTACATGCTATTTCCACACAGAAAGTCATAATTTTTGATAATTTTTAGGCTCCAGCATCAAAGTCTGTTTACGTGATACAATGCACGAATTTAGTTCTCGTATTCTTATGTTCAATTCATTACCACGTAATAGTCAGATATTCATGAAACCAGGCGTTAAAGAATAGCTATAGGTATAAATAGCATGCATTCTTGCTGCCTTCTTGGCATATAAAATGAGGCATAGTGACATCAATACAACTTTTGTGTTAGAGCTTGAGGAATGTTTCTTGCTTCTTTCTAGATTTTACGGCAGGTGGAGTAAATAATTCAATTAATCCATTGAATTAATGCTCACGCCTGAAACCAAGCTTTCGAAAATCCCTTTCAAGCCTTCAACTCAACTCTTGGAGAATTATCATCGGTGACACTGTTAGTGGAAGCGTGTATTGTCGGAAGAATGTGAAGATAATTGCTGTGCTACCCAACGGAAGAAGCATGTGTCCATCTAGTTATACAGTGAAGTTTATGTGTCAAATGTTCATTTAAAATATCATGGCCAGTTGTGCATTCAATGTGAAGTGTTGGCGAATATTCGTGTTTTGGATAGATAGCCGCTGTTCTGCTGCTTATCTCTGCCGCCGATGGACATTGTAGCAAATGAAAGGTAGGGAGTCTTCTTCTCTCTTAGCATCAGCCTCTCTCGCTCCGCCGAAGACATCTTCTAAAATATGGTTATATTCTTTCTAGACGCATAATTTGCTTAAACTTGAGCTATTCCTTTGCAATTTTCAGAATATATACTTTTAATAGGTACATCCCATACCGTCTGTGGCGGATTCAGAGTGGGGGAAGGGGTGCTTTAGCCCCCCTTGGATATGCAATTTACTGTAGATTAAATGGTAATTTGGTTCGGACCCCCACCGCTGCCAGGAGGTTACCCCCCAGGCATACCACCAAGTTCAACCCCCCACCCCCCATGTCCCATCCGGCGATGCATACCGTCTCTGAAGCAACAAAAGTTACAAGACAATTTAAAATTTCTGCCTTATTTACTTCTTTCATTTGTTTATGAAACATAATTCCCCTACCCCTTCTCTTGCTACTCAAGTAGTCCGTAGAAATAGGAAACTTTGCTACAGTTTTGGAGCTGAAGCCAAATGAGTAAAAACTTTCCAGCTGCAACTGAATTAGATTTACGTTAGAATTTTATAGTTTGTCAGCTTTAATCCTACCGAAAAGTGGACGAAGGCTACTTTAGTTGACAACTACCGCTTTTATTAAATTTCCTAATATCCAATACTGGGCAACTTCGCAGGCCCAGCCATTATTACCGGTGAAGCGATAATAAACATTCTTATGCAAATTCTAGTTGATTAAAACAGATTACCCAGTAAAGTAATGAGTTAGCAATTGAAAATCACTGCTGTGGTGGTGACCAAGGTATAAACTTGGCGAGTGCTGAAGATGAATATTTTAGAATTATTTCCCGACAGCGTCTTCTTGCCGTATGCAAGCATTGTTATGACGAAAATGGGGCTTAGATGAACACTGCATTCTCCTTAATTAACCGGAATACCCTTAGACCCTTTAATAGGCAAACCTCTTCGTGACGCCGAAAAAGTAAATTTAATTTGAATATGTAGTGGTTACTTCCGTGAAAATTTGAAATTATTTGAACAAAATATGTATAAACGTAAACAAAATAACAGTTCCCACAGTTATAACGTATGATAAATTCAATAAAATCAACGGGGCGTATTACTTACAGTTATGAAAAATTAATTCAAATTATGAAACGATGACGACATAGCTTACCTAGAGTAAGAGTCGACGTTTAAAACAAGCACATTGACTGTCTTCTCGGAAAGAAATAAATTTCATCATTCTCTCCATAGTTTCTCCTTGAAGGTAGTAGTGGCTTTCAATCTCTTCAGTTGGTTATAGATGCTCCAGTGTTGCTCCTAAGGAACCACTCTGCAATACCTTTAGTATAACGATGACACCCTCAAATTACTCCACTCAGATATGGCTTGATTTAAGCATGTCTATCGTGAAATCAATCTGCGAACGACTAGAAAAAAATAAATAATAGTGTGTTATCTTAAAATAGTTATTAGATATTATCTCATCATTACAAGTGAAAAAATCCTAGAAAAGGCTTAGAACCCGTTAGCGCGATATCTGCGTTATAGTGGAAGAAGATGATCACATAGCTAACTAAATGGAACATTATACACCCTCACGAAGACTGGAAGTTCTTTATTGGAACTTCTTATGTTTCAGTGTTTCCACTTGACCAATTCATACGAAAACAAATAAGTTACGTGTGTCGTTAAAGTTTACCTTCGATTGAACCCAATGAAGCAATTATGAAAATATCAAGTAACACATATGAAATCGGTGTAAAGCCAGGAAATTAAAACAATATTTCCGTATCGTAGAATATTTACTACCGAATTAAAGCGTAGATCCGAATTCAGTATTTTATTTCAGTATTTAAATATTTAATAAGTTTGTTACAGCGATGACAGTGGTATTTGAATGGCGGAGCACCTTTACTCACAAGAGCAAAAAATGTTATGTTTTTCTCTCATGTACTTTTTGCATAATGCGATTAGTAATTTTGGAATTGGATTTTGCAATATCTATTCACTACGTATCACCACTACACACTCTCTTATGCAATCATTTTTCAGAATAAACAATATTAGTGATATTTTTGCGTAATTATAATAGCAATCAGACTTAAATTACAACTAACACTTATTAACGGTACACCATTGAATTTTCAAAGATTTGTCCTCAATTACCTTTGTCGATACCGCTGCATTTCTTCCTCGTGTAACTGTTGGTAGCTTGTAGCTCTCTATCCTCGTTTCCAGGGAAAAATACGGTGACATCAACGAACGAGGGAACGGCTGAAACATTTTATCAAGTCCAAACATGCTAAAATGTGATTCCACCTAAAGGACGGTTAGTTACGAAATGGGGGGTGTGTTGTGTTATCTTCGTGAAGAAGGGGAGAGGAAGTGCTGCATTGGAAACTACAGTTGAATGCAGTCCGTTGCGAAATTGGTCGTCTATTCGATCGGTTTTTCTTAAACTAATGCTATGACGTATTCTACGATAGTCCCGACCTTTGGAAACTACTAGAAAATTCTAGAAAATTTATTCACGTGTAATGCGACTGTTGGGCGTTAACGAAATCCCGCGCTATTTGCGTATAACAACGCCACCTTTTGTACAAAACTATTTTCCGCGCCTTATTGGTTTTCCGCGCATTATAATTTTTTAAACATTTAATATAACACTATTTATCAATTTATTCCATTGGAAAAAATGGAAATAGTTTATTATCTACGATCTTCAGTGTTTTTAAGTCTTTTCGTTGTGTTAAAAATAAAGCGATTTGAAATTGTCGTGACGTCAGAGCTTTTCGTCATGTGACTGACGCAGTGTCAGAACTCCTCCCCCTCTCTTGCTGGACTTCACTTCGCGGCTAGCTCTCTTGGGGTTAAGAGGTGAGTACCTTTACTATTCTTTTGGTGGAACGTTTTCGTATTAGTTTTCGTGCACTGTTAATTCTATGAACTAGAAGATAATTCGCAAACCCTATTTTTTATGCCCATTAAGTAATCGTGGTTAGAGTGATTATTTTTTTGAATAACTAAGTTTTACTTCGCCAACCATCTTTGCGTTTCAACTTTGATACCACGTGAGGAATGTGCCTCTTAGTTAAAAGTAACTCAGAGTAGTTCCTTAAATAACGCCTTGAAAGTGAAACTAAATCTCCGTTCAAAATCGTTTGAATTTTGAATTACAATAATGTTTTGCGAAAAGTCCTTCGGCCGTGGAATACATGTCATACTTCATTTTTTGCCAAAGCCGTTTTAATGTGACGAATACTCGATAATTCAAATTGTATGATCCCCCTTTGCGAAATACATATCGATTCGTTCCCCAGTGTAATATTTCAAAAAATTTGTTTTCCATCATGGAGTGCCCGAATTTGTTACAATGGAGTAACGTGTGAGTGGTATTATCTTTGCGTTTATCGTGTTTCTTAGAGCAGAGAAGATAACTGTTGGAATGCAGGACATTTAATCTTTACGGCCATCCAGTAGCTCACTTTCAGCACGCCGTTAGCTTAGTTACATTTCACGGAGGTCAAACTGATGCATTTTTCGCTGTGACTGGTTATATGAGGTATTAACAGTAGACGAGTAACGGTGCATTTCATACCAGCCACACTGCTCCGTTAATTACTGCGAGAGAACCTCAAATTTCAAAAAAGTATTACTATCAGCGATTTCTTCAGTTACCAGTCATCACCCCTTATTCGCACTTAAAAATTTCTCTCTTATTTATATCTGAGAAGTGAGTTTTTCCACATATTTATAGTTTCTAAAATGCATTCATTTTACGTCTGCCGTTACTCCGTAACCGGTCTGTAATTATTAGTCAGATCTTTTTGATGAGTAAGAGAAAGCATTAGCGATCTTAATTGGTTTCATAGCACTACATTCGGCATTTACTTAGTGTTTCATCGTTGAGGTCGTCAGTGTGACAATTAGTATTAGTTTTTAATTGTACCACCATACTTTTGTTTTAATATATTCCGTATCAACAATTTACTTTTTGTGATTGACTATTTCCAGCCTTTAATGCGAGCTTTTTATTTTCAGGCGTACGAATGATATAGGGGAATTTAGTCAATTCTGTGGAATGGGTGGGGTTTAATGGGGCATTGCGATGCGGTCGCGAAGAAGAGGAAGCCTATAGAAATATGGTGAGTCAATACTATTCTTTTAATCTAAATTATTTTATGTGTCTTTAAATGTTCCCATTCATCGATCATCGTTTTTGTGTCTCTTAGTAGTTGTAGGTCAACTTTATAACTTTATCCTGAGAAGTTTACAAAAAATAACTTATCATTCGATACGTTGGTGGTGGTTCTCGGGTATTGCTGTGTAGATAACATTTTAACTCGACGTTGTTGTATTTTGTACTTGACTGTATGTTGTATTTTGCATGTAACATGACATTAGCTTTCACTCAGTAGGTTTTCGCAGGTTTTTCACGCCCCCCTTCTTGTGTGGGCGTTTTCCTGCAGTGGGTTTTTTCGCTGAAGGATATTACACCCTTATCCTCATGTTTTTTCCCACCAACTTAAATCTTTTTTACACAAAAATTTCACATATAGTTGTTTATATTTTTTGACATTTCACAAACAGTGTATATTGTATATTCTTGGTACTGTAAACGTTTGTCTAATATTTTATAATATGCTTGCATTGACGTTATCGAGGGGTTAGGTGGAAGAGGGGACTTTCCAGTCTCAACCTCGCCCGAATAAAAGCATTTTATTATTATTATTATTATTATTATTTCACTCTTCCTACTGGGAGCGTTATCAAGAGAATGGAAGGAATTTATTCTCGTCCCGAGCTTATATATGTTTTTCGTTACCCATTGTTGACCCAAGTGACATTGTTGACTCAAGTGGATGATATTTCATAATTTAGAAGTTTCAAATTGTGTTTTATGTTACGATTACCATGATATACCTACAACCGATATTATCCTCCGAGACTAAGATACCAACGACGGCCATCGGGAGGAACTAAGAATGTTTTAAGTGCACATAGCTCACGCAAAATTTGAGGGATTACGTCTTATTGTCCCAGGTTAGGCAATCTCATGGGCAGCTAGGTAGTTGACCCGCTTAATTAAATCTCTTGCTTTACTTTTACAATTTAATATGGTCACAGAAGGCACTACTAGTGCAGAACACTATGCCTTGCAAATATTGTAACTATCAGAACATTTAAAAATCATTTTATGATGTGACGTGGAGAGCGATGAAATTTCACAAATTCTCTTTCACACCCTTCATTACCGGTTCCTTAAATGCGTTATCCCATGTCTTCCTTTTCCGCCCATGTAATCCCTAAACATCAAGATATCAAGGTTTGAGATGTGTGTGAATGCAATGGTCTGTCATTTGCTTTATTTCCACAAAGCTTTTTATGCTTCCCCTTTCTTCTGTGAAATATCGCATTTCTCACTTCGGTCGATCCATTCAAATTTCATACAGATGAAGTTTCTCCACCGCTGTCATTGCCCGTGACTCATTGCTGTACAGAAGCTAACTCAATTTGTGAGCTCTGAGGAATTGTTTCCTCATTTCTGTGCTTAAAATTCCTCCTCTGCACAGCAACCTTTATTTTCTTAAAAGATCACTTCGCCTGGACTATTCCACTGATTTTCCTTCAAACGCTTGTCATTCTGCTTCCCAAGTGGTGTAACTCCTCGACTACTATTTACTTTTTCCGAATTACTATGTTATTCTGGAATTCCTCTCTTTGGTTGCACACTATTATTTTAGTTTTTTTGATAGTGGTTTTAGATGATGTTTGGACATCTTCCTACTTGTTTTTATTTGAATATTTGTAAATTTCTTAAAGCCTCGGCAAATATTTCCTCGTGTGTAGCCATGCCATTAATACTACCGTGTCCTTTTCTTTGATTTTGATTTTGCCTCTTTACATGATCACCATCATCATCATTTGTCAATTATTCTATGATTGGTTTGATACAACTCCCCATTTCTCTATCCTATCCGCTAGCCTTTTTTTGCGAAGTATTTCTTCCCTTTTACATCCATTATAACATATCGTATGCAACTCATTCGAGGCCATCCTCTTTGCCCTTACATACTTCTTCCAGTCCTAAAATTGTTTTATCCAGGCCATCATGCCTCACAATGTGGCCAATGCAAGTGTTCCGTCTTCTCCTTAAGGTTTTTCGATGACTTATATTTTCTTCCACTCTTCTTATCACTGCGACATTAATTACTCGTTCGATTCATTTTATCGTAGCCATTCTTCGATAGCATCACATTTCAAATGCTTACACTCTACTCTTCTGCACCTGCCATGGAGAAACATACTCCATGTGTAGCACCTGATGAATTGTTTCCTTGCTTATACGCTTGTATTCTCAGCTGTAAAAAGACTTATCTATAATAAGAATTTTCTCTTCGCCTGAGCTATTCTACATTCTTTATTGCTTCGTCCATCATTACTAATTCTGCTTTTCATCTTAGATATAAACTTTAAAATAAAAGGCAAATATCAAAGCCTTGTCTTGCTTCCTTTTTAATGTATCATAGCTTGGTCCTAATTTTGTCCCCGATACTTCTCTTTAATCTTTGTTTTGTTTTTACACTCTAGTTGTTAGTTGAGATGAATTGTTTCCTTATTTTTATGCTTAAATTTTCCATTTTTACCAAGTAGGTAACTAATAGATGATTCACCTGTCATTGTTAATCACCCCCACTTCTTTCGGAGTTCTTCACGGCACTGAATTCCAATTCACGCCACTTCAGCGTCCACTACTGGTCTTAATATTTGGACCCCCACTTTACCTGCATTCAACTCGATATCCTATTCTATCGCTTTCATGCTAAGCCTTCCTTTCCAAACTCTTCAGATTCCGTTTTTGTCACGGTACTGCATTATATGCTCGTTACTTGAAGTGGTTTCTCACTATCATATAGGCAGCTTCAACTTTTCCGTACACATGGTGTATTTGTTTGCCTTCGAAAATATTCTTCATCCACTTTTCTCCGGCCTCCATTACTTTTCGACAAATATCCTTCTTTCTCTCTCTCTTTCGCTACTCTCATTTAACATTCCTAAGTTTTCGAATTCACGTTCTTCAACGAAATCCTAGACTTCCTGTGAGGCTCACATAATGATTATTCTTTAATAATTTACTTCTCTCAAGAACTTCTTAAGCTGCTTCTTGCAGCCCACTTCTAAAATTTTTTTTATTCTATTCGTATGATTTCTCGGGCACATGCGATTCTATTTTGTTCCCCGCTGCTTTTTTGTTATTACACTTGGCACTCTGATTTCTTTTTATTTTTCTACTGTCCAATGCTTTTCGCACCACCTACTTAAATTTTTACTTTAAGTGAATTCACATCGCTATTAAGTTATAGCCATTCTCGGTAAAGGCCCCAGGGTAGCTTATGCAGTCACCTATCTATTTCCTGATTCTTTTTTTACCTATTATATAATAAATTGCCCCTAGCCTTCTCGTCAACCTATGACATTTTCCTTTTTTATCTCTTTCGGTTGATATATTATGCTCTACTCGCATCCGCTAGCTTCAGTTCTTCTCAAGTCTTTTATTTTGGTTGCATTATCCTTCTTTTCCGGCTAATCTTCCATCTTGACCTTCACCCGTGATATCATTGCTATCATCGAGAATAATTACATTGTCTTCACCTCTCGCCTGATTGATTACTTCCGCGATATATTGATAGGCGTTCTCAACTTCTGAATCTTCTAGCCATTTTTCGGTGGATTCAAAACCTACGGAGCTGCATTCACCATTACCATTCTTTCTCGAAGCTATTGGTAGATTTTTAAGCGTCGATCGTTCTAAGAATTAACCATACTTAAGCAACGCTGTTTAGCGATCCTGCGTATATTATACGGTAGCATCCACTCCTTACATTTTCTACACTAGGCCATTTAATTTAGCTGATTCCTAGACGTCGTAGATATTCTTCGTATTTTCTGCCTTTTTCTAGCATCCCTCAACGTCAAAGCCATTTTACTATCGTAGAAATGTTATCACAATTGACCGATGCTCTCCTGAGTATAGCTCCGGTAAGATTCGAATGAGGACTAGTATTATATTTGCATAATTTACTCGAGGTAATGCCGACATTTTTGTAATGAGTGAAGTATGTATAAGCGACTCGTCACAATAATTATATGGTGGTTCCCCTAGGCTTCTACGAGTTAATGGCCTCCTTTCGCCAATGATCTCCAATAGTACACTGCACCACTGAAGCACAGCAAGTCAATCAGAAGCTGCAGCAAGTATCAAGAGTTACCCGTGCGCCTCGGTAATATAGAATATTTTTTAACTATCCCCAATTCACCAAATGATTTTTCATGATCCCCAAGTTTTCTGATCACCTGAGTGGTGGTGACCCTTTCATAGCTAAAGATGATACCCTAATTAGTTGAAATTACGTGAAGGGTGAAGTTATTATACTGGGCACACTCGGCGACCTTTTTGGTATCTATCAATATCAACGTGTTCTTGCATATTCTTTAACTAGAAACAAAGTAAATCATTACCTATAGCCACAGTTCCCTTTAATAAAGGTTAGTCCGAGTATGAATAGATACTTCTAATTGAAAGGTATGGGAAACACTCTTTATTGATTTTAGGAAGTGCAAAGCTATTGTGTAGGGCCAGCGATATTGCTGAGGGGGGAGTTCCATCACTTACAGCAACTTTGGCATAAACTGAGTAATCAGTACCTCCTTTCTAATTTTTCTGTATTTATTTACGCTACAAATTAATAGATTCCGACGTTTTCGATGGTGAGTACTTGATTCCATAATTATGCATACGTCGAGCGCGAGGCGAAATAAGACAAAAAGACATTCTTTTATCGTTCCTTCATCTTCTCGTTCTTCCAAGCAAACATTTTCGTAAGTATATTCTCTGCTTTGGTCTTGATGGTCAATGATCTTCATTAGGCGACAGTACATTGTCCAACAAATTCGAATTACGTCACGTGAAGAGAGGAGAATCTGTCAAATAATTTTACCGTTTGCCTTCTTGTACTTGACGATTTTGAGCGATAACTTTTGCATTTTACGTGAGTTTGAGCATTAGGATGTGCCATTTCGTGTCTCATTAAAAACGGGCTGTGGAGGCCATTTTACTTTTACTGCCGTAAACGATGCCTCCTGCATTCGTCCCTGGTCGTGAGTTAACTCACAGAACGCAATTGATAAACAAATGATCCCAGTTTTCCCCGCTTTTGCTCGCAATATCGTGGACATGTTTGGTCTTCGAAACACAGTAGGGAGGAATCTGCTTTAGATATATTTCGAGGAGATTATAGAAGGAGTGAAATGCTGAGCAACAATGTGTATGGGCTTCGTATTCAGAGTTCATTTCATTCATTACGATGATTTAATTTATGCCAGACATTCTAAATTGAATAAAACTGGAGCAACCCTCGAAATATCGTAGGGACGGTTGAACAAAAACTAGTCCAATTCCGAGTTGAAAACAATAAATACCATATATCTGTGTCAATTTACCTGTAAGAGATAGTTAACGGTAATTAAGGAGGTGATCTGTGTTCGTTAAGATTCTTCACTTATTTTTTTTCCAAAGACATCAACATCAACCTTTGATGGCCACAATAAAATTTACTATACTACTAAGGCTATTTTTAATTATACTCGCGACCTGTATTACCCGAAAACTTGAATGTCAGATAAGAAGCCTTCTTAGCAGTCTTTTTGCCTAAGTTTAATGCAATACTTCATTTTACATGATTTTGGTTTCGTGAATCTACTATTTTTTACTTGTTTTTCATAAGCTTTGGTAGTTCATGGATCGTACCGAGTTATCATCATCGAACGCAGATGAAGTACGCAGCGTCAATTTGGTTTCCTCGACAATTCATCGGCAGGTTAGACATCCGCGAGTCTAGATACTGTCGTTCTATGAACAGGAATCCGTTTTTTTAGCCATATATACCCAGTATAGATTTTGATATTCACTCCCATCATAAGTCCACAATGCAATCTAAAGCTAGTTTGACGCAGGTCTCTGTTCACCTCTCCTGAAAGATAGACTTTTTATAGTGACGTTATTCTTTTCTTTTACATCCTCTCATATTTTATTCATTCGAGGCCACCCCTTGCAAGAATTATCTTCCACCTGTCCTTCTACGATTGTCTTCATCATGCCTCATAATGTGACCAACTAAAATGTCCCATCTTCTCCGAAAGGTTTTTAGGACGCTTCATATTTCTCTCACGCTTCTTGGCTCCTTATCATTACCGACTCAGACGATCCAATTGATCGTTATCATCCTTCGGTAGCACCACATTCAAAATACTTACACTCTCGGCTATTCTGCACCTGTCTACGTCCCAGCATCGCTTCCATAGAGAAACATACTTCATACGTAGGTAGCATCTGATGAGTTATTTCCTTACTTCTTTCATTGTATTATCAGCTGTTAGAAGGTACTTGTTTATATAGGAAGCCCTCTTCTACTGCGCTATTCTACTAAGTATTTATTTCTTGCTCAAAATCAGCATCTGAATCGTGCTATCACAATTTTGCCAACTGCAATGTCCAGTTCTGCTTAAGGTTTTTAGGAGGCTTCTCTTTTATCCCACACTTATTAGCACTTCCTCGTTACTTACACGGTCGATCTATTTTATCATCATCATCATTCCTCGGTAGCACCACATTTCGAATGCTTCCCATATTGACATCTCAGCACCTGTCAACGTCCAAGCCTTGCCCCTCATGTGTAGCATCTGATGAATTGTTTCCTCACTTTTTCTATTCTCAGCAGTTAGAAGGTTTTCATTTTATTAGAAAGCCTTTCCGCCTGCCCTTTTCGGCTATTTATTTCTTGCCACGTTCATCGTTGGTTATTCGGCTACCTACTTGACATTCACTCCTTTAATTTTATGCTTCCCTAGGTTAATGCTCGTATAGGCCTCCTCTCTTCTGCTGCACTTTTGTCTTCTTTTGGTTAATTTTCAGCTGATATCTGACTATTGACCTTTCCATATTTGTCAAAGTCTTCTTCAAATCCTTCTCTGTCTCGGCTATGACTGCGATGTCGTCAGCAAGTCGCGGCATTCTAATTTTTCTCTGCGGATATTGACACCCAGAGCCCTCTCTTTGATTTCATTGACGATTTTCTCGATGCAAACGAAAATTATGGATAACAAACCACACCCTTTTCTGAATTCCTTTCCTATTCTTGATTTTTCAGCATTGGGTCCGTATTGTAGCGACGGTACTTTGTTTTTATACACACTGCACTAAATTCTAGAATCATTGCGGCCCTCTCTAAATTTATTTAGGAATTCTAACCATTGAATTCCATTCCGCATTATCGATACTACATTTCTCCACAAATACTATGAAATTCGATCTTTTTCTTCTCCATTCTCCTCTCAATGAGCAGCCTAACAGCGGCAATTTCTTCCCTTGAACCTTTTCTTTTCCTTCATCCGAAATCCGTCAGGCTGATGGCCTGAAAATCTTCTCACTTCTATGCGGTCTTCTTTTTAGGCCTGGTATAACTCCAGTCGAGTAGGTATCGGAGATAGAGTTTGCGACAAATATAGTTCGTTATTCTATTTTAACAAGCCTATCCTTCATTCAGCTGAATGGGAATATTATAAGGACAAGACGTCATTTTCCACTTTGTATTTTTCTATGACTTCGCTTTCACTTGATTTCCACTTTGCTAATGTTATTTACTTTTCAATGCTCCAAAAGGGCATAACCTTAATTGTTGGTTAAATATTTACCTAATATCCATTAATGTATGTATAATACTTAACTTAATTGACATTTCCTGCTCATCATTCTCTGCTTTCAGAATGTTTCTCATTTATCATAGTTGTATAAATTTAATTTTCAAGTATTAGTAATTTTCTAAATGTTTTGAATCAAGATTGAATTCTATGCGCTGCTGTGGTCATCCGTGATTTTGGAGGTATAAACTAACTTGAATTATTTTTCCTCTTCTTTACAGAATCAAGATTTGGGAAAGTGTCTTCGAAGCATCGAAAAGTGAAATCACCAAATGAAGAAATTCAAGTATTCGACTGCAAAGAAAAAGAGAAATCCTCAACAGTGGGCAGGGGAAATGATAGGCTGTTCATCGCTACAAGTTTTATGCATAGGAGCGATATTTTCGGGCGATAATTAGGGTTTATATTTATTCGTCTTTTACACAAATATCCAAATTAACACACAGAAAACACATGGTATGAATCAAGGTATAAAGGTACATGAGATCTCAGTGATGACGTCAATCAAATGAAAACAATGCATAGAGTCAAAAATGACTCTCACTTTAAAAAATGGTAAATAAATGGTTACATGGTTAAAATAAATGAGAGGTATATCATAAATGGTACCAAATCACGTGAATGTAAAAATTGGCCAAGAAAAAGGTTGAGAAAATGATGAAAATAGCGCTAAAGGTATGATATCAAAATGAATAGGAAAAAAGCATGCTTCATGAACCTTAGTATGGTTTATTTAGACTATGAGCTCAAAAATAGGTAGGGGTGTGTGTGTGCTTGTGTGTGTGATATGGTATAATTTCCTTTTGTCTTGCATTTTGGGTGTGTTTTTGGGAGGGTAGGGAAGGGAAGTGTTATTTATATTTTTGCATGTGCATACTAATCCTACCTCTCCACAGAATCAAGTCATCGCTGGATTTGAAGACATGAGGACCAAGACAAGAAGATAGTGCGTGTGTTAACTTTGATTTGGGCCATTCGGGCCAAAACGTTTGCGTAACGTAAGGTTAGGCGATTATGTGCGTGCGTTTATTTTAAGCCTTTCGAACCAAAGTATTGTATGCACGCTAATCCATTGCAGCGTACAGAAATAGGACTTTGTCACTGTTTTAGGTGCAAAGCTACCTTCTGTATGTTGTCGTGGAGTGTATGCGAGGCTTTGGGGGTATTTTATGTAAGGGTTTTATTTATTTTGCATGTGCTACTAATCCTACCTCTCGTCAGGTTTTGGAGATCAGAAGAGGACCGCAAAGTCATCGCTGGATTGGAAGAAGAGAAGACAGAAGACGACGGTCGAAGAGGACCAAGACAAGAAGATAATGCGAGTGTTAGCTTTTATTTGGGCCATTCGGGCCGAAATGTTTGCGTAACGTAAGGTTAGGCGATTATGTGCGTGCGTTTATTTTAAGCCTTTCGAACCAAAGTATTGTATGCACGCTAATCCATTGCAGCGTACAGAAATAGGACTTTGTCACTGTTTTAGGTGCAAAGCTACCTTCTGTATGTTGTCGTGGAGTGTATGCGAGGCTTTGGGGATATTTTATGTAAGGGTTTTATTTATTTTGCATGTGCTACTAATCCTACCTCTCCTCAGGTTTTGGAGAACAGAAGAGGACCGCAAAGTCATCGCTGGATTGGAAGAAGAGAAGACAGAAGACGACGGTCGAAGAGGACTAAGACAAGAAGATAATGCGAGTGTTAGCTTTGATTTGGGCCATTCGGGCCAAAATGTTTGCGTAACGTAAGGTTAGGCGATTATGTGCGTGCGTTTATTTTAAGCCTTTCGAACCAAAGTATTGTATGCACGCTAATCCATTGCAGCGTACAGAATATAGGACTTTGTCACTGCTTTAGGTGCGAAGATGCCTTCTGTATGTTGTCGTGGAGTGTATGCGAGGCTTTGGGGGTATTTTGTGTAAGGGTTATTTTTATTTTTGCGTGTGCTACTAATCCTACCTCTCCCTAGCCTCAAGTCATCGCCGGATTTGACGATCAAAAGACAACGGTCGGAGAAGACGTAGAGCATGCTTCTCCGTTCTTTGAAGAAACTTCGTTGATGGCGCCATCACGTAACTGTAAGAATATTTTCCGTTTTTATTCATAATCAAATGTTTCGAGACCTCACTTTTAAATCTAAAACCTTAATTATTTGATAGGATAAAGTGTATAAAGGAGGATTTTTCTGTCAAAATTGTATGATTTAAAGTGAACAGTTGAAGCCATTCCATGCATTTCAAGTTAAATTTTTTAAGTTAATGGGAAGACATATGACACATGTTTTCGGCAATTCCAGTGTGATAGACTGCTAGTGCAGTTAATAAACGCATTATTATCTAAACTTATGTTATCCATTTTACGATTTATCTTAACTAATATCATTCTCTTGCTATTAGCTATCATTATTACTTAAACGAATTTTCAAAGTCATTTACGTTAAAAGTTTTTTGCACAGTCTTTTCACGCTTGTAAAGTGGAGTTTCTCTTATCATTTGCATTTATCTATTCACAGCTGCAACTCATCACTGGAACTCAATTTTAAATTTGACATGAGGACGGAACTAGTCTGGATTGGTAATCTGGATCTTCACGTGTGGGACGCACCTGCTAAATGGTAGGAATGAATTTTGTTATTTCAGCTAATGACCATGTTTCCACCCTGCACATAAAAAAATCAATTACATTCATACATAAGGAAAAACCACTTTTTGCTAAACTGAAATTCTGACTTAGTTTAAATAAATCCATTTTGTTAAATTGCTTCTTTGCATAATGTTTTTTCAGTTGGATATGAATACTTACGAGACAATTGTATTGAGCTATCCTTCTTTTTGGAATCTATTTACATTGAAAAGTCCATCTTCAACATAAGACACATTGGTTTCACCATTTGTCATATTCTTTGATGAGGTTGTTATTTTTTTCAAAAACGGATCATGAGGGTAGCTTTTTCCTAGTCGTTTCCAAGTAGTTCACTTTATTTAATTCAATCCTTCCTTGGGCCTCTATTAAGACGTTATTCCTCTTATTTCTCTGTTGACATCAACATTAAATTAATATTTCCAGTGCCATTTTTATGTACTATTTGTAAATATTTTAATTTTCTGAATTATTTGTGGTAATAAATGTTTTTGTGTGACATTAAAGTGAAAACAGGTCTACACGAATGCATAATGGTCGTTCAATCTTATGTGTAATGCTTCAGCACAGCACTACACAATTATATTGGAATCTATTGCACTATATTTTAACACTAAATTAATACATTGAATTTTTTATTTTGATAGAACTAAATATCACTCGGATTGGCTTTTCACTTAAATTACAAACCAATTTATTCCGGTCACATTCAAATACATCATTTAGCATGCATTAGGAAATGCATTTACTGTAAGTGCCTCATTAAGTGCTAATTAAGCCTGTATATATTCTTAGTTTTTCTATTGGATGTCAATATTTATGAGCCAGTGATATTAAACTGTTCTTTTTTATGCAATTACCTTGCACTGAAAATTTCGTCTACTACTAATGAGAGTGGACCCCCCCCCTAGTCATAATCTTTGATATGATTGTAATTTTTTAATGGATCATGAAAGTGGAGGTATAATTTTTGTTTCCGAATAGGTTCACATTATTTGTCGGAATCCTTCATTTAAACCCAATTGAGACGCTATTATTCTTATTTCTCCATTGATTTCAAAATTAAATTTATATATCCAGTTCCTTCTTTTCATGTTTGTTTTCATATATTTTAATGTTTAAATTTTCTGAATCATTCGTGGGACTGAAAGTTTTTACATGACATTCATGTAAAAACTTTCAGTGTAATGTAAAATGTAAAAACAGGTCTACACCTATGCATAGTAGTCATTCAGACATAAATTCAGTGATGTAGCACAATAGTACACATATTTTATTATCTACTACTCTAGCTTGAAAGACTGGATTAATTCTCAGAATATTTATATTGAAATCAACAAGATTAATAATGAAGTAATTCATTTTGATACAATTAAATGACACTTACTTAAATAACAAACAAATTTATTCCGGTAATACTCGAATACACCATTTTCATGCATAAGGTAAAGGGTTTATTTAATGTGCCTCAACCAGTGCTGACTAAGCCTGTAGTTATTCTAATTACAAATAAGTACAAATGGTTCCTTCTGTTTCAGCTGGAGAGTCTACTGAATGCTGCGTTGTCACGGAGAAGAAATGCGTCGAACTGTAGAATCTCAAGAGTCGAAGATAGAAGAATATGAAGAAGCAGAAGGCCTGGAGTTGTTTTCTTCTCATCAGTGAACTGTGGACTATTTGTGTGTGTTTTTTTTTATTGCTGTGTGAATTGTTGTTATTTATTTATTGTAATGCATTTCTTTTTTACAGCATTGCGGGAGATTTAGGCAGGAGAGTAGGTATTAATCCGTTAGGAAACTAGATTCTTAGGTTGTCGACATGCGTAGCGTACCTACTAGGAAAATAGCTTATATCGACAAGTACTAGGTCGTCACCGTGCGTATCATAGCTAGGAGCAATATATTTAGGTTTGTAGCGCTTTCGAACTGGGGGCTGCTGCCATGGCAAGTTTATTATGGGCTCTATCGTAGGTGTGTGAATGAATGTCGCTTGATGAGTGAGTGAGTGAGTGAGTGATTTTTTTTGCTTGCTGTAGTAGTAGTAGTAATAGTAGTAACACTAGCACTAACACTAATGTCCCATCCTTTCACTATCAATCCTTCCCCACCCTCCCTCCCCCTCAAATCCAAACTGCTCCCTCTACGTGGGGAGGGGGAGTAACAGAGGAAAGTCTAAGGAATTCAATGAATGATGCGAATGAATTATTAATGTTGAATTGTAGCGTTAGACTTTCCTCTGGCTAAAGCAGTGTGGTATCCAAGTGTAATTTCAAATGCTGTAATGATTCTTAGAAGATGTACGGTGATAGAACTTTATCCAATATTTTGCTCGAGTAATTTCGTTCTGTTTATATTGTTTTCCTTGTATATAATTTTATTTCATTGATTGTCAGCTATTGTATTACTGATGGTATTTAATTTACTATTGAGGATTTCGTTTTGCAGTTTCTTTGTATGCACCAATTTTTAGCATTAAATCTGTTTTTTTAATATTCATTTTTAATACAATTATTATTTGAATGAGTGTTGCGGTCTTTTTTTAAGAAATAAACTATTTTGAAATGTACCTGCTGTATTTATTTTTCACTGTCAAAGAAATATTATTCTAATGCATATTTTAGTGATTTTTATTTTTATATCTCCCCTATACCTTGGTGTGACATGATATTGATGTGTGAGATATCATAATTCCAGTTATGCCTATTAAATGCATATTTCTTTAATACGTTTTTTATTATTTTTTACTGATTGTGGATTTAAAAAAATGATTTTAGTATCCCTGTGTGCTATATTATAGTTATAACGATTTCATTACCTTTGTCTCTTCTATATTTTTGTAATTGCATGCAGAATTATTTACAATAATTAAATATTTGAAGTACTGCGCTTTTTCCATTTCTTTTTTCTTGTATATCTTTATATAATTATATACTCTATTTTTATTTATTCGTGTTTCTCTGATATTTATTTATTTATTTCCATCGCCCCGAGAACAGCTCACAAGGCCTTTTACATCGGGGGGTATAACATGAAACAACAACTATCACACACATTCATGCCCTGGATAAGGAGTAACTTACCCAGGCGGGACTCGATCCCGCGACCTTCGGTTTGGCAGGCGAGGACTTTACCCCGCCGCCACAGAGGCCATTTAAATGCCATTCTTAAATATTTCTCAATTGTTATTGGACGATAGCAATGGCTACAATATGGTGGTTTCCAATATTTTTACTGCCTAAATCGAAGGAGGACTTATTTCACCCTTATAGATTTTTAAATGACCATATCTATTTCTTGCGTTTAAATGAAAGGTAAAAATTTCAAGGGCGCGAAAATGCGAAGGCTAAGTATGAATGCTGGGAAAAGCCCGTGTGACGTCTTTCTGGTTCCGGCTGATGCTGAGCGAGTTCACCTTGGTGCAAGGCTATTACCGCCACTACGATGCAGTCTAGTAGCAGAGTACCCTGCTTGCAGGTAGCGCTTGGCTTAAATAAGGATTATTAATACCCTATCAAACGGAGGGAAATTCCCGACCATTGGCATTTTTAGTAGGTGATTGTTAAGAGATGTTTCCCTAAGCTCTGTTTCTCGTGCATGCATGCAGTGGAACAGCGAGGGGGGGTTTTGGGGGATAAACCCCCCCAGAGCTCAGAGAAATTTTTAAGTCAAATCTATTTTCCTTAATAGACCTCTGGACACCTACCTTTCTGAAAAGTACGTGTAAATATTAAGCTAAGTGGTGTAACACTTTGGCCGAATAATCTTGCATTTTTTTATTTCGAGCATTTAAAATAGCTGTCACTTGCCATGCAAGAAGAACGTAATTCGCACCACTGCCATCTTGAATGACGTCAGCTCATGCAATAGAGTTGTTCGCGTCCGTGCGCATTACTGTAGAGGAGGTAAAGAATAAGTGATATTGTGGATATTACGCCGTTTTTCTTGTCGTACGTATTTCGTCGATTTGTCGAAGCGCAGCTATAAGTACTGCATTGTGCCTATGTGCAGTAATATTAGTGGACATGCCTCAAATAAGTATTTTCACACGGTCCCCCAAGACGGTGAACGACGAACTGTTCGGATGAAAAAGTGCCGACGAATTTCAGTTTCTTGATTTATTGGTTATACTTACTACGAAAACTCTAATATCATTAACTGAAGTAATTCTCTCTTGAAACTAGGGAAAGACTGGAGTTAACAATGTTAGAGTAACTCGAATATATGCTTACAAAACCAAATGAATAAGTACCGTAGAACCCTACAGCTCTTTGATAGGTAACAAATGTAATAATAATAAGCGGATAGTTTTATCTCCTATATTTTTGCTGTAGGTAAAGAATGTAAGGAACAACAACAGAAAAAGGGGAATTTTTTTATCCCATTAAGTTACTTAAAAGTGAAATTTTGAGCAAGTGGGCTATTTCGAAGAAGTTCCATATTATATTTTCCACACTTCAGGAAATACTAATTGTTAATAGGTCTATTAAATCGGAGATTTCACCACTTAAAAAGTTCATCAGGTTGTTCTACACGAATAAATAAAGGGAAAATTTGTTTACCTTAAAATACCAAATAAAAAAGATACAATACCACTTAGAGTAAAGTCTTACGAACCCAAACTGGCAATGCAATCCTTACACGAAAGAGTCACAACTTCGCTTTCGCCGCTCTCCTCCAAAAGACGGGCTTCAAGAACATAGGCCTTCGATCGAACCTACGAATACGAGCACGGACGATGCATTCATTTTTATCACGCTTAACTTGCACGTAACCTATAGCATCATCGCCGTATTCTTCTCGTCCGACTCTATGTGAAAAAAGGATTTAGAAACGTTAACATCAACTAATACCCTAAGAAAATCAATTTCCAATCGTGGCGATATACTCACCTAGCCATCTTCACTCCCCGGGTCTCAGAATTTATGTAGTTACTATTTCTACTTATGAATGTAAACATTGAGGCAGTTGAAATTTTAGGCAAGTTTCTCGCGTCTCCCTTATCGAAACCAGGATCCATGATGCCCACAGAAGCAAAATAATATCCCTAGTAACTTTTCACTCTTCGGAAAAGCACGTCACTGCGATATTATGTACACTTCTCAAAGTGAAACGCTAACGATGTGCCGATCCGTGCTGAAGATCTCCTTGCAAATCCGCCGAACCCCCATGGATTTCATGGTACCGCCGTGGTACCGCCGCATGGCTGCTTGAGCAGACGTCATATTTCCGTCAGCCAATGGAAATATGTATTGAGGTGGGAGTGTCTGCTGATGAGAAAAGCTTCCTTTTCTTGCGATTAAAAAACATTCCATGGAAAATTATTACATATAATAAACGTTTTACGTATATATTTATCCTTGTTGATTTTTTAGAACATATTTGAAGGCAAATTAAAATTTTGTCCAGAGGTCTATTGGATTACTATTGCTTATAGAATAGTGTGAGGATTAAGTAAATATACCTCAGAACGCCGTAAAAATAACCATTTTGAAACATTTATCTTAATTTTTTTCCGGCGGTAGGCCTCCGCACCTCCCGCTAACCCTGGCGGGTACCCCAAGCACTCCAGAATTAGATGCGCCTGAAACCCCCCCTAGCCTTAATTCCTAGCTGTGCCCCTGCATGCATGCACCGCTGGTTACAGCATCTGTGACGTGACGTGGATTGCCATCGCATGGGTGCCAATCTGGCCTTTTTCAAATGAGGTCAAAATTGACCATTGCCATTCGTCTAAAATGGGATTTCTAAAGCCAAATAGTTTGTTTATTATGACTATGGTGAGTAACGAATCGCAGTCGATGCCTTTCATTTTCAATGATGAAGGAGGCTACCCTATTATGGTTAATGCATTCATATTGGTGGTTTCGACATAAAACATATCAACATAGTTGTTGTATCCAGGGTGGTAGCCCTGTCCCAAGGATAAGACATGTGAGGACGGGGCACGCCCGGCAGTTGTTGGCGGGACTACGCCATGCGTTGTATCGTGCATAGCCCAGAATTAAAAGTTTATTTCCTAATGGACTCTTGTGTTTTCCTGCAATAGAACAATTTGGCGACGAGGACGGGATATTTGGAGTCCGATACTGTCGTGGGTTATGTGTCGTGTGGTTGAGGCTTTACGTGAGTTTCGGGAAAAAAAAAACTGATCGGTCGACCGCGCCTGTGGTACGTGCCATTCTGTATCTTCACGGACCTATTGCCTAAATATGAGTATAGGAGTTTTTGATCAAAGTGTCGAGAGCATCTCGACCTACCTTCTGCGCCTAAACAGCTATATGAGGACATTACGTCCTCCTGTTGAGGATCTCGGCAAGAAGGATTTCTTAATTGGTCACATAGGAGGGGCAGCATTGGAGAAGCTAGCTGTGAATCTTCACCCTCTCACACCGGACCAGCTGACTTACGAACAATTAGTGGAGGAGCTTAAGACCATATTTACACCGGTGCGCTTCTTTCGTGCTGAGAGGCTGATCTTTCAACGTCGTGTTCGAGAACCCAATGAAAGTTTTTCGGAGTATGCCCTGGCGTTAAAGAAGTTGGCTGCCACCTGTGATTTTGGGAACAGTATGGAAGATAGATTAATTGACCAATTTCTGTATGGTCTTAATAGTGAAGAAATAACCACTAAATTGGCTGGCGAAAATGTTCCTTTTAAGAGATTCGTGGCCAAAGCGTGCTATATGGAAGGATCTGCGGAATACGCCAAAAGCACTGGGGATAGTCCTGCCTCAGTTTCGGTAATTAATAAGAGATCTCAACCTCACTGTAAGCCATTATCACCAAAGAACATTGTGAAATGTTTTAATTGTGGAGGGCCTCACTATGCTAACTCATGTGACAAGCCTTTGAAGTGTACCCATTGTGGCAAGGACGGGCATTCAGTGAAATTCTGCCGTCAAAAGAGTAAAGATAAGTTCAAAATGAAAAAGATGGTAAAATCCGTGCTAGAACAGACACCAGAGGAATCTAGTGACGAAGACTGCCACAGGTATGTGGGGTTGTTGCAGTTGCATCAAGTGCAGGGAACCCAACGAAATCGGCGCACGTTGACTGTTCAGATTAATGGTGCACCTGTAACTATGCAAATAGATTCGGCCGCAGATGCATCCTGTGTAGGAGAAGATATTTATAAGAAACATTTAAGCCACTTGAAGTTGACGCCCACCTCTAGGTTATACAATTGTTCCAGTGCCCCCTTATCATTACTCGGCGAATGTCAGGTTAATGTTATGTTTGAAGGAATTGAATATGTGTTACCTCTGGTTGTGCACAAAGGGAAGTTTCATTGCTTGATGGGTCTTCCGTGGCTAGAAGTGCTTCCTATAAATTGGTACAGTCTTTTTCCAAAGAAAGCTGTAAATGTGGTTGCCAATGGTAAAACTGTGTTAGAGGATCTTAAGAAAGAGTTCCCTTCTGTATTCTCTGGAAAGCCTGGGCTAATCAAGGGTTATGTCGCCCAGATTGTATTGAAACCAGATTCTGTACCAGTTTTTGTATCTCATAGACAAGTGCCTATTCCATTGCGAGACAAGGTAAGAAAAGAGTTGGAAAAAATGGTTGAACAAGGGATTTTGGAGCCCACGACCAACACACAGTGGGGTACTCCAATTGTAGTGGTCCCGAAATCCAATGGCGAGGTGAGAATCTGTGGGGATTACAGTTGTTCAGTAAACCGTTGTCTGAGTATGGATCATTACCCACTACCACTGATAGACGATTTGTCTTTACTAAAAGGTGAGTGTTTCTGTAAAATTGATCTTTCTCAGGCATATCTACAGTTAGCCGTTGGTAAAGAATCACAATCTATATTAACTTTGAGCACCCATGTAGGTTGTTTTAAAGTAAAGAGAATGCTGTATGGGATAGCTTCTGCGCCCGCTATTTTCCAGCAAACCGTTGAAAAAATCTTACAGGGTATTCCTAACTTATTTGTGTATCTTGATGATATTCTTATTTATGCTGAAAATTGGTGTGACTGTTCCTCTGTTTTAAAACAGGTATTAGGGCGATTGGCCCAACATAACATTGTCATTAACGTACCTAAGTGTGAATTTTTTGTTAACAGAGTCATATTTTTAGGTCATGTGCTAGATTCTCATGGGTTACATGTTGAAGAATCTAAGGTTAAGGCTATTGTGAATATGGGTGCGCCTTCAAATGTGTCTGAGTTGAGTAGTTTCCTAGGAGCTGTCAAATTCTATTATAAATTCCTCCCAGATGCATCTACTTTTATGGAACCCTTAAATAAACTATTGAAGAAAGATTTCCCTTGGTCTTGGGGTAAAGAACAAAAGGAAGCCTTTGCAAAATGTAAGACAGCCCTTAGTAGTAGCCAGGTACTTATTCCTTATTCCCTTAAGTTACCTATTAGACTAACTTGTGATGCCTCTCAAGTTGGGGCTGGGGCAGTTCTATCTCACATTCTCCCTTCAGGGGAAGAGCGCCCAGTGGGCTTTGCCTCAAAAACTTTTACCTCCACCGAACGCAATTATGCTCAAGTGGAGAGAGAGGCTGCAGCAGTAATTTTTGGTGTCACCCATTTTAACAAATTTCTTTGGGGGAGAGAATTTGAACTGGTTACTGACCACAGTTCTCTCACAATAATTTTTGGGTCAAAGACTGGTGTCAAGCCCCTCGCTGCTGCACGTCTTCAGCGTTGGGCAGTATTACTGCATGGCTACAGATTTAAGATTGTGTATAAAAAAGGGATAAATATCCCTCATGCTGATGTTTTAAGCAGACTTCCATTGGCAGATGATACACCAGTGGAGTCTCCTGAAAATGTAATATGTTTAGTTAAGACATTAGGTGTACCTTTGAATGCCCAGTTGATTGTGCTAGCCACAGAAAAAGATCCTGATTTATTAAAAGTACGGATGTACATCCAGCATGGCTGGCCCTCTAAATGTGATGATCTGCGGTTACAACCTTACTTTAAGAGACAGTTAGAACTCTCTATTAATAACCAGTGTGTCACCTATGGTTCGAAAGTTTGTATCCCAAAAGCTCTACAACGTGATGTCTTAAATTTGTTGCATGATCAACACCCAGGAATGAGTAAAATGAAAGCACTTGCTCGTGGTTATGTCTATTGGCCCACTCTTGACCAGGACATTGAAATTATGGTAGCTTCTTGTGAGCCATGTCAACAGGTCCAAAACTCACTTCCTCAAATACCATTTTCTCCTTGGGCATGGCCAAAATCTAAGTGGGAGAGAGTTCATGCCGACTTTTGTTATGTAGAAAATAAGACATTGCTTATTGTGGTAGATGCTTATTCTAAGTGGCCGATTGTTGCAATTATGAAGGAAACAAGTTCTTCTGCAGTAATTGAAAAACTTGAGTCCATGACAGCTGCATATGGGTTGTTTAAAGTGTTTGTCTCCGATAATGGCCCACCTTTTCAGTCCCAAGAAATTAGTGAGTTTCTTACTAGTATGGGTGCCAAACATCTGTTTTCTCCCCCATACTTACCAAGAGCAAATGGTCAGGCAGAGAAAACTGTGCAGCATGTAAAACAGGCTCTAAAGAAATCGGTGCTTGATAAATCATGTGAAGTATTGTCCTTGCAGCGTAGGATTAACAAATTCCTAATGGCTTATCGTACGACGCCACACACTGTAACTAAGATAGAACCTGCAGAGTTATTCCTGGGGAGGAAGCTTAGAACAAAGTTGTCCCTATTAAATCCAATGAGCATTGTGGAAGACCGGGTGACTTCCTGTAATGAGAAGGTGGCCTCCAAACATAACACTAAATTACCGGAATTGAAAGAGGGTGATACGGTGTGGACACAGGGTGTTAAACACAATGTAAAACAATGGAAACCTGCGACAATAGTAAAGCAAGTGAGTGCCAAGTCCTTTGATGTCTTGTGTGATGGGAAACTAAAAAAAAATGTCTCCCTTCAATTCCTTCGTCCAAGAATTGTGTCCTGTGAAGATAAGAGAAATGAGTTTACCCCACCTGCTAATGTCAATACCGAGGAGGTTGCTAAAATCCCACTTCCCCAAAATGATATTTCCGAGTCAGACAGTCCAGGATCTGCTACCCATGAGAATACTCATGAACCCTTGCCTAGAAGCCCTGTATTGGCTAAGCCTTGTTCTACTCCCTTGAGTCGCCCATCACGAAAAAGGCAGCCACCAAAATATTTGAATGATTTTCTTATGTAATGTATCTTATGTTTTCATGTATTTAATTTTCATGTTTGTAAAGGGTTATTTTAGTGGAGGGGAGTTGTTGTATCCAGGGTGGTAGCCCTGTCCCAAGGATAAGACATGTGAGGACGGGGCACGCCCGGCAGTTGTTGGCGGGACTACGCCATGCGTTGTATCGTGCATAGCCCAGAATTAAAAGTTTATTTCCTAATGGACTCTTGTGTTTTCCTGCAATAGAACAATAGTAAAGTTATTTGAGTCGTATTCACTGGTGAGAAATATATAATTATATTTTTCGGGTGTGTTTATTGAAGTCACACACATACACAGCTGAACAATTTCTTGCAAAATACTAGAGCATTATTTCACGTTCGATAATGGGTCATCTAGACAGCAAATATCTGTTAGCAAAAGAACAGCACGCATTTAGAAGAGGGAGTTCTTGTGAAACTAAACTAACATAACTCATTCTTAACAGGAGCGTCGATCGAAGTATATGCAAAATTTACTTATTGTTAGTAAATTTGGAGAATTTGTTTTCTCAGACGACGTGAAACATATTCTACGTTTACCGACGTACTATGACGTGATCACGAGAAGAAACTAAAAGAAATAAACTGCAAAACAGAGAGATTTGAAACGCAATTCTTCCCTGTTACTATTAAGGATAGCAATGGTGTCTCAATTAGTGATGGATCGATCATGAACGATTCGATCAAAAAGATTGAATCACTAGGTGAATCAAATGACTCATGATTCATTTCGTTAAACAAGTCGATCATCAATCGCTCCGACTTCCTGTTTCATATCAACCATCCCGGTTTCCGGTTTGTTTCAAAATTTGGAACGATCGATGCTTGATCTCTTTTCGTCAGCGCAGAAACAGTTGTGAGAAAATTAAATACTATGTTATATAGAACTTAATACTTGCGTAACCTTTTCCTGATGTATGTTTTCCACCAGTTATTAGTATTAATAACACCACTACACGTTAAAGGAAAATATTAAGATTACTCGTAGGAGAAAGTTAAGAAGTAGAAGTTGCAGCTGTTAATATTTTATTGTGCCGTTCATAACATTATCCTGCAGATCATATTCTTTTCGATCTTGATTCTTTTGAGTCTTTTCGATCATTATGATAGAATCAATTATGTGACTCGAGTCAAAATGATTGAATCACTATAATGATCGACTTTGCCCATCACTAGTCTCAATTATTGGCGTCATCGCTGGGACGACTCACTTCATGTTTGTTTTTTCCATAGTTATAAACTTGCTTGTATTTGCTATAGCAATCACTAACAATTGGCAAGTTATGTCTTTGCATATGGTGTGCATGCGGCGGTCCTCTTGCATGCTGCATGTTGAAGATTGGTCACCCCTTGCCTACCATGGTATTACATAGGTGTAGATGTAGAACTTACTAGTAGATTTGTTGAAACTTTGTGTATCCTGCTGGCTAATGTAACACTAATTCATGTTTTAGAAATTCATGTTTTTCCTTTTTTTATGCCTTCTCATCATGCCCGCAAGAGCTGTAGGTAATTTTTTTTCTTTGCATGAATGTGGAATCATAATCCAACCCAGGTCAGAACAGGGTTTGCCAGTCGTGAGCGTCGAGTTCTTTGTGCCCGAGAGGGCTTTCCTATCCCACCCCAAAGTTGATGGCTGCAGCGTTGCCAAGTCAAAATGGGACATTTACCTTAGATTGGACAAAATTCTTGAAAATCATCGTAGAAAGACGACGAAAAAAGGTCCGTATTTCTGGTATGATCAAGAAGACGATAAAAGCAATAAATAGTTGACAGCACGATAGGAACTGTTAAATGAAAAACGTAGTACACGTGGCCCAGATGGGTGGGGGCCCTCCCGGTGTTTTGGGTCCGTCCGTCGCGAGCTCGAGTCCTCGGGAGAGGGACGGATTAGGCTCGGAGTCGAGGGCTAACCCTCATTGGTTTGCTTTTTATTGTATTACTCTGGAAATATTGATGTCATAGGGCAAACGTCTGTTATTAGTGATAGTAAATAAATGCGACCATATGAAATTTTTATTTTTACAGTGGGGTTTGATGTCAATATTTGCAGAAATACCATCTAAAAATTTATTTAACGGAATTTTTTTCATTTTATTGTCATACTTAATGCTGCCAGCAAAGTAATTTCGTGAGTAGTATAACAAAAATGGTCATTATATATTCTCATAACATGTTCTACGAAATGTAGGTAACTGTTTTCTTTCGTCGTATTTGGTTACTCAGAAAAAATTTAAATTTTCCGAAAATCACTGAAAAGTTATTATTTCCAAAATATTAGCACAAAATTTCGTCAACATTTTCCTGAACGATGTCTTTTATACTCATGATTTATATACAACTATAAGGTTTCATAATAAGGTTTTGAAAAACGTAAAAATTTATAAAATGTTTCAATCAATTTACCGAAAAAAATAAAATTGGCGGACATTACTCATTTTTTCCGGGGAGAGGTTTACTTTTTATTGTGTTACTCTCGAAATATGGATGTCATAGAGGTAACTTCTCTTAGATATGGGAGTCCATATAGTATCGTCATCTGTTAACCCCCTGAAGCCACCTAAAAAAATTAAAATTTGGATATAAGTAGCCTTTTCGGGTACTTTTCGTCACCATTCCACCGCTTTTCCAACCCTTACCACTGATCGCTACGGAATTGAGGTGGACGATTGATGACCCTTGGCAGTACAAACCTATAAACCCCCGGTAACCCCACATACAGCCCCCAAAAAATACAATTTTGCATATAAGTCTTCTTTTTGGGTTCTTTTCTTCGTCATTCCACCGCTGGTTCTTACCCCAACGACTCATTACTATGGAATTTATGTGAACGACTGGTGACCGCCAGGAGTACACACATATAAACCCCCGGTATCCCCCTGAAACCCCCCACTAATGTAAAATGTGCCATTAAGTCTCATAAAAGGGAACTTCTCGCAAACATTACGCCGCACTACCCGTCCCCTCTGAGCTCTAGATCCGGAATATTTGGTGAGGGCGGGCCACCGTAAACCATACGGGAAAAAAAACCGATTTACTCCTGGAACCTCGCCGAAAAAAAGAAAAAAAAGTTTAAAAAAACGAGTAGTTTTCGTCACAATTCAGCCGGTGTTCACCGCCCCTACCACTTATTAAAACCCCCGATAACCCCGTGAAACGTCCCAAAAATTTTTTTCTGACAAATCGCCTCTTCGGGTAAAAGAATTGTCAGAATTCCGCCACTGTTCCGGACCCCTCGGACTTATCGGCACGGAATTTATGAGAACGATTGGTGACCACTGGTTAAACACCCCGTATTCCGTTGGAACCCCCGCAAAAATTTAAAAATGCCATTAAGTCTTCTTTTATGGGTACTTGTCGCCACTATTACGCTTCCACTACCCTCGTCACTGTGGACGATTGGTGACCGCATGTATAACACATTAAAACCCACGCAACCCCTTGGGCGCCCCCCTCGGTGGAAAAGACCATTTATGAGGACTAAGCGGAGCAGCCGCGGGGGGGCTCCTCACTCCCAAGGCGGCGTAGCCGCTCCACAACGAGATACGGCGAAGCCGGTCCGAGGAGTACCTGGCGTAGGCGTGGGGGTGTGCCCAGTAACCCTCGGGCGGAAAATGCGTTTCTAGGATCAAGCGGCGCAGCCGCTGCGGGCTTCCTCCACCCCTGGTCGGCGAAGACTTAATGAATAACGGCGAAACGTTCGGAACTACCATTGCCCTCTGGGCGGCGAAGCCGACCCCTGACGACGAACGGCGAAGCCGTTCCGAGGGATGAGCGGGGCGCTTCCCTACCCCTAGCATGCGAAGCCGGCCCTTATTACATTCGGGTGACATTATTCGAACTAAAATTCTTCGACCAACCAGAAAGGTAGACGACGAAGCCGGACCCGGGGTTTCTAAGCGAAGCGCAGCGAGAACTCCCTATCACCTTGGTGGCCAATATCACATGGCGGGGAGTTGAGGGGGATGAGAGAGCTTGACGTCACGGTTGGGAACGCAGGCGATATACTGCATACGCGCTTGAGATATTTTAACGCTCATCCGCTGCAAAGTCTCTGAAAAGCGAAGATATTGGACACGCAAAATGATTATAGAATTAAAAAATATAATTATGCGATCAACTAAGGCATCTTGTAGCCCTGACTGTGTGCAAAACGTTACATAAACCAAGATTAAGCAAGAATCGATCGTATTAAATGAATTTATTTAAGAATGGCATATGTAAACATGAGCGTACCCAGCGAAGGGCTGCTGCCCCCCCTAGAAGCAAAAATCGCAAAAGTCTTTAGGCAAAATCAGGGCTAAATGCAAACGAAAGTAAACAACAAATTTTCTGCCAACCAACGAAAAATGATATGTATTAGTAACTAAAATAAATATATTTTTCGAGAAAATAATCTCATAAACTTATAATGCGCTGCTATAATTTTCTTAAAATATTGGTTTCATTCATCTTTTCCATGCTAAAATGTCACATATTTGTGATATACAGGCCTTAGATCTGAAAGAATGATTATGAAAAATAGCATAGAAAGACATCCTTCTGCTAATGCTTGTTTCTTTTCTTCGTTTCCATCATTTGTTATTACAAAATATTTCTGCATTTTGGAGGAAGATGCAGCAGTTTTTAAAAATCTTTTATGTTTTTGGGTGCTCCATCTCCAAGTGTTTCGAAATATCATTCCTACTGCCGTGCCAAATAGAATATTATCCGTTACATTGCACATTTGGCAAAGTAATCGCTTCTGGATTTTTATTAATAAAGTGAGATTCACTACTTATATGATATTTGATTTTGCATCCTCTTTTTTACGCCGTATAACAAAAATCTAAAAAATTAAATTGTCATAAATTGTTTACAAAAGTTTAATTGAAAACTCTGTAAATACATACAAAATTACATGAAAACATTCAATAGGTAAGTTAATAAATTAAATTAAATTGATTGCTATGAAGAAAATTTATTTCAAAAATTATTTTAATCCAATCCTCTATTAATTTCTAAATTATTATTGCATTAATAGGTATAATGTATTTCCGGAATTTTCCGTAACATACGGTCGTATAGGTGTAACTTGCAAGGCCGACAATAGACCTTTTTCCACCATCGCAAAATATAAGTAACATGAGAGCCTTCTGCTAAATAAAAAATATGCATTAATGAAAGAACTTAATTACTTACCTAAATCATCTGAATGCTGATTTGTTGACATCCCTTTTTTAATAGTACTAGCGCGCAGTTCAATTTTTATCGCATAAGTGACCGTTAAAAAAAATACTATATACGAAGGCGTTGCCGCGTTACTTCTTGGACGACCGGAAAATTCTTTACACCATGACCAATGACCTCTCTAAAATTCCCCCCGTTTCCAATTTTTTTGTAAGATTTCATACTTTTATAACGATGTTCCGAATGATGCTAGATCACCAACGAGATAAGAAAAAATCTGCGGAAGTGTACATAGGGCTTTCTCTTCATTTCACTGCCACCATATGTTTTCGTCACTGCCAATGCCGAAAAATGCCACTGTTCATTAATTGCAATTTCACCAATCCAACCATGGTTGAGAGAATACTTCTCGTACGTAACGCAATAAATATTAGTACTTTAATTGAAAAATCGCGAAGAAAATGGTCAAAATACCGCAGTATAAGAGTGAATCCCCATTATTAGCCATTCACTAAAACAATACGCTTCCCATCCGTGACGTCACGCCGTACAGTGGTCCCAAATCGAAAAAAGCTGCCCAAAATTAATAACGTCGTAATTTTACCTAAAATAGCGCAAAAGTAGATGTCCCTTTCAGATTTCGATCGGCTGAATCTGATTTTGGCATTATTTTTACGATAATTCTTCATTTTAGCATTTTTTGACCTGTTATTATTTAAACAATTTTTAGAAAATCTCGATATAGATGGTTTTTTGATTGGCGATAAATTGGTGTTCATAGAGAGCCTAAAAAAGTGTAATTTTAAGGAAAAAGATGCATAAATTGTTGCTACAACCCATTATAGAAGTATACGACATGAAATTGGTGAGATTCGAATCCGCGACCATCAGCATAGTCGGTGGGATACCAAAATCGGAAAAAAATACTCACACTCACTCATTTTTGGCTTCCATGTATTTGATAAGTCACATTAGATGAAATAAAATGACTGATATTAGGAACATTGAGGAAAACAATGTACGAATTGCAATATAATCACTTTCATTTAATGCAAAAAACACGAATTTTAAAATGTCACCCCATCGGACTCATTGTCGCTTTGCGAATCACTTAAAATTAACAAATTTTCACCTCACCTGATAGGCTAACCTCGTTTTTTTTTGTAAACCATGGGTAGAGGTGGGGTATGGCGGGTCTACTCGCTTATATGGTCCAAGTTTACGAAGATACCTTCTTTCATAGCATACGACCCTAATATCTGTAATGAAAAATAGTCGTAATAAGGATAAAACGACGTCCTAGACAAATTATTCGAGATTTAAGACTTGTATCTCCACGGCGAGAATAACGTGTAAGAAGGTATACCTGTAAATTGCTCCACTTGACCAAACCGGGTACGTATACGCACGACTATTCATCCCCCTTCTCACTGTTATGTTTGCTTTTGTTAAGAGATGTACTTTGCGAGAAGAGGATAAGCTCAGGGGTGTCATTACGAATAGCCAGCCGATTTTGGGAGGGACGATGAGATAGCTGTTCAATGAACAGTCAACAACCACGAAATAGTCGGAACACGAGGAAAAACGCAAACAAAATTTAATAATACCATTACGAAGATACCTTCCGACATTCCATACGACACTAATACGGCTTGATAAATATCCTTTTTACTTAAGGCCAAAATGAAGTCGCAGAGACAAGTTATTTGAGATTGGAGACTTTTATCCTCATGGCGAGAGTAATGACTAAGCATATTTGTAAGTAACCCGAATTTAACTTCGGCTGTGGCGGCGCGGTCTGGGGCGCTAGTCCTTTATCTTGTAATAATACCCTGCGAGCCACCTCTAGGGTGTTTGGCAGGGGGTGATCAATCACCAGCATGCAGCATGCAATTCGATTCTCACATGCACACCACACGGTTCAAAATACTTCACACATACTAAAAAATTATATAACATATGCTGATAGAAATAATAATAAAATTAAGAAACATGCATTAATTTTTACATAGGCTAGTAGGCTACACTACAAGCATGCAATCTATTTATGAATTCTATCGCTGCATTTATAATCTATTATTGATCGAGGAAAAAAATACATTCTGAATCTGTCTGTTCTACAGTCTATCTCTCTTATTTTGTTTATATGCTCCTATCTTCCGTAGTATGTTGGCGTCCGTAAAATATGGTTAACTTCGTCAGAAAAGACACTGCTCTTGAATTTATCTAAAAGGTTTAGTCTATTTTTCAATCTACGGTCCGACAGAGATTCCCATCCGAGTTTATCTAAGAGGTCAGTTACTAACAAGACTATCGTAACGACCTTTCACGTACCTGGCAGCTCTTCTTTGCACGCGTTCTAACTCTGTTATTAAGCGTTTTTCATGAGGGTCCCAAACACTGGCAGCGTATTCCAAATGTGGTCTAACGAGGGAGAAGTAGCTGATTTCTCTCACTTTGTCGTTGCACTTCCCTAATATTCTTTTAGCAAAACCCATTTTACGATTAGCTTGACCGGTTATTTCCCGAATATGTTTATTCCACGATAGATCATTATTGAGTCTAACTCCTAGATATTTCACGGATTCAACAGTCTCTAATTGGGTACCCCGAATTATATAGCTACGCTGTAGGGAGTTGTTCTTCTTCCAGAAATTCATTACGACGCATTTTTTCAAATTTAATTCTAACTGCAGAGCATCGCACCACGCTTGGATAGCAGCAAGGTCATTCGTTAGTTCATCTATATCTTTGCTGGAACGGATTTCTCTGTAAACTACAGCATCGTCTGCAAATAATCGTAACTTACTGCGTACTACTTCGCCAATGTCGTTTATATAAATAAGGAATAGGATTGGGCCTATGACACTACCGTGAGGGACGCCAGAAGTGACTCTAACTTCATTGGAGACTGCACCGTCTAATACTACTCTTTGGACGCGGTCGCTCAAAAATTCTCTAATCCAGGAAATGACATCTTCGTCTAGACCAAAAGATTTCAGTTTTATTATTAACTTTCCGTGGGGTACTTTATCAAATGCCTTTTTGAAATCAAGAAAAATCGCGCCTACTGGAATGTTGTCTTCCCCGGAGCCTAAAATATCGTGGGCGAAAAGCGCTAACTGAGGTTCGCACGATCTGCTTTTCCTGAATCCATGTTGAGTTCTCATTAACAAGTTTTGCGCGTCTAGGTGTTTCATTACCGAGCTGACTACGATGTGATCAACGACTTTGCAAGAGATGGACGTTAAAGATATCGGCCTGTAATTAGATGGCTGTTCCTTGTCTCCACTTTTAAATATTGGCGTTACATTAGCGATTTTCCAGTCATTAGGTACTTCGCGTTGCTTGATGGATTTACTGAATATTAACTGCAAGTAAGGGGCAATTTCTGAGGCTAGTTATTTATATACGCGAGAAGGGATTTTGTCTGGACCAGGTGATTTATTTGGACTTAGCGATTTCAATATATTTTCTATTCCGAGCGTACTAATGTCAATAGCTGGCATCTTGTGTATACAGGGATTTTTATCGGTCTCGGGTGAGTTCTCGGAAGGCTCGGTGAACACGCTCTTGAAGTAGTAATTTAATAAATTGGCTATCGTAACTGCTTGTCAACACATCTCCATTGTCGTTTCTCAGAAAACATACGGTAGATCGTTTACCTTGAACTTCCCTAACATATGACCAAAATGCTTTTGGGTTATCCCGTAACTGCTCTACTAGTGTTTTTCTTTTAAAATTCGTGAACGCATTCCTGAACGCTTCCTTCGTGGCGGCTTTAGTCATCTTATATTTTTTAATTATTATGACTTATTTCATTTTAGCATGACACGCTCTCTGTCGCCTCAATGATTCTCTCACTTCCGCGTCGTAACATCTCGGCTCGCTGCCTTCTTTTATTGTTTTACTGGGAATGTAGCAATTTATTCCTGAAGTTACGAGCGAAAGACAAGGTTTCCAAGTATTCTCTACATTTAACTTTAATACTGATTCTTGAAACTCGGGGAAAGCATTTTTCAGATGACTCTTAAATCCATCAAAATTAGCTCTTTTAAAAATGAAAACTTTACGCTCTTTTTTAAAGTTTACAGCGGTATTTAGAGAAAACTTTGCAGTTACAACCCTATGGTCACTTATTCCTTCGACAGTGCCAACGTTTATTACCTGATGTGGTATATTTGTCGCTTATAAATCAAGAATACTTTCTCCTCTGTTTGGTGCGGATGCTATTTGAAACAATGAATTAGATGTGAAAGTGTGTAATAAAGCCTCGCAGATCACTTTATCCCTCCCACCAGGAATGAAGCTATAAGTCTCCCAATATATAGAAGGTACGTTGAAATCTCCACCTATAATCAAGTTTCTTTCAGGATACTTGGATGCTACGCTGTTTATTTGATTTTGCAAATCCAACATTGACGTTATATCTGAGGTAGGTGGTCTGTAATACGAGCATAATAAAATAGTTTTGAATTTTGGACATTTAATTAAACATCACACAGATTCAACGCTGGTCTCAGTTAAGGTTATCGCTTGGATGACGATTGAATTCTTTACAGCTATAAAAACTCCGCCCCCAACTCGATTAATTCTATCTTTCCGATAAACAGTGGTCGATTTTGTGGAGATCTCATTGTCTGAATCATCATCTGTTATCCAACTTTCTGTTCCAAAAATGACGTTACACTTCGTACTATGAATTAAATGGTGGAATTCGGGAATCTTATTTCTTAAACTACGGCAATTAACCACAGCCACGATAAAAACTTCGGAACTAGTATTATTGCTATTCGGCATGAATTCTGATTTGCTTTTGTCGAATAGACTATTCACAGGCTCTATACCGCTGATAAATGAAAATGCATGTGTTATTGTCTCACTATTAAAATGACTTGAGCCTTGACTGCCTTTGAAAGTATTGCTCGACTGACGCGATTTGACTCCATCAGGCATCGATGTCTCATGACTGTGGCGTAACTATGGGGGGGGGGGGTGTGTGAGGGGATAGATCCTCCTCCAAAGCCTCAGAGAAATATAAAAAATATTTAAAACTCATGGACATCCAATGACTCTCGTCGGGATTGAAGGACGAAGGATTAATAAAGGCAAAACAAAGACGAAAATATATATTTTATTTGAGTAATTATTTAACATGGATTGATTTCAATTGTATTTGGGTTGAACAATTGTTGTGTTCCACCGTTTCTTCAGCGCATTCCATGCCGAGCCCAGGAGGCCGCGCTTTCGGCTCGTTATCCTGTTTAACGTGGTGATTCCCCTTCCGGTCCCCTTCGGTTCCGGTCAGGCCTATACCACGCACCCCCGAGGTCAGAGTAGGGCCGTGACCCTCCTCTGGCCCCGTTCATTCTCACTCACTCCACAGCTTGCTGACTGGGGTACCCATGACCTCCTTTAATACTAGTATTAAAGAAGGTCATGCAGGAACCACTCGTGGGAGATGTCATCCATCGAGAAGTCACCTCCAGCCATCAGGCTGCGCTCGAAAGACCCATGGCCCCTCTCAACCAGCGGCTGAAAGTGGTGATAGGACCCCGAGCCCTCACCGCTACCATCGTGGGGGGTAGGTAGAAGCTCCTCCTCTCCTTCGTCTTCTATGTCCCCCAGGTAGCCTTCCTCCGAGATTTCGCTGGACGCATCCAGCGAAATCTCGGAGGGATCATCTCCCTCCACAACTCCCTCCGTCACTGCTTCAGCCAGGACCGTCACCTCCTCCTCCGTCTCCTCCTCCTCCTGGCGTCCGCAGCAGCAAAGAACGCAGCCCATTATATCTCTTAGTTATGGCTTAAAGACAACAAGTCCACAACTAAGCAGCTATTAAGGCCAAATGAGGAACCCGAGAAGCGGTCTCCATGGAACTCCCATTGTTGCTCAGCGCCAGAGCCTTGAACATCTCATCCATGGTAACGAATGAAGGGTACTTGAAATCAATTGTTGCATCCGACGTGATTGAGAATTTAGCGTAATCATAAGATTAATAAAGTTTAAAAGAGACATGGTATAAAAAATTTAATTAATCCTTTGAATCAAAAATTATTTCGATCTCAAATTGAAATCCCTCGTTTTTATTGGTGTTTTAAATTTATTCTCATGCGAGAAATCAGAAGCTGGTTCAATTTCACTTTGAATAAAGCTACATCAATTATTATAGCTAGCGGAGGAAATTAACCATAAAAAGTGGTTTGATTACTCACATATTATATTTTTAAATATAGCGAGGTGGAAATTGCCATTACCTCGCAAAACAGAAACTTGTAATACTTACTACGACATTGAAGTGCAGTACTCCATACGTCCTTCCCCAACCTGATTATTTCATATTGGAACGAGTAGAGCTGCTTCCGCATAGATATTGGATTTCCCCCAGTGACCCACCGACATCATTGTAGGCTTGGGACACTGCTCAATATAGGCCCTATAACCACTATCTGAAATTTATCCCATTCAATTTTTGAACACAAAGAAAACTGGAAAAAATATTTTGGAAGCATAAACTGGAGTGTGACCTGGGGAAGTCCCGCTGTGCTACAAGTTCTATTATCATTATATTTGAATTTAGAGCATTAAATTTATAGGTAATTAAAGACAGTTCAAGGACCAGATAGTAATTAAAGGTTAATTTTTGAGAAAAATAGAAAATAATAATGGTCACTCGGAGGGTAGAATCGGTAGAAGGTAGGTTTCGACAATTTCTGCTGAACCTCTTTGGAGCTTACAGTTGCAAAAAATATGTCCTCTAGTCAAGGGGGATGAGCTTCATGTGTTTTTGGAAATCTCATTTTTGCAAAAATTGGTCATCGTCTCGTTCTTGCACTCAGGTTTTCAGATCGTGGTCAATTCCTATGCATGCGTTGCGCATTCATTGAACAGCCTGCCTACCACTCTCGCTACTTGCCACCAATTCGATGTTTGCCCCACCAAATCGCGTAGTCTAATCATTATTAACATTAGCACTGCAAATTCAACTCAAATATTTATATGCATTTGTGTTTTCTAGGGCTGCCCCCAGACTTCTTGTGGCCGGGGGTAGAGCTTGGCTGTGAGGCCCCCTCCACCGAAGAGAAATAGCGTTTGAAATTTCACTAATCTAAAGCCCCTGGCCCGGGGCAGTCTGCCTTGGTCTGACCCATCTGGCCCTTCTACCACCCAGTGTGCGGCCCTGGTGATTTCTATGCTTAGGATCTCAACATTCCTAATCCTCAAAATATAGAAACACCTATGGAAATTTATGAGATCACTGTTCTAAATATATTAAGTTGAGCATCAGGATAAATTTTTTTTTCAGTTTAGTTTTGCGTTTAAGTATGGTCCTGGTCAGTGGCGTAACTATGGGGAGGATTGATGGGGGATAGTTATCGTGAGTGACCGTAAATCGTAACTTTAAGAAGTAATATATATATATCGTTATATAATTTTAGGAAGGTATTTATAAAGAACATTTTTTATTCGTGTGGATATTTGTATTCCTTTTTATTTATTTCACGCTAAATTTATTACATATTTCTACGCTTTTCCATGTCCCAATTGTCACATAATTACATTAATGATTTGCTTTATTTATAACATTATTTGTTTGGCCGCTGAAATGGAGTCTTGCGTGAGGGAGGAACATTAGAACAATAGAACGTCGTTCCCAAGTTAAACAAGGGAAGGGAAACTTTTTTTTTGCTATTTATCCTTCAATACCTAACTAGTTTCACTGCCAAATAACATTTTGCTGGTTTTAGCTACTTTGTGACAACACGCGTCTCGCGACTCCGCTCCCGCCCAAGCCATTCTATGTCAACGGTAGTTGCTCCTCACATGCACCATCTTTAGAACGGAATTCCAATGACTACCGAAAAAACCTCACCGTTCACCATTGCAAACATCAACCTGAGGGAAACATTAATATTTATCCCATCCGAAGCCCATTTTGTTAGCACGATGATTCCGATTTGCTTACCTATCTATTCGCACCTGATATAAATTGTTTCCTTCTACATTTGCAAGCTAATGGGCCAGCCATGGGCCATTAGTCAAATGGCCAGGTATGCCATTAGCCAGCCATTGGCCAAAGGTGAAGAGTCTTTTATTTTCCCAAACTATTGGTATCCTATATCTCGTATGATATGTGGCACGATATGATGGAAGAAAAACTTGTAAATGTTGCTGTAACAACGAAACGCGCCGAGTGAAAATAAATTCATTGGAAACATTGCAATGTCTCTTTTAAACGAATGTTTGTATCCTCTTTGTCAGCGGTTTAATCCAATTTATCTGCGGAGTAGTATAAGCAGGTAAAACTTTTAGCCGTCTAATAAGCTTATTTTTTGCTTACCTTCAAAGCTGAAAATTGTCAAATTCTCATTGCCTCGGTCACTTATTGTTCCTCATTACATCGAAAATAAGTTTTTATGTTTACAAAATATTTATCTTTCCAAAAGTATCAAATATATGACCGTTGCGTTATTTATTAATGTTTGTTTAGCTGCCTAACACCCGATCGTCTTTATCCCGCCCCTCGAGCTATCGCGTTGCGTGAAAAGCGTGTGCTACCGCGGGTTAATACCTTAAAAATAAATTTACTGCATGAAATGAGAGGTCAGGACCTGGTTGATTCATGCTTTTAATGGAGTGGTTTAATATCAATTGTAGTCATCGGATTGTAATGAACCTTCGAAAAAGTTGTTTTACTACTCTCATATTTTTAAATGACAACTAAAAACAAAGTGCATCGTCCAGATTCATAATAATAAATGATAATTTTCTTTTAATCTAATAAATTTAGTTGAAGGCGAACTTTTAATCATCGATATCAGAGGAAGTTGAAGTACAATATTAGGTTTGACCCCATTTGGTGTACACCGCTAGTGCATGGGACTCTAATGAAAAAGGAATGGTTTTGGGTCTAAATGGAATACAGAGGCGAGCAGCAAGATGTGTTGAAGTAGTAGTGTGTATGTAATTTTGATTTAAGAATGGCAAGATTGAGAGGTTAAAATTAGATTAATTTTTTTTTTGGGAAATTTCAAGTAATTTTTTTGCCTGGTGTACAAGATATTTTAAGAGGGCCTCATTAATATGGTGTAAACGATCTCAAGGATAAGATTAGGGAAATAGACTGCAGAACCGATAGAGTTAAGACGTCGCTCATTCCTCAAAAATGAAGAGACCATTCACTATCGCTGCGATAATTTAGCTCTAGGGTAGCTTAACTCGGAATAGGTGAGATAGGCTCTGTATGTTTAGGTAATAACTTAATACTGTTGTCAACGGACGCGATGAGAACCTGAATATAATGCAAAGGTAAATAGCTCATTATATTTCTAAACACTAACTACCTGTATGAGTTTTTTGGCATGTTATAGTTCTTGCATGAATCAGTTGCTGCGCTAGTTTCCGTTTTCATATCTCTTTATAGTGGTTTTATTCGCATGTTCGTGTCCTAAGCATTCTCTGGTCTGACAACATCTTCCTTTCCTGTGCGCTTGGCCACAGCCAACTAGAGAGAAGGCCCGTTCACAGGGGTGTGACGTCTCTCATTGTAGTGCTACCGCCAGAGCATGGCAGAACAGGAGTAGTGTTGGTGCTGTCTGCGACGGTGGTTTATCCACCGTAGCGAAAAGATGATTGATACCTAATTTACTCAGTCAATAAGAAAATAGTCAGCGGGTTCCGAGAAAATACTGACGCGCATAAAAAATATATTTTTCAATTTGAAGTTATTCGTAAATATTGTGTCTAATCCACGTACCATATGACTTCGCCGTTCTGGGACCCACACTATAGAAACGCAGAATATCTGGACTAAGCATGGAAAAACAGATAAATATTATTAAAGAATTATCATTATACCACTATGGGCGTGTGTAATGTTGAATCTTCTTATTATGCGTCTGAGATATTCTGCGTTTCCTTCCTTACTACGTGTAGTGTGGGTCCCAGAGACCGGCAGAGATATTGAAAAATGTTTTTCGACACTCTGAAAAACATTCGAAAATGGTCTTCATCTAATTCGATCGGAAGGTTGGAACCTCTTATTCGTCGCCTTTCTAATGTCAGATGCCTCCTTCTTCTTACATACTCCGCAAACACCCTCATTATCCTTCCCCAATATATGTTTATTGGTCGATCCATTGCCAATCCTTCAGATTCCGACGGCAGAAATCAACAAATGACAGTAGAGAAGCGAAGGAAATCGGGCTGGAGTTATCATAAGGCATTTTTATTTCCATTATTGGTATTTAAAAATATGTGTCGGTGTGTGTGCAATTATATCTTCGTTCTGTGTAGGCATCTGTCAAACTCACTAGCACATTTTTGTTAATTGTCTATGAAATATTAAGGTTTATCACCCCACATTTTATTCATTGTTGCCTCCCCGTTTATTACTTGGAATACGCCAAGGGCAAAGCTTCTGTGGTCACTCATAACATTAGTGAGCACCACGCACTGCTTCCTGCTCATTTTCTCCGACCTTTGCCGGTATCTAAAATTGTATTCATTGCCATAATATAAACATGGGCAGAGAATAGGTTTGCATTCGACGATAAATGAATGACTGTATACAATGGATGACATATAACTGTATATGAATAAGCTTTAAAGTATAAACATTTCAACAATGTAGTTTATATTAATTATTTTACGTTAACTTACGAAATACAAGTTTGGGACTCCATTCCGAAATTCACGTTAAACCCGTCTGCTCAGAAACATTTTCTATCGGATACCTAAGCTCCTATTGGTTGACTAATTTCTGGATATTTGCTTTCCGAATTTTCCATAGCCACTGTAGCTCCGCATTCCTTCGGAGACTTCTCGTAACTCCTGCCGGTACGTACTTAATAGGGTTGGAGCTACAAATCCAAACAAATCCGGGCGGAGTTACAGATAGCTCTAGCTCCGAGTCAAAGTTACGTAATAGGCCCCAAGGTACTAGTGTCATGTAATGACTATCCATTAAGCGAGGAATCCCTGCGCGCGGTGCATTTCCATAAAGTAGTCCCGACTTGTGATACGTAATTATGGTCTTATTTCATAACCTATTTTTAAAATGTTTGCATCATTGTGTTTGGCATTAAATTACAAGCATTTAGAATACCCAAACTTAATTTATAGTATGGGTACTGTTTCTTACCATTAGTGACTTTATTTTCACGAATTATGTCGTAATATTAACAAGGATCATCACTGTTTAAGTGACTCTATTAATTTTATGTGTCAATATAAATCCGCAAACGAACGCAAAACCGATAACCGAAGAGTGAGAATTACTATTAGGTAGTTGAAGGTAGAAAAGTTGATAGAAAGTCTTGTCATCAGCGTAACCGACAAATAAATTATGTAAAAGATGATGTTATTTACACACGTGTAATCTAGTCCATAAGCCATGGCTTCTTTCCCCAACTCGGTATACGCTGTAGAGGGTGGGAGTCCCTTAAGATCAACGCACATATTGGGGGCCCCTTATACCTTTACGAGTAGATAGGAGTTTTACATCGTCTGAGATTACCAATGCATGCATGAGGCACAGACCTCAGGGAAACATGTCTTAATAATCACGTATTAAAACTGCTTAAGGTCGAAAAGTTTCCTTCGTTTGATAAGGTAGATTTCCAATCATTATTTAAGCCAAGCGCTACCTGCTAGCAAGGTACTCTGCTACCTGATAGCAGCCTGCATCGTATCAGCGCTCAAAGCCTCGCCCCAGATCACCTCAAAACGGAAGGAAATGGATAGGTTTCCCATTTGACATATACCTACTTACGCGAAATATATTCAAATTACATAAGAAATTATTAATAAAATCTAGCAATACATGTCAGCTAGCTTGCTTAAAAGTAACACTTGGATGCGAAAAACAATGGTTACTTAAGTTACAGCTAGAAATATTTTTTTACTAACACCGATGAAAAGAAGCAATGAAACAGAACACGATGAAAATAATTCTGTGGAAGAGCCGAAACCTGCGTCTCAACATATGAGTAGTAAGTAGTTAATTAATAGTTGAACTTTGGGTCATCATTTTTCTTATATAACACTCCTCATAAATAACCTCGCAATCATTTTATATTTTGAAAAATGCTACTGAAAAAATGAAATTATATATGAACTATTATAAATTAACATAAATATATAAATCATAATAAAACATAAAGAATCAACTCGCCAGTTCTACAGCTAGTTTTAATTTGCATTCAAGGAAAAGTTGACCCCGTGATCATCACTGTATCTTGGCATTGATGCTATTATGCGCGAGGCTGTGTGGTTCAGAAGCCAATTTTTTCATCTGGGTATGAAGATTTTTTTTTGCGTCTAGCCCTTTCATAACTAGGATAAAGCTGGTGGCTACAGATCTTGGGAGTCTTACGAATAATTTTGTATAGAAAATTTGTTAAATTGCAATCAAAAATCGGCGAAAGTGCTTCTTTTGGCGTCAGTTCATTTTGAGTTGTAGGTATTTTCCTCCATTTCAGTAATAACCGTTTCCCTCGGATGGGGGTGGTCGTGGTCATTTCCGTGATTATCTTCGTTTGCTGCTTCATTCCCTTGCGACGCAGTGTCATAGATGTGGCTAGCGACAACTCATCTGCTGATAATTTTCTCTTTCTCTTATTGTTAGACCTAACACAAGACCTCTTAAAGTCTTTCTAAGGCCTTTCTTTGCTGCTTTACCCAGAAAAAACAGGAAGTAGATGGCAATAATAAAATCGCCTAGGAGGAAAGTAAAGCCAATACGAATACGTTAAACAATAATAGGTTTCTACCTGAGCAAGGGGACTCAAGGAGATTATTATGCATGTCAGGTGGGTATATCCTTCTTCAACCAACATCGACGATTTTTTCAAAGTTGCTGGTTCTCTTGCATTCGTCCCATATCTGGAAATTTGTATTGAAAAAGTATTTTTTCAAGACATTCTGCATTATTTCCTTCGTCTTCACTTCTTACTCCAAGTTAAACTTATTGAGAAGACATTTAACGGCAAATTTACGTTTTGAGGGCGACGAATTTCCACTTCCATTAGCAATGACGTCATGTATTACTTTTCGTGTTACTTTCATGCGCTCAATTTTTTTCTTATCTGAAATATCAATAATCTGAATCACCGAAGAAGAAAATCGAAATTAGAATAAAATTCCCTGCATAATACAAAACACAAAATTATTGATATGTTTATCTTGGAAAAAATAGGAACCTTTTTATCATTGCGAGCTATCCTCCTATAGTCGTAGTTCGTCCTCAACGCTGAAATCTCACGCTTTAGGGAAAATAATCCTTTGTTCATCGCTTGCGTAGCACAAACACTGATATCCTTTGGCACTCACTAGTAAAAGCCGACTAATTTGCTCGGTAAAATCGTGAAAAGAATGTTTTTCGATCGATTGGGAAGAAGCATTTATGTAAATCCACGTGCGAGCTACCTTGTAGAAATCACCCGTCTCGAAGAGAAGAGATCCTCAACATCGCAAAATCCCTTCGTATAACGAGGAAATAAAGCAATAAGCGGCATTTTTACAAACGGACAGCTGCTTTGAGTAGCAAACTTTTTAAACGCTAGATAAAATTCGTTAGACTGGGATAGGGTTTACGGTCACAATAGGGATTAACGCGGTAGGCAGGGTAGTGCCACGGCCGTCTTTAAACAGGCCGGAGGGATGATATTTGGCAACAACGCGAAGGAGGCCTGTTTATTATTTGTTTACCATTCTACAGCAGTGGACTCGTGGTGAATAAGATACTCGACATGACTCGTTTGCAGTTAATTTTCTTCCTCTAAACCCTATTTCTGCAGGAGATGACGTTAGAAGATTCATTTTTTAACATATAATATTAGCTGTAGTCGAAGGTAAGTTATTTATTTGTAAGTTGAAGCGTTGGAAGATGATGAGCTCATACTCAATCAGTTCGACCTCCTGGAAACTATGAGCAACCCAATATTAATCACTGCCGAGGAATATTCGGGTCTCAATTACGTTTGTGGGTATGCTGTCAGGAAGGCATTGCAGCACTTAACCATTGATATATGTGCATGTTCATTTATTTCAAATGAGGGTAATGAAGATGCCTATTTCATAGACTTTACACGGCACACGAAATTGCGCAATCTGACGTACGTGCGAAAGCGCAATCAAAATTGCGTCGTGTAAAGCGGTGAATTGCTAGAACAGATGCGAGAATGCGTGGACGCGAGACGGAAAAATAGCCCATGTTCTATTTTCGTTAGAACAGGGGCTATTTTGCCGTCTCTACTTACTACTTATTCCTCGGCACCACAGCCCGGTATGGGCTTTGGCCTCCGCCAAGACGCCTGTCCATTCTCTCCTGCTCTGCTCTTTCTCCCACCATCTAACAATCCTCATAGCCTTTATGTCGTCTGCCACATCCTGCATCCATCTTTTCCTCGGTCTTCCTCTTTTTCTCTTTCCATCCATATTTCCTTGTAGAATCTTCTTAGGCATCCTTTCTTCACTCATTCTTTTTACATGACCTAGCCAAGCTAGCCGTTGGGTCTTCACAAATCTCACTATGTCTTCGCGTCGGATAATATTTTCTATTTCCTTGTTTGTTCTTATCCTCCAAGTTACCCCATCTGTCACGGGGCGATATATCTTTCGCAAAATCTTCCGTTCAAATATCCGCAGAGCTTGCTCGTTTCCAGCGGAGATGCTCCACGTTTCTGCTCCATATGTCACGACCGGTCTGATAAGTGTCTTATAGATCTTGAATTTCATCTCCTTAGATAGAAGAGTTGTCTTCAGGAGCTTAATATTAGCAAAGTAAGCCCTATTTCCAGCCATTATTCTCTTGTTGATCTCTTCTGTCATTGAGTTCTTACAGTTTAAATTAGTACCGAGGTAGCTGAAATATTTTACATTTTCAAAGTTGTACTGCCCAAATGTAACGTTTTGAGTCCATCTTCTGTCTTCCGTGGTCGACATTTTCATGTATTTCGTTTTTCTCTCATTGATTCTGAGCCCTATATTCTTACTCTTCTGTTCTAAGATTTTGAATATTTCTTTCAGAGAATCCATATTCCGTGCCATTAGAACTATGTCGTCGGCATGGGCACATGCCTGAGTAGATTTATGCACAATTGTCCCCTCTAACCCCAGTTCTTTCATGACTTCATGTAGACACAGATTTAATAGTACTGCTGATAGAGAATCTCCTTTTCTTACTCCAGTTGTTATCTTAAAGGCTTCACTATTCTTGCCCCCGATATAGGCCTTAGCTTGAGACTTTCCATAGTCATATTTACCAACTTAGTTTTTTTGGTATTCCAAATCCCTCAAATGCCGTCAACATTTTTCTTCTATTGACACTATCAAAAGCTTGCTGGAAATCAATGAAAAATATATGTAGGTCAATTTTGTACTCATAATATTTCTCCATGCATGCATGTCTCATTACAATGATTTGGTCGGTTGTTCCTCTTCCCGGCCTGAAGCCACATTGGTATTCACCAAGGATTACTTCAGCATACGTGTTAAGTCTCCTCTGCAGTATACAAGAAAGTATCTTATAAGTGACATTTAGTAATGTGATTCCCCTATAGTTGCTGCATTGCAATTTATCTCCCTTCTTGAATATAGGGCAAATTAAACCAATCTTCCATTTCTCAGGCATCTCTTCTTTCTCCCATATTTCACATATCAGTCTACGTAGGTTCTTTGTTAAATTTTTTCCTCCATACTTGATTAACTCCGGTACAATTTGATCTTCCCCGGGAGCTCTCCCATTCCGCTGCCGTTTCAACGACTCCTCCACCTCCTCAATTGATGGCCTACTAATACTGGTGTCCACCCTCATGTCCAACATTTCTCCATCCTCCTCATCTATCTCATTGACATTCAGCAATTCCTTAAAGTACTCGGCCCATCTTCCCATTACTTTTTCCTCTGTTCCAACCAACCTCCCATTATTATCCTTACATGCGTTTGTTCTTGGTTGAAATTTATTTGTCATCCGTTTGATTGCCTGGTATAACTTTCTACTTTCATTTTGTGCGTTCAGTTCCTCAATCTTTTCCACATACCCTTTTAAGTGCTGTTTTTTTCTTTTTTCGTAGTATTGTATTTGCTTGTCTTCTGCTTTCTTCATATCTTTCGACATTTTGTCTCGTCTCTTTCTGGATGGTGTTTCTTCGATCCATATTCTTCCTTTCTATAGCTTTTCTGCACTCATTATCAAACGATTCTTCATTCCTTGTTCTCTTTCTTTCTCCTATGGTCTCCTTTGCAGCCTCTGCCATAGCCTTCTTTATATTAAGCCATTTTCTCTCTATCGAATCATTTACACTCAGGTTCTCTGCTCCTTCTTCTAGTTTCTTACCCAGGATTTCCTGATATTGGGCTACAATTTTGCCGTCTCGCATCTGTTCTAGCAATTCACCGCTTTACACGACGCAATTTTGATTGCGCCTTCGCACGTACGTCAGATTGCGTAATTCCGTGTACCGTGTAAAACGGACTTATTTCTCCTTGTATGTCTGTAATAAGTGTTGGTCTTCATGCGTTGGCCATTATGATGACTCTAGCAGAACCCAAGTATGAGGCTACATTTCTTAAAATTATCCTCCTTGACGATAATTTAAGAGGAATTTATGAAGACAGCTGTTTTCAGTGCAATGTACCGAACAGTTATTTTTTTGCAAGATTCATTAAAGCTCTGACAAATGTATTTCTAAATAATTATACTAAAGTGAGGAATAACAGATTGGATGCCGCTAGACACACTTCCAATAAGAGAAAATACTCTACAATTATGTGACTGCTTTCAATTCGGTGACTATATATTTCAATAAAATCATCTGTTTTATACATAACTAATTTGTATCATTCCTGTCTGCTCCTGCTTCACAATCAGCAATGGATGCACGATTATGCCGAGGTAAGTAAAACAGAAGTTTTTTAGTGTATTTCCTTGCCGCAAAGCGATTTCTTTTGCCGATATTCTACGCCGAAACAATAGACTTGATCGCAGGTGAGAGCAATCCCGCAGGCCTCCTAGATGACGGGCGCGCGACGTTGCCACATCGGTCACTCCGGCCTGTCTAAAGACGGCCGTGGTAGTGCCCGTCGCCATTCTTAAACACTTTCCTATGTTTCAGCTGAAGGGAGCTATGAAAGACCTAGGAGAATGTGGTTAGCAAAATGCGGGTGCAGTGCGGTAAGGTATGGGTTCTCCAAGAATAAGAAACTATTTCCTTGCAGCCGCGCGCTTTCTGAGACAGGCTTCTGACTTGCCGGCGCAATTGTTGATTCCGTAACATTTATCTCATGAATAAAATCGTAATTTGCACATTAAAAAATAAAAAATAACATTTATGTGGAATTAATAATGTATGCATGTGTATAAAACAGCAATGTCGTCTCATCTTTAGCGAAATATCTTCAACTATAACTAAGGCTGAACAAATTTCCGCATCTAATCACCGCGTCGAGTGGTTGGATACACGCACAAAACTTGGAGAGGTGGGGGTTGTAGGTTAGTGCAAGATTTCTCTTTTCAGAATTAAAATTTGATAATTTTTTTGTAGTGCAATGTAAAGCCTTGTGCGTAGAAATGTGAAATACATGAAGTTTTCCTCTAACCATGTTATCAATTCGTGAAAAATAAAACGTTTTAATCATCTAATAAGAAAATGCAAACTATCTACAGGAAAGAAATTTTCTCTACTACGGAATTTAAACATATTCATTATTGTTATGGCATCGTTAAAAATTACTCATTTTAAAACAAAACGCTGCTATACACACGTACTTCTGACAATTTTCTCAACAGATTGGAAATAATTTTTGAGATCATTTCATGTTAATTTGACAGAAGTCTCTGTTTGTTGCACGTCTTCCTTTTCAAAGGCTTCTATTCTTTTCGACGGAGCCGTTTCCCTTGGGGCTTGCTGGACTCTTCCATTGCACCACCAACAAAAAAACGCATAAAGAAAAAACGGCGATGCGACCTCAAATCAAGCAGCTAAAGAATACGTGCGACTGGCGGTGTTGCTGTTGAGGGGAGGGCCTGCGCGCTGTGGAAGGGAGGGCCAGGAGGGGAGGCAAGGGAGTGAAGGATGACTCACCGAAGAAGGAGAGGTGTTTTAGGATGACTCGAAAAGACATCGCGTTATCGAAAAACTGGCTGCAAGGTCTCACAATTTCCAAAATTGTAGCTTTGATTTACGACGTGTGGCGTATGTGTAGCCTTTGTTTGTAGTTGAAGGGTTATATTATGATTTTAATTTCTTTACGTCATATTGCGCCGTGGTGATGGACATTGAAAAAAATCGAAATTCGTGCGACAGCGCGACAAATATCTCCTGTAGGAAACCTGGTAAAAAGACCCATATTTGTCTCAAGACAGAGATGTAACTTTTATTACTATTCTGAGACAAGAAACCGCCATGTACCTATGACGAGCGAATCACAAACTGGTCTGCATCGCCTTCCGCGACCTTGGAGGGCGGCCCCTTAAGTGATATTTAATGGCAAACAGTCAGGTATAATATCAACTCTAATATCATATACATTTTATGCAGCATACAATGGATACTTGCCATACGTTTTCATTTTCTCGATCATGAATACTAAAAAAAGGATTCTGAAGTCGGTCTTTGGATGTGTTGTCACCCGCCGCGCATTTGAATGTGTTTACAGAAGTCGTCACTCGAGTAGCTAACGGAAATTATGATTCGATTTTCAGGGGGGGGGAAGGTATAATTATTGAATTGCTATTCTTTACAGCAAACTTGATTATTGCCCCAAAATCGAGCCATGGACCTCATTTAATAGATATAGTAGATAAATACAATAGATCCTCGCTGTCGTATATATTCGTCGCCAAGCCTTCTCTATAATTTATTATCAATCAATTAATATATTTGTGATATTGTGGCAGACATAGTGAAACAAAATCATCTGGAACTATCTTCTTCCGTGATGCCTTGTTATCTGGTATTCGTCCGAAACTTTAGGGAAGCCGATATAACCCCCAAAATAGACCACCGCGTCCTCATCAGGGCTGGTGAGTAGATGACGTAGAGTATCCGCTGTGTTGTCTTGCGATGTGCTCTCGTTGTTCTTTGCATTGTTGGTACAGCGAATTTCATGGTGATGCTGCTTGTGAGGTGCTGTACTTTCATGTTAACTTCATTCATGATGATACGATTTGTCAAATCCATAACTTTTTAAAAATATTACTCGCATTTGCAAACATTAAACTGGAAATTATAGGGAAAAAATGGATCTCATTGGACTCATCACCGTGCTACGGACATTTTAATGCTGATTTAAATGCGAGCGAAGTGTCAACAGGAATCAGCCTCCTATGTGATGGAATTGGGTATGCCTCCTCTACGCAGTGTCCTCGGTATCAATAATCCAATCGAGGTTCATCTCAGGGCTTTGACATTCGCCCATTCAGGGAATGGGGTGGAAATTGCTATCCCTAGGCCACCTTCTGCTTCGAGCATTATTGTCCGTAAGTTTCACTATTTACCGGAACCCAGGCTCTTCGAACAGCATATCAGCAAGAGATTGATATGTTGTTCGTGTATTCTTTTCCATGCTTCTCCTTGAAGGTAGTTTTCTCTCTCAATTCTCATGTAAAATGTGACAGCTTTGCTGATTCGTCACTATAATTGACGATCATGAAATCGTCTCACCTAGTTGTCATTATCACAGCACGTAAGCCTTCGTTGCTGATACAAAATCATAGAGTAACATAAAAAGAATATTGTAAGCCTAGTGTGATGTTTCATTTGTGGCAGTTATTGGGTGATCCTGTTCCAAGTACCTACCCAATGGGTCATCATTCTCCCTATTCGTCCACCCTACGAACGTCGAAAATGGCTGCATAGAGGAAAAAATTAAACGACCGAAAAGTTTTGCACTTTGTTAGGGCCGGTTCAGGAATTCCTCACAATAAATCGCTGAGGTGTTTACATCCCCATCACTTATAGAATTTTCTTACCCGGGATTTCCTTGATAATTTCCTCGAAATTCGGGGGAAACAGTGGGCCGACATGGAAAAAGCTGGACCAATCCTCAAAAATATTTTTTTTGTCAGGAAGTGGCAACTTTGCGCAGTTGTATTCAATAATTTAGTGACGCAAAGAGTTTTTCCTAAGTTAAATTTTTAAACAAAATACATAGCTTCAAAGTTGAACAAATTTCGCAAAAATTGTCCGCATTGTTTTTTTTCGAAATTCAGCACGTTAAAACTAGTCACTCACCTTTTGTAGATATTCAATAGTTACAATATTATTTTGTTGTTTTTTTAAATAATTCTCGTAAAAACTCACAATTTAGTGGTATTATTTGTGGCCAATGCGGTGGAAAAATCGCAGACCCTGTTTTCCGTCAACTTTTCGCGTTTAAGTAGAAATATACAAAATGATCACTGAGTTACCTCGAAATATTTACACCAGATATACAAAGAAGTCTGTTGATCGTGATGCGAAAAAAGATGAATAGCGAACGCCCGCAATGCAGAGATTAAAAGGGGGAGAAAATTGAATTCGCCCAAAGTCAATTTATCCATTTATCGGCTGCCCGGAGATGGCTGCGGGGATCACCGTGATAAACGGATGTTGGAAAGTTTGGATGTTGGAAAGAAACCCCTGCATTCCTAGGAACAAGCGGCGCAGCCGCTGTGGGCTACCTCCACCCCTGAGCGGCGAAGACGAATGAATAAATGAATAACGGCGAAACAGTTCGGAACTGCCATTGCCCTCTGGGCGGCGAAGTCGACCCCTTACGAGGAACGGCAAAGCCGTTCCGAGGACTAGGCGGGGAAGCCCCGGGGGGGCACACTCGACCCCTGGGCGGCGAAGCCGCCTCTCAACGAAGAACGACGAAGCCGTTCCAAGGAATGAGCGGGGCGCTTCCCTACCCCCTGGCCCCTATTAGTAATAGGCTATTACATTCGGGTGACATTATTCGAACTAAAATTCTTCGGACAACCACAAAGGTAGACGGCGAAGCCGGACCCGGGGTTTCTAAGCGAAGCGCAGCGAGAACTCCCTATCACTTTGGTGGCCAACATCACATGGCGGGGAATTGAGGGGGATGAGGGAGCGTGACGTCACGGCAGGGAACGCAGGCGCATACGCGCTTGAGATATTTTAACGCTCATCCGCTGCAAAGTCTCTGAAAAGCGAAGATATTGGGCACACAAAATGATTATAGAATTAATAAATACAATTATGCGATCAACTAAGGCATCTTGTAGCCTTTACTGTGTGCAAAACGTTACATAAACCAAGATTAAGCAAGAAGCGATCGTATTAAATACATTGATAAAGAATGGCATATATAAACATGGGCGTACCCAGTGAAGGGCTGCTGCCCCCCCTAGAAGCAAAAATCGCAAAAGGCTTTAGGCAAAATCAGGGCTAAATTAAAATGAAAGTAAACAACAAATTTTCTGCAAACCAACGAAAAATGATATGTATTAGTATAAGATAAGTAACTAATATAAAACTATTTTTCGAGAAAATAATCTCATCAACATGCGATGCTATCATTTTCATAAAATGTTGCTTTCATTCAATTTTTCCATGCTAAAATGTCACAACTTGGCTTGCCCCGCCGCCTAGATCATGGCTTCCCCTCCTAGAGCGTGGCTTTCCTCCCCCAAGACCAGAGCTTCACCCCCTCTAGACCATGGTTTGCCCCCCCCCTATATATGACCCTGGGTACGCCTTTGTATGTTAACACGTAATCCGAGAGCATTAAACTTTACGAGATATTTACCTAAGGTGACCAAATTTTAACATTCATAGACCATTCAAACACCATTGACCGAGGGGGAGTGGGTTCTTGATTGAAAATGTGGTCTTTATTTTAATTTATTTCTTAAATATTAATTCATCATAAGAAAAAATTACCACGCAAAAATAGTATTTTAATATTTTTCAATGCCAACACAATTACAATTTACAAATATGATGCATTAAAAATGAAGTTAGGTATTATGTTTTTATTTAGCATATTTCTTATATTTGAGTTATTTTTTCTGAATTTCTTGTCGGAAAGAGTGATGATATTTTTACTTTCAAAGTTTCAACACTTAATAGTGATTTTCTGATCCTGACACTTCATTTACAGTAGAAAAAACGCGTTCAGTCGCAGCATTAGGTTGTGGTATATGGAATATGCTTTTTTCAAAAAGATAAAATATTTATAACAATTTGTACTCCATCAAGATTTGTGCTGAAGCCCCAGATTTTAGAAGAGATTTTAGAATTTCAGCCCAAGGTTTATGTGCAGAAGCCCTTTTTTAACCAATATATTTTTTTAATAATGATACCTCAGTAAAAAGACCATTTTCGAAAATATTGTTATATGGGAAATTTTGTGTACAATGATCGAATGATTTTCGAACATCATTCCAATTAAGTTCATGTTTTAATGTAATCCAATGAAAATATTCATTATAATTTAATAAAGCGCCCGGTCTTGTAAATAATCTATGCAGTTACTGTAGAAATTTTTAATGTGAATCATGATATCTGCACGATTTATTGCACCCTGCTCATTGAGCTCACGTTTACTCTTAGCGGTGGTGAACGGAAGAAAATTACTCTCTAACCGCTTCTGAAAAAGATATTTTAAATTTTAAACTTCATTCGCTACTTCGATTACAACATTTTTTCACCTACAATAACTTCAATGAATTTTGAAAAAAAAAAGTTGATTGATTGTGTATAAACTCTCGCTAAATTTAAGGATTCTTTTTCAAAACTCTCTTCTAGAATACTGGGATATTTAAACCTGTGACAGAAAGTAAGATTTCATAGTGTACTATAATTTCAAAATTCTATCTACAGTTGACGAAAGAGCTAACTATGGCGTTTTACAGTAACCAAGTATTTTCTTTTATTCGACTTCCGCAGTTTCACAAAATTTCTTTCAGCATTTGAACACGCACAGTGTAATGTAGAAATAAAATTATATTTTTATAACAATATTTTCCACAACTGCGGGCAACAAATCACAAGCTGTTTGAACGGCGTTATGTATCATGTGCGATGCAAAACCGTTTGGATAACTAGTGATATACAGGCCTTAGATCTGAAGCTATGATTATGAAAAAATAGCATAGAAAGACATCCTTTTGCTAATGCTAGTTTCTTTTCTTCGTCTCCATAAGTTGTTATTATAAAATATTTCTGCATTTTGGAGGAAGATGCAGCAGTATTTCAATACCTTTTATGTTCTTGGGTGCTTCATCTCCAAGTGCTTCGAAATATAAACTGTCCTGGTGTCTTGTGTCATTTTTGACCTGTAGTTTTAGGAACTTTGCATCGAGCAATATTCATGAAAATTGGGAAAAGGTCTTAAGTTTTTTAAGTGAAAGCAAAATTTTACAATTTTGACCTTTTGACCTCACAAAGTGGGACCAAACCAAAAATTTGAATTTGCCTAATGGGGTTTCAATATTAAAGAAATCGAGATAGAAAAAAGTCTGAATTTAAGTGACCAATATGTCAATTCTTAGTTTTTCGGACACAAGAAACCCGAAAATAACACTATTATTTACGAAAATTCAACCGTTGACCCTGTAAGATCACCGTCAAGGTCATAAGGGTGGCAAAAGGAATAGTATACCAACAAAGGTTTCGATCCATGGGTTTTATAGGGTGCCCAAGTCATTGGTATTGTCCAAATACCCGTATTATTCACTAATTGACCTCCGAGGGTCACCATGGGAGTCAAAGGTCATATAGTTAAAAGTCGGACCATCATGAAAACCAAGGTGTCAAACCAAAGGTTTCGAAGGGTGCTAAAGTCGGTTAGGCAGTCCATAGATCCGTATTGTTGATTATGTGACCTCCAAGGGTCACAATGGGGGTCAAAGGTCATAGGGTTAAATCGGGCCAACATGACAGCCAAAGTGTGGAACCATAGGTTTTGAACGGTACCAAAGTCGGTGTTTCAGTCCATAGATCCGTATAACAGATTTCTTCGACCTCCGAAAGTCATAATGGAGGTGAAAGGTCCTAGAGAAAATATGCAACTCGCTTACCGAAATTCTTCTAGGAATTCTAGGAAATGTAAAATTGTCTTCCGAAAATTTTGCATTTCCTAGCATTCTTTTCCGACAGGCCTCCCATGCCCTCTTATTTTCACGCCGCAGTTGATTATTTATTTCTCTAAACGGTTTTTCATTTGCCGCCCAAAGTTAAAGACAAAACTCCGTTTAAAAAATACTGGCTATGTCCGAAACCATAAGGTAAAACATAAAAGAAATGGATGAATCCAGCTTTTATTTTGATTGTACCATACAATGTGATAAAAAATTATTAGGTGTTTCTTTATAAATATCCCGCCTTTGAGGTGAGGGACGGTAAGGCAGCCGTTTAGTAAACAATGAACAACCACTAAAGAGTCTGAACTCGATGAAAAACGTAAACAAATTCTAATGTTACCATTTACGACGACGCCTTCTGATATAACATACGACACTAATGTCCGGCTTCCACAAGTTTCCCTTTAAGGCAAAAATTACGTCGGTGAGACATATTATTCGAGATTTAAGACTTTTATCCCCACGGCGCGAATAACTTGTATGAAAGTCTGTGTAAGTTGCTTCACTTGACTATAATTGTTGCCGTGTTAGGAGTACTATTCGTCCCCCTTTTCACTGCTTCGTTTGCTTTTGTTCGGCTAGGCACTCGGCGAGAAGAGGATGAACGCAGTGGTATCGTTACGAATAGCTAGCCGATTTGAGTAGGGACGATAAGGTAGCCGTTCAAATGAAGAGTCAACAACCACGAAATGGTCGGACCGCGAGGAAAAACGTGAACAAATTCTAATGATACCATTTACGAAGATACCTTCTAACATAACATACGACACTAATATCTGGCTTGCTAAATATCCTTTTTAAGGCCAAAAAGAAGTCGCAGAGACAAATTATTTGAGGTTGGAGACTTTTATCCTCACGGCGAGAGTAATGAGGAAGTATATTTGTATGTTGCACCACTTTAACTACGGCCGTGGTGGCGCGGTTTAAGTCGTTAGTCCTTAACCTGTAGGATTTGTCACGGGTTCCAGTCCCAGTGTCGGCAATATTTTTGATGGGTTTAAGAGTCATCTGGAAAATGCTTTCCCCGCGTTTCAAGAATCAATATTAAACTTAAATGTAGAGGGAACTTGGAATGCTTTTCTTTCGCCCGTAACTTCGGGAATAAATAGCTACATCCCAAGTAAAACAATAAAAGAAGGCAGCGAGCCGAGATGTTACGACGCGGAAGTGAGAAAATCATTTAGGCGACAGAGAGCGTGTCATGCTGAAATGTAAAAGTCAACACGGAGCTATCAGCTAATGAACGCGAGTTAATAATTAAAAAATATAGGATGACTAATGCCGCCACGAAGGAAGAGTTCAGAAAGGAATTAACGAATTAAAAAAAAACACTAGTAGAGCAGTTACGGGATAATCCGAAAGCATTTTGGTCATAAGTTAGGGAAGTTCAAGGTAAACGTACTACCGTCTGTTCGCTGAGAAACGACAATGGAGATGTGTTGACAAACAGTTGCGATAAAGCCAATTTATTAAATTCCTACTTCATGAGCGTATTCACCGAGACTTCCGAGAACTCACCCGAGACCGCTGACAATCTCTGCACACGAAAGATGCCGCCTATTTACATTAGTACGCACGGAATAGAAAATATATTGAAATCACCTGGTCCAGACGAAATCCCTTCTCACGTATATAGAGAACTAGCATCAGAAATTGCCCCCTACTTGCAGTTAATATTTAGCAAATCCATCAAGCAAGACCTAGTTCCCTGGAACTAGGTCTTGCTTGGAACGACTGGAAAATCGCTAATGTAACGCCAATATTAAGGAACAGCCATCAAATTACAGGCCGACATCTTTAACGTCCGACTCATGTAAATTCCTCGAACGCATCGTAGTCAGCTCGGTAATGAAACACCTAGACGCGCAAAACTTGTTAGTGAGAACTGACATGGATTCAGGAAAATCAGATTGTGCGAAACTCAGTTAGCGCTTTTCGCCCACGATATTTTAGTCTCCGCAGAAGACAAAATTCCAGTAGACGCGATTTTACTTGATTTCAAAAAGGCATTTGATAAAGTACTCCACGGAAAGTTAATAATAAAACTGAAATCTTATGGAATGAAATGCTACATGAAGATGTCATTTCCTGGATTAGAGAACTTTTGAGCGACCGCGTCCAAAGAGTAGTATTAGACCTTGTAGTCTTCAACGAGGTTATAGTCACTTCTGGCGTCCCTCAGGGTAGTGTCATAGGCCCACTCCTATTCCTTCTCTATATAAACGACATTGGCGAAGTAGTGCACAGTAAATTACGACTATTTGCAGACGACGATGTAGTTTACAGAAAAATCCGTTCCAGCAAAGATGTAGATGAACTAGCGAATGACCTTGCTGCTATCCAAGCGTGGTGCGTTGCATGGCAGTAAGAATTACATTTGAAAAAAATGCGTAGTAATGAATTTCTGGAAGAAGAACAACTCCCAACAACGTATCTATAAAATTCAGGGCACCCAATTAAAGGCAGTTGAATCCGTGAAATATCTAGGAGTAGGACTCAATAATGGTCTATCGTGGAATGAACACATTCGGGAAGTAACCGGTCAAGCGAATGGTAAGATGGGTTTTGTTAAAAGAATATTAGGAAAGTGCGACGACAAAGTGGGAGATATTAGATACTTTTTCCTCGTTAGAGCCCATTTAGAATACGCTGCCAGTGTTTGGGACCGTCACGAAAAAGGCTTAATAACAGAGTTAGAACGCGTACAAAGAAGAGCTGTCAGGTACGTGAAAGGTCGTTACGATAGTTTTGTTAGTGTAACTGACCTCTTAGATAAACTCGGATGATAATCTCTGTCAGACCGTAGATTGAAAAATTGACAAAAGCTTTTACATAATTTCAAGAGCAGTGTCTTTTCTAAAAAAGGTAGCCATATCTTACGGACGCCGGCATGCTTCAGAAGATCAGATCATATAAATAAAATAAGAGATATAGACTGTAAAATAGACAGATTCAGAATGTCTTTTTTTCCACGGTCAATAATAGATTATAACGGCTGCGATAGAACTCATAAATAGATTGCATGACTTGTGGAGTAGCCTACTAACCTATGTAAAACTTAATGCATGTTTCTTAATTTTATTATTATTTCTACCCCCATATGGTAGTATAATTTGTTAGTATACGTGACGTTTTTTGGACCGTGTGATGTGCATGTGGGAGTCCAATTGCGTGCTGCATGCTGGTGATTGATCACATCCTGCTAAGTGGCTCGCAGGGTATTATGTAGATGTAGCTTTATCCGTTATGCGGTGACTACTTCCCCACTTGTTAATTCTTTATTTGCTATTGTCATGCGTGGTACTCAGCTAAAATAGAATGAGCGAAGGGTTTGTGTTACAAATATCCCGCCTTTGTAGTGAGGGATGATAAAACAGCCATTATGTGAACAGTCAACAACCACGCAAGCTGCTTAAAAGGAGGCACAACGTAAACAAATTCTAATGTTGCTATTAATGAAGATACCTTCTGACGTTAGGTACAACTTTAATAGCTGGCTTCGAAAATATCCTTCCGCCGCCGCCCTACTTGACTTATGACCCTATAACAAAGCGCCATCTTGATAAGCTGTGCACAACATTTTAACCGAATCCGACTCAATTTTACGAAGCAGAAAATAACATTTCAACGCTGCACGATGTTCTCGAATATCATCCGTTTCAAAAATCCAAGAAGTCAGAAAACTTCAAAGGTAAAATTATTGCAGTAAAAAATAAATAATTATGAAAAATAATGGCTGCGGTAGTGGTTGTTGGATCGAGTCACGTTGAATATTTTTTAATAACTTTTTTAGATTCTGCTCTCGTTTTAAAGATCATGAAGGTTTCAAATCATTTAAATTTTTTGTCGCAGTTATTTATATAAAGACAATTTTTTAAAGGGTCATGAGTCATATTAAAAATTAGGAATAGGGCAAGCTTTGTCTTATCGTTTTTAAATGGCTACATTATTAATTAGGGCTAATTGTAAGTATCCGTTAAAGAGGGTTAGCTGATTTTAAAAGGTGGATAAGAACCCGATGTTGGCGTTACCTAAGTAACTGTTCATAAACTGGTGCAAGGGGTCACACATTTTGTTTAATTATTAGAAGCTTATTGTTCTGCTAAGATAAATGTTGGTTTTAATTATTTGTTTGAAGCCGTTTACTACACTCTCTTCCCGATTTTCTCTGTTGTCCGCAAAGACTTGGAAACTCATTTGCACCTTTGTGAATATCCATGGTATGTGGCGTCAAAACCGTGACCTTCACTCACGCTCCTCTTGTTGTATGTCTTCTGGCGACAACACATCCCCCTACTCAAATCCTTTTTTATCTATTGTTCGGCGAGGTAGGAAGCCAGAAGGGGATGAGAGCAGGGGTGTCATTAGGAATAGACAGCCGGTTTGGGAAGGGACGAAAAGGCAGTCGTTGAGTGAATAGTCAACAGCCACGACACTGTCAGAACGCGAGGAAAAACGTAAACAAATTTTATTGATACCATTTACGAAGATACCTTCTGACATAGCATATGACCCTAATATCTGGCTTCAAAAATGTCCTTTTGAGGATAAAATGACGTCCCAGAAACAAATTAATCGAGATTTGAGACTTGTATTTCCACGGCGAGAATAACGTGTAAGAAGGTATATCTGTAAGTTGCTCCACTTGACTATAAACGTGACGTATTCGGAAGAATATTCATCCCCCTTCTCACTGCTTTGTTTGCTTTTGTTCAGAGATGTACTTTGCGAGAAGAGGATGAGCGCAGGGGTGTCATAAGGAATAGCTAGCCGTTTTGGGGAGGGACGATAAGGCAGCCGTTGAGTGAACAGTCAACAAACACAAAATAGCCAGGACGCGAGGAAAAACGTAAACAAATTCTAAATATACCATTTACGAAGACACCTTCTCGCATAACATACGAAACTAATATCTGATTTCCTAAATATCGGTCATAAGGCAAAAAAGACGTCGGAGAGACATTTTTTTAAATTTGAGACTTTTATCCTCGCGGCGAGAATAAAGTGCCAGAAGGTATATCTGTAAATAGGTAAATGTGCTCCGTCTCTCCTTGCTCTCCTCTGCAACATGGGGGAAATGCGTCGGACGTTAAAATGAGCACGAGTTGTATAATAAGGTAAATATAAGCGAAAATCTAAACCTTTTTGACACTCATGGAACTTTGTTAGTAGTATCCACATCCACACGTCTGTTTGGAAAAATGTAAATCGTGCGTTAAACCTTTCGTTCTGACGCAAGAGAGTCGACCGTGTTGTCTGCTGAGAGAGCGTAGTCTCATGGTTACCACGACTTGCTTGAACTGTGCTTAGTGAAAAGAGAATTCCTGGTGTTTGCTTCCTTCATCATTTTTGTGCTTCACATTCATTAGATGCCATCAATCCGAACATTGGTTCGACACAGCTCTCGATTCGGACTTCATATCTGCTGGTCTTTTCATAGGGACGTATGTGTTCCCTTTTTCATCCTTAACAAACCGTTCTATGTAAATCATTCGGGGCCGTCCCTTGCCCTTCTTCACGGCCACCTGTCCTTCTGCTAGATCTTCTTCATCAGCATATCCTGCAGGGGCGGCCCAGGGCGATTGGGGGCGGGGGCTCATTATGTGGCCCTCCTTTCCGGGGTATTAGGGAATTCTTTCCCGAAAAATTTTATGATACCACATACCTGAATTTAGATTTTGGTGCTATTGTGTACAAATTTTAATTCAAAAATATAACAATTTCGTAAGGACAATACTATGAAATGTGAGAATTTCATAGCTTATAAAGGCCTGGTTACACGGTGCATTAACCCGTACGGGTTAATGTCTAAATGTATGAACGCGAGAATGAACGGAAAAATTCACCGTGTAACCACCCCAAAATGTACAAATGCATGAACGCGTGAACGGAAAATAGAACATGTTCTAATTTCGTTCATGCATTCGCACAAGTTGATAACAGAGCCATCTGGTGGGAAACGACACAATTAGTTGTCATCTGCAGGGCTATTCAGTTCCTTTTGTACGCGTATTTAGTGCCTTTGTACTGTATCGTAAGAGCTTGAATCCTACCACAAACTCACCATTTGCATCTACACTAATATTCATATAGAATATCCCTGTATGTATGACGGACATACCAAGATTATGCCTATGTTATCTTATTGGTTGTGTTATGCCGGAACAAAACAATCGATGATGTTATAACAGAGTTTTCAACACCTCATTTGTGAAATACAACGGCTATCCTACGACTAATAGAACACATTTAAACATTATTTATATCATACGAATTAACGACAATTCTACCTTTTATACGTCCGAGGTGGGAATGCGCTGGTCCACCACAAAAATTCGACTCACATTACGCAAGTTCATAAATCGACAAGACCTCTAAACCAACATCTTTTCCATCTACAGCAATCATTGGTTTTTTGCAGTTGTATGCTATGTAACCAAAAATTCATGAAACTGAAAAATATAACAACAATATAACATATACATTATATGTTATATACATATATCGTTGGCAAATGTATATAAAAAATATACATTTGCCAACAAAGAGTGGTTTTTTGCTCGAATTTTACTTTTTAATTTTATTGCACTATGTTAAAGATACCTATGCCGAACTGGACAAATTTTGAGATGCGCTTGATTTTTAGAATTGATGTATATACACTTTTCACCGGTAATTGATATATATACACCTTTTTTTTAAATGCTCTTTTCACCGGTAATTTTATGCTGACCATTTCTTTCTTTTTTTCGTCCCTCGCTGTTCATTTCAAATTTAACACATTGAGGCGGTTCAACCTTATAGGGTAATACAGTTCCCAATACTCACCAAATGGGTTTCCATGTTTCTTATTCGTGCATACTTAGAAAGTCGAAAATGGCCGATGAATAGAGGAAATATTCTTCAAATATTTTCTGTATTACAAAGTCTATGTTCTTGAACAACGTACAGAAAGTACTGTAATGTGTTAAGCACACCCCATCACCTCTAGATTTTTCTTACCCGAGATTCACTTGATTATATCCTCGAAATTCGGGGGAAGGGCGAGCTTAAATAGAAAAAAGCTGCAGGAAACCTCAAAAATGGTTTTTTTAAGTAAGGAAGTTGAAAAATGTTGACGAAGAAGAAGAATGAAGAAGGTTGTTGGCATTGCATATTTTGACAAATCCATTTTTCATGAGTCACTTTTTCAAACAATAGGCATAGCCTCGAATTGGATCAAATTTCGTAATTAGAAACCTAACTTAATGGCTGAGTACTTAAATAATTATACTACATCCATTGAGTAATAAATTTAAACAGTGGCACAGAGAATGCATATAATTTATTCCTACTCATAAGTTAATTCACATTAAGGTGTTGGCTTCTCATGAAAGGGGTCCGCATTCAAATACCAGTGAAGGTGGAGATATTTCCAATATTTCCCGGTGTCTGCTAGAGTACGTAGATGAAGGCACTTGGAGCACAGCACTCCTTCTGTCGAACGGTGTTACACGTAATAAAACAATTACCATGGATACTGCCGTGATGATGTAATCTTACCTTTCCCTCTCCACTCTTGCTGCTCATGGGGGCTGATGTTTTAGCTTTCTTTTTTATTGCATTATTTTCATTACATTATTACATTTAATATGCTTGAATCAAGGAAGTGCATCTGGCGGCTGGTTTCATAATGATTTTGTTGTAAATTATAACATAAACATGAATTATTACTTTATAATGTGTAACAGCAAAAAATATATCAATTCTGTGTTAAGTAAGGAAATGGATGTGCCCCAAAATTGAGCATTGAACACTGTCTCTCATTTAGAAAATTATAATACACACATACAGAAAGGTCATTATTATAGGATATATTCCTCTTCGAGCCTTTTCAATAAATCGATGTCATTAATACTCCTCTTCCGTGATGGCTTGTGATCTGACATTCGTCCGAGACGTCAGCGAAAACCACAAATGAACCGCCTTGTACTCATCAGGGACGGTGATTGGTGGATGCGAAGTGCCCGCTGAGTTGCCATGCGACGCTGTCTTCGAGTCTCCTCTCCATTGCTGGCGTAGCCCATGCCATGGTGATGCTGTTTTGTCAGATGCTGTACTTAAATTGATTGGAATTAGTATGCTATATTATGACATTTTTACCCTTCAAAAACTCCTCCTTTCAATATAGCCAAGCCTATAAGACTCAGGTCACTGAGGTAATTTACAATACACATTTAATTTCATTGGTGGAGAAGAGGTCCCACTAGTTCTCTAAAGATATTTTCATCACCACGACAATTGTTTTGTAGTCACACGCTCATTTTCATGAAATAATTAATAATTTATTTGGCGATAGATGCTTTGAAAGGAAAGGTTTAGTGATTTGAGAAGTGCAGATGGACAAAATGCTTCTGAAGGAGGGTGGAAGGGGATAAATGCGTGGTGCCTAAAGGGCGCCTTAGTGATAGTTGGAATTTTAAGTATTTCATTGATTTTGCGCAGGTGAGGAAGAAATTTTATTTCAGAAACAAGCGAAAAAATGATCTCTGCATTCTCTTTGGATTTTCAGCGCGACAGGTCGAGGGTGACCTTTGACCTGAAGACGCTGACTGCAATGTCAGCGAAACGGTTGTCACCAAAAACAAGCGTAAGCGGTGAAAACCCGAAGAGAAAGCAGAGATCATCTGATCAACGCCGCGAAAATCTTCGAAATATGCGAAAGAAACTTAACTTCGATGATAATGTGAATGTTGCATTAATTTTATTTCGCCACCTTGCTTGAGATTCTAAAATTTGATTTACGTTGAAGAAGGAAAAATGAAATATTACTTCAAAACATTGTGACGTTACGTCGTAAAATCTGGTTGATTTTTCACGTAAGTCCAGACAAGGGAAATACTCCAACCGTCGGTCACATGCTGGATCAGGGTAAGACTCCACAAACAGAAAAACAGCTCACAAGAAAAAGGTAGCCAAAAACAATTTACGAGTTATTACCGTACGATATCTATTCAAAGTAGAGTATTCAAAAAATCAGAAGTATTACAGAAAACAATGATAGTAAATTCATGATCCCAAAGGAAACATTACCAGCAGAAAATTGCTCTAAAAATCTCATGGCTCACAAGACATGTGACTCCCAGCAGGTCTCGACCAGAAAGAGGGCTTGCCTATGCAAGGCGAGACAGCATTTGAGGGGAGGGCTTCTTCCAGGGAGTGGAGGGGTAGCCAGGCGAATTCAACAACCGCCCACTGATGCGTCACTGCCCCTGCAGAAACGGCCGCTCCACAAAAAACCATTCCCTGGTTTTGAGACAACAGCCAGCACCCAGAATTTTCCCCTCAACTTCTGGGTTGAGACATCAGAGGAATCGTTCATTGGAACACATGGAGGGGAAGGAGATACTGGGGTGAGGTGTTGGAGGGAGAGAGAGTTTGTGATAGGACAATGGTAAAACTTCTCACTCCAAGTGCAATACTAAGGCCTTAGCACCGATTTCCCCTTGCTTGCCAAGGAGAAGTATTTCTCCGCAGTAGTCCTATATAAGTCTTGCATTGCAGGTAGGTTGGTTCGGGGTTGGTTCGGGGTTGTTTCGGGGCTGTTTCAGAGGCTGATTCCAGAGGCTGAGTTTCCAGAGGCAGGGTTTTCAGAGACAGGATTTTCCAGAGACAGGATTTTGCAGAGACAGGATTTTGCTACAGGCCTTTTGCGCGAAAAATCCTTTGCGCGAAAAAACCTTAGCGCGAAAAGTTCTTGGCGGGAGAAGTTCTGCGGATAAGTTCGGAGGAAGTTCGAGGAAATTCGAAGGAATTTCTGGGGGGGGGGGTACCAGAAATTTTTGGGGGGGGGGGGACACTAAAAAATGCCACAACATGTGAAAGGAATTGTGCCCAAAATCCACAGAGAAAAAACCATTCGCCTTGACCGGGATCACCGAGGCTAGTCCCGGTATACTTAAATATGTGAAAGGATATTTTTCTAAATTTAAAGGTTACTTATCGAGAAGAGCTTAGAAAGTATGGGCGTCAGAGAAGACATTTGAAATTAGACTTCGTTAGAATGTTTTTTCCTCATCCGTCAGCCTTCCGATCACCTGCTGATTCCACGAGTACGAGACCGACTTAGCGCTGTCCCCCAGACCGTCGCGAGCCGCGCTCTTCAAGACTTTGGCCACCGATGTCCTCTCGGCTGGTAGACTCGGAATCCGTAGCAGGTCCGCTTTGGTGGCCACGGAGTCGGATGGAGGACCTGAGAAACATAAAAGGAAGATGAGAGGCGCTGCGTAAGTCAGACATTCCGGTTCTTTTGGATAGCAATTTTCACGAATATTACAAAAGAGGAAGAAATATGTTGTCACCCACAACGCATTTAAATGGGTTTATAATAGTCAGGACGCTGACGGACATACTGATCCGAGTTTCATGGAAAAATAAGGAATTATTAGGGATATTAACGGAAATTTATATACTTGATTATCACTGAAATTCGAAAATTTTCAATGCTATTCCTCGCAATTGAAAACATATTAAGTACTGCAAACGGATAAAATATAGGTCAAAAAAGTGGATCGCATTGCACTCATAACCGCGCCGCGGGCATTATTGAAAACCGAATGAAATGTGACAGAGGAGGCGTAGGAAATCAGCCTTCTATGGGGTGGAATCAGGCCTCCTCTTTGCTGTCTCCTTGGCATTTCCAGTCGCCGGCGTGGTGCCCTCTGCATTAGCCTGCTCTTAACGAAAGGCGCCAAGGGGACCACGGCTTAACGTCCCATCAGACGGACCGAATGTTGCGCTTGAAAATGTCCTCCATACAGCTTTCGATCAGGGATCGCGAAAGCTCTGAAAATCTATCACAAAAACGGGATTTGAACGACACTATTGATGCAATGAAGCTTATCATTGAAGTGTTCGTATAACGGAAGGACGGTACAGGTATACCAAAAATGATTTTTTCATGCTCCGAAATTAAGAGTTGAAAGAAAATTAGAAGCTTACCAAAAGTGGCCCAATTTCACAGCAAGTGCCCATATTGGGGGCCTGGAAACAGAGAGAGCAATATTTTGGTTGTCCATGTTTCATAAGTTTTCAGAAAGACATATCAAATCATATTTCAATGGCTCAAGTATTGATATACTTTGTTCTTTGCAGATATTTTTAATTTAGAAATTTAATAAACTATTTTATTTAATAAATTTTTTAATTGACTGTGACTATATATTAGACGGATTCAATATGAAAACCAGAACCAAATAAAGAAACGGATGCCAAAAAAGTCACCAAGCAAACCAAGAAAATTCAGGCGATCCTTCAAAATTTGAAAAAATCAACGATGTTATGGGATCAAAAAGTTGGTTTGAATGTGGATTTCAAGTTTCTTTTGGGGTTGTAGTATTAATTCGAATGTAAGTTTAGCACATGGTACATTTTCTTTGAATTGCACCTTCAAATCTATGTTTAATAATTGATTAAGGATTTAATGTGAAAAAATTATTCAATATACCTTCTTTGAATAATGATTATGAATTCCGCCTTAGTGTTTATGATTGGCAAGTGGATTTCCTTAAACACTTTGAACGACATGTGTAAAATTGTAAAAGGACCTTGGCGCAGTAAAATTAACATAACGCATCACTCTGCAACTTTTTGCCGTGAAGTAAAACCTTTATTAGTTAACTACGTAAACTCCGAGCGTGTGTGACGTCGCGAAATGAATGTCTTTTTGTGTTGAGGGTGGCGCCCCGAGTCCCTTCCACTATCGCCGACATCCCCCCCCCCCCTAAATTCCATCCACAATCCTGAGGACTCTTCCTCCCCCTGACCACTGGCTCCACCCAACGACGCGCATCCCGACCGCCTTCGCCATGCAGTCGAACTCAAAATCAGGTCAACAATTTTGACTACCTCGGGCTATTTGTGCATGACAACCTCCCGTCATATCCTTAGTGATTCCCCGCCCTCTCATGGCTGTAAGTAAGGAGCAATGCGTCACTTAAGGTTTTTCTCCTCAGTCCTCATTCCTTCCCAGTAAAGTTTGAGTCTCACAGCGGTTTGGTTAGTGCTGAGGTGTGGACGTTTGTCGCTGAAGAGTACTGGTGAGTATTATACTCGTACACAACCAATTCCTCTATGCTATTTCTACTTATTTCATCTTAATTTTAGTGCAAGAATGCAGTCTTCTTTGGCAGTAGGATTTGGTAAAAATTAATGAAGTTCTTGTACCCGTATTCTATGTTTAGACTTCTATCTTTCGTAACCGTTATAAAAATCTGGTTCCATCAGCAATGTCTCGTGACGAAATGTATTACCACGTATGTGTTAATGTATGGATGAATGGAATTTGTTTCACATATTCGCATATGTTTGGTTCAATTACAACTTTTCAGAAGTGTACGTGAACTTGTACTAGATACAGAATCATGAAACGAGACCTAATTGCCTAATGGCTCAAATTGGTGGACATAGCAGGCATTTCCGCTGTGACAATTCCTTCTAGTCATTCGGATAGAAGTATGGTGTCATCCTAGTATCCTAGTAGTCAAAATAGTATCCTATTTTTGTGCTATAGCTTAAGAGCATTTTCTTATTATTTACAGTTTACGAAAGGTGGAGTGAATAATGCAATGAATCGATTGAATGAAGATGCATGGCTAAAATCAAGCTTTCAACCACCCCAACGAAGGCTTCGGGTCAACCCTTGGAGTGTTACCATCGGTCATACTGCTAGCAGTATGCATGTCTCAAGGAAATGATGTGAAGCTTCCTGCTGTGTTAGTCAACTACATGAGCGAGTGTTCATCCAGCTATACAGTGCAGTGAAAGTGTCAATGAGTCATCAAAAAATTCGTTGTCATATGCGTGATCGATGTGAAGTGTTGGTGAATATAAATCCTTTGAAGAGTTGTTGTTGTTGTAAAGCTGAGCTCTACCGCCGATGGCCCTGGAAGCAAATGCATGGTAGGGATTCTTCTACTCTTGCAGTTTGATTCAATATGAAGCTTGAAAATTCTTTTCAGATAATCATGTATAACAAACTTGTTTTAGCAGCAACTTTTTCTGATCACAAGGAGAATTCTTGGACGAAAATTGCGGCGTCTTTTTGAAAATGCACTATATAGTTAGAATGATGAATCTAGTTTTTTTTGTAATATAGCTAGATTAGCTCGTTGGGTATTAGATGCTATTTATGTCCTGGAATACTAATAGTGCTGGATAATTTTAATATCGTGTAACCCGGAAAATAATTTTCACTGGCTCGACTTTTTGAATTGCCATGCGATGTATAATGAACTTACCAATGTTCTAATACAAAAGTTATAAGGTTCAGCAGTCATGAGTTTAAATATTTTGCTCAAAGTGCAGACATGCTACATGCAGACATAATTTTCTTGGGAGTACGCATTGAGTAAAAATAGAGTTACATCGAGAAGAACAACAGACTCGCCAATTGGGAGCGTTCGGTTAGAGAGAGAAACGTATTTGGTTGGGAGAAGTAGATTAACTTATTTCCAACATTCTACTTCTCTGTCGACACATGATAGTGCCAACCTACGTGAAGCAGTGACCGCGGCGGACGGGACTCCATTTGACCGTGTATTTATCCTATGTCATCCACACTGGTGAAATCCTGGCTGGATAATTTTCGAGTCGTTTATCTATGTCTCCCCTGAATGACATGACTTTAAAGGGCGTACCACTACCTCTCGACCGAATACATCTTCTTAATTATGTTTATATTCGTGGCCTTATATCTTTCTTGACACATAACTTGCTAAAATGTAAAGCTTATTTTTTCAGCCAAATCTGAATTACACATCCAGAAATATTCACAGTTAGACATGATGAAACATTCTGTTCCAGAAACGCTTTGATTAAAATCCATGAAATAGTTCAGTTAGTAGTTAGCAATTGACAATCACTCAAGTAGAGGCGACCAAGGTTTGAAATTGGCGAGTGCTGAAGCTGAAATTCATTGAATTAATTCTAGACTACTTTTTCTTCCGGCACGCAACTAACGCATACTATTACACTTAATTGCTGTGATCTCAGACCGTCTCATAGGCATACCGCTTATTGGCTCATAAAGTGCGCAGTTAATTAATCATTTTTGACACGTTTAAACCTACTGAACATGCCATTTTCTTTAATTGAATTAATAATAAAATAACTTAATAAACCATTATTAATGTATTTAATGCAAAGAAATTAATTCATATGATTAAATTATAACGATATTGCTTAACAAAACATTCTGGTTGTCTTCACGAAAAGAGAATCAATCCTAGCAGTTCGTTCATACATTTTTCGTTGAGGTTGCTGGTTTCGCGGGTGAATAATATCTTTCCGATGGTTAATTAGGCTACAGTGTCTGTTAGAGAACTTGCCAGTATTTTCCGTAAGGGAAGAATACGACCCTTGAATTGAAATTAATAATGCTCAATGCGGCTTTCCTTCAATTTTAAGGTTTTCAATCGTCAGTAAATATGACAGATGTATGCCTATGAAGTGAATTGTTAAGGGGAGAATTTCTATGCACTAATGCAAACACAATTGTACTAATCGTATAATGGTAATGTCACTATCGCTCATGAAGTCCAATATATCTATTCACTGCCTATCTTCGCTATTCACTCTCGTTTGCAATTCTTTTACGTGATTAGCTACTTGAGTGACTTGCTTATGCCTGAGTGCAAAATTACACCCTTTGTTCACTTAGACATTAAAAATTCATGTCCTCACTTACCTCAGGGTGGCTTTCTTCTTTGTAGTTCTGTAGGTAGCTCATAGATACTGCTCTCCATTATCATTTCCCCGGAATGAGACTGTGACTTCAACGAACGAAGAAACGGCTGAAAAAGACCAAAAAACTAAATTTATAAATTTCAAACTTGCAAAAATGTGTTTCTATCAAAACGAAGGGTTAGTGAAGGACTGGGGTGTGTTGTGTTTTCTTCGTGAGCAGGGGGGAAGGGGAGGTGCTTGATTGGAGACGACAGTTGAATGCAGACCGTTAGTATTATAATGTATTGTTTCTCGTAAATCGATGATGTGTTCTGCAAACTTACCTTCTGACCTTCGGAGACGACTAGAAAATTCTGGAACATTGATAACGTGTTTCATGACCGTTGGCTCTTAAAGATTTTTCGCGCTATTTTTGTGTAACATCGCCAACTTGAGATCAAATCCTATTGGTTAAGCGTAGCATTGGTTCTCCGCGGGAAATATATTTTATTTATAATATATAGTATATCAACGTATTTAATAATGTATATTACTAGATAAAATTTCAAATAACCCAATATCAACGATCTTTACCGTTTCGTAAATATCTCTTTGCTTCAAAAAAGAAATAGTATATAAATTATCGTGACGTCACAGGTATACGTCACAGGGCTGACTCAGTGTCAGAAGTACCCCTCCCTCAATTCCTGGACTGCACTTCGCGGCGAGCTCTCTTGGGGTTAAGAGGTGAGTACCTGAACTATTCTTTTTGTGATATTAGGCATTTTTGTATGATTTTTAAAGCAACTCTCTCATGTGGCGTATAATTCACGAACACTATTTATTCATCTTTACAAAGTAATCGTGATCATAGCAACTATTATTTTGAACGAAATATTTTTTTTACGCTATCCGTCTTCCGTTCCAACTTTTAATACAATGTGAGTAATGTACCTATAAGTTAAAATTACTGCCAGAGTAGTTCGTTTAAGGAACGCTGGTGATAGGAAAACATCCCCTTCGATGACAATCGTCCTGGTTTTCCTCTCGACCCTGTTAATTTTAAATGGAAATATTTTTTTTATGAAAAGTATTTCGGCAACGGACGATATGCCCCACTTGATTTGCCAAAGCGATTTAATGTGACGAATACCCGATTGCTCAAATTGTGTGATCCCCTTTTGCGTAACTATGTGTTATATGTGTAACTTTTGAAAATTGGATTTCGCTATGGAGTGTGAGTATTTGAATTGAGTGACCTGCGAGTAGTTTTAGCTTTGCATCGATCGTGTTTCTAAGAGCATCGAAGATAACGGTTTGAATACGGAAATAATGATCCTAACGGAAATACTGTGGCTTAGTTTCAGCACTTTGATATTTTATTGCTGTGACTGTAATTTTAAGGTATTAACAGTAGACGAGGAACGGTGAGACGGTTTCGTTATTGATTATGAGAGAACTTGAAATTGCATAGTGTAGCTATTATTATTCTTGTTTGCTTTAAAGTTTTTTTCTTTATCGGTACCTTAATGGGGAGTTATTCCACATATTAATGGTATCTAAGAGGCTTTTACAGTCCTTTATATTTAACCCTCGTAAGTACAACAGAATAATTTCGTTAGGATATTTGCTGACACTCCTAAACCGCTATGAAATAATAAGTCATAAACTTTTGACGGGGAGGTAAAGAAAGAGAACATTGGCGATCATAATTGGATTTGCAGCACTTCATTTGGCATTTTCTTTTTTGCACGCAACTCTGTGGTCGTTAGTATAATAATTTGTTGTAATCTTTAATTTCACCATCATCCTTAAGTTATGTGTTATGTTAACTGTATAATTTTAGGTCGTAATTATATTGCCAACCTTAAATGCGAAATATTTCTTTTCAGGTGCACGAGTAAAATGGGGAAAGCGATTCAATTCCGTGAAACGGGTGGGGTTAAATGGGAGAATGAGATGAGGTTTCAAGGAAGAAGAAGCATTCGGGAAAATGGTGAGTTAATATGATTCACTTTATTATTTGATATGTCTTTGTATATTCCCATATTTAGAAATTTTTATCTTTGTCTCTCTTCATTGCTAGAGGTAAACGAAATTCTGTGCGTTACACAAATTATAACGTATTATGTGATAATTCTTATGAATGCATTTAATAATTTACTATTATTTGATCATCCGAATGCCCTGATTTTAAGTTTTCGACCCTTGGTGACTATTATGCCTTAGAAGGCCGCTAGGAGGTATGAAAATTGTTATTAGTTTACGTAACTCATAAAGTAAATTTGGAGAGATAGCACTTAATATTTAATGATGCCACGTGGAGAGAGATGGAATATCTTAAATACTCATTTAAATAATTCTTAATAAGCGATATACGAGGTATTCCTTTCGTCTCCTACCGTACACTTGCCCCTCTAGTATTGCCTTCTTCAGGCCATCATAATACATGCTTCAGGATACATTCGTTTCTCGTGGTCTGCGTTCCGCTTGTTCGGATATCCATTTAATTTTCTTATAGCCGAATAGCTATCAGTTTCTGCACCACTGTCATTGCCCAGGACTTCCATGGGAAAGAATGCTCAAATAGCAAGTTCTGATGAGTTGTCTCCTTACTTTATGTTCAAATTTCCTGCTCATATAAGTGAGGTGATGCTTTATTTTTCTGAAAAGTTCTATTCGCCTGGGCTATCCTATCGATTATTTCTTTCTTGCTTCGTCCACCGCTGATTATTCTGAATCCCTAATATTAAATAAGTCCACATCTTCCAACGCTTGTTTCCCTAAGTTTATGCTTTTCTTGATTTCCTGTCGCTTGCTACACTCTATTTTTTAATGGTGGTTTTTAGATTGCTTTGGTCATTGTCCTACCCATCTTCACTTTAATATTTTGAAATTTTGTCATTTCTCACCTTAAGTTTCCTCGTGGCTATTCGTGCATTGAAGATTCCGGACTTTTCTTTGATTTAATCGGACCCATTTTAGTTCTTAACTGATGAAATTACAAGAGAAATTATTCGACCTTGACGCACTCCGTTCCTAATTCTTGATTCTCCATAGATGTGTCCACATTTTATCGCGCCTACGTGTTTAGAAAAAAAATTGTGAATGTTTCACCATTCATTGTTAAGTACACTTACTTATGTCATAATTGCAGGCATTGACTTCCATCCCACGCTAGTTATGCGTCATATTATAACTCGATATCTATTTGAATTGCTTTTGTACTTGATCGCCCTCCATCTCATATAGATATTAAAACAATCTCTTCACATTGTATCAATTATCAGCCATGAGTTCTCCGTTGTGTCACTTACGGTTTACATGTACGCTTTTTATTTGAAGTTTTTCAAGTCCCTTTCCCAAACGAGCCTTTACTTTTCCGTGCACACGATGTTTTTATATTCCTAGACCACGTTTCACTGGCCAGTCTGGCTTTATGACAAATATAGTTCCCTATTTTAATTATTAGTTAAGTATCCTTGTACTTTAGTATGCCTTCAATGCGATCCAAGACTTTCTGCGTGATCCTACCTTATGATTTCCTTCTCTCAAGAACTTCTTTAGTTGCTTTCGTTAGCTCAGTTTTCAAGATTTTCCGACTCTCTTCCTCTAATTTCTCGGTCAGATATGATGCTAGATTATTCTGCACTGCTTACCGAAATTACACTTTCCTAAATCATTCTACTTGGCAAATGCTTTCACCGCTTCGTTTTTCTTTTATTTTCAGTAACACGACTTCGCTATTAAGTTATGACCTCTGTGGTTACATACCCTAGGGTAGCTTATGTCGTCCTTTTCCTAGTTTCTGAATCTGTTTTTGGTAGAATTCAATCAATTTAGAATCTTCTCATGTATATTGGTGTTTCCATTGCGTTGATTTTGCGGCTGTGATAATTTAATGTTGTTTTCGCAACCACTAGCTTGTGATCTGTGTTAGTCGTTCATTTTGATTACAATATCTTCGTTTTCCGGAAATTCTCCAGTCACGACCTTCACCGATGATATATTCACTTTCAGGGAGAATATTTACATTTTCTTCATCTCTTACTTGCTCTATTACTTCTGTTTTTTCTTGAAAGACCTATTCCGCTTCTGCATTTTTTATCAAATCTTTTGTATGCTTACAAACCTTCTGAGCTGCAGTAATTATGGGTTTTGGTTTATATCTCAGCCATTACCAACCTATCATTAAATTGTAAGTGGTCTTCTAATCTGCGTTTATTATTTAAACTATCCCCATATCATTGTTACCTTTTAGCGATCCTGAGTGCATTTTTCTGTAGCATCCATTCCATAACTTTACAACTTCATGCCTTTTTATTTCGCTGATTCTTAATGCGTCGAGGATCATTCTTTATATCTCCACCAACAAACTGATAAAACGTTACATCTTTAAGATAATTTATCGCACTTGATAAATGTACTTGCTGTTGTAGTCCTCGCATTGAATGTCGAATTACTGGCTATCTTTCTTTAACTTAATTATATTTTACTCAAGATGTGTGAATCATGTTTGTAATGAATATACTGGATGTGAATTATTGGGATGTCTCTGGTAGTTACCCCTGCCCTTCCACATTGAATTAATAATGCCAGAAAATTGATATAACGATGCCATAAGTGAAAAATGTGTGGCTCTTTTGATAATTTCATCTTGCGCCTTTTCACATATGAAAAAGAGCTGCTATCTCCTCTCTCTTGTGAAGGAAGGGATATCAGGTGTCGACTCATATAGCGAGCAATTTTAAATATCATGATATTCCACTGAAACGCGGCAAAGAAATCACAAGCTGCAAGAAATATCAATAGTCAGCCATGTGCTTTGTTCCCAAGAGTAATTTTTTAGTTTTTCACGATTTTTCCCTTGTTTTTCTAACAACCGTAATTGTGCTGCTTTATCTGGTGATGACACACTAAAGCGTTGTAACTACGTTAAGGTAGAAATAATTATTCTTCCTAATTTAAAGGCTAAAGCAATATATTTCGGATTGATTTTAGCAAATGCGAGGCTATTAGGAATAAGTTTCAGAGCTCTACCGGAGCAACTGACTTACTTTCTAAAAAATTAAAAAAGCCTTATTTAATAAGTCACATAAACGGGTGTATGCCACGTGTCGCACTGGAGATTGCCCCGACGTTTCGAGACCGACTGCTGGTCATTTGTTCAAGGTAATAATGCTGGAATTGGTTTTTGCTGCCTTTTTTATATTTCTGGTGTGAGGGTATGAGAAGTTAGGCCTGGAGGGGGAATGTAACGAAATTTTGCGGATGACTGGGTTCCAAGTAACTGATTATTAATCCAGTATCACTAATAAGGTTGTCCTTGTTTTCTCTATTTCTATGGCCTCGCGGATGAGTCGGGCTTTAAAATGTTTTATCCTCGCGATGACTCTTGATTTTCTGAAGTCGATCGCATGTCCGGTTGCTTCGTGCTCCGCAACGGCTGACTTTGAAGAGTGACCCAGTCGAATGGCCCGCTTGTACTCTTCTATACGAGTTTTGACCGTTCAACCCATTTCCCCGTTGTATTTCTTCTCGCAAGATCGGCAAGGGATTTCGTATACTCATTCAATTTGAAGTGGCGTCTTATCGTTGGCATTTCCCAGATGGTGTCATACTTGGGCGTGTGGTTTAAAAATGGCTTTTATGCCTTCCGGAGGATGTTACCGACCTTATCCGTCGGTCTTTTCACGTAGGGGAGGAGAGCTTTCTATTGGCTAATGATGTCTTCTGTGTCTTGGGAATTGTTCCTATTGTCCTTGTTGATCACCTTTCTAAAATTGCGGGAAATTGCTCCATTGTCGTAACCATTAAGACGTAAGATGGATTACAGCCTAATAATTTCTGAAGATAGATTCCTCGGGTCACTCAGCCGGATCGAACGTTCAATTAGAGAGGTCATTGCAGCGTTTAATTGAACAGGGTGGTGATGAGAACTGGCATGGAGATATCGGTTTGTTGACGTCGGTTTTCTATACACGGCGTGGCCTAGGCTTCCGTTGTCATTCTTCTTCACCAAGACATCGAGAAATGGCAGTTTTCTCGATTCTTCTATCTCCATAGTGAATTAGAAAGTAGGGTAGCTCTGAACCATGTTTTTTAAAAGGGTGAGTGCGACTGTATTGTTGTTATTGCGATTTTTATTTATGATAATTTGGTTTTTGGAATCGGCTATTTCGAATAGAGATACTCTCATAAAACTTAATTTAAATACCTCGGAGGAGTGAAAAATGTCCTTTGCGTGAGAGTAAGAAATAAAAATGATGGAATATTTGTAGATAAAATAAAATAATTTAGGAAATAGATGATCAACTTTGAAATGTGAGACTGAAAACCAGTTGCTGCATTTATCTCATTTAGGACAAATTTATCAAAACGTATTCATGATGCTATTTTATGGAATTTGATGTCTGATGTATTTCGCTATTGCTACTCGACCGGATGTTGCTCGTGCTGTTAGTTATTATGCCAATATAATTCATCTGATTATTTAGGGTGAAATATTGCATATACCAATATATATTTACTTGGACTTCAGAGCTTAGTGAGGTTAGCACACCTACTGGAAGGAAAGCATTGGTAGTTTCAATCACGTCACATCCAAAATTTTTTCGTGACAAACTGCTTAAGATTACTATGATTGTAGACGGAATTACAATCTTTTCTCATACTCTAGGGTTATTAAAATAAAGACAGCGATTAATTTTTCACTGAGCACGATTTATTTTAAAATTTGACGACAACTTTGCTGTCAGCAGAGGGTGCCTCTTTAAGAATGACTTTACTCAGTCATAGCAACATTGAATATTGTTACAAAAACATTGCACAGTCTTTTCTTGCCAGGTGAGGTGCATTTTAAACGGCCAATCTCAAATCTATATTATCAAGCTGCAAATCATAATCGCAATTTTGTCGATATGACAAGTAAAAGCTAATTGTCCTTCCTGCGAAAAAAACTTTAGGGTGGCTTGGGGAACTTGAAAATGCAATCTTCAACTTGTATTTAATAGTGCTTCGGGGTCTTTTGAAATAATCGGAAGCATACCTTTGTGCCATTTCACCAAATATGATGGTTTCTAAACACCTTTGAAGGTGTTTGCTCTTAGTTTCCAAAATTAATGTAAGTCAGAAATTAGCACTTGTGGCTCGTCAGCAGTTGGAGTTTCAGCTGTATCCACCCCATTTTTCCTCCGATTCCCATTCCCATTTTTTTGTTACCGATTGTAGAGAACAACCTTAGGCTTACAAAAAATTATAGAGCTGAAAGGAGACTAAAATCGAAGGTATGTAATAATTGGTCCAATACAATTTGTTCTTACACCTTTTTCTAAAGACTTATTGAACGACTCTCCTACTATATTGACTGTCACAAAACTACTTCCTTCTCCGGAAAATTTACCAGTATTCTTTTTACAAGTTTTTCAAGTACGTTAGAATAAATTTAGAGCAAAGAAATCGGACGGTAATTGGTAATACCACGTAGTTCGATTTTTTTGTGAACAGAAAAAATAACTTCTTGCTTTAAGGATGCAGGGAACCTTTAATTTTGCAAGCTTTGATTGAAGAAATGGCAGAGTACATCTGCAATGTCTTACATGATAAATTTGTCATACCAGCATTATTTGATCTGGACGGGCAGTTTTTTTTAAAGATTGGCTATTGGCAATTTTTAATACATCAGGCGTTGTGACTGGTTCCAAAAAGGAGTTCAGGCTTAGATGATTTTTACTATTTTATGAATTATCAATCATTGAATTACTTTTAACTAATGTATACAATTTAGGAGACTCCAATGTACTTCCTTCTTGAAGTCAATATCAATAATAAAAGGGTCATTAAGGTACGATTTCCTTGTATTAGTTCTTGCATCCAAAGTTTGTTTCGCTCCCGTCAATTCCTTGAAGATACTCCACTGTTTCTTTTTATTTCGATTTACTTTGTCCAATTGTTCCATGTCTCAGGAGGTAGCCGGCAGGAGGTAAAAGATTTTTTTACGCGCAACTTTGCTCATCGAGGAGTCAGTGATCCAGGGCTTTAATTTTACGGCACTTTCATTCATGACCATACTTAAGAGTTATTTACAAATTTTAATAGTTTGATTGAAAATGTAGTAAAAGTTTTGGAAATTTCATGTTCTTCATACAATACTTCCTTAGAATACAGTCGAATATTTTCATTTAATGATTTACGGCAACAATACTTTTGGCTAATGATGTCTTCTGTGTCTTGGGAATTGTTCCTATTGTCCTTGTTGATCACCTTTCTAAAATTGCAGGAAATTGCTCCATTGTCGTAACCATTAAGACGTAAGATGGATTACAGCCTAATAATTTCTGAAGATAGATTCCTCGGGTCACTCAGCCGGATCGAACGTTCAATTAGAGAGGTCATTGCAGCGTTTAATTGAGCAGGGTGGTGATGAGAACTGGCATGGAGATATCGGTTTGTTGACGTCGGTTTTCTATACACGGCGTGACCTAGGCTTCCGTTGTCATTCTTCTTCACCAAGACGTCGAGAAATGGCAGTTTTCTCGATTCTTCTATCTCCATAGTGAATTAGAAAGTAGTGTAGCTCTGAACCATGTTTTTTAAAAGGGTGAGGGGGAACTATATTTTTGTTATTGCGATTTTTGTTTATGATGATTTTGTTTTTTGGAATCGGCTATTTCGAAAAGAGATGCTCACATGGAAAATTAATTTAAATACCTCGGAGGAGTGAAAAATGTCCTATGCGTGAGAGTAACAAATAAAAATAATGGAGTATTTGTAGATAAAATCAAATAATTTAGGGAATAGATGATCAACTTTAAAATGTGAGACTGTAAACCAGTTGCTGCATTTATCTCATTTAGGATGAAATTATCAAAACGTATTAATGATGCTAATTTCCCTAGTCTGTTTTATGGAATTTGATTTTTGATGTATTTCGCTATTTCTACTCGACCGGATGTTGCTCGTGCTGTTAGTTATTATCCCAATATAATTCATCTGATTATTTAGGGTGAAAGAGTACATATACCAATATATATTTACTTGGTCCTCAGAGCTTAATGAGGTTAGCACACCTACTGGAAGGAAAGCATTGGTAGTTTCTATCACGTCACTTCCGAAATTTTTTCGTGACAAACTGCTTTTGATTACTATGATTATAGATGGAATTACAATCTTTTCTCAATCTCTTGAGTAAATAAAATGAAGACTCTGAACGTGTGTGGTTGTTTTGAGTATTGTCGATACTAAGAATAGGAATTTTAATCAACAGAGATTTTGACAGCAATTATCCGCAAAAACACGATAATACAACCAATGCCACTTCCCCTGCTGATTTCCTCACACTAAATTGATCTGCTTAGAAAGAAGTGCATATGTTTAAGTACATAGATTCATTATATTTATGGAGCCAGGAGAAAATCCTGTAATGAATTTTTCTTGAGTTAACTGCATCCACTTTGTTGATGTTAAAAATGTCTCTTTTATTCAAGGAAAAATATGTACTTACTACGGATTAAAACTCGAAGAGATGTTTTATAGTTTCAACAATTATCTGATTCGCAACAAATAATACGTCTTATTTGAACGACTCCAACGCATTTCCTTTACTCTTAAGGAAATATTCAAATACCTTTCTGGACTAGTCATTCTTCGTCTCAATTAAATACCTTGCTCCTCAGAATGACTATTCTTCCATTATAAGCGTGAACAATTTCCAATTTCTTCTTGGTCCTCGATAAAATGCCTTCAAATGGAGCTCTCCTCATCATTCTATCATGGCATGTGCAGCTTATCTCGATAGCACATGTAAAATTGACACCGTAAGCCAATGTCTTTCATTTAATTATATCTTGCCTTTAGAGTTATCCCATTCTACAATACCACAGTGTCTTTGTTTTTCCTTGTTCATGCCATGTGTTTGTACTGGAACCGTACACCTGGGCTATTGTGGCTCACATGTCATCAATTTCAAAGAAGTTTCTCTCTAAGAAAATAGTTTTTACTAAATTTAAGCTATGGAAACATTTTAAAACTTCGATGAAATCATACACTTTCGCTGACGGCTACATTTTGGCTCAATTCTCTTTCTTAAAAATTTTCGTAGTTTTCAATTTTGTGCCGATGTTACACTCTGGATGTGGTAACTTACGCCCAAGATATATTTTTTCACAAAGAAAGACATGTTAAAAGAAGTACTTGGGGTAAAGAAGTACTAGGATATTTAAAAACACTTGCTATTGAATGAAAATATTATATTTTTGGTTAAGTTAAACATAAATACATTAGGTAAAAAATGTTTACAATACCTTTAAGTTCCCTCAAGATTGATTTATTATTAATGTACCTTAAACATCCTCTTTTCTCTAGCTTTGAGGCTGATTGGCTATGACAATCTCATTCCTCTTATGAAGCAACAAGTCCTTATCTTTCGGTCACTTCCGAAGTTTTTTGTCGGCGACATGAAATCCATCACTGCTCCCTCCTCTGTCCCAGAGAGCACAAAACCTGGATGTCTGAGTCCGTTCCAATGAACACTAACATATTCACCCTTTTCTATAGATTTGTTCAATCCCTCCACGCCATCTGTTGCATCTTCAGTATTTTCAGTGGAGATGCTTGCATTTGCTCTTCAACCGTTGCGCCATCAATCCACCCCTGCTTCGTCCAACAGTATCGCGTCCCTTTAGAGCCATTTTCTGTCCATGTGGTCCATAAATGCACTGCCTTATACATATATCGTAAGGAGGCAGCGAGTTTCCATTGGCATTCCTATATAACCATGGCACTGGGTTAGATTTAGTTGAAATCATGATATATTCAGGGTACTGGCACCCTCACCGACAAATTATTTTTTTTCCTTCCAGGATCATCCGACATGCAATTTCGTTGAAGTTGTAAATTTAGTCAGGCGATACATATTTGACTGTCTCTCTAAGATTGTCGATGTAGTCTGTGAATAATTTTTCATCATTATTAGCACGATTTCTTTTAAAAATTGACGACATCTTTGCTATCAGCTGAGGGTGCTTCTTTAAGAATGACTTTACCCAGTCAAAGCACGGAACAGTGTTATAAAACATTGCACAGTCTTTTCTTGCCAGGTGAGGTACAATATCAAATTAAGCTGGAAATCATAATAGCAATTTTTTCGATATGACAAGTAAAAGCTAATTCTCCTTCCTGCGAAAAAAAACTTAGGGTGGCTTGGTGAACTTGAAAATGCAATCTTCAACTTGTATTTTAATAGTGCTTCGGGGTCTTTTGAAATATTCGGCGGCATAACTTTGTGTCATTTCACCAAATATGATGCTTTTGGTTGATGATGGTTCCTAAAAATGTTTATAAACCATCATATTTGATGAAATATTATATTATATTATATTATTGCTCCCTCAAGAAGATAAGCGGCTGTTGCACAACGAAGTTAGAGAGAATAAATAAGTCACACAACTTCTGGGGGTTCTCCTAAGCGGCTCATAGGGGAAATTATTTTTTAGAAATGGATACAATTTAGGTGACTCAAACGTACTTACGAACTCCTTGAAGTCAATATAAAAAAAAATAACTGGGTCATTTAAGGGCTGAATTCCATGTATTAGTTCATGCATCCAAAGTTTGTTTCGCTCCAGTTAATTCCTTGAAAATACTCCACTGTTTCTTTTTATTTCGATTTACTTTGTTCAAATGTTCCATGTAATAGGAGTTACCCGCATTACGAACACATATACACAGTTTATTTCATATTTTTACGTACTCTTTTCTCAAGCCGGTATTGTGCGGGTGATGACGTAGTTTTTGCAAACGATTCTTTAAGCGCAACTTTGCTCATCGAGGAGTCAGTGATCCAGGGCTTTAATTTTACGGAACGTTCATTCCTGACAATACTTAAGACTCATTTACACATGTTAACAGTATGTTCGAAATTGTGGTAAAAGTTTTGGAAGTTTCATGTTCTTCATTCAATACTTCCCAAGAATAGAGTCGAACATTTTCATTCAATGATTTACGGCAGCAATACTATAGCAAAGTGACATATGATGTACTTTCGTTTTCTTCTCGAGCAGAAAGGTTGGAGATTGGGTTGGACTGAAGAGTGATGCGTTATACCTAAATGCATAACCTTGGGTTGGGGGTCGACGTTAAATGTGTTTAAGAACCGAGTGATTACATGATCTGAATAGGTACCTCATTGTCTAGTAATTCTGGTTGCTTCATTGATAAAGGTAGTCAAGCCACATGAACTCATGATATTTGTAAACTGCTTGGAATCGCAGCTGGGCATTAGTAAGTGAACATTCATATCACCGACCATTACTAATTTTTGAGATATGACTCTTGATTAGGGTTCAAAATCTAAAACAAATTGATCAATAGAAATATTTTATCCCTGTAGACGACCAAGAGATCAACTATACAAAACTTGCATGAAACATTGATCAACAATAGGGCTAATATGACAAGGCCTCAGTACGGTTGTTATGTCATGTCTTATGAACGGTAAAACACCTCTTGCTCTTTCAAAGGTATTATAATTTCCATAAGAATAGTACCTACCCACTCACTGTGTATAATTTAATCAGATTATATTTATATTCCATTCAAAGCTATAATATAGGGTAATTGTGACATGCTATTTAAAGGTGAGTATAGTAAATTAAAATTGCGTCTAGCACTTCGGATATTTTGATTGAAGATCAATAGGGAATTCATTACATTAAAGGCATTTAGAGTAATATTTACATCCATAAATTTGGCTTATAGTCTAGATATACCTTCTATACCATTGAAGTATGAATCACAACAGCAATGATAATAGATGTTTTACATCATCCATGATGCTAACTACAATTGTTGGCTCCTTTTCTACTTTTCGCATATAAATTTTACCTCCACGACTCCAAAGATCCGAAAAACAGTGCTTATCATTCGCCTTTCTACCAGCACAAAGGGTCTCATTAATGCAAACAAGTATTATCGTTTCCAATAATACGCAGACACTTACCAGTCCCATTTTATTGATAGGGTCGTGTCGGTGACCACTTACAGGTTTGGCACTCGATGCAAGCCGCTTCCTTTGCCTGTACGTCGCCGACGAAGTCGGACGCGGATGAAGCGCGGACGATGTGTCCTGGTACCTGCTCCCGGATTTCGAGGGTACGGCCTATGTCCCCGCTTTGTTGGGTCCCGATAAGACTTCGCGTAGCTGCGACCGGCATAAAAGGGCAACGAAACGGATATTTGCGTCATTCGTTCGTTTGCGTTGAAAAATATGAAACGAAAATTTGCTGCTTTCGTCTTCCGTGTCAAAACGCTTACGGGCGAATATTTACTTTGTTAGTAGCGAAAGGGTTAATTAGATGTGGCGCTTAGGAGGGGCGAGGGGGTCAAGCCGATTGTCACCCAATCTCACGTGGGGGACCTTGCAAGTATCACGTATTTTTTCATTAAAACTGATTAAACACTTTAAAAAAATAAATCCAACGAATGAAGGTTAAATTAACGTATTTACACTAAAAATACGCATTCAATTCTGTCGCGATGATAACGCATGGCTATTGGTCATGGTTTTAAGTTTTTGAGTTTTCATTTTACCACTAAGATAACCCGTGAAATATAGAGATAAGGTTCACTTGACTGTATCCTTTGTTTCCAGTATCAGTTTCAACGATTTATACGAAGAGATAAAGAAATTTTTACATAAATACTAGCTGACCCGGCGAACTTCGTACCGCCAAACTTTCAATGAACTTATAGTTTAGTTGCTCCATGTATAAATAAAGAGCGTCTCAGCAAGCAGCATTCGTATCAAATGACTTTAGGCGCGCCAGTTATAGTATCTCTGTTTGGAAAAAATGCGCTGCGTAAACGTGCTGCATGCGTAAACGCACCACCGTGTGCCCTACACATTCGGGTTTAATGTCTTGCGTCAAGCGCCTTCTGATAAACAACAGTTTTTGTTTTGTTATCAGGCGCAAGATAAAGCGAATGAAGCTAAATAAAAATAGCGAAGCGAAGCAGGGACGCAGCGAGGGGGGTTAAAACCCCCCCAAATGCTCAGAGAATCTTTTTAGAAAACATTTGGTTATTAATATTAGTGGGACGGATGAGTCACAAAATATTTTACTGTTCACACAGCCGAAAAAACATTTTGAACCTTTTATCCTAAAAAATGTCTGGGGAGGGCCCCCACACCTCTCGCTTACCTTGGCGAGTTTTCTATACCCAACAGACCCGCCAGTATTAGCTGCGCCTATCCTTAATTCCTAGCTGTGCCCTTGAAGCGAAGGAAGAAATACAGCGGATGGTTTACCGACTCGTAAACATACTACGTTTAATTGACCATGAGAAAATCATGGGTTTTCACTGACACATGAGAATAAATATCACAAAAACTGAAAGACTGACCATGAGATTTGTTAATCGTTATCACGAATGCAACACGAATTGGAAATTGAATACGTTTAAGCTCAAAAGGGCATATAAGGTGGGATCCTGGAATCTTCGGATTGAGAACTCCCTCATCTTTGGATTTGTTTTAGTATAGTGGCGTGAATCACTTCCATTATCAGTTTTTTAACAACCAAACACGTTGCGTTAGATAGTTTTGGTTGGTTTAGCTTTCGAAAGATCATAAACACAGAGCTTACCTTTAGCTGCAAATCGTGCCGTGGTAAGTCAGGTGCGTCCAAGGACTTTAAATATTCAGATAGATAGTTGGTGACTTCGTCTTCGTTTATTACAAAGTTGAAAGATTTGAATTCATGCAGAGTATACGGACATTACTGATAATGAACAGTTGCTTGGAGAATTTTTTTACACACACGGAAGTTATGTGTTTGTGGACAACACAATTCGAGCTGAGCTTACCTCTAATTCAATTATTTTAATACTAATTTAATATTACTTTAATATTTTTAACATGTTTGAATATTTATTTTTTTGAAATATTATTAAAAAGATCAGTCAATACATTAGTAAAAACGAAAAAAAATCTTATTTTTTTGACCGTTTTAACAATCAACTCCTAAAAACATATCTCTAAGATAAATTTATCTTAGAGATATGTTTTACTTAAGTTGAATTCTTAAGAAAGTCTTAACTTAAGTTGAATTTTTTTGTGAACTTTTCCTATTTTTTAATGCCCTATATGTTATCCGGGGCTGAGACGAATCCAAAGAGCCTAATGTCACTAAAATCGGTGCAGCCGTTCTCGAGTTATAAGTGTTCTACCTAACACGATTTTCGACTGTCTTTTATATATATTTAGATTTACTCTTATTATTGAAAAAAACGAGCTTCCGTACTAATTTCAATTCGTAAAAATCCCATATAGTTAAAGAATCTTGCTCAACTTGTAATATACTAACATCGTTTGGTCAATAACTCCAACTTTTTATTTATATATTTAAATTTTTTTGTTTCCCTATATAAAAAAATAGTTGATACGATGTAATATTTCCGAAAATGTTTGTTTGCTATGTATTTCTTTGGTACTGCTTTTTCAACAAATTATCTAGTGTTGCCATAATAATAATTAAAGTTATATATTTATAAGTCACTTTACGTATTTATATAAATTTTCACTGCTAAAATCAAGTGGATATAAGGAATTCCACATATAAGTACAATAATTTAATCTGTTTACGAGAGATTTTAATATACCTACCCTATTCAGTATCACTTTAGAAGCTCCCTATAAAATAGCCTGATGTTTAAAAGTCATTGACCAAATATGTGAATTTCTCGAGAATTCTTTGGTTGTCCTTCTTTTTAAATAAACAGCCTTTGTTTTAGTATCCATTTCCTCGATTTTTAAAGACAAACGGGTATAATAGTATCAGTCATTCCACCTCATTTCCAAAAAAGCTTGTCCCGTTAGGTATCAGATTTTTGATGAATTCATGGTTGATAGTTTATAGTTGAAGCTGTAGGTCATACTACTATGATAAAGATTACCAGTCTATGAGTACACGTCCATAGACTGGAATGAAAAGTAATCGGAAAGCCGCACGGGAGAAAAAGTAAACAGTGTTTTTTAACATTTAAATATAACAATAATGGGGAGGTGCACTTTATAAATATTGCACTCAGTGTGACTTCCGAAAGAACTTAGCTGTAAAATAAGCAATAAATAAAGGCTCTACGACAATTTGATAGTTAAATTGTGGGTTTTATGTGATTTAAGGCAACTTTTTTGGAAAAAAGTTCTATTACGTATTAAAATCGCATTAAAAAAAAGATCTCAGGGTATTTAGTTTGAGGTGTATGTAGACCCATACAGACATCAAAATCTGAGTCTCTTAGGGACAAACGCTTGTTGAATTAAGGTGGAGTGACCCATATTTAATAATGTGACCCCCGAATTTTATTTAATTTAATTTTTTGCTCTCTCCTTAGGTGCAAGCCATCCCCGGACGTGAAGGGAAGGATGAAGGTTGGAGCAGGAAGAATGAAGAAGAAAAGAAGACTATGGCCTCGCGGGACATCCAATTCTAATTCCTTTTATGTTGTTCTGAGAGATTTGACGCAAATTTTAATCCACATTTTTGCTTTTTCAATTTCAGAATGAATATTGAAGAATTAGAACACCATTCATCGACTTGCTTTAAAGCTGGGAAGAGTGCAGTTTTCCTCGGATGCTGTGCATTGCCGTACATTTTCATCAGGTTTACATCAGGTTATCTTCAACGTGAAATGGTAAATTAGGGCCGACCTGAACCACACATCTGGAGTTATGAGAGACTCCTGGTGGAAAGTGAATTCACCCTCGATTATCAAAGCACGAGCTCTAGGTAAAAATGGTACACGAAAGGTAACGGCTCGAAGGAGCAAGATTAGAAAGGTTTCGAAACAGCGCTGAAACAAAGGTACCAGAAAGTGCACTTTAAAATTATTTACTACGAATGAGACCGGTCCTAGGAGACAAAGAATGCATTCTTAGGCAGGAAATCGATGTGGGTATTTTTGTATGTATAGTTTTTTAAGGTATTTGGGTGGGCTTTGTACTAACACCATTTATTACAGGAGTGAAGAATGAAGAAAGAAGACATAGCTGAGGCCCCGAAGATTGAAGACATCGCAGGGGGCCTCGAAGAATGAAGAGAGAAGATAATGCGTGTGTGTATTGGGAGTGAGTGGATATTGATAATCCCTCGCCTGAACTGAGAGTATATTTTTTGTACTTAATTGTAACATGTCTGTAACTCTTTCCCTTACAGCCATGAAGATTGAAGACATCAAATTGAGCTCGAAGAACGGCAAGAATCCGGTTGCGTGTGTTTTTTCTATCTATCGTGTGATTTCGTGTGATATTTTTCTGCGTGTGATTATTTATATTTCCGTGTGCTGCGAGTATTTGTCCGTTGCGTCGCGTTAGGGCTTGCATGTTAGTGTTATTTATTTATTTGTTTGTGCATGCACTAATCTTACCTCTTCACAGATTCAAGCCATCGCTGGACTTCAGGGTGGGAAGAGTGAAGAGTGCACGAAGAAGAGGAGACGGAAGACGCAAGTATTAACAGAAGAAAGAAGAGGACCATCGTTAGAAGACGCGTGCGATGTTTGCGGCTTAGTTTTGGGCCCTTGTGGCCAATACATAAAAATTTGCGTAAGGCTAGGCGTTTTTCCGTGCGTTAGTTTTAGTTTTTTGTGCCGTGGTTTTGCATTACGTATTCCATTGCGCCATGCAGGAGTGTGGCTGTGGCTAGGTAGGAAATGTTTGATTTCCTATTGATGCCATTGTCACGTTCTTGCGTGATGCTTTGGAGTGATGCAATCCTCGGAAGGGTTATTTATTTGTGTATGCACTAATCCGCTCTCTCCCTAGGTCCGCAAGCCATCGCTGGATGTGAGGAGAAGAATGAAGATTCATCGGAAGAAGAGAAAACAGAAGAGGATGGCATCGCGGGAACAGAAGAAGACGTCATCTTAGCTTTGGGCCCTTTTGGCCAACAAACATAAATTTGCGTAAGGCTAGGCGTTTTTTCCGTGCGTTAGTTTTAGTTTTTGTGCCGTGGTTTTGCATTACGTATTCCATTGCGTCATGCAGGAATGTGGCTGTGGCGAGGTAGGAAATTTATGATTTCCTATTGATGCCATTGTCACATTCTTGTGTGCTGCTTTGGAGTGATGCAATCCTCGGAAGGGCTATTTATTTGTGTATGCACTAACCCGCTCTTTCCCTAGGTCTGCAAGCCATCGCTGGACATGATGATAAGGAGAAAGAAGACACTTGGAGGAAGATGGGATGGTGCACCTTACCGAGCCGGCTTCTTGCGGCTCTACATGAGATGCAGCAGATAAGGAGCGGTATGATCTCATATTATTCATTCAAATTTGGTTCATTTTTCCCGTATAAATTTTTAAATTAACGAGCTGCTTGATGATGTTCAATATTGCATTCATTAACGGAACTCAATTGTGCTCATGCTTATACTGAGCTTCTAATTTGCCCTTAATGCCATCAAAATTAACAAATAAACTAAATATCCTCCTCAATTTACTCATTGACTGCTCAGTTATAAAATTGTACTTGGTACTTAGTTACCTCGATGATAAAAGTAATAATTGAGTGAAAAGGGAATGTTTCATTGATCAATTAACTTTGAATTGAATTGAAAAGTTGTGAAAAAATAATGAGATGGTCAAAATATTTTTTTGTGCCAACATTTTTCTGGTGACTCATAATCACGCATCAACGTATTTTCTTTACAAATGTTTTTGTGTGAAAACATCACTTCCCTTAACGGTGTCCGCAAAATATTTTCACATTACAAAGCAGACCGAATAACTTTTATTTATAATCAGTTCCTAATTATCTCTTTATTCATTACAAATTTTATTTTCGATTTTTCATTCTGAATCAGAATTATTTAACTTTTTTGTCCTGTTAAAGTTTACCCACTTCAAAATCAATCCTTATTTTTTCCTATTTAAACAAAGATATAATTCCATTCAATTGGAATTATTTTATTGTAACAAGTATCTTAATTAATTGAATTATATTTTAATTTCCTCTGCATTACGGGAAAGTTTATTTTTCACTCAAAGCTCTTTTTATCTAATTAAAAGGTGAGCTTATTCACTGTGTAACGTCCACGCGCCATAAGAAAATTTATTGATTGATTCGGCCGTGAAGCCGATTTTCGAGGACATTGCTTTCTCTCTTTATGAGTGTTCGTTTTTTTCAATTGCAGAGTTCGTTGGATAGTCTTGTGTGAGTTGACTACTCGAGGCCTCAATGAAAGCACGTGCAAAGAGATCGAACGAATACAGCTCGTTGGCGCAGGCAGACGGTAAGTTTTCATTCATTCTTCTTCCAAGTTTTGAGTTCAGTTCAGAACCATTATTTAGCGATCACATAGGTAACCTATAATTTTTACATTCAGGAACCTCGATGATAAAGGTAATGATTGCGTGAGAAAATAAATTAACATTTTTATTTTTCCAACGCGAAAAAAATTAAAATAAAGCACACCCAAAAAGTAAGATCTCTTGTTTTTTTGTAACACTCACAAAACGTGCATCCCCAGGATCCCGCGCTGAATATCAAGGCATTTATTGGTTGACGACGATTTTATGCGTTTGTTTTCATATATTTGATTTGAAACTTCACTTCCATTAAATTTGACAATTCGAATGAAGGACAGTTATGGGGATTTTCGTGAATCTATCATATGTATTTACTTTGCGGTTTAATTTTCTCATTTTAATGTGGTGGTCGAGGTTTCCATATTTTCCTTGCTTTTGGTAACTCAGCATCCGTCATGCGCGCTCAAGTAATAACTTCCTCGGAGACCCTACCTGAGGGAAACGTGAGATTCCGGTCATATTTTCTACCTTTCTGAATTTTTCCGTGAATTATATATTCCGAGTCTAAGTGACATATTTTTAAAAAAGTCGCACCAATATATTTGCAATGATTGATACTCTTTTTTGTTTAATTTTGGGTACTTATTTCCGTTGACGCTTTTTTCCTTGCATTTAAATATTTATTACGCCAATGGTGTCGGAAAAATCAATATATATTTTTCATTTTTTTCAGTTGCTTTGTTTTTGAAGAGATTACTTAGACCTCTGGCTCCATATTTCATTGATGGATTCCATATTTGTAACTTCTGTTTTCGTCTTTTTAAATAATTTCATCGTATTGATTTTTATAATTTCATTTTTGTTTTCCATTTCATAAAATGGTACATACATTAAATATATGTTGAATGGTGTATTTTTGCTATCAATTTTTAGTATTACCCATGAAGTCCAAGAAAGTCGTAAAAAAAGGTATATATAAATAACACACTCAGCTCACTGTAATGATTTCCGGGAAAATTTTTAATATTGCCAATTCATATCTTTAAAATGTTTAAATAACAATGAAAATGCATTGAAATATGGCCGGTGAGATTAGCGTCAAATAATTTGGAATTACCCACTCTTGCATTTTTTTAATTTTAAAAATTTCTCGACACTTAAAAAGTTAATTTTTGCTGGAAGTATTCATTGAAATGATATATCTGAGCTGTGAATTAACTTTTTTGGTCTCCCCTTCATTACATTATGAGAATTTAAAAAAATTATATTACCGCAGGTGAAGCTTATGTGGACAACGACAGCGATTGCTTTTGGAGACAACTGTTCAGGTCCATGAAATGGACACCTGAAGGTTACTGCACCGACAACTAGAGACTTGAGGATTTTACCGTGAAGAAAGGAAGAATGAAGATAGGAAGAAGGAAGACACCGAGCCTGAAGATGGTTTTTTTTTGCATTTTTTGTTGTAATTATTGTACAGGGTGTTTGTATATTTTTTATTAATGCATGTATTTTTTCCAGCTATAGCTAGGATTTGCGGCAGGAGAGTAGGGATTTACTCCTCCTTAGCGTCCTACCGTTGAGTAGAAATAACTCAGATTAGGCAGGTCTTCGTATATCGTGGCCACGATTCCGTGTATAGGCGTTAAATTAATTCATGCGTAAAAAGCAGTATTTAGGTAGGCAGGGCTGTATGAATGGATGAATGTGATTTGATGAATTAGTGAATGGAATGTGGGTTTATGAATGAGTGTGTGCTTGTAGTAGTAGTACTAATAGTAGTGTTAGTAGCAATACTGACACTAACTGTCCCTTCCTTTCACTAAAAATCCCTACCCACCCTCCCTCCCCCTCAAAATCCAAACTGCTCCCTCTACGTGGGGAGGGGGATAAACAGAGGAAAGTCTATACCAATCAATTGTTGATTTTAATGAATCATTTATGTTATCTCATGCTTGAATTATAGCATTGGACTTTCCTCTGGCTAAAGCAGTATGGTATCCTATGGCAATTTCAAATTCTGTATTTGTTCTTTGTACTTAGGAGGTTTGAAGTGATAGAATGTTATCAAATTTTTGGCTCGTGTAATTTTGTTGTTTATAATGTTCTCATTTTTTGTTATTTTTATTCTTTTGCTTGAAATATGCTTCATGGTGACATTACTGATTTATTTTTCATTCACTTTTTAGCTGATTTTATCCACCAATTTTGGCGTTGTTTTTTTTATATTTTCTCATTACTATGATATGGTGTATAAATATTACTGTTTTTTTAAGGAATTAAAGTAATTTAAATGTATTTACTGCGTTTATTCATTTTCACTGCTCTTGATGATGTTGTGTTGTGCAACTCTATAAAATTAAATATTAAGTTATGTTCCCATTTAAGCATATTTTTTGTAAAATATATTTTTATTCCTCCTTTTTCGTTGGTATTGGGGATTTTTTGTAAAATGCATGATTCAACTTTCTCTACATTCTAAATTTGGCAATAATTTTTCTATTACCCTTGTGCATATTGTTTTTTTGTAAGTATATGTAGAATTAGCTTGAATTAATAAAAATTTGAAGTACTGCGCTTTTTGAATCCCTTTTTTGGGTAGGCTTTTCTTTTATGCTATTATTACATTCCCAGTGAGTTTCTAACCTGCCATTCATGTTGATGGCTTCCGCTTAGATGAATGAGTGAATGGAATGTAATTTGATGAATGAGTGAATGGAATATGATTTTATGAATGTGTGTGCTTGAGTAGTAGTGTTAGTAGCAATACTTCCTTTAATTAAAAATCCCTCCCAAACCCCCCCCCCCCCTCAAATTCCAAGCTGCTCCCTCTACGTGGGGAGGGGCATTTAATATCTTTGTGATTGATGACATAAAATATCTTACATGTAATTTTTGTGAAAACTAAAGTGCTGGTGCAAATCCAGTAAAATGGAATGCCGTTAAGGTATTGACAAAATTTAACATTGGTCAATTCATAATTAACCTGAATAAAGTGAACATATTCAGAAAGCATCCATCAAGGTGCAATTACATTGGGCATATATTGTGTGCATAACAATATATTAATTAATTCAATAGAATGCAAATAGCCAATTTGTTATCATTGTTAATCCATTTTTGGTAATGATAATGTGACATTGTTACACAAAAAGATTAGGAACATGTATTTTTCCGGCTACAGGTTAGATTTGCAACAGGAGAATATGGGTTATATATTAATTATATAATGCTGTTGATTATAAATAACTCAGACTAGGCAGGCCTTCGGGCATCGTGACAATGACATCGTTGTCCGTTGTCATGCGAGTCATATATGAGTCCGTTAGATTGATTCAGGCGTGCATGTTGAGGTATTTAGTTAGGTAATGCTTTAATATTGGATTGGATAACAATGGATGAATGTGATTTTTTTAATAAGTGTAATAGTATTGGTAATGCTTGATCAGTACAAATTGTTTTTAACAATGCACGTTTTAATTTTTTATGAGCATAAGAGTGTTTTGGGGGCATAAACATCCCCCATATTTTTCTCCTGGGGGTGACTACCTGCACTGCATCTGCTGAGAGCCCTCCTGCACTCCAATTTTCAAATTATGTGGCTACATCTAATTATGTCTTCCAGTAATCAATGAATTGTTATAATGCTGATAGATTATATCATCGTTACGTAGCTGAAAAGTTTTTGACGAGTGTAACGATGTCTTGTATCTCCATAGCAACGACAAAAGAATAGCAGTGCAGGCAAGCCACATAACACATAAACTCTCCATACCTTTCTAGTTATGTGGCTGACTGAGAACTCAGCAGCGATCTGCCAGGTCAGTTCAACCCTGACAATTAGAACCTAATTTGCATTGTGTTTTTTAAATATATAACACTGTTGGACAGTAAGATGGAGGGGAAGGGGCTATGGGATATCAGCCTCAAATATTTATACATATAAGATGAAAATATTCCAGGTTGGGCACACACAGTACACGACAATATAATAAAAATCTTTCCTAACTCTGAGGAAGGTGGTAGGTGCCCCTGAAAATTTATTTAATTTCATATTTAAGCGTGTATTTTACTGTGTGCGCCCAACCTGGGACATTTTTGTGTTATACACCTCAATGAGGAATTTCCTTAACTATTTATACATATAATGGTAAACAGGTGCGGATCCAGGATTCCTTTCTAAGGGGGGGGGGGCACAAGCATGACCATATCCAGGATTTTATTCTAGGGGGCACAAAGACACTTTGTAATACAAAGTGAATGCAATGATTATTGGACCGTATTAAAAATATTGCTTATTTTTTAAGGGTCTGGGGGTCAAGAGCCCCCGTGCCCCAGCTCTAGATCCACCTGTGATGGTAAGTTGTTAGTTATATATTTATTTATTATTCACTTCTTAGTAGGGTAAGGTAGCAACCCCATAGAACCAGATGCAGTAGCATCCAGTGTTATATATATATCCGCGAGACCTTTCCCTCTGTACCACTTACTTTCCTGGATTACAATCCCTGCAAATATCCTTAAAGACCTCTTCCCTATTCTAAAAAACAATATGTCGACACCCAATCTTTTTGCCAAACCCCTTACTGTCACATTCAGACGACCTGCAAACCTTTCAAATTTATTCCCCTCAACTAACCCCTTACAGATGTCACCCACTACTCCCAACAGTACACCTTCGCCCCAGGGTCGTCCTAGATGTAAGACCTGCCCAATTTTTACCCCTCCTTCTATCCCCAGTCATCTGGTCTCCTGTCTACCACCACCTCCTGTGGCCTCCTGTACTTCAAAAAATGTAGTTTGCCTTATTCAATGCAAACACTGTCCCTCCTTTTATATCAAAGCCAAATCAAAGGCAAATAGCAAATCCTCAACTCCCCTTAACCTTAGAATCAACAACCACAGGGCATCATGCACTTCCTCTCACTTTGCGTCCCTCCCGGTGGCGAAACATGTGGCCACTCATCAGCATCAATTCAATGATTGCTACAATGTATCAGTTTTAGCCTCCCTTCCCCCCACAGACCACCCACTCAAACTTAATTACATTGAATTAAGTTACATATGGCTACTCAAAGCATTTCTTCCTCCCGGCTTAAACATCCACCGATTATCCATTAATTGCCTCAGCGCACTCTTTTCCCCCCCTCTTTGGACCCTACCTCCACACTATTTCCCCTTCCCTCAGCTATCCTTTACCCTTTACCTACAGTCTTTTACCTAACTCCGAGGAAGGTGATAATGCCACCGAAAGTTCTGTTATTAATGTGAGTTTTTAATCTTTATCTTGTGTGTTTTGTGATACTGCCCATCCTAGGGTTTTTTACGTTATATATTTATATGTATATTTGAGTGCAGCAGGAGCAATCTCTCATGGTCACTAAGTGTTTGCCGTGGTCACAAGGTCACGATAGAATATTGGGGTAGTACTGGGAATATTGGGGGCATTATTTGCTGTAATATTGCGGCGAATAATTCATGTGTATGTTTTGCTCGCTATCTCCAAAAGCTTCAGCGTTAATTGTAAGACAATAGACTTCGAGGGATCGGCCAACTTACAAGAGGAAGTAAAGTGACACTCTGGACATAGATTTTTTATCTAGCATGAGCTTCACGATTTATGTGGTATTAAACATTGAACATATACCGCATACATTTCCTTTTAATTATGCTTTTATAAAAATATTGCGGGGAGTGGGAATGTTGTTCAAATTTCCCTCCCACTGGTGCAATAGAAAATACCGATACTCGATTTCAAAACTGCAGCGAAAGTGGCGCCACTCCATTTGTTGCAATTCTTTTGAATCCAGCTATGCTTCGACAATGGAAAACAAGGTATCCATCAAGAACCTAGACCCGCACTACATAGGTATCCTGGCTGTTGCGAGACCCGTAATACAATTTACTTGATCCACTTGTTAGCTAAAATGGCCTATTAATTCGAGGGGAATAGGAGTCACAGTTACAAATGAACACACAAAGTACCAATTAAATGGATTCAATTGGGAAGAAAATTGCCAGTTTTCCCCAGTGCATAAAAGTGATACATAGTGATCTATGGAGGCAGGCAATGTAATTTGCAAGGTCGCTCATTTAAAAGTATAAGTCCTGTGATACTTAATGTGAGGGATTCATCCAAAATGATTTCAATATATACAGCGATTGTTGAGGTTTTAACTTATTATTATGTATTTTAATAAAATAAACCTAAAATCGTCTTTTTATTAAATATTGTAAGTACCTACCAAAACTGCTATTCATCTGAAATGTGACCATGGGAAGGTCTGTACTAAATATATTTTCCCTCAAAACAACATCTTTCAATCGGAATTTGCACATGAAGAGGTAAAGTCTTGGAATATTGATCCCCTAATCGTCATTCGTGGCAAATTACCAGCAAGTCAAATACTTCAATAGATCACCATGTTTCTAGAAGCTTTCACAGTGTTCCAATTGCCAACCAATGCTGCTGCAGTTTGCTTCTATTGCAAGCAACTTCTCTAGGAAAAGCTTAAGGCCTTCTCTACAATGCGTAATGTGCTTTACATGTCTAGACAATTTCAGGGTGCAGTGAAATATTAATGTGTAACCTCTATTTTTTATTAAAGGTTCTCAAGCTACGTTGAAAGGTCAGCCCAGCACCCTCGAAATAATGGTGACGGCATTCGAGGAGCTGAGCAAACTCGTGAAAAATTCGTGAGTGGAGTCATGATTCTGGTCTCTTATTGTTAGTGATGATTCTTCAATTCTCTTTCCCTTATTTTCACTTGGCTCACTGTAGTTAATTACCTCCTTAATTTTGCATAGATTGCTCTTCCAATGGACCCTATCCATTAACCTTTCAATTTCCAGTTTGCATCAAAGGCTGCAACAACGAACTACAGTAAACTCTTGATTATACGAAGCAGGGTTTTACGAAGTTTTCGATTATACGAAGTGATAGTGCGATCCCGGCGAAAAGCCTATGGTAAATACATGGTGCTATTCGATTATACGAAGTTTCGATTTTACGAAATGTTTTGAATTTACGAACCACGGATCGGTCCCCAGGAGCAAAAGGCATTCGTTTATACGAACTATGGCGAAATATTTGTCAACAAAACTAGTTACGCCGGCGTATGTAGCTAAAAAAATCAGCGCTTCCAACTGTGGTTCATCAAAAGTGTGAAAATAATGTAAGTAAATGATAGTGCAACTTTAAGAGAGGAAGGGTTCGCGTAAAACTACACGGTGGGAATTTAGGGGAAGTAGGAGTTCAGTAAAAATATCGCGACTGACATGATGCCCCTATTTACGTGCCTATTCGTCGCATCCACATCGCATCGACAATACTTCGTAGTTTAACATGTCAGGAAGGTGGCACGGGGTATTTCGTACACCCCTAATTAACCCTTTGCACTGCTGTGAACGTAGCTGGTATGTTATAAATTGAAATGAAAGGAATGTTTGCATATATTTATGTACTGTGGACCTTGAAATACCATGACTTAACTATTGCTAAAAAAAAACCTATGCTTGGAATGTGAAAAAAGGTATCCATCAAGTCGCGAGCCCGCACTTATCCTGTCTGGTGCGAGACCCGCAACACTTGACTGCTAAAAAGGCTTATTAAATCAAGATGAAATGTGAGAAGTATAAGGCAAGTGACAGCGGCAGATAAAGGCAGGTGATGTTGGTGCTAAGTTCAAAAGTGCAAAAGTTTTTTGCGCCTTGCGTATGTTTTTGGATTTGTAATTGAAATTGCAAAGTAACTCAGTGAACCCATAAAGAAAGTAGTTTTATTCCCCTCCATTTTACCACTTTTAAAAATTTATTGTCTTATTTTAATTTCGGAGAACTTAAAAAAACATCAAATAATATGCTGAATAATAATAATATTAGTAATGTACAAAATCAATGAATATATAACTTAAGATAATAAATCTAATAATAAATAAAACTAAAAAAATAAGTGATAGTATAAGTAGTGATGGTCCCTTTGATCCGGCCCGGTTTCATATAATTCAATCAATTGATATTCAATATCTAAATGTATAGGTGAATGCGGAAATAAATGATTTTTCCAGCTTTTATGCTTCAACTCTGATTTTCAACTATGCTTATTCCGTCATTCAACTATGATTTTTATGTGACTAAGCTGTTTTTATTTCTGAAAATGAGTAAGCACTTATTTTTACTCACAGTTCAAAGAGTGGCATGATGATTTTCTCCACCCATATCTTGACTACTTCCCTGCAAACCTTGGTGATATAATTGAAGAGCAGGGCGATAGATTCCACCAAGACATCAAATATATATGAATACTATTTTGGGACATCCATCAAATATGAAAAACATCAGAATGCTTACTCTGTCAATCTCTGTCATTCAAAAGCAACAAGCTGTTTATTGTGATTCTTTGGTAATTTTCATCATTAAGAATACAAAATACTCATCCAGTAAAATCTAACCATTAGTATCACGTAAAGATTATTCTAAACATGTTACTCACAGTATTACATTTTATTGATTCATATTTCAATTGTATATTTCTTCATGTTACATCTTGCCACATTGATATTTGCATTTAAAGTATAATAAAAATACAAATACACTGGTCTTGCGGTACTACCAGATGCATCACTAAAAATTTGATGTTTGTTTTACAACAGATGATTGTGTAAAACCTCCTTTGAAGAGGAGAGAGGGATGTTCTTTACTGAATTTAAATGAATGTCTGAATTTAATGCTATTCTTCTTCTTCTTAGGTCCCTATTTTATCCACTGACAGTTATAGAGGTGTATATGAGGAGGAGAGGAGACTGAAGGAGGAAGCATGCAGAGGATACAGGCCGGATACCCCAAGGAGAGGATGGATTCTTGCACAAGGCATTCTGGTGGGCCTGTGCTTTCTGAGGTGACGGATCGAATCAGAGATGGACCATTTTTGGCATTATGTACAAGCTTTGGTGAAGGATGTGGTAAACACAGCAAGTTGTGAATTTACACCAAAGAGTCCAGCCACGTGCAGAGGATTGTGAGATGGGAGGGATTGCTATGGGAACAGGAGGTAGTGACAGTGCTTAGTGAAACAATGAGAGAAATGACGTGTGATATAATACGTGAACATTTTTTTATTTCATTTATTAAGTTCATTATGGCATGAATTATGCTGATATGGAGGGAATAATAAACTCAATCATGGAACAGATTGATTATGAACAATTTATCTTCATTCATTGTGCACCTTAAAGATCATTTGTATAATTCAATACTTAATTCAATAATTAATTTATCATGCTACATTTGAGCATAGCCCTGAAAAAAGAAATCTTCACTCCTGAGTGCTTTTTGGCTTATGCCTGATGTTTTATGCCAAACTCGTAATTGCTACCAAAACCAGACTGCATTGATCTTGTTACTTTCTGCAGCAATAAATAAATAATACCGTAAATCTGTATTAGTAGTTTCATAGATTATACTACAAAGATTTATAAAAAGTCTGTATGTTATAAATATATTTTGTAAATATATTGCGTTAAATGTAATGAAGATAAATGTAAATTAATCTTAAATGTAAAATTGATTAGAAAGATGATGATGAATTCTTACTCACTGATTTTGAAATAAAATTGTTTTAAATATTTTTCCTTCATACATTGATATTTTCATCCCAGGGGATGAGAAATAATTTTAGTAGGTCATCCATTTGAAGAGGGAGTAAGGTTTTCGGGGTTGGGATGCAGTTGGCACTGGAGGAGTGTTGCTCTCAAAGTCTATTGCAGCCTTGGCAAGCTCTGAGCTAGCATTGCTTAGAGAGCTTACCCCCAATGTACTCCAATGCAACCAAGATCATGCGAAATTCTTTACTTTACTTTATGTTTTTGGATAAGCTTTTGTGAGAGCCAAGAGGCACTCGGAGGGCTTCACTGATGGCTCTCATGGGAGCTCTGGAGCGTGGGAGGGAGGAGCAAAGTCAATGTAGCCAAATGTACATTTTCATCCTAGTTCGTCACTGAAAACATGTGAGTCATGGGTGGCCACAGGTATTTTAGGCCCAGCACCGAGATACGTCTCGTAAATTGAGGAAAATCCGTTCACACAAGCTGGCACATTGTCAGCTAAGAGGAAAAGTGCTGAATGCGGGATGGTTGGTGAAAGGCATGCTTCGAGACATACCCAGGATGAATTTCCAAAGAGCCTGCCTTCACAGGTGTTGCGTAACTTTTACTTCACTCTTCCCCACTTACTTCAGCCACAACAACTCACGTGCAAATATAAAATGAACAAAGTCAAGGCAGAGGAAGCATGAGATCAGGAGAGAGAGGATGCAGGAAACTGTGATATAATGTACAAGGTGAGCAAGGAATGGTGAGGATGGACAAGAGAACATACATGCATGGATCGGTTGAATGCAATTTGCTGAGCTGATGAAAGATACATACAAAATGTGGGAAGAATGAGACTGATGCTGACTTTGCAATATTTACCCTATATAAAAATCGTTGCTTATTGATTCCTTTGATAATTAAAATAAACAGTAATCAAAAGGAAAATTATTAATTCAATTGAAAATCAGCAGCTTGGGTTTCTGCTTATGAAAATTATGTTTACCTATTGGCAATAGCAACCTGAGCACCAAGACTTTTAGAAGCAAAAAACTAAGCTGCTGACTCTCAATTAAACTGAAAGCACATTGAAATTGTGATAGACATAGAAAACTAAAGACAGATCCCAACTTTGTGGACAAAATGGAAAGGGATGAGGAAAATGATGTGATGTACGATACTCAATGTGGGAAGGATGAGGCTGAGGTGATACTTTGCAATACTTACCCTATATGATGTAATATGATATATGCACCCCATTCTGATTGATTCATTTAATTAATAAATTTAAAAAAAACATTAATCACGAGGAAAATAATCCATAAGAAAACTATCACTTAATCTTCTTTCACACCTTCCTAATCACTACAACAACAATAATAATTTTGATTGTTTCCTGAAGGAGATATAAGGTTAGGCTTTACAGAGGCAATGTTTCACCTACAACCTACCATGGTTGAGGCAATGTTTCACCACTTGGGTGAACACTGAGGAGACAAGGCATCATGATATTATACAGGTCTACTCATCTTTGAAAAAATGGAATCACCTATCAATGTAGGTGATAGTCTCTTCTGTAAATAAAAACCAAAAATAAAATGTGTAACATCATCACAACTAGAGAAAGCCATATTGCCACAATGACGGTGCATACAGGCAGCTCATCAAGCGTGAAATTACTGACAGACAGGTCAAACACCAATAATTTAATTATGAATCAGGCACACTAAATAACTGAATGTTCAAATAACAAGTGTTCGAGAGATATGGCAACTAATATTTGCTTTATATTCTCACTTATTACAACTGCTTGCTGTTGCTCGCTGTGAGCTTCAATGGTATGTGTTCTCGCAAGAAGTGGTTTTCATTTTTAATTTGGAAGTTGATCAGCTTAAGCAATACCAAAATATAACAATTTAACACACTGGTAAAACATCAATAATTAAATTATGAATCAGGCACACTGAATGTTAAACTCCTTGTCAGTGTTTTTCTCATGTCACCATGTACAAAATGACACTGCTTAAATACCTAAATGCCATTACGATGCTAAAAAAATTCCTCTGATACCTATGCTTGATGCAATTGAAATTAATGAAATATGTGTCACCATATGATCAAAATGAAAATTACAAAACATACTGCCGTGGCGAGGACCAAACCCTGGCCCCTTGGTTGGTGAGAGTCAACACCTGTAGGTGAGTGCGCTGTTTGGAAAAACACTTGTTCAAAGTATCACATGAAGATTCATTAATTACAGCCAAACTGAGGCCCATTTGGTGATCACTATAAATTTGCCATTCCACTATAAAAAATATGGCATTGAAAAAGTCAGGACAATGTACGCTCCGAAAAATTAAGAAGAGACAATAAGCCTCAAACTCCCAAAAAATTCCCTGCATTTAGATGGCATCTTGACTGATATGGTTCTTTGGATATTCAGCAGTGGAATATTAATTCTGACGATGGTGTCATAACATATACTCCACTAGGAAGACATTGAAGCTGAGGTTCATTAAAGAAAAAAATTAAAGAACATAATTCACCTTCGCTTATGTAACATTCTCATTTTTTGACAATTCTTTCATTTTTTACATATATTTAATTTTTTTAACTGCAATTCTTTCATTTTTTGACATTTATTTACTTTCATTGACAACATTTCTTTCCTTTTCAGGAGCTATTCATGATGAAATTGGAAAATATAAATTGAGGAATTTCTCTGGTTCAACTCTTTAACACTAGAATGCCAGGAAATTTGTATCCCCTAGAATGCCGGGAGGGTGTCATTTTAACACCCACGTTTTTATATGCATGTTAAGTTGCAGATTAAATTAATTTCGGAGCATATAGTGTCAACTTTTGTTTGATACTGATTTTGTGCTCTAATATTTAAAAATAACTTTATGGAAAATGTTTTTAAAATGTTCTTAAATGTTTTAAAAGAATACCATTGAAATAAAAATTTTTAACAAAAAAATGCTCTCCTGGAATGCGGCATCCATCGAAAAGATTTCACTGTAACGTCGAAGGATTTCTTTCATTTTTTTTTGACAACATTTCTTTCATTTTTTTGACATTTCTTCCATTTTTTTGACAACATTTCTTTCATTTTTTCTGAAAATATTTCCTTTATTTTTTGACAACAATTCTTGCATTTTTTACATTTCTTTAATTTTTTACAACATTTCTCTCATTTTTGACAACATTTCTTTCATTTTTTCATTACATTTCTTTAATTATTTTTTAAATATTTCTTGCATTTTTTTCGCAATATTTCTTTCATTTTTTTGGCAACATTTCTTTAATTATTTTTTACAATATTTCTTGCATTTTTTCCCATATCTTTCATTCTTTTGAAAAATATCTCATTTTTTGCATCATTGATTTAATTTTATTTGAAAACATTTCTTTCAATTTTTGACAACATTTCCTGCATTTTTTTTTACATTTCTTTCATTTTTTTGATATTATTTCTTTCATTTTTTGACAAAATTTCTTTTATTTTTTGACATTTCTTCTATTATTTTTTGTAATTTTTTTTCACTTTTTTGACATTGATTTCATTTTTTGACAATATTTATTTCCTTTTTTTGATTTTTCTTTATTTTTTCAATTATTTAATTTTTTGACATATCTTCAATTTTTTTCATTTTTTTGACGTTTTTTTTCATTTTTTTGACAACATTTCATTCCTTTTTTGACATTTCTTTCATTTTTTTGACAACATTATTTATATTTTTTTTGATATATTTAAATTTTTTGTCATTTTTTATTTTTTTGACAACTTTTTTTGACACCATTTAAAAAATATTTTTTACATTTTTTTATATTTTGACATCATTTCCTTATATTTTCCGGACAACTTTTTTTGACATTTCTTTTATTTTTTAACATTTTATTTATTTTTTGACAACATTACTTTTATTTTTTATTACAATATTTCTTTAACTTTTTTGGACAATCTTTCTTCTATTTTTCTTTGAACATTTCATTTATTTTTTTGACGAAAATTCAAAAATTCAAAAAAAATTTCAAAAAAATTAAAAGAAATGTCGTCATTCATTTTCTTTTTTTGACGACATTACTTTTATTTTTTTGTCATTAATTTTAATTTTTACAACGAATATTTTTTTTGAGAAACATTCTTAAAATTTAATTGAAAACATTTTCATTTTTTTACAATTCATTCATTTTTTACATGTATTTATTTTTTAACTGCAATTCTTTCATTTTTTGACATTTATTTACTTTCAATGACAACATTTCTTTCCTTTTTGACAACAATTCTTTCATTTTTTGACAACAATTCTTTCATTATTTGACAACATTTCTTTCATTTTTTGACAATATTTCTTTTATTTTATTGACATTTCCTTCATTTTTTGACAATACATTTTTCATTTTTTCAACATATTTTTATTTCAATTGAGATTTTTTTAATTTGTTTTTCATTTTTTTATTTTTTTGACAACATTTCTTTTTTGTCAACACACCTTTTATTGTTTTGTTATTCCCTTTTTTTTGACAATACTTCTTTTATTTATTTTTTTAAATATTTCTTTCATTTTTTTTGACATTTATTTCTTTTTTTGACAACATACCTTTCATTTTTTTAAAAATTTTTTTTCCTATTTTTGACAATATATCTTTCATTTTTTTACATAATTTATTTTATTTTTTTAAAAACATTTCTTTCATTTTTTTAAAACACTTTTTTCATTTTTTTGACAATATTTCTTTAATTTTTTTGAAAAAATTTCTTTTATTTTTTGAAAATATTTCTTTTATAATTTTTTAATAAAATTTCTTTCATTTTTTATTTTTTATTTTTTTTTGACTATATTTCTTTACTTTTTTTGAAATTTCTTAATTTTTTTTCATATCCTTCATTTTTTTGAAAAATCTCTAATTTTTTTGCATCATTAATTTAATTTCTTTTTGAAAACATTCTTTTAATTTTTGACAACATTTCCTGCATTTTTTACAACATTTCTTTCATTTTTTTGAATTAATTTCTTTCATTTATTGACATAATTTCTTTTATTTTTTGACAAAATTCCTTTAATAATTTGTTGTAAATTTGTTTTTCATTTTTTGACCATTATTTCATTTTTTTGACAATATCTATTTCCTTTTTTTGATATTTCTTTATTTTTTTCAATTTTTTCATTTTTTGACATATGTTTAATTTTTTACATTTCTTTCATTTTTTTGACATTAATTTCATTTTTTTGACAACATTATTTTTATTTTTTTATGATATATTTCAAAAAAGTTTGTCATTTTTTAATTTATTTGACACCTATTTTTGACACCATTTTTTAATATTTTTTGACAACATTTTTTTATATTTTGATAATATTATCTTATATTTTCCTGACAACCTTTTTTGACATTTCTTTTCTTTTTTGACATTTCATTAATTTTTTCACAACATTATTTTTTATGACAATATTTGATTAATTTTTTTGGACAATCTTTCTTCTATTTTTCTTTGAAAACATTTCTTTTATATCTCTTAGACATTTCTTTTAACTTTTTTGAAATTCATTATCTTTTTATTGATAAAATTTCTTTCATTTTTTGTTTTTTATTCCTTTTTTTGACAATAATTTCATTTTTTTGACAACATTATTTTAATTTTTTTATGATATATTTCAAAAAAGTTTGTCATTTTTTTAATTTTTTTTGACAACTTTTTTGACACCATTTTTTAATATTTTTTGACAACATTTTTTTATATATTGATAATATTATCTTATATTTTCCTGAAAACCTTTTTTGACATTTCTTTTCTTTTTTGACATTTCATTAATTTTTTCACAACATTATTTTTTTTATGACAATATTTAATTAATTTTTTTGGACAATCTTTCTTCTATTTTTCTTTGAAAACATTTCTTTTATATCTTAAAGACATTTTTTTTAACTTTTTTGAAATTCATTTTCTTTTTGTTGACAAAATTTCTTTCATTTTATGTTTTTTATTTCCTTTTTTTGACAATATTTCTTTCATTTTTTTGACATTTCTTAATTTTTTTCATATCTTTCATATTTTTGCATATTCTCTCATTTTCTTGCATCATTTATTTAATTTTTTTGAAAACATATCTTTCATTTTTTGACAACATTTCCTGCATTTTTAACAATATTTCTTTAATTATTTGATATTAATTCTTTCATTTTTGACAAAATTTCTTTTACTTTTTGACATTTCTTTTATTATTTTTTGTAATTTTAAATTTCACTTTTTTGACATTTATTTCATTTTTTGACACAATTTATTTTATTTTTTTTACAACGAATATTTCTTTTGAAAAACATTCTTAAAATTTAATTGAAAGAATGAAAAGAAATAAAATGAAAAGAATTTTTTTCAAAAATATGAAAGGGGTGTTGTAAAATAAAAAGAAATAAATGTTGTCAAAAAGAATTTAAAATATTTTCAAAAAAAAAATTAAGAAGTATTGTCAAAAAAAGGGAATAACAAAACAATAAAAGGTATGTTGACAAAAAAGAAATGTCAACCTTTTTTGTGAACTTTTTTCGTGAACTATTTTGTAAACCTTTTTTTCTAAACTTTTTTGTTTAATTTTTTTATTTACCTTTTTTGTGAACCTGTTTTGTTTACTTTTTTGTAAACCTTTTTTATTAATTTTTTTGTTAAATTTTTGTTTTTTTTTCGTTGACTTTTTTTGGTTACTTCTTTTGTTAAATTTTTTGTTAACGTTATTTATCTTTTTTTTTTAATTTTTCAGTTAACCTTTTTTGTTAACCGTTTTTGTTAACCTTTTTTGTTAATTTTTGTAAATCTTTATTGTTAGCCTTTTCTGTTAACTTTTTTGAAAAACATTTTTGTTAACTTTTTTGTTAACCTGTTTTGGTAACTTATTCCTTATCCTTTACAGTTAACCTTTTTTGATAACCGTTTTTGTTAATCTTTTTTGTTAATTTTTTCTTAACATTTTTCGTTAATTTTTTTGTTATCCTTTTTTGTTGTCATTGTTAATTAACTTTTTTTGTTAACCTTTTTCGTTATTTATTTTGTAAACTTTTTTTTCTAAATTTTTTTGTAATTTTTTTTATTTACCTTTTTTGTGAACCTCGTTTGTTTACTTTTTTGTAAACCTTTTTTATATATTTTTTGTAAACCTTTATTGTTAGCCTTTTCTGTTACCTTTTTTGAAAACCTTTTTGTTAACTTTTTTTGTTAACCTGTTTTGGTAACTTATTTCTTATCCTTTACAGTCAACCTTTTTTGATTACCGTTTTTGTTTATCTTTTTTGTTAATTTTTTGTTAACATTTTTCGTTAATTTTTTTGTTATCATTTTTTGTTTTCATTGTTAATTAACTTTTAATTTTTAACTTATTAATTTTTTTGTTAACCTTTTTCGTTAACTATTTTGTAAACTTTTTTTTCTAACTTTTTTTGTAATTTTTTTATATACCTTTTTTGTGAACCTCTTTTGTTTACTTTTTTGTTAACCTTTTCTATATATTTTTTTGTGAACATTTGTTTTCCTTTTTCGTTGACTTTTTTTGTTAACTTCTTTTGTTATTTTTTTTGGTTAACGTTATTTATCTTTATTGTTAAACTTTTCAGTTAACCTTCTTTGTTTACCGTCTTTGTCAAACTTTTTTGTTAATTTTTTGCTAACCTTTTTTGTTAATTTTTTTGTTAACCTTTATTGTTAGCCTCTTCTGTTAACTTTTTTGTCAACCTTTTTTGTTAACTTTTTTTAAAAACGTGTTCTGGTAATATTTTCTCTATCATTTGCTGTCACACTTTTTTGTTTACACTTTTTGTTAAACTTTTTTGTTATTTTTTGTCAATGTTTTTGTTAATTTTTTGTAATCCATTTTTTTGTTAGCCTTTTTTTTTAATTATTATAAACTTTTATTGTTTATTTTTTTGTTAAATTTTGATAACATTTTTGTTAATTTTTTAAACTTTTTTTTGTTAACTTTTTTGTTTACTTTTTTTGTTAATTTTTTTTGTTAATTTTTTTGTTTACTTTTTCGTTAACCTTTAATGTTATCCATTTTTTTACCTTTTTGGTTCACCTTTTTTGGTAACCTTTTATGTTATCATTGTTTGTTAACTTTTTTTGTTAAATTTTTTCTTCTTAACTTCTTTTGTTAATTTTTTTGTTAACGTTATATATCTTTATTTTTAAACTTTTCAGTTCACCTTTTTTGTTTACCGTTTTTGTTAACCTTTTTTGTTAATTTTTTTGTTTACTTTTTTTGGTAATTTCTTTTGTATACTTTTTTATTTTATTTTATATAAGTTTTTTGTTAACCTTTTTACCTTATTTTTTTTAACCTTCTTTGTTAGCCTATTTTAACTTTGTCAAGTTTGTTTTTTAACCTTTTTGTCTACCTGTATTGTTTTCTTTTTTGTTAACCTTTTTTTCAGCTTTTTTTAGTAACTTTTTTAAAAACTTTTATTTTAACCTTTTTTGTTAAATTTTGTTAACATTTTTTGTAAATTTTTTTTCTTTTTGTTAACTTTTTTGTTTACTTTTTTTATTAACCTTTTTTTATAACTTTTATTGTTTATCTTTTTTGTTAAATATTGTTAACATTTTCTGTTTATTTTTTAAAACTTATTTCTTTAACATTTTATTAAATTTTTGTTTACTTTTTTGTTAATTTCTTTTGTTAACTTTTCGTTTACTTTTTTTTCAATTTTTTAACATTTTTTGTTGACTTATTTCGTAAACCTTTTTTTTTTTTTAATATTTGGTTCACGTTTTTTGTAAACCTTTTTTGTTATCATTGTAAATTAACCTTTTTTGTGAACTTTTTTCCTGAACTATTTTGTAAACCTTTTTTTCTAAACTTTTTTGTTAAATTTTTTTATTTACCTTTTTTGTGAACCTCTTTTGTTTATTTTATTGTAAACCTTTTTTATTAATTTTTTTTGTTAAATTTTTGTTTTTTTTTTCGTTGACTTTTTTTGGTAACTTCTTTTGTTAACTTTTTGTTAACGTTATTTATCTTTTTTTAAAACTTTTTAGTTAACCTTTTTTGTTTACCGTTTTTGTTAACCTTTTTTGTTAATTTTTGTTAACCTTATTTGTAAATTTTTTTTGTAAACCTTTATTGTTAGCCTTTTCTGTTACCTTTATTGAAAACCTTTTTGTTAACTTTTTTTGTTAACCTGTTTTGGTAACTTATTCCTTATCCTTTACAGTTAACCTTTTTTGATTACCGTTTTTGTTTATCTTTTTTGTTAATTTTTTGTTAACATTTTTCGTTAATTTTTTTGTTATCCTTTTTTGTTGTCATTGTTAATTAACTTTTAATTTTTAACTAATTAATTTTTTGTTAACCTTTTTCGTTAACTATTTTGTAAACTTTTTTTTCTTACTATTTTTGTAATTTTTTATATACCTTTTTTGTGAACCTCTTTTGTTTACTTTTTTGTTAACCTTTTCTATATATTTTTTTTGTGAACATTTGTTTTCCTTTTTCGTTGACTTTTTTTGTTAACTTCTTTTGTTATTTTTTTTGGTTAACGTTATTTATCTTTATTGTTAAACTTTTCAGTTAACTTTTTTTGTCTACCGTCTTTGTCAAACTTTTTTGTTAATTTTTTGCCTACCTTTTTTGTTAATTTTTTGTTAACCTTTATTGTTAGCCTTTTCTGTTAACTTTCTTGTCAACCTTTTTTGTTAACTTTTTTTAAAAACGTGTTTTGGTAACATTTTCTTTATCATTTGCAGTCACACTTTTTTGTTTACACTTTTTGTTAAACTTATTTGTTATTTTTTGTCAATTTTTTTGTTAATTTTTTGTTAACCTTTTTTGTAAGCCTTTTTTGTTAATTATTATAAACTTTTATTGTTTATTTTTATTGTTACATTTTGATAACATTTTTGTTAATTTTTTATACTCTTTTTTGTTAACTTTTTTGTTTCCTTTTTTTGTTAATTTTTTTTGTTTACTTTTTCGTTAACCTTTAATGTTATCCTTTTTTTAACCTTTTTGGTTCACGTTTTTTGTTAACCTTTTATGTTATCATTGTTTGTTAACTTTTTTGTTAAATTTTTTCTTCTTAACTTCTTTTGTTAATTTTTTTGTTAGTGTTATATATCTTTATTGTTAAACTTTTCAGTTAACCTTTTTTGTTTACCGTTTTTGTTAACCTTTTTTGTTAATTTTTTTGTTTACTTTTTTTGGTAATTTCTTTTGTTTGCTTTTTTGTTTATTTTATTTAACTTTTTTGTTAACCTTTTTACCTTATTTTTTTAACCTTCTTTGTTAGCCTATTTTAACTTTGTCAACTTTGTTTTTTAACCTTTTTGTCAACCTGTATTGTTTTCTTTTTTGTTAACCTTTTTTGTCAGCTTTTTTAAGTAACTTTTTTAAAAACTTTTATTTTAAACTTTTTTGTTAATTTTTTTTTTACATTTTTTGTAATTTTTTTTTATTTTTTTGTTAACTTTTTTGTTAACATTTTTTGTTAACCTTTTTTGTAAACTTTTATTGTTTATCTTTTTTGTTAAATTTTCTTAACATTTTTTGTTAATTTTTTTAACCTAATTTCTTTAATTTTTTATTAAATTTTTGTTTACTTTTGTGTTAATTTCTTTTGTTAACTTTTCGTTTACCTTTTTGTCAATTTTTTAACATTTTTTGTTGACCTAATTCGTTAACGTTTTTTTTAATATTTGGTTCACGTTTTTTGTAAACATTTTTTGTTATCATTGTTAATTAACCTTTTTTGTGAACTTTTTTCGTGAACTATTTTGTAAACCTTTTTTTCTAAACTTTTTTGTTAAATTTTTTTATTTACCTTTTTTGTGAACCTCTTTTGTTTACTTTTTTGTAAACCTTTTTTATTAATTTTTTTTGTTAAATTTTTTTTTCGTTGACTTTTTTTGGTTACTTCTTTTGTTAACTTTTTGTTAACATTATTTATCTTTTTTTAAAACTTTTCAGTTAACCTTTTTTGTTTACTGTTTTTGTTAACCTTTTTTGTTAATTTTTGTTTACCTTATATGTTAATTTTTTTGTAAACCTTTATTGTTAGCCTTTTCTGTTAACTTTTTTGAAAACGTTTTGTTAACTCTTTTTAAACCTGTTTTGGTAACTTTTTCCTTATCCTTTACAGTTAACCTTTTTTGATAACCGTTTTTGTTAATCTTTTTTGTTAATTTTTTGTTAACATTTTTTGTTAATTTTTATGTTATCCTTTTTTGTTGTCATTGTTAATTAACTTTTTTTTGTTAACCTTTTTAGTTAATTATTTTGTAAACCTTTTTTTCTAACTTTTTTTGTAATTTTTTTATTTACCTTTTTTGTGAACCTCTTTTGTTTACTTTTTTGTAAACCTTTTTTATATTTTTTTTTGTGAAATATTAGTTTTCCTTTTTCGTTGACTTTTTTTGTTAACTTCTTTTGTTAATTTTTTGTTAACGTTATTTATCTTTATTGTTAAACTTTTCAGTTAACCTTTTTTGTTTCCCGTCTTTGTCAACCTTTTTTGTTAATTTTTTGTTAACCTTTTTTTTAATTTTTTTGTTAACCTTTATTATTAGCCTTTTCTGTTAACTTTTTTGTCAACCTTTTTTGTTAAATTTTTTTACAACGTGTTTTGGTAACATTTTTTATCATTTTTAGTCACCCTTTTTTGTTTACACTTTTTGTTAATCTTTTTTGTTATTTTTTTGTCAACCTTTTTGTTTATTTTTTGTAAACCTTTTTTGTTAGCCTTTTTTGTTAACTTTTTAATAAGCTTTTATTGTTTACCTTTTAAATTAAATTTTGATAACATTTTTGTTAATTTTTTAAAACTCTTTTTTGTTAACTTTTTTGTTTACTTTTTTTCTTATTTTCGTTGTTCATTTTTTGTTTACTCATTTGTTAACCTTTAATGTTATCCTTTTTTTAATTTTTTGTTCACGTTTTTTGTTAACCTTTTATGTTATCATTGTTTGTTTACCTTTTTTTTTTAAAATTTTTTCGTTAAGTATTTTGTAAACCTTTTTTATAACCTTTTTCGTTATTTTTTTATTTACTTTTTTAGGCAACCTCTTTTGTTTACTTTTTTGTTTACATTTTTTTAACTTTTTTAAAACTTTTTTGTTTACAACTTTGTTTATTTTTTTTGTTAATTTCTTTTGTTTACTTTTTTGTTAACTTTCTTATTTTTTAAACTTTTTTGTTAACCTTTTTTGTTAAATTTTTTGTTAGCCTTTTTTGTCAACTTTGCTTGTAAACCTTTTTGTAAACCTATATTGTTTACTTTTTTGTTAACTTTTGTTTTTTACATTTTTCTTTAAATTTTGTTAAAATTTTTTGTAATTTTTTTGTTAACTTTTTTGTTTACTTTTTTAATATCTTTTTTTGTTAATTTCTTTTGTTAACTTTTTTGTCAATTTTTTAACCTTTTTTGTTGACCTTTTTCGTTAACCTTTTTTTTTTAACAATTTTGGTTCCTGTTTTTTGTTAATCTTTTTTGTTATAATTGTTAATTAACTTTTTTTGTGAACTTTTTTCGTTAACTATTTTATAAACCTTTTTTGTTAAATTTTTTTATTTACCTTAATTGTGAACATCTTTTGTTTACTTTTTTTGTAAACCTTTTTTATTAATTTTTTGTTAAATTTTTGTTTACCTTTTTCGTTGACTTTTTTTTGTTAACTTTTTTGTTAATTTTTTTGTTAACCTGTTTTGGTAACTTATTCGTTATCCTTTACAGTTAACCTTTTTTGATAACCGTTTTTGTTAATCTTTTTTGTTAATTTTTTCTTAACATTTTTCGTTAATTTTTTTGTTATCCTTTTTTGTTGTCATTGTTAATTAACTTTTTTGTTAACCTTTTTCGTTATTTATTTTGTAAACTTTTTTTTCTAAATTTTTTTGTAATTTTTTTTATTTACCTTTTTTGTGAACCTCGTTTGTTTACTTTTTTGTAAACCTTTTTTATATATTTTTTGTGAAATATTTTTTTTCCTTTTTCGTTGACTTTTTTTGTTAACTTCCTTTGTTAATTTTTTTGTTAACGTTATTTATCTTTATTTTTAAACTTTTCAGTTAACCTTTTTTGTTTACCGTCTTTGTAAACCATTTTTGTTAATTTTTTTTAACCTTCTTTGTTAATTTTTTTTAAAAACGTGTTTTGGTAACATTTTCTTTATCATTTGCAGTCACCCTTTTTTGTTTAAACTTTTTGCTTAACTTTTTTGTTATTTTTTGTCAATTTTTTTTAATTTTTTGTAAACCTTTTTTGTTAGCCTTTTTTGTTAATTTTTATAAACTGTTTTTGTTTATTTTTTTGTTAAATTTTGATTACATTTTTGTTAATTTTTTAAACTCTTTTTTGTTAACTTTTTTGTTTACTTTTTTTGTTAATTTTTTTGTTCACTTAATTATTTTTATTTACTTTTTTGGGCAACCTCTTTTGTTTACTTTTTTGTTAACTTTTTTGTTTATTTTTTTTTACTTTTTTGTTAACCTTTTTTGTTAATTTTTTTGTAAACCTTTTTTGTTAGCCTGTTTGTCAACTTTGTTTGTCAACCTTTTTGTCAACCTCTATTGTTTACTTTTTGTTAACCTTTTTTGTTAACTTTTATTTTTTACCTTTTTTGTTAAATTTTGTTAACATTTTTTGTTAATTTTTTTTATTTTTTTGTTAATATTGTTATATTTTTTTTAATTTTTCTGTCAACTTTTTTTGTTTATTTTTTTGTTTACTTTTTCGTTAACCTTTAATGTTATCCTTTTTTTAACCTTTTAAGTTCACGTTTTTTGTTAACCTTTTATGTTACATTGTTTGTTTACTTTTTTTGTTAAATTTTTTCTTCTTAACTTCTTTTGTTAATTTTTTGTTAACGTTATTTATCTTTTTTGTTAAACTTTTCAGTTAACCTTTTTTGTTTACGGTTTTGTTAACCTTTTTTGTTAATTTTTTGTTAACCTTTTTTGTTAATTTTTTTGAAAACCTTTTTTGTTAGCCTTTTTTGTCAACTTTGTTTGTCAACCTTTTTGTCAACCTCTATTGTTTACTTTTTGTTAACCTTTTTTGTTAACTTTTATTTTTTACCTTTTTTGTTAAATTTTGTTAACATTTTTTGTTATTTTTTTAATTTTATGTTGATTTTGTTAAATTTTTTGTTTACTTTTTTTGTTAACTTTTTTTGTTTATTTTTTTGTTTACTTTTTCGTTAACCTTTAATGTTATCCTTTTTTAAACCTTTTGGGTTCACGTTTCTTGTTAACCTTCTATGTTATAATTTTTTGTTAATTTTTTTTGTTAAATTTTTAATTCTTAACTTCTTTTGTTTAATTTTTTTTAACTTTTTTTTGCTCATTTTTTGTTTACTGTTTCGTTATTCTTAAATGTTTTCCTTTTTTTTACCTTTTGGGTTCACGTTTTTTGTTAACCTTTTATGTTATCATTGTTTGTTAAATTTTTTGTTAAATTTTTTCTTCTTAACTTCTTTTGTAATTTTTTTTGTTAACGTTATTTATCTTTATTGTTAAACTTTTCAGTTAAGCTTTTTTGTTTACCGTTTTTGTTAAGCTTTTTTTTAAATTTTTTGTTAACCTTTTTTGTTTATTTTTTTGTAAACCTTTTTTGTTAGCCTTTTTTGTCAACTTTGTTTATCAACCTTTTTGTCAACCTCTATTGTTTACTTTTTGTTAACCTTTTTTGTTAACTTTTATTTTTTACCTTTTTTGTTAAATTTTGTTAACATTTTTTGTTTATTTTTTTTATTTGTTTTTAATTTTGTTAAATTTTTTGTTAACTGTTATGCTAACCTTTTTTGTTAACTCATATTTTTTACCTTTTTTGTTAAATTTTGTTAACATTTTTTATTAATTTTTTAAAACTTTTTTGTCAACCTTTTTTGTTAACTTTTTTTGTTAACCTGTTTACGTAACTTTTTCCTTATCCTTTAAAGTTAACCTTTTTTGATTATCGTTTTTGTTAAACTTTTTTTTAAATTATTTGTTAACCTTTTTTGTTAATTTTTTTGTTAACCTTTTTGCTACCCTTTTTTGTTAACTTTTTTGTCAACCTTTTTTGTTAACTTTTATTTTTTACCATTTTTGATTATTTTTTGTAAACCTTTTTGTTAACTTTTTTGTTTACCTTTTCTGTTAGCCTTTTTTGTTAACTTTATTTCAACCTTTTTTGTCAACATCTTTTGTTTACTTTTTTCTTAACCTTTTTTGTTAACTTTTATTGTTTACCTTTTTTGTTAAGTTTTGTTAACATTTTTTGTTAATTTTTTTTAACTTTTTTTATTAACTTTTTTGTTTACTTTTTTTGTTTACTTTTTTTGTTAATTTCTTTTGTTTACTTTTTTTGTAAACCTTTTTTATTAATTTTTTGTTAAATTTTTGTTTTCATTTATCGTTGACTTTTTTTGTTAACTTTTGTGTTAATTTTTTTGTTTACGTTATTGATCTTTATTGTTAAAGTTTTCAGTTAACCTTTTTTTGTTACCGTTTTTGTTAACCTTTTATATTAATTTTTTGTTAACCTTTTTGTAAATTTTTTTGTTAACCTTTATTGTTAGCCTTTTCTGTTAACTTTTTCGTCGACCTTTTTTGTTAACTTTTTTATAACGTGTTTTGGTAACATTTTCTTTATCATTTTTAGTCACCCATTTTTGTTTACACTTTTTGTTAATCTTTTTTGTTATTTATTTGTCAACATTTTTGTTAATTTATTGTAAACCTTTTTTTTAATTTTTTTGTTAACCTTTATTATTAGCCTTTTCTGTTAACTTTTTTGTCAACCTTTTTTGTTAAATTTTTTTACAACGTGTTTTGGTAACATTTTTTATCATTTTTAGTCACCCTTTTTTGTTTACACTTTTTGTTAATCTTTTTTGTTATTTTTTTGTCAACCTTTTTGTTTATTTTTTGTAAACCTTTTTTGTTAGCCTTTTTTGTTAATTTTTTAATAAGCTTTTATTGTTTACCTTTTAAATTAAATTTTGATAACATTTTTGTTAATTTTTTAAAACTCTTTTTTGTTAACTTTTTTGTTTACTTTTTTTCTTATTTTCGTTGTTCATTTTTTTGTTTACTCATTTGTTAACCTTTAATGTTATCCTTTTTTTAATTTTTTGTTCACGTTTTTTGTTAACCTTTTATAACAATGTAGTGTTTATGATTTTGGAGTATAGGTCATGATTTAAATTAAATACACTTTTTGCCAACGTTTCTGAGATTTATTCTCCTTCCTCAGGGCTCTTAATTATGATGAATGTTTACAAAGAAAATAAATTAATTAATTGGTTACAAAAATTTTGAATACAATTGTGCAGTACAAATTCATTGGTAAATTAAAAATTGTGAACAGAATTAAACAACATACCTGTGATAGAAAATTTTCGTTACTAGGCTAATCATGGTTACTAATAAATATTGATTCATTTGTTAACAAATGGTATCTAAATTATACTAAACAATTCTAATTTCGATGAATTAAATAATAATAAATTTTTTACCTATACTACTTAATGACCTATACTCCAAAATCATAAACACTACATTGTTGTAATAATAAGGAAGGTCAGGAGAAGAAACTGTATTCATTAACCTTTTATGTTATCATTGTTTGTTTACCTTTTTTTAAAAAAATTTTTCGTTAAGTATTTTGTAAACCTTTTTTATAACCTTTTTCGTTATTTTTTTATTTACTTTTTAGGCAACCTCTTTTGTTTACTTTTTTGTTTACATTTTTTTAACTTTTTTAAAACTTTTTTGTTTACTTTTTTTGTTTATTTTTTTTGTTTATTTCTTTTGTTTACTTTTTTGTTAACTTTCTTATTTTTTAAACTTTTTTGTTAACCTTTTTTGTTAAATTTTTTTGTTAGCCTTTTTTGTCAACTTTGCTTGTAAACCTTTTTGTAAACCTATATTGTTTACTTTTTTGTTAACTTTTGTTTTTTACATTTTTCTTTAAATTTTGTTAAAATTTTTTGTAATTTTTTTGTTAACTTTTTTGTTTACTTTTTTAATATCTTTTTTTGTTAATTTCTTTTGTTAACTTTTTTGTCAATTTTTTAACCTTTTTTGTTGACCTTTTTCGTTAACCTTTTTTTTTAACAATTTTGGTTCCTGTTTTTTGTTAATCTTTTTTGTTATAATTGTTAATTAACTTTTTTTGTGAACTTTTTTCGTTAACTATTTTATAAACCTTTTCTTCTAACCTTTTTTGTTAAATTTTTTTATTTACCTTTTTTGTGAACATCTTTTGTTTACTTTTTTTGTAAACCTTTTTTATTAATTTTTTGTTAAATTTTTGTTTACCTTTTTCGTTGACTTTTTTTTGTTAACTTTTTTGTTAATTTTTTTGTTAACCTGTTTTGGTAACTTATTCCTTATCCTTTACAGTTAACCTTTTTTGATAACCGTTTTTGTTAATCTTTTTTGTTAATTTTTTCTTAACATTTTTCGTTAATTTTTTTGTTATCCTTTTTTGTTGTCATTGTTAATTAACTTTTTTGTTAACCTTTTTCGTTATTTATTTTGTAAACTTTTTTTTCTAAATTTTTTTGTAATTTTTTTTATTTACCTTTTTTGTGAACCTCGTTTGTTTACTTTTTTGTAAACCTTTTTTATATATTTTTTGTGAAATATTTTTTTTCCTTTTTCGTTGACTTTTTTTGTTAACTTCCTTTGTTAATTTTTTTGTTAACGTTATTTATCTTTATTTTTAAACTTTTCAGTTAACCTTTTTTGTTTACCGTCTTTGTAAACCATTTTTGTTAATTTTTTTTAACCTTCTTTGTTAATTTTTTTTAAAAACGTGTTTTGGTAACATTTTCTTTATCATTTGCAGTCACCCTTTTTTGTTTAAACTTTTTGCTTAACTTTTTTGTTATTTTTTGTCAATTTTTTTTAATTTTTTGTAAACCTTTTTTGTTAGCCTTTTTTGTTAATTTTTATAAACTGTTTTTGTTTATTTTTTTGTTAAATTTTGATTACATTTTTGTTAATTTTTTAAACTCTTTTTTGTTACCTTTTTTGTTTACTTTTTTTGTTAATTTTTTTGTTCACTTAATTATTTTTATTTACTTTTTTGGGCAACCTCTTTTGTTTACTTTTTTGTTAACTTTTTTGTTTATTTTTTTTTACTTTTTTGTTAACCTTTTTTGTTAATTTTTTTGTAAACCTTTTTTGTTAGCCTGTTTGTCAACTTTGTTTGTCAACCTTTTTGTCAACCTCTATTGTTTACTTTTTGTTAACCTTTTTTGTTAACTTTTATTTTTTACCTTTTTTGTTAAATTTTGTTAACATTTTTTGTTAATTTTTTTTATTTTTTTGTTAATATTGTTATATTTTTTTTAATTTTTCTGTCAACTTTTTTTGTTTATTTTTTTGTTTACTTTTTCGTTAACCTTTAATGTTATCCTTTTTTTAACCTTTTAAGTTCACGTTTTTTGTTAACCTTTTATGTTACATTGTTTGTTTACTTTTTTTGTTAAATTTTTTCTTCTTAACTTCTTTTGTTAATTTTTTGTTAACGTTATTTATCTTTTTTGTTAAACTTTTCAGTTAACCTTTTTTGTTTACGGTTTTGTTAACCTTTTTTGTTAATTTTTTGTTAACCTTTTTTGTTAATTTTTTTGAAAACCTTTTTTGTTAGCCTTTTTTGTCAACTTTGTTTGTCAACCTTTTTGTCAACCTCTATTGTTTACTTTTTGTTAACCTTTTTTGTTAACTTTTATTTTTTACCTTTTTTGTTAAATTTTGTTAACATTTTTTGTTATTTTTTTAATTTTATGTTGATTTTGTTAAATTTTTTGTTTACTTTTTTTGTTAACTTTTTTTGTTTATTTTTTTGTTTACTTTTTCGTTAACCTTTAATGTTATCCTTTTTTAAACCTTTTGGGTTCACGTTTTTTGTTAACCTTTTATGTTATCATTGTTTGTTAAATTTTTTGTTAAATTTTTTCTTCTAAACTTCTTTTGTAATTTTTTTGTTAACGTTATTTATCTTTATTGTTAAACTTTTCAGTTAAGCTTTTTTGTTTTCCGTTTTTGTTAAGCTTTTTTTTAAATTTTTTGTTAACCTTTTTTGTTAATTTTTTTGTAAACCTTTTTTGTTAGCCTTTTTTGTCAACTTTGTTTATCAACCTTTTTGTCAACCTCTATTGTTTACTTTTTGTTAACCTTTTTTGTTAACTTTTATTTTTTACCTTTTTTGTTAAATTTTGTTAACATTTTTTGTTTATTTTTTTTATTTTTTTTTAATTTTGTTAAATTTTTTGTTTACTGTTATGCTAACCTTTTTTGTTAACTCATATTTTTTACCTTTTTTGTTAAATTTTGTTAACATTTTTTATTAATTTTTTAAAACTTTTTTGTCAACCTTTTTTGTTAACTTTTTTTGTTAACCTGTTTAGGTAACTTTTTCCTTATCCTTTAAAGTTAACCTTTTTTGATTATCGTTTTTGTTAAACTTTTTTTAAAATTATTTGTTAACCTTTTTTGTTAATTTTTTTGTTAACGTTTTTGCTACCCTTTTTTGTTAACTTTTTTGTCAACCTTTTTTGTTAACTTTTATTTTTTACCATTTTTGATTATTTTTTGTAAACCTTTTTGTTAACTTTTTTGTTTACCTTTTCTGTTAGCCTTTTTTGTTAACTTTGTTTCAACCTTTTTTGTCAACATCTTTTGTTTACTTTTTTGTTAACCTTTTTTGTTAACTTTTATTGTTTACCTTTTTCGTTAAGTTTTGTTAACATTTTTTGTTAATTTTTTTTAACTTTTTTTATTAACTTTTTTGTTTACTTTTTTTGTTTACTTTTTTTGTTAATTTCTTTTGTTTACTTTTTTTGTAAACCTTTTTTATTAATTTTTTGTTAAATTTTTGTTTTCATTTATCGTTGACTTTTTTTGTTAACTTTTGTGTTAATTTTTTTGTTTACGTTATTGATCTCTATTGTTAAAGTTTTCAGTTAACCTTTTTTAGTTACCGTTTTTGTTAACCTTTTATATTAATTTTTTGTTAACCTTTTTGTAAATTTTTTTGTTAACCTTTATTGTTAGCCTTTTCTGTTAACTTTTTCGTCGACCTTTTTTGTTAACTTTTTTATAACGTGTTTTGGTAACATTTTCTTTATCATTTTTAGTCAGCCATTTTTGTTTACACTTTTTGTTAATCTTTTTTGTTATTTATTTGTCAACATTTTTGTTAATTTATTGTAAACCTTTTTTGTTAGCCTTTTTTGTTATTTTTTTATATACTTTTATTGTTCACCTTTTTTGTTAAATTTTGATAACATTTTTGTAAATTTTTTTAAACTCTTTTTTGTTAGCTTTTTTGTTTACTTTTTTTGTTTATTTTTTGATAATTTCTTTTGTTTACTTTTTTATTAACTTTCATTTTTTTAACTTCTTTTTTGACCTATTTCGTCAATCTTTTTTTTTTACATTTGTGGTTCACATTTGTTGTAAACCTTTTTAATTATCATTGTTAATTAACCATTTTTGTGAACTTTTTTCGTTAACTATTTTGTAAACTTTTTTCTAACCTTTTTTGTTAATTTTTTTTATTTACCTTTTTTGTGAACCTCTTTTGTTGACTTTTTTTGTAAACTTTTTTTATTAATTTTTTTTGTTAAATTTTTGTTTTTTTTTCGTTGACTTTTTTTGGTAAATTCTTTTGTTAAATTTTTTGTTAACGTTATTTATCTTTTTTTTAAAACTTTTCAGTAAACCTTTTTTGTTTACCGTTTTTGTTAACCTTTCTTGTTAATTTTTGTTAACCTCTTTGTTAATTTTTTTGTAAACCTTTATTGTTAGCCTTTTCTGTTAACTTTTTTGAAAACGTTTTGTTAACTTTTTTTTAACCTGTTTTGGTAACTTTTTCCTTATCCTTTACAGTGAACCTTTTTTGATAACCGTTTTTGTTAATCTTTTTTGTTAATTTTTTGTTAACATTTTTTGTTAATTTTTATGTTATACTATTTGTTGTCATTGTTAATTAACTTTTTTTGTTAATCTTTTTAGTTAACTATTTTGTAAACATTTTTTTCTAACTTTTTTGTAATTTTATTTATTTACCTTTTTTGCTAACCTCTTTTGTTTACTTTTTTGTAAACCTTTTTTATATATATTTTTTGTGAAATATTTGTTTTCCTTTTTCGTTGACTTTTTTGTTAACTTCTTTGTTAATTTTTTTGTTAACGTTATTTATCTTTATTGTTAAACTTTTCAGTTAACCTTTTTTGTTTCCCGTCTTTGTCAACCTTTTTTGTTAATTTTTGTTAACCTTTTTTTTTCATTTTTTGTTAACCTTTATTGTTAGCCTTTTCTGTTAACTTTTTTGTCAACCTTTTTTGTTAAATTTTTTTATTTACCTTTTTTGTGAACATCTTTTGTTTACTTTTTTTGTAAACCTTTTTTATTAATTTTTTGTTAAATTTTTGTTTACCTTTTTCGTTGACTTTTTTTTGTTAACTTTTTTGTTAATTTTTTTGTTAACCTGTTTTAGTAACTTATTCCTTATCCTTTACAGTTAACCTTTTTTGATAACCGTTTTTGTTAATCTTTTTTGTTAATTTTTTCTTAACATTTTTCGTTAATTTTTTTGTTATCCTTTTTTGTTGTCATTGTTAATTAACTTTTTTGTTAACCTTTTTCGTTATTTATTTTGTAAACTTTTTTTTCTAAATTTTTTTGTAATTTTTTTTATTTACCTTTTTTGTGAACCTTTTATATTAATTTTTTGTTAACCTTTTTGTAAATTTTTTTGTTAACCTTTATTGTTAGCCTTTTCTGTTAACTTTTTCGTCGACCTTTTTTGTTAACTTTTTTATAACGTGTTTTGGTAACATTTTCTTTATCATTTTTAGTCAGCCATTTTTGTTTACACTTTTTGTTAATCTTTTTTGTTATTTATTTGTCAACATTTTTGTTAATTTATTGTAAACCTTTTTTGTTAGCCTTTTTTGTTATTTTTTTATATACTTTTATTGTTCACCTTTTTTGTTAAATTTTGATAACATTTTTGTAAATTTTTTTAAACTCTTTTTTGTTAGCTTTTTTGTTTACTTTTTTTGTTTATTTTTTGATAATTTCTTTTGTTTACTTTTTTATTAACTTTCATTTTTTTAACTTCTTTTTTGACCTATTTCGTCAATCTTTTTTTTTTACATTTGTGGTTCACATTTGTTGTAAACCTTTTTAATTATCATTGTTAATTAACCATTTTTGTGAACTTTTTTCGTTAACTATTTTGTAAACTTTTTTCTAACCTTTTTTGTTAATTTTTTTTATTTACCTTTTTTGTGAACCTCTTTTGTTGACTTTTTTTGTAAACTTTTTTTATTAATTTTTTTTGTTAAATTTTTGTTTTTTTTTCGTTGACTTTTTTTGGTAAATTCTTTTGTTAAATTTTTTGTTAACGTTATTTATCTTTTTTTTAAAACTTTTCAGTAAACCTTTTTTGTTTACCGTTTTTGTTAACCTTTCTTGTTAATTTTTGTTAACCTCTTTGTTAATTTTTTTGTAAACCTTTATTGTTAGCCTTTTCTGTTAACTTTTTTGAAAACGTTTTGTTAACTTTTTTTTAACCTGTTTTGGTAACTTTTTCCTTATCCTTTACAGTGAACCTTTTTTGATAACCGTTTTTGTTAATCTTTTTTGTTAATTTTTTGTTAACATTTTTTGTTAATTTTTATGTTATACTATTTGTTGTCATTGTTAATTAACTTTTTTTGTTAATCTTTTTAGTTAACTATTTTGTAAACATTTTTTTCTAACTTTTTTGTAATTTTATTTATTTACCTTTTTTGCTAACCTCTTTTGTTTACTTTTTTGTAAACCTTTTTTATATATATTTTTTGTGAAATATTTGTTTTCCTTTTTCGTTGACTTTTTTGTTAACTTCTTTGTTAATTTTTTTGTTAACGTTATTTATCTTTATTGTTAAACTTTTCAGTTAACCTTTTTTGTTTCCCGTCTTTGTCAACCTTTTTTGTTAATTTTTGTTAACCTTTTTTTTTCATTTTTTGTTAACCTTTATTGTTAGCCTTTTCTGTTAACTTTTTTGTCAACCTTTTTTGTTAAATTTTTTTATAACGTGTTTTGGTAACATTTTTTTATCATTTTTAGTCACCCTTTTTTGTTTACACTTTTTGTTAATCTTTTTTGTTATTTTTTTGTCAACCTTTTTGTTTATTTTTTGTAAACCTTTTTTGTTAGCCTTTTTTGTTAAATTTTTTATAAACTTTTATTGTTTACCTTTTTTGATAAATTTTGATAACATTTTTGTTAATTATTTTAAACTCTTTTTTGTTAACTTTTTTGTTTACTTTTTTTGTTACTTTCGTTGTTCATTTTTTTGTTTACTCATTTGTTAACCTTTAATGTTATCCTTTTTTTAATTTTTTTGGTTCACGTTTTTTGTTAACCTTTTATGTTATCATTGTTTGTTAACCTTTTTTGTTAACTTTTATTATTTACATTTTGTCTTTAAATTTTGTTAAAATTTTTTGTTATTTTTTTTTGTTTACTTTTTTGTTTACTTTTTTAATATCTTTTTTTGTTAATTTATTTTGTTAACTTTTTTGTCAATTTTTTTAACCTTTTTTGTTGACCTTTTTCGTTAACCTTTTTTTTAACAATTTTTGTTCCTGTTTTTGTTAACCTTCTTTGTTATTATTGTTTATTAACTTTTTTTGTGAACTTTTTTCGTTAACTATTTTATAAACCTTTTTTTCTAACCTTTTTTGTTAAATTTTTTTATTTACCTTTTTTGTGAACATCTTTTGTTTACTTTTTTTGTAAACCTTTTTTATTAATTTTTTGTTAAATTTTTGTTTTCCTTTTTCGTTGACTTTTTTTGTTAACTTTTTTCTTAATTTTTTTGTTAACGTTATTGATCTTTATTGTTAAAGTTTTCAGTTAACCTTTTTTGTTTACCGTTTTTGTTAACCTTTTTTGTTAATTTTTTATTAACCTTTTTGTAAATTTTTTTGTTAACTTTTATTGTTAGCCTTTTCTGTTAACTTTTTCGTCAATCTTTTTTGTGAACTTTTTTCGTGAACTATTTTGTAAACCTGTTTTTCTAAACTTTTATGCTAAATTTTTTTATTTACCTTTTTTGTGAACCTCTTTTGTTTACTTTTTCGTAAACCTTTTTTATTAATTTTTTTGTTAAATTTTTGTTTTTTTTTCGTTGACTTTTTTTGGTTACTTCATTTGTTAAATTTTTTGTTAACGTTATTTATCTTTTTTTTAATTTTTCAGTTAACCTTTTTTGTTTACCGTTTTTGTTAACCTTTTTTGTTAATTTTTGTAAATCTTTATTGTTAGCCTTTTCTGTTAACTTTTTTGAAAAACATTTTTGTTAACTTTTTTTGTTAACCTGTTTTGGTAACTTATTCCTTATCCTTTACAGTTAACTTTTTTTGATAACCGTTTTTGTTAATCTTTTTTGTTAATTTTTTCTTAACATTTTTCGTTAATTTTTTTGTTATCCTTTTTTGTTGTCATTGTTAATTAACTTTTTTTGTTAAACTTTTTCGTTATTTATTTTGTAAACCTTTTTTTCTAACTTTTTTGTAATTTTTTTTATTTACCTTTTTTGTGAACCTCGTTTGTTTACTTTTTTGTTAACCTTTTTTATATATTTTTTTTTGTGAAATATTTTTTTTCCTTTTTCGTTGACTTTTTTTGTTAACTTCCTTTGTTAATTTTTTTGTTAACGTAATTTATCTTTATTTTTAAACTTTTCAGTTAACCTTTTTTGTTTACCGTCTTTGTTAACCTTTTTTGTTAATTTTTTTTAACCTTCTTTGTTAACTTTTTTTAAAAACGTGTTTTGGTAACATTTTCTTTATCATTTGCAGTCACCCTTTTTTGTTTACACTTTTTGTTTAACTTTTTTGTTATTTTTTGTCAATTTTTTTGTTAATTTTTTGTAAACCTTTTTTGTTAGCCTTCTTTGTTAATTTTTATAAACTGTTATTGTTTATTTTTTTTGTTAAATTTTTATAACATTTTTGTTAATTTTTAAACTCTTTTTTGTTAATTTTTTTTGTTTACTTTTTTTCTTAATTTTTTTGTTCACTTAATTATTTTTTTTACTTTTTTGGGCAACCTCTTTTGTTTACTTTTTTGTTAACTTTTTTGTTTATTTTTTTTACTTATTTGTTAACCTTTTTTGTTAATTTTTTTGTAAACCTTTTTTGTTAGCCTTTTTTGTCAACTTTGTTTGTCAACCTTTTTTTCAACCTCTATTGTTTACTTTTTGTTAACCTTTTTTGTTAACTTTTATTTTTTACCTTTTTTTGTTAAATTTTATTAACATTTTTTGTTAATTTTTTTTATTTTTTACTTAATATTGTTATATTTTTTTTACTTTTTCTGTTAACTTTTTTTGTTAATTTTTTTGTTTACCTTTTCGTTAACCTTTAATGTTATCCTTTTTTTAACCTTTTGGGTTCACGTTTTTTGTTAACCTTTTATGTTATCATTTTTTGTTAACTTTTTTTGGTAAATTTTTAATTCTTAACTTCTTTTGTTTAATTTTTTTAACTTTTTTTGTTTACTTTTTCGTTATCCTTTAATGTTATCCTTTTTTTTAACCTTTTGGGTTCACGTTTTTTGTTAACCTTTTATGTTATCATTGTTTGTTAAATTTTTTTGTTAAATTTTTTCTTCTTAACTTCTTTTGTTATTTTTTTTGTTAACGTTATTTATCTTTTTTGTTAAACTTTTCAGTTAACCTTTTTTGTTTACCGTTTTTGTTAACCTTTTTTGTTAATTTTTTGTTAACCTTTTTTGTTAATTTTTTTGTAAACCTTTTTTGTTAGCGTTTTTTGTCAACTTTGTTTCTCAACCTTTTTGTCAACCTCTATTGTTTACTTTTTGTTAACATTTTTGTTAACTTTTATTTTTTACCTTTTTTGTTAAATTTTGTTAACATTTTTTGTTTATTTTTTTTATTTTTTTTGTTAATTTTGTTAAATATTTTGTTTACTGTTTTGTTAACCTTTTTTGTTAACTCCTATTTTTTACCTTTTTTGTTAAATTTTGTTAACATTTTTTATTAATTTTTTAAAACTTTTTTGTCAACCTTTTTTGTTAACTTTTTTTGTTAACCTGTTTAGGTAACTTTTTCCTTATCCTTTAAAGTTTACCTTTTTTGATTATCGTTTTTGTTAACCTTTTTTGTTAATTATTTGTTAACCTTTTTTGTTAATTTTTTTGTTAACCTTTTTGCTACCCTTTTTTGTTAACTTTTTTGTCAACGTTTTTTGTTAACTTTTATTTTTTACCTTTTTTGATTATTTTTTGTAAACCTTTTTGTTTACTTTTTTGTTAACCTTTTTTGTTAACTTTTATTGTTTACCTTTTTTGTTAAGTTTTGTTAACATTTTTTGTTAATTTTTTTAACCTTTTTTGTTAACTTTTTTGTTTACTTTTTTTGTTTACTTTTTTTGTTAATTTCTTTTGTTAACTTTTTTGTTTACTTTTTTTGTCAATTTTTTAAACCATTTTTGTTGACCTTTTTCGTTAACATTTTTTTAAACATTTTTGGTTCACGTTCTTTGTTAACCTTTTTTGTTATCATTGTTTGTTAACCTTTTTTGTTAACTTTTTTCGTTAACTATTTTGTGAACATTTTTTTCTAACCTTTTTGGTTAATTTTTTTTTACCTTTTTTGTGAACCTGTTGTTTACTTTTTTTGTTATTTTTTTTTATTAACTTTTTTGTTAAATTTTTGTTTTCCTTTTATGTTGACTTATTTTGTTAACTTCTTTGTTGAATTTTTTTGTTTACTTCGTTTGTTTATTTTTTTGTTAACGTTTTATGTTTATCTATTTGTTAACCTTTTCTTTTTACATTTTTTGTTTACCGTTTTTGTTAACCTTTTTTGTTTTTTTTTGATAACCTTTTTTATATTTTTTTGTTAACCTTTTTTGTTAGCCTTTTCTGTTAACTTTTTTGTCAACCTTTTTTTAACTTTTTTTAACCTGTTTTGGTAACCTTTTCCTTATCCTTTAGAGTAAACCTTTTTTGTTAACTTTATTGTCAACCTTTTTTGTTAACTTTGTTTGCTACATTTTTCTGTCAACCCAAATTTCTTTGTTATCCTTTTTTGTTAACTTTCATTGTTTACCTTTTCTGTTAAATTTTGTTATCTTTTTTTTGTTGATTTTTTAAAACTTTTTTGTTACCTTTTTTGTTAACTTTTTAGTTTACTTTTTTTAATTAATTTTTTATTTAATTTCTTTAGTTTTCTTCTTTTGTTTACTTTTTTTTTCTTTTTTGTTGATTACTTTTGTTTACTTCTTTTGTTTGCTTTTTTTGTTAACTTTTTTTGTTTTTTTTTCAACTTTTTTTGTTTAACTTTTTCGTTGACCTTTTTTTACCCTTGTTGCTTTACGTTTTTTGTTTACCTTCTTTGTTATCTTTGTTTGTTTACAGCTTGTTGAAGTTAACTTTGAACTTTTGAACTTTGAATATTGCAACTTTGAACTTTTTACCTTTGAACTTTTGATACTTTGAACTTTTGAAATTTTCATACTTTGCACTTTTGATACTTTGAACTTTTGATACTTTGAACTTTTGATATTTTGAACTTTTGATTCTTTGAACTTTTGATAATTTGAACTTTTGAACTTTAAATTTTGAACTATTAAACTTTGAACTTTTGATACTCTGAACTATAATTCTTCGAACGTTTGATTATTTGACCTTTGAATTTGGATCATTTGAACTTTCAACTTCTGACATTTGAACTTTTAAGTTTTGAACTTTGAACTTTTGAACTTTGAACTTTAGATTCTTGAAATTATGTTTAGAATTAACTTTGTTACCTTGATCTTTAGAAATTATAACTTTTGATACTTTGAACTTATGATACTTCGAACTTTTGATTCTTTGACCTTTGAACATTTGAACTTTGAACTTCTGACATTTGAACATTTGAACCTTTAACTTTTAAACTTTGATTTTTGAACTTGAACTTTTAATCTTTTTTGTTTACCTTTTTTGTTGGCCTTTTTTGTTAACCTTTTATTTAAATTCTCTGGTCTTTATATTTTAATTAACATTTTTGCCAACGTTTTTGTTAACCTTTTTTTTAACCTTTTATGTTAACCTTTCTGTTGACCAATTTTGTTATCAATTTAGTTATTTTGGTAAACCATATTTGTTCACCTTTTTTGTTAAACTCTTTTTTAACTATTTTTGGTATTTTTTCTTGTTAACTTTTTGTTGACCTTATTTGTCAACTTATTTATTATTTTTTAAATTTACTTTCTGTTAACTTTTTTGGTTTATTTTTTTTAACTTCTTTTGTAAATGTTTATGTTCACGTTTTTTGTTAATCTTTTTTGTTAAACTTTTTTGTTAATTTTTTTTTCGTTAACGTTTTTTGTAATTGTTCTTTTTTAACCTTTTTTGTTAAACTTTTTTGTTAAATTTTTTTGTTAACCTGTTTTCGTAACCTTTTGGTAACCTAACATCCTTTTCAATTAACTTTTTTTGTTTACACTTTTTGTTAACTTTTTTGTTAATTTTATTGTGAACCTTTTTTGTTAATTTTTTTGTTAACCTTTTTTGTTAACTTTTTTTGTCAACCTGTTTGTGTAACTTTTTCCTTATCCTTTACAGTTAACCTTTTTTTATTACCGATTTTGTTAACCTTTTTTGTTAATTTTTTGTTAACCTTTTTTGTTAATTTTTTTGTTAACCTTTTTTGTTAGCCTTTTTTGTTAACTTTTTCGTCAACCTTTTTTGTTAACTTTGTTTGTTACCATTTTCTGTCAAATCTTTTGTTTACTTTTTTGCTAACCTTTTTTGTTAACTTTTATTGTTTACCTTTTTTGTTAAATTTTGTTAACATTTTTTGTTGATTTTTTAAAACTTTTTTGTATACTTTTTTGCTAACTTTTTTGTTTACTTTTTTTGTTTACTTTTTTTGTTAATTTTTTAGTTTTCTTCTTTTGTTTACTTTTTTTGTTTACCTTTTTTGTTAATTTCTTTTGTTTTCTTCTTTTGTTTACTTTTATTGTTAACTTTTTTGTTTTTTTTTAACCTCTTTTGTTAACCTTTTTCGTTAACCTTTTTTAACCTTGTTGGTTCACGTTTTATGTTTACCCTTTTTGTTATCATTCTTTGTTAACAGTTTGTTAAGGTTAACTTTGAAATTTTGAAACTTAGATATTGCAACTTTGAACTTTTTACCTTTGAACTTTTGATTTTTTGATACTTTGAACTATAATACTTTGAACTTTTGAACTTTGAAATTTTGAATTTTGAATTTTGAAAATTTAAACTTGTAACTTTGAAATGAAATTTGAACATTTGAATTTTTAACTTTTGAACTTTGATTTTTGATCTTTGAACTTTTGAACTATGAACTTTTGATCCTTGAAATTTTGTTTTGAATATACTTTTTAAACTTTAGAAGTTATAACTTTGGAACTTTGTACTTTTGGACTTTGAACTTTTCAACTTTAGTTTACTTTTATTGTTTACCTTTTTTGTTAAATTTTGTTAACATTTTATGTTAATTTTTTGAAACTTTTTTTGTTTACTTTTTTAACTTTTTTGTTTACCATTTTTGTTAACTTTATTTGTTAATTTCTTTAGTTTTCTTCTTTTGTTTACTTTTTTTGTTAACTTTTTTTGTTAATTTCTTATGTTTTCTTCTTTTGTTTACTTTTTTAGTTAACTTTTTTGTTTATTTTTTTTTTACTTTTTTCTTAACCATTTTTGTTAATTTTTTTTCTTTAACGTTTTTTGTAAATGTTTTTTGTTAAGGTTTTAATTAACCTTATTTGTTAATATTTTTACGTTAACCTTTTTTGTTAACCAGTTTTGGTAACATTTTCTTTATCCTTTTCAGTTAACCTTCCTTGACTTTTTTTTGTTAACTTTTTTGTTGATTTTTTTGTTAACGTTATTGATCTTTATTGTTAAACTTTTCAGTTAACCTTATTTGTTTACCGTTTTTGTTAACCTTTTTTGTTAATTTTTTGGTAACCTTTTTTGCTAATTTTTTTGTTAACCTTTATTGTTAGCCTTTTCTGCTAACTTTTTTGTACACCTTTTTTGTTAACTTTTTTTGTTACTTTTTTATTTACCTTTTTTTTTTAATTTTTTTTGTAAACCTTTTTTGTTAGCCTTTTTTGTTAACTTTTTTGTCAACCTTTTTTGTTTTTTTTTGTTTGTTACCCTCTCTTTCAACCTCTTTTTTTACTTTATTTGTTAACCTTTTTTGTTTACTTTTATTGTTTACCTTTTTTGTTAAATTTTGTTTACATTTTTTGTTGATTTTTTTGTTAACTTTTTTATAATCTTTTATTGTTTACCTTTTTATTTAAATTTGGAAAACATTTTTGTTAATTTTTTCAAATTCTTTTTTGTTAACTTTTTTGTTAACATTTTTATTTAACGTTTTTGTTTACTTTTTTGTTAACTTTTTTGTGAAATTCTATTGTTTTCTTCTTTTGTTAACTTTTTTTGGTTATTTTTTAACCTTTTTTATTAACCTTTTTCGTTAACCTTTTTTTAAACCTAGTTGGTTCACGTTTTTGGTTAACCCTTTTTGTTAATTTTTTTGTTAACATTTTTGTTAAACTTTTCTGTTAACTTTTTTGTCAACCTTTTTTGTTGATTTTTTTTGTAAACCGATTTTGGTAACATTTTCTTTATCATTTTCAGTTACCCTTTTTTGTTTACACTTTTTGTTAACCTTTGTTGTTATTTTTTTCAACCTATTTGTTAATTTTTTGTAAACCTTTTTTGTTAACTTTTTTTATTATCTTTTATTGTTTACCTTTTTTGTTAAATTTTGATAACATTTTTGTTAATTTTTTCACTCTTTTTTGTTAACTTTTTTATTTATTTTTTTGCTAACTTTTTTTGTTAATTTCTTTTGTTTACTTTTTCGTTAACCTTTTTCGTTATCCTTTTTTAAAACCTTTTTCGTTTACGTTTTTTGTTTACCTTTACCTTGTTTTTTGTGTTATCATTGTTTGTTAACCTTTCTTGTTAAATTTTTTCGTTAACTATTTTGTATACCTTTTTTCTAACCTTTTTTGTTAATTTTTTTAATTTACTTTTATGGGCAACCTCTTTTGTTTACCTTTTTGATAATATTTTTTAAAATTTTTTGTTAATTTTTTTACTTTTTTGTTTACTTTTTTTGTTAATTTCTTTTGTTTACTATTTTGTTTTTTTTTATTTTTCTGTTAACCTTTTTTGTTAATTTTTTTGTAAACCTTTTTTGTTAGCCGTTTTTGTCAACTTTCTTTGTCAACCGTTTTGTCAACCTCTATTGTTAATTTTTAACATTTTTTGATAATTTTTTTGTTTAATTTTTTTTAACTTTTTTTGTTAACGTCTTTTGTTATTTTTTTTAAAGTTATTTATCTCTATTGTTAAACTTTTCACTTAACCTTTTTTGTTGACCGTGTTTGTTAACCTTTTTGTTAATTTTTTGTTATTCTTTTTGTTAATTTTTTTTTTTTACCTTTATTGTTAGCCTTTTCTGTTAAAGTTTTTGTCAACCTTTTTTGTTAAATTGTTTTGTTTATTTCTTTTGTTTACTTTTTCTTTCACCTTATTCGTTATCCTTTTTTTAACATTTTTGGTTCACGTTTTTTGTTAACTTTTTTTGTTATCATTGAAAATTAACCTTTTTTGTGAACTTTTTCCGTTAACTATTTTGTAAACCTTTTTTTCTAACCTTTTTTGTTAAATTTTTTTATTTACCTTTTTTGTGAACCTCTTTTGATTACTTTTTTGTAAACCTTTTTTATTAATTTTTTTTGTTAAATTTTTGTTTTCCTTTTTCGTTGACTTTTTTTTGTAACTTCTTTTGTTAATTTTTTTGTTAACGTTATTTATCTTTATTGTTAAACTTTTCAGTTAACCTTTTTTGTTAACCGTTTTTGTTAACCTTTTTTGTTTATTTTTTGTTAAACTTTTACGTTAATTTTTTTGTTTACCTTTATTGTTAGCCTTTACTGTTAACTTTTTTGTCAACCTTTATTGTTTACTTTTTTTGTTACCCTTTTTTGGTAACTTTTTCCTTATCCTTTACAGTTAACCTTTTTTGATTACCGTTTTTGTTAACCTTTTTTGATAATTTTTTGTTAAACTTTTTTGTTAATTTTTTTTGTTAACCTTTTTTGTATTCATTGTTAATAAACTTTTTTTGTTAAATTTTTTTTATTTACCTTTTTTGTGAACCTCTTTTGTTTACTTTTTTTTAAGTAAGAAAAAGTAAGAAATTTTATTAAAAAATAATAAAAGAAATGTTAAAAAATGAAAGAAATTTTGTGAAAATACTTAAAGATATAATATCAAAAAATAAAAGAAATGGCGTCAAAAAATAAGAGATATTAATGAAATGCTTTCAATAATATTGTCAAAAAATAAAAAAAATTCAAAACAATACATTAAAAAAATCTCAAAAAAATGTCGAAAAAATGATAAATATGTTGTGAAAAAATGTTAGTAAAGATATGTCAACAAAATGGAAGAACTATTGTCAAAAAAATGAAAGAAATATTGTCAAAAAATGAAAGAATTGTTGTCATAAAATTAAAGAATTGTTGTCAAAAAAGGAAAGAAATGTTGTCAAAACAGGAATGCAATGTTGTCAAAAAAATGTAATAAATGTAAAAAAAAAATGAAAAAAATTTAAAAAAAAATAATAAAAGAAATGTTGTCAAATAATTAAAGAAATTTTGTCAAAAAAATGAAAGAAACATTTTTAAGAATGAAAGAAATGTTGTAAAAAATGCAGGAAATATTGTCAAAAAATGAAAGAAATGTTTTCAAAAAAAAATTAAATAATGAAGCAAAAAAGGAGAGATTTTTCAAAAAAATGAAAGATGAAAAAACTAAGAAATGTCAAAAAAAGGAAAGAAATTTTGTCAAAAAAAAAAATAAAAAACAAAAAATGTAAGAAATTTTATTTAAAAATTATAAAAGAAATGTCAAAAAATAAAAGAAATTTTATCAAAAAAATTAAAGAAATATTGTCAAAAAATGAAATAAATGTTGTCAAAAAATGAAAGAATTGTTGTCAAAAAATGAAACAATTGTTGTCAAAAAGGAAAGAAATGTTGTCATTGAAAGTAAATTAATGTCAAAAAATGAAATAATTGCAGTTAAAAAATAAATAAATGTAAAAAATGAATGAATTGTCAAAAAATGAAAATGTTTTCAATTAAATTGAGGAAAATTTGTTCGAAAAATTATTGTTGTAAAAAAAATAAAATATATGAAAAAAAAATAAAAAATACGTCGACTACTAAAAGAAAATTAATTTTAAAAAAAATAAAAGAAATGTCGTCAAAAAAATAAAAGAAATGTTTTCAAAGAAAAATAGAAGAAGGATTGTCCATAAAAGTTAAAGAAATATGTCAAAAAATAAAAGTAATGTCATAAAATATATGAAATGTTAAAAAATAAAAGAAATGTCAAAAACGTTGTCAGGAAAATATAAGAAAATATTGTCAAAATATAAAAAAATGTTGACAAAAGATATAAAAAAGGTGTCAAAAAAATTAAAAATTACAAAAAAATTTAAAAAATATCAAAAAAAATAAAACTAAAGTTGTCAAAAATGAAAGAAATATTGTCAAAAAGAGAAATGTTGTCAAAAATGAAAGTAATGTCAAAAAAAAAAAGAAATGTAAAAAAATGAAAGAAGTCATATCAAAAATGATAGAAATGTAAAAAAATCCAGGAAATGTTGTCAAAAAATGAAAGAAATGTTTTCAAAAAAATTAAGAAAATGATGCAAAAAAATGAGATTTTTCAAAAAAATGAAAGATATGGAAAAAATTAAGAAATGTCAAAAAATGGAAAGAAATATTGTCAAAAAAAGGAAATATGAAGCAAAAAAGAAAGAAATTTTTGGCAAATTATAACAGAAATTTTTCAAAAAAATGAAAGTGTCAAAAATATGCAAGAAATGTTTTCAAAAAAAAATAAAATAGAATTTGTAAAAAAATGAAAGAAATATTGTCTTAAATATGAAAGAAATGTTTTCAAAAAAAGGAAGTATTGTCAAAAAAAAGGAATAACAAAAAAATAAAAGGTAAGTTGACAAAAAAAGAAATTTTGTCAAAAAAATTTAAAGAAATAATATCAAAAAAATAAAAGAAATGACGTCAAAAAATAAGAGAAATTAAAGAAATGTTTTCAGTATTATTGTCAAAAAATAAAAAAAATTCAAAACAATACATTAAAAAAATCTCAAAAAAAATGTCGAAAAAATGAAAAATATGTTGTGAAAAAATGAAGATATGTCAACAAAATGAAAGAACTATTGTCAAAAAAATGAAAGAAATGTTGTCAAAAAAAAGAAAGAATTGTTGTCATAAAATTAAAGAATTGTTGTCAAAAAAGGAAAGAAATGTTGTCAAAACAGGAATGCAATGTTGTCAAAAAAATGAAATAATTGTAAAAAAATGAAAAAAATGTAAAAAAATTAAAGATAGGTATTTAAATTGAAATAATTGAAAAAAAATAAAGATATATCAAAAAAAGGAAATTAATATTGTCAAAATAATGAAATAAATGTCAAAAAAGTGAAAAAAAAATTATAAAAGAAATGTTGTCATTAAAAACCAATTTAAAAAAATGAAAGAAATAATATCAAAAAAGTGAAAGAAATGTTGTAAATAAATGTAGGAAATGCTGTCAAATATGAAAGAAATGTTGTCAAAAAAAATTAAAGAAATGTTGTTAAGAAAAATAAAAAAAACTCAAAAAAAGGAATAACAAAAAAATAAAAGGTATTCTGACAAAAAAAGAAATGTTGTCAAAAAAATAAAAAAAATTAAAAGAAATAATCTCAATAAAATAAAAGAATTGACGTCAAAAAATAAAAGTAAGGTTTTCAAAGAAAAGTAGGAGGATAATCCAAAAAAGTTAATTAAATATTGTCATAAAAAATAATAAAGATGTTGTCAAAAAATAAATGAAATGTTAAAAAATATAAGAAAAGTCAAAAAACGTTTTCAGGAAAATATAAAAAAATGATGTCAAGAAATATAAAAAAAGGTTTCAAAAAAGTTATCAAAAAAATAAAAAATGACAAAAAATTTTAAAAATAAAAAAAAATAAAAATAAAATTGTCAAAAAATGAAAGCAATATTGTCAAAAAACGAAAGTTATGTCAAAATATTGAAAGAAATGTTGTCAAAAATTAAAGATATGTAAAAAAATGAAATAGTTGAAAAAAAAGTAAAGAAATATCAAAAAAAGGAAAGAAATATTGTCAAAAAATGGAAATAAAAAACAACAAATGAACAAAATTTTATTAAAAAATTATAAAAGAAATGTATTCAAAAATTAAGAAATTTTGTCAATAACATTTAAGAAATATTGTCAAAAAAATAAAGAAATAATTTCAAAAAAATGAAAGAAGTTTGCTAAAAAAGCAAGAAATATTTAAAAAAAAATAAATATTGTAAAAAAATGAAAGAAATATTGTGTAAAATATTAAAGAATTAAAAATCTAAAGAGAAATAAAAAAAATGTCGAAAAAATGATATATATGTTGTCAAAAAATGAAAGAATTGTCAAAAAAAATGAAAAAAATATTGTTAAAAAAATGAAAGAAATGTCAAAAAAAAGAAAATAGTTTTAAAAAATGAAACAATTGTTTTCAAAAATGGAAAGAAATGTTGTCATTGAAAGTAAATTAATGTCAAAAAATAAAACAATTGCAGTTAAAAAAAAGTAAATACGTGTAAAAAATGAATGAATTGTCAAAAAATGAAAATGTTTTCAATAAAATTGTAAGATTTAAAAAAAAATTAACTGTCGTAAAAAATACAAGAAATTACAAAGAAAAAAAAGTACTATCGTCAATAAAAAGAAAATGCAATTCAAAAAAATTAAAACAAATGTCGTCAAAAAAATTAAAGAAATGTTATAAAGAAAAATAGAAGAAAGATATTCCAAAAAAGTTAATTAAATATTGTCATAGAAATAAAAGTAATTTTGTCAAAAATTAAATGAAATGTTAAAAAATAAAAGAAATGTCAAAACCCGTTGTCAGGAAAAATTTAAGAAAATATTGTCAAAATATGAAAAAAATATTGTCAAAAAAATCAAAAATGGTGTCAAAAATAGTTGTCAAAAATATTAAAAAATGGCAAAATATTTAAATAATAAAAAAAATAAAATTAATGTTGTCAAAAAAAATGAAAGAAATGTTGTTAAAACAGGAATGAAATGTTGTCAAAAAATGAATAAAAATTTCAAAAAATAAAAGAAATATTGTCAAAATATTAAAGATGTCAAAAAATGAAATAATTGAAAAAAAATAAAGATATATCAAAAAAGGAAATAAATATTTTCAAAATAATGAAATAAATGTCAAAAAAATAAAAAAAAATTAAAAAAAATAATAAAAGAAATGTCAAAAAATAAAAGAATATTTATCAAAAAAAAATGAAAGAAATATTTTTTAAGAATGAAAGAAATGTTGTAAAAAATGCAGGAAATATTGTCAAAAAATGAAAGAAATATTTTCAAAAAAAATTAAATAATTGAAGCAAAAAAATGAGATTTAAAAAAAAAATGAAAGATGAAAAAACTAAGAAATGTCAAAAAAGGAAAGAAATTTTGTCTAAAAAAGGAAATAAAAAACAAAAAATGTAAGAAATTTTATTTAAAAATTATAAAAGAAATGTCAAAAAATAAAAGAAATTTTGTCAAAAAAATTAAAGAAATATTGTCAAAAAATGAAAGAAATGTTGTCAAAAAATGAAAGAATTGTTGTCAAAAAATGAAACAATTGTTGTCAAAAAAGAAAGAAATGTTGTCATTGAAAGTAAATAAATGTCAAAAAATGAAAGAATTGCAGTTAAAAAATAAATACATGTAAAAATGAATGAATTGTCAAAAAAAGAAATGTTTTCAATAAAATTGTAGAAAATTTGTTCAAAAAATTATTGTTGTAAAAAAAAAATATGAAAAAAAAATAAAAGTTACGTCGACAATTAAAAGATAATTAATTTAAAAAAAATTAAAAGAAATGTCGTCAAAAAAATAAAAGAAATGTTTCCAAAGAAAAATAGAAGAAGGATTGTCCAAAAAAGTTAAAGAAATATTGTCAAAAAATAAAAGTAATGTCAAAAAATAAATGAAATGTTAAAAAATAAAAGAAATGTCAAAATACGTTGTCAGAAAAATATAAGAAAATATTGTCAAAATATAAAAAAATGTTGTCAAAAAATATTTTTAAAAATGATGTCAAAGAAGTTGTCAAAAAAAATAAAAAATGACAAAAAAATTTTAAAAATATCAAAAAAATAATAAATAATGTTGTCAAAAAAAATGAAAGAAAAGTTGTCAAAAAATTAAAGATGTATCAAAAAATGAAAAAATTGAAAAAAATAAAGAAATATCAAAAAAAGGAAATAAATATTGTCAAAAAATGAAAGATTAAATGTCAAAAAAAATAAATGCTGTCAAAAAAATTTTGCCAAAAAAATAAAAGAAATGTAAAAAATGTCAAAAAATACTAAAAAATGTCAAAAATAAAAAAATGTCAAAAATATAAAAAAGGTGTCGAAAAAATTTAAAAAATAAAAAAAAAATAAAATTAATGTTGTCAAAAAAATGAAAGAAATGTTGTGAAAAAATGAAAGAATTGTTGTCAAAAAGCCTTTCACCAACCATCCCGCATTCAGCACTTTTCCTCTTAGCTGACAATGTGCCAGCTTGTGTGAACGGATTTTCCTCAATTTACGAGACGTATCTCGGTGCTGGGCCTAAAATACCTGTGGCCACCCATGACTCACATGTTTTCAGTGACGAACTAGGATGAAAATGTACATTTGGCTACATTGACTTTGCTCCTCCCTCCCACGCTCCAGAGCTCCCATGAGAGCCATCAGTGAAGCCCTCCGAGTGCCTCTCGGCTCTCACGAAAGCTTATCCAAAAACATAAAGTAAAGTAAAGAATTTCGCATGATCTTGGTTGCATTGGAGTACATTGGGGGTAAGCTCTCTAAGCAATGCTAGCTCAGAGCTTGCCAATTGACTGCAATAGACTTTGAGAGCAACACTCCTCCAGTGCCAACTGCATCCCAACCCCCAAAACCTTACTCCCTCTTCAAATGGATGACCTACTAAAATTATTTCTCATCCCCTGGGATGAAAATATCAATGTATGAAGGAAAAATATTTAAAACAATTTTATTTCATAATCAGTGAGTAAGAATTCATCGTCATCTTTCTAATCAATTTTACATTTAAGATTAATTTACATTTATCTTCATTACATTTAACGCAATATATTTACAAAATATATTTATAACATACAGACTTTTTATAAATCTTTGTAGTATAATCTATGAAACTACTAATACAGATTTACGGTATTATTTATTTATTGCTGCAGAAAGTAACAAGATCAATGCAGTCTGGTTTTGGTAGCAATTACGAGTTTGGCATAAAACATCAGGCATAAGCCAAAAAGCACTCAGGAGTGAAGATTTCTTTTTTCAGGGCTATGCTCAAATGTAGCATGATAAATTAATTATTGAATTAAGTATTGAATTATACAAATGATCTTTAAGGTGCACAATGAATGAAGATAAATTGTTCATAATCAATCTGTTCCATGATTGAGTTTATTATTCCCTCCATATCAGCATAATTCATGCCATAATGAACTTAATAAATGAAATAAAAAAATGTTCACGTATTATATCACACGTCATTTCTCTCATTGTTTCACTAAGCACTGTCACTACCTCCTGTTCCCATAGCAATCCCTCCCATCTCACAATCCTCTGCACGTGGCTGGACTCTTTGGTGTAAATTCACAACTTGCTGTGTTTACCACATCCTTCACCAAAGCTTGTACATAATGCCAAAAATGGTACATCTCTGATTCGATCCGTCACCCCAGAAAGCACAGGCCCACCAGAATGCCTTGTGCAAGAATCCATCCTCTCCTTGGGGTATCCGGCCTGTATCCTCTGCATGCTTCCTCCTTCAGTCTCATCTCCTCCTCATATACACCTCTATAACTGTCAGTGGATAAAATAGGGACCTAAGAAGAAGAAGAATAGCATTAAATTCAGACATTCATTTAAATTCAGTAAAGAACATCCCTCTCTCCTCTTCAAAGGAGGTTTTACACAATCATCTGTTGTAAAACAAACATCAAATTTTTAGTGATGCATCTGGTAGTACCGCAAGACCAGTGTATTTGAAATTTTTATTATACTTTAAATGCAAATATCAATGTGGCAAGATGTAACATGAAGACATATACAATTGAAATATGAATCAATAAAATGTAATACTGTGAGTAACATGTTTAGAATAATCTTTACGTGATACTAATGGTTAGATTTTACTGGATGAGTATTTTGTATTCTTAATGATGAAAATTACCAAAGAATCACAATAAACAGCTTGTTGCTTTTGAATGACAGAGATTGACAGAGTAAGCATTCTGATGTTTTTCATTGTTGATGGATGTCCCAAAATAGTATTCATATATATTTGATGTCTTGGTGGAATCTATCGCCCTGCTCTTCAATTATATCACCAAGGTTTGCAGGGAAGTAGTCAAGATATGGGTGGAGAAAATCATCATACCACTCTTTGAACTGTGAGTAAAAATAAGTGCTTACTCATTTTCAGAAATAAAAACAGCTTAGTCACATAAAAATCATAGTTGAATGACGGAATAAGCATAGTTGAAAATCAGAGTTGAAGCATAAAAGCTGGAAAAATCATTTATATCCGCATTCACCTATACATTTAGATATTGAATATCAATTGATTGAATTATATGAAACCGGGCCGGATCAAAGGGACCATCACTACTTATACTATCACTTATTTTTTTAGTTTTATTTATTATTAGATTTATTATCTTAAGTTATATATTCATTGATTTTGTACATTACTAATATTATTATTATTCAGCATATTATTTGATGTTTTTTTAAGTTCTCCAAAATTAAAATAAGACAATAAATTTTTAAAAGTCGTAAAATGGAGGAGAATAAAACTACTTTCTTTATGGGTTCACTGAGTTACTTTGCAATTTCAATTACAAATCCAAAAACATACACAAGGTGTAAAAAACTTTTGCACTTTTGAACTTAGCACCAACATCACCTGCCTTTATCTGCCGCTGTCGCCTGCCTTATACTTCTCACATTTCATCTCGATTTAATAAGCCTTTTTAGCAGTCAAGTGTTGCGGGTCTCGCACCAGACAGGATAAGTGCGGGCTCGCGACTTGATGGATACCTTTTTTCACATTCCAAGCATAGGTTATTTTTTTAACAGGAAATACAATTTTAAAAGGAATAACAAAAAAATAAAAGGTATGTTGACAAAAAAAGAAATTTTGTCAAAAAAATTTAAAGAAATAATATCAAAAAAATAAAAGAAATGACGTCAAAAAATAAGAGAAATTAACCTCTTCCCTACGCAGGGCGTGATTTCACGGCCTGAATTTTCTGATGCTAAAGAAGGAAGGCCGGATTATCACGGCTTGACGTTTTCGAAGCAAAAGGCCAAAGGCCGTGTTTTCACGATTTCGCGGTCAAACATGCCAAGTGGGTCCCAACCGCCATTAGGGTCTCTCGGCGTGAGAGGTCTGACCCTTTCCTATTGTCCGCGTGGGGATTATCTCGGCCCATCCCGGCACTTAGTGACCCACTCAAGGAAGGTGCTCATGGTCACTTATTTGTTTATAAGTTAAAATATCTAAAAACGTTCATGTTGCATTTATTGAAAATCAATGCGAGGAATTACATTCTGTATGTTCTGCTGATTGGTTCCAAATTTTAAACGGAATTCTAGCGTTCATATAAACGGAGTTGATCATCACCTAGAACAATTTTTGGAGACGCTAAGGTTAGATGTTTAACTGTTATTTTTATAACTCACTAGCAAGTTTGTAGGAGCGATATTGTAATGATTTACATCTAAAAATATACGTTATTTTGTTAGCTACATTCTAGATGTACATTTGCGGTGAAATTCGATAGAATATTCGATTTAACTTCTATGAAAAAAAAGCCCTCGTAATGTAATAAAATATGATTCTCTCAGTTCTTTGTCGTGAGCCAAAATTACAGCGACTATTTTTAATAACCTCTTACCAACCTTTGAATACAAAGGTATTATAAACGAATTTCGCTATAAATACTGATTAATGCATATCCTAAAAATTCGTAAATTTAATGTACGATAATGTATGATAAGGAATGTTTTACGTAGACACATGTTGTGACAAGCATTCCATACCATTGCAGGAAAGACAACTGCTCTACCCAGGTAGTTACTCTCATATCTTGGATCTCTGGTCAGGTTGCACCTCACAGAGTTAGTTCGGGACACATTAGCGCATTAATGTTTTCTTGGAAAAACTTATTATCCTCCAACTGGAAGACCCAAGAGTATATTGGTGTAAGTATTCTCCTACTGAAATATGTACGTGGAAGGTGATAACCTCACTCTTCTCGGAATAGCTCATTTTCTTTTCAAAATTTTCTTGGCGTGTATTCAAATTTAGCCGTTAACTATCTGTACGCATTCCGCTACCTATACCAGGGATGGTTTCTGTGGAACCCTGCTGTGCGATGCAGCCCATACCATGAATGAAAGAGAACTGCACCACCCAGGTAATTACTCTCATATCTTGCTTCTCTGGTCAGGATCCAGGTGGTCTGCTTTGTGCCCCTCACAAGCTTATTTCGGGACATATTAGCGCATTAATGTTTTCTAGGAAAAACTTATCATCCTCCAACTGGAAGACCCAAGAGTATATTGGTGTAAGTATTCTCCTACGGAAATATGTACGTGGAAGATGATAACCTCACTCTTCTCGGAAAAGCTCATTTTCTTTTCAAAATTTTCATGGCGTGTATTCAAATTTAACCATAAATGTTCTGAATGCATTCCCCTTCCTCCTCCTGCAAGGATTTTTTTTCAAATGATGTTTCGGTGGAATCACATTTTTTCTTGGAATTATACAGCCAGGATTTTTTTCTTGAAGTGCCTTTCGTTTCGCTTTCGTTAGTTTTGCCAGAGTTTTGCTTACGTTCTCGACCTGTTCGGAGTTGCTTGGCCGAGAGGAGCGTTAGGCAAATTTCCTGGACTTTGTATTTGTTGGTCCATGATATAATGCCGTTTTGCTGAAAACCCTAAAAATAACCGTAGAACTTCGTTTAAAAGTTCTACAGGCATTGCAAAATGAAAGGAATACATTGATGAACTGACATTTAATTCAACAGTAACAATAAAAAAAATTAAAATTGCACTGGTAACAATTAACTGACCGCAAAAGTATGACGGGATGGGCTGCTCACGGGGAAAAGGGTTGAGGATTATCACCACAAGGAAAGGTGATTAAGGGGAGGAAGCGACTACCTGGTCAGTCCCAAGCCGAAAAAAAACTCCGTACGGGGCGAAAAAGAAAATTTCAAACCCTTCGTAGAGCCAAAAGCAACTTCCCGCGAAGGAGCTCGGCTCGAAAAGGTTAAAGAAATGCTTTCAGTAATATTGTCAAAAAATAAAAAAAATTCAAAACAATACATTAAAAAAATCTCAAAAAAAATGTCGAAAAAATGAAAAATATGTTGTGAAAAAATGAAGATATGTCAACAAAATGAAAGAACTATTGTCAAAAAAATGAAAGAAATGTTGTCAAAAAAAAGAAAGAATTGTTGTCATAAAATTAAAGAATTGTTGTCAAAAAAGGAAAGAAATGTTGTCAAAACAGGAATGCAATGTTGTCAAAAAAATGAAATAATTGTAAAAAAATGAAAAAAATGTAAAAAAATTAAAGATAGGTATTTAAATTGAAATAATTGAAAAAAAATAAAGAAATATCAAAAAAAGGAAATTAATATTGTCAAAATAATGAAATAAATGTCAAAAAAGTGAAAAAAAAATTATAAAAGAAATGTTGTCATTAAAAACCAATTTAAAAAAATGAAAGAAATAATATCAAAAAAGTGAAAGAAATGTTGTAAATAAATGTAGGAAATGCTGTCAAATATGAAAGAAATGTTGTCAAAAAAATTAAAGAAATGTTGTTAAGAAAAATAAAAAAACTCAAAAAAAGGAATAACAAAAAAATAAAAGGTATTCTGACAAAAAAAGAAATGTTGTCAAAAAAATAAAAAAAATTAAAAGAAATAATCTCAATAAAATAAAAGAATTGACGTCAAAAAATAAAAGTAAGGTTTTCAAAGAAAAGTAGGAGGATAATCCAAAAAAGTTAATTAAATATTGTCATAAAAAATAATAAAGATGTTGTCAAAAAATAAATGAAATGTTAAAAAATATAAGAAAAGAAAAAACATTTTCAGGAAAATATAAAAAAATGATGTCAAGAAATATAAAAAAAGGTTTCAAAAAAGTTATCAAAAAAATAAAAAATGACAAAAAATTATAAAAATAAAAAAAAAATAAAAATAAAATTGTCAAAAAATGAAAGCAATGTTGTCAAAAAACGAAAGTTATGTCAAAATAATGAAAGAAATGTTGTCAAAAATTAAAGATATGTAAAAAAATGAAATAGTTGAAAAAAAAAGTAAAGAAATATCAAAAAAAGGAAAGAAATATTGTCAAAAAATGGAAATAAAAAACAACAAATGAACAAAATTTTATTAAAAAATTATAAAAGAAATGTATTCAAAAATTAAGAAATTTTGTCAATAAAATTTAAGAAATATTGTCAAAAAAATAAAGAAATAATTTCAAAAAAATGAAAGAAGTGTGCTAAAAAAGCAAGAAATATTTAAAAAAAAATAAATATTGTAAAAAAATGAAAGAAATATTGTGAAAAATATTAAAGAATTAAAAATCTAAAGAGAAATAAAAAAAATGTCGAAAAAATGAAATATATGTTGTCAAAAAATGAAAGAATTGTCAAAAAAAATGAAAAAAATATTGTTAAAAAAATGAAAGAAATGTCAAAAAAAAGAAAGAATCGTTTTCAAAAAATGAAAGAATTGTTTTCAAAAATGGAAAGAAATGTTGTCATTGAAAGTAAATTAATGTAAAAAAATAAAACAATTGCAGTTAAAAAAAGTAAATACGTGTAAAAAATGAATGAATTGTCAAAAAATGAAAATGTTTTCAATAAAATTGTAAGATTTAAAAAAAAATTAACTGTCGTAAAAAATACAAGAAATTACAAAGAAATAAAATAATATCGTCAATAAAAAGAAAATGCAATTCAAAAAAATTAAAACAAATGTCGTCAAAAAAATTAAAGAAATGTTATAAAGAAAAATAGAAGAAAGATATTCCAAAAAAGTTAATTAAATATTGTCATAGAAATAAAAGTAATTTTGTCAAAAATTAAATGAAATGTTGAAAAATAAAAGAAATGTCAAAACCCGTTGTCAGGAAAAAATGTAAGAAAATATTGTCAAAATATGAAAAAAATATTGTCAAAAAATATCAAAAATGGTGTCAAAAATAGTTGTCAAAAATATTAAAAAATGGCAAAATATTTAAATAATAAAAAAAATAAAATTAATGTTGTCAAAAAAATGAAAGAAATGTTGTTAAAACAGGAATGAAATGTTGTCAAAAAATGAATAAAAATTTCAAAAAATAAAAGAAATATTGTCAAAATATTAAAGATGTCAAAAAATGAAATAATTGAAAAAAAATAAAGATATATCAAAAAAGGAAATAAATATTTTCAAAATAATGAAATAAATGTCAAAAAAATAAAAAAAAATTAAAAAAAATAATAAAAGAAATGTCAAAAAATAAAAGAATATTTATCAAAAAAAAATGAAAGAAATATTTTTTAAGAATGAAAGAAATGTTGTAAAAAATGCAGGAAATATTGTCAAAAAATGAAAGAAATATTTTCAAAAAAAATTAAATAATTGAAGCAAAAAAATGAGATTTAAAAAAAAAATGAAAGATGAAAAAACTAAGAAATGTCAAAAAAGGAAAGAAATTTTGTCTAAAAAAGGAAATAAAAAACAAAAAATGTAAGAAATTTTATTTAAAAATTATAAAAGAAATGTCAAAAAATAAAAGAAATTTTGTCAAAAAAATTAAAGAAATATTGTCAAAAAATGAAAGAAATGTTGTCAAAAAATGAAAGAATTGTTGTCAAAAAATGAAACAATTGTTGTCAAAAAAGAAAGAAATGTTGTCATTGAAAGTAAATAAATGTCAAAAAATGAAAGAATTGCAGTTAAAAAATAAATACATGTAAAAATGAATGAATTGTCAAAAAAAGAAATGTTTTCAATAAAATTGTAGAAAATTTGTTCAAAAAATTATTGTTGTAAAAAAAAAATATGAAAAAAAAATAAAAGTTACGTCGACAATTAAAAGATAATTAATTTAAAAAAAATTAAAAGAAATGTCGTCAAAAAAATAAAAGAAATGTTTCCAAAGAAAAATAGAAGAAGGATTGTCCAAAAAAGTTAAAGAAATATTGTCAAAAAATAAAAGTAATGTCAAAAAATAAATGAAATGTTAAAAAATAAAAGAAATGTCAAAATACGTTGTCAGAAAAATATAAGAAAATATTGTCAAAATATAAAAAAATGTTGTCAAAAAATATTTTTAAAAATGATGTCAAAGAAGTTGTCAAAAAAAATAAAAAATGACAAAAAAATTTTAAAAATATCAAAAAAATAATAAATAATGTTGTCAAAAAAAATGAAAGAAAAGTTGTCAAAAAATTAAAGATGTATCAAAAAATGAAAAAATTGAAAAAAATAAAGAAATATCAAAAAAAGGAAATAAATATTGTCAAAAAATGAAAGATTAAATGTCAAAAAAAATAAATGCTGTCAAAAAAATTTTGCCAAAAAAATAAAAGAAATGTAAAAAATGTCAAAAAATACTAAAAAATGTCAAAAATAAAAAAATGTCAAAAATATAAAAAAGGTGTCGAAAAAATTTAAAAAATAAAAAAAAAATAAAATTAATGTTGTCAAAAAAATGAAAGAAATGTTGTGAAAAAATGAAAGAATTGTTGTCAAAAAGCCTTTCACCAACCATCCCGCATTCAGCACTTTTCCTCTTAGCTGACAATGTGCCAGCTTGTGTGAACGGATTTTCCTCAATTTACGAGACGTATCTCGGTGCTGGGCCTAAAATACCTGTGGCCACCCATGACTCACATGTTTTCAGTGACGAACTAGGATGAAAATGTACATTTGGCTACATTGACTTTGCTCCTCCCTCCCACGCTCCAGAGCTCCCATGAGAGCCATCAGTGAAGCCCTCCGAGTGCCTCTCGGCTCTCACGAAAGCTTATCCAAAAACATTAAGTAAAGTAAAGAATTTCGCATGATCTTGGTTGCATTGGAGTACATTGGGGGTAAGCTCTCTAAGCAATGCTAGCTCAGAGCTTGCCAATTGGCTGCAATAGACTTTGAGAGCAACACTCCTCCAGTGCCAACTGCATCCCAACCCCCAAAACCTTACTCCCTCTTCAAATGGATGACCTACTAAAATTATTTCTCATCCCCTGGGATGAAAATATCAATGTATGAAGGAAAAATATTTAAAACAATTTTATTTCATAATCAGTGAGTAAGAATTCATCGTCATCTTTCTAATCAATTTTACATTTAAGATTAATTTACATTTATCTTCATTACATTTAACGCAATATATTTACAAAATATATTTATAACATACAGACTTTTTATAAATCTTTGTAGTATAATCTATGAAACTACTAATACAGATTTACGGTATTATTTATTTATTGCTGCAGAAAGTAACAAGATCAATGCAGTCTGGTTTTGGTAGCAATTACGAGTTTGGCATAAAACATCAGGCATAAGCCAAAAAGCACTCAGGAGTGAAGATTTCTTTTTTCAGGGCTATGCTCAAATGTAGCATGATAAATTAATTATTGAATTAAGTATTGAATTATACAAATGATCTTTAAGGTGCACAATGAATGAAGATAAATTGTTCATAATCAATCTGTTCCATGATTGAGTTTATTATTCCCTCCATATCAGCATAATTCATGCCATAATGAACTTAATAAATGAAATAAAAAAATGTTCACGTATTATATCACACGTCATTTCTCTCATTGTTTCACTAAGCACTGTCACTACCTCCTGTTCCCATAGCAATCCCTCCCATCTCACAATCCTCTGCACGTGGCTGGACTCTTTGGTGTAAATTCACAACTTGCTGTGTTTACCACATCCTTCACCAAAGCTTGTACATAATGCCAAAAATGGTCCATCTCTGATTCGATCCGTCACCCCAGAAAGCACAGGCCCACCAGAATGCCTTGTGCAAGAATCCATCCTCTCCTTGGGGTATCCGGCCTGTATCCTCTGCATGCTTCCTCCTTCAGTCTCATCTCCTCCTCATATACACCTCTATAACTGTCAGTGGATAAAATAGGGACCTAAGAAGAAGAAGAATAGCATTAAATTCAGACATTCATTTAAATTCAGTAAAGAACATCCCTCTCTCCTCTTCAAAGGAGGTTTTACACAATCATCTGTTGTAAAACAAACATCAAATTTTTAGTGATGCATCTGGTAGTACCGCAAGACCAGTGTATTTGAAATTTTTATTATACTTTAAATGCAAATATCAATGTGGCAAGATGTAACATGAAGACATATACAATTGAAATATGAATCAATAAAATGTAATACTGTGAGTAACATGTTTAGAATAATCTTTACGTGATACTAATGGTTAGATTTTACTGGATGAGTATTTTGTATTCTTAATGATGAAAATTACCAAAGAATCACAATAAACAGCTTGTTGCTTTTGAATGACAGAGATTGACAGAGTAAGCATTCTGATGTTTTTCATTGTTGATGGATGTCCCAAAATAGTATTCATATATATTTGATGTCTTGGTGGAATCTATCGCCCTGCTCTTCAATTATATCACCAAGGTTTGCAGGGAAGTAGTCAAGATATGGGTGGAGAAAATCATCATACCACTCTTTGAACTGTGAGTAAAAATAAGTGCTTACTCATTTTCAGAAATAAAAACAGCTTAGTCACATAAAAATCATAGTTGAATGACGGAATAAGCATAGTTGAAAATCAGAGTTGAAGCATAAAAGCTGGAAAAATCATTTATATCCGCATTCACCTATACATTTAGATATTGAATATCAATTGATTGAATTATATGAAACCGGGCCGGATCAAAGGGACCATCACTACTTATACTATCACTTATTTTTTTAGTTTTATTTATTATTAGATTTATTATCTTAAGTTATATATTCATTGATTTTGTACATTACTAATATTATTATTATTCAGCATATTATTTAATGTTTTTTTAAGTTCTCCAAAATTAAAATAAGACAATAAATTTTTAAAAGTCGTAAAATGGAGGAGAATAAAACTACTTTCTTTATGGGTTCACTGAGTTACTTTGCAATTTCAATTACAAATCCAAAAACATACACAAGGTGTAAAAAACTTTTGCACTTTTGAACTTAGCACCAACATCACCTGCCTGTATCTGCCGCTGTCGCCTGCCTTATACTTCTCACATTTCATCTCGATTTAATAAGCCTTTTTAGCAGTCAAGTGTTGCGGGTCTCGCACCAGACAGGATAAGTGCGGGCTCGCGACTTGATGGATACCTTTTTTCACATTCCAAGCATAGGTTATTTTTTTAGCAATGGTTAAGTCATGGTATTTCAAGGTCCAGAGTTTACAATGGAATTAAGTTTGAGTGGGTGGTCTGTGGGGGAAGGGGGGGCTTCGGAGGCCGATGCATTGTAGCAATCATTGAATTGATGCTGATGAGTGGCCACATGTTTCACCACCGGGAGGGACGCAAAGTGAGAGGAAGTGCATGATGCCCTGTGGTTGTTGATTCTAAGGTTAAGGGGAGTTGAGGATTTGCTATTTGCCTTTGATTTGGCTTTGATATAAAAGGAAGGACAGTGTTTGCATTTAATAAGGCAAACTACATTTTTTGAAGTACAGGAGGCCACAGGAGGTGGTGGTAGACAGGAGACCAGATGACTGGGGATAGAAAGAGGGGTAAAAACTGGGCAGGTCTTACATCTAGGACGACCCTGGGGCGAAGGTGTACTGTTTGGAGTAGTGGGTGACATCTGTAAGGGGTTAGTTGAGGGGAATAAATTTGAAAGGTTTGCAGGTCGTCTGAATGTGACAGTAGGGGGTTTGGCAAAAAGATTGCGTGTCGACATATTGTTTTTTAGAATAGGGAAGAGGTCTTTAAGGATATTTGCAGGGATTGTATTCCAGGAAAGTAAGTGGTACAGAGGGAAAGGTCTCGCGGATATATATATAACACTGGATGCTACTGCATCTGGTTCTATGGGGTTGCTACCTTACCCTACTAAAGAAGTGAATAATAAATAAATATATAACTAACAACTTACCATCACAGGTGGATCTAGAGCTGGGGCACGGGGGCTCTTGACCCCCAGACCCTTAAAAAATAAGCAATATTTTTAATACGGTCCAATAATCATTGCATTCACTTTGTATTACAAAGTGTCTTTGTGCCCCCTAGAATAAAATCCTGGATATGGTCATGCTTGTGCCCCCCCCCCACCCCTTAGAAAGGAATCCTGGATCCGCACCTGTTTACCATTATATGTATAAATAGTTAAGGAAATTCCTCATTGAGGTGTATAACACAAAAATGTCCCAGGTTGGGCGCTGATATCCCATAGCCCCTTCCCCTCCATCTTACTGTCCAACAGTGTTATATATTTAAAAAACACAATGCAAATTAGGTTCTAATTGTCAGGGTTGAACTGACCTGGCAGATCGCTGCTGAGTTCTCAGTCAGCCACATAACTAGAAAGGTATGGAGAGTTTATGTGTTATGTGGCTTGCCTGCACTGCTATTCTTTTGTCGTTGCTATGGAGATACAAGACATCGTTACACTCGTCAAAAAATTTTCAGCTACGTAACGATGATACAATCTATCAGCATTATAACAATTCATTGATTACTGGAAGACATAATTAGATGTAGCCACATAATTTGAAAATTGGAGTGCAGGAAGGCTCTCAGCAGATGCGTTGCAGGTAGTCACCCCCAGGAGAAAAATATGGGGGATGTTTATGCCCCCAAAACACTCTTATGCTCATAAAAAATTAAAACGTGCATTGTTAAAAACAATTTGTACTGATCAAGCATTACCAATACTATTACACTTATTAAAAAAATCACATTCATCCATTGTTATCCAATCCAATATTAAAGCATTACCTAACTAAATACCTCAACATGCACGCCTGAATCAATATAACGGACTCATATATGACTCGCATGACAACGGACAACGATGTCATTGTCACGATGCCCGAAGGCCTGCCTAGTCTGAGTTATTTATAATCAACAGCATTATATAATTAATACATAACCCATATTCTCCTGTTGCAAATCTAACCTGTAGCCGGAAAAATACATGTTCCTAATCTTTTTGTGTAACAATGTCACATTATCATTACCAAAAATGGATTAACAATGATAACAAATTGGCTATTTGCATTCTATTGAATTAATTAATATATTGTTATGCACACAATATATGCCCAATGTAATTGCACCTTGATGGATGCTTTCTGAATATGTTCACTTTATTCAGGTTAATTATGAATTGACCAATGTTAAATTTTGTCAATACCTTAACGACATTCCATTTTACTGGATTTGCACCAGCACTTTAGTTTTCACAAAAATTACATGTAAGATATTTTATATCATCAATCACAAAGATATTAAATGCCCCTCCCCACGTAGAGGGAGCAGCTTGGAATTTGAGGGGGGGGGGTTTGGGAGGGATTTTTAATTAAAGGAAGTATTGCTACTAACACTACTACTCAAGCACACACACATTCATAAAATCATATTCCATTCACTCATTCATCAAATTACATTCCATTCACTCATTCATCTAAGCGGAAGCCATCAACATGGATGGCAGGTTAGAAACTCCTACTGAGAACATTATAATAGCATAAAAGAAAAGCCTACCAAAAAAAGGGATTCAAAAAGCGCAGTACTTCAAATTTTTATTAATTCAAGCTAATTCTACATATACTTACAAAAAACAATATGCACAAGGGTAATTGAAAAATTATTGCAAAATTTTAGCATGTAGAGACAGTTGAATCATGCATTTTACAAAAAATCCCCAATACCAACGAAAAAGGAGGAACAAAAATGTATTTTACAAAAAATATGCTTAAATGGGAACATAACTTAATATTTAATTTTATAGAGTTGCACAACACAACATCATCAAGAGCAGTGAAAATGAATAAACGCAGTAAATACATTTAAATTACTTTAATTCCTTAAAAAAACAGTAATATTTATACACCATATCATAGTAATGAGAAAATATAAAAAAAACAACGCCAAAATTGGTGGATAAAATCAGCTAAAAAGTGAATGAAAAATAAATCAGTAATGTCACCATGAAGCATATTTCAAGCAAAAGAATAAAAATAACAAAAAATGAGAACATTATAAACAACAAAATTACACGAGCCAAAATTTTGATAACATTCTATCACTTCAAACCTCCTAAGTACAAGGAACAAGTACAGAATTTGAAATTGCCATGGGATACCATACTGCTTTAGCCAGAGGAAAGTCCAACGCTATAATTCAAGCATGAGATAACATAAATGATTCATTAAAATGAACAATTGATTGGTATAGACTTTCCTCTGTTTATCCCCCTCCCCACGTAGAGGGAGCAGTTTGGATTTTGAGGGGGAGGGAGGGTGGGTAGGGATATTTAGTGAAAGGAAGGGACAGTTAGTGTCAGTATTGCTACTAACACTACTATTAGTACTACTACTACAAGCACACACTCATTCATAAACCCACATTCCATTCACTCATTCATCAAATCACATTCATCCATTCATACAGCCCTGCCTACCTAAATACTGCTTTTTACGCATGAATTAATTTAACGCCTAAATACGGAATCGTGGCCACGATATACGAAGACCTGCCTAATCTGAGTTATTTCTACTCAACGGTAGGACGCTAAGGAGGAGTAAATCCCTACTCTCCTGCCGCAAATCCTAGCTATAGCTGGAAAAAATACATGCATTAATAAAAAATATACAAACACCCTGTACAATAATTACAACAAAAAATGCAAAAAAAAACCATCTTCAGGCTCGGTGTCTTCCTTCTTCCTATCTTCATTCTTCCTTTCTTCACGGTAAAATCCTCAAGTCTCTAGTTGTCGGTGCAGTAGCCTTCAGGTGTCCATTTCATGGACCTGAACAGTTGTCTCCAAAAGCAATCGCTGTCGTTGTCCACATAAGCTTCACCTGCGGTAATATAATTTTTTTAAATTCTCATAATGTAATGAAGGGGAGACCAAAAAAGTTAATTCACAGCTCAGATATATCATTTCAATGAATACTTCCAGCAAAAATTAACTTTTTAAGTGTCGAGAAATTTTTAAAATTAAAAAAATGCAAGAGTGGGTAATTCCAAATTATTTGACGCTAATCTCACCGGCCATATTTCAATGCATTTTCATTGTTATTTAAACATTTTAAAGATATGAATTGGCAATATTAAAAATTTTCCCGGAAATCATTACAATGAGCTGAGTGTGTTATTTATATATACCTTTTTTTACGACTTTCTTGGACTTCATGGGTAATACTAAAAATTGATAGCAAAAATACACCATTCAACATATATTTAATGTATGTACCATTTTATGAAATGGAAAATAAAAATGAAATTATAAAAATCAATACGATGAAATTATTTAAAAAGACGAAAACAGAAGTTACAAATATGGAATCCATCAATGAAATATGGAGCCAGAGGTCTTCTCTTCAAAAACAAAGCAACTGAAAAAAATGAAAAATATATATTGATTTTTCCGACACCATTGGCGTAATAAATATTTAAATGCAAGGAAAAAAGCGTCAACGGAAATAAGTACCCAAAATTAAACAAAAAAGAGTATCAATCATTGCAAATATATTGGTGCGACTTTTTTAAAAATATGTCACTTATACTCGGAATATATAATTCACGGAAAAATTCAGAAAGGTAGAAAATATGACCGGAATCTCACGTTTCCCTCAGGTAGGGTCTCCGAGGAAGTTATTACTTGAGCGCGCATGACGGATGCTGAGTTACCAAAAGCAAGGAAAATATGGAAACCTCGACCACCACATTAAAATGAGAAAATTAAACCGCAAAGTAAATACATATGATAGATTCACGAAAATCCCCATAACTGTCCTTCATTCGAATTGTCAAATTTAATGGAAGTGAAGTTTCAAATCAAATATATGAAAACAAACGCATAAAATCGTCGTCAACCAATAAATGCCTTGATATTCAGCGCGGGATCCTGGGGATGCACGTTTTGTGAGTGTTACAAAAAAACAAGAGATCTTACTTTTTGGGTGTGCTTTATTTTAATTTTTTTCGCGTTGGAAAAATAAAAATGTTAATTTATTTTCTCACGCAATCATTACCTTTATCATCGAGGTTCCTGAATGTAAAAATTATAGGTTACCTATGTGATCGCTAAATAATGGTTCTGAACTGAACTCAAAACTTGGAAGAAGAATGAATGAAAACTTACCGTCTGCCTGCGCCAACGAGCTGTATTCGTTCGATCTCTTTGCACGTGCTTTCATTGAGGCCTCGAGTAGTCAACTCACACAAGACTATCCAACGAACTCTGCAATTGAAAAAAACGAACACTCATAAAGAGAGAAAGCAATGTCCTCGAAAATCGGCTTCACGGCCGAATCAATCAATAAATTTTCTTATGGCGCGTGGACGTTACACAGTGAATAAGCTCACCTTTTAATTAGATTAAAAAAGCTTTGAGTGAAAAATAAACTCCCGTAATGCAGAGGAAATTAAAATATAATTCAATTAATTAATGATACTTGTTACAATAAAATAATTCCAATTGAATGGAATTATATCTTTGTTTAAATAGGAAAAAATAAGGATTGATTTTGAAGTGGGTAAACTTTAACAGGACAAAAAAGTTAAATAATTCTGATTCAGAATGAAAAATCGAAAATAAAATTTGTAATGAATAAAGAGATAATTAGGAACTGATTATAAATAAAAGTTATTCGGTCTGCTTTGTAATGTGAAAATATTTTGCGGACACCGTTAAGGGAAGTGATGTTTTCACACAAAAACATTTGTAAAGAAAATACGTTGATGCGTGATTATGAGTCAACCAGAAAAATTTGGCACAAAAAAATTTTGACCATCGCATTATTTTTTCACAACTTTTCAATTCAATTCAAAGTTAATTGATCAATGAAATATGCCCTTTTCACTCATTTATTACTTTTATCATCGAGGTAACTAAGTACCAAGTAGAATTTTATAACTGAGTAGTCAATGAGTAAATTGAGGAGGATATTAAGTTTATTTGTTAATTTTGATGGCATTAAGGGCAAATTAGAAGCTCAGTATAAGCATGAGCACAATTGAGTTCCGTTAATGAATGCAATATTGAACATCATCAAGCAGCTCGTTAATTTAAAAATTTATACGGGAAAAATGAACCAAATTTGAATGAATATTATGAGATCATACCGCTCCTTATCTGCTGCATCTCATGTAGAGCCACAAGAAACCGGCTCGGTAAGGTGCACCATCCCATCTTCCTCCAAGTGTCTTCTTTCTCCTTCTCATCATGTCCAGCGATGGCTTGCGGACCTAGGGAAAGAGCGGGTTAGTGCATACACAAATAAATAGCCCTTCCGAGGATTGCATCACTCCAAAGCAGCACACAAGAATGTGACAATGGCATCAATAGGAAATCATAAATTTCCTACCTCGCCACAGCCACATTCCTGCATGACGCAATGGAATACGTAATGCAAAACCACGGCACAAAAACTAAAACTAACGCACGGAAAAAACGCCTAGCCTTACGCAAATTTATGTTTGTTGGCCAAAAGGGCCCAAAGCTAAGATGACGTCTTCTTCTGTTCCCGCGATGCCATCCTCTTCTGTCTCCTCTTCTTCCGATGAATCTTCATTCTTCTCTTCACATCCAGCGATGGCTTGCGGACCTAGGGAGAGAGCGGATTAGTGCATACACAAATAAATAACCCTTCCGAGGATTGCATCACTCCAAAGCATCACGCAAGAACGTGACAATGGAATCAATAGGAAATCAAACATTTCCTACCTAGCCACAGCCACACTCCTGCATGGCGCAATGGAATACGTAATGCAAAACCACGGCACAAAAAAACTAAAACTAACGCATGGAAAAACGCCTAGCCTTACGCAAATTTTTATTTCTTGGCCACAAGGGCCCAAAACTAAGCCGTAATATCGCACGCGTCTTCTAACGATGCTCCTCTTCTTTCCTCTGTGAATACTTGCGTCTTCAATCTCCTCTTCTTCGTGCAGTCTTCGCTCTTCCCACCCTGAAGTCCAGCGATGGCTTGAATCTGTGAAGAGGTAAGATTAGTGCATGCACAAACAAATAAATAAATAACACTAACATGCAAGCCCTAACGCGACGCAACGGACAAATACTGCAGCACACGAAAATATAAATAATCACACGCAGAAAAATATCACACGAAATCACACGATAGATAAAAAACACACGCAATCGGATTCTTGCCGTTCTTCGAGCTCAATTTGATGTCTTCAATCTTCATGGCTGGAAGGGAAAGAGTTACAGACATGTTACAATTAAGTACAAAAAATATACTCTCAGTTCAGGCGAGGGATTATCAATATCCACTCACTCCCAATACACACACGCATTATCTTCTCTCTTCATTCTTCGAGGCCCCCTGCGATGTCTTCAATCTTCGGGGCCTCAGCTATGTCTTCTTTCTTCATTCTTCACTCCTGTAATAAATGGTGTTAGTACAAAGCCCACCCAAATACCTTAAAAAAACTATACATACAAAAATACCCACATCGATTTCCTGCCTAAGAATGCATTCTTTGTCTCCTAGGACCGGTCTCATTCGTAGTAAATAATTTTAAAGTGCACTTTCTGGTACCTTTGTTTCAGCGCTGTTTCGAAACCTTTCTAAACTTGCTCCTTCGAGCCGTTACCTTTCGTGTACCATTGTTACCTAGAGCTCGTGCTTAGATAATCGAGGGTGAATTCACTTTCCACCAGGAGTCTCTCATAACTCCAGTGGTGTGGTTCAGGTCGGCCCCAATTTGCCCTTTCACGTTCATGATAACCTGATGCGAACCTGATGAAAATGTACGGCAATGCACAGCGTCCGAGGAAAACTGCACTCTTCCCAGCTTTAAAGTCAAGTCGATGAATGGTGTTCTAACTCTTCAATATTCATTCTGAAATTGAAAAAGCAAAAATGTGGATTAAAATTTGCGTCAAATCTCTCCGAACAACATACAAGGAATTAGCATTGGATGTCCCGCGAGGCCATCGTCTTCTTCTCTTCTTCATTCTTCCTGCTCCAACCTTCATCTTTCCCTTCACTTCCGGGGATGGCTTGCACCTAAGGAGAGAGCAAAAAATTAAATTAAATAAAATTCGGGGGTCACATTATAAAATATGGGTCACTCCACCTTAATTCAACAAGCTTTTTTCCCCATGAGACTCAGATAATGATATATGTATGGGTCTACATCAACCTCAAACTAAATACCCCGAGATATTTTTTAAATGTGGTTTTAATATGTTATCGATTTTTTTCCCAAAAAAATTGCCTTAAATCATATAAATCCCATAATTTAACCAGCAAATAGTCTTAGAACCGTTATTTATTGCTTATTCAAGAGCTTAGTCCTTTCGGAAGACACTCTTAGTAAGATATTTATGAAGTGCGCTTCCCTGTTATTGTTATATTTAAATGTTTAAAACATTGTTACACAACTTTTCTCGAAAAATTCATCTCAGAATTGGCCAAAGCTGTTATTCTTTAGAGTGTAGGCTCATTCATTACCTTAGAATTACAAAAATTAAATATAAATCAACTCCTGAATATATTTTTTTGAAAATATTTAAACATTTACTTTTTCTCCCGTGCGGCTCTCTGATTATTTCTAATACCTGTCTATGGACGTTTACTCATTGACTGGTAGTCTATATGATAGTAGTATGACCTACAGCGTCAACTATAAACTATCAACCATGAATTCATAAAAAATCTGAGACCCTACGGGATAAGCTTTTTGAAATCGAGGTGGAATGACTCAAACTATTATGCCCGTTTGTCTTTAAAAATCGAGGAAATGGATACTAAAACAAAGGCTGTTTATTTAAAAAGAAGGACAACCAAAGAATTCTCGAGAAATTCACATATTTGGTCAATGACTTTTAAACATCAGGCTATTTTATAGGGAGCTTGCTAAAGTGATACTGAATAGGGTAGGTATATTAAAATCTCTCGTAAACAGATTAAATTATTGTACTTATATGTGGAATTCCTTATATCCACTTGATTTTAGCAGTGAAAATTTATATAAATATGTAAAGTGACTTATAAATATATAACTTTAATTGTTATTATGGCAACACTAGATAATTTGTTGAAAAAGCAGTACCCAAAGAAATACATAGCAAACAAACATTTTCGGAAATATTACATCGTATCAACTATTTTTTTATATAGGGAAACAAAAAAATTTAAATATATAAATAAAAAGTTGGAGTTATTGACCACACGATGTTAGTATATTACAAGTTGAGCAAGATTCTTTAACTATATGGGATTTGTACGAATTGAAATTAGTACGGAAGCTCGTTTTTTTTCAATAATAAGAGTAAATCTAAATATATATAAAAGAAAGTCGAAAATCGTGTTAGGTAGAACATTTATAACTCGAGAACGGCTGCACCGATTTTAGTGACATTAGGCTCTTTGGATTCGTCTCAGCCCCGGATAACATATAGAGCATTAAAAAATAGGAAAAGTTCACAAAATAATTCAACTTTATCTTAGAGATATGTTTTTAGGAGTTGATTGTTAAAACGGTCAAAAAAAAAATATTTTTTTTCGCTTTTACTAATGTATTGACTGACCTTTTTAATAATATTTCAAAAAAATAAATATTCAAACATGTTAAAAATATTAAAGTAATATTAAATTAGTATTAAAATAATTGAATTAGAGGTAAGCTCAGCTCGAATTGAGTTGTCCACAAACACATAACTACCGTGTGTGTAAACAAATCTCCAAGCAACTGTTGATTATCAGTAATGTCCGTATACTCTGCATGAATTCAAATCTTTTAACTTTGTAACAAACGAATACGAAGTCACTAACTATCTATCTGAATATTTAAAGTCCTTGGACGCACCTGACTTACCACGGCACGATTTGCAGCTAAAGGTAGGCTCTGTGTTTATGATCTTTCGAAAGCTAAACCAACCAAAACTATCTAACGCAACGTGTTTGGTTGTTAAAAAACTGATAATGGAAGTGATTCACGCCACTATACTAAAAAAAATCCAAAGATGAGGAAGTTCTCAATCCGAAGATTCCAGGATCCCACCTTATATGCCCTTTTGAGCTTAAACGTATTCAATTTCCAATTCGTGTTGCATTCGTGATGACGATTAACAAATCTCATGGTCAGTCTTTCAGTTTTTGTGATATTTATTCTCATGAGTCAGTGACAACCCATGATTTTCTCATGGTCAATTAAACGTAGTATGTTTACGAGTCGGTAAACCATCCGCTGTATTTCTTCCTTCGCTTCAAGGGCACAGCTAGGAATTAAGGATAGGCGCAGCTAATACTGGCGGGTCTGTTGGGTATAGAAAACTCGCCAAGTTAAGCGAGATGTGTGGGGGCCCTCCCCAGACATTTTTTAGGATAAAAGGTTCAAAATGATTTTTCGGCTGTGTGAACAGTTTAATATTTTGTGACTCATCCGTCCCCCTAATATTAATAACCAAATGTTTTCTAAAAAGATTCTCTGAGCATTTGGGGGGGTTTTAACCCCCCTCGCTGCGTCCCTGCTTCGCTTCGCTATTTTTATTTAGCTTCATTCGCTTTATCTTGCGCCTGATAACAAAACAAAAACTGTTGTTTATCAGAAGGCGCTTGACGCAAGACATTAAACCCGAATGTGTAGGGCACACGGTGGTGCGTTTACGCATGGAGCACGTTTACGCAGCGCATTTTTTCCAAACAGAGATACTATAACTGGCGCGCCTATAGTCATTTGATACGAATGCTGCTTCATAGGGGCTTTTCTTACACTATTTTGAGCATCAGTCAAGCGTAGGTCTAGCGTTGCGTTAACCTGCCCCGTGAACGAGCCAAGTTTACGCTACGGACTTAGACCTAAAAACATATTTTTACGGTTAATAAGAAAAATAGCCAACAACTGAGTGCGTATAATTTTTATTTCATCAATATTAGCTCATTTAATTCATAATTAATCAAATATGATTAAAACGATACAGACGCTCTTTATTTATAAATGGTGCAACTAAACTATAAGTTAATTGAAAGTTTGGCGGTACGAAGTTCGCCGGGTCAGCTAGTATTTATGTAAAAATTTCTTTATCTCTTCGTATAAATCGTTGAAATTGATACTAGAAACAAAGGATACAGTCAAGTGAACCTTATCTCTATATTTCACGGGTTATCTTAGTTGTAAAATGAAAACTCAAAAACTTAAAACCATGACCAATAGCCATGCGTTATTATCGCGACCGAATTGAATGCGTATTTTTAGTGTAAATACGTTAATTTAACCTTCATTCGTTGGATTTATTTTTTTAAAGTGTTTAATCAGTTTTAATGAAAAAATACGTGATACTTGCAAGGTCCCCCACGTGAGATTGGGTGACAATCGGCTTGACCCCCTCGCCCCTCCTAGGCGCCACATCTAATTAACCCTTTCGCTACTAACAAAGTTCGCCCGGAAGGTTTTTGACACGGAAGACAAAAGCCGCAAATTTTCGTTTCATATTTTTCAACGCAAACGAACGAATGACGCAAATATCCGTTTCGTTGCCCTTTTATGCCGGTCGCAGCTACGCGAAGTCTTATCGGGACCCAACAAAGCGGGGACATAGGCCGTACCCTCGAAATCCGGGAGCAGGTACCAGGGCACATCGTCCGCGCTTCATCCGCGTCCGACCTCGTCGGCGACGAAGAGGCAAAGGAAGCGGCTTGCATCGAGTGCCAACCCAGTAAGTGGTCACCGACACGACCACATCAATAAAATGGGACTGGTAAGTGTCTGCGTATTATTGGAAACGATAATACTTGTTGGCATTAATGAGATCCTTTGTGCTGGTAGAAAGGTGAGGTGGCGCAGAATGATAAGCACTGTTTTTCGGATCTTTGGATTCGTGGAGGTAAAATTTATATGCGAAAAGTAGAAAAGGAGCCAACAATTGTAGTTAGCACCATGGATGATGTAAAACATCTATTATCATTGCTGTTGTGATTCATACTTCAATGGTATAGAAGGTATATCTAGACTATAAGCCAAATTTATGGATGTAAATATTACTCTAAATGCCTTTAATGTAATGAATTCCCTATTGATCTTCAATCAAAATATCCGAAGTGCTAGACGCAATTTTAATTTACTCTTCTCACCTTTAAATAGCATGTCACAATTACCCTATATTATAGCTTTGAATGGAATATAAATATAATCTGATTAAATTATACACAGTGAGTGGGTAGGTACTATTCTTATGGAAATTATAATACCTTTGAAAGAGCAAGAGGTGTTTTACCGTTCATAAGACATGACATAACAACCGTACTGAGGCCTTGTCATATAAGCCCTATTGTTGATCAATGTTTCATGCAAGTTTTGTATAGTTGATCTCTTGGTCGTTTACAGGGATAAAATATTTCTATTGATCAATTTGTTTTAGATTTTGAACCCTAATCAAGAGTCATATCTCAAAAATTAGTAATGGTCGGTGATATGAATGTTCACTTACTAATGCCCAGCTGCGATTCCAAGCAGTTTACAAATATCATGAGTTCATGTGGCTTGACTACCTTTATCAATGAAGCAACCAGAATTACTAGACAATGAGGTACCTATTCAGATCATGTAATCACTCGGTTCTTCAACAGATTTAATGTCGACCCCCAAGCCAAGGTTATGCATTTAGGTATAACGCATCACTCTCCAGTCCAACCCAATCTCCAATCTTTCTGCTCGAGAAGAAAACGAAAGTACATCATCTTATGTCACTTTGCTATAGTATTGCTGCCGTAAATCATTGAATGAAAATGTTCGACTCTATTCTTTGGAAGTATTGAATGAAGAACATGAAATTTCCAAAACAGTTACCACATTTTCGAACATACTGTTAACATGTGTAAATGAGTCTTAAGTATTGTCAGGAATGAACGTTCCGTAAAATTAAAGCCCTGGATCACTGACTCCTCGATGAGCAAAGTTGCGCGTAAAAAATCGTTTGTAAAAACTACGTCATCACCCGCACAATAACGGCTTGAGAAAAGAGTACGTAAAAATATGAAATAAACTGTGTATATGTGTTCGTAATGCGGCTAACTCCTATTACATGGAACATTTGAACAAAGTAAATCGAAATAAAAAGAAACAGTGGAGTATTTTCAAGGAATTAACTGGAGCGAAAAAAACTTTGGATGCATGAACTAATACATGGAATTCGGCCCTTAAATGACCCAGTTTGAGTCACCTAAATTGTATCCATTTCTAAAAAATAATTTCCCCTATGAGCCGCTTAGGAGAACCCCCAGAAGTTGTGTGACTTATTTATTCTCTCTAACTTCGTTGTGCAACAGCCGCTTATCTTCTTGAGGGAGCAATAATATATAATATAATATTTCATCAAATATGATGGTTTATAAACATCTTTAGGAACCATCATCAACCAAAAGCATCATATTTGGTGAAATGACACAAAGTTATGCCGCCGAATATTTCAAAAGACCCCGAAGCACTATTAAAATACAAGTTAAAGATTGCATTTTCAAGTTCCCCAAGCCACCCTAAAGTTTTTTTCGCAGGAAGGAGAATTAGCTTTTACTTGTCATATCGAAAAAATTGCTATTATGATTTCCAGCTTAATTTGATATTGTACCTCACCTGGCAAGAAAAGACTGTGCAATGTTTTATAACACTGTTCCGTGCTTTGACTGGGTAAAGTCATTCTTAAAGAAGCACCCTCAGCTGATAGCAAAGATGTCGTCAATTTTTAAAAGAAATCGTGCTAATAATGATGAAAAATTATTCACAGACTACATCGACAATCTTAGAGAGACAGTCAAATATGTATCGCCTGACTAAATTTACAACTTCAACGAAATTGCATGTCGGATGATCCTGGAAGGAAAAAAAATAATTTGTCGGTGAGGGTGCCAGTGCCCTGAATATATCATGATTTCAACTAAATCTAACCCAGTGCCATGGTTATATAGGAATGTCAATGGAAACTCGCTGCCTCCTTACGATATATGTATAAGGCAGTGCATTTATGGACCACATGGACAGAAAATGGCTCTAAAGGGACGCGATACTGTTGGACGAAGCAGGGGTGGATTGATGGCGCAACGGTTGAAAAGCAAATGCAAGCATCTCCACTGAAAATACTCAAGATGCAACAGATGGCATGGAGGGATTGAACAAATCTATAGAAAAGGGTGAATATGTTAGTGTTCATTGGAACGGACTCAGACATCCAGGTTTTGTGCTCTCTGGGACAGAGGAGGGAGCAGTAATGGATTTCATGTCGCCGACCAAAAAACTTCGGAAGTGACCGAAAGAGAAGGACTTGTTGCTTCATAAGAGGAATGAGTTTGTCATAGCCAATCAGCCTCAAAGCTAGAGGAAAGAGGATGTTTAAGGTTCATTAATAATAAATCAATCTTGAGGGAACTTAAAGGTATTGTAAACATTTTTTACCTAATGTATATATGTTTAACTTAACCAAAAATATAATATTTTCATTCAATAGCAAGTGTTTTTAAATATTCATGTACTTCTTTGCCCCAAGTACTTCTTTTAACTTGTCTTTCTTTGTGAAAAAATATATCTTGGGCGTAAGTTACCACATCCAGAGTGTAACATCGGCACAAAATTGAAAACTACGAAAATTTTTAAGAAACAGAATTGAGCCAAAATGTAGCCGTCAGCTAAAGTGCATGATTTCATCGAAGTTTTAAAATGTTTCCATAGCTTAAATTTAGTAAAAACTATTTTCTTTTAGAGAAACTTCTTTTAAATTGATGACATGTGAGCCACAGTAGCCCAGGTGTACGGTTCCAGTACAAACACATGGCATGAACAAGGAAAAACAAAGACACTGTGGTATTGTAGAATGGGATAAATCTAAAGGCAAGATATAATTAAATGAAAGACATTGGCTTACGGTGTCAATTTTACATGTGCTATCGAGATAAGCTGCACTAATACCTGCCATGATGGAATGATGAGGGGAGCTCCATTTGAAGGCATTTTATCGAGGACCAAGAAGAAATTGGAAATTGTTCACGCTTATAATGGAAGAATAGTCATTCTGAGGAGCAAGGTATTTAATTGAGACGAAGAATGACTAGTCCAGAAAGGTATTTGAATATTTCCTTAAGAGTAAAGGAGATGCGTTGGAGTCGTTCAAATAAGAAGTATTATTTGCTGTGAATCAGATAATTGGTGAAACTATAAAAAAGCTCTTCGAGTTTTAATCCGTAGTAAGTACATATTTTTCCTTGAATAAAAGAGACATTATTAACATCAACAAAGTGGATGCAGTTAACTCAAGAAAAAGTCATTACAGGATTTTCTCCTGGCTTCATAAATATAATGAATCTATGTACTTAAACATATGCACTTCTTTCTAAGCAGATCAATTTAGTGTGAGGAAATCAGCAGGGGAAGTGGCATTGGTTGTATTATCGTGTTCTTGCGGATAATTGCTGTCAAAATCTCTGTTGATTAAAATTTTTATTCTTTGTATCGACAATACTCGAAACAACCACACACGTACAGAGTCTTCAATTTATTTACTCTAGAGAATGAGAAAAGATTGTATTCCATCTATAATCATAGTAATCAAAAGCAGTTTGTCACGAAAAAATTTCGGAAGTGACGTGATTGAAACTACCAATGCTTTCCTTCCAGTAGGTGTGCTAACCTCACTATGCTCTGAGGACCAAGTAAATATATATTGGTATATGCAATCTTTCACCCTAAATAATCAGATGAATTATATTGGGATAATAACTAACAGCACGAGCAACATCCGGTCGAGTAGAAATAGCGAAATACATCAAAAATCAAATTCCATAAAATAGCATCATGAATACGTTTTGATAAATTTGTCCTAAATGAGATAAATGCAGCAACTGGTTTTCAGTCTCACATTTCAAAGTTGATCATCTATTTCCTAAATTATTTTATTTTATCTACAAATATTCCATCATTTTTATTTCTTACTCTCACGCAAAGGACATTTTTCACTCCTCCGAGGTATTTAAATTAAGTTTTATGAGAGTATCTCTATTCGAAATAGCCGATTCCAAAAACCAAATTATCATAAACAAAAATCGCAATAACAAGAATACAGTCCCACTCACCCTTTTAAAAAACATGGTTCAGAGCTACCCTACTTTCTAATTCACTATGGAGATAGAAGAATCGAGAAAACTGCCATTTCTCGACGTCTTGGTGAAGAAGAATGACAACGTATGCCTAGGTAACGCCGTGTATAGAAAACCGACGTCAACAAACCGATATCTCCATGCCAGTTCTCATCACCACCCTGCTCAATTAAACGCTGCAATGACCTCTCTAATTGAACGTTCGATCCGGCTGAGTGACCCGAAGAATCTATCTTCAGAAATTATTAAGCTGAAATCCATCTTACGTCTTAATGGTTACGACAATGGAGCTATTTCCCGCAATTTCAGAAAGTTGATCAACAAGGACAATAGGAACAATTCCCAAGACACATAAGACATCATTAGCCAGAAGAAAGCTCTCCTCTCCTACGTGAAAAGAACGACAGATAAGGTCGGTAACATCCTCCAGAAAGGCATAAAAGCCATTTTTAAACCACACGCCCAAGTATGACATCTTCTGGGAAATCCCAACGATAAGACGCCACTTCAAATTGAATGAGTATACGAAATCCCCTGCCGATCGTGCGAGAAGAAACACAACGGGGAAATGGGTTGAACGGTCAAAACTCGTATAGAAGAGCATAGGCAGGCCATTCGACTGGGTCACTCTTCAAAGTCAGCCGTAGCGGAGCACGAAGCCACCGGACATGCGATCGACTTCGAAAAATCAAGAGTCATCGCGAGGATAAAACATTTTAAAGCCCGACTCATCCGCGAGGCCATAGAAATAGAGAAAAACAAGGACAGCCATAATAGTGATACTGGATTAAGAATCAGCAGTACCCTGATAAAAATAAACTCCTCCAATAAGGAGAGGTTTACCCTCCATTGAGGGTACAGGAAGGATAGGTGTACCCTTCCTGTACCCTTCAGCAAGGGTACACGAAGGGTATTTTTGAACATCGGTGCGTAGGCCCTCTCCTTCCTGGAGGGTACGGGAAGGGTTTGGCCAGCCTCGATGAAGGGTACAGGAAGGATAAGTGTACCCTTCAGCAAGGGTACAGGAAGGATAGGTGTACCCTTCCTGTACCCTTCAGCAATGGTACACGAAGGGTATTTTAGAACATTGGTGGGTACGCCCTCTCCATCCTGGAGTGTACGGTAAGGGTTTGGCCAGCCTCAATGAAGGGTTCAGGAAGGGTGGGATTAATATAAAAACTAAAAATCCATAAATTAACATAAAAATTTAAAAAATCACTAATGAACTAAATTTAACGAATGGGGATGAGTTGCAACTGTGATTTCTAAAGTTACAGGGCAGAAAAAAAATTAGCCTTCACGTGGTCTTAAACCCAGCACCTACATACTATAGGATCATGAACTAGTGATTTAACAACCTCGGCTATCGAGGTACTTGATAGGGTTGGCTTCTCAACGGAACTTATACTACAAAATCTTAAGATGAGAATCGCACCCGGGCCTATGTGGAAGAAAGCTGTGACTTTTTTCTACCACACCTATTTCGTTTCAGATAATAAGATCGGCATTCAAATACTGAACATCACTCTAGCGATGTCTCATTGTCAGCCACACAAATAGGTTACATCCTAAAACGTGAATGGAAGAACTTCTAAATGAGCTTTTTTCACACAATTATATAAACTATTGTGTACAGTGGCGTAGTCAGGAATTTCGTTTAGGGGGGCGTCCAAAACCAGGTAGGGAAAGTTTTGAAAAACAGGATAGTAAGTATTGGGATTCAACTTATTCAAACACTTTTCATAATCGAAAAAACTTCATTAGTCAAAGAAATATTTTTTAAATTCATTATTTTTCAATATTTCGATTTCTTTTATGAAGGAAAATGATTGTGTTTTTATACTTCGGGGGGGGGGGGGGGCTACGCCACTGAATATGTATGTTATTGCTTTCCTTAAGGAAATTTTAAAGATTAGTTGTGTAGTCCGGAATTAGCAGGGTACACGGATGGTAAGGGAAGGAGTTCCAAGGAAGGGTAAATGAAGGATTTTTCTCTCCCTCCCTTACCTTTAATGGTGGGTAGAGGAAGTGTACACTAGGGTGTTGCTTATTTTTTATTTTTTCTCGAATTTTTTATTTCTAGCTCTTAAAATATGCTATGGGGTGCAGAATGGATATCCTAAAAATTTCAGCTCAATTGTTTAACATTTAGAGGTCGCTCAAAGAGCATAAATGCAATAACATTAAATTTTCACAATTTTTTGAAATAACATCATCTTCAGGGGTAACGCACGATTTTATGGTACTTCTGGGCCGAAATTCGCTCCATTTTAACGTCCGCTCAACAGTTTTCCAGGAATACAATACTCTACCGCTAGCTACAGCTGCGCGTCACACCCCTGACGGCGAGCTGGTCGCTCGCGAGCCGCAAGGGGTGTTAAGAATAATTACCAAAGTGAAACTCATCGTTTGGTTGGTAATCGAGTAAAACTCATCGGATTTCTTGAAATGATTACTTTTGCAGAAATTTGTATTAGTAACAACTACTTTTTACGAAATGCAAGTTTTATTTGTAATTTACTATTTACGTTGGAATAGGAATCGGTACTATCGATGCAATCGTTAATTGCTCCTAATCCACGCTAACATTACAGATTTCACTGATTTGCCTAGGCCTACGTATAACTTCTAATCCTTGAGTGTCATAATTTCCTTGCTTAGGTTGAGCCACTCTTATGTTGTAGCCAGCAACACAAATGGGTACAAAATACGACACCACTAGTGTCGTATTCTATACCCATTTGTGGTGTTACAATAGTTATCATTGTATGTATCGCGAGTTGAAGTGCAACTTTAGCTATTTCTGACTCTAGTGTTACATATTTTTACTCCAATATTCGACATTAATTGCCAAGTGGTCTTTAGAGTGGACATTTTTACAAGAAGTAAATATAATTTTACTGATTACTTTTAAAATCAGTAATTTATACCCGTAAATCATTACCTTTTAAAAAGTAACTGCCATTGAGCCCAGTCTCTTTTCCTCAGCACTTTTCCTAACACTGCTCATTGCATAAATACACGACAACGGGCGAGTGGTGGAGGGTTAATCTCCCTGGCATCCGAGGAGGGGATTGATTACCAAAGAGCAATATGAAATATTTGACACCTGCCTTCATTTTCCATTTCTCCGATTGTCATTTTGGTACCACTAGATTTGTGCAGCCGAGCTTCTTAACCAAGTGAGATTCCACAGCCTCAAATTCATATTGATATGACTCCCTTCATTCTGTGTAAAGGAATTAATTACGTTAGACTTTTTTAGTTGCTCCGGTAATCAAAGGTTCATTTCCGTGTCTGAAAACTTCGCGGTGCGCCTTTGCTTGATAAAACTGTGGTATAAACATTAAAACTACGGACGAAGTGAAGTACATAGGAGTTATGATAACTTACAATCAATCGTGGGGATCACATATTGGAATATTTCTGGCAGAGCCCTGAAGAAGTTAAGATTCGTCAACCATATTGTGGGATGACTTTCGGATGAGAAAGTATGAGAAAGGTGCTATTTTGCACTCGTCCGACCGCACTTTGAATATGCGGCGAGCATAAGCGATCCGGTGTAGAAAGACTTAATTCGCGAACTGAACAAAAATAAAATAAAAGCTAAGCGATTCGTAATTGACCTGCAACGGGCGTACAGACAGCGTTACACAGCGAATTACCCACCGGACACTCGGAGGCTGCGCGCTAGGCTAAGATTGTTTGAACAATTGAGAATAGATACCTTTAAGAGTGACATTGAGAACATAATATCAGAGCCCCTCTATATTTCCAGGTCTGACAGAAGCAATAAATTTAGAGAGATATTTTGCCGAAAGGATAGATGTGTGAATTGTTTTTCCCCGAACCATAAAGACTTTAAAAAATGCTAGTCGTTATTTCGTTAGAGCATTTTCTTACATATGTAAACGGCTGGTGTTCCAACACCCCCTGCCGCACGCATTTTTAGGCGGCTTCCGGGTTGTATGTAGATGTAAACTAAAGGGCAGTGGGTGCTAAGATTGGCTTCTTAAAGTTCGTGTTCCGCTCCCGTCGGGCATGGATGTGTTCTCACTACGTGTGCTTGACTGAACGCTATGCATCGCCGGTTGCGGACCATTTAGTTTCCGGCTAAATGTGTGAAAATAGCTGCCTTCATTGAGTGGAAGCCTTATTTGTGTAAAGAAAAGTGTGCTAAATCGAGCTTACGGGAGTTATATCCGCCAGGCCTACAACATCTCTCTGGCATTAGTTCGTGTGCAAAGTGTAACACATCTACACGGAATACAACTTCCACCAATAGCGACACCTGCCGTAAAACCTACCAAGGATCTTCTCTGCAGGAGTCGCTGACTTCGAAGGGATTGAATCAAGAGGACAATCATGGAAATGAGTGGACTCCCAAAATTTACGAAAGACATACCGAATGGACAGAAGTAATTCGGAAGGTAAATCCCTTCAGGAAATATTTTATTTGTTCGCAGAGGGTATAAAATAACTAAAGATAACGGGTCAAAAAAACTAGGGAACATTATTCATAAGCAATACGATAAATTGGAAGACAGTTTAAAGTTAAATGAATCATAGGGTAATATATTAGAGAAATTTAGAGCACGTAAATGATGTCCTGTTAGCTAAGTGTCGAATAAAATTTACTTTCTTCCATTCGACTCTGGACCTTGTAATTCTTACGCCCTATTGATGTACAGTCACTTTCAAAAGTAGGTCCCCACGGCCAGCGCGAGTAACTACGTTTTTCTCGGTGGTCGAACTTCGGGTATTGGCTATGCCTTCTGTGTCTTGAACGGGCCAGTTTGACTTACTCTCACCGTCCGCGCAAGTCTTCCCGAGGCATTCATCACTATTCCTAAATTCTTCGCGACTTCCCCGACTCCCAGTGCCACAACACAAGGCGAATCATATGTTCTCAGTCATGGGATTCCCACCCTGATAGTATTCTGAGATGGATATTCCGAGTAGTCTGGCTTGCGCTAAAAAATAACGAGACGTATCTGCGTCGTAACGCACATATGAGGAAGAAACGAAAATTGGTATTTACGTCTGAAAGAGAATTTTTCCTACAAAATAACCTTCTAGATTATACCTTTAACACATTATTACCAACACCATCAATATATATTGCTCTATGTTTAAGTATTTCAAACACACTGTTTGGCGCATTCATTATTCCTAACCATTTTCTTAGGATACATATGTTTACCATGGTTTATACTACAGTTTTCTACGTGTCTCATCACGCGAGAAATCAAAAATATTAATGTGCGCTAAATCTGTATCATATTTATTCCAGTCGTTACTAACATATCCCATATGAACAAATATTTAAATAATGCTTTATATATTCGAGGTATCAGGAAGTAATTAACCGACATCTTTATGTTCATCGAAAGTTCGAATGTCTTAATAGTTACCATAAATATATTTTCTATAATGAAAATACCAACGGAAGCATTAATTACATGACTTGTTTGCCTATTTCTTACCATTTAAAGGCATATTAATACTATATATTTTATCTTTGCCCCTTCATGGAGAGGTTAACCTAAGTCTTCCCCCTTTTTCGCTTCTTTTTTTCCTGCTAAAACCAGTCGTAATTGGCGCCTGCTGATATCATGCAGGGCAATATCCTACACATTATTATGTATAAGTGGTTTTACATCATAAATAGAACTTACACTCATGTAATGAATACCTTGAGTCAGTCTTACGTGCGAACAAATACTGATCATATTCCTACTGACACTAAACTACGCACGCATAATATTCATCCGATAGAAATATACCGTGTTGGGTACCTAATAACTATTTCTGCATTATTAATACAAATTAAACTTATGAGCTGTCAAATATACTGCTTGGGATGTAGCGTTTGACGGTTTGGAAACTTAGGCGACGACAAAAGAGGGACAAGAAAAGAATGAAGGCATCCGAGATGTGAGTATAAAAAAGAAAGGAAAAGGTGAGAAGGATGGAGAGGAAAAAAAGAAGTGTTATCTATGGTCGAGAGATTTTTGGGTAAGGGGGAGGGGAAGGATGAAAGTAAGGATATGGTTAGAATGAAAGGTCCTAATGCGAATGGGCGTCACTTTTAATTAAAGGGGTAAGTTCAAGTTGGGAGGGGCGCAGGCAGGGTGATTCGTAAAATCTTCAATTCAGAAGGGCAGGTAAATGATGTTTTTCTATGACCACCATAACTGGTTGACTCACCATCATAACTCCATGCACATGTTGCTTGTACTGTTTTTCTTAAAAAAAATGAACAATATTAATGTAGGAGTATTTCCCATAAACAAAAGGACAACACTTCCTACGACGCATTATGGTCTAACAGCCTGCCATTTCACTTGATGCCAATAAACATCTCGCTGCTTCTTTTAGTGAAAATTTATATTTATCTTAAAAGCAATTCAATAAAATTTAAAGACAATACAATTGCTTATTCGAAAAAATAATGCAAAATTATCTTCTCCCATAAAATATTGCCGTACCTTAAGTTTTGACCGGTAAAAATTTAAAAACTTCTGATTTTCTATTCATAGTATGGGAATAAGTTGCGTTATTCAAAATGTAGGCACTACTTGTAGTCCGAATAACCTACTACTTGGGGAGTGACTGCTATTTAACTTGTAAACATTGAAAAAATGTCTGAAAATCTTTAACCGCCGGCATGGATGAACGCGATGACGGATGGTAACCGTGACGCAAATGACAATATTTACATAGGCGTATATATTTACGTATTTTTCACCAGGCGATGTGAAGAAAAAATATTGGAGTAACATGCTCGAAATGCTCCGAAAATTTATTTGCACAATATGTTTTGTATAAGTTCACCAAACTACACAGATGTCTCCTCTCTTCCTCGTGCGATGGGTTACTTGCCGGAAAAACCCATATATTCTTCTCCGCTTTCTTCGGTGGTTTGGCTGTGTGGGGGGGGCGGGAGGTTTACGCGGCCTTCCTACCTCTGAAATCGTGCGTGGGGCTCTTGACGACGGTTAAATTAGTCAAGTTGCACCATTTGTGCTACCTGATCAAGTCGAATCGATCCCCAGTGGACAAGGAACGTGTAAGCATACGCGAAGGTCGACTTCGGAGAATAACGGAGACGGCTGCGCCAGGTATGGGTACCGAATTTTGAAAGTGACTGTACAATCGTTTTCAATAACATGTAGAGATCCACGTGTCCCATTTTAGTGAGTTAAAATAATTTCCATATCCTAGGGCTATAAAATGATTTCAACTACGAATGTATCTGGTTGGTTATTGAGCATTGTCGATACTATAAGTTGGGATTTTACTCAACGGATATTAGACAGTAATTAGCCACAAGGAAATTAAGGTACAACCACTGCCACTTCTCCAACTCATTTCACCTCAATGATTTAATCTGTTTGGAAAGAGATGTGTTAAGGTAGATAGAGCCGTTATTTTTATAAATGTAGTATTGACTCCGGTATTATCTATTATTTTATAAAATGAAAAAGAGAATAATTAATTCGAATTTAAACCGTCCCACATTTCACTGTAACAACTGCACATTTAATGAACCTACTAAGCTATGGAGCCACAACTTCGTACGTCAGAAACGGTGAGTCACGTATGAATATGAAAAGAGGATATACCATGCCGCAAGGTTAACCTTTTCCCTGGGAGATATCGCGGAACAAAATAACGAATTGATGCAAAGATATCGTACTGCCCAATGATTTCATTCCACTCCTCACAGCACGTGTTTCGATTCCTGTACAGTCATTCATTCCTGTAGAGTAATCGGTTACAAACAAAATACTATTTCGGACGCAAATATATATCTTCAAAAGTAGCAGTAACGAATAAACAGACTACCCTAATAATAATACCCCCCTTGCAGGACCGCCCGCATCGCCTGACATTTCAGAACCTAGATTGCTTGTTGATCAATGTTTCATGCAAGTTTTATATAGTTGATCTATTTGTCGTCTACAGGAAGAAAAATTTCTATTGATTATTGTTTTTTGATTTTGAACCCTAATCAAGGGGCATATCTCAAAAATAAGTAATGGTCGGTGATATGAATGTTCAGTTACTAATGCCCGGCTGCGATTCCAAGTAGTTTACAAATCTCATGAGTTCATTTGGATTGACTACGTTAATAAATGAAGCAACCAGAATTACTAGACAATGAGTTACCTATTCAGATCATGTAATCACTCGGTTCTTCAACTCCTTTAATGTAGCCCTCTAAGCCAAGTTTATGCATTTAGGTATAACGCATCACTCTCCAGTCCAACCCAATCTCCAATCTTTCTGTTCGCGAAGAAAACGAAAGTACACCATCTTATGTCACTTTGGTGCAGTATTGTTGCCGTAAATCATTAAATGAAAATATTCGACTGTATTCTAAGGAAGTATTGTATGAAGAACATGAAATTTCCCAAACTTTTACTACATTTTCAATCAAACTATTAAAATTTGTAAATAAGTCTTAAGTATTGTCATGAATGAAAGTGCCGTAAAATTAAAGCCCTGGATCACTGACTCCTTGATGAGCAAAGTTGCGCGTAAAAAAATCTTTTACCTCCTGATACATGGAACAATTGGACAAAGTAAATCGAAATAAAAAGAAACAGTGGAGTATCTTCAAGGAATTGACGGGAGCGAAACAAACTTTGGATGCAAGAACTAATACAAGGAAATCGGACCTTAATGACCCTTTTATTATTGATATTGACTTCAAGAAGGAGTTCTTTAGTACATTGGTGTCTCCTAAATTGTATACATTTGTTAAAAGCAATTCAATGATTGATAATTCATCAAATAGTAAAAATCATCGAAGACTGAACTCCTTTTTGGAACCAGTCACAACGCCTGATGTATTAAAAATTGCCGATAGCCAATCTTTAAAAAAAAACTGCCCGTCCAGATCAAATAATGCTGGTATGACAAATCTATCATATAAGACATTGCAGATGAACTCTGCCATTTCTTCAATCAAAGCTTGCCAAATTAAAGGTTCCCTGCATCCTTAAAGCAAGAAGTTATTTTTTCCGTTCACAAAAAAATCGAACTACGTGGTATTCACAATTACCGTCCGATTTCTTTGCTCTAAATTTATTCTAACGTACTTGAAAAACTTGTAAAAAGAATACTGGTAAATTTTCCGGAGAAGGAAGTAGTTCTGTGACAGTCAATAGAGTACGAGAGTCGTTCAATAAGTCTTTAGGAAAAGGTGTAAAAACAATTTGTATTGGACCAATTATTACATACCTTCGATTTTAGTCTCCTTTCAGCTCTATAATTTTTTGTAAGCCTAAGGTTGTTCTCTACAATCGGTAACAAAAAAATGGGAATGGGAATCGGAGGAAAAATGGGGTGGATACAGCTAAAACTTCAACTGCTGACGAGCCGCAAGTGCTAATTTCTGACTTACATTAATTTTGGAAACTAAGAGCAAACACCTTCAAAGGTGTTCAGAAACCATCATATTTGGTGAAATGGCACAAAGGTATGCTTCCGATTATTTCAAAAGACCCCAAAGCACTATTAAATACAAGTTGAAGATTGCATTTTCAAGTTCCCCAAGCCACCCTAAAGTTTTTTTCGCAGGAAGGACAATTAGCTTTTACTTGTCATATCGACAAAATTGCGATTATGATTTGCAGCTTGATGAAATAGATTTGAGATTGGCCGTTTAAAATGCACCTCACCTGGCAAGAAAAGACTGTGCAATGTTTTTGTAACAATATTCAATGTTGCTATGACTGAGTAAAGTCATTCTTAAAGAGGCACCCTCTGCTGACAGCAAAGTTGTCGTCAAATTTTAAAATAAATCGTGCTCAGTGAAAAATTAATCGCTGTCTTTATTTTAATTACCCTAGAGTATGAGAAAAGATTGTAATTCCGTCTACAATCATAGTAATCTAAAGCAGTTTGTCACGAAAAAATTTTGGAAGTGACGTGATTGAAACTACCAATGCTTTCCTTCCAGTAGGTGTGCTAACCTCACTAAGCTCTGAGGACCAAGTAAATATATATTGGTATATGTACGCTTTCACCCTAAATAATCAGATGAATTATATTGGGATAATAGCTAACAGCACGAGCAACATCCGGTCGAGTAGAAATAGCGAAATACATCAAAAATCAAATTCCATAAAACAGACTAGGGAAATTAGCATCATTAATACGTTTTGATAATTTCATCCTAAATGAGATAAATGCAGCAACTGGTTTACAGTCTCACATTTTAAAGTTGATCATCTATTCCCTAAATTATTTGATTTTATCTACAAATACTCCATCATTTTTATTTGTTACTCTCACGCAAAGGACATTTTTCACTCCTCCGAGGTATTTAAATTAAGTTTTATGAGAGCATCTCTTTTCGAAATAGCCGATTCCAAAAAACCAAATTATCATAAACAAAAATCGCAATAACAAGAATACAGTCCCACTCACCCTTTTAAAAAACATGGTTCAGAGCTACACTACTTTCTAATTCAATATGGAGATAGAAGAATCGAGAAAACTGCCATTTCTCGACGACTTGGTGAAGAAGAATGACAACGTAAGCCTAGGCCACGCCGTGTATAGAAAATCGACGTCAACAAACCGATATCTCCATGCCAGTTCTCATCACCACCCTGCTCAATTAAACGCTGCAATGACCTCTCTAATTGAACGTTCGATCCGGCTGAGTGACCCGAGGAATCTATCTTCAGAAATTATTAAGCTGAAATCCATCTTACGTCTTAATGGTTACGACAATGGAGCAATTTCCCACAATTTTAGAAAGGTGATCAACAAGGACAATAGGAACAATTCCCAAGACACAGAAGACATCATTAGCCAATAGAAAGCTCTGCTCCCCTACGTGAAAAGACCGACGGATAAGGTCGGTAACATCCTCCGGAAGGCATAAAAGCCATTTTTAAACCACACGCCCAAGTATGACACCATCTGGGAAATGCCAACGATAAGACGCCACTTCAAATTGAATGAGTATACGAAATCCCTTGCCGATCTTGCGAGAAGAAATACAACGGGGAAATGGGTTGACTGGTCAAAACTCGTATAGAAGAGTACAAGCGGGCCATTCGACTGGGTCACTCTTCAAAGTCAGCCGTTGCGGAGCACGAAGAAACCGGACATGCGATCGACTTCAGAAAATCGAGATTCATCGCGAGGATAAAACATTTTAGAGCCCGACTCATCCGCGAGGATATAGAAATAGAGAAAAACAAGGACAACCTTATTAGTGATACTGGATTAATAATCAGTTACTTGGAACCCAGTCATCCGAAAAATTTCGTTACATTCCCCCTCCAGTCCTAACTTCTCATACCCTCCCACCAGAAATATAAAAAAGGCAGCAAAAACCAATTCCAGCATTATTACCTTGAAGAAGTGACCAGCAGTCGGTCTCGAAACGTCGGGGCAATCTCCAGTGCGACACGTGGTATACACCCGTTTATGTGACTTATTAAATAAGGCTTTTTTAATTTTTTAGAAAGTAAGTCAGTTGCTCCGGTAGAGCTCTGAAACTTATTCCTAATAGCCTCGCATTTGCTAAAATCAATCCGAAATATATTGCTTTAGCCTTTAAATTAGGTAGAATAATTATATCTACCTTAACGTAGTTACAACGCATTAGTGTGTCATCACCAGATAAAGCAGCACAATTACGGTTGTTAGAAAAACAAGGGAAAAATCGTGAAAACTAAAAAATTACTCTTGGAAACAAAGCACATGGATGACTATTGATATTTCTTGCAGCTTGTGATTTCTTTGCCGTGTTTCAGTGGAATATTATGCTATTTAAAATTGCTCGCTATATGAGTCGACACCTGATATCCCTTCCTTCACAAGAGGGAGGAGATAGCAGCTCTTCTTCATATGTGAAAAGGCGCAAGATGAAATTATCAAATGAGCCACACATTTTTCACTTATGGCATCGTTATATCAATTTTCTGGCATTATTAATTCAATGTGGAAGGGCAGGGGTAACTACCAGAGACATCTCAATAATTCACATCCAGTATATTCATTACAAACATGATTCACACAATATCTTGAGTAAAATATAATTAAGTTAAAGAAAGATAGCCAGTAATTCGACATTCAATGCGAGGACTACAAGAGCGAGTACATTTATCAAGTGCGATAAATTTTCTTAAAGATGTAACGTTTTATCGCTTTGTGGGTGGATATATGAAGAATGATTAAGAATCAATGAAATAAAATGGCATGAAGTGGGAAACTTATGGAATGGATGCTACAGAAAAATACACTCAGGATCGCTAAAAGGTAACAATGATATGGGGATAGTTCAAATAATAAACGCAGATTAGAATACCACTTACAGTTAAATGATAGGTTGGTAATGGCTGAGATATAAACCAAAACCCATAATTACTGCAGCTCAGAAGGTTTGTAAGCAGACGAAAGATTTGATAAAAAATGCAGAAGCGGAATAGGTCTTTCAAGAAAAAACAGAAGTAATAGAGCAAGTAAGAGATGAAGAAAATGTAAATATTCTCCCTGAAAGTGAATATATCATCGGTGAAGGTCGTGACTGGAGAATTTCCGGAAAACGAAGATATTGTAATCAAAATGAACGACTAACACAGATCACAAGCTAGTGGTTGCGAAAACAACATTAAATTATCACAGCCGCAAAATCAACGCAATGGAAACACCAATATACATGAGAAGATTCTAAATTGATTGAATTCTACCAAAAACAGATTCAGAAACTAGGAAAAGGACGACATAAGCTACCCTAGGGTATGTAACCACAGAGGTCATAACTTAATAGCAAAGTCGTGTTACTCAAAATAAAAGAAAAACGAAGCGGTGGAAAGCATTTGCCAAGTAGAATGATTTAGGAAAGTGTAATTTCGGTAAGCAGTGCAGAATAATATAGTATCATATCTGACCGAGAAATTAGAGGAAGAGAGTCGGAAAATCTTGAAAACTGAGCTAACGAAAGCAACTAAAGAAGTTCTCGAGAGAAGGAAATCATAAGGTAGGATCACGCAGAAAGTCTTGGATCGCATTGAAGGCATACTAAAGTACAAGGATACTTAACTGATAATTAAAATAGGGAACTATATTTGTCATAAAGCCAGACTGGCCAGTGAAACGTGGTCTAGGAATATAAAAACATCGTGTGAATGGAAAAGTAAAGGCTCGTTTGGGAAAGAGACTTGAAAAACTTCAAATAAAAAGCGTAAAATGTAAACCGTAAGTGACACAACTGAGAACTCATGGCTGATAATTAATACAATGTGAAGAGATTGTTTTAATATGTGTAAGAGATGGGGGGCGATCAAGTACAGAAGCAATTTAAATAGGTATCGAGTTATAATATGACGCATAACTAGCGTGGGATGGAAGTCAATGCCTGCAATTATGACATAAGTAAGTGTACTTAACAATGACAGGTGAAACATTCACAATTTTTTTTCTAAACACGTAGGCGTGATAAAATGTGGACACATCTATGGAGAATCAAGAATTAGGAACGGAGTGCGTCAAGGTCGAATAATTTCTCTTGTAATTTCATCAGTTAAGAACTAAAATGGGTCCAATTAAATCAAAGAAAAGTCCGGAATCTTCAATGCACGAATAGCCACGAGGAAACTTAAGGTGAGAAATGACAAAATTTCAAAATATTAAAGTGAAGATGGGTAGGACAATGACCAAAGCAATCTAAAAATCACCGTTAAAAAATAGAGTGTAGCAAGCGACAGGAAATCAAGAAAAGCATAAACTTAGGGAAACAAGCGTTGGAAGATGTGGACTTATTTAATATTAGGGATTCAGAATAATCAGCGGTGGACGAAGCAAGAAAGAAATAATCGATAGGATAGCCCAGGCGAATAGAACTTTTCAGAAAAATAAAGCATCACCTCACTTATATGAGCAGGAAATTTGAACATAAAGTAAGGAGACAACTCATCAGAACTTGCTATTTGAGCATTCTTTCCCATGGAAGTCCTGGGCAATGACAGTGGTGCAGAAACTGATAGCTATTCGGCTATAAGAAAATTAAATGGATATCCGAACAAGCGGAACGCAGACCACGAGAAACGAATGTATCCTGAAGCATGTATTATGATGGCCTGAAGAAGGCAATACTAGTGGGGCAAGTGTACGGTAGGAGACGAAAGGAATACCTCGTATATCGCTTATTAAGAATTATTTAAATGAGTATTTAAGATATTCCATCTCTCTCCACGTGGCATCATTAAATATTAAGTGCTATCTCTCCAAATTTACTTTATGAGTTACGTAAACTAATAACAATTTTCATACCTCCTAGCGGCCTTCTAAGGCATGATAGTCACCAAGGGTCGAAAACTTAAAATCAGAGCATTCGGATGATCAAATAATAGTAAATTATTAAATGCATTCATAAGAATTATCACATAATACGTTATAATTTGTGTAACGCACAGAATTTCGTTTACCTCTAGCAATGAAGAGAGACAAAGATAAAAATTTCTAAATATGGGAATATACAAAGACATATCAAATAATAAAGTGAATCATATTAACTCACCATTTTCCCGAATGCTTCTTCTTCCTTGAAACCTCATCTCATTCTCCCATTTAACCCCACCCGTTTCACGGAATTGATTCGCTATCCCCATTTTACTCGTGCACCTGAAAAGAAAAATTTCGCATTTAAGGTTTCATAGCGGTTTAGGAGTGTCAGCAAATATCCTAACGAAATTATTCTGTTGTACTTACGAGGGTTAAATATAAAGGACTATAAAAGCCTCTTAGATACCATTAATATGTGGAATAACTCCCCATTAAGGTACCGATAAAGAAAAAAACTTTAAAGCAAACAAGAATAATAATAGCTACACTATGCAATTTCAAGTTCTCTCATAATCAATAACGAAACCGTCTCACTGTTCCTCGTCTACTGTTAATACCTTAAAATTACAGTCACAGCAATAAAATACCAAAGTGCTGAAACTAAGCCACAGTATTTCCGTTAGGATCATTATTTCCGTATTCAAACCGTTATCTTCGATGCTCTTAGAAACACGATCGATGCAAAGCTAAAACTACTCGCAGGTTACTCAATTCAAATACTCACACTCCATAGCGAAATCCAATTTTCAAAAGTTACACATATAACACATAGTTACGCAAAAGGGGATCACACAATTTGAGCAATCGGGTATTCGTCACATTAAATCGCTTTGGCAAATCAAGTGGGGCATATCGTCCGTTGCCGAAATACTTTTCATAAAAAAATTATTTCCATTTAAAATTAACAGGGTCGAGAGGAAAACCAGGACGATTGTCATCGAAGGGGATGTTTTCCTATCACCAGCGTTCCTTAAACGAACTACTCTGACAGTAACTTTAACTTATAGGTACATTACTCACATTGTATTAAAAGTTGGAACGGAAGACGGATAGCGTAAAAAAATATTTCGTTCAAAATAATAGTTGCTATGATCACGATAACTTTGTAAAGATGAATAAATAGTGTTCGTGAATTATACGCCACATCAGAGAGTTGCTTTAAAAAATCATACAAAAATGCCTAATATCACAAAAAGAATAGTTCAGGTACTCACCTCTTAACCCCAAGAGAGCTCGCCGCGAAGTGCAGTCCAGGAATTGAGGGAGGGGTACTTCTGACACTGAGTCAGCCCTGTGACGTATACCTGTGACGTCACGATAATTTATATACGATTTCTTTTTTGAAGCAAAGAGATATTTACGAAACGGTAAAGATCGTTGATATTGGGTTATTTGAAATTTTATCTAGTAATATACATTATTAAATACGTTGATATACTATATATTATAAATAAAATATATTTCCCGCGGAGAACCAATGCTACGCTTAACCAATAGGATTTGATCTCAAGTTGGCGATGTTACACAAAAATAGCGCGAAAAATCTTTAAGAGCCAACGGTCATGAAACACGTTATCAATGTTCCAGAATTTTCTAGTCGTCTCCGAAGGTCAGAAGGTAAGTTTGCAGAACACATCATCGATTTACGAGAAACAATACATTATAATACTAACGGTCTGCATTCAACTGTCGTCTCCAATCAAGCACCTCCCCTTCCCCCCTGCTCACGAAGAAAACACAACACACCCCAGTCCTTCACTAACCCTTCGTTTTGATAGAAACACATTTTTGCAAGTTTGAAATTTATAAATTTAGTTTTTTGGTCTTTTTCAGCCGTTTCTTCGTTCGTTGAAGTCACAGTCTCATTCCGGGGAAATGATAATGGAGAGCAGTATCTATGAGCTACCTACAGAACTACAAAGAAGAAAGCCACCCTGAGGTAAGTGAGGACATGAATTTTTAATGTCTAAGTGAACAAAGGGTGTAATTTTGCACTCAGGCATAAGCAAGTCACTCAAGTAGCTAATCACGTAAAAGAATTGCAAACGAGAGTGAATAGCGAAGATAGGCAGTGAATAGATATATTGGACTTCATGAGCGATAGTGACATTACCATTATACGATTAGTACAATTGTGTTTGCATTAGTGCATAGAAATTCTCCCCTTAACAATTCACTTCATAGGCATACATCTGTCATATTTACTGACGATTGAAAACCTTAAAATTGAAGGAAAGCCGCATTGAGCATTATTAATTTCAATTCAAGGGTCGTATTCTTCCCTTACGGAAAATACTGGCAAGTTCTCTAACAGACACTGTAGCCTAATTAACCATCGGAAAGATATTATTCACCCGCGAAACCAGCAACCTCAACGAAAAATGTATGAACGGACTGCTAGGATTGATTCTCTTTTCGTGAAGACAACCAGAATGTTTTGTTAAGCAATATCGTTATAATTTAATCATATGAATTAATTTCTTTGCATTAAATACATTAATAATGGTTTATTAAGTTATTTTATTATTAATTCAATTAAAGAAAATGGCATCTTCAGTAGGTTTAAACGTGTCAAAAATGATTAATTAACTGCGCACTTTATGAGCCAATAAGCGGTATGCCTATGAGACGGTCTGAGATCACAGCAATTAAGTGTAATAGTATGCGTTAGTTGCGTGCCGGAAGAAAAAGTAGTCTAGAATTAATTCAATAAATTTCAGCTTCAGCACTCGCCAATTTCAAACCTTGGTCGCCTCTACTTGAGTGATTGTCAATTGATAACTAATAACTGAACTATTTCATGGATTTTAATCAAAGCGTTTCTGGAACAGAATGTTTCATCATGTCTAACTGTGAATATTTCTGGATGTGTAATTCAGATTTGGCTGAAAAAATAAGCTTTACATTTTAGCAAGTTATGTGTCAAGAAAGATATAAGGCCACGAATATAAACATAATTAAGAAGATGTATTCGGTCGAGAGGTAGTGGTACGCCCTTTAAAGTCATGTCATTCAGGGGAGACATAGATAAACGACTCGAAAATTATCCAGCCAGGATTTCACCAGTGTGGATGACATAGGATAAATACACGGTCAAATGGAGTCCCGTCCGCCGCGGTCACTGCTTCACGTAGGTTGGCACTATCATATGTCGACAGAGAAGTAGAATGTTTTAAATAAGTTAATCTACTTCTCCCAACCAAATACGTTTCTCTCTCTAACCGAACGCTCCCAATTGGCGAGTCTGTTGTTCTTCTCGATGTAACTCTATTTTTACTCAATGCGTACTCCCAAGAAAATTATGTCTGCATGTAGCATGTCTGCACTTTGAGCAAAATATTTAAACTCATGACTGCTGAACCTTATAACTTTTGTATTAGAACATTGGTAAGTTCATTATACATCGCATGGCAATTCAAAAAGTCGAGCCAGTGAAAATTATTTTCCGGGTTACACGGTATTAAAATTATCCAGCACTATTAGTATTCCAGGGCATAAATTGCATTTAATACCCAACGAGCTAATCTAGCTATATTACAAAAAAAAACTAGATTCATCATTCTAACTATATAGTGCATTTTCAAAAAGACGCCGCAATTTTCGTCCAAGAATTCTCCTTTTGATCAGAAAAAGTTGCTGCTAAAACAAGTGTGTTATACATGATTATCTGAAAAGGATTTTCAAGCTTCATATTGAATCAAACTGCAAGAGTAGAAGAATCCCTACCATGCATTTGCTTCCAGGGCCATCGGCGGTAGAGCTCAGCTTTACAACAACAACTCTTCAAAAGATTTATATTCACCAATACTTCACATCGATCACGCAAATGACAACGATTTTTTTGATGACTCATTGACACTTTCACTGCACTGTATAGCTGGATGAACACTCGCTCATGTAGTTGACTAACACAGCAGGAAGCTTCACATTATTTCCTTGAGACATGCATACTGCTAGCAGTATGACCGATGGTAACACTCCAAGGGTTGACCCGAAGCCTTCGTTGGGGTGGTTGAAAGCTTGATTTTAGCCATGCACCTTCATTCAATCGATTAATTGCATTATTCACTCCACCTTTCGTAAACTGTAAATAATAAGAAAATGCTCTTAAGCTAAAGCACAAAAATAGGATACTATTTTGATTACTAGGATACTAGGATGACACCATACTTCTATCCGAATGACTAGAAGGAATTGTCACAGCGGAAATGCCTGCTATGTCCACCAATTTGAGCCATTAGGCAATTAGGTCTCGTTTCATGATTCTGTATCTAGTACAAGTTCACGTACACTTCTGAAAAGTTGTAATTGAACCAAACATATGCGAATATGTGAAACAAATTCCATTCATCCATACATTAACACATACGTGGTAATACATTTCGTCACGAGACATTGCTGATGGAACCAGATTTTTATAACGGTTACGAAAGATAGAAGTCTAAACATAGAATACGGGTACAAGAACTTCATTAATTTTTACCAAATCCTACTGCCAAAGAAGACTGCATTCTTGCACTAAAATTAAGATGAAATAAGTAGAAATAGCATAGAGGAATTGATTGTGTACGAGTATAATACTCACCAGTACTCTTCAGCGACAAACGTCCACATCTCAGCACTAACCAAACCGCTGTGAGACTCAAACTTTACTGGGAAGGAATGAGGACTGAGGAGAAAAACCTTAAGTGACGCATTGCTCCTTACTTACAGCCATGAGAGGGCGGGGAATCACTAAAGATATGACGGGAGGTTGTCATGCACAATTAGCCCGAGGTAGAGTCAAAATTGTTGGCCTGATTTTGAGTTCGACTGCATGACGAAGGCGGTCGGGATGCGCGTCGTTGGGTGGAGCCAGTGGTCAGGGGGAGGAAGAGTCCTCAGGATTGTGGATGGAATTTAGGGGGGGGGGGAATGTCGGCGATAGTGGAAGGGACTCGGGGCGCCACCCTCAACAAAAAAAGACATTCATTTCGCGACGTCACACACGCTCGGAGTTTACGTAGTTAACTAATAAAGGTTTTACTTCACGGCAAATAGTTGCAGAGTGATGCGTTATGTTAATTTTACTGCGCCAAGGTCCTTTTACAATTTTACACATGTCGTTCAAAGTGTTTAAGGAAATCCACTTGCCAATCATAAACACTAAGGCGGAATTCATAATCATTATTCAAAGAAGGTATATTGAATAATTTTTTCACATTAAATCCTTAATCAATTATTAAACATAGATTTGAAGGTGCAATTCAAAGAAAATGTACCATGTGCTAAACTTACATTCGAATTAATACTACAACCCCAAAAGAAACTTGAAATCCACATTCAAACCAACTTTTTGATCCCATAACATCGTTGATTTTTTCCAATTTTGAAGGATCGCCTGAATTTTCTTGGTTTGCTTGGTGACTTTTTTGGCATCCGTTTCTTTATTTGTTTCTGGTTTTCATATTGAATCCGTCTAATATATAGTCACAGTCAATTAAAAAATTTATTAAATAAAATAGTTTATTAGATTTCTAGATTAAAAATATCTGCAAAGAACAAAGTATGTCAATACTTGAGCCATTGAAATATGATTTGATATGTCTTTCTGAAAACTTATGAAACATGGACAACCAAAATATTGCTCACTCTGTTTCCAGGCCCCCAATATGGGCACTTGCTGTGAAATTGGGCCACTTTTGGTAAGCTTCTAATTTTCTTTCAACTCTTAATTTCGGAGCATGAAAAAATCATTTTTGGTATAGCTGTACCGTCCTTCCGTTATACGAACACTTCAATGATAAGCTTCATTGCATCAATAGTGTCGTTCAAATCCCGTTTTTGTGATAGATTTTCAGAGCTTTCGCGATCCCTGATCGAAAGTTGTATGGAGGACATTTTCAAGCGCAACATTCGGTCCGTCTGATGGGACGTTAAGCCGTGGTCCCCTTGGCGCCTTTCGTTAAGAGCAGGCTAATGCAGAGGGCACCACGCCGGCGACTGGAAATGCCAAGGAGACAGCAAAGAGGAGGCCTGATTCCACCCCATAGAAGGCTGATTTCCTACGCCTCCTCTGTCACATTTCATTCGGTTTTCAATAATGCCCGCGGCGCGGTTATGAGTGCAATGCGATCCACTTTTTTGACCTATATTTTATCATTTTGCAGTACTTAATATGTTTTCAATTGCGAGGAATAGCATTGAAAATTTTCGAATTTCAGTGATAATCAAGTATATAAATTTCCGTTAATATCCCTAATAATTCCTTATTTTTCCATGAAACTCGGATCAGTATGTCCGTCAGCGCCCTGACTATTATAAACCCATTTAAATGCGTTGTGGGTGACAACATATTTCTTCCTCTTTTGTAATATTCGTGAAAATTGCCATCCAAAAGAACCGGAATGTCTGACGGACGCAGCGCCTCTCATCTTCCTTTTATGTTTCTCAGGTCCTCCATCCGACTCCGTGGCCACCAAAGCGGACCTGCTACGGATTCCGAGTCTGCCAGCCGAGAGGACATCGGTGGCCGAAGTCTTGAAGAGCGCGGCTCGCGACGGTCTGGGGGACAGCGCTAAGTCGGTCTCGTACTCGTGGAATCAGCAGGTGATCGGAAGGCTGACGGATGAGGAAAAAACATTCTAACGAAGTCTAATTTCAAATGTCTTCTCTGACGCCCATACTTTCTAAGCTCTTCTCGATAAGTAACCTTTAAATTTAGAGAAACTTCCTTTCACATGTTTTGAAGTAATATTTCATTTTTCCTTCTTCAACGTAAATCAAATTTTAGAATCTCAAGCAAGGTGGCGAAATAAAATTAATGCAACATTCACATTATCATCGAAGTTAAGTTTCTTTCGCATACTTCGAAGATTTTCGCGGCGTTGATCAGATGATCTCTGCATTCTCTTTGGGTTTTCACCGCTTACGTTTGTTTTTGGTGACAACCGTTTCGCTGACATTGCAGTCAGCGTCTTCAGGTCAAAGGTCACCCTCGACCTGTCGCGCTGAAAATCCAAAGAGAATGTAGAGATCATTTTTTCGCGTGTTTCTGAAATAAAATTTCTTCCTCACCTGGGCAAAATCGATGAAATACTTAAAATTCCAACTATCACTAAGGCGCCCTTGAGGCACCATGCATTTATCTCCTTCCACCCTCCTTCAGAAGCATTTTGTCCATCTGCACTTCTCAAATCACTAAACCTTTCCTTTCAAAGCATCTATCGCCAAATAAATTATGAATTATTTCATGAAAATGAGCGTTTGACTACAAAACAATTGTCGTGGTGATGAAAATATCTTTAGAGAACTAGTGGGACCTCTTCTCCACCAATGAAATTAAATGTGTATTGTAAATTACCTCAGTGACCTGAGTCTTATAGGCTTGGCTATATTGATAGGAGGAGTTTTTGAAGGGTAAAAATGTCACAATATAGCATACTAATTCCAATTAATTTAAGTACAGCATCTGACAAAACAGCATCACCATGGCATGGGCTACGCCAGCAATGGAGAGGAGACTCGAAGACAGCGTCGCATGGCAACTCAGCGGGCACTTCGCATCCACCAATCACCGTCCCTGATGAGTACAAGGCGGTTCATTTGTGGTTTTCGCTGACGTCTCGGACGAATGTCAGATCACAAGCCATCACGGAAGAGGAGTATTAATGACATCGATTTATTGAAAAGGCTTGAGGAGGAATATATCCTATAATAATGACCTTTCTGTATGTGTGTATTATAATTTTCTAAATGAGAGACAGTGTTCAATGCTCAATTTTGGGGCACATCCATTTCCTTACTTAACACAGAATTGATATATTTTTTGCTGTTACACATTATAAAGTAATAATTCATGTTTATGTTATAATTTACAACAAAATCATTATGAAACCAGCCGCCAGATGCACTTCCTTGATTCAAGCATATTAAATGTAATAATGTAATGAAAATAATGCAATAAAAAAGAAAGCTAAAACATCAGCCCCCATGAGCAGCAAGAGTGGAGAGGGAAAGGTGAGATTACATCATCACGGCAGTATCCATGGTAATTGTTTTATTACGTGTAACACCGTTCGACAGAAGGAGTGCTGTGCTCCAAGTGCCTTCATCTACGTACTCTAGCAGGCACCGGGAAATATTGGAAATATCTCCACCTTCACCGGTATTTGAATGCGGACCCCTTTCATGAGAAGCCAACACCTTAATGTGAATTAACTTATGAGTAGGAATAAATTATATGCATTCTCTGTGCCACTGTTTAAATTTATTACTCAATGGATGTAGTATAATTATTTAAGTACTCAGCTATTAAGTTAGGTTTCTAATTACGAAATTTGATCCAATTCGAGGCTATGCCTATTGTTTGAAAAAGTGACTCATGAAAAATGGATTTGTCAAAATATGCAATGCCAACAACCTTCTTCATTCTTCTTCTTCGTCAACATTTTTCAACTTCCTTACTTAAAAAAACCATTTTTGAGGTTTCCTGCAGCTTTTTTCTATTTAAGCTCGCCCTTCCCCCAAATTTCGAGGATATAATCAAGTGAATCTCGGGTAAGAAAAATCTAGAGGTGATGGGGTGTGCTTAACACATTACAGTACTTTCTGTACGTTGTTCAAGAACATAGACTTTGTAATACAGAAAATATTTGAAGAATATTTCCTCTATTCATCGGCCATTTTCGACTTTCTAAGTATGCACGAATAAGAATCATGGAAACCCATTTGGTGAGTATTGGGAACTGTATTACCCTATAAGGTTAAACCGCCTCAATGTGTTAAATTTGAAATGAACAGCGAGGGACGAAAAAAAGAAAGAAATGGTCAGCATAAAATTACCGGTGAAAAGAGCATTTAAAAAAAAGGTGTATATATATCAATTACCGGTGAAAAGTGTATATACATCAATTCTAAAAATCAAGCGCATCTCAAAATTTGTCCAGTTCGGTATAGGTATCTTTAACATAGTGCAATAAAATTAAAAAGTAAAATTCGAGCAAAAAACCACTCTTTGTTGGCAAATGTATATTTTTTATATACATATGCCAACGATATATGTATATAACATATAATGTATATGTTATATTGTTGTTATATTTTTCAGTTTCATGAATTTTTGGTTACATAGCATACAACTGCAAAAAACCAATGATTGCTGTTGATGGAAAATATGTTAATTTAGAGGTCTTGTCGATTTATGAACTTGCGTAATGTGAGTCGAATTTTTGTGGTGGGCCAGCGCATTCCCACCTCGGACGTATAAAAGGTAGAATTGTCGTTAATTCGTATGATATAAATAATGTTTAAATATGTTCTATTAGTCGTAGGATAGCCGTTGTATTTCACAAATGAGGTGTTGAAAACTCTGTTATAACCTCATCGATTGTTTTGTTCCGGCATAATACAACCAATAAGACACCATAGGCATAATCTTGGTATGTCCGGCATACATACAGGGATATTCTATATGAATATTAGTGTAGATGCAAATGGTGAGTTTGTGGTAGGATTCAAGCTCTTACGATACAGTACAATGGTACTAAATACTCGTACAAAAGTTACTGAATAGCCCTGCAGATGACAACTAATTGTGTCGTTTCCCACCAGGTGGCTCTGTTATCAACTTGTGCGAATGCATGAACGAAATAAGAACACGTTCTATATTCCGTTCACGCGTTCATGCATTTGTACATTATGGGGTGGTTACACGGTGAATTTTTCCGTTCATTCTCGCGTTCATACATTTAGACATTAACCCGTACGGGTTAATGCACCGTGTAACCAGGCCTTTATAAGCTATGAAATTCTCACATTTCATAGTATTGTCCTTACGAAATTGTTATATTTTTGAATTAAAATTTGTACACAATAGCACCAAAATCTAAATTCAGGTATGTGGTATCATAAAATTTTTCGGGAAAGAATTCCCTAATACCCCGGAAAGGAGGGCCACATAATGAGCCCCCGCCCCCAATCGCCCTGGGCCGGCCCTGCAGGATATGCTGATGAAGAAGATCTAGCAGAAGGACAGGTGGCCGTGAAGAAGGGCAAGGGACGGCCCCGAATGATTTACATAGAACGGTTTGTTAAGGATGAAAAAGGGAACACATACGTCCCTATGAAAAGACCAGCAGATATGAAGTCCGAATCGAGAGCTGTGTCGAACCAATGTTCGGATTGATGGCATCTAATGAAGGTGAAGCACAAAAATGATGAAGGAAGCAAACACCAGGAATTCTCTTTTCACTAAGCACAGTTCAAGCAAGTCGTGGTAACCATGAGACTACGCTCTCTCAGCAGACAACACGGTCGACTCTCTTGCGTCAGAACGAAAGGTTTAACGCACGATTTACATTTTTCCAAACAGACGTGTGGATGTGGATACTACTAACAAAGTTCCATGAGTGTCAAAAAGGTTTAGATTTTCGCTTATATTTACCTTATTATACAACTCGTGCTCATTTTAACGTCCGACGCATTTCCCCCATGTTGCAGAGGAGAGCAAGGAGAGACGGAGCACATTTACCTATTTACAGATATACCTTCTGGCACTTTATTCTCGCCGCGAGGATAAAAGTCTCAAATTTAAAAAAAATGTCTCTCCGACGTCTTTTTTGCCTTATGACCGATATTTAGGAAATCAGATATTAGTTTCGTATGTTATGCGAGAAGGTGTCTTCGTAAATGGTATATTTAGAATTTGTTTACGTTTTTCCTCGCGTCCTGGCTATTTTGTGTTTGTTGACTGTTCACTCAACGGCTGCCTTATCGTCCCTCCCCAAAACGGCTAGCTATTCCTTATGACACCCCTGCGCTCATCCTCTTCTCGCAAAGTACATCTCTGAACAAAAGCAAACAAAGCAGTGAGAAGGGGGATGAATATTCTTCCGAATACGTCACGTTTATAGTCAAGTGGAGCAACTTACAGATATACCTTCTTACACGTTATTCTCGCCGTGGAAATACAAGTCTCAAATCTCGATTAATTTGTTTCTGGGACGTCATTTTATCCTCAAAAGGACATTTTTGAAGCCAGATATTAGGGTCATATGCTATGTCAGAAGGTATCTTCGTAAATGGTATCAATAAAATTTGTTTACGTTTTTCCTCGCGTTCTGACAGTGTCGTGGCTGTTGACTATTCACTCAACGACTGCCTTTTCGTCCCTTCCCAAACCGGCTGTCTATTCCTAATGACACCCCTGCGCTCATCCCCTTCTGGCTTCCTACCTCGCCGAACAATAGATAAAAAAGGATTTGAGTAGGGGGATGTGTTGTCGCCAGAAGACATACAACAAGAGGAGCGTGACTGAAGGTCACGGTTTTGACGCCACATACCATGGATATTCACAAAGGTGCAAATGAGTTTCCAAGTCTTACAGGACAACAGAGAAAATCGGGAAGAGAGTGTAGTAAACGGCTTCAAACAAATAATTAAAACCAACATTTATCTTAGCAGAACAATAAGCTTCTAATAATTAAACAAAATGTGTGACCCCTTGCACCAGTTTATGAACAGTTACTTAGGTAACGCCAACATCGGGTTCTTATCCACCCTTTAAAATCAGCTAACCCTCTTTAACGGATACTTACAATTAGCCCTAATTAATAATGTAGCCATTTAAAAACGATAAGACAAAGCTTGCCCTATTCCTAATTTTTAATATGACTCATGACCCTTTAAAAAATTGTCTTTATATAAATAACTGCGACAAAAAATTTAAATGATTTGAAACCTTCATGATCTTTAAAACGAGTGCAGAATCTAAAAAAGTTATAAAAAAATATTCAACGTGACTCGATCCAACAACCACTACCGCAGCCATTATTTTTCATAATTATTTATTTTTTACTGCAATAATTTTACCTTTGAAGTTTTCTGACTTCTTGGATTTTTGAAACGGATGATATTCGAGAACATCGTGCAGCGTTGAAATGTTATTTTCTGCTTCGTAAAATTGAGTCGGATTCGCTTAAAATGTTGTGTACTGCTTATCAAGATGACGCTTTTTTATAGGGTCATAAGTCAAGTAGGGCGGCGGCGGAAGGATATTTTCGAAGCCAGCTATTAAAGTTGTACCTAACGTCAGAAGGTATCTTCATTAATAGCAACATTAGAATTTGTTTACGTTGTGCCTCCTGTTAAGCAGCTTGCGTGGTTGTTGACTGTTCACATAATGGCTGTTTTATCATCCCTCACTACAAAGGCGGGATATTTGTAACACAAACCCTTCGCTCATTCTATTTTAGCTGAGTACCACGCATGACAATAGCAAATAAAGAATTAACAAGTGGGGAAGTAGTCACCGCATAACGGATAAAGCTACATCTACATAATACCCTGCGAGCCACTTAGCAGGATGTGATCAATCACCAGCATGCAGCACGCAATTGGACTCCCACATGCACATCACACGGTCCAAAAAACGTCACGTATACTAACAAATTATATTACCATATGGTGGTAGAAATAATAATAAAATTAAGAAACATGCATTAATTTTTACATAGGTTAGTAGGCTACTCCACAAGTCGTGCAATCTATTTATGAGTTCTATCGCAGCCGTTATAATCTATTATTGACCGTGGAAAAAAAGACATTCTGAATCTGTCTATTTTACAGTCTATATCTCTTATTTTATTTATATGATCTGACTTTTGAAGCATGCCGGCGTCCGTAAGATATGGCTACCTTTTTTAGAAAAGACACTGCTCTTGAAATTATGTAAAAGCTTTTGTCAATTTTTCATTCTACGGTTTGACAGAGATTATCATCCGAGTTTATCTAAGAGGTCAGTTACACTAACAAAACTATCGTAACGACCTTTCACGTACCTGGCAGCTCTTCTTTGCACGCGTTCTAACTCTGTTATTAAGCCTTTTTCGTGACGGTCCCAAACACTGGCAGCGTATTCTAAATGGGCTCTAACGAGGAAAAAGTATCTAATATCTCTCACTTTGTCGTCGCACTTTCCTAATATTCTTTTAACAAAACCCATCTTACGATTCGCTTGACCGGTTACTTCCCGAATGTGTTCATTCCACGATAGACCATTATTGAGTCCTACTCCTAGATATTTCACGGATTCAACTGCCTTTAATTGGGTGCCCCGAATTATATAGATACGTTGTTGGGAGTTGTTCTTCTTCCAGAAATTCATTACTACGCATTTTTTTTTCAAATTTAATTCTAACTGCCATGCAACGCACCACGCTTGGATAGCAGCAAGGTCATTCGCTAGTTCATCTACATCTTTGCTGGAACGGATTTTTCTGTAAACTACATCGTCGTCTGCAAATAGTCGTAATTTACTGTGCACTACTTCGCCAATGTCGTTTATATAAAGAAGGAATAGGAGTGGGCCTATGACACTACCCTGAGGGACGCCAGAAGTGACTATAACCTCGTTGAAGACTACAAGGTCTAATACTACTCTTTGGACGCGGTCGCTCAAAAGTTCTCTAATCCAGGAAATGACATCTTCATGTAGCATTTCATTCCATAAGATTTCAGTTTTATTATTAACTTTCCGTGGAGTACTTTATCAAATGCCTTTTTGAAATCAAGAAAAATCGCGTCTACTGGAATTTTGTCTTCTGCGGAGACTAAAATATCGTGGGCGAAAAGCGCTAACTGAGTTTCGCACAATCTGATTTTCCTGAATCCATGTCAGTTCTCACTAACAAGTTTTGCGCGTCTAGGTGTTTCATTACCGAGCTGACTACGATGCGTTCGAGGAATTTACATGAGTCGGACGTTAAAGATGTCGGCCTGTAATTTGATGGCTGTTCCTTAATATTGGCGTTACATTAGCGATTTTCCAGTCGTTCCAAGCCAGACCTAGTTCAAGGGAACTAGGTCTTGCTTGATGGATTTGCTAAATATTAACTGCAAGTAGGGGGCAATTTCTGATGCTAGTTCTCTATATACGTGAGAAGGGATTTCGTCTGGACCAGGTGATTTCAATATATTTTCTATTCCGTGCGTACTAATGTAAATAGGCGGCATCTTTCGTGTGCAGAGATTGTCAGCGGTCTCGGGTGAGTTCTCGGAAGTCTCGGTGAATACGCTCATGAAGTAGGAATTTAATAAATTGGCTTTATCGCAACTGTTTGTCAACACATCTCCATTGTCGTTTCTCAGCGAACAGACGGTAGTACGTTTACCTTGAACTTCCCTAACTTATGACCAAAATGCTTTCGGATTATCCCGTAACTGCTCTACTAGTGTTTTTTTTTTAATTCGTTAATTCCTTTCTGAACTCTTCCTTCGTGGCGGCATTAGTCATCCTATATTTTTTAATTATTAACTCGCGTTCATTAGCTGATAGCTCCGTGTTGACTTTTACATTTCAGCATGACACGCTCTCTGTCGCCTAAATGATTTTCTCACTTCCGCGTCGTAACATCTCGGCTCGCTGCCTTCTTTTATTGTTTTACTTGGGATGTAGCTATTTATTCCCGAAGTTACGGGCGAAAGAAAAGCATTCCAAGTTCCCTCTACATTTAAGTTTAATATTGATTCTTGAAACGCGGGGAAAGCATTTTCCAGATGACTCTTAAACCCATCAAAAATATTGCTGACACTGGGACTGGAACCCGTGACAAATCCTACAGGTTAAGGACTAACGACTTAAACCGCGCCGACACGGCCATAGTTAAAGTAGTGCAACATACAAATATACTTCCTCATTACTCTCGCCGTGAGGATAAAAGTCTCCAGCCTCAAATAATTTGTCTCTGCGACTTCATTTAGGCCTTAAAAAGGATATTTAGCAAGCCAGATATTAGTGTCGTATGTTATGTTAGAAGGTATCTTCGTAAATGGTATCATTAGAATTTGTTCACGTTTTTCCTCGCGGTCCGACCATTTCGTGGTTGTTGACTCTTCATTTGAACGGCTACCTTATCGTCCCTACTCAAATCGGCTAGCTATTCGTAACGATACCACTGCGTTCATCCTCTTCTCGCTGAGTGCCTAGCCGAACAAAAGCAAACGAAGCAGTGAGAAGGGGGACGAATAGTACTCCTAACACGGCAACAATTATAGTCAAGTGAAGCAACTTACACAGACTTTCATACAAGTTATTCGCGCCGTGGGGATAAAAGTCATAAAACTCGAATAATATGTCTCACCGACGTAATTTTTGCCTTAAAGGGAAACTTGTGGAAGCCAGACATTAGTGTCGAATGTTATATCAGAAGGCGTCGTCGTAAATGGTAACATTAGAATTTGTTTACGTTTTTCATCGAGTTCAGACTCTTTAGGGTTGTTCACTGTTTACTAAACGGCTGCCTTACCGTCCCTCACCTCAAAGGCGGGATATTTATAAAGAAACACCTAATAATTTTTTATCACATTGCATGATACAATCAAAATAAAAGCTGGATTCATCCATTTCTTTTATGTTTTACCTTATGGTTTCGGACATAGCCAGTATTTTTTAAACGGAGTTTTGTCTTTAACTTTGGGCGGCAAATGAAAAACCGTTTAGAGAAATAAATAATCAACTGCGGCGTGAAAATAAGAGGGCATGGGAGGCCTGTCGGAAAAGATTGCTAGGAAATGCAAAATTTTCGGAAGAAAAGTTTGCATTTCCTAGAATTCCTAGAAGAATTTCGGTAAGCGAGTTGCATATTTTCTCTAGGACCTTTCACCTCCATTATGACTTTCGGAGGTCGAAGAAATCTGTTATACGGATCTATGAACTGAAACACCGACTTTGGTACCCTTCAAAACCTATGGTTCCACACTTTGGCTGTCATGTTGGCCCGATTAAACCCTATGACCTTTGACCCCCATTGTGACCCTTGGAGGTCACATAATCAACAATACGGATCTATGGACTGCCTAACCGACTTTAGCACCCTTCGAAACCTTTGGTTTGACACCTTGGTTTTCATGATGGTCCGACTTTTAGCTATATGACCTTTGACTCCCATGGTGACCCTCGGAGGTCAATTAGTGAATAATACGGGTATTTGGACAATACCAATGACTTGGGCACCCTATAAAACCCATGGATCGAAACCTTTGTTGGTATACTATTCCTTTTGCCACCCTTATGACCTTGACGGTGATCTTACAGGGTCAACGGTTGAATTTTCGTAAATAATAGTGTTATTTTCGGGTTTCTCGTGTCCGAAAACCTAAGAATAGTCACCTTGGTCAATGAAATTCAGACTTTTTTCTATCTCGATTTCTTTAACATTGAAACCCCATTAGGCAAATTCAAATTTTTGGTTTGGTCCCACTTTGTGAGGTCAAAAGGTCAAAATTGTAAAATTTTGCTTTCACTTAAAAAACTTAAGACCTTTTCCCAATTTTCATGAATATTGCTCGATGCAAAGTTCCTAAAACTACAGGTCAAAAATGACACAAGACACCAGGACAGTTTATATTTCGAAGCACTTGGAGATGAAGCACCCAAGAACATAAAAGGTATTGAAATACTGCTGCATCTTCCTCCAAAATGCAGAAATATTTTATAATAACAACTTATGGAGACGAAGAAAAGAAACTAGCATTAGCAAAAGGATGTCTTTCTATGCTATTTTTTCATAATCATTGCTTCAGATGTAAGGCCTGTATATCACTAGTTATCCAAACGGTTTTGCATCGCACATGATACATAACGCCGTTCAAACAGCTTGTGATTTGTTGCCCGCAGTTGTGGAAAATATTGTTATAAAAATATAATTTTATTTCTACATTACACTGTGCGTGTTCAAATGCTGAAAGAAATTTTGTGAAACTGCGGAAGTCGAATATAAGAAAATACTTGGTTACTGTAAAACGCCATAGTTAGCTCTTTCGTCAACTGTAGATAGAATTTTGAAATTATAGTACACTATGAAATCTTACTTTCTGTCACAGGTTTAAATATCCCAGTATTCTAGAAGAGAGTTTTGAAAAAGAATCCTTAAATTTAGCGAGAGTTTATACACAATCAATCAACTTTTTTTTTCAAAATTCATTGAAGTTATTGTAGGTGAAAAAATGTTTGTAATCGAAGTAGCGAATGAAGTTTAAAATTTAAAATATCTTTTTCAGAAGCGGTTAGAGAGTAATTTTCTTCCGTTCACCACCGCTAAGAGTAAACGTGAGCTCAATGAACAGGGTGCAATAAATCGTGCAGATGTCATGATTCACATTAAAAATTTCTACAGTAACTGCATAGATTATTTACAAGACCGGGCGCTTTATTAAATTATAATGAATATTTTCATTGGATTACATTAAAACATAAACTTAATTGGAATGATGTTCGAAAATCATTCGATCATTGTACACAAAATTTCCCATATAACAATATTTTCGAAAATGGTCTTTTTACTGAGGTATCATTATTAAAAAAATATATTGGTTAAAAAAGGGCTTCTGCACATAAACCTTGGGCTGAAATTCTAAAATCTCTTCTAAAATCTTGGGCTTCAGCACAAATCTTGATGGAGTACAAATTGTTATAAATATTTTATCTTTTTGAAAAAAGCATATTCCATATACCACAAGCTAATGCTGCGACTGAACGCGTTTTTTCTACTGTAAATGAAGTGTGTGCATCAGAAAATCTATGTGTGTAAAAAAATGTGCTATTAAGTGCTGAAACTTTGAAAGTAAAAATATCATCACCCTTTCCGACAAGAAATTCAGAAAAAATAACTCAAATATAAGAAATATGCCAAATAAAAACATAATACCTAACTTCATTTTTAATGCATCATATTTGTTAATTGTAATTGTGTTGGCATTGAAAAATATTAAAATACTATTTTTGCGTTGTAATTTTTTCTTATGATGAATTAATATTTAAGAAATAAATTAAAATAAAGACCACATTTTCAATCAAGAACCCACTCCCCCTCGGTCAATGGTGTTTGAATGGTCTATGAATGTTAAAATTTGGTCACCTTAGGTAAATATCTCGTAAAGTTTAATGCTCTCGGATTACGTGTTAACATACAAAGGCGTACCCAGGGTCATATATAGGGGGGGGGGGGCAAACCATGGTCTAGAGGGGGTGAAGCTCTGGTCTTGGGGAAGGAAAGCCATGCTCTGGGAGGGGAAGCCATGATGTAGGCGGCGGGGCAAGCCAAGTTGTGACATTTTAGCATGGAAAAATTGAATGAAAGCAACATTTTATGAAAATGATAGCATCGCATGTTGATGAGATTATTTTCTCGAAAAATAGTTTTATTTTAGTTACTTATCTTATACTAATACATATCATTTTTCGTTGGTTTGCAGAAAATTTGTTGTTTACTTTCATTTTAATTTAGCCCTGATTTTGCCCAAAGCCTTTTGCGATTTTTGCTTCTAGGGGGGGCAGCAGCCCTTCGCTGGGTACGCCCATGTTTATATATGCCATTCTTTATCAATGTATTTAATACGATCGCTTCTTGCTTAATCTTGGTTTATGTAACGTTTTGCACACAGTAAAGGCTACAAGATGCCTTAGTTGATCGCATAATTGTATTTATTAATTCTATAATCATTTTGTGTGCCCAATATCTTCGCTTTTTTTTTAGATAGAAAGATTGTTTATTATTCTAGGACTGATGTCCTCTCAGAACAAAACAATTCACAAAGCATATATACATACTTCAATATATTTACTCAATTTCTCATTGTGAGCAGTAATAGAGAAAAAAATATTAAACAATATCCAATCAGTGATACAAGTTTTATACAATGTATACAACGGTAAGCCATACAATTTAAAAATTTTACAATTTAAAATCAAAATTACAGCGTGGCGGTAAGCAATAAGCTATAGACCTTTGACTTAAATAATTTCAGAAACCGAATTTATTTCACACTTTTAGGCAACTCGTTCCAGAAATTTGACCGAACAACCTGGAAAGATTTCTGGAAAGAAGTTGTGCGATGGGCGGGATAGTATATAAAATTTATATCTGATCTCGTGGTAATCGAAGTAGTTTGTTGCTTAATTTTAAATAGCGTAATCGGGCTGTTCGTGACGAAACAGTGAGTAGAGAAAAGCTGCTAGGAAATATTTCCGGCGTTTTTTAGTTTGAAGCCAACCAATATTTTTAAGGTAGGGTGAAATATGGGTATCTCTTCGGATGTTGAACACAAACCTCACGCAGGAGTTAAGAAGGCGTTGGAGTTTTAAATCTAGATCATCTGGGATATTGTTGTAAACCAAACAGCAGTAATCGAAATGCGGGAAAACAATGGAGGATATTAATAGTTTCCTCGTTTTAATAGGTAAGACTTCTTTATTTAATTTTAATAGATATAAAATTTGGTTTACTTTCTTAGAGATATCTTGAACATGATTTAACCAAGAGAGATTATTCGACATAGCTACTCCGAGATTTTTAACAGCGTTTGAGAAGGGAACTTTAACATTACTCACTTTGACATTTGGGATTAAATCAAGGTCTATTTTATTTATAAGTTTTGTGGAGCCTAAGATAATGGCTTTGGTTTTAGAACAGTTTAAAACTAGATAATTATTTACAACCCAGTTTGATATTGAGGCAATGTCCTCATTCACTTTTTCAATAGTATTTTCAAGGTCATGAGGAAGACAATGTCGATAAATTTGCAAATCATCAGCATAAAGCATATATTTACAATACTTAAGGTTGTGAGGAAGATCAAGAAAATAAATGGAAAAAAGCAAAGGTCCCAATACAGAGCCTTGAGGAACACCGCAAGTTACATCATTCCATTTGGATATATTCCCACTAGAGTCTTTGACTGCTTGGCGGCGCCCAGTGAGGTAATCGTGGAACCAATTTAGTACTGAGCAGGAAAAATTCAGGCACTTCATTTTTTGTAGAAGCTTAGAGTGGTTGACCCGGTCAAAAGCTTTGCTAAGATCAAATAGCACTAAAACAGTGACCATTTTATTATCGATTGCACCTCGTACATCATCCGTGACTTTTAAAAGAGCGGATTGAGTACTGAAACCTTGACGAAAACCAGATTGAAATGGGTCAAATCTTTTATTCGCAGTCAGGTAATTTGTAGTTTGTTGATGCACAATTCGCTCGAGAACCTTAGATAATGCGCATAAAATGGATATTGGACGGAAATCCGAAGGAGAAGTTGGTTTCTTAACTTTGTTGATCGGTCGAACTAAAGCAGTTTTCCAGCATGAGGGATATTTAGAGGAAGAGAGTGAGTAATTAAAAATATCAAGAATGACAGGTATAGTTAATGGTAATGATTTTTTAATAACATCAATGGGAATACCATCAGTACCTGTAGCATTGGATTTAGAAAAAGCAAGGAATTTCTGCAGAACTTCTTGGGTAACGTGTTCAAAGAAAAAGTTGGTGTCACTGAATGGAACATGTGGGTCAGTTACTGAGGCATTACCCGACAATAAAGAAGAAGCAGAGGTAAAATAATCGTTTAGTTGGTCTAGTGAGAGGTTAAATGGCAATGAATGCTGCTTATTGGAGATAAGTCCAAGCTGGCGTAGCTGCTTCCATACTTGATTTGGCTCATTAACATGGGATAAACGAGAAGAATAATAGCAACGCTTTGCCTTTACTATCAAAGTTTTAACTTTGTTCCTCATAGTTTTAAATTTATTTTGATAGTCAACATTCCCGGTGCGAAGAAAGGCTATCCTAAGACGATTTCTTTCCTTGATATTATTCCGAATATCGTTAGTAAACCATGGTGTAGGACGGGATTTGGGGTAGACGGTCTTTACAGTGGTTTGTGAATTTATGCTTGCCAGGAGGTTTGCGTTAAATAGCTTTTCAGAGACTTTGCAGCGGATGAGCGTTAAAATATCTCAAGCGCGTACGCGGCTGCGTTCGCTACCGTGACGTCACGCTCCCTCATCCCCCTCAATTCCCCGCCATGTGATGTTGGCCACCAAAGTGATAGGGAGTTCTCGCTGCGCTTCGCTTAGAAACCCCGGGTCCGGCTTCGCCGTCTACCTTTGTGGTTGTCCGAAGAATTTTAGTTCGAATAATGTCACCCGAATGTAATAGGGGCCAGGGGGTAGGGAAGCGCCCCGCTCATTCCTTGGAACGGCTTCGTCGTTCTTCGTTGAGAGGCGGCTTCGCCGCCCAGGGGTCGAGTGTGCCCCCCCGGGGCTTCCCCGCCTAGTCCTCGGAACGGCTTTGCCGTTCCTCGTAAGGGGTCGACTTCGCCGCCCAGAGGGCAATGGCAGTTCCGAACTGTTTCGCCGTTATTCATTTATTCATTCGTCTTCGCCGCTCAGGGGTGGAGGTAGCCCACAGCGGCTGCGCCGCTTGTTCCTAGGAACGCAGGGGGGCGCCTAGGGGGATTCGGGGGTTTTAATGTGTTGTACATGCGGTCACCAATCGTCCACAGTGACAAGGGTACTGCAAGCGTAATAGTGGCGACAAGTACCCATATAAAAAGACTTAATAGCAAATTTTAATGTTTTTGCGGGGGGTTCCAACGGAATACTTTTTTTACGGTTTTAAACTTGTGTTTAACCAGTGGTCACCAATTGTTCTCATAAATTCCGTGCCGATAAGTTTTAGGGGTCCGGAACAGTGGCGGAATTCTGACGATTCTTTTACCCGAAGAGGCGATTTATCAGAAAATTCTTTTTTTTTTTGAGGTTTCACGGGGTTATCAGGGGTTTTAATAAGTGGTAGGGCGGTGAACACCGGCTGAATTGTGACGAAAACTACTCGGAAAGGCGACTTTTATTTTTTTATTTTTTTCAGCGAGTGTCCAGGAGTAGGTCGGGGTTTTTAAGGTATTTTTTCCGTATGGTTTACGGTGGCCCGCCCTCAATGCCCAATTCCGGATCTAGAGCTCAGAAGGGACGGGTAGTGCAGCGTAATGTTTGCGAGAAGTTCCCTTTTATGAGACTTAATGGCACATTTTACATTTGTGGGGGGTTTCAGGGGATACCGGGGGTTTATATGTGAGTACTCCTGGCGGTCACCAGTCGTTCACATAAATTCCATAGTAATGAGTCGTTGGGGTAAGAACCAGAGGTGGAATAGTGACGAAAAGTACCCAAAAAGTAGACTTACATGCAAAATTTTATTTTTTGTGGGCTGTATGTGGGGTTACCGGGGGATTATAGGTTTTTACTGCCAAGGGTCATCAATCGCCCGCATCAATTCCGTAGCGATGAGTGGTAAGGCTTAGAAAAGCGGCGGAATTGTAACAAAAAGTACCCGAAAAGGCTACTTTAATACAAATTTTAAATTTTTAGGTGACTTCAGGGGGTTTACAGATGACGATACTATATGGTCACATCCATTTACTATCATATCTAAGAGAAGTTACCCCTATGACATCCATATTTCGAGAGTAATACAGTAAAAAGTAAACCTCTCCCCGGAAAAAAATTAGTAGTGTCCGCCAATTTCATTTTTTTTCGGTAAATTGATTGAAACATTTTATAAATTGTTACGTTTTTTAAAAACTCATTTATAGTTGTATATAAATTATGAGTATCAAAGACATCGCTCAGGAAAATGTTGACGAAATTTTGTGTTAATATTTTGGAAATAATAACTTTTCGGTGATTTTCGGAAGATTTAAATTTTTTTCTGAGTAACCGAATACGACGAAAGAAAACAGTTACCTACATTTCGTAGAACATGTTATGAGAATATATAATGACCATTATATGGTATACATGATAAACTATGTGAGTAAGCAACAAACAAATCAAAGTTGCTTCTCGAACTACATTTGTTTTGATGGATTATAGATATTGCGCCTTCATGCTCGGCCTTATATACCCATTTTTCTATGATGCGTGATTGTCTGGAACATTCGATTGGTGCGAGTGTGCTTATTAAAATAGAATTGCGCACGAGTTGATAGTTCTAGAACGCACGGGGAGACATCCGTGTACCTAGATTCCACTCATCAGTCACTTGGGTCCGCCTAGCGGGTGCCTGGGGGTCCGTGTAAGGGAAGTTCTTCGATTGACTAGGATAATCCTAGGGAAGAGAATAATACTCTTGTCCAAGAGCCTCAGTTTAAATTACCCTACTTCGAATTGGCGAACTCCGAATCTTTTATTTCTCACCGATACTGCCCCTCCGAGAGGACCATATTCGCAATGCATAATCCCTCAGCGTCAGCCGATATCCCAAATCTGAGTAGACCCAGCTGTCCACGAGAGGACAATACGTAATATCAATTCGTCCAATGGCCACCCGTCTATTAACATGGATATAAGGCACACATATATCAATACTCCTCTTACTATAGGCAAGGATATTTGGGTTATACATTTGGTAATACATTGCATTAATACAAATAACGAATTTAATAACGACAGTATTTTTTTAATAGTATAAGCCCAATCTTCATGCACATCACTAGATGCTTTAACAATATTTTCATTTTATTCGGATGGATTTTACACTGACATGCCAGTTGCAAAATATAGTCAATGCCATTTAATTTTACTGGATTTGTTTCAATACTTTAATTTTCACAAACATATTAATGTAGAATGTTTAATTTATACATTATTGGCAAATAAATTACCATATTTGATTTTATACAACCTTTCAGATAATATAGCAAGATGTATACAAATATTAATGTAATTTCCTTCACCCGTACTAAGTCATTGAGAACAATAACAGGCTTAATATATTAATATTTTCAATAGCATTTTGAAGAGCATAATTTAATAGCCTTTTAAATCACGCCAAAGCACCAAATAGACAAATGACAATGGGTCAAAGAAATAATATTCATAAAAATGAAATAAAAAACAACCACATTCCAAACAAGCCAATATTTAAAAGTATAATAAGTATAAATAAAACAAATTTGCAATGATATGGAATGTAATAAAGATCACAGAAGATTGTGAAAGAGTGTTCACGAAATCGTTACCACGATACATGCCGACCTGCCTAATGAGAGTTATTTCTACTCGACGTCAAGATACAATGTAAAATACCTACTCCCCTGCCCCAAATCTCAAACACTGCTAGAAAAAATATGGCATTTGTCAAAAAATATGCAAACAGACACTGTTCATAAATATACACAAATATGCAAAAAATTAAATTTTGGAGGCACCACAATTGTACAATATAAAGAGCAATTAAATATAAATTTTATAATAATGTAAAATGTAATAGTAATCACAGATGCATATCAATTACTTTCCTTAAAATTTTCATGTATACCTACATTTACAAAACGAAAATGCACCAACTGTTTTAGCCAGGGATAAGTCATATTCGTATGACATCAAAAAGCCTTTTCACTCATTCATAAATCACACTCCATTCACCCATTCATAAAATCACATTCATCCATTCACACAGCCCTGCCTACCTAAATATGGAAGCTTTTCCTCTCCATGGGGTAGCCATAGCAAGCGCTGTTTTGTTGTCCACAAGCTTCACCTTTAAAAAAATAAATAAAATATACAATCCAACAAAGGGGCTACCAAAAGAGTTACCTGTCAGAAAAATACTTATACTTTCAAGGAAGATGAAATAAAATGTGATTTTTTTAATGTCTAGAAGTTTTATATATTTAAAAATGCAAGAGGGTGCGATTAAAAATTTATCAACTCGGATTTAATCGGAAATATTTCTATGCATTGTAATCTTCAAAGAATGGAAAAATGTGATCGGACACTCATGAAATTTTTGAAAATATATCTGTGAGCCTAGTGACGTTTTCATTTATGAGCTTATTATGAATTAATGGAGGAATTCATTTATATTACTGAAAATATCTAGCAAGTGCAATCTTTTGCAAATTATATTGTAACCGGTGCATTCTGCCCGCTTACATAGTGGCGCATGAGACGGGAGTGCGAGGTAAAGTAAGGCCGTTTTTTTTTCTTTTGATATGTGTTCGTGTGAATGTGTGCGTGAGTGTCATGAATCATTGAGTCCCCATTTGATGTTTCCCTATTTTCCTCCCCACAATTTGTAATGCTCTCCCTTTCCCCCCCCCTCCATATGTGTGCAAGTCGAATTCTTAAGACGAAGAAGAGCGTGGTTTCTCCCCCCCCCCCCGTGTCCTTGGTGAAGTGACCGTCCAGCCCCAAGTGCATCATCCCTTTATTTCCCCTGACCCCCCCTCCCCGGTGTTTCCTCCCCTCAATGGCTATATAACGTGGTGCACCGGAGGAAAAGGGGCTTAGATGATTTTCTTTTTTGGCGATTCCAAACAAAGAAAAACACTCCCAAGAGTAGGCGGAGTGTGGGGAGGCAGAGAAAAAAAGTTGGTGGAGAGATCCCGAGAGAGAGAGAGAGGGTGCCCAATACGAGTAGGAGTTGCAAGGTAGACTCGTGGTGCTGATGAAAGGATCTCCCAACTGTCGCAGAGAAGCCATCTCCCACTCGTGAACCTGCCGGAGTTGACGCAGAGCAGCATACGCCGCGGAACGGAATCGCCACGATCAGCAGATCGAGAGCCCCGAAAATTCGACAAACTGTAAGAGAAAAGCCACGAAATCCCATTCCCCCCCCCCAACCCCCCCCCCCCTCAAGGAACAGAAGAAAATTCCCACTTCACCAAGTCAAGAAGAGAATTCATTAAAAACATTGATAAAATTCCCCGCACAAATAGAGAAGAGGACAGTACTTCTCCCTATTACCGTGTGAATTTCTGTGCAATATCTATTTCGTTGTTTCATATTTCCATCCCCCCCCCGTTTCTTGTTTTTTTTTATTTGTCCCCTTTTCTTGTGGTTTTTGTATGGGTTATGAATGTGAAAACGTGTAGCGTGATTTTTTTTTTGGGTTTAGGTTAAGGACTGAAATTTTTCTGTTGTGCAGCATAGTGAATTATGCGTTGTATTTCATTGAATTCAAGGAGAAGAGGTTAATTGTTACTTTTGCCATTGATTTGCTTGTATTTGTAAATGATCATATTTAAACTCATTAAATTTATGTTGAGCGAACTACGCAGTCGAAGTCTTTATCCGAACGCTCCTGTCTCAGGTCTCATCACCCCTAAACTTCCCCTCCTACCCTTTCCCAAAATCCCATTCCCTCGCCCCAGGTGCACGGAATATCCCCGCTACACCTCCGCCCCCCCCCCTTTTGCCCTCCAATCTCCCCCTCCCCGAATGTGCCCCGCACGGTGGGGTTACAATATATATATAACCTTCTAGGAATTAGATAACAATATTGAATCCAGAATAACTTACGTGATGATATTATTTCAAAAAGAATAAAAACAGAAATTAAAAATATGGATTTCATGTTACGGACAACACATTTGCGGAGAAGAGTCTATAATATTAGAAGTGAATTAAAATTATGTCTTCACGTTTAATTGAAATAACAAAGTAAATTCTCAAGATCATGCAGAGTCAAAGTATCACATTATAAGCATAAAAATCAAAAAGAAAAAATTTAGATGCATATCTATGTCATTTTCATGAAAAAAATATTAAAACATTTAAAACAGAAATCAGTAATTTCTGACAAATGGGGTCTCCGAGGATGTAATGACTTGAGTGGGTATGACTGCCACAGATTAACCAGAAGGCAATGTTAAAAATTAACCTCAACCTCTACAATGCAATGGGAAATGGAAGCAGCAAAGTAAATATTTAAAATATCATTAATCAATTTTCATATTACATGAGTATCGGATTTAATGGAAATGAAGTTTCAATAAGAAATACGAACAGAATCAAAGCAAAAGCTGTTATCATTGTGAGGACACCAGTGCCTTAATTCAGCTAGAAATCAAGGTTTTGCAATGTTTGTTGGAAATAGTAATCTTGATTTAAACTCGCGCCAAGTTCTTTTTGCACAGTGTGTTTCAGCTGTTTCTATTTTATTTGTGTGCTTCTTTTGTTTGTCTGTATAAGTTTCCACTTCCGGTTTTTCTAATGAAGATTTCACACCTATACAGCCATGTGTTAATTAATTAATTATCCTACCCAATCCTAACAGGTTATGGGCCCAGAAGTCGCGTGAATTAATTCATTTTGTGATGGGATTGTTACTAACGAAGTTAAATAGCAGGTCGATTGTTATCTTCGTGGAAAAGTGACTTGTATATGTATATCGCTACGGACCGCATGGTGCCATTCTCGAATTTTACTTTTAGTTCGTGGCCTTTTTTGGTTTGTTGTAGTTACTAAAAAAAAAGGGTGATATGGCTGATGACGGCAGCAGAAGTGCAGGTGGGAGTGCATTTTCAGGAGTCATAAAGAAATTGACCGGCATGAGTGACTACCAGGATTGGAAGTTCCAAGTCAGCAATTATCTGGAGCACCAAGACTTGTGGGAGTGCATTGAGCCTGAAGGTGGCGATGTATCTACAGTAAATCCTAAGAAGGATCGGAAGGCAAAGGCAGCGATTTGTCTTTTAGTGGAGCCGAGCTGTTATGCCCACGTCAGGAGCGCGAAAACGGCGAAAGAAGCTTGGGATAACTTATGCAAAGCGTACGAGGACAAGGGATGGGGCAGAAGGATCAGTCTTCAAAGGTCCCTGTGGCAGTGTCGGCTAGAGAACTTTAAGAATATGGAGCAGTATATAGCCAATGTAATGTCCTTGTCACAGCAACTGGCGGACATAGACGCCAAAGTGACTGACGATTGGCTGGCTTCTATTCTTTTGAGTGGACTGACTGCCGACTACAGCCCCATGATTATGGCACTTGATAACTCAGGAATGGAGATAACCACTGAGCTCGTTAAGAGAAAATTGCTTCAGGAGTGGAGCAGGAAAGGGTCGACAAGTGCGGAGTCGGAGGAGACGGCCATGTACTCTGTCTGCAAAGAAAAGAAAAAGAAACCCTTCGTGCTCAAGTGTTACCGGTGTCACCAACCGGGGCACAAATCGACAAACTGTCCAAAGAAACCATCCCAGTCGGACCAAACACGTGAGAAAAAGGGTGGATGTCTTCTGACAGCTCTGTCTGTAAGCGTAAATCCTGGCGATTGGTATGTGGACAGTGGCGCGACGGCGCACATGTCTCCAAGGAAGGATTGGTTTTGTGGTTTTTCCGAAGACTCGAGTGGGTTGGAGGTCAAAGTGGCGAATAATCAAGTGGTACGCAGTGGTGGTAGTGGCAAAATCAAAGTGGAACTTTGCTCTGAGTCCGATATAAAGGAAATAGCCGATGTTATATTTGTGCCGGGATTGACGACTAACTTGTTGTCAGTTAGCAAAATGGTTGCAAATGGGTTTTCTGTAGTTTTTACGGAAGGCAAGTGCTTAATCCTTCGAAAAACTGCTCAAATCAAAGGTGATATAGTGGCTTCAGCAACAGATACCGGGGGCCTGTACAGACTCGATGTCAAGTCAGTTGGAAAGGGCAAGCCTCCTAGTAAATGTGCGAAGGCAAAGGAGTTGGGAGAGAAGGCTAACCTCACGAGCAGTGTGGATTCACAGCAATTGTGGCATAAGAGGCTTGGTCACGTCAATAGTAAAAGTATGAATCTCTTACGGAAAGGTCTGGCAGATGGTGTGAATTACGTTGATAGTGAGACTGACCACCCTTGTATTTCATGTATTAAGGGTAAAATGTTTAAAGCTCCTTTTAAAAGAAAGGGACCCAGAGGAATGAGAAAACTGGACCTTGTGCACTCTGATTTATGCGGGCCAATGCAAGTTGATTCATATGGAGGGGCAAGGTACTTCATGACAATGATAGATGATTTCACCAGGAAGTGCTTTGTATACTTTTTGAAGAGGAAAAGTGAAGCATTCCTCAAATTCTGTGAATTTAAGGCTGCAGTGGAGAATGAGACCGGAGAGAGCATAGTTCATCTACGCACTGATAATGGAAGTGAATACTGTAATGAAGAATTTAAGAGGTATTTGCTGAAGTGTGGAATAAAACACCAAAGGACTGTGCCGTATACACCCCAACAGAATGGTGTTGCTGAGAGGGCGAATCGATCTATCATGGAAATGGCTCGTACTCTCCTCCAAGATGCTGGATTGAGTAGGTGTCTTTGGGCGGAGGCTGTAGGTACAGCTGTTTACTTGAAAAATCGGCTTCCAACCATGGCTGTTCCTGAGAAGACCCCGGAGGAAGTGTGGACAGGGATGAAAGTGTCTCTAAGTCATTTAAGGGTGTTTGGATGTGCAGCTTTTGTACACATACCACAAGAAAGCCGTAAGAAACTTGATCCAAAGGCCAAGGAAATGATTTTTGTTGGGTACAGTGTGCATGAAAATGGCTATCGTCTAGTAGATGCTGAGAACCCACATAAGCTGACTCGCACTCGTGATGTGATTTTCATCGAGAATCGTTTCCCAGGTAGCAGTATTGTGAGAGACACTGAGCACCAGCAGTGGATACCATCTGCGATAGATTTGTCTCTTGACACAGGAAGCTGTGGGGAAGGCGTACGAGAAGGCGATGACACCGTGATCCAAATGGAGGGATCACAAGCTGCAGAATCAACCACCAATGAGGGCAGTGATGATGCAACAATTCCAGAGACTTCACCTGATGGTGCAGACATATCAGAGACTCCAAGTGGTGAAGGAGGTGTGGAAGTTGAGAGGAAGTATCCATTGAGGAACAGGTATCAAAAGGATTTTTCTGATTATATTTTGTTTCAAGTTGCTTGTGATGCTGAGATGCCTAGAACTGTAACTGAGGCATTATCATGCAGTGAAAGTTCTGAGTGGAAGAAGGCAATGCATGAGGAACTTCAAGCATTAAAATTGAATGATGCATGGTCATTAGTTGATTTACCTTCAGGGCTAAAGGCAATTCAGTGTAAATGGGTATTTAATAAGAAGAGGGATTGCGATGGCCGAGTAACTAGGTTCAAGGCAAGACTAGTAGCTAAGGGATGTACACAAAAATATGGTGTTGATTATGGGGAAACTTTCTCGCCTGTAGTAAGACATTCTACAATCCGGGTTTTGTTTGCAATGGCTGTCAAATTTCATTGGGAAATTGTTCATTGGGATGTTGTTACTGCTTTCTTGAATGGAAAACTGAGTGAAGATATTTACATGGTTCAACCTGAAGGGTCTGTTACTAAGGGTTTAGAAGGGAAAGTTTGTAAGCTTAAAAGAGCATTGTACGGACTCAAACAGGCATCAAGGGCATGGTATGAGGAAATACATGTTGTATTATCTGAAATGGACTTTAAGCGCTCAGAAATTGAACCCTGTGTATATTTTAAAACTAGAGAATCTTTTAGGTCTGTTCTTGCTTTATATGTCGATGACATTTTTTTGTTTTCTAACGATGAAGTTGAAAAACAAAGGCTAAGAAAAGGGCTCATGACAAGATTCAGCATGAAGGATCTTGGAGAGGCCAGTAGTGTTCTTGGAATGAGAGTAAGAAGGGAAGGAAATGTCATTTTTGTAGACCAAAAACGATACATTGAGGATATCCTTAATAAATTTTCTATGGCTGATTGTAAGCCAGTCTCCACTCCATTGGATATTGGGAAAAGGCTTACCAAGTGTGATCAGGGTAGTGATCAGTTCCCCTACCAAAACTTGATTGGCTGCCTAATGTATTTGGCTGTGACCTGCAGGCCTGACATAGCTCATGCAGTGAGCATGTTGAGTCAATTTAACAATTGTCATGACAGAGAACACTGGACCAGTGCTAAGAGGGTGTTGCGATATTTGAAGGGCACCAAAGATTTGTGTTTGGCATTTGCATCTGTTAGTGATGGTTTGGTGGGGTTCAGTGATGCGGATTGGGGAAGTGATACAGTGGACAGAAAATCATATACGGGGTTTGCATTTAAGCTTGACGGTTGTGTTGTTTCATGGGAGAGTAGGAAACAACAATGTGTCGCTCTATCGAGCACAGAAGCTGAGTACATGGCAATGACTCAAGCTTCAAGGGAAGGCATATATTTAAGCAATCTAATTTGTGAATTACTTGGTGAAAAAATGAGTGTGATATTGTACGGTGACAACCAGTCGGCTCAGTTTATTGCTAATAATGCAATGAATCATCCTCGGACAAAACATATAGACATTAAGCATCATTTTGTGCGTGATGCAGTGCAACGCAAGGACATCATTTTGAAATATGTGCCTACTGAGGAGATGGTAGCTGATTGTTTAACAAAAGGATTGAGTAGTGCCAAGTTGTGCAAATGTTTGACTGGTTTGTGTTTAATTGAGAAGGCTTGAATTTTAATGTTACATTTATCTAGATTAAGGTGGCGTGTTGGAAATAGTAATCTTGATTTAAACTCGCGCCAAGTTCTTTTTGCACTGTGTGTTTCAGCTGTTTCTATTTTATTTGTGTGCTTCTTTTGTTTGTCTGTATAAGTTTCCACTTCCGGTTTTTCTAATGAAGATTTCACACCTATACAGCCATGTGTTAATTAATTAATTATCCTACCCAATCCTAACAATGTTGAAAAAATTGGCATATCATGAGATTGGTTATGGTGGATTCAATTTTTCAGGAAATTTTTAAAAGTGAGCTAATGTATTTTCAAACTCAATTATTTACGTTCTCTGGAGGTTCCTGAATATGATAGTAGCGTAAAATTAATATACCTATCTGTATCACTACAAAATGGTTCTGAACTCAAAAATTCATCAACCTATTTCTTTTTTTTACAGAAATAATGAATTAACAGAATTACATTAAGATCATTGTTAGAGGAATAAAAGAAATCTTACCGTCGTCCTGCGGACACGAGAGCTTGGAATTCTCTCTATTCCTCTGCATGCTGTTTCCTTTAGGCCTAAATAGTCAACACACTCAACAGGACCACGTGACCCCTTCATTGTAAATAAAAGAACACTTACAATGAAACAAAGCAGGCACCGATAAAGACAATTACCGTACATGTCTGAATATAATGCCCTCTTTTTTTCCAAAAATTCCCATGGTAAAAGTAAAGGGACAGACTATATTCAAACGCATTTTCCCCCAAGAAACTGAGGGGTAAGGAAAAAGTTTGAAAAACAACATGTCTGAAAAAGTATTTTACATCATTTTGGCATATAAAATTCAATTTTAAGAGGATGAAGTTATTATATATAAAATCCAGAAAAGATGTTTAAATATTTTTTTTATTTCAAAAAGGCTTTGGGGGGGATACAACCCCTCGTTCCCCCCATCGTTATGCCACTGAAATATTGCACATACATATTTAAAGGTTCTGGGGGGAGGGGGGGGGTACGTGCCCCCGTGCTACCCCCTAGGTACCGCCTACGATCACATTAGACAATGATTTCCGCCTACCAAGAAAAGTCCTAGGAAATAGATACAGCCCAATAATATTTCCACGGGGGGTGACCTATCAAAATTGAAATTGGCGAGATGCAAGTGAGAATTTTTGGAAGTGTAATTATGACCTCGGATACTACAACTGACTTGTGACTGAACAGTGAAAATTTAGAATTACCTCGAGAAATGGAGGGGGTAGATCTGTGGACAGCTCCCAAAGATGTTTACAGAATTATAAATTGTTCATTTCGTAAATTAGTTATATCCGTAACCGAGGGATACATATTTCCACTTAGCGTTCTCTCAAATTGGAATGATGTCTTTGAATTCAAAACGCGAGCGGCCAAGCAGAATAAAATCAATTCTCCCAAATCCGGAATTTTCAAGCTCCTTAAGGCTGCAAAGATTTCCGCAAATATTGACATAAATTGTCTTAACTCTTCTTATACATAAAAAATTTCTGAAAACGAAAACATCTCACCCAAAAATGAAAACCGAGGAATGAGAGAAATAGGAAAAAAAATCGTTTACTTCTCCCCAGGAGGATGTATAATGCACTTTGTCTAAAGGAACAGAAGCAATCATCGCAAATGCCTCATCTAAGAGAGAAGATATTAGATGGTAAAACTTTATTTGCGGATGCATCATTCCATTAATGTACCACCGATATAAATATATAACGATAAGCTGGCCATTAGAAAACCACCAAGAAAATTTGGGAACGTCAATGGCTGCAAGTCTATGTTTTCGAAACAGCACAGAGAAACTGGCTTCCCCATCCACATCACTCATGGGCAACGTCAAACTGTCAAAAACAGACAAAATAAAAATTCTTCTGGAACTCATTTGCCATTACGGTATCTATCTTATGCACATCCGTGCAATAGCAATTATTGCTGCACTCATAGATTGATGAGACATGAAACTAGATTCACCTGTCCATAAATACCCCATAGTTGGGATATACGCTGACTTACCCTGTTATATTCTCAAATCACTTGCACAACTACATACGAGGCCTAAAGGGTAGCCTCTGAATCGCAGAATTGGATTGACTCGATTCGCAATTGTCTCGTGGTTATCTCACTCTAAGGCATGATTGCATTAAACGATTGAAATAATTAAATTATGTAAAAAAACCAAGTGATTTCCAAATTTTCCAGGGAATCGGCGACAAAAATGTCGCTTTGTCCCGCCCGAACATAGACCTTATCTTGAGACATTATGGCCTAATTGAGATAATTGTCGAGAGGCAAGTAGATGCGAATGAAATATATGGGACATGTAAGATGGATGTGAATGATACGAAATTGCTAGGTGTGAAAAGATTGGCTGATATGAGAATTGAGTGGAGAGCTGCCTCAAACCAATGTAAGGATTATTGACCGGTTATAATGATACTGAATTTAGTTAAATTAATTGTGTCCACTGCATGAAGTACAGCCACTCATATAGAACATAAAGGAGTAAGATATTTAATAACCTCAAGTATTCAACATTACTTAAATTTGATTTTATTTATTTATCAAATTGTCCACATAGAGGATAGTTTGCCATTTTATAGTGGCACAGTATAGCAAACATAAAAAGCACAGACACAATCAAACATAATAAATTTAAATAAATAACAATAGTTGAGTAAACTTATTGACCTTATGTGTTTCCATTAAGGTAGGAAAGAGCGCGGTTTGTAAAGGAGTGGTCTGGAAAGGAGAACGGGTCAATGTGATCTGGAAGGGAATTTATGAGGGAAGAGAGGATGGAACGTTTGGTTAGTGACAATCTGAGAATGGGCGAATATATGGAGGAGTGAATGCATTCGAGTGGGCCTGCATGGAACTTTGAAATTTAGATTGGAGACGAGATCGGGACAGTCTATGGCAGAGTTTAGAATGCTATGAATTAGTTTCAAATCGGATTTGAGGATTAAATTTGGATTATTAGATATAGAGACAGTGTGCAAAACAGTATCAGCGGACATATTACGAAGATGAGGGGCTCTTAACTATATTAGTGAACAAATTTGTCACACTTTTGAGAGCCAGAATATTGGATGGGGCTGAGATTGTCCAAATGGGGGAACAATGCATTACAACGGCATTGACAATAGTTGAAAAATATGCGCATAATGCTATCGGGTCTGCAATTTCTGAGAAGCGGTAGAGGAGGCCAAGGAGAGGCATAGATTTATTTTTTATTTTTGTAATATGCTCAGAGTAATTAAATTTTTGATCCATTAAAACACCTAAGTCTTTGATTGTGGAGACTCGTCTGAATGAAAGGGAGTTTAAACTATACCTTAAATCATAAGGGGACTTTTTTAGCAAAATTGAAATGATGTTGCATTTATTAGCGTTTAGGCGGAGTTTCCAATTGTTGCAACACTCTGAAACCTTGTTCAATACATCCTGTAGGTTATGGCAGTCTGCGACATTGTTAATTTGCTTAAAAATTTTGCAGTCATCTGAGTAAAAAAGGGTATGGGCTTAAGAGGTATGTACGAGGGAGGCCAGATCGTCAATGAAAAGGTTAAATAAATGTAGTCCGAGAACACTTCCCTGAGGTACTCCGGATGTTGTGGGTAACCATTGGGATGAGCAGCCATGAAGTATTACACGCTGGAATCTATTGTTGAGGAAAGAGTCTACTAGGTTTAGAAAATCTCCATGCAGGTTAAAGTGATGACAGAGTTTGTGAAGGAGAAGGGAGTGGTATAGAGAGTCTAAGACTTTCGAGAAACCTAAGAATATTGCGTCAAGTTGAGCTTTATTGGAGATGGAAACGACTGCATGATGCTGAAAAAGAGCCAAGTTGGTCAGGCAGGAGCCTCCCGGAAGGAAACCATGCTGATTATTTGATGAAAATGGAGAAGTGTTATGTATTTGAGTTCTCTTCTATTTGTATTGCCGCCTCGGTGATGCCATATTGGGAAATATTGGTATTGCTTTGTTTTTTGGTATGCATGGGATAGCTTGGGGAATGTCTCGCTCTCTCTCACTGGACTTGGCATGAAACAGACGTGCTCACTGAGAGCGGCCATCGTGTGATATTAAACGGCTGATTAAGATGTAGGCCTTTTCATTCCACCCTTCGGATCCAACAGTAGACTCTGTTGAGAATAATCCTTTCACAAACTGAAAATAGTACCGGAAGTAACGATATTGGGCGGTAGTTTGAGACATCATCTTTAGGGCCATTTTTATGTATAGGAATGATGTTTGTTTGAGGGGGAAGATGCCGAGGGAAAGGTGCCAACAGTCCAGTAGGAGGCTCAATGGAAGAGAGAGGAAGGGAGGATGCGCAGCGTCTAATTAGTTTTGGGCTCAAACCATCGGGACCAGGGGAACGATGGAGAGGGATTTTGCAGAGATATTCGAATACTTCTCTGGGATCTGTGATAATGTTAGATAGAAAATGGTCACGAATTGTTGGGGGGAAGTGATCAATTTTATCAGGGAGAGTAGAAGAAGGAAATAAGCAATCTGTAAAGAATTTATTGAATAAATTTGGCCTATCTGAGCCCCAAGCCTCGAGATTGTTTTGAATTCTCTCACTAGATAGAATTCACAGCACACCCAATTCACTCAAATATCTACAGTTGTGGACTTCCTACGGTTAAATAATAATCTATCCCAAATTTTGATGAAATTATGATTTTATCAACCAATTTAGGGGGTAAAGTCCATTACCATTTCAGAACCGCATCAGATAACAACATTGCGAGGATTATATGAGGAGATGGCGGTAAGGAATTCATCCAGATTTGAACCAATGACTGCGTATTGTGTTTGAGAGAAGAGGCCGACAGATAACACCACTAGAGCCTTGAGAGCAAGGTAGAGTGCAAAGAAAGCCGGTGACGGCTTTATCCTGCTTTTAACAAAAGCCGCCACGGGCCCAAAATCTCAACGTCCCATACGACGGGCGGAGTACTGTACTTGCAGCTCCATGCACACAGCTTACAAGTGTGGAACAATCTTTCTCAGGAAAACTTCAGTCACGACCCATGTTTGAACACGGACACACTGAATGAGTTTCCAAAACCCTACCTACCCATCACAAAACCCTAGACTATAGATTCAATATAACTAGACACTGTTACTATATATCTGGCATACTATCAATTAGCTCAATATAAAACCTGTAATATCCAATAGGTCTTTTTAAGTAATCTCACAGCCATTTCTTAAAAACATCTCTCAGATTGAAAAACGTAAAATAACGAAATGAGAAACTTAGATGATTACAACTGATGAATGAGAAAAACTTTTGATTGGAAAATTTTTGGAAATAAAAACACTTATATCAGACCAAATTGTCAAAGAAAAATAATTTATAGTGAAACTAAGTAATAAGTAGCAAACTATATAAACACGAATCCCAAATTAAATACTATGTAATGATTCTGAAGGCTGTTAACGTTATGAAAACTAGCTGGAACATCATGTGAATACAGTGGTCTGGGGTGTTCGGGGGGCAGTGGCGGAGCCAGGAATTTCGTTCGGGGGTGAGGGGAAACCAGGGGGGAAAATTTTTGAAAAACCGGGCACTAAGTAATGGGTTTTAAACTATTATTAACATTTTTCAAAATCGAAAAAACTTAATTTGTTAAATTAACATTTTTGTAAACTCCTGATTTTTCAATATTCTGTTTTCTTTTATGATGGACAATAATTGTGTTTTTTATATTTCGGGGGGTCCGGACCCCCTCCCCTGGCTACGCCACTGTTCGGGGGCCCTCGGCCCATGGTGGGACTCTCCTTAGCAAATGATGCGGGAGTCCTCTCCAGGATAATTTTAAGAAATTGTATTAACGCTGTTATGTCTCTTTAAAATAAAGAAAAAATTAGATAAAACTTAATAAAAATACCAATTTCATGAGATAAAATGCTATGAAAAGTGAGATTTTCACAGCTTATGAAATTTCCAAATGTATTGTGGCTATGTTATCTATTTAGTGAAATAGTTCCTTAAAACTGTAATGAAATCAAAATAAAACCCCTAAAAGAAGCTTTTCGAATGACCCTTCCAAAATAAGAATCAGGTTATCTTCCATCTTCTGCCACAGTGGCTTAGCTAGAATATGCTTTGGGGGGATGAAGGGAGGTTAGTGGGGGGATTGTTTTGATTTTTTGTTGATTGAATATTGAAGCCCCCCCGACCGAAAGACAGGGGGTGTAGGAAAATTTTTGAAAAATAACATGCCTGAGAATTCATTTTACATCATTTTAGGACTTAAATTGAACTTTAAGCAGATGCAGTTATTATGTATCAAATCCAGACTAGACTACTAAATAATATTTTGATTCCTCTAAGGCTTTGGGGGGGATACATTCACCCTTTCCCCATAGTCATGCCACTGTTCTGACACATTTCCTTTATATACTTTTATATCATCTTCTTACAATTCGTGCCGACCTCTGGCCAGACCGCCCCTGGATGACGCATTTAAAAAGTCAATCAACTAATATCGATGATCAAAATATTCCTACACTCCATGAAAGGGGCAAATAAGATGTCAATAAGAGTGAAGCTCTTATGCTACGCTCCTACGCTGAAATTTTGCAGACTTTGATTGTAGTTCAAGTTCCCAGCTGTTTTAGCTGTCTACTGAGAGGTTCTGCACTTTTGATGGTTTCAAATGATTAACTTTATCGGTCTGATCATGGCATAGTGTCGTAGGCTAGATTAAGTGGGGGTGGGAATATGGGAAGGGATAATGGCATCTTGGGGACATTGTGTTTAGCGGATGGTGATGGGGTATAGTCCCAAAGGGATGTTAGGAGTTCATTATTCGTAGCAGGGAAGGAAGGATTTCTCGAACTGGGGAAGGTACGATTTCAAAAGGCAAATGATTTCAAAAGGAATGGTTGCTTTTAGGTCTTTTCTAATGTTTTTGTTTGGCATAATCCAGGGTGCTCCGACAATTCTTCTAACTATGGTATTTTCCGTTGATTGAATAGTGAAGCTCTTTAATAAAAGGGCGCTCTCATACCTCTCTCTCTCTCTCCAAATGAAGCCATAAATGAAAATTATTTAACAATGACCTAAGAGATTATTCCAATGGTCAAAAATAAATTATCAATATACGCTAATGCACCATGCACTATAATGTCAGTGAATAATCGATCATCTTATGTAATAAATGAACATGAAATCTTCAGTCGTCAAAACTTGACTAGAAGAGCATCAACTGGCCATTCAACTGGGTTACTCAACAAAGCTGAACACGAAGCAACAGGACACGTAATCGATTTTGATAAATCTAGAATTGTCGCGAAGGCGGAATATTTCAAACCTAGACTCAACCGTGAAGCCACCGAAAGATATAAAGACAAAATAATTTCAACAGAGAAAATGAATTTATAATCTGAAATACATGGAACCCAGTCATCTACTACATTTCTCAAGCACACCCCTCCAGTCCTTATAAGAACCTCTCACACTTAACCTCTTACATCCAGAAGTTTCATGTAAGTGGTAAGAAACGTTAAAACAATAAACATTCAGCTAAGCTATATTTAAAATTAAAAACATGCCATGGTACAGCCCACATTTCTTGAGCTGGTGACATCATTATATATCTCTGATAAATTTATTAGTTCACGTGCACCTGATGAGACAAGGTCATAATTTCCAAGTAGAGGACCATCTTGTTGCTCCATTAAAATAATAGCCCAACTCTAGCTTTAAAGCAGTGCTTTATGTTATGTACAAATACCTACATATTTCTTGAATAATAGTTTTATTTATTTTCTACGTATTTATTCTGCTTGGAAAAGTTGAGACCACCTACAGCATAGTGAGGAACCACTTCAATTAAAGGCAGGTAAGATGTGTTACCCAAAGGCTTAAAATGGAAGACCAATGATTGAAAACAAAGACAAAGAGAAGAGACGAAAAGAATATCTGGAATAGTTGTGCAACGGAAACAGTAAAAGAATGAATGCTATTCAAAAAGAAAAATAAAGTTGATAAAGATGACTGGAGAGCCTCAATTTCAAGATCGGAATTTGATGCGGTAGTAGGTCGCTTGCGATTAGTTAAACATCTAGAATTGACGATATTCCAGCAGGGCTAATGGAAAATGCAGGGAAAAACACGTTAAACTGGCTGCATAAAATCACTGGTGGACAAGCAACAATGAACCTCGCTAGTCCCAATCTGGGTGACTATGGGTGAGTACTTGCTTCGCAATAGCTCGTGACGTCATCAACTTTTCCATCAAAGTGCTGACACCATCGATTTTTCGTCGGTTACAGCTCGAGAAGTGGACACGTGATGGGTCTTAAACGGATAAATAGTGAGTTAATTCAATAAGATTGACGATAAAAGACAGTCCAAAAGTTGCACGATTTGTCATTATTATATATGTGCTAAAATTAATACTATTCACTCCAGCTGAGAAATAAGTCAAACTAATAAGAGGCGAAGTGATAAAGTATTCAATGGGTGAGATACAATAAGTCAAGTAATTAACTATGTAAAATGACGAGGCATTATCATTACCTAATGCTCTCATGTAATTATTTTTAACATGCTCGAAATTATTGTGAAGATATAAAACATCTTACTGCATCTGGTTTTTTGGTGTAGCTACCTTACCCCACTAAGAATATATAAATATAACCAATAACTTACCATCATAGGTGGACCTAGGGATGGGGCATGGGGGCTAGTGCTCCTCCAGACCCTTAAAAAAATATGCCATATTTTTAATACAGTCCCATAATCATTGCGTTCGCTTTGTATTACGAGGTATCCTTGTGCCCCCTAGAGCAAAATCCTGGATATGGTCGCGCTTGTGACACCCCACCCCACCCCAGAAAGAAATCCTGGATCTGCCCCTGCTTACCATTATGTGTATAAATAATTCAGAAAATTCCTCGGTGAGGTGTATAGCACAAAAATGTCCCAGGTTGGGCGCACACAGTAAAATACACACTTAAAGATAAAAATAAATTTTCAGGGGCACCTGCTACCTTCTTCCTCAGGGTTAGGAAATATTTTTAATAAATTGTCTTGTACTGTGTATGCTCCACCTGGAATATTTTCATCTTATATGTATAAATATGCCAGGCTGATATCCCAAAGCACTTTACCCTCAATCTTACTGTCTAACAGTGAGTGTTATATATTTAACAAAAAAAAATCAGATTAGCTATACAAATGAGGCTCTGATTTAGATGGTTGAACTGAACTTGCAGATCGCTGCTGAGTTCTCAGTCAGCCACATAGCCAGAAAGGTATGGAGAATTTTGGAGTTATGTGGCTTGCCTGCACTGATAATCTTTTGTCGTTGCTATGGAGGTATCAGACAACGATACACTCGTCAAAAACTTTTCAGCTACTTAACGATGAAATAATCTTTCAGCAATATAACAATTCATTGATTACTGGAAGACATAATGAAATCTAACCACATAATATGAAAATTGGAGTGTTGGAGGGCCCTGTGATCATCTCAGCACATGCGTTGCAGGTAGTCACCCCCAGGGGAAAAATATGGGGGATGTTTATGCTCCCAAAACACCCCTATGCTCAGAAAAAATTCAAACGTCCATTATTAAAAACAATTTGTGCTGATCAAGCATTACCAGTACTATTATTATTCACAAAATCACATTCATCCATTGTTATCCAATCCATTATTAAAGCTATACCTAACTAAATACCTCAACATGCACGCCTGAATTAACCTAATGCCATAATATGGACTCATTGTCACGATGTCCGAAGGCTTGCCTAGTCTGAGTTATTTATAATCAACAGCATTATATAATTAATATATAACCCATATTCTCCTGTTGTGAATTTTCACTGTAGCCGGAAAAATACATGTTCCTAATCTTTTTGTGTAACTATGTCATATTAACATTACCAAAAATGGATTAACAATGTTAACAAATTGCCATCGGAAGCCATCAACATGGATGGCAGGTTAGAAACTCTAACTGAGAACATCTATATATATAAAAGAAAGTCGAAAATCGTGTTAGTTAGAACACTTATAACTCGAGAACGGCTGCACCGATTTCAATGAGATTTGGTTCTTTGGATTCGTCTCAGGCGGGGTTAACATATAGGCCATTAAAAAAGATAATTTCACAAAAAAAATTCATCTCATTCCTATGGACATGCTTTTAGGAGTTATAGTAACACAACAATTGATAAGTCGGTCAAAACTACAAATTAAATACTTTGTTTTGTTTTTACCACTTTAATAACTGAATTTAGTAATAATATAACATTTTAATTACTAAATATATTCAAAATATTAATTAAATTGAAATTACATTTTTTAAATTTAATTCGAGCTGATTGTAAGCCCAGCCGTGGCCCAGCTCGAGTTGACACTTCACTACCGTGTTTGTAAACAAATCTCCAAGCAATTGTTGACAAACGGTAATGTCCGTGTTCCGAATCAAAGATGGTTGATTTAGCGAGCAAGAACGAAGATGTGGATGACTAAAACGAGGTAAATTCAAATAGTTCGTACTCTGCATGGATTCGAATCTTTTAAATGTGTAACAAACGAAGACGAAATCACCAACTATCTATCTGAATATTTTAAGTCCTTGGACGTACCTGGCTTACCAAGGCACGATTTACAGAAAAATGTAGGGTAAATTTTTACAAGAGGTACAATCCGGATTTCGCCTTCAAACCTTCGGCCATATTGGAATGGCGGTAAATGAGTTTCACGGAACATGTTTGAAATTGTAAACAAGAGAAAAATATCCCTAGTGATGGTCCAATACATAACAAAGTGGGAGGTAGAAGTGGATAAATCACTTTCTGGGCACATGTACGGGCTGGTCAACTAGAAAAAAATATCCTTCGAGCTGGTCCAGTTGGTAAAGTGGGTAAATCACTTTCTGGGCATATGTACGGGCTGGTCAACTAGAAAAAAATATCCTTCGAGCTGGTCCAGTTGGTAAAGTGGGTAAATCACTTTCCGGGCACATGTACAAGTTGGTCAACTAGAAAAAAATATCCTTCGAGCTGGTCCAGTTGGTAAAGTGGGTAAATCAATTTCCCACGACTCTTCTTTTATTATGATGGTAATGTTTGCGCATGCGCAGAAGGTGAAGTGCGTAAAGTAAAGGGTGAGTAAGTGAAGATCGTAAATGGCGGCGCATGCGCAGAACCCGAAAATCGCTATCCATATAAGTTAAAATATCTCGAAAACTATTAATTTCCGCCAGGAATGAATGTCACCACGTTAATCAGGAGGCAAAAATACTACAGTAAAGTGAAGGTTTGAAGGCGAAATCCGGATTGTACCTCTTGTAAAATAATACCAAATGTAGTTTCTGTGCTCATGATCTTTCGAAGCCTAAACCAACCATAACTATACAACGGAACGCGTGTGATCATTAAAAAATTGGTGATGAATGTGATTCACGCAACTTTACTCAAAGGAAAATTCAAAGGTTAGGAAGTCCTCATTCCGTAGATTCCATGATCTCAACTCATCTACATCTACATAATACCCTGCGAGCCACCTCTAGGGTGTTTGGCAGGGGGTGATCAATCACCAGCATGCAGCATGCATTTGGACTCCCACATGCACACCACACCGTCCAAAAAACGTCCCGTATAATAACAAACTATACTACTATATGCTGTTAGAAATAGAATATAGAATAGAAATTCAGAAACCTCATATTTTCGGGGGGGTTTCCTCATATGCCCTTTTGAGCTTAAACGTATCCAATTTCAAATTCGTTATGCATTCGTGATAACGATTAAAAAATCGCATGGTCATTCTTTCAGTTTTTGTGTTGTTTGTGATCATGTGCTAATGAAAACCCATGATTTTCTCATGGTCAATTTAGCGTGCTATGTTCACGAGTCGATAAACCATCCACTGTATTTCATCCTTCGCTTCAAGTGCGTAGCTAGGATAGGGGGTTTTGGGCGCAGCTAATACCACGGGTCTGTAGGGTATAGAAAACTCGCTAAGGTAAGCGGGAAGTGTGGAGGCACTTCCCCCAGACATTTTTTAAGATAAATGGTTCAAAATAGTGGGTTTTATGGCTGTGTGAATAGTTAAATATGTTTTGTTTGTTAGTCATCCGTCCCCCTAATATTAATAACAAAATCTTTCATTAAAAAATTCTCTAAGCTCTTGGGGGGAGGGTTTATCCCCCAAAGCCTCCCCTCGCTGTGTCACTGCTTTGCTTCGCTATATTTATTTAGCTTCATCCGCTTCATCTAGCGCCTGATACAAAACAAAAACTGTTGTTTATCAGAAGGTGGTTGACGCAAGACATTAAACCCGAATGTGTAGGGCTCACCGTGGTGCGTTTACGCATGCAGTACGTTTACGCAGTGCATTTTTTCCAAATAGAGATACTAAAACTGGCGCGCCTTAAGTCATTTAATGCGAATGCTGCTTCATAGGGGCTTTTCTTGCACGATTTTGAGCAACAGTCAAGCGTCGGTCTGGGGTTGTGTCAACCTGCCCTCTGAAAGGGCCAAGTGTATGCAACAGACTTGGACCTAAAAACATTTTTTTACAGCTAATAACGCAAATAGCCAACAACTGAATGCGTATAATTTTTATTTCATAAACTGCTTTATTAAACCACAATGCCCAAAATTTCTTAAGCCAAAACGTAAGAAAATTTGTTGAAAAAAATCCGCGTAAACGTGCTCCGATTCACCCTATGTAGATTCAATAAAGAAAATGTCTTTCTGACAAGCAATTTTGGTACTCATTTACGTAGTTTTATTGAATTTGTATCCTTATTTTATTATAATAAATTAAACATGATTAAAAACGATACAGCCGCTCTTGATTTATAAATGGTGTAAGTAAACTGTAAGTTCATTGATTGTTAGGCGGTACGAAGTTCGCCGGGTCAGCTAGTAATAGCATAAAAGAAAAGCATACCAAAAAAGGGATTCAAAAAGCGCAGTACTTCAAATTTTTATTAATTCAAGCTAATTCTACATACTTACAAAAAAACAATATGCACAAGGGTAATTGAAAAATTATTGCCAAATTTAGAATGTAGAGAAAGTTGAATCATGCATTTTACAAAAAATCCCCAATACCAACGAAAAAGGAGGAACAAAAATGTATTTTACAAAAAATATGCTTAAATGGGAATATAAGTTAATATTTAATTTTATAGAATAAACCATTACACAACACAACATTATCAAGAGCAGTGACAATGAATAAACACAGTAAATGCATTTTAAATTACTTTAATTCCTTAAAAAAAACAGAGTAATATTTATACAGCAAATAATAGTAATGAGAAAATATAAAAAAAAATCACCAAAAATTGGTGGATAAAATCAGCTAAGATAATAATAAAGTGAATGAAATATAAATCAGTAATGTCACCATGAAGCATATTTCAAACAAAAGAATAAAAATAACAAAAAATGAAAACATTATAAATAGAACAAAATTATACGAGCCAAAACTTTGATAACATTCTATCACTTCAAACCTCCTAAGCACAAAGAACAAATACAGAATTTGAAATTGCCCTAGGATACCATACTGCTTTAGCCAGAGGAAAGTCCAACGCTATAATTCAAGCAGGAGATAACAGAAATGATTCATTAAAATCAACAATTGATTGGTATAGACTTTCCTCTGTTTATCCCCCTCCCCACGTAGAGGGAGCAGTTTGGATTTTGAGGGGGAGGGAGGGTGGGGAGGGATTTTTAGTGAAAGGAAGGGACAGTTAGTGTCAGTATTGCTACTAATACTACTATTAGTACTACTACTACTACAAGCACACACTCATTCATAAAATCACATTCCATTCACTCATTCATCAAATCACATTCCACTCTTTCATTCATAAAATCACATTCCATTCACTCATTCATAAAATCACATTCATCCATTCATACAGCCCTGCCTACCTAAATACTGCTTTATACGCCTGAATTAATTAAACGCCTAAATACGGAATCGTGGCCACGATATACGAAGACCTGCCTAATCTGAGTTATTTCTACTCGACGGTATGATGCAATATAAAATCCCTACTCTCCTGCCACAAATCCTAACTATAGCTGGAAAAAATACATGCAATAATAAAAAATATACAAACACCCTGTACAATAATTGCAATAAAAAATGCAAAAAAAAAACAACTATCTTCAGGCTCGGTGTCTTCTTTCTTTCGATCTTCATTCTTCCTTTCTTCATGATAAAATCCTCAAGTCTCTAGTTGTCGGCGCAGTAACCCTCAGGTGTCCATTTCATGGACCTGAACAGTTGTCTCCAGAAGCAATCGCTGTCGTTGTCCACAAGCTTGACCTTTGGTAATATAGGTAACAAAAAAATTCTCATAATCCAGCAAAGGGGAGACCTAAAAAGTTAACATTCAGCTCAGAAATATCATTTCGAGGAAGACGTTTAGAAAATATTAACTTTTTAAGTGTCCAGAGATTTTTTAAATTGAAAAATGCAAGAGTGGGTAATTCCAAATTATTTGACGCTTATCTCATCGTCGATATTTCAATGTATTTTCATTATTATTTAAACATTTTAAAGATATGAATGGGCAATATTAAAAAGTTTCCCGGAAATCATAACAGTGAGCTGAGTGTGTTATTTATATAACTTTTTTTACGACTTACTTGGACTTCAAGGATTATACTAAAAATTAATAGCAAAAATATACCAATCTATCTACCAATAAACCAATATATTTAATGTGTGTACTATTTTATGAAATGGAAAACAATAATGAAATTATAAAAATCAATACGATGGAAATATTTAAAAAGACGAAAACAGAAGTTACAAATATGGAATCAATCCATGAAATATGGAGCCAGAGGTCTAAGTAATCACTTCAGAAACAAAGCAACCGAAAATAATGAAAAATATATACTGATTTTTCCGACACCATTGGCGTAATAAATATTTAATAGCAAGGAAAAAAGGGTCAACGGAAATAATTACCAAAAATTAAACAAAAAAAAGTATCGATCCTTGTGACATTATTGTGGCGACTTTTTTTAAAATATGTCAATTATACTCGGAATATACAATTCACGGAAAAATTCAGAAAGGTAGAAAATATGACCGGAATCTCACGTTTCCCTCAGGTAGGGTTTCCGAGGAAGTTATTACTTGAGCGCGCATGAGGGATGCTGAGTTACCTACCAAATGCAAGGCCAATATGGAAACCTCGACCACCACATTACATTGAGAAAATTAAACAGCAAAGTAAATACTTATGATGCATTCACGAAAATCCCCATAACTGTCCTTCATTCGAATTATCAAATTCAATGGAAATGAAGATTCAGCGCGGGATCCACACGATGTAAGTTTTGTGAGTGTTACAAAAAAAAACAAGAGATCTTAATTTTGGGTGCGGTTTAATTAAATATTTTTGCGTTGGAAAAGTGAAAATATTAATTTATTTTCTCACGCAATCATTACCTTTATCATCGAGGTTCCTGAATGTAAAAATTATGGTGTACCTATGTGATCACTAAATAATGGCTCTGAACTGAACTCAAAACCTGGAAGAAGAATGAATGAAAACTTACCGTCTGCCTGCGCCAACGAGCTGTATTCGTTCGATCTCTTTGCACGTGCTTTCATCGAGGCCTCCAGCAGTCAACTCACACAATACTATCCAACGAACTCTGCAATTGAAAAAAAACGAACACTCATAAAGAGACAAAGCAATGTCCTCGAAAATCGGAATCAATCAATTAATTTTCTTGTGGCGCGTGGACGTTACACAGTGAATAGGCTCACCTTTTAATTAGATTTAAAAAACTTCGAGTGAAAAATAAACTTTCCCGTAATGCAGAGGGAATTAAAATAATATTCAATTAATTAACAATACTTGTGATAATAAAATATTTCCAATTTAATGGAATTATATCTTTGTTTAATTAGGAAAATTAAGGATTGATTTTGAAAAGGGTAAACTTTCACAGGACAAAAAATAGTTAAATAATTCTGTTTCAGAATACAAAAACATGATGAAGAATAAAATTTGTAATGATTAAAGAGATAATTAGAAACTAATTATAAATAAAAGTAATTCGGACTGCTTAACAGTGTGAACATATTTTGCGGACACTGTTAAGGGAGGTGATATTTTGACTCAAAAACATTAGTAAAGAAAATACGTTGATGCGTGATTATGAGTCATCCAGAAAAATGTTGGCACAAAAAAATTTTTGCAATATTTTTTCACAACTTTTCAATTCAATTCAAAGTTAATAGATTAATGTAATATCGCTTCTAGTTACTTTGTACCAAGTACAATTTTCAAACTAAGTAGTCAATGACTAAATTCAGGAGGATATTAAGTTTATTTGTTAATTTTGATGGCATTATGGGAAAATTAGAAGTTCAGTATAAGCATGAGCACAATTGAGTTCCGTTAAGGAATGCAAAATTGAGCATTCTCAAGCAGCTCGTTAACTTAAAAATTTATATGGGAAAAATGTACCAAATTTGAATGAATATTATGAGATCATACCGCTCCTAATCTGCTGCAACTCATGTAGAGCCGCAAGAACTGGCTCGGTTAGGTGCACCATCCCATCTCCTTCCAAGTGTCTTCTTTCTCCTTATCATCATGACCAGCGATGGCTTGCGGACCTAGGGAGAGAGCGGGTTAGTGCATACACAAATAAGGAACACTTCCGAGGATTTGCACCACTCCAAAGTAGCACACAAGAACGTGACAATGGCATCAATAGGAAATCAAAAATTACCTACCTAGCCACAGCCACATTCCTGCATGACGCAATGGAATACGTAATGCAAAACCACGGCACAAAAAACTAAAACTAACGCAGGGAAAAACGCCTAGCCTTACGCAAATTTATGTTTTTTGGCCAGAAGGGCCCAAAGCTAAGATGTCGTCTTCTTCTGGTCCCGCGATGCCATCCATCTTCTGTCTCCTCTTCTTCCGATGAATCTTCATTCTTCTCTTCGCATCCAGCGATGGATTGCGGACCTAGGGAGAGAGCGGGTTAGTGCATACACAAATAAATAACCCTTCCGAGGATTTGCACCACTCCAAAGCAGCACACAAGAACGTGACAATGGCATCAATAGGAAATCAAAAATTTCCTACCTAGCCACAGCCACATTCCTGTACGACGCAATGGAATATATAATGCAAAACCACGGCACAAAAAAAAACTAAAACTAACGCACGTAAAAAACGCCTAGCCTTACGCAAATTTTTATTTATTTGCCAGAAGGGCCCAAAACTAAGCCGCAAATATCGCACGCGTCTTCTAACGATGCTCCTCCTCTGTCTTCAGTGAACACTTGCGTCTTCAATCTCCTCTTCTTTGTGCAGTCTTCACTCTTCCTTCCTTGAAGTCCAGCGATGGCTTGAATCTGTGAAGAGGTAAGATTAGTGCATGCACAAACAAATAAATGAATAACACTGACATGCAAGCCCTAACGCGACGCAACGCACAAATACTCGCAGCACACGCAAATATAAATAATCACACGCAGAAAAATATCACACGAAATCACACGATAGATAAAAAAAACACACGCAATCGGATTCTTGCCGTTCTTCGAGCTCAATTTGATGTCTTCAATCTTCATGGCTGTAAGGGAAAGAGTTACAGACATGTTACAATTAAGTACAAAAAAAAACACTCTCACGGTAAGATGAGGGATTATCAATATCCACTCATTCCCAATACGCACACGCATTATCTTCTCTTCATTCTTCGAGGCCCCCTGCGATGTCTTCGATCTTCGGGGCCTCAGCTAAGTCTTCTTTCTTCATTCTTCACTCCTGTAATAAATGGTGTTAGTACAAAACCCACCCAAATACCTTAAAAAACTACAAACACAAAAATACCCACATGGATTTCCTGCCTAAGAATGCATTCTTTGTCTCCTAGGACCGGTCTCATTCGTAGTAAATAACTTTAAAGTGCACTTTCTGGTATCTTTGTTTCAGCGCTGTTTCCAAACCTTTCTAAACTTGCTCCTTCGAGCCGTTACCTTTCGTGTACCATTGTTACCTAGTGCTCGTGTTTTGATAACCGAGGGTGAATTCACTTTCCACCAGGAGTCTCTCATAACTCCAGTTGTGTGGTTCAGGTCGGCCCTAATTTACCATTACACGTTGAAGATAACCTGATGTAAACCTGATGAAAATATACGGCAATGCACAGCGTCCGAGGAAAACTGCTCTCTTCCCAGCTTTAAAGTCAAGTTGATGAATGGTGTTCTAATTCTTCAATATTCATTCTGAAAATGAAAAGGCAAAAATTTGGATTAAAATTCGAGTCAAATCTCATCGAATATCATAAAAGGAGTAAGCATTTGATGTCCCGCGAGGCCATCGTCTTCTTCTCTTCTTCATTCTTCCTGCTCCACCCTTCATCCTTCCCCTCACGTCCGGGGATGGCTTGCACCTAAGGAGAGAGCAAAAAATTAAATTAAATTCGGGGGTCAGATTATTAAATATGGGTCACTCCACCTTAATTCAACAAGCGTTTGTCCCCGAGAGACTCAGATAATGATATATGTATGGGTCTACATCAACCTCAAACTAAATACCCTGAGATATTTTTTAAATGTGGTTTTAATATGTTATCGAATTCCTCCAAAAAATTGCCTTAAATCATATAAATCCCACAATTTACATATCAAATAGTCTTAGAGCCGTTATTTATTGCTTATTCAAGAGCTTAGTCCTTTCGGAAGACACTCTTAGTAAGATATTTATAAAGTGCACTTCCCTATTATTGTTATATTTAAATGTTTAAAACATTGTTATACAACTTTTCTCGAATAATCCATCTCAGAATTGGCCAAAGCTTTTATTCTTTAGAGTGTAGGCTCATTCATTACCTTAGAATTACAAAAATTAAATATAAATCAACTCCTGAATATATTTTTTTGAAAATATTTAAACATTTACTTTTTCTCCCGTGCGGCTCTCTGATTATTTCTAATACCTGTCTATGGACGTTTACTCATTGACTGGTAGTCTATATCATAGTAGTATGACCTACAGCGTCAACTATAAACTATCAACCATGAATTCATCAAAATCTGAGACACAACGGGACAAGCTTTTTTGGAATTGAGGTGGAATGACTCAAACTGTTATACCCGTCAGTCTTTAAAAATCGAGGAAATGGATACTAAAACAAAGGCTGTTTATTTAAAAAGAAGGACAACCAAAAACTTCTCTAGAAATTCACATATTTGTTCAATGACCTTTAAACAACAGGCTATTTTTAGGAAGCTTGCTAAAGTGATATTGAATAGGGTAGGTATATTAAAATCTCTCGTAAACAAATTAAATTATTATACTTTAATGTGGATTTCTTTGTATCCACTTGATTTTTGCAGTGAAAAGTGTGTATAAAGATGTAAACTAACTTAGAAATATATAACTTTTATTATAATATTAGCAATACTAGTGAATTCGTAGAATAAGCAGTAACAAAGATATACATAGCAAACAAACATTTTCGGCAGTATAATACAACGTATCAACTATTTCTTATAAATAGGGAGACAAAAAATTTAAATACATAAATAAAAAATTGGAGTTATTGACCACACGATGTTAGTATATTACAAGTTGAGCAAGATTATTCAACTATTTAGGATTTGCACAAATTGGAATTCAAAGTTGCTTTGTTCTACCGAGATCACGATTTGACTTTATCTAGTTTATTTTGGATAAATTAGTAAGGAAGCATCAATAATCAGAGTCAATATTTATGTAAAAAAAATTTTCGCTTTTTACATAAATCGTTGAAATTGATACTGGAAACAAAAGAGACAGTAAAGTGAACCTTATTTCTATGCTTTACGGGTTATCTTAGTGGTAAAATGAAAACTCAATAACTTATAACCATGACCCATAACCATGCGTTATTATCGCGACATAATTGAATGCGTATTTTTAGTGTAAATACGTTTTTTAACCTTCATTCGTTAGATTTATTTTTAAAAAGTGTTTAATCATTTTTAATGAAAAAATACGTGATACTTGCAATGTTCCCCCCCTGAGATTGGGTGACAATCGGCTTGACCCCCTCGCCCCTCCTATGCGCCACATCTAATTAACCCTTTCGCTACTAACAAAGTAAATATTCTCCCGGAAGGTTTTTGACACGGAAGACGAAAGCAGCAAATTTTCGTCTCATATTTTCCTACGCAAATAAACGAATGACGCAAATATCCGTTTCGTTGCCCTTTTATGCCGGTCGCAGCTACGCGAAGTCTTATCGGGACCCAACAAAGCGGGGACATAGGCCGTACCCTCGAAATCCGGGAGCAGGTACCTGGACACATCGTCCGCGCTTCATCCGCGTCCGACCTCGTCGGCGACGTAAAGGCATAGGAAGCAGCTTTCATTGAGTGCCAACCCTGTAAGTGGTCACCGACACGGCCCCATCAATAAAATGGGACTGGTGGGTGTCTGCATATTATTAAAAAGGATAATAATTGTTCATTAATAAGACCCTTTGTGCTGGTAGAAAGGTGGGGTGGCGCAGAATGATAAGCACTGTAAGTATCTTTGGATTCGTGGAGGTAAAATGTATATGCGAAATATAGAAAAGGAGCCAACAATTGTAGTTACCATCGTGGATGATGTAAAACATCTTTTATCATTGCTGTTATGATTCATACTTCAATGGTATAGAAGGTATACCTAGACTATCAGCCAGACTTATGGATTTAAATATTTCTGTATATGCCTTTAATGGAATGAATTCCATATTGATCTTCCATCAAAATATCCGAAGTGCTAGACGCAATTTTAATTTACTATTTTCACCTTTAAATAGCATGTCACAATTACCCGATATTATAGCTTTGAATGAAATATAATCTGATTAAATTATACACAGTGAGTGGGTAGGTACTATTCTTATGGAAATTATAAAACCTTTGAAAGAGCAAGAGGTGTTTTACCGTTTATAAGACATGACATAACAACCGTACTGAGGCCTTGTCACATAAGCCCTACTGTTGATCAATGTTTCATGCAAGTTTTGTATATTTGATCTCTTTGTCGTCTACAGGGATAAAAAATTTCTATTGATCAATTTGTTTTACATTTTGAACCCTAATCAGGGGTCATATCTCAAAAATTAGTAATGGTCGGTGATATGAATGTTCAGTTACTAATGCCCAGCTGCGATTCCAAGCAGTTTACAAACATCATGAGTTCATGTGGCTTGACTACCTTAATCAATGAAGCAACCAGAATTACTAGACAATGAGCTACTTGTTCAGATCATCTAATCACTTGGTTCTTCAACACATTTAATGAGACCTCCAAGCCAAGGTTATACATTTAGGAACAACGCATCACTCTCCAGTCCAACCCAATCTCCAATCTTTCTGCTCGCGAAGAAAACGAAAGTATACCATCTTATGTCACTATGCTAGAGTATTGCTGCCGTAAATAATTAAATGAAAATGTTCGACAGTATTCTTGGGAAGTAATGTATGAAGAACATGAAATTTCCTAAACTTTTACTACTTTTTCAAACATACTGTTAACATGGGTAAATGAGTCTTAAGTATTGTCAGGAATGAACGTGCCGTAAAAAAAAGCCCTGGATCACTGACTCCTCGATGAGCAAAGTTGCGAGTAAAAAAATCTTTTTCCAAAACTACGTCATCACCCGCACAATAAATCATCTAAGCTTGAACTCATTTTTGGAACCAGTCACCACGACTGATGTATTAAAAATTGCCAATAGCCAATCTTTAAAAAAGCTGCCCGTCCAGATCAAATAATGCTGGTATGACAAAATTATCATATAAGACATTGCAGATGTAACCTGCCATTTCTTCAATCAAAGCTTGCCAAATGTAAGGTTCCCTGCATCCTTAAAGCAAGAAATTATTGTTTCCGTTCACAAAAAAATCGATCGAAAACGTGTATTCACATTTACCGTCCGATTTCTTTGGTCTAAATTTATTTTAGCGTACTTGAAAAACTTGTAAAAAGAATACTGATAAATTTTACGGAAAATGAAGTAGTTCTGTGACACTCAATATTGTACGAGGGTCGTTCAATAAGTCTTTAGAAAAAGATATAAAAACAAATTGCATATGCACCAATACGTTCGATTTTAGTATCCTCTTAGCTCTATAATTTTTTGTAAGCAAAAGTTGTTCCCTACAATCGGTAACAAAAAAGAAACTATGAGATGGATACAGCTCAAACTTCAACTGCCCACGAGCCACAAGTGCTAATTTATGACTAACATTAATCTTGGAAACTGGAAACTAGGAGAGCGATTTTTCGAAAATTTTAAGGACTTACAGAATGAACTTCGTATTAGGATAGGTACAAGTACACATAACGCTTGCAACACTTTATCACCCCGATATCCCTGTCTATTAAATGTAATAAATAAACCGCTGCTGTATGCATAGTTATAAAAAAGCCTTTGATACAATAAAAATACAAGATGTTTTTGGATATACCACATCTGGCAGAAATTCGTAGCATTTCTATAAACTCACTTCGAAAGTTTCCTGACTTCGCGCTTAAAGTTTTAAAGGTACTACAATAGCCATAGAATTTCCGATAATACTGTTCTGGAGTGGCTCAAGGATCAGCGTTAGGTCCAGCATGATTTTTATTATAAATCAATCATCTGTGTAATCTAAATTTTCAGTGGGAAACTAACCGCCTTTGCGGATAACCTAGTCCTGTCATACGGAAGTGTGAACTGGATTGATGCACAGCAATGCATAAAATGTAATATAAACGATATCAACCAATGGTTTTCATCGAACAAACTTAAATTAAGCGAGAAAACACTAATTATGTTTAATTTATACAACAGCTTCCCCGTTGACTAATGTCGTGTACCGTTCTTCCAAGCGAACTAAAATAACATCCTTACAGTTTCACACTGCTTCGAGTTGAGGAGTACAAATACCATGGTTTAGCAATTGATGAGCATCTAAAATGGAAGCATTATACAAATAATATTGCAAATAGTTGGAAAAATTATGGAATGAAACACTACTTGATTCGTAATAAGTGTTCTTTAACTGTAATTTACAATATTTATTATGCTTTCGTGTATTCTAGGGTAAATTGTGGTATCTTGAGCTGGGCTAGTGCATTTAAAAATTCGCTCAAACGTACATATACGGCTCTAAGCGCAATCGCACTTGCTCCTGCAGCCGGAGCAGATGGCCTTTCACTCTCTTTTCCTATAATTGTTAAACTGCAGGTACCCAAATGTAATTTTTTTAAAGGCAGCTTTCTTTTCTTGGGACCAAAAATTTACACTAGTTTGTGAAAAACAATCAAAGAGAGTGACAACATGTATACGACTGCGAGAGTAACAACATATATACCATCCTTAAACAAAATGAACCTGGCTGTATACTAAAAAATATATAATTCCTGACAGTCCCGCTAGGGGTAGTACCGATCGTTGAAGTTTCCTGATGATTCCAGTGATTTCCCTATGAGCCGCTTAGGAGAACCCCCAGAAGCTGTGTGACTTGTGAAACCACGTGCAATTTTATTCTCCCTAACTTCGTTGTGCAACAGCCGCTTATCTTCCTGAAGGAGCAATATAATTAAACATTTTTGAACACCTTTTAATGCTTTCTGCCGTTCTGTAGTTAAATTCTTAGAGACATAATGTGCCTCATCATTTTCATATATATTTAAATAAGTTCCGGTAAACTATAAAACACGACTTTCCTTGGCCCAGATATTTTGTGACAAAATAGGTCGTACTTTAGCGAGCCCATTCCCCTAAGGCCATAGGTTTCTAATTATAGCTTGCAAAATGTGTAATGGGGAAATTTCTATAGTATGTGTTTGTTTTTAGCTTAGTCAAGATGCCCTTAATCTACTAAAGTCTTCCTGGGAGCCGAAAAGATGCAGACTACAGTAGCAAACACCTTCAAAGGTGTTTAGAAACCATCATATTTGGTGAAATGACACATAGGTATGCTGCCGATTACTTCAAAATACCCCGAAGCACTATTAAATACAAGTTGAAGATTGCATTTTCAACTTCCCCAAGCCACCCTAAAGCTTTTTCGCAGGAAGGAGAATTAGCTTTTACTTATCATATCGAAAAAATTGCTATTATGATTTCCAGCTTGATTTGATATTGGCCGTTAATATTGTACCTCACCTGGCAAGAAAAGACTGTGCAATGTTTTTATAACACTGTTCCGTGCTGTGACTGAGTAAAGTCATTCCTAAAGAGGCACCCTCAGCTGACAGCAAAGATGTCGTCAAATTTTAAAGGAAATCGTGCTAAGAATAATGAAAAATTAATCACAGACTACATCGACAATCTTAGAGAGACAGGCAAATATGTATCGCCTGACTAAATTTACAACTTCAACGAACTTGCATGTCGGATGATCCTGGAAGGAAAAAAAAATAATTTGTTGGTGAGGGTGCCAGTTCCCTGAATATATCATGATTTCAACTAAATCTAACCCAGTACCATGTTCTATAGGAGTGCCAATGGAGACTCGCTGCCTCCTTACGATATATGTATAGAGGAGTGCATTTATGGACCACATGGACTGAAAATGGCTCTAAAGGGAAGCGATAATGTTGGACGAAGCAGGGGTGGATTGTTGGCGCAACGGTTGAAAAGCAAGTACAAGCTTCCCCACTGAAAATACTCAAGATGCAACAGATGGCATGGAGGAATTGAACAAATCTATAGAAAAGGGTGAATATGTGAGTGTTCATTGGAACGGACTCCGACATCTAGGTTTGGTGCTCTCTGGGACAGAGGAGAGAGCAATTATGGATTTCATGTCGCCGACCAAAAAATGTCGGAAGTGACCGAAAGATAAGGACTTGCTATTTCATAAGAGGAATGAGATTGTCAAATATATTCAGCCTCAAATCTTTAAAAAAGAGGGATTTTAAGGTTCATTCATAAGGCTCATTCATAATAATTCATTCTTGAAAGAACTTGAAGATATTATAAATATTTTTTTGCCTAATGTATATATGTTTATCTCAACCAAAAGTATAATATTTTCATTCAATAGCATGTGTTTTTAAATATCCAAGTACTCCCTTGCCCCAAGTCTTTTAACATGCCTTTCGTAGTGAAAAAATAGATCTTGGGCCAAAGTTACCACATCCAGAGTGTAACATTGGCACACAATAGAGAACTACGAAAATATTTAAGAAACAGAATTGAGCCAAATATAGCCGCCAGCTAAAGTGTATGATTTTATCGAAGTTTTAAAATGTTGCCATAGCTGAAATTTAGTAAAAACTATTTTCTTATAGAGAAACTTGTTTGAAATTGATGACATGTGGGCCACAGTAGCCCAGGTGTACGGTACTAGTACAAACACATGGCATGAACAAGGGAAAACAAAGGCACTGTGGTATTGTAGAATGGGATAACTCTACAGGCAAGATACAACTAAATGAAAGACATTGGCTTGCGGTGTCAATTTTACATGTGCTATCGAGATACCCGCCATGACGGCATGATGACGAGAGCTCCATTTGAAGACATTTTATCGAGGGCCAAGAAGAAATTGGAAATTGTTCACGCTTATAATGGAGGAAAAGTCATTCTGAGGAGCATGGTATTTAATTGCGACGAAGAATGACTATTCCAGAAAGGTATTTGAACATTTCCTTAAGAGTAAACAGGATGCATTGGATTCGTTCAAAGAAGACGTTTTATTTGTTGTGAATCGGATAATAGGAGAAACTATAAAATATCTCTTCGAGTTTTAATCCGTAGATATTTTTTCATTGAATAAAAGAGACATTTTTAACATCAACAAATTGGATACAGTTGACTCAAGAAAAAGTCATTAAAGGAATTTTTTCTGGCTTAATAAAAAAATAATGAATCTATGTACTTAAACACATGCACTTCTGTCTGAGCAGATGAATTTAGTGAGAGGAAATCAACAGGGGAAGTGGTAATGGTTGTCTTATCGTGTCCTTGCGGGTAATTACTGTCAAAATCTCTGCTGATTAAAATTCCTTTCGACAATACCCAAAAAATAACCGCACACATTCTAGGTCTTCATTTTAATTACCCTAGAGTATGAGAAGAGATTGTAATTCCGTCTATAATCATAGTAATCAAAAGCAGTTTGTCACGAAAAATTTTGGAAGTTGCGTGATTGAAAGTACCAATGCTTTCCTTCCAGTAGGTGTGCTAACCTCACTAAGCTCTGAGGACCAAGTAAATATAAAGTGGTAGATGTACTCTTTCACCCTTCATAATCAGATGGACATTAACTATTATAAATTTATGATCGAAAGGATATAATCCATTTCTTCATTACTTCAATAAATTAGTAGTAGTCATACTGAAATATTACTATTTGGAAAATTACGGTCTCACTCTCTGATTTTATCATCAACATGTTTCAAACGAAACTTAATAGAGAAGTTATTGGGAACTATGACAAAGGCATGACTACCAATGGACTCCAAATCAGTGCACGTGCTAGATGAACATGTCCAGAACTTATGGAAAGCATTTCGGCCTTACATATGTGAGCATTAGTTGCATCAATGCCAAAAAGTCTGCAAAAAGTAGCTGAGACTGCGAGTGATGAGACACAATATTAATTAACCGAAAAATACACAGTTTTACTCAATAAGCACTTTTTCCACCCCGAAAAATCTTAATGAGAGAAAGATCACATGTGAGCCTGATTAAAAGTTGGAAGACAATTGGCAAATGCATTTTGGTCACTTCGATTATAAATCATTGTGTTAACTTTGATGAAGTCAATATTTTAATAAACGTAGTCGTTTATAATTCAGCATTAACTTTTCTTTGATCCCACTGTATCTACTATATTGATGCTAAACCATCCTCTTAAAAAAAAGTAACAAAGTATGATTACTTCGAACTCAAACCTTCCCAGAAATTCTCCACAACTACAGCGCATAATAAGACACGTACTCTGCTGCAGGGCTAACCTATTGGTAATACACAAACGTTGAGTCCAAATATGAAAATAAATAGATAAAAAAGTTCGCCATTGGGCACGATAGAAAACGTTCCGAAGGCCCAACGTCTACGGGGACGTGAGTTTCCTCAGTGCATTCCATTCGCTAATATTAATTACGATAAGGCCTTCGGTCGTGGAGTTTGACTTCTTCTTTGGAAAATCTGTCCCGTCCGCGTTCGTCCCCGACGTCTCTAGGTGCAGTGCCGGCAAAGGATGCAGGTTGCTTCGTGTGCCAACCTTCCGAGTTTTCACCGACGATCAGTTAAATAGGGCTCTTGGGTATAAACACATAATTGAAAACCATAGTGCAAGCGTGGATCCTGAGTCGTTGTCTCAAGCTTTGTCTTCTAAGGTGCAAAAGAGGCATGAAGAGTAATTTCCTGAAGGCAAATGATACTTAGGTTATCGTATCAGTAAAGATACATTTAAAATATTAGGAATAATTTATGCTAAAATTTCATTTGGAATCCTAGGCATTGCAATATTAGTCCATCATATATTGAAAGTAAGAATATATGTAGATACAGGAGCGTACTAAGGAATAATAGTAATTGCTGTACCTACAGGAATTAAATTATTATTTATTATATACCCCTACGTAAGAATGCAGTGCAAAATAAATATGTACTTAGGATAAGGTGAAGTGATAGTGATGAAATGCGATTTGGAAAAAGGTTAGATAAGGGGCCAAAGGATTTACTTAAAAGCTACTAAACGTCCACAGTTTTCAGCCCTCTGTGAATAGGATATTGAGCATTGGGACATGAAGACGGTACTCCTAGGTGGAGGAAAACGAAAAAATCTGGTAAGGTACGCAATTAAAAATACCAACGCTTTCCTTCCAGTGGGCGTGCGAACCACAAACACCGCTAAATATCAGGATGAGATAAATTAGGGTATGAATTATTTCACCTTAAATAATACGACGACTATCGATTCATATAAATTTATGACTTCAATATTTCACTAACTATTGAGTAATCATAGCGAAATATTTCTATTTGGAAATATCATGGCCTCACCTCCTGATATCGTCACTAGCAAAGTAAGACGGACATCATGCCGGCTCATTCACCAAACCTAAACCCCATGCAAAAAAATTATTGGGAATTATGACAAATGGCAACCGGGGGTGCTAGCAATCAAACGCATATCTACGACTTGTATAATACATGTCGGCCTCATGCACAAGAGAAATTAGTTGGATCAATGGCTAGACGTCAACATAAAGTTGTAGAGACATCGAATGACTCTACTCAATATTATGTAATAGAATAAATTTTATGGCTTAACTAATTAAGCACCTATTCTACAGCAGAAAAATCCTCAAAGAAAAATCATTTTTGTATTCTAATGAAAAGTATGAAGAATGGGGTCATCCATTTTGGTTAACTTAGTTTAAAATCATTGTGAAAACGTTTGAAACCAATATTATAACAAATTTAACCTTAAAAAATCAGTATCAACCTTTTCTTGAGCTAGCATTATGTACTCATTGACGTCATGATTTCTTTTTAAAAGGAATAAAGGATGATTACTTCGATTATTAACTCGATCCCTCTCAGAACTCCATCGCCACTATCAGTATGGAACAACGTATTAGCTATACACAATCGGCGAATATAAATACGAACTTCAAGAGACGAAAAACTTCGACACGTAGCCCGAAAGAAAACACTCCCTTCTTCCTCAGTGCATTCCATCTGCTGGTATTAATTCCGATTTCTCAGCGAACCGGCTCCATCAGTTAAGTGGGGCTCGTGGGTGTCTACATTCAATTGAAAACTCAATAGTACAAGTGTGGAGCCAGAGTTATTGTCTCAGGCTTTGTCTTCTAGGGAAAGAGGAAAGTGGGTGCAAGATAGGCATGAATAGTGAAATTCCCTGAAGGTAAATTATAATTGGGTACTCGCAGGTAAGAAACTAGTGCAATATTAATTGTTACTTCAGATAAAAAGTGATAATGAGGGTAATGTGATTAGGTAATAGGCAAGATTAGTGGCCAAAGATTTTACACAAAAATATGGTCTTGATATATCGTTTTTGCGACTTTTATGCAAAGGTTAAGTACTCTGCGTTGATGGAAGTAATTGATCCATCAGCCCAATTTGGCTGGTACATGGGCCACTGGGACATTAAAACGGCATTCCTTAATGGAGCACTAATATAAGGCATTTATATGATGCAACCAGAGGATACGAAAATAACAGGAAAAGAGAAAGTATGCAAGCTAAAAAAAGGCTTCGTTTGGTCAAAAAAATCGTCTGAGGAATGGAATGAGGAGGTATATTCTGTTTACATCAATGAAATTAAAATCAGTGTGACTCCGAACCATGTGTTTAAGAAAGGGTGAGAGGGTTGCATTCTTGTTGTGCGATATTTGTATTTTTGTTTTTTGCAATGACCGTGTTGAAAATGCTTGTTGTGCACAAAAGTAAATTTATGATTATGTTTGAATTGAAAGACCTCAATGCAGTGATAACTGCTCTTGATAAAAGTGTTACAAATAGAAGTGATGGAATATTGGTAAATTAAAGCAAATTATTTAAAGAAGTGCAGACCGAATATCAAACGGGCGAATAGAGTGTTGCGGTTTTTAAAGGGGACTTATGATTACGGATTATGTTTAAAATAGGTAACTAATCACTGCGTCATGTAGACGCATCTCATGCTAATGAACTGTTAGATTGAAAATAATATACAAGGCTTGATTATGTCATATTAATGTGCTTAATACATGAAACAGCAGAAAGAAATAGAATGCAGCGACTTACAGCGCAGAAGCAAAACACTTGGCCCTCATTGAAGGTACCAAAGGTATATTTTCTATATTTCAGAATCTTAATGTAAATAGAAACTTCTCCATGAATTAACTGGAAAGATGAATTGTATACTCAATTCCTTCATTGGTAACCAGCCTGCTCAGAACTTGCGATGAATAAAGCTAGAACAAATCATATTGATGTAAGTCTTCGTTAACATTATTTGAACGGGATCAACGACCATATGAAGTTCACAATGGAGGAAGACGGAGAACTTCTATTATTGGACTTTCTCGTGGAAAAAGAGGGGATTGGAACATGGGCATATACTCATTACTCAACGCAAATAAATGTAGTGGTGAACACCTTGAGACACCGCTACAACACAATAATCGACCGAAACAACTCAGCCGAAGAAAGGCGGAAACTAGAGGCCTTCCTGCGGCCAAATGAATGCTACGACAGAATTATCTCGCCAGTATTTAATAGAGTCATGAAAAAGAATTACGAGGACAAAGAAAACACCGCAGAAGCAGCGAAGTCCACAACAAATAACCTCAGCGACCGAAAGAAAGCCTACTGCATATAAAGTTGACGACGGAAAAATTTGGAAATATCCAAAGAACATGTCAGATAAAATCTTCTCACCTCACGTGCAGATGAAAAAACCTCTTTAAACCCGTCAAGGACAGAGCTCCACTACAAGTCGAAGGGGTCTAACGGATCCTTTATCAAACCTGGGGGAAGAACTACATCGGCGAAACAGGTGGATGAGCTAGAACACGCCAGGAGGAACACGAGAGGGCGAGTCGACTGGGGTAGTCAACTAAGTCCACGGTAGCCGAACACGCAGAGCTAGGCCACGCAGTCGACATTAAAGGAACAGAAATTGTCGCCTATGCGAAAGGCTTTAAACAGAGAGTCTCAGAGAAGCCATTGAAATAAAAAACAGGGAGAAGAATAATCTTAACTGTGACATCGGAGTTAAAATAATTCGTACTTGGCAACGCGCAATTCGGAATAACATTCAACAACCGACTCCTCCAGCTCCCATCTCCGAATACCTATTTAAATATATGAACAAAAATTCCTACTTCAACTTATTCCCTTGAGAAAGCAACCAGCATTCGTCGTGCAAATGTTGGGGCCCCCGAAAATTGACGCAGCGACATGACATAGCCATAAAAGTTTTTTCACAAAAACAGTGATGATCGCTATCCCTTTGTTAGAGGGATTATAGTATTTTAAGGTTGAACCCCCAACTAAAGAAATGGTAGCCAGCATTTTAAAGAAACATTTGAAAGCATTTACAGTTGCAAAATTTAGATAATGGTTGATATTATCACAAAATGTGATCATATGAATATTGTTTCATTTTGGGTGAAAAGCGTGGTATAGTTATAGGAGATGCTGTGTTGTAAATATGTAACGTGTAACTACGAACCAACTTCGATATATTGGCAGCACTGTTTCGATGTGGTTGTGTGTGTTCTCTTTTGTGGTCACGTCACTGAGTCCGTTCCCACGACAGACAATTGTATCCATTGAATTTTTACGAAGCAATGAAGGTCTTAAAAACATTGAATGCAGGGTAAATTATTGAAGGCTGTAACCCGAGCAGGATGATTAATTTAAGGATGCTTTCTAAGGCAATGAGTAGCCATAGTGATGGAGCTATGAAACTTCCACCGTCAACGAAAGATACTCGCCCTAACCCAATGGATAAAATCCATCAGGAGATTAACCTTTCAAATAGGAGTATCTTTATGTTACCATTATGTAAAATAATGGAACCTGTGGGTGAAGAAAAGTAAAACCTTTGTTTAGGTTTACAGTGATTAAAAAATCGATACATCCCTCATTACAGGAGCAGTAATATCAATTACATGCCTATTGAGTGCGCTTCGAACTTGAAAACGGGCAGAAAACATGAAGGTGGAAATTCGAAGAATGCTCCTCGACGAATTAAGAGTCAGCGAAATAAAATTCCGGAAGTGGAAGACTTATGGAGTGGAAGCTACTGACTAATTCACGAAGGGTAAGTGCATTGAATGCCGGGTAAATTATTTAAGGCTGTGCTGGAATACGGTAACGAATGTTAATGCTGGAATAGGTATAATGCTTAGCAAAAGCGCCGATTAAAAAGCCACCTAATGCATGATGAAAGGTTGGTAATGGTTAAGGTTCAAAACAAAGCCAATAACTATTGCATCTCCGAATTTTTTTAAGCCTGCATACAAGTTGATAAATTGCAGAAGTGTAGCAAGTGTTATCAAGATATCACGGAAATATTCAAACAGGTTAGAGGTGAAGAAAATGTAATTATTCTCAATGAATGTAATGCTTTCACTGGCGAATTTCGAGACGGGAGAAAAACCGAGAAACAGAGATGATGTATCCAAAATGAAAGACTAACAAAGAACATTGCCAGTGGTTGCGAATAAAAAAAACATATCCGAAGACGATATACAAGGAAATTGCTAGTAGAGATGAGAGATTCTAAGTTGATGAAATGCTAGGAACTTGTTTGAGGTTAATTCATGAACTACAAAATAGACGTCAAACATTACCTTGTGATATAAAAGACCGAGGCTATGTCCCATTGCAATATTGTGTTCCCAAAAATAAAAAAAATAAGAAAGCGATGAAAAGCATTTGGCAAGTTGAAAATAAATAAAACTTGGTATCAAGTGTAATTGCAGGAGGCAGAGTAGAACAAAATAGCATCGGATGTGACCGAGAAAGCAGATGAAGAGAGTCGAGAGAAATTGAGGAGTGGCCTAATGGAAGCAGCTGAAGAAGTTCTTGGGAGATGGAAAATCATCAGAATGAATCACGCAAAAAGTCTTTAATCCCACTGAAGGCACCACTAAAGTAAGTAGTGTGCTAAAGCTGACGAATGCTAAATGAGAATAAGGAAAGATATTTGTCATAAATCTAGGGAGACCAGAGAAACGTGGTCGGGAATACAAAAACATCGTGCGCGTGGAAAAGTAGAGGCTCGCTGGGGGAACGACTTCAAACAATGAGCGTAAGATGAATACCATAAGTGACTAAAACGGAGAACTTATGACCGATGACTAATAAAAGTGAAGACATGGATTGAATATCTGAATGAGACGTGTATAGGAGGGTGACTAAGTACGAAATCAATTTAATGGACATCGAATATTAAATATTAGAGATTAGCAAAAGAATAGCGTTAAAATATGGAGACAAACATTGGAAGGAGTCGAGCAGTTTCTCACAAAATGCCTTTATTCTCCTTCTTCCGTGAATAATTTGACGCAGCAGTAGTGTGGATTGGAATTCAGTGCTTAGAATTTTGAATGAAGTTAATTAAACAATGTTGAACACTGATATGTGAATGATCCACAATTCAATTAAAAATACAAGCATGGGTGATACCTAATAGGGCTCAGCTATGAAAAATCAAGAATTACGAACCAAGTCAAGTGATCTGAGGTAGTGTTATTTCATATGAAATTTTCATAGTTTACAACTAAAAAGGCACCGATTACATCAAAGATAGTACTGGGAGTTTACACGGATGAATATCCACGAGGAGAAATCAGCACACGCTTATAATATTTGTAAAGTAGAAAAACATTCTAATAAAGATGGGCAGAACAACGACCAATGCCATCTGAAAATCATGCATCAAATACTAGAGTGTAGCAAACGACAGGAAGTTAAGAATAGAATAAAACTAGGGAAATAAACACGGGAAGAGGTCGGCCAGTTTAAATATTTCGGAAGCAGGATAACCAGGTGTAGAAACAAGAGAGATGTAATCAGTAGAATAGCCGAGGCGAAGAGAAGCTTTCAGAAAAAATATTGCATCAATTTGCTTAAAAAGCGGGAAATTTTTTCACGAAGTTCATAAACCTTCGATCAGAACTTAAAATTCGAGTATGGCAATATGGCAATGAATCATGAGCAACTACAGCAATGGAAAAAGCGATGGTTATTCGGCTGTATAAAAATTAAATGGATCGATCGAGTGAGGACTACGGGATTCCTCAGAAGAATGGGAGAGAATAGAAAGCCTAGTCAATACTTAAGGTAGAATACACACCGTTGTAATCGAACATAACTTGAGAAACTGATCTTTATAGATTGATGAAGGCAATTCTCGACGATGTTAAGAGCGGAAAAAAACACCTCTGATTTCGTATTAAAAAAACAGAAATGAAGGATATGAAAGCATTTGAGATAATCCATCGCTCTCACCGTGACATGATTATATATTAAAATGTAACCTCTCAAAATTCACGTGAAATAAATAAACTTATAGCAGTTTCAATTCCTTCTGGTTGTCTTTGTAGTCACGGAGATTCAAACCAGTTAAAAGCTGAGGATTCCTAGCATAAAACACTGTTATAAAATAGCAAATGATGAAATATCGTTAAAAAAACGATCACCGAATAAGTATATTTTTGCGCACCGCACACGATTTGTTATTTATTTGGCTACTAATACAGAAAAGAGAAGCAGAATATCTGTGTCTGGGAATATTCAAAGACTTATCAACTGAAGTGATAGCTATTGACTCACCATATTCCTTTAGCCTTCCTGTTCCTTGAAACCTTATTGGAATACCCCATTCAACCCCAACCGTTTCACGGCACTGATCCGCTAACCCAATATTAATCGAGGACCTGAAAAGAAAAAGTTCGCATTAATGGCTGGCAATATTCACGCAACAAAAGTTTACACTATACACTCAGCATAACTTAAGGATTATTGTGAAATTATAAGATATAACTAAGTATCTTACTAACGACGAAAAGGTGAAATAAGTGGAAAAAAGAAAGGGCCAAGTGAAGTGCTGTAAATCAAATTATGATCGCCAATGTTCTATTATTTTTCCTCTAAATCAAAATCACATGAACAATAAATGCGGAGCGGTTACAGAGTGGCAGATGCATGTCTTAACGAATTTAGTAGATTGCAAATTCGCAGGCTTAAATATCTAGGACTATTTAAAATGCCTCGTAGAAACTTTAATTGTGCGGAATTACTCGCCATTCAGGCACCAATTAGGGAAAATTTTAAAATGATCAATATGTTTTCCTTGCTTGCAACTGAAGAAATCGCGGATAGGAGCTTCATTTTGAAATTACAGGTTCTCTCACAATCAGCAACGAAGCAGCTTGGCTAGCATAAAATACACATTCCCACGTCTAATTTTAATACTTAATTTTTACAGTCACAGCGATAAAGTTCATCAGTTTGACCTTCGTCAAAAAAGGAACTAATCTGCTGAAGTAATAGAAGTAAGCTACCGGATTGCCGTTGGGATCATAATTCCTACAATCAAGTCGTTATCTTTGATCTTCTTATAAACACGATAAAGGTAAAGCTAAAACTGCTCACAGGTTACTTACTCATTTCAAAAGTTGGCACTTCATAAAGGAATGTAATTTTCACAATTTACACTCATTACATTCGAAAAAAATTCAATTCAGTCAAGGGTCCAACGCGTTCAATGATCGAATATTAGCTCTGGAAACAAATAAAGTACAGAACTAAGTCCATTGCCGACATACTTTTCACAAGATCAGGAAAACTTTCTTAGATCACAAAATTTTAAGAGAAAAACAGGACGGTATTTATCGATGAGGATATTTCCCTATCACTAGCGTACTATAAAAAAACCCTTGTGTCACTAATATTAACTTCGAGGCAATTTCACACGTGGTAATAAAAGTTGAAATGTGAAAGTAATTGGCGTAATACATATCGTCACTCAAAATATATGCCGCTATGATCACGATAAGTGAATGATTTTGAACAAATTGTATTTGCGAAGTATCCTACACTTCAGAGAATAAGTTTAAAATGCATTGTATATAATATGAAAAGGATTCACCAAAGAAGCAGATAAGGTACTCACCTCTTAACCCAAAGACAGCTTGCCGCGAACTGAAGCCCAGAAACAAAGGGAGGGGATGTTCCGAAACTCCGTCAGCCATGTCACGTGTGCCTGTGACGTCACGATAATTTCGAACCCATTTATTTATTTCGGCAACGATAAATCTATTTAAAAAAATCGCTGGATATCGTAAAGGTCATTTGAAAATTTATCCAATAAAATACATCAATAAATACGGTCATGTTCTATATTATAAATAATAAAATATATCCCGCTGTAAGTATCACGAAGATGGGACGTGACCTCCTTTTTCCACCTCTCGCCACCCACCGCCCATGGGCCGCTGCATTGGCGGTTTGCGTCTCGTCTTATCACCCTTCCTGTCACGTACCCCACTCCCCATCTCCTTAGGCGTGAGAACCGTGCAGCGTCAGCAGAAGGCAGCCTCTTGGGTGGCCGCGAATGGGAAATACAGATATCACGCGGAGAGGCGTGCTATGAGAACGGCCGTTGGAGTTGCGTCCACGAAGAGGACGAGAGTGTGTTTGGCGGCTGTAGAGTGCGGATGTGCCCAATAAACCTGCTTGAGTAATGGAGTTTTTCCTTTAAACTAATCCTGCCTTTCCCTGATGCTATCGATATACTGAACCTTACATCTGGTGTCAGAAGTGGGATCGATATGTATCAGGGGGCAGTACACGAGACGACCTAAGGCGAGATGGCGAGTCGGGTTAGTTTCGGCGGGCAAGAGGTGGACCTCCAACGGGTGATCGACGACTTTGCAGACAAACTTGAGCAGCTGGGTGCTGAGAACGAGCGTTTGAGAGCCGTCGTCGCCAGGGGAGAAGGGCAGGAGGTCGCTTCACCCGCGAGGGCAAAATTCACCCTCCTAAATTCCATAGAACCCTTCCATGGTCGCCCCGGCGATGACGTCGATGCCTACCTCGAGCGAGTCCAGCAGGTGGCGTCCCTGAGCGGATGGAGCGATGGGGAAACGCTCGCCGCCGCGCGGCTACGTCTGGGTGGGGAAGCCGCGGTGTACGAGCGCACGAGATCAGAATGTAAGACGGCGGCCACTTACTCGGCGTGGAAGAATATCATTCTCGACCGCTATCGCTCGAAGAAGACCGCTCGTTTCTACCGAGAGCTCCTAGCAGTCATTCACATGGAGCCGAAGGAGGACATCGAAGAGTTCGCGGATCGAGTCAGGCGGATCAACGCGCGGACGGCGGAAATCGGCGGAACTCCGGAGCGGATGGAGGCAATGAGATACGAGGCTGATCAGCGAGCCTTGGATGCCTTCTTGAGAGGCCTTTCGGGCGAATTGGGCAGGCTATGCCGACTCGCTATGCCCGAGAGTTTCGACGCCGCCGTCGCGACGGCAGTGAGAATCCGGGAGGCTGAGAGGACGCCGCGTAATCCATCGCCCAGTCGTCGAGCGTTCCAGGTGACGGCTCGTGAGTGCTACAATTGCGGGCGCACTGGCCATTTCGCCCGTGAGCGTCGCAGCCAACGCCGTGGGAAGTGCTACAGCTGCGGCGTGGAGGGCCATTTTGCTCGTGAGTGCAGGAAGGGGTCATCGAGCCGGGCGGCCAATTTAAACGGCAAAGGGGTCGACCGTCCCGCCGGCGCCGACCCCTGGTAAAGGAAGTGCTGATTCCAGCCGTCCAGGTGAGTGCGGGAGTGAAGGACTTAGTCGTGCGAGCGGTGGTTGAAGGGAAAATGTGCTCGTTTCTGTTAGACACTGGGGCCCAAGTGTCATTATTAGTGCGGGGATCGTGTAGAGGGAGCGGGATGAAGCCGTCACAATATCGCATCCGAGGCGTCGCGGGGCGGGTGCTGAAAAGTTATGGTGAGAAGTCGGTGTCTTTAGAAATAGGCGGTTATGTTTATCCAATCAATGTGCAAGTAGTTGAAACATTGGGCGGTTTTGAAGGGATTTTGGGGTTAGATTTTCTATGTAAATACGGATGTGTAATCAACCTTCCAGAAAGGGCAATGAAACTAGACGGGCGTGTTATTCCGCTGCACGGGGCTGATGGGGTAGAGAATGTTCATTCGGAAAAGACATTTAGTGCGTTCCGGATCACTACGGACCAGGACCATATGGTAATTCTTTCAGATGAGGAGTACATACCGCCGCGGTCTGAAAAAAGGTTTCGAGTGACTGTACCACGCGCGGCGGTAGGGGGCGCAGAAATGGTTGTGATAGAACCCAAATTGATTGAAGTGGAAGGATGTGCCGTTGCCCGGACTCTGAGTAGGGTGGATGAGGAAAACCGGGTAATAGTAATGATGTCTAATTGGAGTGACGAGGGAATTAGAATACGTCGAGGTACGACGATTGCCGCGGCAAACGGTGTGGAAATTAGTGAAGTTCCGGAAAGAGCAATTAGACGCGCGGAGAAGGACAAGTCGGGGTGGGATCTCACGGAAAAACTTGCACACCTTTCAGAGTCGGAAAGGAAACCTCTTCAGGAACTAATAGAAAGTTTTCGGGGACTATTTAGTGAAAAGGAATCCATCCCTGTTACTAATCTCGTCGAACATCATATTCCTACTGGTGACGCTCGTCCAATATACCGACGTCCGTATCGGATTCCTTTTCACCAGAAGCCCTTGGTTGAACAATTCGTCCAAGAGCAGTTAAAAACTGGGGTAATATCCCCTAGTTCCAGTCCTTGGGCGAGCCCAATTGTTATTGTTCCAAAAAAGTCTACCGATGGAAAGCCGGCGTACCGTTTTTGTGTAGACTTTAGGGCACTTAATGCTGTCACAATTCCTGACGTGTACCCGCTACCTAACATAGTAGAAACTTTGGATTATTTAGGGGGGTGTCGCTATTTCACTACTTTGGATATGACGAGTGGTTATCACCAGATACCCATGGCTAAAGACTCGCAGGAGAAAACCGCGTTTATTGTCGATAGTGGCCTGTATGAGTATAAACGCATGCCCTTCGGCCTTAGGAACGCGCCGGGAAGTTTTCAGCGGATGATGGACGGCGTACTTAGAGGCCTTAAGCCGGAACGTTGTCTCGTCTATTTAGATGATATTATCGTATTCAGTGACACGGTGGATGATCATGTTGTCCGGTTACGCTCTGTTTTCCAGCGGCTAAGTGACGCTGGGTTGTCGTTAAAAATGGAGAAATGCAATTTTGCGGAAAGCAGCGTGAAGTATTTGGGTCATGTGATAAGTGGTGAAGGGGTGCGACCGGAATCAGAAAAAATTCAAGCGGTGCGAGATTTTCCAACACCTACGAACGTCCGAGAGCTGCAGTCATTTCTCGGCCTGGCTAACTACTATCGGCGATTTGTAAAGGGATTCGCGTCGATTGCAAAGCCGCTCACAAATCTTCTTAAAAAGGGGAGGGCATTCGAGTGGGACGCTGAATGCGAGGCTGCTTTGAGTCAATTGAAATACTCTCTAACTTCCACCCCTGTGCTGGCATATCCTGATTTTCGGAAACCGTTCACGTTGTCTACCGATGCTAGTAATCACGCCCTCGGCGCCGTGTTATCACAAGAGATTGGTGGAGAAGAACATCCCGTCGCCTTTGCATCTCGTAGGCTTAATCAAGCGGAGCAAAATTATTCTGCCACTGAACGAGAATTACTCGCCGTCGTTTGGGCCGTAGGGTATTTCAGGTGTTACTTATATGGGCGAAATTTTAACATTATCACTGATCATGCGGCTCTTAAATGGTTATTTAGTCTGAAGGATCCTAATAGCCGGTTGATTCGTTGGACATTAAAATTGTCGGAATACGACTACGAGGTGTGTCATAAGCCGGGGAAATTGCATGGGAATGCCGATGGGTTGAGCCGCAAGGTAAGAAAAGTCGCTGCAGAGGAGGAACTGAATCTAAAGGAGGCGCAAGAAGCAGACGCAGAGTGCATCGGATGGATCGGGAAGAATAAGTTTGAATTTGCGGATGGCTTGCTGTGTCGAATTGAGGAAGGGGTGCACAAAGTAGTTGTTCCTGCTGGTTTGAGGAGGCAAATACTAACGCAGTGTCATGACCATAGGCTCGCTGGGCACATGGGTGTAAATTCCACGAAGTATCGCGTGGGCGGTCAGTATTGGTGGCCGGGATGGAAGAAAGACTGTACTGATTACGTCAGGGGGTGCGTGTCATGTCTACGTAGGTCGCCATATGGGAAGACAAAGGCGCCATTGCAGCCGCTGCCGGAGGCGGACCGACCATTCCAATTCATTGCACTAGACATCGTGGGGCCGCTCCCAAAAACGGAACGCGGAAATCGTTACGTATTATCCATCATAGATCATTTTTCACGGTATTTGGTGATGGCGCCCTTGGGGGATCAAACCGCGGAATCTGTGTCCGTTACTCTGGTGCGCGATTGGATACTTAAGTTCGGTGTCCCGGAAAAAATACTTTCCGATCAGGGTAGTAATTTTACCTCGGAACTCTTCCAGAATGTGTGTCGGTTGTTGGGCATAGAGAAGTTACAAACCTCCCCATTCCACCCCCAATGTAACGGCAGGGTCGAGAGAGTACACCGTACAATAGCTCAGATCATATCCCACTATGTTAATTGCAAAAACAATGACTGGGATTTATGGGTAGGTTATGCAGTCTGTGCATACAATTCAAGCTGGCATAGAAGCGTACGTCGTTCCCCTCATGAAGTGATATTCGGGGAAAGGCTAAAGACCCCCTTTGAGTGCGTGAAAAACGCCCCTGTTTCCGTGGACGATTTTGTGTCCCAGCTACAAAATAGACTGCAAGTGATTTGGAAAGATTGTAAACGGAATAATCGCAGAGCCCATGAGGAACAAGCTAAAGGATTAAAAAACACTAAAAGGGGGAGAAATTATGTCGCGGGTGAGTATGTGTACTTGACGGACCCAGTTCTTAAACCGGGCAAAGTGCGAAAGTTTCACAGCCCCTGGAAAGGACCGTATAGGGTGATAGAAGTACTTTCCCCCTCCAATTTAAAATTGCAGCTTCAGCATAGGACTGTGATCGTACATAAGGATCGAGTGAAACCCCACCCTAGTCATCTTTCGATTCCTCCCCCACCCCACGGAGAAAGACGGCGTGGCAGACCGAGAAAGGCCGTATCCGATAGTGAATGGGAGGAATGCATTGGCGAAATTCCGTTTGCGTGTGCTGATCGAGCGTGCAAAAAACAAAAGCGAGAAGCTGACTGTATTTTCCGCCCTGAGGTGTTTAGAAGGGGGAGGGGAAGACCAAGGAAAAATTTACCTTATATGACTAATTCCACATGTCCTCCTCAAGAATCGCCGAATACGCGAATTGAAGCCCCCCCTTCCCAAAGTGAGCCCTCCCCCACCCCTAGTGTTGGTGAAATCCCTCAAGTTTCCCCCCCTGAGTCCACTGTCTCTCGAGAGGAAGCATCAAGCCCAGACTTGAATACGGAGTGTAACGAAGAATCGAGTGTTAACTCGGCGGCCGGCGAAGAAGAGTGTCAACAAACAGTGCGGCATCATCTGGGCGGTGAGCGTGAGATAGGCTGCATTCCTGCGAAGGTCGACACGCCGGCACTTCCGCGGAGACCCCCATATCATCTCCGCCCTCGACCGCGACGGCAGGACGTCTCGCCGCCAGCTAGGGAAGACGTCATTGACGAGAAGATGCCCTTAACCTCCCCTGCCCCCCCCGACGAGGTCCCAGTGGGTGTGAGTGGTACCCGTGTCTACGACTTACGGCCGAGACGAGAAAAGTAATTCAAGGGCCAGTGTTTGTCCCGTAGCGTGAAATGTTCAGAGTGTGTGAATGATTTAAAATAAAACCGTTTGCCCTTCCCAACCCCCTTGCCCCGAAGAGCTTTTTCATGGCTGTCAGAGATCCTGAGAAAAGTGACGAAATTTTTATTGTGTATCGCGTAGAGTAAATGAAAGTGAGGAGAAGTGAAGTGAGAAGGAGAAAGACGCGTGAAAGCTTTGAATAATTTGTTCTCTTTCCTATTCTTTCTTTCACGGGGGCGTTTGAATTGTACTTTCATAGTTTGGTTTGTGATTTTATTGTTGATGTACTGAGTTTGTTGATTTGTGTAATGGTAGAAGTGTAATTATTATTCCACGATGGTTTTGATAATGTTTATTTTTTATTATCTCTCAGAATTAATTTTTGTGTGAACATTATTCCTTGAATGCTATGTTTTTTTTCTTTTATTTTGGGGACATGATTTACCATTACTGTGTGTTAATTTTTTTCTTTTGTATCGTGTGGATAATCCCAATTGCTTGGATGTTTTTGGTTCTTTGGTATATATTGTCACTTATTAAGCATTTTTTCAGTTTCCGGCCATCCCCATTTAATCGGGGGATTAAATGTTGTTTGGAGGGAGGGTGATGTAAGTATCACGAAGATGGGACGTGACCTCCTTTTTCCACCTCTCGCCACCCACCGCCCATGGGCCGCTGCATTGGCGGTTTGCGTCTCGTCTTATCACCCTTCCTGTCACGTACCCCACTCCCCATCTCCTTAGGCGTGAGAACCGTGCAGCGTCAGCAGAAGGCAGCCTCTTGGGTGGCCGCGAATGGGAAATACAGATATCACGCGGAGAGGCGTGCTATGAGAACGGCCGTTGGAGTTGCGTCCACGAAGAGGACGAGAGTGTGTTTGGCGGCTGTAGAGTGCGGATGTGCCCAATAAACCTGCTTGAGTAATGGAGTTTTTCCTTTAAACTAATCCTGCCTTTCCCTGATGCTATCGATATACTGAACCTTACACCGCGGAAAATCAATAATAGGATTAACCAATGAGTTTCGTTCATTTGGTGCCGCTGTTATACAAAAATAGCGCGGAAATTCTTAAGCGGCCAACGATCGAACCACACGTCACCAATGTTCTAGAATTTTCTAGTCTTCTGCGAAGGTCATTAGGTACGTTTGCAAAATACGTGATCGCATTACGAAAAACAGTACATCAACGGTCCGCATTCAACTGTGGTCCCCAAATCAGCACCACCCCCTCTCACTACTTACGAAGAAAGCGCACCCCATACCCTCACCAACCGTCCTTTCGGTAAAGTCACACTTCTGAATGTTTTTAAATTGTTAAATTAATTTCCTGGATTGTTTCATCCGGTTCTTCCGTTCGTTGAAGTCATTATGCGGAAACGAGGATGGAGAGCGATTACTACAAGCTGCATATCAACGGAAATACTACGAAGAAGTGCAGCGGTATTGACTGAGGTAAGTGAGCACAAGTAATTTTTATGAAATAGTGGACCGAGAAAGTAATTTTAATCATTATTACCCACAAGCATTGACATGTCACTAATTAAGATACTCTTCTTTCACTATGCTACAGATGCTAACTTGCATGCTCCTTTATACAATTTTTCATTTATAATGGCGTTAGTAGCTATCAAACCTTTCTTGGCCTCAAAATAGTGTTGTTAAGCCTGAATAATTATGTCATTATACTTTCATGTGCACGCCGATGAAATTAATTGCTGCGTATTGAATTATAATAACAAAGCAGTATCTCTTTTTTCTGTTAATTCGCAGATTCGTTTCCTTGATAGCCAAGCTCAACTTGAGCCATGTCCGGGTGGAGTAACCACATGCCGTTTTCTTTATACAAAGAGATTGCTAAATGGTTCATTACGAACCAACGGAAGATATAAGTCACCTGCGAAAGTTACTACTTCAACGAAAGCATAAGGACCGACAGATGAAAATGATTTCTTTCCGTGAAGAAAGACAACATTCTTGGTCTTAAACGTCGAATCTTAATCAAGGTAAGTCACGTCGTTATGATATCATCATTAGACTTAATCAGTTTGTAACGACTCAAATTCATTATCTTTGATATGGATTTTTTATTCTTCATTGAAAGCATAAAAAATGGCATCTTGAGTAGGTTTAAACATATTTTAAATTAATACAAATTTTGGTTTAATTTTCCCCGAAATAAAACCATTGTCAATTATAATTATTGCGGATTTTAGGCGCTACTTTTTTGCGCCACCAGGCATGCCTATTAGAAGTTCTGTGTTTAGAGAGGTTGCGTGAAGGAGATTTCGCAACAGATCATCGAAGCCACAATGATTCGACACTTACATCCTTTAAAATTTCAAGAAAAGGCTCTACGGAAATAATCAATGAAATTCAGCTTCAGCACAAGCCAAGATCATTGGTATTTAAATGGTCACCTTTGCTAGAGGGAAATTTCAATTGACAAATTGATACTAAATGAGTTTGTGGATTGTAATCAACGCGTTTCTGCATGGGAATATCTTTGAATGTGTAACTTATCAGTATAGTGTAATTTAATGATAATGGCCGTAGTCAACAAAACCTAAAGAGATAAGTATCGTCAGCCCCGTAACTTTTAAACACAAGGTAAGCCGACAAAATATACGGTCAATTCCCTTGAATATTCTTTCGCAACTCACCAGTTATGGCAGTACAACAAGAAGGGTCTCGTGGTTTACTTCAGCTCTCAAGCTGTTTCGATTTCTCCGTAAACTATTCAAGTAAATTATTCACTTAATTAATTCATTATTAGTTGACCCGAGGTATCACTTACATTTGCACGCTCATGTGTTAACAGCGCAGTGGGAAGTGGAAAAGAAGCATATCTACTTCTCCCAACCAAACTCGTTCCTCACGTTTACACACTTTTCCAAAGAGGCGATTAAGTTGTTCTTTTTATCTGACCCTGTTTTCACTGAACAAATACTATTATTAGTACTTTGTCTACACGACACTGCTTGCACTTTCAAACACTTTACAGATTAAAAACTGTCAGGAATGGCGCATCAGTACAGTATCATTATGGGGTGCAAAATTGAAGTATTAGAGCATTGCGAAGTTTTATACGAGCATTACGAATACTCATCCCAAGACATCTTCAATCAACTTAGTCGAACCTTTGAAAATATGTGCCCAGATCACGCGATAGCAACAGAGCAATACTAGGGCATTTATACCTACCTATTGAACTAATCTGAAAATCCTTTTTTATTTATCCCGCTATTCTACAAAATCCGATTGCGCCAACATCCAAGGAGTATTTTTCATTTTCAAAGAGACCCCACGAATTTGGACAAGAATCTTCCTTCCCATTAAAAAATGGAAATTAATCAATTTAAAAAATTACTTTCCGGAAAAACTGTGTAACCTCTACGTTGAATAAAACTGCAAGAGGAGAAGACTCCCTACCTTTTACTTGCTACCGGGTCCATCGGCGACAGAGCTCAGCTTTACAACAGCGACTCTCCAAAACACTTATATTCACCTGCACTTCACATTGAACACAACACTGACAATGAATTATTTGGTGAACCCTAGACACTTTCAATTCACTCTTTAGCCGATGAGTAACACATTCTGGTAACTTCACATACTTCCAAGAGACATAAACGCTGCTTCTTTCGTGATGAAGAACCAATTATAATTATCCTAGCGTTGAGGAAAAGGCTTTAAGAGATCGTTGACTGCTTCATTATAGGATTGCAGTGTCATTCACTGGATTAATTGAATTGTTCACTCCACCCTTCGTAAACTGTAAAAAGAACAAGAAGCAGCTTTAAGCTGTAGCACTAAAAATTTGGTACTGATGAAAGGAACAGTTCTTAATCATTATACTCGAAAGGAATATGTAGTCAAAACCAAGGATGTGGGTACAAAAACGGCAATAATTGTGACCAAATGATTTGCCAAAGAATGTTTCCTTCATGATCAAAAATTATGAACAATTATGATTAAATATGTAGATTATCATGGATTAAAAGGTTATTTACGAGAATAGAACTTACCCTTACACTTCAGCGACGGAGGATACACCTTCTTACCCTAACCGAACTGTTGTGAGAATAAAACTTCACTAGGTATGTTAGAATGAGGAGGAAAACCCAAAGTGACGCACAGCTTAATACTACCCGTCCTGAGAGGTAATGGAGGGCGGGGAATCACTAAGGATATCAGGGGAGGTTGCCGTGAACAGATAGCACAAGGCAGAGTCAAAATTGTCGGCCTGATTTTGAGTCGAAATGCATCGCGAAGGCCTTCGGGAGGGGTTCGGTTGGCGCGTCGTAGGGTGGAGAGCTGGTTGTTAAGGGGAAGTATGGAAGGAGAAGAAGAGGGGATGGGGGAAGGGGAGTCAGGGTGCCACAAAAGAGACCCTCTACATTCCTCTCGTGACGTCACATACTTTGGTCACAGGGTTCGCTAAATGGCGAATAGTCGCAGAGTGAGGTCTTATGTTAATTTAGCTGTGATAAAGCAATGAATTTACAAGTACGAGTTAAAGCGTGAATATTTGAACCATTTCACATGAATATGGACGTATATTTTGCTATTATGCGTAATATTACAATGAGCGTGCGGTGTGCATGCGGTTGTCCTTTTTCATGCTGCAAGTTGGTTATGGTTGGTTGGTTGGTTACAAACACCCGAAAAGTGGCTCGCAGAGTATTATGCTGATGTATAAGAATTAGAACATGAAGAATTTTCTGTTCAATCGCCTGCATGATTGGATTTGGTAAAACGGTACCTTCTTAAGTTTTTATGTCTACACATTTTGTTTCACGTTTTTATGTATCCTATTACCAAATATAAACACCAAGGAGAAGTTCTTAATTATTATACACAAAATAAACATTTGATGAATGTTTTTCATGACAAGTCCTCATTCGATTATTACAGTAATCTTTAAAGTTTCAACTCAACTATTAAGTATCACGGGATTAACTTCCATCCGAATCTTACTTCATTTTCGTAGCATGAACTGTGCTATCCAGAACTGCAATACATTACTTATCTTATGCTATCACCGCTTTCATGTATTGCATAATTTTTATACCTGGGTGGAGGTTGGTGCGATGGCGGTGGGTGACGAGGTTTTTAGTTTTCTGATCCCCCGACCAACCAACCACCTCAACTATAGATAGTTAAGATGTAATGGCTAATATATTTGACCTGAATATTTTTCATTTCTATTCAGTATTTTCTGTTTTCTTTTTATCCTCTTGGTTTAATTTTCCGTGTCTGAGTATTGTTTATTTTTTAATTTATTTTTTGTATGTTCTTTTTTATTTCCGAGGGCTGTTTTTTATCTCCAATGGGTCAAGAATAAAATACGGGGTGATCGAATAACAATCATTTCATCGCTAAGCATAATATTAAGTACACTTTCGCTTGATTTTCGTCGGAATCGCCTCGGCAATGGTTGTTCTTCATAGATCGTTGCTGCGAATGTCTTTCAATGAATTTCACCGGTATCCAGAATCCAATCGTCCGCTTTAAAGCGTTTCCCTCCCAGCCAAATTCTCTCTCCGGCGAAATATACGAGTCAAAAATCGCAAGTTCATTACTGCACAGAAGGTGATCGTAGACGCCCCATTGAAATTGCTCAAAGAACAGTTGGCTTGCACCAGCGCTTTGACGGGCGTTGTCATGTATCACATAATTTCCAGAATTCAGCAAGTCTCTTATTTTATTTTGAATGGCTCCGCGCAATCGACCAAGCATTTGCATTTATCGTTAAACCCGGCAGAATGAAATCTAAAAGTAACACGTCTTTTTTGTTTCTAAACAGAGTAGCATAATATTTCGATTGTTTAAGGATCGCATGAATTTTCTTGGTTTCCTTGGTGACTAACTTTAATGCCTCAATTGCTTTGGATGTAACTTTGTCTAAGGTCTGTCATATGGTATCCGTATCATCCTTAGTCACAGTTGATTTTGAAATATTTCTCTTTTATCAGCATAAAGGACAAGAAATTTCAATTCCCATTCATCAAATTTCGTTCTTGTCAATCCACAGTTCTTACTAAGGGAGAGAATCAATGGCTGTGATCTTGCTAATGAGGATTGCTACTCGTCTTAAACTGACTACTTGTGTTCGCAGATGACTGAGCTTGTGGTAAGGAGGGCGTGGAGTTGCCCGCTGCGTGCAATATCCTTCCGGATTACTCATACGATCCATGCACTAGATTGGAACTGCACTCAGCGTCCAAAAGAACGGATGGGCTGTCGGGCGCAGAGCCACCGGTCGCTTTCTCCCTTCTCCAGATCCTGCATCCGAGTAAGTGGTCGCCAAAGTGGACCTGCTATCTCCACATGCCCAACCGAGAGAACATCTGTGGCCCATGTCCAGGAGAGCGCGCCTTGCGATGGTCTAGGGGGACAGAGATAAGTTCTGGAATGAGCGGGTGAATGCCATTGGGAAGGCGGACGGATGATGAGAAATCTTTGTTTTCATCAAATTATAATCTCAGATGGTCTTCTATGATACTAATACCATCTGAGATCTACTTAATCTTAAAATTTAAAGAGGCTTCCTGTCACATGGTTCAATTAATATTTAAGTAGTAATTCTTCAATTGACATCAATCCATCTTAGAATCACATCACAATCTTACTCGAGACAAAAAGTAATCCAACATTCGCAACATCGTCGAAGTTAATATCTGCCAAATATTTTTGAAAGAAAATTTCTTCGCGACCTAGGCAAAACACTCTAACATATAATACTTAAAAATTCCTGTTTGAAATAGCATAAAACCTACCTCATTTAATCATACTAAATTTCTTCTTACGCCCATTAGGCACTATGTTTTTCTTTCCTTAATACCTTCCTTCAGCAGCATCTTGTCTATATATTCTTCTAAAATTTTCATATCTATTAATTAGGAGCATACATGATTCCATCGCCTAATAAATGTTCAATCACTTTCTGAAAATGGGTGTGTACCATAAAACAGTTGATTTCGCAATGAGAACCTGTGGGAACTCTTCTCCTCCATTGAATTCAAATATGTATTGCAAATTATTGTAAATTGAATTCAAATATATAATGTATTAGTAAATTAATTCCGCTTCATGAAAATACAGCACCTCACAAGAAGGATCACAATGAAATTGGCTGTACCAAAAATGCAAACGACAACGAGACAGCATCGCAAGACAACACAGCTGGTGAATAGATACTCTTCGTCATCTATTCTCCAGCCCTGATGAGGACACGGTGGTCTTTTTTGGGGGTTATATCGGCTTCCCTAAAGTTTCGGACGAATACCAGATCACAATGCATCACGGAAGAAGATAGTTCCAGATGACTTTGATTTAACTGAGTCTGCCACATGGTCACTAATAAATGCATTAAATAATAATTTATTGACAAGACTTTACGACGAATAGATACTATAGCAAGGATCTATTGTATTTATCTTTTGTAAGTTATTAAATGAGGTTCATGGCTCAATTTTGGGGCAATGCCCAAGTCTGTTGTAAAATATTGTAATGCAATAATTTATGTTGATGCCATAATTTGAACCATTAGCATTTGTAACCACCCATCAGAATCACTTGCTTGATTTTAGAAAATGAAATGTATAACGATAAATAATAATAAATAACGAAAAAACATCAGCGCCGATGGAGCAGCAGCAACAGAGAGAATTAAGAGGTAAAGAGAAAGTTGTTCTATCACGTTAGCATTTGTGATAAGTACTTATACCATACTTGTCATACCATCCGAAGAACAGAGTGATATGTTCCAAACGCCCTCCTTAAAGTGCTATGGCAAGCAAGGTGCAATCTTTGAAAAATCTTTTCCACTAGTATTTATATCCGGACACACAGGGAGCAGTTAGTTAAAACTGATGAAAATATCTAACTATAATTATCACAGCAACTAGACCGCAGAGTTCAACCTTAAGAATACATTATCTATAAACATTTTCTTTTCCCTTTTTTTATAATTATTAAATCAATTCATGTAGAATAATTGTTAAAGGAATCCACTGTTAGTGCAGGTTTCTTATTGTGAAGTTTGTTTAAAAACGTAGCTCAAGAAAAAAGGGTTTGCGTCTAAGTATAGATTCTATTTCAATCACTTGCTTTAAAATATTCACTTTCCAACATCCGTTTATTACAGTGATCCCCGTAGCCATCTCGGGACAGCCGATAAATGGATAAATTGACTTTGGGCGTATTCAATTTTCTCCCCCTTTTAATCTCTCCATTGCGGGCGTTCGCTATTCATCTTTTTTCGCGTCACGATCAACAGACTTCTTTGTATATCTGGTGTAAATATTTCGAGGTAACTCAGTGATCATTTTGTATATTTCTACTTAAACGCGAAAAGTTGACGAAAAACAGGGTCTGCGATTTTTCCACCGCATTGGCCACAAATAATACCACTAAATTGTGAGTTTTGACGAGAATTATTAAAAAAAACAACAAAATAATATTGTAACTATTGAATATCTACAAAAGGTGAGTGACTAGTTTTAACGTGCTGAATTTCGAAAAAAAACAATGCCGACAATTTTTGCGAAATTTGTTCAACTTTGAGGCTCTGTATTTTGTTTAAAAATTTAACTTAGGAAAAACTCTTTGCGTCACTAAATTATTGAATACAACTGCGCAAAGTTGCCACTTCCTGACAAAAAAAATATTTTTAGGTTTGGTCCAGCTTTTTCCATTTCGGCCCACTGTTTCCCCCGAATTCCGAGGAAATTATCAAGGAAATCCCGGGTAAGAAAATTCTAGAAGTGATAGGGATGTAAACACCTCAGCGATTTATTGTGAGGAATTCCTGAACCAAAGTGCAAAAATTTTCGGTCGTTTCATTTTTTCCTCTATTCAGCCATTTTCGACGTTCGTAGGGTGGACGAATAGGGAGAATGGTGACCCATTGGGTAGGTACTTGGAACAGGATCACCCAATTACTGCCGCAAATGAAACATCACACTAGGCTTACAATATCCTTTAATGTCACTCGATGATTTTGTGTCAGCAACGAAGGCTTACGTGCTGTGATAATGACAACTAGGTGAGACGATTAAATGATCGTCAATTATAGTGACGAATCAGCAAAGCTGTCACATTTTATACGAGAATTGAGAAAGAAAACTACCTTCAAGGAGAAGCATGGAAAAGATGGAATAATACACGAACAACATTTCAATCTCTTGCTGAAATGCTGTTCGAAGAGCCTGGGTTCCGGTAAATAGTGAAACATACGGACACCCCCCACAATAATGCTCGAAGCAGAAGGTGGCCTAGGGATAGCAATTTCCACCCCATTCCCTGAATGGGTGAATGTCAAAGCCCTGAGATGAACCTCGATTGGATTATCGATACCGAGGACACTGCGTAGAGGAGGCATACCCAATTCCATCACATAGGAGGCTGATTCCTGTTGACACCTCGCTCGCATTTTAATCAGCATTCAAAAATGTCCGTAGCACGGCGAAGAGTCCAATGCGATCCATATTTTTTTCAATAATTTCCAGTTTAATGTCTGCAAATGCGAGTAATATTTTTAAAAAGTTACGAATTTGACAAATCGTATCATCATGAATGTAAATAATATGAAAATACAGCACCTCACAAGCAGCATTACCATGAAATTGGCTGTACCAAAATTACAAAGGACAACGAGACAGCATACACAGCTGGTGAATAGATACTCTTCGTCATCTATTCTTCAGCCCTGATGAGGACGCGTTGGTCTATTTTGGGGGTTATATCGGCTTCCCTAAAGATTCGGACGAATATCAGATCACAAGGCATCACGGAAGAAGATAGTTTCAGATGATTTTGTCTGCCACAATATCACAAATATATTAATTGATTGATAATAAATTATATAGAAGGCTTGGCGACGAATAGATACGGCAGCGAGGATCTATTGTATTTATCTACTATAGATATCTATTAAATGAGGTCCATGGCTCGATTTTGGGGCAATACCCAATTTTGCTGTAAAGAATAGCAATTCAATAATTATACCTTCCCCCCCCCCCTGAAAATCGAATCATAATTTCTGTTAGCTACTCGAGTGACGACTTCTGTAAACACATTCAAATGCGCGGCGGGTGACAACACATCCAAAGGCCGACTTCAGAATCCTTTTTTTAGTATTCATGATCGAGAAAATGAAAACGTATGGCAAGTATCCATTGTATGCTGCATAAAATGTATATGATATTAGAGTTGATATTATAACTGACTGTTTGCCATTAAATATCACTTAAGGGGCCGCCCTCCAAGGTCGCGGAAGGCGATGCAGACCAGTTTGCGATTCGCTCGTAATAGGTAAATGGCGGTTTCTTGTCTCAGAATAGTAATAAAAGTTACATCTCTGTCTTGAGACAAATATGGGTCTTTTTACCAGGTTTCCTACAGGAGATATTTGTCGCGCTGTCGCACGAATTTCGATTTTTTTCAATGTCCATCACCACGGCGCAATATCACGTAAAGAAATTAAAATCATAATATAACCCTTCAACTACAAACAAAGGCTACTAATACGCCACACGTCGTAAATCAAAGCTACAATTTTGGAAATTGTGAGACCTTGCAGCCAGTTTTTCGATAACGCGAAATCTTTTCGAGTAATCCTAAAACACCTTTCCTTCTTCGGCGAGTCATCCTTCACTCCTTTGCCTCCCCTCCTGGCCCTCCCTTCCACAGCGCGCAGGCCCTCCCCTCAACAGCAACACCGCCAGCCAAGGCCGTTTTACACGGTACACGGAATTGCGCAGTCTGACGTACGTACGTGTGAAGGCGCAATCAAAATTGCGTCGTGTAAAGCGGTGAATTGCTAGAACACATGCGAGAATGCGTGGATGCGAGACGGCAAAATAGCCCCTGTTCTAATTTCGTTCATGCATTCGCGCAATTCCACGCCATTTTAGAAATTAATGCAGCTCTAACCTGCGCAATGCCGTGTACCGTGTAAAACGGCCTTTAGCTGCTTGATTTGAGGTCGCATGGTCGCATCGCCGTTTTTTCTTTTTGCGTTTTTTGTTGGTGGTGCGATGGAAGAGTCCAGCAAGCCCCAAGGGAAACGGCGCCGTCGAAAAGAATAGAAGCCTTTAAAAAGGAAGACGTGCAACAAACAGAGACTTCTGTCAAATTAACATGAAATAATCTCAAAAATTATTTCCTATCTTTTGAGAAAATTGTCAGAAGTGTATGTGTACAGTTGCGTTTTGTTTTAAAATGAGTAATTTTTAACGATGCCATAACAATAATGAATATGTTTAAATTCCGTAGTAGAGAAAATTTCTTTTCTGTAGATAGTTTGCATTTTCTTATTAGATGATTAAAATGTTTTATTTTTAACGAATTAATAACATGGTTAGAGGAAAACTTCATGGGTTTACATGGGCATAAGGGTTTACATTGCACTACAAAAAAATTATCAACTTTAATTCTGAAAAGAGAAATCTTGCACTAACCTACAACCCCCACCTCTCCAAGTTTTGTGCGTGTATCCAACCACTCGACGCGGTGATTAGATGCGGAAATTTGTTCAGCCTTAGTTATAGTTGAAGATATTTCGCTAAAGATGAGACGACATTACTGTTTTATACACAGGCATACATAATTAATTCCACATAAGTGTTATTTTTTATTTTTTAATGTGCAAATAACGATTTTATTCATGGGATAGATGTTACGGAATCAACTATTGCGCCGGCAAGTCAGAAGCTTGTCTCAGAAAGCGCGCGGCTGCAAGGAAATAGTTTCTTATTCTTGGAGAACCCATATCTTACCGCACTGCACGATTTTTACCTAGCGTTTAAAAAGTTTGCTACTCAAAGCAGCTGTCCGTTTGTAGAAATGCCGCTTATTGCTTTATTTCCTCGTTATACGAAGGGATTTTGCGATGTTGAGGATCTCTTCTCTTCGAGACGAGTGATTTCTACAAGGTAGCTCGCACGTGGATTTACATAAATGCTTCTTCCCAATCGATTGAAAAACATTCTTTTCACGATTTTACCGAGCAAATTAGTCGGCTTTTACTAGTGAGTGCCAAAGGATCTCTGAGTTTGTGCTACGAAAGCGACGAACCAAGGATTATTTTCCCTAAAGCGTGAGATTTCAGCGTTGAGGACGAACTACCACTATTGGAGGATATCTCGCAATGATAAAAAGGTTCCTATGTTTTCCAAGATAAACATATCAATAATTTTGTGTTTTGTATTATGCAGGGAATGTTATTCTAATTTCGATTTTCTTCTTCGGTGATTCAGATTGTTGATATTTCGGATAAGAAAAAAATTGAGCGCATGAAAGTAACACGAAATGTAATACATAACGTTATTGCAAATGGTAGTGGAAATTCGTCGCCCTCAAATACTAAATTTGCCGTTAAATGTCTTCTCAATAAGTTTAACTTGGAGTAAGAAGTGAAGACGAAAGAAATAATGCAGAATGTCATGAAAAAATACTTTTTCAATACGAATTTCCAGATATGGGACGAATGCAATAGAACCAGCAACTTTGAAAAAATCGTCGATGTTGGTTGAAGAAGGATATACCCACCTGACATGCATAATAATCTCCTTGAGTCCCCTTGCTCAGGTAGTAACCTATTATTGTTTAACGTATTCGTATTGGCTTTACTTTCCTCCTAGGCGATTTTATTATTGCTATCTACTTCCTGTTTTTTCTGGGTAAAGCAGCAAAGAAAGGCCTTAGAAAGACTTTAAGAGGTCTTGTGTTAGGTCTAACAATAAGAGAAGAAAAGTATCAGCAGCTGAGTTGTCGCTAGCCACATCTATGACACTGCGCTCGCAAAGGAATGAAGCAGCAAACGAAGATAATCACGGAAAAGACCACGACCACCCCCATCCGAGGGAAACGGTTATTACTGAAATGGAGGAAAATACCTACAACTCAAAATGAACTGACGCCAAAAGAAGCACTTTCGCCGATTTTTGATTGCAATTTAACAAATTTTCTATACAAAATTATTCGTAAGACTCCCAAGATCTGTAGCCACCAGATTTATCCTAGTTATGAAAGGGCTAGACGCAAAAAAAAATCTTCATACCCAGATGAAAAAATTGGCTTCTGAACCACACAGCCTCGCGCATAATAGCATCAACGCCAAGATACAGTGATGATCACGGGGTCAACTTTTCCTTGAATGCAAATTAAAACTAGCAGTAGAACTGGCGAGTTGATTCTTTATGTTTTATTATGATTTATATATTTATGTTAATTTACAATAGTTCATATATAATTTCATTTTTTTCAGAAGCGTTTTTTAAGTATATAATGCTTGCGAGGTTATTTATGAGGAGTGTTATATAAGAAAAATGATGACCCAAAGTTCAACTATTAATTAACTGCTTAAGTACTACTTATATCTTGAGACGCAGGCTTCGGCTCTCCCACAGAATTATTTTCATCGTGTTCTGTTTCATTGCTTCATCGGTGTTAGTAAAAAAATATTTCTAGCTGTAACTTAAGTAACCATTGTTTTTCGCATCCAAGTGTTACTTTTAAGCAAGCTAGCTGACATGTATTGCTAGATTTTATTAATAATTTCTTATGTTATTTGAATATGTTTCGCGTAAGTAGGTAGGTATATGTCAAATGGGAAATCTATCCATTTTTCGTTTGACACTCATTTTCCCTTCCGTTTTGAAAACTGCGCGCGATAATATCTTCATTACGTAAAAAAAACCAACATTCCGTCAAAATAACATCATAAACCACAATTCAATGCTGATACTTTATGTTTTTGTTAAATTTTGTTTTATTCCCAAACCACCGAGTACAGATCATATTGAGCCATTTTATATTGGGTACTCAAAAATTTTCAGAATTAATTACACGAATAACCAAGCCCTGGATAGGGGAAACTTATCCAGGCGGGACACGAACCCGCGATTTCTTGTTTGGCAGGCGAGGACTGGACCCAGCGGCCACCGAAGTCGGCGACGCAGTTTTGACGAAATGCCTGCTCACATAATGAAGATAACATAGTCAGCAATTTCGGAAAAGGTGTAAACTCAAAAGGACCTGTGCATTCACGTGCCTCTTTTTTCAGCGCATAAGAGAGGAACACGGCCCCCATAAATTGGCTTCTACTATTTTTAATTGGCTCGCCACCATTTAGGTTTCACATATCAACTCCGACTGCCAGCCCTGATCCAGCGACCCATATCATATTTTTCATGTGTATCAAATTTCTCCTCGGAGTCGTCGCGGGCGAAGTCGGGAGGGGAGTTGCCTTTCCCCCACTTTCTCTCCTTCGAGGCCCTCCGGCTTCGGTCTCCAAGTTCCGGCGCTGCGGCGGGATTGCAAAACATTTTTTATGATAATGATTACTCAAACGTACCAAATATACACGAATTGCCATGACAAAAACATCCCCTGAACCGGGAGTCGAACTGCGGACATACCACCATGCGCGTCTTTAGCGCAGGTTTGAGGCTCCTTACTGTTCGTGAAATGAGAATAGGGTGGTTTCCTTTTATTTTTTTATTGCCTAAATCGAAAGATTATTACTCCTGGAGAACGCATTTCACGCTTTTAGATTTTTAATTGACGATATCTATTTTTAGCGTTTAAATGAAAAGTGAAATTTTCAAGCGCGAAAACGCGACGGCTAAGTAGGAATGATGTGAAAACGCCGGGTGACGTCATTCTAGTTCCCGCTGTCGGCGTTTGAGATGATCTGGGGCGAGGCTTTGAGCGCTGATACGATGCAGGCTGCTATCAGGTAGCAGAGTACCTTGCTAGCAGGTATCGCTTGGCTTAAATAATGATTATTGCTACCTTATCAAACGAAGGAAACTTTTTGACCTTAAGCAGTTTTAATACGTGATTATTAAGACATATTTCCCTGAGGTCTGTGCCTCATGTATGCATTGGTAATCTCAGACGATGTAAAACTCCTATCTACTCGTAAAGGTATAAGGGGCCCCCAATATGTGCGTTGATCTTAAGGGACTCCCACCCTCTACAGCGTATACCGAGTTGGGGAAAGAAGCCATGGCTTATGGACTAGATTACACGTGTGCAAATAACATCATCTTTTACTTAATTTATTTGTCGGTTACGCTGATGACAAGACTTTCTATCAACTTTTCTACCTTCAACTACCTAATAGTAATTCTCACTCTTCGGTTATCGGTTTTGCGTTCGTTTGCGGATTTATATTTACACATAAAATTAATAGAGTCACATAAACAGTGATGATCCTTGTTAATATTACGACATAATTCGTTAAAATTAAGTCACTAATGGTAAGAAACAGTACCCATACTATTAATTAAGTTTGGGTATTCTAAATGCTTGTAATTTAATGCCAAACACAATGATGCAAACATTTTAAAAATAGGTTATGAAATAAGACCATAATTACGTATCACAAGTCGGGACTACTTTATGGAAATGCACCGCGCGCAGGGATTCCTCGCTTAATGGATAGTCATTACATGACACTAGTACCTTGGAGCCTATTACGTAACTTTGACCCGGAGCTAGAGCTATCTTAAACTCCGCCCGGATTTGTTTTGATTTGTAGCTCCAACCCTATTACGTACCGGCAGGAGTTACGAGAAGTCTCCGAAGGAATGCGGAGCTACAGTGGCTATGGAAAATTCGGAAAGCAAATCTCCAGAAATTAGTCAACCAATAGGAGCTTAGGTATCCGATAGAAAATGTTTCTGAGCATACGGGTTTAACGTGAATTTCGGAATGGAGTACCAAACTTGTATTTCGTAAGTTAACGTGAAATAATTAATATAAACTACATTGTTGGAATGTTTATACTTTAAAGCTTATTCATTTACAGTTATATGTCATCCATTGTATACAGTCATTCATTTATCGTCGAATGCAAACCTATTCTCTGCCCATGTTTATATTATGGCAATGAATACAATTTTAGATACCGGCAAAGGTCGGAGAAAATGAGTAGGAAGCAGTGCGTGGTGCTCACTAATTTTATGAGTGACCACAGAAGCTTTGCCCTTGGCGTATTCCAAGGAATAAACGGGGAGGCAACAATTAATAAAATGTGGGGTGATAAACCTGAATATTTCATTGACAATTTACAAAAATGTGCTAGTGAGTTTGACAGATGCCTACACAGAACGAAGATATAATTGCACACACACCGTCACATTTTTTTAAATACCAATAATGAAAATAAAAATGCCTTATGATAACTCCAGCCCGATTTCCTTCGCTTCTCTACTGTCATTTGTTGATGTCTGCCGTCGGAATCTGAAGGATTGGCAATGGATCGACCAATAAACATATATTGGGGAAGGATAATGAGGGTGTTTGCGGAGTATGTAAGAAGAAGGAGGCATCTGACATTAGAAAGGCGACGAATAAGAGGTTCCCACCTTCCGATCGAATTAGATGAAGACCATTTTCGAATGTTTTTCAGAGTGTCGAAAAACATTTTTCAATATCTCTGCCGGTCTCTGGGACCCACACTACATGCAGTAAGGAAGGAAACGCAGAATATCTCAGACGCAGAATAAGAAGATTCAACATTACACACATCCATAGTGGTATAATGAAAATTCTTTAATAATATTTATCTGTTTTTCCATGCTTAGTCCAGATATTCTGCGTTTCCTTAGTGTGGGTCCCAGAGACCGGCAGAGATATTGAAAAATGTCTTTCGACACTCTGAAAAGCATTCGAAAATGGTCTTCATATAATTCGATCAGATAGTGGGAACCCCTTATTCGTCTCATTTCTAATGTCAGATGCCTCCTTCTTCTTACATACTCCGCAAACACCCTCATCATCCTTCCCCAAATATGTTTATTGGTCCATCCATTGGCAAATCCTTCAGATTCCGACCTTCCGACGGCAGAAATCAACAATGACAGTTGAGAAGCGAAGGAAATCGGGCTGGAGTTATCATAAGGACGGGTCAGAAGCCTGCGTTATTCCAGCCCCGAGATAGCTCCAGTTCGCAACTCCTATCGGAATTATTTTGACTACTGTAATCGCAAATTGAGCTATGGCAGCCATCATAACTCTTATAGCTCCATAGCTCCGGAGTTATAACTTACGTAATAAGCCCCCTTGAAAACCTATAAACTTATACTGTGAAGAAATTTAAAATGAACCAACTTTAAAACTGTGCTAACAAATGCTAACAGAAGAAACCGAATGAATGAAAGGCAATCGTCTGATCTTTCAATCAAACATTTGATTTCCAGCCCGAGAGATTTCCATTAGAAGATCATGCAGCCGGACTAAGTTTTCAATAGCATTATTTTAAGATATACTTCAAAAATGCTATTCATAAACCTCAACCAAGCAAATGTATTGCTGACTGACCCATCTCTATTAGCGAAATGATAATAACTGGTAGAAACGTTGAGATGATCAAAACTGTGCTTTTGAATACATTAATTCTACGATAGAACGAATACTTCGATAAAAAGTGCGTTTAGTTAAAGAAATTAAGGTGAGATTACTGCTTTGATTGGTCCAAAATGTAACTCTAGTTATTTTTACTTACGTTTCAACCCTTAAATAGCCCAGAAGTTGCGGAAATTAAATAATGAACCATGGATATTCATTCAGTCACTATGGGCCAAAATTCAATATGAAAATTATATTTCGCGAGTCAGTAGGTTAAATAATAAAAGATGAGAAAACATTCAAATAGATAAATTGGTTAATGTCGCTCTCGTGGGGACTACCGATGGTCAGGCGCCCTAATGAGGGTTCACCCTCGACTCCGAGCCTAATCCGACCCTTTCCCGGGGTCCGAGCTCGCGACGGATGGACCCAAAACACCGGGAGGGCCCCCACCCATGTGGGCTACGTGTAGTATAATTTTGATTTTATAGTTCCTCTCGTGCTATCAACAATTTATTGCCTTTATCGTCTTCTTGATGACACCAGAAATACGGTCCTTTTTTGATCGTCTTTCTACGATGATTTTCAAGAATTTTGTCCAATGTGCGCTAAAAGTCCCCTTTTGACTTGGCAACGCTGCAGCCATCAACTTTGGGGTGGGATAGGAGAGCCCTCTCGCTCGACGCTCAACAATGGCAAACCCTGTTCTGACCTGGGAATTGGGAAGTTGCAAAGAATTGAAAATTGCATGCTAACAAATACGTCCACATTCATGCAAAGGAAAAACTTGCCAACTGCTCATACAGACAAGATGACAAGGCATAAAGGCCGCTTTACACGGTGAATTTTCATTCGAAAGATCATTCGAATTAAATTCATTCGTCTTTCGGTGGGTTATGACGTACTAAGTAGAGATTAGAACGGTACGAATTGATAGCGGAAAACCACTTTCATAAATCGTGCGTTTTGTGAACTCGTAACGAAGTACATAAGTTAAAATAAGTTGTTTTCGCTGAAGGGCAACGATCATTCTGCTTCAAGATAGTGCGCTCTAGAACATGATCACAAGGAAACTTACTCTTCAAATGACCATATCATTTATATTATTCACGGAATCATTCAAGCAAATTGGGAAATGCTTGAAATTTAATTCTTATGTTTACCTTCAATGATGAGAGATAGGCAATATTGTGATTTCATAGGGGAGCCAAGATAACGTAACGGCTCATTTTCGTTCTACTGTGTTCACCGAATAAACAGAGATTTTGTCATTAATTGGGGCTCTCAACCCAAACTTCAGCGCTCATCTCATGTAATATATTTTAATAATTGTAAATTACACAAAATATTGAAGCAATCGAGGAGAAAAACGACGTTTTTATTCATTGAATATCCCGAATGTCATTTCCGAATTACCCATTTTAGACAATTGATGTTTGTGAATTTATGTTCTCTCAAAGTACATATTATTATTTGAGCTTTGCATATGGTTACTTTGCTTCCAAAATTTTAAATATGATCTTAAAATTCCGAGGTGTATGCCAACGGCAAGATGGACGCCGTGCGCTCCTATCATTCACGGAAATCATTCAAGCAACCGTAAACTTGGATTTGTAAAAAGAATTCTCGGTAAATGCCCAAAAAAGGTGAAAGAAATAAGCTACCTGACTCTAGTGAGGCCTCACTTGGAATATGCTGCTAGCGTGTGGGACCCTTACGAGGTAGGACTAACAGGTGAAATTAATCGAGTACAGCGCAGGGCGGCCAGATTTGTGATGAGTTGTTACGACAAAAAGTGCAGCGTTTCAAGTATGTTAAACGAGTTAGGATGGGAATCTTTACAGGAGCGTAGATCGAAGTATAGGCTTAACTTACTTAGGAAACTCGAAGATAATATTTTCTCAGACGACGTGAATCATATCCTTCGTTTACCATCGTACTATAGTAGACGCGATCATGAGAAAAAAATAAAAGAAATAGACTGCAAAACAAAGAGATTTAAAATGTCATTCTTCCCTCGTACTCTTAAGGATAGCAATGTTGTCTCAATTGAAAGGATTAATGGCAACGCTCGCTAGGATCACCCATTGCATGTTTTTCGTAGTTCTAACCTTGCATGTATTTGCTCTAGGAATTACTAACCATTAGCAATTTTTTAATGAATAAGCATGTATATTTTTCTAGTGTGCGTAATATTTCTTTGACTGTGTGGTGTGCATGTGGCGGTCCTCTTGCATGCTGCATGTTGGTGATTGATCACCCCCTGCCAAACACCCTATAGGTGGCTCGCAGGGTATAATGTAGATGTAGAAGCAAATTAGAACAGGCCTAAAATTTTCCTCAAATGATCATTCGATCGCAGGAAATTTCCGTTACACACGGTTAATGATGGTCATTCGAAAGATCATTAGAATGATCTTGCGAAATAAAATTCACCGTGTTAAGCGGCCTTAAAAAAAGGAAAATTTCTGAAACATGAATTAAGGAATACATAAGTCAGTAGGATACACAACAAGTCAACCTATTAGTAAATTCTAGATCTACACCTAACACCATTGTGTTTGGCAGGGGGCGACTAATCTTCAACATGCAGCAGTGAAGACGAAACTCCATGCAAGTGTAAACCTAAAAAGAAAAACAAAACATGCAGAGAGTCGTCCGAGGGAGTGACGCGAATAATTCTAGTAATTGAGACACCATTGCTATTGTTGATAGTACGAGGGAAGAATAACGATTTCAATATCTCTGATTTGCAGTCTATTACTACCGAGTCGTCCGAAAATAATCGTAGCCTACTGTGTACTACTTCGCCAGTGTCGTTCATGTAAAGAAGGAATATGAGTGGGCCAATGATACCACCCTGGGGGACGCCAGAAATGACCTCAACCTTATTGGAGACTACACCATCTAATACTACTCTTTGGACGCGGTCGTTCAAAAGCTCTCTTATCTAGGAAATGACATCATCATCAGATCATCTAGGCCATAAGATTTCAGTTTTATTATTAACTTCCCGTGGTGTACTTTATCAAATGCTATTTTGAAATCAAGAAAAATCGAGTCTACTATTTTGACTGTGAATTACCACTGTAATAGGGGATATAGCTGAAACGAGCAGAGAACTACCACTGTGAAGAACACGAACTCTCAATCACAGATATATATTTTACATATTTCACCAATTTTGCGTAGTCCGATACGACGAAACAGTATTTCACCGGGAAAATGTACGGATTTTACGAACGGACGACATGTACTAAAGATCACCAGTGAAGGAACGTAAAACAGGACAGAGGACCCTGCGATAATTGTAATATTACTCTAAGAACATTCACACAGTGTGAGACGACTGACAGTCGGATAAGTAAACACAACCCCATGATAAAAATTTTCTTGATCACATGTTACACACACATAACGTCAATGTTGGATTTTCAAAATCAAATAAACAGCATAGCATCCAAGTATCCTATAAGAAACTTGATTGTGGGTGGAGATTTCAACGTACCTTCTATAGATTGGGAGACTTATAGCTTCATTCCTGGTGGGAGGGATAAATAGATCTGAGAGGCTTTAATACAAACTTTTACATCTATATCATTGTTTCAAATAGTATCCGCACCAAACAGAGGAGAAAATATTCTTGATTTATTAGCGACAAATATACCACATCAGGTAATAAATGTTGGCACTGTCGAAGGAATAAGTGACCATTGGGTAGTAACTGCAAAATTTCTCTAAATACCGCTGTAAACTTTAAAAAAGAGCGTAAAGTTTTCATTTTTAAAAGAGCTGATTTTGATGGGTTTAAGAGTCATCTGAAAAATGCTTTCCCCGAGTTTCAAGAATCAGTATTAAAGTTAAATGTAGAGAATACTTGGAAAGCTTTTCTTTCGCTCGTAACTTCGGGAATAAATACCTACATCCCTAGTAAAATAGTAAAAGAAGGCAGCGAACCGAGATGGTACGACGCGGAAGTGAGAAAATCATTGAGGCGACAGAGAGCGTGTCATGCTAAAATGAAAAAAGTCAGCACGGATTTATCCGCTAATGAACGCGAGCTAATAATTAAAAAATATAGGTTGACTAAAGCCGCCACGAAGGAAGCGTTCAGGAATGCGTTCACGAATTTTAAAAGAAAAACACTAGTAGAGCAGTTACAGGATAACCCAAAAGCATTTTGATCATATGCTAGGGAAGTTCAAGGTAAACGATCTACCGTATGTTCGCTGAGAAACGACAATGGAGATGTGTTGACAAGCAGTTACGATAAAGCCAATTTATTAAATTCCTACTTCAAGAGCGTGTTCACGGAGCCTTCCGAAAACTCACCCGAGACCGATGACAATCCCAGTATACATAAGATGCCAGCTTTTGACATTAGTACGCTCGGAATAGAAAATATATTGAAATCGCTTAGTCCAAAAAAATCACCTGGTCCAGACGAAATCCCTTCTCGCGTATATAAAGAACTAACCTCAGAAATTGCCCCCTACTTGCAGTTAATATTCAGTAAATCCATCAAGCAACACGAAGTACCTAATGACTGGAAAATCGCTAATGTAACGCCAATGTTTAAAAGTGGAGACAAGGAACAGCCATCTAATTACAGGCCGATATCTTTAACGTCCATCTCTTGGAAAGTCCTTGAACACATCGTAGTCAGCTCGGTAATGAAACACCTAGACGCGCAAAACTTATTAATGGGAACTCAACATGGATTCAGGAAAAGCAGATCGTGCGAAACTCAGTTAGCGCTTTTCGCCCACGGTATTTTAGTCTCCGGGGAAGACAACATTCCAGTAGACGCGATTTTTCTTGATTTAAAAAACGCATTTGATAAAGTACCCCACGGAAAGTTAATAATAAAACTGAAATCTTATGGTCTAGACGAAGATGTCATTTCCTGGTTTAGAGAATTTTTGAGCGACCGCGTCCAAAGAGTAGTATTAGACGGTGCAGTCTCCAATGAGGTTAGAGTCACTTCTGGCGTTCCTCAGGGTAGTGTCATTGGCCCACTCCTATTCCTTCTTTATATAAACGACATTGGCGAAGTAGTGCAGAGTAAGTTGCGATTATTTGCAGACGACGCTGTAGTTTACAGAGAAATCCGTTCCAGCAAAGATATAGATGAACTAACGAATGACCTTGCTGCTATCCAAGCTTGGTGCGATGCTTGGCAGTTAGAATTAAATTTGGAAAAATGCGTCGTAATGAATTTCTGGAAGAAGAATAACTCCCTAGAGCGTAACTACTGTATATCATTTGGGGCACCCAGTTAAAGGCAGTTGAATCCATGAAATTCTGGGGTTAGACTCAAAAATGATCTATCGTGGAATAAACATATTCGAGAAATAACCGGTCAAGCTAATCGTAAAATGGGGTTTGTTAAAAGAATATTAGGAAAGTGCGACGACAAAGTGAGAGCAATTAGCTACTTTTCCCTCGTTAGACCACATTTGGAATACGCTTCCAGTGTTTGGGACCCTCATGAAAAAGGCTTAATAACAGAGTTAGAACGCGTGCAAAGAAGAGCTGCCAGGTATGTGAAAGGTCGTTACGATAGTCTTTTTAGTGTAACTGACCTCTTAGATAAACTCGGATGGCAATCTCTTTCGGACCGTAGATTGAAAAATAGACTAAACCTTTTAGATAAATTCAAGAGCAGTGTCTTTTCTGACGAAGTTAACCATATCTTGCGGACGCCAACGTACTACGGAAGATCAGATCATATAAATAAAATAAGAGAGATAGATTGCAGAACAGACAGATTCCGAATATCATTTTTTCCACGATCAATAAGAGATTATAATGGCAGCAATAGAACTCGTAAATAGATTGCATGACTTGTAGAGTAGCCTACTAACCTATGTAAAACTTAATGCATGTTTCTGAATTTCTATTCTATATTCTATTTCTAACAGCATATAGTAGTACTTATAGTTTGTTATTATACGGGACGTTTTTTGGACGGTGTGGTGTGCATGTAGGAGTCCAAATGCGTGCTGCATGCTGGTGATTGATCACCCCCTGCCAAACACCCTAGAGGTGGCTCGCAGAGTATTATGTAGATGTAGATTTAGATGTTACTCATGAAAATCGCCAAAATCCCAATCTTGATGACAGGACACAAAAATAATAATGCCTAATAGCATCAATTGTTTATAATTAAATTAGTTATGTAAAAGAATTAATACATATATTAATAATTAATTAATAAAGATTCAGTTACACATTCAAACATTTTCAAAACAGTCAAACATTCTGTCTAGAACGTTGGTTACCAAATGGGGTCCATCTGGGACCCCAGCGGAGTAACTAGAGATATATATTTTGCAGGAGGATGAGGAAGATTAGTGGGGGTAACCCCCCCCCTCCCATGAAATGGGGAGTTCAGGAAAATATTTGAAAAATTACATGCCTGAAAAAGCATTTTCATCATTTTGGAGCTTATAATTTATTTTTAAACAGAGGCAGTTATTATGTATCCAATCCAAACAAAATTTTTAATAATTTTTTGATTTCTCTGAAGCTTTGAGGGGATACATCCGCTCATCTCCCCATAGTTACGCCTCTGTGGTACCCCATTCGTATTTTAATTGATACAGCTTCCAAATAAACGTAATTTTGATCCTACTTTGGCCAATAATACGGATTTTAAAAGTTGTTCACAAACCTGGAGATACATGAGCGTGAAAATTTATTATGGTATAAACGATCACAAGGATAAGGTTTGAGAAATTAACTGCAAAACCGAAATATTTTAGATGTTTTTCCCGCGTGCAATAAGGAATCATATACTACTTAACTTAGGCAATTTTCCAGTTATTAGGTACTTCGTGTTCCTTGTTGGATTTACTGAATATTGACTGCAAGTAGAGGGAAATTTCTGTGGCTAGTTCTTTATACAAGCGAGAAGGGATTTCGTCTGGACCCGAGGATTTACTAGGGCCCGTATGTTTTCAACCTCCAATGGTTCATGAACAGAAGACGAAGTGATTGATTAAAAATTATTTCATAGCTAAATGTTGAGTAAAATTGTGGTATCCTGTCGACAGAATCGTCTCGGCTATTAAGGATATATCGAGCCTGTGGACGAGCTTTACTATACTTTTTCATAGGTTGTTGCCGCCAATGACTTGCTGCGAATTTTGCCTTTCCCTTGAAGCTCATCGCCCGTTTGAAAACGCTTCCCTCCTAGCCAATTCTTCATTTCAGCGTAAATATGAAGTCACACGGCGCTATGTCGACATTGAACGGGTGCTCGAAAACGTCCCATTGAAATTGCTGAAGGAGCTATTGGGCTGCATCAGCTCTGAGGTGACGGGCATTGTCAAGGATCAGAACAAATAGATTACATGACTTTGTAGTGTATTCTAAATTTTGGGGCCCTACGTAACAATTACTTTTCACCACTAAAACCCGTTATCCATTTTCGTCATTCATTCCGAGAAAGCCCAGTAAGTACATTCAAAAAGCGTGGGTAGCTGTGGATACGGATAAAAATTACTTCATGAATGCTTTTTCCTTATCTTGGAAAATATCATCTCTGGCCAAATGATATGCGTCCCGGATGCCATGTGGTAATATAGTTGATTTCCACCTATTTATGAAAAAGAAGCATTATAACTTGTTCATTTACTTCTCTTTACCTTGCAGAGACTGAAGAGTAACCTTACTAGTTTATTTGGAACTATCAACAGATCGAGAGGGAAGATCCCGACTGAAATCAAAACCTGTCGGTTGCAGCTACACAAAGCAAAAATTCAGAAATAGGATCATATCACATTCGTAATACTGCAAGCAGTTGTGCCGACTCCATGGGGCTTGAGGGGGCCCGAGACCCCTAAAAAATTCGGTATGGGTGTGAGAAAAAAATGTGTCAGCCTTTTGATTTTCCCCGGAGTGTCCAGATATCGAGATTAAAGTTATCACTGTTCTAATGTTGATCATATGAGTCTTCTATAATGCTTAAAAAATATAAAACTCAATACTTATAAAATTTCCTGGGGCAATATCCCTGGTTTGGGCCCCCCCAATATTTTTCCTAAGTCGGCATCCCTGATTGCAAGGCAAGGAAACTAAAAAATCTCCTTATACGACCAAGTGTGACCGTTAATTTAGGTACTAAACGTAAACCAGAGACTATTAATTCATAATGAAAATGAAATGGAAGAATGTAAAGTAGACCAAATGTCGAGGCTTCTGCTCATTATATCCAAACACGCCAGGACACGAATAAAGCTGAAAGTCTCCCATTCCATATAAATTATGTTAAAATCTCCACCTACATTCAAGTTAGTAAGCATAAAATTTTCCAAATCCAAGGTCAGGGCACAGTTGGGCATTCTTGGCTGTCGGACGCTTTGGGCTCGATAGGGCTTTCTCACCTCACCCCACAGATGATGGCTGCGCCGTTGCCAAGTCAAAAGGGGACTTTTAGCGCACATTGGACAAAATTCTTGAAAGTCATCGTAGAAAGACGATCAAAAAAGGACCGTATTTCTGGTGTCATCAAGAAGACGATAAAGGCAATAAATTGTTGATAGCACGAGAGGAACTATAAAATCAAAATTGTACTACACGTGGCCCACATGGGTGGGGGCCCTCCCGGTGTTTTGGGTCCATCCGTCGCGAGCTCGGACCCCGGGAAAGGGTCGGATTAGGCTCGGAGTCGAGGGTGAACCCTCATTAGGGCGACTGACCATCGGTAGTCCCCACGAGAGCGACATTAACCGATAAATTAAATTAAAATGAGTATTTGAAATAATGATACAATTATCTATAGGTATCTACGCACCGGCACTTTGCGTAACCTTCCGTAATCCTTCGAATCGCTTTTACAATCTTTTGGCCAATTACCTACTGTTACAAACACTCTTACCTAATTCACCTTACAGTTTTACCTAATTTCTGATGAGGGGCCGTATTCTGCATTTCGTCGGTACCGCACCGATCGGTTTCCCTTTCAAGCCCACCGACTGGACATCATTCCGTACCAACAACAGTTTCCATACCGACGACGGCACTTTCAGAGGTTCTATAAGGTCGTCGGTTTCAAACCAGTCGGTACGGTTCCCCCTCCTTCCCAAACAGGTGAAAATCGAATACAGTGAGTCCTCGTTTAACGTTGTTGATTCGTTCCTGAAAAAGTCGACGTTAAGCGAAACAACGTTAAACGATGCAGTGTTTCCCATAAGAAACAATGTAAAAAATTTAAATTGGTTCCTAGCCATGTTCCTAACAATCCATTTCTTCGTGAAGAATCCAGAATTTCCCGGGCGAGAATCCAAGGAGGCCAATTATCGGAGCCGTAACTTTAAGCAGACTTCGTGACCAATCGGGAGACACCAGAATCGGGCCAAAATGAAAAAAATCTGAATCTGACACTCGGAAGCACGAGGATGAATGGCGAGTCAATTTTCGTGATGATATGAATTCTTTCACCCGGCGGAAATCGCGAGAAACATTCATTACCGATTATTCACTTCAGCATGATAACGATTCATTCGAAACGAAACGAATTTTCATAACGAAAAGGTTGGGAAGAAGGCATTATTAAATGAAATATAAAAACTAAAAAGAAAGTAATTTAATGGCGAAACATCGATATTTTCAGTAACAGAAGAAATTTTAATTGTAAAAACTCGACCGATCTCTCCAGCAGTTGCACCTTCTTCAATTCTTTTAATAATACCAAGTTTTTGTTCTAATATCGCCGTTTTTTCTTCACGTCTGAAGAACCACCAGGATAGCCACTCACTCTTCTTCGTGGACATTTTTTTCGGTTGGCATCAGAAAAATATACGGATAATGGGTAAATGAGGCGATAATTATTCGCTCAGATGCATATTTAACATACGCTACCCACGCCAACCTTTTCTGTCGAACGAAAATTACCAATCGCATTAATATAGTAATATTTACTATACATCAGATGCGCTTGCGCCCTATTTGCCATTCATTTTTTTTCGCCGCGCATAATTTGAACAACGTTATCGCGAAGCAATAACGACGTTAAATGATCAAGGGTTTCAATTTTTGGACAACGTTATCGTGAAACAACGTTAAACGGGACGACGTTAAACGAGGACACACTGTATATCCGAAGTTATGAGAAACGTGTCACTACCAATGAAAGAAGGATAAAAACAAGTGAAGACTCACTGGCATGCATTTTGTTGTCGTCATTTTAATCTTTTTATTTGCGGAAATTACGACTTATTGTTAGATTAAGATAATCGATATTGGATAACTTGTTGACAATGTTTATGTAATGTGTGGTAGTAATGCTGTGTCTACAGAATCGAAGGAAACAATATTACAAACATCACAATATAGTTTGCATGTGATGGAGAATGTTGTTTCTGGAATGAATTATTGAAACTATCCTTGAGATCGCATTTTCAATTTTTATAAATTGGTTCCGTATATTGCTATTTATTCACGATTTGGTAATATAGTTGTCATTAAGTAAGTACCGCCTTAATGCTATCAACGGAAGGTTATGCCATTCGCACCGTAGCAGACGAATATCACATACCATGGAACGTGAACGTAGGATTCAAAAGCAAATGTAAATGTTATATTAGAGGAACAAGTAAGGATATTGTCATAAAAACATGGAACTGGGTGTAATTAAAAGAAGTGTAATGACGAGGAAGTAAAGAAATTGTGATTGGGTGAAATACATATGAATAAGTAGCGCATACATTTAGTATTTATTAATCAAGCTTTATTAGGAAAACTAGGTTTTTTTGTTGCAAAAAAAGCGGAACATATGGTACCACAAAATTTAATACCTATATTGCCTTAAAAAAACCCACTAAATTACACAAAACATTAAAAATGTACGACCTCCCGGTGGAGTAAGCCCCCCCAGCATTTGACTCACGAGACGCCACTCTACGTTTATCTTATATTCCACGTCCTTCTTAATCTGTTCCACGTCCTCTATTCGTGGTCTTCCTTTTCCATTCCTGCCATCCAGTTGTACCTCGACTCCATCAGGCATCGATGTCTCATGACAGTGGCGTAACTATGGGGGGGGGGGGGGAGTGAGGGGATAGATCCTCCTCCAAAGCCTCAGAGAAATATAAAAAACATTTAAAACTCATGGACATCCAATGACTCTCGTCGGGATTGAAGGACGAAGGATTAATAAAGGCAAGACAAAGACGAAAATATATATTTTATTTGGGTAATTAATTAACATGGATTGATTTCAATTGTATTTGGGTCGAACAAGCTTGTGTTCCACCGTTTCTTCAGCGCATTCCATACCGAGCCCAGGAGGCCGCGCTTTCGGCTCGTTATCCTGTTTAATTCTATTCTGAATAGTCAGATCTTACTTAATTAAATTAACATGCATGAAGTAATCACCACAAGGAATTTTGGTGGCAGGAAAGAAAAAATAAAAAAATAAAATACAAATATTTTGTATTTTCATTAGTCAATCACAATCATACCTGCAATTTTCTCTTATTAACATGAACTAATATGGTGAAACAAACACTGGTAATCTCTTTTGAACAAAAATTATTTACCACCCCACCACTACCACTCTCCATATGTCTGCATTGAGATGAATTGGGACGTTCTGGCCAGCGCCCCACGGCTACAAATACGAACCTTTCGCGCTATTTTTTTTCGTGAGTTTCGTACACTCTCGATGCATGCGATTGAAAATAAAACTTAGATTATTTAGATGTACAATTATAAATTAATGGATATTTATTTTTTTCCTTTTCCAAATCTTTGGGAGGGGCGGCGTCCGAGATTCCTTATGGGCAAGACGCCACTGAGCTTGACCCATATTGAAAAATGAATTTACAAAGTATTTCTTCGTTAAATGAAATTTTTTCGATTGTGAAAAGTGTTAAAATTAGTTTAAAACCCTCTACTTACAACTTGTTAGCATGGTGTCAGTACCCTTTTTTTCCAAACATTTTCCCCCCTAGTTTTTGACCCCCAAAAAAGAAATTCCTGGCTACGCCGCTGCAACCTGATTTACCCTTATCGAGGAAATATACGTGAAGAGCAGTGGCGCAGTGAGAAGAGATGACTTCATTGATCATCTCACGTCGAGATTTCAATATCACAAAGACACATTACCATCTCTTAATATTTTGATACCATCTATGTGTTGCAAAGAACAAAATAACCGCCGCAACTTTGACCTCTATAAAAAATACTTGGAATGGGTCTTCGTATACGCTGAATCAGACATGTGGCGGATGAAATGGCAGAAAGAGTCTGAAATAGCGCGCCCACCCCCTACATGGGTTATTGAAGCTCTTGGAGGATGCAATGAGGGGTTATTCACAATTATTCACGAACTTCTAAAGATCTTTGCAACACTGCCTGTTTCCACATGTACTCCTGAGAGGACTTTCTCTTCTCTAAAACGCCGCAAAACTTATTCAAGAAACTCTTCGGGCCAAGAAAGACTAAATGGTTTGCTTTGTTGCCAATCCACCGCAGAATTGACATCGACACCGAGGAGTTAATTAATTTGTTCGCTGCAAAGAAAGCTAGAAGGCTACATTTAATTTTATAATAATATGTTTATATTTTCCTTTAATGGTTTATAAATAAGTGTGTGTAAATAACTGCATAGGCTATTTTATTTATCTGATAATAATAATTTTACGTTTGTGTACTATTCGATTAAACCCCCCCCGCCCCCCCGAAAATATTTTCTGGCTACAGCCTTGCTTGGTACTACCCCTCCCCTATCGGCGAAGCCATCCGAGAGTGTCCGGGCTCTCACGAAAGCTCAGCCGCAGGCATAAAGTGAATAGTCTATAGTGAGTTAACATCGCCGCGTAGCGCGACAGCCGTGTGATCTTGGTGTTGCAGTGTTGCAGAATACCTTCTTTTGGTGACCAGTTTAAAATATGCTATTCAGATTGAGATATTATGAAAAAGTAATAATGTTTTTATTCTATATTAGAGGTGCTAGTTGCCTTCGTCGGGGGAAGGAAGACCAGATGAGGATATATTATATAAAGATGGACATTGCGAGTGCTCCTTCTGTTTGCCTTGATGATGACGCTAGAGCCATCGAAATTAGTCGACAGCAAATAAAAGTTTGTGGAAGAGTGCTACTTGGTTTTCCCTTAACCATGAATATCTCATCGTTCCACGCCAAAATCAGTTGATTTCATTCGTTACTTTTTTTCGGTAGCTTTGCAGATTTGTAATGGCATTGTAGCCGAAAACAGGATAGATGTAGCAAAGAAAAACCAAAATGTAAACCAACTGCGAACGTTGACTTAGAAAAAAACATGCATTTTAAGGTTTTATAATGGGGAAAAACAAGGTTTGCTAAAGCACAACCAGATTAGGCCCAGAAGAATAAGAGAAAAACCAGAGAAAAAGCTGGTTAAAAATAGGTTCTTAATTTTTCTCCCCATCTCCACTGTCGACCTCAAATTCTCGGTACCGTGAGTGTGCAGTGTGCATCCGCTTTTCCCCTGGCTTCACGAAGTTGACGGACAGTTTGACGACGTCGTATCCCTATGCGGCCAACCCAATATAGCTCTCCACATCTACGAGGCACTCAGCATGCCACCACAAGGGTGTGAGGCCTGGGGGGTGATTCAACACTAAGTAGACATACCTACAGCACTCACATCCTAACAAGATAGCCGCAATCAAGAACACGCTCGCTCGTCTGACACGGGCCAAGCCATAGCCACCTAGAGAGAAGGCCCGATCACAAGTGACGGCTGAGGCTCTGACGTCACCACGAGAAGTGCTCTGTTGTTCCGGCTGCCGTTGGAGACCACTTTGTTTACGAGTGTATTTACGTTACGTTTTACCACATTTTGTGGATTTTTGTGGTGTTAGTTGGTGAAAATTGAAGTTTCTGAGGATAGTGAAGCTTCCTTTATTCTTGAATTTCATTTGCTGGGCTTCAGAAACGTGTATTTATTAGGCATATTTGTTAAAAGTTCCTTTCACGTGTGTAGTGCCGGGATGCGAAGAAAACTTCAGGAGTGGACCCGAAGTTCAAGTTTTTAGCTTTCCAAAAGATCCTGAGTTGATGGAGTGTATTTGGGGGACATGAAGAGACAATTTCACCTCCACGAAAAACAGTAAGGTATGTACCCTTTCTCGCTGTAATTATTTGGATGTAATTTCTAGGTAGATGTGGCTTGGGGATGTTGACAGTACCGAAATTGGTGATTTACAGCACTCACATCGACAAGCGACAATTCAATTGGAAGATCTTGTATTTTAGCTGTATTTTTTGTATTATTTCGTTCATTTAACGTGAGGTTGAAGGAGTTTCGGGTGAACCGGAGTTTCTGGGAATTAAAATATAGCAGCCAACTTTATAGTATCGAATATTCTTTCTTATCTTGCCCTCTGCTGTGTTATGCGTCTGAAACTCAGTAAGGCATTTCTTATTTAACTATACTTTTGTAACTTAGAGTTGAAAAGCTATTTGAAATACTTACGCGAAAAGTTATGTACTAGGGTATTTTCGATGAAACCTCTAGAGTCTTTTATTTATGGCGTAGTACCTTACATTAGGGCGAAAGCACATAAATTTCTAGGGTTCTTGACTTCAAATTAATTTCAGTTTATGTATCATTTCGTAAGACCAACGATATTTACTTGATAAACTGCACGGAAAGCATCTAATCATGAGAAATTGATGAGTCTCGTCAGAAACGTATAGTGTAGGTATGTTATTTGTGTGTATGAACCACCGTGAAAGGAAAGATGCGTCTTTCTCTTACAATTGGTGCAATGAACCGTAATTTATCTGTGCCCGGCTTTCATCATCTGAAATTATCTTATGGTCTCGCTTTAAATAAAAAATCGTTAGGTAAGGTATATAATGATCTCCTATATTCACTGGCCTAGTCATTAGATATCTCTCATGCAGAAATGCCTAAAATTGGAAATGAAATAACTACGTAGTAATTTACATGGTAATTTCTTATTTATTAATTTTAGTGGTGTGAGCTTCACTTCACAGCGAGTGACATCAGAAAAGAATCTGTAGCCTTGCCGGAGAAGATGGGGAAGATAATTCGTGTTGAATTAAAGGTGCCCAGATTAGAGGAGGGTGCCATTTCTTCATTTCAATCTATCATCTAGAAGAAAAAATGACATAGTGGTTGAAGTGACATATAGGACTATGGTGGATTTGTTTTTTATAAGTGGATGATGTGACAGTGGAAATTCGTCGGAAAAACTATTTAAGATAGTTATTGTGACTTCAGCCAGTGCTCTTTTAAATAATTTTTGTTCAAAAGAGATTACCAGTGTTGGTTTCACCAAATTAGTTTATGGTAATAAGAGAAAATTGCAGGTATGATTGTGATTGACTAATGAAAATACAAAATATTTGTATTTTATTTTTTTGTTTTTTTCTTTCCTGCCACCAAAATTCCTTGTGGTATTACTTCATGCATGTTAATTTAATTAAGAAAGATCTGAGGTATGATTTAAGAGATGTCGCGTTCTTCATATATAAGATTATGCTGGTGATTAGGCAGGATATCAGGTTTTTTATTAGATTGATATATCTACTGCAGTGACATTGAAACTTTTGCTCATCCCAAATTTATTTCAAATACTTAAGCGCCTGGGACGGGTACGTTTTATTAGCCGAGGCTGGACTATACGTAAAATTTGGCTAGAACATTGATGTATTCGAGCGTAATAATAGCAGATGTGTCAACGATCTTGTTATTCACAAGTAACTATGATTGAAAATCTTATTTCGTCAGGCTCTAGGGTAAGATTTTCATAGCCCATGGGCAATGCAATATCTAATACAGTGTCAAAATAAAGAAAAATTCACTCTTAATTAATAGATCCATTTGGGACTTTGTGTGAACGCCTTTTACTCTGCCAGAAATAAATCATTTATCCAAGGAAAGTATATAGAATGCAACCAGGTTTAACCAAATACTTGACATCACCACTTAATGCTATCGAATTTCGAGACGTTTTTGTGTTGAAGATTAAATTCTCTTTGGATGCAAAGAGCCTTTTCTAGATAGTTATTTCAGATTTTAATCTTGTTGTGTAGTACTTCTAGTTCACAATGACAATTTATGAATCAGTTACAAATAGTTTTTTTCCTGGCGAACGGCGACGTCATATGGTACGTGGATTAGACGCAGTATTAACGAATAACTTCAGTTTCAAAAATATTTATGTTTAAGCGTGTCAGTATTTTCTCGGAACCCGCTGACTATTTTCTTATTGACTGAGTAAATTAGGTATCAATTATTTTTCGCTACGGTGGATAAACCACCGTCGCAGATAGCACCAACACTACTCCTGTTCTGCCATGCTCTGGCGGTAGCACTACAATGAGAGACGTCACACCCCTGTGAACGGGCCTTCTCTCTAGGTGGCTGTGGCCAAGCGCACAGGAAAGGAAGATGCAGTCAGACCAGAGAATGCTTAGGACACGAACATGCGAATAAAACCACTATGTAGAGATATGAAAACGGAAACTAGCGCAGCAAGTGATTCATGCAAGAACTATAACATGCCAAAAAACTCATACAGGTAGTTAGTGTTTAGAAATATAATGAGCTATTTACCTTTGCATTATATTCAGGTTCTCATCGCGTCCGTTGACAACAGTAATAAGTTATTACCTAAACATACAGAGCCTATATCACCTATTCCGAGTTAAGCTACCCGAGAGCTAAATTATCGCAGGGAAAGTGAATGGTCTCTGAATTTTTGCGGAATAAGCGACGTCTTAACTCTATCGGTTCTGCAGTCTATTTCCCTAATCTTATCCTTGAGATCGTTTACACCATATTAATGAGGCCCTCTTAAAATATCTTGTACATCAGGCAAATAAATTACTTGAAATTTCCAAAAAAAAATTAATCTAATTTTAACCTCTCAATCTTGCCATTCTGAAATCAAAATTACATACACACTACTACTTCAACACATCTTACTGCTCGCCTCTGTATTCCATTTATACCCAAAACCATTCCTTTTTCATTAGAGTCCCATGCACTAGCGGTGTACACCAAATGGGGTCAAACCTAATATTGTACTTCAACTTCCTCTGATATCGATGATTAAAAGTTCGCCTTCAACTAAATTTATTAGATTAAAAGAAAATTATCATTTATTATTATGAATCTGGACGATGCACTTTGTTTTTAGTTGTCATTTAAAAATATGAGAGTAGTAAAACAACTTTTTCGAAGGTTCATTACAATCCGATGACTACAATTGATATTAAACCACTCCATTAAAAGCATAAATCAACCAGCTCCTGACCTCTCATTTCATGCAGTAAATTTATTTTTAAGGTATTAACCCGCGGTAGCACGCGCTTTTCACGCAACGCGATAGCTCGAGGGGCGGGATAAAGACGGTCGGGTGTTAGGCAGCTAAACAAACATTAATAAATAACGCAACGGTCATATATTTGATACTTTTGGAAAGATAAATATTTTGTAAACATAAAAACTTATTTTCGATGTAATGAGGAACAATAAGTGACCGAGGCAATGAAAATTTTACAATTTTCAGCTTTGAAAATAAGCAAAAAAATAGGCTTATTAGACGGCTAAAAGTTTTACCTGCTTATACTACTCCGCAGATAAATTGGATTAAACCGCTGACAAAGAGGATACAAACATTCGTTTAAAAGAGACATTGCAATGTTTCCAATGAATTTATTTTCACTCGACGCGTTTCGTTGTTACAGCAACATTTACAAGTTTTTCTTCCATCATATCGTGCCACATATCATACAAGATATAGGATACCAATAGTTTGGGAAAATAAAAGACTCTTCACCTTTGGCCCATGGCTGGCTAATGGCAAGCCTGGCCATTTGACTAATGGCCCATGGCTGGCCCATTAGCTTGCAAATGTAGAAGGAAACAATTTATATCAGGTGCGAATAGATAGGTAAGCAAATCGGAATCATCGTGCTAACAAAATGGGCTTCGGACGGGATAAATATTAATGTTTCCCTCAGGTTGATGTTTGCAATGGTGAACGGTGAGGTTTTTTCGGTAGTCATTGGAATTCCGTTCTAAAGATGGTGCATGTGAGGAGCAACTACCGTTGACATAGAATGGCTTGGGCGGGAGCGGAGTCGCGAGACGCGTGTTGTCACAAAGTAGCTAAAACCAGCAAAATGTTATTTGGCAGTGAAACTAGTTAGGTATTGAAGGATAAATAGCAAAAAAAAAGTTTCCCTTCCCTTGTTTAACTTGGGAACGACGTTCTATTGTTCTAATGTTCCTCCCTCACGCAAGACTCCATTTCAGCGGCCAAACAAATAATGTTATAAATAAAGTAAATCATTAATGTAATTATGTGACAATTGGGACATGGAAAAGCGTAGAAATATGTAATAAATTTAGCGTGAAATAAATAAAAAGGAATACAAATATCCACACGAATAAAAAATGTTCTTTATAAATACCTTCCTAAAATTATATAACGATATATATATATTACTTCTTAAAGTTACGATTTACGGTCATTCACGATAACTATCCCCCATCAATCCTCCCCAAAGTTACGCCGCTGACCAGGACCATACTTAAACGCAAAACTAAACTGAAAAACAAAATTTATCCTGACGCTGAACTTAATATATTTAGAACAGTGATCTCATAAATTTCCATAGGTGTTTCTATATTTTGAGGATTAGGAATGTTGAGATCCTAAGCATAGAAATCACCAGGGCCGCACACTGGGTGGTAGAAGGACCAGATGGGGCAGACCAAGGCAGACTGCCCCGGGCCAGGGGCTTTAGATTAGTGAAATTTCAAACGCTATTTCTCTTCGGGGGAGGGGGCCTCACAGCCAAGCTCTACCCCCGGCCACAAGAAGTCTGGGGGCGGCCCTAGAAAACACAAATGCATATAAATATTTGAGTTGAATTTGCAGTGCTAATGTTAATAATGATTAGACTACGCGATTTGGTGGGGCAAACATCGAATTGGTGGCAAGTAGCGAGACTGGTAGGCAGGCTGTTCAATGAATGCGCAAAGCATACATAGGAATTGACCACGATCTGAAAACCTGAGTGCAAGAACCAGACGATGACCAATTTTTGCAAAAATGAGAATTCCAAAAACACATGAAGCTCTTCCTCCTTGACTAGAGGACATATTTTTTGCAACCGTAAGCTCCAAATAAGTTCAGCAGAAATTGTCGAAACCTACCTTCTACCGATTCTACCCTCCGAGTGACCATTATTATTTTCTATTTTTCTCAAAAAATTAACCTTTAATTACTATCTGGTCCTTGAACTGTCTTTAATTACCTATAAATTAAATGCTCTAAATTCAAATATAATGATAATAGAACTTGTAGCACAGCGGAACTTCCCCAGGTCACACTCCAGTTTATGCTTCCAAAATATTTTTTCCAGTTTTCTTTGTGTTCAAAAAGTGAATGGGATAAATTTCAGATAGTGGTTATAGGGCCTATATTGAGCAGTGTCCCAAGCCTACAATGATGTCGGTGGGTCACTGGGGGAAATCCAATATCTATGCGGAAGCAGCTCTACTCGTTCCAATATGAAATAATCAGGTTGGGGAAGGACGTATGGAGTACTGCACTTCAATGTCGTAGTAGGTATTACAAGTTTTTGTTTTGCGAGGTAATGGCAATTTCCACCTCGCTATATTTAAAAATATAATATGTGAGTAATCAAACCACTTTTTATGGTTAATTTCCTCCGCTAGCTATAATAATTGATGTAGCTTTATTCAAAGTGAAATTGAACCAGCTTCTGATTTCTCACATGAGAATAAATTTAAAACATCAATAAAAACGAGGGATTTCAATTTGAAATCGAAATAATTTTTGATTCAAAGGATTAATTAAATTTTTTATACCATGTCTCTTTTAAACTTTATTAATCTTATGATTACGCTAAATTCTCAATCACGTCGGATGCAACAATTGATTTCAAGTACCCTTCATTCGTTACCATGGATGAGATGTTCAAGGCTCTGGCGCTGAGCAACAATGGGAGTTCCATGGAGACCGCTTCTCGGGTTCCTCATTTGGCCTTAATAGCTGCTTAGTTGTGGACTTGTTGTCTTTAAGCCATAACTAAGAGATATAATGGGCTGCGTTCTTTGCTGCTGCGGACGCCAGGAGGAGGAGGAGACGGAGGAGGAGGTGACGGTCCTGGCTGAAGCAGTGACGGAGGGAGTTGTGGAGGGAGATGATCACTCCGAGATTTCGCTGGATGCGTCCAGCGAAATCTCGGAGGAAGGCTACCTGGGGGACATAGAAGACGAAGGAGAGGAGGAGCTTCTACCTGCCCCCCACGATGGTAGCGGTGAGGGCTCGGGGTCCTATCACCACTTTCAGCCGCTGGTTGAGAGGGGCCATGGGTCTTTCGAGCGCAGCCTGATGGCTGGAGGTGACTTCTCGATGGATGACATCTTCCACGAGTGGTTCCTGCATGACCTTCTTTAATACTAGTATTAAAGGAGGTCATGGGTACCCCAGTCAGAAGCTGTGGAGTGAGTGAGAATGAACGGGGCCAGCGGAGGGTCGCGGCCCTACTCTGACCTCGGGGGTGCGTGGTATAGGCCTGACCGGAACCGAAGGGGACCGGGAGGGGAATCCCCACGTTAAACAGGATAACGAGCCGAAAGCGCGGCCTCCTGGGCTCGGCATGGAATGCGCTGAAGAAACGGTGGAACACAACAATTGTTCAACCCAAATACAATTGAAATCAATCCATGTTAATTAATTACTCAAATAAAATATATATTTTCGTCTTTGTCTGGCCTTTATTAATCCTTCGTCCTTCAATCCCGACGAGAGTCATTGGATGTCCATGAGTTTTAAATATTTTTTATATTTCTCTGAGGCTTTGGAGGAGGATCTATCCCCTCACTCCCACCTCCATAGTTACGCCACTGTCATGAGACATCGATGCCTGATGGAGTCAAATCGCGTTGTCGAGCAATACTTTCAAAGGCAGTCAAGGCTCAAGTCATTTTAATAGTGAGACAATAACACATGCATTTTCATTTACCAGCGGTATACAGCCTGTGAATAGTCTATTCGACAAAAGCAAATCAGAATTCATGCCGAATAGCAATAAAACTAGTTCCGAAGTTTTTATCTTGGCTGTGGTTAATTGCCGTAGTTTAAGAAATAAGATTCCCGAATTCCACCATTTAATTCATAGTACGAAGTGTAACGTCATTTTTGGAACAGAAAGTTGGATAACAGATGATGATTCAGACAATGAGATCTCCCCAAAATCGACCACTGTTTATCGGAAAGATAGAATTAATCGAGTTGGGGGCGGAGTTTTTATAGCTGTAAAGAATTCAATCGTCATCCAAGCGATAACCGTAACTGAGACCAGCGTTGAATCTGTGTGATGTTTAATTAAATGTCCAAAATTCAAAACTATTTTATTATGCTCGTATTACAGACCACCTACCTCAGATATAACGTCAATGTTGGATTTCCAAAATCAAATAAACAGCGTAGCATCCAAGTATCATGAAAGATATCCAGCGTATCATCCAAGTATCATGGATATTTCAACGTACCTTCTATATATTGGGAGACTTATAGCTTCATTCCTGGTGGGAGGGATAAAGTGATCTGCGAGGCTTTATTACACACTTTCACATCTAATTCATTGTTTCAAATAGCATCCGCACCAAACAGAGGAGAAAGTATTCTTGATTTATAAGCGACAAATATACCACATCAGGTAATAAACGTTGGCACTGTCGAAGGAATAAGTGACCATAGGGTTGTAATTGCAAAGTTTTCTATAAATACCCCTGTAAACTTTAAAAAAGAGCGTTAAGTTTTCATTTTTAAAAGAGCTAATTTTGATGGATTTAAGAGTCATCTGAAAAATGCTTTCCCCGAGTTTCAAGAATCAGTATTAATGTTAAATGTAGAGTATACTTGGAAACCTTGTCTTTCGCTCGTAACTTCAGGAATAAATTGCTACATTCCCAGTAAAACAATAAAAGAAGGCAGCGAGCCGAGATGTTACGACGCGGAAGTGAGAAAATCATTGAGGCGACAGAGAGCGTGTCATGCTAAAATGAAATAAGTCAGCACGGATTTATCTGCTAAAGAACGCGAGCTAATAATTAAAAAATATAAGATGACTAAAGCCGCCACGAAGGAAGCGTTCAGGAATGCGTTCACGAATTTTAAAAGAAAAACACTAGTAGAGCAGTTACGGGATAACCCAAAAGCATTTTGGTCATATGTCAGGGAAGTTCAAGGTAAACGATCTACCGTATGTATTCTGAGAAACTACAATGGAGATGTGTTGACGAGCAGTTACGATAAAGCCAATTTATTAAATTCCTACTTCAAGAGCGTGTTCACCGAGCCTTCCGAGAACTCACCCGAGACCGATAAAAATCCCTGTATACACAAGATGCCAGCTATTGACATTAGTACGCTCGGAATAGAAAATATATTGAAATCGCTAAGTCCAAATAAATCACCTGGTCCAGACGAAATCCCTTCTCGCGTATATAAATAACTAGCCTCAGAAATTGCCCCTTACTTGCAGTTAATATTCAGTAAATCCATCAAGCAACGCGAAGTACCTAATGACCGGAAAATCGCTAATGTAACGCCAATATTTAAAAGTGGAGACAAGGAACAGCCATCTAATTACAGGCCGATATCTTTAACGTCCATCTCTTGCAAAGTCCTTGAACACATCGTAGTCAGCTCGGTAATGAAACACCTAGACGCGCAAAACTTATTAATGGGAACTCAACATGAATTCAGGAAAAGCAGATCGTGCGAAACTCAGTTAGCGCTTTTCGCCCACGATATTTTAGTCTCCGGGGAAGACAACATTCCAGTAGGCGCGATTTTTCTTGATTTCAAAAAGGCATTTGATAAAGTACCCCACGGAAAGTTAATAATAAAACTGAAATCTTTTGGTCTAGACGAAGATGTCATTTCCTGGATTAGAGAATTTTTGAGCGACCGCGTCCAAAGAGTAGTATTAGACGGTGCAGTCTCCAATGAAGTTAGAGTCACTTCTGGCGTCCCTCACGGTAGTGTCATAGGCCCAATCCTATTCCTTATTTATATAAACGACATTGGCGAAGTAGTACGCAGTAAGTTACGATTATTTGCAGACGATGCTGTAGTTTACAGAGAAATCCGTTCCAGCAAAGATATAGATGAACTAACGAATGACCTTGCTGCTATCCAAGCGTGGTGCGATGCTCTGCAGTTAGAATTAAATTTGAAAAAATGCGTCGTAAAGAATTTCTGGAAGAAGAACAACTCCCTACAACGTAGCTATATAATTCGGCATACCCAATTAAAGGTAGTTGAATACATGAAATATGTAGGAGTTGGTCTCAATAATGATCTATCGCGGAATAAACATATTCATAGCCTATCAGGTGAGGTGAAAATTTGTTAATTTTAAGTGATTCGCAAAGCGACAATGAGTCCGATGGGGTGACATTTTAAAATTCGTGTTTTTTGCAATAAATGAAAGTGATTATATTGCAATTCGTACATAGTTTTCCTCAATGTTCCTAATATCAGTCATTTTATTTCATCTAATGTGACTTATCAAATACATGGAAGCCAAAAATGAGTGAGTGTGAGTATTTTTTTCCGATTTTGGTATCCCACCGACTATGCCGATGGTCGCGGATTCGAATCTCACCAATTTCATATCGTATACTTCTATAATGGGTTGTAGCAACAATGTATGCATCTTTTACCTTAAAATTACACTTTTTTAGGCTATCTATGAACACCAATTTATCGCCAATCAAAAAAACATCTATATCGAAATTTTCTAAAAATTGTTTAAATAATAACAGGTCAAAAAATGCTAAAATGAAGAATTATCGTAAAAATAATACCAAAATCAGATTCATCCGATCGAAATCAGAAAGGGTCATGTACTTTGTCGCTATTTTAGGTAAAATTACGACGTTATTAATTTTGGGTAGCTTTTTTCGATTTGGGACCACTGTACGGCGTGACGTCACGGATGGGAAGCGTATTGTTTTAGTGAATGGCTACGAATGGGGATTCACTCTTATACTGCGGTATTTTGACCATTTTCTTCGCGATTTTTCAGTTAAAGTACTAATATTTATTGCGTTACGTACGAGAAGTATTCTCTCAACCATGGTTGGATTGGTGAAATTGCAATTAATGAACAGTGGCATTTTTCGGCATTGGCAGCGACGAAAACATATGGTGGCAGTGAAATGAAGAGAAAGCCCTATGTACACTTCCGCAGATTTTTTTCTTATCTCCTTGGTGATCTAGCGTCATTCGGAACATCGTTATAAAAGTATGAAATCTTACAAAAAAATTGGAAACGGGGGGAATTTTAGAGAGGTCATTGGTCATGGTGTAAAGAATTTTCCGGTCGTCCAAGAAGTAACGCGGCAACGCCTTCGTATATAGTATTTTTTTAACGGTCACTTATGCGATCGAAATTGAACTGCACGCTAGTGCTATTAAAGAAGGGATGTCAACAAATCAGCATTCAGATGATTTAGGTAAGTAATTAAGTTCTTTCATAAATGCATATTTTTTATTTAGCAGAAGGCTCTCATGTTACTTATATTTTGCGATGGTGGAAAAAGGTCTATTGTCGGCCTTGCAAGTGACACCTATACGACCGTACGTTACGGAAAATTCCGGAAATGCATTATACCTATTAATGCAATAATAATTTAGAAATTAATAGAGGATTGGATTAAAATAATTTTTGAAATAAATTTGCTTCATAGCAATCAATTTTATTTAATTTATTAATTTACCTATTGAATGTTTTCATGTAATTTTGTATGTATTTACAGAGTTTTCAATTAAACTTTTGTAAAGAATTTATGACAATTTAATTTTTTAGATTTTTGTTATATGGCGTAAAAAAGAGGATGCAAATTCAAATATCATCTAAGAAGTGAATTTCATTTCTTTAATAAAAATCCAGAAGCGATTACTTTGCCAAATGTGCAATGTAACGGATATTTTTCTATTTTGCACAGCAGTAGGAATGATATCAATATATATTTCGAAGCCCTTGGGGATGAAGCACCCAAGAACATAAATGATTTTTAAAAACTGCTGCATCTTCCTCCAAAATGCAGAAATATTTTGTAATAACAAATTATGGAAACGAAGAAAAGAAACTAGCATTAGCAGAAGGATGTCTTTCTATGCTATTTTTCATAATCATTCCTTCAGATCTAAGGCATGTATATCACAAATATGTGACATTTTAGCATGGAAAAGATGAATGAAACCAACATTTTAAGAAAATTATAGCAGCGCATTAGTAGTTTATGAGATTATTTTCTCGAAAAATATATTTATTTTAGTTACTTATCTTATACTAATACATATCATTTTTCGTTGGTTTGCAGAAAATTTGTTGTTTACTTTCGTTTTCATTTAGCCCTGATTTTGCCTAAAGACTTTTGCGATTTTTGCTTCTAGGGGGGGCAGCAGCCCTTCGCTGGGTACGCTCATGTTTACATATGCCATTCTTAAATAAATTCATTTAATACGATCGATTCTTGCTTAATCTTGGTTTATGTAACGTTTTGCACACAGTCAGGGCTACAAGATGCCTTAGTTGATCGCATAATTATATTTTTTAATTCTATAATCATTTTGCGTGTCCAATATCTTCGCTTTTCAGAGACTTTGCAGCGGATGAGCGTTAAAATATCTCAAGCGCGTATGCAGTATATCGCCTGCGTTCCCAACCGTGACGTCAAGCTCTCTCATCCCCCTCAACTCCCCGCCATGTGATATTGGCCACCAAGGTGATAGGGAGTTCTCGCTGCGCTTCGCTTAGAAGCCCCGGGTCCGGCTTCGTCGTCTACCTTTCTGGTTGGTCGAAGAATTTTAGTTCGAATAATGTCACCCGAATGTAATAAGGGCCGGCTTCGCATGCTAGGGGTAGGGAAGCGCCCCGCTCATTCCTCGGAACGGCTTCGCCGTTACTCGTTGGGAGGCGGCTTCGCCGCTCAGGGGTCGAGTGTGCCCCCCCGGGACTACCCCGCTTAGTCCTCGGAACAGCTTTGCCGTTCGTCGTCAGGGGTCGGCTTCGCCGCCCAGAGGGCAATGGTAGTTCCGAACGTTTCGCCGTTATTCATTAAGTCTTCGCCGACCAGGGGTGGAGGAAGCCCGCAGCGGCTGCGCCGCTTGATCCAAGAAACGCATTTTCCGCCCGAGGGTTACTGAAGCACACCCCCACGCCTACGCCAGGTACTCCTCGGAACGGCTTCGCCGTATCTCGTTGTGGAGCGGCTACGCCGCCTTGGGAGTGAGGAGTCCCCGGCGGCTGTTACGCTTAGTCCACATAAATGGTCTCTTCCACCGAGGGGGGCGCCCAAGGGGTTGAGTGGGTTTTAATGTGTTATACATGCGGTCACCAATCGTCCACAGTGACGAGGGTAGTGCAAGCGTAATAGTGGCGACAAGTACCCATAAAAGAAGACTTAATGGCATTTTAAAATTTTTGCGGGGGTTCCAACGGAATACGGGGTGTTTAACCAGTGGTCACCAATCGTTCTCATAAATTCCGTGCCGATAAGTCCGAGGGGTCCGGAACAGTGGCGGAATTCTGACGATTCTTTTACCCGAAGAGGCGATTTATCAGAAAAATTTTTTTGGGACGTTTCACGGGGTTATCGGGGGTTTTAATAAGTGGTAGGGGCGGTGAACACCGGCTGAATTGTGACGAAAACTACTCGGAAAGGTGACTTTAATTTTTTTTTCTTTTTTTCGGCGAGGTTCCAGGAGTAAATCGGGTTTTTTTCCCCGTATGGTTTACGGTGGCCCGCCCTCACCAAATATTCCGGATCTAGAGCTCAGAGGGGACGGGTAGTGCGGCGTAATGTTTGCGAGAAGTTCCCTTATATGAGACTTAATGGCACATTTTACATTAGTGGGGGGTTTCAGGGGATACCGGGGGTTTATATGTGTGTACTCCTGGCGGTCACCAGTCGTTCACATAAATTCCATAGTAATGAGTCGTTGGGGTAACAACCAGCAGTGGAATAACGAAGAAAGGAACCCAAAAAGAAGACTTACATGCAAAATTGTATTTTCTGGGTGGTGTATGTTGGGTTACCGGGGGTTTATAGGTTTGTACTGCCAAGGGTCATCAATCGTCCACCTCAATTCCGTAGCGATCAGTGGTAAGGGTTGGAAAAGCGGTGGAATGGTGACGAAAAGTACCCGAAAAGGCTACTTATATCCAAATTTTAATTTTTTTAGGTGGCTTCAGGGGGTTTACAGATGACGATACTATATGGAATATCATATCTAAGATAAGTTACCTCTATGACATCCATATTTCGAGAGTATCACAATAAAAAGTAAACCTCTCCCCGGAAAAAATGAGTAATGTCCGCCAATTTTATTTTTTTCGGTAAATTGATTGAAACAATTTATACATTTTTACGTTTTTCAAAACCTTATCCATAGTTGTATATAAATTATTAGTATAAAAGACATTGTTCAGGAAAATGTTGACGAAATTTTGTGTTAATATTTTGGAAATATTAACTTTTCAGTGATTTTCGGAAAATTAAAATTTTTTTCTGAGTAACTAAATACGACGAAAGAAAACATTTACCTACATTTCGTAGAACATGTTATGAGAATATATAATGACCATTTTTGTTATATTACTCGCGAAATTACTTTGCTGGCAGCATTAAGTATGACAATAAAATGAAATATTTTCCGTTAAATAAATTTTTAGACGGTATTTCAGCAAATGTTGACATCAAAACCCACTGTAAAAATAACAATTTCATATGGTCGCATTTATTTACTATCACTAATAGCAGACGTTTGCCCTATGACATCAATATTTCGAGAGTTATACAATAAAAAGCAAACCAATGAGGGTTATCCCTCGACTCCGAGCCTAATCCGTCCCTTTCCCGAGGACCCGAGCTCGCGACGGACGGACCCAAAACACCGGGAGGGCCCCCACCCATCTGGGCCACGTGTACTACGTTTTTCATTTAACAGTTCCTATCGTGCTATCAACTATTTATTGCTTTTATCGTCTTCTTGATCATACCAGAAATACGGGCCTTTTTTCGTCGTCTTTCTACGATGATTTTCAAGAATTTTGTCCAATCTAAGGTAAATGTCCCATTTTGACTTGGCAACGCTGCAGCCATCAACTTTGGGGTGGTATAGGAAAGCCCTCTCGGGCACAAAGAACTCGACGCTCACGACTGGCAAACCCTGTTCTGACCTGGGTTGGATTATGATTCCACATTCATGCAAAGAAAAAAAATTACCTACAGCTCTTGCGGGCATGATGAGAAGGCATAAAAAAGGAAAAACATGACTTTCTAAAACATGAATTAGGGTTACATAAGCCAGCAGGATACACAAAGTTTAAAGAAATCTACTAGTAAGTTCTACATCTACACCTACGTAATACCATGGTATTAGGCAGGGGGTGACCAATCTTCAACATGCAACATGCAAGAGGACCGCAGCATGCACACCATATGCAAAGACATAACTTGCCAATTGCTAGTGATTGCTATAGCAAATACAAGCAAGTTTATAACTATGGAAAAAACAAACATGAAGTGAGTCGTCCCAGCGATGACCCCAATAATTGAGACTAGTGATGGGCAAAGTCGATCATTTTAGTGATTCAATCATTTTGACTCGAGTCACATAATTGATTCAATCATAATGAACGAAAAGACTCAAATGAATCAAGATCGAAAAGAATATGATCTGCAGGATAATGTTATGAACGGCACAATAAAATATTAACAGCTGCAACTTCTACTTCTTAACTTTCTCCTACAAGTAATCTTAATATTTCCCTTTAACGTGTAGTGGTGTTATTAATACTAATAACTGGTGGAAAACATACATCAGGAAAACGTTAAACAGGTATTCAGTTTTTTATAACATAGTATTTAGTTTTCTCACAACTGTTTCTGCGCTGACGAAAAGAGGTCAAGCATCGATCGTTCCAAATTTTGAAACAAACCGGAAACCGGGATGATTGATATGAAACAGGAAGTCGGAGTGATTGATGATTGATGATCGACTTGTTTAACGAAATGAATCATGAGTCATTTGATTCACCTGGTGATTCAATCTTTGTGATCGAATCGTTCATGATCGACCAATCACTGATTGAGACACCATTGCTATCCTTAATAGTACCAGGGAAGAATTGCGTTTCAAATCTCTCTGTTTTGCAGTCAATTTCTTTTAATTTCTTCTCGTGATCACGTCATAGTACGTCGGTAAACGTAGAATATGTTTCACGTCGTCTGAGAAAACATATTATCCAAATTTACTAACAATAAGTAAATTTTGCATATACTTCGATCGACGCTCCTGTTAAGAATGAGTTATGTTAGTTTAGTTTCACAAGAACTCCCTTTTCTAGATGCGTGCTGTTCTTTTGCTAACAGATATTTGCTGTCTAGATGACCCATTATCGAACGTGAAATAATGCTCTAGTATTTTGCAAGAAATTGTTCAGCTGTGTATGTGTGTGACTTCAATAAACACACCCGAAAAATATAATTATATATTTCTCACCAGTGAATACGACTCAAATAACTTTACTATGTTGATATTTTTTATGTCGAAACTACCAATATATTTAGGCATAGACATAATAGGGTAGCCTCCTTCATCATTGAAAATGAAAGGCATCGATTTCGATTCGTTACCCACCATAGTCATAATAAACAAATATTTGGCTTTAGAAATCCCAGTTTAGACGAATGGCAATGGTCAATTTTGACCTCATTTGAAAAAGGCCAGATTGGCACCCATGTGATGCCAATCCACGTCACGTCACAGATGCTGTAACCAGCGGTGCATGCATGCAGGGGCACAGCTAGGAATTAAGGCTAGGGGGGGGTTTCAGGCGCAGCTAATTCTGGAGTGCTTGGGGTATTGCATACCCGCCAGGGTTAGCGGGAGGTGCGGAGGCCTACCGCCGGAAAAAATTAAGATAAATGTTTCAAAATGGTGATTTTTACGGCGTTTTGAGGGATATTTACTTAATCCTCACACTATTCTATAAGCAATAGTAATCCAATAGACCTCTGGACAAAATTTTAATTTGCCTTCAAATATGTTCTAAAAAATCAACAAGGATAAATATATACGTAAAACGTTTATTATATGTAATAATTTTCCATGGAATATTTTTTAATCGCAAGAAAAGGAAGCTTTTCTCATCAGCGGACACTCTCACCTAAATACATATTTCCATTGGCTGACGGAAATATGACGTCAGCTCATGCAACCATGCGGCGGTACCACGGCGGTACCATGAAATCCATGGGGGTTCGGCGGATTTGCAAGGAGATCTTCAGCACGGATCGGCACTTCGCTAGCGTTTCACTTTGAGAAGTGTACATAATATCGCCGTGACGTGCTTTTCCGAAGAGTGAAAAGTTACTAGGGATATTATTTTGCTTCTGTGGGCATCATGGATCCTGGTTTCGATAAGGGAGACGCGAGAAACTAGCCTAAAATTTCAACTGCCTCAATGTTTACATTCATAAGTAGAAATAGTAACTAAATAAATTCTGAGACCCGGGGAGTGAAGATGGCTAGGTGAGTAGATCGCCACGATTGGAAATTGATTTTCTTAGGGTATTAGTTGATCTTAACGTTTCTCAATCCTTTTTTCACATAGAGTCGGACGAGAAGAATACGGCGATGATGCTATAGGTTACGTGCAAGTTAAGCGTGATAAAAATGAATGCATCGTCCGTGCTCGTATTCGTAGGTTCGATCGAAGGCCTATGTTCTTGAAGCCCGTCTTTTGGAGGAGAGTGGCGAAAGCGAAGTTGTGACTCTTTCGTGTAAGGATTGCATTGCCAGTTTGGGTTCGTAAGACTTTACTCTAAGTGGTATTGTATCTTTTTTATTTGGTATTTTAAGGTAAACAAATTTTCCCGTTATTTATTCGTGTAGAACAACCTGATGAACTTTTTAAGTGGTGAAATCTCCGATTTAATAGACCTATTAACAATTAGTATTTCCTGAAGTGTGGAAAATATGATATGGAACTTCTTCGAAATAGCCAACTTGCTCAAAATTTCACTTTTAAGTAACTTAATGGGATAAAAAAATTCCCCTTTTTCTGTTGTTGTTCCTTACATTCTTTACCTACAGCAAAAATATAGGAGATAAAACTATCCGCTTATTATTATTACATTTGTTACCTATCAAAGAGCTGTAGGGTTCTACGGTACTTATTCATTTGGTTTTGTAAGCATATATTCGAGTTACTCTAACATTGTTAACTCCAGTCTTTCCCTAGTTTCAAGAGAGAATTACTTCAGTTAATGATATTAGAGTTTTCGTAGTAAGTATAACCAATAAATCAAGAAACTGAAATTCGTCGGCACTTTTTCATCCGAACAGTTCGTCGTTCACCGTCTTGGGGGACCGTGTGAAAATACTTATTTGAGGCATGTCCACTAATATTACTGCACATAGGCACAATGCAGTACTTAAAGCTGCGCTTCGACAAATCGACGAAATACGTACGACAAGAAAAACGGCGTAATATCCACAATATCACTTATTCTTTACCTCCTCTACAGTAATGCGCACGGACGCGAATAACTCTATTGCATGAGCTGACGTCATTCAAGATGGCAGTGGTGCGAATTACGTTCTTCTTGCATGGCAAGTGACAGCTATTTTAAATGCTCGAAATAAAAAAATGCAAGATTATTCGGCCAAAGTGTTACACCACTTAGCTTAATATTTACACGTACTTTTCAGAAAGGTCATTACCTTGATAGGTGTCCAGAGGTCTATTAAGGAAAATAGATTTGACTTAAAAATTTCTCTGAGCTCTGGGGGGGTTTATCCCCCAAAACCCCCCCTCGCTGTTCCACTGCATGCATGCACGAGAAACAGAGCTTAGGGAAACATCTCTTAACAATCACCTACTAAAAATGCCAATGGTCGGGAATTTCCCTCCGTTTGATAGGGTATTAATAATCCTTATTTAAGCCAAGCGCTACCTGCAAGCAGGATACTCTGCTACTAGACTGCATCGTAGTGGCGGTAATAGCCTTGCACCAAGGTGAACTCGCTCAGCATCAGCCGGAACCAGAATGACGTCACACGGGCTTTTCCCAGCATTCATACTTAGCCTTCGCATTTTCGCGCCCTTGAAATTTTTACCTTTCATTTAAACGCAAGAAATAGATATGGTCATTTAAAAATCTATAAGGATGAAATAAGTCCTCCTTCGATTTAGGCAGTAAAAATATTGGAAACCACCATATTGTAGCCATTGCTATCGTCCAATAACAATTGAGAAATATTTAAGAATGACATTTAAATGGCATATCAGAGAAACACGAATAAATAAAAATAGAGTATATAATTATATAAAGATATACAAGAAAAAAGAAATGGAAAAAGCGCAGTACTTCAAATATTTAATTATTGTAAATAATTCTGCATGCAATTACAAAAATATAGAAGAGACAAAGGTAATGAAATCGTTATAACTATAATATAGCACACAGGGATACAAAAATCATTTTTAAAAATCCACAATCAGTAAAAAATAATAAAAAACGTATTAAAGAAACATGCATTTAATAGGCATAACTGGAATTATGATATCTCACACATCAATATCATGTCACACCAAGGTATAGGGGAGATATAAAAATAAAAATCACTAAAATATGCATTAGAATAATATTTCTTTGACAGTGAAAAATAAATACAGCAGGTACATTTCAAAATAGTTTATTTCTTAAAAAAAGACCGCAACACTCATTCAAATAATAATTGTATTAAAAATGAATATTAAAAAAAAACAGATTTAATGCTAAAAATTGGTGCATACAAAGAAACTGCAAAACGAAATCCTCAATAGTAAATTAAATACCATCAGTAATACAATAACTGACAATCAATGAAATAAAATTATATAGATGGAAAACAATATAAACAGAATGAAATTACTCGAGCAAAATATTGGATATATCACCGTACATCTTCTAAGAATCATTACCGCATTTGAAATTGCACTTGGATACCACACTGCTTTAGCCAGAGGAAAGTCTAATGCTACAATTCAGTTTCGAAGATTAATAATTCATTCGCATCATCAATTGAATTGCTTAGACTTTCCTCTGTTACTCCCCCTCCCCACGTAGAGGGAGCAGTTTGGATTTGAGGGGGAGGGAGGGTGGGGAAGGATTGATAGTGAAAGGATGGGACATTAGTGTTAGTGCTAGTGTTACTACTATTACTACTACTACTACAGCAAGCAAAAAAAATCACTCACTCACTCATCAAGCGACATTCATTCACACACCTACGATAGAGCCCATAATAAACTTGCCATGGCAGCAGCCCCCAGTTCGAAAGCGCTACAAACCTAAATATATTGCTCCTAGCTATGATACGCACGGTGACGACCTAGTACTTGTCGATATAAGCTATTTTCCTAGTAGGTACGCTACGCATGTCGACAACCTAAGAATCTAGTTTCCTAACGGATTAATACCTACTCTCCTGCCTAAATCTCCCGCAATGCTGTAAAAAAGAAATACATTACAATAAATAAATAACACAGCAATAAAAAACACACACAAATAGTCCACAGTTCACTGATGAGAAGAAAAAAACTCCAGGCCTTCTGCTTCTTCATATTCTTCTATCTTCGACTCTTGAGATTCTACAGTTCGACGCATTTCTTCTCCGTGACAACGCAGCATTCAGTAGACTCTCCAGCTGCAACAGAAGGAACCATTTGTACTTATTTGTAATTAGAATAACTACAGGCTTAGTCAGCACTGGTTGAGGCACATTAAATAAACCCTTTACCTTATGCATGAAAATGGTGTATTCGAGTATTACCGGAATAAATTTGTTTGTTATTTAAGTAAGTGTCATTTAATTGCATCAAAATGAATTACTTCATTATTAATCTGGTTGATTTCAATATAAATATTCTGAGAATTAATCCAGTCTTTCAAGCTAGAGTAGTAGGTACTAAAATATGTGTACTATTGTGCTACATCACTGAATTTATGTCTGAATGACTACTATGCATAGGTGTAGAGCTGTTTTTACATTTTACATTACAATGAAAGTTTTTACATGAATGTCATGTAAAAACTTTCAGTCCCACGAATGATTCAGAAAATTTAAACATTTAAAAATATGAAAAAAAACATGAAAAGAAGGAACTGGAGATATAAATTTAATTTTGAAATCAATGGAGAAATAAGAATAATAGCGTATGAAGGATTCCAATATATAATGTGAACCTATTCGGAAACAAAAATGATAATGCTACTTTCATGATCCATTAAAAAATTACAATCATATCAAAGATTATGACTAAGGGGGGGTCCACTCTCATAAGTAGTAGACGAACTTTTCAGTGCAAGGTAATTGCATAAAAAAGAACAGCTTAATATCACTGGCTCATAAATATTGACATCCAATAGAAAAACTAAGAATATATACGGGCTTAGTTAGCACCTAATGAGGCACTTACAGTAAATCCATTTCCTAATGCATGCAAAATGTTGTATTGGAATGTGACTGGAATAAATTGGTTCGTAATTTAAGTGAAAAGCAATTCCGAGTGATATTTAGTTCTATCAAAATAAAAAATTCAATGTATTAATTTAGTGTTAAAATATAGTGCAATAGATTCTAGTATATTTGTGTAGTGCTGTGCTTAAGCATTGCAGATAAGATTGAACGACCATTATGCATTCGTGTAGACCTGTTTTCACTTTAATGTTACACAAAAACATTCATTACCACAAATAATTCGGAAAATTAAAATATTTACAAATAGTACATAAAAATGGCACTGGAAATATTAATTTAATGTTGATTTCAACAGAGAAATAAGAGAAATAACGTCTTAATAGAGGCCCAAGGAAGGATTGAATTAAATAAAGTGAACCTACTTGGAAACGACTAGGAAAAAGCTACCCTCATGATCCGTTTTTGGAAAAAATAACAACCTCATCAAAGAATATGACAAATGGTGAAACCAATGTGTCTTATGTAGAAGATGGACTTTTCAATGTAAAGAGATTCCAAAAAGAAGGATAGCTCAATACAATTGTCTCGTAAATATTCATATCCAACTGAAAAAACATTATGCAAAGAAGCAATTTAACAAAATGGATTTATTTAAACTAAGTCAGAATTTCAGTTTAGCAAAAAGTGGTTTTTCCTTATGTATGAATATAATTGATTTTTTTATGTGCAGGGTGGAAACATGGTCATTAGCTGAAATAACAAAATTCATTCCTACCATTTAGCAGGTGCGTCCCACACGTGAAGATCCAGATTACCAATCCAGACTAGTTCCGTCCTCCTCTCAAAGTCAAAATTGAGTTCCAGCGATGAGTTGCAGCTGTGAATAGAAAAATGCAAATGATAAGAGAAACTCAACTTTACAAACGTGAAAAGACTGTACAAAAAACTTTAAACTTAAATGAATTTGAAAATTCGTGTAAGTAATAATGATAGCTAATAGCAAGAGAATGATATTAGTTAAGATAAATCGTAAAATGGATAACATAAGTTTAGATAATAATGCGTTTATTAACTGCACTAGCAGTCTATCACATTGGAATTGCCGAAAACATGTGTCATATGTCTTCCCATTAACTTAAAAAATTTAACTTGAAATGCATGGAATGGCTTCAACTGTTCACTATAAATCATACAATTTTGACAGAAAAATCCTCCTTTATACACTTTATCTTATCAAATAATTAAGGTTTTAGATTTAAAAGTGAGGTCTCGAAACATTTGATTATGAATAAAAACGGAAAATATTCTTACAGTTACGTGATGGCGCCATCAACGAAGTTTCTTCAAAGAACGGAGAAGCATGCTATACGTCTTCTTCGACCGTTGTCTTTTGATCGTCAAATCCGGCGATGACTTGAGGCTAGGGAGAGGTAGGATTAGTAGCACACGCAAAAATAAAAATAACCCTTACACAAAATACCCCCAAAGCCTCGCATACACTCCACGACAACATACAGAAGGCATCTTCGCACCTAAAGCAGTGACAAAGTCCTATATTCTGTACGCTGCAATGGATTAGCGTGCATACAATACTTTGGTTCGAAAGGCTTAAAATAAACGCACGCACATAATCGCCTAACCTTACGTTACGCAAACATTTTTGCCCGAATGGCCCAAATCAAAGCTAACACTCGCATTATCTTCTTGTCTTGGTCCTCTTCGACCGTCGTCTTCTGTCTTCTCTTCTCCCAATCCAGCGATGACTTTGCGGTCCTCTTCTGTTCTCCAAAACCTGAGGAGAGGTAGGATTAGTAGCACATGCAAAATAAATAAAACCCTTACATAAAATACCCCCAAAGCCTCGCATACACTCCACGACAACATACAGAAGGTAGCTTTGCACCTAAAACAGTGACAAAGTCCTATTTCTGTACGCTGCAATGGATTAGCGTGCATACAATACTTTGGTTCGAAAGGCTTAAAATAAACGCACGCACATAATCGCCTAACCTTACGTTACGCAAACGTTTTGGCCCGAATGGCCCAAATCAAAGTTAACACACGCACTATCTTCTTGTCTTGGTCCTCATGTCTTCAAATCCAGCGATGACTTGATTCTGTGGAGAGGTAGGATTAGTATGCACATGCAAAAATATAAATAACACTTCCCTTCCCTACCCTCCCAAAAACACACCCAAAATGCAAGACAAAAGGAAATTATACCATATCACACACACAAGCACACACACACCCCTACCTATTTTTGAGCTCATAGTCTAAATAAACCATACTAAGGTTCATGAAGCATGCTTTTTTCCTATTCATTTTGATATCATACCTTTAGCGCTATTTTCATCATTTTCTCAACCTTTTTCTTGGCCAATTTTTACATTCACGTGATTTGGTACCATTTATGATATACCTCTCATTTATTTGAACCATGTAACCATTTATTTACCATTTTTTAAAGTGAGAGTCATTTTTGACTCTTTGCATTGTTTTCATTTGATTGACGTCATCACTGAGATCTCATGTACCTTTATACCTTGATTCATACCATGTGTTTTCTGTGTGTTAATTTGGATATTTGTGTAAAAGACGAATAAATATAAACCCTAATTATCGCCCGAAAATATCGCTCCTATGCATAAAACTTGTAGCGATGAACAGCCTATCATTTCCCCTGCCCACTGTTGAGGATTTCTCTTTTTCTTTGCAGTCGAATACTTGAATTTCTTCATTTGGTGATTTCACTTTTCGATGCTTCGAAGACACTTTCCCAAATCTTGATTCTGTAAAGAAGAGGAAAAATAATTCAAGTTAGTTTATACCTCCAAAATCACGGATGACCACAGCAGCGCATAGAATTCAATCTTGATTCAAAACATTTAGAAAATTACTAATACTTGAAAATTAAATTTATACAACTATGATAAATGAGAAACATTCTGAAAGCAGAGAATGATGAGCAGGAAATGTCAATTAAGGTAAGTATTATACATACATTAATGGATATTAGGTAAATATTTAACCAACAATTAAGGTTATGCCCTTTTGGAGCATTGAAAAGTAAATAACATTAGCAAAGTGGAAATCAAGTGAAAGCGAAGTCATAGAAAAATACAAAGTGGAAAATGACGTCTTGTCCTTATAATATTCCCATTCAGCTGAATGAAGGATAGGCTTGTTAAAATAGAATAACGAACTATATTTGTCGCAAACTCTATCTCCGATACCTACTCGACTGGAGTTATACCAGGCCTAAAAAGAAGACCGCATAGAAGTGAGAAGATTTTCAGGCCATCAGCCTGACGGATTTCGGATGAAGGAAGAGAAAAGGTACAAGGGAAGAAATTGCCGCTGTTAGGCTGCTCATTGAGAGGAGAATGGAGAAGAAAAAAATCGAATTTCATAGTATTTGTGGAGAAATGTAGTATCGATAATGCGGAATGGAATTCAATGGTTAGAATTCCTAAATAAATTTAGAGAGGGCCGCAATGATTGTAGAATTTAGTGCAGTTTGTATAAAAACAAAGTACCGTCGCTACAATACGGACCCAATGCTGAAAAATCAAGAATAGGAAAGGAATTCAGAAAAGGGTGTGGTTTGTTATCCATAATTTTCGTTTGCATCGAGAAAATCGTCAATGAAATCAAAGAGAGGGCTCTGGGTGTCAATATCCGCAGAGAAAAATTAGAATGCCGCGACTTGCTGACGACATCGCAGTCATAGCCGAGACAGAGAAGGATTTGAAGAAGACTTTGACAAATATGGAAAGGTCAATAGTCAGATATCAGCTGAAAATTAACCAAAAGAAGACAAAAGTGCAGCAGAAGAGAGGAGGCCTATACGAGCATTAACCTAGGGAAGCATAAAATTAAAGGAGTGAATGTCAAGTAGGTAGCCGAATAACCAACGATGAACGTGGCAAGAAATAAATAGCCGAAAAGGGCAGGCGGAAAGGCTTTCTAATAAAATGAAAACCTTCTAACTGCTGAGAATAGAAAAAGTGAGGAAACAATTCATCAGATGCTACACACGAGGGGCAAGACTTGGGCGTTGACAGGTGCTGAGATGTCAATATGGGAAGCATTCGAAATGTGGTGCTACCGAGGAATGATGATGATGATAAAATAGATCGACCGTGTAAGTAACGAGGAAGTGCTAATAAGTGTGGGATAAAAGAGAAGCCTCCTAAAAACCTTAAGCAGAACTGGACATTGCAGTTGGCAAAATTGTGATAGCACGATTCAGATGCTGATTTTGAGCAAGAAATAAATACTTAGTAGAATAGCGCAGTAGAAGAGGGCTTCCTATATAAACAAGTACCTTCTAACAGCTGATAATACAATGAAAGAAGTAAGGAAATAACTCATCAGATGCTACCTACGTATGAAGTATGTTTCTCTATGGAAGCGATGCTGGGACGTAGACAGGTGCAGAATAGCCGAGAGTGTAAGTATTTTGAATGTGGTGCTACCGAAGAATGATAACAATCAATTGGATCGTCTGAGTCGGTAATGATAAGGAACTAAGAAGCGCGAGAGAAATATGAAGCGTCCTAAAAACCTTACGGAGAAGATGGCACATTTTAGTTGGTCACATTATGAGGCATGATGAAGACAATCGTAGAAGGACAGGTGGAAGATAATTCTTGCAAGGGGTGGCCTCGAATGAATAAAATATGAGAGGATGTAAAAGAAAAGAATTACGTCACTATAAAAAGTCTATCTTTCAGGAGAGGTGAACAGAGACCTGCATCAAACTAGCTTTAGATTGCATTGTGGACTTATGATGGGAGTGACTATCAAAATCTATACTGGGTATATATGGCTAAAAAAACGGATGCCTGTTCATAGAACGACAGTATCTAGACTCGCGGATGTCTAACCTGCCGATGAATTGTCGAGGAAACCAAATTGACGCTGCGTACTTCATCTGCGTTCGATGATGATAACTCGGTACGATCCATGAACTACCAAAGCTTATGAAAAACAAGTAAAAAATAGTAGATTCACGAAACTAAAATCATGTAAAATGAAGTATTGCATTAAACTTAGGCAAAAAGACTGCTAAGAAGGCTTCTTATCTGACATTCAACTTTTCGGGTAATACAGGTCGCGAGTGTAATTAAAAATAGCCTTAGTAGTATAGTAAATTTTATTGTGGCCATCAAAGGTTGATGTTGATGTCTTTGGAAAAAAATAAGTGAAGAATCTTAACGAACACAGATCACCTCCTTAATTACCGTTAACTATCTCTTACAGGTAAATTGACACAGATATATGGTATTTATTGTTTTCAACTCGGAATTGGACTAGTTTTTTTTCAACCGTCCCTACGATATTTCGAGGGTTGCTCCAGTTTTATTCAATTTAGAATGTCTGGCATAAATTAAATCATCGTGATGAATGAAATGAACTCTGAATACGACGCCCATACACATTGTTGCTCAGCATTTCACTTCTTCTATAATCTCTTCGCATTATATCTAAAGCAGATTCCTCCCTACTGTGTTTCGAAGACCAAACATGTCCACGATATTGCGAGCAAAAGCGGGGAAAACTGGAATCATTTGTTTATCAATTGCATTCTGTGAGTTAACTCACGACCAGGGACGAATGCAGGAGGCATCGTTTACGGCATTAAAAGTAAAATGGCCTCCACAGCCCGTTTTTAATGAGACACGAAATGGCACATCCTAATGCTCAAACTCACGTAAAATGCAAAATTTATCGCTCAAAATCGTCAAGTACAAGAAGGCAAACGGTAAAATTATTTGACAGATTCTCCTCTCTTCACGTGACGTAATTCGAATTCGTTGGACAACGTACTGTCGACTAATGAAGATCATTGACCATCAAGACCAAAGCAGAGAATGTACCTACGAAAAAGTTTCCTTGGAAGAAGGAGAAGTTGAAGAAACGATGAAAGAATGTCTTTTTGTCTTATTTCGCCTCGCGCTCAACGCATGCATAATTATGGAATCAAGTACTCACCATCGAAAACGTCGGAATCTATTAATTTGTAGCGTAAATAAATACAGAAAAATTAGAAAGGAGGTACTGATTACTCAGTTTATGCCAAAGTTGCTGTAAGTGATGGAACTCCCCCCTCAGCAATATCGCCTGCCCTACACAATAGCCTTGCACTTCCTAAAATCAATAAAGAGTGTTTCCCATACCTTTCAATTAGAAGTGTCTATTCATATTCGGACTAACATTAATTAAAGGGAACTGTGGCTAAAGGTAATGATTTACTTTGTTTCTAGATAAAGAATATGCAAGAAAACGTTGATATTGATAGATACCAAAAAGGTCGCCGAGTGTGCCCAGTATAATAACTTCACCCTTCACGTAATTTCAACTAATTAGGGTATCATCTTCAGCTATTAAAGGATCACCACCACTCAGGTGATCAGTAAACTTGGGGATCATGAAAAATCATTTGGTGAACTGGGGATAGTTAAAAAATATTCTATATTACCGAGGCGCACGGGTAACTCTTGATACTTGCTGCAGCTTCTGATTGACTTGCTGTGCTTCAGTGGTGCAGTGTACTATTGGAGATCATTGGCGAAAGGAGGCCATTAACTCGTAGAAGCCTAGGGGAACCACCATATAATTATTGTGACGAGTCGCTTACACATACTTCACTCATTACAAAAATGACGGCATTACCTCGAGTAAATTATGCAAATATAATACTAGTCCTCATTCGAATCTTACCGGAGCTATACGCAGGAGTGCATCGGTCAATTGTGATAACATTTCTAAGATAGTAAAATGGCTTTGACGTTGAGGGATGCTAGAAAAAGGCAGAAAATACAAAGAATATTTACGACGTCTAGGAATTAGCTAAATTAAATGGCCTAATGTAGGACATGTAAGGAGTGGATGCTACCGTATAATATACGCAGGATCGCTAAACAGCATTGCTTAAGTATGGCTAATTCTAAGAACGATCGACGCTTAAAAACCTACCAATAGCTTCAAGAAAGAATGGTAATGGTGAGTGCAGCTCCGAAGGTTTTGAATCCACCGAAAAATGGCTAGAAGATTCAGAAGTTGAGAACGCCTATCAATATATAGCGGAAGTAATCAATCAGGCGAGAGGTGAAGACAATGTAATTATTCTCGATGATAGCAACGATATCACGGGTGAAGGTCAAGATGGAATAATAGCCGGGAAAGAAGGATAATGCAACCAAAATAAAAGACTTGACGAGAACTGAAGCTAGCGGATGCGAGTAGAGCATAATATATCAACCGAAAGAGATAAAAAAGGAAAATGTCATAGGTTGACGAGAAGGCTAGGGGCAATTTATTATATAATAGGTAAAAAAAGAATCAGGAAATAGATAGGTGACTGCATAAGCTACCCTGGGGCCTTTACCGAGAATGGCTATAACTTAATAGCGATGTGAATTCACTAAAACAAAAAAAGTAAAAATTTAAGTAGGTGGTGCGAAAAGCAATTGGACAGTAGAAAAATAAAAATAAATCAGTGCCAAGTGTAAGTAATATCAAAAAGCAGCGGGGAACAAAATAGAATCGCATGTGCCCGAGAACTCATACGAATAGAAAAAAAAATATTTAGAAGCGGGCTGCAAAAAGAAGCTTAAGAAGTTCTTGAGAGAAGTAAATTATTAAAGAAAAATCATTATGTGAGCCTCACAGGAAGTCTAGGATTTCGTTGAAGAACGTGAATTCGAAAACTTAGGAATGTTAAATGAGAGTAGGGAAGGATATTTGTCGAAAAGTAATGGAGGCCGGAGAAAAGTGGATGAAGAATATTTTCGAAGGCAAACAAATACACCATGTGTACGGAAAAGTTGAAGCTGCCTATATGATAGTGAGAAACCACTTCAAGTAACGAGCATAGAATGCAGTACCGTGACAAAAACGGAATCTGAAGAGTTTGGAAAGGAAGGCTTAGCATGAAAGCGATAGAATAGGATATCGAGTTGAATGCAGGTGAAGAGGGGGTCCAAATATTAAGACCAGTAGTGGACGCTGAAGTGGCGTGAATTGGAATTCAGTGCCGTGAAGAACTCCGAAAGAAGTTGGGGTGATTAACAATGACAGGGGAATCATCTATTAGTTACCTACTTGGTAAAAATGGAAAATTTAAGCATAAAAGTAAGGAAACAATTCATCTCAACTAACAACTAGAGTGTAAAAATAAAACAAAGATTAAAGAGAAGTATCGGGGACAAAATTAGGACCAAGCTATGATACATTAAAAAGGAAGCAAGACAAGGCTTTGAAATTTGCCTTTTATTTTAAAGTTTATATCTAAGATGAAAAGCAGAATTAGTAATGATGGACGAAGCAATAAAGAATGTAGAATAGCTCAGGCGAAGAGATAATTCTTATTAAAGATGAGTCTTTTTACAGCTGAGAATACAAGCGTATAAGCAAGGAAACAATTCATCAGGTGCTACACATGGAGTATGTTTCTACATGGAAGCGAGGCTTAGAGGCTGACAGTAGCTGCAGAGAAGTCAATAGTGTAAGCATTTGAAATGTGGTGCTATCGAAGAATGGCTAAGATAAAATGAATAGGCCGAGTGATTAATGACGCAGTGATAAGAAGAGCGGGAGAAAATATAAGTCATCGAAAAACCTTAAGGAGAAGACGGAACACTTGCATTGGCCACATTGTGAGGCATGATGGCCAGAATAAAACAATTTTAGGACTGGAGGAAGTATATAAGGGCAAAGAGGATGGCCTCGAATGAGTTGCATACGATATGTTATAATGGATGTAAAAGGGAAGAAATACTTCGCAAAAAAAGGCTAGCGGATAGGATAGAGAAATGGGGAGTTGTATCAAACCAATCATAGACTAATTGACAAATGATGATGATGGTGATCATGTAAAGAGGCAAAATCAAAATCAAAGAAAAGGCTACGGTAGTATTAATGGCATGGCTACACACGAGGGAATATTTGCCGAGGCTTTAAGAAATTTACAAATATTCAAATAAAAACAAGTAGGAAGATGTCCAAACATCATCTACAACCACTATCAAAAAAACTAAAATAATAGTGTGCAACTAAAGAGAGGAATTCCAGAATAACATAGTAATTCGGAAAAAATAAATAGTATTCGAGGAGTTACACCACTTGGAAAGCAGAATTACAAGCGTTTGAAGGAAAATCAGTGGAATAGTCCAGGCGAAGTGATCTTTTAAGAAAATAAAGATTGCTATGCAGAGGAGGAATTTTAAGCACAGAAATGAGGAAACAATTCCTCAGAGCTCACAAATTGAGTTAGCTTCTGTACAGCAATGAGTCACGGGCAATGACAGCGGTGGAGAAACTTCATCTGTATGAAATTTGAATGGATCGACCGAAGTGAGAAATGCGATATTTCACAGAAGAACGGGGAAGCATAAAAAGCCTTGTGGAAATAAAGCAAATAAATATTGCCCAGTCCTAATTAGTACACGGCGGTCTATTTGCGGTTTACGCCGGTGTACCTCACGTCTTGGACGAATGTCGGATCACAAGCCATACCAGAAGAAGAAAGTTCCAGACGATTTTGATTTTACTATGCCTGCTACTTCTTCAAAAATATATTTATTAATTATTAACAATTTATGGACAAGTTTTCAGGAATATGAATTCATAAAACGAGAACCATGTTGTATGTATTATAACTTTTTAAATACCACACGGTGTTCAAGGCTCAATTTTGGGGCATATCCATCTCCTTATTTTGTATAGAAATGATTTATTACTTGCTTTTAAACATTGTAAGGTAATGATTTATGCTGATGACTGTGTACAGAAAAAATTTTAAAATCAGCCGCGGGAGGATCCAACTTAAATTTAGCAGAAAAAGGTATGGTCTCAAGACAATAATGTAATAAATAAAGATAAAACATCACACATGCATGCATCCTCGATGATCAGCAATATTTTAGAGATAAAGATGCGAATCATAAAAATTATATGTGCCCTGGTTTATCTTTTTTACTCATTAGATGTCGTGCATGCTAGCAAAAAGTTTCGGGCATCATATGCGAAAACTTATTGTTTTGATCCGCATCTGATATCCGGGTTCCGGGATAGTTCCGTGAAATTAGACAAAGTAATTGAGTTAAGTTCCGGGGTAGGCCAATATGGCTACATTTAATAAATTGATATTCATTTAAATTCACTATGTTTTATAGCGTTTGTACTTTTTTGTGTTTTTTATATTCTGCCACTGTAAACTTGCAATTATGCTGTTTTTTGGCAACTCGATAAATAAATAAAAGAATGTCCTGACGCGGCGCGCATTGCAAGGCGCTAAGGGAGACTTAATATTAATGATTGAATTGTGCTGTAATTTATATCATTCTATATAGTACTTCGGGTCTAATTTTCATTTATTATCAATGGCATGACTCCGGTTTATAAATAATTGACAAATTAAAATCAGACCTCAAAATCATTACACTAGGGAACAGCTATTTTATTGACTTACATATGAGACTTGTTTTTGACAAATTTAATGACCTGTGGATAAGAAAATAACCTTAGCTTTTATCAACTGCGTCAACCTTAGACGACTACTCAAGAAAAAGGCTGTGCCGCATATGTAAACGACTGAAGTTACTTAACTATAACTACCTTCCGAGGTAATCTGCATCACAAAACTTTTAATATCAAATTAACTAAGGGGCGGTAGTTCAGGAAAAAAAACGAAAATTTCCAAAACGCGTTCTCCAGCGAAAGCATTAAATCAATGTAATGGACACTATTAGTGTAATTCGCCCAGCTAGGGCATAAGCATGGAATAGAATCAACCGAAAGTCAGTCCACAAAACATGACATCAAGTTCACACACACTTAACACACTAATCTAATACACTTAAATATTAATCCACTTGGTACAAACGCACGAATGTGTGAATGATGAATGGTTTTAAGTTTATCGCAGCTGTGATGTAGCTACTCCTACTCTTTTGCTTCATAAAGACTCGGGTACTAAACTCGATCTATTACGTAGCATAAAATCTAACCTACTTTAAACTCATCATCATTCACACATTCGCGCTTTTCTCCCATGTTTTCTTTCGTTCTGCATTCCTTAGAACTTCTATCTTTTAGACAACTGCCTTTATGGTGACGTTTTGAAATGGAAACCCACTTTGTTCCAAATGATTGTGGCTCCTTCATTCTAGGGCTTGCCATTAATATCTTTGCGCACGTACCCCTACTATTCGAACCAAAGTTAGAAATGAACGCGAGAAAAAACAAGAAAATTAATGCTACCAAAATCATATGAAAATATTAAAGGGTACGGTTGTTATAAGCGTTCAAACTGGAGTCTCTATACTTTTGGTGCGGAGAGAAAGAAGTTTGCCCCTGCATTATTTCCATCGGTTCATAACCGCCAACACCTCCCACCATATGGAAGGATTTTCGCGCTCATTCATGAAGACCCTTTTAAAAGAATCACGGTTTTTTTTACCAAAAAGGTAATGGTTTCTGAAGCACTGTGTGACACAGTACGAGAAAATGATATTTCATAAATTGACAGTTGAGAGATACCGAAGAAAAAAACAATATCATTTCAGTAAAGTATTTTCCACTAACACTGACATGAATGTAATTGACTAAATTCATTCAGTGCCACAGTCAGGAATTTTGTTTAGGCGGGGGGTGGGAGGGGGTGGGAATCCAAAACCAGGGAGGTCCGGAGGATAATTTTTCAAGAACAGGGTACCGAGTGAAGGGTTTTAACTAATTTTAACACTTTTCATAATCGAAAAAATTAATTTGTCGATGAAATATTTTCTAAATTCATGATTTTTTAATATCATAGCCTTTATTATTTAATTTGTCTTGTTTTAATGACTAAAAAAAAACCCTGATAAAAATAAACTCCTCCATTAAGGAGAGGTTTACCCTCCATTGAGGGTACAGGAAGGATAGGTGTACCCTTCAGCAAGGGTACACGAAGGGTATTTTAGAACATCGGTGGGTACGCCCCCTCCTTCCTGGAGGGTACGGGAAGGGTTTGGCCAGCCTCGATGAAGGGTACAGGAAGGATAAGTGTACCCTTCCTGTACCCTTCAGCAAGGGTACACGAAGGGTATTTTAGAACATTGGTGGGTACGCCCTCTCCTTCCTGGAGTGTACAGGAAGGGTTTGGCCAGCCTCAATGGAGGGTACAGGAAGGGTAGGATTAATATAAAAACTAAAAATCCATAAATTAACATAAAAATTTTAAAAAAATCGCTAATAAACTAAATTAAACGAATGGGGATGAGTTGCAACAGTGATTTCTAAAGTTATAGGGCAGAAAAAAAATTAGCCTGCACGTAGTCTTGAACCCAGGACCTACTTGTTAGAGGATCATAAACTAGTGATATAACAACCTCGGCTATCAAGGTACTTGACAGGGCTAGCTTCTCAACGGAAGTTATGCTACAAAATCTTAAGATGAAAATCGCACCCGGGCCTATGTGGAAGAAAGCTGTGACTTTTTTCTACGACACCTATTTCGTTTCAGAAAATAAGATCGGCATTCAAATACTGAACATCACTCTAGCAATGTCTCATTGTCAGCCACACAAATAGGTTACATCCTAAAACGTGAATGGAAGAACTTCAAAATGAGCTTTTTTCACACAATTATAGAAACTATTGTATACAGTGGCGTAGTCAGGAATTTCGTTTGGGGGGGGGGGGTCCAAAACCAGGTGGGGAAAGTTTTGAAAAACAGGATAGTAAGTATTGGGATTCAACTTATTCAAACACTTTTCATAATCGAAAAAACTTCAATAGTCAAAGAAATATTTTTTAAATTCATTATTTTTCAATATTTTGATTTCTTTTATGAAGGAAAACGATTGTGTTTATATACTTCGGGGGGGCGGAGGGTCCGAACCCTCCGGACCCCACCCCTGGCTACGCCACTGAATATGTATATTATTGTTTTCCGGAAGGAAATTTTAAAGATTAGCTGTGTAGCCCGTCTATCTTTGCTTTCAAAGACTGCTTACGTTCTTGTACGGAACTCAATACTCTTTAGCAGGTGAAAGTAGCTGAGGAGACACTCTCACGATATGTTTTCCTCAGTTATAAATGCTAAGTCCCAAGGAAGGGTAGACGAAGGATTTTTCTCTCCTTCCCTTACCCTTAATGGTGGGTAGAGGAAGGGTACACGGATGGTAAGGGAAGGAGTTCCAAGGAAGAGTACACGAAGGATTTTTCTATCCTTCCCTTACCCTTAATGGTGGGTAGAGGAAGGGTACACGGATGTTAAGGGAAGGAGTTCCAAGGAAGGGTACACGAAGGATTTTTCTATCCTTCCCTTACAATTAATGGTGGGTAGGGCGTGGGTCATGCAAGGGTAACTACCCACCATGAAGGATGCTACCCTTCCTGTACCCACCATGGTGGAGTTTATTTTTATCAGGGAAGAGCAATCCTTTTTTATGATGGTGTAATATTTTATCACTTGCGACTTTCCCCTGCTCAATAGTTAATTTATTAGTTTATGTCTCAATATTTCGGGGGAATTGGGGGGGTGTCCACCCATCTAAATCAACCTCTCTACGCCACTGAATTTAATAGTTATTAACCCATCATCCGGCAAAAAGTGGATTGTCATAAAAAAACTCTGTAAGCACTGTTTCTTCATCTATTTCCGTGATAAGCTAAAGCGACACCGTCGTCATCAGACATTAAACAACGCGGTGGTATCCCAGAAAACACAATTTTATCAACTATTCATCCTGGAATCTTCGCTGAAGCCTTCTCAAGAAAACCGGTATATTATAAAAAAATAAATACCTACATGTGGCTTTGGCGAATCAGCTAATACCTTTAGACTTAACATTAATACACGATGAGAGAAAATATTGCTTTTATTATTAGTATTGTGATCAAGAGCGATTTTTTACCGAATCGTAGTGATATAAAATCATTTTAGTTCATTCATTCCCCCTTCATCAAAATAAAAACAACATTGAAAATTACGCAATATGTCTAAAAAAAAAGGATGGAGGATGCGAATGGTTTTTACCACTCAGAGAACATGATAATCTTTAAAACGCATAATTTTTCCATCCATCCTATCCTACATTGAACTGAGTTCAACTCAAAACAATGGAATGTAGCATAGGGCGAAAGGCCATACTACCGATACTACCGCGGGCCAGCCGAGGGCATATCCGCCGCCGCAACAATACTTTCGTTCACCTTGGAAACCAGTAAAACGTAGCCGTATGGTGACATTTTATCAATTTGATTTTCCAAGCGATAGAGAGCGGATGCGATAGCATATTGTGGTGTTATAAACGAAGTTTATACGCACTGGTTCCAGTAAAAAAAAGCTACAGTGAAAAATACATCGATCACTTGAGTAGCAGAGGTAGAAAATAGTCATCTCGCAGGATTTTGCAGTGAGCTACAGCCGGCGGAGTTCCGACTTCGACCAGCAGAGTTCGAAAATAACTCCTGAAAATAAGAGATTGCATTTATTTCCTGCTATTGAATCTCATAATCGATTCCATTCAGTGGATTTGGGGTTGATACCAAAGAGCAGATCTCGCCATCTATATTTTCCGCCACGTACATCATGGAACGGATTTTAAAGAGAGTTGCATCGAGCATATCCGGAAGTGTGCTGGGCAACAGCCTGGAGGAGAGGCTGGATTATGAGTATATTGCCCTCCTGGAGCACATTCAACCGAACTCGAATGGAATGCCCAACGAGCTACTCAGTCAGGCAGAAAAATAGTTGATTTACTTGGTCGGAGTGGCTACCAAAAGCCTGGAAGGAAAGGAGAGGCGAAACATCCACCTGTTCGTTCTCCTCAATAACATGGCATCCGGAACCCTCACGGGTGTACACAAGAACACAAATCCCCCAAAGCCAGGGGAACCAATGCCTCCACGTCCGAGAATGTACTTCGACGACACCGAGGAGGAATCGCTGGTTGCGGAGGTCATTGGAGAAGACCTGAGCGACGCTTTGTGCTCAGAACTCAACGGAGAGGAAGGTGATGGTGCAAATTCGGCCAAAAGAGGGCGTGTTCAGGAGCATCCAGTGACACAAACTCCTGTCATCGCTAGTGACATCTGGCCTGGTGACACAAACCGTCCTTCCATGACGGCTGAAAAGAAAAGAGAAGGACAAGACCATGGAAGGGGTAACACCGACGTTCGTCAAGATGCCGAAGGTGAGGAAATAAATTCAATGCATTTCAAACCTCTGAACCGTGGCACATTTAATCGTTCTGTCGTGCCAACTGAACAGAATACGGAAGGCAGAAAGGAGGGAATTGGTCGCAAAAGTGCGAAACTCAAAGCTAAAGGTTTTTTGATAAAGGCAAAAGGCAGACACGAGGAAACAGATAACACTAATACTCGTGTCAGTGTTGAATTTGTGGTGGTAAATTCTCAGCTTTCTCTACCAAAAAATCCTGGAGCTTCATATCGTTCTTGCGTGCCAGCTAAACGGAAGGCAGAAAGCTTGGATGAGGAAAAGGGTTACGAAAATGATAACCTCAAAGCCAAACGTTTCGCAATAAATGCACGCTATTTTGAATCAAAGCAAGCAGATGGCTTAAAAAGGTCAGATGGGAAGAGAATAGCTGGAGAGAATGTCAGAATGGGATGCAGGAATACACAATTCCATGGCGAAGGAAATGTCGTATATCATAACAACGTCGATGTCGCAAATGAACGCATTTATTCCGGCAACTATCGAGTTCTTCCATCCAAAAGTAAAGGAATTAAAAGGAAAAATGCAATTGGTGGTGAGAGTCCTCCCTTTCACGAGAATGGTAAAGTTATTAATGCACGCCACTTCTCACCAGACCAATTTCATGATTTTGATAATTCTGATATGCCACCTAAGAAGACAAAATTTTGCCCTAGCACACAAATGGGATGCAATGACACTTTCGGCCGTGGTGAAGGTGATTTATCAAAGCCAATGTATATCCCAATAGAACGTGTTGATGCCCACAATAATCTTTGTACGTTGGCAGAAGACGAGACACAGGAATTGGATAGTGCAATGGACTGCGATGGCCCTCATCTTGATACTGAAGGGGACGCTATGAACCCAAGCAACATACCATCTCAGCATTCGCAAGAGGAGAAATTAGTGGTCCGTAACAAACAAATTGGATGCAATCATGCTCACTGCCCTGATGAAGGGGATTTTTCAAATCCAATTTATATCCCATCAAAACGTGCTGATGCCAACAACCATCCTTATATGCTGGCTGAAGATGATAGACAGGAATGGGACAATAGAATGGACCGCAAGAACACATACCATCATGCCGAAGGTGATGTTAAAAACGAAAAATACATTCAATCACAACAACCTATTGCCTTCCACCATCCTTATGAGCAGGCACACCAGATGGAATTCTGTACCCATGGAATGGACGCGATGAATCCTCGCTTCCAAGCTGAATATGACTTTGGGTGCCCATGTCAACATGAGCCCACAGAAGAATGGGAAGAACGGGAAGGTGCGATGCCCGGTGACAGGTTTGCAGCTGATCCACCAGCACCGATCTATCCCCGATCCACTATCTACCAAAGACATTCATCCGAAAATGTAAGTATATAATTCAAATTGAATGAGAATACTTTTGCCGAGTGCAGAGGGTTTCCTTTCTCTGAGGAACATACGAAATATGTACAATAGCGAGCAATCTATTTCTGTGCGTGAGACCAGCTTTGAAAAGGCGAAAACCTAGATTCCGCGGTAGATCTGATAGGGTGTTTAGTACGATAGCGTTTTTTCATGTCATTTCTTTCTATTGGAATTGACATGTAAGTGAGTTATCACGAAGGAGGAGTGATGTTAATATTTCAATCAATATCGTAAATGAAGTAAGATACATGTGGGAATGTATGAGAATAATTCATAGCCAAGTACAATAAACATTTCAAAAACAGATGTACTGCTAAAATCCTTAATGGTTAAATAATTCAAACAAGTTCACATGCTCACTTGAACGACTTGATACCGCAACAAATTATTAGTCTTAACATTCTCTCTACTTCCGATGAGTCAAAGGCCATTGCAAATCATATTTTAATCCTAATAAATGGTAATATACTCTATCGTTACTGATTTTCACGGTTTATTTTTTCAAGACGGTAAAAGTTAGAAAAATAATGATAATTTGAAATTTTCACAAAGAGCTCGTTTACCATTATTTTTACATTTATTGTAATAATTTTTTAAATATGGAGGGATTTAATTTTTTCCATTTTTAATTCCGTCACCCACTTCTTGAATTCTTCGCGACGAAAATTTGATGGTCATCACCCTCTCGCACAAAAGTTGATGAGGTAAATAGCACAATCCAAGCTCGTCGCCGCTTCTCGGCCACTCCTTGATCTTGTGCATTTATCTCGGGTGGTTTACATTCCCGCTAGCAATCAGTGGCAGATCCAGAGAGGAAGTATAAAATATGCACTTAATTAAATGTAATATTGTGTAATATATATATACAGGAGATATTAGCCACAAAAATGCACAGAAATGTTTGTATAAAAAAGTTAATTCTTTGAAAAATTAGTCATTGGACAAGGTTAATGTGTTGTTACAAGCTTCCTCAAAATGTTCGTTACCTCTCCGACCCCCTTAGTGCAGTGGCGCTGCGAGAGGGGGTTTTGGGGGATAACCCCCCCCCCCCCAAGAGCTGAGAGAAACTTTTAATTTTAATCCATTATGCTTAATTTGATTAATTTAATTTTAGAAGAGTGTAAGGATTAATAAAATATCCCTCAGAAAGTCATAAAACTCACCACTTTGAACCATTTAACTTTAAAAAATTCTGGGGGAGGGCCCCCGCACCTCCCGCTTATCATGGCGGGTATACCACACACATGAGTTCTAATTGCACCTAAACCCCCCCCCCCCTAGCCTTAATTCCTAGCAGCGACCTTGCTGGGAATTGCCCATCAGGACCGCACCTTGCCCCCTTGTCCCTATCCTGGATCCACCACCACTAGCGATAACTCAATTTATGATCTCCTAAAAACAAATAAATGAACCATAAAATACAATGAAGTTACTAACTCGTGGAAGCTGGGTGTCAAATTTCGTGTTTTCTTACATTGAAATTAAAGGAGAAAAAAATACATGGAGAGGATGTTTTTGGTCGCAGCTTATCTTAATTTTCCATTAAAAATTCTTTCAAAGAGTTGCGACTTTCTGGGTGACCGACACCATTCAAACTTTAATTCTCTTAGTAGGTACATTTGAGATCAGCTAAATATTATCCATAACAATATGTTTTCTTTTTTCACAGACGAATCGTATTGATTACGGCAATGCATGGGAAGGTAGAGAAAGAAGACATCATTCCCACACCATTGCCGTTCATCCATGGAGTAAAGAAACCAGTACCAAGGCAGAACTGGATTTCTGGGAAGAATGATAGCTGGTGTAACTCTGCTGCGAGGAAGACAGCGGAGAGGTACATCAGATATGGCTTCCGATATCCCAGAGTACGAAGAAATGGTACACGAATTGAAAATGCTTGAGAAAAAGAGGAACTCCTTACTAAGGACATACAACGAAGGGCTGGAGAGACTGTCGAAGCTGAATGTACAACCCCAGGTTGTAAGAATACCACATGGCACAGTGCTTGATAGAGTCACATGAAAGATAAATATGATAAAATTAAAACTATCACAAATGGATCAATATTATGGACTTGATATCCAAAAACATTATTCACTCTCGTCAACCTGTGAGGCAATGTTATTAGTTTCACTTTTCTTATGTCACAATAGGTGATCAAGTTCCAAATTTTGTTCCTTGCCTCTTTGTAAAATCAAAATTGTTAGTTGTCACGCATCCTGTTCATACAATGGCATGAAAAATTGTGAAAGAGCAGTAGGTCATTCACGAAGAACACTATATTAGCTTAAATAATATAAATTGAACGCATTGATATTTTGGTGATTTTTCAAATCGGTGTGTTAAGGTGATTTTTCCCTGAATGGCCAAATTGTCTTACACATCACACGATTGATGTCATCAAAGGCATCGTCATAACATCACCATGCCATGCCAAAGCCAAGTTATATTTCATTGAATGTACCTTGGGATGCATTAAAATTTGATGACTTAGTTGGCTATCTAATTGCATTGCATTTTAATTTTTTAACCTTGTTCTCCCATTGATCTCCATAGATTACATATTCCACTGAATTTCATTATTTGAATGGCATCCAGTACGCGTTAATTTTTTATCAACGACCCAGAGCTCCCCTTCTCGCTTACTATTTCGTCGAACAATAGATAAAAAAGTGTTGAAAAGGGGGATGAATTGTCGTTCGTATATATCAGGGTATTGGTCAAGTGGAGCAACTTATAGTTATACCTTCTTGCATGTTATTCTCGCCGTGGGGATAAAGGCTGTAATCTCGAATAATTTCTTTCTGGGACGTCATTTTATCCTTAACCCTTTCGCTGCTACAAGCGGGAATACCCGCAAAAAACATTATGGTTATTGCCTGCGACATGCGGGGATATTCCACGACTTTCAAAAAACTTTTCCTTTCAACACGACATGCGGGTAAATATCTACGTTTTCGAAAAACCCTCCCTTCGGTCGTAGGTGCTGCCATCTGCTCAAAATTCTAGCGGAACTACGTCCATTCGTGCGGCGACATTCAGCGACGTCAAATGAATGATTCAATTCATTTTTTTCTGGATAATAGGCAAAATAATGGAACCGATGAAAAATCTATTGAAGCAGCAAAAGGGTTAAAGGGATATTTTTAGGCGAGATATTAGTGTCGTATGCTATGTCAGAAGGTATCTTTGTAGATGGTAACATTAGAATTTGTTTAAGTTAGAATTTGTTTACGCTCATCCTATTTAATCTGACAATACCGCGGTATCAATATTTGTGAATACCACGCTAGACAATGGCGATTGAAATATTAAGAAGTGGGGTAGCAGTCGCGGCGAAATGGATAAACAAAAGTAGATGGACTAAGTGGAGTGGGGTAACTTTCAATTCTACCATCTTGCACATTATTCTCTCCGTGAGGATAAAAGTCTCCAGTCTTAAAATAATTTGTCTCTGCGACGTGATTTTGGCCTTATAAAGGATATTTAGGAATCCAGATATTTAGGAAGCCATCGCCCATTGACGTCATCAGTATAACCTCGGAATGAACACACGCCAATAACCCCACCCCTCCCTCCAGTCCTGAAAAACCTATAAAAAGGCTGTCACCCACGGCTATGAGCCTTTACAATGGCACAAGTTGACAAAACCATGGTCGGTGATAACAAAATAGTGCGGAAACAGACAAGTTGTTTTAATAAGCAGAATATGTTTACGCTTTTTCTCGCGTTCTCACTATTTCGTGGTTGTTGACTTCACTGGACGGGTGTCATATAGTCCCTCTCCACAAAGGCGGGATATTAGTAAAGCACCCCCTTCGCTCAATCTATTTTAACGGAGTACATCCCCAAACAATGGCAAACAAAGAAGTGAAAGGGGGATGAATACTCGTACAAATACGTCACGGTTATAGTCAAGTGGAGCAGTATACAGATATACCTTCTTACATGTTATTCTCGCCGTGGGGACAAAGGAAATAATTCAATAATTTCTTTCTGGGACTTAATTTTATCCTTAAAGGGATATTTTTTTGAAGCCAGATATTAGTGTCGTATAATATGTCAGAAGGTATCTTCGTAGATGGTAACATTAGAATGTGTTTATGTTTTTCCTCGCGTTCTGACTATTTCGTAGTCGTTGACTGTTCATAGCCCTATCGTCCCTCCCTATTACTGCTGGCTATTGGTAATGACATCTCTGCGCTAATCCTCTTCTCACTGAGTGCCTCGCCATAAAATAGAAAAAAAATCATTGGAAGGGGGACGAAAGAAACTGTCATGGAAAAAAGTTTCCCACATATTGTTTCTGAATGCGAATACATATGTGATTAATTTGGATTGAATATACCAATTCCCTGGTGAAAATGGCCACACACTAATTAGTGATCCAGGTAATTTAACGTTTTAAATGTTCGCTAAAAAATAGCCCCCTATCCAACTTACCCCACTCAACCTTCGGAAATCTTACTTGCCGAGACTCCACGAAAAGGTATGAGTTTCTAAATACTTTTACATAGTAAATGCTGTAAAACTCTTTTGCATGCCTGCTCTTTGGATATATAAGCGTTTAAAACTTTGGTTCAATACGATTTCGAAGAAATATTTTGCTGTATCAATCATTGTATTACCTACATAAATAGTTTACTAAAATATAGCATGGTATAAGTATAAAATATAACACATTCCTTGAATTAGCATTCCCGAAAAAGTCAACATTGTTCGATACATCTTTAACTATACATTGCGTGTGTTTTCAATTATAATTCTTCATTAAAATACAAAGACCAATTTTCTGCCTGCCTTTCAACATGCATATTTTGCGTCGGAAATAGTTTTATGTATTAAAATACTTTTACTATTTTCTGGTCGTAATCCGACTGGAATAAGATTAAGAACGAAAAAGTATTAACTATTTACTAAGAAAGTAATTATGTGCCATGGCCAATTTTTATTGCTCTTTTAAGTGTTTGCCTTAATATTTTTTTTAAATGCTCTTGTGTTTTAGATCACGATAAGCATCAAGGATGACAATGATGTTACAGATGATAATTAACAGTATAACTTATGTTGATGAGTTTTTACCGCATATTTACCTTATTTATTGCAATGTACACACCAATTGTTTCCAACTTCCTTGTTTGCAGATAATAGTGCTGGAGAGAATTCGCTTCTTCTCCTAACCGATGGAATGGCGTACATGGTTAAAGCCGCCAAAGTTTTGGTATTTTTTCTACACTAAAATGATTCACATCACTTGCAAAATGCATGCTCTTCACAGAGTATGCGAAGAAATTCGCAAAAGATTTCCCACTGCAAATAAGTGGGTCTCCACCATTAAGAAAGTAGGCACTTGCCGTTAATAAAACTAAAAATAAATTTTCCAATATATTACTGCAGAACTAATATTTAATATTTTCGTAGGTATTTTTGAAAGCACCATCGCGCGTGGAAATATACAAAACATTTTGCTGTGATCTGCCATTGCCTCCAGATCCAGTCCTCATGAGATATGGAACATGGCTGGAAGCTTGCGTGTTCAATGCCCAACACTTCAAGAAAATTAAGAATGTAAGTAATTATTTGTAGCTATGATTGTGACTGATGAATCAATTTCATTATATGAAATAGAATTCCTGCAATTTTGCTCAGTTAAAAATAACTACAACCGCACGTTCTAAATTAAATTCTCACTGTATTTTGATTTTTACTTCAGGTTATACAGAATATTGACCCTGAAGATGATGCAGAATGTATAGAAAATGCTCGAGAACCCTTAGAAGATAGCACATTCCCACTGGAAATGATATGTATTTCAGCATCCTTTGGGTTTTTGGTAGAAAAAATCAAATATCGTGAATCTTCCATCTTGAGCCTCAGTGATTCAGTGTCGACAATAATGGATGTAAAGAAGAAACTAGAATGTGTAAAGGGTGAACAAGCCGTAAGTGTTTATGGCAAATTGTGCAATGCTTTGGATAAAAACGAAGGCTTTAAGTTAATGACTGATATATCTCAGATTCTCAATGGAGAGGTCAAGGGGCAGGCATCTAATGTTTTACAAAAACTCACCTACGCTGCGATATACTCATATTACAACATGTGAAGTTGAGCGATCGTTTTCAACGTATAAACTTATTTTGACCGAACGTCGCACAACATTTACCATGGAAAACATAGAAAAATACCTCATCTGTATCACTACTTCATTAAATAAGTTTTTGGCAATACAACTCAAAGTGAATGAAAATACGTTTTTTCCTTTATTTTATATCATGCAATTAATAAATAAAATCCACAACCTGTAATTTGACTTTAATTTCCTTATTTCAAAATAAAGATAGCTATTGATCAGCTAAAAAAATTACAGGGGTCAACTATATTCTTAAACAATTGCTGATCATCAAAGAAAGTGTTATTCAGAATTTAAAAAAATATCTTGTAAATAATGGTGATATCCTGTCACTGATAGTCCATAAAATAACACGTAAACCCATGAATACACATCTCTGCCAGATCTTTTCTCCATCAATTCAGTTAAATTCAGCCGCTTTCTCAAGGAAATAACTCAGACTTTTAAAGAGACTTCTTTCAAAAACATTGACGACTTTTTAGGCGACTTTTTTTGAAAAATTGGAGACTTTTTTTCTGCACTATAGTAATTACCCCTGCCGCTTTTTTTAAGTTGTTGCATTTGGCAAAGCAATTGTATCCCTCAATTTTATTGGCAGTTGTTTCATAATCACTTGTCTAAATTTCAGAAAGTATCACTATTTTTGGTATATGCGATAAACTATGTGAGTAAGCAACAAACAAATCAAAGTTGCTTCTAGAACTACATTTGTTTTGATGGATTATATGATATTGCGCCTTCATGCTCGGCCTTATATACCCATTTCTTTTTTATGTCTTGCACATTCGATTACTGCGAGTGCGCTTATTAAAATAGAATTGCGCACGAGTGGATAGTTCTAGAACGCACGGGGAGACATCTGTGTGCCGCGATTCCACTCATCAGTCACTCGGGTCCGCCTAGCGGGTGCCTAGGGGTCCATGAAAGGGAAGTTCTTCGATTGACTAGGATAATCCTAGGGAAGAGAATAATACTCTTGTCCAAGAGCCTCAGTATAAATTACCCTACTCCAACCGGCAAACTCCGAATCTTTTATTTCTCACCGATGCTGCCCCTCCGAGAGGACCATCTTCGCAGTCCAGAATCCCTCAGAGTCAGCCGATATCCCAAATCTGAGTAGACCCAGCTGACCACGAGAGGACATAACGTAATATCAATTCGTCCAATGGCCACCCGTCTAATAACATGGATATAAGGCACTCCTCTTACCATAGACAAGGATATTTAGGTTATACATTTGGTGATACATTGCGTTAATACAAATAACCAATTTAATAACGACAGTATTTTTTTGCATATTATAAGTCCAATCTTAATGCACATCACTGGAAGCTTTAAGAATATTTTTATTTTATTCGGATGGATTTTACACTGACATGCCAGTTGCAAAATATAGTCAATAATTAAATGCCATTTAATTTCACTGGATTTGTTCCAGCACTTTAATTTTCACAAACATATATTTAATGTAGAATGTTTAATTTATACATTATTCGCAAATAAATTACCATATTTGATTTTATACAACTTTTTAAATAATATACCTAGTAAGATGTATACAAAAATTTATGTAATTTCCTTCTCTGGTATTAAGTCATTGAGAACAATTACAGGCTTAAGATATTAATATTTTCAATAGCATTTTTAAGAGCATACTTTATAGCCTTTTAAATCACGCAAAAGCACCAAATAGACAAATGACAATGGGTCAAAGAAATAATATACATAAAAATGAAATAAAAAACAGTCACATTTCAAACAACCCAATATTTGACAGTATAATAAGTATAAATAAAACAAATTTGCAATGATATGGAATGTAATAAAGATCACAGAAGATTATCATATAGCGTTCACGAAATCGTTACCACGATACACGCAGACCTACCTTCACTGAGTTATTTCTACTCGACGTCAAGATACAGTATAAAATGCCTACTCTCCTGCCCCAAAACTCAAATACTGCTAGAAAAAATATGGCAATTGTCAAAAAATATACAAACAGACACTGTTAATGATACATGTATACACAAATATGCAAAAAATTAAATTTTGGAGGCACCACAATTATACAATATAAAGAGCAATTAAATATAAATTTTATAATAATTAATTGTTTGAGGCGTAACTTGGTGAAAGCGATTCATAATTAAATTAAGAAAGAAGAACTTTGTAGATTGTAAATTAAGAAAGAAGAACCCCCCCCCCCTCCACCTGCCGTGCCCCCCATAAGGGAGCCTCCTCCCCCTAACTTCTTCCATACCACATGACCAAGGTTTTTTCCCCCCTCCCTCTTCTCTGTTAACCAATCCGTTCAACCTAATTACCTTCCTCCCTACCCCTCCTTGCCTGGTATAATAGGATGTGATGGACCTCTGTAGAGTTCACCTGAGGATGACGTCTAACGTTGAAACCATGGTCGTGAATAAATATTAATGTGAAAGTACAAAGTTCTTCTTTCTTAATTTAATTTTATAGTAATGTAAAATGTAATACAAATCACAGATGCATATCAATTACTTTCCTTAAAAGTTTCACGTATACCTGAATTTACAAAACAAAAATGCACCAACTGTTTTAGCCATAGGGATAAGTCATACTCGCATGACATCAAAAAGCCTTCACATTTGGCATTTCCTACTGGTCCAGATGAATGACTGATCCCTGTTACACCCCCTCCCCACGATGAGGGAACAGTTTGGATTTGAGGGGGGCATGCACTGCACTACCACCTACATGCGTAATCGTTAAGAATAAAAAAACTACATATAACATTATTAGCAATTAAAACCAATCAAAACTACAACTACAATAAATACTATTCATAAATCACATTCCATTCACCCATTCATAAAATCACAATCATCCATTCACACAGCCCTGCCTACCTAAATACTTGAGTATGTACACCTGAATCGATCTAACGCGTTAAACGGAATCGTAGCCACGATATATGAAGACCCGCTTAATCTGAGTTATTTCTAATGGACAGTAAGACGCAATGCAAATCCTTACTCTCCTGCTCCAAAACTAAACTACCGCTGGAAAAAATACATGGCATTAATAAAATATGAACCGACCCTGTACAACAATATCGACAAAAAAAAGCACGAAATAAAAAACTACTTCCTTCGGCCTCGACATCTTCTATCTTCTAATCTTCTGATTTCCATTCTTCTTAGCCATTGCTTTTCTTCCTTTCTTCTTCAGTCTTCTGAGCTACGATCTCCCTTCAGGTGTCCACATAATGGACGCTTTTCCTCTCCATGGGATTGCCATAGCAAGCGCTGCGTTGTTGTCCACAAGCTACACCTATAAAAAAATAAATAAAATATACAATCCAACAAAGGGGCTGCCAAAAGAGTTACCTGTAAGAAAAATACATATAATTTCAAGGAAGATAATATAAAATGTGATTTTTTTAATGTCTAGAAGTTATATAAATTTAAAAATGCAAGATGGTGTGATTAAAAATTTATCAACTCGGATTTAATCGGAAATATGTATTTCTATGTATTGTAATTTTCAAAGAATGGAAAAATGTGATTGGACACTCATGAAATTTTTGAAAAAATATCTGTGAGCCTAGTGACACTTTCATTTATGAGCTTATTATGACTTAATGGAGGACTTCATTTATATTACTGAAAATATCTATCAAGTGCAATCTTTTGCAAATCCGGAGATTTGCAGATAGTGGTTGTTATTAAAAGAGAAGGCATTGTGGGTGAGAATGAAATGGGACAGATCAAGAAGAAAGTCAGTGCTAGGGTTTTGAGGAGTGGGTCGTAATGAAAGATAGTGGCGGAGAGCAGCGAGTCCCTCAGAATGAGGGATTGAAGTGTAAAGTGAGGTTACATCAATAGTGGCCATGATAATGGGCTGATTGGGGGGGAGGGAAATGGAATTGAGTTTAGAAAGGAAGTCATGAGAATCTTTGATGCATGATGGAAGGGACTGAACGAAGGGTTGGAGATAGAAATCAACGAAGGCCGAGATGCCGTAGGAGAGTTTCGAGAGGAAACTATGGGGCGGCCTGGGTTATTGGCTTTATGAATTTTTGGAAGGATGTAGAAAGATGGCGAAGTGGGGTGAGCTGGTAAGAGAAGGGAAATGTCAGATGGGCTTAAACCTTCGGGGGGACCTTTTGTTTTTAGAAGTTCGTTCAGTTCTCCGGTGAAAACAGAGTTGGGATCTGATGAGAGAGGGGAGTAGGAGGAGGAATCTCCTAATAATCTATTGCACTCTGCGGTGTAGTCGTTGGTGTCAAGTACAACGACCGTGGAACCTTTGTCAGCCGAGGTAATGACTATATTTGGGTTTTTTCGGAGTTTCTTGATAGCGGTGGACTCCGACGGGGTGAGGTTTGGTGATGGGTTAAGAGAGCGTAGGAAGGATTCGTTCGCGACCCTGGAGAGGAGACAATTGATGAACGTTTCAAGAGGGTGATGGGATGGAAGAGGTTTGGGCTGGTGAGAGGAAGGGGAGCGGAATTTTAGGAGAGCATTGTGAATACTCTCCGGCGCCTGATGTCTTGTGTGGGAATTCCAAAAAACCTTCCAACGGAGATTACGGCAAAATTTCAAAATGTCCGTGAGAAGAGTGGTGGGGTTGATCCTAGGCGTTGGAGAGAAAGAAAGCCCGCGGTTGAGGACAGAAATTTCGGCGGGGCTGAGCTCAGAGGAAGAAAGGTTTACCACCTGCTGGTCGGTAGATTCCAATGGGTCCTGGTTATTAGGGTCAGTTGGCTTGGGAACGGAAAGCCGGGTGGGGCGCAAAGTCTTTCAGTTTTATTTTTCGTGTGAGTGTTTCCTTTTTTGTGTCTATGTTTAGTGACTGTGTTTTGAACATTCATATTATGTGCTACGTTGCATCCCGTTTCTACAAAACTTTATATATATATATCCCCTTCTTCCACCCCCACTACCTCACCAAGGAGGGCCACTGGAGGAACTTACCTTGCCTGCACCAGTTCACCTTCAGCACTGAGGATAGCGGATCAATCCGCTGAAACGTCTGAACGTTTTTTGGTGAGTGTTCCTTTTTTACGTGTGTCTATGTTTTTATTAGTACAATTTTTGTTCGCTCGCCTTGATACGAAAGTAGCGCAAAATTAATATACCTATCTGTATCACTAAAAAATGGTTCTGAACCTCTAAAATTCATCAACTTATTACATTTTTTACGGAAATAATGATTTAACTGAATTAAATTAAGATCATTGTTAGAGGAATAAAAGAAATCTTACCGTCGTCCTGCGGACACGAGCGCTTGGAATTCTCTCTATTCCTCTGCATGCTGTTTCCTTTAGGCCTAAATCGTCAACACACTCAACAGGACCACGTGACCCCTTCATTGTAAATAAAAGAACACTTACAATGAAACAAAGCAGGCACCGAGAAAGTCAATTACCGTATATGTCTGCATATAGTGCCCTCTTTTTTTCCAAAAATTCCCATGGTAAAAGTAAAGGGACAGACTATATTCAAACGCATTTTCCCCCAAGAAACTGAGGGGTAAGGAAAAATTTTGAAAAACAACATGTCTGAAAAAGCATTTTACATCATTTTGGCATATAAAATTCAATTTTAAGAGGATGAAGTTATTATATATAAAATCCAGAAAAGATATTTAAATATTTTTTTTATTTCAAAAAGGCTTTGGGGGGGATACAACCCCTCGTTCCCCCCATCGTTACGCCACTGAAATATTGCTCATATTTAAAGGTTCTGGGGGGGGGTACATGCCCCCGTGCCGCCCCCTAGGTACCGCCTACGATCACATTAGACAATGATTTTCGCCTACCAAGAAAAATCCTAGGAAATAGATCCAGCCCAATAATATTTCCACGGGGGTGACCTATCAAAAATGAAATTAGCGAGACACAAATGAGAATTTTTGAAAGTGTAATTATGACCTCAGATACTACAACCGACTTTGAAAACGAGTACTGGATTTGTGAAAATTGAAAGAACCGTGAAAATTTAGAATTACCTCGAGAAATACAGGGGGTAGATCTGTGGATAGCTCCCCTAGATGTTTACAGAATTATAAATTGTTCATTCCCTAAATTAGTTATATTCGTAACCGAATAATACATATTTCCACTTGGCGTTCTCTCAAATTGCAATAATGTCTTTCAATTAAAAACGCGAGCGGCCAAGCGGAATAAAATAAATTCTCCCAAATCCGGAATTTTCAAGCTCCTTAAGGCTGCAAAGATTTCTGCAAATATTGACATAAATTGTCTTAACTCTGCTTATACATAAAAAATTTCTGAAAACGAAAACATCTTATCCAAAAATGAAAACCGAGGAATGAGAGAATTAGGAAAAAAAATCGTTTAATTCTCCCCAGGAGGATGTACAATGCACCTTGCTCAAAGGAATAGAAGCAATCATCACCAATGCCTCGCCTAGGAGAGAAGATATTAGATCGTAAAACTTTTTATTTGCGGATGTATCATTCCATTAATTTACCACCGATTTAAATACATCACGATAAGCTGGCCATTAGAAAACCACCATGAAAATTACGGAACGTCAATAGCTGGGAGTCTATATTTTTTGAAATAGCACGGAGAAACTGGCTTCCCCGTCCACATCACCAAATGGGAAACATCAACTGGTCAAAAACAGACAAAATAAATTAATATTTCTCCTGGAACTCATTTGCCATTACGGAATCTATCTTATGCATGTCCGTGCAATAGCAATTATGTATTGCTGTACTCATAGATTGATGGGTTTTCAGCCATGAAACTATTTTCACCTGTCTGTAAATACCCCATAGTTGGGATGTACGCTGACTTGCCCCTGTTATATTCTCAATTCACTTGCGCGACTACATACGAGACCTAAAGGGTAGCCTCTGAATCGCAGAATAGGATTGACTCGATTCGCAATTTTCTCGTGGTTATCTCACTCTCAGGCATGATTGCATTAAACGATCGAAATAATTAAATTATGTAAAAAACCAAGTGATTTCCAAATTTTCCAGGGTATCGGCCACAAAAATGTTGCTTTGTCCCGCCCGAACATAGACCTTATCTTAAGACATTACGGCCTGATTAAGATAATTGTCGGGAGGCAAGTAGATGCGAATGAAATATATGGGACATGTAAGATGGATGTGAAAGATACAAAATTGGTTGGTGTGAAAAGATTGGCTGCTATGAGAATTGAGTGGAGAGATGCTTTAAACAATAATAATAATAATATTTATTTGCCCAAAGGATACTATATGTCATGATACAATCATAAAACAAGTATATAGGGCACGTCAAAATTAACAAATTCACATAAGAAAATGTTACATTTCAGATTGAAGATATTCTTTTATACTATAAAAACACTTCTCTATTAAGTAAGCTAAGACACTCTTTTTAAAAACATCAATATTTTCTATACTTTTAATATATACAGGTAGGTTATTATACAATTTTGTACACATGAGCTCAGGCCCTCTAGATACCAGAGCTAGGTTCGATTGTTTGACATGAACGTCATTGCATCTCCTGGTTTCATAGGAATGTATCCTATTATTCATAGTAAAACAACCTTTATACCTTTTTACATATATGACACTCTGATATATATATACGCAAGGTACAGTGAGTAATTTAAGGCTTTTAAAAAAAGGGCGACAATGAGCTCGACACTTTAGTTTGCACATACTTCTCACAAATTTCTTTTGTATAACAAACACATCATGAAGTTGGGGCGAAGATCCCCATATTATAATTCCATATGAAATTCTTGAGTAGAATAATCCATAGTAAAGGGTTTTCAGAACATACTGGCTTACACTATGCTTTAATACAGATATAAGATAAAACACTGTATTCAGTTTTTTACATAGGTGCTCTATATGTGCATCCCACTTCATATTTCTATCCACATAAATTCCTAGAAACTTTACACATTCCATATCATTAAGATAATTATTTTTACATTGCAGTAGATCATTGTCCTTTGGGCTGTGCCCAGCAGAAAACAATATCACTTGGGTTTTATCATCATTTAGCCTTAGTTCATTGACATCACACCAGGTTTGCATGCATTTTATTATATATTGACTGGAATCAATTAACGCGGTCAGATTTTTTCTTTTTGATAAGATGGTTACATCATCTGCATATAATACACACTTATTATCTTGGGTTACAATTTTATTAGGTAGGTCATTGATGAATATTAGAAAGAGAAGAGGACCCAATACTGACCCCTGTGGTACACCCTTTTTGACTTCTAACGTGGAGGAGAAATAGACTGTCCCATCTTTCCTGTATGCTACTTTCTGTTTTCTTCCATGAAGATATGTCTTAAGCCAATTTAGAGGAATGCCCCTAATACCTATTGATTCACATTTTTTTAGCAATTTGTCATGATCCACAGCATCAAAGGCTCGGCTCATGTCAAAAAATATCCCCATTACCTTATTTTTACTATTTATTTCCTGTGTAATATTATCAATTGCATTAAATAGAGCCAATTCTGTCGATTTTCCCTGCTGAAAGCCATATTGATGGAGTGATATTATGTTTTGCTTATCAAGATAGTCAATGAGCCTTTTACAGAATACATACTCAAATAATTTACCAAATTGTGGCACTATAGATACTGGCCTGTAGTTTTGCAGATTATTTCTATTGTCTTTGTTCTTATACACTGGGACCACCTTGGATACCTTCAAGGAATCAGGATATACACCTTCTGACAAGGACTGGTTGACTAACGAGAGTAAGGGTCTTCGTATGAGGGACTCACAGTCTTTAATTACTTTTCCCGTTATTCCCTCAATGTCAGCAGACTTTTTCTTTCCTATCTTGGCTATATAGAGAGACAACTCTCTTTCTGAGCAAGGCTTAAGATACAATGAGCTACTTATTTTATGGTTTTCGAGAGTAGCTCCACTTTGGGTGGTAATCACCCTCTTAGGAAGATGCAAGAATGAGTGGTTTAGGGCATTGGAGATTTCAATGGGGTTTGTAGTAGTTTCCCCTTGTTCATTTGTAACTTGATCTGGCAGAACTATTGGGTTGGCATTGACATTACTTTTTATGATGTCCCAGGCTACTTTAGAATAATTAGAGGCATTCCTAAACCTTTGGTCATTATACTCCCTTTTTGCTTTTCTTATAAATATCTTATATTCTTTCCTAAGTTGAGAGTACTTCTGTCGCAACCCATCATCATTTGAGTACCGTATTTGCAAAAATGTTTGTTTTAGAACTCTGGATAAGTTTTGAACTTCTTTTGTAACCCATTTTTTTGTGCTGACACTCCTGTGTTCCACGGACTGCAGCGGAAAAGCTAAGTTGAAGTAATACTTAAATCTACAAAGATATTCATCAAAGTTAACATTCAGAGGTCTTCCACCATATATGTCTTTCCAATCTTCTTGATTCAACAATACACAAAAATAATTCATATTATGCTCATTAAAGAACCTACATTGATTTAGGGTTTTTGATTGAGGATGCTCCTCATGTATATGAAAGATGGATACAATAGCTGAATGATCAGATATTGCTGGGTCAAATACTGAAGTATTAACATTAGATTCATTGTAATCAGTGAAAATGTTATCCAGTAGTGTCCCTGTGCCATTAGTAATCCTTGTTGGAGTATTTACCAGTGGTTTCATTTGATAGGACTGTAAAATTTGCAAAAATCTTCTTTTATCTTGTCCGTCCTTAAAAAAGTTACAGTTGAAGTCTCCTGCCAATATAACATTTGGTCTTGACAATTGACTTGTCAAGGTGTACAACAGATTATCTAAAATTTCTAGGAAACTATTAAAGCTACTAACAGGGGATCTATATACAGATAATACAATAAAATCATTACTTGCTACAGTGTACCTCACTGCTGCACATTCAAATATAAGTTCAGCATTTAGATTATGCACCAAATGCGACATATTAGAGAAAACTAATGTACTTTTTACAAAAATAACCACACCTCCATTACGATGATCTTTCCGACAATAAAAGTCACCAATCACATAGCCTGGTATTGATATAATTATATCTCTCATCCAATGTTCACTTAGACATATAAATTCTGGTTTCTCTGCCTCTGCTAGTGCTTCAAGCTCTGCTATTTTGTTACTCAGGCACTGAATGTTTAAAACCAGTAATTTAAACCCAGAGTGCGTCTTTTGCTGATTTGAGTCACAGAAAGCTAGTCAGGAAGACTTACCCTTAGGTTCGACTCTCATGTCAGTCGACTGTTGTCTTGGTCTTGTAAATTTGTTGATAATCACGCCAGAAGGCCAGTGAAGCGGATTAATCACCTGTTTAAAATCACTGTATTCAACGCCGAGTTTGAATGCACCATGTACACTTTTACCTTCTATTTTTTCACAAGAATCACACGTGACGTCAAACTTATTTTTTACATATTTTACCACTTCATCTTCAGTGGAATCGCTGGCCAAGCGGCCCACATATACGTACGTTATCATTTTCGCAGCTCGGAGACCTGCACCGTTGTTTTCAGTCGCACCTTTTCCAATACCAAAGAAGTTTCGTTTCTTTCTTCTGTGTTGCACTCGGGTATAGCCGTCGTCGTCTGATTCTCTTCGTGATTGTTCATGGTTTAGGCGCACTATTCCGCAGCTGGTTTGATCAACATGGGTCGTTTTTTCCTTTTTTGCCGAAGGTTTTGAGTCAGAAACAGTGTTTGCTCCAAACTCAGCCTCTTTTCCATCTCTTTGACGATGTTTTGCCGGCTTAGCTACGTCATGTGAGGCCTCTGTTACGTGATTTGCCACTTCAGCAAAACTTATCTTTTTCACACGATTTTCATTCCCCGCGTGAAACTTAGGGTTATCCTTTAGATTGTTAATCTCTTCTTTTAATAATTCGATGTCGCACGCCATCTTGCTAAGTCGGTTTCCTTCAATAACGCGACATGAAAGACATTTCCAGAATAATCCGGAAATTTCCTCCAGAGCTCTCAAAGCAATTTCTTTCAGGCCCGTACACTTATAATGATAAAATTGCTTGCAATTTTCACAAGGAAGGGCTTTTTCACAATCCTTTAAATGGTTTTTACAAGCGTGACATTCAATGTTTACTTGACCGGCCGCCATGTTGAAAGTTATCATCTAAGGATTATTGGCCAGTGATAATGATACCTACTAAATTTAATAAAATTAATTGTGTCCACTACATAAAGTACAGCCACTTATATAAAGTCCACTGTATAGAGTATAAAGGAACAAGATTGTTAATTTCTTTTTACACAAACAATTAATAACCTCAAGTATACAATATTACTTAAATTCAATGTTATTTATTTATTTATCAAACTGTCCACATAAGGCATAGTTTGCCATTTTATAGTGGCACAGTATAACAAAATAAAAAGCAAAAACACACTGAAACTTAATAAATTTAAATAAATAACAATACATTGAGTAAACTTATTGGCCTTGTGTGTTTCTATTAAGGTAGGAAAGAGCACGGTTTGTAAAGGAGTGGTTTGGGAAGGAGAACGGGTCAATGTGATCTGGAAGGGAATTTATGAGGGAAGAGAGGATGGAACGTTTGGATAGTGACAATCTGGGTATGAGCGAATATATGGAGGAGCGAATGCATTCGGGTGGGTCTGCATGGAACTTTAAAATTTAGATTGGAGACGAGATTGGGACAGTCTATGGCACATTTTAGAATGTATTAGTTTTAAATCGGATTTGAGAGTTAAATTTGGAATATTAGATATATAGAGTGCAAAACAGTATCAGCGGACATATTACGAAGATGAGGGGCTCTGTACTTAACTATATCCCAGTGGGGAAAGTTTGTGCAGAATTAAGTTTGAATTACTTCAAAGTATGTGCAGAGTTGAATTAATTCAGAATGAATGTGCATAGAACGTGCTTAGAACATGCAAAGATCGTTTCCCACTGCACTAACTTTGAACATGTGCAAGGTGAACGTTCTCAGCACATTCTTAATTGAACTAAATTAGGGAACTAATTCAAAGATTGTTCATTTTGTACATTATTTCACTGATGTCCGCGGGTTGTACGATCTCAGGTGCCAACGGATTCTACAGAACACCTCCCAATTCACATGGAGTTCGAAGATTGTTTCATATTTTCCCCCCAAATGTCTACACAAGGTGCGAGCAATGGTCACTTGATTACTCAAGCCTTTATATAATTTAAAATTCATGGAAATTCTGAATTTAAAAAATTTGGCACGCAAAGCAATAAGCTAGGTTTTATAATAGGGAAAAAAACTTTCTTCTTATTATAAGAGCCAAAATGTATATGTTGCGATTTAACGGCTCTGCAGAGCTTACGGGTGAAAGTAACAAGAGTTCGGGGAAGGGGAAGGAGGGGAGGAGAATGAAGACGGGAGAATCTCAAGTTTGTAAAGAAATAATAACGTTCGCGGAAGCATACCCAAGGAGTTGTTTTCGCAGCTTCAACTGACACCACCTACTCTGAATTGCTACTCCGTCACTCTTTCATGAACTCGTGGTGAATGCAGTTATGAGCTGAGAAGGGACCCCAGGAACTGGAGTGGAAGAGGCAACTATCAATTGCGACCACTAACGCCGACTTATTCTAGGTGAGTACGTAGTATTTACCATATCACTAAATTTGTTTCATTAGTTAATATTATTATTATTAGAATTTTTAGTTCTCAGATTAGATGTATGAATTTTGCGAGACTCCACACATAAGCTCACTTGTTGCATATTCGGTTTGTGGTGATCGGAGGATACTCTGCGTGGCGGGAAAGGAGGCGTGACGCTACTTTTCCCGCCCTAGGGTGCGTGGGTCCAAGGGGCATTTCCGAGAATTTGGACTATGCACTGGGATACACTACCCTTTCCCGCTGCGACCCCTTCCCCCTCACGCGCACCCCTGGGAAGTGGACATATAGGGCAGAAATTCTGTCCCGCGTGGACAGTTTTTCTTCGCAGTACAGTGAGTGCGTTTGCTGGTGCCTGGGTTGGACGAGTTCGTCGTTCGAGAACTTCTGCGATTCTCCATCCGGGGACTCTTCCGGACCTTGACGCGGGAGCTGCGGTAGTTCTCGAACAACAACTCGTATGGGAATCGAACCAGGTATGACCAAGTCCACGACCATCAGCACCGCCTCTCCCTACTCGCCGCCACGTAAGTTCTATACCCAAGCATTCCACCTCCGTGCGCGCCAGCCTCAAATCCCCCCCCGTGAAAATGTACGAACGGAATAACAGCGAACAATAAAAGCTGAGTTAGTTACTCCCAATGAGCTTTTGATTCGCTCTCCCTTCGGGACCTTATCCAGGCAGAAGACCTACTAGTAGATAGTTGGTGTCAGGTGAAAAATTAATTTATCCAAAATTCATTTTACTTTTCGGGGGCTTACTTTGCAGTGAATAATCTAAAGGACATTTACTCCGATTTTTTTTTATTTTCGTTCTTTTATTTTATTTTTGTGTGTGTTTTAATTTTGATATTACTTCCGTATGGCCTGGCCACAGGAAAATTTTCCTTTCGAACGAAACTCAAATCCATTATTTCGTCAGGAGCATAGCTCGGATTTAATTGATTTTTGTCCATCCGTTAATACCATAACCCCAAATGATTCAGAGAATTTACCTCATCCGCCATTCCCTACACCTAACTCCGCAATCCCTCACACTCTTGGGGGACAAGTATATTTTATTCCGTTATTCAGAGGGGATGATGACGTATCGATAGAAACCTTTTTCGAAAAATTAAATTTAACTCGTAATTTAAGTGCTTGGACCGAACATCAAACGCTATGTGTCGCGCGCTTACGCTTAGCAGGTTCCGCTGCTGAATATGTGTCGGCTAATCCACACGTAGTCAAAAACTTCAGAGATTTTCTTAGGTACTTAAAACAGAGATTTTCTGCCCGCATTTCACCTCTGTCACTCGAGTGCTTATTTTCCAGCTGCACTCAGCAGCCTCTGGAAACAGTAGCAAACTGCGCAACACGGCTTCGGAATATTGCAAGGCAATTGCTTGAAACACTCGCGGATCCGTCCTCGGAAGTAGCCACGGCGATGATAGAAAACAGGCTTCTTTTGCAATTTTTGTCGGGATTACGAGAGGAAATAGGGCGCTTTGTACAAGTCAGACAGCCAAAGAGTATGTTAGAGGCCGAAGAGTATGCTCTGCAAGAGGAAGCAAATGTGAAGAGTTACGCCACCAAAAAAATAGACGTTCAGTATGTGCACATGTTGGATAGCTCTCCCTATGACCTTGCCTTCCACATCCCTCCACCCCAAGCTGGGAGAATCACTAGAATACCCTCACTTTCCCTTTCCTCCTCTAGCTTTCCTCAAGTGAACCACATCCCTGAAAGACAAGGTCTTCGCCCACACCCTACTCCTATACCCTCTCCTGTTCATAAACCTGTCGTTCAAGATCGCCCACCAAATGCCAACCGAAGCTGCTATTCTTGCGGAAAGACAGGTCATATTTCTAAATACTGTCGCTCGCAACCTCAACGCTGTTACAATTGCGGGGAAAAATCACACTTCTCCAAGGAATGTCCACTTCAGTGTTGTGGAATTGGTAAAGAAATCGGCCATCGCCCGCTCGATTGCCCCATCAAGAAGACTTCCGAGAAACCGGGAAATGGGATAGTAAATGGGAAGGAAAATGATAGGAAATGGGGCGAAGTAATTTTAGCAGTCTCACAAGTATCGGGTATGGCAGTAAGAGTTGAAATATTGGGAAAGCCTTACCGTTTTTTAGTGGACAACATGCAATAAATACTCTACGAATTATGCTAGTAATTTATAATATAAAAGTCATTTATATGTATATATTAGAAGTTGTATATTATTTTGAATCAATGCATTTTATACTGGGAATTAATCATTAACATATTACTTTCTTTCATCTTATTTGAAACTCAAGGATTTTTCAATGTTTTCTTGTTACAGAATTTGAGTTTCCAGCTTCCAAGTAGGCTTACAGTGCTCCAGTCATCACTTTCATTGAGAGCTGTCAGATTCCTAAGGGATCCATAAAAGGGGGAAAGGAGATAAATTAGCCCTGAAATCATCATTACCCGTGCTGGAGAAGTGCCTCCAAGGTTTGTTATTGAATTTCTGAATTATCTGCTGAATTATAGCTGCTTAGCAATCCAAAATCGTTTCAATGTACCAGTAAAATTTTTTCTTGCAGAGATCATGGAAAGAGTGAGCACACCTAATATTCAGGGAAAGGAGGTGAAGAAATGTGCGGGTAGATTTTTAACACCTGCACCATCACGGCAAGGCAAAAATGACCCGCCACTGGCATTTCCATGGACGTACAGACAGGCAGAGCCAATGGGGGAAGAGGTCAATGAAGAAACCCTTTAAAAATTTCATTTTTAAGCTTCAACATATGCGTGCTTTGCCTATTTGCCTATTGCCGTGGAATAATTTTTTGTGGAAACAATTAGTATATATGTGTATTCTTTTCATGCTATGTGTTATCATCATCAATCATTCCTCAATTACTTTTATTCACTTGCTTTCACATTGTTTCTATAATATTTGCCATTTAATATGAATATCATTTTTTATGAACATAAATTTTTACATTATATACCTATATTATATTATTATTTTATACCCTCCTTCCCTTCTTCTTGGATTTATTTCCAAAATGAATGTACATAAGATTCCTCCTTCGCCTGTCCCTACAATTGGTATAGCACTGAACTTGAAGCAGCTTTGATCATTCTTGCGGATTCATATAGTCAGAGGCAGTGCATCATGCATCCTATCCTATGGATCCTATTATATCCTATTCTATGGATCACCTTTGTTCCTTCTCGCTGTAGGATTTCGCCGGGTGTAGTGCACGATGCGTATCCTAAGAAGCAACTATGAATCTTCACAATGTAGGATCTGCTAAGAGGTGATGCTCGATACATATCCTATAAAGCAACTTTGAACCTTCTCAATGTAGGATCTGGTAAGGGGTAGTGTAAGGTGAATATCTTAAGATGCAACTTTGAACCTTCCCAATGAAGCATCTAGCCAGGGGTTGTGAAAAATGCATGTCCTATGAGGCAGCTTTGAACCTTCTCAATGTAGGATCTGGTAAGGGGTAGTGTAAGGTGAATATCCTAAGATGCAACTTTGAACCTTCCCAATGAAGCATCTAGCCAGGGGTAGTGCAAAATGCATGTCCTATGAAGCAACTTTGCACCTTCTCAATGTAGGATCTGGTAAGGGGTAGTGTAAGGTGAATATCCTATGAAGCAACTTTGAACCTTCTCAAAGTAGGATCTGGTAAGGGGTAGTTCATGATGAATATCCTATGAAGCAACTTTGAACCTTCTCTATGTAGCATCAAGCTAGGGGTAGTACACGATGCATATCCTATGAAGCAACTTTGAACCTTCTCAATGTAGCATCTAGCCAGAGGTTGTGCAAAATGTATGTTCTATGAAGCAACTCTGAACCCTCTGGCAAGAGGTAGTTCACGATACATATCCTAAGAAGCAACTTTGAACCTTCTTATCGCACGATCTGGCCATAGGTAGTGCAAGATGAATAACCAAAGAACATCCTTTGCACTACTGCAGGAGAATATTCTTTGAACTCGGATAGTGCGCCATTTGTTGGTTCTTTGGACGTTCATATAGAACATTCTTTGCACTAAAGTTGCTTCGCTGGAGAATATTCTTTGCATATCTTTTGAACTAACTTTTCCCCACTGGGATTAGTGAAAAAATTTGTCACACTTTTAAGAGTCAAAATATTGGATGGGGCTGAGATTGTCCAAATGGGGGAGCAATACATTACAACAGGAATGAATATAGTTGAAAATTATGCATGTAATGCTATCGGGTATGCAATTTCTGAAAAGGGGTAGAGGAGGCCAAGGAGAGACATAGCTTTGTTTTTAATTTTTGTAATATGCTCACAGTAATTTAATTTTTGATCCATTAAAACACCTAAGTCTTTGATGGTGGAGACTCGCCTGAGGGAAAGGGAGTTTAAACTATACCTGAAATCATAAGGGGACTTTTTTTAGCGAAATTGAAATTATGCTGCATTTATTAGCAATTAAGCGGAGTTTCCAATTGTTGCACCACTCTGAAACCTTATTCAATACATCTTGTAGGTTATGGCAGTCTGCGACATTGTTAATTTGCTTAAAATTTTTGCAGTCATCTGCGTAAAAAAGGGGATGGGCTTGAGAGGTATGTACGAGGGAGGCCAGATCGTCAATGAAAAGGTTAAATAAATATGGTCCGAGAACACTTCCCTGAGGTACTCCAGATGTTGTGGGTAACCATTGAGATGAGCAGCCATGAAGAATTACACGCTGGAATCTATTGTTGAGGAAAGAGTCTACTAGGTTTAGAAAATTTCCTTGCAGGTTAAAGTGATGAGAGAGTTTGTGAAGGAGAAGAGAGTGGTCAAGAGAGTCAAAGGCTTTCGAGAAATCAAAGAATATTGCGTCAAGTTGAGCTTTATGGGAGATGGAAACGACTGCATGATGCTGAAAAAGAGCCAAGTTGGTCAGGCAGGAGCCTCCCGGAAGGAAACCATGCTGATTATTTGATAAAAAAGGAGAAGTGAAGTAGTAGAGCCTGTTGAGAATAATCCTTTCGCAAACTGAAGATAGTATCGGAAATAACGATAAATGGATGGTAGTTTGAGACTTCATCCTTAGGGCCATTTTTATGCATGGGAATGATGTTTGTTTGGGAGGGGAAGGCGCCGAGGGAAAGGTGCCAACGGTTCAGTAGGAGGCTCAATGGAAGACAGAGGGAGGGAGGAGGTGCAGTGTCTAATTAGTTTGGGGCTCAAACCATCGGGACCAGGGGCACGATGGAGAGGGATTTTGCAGAGATACTCGAATGCTTCTCTGGGATCTGTGATAATGTTAGATAGACAATGGTCACGAATTGTTGGGGGGAAGTGATCAACTTTATTAGAGAGAGTAAATGAAGGAGCAAAGCAATCTGTAAAGAATTTATTGAATGAGTTTGGCCTATCTGGGCCCCCAGCCTCGAGATTGTTTTGCATTCTCTCACCAGATAGAATTCACACCCAGTGAGAAATGGGTGGTGGAATCCACATGGAACCCACGTGGAATCCACGTTGAGTGGTGGATATTTGGTGGTGGTGGATATTGAGTGGTTGGACCCACATGGAATCCACGTTGATTTCAAGTGGATTTGTGGTGATTATCATAAAATGTTAAACAGAATTTCTAATTTGTGGAACTTAACTCTCTGGTGACATTGTGTCATTTATCATCCTAAAACCACGCTAGTTATGTGAAAATGTATCGCACATTCTATTTTTATATAATTCGTGGAAAGGCAGCCATGAGAGCACATGAAAAATCGTAGACACATATATATAGAAGGTTTAGATATAGAGTGGTTGAGGTTTTAATGGTTTTAGGACAGCACCAACTGCTGTTTTAATTTTTCCACCAAATTTCCACGTGGGTTCCACGTTGATTCCACGACCAAAAACACGTGGTATCCACGTTAATTCTCCACGTGGGTTCCACGTGGATTCCACCACCCATTTCTCACTGGGCAGCCTACCCGATTCGCTCAAATACCCACAGTTGTGGACTACCTACAGTTAAGTAATAATCTATCCCAAATTTTGATGAAATTATGATTTTATCAACCAATTCAGGGGGTAAAGTCCATTACTATTTCAGAACAGCATCAGATAACCACATTGCGAGGATTATATGAGGAAATAGCGATAAGGAATTCGCCCAGATTTGAACCAATGACCGCGTATTGTGTTTGAGAGAAGAGGCCGACAGATAATGCCACTTGCCCCTGTACAGCTAGGTAGAGTGGTAAGAAATCCGGCGCCGGCTATATCCTGCTTTTAACGAAAGCCGCCAAGGGACCAAAATCTCAACGTCCCAAAGGACGGGTGGAACACTGTACTTGCAGCTCCATACACACAGCTTACAAGTGGGGAACGATCTTTGACGGGAAAACTTCCATCATAACCCATGTTTGAACATGGACATACTGAATGAGTTACCAAAACCCTACCTACCCAACACAAAACCCTAGACCATAGATTCAACATAACTAGACACTAATACTATATATCTGGCGTACTATCAATTAGCTCCCTATAAAACCTATTATATCCAATAGGTTCTTTAAGTAATCTAATAGCCGTTTCTTAAAAGCATCTTTCATATTGAAAAATGTAAAATAACGAAATGAGAAACTTAAATGATAACAAGTGATGAAAGAGAAAAACTTAAGATTGGAAAACTTTTGGAAATAAAAACACTCATATCAGACGAATTGTCAAAGAAAAATAATTTATAGTGAAACTAAGTAATAAGTAGCAAACTATATAAACACGAATCCCAAATTAAATACTATGTAATGAATCTGAAGGCTTTTAATGTTATGAAGCCTAGTCTGAAAGTCATGTGAAAACAGTGGTCTGGGGTGTTCGGGGGGCAGTGGCGTAGCCAGGAATTTCATTCGGGGGGGAGGGGAAACCAGGGGGGAAAATTTTTGAAAAACCAGGCACTAAGTAATGGGTTTTAAACTATTATTAACATTTTTCAAAATCGAACAAACTTAATTTGTTAAATTAACATTTTTGTAAATTCCCGATTTTCCAATATTTTGTTTTCTTTTATGAAGGACAATAATTGTGTTTTTTATATTTCGGGGGGTCCGGACCCCCTCCCCTGGCTACGCCACTGCTCGGGGGCCCTCGGCCCATGGTGGGACTCTCCTTAGCAAATGATGCGGGAGTCCTCTCCGGGATAATTTTAAGAAATTGTATTAACGCTGTTATGGCTCTTTAAAATAAAGAACAAACTAGATTAAACTTAATAAAAATACCAATTTCATGAGATAAAATACTATGAAAAGTGAGATTTTCACAGCTTATGAAATTTCCAAATATATTATGGCTAGGTATGTTATCTTTTTAGTGAAATTGTTCCTTAAAACTGCAATGAAATCAAAATAAAACCTCTAAAATAAGTTTTTCGAATTACCCTTCCAAAATAAGAATCAGGTTATCTTCCATCTTCTGCCACAGTGGCTTAGCTAGGAATATGCTTTGAGGGGATGAAGGGAGGTTAGTGGGGGAGTTGTTTTGATTTTCTGTTGATTGAATGAAAGACTGGGGGTGTAGGAAAATTTTTGAAAAATAACATGCCTGAGAACTCATTTTAAATCATTTTAGGGCTTAAAATTAAACTTAATCCAGATGCAGTTATTATGTATCAAATCCAGACTAGACTTCTAAATAATATTTTGATTCCTCTATAAGGCTGTGGGGGGGATACATTCCCCTCTTCCCCCACAGTTACGCCACTGTTAAGTACGAGCCACTTAAGAATGCTGGGGATGCGTGAATTAGCCTTGAGAATCTCATTTCTCGCAGTTATTTAAGTGGCCGAGTAAGTTTTGTAAGTTCTCAATAGGTAAATAGTACTGTATCATGGTAATTAGAATTCATGATATAGTATTATTTACCTATTGAGAACTTACAATTCATAATGATTCATAACATTCTCATCGATTGAGATTAGCCTGAGTGCTGTGTTCCTCCGCGCTTTGTATCCTATCGTACGTGCTTAGTAGCGGACATTCACATGCTGCGTACGCGCTTCGTCGACAGGCCGCGAATGGAAAGTATCCATTGACGAAAAGCGACGAAGCCGCATAGTATCCCCGTAGTCAATGGGTACTATGTACATACGAATTAGATACAGAGGGTTCTGTGCCGTCTGGGTTATATCATCTTCTTACAATAGGGTAGTTTCCTTCATCAAAGAAAACGAAAGGCATTGATTGCGATTCGTTACCCACCATTAGTGTATTCATAATACAATAATTATTTGGTTTTTGAAATACCGGTTTAGGCGAATGGCAAGGGTCAAATTTTATCCTCATTTGACAAAGGCCAGATTGGCGCCCATGCGATTCCACTCCACATGACGTCACAGGGACCTAGTTTCTACACAAGAGGATAGGAGTTATACATCGTCTGAGGTTACCAATGCATTCATGAGGCACAGAGCTCAGGGAAACATGTCTTAATAATCACCTATTAAAACTGGCTAAGTTCGGAAAGTTTTCTTCGTTTGATAAGGTATTAATAAACCTTTTTTAAGCCAAGCGCTACCATTCAGCAAGGTACTCAGCTATCCGCTAGCATCCTGAGACGTATCAGCACTAATCCTCGCCTCAAGGTCACCTCACCAGGCGGGAGGGGGAACCAGAAATACGACGTACAGAGATATTTCCCGGCATTCATACTTAAGCGTCGCGTTTTCACGCGCTTGAAAATTTTCACTTCATTTAATCGCGAAAAATAGATGTTGTCATTTAAAAATCTAAAAGCGTGAAATACGTACTCCAGGAGTAATAATCTTTCCATTAAATCAATAAAAAAATAATAGGAAACCACCCTATTAGTATGTTGTAAATAAAGCATCTAATGAAAACGTAGCATTTTATAATCGAGAAAAACATATTTGGCTCTATTAATCTGTGACTTCCTTATAAAAATACACTTCACGATAGATGCGAACAAGCATTGTGGAAGCCCCCTTTAGCTCGTGGCCCTCGCCGATTGCTGACCTCTGCCCAGACCGCGCCTGGATGAAGCATTTAAAAGTCAATCAACCAATATCGATTATCAAAATATTCCTACACTCCATGAAAGGTGCAAATAAGACATCACCAGGCTAAATTATGAGTGAAGCTCTTATGCTACGCTACGCTGAAATTTTGCAGACTTTGATTGTAGTTCAAGTTCCCATCTGTTTTAGCTGTCTACTGAGAGGTTCTGCACTTTTGATGGTCTCAAATGATTAACTTTATCGGTCTGATCATGGCATAGTGTCGTAGGCTAGATTAAGTGGCGGTGGGAATGTGGGAAGGGATAATGGCATCTTGGGGATTTTGTGTTAAGCGGATGGTGATGGGGTATAGTCCCAAAGGGATATTAGGAGTTAGTTGTACATAGCAGGGAAGTATTTCTCGATCTGGGGAAGGTATGATTTCAAAATGAAAAGGATAGGGGTTAGTTTTAGGTCTTTTCTAATGTTTTTGTTTGGCATAATCCAGGGTGCTCCGAGAATTCTTCTAACTATGGTCTTTTCTGTTGATTGAATAGTGAAGCTCTTTAATAAAAGGGCGCTCTCATACCTCTCTCTCTCTCCAAATGAAGCCATAAATGAAAATTATTTAACAATGAACTAAGAAATTATTCCAATGGTCTAAAATGAATTATCAATATACGCTAATGCACCATGAACTATAATGGCAGTGAATAATCGATCATCTTATGTAATAAATGAACATGAAATCTTCAGTCGTCAAAACTTGACTAGAAGAGCATCAACTGGCCATTCAACTGGGTTACTCAACAAAGCTGAACACGAAGCAACAGGACAGGTAATCGATTTTGATAAATCTAGAATTGTCGCGAAGGCAGAATATTTCAAACCTAGACTCAACCGTGAAGCCATCGAAAGATATAAAGACAAAATAATTTCAACAGAGACAACAAATTTATAATCTGAAATACATGGAACCCAGTCATCCACTACATTTATCAAGCTTGCCACTCCAGTCCTTACAAGAACCTCTCACACTTAACCTCTTACATCTAGAAGTTTCATGTAAGTGGTAAGAAACGTTAAAACAATAAACATTCAGATAAACTATATTTAAAATTAAAAACATGCCATGGTACAGCCCACATTTCTTGAGCTGGTGACATCATTATATATCTCTGATAAATTTAATAGTTCACGTGCACCTGATGAGAAAAGATAATAATTTCCAAGTAGAGGACCATCTTGTTGCTCCATTAAAATAATAGCCAAACCCTAGCTTTAAAGCAGTGCTTTATGTTATGTACAAAAGCCTACATATTTCTTGGTTAATAGTTTTATTTATTTTCTAAGTATTTATTCTGCTTGGAAAAGTTGAGACCACCTACAGCATAGTGAGGAACCACTTCAATTAAAGGAAGGTAAGATGTGTTACCCAAAGGCTTAAAATGGAAGACCAATGATTGAAAACAAAGACAAAGAGAAGAGACGAAAAGAATATCTGGAATAGTTGTGCAACGGAAACAGTATAAGAATGAATGCTATTCAAAAAGAAAAATAAAGTTGATAAAGATGACTGGAGAGCCTCAATTTCAAGATCGGAATTTGATGCGGTAGTAGGTCGCTTGCGATTAGTTAAACATCTAGAATTGACGATATTCCAGCTGGGCTAATGGAAAATGCAGGGAAAAACACGTTAAACTGGCTGCATAAAATCACTGGTGGACAAGCAACAATGAACCTCGCTAGTCCCAATCTGGGTGACTATGGGTGAGTACTTGCTTCGCAATAGCTCGTGACGTCATCAACTTTTCCATCAAAGTGCTGACACCATCGATTTTTCGTCGGTTACAGCTCGAGAAGTGGACACGTGATGGGTCGTAAACAGATAAATAGTGAGTTAATTCAATAAGATTGACGATAAAAGAAAGTTCATAAGTTGCACGATTTGTCATTATTATGTATGTGCTAAAATTAATACTATTCACTCCAGCTGAGAAATAAGTCAAACTAATAAGAGGCGAAGTGATAAAGTATTCAATGGGTGAGATACAATAAGTCAAGTACATAATTAACAATGTAAAATGACGAGGCATTATCATTACCTAATGCTCTCATGTAATTATTTTTAACATGCTCGAAATTATTGTGAAGATATAAAACATCTTACTGCATCTGGTTTTTTGGTGTAGCTACCTTACCCCACTAAGAATATATAAATATAACCAATAACTTACCATCATAGGTGGACCTAGGGATGGGGCATGGGGGCTAGTGCTCCTCCAGACCCTTAAAAAAATATGCCATATTTTTAATACAGTCCCATAATCATTGCGTTCGCTTTGTATTAGAAAGTATCCTTGTGCCCCCTAGAACAAAATCCTGGATACGGTCGCGCTTGTGACACCCCACCCCACCCCAGAAAGAAATCCTGGATCTGCCCCTGCTTACCATTGTGTGTATAAATAATTCAGAAAATTCCTCTCTGAGATGTGTAGCACAAAAATGTCCCAGGTTGGGCGCACACAGTAAAATACACACTTAAAGATAAAAATAAATTTTCAGGGGCACCTGCTGCCTTCTTCCTCAGGGTTAGGAAATATTTTTATTAAATTGTCTTGTACTGTGTGTGCCCCACCTGGAATATTTTCATCTTATACGTATAAATATTCCAGGCTGATATCCCAAAGCCCTTTACCCTCAATCTTACTGTCTAACAGTGAGTGTTATATATTTAACAAAAAAATTCAAATTAGCTATACAAATGAGGCTCTGATTTAGATGGTTGAATTGAACTTGCAGATCGCTGCTGAGTTCTCAGTCAGCCACATAGCCAGAAAGGTATGGAGAATTTTGGAGTTATATGGCTTGTCTGCAGTGATACTCTTTTGTCGTTGCTATGGAGGTATCAGACAACGATACACTCGTCAAAAACTTTTCAGCTACTTAACGATTAAATAATAATCTTTCAGCAATATAACAATTCATTGATTACTGGAAGACATAATGAAATCTAACCACATAATATGAAAATTGGAGTGTTGGAGGGCCCTGTGATCATCTCAGCAGATGCGTTGCAGGTAGTCACCCCCAGGGAAAAAATATGGGGGATGTTTATGCTCCCAACACACCCCTATGCTCATAAAAAATTAAAACGTCCATTATTAAAAACAATTTGTGCTGATCAAGCATTACCAGTACTATTATTATTCACAAAATAACATTCATCCATTGTTATCCAATCCATTATTAAAGCTATACCTAACTAAATACCTCAACATGCACGCCTGAATTAACCTAATGCCATAATATGGACTCATTGTCACGATGTCCGAAGGCTTGCCTAGTCTGAGTTATTTATAATCAACAGCATTATATAATTAATATATAACCCATATTCTCCTGTTGTGAATTTTCACTGTAGCCGGAAAAATACATGTTCCTAATCTTTTTGTGTAACTATGTCATATTAACATTACCAAAAATGGATTAACAATGTTAACAAATTGCCATCGGAAGCCATCAACATGGATGGCAGGTTAGAAACTCACTGGGAATGTAATAATAGCATAAAAGAAAAGCCTACCCAAAAAAGGGATTCAAAAAGCGCAGTACTTCAAATTTTTATTAATTCAAGCTAATTCTACATATACTTACAAAAAACAATATGCACAAGGGTAATTGAAAAATTATTGCCAAATTTAGAATGTAGAGAAAGTTGAATCATGCATTTTACAAAAAATCCCCAATACCAACGAAAAAGGAGGAATAAAAATGTATTTAACAAAAAATATGCTTAAATGGGAATATAAGTTAATATTTAATTTTATGTAATACATATACCATTACACAACACAACATTATCAAGAGCAGTGACAATGAATAAACGCAGTAAATACATTTTAAATTACTTTAATTCCTTAAAAAAAACATAGTAATATTTATACACCATATCATAGTAATGAGAAAATATAAAAAAAACAATACCAAAAATTGGTGGATAAAATCAGCTAAGATAATAAAAAAGTGATTGAAAAATAAATCAGTGATGTCACCATGAAGCATATTTCAAACAAAAGAATAAAAATAACAAAAAATGAAAACATTATAAATAGAACAAAATTATACGAGCCAAAACTTTGATAACATTCTATCACTTCAAACCTCCTAAGCACAAAGAACAAATACAGAATTTGAAATTGCACTAGGATACCATACTGCTTTAGCCAGAGGAAAGTCCAACACTATAATTCAAGCAGGAGATAACAGAAATGATTCATTAAAATCAACAATTGATTGGTATAGACTTTCCTCTGTTTATCCCCCTCCCCACGTAGAGGGAGCAGTTTGGATTTTGAGGGGGAGGGAGGGTGGGGAGGGATTTTTAGTGAAAGGAAGGGACAGTTAGTGTCAGTATTGCTACTAACACTACTATTAGTACTACTACTACGACAAGCACACACACATTCATAAAATCACATTCCATTCACTCATTCATCAAATCACATTCCACTCTTTCATTCATAAAATCACATTCCATTCACTCATTCATAAAATCACATTCATCCATTCATACAGCCCTGCCTACCTAAATACTGCTTTATACGCCTGAATTAATTAAACGCCTAAATACGGAATCGTGGCCACGATATACGAAGACCTGCCTAATCTGAGTTATTTCTACTCGACGGTAGGATGCAATAAAAAATCCCTACTCTCCTGCCACAAATCCTAACTATAGCTGGAAAAAATACATACAATAATAAAAAATATACAAACACCCTGTACAATAATTGCAATAAAAAATGCAAAAAAAACAACCATCTTCAGGCTCGGTATCTTCTTTCTTTCGATCTTCATTCTTCCTTTCTTCACGATAAAATCCTCAAGTCTCTGGTTGTCGGCGCAGTAACCCTCAGGTGTCCATTTCATGGACCTGAACAGTTGTCTCCAGAAGCAATCGCTGTCGTTGTCCACAAGCTTGACCTTTGGTAATATAGGTAACAAAAAAATTCTCATAATCCAACAAAGGGGAGACCTAAAAAGTTAACATTCAGCTCAGAAATATCATTTCGAGGAAGACGTTTAGAAAATATTAACTTTTTAAGTGTCCAGAAATTTTTTAAATTGAAAAATGCAAGAGTGGGTAATTCCAAATTATTTGACGCTTATCTCATAGTCGATATTTCAATGTATTTTCATTATTATTTAAACATTTTAAAGATATGAATTAGCAATATTAAAAATTTTCCCGGAAATCATTACAGTGAGCTGAGTGTGTTATTTATATAACTTTTTTTACGACTTACTTGGACCTCAAGGATTATTGTTAAAAATTAATAGCAAAAATATACCACTTATTATACTATCAGATATGTATTATTTTATGAAATGGAAAACAATAATGAAATTATAAAAATCAATACGATAGAAATATTTAAAAAGACGAAAACAGAAGTTACAAATATGGAATCAATCCATGAAATATGGAGCCAGAGTTCTAAGTAATCACTTCAGAAACAAAGCAACCGAAAAATACCTAATGAAAAATATATATTGATTTTTCCGACACCATTGGCGTAATAAATATTTAATAGCAAGGAAAAAAAGCGTCAACGAGTTACCTACCAAATGCAAGGCCAATATGGAAACCTCGACCACCACATTACATTGAGAAAATTAAACAGCAAATTAAATACTTATGATACATTCACGAAAATCCCCATAACTGTCCTTCATTCGAATTATCAAATTTAATGGAAATGAAGATTCAGCGCGGGATCCACACGATGTAAGTTTTGTGAGTGTTACAAAAAAGCGCGAGATCTTAATTTTGGGTGCGGTTTAATTAAATATTTTTGCGTTGGAAAAGTGAAAATATTAATTTATTTTCTCACGCAATCATTACCTTTATCATCGAGGTTCCTGAATGTAAAAATTATGGTGTACCTATGTGATCACTAAATAATGGCTCTGAACTGAACTCAAAACTTGGAAGAAGAATGAATGAAATCTTACCGTCTGCCTGCGCCAACGAGCTGTATTCGTTCGATCTCTTTGCACGTGCTTTCATCGAGGCCTCCAGTAGTCAACTCACACAATACTATCCAACGAACTCTGCAATTGAAAAAAAACGAACACTCATAAAGAACAAAGCAATGTCCTCGAAAATCGGAATCAATCAATAAATTTTCTTGTGGCGCGTGGACGTTACACAGTAAATAAGCTCACCTTTTAATTAGATTTAAAAAACTTCGAGTGAAAAATAAACTTTCCCGTAATGCAGAGGGCATTAAAATAATACTCAATTAATTAACAATACTTGTGATAATAAAATATTTCCAATTTAATGGAATTATATCTTTGTTTAATTAGGAAAATTAAGGATTGATTTTGAAAAGGGTAAACTTTCACAGGACAAAAAATAGTTAAATAATTCTGTTTCAGATTGCAAAAACATGATGAAGAATAAAATTTGTAATGATCAAACAGATAATTAGAAACTAATTATAAATAAAAGCAATTCGGACTGCTTTACAATGTGAAAATATTTTGCGGACACTGTTAAGGGAGGTGATATTATGACTCAAAAACATTAGTAAAGAAAATACGTTGATGCGTGATTATGAGTCATCCAGAAAAATGTTGGCACAAAAAAAATATTTGCAATATTTTTTCACAACTTTTCAATTCAATTCAAAGTTAATAGATCAATGTAATATCGCTTCTAGTTACTTAGTACCAAGTATAATTTTCAAACTAAGTAGTCAATCACTAAATTCAGGAGGATATTAAGTATATTTGTTAATTTTGATGGCATTATGGGAAAATTAGAAGTTCAGTATAAGCATGAGCACAATTGAGTTCCGTTAATTAATGCAAAATTGAACATTCTCAAGCAGCTCGTTAACTTAAAAATTTATATGGGAAAAATGTACCAAATTTGAATGAATATTATGAGATCATACCGCTCCTAATCTGCTGCATCTCATGTAGAGCCGCAAGAAACTGGCTCGGTTAGGTGCACCATCCCATCTTCTTCCAAGTGTCTTCTTTCTCCTTATCATCATGACCAGCGATGGCTTGCGGACCTAGGGAGAGAGCGGGTTAGTGCATACACAAATAAGGAACACTTCCGAGGATTTGCACCACTCCAAAGTAGCACACAAGAACGTGACAATGGCATCAATAGGAAATCAAAAATTTCCTACCTAGCCACCGCCACATTCCTGCATGACGCAATGGAATACGTAATGCAAAACCACGGCACAAAAACTAAAACTAACGCAGGGAAAAACGCCTAGCCTTACGCAAATTTATGTTTTTTGGCCAGAAGGGCCCAAAGCTAAGATGTCGTCTTCTTCTGGTCCCGCGATGCCATCCATCTTCTGTCTCCTCTTCTTCCGATGAATCTTCATTCTTCTCTTCACATCCAGCGATGGCTTGCGGACCTAGGGAGAGAGCGGGTTAGTGCATACACAAATAAATAACCCTTCCGAGGATTTGCACCACTCCAAAGCAGCACACAAGAACGTGACAATGGCATCAATAGGAAATCAAAAATTTCCTACTTAGCCACAGCCACATTCCTGTACGACGCAATGGAATATATAATGCAAAACCACGGCACTAAAAAACTAAAACTAACGCACGTAAAAAACGCCTAGCCTTACGCAAATTTTTATTTATTTGCCAGAAGGGCCCAAAACTAAGCCGCAAATATCGCACGCGTCTTCTAACGATGCTCCTCTTCTGTCTTCAGTGAACACTTGCGTCTTCAATCTCCTCTTCTTTGTGCAGTCTTCACTCTTCCTTCCTTGAAGTCCAGCGATGGCTTGAATCTGTGAAGAGGTAAGATTAGTGCATGCACAAACAAATAAATGAATAACACTGACATGCAAGCCCTAACGCGACGCAACGCACAAATACTCGCAGCACACGCAAATATAAATAATCACACGCAGAAAAATATCACACGAAATCACACGATAGATAAAAAAACACACGCAATCGGATTCTTGCCGTTCTTCGAGCTCAATTTGATGTCTTCAATCTTCATGGCTGGAAGAGAAAGAGTTACAGACATGTTACAATTATGTACAAAAAATACTCTCAGTTCAGGTGAGGGATTATCAATATCCACTCATTCCCAATACACACACGCATTATCTTCTCTTCATTTTTCGAGGCCCCCTGCGATGTCTTCGATCTTCGGGGCCTCAGCTACGTCTTCTTTCTTCATTCTTCACTCCTGTAATAAATGGTGTTAGTACAAAACCCACCCAAATACCTTAAAAAACTACAAACACAAAAATACCCACATGGATTTCCTGCCTAAGAATGCATTCTTTGTCTCCTAGGACCGGTCTCATTCGTAGTAAATAACTTTAAAGTGCACTTTCTGGTATCTTTGTTTCAGCGCTGTTTCCAAACCTTTCTAAACTTGCTCCTTCGAGCCGTTACCTTTCGTGTACCATTGTTACCTAGTGCTCGTGTTTTGAAAACCGAGGGTGAATTCACTTTCCACCAGGAGTCTCTCATAACTCCAGTTCTGTGGTTCAGGTCGGCCCTAATTTACCATTACACGTTGAAGATAACCTGATGTAAACCTGATGAAAATATACGGCAATGCACAGCGTCCGAGGAAAACTGCTCTCTTCCCAGCTTTAAAGTCAAGTCGATGAATGGTGTTCTAATTCTTCAATATTCATTCTGAAAATGAAAAGGCAAAAATTTGGATTAAAATTCGAGTCAAATCTCATCGAATATCATAAAAGGAATTAGCATTGGATGTCCCGCGAGGCCATCGTCTTCTTCTCTTCTTCATTCTTCCTGCTCCACCCTTCATCCTTCCCCTCACGTCAGGGGATGGCTTGCACCTAAGGAGAGAGCAAAAAATTAAATTAAATTCGGGGGTCAGATTATTGAATATGGGTCACTCCACCTTAATTCAACAAGCGTTTGTCCCCGAGAGACTCAGATAATGATATATGTATGGGTCTACATCAACCTCAAACTAAATACCCTGAGATATTTTTTAAATGTGGTTTTAATATGTTATCGAATTCCTCCAAAAAATTGCCTTAAATCATATAAATCCCACAATTTAACTATCAAATTTAAAGTTAATTCCACCTATTGAGGTGGAATGACTCAAACTGTTATACCCGTCAGTCTTTAAAAATCGAGGAAATGGATACTAAAACAAAGGCTGTTTATTTAAAAAGAAGGACAACCAAAAACTTCTCTAGAAATTCACATATTTGTTCAATGACCTTTAAACAACAGGCTATTTTTAGGAAGCTTGCTAAAGTGATATTGAATAGGGTAGGTATATTAAAATCTCTCGTAAACAAATTAAATTATTGTACTTTAATGTGGATTTCTTTGTATCCACTTGATTTTTGCAGTGAAAAGTGTGTATAAAGATGTAAACTAACTTAGAAATATATAACTTTTATTATTATATTAGCAATACTAGTGAATTCGTAGAATAAGCAGTAACAAAGATATACATAGCAAACAAACATTTTCGGCAGTATAATACAACGTATCAACTATTTATTTTAAATAGGGAGACAAAAAATTTAAATACATAAATAAAAAATTGGAGTTATTGACCACACGATGTTAGTATGTTACAAGTTGAGCAAGATTATTCAACTATTTAGGATTTGCACAAATTGGAATTCAAAGTTGCTTTGTTCTACCGAGATCACGATTTGACTTTATCTAGTTTATTTTGGATAAATTAGTAAGGAAGAATCAATAATCAGAGTCAATATTTATGTAAAAAAAATTTCGCTTTTTACATAAATCGTTGAAATTGATACTGGAAACAAAAGAGACAGTAAAGTGAACCTTATTTCTATGCTTTACGGGTTATCTTAGTGGTAAAATGAAAACTCAATAACTTAAAACCATGACCCATAACCATTCGTTATTATCGCGACATAATTGAATGCGTATTTTTAGTGTAAATACGTTTTTTAACCTTCATTCGTTAGATTTATTTTTAAAAAGTGTTTAATCATTTTTAATGAAAAAATACGTGATACTTGCAAGGTCCCCCACCTGAGATTGGGTGACAATCGGCTTGACCCCCTCGCCCCTCCTATGCGCCACATCTAATTAACCCTTTCGCTACTAACAAAGTAAATATTCTCCCGGAAGGTTTTTGACACGGAAGACGAAAGCAGCAAATTTTCGTCTCATATTTTCCTACGCAAATAAAAGAATGACGCAAATATCCGCTTGGTTGCCCTTTTATGCCGGTCGCAGCTACGCGAAGTCTTATCAAGACCCAACAAAGCGGGGACATAGGCCGTACCCTCGAAATCCGGGAGCAGGTACCAGGACACATCGTCCGCGCTTCATCCGCGTCCGACCTCGTCGGCGACGTAAAGGCATAGGAAGCAGCTTTCATTGAGTGCCAACCCTGTAAGTGGTCACCGACACGGCCCCATCAATAAAATGGGACTGGTGGGTGTCTGCATATTATTAAAAACGATAATAATTGTTCATTAATAAGACCCTTTGTGCTGGTAGAAAGGTGGGGTGGCGCAGAATGATAAGCACTGTAAGCATATGTGGATTCGTGGAGGTAAAATGTATATGCGAAAAGTAGGAAAGGAGCCAACAATAGGGAACTTGCATATATTTCAGATATAATCAATAGTCCCAAAATTATATAAAAATATATGTTTGCATACCTCGGTGAAAGTTTTTTTATTATTTTATGACGTGGTTTGCGATAATATGGCGTGGTTTGCATATATTTCAGATATAATCAATAGTCCCAAAATTATATAAAAATATATGTTTGCATACCTCGGTGAAAGTTTTTTTATTATTTTATGACGTGGTTTGCGATATTTAATGCATCAAAGTTCACGAAAATTTTCAAATTCAAGTGAGAAGCGAAAACGCCCGATGATTGGCTGGTAGAAAAGTGACGTCATAGTTCAGTACGAGGCACGGCGGCACGGCCATAGTATAGGTTGCATAATTGAATACATGCGACGGCGTGGTTATGATTCATTTATTGAAGTGCAGCAGACGTATCGGAGTTGTTCATTGTGACTTTAGGGCTATTATTTGATCTATTTCTCCTCCATCGAAAGCGATAGATTGCGTAAAGATGAAGGCATATGGTTATTCTTACGCTGATCCTAGCAAGCTTCCTGTTACTGATTCCATCATGATAACAGGGTATTTTAGTGAAACTGTAGACTTCGTCGGCTCGGAAAGTCGATGCCGAGAAATGGAAAGGTAGCTGATGTGCATCTGTAATGTTTTATAGTTCATAACAAAGTGAGACTTGCGTATAATATTGGCGAAAGCGTATACTCATGTGAAATGTGTATTCTTTTGGCAGTCCGGTAGTCTTATGGTGAACTTATTTCCACCTCGAAGCTGTCGATGATACTTTCAACTTAAAAATACCTTGCCTGGAGGGCGACAGGAAGCTCTGAGGAAGCCAGACTATCAATGTTTCAATTAAGTAGCGATAATATAGACGAACTTCCAACACAATCTACCATCTTGTGACTAAAAACCCCGAAGCCACTTCCTATTCTGCAGAAAGAATCGGTCAATCGCACTTCGATCAATATAATAAACACAACGTCTTCAGGTGTTAATAAGTTACTTTTGAAATGAAATACTTCCTAAATTAGCATTAAAATGTGCATGTTTTCCAAACAGAGTCTTTAATACATTTTGGGAGCTTTTCTCACGATATATCTGAAACCTACTCTAAAGGCGAGCTCATCGTCATTGCGAACGGTTGTCACTTAAAAATTCCGTATCGGAAATCCTAGAGGGATGACTTTCGACGATGACCGTGATCACCTGCACTCTCACTATCACTGGAACCCGTGGTGAAAATATCATCCCAATCCAATTTCTATTTGGTTTTAACTGGGGAAAGAGCAACATAAAACTGCGCATTCTTTGGGCAACTTTGGGTTTGACTTTCCCTCAAACACACCATTTCCCCTGTGGTGCACATCAGTCCTATCTTTATACGATGGCCTGACAACCTTTAAATGGATCCTTGGTTTATCCTGACAACCAACTAAATGGAAATTGCTGATCCACACATGTCCATTCTTATCTCCATAGTTTCCAAATCAAAGGCAGCGGAACATTCCTCTTGTGACTCAACTTTTTTTTTGAAAAGCAAGCAACGGCGTAGAATAAAATCAAAGAATGCTGCGATTCATTTTTTGTGACCACCTCTGGATTCCATTCTTTTTCCATCTACAACTTCCTTTATCTTTCGGGGTAAACCATGGGACAAGATAATGTTTAAATATTTTCATTAATTTACAACAAAATATAAGTTCGAAAAATACCCAAACGCCATTTTATTAATCCGCACTGATGAGTGTAAATTAATGTGGAAGAAGAATGCTGTAAACGTAGTAGTTTTCCTTAGGTTGAGTTGCAAAGTTCATGAAGTTGACAAAACGGCTAATTTTTCGGTGCGCGGAGTCATTTAAAAATGTAGACACGGTCAGTGCAATAATTATTGCACTGACCGTGTCTACATTTTTCAATTTTTTTTGTAATAAAATAAATCAGAATTTAGGATAAAATTTCCTTTAAAATGACGTATAGTTCATTATTATAGCATGTAGTGAAGCCAGGATATAAATTTGCCAAGTACAGCGGCACATCATTTTGACGCCGACAGTAGAAGAAAACGCTGTCTTCTTGGCTGGCACTCGAATGCATGAGGATCAACGTTGCTCTATAGCTATATTTTCATATTTCCTCCCTTGATTTTAAACATCATGGAATTTTCTATGTCCTTCCGTAACTGAAATTTGACAAGTGCCTTAATAATTTGAGTCCATCGTAACGATCGTAACCATCGAGAAACACCTATCTCGATTTTTGTTCGGAAGTTGAGTTTTTATTCTACGGCGGCCGAATTATCGAATAATCTATGTTTCAAGTTATTCAGTCAATGAAATATGGAAATATTATTAATATTAAAGTTATCTTCGCTCAAATAGCACACGGGTTTATCATTCCGTTTATCATACTCTTATTTTTCCGAAACGCTCATCCCGACAGACGGCATGCATCGAGGCTTTTCTTCTAATTTCCTCCGTGGGAATGCAGACGAAATTTTTTTCTGGGGTGTTATTGCACAGAGGAACAATGCACCACTTGTATGCTTTCCTTATTTCACCCATGTTCTCCTTTGAACGCAACGTGGCTCTTCCAAACCTGCAGTTACTGGGCTTGGATCTTGGACTCGTACTGAACTATGACGTCACAGCCAAAGATTAGTGGGGGCGGTATTTTTTAGCCCGCGAAACTCGGGCGACTTTTGGGAGTCATTTTCTAGGGTATAAACTGAATTTTAAGCGGAAAAAAGTATATTGCTGTACTAAGTGTTTACTGTAATATATCAGCATACTGTTTATAAAAAGTATGCAATTTCCCTATTGTAGTTAGCATCGTGGATGATGTAAAACATCTTTTATCATTGCTGTTATGATTCATACTTCAATGGTATAGAAGGTATACCTAGACTATCAGCCAGACTTATGGATTTAAATATTACTGTAAATGCCTTTAATGGAATGAATTCCATATTGATCTTCCATCAAAATATCCGAAGTGCTAGACGCAATTTTAATTTACTATTTTCACCTTTAAATAGCATGTCACAATTACCCGATATTATAGCTTTGAATGAAATATAAATATAATCTGATTAAATTATACACAGTGAGTGGGTAGGTACTATTCTTATGGAAATTATAAAACCTTTGAAAGAGCAAGAGGTGTTTTACCGTTTATAAGACATGACATAACAACCGTACTGAGGCCTTGTCACATAAGCCCTACTGTTGATCAATGTTTCATGCAAGTTTTGTATATTTGATCTCTTTGTCGACTACAGGGATAAAAAATTTCTATTGATCAATTTGTTTTACATTTTGAACCCTAATCAGGGGTCATATCTCAAAAATTAGTAATGGTCGGTGATATGAATGTTCAGTTACTAATGCCCAGCTGCGATTCCAAGCAGTTTACAAACATCATGAGTTCATGTGGCTTGACTACCTTAATCAATGAAGCAACCAGAATTACTAGACAATGAGCTACTTGTTCAGATCATGTAATCACTTGGTTCTTCAACACATTTAATGAGACCTCCAAGCCAAGGTTATAGGGAGACCGGGGCACGTTGGCCCGATTTTTTTACATTTTTAAATATTTTTTATTTATGCATTGTTAACTTTATGAAATTTTTGCTAAATTATAGAACAGTCTTTCTAAATCTGAATGGCAATAATAAAACATGAATATATGAGTTATAAATTTTAAAAAATAAATAAATACTGGGCATATGACAGGTGGGCCAATCTGCCCCTACATCGGGGTAAGTTGGCCCAGCGGCTGGGGCACGTTGGCCCATGTATTTTTTGTTAAGCTGAACTAGTATTGTTTCGGGAAATCAAAATAAAACTAATAGTTATCACGAACTATATTTCAATACATATATGTAATCATTTTACCAAAACCACGGGAAAGCTTAAAATTATTAGGATATCTGGCGTACTAATACAAACCAGTTAACTTTCGTGACTGCCTAGACACAAAGGATCAGCACAATTATTGCTTTGTGAAATAGTACGCGGATTTCATTGTTCACGCATGCCTAATGAGCCCAATGCTTGCAATTTGTGCACTAAATACATTATGCTCCAGGCAGATCGTCGAAAAAGGCACACTTTAGGCACAGTGAGCTTTCATCTTCCTATATCGGACGCGCGTATTTTTTTTAGCTATAGTTGAAATGCGTTACATTGTGATACTATGTTACGTTCAAATAGAAGTCTGTCTTCACCACTGCGCTTATATTTTAGTAGCCTCTGTGAATTTAATTGAGTCTTTGTGTCTAATCAGTTCAGACCTAACCCAACGCTCCCAAAGACGACTAATCACAGACCCAGCGGAACCTCTGGAGTTGACTATTGATACAAGCTTACCCTCAAATGTAACAGAAAATAATACATGTAAGTCAGGAAGGGGTAATCCAGCTTTCGAGCTCAATTTTAATTGTAATTCAATTCTTCCCACTGAAGAGGCAATCAAATGCGTAAGTCCACTCGACTTTTTTTCATTTTTCTCGGATGAGCTGCTTAAGCACATTTGCATAAACAGTGACATATATGCTGACCAGAAAAATGTAAATCTAGCTTTGGAGAAGGAAGAACGTATGACATGATAAAATCAGGTAATATGACATGTAATGCTAATGTCGTACTACGATAAATACCCAAATAAACGAATGTGTTGGTCCAAAAAGGTAACAAAACTTAACAAAAGGTACATCCCCACACTCTTGTCGGCAAACATGCATTGTAACCGCTTTGAAACAATGTTAAGTCATTTACACCTGAATGACAGCTCATTTGATGATGGAAGTGACCGTCTATTCAAAATTAGGCCATTTTTAACGAAGGAATGCATAGGGCGGGGTATGTCGGCCTGGGTGGCCAACGTGCCCCGTCGTCGCTGGGCCAACCTGCCCCATCGCCATTTTTACAATAAATTCTATTCGTTACAAAACTCACTGAAGCAATTTAGATTGTATGCCACACAGAAGTTATCCTTAAACTATGATCTTTAATTATAGTATTCAACTATTGGGCCCCAATTGATCAAAACTTAAATAACACACATTTAACCTGGGAGTAGAATTTTACTGAAACACGCGCAAAAACAATTAATCGCTACAACTTGTCAAAAACTGCTCCGTCAGTCATAATGGTATTGTGGAGAAAGGGGAAGTCTGCTACCAACCTTCTGATTGATTCCTGGCACGATTCAGTGTCTATTGTATGAATTAGCTCGACTGGGCCATCCTGCCCCTATGGCCAACGTGCCCCGGTCTCCCCTACATTTAGGTACAACGCATCACTCTCCAGTCCAACCCAATCTCCAATCTTTCTGCTCGCGAAGAAAACGAAAGTATACTATCTTATGTCACTATGCTAGAGTATTGTTGCCGTAAATCATTAAATGAAAATGTTCGACAGTATTCTTGGGAAGTATTGTATGAAGAACATGAAATTTCCTAAACTTTTACTACTTTTTCAAACATACTGTTAACATGGGTAAATGAGTCTTAAGTATTGTCAGGAATGAACGTGCCGTAAAAAAAAGCCCTGTATCACTGACTCCTCGATGAGCAAAGTTGCGAGTGAAAAAATCTTTTTCCAAAACTACGTCATCACCCGCACAATAAATCATCTAAGCTTGAACTCATTTTTGGAACCAGTCACTACGAATGATGTATTAAAAATTGCCAATAGCCAATCTTTAAAAAAGCTGCCCGTCCAGATCAAATAATGCTGGTATGACAAAATTATCATATAAGACATTGCAGATGTAACCTGCCATTTCTTCAATCAAAGCTTGCCAAATGTAAGGTTCCCTGCATCCTTAAAGCAAGAAATTATTGTTTCCGTTCACAAAAACATCGATTGAAAACGTGTATTCACATTTACCGTCCGATTTCTTTGGTCTTAATTTATTTTAGCGTACTTGAAAAACTTGTAAAAAGAATACTGATAAATTTTACGGAAAATGAAGTAGTTCTGTGACACTTAATATTGTACGAGGGTCGTTCAATAAGTCTTTAGAAAAATATATAAAAACAAATTGCATATGCACCAATACGTTCGATTTTAGTATCCTCTCAGCTCTATAATTTTCTGTAAGCAAAAGTTGTTCCCTACAATCGGTAACAAAAAAGAAACTATGAGATGGATACAGCTCAAACTTCAACTGCCCACGAGCCACAAGTGCTAATTTCTGACTAACATTAATCTTGGAAACTGGAAACTAGGAGAGCGATTTTTCGGAAATTTTAAGGACTTACAGAATGAACTTCGTATTAGGATAGGTACAAGTACACAGGACGCTTGCAACACTTTATCACCCCGATATCCCTGTCCATTAAATGTAATAAATAAACCGCTGCTGTATGCATAGTTATAAAAAAGCCTTTGATACAATAAAAATACAAGATGTTTTTGGATATACCACATCTGGCAGAAATTCGTAGCATTTCTATGAACTCATTTCGAAAGTTTCCTGACTTCGCGCTTAAAGTTTTAAAGGTACTACAATAGCCATAGAAGTTCCGAAAATATCTGTTCTGGAGTGGCTCAAGGATCAGCGTTAGGTCCAATATGATTTTTATTATACATCAATCATCTGTGTAATCTAAATTTTCAGTGGGAAACTAATCGCCTTTGCGGATAACCTAGTCCTTTCTTACAGAAGTTTGAACTGGATTGATGTACAGCAATACATAAAATGTGATATAAACGATATCAACCAATGGTTTCCATCGAACAAACTTAAATTAAGCGAGAAAACACTAATTATGTTTAATTTATTCAACAGCTTCCCCGTTGACTAATGTCGTGTACCGTTCTTCCAAGCGAACTAAAATAACATCCTTACAGTTTCACACTGCTTCGAGTTGAGGAGTACAAATACCATGGTTTAGCAAATTGATGAGCTTCTAAAATGGAAGCATTATACAAATAATATTGCAAATAGTTTGTAAAAATATGGAATGAAACACTACTTGATTCGTAATAAGTGTTCTTTAACTGTAATTTACAATATTTATTATGCTTTCGTGTATTCTAGGGTAAATTATGGTATCTTGAGCTGGGCTAGTGCATTTAAAAATTCGCTCAAACGTACATATACGGCTCTAAGCGCAATCGCACTTGCTCCTGCAGCCGGAGCAGATGGCCTTTCACTCTCTTTTCCTATAATTGTTAAACTGCAGGTACCTACTACCCCCGAGACACTGATAAATCTATTTGGTGGTAAGGTTTTAAACCTTCGTGGTGGTGGAGGTAGTCGAAAGATCTTGGATAAGTCCCAATAATACTATCTACGAACAAATACTCCATGTGTATTGCCCAAACCAAATGTAATTTTTTTAAAGGCAGCTTTCTTTTCTTGGGACCAAAAATTTTCACTAGTTTGCGAAAAACAATCAAAGAGAGTGACAACTTGTATACCATCCTTAAGCAAAGTGAACCTGGCTGAATGCTAAAAAATAAATAATTCCTGGCAGTCCCACTAGGGGTAGTACCGATCGTTGAAGTTTCCTGATGATTCCAGTGATTTCCCTATGAGCCGCTTAGGGTCACCCCCAGAAGCTGTGTGACTTGTGAAACCACGTGCAATTTTATTCTCCCTAACTTCGTTGTGCAACAGCCGAACAGTATCTTCCTGAAGGCCAAATATAATTAAACATTTTTGAACACTTTTTAATGCTTTCTGCCGTTCTGTAGTTAAATTCTTAGAGATATAATGTGCCTCATCATTTTCATATATATTTAAATAAGTTCCGGTAAACTATAAAACACGACTTTCCTTGGCCCAGATATTTTGTGCCAAAATAGGTCGTACTTTAGCGAGCCCATTCCCCTAAGGCCATAGGTTTCTAATTATAGCTTGCAAAATGTGTAATGGGGAAATTTCTATAGTATGTGTTTGTTTTTAGCTTAGTCAAGATGCCCTTAATCTACTAAAGTCTTCCTGGGAGCCGAAAAGATGCAGACTACAGTAGCAAACACCTTCAAAGGTGTTTAGAAACCATCATATTTGGTGAAATGACACATAGGTATGCTGCCGATTACTTCAAAATACCCCGAAGCACTATTAAATACAAGTTGAAGATTGCATTTTCAACTTCCCCAAGCCACCCTAAAGCTTTTTCGCAGGAAGGAGAATTAGCTTTTACTTATCATATCGAAAAAATTGCTATTATGATTTCCAGCTTGATTTGATATTGGCCGTTAATATTGTACCTCACCTGGCAAGAAAAGACTGTGCAATGTTTTTATAACACTGTTCCGTGCTGTGACTGAGTAAAGTCATTCCTAAAGAGGCACCCTCAGCTGACAGCAAAGATGTCGTCAAATTTTAAAGGAAATCGTGCTAAGAATAATGAAAAATTAATCACAGACTACATCGACAATCTTAGAGAGACAGGCAAATATGTATCGCCTGACTAAATTTACAACTTCAACGAACTTGCATGTCGGATGATCCTGGAAGGAAAAAAAAATAATTTGTTGGTGAGGGTGCCAGTTCCCTGAATATATCATGATTTCAACTAAATCTAACCCAGTGCCATGTTCTATAGGAGTGCCAATGGAGACTCGCTGCCTCCTTACGATATATGTATAAAGGAGTGCATTTATGGACCACATGGACTGAAAATGGCTCTAAAGGGACGCGATAATGTTGGACGAAGCAGGGGTGGATTGATGGCGCAACGGTTGAAAAGCAAGTACAAGCTTCCCCACTGAAAATACTCAAGATGCAACAGATGGCGTGGAGGAATTGAACAAATCTATAGAAAAGGGTGAATATGTGAGTGTTCATTGGAACGGACTCCGACATCCAGGTTAAATGCTCTCTGGGACAGAGGAGGGAGCAATTATGGATTTCATGTCGCCGACCAAAAAATGTCGGAAGCGACCGAAAGATAAGGACTTGCTATTTCATAAGAGGAATGAGATTGTCAAATATATTCAGCCTCAAATTTTTAAAAAAGAGGGATTTTAAGGTTCATTCATAAGGCTCATTCATAATAATTCATTCTTGAAAGAACTTGAAGATATTATAAATATTTTTTTGCCTAATGTATATATGTTTATTTCAACCAAAAGTATAATATTTTCATTCAATAGCATGTGTTTTTAAATATCCAAGTACTCCCTTGCCCCAAGTCTTTTAACATGCCTTTCTTAGTGAAAAAATAGATCTTGGGCCAAAGTTACCACATCCAGAGTGTAACATTGGCACACAATAGAGAACTACGAAAATATTTAAGAAACAGAATTGAGCCAAAATATAGCCGCCAGCTAAAGTGTATGATTTTATCGAAGTTTTAAAATGTTGCCATAGCTGAAATTTAGTAAAAAAACTATTTTCTTATAGAGAAACTTGTTTGAAATTGATGACATGTGGGCCACAGTAGCCCACGTGTACGGTACTAGTACAAACACATGGCATGAACAAGGGAAAACAAAGGCACTGTGGTATTGTAGAATGGCATAACTCTACAGGCAAGATATAATTAAATGAAAGACATTGGCTTACGGTGTCAATTTTACATGTGCTATCGAGATAAGCTGCACTAATACCTGCCATGATGGAATGATGAGGGGAGCTCCATTTGAAGGCATTTTATCGAGGACCAAGAAGAAATTGGAAATTGTTCACGCTTATAATGGAAGAATAGTCATTCTGAGGAGCAAGGTATTTAATTGAGACGAAGAATGACTATTCCAGAAAGGTATTTGAATATTTCCTTAAGAGTAAACAAGATGCATTGGATTCGTTCAAAGAAGACGTTTTATTTGTTGTGAATCAGATAATAGGAGAAACTATAAAATATCTCTTCGAGTTTTAATCCGTAGATATTTTTTCATTGAATAAAAGAGACATTTTTAACATCAACAAATTGGATACAGTTGACTCAAGAAAAAGTCATTAAAGGAATTTTTTCTGGCTTAATAAAAAAATAATGAATCTATGTACTTAAACACATGCACTTCTGTCTGAGCAGATGAATTTAGTGAGAGGAAATCAACAGGGGAAGTGGTAATAGTTGTATTATCGTGTCTTTGCGGATAATTACTGTCAAAATCTCTGTTCATTAAAATTCCTATTCTTAGTATCGACAATACCCAAAAAATAATCACACACATTCTAGGTCTTCATTTTAATTACCCTAGAGTATGAGAAGAGATTGTAATTCCGTCTATAATCATAGTAATCAAAAGCAGTTTGTCACGAAAAAATTTTGGAAGTTACGTGATAGAAAGTACCAATGCTTTCCTTCCAGTAGGTGAGATAACTTCACTAAGCTCAGAGGACTAAGTAAATATAAAGTGGTATATGTACTCTTTCACCCTTCATAATCAGATGGACATTAACTATTATAAATTTATGAGCGAAAGAACATTTCTTCATTACTTCAATAAATTAGGATTAGTCATACTGAAATATTACTATTTGGAAAATTACGGTCTCACTCTCTGATTTTATCATCAACATGTTTCAAACGAAACTTAATAGAGAAGTTATTGGGAACTATGACAAAGGCATGACTACCAATGGACTCCAAATCAGTGCACGTGCTAGATGAACATGTCCAGAACTTATGGAAAGCATTTCGGCCTTACATATGTGAGCATTAGTTGCATCAATGCCAAAAAGTCTGCAAAAAGTAGCTGAGACTGCGAGTGATGAGACACAATATTAATTAACCGAAAAATACACAGTTTTACTCAATAAGCACTTTTTCCACCCCGAAAAATATTAATGAGAGAAAAATCACGTGTGAGCCTGATTTAAAGTTGGAAGGCAATTAGCAAATGCATTATGGTCACTTCGATTATAAATCATTGTGTTAACTTTGTTGACGTCAATATTTTAATAAACGTAGTCGTTTATAATTCAGCATTAACTTTTCTTTGATCCCACTGTATCTACTATATTGATGCTAAACCATCCTCTTAAAAAAAAGAAACAAAGTATGATTACTTCGAACTCAAACCTTCCCAGAAATTCTCCAAAACTACAGCGCATAATAAGACACGTACTCTGCTGCAGGGCTAACCTATTGGTAATACACAAACGTTGAGTCCAAATATGAAAATAATTAGATAAAAAAGTTCGCCATTGGGCACGATAGAAAACGTTCCGAAGGCCCAACGTCTACGGGGACGTGAGTTTCCTCAGTGCATTCCATTCGCTAATATTAATTACGATAAGGCCTTCGGTCGTGGAGTTTGACTTCTGCTTTGGAAAATCTGTCCCGTCCGCGTTCGTCCCCGACGGCTCTAGGTGCAGTGCCAGCAAAGGATGCAGGTTGCTTCCTGTGCCAACCTTCCGAGTTTTCACCGACGATCAGTTAAATAGGGCTCTTGGGTATATACACATAATTGAAAACCATAGTGCAAGCGTGGATCCTGAGTCGTTGTCTCAAGCTTTGTCTTCTAAGGTAATTGGGTGCAAAAGAGGCATGAAGAGTAATTTCCTGAAGGCAAATGATACTTAGGTTCTCGTAGCAGTAAAGATACATTTAAAATATTAGGAATAATTTATGCTAAAATTTCATTTGGAATCCTAGGCATTGCAATATTAGTCCATCATATATTGAAAGTAAGAATATATGTAGATACAGGAGCGTACTAAGGAATAATAGTAATTGCTGTACCTACAGGAATTAAATTATTATTTATTATATACCCCTACGTAAGAATGCAGTGCAAAATAAATATGTACTTAGGATAAGGTGAAGTGATAGTGATGAAATGCGATTTGGAAAAAGGTTAGATAAGGGGCCAAAGGATTTACTTAAAAGCTACTAAACGTCCACAGTTTTCAGCCCTCTGTGAATAGGATATTGAGCATTGGGACATGAAGACGGTACTCCTAGGTGGAGGAAAACGAAAAAATCTGGTAAGGTACGCAATTAAAAATACCAACGCTTTCCTTCCAGTGGGCGTGCGAACCACAAACACCGCTAAATATCAGGATGAGATAAATTAGGGTATGAATTATTTCACCTTAAATAATACGACGACTATCGATTCATATAAATTTATGACTTCAATATTTCACTAACTATTGAGTAATCATAGCGAAATATTTCTATTTGGAAATATCATGGCCTCACCTCCTGATATCGTCACTAGCAAAGTAAGACGGACATCATGCCGGCTCATTCACCAAACCTAAACCCCATGCAAAAAAATTATTGGGAATTATGACAAATGGCAACCGGGGGTGCTAGCAATCAAACGCATATCTACGACTTGTATAATACATGTCGGCCTCATGCACAAGAGAAATTAGTTGGATCAATGGCTAGACGTCAACATAAAGTTGTAGAGACATCGAATGACTCTACTCAATACTATGTAATAGAATAAATTTTATGGCTTAACTAATTAAGCACCTATTCTACAGAAGAAAAATCCTCAAAGAAAAATCATTTTTGTATTCCAATGAAAAGTATGAAGAATGGGGTCATCCATTTTGGTTAACTTAGTTTAAAATCATTGTGAAAACGTTTGAAACCAATATTATAACAAATTTAACCTTAAACCCTATCAGGATCAACCTTTTCTTGAGCTAGCATTATGTACTCATTGACGTTATGATTTCTTTTTAAAAGGAATAAAGGATGATTACTTCGATTATTAACTCGAACCCTCTCAGAACTCAATCGCCATTATCAGTATGGAACAACGTATTAGCTATACACAATCGGTGAGTCTAAATACGAACTTCAAGAGACGAAAAACTTCGACACGGAGCCCGAAAGAAAACACTCCCAAGGCTCTTCCTCTTCAAGTGCATTCCATCTGCTGGTATTAATTCCGATTTCTCAGCGAACCGGCTCCATCAGTTAAGTGGGGCTCGTGGGTGTCTACATTCAATTGAAAACTCAATAGTACAAGTGTGGAGCCAGAGTTATTGTCTCAGGCTTTGTCTTCTAGGGAAAGAGGAAAGTGGGTGCAAGATAGGCATGAATAGTGAAATTCCCTGAAGGTAAATTATAATTGGGTACTCGCAGGTAAGAAACTAGTGCAATATTAATTGTTACTTCAGATAAAAAGTGATAATGAGGGTAATGTGATTAGGTAATAGGCAAGATTAGTGGCCAAAGATTTTACACAAAAATATGGTGTTGATATATCGTTTTTGCGACTTTTATGCAAAGGTTAAGTACTCTGCGTTGATGGAAGTAATTGATCCATCAGCCCAATTTGGCTGGTACATGGGCCACTGGGACATTAAAACGGCATTCTTTAATGGAGCACTAATATAAGGCATTTATATGATGCAACCAGAGGATACGAAAATAACAGGAAAAGAGAAAGTATGCAAGCTAAAAAAAGGCTTCGTTTGGTCAAAAAAATCGTCTGAGGAATGGAATGAGGAGGTATATTCTGTTTACATCAATGAAATTAAAATCAGTGTGACTCCGAACCATGTGTTTAAGAAAGGGTGAGAGGGTTGCATTCTTGTTGTGCGATATTTGTATTTTTGTTTTTTGCAATGACCGTGTTGAAAATGCTTGTTGTGCACAAAAGTAAATTTATGATTATGTTTGAATTGAAAGACCTCAATGCAGTGATAACTGCTCTTGATAAAAGTGTTACAAATAGAAGTGATGGAATATTGGTAAATTAAAGCAAATTATTTAAAGAAGTGCAGACCGAATATCAAACGGGCGAATAGAGTGTTGCGGTTTTTAAAGGGGACTTATGATTACGGATTATGTTTAAAATAGGTAACTAATCACTGCGTCATGTAGACGCATCTCATGCTAATGAACTGTTAGATTGAAAATAATATACAAGGCTTGATTATGTCATATTAAAGTGCTTAATACATGAAACAGCAGAAAGAAATAGAATGCAGCGACTTACAGCGCAGAAGCAAAACACTTGGCCCTCATTGAAGGTACCAAAGGTATATTTTCTATATTTCAGAATCTTAATGTAAATAGAAACTTCTCCATGAATTAACTGGAAAGATGAATTGTATACTCAATTCCTTCATTGGTAACCAGCCTGCTCAGAACTTGCGATGAATAAAGCTAGAACAAATCATATTGATGTAAGTCTTCGTTAACATTATTTGAACGGGATCAACGACCATATGAAGTTCACAATGGAGGAAGACGGAGAACTTCTATTATTGGACTTTCTCGTGGAAAAAGAGGGGATTGGAACATGGGCATATACTCATTACTCAACGCAAATAAATGTAGTGGTGAACACCTTGAGACACCGCTACAACACAATAATCGACCGAAACAACTCAGCCGAAGAAAGGCGGAAACTAGAGGCCTTCCTGCGGCCAAATGAATGCTACGACAGAATTATCTCGCCAGTATTTAATAGAGTCATGAAAAAGAATTACGAGGACAAAGAAAACACCGCAGAAGCAGCGAAGTCCACAACAAATAACCTCAGCGACCGAAAGAAAGCCTACTGCATATAAAGTTGACGACGGAAAAATTTGGAAATATCCAAAGAACATGTCAGATAAAATCTTCTCACCTCACGTGCAGATAAAAAAACCTCTTTAAACCCGTCAAGGACAGAGCTCCACTACAAGTCGAAGGGGTCTACCGGATCCTTTATCAAACCTGGGGGAAGAACTACATCGGCGAAACAGGTGGATGAGCTAGAACACGCCAGGAGGAACACGAGAGGGCGAGTCGACTGGGGTAGTCAACTAAGTCCACGGTAGCCGAACACGCAGAGCTAGGCCACGCAGTCGACATTAAAGGAACAGAAATTGTCGCCTATGCGAAAGGCTTTAAACAGAGAGTCTCAGAGAAGCCATTGAAATAAAAAACAGGGAGAAGAATAATCTTAACTGTGACATCGGAGTTAAAATAATTCGTACTTGGCAACGCGCAATTCGGAATAACATTCAACAACCGACTCCTCCAGCTCCCATCTCCGAATACCTATTTAAATATATGAACAAAAATTCCTACTTCAACTTATTCCCTTGAGAAAGCAACCAGCATTCGTCGTGCAAATGTTGGGGCCCCCGAAAATTGACGCAGCGACATAGCCATAAAAGTTTTTTCACAAAAACAGTGATGATCGCTATCCCTTTGTTAGAGGGATTATAGTATTTTAAGGTTGAACCCCCAACTAAAGAAATGGTAGCCAGCATTTTAAAGAAACATTTGAAAGCATTCACAGTTGCAAAATTTAGATAATGGTTGATATTATCACAAAATGTGATCATATGAATATTGTTTCATTTTGGGTGATAAGCGTGGTATAGTTATAGGAGATGCTGTGTTGTAAATATGTAACGTGTAACTACGAACCAACTTCGATATATTGGCAGCACTGTTTCGATGTGGTTGTGTGTGTTCTCTTTTGTGGTCACGTCACTGAGTCCGTTCCCTGACACACGACAGACAATTGTATCCATTGAATTTTTACGAAGCAATGAAGGTCTTAAAAACATTGAATGCAGGGTAAATTATTGAAGGCTGTAACCCGAGCAGGATGATTAATTTAAGGATGCTTTCTAAGGCAATGAGTAGCCATAGTGATGGAGCTATGAAACTTCCACCGTCAACGAAAGATACTCGCCCTAACCCAATGGATAAAATCCATCAGGAGATTAACCTTTCAAATAGGAGTATCTTTATGTTACCATTATGTAAAATAATGGAATCTGTGGGTGAAGAAAAGAAAAACCTTTGTTTAGGTTTACAGTGATTAAAAAATCGATACATCCCTCATTACAGGAGCAGTAATATCAATTACATGCCTATTGAGTGCGCTTCGAACTTGAAAACGGCCAGAAAACATGAAGGTGGAAATTCGAAGAATGCTCCTCGACGAATTAAGAGTCAGCGAAATAAAATTCCGGAAGTGGAAGACTTATGGAGTGGAAGCTACTGACTAATTCACGAAGGGTAAGTGCATTGAATGCCGGGTAAATTATTTAAGGCTGTGCTGGAATACGGTAACGAATGTTAATGCTGGAATAGGTATAATGCTTAGCAAAAGCGCCGATTAAAAAGCCACCTAATGCATGATGAAAGGTTGGTAATGGTTAAGGTTCAAAACAAAGCCAATAACTATTGCATCTCCGAATTTTTTTAAGCCTGCATACAAGTTGATAAATTGCAGAAGTGTAGCAAGTGTTATCAAGATATCACGGAAATATTCAAACAGGTTAGAGGTGAAGAAAATGTAATTATTCTCAATGAATGTAATGCTTTCACTGGCGAATTTCGAGACGGGAGAAAAACCGAGAAACAGAGATGATGTATCCAAAATGAAAGACTAACAAAGAACATTGCCAGTGGTTGCGAATAAAAAAAACATATCCGAAGACGATATACAAGGAAATTGCCAGTAGAGATGAGAGATTCTAAGTTGATGAAATGCTAGGAACTTGTTTGAGGTTAATTCATGAACTACAAAATAGACGTCAAACATTACCTTGTGACATAAAAGACCGAGGCTATGTCCCATTGCGAGATTATGTCCCCAAAAATAAACAAATAAAAAATAAGAAAGCGATGAAAAGCATTTGGCAAGTTGAAAATAAATAAAACTTGGTATCAAGTGTAATTGCAGGAGGCAGAGTAGAACAAAATAGCATCGGATGTGACCGAGAAAGCAGATGAAGAGAGTCGAGAGAAATTGAGGAGTGGCCTAATGGAAGCAGCTGAAGAAGTTCTTGGGAGATGGAAAATCATCAGAATGAATCACGCAAAAAGTCTTTAATCCCACTGAAGGCACCACTAAAGTAAGTAGTGTGCTAAAGCTGACGAATGCTAAATGAGAATAAGGAAAGATATTTGTCATAAATCTAGGGAGACCAGAGAAACGTGGTCGGGAATACAAAAACATCGTGCACGTGGAAAAGTAGAGGCTCGCTGGGGGAACGACTTCAAACAATGAGCGTTAGATGAATACCATAAGTGACTAAAACGGAGAACTTATGACCGATGACTAATAAAAGTGAAGACATGGATTGAATATCTGAATGAGACGTGTATAGGAGGGTGACTAAGTACGAAATCAATTTAATGGACATCGAATATTAAATATTAGAGATTAGCAAAAGAATAGCGTTAAAATATGGAGACAAACATTGGAAGGAGTCGAGCAGTTTCTCACAAAATGCCTTTACTCTCCTTCTTCCGTGAATAATTTGACGCAGCAGTAGTGTGGATTGGAATTCAGTGCTTAGAATTTTGAATGAAGTTAATTAAACAATGTTGAACACGGACATGTGAATGATCCAATATTCATTTCAAATGAACAAGTATGGGTGATACCTAATAGGGCTCAGCTATGAAAAATCAAGAATTACGAACCAAGTCAAGTGATCTGAGGTAGTGTTATTTCATATGAAATTTTCATAGTTTACAACTAAAAAGGCACCGATTACATCAAAGATAGTACTGGGAGTTTACACGGATGAATATCCACGAGGAGAAATCAGCACACGCTTATAATATTTGTAAAGTAGAAAAACATTCTAATAAAGATGGGCAGAACAACGACCAATGCCATCTGAAAATCATGTATCAAATACGAGACTGTAGAACACGACAGGAAGTTAAGAATAGAATAAAACTAGGGAAATAAACACTGGAAGAGGTCGGCCAGTTTAAATATTTCGGAAGCAGGATAACCAGGTGTAGAAACAAGAGAGATGTAATCAGTAGAATAGCCGAGGCGAAGAGAAGCTTTCAGAAAAAATATTGCATCAATTTGCTTAAAAAGCGGGAATTTTTTTCACGAAGTTCGTAAACCTTCGATCAGAACTTAAAATTCGAGTATGGCAATATGGCAATGAATCATGAGCAATGACAGCAATGGAAAAAGTGATGGGTATCCGGCTGTATAAAAATTCAATGGATCGATCGAGTGAGGACTACGGGATTCCTCAGAAGAATGGGAGAGAATAGAAAGCCTAGTCAATACTTAAGGTAGAATACACACCGTTGTAATCGAACATAACTTGAGAAACTGATCTTTATAGATTAATGAAGGCAATTCTCGACGATGTTAAGAGCGGAAAAGTAAGACCTCTGATTTCGTATTTAAAAAAACATAAATGAAGGATATGAAAGCATTTGAGATAATCCATCGCTCTCACCGTGACATGATTATATACTAAAATGTAACCTCTCAAAATTCACGTGAAATACATAAACTTATAGCAGTTTCAATTCCGCCTAGTTGTCTTTGTAGTCACGGAGATTCATAACAGTTAAAAGCTGAGGATTCCTAGCATAAAAACTATTATAAAATAGTAGATGATGAGATAGCGTCATAAAAACGATCACCGAATAAGTATATTTTTGCGCACCGCACACGATTTGTTATTTATTTGGCTACTAATAGAGAAAAGAGAAGCAGAAGATCTGTGTCTGGGAATATTCAAAGACTTATCAACTGAAATGATTGCTATTGACTCACCATATTCCTTCAGCCTTCCTATTCCTTGAAACCTTATCGGAATACCCCATTCAACCCCAACCGTTTCACGGCACTGATCCGCTAACCCAATATTAATCGAGGACCTGAAAAGAAAAAGTGCGCATTAATGGCTGGCAATATTCACGCAACAAAAGTTTACACCATACATTCAGCATAACTGAAGGATTATTGTGAAATTATAAGATATAACTAAATGATATATAAATAAGATATAACTAACGACCAAAAGGTGAAATAAGTGGAAAAAGGGAAATTTTAAAATGATAAATAAGTGTTCCCGGCTTGCAACTGAAGAAATCGCGGATAGGTGATTCATTTTGAAATTACAGGTTCTCTCACAATCAGCAACGAAGCAGCTTGGCTAGCATAAAATACACATTTCCACGTCTAATACAGTCACAGCGATAAAATTCATCAGTTTGACCTTCGTCAAAAAAGGAACTAATCTGCTGAAGTAATAGAAGTAAGCTACCGGATTGCCGTTGGGATCATAATTCCTACTATCAAGTCGTTATCCTTGACCTTCTAATAAACACGATAAAGGTAAAGCTTAAACTGCTCACAGGTTACTTACTCATTTTAAAAGTTGGCACTTCATAAAGGAATGTAATTTTCACAATTAATACTCATTACATTCGAAAAAAATTCAATTCAGTCAAGGGTCCAACGCGTTCAATGATCTAATATTAGCTCTGGAAACAAATAAAGTACAGAACTAAGTCCATTGCCGACATACTTTTCACAAGATCAGGAAAACTTTCTTAGATCACAAAATTTTAAGAGAAAAACAGGACGGTATTTATCGATGAGGATATTTCCCTATCACTAGCGTACTATAAAAAAACCCTTGTGTCACTAATATTAACTTCGAGGCAATTTCACACGTGGTAATAAAAGTTGAAATGTGAAAGTAATTGGCGTAATACATATCGTCACTCAAAATATATGCCGCTATGATCACGATAAGTGAATGATTTTGAACAAATTGTATTTGCGAAGTATCCTACACTTCAGAGAATAAGTTTAAAATGCATTGTATATAATATGAAAAGGATTCACCAAAGAAGCAGATAAGGTACTCACCTCTTAACCCAAAGACAGCTTGCCGCGAACTGAAGCCCAGAAACAAAGGGAGGGGATGTTCCGAAACTCCGTCAGCCATGTCACGTGTGCCTGTGACGTCACGATAATTTCGAACCGATTTATTTATTTCGGCAACGATAAATCTATTTAAAAAAATCGCTGGATATCGTAAAGGTCATTTGAAAATTTATCCAATAAAATACATCAATAAATACGGTCATGTTCTATATTATAAATAATAAAATATATCCCGCGGAAAATCAATAATAGGATTAACCAATGAGTTTCGTTCATTTGGTGCCGCTGTTATACAAAAATAGCGCGGAAATTCTTAAGCGGCCAACGATCGAACCACACGTCACCAATGTTCTAGAATTTTCTAGTCTTCTGCGAAGGTCATTAGGTACGTTTGCAAAACACGTCATCGCATTACGAAAAACAGTACATCAACGGTCCGCATTCAACTGTGGTCCCCAAACCAGCACCACCCCCTCCCACTACTTACGAAGAAAGCGCACCCCATACCCTCACCAACCGTCCTTTCGGTAAAGTCACACTTCTGAATGTTTTTAAATTGTTAAATTAATTTCCTGGATTGTTTCATCCGGTTCTTCCGTTCGTTGAAGTCACCGTCTCATTATGCGGAAACGAGGATGGAGAGCGATTACTACAAGCTGCATATCAACGGAAATACTACGAAGAAGTGCAGCGGTATTGACTGAGGTAAGTGAGCACAAGTAATTTTTATGAAATAGTGAACCGAGAAAGTAATTTTAATCATTATTACCCACAAGCATTGACATGTCACTAACTAAGATACTCTTCTTTCACTATGCTACAGATGCAAACTTGCATGCTCCTTTGTACAATTTTTCATTTATAATGGCGTTAGTAGCTATCAAATCTTTTTTGGCCTGAAATTGTGTTGTTAAGCCTGAATAATTATGGCATTATGCTTTCATGTGCACGCCGATGAAATTAATTGCTCCGTATTGAATTATAATAACAAAGTAGTATCTCTTTTTTCTGTTAATTCGCAGATTCGTTTCCTTGATAGCCAAGCTCAACTTGAGCCATGTCCGGGTGGAGTAACCACATGACGTTTTCTTTATACAAAGAGATTGCTAAATGGTTCATTACGAACCAACGGAAGATATAAGTCACCTGCGAAAGTTACTACTTCAACGAAAGCATAAGGACCGACAGATGAAAATGATTTCTTTCCGTGAAGAAAGACAACATTCTTGGTCTTAAACGTCGAATCTTAATCAAGGTAAGTCACGTCGTTATGATATCATCATTAGACTTAATCAGTTTGTAACGACTCAAATTCATTATCTTTGATATGGATTTTTTATTCTTCTTTGAAGGCATAAAAACTGGCATCTTGAGTAGATTTAAACATATTTTAAATTAATACAAATTTTAGTTTAATTTTCCCCGAAATAAAACCATTGTCAATTATAATTATTGCGGATTTTAGGCGCCACTTCTTTGCGCCACCAGGCATGCCTTATAGAAGTTCTGTGTTTAGAGAGGTTGAGTGAAGGAGATTTCGCAACGGATCATCGAAGCCACAATGATTCGACACTTATTTCCTTTAAAATTTCAAGAAAAGGCTCTACGGAAATAATCAATGAAATTCAGCTTCAGCACAAGCCAAGATCATTGGTATTTATTTGGTCACCTTTGCTAGAGGGAAATTTCAATTGACAAATTGATACTAAATGAGTTTGTGGATTGTAATCAACGCGTTTCTGCATGGGAATATCTTTGAATGTGTAACTGATCAGTATTGTGTAATTTAATGATAATGGCCGTAGTCAACAAAAGCTAAAGAGATAAGTATCGTCAGCCCCGTAACTTTTAAACACAAGGTAAGCCGACAAAATTTACAGTCAATTCTCTTGAATATTTTTTCGCAACTCACCAGTTATGGCAGTACAACAAGAAGGGTCTCGTGGTTTACTTCAGCTCTCAAGCTGTTTCGATTTCTCCAGTAAACTATTCAAGTTAATTATTCACTTAATTAATTAATTATTAGTTGATCCGAGGTATCACTTACATTTGCACGCTCATGAGTTAACAGCGCAGTGGGAAGTGGAAAAGAAGCATATCTACTTCTCCCAACCAAACTCGTTTCTCACGTTTACACACTTTTCCAAATAGGTGATTCAGTTGTTCTTTTTATCTGACACTGCTTGCACTGAACAAATACTATTTTTAGTACTTTGTCTACACAACACGGCTTGCACTTTCAAACACTTTACAGATTAAAAACTGTCAGGAATGGCGCATCAGTACAGTATCATTATGGGGTGCAAAATTGAAGTATTAGAGCATTGCGAAGTTTTATACGAGCATTACGAATACTCATCCCAAGACATCTTAAATCAACTTAGTCGAACCTTTGAAAATATGTGCCTAGATCACGCGATAGCAACAGAGCAATACTAGGGCATTTGTACCTACCTATTGAACTAATCTGAAAATCCTTTTTTATTTATTCTACAAAATCCGATAGCTCCAACATTCCAAGAGTATTTTTCATTTTCAAAGAGACCCCACGAATTGGGACAAGAATCTTCCTTCCCATTAAAAAAAATGGAAATTAATCAATTTAAAAAATTACTTTCTGGAAAAACTGTGTAACCTCTACGTTGAATAAAACTGCAAGAGGAGAAGACTCCCTACCTTTTACTTGCTACCGGGTCCATCGGCGACTGAGCTCAGTTTTACAACAGCGACTCTCCAAAACACTTATATTCACCTGCACTTCACATTGAACACAACACTGACAATGAATTATTTGGTGAACCCTAGACACTTTCAATTCACTCTTTAGCCGATGAGTAACACATTCTGGTAACTTCACATAATTCCAAGAGACATAAACGCTGCTTCTATCGTGATGAAGAACCAATAATAAATATCCTATCGTTGAGGAAAAGGCTTTAAGAGATCGTTGACTGCCTCATTATAGGATTGCAGTGTCATTCACTGGATTAATTGAATTGTTCACTCCACCCTTCGTAAACTTTAAAAAGAACAAGAAGCAGCTTTAAGCTGTAGCACTAAAAATTTGGTACTGACGAAAGGAACAGTTCTTAATCATTTACTCGAAAGGAATATATGTAGTAAAAACCAAGGATGTGGGTACAAAAACTCCAATAATTGTGACCAAATGATTTGCGAAAGAATGTTTTCTTCTTGATCACAAATTATGAACAATTATGATTAAATTTGTAGATTGTCATGGATTAAAAGGTTATTTACGAGAATTGGACTCACCCGTACACTTCAGCGACGGAGGATACGCCTCTATACCCTAACCGAACTGCTGTGAGACTAAACTTCACTAGGTATGTTAGCATGAGGAGGAAAATCAAAAGTGACGCACAGCTTATTACTAACAGATCTGAGAGGTAATGGAGTGCGGGGAATCACTAAGAATATCAGGGGAGGTTGCCGTGAACAAATAGCACAAGGCAGAGTCAAAATTGTCGGTCTGATTTTGAGTCGAAATGCATCGCGAAGGCCTTCGGGAGGGGTTCGGTTGGCGCGTCGTAGGGTGGAGAGCTGGTTGTTAAGGGGAAGTATGGAAGGATAAGAAGAGGGGATGGGGAAGGGGAGTCAGGGTGCCACAAAAGAGACCCTCTACATTCCTCTCGTGACGTCACATACTTTGGTCACAGGGTTCGCTAAATGGCGAATAGTCGCAGAGTGAGGTCTTATGTTAATTGTGCTGTTAAGCTGTGATAAAGCAATGAATTTACTAGTACGAGTTAAAGCGTGAATATTTGAACCATTGCACATGAATATGGACGTATATTTTGCTATTATGCGTAGTATTACAATGACCGTGCGTTGTGCAAGCGGTTGTCCTCTTTCATGCTGCAAGTTGGTTATGGTTGGTTGGTTGGTTACAAACACCCGAAAAGTGGCTCGCAGAGTATTATGCTGATGTATAAGAATTAGAACATGAAGAATTTTCTGTTCAATCGCCTGCATGATTGGATTTGGTAAAACGGTACCTTCTTAAGTTTTTATGTCTACACATTTTGTTTCACGTTTTTATGTATCCTATTACCAAATATAAACACCAAGGAGAAGTTCTTAATTATTATACACAAAATAAACATTTGATGAATGTTTTTCATGACAAGTCCTCATTCGATTATTACAGTAATCTTTAAAGTTTCAACTCAACTATTAAGTATCACGGGATTAACTTCCATCCGAATCTTACTTCATTTTCGTAGCATGAACTGTGCTATCCAGAACTGCAATACATTACTTATCTTATGCTATCACCGCTTTCATGTATTGCATAATTTTTATACCTGGGTGGAGGTTGGTGCGATGGCGGTGGGTGACGAGGTTTTTAGTTTTCTGATCCCCCGACCAACCAACCACCTCAACTATAGATAGTTAAGATGTAATGGCTAATATATTTGACCTGAATATTTTTCATTTCTATTCAGTATTTTCTGTTTTCTTTTTATCCTCTTGGTTTAATTTTCCGTGTCTGAGTATTGTTTATTTTTTAATTTATTTTTTGTATGTTCTTTTTTATTTCCGAGGGCTGTTTTTTATCTCCAATGGGTCAAGAATAAAATACGGGGTGATCGAATAACAATCATTTCATCGCTAAGCATAATATTAAGTACACTTTCGCTTGATTTTCGTCGGAATCGCCTCGGCAATGGTTGTTCTTCATAGATCGTTGCTGCGAATGTCTTTCAATGAATTTCACCGATATCTAGAATCCAATCGTCCGCTTTAAAGCGTTTCCCTCCCAGCCAAATTCTCTCTCCGGCGAAATATACGAGTCAAAAATCGCAAGTTCATTACTGCACGGAGGGTGATCGTACACGCCCCATTGAAATTGCTCAAAGAACAGTTGGCTTGCACCAGCGCTTTGACGGGCGTTGTCATGTATCACATAATTTCCAGAATTCAGCACGTCTCTTATTTTATTTTTAATGGCTCCGCGCAATCGACCAAGCATTCGCATTTATCGTTAAACCCGGCAGAATCAAATCTAAAAGTAACAAGTCTTTTTTGTTTCAAAACAGAGTAGCATAATATTTCGATTGTTTCAGGATCGCATGAATTTTCTTGGTTTGCTTGGTGACTAACTTTAATGCCTCAATTGCTTTGGATGTAACTTTGTCTAAGGTCTGTCGTATGGTATCCGTATCATCCTTAGTCACAGTTGATTTTGAAATATTTCTCTTTTATCAGCATAAAGGACAAGAAATTTCAATTCCCATTCATCAAATTTCGTTCTTGTCAATCCACAGTTCTTACTAAGGGAGAGAATCAATGGCTGTGATCTTGCTAATGAGGATTGCTACTCGTCTTAAACTGACTACTTGTGTTCGCAGATGACTGAGCTTGTGGTAAGGAGGGCGTGGAGTTGCCCGCTGCGTGCAATATCCTTCCGGATTACTCATACGATCCATGCACTAGATTGGAACTGCACTCAGCGTCCAAAAGAACGGATGGGCTGTCGGGCGCAGAGCCACCGGTCGCTTTCTCCCTTCTCCAGATCCTGCATCCGAGTAAGTGGTCGCCAAAGTGGACCTGCTATCTCCACATGCCCAACCGAGAGAACATCTGTGGCCCATGTCCAGGAGAGCGCGCCTTGCGATGGTCTAGGGGGACAGAGATAAGTTCTGGAATGAGCGGGTGAATGCCATTGGGAAGGCGGACGGATGATGAGAAATCTTTGTTTTCATCAAATTATAATCTCAGATGGTCTTCTATGATACTAATACCATCTGAGATCTACTTAATCTTAAAATTTAAAGAAGCTTCCTGTCACATGGTTGAATTAATATTTAAGTAGTAATTCTTCAATTGACATCAATCCATCTTAGAATCACATCACAATCTTACTCGAGACAAAAAGTAATCCAACATTCGCAACATCGTCGAAGTTAATATCTGCCAAATATTTTTGAAAGAAAATTTCATCGCGGCCTAGGCAAAACACTCTAACGTAAAATACTTAGAAATTCCAGTTTGAAATAGCATAAAACCTACCTACCTCATTTAATCATACTAAATTTCTTCTTACGCCCATTAGGCACTATGTATTTCTTTCCTTAATACCTTCCTTCAGCAGCATCTTGTCTATATATTCTTCTAAAATTTTCATATCTATTAATTGAGAGCATACATGATTCCATCGCCTAATAAATGTTCAATCACTTTCTGAAAATGGGTGTGTACCATAAAACAGTTGATTTCGCAATGAGAACCTGTGGGAACTCTTCTCCGCCATTGAATTCAAATATGTATTGAAAATAATTGTAAATTGAATTCATATATATAACGTAGTAAATTAATTCCGCTTCATGAAACTACAGCACCTCACAAGAAGGATCACCATGAAATTGGCTGTACCAAAAATGCAAACGACAACGAGACAGCATCGCAAGACAACACAGCTGGTGAATAGATACTCTTCGTCATCTATTCTCCAGCCCTGATGAGGACACGGTGGTCTTTTTTGGGGGTTATATCGGCTTCCCTAAAGTTTCGGACGAATACCACATCACAATGCATCACGAAAGAAGACAGTTCCAGATGATTTTGATTTAACTATGTCTGCCACATTGTCACTATTAAATGTATTAAATAATAATAATTTATTGACAAGACTTGACGACGAATAGATACTATAGCAAGGATCTATTGTATTTATCTGTTGTAAGTTATTAAATGAGGTTCATGGCTCAATTTTGGGGCAATGCCCAAGTCTGTTGTAAAATATTGTAATGCAATAATTTATGTTGATGCCATAATTTGAACCATTAGCATTTTGTAACCACCCATCAGAATCACTTGCTTGATTTTAGAAAATGAAATGTATAACGATAAAATAATAATAAATAAAGAAAAAAACATCAGCGCCGATGGAGCAGCAGCAACAGAGAGAATTAAGAGGTAAAGAGAAAGTTGTTCTATCACGTTAGCATTTGTGATAAGTACTCATACCATACTTGTCCTACCATCCGAAAAACACTGTGATGTGTTCCAAACGCCCTCCTGAAAATGCTATGGCAAGCAAGGTGCAATCTTTGAAAAATCTCCGCCTCCACTAGCATTTGTATCTAGACACACAAGGAGCAGTTAGTTTTAACTGATAAGAATATAAAACATCAGCCACGATGGAAGAAAATATAAAGTTGCTCTATCACGTTAGCATTTACGGTAAGTACTCATTGTAATGGCGTCTTGTCATTCCATCCGAAGAACAGAGAGATATGTTCCAAACGTCCTCCTCAAAGTGATACAGCAAGCAAGGTGCAATCTTTGAAAAATCTCCTGCTACCAGTACTTGTATCCGGTATTATAACTGTGTATGACTAGTATTTGTATCCGGTTACACAGAGTATGAAGCCACTATAGTTATCACATTAAACAGACCCCAGAGTGTTACCTTAAGAATAAATTATAAACATTCTCCTCGCCCTTGTTAAAATTCATTAACTAGATTCATGTCGTGCGATTGTTAAAGAACTCCGCCTTAAGTGTAGTAGGTTCCTCTTGGGAAATTTGTTTAAAAAAGTAGCTCAGGAAAAAAAGGGTTTGTATCTAGTTATAGATTTTATTTCAATCGTTTGCTTTAATAGATTCACTTTTCAACATCCGTTGAGTAGGGTAATCCCCGCAGCCGACTGCCGAGGAAATTATCTAGGAAATTCCGGGTAAGAACTTTATCACCTAATAAGTGCCACAAATGAAACACATAATACTTACAATATCTTTTTTATGTCACTCATCAATTTTTATCAGTAACGAAGGCTTACGTGTTATGAAATTGACAACTAGGTGAGACAATTTTATGATCGTCATTTATAATGACAAAGCAGCAAAGCTGTCACATTTTAAAATGTGATCACATTTTAAAATGTGATCACATTTTAAATCAGAATTGAGAAGGAAAACGACCTTCAAGAAGAAGCATGGATAACATGAAATAAACATGAACAGCATGTATTTCGTGAGCGCACATGAGGTTGAACCATAGAATTAAAGGTATTTTCTTTAATTGCGGCATTGAAATCACTAATCTTTTCCTGGAAAGCTATTATCGTTTGATCCAAGCCATAAACCTCCACAACGCCTGAGGGCCAAATGCATTAAGCGACATAAGTAGATTTCCAAGTTACAACTCTCTTTCGATGCAGTTTGAACTTGGATTTTAAAATGAAATTTTATTGTTTCAGTATTTATGACGTTTTCCCCTTAAGAGAACTAACAAAATTGGATAAGGTAAAAATTGAAACTAAAGATTACTGCCGGAGGGTGAAGCATTGGCATGCTGTCCGAAGAGCCTGGGTTCCAGTAACTAGTGAAATTTACGGACACCTCTCCCCCCCGCTAACAATAATGCTCGAAGCAGAAGGTGGCCTAGGGCCTGGCAATTCCCACCCCTTACCCTGAATGGGCGAATGTCACAGCCCTGAGATGAACCTCGATTGGATTATTGATACCAAGGACACTGCATAGAGATGGCCCATTCCATTCCATTGGACAAAATTATTTTCCTTAATAAAAGAAAACAAAATATTGAAAAATCATTAATTAACAAAATATTTCTTTAACAAATTAAGTTTTTTCGATTATGAAAAGTGTTAAGATTAGTATAACACCCATTACTAAGTAACCTGTTTTTCAAAAATTTTCTCTCTGGTTTTGGACCCCCCCTGAACAAAATTCCTTTTCGGTGGAACGAAATTCCAGTGTCGGTAGTTAAGGCTGTGTTTTTGTTTTGAATTTTGAAAAAGTGTATCCATTGATATTCCCGAAGTCCACGGAGGAAGTCATTTAAAAAACAACAGTAGTAATTGACTTAAATATTGAGAGAAGGAACACCGTCGGTTGGTTTATCATTATGATACCCATACTATCCATACATACGTAAAACGTACTTGGTACTCTATAAATGATGAAGTTCGAAGAGAATCACCACGTAATGTTAAATGCAAACACACTCATTTATCTCGACAACGGTAAGTTGCTCCGATGTTGGCGAGCATGCGTATAGGTAAATAAAATAAGCCTCAATCAAGTAGATCATTTTCTCAATTATACTACACAGATTTTCCTCTTTTCCAGCATAACTACATCGATCACCTAAAGAAGAAAACACAGCTAACATACAACAGAATGAATAACACGACCCTTAATAACAATCAGAAAATCAACATGCACGTATATACACGACCCAAAATCAGTTACCTGGAGTTCATGAGAGACTTCAAACATTTAGGGTCTGTGATATCCGCTATAAAAATATTGTTCTATTGTGACTGAGATTCGTGATGGCGAATACTTAATCACGATTCTTCACATAAAATAACTAAAAGGTTCACAGGAGCTCACGAAACAACCGCATGAAACTATGAACTTCTGAATATGACAGCTACAGTTGCACTCCTTGAAAATCGAGGATCAACAAGACTCGAAATAATTGTCGTGGCCTTCGTCGCCTCGATATTTTTTCCGTCTGGCGCGGCCTCGAAACGGCGACAATAAGGTTCGTGAATAGAGTATTTTCACGTTTTTGGGAATTCGTTTAATTAAACCTCAATTAGGCTAAATTCCGAGTCTGAGAATAGTGAGGTACTCTTTAAGTGAGGTATTAATTATCAAAATTTGCAAAATTAATATTGCGCTGAATCACCCGGCGGCCATATTCTCAGAGCTGTGACGTCACTTTTGTTTTATGTGTTTCCAGGCATACCTTGTTCGTATACAAGGCCGTCCAACGTCGTGAAAAGACTGGATCAGCGCACGTAGTTGAGTCTTTGGCAGGCAGAGGAGCTCTTTTGAGAATATGAATAGGGAACTTGCATATATTTCAGATATAATCAAGAGCCCCAAAATTATATAAAAACATATGTTTGCATACCACGGTGAAAGTTTTTTATTATTTATGACGTGGTTTGCGATATTTAATTCATCAAAGTTCACAAGAATTTTCAAATAAAAGTGAGAATGGAAAACGCCCGATTATTGGCTGGTAGAAAAGTGACGTTATTATTCAGTACGAGAAGGCACGGCGGCACGGCCATGGTAGAGGTTGCATATATGCAGTATACCTACTTGAATACAAGCGACGGCGTGGTTATGATTCATTTATTGAAGTGCAGACGTATCGGAGTTGTTAATTGTGACTTCAGGGCTATTATTTGATGTATTTCTCCTTCATTGAAAGCGATAGATTGCGTGAAAATGAAGGAATATGGTTATTCTTAGGCTGATCCTAGCAAGCTTCCATTTACTGATTCCATCATGATATCAGGGTATTTTAGTGAAGCTTAAGACTTCGTCGGCGCCGAAAGTCGATGCCGAGAAATGAAAAGGTAGCTGATGTGCATCTGAAATGTTTTATAGTTCATAACAAAGTGAGACTTGCGTATAATATTGGCGAAAGCGTATACTCATGTGAAATGTGTATTCTTTTGGCAGTCCGGTAGAGAGTCTTATGGTGAACTTATTTTCCACCTCGAAGCAGTCAATGATGCTTTCAACTTAAAAATACCTTGCCTGGAAGGCGACGGGAAGCTCTTTAAGACTGGAATCTGAGCCACCAAGACTATTTATCGTTTCAATTTAGTAGCGATAATATCCACGAATTTCCAACACAATCTACCAGCTTGTGACTCAAAAACTCCAAAGCCACTTCCTATTCTGCAGAAAGAATCAGTCAATCGCACTTCGATCAATAAAATAAACACGTCTTCAGGTGTTGATAAGTTACTTTTGCACTCAAGGCCTTCCTAAAGTAACATTAAAATATGAATATTTTCTAAAAATATTTCTTATTACATTTTGGGAGCTTTTCTCACGATGCATCTGGATCCTACTCTTAATATGAGCTCATCGTCATTGCCATCGTTGTCACCTAAAAATTCCGTACCTGAGGTCCTATAGTGATATCTTTCACCTGCACTCTCAGTATCACTGAAATCCGTGGCGAAAATATCACCCCAATCCAATTTCTATTTGGTTTTAACTGGGGAAAGAGCAACACATGAGAGAAATGCACATTGGTCAACTTTGGCTTTGACTTTCCCTCAAACACCCCATTTCTCTTATGGTGCACATCAGTCCTACTTTAGACGATGACCTGACAACCTTTTAATGGATCCTTGGTTTTTCCTGACAACCAAAATAATTGCTGAATGGAAATTGCTGATCCACACATGTCATCTTCTTCTTCCTCCACAGTTTCCGAATCAAGGGCCGCGGAGCATTCCTCTTGTGATTCAACTTGATTCAGTCTTGATTTTGTGGAATATTACTATATCCATGATATAAACACAAATGGTAATTTCCACACTATTTATTCAACACTTAACGACCGACCGACCATGGTTTCGACACTTTGTGTCATTTTCAAGGCAATCCAACAAAAATTCTCTCGGTATATATACCCAGGCCAAGATAGGAGGTGGGGGCATATGGAATTGGAGTGAGGGGAGTGGGAGGGGGAAGAGTTAAGGTGAAAAAATGAATGTAGGCCGAAACTAAAATACATGCAACAAGAGGAGCGTACGTGTAGGTCAGGGTTTTGACGTCACATATCATGGATATTCACAAATGTGAAAATGAGTTTTCAAGTCTTAAAGGACAACAGAGAAAATCGAGGAAAGTGTGAAGTAAACGGCTTTTAACAAATAATTAAAGCCAACATTTATCTTAGCAGAAAAATAAGTTTCTAATAATTAAACAATATGTGTGACCCCTTTCACCAGTTTATGAACTGTTCGCTAGGAAACGCCAACATCGGGTTTTATCCACCCTTTATAATCAGCTAACCCTCTTTTAGGAATACTTAGCCCTAATTAATAATGTAGTCATTTAAAAACGATAAGACAACGCTTGCCCCATTCCTGATGTTTAATATGACTCATGAGCCTTTACAAAATTGTCTTTACATACAGACTATCCATAAGGTCGTGTGTCATTTTTGACCTCTAATTTTAGTAACTTCCCATCGAGCAATATTTTTCAAAATTGGCATACATATGGGAAAAGGTTCTTCGTTTTGTTGAGTGCAAGCAAAATTTTACAGTTTTGACCTTTTTACCTCACGATGTGGTCCCAAACCAAAATTTTGAATTTGCCTTATGAGGTTTCAATGTTAAAGAATTCGAGATAGAAAAATGTCTGAATTTCATTGATCAAGATGTATTCTTAGGTTTTCGGACACGAAGAAATCGAAGAAAAAAAACACTTATATTCGCGAAAATTCAACCGTTGACCCAGTAAGGTCACAGTAAAGGTCTTAACGGTGGCAAAAAGAACAGGATACTATCAAACGTGTCGATCTATGGGTTTTAAAGGGTGCCCAAGTCATTTGTATAGTCCAAATACTCGTCCACTATTTGACCTCCGAGGCTAATACTGAGGTCAAAGGTCATAGAGGTAAACGTTGCATAAAAAGAGCATTTATAATCCAGATATTTGTTACATAACTTTGTAAGAAGGTATTTTCCTAAATGGTATCATTAGTATATGTTTACGTATATCCTCGCGTTCTGGAATTTTCGTGCTTGTTAGATAATAAATGATCGCCCTATCGTCCCTCCCCACAATGGCTATTCGCTATTCGTAATGACACCCCTACGCTCATCCCCTTTTCGAAAAGTACCTCGCCGAACAACCGCAGACAAAGCAGTGAGTAGGGTGATGAATAGTCGTCCGAAAAATGCAAAGGCCTAAGTCAAGTAGGGCTGCTTTCTTTCACGGCAACAGCTATAGCCAAGTGGAGCAACTTATAGGTATACCTTCTTACACGTTATTCTCACCCTGGTAATACAAGCCTGCAAATACCGAAAATTTTGCCGCTGGGACGTCATTTTCGCCTTAAAAAGGTTATTTTCGAAGCCAGCTATAAAGGTCGTATCTTATGTCAGAAGATATCTTCATTAATAGCAACATTAGAATTTGTTCAAAGGATACCGGGACTAGCCGCGGTGATAACTTTTACGGGTGTCACCCGCAATGCACAATCGTGCGAAAGATCCACAGAGAAAAAATAATTCGCCTTGACCGGGATTCGAACCCGGATCCCCCGATTTCCGGCCGAGTGCTTTAGCCTGTTAAGCTACCGAGGCTACCGATACTTTCGGACACTACCGGACAAGATGCTGCTGGACTGCAGAGCATACGATGCCACAAGCAGTCCAAATCGTGCGCACAGCGCCACAGCCGGAGAGCAGGCCCGGACATAGAACACAAAGAGGTGCTCGCTCTAGACTTGTTCAAAGTATACCGGGACTAGCCGTGGTGATAGAATTATAGACAAAACAAAAATTAGAATTTGCTTACGTTCTGCCTCGCGTTCTGCAGCTCTCGTGGTTGATAACTGTTCACATAATGGCTGTCTTATCGTCCCTCACCACACATGCGGGATATATGTAACACACACCCCCTTCGCTCATACTATTTTAGCTGAATGTGAGTACCACGCCAGACAATGGAATATAAAGAATTAAGAAATGGAGAAGTAGTTGCCGCGGAACGGATAAAGCTAAAGTAAATTAGGGCAACTTGCAGGTATACCTTCTTGCACATTATTCTCGCCGTCAGGATTAAAGTCTCCAATCTCAAAGAATTTGTCTCTGCGACGGCATTTTTGCCTTAAGAAGGATATTTAGGAAGCCAGATATATGTGTCGTATGTTATGTCAGAAGGTTTCTTCTTAAATGGTAACATTAGAAATTGTTTACGTTCTGACTATATCGTTGACTGTTCACTGAACGGCTGCCTTATCGTCCCTCTCCAAATCGGCTGGCTATTCGTAATAACACCCCTGCGCTTATCCTCTTCTCGCAAATTACATCTCTGAACAAAAGCAAACATAGCAGTGAGAAGCGGATGCATAGTCTTGCGTATACGTCAGGGTTATAGTCAAGTGGAGCAACTTACAAGTACACCTTCTTACACGTTATTCTCGCCGTGGAGATACAACTCTCAAATCTCGTAGAAATTAGTTCTGGGACGCCATTTTATTCTTAGAAGGACAATTTTTGGAGCCAGACATTAGTGTCGTATAATATGTCAGAAGGTATCTTCGTAGATGGTAACATTAGAATTTGTTTACGTTTTTCCTCGTATTCTTACTATTTCGTGGTTGTTGATTGTTCGTGGAACGGCTGCCTTATCGCCGCTTCCCATAACGGCTGGCTATTCCTAATAACACCCCTGCGCTCATCCTAATCTCGCTTACTACCTCTCCGAACAAAAGCAAAAAATGCATTCAGAAGCGGCATGAATTGTCGTGCGTATACGTCACGGTTATGGTCAAGTGGAGCAACTTACAAGTACACCTTCTTAAACGTTATTCTCGCCGTTATACGTTTGTTTTAACGGTGGATTCATCGAGATCCTTGCGAAATAATTATCGAGAGCGTTGGCAACGCAGGTTATTGACGAGGAGAGAAAAATGAACAAGAAGGGATTGAGAAAAATTGTGTGTTTGGAGTGACTTAAATGTAACTGTGTGTTTATATATTGGGAATAAATGTTCTTTCTTGTGTTCTACAAATAGGCATATTTATTTTTACACCCACGCACGTTACAATACCTATGTTGAATTATGTGATAATAGATATTATTACAACCACCGAGCTAGGTTTTTTCATTTTTTTAGTTGCACTGTCCTAGTGGCCTATTTCAAAATGGGTAGAAAAAGAACGATATTAAGGTGTAATGGGATTGAAAAGGTGGGAGGAAGGAGTAGGGGCGCAATCCTTTGGGCAGGTGATCTAAACTTTTCATTCGGGATCCAAACGTTGTTCTGATGAGCCACCCAACGCTTTGGTTCTCACACCCAAAGTACTCGTCCATCTTCTTTGGATGCAGCAATCAAAGGAGTAGTTGGAACAACCAAATCCTCATCATCCATTCCCTTTGGGTGACACATCCAAATGTATGGGCAAGTCATTTCCTTCATCTCAGGTTTGGGTGTGACACCCAAACCTACGAATCTCATACCCAAAGTGTTTTTTCAGCACGCACTCCTCACTATGGTGGGGTTAACTACGTCTTTCAATCTAATTTTTACGATGAGAAAGAAGCATTTCACGAAAAGTTATAAAATTTTAGTCGATTGCTTCCAGAGAATTGGCAACGACGGAATAGTGGGAGGGGAGGAAGACAAAGGCGCCTTAACCTCTCCCCCCCCCCCCACTTTTAAGCTGTGGGAGTCCGTCGAGTAGAACACATTCGCGATTACCAGGAGTTCCTTTCTTCGTTTAACGATGTAGGAAAATATTTTTACAATGTTTTCAATTTGCCACAATTTTTTAAAAGCACATGATCCAACGTAGAAGTAAGCCGTTTTCCTTTCACTTTTTTGCAATGGAATTCTTTTGCTTTTTTTGGACGATAGAGCTCCTAAAAATCAGGTGATTTGCGCGCAGCGCTATTTCTCTAACTTCCCCGCCATATTCAAACTGAGCAATCTATTTACGCGTTTTCCCGCAGCAGGTTTTTGAGCATTTACTGACCGTCAATCATCCGACGTTGATATCAGGGTTTTCGACAGTAGTGGCGGATTGAAGAAAGGTAAGAAAATGGCCTTTTCACTTAAGGTATACTTCCTTGCAAATGGTAATACATAATACAAGTTGGTTGGTTATCTTAAGGCCGCTATACACGGCGAATGATTTCATTCGCATGATCATGCGCATGATCATTCACCGTGTATGACAACAATTCGCGAATGCACCTTCATGGGCATGATCATCCAGTGATAATTAGAACATGTTCTATTTTGCTCGCACCGCCCTGTGAATGATCACGTGATCATTCACTGTGTATAGCCGCCTTTTGGAAGGTATTCAGCACATGCATATTCAACACACAGTCATTACGCATATCAATTCATGTTTACATATCAAATTATTGACGGAGATTCATCTAAATCACTTTATCCCGTGCTTATGTCGCATACCCGCCAGGAAACGAGGAAAGTGTTGCAGTACATGATATCTCAAATTGCCAAAAGTATGAACTGAACATATCCAGAATAAACCTTAAGCCTATGGATTGGTTGAATGGCGCAGACAGTTGCGGCTACAAGTCGCAAGGATTGCAAGGGTCCTCTGCTGATACTGGAGGCTTCTTTCAGTGAAAGCTTGGAAGAGATGAGGCTTTACGTGCTTTAATGGGGGAGAGGAAAACAAAATTACACTGATTCTAACACTACCTATTAGCCCAAAATGGCTTTGTGACTAAAGTAGAAGACATGGATGGTATCCACTGGGGAAGCGGAATAAATGGTGACCACTCAGCCCAACGCCTGACATCTGGAGTATATGTAAGAAAAACTTATAGAAGAAAGAAAACAAACCTGCTAATAAACGGAACAATCAGAGCCCACCTGACCATGGATTCACTTTATTTAAACATATTTTGTAGCTGCTCGATCACCGTGAAAATGATGGCAGATAACATTCTAAAAAGGTTGGAAGAAATTAATCGTTATATCCAATGGGACACCCAAGGTCTCATCCTACAATCAATTTTCCAGGAAAGCCTGAGATGCCTCGAGAAGAAGGGGGCCCAATGATGCATCTCCTTCCAATCTTCTCTACTTCCTTCCCTCCTAAATGGCCAATTTGATGTATTCCCCAGTGCCTATCCTCAATCCTCACAGGCGTGGACAGCAGCCAGCTTGAGAAACCTACAGGGGAAGGAATCCAACAAACTTCCCCTCATCCTCCGACCCTGATGCACCCTCATCCCATCGGCCATTCTGCTAATCATCATTTGTCCCCAGGGGTGGTCTGGCCAGGTCAGCTGGTCGGCAATCAGTGAGGCCCCCTTGAGCTTCGGGGCCCTCCACAACACGTATCTTGAAGCGTTAGTATGATACATAGCTGTAATAGAAAAGACTCAGGTTACTTGAACCAATGTGTTTTTGCCATTATAAAATTCTAATTTTTCCTTTGTTGCTTCATTTTTAAAACATATTCAGAGTTGAAAGATCATATAAAAAATAAATAAAATAAAGGTGTCAGAAGATAAAAGAGAACCTGATACTTTTTTGAAAGGTTATTTTAAAGGTATTTTTTCATTTCAATGCAGTTTTAATTCTAATTCACTAAAAAGATATTAGAACCATAATACATGATTTAAATTTTAAGAGCTATGAGTAGTAGTAAGCTTTTCATAGTATTTTTTCTTATGAAATTGCTCTTTTTTGTTAACTTTTATCTAGTTTTATTAACTTTTATCAGAATAGCGTCAAAATCCATAACCGGGCATGGAATTACCTAAAATATTCCAGAGGAGGACCCCCAAATCCCCCAGTATGGAGGTGGTCTTTCGCGAGTGGTGCCTCGGTCAGCAAGCTGTGGAGTGAATAAGGATGAACGGGGCCAGAGGAGGGTCACGGTCCTTCTCTGAACTCGGGGGTGCGAGGTATAGGCCTGACCGGAACCAAAGGGGAGTCACATTAAACAGGATAGCGAGGCCTCCTGGGTTCGGCATGGAAAGCGCTGGAGAAACGGTGGAACATAACAATTTTTCAACACAAACAAAATTGAAGTTAATCCTAATAAATTTAGTACCTACTCCAATAATTGTTGAAACAATACAATTATTCATTCTAAATAAAATTGAAATCAATCTATGTAAATTGATTACTTAAATAAAATATGTTTTCACTTGACTTTGTCAACTGCTTTTATTAATCCTTCGCACTTCAATCCCGATGGGAGTACTTGGCTATGCATACTTGAACTTGAGATATAAATGTTGGGAGAAATAAAGTCAAGATACAAGTATAATCTGAAAACCTAGCAGATGGTAAGAATAGAAATTTACAAGGGAAGCATTTGAAGCAAATGTTAAGAAAGTGATTTCATTAGAGTATATACATATTACTCGAGTATATTCAAGTATTTATGCCAAAGAGATTTCATACAGCATTTTTATCACGTTAGAGGTATATTTATTAATGTCAATGAATAACTGATGATGAATTTTAATGTGCAGAAATGATTTCAAATAAAAATGAAAATGGGAGTGTTGAGAACAATGAGTATGCAAACTACTAAAAAAGGAAAAATTAATAGAGTTGGGTAAAAGGGACACTTAAAAAATTTCATAACAACGTTCGTTTCCGCTCAATCGCCAAGAGTAATATCATCTCGATATCGCATGATATTAACTCAGGCCACAATCCTAACTCATTATGCACTTCTTTAGCGATGAATTATTTCTGCCTATCGTAAACAGATTGATATTTATTTCTATCGTTATCTTTAAGATATAATGAATAGTTTCTTCGCATGAAAGCACAAGATCGTACTCAGAATGAAAACTAGCGGGGAGGAGGGCAAGCCATGGTTGTCCAAGTTGTAGGTAAGATTTAAGCATGGAAAAGGTAAATGAAATCGAAATTTAAAGGAACTGTAACAGCTCTATATTACTTTTAAATTATTTGCTTGAAAAAATATTATTTTCCTTCAAGACATTTGCGAGTTTTACTTATAGGGGGGGGGGGCAGCTGCCTCCTCCTGCCCCTCGCTTGGTATGCCCATGTGAAAGCAAATGTCATAGCAGCTCATGTGTGTCCATATTCTGAGTTTATGTATGTATGTTTATGTATTATTATTTAGGGCGTAACTTTCTGGAATTTACTTCATAATCATCATCACTCGTCAAGAATCCTAAGATTGGTTTGATGCAGCTCTCAAATCAATTCTCCTGTTATGTTCTTCTCCCGTCATGTAATATTTTCGATGATACGTATTTCTTCTCTTTCACGTTTTTCTGAACCTTCTCCACACATGTTTTACAAGCGGACTTTCTTTTCCATTTTTACCATCCATTTTCCATTTTTTTCCCCCGACGGTTGCCCTTATAAGGCCTTCATGCATCAAGACATGCCTCAGATTCGGTGTTTCACTCTTTATATCAAGGTTTTCATTGGCTTCTCCTCTCTGCTAATATTCTAAGAACTTCCTCATTGCTCTCTTGGTCGTTCCAATGCATTTTCATGATACACAATACCCTTCGTGTCACCCCCAGGGTTTTTGGCAGGGATTGACCAATCACCAAGGTCCGACAGAAACGATAAATTTAAAAAAAAGCAGTATGTGAAGAAAGCATCTAATGAATGAAAAAAGCAAATCAGCTGATTTTCAGGAGCTCTATCGTCCAAAAAAAAGCAAAAAAAAAACATTGCAAAAAAGTGAAAGGCTTACTTCTACGTTGGATCATGTGCTTTTAAAACATTGTGGTAAATTGAAAACATTGTAAAAATATTTTCCTACATCGTTAAACGAAGAAAAGAACTCCCCCTCCCACTATTGCGGCGTTGCCAATTCTCTAGAAGCAATCGCCTAAAATTTTATAACTTTTCGTGAGATTATTGTTTCTCATCGTAAAAATTAGATTGAAAGACGCAGTTAACCCCACAATAGTGCGGAGTACGATGATTGATTTAATTTACATCTGAGTATTGAAATAAGTAAAGTGTAAAATGTACTAAGACAGGTCATATCGGTACGACTAACTTCACGCTATGAAGCCTGTCTCCCGAGGACGCGGATGATTTCTTTGAGATCGAGGATGTGTCAGGGAAAGGGTCGCGCTCGAGCAGTGATCAGATCTTGTCTACCAGGATCCAAGGGGGCCCACAAAACTGTCGTTAACCCTGTTGGCCAGACTTTACAAACGCTTTATTCCCCCTCTCCTTTCGTAGAACTCATAGGCAGTGAACCTTCCCAGGGACTGGTCTGCGACAACCAACTCGAGACTCAAGACGCCATGTCTTGACATCCTGCTACAACATCACACCCGGGAGTCGAATGGCGTTCGTTTATTCGGCGCGCGAGGCCATTAAATCAGGCGGCCGAGCACGAAGTTAGCCTCATCCATCAACCTCCGTCTTCCAGTCCATCTATGGCAGCGGTTCCCAAAGTGGGGGTCGCGACCCCCAAGGGGATCGTAGGCCGTTCGGAAAGGGGTCGCGAGATACTAATAATATGGCGAACAACGTACTTAAACTTGGACGACCATTTTTATGGGGTCGCGGCTAAAAAGAATGAGCTAAAATGGGTCGCGGAAAGAAAAACTTTGGGAACCGCTGATCTATGGCAACCGAAGAGCGACGCGCGTGGAAATAGCTCCCGTGAACAACGTGTATTTTTTACCGTTGCACTGGTGCATCGCAAAACATTTCGGGATAGTTTTCATACCATAGTTATTGCCGTCAAGCTTCATATGTGGGGTAGAGCAACAAGTCACTGAGTGAATGAAGATACACAATCTTTGTAAATATACATTCGGCATACATTTTCGCCGAGTAAAAGCCGAATAGATCGATTGCCCGAGATACGTAGTCTGTCAGTACTTATCTCGTTTAAAGCATTTCTTGGTTTCAGAATGAAATAAGGGATAATCAGTGAATTAAAAATGATTCTAAAAACTACCACTTCAATGGCGTTGATCGTTTTTTCACTGTAGAATACAACGTCACGTCATGGCATTCGAGCGATTACCATGAAGCTTCCTAGCTGGGATTATGTAAAGGATTAGTCTTGTAATGAAATGGAGAGGAAAATTATATTTTAAATTTACATTTGAGGCCTTTTGAAGCGAAAGGGAAAATTACGTCGTAGCGCATCCGTAACAATATTACGTCGACTCGGCCTCTTGTGCTTCGCATGTGGAGTCAGTGTGGGCTGCGTGGTAGGCAGGAAGCCTCCTAACACGTGGTGATAATGTATTACTTTGGGGTCACGGCGAGTAGACTTGTAGGTGAGGGGGGGAGAAATTCGCGGCGAAGCGGGGTTGCGCCGCTACCCCGGCCACCGTGGCGTGGCAATCGCGTGACGTCAGGATAACAGCCAATCGGAATTGACTGCCAATGTCGTCTGCATATATTGCTGTATTTACGTATTACTTATTATTTTTTCTTATTCCCTTTAACCAGCGCGAATTTAGGGACAGGATTTTGTAGGGATCTTATAAGGATAGGGGTATTACTGCTTCAAATAAGTAAAAAATCCGATTACGCTTCAAAAGCCTTTATTTTGAGCTGGTGTCTGTACATGAAAAATCGTTATTACAACAGAAATTATTCTTTAACAAGCAGGACAGGAGTCCACAAAATTCACACGTAAAGCGGATAAGGATTAGTTTGTAAGAATTAATTGGAACGAAACTCCTATGTACCACTCGTACGTTCTACCAGTCTAAACTAACATTGTAAAAAGTTAGGAAAGCTCAAATCAATAAACATGGGTTACAACCAACACACATTAAAATAATATTTATACATTGAAAATGTAGTCATTATATTAACAAATAAGCTTCCATCATAACAATTAATGTACAAAATTTTATAGTAAATATCAGGCTATATACCGTAATGTGTACTACAGTATAATGTCCTACGTTTGATGCAATATAATTAAATTAGAAGTTGAAACGAAAACCAAATACTGTTTCACAAACTTTTTATATGCTATCAAGACAAATTGTCTTGGTAATGATGTTGAAACTAGTTGATAGCATTAGTAAAATAAGACATTGCAATATTTCCACTGAGTTTTATTATGACACTACGTGTTCCGTCGTTACAAACAACGTTATCAAGTATGGCCAAGCAACACCTGATAATGTTGTTTGTAATGACGAAATGTTAGTGTCATAATAAAAGTCAGTGGAAATATTGCAATGTCTTATTTTACTAATATTAAAACTTCCACCATATCGTGCCCAACATCATACAAGATAGTTGATACCAAATAAAAAGTTTTTGGAACAGTACTTTGTTTTTGTTTCACCATGAATATTTCATCATTCTACTAAGTAACGCCCAAATCAGTTGAGTTTAAATGAGAAGGCTTCAGACATTTTGGTAAGGGTGGAAATCAAATTGGAAATGGGAAGAATTCACTCAGGCAGATGATTCTCGGTAGCCTACTGAACCCGGTCGGCTACAGATGATGTTCGGTTGTCAACCAAATCGGGATTGTTACTGACGATTTTTAGTTGCCTACCTACCAAACATAGTAGGATGTTTCAAAAAGCATATAGCCTACTGTAACCGGTTGGAAAAATTTTCAGCTGCAGTTATCCATTCATATCTCAAAGTGCATTCGTATCAATGAAAAGTAACAAAGTGAATCTTTCCTATTTCCAATTTGGTTTCCACACACACTATTATGGCTGAATCTCTCAAATGTACTTATCATATATCAAACTTAGGAGATTATACTGCACTGTACAGTGTAGAGTACGATGAACAGAAAACCACTACTAATCCATGGTATCTCATTCCAGTTTTTAATCCATATTGCACAAAATTAGTAATCAAATCAAAATTTCTAAACACAGGAGAAATTACTGTAGTGAAAGGGATGTTATTACATATCACATGAATTGAGGTGACTTTTGAAGTTGAAGTAAAGCCAAGGTACAAAACATATTATTATGAAAATATCTTACCATTGTCAATAATGTCACATGATTTAAGACTCCCTTAAAAATTCAAATGTGTTTTGCTGTTAGGATTATGTACATATGCAGTAAAACCTCTATGCAGTGAACCTCTTTACATCATAAACCTCCACACTTCATACCACCCCTGCGGTCAGTTTTACATGTAAATTTATAGGCAAACCTCTCTGTAATGTTAGAGCGTAGGTTTCCGTGGCGATGGTTTGATCTCTGCATTTCTCCAGGGTTTTCTTCCGCGTCAGATTGTTGAAACTGTTGTCAACCAACAATCTGACGCGGAAGAAAACCCTGGAGAAATGCAGAGATCAAACCTCTTTGTAGTGAACCTCTTTATCTCATAAAATACTTGTCATACCAAGGAGATACTCCCGAGACAGCCTAACTACCTCCAAACATCAAATTGCCCAAATTTTGGTCCCCTCCATTGCGATGTAAAGAGGTTTTACTGAATAATTGAGGATCTTAGAAACCAAGAAAGATAAGTGCAATTAATTACCAAGAATTATCAGCTATTATGTAAAAAAATTGCACTAGTCCCCCTAGGCTTCTATGGTCCTCATTTGTTATGTAAAATGAATGACTAAATGAATTAATCTAAAAAATCTTTACACGTGAGAATACAACTCAAAGCAAATTAGCAGTAGGAACACTCGTGTATTTAAAAATTTTGACTGCAGTAACTTTTCAACAGTCTGACTGAACTATTAAATAAAAGCAAACAAAACAATGAGGTGGGAACGGGAAAGATTTTTCTGATTACAGAAAAACCCAACTCTCTGTCTTACTTTGAAATTTGATTAATTTACCCAGCCTTAAATATTTATTTATTTATTTCAAAGGATGGAAAAAATACACTTTTGCATTCAAAAGAATCCTAAGTCTGGAATAATGAACAGTAGTCTCCATGTAAACTTACTAGGAATTTCCAAATTAATCAATTTTAGGGGCGTACAATCCACATTGAAATCATGTAAAACTCAAGGTCGGAAAATGTCAGAAAATTGCAAATGCCCTACTACATGCTTCAAAATTTCCATTAAAAGCTGTCCAGATTTGCCAAAGCAGTATCCACTCCTTTGTTTGAAAAATTTTTTTGAGTGACCTTAAGTGTTTAGGGTGGTAAAACATTTATCCTTGTGCATTTCTTATGGAACAACCGTTTTGGTTACCAAAAATCGAAGGCAGCATTTCTTTACTACCTCCTTTAGGCAAGTTTCATTTGAGATATGAAGTTATAATTTTCACATTTATGCTGACAAATAGATGAGATTCACTTGTCTAGCAATCCGTTTCTTCCCACGATAATATCTCCCTTGATAAATGCAGTTATACTGATTAAATAATTCATATTCCCCCAACATCAATAAGGACATAGATATTTACTTCCTAACCATAAATACCAAGGGCAGGAAACAGTAATCTCATCTTCTGAAATCCATCACTTAGAAAACCAGATTATCAATGCACTAGATAATAAAATGGAAGTTGCTACAATATTTTTTGATTTCTCAAAAGTTTTTAACACTGTGGACCACCAATTGATACTCAATAAACTTGACTTGATGGTTTTTGTGTCATAGCTAATTTTGATTGAAACCTACTTGTCGGACTATATTCAATTTGTCATTACCTCAGGAAATGGTGTAACTTTCATTTGCCTGGGTACAGGCCTGAAGCAAGGAGTTCCATTAAGCTCCTTCCCTGTGCCTATCCTATCACTTTCAGACATAAATGATCATATAAATAGTTTTCTACAAATAAATGGTTCCAATCCATTCCCTATGCTGTTGACACCAATATTGTTCTCACAGCAACAATAATTTTGGAGAATTGAAAGAAAAATGCAAAAAGTGAGTCATACTTTCTCTACCTATCTCATTGAATACATTGGAGTTCCTCGTCTCAGACAATGGCCATTTTTATAGATCAAAAAAAAAGAGGCATTTAGGCTATGAATTTTTAAAAAACATGATGCCCTTTACTGTCCTCTGTTCAAAAAGTTGGCTGTATTACCACTGCCATGCAAAAATTAGAGGCTTTGGTACTCGTTGTCTTTAAGTAATGGTTATTTTATTAAAGTTGGTAGCAAAAACTGTAACTACTGTTTTCACTAATATTTCTCATATCTTGCTCACTAAGGGTGAGGCCTTAAGACAAAGTTTCATTACACTTCCCTAAAAGACAGAGAAAAGAATATCTCATAAGATACAAAGAAATAATATCTCCTTCATCTTACACAGGAAACAGTATGTTTATACATATCTTGAATGGTATTCCCATCGTTGATTGTTGAAATAAGTCAGGCCATTATATGTACCGAATAATTTTGTAAGGTGTGCTAAGAATGTTGGCTATGTTGTGTAATCTGACTGATGTGTTCTATTGAATCTTGGTGCATGAGTAATTAAACAGACTAAATGAGTAACAGGGAAAGATACTTTCCAAAAAACCATACCATACAACTTTGTGAAAACATCAGGAGAGGTACAGGCTAATGCTTGGTCAGAGAAATGCAAATTGTTAGAGAAATGCAATTTGATAAATAAAATATATAACATAATATAGAAATACCCACTATAGAGACTGCACAGAATTGGCGAATCACAAATATATAAACTTTTTCAATACCTTCTTCCTAAAATTCCAGATGCTGACATTTATCATGCAAGAGGCCACAAGATTTCCATTCGAGTTCTTCTGTTGGGCACTTCCATTAAAGCTGCAAAACTGCTTTATGAATTGAACGATTTCTGCAGTCACACTCACACCTTAATCAATCCACCCTGCAATAGACAGTAAAAATAACATGGATGTCTCCCTTACTAAATTTATCTATTTACAGTTTCTCAAATCTGTATGAAATCATACTCACCTAACCGAACAAAAATGTCCAAATGGAGAAGACAGTAATCGACAGAATGCATGGGCGGCAAGGCTCCCTTTCATTTTCTCTCTTCACCTAGGATTAAGAGTAGAGGTGGATATCTTGGGGAAGTGAACGATATTCCCAGTGTCTTCCACTCAGATTCTTTAGTCTCCTCATTGTGGGTCTATTTTCCAACCCTTGTAATAGCTACACCACCAACTGTCATCTACAACAAAATTTATAATTAATTATGGTTATTTACATAATACTGACAATTTTGAAGTATTTGCTAATGTTTATACCTCTTCTTTATTGTCATATTCCATGAACATGTTTCGTGGGCACTTCAGGAGATGTGGAGGGTCATCGATGGTGAACATTTTTTCACCCGCAAATCTGAAATAAAGATAGGATATCTTTGCCAAAGTGTTGGAGGAGTAGAAAGGACTATCTTCAAAGGGATTACTCATCACGCCAGCTTCCCTAATATAAGGGTACTCCCGTGGAAAATTATCTTATAGTGAATGACTGTCTCTCGCATGGAAGAAAATAATGCCCTAATAGTACTTAAGTCCCCACCCTTTGCACTTGCATTTACCCCGTCATAACACCATTTACAGCACATATATAGCATGACACTAATGAAAAAAATCCACAGATACTCCAAGAACATAAGAATATTATACGCTAAGTACGATATGTCACATAAAAACAGATTGTTTTTATGTGACATATCGTACAGTGCATTAATGGCCAACTTATACTACAAGATTCTTTCACTTTGTACTTACAGACGTTCATTCCGAGGAAATGAATGCAATTTGATAGGGTTATCAGCAGTTTTCCGCGCGCCGTATCCAAAGGCATGACAACGGTGAGACGAAGGCAATCAGTTTAGATTCAAACGATTACAAACGGTTTGCTGTTGTCTGCTAGTCGTTGCCGATTGGCTGTTATCCTGACGTCACGCGATTGCCACGCCACGGTGGCCGGGGTAGCGGCGCAACCCCGCTTCGCCGCGAATTTCTCCCCCCCTCACCTACAAGTCTACTCGCCGTGTTGGGGTTTCTTCTTCCGACTTTCTTTCTCACTGTATATACTTAACTTAGTTCAGGACAATGCTTAATTTCGGCCGGGTCGTCGTTCCTCTCAGCGAAAAATTGAGCACTTCGATTCGGCTCAGGACGGCTTCGACAACGGTTAAACTCAAACAACGAATCAAAACTATAGTGATGACGTGGTTGTCGGGAAACGGTCCTAATTAAAGTCCGGCTCAAGACAGTCTCTTACTATTTGAATGGATGAAGAAAATGTGATTCGATTTCTCTTCATTAGGGAGTACTTAAGAGAGATGTTTTGCCGAACGGATAGATATGGGAATTCGTTTTTCCCCCGAACCATAAAGGCCTTTCATAAACGCTACTCCCAACTTCGTTAGAGCGCTTCATTTTTTTTAGCTTTAAACGGCTGGTGTCCTAATACCCCCTACTACACGTGTTTTAGGCGGTTTGCAAGGTATTATGTAGATGTAGAAGTACTGTATAAAAATAAAAAGTTAAAAAATGCGCTTCTTAACATTTGGTAAAACATGATTACTCATTGTTACTTTAATAACAAGTTTTAAGCATCGGAAATTTTACGCGGAGAGGGCTTATCCTTATTTGAAAATAGTGAGTGGAATCAGTGGCGCAGGGGATTAAGGGATTGGGGAATAAACCCCAGAGCTCAGAGAAATTTTTATGTTTAATCTATTTTACTTAATTGGATTGATATTACTAATAGAATAGTGTAAGGATTAATAAAATATCCCTCAGAAAGTCGTAAAACTCACCATTTTGAACTATTTATCTTAAATTTCCGAAATTTACTAATCTCGCACCTACCGCTTATCCTGGTGGGTATTCCACACACCCCCAAACACCCCGGTATTAGTTGCACCTAAACCCCCCTCCCCAACCTTAATTCCTAGCTGCGCCCCTGATTGGAAGAGATATGTGGGTATGAGTTCCGGAACTTAAGATTTTATAAATAAAGTACTAGTTGAGGAAGTAATAAAAGTTTGATGCTCGAAAATCTTTCTTCATAGACGCTCCGTTTACATTGTTGTTGGGGGGGCATTTTAAACAGTTTTCGAAAACGCTCGTAACGCGGCGTTGAATGAAGAGTGATCGATTATTCCCATGGGATTTGCAATAGACTATAAACTATCGCGAGGAATAACGTGAAAGGGAAAAGAATTTAATGGACCATGTCGTCTAGAATATGAATTTCAATTAACATCACTTATATCATCTTATTTCCAGGTGAAAATCGGAACGCTATCCCTTTGCAAAGCCGTTTTAAATGCGCGTTGAGTGGCAGCAGTTCATAGAATCCTATATTTTGTGATATGCGTGCCTCTTACACTAGAATATGCCAAAGGTTTCCGGCTAAACGTGAATGGGCCGGGGTACTTCCCAAGAATTGCGCCTAGTCCACTTCGTGCGTCTCATTGAGCGACTATCGATGGCGAAGTTCAAACAACACGTATCTCAAAAATAGCAAATTTTTAGGAGAGCAAAAAAAAGATTAATATATTTTTCTTACATACTGAAATTAAAAGCCAAAAGTTCATAAAACTGAAAAAGAAGCATTCATTTGCAAATAAAAAGTTGTTCTTCGCTTGCATTTTATTTTTTTAACGTTATAACTCTTTGTTTAAAATACCCGTTTCAAAATGGATGAATTCCAGATACGTGTTTTTAGAACCTAGCCATCCCTATGCTTCTTCTTACGATCGTTTTTCTATTGTGCGCATTCGTGAGTCTTTTTATCATCGCATACTTCTAATTGAGAGTCGACTTAATCGTATGCCGTGGTGAGGGCTGGTCTATTATCCCTCGCTTCACACTATATTTGTCAATGCTATCGAAGGGAAGAATTACTTTTGATTCCACACGAAGCATTCATGACTAATCGCTAGCATTTAGCACGTGTGGTTGAAAACGAGACATCGCACCCACTCAACTGGTCGTTTTGGCTTTATTTCTTTCGGAGAAAACAAGCTGTGAACTGCCGTCTTATACCAACCCTACATGCATGAGGTCGAGTCTTTATGCCTTAGACATGACGCAATACAGTGTTGAGGGGGGATAAAGTTTGGCATCGGTGCGAAGCTACTCATAATATAGTCCAGTTGTTGGATAACCGTGTGATGAGTGCGTAGAATTTTATTACCGAGTCGTGTCTCTTTTCCGTCTTGTGAAGTAAGTAATACACATTTCAAGTAACACGAAGGAGGCGATTTAAACCAAAACACGTAAATTGTTCGTCGGGCATTGTGAAGAAGTGCAGTGGTCTATGTGGAGTAAAAATAATCCTAATTGGGAATTCGCTGCATCAGCGCATGGCATAGTGTTAAGTGTGTTCGATTGTGTATGCGTGGGAGCATATTGTGGTGATTGTGTTACAATTTGTGGCTAGTTATGTTATCACGAGAGTTACAAAAGAGGAATAACCTTATAAACGATAATGGATCTTAGGATTTGGCTTAATTCTCGTGCCAAGAGGTAAATTTCTTAAAATCCAAGGAAACAGGCAAGTAACGATAATTTTCTTCTTCTATTTATTACCTTTTAATTATTACATTTATCTCCAATACCCAATTTTATTATTATGTATACATTATAATCTGATCATGTGCTCGTCATCCCGGCGTGGCGTTGTTCTCTATTTATGTAGCCATGGAATAAAAATTCTTAAAGAGGGTATTTCGGTTCGCTTAGACTTAAATTTCTGTAATTCTACTAATCATAGCCATTACGTGATATGAGGTAAAGTGAAATAGCCACCATCTACCTAATGGAAAAATGTTGAGGAAATATTAAGTACTCTAAAATCAGTTTCTGATTTAACGCACGATTTGTTCTGATCCATAATTAGTCTCGTCACTCGATTATTTTTTGGAAAAGGCTTTAGCGTCGAAGTACAGAACAGCGTCATTAATGCGAACATCTAGAATTCGAATCCATGAGTATAATTTACACACACAATCATAAGTTGATCTCTGATGCAAACACTACCTAATAAATTCATGTAAATTCATATATTCAGATGAATATTATGAGCGTGAATTATAATCACTCAATGTAATGAGCATCTGCCAGCCGAAAGCATCCAAACAAGAATTTATACTCTTGATTTCTATCTCTCACATTAACATTTCGTTCATTACGCAACCTTGAAAGTCTGCAATACATAAAGTGATCTTACTCACTTTATAATTCACTAGCTACACTTTACTTCCAATTTATGGGAATATTTGTGGGATACGAATTGCAGCAGAGCATTATTAACCTGGTCGACAAAACTTAGGACCGTCGATACTGTGAATTCTCTCGCGGAACATAAGATGAATTGACCACATAGTACATACAAACACAAATATGAATATTTCAGTGAAATACTGCGTGAACAGTTAATATTAAATGGCTTCATTAACCTGCTGTTATTTCATAAAGACATTTTCAACATATTATTTTTTTATGTTTAAAGTATGAAAGGACCTCTTTCGGTTCTATTCGTATATTCATAACAGTATTTGAAAATGTGGACTTGAACCGTCGCTATGAGGATAAGTGACGCTATTCCTTGCTTCGAACGAACATAATCAGCTGTAGGGAAACGGGGGCTTAGGAATTTGTAGTAGGAGGCAAGGTCATTAATTCCAAGTTGTGGTCAACGGTTAAGGACCTCTGTTCAAGAAACGAGATTGGAGGTGGGGGCTCAAAAGGTTTCTTACGAATGTCCGTAGAACTGAAGGTCGTGGAAGGAAGAAATCGGTCTCAATATCGCTTGTCACTTCTATGCCGCATCGGTGGAGGACATGTGTATGAACTAATTTAATTGAAATATATCGATCTTTCTCTTTCGTTAAATACAAGAGCCGCGCAATTACCATAACAAAAGGCCAACATTGAAACACCACCTAAGTATTAATGTGGAAAATGATGAAAGTTAGCGAAAGAAATAGTCACAAATAGAATTTATTTAAAGACAAATGCCCTCCCCAGAACGGAATCCTACGCACACATGTTCTTATAAAGTTAACCTCTTATTACGCCGTCCTCACATCCACTGAGCCATTTAGCCGCCCCGATTACATTTAAGATAATCACACATCAATGTGAAATATTGCCAAGAATATCAATTTCGATGGATGCAGTGCAAAGTCTGTGAAAAATAATTGACCTAAATGAAAACAAATTAAAATTTGTGGGGGTGGAAAGTGAGTCGCACATGTTTTTTTTAGGATTTCGTCGTCAGGTTTGTGAGAATGAGCCGTCGTAGAAGGGGTTGGCACCCCTTGATAAATTACAATTTCACTTGAATGAACATAAAAAATTAATTTTTTCACTCACGTCATCTCGATTAGTCCCGTGAATTTCTGCTCCGCCTGCATGCTCCCACCAGGATTCCGCATATTTTCTTCTCCCTTTATGCTCAAATCCGAGACAGCACCACTGACAAGCACCAGGATCAATTCCCAGACAACCGCTTAGTCCAACGTCACTGTAAAATAACACAAAAGAGAACGACACGAGAAAGGTTTTTTGGAAATTGCGTTTACCTGTTAATCATCGTATGAATCCCATAGTTTCAGCAAATGTTAAATTTTATCGCCATCTACATCACATCCTGGGAATAGATTGATAAAATGATTCAATAAACAAATGAGACCAAAAAGTTAACAGATGACTATTATACAATCACTTCTCCAGCGTATGCCCTATGTCCAACAAAGAGCCACGTCTCTGCATCCATTGGCACGTCACACCGATGTTAATGGTGTTCTGGACGGTGTCCGTTGGTGTACAACTGTAGCATTACGGACGTAATTTGCGGAATGACGTAAGAGAGCGACTCATTGTCAGGTGACGGATAACGTGACCGTTAAGCTGGGGTGGGGGTGGAAATGACATTGTACCGATAGCACTTGGTCGAATAGAGTATTGAAACCGTCGGAAAGTCAAAATGGCCCATTCACTGAAACTGCAATGGAAGAAAATTGTTTTGGAAAACTAAATTATTTTAATTGAATTGAAATTAAATATTACATTTTAAAATTAATTTAAATTTAATAATATTTATTGATTTAACGCTGGAACTCTAGTTTTTTGTTTTTACGAAAATATATCGGACTTATTTAATCGTGACGTCATAGACGTCCTTCAATCAGGAGACTGTTCGGGGTCGGAGCTTCGATAATCGTCATTTCGTTGGAGACCGGCGTCGAGTTAAGAGGTAAGTAAACAAGCCATTTACGAATACGTTATCGTTTTCCTATTTCGCACACTTGCAATTCCCTTATATTTGAGTGTCTAAGATGCAAGTAAATTTGCTTCGAGTTATGCCGATATTTATTCAATAGTTTTATACTACATTATGCTTTTATTGTTGCTCCCAAAGATACGACGATAGTGAGGATATATTGTTTTAGATTTCCAATTCGTCCCCAATCGTCACCGCATATTTGCTTTAAGGGGTCCGATAGCTGCTGTGAAACGAGATACGTCTAAATTTTTCATCTTCGTTTGCGATGTCAAGTGCTCTAGTTTTCGTAATGCTACTTGCATATTGGATGGTCATAAATTGTTCCCTGCAGCGGAGCATTGGTCATATTGTGATCCTATGGACATTTAGGCGAATTCTCATTAATTTACTTGCATTGAGTGCTAGTGAACATAATAATTTGCGTCCCAACGTTGGCTGATAGCGATTGTGATCGAGTTTTCACGTCTTCGTAACTCTCCCCGCAAGAAAACTCCGAAAAAAAATCGGGGCCTTGTCAGCATTATAATGTACTTATTTTAAGACTGCGCCATTTAATCGCAGATTGCCTTGTCTTGATGTTATCAGCCGGATGGTGTAGTGAAGAAAGACTCCGGGATTCTTCCTTAATATTTCGCTTTGACAGTTGAAATAGACGCTTCTCATTTGTGTAATCGGCAAGTGCATGTAATTGCTTGAACTGATACCAATTACTCGAGAATTCCGTCGGGATTCAACCATCCGAGGCCTTTCATTTTTCTTCTTTTATTTTCTCATCTCGGCCGTCGATTTGCATGGCCTTAGAAGTGAATAAGGAAATATGATTGAATAAGCTATAGGGTTAACTATTATTTTTCACTAATATCATTTCTTATCAAAACTTTTCGCTCACTGTAGCAGCCGGATGTTTAATCGGTAACATTTTATTATTCAGCTTTGATTAAGCTTTTATTCTCGTCTCGTGCTTGATGACAGCATTATGTTAATATGCCTTTTTCTAATTATTTCCAGCAAGTCGAATTCGTGTGAAAGTAGTGCTGTGCCATTTTACGAGTGATATTTCTTGGAATTCTTCTACATCGCAACGAGATCGTGCGGAATGAATGGTGAGCAAAACACTTCTTTCAATATTGTACAGCATTTTATTATTTTATATGCCAAAATGTGCCATTGGTGTGCTAATATTTCATCTTTACTACAGTTAGAAGGAATTCTTTTACATAGATAAGGTTACACACTTAGGCGTACGAACAAACAGATTTATTTTTGTTTTGCTTGTTCCTCTGTGAATTCTTAAAAAATCTAATTCTCGATAAAATTCCACATAAGATCTTTGATTACTTTTTGCATCCAGGTTTTTCTTGATGTAGGTAGATCGCGAGATGGAGGAGGCGGATAAAATTATATTAATATAACATTGAATGGTTAACTTTTTTTTAAATTTGCCATTAGACTTCGTAGTGCCATTTAAACCTTACATTGCACTTGAATATTCGTTATGAATGTTAGTGTCCCTTGAATAAGCTTGACGAGTGATCTTCACTGTATATTGGTCTTGGCGAATAGTGGAACTTATTCCTTTCGCTGCTGTTATTTTTTGGGGCAGAAAATTGGTTCCTTCGAACAATAACCCATTTATATCTCTTAATATTGATTCTCGTGCTGCCATTCGATAGTATTTTAACGTGATGAAGTAATCTTAACAGTCTTATCTCGTAGAACTTTATTGAAAATCTATGAACCTTAATTGACTTCCATCTTCGCTAGCATCTTTAGATATGTTTTCGTGTTGGTATCTTAAGGATGCGAATGCCTATGTCAAAGGCTCCTTACTTAATCGTTCACCACTTCCGAATGCATTAGTTATGACTTCAGTTAAGGATTCCGTACCTCTAGGAGATCTTTGCTATATATTTTCAATTATAACGCCTAAATAATTAATCTATCCAGCTGCTTTTTTATTTTACCCTTGCGGACACATATATAAGTTATATTATTGTTTTCCAAAGTTATCCAAACGGAAATTTTTGCTTCTGCAATTTACCAGTAAATATTATTTATTCTAAAATAAGTTCCAAATGACTACAGCAAACATTGCAAAAAGTTATGCCCTACTGTTCACTATTTGTTCCTTGAATTTCCAGGAATTACACCTTTGATTATTTTTTACATGGGACTTGAACACATGTTTTCAATGGAGGCATAGAATCTCAGATTTTGATCGAACAAGTCGGCGTAGGTGTTTATTACAGTAAAAATCAATGCCCATTCAAATTTTTATGGAAGGAAAATTGTCCGTGAATAATTATCATCGTTTCGCAGATTGGTTTGACGCTTACCTGTCTGATAACCTATTTATATTTACGTATATTTCTGCTCTTTTACGCTCTTCATCACTTGTCTTATGTAAATCAGTCGAGGCCTTCCTTTACCTTTTTTCCCATCTACCTGACCTTCGACGATTCTCTTCATCAGGCCATAATTCCTGAGATGTGGCAAATTACGTGTTTCCGTCTTCATCTTATGGTTTTTGAAAGACTTCTATTTGCTTCCACTCTTCTTGCCATTTCCTCATTTCTTGTTGGAATGAATGCAGAATGACTCCTTTCCTTGAGTTATTGTACTGATTATTTCTTGCTTGCTCCGTCCATTGCTGGCTACTCGACTTCCATAGTAGCAGAGCTGCTTCACCTCATCAAGCCTTTGTTTCACAATTTAAATGTTTTTCCTATCCTCCTCTCTTTTGATGCCTATCTTGGACTTATTTTTGTCAATTTTCCGCCGAGCAAGGCCCATATCATTTTTATCACAAACGCATTTTCTCTTGTCTCTGTCGTCAGCAAATCGTAACATCCGAATTCTTTCGCCATAGATGTATTATCTTGAAGCCTTCTCTCTGATTTCTTGGTGATTGTCTCGATTGGACATTGAAATTTCGGAAAAAAGTGCACAACTTGTCTTGTTCATTTTACAGTTTGGTTCACATTTTATCACGGATACTAGGATTTAAATTAGAATGTGCGAAATTCTTCTATAATTGTAAGATATAAACATTTCTTTGAGAATTCTGATTATAATATTTAAATTCAAAAGCCCTCTCCAAGTGGACAGATGTAATGAACTTCGTTTTGTTCATTACATTCTCTTATTAGCAATCAGTCTACTTATCATTGTTGCTTCTGGTGTACCCTTACCTTTACTGAATCCGTATTGGTCCTCTTCAAAGGCATTATTATGCTCTTCGTTCTATTCTCCAGCAATTGATTCTTTTCGCATTCTTTGACGCATTTTTCATCCATGCCGTTCTTATGTAACACTCTGCGTCCTTCTTTCTTGGAATATGAATTATGATTTTCTACTCGATATCATATGATATATATCTCCTATTGCGCAAATTTCGCAGATGTTTTTTAGAGCTGGTTTAAGGTCTTAACTTTTTAAATTAGCTCTCCATGCGTATGGTCCATTTCTGAATTCTTATTCTTACTCAGGATTTACATTGCTGCATCTAATTCCGATCATAAGATTTTGGCTCTCATTTCACTCTTTTCTACTGCACTTCCCTCTTAAATCACTATTGCTTCCATTTAGTCGTTCATCCGGGAATTCTGTCAATCTCTAAGATTTTCTTCGTATGCAATCAGAATATTGATATTCGTTCCAGTTACGGACTTTCAGTTTGCCTTGTAATGGTTCCTCACAACTTTCTAGGGAGCTTCCGCTTTACATCAAAGAGGTTATTTTGTATATGATTGCATAGGTTCTTCATCCATGTTTCTCAAGCTATCCTCGATTTTTGACAAATGTCGTTCATTGTTCTTATGGAGTAGCACTTATTTCCTTCCGTATTCACACTCTTGAATGTCCTTCTGTATTTCATGAGATATGTACATTACGCTGGCCTTAGGCCGTTTCACACGGGGCACGTTATTGCGCAGAATAGCTCTGACAACATGTTCAAATTGCGAGGATGCGGGCTTGGAATTAGAGCGGGGGATATTTATCCACCTCGCATGCACGCATTCTCGCATGTGTTCTAGCATAGAGTAAGTATATTCAGGTATCGAGACCAAATTCTACAGGTTATCTTTGTGTCGGGCATGCAATCCGAGCGAGCGAGCAGCTGGAGAAATGACAAATATGAAATGACGATTATTCCTGTGAAACACTACAGCTGCCCGTTTCTATCACTGTTATTATAGGATAAGGTCCTTATTTTAGCAACTGCTAGATTAGGAGAGAAAAAATGTGATTTAAATGCACGTTTACAGCACTATTCATAACATCTTCTCAACCACAATGTCCATCATTTATCAATAATATTTTCACCGCGGGAATAAACTGCCTCACGTTTGTATCCTGCCGTTTTATTCTGCCCTCAGCCTTGCTGATAAGGGACATGAAAATATCCTCACTTATCGTCAATTATTATCGATAATATACGGGAACATCGGCGACCAACTCCTTCTCCATCATGTTTAGCATGCTTATTCCAACGCTTTCATACCCCCTTTTCAGCCAAGGCCAAGTTCAGCATTCCTTCTGTTTTCTTTTTTTCGCCGCTTTAATTTTCAAGAGGCCTGTTCAGACAATTTCGCCTGCTAAAAAAGACAGAATCCTTCACTTCCATAAGCTTCCAAATTTGTGAAATTTGCTTCCAAAAATTCTACTGCTGATGCATACCTCTTTGTGTTCGTTTGCAGCTGCGCGCTCAAGAATTCATTACCAAATACTTTTAAGCTTTAGTTACCAACTGTGGTGAAGAGGCTATGACCGTTAGCGAAAGGCAAGCAATGCATTGTTTTTCAGTGTAGAGATCCAATCTCGCATTCCTATTTTATTGTAATATTCCGGCTCTTGGTGTTGTTAATAACATTTACACCTCACCAAAAAGAGTTATTTCCGAACTGAAGTTCTGAAGCACACTACGCGAAATGTATGTCATTTGATACATTGATCGTTCAACGAAGCGATGAACATCAATAAGATTTATATTGTCTCTTGAAGCGAAAAAATCTTCCCTCACGGAAAATCTCTTCCTCGTCAAAACAACTGCTCACCTCGCCAACCTATCTGATGGCAATACGATCTCCTTGGGAGGCGGGAGCTTTCAACGTAGACCCAGGCCAGTGAGGAAAGCCTGACGAGGTGCGTTCATTAAAAATTCATAACTCCCCTTGTAATCGAGATAAAGTTAAAATTCTTTCACCAAAAATATATTTATAGTTTTGTACAAATTTCATACGCACCATATATGGACCTATATCGTAAGATACGAAAGTTAGCAGGCAATTGATTTTTACCCTGCAAAATTCCAGATTTTTCGTCCGAAAGATATATAAACACATATAACAACGTTGAAACTGAGTTATGAACAAATTAAAGTTTACCAGTACGGAAAAAATCTGCAAGAAACATTTCCTGCAAGTTTCAACTTTATACTAAGAACAGTCTGCCGGCAAATGGATTAGGAATATAAACTCGGAAAAGTCAAGTAACTAGCCGAAATTCTAGAAAATATTTTTTATAACATTTGTTATAAACAAAAATCGAATAATTAATGTCTCCACTAAACGTAGCAACCCTTTCTGCTTCAGAATATATTTTTAGACTTGTGGAACGAGCAAATTTAAAAAAAATGCCAAAATTGTTCATAGCCATCTGGTTAATTGTTCTAGAACTACACCAAAAACGTATACGATTTTTGTACGTGTGGTGAGCTCTCTATATATACTTACTCTATGGTTCTAGCAATTCACAGCATTACACGACGCAATGTTGATTGCGCCTTTGTACATACGTCAGATTGCGCAATGATGTGCCCGGTGTAAAACGGCCTTAAGACTTTTTTATAGAACCATTATTTTTTCTCGACAACTTTTCTTCTCCTCAGAACTTCGATTTTCCTCTTCCTGTTGTCCACTTTTAAAGCTATAATTAAATAAGATGGCTTTTCATCCTCATTACATTATGATCATTGTACGACTTGTGCCAAAAGGAAGCTTTTGCAAACCATCGTCTATTTTTGAAAACTCTGATTCGCTTAAATGCACAACATATGAAATCTTATTTGTTAACTAAATCTTGTTTTGGTATTTTCAACGAAAGTATCCTTCGAATGCTATTCTTAAGCAATGCGTTGACGACCACTTGTGCTATGTGCAGAGTTCTCGGAGCAATTCCTCTTTCCTTTCGAATTATTGATCCATCCATATTTTCCCGTTACTCTTCCTTCTTGGCCTTCTCCGGAAATACAAATCCCGTAAAAGAATAGGTCTTTCTTAGCTTCGTTCCTGTTTTATTTCTTCCACGATATCCTCGTTTACGTTAGCTACCACTTTATTTTCAGTGTCTCAAGTTGGTATGAAAACTTTTACCGCTACGGTATTCACAAGTTTAGCCTCTCTCCTTACGATTACTAACCGTTTTTGTTCTGAAGGAAGCTTTTAACTCGCATTTGAGGCATTCCAGTCGTAGGGAAATGGTTTTTAGCTCAACAAAACTAATCACCCACATCATAGACAAATGCACATTATATGAAATGCATTGTGAACTGGCTGGTTGGGGTGGACTTCGTTTATCGGGACAGATAATACGCGCCTTCGGCTTGCCAAATAATGAGATCCTTAATCTAGCACTTAATAGAGAGAGAGGAGTCAGAGAAGTCGGCGCGTCGATTGGAGAGGAAGAGAAGATATGACGAGTATCGCAGCAAGTCTGAATTAAAGAGTACACAGAAAACTAAGTAGGCCTTGTAAAACTAAATATCTATCGATTCCCTTTTCATGCAATGACTTTGTTGTTAAACAAGATTCATTATTATTTTAAGAAATGACGATATTTTAACCTTAATCAGTAAGGATTTTTCTGAAACGGATTCTTTTGATGATACGCCAATGGAGTCGTCAATTAAAAGATAGATGGGTAGGAAAATCCTAATTACACCCCAAATTGCACTGCTCTTTGATGCCTTGGGCATTAGCGCGAGAGGAGCGGCAACGGTTCTTGTTGCTAATATGTTGTGGTAACAGGGGTTACTGTCTACTAAAGGAAATATTTACTAATTCGTTGAATCAAGTAAGTAAATATCATTTTGCATATTACGTCATTAAATGGTTCTATAAATCTCATGGCCGATTGATGAAATAAAAACAACGCTAAAGATTCCATAACTCACCGGAACTGCCAGTGGCTGAGATTGTTCACGACTGCGTAGGAGAGTTGAAATTAGCGAACATTATAATACATTTTAAATCGATTCGACAAGCGTCAATAGAGTTAACTAACCGTTTTCATATCTTAGGTTCTCAGTCTATAATATTTTTTGGATTCTTAACATGAAAATTTCTTTTTTATCATTATTAGGTTCGAATAACAGTGATGTAGTTATTTCAAAGGATGAACTACACCAAACACCCGGTATGAAAAACGCCAGCATAGTATTCGACGACTCTTCCTTTCTTCCTCCGAATTTCGCTAGGGAAGGCGCGAGGGGCGTAAGGCAATGACGGTCGCTGACCGTGAATGCGGCCCGCGAGCGACCAGCTCGCCGTCAGGGGTGTGACGCGCTGCTGTAGCTCGCGGAAAAGTATTGTATTCCCGGAAAACTGTTGAGCTTGAAAACGTTAAAATGGAGCGAATTTTGAACCGAAAGAACTGCAAAATTGTGCGTTACCCCTGAAAGTGATGTTACTTCTAAAAATCGGGGAAATTTAATGTTATTACATTTATGCTCTTTAAGCGACCTCTAAATGTAAATCAACTTATCTGAAATTTTTAGGATATCCATTCTGCACCTCATATCATATTTTAAGAGGTAGAAATAAAAATTCCGAGAAAAAAATAATGATCGCCCAACTGGGCAAGTATTATGATCATTGTCGACTTGTGCCATAAGTTAGCTTTTGAATTAATTAATTGAATTTAATTTAAAATTAAAATTTATTGAAAAATTAATTTTTATATCAAAATTTATAGATGGGAGATTGACAAAGTAAAATGCAAATATTTGATTTTCTCATGGGAAAATAATATTATTTCGTTGATTAATTGTGCACCATAAACTTTCTATTTCAATATAAGTTAATACATGGGAGCCGCCGTGTGATTAAACTGCTAGAAAAACTCCACCACCTATCCCATCGTGTCGATCGCAATTGTAGATCTATACTAGAATACTGGAGGGAAAACTTCGCTGTCGCTTATTATATCCTTCATAAGTCGACTCTCTGTTCCTATAACCATGTCTGCGTCCTGAAATTACGCCCAATTTTAGCACTCTTGTTTATAACGCTATGAAAATTAATTGCGTCAAAGTTAATCTCATATTTTTTAGATTACCTTTCGGTCGGTTCTTTTCCTCGCTGAGTATAAGATGAGTGAATGTGAATGAAAGTGCTAATTAATTTAGATATAATGGTGTGGAGTAGGCGTTTTGGAATTATTGTTATGTCCCTGCATTACTGCTCCTAAATTTACTTGATGCGATGTGAGGATTTACGCATGTGTGGATTACCTCGGAGTCTACATTTAGAAAACTTTACTCCTTAAAAAATTTCAGTATTGAATTTTTCTTAGTCAACACCATTATTATATTGATAAAATAAATTGCATTCTCTTGCATATATTATGTTTCAAAAATGAAAATAATTGACATCTTCGAAACTTGATCCCTCGCAGGATTGTCATAAAGTTACAGCCCACAGTATAGACCCACTCGGCTACGGAGCCACGTATTGTTAAGAGGCAAACGGTGAGTCCAAATATGGATCCAAAGATAGGGAAAACCTTGCCACGGAGACCGAAAGAGAACACTTCGACGGCCCAACGTCTGCGGGGATGTGAATTGCCTCAAAGCATTCCATTCGCTAATCTTAATTTCGATTGGGCACTTGCTCCTGGAGTTTGACTCCAGGTTCGGTTGCTCAGTCGCGTCCATCTCCGTCCTCGCCGGTTCGCCGCGAAGGCAACGATGCAGGTTGCTTCATGTGCCAAACTTCCAAGTTTTCACCGACCCGGCCCCATCAATTAAGCGGGTCTCGTGAGTGTCTACATATTATTGAAAACGATAGAATATTCGGGTAATACGAAAAAGGACTTGATGGAGCAGTTTACCTGACTGAAATATTTTCCATATTATCGGTGCACTTGGATATTTCGGCAAAAACGTATAATGATATCCGCGGAAAGCAAAAAGAGAATTTTCTCCATTCAAAATTTTCTAACGGCAGCAGTGTTTAATTAAGTTATTATGCGTTAAAGTGGATTTTAAAAATTGTTACTGCCATACCATGTAACTGAAAGAAAAATTATTGCAGAGAGGTTCGAAACTTCGGATTACTGCCTTAGTAAGTCTTCTCCTTAATCTCCATCTCACCCGTTGACTCCGAAGGGGATTCATTACGAGCTTTGTCAGGAAAGGGAATGAACCAGTCTTCTAGTGTCACTAAATCAAACTGAATTTTAACATTCAGTGACATTATTTTTTATGATATTGCGGCGGATATTTCATGTGTATGTTTAGTTCGCTATCGCTGATCGAAAAGCTTCAGCGTTAATTGTCAGTCAATATACTTCGACGGATCAGCCAACTTACGAGAGGAAGTAAAGTGACGGTTTACAGGGGCGGTTTAAGATCGGTGTTTTGGAGGTAAATTAATTGCCGTGTCGCCTTGGTGTTGTGCAATACTTCTCACCGATATTACGTCTGATGCCTGATATGCGTAAACGAGAGGCTATGTGGCTTCATTAATTATTTTTAAACATTGTCTGTTTACTGATTTGTGAATGAAAAACTTTGCTGTTTCTACAATTTGGAACTTTATTTTCCTGACTAGTTTCGATACACTGTATCGAAATAGCCCCCTTATTCTTATTCATAGAACTAGCTGGGCTAGTCCTATGAATATGATAGTGTATCGAAACTAGTCAGGAAAATAAAGTTCCAAATTGTAGAAACAGCAAAGTTTTTCATTCACAAATCAGTAAGATGGATTTCTACAACGTGAAGGCCTCTACTATTCAGTGCATTGTCTGTTTAGCTGTTCCAACACACACCTTCATTGGTAAGCCTAAAAGATTATTTTTTTTTCGAAAATACAATGGTAGTCCAACACCCACTACGCTAAGGCTATACGCCCTGACTTTCATAGCGTTAAAGGTAGTAAAGTAACCCTCACATATACTGCCAAACACCCGTGCTATACCTCTTACGTGTTCATTTAAGTGTCGAATTTCTTGTGCGTCCATGTCCATTCTCATAAAATTCCTAAAATCTCTAAAAATTCTCGGTCCCTCTTGATGAATATTTTCTTTCATTTGAATGAATATTTTCGTGCGTCAATGGTTTCACTAAGTTGGGCTTAACTCTGAATTTACAATTCCAAAGATACATTTTATGCTTCACCGTCACTGCAATGGCATTTTCTCGGGATTCCATCCGGGTAAGGCTCTCTGTTTATTTTCTACTGTTCAGGTGATAGAATTAGTTACCAATCATTTACCACGCGTTGGTATCACCGGCTAGGCCCCACTTCCCATTGCCCTTTTAGGGGTCATTGAGGGCCTGTGGACTCAACTGGACCAAAACCGCTCTCCTCAAGTAAAGCCTCCATCTACCAACACATACCATTATACCAGTGGTAGATCCAGAAAGGGACTAGGGGGGCTAAATTCCGCTGAGTAACCAATTTTCACTAGATAAAATGGTAATTTTGTTCTTACTTCGTACTATTGCTGGGATGTTACCCCTCTACGCCCCCCACCCAACCCCCCTTCTCTCTATCCTGATTCTGTAGCTGCATTTGACCTCTTAACCTTGAAGCCCCAACCTCTGACCTCTTGGGAGATCTCTTGTCCTTGCTTCGGCATGCACAAAGCATCCAAGATATGCATGTTGACGGCAGCCGCCTTAAGAGAGGAACTTTTGGGCCCGAACTAGACTCTTGAATTCGCATAAACCCCATCTTTTGAGCCTCCTTTGCTTTCCCTCTTATCTTCATAAATACTAGTTATCCTTATCTACCTTTTAAAAAACAGCTACGGTCTCCTACAGCTCCTTCCACACCTCTTAGAATGCAGTGACGTCACCTTGCCATATTCTCATTAGCTGCGAGTAGTCGATGACTTCGATCAATTATGCGGCAAAACATAAGCTCATGCAAAACCCGTCCCACATTGGCCTTAAGTCGCCTCCATCGGCTCAGACATTTACGGTTAGTTTTTAAGAGGAAGCATACCTCCAGCTCTATGAGTCTTTTTTTCACATAGTACCAGATGAAAACTCATGCTATCATCATGAAGGTTTTAGGGTTTATAAAGTGGAATGTGAACAACACTTTCCTGTATCTCAGAATTTATCACTTTACCTTCAAAATTTTTTCTTTGACATTTTTTTATCATTTGAGACTCTGGAAAATATTTCACAGAGTTTATTCTGCTTTCGCTGAAAATTTCAAGATGACAGCAAAAATTTACACAAGAAAATTAAATTCATTAAAAATGACGACTGAGAGGTAGGTTTGATTTTCAAGTGTGGCATCTGCCGTCGTCTCAGACAGCTTTCTTATTTCCTTGTACAAGGATAGAGCAACTTCCATTTTTCTCTGCTTAATAAAATCGGCTTATTTCATATCTCTGCGGATTACTTTTTGACAGGAATAACATTATTTTGTACTTAAAATTGCCTTCCCCAGCAAAAGCGAAAGTACCATACCGTCATAATTGCAGCAGCTGATTTGCAATGCATAAATTTGAGAGCCTACTTCCTTACGAATCATAGATTTGAGACTTACCTACTTCCTTATGAAATCAGTGGTTGATTGTTGGGGGGCTGGGGAGAGTGGATTTACACTTATTTACCTCTACGTTAACAGTCAGTGAGCATCTGCCATAATATCCCCCCCCCCGTAATTTCTGAAAAAAATTAGATAATGGCATTAATTAAAGTGGCCATCTCCTATGAAAGTCATATTAAATAATAATTAAAAAAAATGATAGATGAATATCTGTGCATCCAAAAGACACTTCTCAAACACATCAAACCTCAGACGGATTATCCCTGAGATGTGAGTATTGCATACCATGAAGGCACAGCGGAAATTGAGGAACTGTCTCTTCCCATAAAAATATGATCATAACACAATACCACTGTGTGAAATGAGAGTGATTTTAGGGGCAAACCTGCGACTTAAATTTTAATGTAACTACGCATACAGCATTAGATATCTTTTGTGGTTCAAATTTCTGTCCAGTTTTTTTTTTTCAATGTCCATTACCCTCACCGGAATCACCGCCGGCCAGCCCGCCCCAACCCGTCACAACCAACCCCGTTACGGACTCGGTGAGTCCATGCATTGCTTCCTCTCCTTCAATTCCTCCTCCTAATCCTAGCGTAATTCCCACTGCAGATTCAGTTCATAATAGTTCTAATTCATCTACTACTGTCCAAGTGACTTTGCCAATAGAAAAACTGCAAGACCCTAATGTAAGAGCCATCCTAGGGCTCTCATTACTGCAATCCGCTGATGCCCCTGCTTCACAGGACGGTTTTATTGATACTAGAAAGCGTAGACGCATTCTTAATTCTCCTCCGCTAACTCCACCGCCAGTGCCTACCAGCAACAGGTTTGCTCCGCTAGATCCTGTCTCCCAAAATGGCCCTCTTAAGGACCTACTTCCAAAACCTTCCGCTCTGCAGCCCACTAATGCCAGTAATCCTAGCCGTAGTCGTAGCCAACCGTCTGAAGCTGATCTTCCTCAGCCTTCGCATACCTTCCGTCAACCTAACGCCCCTCAGGCGCCCCAAAACTCACGAAAATATCGCATTCCTCCGATATTTCTCAAGGATCAAACTCAATGGTCCATAAAAAATCGCGCAATGATCGCTGCAACTAGTAAACCACCAGTATGCAACACCACCGGCTCACAGATTCGCGTCCAATGCCAATCTGCTGATGACTTTCGTGCTCTAGTTAAACTTTTCGATGAAAAATCATGGGAATACTACTCTTACCAATTAGCTGAAGACAAGAAGACATTCGTAGTTGTCCGCGGCCTTCTCTCCGCAACTTCCACCGAAGAAATTAAAGAATCTCTTCTTGAGAAAGGATTGGAAGTAGATGATATTGTCCAGCTGAGAACCACTAGGCCCCTTAAGTCAGAAAAATAACGCCGCGAACGCCAACTACGAGAAAATCCCAACTCAACTCTGCCTCCACTTCCTGTCCGACTATTGCCGTTATTTCAGTTAAAGCTTCTATCTTCCGCCGACGAAGAAAAATTCAAGAAAATCACTCATCTCTGCGGCCTTGGCGTTAAAATAGAAACCTTCCGGCCTTCCCCTGGACCGCCGCAATGCACCAGATGTCAGAGGCACGGCCACACATACAAATCTTGTGGAATGCAACCACGCTGTGTTCGTTGCGGGGAAAACCATTCCCACAAAGAATGTCAACATTTCAAACCGGCCCCCGCCAAATGCGCAAACTGTTCCGGCGACCATCCCGCCAACTTCAAACAGTGCCCTAACTACATTAGTTTCGCAGAAAAATTACGAAGCAATCGCCGTCAACAAACCAACCAACCAGAATTCTCCCCTGATTCCTTTCCATCGCTACTGCCGCCGACTCTTCCTCCTGCCCTTTCCAATGAATCTTCCACCTCTCCTGCATCCCAGTAGGCTGACCACGGTATTTCTTCCTTCCTCTCGTCATTCCTCACACCTAACCTCAAACAAAAACTGACTTCCTGGTTATCTGGTCTAATTAAAAAACTCCTTACTCCCTCTGATTCCCCTAAATCTGAAATTATTATTTCTGAAATTATTCAAATGGCACTCTCTTTGATGAGCGATGGCTAACCGCCCAGCCAAACAACTAAAGGTTCTTCACTGGAATGTTTGCGGCATCCATAGAAAGCAAGAAGAGCTTCGACAATTAATTAAATTGCACTGCTGCGACGCGGCTTTTCTCCAAGAAACCTGGCTCACCGACAAGAAAACTGTGTACTTCCCTGGCTTCTCCCAATACCGTCTAGACCGACTTCATGCACAAGGCGGCGGCGCACAGTGGTCCCAAATCGAAAAAAGCTGGCCAAAATTAATAACGTCGTAATTTTACCTAAAATAGCAACAGAAGTGGATGTCCCTTACTGATTTTGATCGTCTGAACTTGATTTTGGCATTATTTTTACGATATCTCTTCATTTTAGCATTTTTTTGAGCTGTTATTGTTTAAACAATTTTTATAAAATCTCGATATAGATGTCATTGCGATTGGCGATAACTTGGTGTTCATGGAGAGCTTAAAATAGTATAATTTTAAGACAAAAGATGTACAAATTGTTGTTAAAACCCAATATAGAATTTACGACATGAAATTGGTGAGATTCGAACCCGCGACCATCAGCATAGTTGGTGAGATACCAAAATCGGAAAAAAATACACTCACTCATTTTTGGATTCCATGTATTTGATAAGTCACACTAGATGAAATAAAATGACTGATATTAAGGACATTGAGGAAAATAATGTTCTAATTGCAATATAATCGCTTTCATGTATCACAAAAAATGAATTTTAAAAGAATAGTCGTCTGATGTCACTCCATCGGACTCATTGTCGCTCTGCATGTCACTTAAAATTAGCAAATTTTCACCTCACCTGATAGACTGACTTCGTTTTTTGTAACTCCTGATGTAATTAAAGTGTATGATTCAGTTATTTAAAGGAGCCTTCGAAAGATATCTTCATAATTTAACATTATTGAGGATTTTCTTGTACGTTGCCCTCGGAATTTCCTCATGTCTATGTCCCTGGCCTCCAATGCTTCCTCCGTTAAAACTTCAATTGTAAGAAAGGATTTTTTGGAAATTGCTGTTCCATGTATCAGCACTTTATGTACCATGAGCAGCATATAATACCAACCATAATCGATTTAAAGCTCAGCTATTTCAATGCAATACTGGCTGAAGGCTTCATTATGTATCTCATAGCCGCAGGATAGAGATTTTAATATCACTGTAAGTCTATGGACAAGTCTTTCGAAGATACCTGTCGTGAAAATTGCAAATCACATTAGTAATTACATTTCATACACATAAAGCATTTGTTCGTAGATTTTTCAAAACTATGGAAACGGGTCCAATATTTCTTACTTATTGATTATAATTTTATATTTACACGTAATTTCATCTTGTCTGAAATGAAATCCTGGATTAAAACTCCACCTTTAAAAATACGATGATTGAGATTAATGAGTCATTATTTCTATATACTGCACATATTCGCCGACTGCGCATACACGGTATTCATTTGCACTCACTAGATGCGATAGGGAGATATTGATATACTTCTGGCGGGAATTTCATTTCCTTCTGCAACCAGCTTTTGAACGTCTCTTTGAAATGCTCATCTGTCCTCGAGCTTTGATTCCACTTTCTTAGGTATTTCGAGAAAACATTCTTCGCGCAAAACGCGTTAGAATATTTTTTGCATGCTTGATTTCATTCAGTCGAAATCTTGTTTTCAAATACTCCGCGACATATTCCTTCTTCTTCGCTTATGAATATTCTTTTCTCTCTGTATTTTTATTCTACACCGCAAGGTACGAAATAATTTGCGGCACCCATAATTCAAATTTAACAGGTGTATTTACGGCTGAAACGATGAAAGTGATTTCTAAAAGTTGTCTATTTTTAACCAATAATAAACCGGAAATTATGAGTTGACAATGAATAAATGATATAGAAAGCTTATATAGACTTGCCTCTGAGTTTCCGGCGCATCCTGAAATTTGAATGCCAAACATTGGCAAACCAAGTACTTTAATTACCTGGACAGGAGAAGTTTCTCGAGTTAGCCGGGTTAACATAATCACAGCTCTTTTTCACTAAGAAAATATTAAGTAAAACTGAGTGGGAAATATTCACCACATTCATGCAATGGCTCTGGTGAGGGGGGCCGTCATCCTCATTCCATTATTATTTTAAAAAATGCACTTGCAAGATGCAAGATTGGTGGATTTAGCCGAATTTTTCCCTCCGAATTCAATCCTATCTACGTCTATGGGCTGTTTAAATGATCCTGTGAACAATTCTTGGCATTAGGGAGCATTTATTTCTCTTATCGCCAATTCCTTATTTCGGAATAACGTGCTGACAACGCTGTACGGCATATAAGGGATCTCTTCTCTATAAAAATATGAGGAAAGTTTTGCAAAGATAAGCACCTTGTGGTTACTGTAAGTTTCTCGCATAGTGACTCAAGTGGTCGCTTTTGATCACTCATAATGTTTCTCATTAAGAGCATGAAAACCGGCCTTCAATGGTTTCATGAATATTTGAAGGTGAGTGCACAAACAAGAAATGTGCATACGATAGGCGTGAAGAACTTGATGGGTGTAATCGTACAGGATGTAGAATTATGCTAAGTATACACCATGCAAGTTTGACCACCGATACAGGAATATTTGAGCGATAATGCCACTGTCTCCCGCCGGCCAGCCGCCCTCAGCGGAGCGGTGCACCGCTCAACTTAAAACCCTCTAGATGTCGGATAGGCAAGTATCGGCAAGATTTTTTTTCTCCATCTTGTTGTATATACTCTTCCTACGGATTCAGCATAGAAATCTTCGAGGGGCACGGAGGGGCACAAAACTATATCGACACATTTGACTAAAAATAGGCTCCAAAATAGCTAACTATATAAATAATTAAATATTGTTATAAAAAATTCTGAAACGAAAAAAAAATACTATAATATTGTAAAAAAATATGAAAAATTATCGTATTAAAATTGACAAATGAATCGCTTGAAATTAAAATAGAAATTTATTAAGTTGATTTACCCTAAAATCGACTATTTCTACGCCTCGGGCGTTTTAGGCTGAACATGCCCATGTTTGACGGGTTACACAGGTCAACATAATAATTACACAGACCTATCAGGTACGAAATATTATAGGCCATATCCTGTAGAATCCGAATATATAATTCAAAACTTCCTCGTAAAAAGTCGAAAAAATGACTTTTGGCCAGCTTTTTTCGATTTGGGACCACTGTGCGGCGTTCTTCTGTTAATAAAATCGTCCATTCCGTCTTCTCAGCTTCCAAACCCGAATGCTTCCTCCGTCGAAGCCGTCGGCGCGAAAATACGCACTACGCTCGGCGACATTCATCTATGGTCGGCTTACCGTCCTCCGAAACCGCCGAAAAAAGAAGATATTGAACATTTAAACTCCCTTTTGAAAGCGCGGACAATCTTCGCTGGAGATCTAAATGCCAAACATCACAACTGGGGCTGCAACACCAGCAACAAAGCTGGAAAAATGCTCCTCGGCCTACAGCGACGGCGCAATTTACAAATAATTGCTCCTGATTCTCCATCGCATAATTCCCATCGCGGTTCTTCAGACATTCTCGACATAGCACTTTCACTAAATATTCCCTCAACTGGACCTTCTGCAGCAATAGACTATCAACTTTCAGATCATCTTCCTGTCATCTTCACCGTCAACTGTCTTCCGGCGCGTAATTCATCTAATTCCAAACGAGGCATTAACTACAATAAATTTAGTCGCCTCGTCGGAGATAATTGCCACCTGCTCAACGCGCTTCCAATCTCCACTCGCCAGGAAGCGAATTTATTCATCCAAAAACTTACTACAATTATTCAAGATGCCGCCAATGATGCGTCATACGCAATTCCGCCTAAAAATCATCCCGAAGCCCTTCCAGCTCACATCATTTCCACGATACAGCAGCGAAATTCAACCCGGAAGATCTGGCAGCGCAGCAGACTTCAAGAAGATCGTCTCTTTTATAATGCCCTTAGAAACAGGGCCATCAGAGAACTACGGAAAAATAACTGGAATGCAAAAATCGAATCCCTCCGCGGTGAAGATGGTACCATCTGGCCCATAGCTAAAGCCCTAAAAAAAAACCCGCCGTCAAACGCCTGCTCTCAAAACTTCCTCGTGATTGGCAGTTACAAATGAAGAAAAAGCGCAAATTTTCGCTGAACTACTTGAAAAACGTTTTTGCAACGATCTCCCGTCACCGCGCGAAGAAGAATGCTGCGAAACTTGGCTCAGTTTACTCCATTGCCCGATTTCGGAACCTGATTCTACTACACCAGCGGAAATCATCGCCATCATCAAGCAGCTGAAGAGGAAATCAGCGCCCGGCCCTGACGGCATCAGTAACCGCCTATTGCGCAACCTTCCAAATCCCATCTTTAAAATTTTGGCCCGGCTCTTCAATAGTTTACTTAAAATTTCATATTTTCCAACCGCATGGAAATTGGCAAAAGTTATCATGATTCCAAAACCCAATAAACCGGCTTCCCAACCGTCCTCATACCGCCCGATTAGCTTACTAAATACTTTCTCCAAACTATTCTAATCAATTATTCACATCCGTCTGCGCAACTTCGTTCATGACAATAATATTTTGCGACCCGAGCAAACTGGCTTTCGGAACAACACGTCCACAACCCATCAAGTGCTGCGACTAGTTGAAGACATCACTACTGGCTTCAATTCCAGGCTAATCTCGCACTGTGTGCTGCTCGACCTTGAAGCTGCCTTCGATCGAGTATGGACCCTGGGCCTAATCAAAAAACTTACCGACCTCAACCTTCCTCCTTACCTTACCAAAATCATTCAATCTTTTACCTCTGACCGATCATTCTTTGTCCAAATCAATTCCTCAGCATCCTTTTTCCAACCCATTTCATCCGGTGTCCCTCAAGGCGCAATCCTTTCCCCAATCCTATTTAACCTATATGTAAATGATACCCCTTCCCTTCCTCAAACCCGCTTGTATCAATACGCCGATGATACCACTCAGCTGGCCCAGGGATCCGATCCGTACAAAACGGCTGATATACTTCAAGATCACCTGGATGCCTATGAGGACTGGGCATCAGAATGGAAGCTTAGCGTCAATGCACAAAAATGCAACCACATCATCTTCAGCAGAAGACCATCTGCCGGAAAAAATTAAGATAAATGGTTCACAATGGTAATTTTTACGGCCTTATGAGGAATATTTTATTATTCATTCTACAAGCAATATTAATCCAATTAAGTAAAATGGATTTAACTTAAAGATTTCTGTGAGCTCTGGGGGGGGGGGGGTTATCCCCCAAAACCCCCCCCCCCTCGCTGCGCCACTGCATCATAGATTCAACTTTAAGGGCTTTTATAAAGAATTTAGTTGGACATTCGGAGGGGAAAGTAAAGCGAACCAATTTCCAGACGGGAAATACTCATCCATACGTGACAAATGAGGATGCCGTGCCTCAGGAATATCATAACATCATATCATTATCCTCATTAAACTCTATTCATAGGATCAGAAAAATCGTAATCTTATAGTTTGGTTGCCCTGAATTAGAAATAGGATTCTTGGAGACAGGACTCTGGAACTGAAAACCTCTCGTGCCCATGAGCAGCGGAGCATGTGTAGTATCCTGTTCAGCCACCTTTGGCGCTCCTACAGAAGTGACTTATGTTGTCTGAGGATATTTGATGGCATTCCTTACCTATTCTTCCCTAAAATCTTACCCTTGCCTTAAAAAAGCCCCTTAGATTATGATAAACTGCTTATCAATTTTTCCACAAGAAAACCATAAGAAACAGATGACTCTCTTACTTTGTGCTATCTGGGAAGTTCATGGCTCTAGGTGTGAGGCCTTTGCGGTTCAATCAAAATGACAATGAATGGGAGAAGAGACTTCCAAGACGTCACAACCAGTTGAGGACCCCAAACCAGTGCTAAAGTCACGCATAACAGTAAATTCTAAAAATTCAAGTATGTCTTATCACAGCGGTGAAATTCTCATTGATTGCCATTGGAAAAAACCCCTGAATCGAAATTTAAACCATAAAAGATATTCAAGGCTATTCACGTAGCATCATTAAAAAATAAAAATAACAGAGTTACACTGCAAATCAGACTCATTTCGCCCATGGTTATTGTATTCGGTTCTTCACTCTCTGCTGCATCTTGGAGGTATGCAATACCCACATCTCAGCGATAATCCATCTGAGGTATGATATGCATGACAAGTGGCTTTTAGATACATAACTATTCATCTGATATTTTTAAAAATTACTATTTAGGATGGTGAAAAAATACTTTCATTGGAGATGGTCACAATATTGCCATCATTTAAATTTTTTTCAGAAATTACAGGGGTACAGATGGTGTGGAATGTAGCTGTTAACGTAGAGGTAAATAGGTGTAACTCCAATCTCCCCAGTCCATATAAGCATCCATCCAGCTTACCACGCACTCCACAATTTGAGCGCTTCCCCATCCACCATGGCTACTGTTGAACGATCTTTCAGTACCCTTCAACGAGTAAAGAAAGACCTGGCTCAGAAGTACATAGGATGGGGGAGGAGAGATTGACTGGGTTGTTTGATCGCTATCATAACATCCATAGATAGTATCATCAGTTTGAAGATACAGGCTGTCTTTGTAAAGGGAAAAGCACAGGACGACCAAGAGTTAGCGATGAGACTGTTGAGCGAGTCAGAGAGTGGTTCACTCGTAGCCCAAGAAAATGAGTCCGGAAGGTTAGTCGTGAATAAGGAATTCCTGTGTCAACTGCTTGGAAAGTTTTAAGGAAATGCTTACAACTACGTCCTTACTGGTTACAATTATTACAGGCTCACGTTGCACACTAAACACGTAGCACAGTAACTTCAGATTCAGTCTTAGCAAACTGTAAAACATATAACGATTTCTGTTCACTAGTCACCATGTGTGCTACTACCACTTTCTAGCGGATTGCTGCAGAAACATTTCATGCACATGTGCATTAGTGCTAAATAGCAAAACTTTTTGAGATGCTCTTTCATTTAATATATCATTTATAACTGTAAGTATAATGTAGTAAATATTATTAAGCATTAAAACCCCGATATTCATTTATAAACACCCTATATTTTTAAAATTTTGGTTTCATTACCTGCCAAATGCTAAATTATTACGTCTTAAATAACCATGGATTACCCCCTCCCCGCTAGATTTAATCCTTAATTGGTTATGCCTATTATTTGTCCAAGTTAAGGCCTAACCACATCACAATAATCAGCTATTAAAACTGCCTATGGTGGGAAAATTTCCTTGGTTTGATAAGGTATCAATAATCCTTTTTTAAGCCAAGCGCTACCAGCTAGCAGGGTACTCTGCTACCTGCTAGCAGCCTGCATCGCAGAGGCGCACAATATCTTCGCCCCATCACCTCACACGGCAGTAGCGGGAACCAGACTGACATCACACGGGGTTTTCCCAGCATTCATACTTAGCCATCGCGTTTTCCTGCGCTTGAAAATTTTCACTTTTCATTTAATCGCGAAAAATAGATATCGTCATTTAAAAATCTAAAAGTGTGAAATACCTACTCCAGGAGTAATAATCTTTCGATATAGGCAATAAAAAATAATAGGAAACCACCCTATAGGCATTGGCTCATGGAATGGGAAATAAATCTAGGCTCATGGAAGGGAAATAAGGCATTTCCTGTTTTGAGAGGATTTTAACCACTTGTATGTTGGATGGGCATTTCAGATTTTTACATTTTTTGAAGAATTAATAATTACGGTACTGCAGAGAGCTTCCTCGATAGCACTTCCGTTATTTTTGAGGAAGATTCTGATTGAAGTCGCCTGTTATTCTTTGTGTTATATTTCAGTGCGCCCTGCAAATTAGGTTCATAGGTGGCTTCAGTCCAGGCAGATTGGTGGCTCCAAAGTTTTTTCATTTTTAGCATAGTGAATTGTTTCCTCATTTTTTTTAAATTCCTCATTGAATTGAAACCATGATAGGCTATAAAGTTTTTCATTTCAGCTTTCTTAGCAATAAAAAATTATTTTTCGTATCGTAATATTTGAATTTAGAATCTGAAGCTTGATTTTGATTTCATTCTCTAGCGAAAGCTCAAGTATCGGACCCATAACACTAAGACTTATGCTATTTATGGACCAAGTACAACTGTGAACAGTACCACCACCACTATAATAAACTATATGGATTGTAGCATAATAGATACAGTTCATTTCATACACTTTAGACTTGAGTTTTGGAGTTATCATCTACGAATAAAGACTATCATGAGAATCTTACGCTTGTGTCAAAACTAATGGGTTCGGATGAATGGTTGGTTATTTCCCACAGAATGCATTTTTACTAATTATTTATAAAATGATATTGGCATTGCAAATTTGTGGCAGCAATCTAGATTATTAGAATCCATTTATTTCATGTTTTATATTAACGTAATTCGCTTCTCTGAAGCATATTTTATATTTTCTACAACTACACTCATTGTGCCACATCCCATTCGTTCCCCAATGAAGCAAAGAAGCTATATAATGAAAGCATTGTGAGCATAACATTTTGAAAGATATCGACAAAAGCCATTAAAGATGTAATACCAATTGCATCTGTTACAGCACCTGTGATGGTATATTTTCCATCAGAAGTGAGGGTACCAAATAATGTTCAGGAAAACATAAAGAAGAAAATCCTGCAGTGAAGGATATTCATGCCATACACATGAACGATTACTAATCACATAGGAACAGTGGTAGTCAATGTCAAAAAAATGATCCTTAATAATCATAAAAGCAATATAAATCCCATTCCAAAAGCTGGCGTCTGCTGAGGATTTCAATCTGAATGTAAAATGAGTCTTCTAAATTAGCAGAAGTTTGTTAAGTTGATTTCCTCTGCAATTTAATGAATGTATCAACAAAATATTGGCCAAGTCTTTCCTCACTTTCAATAAATCTTATGACGAATAAATCTTACGATCTTACATTTTAAATGAAAACTTACAATGCTGACTCATTCTTTAGGTGAAAACAAAAGCTGCCATGTTTTATTTTGGCAGAGGTTCCACCGATAACTCACCCCAAGACATCCAACCAAAATTTGTGGTCTCCACTGATTTTCTGACCATTCTAAATGATCTAATTGCATGGCAAGACTGTAACCACAATGTTTTCTGTTCAGCAGAGTAAATTTGATGTGTTTCCGACTTGGTCTCAAGCTTTTATTTATGTGTAGTGACTATGAGTGCATATTTACTATCGGGCACCATGGCGCTGTGGTTCATAGAAGGGCACAGTGGTGAATTGAAGGGTGTTGCAACTAGATTGCCAGGGAAACACAAGACTTTTAAATAATTATATTTAATTACCTCCAAATTTCGTGAAAAAGGGGAAACTAAGAAGGTATTTACATAACAATCAATATGTACACACATCCAGTGGCGGATCCAGGATAGGGACGACAAGGGGGGGGGGGGGGTGTTAAGTGGTGGGTAACCTCCCAGCGGTAGTGGGGGTTTGAATAAAATGACCATTCCATCCTGTGTAAATTTGATACCCAAGGGGGGTACAGCCCCCTTAGTCCCCCCATAGATCTGCCACTGCACACATCACTTCTAAAAATGCACAATTTGAAGTCACTTGGAAAAGGAACCGTAGTCCACTCAGCATTCTGAGTGCCGGCGATGACAACATCAAATCGAAAGGCCACTGTCCTCAGTTTGATGCATTGGAGGTCCGTGCACACTAGCGATGCAAAGCCAACAAACTCTCAGACTCGTAAGGAGGCCTCTTCGGGGCCGGCGCGTGAGATCTGGCAACACTGGATCGGTGGGAATGAACTCGCCTGTCTGCCAACGAGCGCAAAGCCCGAACTCTGCCCGTTCATTCGGGACTGTGTTCAGACTGCCGGATTGAGGTTCTCTAGGCGTGCCTCCGCCCGTTGGCAGGCAGTGCGTCTCTAGGGTGAGCAGTCGGCCCCCGGCACTGCCTGGTCGCTGCCCTGTTGCTTGGAGCGGGGCGTGGATCGCACCACCTCCTCGTCGGCCGCATCGCAGTCCTCGTCGCGCGCACGGCCCGCCAGCGTGGCTGCCAGCCACGGGTGCAGCAGCACGTCTGCGGCGCTGGGCCGCTCCCCTGGCTCCCGACGCAGCAGGGAGCGGACGAGACAGCGCGCCCTCGCAGACAACGCCTCCGGCAGACCGAAGCGCCCTCGGCTGATGCGGGCAAACAAAGAAGCGTGCTCCCCACCGCTGAAAGGGTACCTGAGAATCACAACAGGTGAGAATTTAGAGAAAGATTTAACACTTAAGGGATAATTAGGGTCTGGGGCGTGAAGAAAATTTTAGCACATACTCGAAGCCAACTTTCATTGTTCTGCGGAACCAGCAGCAACTGCCGCAAACACGGTTTTGAAATTGAGATGGTTCGTTAATTGGCCGCATCAAAGATTTCGGGTCGAGCAGATTGAATTGTTTATATATACGAGTTTTTATTCATTCAAATTTTGGAACATTCAACTGTTTAAATTACTTGCATAGCGTAAACAATTTAATTCAAAGGTTTAAAAAAAATAATATCCAACTTGGTTCTAGAGGTTCAAAGTCATTCAGACATTCTTTCATATTTTAATTTTTAACATTTACTTTTTAAACAATTTTACTGTGGATAATCAAATGTCAAGGATTAAAAATTACTGCAAATTTAGCTTCAGGGGATCAATAGCATCATTATCCCCCATGCAAACAGATATTTTGTATTTTTAACTCTTCAAAATTCAATGCTTTAAATAATATGGTAGCATACATGGGAATGCCATTGAAAAATAACACTGATTTTAGATTCAGCGCAATAACACCATTCAGATTTAGCTGTTTTGATTTATATATTCGTCAGAAAACTCAACTGTTTATATTTTTGTATATTGTATACAACAACGGTAAGAGTGATTAAATTGTTGCTAATTGCGATCATCTCGAAATAGTGGTTTTGATTAGTTTTAAAATAGGAAAATTTCATTGTTTAAATAATTTGCGTAGAAAAAAATGGAGGTCAAAGGTATATCTTCTAATATATAAAATTCTTGTGTCTCTTTTCACTGTTGCGCGGATTTACAAAAGGATTATTAGCCGTTGGCAATTTTTGCGATTGCACGAACGTGTGCGTACATTTTTCAACAATGCGTTATATTTTTAAGATGCAGGCGGGGACCCTGGTTGCATGCTGGTGATTGGGTTCACACCCTAGAGGTTAACACCCTACCTGCCCACGAGCATCGTATACAAGACGACTCCTAAGCTCCACATGTCCGCTGCTCGGCCAGAATACTTCTCGCCGCTCCTCAGCACCTCCGGAGGCACGTACGCGGGGCAGCCGCGCTTCTCCAACAGCCGGTCATCGTCCTCCTGCTCCCAAGAGCCGCGCCCGGGCGCCGCGTAGGATGACGGGAAGGCGGGGGAGTAGTCTGCGAAGGCCTCATCCCCGAAGCCAGCGCCGACAGTGTCAGAACCCACAACCACGGCGTCCTCCAGGGACTCCAGTCGGAGGTGCGTCCTGCAAGACAAAAGAGAACTTGCTCATCTGAGGGAACAACTGGCATCGGTACCAACCAACACCACTTCATTGGCCACCCTCCCTACTCAAACCAGCATCATCCGCCTATGAAAAAAAAACCCTCGATTGGAGGTGAATACCGGCAATAGTGCCTCATAAATAGTTACGGATGATGTTGGCAAATCCATCAAATAAAATTTGTAGTTATTCTCCCGTCCTTGTTATTTTGCCAAATAGTGTAGTGTCTCTTTGACATGCGCGGACGTGGAGCTTGTAAAGAATCTAAACACTCAATTGAATAACGCCCCGTGGTAATTCCCCTTTGTGCTCATGTCCATGAGTCAGCACTATTGTTCTGCCCACTGCCAAGGATATCTAAACGTTGTGCTGAACGGGGAAGATTTTATGAATTGAGATGTTTCCAATGCATTTCCTTTTTTAGTGTCAACTCAAGTTATTTCAGGATGAAATAAATTCTCAATAATAGTCACTGATTACCCATTTTGGAAATGCATCAAGTCGCATTTCCGTTACAGGCATAACGGCCGAAAATGGAAAAATCCCATTGGCATCCATTTCTCCAACAGGAATACCTAGACTCATCTAATTATTTATTAAATACGTGATTACCAACTAAAGAGACTCATGCGTCGCTGAATTTCGTTCCTTCACCCATTTCTTGAGCCCACAGCTGGAAGTCCGAATAGCCTTCTTTGAGCATAGCATTCTCCTGGAAATCATCAGATCTTACTTCACTTCTTGAGCTATTTGCGGCAACGGCCATTTTGCAGGTAAGTTGATGACGTCTTCGACGAGCGGATTGCAGAGTATCAGCTACGCCTCATACTGCCGTTGTTGGTTGTCAATTCAACTGATTAAAATCGTTTCCATCTACAAAAGGCAATTATTCCTTAAAAAAATAAGAAGCCGAAATCATAACGACGCACAGTGGTCCAAAGGTCCCAAATATAAGGCTGAGTCACAAACATGAACTTCCTTTACGGAAAATTTGACTGGTAGGCTTTATTTGGAAGATCTCGGATACTTCTCATAGCAACAATGATAAGCAACAGGTTCCTGGGAATACACTATTCATCACTGTCACGTCTCAAAGAAATCGCACTCAAAACTGCCGGCATATACTACATTCGCGGATAAATAAGCCTCCACATCTGAGGGCTACGTAGGTAATCAATGGCATTACTCTTTACTGAGCTATGTACACTGGAAACAGGAAAAATAATACACTATTTAAAAAATTTAATGTTTACGAATGAGTAATTTTCGTATTTTAACCAATTTATAGGATGTATTGAGAACATGTAGTAACGAAAGTAAAATGCCAGTAATCAATAAAAGTTCCGTATGGTTTAAGCTACTTCTTTCTTTTCAAAAACAACTAATTCAGGTTATTCTCCACATTTTGAGCTTTAAAATGCGCATTGATACCGAGAAAAGTTTGCGGATGCGCATGTAATGCTTGAAAAAACGAAGGTCTCCATCATATTGATTATTACATAACTTGCGAGTTGCTATCTAATGAGATGCACGTTGCACATAATATTCACGTATCAAGCCACTAATGTAAAAACATAGACACAATAAAAAAGAAACACTCACAGGAAAAATAAAACTTGGAGCTTTCGAGGTTGTAATCTCTTCCTCAACTAAAGGGAAATAAGCTCTTATAAAAAAATTTTTTTTAAAAACCAGCCTTTATATTTAGATTACAGGGGATGAGCAACGTTTATATATAACACAAATCAAAAAAACTCAGTGACCCCGAAAAACCAAAAGTGACGTATAAAAAAAGTCACTATATTTATTAAATTTTCAGTGAATGGTAAGCCCCCGATGTTTCAAAATGCCACCCCTATGCTTTTAAATTGTCAAAAGATGGGAAATTTTATGGTGGATAACTTTTACTGTGGTCGCAAAACACGAAAATCGACCATTTGGAACTTCTTAGATCAAAAACATGTTTTGGGGGGCTATAGGTTGACTGGGGGGTGGTTAAAGGGGGGTTGGAGAGAAAAAGTTATATTTTCATGTATTGTCATCGGAAATGAAGAAGTGTGCAAAATTTCAGCGTTTTTGCTTCACAGGAAGTGAGTCAAATTTGAGTTACAAGATTTGTACCAGACAAACAGACAAACAAACAGACAAACAGACAGGTTGGTGAGTTGATATAAAGACTGGAAAAAGGGATTTTTTGTGTCTATGTATTTACATTAGTGACTTGATACGTGAAATATATGGATTCCGTAGGTCCCTTTTCTGCGCCCAAACACTGACGCGGCGAAATAGGCCAAATCACCATGCTTTCTACATCATCATAGGATATTGTAATATGCATTTGGAACTCTATACGTGATAAAATCACAATGGCAACACATGCCCGAGTTATAAATAGAGTCAAAATGTTGGCAAATATTACTGAAAATTACAGCGACATATTACTCGGCGTTGGATGGATTTAACCGAATGAATAGAAGCAGGAACGGGCGAACTTCATCCTGCGAGATAGACTGCCCACCAACGGGAGCGTGCAATGCTCGACAGCAGAAAACAAGGAGGAGTCGTACGTCTCGTGGCGGACACGCGTGCGGTTGTAGCGTGTCCGTGATTAATAGCAGATTGGCCCTCTTGCCAGCGGACCTCCAATAATTGGGATCGACAGCGACACTAGTTCAGAATATGGTATGTTCCAGACTATATGCCACAATTTCTTTAGAAGGGTGGAGGCCAGGTAGATGACGAGTGTTCAGTTTTCAGATGTAGCAACTACTCGTAACCTACTCATTGCTTTCTGTAAGCAATGGCTACTTTTCTGCACCTACCCCACAACCGGAGCACGAGATTTAAAAAACACTCGCAGTGTGAACGAATGCATCCCAAGGCGCATAACTTCACGAAGTGACGATAGTGAGCGCTGTATTCCAAACGGTAATAGGGAATGAGAAAATGAGAAAATTAATAATTTGGGCTGTATTACGCCAGTCGATTTAAAACCATACTGCACACATCCCACTTTCTATGAATGACGGAAAAAGGAACGAATAAATAATAAGTGAAAATGGGAAAAAAGTGTGGTTTCCTATTATTTTTTTATTGCCTAAATCGAAAGATTATTACTCCCGGAATACGTATTTCACGCTTTTAGATTTTTTAAATGACGATATCTATTTTTCGCGATCAAATGAAAAGTGACAATTTTCAATGGCGCGAAAACGCGACGGCTAAGTATGAATGATGGGAAAAGCCCGTGTGACGTCATTCTGGTTCCCGCTGTCGCCGTGGGAGGTGACCTTGGGGCGAAGCTTTGAGCGCTGATACGATGCAGGCTGCTAGCAGGTAGCGCTTGACTTAAAAGAGGATTATTAATACCTTATCAAACAAAGGAAACTTTCCGACCATGGGCAGTTTCAATGGGTGATTACTAAGAGATGGGTCCCTAAGATATGTGCCTCGTGCATGTATTGGTAATCTCAGACGATGTAAAACTCCTATCTACTCGTATAGAAACTATGTCCCTGTGACGTCACGTGGAGTGGCATCGCTTGGATGGAAATCTGGCCTTTTTCAAATGCGGTTAAAATTGACCATTGCCATTCGTCTAAACCGATATTTCTAAAACAAAATAATTTGTATATTATGAATACACTAATGGTGGTTAACGAATCGCAATCAACGCCTTTCGTTTTCTTTGATGAAGGAAACTACCCTATTGTTCATAGTTTGCCTGAGAACCAAGTATCTGTGATGAAATGTTGACCCAACGGTGCGGTAGCAAGATCAGGAAAATGAGAGAGGGGTGTGGGTGTGAACTAGGGTGCCTCGCTCGTTCGCCACTCCTTTTCGGAGCGAATCGCAACGTCCGGCAAAAGATGCGCACCCGGATGTGTTATTGCGAATGTGATTTTTACAAATCTGTTAATATCTTCTGCTCGCCATTTTGATAATTGAAATTTGGTTCAAGCAAGGAATTTTTGCAATGGGGTATAACTTTGGACTTCAATTGATATTTTAGACTAAAAACGTCAGCTGATATTGCTTTTTTATTATCGAGAAAATGACATGTAATCGTGTCCCCGAAAGCAGTTTTGTGGGGTAGGCAACACGTAACCTCATTTTACGCAATACACGCGATAAATGACGCCAAATAGAGATGTTTTCAGTCAAAACGTGGAAATTATGTCGAGGGTAGTCCTATTTCCCCACATGTATACGTAATATTTTTTATCATATAAACATGATAATAAAATAAGTGGGAAAAGTTCATGCTTACTGTTCTATCCAATTCCTCAGTGATAATCCCATATAAACTATATAACATGCAAGAAAAAAGAATTTCAAAGCAATACTGTCGAGCATCACATCTTTTTAAATATAATGTTTTTGTTAAAACCTCGAATAATACACAAATGATAAACTAAAGCAACTTATCAATAAATTTAGATATATAAACTGCAAAAAATAAGCAATTATTAGGTAGGAGTCAAAATGACTCCATTCGCAGTTCTGGGAGGGGTGTCAAGACCGATATTCCTAGTGTTAAGAAGGTATTCTCTGAAGTTTCTTTTTCGTTATGCGCCTTTTGGAAAAAAGCGTCTATTCCAGCAGTAATCCAAACCATATACTTCACGCTGCATGATAAATACAATCGGGAAAAGAAAATCCCGAAGAGTAAAAGGAAAGTCCAGAATATTAAGGATGACTTGTTGAAATCTTATTAACGAAACCATTTGACAAAGCCTTTTGAAAATGTGACACATAGCAAATTGGGTAGTTTCCTTCATCAAAGAAAACGAAAGTCATTGATTGCGATTCGTTACCCACCATTCGTGTATACATAATATACAAATTATTTCGTTTTAGAAATCCCAGTTTAGGCGAATGGCAATGGTCAATTTTAACCCGCATTTGAAAAAGGTAAGATTGGCGCTCATGCGATGCTACTCCACATGACGTCACAGGGTCCTAGTTTCTATACGAGTGGATAGGAGTTTTACATCGTCTGAAATTATCAATGCATGCATGTGGCACAGAGCTCAGGGACACATCTCTTAGTAATCACCAATTAAAACTTCCCATGGTCGGAAAGTTTCCTTCGTTTGATAAGGTATTAATAATCCTCTTTTAAGCCAAGCGCTATCTGCTAGCAAGGTATTCTGCTACCTGCTAGCAGCCTGCATCGTATCAGCGCTCAAAGCCTCTCCCCAAGGTCACCTCCCACGGCGGCAGCGAGAACCAGAATGACGTCACACGGGCTTTTCCCACCATTCATACTTAGCCGTCACGTTTCCGCGCGCTTGAAAATTTTCACTTTTTATTTAATTGCGAAAAATAGATGTCGTCATTTAAAAGTGTACAAGTGTGAAATGGGTACTCCAGGAGTAAAAAATCTTTCGATTTAGGCAATAAAAAATAATAGGAAACCACCCTATTTCTTCGAAGTTACATACCTACGTTCGCGGAATCGAGGAAGACAGAGCAGTGAAACCACCTTGAAGCATGGATGGCGCAGATCTGCGAGGAACATCAAGAGCAAATAACGACTCCTAAGATGTGACAATTTAACCTTTTTCAATTGATGGTAGGTATGCCGTACAACTTCCTTAATGAGTTACAAAAGGAGTAGGCTGGAATTCGATAAATCTTACCAGAATTGAGTTTGGGAAAAAAGTTTCTGCTGTACATCTGCAACGAGTTGAAGATTGCATCGTTATTCAGGTTCACGACTACAACGAACGATGGCAAGGAAGGCAAGGACGATGAAATTCAACACATTGAAAATATCGGTCACGATTTACATTTATAAATTGCGTAAAATAATAATGGCGCTTTTACAACTTTTTATTTGTTGCTTATCGGAGAAAAATATTTTGCACTTTCAGAGGCTATGGATTTCGTTAATTTGGAATTTTCAGACTTAGAGGACTTTATGGCTTGGATATTTCGGTTGGGACTTTATCACACACAACCAAATTAACACATGGAAATTATTTCCGCCGATCGCATGTGAAATGCTCGATGTGAATCACTCGTAACCACGGAAACGACAACTGGAAACTCCAGTAAATAGCGGCCTACATCACGTGATACATATTAAACTTAACCATTTGGTTCTGCCCGAGCGCGCTATTGTACATATTTCCTCTGAGGTTGTTATCATTAGGCATTTTAACAGAGGAGCGAGAGTTGCTAAGCAGGGACTAATGTAAGATGTTTTCCCTAGCACCGCAACAACAGTATAAGATAGAACGAGTATATTGGCGCTTGAATTCACCAAGCGGGTATTCAGGGGGGTGGGAACATTTTTGTGTCACGTGTGATCGCGTGTTGCGTCCATAAGTGGTTTAAAAAGCGAAAAAAAAACACTAATAATATCGTTTAAATGGATGAAATAGACAGAGGGTACGCTCCTTCGCTCTCAACAATGCTTAACGTCGTCTTAGTAACCACGATGATATAAGCGTCGAGAGATTTGTTTTGATTTTAATCTTTACGTAATGGAGAGAAATATGAAATTAATGACAGATGAACTTGTGAAATATCGGTGATTTTTCGTATTTTGACCCTTACCCTAGAATTGTAGCTCTTCCCTTACTGATTATGAATGTTTGAAACCAACAAACTTAAATTAAAACAGCTATTTTTTTAATTATCGGACTGAGACCAATTTATGCAAATACCCAGCCGATAAAGTTAATTTCGAAGTCATAAATCCAAAAATTCGTGGATCTGTTAAATATTATCACCTTTCAAGTGAGAGAAGGCACCACAAACGCTCTTTCCCCAAAAATCCAGCATTTGCATATTCCTTGAGGTATATTTATAAAAAATTAACAAAACTATACTCATGATACTCATGTTCATCTTATTCATAACTATATGAACGCGGAATAAATGAATGAGCAGGAATGCGGGGGACGATCGCTGCTGCCACCATGCGACGAGAGCGCGAATGAATACGCGGTTGGCCAATTTTTGGATGTTTGCGAAAGCGGCCTTGCTAGCTCACCTCGAAGGCGATAGAGAGGTGAGGCCTTGGGGAGGACTCCCCCCGTTAAAGCTGCTGCTGCTGCCGCTGCCGCCAGTTGGTCGCATTTTAATCACCTTCCAAAAAAAATGCACGCAAGGCTATACGCAATGTAGTATGGTCAGGCTAAGCACTGAAAAGTTATGAATTCCATAAACTACATGGCGAATGTAAAGCTTGAATCACACGATCATTTTTTTCAGAGCGAAAGTGATCACTATCGCGATCACTAGTGATCACTCGCAAAATGATCATCGCCGGCAATTGTTTTTCGCAATCGCGATGAGGATTCCCATCGCTATTTTTCATCACTCGTCCGGTCGCTTTTTCCGTCGCTAAAACCGTCCCTAAAACCCTATATCAGCCAATCAGAACGCATGACCGTATAGTGTGATAGCAGCGCAGCGTTTAACAATTGTGGGAACGACATAGATAAACAAACACGCTATACATTTTCGTGATGCGGGTCCCATGACAACGAGCTGTGATATCGGAAATGATGCGAAAAGCGACGGCGGGAGTGACCGTGTGATTCAGAAAAATGATCACTAGAGCGATCGCTTTTCGCGACAGGAAAAGTGATCGCGATAGTGATCACTTTCGCGACGAAAAAAAATGATTCAGTCTTAAGCATATCTCGAAAACGTAAATTGCAGACATAAATTACACACTTTCAGCGATTCAACGCGCAGCAGAGCGCTAACACCCATTACGATACCACACTCCGGTTAACAGCCAAATTATTTTCCATTTCCTCGTGGAATTCGGATGGCTATGCTGACAGCGCCACGAGTGGTGACTTGGGTAAACCCATTCAATGCGCAATGGGTTAAAACACTTTAATGGACAATCCTCCATCGGGCGAGGCAAACCTTCGAACACGATACGAGAATATGCTCCGCAAACACAATAGGGTAGTTCCCTTCATCAAAGAAAACGAAAGGCATTGATTGCGATTCGTTACCCACCATTAGTTTATTCATAATATACAAATTATTTGGTTTTAGAAATCCCAGTTTAGGCGAATGGCAATGGTCAATTTTAACGTCATTTGAAAAAGGCCAGATTGGCGCCCATGCGATGCCACTCCACGTGACGTCACAGGGACCTAGTTTCTTTACGAGTAGATGGGAGTTTTACATCGTCTGAGATTACCAATGCATGCATGAGGCACATATCTTAGGGAAACGTCTCTTAATAATCAGCTATTAAAACTGCCTATGGTGGGAAAATTTCCTTGGTTTGATAAGGTATCAATAATCCTTTTTTAAGCCAAGCGCTACCAGCTAGCAGGGTACTCTGCTACCTGCTAGCAGCCTGCATCGCAGAGGCGCACAATATCTTCGCCCCATCACCTCATACGGCAGTAGCGGGAACCAGACTGACGACACAGGGGGTTTTCCCAGCATTCATACTTAGCCGTCGCGTTTTCGCGCGCTTGAAAATTTTCACTTTTCATTTAATCGCGAAAAATCGTCATTTAAAAATCTAAAAGCGTGAAATGCGTACTCCAGGAGTAATAATCTTTCAATTTAGGCAATAAAAAATAATAAGAAACCACCCTATTGCTTCGAAAAAACCTACCTACATGGAGCAGTGCCGCCTGGAGCACACACATGGAGTTGCCTCGCTGCAATCCGAAACGACTGGTGTCATGTCACAGAGTAAAGATATAAAGAGAGGACATACAAGGAGAATACACCACTATAATCCTGTAACGGGAATTTCGTCGGACGGCCATCTTGACAATCAGTTAAATACCCGCCAAATGTGAAATAGCTCAAACGTGTTTGCCGCAGATTAAGTATAGCTATAGAGTGTTATTGCTTGGCTTGGATGATTTCAGCAGGGGATTGCTTAATAAGGTGTAATTAGATGCTCTGTTCACTTAACTAGCCGTGCTTGGTTATCACTCCACTCAGAACTCAGCACTTGTCACGAAAAAAAACCTCTTCAATTACCAGCAACGAATCCATTTACGTATATGCATCCTCGGATTGTACATGCACGGCAAGGAATCACCCATTCCCATTAGTGCCCATGTCGGCACTAATGATGCCTCCGAACGCAGAGCTGATGAGATCTTAAATTCCTTCAGGGATCTAAGCTCGGAAGTGGAACGCGTTCGGAGGGGCACTGGTGTCGATATGCGACTGTCCATCTGTAGCATTGTTCCACGGACGGACTGCGGCCCTCGAGTTTGGGACAGGATTTCCTGGATCAACAAGAGGCTGTGGGAACTCTGTGTGAGCATTGGAGCAGAGTTTGTGGATCTTCGGCCGGTGCTTAGATCGTGCCGGGCTCCCCTCAATTCGTCTGGGGTGCATTATTCCAAAGAGGCGTCGGAACGGGTGGCTCGTAGGATTTTTGAGCACTGTAGGTATTTTTTAGACTAGAGGGTAGGTCATCTAGCGGGGTTATCAAAGATTTAATTGAACGTAGCCTCCGAGGAAATCCGCAATGCGAAATTTACAAGAAAGTAAGCTTAGAAGCGTTAACGCCGGACAATAGCGTCATAATTCCCAAAACGCGGGCTCCAGAGAAAGAAAAAATATCAAATATTATTAGTACTGCCAATAAAATTCTCCCGCTGAGTATACAAAAGCCTAGAAAAGAACCAACCGAAACTCTAACTACAAAATATGACATTAACCTTGTTGTAGTTAATTGCCGTAGTGTAAAAAACAAGCGCGCCGAAATCGAGCATATTTTTCAGGACGCAGACGTGGTCATGGGGACAGTGAGCTGGCTTACGGAAGATATAAGCGACAGCGAAGTTTTTCCTCCAGAATATAAAATTTACAGATGCGATCGACGCAATAGAACAGGTGGCGGAGTTTTTATTGCAGTTAAATCCCATTTACAAAGCGCCGCCCACGAAATAATTGACAACGAAATTGAAAGCGTATGGTGTACAATTAAACAACGAAACAAAAGGAGTATTCATGTTTGCTCTTTTTATAGACCGCCGAACTCCGAAGTCGATATTATGTACCTTCTAGAAAATCAAATATCCGCATTTACTCAAAGAGACAGTAAAGGTGTAATAGTAATCGGGGGAGATTTTAATCTTCCATCCATAAACTGGGATACTTACACTGTAAAACCGAATTCAAGGAATAAAGAAATCAGCGAGGTATTACTCAACATACTTGCAAATCACTCTCTCGCCCAAGTAGTTGACAAACCTACGAGAGGAAACAAGCTATTAGACCTTTTAGCAGTAAGCCATCATAAGTTGATAAAACAAGTCGATATTATTGACGGTATAAGCGACCACAGAGTAATCTTTGCGACGTTAAAAGTTGATGTGGTGTCAGCCGTAAAACCAAAACGCAATATTTACCTATTCGATAAATGTAACTTCACTAAATTTGGCGAGATGCTTAATGACTCCTACAAAAAATTCGTTGTTACATCAAAGGACCAAAGCACAGATGTAATATGGACACGTTTCTTAGAAATTCTGCGCCAAGGAATCAACGAACATATTCCGCAAAAACTGAAATGTGATAATAAGGAACCTCGCTGGTACAATAACGATGTCAGAAGAGAACTTAGGAAACAGAGAAAACTATACAACTTGTACAGAAAGTCCATCACGTCTCGTAATAAATCGAAGGAACTTGAAGCTAAAGAAAGTTACGCTGCTCAACGCTCAATAACCAAGAAATCAATGCGAACTGCAATGCGAAAGTTTAAGAAAAAAGTACTTGGTGAATTACTCGAAGAAAATCCGAAATCCTTTTGGTCGTACGCGAGAGAGCTTCAGGGAAAACATTCAACCGTAGATTCGTTATTTGATAAAGATGGTAAACTTGTCACCGAAAATATTGGCAAAGCTAACACTTTAAATGCCCACTTCGAAAGTGTATACACTACTGACGATACTCAATTCAATGTAGACATCCCATATACTGAGGATTTGATGGAAGAAATATCTATAAAACGTGATAGGATAACTAAACAACTACAATCGATTAAGAATAGTAAATCTCCGGGTCCGGAGGGAATACCCGCGCGTGTCCTCAAAGAGTTAGCTCCACAGATCGCGCCTTACTTAGAGATCATATTCAAGAAGTCACTCTCTGAAGGGAAGTTACCGCCCGACTGGAAAATTGCAAGCGTTACACCCATTTTCAAAAAGGGAAACAGAAATGACCCAGGCAACTACCGGCCAATTTCACTAACATCAATTATAGGCAAGATACTTGAACATATCGTTGTTAGTAATATCATGACTTTCTTGGACAGACGTAACTTCCTCCATGACTGTCAGCACGGATTTCGAAAAAATAGATCCTGCGAAACACAGCTCGCGCTCTTTCTTCACGACGTTATAAAATCTGGTGAATCGAAAAGACAAGTTGACGCACTATTTCTAGATTTTAAGAAAGCTTTCGACACTGTACCTCACAACAAACTTTTACACAAATTACAGTCATGCGGATTAAACGAAACAGTTGTAAACTGGATACGCGACTTTCTCAGAGATCGTAAACAAAGAGTAGTTCTTGACGGAATTAGCTCTGATGTTGTAAAAGTTACATCAGGTGTTCCACAAGGAAGCGTAATCGGCCCCCTGTTGTTCATTATATACATTAATGATCTCTGCTCCCGCATTAGCAGTAAAATACGTTTATTTGCTGACGACGCTGTCATCTATCGCGAAATTAGTGATCACTCTGACTCTGAAATTCTATCATCGGACTTAAACAACGTTCATTTGTGGAGTCAAGAGTGGGGACTCGAACTCAATCTGAGGAAATGCATGGCGGTACATTTCTTGCGGAATTCATCCAACACTAACAATGTTTATGCAGTGGATGGCATTAACATAAAGGCAACAGACGAAGTGAAGTACCTGGGAGTTACGATAACCTCGAACCTCACGTGGGGAACACATATAAAGAATATTTGCGGCATAGCCCTGAAGAAATTAGGATTCGTCAAGCGTATTGTGGGAAGATTTTCGGATGAGAAAGTAAAAGAAAGGTGCTATTTCGCTCTCGTCCGACCGCACCTTGAATATGCAGCGAGTGTATGGGATCCAGTGCAGAAAGACTTAATCCGCGAACTGAATAAGATACAAAGGAAGGCTGCGCGTTTCGTCAAAAACCGCTACGGGCGTACAGACAGTGTTACCCAGATGTTAAGCGAATTAGGCTGGGAGCCGTTGGAGACTCGGAGGCTGCGCGCTAGGCTTAGATTGCTTGAACAATTAAGAATGGATATCTTTAAGAGCGACACAGAGAACATAATCTTAGAGCCACACTACATTTCCAGGTCCGACAGAAGCGATAAATTAAGAGAGATTTTTTGCCGAACGGATAGATATGGGAATTCGTTTTTCCCCCGAACAATAAAGGACTTTAATAAACGCTTATCCCAACCTCGTTAGAGCACTTCTTTTTTTTATAGCTGTAAACGGCTGGTGTCCTAACACCCCCTGCCACACGCCTTTTAGGCGGCTTGCAGGGTATTATGTAGATGTAGATTCCCGGCACCACAACTGTAAGCACAAGCCAAATGACACACATATGATCTCATCACTTCCAATCACCTGCAGAAATAACGCCGAAGAAATTTGAAAATGTTCCAACCCACTGATTAAGAGTTAGCAAGCATTTACCGAAAACACACCTAAATGGATTCTTCGGGAAGCTGTAACTTTTCTTTCATCTCGGAGTTATTTTTGCATATCACTGCAAGATCACCACGCTACTTAATTTCCTTACTTTATCCTCCCCTGCTCCGCAGCGCCACCTGTACTGACCGACCGTTAAATTCCTTGACCGATTCTTGCAATCGTGCCGAAAACAACGCCAGTAAATGTATCTCAAATGATTTTGCACTTATTAGATACCACAATACTAACAATCGGAACATTGCCAGAACGGGAATGAAGTGATTACCGCTTCATGCGCCCTCTGTCCTCAGTGCATTTATCTACTAAATCGTGATTACGTATGGAGCGCGGAAAAACGGATAATTGTGACGTCAGGGTGGATGGGGGGAAAAACTGGTCTGTCAATGTGCCCAAATTTTAAGGGACGAAGTAAATCTGTTTACGCAGGAATTTAAACTGAGGATTAAATAAGAGTCATCACGAATTGTGTGCGGCTTAAGCACGTTGACGACGACATTTCACAATCTCATAATTAGCATGTCATTCACGGCCGCGAACTTAAAATTCGTAGTGAATTGCAATGCAAACACGTTGCATAATTTCTTCCAAATATAAGAGAAACAAGAGAGCACTAAAATTTCTGCAAAACGGTCCTTTGTAAACGTCGGCGATTTAACCAAGTAAGCAAAGAATGTAATTAGAGATAGCTATATTTTTCCCCTAGTCTTGAACTCAATTTTTTTAATGATCATAAGTATTTCGGAGTTTAGGTCAAGATACATACTTATCTTCATTAGAGATAGCTTCCTTCAATTAATTTTTGTCGAGTGATCAATGGAAAGCCACGATTCAATTTTGTTTTCGAATAGCGAAGAGGCGATCAAAGTCCACCTCCGCGAAGTTAAGTGGCGAGGCATCGTTTCCAAGCACTTGCGAGAGACCGTGTCGGAGTGGCAACAAACTGGCTTGCTCAAACTATATGCCCCCCCCCCCCCCCGGGCCCCCCCTCTCACCTCCTGCCGCCCGTCGTCTGGAACCTTGGGACGGAAGGAATTGGTGTCACGGTCACCACACCCAACAGATCCGCAAATTCGTACACACACATCATGCAAAATTTCCGCCCGCGGCCCATGAATATAGCTACACTATCACTATCCGTAGCCCAAGGCGAGACGCTAAGCATACAGGAACACAATCACGTACCGTTTCGACAACGTTTTCATAGCGATAGATGAGCATTAGAAAGGACCTCGTTGCCATAAATGACTAGTGCAGAACTTGGGAGTTAGAATTAAATCTTGAAAAGTGTATGGTGATGAATTTTTGGGAAAAAGATATATCTTACATATAGGTATATTTAGGTACAAATTTTGATGTGACGCATGTCATTCCCAATATGTCTATCAAAATTATCTGAAAGGATCCAAAACTAACGTCACTTCTTCGTCTATCTCGCTAACAATTTAACGGCAATTTTCCCACTCCAAATTATTCACCAATTTGACATGGTTGGGGTCTGTCGATGTGGAATGTCGTTCGCGAATGTTCATATATCTACATCTACATAATACCCTGTGAGCCACCTCTACGGTGTTTGGCAGGGTGGTGACAAATCACCAGCATGCAGCATGCAATAGGACCATCACATGCACACCGCACGGTCATAGAAATATTACGCGCACTAGCAAAATATGCATGCTTATTCTTAAAAAATTGTTAATGGTTAGTAATTCCTAGAGCAAATACATGCAAGGTTAGAACTATGAAAAAACTTGTAATGAGTGATCCTAGCGAGCGACGCCATTAATCATATCAATCGAGACAACGTTGCTATCCTTAATAGTACGAGGGAAGAATGACATTTTAAATCTCTCTGTTTTGCAGTCTTAATTCTTTTATTTTATTCTCATGATCGCGTCTATTATAGTACGATGGTAAACGAAGGATATGATTCACGTCGTCTGAGAAAATATCTTCTTCGAATTTCGTAAGTAAGTGAAGCCTATACTTCGATCTACGCTCTTGTAAAGAATCACATCCTAATTCGTGTAACATACTTGAAACGCTGCACTTTTTGTGGTAACAACTCATCACAAATCCGGCCGCCCTGCGCTGTACTCGACTGATTTCAGCTATTAGTCCTACTTCGTAAGGGTCCCATACACTAGCAGCATATTCTAAGTGAGGCCTCACTAGAGTCAGGTGGCTTATTTCTTTTATCTTTTTTAGGCATTTGCCGAGAATTCTTTTTAAAAATCCAAGTTTACGGTTAGCTTTCCCGCATAATTCACGTACTTTGTTTCGTATATGTCCGTTGAACGGTTTAAGCAGAATAAAATCAGTCCTGTCTTTTTTCGATCACACCTTGTAAATGTACAAAAATGCAAGTATGTTAACTTTAGCAATAAAATTATCGTAGACAGATTAAACGATTTCTCTGGCGATGCAATTTCGAAATCCGATTGCTTTCAATATTTCGGTTTCCATTGGACAAATAATAATTTATACTGTGACGTGAATGTGAACTGCATTGCCAAAAGGGCGTTCTGGATGCTGCAATAAGTCGTGAGATCCGTTTAAGTGAGCAGAAAGGCTACAAACGATGTGGCTGCCTGGTGGTGCCGTGGTTTCTTGGCCATATCTTTCAATGGGACCTCTTGTATGTGATCCACGCGGGAAACGACTGGAGATAAAATTGGAGAAGGTGCAAAGAAAAGCGGCCAGGTATGTGTTTGGAAGACGGAAAGTTTCATATGTAAGTGATCACCTGACTAGGATGGGATAGCAGTCAAATAGGGTAGTTTCCTTCGTCAAAGAAAACGAAAGGCATTGATTGCTATTCGTTACCCACCATTAGTGAATTCATAATATACAAATTATTTGGTTTTAGAAATCCCAGTTTAGACGAATGGCAATGGTCAATTTTAAGCGCATTTGAAAAAGGCCAGATTGGCACCCATGCGATGCCACTCGACGTGACGTCACAGGGACCTAGTTTCTATACGAGTTGATAGGAGTTTTACATCATCTGAGATTATCAATGCATGCATGAGACACAGAGCTCAGGGAAACATCTCTTAATAATCAGCTATTAAAACTGCCTAAGGGCGGAAAGTTTCCTTCATTTGAAAGGGTATTAATAATCCTTATTTAAGCCAAGCGCTATCAGCTATCAGCGTAGCAGGGCTAGGCAGGGTGTTTTCCCTCATCAACGAGTAAATAACGAGGTTTGCCGCAATGTTATCTTTTTCTGCCCCTTCGAATACGCCTCTATAATTCACTGTGTCATCAACTATTTCTTACCTTGACATAAATATAACATATTGGTTAATAATCGTGAGGTGTGCCACCATATTATGACTATCTCTCATTTATGTTATCACTTTCACTCACTTGGAATAGGGTTTATTTCATTCTATCAAAATTTATTTCTACCCTTGACATAAAAAAGATATTTTTGATTAAATAATAGTTTTTCCGCAATACTATCCCTTTATCTCACTCTGAATAGGCAACTATTATTTCACTCAATCATCATTTTGCGTTTCTCTCGACATTGAAATACGATATTTTTTATTTAAATGCAAGGTTTGCGGTAATGTTATCAAATTTTCTCACTCCGAACAGGCAACTATATTTCACTGTACAATCAGTTGTCGATTCCCTTGGCGTAAAAATATGATTACTATAAATTATAAATATGATGTTCGCCGCAATTTTATCACTTTCTTTCATTTTTAATAGGCAACTATATTTCATTTTATCGTCAGCAATTGATTCCCTTGACGATTAAAGAAGATATTTGTTAATAAGTATGGATTATCCGCAATATTATCATTTTCTCTCACTTGGAATGCGCAACTTACATGTACTTCACCAAATCACAATTTCTCTACTTTACACTTCTTTTAATTACTCCCAGCTCCATATTTTTATAACAATTTCCTAACTTGTTCCTCTAATATAAAATTTACATTTAGTTTTGAATCCTACATTCACATTCCATGGTATGCGATTTTCGTCTGCTACGGTGCGAATGGCATAACCTTCCGTTGATATCATTTAGACGGAACATACTTAATGACAACTATATTACCAAATCATGAATAAATAGCAATATACGGTACCATTATATTAAAAAAGAAAATACGATCGAAAGGATAATTTCAGTACATCATTCCAGCAACAACAATCTCCATCACATGCGAACTATATTTCGATGTTGTGATATAGTGTCCTTCGATTCTGAAGGCACAGCATTACTACCACACATTATATAAGCATTGTTAACGAGTTACCCAATATCGATTATCTTACTCTAACAATAAGTCGTAATTTCCGCAAATAAAAAGATCTAAAACAACAACAACAAACTTTGTACCAATTAGTCTTCACTTGTTTCTAACTTTCTTTAATTGGTGGCGACACGTCACATGATTTCTAACTTCAGATACATTCAGTTTTTCGCTGTTTGGGGAGGAGGGGGAACCGTACCGACTGGTTTGAAACCGACGGCCTTACAGAATCGCTGGAAGTTCCGTCGTCGGTATGGAAACCTTTGTCGGTACGGAATGATGTGCAGTCGGTGGGCTTCAAAGGGAAACCGATCGGTGCGGAACCGACGAAATACAGAATACGGCTCACGGAGGGATATTGGAGAACCCTCGACTTATTGTAAGTGAAAATATCCCGACAATCGCAGCGACGGCTATTAATCAAAATTCGGCCATATTGGACAAAATTAACTTTTCCTCATCGCGAAGCATCCATATAAAAATTGAATCCATAGAAATTTCCACCACATACATACTGCCTCTTCAAATTACTCTTTTATGAGTCTGTCCAATGTCTTTCCTTCTTCTAGATTTAGTTATTTTTTATTATTCCAATATATTTGTGCCAATCAATATTGTTCATGGAAAAAAATATGTATTCCGAAAAATATGATGAAAAAAATGAAAACAAAACAATGGAAAAAAATAAAGCAAATAAAAAACGAATAAAAAAATAATAAAAGATTGTCAAAATAATAAAAAAATATAAATTCAACGGAAAAAAATATATTTAGGCTACTTTTTGTAGACTTTTAACAAATTCAACAACTGTTTAGTATGAAAGTTTCTGCTAAAACAAACACCACACCACCCCAAACAACACAAACAAATGCGCAAAATAAAATTATACCGTAATCTGGCTGGTTGTGGTAAACATGGTTTACCGGTACGGCGTAAACGCGCCTTAGGCGCGACTTTTAATGTGAGGTCATAAGCATAATGATATGAGGAGGTAATCCGTACTCACCGGTGCGCGTCGGCAAAGACAAACTTCCGCAGCTTGAGGTCCCTCAAGACGAGGCCCCGCGCGTGGCAGTCGCGCACCGCTGCCGCCATCTGTCGGAAGAGGCGGCGTGCTTCTGACTCGCGCAGGCGCCGCTTGGATCGCACGTGCGAGTGCAGGTGGCCATGTGGTGCGGGCGGAAGCAGCAGGCAGACGAGTCGCCGGTCCGGGGCCCAGACGGCTTCACGCACGGGCGCCACGTGCGGATGGCCGCGCATGCGCAAGTGCGCAGAGAGCATCGCGCGACCAGCCTCCGCGCACAGCACCTGCGCACCAACAGAGAACAGCAATTAATTATATTGGCGATATGCGATGGCAGATGATAAATAAGAAAACAAAAAATAAACATATTCGAGAAATAACCATTCAAGCTAATCGTGAAATTGGTTTTGTTAAAAGAATATTAGGAAATTGCGACGACAAAGTGAGAGAAATTAACTACTTTTCCCTGGTTAGACCACATTTGGAATACGCTGCCAGTGTTTGGGACCCTCAGAAAATGGCTTAATAACAGAGTTAGAACGTGTGCATAGAAGAGCTGCCAAGTATGTGAAAGGTCGTCACGATAGTCTTGTTGGTGTAACTGACCTCTAAGATAAACTCGGATGGGAATCTCTATCGGACCGTAGATTGAAAAATAGACTAAACCTTTTAGATAAATTCAAAATCAGTGTCTTTTCTAACGAAGTAAGCCATATCTTACGGACGCCAACATACTACGGAAGATCAGATCATATGAATAAAATAAGAGAGATAGATTGTAGAACAGACAGATTCAGAATGTCATTTTTTCCACGATCAATAAGAGATTATAACGGCAGTGATAGAACTCATAAATAGATTGCATGACTTGTGGTGTAGCCAACTAACCTATGTAAAACTTATTGCATGTTTCTTAATTTTATTATTATTTCTAACAGCATATATTAGTATAATTTGTTAGTATACTTGACGTTTTTGGACGGTGTGGTGTGCATATGTGGGAGTCCAATTGCATGCTGCATGCTGGTGATTGATCACCCCCTGCCAAACACCCTAGAGGTGGCTCGCAGGGTATTATGTAGATGTAGATGATGTATATACGAGAGATACCCACACAAGAGTGAATCCGAAACAAATGGGACCGTTCATCCGAAGTATCCACGAAAACGGAAATTGAATTCGCAAAGGATAAGAGGAGTGAGGAGAGTCCTCTTGATTACACCACGTTAGCGACGAAGTGGAGTTGTCGCAGCCCAACATTGTTCCACGTGGGACCTACTAGCAGGTGGTATAGTGGAGATGTCCGTAAATGTCTGAAGCGACAGCACCAAGAATTCAGAAATGAAGAACGCCAGTCAATCTCCGCGAAGAATAACATATGAAATTATCTGAGAAATATAGGAGAGCATAATTAACTATAATAACGGCTTATTGAAAACTCTTTTCTGTTTCTACACTCTTTTATTTTCACCGACCATGGTTTCGGCAACTTGTGCCATTATCAAGGTATTGTAGTTGCACAAGTTGCCGAAACCATGGTCGGTGAAAATAAAAGTGTGGAAACATACAAGTGGTTTTAATAAGCTGAATATCAAAGATTCCCACCGTATCACGCCGGACACTGTATCTTTTATAATAACGGCCTTGAGAGGAGCATTAATGGTAATGAAGAATATTAGGTGAACATTTAGAGGACTTTTTGGGCTTACGTGAGGGAGGTGCTAGGTTAAAAATATATACTGTAAGGGCGTGTACATATTACAAATCGCAATTAATATTTTGTTTTTGTGGCAGATCTCTTTCGTCTTAATTTTCTGTACCTATTTCATTTCACATGGGAATGATGTCACTATAGGTATCTGAATGTTTTTCTCAATCCATAGTTACGGACTAGTCTCCCTCGACCCACCGATTCCCGAATGCAAACAAGCTGAAGTGAAACTCTGGCTCTTCCGTCGGTACAATTTACCCATCGGATGGGCAAAACTTCTTTTGTGAGCTACTTCAAACATGAAATTGTTTTTTACAACCAGCCGCCCAGCCTACTTCTTGTGGGTATTTGCTCGTCCACCCCTCCACGGTTGTCGCGAAAAGTTTCTTTTGATAAGCCCGAGTTGATCGAGAGCGGTCCCTTTAAAATATTTTCAATAATATCGGACAGAAATGTACGTTAGAATTTAATTTCGCACATTCAGTAAAAAAGATAATTCACGCTTCGGTGGTTTGTGGGTGCACACGGATACGCGCATTTTGGTTATTCAGAAATCCCGGGAATCTGATTGGTTTTCTGCTTTTGAGGGAATTAGAACAGTTAGTTACATGCCCCACATCTATCATCCTAAATGGTAAGTGATTCCCACTTGTACTTCTTGATATTTTGTCGATGTATATGAACGCGGAGCTATCAATTCCTTTTTTATACTAACATGGACGCCTATCGAATTGTCCCTTTCTTTAATTTCCTTCGTGAAGTTGTACCAACGATAGCCCAAATGAGACTAAACCCCTTCAAGCATTTCCCTTGTGCAAGAAAGGCTTGGAAATATTTTTTAGTCGTTCTCACTTTAAAATGCAAGAAAACACATGGTTTAAATTACTTTCAGATGCCGGGTACAAAGTAAACTTTAGAAAAGAAGCCTGAAAACGAAGACAAATTGAAGGTTACGGAACCTTCGCATTTGCCACATTTTCAGGGCCCTCCGGCGCCCCCCCCCCCCCTTGGCACTTTTCGCCCCCATAGACTACAGCAACACCCCCCACGGGGGCGGTAGCGCCCACTTTGGGAACCACTGCTCTAAGATATATGCTCTATGATATTAACCTACTTGCAGTTGCACGACTCCCATTAGTGAAGTACTATCCACATAGGAAGACAAAAGCCTCAAAACTTGCGCACGATTCAAAAGACACTTTCACCCAACACTTTTGCGCCCAATCCCCAGGTCCAGATGCAAGCGCTAAAAGGCTCATAAATATTATTGGAGAAGAACCGTTGAAATCCGAAGAAGACCAGTTGGGGAGGGAAGTGTGTCTTTTTCCGGAGTTCCGGGCGGTAATCCATTTTTTCAGCGAGCGGTCGCTCAACTGATAACAAACCACCAGTGATCAAATACTCTCCAGATGCATCTTGTCAGTATATCATGCTTTTACCCTGCGTAAAATAAGTGTTCCCTTACCAAAACCAAAATTTGACTTTGTTTAAAAGATGTTTTTTGCATGTAAGACCAAAGGTTTTTAGTTTGTTACCCCAGTCATGCTTTATTTCAAAGTCTTAGAAATTTTTTTTTTTGCAATATGCACATTCTTGGCTTCTCACTAAAGAAAGTGAGGAACAAACATTGCTATAAAATATTGATGTAAATGAATTATAAATACTAATTTAGTTGTTTTTTCATGTGCGCACTTAAGCTTTGTTAGTATAGATTACCAAGGTAACACAAAATGAGCTACACTATATGTTAAGCATAATGTATTATTATTTTGGATGGTATCCTCAAACATCCTTCGCGGCTACCTAAAATTACTCAATTTTGCTATTGTCATGCAATTTGCGTGTGGAGTAAAAAAATATTATTATTATTATTTTCCCTGTCCCCGAAAGAGAATTAGCAATCCTCTTATACGTAAAACATATTGCTGCGCGGTCATCACTTTCCTTTCTAAATCCAAGTAGAGCTGAAATTTCAACTAATAATGTAATTTAATTATAAAAATTTGGCTGGAATCTGGCTAAGAAAATGGGTCCATAGTGCAACATAAAAGCAAACCAAGTACAAGAGAAACGTAAAAATGCTTCGTTTTGCGACACGAAAATAACGTAAATGAAACTATGCTCCCGCGTGATAAACATCGGATGCTGCCGCATAGAAGATTTCCACGCACGAAAATAAAATTTTCATTGAAAATTATGAAAATAATGACGGACAGCAGGCTTTTGTAAAATGAAAGGTAGACACAAATTATGTAAAAAAAACTCCCGCGGCCAAGAATCGAACCTAAGTCCTCAGGGTAGGAGTCAATTACCGTAACCAATGATCTACCGCTCCCATTTAGCGATTCCGTATTCCTAAGGGAATATAATCAACCTGTAAATGTTAAACTGCGTTTTTTGTTTAAACTACTGGTTATATAACCCCATTAGGTGGGGTGATTCTTGGACAGCTCCCGATGGACTACAACACGACAAAGTTTGGTTGAAATCGGAGACCCACTTTTGTCGCACTCCCCTACTTATGCTGGCACTTAATTTATTTGAAAAATCATGTTCCCACCACCACTCGTGAAATTGCGTAATAAATTAAATACACACGGATGAACATAGCATGAACTAAATTGAAACACAACCGCCACCTGCATGCATTCGATCCAACTACAGCCCCTGACGGGCACCTGAGTATGTATTTCCAATCTCAATCACAGCAGAGACCATCGATTGCCACATCTCGACGCTCGAGGCCTCGGCTAACACTATAACGCCCTTCCTCACTAACTACGGACTTCCACGTGCGACTTGATGACGTATTGCGCGAGGACGCCCGGCCCGCTCGTTTGCCATTGCGCCAGACGAGCGTTTAATAAATAACAGTACTTCCACGCACATGCGAATAGATTCACTGGCCGAACGGTATGTGCAACCTACACACCATTCGTTAAAATTCCATGAACAAACAGGATGGCGATTCGATATAAGACATAGTTCGACAATCACCCGCCTATCACTTCCCTCAACAGATTCTGTAAACATTCTATGCTATACATCAAAACAATTGAGTATGTGGACAATTTATAGAAATATTTGGAAAATATACTTGAGGCATAACAGCTCCATATAAAACGATTCCTGGAAAACATACATGAGAACTTATTCTACAACGAAGGTTTCCTAAACGTATTCCAGAAATAACACTGAAACGAAATGTCGCCATGTTCTTCACTAAGTGACATAGGTAAACAAACCTTGGTGGCAACCACTGTTAGCACCCACTGCAAGCATTATTTACACTCGCAAACTGCATTAGAATTTTTGGTCTTAAGCGCAATTTAGCAGTAACAAACCCAGTCAGCACAAAAGATAATGTAGGCGGAAATTATTTTGGTAATTTGGGGCTTTACCCTATTAACCTTTACACTTTCTTTACCACGAAATTACTCGCATGCAGAATTGCCAACAGTGAAGAATAAAAAAATATGCAGTGAGGCATTTAATTAATTGTATGAGATTGAGAAAAGTTTAAAGTATAAAAATAACGTTCAATATATCCACAGCGACACTGTAGTGATATTTTTCAAATTAATTTCGATTTCATTTCGCAAATAGTTTCACATTATATACACACCATCGATGAAAGGCTATGGTCATTAACAAAAATTCAAGTACTTAAAAATTACCTGATTATTTTCGTAGATATATAGAGAAAAGAACTAATTTTCATCGGATAATTATTTTCGTTAAAATAATTATATGAGAGAACGAATTCACATCTTGACGGTTGGCTATTTTGGGTCCTCAACTGCGATTTGCGAATAGTGGACCGTAACGTTAGCTACGAGTGGACAAATAAACAATGAAGGAGGAACTTGAATGCGACTGCAAGTGCCGATGTAACGTGCCTGGAAATTATAATTTCTATTTCTCACTGGAACATGAAGTAAACTAAACTAAGTTACCTGATATAATACTGAAAATAGTGAAATTTAAGTCTGTGGAAAATTTTACCAGAGAGTTGCATCACTTTTTGTTGTGACGCCATGGTGAAACAATACTTTTTAATAACCTTTATAACTATAATTTGGTTCCCTCAACCTCTGCTTAAGTATAGCGCTCTTTATTTACAGTGATTTCATTAAAAAATTAAGGTGACAAAAGTTTAGAAAAGCAGTTTTTAGGATTCTCGTTTGGGTGAATGTTTCCTCGTAATCATGCCCTTAGGAGTTCGATGTGGAAGCTGTTATCACCGAGTGCTCAAGTTAAGCCTGAATCACACGATCATTTTTTTTCGTCGCAAAAGTGATCACTATCGCGATCAATGCGCAAAATGATCGTCGGCGGCAATTGTTTTTCGCGATCGCGATGAGGATTCCCATCGCTATTTTTCATCACTCGTCCGGTCGCTTTTCCATCGCTAAAACCGTCACTAAAACCCCATATCAGCCAATCGGAACGCATGCCCGTATGGAGCGATTGCAGCGCAACGTTTGAAAATTGTAGGAACGACATAAATAAACAAACACGCTATTTAATTTCGTGATGTGGGTCCTATGACAACGAGCTGTGATATTGGAAATGATACGAAAAGCGACGGCGGGAGTGACCGTGTGATTCAGAAAAATGATCACTAGAGCGATCGCTTTTCGCGACGGGAAAAGTGATCTCGATAGTGATCACTTTCGCGACGAAAAAAAATGATCGTGTGATTCAGGCTTTAGCACGCATGTTACCCATCTTTTATCACAATTATACCCGTGTAAAATCAGGGTAAAAATGGGGAAATTTATCTTTTGTGCTGACTGGAAAAGTTTTGCAATGGCGTCATTAGTTAAACTATGTAAAGTGCTGGCAGCCTACGATAAAAAAAACGACGGGCAGGAAGGGTAAAAAGGAAAACGGTTTAGCGTCATCGTGATAAAGCACCACGATCATAAAATGCTTATCTACATCTTATTCTTTTTCGCTTCACGGTATTCAGCCCTTTGCTGTTCTCGGTGCCGTTTTGTCGACTAAAAAGATAACCAAAACCCCTTTCAACAGGGCCTAATGTCTCCAACACAACCAACTCAGTCTAACGCAGATTCTTAGCGAGGCCATCCGAACGCGCGTTGGATATCAGCAGCTCGTAACTCTGCCACTCACAGGGCGCGTTCCGAAATTCACTGGCAGTACTGACAGTGCTGCCAAACCGTTCCAAAATCAAATGGCAGTACGGTACAGTAACCGATGACGTCAGTCTTTTGATGACGTTCCCTACTGTGAACTCTACTGTGGCTACTGCAAGCTGAGAGCAGCAGTAGCGGCAGTAAGCAGACGGAAGCCGATGTTCACCTGTATTTGGAACACAGCAACCGCTTTGTTTAATACCATATGGTACGCAATTAAATGAAGTATAACGGACATAATTCATAATATATTCACGTAAACTGAGAAAAAGAACTCTAACTTTCACATATAAATATGCATTGGATGCGAATATGGCAAGGTGTGCGCGAATGAATGTCTGATTACCTATATGAAGTATTTGGTTTGCAAACTTCGTGTGATTTACCGATGGTGTCTTTAATAATGTCTCGTAAATTTCAGTGGTAGATAAGAAGAAATTCCTGAAAACTTCAACGCAAGAAACCAATATTATTAAATTACGTTTTCAACGCATGTATGGGTATCATGTGTTACATAAATGCATGCATAAACTTTCTTGATTTCTTTCATCAATGCAATTAATTGATGCATAGACTTCTTGTTCCACCGTACCGTTTAATGTGTGAGCATAATAATAACCTAAGTAATGGCAAAAGCAATTTTAACTACACGTTGTAAATTCGTCTCTCTATACTACATTCTTCTACCATTTTAACTGTACGCATGTTATCGTCTGCTTAATTTTCAGGATACTGACCTAATTGCTCTGTGCCAGTGCATGAAGTACGAAATATAATGTGAAGTGTATGGCGTTTAACTTTGCTTCAAACATGAATATTGAGAGACACCTAATTAATTCCTGTATCGGTGCCTTGTAAATTGTTCTTTATTGTGTTTACGCACTGTTTGAAGGTATCTTTCAACCTGAGATTGAAGTACTTTTAATTTTTAAGGTTTTAATGTCTCTCCTCAATTGTAATGGATATTAAAAAATATTAATTTAGGCTGCAATCCATCAATTTTGAATTTTCATGCTTACAACGTATATATTCAATTTACTTTGAACATGGTATTTGCATGATTCATTATTTCCCGCGAAATTATCAACGGCAGCTGCTGATGACCGTTCCGAAATCACTGTCTTGCTTGCAGTGGCAGTACTGTTTTCCGTTCCGTTTTGCAGCAGCAGTAGCAGTACTGCCAGTGAACTTCGGAACGCGCCCACAGTCGTGGTCAGCACTGCGCCCGAATCCGGAAAAGGAAATACATATGAGGAGAAGGACGGTATGAACATTTCGAGACATTGACAGGGAAATTGGATCGGGGGAGAGGCTTGGATGGGCGGGGCCGTTCTCACACCAAGCCAGATTTCAAAGAAAAACAAGACAAGTCATTAACAATGTGGTGGAATTTGCTCCACTAGTCGGCACCCTGGAGCAGTACTGGGTTTTCACGGTCGTATGGATGTACTTTGGTAAATTACCGATGGCGTCAGACGTTTATAGCAACTTTAATTGGCTATTTCATTTAAATAATGCTAAAAAAATAGTTACAGGCCCGGGTCGGGCCACTACAGATACGAATCTTCGCTAATAAACCACTCATCGACAAACTCTGACACCGGAAGGGCAAAATTGCTGAGAAAATTATCATTAATATCGTTGTCCGATCATCGACTACGCCACTTTCTCCATCTAAACGGTTATTGGAATATATATACTAAAATGCGGACTGAAAAAGGCGAGTCGATAATGATCCTGCGACTATTCAGATCGAAATAAAAAATAATTGAATAAATCAAGTGTTCGATCACAGCTAAGCCATACCCTGAGGGTCACAAGATATGTCAGGGCTGAAACAAAGAACATGGAATGCAGCGTCATTTATGGAATCGAATGGCGCATCCAATCTGTCTCGCGAATCTCAAAATTTTCGCCAATGACTTTAAACACACTCACAGAGGAAATTAAAGAGGCAAAACCTCGATGAAAACACAGTACTATCGGCGCAAAAAAGGTCGAACGCTGAACTTAAAGCATTTGTTTGAAATTCTGTCGGAGCTCCAAAGGGTCGTGACTCGTGTCAAGTGATGGGTCGATCATGAACGATTCGATCAAAAAGATTGAATCACTAGGTGAATCAAATGACTCATGATTCATTTCGTTAAACAAGTCAATCGTCAATCATCCCAGTTTCCGGTTTATTTCAAAATTTGGAACGATCAATGCTTGATCTCTTTTCGTCAGGGCAGAAATAGTTGTGAGAAAATTAAATACTATAATGTTATAAAGAACTGAATACTTGTGTAATCTTTTGCTTGTATATTTTCCAGAAGCTATTAGTAATAATAACACCACTACACGTGCAAGGAAAATATTAAGATGTCTCTTGTTTGCAACAGGTTAATTTTATGAACGGCACAATAAAATGTTAACAGCTGCAACTTCGACTTCTTAATAATATCCTCCTGCTTCGCCGAGGTGGTTGCGGTCGTGGCGGTTGATAGCTTTGCTGGACAAGGCGCTCATTTTAAAAACGTAGACGTTGTAATACTGGCACATCAAATTAGCGGATTAAATGAAATGCTTAGTGTCCCACATCCATCACCCAATGTCAGAGGCTTCACTTCAGTCCGGGAGTAATTCTTAGATTCTTTCCAGCAGACGTTCGAACTTGCACACTGGTTCCATATATTGGCTACTGTGCTGTAATGGAGTGGAGTTTGGTACTTCGTGCTTAGCTGAAAGCTTATTATTGATTGAAATTCCTTGCGGGAGATCAGATTCATGCATAGTGTGAGGTGTATTTTGTGTAGTTTGAGATATATAGTTAGAAATTATTCTATTAATGTTAAGAAACTGTGGCAGTTTTGCCTTCACAAATATTTTCATGACACTACTTCCTTCATTTTAGCAACCTCATTTACTCTATACTCATATAGGAATCTAGGAATTCACAATCAAAATAGCATACGAAATTATAATATGGACAGCAATCAGCGTTACCAATGCCCTTGGCAGATGCGGAAGTATTTATTCGATTATTCAAAGTGATGACTCTACACGGCTACAACAATGACTCATTAAACATTTTTTTAAACGTAAACGTTTAGCTTTTACGGTCGAAAGAGTTACGAAGAACGCGCGAAAAACTATCAAAACGGCGAAACAGTCGTCTGATTCATCATCTCGTCACGGGCAAAATATTTGATTGGTGCATTTCATTATATTTTTTCATAGAGAGAACGACATCTTCGCATTAAAAAGAACTTTTAAGAATTAAATTTTACCCGTTTCTTGATTTTTAAAATGGCCGAAAGGTAGATTTCAATTTCCGAGGTTTAGAAGAGTTCGTGAATATTGAAGCTACGTACGCTACATGAAAAAAATATTTCTAAACATTGATGTAAGGAAATGTTTATATTGCTCCTATTACTAAAAAAACAAAAAGGCAATAAAGGCCTCGCAGCAATGCTAACGACGATTTTCGTGATTTTATGCGACCCAGATAGCCTAGGAGATTGATCGGCGAACAGGATCATGATTCAAATGACCGAGGGGATCATTTCCTTACGTCGCGACGCGTTGGTCGCTCTCCATCAGTCTCGATCGTCGGTCATTCACGATTGTTTCATCGCGAAGATCATTTCTAAACGCATGTGGGTCATTCACCCACAATCGTACAAATAACCAAAACTGATAAATCCAAAATAAAGTGGCATATTATTTTATGCACCGTTTTACTAATTTTAGTGTCAAATTGGCAAAGAAAAAAATTAAATTCCGTAAATTTAATGTCCAGAGACTTTGATTCTTCATGTCCGTGGACAGTCCCACACAGATTTTCGAAGAGGTGTTAATAGCGTGGTTTCCTATTATTTTTTAATTGCCTGAATCGAGAGATTATTACTCTTAGAGTACCCATTTCACGCTTTTATATTTTTTAATGACGATATCTGTTTTTCGCGATGAAATGAAAAGTGAAAATTTTCAAGCGCGCGAAAACGCGACGGCTAAGTATGAATGGTGGGAAAAGCCCGTGTGACGTCGTTCTGGTTCCCGCTGCCGCAAGTGAAGTGACCTTGGTGCGAGGCTTTGAGCGCTCATACGATGCAGGCTGCTAGCAGGTAGCAGAGTACCCTGCTAGCAGGTAGCGCTTGGCTTTAATAAGGATTATTACTCCCCTATCAAACGAAGGAAACTTTCCGACCATAGGCAGTTTTAACAGGTGATTATTAAGAGATGTTTCCCTGAGCTCTGTGCCTCATGCATGCATTGGTAACCTCAGACGATGTAAAACTCCTATGCACTCGCATAGAAACTAGGTCCAAAAAACCAAATGATTTGTATATATTATGAATACAATAATGGTGGGTAACGAATTGCAATCAGTGCCTATGGTTTTCTTTGATAAAGGAAACTACCCTATTGAGATGTCTTTTTCAGCAATGCAAGTTCAATGTAGCAAGGACAGTGCCCTAACTTATTTCAAGTCCCAACTATAACGTAATTTAGAGGAAATCATCATGACCGTGGACATCATGTTCGTGATATCTGCAGTCCATGGACATGACAGATGGTAACGGACATTATGATACCTACACTATGACTAGTCAAAGAATGTCCAGTGACAAAAAAAAAATTCTCGTTAGAAAACACAATATTCCTCAGTTACTATTTCCATCGACATATAAATCATGTCCGTAGACAGTACAAAAGTAAAAATAAAAAAATGTAAATGTTACTAACGACCTCTGCAACTTACGTCATTAGATTTTCTGATTGACCAACTGTAATTACGTAATTTTGGTTCTCAATAAACAAAACATTTTATTTATTTTCCCTGTAGAATATGTACGTTTTTTGGAGATTCACCCACGTCGTTATTGGAACCAGATCGTCCGCCGCCATAGCGTCCATACAAGATATCAATGAGAGGGAAAAAGGACTTATATGACGTCACAACCGGATGAAAGCCTCATTCCTGCGCTGAGCCGCGTGTGCGCTGGTAATATCTCGTACCAAAAGCCTCACTGCAATGGCCATTTGAATTCAGGAGCCTGGATAACGTAGTGGTGTTCTGCGCAGTGGTCCAGAGAGCCTTAGGCCCTTGACACGTAGACATTCCGTTTTTTTTATGATGACCAAGGTCCTGGGTTCCATTCTCTGTACAGAACAAATTTCTCTCACGGATATTCACGTAAATTTCACCGCCGTTCACGCGGGAGGTTAGATTTATTTAACAAACCCATTTCTACCTTAAAATGCATTATAATGATATTTTCATCGAAAATGTATAACAATATTGGAAATGAACATGTTAGAGAGGTTTTTTTTCACTATGCCTACCACCGTCTCTGGAAACAGAAGGCTTGGTCGCAAGACTATAAAACAGAAATTGGAGAAGCATAATCACTATATTACTCCACCGATAAAGGTAGGTTTCCATGGAGAACTTAAGAAGCATTCTCCGACACTCCCCTTCCTTCAAGCAATTTCCTCTTAAATTCACAATAAGGCCTAACTTCCTTAGAGGACTAAGCAGAGGTGAAGTAATCGTGCAGTTGGTCTAGCGAAACGTTCAATGGCATTAAATGCTGCTTATTTGAGATAAGTCCAAGCTGGCGGAGTTCCTTCCATACTTGAGGGAAAGGGTCGCATAATGGACAGTATCTTCCGCGGCAAGAAAACAAACATTTGTAGATGAAGTACCGTTGAATCCTGCTAAGCCGGAAAAATGAGCGTACAGCCGTTCCGGCAAATAAATTATTCCGCTTAATTAATGATTTGCAATTTTTAATAGGTTTATAAGTTTAATTTATAGGTTTCTTACTTCCATCTATAATCGCAGTGATAAGCCGCATCAAATTAACAACAATTCAATGCTTTCGTCGGGAGTTCACATAAAGGTGGAACAAATGGGGCACTCTGCTATCGCCTATCGCCGCGGTAAAATTTTATTAGAGCACTTTTTTCAATCCGTTAAACGGAAAAGGTCAAAAGACCTATCTAAGTTTCCGTTAGCTCGGACGTTTCCGTAATCCACCAGTACTTCTTTGACATTCTTTATATATACCGTTGCAACTGCATTCTGAAGTATTTTTATTGTAATTTAATATTATTGCATATACTCCAGCAGAGAGGGGTAAGACAATAGGGATTTTTCTAGCACTTCAAAATACGAAGTGACGTCCATTAATATGGTGCGTCGTATAATATCCTAGATGGAGGCCGATTTTCCAAGATGGCGGCATTCTCCAAGTGAGATAATTTGGGACTTAATCCCAAAATTGGGCTTTGATTCTAGGATACCCAAAGACAATTTCCACCAATTTTCACTTCGTTTAACAACTTAACCGATGCTCGGCGAAATTTAGGATAATATTCCTACACTACTAGCTCATAACGTGATCAACTTATCACCGAAAAGGTGAAAGCCGTTCATCATTCGTAACAAATTGATCGATATTCAGTAATATACGGAACGAAAAACGGAAAACTAAGATATACGTGACTGAACGATCTACGGTCGTTGAACAGTTGAAAGAAAAAAAACTCCCCAAGGCCGTACTCTTCGGTGGGCAAAACTAAGAGTCAATTTACTTTCACAACTCCTTCATAAACGTAGATATGGCGAAAACAGTGATGGCGATTAGTATTACTAACACGAAATTGTGGCTGAGTCCCGTGAAAAAGATGGCAGAGGGAGAGAAGTAAGAGGATGGGCGCAAGAATGGAATCGCATCGCGGTCAATTAGAGCTGTGTCGTTCATGAATGAATCGTTCAAAATGAACCGCCGAATCCAAATCGTTCGAAATGAACCGCCGAATCCAAATCGTTCAAAATGAACGATGGAAGGTTCAAATCCTCCAAACCCAAATCCTTCAATAAGAACTATTTGAATTCGGCTAGACTGCGTAGATGCTACCCATGAATTTTCATTAGATTGTGATGAATGGCCATACAGGTTGACAATAAAAATGAACTCTTCACCATAATTACTACCGATTTGACTCGCAGGTATGTGCAGTATGTATTTCAGTGTGACAGAACTGATATGCACTGATTTCGTAGAACGTGATAAAAGCTTTTGAAATGCAGTAGGTTCTCGCGGGTTCAAGTGTGATTAATACAATACACACATAGGCGGATTTGGCCCCCCCTAAACGCTTAAAAAATAGACAAGATTTTACCACGATTATCATTACTTTCGTTTTATTTTGTGTATTACGGAGACTCAATCATTTAATTTCATTTAACTAACTTTCATGTCAAAATAATTACATAAAATTACCACAGTAGTTGTTACACCCCCTCCCCAAAAAATCCTGGGTCCGCTCCTGATTTCGCATGCGTATGGTATTCTCCATGGATTCAAGATTCACAAAGATTCGAGATTCAGATTGATTCGATATTCAGATGGATTCGAGATTCCCACGGTCCATTCGGTTCATTATGAACGATTTAAAGAACCGATTCATTGCCACGAATCAAATCCCATGAACGGAATCCAACAAATGAACCGAAATTCCCACCTCTACAGTCAACTGTCGTTCCACAGCAGCGGTTCCACTTCCAGCCGCCGCAGGCGCCACTTGCGCTCGTAGGCAGCGCCGCCGCCGCCGCCCTCGCCTTTCGCGACGCCCCTCCAAGGCTGCCAACATGGCGGCGCCATTGCTCAACCGACCGATTTCGAAGCCAAGGGCAGCGGCAAACAAGTGTGTCACAACGGCCGTGCTTACCTCACCACTCTCACAGCGATCGTGCGTACAGCGAGGGGAGAGAGACACTGCCACAGTATCAGCCAACACACCTACACCACAGAGAGATACCACAATATTCAAGAAGTCACTCTCTGAAGGGAAGTTACCGCCCGACTGGAAAATTGCAAGCGTTACACCCATTTTCAAAAAGGGAAACAGAAATGACCCAGGCAACTACCGGCCAATTTCACTAACATCAATTATAGGCAAGATACTTGAACATATCGTTGTTAGTAATATCATGACTTTCTTGGACAGACGTAACTTCCTCCATGACTGTCAGCACGGATTCCGAAAAAATAGATCCTGCGAAACACAGCTCGCGCTCTTTCTTCACGACGTTATAAAATCTGGTGAATCGAAAAGACAAGTTGACGCACTATTTCTAGATTTTAAGAAAGCTTTCGACACTGTACCTCACAACAAACTTTTATACAAATTACAGTCATGCGGATTAAACGAAACAGCTGTAAACTGGATACGCGACTTTCTCAGAGATCGTAAACAAAGAGTAGTTCTTGACGGAATTAGCTCTGATGTTGTAAAAGTTACATCAGGTGTTCCACAAGGAAGCGTAATCGGCCCCCTGTTGTTCATTATATACATTAATGATCTCTGCTCCCGCATTAGCAGTAAAATACGTTTATTTGCTGACGACGCTGTCATCTATCGCGAAATTAGTGATCACTCTGACTCTGAAATTCTATCATCGGACTTAAACAACGTTCATTTGTGGAGTCAAGAGTGGGGACTCGAACTCAATCTGAGCAAATGCATGGCGGTACATTTCTTGCGGAATTCATCCAACACTAACAATATTTATGCAGTGGATGGCATTAACATAAAGTCAACAGACGAAGTGAAGTACCTGGGAGTTACGATAACCTCGAACCTCACGTGGGGAACACATATAAAGAATATTTGCGGCATAGCCCTGAAGAAATTAGGATTCGTCAAGCGTATTGTGGGAAGATTTTCGGATGAGAAAGTAAAAGAAAGGTGCTATTTCGCTCTCGTCCGACCGCACCTTGAATATGCAGCGAGTGTATGGGATCCAGTGCAGAAAGACTTAATCCGCGAACTGAATAAGATACAAAGGAAGGCTGCGCGTTTCGTCAACAACCGCTACGGGCGTACAGACAGTGTTACCCAGATGTTAAGCGAATTAGGCTGGGAGCCGTTGGAGACTCGGAGGCTGCGCGCTAGGCTTAGATTGCTTGAACAATTAAGAATGGATATCTTTAAGAGCGACACAGAGAACATAATCTTAGAGCCACACTATATTTCCAGGTCCGACAGAAGCGATAAATTAAGAGAGATTTTTTGCCGAACGGATAGATATGGGAATTCGTTTTTCCCCCGAACAATAAAGGACTTTAATAAACGCTTGTCCCAACCTCGTTAGAGCACTTCTTTTTTTTTATAGCTGTAAACGGCTGGTGTCCTAACACCCCCTGCCACACGCCTTTTAGGCGGCTTGTAGGGTATTATGTAGATGTAGATGTAGAATATCACTATTTATTGTCTACTGCGATAGATTTTGATAAAATAACAGACCCGGATACTGCGTTTCTTCTACTTCTAGAACTATTCGGTGGGACAAATGGACGGCCTCAATCATTTGCAAACAAGCTGATGACGTCACGAACTCATGCCGAGCCGGTCGACCTTCTCCGCCATTCCCTGGCATGCTCATGGACCTAGCTTGGTTCGTTCTTCAATACACCTTCGCCAGATACTCCTTCCCAAAATGAGACAATCTCCGGAGCGAGAAAATGACAACTCAACAATAATGGCGTCTACATCTCACGGATAGTGGGCAGCAACTTTTGCATTGATTTATTTCAAAGGTACGACCGAATGTGCAGTAAGCTAACTTCCCCTTCCAGCACTTCCGAATGCTTTCCATTGACTCCAAGTTCGGGTCTGGAAAGAGCCCACTTTTTTCATAGGCGGACGAATCGCGCGGCCCTCCACTCACCAACAGCTGACCATTGCGTACCAACATACATGTATGATTTACACTTGACAAGGGTATCGCATGTCGCATCGCCATAAACACCACCGATCGGGGATCGGATTCGCCCAAGAAGCCAAATTCTCCCAGTTCTCCAAGCAAACCAACTACCATCAGTGTAGCTACGAGGTAGCCACCCGTATTGACGAAAAACTCAAGCACGAAAATCATCTTCCAGTATATGCAACACCATTACAACGCAATAAACATACCCACTGCTCCTAAAAACAAATCGTCGGTGATTACATCACAAGTCTGACAAGATCTGGTTTATACGATCAGGTTTTAAGACCATCTATCAATGCACCCCTCGCCTGAGGATGACACAGAGCGTCAAAACCGCGGTTGTGATCGAATAAATATTCATGTGGAAAAACAAAGTTCAAGTTTCATTCATTATATCACAACGCCAGTATGTAACAGGGCGGATGACTTACCTACCTTGGTCCCAATATGCCCCCATCGTCTCCATGGCAACGTGGGTATTGTGTCGCGAGACTTTGGCGTACGATTGGCGAAATGGTACCCTATTGCTGTCCATTCGGTTCTAAATAAAATAACCCAAGGAAGCTCAGTAAGCTGAGTAAGAATTAAACAGCTAAATTATTAACAAATGTTGAAAAAAGGACAATACTTCCAAAATAGGCCCCAAGGATACAGCACAGTTATTTCACACACATGCAAAAGCGCTATCGTACTAGGCGCAGTGGTCGAAAGGAAAGCGGCCAATATGGAAACCTAACATGCGAAATGGAAATAAATAGTTTCTGCTTAAAACAAGTTTTTAAATAGAGTCCTTGGATATCTCCTCTCCTCCTTGCGATTCACATTTTGACGGAGTTTAAGTTTCCAATAGAAATTAACAGTGCATACAATTCGCGGGATCAGAGGGCCATCAGAGTCGCCTATGATCACGTGAAGCCATTTGCGCATGCGCAGAAGAGGAGGGGGAGGAGAACATAAAAGAGGAGCATCAGCGTGCGATGGAAGCATTGGCCGTGGCCTGGGAGGTGGGGGGGGGGGGGAAGAAGGGGAGATGCCATGAAATGATATTTAAGAAAAATGAGGTGATACCAACAGGCGCTCGAAAGGTTACATAAAGAGCCTTATCGGAAGAAGATCATTCATGGTGCATTTTATTTAATTAGGTTTTATATTTTTTGTATCCATTTTACTTTTGATTATTACTCCTACCATAATTTCAATTATGTTAGGGTCATTTGGGCTCGGTTCAATTTCTAAACCATTAGTTATCTCCGTATTATCACAATTTTAAATCTTATAATAGTGCTGGTAAGTCGAAAATCAGTTGTCAGTTTGAATCCCGCGGATCACAAGATAAAAAAAATAAATAATTTTGACCCCTTGCCCACGTTCCATGGAAACACCATCCCATTGTAGTGAAACTGACAATTCCTCCAGAGGTCGAGAGAACAATACTTCATTCTTATAAGGAAATAACTCTAAGCGGGGTGGGGGGGGGAGTGCGATCGTATCTGCCAAGCATATTGGGGGACCCCACCCCCACTCTCTAGACCTTGCAATGGAGAGCGAAAGTGGACCAGGGTCTCCGTTGGACGGAAGTGACGTTCACACAACCCACTTCCACAAGGGATTGAGGGGGCGGAGGCCCTACCATAGAGTTTATATTACTATAGGAGGCTCCACTGCGGGGCAGTTGCCGCGCTAATGTGAAACTGGTCTCCGCGCATTTATTCGCACAGTTCCAACTTTAGTCACCAGTGGCGCAAGGATCGGTAGACTTCAGAGTTTTTATCTTTGAATTCCCTTCATAATTCCGCAATAAGTAAGCATGTCATGGACCTGTGGCTACAGTGCTCGACTCCCACACTGAGGTTCTAAGATCGAGACTCGCCAATGATACTTTTTTCACCATTACTTTCTACTTTTTCTTTTACGTAAGCCTGATTTTCACTATTATATTCATGATTTTCACTGAAATTTTCACTTTTTCTGCGCGAGGATTTTTTGTGCACGTAGCATATGATGTTTTCCCAATTTTTCTCTTCGAATTATTTAATTTCCTCGCCGCAAAACGGCGCAATTTTAACGTACACGTGCACTTGCATTCTTTTCATATTGAATTACGGGCTTGTGGACTCTTGCAATTCAAGCTTATTTTTCAGATCATTGGAAAAGAACCGTGGAAAACCAGGATAGAGCGAGCCAGGGAGGGAATGGGTTCTTCCTCCAGAGTCGGGGACGGTCAGTCAGGCGGACGGGATCTTTTCACTCAGCGAGCTGTCTCTCATCTAACAAGAGGCTTCAGAGAAGAGTCTTGTTGGTAAATTTTGCTTTTTCCATCAAGAGAAGTACCAATTTTAATCATCTAAGAATATAGCTTTTCCAGCTATGTTTTTTTCCTAGTCAGCAGGGTGTTAAGAGTTCTAATAATAACGAAATCCGATTCAAAAACTAGGCATGAATGGTAGAATGAGTTGATATCATTTTGCAACATAAAAGGAAACCAAATACATGTGTGTATTAATGATGCGTCCTGTTGCGACACGAAAATGCAACAATTCAAAGGAAGCTCCCGTGTGAAAAAATGGGATATGATCAGGCGTAGCAAGTGTACAAAAACATTTCCTCGCTCAGGATTAAAATTACCAGTGAAAATCATGAATATAATTGTCGATAGCAGGTTTCTGAAAAAGAAAAAGCAAAAGGAAATTATGAAAAAAATTACCGCAGGTGGGAATCGAACATGGAACTTGAAAACGGTATTCCAATACCACTGGACCATACTTACAAGTACGAAATGTGGGCTAAAACTTATCTTTTGAGGGGACTACATTACACTCATAAATGTTTACCAGCGTCTTTTTAATTATTATACATGAAATTAAGCTCAACTGAGCTTGATTTTGAGCAATAAACGATTAAATTCAACGCCTAGTAATAGTAATGCGGGCAAATACGTATGTTTACCTGTATCCTACTGACTGTAACGCCTCTATTTATTGCGACTGGTGGGAATCAATGGAACCATGCGAGTGGAGAATCCTGTGTAGAGTATTTATGGGCCCCACACACACGAAACAAACAAAGGCGAATTGACAAGCGTGCTTTGCGCTGGAATGCTTACGTAGAGAAGAGCTTCTCGAAGAATTCATATCTACATCCATACACATATGTACCTACACGCCGCAAACTACCTCAGCAGACGCTAGGCGCGGGGTGTTGGGCAGCAGTCGTCAATCGTCGAGGAAGGATTAGAAGAATTGCCAATGAACACAGGCAGCCATCACGTGAAGCGGGAAATTAAACCATCAATGAGACCGAGAGAAATACCAAATATAAAACATTGACTCACCTATAATGGTCTCTGAACTTGGCAATCATGATTTTTATTGGCATCCATGGAATACATGACAGTGGCGCACCATTTCGCTAATCGCAGGCAAATCCCTTCACACAATACCCCAAAAGCATTGAGACGCTCCAAGGATGTGGCAGACCAAGGTAGTGACGTCACCAGCCCGGTATTTTATCCTAACTCGAAGCTTAATAACGAATAAAACGGAAGTGCGCATACGAAGTTCCGCTTAGCTTTAAGTTTTCGGGGAAAAAAGAATTCCCATCCATTGGGAAAAATATCTATCCAAATTTATTCTTTCTGACGGACCTGAAAATATAGTGGGATTCTCATATAATGTAATCCGTGCTGCACCAAAAAATATGAATTCGTAAAAACTCAAGCAGTGCTAGCCTCTGAATCTCAAGCGGCTACCAGCCAAATCAGTTCATCATCTGTGTAAGGCTTTCTGCTCACACATTGACAAATAACGCTGCTTTACTTTGTATTCTCTTCAGTTCACGGATAAAGTACTTCTAAGCCGGCTCCCACATGATCGCCACACAGTTAAGGTGTGGTCGGACGAAAGCAAAATAGCATTCCTTTTACTTATTCATTCGAATGTATTCCAAAAACACTCGACAAATCCTGACTTCTAAAGGGCTCTTCTTCGCATATTCCTTATGTGTGTTGCCCACGATATGTTCGAAGTTATCGTAACTCTCAGGTAGGCATGGGCGGTACTTGAAAAAGTACCGGTATTTTTGTGATGAGTATTAAAAAGCAATAATAGTACTCTCCCGGTAGTACCGGCGAAAAAATACCGGTACTTTCATAATTGATAAAATATGTTAATAAGTCAAGATTTAACGCTTGTATTTCCCTAATTATCCGGTATTTCGGCAAATTAGCGTAACATACAGCAAGAATACACATCTTAATAATTAAGGAGCAAAATTAATTTGGTCTTCTTTTGGTGGTGCACTTGATTGGTTGTAAGTAAAAAAACGATAAACGGATGAACATTGTTAATACACTTAAAAAGTTGATGACTATTGTAAACAAGCTTAGCCTATATCATGATAGCATCACTATTTTTCAGTCTCTTCCTACGTTGATCAATTGTATCAGTGCTTATACCAACAGTTTAAATTAAAATAAACAGATGGTATTATTTTTAGTGAGCTTAAATACAAGTTGTGCACTTATTGCATAAGTCTGCATCTACATCTTCTCGTCTCTTGTTATGATTTCTTGAGAAATATCCTTGACATTAATTAAATAAACACTTCTTACTCAAAGTCATTGTGAATTGGTGTTTAATTCTTGGAAATGGCCTTCTTCGCTTGATATATTATTAACACTCAATTATTTAAGTAGCTGGGTAGGTAGTTCATTGATAACACATAAGATGGCAGCGCCGTCGAAGTACCGGTATTTCTAGTACCGATACTCCGGTAGTACCGCTAAAAAAATACTGGTCGGTACTACCGAAGTAGAAAAAAAATAGTACTCGGTACTACCGAATACCGGTATTTTTTGCCCATGCCTACTCCCAGGTACTCCACTTCGTTTGTTGCCTTTATGCTGCCATGGATATGATTTAGCCAGGAGAGATTATTTGAAATTATCACACCAAGGTTTTTTTGTTTTCTTTGAGAAGGGGAAATTAATATTTCTCAGTTTAATATTAGGGATTAAATCAGTTTCAATCTTATTTATAAGCATTGAGGAGCCTATGATAACGGCTTTGGTTTTAGCACAAGGTAATTACTTTCAACCCAGTTGGATAAGGAGGCAATATCTTCGTTCACTCCTTCAATTTAGTGTTTCCGAGGTCATGCAGATGACAATGTCGATAAATTTGCAAATTATCCGCGTAAAGCATATATTGCTTTAATTTATTTTATTTTTATTTTATTTTAAAGAAATATAACCACATACAACATATGCCATTTTATAGTGGCCAGGTAACAATACATAAATTAGAGGACGAAGACGCAATATAACATGTAGAAGGGTCATTCCATGTCAGTTCACCCAGGCATGGCACCCACCGACTCGGATTTTAATGAAATTTTTGTCACTAGCTACTATCACCTATCTAATGACCCATGTAAAATATTTCTTCTCTCACTCTCATAGTTTGCAAGATATGAGGAGTCAAAGTTTGAGATGTTTGCTCAGAAGTGGCGCTAGTGGGAGTCAAATTCCAGAGTGCAGGGCACAGGGTAAAAATTCATAACTCAGAAACCACATAACATATTTGAATGAAATTTTGACCCCTTATCTATCCAAGGACATAGCTTCCATAGTAATGTCTTTTATTCCCCTTGCATTGTTATGTTGGCCAAAATGATGTCAACAGTTGTAAATTAACCGATTTTTTTAGCTCAAAAACATTACTTCATATTTTCAGAATTATCACCAAAAGGCAGAGCAGTTAACTCATCCAATTTTTTTTTAAATTGAAGGTTAATATGTGCTCCAATATACTGTGAAATAAAAATGGTGGTGTTTTGACTGCCACTATGAGTATTTCAGGTTTTACTTTTTTTTCTGCCCCTGTGAGAGGGATTTTGGACACGTACTGTAAGATAATAAGTATAAGTGTATCCATACCTTCATGAGGATATATTTGAAATATTGGTCAGTAAATCTAAGACCAAACATGTAGTCTAGTGAATGTGGCTCTTGTTCATACATTTTTTTTTAATAGCAATACTTGGCTTGTGGCAGCTGAGGGTAAAAAAATCCAAATGGCTCAGAAATGTGAAATGATGCTTTTTTCCTGGAATTTACCCATTTTTTAAGTGTTTAGTTTATGGAAAAATTGGTATCAAAATACATTAGGCTCTTACTGTGCATTAGAGGATAAATGGAAATACTAATTTAAATAAAATTATTTAAATAATACACTTCAATGTGTTTAAGGCATCTCCCGAACATCTCTGGAGGCTCTCTCGGGCAAACTAAACGCGTTACAGTACCACCAATTCCATCACATGGGGATTTTCGATATGGGTGCATAAATTTCACTTTTACATCTTGTTCTTCCTCGTGTTTAGAAAGCACTCATCCAAAAAACCAGTGGTCATCATAAGCACATGCAATGTACAAGTTTGTTAAGATCTGTGAAAAAGTGATTAAATGAGTCCCCCTGAACTGGAGTTGTACAAATTTAGCCTCACTTTCACAGAAGAAGTATGGTCTTCCAAACCCTTAGTGATGGAAGAGCTGGCAGAGCAAATGGTATTACTTATAGATATGTAGCAGGTTGTCACCAATATCCACATTCCTTGCTGGCAACTGGAGTATTAAATTTCTATTTCACTGGGAGAGATAATGCTGACATTATGTGCCTCATTGTTTTCTCCCCTGCCTCACATATGATTGTATTACATGACAAACTTGAGAAGGTAATACAATCCCACCTATTCAGCCTCGCCTTTCAGAGTTATTACATCTCCCCAAGGAATAAGAGAATTAAGTGCAACCTCTAGGAAGAATAAAGTATTACAATGTATCACAGTGAGGGCATGATAAATCAAAATAGATTCTAGGGTACCACTTTTAGTCTTCTGCCAAGTCTTCTTGTGTAAAGATGCTCCCGGGGTGTCCAAGTTTATTCTGTGTGTACGATCAGTGTATTTTTACCTGTACATTAATTGTGTGTGCTATGAGTTAGGCAAAGCTGCTCATTGTGAACTTCGACATTAAAAAAGGTTAGTGTCTCCACTATGCTTCAAAATGAGCAAATTGTTGAACTGTGCAGCATTGGAAAAGTAACTGCATCTGATTGCCTCAAAAAAAGCTACACACCAGTGGTGCAACTGAACAAAATTGAGATCATGAGTATGCTTGAAAAACAGCTGTTATCTCTCAGAAGTGGTGTACCTGGGGAAGTCCTATCCAATGTCTACGAACATCACAGAATATACTATTTGAAAAAGTATGAAACCTACCAAATATATTGTCTTGATCCTTTTAAGAGCCACAAGAAGAAAATATCAAAATCACTGAGAAATTTAAGTCTTGAATTTGCAGAAAAGGCCTGTAAAATCCCAACTCTTCGGAAATTAGTGCCAGGAATGAAAGTATGCCAGCCATGTAGGGAGGAAGTACAGAAACACTCCAGGTTTGGAAATGAGCTTTCTGATGTTGAAGCAGAAGATAGTGACAGCAATGATAGTATTTTGAATTTTGAAACAACAGTATCCCAAGAAAAATCAACTAAGCTACTTAACAGAACGCTGCAAGATATAGAGGAGTCACCTTTAAAATTTCATGGCATATCATCTCACAGAAGGTCAACCTACGCTAAAAGGAAAGTAGAGTCAGCATGCAGTAATTTTAAAAGGAAAGTTAAAAGACTTCTTGATAAAGAATTATCTCCAGAAAAGGATGACCCAAAACTGCCAAAAGAACTACTTCAGAAAGTTCATGATATAGATGTGCTCATAGACTTAACCCGTCAACGCCCACGGGTGCCATAGGGCACCCAGTGCAGTGGTGAGCCAATGCTCCGGCAATGTATTTAATATGTGAATTTTAGCACACCTTTCAGTGCACATACTTAGTAGAAGGTTTCCTCCATTATTCAGTCAGTTTGAATTGTGTTCTTTGTGTGAAGTTCATAAGTATCATATTTTTTTAAAGTGAAATATGCGTGAATTTAAAAAAAACTTTGGACGCTGACGGGTTAATCAAACAAAAAGTTGACACATCAAGCACCCATCAAGGAAAGGTACATCTGTTATCATTGGTACCAACTTTATGGAGCAGGAAGAAAGTAATGGAAGAGTTTCATGTGAGTGAGTACACTGCCCGCCAAGCAAGAGAACTTTTCAGAGACAATGGAAAATTAGCTGCACCTGAATTGAGAAAAGGGAAGGCAAAAATAAAACATTACAATTAGTTAGGAATTTCTATGAAAGTGATGAGTACTCAAGAATGATGCCTGGAAAGAAAGATTCCATAAGTATCTCCAAAAATGTACATGTTCAGAAGAGATTATTACTTGCTAACTTGAAGGAATTGTATTCCACTTTTAAATTTGACTTCCCCAGAATTAAAATTGGCTTTTCTAAATTCTGCAACCTAGGTCCAAAATGGTTTGTGGTAGCAGGATGTCCTGGAACGCATTCAGTGTGTTTTTGCACAATTCATTAAAATGTCAACCTACTGCTTAGTGCCTGTAATATAGAGGAAACAAGCCAGGACGTAATTGGTTATTTCGTGTGCTCTAGAAATAATAGGGACTGTATACTGCGACATTGCTCCCAGTGTCCTTCATGTGAAAAATTGAAAAGCTTACTGCTGAAAAAGTTTGAAGAATGTGACCCCAGAGATGAAGTTTCATACAGTCAGTGGGTTTCCAGTACAGATATCAACTGGTGAAGTTCACGGTGACATTTGATGAGTACCTATCAATTTAAATTCAAAGAGTGGAAAAACTGGTGCCCCATTCATTTATTACGAAGGTACAGGCAAACTACCTTAAGAAAATGAAAGAAAATCTTGGACCCCATGAAGCAGCTGTTCTCTTTGACTTCAGTGAGAGCTACTCATATGTTATCCAGGATGAGGCACAAGGGAATCACTGGACAAGTGATAGTTGTACGGTACACCCTGTTGTGATTTATACTCTAGATCACCTGACTAAACAGCTTATTATTTCCAGTTTATGCATCTTGTCAGATGATTTGGAGCATGATGTAGCTTTTGTTTATGAAACCCAAAGAATAATATTTTGCTTTGTTAAGGAAAATTTTACTTTAGTCAAAAAATTGAGTTACTTTAGTGATGGTTGTTCAGGACGGTACTAGAACTGCAAAATATTTCTCAATCTTTGCAAGCATTACCAGGATTTCTCCTTAATGGCATCATGGACATTCTTTGCTACAAGCAATGGAATATCCCCATGTGATGGAATTGGTGGTATTGTAAAGCATTTAGTTGCCCGAGAGAGCCTCCAGAGATGTTCGGGAGATGCCTTAAACACATTGAAGTGTATTATTTAAATAATTTTATTTAAATTAGTATTTCCAATTATACTCTAATGCACAGTAAGAGCCTAATGTATTTTGATACCAATTTTTCCATAAACTAAACACTTAAAAAATGGGTAAATTCCAGGAAAAAAGCATCATTTCACATTTCTGAGCCATTTGGATTTTTTTACCCTCAGCTGCCACAAGCCAAGTATTGCTATTAAAAAAAAATGTATGAACAAGAGCCACATTCACTAGACTACATGTTTGGTCTTAGATTTACTGACCAATATTTCAAATATATCCTCATGAAGGTATGGATACACTTATACTTATTATCTTACAGTACGTGTCCAAAATCCCTCTCACAGGGGCAGAAAAAAAAGTAAAACCTGAAATACTCATAGTGGCAGTCAAAACACCACCATTTTTATTTCACAGTATATTGGAGCACATATTAACCTTCAATTTAAAAAAAATTGGATGAGTTAACTGCTCTGCCTTTTGGTGATAATTCTGAAAATATGAAGTAATGTTTTTGAGCTAAAAAAATCGGTTAATTTACAACTGTTGACATCATTTTGGCCAACATAACAATGCAAGGGGAATAAAAGACATTACTATGGAAGCTATGTCCTTGGATAGACAAGGGGTCAAAATTTCATTCAAATATGTTATGTGGTTTCTGAGTTATGAATTTTTACCCTGTGCCCTGCACTCTGGAATTTGACTCCCACTAGCACCACTTCTGAGCAAACATCTCAAACTTTGACTCTTCATATCTTGCAAACTATGAGAGTGAGAGAAGAAATATTTTACATGGGTCATTAGATAGGTGATAGTAGCTAGTGACAAAAATTTCATCAAAATCCGAGTCGGTGGGTGTCATTTTGAAAATTTCTGGGTGATTTGACGTGGAATGACCCAGAAAACAATAATTACATTTACAAAAACAAAAGGACAACAAGAAACTGCAGTGACAGACTACTTCGGTGACAGATAGGATAGGGAAAGGCTTATGAAGGATTTCAATGGAAGTGCAAAGGGGTCGATGTGTGGAGGGAGTGAGTTCAACACAGAAGTAATGCGGTAGAAAAACGAACGTTTAGTGAGTGAAATGTCTAGAGTAGTCTAGGAATGGGCATGTGGATTAGGGGATGAGAACGGGTAGGGCGGGGTGGAACTTTAAAATTGATAAAAGAGAGCAATGCTGGGCAGTCGATGGTGGAATTGAGAATCTTATAAATAAATTTAAAATCAGCTGTGAGCCTATGGGTAGTGAGATTAGGGATGAAGAGGGAGGAGAGAATAGCATTAGCTATAAATTAGAATACAGAGGTAGTACATTTAAGTACAGATAAGGAAAAGTTTCGGCAGCTCATTTTTTGTAGAAGTTCAAGTGGTTCACCCGGTCAAAAGCTTCGCTAAAATCAAATAGCACTAAACAGTGACCATTTCATTATCAATTGCAACCGTATATCATCGGTGACTTTCAAAAGGCTGGATTGGGTACTAAAACCCTGAGGAAAACCAGATTGAAAGGGGCCCAATCTTTTCTTAACAGTTAAATAATTTGTAGTTTGTTGACATAAAATTCGCTTAAGAACGTCGCTTTAAGACACATTGAAAATGTTAGTAAAATCATAGGTGAAGTTTACCAAGTTTTTTTTATTTAACATGAAGCAATTTCACCAAGTCACACGTCAAACCATCAATTTCGCTCAAATATGTCAGATATTGCACATACTATGGATATTGGACGGATATCCGAAAGGGGATGAGTTTTTAACGTTGTTGATTGGTCGTACGAGGCAGTTTTCCGCCAATAGGGATATTTATAGGAAGACAGCGAGTAATGAAAAATATCGACAATGGCAGGAATATTCATAGTTAAACGTTTTAAAAACCTAAATGGGGATACTAGTACCTGTAGCTTTTGGTTTAGAGTATGCAAGGAATTTCAGCAGAACTCAGAGGCTCAAAGTAAAACTTATTACCGTCAATAAACGAGACGTGGAGGTGTGGGACTGTGACTGCAGTATTGCCTGACAGTGAGGAAGACGCAGAGGTGAAGTAATCGTGCAGTTGGTCTAGCGAAACGTTTAATGGCATTAAATGCTGCTTATTAGAGATAAGTCCAAGCTGGCGGAGTTCCTTCCATACTTGAGGAAAAGGATACTCGCATACACAGTATCTTGCGCGGCAAGAAAACAAACATTGTTTTTCGTAGATGAAGTACCGTTGAATCCCGCTAAGCCGGAAAAATGAGCGTAAAGCCGTTCCAGATAATAAATTATTCCGCTTAATTAATGATTTGCTAATTTTAAGGTTAGAATTGAAATACTTTACATAAATATTGGGCGTTCCCGACGTCAATTTGGTTACATGCAATAAGCCCACAAATTAATATTATTATTATGGTACTCTATCGATTAAGGTAGGTTTCCATGGAATACTAAAGAAATAATCTGGGAGCCTCCCTTTCCTTCCACCACTGCCTTCTTTAATTCACAATAAGGCCTACTCTCTTTCAATCTATCGAAAAATCCTATTCTTTTCCTTCCCCTCCCTCGTTTACCTAACATTCTACCCTCTGTCTTGGTCGTTAACAGACAAGAGACAGCAATTCCTCGCTCTGCAAACCACACACACATACATGCTGTGACACTAACAAATTCAGATCTAAAGATATACAGTACTCAAGATCTCTCCATGAATGACTTCATTGTGTTCCCGAAAAACCCGGTGGATTTCTAAAAATCACTGCAGTGTGTTTAGAAGAGAATGACATTAGTATCTCATGTATGCATCCACATGGTACATCGAATTGTTCCACATGGCCCGAAGTAGAACATGGATGCCATGGAAAAAAAACAAGATAGAACTTGCTTTCAGTCAATGGATGTAACCAATCAGTCAGATATGAACTTTTTATACTTTATGCTTGCTAAGTAGAATTTAACTTATTTTTTTCCTTGAAGGTATACAATCTTGGAGTAAAAGAGTCGAAAACATGCCCAAATTTAACATGCCTTAAAATAAAAAGTATTAAAAAACTACCTTTATTATTTTTTAATTGATAGCAGAACATTTAAACCACCCACTGAGAAATTTAAAGAAAGTAAAACGTGGCCTTTTTTAGTAATAAATTGTTAAATAATGACTAATTTTTATTGTTTAAACAAGTCCTATTTGTTTATTACTGCTTTAAATGACATGCAAGTTATGTCCGAATGTGCATAAATGAATTTTCTTCAAAATGAAACAATAATCACTGCTTTATGGGCCATGGTTCCTTAGTAATCAGCATTTATGAGATTTTCATTTTTTACTCTGAGGCCTGACTCGGCAATGTTCAAAGGATGGTAACTTTATAACGGTTCAGTTCTTAGCTGAGATTAAGTGATCATTATTCATCATATGGATACTGATTTCATATATATTACTCTCAGAGAAATTGGTGATGGCCACCTGACACCCCTCTGCCTGATTTGAGATGAAATCCCCCCAAATACTTTTTCAAAATCCACGAAACAGGCATAAACGTCCTGGTCATATTTTGGGTTTCTCTCCACGAGGGACCTCATTGTTGCTATTGAGCCACGATTTGACTTCCCTTTTCTAAAACCAAACCGATCTTCTCCCAAATACTCGTTTGCCCTCGCCTCCATTCGACTGTTCAATATCCTCAGTACCACTTTCGCCACATGCGACCTTAGGCTGATAGTCCTATAATGACCGTATTCCACAGCTTTCTTTTTCGGTGCTAATGGGAATTAAAACAGTCTTCACGAAATCCTCCGGAAAACATCCCTCCTCATTAAAGGGGCCGAAAAAGTCAAAGTCGTCCGATCATGTCTTAAAAATTGTGTCATAGCAGTAGAAAAACGGCATAAAACATTAGGCCTAACTGATAATATCTTTAGACTTCGCAATCGCCACAAAGTTTAATAATTTTGTGAAAAAATTGAAAATTTCAGAATTTTTAAAAATATGTTAAACTTTGATATGCTGAAAAGCAATTTTGACATTTGTCCACCTATCCTCCACAGAAATCAGTGGAGAATAGGTGGACAAATATCAAATTTGGGCTTCAGGAGGCAAACAGGAAAGTTATAGGGAGAAGAAAATGTTCCAAGAAAAAGTTATGAATCACGAGTGAAGACCTAGACCTCATTGAAGAACGGAGGAATTATAAGAATGCGAATACTGAGGAAGGACAGGCTAGCTATAAGAGAATAAGGAACGAGATTTGCCGCAGAGCGAGGAAAGCTAGATAAGCGAGGATGAGGAACATATGCGATGACGTGAAAAATAACCCCGTACAAAGAAAAGTGGAAGCGGCCTATAGAACAATGAGGCACTATTTCAAGGAACGAATCACAAGATGTATTACCATGAGGGACAAGTATGGAAAGGAGGATTTCATCTCAAATCAGGCAGAGGGGTGTCACGTGGCCATCACCAATTTCTCTGAAAGTAATATATATGAAATCAGTATCCATATGATGAATAATGATCACTTAATCTCAGCTAAGAACTGAACCGTTATAAAGTTACCATCCTTTTAACATTGCCGAGTCAGGCCTCAGAGTAAAAAATGAAAAATCTCATAAATGCTGATTACTAAGGAACCATGGCCCATAAAGCAGTGATGATTGTTTCATTTTGAAGAAAATTCACTTATGCACATTCGGACATAACTTGCATGTCATTTTAAGCAATAATAAACAAAAAGGACTTGTTTAAACAATAAAAATTAGTCATTATTTAACAATTTATCACTAAAAAAGGCCACGTTTTATTTTCTTTTAAATTTCTCAGTGGGTAGTTCAAATGTTCTGCTATCAATAAAAAAAATAAAAAAGGTAGTTTTTTTTTAACTTTTTATTTTGAGGCATGTCAAAGTTAGGCATGTTTTCGACTCTTTTATGCCAAGATTGCATCCTTTCAAGGGGGCAAAAAATGAAGTTTCTTTCTACTTAGCATTCATAACAGTGAAATTTTCATATCTGAATGATTAGTTACGCGTATTGACTGAAAGCAAGTTTAATCTTGTTTACTTCCATGGCATCCAACGCGTGCAAACGCCCAATGCTACTGACTGGAAACGGTGGATGAGTCGCAATTTGCACAGAGTATGTTTCAATGGCACACAAGTCTTCTACTTTGGGCCAAGTGGAACCATTCCATGGACGTTGCGGATACATAAACGAGACACTAATGTCATTCTCTTCTAAACACACTGCAATGATTTTAGAAATTCCCCAGGTTTTTCGGAAAAACATAATAAAGTCATTCATGGTGAGATTTTGAGAACTGTATGCCTTTATATGTGAATTTGTTAGTGTCAATACTTAGTTAACATGTGTGGTTTCCAGAGCGTTTTTAATAGGTGATTATTAAGATATTTCCCTGAGCTCTGTGCCTCATGCATGCATTGGTAATCTCAGACGATGTAAAACTCCTATCCACTCGTATAGAATCTAGGTCCCTGTGACGTCACGTGGAGTGGCATCGCATGGGTGCCAATCTGGCCTTTGTCAAATGAGGTTAAAATTGACCATTGCCATTCGTCTGAACTGGGATTTCAAAAACAAAATAATTTGTATATTATGAATACACTAATGGTGGGTAACGAATCGCAATCAATGCCTTTTGTTTTCTTTGATGAAGGAAACTATACTATTCGGCTAGTTTAACATTATTATTACTATATATATTTTTTTTAGATCACGAGATGTGGGATTGACCCACATCTCGTGATCTAAAAAAAAATTAAAAAAATATATATATATAATAAGGGGTCGTGAAGCATAAAGTTTGAATTATTATTACTCGCATTACCTTTCTCTTCTTTCCAGCAACAATGCCTCAGGAGGAACTACTAAACGATACCCAGTAGGTCGCCTTCAGAGTGCGGGGTTGACATTAACTTCAGAAATCTAATATTCAATCTAGATCAATCATTACACTTTCAAAAGTATTGGAGAAAAAACACCTGTATGAAGGCCTAAAGTAAAGTTTTAAATATATCGTTTTTTCCAAAAAAGCTTTTTTGTGTAAAAACTCTTACGAATAATTTCTTTTGCTTCGTGGACCTATTTGCCAAGGCCATACTACGTAAATCTTGGAATGTCGATTTTGTTGTATTCCCAACTGAGCAACTACATTGTAAATGTCCTTCTGTGTACACTTATTGTCCGAGAAAGGAATACTGAAGGGAGACTGATGATAAGCAATTTGATGTGAATGAGCGAGGCAATCGCATAGACGGCATATTTAGGAAAAACCCAATTTGTAGAATGGAAATATTCGAACGAGTTCAAAGTAAAAGAACAAATCTGGGTGCATAAACGGGTAGAAGCCGAGGACTAAGGGCCTGGGGAGCGCGCGAACCGTTTGGTGGTTTACTGGTGACCGTAACTACTTTCATCCTAACATTAAGTAAAAAATTAGCGAAATACGGTGATATTAAAAAAATCATAAAGTCAATAAAAATGGACTGGCTATAACAAAACTTCGCTCTTAAATAAGTAGATAAATATAACTATCAACATATAACATCAATAACTCCGAATTATTAACTGCATTCCATTGCTTTGAGAACAAACACTGAATTATTTCGTAAAAATCGCGCACCCATGACTTGAATTAATCTTTGGCGAGCTATAAATATTAAACAAAATTATTTTGAGAAAAAAACCTTCAGTTTTACATCCTCGAGACATTCTAAAATTCTGATACACTTTTCCCGGCGCGAAGTAAAAAAGTCGATATTTTCATTTGCCAGCTTTTTTCGATTTCAGCCCACTGTGCGACGCTACTTTGGAGAAAATTGACGCAAATTCGGGCGTGGAAGAACGCTACACTCTCCTCGACTATTTACTACCTCTGGGCATAGTTAACGGAAATCTATGCTACTATTTAAAAAATAGTGGTGTCTGTGTGTCACTCAAAAAAGAATGAAACGATCATCACCACTAGCTCTCCATTTCTCCCAGCTGCCCGTAAGCCTTTTCACGACGGCACGTTCATTCTCTTTTATATCCTTTGTTATCTGTCCATCTGTGACTAATTCGTGGTCGAACAACAAAATTTGGCAGTAAGACTACATTTCGAGTATGCTCCTATACGGAAGTGAGGCATGGACAATGACCGCAGCGGAGAAAGCAAGGATAGAGGCCTTTGAAATGTGATGCTATAGTAGAAGGATGAAGATCAAATGGATCGACCGAGTTAGTAACGATGAAGTCCTAAGAAGAGTAGGAGAGAAGAGAATCATCATCAAAACCTTAACAAGAAGACGGAACAACCGTATAGAACACATCTTGAGACATGATGGCCTGATGAAGACAATCGTCGAGGGACAAGTGGAAGGCAAGAACGGAAAAGGAAGACCTCGGACAAAATATATGGAACAAGTGAAGAACGATGTGAAAGAGAAGAAATACGTAGGTGTGAAAAGATTAGCTGATAGGAGAACTGAGTGGAGAGCTGCGTCAAACCAATCCTAGGATTGTTGACCAGTGATGATGATGATCCTTGGCATACCGGTTCTCAATTAGGCTATGTAATAACAGCTTTGAGGTCTTCGAAAGCCTACAACTGGCTATATCACTGCTGAAGCATTTCGGCACTGGATGGGCACAGAATAGGGACTTACGCAATTCTGTATGGGGGTGGTGCAGAGGCTTCCCATATTCCCTTTTTAAAATCTCTTTGAGGACGTTAATTATCGAGGTTGAGTGAATGAAAAAACGAAGTTAGTTAATCTTTCACTCAATTTCCTACTACAATTATAATAGTACGAGCATTTGCGTTCTAAAGGGTAAAAACAGTAAACGATCGTCCTTTCAGCAGTAACTTCTTTGCATAGTAATTATTGATGTGGAGAATATATTCGTAAATTTGAGCCTATAAAAATTGACTAACGATAAAAACTAATGAATTTAATTCAGAGAACACACCTATAAAGTCACATGGATGATATCAACCGCAATGTACGCTTTCTCTTGCACACATTGGAGTTATGATCTACGAACTATCCAGCAGTTCATTATTAAACAGAAATTGGTTAGGGTTTTATGTCTAATCAAACATGCTCCGCCTGTCCAATATTTCTCGTCAAAGGTAGTCATAAATAAAAAGTTACTACACTGCATAATGAAAGAATATGTTTCATTCCACAGTAAATCACGCTGATTTTTTTATAAATCTCAGAAACAACGATTTTTTAACCCCTCCGTTCTTGAATCAAGGTACTTCATATAATGGATCATGTATATAATTGGTAAAAAAAGGTTTTCCGGTATGATAACGCTCATATCACGAAAGCATTCTCCCACAACTAAACCAGTGCGGTAATACCCGAAATATAGGACCACTCGAGAAAAGATAGATGCAATAGATTTGAAGAGCAAAGTTAAACTGCAAAGCCGCAGAAGAAGTACTGGAAGCATATGTCACCCGATTTTTTAATATTCGGGATAATTTGATATGCTATACAGTTAAGGTTACGACAGTACCATGTTCCTACTAATGCCTCATTCACATTATGATTGTTCCAGCGATTGTCGGAATTATCGTGCATTCACACGACGATTGTTAAAACCTGTGCTGCCCTCTAGTGCTGACATCTAAAGTGAACGGGAAATTGACGGTTAGCAAAGTTGTTGAGGTATGCAGGGATAAGATATTACTGTGTTCAACGTGTATTTACCGAATAATTTTTCTTCCGCCCATATTCTTCCTTCCTAGGACAAATCCATGAAAAAAATAGAGCTTCACGAGCATTCCGTCTTTCTCTTGTCGCTTCCGTTTCCCAGAGTCCTCTATATTGCCATATAATAACTACGAAGTTGAGTCGTCGCAACCTGCCATCTTCACTCTCATCATTAATGGCGGTCTGTGTTGTAGCATAGGCGTAACGTCGAGTTGGTGCAGTTTTTTACATTTTTGTAATTGATAAATAAGAGAGATGGGCGGTTCTTCTGCACCAAACTGTTCCTATAGTTGTAGGGATGTGTTCCGCGCTTTTGTTTTTCCTTGTAATCCTCAGGTAAGGGCTAAATGGCTACAAATGTGGGGGGTGAATGAGTGGCAACCATAGCCGTCTTCCACTATTTGTGAGGTGAGTTAGAAGTTGATGTAATTCAATGTATTGGGTAAGTATTCATATGAAGATCAAGTTCTTACTTAGTTTCGGCATAATTTGATGAAAGGCTGTGATTTACTTCAAAGATTAATACCTTTGCCAATCAGTTTTACGTTGTATACGTAATGTAAACAGAAAAGAGTGCATTATAATTCCTGCTATTGTTGAGAGTTTTTCATGTATAGGTTTAAGGTTATTTGTGTCAATGGTTTTTAAACTTTGATAGTGTCGTAATACTGATACAATTAACCCGTGCTACATTCAATTAATTAATTTAAACAATAAACCAGAATACGCAACTTATTCACACAATGGAATGTGGTAAGTTGTTATTATTTCGTCGCGTGAAAGTTATACTTGTAAGTCTCCTTGAAAGTTATACCTGTAACATATAAGTGCTTTCACGTTTGAAATATCGTGAGGAACTTTACGTGTGATACAATCAATGATACCAGTTTTCATTAAAGACTTACTGAAATCATGTAATATTCATGTCCCTTTTGGAACTATATGTTGTTGGTAACGAATGTTTGTAGGTAATTGCATTCGAATCCATTTTGGATTTTACACCTTGTAATTACATGCGATTTATATAAGCCGCGAAACCTTCCTTGATTAATATTATAGTCAACATATATTACAAGCATGTATTTATTTAGCCATTTAATCATTATGAAAACATTTTCCTGCGAGTTTTCTTTGCCACAGGTGCACTTATACGAATCAAAATTTGAATCCGCTCGGAAGAGAGGCTGGAAAATATTAAAAGCCCAATGATGTTCCGACGATTTTCGGCGTCGCGAATCGTCTGAAGCCTATGACACCATGAGGAGACCTCTAATATTCGATTGCCGGTCTTGAATTGAAAGTCTTTTCCTTTGCTGAAGTTGAAGAGCCATCGAGTGTGGTATGTACGTATTAAGGTTGTTCTGTTATTCATACTATTGGCATTTGCTGAGAGAGTGTGTTTATGATGTTATCAGTGTCAGTGCATTGTGATGAACGGTATTATTATTGGTGATAACGAAGTATTGTGGCACCGTTCAATTGGGTTATTGTCTATCAGTCATCTGGTTGTTGGGCTTTGTTTTCTTTTGTTCATCTTGAGTAGCATTTTCAATTCCATCGTCCTTTGCTGTCACCCATATACCTACGCTCGACAGATAGCACAAGTTTCACTGCCCACTTATCTCTTCTTATGACGATTAAATTATGAAATTATTCAAAAGTAGCGCGAACGGCTGTCCTGTTTAGATTATTAACCAGCCTGAGAGACAATTACCTATTAGCTCTAGGCTGTAAAAATATGATTGTACAAGTACTATCGATCCCTTTATAAATGGGTTCATTGGAAATGTTTCTTACAAACAACTGGTGGATTGATAGTGATGCCAGGGCATTTATTGGGGAATGGCATCATCAAAGCATATATGTATCCTCATCGTCCATTCAATAGTTTAGGTTCTCGGTGTCAGGCGCTGCCTGAAGTATTATTATTAAAAGGAAGTGGTAATTAAACATACTCTTTAATTATTGGTTCAAGTTTGTAAGAAGTGGCAAGCATGCACAAGCAAGTGATATCTCTACTTTCCCTTCATAGCTTCATTGTATTCTTGGGGTCTGTGAACTAATTTACAAATCAAAAACATTGCTGATATTGACAATTCAAATGATTTTGAAACTACCTTCATTTTGTGATACCATATTTGAACTTACTGCGGCTAAAGGAAGAAAATAAAGAGGACCTTTTAGTAATTAATTAAGAAGTACCTCATTGCTATTTTCATTGTTAAAGTCCTATTCTACTTCTTTGAGAGAGTACTTCAATGCTATATTAAAATGTGAAATGATGCAAATTTTTTGTTTGAAACCAAAATCATTGACCAGTGGTTTCTCGATAGTTTTCCTCGGAAAAAATCACCTGTGTGTAATTCATGTTTGGCATAGTCGAAGGCTGGATGAATCCAAGGTCTTGTTTCTAGGATAGGTTAAGTGTTTTTTGAAGACTACATGCAGTCTTATGGGCTGGAGATATTGAGCATGTCTTTATTTGTGTGTTTATTCATGTCATAAGCACCTATATTACCCTGAGTCATGGACTTCTAAAATCTCTTGTACATAGTTTGGCTGTTTCTATTATGCCTCATTTTATTGTCTTTAGGTGGTGTAAGTCAATTCTTTCCTATCTTCCATACATGTCACCTGGACTTGGTATTTTGCTGAGATATGACTACATGTGTTTATTTTTAAATGACGTATTTGTTAACATTCTCATTCATCTATTATATTTTGAGAAATCAGCACATTTGTTGTAAAATAAGCATGCAGTCTTTGCTAATGCTTATCATCTATCAAATAAGGTAGCTTCTCAAATTGACAAGTTTTCTTGAATGTAAGATTAAACTATATCTATTGCAAGTTCTTTTATTTCACATTGCCATTGCTTATATTCTGACAATTTTTCAGTTATACCATTTTTCATTACTTCCATAGCATCCAAATTGCTTCTTTACATTGAAAAAGTGTTTTCAAAATACTTCTGGAGTAATTAAATGGAGTCACTGGTTGCTCTTATGTTAAGCTGTTTTGGTGACTGTCTGATTTGAGAACTACCATCGTGTTTGCTAAAGTCATTCTGACACTTTGAAATTCAGTATCGTTTCTTGATTAATATACTTTGGATGCTATTATAATTATGCTTCTATTGCATTAAACTTGAGTGTCTTATTCAATAATGTGCATAAATGTTTCTTCATATCGGGGCTCATCATCTTGTTGCATCATTTAGAGGAACAGGGTGGGCAATATCTTGAATTCAGATCCTCCTAAATGGAGTGCTTAAGAATATTTTGGTACTGAATTTGGCCCATAATATTGTATGGATTAGCTTTTTTTATTTTCTAAGTGGATAGCCCTCTTACCAAGGTGTTCTGCAGTGCATATATTGTGCATTAAATTGAAATGCATGTTATGTGATACCAGTGGTGATTTGTTTTATTCTTATATGTTACTCAAGTTCACTCAGTTGATGTCACCAAGATTATTCCTTTGTTCCAGATTCAATGCTGCCTGTTGTATCATGTTTGGAATTGATGGCTATATAATGGAACGACTTCTACAATGATAAGATACAATTACTGCATTTCATGTCCAAATAACCTAAGCAGAAGAAGCATGTGCAGCGTTATATTCACAGCAATCATCTTCTGCATTGGCATTGTGGTGTCACCATGTATTTTGCTTAATGAGAGAATATATCTGGAGTAGCAAAATGTATTTTTTCATAAATTTTCTAACTTGTTGTTTGTTTTTTCTATATTCAAGTTCAACGCTCAGTCTAAATCATATTGAACTTCTATTATGTTAAAACTGATTCCATGGGGTGTCATCTGTATTATTTATTTATGAGCAAGTGTTTGATGTTGCTCCACATAGCTAGTTATTAGAGCATCACCTCTGTCAGTGTTTACCTGGCCTTGATGTATTTTATACAAGAGTAATTTTTTATATGATTACCTCTTAACTACCTGTTCCATTGCTTTACTCTGGTAATTCACATAAGTGGTTACATTTTTGAGTTCTTTACATCAAATTTGAAGATGAGTTGCTGATATGGAATTCTCAATCTATTCAATAGCATGGAAGCACCTTTATTCTAATGCTCTGACATAGGTATATTTGGCCTGGTTAAGTGGTTTTTCCCTCTTTGTTTGTTGTGTGTTGATACGATGACTAATCAGTTCTTATTGCATATATCCCTCTTTGGCATATACACATTTTATCATTACCAATATGTATAATGTTTATATCATGAATAGTTGGTTATCTACCAGTTGAGTCGTGGTTAAGGTGGATTGTTGACGGCTTTACACATTCTAGTGAAACATATTTGCATTAAGTTGTCTTATATAGAGATATAAAATCAACTGTTATATCAGATATTTCATTATTTTGGCATAAAAAGAGCAAAGTTTATTATAATTTACCACCTAGTATCAGAGCTTTCTGGTTTAAATATCCTTAGAAGTCCTTAATTTGCAGGAATGATTTCCAAGAACACCTCTTACCTAAGATTTTAATGAATTTTCAAGTGAGAGAAAGATTCTTACATCACTTCTAAAAGGTGCATGGTTCGGTCTTTAAAAAATTTATTTACCTTTGCTTAACGTATTGTCAAGATTAAGAGCCATTTTTCACATTTATTCCCATACAGTACTACTACTAGTCCACTTGTTTAGAGAGAACACATGAGATCACATCAAAGGACTCATGAATAAACTTAGGTGATTCATGCATGTTAAATTTTGGTAACTATTATGCAGACGTGTGGAAATCATTCTATAATTATGTTAATTATCCTAAGCATATGATGAGGATGTAAAAAATTACTAAGATATGGATGTCATTCACATTAGTCTCCAATTTAAGGATATTGATACCTAAGTGTATGGAAATTGTATTTTATTCCATGGCGTATTTCAGTTAGGCTAACAGAGATGTCCTGTTGTAAATCTTTCACGGAATTGAATTGAGACAAGAGTGGACTAAATGAGGAGCCTGCTGTTGACAAAAGTCATATCAATCTAGCTGACTTGAAGCTAACTAAGAAGGAAGACTTATTTACATATCTTATCATATACTTTTGAGTGTGTTGTTACAAAATGCACGGGCATGCCATTACAGGAGTTGTGTCCTGGTCATAAAAGACTTCAGTAATCTTTTTTGGATTAATAGCAAAATAGTTCATGTCATATATAGATTGAATTTTATTCCTACATTAGTGCCCCGGTATATATTAGGCATTTTGGCCTTAATATGAGCACTTTGGTTCTTCTTTATTTATCTTATGTTTCACTTCATTTCACCTTAAGCAGAGATGGGAATTGCTTATAATCACGAATATATTATCTGGGATTGGGATATTATGGGAGAAATGATCTCTATTTCAGTCATAAATAAATTTTTTACCAAATGCGTCTGCTTGGAATTTGAAAGTTAGTACCCTTGTGTCAACTCAGATTGTAGAAGTTAATTTTATATGTCTAGTTAAGTATTACCTACTGCTGTTATTAATCACAATTAACTGTTCACGGAGCTATGTTGTGTTATTAGGCGTTCATTCATTGTATCCCACAAATTATTTATGTTGATTTAATTGCAAGAGTGCGTCTTAGTGTACGTACTAGGTTTTTTGAGAATGGTCTGACATGATCCCCTGTTATATTTTGTTCTACTTTTACTTTTCAAGGAATTGTATGGATGTTCATTTTAGAATTGTTTTCTTTTGCTATGTGTTCTCTATTCCAAGGACTTATTTCCCAGGAAAAGACCCCAGTGGTTCATCTAGGCTTGTAGTTATTAATTTTTTTTCAATTAGTGATGCAGTAAACAGTGGAAGGGCTTGCATAGGGATGATAATAAGCAAGTTGTTAAACCGTGATTCAAGTTTGTTTTTTCTAGGTTGCTGCAAGCCTGATTCCGGCTTGCATTGCTATTTGGGTACAAGGGCGGACTGGCCAGGTTGGCAATCTCTGAGTCACCCAAGCTTAGGGGGGGCCTGCTCCATCTTGAGGGGATATTAAAGGTGTAATTAAAAAAAGATATTCATTACTTAGGTTACTTGTACCAATATTTTTTGTAATTATAAAAAGTTTTGTGTTCATTGGTTGCTTTCTTTACTGCATACTCATTGTAAATAAAATGAAGTGAGTTAGGTGTCCAGAAGGTAAAAAAAAAACTGCAAGTGCTTATTTGGAAAGATTGTATTTAGTTTCTTTTTTTTAGATTTCAGTGCTGTTTCTGGGACAAATTCATTAAAGAGATATCAGCTCCATAATAAATTATTAATTTTCTCAATTTTCATAGTATTTTATTTTTATCTTTATCTACTATTTAAGAGCGAGAAAATTGTCAAAATCCATTTTCGGGCATGCAGTTCCCTAAAATTTTCCAAGGAAGACCTCCGAATTCCCCCCATCAGGACCCCAGACCGCTGGATACTACTATCATTGGAACAGATATGCCCTCTGACTGTTTCTATCATTGGCATTTGGTATTGAGCACATCCATCCATGTGAGTACCCTGCAGGGGCCCAGGTAGTACTTAAGACTGGGGGGGTGGGTTTAGGTGCAATTAATACCAGGGTGTGTGGGGGAACGGAATACCCTCCAGGATAAGCGGTCGGTGCGAGATTAGTAAATTGGCGAATTTTAAGATAAATGTTGAGTTTTATGGCTTTCTGAGGGTTATTTTATTAGTCCTTAGACTATTCTATTAGTAATATTAATCCAATTAAGTAAAATGGATTAAAATTAAAAATTTCTCTGATCTCTGGGGGAGGAATTTATCCCCCATAACCCCCCTCGCTGCTCCATTGGTACCCAGGATCAAAGCAAGGAGGACATGTCGTGGTCTTTCAAGTAGTAACATTTTTGCAAAGAATGAAGAAGCCAAAATTGTAAGTAAATTATGACAGCGTTTCCTTGGTCTATACAATGAAGAGAATGACTTAAATTTGTTGCATGTCTTATGCGAATATAATTTTTTAAGTAATTTCTTTAAAATTTTCGTTACGAGCTTAATTTCTTTTCGCTTCTAAGGGGGGGGCGTAGCCAGGAATTTCGTTCGGGATAATGATCGAAAAAACTATTTGTCAAAGAAATCTTTTGTAAACTCGTCATTTCTCAATATTTTGTTTTTTACATTAATCAAAGTAACTGTTTTCATATTGTCCGGGGGACAGGGGGGTCCTATCCCACCGCACTACGCCGCTGAAAGGCCGTCTCCAGCTGGTTACGCCCATCTACCCGCTGTCCTACTATCAGATTTCAGTCATTAAACTCGCGGCGGAATTGCTTGTGTCAGAACATATTTTGCAAAGAGCCTTTTTATTGAGGGTAAGAGTTTCCGTTAATAGTATTTTCAGTGATTATTTAGCGCAATTGGGTGTCAAGCCATTAAAACAAGGGTTCGATCAGGTCGTAATACGTTTAGCCTTTGCCCTGGTTTTACCTTTATTTTCGCCGTTTCCATTGTTGTCATGCCTAGAAAATTTGTACTTATGTTACTGAAGGTTTCGAAAATCAATATCACCTATCCGAAAATTACCAACATTCTTCGCTTACCAAAAAAACGAAGAAATTTTACCACATCTCCTTATGGGAAAACGGAGTATTTACACTGAAAATGGCGGACGTCGTGGTTGCCATAGTGGAAGCCTATGCGACGACTCGACATGATGAGAGAGTAGTGTTGAGAGAGCAATCTAGAGGACTCTGCCGTTTCCGGTCTCCCAGCGCCTAACCATCGTCAAGTGGCAACGTTCGGAACTACGTCAACTATTGTCAGGACATGCATTCACACGGCTAGTTCGGCCAACTATCGTTTGGACGATCGCTCGGACAATCGTAATTTGAACGAGGCATATAACCCTGACCCGACCAACTCGGGCGAGTGTTCGTCCACAGGGGGGGCGGGGCGGGGATTGGCATCGAGTTCTTACCTTGGCGATGTACTCCTCTCTGGTCTGCACGTCGACGCAGCGGTAGAGAGCGCTGCCCTCCACTAGACCCTGCAGAAGGTATTTGCCCCCGACCAGGGCCGGCGTGGCCAGGTGGGGCTGCACGGGCTCCTGCCCCCCCTCGCCACGGGCGCCACCCTCCAACAAGCAAGTGGAGACGCCGGTCCTGCTGCTTGCAGGGATTCGCTGCTTGTAGGGATGGTAATGACGAGAGGAGGGAGAAGACGAGGCGACGGTGGAGGAGTTGGTCCGGGCCGTCGACTTGCGCGGGGCAGGCATGACGGCAGCGGCCGAGAGAGTACACTGAAGTAGCGATTCGGCCATTCGCCACAACACCACACACAGCGGGACAATCACCAACAACACTCAATGGGGCGGGCACACGAGGAGCACTAAACAGCAAGTGGGCTCCCCAGGTGACGCAATAATCCACAGACGGGCGCGTAGTTCCAACGCTGGCCGGTCGAGCGCTGCTGAGGGCCACCCCCTCAATCTCGGACGGGCACCTGAAAACACAATTCGCACTCATTATCCCCGTCTCCAGGGCAAATAAACAAACAAACAAATAAATAATAAAACGTCGAACATAGTGAGCGAGTTAATATTTCACCACCTGGCGTCAGGCAATCACCCAACTGCGATTTCGATGAAATCAAACACATGCCGCCCTTCAAATACCTGGCCATGGCCGCGTTCCAATCCACCGTAAATGCAATATTTCGCTCTTACTAGCTCTTTTCGATCGTCACATTTCGGAAGTGACGCCGCTTAAAATTAGTGCGATTCCAATCTGCTTACGGTCCTGCTCTGAAGAGCGCGTAGGCGGCGCACGAGAGAGCGCTAGGAGCCATTCACACTCACCCGCTCTTCAACTCTTACGGTCGTTTTACACGGGGCACGGAATTGCGCAGGTTAGAGCTGCATTAATTTATAAAATGGCGTGGAATTGCGCGAATGCATGAACGAAATTAGAACAGGGGCTACTTTGTCGTCTCGCATCCTCGCATTCTCGCAAGCCAGCCTCGGTGGCAACAGTGTAAAGTCCTCGCCTGCCAATCCGAAGGTCGCGGGTTCGAGTCCCGCCTGGGTAAGTTACCCTTATCCAGGGTCATTGTTGGTTATAATGTTTGTGATTGTTAACCCTTTGCGGTCCATTTTGTTTCAATTCTAATGGTCTGGTCCAACTTAATTTTTAAAAAATAAGTATAATAATAGGGTAGTTTCCTTCATCAAAGAAACCGAAATGCATTGATTGCGATTTGTTACCCACCATTACTGTATTCATAATATACAAATTATTTCGTTTTAGAAATACCGGTTTAGACGAATGGCCATGGTCCATTTTTATCCTCATTTGAAAAGGGCCAGATTGGCGCCCATGCGATGCCACTCCACGTGACGTCACAGGGACCTAGTTTCTATAGGAGAAGATAGGAGTTATACATCGTCTGAGGTTACCAATGCATGCATGAGGCGCAGAGCTCAGGCAAACATGTCTTAATAATCACCTATTAAAACTGGCTAAGGTCGGAAAGTTTTCTTCGTTTGATAAGGTATTAATAAACCTTTTTTAAGCCAAGCGCTATCAGCCAGCAAGGTACTCAGCTACCCTCTAGCATCCTGCGTCCTATCAGCGCTCAGAGCCTCGATCAAGACGGGAGGGGGAACCAGAAATACGTCATACGGAGAGATTTCCTTACCCGTCGCGTTTTCGCGCGCTTGAAAATTTTCACTTTTCATTTAATCGCGAAAAATAGATATCGTCATTTAAAAATCTAAAAGCGTGAAACACGTACTCCAGGAGATAATCTTCCGATATAGGCAATAAAAAAATAATAGGAAACCACCCTATTGACAGGATTCGTTGGTGCCTTTTAAATGCTTTTGCTTATGTTTTGATTTTAATTTTTTTTTGTTCGAAGTTAACTTCCACTGAATGCAATATAATGCTAAAAGTTCAATTGAAGAGCCTATTATTTAAAGATTTATCTATGTAAAAATTATCTCTTGAACTATTGCCCTTGTATAATCCCCATATATATCCTTGTGATGTTAAGCTCAACTTGACGTTGGACCTGATGCTCGCACCAGGCCTGTCGAGCCAACCTCGACGTTGGACCGCAAAGGGTTAAATGTTATCAACCCCGATGTAAAGGCCGAGTAGTGCTGTTTTCGGTGGTGTGTGAAATAAATAAAATAAAAAAATAAAAAATTTGTTCCAGCAATTCACCGCTTTACACGACGCAATTTTGATTGCGCCTCCGCACGTTTTGCGCAATTCCGTGTACCGCGTAAAACGGCCTTTAGACCACCTCCGTTAGAGGTAGAAATTTCGGTTCATCATGTGGATTCGGATGGGATTTGATTCGAGGCAATTATTCGATTCTTTAAATCGTTCACAATGAATCGAGTGATCTCGAATCCGAATTAATCTTGATTAATTAATCCCTAATAGAAAACAAAGGGAATACACACAAAAGACAGGGAAAAGCCTAGTAATTAAAGGCCAAACTCACTCACTTATACTGAATTAACTTCTAAATATGTTTATCCCTCTCCTCACTGTAATATTCCTGGCTGGGATGTTATTGTTATATAAGCGTGGAGTGAGAGCTACCTGTGATAAACCATAGAGACATAAACAACCTGTAGAGAGTGTTAGCGAATGCAAGTGAAGCCTGTTTATTGACGCGTCCTCCGCCACAGTGACCTACCGTGTTTGCTGTGTTTCCGAACTTGTTCCTGAAGTGTTCTGGAGGTTCACTCGCTATGGATCAAGCTGTAGTTGGAAGCTTATTTTTTGAAGCACAAATAGGTATATTCCTGTCCCGCCTATATTTAAAGGTGGGTACAGGGCAAAGCCTAGTAATTATAGGCCGCTCTCACATACTTCCATTTCTTGCAAAATATTGGAATGCATTATTTTCAGGTGGGCCATCGAGATAATCAAAATCTGTCAGCAAAAGAACGGCAGGGATTTATAAAAGGGAGGTCTTGTGAAACTCAACTGACTGCCTTCGATCATGATATCTTAGCAGCGGGTGACAGACATGTTCAAGTCGACGCCATATTTTTAGACCCCAGGAAAGCACTCGATAAGGTTCCGCATTTTAAGCTCATTCAAAAGTTGGAAGCATACGTTATAGATTGCCATCTATTGATAGAAAATCGCCAAGGTTCATCAAAATTCGAGTCGGTGGGTGGCATGCCTGGATGAACTGACATGGAATGACCCCCGCGGTCACGAGCAAAATCCGCCTCTTCGCAGATAAAGTAGTTGTGTACAGAGAAGTGTACGACCATTGCGATAGATTAGCATTAGAAAAGGACCTCGCGGCCAAAAAAAATGAATGGTGCAGCAGGAGTTATAATAAAATCTTGAAAAATGTGTGTTGATATAATCAAGGAGGAGCAACACTGTAAACGGGATTCAACTATCAAATGCCGAATGCGTAAAATACTTCGGGGTTACCATTAAGTACTCGGGATCTTTCGTGGGGCAAACACATACTCGAGGTACCGTAAACGTGGGTTTCTTTGGCCCAATCTGAGAAAAAATACAACGAACTCTGGTTACCTTAAGGAAACAGTTTTTCGACTGATCCCAGCAGTTTCCAATAATAAGGTGCAGCATAAAGCTTTTACTGATGTATATTCTAAATATTTTGTCGCTCACCACTTGAGTCAGCACCAATGGTTTTCTTTTTTTCGTACATCCATGCGTTTTTTTCAGAGCTCTTAAACTTTTGTTTGTGAACACAGCCCTACACCTGCCGTAAGTCTGGGAAGTACCTATTTATGAGCAAAATTTAATAGTTAATAAATTGGTATAGTTTAACTTTTATTACTGTTAAGGCTTTTATGTAAAAATTTCATGATAGCAACGGGTCCCCTTACCTCAAAATTTAGACCTACTTTGGCCCACCATTTTTCTACGACAAAGCAGGTTGTACTTCTTCAAAACTTGTTTTCCCTCAACCATCAATCCTTTAAATGCATGTTGTGTTCTTTTTGCTGAGCTAAAGTGGGTAGTCGGCCTGCATTTTAGTTTTCCTTTATTAATTCTGTCCTGTTTTCGGCCCCAGTTCTGTAGCTGGTTAAACAACCGAATAAAATTATGGAAACTTATAATAAAAATATATCATTATACTTAAACATATCAGCCAACAGGGCCGACATGTTTATATAAAATATTCATTTATTGATATGCAACAAAAAAACCTGCAAGCAACATTCTGCGATTGTTGGGGTCACATGCTAAGCTACGTATTTGCATAATGTTTTCATAGATAAGGATTTTAAAAAATCAGATAATATTTGTGCGATTATTTTAAAAATGAATTGGTAAAAAATTAATAAAAAAACAACATTTACATTCTTATATTTTACTATCTTTCAAACAAATATATTTAACTTAAAACGCCTCTAAAATGTATTTTTCTATCAAATCTACTGATTTCCTCTGGAATCCACGTCTTTCTTTGGTCATAGATATTCTTACAATGCTTTGAAGCGAGGAAAATCACCTTGGGCCAAAGTAGCCCAAACTCAAGGCACAGAATAGAAATCTGGTTTCTACTCTGTGCTAAAGGGTAACACTGGCCAAAGTAAAACTATTTTTTAAATACACACAATTTTAAAAAAGGAGATTAAAACTATTCAATTCCTGTGCTAAAGACATTCTATAGGGGCCATAATGTTCTGAAGGCCTGACAAAGTAAAATAGAAAAATATAAGAAAATAATCTTTAAAAAAGGTTTGACAGTGGGCCAAAGTAGCCCGTGTTTACGGTATACGGTAAAGCTAACTGTAAATTGGCGGTGATTCTTGTTCTCCTTTCGCCAGGGTTTTCGCTGCGCCACGGAAACTAAAAGCGGAGCGAAAATTTTCTCCACGAATATTATCGTTCTTTTCGCTCTGACTATCGCTTCAGTTCGGGTAACTTCATTCTCTAGGCGAAAGATTGTGACGTAATCAATGACGAATTACCCATACATTAATGGGCACAAGATGATTTCAGCGATTAACGCTCCGCCTCCGTAGTCCGAAACAATTGAAGAGCGCGAAGCACGTTGGCAAGTTCAAATCATATTTCTAAAATGAATTAGGCCATGTTTTTTAATTGCATGAGATTATCAAATTGATACGTTAAGCATTGTTGTACAATATTTCTAATTCATTAGTCGTTTTCCGTAGTTGAACATAATACCGTTTTCTTAGTTTTACATCTTTTTCGTAGATGTAAACGTTGAGTCCAAAAGTCACTCCGGTGAAACTTATATGGGTTAATATTTTCCATTTTAACCTAACCCAGATGGCACGAAATTTCTTATGGTTTACTTAAGGAAGAAAATGATAAGCACCTTTTCTTACGCTAAGGACTTTATGTGAGGCAAGGATAAGATTTTAGGGAAGAATAGTTAAGGAACACAGTAAAATATTCTCTTATTAACACTATTTGCTTATGTTGGACGAACAACAAAGGCAGCATAACAGCGTACTACCCATCCTATGCTGCATAGAGCTCTGTCTGACATAAATGTAAAGCCTAATAGTGAAATTAATGTGTCTTTATAAGAGCTGATCAACTGATGAGAGATTTTCCTGTGCATAGAAAATATTTTGACAACTTCAAGTGACTTGCCTCTGAAGATGAAAACCATAGTATGCGAATCTTTTTCTTGTGGTGGAGAGAAAAAAATTGAATATGGCAGCAATCGTCCTCGTAACTTATGTATGGTATACAGCCATGCTATCCACTAATCGCTGAAATCATCTTGTGCCCATTTACGTATGGGTAATTCGTCATTGCTTACGTCACAATCTATCACCTAGAGAACGAAGTTACCCGAACTGAAGCGATAGTCGGGGCGAAAAGAACGAGAATAATCGCGGAGAAAATTTTCGCTTCGAGTTGCCATAGCGAAGTGAAGACTCGGGCGAAAGGAGAACGAGAATCACCGCCCAACACTACCACGATAACACACTACAATTATCAAGCAAAATCTTCGCCGTTCATTCAAATGCAAACACGATTTTAATCCCATTTATTTAATTACGTAGAACGGCAAGACGAGTAAAACAACACATAGGTTGTATGCCAAGCATTTTAATAACAATTAAAACACATTGGGATAAAAAATACAACATAATAATGATGTGAAGTGGAGGTAAAAATCACGAGTCTGTCTCTCGTCAATTATTTCACCAAAACGCTTGAGTGATTTCATTTCCATCGCTATATGCTCGCCAGACAGAACGAGAATGGCTTATTTGTCGCCAGACACACGAAGCCATGCATTTCTGGCGAAATATCTAGCGAATGAAAATGGGAATATGAATGCATACACAGATCGCTAGTATTTTCAACAAATTGCGCTGGCATTAGCCACAAAGAACCAGAATCAGGCCCCTGGGATTTGTAAAAAATAATTCTCGGAAAATACCCTGGAAAGGTGAATGAGATAAGCTACCTAACTCAAGTAAAGCCTCATTTAGAATATGCTGCTAGCGTTAGCGGCCCTTACGAAGTAGGACTAATAAAATAGAGTAAAGCGCAGGGCGGCCAGATTCGTGATGAGTTGTTACGATAAAAAGTGCAGCGTTTCCAGTATGTTACACGAGTTAGGATGGGAATCTTTACGGGAGCGTAGATCGTAGTATAGGCTAAATTTAATCGGTAAATTCGGAGAAGATCTATGGTGGCCCAGTGCCCCCCCCCCCCTAGATCCGCCTATGAATTGGTTCACTCAAAGACCTTGCAAAGACTAACCATCTTTGACCCTCGAGTACCAGGGTCAAATATCGTAATGCCAACGACATGATTGTCATTATTTCTCTATTGTAACAACAATACATTTATGCGCTATATGTCAGGAAACGAATCAGATAAGAGAGATCATAAAACACACGTTCTAAAGTGAATGTTGTCAAAATAGATTATTCCGCTACCCGGAAAACGGGACTGCTCGATGAAATTTTTTTAGCACATATGCTGGTGACTGGAAATAAAACATTCATACTTCAAAATAAAGCTATGAGTAACATTAACAATATCATCAAAATGCATGATCAATGTAACGTAAATAATTAAAATTCAAAGTACCCGTAAAAATGACGGCTATAGGTTCTTCTAATTGACTGTGAAATCCCTATTATTGCTGAAAACTTATAAGTACTAAAAAGTGTTGATTAACTTGCATAGAATACTCCATCACACAATCGACCGATAACTCAATTTCATTAACTACACAGGCATTTCTTCCTAACGTAGAAGCAAACCCCTTCCGTGCCTTTCCATCTATTATGAAAACCTAAGTAACAAGTAAAAATGCTCAATCACTGCTTAAGCACCCTTGAAGTGGCTTGTAATCTGCGTTGACAAACCAATACATGAGTGCAAAATGACCGAGACATTTAATTGCAATACGCTACCACCACCATAACACATCTACCACACCCTAGTGAAACCCTTTTTCGCTTCCTATAAGTAAGCCGATTGTAAACGCAATTTAGACATGTCGGTTTCATGAAGTAAACTCACACAATTAGAAAATCACAAAAAGGCGCCATTATGCATCATTATCCTCTCAATTCTAGACGATATTCTCGAGATCGCCTTACATGGCAATACAATTATTGACGACGGGCCGGTGGTTTACAACTAGCTCCTGAAAAGTAGACAATTCGTAAACCGGAGAAATGCAATGGCATCGTGCATGTTATGATACTCGGCTTTATCCGTCGTAAAAGTTCTCGTATACACAAAGGCGGATTTAAGGGGGGCACGTGACCCCCGCCCCCAGACGCTCAAACAATAGACAAGATTTTTTTTATACGGCTATCATTACGTTCGTTTCATTTTGTTTATTACGGAGACTCAATAATTTAATTTCATATTGAAATAAAGAGAATATTTTCGACAGTAATAGTACATATTTTGTCTTTATTCTCAAGAATGAGAAGACCTGACATACTCTTGTAAATAAATCCTGGATCCGCTCCTGCACATACACAATGAAATTATCAGGAATACGAATTTGAAAATTGGCGCTTCATTGACTGACGGTGCAACCCAACAGAATAAAGATGCCACCTTTTGCAAGGCAGATTCGAGGGAATGACGGCAAGCATAAAACGAGGGCGGGCCAATGCAACACACTGTTACGTATTACGCACGGTCAGGTAGCGCACGGCTGCCGCGCTTTTTACTGGCTGCTCAGGGGGCGACCGCCTATGTGCGAAACCAAAGCACAAATTGCATTCGCGAAGCAGTCGAAACAAGATTCGGCAACGGGCCCGGCGGGAGAGTTTACGGAATCACTTTGAAGACATATCACACGGCGAGACGTCCTGTTGCGAGGCACGAACGGACGATCGCAGGAGCATTGCGCAACATCCTAAATCGAAACCGTCTGGGCGAATCATCGGCCGGCAATGCAAGGGAGGCAAGTACGGGTCTTTGGCAAGCGTGACCTCGGAAGCGCGGCACGGAAGACAGATCAAATGCAACGGAGCCGTGAGCTAGAAAAAAATAAATAACACTTTCGCCCGTTGTTGGACACCGTGGAGAGGGGGGGAGGGAGCACGTCCTTGACGATCGAGGCCAACACCTCCTTCAACGGCACCGTCGCGCACGATGAGTGGACCGCAACTACACACTTGTATTTCAAAACGCGCACCAAGGAAGCACTTGCGTGCCGAGGGCGATGAATGACACAACTACATGATATAGCCTCTTCAAGGGTATTTGGCAGAGGGAGAACACTTCCACCCTCGTGCACCAAGCTGAATGCCGCTAATTTTTGGATCTACAACCTTGACATATAAATACACTAACCGTCCGGGGAACACCCGAACTAAGGGAACCAGACAGCTCGATATTCGACCCGTGGATTCACAATCACATCATCTTTGTTTTTAACTGTGTCCCCTAAAAAGACAGGTTACTATAACACTGGCGATGGCTCACAATGCATTCGACAAGTATTCTTCAAGCGAGCAAGCAGTAATGCCAGAAGGTTACTCACCTAAGGGGATCTATCTCCTTCAGGAACGTAGCATGCACCAGCGAAGGAGCACTCACTGTTTCGACATCTCCCACACATATAACTGAATTCCTATCACCAGGCAGATTATCACGTTTCAGTAAAACGATGCAATCACTTCACGGATGAGCAGGCATACACAGAGGTTGAACTTAAGCGAAATATTGGCATAGGTTGACTGTATAACGCAGGCAGGGATGTATATATTGAAATCCGTTTGAAAGAAGTTTACCGTCAACTAAGCTGCCCGTCTGCCACGGGAGCCATTGTGAAACTGAAGAAGAGGGCGCCGCTCGCGCGCGAGCTCCGAATGTCCGCCATCTACCGGCAGATTACAGGAGGCAGGAGGCTGAGATATAGAACAAAGAGCGCATGCGCAGGAAAAATGGCGTCATTTCAAACACTCGTCGCAGGTGGAGTCGCTCTCAGGAGAATTAGTTGAGGACCTCAAATCCAGAAAACCAGAAATACGGAACGTTTCAAAATTCCTCTCCGTATAGTGTTTCGACTTGCCGCCTTTTAGCACCGCTCTCCGAGCCTTGTTCTGTGACGGGTAGGAAGTTAGCAAAAAGCCATGAACATACGCTTACAACCTAGGCAGGGACACGTAGGGATCTCATATATCGAGCACAAAATCTTGAACGCATTTCTAAATTAACAAACCATAAAAGCATGTGTAAAGATTGACTGTCCGATTAAGGAAGGTATCGATAGATATCGCAACGTCTCTTAGCGAATGCTATTAATGAAAGCTATTGAAAATGAAGAAAAAGATGTATTTATTGCTAGTTCTATTCCAGTATTGAGCACGAATAGTTAAGGCTGCTACGGTCGTGATTTGACGACTTATTCGGCAAATTTTTTGCCTTCTTCAATATTGTGTACTAGAATCCATCTAAGGCAATGAATATTCCTCTAGGAGCGATGTTCGATACACCATCCACACATAGCTAGACCCGTGCTCCTTATACACAGCAGAGCGGATTGAGACTGCATATTTGCTATCCATCGGTCGCATACTTTATTTGCGAGGTATACAGTGACTATTTTACAATTTATGACCGACACTCGGCAGCATCCACATGTCTGAATGACAAGATGAGCTTTGCTATGCCAATCAATGATTGACTAATGATCAATATTGGTTGAGTGACGCTCATTCAGTTCTGGCTTAAGAATGTTTGTTAATTCAAGCATTCGTGGCATTGTCTAGCGCGATGACTGTACATTCCGACACCATTAAAATTCTCAAAAATAAGTGTACCACTTTTTGCACATGCTGCCGACCAGAAATCCAGAAAAACCTGAAACCCTTTGGTCCCAAGCTGTCCGGATTTGAGGTCCTCAACTGTACTAAAAGAGCGTTTAAATTGGCTTTAAAATAACCTATAGCCAAGTACTACTGCTACTAATAGCATCATAAATTAAATATAAAGACATGTATACGGGTGTTAAAGTTACCTGGTAAGTGAATTAGAAGTCTTACTTTTAGTTATAAAAGTGCTCCCGTTTCAGGCTGCATCCAACCGGATTATAAATGCTATTAATCATGCTCCGAGGCTTTTCTTCCCAGATGGGGGACAACAAATTGATGGTCCAATGGTCATACTTGATAGTAGCTGAGAAATCGCCAAGTGTTGCACTTCGTGTCACAGCACGACTGCGAGAGGGTTAATTTCTAGCCTCTTTGGAGAATCTAATCCAATATGTAATGTCATGTAGAGCTATTTGGTCATTTCAGAGTGATGAAGTTATGAGTGATGCTGTGTTCCACTTTTGATGATTTTCCCGAATGGAAAAGACCAACACTGCTCCAATGTTCTGAAACTCACTATTCTCCACAGAGCAGCCAGTTTCCCAAAAAATATACTTCACAGCCCTCGGTGTAGTTTGAAAGATAAATGCTGCTCATGACTCATGCAATATTAATGAAGCAATTCCCAAAATTTGTCATAAAAGACATTTTACCGGGAAATTAGCGTGGATAGCCTCAATTCTGTGCTAAATGATTTTGCATACCAACAGAGAAAGATTAGGAATGGCTTCCCTTGTGAATTGTTACATGAAACAAGCCCTTTTTCAATTCACCTACATGGCTATCCATCCACCTTACTTCCTGGACCGTAAGTGGATCTTAGATCAGTTATGGGTAGTATGTAGTGAGTCACTGTTGCTAGCCACATAGCTGAAGTCCAGGCAACTTGAATGCAGATACTTCGACAATTTACAGTTAATCTATGATTTCTTTTTGGCTACTTTGCTTATAATGTCTCATGGAGCACTGCAATACAAAAGAATATATTGATACATAATTAATTACACTTATGTATGTCTTTATTTGCAAACCATAAAATCGTATATATCCATGCACCTCCAAAATTGAGATTTAAATATGACTCATGAACTTCATGGATGGAATTTTTTACGTTTGGTTGAGGAATATGCAAATGGGGTCCTCAATCGGACTTTGACCAAATTCAACATTTTTGAGCTGATGAGAATGTGAAGCGAGTTGAAATTGGAACATAGATGGTTTTCAACCATATAGAATCCATCTTTTATCCACACAATAGTTCATTCTCTTAAAGCTCTTTTCTATTTGCCATGAAATTTTTTTCAACTGAAAAATCATTTGAAGAATGTAAACAGAAATCAGCTTTCAAATTGTCCCATACATACTTTCAGAAAAATAGCCATCACTGAGACATATTTTTTGGTATATAATACAATGCATCCCCCATCAATTCATACATATTCATATCTTGAACATTATTTTGTCCAAATCAAAGTCCTTCACATAATAATTGTTCATAAATGGTCCATATAAAATAAAATTGGAAAAAAATACCAGTACATATCAGGTAACTGAAATGACACAGTCAAAAATGGGGAAGGATAGCAAAGAATATTTGTAGTGCACACTTCCCAGATGTCATTTGTGTCATCAAAGCATGACTTTCATAGCAGAAGTAAGACCCAAAATAGCACGAAACTAGGATCCTTGCCACAGTCAATGCAGCCCAAGCAGCAACACATGCTGTAGCACTAAGGAAGGGCTCTTGCACAAGACAGCCAGCAATTACAAATGACTGGACGAGGCCAACATATGCCAGATGTGGTCGTCTCCCAAATGCACTCTGCCTTCCTTTTCAAGCTTCTTCAGATGATGGCCTACATTCACTGCGGCTGCTCTGTGGAGGGGCTCGGGAGTCTCCTGAAATGATAAAAACAGCAAAACCAATGGTGACTAAAACTTGCACCTCTGTTAGGAGAAGTACCAAATTTCCCAACAAAGGCCTCCTTGGTGCGAGACGGAGGAGTAACACATGTTCGCGTGAGTAAAAAACTCCACACTTATCGCCCTGTAGTGTTTTGAAATGGACATTCTTGACTTCTATATACCATCCAAAACACACAAACCAAAAATCCCATCCACTCCATTGTATCAGGATGCAATTCACCAACAGAAAGGATCTCATTACTTGTTGATCATTACTAAAAACCAAGAGTTACCCCTCTCCTTTCTTTCATCAAAGATTCCTACCACGCCCTCAAGTTACTCAACTCAACATGGCTCCCTCCTAGACCAACATCTACACGAGCCATTTCGAATCATTACCAGTGTTGGTAAGTAATCGAGTAAAAGTAATCAGATAACTTGTAACAATTTCTTTTGCAGTAATTTGAACTTTTAGGGATTAATTTTTATTTGTAATTTACTCCTTATGATGAAAGAGGAATTGTTACTTTCCTTGTAATCGTTACTTGCTCATAATCGACAATAAGGTAGTTTCCTTCATCAAAGAAAATGAAAGGCATTCATTGCAAGTCGTTACCCATGATTAGCGTATTCATAATATACAAATTATTTGGTTTTAGAAATACCAGTTTAGACGAATGGGAATGGTCAATTTCATCCTCATTTGAAAAAGGCTAGATTGGCGCCCATGCGATGCCACTCCACGTGACGTCACAGGGACCTAGTTTCAATACGGGTAGATAGGAGTTTTACATCATCTAAGATTATCAATGCATGCATGAGACACAGAGCTCAGGGAAACATCTCTTAATAATCACCCATTAAAATTACCTAAGTTCGGAAAATTTCCTTCGTTTGATAAGGTATTAATAATCCTTATTCAACCTTTTCCCTACTATATACGTATATATACGTGTGGACGTTTCCTGACTCGGGAGACGACGGCCGTATATTTACGTGTGAGATTTTCCTAGCCAGGAGTTCGAAAGCCGTATATATACGTTTTCTAGCTGTCCCCCTTTTAGGACGGTCGCGGGTTTACGTCGTCTTTGTCTCGGGACCAAACCCTGCAGGGTTTAGGATTTACCCTTGGAATCCGGGAGCAGGTACCCAGACCCCTCGTCTTTTATAACCCCTCTTAGCGGTAAGGGACAGTGGTCATACAATTGTTTATCCAGTCAGGTTTCGAAATAAATATTTATTCATTTCTCAAGAAAAATAAACTAAGTATTGAATTATTTGTCTTTTGAGCAGCGTTTACAATTTTTAAATGAAATTCTACGATAAATATTAACTTATATCTCGAGTTATGTATAAACATCAACATGGAAATTGTTGCTGCATTAAATGCGTTAATATTGGCCTTATAGTTTCGTTTAAAATTTGACAATGCTCAGAAAAAAATGAGGAATTCAATTCAAAGTCTGCAATTTACGTGCAAGCAACAATTATCCATTTGCTAAATACATAAAAGCAATACATAAGTTGACCGTGAACCAATGCCGCAGGTATGGTCGTAAACCCGGAAAGGAGGGAGCACAACTACTCTCGGAGACCGAGATAATGCGAAGTCCCAGCGTAGACGGGTCGAAAAAGTTTCAGCGAGACCCTTCTTGACGAATGCCCTCCAAAAATGCTCCGTACCACAAGAAAGAAGTCTCTTGGGGCTCAGTGCAGCAGTCGTGCTAAGACGAAAACTCAGCCGTCTCGAAAGGGTTAAGCCAAGAGCTACCAGCTAGCAGGGTACTTTGCTACCTGCTAGCATCCTGTGTCGTATCAGCGCTCAAAGCCTCCCCCCAAGGTCACCTCACTTGCGGCAGCGGGAACCAGAATGACGTCACACGGAGTTTTCCCAGCATCCATACTTAGCCGTTGCGTTTTCGCGCGCTTGAAAATTTTCACTTTTCATTTAATCACGAAAAATAGATATCGTCATTTAAAAATCTAAAAGCATGAAATACGTACTCCAGGAGTAATAATCTTTTGATTCACCCTGCTGTGATTTTCCTGCCCTTGCCTGTGACTGCTACTCACAGCTACTAATGACTTATTATGTGCTGGCTGGCTACTGGAGTGCACAGAGGAAATATTGTACTGAGAATGATTCAAGTGAGCATTGATGTGAATTGTCAGGTACTTACATGAAAATAAATCAATATTTTTAATCAGGGATAAATTATTATGAATAAGATAGGTCTCTTGCCAATAACCAACTTTGCGTAACTGATGTCAAGAAAGAAGATAAAACCTTTTTTATTCGAATGTTGACACTTAGATAGGAATACTGTTATAGGGTTTTGTCCATATACGCCCGGGTATGAGAGAAAAAAGCATTTAAAAGTGAAAAATACTGTCACATTGAATTTAATTACACAATTTCGCTCATTGTTTCAAGGCCAATTTGGTCTGGTGGTAGCGTGTTGTGCTTTCGTTTTGGAAGACCAGGGTTCGAGACTCGGAGAAAGACAGATACAGAAAAGTGGTTTGCACGATTGCTTCAAAACCAATGTTCAACGTCATAAACTACACCGTGAGGCATCACGCCACGTAGTCACCTCTGACATGAGTTGCCCGGGTTGCAACTGTTGCGTGACGTGCATCCGTAATCAAGGAGCGCGGCCGCTCACTGCGAGGCTTGGAAAACAGGAACACGGTGCTCCCGTGAATGCATCTAGCGCGTGATCGCTTCCGTTTTACGAACGGGATTCTAACGGAAATGATAAGTCCGATGTATCCTATCATTAATGCCTTAATTCCGATGATTTTGCATTCGATTTTTTTATAAAGATTGCGGAAAAAACTGAGTGAGAGTGAAAATCATGCACGGATAATCCGCAACCCAGATAAACTGCAGCTGGATAATCGGGAGTCTGCGCTGTATATAAAAAAGTAAATAAATGAAGGAAGACGTAGAATGACACTTTTTTGCACTTACGCATAGATTAGTCACCACCCAACCGAAAAAGTGGAATGCCTGAAGAACAACTAAAATTTTCCATTGCCATTTCCAAAAACAATCTTATGAGCCCGTGAATATAAAATTTCGTAACTGCTAGTAAGTAATTCTAAAAATCAGAACATTGGTTAGGTACAAGCATGATTCAGTCAACTGTTCTTTCTTCCTCTATCTCCTCCTAGAATGAACTCCTATCTCCCAAGTCTTTAGTGTTATTATTTAGTGTATCATTGTCATAAACTATGCTCTAAACGCAGTAATAGCTAATACAAAATCAAATAAATAGATACTTATAACTTCAGGCTTTATTTTGTGAAACCTCTCCATATTGGATATAAAGAAATAAAAACTTTGTAAGGTTCACTGTTATTTAATTATGGGCACGACCCGGGTTTCGTATCAGAAAAAAAGAGGTGGAATTTACAGCCTAACCCAGCCGGCACAACGTCTTAAATAGAACCAAAATATATGTATAATTTCCGTATAAAACGGAGAAATCATATACGTTAAGAGAAATCATATACGTATATCTTGGAGAAAAGTTAGAGAAAAACTAGAGAAATCCAAGAGAAAGATTTCCTAAATACAAGAGAAATCATTTCTCTAACGGCGAGTAGGGCGCCGCGTAGAGGCCATGCAACGAACTAACGGCGACTAATACTCGATGCTCACTTATTACTACCTTTATTGCTAACTCTAAGCGGGATGATGTTTCCACACATTTTTACACACAAAAAATCATAAGTCTCTAAAAAAATACCTTTATTTGGGCACATCTACACCGTAATTTAGAAATAATTTTTAGACATCTACCCGTTCATTCGGTAAATTTAGCACTGCAATAACATCATCCTTTCCCACATTAAGCTCCATTTAGGGCCCACAGTTCCCCTGTTTTCAGCATATCTGCAAAGAAGCATGGTATAGCTGTTAAACGTGATGACGAGAAAAGAATGAAACTCACCTCCAATGTCGAGGAATAGGTAAAAAAAATACTCATATCGAAATGATGATTTTCGTCATATCCTCACAACACTTGGGATACACTACTTACTTCACAATCAAAACAAACCTAGGTGACAACAATTAAAATATGACTTATACGGTACTTATCTTGACGTTAGATGGGTAAATTTAGCACTGCAATAACATCATAGACGACATAGGACGATGGAAATGCCGTACTATTAGGATACAACAACACCAACGAGTTCCACTCACGTTATTCCGCTAAAAAATAATTTGAAATTGCAAAATTCATACATTAATAACGAACATGGAAAGAAATACTGTTATATAATACGTTATTCCAGCAACATTGCATTAGTAAATGCTAGTCAGCATGGAGAACATAAGAGAAATTAATGATACTCACTTCAAACAACATCTTCCATGCTTCAAATACAGATCCTATTGTTTACATACTCGTCTGCGTAAATTCAAGGGCGTGAGACAGTGCAGAGACTACTGCGTTACTCCATTGGTAAAAGATACTTCATTTTCAACCGCTTTCACTCATACAGCAAGAGGAATAATAGAGACAACTTTCAAAACATTCGTGATTGCAACCGTTTCAAACCGTAGTTGTTGTTACTCGAGCAGCATGGCAGCATTTCGATTTCAATCATATCGATTGTATGAATCGATAGTCTTCTTTTATGCCTTTCGGTTAGCAGACGAGAAACATCTCAAAGTTGGGTATTAAGGACATCTCGTCCCCTAAAACGTACCTATTACGTGCAGATGAATTATTATAAAGTTGTACCAATGTCAACATGAAATGAAATTTATCGTTAGGGCTAAGGGAATTAAGTTATTCTTAAAATCGAAGCATTTGTACTCATCACAATAACAACCTTTCGCGCACAATGGTCCACTTTGAGAATTTAAAATGCTAAATAGTATGTTATAATTGTTTTTTTAATGGTGGAACAAAAATATTAATTAGCTCTCCATCTGCGTCAGCCCTTTGAATCTGATTTACAAGTAATTTCACTGCATTATTAGCGCTAGCGCCGTAAATAATCTTGTGGGCTCTCTGCGAACAGAAAAGATAGGGAAATTCCTACCCTGTGATTTCTCTACAGATATATTTTCTCCATTTTTTCTCTTCCATTTATGTAAAGAATTTCTGCTGTGCTGGCTGGGAAAGTGCGGCGATTGTGGTATGAAATACATCGGCAGAATAGAGAGAAGTGTTAAGATCAGAGTAAGTGAGCACCACAACTGTTTCAAGAAAAAAAAAGAGCAATCCAACTTCGCCAATCATTTATTAGATGGCAAACACAAAAGTGATTTCAAGCAGGACATCCTCCACTCAGAAGGAAACAGGAGGAGACTCGATGCCCTGGAAACGTTGGAGATTATAGAACATTTAAAGAACACACCCCTCTTGCCAACGAACAAGTGCTCCCCTACCACTCCCCTCTCTTTTCCATCCCCATCAGTGAACTCCTACAGCGACAACCTTTAAATTTCAAGTGCCTAACCACCTGTGTGCAGTTAAAATTTCCAAGAAAGGATACTACGCAGTGCTTCTACCAATATTCCCCCAATGACCCATGTCCTTCGGGAATTCATTAACCCATACCAGCACCATCCACAGCCGGACTCAACGACCTACCATAGACTATTGTGATTTAGAAAACTCAATGCACCCCGCTAATCCTCTCTTTCTTCCCCAACACCACTACCTTCTTTAGCTCTCGTCTCCTCACCCACTTTAACCCCGCCCTCCCCTTGCTGGTCAGATACCTATCCTCACAGGAAAAACCCTCGTCCCAAATCAAGAAGGCTGCCCCTCCCTCCCCCCCACCTTCCATTCCCTGCTTAACCCTCACCCCCACCCTCTCAACCAGTCCATTTCCTTTCCGATAGATGTCCTCACTGTCATATTTGTGTACTTTGTGTATAAATACAAGATGCATGCAAGATCAGTCACCTGACGATGTAACCAAGTTATGAAACCCAGGTGTGCCCATAATTAAATAACAGTGAGCCTTACAAAGTTTTTATTTCTTTATTTCCAAGTAGATACTTCGCGGTATCCTCGCAGATGATAAAGCCTTAAGAAATGAACACCTATGTGTGAAGAATGACCTTGCGAATCACTCTAGGTTCCCGATTTCCCTCCCTATTCTTTATCCTCGTTGCTTTATTTTTGTTGGAGAATACCTGAAAAAATCTCGCTAATAGCGGAGAGTCTGACGGCTAACATTAGCCCACTTTGGTTTCCAATTGTGAACGTTTCCCAACCAATTTCGATCCAAGATCTCAACACCCAATAGCTTCAACTCAGAATGTTTCCTATCTATGGTAACCACAAATAAGGATTAAAAATTACAAATCTCAACACATTCACTAAATTATAATGACATTCATGACGTGATGCATAGTGGTGACAAGAGGTTTTAAATTTCTCCCCTCTCAGTGACTTGAAAGTGCTAAAAATAAAATAAATAGGTATTATAACCTGTGACTTAGAAGCAGTAAAAAAATATCATGGCTAAAAATCGCAAATTGTAATTGACACAGTAAATTACATTTACTTTAATTTTGGTTAAAATGTGGTCATGAGACAAAATATATGGCAGAAAACTGAGGCATTACAAGTTTGGAATCCAAGCAGAGATAATGTGTAATATAGGCACTGTAGGAGTAAGTTGAATGCAAATAAGCAACACAATATTTTACTTCACAATGCAAGTATAAGTAAATATGATATGAAAGCACCCCATGAAATGCAATATTATTTGAATGCTTGGAAATCCCTCTTTACTGAAGTCTTCAACGGGGATGTTTTCGGATCACACATGGGAAGAATAAGCCGAAATATACCGTACCTCTAGCACTTCATTATCCTCTCCTTCCTTACTTTCGGGTACTTTGGAAAACTATTCAAGATGATCAAATAAATATTAATTAGGAGCTGTGTTTGTGTGAATGACTTTTACTCTTTAGAATTATTCATCATCCAAAATAATCGCAACAACGCAACAATTTTCCTGTCAGTGAAAGGATATTTAAAGTCTGTTCTTTTTAACTTTACTAGAGCTGTTAGCACGCCTAGCCACCGTACAACGCATTCTTCATAATGATTATAATTCGCACAAGTAAGAGCAGTAAATATATGCAGTTCAATATTCGTTGACAAAACTGTGAATTTTCATGCGGAGTCGAGTATGGCTGGGTGTCTGCCGTGATGACACCCTCCCTTCAGCGGGAGACACTGAGACCACCTCTCCTTTATCACCTTGGGTTTCACCCAGAAAAAGTAATAATTTTACCACTTCAGTTTATAGATAGTTTACCCATATTCATACAGGTTTTCCATCTGTTAACATAATTTTACATGGGTAAAATAAGGGTAAAAACTGGGTAATTTATCTTTTGCACTGACTAGGTGATGAGCATACAATTGCCATAAATGTAGTGCTGTGCGAGGGTCTCATCTCGGTGGTCGAGACGAGAATTTCATTTCTCGGCATTGTCCGGACGAGACCCTCGGCACGGCGAGAGTCTCGCCTGGGTCAAGAGTCTTGACGAGAGTTGAGAAGTCTCGCCCCTTCGAGATTTCTTGACACCAGTCGAGACTGCCAGGCAAGGCGAGAATTTCCAATGAATACTGCAATCAGTCGATGATAGAGTTTACTAAGGAATCCCTTACGACTTTTACGGATTTATTCACATTATAAAAATATTTTAAGTAATGATTTACCCTCTGCATCCAATTTTTTAACCTTTTCCAATCGGGTGTCGAGTGACACTCGACATAGCCTACCTCACTACCAACTCGCGTGTCCAGTGTCACTTGACACGTGCTAATTTCCATTATTTTAATTCGTTCCATTCTCATTTTATTTGTATATTAATGTATATACAATTTTTGATAATCTACAGCTTCATTGGGCAATAAGTGTGGAGTATAAATCGAAATATATTTCAGAATATCATATTCTATTTACACCATCAGCCATGAGGATTCTTGGCCATAGAGGGCCTCGGTTCTATTTTTTGTACACACGTTGATCATTCTCTTTATCCTTCAAATCGCCCGGAAATATCCCGAAAAACAAGCATATTTGTTTTAGTGCATAATTTTCAATGTTACTTATACTAATATGGGAATGTGTGCCTCCTTCTACTTTGTTGTACTTTTTATTCATCTATCAATTGTATCGTATCTCTTACTATCACATGCCACAAGCAAGCCAGCAAGCCACATGTATACATAAGGAGTGATATTGACACAAAGTGCAAAAGGTTATCGTTCTTCAGAGTGCTGGCGAGCTTTGCTAAATCAGATTTTTCTTATTACGTGCCCCACAGAGCGGAGATGAAATTGATAATTTTTTTTCCCTGCATATTATTCTGAGAGCACACCGAATACGATACGATCGCTGCTTGAATGACTCATTTCTACTACTTGATTATTTTGTGTACATTTTGCACATTTTTTTCGTTACTATTTCAACGCACTCCCTTTATGACACCTTATAAATGGGAACTAAATCCATCACGGAGGTAGTCGTTTGTAGTTCCTATCCCAGAACTTAACCATGGAAAAGCTCAGCAAATTTGTTGATGAAATTCTTTGTGAAAGCAGTGACAATGAGTTTTACATTGGAAGTGAAGATATATCCGGAAGTAGTTCTAGTGATGAAGGTGGATTATCCAATAGTCATAAATCAACACAAGTTGAGCCTGTTGCCAGTCCTAGTAAACCTGCAAAAAGGAGGAATTGCCAATTTCATCAGCAGGAACTGACAAAAAGTGACAGTGATAGTGACACCCAAGTTGCACATAAAAAACGTAAAAAACTACAAAGAATTGTTTATTCTAGTGACAGTGTGGATGAGTGCAAAAGCGATGACATTGCCATTCAAAGTGAAAAACTAACGTGAAAATGAATAATGTCAGTTTGAATGACCAATCTCCGAAAAGGTATCCCTTCTCCACAGGACAAGTGTGCGTTGGTCCACAGGTTCCCGGTGACTGTGTGAAGCCCATTCAATTTTTTCAGTTGTTTTTTACAGAAGCCTTGATAAAAAGCATCGCCTGTGAGACAAATAAAGATCGCCACAGAGTAAACTTCAAAATAGGATATGTACTAGCCAAGAGATCAACTTGGAATAGTTGGACTGACGTCACCGCGAAGGAAATGAAGGCATTTCTCGGCATTATATTAAACATCGGTATTATTCATCAACCAAATATACAGGATTATTGGTCGTTAGAGTTTGTCTCTCATGTACCATTTTTTCGTACAATCTTCACAAGAGAAAGGTTTTTGCAAATATTTTGGATGCTACATCTAAAAAATGAAAAAGCGGGGATAAATGATACAAGAACCAGAAAAGAGAAGGTCAGTTCATTTTTGAATTTTTTAGATATGAAGTTCAAAGAGAAATTTTGCCCAGGATGCGAGATAGCCATTGATGAGTCTGTTGTGGGTTAACCAAGGGAATTCCAAGGGTAAGGCGCACTTCATCACGTACAACCCCAAAAAAACCTACCAAAAAGGGGAATTTGTATCTATGTCCTCGCAGATTCCCGACATGGCTACATCTATTCTTTTGTTCCTTACTTCGGTTCTGTAACATCTGACTCCCTTGCTAGATCTGATCTACCATTTACTACAAAAATTGTCCTAGAACTTTATGGCAGATTGAAGCAATCTCTTCCTGAAGCTCAGGGATTTCATGACTTTACTGATAGGTTCTACACAAGTGCAACACTTGCTAAGGAGTTGCTAAAATATAAGTGCCACTTGACAGGGACTCTGATGCCCAACAGGAAAGACAACCCAGCTCTAATGAAAAATCCCAGGATGAAAAAAGGAGAGTTGGTTGCCTATAGAGATAGGGACACATTCCTCCTCTCATGGAAGGACAAAAATTGGTTACATTACTAAGCACCTGGGACACTTCTGAAACGGAGGTAGAGGAAAGGAAGGTTCGAGGTAGAGCTGAAATTCAGAGAGTAGTCAAGCCGAAAGTCGTTGTGAACTACACCAAATTTATGGGTGGCATGGACACTGCTGATCACTTTACAAGTACCCATTGATTTATTAGAAAGACATTGAAATGGTGGCGAAAGCTATTTTTCTGGGGCTTCGAAGTTAGTGCAGTAAATTCATACATTTTATACAAAAAGCGCAAAAAAACGAAAGGTGAAAAGTGTATATGGCATGAGAAATTCATTACGGAGTTAGTTGCAGAACTTGTTGGATATTTCATGATGGATGGTACAACTCCAAGGGGCCGACCAAAACCATCAGACCCTCTACAAAGCTTGAATGGAAAACTTCATATCATCATGCCACATTCTGAAAAAAACACAAGGACTGTGTAGTTTGTTTGAAAAGAAACGTTAGCGGAGGAAGAAGAGAGACAATTTACTTTGGTGAAACATGTGAAAACCACCAACGGCTTCATGTGGGGGAATGTTTTAGAAGGTAACACTGTTTGGAAAAATTTGGAGATTAATGAATATATGATGCTTGTTACTCAATCTGAAAGTCTAATTTGTCAAATACACACTTTATTTTAGAGAAATATAAAACTTTATTGTATAAGATATGCTCATTCTTAAATTTAGGGGCATTTAAAAATAAAATTCCGAGTAGGCTACTGGTATATGGGTATGAAAAATTCCGAGTGCAAAAGGTTAAAGAACTCATAGTCCAACATGTCTGCTACCATCAGCATCAGGAAATATCATGAATGTCACAAAAAACATTTTCTTCATTTATTGTAAAGAGTATTCTACACCAATATTAAATGCACTCATCAATTTACATCTGAAACAATATTTATCAAGGTAGCAATTTTTGAAAGGACGATCCAGTCATTTGATGAAGTCACGGACGTATTTAAATAAATATATTTTTTAAATTATACATTTGCATGTCTGGAAGTACGCAAGCAATTTAAAAAAACACAAAAATAATGGCAGGAATAGATTTTATTCCAAAAGTATAGCAAAATGTGCGTTTGAATGCAGAATACATTCTATACACGGGTTTTATTCTGATAATACCAGAGTTTTATTTTTACACCGTATTTCCCCCAAAAAAACACGAGTAAATAACTTTTCGGTGCTGTCTGGGGAGTGTACATGATGCTAATAGAGTTCCCAACAAGAGATTTGAAAAAAAAAATTATTTCCTTTTCCTGACCTCAATATTTAATTTAAATCTTGGAGTGCAGGTCTTTAAATTGAAATGTAAATTTTGCCGACGATTCCATTTATTTATAAACCATTATCAGGGCATAAAATAAAATTTAGCATATAATTTTGATACGTAGGCATGTTAAACCCTGTCGATTTCTGAAACAACAATGCCTGTTCGCTGTCCGTTTGAAGTCTGTTGATAGCCTGTTGGAGATTAGTGAACAGAGTATAAACAGCCAACGAACAATCTCGGGTCACTCACAAGTAGGAACAACTTACGAACAGCCTTCTAACAGTTTGTACTCTGTTTGCAGCTTGTTCCTTAACAGGCAGGCAACAAGCATTTCGGGAACAATAGTGAACAAGCTTTTAACAGGCAGGGGCCGGTTGGTAGTATGTTTCACCGAACAGGGAATGAACAGACAACAGTGAACAAACACTAAACACCCTATCGATTTACGAAAAAAATAATGCCTGTTCGCTGTCAGTTTGGAGCCTTTTGGAGATTTTGAGAACAGATTATGAACAACGTACGAACAATTGTTTTAAGTTTCGGAATTTGGACAACAATTTGGATTAATCCAAATTTAATTGAGTACAAGGAAGTTTGATTGAATCCAAAGAAAATATCATCTACTTAAACAGTAATTATATACGGTTGAATTCATTATCACGATTACCATCAACCACGGATGACGGTTATTGAAGTGAGCACGCAAATTATATTACCTATCTGCTCGGCTTACGCACGTTAAATACTTTACTTCGCCAATTACAGGCTGGGGCCGTATGTTTCAGCCAAAGAGTATGTACTCTGTGGCTTCAGCGGACTGGGAACGAACAGACAACAGTGAACGGACAGTCAACAGGCAAGGGCCGGTTCATAGTCCGTTTCACGGTACAGGGTACGAACAGAAAACAGTGAACAGCTAGTGAACAGGTTCTCAACAAGGACGGAAAGATAGCGTGGTGCTGCTACCTACCTATAGAAGATAGCAAACGCAAACAATGACGCCAATAACCGATACCGTTATCCGGACAGTTTACGAGCACATGGTCGACTGTGTTGTGGTGAAGTTGTTGGATGCGGAGAAAACAGTTATTTATTTGATTATTATTTAACCTGTGCTAAATGCCCGCAGTGACGAATTAAGTAATTCTTGCATCCATTCAGTGATAGTGAAAGTCGAAGTGATATTGGTTCTTGAGTGTGTTTATTTAATAATTTATTGTGTCTCTTGAGTTTTTGAGCAAGTACTGAGATTTGTATTGTATTTGTATTATGCGTATGTGCGTTACGTCGCCAATAAGAACCAACAAACATTGTCAGAGGACTGTCTTTCTTGTAGGTTTGTTTGTGAGAAGTGAAATCATCGTGTTCATAAATATTCTTTAAAGGCGTGTTTCTCTTTTAAAATCACACGTATTATATTGACATAGTGCAGAATCCGAGTTGTATTAATTTAAGGAAGTACATATTTCTTTGATGAAGGCATGTGAAATATTTGTTGATGTAGTGGTTGTTCTGTTAATGATGACAAAGCTTGCTTTTCTGCAACTATTCAAGATTTTTATAACCAATGGAATATGTGGAAAAGCACAATAAAAGTTTTTCTTACAATCATTCAAATGAATTTCAACTTTTAATTCTATTTTAACATAAATCGTCTCTTGTCTATTATGTCCAACTTAGCAACAGCGAACAGTTAAGGAACAAAGTATGCGCATAGGGAGAGAACAGACAAATAACCATCTTCCCACATTGTCACTGACAAGGAACAGACAAGGCGTTCCAATTTACATTCTACGAACAGTCGCCTGCCTGTTCTCTCTTGGTCAAGGAACAGGGAACAAACAACCTAAGAAAACAGGCAATGAACTGACAGCGCACAGTCCCCTGCCTGTTCATTGTCTGTGGTCCAACAGGTAAGGAACAGAGAATGCCGCTTTCTTAACAGGGAGGGAACAGACAAGTAACCCTTTTCTCACAGACAAGGAACAGACAAGGCGTTCCAATTTACATTCTACGAACAGTCGCCTGCCTGTTCTCTCTTGGTCAGGGAACAGGGAACAAACAGCCAACTGACAGACAATGAACAGACTTTATTGTTACAGAAATCGACAGGGAAGGGTTACATCAATGTTCCTTATTATAGTAATATAATAAAAAGAAACATTCACTTGTAAATTAACAAAAAAGAAGAGATCATAGACTAATTCTATAGAATTTTATACAATTCTTTTTGCTATGTTTATTTATGGTAACTAAGGTTCATAGTTACCTGTCAATTTTGGTTGATTAAATAATAAAATATGCTTAAATTGTCAATGTTGATCTTATATTACAACTATTTTTATTTTTGGAAATATTTAAGATGCCTTAAAATAATATTTTTGTTAAATTATTTTCAATGCCTAAAAGAGAAATAGTTTTATATTTTTCGGGAAGCTGGGAGTCTCGACGGGTGTCGAGCAATCTCGAAGGGGCGAGACTCCTCGCCTCTCATCAAGACTCTCGACCCAGGCGAGACTCTCGCCGCGCCGAGAGCCTCATCTCGACAATGCTGAGAAACGAAATTCTCGTCCCGACCGTCGTGACTCTCGGGTGGTGGAGAGTCTTGCACAGCCCTACATAAATGACCGTTCCATGAATAATTAACTACATTTAGGGGGACTGAGTGCTCAGACTTGTTGTTCACCACGGGAGCAGACTGACTGTTACCCAGTACATATACAGGGTCGTATCCAGAAGTAGTAGGACTGTTTTTTTCCGCGCAGGAGGAAAGATTGAGGGGGGTCTGCAAGACTGGATGTTGTAGGGGGTAGCCTTGTGAATAGGTTTCGATGACTGGCAGTCACCTATGTGCATTAGTTGAGTGTGGACTACTGTTTTAGTGACCTTCTGTTTTGACACTTCGCCGTTAGTTGCGATGGAGCAATATTTAGAGCAGCGGTAGGCCATCAAGTTTTGCTGCAAACTTGGAAAATCGGCAACCGAAACCAAGAAAATGCTTATGCAGGCCTACAAGGAGGATACCACGAGCCATTCCTCGATATTTGAGTGGCACAAGTTGTTTCGGGAGGGTACAGAGCTCGTCCAGGATGACCAACGCGCCGGGCGTCCATCAACCTCAAAATCGCAAGCGAAATCGATGTTGATTGCATTTTTCGACCATCGTGGAATTGTTCAGAAGGAGTTTGTACCTCCTGGACATACTGTAAATGCAAGATTTTACGTAGAAGTGCTCACACAGCTGCGAAATTGGATCACATGTGTGCAACCAGACCTGGTGGGGAAATGGAAGCTCCACCATGACAAAGCACCATGCTATGGCACGTGGATTGTGAGGATCTCCTGGCCAAATTTGGCGTTTCCAAGTTGGCTCATCCCCCCGACAACCCCAATGTGGCACCACTGGACTTCTTCCTGTTCCCCAGGATCAAGAGGCAGCTCAAGGGGCATTGTTTCGATATGGTGGAAGCGGTCCAAGCGGCGACGACCAGGGTGCTGAACAGCATCCCGGAGGACGACTTCCAGAAGGCCTTCACGACCTGGAAGACTCGCCACCAGAAGTGTGTGGATGCCCTGTGGGCCTATTTTGAAGAGTAATGAGTCGATGTATCAAAATGCTCAATAAAGTAATTTTTTTAAATGAGTCCTACCACTTTTGGTTACCACCCTGTATATTCTTAGCCTCCATGAATGGAAATAGTTGAGTTGGCACTATGTAGGGGCTTTTGAATCATCTAGCTTCACACCATTGGCCACCTATAAGTAACACATGAGCTCATACAAATCAGTGACGAGTGATCAGGTAAGTATAATGGCAGAAGAAACCGCTCTGAGAAATGACTGAGCACTCACTCTGATGAGCTGCTTCACAGCAGTCACATTCAGGAAGGAATTCCACAGCTGTTGTGGTAGGGCTCTGAACCCTCAATCCCCCGCAAAAGCGCCCATTGTACCGTAACGTGCACTATGCATGGCATAATTTCCTCCTCTTTTGACTTCCATTAAGTATCAATCAGTGTCATTCATGGACCTTTCAAATGAAATGTATTATGATTGCTTCAATAACTTACGGGAACACCCACACAAGTACTTACAGAATATACAATTTTGACAATATCCATTTCTGTAAATCCTTTATGTGGTTCTTTCTCAAGCACACTCAATATTTCTTGCTCTCTCTTGCGTCGATGGTCGATGTAGTATTGTATTTTAGGAGTGGGATGCTTGAAAGAATGAACAAATGAACATTAATCTCCAATTTCGAACGCATACTTCTACCGCACAGCAGATTATGGATGATGCAAGATCAGTACCTCAATTATGGGACCATGTCCAGGATAAATCAGGTCCGGCTTCAAACCCAAAATTAACTCTAGGGACTTCATATAATCATGCAGATCTTCAAATACTGCAGTACCTTCCCCAAGAATGCAATCACCACTGAATACAGAATTCTCTTCCTTCAACATTAGCACGATATGGTCAGTAGTGTGGCCAGGGGTGAAGAATACCCTGCGTCACCATTGAATAAAAAAACAGTGATTAGAATAAAAAATATTTTAATAAAATTAGACCGCATGCACTCGCTACAATTTAACATTAAGATAAAATCCCTGATGGAGAAAACTATCTATGATGGTATTCATCGATGAATACCATCATTTTCGCGATCAATACCAACAATTCGCGATCGCGAAGTTCGCACTTTTCCAATAATATCCGTTCCATTTCCAATTTCAACCATTCAAAATCAAAAGAAACCTTAGTGTAGCTCCTTCTGTTTTTATTTCTTCTCCGTCTTCCAAAAACTTTAAATCAACAAAATTTGATAAACATTCGTCACCGGCTTCTTTCCTAGGGTACTTCCAAACAGATAGGCCTGCTTGAACATTTTCCAGGATTCCTTCGACTCCACCGACGTGGTCATGATGCCAATGTGTGACAAGAATTCGATCGAGTTCGATATTTTCTCTTCGCAAGAAATCTTTCAGAGTATTTACGTAGAGAGGTACATTCTTTTCTCCAGTATCTAGAAGAATTCGTCTGCGAAATTTAGGTATTTAAACACATAGCAATTAGATAAAATACGACTTCCTTGAAAACTCGGAGATGACACGAATACATCTTTCCTTCACACCTTTTCCCACTTCCAATGATATAGGTGTTCGTCCCTTGGAGAGTCATAGGCCCTGGATTACATCCTAATATTCTAACTACTCGTGCAGATAGCTTCGAAACAGACGGTATTTTGGCAGACATGATTCCTCCCACTGCTGAGCCCGTTGAGTCATTGAGTACATGAATGAACAACAACAAAATACTGGACAAAACAAACGAACTTAAAATTTGTATGCACTATATTATTTATTATTCCATAAATATAAAAATAAAATAGTAGGAATATATCCAATAACTTTTATAGGATTGGTAATCGGAGTGAACATGAAGAGTGTAGTTAAGATGTACTTCCGTGTTCTGCGAAGGGGGTTGGTGGTGAATGGTGGTGAAGGTATTCTGCGAGTTAGAAATGGCGACTCGCTCTCTTTTAAAGTGGGGAAATATCACCAGGGGTAATTTTGGTGAGTAAATGCGGAGTCTTTAATGAGCTCAATAATTTTCACTAGCTAAGCCGTGGGTGATTATTTCCCGGGAACGTAATTCTTGTAGTTTCTGGGTGTTTGTACTTAGGTCTCTTTCGTGCTGTTGATTTTTTAATTTTCCCTTTTATTCAGCACAAATTGGGTTGCCAGCTGTACAGTATCGACCCAACTCATCACAGCCAGCCAAAGTAAGTAATTTTATTCTAAGTTGGTTTTGAAACAATGCTTTTTTGGTTGTCTCTATGCAGTAATAGATCACCTCAGTTAGAATTCGTATTTAATGTTCAACAACCACTCGATTCGTCGAGTTTTTATGTGTTTTCGCCCTCCAGTAATACATGAAATGATGTAACAGATCAACTGTTTAATTTTTTTTGCTGAATATGAAACATATAATGTTTAGTGTTACGTAACTCCCTAATGCGTGCTATTACACTTCCCTCCATGGTACGGGGTACCCTTTGTCATAGAGCATTCATCCTTTGTTATTTGATTGCATTCTTATTTTCCAGACCAAATTTGGTGATTTGAAGGATGAAGATAGGATTTTTACAAATTTATATGGCAGACATGACTGGCGATTGAAGGGAGCATTGAAAAGGGGCGATTGGTACAAAACTAAGGAAATTGTGCTGAAAGGAGCCGATTGGATTATTAGTAAGTATTTTTTTGTGGTGTATTATTGTCCATAGTCTTCGAATTGAAGATAGGTTTTTACTTTCCGATATCACCCAATCTTTCTTTTGAAATGGTTTCTCGGACGTCAGTGGTATTTATTTAGTACAATTCATGAAAGCTTTCCCTTGTTAACGAAATTTAAATGTTTGCATCGAAATCTTGTATGAATATAAGTAACGTAATGAGATGGTGGAAGGGCAGATGCAGGATTTTTTCTGGGGGGCACAAGGGCCTGACTGGCAAATGGTCATCTCATATTTGAGATTAAAAACAACACGCCAAGCTACTGTACAAAATATTCACTTTATTTTATTACGAAAGTTATTAACTAGAAATTAAGTGATTGAAACTCCATGATTCACAAAACAAATGTTATGATAACGATATTAAAAATATTGTCTATTATATAAGCGTCTGTGGGGGCATGTGTCCCCCACTCCCTAAATCCGCCTATGAGTTGGTGTACTCCTGAAGAATCTACTTAGTACAAGTTGGCAAAATTTATATGGAATTCTCATAATATATTGTTTATTTTTATGGTGTGGGCTACTGGACAAGTTAAATAAATTACGATAGAACTTGCCAAAGGAAAAATGAAATGAGTGTATGAGCAAAGATCCTGAGAAAAAAAATGTGTTCGTAAAAAAAAATACTTATTCTTTGTCACAGGAAAAAATGACATCTTTTTCAAGGCACATAGAAATTGCACAATGTACAGGAGAGATATGCTTGTACTTTTAAGATAAGGTAATATTGGAGCATGCATAGGGGCACCGAATTTTGTGAAATATGAAATATAACGCGAAATTTCTAAGATTGTGGTAAATTCACTTGGTTCCAAGAAATTTTGCATTTAAGCACTTTTTCTGCGAATTAGGTACGATATTTTCCACCATTGCCAGTAAAAAATACCCTTCCACTTTAAGTTTTCTTAAAAAACTGGTATCAAGAACCGATCGCATTAAGTTTGTGCTTTGGAACCAGCTCGGAACTGTGGCGAGGATTTGAATTTGGCGCCCAAAGCCAAAATGGTCTGCAGCGTATTCAAGGTCAAAAAGTGAAAAACAGATTAAAAAACGCTTTTATTGCTATCCGTTTGCATGGCGTCCATGTTTTTTTTCTTTTGAGAGTTGCTTGCTAACTTGCACATTTAAGGATTCTTCAGTTTGTCGCTCTCGCCAACATTGTAACATTCTGTAGCCGCGGCCACATAGGCCGCTTTCAAACAAGCTGACCTTTTGCCTGCCGCCATCCACGGCACGGTGACGTTCATTCAACTGACCATACGTATCTATAGATGTCTTCAAACGAGTCGAATCGCACCGTTGACGGTACGGCGCCCATTTCATTCCGGCCTGGCGATGCGCCGTCTACGGCGTGAAATATAGACTATGCTCATTAACCTTGAGTTAAATAATCTTCCCATGGCTGTAATAATATTCTTCCCTGGGTCACTGTATGCAAGGAATGACAACTTGATATTAGTCTTTACGCCTACATATTTACTTCAGGACCTCACGCATGGAAAGTTGCTCAGATTTTTTGAGAAGAGAAGATTCATTTTCTTTTCCTAACTCTGCATTGCTGACTAGGGTAAAGGATTTCTGTAAATGAAGGTTGAGTTGGATCTTAAATTTTTTCGGTTCTCGGTACCAGTCTGGTTCTCCCCCATCGGTTCTCGATATTCGTTTCCAAGGATGAACTCGAATAACCTGAATTAATGGCAAATTTAAATGAGTGACCGCAAGAAGTGAATGAAAATAATTTCACGAAAGATGTTAATTAGCAATAATCTAAGCTAAACTTTCACTTTAATTTCATGTAATGTTCGTAATTTGCGTTAATCAAACAATCTATTATGTTCTCCTGGTGAATACCACTGACAAATTCTTCTCGAGTTCTCAACCAGGTTAATTCTGTCATATAAGACGACGTTTTGGAAGATGACTTGTCTCCCATCTTCATGGCCATGTTACTCATTGAAAGTCCTATTTCTCACTGAACCGATTCAACTGTTTAGCGAGGACAACAATATGGTTTCGGTGTCATCCGATTGACTGTAGGTCTTTAGAAATTATTCGTGTTTTTCCCTTATGCTCTTTATACAGCTGATAACAGGTATATGATATATTGAATGAGATGCAGCTAAGATGAAAGCTGGTGTCGCAATTGAAATTTTTGGGGTTGAGGTGGGTCTTGATGGCTTCCTCAATTATGTTCTGGTCCCAGTAATGTTGTGTGGCAAAGAATTTTTGCATCTCCCCATCTTCATTAATGCTGTGTTCTGCCACGGCCGACTTCTCTGGTTGGACTAATCTGAAATGTCTTCTGTGCTCTTTCAGCCTCATTTCAATCGTTCAGCCTGTCCTCTCCTTCATGTATATTTTACTGTAGTCACAAGGAATCTGATAAACTCCTGGTGTCTTCAGGCTGACAGGATCTTTTGCCCTCACCAAGCGATGCCTTAATTTCGGTGGTGGCAGGTGTAGATGTTACTGTCATAGAATGCGGTGGATTTTATCAGATATGGTTGACACATGTGGTATTAAGGCTTTGGACTGCAGTTTTTCAGGCGGCTCATCTGGGCAACTCTTTTGTTTCATGTTTGATCTGCTTAGGGACTTAAAAATTTCTTGTTTTTCATATCCGTTCCGAAAAAATGTTTGTTTAAGGTGGTCTAACTCGGCAGAAATGCGTACATTATCTGAAATTAGTATTTTGTATTTGTGTTTAGGGTGCCTCGACAACTAAGGTCATTTGCAAATCTGAAATTAACTTGGGTCGATAGACCAAGGTAGATAATCCAGTGGCTTTCTGCGGATGGTGGTGGCTCTGTCCTTTGAGGTACAGGTCAGTATGCATTGGCTTTCAATAAACGGTATGACCTAGCCTTACATCTTCTTTCCTACTTATTAAGATGTCCAGGAAAGGAAGATGGCCATTCTCTTTTATCTCTATGGTAAAGGTGATGCTTGCGTGTTGGTTGTTCATATCGTTTAGAAATTCCTGTAATGCAGCCAGACCATGTGGCCAAACTAAGAAGGAATCGTCCACATATTGGAAAAAACATTTTGGATGGCGGGGAGCTGTATTGAGGGCTTTTTTCCCAAAATCTTCCATGAAGAAATTGGCTATCGCTGATGATAACCGAGATCCTGTTGCGACCCCATCCCTTTACTCATGGAAAATCTCCTCAAAAGAAAAGTAGGATGAAGTGAGCACATGGTGAAAAAGCTTGACTGCCTTAGCATCGAATATACTCTCCAGCAGGCTCAATTTATCAACAGGAGGGACCCACGTGAAAAGTGAACCAATAAATCAGTTGGATCTAAACGAATATCCTTAAGGGTTTTCACAAATTCTTGTGAGTTATTCATTCGCATGATGTTCACTAAGACCCAAGAATGGTATTAGAATGCCCGTTAGATATTTGGCAACGTAATTTGAGGATGGGAGACAATTCATCTTCCGAAACGTCGGCTCAAACGACAGAATTAACCTGGTTGAGAACCCGGGAAGAATTTGTCAATGTATTACTATTTACGCACTTTGCTTGTCATTAGATAGCTTTTTAGATTTTTTTAAGACAGCTTTTCCGTAATCATTTAGAACTTTCTCTTCCCAACCGTGACCTTTTTAGAGATGGTAACGTGATTGTACTCATATTCCTACAGCTCCATGTAATATGTATCTGGTTTCTGAACACCATGTACATGAGTAATATTTTGCAGATCTACAAATAATCACACCAAAGTTTGTGTTATACATATGCTAAAATTTGGCTGTAGGGAACCTGTGCCCTGATGGCCCCAAGTACTAAGGACCCAGAAGTATTTTAGGACTGAAAAAGTTCCATGTCTTTGAAAAACATGAAATAAAAGACATTGAGGACTGAGTATTTGATTGTTCTGACTTATGTTAGTTGGATCTACCCCTTGGAGTACAACCTGCACCACCAAGATGTAGCCCACACACCTTACTTCTGCTTGTTCATACTTATCCTCCACCATTGAATGTGCATTTGCATGATTAAATTTTTCATTTTGTAGGCAGAAATACTGCTTTTTCATTAACTAATTTTTACCACCTTTATGATATCCTGAAATTTTCTAACAATTTTTGGCCATTTTTATACCGCATTGAAAAGCTTTTATTTACCACAACATAGGAGTCAGAGTGGTGTGCTATGGAATTTGCTGCCTCTTCAAGTCTCTTTAAACCCATTATGAATGTTTTAAATGTAAGCTTTCTTCTTCCTGCAGATGAAATCAAAGCATCAGGACTCCGAGGACGAGGAGGGGCTGGCTTTCCCTCAGGAATGAAATGGAGTTTCATGAACAAACCATCAGATGGCAGGTATGAAGGCAATTGCCAGGCTCAAGCAGTGAAACTTAAGCTAAGCAGAATGTGAGAGATAAAACCATAAATTCGTAGACTTTATATCCTAAGCGCACGTAAGGTACATTATTAGGGATAGTCGGATCGGTTACATCAGATCCAAATATCTGCAGTTATTGCCCTACACTAGATGTATCGGACTGTATACAGTCATAGAAAACATTGAATCTGGATCTGAAATTAATAATTTTTATGTAAATGCAACACTACATAAGGGTGGTAAGAGTTCTGATTCTCTCTTTGAAAGTGCCAATAAACTGCGATGCTTGTCCTACTCATGAGCCTATTTGTTTAAAGGCTCCTGAAGGGGTCACATGACAGAATTTCAGCCATGGAAAATTTTAAGTCAAAATACCGTATAAGCTCGTGTAAGAGGCGCACCTTTTTCCCAGATATTGCAGCCGAAAATGGGGGTGCGCCTCTTACACAAACTTCTTATCTTCCCCCCCTCCCCTTCACCGGTTGCAAGTTCAAGGGGAACTGAGAGGCCTTGGTTTTCAGCGTGAGTTAGTCATCTGAAACCCTGGGTCAAAATCAAGCGGCAGGCAGGGGAGTTTCTCCCTTAGTGACGTATTTTTAAAATGCTCCTGTTTGAATTTTTTGCAAGCATCGCGCCGTCACGTCGGTACCCCAGAGGTGAACATTGAAAAGATCGCGCGGGGTGATTCGCTCCGGAGCGCGCGCTAAATTTATTGCCGCGAGTGGGCATCCCGCGGCATTTATACTGCATATAGTAATATTGGTGTCAAAACCTGCGGTTGAAAAAAATCGAACGAGTGTGCTCACTGTTGGACTTAATGGTGGATAGAAGAAATCGGAAATGCTTATAAGTGAAGAGCGCTGAAGGAGAGGTCGAGGGGAAGAGGGCTCCCTCCCCTCCGTATTTAAAGCTACGAGCGAAGGAGAAAGGGAAGAACACGTCCGATCTTGCATGTGACGTCGTTGCCTTTAAAGCGAAGGGGCGAAGGCGCAGCAATGTGATATACGCAGTTTGCGTTGCCTGAGTTTCCAGTCCGTCTCGTCTTGTTTGAATGCGCTTATGCTACGCTTGTTTCTTCCGAAATTGTGCTGTTTGGACTATGTTGAATATTGATAGCCTTATTTTAGCTATAAATCTTTGCGTCAATCAATTAGAGCTCAAAAAACTTAAATGCTGTAAGATATACGTCGCGTTAGGTCTAATTCTTTTTAGAACCTCGTGCGTGTCATACAATTGCTGAAAGATATCGAGATATCTTCGAGCTCAGAAGGTGACTCACGTAGCATTTGACCTCAAGAAACTCGGGGAATTGAACCTGGTTTACCGAAAAAGGTCAGTTGGTGGAATGGGGTAGGGATGAAACACGTTTCCATTGTTCCCCTGTAACTTGATATTTTCCTGTGGAGTCTCGGAAAGGAAAAAAACGGCAGAGGCATTAGCTGATGGAGAGCCGAGTGTAGTTCCGTTAGGCCCCTTGCACACACACACCGATTTTGGATGGCCGGTAAAATATTGGCCGATATTTTACCGGCGAAGCGATGCTTGCACACACGCCGGATTTTTACCGGTCAAACGATACGTTGCTAAGTTTTTGAGCCGGCGCCGGCAATCCACAGTGACAATAGCCGGCAGCTAAACGGCATTTTATCGGTGCCGGCGTGTGGTCGGTACGTGTGCAAGCTCCAATGCTCTCCCATTGTTCACCATTGGAATGTGGACGGCCGATATTTTACCGGCCGTCCAAAATCGGTGTGTGTGCAAGGGGCCTTAAATCTACGACGTGGTTATTATCCTACGGCGCTGAGATTGCCCCGATTGTTGTTCAATCTCTTGGGAAAGCTCATGCCATTTGCCTGTCGTGTTTTGCTTTAAAATTTTCCACGGCTGCAATTCTATTGCAATACTCCTGCGAGAGCTTTTAAACAAAATTGTTCGTGAGTAGGACAAGCAATGTAGAGCGATGGCGTATGCAAAGAGAGGATCGGAACTCTTTCTACTCCCTCTTATGCTGCCGCAGTTTTCAAAATTTCCTTTTTCTAATAGTACTGAAAGAGGACATTTCGATAACTGTCGAAATTCCAGGCATACGTCTGCAACACCGCACGATAGGACAAAAAAAGTCGCAAATTTTTTTTTCTTTATAGCTTCGATCCTCAAAATAGGGGTGCGCCTCTTACACGTGTGCGCCTCTTACACAAGCTTTTACGGTACGACAGGCACATGGTGTGAATCTTCCCAACAGATGGAACAACCATAGCCCGGATGGCACAAGATTTGTAAAACAACTGCATTACCATCGTAATATGAACATATTACGAAATGGAACTCTTTGTATTCCATTCGTATTAGTGTGAAACGTATTCTAACAAAATTTTATTATTTTTGTATTACAGGGAAACTTACCAAAGTTTTTACTAATCCTATTTTTCTTATATTAACTTTGTACGAGGGTAGCTTTTAAAGTGCCGGGAATGAAGAAAAGTATAAGAGGTACAACAGCACATTTTTAAAATTGTTTTTCAAAGTACTCTCCACGATTGTCAATGCTTTTATGAATTTGATGGAACCAGTTTTTATAACATTTATTCCATTCCGAAGTAGGGGTAGTCAAAATGGCTATTTTGTAGGCATCAACTGCTTCTTCAAATGCCTAGAAGTGCTTTCCTTGTAGCATATTCTTGAATGTAGGGAATGTGAAAAAATCATTGGGGCTGAAGTCTGGGCTGTAAGGAGGGTGATCAAGAATTTCGACATTTTGCTGTTCCAAAAATGAATTTGTGACTCTAGTGGTGTGTGAGATTGCATTGTCATGATGGAGCGTAATGCGTCCATTTGGGTTATCTTTCCGAAGCTCGGTGATCACTTCCAGCAAGCAAATCATCGTATACCATTGAGCATTAGTAGTTCTTTGATTTTCTAGGGCAATCGTCACTACATGCCATGATTTGGCTACGAACGATGTGACCATTTTCTTGGAAATGCTGTGAGAGTGAACAACTTTTGTGGGTTTGAACTCACTTTGGAAGATTGATACTGAAGATTGGCATTTTGATTCAGGCTCCATGAGTCATCACTACTTATGATGTTGTGAACGTGCTTTGATGCTCCTGAGTTGAATTGTTGTAGAGAATTTCAACACCATTTGAATCAATCTGCTTTCTGTTCTTCTGTGAGGAGGTGTGGTATCCAGCGGGAAACCAATTTTTTAACACTCCATGTAAGATCTTTTGAACTGAGGTCCCTGAGATGTCCAATGATGCCTGAATCTCGTGATATGTAACATGGCGATCTTCCATATTCATATTACGTAGAGCATCCACGTTTTCTTGAGTGACGGCAGTTTTTGGTCAGGGTTGATTGATTTAAATCACTTGATTTTTATTTTTAAAAATCAGGTGATTTAAATCATAATGTGATCTATATGTTTGATTTTTAAAGAGTCAAGAAAAGGAAGCTGTAAGTGTATAATTTTGATTTTTATTTCTTAATTAATACAATGAATCGACAGTTATCAGCACAATGGTGGCTCTTAAATAGAAATGATGCTGTAGGAATGCATGTAACATGAAAATTAAAAAAAATGGCTTTGGTTAGAATACTAGTTTATCCGTTGAAAAAAAATAGTTTTCTGATTTAACTTCTAAGCGTAGGCACCATACAAAGTTGCAATTACAGAATTTTTCTAAACTTCATATGCTTTAGAACCGCATAATATAGTACATTTGATACTTCCAATGCCAATTTTAATTATGCTGGCGTAATTTTTAATTTCATACCATTGGCATTTCCATAGTTCTCTCCCCTGATTGACTAAATGTTGTATTAAGTTTAGAGTATGTTGCCTCTTATTGTTTCTGCAAACGATCATTCTCCAATATGCTGCCCAAATAGTTAGTTTTGTAAATAACTGAATTTTTGATGGAGAATCATAAAAATCTCATTTAAATCAATAAAATCAGATTTAAATCAATAAAATCTCATTTAAATAAAAAAAATCAACAAAAATGATTTTTTTGAAAAAAATCATGATTTTTATCAACCCTGTTTTTGGTTGACCTTCACGTGGTTCGTCACTGAGGCTAGAGCGTTCTCGCTGAAACTGCATACCAGTGATAAACGGTTGTCTTTGATAGTGCTTCTTCGCCAAAAACAACAAAATTTTCACTAACACATTCTTGCTAGGTGGGGCTTTGTCAAAAGTTATAGAAGTGCTAGTTGCTAGGTTCTATTCTCGACACTTAAAAGGCTACCCTAGTAATAAATTTGTGCACCATGAATAAGTTTAGGAGATATTTGTATGTATCAGTATGCATACAAAGTGTATTTCTGTTGCCTTTTCATTGTGTGTGTGCATCGAAGTGTATTTAGTCTTACTCACATATAATCTTGTAAACTGGTAGAGACAGATAAAGGCATCTTGCTGTGGCAGCTATAATGCCAAAGTATCATGACCTGCATGAGGAGTCCATAATCAAAACCAAGATAAGGTCAAAATCGGGAGAATAATCCAAATCAAACGAAGCAGGGGTCAACGTAAACTAGGAAATGAATCGCAAATGTAGGTTCTTATAAATTTTTTCCTTACTTCCATATTTAAGTTTCCTGCAGTTAGAAGGTCTCACTTTCGGTGTAATGCTCTCTTCGCTTGGGCGTCTGCCTACAATTTCTTTCTTGCTTCTCTTGTCGTTAGTGATCCTGCTTCCCAAATAACAGAATTCATCCACCTCCGCCAGTGTTTGTTTCCTGATTTTCATGTTAGTCTTGACTTCTTCTCTTCTGCTGTTTACTAATATCTTCATTTTCTTCAGTGTTTATTTTCAATTGATATTTACCCATTACCCTACCCATATTAAGCAGAATATTTTTCAAATCCTTCTCTGTTTCTACTATAATGGCTATGTCATTGGCAAATCTTAGCCAATTTAAATGTTATGTTAAAATGAATGCCTTAATAATGATTTCCTCGTTCACTCCTTTCCATGCAGCTAAAATCCAATCCACTAACTGAGATAGATGAGCCCTCTTTACGTGTCCAGATGACGTCAGCTCCCATTCTTCATATGACAACCAATCTATATAAAACCTTTTCAACCTCTTCAATTCAAACCTTTTCTGCTTCTTTCATTGCATCCTTCACAGTCGGAGTAATGTGCCCTTGATAAGAATCCAGAACAAGTAGAGACTTTAATTTGAGAAGGTGTCCAGGCCATCAGAACCATACCAATTTCAGCCATTCAACTACCATTTCACTTGTCATCCACCCTTGGGCACTCTCTTACATTTGAGAACTGTGTAGTGGCAGTTTAAACCCATCAGCGGTGCAGCACAATGTCTTTGTTTTTTTCAGCACCGGAAGAAAGTATCTTCTCTTCCTTATCCCCTGTATTTGTCACTTTATATGCACTGGGCATAACAAAGTAAACTGGCATCTGGTCAGCTATTTACCAAGAATTATGTATTTAAATACCTATTTGGCTGAGAAGATATCCCTTTCCTTGTTATTTTCTTATCACAAAACACTGGAATTCAACCAGCTTCTCTTCAAAATTCGGTGGAAGTTTTTGACAAAGGGAAGTTAGCCGGCGAAGAGAAAATCCTTTCCGAGCCATGAACTTCTCCACCCAAGATCAAATAGCTCCAAATTTAGTCCACAGAAGTCCCAAAGTCCGAGCTTAATCTTTTGCTTTCACCTGAATAATTTTGATAGAAACTGGTAGTTTGTTAGCCCACTGGGATATAACAAAGTCACTAAGTTACGTTTCCAACTCTTCGTACCTTCCTTTTTGATGTTCAGAAAATGCTCTCATTGTTGCTAGACACGAGAAAATCTTAATGGAATCTTGTCTCCAGCGTCTAACATTACATTCCGAATCACCAGATACAGCATACTCCTGATTATCCGGCTGCGGTTTATCCGGGTTGTGGATTATCCATGTATGATTTTCATTCTCGGTCAATTTTTTCCGCAATCTTTACAAAGAGTAAAATTGGACGCAAAATCATCAGAATTACTGCATTAATGATAGGATACACTGTACTTATCATTTCCGTTAGAATGCCCTTCGTAAAACGGAAGCGATCGCACGCTACCTGCATTAACAGGAGCACCGTGTTCGTATTTTCCAAGCTTCGCAGTGCACGACCACGCTCCATGATCACGGATACACGTGTGGCAGCAGTTGCAACCCGGGCAACTTGTGCGAGACGTGACTGCGTGGCGTGGTGCCTGACAATCTAGTTTCCGACATCGAGCAGTGGTTTTGAAGCATTCGTGCAAACCGCTTTTCTGGATCCGCGATCACACAGCCACGGATGCGCGGTTTTTGAAACCAGGTCTTACATGGAGCATTAATAATACAAGTACAACCATGTTATCGCCGTTAAAAAGATCGCAAACTGGCAAAGAAAGCTCTCGTTGAGTCTGGGAAGCACTCTTAAATAACAGAATAGCTGCATAAATAATAATACATTGTTTGTTTTACGTAAACTATGAACATTACAAGACATTGAAGTAAAAGTTTGGGTAATCCATGTTTTCCGATTATTCGTGCCATCTTCTCTCCCCATCATTAGCCATTGGGATAATCAGGAGTCTACTGCACTCTTCCAGCAGCAGTATGGGAATTTTTCTCTGCGAATAATATATTTTTTCTTTTGAAAGCGGAAGTGTAATGACTTATTTTCTCTGCTGCCGTAATACTCTGACAGGCACGGGATCACAATTGAATCAATCTCTATAATTAGAGACAAATCATGTTGCCTTCTTAACATTGCGCAACGACAAATGCAACAACTTTGTAGCAGGTTATTCTGCGACAGCGTTGAGGCTTTAATGTTGCAATTTAGCGAAATTGAAACATTAAAGTCACACACGCATTTTTTGAGTTGATTAAACACTAACTTGAACGGAGCCGAACCCAGCGTTAAGCAGGCAAACTTGCCGACATGGGAGAAGTGCACCCTGCGACCGATCGGCACGCACCGATTCTTTGTCTGCTGCCAAAAAAAATGGAAAATGTTTTTTTACTTAGTTGCAAAATTAAATTAGCTAAATTACTGTTCAGCTATTTTTTAACATTGGTTTTTCATTGTATAGCTGTCAGGTGGAAAACTCAGATATTCATTATTTTTTTCTGACGTAGATTATGCAATCCAATTGAAGTCAAGAATTGTGCATTTGATTGTAAGACAAACCCTCTTTTCTGCAGGAGTTGGGAGGGGAATAAAACCTCGTCTTAGATTTGTGCAAATACGGTAGGAAACAATTTTCCCATTGTCTTATTTGTTAACAGCATACACATATGAAGTCTCAAGCTAGTTATAATTTTACTCGAAGGAGAATGATTATGTATTCAGTTGGGCCACTGTTTATGCTGTCAAGGTAAATATCCTATTATTTTCCTATGAATTTATATGTTGGCAGTACTATTTATGGCATGGTGATGCCATCTGATTTTTCCCCTGTATTTCTAAATCTAGAACTTTTTCTAAGATGCACTAATATTTATTTGGATGCTCATGATTGTGAACTGGTTTTCTTAAAATTGTCTCATTACTAGGACTCGCTTAGAGACATACTCCCTGTCAGTTTTCTTAAAGTCAAGGGGTTGAATTAGTGAATATTAAATTATGCCTTTGTGTGTCAAAATTTTACATGCTGTGGTCTACAAGCCACTTCCTGATATGTATTCACTGTGAAAGAGTGAGTGATTCCGTGGAATGGTACAAAACACCTTCCACAAACAAACTCCCAATCCTTGAAGTAGTTAAATATCAGTCCCATGAATTATATTTTGTATAGGTTTTACTGTATTAATATTAATTTGTAATAATTTTGTTCTGACCAGCCCAGATCGTCAAAAAGATTTTTTTTTTGTCAAAAAGAAAGAAAGAAGTTTTCAAACCTAGCCCAACACTTAAATTCTGACCCCTACGTTAGGGTGGTGCGAAAAAACTAAAGTTCCAAATTTCGTGTCGTAATAGTGCGGAAAAGTTGCGATACGTTAGTACAAGAAAAACAAAAAAAGAATTATTAAAATCGGACGTGATCTTCCGATCCCGCAAAGCACCTGAAAAAATGACAAAAATGAAAAATTGTTTTTTTTTCGCTGTAAAAAAATTAAATTAAATTAATATCTTTTAATGCTGTAGCAAAAAATGATTACAAATAGCATAGGTTATTATTTATACATGCATATTTATGGTTTTTAACTGTTATTACCGATCGCACAAGATCATTAAAAATGTATAAATTTTGCAATTTCGCCTATTTTTCAGAGTTTTGTAATAATTACTTGAGGATAATTTTTGAGAAGTTTTAATTAGCTCTTTAGATCAAAAATGACAATAAAACTGACCAATGGGATTGAAAGGCAAAATTGTACTTTAAAAAGGCAGCATGTTAACCCTTTTGAAACCGAAAGTGAAGATGTTGAGGTTTTAAATGACGCAACGCAAAGTTCAACAATCAAGGAGAAATTTGTTGACTAGGAAGATTACATGCCTAGTACATCCAAAAAAATATAAATCACCATGGCAAATGAGGGTAAAACTCCAAAGTACAGCTTTTCATTGAGTCAATACGGGATGTCTCACCGTACAGCTGCTGCTATAGCATCAAGTGTACTTGTAGACATTGGTGTTATAACTGAAGAATATACTAAGTTCATTGACCGATGTAGAATTAAAAGGGAAAAGAAAAATATTATAAGCGATTTACAGCAAATCTATCATGATTTAGGTGAGCTACACGGTTATGTTTCTCTGGTCTACAAGTTATGTTTCTCCAAGCTCCGGGTCTGCTAAAGATATAGTGGTCTCCATACTATCTTATCTCTCTGATCAAGGAGTATCATTAGAGTTCTTAGAGTTAGTTTGCTGTGATGGCACGAACATCAACATTAGATGGAAAGGTTGCACTATTAGAAAGCTCGTAAAACACCAATGACACCCGCTGCAGTGTGCAGTTGGGTTACTTCATTTCATTGAATTACTTTTGTCATATTTTTCAGTATTTAGATGGTGAAACAAGTGGCCAAAAATCATTTAGTGGGCCAATTGGACTAATATGAATGGTTATGGAAAGCTTCCAAACTGCATTTCCAAACAATTCAATGTGAAATTCTACAAGTTGATAGATACATTTTGAGCAAGGACCAAAGATACCTTATTGACATTAGTCAAGCAATCACAAGTGGCGACTTTCCAAATGACTTTGCAAACCGGGATACTGGACCATTTTCACATGCTAGATGGCACGTGTGAACAGAGCAAAGGAAACCTCTCGATACCTACCTGGATATTAAAAGAAAGCAGTTTTCCCTGTTATTGAACGGAACTCTAACTTTGATCACGAAGAGAATGTATTGATGGCGATGGTTTTTTATTACAGAAGGCACATTAGAGAGCTAGGGCTAAAAAGAGTATTTATAGCCAGGCAGACTTAACCAAAAGGAAAACCTATCGTAAACTTCATTACTCCTACCATGAACTTCGAAATAACTGACCATATAGAATTGATTGACTGGAATGTAGCCAAACTATCTACTCCACCTCTTCTTATGAGAATAATTACTAATGAAGAAATAGCTTCCTTCATTGAATCTGGCGATAAACAAGATTGGGATATTATAACTTACCATATCACACGCAAGCAATGGAGCCGTGTGTGAAATTGGTAACGGAGGTATCCCTTAAGCTTTGTGGCTATAGATCCAGAGATGGATTTATTAGGGCTAATTCAAATCAAGGTCCATTATGCCAGACCTTACCTCTAAATTGCAGTACAAAGTAGTTTTCAAAAGTTAAAATTTAAGAGAAGGACAAAAAATTTAAATATTGTAGATGCAGTAACCCTCATTGGTTGGATGGATGGAGGGTGTGGGTAGAACTCAAAGTGCAGTCACCTCTCCGCGGTGAGTTCTAGGTTGTTTAAATATTATTAAATCATATATAAACAAAGGAAGAGCTGCATAATCAAACATGTATTTTAGACTAAAATATTACCTTAAGTTATTATCACACAACTCTGAAAAACCGGCTAAATTGCAAAATTTATACATTTTTAATGATCTTGTGCGATCGGTAATAACAGTTAAAAGCCATAAATATGCATATATAAATAATAACCTATGCTATTTGTAATCATTTTTTGCTACAGCGTTAAAAGATATTAATTGAATTTAATTTTTTTACAACGAAAAAAAAAACAATTTTTTTCATTTTTGTCATTTTTTCAGGTGCTTTGCGGGATCGGAAGATGACGTCCGATTTTAATAATTCTTTTTTTGTTTTTCTTGTACTAACGTATCGCAACTTTTCCGCACTATTACGACACGAAATTTGGAACTTGAGTTTTTTCGCACCACCCTACCCTACGTGCATGGATGGAATTGGAGAAACTGGCATTTGGTGTGGATTAATATGGTCTAACAGACAAGTCGTTCGTTAAATTGCAAGCCATCCTTATACATCCTTCAAACTGATTTTGAGTGGATGGGTGTAATGCAATTGTAAATTCAAATTAATCCATTTTGGCTTGTCGATTGCACTTTGTTTGGCTTCATTCCCAGCTTGAACATGTACATTGATCCCCTGCAAGCTGACCCAAAATATCAAAGGTGCCTCATTTTCTGTTGTTGTCGTGACGTTCAGTCGCGGATTGAAGAGGTCTCTCTTGGTGGGAAAATGAGCCATTCTGTTTGTCCACATTCTGAATGAGAGACAATCATTTAGAGCACCCTGTTAATGAAGCTTCCTCTCTGTGGTTTGCAGGCCCAAGTACTTGGTGGTGAATGCTGACGAAGGTGAGCCGGGAACTTGCAAGGACCGTGAGATAATGCGTCATGACCCCCACAAGCTGGTCGAGGGCTGCTTGATAGCTGGCCGGGCAATGGGAGCACGAGCAGCGTACATATATATTCGTGGGGAATTCTACAATGAGGCGTCAAACATGCAAGTGGCCATTTGTGAAGTGAGTGTTGCCCTCTCAGCCCAGTGTATTCCACTGTGTTCTGATTGCGTGTGCACTCATGAGATGTATTCTGTTGGCAAATTCCTTCCTAAGACAATCAACAGAGTCAGAATCCTCCGTCGGAGCTCATAAATCTAGGCAGGCCAATACGGTCAACCTAGGCACATAATTACGGAAGAATGGCTCCTGATGATGAGTGGTGAGATTGGCTTATGAAGGAACGAACTTCCTCGACACATTGCATGTCATATCCTTTTGTGCATTGCTTGTACAGTAGATTCCGTTTAATGGGTCCACTGATTACTTGGGGCAGCCGCTTAATTGGGGCAGATCTTGAAGACCAGAACCCAATAGAGGAATATCCCAGAGTATTCTCCGCTTATTTGGTACAGCAAGCCGCTTTATTGGGCCATGAGTCGGCGACATAGGCTCTATACTCGCGACAAAATTAAAATTTTTTGTTTTCAAAATACTATCATTTTATATTTTCCTCCTTTGATTTACTCTTATTTTTCACAAATGGTCCTATTCTTGCCCTATTTTGAAAGCTATTGTTGTTATACTATCCGCAAGAGGATAGGACTTTTCTTTAATAGGACTTAGTAAAAGACATTCATTCAGCATCGTCCGAGGCTGTGAAAAGTATTTTTAACAAAAATGTTATAATTCTTAAAAATGATAATAAATTAACAAAACTTGCGGATTTATTAATTCATACTACTAATTAATAAACTTATGTTGCATTGTAAACATTCTATAGTCTTCTTTCTACTATTTAAAAGTTTTTTATGCCCACGTACAAGTGAGTTTGCCTAATTGGGGCAAAGTGCACAAGTTCCGATATGTCCCAATTATCCGGAATCTACTGTACATGTAATGTTCTAAAAGTAGGCATGAGCCTTTGCTTACGAAGTGAAGAACTGATTGGTTTTCAATTTTCATCACGATTGCTGAAAATTCAAGATCGTTTGTGTATGTGCAGATGACACTGTGGAGCTTAGCAGCAACTTCCTCAGAGTAAATTTGTAGTTGATGCTCTAAACATTGTTGTTGGGTTCCAAAATCAGGAGCCACAATACCGTGTGGTGACGGCAAACTAGCAGTGGTATAAAGTGCTAAAATCTTGACACTTTGGCCATTCGGTGGTACAAAGACTATCACTCGCAAAAATGCGATTCTCGTGAAACTGGGCCGGGCTTCCACTGTATATATGGTTTATAGAAAATTCGATACCCAACACTTATGCTACCAGGAATGCATCCCTATCTTCCCAGTGTTAAAATGGTCTCAAACAATGTATATTCGATAAGCACAAAGACCGCAAGGAACACATCCTTTACACTAAATGAGGCATGCGTGCACATGCATTCGCACAAGTTGGGTGGTTACACAGTGCATTTACGTGTTCATACATTTAACCCTTTCAGTACGGCCAGCCGATATATCGGTTTTTGCCGCTCAGGCAAAAAGTGCGGCGGGCCGATACATCGGCTCTTATGTAGTGCATTATTTAATTTTCTATAACGTATCACATAGCTATAAATTATTTCAGTAAATTTAAAAATGTTCTGTCAATACTAACCAGTTTAACCTCATCAATTAAAACAACCGCTCATGGATATGTACAGTAAACTCTCGATTATACGAAGTCAGTGGGACCAGAAAATAGGCACTTCGTAGCATCGACTTTCGTAATTTCAAATAATTTTAATTCACGAGTCGCAAAAAAATGTTTGCTTTTGTTCCCACCGCCCTATTTCTGTCTTTATTGGCCTTGTTTAAGGATTTCGGTGGCTATTTAAGATGGAATTTTAAAAAAATGCTCTTTCACGTTGATTTTATGCTTTGAAAGATTGTTAAAAAATCATACGACCCTAAGCTTCCTATTCTTACAAGTTGACTATCAACGATCTTAGCGCTAAAGAAATTCCTGTCCATTTTAGAAAACGTAATCAAATAACATCTTGAAAATTTGTGTACAAGAATTTAATCTGAGAATTTTGTGGTCAGTAGCATTGGGCGTTTAGAGTATATGAAAGCTTAGTGTGGTATCATATGGTTTGTGCAATGTGTTATAGTAATTTCAAGCAAATTCAGTCCCTGGCAACAATCCTTTGCACGAAAAACCTTAGCGCGAAAAGTCCTTAGCAGGAGGAGTTCTGCAGATAAGTTTGAAGGATTTTTGGAGGAATTTCTGGGGGGGATCGAGAAATTTCAGAGGGGGGGGTTACACAAAAAAATGCCAAAACACGTGTAAGGCGGTGAGAAATAATTGGTTTCATGGCCAAATTAGTATTTTTGGTACAATGTAAAAAATGGTAAAATATAATACAGCCATGGGAATCTGTGACATATTTCTCCATTGGCTACCCAATCAGCAACGTGTGGAAGAGAGCACTGACCTATCAGCGCGCAGGGGAAGGACAGACAGTGCAATACAAGGTGGCACAAAATCAAGTCTTCTAATCTTTGACATGATGAAAGCAGGATGGGTTTTGAAACTGTTGTCAATCAAAAATGACAAACGCGACTGGTGGGTGAACCCGGAATTTGGCAGTCATCATGACCATCACCGTGGAAACCTACGAATAGTAGATAGTGTTGCTTGAATTTTGAAAAGCCTGTAAACAACTTCACTTGATGAAACAAATCCAGGGACCATGCACCCAAAACAATACAGGGTGGGAAACCCGATTACTATTCCTACAAGTGAAATAAATTTCTCAATCCTGTTTCAGATTCTTGTTAATTGCTTGTCATGTTTCTAAATTGATGATTGTATTGCTTAAGAGGTAAGAAATATTGTTCCTTGAAGTTAGAATGCCAATGGTCCCTGTATATGTTCTTCTGTCTCTTAAGTTCCAATTCTTCCTGAGATAAGTGCTTCTTCCCCCTGATAATTTTAGCAGCCCACTGTGCATTCTCATTCATAGGCGTACCAGGCTGGCCTCATTGGGAAGAATGCTTGCGGCACGGGATTTGACTTTGACGTGTACATGCACCGTGGGGCCGGGGCGTACATCTGTGGAGAGGAGACAGCCTTGATTGAGTCGCTGGAGGGTAAGCAGGGTAAGCCGAGGCTGAAGCCCCCCTTCCCAGCAGACGTGGGCGTCTTTGGTTGCCCCACCACCGTCACCAACGTCGAGACTGTGGCCGTTTCTCCCGTGAGTACTCCTCCACCTCTCCCCTCTTCCCATCTGGTACTTGCCTGAGGGTAGAAGCAGCAACAGTTCTCCACTCTGGAAGGAAATCCATAATTTACTCTCTTAATATACTTAAATCAAGTTAACAACTTATTTAGGTATTTTATTTTTTACTGGTTTTAATCACATATTTTAGGTATTTTATTTTTTACTAGTTTTAAGTTTTCAATAGAGGCAATATTTCTCAATTGAATTATTCAATCTCTATAAACCATTTGAATGCCAGGCCTTTGCATCGGTGTTCACCGAGTTCATCATTTGCGGGACTTAAATTTAAACATTTGAATATGGCTTTGTAACACTGTCATTCTCAGGATTATTTTCTTGGGAATCAGCCAACATGCCTTTTTGTGTGCCCTGTTTTCCTTCCCATTAATATCTTTCATTGATAGTTGATATCTGTCGTGAATATTTTAATACGATAACTTTGAAGTTTCAGTACAGCATACTCCTGATTATCTGGGCTAGTGAAGGGGAGAGGCTGCATGATTAATTGGAAAACACGAATACTCAAACCTTCACTTGAATATCATTTAATTTTCATAATTCATATGAAGTAAACGATTAAATATTATCTATGAACATCATCTGTTATTTTAGATTGCTTTCTGGAATCATTAACCTTTTCCCGACTAAAGACGTAAATATACGTGTGGATGTTTCTTGACCCGGGAGATGAAAGCCGTATATTTCTGTCCGAGATTTTCCTGATCAAGAGAACGAAAGCTGTAAATATACATTTTCTAGCTATCCCCCTTATATGACGGTTGCGGGTGTACTATGCCTTTGTTTCGGAACCCAACACTGCGGGGTTTAGGCTTTACCCTCAGAATCCGGGAGCAGGTACCCTGACCCTTCGTCTTTAATTACCCCTCTTAGCGGTAGGGGACCGCAATTGTTTATCCGGTCAGTTTTCGAAATAAATATTTGTTCTTTTCTCAAGAAATATAAAATAAGAATTGAATTATTTGTCTTTTGATCTGCGTTTACTATTTTTAAACGAAATTCTACGATAAATACAGTGGAACCCCGATTTATAGTTCCCGCATTGATCGTTTTCCCGCATTCATCGTTCGCCGCTCCTGGTCCCAAATTAAGTTCCATAAAGACAATGTAATTTTTTCCAGCATCTATCGTTCCCCGAAGTATCGTTTTCCCGCATTGATCATTTGAAGATCGTGGTCCCGTCGAATAATTTTCCCGCGTTCATCGTTTGATAAAAATGAGACGAAGTGTTTACAACGTGTTATTTATTGCTAATAACGACAGACACGTAGTTTGAATCTTCCCCAGGAGATTGAAATGCGATAGGGAGAACCAGAGTGCCGTGGGAAGGTTACATTAGTGTATTTCCCAAGATCCGGTATCCCCCTCCATTCAGCACTCGCCTCCCCCCAGTTGAAGCTTTCCTCTTCTCCGAAATGAAAAAAGGTCCCAGCTCGAGCAGATTGCGTCGACCTTAGCTTCAAAAGAAAATATCAAGTTACTCGAGAACAGAAGAAACCTTTTTCACGCCTCCCCCTTTCTCAACCGCTGACTTTTTTTTTTAGCCGATTCGCTTCAAAGATCCCCACTTCTGGAGGTCAACTGCTGCATGAATCATCAATTAGCCCAAAAGGTGTCTAAAAATGAATTTCGGTATTTGGTATTATACTTTTATTAGATTGAGATATTAGTGATGTGCACGTAATTCAGTAAAGAATGATACCAAACACGACGCATTTCTAACATTATTTAAGCATTTTAAGCAAGGAAATAGTTGGAATAATACGATGGTGATTTCTGGCGAATATCGATATCCTCGCAGCTGATAGTGAGCTTCACAGCAGTTGTTTCGATTTTTTTCCGAAAACTGGTTACAATTTATGAGTTATGCTACAAGTCTCACTTGTCTGAGTTGCTAACGAAGCGATGTCTTCTCAGGATATTTTGTTTCTCCCTCCTAGCAATCTGAATTCATCTGCTTATCTAGAGCTACGCTACTTATAGTTAGAAATGAGTGGGTGAGTTGCCTTCTCTATAGGATAAAAAATTTCATTGTGCAGTCATATGGTCATGCTTCACCCTCTGCAGTAAGCTCTGCTTACGCCGTACGCGATAGCATTAGTGCCGAACTTCACCTCGTATGAGTGGTTCCGTACTTTCCGGGCTGGGTTGACTTAAAACTAGCGAGTGTTTTCCGTGTGGGTTCAATGGAGTCAGGTTTCATTTTTTTAAGTTTTATTCTTATTCGTCTTCGGACCATGGCCCTTCCGAAGACACAAGTGAGAACTTTAAAAGATGGGCTGAAAATAATTGATGATGAAGAAAAGAATCCGGGCTAGAAATACGTGAATATTGCAGAACGCCTCGATAAGTCAGGTAGCACGTGACGGCAGGGGTGGGGGTAGAGCGAGATCCCTGGTGAAAACAAGAATAGGGATGAAGCTGAGGATCAGGTGGGCGTGCCGCTGATGATTAACGCCACATTGCCTCAATCACATTAAAAATTAAATTGCTAGAAAGGAACATTTCAAATAATAAACTATTTTTGGCCTTCTTGATCCATCTCATAACCAATCACTGCGACGGCAAAATCAGTTGTTTGGGGCATAACACACACATTTCTCTCGTAAATACGTACTTGAAATGGCATTTGATGGATAAGAATTTTTGCATCAGACAGAAATGCATAATAGCAGTGGAAATTCCAAGTGGAGTGCAAATGTTTACAATGGAACTTGTTTAGTACGTTTCTGAAGGGACCACAAAAAATGAACGTACTAACCAGGAAAACGTGCTAACGAGGAAAGTAAATAATAGCAGTCGGGGTAATTGCAATCTGTGGAAAAGTCGTCATAATTACCATTTCTATCGGTAGTTCTCGTAGGATTGCCTTCCTGAACTCTTTTCACCTTTAAAATCCAGTGTTTCCTGGGTCATAGGCAACCCAGACAAACATTCCTGCATCGATCGTTTTCGCGCATTCATCGTTTTTTTCATCCATCCCCCTGAAAAATGACAGATCGAGGTTCCTCTGTATTAACTTATATCTTGAGTTCTGTTTAAACATCGACATGGAAATTGTTGCTGCATTAAATGCGTAATTTGGACCCTAGAACTTCGTTTAAAATGTGACAATGCTCAGAAAAAAATGAGGAATTCATTTCAAAGTCTGCAATTTATGTGCAAGTGACAATTATCCATTTGCTAAATACATATAAGCAATGCATAAGTTGACCGCAAACCAATGCCGCAGGTAGGGTAGGGTTAACCCGGAAAGGAGGGAGCACAACTATTCTCGGAGTCCGAGATAATGCAGAGTCCCAGTAGGGAGGGGTCGAAAAAGGTTTTGCGAGACCCTTCTTAACTAATGTCCTCCAAAAATGCTCCGTACCAGAAGAAAGGAGAGTCTCTTGGGGCTCAGTACAGCAGTCATGCTAAGACCAAAACTCTGCCGTCTCGAAAGGGTTAAGAGCTTTCTTTTCTCCACCGCGATTTTTTTAGTGGCAAAAATGTGATTGTACTTGAACTTCTACTCCTCCGTGTGCTACCTGGTTTCTGAAAGCCACGCACCTGTGGCTGCAAGATCACGAATTCAGAAAAGTGGTTTGCACGATTGCTTCAAAACCAATGTGCGATGTCGGAAACTGCACTTTCAGGCACCACGCCACGTAATCGAATCTCACATAAGTTGTCCAGGATGTAACTGCTGCGAGATGCGAATCCATGATCACTGAGTGTGATTGCGCTCTGTGATGCTTGGAAAACAGGAACAGGGAACTCCCGTGAAGACAACGGGTGCACAATCATGCCATCGCGCAGCAGTGGATTTAGGAAAGCATGACTTAAGGAAAATTGTCTACGCAGGCAAGTGCATGGCTATGACTCATGCTATCTCTGCTTCCACTTCCCTCGCAGCATTCACTTCCACTATTCCCTTTCCCTCCAGTTTGACCTTGACTCGTCGCAACGTAAATATGCCCAATTGCGACGAAATCTCCGGTTGATTGATCGGCTTAGCAAAGCTCATCTTGTCATTTAGACATGTAGATACTGTCATGTGTCAGTCATAAATTGAGAAATATTCACTGTACACCTCGCAAATAAAGTATGCGACCGATGGATAGCAAATATACAGTCTCAATCCTCTCTGCTGTGTATAAGGAACAGAGGTCTAGCTGTTTGTGGATGGTGCGTCGAACATCTCCAAAAAACTTGCCGAATAAGTCGTCAAATCACGACGGTAGCAGCCTAAACTATTTGTGCTCAATACTGGAATAGAACAAGCAATAAATACATCTTTTTCTTCATGGTCAATAGCTTCCATTAATAGCATTCACTAAGAGACATTGCAATATATATCGATACCTTCTTTAGACGGACATTAAATCTGTACAAATGCTTTTATAGTTTGTTAATTAATTAATTAATTTAGAAATGCGTTCAAGATCTTGTGCTCGATATATGAGATCCCTACGTGTCCCTGCCTAGGTTGTTAGCGTATGTTCATAGCGTTTGCTAACTTCCTACTCGTCCCAGAACAAGGCTTGGATAGTGGTGCCATGAGGTGGCAAGTCGAAACACTAGGCAGAGGAATTTTGAAACGTTCCGTATTTCTGGTTTTCTGGATTCCGGATTTGAGGTCCTCAACTGTATGAACAATTTCCACATAATTTTGCTGGACACTTATGGGTCATTCCACGTCAAATCACCCAGAAATTTTCAAAATGACACCCACCGACTCGGATTTTAATGAAATTTTTGTCACTAGCTACTATCACCTATCTAATGACCCATGTAAAATATTTCCTCTCTCACTCTCATAGTTTGCAAGATATGAGGAGTCGAAGTTTGAGATGTTGGCTCAGAAGTGGTGCTCGTGGGAGTCAAATTCCAGAGTGCAGGGCACAGGGTAAAAATTCATAACTCAGAAACCACATAATATATTTGAATGAAATTTTGACCCCTTGTCTATCCAAGTACATAGCTTCCATAGTAATGTCTTTTATTTCCCTTGCATTGTTATGTTAGCCAAAATGATGTCAACAGTTGTTAATTAGCCGATTTTTTTAGCTCAAAAACATAACTTCATATTTTCAGAATTATCACCAAAAGGCAGAGCAGTTAACTCATCCAATTTTTTTTTAAATTGAAGGTTAATATGTGCTCCAATATACTGTGAAATAAAAATGGTGGTGTTTTGACTGCCACCATGAGTATTTCAGGTTTTACTTTTTTTCTGCCCCCGTGAGAGGGATTTTGGACACGTACTGTAAGATAATAAGTATAAGTGTATCCATACCTTCATGAGGATATATTTGAAATATTGGTCAGTAAATCTAAGACCAAACATGTAGTCTAGTGAATGTGGCTCTTGTTCATACGATTGTTTTTAATAACAGTACTTGGCTTGTGGCAGCTGAGGGGAAAAGAGTTCAAATGGCTCAGAAATGTGAAATGATGCTTTTTTTCCTGGAATTTACCCATTTTTCAAGTGTTTAGTTTATGGAAAAATTGGTATCAAAATACATTAGACTCTTACTGTGCATTAGAGGATAAATGGAAATACTAATTTAAGTAAAATTATTTAAATAATACACTTCAATGTGTTTAAGGCATCTCCTGAACATCTCTGGAGGCTCTCACGGGCAACTAAACGCTTAACAATACCACCACTTCCATCACATGGGGATTTTCCATGGCTTGTAGCAAAGAATGTCCATGATGACATTAAGGAGAAATCCTGGTAATGCTTGCAAAGATTGAGAAATTTTTTGCAGTTCTTGTACCGTCCTGCACAACCATCACTAAAGTAACTCAATTTTTTGACTAAAGTAAATGTTTCCTTAACAAAGCAAAATATTATTCTTTGGGTTTCATAAAAAAAAGCTACATCATGCTCCAAATCATCTGACAAGATGCATAAACTGGAAATAATAAGCTGTTTAGTCAGGTGATCTTGAGTATAAATCACAACAGGGTGTACCGTGCAACTATCACTTGTCCAGTGATACCCTTGTGCCTCATCCTGGATAACATATGAGTAGTTCTCATTGAAGTCAAAGAAAACAGCTGCTTCATGGGGTCCAAGATTTTCTTTCATTTGCTTAAGGTAGTTTGCCTGTACCTTCGTAATAAATGAATGGGGCACCAGTTTTTCCACTCTTTCAATTAAAGTTAATCCGTACTCATCAAATGTCGCAGTGAAGTTCACCAGTTGATATCTGTCCTTGGAAACCGACTGACTGTATGAAACTTCATCTCTGGGGTCACATTGTTCAAACTTTTTCAGCAGTAAGCTTTTCAATTTTTCACGTGAAGGACTCTTAGAGCAATGTCGCAGTATACGGTCCCTATTATTTCTAGAGCACACGAAATAACCAATTAGGTCCTGGCTTGTTTCCTCTATATTACAGGCATTAAGCAGTAGGTTGACATTTTAATGAATTGTGCAAACACACAATGAATGCGTTCCAGGAGATCCTGCTACCACAAACCATTTTGGACCTAGGTTGCAGAATTTAGAAAAGCCAATTTTAATTCTGGGGAAGTCAAATTTAAAAGTGGAATACAATTCCTTCAAGTTAGCAAGTAATAATCTCTTCTGAACATGTACATTTTTGGAGATACTAATGGAATCTTTCTTTCCAGGCATCATTCTGGAGTACTCATCACTTTCATAGAAAGTCCTAACTAATTGTAATGTTTTATTTTTGCCTTCCCTTTTCTCACTTCAGGAGCAGCTAATTTTCCATTGTCTCTGAAAAGTTCTCTTGCTTGGCAGGCAGTGTACTCACTCACATGAAACTCTTCCATTACTTTCTTCCTGCTCCATGAAGTTGGTACCAATGATAACAGATATACCTTTCCTTGATGAGTGCTTGATGTGTCAACTTTTTGTTTGATTAAGTCTATGAGCACATCCATATCATGAACTTTCTGAAGTAGTTCTTTTGGGAGTTTTGGGTCATCCTTTTATGGAGATAATTCTTTATCAAGAACTCTTTAAACTTTCCTTTTAAAATTACTGCATGCTGACTCTACTTTCCTTTTAGCCTAGGTTGACCTTCTGTGAGATGATATGCCATGAAATTTTAAAGGTGACTCCTCTATATCTTGCAGCGTTCTGTTAAGTAGCTCAGTTGATTTTTCTTGGGATACTGTTGTTTGAAATTTCAAAATACTATCATTGCTGTCTTTATCTACTGCTTCAACATGAGAAAGCTCATTTCCAAACCTGGATTGTTTCTGTACTTCCTCCCTACATGGCTGGCATATTTTCATTCCTGGCACTAATTTCCGAAGAGTTGGGATTTTACAGGCCTTTTCTGCAAATTCAAGACTTGCATTTCTCAGTGATTTTGATATTTTCTTCTTGTGGCTCTTAAAAGGATCAAGACAATATATTTGGTAGGTTTCATACTTTTTCAGATAGTATATTCTGTGATGTTCGCAGACATTGGATAGGACTTCCCAAGGTACACCACTTCTGAGAGATAACAGCTGTTTTTCAAGTATACTAATGATCTCAATTTTGTTCAGTTGCACCACTGGTGTGTAGGTTTTTTTGAGGCAATCAGATGCAGTTACTTTTCGATGCTGCACAGTTAAAAAATTTGCTCATTTTGAAGCATAGTGGAGACACCAACCTTTTTTAATGTTGAAGTTCACAATGAGCAGCTTCGCCTAACTCATTGCACACACAATTAATGTACAGGTAAAAATACACGGATCGTACACACAGAATAAACTTGGACACCCATGGAGCATCTTCACACAAGAATATTTGGCAGAAGACTAAAAGTGGTACCCTAGAATCTATTTTGATTTATCATGCCCTCACTGTGATACATTGAAACATTTTATTCTTCCTAATGTAGAGGTTGCACTTAATTCTCTTATTCCTTGGGGAGATGGAATAACACTGGAAAGTGAGGCTGAATAGGTGGGATTGTATTACCTTCTCAAGTTTGTCATGTAATACAATCATATGTGAGGCAGGGGAGAAGGGCACACAATGTCAGCATTATCTCTCCAAGTGAAATAGAAATTTAATACTCCAGTTGCCATCAAGGAATGTGGATATTGGTGACAACCTACTGCATATCTATAAGTAATACCATTTGCTCTGCCAGCTCTTCCATCACCAAGGGTCTGGAAGACCGTACTTCTTCTGTGAAAGTGAGGGTAACTTTGTACAACTCCAGTTCAGCGGGACTCATTTAATAACTTTTTCACAGATCTTAATAAACTTGTACATTGCATGTGCTTATGATGACCACTGTTTTTTTGGATTAGTGATTTCTAAACACGAGGAAGAACATGATGTGAAAGTGAAATTTATGCACCCATATGGAAAATCCCTATATGATGGACTTGGTGGTACTGTTATGCGTCTAGTTGCCCGAGAGAGCCTCCAGAGATGTTCAGGAGATGCCTTAAACACATTGAAGTGTATTATTTAAATAATTTTACTTAAATTAGTATTTCCATTTATCCTCTAATGCACAGTAAGAGTCTAATGTATTTTGATACCAATTTTTCCATAAACTAAACACTTGAAAAATGGGTAAATTCCAGGAAAAAAAGCATCATTTCACATTTCTGAGCCATTTGAACTCTTTTCCCCTCAGCTGCCACAAGCCAAGTACTGTTATTAAAAACAATCGTATGAACAAGAGCCACATTCACTAGACTACATGTTTGGTCTTAGATTTACTGACCAATATTTCAAATATATCCTCATGAAGGTATGGATACACTTATACTTATTATCTTACAGTACGTGTCCAAAATCCCTCTCACGGGGGCAGAAAAAAAGTAAAACCTGAAATACTCATGGTGGCAGTCAAAACACCACCATTTTTATTTCACAGTATATTGGAGCACATATTAACCTTCAATTTAAAAAAAAATTGGATGAGTTAACTGCTCTGCCTTTTGGTGATAATTCTGAAAATATGAAGTTATGTTTTTGAGCTAAAAAAATCGGCTAATTAACAACTGTTGACATCATTTTGGCTAACATAACAATGCAAGGGAAATAAAAGACATTACTATGGAAGCTATGTACTTGGATAGACAAGGGGTCAAAATTTCATTCAAATATATTATGTGGTTTCTGAGTTATGAATTTTTACCCTGTGCCCTGCACTCTGGAATTTGACTCCCACGAGCACCACTTCTGAGCCAACATCTCAAACTTCGACTCCTCATATCTTGCAAACTATGAGAGTGAGAGAGGAAATATTTTACATGGGTCATTAGATAGGTGATAGTAGCTAGTGACAAAAATTTCATTAAAATCCGAGTCGGTGGGTGCCATGCCTGGGTGAACTGACATGGAATGACCCTTATCTGTTATGGATTACATTCAAATGTTTGCACGCCAGCAGTCATTTTCAGATAATTATGTACTTAAAAATGTTGTAAATTTTTTTTAAAGAACTAAAGAGCCATTACTTATTTATAATTCTGAAAATGAAAGGACATTTCTATGTACTTTAAGGTTGTTATGACTCAGACTTCATCAAAATTGATGTAATTCTTTTTTAGGATAATTGGATTTGTGGATATGGATAATTGGATGGCTATGTTTTCTTGTAAAAACTTTTGCTCAATCAAAGATAAAAATATTTTACAGGGTTAAATAGAGAATCAAAGGGCTCTTGTCATTTTTATCCATAACGAGCGTGATGCGCCTGCTCCCAGCGGGCTTCCCCCGCTCTTTTCAATGCAGGTCCACAGAGGGATAGGCACGTTTCTAATTTTAAAATGTAGAAAAAAAACGCAGGGTCTTATATACAAATTTAATTGGAATGTTCATGTACAAATTGAGGTCAGAGGACCTCTTAAAACACAACATTGGAAGTAATTTCACTATCCTCTGTTAAACCCACATGATGACTCATACTTACGTATCAACAGGAGACTTGAATGTGGAATCAGCTGCATTTTGTTAATAGTTATTTAAAGAATGGGAGATATTGTTGCAAATGAAAAAATTATCAGTTTTTGCGCCGTTAACGTCAGGAATATTTACCATTTTTTTTAATAAAAACCAATTTCAGGAAACATTAGCAATTTTTAGGAAGTAAGATATGCTGTCGCATGTTCTCTGATAAATTCTGTGTATTTTGGTACCTCATTTGTAGAGTTTGGTTGCGTATAAGTTGAAAAAAAGGTATCTATACAGTAGAAATACAGTAGAACCTCGCTTTTACACCCCCGCAATGTACGTTTTCCCGCAATTCGCGACATTTTCTAGTCTCGATGATTAAAGTATCTCTACAATGTTAAGTCTTCCCCGCATTTACGCTGACGAAATTTCAAATGTCCTGCTATTTACGCCAGGCCGCCAAAGGGAACATGGCGGATAGCGCACCGTAATCAAGAAGAAAGAGTTTTAGAGATCGGAGCCTGGGATAACCTTTTTGCACGAAGGTTGTAAATATAGGAAAGGAAGTTGTATTTACAACCTCCTTGCCTTTTTGGCATACCTGTCACCAGCGCCACTATCATTAATACGGCCTCTTTGAAATACTACAACAATTCCTTCTTCATCTGTTTCTGACCACTATCGCGGGCATAGAGTTTACATGAGTATTTATGATCGTGGGATTTCCTGGAGATAGGTTGTTTGCGACGATTAAATTTCATTCCAATTGTTGGTGGTAAATATTGAAGGTTTTCCACTTCACTTGTAAATACCGTAGTTACGAATGTAGACGCAATGTTTCTATTCGTGGTCGTTCTCGTGTTGATCCACGCAATGGGTGTTCTCCATCGCGTACATTATTACGTCAAGTTCTATGATCAACTTTTAAGTCGTTTTAACCGTAATCTCTTTTTCCCTGCTCTTTTCGTGACAGCGTCAATAAACGCGAATCAAATACGGAATGGCCCAGAAACGAGAGAGGAAAACTTTTTCAATAGAAGATAAAATTAAAATTTTGGGAAGAGTTGACTCACATGTAGGCTCACGCGTTTCCCTTGCCAAAGAGCTTGGGATTCCAGTGTCCACGTTAAACACTGTTGTTAAAACTTGCAAAAAGATAGAAACCAGTGCAGTGGAATGCGGACCCAGTGCAAAGAGGCGAAAATATGTTAAGTACCTACTCGAAATATGATAGACTAGAAGAAATTTTAAAAGAATGGTTTCAGTACACTAGGTCCTCGAACATACCCATCAGCGGAGTTATTCTGAAGGAAAAAGCGCAACATATGGCAATGAGGCTAGGAATTGAAGACTTCAAGGCTTCAAACGGATGGTTAAGCGGGTTTAAGACTAGGCTTAATGTTGTACATACAAAACAATTTGTGATGAGTCCAATAGTGTTGATCCCCTAACGGTGGCACAGTGGAAGAAACATTGATTAAGTGAGCATATAGAAGGGTATGCTCCAAAAGACATTTTCAATTTAGATGAGACGGGCCTTTTTTTCAATACACTTCCCTGTAAGACTTTAGAGGTGAATCTTGCCCTAGTGGAAAGCATAGCAAAGCTCATTTAACAGTATTGTTAGGTGCTAATGGTAGTGAAAAGTTAAGGCCATTTGTTATTGGAAAATCCAAAATTCCAGATGTTTTAAAAATATCAAGACATATCCCACAACCTATGCAGCTAATACCAAAGCTTGGATGACGTTACATTTCTTTCAGGAACAAATGCAGGCTCTGGATGCCAATATGGGTGGACAAAACCGAAAAATTGTATTTTTAGACCAATGCCCAGCCCACCCAAAAAATATGAATTTGAGGAATATAAAACTGGTGTTCTTCCCACCAAATTGTACCAGCCAATTACAGCCATTAGATTTAGGGATAATCCATGTATTCAAATCCAACTACCGCAGGATTCTAGTGAGAAAGCAATCAATCTTATAGACAGTGGGAGGGACCCTGAGAGCTTCAAAGTATCAGTTTTAGATGCACTACACTATGTAGCACGACCATGGAAAGAAGTTGATGAGGGAGAAATCGCAAATTGTTTGAAAAAGCTGATGAAGAACATTTAAAAGACCGATATATGAAATCAGAAAATATGATCTAAAAATCTGATCAGAAAATATGATCTACATCACTGAGAGTTCAGTACTAATAAAGAATTTTTTGTTATCATAATTAAAGGTTTTATACTTACATTTAGAACATGATTTGTATGAAAAATAGAACATTTAACTATATTTAAAGGGGTTATTTGTCATTAAATTGTGCCTAACCTCGATTTTACACTTTCACGCAATTTACACTTTTTTTCCTTGTCCCCGTCAAAAGTGTTAAAGAGGGGTCTTACTGTAATATAGAAGATATTCACTTGCTTGTAGTATCGGCTAAAACAATTTCAAAAGGAATATTTCAGAAAGTGATGAGGAAGAATTTTTTGTAAAACAGTGCGCCATGGGAAGCATATGGAAGAAGTTGAAAAGCTTTCTAAAGTTAGCAAGGCTGTAACTGTATTGCCAATGAAATCAGTTAGAAAACACTTGGGCTCTCATTGTGCATTTGACTAATCATATGTACATAGTTTCATCAAAATCCGAGTGTAGAAGACAAAATCTCATTTAATGTTAGTACATATTGATATAATATGGTATGTACTATCATGGTGACTGCAATCAGGGAGAAGATAGGAAAATGTAATGCAGCAGAATTAGACGGGGAAAATTCAGGAAAACATCTGTAATCTCGCACTCTTTCTCGAAAGTTTAGAAAAAATAGTACAGTAAAACCTCACCTTAACGACCTCCCGCTAAACAAAGAACTCCGTTCAACGAACAAATGCTATTGGTCTGGCCAATTGCCTTTGTAAACACGGTAGTGAAAAACCCCAAAGAACGAACACCTCTTTTACAAAAACTCCCGATGAACGAAATGAAATTTTGGCGCGATTGAGTGAAATTCATCTTTCAATAACCAATTTTTCTGGTGAAATGTTTATTTTCATATGATTAATTTAATATTCGTAGCATTTGAGGGCCAATCAGAGACTTCCACTGAATTAGCCAATCAGAATCATCGTTATTCACCGTAACCATAGCCTTCCGTGGTGTATTTCTGCTGACCCTAGCTCGCTGCGAATTGCAAAAAATATTAATGCTGACTTTCGTAAAATAACTCAATGTCCCAATATTTATACGCTCAATGATATGAAATCTAGAGCTACGTGCTTCGATCGCATTCTATTGACGGTTGTTTCAGATACTTAACAGAATTGCAACGTGTAAATTCCGAGAAGCATTTTTTTTTCACTCGCCACCATCTTGGATAACTTCTTTAAATTACGGAAGATATAATGTGCGCGCCAGAAGATGACAGCCAAAATTTGCCTCTATTAATTATCTTGAGTATGATTCAGCAGTAACTCTTGTTTCATTTACATTGTTTATTTAAATATCATCTAAGAACTAGGAGAAATTTTTGTATTTGCCGCAATCTTGGATAAAAATATTAGCACTTAAGCGATGAAAGCCAACATTTTCCCATATATCTAGACGTTATTTGAATTGAGTGCTTTATTCTAAAGGTCAGTCTTTGTCATACGGCTGTAGCGATGTCCTAATGTGATGTGAAGTGGTGTTGATTTTCCACAGAGGAATAGGTCTCGTATTTTTAAATCTTGACGTATTTTACTTCGAGAACTCCTGCATAAGGCCTTCCAAGATGTTTTCTTATGGGCAGTTGTCTATCTGGAATATGATGGAAATGATGCTAGTACAATGAATTATTTACGAAGCCTGTGACCGCAAATATTGCAATGGAGTATTCTGGATTCGACTATTATAAAGAAATGCTGCCTCCCACTGCGCTTTAATGGGTCGACGAAAGTTGCAACTCACGTAGTTATAGTAGAACAATCTAAATTTCATGATGAAGCTATAATTGGCGCTGTTATCTTAAATTTATATTATTAATGGTCATATCTATTGAATTCTTAATTTTTCAGTGTAAGCCTCACAAATACATGCACTCTATTTCAAATATTGAGAATAAAGGGATCGCCTCGTGCTCACTGCTACAAAGCATACATTTTTGAAAACCGATTAAAAAGCACGCCAAGTGATTGAATAATACAAACTGAGGCTTCCTAAATGTGGTCTATTGCCCGCAATTTGCATTGCAGTTGAAGAAATCAGCACTGTTTTGAAGTATGCGATTGTAGAATGAAGATAACGCATGCAGACTTGCTTCAATTTCAGTGCCCCTAGGATGATGCAACGTGCGTATCACCTCCGGGGAACGAACTCCCGATCAACAAAACTGCAAAATTTCGGTCCCTTGAGTTTTGTTTAAGGGAGGTTTCACTGTAATCAGTTTCAGCGTCATTTGTACTGCAGCACAGTTTGCCTTTGGTGCTCTCCTGCTGAATTCTCCTTTCCCATTATGACAAAGAAGAGATTTATGTTGGTATTTCAGCCCCCTCTGCCACACTTTCTGATCAAATGAAGATGGAATTGATGCTATAAGGAATCATATCCAACAGTGGAGTACATGTGCTGCTAACCGGCACATCCCGTGTAAAGGAGGCAAACTCTAAGAATTTGTTAGGAAATGAGGTGTACTCTCTTTTTAAAATGTTTAATTCTTATCAAAATATTTTTTCATAAAAATAAAGGTCTAGTATGATGAGAAGTGTGTCAATTCTTATTGGAAATTTGTTTTGTAAAAATTTTAATAAAACCTGTAATTTTTCCAGTAAAAATTTTTCCCAGTAAATAATGGAGAAAACTGATTAGGAAAACATTGGGAAAATACAGGTTATTGGTACAGAAACAGTTTTGGTCACCCTGCATGTGATGAAATTATTTATCTTCTCATTTTGTTCATCTCATATTATTTTTTTTGGGTTCATACCCAAAACATCTAATATCTTTCATCTTCTCCATGTATTCTCCTTCTCAGACAATCTGTCGCCGTGGTGGGCCCTGGTTTGCAAGTTTTGGTCGCCCCAGAAACACAGGCACTAAGCTGTTCAACATCTCGGGCCACGTTGTAAATCCATGCACTGTGGAAGACGAGATGTCAGTACCACTGCGGAAGCTGATAGAAGACCACTGCGGAGGTGTGATTGGTGGCTGGGACAACCTACTGGCCATAATTCCTGGGGGGTCGTCCACCCCACTCATCCCAAAAAGGTTAGCATCGTCACTCCCTTGTTCAGCAGCTGTGGCGTCAGAGTAAAACATGTGTAATGGCAGTCGGTGTGTGCTTGTGGTCAAAATGTGATGGGATGTTTTAATGCAATGAGACCTCCATTCACAATTCAATCTCCCACCGACAAAATGGTGACAGTAAACCCTCGATTATATGAAGCAGCATATTTGGAATTTTTCGATCAAAGGTAGTGAAATGGTGACCCAGCCAAAAAGCCTGTTGCAAATGTATGGCACTCTTCGATAATACGAAGTTTTGAAAATACGAAATGTTTTAAAATTATGAACATTGGGCTCTGTCCCCAGGAGGAAATGGAATTCGTTTATTTGAACTAGGGAAAAAAAATTTGTCATCAAAACTACTTATGCCGGTGTAAGTGGCTAAAAAATCAGCACTTCTGACTGTGGTCCATCAAAAGTGGGAAATCATAAATGACCGTGCAACTCTGGAAGGAAAAAGTTTGCCTAAAAACTTACGGTGGGAATCGAGGAAAAGTAAGAATTCATTGAAAATATTTTGGTTACTCCTCAGGGTACTTAAAATTTAAGCCAGTTATGTTTTATCATTCATTCACATACTCCGCGAGCAATGAAGTGGTTTCCAAAGTAGCACTTGCCTGTCATTTGGGTGAGCTGCTACAAAAGGGCCTGGGTGACAAAATAATTGTTTTAAGACCGGTTTGAAAAGTTGTCTACTGCAGCCATTACATTAAGAACCCTAGAGATAGCATGCTTTTTTTCCTTGATGTTAGCCCACACACACAAATAGAGGGAATTTCAAAAGCATGTACGATTTTTTTTAACGAGAAAAAACATCTTTGTATGCGTGCCTATTATCAGCATTATAAATTCAATGGCTTGTTTGTTATTAAAGTTAGGAAAATTAGTGATGCAAAAAAACATTGCCTTTCGTTGGGATTCATACTTTAATTTATTGGATAGAAATGTCTCTGTCGCCACACCAATCATGTTCGTATACAAGTGTTAGCAATAGATTTATTGGCAATTATTTGCTGCACCTCCAGGTAAAGCGACAATTTGCTATATCGAGTGTTTATTTGAGCACCGTGGGGTCTCGTTTTATCGAGGTTGCACTGTATTAAGTTTTGATTTTCTGTAAAAGAGAAAAGAGTGACCAAGTCCATAAGGGGAAACCCGACACAGAAGTATTAGAGAGATAAAGACATACAGTAAAACCTCTATGTAGTGAACCTCTTTACATCGTAAACCTCTATACATCGTACCAACCCTCTGGTCCCGTCAGATTTACGTGTAAATTTATAGGCAAACCTCTCTATAGTGAACCTCTTTATATCGTAAAACCTCTATATATCATAGCAACGAGAGACCCCCGAGACGGCCTAACTACCTCTGCATTTCGTACCGAGACAACAAGAGACCATTAATGTAGCCGCGATAACGAACATGTAATGACATTTTCAGCGATAAACGTTTCACGCTTATTCTTCTCTTTTACACCTTTACTTTACTTCAATTTTCATGTTAACCATTACCTAGGGCCATTTTGTCCCATACGAGAGCATACCTAACGGTAAATAAGAGAAAGGCAACGAACTATCCTAATCATTTTAAGTGACAGTAAATGAAGACAGAACGCATCGTTTTCTCTCGAATCGTGGTAAAAATTGCACGATAGCACTCGCTTTCTATTACTTATGGCTTTATTTTCCTGTAAGTGCTTACATACTATGTTCAGTTAATAAAGGAGGCGACCAGCGCAGCCTATAATCCCTTGCCGGCGGAAATATTTCAACTAACTTCACTCCCATTTATGGAGACAGAATTACTCAACCGCATTGCTACTTCCGTTTCTAAAATGAAAATATTTCATGAATTTACTGCGAATCGAAATAAATCAAATACAATTTTGCAATTATTTTATTCCCATATTTCCCGGTGTAGCACTTTCTCACTGCCGCCTTGGTAATTTTTCGATGCTTTCGTGAACGATCGTAGTTTACAATTTATTGTGCTTAGCGACAGTCATCTGTCTTGCGTGCGTATTTATGCCGCGAAATCCGACTCTTCCATCAGGAGTCCGGGACGTCAATTTCTAGCAATACTGACGAACATCACTCCATGCGCGACAATGTTAGGTGAAGGAGACAGCTAATTACTCCATATTTCCGGTGCAACCGCGTCGGTTTGTTGGTAATGACAACAGTTTCGCTGTGTCTGTTGTCATCACCAACAAACCGACGCGGTTGCACCGGAAATATGGAGAAATTGGAACCTGAACACCGCGGAAATCTACGTAGTCACGAGACAGCTAATTAGTTGACACGCGGTAGAGTAATGAAATTTTTTACCGTCGCTGCCGCATTCTGCAGTAGTTCGCCCAGCATTCTCACCGGGAAATCACGTCCTTTCGCAGACCTAGCGTTTCTGTATGCCCTCGACAGAGTTTTTCTTCGGAACGCTACGTGCATTGTATTTTGGAGAGAGGGAATTCAACAAAATTTTCAAAATTACGCTCAATTTCTTGTTTATTTTTTGCAATAGTCACGTGTTTATTTATTTTTTGATAATCTTAAACATGTCATACGTTGCAAGAATGATAAATCAATTTTCTAAAATATATTTTAAGGAGCATTTTCAATTATTTGCCATAAAATATGAAAACATACGAAAATTACTTAATTAATTATAAGTTGATGATGGATTCAACAAATATAACAAGGCGGCTGCTTGACATTACCGCATTCCGAGGATTTTTCCAAGCCATCGACGAGGGCAGGCAGAAGAAAGATGTAGCAGTGACCTTTGGAATACCATCTATTTTAAACAACCGAAGAAAAACAGAAGAAACTGTATATCTAGGCTGCACAAATAAAAAACGCAGGCAGTGAAATAAGAGGATGAAGGAATTATGTTAAGAAATATAAAAGATGTGTACTTCCCTCCAAACACTACTAGTAAATTACGACCCTTAGACCAGAGAATTATTTCTTTGGTCAAAAGGCATTATCGAAAACAGCTAGTGATTTATTTTTTATGGAGAGTGAATAGTGAAAACGACATTAAAAGTGCTCATGGATAGAGGTGGGTTAAACTGTTCATTTTTATGAACCGTTCACTTTGATCCTGTTCAGTAAAAAGAACAGTTCAAAATATCGGTTCATAGTGAACAGGTAGGGTCATTCGGTAGAAAATATTGTTTATCATACGTTTAGAGTACATGAAAGCTTAGTGTGGTATCGTAAGGCGTTTTAAACAACATTTTTGGAGATGCATCCACATTGCACAATACAGCGCACTTAAAAAATTAAAATTTCATCGTAGACGCCAAAAACTAAGTCCAAAGATCATCTTGGTAAGGGGACCGAAAAAAATGTTCCACAATAATGAGTTCAATCATTTTCTAAGTTCATGAATCGCGTTTTAAACAATATTTTTGGAGATGCATCCGCATTAAAAAATTTCATCCTAGGCGCCCAAAAGTAAGTCCAAATATCAACTTGGTAAAGGGACCGAAAAAAATGTCCCACAATCATGAGTTCAATCATTTCCTAAGTTCATGAATCGCGTTTTAAACAATATTTTTGGAGATGCATCCACATTAAAAAATTTCATCGTAGGCACCAAAAAGTAAGTCCAAATATCAACTTGGTAAAGGGACCGAAAAAAATGTCCCACAATCATGAGTTCAATCGTTTCCTGAGTTCATGAATCATGTTTTAAACAATATTTTTGGAAATGCATCCACAGATCCACAAATGTTCAAAATACGAAATCAAAATGAACGCGATATCCCAACTGAACGCCCCGAGGAAACTAATATTTGATCTAATATTTCGAACGGTTCGAAAGAACTGATATTTTAAATATCAGTTCAAATATTAGTTGGAACGAACAGTTCTAAAGAACTAATATTTTAAATATCAGTTCAAATATTAGTTGGAACGAACGGTTCGAAAGAACTAATATTTTAAATATCAGTTCAAATATTAGTTGGAACGAACCGTTCAGTGGCTATCGGAGGGGAATAGTAGAGAAAGAAGGGGAGGGGCTCGGTCGTCTACGACGCACTTCTGCGGCCTTGGATGGCCTCCCTCGTAACCGCCATCTGTTGTACCCACAACGCACTTGCTCGAGTAAGCTGAAGTTCAAAATGCCTCTTGATGATCATACCTACTGTACCGAGTACGCCGCAATTGTGCAGTGCCGACATGAACAGTGAACAGGGTGTTTTAGAGAACGGTTCATTTTCGAACCGGTTCATTTCAGTGAACAGTTCGTTTTGGCAGTTTCGGTTCTTTTTGACCCATCTCTACTCATGGAACATCCTTCATACCATGCACAGGCTGTGCCTTTCCTCAATTTTTGAGAAATGCTTCATCAATTACGGGTGGTAGCAAACAGGAGGAAAGTGAGATATTTGATAATGAACCTACAGAGTACGATAAAATCAACAAAATAGTTGACACAAATTCAACATTTGAAGACTTTGTAAATGTTGATAATGATTTATTCATTTGTTCCTCATATGAGTTGGAAGATAGTGGTGAAGGAGATGTATATATCTTGCAGGATACAGTAAGAGATGGATTTACAGGAAGATGTTAGTAATGAAGAGTCAGTTACAGTTCCCACCAAAACAGAGGTTGAGGATTTATTGAACATAATTAAATTGTTTTTATTAAGCATGGAGGAATGCGATCATATTATGATTGTATTCAATAGAATTAAAAACATTATACCGAAAGAGTTTTAAAAAGGTTAAAGCAAACCCAATAATTAATTTCTTTCCTAAAAAGCCCTCTTGAACAAGTTACTTTTACCTTTGTGTAATCATTAAATTGTAAATATATGTTCACTAATGCATGCGTGTATGTTTAAATATATTAATATTATGGTTTATCAATAAAATGGTGCCTATCACTACAACCTCTCTATAGTGAACCTCCATACATCAAAATGCCCAAATTTTGGTCCCCTCCATTATGATGTAAAGAGGTTTTACTGTACTTATGCCAAAGAGGCATTTTTGAATAAGAAAGAACTGCAAAGAGCAAGTTGGAATGTGCTAAGAAAACAATAGTAAAAGCCTGAGACCTTTCTGGTTAACCAGTACTTTGGGTTGATCAATGTCCAGGGCTTAAAAATGTAAACAAAGCTATGCACCTGAGCAACTCAAACTGCCAATGGATTGGTTCTATTCCTAAGTGATGGCATTAAAAATGTCCACAGCTTGTACATCGCTTTTTAATTCGTGCGTTCCTGTGCTTGCAGTGTGTGTGATGAAGTGTTGATGGACTTTGACGGCTTGCTGGCTGCCCAGACTGGTCTTGGCACAGCTGCTGTCATTGTGATGAACAAGCAGACGGACATAGTGAAGGCAATTGCTCGCCTCATTGAGTTCTACAAGCATGAGTCATGTGGGCAGTGCACGCCGTGCCGAGAGGGCGTCTCCTGGATGAACAAGGTCATCCACAGATTTGGTGAGTTACCCACTGGCCTCTCCTTGTTTTTGTAGCTGTACAATAGACTCTCTCAATCTCCCTGATTTGCATCTGTATGGTAGACTCTCCTGATTGCAAAGTTTACCTAGCCAAAATTTCAGTAGCTCCCATTGATGAACTTAGTGTGAATGTTTCTTTCCAGAAAAATTGAACTTGCAATTTTCCAAAAAATTGAGGTCACTCTTTGCTTATTTTTACCTCGTGTGAGGGATTTAGCTTCTTCTCAATTTGAATTAAATCCACTAAACACCTGTCATCTGTGTCCGGCCATTTAAAATGTTTTCCCATTTTCCGTGCAAATCGAATTTCTAGTTCTTCGTCCTCAACACCTTCCCTGACTGACTGACCCACTGACACATGCAGTATAATAACTGACACTTTTCTTGCTCTGGAATTTAACTAATTCTCCAACTTCTGGTCCCTCAAAAACACTTATTTCCTTTTCCACACGAAGTTCTATTACCACAGCGTTTGACGATTCCCCTTCTTACATTGAATCATTAAAATGAGAAATTTGCACTGATCTTTGATATTTTTTGCTCTTTTTAGCACCCGACGTGCCCAAATCGGTTTCCTCCGGACGTTTCCTCAAAATGTCGGCAGATGTGATGCTCTTACCAGGCTCCATGTTCATTTTTCTTTTTCTTGGAGGGGCATTACTCTTTTGGCCTCCGTATCACATTTTCTCCAATAGTTCCATCACTGAGTCTCTCACATGTTGCACAGTCAAGTTCCTTTCATTAATATTCGAAGTATCTAATCCACTGGGGATCTTCTTCAGAACGTTCTCCGGGGATAATGGGTGATTGCCGCAAGTTCTGAAACCAGCCATAAGATTAGCAGTGGCATTGGGCTCAACCCATTCTCACCATCTCTTTAAGAGAGAAGGGAAAACATATTTGGGGAGAGTAATGAGTCTTCTATCGGCTGTTGCTCTCCATTCAGTTAAAATTTCTCTCCAAGCCATTTTAGGTGGCAGAAAAAATGCCACATCCAATGGCTGGAGCAGGTGAGTGGCATTGGGAGGGAGACACGCAAATCTAATGTCGTTTTCCTCGCACATTCTTATCACATCTGCGCATAAATGGCTGGACAAATTATCACCAATCACCACTTTTGGGCCAATGAGGCTATTTGCCCATGGCATCACGATGGTTGAAAACCAATCAAGAAATGTAATTTTGTCTAACCATCCGGATGCTGACCTATTACCGTATATGTCTGAATATGGTCCCCCCTTTTTTTCCAAAAATGCCTGTGGTAAAAGTAAAGGGGGGACTATATTCAAACACATTTTTTTATATCTAGCACTTCTGGGGCCCCCTAGAGTCCATATATCCCACCTTTTCTCTGATTTGTACACCACATACAATGGTCATTTTCGCCCACTTGCTGTTCCTGCTAACATGGTGGAAGTGGAAGACTTAGATGAGTTCAAAATACGCTCAGGATATTTAGTACCCCTCTTGAATATGCACTCTTTTCCACCAGGATTGTCGCCCAGGTTCGTCTCGTCATAGTTGAGGATGACGGATGGAGGGACCCCGTCAATCGTCTTTCTCAGCTGTTTGAAATATTGTTTGCATTTCTGAGCGTCAACCTGTAAATATGAACGGAAGTTTTGGAGGAAACTTTGAAAAACACAAAATAATCAAAACTTGCCCTGGAAATTAAAATAATAGAACGTAACCTTACCTTAGACCTCCTTGCGGGATTATTTCTACAAGTCTGCAAAGAGAGTTCAGCATTTCTGTGGAGAAATCCTTCCACCCATTCTTCTTCAGGCAAATTATTCTAAAATCGTGGCTCAGAACGTCCAGCTTTGTCCAGATATTGTTTGGCCAATATACGAAGATCAAATTTTGTAAATGGAAAGCCCCATTCCGAAACCTCAGTCAGATTTGCACAGACAATTGCCTCCTCTTCTTCATTGAACACTCTGAGCTCCATGCTTGTCAGGATGTTCTCCACAAACATGATCAGAAAGAGTTGACTTCAGGATCTGGTATTTCTTGGAATCAGCTCTGATTGAAAGTTTCTTCGATTTAACTTCCTCAAGTGCCTTCTCAATATCACGGTACTTATCCATTTTCTGGGCCAAATAACACCACTTCAATTCCGTGGCGAAAAAAACACAAACCACACACACGTACACTTCTCCCGTCACTTGGCGTTGCTCTGTCCGGCTTCTGGCGGGTATATGTCCGCACGCTGTCCGACTCAAGAAGGAAGGATGGGAAATTTATTTGACGCTCATAATTTAGATTTGAGTGCATTGTAAATAATGTATACTTAAAGAGAATATATTTCTTCAGGATTATACTCACCTTCATACTGATTGTAACTACATTGACGGAGGTCGCATGTGAAAGTTAGACAGCGACATTTTCTCCAGTTTTTTTCTGAAATTAATCTCGTTGCAACTTTGACCCCAATTAAATGGAGAGAGGCGGTGTTGTGAATGCTTCCAAAAGGAAACATTATGTGATACGCGATCACATTACAGCAATCGCGGCTAGTGGGCCAAACAGAAACAATTCCATATCATTTCTAAATCAGAATTGCTCGGTGTCCGACTTCACACCCCCTGTCCGACTTTAGGCGGAATGACAGTACTTATCCGTTTAGTAAAATGTCTCCCTTATTTATTGTTTCCGTCTGTTGAAATATAGTGTGGTTCTATGGAAATAAATATTCTCAGTGTTGCTCTGAAAGATATCTGTGCAATTTCGGCATGATATGCATTGCCAGTCCGCAAAGGAATCAAGGTATGTCTTTTCTGCTCTATGTTGTTGCCTGGAGAGTGATGTGAAATTGTGAATGTCTTGCAGTGACTGGGAATGCCAAGCCAGATGAGATTGACATGCTCTGGGAGATAAGCAAGCAGATCGAGGGACACAGCATTTGCGCGCTTGGTGATGGAGCGGCGTGGCCTGTTCAGGTATGTGTCCTTGCTCTGACAATTGGTTTCGACACCTCCTGTGGCCACCACCTGTAGAAAGACTCTTTTTGGGGTCTATTGATCCCTTGGATGTCCTTACTATATCTAATTATGTATCAGTACTTTGCTAAAATGGTGGTAAATGAATGTTTTTGAGTTTTACAGTAAAAAGACATACTTGTTTCATCTGTGGGTTACAAAAAGCCTGTGAAAATTTGAGCCCATCAATGAAAGACTTTGCAAGGCAAGATTTAAAGGTGGATTTAGAAAGATTACCCTAATATCAGCCCATGCCTCTATGAAGGACAAAGAGGAACTTGAGAAAGACAAATTTTACGATGGATTACAGAGAATCCTGTCATAGATACAAAATCATGATATGATAATAATTCCCAGGAACTTAAGTGCACAAGTGGGGCAGGATTCTGTCGGCTCCAAAATTTCGGGACGCTACTCACTACACCAGACTAGCAATGAAAATGGCATTCTTCTAAAACAGTTTGCCTCTAGAAATAACTTAGTAATTAAGAGTACCAGTTTCCCACACAAAAGAATCCATCTGGGTTTATGGAGACCCCTGGGGTCAGGAATTATCACGCAGATAGACAATGTTCTGACCAAAGGCAGACACTCATCATCAATCATATATGTCCGCAGCTGCAGAAGGCCTACCTGTGACTCTGATCACTTTCTAGTTAAAGCCACTGTGAGGGAAAGGGTAGTCACTCTAAAAAGGGCAGAAACCCTGTAAAGGAGAAAGTGGAGGCTAGGGGCATTGAAGGACACTCGAGAAAATATCATCTTTGTAGTCTTCATAAAGTATGTGTCTTCTTTGCCTGAAAAAGGTCTTCTACCTTTCCCCCTCCTTCACCTGCACATCCCTTAGCTTTGTGTTTTGTTTTGCTAGCCAAGGGGACCGTAGGAATGACAGTGGAATCTCAAGAAAATGTTTTCTAAGACGGGTGGCTAGGGAATATTTTTTGCTTTAAGTTTCTTAGATGGAGCTGGCAAGGTAGGGTCCAGGGGCATTGTTGGACTTCAATGCTACTAAGTTACAAAAAGGCAAATAATGTGTAAAACGGCCAGTAAGTATAGCAGTACTACATATTAGAAGTAGTGATGGGTCGGTTCGATTCCTCGATTCTTCGATACCTCGATTCTCGGCCAAGAACCGGAATCGTAAACGAGTACTTGCCAAGGCGAAAAATCGATTCCGATTCCAGTATTACTTCAAACAACAAAATAAACGACCGCGTTTCCAACAGTCATTTGAATTTTCGCGCCACGTAATCGTAATAACAAAGCACATATCTTCTTGGGATGTGCGAGTACTCAAAAATTCAAGTCGATCGAGTAGTTGGTACTCGACTCGAGCGTTTCGAGTCGCATTACGAATGTCGAGTCGAGTAGTTAAGTTTTCAGTGCTTTCGAGGCTAGTAGGTCCAGCAATCTGCCGACAGGAAGCGCTATCATGAAACTCATGTAATAATGCAGTTTTTAAAGCCGATAAGTCATTCTAATGCCTTGGCCTGGTAGTTTCAGCTTGCCGAATACACTATATAGTTGTCGACGTGGGCGCCGAATACCTTTACGGCAGCCGCAGCAGCCGATCGTCTTCCTACCCGGCGCACACTGGTCTGAAATCGGAAAAAGCTGGAATAAAGTCCAAAATGACCTTTTTGGGGATAGAGACTTGAAACTCAGCGTAAATACTCATAAATCATTACCAAATATTGCTTTATATGCCATTTCACATAAATACGACCCTTTAGGGATGATACAGAGGCCCACGCATGACCAATTTTTCAATGCCACGCGAGATATCGTTTTTCCTCAAAAAATCTTTGAATTTATCCAAGTGGTTTTGCGTTGGTGTGAGTTTTATGGAATATAAAACGCAATATTCCTTTGATCTGGTGCTTTGCCTATACTTTCAATTACTTTCGAAGATTTTGGCTCTCATCTGTCGGGTTTTACAACGCAAAATGGCTGACCCGTTTTTCACGTGAAATTTGACATAAAGTAGACATTATCTTTCGTTTACGAAAAATATAACTCGGAAAATTTGAATCACAATATAAAGTAGAGATTTCTAAAGAGTACTAATAAGAAATCTTGAAAAAAAAGTTTGCGACGAAGGAAATAAGAGCGATTTTTCAATCGCGCGTCAAGGCTGAGCTACACGTTGCGGAACTTTAAGGCTCGGTAACTGAGGCCGATTTTTCAAGTTTTTTAAAACATTAGTCTTGAAAATCATCATTTAAAGCATAGATAATCGTCTTTATAGACTTAAAACACTAAACTGAGGATGTTAAAAAGGATTATATATAGATCGACTTGACCATTTAGCGCATTACTCGAGTGAAAATACTAAGGATTGGGTTTTTTTGGAACCATCCCACGCATAAGAAATATGCCTCGGGTATTGAAGTAAAGTGAAGAGATTAAGTCAGCATGCTTAAGATAGAGAAAAAAGAACTATTTCCGTGAAAGGCAACAACCGATACCCTTTTTCCCTTTCCACCTTCGCCGAGGTGAGTCGCGCGGTAGGGGGAGTTTTCACACCACAAGGCTCTTTTAGCCTTTTTTATTACTGCGACCATCCGATGTGATATTCATTTGTAGCGTTTAGTTTCTTTCTTGAACTTAAAAAAAGCAAGAGATTTTAAGGTTGATTAAATGACGTGAGAAGTATAGCATTTTTTTTGGCTCTACAAAACTAAAGTTTAGTTCTATATAGTTGTTCGCTTCGACCACTTGAATTCCATGAAGATTCAAGATCCAAAAAATCGTTGATATAATTTTTAATAAAAATTCCAAAGTCTCCGAAATCTTGCAATTTTGGTGGGAAAGTACTTGCCCAATAACACACATGTGTAGCAAAAGGCAATTTTCAGGCAGGCAGTATAACTGTAACATGGAGACGTCAAAACCTGCTGGCTGAGCATGTAGAATAATTGGTTTTTCTGCTTGAGAATTTGAAAGGGCCAAATATTACATGATTCATATACGTAGTATGTAATCTTTATTACAGCTATGAAATTTTCTGTACTCAGGTATGTTCTGTTTTGAAATAAAGCTATTATAATTTAATTACATAGTGATTATTTGAAAGATGCTTTTGTCAACTGACTCTTTCACAGAGTAATATTTTTTAAAGTGGTTTTCTTGTTGCCTGGAATTAAGTGATATTTTTCTTCGAGCCTATGGCATCAGAATCGATGGAATCGGTATCGGTAGAATCGGAATCAAAATGTCAGAATCGGAATCGATAAAATTTTGGAATCGACCCATCACTAATTAGAAGCATTAAGGATAAGTTGTAAGAAGGCTAATGAGTATCATTAGGAGAGGTCTGATGCTCTCATTAGTTCGGTTCTTTCTTTCAGTCAATAATTACACAATGAATCCTGAATACCGCTAAAAAGGATAAAGCAAACTACCCTTTTCAAAATATTACTTTAGATGTATGGGATTTGTGAAATTACTGATACATTAGACTCCGTATTACGAAGTTCACGGTACTGAAAAACCAGAGGTTCGTAATAATGAAGTTCGTAGGAACGTTTCTTTTAGAAAGCAAGGAAAAAAACATTATATAATATACGCGATTAAATTATGCGTAAATATATAAAAAAAGAAATTTTTTTTTAAGTTTCTCAATAGAAGAATGCGGCATAACGCAATCGATGGTTTATGTCCTCCCGAATACAGTAAATCATCGATATACGAAGTAGATGCTTTCTGAGACCTTGTTCATAAGTTGATAAACCTCGTCCCATTGGCCAAATCCAGATTTTACCCTAAGTGCCAAATTCGAAAATGTTGAATGCTCAAATCTCTGTAAGTTCATAAATCGAATGTGAGTTGGAAGAGGACTGACATTACATCATCACATCACATGTAGTGGATGCATTGATTTTTCCGACCACCATACATATCGGCATATTATTGGCTATGTAGTTCTGTAGAATTTCTTTACCGATTTTCATTAATACTATGTGCAGATATTGCAGTATTTTGGATCTAGGTATCAATAAACATGCACAAAAATCTTGCCAGGTCCAGAGGACTTATTCCATATTACTGAAAATTACATAATCATGATTCCAGTAATTTTACTCATCCCTGAACAGAGATCTCAATTTCTGGCGTTATCATTTGAAATTGTTTGTCACTTGATGGTACATAATACTGTCCAAGAAGTTCGTGAAATCCATTTGTTCTTTGAATCCTTCAGTTAGTGAATCTTATTTTTCCTCATTTTTTTCATTCATTCATTAATGAGTCCCTAACTTTTTGCAAATCATAACTGCCATAAATTTAAAAACAAGTTAACTTTGTAAAGTATAAAACTTTTAAATTATGATGTTGTTTTAACCTATACTATGATTTTTAAACTATTATCAACATGCAGAACAAACTCTTATATAATGTCAGTTACATTTTCTTTGGTCTAACCCTTTTTTTTTTAATTTTGTCATCCTCAGGGAAACTTTAGCAGCATAATGAAACTTTCATGCAATTTAGCTGCATATGGGAAAATGAGAAAAAGGTTTCTAAGTGACCTGATTACACTATTACTCTAAATTAGTGTTCAGTAAAAAGCTCTGATATTAATCTATGTGATGCTATTCCTGGTACAATGAATTATCAAACCAATGTCACTTGATTAGTACTTAATCAACTACTGCTACCGAAAATATGTTTAACGACGTAAATTCCTCCCAAACTTGGAGTACACATCGTCTTCCATCCTTTTGAGTTTCAACCTTAGGTATCATTCAAAGTGTGCAGGTACTGAAAGTGATTGACTTATAATTTATGCACCTAACTTCTTTAAGTATGGTCAGAAATACGTTGTGTTTGGACTTATTCTTTTTAAAATTTTCGTGCATTATTTTATCTTTTATATCTAATGAGGTAGAACATTAACCTGGATAAGTTCTTGTTTATTGCCGTGGAGCCCACTGGGTGACTCAACAGGGTTCCCACTCAACCGTGAAAACCTTAAAACCGTGAATTAGCCGTGAATTTCCTCTACCGTGAAAAAACCGGGAAATAGCCGTGAATTTCGTCTTACAACCTTAAAAATCTCTCAATCTTGATAATAATACCTTCCCAGAAATTTTCATCTTCGTTCGTAGCTAGCGCACGTCTATTCATTGTGGCGAGCATCGTCGCATGCGGTCGCATGGGTCAGAAAAGCGTGTGAACGAATGTTGCCTGAAGAAAAAAACATCTTTCCCCAGCGCAGGCCTTTTCTCTCCCCCTCCTGAAATATGACACCACTTCTCATCAGCTTGTTTACTTTCCTCAAATGGCTTGGTTTCCCCTCCCTCGGTCACTGCTTAGTCCCCCTTCCACCCAATTAGCCTTCCCACTGGCTGCAGCGACCACTTTCGAAACTAAATCTAGATGGCCATTGTGTCGAAAAATTTGAACGTTTATTCAACACCCTCAATCCTATGACTGGAAGACCGCTAGCCTTGACAACCTGCCATGCGCTGTGGACACTACGCTCCCTGCGTTTGAACCGGGTGACAGCGAGCTTTCGGCGTGACGTTACTAATTCTCGCGCATTGCGGCCCTGAAAACGAGAGAAGATTTCCGCTTATGGCAACACAGCATTACACGATTGTCGCATGCGTCGACCTGGAACTTGCCAGTTTTACGTCGCAACCGGAAAGTTTGTGTGGAGTTATTTACTGTCGGTGGTGATCCAGTTCCTCCGCTTTGTGCTATCTAAGGTAATGCTGTTTGTTTGTGTCGTTAAAGCCTCAATGCCGTCGCGATAATAACTGCTACATAGTCTCACGAATACAAGGATCAAGAACTTTGCTATTTCCTTGATCCTTGTATTCGTGATATTATGGATTTCCACCAAGTTACGCCCTCTACGATTAATTATGCTACATAGTCGTTCCATTTTTCCCAGAGCAACGGTAAGAAGGGAACATGATTTGCCTCTGATTAGAGAGATCGATTCATTTTTGGTTTCAGAGTATTACAATAGCAGAGGAAAGAAGTCATTACACTGCCGCTTTCAAAAGAAAGTTATACGGTGGAACCTCGATCTATCGTTCCCGCATTGATCGTTCGCCGTTTCTGGTCCCAAATGAAGTTCCTTATAGACAATTTAATTTTTTCCCGCATATATCGTTCCCCGAAGTATCGTTTCTCGCATTGATCGTTTGAAGATCGCGGTTCCGACGCAGAATTTTCCCGCATCCATCGTTTGACGAAAATGAGACGAAATAAATACAATGTGTCATTTATGGCTAATAACGACAAGCACGTAGTTGGAATCCTCTCCAAGAGATGGAACTACCATTGGGAGAAGCTCAGTGCCGTGGGAAAGTAACATTAGCGCATTTCCCAAGAACCTTTATCCCCCTCCATTCACCATTCGCCTCCCCCCTTCTGACGCTTTCCTCTTCTTCAAAATAAAAACAGGTCCCAGCTCGCGCAGGGATCTTATTACGAAGACCTTAGCTTCGAAAAAAATATCGAGTTACACGAGAACAATAGAAACGTGTTTCGCGCTCCCCCCTCTTCTCACCAACTGACCTTTTTCAGCCTAACTGCTTCGAAGTTCCCAGTTTATGGAGGTCAACTGCTGCATGGATCACCTATTAGCCCAAAAAGTATCTAACAATGATATTCAGTAATTGCTATTATGCTTTTATTAGATTGAAATGTTAGTAATTTGCACGTTAAAAAAAACGAGATCACACATGACGTATTTTAAGCAAGGAAATAGATGGAAAAATACGATGGTGATTTTTGGCGAAACGCGATATCCTCGTAGCTGAGCTTCTCAGCAGTTAATTCGGCATTTGGTTCCGAAAACATGATATCAGGTTGTTATCAGTCATCAATTTACGAGCTATACTATTAGTCTCACTTGTCAGAGTTACTGACGAAGGGATATCTTCTCAGGATTTTTGTTTCTCCCTACTAACAATCCGAATTCATCTGATCATCTGGCGCTACGCTAATTAGAAAAGAATGGGCATCTTTAGGGTAAAAAATTTCATGGCGCAGTTCTATGGTCACGCTTTGCCCTCTGCAGTGTGCTCTGCGTACCCCCGTACGCGATAGTATCAGTTCCGAACTTAACCTCGTACGAGTGGTTCCCTACTTTCCGGGGTGGCTGGGCTTCGAACCACCGAGTGTTCTCCATGTGGGTTTAATAAAGTCATTTTCACTAGTTTAATTTTAGTCGTCTTCCGACCATGGCCCCTCCGAAGAAACTATTGAGAACTTTAAGAGATGGACTGAAAATAATTGAACATGAAGAAAAGAATCCGGGCTAGATGCGCGTGAATATTGCAGAGCGCCTTGGGTTGTCCGCTAGCACATGATGGTAGGGGTGGGGGTAGAGTGAGCTACCTGGAGAAAACAAGTAGAGATATGAAGGCGAAGATCCAGGTGGGCGTGCCGCTGACGATTAACGCAACATTGTTCACGCTTTACACACTACCTCAATTGTATTAAAAATATATTCATTAGACAGGAACAATTCAAGTAATTGACTATTTTTGGCCTTCGTGATCCATCTCACAACCAGGTACTGCACCGGCAAATGCGGTTGTTTTAGGCACAACATGCACATTGCTCTCGTGAATACGTGTACTGGAAATGGTGTTTGATGGATGAGAATTTTTACATCTGACTGAAATCCATAATAGCAGTGTAAATGCCGAGTGGAGAGCAAACATTCAGAATTTTGAAAGAGATATGGGTCGAATCAACAATATGACGTATGTGTCTTGATAAAGTACTACTATTCCTGTTATTATCTAAAATATTGTTTTGAAACCTATAATGAATTTCTTAATTACTCGCCAAAATCCTGCGTTTCCTGGGACATAGGCAATCTAGCAAAAAAATTAAGCATTGATCGTTTTTCCGCATTCATTTTGTAATCGTATCGTTATTAATAAAGAAAAATTGTCCCCTAGTGGAGTTCCAAAAAAGGAGGGTAGTCTTAGAATCGTGTTCGTCTTAGATTCGTGCTAATACGGTGTATGAAATTGTTTTTCGATTTATTATGTTCTATTAACAATTTTCATAAAATATTTTCCGCTGAATAAGAAAGAATCAATTTATTATATTCTATAAACAATTTAAATAAAATATTTTCCGTTAAATAAGAAATATTGGGGTGGGGGAAATTCGGTTACTGTGCAGTAATAACAACGTGCGCAAAAAACAATCTCTCATTGTCAGCGAGGAATTAAAAAAGGACCTCGAGTGTCCGGACGGAAGAAGGTCCGAAGGGTATTCGGCGTCCGGGCAAGAGCGCGGTTGGGCTGGTCCTTTAGTCGGCCCTGAATTTTGGAAACGATAGATCACGTCATAACAGATATCACTTTTCATTGCGGCGTTAACATTCACGGCATTTTTCGCGTACGTTAAATTTCTGTTGATATACGGCCAGTGATTTTCTTATTGTTGGCTTATTAACGGACCGTGAATTTAGCAAAATTGAGACCGTGAAAACCTTAAAAAAAACCGTGAAAACGTGAAAAATAACCGTGAAAACCTGGAAAAAGCCGTGAATTTCATTGTTCAGGTAGAGTGGGAACCCTGCTCATGCTAGCAGCAGGCCTCCTGAAAAGAGGGGCATTGAATGAAGGTCTGATAAAGACGAGGGCCGGGAGGAAATGTGAGGCTCTGAAAGATATCTAAGCCTATTGCCCCCTTGTAACATGAAGTTTTTTCTCAAACCTTTCTCACTTCTCCCCTTCAACTCCATGACCTTCTTCCACTTCCTGCAGAGGCGACACTACCTGTGACGTCTCGCGTCATAGAAACCGTTAAAAAGGTAGTTTTGAGTTGTGGTCAACCCCCTTAAATCTATATGTATAGGTGGCTGGCACTCAGGACGGAATATATGTAGCGCTAGAGGAAATCATGACATAGCCCTTACATCCTCAGTCACTCGGTAGCGACTGCCATGATGTGGACGTTAGGTCATGAGCACGGACCGTGTTATGTTGATATGTACAATTCATATGGAATTGGGTGAGGAGGGGGGGGGGGGGGGGAAAGGGTTGTTTGGAGGGCAGTGGAGGTTCTTGTTTGTGCTGTTACCTCCCTAAGATGGCTTTCTCGTCTCCAGCTCCTCAAAATAATCTAGATCTCTTTTTCTGGGGTGGGAAGGGTGGAATATTATTGCATGGGATATGGCACCACTTTTTCAATTCATTGAAATAGCCTTCCATGTAGCCAACCATCAAACGATCGAGTTTACATTTTCCGTTGTGATAAAGTGTGGAAAATGTAAGAAGTTTGTGCTAGAAATGAGTGAAATGGAAAATGTGAAGACAGTGTAATGGCTGCTCTGGCATTGGAGAGGGGAGTATGTGATCAGGAAAAATTTGTTTTGCGCTATCATGCTGTGTTGGGTTGGAGTGGTGGAGGAGTGGATCATGATGCACTAGTTTTGCACTTGCGTTTACTCGCTTTCTCATTGTTTGCAGGGTCTGATTCGTCACTTCCGTCCCGAGTTGGAGGAGCGCATGAGGAAGTTCGAGGAAAAGCAGGCGGCCACATCCGGCTAGTGTGTCCATCCTTGTCTGCATGATAAGGTCCTCCTATCCATTAATTGTATTGGTGGTGTGTGTAGTGTTCTCTGTACATAAAATTGTTATTTAAATTCTCAAAATAAACTTTTAACTCTCAACGAGTAGACTCTATTTTCTTTCTCTTATGTTCTCTGGGGTGATCTGAAAATTGACTTTTTTCAAGATCAAACTGTGTGGAGAAGTTGTCGACTGATGCCAGCATTTTGGATGATTGTTACTATGTTCTGCTGCCTAAGCCCTTAAGTAATACATTTCATGAAAATTCAGGCAGGATTTGGAAACTACAACCTCTGATGGGGAATTTCTAGTAAATAAGGCACTTAGGGCAAGGGCCAGTTTGTAATTATGTATTTGGCTTTCTGATATGTAGAGATGATTAAAAAAAAGTACTCACCTTGCCTGTAAATCTTCACTCTCAATTATTATTATTTAAGGGAATGGTAAGGGCATTATATGGTATTGTCTCCTCATCACCTCATTTATTTCATCGTATCATTTCATATTTTTGAGATACCTTTTTATGTTATCATGCTTCTTCAGCACATTATCTCCCTTTTCGCAGATTTATTTATTGTTAGCTGATGAAATGATAGCCAGGGGCGAGCAAGGACTGGCGTGGGAGGGTCCGAGCCGAAGGGGCTGGTTACCACAACCTTTCGACCCCTATTCCTGCCACCGAATGAAGTCCCCACAATTAGGCCGCTCTGGTTCCTTGTACTCATGGTCTCACCTTCTGGAGCATGAGAGATGAGGTCGCAATTAGGTTCCATTGCTGTCGAAGGTTAATGTTTCAATTCACAAAAAATTGTTGAAACATCTTTAGAAACACTAAAAAAATTTCAGCGTTTTTCTCGTGGCCATTTTCTTCTTCATCTTGTTTTATAGGTTCAGTTACAGCCCTTGCTTCACAATATCCTCCTTAATAACGCCATCTCCATCCAAGAGAAGGGATTCACAGTGGCCCGAAAAGAGAACAAATGCACCCCTGTTGACTGCCGATTCTTTTCAATCGTCCTGCCTTTTTTGAAACATTGATTTATTCGCACTCTATAGTTGTCTGGCGTTTCGCATTTGTTATGAATGGCAGATTCCTCATAAATGGCTGCCCTTGTCTCACATCAGATAAAATTCGCAAGCAAGATGGTCGGGTCATGGGGTTCCGAAATAACTTCTGTCGTCGCGTGCAGTGGCGCAGCGAAGGGGGGGGGGGTTTCGGGGATAAACCCCCCTCCAGAGCTCAGAGAAATTTTTAACATTAATCCACTTTACTTGATTGGATTGATATTGCTAATAGAATAGTGTAAGGGCTAATCAAATATCCCTCAGAAAGCCATAAAACTCGTCATTTTGAACCATTTATGTTAAAATTCCGCAATTTATTAATCTCACAAATACCGCTTATCCTGGTGGGTATTCCATACGTTTACACACCCAGGTATTAGTTGTACCTAAACCTCCCCCAGCCTTAATTCCTAGCTGCGCCCCTGCCTCTCGTTACGAATGGAGAAGGTGCCCACTAAGTCCATGGCCCTTTCTGAATTGCACGAGCATTCCAGTTCTTACCCGAAGAATGTCCACCTGGACGTGGTAAATATTACTAAGACCAATCTAGACGTCTCCGTATTGTAATGGTTCAAGCCCCATTACAGTGCATTTCTACTCGGTGCATTTTCTTCCCTACCAGTTTACCCGCTCGTTCCACGACCTTTCCCAAAACCCCACCCCCAAACCATGGCCCGTGGAGGAAGGTGTGGATGAGTAAGAGGGGATGAATGTGTTTTCGCCGATTTTTGTATGGTTGTGTGTGAGTGTGTGTGTGTGTGTGTGTGGGAGGAGGGGAGCTCGGGTTTTCCCTGAGTGAGTGGCGTATTACTCCTCCCTCTCTTCATTGTGCATTACCCCCACCCCAAGTTGAGGTATGATAAAAGGTGGTGCGCGTAAGAGAACCGAGAGAATTCCTAAGTGACTGTCGGGCGGAGCCTATGCCCAAAATCAGTGCGACGCACGGCAGGAGGAGACAAGGGGCCCAAGTGTTTCCAGAAAGATTGATCTGGAAGAAGAATCCCCCCCCGTCCGAAGGAGCAAAGGACCAGCTGAAGAGGACGCATTATCTCCGTTCCGGATGCAGCTTCCTCCAACATGGGAGAAAGGAGTGCAGTAAATGGAACAAGAGAGTGTTGGATCCAACCTGGTCCAGACTCGGACTACGATAAAGTAAGATTGCAGCTATCCCCCCCCCCCCCCAAAGCCCCCTTGTGTCTCCTGCCAAGCTAAGTTAAGACAAACAATAACGGAACGCACCCGTTACATTAGTGAAAGTGAAATCAGTCACCAAGTACAATTAACGTTCGCACCCCAAATTTATATTCGATGGGATGGACTATCATTTACCTCCCCAGTCAAGAAATCATTGAATTTGTATCATATTTACGTGTTCACCACCGAACTTTACTTTGTTATCATCATTTTCTATATTGATTTTCATCTAGAAACCAAGTTATATTGTTTTTTAATTTTATTTATCATCGATGTTTCATAAGTGGCTTTCACCAATTCATATTTCATTAGCGTATAAGAGGGTTCCTTTTGTTTTTTTGTCATATGCAACCTTATTTGTGTGAATTATATTTTGTTTAATTGAAAGTGTTTGAGAGAGTGTTTTTGTTCTGATTCCTCCACGGGTCACCCCATTGAAAATATCCTTCGTCCTTCCTTTCGCCCCGTCTGATTTCCTTCCCGTAAATGCGTGTTGGACGAGTGCATCAGCGCCCGAACGTCACCCATCAGTTTGAATCGGGAACCCCCCACCCGCAATCATCTTCACAGAAGGGGAATATTTTTTTTATTTTATGTGAATTACGAGAAGTGAGTGGCATAGTTTTGTCCCGTAGGTCCCATGGGGGAGGGATCTTCGCGGATTTGTATTTTTTTTATTTTTGTGCGACGTCTCCGCCCGGTTCTATTGTGGTATCCGGGCGAGTCGGGGGTGGGATGCCACAGTATCCATTAGAGGACACGTGGGCAGATGTATATACCAACGTCGCCATTCACAAAAAGTGTGTGTGCCTGTCTGTTTCAGGGACCATAGTGGTGAGTCCAATTCCCTCCCTAACCAGCCAGTTCACAAAAGCAATTCAAAGGGTGAATATATATATGTATATATATATATATATATATATACACACCATATATATATACACATAAATTCACAGGTAAGGAAAGAAAGGGATAGGAACATGGAATAGAAAAAGGACAAGGACAACGGTGCTGTGGTAGATGGAAAAAGCCAGAAATCAGAGGGTAAAAATGCGGCCTGACTGGGACTCGAACCCAGAACCTCCTGGTTGCCGGCCAGGTGCTCTACCAGTTGCGCTACCAGGACGCTTAGATTTACCATGATTTCGGTGGGGGTTTATATACAGTAAACTCCCTTTGCTTTGGCCCACAAGAGTAACCAATAGATGGCACTGGGGCAGCTCACCACTCACCAGCAGAAGGAATGGACGAGGACACAAGGATGAAAGGAAAGATACACACTCACACGATAGCAGGAAAGAGACAGGAACATGCGTTTCGGGGCACGCAGAGCCCAAGTGAAATAAGCCAATATGGCCGATACACTACTTCATTCATTCACACGACGCCTTAAGCGCAAATATGCACATAAATTCACAGGTAAGGAAAGAAAGGGATAGGAACATGGAATAGAAAAAGGACAAGGACAACGGTGCTGTGGTAGATGGAAAAAGCCAGAAATCAGAGGGTAAAATGTTCCATGTTCCTATCCCTTTCTTTCCTTACCTGTGAATTTATGTGCATATTTGCGCTTAAGGCGTCGTGGGAATGAATGAAGTAGTATATATATATATATATATATATAAAATGATTTTGGAATCATTAGAACATTTGTTAAATAAATTAAAATATTTGACATTTTTTTTATCAGCGTTTTAATATCCAAAAACTATCCTCACTTGAAATCGCTGTTGTGAAATTCGTCAATACCTTGATTATTTTTTCTCTTTTGATTTCTTTTCTTACATTTTTAAGATTGAAACAGAAATGTTGCTGAATAAATACCTGTGATTAGAAGAAGCTCAAGGGACACGTAAGAATCATAGAAGAGTAACAAGCTGAGGCAGTTAAAACTGTTGAGAATCCAAATATCTGTTAAATGTGTTACCCTACAACCTGGCCATTATTCTGAAAGCAGCTTGATATGAATAATATATGTACTCGTACCAGTGGGTGCATTCACGTGCATCCAAAATTCCGTGGTTTAATAACCTTGAAATGCAATTTGCCAATTACTGTCAATTTTACGTCTTAGACTGCTTGTGGAGTAAAATTCATTCAGAAAAATGATAAGGAGATGGATTGCTGCAAATTGAATGTATTTTAATTTCTTAAACCGTAATGGTCAGCCGGGAGGGGGATACTCTCGAGTTTTTCACGATAAGATAGCTGTTTTGGGGGGCCTCGTGACCCTTGGTCTTACGAATAGGGTTGGTGGCTGAGGTTACCAGCAATCTTGTCAACAATCGCCACTGCACGATCGGGTACCTCCACTTGGTCGATGCAAATATCAGTTGGTTAAAGAAGGAGAAAATATTGATTGACAAGGGAGAAAATACATAAATAGGGCTCAGTCAGTAGAATTCAGATAATATTATATCATTTAAAAGCGTTTTCTCCTAATTATGTTTAGTTAGTAGACGATACTTGGGGCATATTTCATGTTCCAACATAAGTAATGATACTGTAGGAAATAATTCGAGACTGTAAATGTTTACTGAAAATCTGAAGAGACCTTGCACTTTGAGAATAAGGAATTGTTAAATCACCAATCTTTTTTATTTATTTTTGGTGCTGTCCCAAGTTGGAGATCGGGGTGAGTGTTGTACCATTGGAACACTTTTTAATTTTAATTTCTAAAAGTGTTTGAAATTGTTCCTAGCTACGTCAGGTTCGTGTATCTAGGAGCGCTACCTATGGTACCAAGGAGCACAAGTTGCATTGGTGGGAGCAGTAATTAAAAAGTGAAAAATGGAAATGAATATGATTTGGTCATTGATTTTGAAAATACATGAACGTGTCTAATATAGAAAATTAACATAGCTTAGGTAAAATCTCAATTTTAAAATAAAACTCCTTTCAAGTAAAAATAAACTTAGGTTAAACCCTTCTAAATAGAGAGCATTATTTCAAGTCCAGTTATATAATGAATTTCACACAAAAAAATCAAATTATAGAATATTAGGCCATAAATTACAACTGACTACAAAAATCATGGACACAGTAACATGTTCTCCTAGGGGCATCACGTGCTTGTGTTTCTTGGTACAAGAGGTAGCCATTTTTAATGTCGGCTGAATTTACTGTTTAATATTACGTCTAAAATAGCAAATAAGTAGCTAATACTAATCGTCATTATATGTTGATTTCACCTATGTTAGGATAGCCACTGTTAGAGTGATAAATTTTTGGTAAAAGACGCAAATGAAACCAAAATATTTACTTTTCAGCGTCAAATACTTCAAACTAGCATCTTCATCGTAAACATAATCCAAATGAACTCAAATTGACATATTCTAGTGCTTCTTTCGCGTAATAGCTTACTTAAAAGCCGCACTTTAGGTCACAGCACTTGTCTATAGTTTCAAGTGTTCCCAGGTACACTTTGCCCCAGCTTCACCACCCTCCCCTACCTCTCCTTATCTTGGGACAATGATTTTAGTTTTTGAAGAGAAAACTTCTTTAGTGGCGTTAAGCACTTTTGCGGGATGGGGAAAAAGCATAGAATTCGCATGAGCGTCACCAACCCGACACCGCGATCACTACAGCGAGATATACATTTTGGTCTTAAAATTCGTCTCTTCGTATCACATCCTCGGTAGTATAGTGGTAAGTATCCTCGCTTGTCACGCGGGAGACCGGGGTTCGATTTCCCGCCGGGGAGGATTTTTTTCTCAATCTCATACGATTTAAAAAATTTTACAATGGATATTTCAACTACGCAGGCTGACTAGGTATAGTAAATAAACTTTGTTAATATATAGACTGTTAAAGTCTTTTTGTTTTGAAAATATTAAAATTGAAGATAAAAATCTATAGTGTATATTGTATAAGTTCATTAAATATAAAGAGCTCGTGCATGAACGTGCAGAAGAGAGTACACGCTATAAAAATACAGGTCAGTACAATTTAAGGCAGTTTCTTTTATGTGTATAGTTAACAATTATAGGTTTAAAGCATACTAAATAAAAGAAATAAAAGCATATTATATTTTAATATATAAATAATGTTACTTTCTATTCATACACATCGTATTTTTAATATATATTTAATAATAAACAGTTTGCTGAAAAAAATAATTTCAATTTTTGTTGAAAAATGAGTATTACTGGAAAAATTAGTTCTTTAATAATATTAAATCTATATAAAATAAATGGATAATAATTATTTCAGTTTTCACTTCTGTCGGCCAGTCCCACGACTACCCCGTTTTGTTTTTTTTATTTACATTTAACGGTAGAAAAAATTACCTGCAAAGAGCAATGAACTTTAGAAAAATTAATTATCCACTCTACTCTTTGAAGACGGTATCATTATGCAACAACCTTCAGAGAATTCACGCCGCTAACATCATGTTAGCCTACCTGAAAAAGTAAAACTTCCCGTTTGGTGCCAATAAGTTGCCTCTTTGTCCCATGTATGGGAAATGTGCTGACTGTAATTGAGGTCCCCAGAAGTCAAGGGGTACAAGCGCAACTTTTATAACTTTGGAGTTAAGGGCAGACAGTGGTTGGTGGTCCTCTGTTGCAGTGGCGCAGCGAGGAGGGGGTTTTGGGGGATAAAACCCCCCCAGGGCTCAGAGAAATTTTTACGTTTAATCCATTTTACTTAATTGGATTGATTTTACTAATAAATTGTGTAAGGATTAATAAATTATCCCTCAGAAAGCCGTAAAATTCACCATTATGGACCATATATCATAAAATTCCGCAATTTATTAATCTCGCACCTACTGCTTATCCTGGTGGGTATTCCATACCCTTACACACCCCAGTATTAGTTGCATCTAAACCCCCCCCCCCCAGCCTCAATTCCTGGCTGCACCCCTGGTCGTGTGAGCACGCTCTATACCAAAGCGCGCACACCTACGTCCAAATGTGGGATAGCCTGGACCTTTGCATTTGAAAATGGCTTTGATGCCCACATTCGGGAGCTCTCTTTTTTATCGCCACCACCCACCCCTCTAGTGAATGCTTTGCGTATTAGTAACACAGAGTATATTCAGAGAGGACAGAGGGCACTTTAAGGTGTAATCTCTGGTGTGCATTTAAGCCATGTTCTCCGTAAGTTAACGCAGCGGATTCAGTGATACGGCTAGCTAGGTAGGTTGAGGTTGAAGCCAACTTACTTGTGCCTTATTGTGAACATATCGTGAAGCTTTCATTCTTTAGTCTTTCATCATGGATGAATAACAGAAGAAAGGCACCAAAAAAGGTGGATTTGCGTGGTGCTCGGCAACTAATTGCCGAAAAGTTTCTACTGTTTTCCAAAGAATCCAGTCAGGTAAGCATTTTTGACTCTGTTACCATTTGTACACGGTTTAGGTATTGAATTTATTTGTTCTACATACATTTTCAAATTGCTGTATGGGAAATTAATGTCATTTTTTACTTTCCTTGTGAAAATTTTCCGTGTGCAATGTGCTCACGTCTTGTGAGGATGCAAGGAGTGGATAATTTGGTCTCGGCACCAGGACTTGGAGGGGAAAAGTTCGAGCTATTTGCATTCGAATACCAGACTATGTGGCGAGCATTTTGAGGATGTTCTTAAATTATTTTGAGAACAAGCTTCATGCCCATGTGGTACCATCCAAGTTCAATGTGCCAAACCTGCCGCCGCTTGTTGGGAGTTCGAGAAAGCCTCCTTAGAAAAGGCAGATGCTGGAGATCTCACTGGATAAATGCTCCAACAGGGAAAGTGATTACGGTAAGTGTGATTTGCTACGTTAGACCTCTTGGATTAATATAACGGAAAGGGATGAATCTAAATTTACCTAGATGAATATATTTTTTGTCAGTCCAATCCTCAATTCAGTGTTTCCTCTTCAAGTAAGCCATTGCTATGTTGTTCCTTCTGTGAAGCTCTTGCATATTTATGGTTAGCTAATATTAAAATTTTTTCAGTCTCTCTCTAATAAAGTGGTCATAATATATATCTTGAATTATTTTTATCACTCTCGGTGCATATTTGCTTCCAAACATAGTTCATGATCAAGTAACTATTTTACACAGTGATCTTCAATTGGTGTATGCACGATTTTGTCTTTTGCATTCAAGCACTTTATTATTTGCTCTGTAAATTAACGATTTTCCCAATATGCATCAATTTTACTTGAAATTAAACTAAATTATCTCGGTCTCTTGTTAGTGGTGGCTAATTTCACCATGTTGTGTGTTATATAAGTACTTGACATGTCAATACAATTTTATATTTTTACTCATAAACACCACCATTATTCCCTCTTCTATGATGAGATTCTTTCCCGGCGTATTAATTGAGTGAAGTCCTCTCGGGATTTCCACCGGTTGATTTGATTTATAGGCACCAACGTTTCAATGAACGCCTCGTTCATCGTCCTCAGGGTGAATAATAAATTTTTACTGATTAAAGAATGTTTATAAGTAACTATAAACAAATTGCAACAATTAAGTTACCCCTGATCGGCCGGAAAAATCTGAATTTTTATGAAACGGTGGGGTTCTATGATTTTTAATTTTCTTTAAAATGGGATTCCACGCATTGCTAATTTTGTATCCAGTGTCCCTATTGAAATTATTTTTATTAAGCCTAATTTCAATGGCCTCCTTAGCGAGCCTGTCCCAGAAGTTGTTGGAACGGCAGATTAATTTGGCGCTATCCCATTTAGTTTGGTGATCCCTATTAATGCTATGTTCAGCCACAGCAGACTTATCAGGCTGTCCAAGTCTGAAATGCCTCCGATGCTCCTACCAGGATTAAGGAGCATGGGAGGCATTTCAGACTTGGACAGCCTGATAAGTCTGCTGTGGCTGAACATAGCATTAATAGGGATCACCAAATTAAATGGGATAGCGCCAAATTAATCTGCCGTTCCAACAACTTCTGGGACAGGCTCGCTAAGGAGGCCATTGAAATTAGGCTTAATAAAAATAATTTCAATAGGGACACTGGATACAAAATTAGCAATGCGTGGAATCCCATTTTAAAGAAAATTAAAAATCATAGAACCCCACCGTTTCATAAAAATTCAGATTTTTCCGGCCGATCAGGGGTAACTTAATTGTTGCAATTTGTTTATAGTTACTTATAAACATTCTTTAATCAGTAAAAATTTATTATTCACCCTGAGGACGATGAACGAGGCGTTCATTGAAACGTTGGTGCCTATAAATCAAATCAACCGGTGGAAATCCCGAGAGGACTTCACTCAATTCCCTCTTCTGTTTGTCCCTTCTTGTTTGTAGACCTTTGAGGAAACAATGTTTAAGTTTCCTATGAAATTTTGGAGTGAACAATCTAATTTACTTCACATAAACATTACGAGGCCTCCAAACATAACTATAGTACATATATGTTCTTGTTCTCTTACTGCTCATTATTCATTGTATTGGTCATGCACAAATTAAACTTCTATCAGTACAGATACCCATTTTGTATATAGATGATAATTCATGCCTTAGGAATTCATGCAATTTAGTGTAATCATTAGATAAATTGGAGAAATATCTATTTCTCCAATTTCAGTGTCTCCTCAGTATCTTGTAATGGATGGAGGGGCATTGTACTTTCTTATTTAATACTGTGTGTAATGACTTTTAATTGTATGATAAACTTCCTGAGGCAAAGAAATCTCACACTTTTTATTGCAAATGCTAAACTTATTTCGCCTTCATGCATAAGAATCATAACTGTGCTTCATGGTAAAAGAACACCAATGGTAACGTCCACACTTTTTGTTGTTGATTGAATCCAATTGATTGATCCAATTGATTCTTTTATCATGGATATAATCAACTTCCACAAAATGAAGCCTGGAATGATTTTATGTGTGCTTCATAGCTTTATTAGAATGAAAATAAATGTTATCATTGGTATTCAAACACTTTGAAACACATAAAATATTGACTGTAACATCCCTCTACATTCTGAATTTAATGGTATTCATAAAAAAGCGTGTACATTTTCTCCCAAAAAATGCTGACTACCATTCGCATATGACAAGAACAAAAGACTACCTGCATGTTCTTCCTAGAAAGACAAAAAGGAGTAGTGATGGTCCTCTCCATAAGGGAACAAAACTTTATAACCTTCTACCGGAACAGTTAAGAAATTTATCATCAATTGAACTCTTTAAAGTGAATCTCAAAAGATACCTAATTAAAAATACCTTGTATAGTGTTGATGAATATATGAACTATTGTAAAGAAAACATTTGTAAACGTATTCTATGAGCAGTGCTTGTACTTAAAATTTTATGCTGTGACAAATGTAACTTTCCAAATGTATACTTTTTTATGTGAATGTTACCTGATATATCATCCCATGTTATTCATCAGTGTATTGTATTGACGAAGCCTATACCATTTACTAATCTGTATTGGTTCTCTTGGCTAATAAAACTATTATTATTATTATTATTATTACTGATAAGGCTATTCTCACATATTTGTGATACCAATACATCCTTTCTTTTTGTGCATTGCAGCTCTAGGTCAACTCTCAGTCACTGAAAGTGATGATGCCCAAATGGGACCAGAGGTCTTGCAAAACTCACAAATACAGAATGCCTCCAATGACGCTGAATACCTCAGACTGAGGAAAATAATTAACCAGCAGAGAGTTAAAATTCACCGCCTAAAGAAGAGGAATGAAGAGCTTGAGCAAAAGCTCAAGGCATCACAAGGTGACACATCTCTAGAATCTTTGTGTGAGAAATTTTTGCCAGTACAAATGAAGAACTTCATTTTGATGTTTAAGAAAGGTAAAAGCAAGTGCCTAAAAAAGCGACTTAGTTTAGGATTACATACATTTCTTGAGCCCTAAGGCCTATTCTTTTGTAAGGAATTTTTTGCCATTGGCATCACTGAGGACTATTCGGAGAATTCTGAGTAGCCTTCCTGTGGCTACAGGATTGTCGGACTGGATTCTTAAAAACATTGAAGTCCAGGTCAATGTTTTGGGTAATTCAAGCCAAGATTGCATAATTTGTATGGATGAAGTTACATTAAAGTCTCACTTGTATTAGAATATAAGCAAGGGTGAAGTGGTAGCCATTGTGGACATGGGAGATGGGAGAAGAAGTTCTACAACTTCCAATGCATCTTTTGTTGTGATGGTTGGGGGCATCACAGTAAATTGGAAACAGGCCATTGGCTATTTTTTGTAAAGGAGTCTGGTCCAGCTCTTGGCATTCACCCTTGAACGGCTTGCGTGCCCATATGGGCACAGCTGCAGTGGTCTAAATAATTTTGTATAAATTCTGACCCAAACATTATGGAGCATGCTGTTTTTGCCAAAAATGATTACAATGTATCTCTTTATTCGGTTTGTGTGCTTACGGTCAGCATTTATACCAGCAGTTGACTTTGGCAGGATAGGTATTCTTACTCACTCTGATCGAGGAGGCAAAAGAGAAAAAATGGCGCAGTGTCTTCAGTAAATGCGATTTTTTTCCTTTTTATTTTTTATACTCCGCTAAGTATTTAATCTTATCCTCATAATGAATATTGTCAACTTCAGTTTCTTTTGCCTGCATAGCGATATCTTTCGTATGAGACAAGCAATTTGAATTTATTTTTAGGTGATCCCATATGGGCACGCTAGCCAGTAGCCGGGGGTGTCTTTTTTGGCGGGTGTTCTTCGCTACAAACGTCGTTATTGGGTCTGTTATCAAATGATTTCGATGTAAAATGCTAAGTTTTTGTCAATCTTTTATTTTTTTCTCATGTCACTCGAATTGAAAGACTTCAATATTTTTTGCTGTATTTTTTTGTAATATTTCCATTAATTTTTAATACAAAAAATACATTTTTTATTATTCAACACTGTTATTCATGGTGCTTGCGTTATACTTTGCTCAACTATCTAATATGAAGAATGATAGGGCTATTTTCTACCACTGGTATACATACCCAACAATCAAGGGCATGGTGGAAGGGGAAAGGATGTTTGTTAAATACAATGATGAAGCTCATGGTGAAGCGCTTTGTATCGCGTATAAAACGTTGTAACAATAAAAAGTAGATTGAGCCTTGACCATATCGACCACATTGAACTCGTGGTCAAATTTTCCAACTAAGTCCAATCCCTGGTTGTAAGTCGCAAGGAGATATCAAGGCGAACGTTAACAAGCAACCATTACAAGCTCCGTCAGTTTTAGTCCTGAAAAGGATGGAGGAGACAGCAAAATGACCGAGACGTACGCATAGGCATGAGATGACATGTCATCCGCTGAGAATATATTCCTCGAAATGAATTTTGCTGAATTTCCGGTAAATTCCTAGTTGAGGTTTCCGAAATGTTCATGACGGAAAAAATTTGTTTTTCTCTGTTTTATTCAATTTTATTCTGAGTGGTAATTGCTGTCTGCAGGAAGAGAGTTTTTGGGAGAGTGGCGATGATGTCGGAAACACTCTGGTGTATAAGCCATCCACAAGGTTGCAAAATATAATGAGGGTTTATCACTGTGCAGATAATAATCACTAAGATAACAGCGGCAAAATGTGCACACTTAGGCCATTCATAAATATGATAAAGTACGTTTGCTCAGAAAACTATATGCCAACCCCCGAGCTAAAATACGATGAATCCATGATAAAGTATTTTGGCAATCATGGCTGCAAACAGTTCATATGGGGTGAACCTATAAGTTTCGGCTTTCAAATATAGTGCTTGAATACTCCTCAAGATTACTTGGTGGACTTCAGCATATAGCAGGGACTGAGTGTTGAAGAAAAAAACAACTACCATAAATTCGTAGGTAAATGCTCTTCGTATTTGCTTATCATGTTGGACAATTTACTAGAGTAAGCGATAAATCTTTTCCATTTATTTTGACAATTGGTTTACTAGCTTTCCTCTTATAAGTCAGTTAAAATCTCAAGGATGTAAGGGCACTGGAACATTTCTGAGAAAAAGGATACCCAAAGGTAGGTATCCCATTGATCGAAAAAACAGCTAGCTAAGCAGCCCTGCTGCTCCCATGCTTTCGCACGGGAGAAAAAAGGGAATATTGTTGTTGTTAGATAGAATGACTATTCGGTAGTGACTGTCAAGTCACCTTGCCAATGTGTACACCCACTCACAAAGGTCACGAGATTCCCACGTGTTACCTCAAAAGTGGTACAAGTCAGTGGCGGTTTGCCCATAAGGACTCTCGGACGCCGCCCCTCCAAAATATTTGAAAAAGTAAAAAAAAAAATATCCATTAATTTATAATTATACATCTGATTAATCAAAGCGTTTTTTCAGTCCCATACATCGAAAGTGTTGGAAAAACACGAAAAGAAATAGCGCGAGAAGTTCGTATTTGTAGCCGTGGGGCGCTGGCCAGAACGTCCCAATCCATCCCCATGCAGTTATATGGAGAGTGGTAGTGGTGGGGGCCGCTGGTGCTATGACGCGTCTAACGTTGTGTCTTACGGAAGTCTTGGGACGTCGTCCGAAAATGCGCAGAGCGACGAGTGAGTTGACATCGCTGCGCAGGCCGGCGGGCGTATAATCTGGCGTCTACTTGGTGCTGCCACAGAAAAGGGACCTACGGAATCAGAATGGTCACTGTACTGGGTGTAGTTATACGATTTTAATTTTTAATTACTGGTAGGTATTGCTACAGTAAATAAATTATCCCATTATGCTAGCGTTTTTTGGTATTTGAATCCCGGAACACAAAATCCAACCAGTTAAAGGCCGTATTGAGGAAGGAAAACTATTCTCGAGTAGGTATTTGCCACAGTTCTGTTATGATTACGAATTTCAAGAACCTTGGGGAAACTAATATTATAATACTTAGGCCTTAACAATGTATTAATATCTTCCCGATTATTAGAAATGCGGTACCTATTTTTCAGATAAATTTATCGAAAGACCTGCAGTATTAGGAAAAATCAGTTAACATTCCCCACTGATTTATAATTTAAGAAATAGTTGCGTGCGTGATAGGGTGAAGGATTAAATATGATTTAAATCGTTAAGCGCGACTTTAAATAGAGTCATTCAATTAATGTCATGAAGTGCCGCGTACAATGCACCTTTTGTGTGTAGGTTCATCATTTTTCTAGCCGTCCTTGTTGTACTAGTTCATGTTCACCTAATTCCTCAGCGGCAGAGCGGTAGCTGTCTGACGGAAAATGCCCACTTGGGTCTGATTTAAGTGGCCTCGAAGAGTTCATATCAGTGCGGAAATCCTTACAGCTCCCATCTGTGGCTCAATCGAGTCGTCTTCTTTTACGATCTAGAACTTATTTTCTATTATATCATGGCAATGATTTCGAAGACACGGTTATTCCAAATGCGACCCGTTGGCGTCTCGTGTGTTTACCACATATGAATCTTAGACTCAAGGAGATGGTCCGTGACGTCCTTTGTTTGCTTGAATGCCTTTGCTGACCTTAAATTCGTCCCTCAGCTGAATCAGCATTAGTGGACCACGACTTCTAACTCCCTTGAGTCGTCCTTATAGTAACGGCAAGACTCTCGGAAAGAACGGAGTGAAATGAGTTCAGACATCATTTTCGAGGAGTTAATTGTGCGTAATTGCCGATTAAGAAGTTTCTTAGTGCTGTGTGTACATTCAAGAAGACTATTTTGAATTAATCAACAGTGCTCGTTTTTTTTTTAAGGGAAATATAGGGAAAAAATGTCCCAATTCTGTGTCCAGGCACCTTTTTCTTTTTGGTCGTATTTTTCGTCGGCCTATTTTGTGTCGTCCCTTGTTTATTTATAGACTAGTGCCCTTGCCATGTGTTCAATCAGAAAGAAATTGTTGTCCAGCGCTGATTTCAACGAACGTGTAATTTATCACTTTGCTGGACAAAATGAAAGAAGGATGGACTTTTGCAATGTAACTAAAGGCCTGTGAGTATTTCATATTTTGTTAAAAATGTGTGAGAAATGTTTAATTGTTGATTTTAAATCATACTGTATTCAAGAAGCAACGCGAACACCGCCATCAAAGTTTACATCTGCAATAGCAAAGCGCGCGCATTCTAGTAGTGTTTGTTGCCTAGTGGAAGTCAGTGACACTCTCCTCCCTCCTCAGGTGTTACAAGTGTCATTGCTACCTAAATCATTGCAAATGTTGTATAGATTTGACAAATAACGCATTATATGATTGCAAAACGAACAACAGAAGTGTATTGCGGGCATATCCGCACGAAGAATGTAGACGCTAAAACCTAAAGTTACGTATTTTCGTTTGTATTTGCAAAATATCGCAGCAAATATATTTTTATTCTTCAAGATCATTGATCAGTATCATCGAGATTCCGGACTAAGCCGATCCGTATGACCGAGAGTCTACTGCATTTAGTATTTATTAATCAAGCTTTATTAGGAAAACTAGGTATTTTTGTTGAAAAAAACGGAACGTATGGCATCACAGAATTTAATTCCTAGATTGCCGTAAAAACTTAATAAAATACACGAAATATTAAAAAATTATGACCCCCCGGTGGAGTGCGCCCCCCCTAGCATTTGACTCACGAGCCGCCACTGGTACAAGTTAGGCAGCCAGCAGTGGTCTCTACCTACAATATTTAGATGGGTGGAACTGATCCCACGGATCAAAATATCAACAGATACAGGAATGTTATCAGAGGAAAAAATGGTGATGGTCCACAGGAAGCTCCTTGATGCTGTCATTGTAATGCCTGGATCTGTACGGAAAATTCTGATTCAAATATACCGCAGTAAGGTCTTAGGCGAGAGATTGCACAAATATTTTGTAACGAAGATGTACCTTTCCCAGACCTGGTGGTCGTGTTTAACCTTCCCTATAAAGCACAACTAATCATAGAAAGTCTGATGACATAAGGTATGATGGCAGAGAATACCAATTTTTCCCGTTTCATAGACGCCGATGTTATTATGATGAATATTCTTCCCGCGCGCGCTCAGAATGTGCTAAGTGCCCAGGTCTTTGCCTTCAATGAAATTCTGACTATTGTAAGGATCACCTCTGTCAGCTCGGTTTCCGTCTTCACCTTCCTGCACCCCATCCCAACTATTACCCACTCCACCTCTAGCATCTGAGCTAGTAAGCATATCAGATACCTACACCTCTTCCTTCCTTCTATTTCCTCACCCCCTTCCCCGAATCATCACATTCTTCATTTCCACGGGAGCGCATTGTTTCCTCTCTCCCATGCGACGCCTACCATGGGGAACTGCAAAGACAAGCACTGCGGCAGGGGGAGGGGTGCGCCGAGAGAGAGCTGCGAAGAGACAGCGCGTGGCAGTAGTTATTGTATCGTCGCTGAGAGTGATCACAATAAAAACCTGTAAAGAGTGTCTCTGAGTTTCCTTCACAGAATCCCTGCCAAATCGGTGTTGATTCCCCTTTTGAGTGATCAGGGGTCTTACACTGGTGTCAAGAAGTGGGATTTGGCAAATTTTGTGAGGAAACTCAAAGACGAGATGGCGGGGAGAGTGAGCCTTGGGGGACAGGAGATGGAATTACAACAGGCCATCACGGAATTGAACGAGAAACTCCTTGAGCTGAGCGTGGATAATGAAAGGCTCCGACGGGCAGGGGCAGCCACGGGAGAGGAAGGGGGAAGGAAGAATTTTGGCCTGCTTTCGGCTGTCGAGGCTTTTTCTGGGAGAGCGGGCGAGTCGGTTGCGGCCTTCCTCGACAAGATTGAACGCGCGGCTGATCTGGGGTGTCTCTCCGACGGCGACAGACTCAGCGCAACAGTGCTGAAACTGAATGGAGAGGCTGCGGAGTTTTACCGCAGCAAGGAGGAATGCCGGGGGGCCGAGACTTTCGAGGAGTTGAAGGCGCAACTCCTCCTGAGGTACCGGACGAAAAGAAGTACTCGTTTCTTCCGGGAGCTGTTGACTAACATGAGGAGGGGCCCCCAGGAGGACCTAGAGGCCTTCGCTGACCGAGTACGAAAGGTCAACAGCCAGACGTTTGACGCCACTGGCTCCGTAGAGCATGCCGCCGCGACGCGGTATGAGGCAGATCAGCGCGCCCTCGACGCCTTCCTAAATGGCCTGTCGGGGGAGGTGGGCAGGCAGTGCCGGTTGGCGTCGCCCCAAAGTTTTGAGGAGGCTGTCGAGGCCGCCATCAGGATTGAAGAGGTAGAAAGGCGCCCAGCACAGGAGGAACCAGCGAATCGTCACGTCTTCCGGACCCCGAGAGAAGGGAAGTGCTATAACTGCGGGGAGACCGGACACATGGCGAGGGAGTGCCGCAATCCGAGGCGGTGCTTCAATTGCGGAGGCGTGGACCACATTGCCCGGGAATGCAAACCAAGGCGCCAGGCGGGGTTAAACGACAGCGGGGCCGGCAACGCCGCCAATTCCGGCCCCTACTAGATGTCTTCCTCCCGAGGGTGGAGAGGGGCGGAGGACCCACGGACCTGGTGGCGAGGGTGAGCGTCCAGGGAAAGATGGCCAGGTTTCTTTGCGACACTGGCGCCCAGGTATCTCTCGTGTGCAGTAATGTGTGCGGATTGAAGGGCGTGAAAAGGTCTCCTTATCGTGTGAAGGGAATTACTGGTGATGTGGTGAAGAGTGTAGGGGAGAAGGACGTAGAATTTTTAGTTAAGGGATTTCGGTATGTATGCCGTATGCAAGTAGTGGACGAGGTAGGTGGGTACGATGGGATTTTAGGTTTAGATTTTCTAGAAAGATTTGATTGTTGCATAGACGTTACACGGGGAACCCTTTCTATAGGGAAGGATACGTGGTATTTGAGGGATGGACACAAGGAAGAAGTTAGCGTGGGGCGGCTGAAGCGAGCGAGAGAGTGGTGTGGCGCGGAATTCCCTATCCGGTTGGTAGAAACAGAAATTTTGCCGGGAATGTGCGAAAAACTATTTAACTTTAAGGTCCCTGATTTGAATGTCCCAGCCGGCACAGATGTTTTAGTCGAATCGAAGTTTGGTGATTTAGAGGGGTGTGTTGTTGCGAGGACTATATCGAGAGTGAATAAAAACCGGGAAATTGTGGTGAGGGTGGGTAATCTTAATGCAGGAGAAGTAACTTTAAGAAAGGGAACAATATTAGCCTCCGCCACCGAATGGGAGGACATTAAAGTAGAGGCAAAAGACGATCGGGGGCCGCGAGTGCATGCTGTGAGATGTTGTGAAGAAAAAATTAATTTTTCAGAAAAGTTAAGCCATCTAAATGACCAGGAACGCGAAAGTTTGGTGCCGATTCTCGAGGAGTACGAGGATTTGTTTTCTCGTAAGGGCCTCCCACCGCCGACGAAATTAGTATCACACCATATTCCAACAGCTGATGAGAAACCAATTTATAAAAAAGCGTACCGAACACCGTACCATCAGAGGGAAATAGTGGAGAGGTTGGTGCAAGAACAACTAGAAGCAGGTGTCATAGTGCCGAGCGTTAGCCCTTGGGCCGCCCCAATTGTTGTTGTGCCAAAAAAGTCGGCGGATGGAAGCGCATCGTATAGGTTTTGTGTGGACTACAGAGCGTTGAATGCAATTACTATTCCTGATGTATACCCCCTCCCAAACATAGTGGAAACTTTAGATTATCTCGGGAACTGCCGCTATTTTACCACCATGGACCTGACGAGCGGGTACCATCAGATCCCAATGGACCAGGAGTCCCGACCTAAGACGGCATTTAATACGGAAGGGGGGCATTATGAATATACGAGGATGCCTTTTGGCTTGCGAAACGCGCCGGCGAGCTTCCAGCGTCTTATGGATAGTGTCCTCCGCGGGCTTAAGCCAGCGCATTGCCTTGTGTATTTAGACGACGTGGTCGTTTTTAGTTCCACGATCGAAGAGCACGCGAAGCGATTGGGAGGCGTTTTAGAGAGGTTGAGGGTGGCTGGATTGACCTTAAAGTATGATAAATGTCACTTTGCTCATGACAAAGTTAATTATTTGGGTCATGTTATTACTAAAGATGGGATTTTTCCCGATCCGGCGAAGCTCTCGGCGGTGAGCGAATATCCCTCTCCAACTTGCACGAAAGAATTGCAGTCCTATTTGGGTTTGGCTAATTACTACAGAAGATTCGTGAGAGGTTATGCTTGCATAGCAAAACCTTTAACGAGATTGTTGAAGAAGGGAGTTACTTTCAGTTGGACGAATGACTGTGAAGAGGCAATGCAAAAGCTTAAGACCGCGTTGACTAGTAGCCCAATTTTAGTTTATCCTGACTTTAGTAAACCTTTTATTGTTTCCACAGATGCCTCGAATTACGCCCTCGGGGCAGTTCTTTCGCAGGAGATAAACGGAGAGGAACACCCCATTGCCTTTGCCTCTAGACAATTAAATAACGCGGAAACTAATTATTCAGCGACGGAAAAAGAACTTCTTGGAGTCGTATGGGCTGTAGGCCATTTTAAATGTTATTTGTTTGGTAGGAGATTTAAAATTGTGACGGATCCTGCAGCCCTTAAGTGGTTGTTTAGCCTTAAGGACCCTAATAGCCGTTTAGTGAGATGGACATTGAAATTAAGCGAGTTTGACTATGAGGTCGTTCACAAGCTAGGGAAGCTTCATTCGAATGCTGATGCATTAAGTCGGAAGGTGCGGACGGTTGAAATAGGACCGTATGACAACTTAATTGATTGTCAGAATTCGGACGCTGAGTGTAAAAAATTACGCACTCAGGAGGGGTTCCTGGTAAAAGGGGGAGTTTTGTACAAGGAGACCAATGGTGGACAAAGAGTAGTGGTTCCCGAAGTGTTGAGAAAAGGGATACTACAAAACTTTCACGATCATCCGTTATCTGGTCACTTGGGGGTTCGACCAACATTGGAAAGGGTACGATCGCGGTATTGGTGGCGCGGAGTAACAAAGGATGTGAAGGAAGTGTTGAAGGGTTGTGTTGCGTGCAATCGCCGCAGCCCTTATGGGAAAACGAGGGCACCTGTGCAGGAGTTACCCTCATCAGATAGGCCGTTTGATTTCGTTTCGTTGGATACTGTTGGCCCTCTTCCATGCAGTGACCAGGGTAATAAATATATTCTTTCCATCATTGATAATTTTTCCCGCTATCTTGAGATGGTCCCATTACCGGACCAAAGGGCGGAGACAATTGCCTCAGCATTCGTAAGGAAGTGGGTCTTGAGATTCGGAGTACCAGATAAAGTCTTGACAGACCAAGGTGCGAATTATATGTCCGAATTTTTCAAAAATGTTTGTGAGCTGTTGCAAATTTCCAAACTTCGTACGTCCCCTTACCATCCCCAGTCCAACGGCAAGGTGGAGAGAGTACACAGAACTATTGCAGGTATTATTAGCCATTATGTAAATGAAAAAATACAGATTGGGATGTCTGGTTGCCTTATGCTGTCACGGCATATGATACAAGCACCCATCGGAGTACCGGTTATTCCCCCCATGAAATTGTTTTTGGATATACCATGCGTTCGCCCTTTGAGTGCTATAATTCGGAAATAGGAGAGTTTAATGACGTGTATCTTCGAGAGTTGAAAGAGAGATTGGAGACAATGTGGGAGAAATGTAGAGTTAATGACGAGCGGAGCCGGCGCGAGAGGGCCGCAGTATATAATCGAGGCACGAAGGACGTAAAGTATGAGCGTGGTCAATATGTATATTTAAGTGATCAGTGCATAAAGACAGGGGGCGCGAAGAAGTTCCATTACCCATGGAAGGGCCCTTACCTGGTGACGGAAGTAATATCCCCTTGCAATGTGCGGATACAGCTCCCCTATAGGTCCCTTCTAGTGCACAAAAATCGCTTGAAATTACACATAGGGAATCCGCCTAGTAGTGGATTCTTTCATCGTGGAGAACGCCGGCGAGGAAGGCCCCGGAAACCCACCCCTCCCGAATCAGCAAAATTATTGCCAGTAGATGTGATCGGAAGCAAGCCCCCCCACAATACTTTGCCCTCCTCTTCCCCCGGAACCACCCCCCCTCGACCCCATTTAGAAGAAGAATCGAGCGAAGAGGTAACAGAAGAGACTTCACTGCAGGAAGGCACGGAGGAATCTTGCGACGAGGCGACGAGCGACGGAGAGGAAGGCCGAACAGCTGAGCCACAGAGAAGTCCTTATCTCCTGAGGTCCCGACCTATCCCTACGTCTCCAGAGCCGTTGGGATTACGAGAGGTCGATCCCCGTCCTTCAACGGAGTCGCCTAGTGCTCCAGATAGCGAAGGTGAAGCGCAGCCGCTGCCTTATCAGCTGCGGCCGCGGAAGTAAGGAGAGCAAAGGATAGTCAGTGAGAGTGAACGAAGAGAATTGAGGCAAAATGTGTGGGGTGGTGCTGTGCGTGGTGATTTTGATGTGGGTGCTTCTCATCGCATGGCACTATTTGTATTTTGAAAAATTAACCCCTTGTGAAGTTGTGGAAGGACTAGAGTAACTGTGTGACTTGGTTATAATTTTGTTTTGGACTCCATTGGAATTTTCGTATGCAATGAAAAGGAGGGAGTGAGAGTGATTGTGGGTTTGGGTTGATGGTACAAATGAAGTACAAAGATGCATCAGCAATTTGTGTGATTTTTGTGTCCATGTTTTAAAATTTATTGCTTTGATGTTGTTTAGTTGGGAAATAATGATTTTTTTTATTATATGGGTTTGGGTTGATGGTACAAGTGAAGTACAAAGATGTATTAGAAATTTGTGTGATTTTTGTGTTCTGGTTTTAAAATTTATTGTTTTTATGTTGTCTAGTTGGGAAATAATGATTTTTTTAAAATGTGAATTGATACTTGGTAGAGGTAGCACCTTTGGTGGGGATTATTTTATTGCTTCGCAGGGTTTGTTGCATTTTTTTTTATTTTTCACAGGTTCGACATTTAGTCCACTGACTAAATGCCGTTTGAAAGGGGGAGTGATGTAAGGATCACCTCTGTCAGCTCGGTTTCCGTCTTCACCTTCCTGCACCCCATCCCAACTATTACCCACTCCACCTCTAGCATCTGAGCTAGTAAGCATATCAGATACCTACACCTCTTCCTTCCTTCTATTTCCTCACCCCCTTCCCCGAATCATCACATTCTTCATTTCCACGGGAGCGCATTGTTTCCTCTCTCCCATGCGACGCCTACCATGGGGAACTGCAAAGACAAGCACTGCGGCAGGGGGAGGGGTGCGCCGAGAGAGAGCTGCGAAGAGACAGCGCGTGGCAGTAGTTATTGTATCGTCGCTGAGAGTGATCACAATAAAAACCTGTAAAGAGTGTCTCTGAGTTTCCTTCACAGAATCCCTGCCAAATCGGTGTTGATTCCCCTTTTGAGTGATCAGGGGTCTTACACTATCATACTCGGCAATTGAAATCCCCAATTTATAGTAGTGAAAGACTTTACCAGCAATATAGGACTAATTTTGTTAATAAACTCATTGATAACGTGTTTTTTTCATTCAATAACTGTTTTCAAAACTGAGTTTTATACTGTTAATTTATTTGGACAGCCAAAAAAATGTTTAAACCAAAAAAATGAAGTATAATGATTTGAAATTACTTCAAATTGCCAAATAAAAGAAGTATCATAGGTAAATGCAAAAATATATGGCGTACCACGCAATAAAAATGAGAGACATGACGGTTCGAGCGATTCTTCTGCAGAATGCAGACTGGTGGTCGGAACGGCTAGCGTGCCCATATGGGCACACCCCCTCTAGCAAGAACGAATCAACAGAATTTTAAAACTAAGTGTTTATCTGAATGCTTGGGCAGTACTTAAGCAGTTTATAAGGGAAAAACAAAATAAAACTCCAAAAAAACTCTGCTGTTTAAGGATTAAATGTATCATATTTGATGCTATCAGGAAGTTAACTGGCTTGGAGTTGAAGGTGCATGGTGTTGTATCTGACCTGGGATCTAACTTCCAACAGTTAGCTAAAATGTTAGTGTCACTCCAACCAGACCAGATTTTGATGTTGATGGCAAAGTTGTGAACTATATATTTGATGTACCCCACCTCCTGAAATCGATTAGAAACAATTTGATCAACCATAAATTCTTCTTTGATGTCCAAGTTGCATGTTGGGATGATGTCGAGGCACTTTACCTTGCAGATAAGCAGCAGAGCTTGAGAATGGCAGTTAAGTTAAGTGACAAAATGATAAACCCCAACAACTTTATGAAAATGAAGGTGAAGTATATACTTGGCTTTGGCAGCATATGCTGCCAAAGCATTGTGCCATACAGTTGCTGCTGCACTGGAGACCCATGCTCGCTTGGGCACATTGCCTGCATCTGCTTTGGGGACTGCAAAATTCTGCCATATATTTGATAAGCTCTTTGGCTGCTTAAATAGCTCCTCCCTGAAATAAAAAAAATGTATCAGTCAGCCATTACTGTTGACTCTCCACATGTTAAATTTTTCCAGGATGCTTTAATTTTTATAAATGGAATTAAAGTTATTTCAAAAAAGGGTCTAACTGTGAGAGGGAGATTGAAATGTCTCTATGGGTGGAAAATTACAATTTCATCAGTGTTAAACATGTGGAAAAGGCTAAAAGAGAATGATGGCGTTTCATTTCTTTTAACCTGTCAATTGAACCAAGACCCTCTTGAAAACTTTTTTTGGGGATATCAGGAATCGGGGTGGAAATGGTGACCACCCATCACCATTTACCTTCCAAACTGCTCTCAAAAACCTTCTCCTAACTTCAATAAAAAATCCAATTGAAAATGGCAACTGTTTGGCTGATGTTGGGTCATTTATGACCAACGTTAAAAGTTTTATGGAATTCACCTCTAGATGTGGTCATACATCCTCAAAACAATTGAGGGTAGACACTCATGACTGAAGGCAAAAACTATTGCAAGAGAGTGCTGAGGTGTATGTTTCGGGGTATATATTTAAGAAATGTCTTCAGCAGCACTCCTGTGAAATCTGCATGAAGTATTCAGTGGAGAACAACATGATGGTGGACCCATCTCAGCTTTTCTGTTCTGAAAAGGCATTCAGTGGTGAGTCATTTGGAGGACTGTGTATGCCAAATGTAAAATTTGTAAATTATATATGTTACCCTTTTGAACAGGGAATTTGAAAGAGAATTTTCCAAATATTATTGGGAGTCTCAATTAGGACAAAACATTTTAAATGCCATAAATTGTATATCTATAGAGTTACCATATCCATATTTTCTCCTTGGTTATTGTATTAAGCTGTTCATAAGGATAAAAATATACCATTCCTTCAAAGATCTAAACAAAAGAGTGAAAGAAAAAGTCAGAAAGAACCGGAAGTTGGACAAGATAAATGTCGTTTCTACGTAATGTGTACCGTGCCAAAATGATATTTTGTGGTGGTGAAGGTTGTGCAAAATTGTCATTTATTGACTTGTACTGATGGTGAAGAGTGGACAATGGTTTTAATAAGACACGATGTCACCTATATCACGCAAAGATTTCATTTTTTCGTATGTCTGCTTTATTGATATTTAGTGGTGGTGAAGGTTGTTCATTAATGTCATTTATTGACATGTACTGATGGTGAAGCTTGGAAAATGGTTTTTATAAGTCACCATGTTATATCACACAAAGCTATAATTTTTTCGCATGTCTGCCTTATTGATAGGTTGTGGTGGTGAAGGTTGTGTAGTAATGTCAATTATTGACAAATGCTCCTTTTTGTAAAATGTTCAATACCTTTATGTTGATAAATGTTTTTGTCATAATTTTTAATATTGCTTCACAGCTTATTTTTCTATTCCCCAAAGCTACTCAGAACGAATCCTTATCCTGGTGTCAGGTATGTTTAAAATAGCTTATTTTAACTAATGACCTTAATGACCTTAGTCAAACCATGTCAGCAATGCGGCTACGGGGTTCATTTTAGTTTGCGACCTCATACCTTGAGGGAATCAGGTCGTGGGACTCAATGATTTTACATACCTGGATTTGAGCCAGACACTCTTCAATCTGTAGCCAATTCTCAGCCCACAAGGCCACCATGCTCATAACTCTTTCAACTGACAAATATTAACAGAAGAACTTACAATCTGATTCTAAATTTTATTTGAATATCATTAATTATTATCATTTTCTTCATTTTCCAGTAGCTCTTGTAAAGTGACAATTTGGTTACATTGTTTCCATGGTGGGAATTAAATCAGATGTCGATGGTTTTCTTTGGTACGTGCTGTCAACTATCTTGATTCTTGCGAATATTATTTACTCTGAAGGTTGATAATAGAGATGTGACGCTATATGTGTTCTTCAAAATGCTTCATAGTTTTTTTCTCGATAAACTTAATCTGACAACAGTAGCTCCAACGCTTTATAACGATCGGTAACGCTTTTAATTTTTTTCCTCATAGCTTTAAACGTACGAAGACACTATTCTGCAGTCAGCTGTAGTTTCCACATGTTTATTTGACTCGACAACCGCTATATACATGCTTGATAAGAAATACATCGGCCTTATATGATACCGTTATACCAGCTTCTGCACTCAAGGCTGCATACTCATAACGTGTTTTTGAAATCCCGCCCGTTTTAACTTACTGAAGACATGGCCGCCGCGCGCATTCCCGATTACAACATTTCAATGGAGGCGAGCGCTTTAGTCCTCTCTGTATATACTCTGTGCCCTCGCTAAATGGACGACGAGGGGTCTCTCGGGTTTTGCAAGGATTTGAATATGATTGGTACCAAGTAAATGCCGCACAGAAAGGAGGCATCATCCCTGTGTTACAAGTATATTTCCAACATCCCTTGCAGTGTGGGTACAATCTTCTCGGGATTCCCACCGGGTTAATTTTTCCATAATAGCCAAAGTATCAAGATCCGACTTGGGGCTCATCCTCAGGGATAAATTTAGTTGAATCCCGAGAAGAGTTTACCAACATCATTCGCCGGGAAAAGCATCAAATCATATTTCATCCGTTGCAGTGGTCTATCTGCTAATTGCACTAATTGTAAGTTGACTTTGATTTTCGACGTAAATATTGGGAGGGCAATCTAGGGACCCAATAGGGAAGGGCAGTAACTCGGCAAAATCTATAGGGAATGACCATAAAATATTATATTTTTCGAATTTTGACCCTCCCCACCAAATTGCATTAGAGCGAGGGTCATGTGTTCACGTAGAGGTCTGAAAATTTTCAGGCCTTATTTTTGATCGGTCCCACAACTTTTTTCATTGGGCGAGATGAATTTGAAAGAGATTGATTTTTCCGATCCATCCTAATGTCGACACTCACAAGACCCACTTAACAGATGTGGCCGGGTCGGTGAAAACTTGGAAGGTTGGCACATGACGTGACCTTACCTTCACGGCACCAAGAACCGACGAGTGAAGATGTGGACGCGACCTGGCCACCGAAACTGGAGTCAAACTCCACGAGCAAATGCCCAGTTGAAATTAAGATTAGTGGATGGAATACACTGAGGCAGCGGTTCCCAAACTGGGGGTCGCGACCCCCAGGGGGGTCGCGCGCCGTTCGGAAAGGGGTCGCGAGATGTGCGAATAATAAAGTGAACTATGTACTTAAACTTAGACAACCATTTTTAGGGGGTCGCGGCTAAAACGTATGGGCTAAAACGGGTCGCAGAAAGAAAAAGTTTGGGAACCGCTGCACTGAGGTAACTCACGTCCCCGCATACGGCACAGTAGTGGTCTGAAATCGGAAAAAGCCGGACAAAAGTTCAAAATGGCTTTTTTTGGGATAAAGACTTAAAACTTAGCGTAAATACTCATAAACGATGGCTGATTATGAATGTGCATGCCATTTTACATACATTTGATCCGTTGCTGAGATACAGCAGCTCAAACATGACCAATTTTTCAAGAACCCGCGCGATCTCGTTTTTCTCCGAAAATCTTTGAACTTAAGCAGGTGATGTTGCAGTTGTATGATTTTTACGGTATGAAAAACACAATATTATTTTGATCAAATGCTTTGGCTATACTTTCCATGATTTTTGAAGATTTAAGGTCACATCTGCATGGTTTAACAACACAAAATGGCGTACCAATTTTTCGCGTGAAATTTTAAATAAAGTAGACATTATCTTTCGTTTACGAAATATGGTAATCGGGAAATTTACATAACAGTGTGAAGTAGACATTTCTTAAGAACACTGGAAAGAAATCTTGGAAAAAAGTTTGCGACCAAGGAAATGAGAGCGATTTTTCGATCGCGCGTCAAGCCTGAGCTACGCGACGCGGGACCCTGAGGATCGGTAACTGCGGTCGATTTATCAATTTTTTCAGAATTAATTCTTAAAAATCGTCATGGCACACAGTCAGCATTGACCTAAAACACTATTACTAGGATAATGGATCGATCGACTTGACCGTTTAACGCATTACTCTAGTGAAGATAATAAGTATTAGATTCTTGTCCGAACCATTCTACGTTTAAGAAGTATGCTTCGGATATTGAAGTATTGTTAAGAGATTAAGCCGGGATGCGAAAGAGAGAGAGAGAGAGAGAGAAATAAACAGCTTCTGGGAAAGGTAGCAACCTATACTCTTTGTCCCTACCTATCTTTTCAATCCTCGCCGAGGAGGGTCGCGCGGAAAGGGGCGTTTATGACCACGCAAGGCCTTTAACGGTATTTAACGGGCCCTTCCACTATTGTTTTCCCTATTTAATGTCACCACATACTGTGGGCATGTATAAGTTAAACAGTTTAACGGAATAGAAAACGATAATTTTTTATCCTTGAATTCATAACTTAATTATTATATAAAATTGGTAGATAAACATTTAACTTGACTTTGGCAAATTTCACTTTCCATTTTCTGTTTTATAAAGTGTTTAAAATGTAAAATAATATGTTCGAAAACTGTTTGCTAAATGCGTAATGAAATATTTAAATTAAATAACAATATGCCATTAATGGAATACCAATCATTAGCTAAAACTTACAAATTAAATCAATTCAGAGTCATAAATAACAATATAAAAGGGATACAGATTTCGGAATAGGGTGGTTTCCTATTATTTTTTATTGCCTAAATCGAAAGATTATTACTCCTGGAGTACGTATTTCACGCTTTTAGATTTTTAAATGACGATATCTATTTTTCGCGATCAAATGAATAGTGAAAATTTTCTAGCGCGCGAAAACGCGACGCGTAAGTATGAATGCCGGGAAATCTCTCCGTGTGACGTATATCTGGTTCCCGCTGCCGTCCTGTGAGGTGACCTTGAGGTGAGTTGAGCGCTGATACGACGCAGGCTGCTAGTGGGTAGCTGAGTACCCTGCTGGCTGGTAGCGCTTGCCTTAAATATGGATTATTAATACCTTATCAAATGAAGAAAACTTTCCGAGCTTAGCCAGTTTTAATAAGTGATTATTAAGACATGTTTCCCTGAGCTCTGCGCCTCATGCATGCATTGGTAACCTCAGACGACGTATAACTCCTATCTTCTCGTATAGAAACTAGGTCCCTGTGACGTCACGTGGAGTGGCATCGCATGGGCGCCAATCTGGCCCTTTTCAAATGAGGATAAAAATGGACCATTGCCATTCGTCTAAACCGGTATTTCTAAAACGAAATAATTTGTATAGTATGAATACAGTAATGGTGGGTAACGAATCGCAATCAATGACTTTCGTTTTCTTTGATGAAGGAAACTACCCTGTTCACCTTTTGCTTCGCTTTTTTTGAGGTTTTAGATTGTCTTTTTTCATTAACGATATTTCTTTTTTCAATCCTGGAATGAACCTATTTTGTCACTGGTCTCTGAGTACTTTTCTTCAATAATCATCAAAAATCAGCACATCTCTTAAATATTTTGGCAGTTTTTTGTTTTCCTCCGAGTAGAGGGAAAAAAGGCATCAGACGTTAAAAGCAGTCTATTGAATAAATCATCGTTTGTGGCCTTTCTGGAGTGCTTCCTGCTGCACCACAGGCGGATTTTAGGGGTGACCTTATTCCGAACGTTGAGTGGCTCTTCTGAAAGTTGTCCCAAGGGACAGTGCTGTAGTTGGGAAAAAATAAGGCGGTGCTTACCAAAATTTGCCAATGAACAGGTATTATACATCTGGCCGCGATCGAAATGTGAAACTCCAACTCCTTCCGATTTCAGACCACTGTGCGTTTGAGGCGTCACTGGGCGTTTTAGGCTGAACATGCCCATGTTTGACGGGTTACACAGATCAACATAATAATCACACAGACCTATCAGGTACGAAATATTGTAGGCCATGTCCTGTAGAATCCGAATACATAATTCAAAACTTGCTCGTAAAAAGTCGAAAAAATGACTTTTGGCCAGCTTTTTTCGATTTTGGACCACTGTGCGTCGCGAAGAAAGAGCACGAGCTGTGTTTCGCATGATCTACCTCTTCGGAATTCGTTTTGACAGTCATGAAGGAAGTTACGTCTGTCCAAGAAAGTCATAATATTGCTAACGACGATATGCTCAAAAGAGGTGGCTCGCAGGGTATTATGTAGATGTAGATGTATATTTTGCTAGTATGCGTAATATTTCTATGACCGTGCGGTGTGCATGTGGCGATCCTCTTGCATGCTGCATGTTGGTGATTAGTCACCCCCTGCCAAACACCCTAGAGGTGGCTCGCAGTGTATTATATGGATGTAGCGCAATTTTTTTTGTCTCCCTTACGAGTAATCGGAAAGCCTTAGGGTTGTCGTTTAAATATTCGCCCAGTATTTTTCGTTTGAATTTTTTTGCTCGCGCCATTAGGACTCCCACGCCTTAATCGCCACTCGCTTGCTTTGTTGTTTGTTAGGCGCCCGTGTGGGCGAGAGTTTAATTACTTAAAGTTATTGTTTTCGTGGCTGTTGGCCGTGAGCGTGGGAGTTGCGAATGTGTCGTCGATTATTCGGAGAGGGTGGGATTCACGGCGCGAATGAAAAAATACTGTCCACTTTTATAGGGTGGTTTCCTATTATTTTTTTATTGCCTAAATCGAAAGATTATTACTCCTGGAGTACGTATTTCACGCTTTTAGATTTTTAAATGACGATATCTATTTTTCGCGATTAAACGAAAAGTGAACATTTTCAAGCGCGCGAAAACGCGACGGCTGGGAAGTATGAATGCCGGGAAATCTCCGTGTGACGTCGTTCTGGTTCCCGCTGCTGCAAGTGAGGTGACCTTGGGGCGAGGCTTTGAGCGCTGATACGACGCAGGATGCTGGCTCGTAGCCGAGTACCCTGCTAGCTGGTAGCGCTTGGCTTAAATAAGGATTATTAATACCTTATCAAACGTAGAAAACTTTCCGACCGTAGCCAGTTTTAATAGGTGATTATTTAGAGATGTTTCCCTGAGCTCTATGCCTCATGCATGCATTGGTAATCTCATTGTCAGAGGATGTAAAACTCCTATCTACTCGTATAGAAACTAGGTCCCTGTGACGTCACTTGGAGTGACATCGCTATCCATCGTTATCCACCATTAGTGAAATACACTAATGGTGGGTAACGAATCGCCAGCGATGCCTTTCGTTTCTTTGATGAAGGAAACTACCCTATTCTGTCGTGTCGCGAACAGCCTCCATAAGAGGTTTCTTTGACTCAGTTTTCGATTTTTAGAATTGCCCCGCATTTCTTTCGACTGCTTCCTTTTTTCTTTCTCTTTCTCTTCGCCTTATGGAATGAATAGACACTTCTTCTCGACGTAGGTCATCTATCGGAGTCTTTGTGGAACCATGAGCTGTGAACTATGTGCCTTATGGCCACTAATTATAGCCTCAGTAGCCTTCTAATGACGGGAGAAGTAAGAAAGAAATTATCAACAGAATAGCTCAGGCGAAGAGAGCATTCCACCAAAAGAGAGACCTCCTTACAACGGGAAACTTAAATATGAAAGTAAATAAACAATTTATAAGAACTTACATTTGAAGTATGCTCCTATACGGAAGTAAGGCATGGACAATGACCGCAGCGGAGAAAGCAAGGATAGAGGCCTTCGAAATACATAAGAATGATGAACATCAAATTGATCGACCGAGTTAGTAACGAGGAAGTCCTAAGAAGAGTAGGAGAGAAGAGAAGCCTCATGAAAACCTTAACAAGAATACGGAACAAACTTATAGGCCACATCTTGAGACATGATAGCCTGATGACGGCAATCGTCGAGGGACAAGTGGAAGGCAAGAATGGAAAAGGAAGACCTCGGACAAAATATATGGAACAAGTAAAGAGAGATGTGAAAGAGAAGAATTACGTAGGTGTGAAAAGATTAGCTGATAGGAGAACTGAGTGGAGAGCTGCGTCAAACCAATCCTAGGATTGTTGACCAGTGATGATGATGAGCCTTAACAACCTGAAATTATTTCATAAATATGTTCCATGATTATTCTGTACTGGGAACATATGTATAATCGCTTTTCCAAAATTTAAAGTGGATGAAATCATTTTTGACCATCTTTTTTCGATTTCAGCCCACTGTGCGACGCAGGCATTCCGAAAGACATCCAAAGTTCATTGGGGGAAAATGGATTCAGTCCTCCGTGCGTGAAGGGAAGGGTGAATTGGGGGCCAAGGGCCCCTCGCTCACGGCCCCAGGGGTCCGCCCCGCACCCTCCTCCCCCCTCGTGTCTCTCACCTGTTTCCATGGCTACGTAAATCAAGTCGTTTTGAGGCAGGCGGTCGCCTGGCAGAGTCCCACCGCCATACTTCCGAGCCATGCATAATTCCCATTAAGTTTCCCATTAGTTTTCATGTTCTCCTTTGTCGTTCCATTCCAGCTCACTCATTCATTCGTTCCTTTCGGTGGTTGGACCTCCACGACACGTGCGCCGCGCGGCGGTGACGGTTCGAACTGTGCACATGAGGAGCGAAGCTTCGCGGTTTGGCGAGGGAACGGGCTGCATATGTTGTTCAAGTTTGTTTATTGGTTTTCGGAGTTATTTTCTCATTTCTACCTCAGGCAAAACATGATTTCTTGTCTGCTGACCACTAAAATGGTTAAATATACTCATAAGTACGATTAACATATTTGACAGTGTAATCATAGTTGATACACATTAACTTTTACGTTGCCTGCTTAACTCCTCGAATTTCCGGAGCGCTAACTCTGCCATCACTTCTTATTTAATCGATGAGCATCAGGGCACTCATTTTAGGCACAGTAATAGAATTATCTTTAAAAAACCACAATCCACAGTCATTTCTCACCACGGCATCTACAAATTCGAGCTGGGCACGAATCACGGCGTTTGCTGAAAGCGTATATAGTCAGCGAAGTAGCTGCGTGTGACGTCAGAGCCATTCCAGCCTGACTTCCCGCCGGAACTGACCATTTCGAAAGCGCACTAATTTCATCGGAGCATAAAAGAAAATGCAGTGCACCTATTGCAGAAATTTTTTCACCAATGTGAATTATTAACCAATGCTAACCATTAGAATCCATTTAACAGGCTAATTTCGTTTGGGGTTAACACCCCTATTGTAGTTCGTGCTTACCCGTTCCGCCACAGTTCAGCAGAAGGCCAAGCTGTCCCATACTGCTCGCTACTGTTCTCCTGGTTATTTTTCCTGATCAAAACAGTCGCGAAAACAATTTGGTGATAGTTTTAGGTGCTGGAAATTTAAATGCGTATCATTTCGCGTAGTTCTGTGATCAGATAACACTGAATATAATGTAAGTTTCGCCTTGAATATTTGTTTTGATTATCTGGATAGGGAAGAAAAATTAAAATTGGTGTGCGATTGTTTATAATTTCACGAACATTAACTCCTATTTTCAGATTTGTCCTTTGTCCATTCTCATTTTTTTAATTGTTGGCAGCAAGAGGGAATAAACTCATTGCAATACTTATGTGGAGAATGGCACACTTTAGATTTTTATCCGATTTTAATGGGGTGCTCTCATAAAATTAAAATGTTAATTTTTTTACGTGCATAGATAAGTAAGTTAAAGTTATAAATGTTTGCAGAATATGACTTCGAAATTCTCAATATTCTTGTTGCTACAGAGCTTCCTTCAAATTTCGCGAAAATCACTGAATTCTTTCGCGCTACCAGAACCCCCTGTGACGTCAGAATGCGAGTAAACAGATTCGTTGTATGGCAATAACAAACAGTAAAGACGATAACAAACAGCTACGACGATATTGATTCATTACTTGAAGGATGTGTCAAATACAATTGTGAACAGTTTTAAAGATTTTACGGTGTACGTATTGCGCAATGGCTGACTCCGACTTCGTAAAGGTGTATTCTGGGAACATTCTGAAGGTAGATTAATTCATGGTCGCTTATTTCTTCTACGGCAATAAGGATTTCTACATTTTCAGTTATTATGTATACATATTTCATATGCAATGAAAAAATAAATTTTACTGAGAAAAAAGTACTGAGAGATACATAGGTTTTTCTAAAATTGGGACAATAGTCTACTGGTACCACGTAAATTTATTGTTTACTGGACTCTGACGTCACGCTCAGCAAACATGGCGATGGGTCGTTTGGAGCGCAAGATTACTATACAATTTTCAAAGTGGAAGTTTTACGAATAATGCGCAGGTCAGAGAAGAGCTGCTTTCACAGTACTTTTCAGTGTAGCGGATATTTTTTACCGCATAATCATCTATTTTCAGTGGAGTTCCCAATTGCCACATTTTCAAATTGTTGATCAGTCCAAATCTTAATTAGTGAATTTTGCGAGACACTTTCTCCGCGAACATCAGCTTTTTTGCTGTAGGCGACTGCATTGGTGGGACGCCTTACCACTCCACATGTGTGCCATGTGGTTCGTCTCCACCGTCTACATCGCTGCGACATTCCAATCCCGCCGAACGAAACGCAAACAAAGAAGCATCGGCGCCCGATTTTACGGGTCCCCGCCTCCTCAAATAAATTGAAAACCACCTGCGCCCTGAAATGTTTACCTTTGGTCCCTTCGGAGCGCAAAATGAATATAAATTAACAATTTTTAGTCGTTTGCTTAATGACGCGTCCCCCGAGGGCCCGACGCCCACAATGCATCATAATCCCTCGGACTGAGCGTGAGTTACGGCCGACCGCCCCACCCGCCGCGCGGAAAATAACAAAACACAAACGGACGCCGCCGCCGGGAAAACTAATAATGCGGAGGGGGCCCGGAGATAACTCACGGCCGATCCCATAATTCATCGCGGTTCCCGCTTCCGTCGCCGCCGAGCGGGGCGCCGTCGTCGCCTCAATTAGGCTCTGCGCCTCACCGCCATGTTGGTTGGCTGCATGGTACATATACATGGTGCGTATATTAAGCCTCCTCCTCGCCACCTTTGGGTACGGGCATTCTTCCCAGCATGAGGAGCTCGGCCAAATGCGTCACGCGATGGGTTAGTTTCATCTGGAGAGCTACGTGAGTTGTCCCCTTGGAATAAATAGATAAATACTCCAATGGCAGAGCTAAGCAAGTGAATTGGAAACGTGGGCGACAATGAATGGTTTTGGGTGCATAGCTATCTTCCGGGAACTCATCACCACGCATTCATACGTTTAATGGCTTAATATTTATAGCTTTTTCATCTTATATTCAATTGTCCTCAATTCACTGATAAAAAAGAAAAAGAAATGGAATTATATTTTATTTCTTTCATTTCTAAAAGAAATATCACAGCTCTCAAAATATTTACTCCAGAATGGATTTCTCACTAAGTGTGTCACAAAGCCTTTGTGATAATTAGCCCTCGAATTGAAATTAGATATTGCATTGTAGATATCTCTGGGGCTTTCCCCCTCGTCCTGGCGAGTAGACACTTTCCAAACTCACCACCAGATGGCCCTACTAATCAGTAACTATCTGCTAACATCATAAATTAATACGTTCGAGTTTATGTCTAAATGCCTGGGTAATTTTGGAGGCCAAGAACGGTGCATGAATCTAGTTTGCGCAGGTTTTATTTTCTGTTCATGCATTCCGCATAAGTTGGGTGGTTATTCGGTACATTTTGTGTTAATTCGTGCGTTAATGCATTCAGATATCAACTCTTAAGGGTCACCGCACCGTTTAAACTGGCTTTTAGACGATTGGCGTCGCGGCGGCGAAGAGACGAAACGGAAACAAATGCAAGTCATTTTTAGCGAGGATTCTAGTAAGGCAAGAAATTACTTCCACCACACAGTGGTCCAATGACCCCTAATATCCGGCAGAATCACTAACATAAACTTCCCTTTCGCGGTAGCGGTAGACGGTGTTAGGAGGATCCTTACTACATACTTCTAATAGTGATAGTACCAGGTTCCTGGGTGTATAATTAATCGTGGGCACAGTCCAGTCTGAGATAGAGGTCACTATTTGCTCACTGCTGACTTATTCTACGTTATCAGATAAATTAACCTCCACTTCAGAAGACTACGTAGTCAGTGCTATTAGGGAGTTATGTGCGATGGAAACAGGATAAATAATGCATCGTTTAAAATTTTTAACGTTCAACAACGCGTCATTTTCGTATTTAAATCAAGGATATATGTATAAAGAATGTGGATTCAGTGCCAAAAGTAAAATGTAATTAGTTGAGAAAAATGCCGCACGTTTTTACATGCCCCTCTGCTAATAATACATTATTTTCCAAATGCTAAGCCTTGAAGTGCGTGCTAGATACGAGCAGAAGTTTGCAGATGCCATACTTACGCGTGAAAAATGAAGGAAACCACCAACCCTTTTCCTGCCAATGCTATGACCATCGTAGAGCCATTGCCAGTCACTGGGAGCAGTGAGTTTTGTAGTACATAATCCAGAGCTCCAATTCAGAAAATCATCAATATGGTGCTTGATAAGTTCAACAGATTCAGACTTCAATTGGTGGAAGTTAGACATATTTAAGTAAATGAAAGATCGTAGCACTTTTCCACAAGAATTTTTAATGCGTACAACGCGTTTCGGCTCGGTGTACCAGATGATGGCTCAGTGAGCCGAAACGCGTTGTACGCATTAAAAATTCTTGTGGAAAAGTGCTACGATCTTTCATTTACTTAAATATGGTGCTTGATACTTATAAAGCATTATCTGTGGTCACAACAATAATTTACAGGGATGTGCGAGTAGTACTCTTTGATCTCGAGTCGAGTCGAAAACTGCTATGGTGCGAGTATCGAGTCGAGTATGGCATTTGTGAAATAGGCCAGACATCAATGCATGCTCCAACACATTCTCATTTTTCCAATTCCGTCGAGCATTTTCTATTCTGAACGCTCACCTTGATCTAAAAGGGAAGAGACAATGAGGAGAGTTGATGGTGATTGTGTCAAAATTAGGAGATGAATGAAAAATAATGTGTTAAACAGTTCAATGAGCACAATTGATATAAACCTACCTCTATGTGATGTGACATCAATTTAATTAATACGTGTATGCTCACAATCAGAATAGCCCTCTGTAATGGTCTTGTTATAATATAGGGTGGTTTCCTATTATTTTTTTATTGCCTAAATCGAAAGATTATTACTCCTGGAGTACGCATTTCACTCCTTTAGATTTTTAAACGACGATATCTATTTTTCGCGATTAAATGAAAAGTGAAATTTTCAAGCGCGCGAATACGCGTCGGCTAAGTATGAATTCTGGGAAAACCCCGTGTGACGTCGTTCTGGTTCCCGCTGCCGCCAAGTGAGGTGACCTTGGGGCGAGGATTTGAGCGCTGATACGACGCAGGATGCTAGCAGGTAGCAGAGTACCCTGCTTGAATAAGGAATATAAATACCTTATCAAACGAAGGAAACTTTCCGACCAAAGGCAATTTTAATAGGTGATTATTAAGAAATGTTTTCCTGAGCTCTGTGCCTAATGCATGCATTGGTAATCTCAGATGATGTAAAATTCCTCACTACTCGTATTGAAAATAGGTCCCTGTGACATCACTTGGAGTAGCATCGCATGAGCGCCAATCTGGCCTTTTTCAAACGAGGTTAAAATTGATTCTTAACATTCGTCTAAACTGGGATTTCTAAAACCAAATAATTTGCATATAATGAAACACTAATGGTGGGTAACGAACCGCAATCAATGCCTTTCGTTTTATTTGATGGACACCACCCTATTGCAATAAAGATTATTTACGTAAATGAATCATGTAAGATTTGACCCTTTCAAATTCTCGCGGTAAGTAATTTTTTCCAAAGTTGTAAGATTCGGGAACCCTGGGTATTTCAATTGATTTTTATATCTACGGATTTTAAGGATCTTGAATCCTAATGATATTTAAGTGGGCGAAGCGAATCAACTATAGAACTTAGCTCAGTTTTATAGACCAACATTTTTTTCATTAATTTCAATTAATTTTCATTCAAGCATTATCAACCATAGTAACCCCTTTTTGTTAGTTTAAGAAGAAACTTAACGCACCTAGGGAATAAATGAAAATCAATGTCGGACGTACGTAGCTCTGAAGAAGGCAGCAAGACGTTATTGTCCGCAAAAACGTAATATTTGTTGTTTTACGAATAAACTCTTACAATTTTTACGTAATTTCTCGGAGTTTGAGTAAAGAAAGTATGTTGTGCATAAAAGTATCGCATAAGAAAGTATGCGCGATGTAGCGGTCCACATTGATTACGCCGCCAGGCCGGAAGACGAAAAGGTATTCGGCGCCCACGTCGACTACTATAGTGGATGACTGCTACGCTGCTACGTATACTAAAGCTGAAACTCCTACACGGAAAAAAAGTTTAGTTTGAATTATCGAATTCTGGTGAAATTTATCAAACTTTTGGGTTCATATGGCACATTGAAAAATTCAGTAATAATTACCAATACAGTTTGATAAATTCTGCCAAACTGATTTGGTAATTGTTACCGAAATGGCCATTGCAGTTCGATAAAAACTATCAAAATTGAAAGGTTAATTAAACCGATTTAACGTGCAACTGTGAAAGATTTACAAACCCAGAAAACACTATTCTGATTGAAAATCATAAAATTAGGTGTTAAACTTAAGTTTCTGCAAAAGAAATAAAAAAAAAGTGGAAAAATAGTACGCCTGCATGAAGCATTGAACGTGAGTCCCCCGCGCGGTAGCAACGTACTTTAACAACTAATCTAAATCGGTTGCCATAATAATTGCCAACTCAAACGCCGTAATATATTATTATTGTAAATAATCAACCTTTGTTTTGAAATGTGAATAAGGTGTGACTACAGCTTCCCTTTGTAAGCTTAAGAGGAATACTTGATGCACACAACTGCATTACGTAGTACTCCATATGAATATCTAGTGCAGATGCAAGAAAACTTTATTTGCAGGCTTTTTACATCGATATAGAGATGCCGTTAACGTGCTGGGTGATATCCTTAGCATGGATTGGGTCTAGTATGACGACTTTTATCACAAGCTATTAAACATGATCGCGAATGATTATACCTCAGGAATACCTCTAATTAAAGTTTTGATGTGTCGAAATACACAAACATTACCTTACAGCTTTAATAACCATGATAATACGCTATTCAATCACTGTCTTTGATGCACCAGCTTACGGATAACATTGAAATTTAAAGCAGTTACAAACAGAAAAATGAACGTAAACAAAATTAAAACGTCATCGCCATCACAAATAATGAAAACAAAATCATTTCTACCAACCTATCTTTTATGTACGGCCTGTTTAAGAATCTTTCAACTGCAAATGTGTATTGGTATAAACAAAAGAGGAACGACTGACCGTTCGATAGATTACGAAACGCTTAGTAAATTCTATTAAACCAAATTTGCATAACAATGTAGTTTGATAATTTTTACCTATCAAGCAATCACCTTCGTAAAATTAATCATAACTTCGATGAAAGTTACCAAACTGAGAATCGTATTAAATTAATTCAGTTATTTTTTCCAAACTCTTTTGTACGATTGACCAAATTATGAAATATCAAAACGTTTGATGAAATATATCAAGAGCGTTTGGTAAAATAAATCAAGCCCCTAATAATTTACATCAAAGTTTAAGTATATTTAACAAAAATACTCCCTATCATACCAGTTTGATATTTTTATCAAATCTTGTTTTCCGCGTAGGCTTAGGCTTTAGAACGACTTATCGACTTTAGAAACGATATTATTAGATGAACTTTATGATAGCGCCGCCTGTCGGCACATTTCTGAACTTACTGGCCTCGACACCTCTGTAGCCGAAACTACTTGACTCGACATTCGTAATGCTACTCGAATCATTCGAGTCGAGTATCAACTACTCGACTCGACTCGAATTTACGAGTACTCGTACACCCGTAATAATTTGTTGAGCAAATATGCCAATACGGGTAGACTTTCCTGGTGACAAGTTTTCGAGAATATCCTGACCCGATTTCCGTTTTTTGTTGTTCCAAACAATTGAGATATTTTACATTTCCGAGGTAAAAATCGTAATCAGCGACCTCAAAAACCCATCAATGATCTAGGTACTTTGATTTCAATAGGTTACAGTGCCGAATTTGTCAGCATTCAGAGCCACCGTGCATGGAGTCATTAAGGTTGCATTGTATGCTTTGTACCTATTCCACCGAAGGCACGGATATACCTGCAATTTCACTTGTAGGATTTGGTTCCCACTCCCAGAGAATAATGGATCTCACCATCATCATCATAATCACCATCTCTTGATGAGATTTTCTTTGGTTATGGAAACACATAGACACAGTCTACTCTGTTTATAATAATGCGACGCAGTAACAATGAAACATTCCATAAAAACCTTGTCAAGCAGTAAGATATAAATTTATCTTTACAGCCTTTGATGGGTACTATACAATAATAAATAGAAAACTGCTTCGAGCTATAGGAGAGGTTCTATATCCTCATCAGTGGCGGATACAGATGGGGGGGGGGCAAGGGGGGGCGCGCGTCCCCCTTGTGGGGCCGCCCGTATTGCCAAACACTGCAGAACCACAATTTTAACTTTTTTATATCATAAGATGGCATTGCATTGTCTGGTATTTTTACGTAAGTAATTACTTTAATTAAAAACTTCTTAAACTTTGCATTTGACTCGATTATATTTTATTGCGATAAAATTAAAGGTAACTCAAGGTATTTTTTGCCCCCCCCTTGTGTTTTTTCTGTATCCGCTACTGATCCTCATTGCAATTGATTTAGGATATCATTATTAGGAAAAAATCATTTCATCATTGAAGGTTCCCTAATAATTTTCGTATTTACTCCGTAGATGAATATGTGTGTAACTGACTTTTTTATTTTCCGTACCGTAGTCCATTGAGAGCGCTTTCAAGAACCGGTTAATTCCGCTGAATCGAATTATCGAAACGAAGTGCGAGCAGCGGACGATGCAGCTCGAAGAAAATGAAGAGAAGAAATAAAGAGTGCTGAAGATGTCTTCGCCATCATTGAACCGCACCAACTTTAATTTTAATAGGTGTCTGAGTGGGACATTCCAGCCAAGGATATCCTAACCAATCGATCTAATTTAAATCGTGATACTTATTTTTCCTTAAAGGCTGATAAGTTTAAAGGAAATATATAGTGCCGTATCGATATGAAGATCATTTAGCCAATTGCCGCAGTTGAAATCAGCCTATCAGAGGCCCATCACGTGACATGGTGACATGGCCTCTTCAATCTAGGTCGAATGCGCAGAAGCCGAAAATCGCTCCTCTCCCCTTCATTTGTCGTTTCGAGCGGTGGGGCATGCGCAGAAGGAGTGCGGCGCCAGCAGTTGAATGAATGAAGACGAGAAGTAATGGAAAGATCCTTCCCGTGATCCCCCGCGGCGCGACTGCCCCCCCCCCCTCCCCAAATGCCGGCCGGCCGCAAGTGGCGCCCCGCCGCGGTACAAATAGACGACCCGCGGAGAGAGCCCTCTGTCGGCCGGCCACTGCCCCATTTGACTCCCACCCCTGCACTGCCGCGTTCGATCCCATCTCCAATAGGAACGAGAGCCTCCTCATTGCTTCCCCACACTCGAAAGCCGCCTTTCCACGTGGAAGTGAGAGTCATGACTGAAGTGGCTCTCGTACTCTCGCAAGCGGTTACTTCGTGTCTAGTGGCACTCTCTTCCAACGCACATCAAGATGATCCAATAAAGGTCATCCCATTCGAAGCTAAAAAACGCCTAAATTGTAACGCAACATGTATTGGACATATCATTATTAAACCAAGCGGCATGTCGTAGTACACTTGGAAATAATAGAAAGTACGAAAAATATACCTATTTAAATAATAATTAAGTGAGAAACATCATCTATAAAAACTTTGTAGTCAAATGTTTATTGGGTTATTGACGAAAATACAAGACAATACTTCCAATCGAAACACATTCCCATTTAAAGATAAAGGATATTCATTGCAAAGCACGTAAGCAATCCCCCCCCCCATTACAGGGTCATATTGGCCAGAGCACTCTCGTGACGACGGCCCCGTGGAAGACAAGCTTTGGAACGTTTTGTTTTCTGACGCCTTCAACGTGCGGGGGAATTGAATAACATCTATTCTGATAAAAATACACACCAGCCAAAGTATGACCTTTTCGCTTTCATTATTTAGCGTGCCTTGCCCTAAATATCGTGTAATGGCCTCGTCGCTACTCTTTAAATCTCACCTCGAAAAAAATTATAATTTTCGCCATCTATTTTATGTATACTTTAGTGTTGCATATTATATTTGTCTTCCCACTCACAGGCATCGAGATATAATCACTTGCAATTTGCTTTAGGAGTCGGAGATGTATTCTGCAAATGGATTAATATAGCAAAGGTATAATAAAACAATGTTGGCTTCAACTGTGTATGGTTTTTTAATAACGTTGAAAAACTGCAAGAGCCTTTCAGTGGAGTGCTTGATTTCATACAACCACGAAAAGTTCACGGTAAAGTGTTACTTAAATTTGATTTTTATCTATCATGATTTATCTAGATCTTATCTAGATTTTTCCATGGTTATCGAAATGTAGTAAACATTTTCCAAGCTAATTGTTTGTGCATCTCATAGAAAGATATATTTACTTACATATGCATACAAGGGCGTACCCACGATCAAAACTAGGAGGGGGGCCAAGCCATAGTTGTTCAAGTTTTAGGTAAGATTTAAGCATGGAAAAGGTGAATTAAATCAATATTTTAAGGAAACTATAACAGCTCTTTGTTATTTTTTAAAATTATTTCCATGAAAAAATATTATTTTCCTTGGAGACATTTGCGATTTTGCGCAAAAATAATCTCCCTATTATTAAGTCTTTTGAACTCATAACGTCACAAATTTATATCAGATAAGTAGATACTATAAATTTAAATGCTAATTAACATTACTGTATTACAACCGCATTTCTGACGAAAAATTGCCACGCATGAAATATTCGAGTCGAGTGCTATAAATCATAGCATTATGATAACAGGGATGACAAATTTGCTCAATGTTTGTGATGAAACACATAAGCGAACACCCAAATTTTTTTATTTACGTCTACATCTACATAATTCCCTGCGAGCCACCTCTAGGGTATTAGGCAGGGGATGATCAATCACCAGCATGCAATTGGACTCCCACATACACACCACACGGTCCAAAAAACATCACGCGTACTAATAAATTATGCTACCATATACTGTTAGAAATAATAATAATATTAATAGTCATGCATTAAGTTTTACATAGGTTAGAAGGCTACTCTACAAGTCATGCAATCTATTTACGAGTTCTATCGCTGCCGTTATAATCTCTTGTGGATCGTGGAAAAAAAGACACTCTGAATCTGTCTGTTCTACAGCCTATCTCTCTTATTTTATTTACATGACCTGATCTTCCGTAGCATTCATTAGTCTTTTTCATGAGGGTCCTAAACACTGGCAGCGTATTCTAAATGGGGTCTAACGAGGGAAAAGTAGCTAATTTCTCTCACTTTGTTGTCGCACTTTCCTAAAATTCTTTTAACAAAACCTATTTTACAATTAGCTTGACCGGTTAATCTCGAAAATGTTTATTCCACGATAGATCATTATTGAGTTTAACTCCTACAAATTTCACGGATTCAACTGCCTTTAATTGGGAGCCCCGAATGATATAGATACGTTGTAGGGAGTTATTCTTCTTCCAGAATTTCATTACTACGCATTTTTTCAATTTTAATTCTAACTGCCATGCATCGCACCACGTTTGGATAGCAGGAAGGTCATTTGTTATTTCATTTCTATCTTTGATGGAACGGATTTCTCTGTAAACTACAGCGTCGTCTGCAAATAATCGTAACTTATTGTGTACTACTTCGCCAATGTCGTTGATATAAAGAAGGAATAGAAGTGGGCCTATGACACCACCCTGAGGGACGCCAGAAGTGACTCTAGCCTCGTCGGAGACTGCGTCATGTAATACTAGTCTTTGCACGTGTTCGCTCAGAAGTTCTCTTATCCAGGAAATGACATCTTCATCTAGGCCGTAAGATTTCAGTTTTATTATTAACTTTCCGTGGGGTACTTTATCAAATGCTTTTTTTGAAATCAAGAAAAATCGCGTCTACTGGAATATTGTCCTCTCCGAGGACTAAAATATCGTGGGCGAAAAGCGCTAACTGGGTTTGGCATGATCTACTTTTCCTAAATCCATGTTAAGTTCTTATTAAGCGCTTTTTCCCGTCTGGGTGTTCATTACTGAGCTGTTTACGATGTGTTCAAGGGCTTTGCATGAGATGGACGTTTAAGATATCGGTCTGTAATTAGATGGCTGTTCCTTGTCTCCACTTTTGAATATTGGCGTTGCATTAGCGATTTTCCAGTCATTAAGTACTTTGTGTTGCTTTATGGATTTACTGAATATTAACTGCAAGAAGGGGGCAATTTCTGAGGCTAGCTGTTGATTGCAATTTAACAAATTTTCTATAGAAAATTATTCGCAAGACTGCCAAGATCTGTGGGCACCAGCTTTATCCTAGTTATGAAAGGGCTAGACGCAAAAAAATCTTCATACCCAGAGGGGATATCAGTGGAAGAAAAAACTTAAAGCGGACCTACGACGGTTTCTGAACCACACAGCCTCGCGCATCGTAGCATCCATGCCAAGATTCAGTGATTATCACGGGGTCACTTTTCCCATGAATGCAAATGAAAATTAGTTGTAGAGCTGGTGAATTTATTCTTTATGTTTTCTTATGTTTAAATATTTATGTTAATTTAAAATGGTTCATTGATAATTTCATGTTTTCAATAGGGTAGTTTCCTTCATATAAGAAAACGCAAGGCATTGATTGCGATTCGTTACCCAACAAAGTGTATTCATAATATAAAAATTATTTGGTTTTAGAAATCCCAATTTAGACGAATGTTAATGGTCAATTTTAACCTCTTCGTTAAAATCTTTCGCGGGAACTCGTCATGAGGAATTTGACTTTTGGGCTATGTCGCCGCGTCAATGCTTGGGTGGCCCCAACGTTTCCCGACCGATGCTGGTCGCTTTCTCAAGGGATTCTGAAGAGTTGGGAATTTAAAATCTTTTAAATAGGTATCTGTGTCAGGTGGTGGAGGGAGGGGAGCGGGAGTTTGGAATGCGATTTGAATTTGATTTTAAAAAGTCTATTCAGGCTTCCAGCCTTACCACATTTCCTGAGCCATATGAACAGTTGACATCCAAACGTACAATTTACGATGGAAATCGAGAAAGACAATCGAATCCAGTTTCTAGATATCCGTATCCATAGAAGGAATTACGACATACTCGGTCACAGCGTCTACCGCAAGCCGACCAACACGGACCTCTATTTAAATGGACGAAGACATCACCCCCGCCCGCCCCAACCAACGGAGAGCAGTTTTGTCCACCCTTTTTTATCGGACCAAAGCCATAGCGGACCAAGAAAGCCTGCCAGAAGAGATAAGACATCTGAAGACCACCTTCAGGCAAAATTGCTACAGAAATGAGGAGATGCACTCGGCCCTAAAAAGGAGCATTAAAGACCATGGCTCTTCAAAGGAGGAAGAAAGACCTTACAACCAATTGAAGAGTATATAAGCTGGCAAACTTCATCCACTCACCATTAGCCCTGAGGATGGAACCCGACTCGTGTTACTAAACGTCAGCAGAATGGAGGGAGACCACCCGGCTGGAAGCCCGAATAGCCTTTTTCGAATACATTCGCCGGGAAAGCATCAGAGTTTACTTCTGGGTTTTTGATCGTTTTTTCTCACTACGGATTGCCAATACGGCTAATTTTAATGCCGGTGTCCCTGTTGAAATTGTTCTTCTTTCTTTAGACATTTCAATGGCCTCCCTGACGAGTCTGTGTTTAAAACCTTTTAATTTAGCAGCGATTTTGGCTTCCTTGAGGTCGATTGTGTGGCCAAGCGCTGCGTGTTCGGCTACCGCGGACTTCGTTGACTGCCCCAGTCGAATTGCTCTCTCCTGCTACTCTAGGCGTGTTTTGACTGATATGCCTGTTTCGCCGATGTAGTTCTTCCCACAGGTCTGGCGGGGAATTTGGTAGACCCCCTTCTACTTGTAGTGGAGTTCTATCATTGACGGTGTTTAGGAGATGTTTTATCTGTTTGTGAGGCGAGAAGATTGTCCTTATCTGGAATTTTCGTAGGATATTTCCTATTATGTCAGTCATTCCCTTGATGTATGGCAGGAAGGCTTTCTTATGACAGAATCAATCAATAAATTTGTCTCTTATATTCATGACATCAGGAAAAGCATCAAAAGTTCAAGTAAATTTTTGTCATTGGTAGTTCTTAAAATTTGTTTTTAGAGGCTAATTTAAACAATTATTGCAGGAAAATTTAAGGACTATGGAATACCCCCCGTAACAGCAGAAGATGTTCCATAGCACCTAAACCCCCGGCAGGATTGTTGGCTCTCCCCCAACATAAAATTCTAAACATCTCCCATGTTCATGACTCATCGGAGGATGAAAAAAAAACCCTCGCAAATTAAAAAGAACTTGAAAAAAATAATACAAATGTAAAACATTCTGGTACAGACTTTGAATTCGAAGCACGGAAGTCAAAAAGAAAATACAAAATATAGTATACAAATTAATTTACTTTGGTATCTATACGATATTAGCCATCGTGTTCATTTATTCTGTACCATCTACACCTGAGGTGGTCGGGTTTCAAGACGATCAGAAGACTACAATTCCGCCGAACTCCACCCAAGTATAAACAGTAATCAGTAATATTAAGTAGTATGTATTGATTGTTAATTTTAAGTAAAGTTTTGCAGTTCTGGATACCGAAGTTTAAGTCACGAAAGTGAATTGACATTCAGATGGAAGTTAATCACATAGTCATTTAGATTTGAGCTGCGCCTTAAAATATGGCCGTAATTGTTGAATAAGGATTTATCATGATAAAAATTATCACATATTAATTTTGCATATAAAGATTAAGAAATCCTCCTTGGTGATTATGATTGGCAACAGTATAAACACGTGAAAGGAAATGTGTAAATGCATGAACTTAAGGATGCACCGTGAAACCATTTACTGAATTTACTCAAAGTGAAATTTTAAGTGCCAAAATGATGTAAAATATATATCCAGGAATGTAATTTTTCAAAAATTTTCCCGGACCCCGTGTTGCTCGGGGGCTCACCCTCAGACCCCCCCCCCCAAAGCATATTCCTAGTTTCGCCACTGGTCTCTCTAATGCCTATCTGTTCTACAGTCTATCTCTTATTTTATTTTTATGATCAAATTTGCTGTAGAGCAAGTGACCTTTACTATTGAACAATGCAGACTACATGGGTATGTGACGTCTCGAGAGGTATTTCGGGCCCTTAATCTCTTCCCCCCCCCCTCCCCACTTCTTCGACGCTCTTGGTTACCTCCCCCTAATCACATAACTCCACCCAACGACGCTCAAACCGAACTGGTGGCGACCGCCTTCATGATGAACTCGGACTCTAAATCGGGCCAAAAATTTTGACTTTGGGATAATTGTGCTTGGCAATCTCCCCTGCGATCCTTAGTGTTTTCTCACCCTCCATTACCCCTCTAGTGCTGTAAGTAAGAAGCAGTGCGTCATTTTGCTTTGCACCCTCATTCCCCATTCTGTTATGCGAAGTTTTAGTCCCACAGTAGTTCGGTTAGCGTCGAGAGGTGGACGATCTGTCGCTGAAGAGTACTGGTAAGTTAAACGCTTGATAATGACCTAATATTCCATGCTATTTCTATGTATTAAATCGTAGTTTTTGACTTGGTTCAGACTTTTCGTGTTATGTTAACTATTTTCAAAATCTGGCTCCAGGAACAAGGTGTAGTTACGCGATATAATATCACGTACTAGTTAATACATGAACGCAAGAATTTGGTTCACGCATTCACATTTTTTTCGTTCAATTAAAGCATGTGCGGAAATTTACATGAACCTGTACCAGTTAAAGTGCAATCAAATCAGGTCTTTAAAAATGGCTTAAATAAGTGTTCATTGCATGCATTTCCGCTGTCACTTTTCCTATTTGCCAAATGAATATAAAAATAATTTCTTGTGTTATTGCTTATAGGTTTTTTCTTGTTTTATTTTTTTTATTTTAGAGCTTACAAAAGATGTAGTGAATAATTCAATCAATCCATTAAATGAAAGTACAAGCCTAACATCAATCTTTCAACGATCCCTTTCAAGCTTTTGGCTTGGCCTTTGGAGTATCATCATCGGTCATACTGCTCAAAGTATGTATGCCTCGTGGAAGTAATGAGAATCTTCGTGCTATGTTACTCAACGCCATTAGCGAGTGATCATCCAGCTGTGCAGTGAAGTGAAAGTGCCAATAGTTCATAAAAAAATCATTGTCAGTTGCGTGTTCTATGTGAAGTGTTGGTGAATATAAGTATTGGAGAATCCCTGTTGTAAAGCTGAGCTCTGCCGCCCATGGACCCGGGAGCAAATAAAAGGTAGGGAGTCTTCTCTTCTTGCAGTTTGATCGATATGAAGCTTAAACATTTTTTGCTGAAAATTATTTGTAGTTCCCACTTTTATGTTGAGAAGGAGAATTCATTGATGTAGGGCGGCGTCTTTTTAAAAATCCACAGTTTCCTTTGCATGCTGCTTCTTGTGTTATTCGTAATATAGCAGGATAAATAAAAAAAAACAATTTTAGATCAGGTATGACAGATATTAAATGCAATTATTGCACATTTACTATCGTGTAACACTACCACCAATTTTAACAAGCTCGACTTAGGCAAGATTATAATACTTTTAATTTGACACCTTACCGGTTCAGCAATCATATGTCATTCAGTTTAAAATCCAATAAAATGTGTGTAAGTTAAATCTACATCTAAGAGGTACCTTGCAAGCCACCACTAAGGCGTGTGGCACGGGGTGATTCCATTCCAGTAATAGTGAACGAAAAGCGAGTTTATTAAAAGAGTCAAGTATGAATTGTAACATAACAAGAAATGCATCCAGATTGCTAGCATTGAAAATCATAGGAAATTTTTATCTAAAATACAGTGCCTATGTCATCTAGTCCACGTCAAGGTATCATAGAGCTGAACTATCGCAGGTATTACCTCGACAAAAATGACATCTTAAATCTATCGGTTCTGTAGTGTATGTCCCTAATCTTATCCAATGATCGTTTCTACTATAATAATTAGGCTTTCTCAAAATATCTCGAACATCAGGCAAATAGTTTTCTTCCTGAAATTTTCGCAAAAGATCTCATGTTTGCCCTTCAATCGCTTTGACTTTCCGAATTGACGTGCTGGCAAAATCATTCAGGAAGTGTGTATTGAGGGGAATTAGGGAGAGAGTGATATGAATAACTGAGTCAGCACGTAAAAGAAGTGGGTTGGAGTGAGAAACGCATTTGGTCTTCGGCAGTAGATAAGCTTTTTCCCCTTCCCACTGCGATGTTGACACATGAACGTTCAAACCTACGTGAAGCATTGATCGCGGCGAGCAGGACCCTATTTGACCGCAACTTATGCGATGTCACCACCAATATCTATCTCTTTACTGAATAGCATGACTTAAAAGGACGTGCCACTAACGCTCGTCCGAATATAAATATTCTAGATTGTGGTTATAATCGTAGTTATACCTCTTTTCCGACGTATTAGGTACTTGCTGAAATATGAAGATTTTCTTTTGCAGGGTATGAAGTAAAGATAATTTGCACTTTTCCACATAAATATTTTTTTGAAATTGAGTCAATATAATTCACTGGACTCATAATAACTGATGAGGCTGCAGTAAAGTGAAACATTTTGACGCATTTTTAAATAAATATTTATGTGGAAAAGTGCAAGGTATCTTAACATCATATCCTACAATATACTTCCACAAGTATCAGCCTTCACCATTCATATAAAATATTCCCTTGAATTGTTAATAGAATTTACCTTCGATAGATCCTTTGTATACAGCCAACCGTACACCGGCAACACAAGCCATATATTATGTAAACTCAAGATTCCTTCCCTACAGTTTTCTTTCATTTGTGTATCAAAGACTATTCCCTCTCAAATTTTTTGCTTTTTAACTTAGTCCACAGTAATTGTAAATTTCAAAGCCGTTTTAGGGCTGAAGTAAATCTGAGAAACTTTACAGGTTATTGCTAACACCCATCGTGATTCTCGCCAGAATATTCCAGTAAGTATTCGGCGAACATTTAGTCAGCTTCTCTCATAATTAAAAGTCTCAAAATATCTCGAATATCGAAATATTCCGCCTCCTTATGAATGAATCTTATTTGTTAAGCCGAGTATTGTTTTTCCGCGCGATATAGTTTTTTATAATATTTAATATAGTCGTATTTATTGATGTATTTCAATGGATAAAATTTAAATGAAACCTGAAATCTACGATCTTTAGCGGTATCTAGGTTTTTTTGTTGTATTGAAAAGAAATCGGTTCGAAAATATAGGCGGACAAAGGCTCCCTCTTCAGCTTTAGTTGACTACGACCAATATTATTGAATTACACGACATTGATAAGAAAACCTCGCAGTGTGAATTCTCGATGAAATATTTATAAACATTCGCATACAAAACGCGTTGATTAGAATCTATGAACCTCTCATAGGCATACTTCTTAGTAGGTTTTAAAGTGGACAATTAATTGTGACTGATAAAAGTTAAAGAGAAGTAACCAAACCAAATTAAAATTTATAATTATAAAAAAAAATGTTTTAGCCTACTCAAGATACCTTTTCAACACTATTATTAACTAATACAGCCAACAAAATGAACTATTTTTAATGTTAGTCGTGACAAACTGATCAATTCAAATGATGAAATGATAATGACATTACTTACCTCTACTAAGATTCAACGATGAAGACCATGGATTTGGACTGTCTTCATGGAAGAAGTCAATTCCATCAGTCGCTCCTTAAATTTTTCTTGAAGTAGTAGCTTTCGCAGGTAAACTATATCTTCAGTCGGTAATAGAGGCTCCAATTGCTGCTTGCAATGAATCATTTAGCAATCCCTTTTCCATAATAAAGACGGCATCAGACTATCCCGCCCGGGTATTGGTATCTGGGCAGCGAATCTGCAAATGACCAGAAAAAGTAAATACTGCTACATTAATTTTATATTGCATTCAAGAGTTATTCATTTTGCCGACCTTCAGATGGAAGACTGATAGCAAAATTGTTCAGGATTAATGACTCCAAGAAAGGTTTTCCAGCTTCTAACTAGCGCTATTACAAATGAACAAATGGAATAATATAAGTGATGGAACGATCTACGGCCGTTGAACAATTCCAAGGCACGGCCTTGGGGAATATATTCTCTTTCAAATGGAATGAGTCTTAGAAATCTTAGCGTTACCTAAGGCAAAATGGAAGATGATGATCACATTACTGACTGAATTTAATAACATACATCCTTTCGAAGATTGGAGATCTTTATTGGTACTGAAAGTTCTATTTTGGCACTGTATCGGTGTCACCGTCAATGCTTGACCAATTAACAAGATAAGAAATAATAAGTTTTTGTCATTTGGTAGTTATCTGCGATCGAACCAAGGGAAGCGATTATGAGAAAATAGAAAAAACTCATACGCAGCGGGCATAAAGCTGGAATGTCAATTGAATATATCCGTTTCATAAAATCTTTACAGCAGAAATACTACATAGATCCGACGTAGAACTGGCCCGTATTATCCCTAAGCGATGAATACGATCCTTGCATTAAATGTAGGCTACTTTTGCTCAATGTGGCTTTCATTCACTTGTAAGGTATTCATAATGTTAACGTAAATAAGTTTGATAAATCGATTGTAATCTAGTGAATTGTGAAGGGGAGCATTTTTATGCACTAATGCGAACAAAATTATCCTTCTCACTTATGCAATTATCGCATTTTGGGATTAATATGTTCTTCTCACTCACGAACTCCGCATTGTCAATTCACTGCCTACATCCGCTATTAACTCTCATATGCAATAATTTTACGTGATGAGTTATATCAGTGACATGGTAATGCTTTTTTATAAACGTGAATAGACCAAAATTAAAATTAACATCTCTGTTCACTATACCATTACATGTTCTCACTTACCTCAGCCTACACCGTTGATTTTCTTCTTTGTATTTCTGTTGATAGCTTGTAGTTATCGCTCTCCATTCTCCTTCCCCGAAATGAGACGGTGACTCCAACGAACTGAGAAATGGCTGAAAAAGTTTAGAAAATTAATTTTAAAGAGTTCAAATATGCAAAAATGTGATACTACCGAAAGGACGGCTAGTGAGGAACTGGGATGTGTTTTGTTTTCTTCGTAAGTAGGGGAAGGGGGCGGGGGTGTTGGATTGGAAACGACAGTTGAATGCCGACCGTTAACAAAAAATTCTTCGTCTGATCTATCTTTTTTCGTAATGCGATGACGTGTTCTGTAGTCGTACTGACCTTCGTAGAAGACGAGAAAATTCTAGAATATTGTTCCACGTGTGTTGTGGCCATTGGCCGTTAAAGAAATTCGGCGCTATTTTACAGCGCCTCCATATGAACAAATCTTATTGGTTGAGCCGTTTATTGATTTTCCGCGCGATAGAGTTTTTTATAATATTTAATATAATCTTATTTATTGATGGATTTAAATTGATTAAGTTTAAATTAAACGTAAAATTTGAGGTATTTAGCGGTTTCTAGTTTTTTTTCATTGTCTTAAAAAGAAATCGCTTCGAAAATATCGTGACGTCACAGGCATTCGTCATGTGCCCGACTGAGTCAGAAGTCCCCGCTGCCTCAGGACTTCACTTCGCGGCAAGCTCTCTAGGGGTTTAGAGGTGAGTACCTACAGTATTCTTTTGATGAAGCATTTTTGCATTATATTCAATGCCTTTTCAATTCTTTGAAGCGGAGGATAATTTGCTAGTACTATTTCTTCAACTTCATGAAGTAATCATGAGCAAAGTGACTATTATTTTGAATTTACAATTGTTATTACTTCAGTAGTGTCAAAGTTCGAACTTCTAATGCCATGTGAGGAATGTGACTCTAGGTTAAAAATTTCTTTTAGAGTAGTTTTTCAAAGAACGGTAGTTATAGGAAAGCATCCTCTCCGATGAAAATATAAAGTATTTACTCTCTGCCCTGTGAATTTCGAAGTAATTTATTTTGTGAAAATTATATCGACGATGAACTAAATGCCATTCTTTAATTGCCGCCAAAGCGATTTTAATTGACGAATACTCTATTATTCAACTCGTTTGGCCCCCTTGACTGAATACGCATGTATTCATTTACTAGTGTAATACTATGTCTAACTTCTGAAAATTGTATTCCGTGATGGTGTGCCGACCTTTGATATAAGTGACACGCGTGTAGTAATACTTGACATTTGTCATGTTTCTTTGAAAATCATACAGAAATATCGGTTTGATCACAGGAACTGTGATCTTTACGGCAATCCGGTAGCTTACTTCCAGTACTCCGGTTCTTGATACTTTTTTACAAGGTCAAATTAACATTAAACTCGGAACACATTGCATTTCATACCAGCCACACTACTTTGCTATTGATTATGAGAAATCCTGAATTTAAAAAAAATCAAGCTCCTATCTGTGATAATCTCGTCTGCCAGTTATCAACCCTTATTCGACTTTTAATATTGCTATAGTGTGGCTACCTGAATGGTGAGTTACTGATATTTGACGCATTTATTGTATCTAAAAGGCATTTAAGAAAGTCCTTGATATTTCTGCCTAGGAGACTGCAATCGACTCATTTTGTTCAGATATATTACTGCCATTCCGAAACCTCTCTGTTGCAGTCGGTCATATAATTTCTTTGAGAGAGAAAATATTGGCGATCGGATTTGGATTTACTGCGCTTCATTTGGCCTTTAATTTTTCCACACATTTCGCCTTTGAGGTGGTTAGTATGATAATTTGTTGTAGCCTTTACCTTCACCATCATCCTTTAGTTATCCTCTATGGTAACTGTAACCGTTTAATTCTTAGATATTGCCAGCCTTTAATGCGAACTTCTGCTTTTCAGGTGCACGAGTAATTTTGGGGTTGCGGGTTAATTTCGTGAAACGGGAGGGGTTTAATGAGCCATTGCGAGGAAGAGGAAGCCGAACGAATTACGGTGAGTAAATACCATTCACTTGATGGAATTTATTTGATAAATCTTTAAATATTCCATAGTATAGATCTTCTGTATCTCTTGTCTCTCTTAGTCGCTCCATGTTTGTGAAAACCGATGCAGTTCTTAAAACTTATTGCGTGATATTATTTTAAGTGGACGATACTTCATTTTTTACTATTTTCTAGCAGTGTTCTATTCTACGAATACTCACCTGATTTACTAGTTTGATCCTACGTGGCTATGGTGCCTATGAAGTCAACTAGGAGAAATTAAAAATGGTAGTGTTCCGTAGCTCACTGAAATTTTGAGTGAATATATTTTAATATTTAATGATGTTATGTGGACAGGGATGGAATCTCTCAAATTTGGTTGTATACCCATCCTTTCTGATTCCTTAAATGCGTTTTACGATCCCGCTCTTTTGCCATCCAGTTGTTTCGCGTTTATTGCTTTCATCTACCACTACGTGTTTCCGTGCAAGACATTACTACGGTGTGTGACACGGGGTGGTTCCATACTTGGCAGGTAATACTCATCTTAGCCTTAACCAGACACGCGCTCGCTTGCCGGACTCAGGACAAGCACACAGGACAAATGCGGTCTGGGGCCGTATTCTGTATTTCGTCGGTGCCGCACCGGTCGGTTTCCCTTTCAAGCCCACCGACTGGAAATCAAACCGTACCGACAACGGATTCCGCACCGACGACGACACTTTCAGCGATTCTGTAAGGTCGTCGGTTTCAAACCAGTCGGTACGGTTCCCCTTCCTTCCCAAACAGGGAAAATCCGAATATATCCGAAGTTTCACGTGTCTCCACCAATGAAAGAAGGGTAAAAACAAGTGAAGACTCATTGGCACAGTTTGTTGTCATCATTCTCAATCTTTTTATTTGCGGAAATTACGACTTATTGCTAGATTAAGATAAACGATATTGGATAAGTTGTTAACAATGCTTATATAATGTGTGGTAGTAATGCTGTACCTACAGAATCGAAGGAAACAATATATTACAGCATCACAATAAAGTTTGTATGTGATGGAGATTGTTGTTGCTGGAATGAATTATTGAAACTATCCTTGAGATCGTAGTTTCTTTTTTTAAATATTGGTTCCGTATAATGCTATTTATTCATGATTTGGTAATATAGTTGTCAATAAGTAAGTTCCGTATAAATGTTATCAACGGAAGGTTATGCCATTGGCACCGTAGCAGACGAAAATAGCATACCATGGAACGTGAACGTAGGATTCAAATGCAAATGTAATATTAGAGGAACAAGTTAGGAAATTGTTATAAAAATATGGAGCTGGGTGCAATTAAAAGAAGTGTAATGACGAGGAAGTAAATAAATTGTGATTGGGTGAAATACATATGTATAAGTTGCGCATTCCAAGTGAGAGAAAATGATAATATTGCGGTAAACCTCATACTTATTAACAAATATCTTCTTTTATCGTCAAGGGAATCAATGGCTGACGATGAAATGAAATAAAGTTGCCCGTTACAAATGAAAGAAACTGATACCGTTGTGGCAAACTTCATACTTAAATAAAAAGATCTTATTTCTATGCCGAGAGAAACGCCAAATTGATGATTGAGTGAAATAACAGTCGCCTATTCAGAGTGATATAAAGTTATAACATTGCGGCAAAACTCATATTTAATCAAAAATATCTTTTTTATGTCAAAGGAGCAAGTAAATGATGATAGAGAGAAATAAAGCCTATTACAAGCCGAGTGAAAGTGCGGTAACATAAATGAGAGAAAGTCATTATATGTTAGCAAACCTCATTTTTATTAACCATTATCTTATATTTCTGTCAAGGTAATTAATATAGATGATGACACAGTGAATTATAGAGGCGTATTCGAAGGGGCAGAAAAAGATAACATTGGAGAAAACCTCATTATTTACTCGGTGATGAGGTAAAAACAAAATAAAACGTACAATGCGCACCGGGGAATTCATGAAACCCACTAGTCGGTGGCCGTACCGACACCTCTTTGCTGTCGGTACGGCTACCGACGATCTCCCGTCCTCTCGTCGGTGCCGCACCGACCGGGTTCGTACAGAATCGCACGACTTCTTACCGGGAGTCGGTGTGACGTCGCACCCGACGAATCGGTGCCGCACCGATCGGTTTGGTGTTACAGAATACGGCCCCTGATCAGAAACTAGCAGAGTGCTAAGGACACGAACATGCTACCATGTTAGCTAGTTATATGAAAAGAAAGGTTAGCGTAGCAAGTGTTAGCGTAGCATGAGCTGCCATAAAATGCCAAGAAATGAATGCAGATAGCTAGTATTGACGGTAATAACAGCATAGTACGTCATTAACTATTCAAGCGGAGCCTATTTTACCTTGACGGAGACGATTTATTCTTGAGTTAAACTGTCGTAGGGACCTATTTGCTCTAAACTGTAGAAATGCCTTTGGTCATGAACGAGAGTACTTCCGTTGTGGATTATTTTCATTTCCCTAATTTATGTAATGGACTCGCTCTCTCAGGTCCGGAATCTCAATTCATTAGAAGAATTCGGGAGATTGAAGTGAGGGATAAGATAAAGGGAAAAAGACATTCCACAATCTGCAATTTTATGATAAGTTTCAAATAATTAATATTAGTTTGTAATAGATGGCGAAAATTTTTCGTAGTTTTTGATTTATGAATGAATTGTAACATGCAAACAATGTATTCTGCTAGCTATGTTGACAACTATAATATATTGAATTCATCAGGCCATCAAGATTAATACTTCAAGGTATGTCAGATTATATTGATCTATCTTCTACTTAAAGTTTTCAAATGGTTTCTATGCTACCACAATCTTCCGAGGAATTCCACACTCCTCACTCGGTCGATCCATTTAATTTTGATGTAGATTTCGAAGTGGATGAATTTTCATATAGCCGAAAGCCATCAGTTTCTCCTCGTCTGATATTGTCCATTATTCACTACCATAGAGGAACATACTCCAATTGTAAATTCAGATGAATCGTTTCCTTATTTAATAATCAAGCTAATATCATGTAAGCAAGCAAATATCCTGCTCTTACAAGAATCTAGGTCTATTATTTTTCTGATAAGATCTCTTCCCCTGGGCTATTCTACTGATAATTTCTTTCTTGCTTCTTCCATCGCTGGTTATTGTGCTTCACAAATAGTATAACTGGTCGGCATCTTCCGTGTTTGTTTCCCAATATTTATGTTATTCTTGACTTCTTATCTTTTGCTACACTCTACACAACTTCGTCTCACTCCGTTCTTAATTTGTGATTGTTCATAGCTGGGTCCTAATTTTATCATCCCAATTTGTTTCTTTTAAATAAATTGTGTATAAATTATCGGTCAAGCACCTTGTACCCCGAATTATTTCATGATTCTAAGCGTTTAATTCCAATCCAAGCTTCTGCTCCGTCAAATTCTGGTCTTCTTATTTGAGTTCCCGTTTCATCTTCTATAAACCCTTAAATCATTTTCGATTGCTTGAATACTGAGTCTCCCTCCTTTTTACAACTCTTCCAGAATCCATCTCTTAAATTTGTATCCATTTTTTAATATCGGCGTTCCATTGGCAATTTCCAGTCATTAGATACTTCATGTTGCCTTTTGAATTTTATGAATATCAGTGGCAAAGAGAGAGCAATATCTACGGCTATTTCTTATACACGAGAGAAGGGATTTCGTCTGATCCTGGTGAATTATTTGGACTGAGAGATTTCAATAAATTTTCTATTCCACGAGCACTAATGGCAAGAGGCAGCATCTTTCTTATGAAGTGGTTATCAACCGTCAAGGATGAGATCTCAGAACGGGGTCCTCTTTGACATTAGTCGACATTAGCCTGGGCCAGTACTGACGGCGTTGAAGAACTAAATTAAACCTTTTCGTGTATCAATAACAACATAGTGTTTCCCAAATAAGTCCATGTAAATTTTAGTCGCTGTTACGTACAGAGGTGCAAGGACGGTATTATCCTTCCTAAATATTATCATACGACAAGTGATCCAGTATACCCGAATTACTTATTAAATGAATTGATATCAGCAAACAAAATATTTTTTTGATATTATGAAAAACCGTCCAGTGGATGGGGATCTATATTAAGATTTTCTTTATAATGTAATCCGAAAAAATACGTAGAGTATCGCCTTGATTGTAGATCATTAAGAGGTAGGCTCAGTTAAGGTGTGTGTGGTCTAGATATATCTGCGGATGCTAGAGTTAAACTATACTTCGTCTAAGGCTATCCACTCAGGGAGAGAAGGTCAAGGCAGCACCCGATGCTCTCTTCGCAATCTCTAGAGGTCATGTGGACGACCGCTGTTCATTTCTAATGGACACGCACGACATTCGATCACAAATTTTCAGTCATAAGTTCTCCGTTTTTGTCACTTGCAGTAATAAATCTTACGATCAATGTTTTGAAGTGGTCCATCTGTATCCTTCAGGCAGCTTCTACTTTTCCGTGATGTTTATGTATGCCTTCGAATTTACTAGGGCAGCCTTTTAAGTGTTGGGAATGAAGAAAACTATCAAAGGTACAATAACGCATTTCTTTTGTTTTTCAAAGTACTCTCCACGATAGTCAATACACTTTTGCATTCGATGGAACCAGTCGTTATAACATTTATTCCATTCCGAAATAGGGGTAGTCAAAATGGCTGTTTTGTAGGCATCAACCGCTTCTTCAGACGTCTCGAAGCGCTATCCTCGCAGCATATTCTTGATTCTGGGTAATGTGTAAAATTATTGGGGCTTAAGTTCGGGCTGTATGGAGGATGATCAAGAATTTAGACGTTTTGTTCCAAAAACGACTTTATGACTCGAGCGGTGTGTGAGCTTGCATTGTCATGATGGAGCGTAATGCGTCGATTTGGGTTATCTTTCCGAATCTCAGCGATCTCTTCCGGTAAGCAAATGATCGTATACCATCGAGCATTAACTGTTCTTTAATTTTCAAGAGCAATCGTCGCTACATGCCCTGATTTGGTTGCGAACGATGCGACCATTTTCTTGGAAACGCTGCGAGAGCGAACAACTTTTGCCGGTTTTGAGCTCACTTTGGAAGACCCACACTGAACATTGGCATTTTGATTCAGGCTCGTAGCTATAGGACCATGATTCATCACTATGTGGCATTATTTAGTGTACCCCCCAAAATTTCTGGTACCCCCCAGATCCTTCGAAATCCTCCGAACTTCCTCCGAACTTATTCGCAGAACTTCTCCCGCTAAGGGCTTTTCGCGCAAAGGATTTTCCTCAAAGGCCCTTCGACTCAAAGGCTCGAAGACTCAAAGTCTCGGACCTCTTGTCTCCGAACTCTGTCCTACGAACGATGCCCTTCGAAGCTGCCCTCCGGCGCCAGCCCACCTGGAGATCAAGACTTACATAGCTAGTACGGCGGAGGAATACCTACTCCTGGAAAATCACGGGGAAGTGGGTGCTGAGGCATAAGAATGCATTTTGGAGTGAGAAGTACTCCACTTTTTCCTATCACAACTCTCTCTCCCTCCAACACCTCATCCTACTATGTCTTTCCCCTCCTTGAATTCCAATGGCTTCCCTCTAGCAGCTATCACACCACTTGGCTATGTCTCCAACCCAGGAGATAGAGGAGAGGAAACCCGGCGGTATGCGGAAAGCCGAAAATTTAGGAATTGAAACGTCTAAGGGCACTACAATTCCGGTGATGTATTGGTTCAAGTATCATGCGACGTAGTTTACCATGTAGTATATTAGTTCTACGGCTTGAATCTTAGAGGCGGGTGATTCGTTGCTTACACGCTATGAGGAGATGTTTCTTATCTTTGAAACTTAACTAAGGTCGTATGAGGTCCGGAGGATGTCGGATGACTATTGGATTCTTAACAACGTATTTAATTGTTGAAATATAACCTCCTACTTTGTCTTGCCATCGGGGCAGATGAGTGTCAAGTGACATTTTACCACCTTTTCCGCGTCGCCCAGCCCACCCCATGTGATGAATCACGGCCTCTGCTTCCTCCCTCATTTAAAGTTATATCGCCTAAGAATTCGTCAAAGCAAAGTGGATTTTTCAACTACCTTGAAACCTTGTAGCAGTTGATTTTTGGTTGTGTATTCTGAACTGCAACGGTCTACTCAACATCTTAATTCCTGGAAAGCTTCTCGTTGATTGAATTGGAATCACTTAACATACTTCAGTTGTAAGGAAACGCGAAGCCGTCAATTAATAATAATTGTTATAATGGTTAAAATTGAAATAGTTGTATGTGAGCTCAGCTTTAAATTTCTCTTAAATGCTACACCTCACAAAAAATGATAATCAGGAAAATTGTTACTTATGATTTTTATCTGTTGACAACTTTAAAGATTACAGAAATGTAATGGGGTGGAAAGTAACTTGAGTGAAATCGGCTCTATTAGGAAGCAAGAGAGGATAAATTTTATTTCTTGGATTTTTTTCGTGTTTATTGAAATATAATATCCTATCCTATATAATCCTAAACATAATATCCTAGATTAACTTTGGTTCATCTCATGGACGTTTTCTATATTAATGTTAGAATACATCTCTTATTTTTTGGATCATTTTCCCTTATTTGAGCGGAATGCTTTCTAGAACAATGCGATCTTTGATGATAGCTTTCTTTTCCAAACCCTGAGTACTTCCTAAGAATTAATTGTCGAAAGTTGAGATCATATACTTTTATTTTCTGTCTACATCGTTTGCTACACCAGCCCAACTGTCAATTTTCAATGCTCATTTTAATCAAGTACCAATTACGTAAGTAAATACCTAAAAAAGCTGTTTGGAGAATTATTTTTCTATCTATGACGCATATTTTTCGGTAAAAATCTGGCGGCTAATTGGAAATGTATGCTGCACATGTATTGGCAATGTTCGACAAACTATAATTCACGGGCTAGTGAAAAACCTCTTTCTTGATCTGAAAAAAAGTCTTTTCAACTCAAAACGACCAAAATATGCTGTAGATAAGTAGATGTAATAAACTGGTATATTCTCTCGCATGTGTAACAAATCATAACAATCTGAAAGTAGGGTTACAGCAGAAAGTGTACTGTCAAGAGTTCTAAATAACGTTGGGTCCTTGATGATGATGGAATTCTTTAAATCTTACTGATGTGCAATGAACATTTTGTAGGTATTCTATTGCAGGCCAAAATTTCTGTTCACCGACTAATTTGCTCAATGTCTCTGATGAAGTACATACACACTCAGGCGCCCAAAATTTCAAGATTGAAAGAATTCGGGTGGCTCTATACTTTCCCTTCCCTCAGCTCTGCCGAACTTTTGCGGAGATTTTCCTTGGAATGGGGGAGGAAGCTTTGGCTGTTACTAGTCGCGCTAATGTGTAGGGGCTGCAAAGCGTGGTTGGATGACGCGGGAAAGGTCAAATCAGTCGAATAGTCAAATATCACTCTACAGCAGGGGTTCCCAAACTGGGGGGCGCGCCCCCCTGGGGGGGCGTGACACCCAAATGAAAAAAATAAAAAAATTACAAAAATAATTTCCTCAGATCTTTGAAATAAAGTCTTTCTAAGTTTTCATAATTGTTTTTGTAAAGTTTCAATAAAGTTGTAAACTTTATCAAAGAAGGTTACAGGTAATTACATTCGTTTTTCATGTAATACTTGTTTTAATTTTCATCATACGTACAATTATTGAATCTTTCCATTCTGCGTTACCGCATTCAACAGTGAACAAAAAAATCTACCTACTCACCGTATCAAGTCGGCACATACTTGTACGAGTACAAGTACTTGTACAAGTAGGAGTTGGTATGTACGGCACCGTGGAAATAGGGTATTGCAAAATGGAAAGCTGATCTGTGTAGCGGGGGAGGGGGGGGGGCGTGGTACAAAAAATTTGGGAACCCCTGCTCTACAGTAAACTGCCCAAATGGCTATGATTGATTGGAGTTTAATTTCATCAAGTAAGCGCGTGAATAATAACAAAGCTAGTGAACTGATGTTAAGGCGTGAAAGAGCTGTTAGAGCTGCGGAGAATTTTTATGCAGTACGTTAGTGAGAAAAATAATTTTTAGTCTGAATAAGTTCTCTAATATGCATTTATTTGCCAAAATTTACATTTCAGTTGTACAAGGCATATTCTTAAAGAAAGGGTGGTTTGGTCACAGGAAAAAATATACTCATATGAAACACATTTTATTGGCACTTTTAGTTAGCTACAAACCTAGTTCACTTGCCTAGATGATCGCCGTTCACTTATAAGCATTTTTGCTATCGCTGCACCAGCTTCCTCAACCCCTCTATTACATAGAATATCGCCTCATTAGAGTTGGACCAGTTGAGAACGCCGTTCTCATGTTCCTCTTCGGTATAGAAACATTGTCCACCGAGCCACTGTTTCATGTGCAAGAAGAGTAAGTAGTCGTTATGTACAAAGTCACGACTGTACGTTTGGTGGTCAAAGAGTTCCCAAAGATCATCTAGAATTTTCTTATTGGTTTGGACTGTATTGTGAGGACGCGCGTTATCGTGGAGGAGAATTACGCGAGATGGCAGATTCCCGCGTTGTTTGTTTCGTATCGCACGTATCAGTTTGTCTTTTTGCAGTACACATCAGCAGTAACTGTTTTCCCAGGTTCCATAAAATCCACTCGACACATTATATGTCCCGTGAAACGGTGGCCATCAATTTTCGACTTGTGTTCCGAGTTCCCTTAAACTTTCTCCGTTTTGGTGAAAATGAGCGTCGCCACCGCATCGATTGCTGTTTTGTTTCTGAATTTCAGCATCCGACAATCCTTTTACACACAAAGGTAACTCGACTTACTTTATGCATATGCCTCGTACTATTTATTTCGTAATTTTGTGCTGCATTAAGGCAATTAGGCACGGAGTTCGCATGCACTCAAAACTTGGTAGTCATTCTCACCCATTGCATAACCATATAATTCCTTAGATAAACTTAAAACTTCATCAAAATGATCTTGAATGCTGTATTTATCATTGAATACTGGTAAAAGAAGCTTAACTGTAGTGATTATCCATAGGCATTGGACGCGCAATTCAGCCTGAATTTTTGAGAAATGTTAAATTTAAGGGCTTTCAGGCAGTGATTAAAGATTAAAAATAACAGATTTCGAAACAATTCCGATCTAAGACCCCGATATAAATTGGCAACTGTCCCTTATAGCGCATATTTGATTCTGAAAAAAGCCACTTTTTGGCCGGTCCTATTACGATAGCGAGTGTCACTGGCTCCATAATGATGTAAGGTGAGTGTGAGGCGAACTACCACATTACACTCTTACTTTTCTCTTTTTTTGTTAACTTCCATACCTGAAATGACAACATTGTAACTACGTGAAGAGAGAAATTATAAAACTAGGCATACGCAATGGATTTTTGGTATCTATCAAGAACAATGTTCATGGTAACAAATGCAGTTATTCCTGATTGAAAGTTTAATATCCTGATTGTTTTTTTTATCCATTGCAAGGCTATTAGATTCGTTGTAAGGTCTTTCGTTGATGTAGGAAGTTTTGGAGCTCTATCATTCAAAGTAACGGACATTAAATTAGAAAAAAAGAACGTCTCCCCTAATTTTTCTGTATTCCTTCACGATAGAAATTGATAGATGCCGAGTATTACGATAGCGAGTCGCTTACTCCATAATGATGCATGTTGAGCGTGAAAAATGCAACAACATTGCCTTTTTCGTTTTACCTTCATCGTTTCTGCACCTTCTCATCTTTCCTACGGACTATTTGGATTATATAGACATTCTTCTATGGCCTTCATAAGGAACTTGTCCATTTTTTCTATAGCACGAATTAATTATGCCTCTTAAATAGGGAGGTATCCGTCAAATAATATTACTTTTTCCACTACTTTTTAGGCTTCCTTTTATCTTGGATGCCATGGAAATGTTTCCCGTGGCGTGTTTTAACGTATACATTTTTTCTCTTATGAGTAACGTTTTAGAGTTTCTTTATAGGTCTCGTGATTTGGACTCCTAATGAATATTTGTAACGCTTAATATATTTATAGATGCTGAATCAGCTCATTGATCTAGTTCATTGATATTACCGGCTCTTACTCCTTTACCTAAAAGTAATCGTCATATAGCATCATGTAAAGAAGTATTTTACTATCAATTGTTCATCTTATCGTTCACTTACCTGAACTAAAATTTTCTCCAAAACTTTATCCCAAGATTCCTTTAGTTTATCATAAGCCTGATAAGCACGGCCGTTTTTTCTGTCCCTTGGAATGAGAGGTCAAGTAATAGGTTTTTTTCTGAATGCCACGGTCATTCCCACAGTCCCTTTTTCCATTGCTTATATTACCTCACATTCCTTATTTGCAAATGTCATTCAATCAAGATCCAAAGCATAGAGTGACAATCGCTGTTAGTGGAAGTGCGTTTCGATTGGCTGAAAACTAAGCGGAAGATCCGTTTTGTTTTACATTTTTCGAATCATAATTGATTGTCTGCTTCCCTGGAAAGAAATTTTGAGCAAATATTCTTTGAGAAAGATCAGCTGGCTTGTTTCCCCGCCTAACACTAGTGCGACCCTCGCAGTATCGTAGAAGCAGTTTGTATGGTAAAAAAACAGCCCATTCCCAAATTATAAACAATAAATAACATTCTATCAATTTTATTTATGGAGGAGAAGAAAGAAATTCGTAATAAGTAGTCGCGCACGTAATATTTTCATGTTACAATTCATCACTCCTGTTTATCACTGAAGGCATCTATCCGCAGGAAATTATAATTAAATATATATAATATTATATTAATATTTAATAATTAATGTAATATTATATTAAATATTATATTAAATATATTACATGTAATATATACGGATCAGTTATTTACGTAATTTTAAGTTGATAAAAACAAGTCGATATTTTTGACGGTATTAGCGATCAAAGAGTAATCATTGCAATGTAAAAATTGATGTAGTGTCAGCCGTAAAACCAAAACACAATATTTGCTTATTTGATAAATGCAACTTCACTGAATTTGGTGTGAACCTTAATGACTCCTACAATAAATTCGTAGCTATATCAAAGAAATAAAGCACAGATGTAACATGGAAACAATTCTTAGAAATTCTGCGCCAAGGAATCCACGAACATATTCCGCAAAAACTGAAATGCATAAGGAACCACGCTGGTACAACATAGATATCAGAAGGGAACTTAAGAGACAGAGAAAACTATACAACATGTACAGAAAGTCCATTACGTTATGTAATAAATCGAAAGAACCTGAAGCTAAAGAAAGTTACGCTGCACAACGCTAAATAACCAAGAAATCAATGCGATTTGCGATGCGAAAGTTCAAGAAAAAAGTACTCGGTGAATTACTCGAAGAAAATCCGAAATCCTTTTGATCGTATGCGAGAGAGCTTCAGGGAAAACATGCAACCGTAGATTCTTTATTTGATAAAGATGGTAACCTTGTCACCGAAAATATTGACAAAGCTAACACGTTTAATTCCCACTTCGAAAATGTATATACACTAATGACGATACTCAATTTAATTTAGACATCCCATATACTGAGGAATCGATGGAAGACATCCTAAACAACGTGATGGTATAACTAAACAACTACAATCGATTAAGAATAGTAAATCTCCGGGTCCAGAGGGAATACCAGTGCGTGTCCTCAAGGAGTTAGCTCAACAGATCGCACCCTACTGAGAGATAATATTCAAGAAGTCACTATCTGAAGGAAAGTTACCGCTAGACTGGAAAATTGCAAGCATTACACACATATTCAAAAAGGGAAACAGACATGACCCAGGCAACTACCGTCCGATTTCATTAACATCGATTATAGGCAAGATACTTGAGCATATCATCGTTAGCAATATCATGACATTCTTGGACAGACGTAACTTCCTCCATGACTGTTGGCACGGATTCCGAAACGGGAGATCATGCGAAAAACAGCTCGCGCTCTTTCTTCACTATGTTATCAAATCTGGTGAATCGAAAAGGCAAGTTGACGCACTATTTGCAGATTTTAAGAAAGCTTTCGACACTTTACCTGGCAACAAACTTTTATACAAATTACGGTAATGCGGATTAGACGCAACAGTGGTAAACTGGATACGCGGCTTTATCAGAGATCGTAAACAATAAGCAGTTCTTGACGGAATTAGCTCTGATGTGGTAAAAGTAACATCAGGTGTTCCACAAGGAAGCGTAATCGTCACCCTTTTGTTCATTAATTACATTAATGATGTTTTTCTCCTTGAAAAGAGTGGGGACTCGAACTTAATTTGAGCAAATTCATTACGGTACATTTCTTGCAGAGTTCGTCCCACTGTAACCATGTTTATGCAGTTGATGGTATTAACATTAAGGCAACCCACGAAGTGAAGTACCCGGGAGTAACGATAACCTCGAACCTCTCGTGGGGAACACATATAAGGAATATTAGCAGCATAGCCCGGAGTAATTTAGGATTGGTCGAGCGTATTGTGGGAAAATTTTCGGATGAGAAAGTAAATGAAAGGTGCTATTTCACACTCGTCCAACCGCACCTTGAATATGTAGCGAGCTTAGGGGATCCGGTGCAGAAAGAATTAATCCGTGCACTGAACAAAATACAAAGTAGGGCTTCGCGTTTCGTCAAAAACAGCTACGGGAGTACAGACGGCGTTACCATGATGCTAAGCGAATTAGGCTGGGAGCCATTGGAGACTCGGAGGCTGCGCGCTAGGCTTAGATTGCTTGAACGATTGAGAATGGATATCTTCAAAAGCAAAACGGAAAACATAATATTAGAGCCACATTATATTTCCAGGTCCGATAGAAGCGATAAATTAAGTAATATGTTGGACTCTAATAAACGCTAGTCCCAACTTCGTTAGAGCACTTCATTTTTTTATGTGTATATGGCTGGAGTCCTAACACCCCTTGTCACACGCCTTTTAGGCGGCTTGCGAGGTATCATGTACATGTAATTATAACTTTACTCACGTTTGTGAGCAGGAAAGTTGATAGCCAGATGAATTGGCTTTTCGAGCTGTCTTTTTGCGTTTCATTTCATAATATATATATATAATGCTAATCATAATATTTATAATGATAAGTAATTAATTATGTAATCATATTAAATTTAGTATGTCGTGAATCCACTGTTTTTCATTGAGTTACATATGGTTTCACTTTATGGTTAATGCCAAATCATCATCACTGGTAAACAATCATGGAACATATTTATGAAATAATTTCAGGTTGTTAAGGCTCATCATCATCACTGGTCAACAATCCTAGGATTGGTTTGACGCTGCTCTTCACTCAGTTCTCATATCAGCTAATCTTCTTTGCACACCTAATTATTTCATCTCTTTCACATCTTTTTTTGCCTGTTCCATGCATTTCATTCGAGGTCTTCCTTTCCCGGCCTTGCCATCTGCCAGTCCCTCGACGATTGTGATCATTAGGCCATCATTTTTCAAGGCATCGCTGTTTTTTCGTTTTCTCATCATGGTTTACGTGACCCTTCTCTCTCACTCCGTTGATCCATTTGATCCTATTATTCTTTTGATACACCACATTTCGAAAGCCTCTATCCTTGTATCTCTGCTACTGTCATTTTGCATTGCCCCCTTCAGTAGAGAGCTAGCGTGTAGAGATTTCCCCTTCTTCAAAACAAAATCTTATTTTTTTAATTCCTGCGATAGTAGGTTGGGACATACAAAATGGGAGATAGTGTCATGTAAAGCAGTCGATTAACTATTAAGGTTCTTCGCAATTGACATTGGAAATTTTTTTCTGGGTTAATTTGCAACGTGAATAGATACTTCGTTATTGAGTTTAACGAATGTAAGCTGTTGGCTACTTTATGACATTCGGCGATCCCAGAGGACTTATGCAATGCCTTTCTACTTTTCAGTGTTGCCTGTTCAATCATTCAGATTCTACTTATTCCCGTGAAACACAGGGTATGCAATTTCACATCTTTCAACTGGTGATGTTTCCCCCACTTTGTCGTTTCGGCATTTTAGTATTGAATTAGGATTTATTTTTCCATCCATTATAGTTCTTCACTGCTTTGAACGATAAACTTTGCATTCCATGTGGGTTTGTGCATCAGGCTGTGCAATTTATTTTCTCCTTGAAAACGGGCTTTGGAACCCATTTGACATATTCATTCCGAATGCGATGGCCTGCATTCGTCCCTGATCATGAGTGCTGGGATAACCTCTCTGATTCGCTCGGAATAACAACACGACACCTACTACCTTCGAAAAATCATGGGAATGAATTTGTTGGAGAAGAAAGACACCCGCCAGTCTTGATATTGTCCTTACGGAAACGTGCGCCCGTTACTTTTAGCTTTAAACGGTTGAGTCTGTCATATATAGTCATAGATAATTTTATTATTTCACGACACAATGATGCCTAAATGCGTCTGTTTCAAAAATGTATATTTACACATATCTCACGAAGGGGTCTACGTATTGAATATTATGTTTTGAAGGTGTCAAATCGACGTTGACTTATATTGTGAAGTAAACCTAATTAATCGTTATTGCGGTATCTTCAAACTTTATCTCTCTGCATCAACTATGGTTATCGTCAGTTTTTTCGATGGTAAATTCATTTTGCCGCCCTTTTATCGATTTCGCCATTTCAAAAGTGTGAAGGCAGTTTGATGTCTATTTCTATATAGTGTATATGTCATTTTTATGAATCTGGTAACATGCTGTTTTATGCATATGTTTTAACGCTATATTTGCTACACATGACTATAAAGCCTTAGGTGTTGATTATATAATTGAAAAATATAAAGTTATAAATGAAATATTTTATAATATTAAGACTTCCTGGACATAGAAGCGCATTTTCGCGATAAACCTCCTTTAAACTTGAAGTTGGAATCGCTTATTCTCCTATTAACGGATCAAAACTTTTGAACAAATTATTCCCATTCTCACACTCATTTGCGACAGTTAAACTCATTCTTCAAAGATCATCCGAGAAAATGTCACAAGAAGCATGTAAAGAGTAAAGAAGCTAATAAAACATAGACATCGAGTCATTCGCTCAAACACAGCTAAGTGCATGAATAGATGAAGTGAATGAGGCTCAACAATAATGATATGATTTAATTATTACTTAATTGACTTTTCGCGTATCATAATGTGAATATCATATTTTTTTGACTATGGAGTTATCACGGTTATCGTCTACCTCAGCGTGCTCAATACAAAAGCCATTTTAAAAGTGAAGAATAGGAGTCAATTGTCAATTCTAGTTATTCCTAAGTTTCCTCTCATTGTAAATCGATGGACCCTTCACTTTTCTCTCGGCCTGTAGGCGTAACAGAGCGAATTTTCTGACGCTAACGCAAAATAATGATTTGTTGGTTTACTACTCAACACTCCTCATTTCTGATTTTTTAACTAATTTTGGGTGTGATATTGACTATCCATCTTTTTCGAAATGCGTTAGAAGAGTGATTTTCTATGTCTTAATGTGTATGTTGAAGGAAATAATTACCAAGGCTACGCAAAAAGACAGCGGTGAACTTTTATATATTACAGGTATCGAAGCAACTTTGAATGTAAACCGAACCCTTGGGATATGGTAATGAAACTACGATCACTTAAAGATAATTATTATTTGGTTTGATTATAGGTAATTTTGCCGGTCGGAGAGAAAAGATCGATGCTTGGAAATATTAAAAGAATGAATCAAAAAAATTACGTTTTATATTATTAACTTTGCAAACACCGGAGGGAATGAAACCTCATCTATTGATTAAATATTGACCTAATTTCAATCGATGTGTAACATACCTTATTTATATGACACACCGTGGGCATTTTTCTATAAATTTCAGGATAAATATAATTTATCTCGAACCATAAATTTTTGTTCGGATGTCTTTATGTATTGTTTAAATCTTTTGAGAAATAGACTATAAGAGTTTGAATGTAATTTAGACATTTTGTGAAGGATAATATGTGGATTTACGAACTAACTTGAGTTCTCTTCTCTCTTCTTTACAGAGTGAAAGCGTTGGGAAAAGTGTCTACGGAGCAAGGAAGAGTGAAACCACCAAATGAAGGAATTCAAGTCATCGGCTGCATGGATGAAGAAGGCAGGGATAAGGCGTCAATGAGGGGGCGGGGGTTTGAATGTTAGGCTGTTCTTCGCGTGGTGTTTTCGGCAAATGAGTGATACTTTCGTGCGAGCGACTTTTACACATTTTTTCACATTTGCACACAAACGACACATGGTATGAATTAAGGTATGAAGGTACAAAAATCTCCATGAGTGACCACGTCAATCAAAAGAACACCAATGAAAGAGTCGGAATTGACTCGAAGAGTTAAGTATGGTTAAATGGTTGCAACTAATGAGGTTTTTTATTTTTTTATGTGCCTACTAATCCTACCTCTCTCCAGGTTTTGAAGAGCAGAAGACAGCAGTAGAAGAGGATAAGATATAATGAAGACAGCCAAGTTTCTCTGGATTTTGAAGAAAAGAAGCCAGGAGACGGGTTCGAAGAGGACCTCACCAAGAAGATGATGAGAGCGTTGGCTTTGAGTTGGACCTTCAGGGCCGAATGTTTTGCGTAACGTAAGGCTAGGCAAGGGTTTTATATTTTTGTATGTGCATACTAATCCTACCTCTCCCTAGGCACAAGTCAGCCCCGGATTTGGCGAGCAGAAGACAGAAGACGACGGTCGAAGAGGACATAGATCATGCTTCTACGTTTCTTGAAGAACATATGTTCTCGGCGCCATCACGTTGCAGTAAGATTACATTCTACAATTCAATTCAATCATATTCATATGTTATGAGATCTCACTTTGAAATTAAAAATCTATTTATTGGACAAAATCAGTTATGTGAACGAATATTTTTCAACTGAAAGTGGTTTAATTTTAAGCAACCGTTTTCTTTTTAACTTTGCATTTCAAACTTAATTTTAACGTTAATGTGACGATGTTTGAAACATACTTTCACAATTCAAGTTCAATAGACAGTGAAGGGTCTTGATAAATTAATTAAATCTGTAAACGTATTTGCGTATTTGAGGAATTGCCTTAATTACCTATATCAAAGTCTTGTATATATCTATCATTATTTTTTTAAATAAGCTGCTGCATTCATTTGATTTTTAAGTGCTATTAGCTCAATATTTTCTCGGTTTAAATGCGGAATTTCTGTTAACATACGCATTTCTCTCTTCACAATTTGAATTGCAACTATGTTCTCATTCCCGGAATCGATTCGGAAGAAAACGGAACTGCTCTGGATTTTAAAGACTTCAGAACGGATTCAACGGAATTAGGTACTTCATGGTAGGAATGGAATTCATAAATATAGCAAAAGTAAACCAATTGTTGGTAAAATGTGATTTTGACTTTGTATAAATTATTGCGTTTTGGTTAATTGCTGCTTTGGTAACTGCCTTTCATATTCGATGTAAAAATTTATGAGCCAGTAATCGTAAAAAGTTCATTATAGAATTACCTACCATTAAAAAGTTTTCTACCCGTTAGACAGTGGGTTTCACAACTTACTTAGTCAAATACCTTGAGAAGAGATTTATTTTTTTTTCAAAAATTGAAGGAAACAATCATTTCTGTTACCGAATAGGTCTATTGTGATTTATAATGTAATTATTCATTGAGATTATATTATGCTGCTATTATTTCTTCTTTCTCAATAGATATCAACATTAAATTAACATTTCCAGTTCTTTCATTTCATTCACTATTTATAAAGGTTTCAATTTTCTGAATAATTTTTTCGTATGACATTGATATGAAAGCTGGCCTATCCCCAGACAAAAGGTTCTCTCAATCATAAAAGCAATAATGCAATGCAACACAATTGCTTACTCTAGTACTACCCTGTGATCAAATCCTAGACTATCACTGTGCATATTTTTAATGAAGGCCATGTAAAAAACATTTGAGTAAGATAATTGTGCTAGAAATTATTTAATTCGTAAATTCTCTTCGCTTCAACTAAGAAAAAATTAATTTCAGTCACCTTCAAATATATCAATTTGCGTATACTTATAAGTAAATGAATTGATTTGAATTGCTTCATCCAGTTCTTGCTTAGCCTGTCTTCCGTAAGGAATTATAATTTTTAATAATTTTACCGAGGACAAACCTCGATGAGATAGTTAGTTTTATCGTGAGTTCAAATGATGCTTTTCATTGCAACAGGTGATATTGCTGAATGCTACGTTGCCCTGGAGAAGAGTTGCATTGAACTACATCTCAAGGGCCGAAGATAGAAGAAATTGAAGGAGAAGGCCTGGAGTAGTGTTTGTTGGAGTAGTGGACTGCGGGCTGTTTGTGTGTACTATGTTATTGCTTAGTGCTTCATTGTAATTTATTTATTGTAACGTGTTGTTTTTTTTAAAGCTTTATGGGATATTTAGGCAGGAGGGTAGGAAAGAATCTATCAGGATTCGTAGGTCGTCTACATGCGTAGCTTATCTATCAGGAAAATAGTTGGTACCGCCTCAGTACTTAGGTCGTCGCCATGCGTAATTCAGTTCAAGTTCGTAGTGTTTTCGCCGTTAGAGGGGCTGCTGCGATGGTTGGGTTCGTTAGATTACGATCTAATTTCAAATGTATCTACTATATTTTTTTTCACTATCACTGGAATCATATTCCAATGGAGGTCTTACGAGGAGGTTAGTGGTATATTTATTTTAACTGCTCCCAAAAACGTTCTTCAATCGTACGATAATATGAGATACTATGTTTAAAATAAAGGGATATTTCCAAATTTGCTTACCAATTGAATATGTTTATTAAAACATTTTTTTAAACCTGGTTTTTAGTTGCTTGGGGACTATTTTCATGATTTATGTGTCTATGTGTTGTATTATAACAATTATGTTTATATTGCCTTCCTGTATCCTCCTTTCTGTAAGTACATGCAGAATTAGCTTTAAACATTAAACATTTGAAGTACTGCGCTTTTCCATTTATTTTTTGCTGATGACTTTTCTTCAATGCTGTTATTATTTAAGCAGTCTGAGCGTGTCTCGAAAGCACTGATCCATATGAGCCATCCAAGTATCATTGTACCACTTTTCAATTGTTTTTTTCCATGATTGCAGAGGCTGCAACTATTTTTTATGCATTCACGTTGATGGTTTCGGTGGAAAATATCAACATTGTACGATTATTTGAATAGTTTTCATTGGTAAGAAATACATATATTTGTACTGCTGTGGCTATTGAATTCAAACAATTGCACAGCAGAAAAGAAAGTATTTTTGACCTCATAATCTGGGTGCATCCGTTAAAATTTTATCAATCTTTTTGTTTTGAAAAATTAAGTCAATGCGGTACTGTCCGCATACCAGTATTTTCAGCTTCATAAGTGTGATGTGATGCGTGGGTCCATTTTCTACGAGGTTTCTTCCGCACTATCTGGACAACCATCACTACTAAACAAAGGACTTTTGGTTGCCAAGGTTATGGACGAGGTCCACAGATCCCTCTTGCCACCCAGTCGACATGAATGAGGTCAATGGTCACTGAAGTATTAGGGGGAGTATGCGGACAAACAAGGTGTCACACTCTTCCTTTGTAAGTATCAAAAAGTCAATATAGACAGTTATTTGACTATCAGCTGTTGACCAAGGCTATCGACCATTATATTAATGAGGATGATTGAAGTCATTTTTTAAAGTATTCTACCGATTCAGGTAGGTTTACATGAAGTGTTTAAGAGGAATTTTGGCAGTGCCCCTTCCCTTTACAGTGTTCCCTTTTATAAATACGGCCTACTCCCTTTCACTCGCATTGCTCTCGAGGCAGTAATCAAGGGGAAATAGGGAATGGGTAAGGGGCCGCTATTCCGTAGCGAGGAAAATCTAAAATATAAAGTTGTAATAATCAGTAGTTTCTTTCAGTGTTTCAAAATGATATTACTCCGTAGTTTTAACCCAGTTATTTAGCTGGAAGTTTGGTTGGTTTGGTGAGGATCGAGATTAAGCCAAGTGCATGCAAATTTAAAATGAGGGGGTGAGAAGCCAAAGAAGGGTACAAGAGATTTTGTTTCTGGCCGAGTGCGAAAAGGAGGGAATGAAAACGAACGAGATCGACCAGACAATATTTAATATTGCTTTTTATTTTCCCATCGGCGTGAGCGCGATTCAAAGGCTCGCTCTTATCCGTTGGCCACCGAGTGTTTGTGTATTCACTCACCCATCTTCTGGACGTAACCCTTTTAAAAATCAATTGGCTTAACACTGCATATGTTCAGGGTAGGAGGAACCACGTCTTTTCCCGGGGAAAACCCAATCACCTCGGAGATTCAAAACGGAGGTTAGTTTGTATTCTTGAAGGTAGAACATACTCTAGAATGGGCCGAAAAACGAGTGAATTTCGCTCTTTCATGGTAGGCGTGGCAATTACGATATTTTATTAATTATTTTTTTATCTCGTATTTTCCACTGGTCACATCACACTTGTCGGATTTTTTTAGGCATTGCAAAGGCACCGACTGAGAGCCCATCTGAAGGTGAAGTGGAAGAGGGGACTTAATAGTCTCCACCTCGCCAGAAGAAAGACATTATATTGTATATAATTATACTTTGCCAATATTGCATTTCCTATTATTATTCCTTATTCCATCCCCCCAATCACGCCCCCCTTATTGTGTGGGCGTTTTCCTGTAGTGGGTTTTTTATCTGAAGGATTCTACGCCCTCATGTGTTTTCCAACTAACCGACATATTTTTTCTTAAATAAGATTATCTATACTTTTCAATCTTGTTTGACATTTCGGTAATAGTTTATATGGTATATTTTTTGTATTGTAAACATTTATTTGCCGTTTTTAAATAAGTTTGAATTGAAGCTATCAAGAGGTTAGGTGGAATAGGGGACTTATTACTAGTAGTAAGTAGTACTATTACTACTAGTATTTAGTAGTCTCAACCTCGCCCGAATAAAGACATGTTATTATTATTATTAATTTATTGTGCTAAAAAAAATGAATCGTGGTGATTCTATTCCTAACTACCTATGGAGTAGAGTATGCTGGAGTTCTTTTGACGGATACTATCGTACTTAACGGTTTAACGATTTAACTCGCTTTCGTTCCCTGCGGGGGCTCTCTTTCCCCCCTGAACTGCAGCCTGTTCTTGTCAATCTGTTAGTTCTTACAATTTTTATGTGCCTTTTGTTCCTTATGAGTCATTTTTCGGTGATATCTAACCTTAGTTTGATTAAAGATAAATAGAAAATTTAGTGTTTCTACAATTTTTCGTAGAGCTTTCGACGATTTTAGAGGTGGTCGATTCTATGACTTTTTTGTATTCCGTGTCGTTCACCCCAAAAATTTGTATGAGTGAGTCAGTCAGTGTTCGAAAGTCGATTTCATAGCATACAGATGCATTTTTAACTTCCGCTGTCGACAAAATTACGTCCACTTTTTCCATTTGCTCGTTTATTACGGCGCTCACGCATGCGTGCATCTTCACTCAATAAAAATCTTCGATAGCTTCGGTCGCCGTCTTACTGCGAGATGTGTACTGCTGGAATGCATAAAATGCTCACTTCATAGCACGACACTAATTTACAAGGAAATGCAGACCGTCCTGGGTAATACTATCCTGAATTCTCTTATATCATGAATGCGGCCATGATTGTACCCACTCTTGTAATGTCCTGAATATCCTATACTGAATACTCAATGCGAAAAGAAATCAGCTTTCTTGTAAGGTTAGGAATAATGAGTGGTGCAAATTTCACAGACACACCTGAAACGTGCTTCTATCACTTGCTTATTTTTACGGCCTAAATGCAAGTTTTCTTCCTCGTGATTTGATCCCTATTCACGTGGACCCCCCCCCCCCGGATTTCTATCACACCCTCGAATCTTCCTCTCTCATCATGAATGTTGCATTTCTCCCTTACGAAGGGCCACAACACTTCCATTCCGTCTCCTTCGACTGATACCCTCTAAACCTCTTGTTCAGTAATCCTTCACCCCTCTCCTTATTATCTCATCCATTTTACGCAAAACCTGTATTTTTAGAGGTCTAGGGCTCAAGACGGGTTTATAGACAAAAATATGAGATATAGGGGGACGCGGGGACACATACCAAGAATTATTGTAATTAAAACACTTGAATATGACTTATCATCGACACAAAATATTTAGAAGTTAGAAAACGACGGTTAAAATTCAAACAACTCACAGTTTACACGTTAAAGGTCAATTAATTGAACCAAAATGGCTGCAGAATGAACATGAATGTGGGGGGTTCACGATGTTTAATGAACGAGCGAAAGTTTTTCAGTTTTTTTAATGCTGTTTTACCATAGCCATGTATCTGGTAAAATTAAACCTTTATTAAAGTCAAAATAAAAACTATTATATAAGCGTTGCATATTTACCGGGTATATTAGGGGGAATGATAGTGAAGGATAAATGTATTTAGTCGCATGGCCTCGTTATAGAACTACAACGGTAAAGAAAATAGCGAGGAACTAATTGGTTAACTTGGTCAATCTGCTTGGGAAGTAATATTCGTTGCCATCAAGTCAGGAAATTATTTCGATACTCATTGAAAAGAGGAGACAAAGCCTATTCGCTCGAAATCGTTTCCTGGTTCCTTGCAATGATAGGTAATTTTATTTCCTTTACTGTATGTTAATGGGTTCAGCTATGGGCGACCTAATTCATGTTTTCATAGGCATTTTTGAGGCTGGAAAATCACCTTAAGTAGATGAAGACAGCAAAATGATTCATTAAACCTCAATTGTTTCCACTGTGAATGGTTTATGATTTGTTTGGGTGTGACTCAATTGAATTGTGCTTGCCCAGACAGTATTACATGAGAAAAGTGCATGTAAAAAATACTTTTTCATTGCTTAAATATTCTGGTTACTGTTGAATACTTAGATCGGTTCCATTTCCTCGTGAAGAAATAGTCTCTGGTTGTGAGAAGTGAGAATTTCCTTTGATGCATGCTTAATTCTGGAGCTTGTCAATGGCACTCGTTGGAATTCAAAGAGTTATGAAGGCCAAAACATGTTTTCAAAATAAACAATCAAGGGTTTCCAAAGTATGTACAATAGGGTGACGTAAAGCCGATTTAGACTATCGCCTAAGTTTTGCCAACATAATATGTCTAGGAGTAACCATACTCAGGCATTCTTTGTGTAGTAATAATATCCTGCCTATTTTTCTCCTTTTAATAAAGATCTTCTTACTTTACTGGTGAATTTCCTATTACATGAATTTTGGGAATCCCTCGCTCTTTTATGCTGCTTCAACAATAGGTTGGATAGTTTCCTTCACCAAAGAAAACGAAAGGCATTGATTACGATTCCTCAATCACCATTATAGTATTCATAATATACAAATTATTTGGTTTTAGAAATCCCAGTTTAGACTAATGGCAGTGGTCAATTTTAACCTCATTTGAAAAAGGTCGGATTGGCGCTCATGCGATGCCACTCCACGTGACGTCACAGGGACCTAGATTCTTTACGAGTAGATTGGAGTTTTACATCGTGAATGAGTTTTCAAGTAAGTGTTGTGTTTGTTTACGAGCGCGTCTCCTCTCCATGACGACGCGTTGCTGCGGTGGCTGCGTCGTCAGCGAATATGAGTAATGCTGCGCTCTGTGTAGATGGCATTTCGTTCGCGATGAGTGTAAAGAGTGAAGCCGCGTCCAATTCGCCAGTTGGGTACCCCAACCCCAGGATTTAGTAGGACGCCATCTTGGACGGGTGCCGCCATCCAGCATAAGGGAGCGAATTTATGCCGCCTGATTTGTGCGTCGACGAGAGTGTCCTTTCCCCATGATTCAAAGCGTGGAAAACGTCTTTAGGAGAAATCAAAGGAGGTGCAACATGGCTTCCAACGAGGGGAAGTATTTTCGAAATAAAGTTAGCTACTATCTATTCAAATAACTTGAAAACTAAATATTGAATTAAAGCTACGAATAATAAAAAACACCCCTACCTTACTATCATTAAAACAAAAAGGTTTCCTGACATAGGTACTAAAAGCAAATTGACCTTCTCCGAAAATGAAAATCACTTGCACTAAGTAAGAATAAAGACATCGCAGCATGGCGGACATTTTTGACAATCGAGTAAAGCGGCAGCGGAATTCGAAGAGACATTCAAAGGTGCATTTGCGCTGCGTCCTTGTTTCGCTTCTCAGCAGTCGTCGGCGGCGGCACTCATCAGGCGAGACGAACTGAGCTCTGATTGCCTGGGCCGTTAAATCCTCTCTCCTCACTTCTCAGAAACAAAACACATCCGCCGCCCGATTAATCCCATCAGCTGAGGGTCGTTAAGGCCCATAATTCCCCCAAGGGGTCCTCCCTCGCCCCACCCCTCTCCCAGTGGGGGTCCCGGAAGCCGTAAAGTGATCTAATTGAAAAGGGAGAGGGCCTGATTCACTATGCCGCCGCCGTCGTCGAAATGGCGCTACGCATCGCCCAATAAAAGGCCTCTCCCCACTTCGAAAACAAATGAACTCCAAACTTTTATGAACACCCACTCCAGAGGGGCAGAATCAGCGAAGCGGTGGCGCTGGGGGCGGCAGTTTGCCTCCGCCTTACTTCCGCTTAACTTCTGTGGCCTCCGATTGGCTCGCCGATGAACGTATAATATTTTCGAAAATCACTAATTCTAGGGAGATGTCTTCACAAAATTTCTTTGAGCATGACCCACACGTGCAGGGCCCACTTCATAAACCATAATAATTCATCGCTAAGCAGGAGCAATGAGGAAAATTAGCGTAAAAATCGTAGTTCCCAATTTATTTTGTTCGTGTCCTTTGCAGCCGTGTTTTGTTCGTACTTGCCGTGATTTGTGGAGGACGATAGCTCAGAATGAAATAAAACGTGAACATAATATGGAAATGAAATCCGAAAAATAATTAATCGATGCGATGCCTAGAGATAGCTAAATTGAATATCAATACCTCATTTGCGATTATAGTTCTTAAGAAGAATGATAGATGGCGTCCAATTCTAAGTATAATTTTTTCTATGACCCTGTGGAGCTAATAATTTCATTAACTCTAATTTGTATTCATTGTAAATTTTTTCTGCAAAGCTACTTGAATAAAATCACACTAAGGTCCTTTACTTTCGTCGTTTCGAGGGGGACGACCCCACCCCCACCCCCCAAACCACCACGTTTCCCTGCCTCTCTGTGTTTCGAGACTAAGGCGACTGGCAGAGAATGAAGTAGCGCCATACATACCGTTGCATGCAATTGCCGGGCAATCGCAAATGAATTTTATACATAAACGGACAACATTCATTATGTGAGAGGCAGGAGCGACATTAAATATTTCGCGGTGCTTTGGCGACTCCGGCTCAAAGGACGACGTCAGCAATTCGAATGCACAGACGCCTGCTCGGATGGTATTAGCCAGATAATATAATAACTACGATAAAGTACAATTGAAAAAATCCCCCTTAACATCAGAACAATTGACGCGCTATAATATCCTAGAAATGTAAATACAAGATTGTTTCGAAGTGAATTGACAACGGGGGGTGGGGGAGTCGAACTTCGACACTAGCAGCGTTGAAAATAATTAAATACAGGAAAGTTATTGGATCAGGCAATGCATGGGGTAAGGCCTTTGTGGCATATTTCCTAACCTTTGAGGCAAGCATAGTCCCCAAGCAACCGCCTAAATCAATTTCCAAAAATTATATTTTTTTAAATATGGCGCTTCGATGCTCAGTATAGCTGATGTTGTCTTCGGATGGAGTCTCAACTTCGCTTCCAGAATAGGGTGGTTTCCTATTATTTTTTTGTTGCCCAAATCGAAAGATTATTATTCCTGGAGTACGCATTTTACGCTCTTAGATTTTTGAATGACGATATCTATTTTTCGCGATTAAACGAAAAGTGAAAAATTTCAAGCGCGCGAAAACGTGACTGCTAAGTATGAATACTGGGAAAAGCCCGTGTGACGTCATTCTGTAGGCGTGTGAGGTGACTTTGGAGCGAGGCTTTGAGCGCTGATACGACGCAGGCTGCTGCCAGGTAGCAGAGTATCCTGCTAGCAGGTAGCGCTTTGCTTAAATAAGGATTATTATTACTCTATCAAACGAAGGAAACTTTCTGACCTTGGACAAATTTAACAAGTGATTATAAAGGGATGTTTCCCTGAGCTGTGTGCCTCATGCGTGCATTGGTAATCTCAGACGACGTAAAACTCCTATCTACTCGTGTAGGAACTAGGTCCCTGTGATGTCACGTGGAGTGGCATCGCATGGGCGCCAATCTGACCTTTTTCAAATGCGGTTAAAATTGACCATTGCCATTCGTCTGTACCGGTATTTCTAAAACCAAATAATTTGTACATTATGATTACACTAATGGTGGGTAACGAATCGTAATCAATGCCTTTCGTTTTCTTTGATGAAGGAAACTACCTTATTGTCAACCTAAAATTCACATTTTTCAATTCAATTAGGGATTCAAGTTGCATTTATAGAGGGAGATAAATAATAATATTAATGCACCTCCGCGTGGACGCCATCGGCTAGGATTCAGGCTGCGGCGCGCAGCACAGGTTTCGTGAACTGTTACAGAGATGGCGTTGGTGTGCAGCGCCAGGACTCTGGCGCCGGGCGTTCTTTTGCTGCGCGTGCTAATCACGGTTCATCGAGATTGTACTCATACCCCGTTTACACTACGATCGTATCGACGTTGATCCGTACGCGCGTAACCTCAAAACGTCGTTTAAACGCGTAGAGTTACCATCGTAGGCCTTAGTACCTAACACTGCCGAACTTACGATGGTTAGCGCTAGTGCGCCAAGAAAAAAGAGTTAGGAAACGAACATCAATGCATATACGATTGTTTCGCGCCGTCGCAATCTTGATACGATAATTGATATTTCATAAATAACTCTAATATATCTAAGATATATGGCAATTATTGAAGACGTTATTGAGCAGGCAATGGAAGGACGTAAGGGGAAAGTCTTTTCTGATATTCTATTTAGCAAATTATATCGGATATTCTCTACCATACCAGTTTCATGTATATCTTTATTTACAGGTTAACCCATAGCCATGTATCCTTGCACAGATGATGGAAAATAACGAACATACACAAAATATTAACAAACTAAAATCGCAGTATACAGAATTTCACGATAATATACACCACAAATAACTTTAACATTTAGATTAAATTGAGAAATCAATACTTGTGCCGAATTAAGCCGAAATCTATGCCTTTTTTTAGCTATATAATAAGGGCAATATGTACTGTCTTTAATGTGTGAATATTCTTAAATTTTTTGACATATTCTCTGATTCAAGGATTCATGGAATGTTATGACTAGTTTTAGTGATACCTCATCATTCTGGATAGCTGGAAGTTGAAGTCATAATTTGTTCTATGGTAATTAAAAACAAGCAGGTGAGGATTTGTATAATTATGACGGGATCCATTAAAATTTACAAATAAAGGAGATAGGAACAATCTAAATAGGAATTGATAATTTTGTAGAGGTATGGGGCATTGTTGGAGAAAAGTAAAAAGTCGAATAATAGCTTTCTTTATTAAAACGGCTGAGTGGATATGCGCCACTTCCGGTATGAAACGGAAGTGATATTTTGATATAATATTCCCTATGTAACTATCGCTAATTTAGTGACTTAATGTTCGTAATATAGGTAGCTCATGCTGCCTGTTCACATCGTAACGATCCTTTGATGACTGACGACGATTATTACATGTTCGAAACGTGAAGTATTTTATTCAAAGACCTACACCCTGAGTGTATATCTGCAAACTAGTTCTTTATTTCGTCAAATCTCATCTTTTCCTCCCATTATTCCGATTTCATCGAATCACTCCTGATGATGTGATTGTGAGTGACTTCCTCCACTCCTTACGAAGTCCCAATGAGGAGTACCCCTAAACATGAGTCATGCAACATTCACTATGAATTCCCGGATGTAGTGTTGGATTAAACGTTATTCACAGCAGTTATTCACAACAAAAAATCAGCATAGTAACAGTAACATTACGATTACATTGACATTGAAATTCTTTCATTTTAAGTGACAGATAAGATAAAACCCGCCAATTAGAGGGATATCTATTTATATGTATATCTAATACCAGGGATGCCGACTTACAAAATAATAATGGGGGGGGGGGAGGGGGCAAACCGGGGATCTTGCCCCGGGAAATTTTATAAGTAGTGAGTTTTAAGTTTTTTAAGCATTTTAAAAGAGTCATATGTTCAACATTAGAACCCTGATAACTCGAATCTCGATATCTGGACACTCCGGAGAAAATCGACAAATCTCACACATTTTTTCCTCGCACCCATAACGAATTTTTGAGGGGGCTCGGCCCCCCTCAGGCCCCATGAAGGCGCCACTGCCTAATACTACTTATTGTGCATTTTAATGAATTCATATCTTATGCTGCCTTTAAACGTATCAGAGGACGAAACTTTAATTTTAAGCGTGTATAGATGGAGACGCAGCAATAGGATGGAACTTACCGCAGGAGAACTCTTGTAATGCTTCATCCTGTGATTTTGAAGAGGAATCCTGCGAACATTTTCTCGCAATTATATCATCGATTTCTTGGCCTCACCTGATTTTGCTTAAGTGAGCAGTGATTTGGGGTCGTATTCACGCGCGGTGTTGCCCACAATACCAAAGAAATACAAATGCCGTGACGATTTTCCAAAACACATATTGATAGAATTTTCCATACACATTGATACTTCCATACACAGGTAACACATTGATAGAATCATCCATAGCTTATAATGGAAACGGATTCTTTTATCAGGTTCAAAAAAAGTATTTAAAATGTCGATTATTTGACATCAGATACGAAATATGCTAATATAATGACAATGTTAAAAAATTCAGGTTCTGTTAAGACTTTGCCTACTATGTTTATAGGATGTGTATCTCCAGATTCTGTTGATGCATTGAATGTTAGTAATTTCCTGTAAGTATCTGTACGATATACAATAACTTATGTATTAATCAACTTTGCTGTTTGTGGTAGAAATATAGAATTGCATTTGTGATTTGCAGGTGTGTTTTATTTGCCAGAAACAAGACATACCTTCCCAACATGTCGGCGGCCGAAGGACGTGAATCGCCAGTTCCGGCACGGCAACCCCAAGCCGGTTGGTTTTTATTCATACAACTCTGTTCCTTGCCTGTTGAGATTCAGATGCAATTGGAGAGGGCGTTTCATCATTAGGGATTGCTTACATTGGCGTACAGACTGGTTTATTTGGTTTCCTCAGATTTCGACTGATTATAAGAAACCTCCTTGCTTAATTTTCACTCTGAGCGTAGCCTACCAAATATACACATCCGAACATCCGAATTTTGATTGTCATCTGTTTAGCATTTGTAGACCTTTTCTACCTTTCTGGATGTGTCGTCGCGGGGATACCATGAAAATTTTCTAATATAGCGCTATTTTTGCGGTTAATATTTGGTTTGTACCGTGAATTTACACGTAATAATTGTGATAGCTATCAAGCAATCGCTGCTGATGGCTCATGATTCATTCTATAACAATTTTTTCCAACATATTAGCACGTTGTTCAAAGATACACGTCGGTCGGAATGTTTTAATGCAATTTGTCTGAGTATTGAAGCGAAGATTTAAACGAAACTATTCATTGTTTTCTGGTAAAGATTACCAACTATTCTGTTTTAAGTAACACTTCTGTCTTCCCTAGTGAGTATATATTCGAAATGAAATTGAATCGGCGCATAAAATGAGGCGTGTAACAGGATCTTCTATGAGTTGACACATTCCGTGCTCATGACGTAACATCTACGTCACGGCAGCCGCTAGTGAATGACAAGAGTACGTATTATCCTAAATTGGGAACATCTCTATCGTAAAAACACCAGTAAAGCTCGTTATATTTACTATAGTGCAACAAAACTTCGAAAATGGTATCAATTAGTATCACTTTCTGGCTAACATATTCATTTTGGCTGTATCAAGATGTTGATAAGAGTTTTTTCTTTAACTTTTTACGAGGCTTAATTGGGTTTCCTCCGAAATACTGCTAAGAGTGAAAAAATAGTGGATGTATTAAGACGTGTATTGCGGGAAAGTATCACCAATTAGGCAAGATACGTGCAACAATATAATGTCAAAATGAAATGAAAGGATTATTGAAAAAAAAGAACGAAAACATGGTTCCAGGGTCAAATATCACGTTTTCCATATTTTAAAATCAAATTGAAAAATATTAAATTTTTACAAACTTTCAGTCACGGAGATCTGTCTTTCAAGATATGGTGAGCACGAAATATATTAAACTCCATTGAACTCTCCCATTGGAAGCGCACCTCCTTCGCTTCGCGTCTGAATAGAGGAGTTTCCTTCCAGCCTCACTCGTCTGTCTCTTCGGAGAGAGTGAGGTTGCCATCAGCTAGTGCGGGCGGGCGGTCGAGTTTGGGGAAGACGCCGCCGCGCGGCGCTGCGAGCAGGGGAAGGGGTAGTCTGACTTATGGGCTTATGGCGCGTCTATAAGGTGGGGGGTGGGGATTTTATGACGGCTGGCCAATCAGAGGAGCGGAGGGGGTACCAATTTCCCCTCGATCCCTTTGAGGCACGCCGGCGAGTGCGCCTGTGTTTCCACGGAAATCTATTCAATTTGTTTCGTTATTCATTTGTTACGGCTGGCAGGCAATGCGTGTACGGGGATGAAGCATTATTTAGGCATCTCCTGCTCATTTTTAATTGCTGATTGATGTCTCACGCAGGCCGCTTGTTTAGCCTGTCGGCCCCTTTGTGCCCACTCCCAATTAGGCTCATTCTCACCAGAGGGCAGGCCAGGCGGGGTTGCGGAGGCGAGCCTCGGGTTAATAAAACTTTTGATTCCTCGGCATTTCTCCTCGTAATTTATTTATTTATCCACTTAACGGCCCCGCCATCCACCGCTTTTGATGTTTATATTGTGCCCTTCCCGAAGGTGTAAATCAAGCGCGCGGCCGAAGAGACGGCCTCTCACATTGGAGGTGGAGGGAAGCAGACGGACGCACGTGAAGACAACGAATCAAGCGAACAATAGGATGAGAATTCATGCGCAAACTGAAAACTATTAGTTTGTACATGATCGGTTTTATAACGCTTTGTTTGAATACGGTATTGGTGGATGCGAACGGCGTTTGGGGAATCAACGGAATCTTGAGGAAAGCGCACAATTAACCCTTTTGCAGATACGAAAGAAATCCAGCCCCTATCTTCTTAAAAATTAGGAATGCCAAACTATTAATCCATCTATCTTCTTCCAAACGCCCTTTATGCGTATCTGTTATAATGTGCTGCATGCTTACCCTCGTTGGTAGTTATGAGGTGCATAACTAAACCACGTTAAATTACTAAAAAGAATTTAAATGCTCAAAACATTCATCTACATCTACACAATACCCTGCGAGCCACCTCTAGGGTGTTTGGCAGGGGGTGAAAAATCACCAACATGCAGCATGCAAGAGGATGCCACCGCCACATGCACACCGCACGGTCATAGAAATATTAAGCACACTATCAAAATATACATGCTTATTCACAAAAAAAATTGCTAATGGTTAGTAATTTCTAGAGCAAAAACTTGCAATGTTAGAACTTTGAAAAAACATGCAGATAGTACGAGGGAAGAATGATATTTTAAATCTCTCTGTTTTGCAGTCTATTTCTTTTATTTTATTCTCATGATCACGTCCACTATAGTACGATGGTAAACGAAGGATATGATTCTCGTCGTCTGAGAAAATATCTTCTTCGAATTTCCTAAGTAAGTTAAGACCATACTTCGAACTACGCTCCTGTGAAGATTCCCATCCTAACTCGTGTAACTTACTTGAAACACTGTACTTTTTGTCGTAAAAACTAATCACAAATCTGGCCGCTCTGCGCTGTACTCGATTGATTTCAGCTATTAGTCCTACCTCGTAAGGGTCCCACACGCTAGCAGCGTATTCAGTGAACTAGTAACTGTAAATTTAACTGTAGTAAGTTTTAATAATGAAACGGACGATAGTTGCTTCCGAAGTGAATTGGAGGAGATGTATTGTGCAGTGAGACTCAATCCACCGAAGGCTGCGGTGGATGGTCAGGAGGAATGACCTATTGCATTGCGCAATGACTCACCTCCAAACATACCCAAGTTTATATTTCCTGGTGGCGGGAACCATTCCCCAAACTGTCATGCATCTGGATGTGCCCTTTCTTTCCCATAATCCACACTCAACGACTATTCAAGAACCGGAAGAATCCATTTTCTAGAATCAAATAGGGTAGTTTCCTTCATCAAAGAAAACGAAAGGCATTGATTGCGATTCGTTACCCACCATTAGTGTATTCATAATATACAAATTATTTGGTTTTAGAAATCCCAGTTTAGACGAATGGCAATGGTCAATTTTAACCGCATTTGAAAAAGGCCAGATTGGCGCCCATGCGATGCCACTCCACGTGACGTCACAGGGACCTAGTTTCTATACGAGTAGATAGAGTTTTACATCGTCTGAGATTACCAAAGATTAATAATCTTTCGATTTAGGCAAGAAAAATAGGAAACCACCCTATTGCTCGCTGAGAATGAGTGTATCACTAGTGGTCTTCAGTTTGTGATAATCTTTGCCATCTGTGGAGTATTATTTTGAAAGTCGCCATCTATGGAGGAACATTCCTCGACAGTGTCTCGTGTAAACAGGGTTGCTTATGTAATACATATCTACCCTGTTTTAACTCCTTAAAACCCAATATGTTTTGCCTTGAATTTTACTTAAATTTTTGTAGTGAGGTTGCATAAATATAATCATAAGAATACGTTGATGCATTTTTTTCAAAGTTACCTCAAACATGCATATTTTACAAGATGTTTCCTCAGAGCAACACTGGGCCGCTAGGGAACTTTTTCAGATTTATCCGCTGTAAATGAGTATCTCATTCAAACTTCATTCTTTCAAGCTGTAAATATAGTTATTTATTCACATCATTAAATATATTATTTTTATTATTTCTTAATAAATTTGCCATGAAGGTTTTATCTTTAAATGATTATTTCACATGTAAACTTTTTACATGCATGAAGTGACTTATTTACACTGATGCAGGAATGAAATGCTCTGAGCCACAAAATCTTGATCAATAAAAGCTTTTCTATAAAACCATCGAACTAAGTCGACATTCCAATTATTTTTAATTCATCAGTTTGAACTTCGTCTTCCAGATGATTTGGGGTAGCCTCTGTGGACAGCACTTCATCACAGCGAATTGTGTCTAGTCTTAGGTAATATACCTATTTCTTTTAGATCCATTGAAGGGAATTGAAGGGAAGAAAACCAATTATCGAAATATGCTTTGAAAATTTTATATTCCGACAACTCACGGGTGAGAGCTATTACGATGTTGCTCGAAATCTCCTCTTGGTCTTCACAAGTTCCCTTCCCACTAGATACATATTTCAAAGTCGTACATGAGTCTCTACTCGCCAGCTCTCATAAAAACTTAGAAACCTTTCATGTTCAGGCTTGCCTTTGATGCATTGTTTCCATCGACTCCTCCCTCTTGAAAGGAATCGTTTGATCATCTATTGAATGTCGTGTTTCTTGAATGTTGGTACATATGATATTTAAAAGAGGCCTCAATTTATACGATTTGCATGTTTATGATGATTCTTGGGATTTTGATGGTTGTTATTCGCGAAATGTGACTACCGCATTATAAAACAGAAAGTGATTGCGACTCATGACATCCACAATAGGAGAAAATGTAGCTTCGTTTGCCCAGTACATCCTAATGGGTGGCATTTTGATGATTCCTATTGGAAATTGGAAAATACTGATGAGCTGTTCCATTTCCTCCGGAGATGAGTCGAGCGCAACACGATCTTTTTGGTGATCGACTGTAAACTCTTCATTCATTATGGTGAAAACATCTTTGGATCAGTAGAATAAAAAGTAGTCATTTGGTCATATTGTGGTTCATGAGAAGGTGGTGGTAAATTATTCTTCAAAGCAGCGTCTTCCAAAGCAAAATCACATTTTTCGGAATGTGTATTCTTTCTTCCCTTTCATCAACTCACTTGATTTCGATGGGGTCGTTGCCGTACTCTGATATGTTGCTATAACTGAGCTCTTCTAGGATGTAGGCGATATTTTCTTGCTTTTCCAGACGTCTGCTCTTTATGTTTGCCACGCATTAAGAATATGTCAACAGAAACCACAAATTGTTGAGCAAGATTGGCTACGTGTACCAGATTTACACATCGCTCCTTGGAGACCCGTTGTTGCTTTGAAGCAACACGAATTTCGAATCAAATTTAAAGCTAATAGAAACCATGTCATCGGCTTGTGTCTTTTTTGATGATAAAAATTCAAGCATATATTTTAATAATATATATCATAAAACAAGATCAAAAGGTAGTCAATGGAAAAAAATCTTTCTAACGACCAGGATGTCAGCGAAAATTTTAATCGTTCTGCATGCCCCATTTCATCCCTATTATATACGCTTTTTCCGGGGACAGTATTTCGGTTTTTATTTTACTCCGCGCGAACCGTACGTGCCACGTTAATGCTTAATGCACGTTTTGAAAGCTAATGCATGTGGTCACGTAGTGATGTAATTGTATCAGTTTATAGTTAAGTGAATGGCTGCAAAAATGGCGTCCGAAAATTGGTTTTTCGAAAAAAAATTCATAACTTCCTCTCCCCTCGTCGTAATTACAGGTGTAGGATACTGAAAATGATTATTATATATGCTCATAACATCGTCTACGAAATTTAGGTAACAATTTTCTTTCTTCGTCCTTGGTTACTCAGAAAAAAATTAAAATATTCCTAAAATCACCGAAAATTACGATTTCCAAAAGATTAACACAGGATTTTGTCATTTTTAACCTGACCGATTTCTTTCAAACTTTGTAGTTACATACATCTATGCCTTATATTTCAGAAAACATAAACATTTAGTAAATGATTTAATCAACATAACCGCGAAAAAATAAAAATGGTGGGCACTACTAATTTTTTCCGGGGAGAGATTTACTTTTTATTGTATTACTCTTGAAATATGGATGTCATAGGGGCAACTTCTCTTAGATATGATAGTAAATGGATGTGACCATATAGTATCGTCATCTTTAAACCCCCTAAAAATTAACATTTGCGTATAAGTAGCCTTTTCAGGTACTTTTCGTCACAATTCCGCCGCTTTTCCAAGCCTTACCACTCATCGCTACGGAATTGATGTGGACGATTGATGATCCCTGGCAGTACAAACCTACAAACCCCCGGTAAACCCACATACACCCCCCAAAAAATAAAATTTTGCATATAAGTCTACTTTTTGGGTACTTTTCGTGACTATTCCACCGCTGGTTCTTCCCCCAAACACTCATCCCAACGGAATTTATGTAAACGGATGGTGACCGCCAGGAGTACACACATATAAACCCCCGGTATCCCCCTGAAATCCCCCCAAATGTAAAAAGTGCCATTAAGTTTCCTATTTGGGAATTTCTCGCAAACATTACGCCGCACTACCCGTCCCCTCTGAGCCCTATAGGGTCGACTATGAATACGGGCCTTACTGTATTATTAAAAAATTGTCGGGCCAACTTATTAAGTGTTATACCGTCCAGTATTTACGAGATACACTTGCGTGGGTGCTTAAAGAGTTCTCGGGATCGCCACCGGGTTAGAAACTTCATCATTGCCGACGTTTCGACGTCCGACTCGGCTATTTTTCGCAGCCCTGAGGACGACGAGCGAGACGGCCATCGGCCGGGACAGGCCGACACACAGGGCTCCCAAGTCGAAGAAAGCTGGCCAAAATTAATTACGTCGTCATTTTGCCTAAATTAGCAATAAAAATGGAAGTTTCTTTCTGATTTTGATCGCTTAAATCTGATTTTGGCATTATTTTTACGCCATATCTTCATTTTAGCATTTTTGATCTGCTATTATTTAAACAATTGTTAGAAAATCTCGATATAGATGCCATTGCGATTGGCGGTAACATAATCTTAATGGGGAACTTAAAACAGTGTAATTATTAAGGTAAAAGATTGTATATAAGGACATATAAATTGTAGTTAAAAGCCATGATAGAACTTACGTCACAAAATTGACGACATTCGAACCCGCGACCATCAGCATCGTCGGCAAGATACCAAAATCGGAAAAAATACTCACACTTATTCATTTCTGGCTTCCATGTATTTGATAGGTCACATTAGTTAAATAAACTGACTGATATTAAGGAAATTGAGGAGAATAGTGTTCAAATTTAAATAAATTTACTTTAATATATCACAAAAAACGAATTTTAAAAGAATCGTCTTCCGATGTCATACCATCGAACTCATTGTCGCTCTGCGAATCACTTAAAATTAGCAGTATTCCACCTCATCTGTGAGACTGACCTCGTTATTTGGAACTTCTGATGTAATTAAAGTATAGTTCAGATATTAAAAGGAGTCTTCGAAAGATATCTTTAGTATTTATCGATCTTGAGGATTTTCTTGCACGGTGCCCTCGGAATTTCCTCATGTCTATGTTCCTTGCCTCCAATGCTTCCTCCGTTAAAACTTCAATTGTAAGAAAGGATCATTTGGCAGTTGCTGGTTCACTTTGTGTACCTTGGGCGGCATGTAATACCAATCGTAAAGTTCGATGTACAGCTCAGTTATTTCCAAGCGATATTGACTGAAGGCTTCATTATTAATCTCATAGTCGCAGGAAAGGGATTTTAATATCACTGAAAGCCAATGGATAAGTCTTTCATCTATACCTGTAATGAAAAATGCAAATCACATTAATATTTACAATTCATGCATCTAAGGCATCTGTTCGCAGATTTTTCAAAATTATGGAAAGAAGTCCAATATTTCTTACTTATTTATTATAATTTTATACTTATACGTAATTTCATATTGTCTGAAAAAATCCTGAATTAAAACTCCACCTTTAAAAGCATGATGATTGAGAGTAATTAATGATTATTTTTACAAATTCGCCGATTGTGCATGTATTGTAATCATTTGCACTCATTAGATGCGAGAGGGAGATATTGATATACTTCTGGAGGGAATTTAAATTCCCTCTGCCACCAGCTCTTTGAAATTTTCATTTATCCTCGAGCTTTGATTCCACTTTCTCAGGTATTTCGGGAAAAAAATTCTTCGCATAAAGCGCGTCAGAATAATTCTTGGCATGCTTTATTTCATTCAGTCGAAGTCTTGTTACCAAATATTCTACGACATATTCCTTCTTCTTCGCATATGAATTCTCTTTTCTCTCTGTATTTTTATTTTACACCGCAAGGTACGAAATATTTGCGGCACAATGATTCAAATTTAACAGTTGTGTTCACGGCTGAATCGATGAATGTGATTTCAAAAATTTGTCTATTTTTACCAATTAAAAAAATAAGAAATTATGAATTGAAATCGAATAAAATATATGCAAGCTTATAAAGACTTACCTCCTAGTTTCCGGCGTATCCTGAAGTTTGAATGCCAATGCAAACCAAGTGCTTCAATTATCTGGACAGGAGAAGTTTCTCGAGTTAGCAGTATTAAAACAGCTTGGAACACAGCACTTGCTCACTAAGAAAATCATTAAATAAAACTGAGTGGGAAATATTCACTACATCCATGCAATGGTCATGGTGAGGGAGGCCGTCATCCTCATTCCGTTATTATTAAAACATGCACTTGCAAGATGCACGCTCCCTTGGTGGTTTTAGACGAATTTTTCCCTCCCAATTCCCCCTATCTACGTCTACGGGCTGTTGAAATGATCCTGTTAACAATTCCTGGCGGCAATGGGGTGGAAAGGGGATTAGGGAGCATTTATTTCTCTTAGTGCCAAGACCTTATTGCGGAATAGCATGCTGACAACGCTGAACAGTATGTAAGGGATCTCTTCTCAATAAAAACATGAGGAAAGTTTTGCAGAGAAAAGTATCTAGTAGTTACTGTAGGTTTCTCGTATAGTGATTTATGCAGTCGCTTTTGGTCACTCATAATTTTTCTCATTAAGAGCATGAAAACCAGCCCTCATTGGGTTCATGAATATTTGAAGGTGAGTGTACATTCGAGAAGTGTGCATACGATAGGCGTGAAACACTTGATGCATGTAATCTCGCAGGATGTATAATTATGCTAAGCATACACCATGCGCGTTCGACTGCCGATACAGGAATATTTGAGCGATAATGCCATTCGGTCTTCCGCCGGCCGCCGGTCAGCCGCCCTCAGCGGAGCGGTGCACCGCTCAACTTAAAACCCCCTAAGTGTCGGATAGGCTGGTATAGACAGGATTTTTTTCTCCAATTTGTTGTTTATACTCTTTCCGAGGATCCTGCATGGGAATCTTCGAGGAGCAAGGAGGAGCACAAAATTATATCAACGCATTTGACTAAAAATAGGCCCAAAAATAGCTTACATTATAAATAATTAAATATTGTTATAAGAAATACTGAAACGAACAAAACTTACCACGATATTCTGCGAAAATATGCAAAATTACCACATAAAAATTGATGGATGAATCCCATGAAATGAAAACAGTTATTATCATCATTTTGTGGTGTTCTGCCCGTCGGCAGGTCCCCCGCGCCACTGCTGTCTCCATTCCCTCCTGTCTCCGGCCATCGCCTTCAAGTCTCCATATCTTCCAATTTTTATGTTTTCAATGAACTTCAGCCTTCTCCTTCCCCTTCTTCTGACCCCTTCCACCGATTCCTCCAAAGCTACTTTCAAAATTCCATTCCCTCTCATCAAATGTCCCAGCCACTAACCCTTCCTTTGATTTATTTTGTCCATCATCTCATGTATCCCTTTTAACACTTACTCATTCCTAACTCGATCCGTCCACCGTATTCACCCTCCATCTTCCTCCAAACCCACATCTCAAACATCGACTAAGTAATAATAAGTAAAATTAATTAAAGTAATCTCGCGGCTGAGCTTTAAGCCACCGAGTGCGTCCACCGGGTTGCGGATGGTGGGTCAACCTCTAGATATAGAGGTTAGCTGCGATATAAGCAAGTTTACTTGTCGAATAAGCAGTCGTGGACAAAAAGCGGCGGTTATCCGAGGTGGTATGGGCCTATCCCTGGGTGAGATAGGCCATCTAAATGATACACTAAACCTGTGAAGATACCGTGACTTGGCGATGAGAGGCCGCCAACAACTATGCCTCACATCACCCGGAGGAGAGGGAAGCAGCTCTTCTTCATATGAGTGAAGGTGGAGATCACGATGGTCAGTACAGCGACACTCATTGGACTTCATGCGTGGTAACATTTACTTTAACGGCTGTAGTACTGCGATGTGGAAGGCAAGGGGAAACCACCACATTATTATCCCGAGGAGGCGCAGCTAGTCCAACTTTAAATTGTCTGGCATGATGGAATGGGGAACTTGCATGAATTTTTTTTATTTCATAGGCGGACAGAAAATTATTTTCTGAATACAACAAAGAAAACCACATGTAAATCTGAGTTTTCCTTCGCGAGATATTTAATGATAAATATTACGAATTTTAAAGCGCGGGAAAAACTCCCTCACCCCCCAAGCCACTGCCGACGAAGCCTCGATGACGTCAAAGGTGCCTAAACACCACGCGAAGCTATTGTTGTGATTGTTTGTAATAGTTGCCAGCAGTTGTGAGAGCTTCGTTTGTTAGACGTGTTGAATATTTTATATTTAAAGATAAATATCCGACGATAGAGGCTTGGAAGCCCTCGTATTTTGCATTATTTATAATATTAATATCTGAGTAAGGGCATAAAATATAAAACTGGAGCAGTTAAACCAAAAATTTGATAATACCTAAATAACATCGTTGTAGGAGTCTGAGCCACGGCCATTGGAAAGGGGATACGTTAATTGTAAGTTGATGTTATCGACGGCATATCATTCATTTAAGTATGTAATTAGAACGATTTTGATGTTTACTAATGTCCGCTTAGCTTTTATATACAATAACTTCATCCGTTTATTCGTAGGTACCGGAGAATTCGTCTTTTAGGACTGTATGTGCTTGTATTATGAGGTGAATTCCAGTCAATGCAACTTTTGCTCGCTGATTGGAGACATCTAGGAACATTTTTGTGCCAAAATAGTGTTATTTTCAACGTGACATCTCCCGTTAAGCTACCGCTAATAATCACAGTGCCAGTGGTTGTAATGCACAAAGTTTGACAAGGTTGAAAAATATCGGCCATGAGTTATCAGTGTTCCATCGTGATTGAATTGTAAAAAGTGCTACTACGCTATCGATAAATGTCTAACAGTAGTGTAAAAATTGTCAGTGGCGTGCTAATCTCCGTTGTTCACCGTAGATATGACATTTCACGATCACGCAATTGAAATAAAAACTGTGTGTGAAGTTTGTTATTCCATTATTTCAACGAATAGTAGTGAGAAATGTCACCTGTGTCACTTGTGTGGGATAATTTAAGGGTTTAAATCAGTGAATAAATAGTTGTATTCATCATAACGAGTTCTGTTATTGTAAGTTGTACGTGATGAATATAAGAATGTGATAGTGACATCCAGTTTTTGATAAGAGTATTTGCCTATTTCCCACTATATTATTATGGTATATGCTAGTATATTGTTTATGGATTTACCTATATTATTGAAATAGGTTGTAGCTTGTGTGTGTGTTGGCAGCGGAACCGATTCGCGATCTCACATGTGGATTGTGTGCAGACTGTTTTGCTGTGAATTCGTACCGTAGGGCGGATAGGACTACCTTCTCCGTTAATCCGGCGTTGCCAAATTCAACAGCACAGCTTACTCTAATGTCAACAGCACAGCTTACGATCGTTATCCTCCAGTATTACAAGTTTCTTTTACAACTCGATTTGCCGCCGACGTATAGCAATAATTTGTCTTAACAAATTCCATGAGGGTCGTGGCATCAATTTTTGGTGTCCTAAAAAAAGGCTGGTGTCCTAACACCCCATGCCACACGCCTTTTAGGCGGCTTGCGGGGTATTATGTAGACGTAGATGAATTTCAGGTGTACTATTCGAACGAGTGGCAACGTTATCATCCATTTTTCTGATAACCAAAACACACGAAGTGAAACGCTTGTACTTCATCATCCCGATGCCGCATTATTAATATCCCAAGTAATAATCTAGGCACAATAGCAATAGGAGAACTTTCCCAAGAATAACAGGACAAAATAAAGTGACGATGAGCGGCTAAATACTCCCTCAAAACAAATTTTACACCATGCGCTCAGCGTATTTCCCTACTCCCTACGGTTGTTTAGGCACCTATGACGTCACGCCTGGCCTCGGCAACGCTCGGGTGTCTTCGCGCAGTGGTCGGCTCAGAGAAATTTTTCTCAATTTTAAATGCAATTTTTTTATTTCTTTTGATGTTGAATGGAGAAACTGAAGGTATTTTTGCGAGCTAATGTATCCATTTGACTTATTCAAAATAGTTTTTAGAGCAATCTACGACCCATGCAAGTTCCTCATTCTCTCAGGAAAAAAATTCCGGAGGTAAACTAGTCCCCCATTCGGATCTCCGGGCGGGGACTACCCGAGAGGGTACATCGATCAATTGTGATAAAGTTATGAGGATAGGTACATGGAACGTGAGATCACTCAGGACTTGCGGTAAGCTAGAAAACCTTAAAGTGGAAATGGAAAGATTGAGTATCGACGTACTAGGAATCAGCGAAATGAAATGGCCTGAGGAGGGAGACTTTTGGAGTGGAAGCTATAGCTATACACACAGGATCCCTGAACGGTAATGCTGGGGTTGGGATAATGCTCAGAAAGAGCGCCGGAATGCGTGTGAAAAGCTTCCTATAGTACAATGAAAGGATAGTTATGGTGAAGATAGAGACTAAGCCAGTAGATACCGTAGTGTTACAAGTCTACATGCCCACGACAGACTACGAGGATGAAGAAGTTGAAGACGTCTACGATGATATAAAGGAAGTAATCAAAAAGGTAAGGGGTGAAGAAAACCTAATTGTTTTAGGTGATTGGAACGCTGTCGTCGGCGAAGGCCAGGATGGAAGAATAACCGGAAAATATGGATCAGGAAATAGAAATGAAAGGGAAGAAAGGCTGTTAGAGTTCTGCACAGAACACAAATTAGTGGTTGCCAACACTCTATTTAAGGATCACATGCGAAGAAGATACACATGGAAAATGCCAGGAGACAAAAGAAGATTTCAACAAGACTATATTTTAGTGAAGCAAAGGTTTAGAAACCAGATAAAGGACTGTAAAAGCTACCTGGGGGCAGATATCGACAGTGATCATAATCTAGTGATGATGAAATGCCATCTGAAATTCAAGAAATTGAAGAAATCAGCAAAGAACACCTGGCAATTAGAGAAACTTAAGGAGCCAAAAAATCAACAGGCCTTTCAAGAAGTAGTGGAGCGCAAGATAGGACTAGATCAGTCTGAAAACTCAGTTGAGAATAACTGGACTACCTTAAGAAGTGGATTTCAGGAGGCCGCTAGAGAAGTTCTAGGGATAAGAAAATGTGTTAAGAAAAAGCCATGGATCACGGATGAAATCCTAGACCTCATTGAAGAAAGGAGAAAGTATAAGAATACGAATACTGAGGAAGGACAGGCTTGCTACAAGAGAATAAGGAACGAGATTTGCCGCCAAGCGAGGAAAGCCAGAGAAGCGTGGATGAGGAACATATGTGAGGACGTACAAAATAACCTCGTAAAAGGGAAAGTGGAAGCGGCCTATAGAATAGTGAGGAACCATTTCAAGGAACGAAACACAAAATGTAATAGCATAAGGGACAGGAATGGAAACATTCTAATTGAAAACGAAGACAAAGCCGAGAGATGGAAGGAATACCTGGAGAAATTATACAACGGGAGCAAACTTAGCTCAAAAATTCTCGAAGAGGAAAGTGAAGTTGAAAAGGATGACATTGGAGCAAGCATCTTAAGATCGGAATTTGACGCTGCAGTAAGAGACCTGCGAAAGAATAAGGCCCCAGGAATAGATGACATTCCAGCAGAGTTAATAAAAAATGCAGGAGAAAAGGTCTTAACTCAACTGTATAAAACTATCTGCGATATGTACTCAACAGGAGATTTACCTAGTGACTTCGAGAAGAACATCATCATTCCCATACCCAAAAAGAAGAGATCTGAGAAGTGCGAAGAATTTAGGACCATAAGCCTGACGACACATGCGTCGAAGATTCTGACAAGAATCATTTACAGGAGAATTGAACGAAGAGCAGAAGAATTCCTGGATGAGGACCAATTCGGATTGAGGAAAAGCAGGGGCACAAGGGAAGCAATTTTGGCTCTTAGGATGATCATAGAGAAGAGAATGGAGAAAAACAAACCAACCTTCATAGCATTTGTCGATTTAGAGAAGGCCTTTGATAACGTGGAATGGAATTCAATGCTTAGAATTTTGAAAGAAATCGGCGTACTCTACAATGATCGTAGAATTATTCACAGTTTGTATAAAAACCAAGTAGCTGTGATCAAATGTGGACCAAACGGTGCAAAAGCGAGAATAAGAAAAGGGGTGAGACAAGGGTGCGCACTTTCCCCCTTAATTTTAAATGTTTACATAGAGAAAGCCATCAACGAAATCAAGCAGAAAGCTTCGGGTGTCAATATCCACGGAGAAAAAATTAGTATGCTGCGATTTGCTGACGACATAGCAGTCATAGCCGAGACAGAGAAGGATTTGAAGAAGACGTTGACAAACATGGAAAGGACAATGACCAGATATCAGCTGAAAATCAACAAAAAGAAGACTAAGATATTAGTTTGCAGTAGAAGAGAGGAGGCTAAAACAAACATCAACCTAGGAAAGCATAAGCTTGAAGAGGTGAACGAGTTCTCCTACCTGGGAAGCCGAATTACCAGCGGTGGACGGAGCAAGAAAGAAATACACAGTAGAATAGCGCAGGCGAAGAGGGCTTTCTACAAAAAGAAGAATCTTCTTACAGCTGAAAATACCAGCATAGAAGTAAGGAAACAATTCATCAGATGCTACATATGGAGTATGTTTCTCTATGGAAGCGAGGCTTGGACGTTGACAGCAGCAGAGAAGTCAAGAGTGGAAGCATTCGAAATGTGGTGCTACCGAAGAATGATGAAGATAAAATGGATTGACCGTGTGAGTAACCATAAAGTGCTAAGGAGAGTAGGAGAAAAGAGAAGCCTCCTAAAAACATTAAGCAGAAGAAGGGAAAACTTAGTTGGCCACATTTTGAGGCACGATGGTCTGATGAAGACAATCGTTGAAGGACAAGTGGAAGGGAAAAAGGGCAAGGGACGGCCCCGAATGAGTTATATCGGACAGGTTATAAAGGATATAAAAGAGAATAAATATGTAGCTACGAGAGATTAGCGGATAGGAGAGAGAAATGGAGAGCTGCGTCAAACCAATCTTAGGATTGTTGACTAATGATGATGATGATGAAGTAAAGTAATAAAATAAGTTAAAAATAAGTTAAGTAGTTAATAAGTTAAGTTAAATTAAGTTGATAGTAAGTATATTTGAGTTGAATTTCCCTAATATAGATTATTTCTACGCGTCGGGTGTTATGAACTGAACATACCCAAGCTTGACGGGTTACACTGGCCAACATAATAATCACAGAGACCTATAAGATACGAAATATTGTAGGCCATATCCTGTAAAATCCCAATGTATAATTCAAAACTTCCTTGTAAAAAGTCGAAAAAATGACTTTTTGCCAGCTTTTTTCGATTCTATCCCACCGTGCGGGATTTCCATGTCCCATATCGGACATCGAAACGTCGGCAGTAATGCAGTTCGTGACCCGGTGGCGATCCCGAGAACTCTTTATGCAGCCTATTCGCCGGGAAAGCACTAAATCTTTCTTCACTTGAGTGGGTCTTTAGGGAGACTGAAAAAGCTGCATTTTTCTTTCGGACCGGAGTTATTTTTGACTGCTTTTTGTTTAACTTGTAGCAAACACAACAGCATACGTATTTGTGTATTACTATCCATGGCGATATACTTTGGAAAATAAAGAGAACCGTATTTTTCCTCTTTCCATATCGATATAAACACTCGCAATTTCCCACGACTATAACATTTATTACGACTTAGGTTTCAGTGATACTACATAGTTCATGGACCAAGGTCGCAATAAATATTTTAATAGGGTGGTTTCCTATTATTTTTTTATTGTCTAAATCGAAAGATTAATACTCCTGGACTACGTATTTCACGCTCTTAGATTTTCGAATGACGATTTCTATTTTTCGCGACTAAACGAAAAGTGAAATTTTTCAAGCGCGCGAAAACGAGACGGCTAAGTAGGAATGCTGGGTACAATCCGTGTGACGTATTTCTGGTTCCCGCTGCCGCCCTGTGAGGCTTGAGCACTGATACGATGCAGGATGCTAGCAGGTAGCAGGGTACCATGCTAGCTAGTAGCGCTTGGCTTAAATAAGGATTATTAATACCTTATCAAACGATGAAAACTTTCCGACCTTAGCCAGTTTTAATAGGTGATTATTAAGACATATTTCCCTGAGCTATGTGCCTCATGCATGCATTGGTAATCTCAGACGATGTAAAACTCCTATCTACTCGTGTAGAAACTAGGTCCCTGTGACGTCACGTGGAGTGGAATCGCATGGGCGCCAATCTGGCCTTTTTCAAATGAGGATAAAATTGACCATTGCCATTCGTCTGAACTGGGATTTCTAAAACCAAAACCCTATTGTGGAAAATTGCGAGTCCTGCGCCATCGCGCATTCCTCACACGGGATTCGTTGCCCTGAGCAACACTAATGAGCGCTTCTTTCCGAGAATCCAAGTTATGAGAAAATGGCCGAATGCGGAGGACTTCCTTTCGTTGTCATTAACATTATCATCCTAATTCGCGTGTGAGTGATGGACACCGTGGTAGTATTCATAACATGGCCTAATGCGCACCCGCCCCTCTGAGCCCCCTCTGTCTTCTGCTGTGCTTACTCTCTCTCTCTGCGGTCAAACGAGGTGATGTCCTATTGCTCGGTCACAGCTTACCAAATAGATTCCACCCGAGTCTGCGTGCGCTTCACATCGCGGGCGGTGTGGCAGACTTCACAGAGGACGAAACGCAACCCGCATTAATGCTTTGTGTCCGTTTGAGGCGCATTTCCATGTCGCTCGCCAAACACCGCAGTGCGCAGCGCGGTGCAAACAGCCCATAGCGAAGCTTTTATAAACGTCCGCACAGTGGGATAGAATCAAATAAAGCTGGCCAAAACATCAAAAAACGATTTTTATTGAGCCAGGAAGTTGAAACTTCGTATACATATTCTCAAATAAATTGTGCATAACTTTCCAGATTATTTCTCTCCTGTGTTTTCACTTCAACAATATATGTGAGGTCAAAGTTGAACGAATTTAGCGAAAAACGACCACCCTCGATTTTTTCTGAAAATTGCCAAATTTATCTTCGCGCAGTGGTTTCATGAATAATTTTATCGACAAAACTGTTTTACCATCTTTCTTTTACCATCAACGCCGCCGGCCAGAACCGTAGTCGACCGCACGCTCGAAAAAACGATTTAAAAATCGGGGTTGCTATTTAGTTGGTGCAAGGTTTTACTTTAGATCCACAGTGAAGAAGCTTCATAGAATGACGTGGTATCAGTCACTTGGTGGAAGTCCGTGGTAATATCTAATTTTTCTCTACGTTTAAGTAAAAAAATGGGCTGAAAACAGGCTCCGCCATTTTGTTATATATCTATGGTCATTGATGAAACAAAATCTTTGAAAACCCTTCAAATGAAAGAAAAAGAAGTGTCAATTAAGATGGTAAAACAGTTTGGTCGATAAAACTATTCATGAAACCACTGCACGAGGATAAAGTTGGCATTTTTCAGAAAAAAAATCGAGTGTGGTCGTTTTTCGCTAAAAATGTTCAAATTTGACCTCACATATATTGTTTACGTGAAAACACAGGAAAGAAATAATGTGGAAAGTTATGCAAAATTTATTTGAGAATATGTATACGAAGTTTCAACTTCCTAGCTGAAAAAAATCGTTTTTGAGGTTTTGGCCAGCTTTTTTCGATTCTAGCCCACTGTGCGAAGTTTTGTTCACTCGCCGGTTTTAATATCGAGGGTAAAAGATTAAACATTAATAAGCGTGACTCCTTGCCAACATTTTCATCTGTAATTAGCGCCATCATGAGGGATCGGGTCATTATGTTTCAACGATGATCACCTTCTACTGAAACACTGAAGTATTTTTCATGAAGATTTTAGAGCATTTCATGAATAATTAACTTGTTTTTATCAAGGAGTTAACGCCCCTCTTTTTATGGCATGAAATCCATTTATTCACCGCGGAGTATTTGCGTGCAAGGCTGTCTCCACTTCTCGGGACACTTAAAGAGTACGTGCGCATTGCTTTCAACAGCAATTATGAATGAACATCTTCATGTCCATCTACATCTGCATACTACCCCGCAAGCCGCCTAAAAAGGCGTGTGGCAGGGGGTGTTAGGATACCAGCCGTTCACACACAAAAAGGAAGTGCTCTAACAAAATTACGATTAGAGTTTATTAAAGTGCTTTGTGGTTCGGGGGAGAAACGAATTTACATATATCTTTCAGTTTGGCAAAACATCTCTCTTAATTTATCGCTTCTTTCGTATCTGGAAGTATAGTGGGGATCTAGTATTATGTTCTCTGTGTCGCTCTTAAAGATACCCATTCTCAATTGTTCAAGCAATCTAAGCCTAGCGCGCAGCCTCCGAGTCTCCAGCGGCTCCCAGCCTGATTCGATTAAAATCTGGGTCACGCTATCTGTACGCCCGTTGCAGTTTTTGACGAACCACGCAGCCTTCCTTTGTATTTTATTCAGTTTACGGATTAAGTCTTTCTCCACTGGATCCCATAGGTTCGCTGCATATTCAAGGTCCGGTCGGACGAGTGCAAAATGGCACCTTTCTTTAACTTTCTCATCGGAAAATCTTCCCGCAATACGCTCGACCAATCCTAACTTACTAAGGGCTATGCCGCAAATATTCCTTATATGTGTTCCCCACGAGAGGTTCGAGGTTATCGTAACTCCTTGGTACTTCACTTCGTCTGTTGCCTTTATGATAATACCATCCACGGCATAAACATGGTTAGAGTTGGACGAACTCTGCAAGAAATGTACCGTAATGAATTTGGTCAAATTAAGTTCTAGTCCCCACTCTTGGCTCCATTAATTAATGTTGTTTAAATCCTATGATAGACTTTTAAAGTCAGAGTGATCACGACTTTCTCAATAGATGAAAGCGTTGCCCTCAAATAAACGTATTTTACTGCTAATTCGGGAGCAGAGGTCATTAATGTATACAATGAACAAATGAGGTCCGATTTCGCTTCATTGTGGAACACCTGATGCTACTTTAACTACATCAGAGCTAATTCCGTCAAGAACTACTTTTTGCTTACGATCACTGAAAAAGTCACGTATCCAGTTGACCACTGTTTCGTTTAATCCACATGACTGCTATTTGTATAAAAGTTTGCTGTGAAGTACCGTGCCAAAAGCTTTCTTAAAATCTTGAAATATTGCGTCGACTTGTCTCTTAGCCAGATTTTAGAACATTGTCAAGGAAGAGGATGATCTACCTTTTCGGAATCCGTGCTGACAGCCATGGAGGAAGTTACGACTGTCCAAGGAAGGCATGATATTGCTAACGGCGATATTCTCAGGTACCTTGCCTATAATCGATGTTAATGAAATTGGACGATAGTTCCCTGGGTCATGTCTGTTTCCCTTTTTGAATATCGGTTAGCGCTTGTAATTTTCCAGTCTAACAATGACTTCTTGAATATTATCTTTAAGTATGGTGCGATGTGTGACGCTAACTCCGTGAAAACACGCGCGGGTATTCCCTCCGGACCGGAATATTTACTATTCTTTACCGGTTGTAGCTGTTCTGTCACGTTGTATAGAGATTTCTTCCATCGATTCCTCAATACATGGAATGACTAGATAAAATCCAGTGACGTATGTATACACTTCCAAAGTGGGAATTAAACGTGTTAGCTTTGTCAATATTTTCGGTGACAAGTGTACCATCTTTATCAAATAACGAGTCTACAGTTCCCTGAAGCGGTCTCGCATCAGATCAAAACGATTCCGGATTTTCTTCGAGTATTTCACGGAGTACTTTCGCATGTCGTGGACTTTCACATTGCAGTTCACATAGATTTCTTGGTACTCGAACGTTGTGCAGCGTAACTTTCTTTTGCTCTAAGTTCCTTCGATTTATTACCTAACGTAATAGACGTTTTGTATAAGTTCTTTAGTTTCCTCTGTTTCCTAAGGTCCCTTATAACATCGCTGTTGTACCAGCAATGTTCTTTATTATCATATTTCAGTTTTTGCGGAATATCGTTGATTCCTTGGAGCAGAATTTCTAAGAAGAGTTTCCATGTTACATCTGTGCTTTTATCCTCTGTTATAGCTACGAATATTTTGCAGGACTCAGTGAGCATCTCGCTAAATTTATTGAAGTTGCATTTATCAAATAAGCATATATTGCGTTTTGGTTTTACAGCTGTCACTACATGGTTTTTTTACGTTGCAAAAATTACTCTTTGATCACTTACACCGTCAATAATATCGATATGCTTTATCAACTTAGGATGGCTTACTGCTATAAGGTCAATTATCTTAGCTTAATGCTATAAGGTCTAATAACATAAACAGTGAACTTTTGAAACGAGTAATTAACGACTTAGCTCCCTTTCTTTCACACATATTTAACCTAAGTTTTACCAGTGGTGTTTTTCCAGATGAGTTGAAAAAGGCGGTGGTCACGCCCATGTATAAAAAAGGGAATCGATCAAGTATACTCAACTATTGTCCAATTTCATTGTTATCGATATTTTCCAAAATGATAGAGAAGCTAGTCAAGTCGAGATTAATTAAATTTCTAGACAAAAAAGGCTTCTTCAGCAAAAACCAGTTCGGGTTTTTAAGTGGAAAGGGCACAGAAGATGCTCTAGAAAATTATTTCACTCATGTTTACAGAGCCATAATCTCAAATCGACGCACTGGCAGCTTATTCATTGATATTAGCAAGGCTTTTGATTCCATCGATCACAAAATTCTGCTCTTTAAGATTCAGAGGACCGGAATTTGTGGAATACCACTGAAATGGTTCAACAATAACCTGTCATCGAGAATGCAGTGTGTAAAAATGGGTGATGTTTATAGTAATTATAGTATCAATTGCATGGTTTGCGGCGTAACTTCGTGAAATTGTCTCATATTAGAATGATAACTTCTGGAGTGCCTCAAGGCTCTGTCTTGGGTCCAATCCTATTATATAAACGATTTATGTAATTTCAATTTTAGAGGTCATGTGACAGCATTTGCTGATGATGTCGCCTTAAATTATTCAGGTTTAAACTGGATTGATGTAAACTATGATATGCAGTCAGATCTGATCAATTTACGACGTTGGTTTGCCTCCAACAAATTGAATATGAGTGTAGCTAAAACGAAGTATATATGTTATAATTTATGTAACTGGTACAAATTTGATTGGGTTTTACATTATCATGAAGAAAATTGTCCTATAAATTTATTCAAAAGCTAATTACCCATTGAGCGGGTTTCCAGTATTAAGTACTTGGGAGTAAAAATTGACGATTCCTTAAAGTGGAATCAGTATATCAACAGTCTCACAAATGTAATGTGTCACACACTGGCAAATTTTTATTTCATTAGAAATAAATGTCCAGAAAGCTTTCTAAAGATAATTTATAACGCCTTAGTACATACCAGACTGAGCTATGGCATTTTTTGTTGGGGTGGCGCATATCTAAACTCCTTGAAACCTGCCGTTTTTTTACAAAAAAGAATTGTACGTATTATTTTGAAAAAGGACAGATTTGAAAGATCCTTCCCACTTTTTCTTCATTTGCGTTTGCTTCCGTTGAGGCATCTATATATTTATAAGGTCCTACGATGTTTTTATGCTAGAAGTGGCAACTCTCAAATATTGCAGTCCCTGCCTTCTCCCTTTACCCTGCGTACAATAAGTGTGCCCTAACCACAATCAAATTTGACTTTGTTTAAAAGATGTTTTTTGCAGGTAAAACCAAAGGCTTTTAATTTGTTAACCCAGTCATGCTGTATTTCAAAGTCTTTGAAAAGGTTTTTGCAAAATGCACATTTTTGGCTTCTCACTAAAGAAAGTGTAGAACAAATATTATTATAAAATATTGAAGTAAATGAATTATAAATACTAATTTAGTTGTTTTTTCATGTACGCACTTAAGCTTTGTAAGTATAGATTATCAAGGTAACACAAAATGAGCTACACTATATGTAAATCATAATGTATTATTATTTTGGATGGTAGCCTCAAACAGGTTATCCTTCGCGGCCACCTAAAATTACTCAATTTTGCTATTGTCATGTAATTTGTGTGTGGAGTAATAAAATCATTTATTATTACTATATCATTATTATTATTTCCTCTCGTAGGCTTGTCAAAGTACTTGGGCGAGAGAGTGATTTTCAAGTACGTAGTGTCAGATCTCGCAGATTTCTTGCATTCGGTTTTACAGTGGTAGTATCCCAATTTATAGATGGAAGATTAATATCTCCCCCAATAACTATTATAATTTTACTGTCTCTCAAAGTAAAAGCGGATATTTGATTTTATAGTTGGTAAATAATATCAACTTCGGAGTTTGAAGGTCTATAAAAAGAGCAAACATGAATTCTCCTTTTGTTTCGTTGTTTAATTGTACATCATAGGCTTTCTATTTCGTTGTCAATTATTTCGTGGGCGGCGCTGTGTAAATGTGATTTAACTGCTATAAAAACTCTACCACCTGTTCTATTGCGTCGATCACATCTGTAAATGTTATGTCCCGAAGGAAAGACTTTGCTATCGATCGATCTTACGGAATTATGCCGAGGTGATCTTAGAACCTTACTATTTTTTAGGTCCGACATTAACGATGTAAAAAAGAGATATTTTGCCGAATTGATAAGTATAGGAATTAGTTTGTCAACCGAACAATGAGGGCTTTAATACATGCCAGGGGGTGGGAATCATTAGTCAGATTATTCCAAATAGCATCTTTTTTTTCCTAAACTGCTCCTGGCCTAACACTACCCCTCACATGCCTCTCTGTGGAGGCGCCCAGCGGAAACGCAAGAAAGCTGTGGCTGCCAATGGAAGAGGTTAATGCCTCATTCACATTACGATTGTTCCAGCGATTATCGGAACTATCGTGCATTCACACGATTGTTAAAACCTGTGCTGCCCTCTAGTGCTGTCATCTAAAGTGAACGGGAAATTGACGGATAGCAAAGCTGTTGAGGTATGCAGGGACAAGATATTATTGTGTTCAACGTGTATTTACCGAATTATTTTTCTTCCGCCCATATTCTTCCTTCCTAGGACAAATCCATGAATAAAATAGAGCTTCACGAGCTTTTCGTCTTTCTCTTGTCGCTTCCGTTTCCGGTCTCCCAGCGCCTAACCATCGTAAAGTGACAACGTTCGGAACTACGTGAACTATTGTCAGGACACGGCTAGTACGGCCAACTATCGTTGGGACGATCGCTCGTACAATCGTAATGTGAACGAGGCATAACTTTAGTCGAGCCGAGCTGAGGGCGACATACGAATGGAATGGTGAGGAACAGCTGAAGGGAGTGCAGCGGCACCTCGGTCGACTCTCCCTCCGTCTGCGCATTGCGATCTCATTCGCCACCGATTACTTGCAATCATGGACTCGGTGACAAACGTTGCAGTTGCAGTGAATAATGTTAAGGATAGATACGAGTCCCTATGAATGCAACATTTGTTTGCGTATTCTAGAGGCTCATCGATGGATGCGTGAACATTGGCCATTTAATATCCGCACTAACACATTGTTTCATCCTGTACTTTCTCGAATAATGCGTGAGAATTCATAAGTCGTGTGCTACTAGATTCCTCAAACTAAACAGGGACCTGCGAGTGACAAATAACGTAAAAAGTTCTAAAAAAATACTCCGCTATGAATAAATAGATTCTCTCGCTCCCCTGAATGACACCCGCCTTTTGCGGACGGGTCCCGTTCCATGAATTTCCGAGACTCATTTGGTTGTATTACATGATTTCAGAGAAGATATAGTTGGTAGGGTTTCCCACTTCCACTCCAACAGTGTTTTTTACGTGACACCATCACGTGGACTACCTTCCGTCTGACTCCTACCCTTCGACCTATCTGGCATGCGTGCACATGCCCTACCGGGAATAAATTAGAATTGATCCCGCCTGTGCAGACCTGCTACCGTCGGAACAAAGGTAGAACGCTGAACGTGAGCCAAGGCTCACCGGTACAGCTTTAAATCGCACCTTCGGCGCGACCAGGACGTGGCTATTCATCTACATCTACATCTACATAATACCCTGCGAGCCACCTCTAGGGTGTTTGGCAGGGGGTGATCAATCACCAGCATGCATTTGGACTCCCACATGCACACCACACCGTCCAAAAAACGTCCCGTATGCTAACAAACTATACTACTATATGCTGTTAGAAATAAAAATAAAATTAAGAAACATGCATCAAGTTTTACATAAGTTAGTAGGATACACTACAAGTCATGCAATCTATATATGAGTTCTATCACTGCTGTCATAATCTCTTATTTATCGTGGAAAAAATGACATTCTGAATCTGTCTGTTCTACAATCTATCTCATTTTATTTATATGATCTGATCTTCCGTAGTATGTTCACGTCCGTAAGATATGGCTAACTAACTAGACTATCGCAACGACCTTTCACATATCTGGCAGCTCTTCTTTGCACGCGTTCTAACTCTGTTATTAAGCCTTTTTCATGAGGGTCCCAAACACTGGCAGCGTATTCCAAATGTGGTCTAACGAGGGAAAAGTAGCTAATTTCTCTCACTTTGTCGTCGCACTTTCCTAATATTCTTTTAACAAAACCCATTTTACGATTAGCTTGACCGGTTATTTCTCGAATATGTTTATTCCACAATAGATCATTATTAAGTCTAACTCCTAGATATTTCACAGATTCAAGTATCTAATTGGGTACTCCGAATTAAATAGTTACGTTGTAGGGAGTTATTCTTCTTCCAGAAATTCATTACGACGCATTTTTTCAAATTTAATTCTAACTGCCAAGCTTAAAATTGCAGCATTTGTTTGAAATTCTGCAAAAGCTCGATAGGGTCGCGTAATACATCGCTTTACTCATTGTTTATTCGGCTAAAATCATCAAAAACAGTGTTTAAACGTAAACTCTTATCTTCTACGGTCAAGAGAGTGAAGAGAAACAAGCGAAGAACTATGAAAACGGCGAAACGGTCGACTTCTTCGTCTCGTCACGGGAAAAATAGTTGATTGGTGCATTTCACTGTATATTTTATAGAGAACAACATCTTCGAATCACAAATAGCTTTTTAAAATTAAATTTTACCCATTCTTTGATTTTTAAATGGTCGAAAGGCAGATGACAATGTCTGACGTGTAGAAAAGTGCATAAATATCCATGTTACGTGTGCTATATGGAAAAAAATATTCATCAATTCAATCAATCCCAGATCAATTCCCAGAGCTTTATCCCATTCCTGCCCTTCTCAACGAGCAACAAGCCCTACCCCTGATTTCAATATCCAGTCCATTATCTTCTCCTTCCTCACTCCCTCAGTTAAACAAAAACTCACATCCTGGTTCTCTTCCTCCTCTTACTCAAACAACAACTCCCTTTGCAATAAACTCTCCCGAGCAAAAAATAACAAAAATGTTCTCACACAATTGATATTGTTTTTAAAGTAATTACAATCCTCACTTGCCTGTTTTGAATTGTGAAACAAAACCTTAATTTTTGCACACGACAGTCAATTCGTTTTAAGTTAAATTAGCCACTTATTCAACCATGGTTGAGTAAGAAAATATTTTGAAAACTTCGAACTGACAAATGAGCTCATCAAATCCCTTGATCGAAGCAATGAAGATTATCCCGATATTGAAAACCTGTCCAAACTGGTTACTACTCACTTGCAAGGTCTACGAGAGCAGATCCTTAGCTACATTACGGGAAAGCTAACCGTAAACTTGGATTTGTAAAAAGAATTCTCGGTAAATGCCCAAAACAGGTGAAAGAAATAAGCTACCTGACTCTAGTGTGGCCTCACTTGGAATATGCTGCTAGCGTGTAGGACCCTTACGAGGTAGGACTAATAGCTATAATCAATGGAATACAGCGCAGGGCGGCCAGATGAGTGATGAGTTCACTGATTTTTTATCAAATATTTCCTCGATTACACGTGGGAGTAAAATTCCTGAATCTAACAAACTTTACACTCAACAACGGTTTCGTTAGAATATATCGGCTACTTGATTTTCTGAGGGAAAAAACTGTAAATCAAATAATCCTCCCGAATACCTCCTACTCATAAATCTGTACCTCACCTTAATGTGTTTTTTTCTTCCACTCATCTGGCCAGATTGAATCATTTTTATTACTCTGATTGTTTATAATTAAAGTTACAAACACTTGCTTGCCTCCAAAGGACGTGTACTTTCTCATTCACATTTTCACTTAAATTTCTTTCTTTTACCATTGCGTGGTATACAAACTTTATATTTCTTATTAGAATCTTTAATTTCTTCTTGATTTATATCTTAATTAATACGATACTTTTATCATGCAAGAGGTAAGTTTTTTACTATTGATAAGTTGCCGACGATGAAAACTCACGTCAAATAAGAAATGAAAAGGGGAGTGATAATAACAATGAATATGTGGACTACAAAAAAAGGAAAAATTAATGGCGCTGAACAATAGGGACACATTATAAAATTTCTGACAGAAGCTCATTTCTGCGCAATCAGTGATAGTAAATAGAGCTTGACTTCATCATATATTTACTCTCAGGCCACAATTCTCTCTCACTGACGCCTTCTTTTGCAATTCATTTTTTCTGCCGGTGGTATATACATTAACATTTATTTCTATCATTATTTGAAAATTATTATGAACACTTTCTTCGCATGGAAGCAAATTTCATATCAGCATCAGTATTTTCATTGCACAATTCTCTTGTCACGGAATATTTTGACACCTACGTACAGGGGCGGATCTAGGATTTCTTTCTGGGGGGGGGGACACAAGCAATGCCGTATCCAGGATTTTGTTCTGGGGGGGAAGCACAAGGATACCTCGTAATACAAAACGTACGCAATGATATGGGAACCGTATTAAAAATCTTGTATATTTTTCAAGGGTCTGGGGGGGGGGGGGAGGGAAACGTACCCCCGTGCCTACCCCCCTAGATTCACCTATGCGTACGTATTTCTTCCATTCCACTTCCTTCTTTACCTGTTCCGCATAGTCTATTTGCGGTCTCCCATTCTTGACACCCAGATGTCCCTTGATCAGGCATTCATATCTCAAGATGAGGCCGAAGTAGCTGGTAGCTCGAGGTCTACCGCTCCTCAGCCGGTCCATCAGCGGCTAGTCGCCTCCCCTGATATGCCATGCCCACTAATAAACGGCATTCCGGGACAATTACAGCATCTCAGTTACTTCAGTGACAGTTAATCGCCCTCCGCCATGTCTATTATCAGCCCGCGTAAGGCTTGACTCGACCGCGAGTTCCTTTGTTCTTCCATAGCTCAGAAATTCAAGACTGGTTCTGAATTTCAGATGAAGCTATTTGTGAACCGCATGCTTTTCCATAGTTCTCCGTTTCATGGTTCATGGTTCCCATATCCCGTTCCCTTAATTACCTCTTCAAAACTATGGCAATCTTTCCTTTTCACATGCTGGTAATTCGCTACGTAAAGAATTCGCTACGTTTGAGTGTTAAAATGCTATTATAAAGTTTCAGGTTCCCACTCCTAATGAAACTAAATTCTTTTTCTCCGGAAATTCTATGATTTCAGAGTATTTCGGGTCATAATTATTATTCAATACTTTTCACAGTTTATAAAATGGAATTAATGTGTTTCGTATACAAGGAAGACTGGTGAAAAGGAATATTTTAATGTGCCTTTTCATACGCTTTTCTGTTGCTCGCTTTACCATGGTTTACGGTGCCACGGATTACGTTTCCATCGTTATCAATAGAAAACTTTAGCCTAATCATACATAAGCGTTCAACTGATAACGTGGGTACATGGTATGCGTGTTAGTTACTATAGGAAATAAATATAGGACACCTATAGGATCATGAAAAATCTTTCATTTATCTAATTGATCAATAATGGGAAAGAAAACGTTAAAGATTTTAAAATAATACCAGAAATATGTTCTAAAATACAAAAAAACTTATATATTTGTTAAAGTTACTTATAAAAATAATGAATGCTCATAAATGCGCTTGATCTGACGCAATGACGATTAAAAGTGTGTCTACTACAGTAAGTGGTGAGATCCTTAGGCCTTCTAGGTTTTACATTCTCGATAGGGTATAACAGCAATAAGTTTTCTTTTTCAGCTCACCGATTAATTGGACTGTTCCGTCCAGATAGATCTTTGCATTAATCGAGAACCAGAAAACACATTAAGCGCGAAATCCAAGTGAAGTGGCACTTGATGATTATGAAGGTTATTTATGCTATAGAGCTCAATTGTAACGTTATTTGATGACGCTCACAAAGGTGTTTTTATCAATATCGATGATCAAAAAATCCGCATACTTCACAAAGGTGCAAATAAGTTTTCAAGTCTTAAAGGACAACAGAGAAAACCGAGGAGAGTGTGAAGTAAACGAATTCTAGCAAACGATTAAAACCAACATTTATCTTAGCGGAAAAATAAGTTTCTAATAATAAAAGAAAATGTGTGGCCCCTTGCGCCAGTCTATGAACTGTTAATTAACGCCAAATTCGGGTTTTTATCCATCCTTCACCATCAGCTAACCCTATTTTACGGATACCCTTGCCCTTGAAATGTAGCCACTAAAAAGGATAAGGAAAGCCTTGCCCTATTCCTAAGTTTAATATGCCTGAAGTAGTAAGGTAAACTAAATTTCTTCGAGGAGCAGAAGAGGCGCCAAAAACTTTGTCCTAAAGCTTTTGAAAGTGGCTGCACATACCAGCAGACGGTGTGAGCTCTCACCGATCACGCATTACTCCATGCAAATTGACGCAAATCATGGCAGAGGGAGACCAAGGCGAATGAAAGGCTTGTTTGACGTATTTCAAGCATGGAAATCCTGCATGCATGGGCGGAGTTCAGGACCAGGAGGCCAGGGAGAGACTGTCTCCCCAAACTTAGATGGTAATAATATCTCCGAAACATTACGAAACCTGCACATTAAAGTACAATTAAAACAAAAACATCATAAGTTGAAATAAATTTTAGTCTTACATATAACTTAAAATACTGTTTTCAGAGGCTAATTTAAACAAATTTTACAGGAAAGGGCCCCGTTTCACTGGATAGGGGGGGTATTCCATAGGCCCTAAATCCCTGGCGGGATTGCTAGCTCCCAAACATAAACCTTGAAACCCTAGCACGATAATTATTATAAAATTATCTACGAATACTAAAAAAAGGCCTTGGCATTGCCCACTCGCGGGATTTTTGTACCTAATTCAGACGACGGTAATTATTTTTTAAATTTATTTCCCTCATTTCGGGATGGGCCTGTCGCCTCTCCCTCTCACACCCCGAACACCCCAGCAACGAAATGATAGGAGCTATGGCAACAATAAGAATTCCTCGTTTTAGCTTACGGCATCAAATACGCACCAGAGAGTGGGTGGAGTGAGTATGTGGGAGGGGAAGGAACGGAGGAAAAAGCGAGCGCATGGCCAGTGAAATGGGAACCTCCATGGGTCGTCGATTAATATAAAAACAATTTTGAACAGGCAAAACGGATTCATTAGCTCGCAAAAATACCAAAAGTTTCCCAATGATTGTGACAATTGTGAGAATATTCCCCTCCTTCCTTCTCCCCGCCCCCAGACACTTAAAAAATAGACAAGATTTTTAACAGGGTTACTATCACGTTCGTTTTATTTTGTGCATTACGGAGGCCTAATCATTTAATTTTATATTAAAAAATTTTATATCAAAATAAAGAGAATATTTTCTACAGTAATTGCTGCATTTTGCTTTTAATCTCAATTATGGGAGGAGCTGTTAGACCTTTGTGCCCTCCAGAAAAAATCCTCGATAGGTCCCTGTTCTTAGGCAATCGCCAACGTCGGCGGGTCTGTGTTACTTCCTGCAAATGATTGCATAAGACAATCGAAAAACCTGTTCCTGAAATCAAGGGCGCAGCTAGGAATTAAGGCTGAGGGGGAGGGTTTAGGTGCAAATAATACCGGGGTGTGTGGGGGTATGGAATACCCACCAGGATAAGAGGTAGGTGCGAGATTATTAAATTGCGGAATTTTAAGATGAATGGTTCAAAATGGTAAGTTTTACGATTTTCTGAGGGATATTTGATAAATACTTACACTATTATATTAGTAATATCAACCCAATTAAGTAAAATGGATTAAACGTAAAAATTTCTCCGAGCTCTGGGGGTGGTTTTAACCCCCCTCGCTGCGCCACTGATGTGATAGACTACATCATGGTAAGACAGAGGTTTAGGAATAGTGTGAGAAACTCGCAGCAGCTTCCCTGCAGCAGATGCGGATTCAGACCACAACCTAATGCTACGTAAGATTCAAAAGACTTATGAAAGTTAGGATGGCGAAGAAATGGAATGTAGAAGCGCTGAAGGGGACTATGAGGAGAAAATATCAGGAACTACTAAAAGTGGGAAAAACGACTAGTAGTACTACAACTACAGGAACTACTACCAGCAGTGTGTATAAGTATAAAGAAGATTTGAAGTACACATAAAGAAGAGGAATGGTGGTATAATATCAAAACGGGAATACTCAAAGCGGCTAAGAAGTGAATTGGCTACGTTGGAAGCAGATGGATAAAGAAGCCGTGGATTATGAAGGCAGTGGTAAAATAAATGGAGAAGAGGAGGAAGTGAAAGAACGTGGACACAGAGCAGAAAAAAACATAATAATCGATTACGACGTGAAGCTAAAATGGAAAACTTCCAGACGGAAGGAGAGGTAGACGCGAAGTACGCCAAAGTTAAATCACTATTGGGCGGCAAAAGAGGACAAGCCATGTCTAAAATTAAGGCTAAAGATGGTGGGATGGTAATCGATCGAGAAGTGGTAAAGAGTAGGAGTAGATGGAAGGAATACGTGGAGGATCTGTATGACGGAAGAAACAGGCCGGATAGATTTACTTTACAGTAGGAAAGTGCTGTGGAGGAGGACAATCTTGGGCCGTGGATATTAGATACGGAAATCAAGAGAGCCCTTCGTCATATGAAGGCTAGGAAAGCCGTGGGTGTGGACAAAATCCAGTGTGAGCTTCTGAAGAAATAATGTACGTGTAATCGAGGAAATATTTGATAAAAAAATCAGTGATTGCTATAACTTTTATTGTGTTAATGAATCAGATTATTTTAATAGAACAATGCTAATGAATTAATATTTTTTATGTTTATGTGAAGAATGTTTGTAAAAGTAAGTTTTAAAAACTGCGAAAATTATTGTAAAAAGTTGTATTATTATAAAAATTGGTTGAAAACATTTTAACCTTTTGTTGAAGTTGAAGTAAATAGAATGATAAATGAATGACTTCCGTATAAAACAAAGAGCTCGAGTAGGAAGTAGATTTAATAATAACACCAAAACTTTTAATTGTAATTTTATATTCTTACTAGATGCAAGGTCTTCACATTTTACTTGTTCCTTGGCTTGCATGCTTGCATGCATGCTTGCAATGCATGCATGAGGCACAGAGCTCAGGGAAACATCTCTTAATAATCACCTATTAAAATATCCTAAGGTTGGAAAATTTCCTTCGTTTGATAAGGTATTAATGATCCTTATTTAAGCCAAACGCTACCTGCTAGCAGCCTGCATCGTAGCGGCGCTCATAGCCTCGCACCAAAGTGGCCACACACGGAGGAAGGCGGAACCAGAATGACGTCACACGGGCTTTTGCCAGCATTCATACTTAGCCGTCTATTTTTCGCGCGCATGAAAATTTTCACTTTTCATTTAATCGCGAAAAATAGAAATCGTCACTTAGAAATCTAAGAGCGTGAAATACGTACTCCAAGAGTAATAATCTTTCGATTTTAGGCAATAAAAAAATAATAGGACACCACCATCTTGCTCCCGTTGGGATTGAAGGGCGAAGGATTAATGATAACATGACACAGTTACGGGAAAATATGTTTTATTGGAGTAATCAATTTACATGGATTGATTTCAAATTCATTTGTGTTGAACAATTTTTTCTTCAGCGCATTCCATGCCGAGCCCAGGAGGCCGCGCTTTCGGCTCGTTATCCTGTTTAACGTGGGGATTCCCCTTCCGGTCCCCTTCGGTTCCGGTCAGGCTTATACCACGCACCCCCGAGGTCAGAGTAGGGCCGTGACCCTCCTCTGGCCCCGTTCATCCTCACTCAATCCACATCTTGCAGACTTAGGTGCCACTCGTGAAAGATGTCCTTCACTGAGAGGTCACCTCGAGCCAGCAAGATGCGCTCGTAAGACCCATAGCCCCCACCAACCAGCGGCTGAAGGTGGCGATGGGACTCCGAGCCATCACCACTGCCATCGTGGGGGACAGGTAGAAGCTCCTCCTCTCCCTCCTCTTCTACGTCCCCCAGATAGCCTCCCTCCGAGATTTCGCTGGACGCATCCGACGAAATCTCATCCTCTCCCTCCATCACTGCCTCAGCCAGGACCGTCACCACCTCCTCCGTCTCCTCCTCCTCCTGGCGTCGGCAGCAGCAAAGAACGCAGCCCATCTTCACTCGTAGCAATGGCTTAACGAAAACAAGTCCACGACTAAGCAGCTACTAAGGCCAAATGAGGAACCAAAGCAATGGTCTCCATGGAAGTCCCATTGTTGCTCAGCGCCGGAACCTTCAACATCTCATCCATGGTAACGAATGAAGGGTACTTGAAATCAATAGGGAAATTGCATACTTTTTATAAACAGTATGCTGATATACTACAGTAAACACTTAGTACCGCAATATACTTTTTTCCGCTTAAAATTCAGTTTATACCCTAGAAAATGACTCCCAAAAGTCGCCCGAGTTTCGCGGGCTAAAAAATACCGCCCCCACTAATCTTTGGCTGTGACGTCATAATTCAGTACGAGTCCAAGATCCAAGCCCAGTAACTGCAGGTTTGGAAGAGCCACGTTGCGTTTAACGGAGAACATGGGTGAAATAAGGAAAAATTACAAGTGGTGCATTGTTCCTCTGTGCAATAACACCCCAGAAAAAATTTTCGCCTGCATTCCCACGGAGGAAATTAGAAGAAAAGCCTCGATGCATGCCGTCTGTCGGGATGAACGTTACGGAAATATAAGAGTATAATAAACGTAATGATAAACCCGTGTGCTATGTGAGCGAAGATAACTTTAATATAAATAATATTTCCATATTTCATTGACTGAATAACTTGAAACTGAGATTTTTCGATAATTCGGCCGCCGTAGAATAAAAACTCAACTTCCGAACAAAAATCGAAATAGGCGTTTCTCGATGGTTACGATCGTTACGATGGACTCAAATTATTAAGGCACTTGTTCAATTTCAGTTACGGAAGGAAATAGAAAATTCCATGATGTTTAAAATCAAGGGAGGAAATATGAAAATATAGAGCAACGTTGATCCTCATACATTCGAGTGCCAGCCAAGAAGACAGCGTTTTCTTCTACTCTCGGCGTCAAAATGATGTGCCGCTGTACTTTGCAAATTTATATCCTGGCTTCACTGCATGGTATAATAATGAACTATTCGTCATTCTAAAGGAAATTTTATCCTAAATTCTGATTTATTTTATTACAAAAAATTTCAAAAATGTAGACGCGGCCAGTGCAATAAATGACTCCGCGCACCGAAAAAATAGCCGTTTTGTCAACTTCATGAACTTTGCAACCCAACCTAGGGAAAACTACTACGTCTACAGCATTCATCTTCCACATTAATTTACACTCATCAGTGCGGATTAATAAAATGTCTTTTGGGTATTTTTAGAACTTATATTTTGTTATAAATTAATGAAAATATTTAAACATTATCTTGTCCCATATAGTTTATCCCGAAAGATAAAGGAAGTTGTAGATGGAAAAAGAATGGAATCCAGAGGTGGTCACAAAAAATGAATCGCAGCATTCTTTGATTTTATTCTACGCCGTTGCTTGCTTTTCTGAAAAAGTTGAGTCACAAGAGGAATGTTCCGCGGCCCTTGATTTGGAAACTGTGGAGATAGAGGAAGACGTGCGGATCAGCGCTGAACGCAATTGCGCAATTTCCATTTGGTTGGTTGTCAGGATAAACCAAGGATCCATTTAAAGGTTGTCAGGCCATCGTATAAAGATAGGATCCTGATGTGCACCACAGGGGAAATGGGGTGTTTGAGGGAAAGCCAAACCTAAAGTTGCCCGAAGAATGTGCAGTTCTATGTTGTTCTTTCCCCAGTTAAAACCAAATAGAAATTGGATTGGGATGATATTTTCACCACGGGTTCCAGTGATAGTGAGAGTGGAGGTGATCACGGTCATCGTCGAAGGCCATCCCTCTAGGATTTCCGATACGGAATTTTTAAGTGACAACCGATCGCAATGACGATGAGCTCGCCTTTACAGTATGTTTCAGATATATCGTGAGAAAAGCTCCCAAAATGTATTAAAGACTCTGTTTGGAAAATATTCACATTTTAATGCTACTTTAAGAAAGCTTTCATTACAAAAGTAACTTCTTAACACCTGAAGACGTTGTGTTTATTATATTGATCGAAGTGCGATTGACCGATTCTTTCTGCAGAATAGGAAGTGGCTTCAGGGTTTTTGAGTCACAAGATGGTAGATTGTGTTGGAAGTTCGTCTATATTATCGCTACTAAATTGAAACATTAATAGTCTGGCCGGTCTGGCTTCCTGTCGCCCTCCAGGCAAGGTATTTTTAAGTTGAAAGTATCATCGACAGCTTCGAGGTGGAAATAAGTTCACCATAAGACTCTACCGGACTGCCAAAAGAATACACATTTCACATGAGTATACGCTTTCGCCAATATTATACGCAAGTCTCACTTTGTTATGAACTATAAAACATTACAGATGCACATCAGCTACCTTTCCATTTCTCGGCATCGACTTTCCGAGCCGACGAAGTCTACAGTTTCACTAAAATACCCTGTTATCATGATGGATTCAGTAACAGGAAGCTTGCTAGGATCAGCCTAAGAATAACCATATGCCTTCATCTTTACGCAATCTATCGCTTTCAATGGAGGAGAAATAGATCAAATAATAGCCCTGAAGTCACAATGAACAACTCCGATACGTCTGCACTTCAATAAATGAATCATAACCACGCCGTCGCATGTATTCAAGTATGCAACCTATACTATGGCCGTGCCGCCGTGCCTCGTACTGAACTATGACGTCACTTTTCTACCAGCCAATCATCGGGCGTTTTCGCTTCTCACTTGCATTTGAAAATTCTCGTGATCTTTGATGCATTAAATATCGCAAACCAAGTCATAAAATAATAAAAAAACTTTCACCGAGGTATGCAAACATATATTTTTCAATAATTTTGGGGCTATTGATAATATCTGAAATATATGCAAGTTCCCTATTGTTGCCTACGACGTGATTGAGATCTTTGGACAGCCAAAAGATTAATAGAATATAAAAGAGATATCGCGCTAAAAAATCATTAATCGTGAGAATAAAAATTATTTTAATTTCAAAATGAAATCCCTCCGTTTTATTGATTTTTTAAATTTATTCCCATATGAGATCATGAGAAATCGGCTGCTGGTTCAATTTTATTTTGAATGAAACTTTTATATCAATTATTATTAGCGGAGGAAATTAAACATTTAGTTTGATTGCTCACATATTTTTAATTAACTGACATTAAGGTAGCCCTCATAAGGGCATTGAAAACGTTGTCCAACACATGAGGGGCGAAACGGTTGAATATTTATTCTATTTATTCGGGATTTTGGAATAAATTTTACAAAATCAATCAATAAAACCGAGGGATTTCAATGGGAAATCATAACAATTTTTTTAATAAACGCATGAAGCATAATATTCATGTTGGTGGTGGTTCTCGGGTATTGCTGCGTAGAAAACATTTTCACTCAACGTTTCACTCCTCGAGCGTTATCAAGAGAATGGATCCATTCTCTTGATAACGCTCCCAGTAGGAGGAGTGATACGTTGAGTAAGAAAATGTTTTCTACACAGCAATACCCGAGAACCACCACCAACATAGATAAAAGAAGCTGTGAAAATCTTCAGAGGAAAAGCATAATATTCCATAAAACGCGGCTTGATTACTCACATATTTTTAAATATTTGACATTATGCCAAACACCCTTGAAATGGTTCGGAGTATATTACGAAGATGTACTATTTTCGGTCTTGCGATGTATAGAGGCATATCCTTATGGCCGAAATCGCCAAACTGAAATTGACGAATATTCCGAAAGCGTTCTGAAGGGTGCGTTACCTCGACATCTCGGTTACAATTTGCAGTTGGGCCTCACCAATGTTTTGAAGAGTCGCTAATGGCGGTCCCACAAAGAGTCGAATATAAGAGTGTGTCTCGCTACACTAATGAAACTAAGTTGGGTCCACCACAGTTCTCCCAAAAAATACCAATCTTTTCCTGTCACTCAGGCATTTAGACCAGATTTTCAAGTTATGTTGTTCTTACTGGTGTGGTCTGCGGTCTATGAAGAGGCCTCTCGAGTAGCTATAAAGGTGTGCGAACTTTGGATATGCGCTTCTATTCCGGCATTGTCCGAAAGCTGTGACTAAACGGATTTTGGGTGAAGGTCGCTCGCGTCCTCTCCCCGCTCGCCTCTCCCACGCCCAAAATGCACCAAAATTCACACCAAATGCGTCTTTCTTCGTTAATATAACTAATATTTGATGTTTCAGCATCTTCTATGGAGGAACAATCACGAAAGAATTACTCAATTATCTACTTTCCAGTCTGTATTTCTCATGTCAGTGTCATTCCTCGTCTTTCGCTGCAGTCAACTAAGTTTTGGTGAATTCTTTCACGAATCTCTCGTCCACTTGTATAATAAAAGGAATATTTAACTTCAAATTTGAACGTTCGTCAATAGATTTTTGAATTTCCACTGCGATAAGGTCAGATATAACCGGAGGTACCGTGGTCTCTCCCCAATATATCATCAGCGGGTAGTCCTTTGCGTCGATATTAAAATCCAGCAATTAAAAAAAATCGGGTTGTTCGCCATTCGCATGTTCCTGCGTGCCTTTAATATTTTTTCTATCCATCCCGGCCCCACCTCCTCGCGCTCATTCGCTCGCTCGCTCACGCTCAGTTGTCATAGTGACGAAAAAATCCGTTCCTTTGAATAACCGGATATATGTATAACTGCATTCAGATCTTCCGGCGGAGTTCTCAACCAGTTGACAGGCCTCCGCAAAGGGCATAGCATAGGGATAAGAGGGTGAAAAGTCCTCCCTCCGGGATTTTTCCCGTACTTAGGATATGCGATTTGAGATCAAATAGGACAAACCTCCCCACATTTCCAGCCCGCTAGAGGCCCACCAGGGCCGGCTAGATCGAAAATACGATTTTCATTTAGACGAATTTTAGAAACATGCAAGGAAATACTTATGCAATAGGTACGGAAAGTGGGAATTTCACAGGTAAAAACCGCTTTTCATGCAGATAATCTTTACAGACCACATTTTTGAAAGGAATGACCAGCCTCCTCACACCTGCAATCTAGCTTCTACGGCAACAGGATGGAGATAATTTGTAGCGGCTATCTACAAATGAAACAACACTTGTGCGTAGATACAACGCGGGGAAAACTCAAATCGAGCCCATTTTCTTAATCTATATTCTTACATTCCGGCAGTTTTCGGAGGCCCTGAAGCCATTTTCGGCACCAGTATCCATATAATTCTGTCCCTGTGGTGGGCACCTTAATCGGTAGAATACTATAATAAATAAAAAGGGGTGTTATGGAGGTCCAGAACATAGAGCCAAATAGCCAAAATCGCATATTTTTAATCGCATTTTTTCGCGATGTTCCGCCACCTAAAAATTATTTTTCAATACGCTTGCCGAAAGGTATTAAAAAACACCTCCAAAAACGTTTTTTCTTTTTGGCCCTCTCAAACATATTTTATGAAAATATGCGTTAGATATTTTCAAATTGATGCCATATCTTCTTGTCCCGCTCAAAATTCTTGAAAACAATTGCAAATTTGCTCCATTAAATAAGGTTTCAAATGCCACAAACCGCATTAAAAAATATGCATTCTTGATCGGGTCATTTAAAAAAGAGTGAAAATCGTATTTTCGATCTAGCCGGCCCTGGTGGGCCTCCAGCGGGCTGGAAATGTGGGGAGGTTTGTCCTATTTGATCCCAAATCGCATACCCTTAGTACGGGAAAAAATCCCGGATGGGGCTCTTCTCGTCCGGCTATGCCCTTTACAGCACCGTCTTCACTAAAAAACAAACGGGCGAATTAACATTTTTCAAGAAAGTTATTATAAGTATTTAATTGGCTCTTGGATTTCTGGTGGACACGTTGAACGTCAGCAGCCCATTGGCCTTTTTAAGCCAGCGGGAATGGGCCACTTTTCCCGGAGTTTTTTTTCCTAATTTTCGGAGTGAATTCCTGTAAACAACGCATTGAAAATTTTCAAAAGATACTGCTTATCAGTGCTCAGCGTATTAAAGTCAATTTCGGGATACAGTTTTGATAGTACAGGTTAAAGCCCTACAATATCATGGCTTTGTCATTCTTGAAGTTATGAGCACATAGATCCTCAAATTTAAGCCCCTAGATTGCCCTCCTAATTTTTATGTCGCAATGCTAAGTCAACTCAGTGCAATTAGCAAATAGACCATTGCAAGGGATATTCAAATTATGCTTGTAGCAGAGGGACAATTCTTCCTTTCGGGGCGATATTCACTTGGTACCAACATATCCAATAGGGTGGTTTCCTATTATTTTTTATTGCCTAAATCGAAAGATTATTAATCCTGGAGTACGTATTTCACTCCTTTAGATTTTTAAATGACGACATCTATTTTTCGCGATTAAATGAAAAGTGAAAAATTTCAAGCGCGCGAAAACGCGACGGCTAAGTATGTATGCCGGGAAATCTCCGTGTGACGTCGTTCTGGTTACCGCTGCCGCAAGTGAGGTGACCTTGGGGCGAGCCTTTGAGCGCTGATACGATGCAGGATACTAGCAGGTAGCGCTTGGCTTAAATAATGATTATTAATACCTTATCAAACGAAGGAAACTTTCCGACCATAGGCAGTTTTAATAGAGATTTAATTAAGAGATATTTCCCTGAGCTCTGTGCCTCATGCATGCATTGGTAATCTCAGACGATGTAGAACTCCTATCTACTCGTATAGAAACTAGGTCCCTGTGACGTCACGTGGAGTGGAATCGCATGGGAGCAAATGTGGCCTTTTTCAAATGAGGATAAAATTGACCATTGCCATTCGTTTGAACTGGGATATCTAAAACCAAATAATTTGTATACTATGAATACACTAATGGTGGGTGACTAATCGCAATCAATACCTTTCGTTTTCTTTGATGAAGGAAACTACCCTATTATTTCCTCTCGAGAATTGTCGCATCATAGAAAAAACTTCGTTAAAAACAAGCAATATAAATTTGTTTAAATAAAAAAAACCTTAACAATTTCTTTGTAAATACATAGCGTTAACAATACCAGCGTAAAAATATGAAAGCACCAATAAAAACTAATATTAACACCAGGTAAACTCGTTAATAAAGCCAAAATAACAAAGTCACCGAGAATGAAATCTATCAACCGGCTTCCTCTTGCGCTGAGGGTATCTTTTATGAAAAGCTGATTCCTCGTTTGGAGATGAAACACCAGCATTTAACTGACAATCAGTGTGAGAAGAAACGGGATTTCAGCGATGGGGATGAGTGACACAAAGGTGGCGTAGTGGGAATGTTGGAGGTGAGTGAGGAGAGAGGGGAAAGGTTGTTTCTGACTGGGAATTTCTCCGCTACTGCGTCGTTATTGACATTGCAATCACCTGTCTTTACATTATCAGAATTGCCATACACAGAGTTGGAATTCATCCCAATGAGCTGATCAATTTGTCTGTTACAAACAAAACCCGACCTTAATACTACCGAATACATGACACTACTTAATTGCTTTAATACGATACTTTCAACCCATTTGTCTTTATAGCGATAATCCCTAATTTGAACAGGTTGATTTTCTAACAAAATCCTTGTTTCCTCATCACCAAAATACTCATTTTATTTTCTTGCTTAAGTTCCACTCTCTTGACCACACTAGGCCTCAATAGATCTAGTCTGGATGTTAAAGGTCTGCCAAACATTAGTGTGGCAGAGATTTCATTAGTAGTACTATAAACAGAGTTTCTATAGCTAAAAAACATAATAATCAGGGCAATATTTACATCTCTATTTTCTACAAAAGCAAAACTGAGCTTATGCTCGGCATACTTAACAGAACTCTCTGCCTGGCCATTAGATTGAAGGTGGTATGGCGGCGAAAATGAGTGCTCTACACCATTTGATTTCATTAAATTTAGAAATTCTAATGAAGTGAATGGTGGTCCATTATTGGAATGTAAGGAAACAGGAAGTCCAAATCTTGAAAATAGCTCTTTGAGGTTTTCTATGGTTACATTAGCAGAGGTAGAGCTAACTAAAAATACCTCAAGCCACTTAGTATGAGCTGTAATCACCACTAAATACATTTTTCCTTTAAAAGGGCCCAAGTAGTCCACACGTAATCTCTCCCAAGGAGAAGCGGGATAGTGCCACACATGAAGTTCACTCTCAGGAAGGATAGACTCTAAGGCAAACGAGCAATTGTTAGCTAGGTGTTCTATTCGTCATTCAATATTAGGGAACCAATCATAATTTCTAGTAATAGATTTCATCTTTACAATACCTAGATGACCAGAATGCAATTCATTCAGAACATAGTCACGCAATTTAATCCGACCAACAATTTTGTACCCCCACATTATAGTGCTCTACAGTCATTTCATCCCTCCTTAAGAAATATGGCTGTAACTTACTATTTTCCTTTGAATTAAAGTTTGGCCACCCATTCATTAATTAATTGTGCGCCTTCTTTAAGATAGGATCACCGTGTGTTTCTTTTCTTACATGTTCAAAATATTGTGGTACAGAACTCTCAGCTATACAATGCAAATAAGTTCCTGCCCATTTTGTTTCATCATTAACAGAGCGTATCCCAGATAATAGCATCTTGTTCGGTAAATCCGTCCCGAAGTTCGCTCTGAGAAAATGGCTCGGTGGTGGTACTGGTTAGCACACCTGACCGGCAATCGGGAGATCCGGGTTCGAATCCCGGCTAAATCAAATATTTTTTCATGGTGAACTTCATCCTTTGGTGTATTGTCATAGGATTTAAAATGGTTGACATATTTTTTTTTTAACTTTGAATAATAATTCACAAGACCAATAAATGCTCGAACTTCATTGACCGATATGGGTATGGGTGCATTCACAGTAGCAGCTACTTTATCTTGAGATGTGTGCAATCCATATTTATCAATTTTAAACCCTAAATATTCAATCTCACTAGCAAAAAATTTACATTTTTCCTTTTTTACTGTAAGACCACATTTACAAAGACGTTTACACACAGCCTCCAATCGCTCATAATGAGTTTTAGTATCCGGTGCACGTACCAAAATGTAATTTTAAAACACAATAGCACCTTCTAACCCTGCTAAGGTTTGTTAAATGGCTTTTTGTAATACTACTGGAGCACTCGTAGTACCAAAGGGCACTCTTCAATAAGAGAAGAGACCCTTGCGTGTGCTAATTTTTTAGCCTCAGTGTCATCTAAGTTCAATTGCATTGCTTAAATCAAGTTTGCTAAAATGCCTACCTTTATGCATGCTAACAAATAAATCCTCAATGCGAAGTATGGGGTATTTATCAACCTCCAAATGCTGGTTTAATATGACCTTAAAATCCCCACAGATTCTGATGTCACCATTAGCTTTTAACGCGGGCACAATAGGCTTACCCCAATTACAGCTTCGTTCGGGCGTTAACACTTATTCGTCCACTAGCGGTTGCAATTCCCTCTCAACCTCTGTCTTCAAGGAAGAGGAGATGGTCTTGGTCTGAAGTAGGTACCTTGGAATAGCATTCTATTTTAGGTCAAGCCTTACAGGTTCTCCTTTATACTGACCTAATTTCCCAATGAATACTTCGGAAATTGACCGAATAACTCTGATTTCATTAACTCAGCATTAGTGTCATTACTGATAGGTTTATGAATAGCACACAAGTTACTCTTGAATGAAATGTCAACTCCAAGTACTTTGAGCCACTCACGACCAATTAATGCATGTGAGTTTCCCTCAATAACGTAGAAATCCAAATTTCTATAATGCATATTTTTATGGCAAATATCGACCGTTGCCTATCCTACTGGTAAAATAGGCCCACCAGTATGTGAACGGAGAGTGACATCACAAGGCAACGGTTACTGTAATTACTTTTGTAGAAATTCTCACTACAAACAGTGACACTAGCCCCCGTGTCAACTTCAAAACTTGTTTCCTTACCGTGAACTAAAACTTTAATTTCGAAAGGGTCAACCGTAATTCTTTCTGGTACCTTTTCACACACGTTGAGTAAATGCTGTGCGTCTTCAACATGATTTTCAAAGTTGTCGTTACTCGAGATATTACTTACTCCATAATAGGGTGGTTCCCTATTATTACTTATTGCCTAAATCGAAAGATTATTACTCCTGGAGTACGTATTTCACGCTTTTAGATTTTTAAATGACGATGTCTATTTCACGCAATTAAATCAAAAGTGAAAATTTTCAAGCGCGCGAAAACGCAACGGATAAGTATGAATGCTGGGAAAACCCCGTGTGACGTCGTTCTGGTTCCCGCTGCCGCCAAGTGAGGTGACCTTGGGGCGAGGCTTGAGCGCTGATACGACGCAGGATGCTAGCAGGTAGCAAGGTACCCTGCTAGCAGGTAGCGCTTGGCTTAAATAAGGATTATTAGTACCATATCAAACGAAGCACCCTTTCCGACCATAGGCAGTTTTAATACAGGACGTTTCCCTGAAACTTTAAGAGATGTTTCCCTGAGGTCTGTGCCTCATGCATGCATTGGTAATCTCAGACGATGTAAAACTCCTATCTACTCGCATAGAAAATAGGTCCCTCTGACGTCACGTGGAGTGGCATCGCTCTGGCTGGTGCCGCACCCGTCCTTCGTCTGTGGATGTTGCTGCGTTGCCATCCGCTGGACTCGGCCGCTGCTGCCGTTGACCATCAGCGTCGTTTCTACATCTACACAATACCCTGCGAGCCACCTCAATGGTGTTTGGCAGGGGGTGATCAATCACCAGCATGCAGCATGAAATTGGACTCCCACATGCACACCACACGGTCCAAAAAACGTCACGTGTACTAACAAATTATGCTACTATATGCTGTTAGAAATATAAATTAAATGAAGAAACATGCATTAAGTTTTACATAGGTTAGTTGGCTACACCATAAGTCATCTAATCTATTTATGAGTTCTATCGCTGCCGTATAATCTCCTATCGATCGTGGAAAAAAGACATTCTGAATCTGTCTGTTCTACAATCTATCTCTCTTATTTTATTTATATGATCTGATCTTCCGTAGTATGTTTGTGTCCGTAAGATATGGCTAAATTCGTTAGAAAAGACATTGCTCTTGAATTTATCTAAAATGTTTAGTCTATTTTTCAATCTATGGTCTGACAGAGATTCCCATCCGAGTTTATCTAAGAGGTCAGTTACACTAACAACATTATCGTAACGACCTTTCAAGTACCTGGCAGCTCTTCTTTGCACGCGTTCTAATTCCGTTATTAAGCCTTTTTCATGAGGGTCCCAAAGACTGACAGCGTATTCCAAATGTGGTCTAACGAGGGAAAAGTAGCTAATCTCTCTAACTTTGGCGTCGCACTTTCCTAATATTCTTTTAACAAAACCCATTTTACGATTAGCTTGACCGGTTATTTCTCGAATATGTTTATTCCACGATAGATTATTATTAAGTTTAACTCCTAGATATTTCACAGATTCCAGTCTCTAATTGGGTACTCCGAATTAAATAGTTACGTTGTAGGGAGTCATTCTTCTTCCAGCAATTCATTACGACGCATTTTTTCAAATTTAATTCTAGTTGATGGTTTGAGGCGTCACTTTATGGAAAGACAAAGTTCAATTTTCTTTCATCAATTTAATTCCAATTAATGAAAAACTTGACGCCGTATGATCACAATGAAGACAGCAAAATATAATACCATGACGAAGCCCCGAACCCCGGCCCCATGGGTGGGAGTCACACACGCTACCACTACCCCACCTGACCAATCCTTCGCCTCCTCCACCGTGCAGACGTTGCCTCCACCGAGCCTGGTCGTAGGTTAGGGCTGCCTCTCCCTGTAATCTCTGCTTGGTTGATTCGCTTCTGATACCGCTCATCAATCGGTTTCTGAGGTAGTCGTTGAGAGGAGCACCAAATTCGCAGTGGGCGGATAACTTTTTGAGGCTGACGATGTTCTCGGCTACTGATCATGCAAGCTCTTACTAAATTTATATTGCACGGCATTGAACGATGGCTTAGGTTCCTGATTTAACTTCACCAACTTGTTAAAAGTTTTTGAGGACGGTTTTGGAGGCGTGCACGAACCCCACAATAAACTATAGGTTTACACATCCACGACAGTTAGTAGTGTCTCACCTTTTTCCCATCTGCTGCACTATTATGCTGCATTTTCAAATAGCATCCGCACCAAACACAGGTTAAAGTATTCTTGATTTATTAGCGACAAATATACCTCATCAGATAAAAAACGTGAGCACCGTCGAAGGAATAAGTGACTTTAGGGTGGTAACGGCAAAGTTATATCTGAATACCGCTGAAATCTTAAAAAAAGTGCATAAAGTTTTTATTTTTAAAAGAGCTGATTTTGATGGGTTTAAGATTCATCTGTAAAATGCTTTCCCCGCGTTCAAGAATTAATAATAAAGTTAAATGTAGAGGGTACTTGGAAGCTTTTCATTCGCTCGTAACTTCGAGAATAAATAGCTACATCCCTAGTAAAACAGTAAAAGAAGGCAGCGAACCGAGATGGTATGACGCGGAAGTGAGAAAATCATTGAGGCGACAGAGAGCGTGTCATGCTAAAATGAAAAAGTCAGCAATGATTTATCCGCTAATGAACGCGAGTTAATAATTAAAAATATAGGATGACTAAAGCCGCCACGAAGGAAGCGTTCAGGAATGCATTCACGAATTTTAAAAGAAAAACACCAGTAGAGCAGTTACAGGATAACCCAAAAGCATTTTGGTCATATGTTATGGAAGTTCAAGGTAAACGATCTACCGTATGTTCGCTGAGAAACGACAATGGAGATGTGATGACAAACAGATTCGATAAAGCCAATTTATTAAATTCCTACTTCAAGAGCGTGTTCACTGAGCCTTCTGAGAGCTCATCCGAGACAGTTGACAATCTCTTCATACGAAAGATGCCGCCTATTGACATTAGTATGCACGGAATAGAGAATATATTGAAATCTATCAGTCCAAATAAATCACCTGGTCCAGACGAAATCCCTTCTCTCGTATATAGAGAACTAGCCTCAGATATTGCCCCCTTCTTGCAGTTAATATTCAATAAATCCATCAAGCAACATGAAGTACCTAATGACTGTACAATAGATAATGTAACGCCAATATTCAAAAGTAGAGACAAGGAACAGCCATCTAAATACAGACCATTATTTTTAACGTCCATCTTATGCTAAGTCCTTGGATACACTGTAGTCAGCTCAGTAATGAAACAACTAGACGCGGAAAACTTGTTAATGAGAACTCAATATGGTTTTAGGAAAAGTAGATCATGCGAAACCCAGTTAGCGCTTTTCGCTCACGATATTTTAGTCTCCGGAGATGACCACATTCCAGTAGACGCGATTTTTCTTGATTTCAACGAAGCAGTTGATAAAGTACCCCACGGAAAGTTAATAATAAAATGGAAATCTTATGGTCTAGACGAAGATGTCATTTCCTGGATAAGAGAACTTTTGAGCGACCGCGAGCAAAGAGATTAGAAATATAGAGCGGCTTTAAAATGAACATCGTTTTATCTCCCTGAATGTACTTATGCGTAAAACCTAAAAAAAGTACTTGTTAAAAAGTCTTGTGAGTTTAAAAATTTTATAGCTAATTTCGCCGCGGAATGTCAGGAGAGAAAAAAATTACGAAGTTTAACAACATTTATTTAAAATAAAAATCAGATATCAACATTTTTCCGGTAAACATTCCGTATTGAAGATGTCAACTTCTACAAAATGTATCAACCAGCTTCATAATCTCACAAGACATTGCCATCAAAGCGTAGTAGCTATTGCTCCATATAGTGGAATAAATAAAAGCTGCCAAGGGTTCTGAATTTCGATTTCAGCCGGAAACAACCTCCATAGATCTTGCCATTGAACCGACAGCAATAGCTATTAGTGTTTCATAGACACCACATTATCTGATGGAAAAATATATTGAAATAAAAACATGATCAGTACAAATGTAAGGGCTAATAAGAATACTTTATGAGATATTAAAAGAATAGTCTTAACATTCTATAAATTAGAGAATAACGTTTAAAAAATATGAAGCCATAAGGAAGATAAATACATTATCATTCTAATATTTTTAAACGCCAAAATCAGTATAATGAAATAATAGTGACTTCTGAATTGGATAAATGTCTCAATAAATAACATTATCCAATAACTCAAGACTGATTAAAATAAAATGTAAATCAACACACTTCGACTGGCAAAAATCATAACAAACGCACCACTGGCACAAAAATTGCATAATTTCAATATTTTCCGGACTTATGGCCACTTATTCATTGTCATTGCGAATCCCAATCTAATTGGAAATTGAACCCGTTTGAATTCAATTGGCACATTTGTCGGAATAATAGGGAGTCGTGGTAGTAATAGATCTTCTCCTTGGAAATTACCATTCAAAATGCTGGTTTCGACAACTTTTTTTATTCATGGAGGCGTTACGTTATGGAATTTTTTATGAATAAATTCCATGAAGTAACGCCTTAAACCATCAAATGCAAAGTTTTTATATAAATTTTGAATGACTTATCGCGTGGGATTGCACAGCCGTGGTGGGTATATAATTACGAAGCAAAGTAACTGGATATCCAACTATCAGTTATAAATGGCGCGATGGCATGCCTAAATACTCGCCTATGAGTCTATCCGACGTCATTCTTTCTTGTAGAATAATCTAATCACTGTGTCCATTAGTAAAAATGCCATATGTTCATTATTATATAAAAATGAAAAGAAAAAAATACAAAAGAAAAAATATATTAAACTGAAAAATGATAAAAGATGTTAAAAAACACAGAAAAATATGTATAAAATACAAAAGAAAACCAAATATTCTAAAAAATATGTAAATATATATGCAACCAGAAGGTTCTGGGTTCGAGTCCCAGTCAGGCCGCATTTTTACCCTCTGATTTCTGGCATTTTTTCATCTACCACAGCACCATTGTCCTCGTCCTTTTTCCATTATATGTTCCTATCCCTTTCTTTCCTTACCTATGAATTTATTTTAAAAAAATTAAATTTAATAACATCTAAAAAAATAATAATTAAGGCAAAATATGTATGTTTTATTGTCTGTGAATTAAAATGTTAATTCTAAGTTTCTGCTCACACAAACATAACACTACCTACACAACATATACACCTGTGCGCAATATTATACCACTGTCAACTGTCCGGTTGGGGTGAATTATTTCACCGGTGCAGCTGTAACGCGCCTGCGGAGAGTCAATTAATGAATATTCCTGGCAAATCCAATGAGTTCAACAGCTCTACGGCTTCGCTGGTATCGATAGATCTGTGTGACACCATGTCCGTTGGCAAAATCTGTTGTATCTTGAAATTCAAATCGTTGACGGTCACATTTTTTGCTGCCAAAATTGCTCTTTCTGTCAGCCACTAGTGATTCAAGCAATGTGTGTGTGTGTGTATATCCGGAAATATCTGGTCAATGAGAATATCTGATTTCGCGAATTGTTGATTGCAATCGGTTGACTATTTTATGCATCCAGTATTTTCATGTACAGCTACTTTTCCATCGCCGATATGAATGAATGAATGAATTTATTTCCCAAACTTAACTGTACACATTTATTTTTAAAATCACAAATAAAAGGAGGTTTAGGTAGGCTTAGGTAATGGTAAAAAAACCAGCATGAGAGCTGCCATTCTTAAAAATTGCATGCGTCAGCCAGCAGAGCTAGAAAACAAAGAAAAAATATATATTCTTAAACATTATCATTATGAATCCGATACGTGAAAAAAAAACAATGTGAGAACAAATCTGAAGGGATAAATACATGAGTATACAAGATATTTTTTAATGAATGCTCGTTTGAATTTTTACAATATACAAAGAACAAAGTATAACTAATGGAAAAAATAAATTTTTTCCTAACAGACTACTATCTAACAGATCTAAACATTAGTGAGTGAGATAAAGTTTATTGAACTTCTTAACTACTATAACGATATAGTGAAGGATTTATTTTGTGACTGAACTTAGAATGAGATGCCAAAGGGATCGGGTTGGTGGCTAGAGTGTTGGCTTCCCACCCCGTGTGCTCGGCTTCAAATCCCGGCGTTGGCAGAGAATTTTCAGAGGCTGTCCGATCCCAGTGGTTGAGTACCTTGAGGAAGACATTTCTAGGGCAACACTCCGTCCGTCGGATGGGACGTTAATCCGTGATCCCCTTGGTGCCTTTTGTTAAGAACAGGCTAATGCCGAAGCTGGGCCGAAGGGCTCCACCCTTCCTTACCTACCCTTCTCTCGTGGCGCAAATGACACGTCAGCTGTCGGTAACCTCCTCCTCCTCCAAGTTTACTTCAATAATTCACAAAGAATTCGTTATTAAGGGTAGCACTTACATTGATATTTTACTTTAAAAAAATGATGAGTTTATAAGATGAATTGAAATAATTCTACGCTGAGCATGGTATCTCGTCCTTAGGAGATCATCACATCTATGAAAAAAATTACATTATCCATCTAAAAATCAATAATAAATATAGATAATCAATATTAATAGTGCAAGGCACTTACTGGATGATTGTCGTCATCAGTCAATTTAGGAATTCTAAATTCCACCTAAAATGAAACCGCGAAATAACACATTAAATATATTCCTTGATACTTATGAAATAATTTTATTTAAGCTGGGCCTTTACTTACCTCCTGGCAGTGGCGCAGCGAGGGGGGGTTTTGGGGGGTTAAAACACCCCCCAGAGCTCAGAGAAATTTTTAAGTTTAATCCATTTTACTTAATTGGATTGATATTACTAATAGAATAGCGTAAGGATTAATTAAATATCCCTCAGAAAGCCGTAAAATTCACCAATTTGAACCGTTTATCTTAAAATTCTCCAATTTATTAATCTCGCACCTACCACTTATCCTGGTGGGTATTCCTACCCCCACACACCCCGGTATTAGTTGCACCATAGAGTAAGTATATACTTACTCTATGGTTGCACCTAACCCCCCCCCCCCAGCCGTAATTCCTAGCTGCACCCCTGCCTCCCGGACGACTTTGCCATTGCCATATCTCAACAGCTTCTTCCTGACGAGTCGTGGGCATGAAATGCCTTTCACACAGTACCTGCCCTGTCTTCAACTCAAAGTTTACCCTCGGTATCGCAGCTTGCCTTAATCCTCTTAACAGGATCTTTGGGAGCAGAGAAAAATGAGAAGGTAGTCTTTTTAGAGCCATACCCCTCACTACACCCTGGTGCGACACAGCTTCGTGGCATTTCAAATATCGCCGAAAATTAAGCGAACGAGCTCCTGCCTCACCCGTGAAATCCACACAGTGAATTATTTCAGCGTTTAGAATTGCAAATAAAACGTTGAAGGACTAAATTAAATAGTTTTTCAAGTGCCAATAACTCGCTTAAACACACGTGAACTAACCATACCACATAGAAAGCATGGGTAGACTACAAGTGGCGCTCGTAGTTCGTTAAAATTCCGCAGCCTCAAAAACGTCCAACCAAAACTGAACGGCGGACATGCACCGGCTCCTCCAAGTACCAAACCAAGAAATTCATTTGGACCCACGCCCACCATCTCAGATTTTGATCATTTTTTCCCCGTTGTTAGTTTAAAACTTAGTTAAGAAAAATTCAAGATATTAAAGACCCGTTGCAATTATTTTTCAAGATATGAGTATTGGAATTCAATGAGGCGCACAATAAAATTCTGCCTACCAGTCGAATTTTTTAAAAGTACCATATTTGTGCCCCTTTAAAACCTAAACCAAATGAGCAAAACTAGCAAAACATTCATAGGTTATTAACATACAACTATTGTTTTCAAAATATTATGAAAATAATTTACACCTGAAAACTTTTTTTCCATAAATATTCAAAAATTGGACTTTTGGTCCACAAAAAATTTTCAGACATGTAAAAATGACATGTATCACATGAAAGCATTAAAAATCTCTGTAAACACGGTAAAGACTACATTTGAAATAAAGTAAGATTTAGGGCATTTATGAATTAATTCATTGACAATTCTAATGATAATGAAAATTAGCATTCCGATGATGTTTCTCGTTGCAAAATGTCACTATTTCAACTTCTAATCATAGGAAAGAGACACAAATTAGGTGACTGAGTTTTTTCATATAACTTTTAATAACTACCTTCTTTCAGGAAAGTCGAATTTTAAGTTGTTACCATGATTTATAGTACCTACTTATAAGGTTAATTTTAGTGATGGTTGTGAAATGACAGGCTACGACAATTATGTTTCAGGGCTTCCCCCAAAAGGTGAGTTGAATTTCAGTATTGAGGTTCCTGTGCACTCCTATCATTCTTTCTGTTTTGCAGCCTAACTACGATAACATTCAGAAAAATGCTGAAATTTTAGCGTTTTTGGCTTAATGTTTCTTGACGACCGTTAGTATTGTTTACGTTGTTTGTCATCTCTTTCTAAGCTTGGTCTCACTGTCAGTTCTACAAACCTATCGATACAGTTTGCGATACCAACGAAGCTGTAAATTATCGGGCAGATTTTTTGAGCTTATTGGTTTTTCCAAACATGTCATCGCACCATTTACAACTGTTTACCCAGTTATTTTGCTGCGTAATTTGATCCCACCAAACCGTTGTTGAAACGAGCATTTAGAATGGTTAATTCCAAGGAGATGATCTATTACTACCACGATTCCCCATTATTCCGACACATGTGCCAATTGAATTCCAACGGGTTCAATTTCCAATTAGATTGGGATTCGCAGAGACAATAAATAAGTCTTCGGGCCACGCCATATCTATTTATGGCTTACAATTAGATTTGGGCACACGGCGGGTTTTTCAACCGGACAATTATTGGCATGCTCTTGGCTGGGTGAACCATCCAGTTTGTTCATGTTGGCTAAAGATGGACTCACTAAAAATATCGTACAAACCATTGCACTAAAAGTCTGATAATGTGTCTTTTTTAACTGTCATAATTTGTGCCAGAGATGTAATTTGAAATTTCTTGATTGAGGTAATAAGAGTGCAATGAATTCAAAAAAATAAATGTTTGGTGTTTTGTTATTTTGGTATGTCGTCATTGTTCCTCCGCCATTCCTCTTTCAGTCATATACAAAATCCCCACACACTTTCAGAAGTTAGTTATTAATTATTTGGCTACCTAATAAAAAGACAGAGGAAGGACAGAATCGTTACAAGAGTAAGGAACGAAATATGTCGTAAAGCGCGGAAGGCTAGAGAAACGTGGATGAAAAGCATTTGCGAAGACGTGAAAAACTATCTTAAACATGGAAAAGTAGAGGCCGCTTATAGGATAGTGAGGAACCACTTTAAGGAAAGGGGCGTAAGATGTAATACCCTTAGGGACAAAAACGGAGAACTATTGATTGAAAACGAAGAAAAAGGGAAGAGATGGAAGGAATATCTGGAAGATTTGTACAAAGGAAGTCGCCATTAGAACGAATGCTATCGAAAACGAGAGGGAAGTGGATGCCGATGACATAGGAGCCCCAATTTTAAGGTCGGAATTTGATGCGGCTGTAAGAGACCTCAGGATAAATAAAGCGCCTGGCATTGATGACATTCCTGCAGAACTAATTAAAAATTCAGGAGAGAAGACGTTGAACCAGCTATACAAAATCATAAGTGAAATGTATACGATAGGTGAGATACCAAAGTATTTCGAGAGGAACATTATAATCCCTATTCCTAAGAAGAAAAGAGCGGAGAAGTGCGAAGATTTTAGGACCATAAGCCTTACTACACATGCGTCAAAGATACTGACAAGGATCATCTATAGAAGAATAGAACGAAAAGCAGAAGAGTACTTGGATGAGGACCAATTTGGATTCAGAAAAAACAAAGGCACTAGGGAAGCAATATTGGCCCTAAGACTGCTCATAGAAAAGAGAATGGAAAAGAACAAGCCAACATTCGTTGCGTTTGTGGACTTAGAGAAAGCATTTGACAACGAGGATTGGAGCACAATGCTTGGAATCCTAAAGGAAATTGGGGTTCTTTATAATGACAGAAGAATCATCCACAGTTTATGCAAAAACCAAGTAGCCGTGATAAAATCAAGGCCCAGCTGTGAAGAAGCAAGAATTAGGAAAGGAGTGCGAAAAGGCTGTGCATTGTCACCCGTAATTTTCAACGTTTACATTGAAAAAGCCATTAAGGAAATCAAAGAAAAGGAATTGGGAGTGAATATTCATGGAGAAAAAATTAGCATGCTAAGATTTGCCGATGACATAGCCGTTATAGCAGAAACAGAGAAGGATTTGAAAAATATTCTGGCTAATATGGGTAGGGTAATGAGTAGATATCAACTGAAAATAAGCACGAAGAAAACCAAGATCTTAGTATGCAGCAGAAGAGAAGAAGTCAAGACTAACATTAAAATAGGGAGGCAAAAACTGATAGAGGTGGATGAATTCTGTTATTTGGGAAGCAAGATAACTATTGACGGGAGAAGCAAGAAAGAAATCATCAGCAGAATAGCCCGGCGAAGAGAGCATTCCACCAAAAGAGAGACCTGCTTACAGCGGGAAACTTAAATATGGAAGAAAAGAAACAATTTATAAGAACCTACATCTGGAGTATGCTCCTATGCGGAAGTGAGGCATGGACAACGACCGCAGCGGAGAAAGAAAGGATAGAAGCCTTTGAAATGTGGTGCTACAGAAGAATGATGAAAATCAAATGGATCGACCGAGTTAGTAACGAGGAAGTCCTAAGAAGGGTAGGAGAGAAGAGAAGCCTCATGAAAACCTTAATAAGAAGACGGAACAACCTCATAGGCCACATCTTGAGACGTGATGGTCTGATGAAGACAATTGTCGAAGGACAAGTGGAAGGCAAGAATGGAAAAGGAAGGCCTCGAACAAAATATATGGAACAAGTAAAGAGAGATGTGAAAGAGAAGAAATACGTAGGAGTGAAAAGATTAGCTGATAGGAGAACTGAGTGGAGAGCTGCCTCAAACCAATACTAGAATTGTTGACCAGTGATGATGATGATGACCAAAACATTCACTATCCTCGCTTGCATAGGTAAGTATAACGAATCACTCCGTACATTGGTCATAATAGCTGTTTTTTAGCACGATATTGATGGATTACAATGGGGAATTCCACTGAAAATGGATGATTATGCGATAAAAAATATCCTTCGCGCTGAAAATTACAGTGAAAGCAGTTCTTCTCTAACCTGCGTATAATTCGTAAAATTTCACTTTGAAAATTGTATACTAATCTTGCGCTGTAAACGACCCATCGCCATGTTGGCTGAGCGTGACGTCAAAGTCCAGTAAACAATAGGTTTACGTGGTGCCAGTAGACTATTTGTCCCAATTTTAGAAATACCAATATATCTCTCTATACAATTAATTTTTTTATATGTTTATTCCATCATCAGTCATGTGAAATATTTATCCTGATTAATTGACAGGTTTATATAATGTATGCATACTGAAAGATACAGTACAATCTTGACAAATAATGTCTATTACTTTTTCATCCTCCTCATCCACTGCGATTTCCACAGTGTAAGGTTGTTGTTCTCACTTAATGTTCTGGTGTCACCTTAGCCATACAGTTCATACGATCAAATTAATTAACACTTGAACCTAACAAACTGCTGAAACACCGTGTCTTCTCTTCCAGACCTTATGAATGCTTAGTAAATCGGCGTAAAATATGATCCGTTGTATTTCTCCAAAACGTTAACTTCAGATATTCCAATATTGCACCAAGTACACATTAAAAGCAATGAGCAAATGATAGTTGTTAAATTAGAGACAAGCTTTAGATCACTAACGAACGAGATTATTGATTTAATTTATGTTACATTTCAATTTCGCGGCTTCTCAACTTCGCACCGAGAAATCTTCATTACTGGAGAACAAATAAGCGGCCATTAATTAATCTACCTTCAGAATGCTCCCAGAATGCGTCTTTACGAAGTCGGAGTCCACCATTGCGCAATACAAGTACCGTAAAAACTTTTAAACTATTCTCATCTGTTTTTCACACACCCTTCACGTTATGAATCGGTATCGTCGTAAGTTTGTTATCGTCGTTACTGTTTTGTTATTGCCATGGAGCGAGTCTGCTTACTCGCATTCTGAGGTCACAGGGCGTTTTCGTAGCGCGAAAGAATTTAGTAATTTTTGCGAACTTTGAAGCTCTCTAGCAACAAGAATATTGAGAAGTATGAAGTCATATTTTGCATGCGTGAATAACTTAAACTTACTTATCTAAAACTGTAAAATAAATTACCTTTTTTAATTTTATGAGAGCACCCCATTACATTACGATTTATTAGTTTATTTCCGTTTGCGATAATAGTCCCGTTGTATTGTTGACGGTTGCCTTGACTCCGCTGAACGACCGCGTGGGATGACGTCACTTTCTCGTGTGCGCCGTAATCATTCTTTGGGGCGCTGTAATTGCGCGCGAGCGAGTTTTTGAGGGCCTTTGATTCGGGGCGATTATCATTGCGCTCGACGCTCAATTGTCCCCGTCGCCTCTAGTTCCGTCGCGGAGGCGCCACCGAGGGGTCGCGAGTTCACGGAAAAACAAAAGAGGATCACCGTCCGCATTCCGCGATGGGGCGAGGCGACAGCGCACGACGTGCCTCGCATCCGAATCGTACGCACGCGACGAGCACGGGAAAAGACCTCACGCACGCAGGCACGGGAGAAATTGGGATGTCGTAGGGACTGACATTCCGCCACTTGCGGCTGTTGTTATTAAGTTTACCGTGGAATCTGGTGAATTTAATGGAACAATTAGCTGGAGGTTAGGTCGATTCTGGATTAACGACTTAATTGGCGTGGACGAGCCATGTCGTACTCAATTTTTTTCAAACCTTTTATCATAGAAGAAGAAGAAGAAATCTCTAGAAAGAGTAATGTGCCAATAGAATGGATGAGATAAATGCGGAAAAGACGTCAGTGCGGCTAAAGCCAATCAACTAAATTTCAATGCGATTGAAATGCGCCAACTTATGATCAGTTCTTCAGAAGAGTGATAGATGACGTCGTGGCTTTTTTTATTCTTCTATAAACGCTGCAGAGCCATTAGCCTAAATGTTCGTTCTGTTTTTCATATAAGTTTTCGCTATTTCCTCCGCGAACCGGTCTTACTTAGAGGATTAGGAAGTAGTTGTGCCTCGCCTCGCCGGAATTTCTGGTTGTCTTATTTTCACTAGTCCCAGCCTTCTGGCTGTCTCCAGTGTGTTTCTGAAATATTAGTTTCTGGTGTGTTTTTTCATTATGTTATTTTAGCGTTTCGGTTGGTGTGATAATTTATGGGGAGGGGATATGATTTGGGAGGAATGCAGAGTTAGGAGTTCGGTGTTTAAAAGTTGAATTTGGTGCATAGTTCCAGAGGTTGGCTATTTTTACATTTCCGGTACGGCCGAGGGATTTCTTGAATTGTGTTAGATTTTCTTTTAAATCGTGGAGAATAGGTGTTATGTGAAGGTCCTTGCGTAAGCCCTTGTTTCTGATAAACCATGGAGCGCAAACTATTTTCCCTAGGAGGACGTTTTCAGTTATCTGTATTTTTGGGAGGTGTGTCTTCGAAGCCATCAGCCAGACCGGAGATGCGTATGTCAGAAGTGGTTTCAGCATGGTTTTGTAAAGAGTGATTTTGGTTTTCAGAGATAATTTTCATTTTTTCTGCAGCAGAGGGCCAAGAGCTGCAGCTGCGGCTTTGGTCTTTCCTATGGAGTTGGTGATTTGTTGGTTCCAAGGTAATGTTTTGTCAAGTGTGACTCCTAAAAATTGAGTTGATTCCTTTCTTTAACTTCTTTGTTGCCGTAATAAATTGGGTTTCCGGTGCCTGCTTTTGGTCGACGACTGAATGTCATATGGACACATTAGCTGGGATTTTCTGTCAGCTTCCAGGTGTGTCTGCCCATTCTTCATAGGTGTCGATTTGTCGCTGCGAGCGACGGCTTCTCTTTTATTTCGCGACGCTCAGGCAAACTCTGTTTTGCTCCGTTCACATAGCTTGAGCATATCGACACCTACCTCCACTCACTAACGCCCAACAATCGCCCACCGAATCAAATCCGCTCCTCTAGCACTATAAGGGCTATCTAGAGGTATCGATAGATCTCATGAAAGATCTATGATGATCATGAGCGCGTGTTAACCCGTTAACACCTAGCGGTACCATGTGGTACCAGCCGATAGCGCAATGCTAAACGTAACTATTTTGTCACTTATTGTATTTTATTTGAGTTTTTGAGAGCTTAAACATAATAAGAATTTTTTTATTTACATTTTCCCGAAAAGTTTGCTTTTTTAAAGCTGAAATTAACGTATTTAGAGCAGTTTGAAAATTGAGAATTTTATGCGAAAAAAACGGAATTTTTAGTGGAAGCATTTAGATTTTCTTTACTTGCGTCTTATGTACTCATAATACAAAGATGTTTTTATGTAGTTATGATTTTTATAACATGTAAATGTCATATTTAGTATGGTTTTTGTATTTGAGTCTAATATTTGGGATGTTATGATGCTAAACATTTTGGTGGTACCATATGGTACCGCTAGGCGCTTGCACTACCATGTTTTGGCGGAAAGCGTAAATACGAACATCTCTGTTGTTTTCGTTTTCTAACTGTTATTTATTTTATAATTATTTATTTTTCATCATTTATATTATCAATTTTGCGTTATTTAAACGTTATAACACATAAAATGTGTGCATAAATTAATTTTTTTGTTATAAGGACGTCATCCAAGTACATAAGGCCCTAAATTGTCCGCATTTTTTCAGAATCTCGTACCCTCACGAGGGCTCAAGGAGTGGGAGGTATAATTGCATACTTGAATCCTATTTAGAAAAACATGAATAGGAAGAGTATCCGTGTACTCAATTAGGAAGGGGGTATGTAGGGGAGTAAGGGGGCTTGCTAAGGGGAAAATTCAATGAAGGCTGGCGGCAAGACACGACCACGCGACAGGCATCACTTCGACAAGAGCAGCCTAATCCTAATATTTGTCTAACGTATCTCAATCACACTCCGATACTTTTCACACTTTCATATGCTAGTAAAACCGAAATAACTTACACATACTGCTTATAATATTGCATGTGCTGCTGCAAAGAGAGGATGAATACCTTCCTTCTGACTGAGCAAATGGAATAACGAGTGGACGCCAATTTTGCTCGAATTTGAAGTTGTTGTTCGAAAAGGTGGACAATAAGCTGAGTTTATCTCAAGAAATGTCTGAGAATTTTCAAAAGTGTAGTGAAACTGGACAGAGCCGTAAAGCACCCAAAAGGTATAAAAATAGGGAGGAAGGACGCGTTTTTGATGATGAATTGATCGTAAAGCACGAAAGGATTTCTCGTAATCCTGATTACCAACACAATGATTCATGAAGCATCCCCAACCAGAATATTTGAACTGTTCTTTGACGAAAATGTCCTTACACACTATGTGTTAGAGTCGAATAGGTGTGTACAATTCTGCAACTGTTACGACCCAAATATAACACATGAGGCATAGAAAATATTTGTTGCAATTCTTTTTATAAGTTGGCATAAAACGACTCCCAGTAAAAGGCACTATTGTGAGGCAGCACTAAACGCCAGAAATAATCTTGTTTATTACACAATGAGACGTAACAGATTTCTACAACTTCGTAGGTTTATTCATTGCGGTGATTACACCGCTATGGATAAATCAGATAAGACGTGGAAAATGCGCCCTTTTATGGGCATGGCAAAAGAAAGATTCGGCGGATATTTCAGAGAAAAGCAGTCCTTGAGTTTCAATGAGTCGATAATGTTCTCTTTTGGAAGACATAGCTGTTAGCAATTCATGCGGGGGAAGCTAATTAGGTTTGGCTAGAAAGTGCAGTGCATCAATAGCTCAGATAGCTACTTCGTAAAACTCAGGAATGTGAAAGCCTACGAAAAAGGAATTGGGAAAGATAGTGTGGGGGGGCGACAAAATGATCGTGGCCCATTTTTACTTGGATTCTGGATGCAATGACGCCCAACGCATGGATGCTGATGCGGAAATCGTGAAAAAACATGACTCAGCTTCAGTTCCGATGACCAGTAGTATAATCACAGCTGGATACAAGGATCCCCTTAAATATCGAGGACGTGCTCAATTTACCAGAAGTGCGACTGGAATGGGGTACTTGGCTAAAGAAATAGATTTGTAATTGATTCATGTTTCAAAGATCGCATTCAACTGACAGCGGCCTATATATTCTTTCCAGTGCCCCTGATAGGTTCGACGGGCACAATCAACAAATAAAATCCAAGCCCAAGCGGGGACGGTGTGCTACTGAAAAACTGAATCAGTAAAATAAGAACAGAATGCTTGAAATGCAATGCGGAGACTGCTTTGTTTATTTCCATATGCGGCAACGACTGAGTGAAACGCTAAAATCATGCTATTCTTGATTTCTACGTCAATTATTCATAACTTCTATTTTATATACAATAACATTTAATAATTAATTGAATATTATCGATATTTTAGCGTAATTTTGGATGAAAATGAATGTTTTTTCCGGAAAATAATAAATATTTAACGTTTTTGGCTTAAAAATGTGATTTCCGAAAAGTTTTTCAAATTTCGATTTTTTGACCCCTTAAACGCCTAGCGGTACCATATGGTACCAAGCTGTATCTCGGAAACTATTGGAGATAAAAGAATGAAATTTGCACTGAATGACTCAGGATTTCATTCGTATTAGAACATATGATTACCACAAAAATCGCAGAAACTTTTTAATTCAGGCGTTACCGGGTTAATCATTGTGGTATCGGTAGTTCGTAATGTTGTCACTTGACCGAAGTCGCGCTGATCTTCATCTTCAAAACACCCCGCGAGACCCCTATAGGGTGTTTTGCAGGAGGTGATCGATCACCAGCATGCAGCATGCAAGAGGATTCTCACATGCACACCACACCGTCCAAAAAACGTTACGCATAATAAAAAAATATGCTACCATATTCATACAAAGGCCAATTACTCATTGAGGTAATCTGCTCATAAGCCTAGAACAAGCATGCTATTAGAAATAATAAGAAAAATCAGAAACATGCATTAAGGGATACGTAAGTTAGTAGGCTACACTACAAGTCATCTAACCTTTTTGTGAGTTCTAACGCTGCCGTTAAAATATCTTATTGATTGTGGAAAAAAAAGACATTCTGCATCAGTCTGTTCTATATAGTGTATCTCTCTAATAATAATAATAATAGTTTTATTGGACAATAAACAAATTTTTATTTGCAATAGCCGTCGTCATGCTTATACATAGGAATACAACAGTGAGTGATTCTAATTTTTTTACATACTGGTGAAGTGATGCAAGTAAATGAACAAATACACTAAATACATGTGGCAAAAATCAATAGGATTACGCATCTATAAAGGTCTGAATTGATGGCGCGCTCTAAACCGGAATAAGGAAGTAAGAAGGACGACATGATCAATTGGAGACACCCCATTGGGCGAAAACGGATTGCGGGAGAAGGTTCGTGGGAGTGACGAGAGCGCGTTGTAGCTGTGACGTAGCCCTAACAGTTGACATTCGATTCAATATTGTGCGCAAGTGTTTGTGTAGTGAGGGTAGTGTTGCGTTTGGGTGAACAGAAACTAAAACTAATAATTGAGTTGAGCTTTGGAAAGAGGATATATTTTTCTTTACTATAATATTCGTAATTATAATTTTTATTTATTTTTAAATTATTGTTTTTATTATTTTTTGTCTTGTCTATTTTTTGTTATTTTTGATTTATGTTTTATTGTTATTATTTGCAAGCAGCATTTTTCATCAGATATAATTAAACAGTTAAACAATCATCATCACTGGTCAACAATCCTAGGATTGGTTTGACGCAGCTCTCCACTCAGTTCTCCTATCAGCTAATCTTTTCACACCTACGTATTTCTTCTCTTTCAAATCCTTCTTTACTTGTTCCATATATTTTGTTCGAGGTCTTCCTTTTCCATTCTTGCCTTCCACTTGTCCTTCGACTATTGTCTTCATCAGGCCATCATGTCTCAAGATGTGGCCTATAAGTTTTTTCCGTCTTCTTGTTAAGGTTTTCATGAGGCTTCTCTTCTCTCCTACTCTTCTTAGGACTTCCTCGTTACTAACTCGGTCGATCCATTTGATTTTCATCATTCTTCTGTAGCACCACATTTCGAAGGCCTCTATCCTTGTTTTCTCCGCTTCGGTCATTGTCCATGCCTCACTTCCGTATAGGAGCATACTCCAAATGTAGGTTTTTATAAATTGTTTATTTGCTTCCATATTTAAGTTTCCCGCTGTTAGCAGGTCTCTCTTTTGGTGGAATGCATCTTCGCCTGGGCTATTCTGCTAATGATTTCTTTCTTACTTCTCTCGTCACAAGTTATCTTGCTTCCCAAATAACCGAATTCGTCCACCTCTATCAGTTTTTGCATCCCTATTTTAATGTTAGTCTTGACTTCTTCTCTTCTGCTACATAGTAATATCTTGGTTTTCTTCGTGCTTATTTTCAGCTGATATTTACCCATTACCCTACCAATATTAGCCAGAATATTTTTCAAATCCTTCTCTGTTTCTGCTATAATGGCTATGTCATCGGCAAATCTTAGCATGCTCATTTTTTCTCCATGGATATTCACTCCCAATGCCTTTTGTATGATTTCATTAATGGCTTTCTCAATGCAAACATACATATTTCGTTCCTTTTTATCTTGTAACATTTCTGTCCTTCTTCTGTTTTCGCAGCCTTGTATTTTCTTCTTTCTTCAATGAGATCTAATACTTCCTGCGTGATCCATGGTTTTTTCATAACGACTCTTCTTTTACCAAGGACTTCCTCAGCTGCTGCCTGCAGACCACTTCTAATGGCTTTCCAAACCCTCTTCCACTGGCTTATTGGTCACATCCTCCCCTATTCCCTTTTCTACAGCCTCTTTAAAAGCCAGTTGATGCTGAACCTCCTTCAATTTTTCAACCTGCAATATGTTGATCACGGCTTCCTTCGATTTTTAAAATTTAAGATTTCATTTCATCATAACTAAGTTATGGTCATTATCGATATCTGCCCCTGGATAACTTTTGCAGTCCTTCACCTGGTTCCTGAACCTTTGTTTCACTAGAATGTAGCCGATTAGGAATCTTCCAAAGTCTCCTGGCATCTTCCTCTTCGCAGGTTGTCAACCACTAGCCTGGGCTCAGAGCAGAATTCAAATAGCCCTTCTCTATCATTTCGGTTCCCTAACCCATATTTCCCAGTTATTATTCCGCCTTGACCTTCGCCGACGACGGCGTTCCAGTCACCTAAAATAATAAGATTTTATTCCCCTCTTACCTGCTTGATAACTTCCGCTATATTTTGGTTGACATCTTCTACTTCTTCATCTTCATAATCTGACGTAGGCATGTAAACCTGTACCACCACAGTACCTACGGGTTTAGTATCTATCTTCACCATTACCATGCTTTCATTAAACTGCAGGTAGCTTTTAACACGCATCCCGGCGCCCTTTTTAAGCATTATCCTTACTCCAGTATTACCATTTAGCGATCCCGTGGGTATCATTCTGTAGCTTCCACTCCAAAAGTCTCCTTCCTGGGGCCACTTCATTTCGCTGATGCCTAATACATCGAGGTTCATTCTTTGCATATGGATGCGAGGAAGCAGCATTGTAGCCCTTCCCTTCAGCCCCTGGGGTTGGAGGACGCACGGAATACTGAAGAAAATAATTCTCTTAGCACGAGGAAAAGAGCGGAGAGCCTGCACAATTTTAGGACCTTAACAAATGCGTCGAAGATACCGACGAGGATAATCTTTAGAAGCAGCGATAAGGGCCCCGCGCACCCCTTGGCGTGGAGGTTCAGCAGGGGAAAATTATAACCAGTTTAAAAAGCTTGTTACAAGTTTGTAATATTTCAGAGGATCTAAATGATTAAAAAAATGATACATAGTTTCTACACCTATATAATACCCTGCGAGCCTCACCTAGGGTGTTTGGCAGGGGGTGATCAATCACCAGCATGCAGCATGCAATTCGACTCTTACATACACACCACACGGTCCAAAAAACGTCACGCATACTAACAAATTATGCTACATTATGCTGTTAGAAACAATAATAAAATTGATAAACATGCATTAAGGTTTACATAAGACAGTAGGCTACACTACAATTCATCTAATATATTAGCGAGTTCCAACGCTACCGTTATAATCTCTTATTTATCGTCGAAAAAAACACATTCTGAATCCGTCTGTTCTATAGTATATCTCTCTAATCTATATATTGTAAAGCCCCTTATAGACCACCCACCCACTCACTCACATAAATGTTTGGGGTGAACGAGACGAGATACGGCAAAAATTCCTTTGAAATTGTCTGTAAACACGAAATTTCCAATTTCATTCTAAGGATCTCCATCTAGCGCATTTGCACTAGATATTGATATTCCTACGTAATTCTATTGTGTGTACCATTCGCTTTAAAGATTACGAAGGGAAACAGCTGTCACATTTTATTCATATATCAAGAATTTGGTTGAGTTATGTGAAAAATAATTAATAAACGTTTTTTTCATTGTAATACGTAAAGTCGTTATGCTATGATATTACTTATGAATTGGGTGTTACAGTGGAAAATGATCTTAACGTATTTTGTATTTGAATTGAATAATTTAGAGACTGTCAGACTCATAGAAATTATTCATTTATTTATTTAACTTTTTTAGTCCCTCAGAAAAACGTTTCTCTCCTATAAATACTTATTTTCATATTATAGCGTACGTAGCATGCACTCGTTTTACGTGAAAGTGGAAATATTGCTTATATATCTAATCTAGTCAAGTTAAAAGTAAATGATCCTTAAGTAACCAATGGCAAACAAAAAGTGTAAGACATCCCACAGTGACTACAACAGGCCGCAGGGCTTCTTTTTGGGGGCGGCGGGGGGGGGGCGTCTGGGTGCAGCGAGCAAAAGCAAGTTTTATTTATATGATCTGATCTTTCGTAGTATGTTGGCGCTCGTAAGATATGGATAACTTCGTTAGAAAAGACACTGCTCTTGAATTTATACAAGAGGTTTAGTCCGTTTATCAGTCTACGGTCTGACATATATTCTCATCCAAGTTTATCTAAGAATTCAGTGACAAAATTAAGACTATCGTAACAACTCTTCACGTACCTGGCAGCTCTTCTTTGCTCACGTTCCAACTCTGTCCGTAAGCATTTCTCATAAGGGTCCCAAACACTGGCAGCATATTATAACTGGGGTATAACGAGGGAGAAGTAGCTAATTTCTCTCAATTTGTTGTCTTACTTTCCTATTAATCTTTTAACAAAATTTATTTTACGATTAGCTAGACCGGTTATTTCCCGAATATGTTTATTCCACGATAGATCATTATTGAGTCTAACACCTAGATATTTCACAAATTCAACTGACTTAAATTGGGTGCCCCGCATTATATAGCTACGTTCTAGGGAGTTATTCTTCTTCCAGAAATTAATTACGACGAATTTTTCATATTTAATTCTAACTTCCATGCATCGCACCACGCTTGAATAGCAGCAAGATCATTCGTTAGTTCATCTATATCTTTGCTGGAACGGATTTCTCTGTTAACTACAGCGTCGTCTGCAAATAATCGTATCTTACTGTGCGCTACTTCACCAATGTCGTTTATGTAAAGAAGGAATAGTGGTAGGCCTATGAAATTACCGTGAGGGACGCCAGAAGTGACTCTAACCTCATTGGAGACTGCACCATCTTATACTACTCTTCGCGGTCGCTAAAAAGTTCTCTTATCCAGCAAATGACATCTTCGTCTAGACCGTAAGATTTCAGTTTTATTATTAACTTTCCTTGAGAAACTTTATTAAATGCTTTTTGAAATCAAGAAAAATTGCATCTTCTCGAATGTTGTCCTCTCCAAAGACTAAAATATCGTGGGCGAAAAGCGCTAACTGGGTTTCGCATGATCTACTTTGCCTGGATCCATGCTTACTTCTCATTAACAAGTTTTGCGCGTCTAGGTGCTTCATTACCGAGCTGACTTCGATGTGTTCAAGGACTTTGCATGAGATGGACGTTAAAGATGTCGGTCTGTAATTAGATGGCTGTTCCTTGTCTCAACTTTTGAATATTGGCTTTACATTAGTAGTTTTCCAGTCATAAGGTACTTCGTGTTACTTGATGGATTAACTGAATATTAACTTCAAGATTTAGGCAATTTATGAGGCTAAATCTCTCTATTAGCGAGGAGCCGTTCATCTGGACCAGGTGATATATTTGGACTGAGGGATATCAATCTATTTTCTATTCCGTGCGCACTAATGTCATGGGGGGGTATCTTTCGTATGCAGAGATTGTCAACTGTCTAGGTTGAGTTCTCAAAAGGCTCGGTGAACACACTATTGATCGATTTGCATCAGCATCCCCCAAACCTCGTCTTAGAGTGACTCCACTACCGTCCCTCCGAGACACGACCTTCCCAACCTCAGAAACACGGGGTGGCGTGACCCCTTCATCGAGAGATGGACCTCGAGGAAGGCTGTCGATCGACCAGCCGCCATTTGCAATCGGGCGAACCCGTGCAGCCCCTGGGGCACGGCGATCTTTCGAAGAACTTCCCAAATAACCATTCCCCTCAGGAGTATTAGGCACCCTTTCAAACTGGACCCGAAGTTACCGCACCATCGTCTCCAATGCGTGCTTAAGTTTCAGTAAATTAAGAACTACAGTGCAGCTTTACTTTACTCTCTCCGTTACAACACCCACGGGCGAGAGAAGTTTTTATTAGCTTAAATTAATTAAGTTTTGCTTGGAGAATACCCTGACTGAAGCTCGCAGGACGGTTGGACTGCGCTGGTGCGCATCTATTGCGATATTCAGCCGTGGCTGCAAATCGCACGTTGGTCTGTGTTTGAATAAGTTGAACGTGTTTTGGAACAGAGAGTATCATATAATTGTTATGTTAGTGTAATGTTTTATGATTTGTATTGTTCTCTGATGGGCGTCTTGCTATTTTAGAATATTCTTCTTTGTTCGGTTGAGTGACTTAGCTTAATTAATAAATGAAGATGAAGAAACTTAGAAAATCAATATCATCGAAGTGGTTAAAAATTTCTTCGCTGTGAAAAAGAAATGATTGTGCTTAGGCAAACTCAAAGAATGAACTTTGTTTGATATATAAGTATAATTATTTAAGAGAACATTCTGCAACATATTTTGCGAACCAATTGAAAGGAAATTTCTAAATTCATTTTGAAAAATTGCGAAAGTGAATCGAACTGTCAACTTTGTCAACCACGAGAAGATTTTTTTCTACAGTTTACTTTGGTGGTGTTGGAAAATGAGTGAGTCTGTTTGTACATTTATATGTCTTATTTTTCATTGCATAAGTAGTGTGATTTTTCAAATAGTTAAAAAATAAAATATTTCATTTGTATGATAGAATTGAACACATGTTCAACTTTTATGGCGTCGTAAAATACATTATCTTTCATAAAATCATACGTAGGTTCTTATATGGAATAGGAATCCTGAAATTCATTCTCATTTATACAGCCATAGCTTACATGGAGGCCCTACAAAATGTTTCGCGGTGGGGGGGGGGGGGGAGAGGGTTATCCTTTTGGTCGCCACTGTCGGGGACCCTTCTTTTTACGGTATTTTGTCAAAAAAAGAAACTTTCGCGACTACCTGAATTTTAGTTCTTATGATACATGACCTTAACAATCAAACGTGCTCTTAGGCGAATGAAAGAACAAACTCGATTAAAATTTACCTTCATTTTTGAACAAAATCAGGGGCTTACATTAAAAAAACCACAAACGGACATTTCTAAAATAATTTTATCCCGCAATAACGTCAATTATGTGGCAATGTATCAATTAGCACTTATGTATGCCCGTACATACCTTTCGCCTCCATTGTGAAGTGTCAAACTTGGCGGGAGGTTGCTTTCGCTGCTCACTTGTCTCACCATCCTACAAAACCAGTGTATTTATGGTTGTGAAGATTTATCGTCCTTACTACATGATGTTGCTACGCTACGAATCCGGCACAATTAGAGTTTGCGAGGACCTCATTTAACTATCGATGTCCCGGTCGAACGTCCATGGTTCGACTCCCGGATCAGGAGGATCGTCATGCTTGGCATTCGATGGCGTGCGCCCTGACTTTCAAAATGGGATGGAGTGGACACATGTGGACAGGTGCGCAGGCCTGGGAACCGGGTTTCCCTCCCAACAGGTGGTCGGGCGTTGCCGAGGGCGACCGCCTCCTTTTGACAGCCTCCTTGTCCGCTGAGATGGATGGAACGGAGGAAATCTAATTAAGCTACCGTCTTCCTACCGATAGATGGTGGGCCGATCGATGTTGGCGCCGCTGCCGGCCCGAGGGAAAGTTACTGTGAAGGCGGAATGAGATTGGAAGGATGGAAAAAAAGAAGAGAAACGATCTTGAAAAGGCAAGACTCACGCTGCGCTCATTTTCCGCCGTCAAATGGAACCCCTAATGGAATGACGGGAGAATGGGGCCGCGCCTCTTTATTGGAGTATGCGTGACGTCTGCACCAGGAGACGCGGCTAGGTCGAAAATGCTAAGAAGATGGGCACAAATGTAAGAAGTTCGATTATGGTGACATTTTGGGTTGTCTATTGCGATAGAGGCTGACAAATAATGAAAACCTTTTTTTCTAATGGTTATCCATTAACATTTCACCGCCGATAACGCGGAGGGCTTCGAAGTAATACACTCACGAACCTTGCTTTTATCAGTGTTGCCCAAGCGGTTATTCTCAACACTACATCTGCAATTTAAAATATAGTACCTAGTGTGGTCAAGAACTACGAGGCATTATTACATAAACAAGCCAAGTTATAAAACTCAGCCACAGTATCCATCTGATTACTTGAATTATTCGTGCACTGTTGGACGAAGAATTCACCGCTAAGAAATATACCGCTTTTATTTATAATACACTCATGGCTCGTTCTGCACAAGGGATGCGTTCCTTGGGCTCTCTGCGGACAGAAACGAATTTTCGTTATTAGAAACCATTTTAACATTGGATTGCGTTCCCGGTAGCTTAGGTTTTGGGTGACGAATTTCTTATTAATCATCCATATTCCTATTAATAGCCTCGGGCAACGTTATTTACATAAACTGTTATAGCTTAAAATATCTTTAAAGGTAGTAGGCAAGCATTTAAACGCGTTTTTTTCTCGTAAAAATCGTACGTACAGTTGAAATTCCCTCCCTTCGTGGGGATGGTCTAATGTCTAGGAAAAAATGCATGCTATCTCAGGGGTTCGTAATGCATTGCCGGAAGTTGACGAATTTTCAAACCATTCTAATAGCAAATATTGTGCCACGCAGGTCCTTTAGTTGCTCATCCAAATGGCAGGCAAATTCCGCTTTGAATACCTTTTAATTTCTCGCGGAGTTTGTGAATAATTGATAATAACAGGATCTCGTTTGAAGTCCTGGGATATTAGCACCAAGCAGCAACGTGAAACAGTCTTCAAATGCCTTGAAACCTGTTACAAGTTTGTCTTATCTGAAAAAGGATGAACGAGAAGGCATTCTGATCCAAAATAATCCCGTCTCGTCAACATTAAACGCTCGTTGAGGGGGAAAGGAGCCACTCTTATTCACAGCTTGGAGTTCATCAGAAAATGTTTCGGCGACTATGCCATCAGCATCAGCTGATTTACCTGATATTGCAGCACCGAAAATATCTGTTCGCCGCTTAAAATTCTGGAACCAACCGGAGCTTCCACTTCATGTCTCGGAGCAATAGCCTGCACCCTCATCTCCTTTTAAAGATTCAAATAAAGCCACAGCTTTTGCACAAATAACTGCCTGTGATAGAGGAAGATCATTTGACCGTTTATTCAGGACAGTTTCAGTCTCTCCGTTTTCCCAGCAATGAACTTCGCGCAAGTTTTGACTGCTCGCTCGAAGTTAGTGTGGCTCATGCCTCTGACGTTTTAACTTTGTCTTTGTTCAGAATATTAGTGCGGTCTGTGGACGTCGCGATCTTAAACTTACGCGCAGTATCGCTTTGTCGCTCTTTATTTTCAAAGCCAGTGATCACTTTCAATTTCACTTCTTGGTTTATACTTTTCTTGGTAACTTCTTAACTTTTCTATCCCATTCCTATGTATTTGCCGTGGTCAATTTGATTTTTACTCCACATGGGTCTATCAAAATCACCTTCCACTGCTGAGGTATTCTTGGTATCCAGTTGTATGAGTTGGACTAACTGCAAGTCTGCGGAGTGGCATGAGACGTAGAGGGCTTACGAGTGCTGGGAACCAACGCGTTTGAGACTCTCTCTCGCACCCTTTTCCGTGTTGGTGCTATCCATACGCAACTGGGCCACCGGGTCCACTTCTCCCCCGTGATCACCGATGACCACGAAGGGTGTAGGGTGTACCCTTTGCGTGGAAGTCAATTCGCTCGATAACCTATGACGGCCACAATTGCATTCGCATTTCTTTAAAAAAACTCATTTCCACCAGCTTCAAGCTGAGTCGATGATCTAAATTAAATGATGTTATTCAGTTAAGGAGACGAGATAAATTACTTCGGTAGGTCGGCCATTCGGATAGTATAAAGAGTAATGTTTTTGGCGATTGTACAGCAATGAATTTATATATAAACAAATAAGAAGATTTGAGGCAAGCAAAGACATTAATCTGCGTTAAATGAGAGTACTTTGGTGCGTCTAATTTTGGCAAGTTCGCGTTTAATCAAGAGAGTGTTAAGGTTATTTGATTAGGTTAAGCAGGAGGCAATAGGGTAAGTTGGGATTTTACCCAAAGGAACGAATTCACGCTACGAATAAATTACGCTATGACTAAATTGTGCCAATCGGGGAATGGGAGTAATAAATACATATCGCTAACTTCAATGCCTTGTATTGTTTTTGAGTTTCAATGCAATGTATCGAGGTCGTCGACTTAATAAATAGTTTAGATTCGAAGATTTTCGCGGCGTTGATTAGATGATCTCTGCATTCTCTTTGGGTTTTCACCGCATCCGTTTGTTTTTGGTGACAACATTTTCGCTGGCATTGCAGTCAGCGTCTTCAGGTCGAAGGTGAGGTAACTCGGAAAATTTTCCGCCTTATAGAGGCCTCTTCATCCCGCTGCTGCTCTCTCATTGGTTGGTGGTTGTCCATCTCTCATTGTTGGTCTCCCATTGGTTGGTGGTCGGAGAATCCTTTTCCATGCGATATGCAGACTGTAGCCTTGATCCCTGTTGAAATTCGCCGGCGTTTTTGCTATCTCAATCGCTTCTCTGATAAGGCGAGGGAAGTATTTATTTTCTTTTGCAATTATTTTATATGCATACTCTTCAAAGAGTATGTTGTATCCAGGTTCACTCCAAGCATGCTCAGATATGGCTGAGAGTTGGTGCTGCTTGTTTTTAGTAGCCCTTCGATGTTCTGAAGACGCTGACTGCAATGCCAGCGAAACTGTTGTCGCCAAATCCCAACGGACGCGGTGAAAACCCGAAGAGAATGCAGAGATCATTTAATAAATAGTTTTAAATAAAAGCGAATATTATAGTCGGTTCAAGGGTGCATAATGGAATAGTTCATACCTCTCGGAACCCTAAGTTATCTTTAAATATTATTCCATACGAATAGTTTACATTGAAAGTGACTTATAGCTGGAATATCCAAGGTACTGAATGCATTTTTATATGCATCAAGAAATTACATCGGTCCATTGGGGACTTCAGGGCTTCTAGGAATGTTAGGGGATGTGCTAAGCTCATCCTCAAAGTGGTGATTGAAAAAGCAATGCCAAAGCGAGTCCTCTCAGGGACAGCAAATGAATGTCGAAAGTTCGGCTCTAAAGGGATAATTTGGTGTTAGTGCCACTCTTAGTAACTCTTAGTGCCACGGGCAGATATATCGGCTTTTGCTCCACGGGCGAAAAGTGCCACGAGCCGATATATCGGCTCGAGCGTAGACCTGATTTTCAAACTAATATTGCCGTAATAATTAAATTTATCCTTTATCCAATGTATTAGAGTATTATAATCAAGAAATAATAATTTTTTAGTGAAATAAAAAAACATAACAAAGAAGTTATCAGCAGAATAGCCCAAGCGAAGAGAGCATTCCACCAAAAGAGAGACCGATTAGCAGCGGGAAACTTAAATGTAAGGGGACAATTTATAAGAACCTACATTTGGAGTATGCTCCTATACGGAAGTGTGGCATGGACAATGACCGAAGCGGAAAAAACAAGGATAGAGGCCTTCGAAATGTGGTGCCACAGAAGAATGATGAAAATCAAATGGATCGACCGAGTTAGTAACGAGGAAGTCCTAAGAAGAATAGGAGAAAAGAGAGGCCTTATGAAAACCTTAACAAGAAAACGAAACAACCTTATAAGCCGCATCTTGAGGCATGATGGCCCGATGAAGACAATCGTCGAGGGACAAGTGGAAGGCAAGAATGGGAAAGGAAGACCTCGAACAAAAGACATGGAACAAGTAAAGAAGGACGTGAAAGAGAAGAAATACATAGGTGTGAAAAGATTAGCTGATAGGAGAACTGAGCGGAGAGCTGCGTCAAACCAATCTTAGGATTGTTATGGACGAGTGAAGATATGATGATGAAGTCGTACGCGAGAGAGTTACGATAACTTCGAAACTGTCCAGGGGAACGCATACAAGTAATTGTGGCAGATCCCTGTAGACGCTACGATTCGTAAAGCGTGTTTAAATAGGATGAAACATTGAAAGAGAAATGCCACTTTGCAGGCCAAATTTGGATTCACAGGAGATCCAGTGCTGGAAAACTTCATTCGTGAACCTGATAAAATTCAAAGGGAAGACGCGCGATTCGCCAAAAAAGGCTGTGTGCGAACAGAGGGCGTTAAATACCTTATGCGCGAATTGGGATGGAATCCGCTAGACTATCGAAGGCTACACACTTGGATGGGGTTGCATATCATCTATTAATTACAGATATTGTGTGAAGGGGGAACATCATCTCATACCCCGTTTACACTACGATCGTACCGACGTTGATCGGAACTAGGGCACGTTTACACGTCAGTTACCATCGTAACTCATTGCTGCCCTCGTTGTGGAATTGTGTCAGGTAACAACTGACGACGTGCCTGCGTGAGAAAATTAAAATCCTGGAAATTAAGAAGCAAAAGAATATTAATGTTTTCATGTGCTAGCTAAACTAAAGCTAGATGGAACTGTTGGTAAAAATTTAAAGAATGTAGGATTCATTATGGGAATCTGTTCAAAGTTTAACAATATTCATGCGTTAAAGACAGTAGATATGTGGCTTTGCTACGTTCCAAATTGGAATATATTGTTGACTGTTCACCTTATTACGACAACGTCTGATTACAACACTTCATATCTGCAATCCCTAGTCAATTTTAAAACCCTTGCACGACATACGATCCTCCAACAATGCCCTATTCCTATACAAAATTATCAATTCCTATTTAGATTGTTCCTATCTCTTTTATTAGTAAATTTTAATGGATCCCGTCATAACTATACAAATCCTCACCTGCTTGTTTTTAATTACCATAGAGCAAATTATGTCTTCAACTCCAAGCTATCCAGAATGATAAGGTATAACTAAAACTAGTCATAACAGTCCGTGAAGCCTTAACCTATAAAGAATCTAGATACTTTGAGAGAATATGTCAAAAATTTTAAGAATATTCACGCATTAAAGACAGTACATATTGCTCTTATTATTTAACTAGGAAAGGCTTAGATTTCGGCTTAATTCGGCTCAAGTATTGATTTCTCCATATCTTCATCTAAATATTATAGTTATTTGTGGCGAATTTTATAGTGATATCCTGTATACAATGATTTTAATTGGTTAACATTTTGTGTATGCTTGTTATTTTCCATCATCTGTGAAGTATAATGTAAGAATACTTGGTTATGGGTTAGCCTGTAAAAAAAGAAATACATATAACTGGTATAGTACCTATAGAATATCTGATATCATTTGCTACATTGAACATCTGAAAAAACTTTCCCCTTACGTCCCTCCATTACCTGCTCAATAATCTCTTCAATCGCTGCCACATATCATTCATACATTAGTGCAATGTATGAAACATCAATTATAGCATCAAGATTGCAACGTCGCGAAAGAATTGTATATGCATCGGTCTTTATTTCCTAACTCTTCTTTCTTGGCGCACTAGCGCTAACCATCGTAAGTTCGGCAGTGTTAGGTACTAAGGCCTACGATGGTAACTCTGCGCGTTTACACGACGTTTTGAGGTTACGCGCGTAAGGATCAACGTCGATACGATTGTAGTGTAAACGGGGTATGAGAATCAACCTATGTTTTTGGATCGGACAGAAACGATAGAATGAAAGAATTATCTCTAGGAATGGAGGAGTATTGGAAGTCGTTTTTCTCCCCACTTTAATAATAATGCACTTTGATAAATGCTAGGTGGAGCTGGTTGTCAAAAATGTACCGCGTGAACATTCCTCCCTAACATTTTTTGCAATACGGCAGGTGTCCGTAAACACCCCCTGCCACGCGCCTAACGAGGAGGCTTGCGGGGATTCGTGTAAATGTTAATCTATGTTACGCGTCCCTCGATACCCGTGAAGTGCAAATGAAGGAAATAGCACGCTGCAAAGCCTGCATGCCGTGCAAAACAGCTGAAAGGACGGATCGGAGGAAGAAGGCGACAGTCCATCTCGTGAAATGAACGGCAGGATTGCCTCGTGGGATGGCGCAGCGGACTGTGGTTGGTCGTCATGGGTTGGGGGGCAACGATTATTCCCAACTCATCGCTCGCACGATACCCATCGCTCGCCCTCTAACCAACAAAGAGAGGAAAACAATGTGAAAGGCAGCGAGCCACCCGCAGAGACCGCCATGATTGGTTTCGGTGGAAACAAATGAGGGCGGCATAGCGATAAGGCCTCTCAATAGAGCGCGCCTCCTTCGGCAGCCGTCTCGCCACCGCGCCAATTAATATTTGGTTTGGAGGAGCGTCTGCAGCGCCTCTGTTGGAGAGATGTGCGTTGAGTGAGAGCCCACGTACAGCCGGAGAGAGTGTCGCCTCTGGGGTCACCGTGGCGACAGAGGCGCCACTCCGGAATGCAGGCCCCGTGGCCATGCGTGTTCGTAATTAATTCCGAATTGGTGACGAAGGACGCGAGCCTTAATTACACAAGTGCTGAAACAGCCGAATGATACTCTCCACTACTCACAATCAGGGCCATATCCAGAAACCTCACTACTGCTAGATACGTCATCAGATGGTGACGTAGCTGCTATAGCGGCCCAGCACCGCTACGATCACCTTCGCTTCGATATCTTCGCTTCGCAAAGTCTAGTGAGGTCCATGCCGTGCTACTCGCTACAAGTAATATGGCCGCCGGATTCCTTCTGCGCATCGTCTCGCAATAATCATTGATTTTTATTGGGCTCTAAGCTCATGATAATCATTTCCTAATATTAAGAAAATACTTTTGGTATGAATGAATTTTAAAAACGGATTTTGATGCCGATGAATTAATATTTTACTTAACATAAGTATTAATAACTACTTTGAACAATACCGTGATGAAACCTCTTCGGATTCACCGTTTTAATTGCTAGTAACTTCTGAAAGGGTCCTGTCATGCCTTGAAAACCATTTATAATTAAAGTAAAACAAGTTAGGGACACATTAATATCTCGCCACGACGCTTGTGAAATACTTTTTTACGTAAAATAACTACTGTCAAAGTGAAGAGTTCTCGTGATCGCCACAGGGTCAGGAACTGCATAACTGCCGACGTTTCGATGTCCGACTCGGCCATCGAAACGTCGGCAGCAATGCAATTCCTGATCCGGTGGCGATCACGAGAACTCTTCACTAATAGGGTAGTTTCCTTCATCAAAGAAAACGAAAGGCATTGATTGCGATTCGTTGCCCACCATCAGTGTATTCAAAATATACAAATTATTTCGTTTTAGAAATAGCGGTTTAGACGAATGGCAATGGTCCATTTTTATCCTGATTTGAAAAGGGCCAGATTGGCGCCCATGCGATGCCACTCCACGTGACGTCACAGGGATCTAGTTTCTATACGAGTAGATAGGAGTTATACATCGTCTGAGGTTACCAATGCATGCATGAGGCGTAGAGCTCAGGGAAACATGTCTTAATAATCAGTTATTAAAACTGGCTAAGGTCGGAAAGTTTTCTTCATTTGATAAGGTATTAATAATCCTTATTTAAGACAAGCGCTACCAGCCAGCAGGGTACTCAGCTACCCGCTAGCAGCCTGCGTCGTATCAGCGCTAAGCCTCGCCTCAAGGTCACCTCACAGGGGGGCAGCGGGAACCAGAAATAAGTCTCACGGAGAGATTTCCCGGCATTTCTACTTAGCCGTCGCGTTTTCGCGCGCTTGAAATTTTTCACTTTTCATTTAATCGCGAAAAATAGATATCGTCATTTAAAAATCTAAATGCGTGAAATACGTACTCCAGGAGTAGTAATCTTTCGATTTAGGCAATAAAAAAATGATAGGAAACCACCCTATTGTAAGTCTATTCGTGGGGAAAGCACGAAATCTTTCTACAACTACTGTCAACACAACTATACTGAAACCTCTTCGGCTTTGCTATTCTAATAGCCATTAACTTTGGTATGGACCGTGGCTTGCCTTTAAAAACATTTACATTTATATAAATGTGCCCAACTAAAGTTGCAATCTCCCGCTTTGTGCCTGTGAAATCCACCATTTGCGTAAAATACTCAGAAACAACTAAGCCGTCTCAAGTCAGCTACATTCATATTCAGTTACTGCTAGTTTAAGTAATGGCAGTTCCAAGCCATTGAAAACCACATGCAATTGCGTGAAAACTTGCCTATAATGATTTTTGTTGTCACTAAAATAATGAATGAAAGTTTATGGGAATATCTCAGAGGTGTATGGAACTGGCATATTACTTCTCCGTTTGTTTACCATAACTCATGATATTCATCTCACTATGAATGTCACGTACATATTTGGGCGCTTAAATACAATATATATTTGGTAATGTCTAATATATCTATCAACACTTCTGCGATCGACAGTTGTACGAGTATATTCGTCAACCACAATGACGAATTGCACTGGTGATGCGAAGGATTATTCAGCAATAACTACCATCACACGAAATGAGTGCGCAAATTTTTCTTTATTAACGTCAAGAGGTGTAAAACGTTCGCTTTCAATTCAAAAAATTAAACGATCACGCTTAAGAAACACACTTGTCCAGTAAAAGTACTCACGAAGAAATTGAGAGCAACGACAAGTACTGTTACTTTACAAATCTAATGAACACTAATTGCAAATACAATTGTCCAAGAAAAGTACGCTGCACTAAGAAAATTGGGAGCGAAAACACGTAGGTACTGTAACTTCACAAATCAAATTTCACACACATTGCGAACACAAGAAATAAGTAAATAGAGCGAAACATTGGCAGCGATGACGCGCACAACTTTACTACGGTACTATTTTTTACAATACTTCCTTTCCGTTTATTTGGGGTCGTCAACAATAATTGTAACAGGTGACAACATATTATTTGAAAAATCAGCAATGAAGTCAGCACCGAAGCTTGGATGTCCTGAATTTTTTTAATTGTTCTATTTGTTGTTTGAATTGTTTGAATAATTTCCATTCACTTTTGAAGCATTAGACAAAAAAATATTCTGCACAAATTTTACAAATTACGGCCTACTAATGTGCTTACCTTCGTTAGGCCGTCGTGCCGATTAAATTCTACCTCCAACATCTTCCATGCCATTGCCTTTAAAGAGAGACCCACAGAATCGGTGTTCTTGCTCTCGAATACAGCTTACCTATCAATAACTAATTTTAAAATCAAATTATTCTCTTGCGCCGAAATTCTACTCACATCCCGTTTCCATTTTGCTTACAAACAAAGTCGCGTGGAGACATTCATTATTCAATGATCGCTCTTAGTTCCAATGTCCGCATCTAGGGGCACAAAATGTCGCTACATTCGTCTACGTCATCAACCTAGCACAAAATCAAAGTGGCAACACTGCCCTTCTCCTATTTGGAGCGATTTGGAGTAATGAGGTTTCTGGATATAGCATGCAGCATAGCGCGCCGCTGCAAGTTTAAGCACGGTTTCTGGATACGGCCCTCAACCGTGCATCGCTGGCTCACAATTGAAGCGAAGATATTACGCACCTTGCCATCTTGAGAAAAAAGCTTTAGAATTCCATTCCGTTTAAATGAATGAGAAATTGCGTAGCTTCGATTTTTTTTCTCCGCTCAAATAATTCGGATGACATTGCGACTTGGGAGATTATTCGGGTGCTTGGATCCCATACGTCAATGCACCTTGCACCTCATCATAATGCACTATCTTTACAATCGAAATCCGCATATTTTCCCATGAAGTTTTCTGGTTCCAGCTGTCGCCGTGTGAGGTGACCTTGGGGCGAGGATGTGTGCGCCGCTGCGACGCAGGTTGCTACCAGGTAGCAGAGTAACCTGGTAGCTGGTAGCGCTTGCCTTAAATAAGGATTACTAATACTAGGGATGGTCGGATCGGATACCTCGGATCCAAATATCCGCGGATATTGCCCTGCATCGGATATCCCCGCTCCCGCGACGATGACCATCACCACCGGGCTCCCGCTACGACCGAAAAAACAGAGGCAGAAACGGAACAAACCAGTGAACCCACACTCCCAACCCAGTGAGGACGACAGCGTCCTAGTGTCCCCCCTCCACCCCAAACCCCCCAGTGATACCAGTGAAGACTATCTATCAATACCAGTGAAGGAGGAGTAGAGACTATTTATATATTTATATATATCACTGCCAGTGATAGAGGAGCAGAGACTATTTATTTATTTATTATTTGATATTTGTGTATACTTCTATCCTTGTTAATATGTTAACGTAGTTTATCCTTGGCACGTTAATATTCCATAGTCTATTGTGCCGTGGTGGCCTGACGGCGGTTTTGCGGGTTTCCCGTCGTCCTTAGGCTAAATGCCAGGCCAATACCTCTCCCGTACCAGTGGTCAACCCCAGTAGTGCTGAAGAGGCGTAAGCCTAAGCAGCTTCGCGAGATGTATATTTTTTGTTATCCTGTTAATTGTTATATATTTCATATTTTATGTAATGTTATTATCTCGCGAAATAAACTTTGAAATGAACTTGAACTCATCCGATACATTGGATCCAAAGTCGCGGCAGACATCGGATCTGGATCCGAAATTTTAAATAATAGCTTCAGTGATAGCAACGCCCCATCAGGGCATGCAATTCTTGTCCTACTCATGAGCCATTTTGTTTGAAAGCTCTCGCAGAGGTTACGTAAGAGAATTTCAGCCGTGGAAAATAAAAATAGCAAAATACGACTGGCACATAGTGTGACTCTTCCCAAGAGATTGAACAATTATCGGGGGAATCTCAGCGACAGGAATTTGAAAATGCATTTGGATCCGAAAATATCCGACCCGAAAGATACCCGGCTCCGAAAATCAAGGATCCGATCCGAATTTGGATCCGATAAAAATCCTGGATCCGTCCATCCATAATTAATACCCTATCAAACAAAGGAAACTTTCCGACTCTAGGCAATTTTAATAGGAGTCGACCACGCAATTTGGAAGCCGCTTCAACTGCTCCCCCAATATGAAAGGCGTCCGTCGTTTTTTTTAGCAGTACGCGTGGACGACGAGAGGGTGCGAATCGATTAAGGCGGTGTCGATGTTCATAGTTAGCGTAGCGGCTTTCACAGTCTCGCACCCAGGTGGCCTCACACAGCAGTAGCCAGACGTAACACTGGCTTTTCCCAGCATTCATACTTAGCCGTCGCGTTTTCGCGCGATTGAAAATTTCCACTTTTCATTTAATCGCTAAAAATAGGTGTCGTCATTAAAAAATATAAAAGCGCGAAATACGCACTCCAGAAGTAATAATCTTTCGATTTAGGCGATAAAAAAATAATAGACAACCAACCTATTGAGTGGATAAGCACTTTGAGCAGGTGGTTGGTTTCACCCTCGGGACAGATCGTAAATCGGACGGATGGATTTTAGAAAGGAAGACGAGGAAGGAAATACGGTGTGAAGTGGAGGGGGAGGGAGGGGTAAGAAGTGCTGCAAGTGGTGGGTGGGGAGGGAAGGTTCGGATGCTGGAGGACAGACCGAACAAAGGGGCGAAGAAAGGAAGTACATATGTATTGTGAATGGGAGAGAGAGAATGGGTAAACCCATTGATTTCTTCAATCGCCAGCTCCTGCGAATGCCAGGGCCTCCTTCGCTTTTCCACTTTCCACGGGGACTTCGTTCGGGACGGTAGTGGTCTTCGTTTCTTGAATTTTAAGCGGTGTTTCATCATTTCCTACTGTACTCTACGGATTAGAATGTTGGGTACTAAAAAAGAATGAATTGAGGCAGTTAGAATCATCGGAAATGAAATTTTTAAGATCAGTGAAAGGCTGCGCAAGATTGGATAAATTAAGAAACACACAAATAAGAGATGAAATCGGTGTCCAGGCTGACAAACTACAAGGCTACAAAAGGGTGACTGACAAACTACAAGACTACAAGAAGAAAAGCATAGTATGCGGATCTTTTTCTTGTGCTGGAGAGAAAAAAGTGAATATGGCAGCAATCCTCCTTGTAATCATATGTATGGTACTCAGCCATGCTATCCACTACTACACTGCTTCAATTCAACCATATGACATGCTCTTAAGTGACAAAACTCCGGTTAGTCTCTTTCTTATTGTTTCCGATGAAACGTTCACGAGCATAATAAACGAAACAACTAGTTTTCTCAGGCAATCCAACACATTTATGTGCTCAGAATAACAGCACTCCAACGATAATACAATACGCTTATCAAAGAAAAGCTTCGCGGTTCATTAAAATGCAAACCCACTGTAAATCCCATTTAGTTAATAGGGTAGTTTCCTTCATCAAAGAAAACGAAAGGCATTGACTGCGATTCGTCACCAACCATTAGTGTATTCATAATATACAAATTATTTGGTTTTAGAAATACCAGTTTAGACAAATGGCAATGGTCAATTTTATCCTCATTTGAAAAAGGCCAGATTGGCGTCCATGCGATGCCACTCCACTTGACGTCACAGGGACCTAGTTTCTATACGAGTAGATAGGAGTTTTACATCGTCTGAGATTACCAATGCATACATGAAGCACAGAGCTCAGGGAAACATGCCTTAATAATCACCTGTAAAAACTGCCTAAGGTTGGAAAGTTTCCTTCGTTTGATCTTCTTCTTCTAAGTAATCAACCCTTGGGTTGGTTTGCAGCAGTCTCTCCATCTCTGTCTGTCCTCCGCCAGCCTCTTCAGCTCTAGGTAGCTGTTGCAGCCCATGTCCTTCATTACTTGGGTGATATAGCTCAACCTCGGCCTTCCTCTGCCGCTCTTCCCCTCCACAGTGTCCTCTAAAACTATTTTTACCAATCCATTATTTTGTCTCAGTAAATGTCCAACCCATTTACTTCTCCTTGCAGTTAGAATACTCCACAGGTCTGCTCTCACTCCCAGTCTTTCCAGTATCTCCTCATTCCTTACCCGGTCTACCCATGAAACTTTTAACATTCTACGGTAGCACCGTCACACCTACATAGTTCAAAAGCATCAATTCTTTTTTTCTCTGCTGCTCCTATCGTCCAAGTTTCACTACCATAAAGCATTATGCTCCATACAAAAGTTTTGAGTAGATTCATCCTAATCTTGATACTCTTGCTTTTGAAACGTATATCTTTCTCTTCTTGTTGAAAGCTATTTTTGCCTGTTGTATTCTACAGCTTATTTCCCTTTTGCTTCTGGCATCCGTGGTGATCTTGCTTCCTAAATACGTGAATTCTTCTACATTGTTCAGCTGTGTATTACCCAAAGTTATATGTGCTGGTATTCCTGTTTTGCTTACAACGAGTGTCTTGGTTTTGGTCCTGCTTAACGTTAGATTGTATCTAGCCAGCGTGACTTCCATCTCCCTAAGCACTTCTTGTAGTTGGTCTTCACTTTCTGCCAAGACTGCTAAGTCGTCCGCAAAACATAGCTTATATATCCTCTGCCCATGGACCTTAATTCCTGCTTCCGGTAAGTTGCTCTCTGCCTCGTCCAGTGCTCTTTGTAGGTATAAGTTAAATAGCGCAGGTGACAATGAATATCCCTGTCTCACTCCTTTTCTAATTTTGGCCTGCTGTTCATATTGTCCAAATCTCAGCACTGCAATTTCTTCTCTATAAGATAATATACCAGATAATTCTTCTATCTTTGTAATTTATCTTTGCTTCTTTCATTATGGTAAAGAGCTGCTTCCAATCAACACTTTCAAAAGCTTTTTCAAGATCAACAAAAGCTATGTAGGTGTTCTTTTCTTTACTCAATCTTTTTTCTAGTATGATTCTAATGGCAAGTACTGCATCTCTGGTTCCTCGTCCTTTTCTAAATCCAAATTGGTCTTCGCTGAGGAGAGTTTCAACCTTATATTCAATCCGGCTTAGTACAATGATAGACAGTATTTTAGAGGCATGTGTGACAAGGCTCAATGTGCGGTATTGTTCACATCTGTTGGCTGATGTTTTCTTTGGGATTGGTATCATTATACACTTTTGGTAGTCTGAGGGAATGTCACCTGTTTCATAAATCTCACACACTAGTTGATATAGTGCATTATGTGTTTCTTCTCCAGTCATCTTCAATAATTCTGCTGGTATGTCATTTATGCCAGGTGCTTTATTATTCTTGAGTTTTGATAGTGCTTTGTCAAATTCTCCCCTCAGTATGCTGTCTCCTTCTTCGTTTGATAAGGTATAAATAATCCTTATTTAAGCCAAGCGCTACCTGCTAGCAGGGTGCTCTGCTACCTGCTAGCAGCCTACTTCGCAGTGAATCACATATCCTTGCCCCAAGGTCACCTCACTTGCGGCAGCGGGAACCTGAACGACGTCACACGGAGTTTTCCCAGCATTTATACTTAGCCCTCGCGTTTTCGCGCGCTTGAAATTTTTCACATTTCATTTAACCGCGAAAAATAGATATCGTCATCTAAAAATCTAAAAGCGTGAAATACGTACTCCAGGAGAAATAATCTTTCGATTTAGGCAATAAAAAAATAATAGGAAACCACCCTATTGAGACCTACTCGATTCTACGTCGAGACTCGATTTCCAGACTTTCAGTCTTCAATGGACCCGATTGGTTCGACACAGCTTTCAAATCAATTCTCCAGTCTGCTTATCTTTTCCCACCTTCGTATTTCTTCTCTTTCACATCCTCCGGTACCTGTTCCATCTATTAAGAATTCATTTCCGGTCTTACCATCCACTAGTTCTACATCTACATCTACATGCGAGCCACCTCTAGGGTGTTTGGCATGGGGTGATCAATCACCAGCATGCAGCATGCATTTGGACTCCCACATGCACACCACACCGTCCAGAAAACGTCCCGTATAATAACAAACTATACTACTATATGCTGTTAGAAATAGAATATAGAATAGAAATTCAGAAACATGCATTAAGTTTTACGTAGGCTAGTAGGCTACACTACAAGTCATGCAATCTATTTACGAGTTCTATTGCTGCCGTTATAATCTCTTATTGATCGTGGAAAAAATGACATTCGGAATCTGTCTGTTCTGCAATCTATCTCTCTTATTTTATTTATATGATCTGATCTTCCGTAGTACGTTGGCGTCCGTAAGATATGGTTAACTTCGTCAGAAAAGACACTGCTCTTGAATTTATCTGAAAGGTTTAGTCTATTTTTCAATCTACGGTCCGACAGAGATTCCCATCCGAGTTTATCTAAGAGGTCAGTTACACTAACAAGACTATCGTAACGACCTTTCACATACCTGGCAGCTCTTCTTTGCACGCGTTCTAACTCTGTTATTAAGCCTTTTTCATGAGGGTCCCAAACACTGGCAGCGTATTCCAAATGTGGTCTAACGAGGGAAAAGTAGCTAATTTCTCTCACTTTGTCGTCGCACTTTCCTAATATTCTTTTAACAAAACCCATTTTACGATTAGCTTGACCGGTTATTTCTCGAATATGTTTATTCCACGATAGGTCATTATTGAGTCTAACCCCTAGATATTTCACGGATTCAACTGCCTTTAACTGGGTGCCCCGAATGGTATAGTTACGCTGTAGGGAGTTATTCTTCTTCCAGAAATTCATTGCGACGCATTTTTCCAAATTTAATTCTAACTGCCAAGCATCGCACCAAGCTTGGATAGCAGCAAGGTCATTCGTTAGTTCATCTATATCTTTGCTGGAACGGATTTCTCTGTAAACTACAGCGTCGTCTGCAAATAATCGTAACTTACTACTTCGCCAATGTCGTTTATATAAAGAAGGAATAGGAGTGGGCCAATGACACTACCCTGAGGAACGCCAGAAGTGACTCTAACCTCATTGGAGACTGCACCGTCTAATACTACTCTTTGGACGCGGTCGCTCAAAAATTCTCTAATCCAGGAAATGACATCTTCGTCTAGACCGTAAGATTTCAGTTTTATTATTAACTTTCCGTGGGGTACTTTATCAAATGCCTTTTTGAAATCAAGAAAAATCGCGTCTACTGGAATGTTGTTTTCCCCGGAGACTAAAATATCGTGGGCGAAAAGCGCTAACTGAGTTTCGCTTGATCTGCTTTTCCTGAATCCATGTTGAGTTCCCATTAATAAGTTTTGCGCGTCTAGGTGTTTCATTACCGAGCTGACTACGATGTGTTCAAGGACTTTGCAAGAGATGGACGTTAAAGATATCGGCCTGTAATTAGATGGCTGTTCCTTGTCTCCACTTTTAAATATTGGCGTTACATTAGCGATTTTCCAGTCATTAGGTACTTCGTGTTGCTTGATGGATTTACTGAATATTAACTGCAAGTCGGAGGCAATTTCTGATGCTAGTTCTTTATATATCCGAGAAGGGCTTTCGTCTGGACCGGGTGATTTATTTGGACTAAGCGATTTCAATATATTTTCTATTCCGAGCGTACTAATGTCAATAGCTGGCATCTTATGTATACAGGGATTGTCATCGGTCTCGGGTGAGTTTTCGGAAGGCTCCGTGAACACGCTCTTAAAGTAGGAATTTAATAAATTGGCTTTATCGTAACTACTTGTCAACAAATCTCCATTGTCGTTTCTCAGCGAACATACGGTAGATCGTTTACCTTGAACTTCCCTAACATATGACCAAAATGCTTTTGGGTTATCCTGTAACTGCTCTACCAGTGTTTTTCTTTTAAAATTCGTGAACGCATTCCTGAACGCTTCCTTCGTGGCGGCTTTAGTCATCCTATATTTTTTAATTATTAGCTCGCGTTCATTAGCGGATAAATCCGTGCTGACTTTTTTCATTTTAGCATGACACGCTCTCTGTCGTCTCAATGATTTTCTCACTTCCGCGTCGTAACATCTCGGCTCGCTGCCTTCTTTTATTGTTTTACTGGGAATGTAGCAATTTATTCCTGAAGTTACGAGCGAAAGACAAGGTTTCCAAGTATTCTCTACATTTAACTTTAATTCAGATTCTTGAAACTCGGGGAAAGCATTTTTCAGATGACTCTTAAATCCATCAAAATTAGCTCTTTTAAAAATGAAAACTTTACGCTCTTTTTTAAAGTTTACAGCGGTATTTAGACAAAACTTTACAGTTACAACCCGATGGTCACTTATTCCTTCGACAGTGCCAACATTTATTACCTGATGTGGTATATTTGTCGCTAATAAATCAAGAATATTTTCTTCTCTGTTTTGTGCGGATGCTATTTGAAACAATGAATTAGATGTAAAAGTTTGTAATAAAGCCTCGCAGATCACTTTATCCCTCCCACCAGGAATGAAGCTATAAGTCTCCCAATCTATAGAAGGTACGTTGAAATCTCCACCCACAATCAAGTTTCTTTCAGGAATCTTGGATGCTACGCTGTTTATTTGATTTTGAAAATCCAACATTGTCGTTATATCTGAGTTAGGTGGTCTGTAATACGAACATAATAGAGTAGTTTTGAATTTTGGACATTTAATTAAACACCACACAGATTCAACGCTGGTCTCAGTTACGGTTATCGCTTGGCTGACGATTGAATTCTTTACAGCTATAAAAACTCCGCCCCCAACTCGATTAATTCTATCTTTCCGATAAACAGTGAACGATTTTGGGAAGATCTCATTGTCTGAATCATCATCTGTTAACCAACTTTCTGTTCCTAAAATGACGTTACACTTCGTACTATGAATTAAATGGTGGAATTCGGGAATCTTATTTCTTAAACTACGGCAATTAACCACAGCCACGATTAAAACTTCGGAAGTAGTATTATTGCGACTCGGGAATAATTCTGATTTGAGTTCCTCGACGGATGTTAAGTTTCTACAGTAAAATCCAAAATTTGGCGCTTACTTTTCTCCGGTTGATGGCAGCATTTTAGTTCCGGCTTACTAACTCGATTGAACCTTTGATTCAAGCAAGAAATCGCTCCCAAAGGTGTTACCAACGCTGAACCGGGCGAGGCCCGTTCACTACCCCGAAAAGTGAACAAGAGCAAGTGACCCTCTCGGCATCAGCTGGTGACGTCATCAACTCATCTACGGAAGGCCTTCGATCGTTCGCCACAGACATCTCGAGAAATAGGTGACGTATCGACAAGCGAAAGAATACGTGTCTCTTTCTGTTTTTCGGACTAGATCGCAATCGACAATGAAAGAAAAGGGTGAACTGTGGTTTTCAGGCCACGTGACGCGGATGGGTGTAACCAGCGCCGAAGGAGCGATCGTCCAATGGGAGCTCAGTGGTCTAAAGGTGCGTTTACACTGTGTAACATGTTATACAAAACATGTAGCATATAACATGTTTTACGAAAAAGTAACAAATCCGTGTAACATATTTCATGTAACATTGTTTAATAATAACGCAATGCTTCATGTTACGCGGATTCGTAACTTTTTCGTAAAAAATGCTGCATGTTACTTATTTTGTATAACACGTTACGCAGTGTAAAGGCGCCTTATAATGAGAGGGCAGACGGATGAACAAGCGAGCATCGCATCGCGACAGCTGAGGAACGTGCGTTATTACGGGTTGACCCTTTTTCGAGTGGACGTGAATTGATGGCCGGTTGGAGTCAAGAGGAGGAAATCTATTAAAAGGGAGAGTTAATATGTTTATGAATTATTTAGTCGTTAAAACGAAGGAGCCGCCGCTCAACTGTTTGTTCTTTTACTGACGATCATCGTCTTCCCCTCCCTTCCCGTCGTCGTTCCCGTCTTCGCCGGCGGCAGCGCTCTCGTCGCCGTGAAAAATTGAGCGCCTGTCCATGGGGGTGGGGGTTGGAATGGGTGCGGAGAGGGGGTGGATTGAAAGAGTGGTTGAAGGGGTGAGTTAGCCGACCGCATGCAGGCGGACAGGATCTTATGCCAGCGAACGCTGAGGAGCTCTTGAAGACTCTGGGGCACAGTCCTCTGTATTGCCCATAATTAATACACTTAATTAATACCTCGGTGGCGGCGGGGTAACGTTCTTGCCTGCCAAACAAAAGGTCGCGGTTCGAGTCCCGCCTGGTTATTTATCCGGTCCAGGGCATGGTTGTTTGTGTACGTTTACTTGTTACATTTGTTGAACACCCCGGTGAAAAATGGCCAATAAGAGCTGTATCCGGTGGTTTGAGAATAAAAAAAATACACATCGCTCACGCAGCTAACGTTAGGGGCCTTGAAGCGGGGCTGGACGACGCGGAAAGGGAAATCAAAACACACTCCACAGTCAACTTCCCAAATGGTTATGGATTTTAAGAGTTGAATTTCAACAAATAAATAAGCGCGTAAGATTGCAATAGCCACGCGACATTCTCTGGACCTTGTCATACGTTTTAAGAAGATTTAAGATCAGAAAAGTGTCCACAGTGCGTGTGCAGCATCTACATGTACATAATACCCTGTGAGCCACTTCTACGGTGTTTGGTAGGGGGTGATCAATCACCAGCATGCATTGGACTCCCACATGCACACAACACGGTCCAAAAAACATCACGTATACTAACAAATTTTACTACCATTTGCTGTTAGAAATAAAAATAAAATTAAGAAACATGCAATAAGTTTTATATAGGTTAGTAGGCTACACTACAAGTCATGCAATCTATTTACGAGTTCTATTGCAGCCGTTATAATCTCTTATCGATCGTGGAAAAAATGACATTCGGAATCTGTCTGTTCTGCAATCTATCTCTCTTATTTTATTTATATGATCTGATCTTCCGTAGTACGTTGGCGTCCGTAAGATATGGCAAACTTCGTTAGAAAAGACACTGCTCCTGAATTTATCTAAAAGGTTTAGTCTATTTTTCAATCTACGCCACGGTCCGACATATATTCCCATCCGAGTTTATCTAAGAGGTCAGTTACACTAACAAGACTATCGTAACGACCTTTCACATACCTGGCAGCTCTTCTTTGCACGCGTTCTAACTCTGTTATTAAGCCTTTTTCATGAAGGGTCCCAAACACTGGCAGCGTATTCTAAATGTGGTCTAACGAGGGAAAAGTAGCTAATTTCTCTCACTTTGTCGTTGCACTTTCCTAATATTCTTTTAACAAAACCCATTTTACGATTAGCTTGACCGGTTATTTTTCGAATATGTTTATTCCACGATAAATCATTATTGAGTCTAACTCCTAGATATTTCACGGATTCAACAGTCTCTAATTGGGTACCCCAAATAATATAGTTTTTAACAGTTAGTTAGTTATAACAAAACCATTTTACGATTAGCTTGACAAATCAATTGCACCTACCACACCAACCTACTACACCTACTACACCAACCTAAATTCCGTCTTTCTCTCTCTCAGAGATAACTTTTTTACAGACTCCCTACCTCCTTCAATACCATTTCGACTACTCACCCCTCCCTGGATCTTTCAATGCCCATCAAATCATGCAAGAAGCAACTAATCATCCGCCACGGAGACTTCACTCGGGGAGCTTCTTAGTCGTTGCACAATACTTTATCCACCACACTACTTCAACGATTGCGTTCTAAGGCAGTCTCAATGCCCAATATGTCAGCTGTGTCCAATGATGTCCCAACGAGAGTAGATTCCATTCTAGGTGAGTCGAGGGCGAAGCATACTTCGGAGAATATGGGAAAGAATTCGTAGCTGGATCTTCTGCGCGTTGTCATAATGCGACGGATGCGATTATTTCCCCGGAGAAAGGGGAATATAGCTTTTGAAATTCCCGGTTTTGTAAGAGCAATACGAGGGCAAAATTTTGGATAATAAGTAGTTCCTAAACTGGCCGCCTTCAGACGCCATTGGGCTTTGTGTTGATTTTATTCCGCCTCTGTACCTACTGAAGATTCGACAGAAGACCTTTTGCCGTTGGCATAGCAGCAGTATGCGAAGTTTGGCCGCTGGAGGGGGTAATGTGCGGAACATGGACAGTTGCGGTCAGGCTCTGCGGGGAAAACGCACGTCATTTACTCACCAAAGCAGGGGAAAATGTGCGGAATTCAGACGAGCCGTTCCAGTCATGTAATGTGCGTTTTCTCGATGAATCGTTCTTTCGAACCCTTCAAAGTGACTCACATAATCGGGGTGAGCCATGAGAGCCAAATGAACAACGGCGATCAAAATGAACTCTGTGAACCTAATGATAGCATAATCGACGATAACACGAAGGGAAATAAATGCATGGAAGATTTCGTTTCGTAGTGCTGTAGCTCAGTGGCGCAGCGAGGGGGGGGAGTTTCGGGGGATAAACAGCTCAGAGAAACTTTCAAGTTTAATCCATTTGACTTCAATTGATTGCTATACTTATAGAAGAGAGTAAGTATTAATAAAATATCATAAAATATCCCTCAGAAAGCCATCAAACTCACCATTACGAACCATTTATCTTTAAAACTTTCTGGGGGAGGTTTCCGTACCTCCCGCTTATCCTGGCGGGTATACCACACACCTCACTTCTAATTGCACCTAAACCCCCCCCCCCCCCCAAAGCCTTAATTCCTAGCTGCGCCCCTGCTGTAGCTTATGGTGATAGGGAATCACTAGATTTCGAGAACTGAAGCAGATTTTTGAGTTGGAATCCTAAAATGGCATTCCTCAGACAAAATTGTAAAGTTAAAGCTAGTACCATTGTTTGAAGCTTAAATTATTATTGAAATAAAACATTGCAACATTTCCACTGAGTTTTATTGTCACAATACCCCTTTCGTGATTACAAACAACATTTTCAAGTGTGATCAACAACACTTGATAATGTTGTTTGTAACGACGAAACGCGTAGTGAGATAATAATACTTATTGGAAATGTTAAGAAAGTTCCCGGCTTGGATAACATCAGTAATACACACCTTAGATTTGCCGCCCGATGTCCAAATTTTCCCCTTTTTTCTTTCTAATCTATTCAACCACTGCTTTAATCTTCCATATTTCCCTACAACCTGGAAACAAGCCAAGGTAATTCTTCTTCCTAAACCAGGCAAAGATCCGAAGGTTCCGGGCAACTCTCGCCCTATCTCTCTTCTATCTAACTTGTCAAAAATTCTTGAAACTCTAGTACTTCGTCGTCTTGATTCCTTCTCCACCGAAAATAAAATAATCATACCAGAACAGCATGGTTTCAGAAGAAGAACGTCCGTCCTTCACCAACTACTCAGACTTGCAGAGAAAATCAGCCACAACTTCAACCGCCGTCTAACAATAGACGCGGTATTCTTGGATGTTGCGCGCGCCTTCGATAAAGTTTGGCATAAAGGCCTTCTATTCAAACTCAATCAACTAAAATTCCCCCCTGAAATTCTATTCATTATAGAATACCTTCTCAAATGGCAATTCCTAGTCGCCGAAGCCAAAACCCATTCATCCCTACGGCCAATGGAGGCAGGTGTTCCGCAAGGATCGATTCTTAGTCCGCTGCTATTTACACTATACGTAAACGACATGCCACACACATCAAACACTTCACTACACATGTACGCTGATGACACCGCTATAGCAGCGACTTCACGGCGGGGAGATACCAACATAAACAAACTCAACACTCACTTAAAACTAATCAACAAATGGACGAATACGTGGAAAATAAAAATCAACGCCGCCAAAAGTACACATATACACTTCTCACAAATACGCAAATTTACACCACAGACATCACCATTCATAAACAAAACTCGAATACCAAGAGCGTCCACCCACAAGTTCCTAGGAGTTCTGCTAGACGAAAAGCTGTCCTACAAACCTCACTTACGCTACTGTACCGGCAAGGGTATAGGAGTTAGACAGGCAATTGCCGCACTATGCTCCAAAACCTCACCTCTCTCTCACAGCTGCAGAGTGAAACTGTACACATCCACCATTAGACCCACCCTTCTATACGGCTGCGAGATATTTGCATTATCGCTAACTATAAGACGTAAATTGGAAATATTCCAAAACAAATCCCTACGCCTACTCCTAAACCTATCTAGATTTGTCCGAATAGCAGACGTGCTGACAACACACAAGCTCCCCACAATAAATCAGTTCATTTCTAAACTAGCAAACAATTTCAAGTCCAGGCTCGGGGGAACCCAAAACACACTACTTGAAGACATATGGGATTATGATCCAACAATCCCCACCACATACAAACTGCCTCAACTAATAACTCGACTATGAGTCTATCCTATGTCTTTCTTTCTTGTAGATATAGTCACAATCGTTAAAAGGTATTATAAATGTCTCAATGTAAGAAGGTATTACAATTGTCTATTTCCTAATACAAAGTGTTAAAATAAAAACGAATGTAAAAAAATGTTGAAAAAACAAATGAAAAAAAATAAAAAAAACACGATAAAAAAAGAAAAGATAAATAATCAAAAGAAAGCATAAAAAATGATTTAAAAAATTTAAAATACTTACAAGAATGAAAAAAAGTAAATAATTAAAACAATTAGAACAAAAAATTATATCAACAAAAAAAAATATATACATAACAAAAGAATTAAAAAAACATGTAATGAATCAAAAATAAATATATATTATTCAAAGAAACGAATAATGGAAAATATATTTCAAAAAAATAAATATAATGTATTATTAATACGATAACCAAATTATAAATATATAATACTCCAATGTAACCTTTATTCAAAATGTAATCAAACATATTGCCAATTTAACGAGTTTAAAAAAAAATATATGTTATCCTAAAATTTCTATGAATAGTTATGTGTCTGCTCACACAAACAAAACACTACACCCACAACATAAACAAATGCGCAAGAAAATCGCACAGATGTTATCTGGCTGGTTAGGGTGAACTGGTTTCGCCGGTACAGCGGGAACGCGCCTGCGGCGCATCACATCGGCGTAGAAAAGTTATGAATTTGGTAAATCGAATCACCGACATTTAAAAATTCGTTAAAAATCGATGATTTAAGTTTATTAAAATTCGGTGAAATCGAGGTCGCCGTGCCTTTCGTGAACCCATTGAAATGCGATGCCAGCGACATCAGATTCAGTGGCGTCTTGACAATCCTCTATCGCATAAATCGTGTGCTTTTGACACTCGTACGCTGACGATAGTTGCGAGATTTGGTGTTTGAAATCCCCGATCGACTTTGACGTGTTCCTGTGTGAGATGTTGGGGCGCTGCTTCTGAATAGGGTAGTTTCCTTCATCAAAGAAAACGAAAGGCATTGATTGCGATTCCTTACCCACCATTAGCGTATTCATAATGTACAAATTATTTGGTTTTACAAATACCGGTTTAGACAAATGGCAATGGTCAATTTTATCCTCATTAGAAAAAGGCCAGATTGACGTCCATGCAATGCCACTCCACGTGACGTCACAGGGACCTAGTTTCTATACGAGTAGATAGGAGTTTTACATCGTCTGAGATTAACAATGCATGCATGAGGCACAGAGCTCAGGGAAACATCTATTAATATACACCCATTAAAATTGCCTAAGGTCGGAAAGTTTCCTTCGTTTGATAGGGTAAGAATAAATCTTATAGCGCTACCTGGTAGCAGGGTACTCTGCTACCTGCTAGCATCCTGCATCGTATCAGCGCTCAAAGCCTCGTTCCAAGATCACCTCACTTGGCGGCCGCGGGAGCTAGAACGACGTCACACGGGCGTTTCCCAGCATTCCTACTTAGCCGTCGCGTCTTCGCGAGCTTGAAAATTTTCACTTTTCGTTTAATCGAGAAAAATAGATATCGTCATTTAACAGACTAAAAGCGTGAAATACGTACTCCAGGAGTAATAATCTTTCGATTTAGACAATAAAAAAATAATAGGAAACCACCCTATTTTTAAATGGAAAATAAACATTATACGTGTGGACGCTGATACTTCTAAGCAGTCAAAACCTTGTCAACGGTGCGCCAAACAATGATGATCACCCACGGCTTACTGTAGTGACTTCGTGTCCATTCGTAGAAAGGATAGGTTAGTTTATCTGAGCGCATAACTGAATGCAGCAGGGATGAGGTGATAGGTAGCAGGTACGCATTAGAAATAAATGCCATTCTCTCTTCCATCAAAATAGGAATTAATATCACGCCATGATCATCGCTTGAATTTGCGTTGACAGCGTTAAAAGGGAGCACTCTCCCGTGTTATTAGTATGACATACAATGAAAAGGATACATACGCATCGTGTATAAAGATATAAAGTGAAATATTATTTCAAGCAATGAATAACTAATATGAGTCAATACGTGTCGTAAAACTTTTTTCTTCCATAACGTTATTTGGCATGCTAACGCTTGTGTGGTACCGATGGTTTCTCTTTTATAATTATCATAGTTATCAGGAAAAAGAAACTCATGGCTCACCGAGCAGTTTATATAATTTCTTCCAATTTATTGTCAGCGCTTATTTCAAAGAAACACGTCGTGTCGATCGGAGTGCCTTTTTTTTACCATTTGGTTATTATTGTCGCGAAGGCATCAAGGGTGGAGGCCTTCGAAATGAGGTGCCACAGAAGAATGATGAGGATCAATTGGATCGACCGAATGCGAAATGAGGAAATCTTAAGAAGAGTAGGAGAGAAGAGAAGCCTCATGAGAACCTTAATAAGAAGACGGAACAACCTTTTAGGCCACATCTTGGGAAATGACGGCCCGATGAAGGCAATCGTCGAGGGACAAGCGGATAGCAAGAACAGAAACTGAAGACCTAAAGAATAGGTAAAGAAGGATGTGGAAGAGAAGAAGAAGTAGGTAGGTGTGAGGAGATTAGCTGATAGGAGAACTGAGTGGAGAGCTGCGTCTAACCAATCTTAGGATTGTTATGGACCAGTGAAAATTATGATGATGATCCATGAACGTCTTAAATAAAAGAGCAGTGGTCCATTGAATAATCCATGAGAATATATGCAAAATTATTTTCGTTTCTCGAACTCTGTCATAAGAATAATGTGGGATTTATTTCATTGCTTTGTGGTAATAATTGCCTAAAATTCAGCCTAATGCTTTCTTCTAATGCCTCCTCCTCTTTCTCTTTCCTACTAATGCTTTCTCGCTCTGTTCAAATACTTTAAATGAATTTCAATGGGGAATATGCACAATTGTTTAAATTACTAGAATAAAAAGTTACCTACCTCAATGTACTCGTCGAAAATTTGCTGATAAATAATGTTTTCTAACTAAGATTACAGTCTTTAAATATTAGTCTCCTCCGGCTGCTTGAAAACACGACGTCATCGGAGCGCCCGTGCGTGAAGTGACGGCGCAGTGCTCGCTGTTCACAGAGCGAGCAAGTGGATAGAAAATACCGTGGGTTCCTATCATTTTTTTATTGCCTGAATCGAAAGATTGTTACTCCTGGAGTACGTATTTCACGCTCTTAGATTTTTAAATGACGATATCTATTTTTCGCGATTAAACGAAAAGTGAACATTTTCAAGCGCGCGAAAACGCGACGGCTAAGTATGAATGCTGGGAAAACACCGTGTTACGTCATTCTGGTTCCCGCTGTCGCCTTTTGAGGTGACCTTGGGGCGAGGCTTTGAGCGCTGAAACTTTCCAACCATAGGCAGTTTTAATATGTGATTATTAAGAGATGTTTCCCTGAGCTCTGTGCCTCATGCATGCATTGGTAATCTCAGACGATGTAAAACTCCTATCTACTCGTATAGAAACTAGGTCCCTGTGACGTCACGTGGAGTGGAATCGCATGGGCGTCAATCTGGCCTTTTTTAAATGCGGATAAAATTGACCATTGCCATTCGTCTGAACTGGGATTTCTAAAACCAAATAATTTGTATGTTGTGAATACCCCAATGATGGGTAACGAATCGCAATCATTGCCTTTCGTTTTCTTTGATGAAGGAAACTACCCTATTGGTCAATGTAAGGCCTCAAACTCAAAATTGGCGAAAATAATTGATGTTGGAACCTCAGAATGCAGATTGTGAACATGTTGGGTTTGCCAGGGGGTTGTTGAAACAAATGAAGGGGAATGTTTGGGGAAAGTACGTCTATTTCCTCGACGGGAGGATATTTTATTGTGTCCCATAGCTAAGATAAGAAAGTAGGTGACGACTAACTGAATGGAATTCAATACTATATCTATATTTTCGACGGGCTATTTTTGTTAGGATATTTTCAGCTGAAGTACACTAACTCATTTTATTATCAATAATAACACTTCGTGACTTCCGCAATTCAAGTATTAGCAATGATAATAAGTGTTATGATTGCTAATACGGAGTCCTTCCACCACGCTCGAGCTTCTAGTTCATGTTTTACTCGGTCATCAGGGTTATATGTAGCTGTGTTTTATCAAATCGCCAGTTTTTGTCGAAATATTTAGTATGTATCATTTATTTCACTTTCTAAATAATCCTAGAAATTTACCTATTAGCCTACCCATTATAGGATGAAATATAAAGAAATTTAGCTGTAGGTGTATATTCATCATCACTGGTCAAAAATCCTGAGATTGGTTTATCACAGCTCCCCACTCAGTTCTCCTATCAGCTAATATTTTCACACCTACGTATTTCTTCTCTTTCACATCCTTCTTTACTTGTTCCAAATATTTTGTTCGAGGTCCTCCTTTTCCGTTCATGCCTTCCACTTTTCCCTCGACGATTGTCTTCATCAGTGTCTATTAACGAGAATAAATACTGATAAAGAAAAAACAACGGAGGAAAAACAAGGAATGTACGAGAAATGTGTGGATTTTTGCATGGTAAACTCAATATTTGCTGTTGTGATGCCCATAACATTTAAGTGAAGGTGTATAGTGCGATGACGTCAGAAGGCTTTTAACGTCACGTCACTTCAAGCAATATTTCAAAAATTTCAATTGGCATTTAGTGGCGTTTGAGGCGTACTGAGTGAATTTTGGCACATATATGTTGACTCGTAAGAAAATTGTCCATTTAATGAGATCCATTGTTTGTTGCAGAATGAGGTAATGCCATGCACCATGAGGAATACACCAAGATATAAATGGTAAACAAAATGGCAGGTTGGGTGTCAAAAAAATGAATGGATATTAATGAAAAAAGTGCAAATTGATTACGTTTAGCAGAGAAATAAGTTCAGCTAGGAGACACTGCACATTTTCAGGTATGATTATTCCAAAAAGTGATCAGTGGAAATTATTATGGGTGTATTTGATGAAAGATTAAGGGTGTGAGGCAAATGTGGAACAGGTAGAAAAATGGCGCTTAAACTGTTACATTGGGTGATGAGAAATTCGAAGGATAGCGGTCGTACCAAAAAGGAAAAGCCGTATAAGTTAGATCCTAATCAGACCGATTTTAGAATCCGCGTCACTAGTGTGGCACCCGAATGGAAAATGAGAGATAAAATCCATTGAGAAGGTACAAAGAAAGTTACCATATGGGCATGAAGCATAAAAGGACTGAGAGTTTCGCTAAAATGCTGAAAGTACTTGGATGGGACTCTCTAGGACGGAGAAGAAGAATGAATACGCCTCGCGCTCTCTTCGGCACAGTTGCGGTGGAAAAAACATCGGGAGAAGTGCGACATAAGATTGAAAACCCCACATAGCAGAAATACGTCTTGGATACGTCTCTGAGACGTCTCAAATATCACATTTTACGTCTAAGAGACATTCTGAGAGCTTCAGAGACATCTCTGAGACTTCTCTGAGATGTCACTATGTCCAAAAAAATGGTCTCTGAGATGTCTCATGAGACGTCTCAGATAAGTCTCTGAGATGTCTCATTAGACTTTGTACTATGGTATGCTTTAATTTTGGCAAAAAATAATTAAATGCAAATTATACAGTTATGGCCTACTTATCTCGATCATTTTAGCGACAAATTTTTGATGGATTGCCTTTTGAAAATAAGAAACCCATATTAAATGTCCCTATTTTAATAATCACAACTGCAGAATTGCACCTAAAAATATGTATGGATATATTGATGGCGTTTAAACACGTTTTAAAAAAAAATTCCTGAACGTCTCACGATTACATCTGTGAGACATTCGTGATTTCGAGACCATAGTGAGACGTCTCTGAGAGGTTCATTGCTATGTGGGAACCCAAGCTACACTATGTGATCAAAAGTATCCGTACAACAGGCTGGAAATGACTGACATGTACGTGGCGCCATCCACCGGTAATGCAGCAATTCCGTATGGTGTTGACCCACCCTTAGCCTTCCACAGCTCAACCGGGGTCTGAAAGGTTTACATGGCAGCCCATTCTTTAGGGAGTGCTGCACTGAGGAGAGGAATGGATGTATGTTGGTGAGGCCTGGCACGGCGTTCCAAAACATCCCGAAGGTTTTTTTTTTTTTTTTTTTTTTTAATACCGAAGGTGTTCGCCCGGAATGGGCCAACGGGAAGGGAAACTGTGAGGTTCGGATCCTCACACCCCCCGTTGTCGGTGCGATTAGTGAGAGCACTGCTAGCTGCCGGAGCGTAGTCCGGAAACACATTAGCGACTGAAGCTAATTCCAGAACTCTGAAATGCTGTCATAGTGCTAATCCCTACTCACTGCCGCAAAATCCACCAGCCCAGCCGCTGCCTCCACGTGGCCCCGGGCGGGCAACGGGCACAGGCCCGGCTAAACGCGGCTTCAACACGGATAAGGGGACGGTGGATCTCAAATCCACCCGCATAATGGCACATAAGAAACCTACGACTGCCGATCCAAATTTCGGCACGAGTGATTTAGAGGAAAATTTGAAATCTCTTAATGAGACCTTTAGAAGAAGTTTAACAGCTTGTCTTACAATCGGTTCAACGGAAAAACTTTCCGTGCCGAAAAAGACGGAATTAATTGAGGAATTAAATAAATTAAAATCCTCATTTGAGAAGTTAACTCAAGATCACATTAGACTTCTAACTAAATTGGAAATACAAGATTGCAAACCTAACTTAGAGGAACTTAAACAATGCATTAAGGATTAAATTAATAAGACAGTAAATTTTACACACCAGCATACGTATGCATCAGCTACCAGAAGCATTGCATACCCTAAAGTTCCAGATGGGAAAAAGATAGTGCTTGAAAGTAACACAACGTCCGTCATTATTTCACCACTTGAGAATAAAAATAATAATACCAGCGATGACACCAAGGATGCAGTAATGAAAGCAGTAGATCCCAAGAAGCTAGGTATTAGGATAAAGAGGTTCATTAAAACAAATAATGGGTCAGTCAAGATAGAATCTGACTGTGCTGGCCTGGAAAGTAAATTAAAAACCTTTAAATCTCTAACTAAAGATTATACTGTGCATGTTCAGCCTAAGAATAAACCGCGTTTATGTATATTTGGTATCAAAAACTCCACGACCGCAGAATTCATAATTACAGGAATAAAGAGTCAAAATAACCTCTTAGACGACGCACATGTTAAACTTCTGTTCAAATTTGGACGTAAGGACTCGGCTACATGCAACTGGGTAGTAGAAGTAGACCCAAACACCAGGAATATACTACTGAATAGCAAAAGGGTGTTTATTGATTACGGATCGTTCAATGTAGGCGACCATCTGCAGCTGAAAAGATGCTACCGTTGCCAAGGTTTTGGCCACTTGGCCAAGGACTGCAAAGCCATGGATAGCATCTGCGAACACTGTTCTGGCAACCACGACTCCAGGGCATGTACTCATCTAGAGGATGATCCAATATGCATAAACTGCAAAAAGGCAAAGTTACCGGACAATCACAAAGCAAGTAGTTCAAAATGCGGTATCCATCGTAGACGCAGGAAGAAGCTCATGGAAACCATTGACTATGGCGGCACACCTCCTCAAGAATGAAAACTTGAGAATTGGGCAAATCAATTTACACAAGTCAAAAATTAGCAACGCAGAAGTTAAGAAGGTAGTGCTAGATTTTGGACTGGACATTTTACTAGTACAAGAACCTTACACTTACCTTTGCAAGAATGATAATAAATGGAAAATCCCAGGTATTGGGATAAAAACTAGAATCACCCCAGCATTTGCCCATTCGATGTTCAAAGCTAGCGTTATTTGCTTTAACGAAAGTTATGACTTTCTCTCGATGGAGAACTGCGCCAGCACTAAATTCGCTGTAGCAGAAATCAACACCGGTAACCAAACATTTACTATGGTCTCCGGGTATTTTCCACCTCTCGACAACATAAAAACCGGACTTAAAAAATTATCGGAAATATTGACTAACTGCCGCAATCAAAAGGTTGTAACTGCGCTGGATTCAAATAGCAAAAATGAAATATGGTATTCAACATACACTGACTCAAGAGGAAAAGAATTAGAGGAATTCATCAATACTAACAATCTATACATATTAAATGAACCTGGCTTCCCATCCACATTCAGCTCATCAATAGGTGAATCAAACATAGATTTAACTTTATGCACATCGAACCTCGTGCGCAATATTAATAATTGTGAAGTGAGAGAAGATGTTAGTATCAGCGACCACCGCCTCATCGTATTCTATGTCAGAGGTCCATTGAGAAACACCGAAGATGATACCAGAAGACGATTCAACCTGGGCGCAGCAAACTGGAAACTTTTCCAGGAAAACTTCGCCACCGAGAGCTGGTGGCGCTCCGAAAAATTCCTCTGGCAACCAACAACTACCAATGTAGATGATCGAATCCAACAACTAATCACGGACTACTGGAATGCTGCCTCAACTTCAATTCCCGTTACTAATATTAAAACGAGCAAAGTTAAATGGTGGAATTCGAAACTACAATACTTAAAAATGAAGTGTAGAAGACAAAGAAAGGCATTCCAAAGGTGTAAGAATAAATCTCGACCAGAAATGAAACGAATTTACTATGAATCAGTCGCTAAATACAAGGATGAAATCAATAAAAGCAAAGAGAAAAGTTGGCGGAACTTTGTTAAAAACGACTTAGAACAAAATCCTTGGGGATTTGTATACAAACTTGCAAGTAATAAATTAAGGATTCCAACGACATATGTATCACATATGAATCCAGACAGTGAAATGGAAAATTTGAATAACACTTTAAATAAAATCCTAGAAACGCTCATTCCTAATGATTTAGTATACAACGAGACTGAGGCTCAAATAGAAATTCGCCGACTGGCGGAAGGAAACGGAGATTCGAAAAGTGTGGAAATTAATGAAACAGAAACAGCCACTGCAATTTATGGAATCAAAAAGAAGAAAGCAGCGGGAATTGACGAACTTCCCGGAGAGATTATTCTACATTCCGAACCAATAGTCACACCACTCCTCACACGCATCTTTCAAGATTGTCTACGTCTCGGCTATTTCCCGACCTGATGGAAGGCTGGACTCTTCTGCACGATACTGAAATCCTCGGATAAGGACCCTGCAGAACCTAAAGCTTATCGGCCGCTTACTCTGCTCCCTGAATTAGGAAAAGTCTTCGAAAGAGTGATCAAATCAAAGATAGAAGAGCAGATCCCTGAAGAGGATCTTTACAATCCAAACCAATTCGGATTTAGAAAGGAGAAAAGTACCATCGATGCCGCACGAAAGCTACAATTAGAAATAAATAATTACCCAGGTAAATACGTTGTAGTCATATTTGTAGACTTAGCTGCTGCTTTTGACTCGGTTTGGTGGCCAAATTGTATTCTTCAACTGAAACGAATGAAAATCCAAAGAAACTTAATCGGATTAATGAGGAGTTACTTCTCAAACCGCACGACGGTGCTAAGAAGTAAACACGCAGAAGTAAGCAAAACCGTTACCAAGGGGGCACCGCAGGGATCGATCCTGGGACCACTGATCTGGAACATAACCATGAATGAACTTTTGCAGATGGACCTACCGGATGGCTGCACTATCACAGCATACGCCGATGACTTGGCGGTGGCAGTGCCTGCTAACTCAAGAAGAGAACTAGAAAATAAAGCAAATGCATGCTTGGTAACCATAAACGCCTGGAGTTCCAAAGTAAAATTACAGATTTCCACTGCAAAAACTAAATACGTTTGCTTTGGCAACACCCGACTGTCTAGGAATCCAACTATAAAGTTAGAAAGGAAAAACATTCAACGAGTAAGCTCGTTTAAATATTTAGGAATATGGTTCGATGACCGTATGACTTTTCAGACGCACGTTAACAATATGTCATCAAAGGTTAAAACAATTTTCTATGCGCTACATAGATTTTGCAAAATTAATTACAGCATTAATCACTCACATCTCATAACACATTATTCTACAGTGGCATTACCTGTTCTAGCCTACGGTTGTGAAATATGGGGTGAAAAGCTTACTCAATCCCGCATCGCGAGGAAGCTTAATGAAGCTCAACGAGCTTGCCTACTAAGCATTGCCCGAGGATACAGCACTATGAGTGTCGACGCACTAACAGTGATCACTGGTATAATACCGATAGCCCTAGCAGTGGCAAAAAGGAAAGCAAATTCTGAACTAAAACGCTTCGGAGCCACGAAATTCCTTAACACTGACATTAGCATAGAGAAACCTAAGTATGAATTAAAAAGGAGGATAAATCAACTAGTAATCACCGAATGGCAGAAGAACTGGGATTCGAGCGAAAAAGGACGGCAAACGCACAAATTCTTCCCCAGCATCATGGAGCGCCAAAAATTGAACATGACAGCATCCAGACAAATAACAGAAATTCTAAGCGGACACGGAAATTTTAAAACGTACCTAAAACGTATAGGTAGAAGCAAGACCGATGAATGCGAGTGTTGCACAGGAGACGATTCTTTCGAACATAGAGTGACTTACTGTCCATTGTACCAGGCTGAAAGAGCTGAACTACGGAAAATCCTCGAAAATTGGCCACCAGAAATGACTGAAATTGGAAAACTTATACCCAATAATGGTAAAATTATTACTGCGTTTAACCGCAAAATCATTCAAGGAGACGCTGATGATGAAGATGGACGCGAAGAGGACGAAGACCAATGGTAGGATGAAGGAAGAAGTTAAGGATAAGAAGAAAGAAGAAGACGTCAAAATTGTTAAGCAAGTAAGAAGAGAAGACAGAAGATGCAGAAAATCATGTAAAGCAAAAATAGAAGACGAGCCAGGAAGAAGACGCTGAAGATAATGGAAAATAAACGCTTACATTCTTAAGAATGAAAATGTCCAAAAAATCTTTTCATCTAGTACTCTACTGTAAAACTAATTTTGTTAGTTAAAAGCTAATTATTTTTTTTGTTTCTCTCTAACATATTATTTTTTTTAATAAAGCAATTGTAACTTAATTTAATAGGGGGTTAAATGTTAAAGGACCCCCAATTTCTGTAAAAGTCTTACGGAATAAAGGAATAGAAAAGAGGAGAATGGAATAGACTGGAATTCAGACTTGACATCTGATAACATTCCATTCTCCTCTCTTTTTTTTTTTAAAGGTGTTCGTTCCATAGTGTCCTCCCTGAATATACTTACTCTGTGATGGCGGAATTCCATTTTTCCGCTGCTGGGTCATTTTATTCGATTTCATTAGGAATAATTAATTGAGTACAAACTTTTCTTTTAAATAGATTTAATTCCGCATTTCAAAATATTACACTATTGTCTCGTTTAATTACAAATGGTGGCACTGAGTCACACTGACGATTGCATTCAATGAATCAGGGTGTTATAAACCACTTTCACGTGTTTAGTGGTCTACTGATTTTCGCTGAGAGCACCTTGCATTCACTTTGAATGTACATACAAACGCTCACTCAGTCAACAAACATCATTATCTCAATCGATCAATGCACAAAGCACAATTCAGTCACACCAACACACAAGGATATGAGCAGATAGAGTAACCACACTCTCTTGGACGGACACGGACCATCGTGGTTTGGACCCCAATAGCCACCGCTGTACCTATTCACAACTGTTGAAGGCTGTCCCGCCACTTCGATACCATTGTAGCAAACAGATGAAATGTTCACACGATACTCGTTGATTGTCGTCAGCAGACGTTTCCCGGAATGTTACGAAGTGGAAAATGGACGGAATCATTGCGATTGAGCTCATACATATTTTAAAAAATTACGCCAACTTCAAAGTCCCTGAGGGAAGGTATCTCATGACCACGAATACTACACAGGAGACTTCTCCAGTCGGCCACAAAACGTGTTTCCACGCAACGCGCATCAATCAGAGTCCTCTACATTGCCTCATAGCAATTAACGACCTAGTGGACTCGTCGCTTCGCTTGTTTGGCACATGGCGGAAGCATTGCCGTCGAACACAGTGAATTTTGTTCTTTTTCCATAACCCCAATGACAATTTAGAGAAATCGACGATTTGTCAGCATACTTATAAACTTTTCTAATAATTCCATAGATAAAATTCAAAATTTTCACTTTCAATTCCGACGTTCGTGTAGTTGTCACGTTTCAATTGTTTGTAGTTTGGTTCTTACGGTCTCCAGGTATCATCTCGACTCTTCTTGAATGCCGGGCAATATTCATGCGTTCAATAAACATTGAATAAAAGACACGATATCGCTTTTAGGTCGCCGTTTAACCCAACAATGGCCTCTCTCAAAATGGAAGCGACCATTTGGTGGCTGTGTGTTAGTGTTGAGAGTGCAATCTAGAGGACTCTGGTTTAAATTAGTTTGCAAGAGTCGTCAGTTGCGTCCCTGACGACGTAGCAATGCTAATGTCACGGAATAAAGGAAAAAATCAGTTAGCGGCCGCGTTGGGTCCCTTCTGGTCACTCTCCGTTGCAAGTGTGCCTATGCATGTAAAATAATTACCACATGCTAAACACAGAGATATTCCATTTTCACAATTTATTCAGCACACCATCATCGATATTGTTTTTTTTTAAGTATTTGCTTAGTTTATATTTATTTTCCCTCCCTCTATCGATAGCACTTATTCAGAATTTATCAGTTATTACTCACTGAAATTTATTTAGAATTCGAAAATTATTAAGGCTATCGAATTGATGTGACGAAGTGGCTTAGACGATGATTTGAAAACTTAGGATTGGGAACGTAAGTGGCAGCCGATTGAGAGAACATCTGATGCGTCGTCCTCTTGGACTGGTTCCTAATTGATCCGATTGCAGAGGCTGCGTCTTCGTGAACACACACGCCTCACACACATCCAAGACGAAACTAAGAGACGCCCTCCCACGGGTGCGAGCGAGAGATATGAATAGTGAGACAGAGAGCCGAATAGAGCACGTTGGAGACATTGCACGCATCGTCGTCTCTCGTCACCAAACAATCGAATTCGACCTGCAGTCCGAGAGCGATTGTTGCCACGGCAGCCGCATGGATCCATCCGGTGCCCGCTCAATCCGGCTCGCGGCCAAGCCCCAAAGGATCCAAATCAAATGATTGGGAAAGATCCGCCGGGGAGATGAGCAAGCCGGTTGAGCAGTAGAGTCAGAGGAGTGAGCACGTGGGCGGTGGTGAGCTAGTTGGAGGACGAATCGTCTTGGTCGTCGCTGTGCCGTCGCATGAGCCGCATCTCGTGTTCCCGCGCTTTGAGTCGCAGCGCGGCGATGCTGGAGGTGCGGCGGTCCACGTCCGGGTGCGGCGGCGGGGATGCCGGGGGCGAGGAGCGGGCCGGGGGCCGGAAGAGGGGCGAGGGGTAGTCGTCTGCAGCGGGGGCCTCCATCGGCGGCGGGGGCGGGACGGCGTGCAGGGGCGGAGGAGGGGCCGGGGGCCTGGAGGCGGCGGCGGCGTGGAGGTTGGCGAGGAGGGCGTGGAAGGGGGTGGGGTGGAGGAGGTGGGGCGGGGGGCGGAAGCCCGGGGGCAGGAAGGGGGCGGCGGCGGCGGGGGCGGGGGGCGGGGGCAGCAGGGAGACGAAGGGCGGGGAGGAGGCGAGGAACTCGAAGGGGAAGGGGTGGTGCCGCGGGTGGTGGTGCTGCTGGTGCAGAGGGTGGTGCTGGTGGTGGTAGGAGGCCGAGAGGGGCGGCGGCGGCGGGGGAGGGTGCGGGTGGTGGTGGTGGGGGTGGATGCCGGCGGGGGCGAGGGGCGAGGAGGAGGGGGCGGAGGAGGAGGGGGACCCGAAGGGGCCGTAGGGATGGCCCTGGGGCCCCACCTTCTCCTGCTTGCGCCACTTGGCCCTCCGGTTCTGAAACCACACCTGCAAAGCAAACAGACACTCACATCAGACACAAGTTGCGATCGCTGTGCATTGGGAAATCGCATTTCAACAAAAGAATAAGGTGGGGGGAGAACACGAGTCAAGACGAAAAAATGATGTCTGACAGAACGACGCGAATAACATCAAATTCATAGGCGTATCTAGGGGGGGAGGCACGGGGGGTACGATTCCCCCCCCCCCCCAGACCCTTAAAAAATATGCAAGATTTTTAATACGGTCCCATTATCATTGCGTTCATTTTGTATTACGAGGTATTCATGTGCTCCCCCCAGAACAAAATCCTGGATACAGCCTTGCTTGTGCCCCCCCCGCCCGAAAGAAATCCTGGATCCGCCCCTGATCATATTATGGGTACCAATATTATTATAGAACCCCATTATATTACCAAGATCGAGAAAAACGATAAATTAAAGGAGATATTTCGCTGAACGGAGAGGAATTCCTTTTCCGCATTCAGAACAATAAAGGTATTTAATAAGGGTAATTTATACGCGCGTTTTCTTTCCATTGACGGCCGCTCTTCTGACACTCCCACGCCACACGCCTATTGAGGCGAATTGCATTGCGGTAGAATGTAGGTGTAATCTTCCCATTCAGTCATTATTTCCGAAGTTTGACTCCAGAATCAAATGTGATAGCTTGCGGTGACTCTTGATGAGTAAGATGAGTAATGTTGGCAGGTGAGGATGATCGGCCGGAGGTCGAGAGAGAGAAACGCAGATTGAGGAGACGATTGGCACATTCAGCGACGAAGCACGCGAGACCGAGGGGAGATAGGGTGGGAGTTTGCGACGTCACAAACTCATCAGCGGGAGGGTTGAGACCAAAGATGGGAAGATTTACGAAAAAATGTAATGGGGATCAATTTAAATAACATCATCAGGTATTCAATCAAATAACATTAGAAAATTACTCTTTCAAATATTAATCAGGGTTAAAGTTGCTCTCGTGGGGACAACCGATGGTCAGTCCCTCTATAGACGGTTCACCCTCTACTCCGAGCCTAATACGTCCCTTTCAAGAGCACGCTACAGCGATTGCATTTGTTCTCGCTACGAGACGAGTCCCTCCATTCCCACACTCCCTTTTTTGGAGACTCGTTTAAAGTTTTCGCTGTCATGTCTCGAAACTCTCCCTTGGGTATGCAGACCACGCCATTGCAAACATTTGCATAGTGTAATGAGGGTTTCTAGGGACTAAATTTACATCAGCGACATCGGTAACGTGGATTAATTGCGGAAAACCTCTTGAACCAGTAAAAAAACTCTTAAACTAAAATTTACCACAAGTTTATTTGTAGAATACGATTTAAAAATGAAATTTAAATCTTTAAGCTATCGCCCGCGATCTACTTCATCGGGATGAACTGAAATGGAGCTCGTGGAGTGTAGAGCTTTGAGCAGAGTGGGCGGAGCATGTCAAGTGGTCCCGGGTTCGTATCCCTAGAGAAGCCTTCGGACATCCCCAAAACAAAATGCTACGAGGTGGGAAAGGATCTCCGCCATCCTTTGTGGATCATTCAAACGAAAGAACGGCTCGCTTCGGAGTGAGCAGTGTCCTCGCCTTCCCAAGCCAACATTCGGCTTCATTCCCATACAATCCTTACTTATCCTAACCCTTGCGAGTGAGTGATTACTTAAATAATACGATCTACGCAGTTATTCCGTGATAGCTTCCCTTGGATCAATTTCATTGCCTCGGACTTCTCTAGTGGATGCGTTATACGAGCGTTGCGAGGAGTATGGGATGAGGATTAATCATTAGAAAACTCAGGTAATGCGGTTTCTTTAAGCATCACGAGCGAGGAATGTGAGACTCAAGATAATGGTGGGTGGTGGAAAACTTGAGCAGGTTGAGCAGTTCAACTATTTAGGCAGTACGTTAGAGGAAAACGGATACAGTAGTAAGGACATCAGGAAGAGAATAGCATTAGCAAAGGAGGCGTTCGTGAACAGGAAGGAAATTCTGAGAGGATTGTTATATAAGAGTTTAAAGAAAAGGTTAGTGAAGAGTTTGATGTGGAATGTTGCGCTTTACGGTGCGGAAACGTGGACATTGAGGAAAGAAGACGAGAGATGATTCGAGGCATTCGAGGTGTGGGTATGGAGAAGAATGGAGAAGGTGAAATGGACGGAGAGGAAAAGGAAAGACGAAGTGCTGGATATGGTTGGCGAGGAGAGGCACCTTTTAGATGAGGTACGGAGAAGACAGAATGTATGGATGGAGCAAATAATAGGGTAGTTTCTTTCATCAAAGAAAACGAAAGGCATTGATTGTGATTCGTTACCCACCATTATTGTATTATTAATATACAAATTATTTGGTTTTATACATCCCAGTTTAGGCGAATGGCAATGGCCAATTTTTAACCGCATTTGAAAAATGCCAGATTGGCGCCCATACGATGCCACTCCACGTGACCTAGTTTCTATACGAGTAGATAGGAGTTTTACATCGTCTGAGATTACCAATGCACGCATGAGGCACACAGCTCAGGGAAACATCTCTTAATAATCACCTATTAAAACTGCCTATGGTCGGAAAGTTTCCTTCGTTTGATAAGGTAATAATAATCCTTATTTAAGCCAAGCGCTACCAGCTAGCAGGGTACTCTGCTACCTGCTAGCAACCTGCGTCGTATCAGCGCTCAAAGCCTCGCCCCAAGGTCACCTCACACGGCGACAGTGAGAACCAGAATGACGACACACGGGCTTTTCCCGGCATTCATACTTAGCCGTCGCGTTATCTCGAGCTTGAAATTTTTCACTATTCATTAAATCGCGAAAAATAGATATCGTCATTCGAGAATCTAAGAGCGTGAAATGCGTACTCCAGGAGTAATAATCTTTCCATTTAGGCAATAAAAAAATAATAGGAAACCATCCTATTAGTAAAATTGAAAAATTTGCACGTGATGAAAGAACAAATCTGGTTGCACAAAGGGGTGGCCGCCGGGGACAAAGGACTTGGGGGTGAATGGGGTGCGAACCGTTCGGTTTATTGCCGTACGAACGCGGCTTCCGCGCAGAGACAAGAGGGTAAAACCATCAGAAGAGGGCACATGCCACAAAGATACCGCAAAGAATTAGACTTCAATTCACTCAACATTTAGAGGAAATCCAACCCCTCAAATGGACTGCTGCGCACATCACGACAAGTTCCCGGGAGCTTGTTCCTATTGGTGGTCACGGGGCGCGAGAACCGCACGACATCATTTTGATTTACCACCAAATAATCGGAGGGGTGCAAGTGGGAGAAATTTTTTCTTTTCCGTGTAGTAACATAGACTTCAGTCTAACTCCTGGAGTGAATATATCAAAGACAAGTGGTGGTAACCACTTACATCCTAGCATTAGGAAAAAAATAACGGAAAGGGGTAATATTTTAACATAACATAAAAGTAATAAAAATGATTGACATTGACAAAATTCCGGTCTCAATTGATTTAAAGAATATTTCTATCAAAAAATGTATCGAAAAATTCCGAATTATCAACTGCATTATATTGCTTGGGGAACAAATATTTACATTTTTCTTAAAAACCGTGTACTCAAGATTTAATGGATTTTTATTGATTTTTGGCGAGATTAAAAATTAAACAAATCATTTTGACGCAAATAAAATAACTTTTACATGCCCAGGAAATTCCAAAATGACGATTCCCGATGCAAAATGAAACATTCGAATTTTGGCCTGCTTGACATTTTAAGGAAGGATTTTTCGAATGAGAATTAAAGTGGAAATTTTGATTTATAATTTGGTGTAAAAAACTTTGTAGGAAAGTGAAAAAACATAATGATCTCTGCTAAACCATATTAAAAGTAAGAAAATAATAGGAAATTTTAATTGTTTGAATAAAAGTAGTTAAAACTATGAACAGAACAAAAATCTTCTCTGGAACGGATTATTGTAATGTTCATTTTAATCATGGCATGCTTTTAATTTAAACACTTGAAAAGAAAACGCAACTGCAGCAAAATGCTTCAGTCAATTTTTTCAAAAAATGGGGAAAACTGTTTCGAGATCATCATTTTATATCGACCTCGCAGACGTCTTCAGCTCTAAAAAATAATTGAAAATTAAAATTATTTCAGCCTTGTGTTCACTGATTATTATGTAATTAGAAAATATAGTAGTTTTTCCTAAATCAGAAGTGTAAAAAAATCATTATTGGCAAGTTTTTTTTTTCAATTTCGGGTCCACTATGCGACGTCGTTGTATGCTTGCATTTAATTAGCACCGCTGCGACACGTGGACATTGAAATTATATTGGAATAGAATGGTGATAGTGAATGGGATAATTTTCGCGGGCATGATGACATGAGATTATGTTGCCGATCGCGTTGATCGCTTAATGCCAGTTCAGAGAATTAATAGTTCCAAATGGTATGCACTCAGCGTGTGATTAATCCAGTAACGATTTGTCAATGACGAACGGTGTTCAAAGAAAAACTTAGCGCGGATATTACCTGAAGTGAAATTAACGCGAATATTAGCGTGATTGGGGGGGGGGGGGGACATTCTTATCCGTGCGGGAGTTGAGCAGTTAACTTCGGAAAAGAAATGATAGCGGTCAAGAGCCATCTAAACTCAATTTAAACACCATTTTTTGTGGCAGTTGGCTGTAATAGTTCCGCTGAAGAATCATAGGAGGAGTCCAGTTTATGCAAATGTTTTCTTTGAATTCCCCGCTGTGATGCCAAATATTTCGTTAATTCTAATTTTCATTTATCATTTGTCGCTATGTTTGTTTAAATCGGTCTTTAGTATTGCGCCATGAATAGGAGTACCATTTGTCTTTTTGCCTTTGACGAAGTACAACTTAAAACCTGTGACTTCATGGTGACATTTTTAGCATATCTAAAGGCCGGCACACAATGAACGCTAACGTGAGACACGAGCCGTTAACGGGAATCGGTAAAAATATGGCGGAAGGGAAAGCTTATGGAAGGGACACAACCACCGTTTACGGAGAGTACGCAAACGCGAGAGATGGGCAACTTTCATCTCTTCCCGTGCCCCGTACACGGAAAGCCAATCACAGCGATACAGCATTGTTGGCGCCCATTGCTGAATATAGCAGTTGTTGTTGTGCAACGTGAGCTGAAGAGATGTCAGTTAAGGTAAGCCATTATTTTATTTAATTTACGTGCATACTATCCTCGTCGATTTCGAGCATTCTGCAAAACTCTTCCTACACACAAACGAAAAGACTGAAGACTACAAACAAAACCACTGCGCGGGCGTTAGTCAATTTTCTTTCCGGCCACGGGAACGTCAATTGTGACCGCACGGTGGCGTTCCCCGTCTCACGTTCTCCCGGATCCTGTATACCGTCTCACGTTAGCGTTGATTGTGTCCCAGCCTTAACTCAACAGTTGCGGGTTTACAGAATATTTAAAATTTACAGCGGGGAATTCATTAAGGCTAAATTTTAAATTTGAGAAATAGGCAGTGATTGACCTAGGTTGACTCTAAAAGTACTTTGCCGGAATGTCTTCTGATGTTTGCCTACCTTTTAAGCGAGTTACCAAAAAAGATCGTTAGTAGATGTCTTCTTAACGCGATTATATCGCCATCAACTGGGACTCGCAAGTGCATGCGCGGAGAGGCGTGTCCTTGGACCGCCCCTGATGGATCACGATGACGGCCTCCCTTCCCTGTAATCCCCGCGTGAAAATTATCCCCTCGACGGGCAACCGGAAGTCGGCCTTCTTTTTTCTGTCTAGCGGAGGGAGCGATTTCTTAGAATAACAAAAGGGTGTGCTGCTGACACTAATGCGATGTTCCGTGGCTCGTTGGTGGCCTGATGATATTTGGCCACTCCATCTTCTTTTTTTTGCTTCGCTTTCTCGCCGCCGACGGCCGGTGGGGCGCCGTGAGCACTGTGGGCCCGCACGCGATGGAAGCGCCGAAATCGCAGTTAATGGCGCGGAAAGTAAACAGTCGCCCAATGAATCCGCATCAGTGATGCTATCGACCGCTAGTTGTCGTCGTCAAGTTGGAAGGCGGAAAAACTGCCAACGGCACAAGTTAGCCTTTTTCAGATTTCAAATTAGCGACTCGGAGGCTTCGCTGTAGGCGCAGTGGCGTAGCCAGGAATTTTGTTCGGGGGGGGGTTCAAAACCAGGGGGGGAAATTTTTGAAAAACAGGGAACTAAGTAATGGGTTTTTAACTAATTTTAACACTTTTCATAATCGAAAAAAATTCATTTGTTAAAGAAATATGTTTTAAATTCATGATTTTTCAATATTTTGTTTTCTTTCATGAAGGAAAATGATTGTGTTTTTATATTTCAGGGGGGGTCCGGACCCCCTCCCCCCTTGGCTACGCCACTGAGGACGGGATGTGCTCCAACGCTGTGCTGTACGTATTCTCTGCAGTCGTGAGTTATTCCCCAGCGAATGGTGGCGGTGGTGTCGGATGGAGTGGATGCATTAGAGCCCCTAATTCGATGCGGGCACGCCAAAGGCTGTTGAAATTGCGATCCCAGAGAGTCGGCTGCCGCTCAACACAATCACGGCGAGCAATTTGAGAGGAGGGCCCCCTCCAATTAGGGACGGACCGCCCAGGGGGCGCCCGTGCAAAGGTCCGCCTTGGGTGGTGGGATGCGACATCCGCCCTGACGCACGCACGCACGACGCCGTCTTTCGCGCGCGCGCACGTGGTCACGTGACATTGGTGGGTCGAGTGGGCGAGCCAAGTGCGGACTCTATATTGCCAAGTTATCACCCGATGATACAACCATAAAGTAATCGCGCTCAGTTAGAAATTAGCCATGAAATATCCTTTGGATTAGTTGGGGTGCAAACCCAAATCTCCCAATTCCAAGTCTACCAGCTACATTGGCCCGCCAACTTCCTCCAAGGCTAATTTTCTGGCGAAGTTTCCCGAACAAGTGGTTAATGTATCAAGTCCGCATTGACGTAAGTTTACCAATCGATCGGTCGATCGATCTCTCGCTGATATGAGGAGGAGTTAGTTGACTTGGCGGATTGCGTTCACCAACATTCTCGAATAAACATATCGATCTTCACCTATCTATCGTTTCGGCCGCCCTTCCGTTTATTTCCCGCATCAGTTCTTACATTTCGCAGAACGTCTCTTTATCGAGCCTAGATTATCTGGTTTCTGAATTCGGAATTATAGACGATAACGTAAAAGTTTTTTTTAATCACAGTAAGATACTGTTATTAGCAAAGTCGTACCGATATTGCATAACAGAGAATCAAAGCAAAAGGAAACACCGGCATAATTATTTACCATTGTAAGGGAATTTACTGATTTGAAAAAGCATTTGATAAAGTGAAAAAAAAAGGAAAAAAGAAAAAGAAGAAATACAGAAGAAATATCTACTAGCAGGCCTCTGACACTACCCTGAGGAACGCAAGACGTGACTCTATCTTCGTTGGAAACTGCACCATCTAACACTACCCTTTGCATGTGGTCGCTCAAAAGTTCTCTTATCCAGGAAATGACATGTTCATCAAGACCATACGATATCAGTTTTGTTATTAACTTTCCGTGGGGTACTTTATCAAATGATTTTTTTAAATCAAGAAAAATTGCTTTTACTGGAACGTTGTCCTCTCCGGAGACTAAAATATCGTGGGCGAAAAGAGCTAAATGGGTTTCGCATGATCTACTTTTCCTGAATCCATGTTGAGTTCTGATTAACCATTAATGCCCGTCTGGGCGTTCATTACCGAGCTGACTAAGATGTGTTCAAGGACTGTGCATGAGTTGGACGTTAAAGATATCGGTCTGTAAGTAGATGGCTGTTCTCTGTCTCCGTTTGTGAATATTGACCTTACATCAGCAATTAACCAGTCATTAGGTACTTCGCTTTGCTTGATGGATTTACTGAATATTGACTGCAAGTCACGGGCAAAATCCAATGCTAGTTCTCTATATACGCGAGAAGGGATTACATCTGGACCAGGTGATATATTTGGACTGAGCGATTTCAGTAAATTTTCTATTCCGTGCGCACTAATGTCAAGGGGCATCTTTCTTATGCAGAGATTGTCAACTGTCTCGGATGAGTTCTCAGAAGGCTCGGTGAACACGCTTTTGAAGTAGGAATTTAATAAATTGCCTTTATCGGAACCGTTTGTCAACACATCTCCATCATCGTTTCTCAGCGGACATACGATAGATCTTTTACCTTGAACCTCCCAAGCATAAGACCAAAATGCTTATGGCTATCCCCTATCTGCTCTACAAACTATTTTCTTTTAGAATTCGTATATGCATTCCTGAACGCTTTCTTCGTGGTGGCTTAATTAACCACTGCCACGATTACCACTTCGAAACTAATATTATTACCCTTTGGGACTATTTCCGATTCGCTCTGGTCGATTAACCTTTTTTTTCGCTTTAAATCCGTACTTAAAGGAACTGCAGCTTTTACTTTAATTGTCTCACCATTTCAATGACTTTAACCTTGACTGCCTTTGAAATAATGACTCAATTGACGTTTCTCTCGTTCTAAGTTATGACTTGCATTATTGTAAATTGATAATGATGATTCTTGAACACTGATTTTTCTATCTACTACTCTATTCTCATTTCTGGAACAACCTTTTCCTGTGAGAACGTTTGAATTAACCTCTTTATTTATCAACTCACTCTTATATCTACACCTTACCCTACCCTCTACTCATTGTCAGTGGCGTAGCCAAGAGGGAGAGCCCGCGGGTTCCGGACCCTCCCCGAAACATAAAAACATAATTACTTTCCTCCACGAAAGAAAACGAAATATTAAAAAATCATGAATTTACGACATATTTTTGAACACATGAAGTTTTTTCGATAATGAAAAGTGTTAAAATTAGTTTAAAGCCCATTACTTAGTATCCTGTTTTTCAAAAAATTTCCCTTCTGGTTTTGGACCGCCCCCCGAACGAAATTCCTGGCTACGCCGCCGTCTCTACTCTAAAAAAGACCTACACTGCTCAAATATGTTTCCCGCTACACAGCCAGCTGACTCAGCCGCCTAATGGACTACTCTGACTCCGTCATCCGTCACGGAGACTTGAGCCGAGGAGCTTCTGAGTCGTTGCATGATACTTTATCCATTACACCACCGGAAAAATTGTGCACTGAGGCAATCTCAATGCCCAATATGTCGGCTTCGTTCACAGATGTCCCGACGTGGGTAGATTCCATTATAGGTGAGTCGTGGGTTAAGCATACTTAAGAGAACATTGGGAAGAATTCGTAGCTGAATCTCTTGCGCGTTGTCATAATACGACGGATATGATTATTTTCCCGATATAAGGGGCATATAGCTTTTAAAATTCCCGGTTTTATGAGAGCATTACGAGAGCCTAATTTTGGAAGACAGAGAATTCCTGAACTGGCCGCTTTCAGACGCCAATGAGCTTTGCGTTAATTTTTTCCGCCATTGTACGATTTAAAGTTACGCAGTAAATTTTAATCCTCTGGTGCATGTTGGTGATGACTCACCCTCTGCCAAACACCTCGGCAGCTGGCATGCAGGGTAATATGTGGACGTAGGCAACCTTTGAACATTACCACGCCCGCGTCCACGCAGGCACCACCGCACACTCTGACTCTACACTCTCGGCCACTCTCATGTGTCACCTCGAACTGCGTATAATTTCGTTCGGAGTTGTCCGAAGATATCATTGGAGATTGAATCCGTGCCTTGATAGCAGGCCCAACGCTCCGTTCCAACGCTGTAGCGAAGCAGATAGGCGAGGGATGGCTTCGCGTAATCCGATTCGAACATCAGGCGGAAAGCAGCTGAGGCATTAGTGGAGGAGGGCCTCTCGTCATTCACGCAGTCACTTCGGGTGAATTTCAATTGCTTCTCAAAAATGATGAGATAATGAATATAAATTAACGTGAACACTCCTAATTACAGTTGTCCAACTCCCTGTTGAGGTGAATGGTGCGCCACGGCTTATTTCTCAGTGTAGCTAGCTTTGCGAGTGGCAGCATTTGGAAATCCTTAAACGTGCGGAGAGTGATAGTGCCTCCAGTGGTCAACTTGGATATCAATATTTTCGCTAAACGTGGGTGCTCTCCACTTCAGTCGCCTCGCGACGTTTCGCCCTCCGTCCCACGGTCCAGTGGAGGAAGGGAGACGGTCGAAAGAGAACTGCTTCAGCGGTAGACTCCTTGGAATGGAACAGACTGAGACTGAGGTCTTCGTTCCATCGCACTCACTTAAGCCTGAATCACACGATCATTTTTTTCGTCGCGAAAGTGATCACTACCGTGATCACTAGAGTGATCACTCGCAAAATGATCGTCGCCGGCAGTTGTTTTTCGCAATCGCTATGAGGATTCCCATCGCTATTTTTCATCACTCGTCCGGTCACTTTTTCGTCGCTGAAACCATCCCTAAAACCCCATATCAGCCAATCAGAACGCATGACCGCATGGTGTGATTGCAGCGCAGCGTTTGACAATTGTGGGAACGACATAGATAAACAAACACGCTATGTATTTTCGTGATGCTGGTCCCATGACAACGAGCTGTGATATCGGAAATGATGCGAAAAGCGACGGCGGGAGTGACCGTGTGATTCAGAAAAATGATCTCTTGAGCGATCGCTTTTCGCGACGGGAAAAGTGATCGCGATAGTGATCACTTTTGCGACGAAAAAAGTTAATCGTGTGATTCAGGCTTTAACACAATTTCGTTTTGAGCTGCACGAGAATTGCGTTTCGCCTAAGTGGAAATGACCCGTTTTTGGAAACAAAGGTCGAGTGCTATGGCCACAAGATTCAACACCGCCTTCTCGCATTGATTCTAGAATACAGTTTGCATTCCTCTCAAGTATTCGTGTTAACTGACCAACGGGTTTCACCGATTTACGGTATCGTCATGGAATTAAGTCTTTGTTTAAATCAGGGTCAGCCTGTAGTTTTGATAATATTTCAATTAAACCTTAACGGGTAAAGAGACTCACTTTAGATTTAAGAGCATTAACACCGAACGCATCACTTTAAAAGTTTCACTAAAATAAGGCGGACCTGAAAGTTTTCATCGTCAATTGCGTGAGAAAAGTGACAAACAGTGCCGCTACGAAGAAATGCTATTGTTCATCGCAGTGAAGGAACGCTCGTTTTCCACAGATCACAGTGTTTCTGCTCAGAGATTAATTTTTTTTTAGGTATTCGAGTGTCCAGTGAGTGGAGGGATTCCATTCTGACTGAAGGGAAATGAGTTCGAATCCCGGATAAGCCAACTAACTCTCCCGTCAAATGCCACCCATTCGCAAACCCACGTTCGAATGGAAGGAGACAAGTGGCTCACGCGCGCACTCTCCGTGTTTTAGGCCGGGGTGAGCTCTAGCTGACCCCGCCTCGAGGTTGGCTCCCGTGGTGCGCGCGAAACGTCGTGGCATCACGTAGGAGCGGAAGGGGCGATGGCAGCTCCGCTCGACGGCAATTTCCAGAGAGGCCCGCCACGCACGAACATAATTTGATAATGGCGAAGGGTCTGTCTCGAGAAACGTGTAATTTATTAAATTAAAGTAAATTAAGGCGCCTCCTCACCTGACCTACCAGCATTCCTACACTTCCCCTCCAGCCCACAGTGGAAAGAGGGGAGGGGTGGGGCCCACGTGATCGCCCTCCCCTCCACCGCCTTCCTCATCGTCGCCACGCACTCGTGAGAAACGTAGCCTCCGAGAGATGTGCTGGCCGCATTACATCCGAATTTCGATTGTCTGCTGTTTGAAATTAGCTGGCCTCTCCTTGTGTTTGTCTTTAGGCGGTTACCATAAAGTTTTCTTGTATAACGGTATTTTAACTGCTAATATATGGTTTGCACTTTAAATTACTACATAATAATCATCAGAGTCATCTACCAGTTGCTTGTCATACCTCATGTAGCACTTCAGACCACTGCTGACCTCGGTGGCGCCGGGGTAAAGTCCCCGAATGCTAGCCTAGAGGTCGCGGGTTCGAATCCCGCCTGGGTGGATTGATCACCATCCAGGGCATGGATGTTTGTGATTGTCAATCAAGTGAATTGTAAGAGAGGACAATGTTGTCCTAAATTCGCTTGAAAAATAAAGATGAAATTATAATAAAATATATTACCCTTTGACGGAAACGGAGATGATTTCGGTTGGAATGTTTGTTAATAACCATTTGGATGATGGCTTTAACCTCCAGATTCAAACATGCTTTAAATGACGCAATGAGTAGTGGCACAAATAAGCAAGCGATTTAGTTGACCTTTGCAATAAGAATATTGTTGGCAGCGACGAATCAATTTACTCTTTTCCCCGAATAATCACATAAAATTTCGCCTTAAGTAGTACGAATACTTTCCACAGTGCATATATATTTTTAATGAATTTGAACTCTCAGAAAAAGTGACAAAATAGAAAAGTTGAACTTTATTCAAATTTCGGGGATGGGAAAGTGTCTGCCACAAGAATATTAATAATTACACAGGCCAACAAAACATTTTGTTTGAAAACTTTTTTATTTTAATAGCTGATCTTTATAGATTTTTATGTGCTGAATCCAAACCTGGCCTTCGTTTTTTTGTTTCACCCATAGTTTCCAAGCAATATGTATTTAATATTTAGTCTAATACGGTATATAGGGAAAGCAATGAAACACTGCGTTACATCATAAAATTGTTTTATATTTACTACAGTGTGATAATACAGGGTTCACTTGTCAACTGGAATTGGTCTACATTTTCTTTCCCTTTTATCCTTGAAGCTTCTTGTGTAGTTTTTTCTGCGATGAATCGCTTGCTGAACTTCTCGGTGAAGTACCAACAGTAATCCCCCATTATCTTCGTTCATTAGACCTACTTTTTCAATTTTATTATAACTATAAAAAAGCTGTGAAATTCTAAAAATATTGCTTGATTTCATAAATTTAACAGTAAAATGTGAATAAATGGTGGGTGATACAACTTTAAAACCATCATATTTGGATTCAGCAACTTTAAAAACATAAGAATAAGGTATTTTCTGTAAAAAAGTTTTTTCATTGTTGGCCTGTGTTGTTGTTGAATTGCAATTGCGCTCATACTTAATTGCGATCTGAGACAATCAATATCAAAATGGGTGATATTGCGCAATCGTATTTTTTATACTAGCTCGACGTTCTCGGTTAATCAACCTCAAATGTTAATCTTTTATGAAAAATGTAATTGAACATTTTCGTCCATCCTTAGTTTTTTCATTTATTCAAAAATGCAGAATAATAAATAAAATGTCAAAAAAGGCTGGATACCCAAGAAAAACCGTTTTCATGGTATCAGAAAAGTGCTTCCAAAACGTTTATGCGTTGCCATGGCTCGGTGACGAAGGAGTTGTGTTCCCATGTTTGGAAAACGAAATAATGTTATAAATAAAAATATAAAAAATAACGTTTTTCTCGCCAACTAAAACTAAGAAAATAAATTTCTCTGTCCTATATCTGAGTCTCGATATGAATTGTTACTCAAATGGTGGCATACGTTATGACAATCATTGCGACCAAAACGAAAAGCGTTGGGCGCACTTACATTTAGTATTTGCAATAAATACCAATTTGGATTATTATCATTTACAGTTGGGTTTTCCATCGTTATGTAAATTGATGGTATCTGCTATTAATTGATACTAATTACTATTATTAAGGTTATTTAAAATTCAGTTTATATTGAATGAGAAGGTAATGCTTAACATCTGAACGTATAAGAAAATAGAACCTAATGAGTTCATTGATGAATGCCAATATTCAAGAAGTCATCAGTTAATGTTAAAGTATTCAGCAATTATGTATGAATTTTTTATTACCTGACACGCAATGTTTGAAGATTTAATATCTGAGAATTTTTGATTCTGTTTTAGTTCTCAAAGATCAATAAAGTCTATAAGTATCCGATTGCGTTGATTTTAGATAAGAATATGATTGGTAAATGAAATCGCAGTTTAGTAAAAATGTTTTTACAGTAATGTCACCTATTGCAAATACTAAAAGTAATGTGCGCCCAACTTTTTTCGTTTTGGTCGCAATGATTGTCATATCGTACGTCTCCATTCGAGTAACAATTCATATCGAGACTCAGATATGGACAGAGAAATTTATTTTCTCCTTTTTAGTTGGCGGGAAAAACGTTTTTTTAATTTTTTTATCTATAATATCATTTTCTTCTTTTTAGTTTTAAAATGAATTTTATAACTTTTTGTTTTAACTTAGGGAATTTAAGACACTCTTGTCTTCTGAAGCAATTATTAATGTCAAACCCGTTCTTGGAGCAAGTTTACGCCACGCTAGACCGATACTAGACTGACGCTCAAAATCTCGTGAAAATAGCCCCTAGGGATCAGCAATATTAATATGTCATATACTCGTGGCGCGCTAGTTATAACTCGGTTTCGGGGAAGTGCACTGCGTAAACGTACAATGGCACCTACACACACGGGTTCAATCTCTTGAGTTATGCACCTTCTGATATATTACAGTTTTTTTATCAGGCGCAAGATAAAGCAGATGAATCGAAATGAATATAGCGAAGCGAAGAAGGAGATTATGCGGATAGTTTACCTACTCGTGAACGTACTACATATAAAATCATGGATTTTCATGAGCATATGTGCACAAAAACTGGAAGATTGACCTAGTGATTTGTTCATCATCATCACGAATGCAACACGAACTGGAATTCATTTATGCTCAAAAGGGTATATAAGTTGAGATCATGGAATCTTCGGAACATGAGAACTTCCTCATCTTAGAATTTTCCTTTGAGTATAGTCGCGTGAATCACATTCATTATCCGTTTTTTTTTTATCATCAAACGCGTTCAGTTGGATAGTTTTGGTTTGTTTAGGTTTCGAAAGATCAAGAACACAGAGCCTACCTTTAGTTGTAAATCGTGCCGTGGTGAGCCAAGTACGTCCAAGGACTTTAAATATTCAGATAGATAGTTGATGACTTCGTCTTCGTTTGTTACACAGTTAAAAGATTTGATTTCATGCATAGTACCAACTATTTGATCCTGATTTACCTAGTTTGAGCCGTCCACATCTTCGTTCTAGGTCGTCGAAATTGCTCGCTCAATCAACCATTTGTGATTTTTGTGGTGATCAATCATATTCTGGAACTCTTTGCTGATGAGCTCACCTTCCGATTAAACTACTTTGCAAACATTCCGACGAAGTGAAATCAAACTGCTCGATTCGTCGACAGGAACACGGACATTACTGATTGTCAACATTTACTAGGAAATTTGTTTACAAACACGGTAGTGAAGTGTCAACTCGAGCTGATATTAAAAAAAGGCTTTCCGTTAGTCTCGATCCGAGCCTCCCCCGCACAGAAGTTGCATTTGATAACAATTAGACTACGACAGATGTTATTGTAATTACTATGTTCTAAAGTCAGTTAAATACAGCTATACTGACTGCAGCGCCTGCATTTTGGTGACCATTTTTGGAACTCCAGATTAAATATTTATTCCTAAATATGAGACGAAATACTGTTCCGATGGTGGTAAAAGAGTAAGTAAATTGCATTGTCATCAAGTTCTGAGCTAGATATAAAGTTTCAATGCTCTAGCTAGTCGTTAAGTGTGTTAAAATTGAGTTACAAAATTCCACCGTAACAAACAGACAGACACCAAAGTGAGTTAAGAATAACGTTGTAATAAAATGCTTTAAATGGTCTCCGCCACCACCTCCTTTAGTATTGCGGAGTCCGCCTGAAAATCCGTGCGTGTGCACACTGCACATATGGAATTTCTTGCCCTAGGATGGGCACATACAAAGACTATAGAAAAAACAAACAAGCGAATAATGAAAAGGCCGAACTTACGGGGAACAGTTACTTTGAATTTTCGATGAGGCATTTAATTTGTCATCGTCCATCGTGCATTTTGATGGGTTTAATAAAGTCGCCAATAGAGTCGCTGGTGGACAGGGCCATGCGATTTTCACAGTCAAATGAGTGGAAATGAAGGCTGTGAAGCGAAATTCATATTGGTAACGATTGAAAATCTAATTCGTAACTTTCCATTGTTTTTCCTCTCGATTTTAAATAGCATATCGTAAAAATGGAGAATAAATAGATTGCTCGCACCAATTGCCACTGCGCACACTTAAGAAAACGGATTGAAGTATTTGCGCGTCTTCGGGACAGCGTCGTCGTCAGCGAGCCTTCACCCGCTCTCCCCCACAGCCTCTCTCGGCAGTCAGCTCCTTACCTCAAAGCTCGTTGTCGGCAACTCAAGGACAGCCACCCGATCAACAGTTGGTCGCCATAACATCAACCGTTTTTCTCGCTCATTGAGTAGGTGCATTATGTGCTCAAAAGTTACTTGTCAATTGATACAATGAATCTGTTTGAGAGAGACATTCTCGAAACCACTCTGGATTTAACTGTTATTTTTATTTTTTTTTGCTTACCTCGATTTCTAAATCGAGTCGACGTGCGAATATCAACTTTCATAAATCAGGCGACGCTTTGGCTATTCTCCACAGAGAATTATATAGGGAGCTACAGTAATTGTTGGCTGCGATGTATCGATAGAGTCAGAACGCGTGCAAAGAAGAGCTGCCAGGTACGTGAAAGGTCGTTACGATAGTCTTGTTGGTGTAACTGACCTCTTAGATAAACTCATGGGAATCCCTGACGGACCGTAGATTGAAAAATAGATTAAACGTATTAGATAAATTCAAGAGCAGTGTCTTTTCTAACGAAGTTAACTATATCTTACGGACGCCAAAATACTACAGAAGATCCGATCATATAAATAAAATAAGAGAGATGCATTGTAGAACAGACAGGTTCAGAATGTCTTTTTTTCACGATCAATAAGAGATTACAACGGCAGCGATAGAACTCATAAATATGACTTGTAGTGTATCCTACTAACCTATATAAAACTTAATGCATGTTTCTTAATTTTATTATTATTCTAACAGCATAGGGTAGTATAATTTGTTAGTATACGTGACGCTTTTTGGACCGTGTGGTGTGCATTTGGGAGTCCAATTGCATGCTGCATGCTGGTGATTGATCACCCCCTGCCAAACACCCTAAAGGTGGCTCGCAGGGTATTATGTAGATGTAGATACCTCCACTGCATAAACGCTCAACAATCGACCACCGAATAGAATCCGCTCATCTAGTACTACAAGGGCTATCTAGATGAGCGGATTTGATTCGGTGTGCGATTGTTGAGCGTTTATGCAGTGGAGGTATCGATATGTTCTTTGATTTCCCTGTTCTGATATAATATTTTATTATCAGGTAAATGTTTGTGAGAAAGTTTCCTTGTTCCAACTGAGTGATATTCTTTGCTGTTTCAGTATCTCTGAAAAATTCCGAAGGTGACCCCACTCACTGGCAGTCGCATTGGGGACCGCCTAAAGATTTACATTGAAATGGTACGTATAGTTCATGTAAAATAAATTGCTGCAATCATATTACTTTATTATAATTTTTAGTGGTTCATTACGAGCAATGCGATCGAAGTTTGGTGAGTTTGAAATGTCTAACGCGCACTCGAAGAAATGTGTGAGTATTCGAAAATTCGATAGTCGAGTTGACTAGTAGACGTAGACTTAGCCTACGAGTTTCAGCTTTTGTGAACGTAGCAGTCACCCAATATAGTTGTCGAAGTGAGCGCCGAATACCTTTCCGTCAGACGCTATGGCCAACCGTCTTCGGACCCGACGGCGTAACCTGTGTGCAGTGGCGCAGCGAGGGGGGGGGGGGGGTTTTGGGGGATTAACCCCCCCAGAGCTTAGAGAAATTTTTAAGTTTAATCCATTTTACTTATTTGGATCAGTATTACTTATAAAATAGTATAAGGTTTATCAAATATCCCTTAGAAAGCCGTAAAACTCGCCATTTTGAGCCATAAATCTTAAAATTATTCTCGAGGAGGGCCCGCGCAACTCTTGTTTACCCTGATGGGTATGCAAAACCCCAACACCCGTAGTAAGTATTATTTGCGCCTAAAACCCCCCCTAGCTTTAATTCCCAGCTGCGCCTCTGCCGGTGTGAACCGCTGCATTGCTCATGCTTTATTTACTCAAATGCCGGGATAATAGGTGAAATTGTTAGAATTTCTTATGAAAAAATGCAACTTTTAGGTTCTAGCGGAAAATTCCGGTTTTCCGGTATTTGACGTCACGTCAAGTGGTGCCATCTTTTAGCATTTCTATTACTACGTAAATCCGACGTTAATTTTCGTTTATTTCTTTGTTTTCTTTTACTTCTTGGACTAAGAAACAAATAGTTTTTTATGGTTGATTAGACGAAGTAAGAATTAATTTTTTTTAATTGATCAACAAAGATAAGGCTGAGTTCAATAGTTCGTTCGCTTCGTCCACTTAAATTCCAGAGGAATCGACATCCATAAAAATCCTTGATGTAACTTTTAATAATAATTCCCAAGGTTCCCAAATCTTGCAACTTTAGCAAGAAAGTACTCGTCCAGCCACACAAGTGCGTTGCGAAAGACAAAATTCTGCAGGCTGTAATACTGTAACATGGAGACGTCAAAACTTGCTGCCCGAGCATGTAGAAAAATTAGTTTCTCTGCATGAGAATTTGAAATGGTCAAATATCACATGATTCATTCATGAATATAATCTTTATTACGTTTGTATGAATGCCTTTACTGAAGGCTCTTCTGAGCAGCTTGGACATATACATCAATTAAATTGACGACATACTGCTAGAGGTAAATTAATTTCAATTGTGCTCGTAGAGACAGTACTGTATAAGACACAGTAATTTCAATTAAATGGGTTGGAAGCCAAGGGGTACAAGTGACTTTTTTCTCAACAGATTTAGGCAAAGTTAATTGTTATAATAAATACACAAAAACTTTATTGGCATGGGATACGAGTAAGTCTGTTCTGTGCTGAAATCGAGTTGTAAATCAAATGCACTGCTTTAGTCGATCTCGTTTGTTTTCTATACCAAATTTTTTGTACCTAAATCTATAAGTATAGAAAGAGAAATCACTTTTACCCCTTGGCTCCCAACCCACTCAATTCATCTCCTAATTGTGACACAATTGCGATCAACATTCCTCATTGTATCTTCTTTTTTAAATCAAGGTAAACATTCAAAATAGAAAGTTCACAAGGGCATTGGAAAAAAGGGAATATGTTGAAGCATAGATCAGGAAAGGCCATACTGGACTCGATACTTGCGACAAGTTTTCAACTCGACTCAATACTCGGCTCGATATCCAAAAGCACTACTCGCACATCCCTATAAACTCGACTCGATTCATCGACTCGAAGTGTCGTCTCAAATGTCGCCGGAAGTGTCATGGGTCGGAATACGAATCGATGCATGAGCCTCCAGCATCGGGGAATTCGCACGCTGGATAGCACAGTGCTCAGGATCCAAGGTTTGCTGCCTCGTTCGAGGCGGCAAACCTTGGATCATAACACTTTGCGAGGGCATTGATGCCAATAGCATTTTTGAAAACGATACCGACCAATGGGATCCATAACTCAGACTCTGAATTGATCGCAGCATAACTCAGACTCTATATTGATCGCAGTTCATTTTTTTATGGAAATTCGTCGAAACAAGTAACAATTCAAGACAAAAAATAATAATCTCGAAATAATTTGCATCTGACAAATGAACATCGTTTTTGGGTGTACTTTTTGTATCACTTTTATCCACGGGCGTTTCCTTCGCGCGCTGGAGACTTCCTGATAGTGTAACGATTACCTGTTTACCCACCATTAGTGTATTCATAATGTAAAAATTATTTGGGTTTATAAATCCCAATTCAGACGAATGACAATGTTCAATCTTATCCTCATTTGAAAAAGGCCAGATTGTCGCACATGCGATGCCACTCCACGTGACGTCATAGGGACCTAGTTTCTACACGAGTAGATAGGAGCTTTACATCGCCTGAGATTACCAATGCATGCATGAGGCACAGAGCTCAGGGAAACATGCCTTAATAATCACCTATTAAAACTGCCTAAGGTCGGAAAGTTTCCTCCGTTTGATAAAGTATTAATAATCCTTATTTAAGCCAAGCGCTACCAGCTAGCAGGGTACTCTGCTACCTGCTATCATCCTGCGTCGTATCAGCGCTCAAAGCCTCGCCCCAAGGTCACCTCACTTGTGGCAGCGGGAACCAGAATGACGTCACACGGGGTTTTCCCAGCATTCCTACTTAGCCGTCGCGTTTTCGCGCGCTTGAAATTTTTCGCTTTTCGTTTAATCGCGAAAAATAGATACCGTCATTTAAAAATCTAAAAGCGTGAAATATTTACTTCAGGAGTAATAATCTTTCGATTTAGGCAATAAAAAATAGGAAACCACCCTATTCGGTTAAAATTTGAGTAACGTCTTCTGTGTGCAGTCTCTGACGAACCGCGCAGCCTTCCTTTGTATTTTATTCAGTTCACGGATTAAATCTTTCTGCACCGGATTCCATATTCCAATCACTGCATATTCAAGGTGCGGTCGGACGAGTGTGAAATAACACCTTTCTTTTAGCCTTTAATCCGAAAATCTTCCCACAACAAGCTGGACGAATCCGCAGCATAAAAATGGTTATAGTTGGACGAAAAATTTACCACCATGCATTTGCTCAGATTAAGAAACTGTGTGTTTTTGGGGATGTAGGCTGCATTTGTGGATGTGTGTTTGGGGAACTGCCACACAGAGGACTCTGCTGCCGTCCGTCCACACCCAATATAAAGCATTCCTTTTGCCGCGTGAACGAGGATGATTGTCAATCGAGCCAAAACTTTTAAAATCGACCAATTACAGGGAAAGTACACAAAAGGTGTATTGTTCTTCACTCAGACTCCCATACGTCATTTATTCTTAAATAATATCGTCCGCTTTTTACAACCAGATCATAACAATTACCTCTTCATCGGATATCCACATCAATTATCGGTGATGAATGATCCCCACGAATACGCGGTAGCCAACGGTGTACCTTTGCAACCTTGGTGGCGAATGACGTTAGCACTTCCACGTGACAAGGGGGTGGGGGGTTACTCGGGCGACTGCATCTCTCTTCGGCGCTGAAAGGACGCGTCCCACAATTCATTGCGTGCCCACCACTCGAGACGAAACCTATTTCCATCGCTGTTTTAGCTGCTCATAATCGCCTCATTTGTCCAATTTTTCGCCTGAAAATCTGTGAATCGAATTTTAATTGAAAATCATTATTTAGCGTCTGAGGAATTACGCCAGTAAAATCATAAATCTGCTGGATGAGAATTTTCTATCCATTAACTTTCAGATCATCCGATACGCCACAACATGGACCGTAAATATTCGACCATATGGGATTGCACTGCTTTGTTTCCAAATTATGCGCGACCTAATGATATATCGGCGGAGTGGCTTTCGCCAAATCCTTTCCTCACGAAATGGGTTCAGATTGTATGTTCCCGAATTAGCGTATGGATATTTAAATAGCGTATGCTTAGAGAAGTAAATTTTGCCACAAATGCTGAATCAATCCCGTTACACGGGGCATTACATTTTGGCGTTATGTTTAAATTAGGATCGTAAATATTCCACTTATGAAAGCATGATATGGAAAAAGCAAGCCTGGCCATCTATCTCATACTTTATAAATTAGAGAAATTATGAGAAAGAGATAGTGTTATATGAACTACTGTTATACAATTTCCAAAATCTGCCATCGACGGCTAACGAATCATTCATGCTGTTTTTCTCATTGATTTTTCGCGTTGCAGTTGACACGATTTGTTATTATTGCATCGTGTTCCGAATGCAATAGCGTCGGTTTGTTGAATGCACTCAATAAAAATGCAACCATTCGCCGGCATGATGATTGCACAGCGGTGTACAGTGAACTCAATCGCATTATCGACTGGCCAACCTTATACGGTGCCTGTGGGTGATTTTGTCTTGTCAAGACGGCCGTCGAAGTGTAGGCTTTTGATCGGATCATCATCCTTAGAAGAACGCTTCAAATATCGATAAATTTTGTTTATCACGCCGAATTTTGCAATTGTCCATTATTACTGAAGACGTTACGTCGCTATATTGCTCTTGAGATATAGTAGGGTGGTGTCCTATTTTTTTATTGCCTAAATCGAATGATTATTAATTATGGAGTACGTATTTCACGCTTTTAGATTTTTAAATAACGATATCTATTTTTCGCCATTAAATGAAAAGTGAATATTTTCAAGCTCGCCAAAACGCGAAGGCTAAGTATGATTTCTGGGAAAAGCCCGTGTGACGTCATCATGCTTTCAGCTGCCGCCGTGCTAAGTCACCTTGGTGTGAGGATATGAGCGCCGCTACGATTCAGGCTGCTAGCAGGTAGCGCTTGGCTTAAATAAGGATTATTAATACCCTATCAAATGAAGGAGACTTTCCTTACATAGGCAATTTAAATAGGTAATAATTAAGAAATGTTTCCCTAAGCTCTGTGTCTCATGCATGCATTGGTAATCATAGACGATGTAAAACTCCTATCTACTCGTATAGAAACTAGGTCCCTGTGACGTCACGTGGAGTGGCATCGCATGGGCACCCATCCGGCCTTTTTCAAATGAGGTTAAAATAGACCATTGCCATTTGTGTAAACCGGTATTTCTAAAACCAAATAATTTGTATATTATGAATACACTGATGTTGGGTAACGAATCTCAATCAATGCCTTTCGTTTTATTTGATGAAGGAAACTACCCTATTAGGCTGGGAGCCGCTGGAGACTCAGAGGCTGCGCTCTGGGCTAAGATTGCTCTAACGATTGACAATTAACATCTTTAAAAGCGACGCGGACAACATAACAAACAGCCCCAATATATTTCCAGGTCCGATAGAAGCGATAAATAAAGAGAGATATTTTACCGAACGGATAGATATGGGAATTGGTTTTTTCCCCGAACCATAAGGTACTTTAATAAATGCTAGTCGTCATCTTGTTTGAGCATTTGATTTTTATATGCAGACGACTGGTATCCTAACACCCCCTGCCACACGCCTTTTTTAGGCGGCTTGTGGGGTAGTATGTAGATGTACGCTACTCCCTGATTGGGTCCAACTAAGTATTTAGTATATTATCGGCGATCCAGAGGGCTCTGAATGGCAGTTATTTCTATTTCCACCTTTTAACACTTCCTCATTTAAAATTAGGGTAAATATTTCATGAAAAATTATTTAGCTTCACCGGAATTCGAACCCAGATCTCCCGATTGCTACTGGTCAGGTACGCCGCCATCATCTTCCTTCATCACGGCGGATCACAGACTGTGTTTACCGAGCAAGGTGCAGTTGTATCAGGTCGCCATGGGAGCCACGCGAAACGGATGTCCATCCGGGAGTGCCAACGTGCGAAAACTTATATTTCACTCCTTTATCGCTTAATCACACGATATAAAATAGTAATTCAAATGTTTGATTAAGGCATTTTTGACCAAAACACATGCGTATTATCAAAAATTATGCCTGTGGTACAGAAGTGTGTGCTGCCGGAACGACCGTTTGATCAGCGCGCGTGAAATTCAAATTTTCATTTTTTATAACGCAATCGCAAAAATTGGTGAAATTCAAAGATTTCCCTCATGAGATTCTGAGTAGATAGAAAGTAAATATTACTTTATAAAATCGTATCGGGTGCAGTCGTATTGCAGCGGGTGGGTAGCATCGCCTCAACGCTTGCCGCGTCGCCGTACTCTCCGCCGCCGCGCCGGCCAGAACCGGAGTCGACAGCACGCAAGAAAAAACTATTTAAAACTCGAGGTTGCGAGGTGGTGCAACGTTTGACTTTAGATTCACAATGCAGAAGCTTCATAGAACGACGTGGTATCTGTCACTTGGCGGAGGTCCGTGGCAATATCTACTTTTTCTCTATGTTTATGTAAAAAAAATGGGCTGAAAACAGGCTCCGCCATTTTCTTATATATCTATGGTTATTGATGAAATAAAATCTTTAAAAACCCCTCAAATGGAAGATGAAGAAGTGTCAATTAAAATGGTATAACAGTTTTGGCGAAAAACTATTCATGAAACCACTACACGAGGATAAAGTTGGCAGTTTTCAGAAAAAATCGAGGTTGGCCGGTTTTCGCTAAATTTGTTCAACTTTGACCTCACGTATATTGTTAAGATGAAAACACCGGAAAGAAATAATCTGGAATACTATGTACAATTTATTTGAGAATATGTATGCAAAGTTTCAACTTCCTGGCTCAAAAAAATCGTTTTTGAGGTTTTGGCCAGCTTTTTTCGATTCTAGCCCACTGTGCGTCTGTATGCTAGACGTGCTGCGCCCTCTGCCTCGAAGTGCTCGCCTTCGCCGCGGATCGGCGCCACTGTAGCGTTCGTCCGTGATTGAGGGGGTTTGGGAGGGGCGTGGCGGAGAGAGGGGGTGATGGATGGGTGCAACTGACCCTCCCTTAATCGACTGCCCCTCCACCCTCTGCCGCCATTAACGCTCCACGGGGGATGCATTTAAATTAAAAATTAAGGCGAGTGGAAGACAAGTCAAACAGTCGTCTTCGCCTAATTTCAACGAGGGGCAGTTGAGATGGGAATGCCTCCCTCCAGATGGAAGCACAGTTCGGAACCCACGCTCGCTTAGGTATGAACAAGAGAGCAACGGACGTGCGAAGCGCGGCGAATGCTCTCACTAAAGGCCGTTTTACACGGGCACGGAATTGCGCAGGTTAGAGCTGCATTAATTTCTAAAATGGCGTGGAATTGCCCGAATGCATGAACGAAATTAGAACAGGGGCTATTTTGCCGTCTCGCATCCACGCATTCTCGCATGTGTTCTATCAATTCACCGCTTTACACGACGCAATTTTGATTGCGCCTTCGCACGTACGTCTGATTGCGCAATTCCGCGTACCGTGTAAAACGGCCTTAATGTTATTCTCATGGCACACTTCGATGAAGCTTAGATTTTATATCTTGCCGCATACCTCACTTTATGTGCCATTATATGTGTGCGCTTATTGAATAATTGATTGAACTAAAATGTGCAAACAGTATAAGCAGAAGTGAAATAGGAAAAGTAAAGAAGAAGAATAAGGAGCTGAAGCGAAAAGAGGAGAAATATAAGGTCGGAAATTGACAATGTAAATTTTGAAAAGGCAAAAATATTAATGGCGATTTTACGTACGAACAATTCCACGCTGAAGACTTTGTCGCTTATATAAATTTAAACTCTATATCGATGGCTAAGATCTAGCAACACGTATCTTCAAAAATAGCTACTTTTTAGGGGAGCAAAAAAACGATTAATATTTTTAATTGTACACTGAAAATAAAAACCAAAAGTTCATAAAACTGATAAAGAAGCAATCATTTGCAAAAAAAGAGAGTTGTATTTGCTTGTATTTTATTTTTTTAATGTTATTACACTTCGTTTAAGATACCCGTCTCAAATCGGGCGAATTTGAGATACGTGTTGTTAGGACTTAGCCATCGATATTCCCTTTTGCTTCGCAATTATTTCTTACTGCCACTATCATACATACTTTTCGCCATAGCCAGAGTGGTTTTTTTAAGAAGGGGAAATATATCTACGAAAAACAGGAAGTGTAGAAACACGAAAGCACTATTAAAAATTTTATCGTTAAATCTCATATATTTTGTATGAAAAACGTTAAATAATTATAAAAAAATTGGCGTTTGACGATTAGACATCCGCCGTAGTCTAATGGCTACAGCATGCGACACTGCCACTTCCTCGTGGTGAGTTCTGGGTAGGTTCTTCACGAAACTAGCCGAGAGCTACTTAGTGAAATGCTTGGTGTTCAGGTTCTGTTCTTTCTCAGCCTTGGCTGAATTTCTTGTTGAAAATAGCTCCACAGGTACGTTATGGTTGATGTTAATTTCAAATAATTTTCCTTATTATTACTTTTTGTTAGATTATTTACTACTGTATGATGACTTATTTGCTAAAAACTTAAATTCAATGGAAATAAATATTATTTTACCCGCGACTTATCTCCCAAAATGGAATTTTAGGAACGTAGGCAAAAATGGGTTGTGTCGTGGGGGTGGTATATACTCTAATTGTGTTGTTAATTCATAGACATTGCTTAAACCATAGATTTTGCCAAATAAACTTCAAATTTTATTTTTATAAACATGTATCCACTATTTATTATTATCCATTATCCCACATTTTCATAAAATTCGTCTTCATAGCCGTTTGATTCTGAAATCAGCCTCATTTTTCGCAAAATTTTAAACTTTAGAGCTTGGACGGCAGTGGTTAATATCATCCGATTTGAAAAAACTTTTGTGCGAGATCCTGATATCATTTCGCAACTTTCCCGCACTGGGCAAATTTGATGAGGAAAAATAACCTCTTTCCGGCCCACCCTATGCGACTGCTGCGCTGAGGTGCGTCGGATAGAGAATGTCGAACATGTATCTGTTGCCGTGGTGTAATGGTTGCCGTTATTAGCTGCAGATGCGTAGATCACATGTTCGGTACTCCCAGATGTTACTGTTATGGCATCGTTAGCCCAGTGGTTACTGTGGTCCACTACGGAAGTAAAAGTGGCGAAGAATGATCGTAGGTTTTCCCGGCGTATAGAATTGTGGAAGGTTACACGGGATTTCCATCCCATCGGCCCATCGTCTTCAGGCATGAAGTTGACGCAACTATCAGAACAAGTTTCCGCACATTGGTGAACACAATTGTACCTTCCTTTTTTTTAATTGTCGCATGGTGAGATTTAAATGTTTTATGGTTTAGCGTTCCCATTTAATAATTGTGCACATTATCTACATAATATGCTCGATATCCTAGACGTAAGTAGACTGCCCTAGCAGCAGCCCAACACCATCAACATCATACTATTTTCTGCCAAGCGATCCGGATTTCACGAGCAAATACTCTGTGATCAGGGCTACCAACAGAAATTTATGTTCGAGATGATAAAAGCTGTCGACTCCACACCTTTTCAACGCTATTCATCGCGAGTGGACATACTCTATTGCTAATTTGATAATGAATGAATACGTTTGCACTCATTTGAGCGCTGCGGACAGGAAGCGGGGGTTTTCCCATGGGGCAACGGGGATCGGAATTCACTTTTGGGTCCGCTGGGCGCACTTGAAGTTTTTCAGTTTCCGGAAGTGACGTCATGGTTTTCCGGGGCGAGCTTATGCATACTCAGATTATAATTTAAATTAGTGCTTCAAAATTAAAAGGCTCTTTCAGAATTTCTGTTTTTAGTGCATTAATAGTGTACGCTCCCTAACATAGTGCACCACAGTTCATTAAGGCCGTTTTAACACGGTACACGGAATTGCGCAATCTGACGTGCGTGCGAAGGCGCAATCAAAATTGCGTCGTGTAAAGCGGTGAATTGCTAGAACACATGCGAGAATGCGTGGATGCGAGAAGGCAAAATAGCCCCTGTTCTAATTCCGTTCATGCATTCGCGCAATTCCACGCCATTTTAGAAATTAATGCAGCTCTAACCTGCGCAATTCCGTGCCCCGTGTAAAACGGCACCTTAAGTTCCGGTCTATCTCTTCCCCTTTAGTGATGCACTTGAGTTTGTATTTACTGAGCAGGTATATTGCCTTGGAATTGGGCTCGTGCCTCGCGGCACAGACCCCAGTGGGCGCCACAATCGCGCAGGCGCCAACTAGTCACGCCCACTGTCGCAAATCGCGTCCCCCCCCCCCCTCCACTCGGCGCACGTGCGTGATGACGTCCAATGGAGAGGCGGCCTCGCCGAGAGAGGGTGATAGGACAATGGGACGCGTGCGGAATACCAAGCAGTCAATTGCGCACGCCACGAGCTGGTTGGCCTGGCGACCAGCACTTCAGCATTCGAATTTAATTTTAAAGATAGAGGAATAAATAATGGGAAAAGTTATTCTAATGGGAATATTGTTGGTAATGCAGAATTAAGATTAAGCTGCATAAGTGCATGCCCTCATTCACACCCGGCTGAACATAATCATACCCAAGCACTTCGTCGATAATCACGCCTATTCATTTTCAATGCGATGCAGAAGTGAATTCTGATCCGGTAGCGCAGCTGCAATCAGTGGCGTAGCCAGCGGGGGAGTCCGGGGGGTCCGGACCCCTCCGAAATATAAAAACACAGTTACTTTTTCCCATAGAAGGTAACAAAATATTGAAAAAATCATAAATTAAAAAAATATCTTTTTTAACAAATTAAGTTTTTTTTCGATCATGAAAAGCATTGAATTAGTTTAAAACCCTCTACTTAATAGTACCATATTTTTCAAAAATTTTCCCCCCTGATTTCGGACCCCCCCCCCCTCCCGAACGAAATTCCTGGCTAAGCCACTGGCTGCAATTAGAAAGATTAAAACGTGTTTTTTTTTCATTTGATTTGAGGTTTTCATGAAAAGGCGAAGTACAATATTTTACCATCTTAAGAGTGTCTTTGGAGCCTCCCGTCCCAAGGAGGCATCGGGCCCCTTGCCCACATCTTCTCATTCGTAGTGTGTGTCGTGATGTCGGTCGCATTTGGCAATGAGTGAGTGAAATGACTCCATGCGAAAGCCAAGTCGCTTTCCCTTCGGCTCTCCGTACATATCTACGAATTTAAAGAAGCAGGTGGTAAACGAAGCTCCATTCCACGCGAAAAGAGATTGGAAAGCAACTCCGGAAATCCATAAACTGAAATCTGAAGGCGTTTCCTAAAATTTGAAACTAGGAAATAGGCGCAATCAATAATCTAGCTAATATAAAATTTTTAGCAGTTACTTATCGCGTGATTTGCTGCCGAAATTATCAGTAGGTTATGGATGGAATCGTGGCTTGGTGAGCAGGTTAAAAAACTGAAGCAAAACGTTGGGAAGTGATTCACTCCGGGAGCGCTGAAAAGTATTAATAATGAAATGGATGGGTATTGTAGTCGCAGTTTACTCACAATGAGCACATCAGTGTTACGCAACGATGAGCCCCGAGGCAAAAACTACGCACGTATCAGAATGGTATCTCGCGCCCCCCTGGGGGGGCGTGGAGAAAGTCCAGGGGGGGCGTGACACCCAAATGAAATAGATAAAATAATTACAAAAATAATTTCCTCAGATCTTTGAAATAAAGTCTTCCTAAGTTTTCATAATTGTTTTTCTAAAGTTTCAACAAAGTTGTAAACTTTATCAAAGAAGGTTACAGGTAATTATATTAGTTTTTCATGTAATACTTGTTTTAATTTTCATCATGCATACAATTATTGAATCTTTCCATTCTGCGTTACCGCATTCAACAGTGAACAAAAAAATCTACCTACTCACCGTATCAAGTAGGCACATACTTGTACGAGTACAAGTACTTGTACAAGTAGGAGTTGGTATGTACGGCACCGTGGAAATAGGGTATTGCAAAATGGAAAGCTGATCTGTGTAGCGGGGGAGGGGGGGCGTGGTACAAAAAAGTTTGGGAACCCCTGATCTAGTGTATTATCGACACTCCAGAGGGCTCTGTTTGACGCAACGCCGTGCTGTGAACTCAACCCAAAGTCCGTGGATATCTAGAGGCTCGAGAAGTTGCCGACGTTTGAAAAATACTGCGGGTCTGTTTATTTTTCAAACTCAATCGACAATGAAATGAATTCGGTGAAAGGCGAGGCCATTAATATATACTCACAGGCAATGAAAATGTCTTATTAAACGAACTCTCCGAGGCAAAAATGCCTCGTTCTTGCTCACTTAACGATTTCCAATGGAACCGTATCAAAGGATTTTCAGATCGGCGTTGTTTGGGTCACGGCGTTTCCCGGGCAACGCGTTTGAGGGGCGGGGAAAGGAAAGAGTCGCTTGATGGAGACCTCGATTCGTCGTGGGCCCCTGAGCACAAAAGGCCCCCAAGGACGAATGGGCCACTGATTGAGACCTCCTACCCACAATGCCCCACGCTCCATTGTCGTGAGAGTGCAGGGGTGCCAACCGGCCGATGAAAGCGAATGCCTTCATCCACTCGGCCTCTTTCAGAAGCAATGCATTGATCTCGACATAATAGCGGATTATCGGTGTTATGTAGACAATAATTTGGCGGTAAGCCGGTGAAGTAAATTCGTAATGGAACAGTGAAGAAATGGCGACGAGCTAATCATGAAATTCTCCTGTATTTTGTAAATTTGACAACCGTTGAAGAGGAACAATTCGCAGACCGTCGAAGGGAAACACGATGGATTCACGGAACAACTCAGAGTAATAAGGACCCCGGGAAATTGGGCATCGGTTCGTTAAAGGGAGGCTTCCCATTCCGTGGGTCCGGGATCGAGTGCTAGAGATCTTTAATTGGGTGTCGCTGCGGCCGTCCATCGGCGTCTTTCGCGAAAAGCAGGAAGCATAGACGAGTGAAGATCGTTTACTTTCTATTTTCTCATCGAAAATCAAGAGAAATATATAATTCTCCAGTAACAAACATTTCTAATAAGTCCATAAATAATTTTCAGGGTATTCAATGTTTTTCCAACAGTCCCGTTGTTGTCAAACTTTAAATGTTTGTAGTTTGGTTCCTACAGGTTCCGGAGAACCTCTCAACTCCGCTTGGCTTCCCAAGGATACATTTCCTTCATTAGTACAATAAACCTAAATTAAAATCCATTATATTTCCCATTAGAAATTACTGGGGCGTTTGACCTGTCAATGGTGGTCTCTCACCGCCTCTCCAACAGTGGAAGACTCGACACTTGGTGACGGAGTGTGCAGAATGTTTGGTAATAATTGAGAGAGGGGCCGCCAGGGTGGAGAGGAGCGAGGCAGTCGTGGGGGCGAGGCAGTACGGTGCATTACGTGGTGTGACGAGGACCGCGAGCCGGACTCATCGGGGGAGAGGGGAGAAGGCATGCAGGGAAAGGTAGGTGGACATCGGGGAGTTCTCTCTCTCCTTTTCCTTTTCAGAATACAGTCCATTTTTTATCTGCTTTTTTGGGGCGAATTTTTAAATTTCACATTTTCGTGAAATTATATTGGCCCAGACATTTGTTGGTCCCTCGGGCCGGATGAGAATCTGGCATATCACGGGGGTGGCGACTTTTGTGAGTCCATGAAATGTAAGGCGGGTCACAGCATGTGTTTTGATGTCCGATTGGAGAATTTCCTCGAATGGTAATTGATTTTAGTAATTGACGGCAGTAGGACTGCTGTGGTGGGCAGAGTGCTGTCTTCACTCCCCGTGGTCCCGGATTCAATCCTCGGCTCTAGCAGACACTCCCCGATCGCTGCTTGAGTGTTGCTAGGGGATTATTCCAGCTCAACACTCCGTCCGTCGGATGGGACGTTAAGCCGTGGTCCCCTCGGCGCCATTCGTCGAGGGCAGGCTAATGCCGGCGCCGGGTTTCCTTCCACTCTTCCTTCTCTGACGGCGCAAATGACCTGGATGTGAGCTCGGATCGTGAAAGTGAAAATCGCACTTTCATTTTTATTTTATCGCACTTTAAATAAGAGTTTATCGCATTTTCCAGCGTCTATTTTTTATTTTCATAATGAGGTAGATGACGATAAAATGTAGTGAAACATAGTTATACATACAACAAAATACAGAATATTTTAAATAACCATGTTGTAGAACAATAATAAATTAAGGAATAAGACATATAGTGGTGGAGGTGTAGCTTGCCCGCGCCCACTTGTAGTTCGCGGCCACGTAGAGTCCCAGCCAAATAGCAGCTGGCCAGTCGCTCACATGCTTTAAGCGGTGAGTGTCAGCGGAGCATTTAAACTGCGCTCGGCACAAAATGTACGAATTTTGCCGTCGAAAAGGCAAATTTGCGTAAAAATATCATTAAGGTCCAGTCATCTCATCTTTGTCGCAATTATTTGCGCACATCGCATCTATATCGCATTTGCGATTTTCACGCATCTCTAATAATGAGGAATGCAGAGCCATAGAAACTGAATAATATCGACGGATGGGGTTGAGGGGAGGGGCAGTTATCCATAGTGGAAGAATGATAGACTTTTACTCTCTCTTCGATTTTTAAACACACTACTCTTTGCACGTCACAGGAGCAAGAATTGCACTCGGAGATGGATCTGTGAGCTGCCACTAGCAGTGTGTTCTAAAAGCGAACGAAGTGGGAGTGGGCAAAGAGTATGAGGGTTCAGGGCGAACCGTTCGAGGATACAACACACCGAGGCCGGGAACCAAGCCCGTGGCTTATACGCCCGATCACCCGGGGAGGGGCTGGCGAGGAAGGGAAAAGGAAAGAGGCGCCGCCGCGATAGGAGCCCCATCGACGCCTCTGGGAAGGGATAGGTACGGAAGGGACGAGACGGGGAAAAACACTTCAACGCTATAGAAGCGAAGAAGGCTCTACTATTAGCGAAACCAGGCAAAGCCATTAATGTTCTATCGACTTTGGAGGATCATTCTGTGAGGAAGAATGATCCAACGATCAAATCGTTAGATAGTGGGAGTGGGCAAGTGTTGGCGGGGAAGAGTGGATGGAGAAGCACCCTCACCTGTATCCGTGCCTCCGTGAGTCCGATTTTCATGGCCAGCTCCTCCCTGCAACGAGACAATGCAACATCAAACACACATCACGCCACAAACCCAACCTTCCAACAACCACCAAATGCAACATGTGGTATCACTGTCATGCAATCGATAATATATATTCATTTTCCATTCGAGGCACAAACTGTTATTATCATATTTTCTTAATGAGCCAAAATCAGTCATACAGTGGGCATGCAGTTGCGCAATCTGATGGGCATGCGAGCGCGCATTTCAAAAAGCGGCGAATTGCTCAAACGCGTGCGAGAATGCATGAACGCATGACGGCAAAATAGCCCCTTCTCTAATTTCGATCGTGCATTCGCGCGAATCGCACGCCAAGGTGAGGAAAAAAATGCACTTCTGCAGTTGCGTAATTACGTGCCCAATGTAAAACAGCCTTGAATAATGTACAATGCAATAATCACCAATGATTACATGTTATATCATCAAGAATCGTACAAGGAACAAAGAAACATACGAACTGAAAGATTTGGCTTGTTCCGGAAATGAGTGGAGTGGAATGATAATGAGTGAAATGGAGAGGTATGTTGTGTTGCGCGTGATGCGATCTCGAGGCTACGTTCCAGTCCTCACTTAAGGCCGTTATACGCGGGACACGGAATTGCTCAGGTTAGAGCTGCATTAATTTATAAAATAGCGAGAAATTGCGCGAATGCATGGACGAAATTAGAACAGGGGCTATTTTTCCGTCGCGCAAACACGCATTCTCGCATGTGTTGTAGCAATTCACCGCTTTACACGACGCAATTTTGATTGCGCCTTCGCACGTACGTCAGACTACGCAATTCCGTGTACCGTGTAATACGGCCTTTATACTCTCCACTTCGATGCATATTTTTTCGATTTTTATATTTCGAGTTGTCAGTCATGAATCGAACAGAAAAATATATTTTTTCAGAAACGGGCGAGCCGCTGTCAGCAAACGAAAGTTAACGTTGCGAGTGTGAACACCGCCATGCTTTTAGGATGCCGGGTGCCTTGTAGGTACTTCTTAAGGCCGGCGATTATTAAGACATGTTTCCCTGAGCTCTGTGCCTCATGCATGCATTGGTAATCTCAGACGATGTAAAACCTCTATCAACTCGTATGGAATCTAGGTCCCTGTGACGTCACGTGGAGTGGCATTGCATGGCCGCCAATCTGGCCTTTTTCAAATGATTTTTAGATGGACCATTGCCATTCGTCTAAACTGGGATTTCTAAAACCAAATAATTTGTATATTATGAATATATTAATAGTGGGTAACGAGACGCATTCAATGCCTTTCGTTATCTTTTATGAAGGAAACTACCCTATTGGGGATGTCTGTCAGGTAGCGAGCATGTGCCACGGTTGAGGGAGATCGAACGCCGCCACCGAAAGCGAATGGAATACGCCGAATGGAACCGTTAGCATGTGAAACGAAGCAAAGACAATGGGAAGTGCTCAATCGATATCGATCAAACTCTCTTCCTCATTTTCCCATTGTGTACCTATTAAGGCACCCAACTCCTTACATCGATCGAGTGGAACGGACAAATAGACGAGGAGTAAGCATCATTTCCCATCAGCCCCTGGAATTGGAGGACGCACGGATTCATGAAGAAAGTAGTTCTTTTAGCACGAGGAAACGAGGGGAGAGCCTACACGATTTTAGGACCTTAACAAATGCGTCGAAGATACCGACGAGGATAATCTTTAGAAGCAGCGATAAGGGCCCCGCGCACCCCTTGGCGTGGAGGTTCAGCAGGGAAAAATTATAACCAGTTTAAAAAGCTTGTTACAAGTTTGTAATATTTCAGAGGATCTAAATGATTAAAAAATGATACATAGTTTCTACGCCTATATAATACCCTGCGAGCCTCATCTAGGGTGTTTGGCAGGGGGCGATCAATCACCAGCATGCAGCATGCAATTCGACTCTTACATACACAGCACATGGTCCGAAAAACGTCACGAATACTAACAAATTATACTACCATATGCTGTTAGAAACAATAATAAAATTGAGAATCGTACTTTAAGGTATACATAAGCCAGTAGGCTACACTACAAGTCATCTAATCTATTAGCGAGTTCTAACGCTACCGTTATAATCTCTTATTGATCATGAAAAAAACACATTCTGAAACTGTCTGTTCTACAGTCTATCTCTCTTATTTTACTTATATGATCAGATCCACCGTAGTATGTTAGCGCTCGTAATATACGGCTTACTTCGTCAGAAAATACAGTGCTCTTGAATTCATTTCATAAGTTTAGCCTATTTTCAGTCTACGGTCCGACAGATATTACCATCCGAGTTCATCTAAGAGGTCAGTGACAAAGTAATACAATGGCACAGAGCTCTTGGAAACCTGTCTTAATATTCACCTATTAAAATTGACCATGGTCGGAATGTTTCCTTCGCTTACTAGGGATTTAATAATCCTTACTTAAGGCAAGCGCTACCAGCTAGCAGAGTACACTTCTACACTAGTTTCTATACGAGTAGATGTGTTTTTTACATCGTATGACATTACCAATGCATGCATGAGGCACAGAGCTCAGGGAAACATGTCTTAATAATCACCTATTAAAACGGCCTATGGTCGGAAAGTTTCCTCCGCTTGATATGGTATTAATAATCCTTATTTAAGCCAAACACTACCTGCTAGCAGGGTACTCAGCTATAGCAGCCTGCATCGTAGCGGCGATCATAGCCTCGCTCCAAGGTGGCTTCACATGGCGGCAGCCGGAACCAGAATGACATCACACTGGCTTTTCCAAGCATTCATACTTAGCCGTCGCGTTTTCACGCGCTTGAAAATTTTCACTTTTCATTTAGTCGTAAAAAATAGATATCGTCATTTAAAAATATAAAAGCGTTAAAAGCGCACTCCAGGAGTAACAATATTTCGATTTAGGCAATAACAAATAGTAGGAAACCACCCTATTCATTCCATAAGCGACTTCGCAGCAAATCGTCAAAGCGATCCAAACCGTTTCGGATGGAAGTGGTCTTGATTTTGGCCGAGGGCGCTCTAGATGAGGCAGATGATGCGGCAGAGAGAAAAAACACCGCGGCACGAGGGGACGGGAGCCAACAGCAGTCATGAGACTCTCTCTCTCTCTCTCGCTTTTTTTCCAAAGGAGCCTTCGATCCCAATTGGATTTCCGATCCGGAGGCACTGCCGTGACGAAGGGAGTTTTTGTGGAGAGCAGAGACGCCACCGCTCAATTGGAGCGGGAAGGAGAAGGCGGGAGACGAGCGAAACCAACGTACCGCTCTGATCGGGTCGATAAAATTTATTTTTGAAGACAATTTTCACCATTTAGATTAGTCGCTTGACACAATAACCACATCTACATCTGCATAATACCCTGCGAGCCACCTCTGGGGTGTTTGGCAGGGGGTTATCAATCATCAGCATGCAGCATGTAATTGGACTCCCACTTACACACCCCATGCTCCAAAAAACGTCATGTATACTAACAAATTATACTACCATATGCTGTTAGAAATAAAAATAAAATTAAGGAACATGCATTAAGTTTTACATAGGTTAGTAGGCTACACTACAAGTCATGCAATATATTTATGAATTATATCGCTGCATGAGTCTGAATCTGTCTGTTCTACATTCTATCTCTCTTATTTTATTTATATGATCTGATATTCCGTAGTATGTTGGCGTCCGTAAGATATAGCTAACATCGTTAGAGTAGACACTGCTCTTGAATTTATCTAAAAGGTTTAGTCTACTTTTCAATCTACGGTCCCACAGAGATTCCCATCCGAGTATATCTAATAAGCCAGTTACACTAACAAGACTATCGTAACGGCCTTTCACATACCTGGTAGCACTTCTTTGCACGCGTTCTAACTCTGTTATTAAGCCTTTTTCATGAGGGTTCCAAACATTGGCAGCGTATTCTAAATGTGGTCTAACGAGGGAAAAGTAGCTAATTTCTCTCACAACCACGTTACCATCGAGACAGACGTTCGATATATGCTGGGTCCAAGGTAGTGAAGTCACGATCCGTCTATCAATCCGCCTGAGCTCTCGCCATGCCCGACGTTCCCTTGTTTGCGGTGACTAATTGCAACATTAAAACTTCTGCCAAAACCTTGGAATTCTCAGCGTATTAAAGTAGGCTCTTCTCTACTTTCACCTGTTCTCAAAATATGAAATGTACTACGGTATAATTGGTGGATTCATAGGTGTAAACTACTATCACGTCAAAACGTACGTTGAAATACATTATGTGCATTGTAAAATAAAGCACTGCCGCAAAGCGCGATTTATCGCTCGTTAAAAACAAGGCAGAGTTAGCGGAGAACGGCTCCTCCAACGGCTCTTCATTCAGAGTATCTGGGAAATAAGAACGAAAAGGGAAAATTGGAATTACTCGGATGGTGAGCAATGTTCACCCAGGAGAGGGCGCGCGCGGCGAAATGTAACGATAGAGGGTGTCATCAACATCCCAAATTTGTTTTCTCTTTCCTTGGAATTATTTAGTTATGCTGAGCTCTTTTTAAATAGGTCCATCGAATTAAATTCATACTGATAAAATTATTCTTATTAAATGAAGAAGAACCATGGAATGATATACACCCCACGCGCCCTTTGCCGGGTTAAGGAGGGGAGTCGCCCTCCCACGGGTTTAAGGTGGCTGCTCGCCTCCACCACTCGGCAAATATCCGCCACCGACAGTATGGAGGCGATTCTCGTAAAAAATAGTTCGCTGACTGAACTATTTGTCGTATATATCCTTGAAACAAAGTGATTGTCTTCGTGCCATCGCTCTCACTAGGGTGGTTTCCTTTATTTTTTAATTGCCTAAATCGAAAGATTGTTACTCCTGGAGTACGTATTTCACTCTTTTATATTTTTAAATGACGATACCTATTTTTCACGATTAAATGAAAAGTGAAAATTTTCAAGCGCGTGAAAACGCGACGGCTAAGTATGAATGCTGGGAAAAGCCATTGTGATGTCATTCTGGTTCCGGCTGCCGCTGTGTCAAGCCACCTTGGAGCGAGGCTATGAGCGCCGCTACGATGCAGGCTGCTAGCAGGTAGCAGAGTACTCTCCTAGCAGGTAGCGCTTGGCTTAAATAAGGATTATTAATACCTTATCAAACGAAGAAAACTTTCCGATCGTGGGCAGTTTTAATTGGTGATTACTAAGAGGTGTGCCCATGCATGCATTGGTAATCTCAGACGATGTAGAACTCCTATCTACTCGTATAGAAACTAGGTCCCTGTGACGTCACGTGGAGTGGCATCGCATGGGCGCCAATCTGGCCTTTTTCAAATGAGGTTAAGATGGACCATAACATTCGTCAACACTGGGATTTCTAAAACCAGATAATTTGTATATTATGAATACACTAATGGTGGGTATCAAATCGCAATCAATACCTTTCGATTTCTTTGATGAAGGAAACTACACTATTGTTTTCTTCTGTCAATTCCTCAAGTTACTTAGGTTCTCTGAATGTTTTGACGCGGGCAATATTAGTTTCATTTGTTTTATATTATTAACACGCCATGGTACCACCAACTCTATTTTCGTTGCGAGCGATTTCTAGCCGCTGAAACCGACAAAAGCTGTACAAACCCTCAAAATTGGTTTGTTTTGAGTATGGAAATCGAAACTTATTGGAGTTCTTGTCAATAAATTTATGCATGTATTGACACATACTGTTTTTCATAAGCTTCTTTTTTTGACAAAATACCGTAAAAAAGAAGGGTCCCCGACAGTGGCGGCCCTAAAGATAACCCTCCCCCAATTTTTGTGGGGCCTCTATGTAAGCTGTGGTTGTATAATGGGAATGAATTTCAGTATTCCTATTCCATATAAGAACCTACGTACGATTTTATGAAAGAAAATTTATTTTGCAACACCTTAAAAGTTAGAGATGTGTTCAATTCTAACATATAAATAAAATATTTTCTTTTTTGGGGTTTATTTTTTAATTTTTCGAAAAATCACACTACTTCTATAATGAAAAATAAAAAATATAAATGTAGAGGCGAACTCAAACATTTTCCAAACACCACAAAAGTAAACTGTAGAAATAAATCTTCTCGTGTTCGACAGAGTTGACAGTTCGATTCACTTCGCAATTTTTCAAAATGAATTAAGAAATTTCCTTTCAATTGGTTCGCAAAATATATTGCAGAATGTTCTCTTAAATAATTAAACTTATCTATCAAACAAAGTTCATTTTTTGAGAACAATACAAATCATAAAACATTACACTAACATTACGATTATATGATACGCTCTGTTCCAAAACACGCTCAACTTATTCAAACACAGACCAACGTGCGATTAGCAGCCACGGCTGAATATCGCAACAGATGCGCACCAGCGCAGTCCAACCGTCCTGCGAGCTTCAGTCAGGGTATTCTCCAAGCAAAACATAATTAATTTAAGCTAATAAAAACTTCTCTCGCCCGTGGGTGTTGTAACGGAGAGAGTAAAGTAAAGCTGCACTATAGTTCTTAATTTACTGAAACTTAAGCACGCATTGGAGACGATGGTGCGGTAACTTCGAGTCCAGTTTGAAAGGGTGCCTAATATTCCTGAGGGGAATGGTTCTTTGGGAGGTTCTTGGAAAGATCGCCGTGCCCCAGGGGCTGTACGGGTTCGCCCGATTGCAAATAGCGGCTGGTCGATCGAGAGCCTTCCTCGAGGTCCATCTCTCGATGAAGGGGTCACGCCACCCCGTGATTCTGAGGTTCGGAAGGTCGTGTATCGGAGGGACGGTGGTAGAGTCACTCTAAGACGAGGTTTGGGGGGATGCTGATGCAAATCGATCAATAGTGTGTTCGCCGAGCCTTTTGAGAACTCAACCTAGACAGTTGACAATCTCTGCATACGAAAGATACCCCCCCATGACATTAGTGCGCACGGAATAGAAAATAGATTGAAATCCCTCAGTCCAAATATATCACCTGGTCCAAATGAACAGTTCCTCGCGTATAGAGAGAATTAGCGTCATAATTTGCCCCCTCCTTGCAGTTAATATTCAGTAAATCCATCAAGTAACACGAAGTACCTTATGACTGGAAAACTACTAATGTAACGCCAATATTCAAAAGTCGAGACAAGGAACAGCCATCTAATTACAGACCGACATCTTTAACGTCCATCTCATGCACAGTCCTTGAACACATCGAAGTCAGCTCGGTAATGAAGCACCTAGACGCGCAAAACTTGTTAATGAGAACTCAGCATGGATTCAGGAAGAGTAGATCATGCGAAACCCAGTTAGCGCTTTTCGCCCACGATATTTTAGTCTCCGGAGAGGACAACGTTCCGGTAGACGTAATTTTTCTTGATTTACAAAAATCATTTGATAAAGTTTATCACGGAAAACTATTGAAAAAACTTAAATTTTACGGCTTAGATGAAGATATTATTTCCTGGATAAGAGAACTTTTGAGCGATCGCGTGCGAAGAGTAGTATCAGACGTTGCAGTCACCCTAGAGGTGGCTCGCAGGGTATTTGGTAGATGTAGATATAGATGTACCCAACGAAGCACTTCTAGAGCATTTGGAAATCATCAGCCTTCAAGAGGATTTCCACGTGCACACCGCACGGTCATCATAAATGGCTTTATTTTGTGGAATATTGCTATATCCACGATAAAACACAAATGATAATTTCTACACTATTTACTTAAACACTTCACAACCGACTATGGTTTCCACACTGTGTAATTTTCAATGTCCAAACCATGGTCGCTCGTAGAGCGTTACATTAAATAGTGTGGAAATTACCATTTGTGTTTTTATCATGGGTGCGGAAAGGGCTTTTGAATTGCTCAAAGGGCGATTCAGAGGACTCGGAGGGGAACGGAAATTAGTGGAAATGGAAAAAATACTTGAGTTCATCTTGGCTCGGTCCCTCACGAGGCCAAAGAAACGCTTTGTCACGATCTTTTCTGAAATAGGAAATTAGTAATTAAGATCAAGTAGAAAAAATGTTATCTTGGTGTTTAACCGCATATTGATCGTTTTATTAGATTCAAAGCTCATAGCCAGACTTACATAACGCCAGCAGTTGCTAAGAATGTTTTTTTTTGGTGAATTCATTTTTTCCCGCTGCCTTTTGCTATTAGGCTTGATTATTTGCTCTAAATCAGCTGAAAGGATATGCGACTAGAATACTGCTACTCCAGGACTGGTGTCGTCGATTGTGCGGAGAGCGTAGCTACTGTTGATGAAAGCTCATCGATCGACGCAACTGTCGAAGTAAGTCAAAGAGATGCTGGCTGATGACGCCTCGGATGAATCCAAGGAAACGACGAAAAAGTGAGAGTTGGCATTACAGCGATTGTGGGCATTGGCTGTAGTTTGTCATTAACAAAATGAGGGATAAATGGCTGCTATTAATTGATGCGGAAAGTGGATGCTAATTACTTAATTCCACGCTTATTTGATTAACTAATAATGCCAATGAATGAAGGAATACCCAGATATAAAATTGATGGCGGCCATAAAACGATCAGACACGAATTAAAGTCGCTATTAATTTCTCTGGCTTGGATGCGTCTAAAGTAAAATGCTGCGACGGGGCGAACTTTCCAGTTTCATTTAAGATTCAATTCAGGCGTTTAGCATTCAATTACACATGAATACACCGCAGTTTTAACTGATGACTAACATTTGTTAAAAGGTAGAAAACGTGATTCTAGTATTTGTACTTTTTATCGAATGGACATATCTTCAACGGCATCAGGATTTTCGATAACATATTAAGTTTAACTCATTTTTTACACATTTCTTTGTCGAATGAGGAGGTTAAAACTGAAATTTGTTGCCTTATGAAATCATGTGCCATAGGTTTACAAATGTCGACCTGAGTCATTCCATTAGAAAACGACTCAAGTATCACCAGTTCGTAGAAAAGCGGTAGCGAGTGAATGAATGGGGAAAGTCACGCTTCATTTGAGAGACTGATGCACGCGGTTGGTGTCGAGGGTCGCGCGTCGCACGAGTGTAGACGCCATGGAAACGACTACACGCACACGCAAACAGGCTCAATAGGCTTAGGACACCGGCCGTTTACAAATGAAAAGGAAACCGAATGCGCCTAGAATGTATTAAGTCCATTATTTTTTGGGGTACATCTACATCTACATAATAACCTGCGAACCAACTCTATGGTGTTTGGCAGGGGGTGATCAATCACCAGCATGCAGCATGCAATTGGACTCCCACATGCACACCACACGGTACAAAAAACGTCACGCATGCTAAAAAGTTATACTACCATATGATGTTAGAAATAAAAATAAAATTAAGAAACATGCATTAAGTTTTACATCTACATCTACATCTACATAATACCCTGCGAGCCACCTCTAGGGTGTTTGGCAGGGGGTGATCAATCACCAGCATGTAGCATGCATTTGGACTCCCACATACGCACACCGTCCAAAAAACGTCCCGTATAATAACAAACTATACTAATATTTGCTGTTAGAAATAGAATAGAAATTCAGAAACATGCTTTAAGTTTTACATAGGTTATTAGGCTACACTACAAGTCATGCAATCTATTTACGAGGTCTATTGCTGCCGTTATAATCTCTTATCGATCGAGGAAAAAATGATATTCGGAATCTGTCTGTTCTGCAATCTATCTCTCTTATTTTATTTATATGATCTGATCTTCCGTAGTACGTTGGCGTCCTCAAGATATGGTTAACTTCGTCAGAAAAGACACTGCTCTTGAATTTATCTAAAAGGTTTAGTCTATTTTTCAATCTACGGTCCGACAGAGATTCCCATCCGAGTTTATCTAAGAGGTCAGTTACACTAACAAGACTATCGTAACGACCTTTCACATACCTGGCAGCTCTTCTTTGCACGCGTTCTAACTCTGTTATTAAGCCTTTTTCATGAGGGTCCCAAACACTGGCAGCGTATTCCAAATGTGGTCTAACGAGGGAAAAGTAGCTAATTTCTCTCACTTTGTCGTCGCACTTTCCGAATATTCTTTTAACAAAACCCATTTTACGATTAGCTTGACCGGTTATTTCTCGAATATGTTTATTCCACGATAGATCATTATTGAGTTTAACCCCTAGATATTTCACGGATTCAACTGCCTTTAACTGGGTGCCCCGAATGATATAGTTACGCTGTAGGGAGTTATTCTTCTTCCAGTAATTCATTACGACGCATTTTTCCAAATTTAATTCTAACTGCCAAGCATCGCACCAAGCTTGGATAGCAGCAAGGTCATTCGTTAGTTCATCTATATCTTTGCTGGAACGGATTTCTCTGTAAACTACGGCGTCGTCTGCAAATAATCATAACATACTCTGCACTACTTCGCCAATGTCGTTTATATAAAGAAGGAATAGGATTGGGCCTATGACACTACCCTGAGGAACGCCAGAAGTGACTCTAACCTCATTGGAGACTGCACCGTCCAATACTACTCTTTGGACGCGGTCGCTCAAAAATTCTCTAATTCAGGAAATGACATCTTCGTCTAGACCATAAGATTTCAGTTTTATCATTAACTTTCCGTGGGATACTTTATCAAATGCCTTTTTGAAATCAAGAAAAATCGCGTCTACTTGAATGTTGTCTTCCCCGGAGACTAAAATATCGTGGGCGAAAAGCGCTAACTGAGTTTCGCACGATCTGCTTTTCCTGAATCCATGTTGAGTTCCCATTAATAAGTTTTGCGCGTCTAGGTGTTTCATTACCGAGCTGACTACGATGTGTTCAAGGACTTTGCAAGAGATGGACGTTAAAGATATCGGCCTGTAATTAGATGGCTGTTTCTTGTCTCCACTTTCAAATATTTACATAGGTTAGTAGGCTACACTACAATTCATACAATATATTTATGAATTATATCGCTGACGTTATAATCTCTTATTGATCGTGGAAAAAAAGACATTCAGAAACTGTCTGTTCTACAACCTATCTCTCTTATTTTATTTATATGATCTGATCTTCCGTAGTATGTTGGCGTCCGTAAGATATGGGTAATGGCGACTTTTTAAGCCTATCCGTTCGGGAAATTTATCTCTTTTAATTTATTGTTTCTGTCGGACCAGGAAATGCTGTGATATTCTCCGTGTCGCTATGACAGAAATCTATCCTTGACAGCTCAAGCAATATAAACCGAACGCTCAGCATTCAAGTGTCATAAGGGTCACGGCCTACATCTGAAACGCATTGTGTACGCCCATAGCTTGTAACTTACATCGTTACAGTTAATTTTGGTGCTGAAGCATGGCAGAAAAAACAAATAGCTCTAAGATATTTCATTACGGTGCATACAATTCTATACTGATTAAAGCCTTTTTCTAATACGGTTATTTGTGTATTCTATTTATGTAGGAGATTAAGCTCCTCCTGATGGACAGCATTTTCACTAAGTATAATGGATTAAATCTTTGTGAAAAGTTTGGAAAACTGAATTACTTCATATATAGCACCTCAAGAAATGCATCTGCCAGTGCGGAGATATAGTGACAAATGTCTATTCTGTGTGCTCCTGAAATAGCATGACAATTGCGTATCTTTAAACTGACTAAGAGTTTGCCCACAAAAAAATGCAATCGGTAGAGAGAGTGATAGAGCCTTTTGAGAATTGTCTCACTCACAGAGGTGAAGGGACTAGTATTAGTGAAAGCTTATATCAGAAGCCACGAGATCAACGCCATTGCCGAGGCAGAGCGAGGCATTTTCAACATTTTACAATGTCAGGGAGACAGGCTGGCCGTCCGTAACGGCCATTACGTCATCGGGTACTGATGCTTTCATCTCAGGGAAATTGTTCGCAGATTTCCCATCTGCGATACGGCGAAAATCCCAGGTCTATGACGTCACATTTGGCTCCTTCAAAAACGTTTAATTATTGTCTATTATTACGGCGTGTAAAAAATAATGAGACTCGTATTTTACCGTTCATCGATCCGTGCCCTAATTTAGGAAGTACTTGCGTATAACAATTGACGACCTTTAACCTTACGATAGTAATTTGATGACGTCACGCACTCAAGTGGAGCAGTTCACCGCGCCCCAGCACCTCCTCATCCAACAGCGTCGCGTGGTTCGCAGCCGCTTACACTGCACTGTCGTGAACGATTCATCAAATGAAGCGGAACGCTGATGACGTCATCAACTCATGAAGAATGGGCAGCGCCCTTCTTTCCCATTTAAAATCAGCCGGTTGCGATGCGAGAAATAGGAATGATGTTCATGTTTGACCTCATTGGCCCTTCCCGTATTTCCGAATTCGTTGAAGGAGCGGCGGCGGGTGCCAACCCGAAGGTCACGGGTTCGTGTCCCCATGAGTGTTTCCAACTTGGTTGCCCACGTATATCAAAACAATCACAATTGCAGGCACCTGTGGTCATTTCAGACATTATCATTACTGTGGTTATTAATTATCATATTAAACTGCGATTTCGGGTTCGAGGCCCAACCCCATTGTTATTTGAGCGTGTGTGTGTGTTGGACAGTTCGCTTGCTGCTGCCTTGTAGACCATCATTCTGACGTCTTGCGTCGAGGGCTGTTTGCACGGTTGCTTGGGAGACGCGGAGTGCGGAAGGAATCTCCCCCACCCCCTGCAATTAATTAGCGGGGAGCTGTAACAGTCCAATAGAAGTCAATTTATCCACTCGGCGGCAAAATGGGGGAGGCTCCACTTAAGGTAATTTGAGGGCGACGCTCTGCGGAGGCCACTCACACAACCGCCACTTCAACAGTGGAAGGGGGCTCGTAATTAAGAATAACGGGTGGGGGAGGGTCTCCCCAACCCCCACGGGCGTCCCGAGGCGGGGCACCCTGTGATTACCCCGATCCTATTATATATCCGCGTGGAAAAGGGAGGTCGGGCCCCTCGGAATCCAATTAAGGCCATTAGGAAATGAGGAGGACGGTAGGTGGTGAATGCACAACCTCCACTCTCACTGGAGGGGAGGGGAAATCCCTCCACCCCCCTCCCCCCCCCACCACCAACGCCACAACAACAAAAAACAAAACTACTCTCGTACGAATCTTTTCTCTGCATTCCACGCCAGCGAGAGGGCTGCCGTCAAAGTGAGGGTCATCTACATACACTTCCCCGCAAGCCGCATCAACTAGTGAATGGCAGGGGGTGTTAGGGCACCAGCCGTTTACACATTAAAATGAAATGCCCTGACGAAATTACGACTAGCATTTATTAAAGTCCTCTTTATGGTTTGGGGGAAATAGGAATTCGTATATCTATCCTTTCGGCAAATCATCTCTCTTAATTCATCGTTTCTGACAGATCTTGATTAGTAGTGGGGTTCTCACATGATGTTTTCCGTGTCTCTCAAAGCTCACGCAATCTAATACTATTTCGTAGTCTCTAGCGCCTACCAGCGTAATTCGCTCAACATCTGCGTAGCGCATCATTTACCTACCCCCGTAGCAGTTTTGACGAATAGCGCAGCTTTCTTTTGCATTTTTTAAAAAGTCTATTATTTCATTACGGGACTAATTGCAACCACAATTGCAGGGGTTTCTTCTTGGTTTCGGAGGCAAATGAACATCTTTTGCATTTGCTTCGAGTTGATTTTGTCTCCGCGGGAATCGGTGCCTATTTTTGCAGTCTGTTCTGTTCGAGGGCGTAGGTACTTATTCTCGCTCCAATATCAGCACCTACGATATCTACGCTGACGGCGTAAGTGTGTTAGGCGTGGACGCTTTGCTCCTCAGAAGCAAGGCCAAGGAGGCAGCAAAGTGCTTTTCCCTGGAAGTCCATTATTTGCCCTAAATGGCGATCAGCCCGCTTCTTTTTCAATCGTGCCTTAATAAGCGCCCCAATGCCGCCGTCGCCGTGTCCAGGGCAAATTACACGGCACGCCGCCGCAGCGCTGTCGTCAGATTGTTATCAAAATTGGATTCCACGGAATTGGTTTGGGAGAGTTCGGGAAGAGCCGTAAACTTCCCTTCAATTAAGAGGTCATATCGTGTTTTTTTTAATGATACCCCTCGTTGGCGTTTTACTGCCCCTCAACGGACTACAACTACCTACTACCGATCTCTATTTCCCCGTATTTCCACCTGGGGCGCTGATCGGAAGCTTGACGTCGCGACGGGTGATCGAAAATGGAGACCTTGCTCATTCTATTTACATCTGCGTAATACTCTGAAGTGAGCCACCTCTATGGTGTATGGCAGGGACTGGTCAATCACCAGCAATCAACAGCATGCAATAGGATTCCATCAAGCACACCTAAATGTCATTTAAAAATGTCAACAACTTAGCTTCACAACGTTTTTTAAGCTTTTTTTTTTCGAAATATTCGATTTCCCGATCCACCCTTCCAGCAAAGTATTACCCACGCCCGAATGAAGAAAATTCATCATTTTTACTAGCATTACTATTTTTATTTTGATTAATGATTCTATTAGGTTTATCGTGTACCTTGGGCTTTAAAAGAAATCACCTCCACTATACCGAGGTTTTTTCTTCAATCTATTTTCGCTCTCAATGTCTCGAAATAATCATATCGTCCTTTTTTCATACTTGCATTTTCCGTATTTGTAAACACCAGTAGCGCCGACCACGGCCAAACGGCAGCGTTACGAACTACTGATGCCTCGGTACCCAACTGACGCTAGGATCGAAAAAAGCTTGCCAAAACCTAAAAAACGATTTTTTTGAACTAGGAAGTTGAAACTTCGCATACATATTCTCAAATAAATTGTGCATAACTCTTCAGATTAATTCTCTCCTGTGTTTTCACGTTAACATTATATGTGAGGTCAAAGTTGAACAAATTTAGCGAAAAACGATCACCCTCGATTTTTTCTGAAAATTGCCGACTTTATCCTCGTGCAGTGGTTTCATGAATAGTTTAATCGACAAAAATGTTACACTATCTTAATTGGTACTTCTTTTTCTTCCATTTAAAGGGTTTTTAAAGATTTTGTTTCATCAATGACCATTGATATATAACAAAATGGCGGAGCCTGTTTTCAGCCCATTTTTTAATTAACGTAGAGAAAAAGTAGATATTGCCACGGACCTCCGCCAAGTGACTGATACCACGTCGTTTTATGAAGCTTCTCTATTGTGGATCTAAAGTCAAACTTGCACCAACTTGCAACCCCGTATTTTAAATCGTTTTTTCGAGCGTGCGGTCGACTCCGGTTCTGGCCGGCGGCGGCGGAGAGTACGATAGAAAATAATCATTAGAAAGTGAAATTAATAAATATTGCTACAAATGACTCTTATTATGCAATCACTGGGCACTCATGCACAATTTATTTGAGAATATGTTTGCGAAGTTTCAACTTCCTAGCTCAAAAAAAATCGTTTTTTAGGTTTTGGCCATCTTTTTTCTATTCTAGCCCACTGTGTGACGGTGCGGTTGCTGGGTGCATTTGATCGCTGCCACTCACCTCGTGAACACGTCGGGGTAGTGAGTGCGAGCGAACGCCTTCTCCAGTTCCTCCAGCTGGAACGACGTGAAGGTGGTTCTGTAGCGGCGCTGCTTGCGCTTGGGCGGGAACTCCTCGTCGGGAGTCGAAGGCGGGTCTCCGGAGGCCTCGCCGTCCGAGAGGCCCTTGCCCCCCTCCGCCCCCGCCACCTCCGCCTCCGGGGGCAGCAGCTCGGACACGCCCATGGCGGCCGGGTCCTCTGCTGGGGGCGGCGAGGAGTCACCTTGCGAGGGGGCGGCGGGGGCAGGCGGAGGGGCCTCCAGCCGACCAGACGGGCTCACTCCGGAATAGTCTGCGGGAATAATGACGCAAAATCAAACACAACGCCCAAGAGCACAAACTACAACGCTACGTCATGGTTTGACCATTAAAAAAAAGTTTGACAAGTTCCAACTGAAAACACCTTATTCAAAAAAGTAAAAGATTCTGGACTCTTGCATAACACAGGCCAACAATGAAAAAACATTTTTGCTGAAAATTGGAAGTAAAGAAATAAAACTTTGTAAGGTTCACTGTTACTTAATTATGGGCACGACCCGGGTTTCGTAACTTGGTTACATCGTCAGGTGACTGATGTAACCAAGTTACGAAACCCGAGTCGTGCCCATAATTAAATAACAGTGAACCTTACAAAGTTATATTTCCTTACTTCCTATATGGAGAGGTTTCACTAAGTAAAGCCTGAAGTTATTAGTTATATTTACTGAAAATACCTTATTCTAATATTTTTTAAGATGCTGAATCCAAATATGATGGTTTTAAAGTTGTATCACCTACCATTTATTCACATTTTACAGTTAAATTTATGAAATCAAGCAATATTTGTAGAATTTAACAGATTTTTATAATTATAATACAATAGAAAAAAGTAGGTCTAATGAACGAAGATAATTGGGGATTACTGTTGGTACTTCGCCGAAAAGTTCAGCAAGCGATTCATCGCAGAAAAAACATCACAAGGAGCTTCAAGGAAAAAAGGGAAAGAAAGAGTAGACAAATTCCAGTTGACAAGTGAACCCTGTATTTACACGCTGTAGTAAATACAAACAATTTTATCGCGATGTAGTGAACAGTAAATACAAACAATTTTATGATGTAACACAGTCTTTTATTGATTTCCATAAACACCGTATAGGGGTATTAGACTAAATATTAAAATACATATTGCTTGGAAACTATGGGTGATACAAAAAAACAGTGGCCAGGTTTGGATTCGGCACATAAAAATCTATAAAGATCAGCTATTAAAATAAAAAGTTTGCAAACAAAATTTTTTTGTTGGCCTGTGTAATTAATGACAAAAGTGAGGAAATACATTATTTTGCGTTAATAGTCATTTGCTTTCCCATCGGAATAAAGTGATATTTATGTATTAATCTTCGAGTTTACGGCCAAAGGGAAAGTTTTGGAAATTATTGTGGCAACATGAAGACGACCAAGAATTTGATTAAGAGTTGCACCCGGAAAAATGTCGGTTTTTTACCATCAATGCTGCGCTATTTGTATTTCTTAGAAGCCGTGGCACATTTGGGCCGTGCTGCCATCACAAGATCTACGACATTACGTCATCTTTGGCCAAAATGAGGGTGAGAATTTTTGTCAAACCTATGCCACGACATGTCACTCGAGAGAAGACTTCACATTTATTGGCGGGAGTTGCTATAAATAGTATGAAAATTACTCACTGCATGTACGCAATGGACCGATGAACCAATTGAGCAACGATCAAACGACCAGAGGGAATTCTGCACATTCTTGAAGAAATCTAAAGCTCTAATCACGACTATTTCTATGATTAATACAGTGAATCATTAAATTATAATAGATCGATGGTCCTTTGATGGACATATCTCCTCATAAAACCTTACATCCTCAGTGGTCTCGTTTGCCCATTTTAAGATATCCTCGATTGTGATGAAACACGCATTCCATTTTTCCATCCGTCGCACAGTGGGCGGAAATCGGAAAAGCCAGACAAATTTACAAAACGGCTTTTTTTGAGTTATAAACTTGAAACTTCGCAGGTTTACTCAAACAAGATTGAAATTTATGGATATGTACTTCATTTGACATAGATCCCACCCGTTACTGAGATACAGGGACTCAAACATGAGCAATTTTCCATAAAAACGCCCGTCTTCAATAGGTGGATACTTGCGGAATAAAAAAACCCACATAATCTGAAGCCATGGTTTATTTTCTTTAATTTTACGTACTCTCAAAAATTTTCACTATTCATTTCATCGCCAAAAATAGATATCGTCATTAAAAAATCTAATAGCATGAAATACGTACTCCAGGAGTAATAATCTTTCTACTTAGGCAATAAAAAAATAAAAGGAAACCACCCTAATGACAGATCCTAGTTGTTGATGCCAAGTGAAATGCAGCTCATTCAACGAGAAAATATGAAGCGTAGGAGGTAAATAAGCGATAATATATAAGAAATGTTTAAAAAACCGGTTTCATATAATTAAGACGTTGTCCAAAGAGCTAAAGTATGCTATGTCTTAGGATGATTTTTTTATTGTTTTTATTTTCAGAACAATAAAGTTGAAGCTATTGGTGATATTTTGAAGGAATATTGAAAATATTACTGCTCAGTTAGTTCGAACGGCGCCCGCGTTTTGTAAATGACAGTATTTGGGATGGTAATTAATGGTTATTTTTGTGGACTCCTTTAGTTTGGCAATTGCAGATAACGCATTACAGAATAATAATTGGAAGAACATTAAGAAATCCATTCGTGAAAGTATTTGTATGCCGTGTCTTCATTCCAAATTGCAGCACAGGTCATGTCAAATATCTAAAGAGTGTGAGAAGTGCGTAGTTAAATGCGCAAGAATGTGGATTTTATAGAAAATGTGTATTTATATAGAATAAGGAAGAAGCCGCTCTAGTCCCTGGTCATTAGGCAACCTTTCGTGCAAATTACACCGGAGACTTCAACGCTGGAATGCACCGACTATTTCTGGGATTTAAACGTAAAGCATCATCATCGTTCGATATCATCCTAGAATTCATTGGACGCAGATGCAATAATATATCTATTACCATGCATGTCCACGCAATCATATCATATATCCTTAACAAATAGAGTAAATCATGTGTAGTGAAAATCACCGTCCAAAAAAACGAAACCTTTTCCATGATGCACCTAAATAACGCATTAAATGCAATTCGTTCATCCATTCATAGCATTGCAATCCTAAGATTGATATGAATCGCGCAACCCTCCCTTTATTTCCATCCCAAAGCAATTTTTTCCCCCCCTGAGCCTCTCCTTCCTGCTATCCTTCTTCATCTGTTCTAATCGTGAGTACTCGTTCATTAAGTCTTCCTTTTGGGATTTTTCCATCAATTTTTACTACATTTACTTTTCCCACGTCACCGCTGTGTTTGATTACGCAGCTAATCCACCACGCTCTTCTTTGGCTCAATGCAAAAATCATGAGCCATCGGTCATTGCTTTACAAATATTGTATGAGTGAAGATATGAGATACAAAACGAAATTAGGTGTTTAATCGGCGGGATTGGGAAAAAGCAAATACTCTGGCCCTCTACAGGCTCCAATATCCGATACTTTTGGCTCCCCAGAGGTTTTTTGTTCTGAAATCACGGATCCCACATCAATATGTGGGCTACGAGTGCATTTTTCGAGGAGGCCATCCCGTGTTCGATGGTGAGAGACCAAAGGGCTGCCGTGAATAATTCTTCTCAAATGCGAGAGCTTCGCTTTCTGCGGACGTCGCTGGCGGCGCTAGTGAGACGGAAAAGCCGCACCCAGCCGAACCGCACCCTGCAGGCGATGCGCCCACCCGCGCGCGGCAACGAGAGCATCTCCCTCCCAATGAACTCTCCCTTTGTTTCGGCAGCAATATCTCCCTCCCTCTCCCCGTGAAACCCTTTGTTCCGGCGTCAAGTGACTCGCAATTGACACTGACTGACGAATTAATTACCGGATTCGTAGCGGTTGCTTCCGGCGATTCACTTTCCGAGCGGAGAACTATCTGCTCTCGCGTCTACCCGCGTAAAATATTCTCCTGTGACCTATTCCCTGTGCACTACTCGGATGTTTCTTGAAAACAGTCAATTTACGCTCCAGTTCAACTATTAGATTCTGTGATAGGGTTAATAACGCGATCTTTCTCGCTGGTACTTACGAGTGTGTTCATCTGAGCATCCAAATAATTTATAATTAATAAAAAAGTTTATTAGATTGAAAAATAGACTAAACCTTTCAGATAAATTCAAGAGCAGTGTCTTTTCTAACGAAGTTAGCCATACCTTACGAATGCCAACATACCACGAAAGATCAGATCATGTACATAAAATAAGAGAGATAGATTGTAGAACAGACAGATTCAGAATGCCTTTTTTTCCACGATCAATAAGAGACTATAACGGCAGCGATAGAGCTCATATATAGATTGCATGACTTGTAGTGTAGCCTACAAACGTGTAAAACTTGATGCATGTTTCTAAATTTTATTATTATTTCTAACAGCATACAGTAGTATAATTTGTTAGTATACGTGACGTTTTTTGGACGGTGTGGTGTGCATATGGGAGTCCAATTGCATGCTGGTGATTGATCACCCCCTGCCAAACATCCCAGAGGTGGCTCACAGGGCATTATGTAGATAGATGTAGAGGTAATGTAACACCAAGTGTCTGCGATGAAGCGAGTGAGCTCGTCTGCTTGCCAAAAGGATGCCAAGTATAGCAATGAGAACATGCCCATTTTATATCCTGTTTACTTATTCTTTCAGTATATTCATCAGCAACTTGATTGGAAAGATGTCGATGAATGTTGAAGGAAGCAATTTTTCTGCATTTCAGTCATGATTTTATGATGACTCTACAACAGGCACGTGCCATCCGTTACGAACCGTGATTGCATACTGTGTATAAGTACAGCGAGTTCCGAAGTCTAATTCAAAGCTTAAATCACACGACATCTGGCATTGTCCTGTACCTTGCTGCTATACAGTTGCCTAAGTATAACTTTAAACAATCGTCGTTGACATAGAAAAAAACAGCAATATTAGGCAATTGTTAAGGCCGTTTTACACGGTACACAGAATTACGCAATCTGACGTGCGTGCGAACGCGCATTCGAAATTGCGTCGTGTAAAGCGGTGAATTGCGAGAACACATGCGAGAATGCGTGGATGCGAGACGGCAAAATAGCCCCTGTTCTAATTTCGTTCATGCATTCGCGCAATTCCACGCCATTTTAGAAATTAATGCAGCTCTAACCTACGCAATTCCGTGCCCCGTGTAAAACGACCTTTAGTATTTCCTGTCAGTACATTTGTTCTCTTACTGGAAGCAGAGAAAGAAAAAGAATCGTCCTATCTGATAGTAAGTGTAGACATTATAGCACGCACCGTTAATCGTGTCCTTTCCCCGCAGGTTCTGTTTTTGTCAACTCCATAATAGCAGTCGCAGTCTTTCGCAGCGGTCCTTGTTTTGGCAGCCTTCAATGCTTACGTTTGCTTCGTCTATCTTCCTCTACTGACGAATTAAATTTCCAGTGACTATGATATACTAAAAGACTTCATTCAAATACATATTTTGCAACAGTTCGGAGGGCGCTTTCGAGACATGTTCCAAGCACGCCAATGAGGCAATATCCCTCGTCAAGAATGCCTCTCTCCTGCATGACGGTCGACTCATTCGGTGACCTAGCACTCAATCTTACGTTACCAATTTGAAATTTTTGGGGTACGTAAACGAGATCTTTTTCAGCATTTACCTGTGCCTTAATTATGAAGATATTTACATCCGAGATAGCGATGATGCAAAATTTTCAAACTTGAGAAAAAGGCAATTGAAGCAGAGAGTCCTCACCGTATACTCTGGCATTCTCAGGATGAGAGCATAAGCGATTGATGAGTGCCCTCAGAAAGAAAGAAAGGACCTCTCAACATGGGTCGGAGAGCATTTAATGATCGCTTATTGGCGAAGAGACGCCACGTTAAGGACGCTGAGGACAGTTACAATTTAACAGTAAATCATCTGTGTGCAGGAATTAGCTTGGATTCCAGTAACTATGCGTTAATGGCGGAGGTCATATAAAAAGATTAGCGCATAATCTGGTGGAATTAGCAAAAAAATTATCGTGAAGTGATTTGGTCGATTGGAATTGGAATTAACGGGAAAATAAATGTGAATTTCTGAAAAGCTCGGCGTCGTCGCAATATTTGCAATGAATATAACAATCAAATATTCGCAATATGGTGCATGTACTCGCGAGGTTTATAACAATGAAAATTTATGAATTCGGTAGATAGATATCATGGTGAACGTAAATGTCGGTGGACAGTCCTAACTGTGGTTCATAATCCGAGGAATTCGTATTGTTCTACCGCCAGCGATACGAGGAGCAACTTTTGTCAACTCATACTCCTCTGCTTAAGCATATGACGGCTCTCACTTAAGTACTCTTGTTCCAATAGGGTAGTTTCCTTCATCAAAGAAAACGAAAGACGATTCGTTACCCACCATTAGTGTATTCATAATATACAAATTATTTGGTTTTAGAATTCCCAGTTTAGACGAATGGCAATGGTCAATAGAGTATGTGCGCCCGGGAGGAATACGATTTAAATGCAGTTTATTCGATAAAGTGTATCGTAAATATCATTACTTTCGATTAACAGCATTAATTGTTGCTTAGTTTGTTTAATAATTAATATTTAATATGCATTGTTTTCGCAACGATATTGGGCAGACGAAAACGCTCATCTATTGGCTCCTCGGTATGTGACGTCATTCTGTTCTATCTCATCAGCGTGCAAGGTGTTTATCGTGTTATGATCGTGTTTATGATACAATAAACTACGTGCGCATTGGAAAAAGTTGGTGGATCTGACCTGTGCAAAGGGAAATACGTTTAAGTGCTTATCATGGAATCAGGTTTCGTGAAGGTTTCTTCAAATAATATCCCGAAGGTGGATGTTTCAATGATTGACCATGCTGATTATGTTGGACTATACCTGCATGCCTCGGCACGAAGTTTTAATGTTGAACTGGAGCTTTTTTGTTGTGTTGCCTCATTCATAATAAAGAGCAATCGACGGGAAACCTCATCGGAAATTAGGTCTAACAATAAGTGAATTAAGTAAGATTGTTTACAGTAGGTAATTGGCCAAAAGTTTGTTCGCACGATTCGAAGGTTTACGGAAGTAAAAGTGCCGGTACGTAGATAACTATCGATATTTGTATTATTTTCATTTCAAATACCGATCATAATTTAATTTATCTATTTCACTATTTTCTATTCTATTATTATTTAACCTACTGACTCGCGAAAAATAATTTTTCATATTCAGTTATGGCCCGTGGTGACTTGATGAATATCCATAGTTCATTATTTAATTGCCGCTACTGAGCTGGGTTCTTCTTCTTCTGGGCTATTTAAGGTTTGAAACGTAAGCACAAATAACTGAAGTTACATTTTGGTCCAGTCTAAGCAGTAATCTGATCTTACTTTCATTTAAAAAAACGCACTTTTTATCGACGTATTTGTTCTTTCGTAGAATTAATGTATTCAAAAGAAGAGTCCTGATTATCTCAATGTTTCTAAAAGTTATTTTCATTTCGCTAACAGAGATATGTCAGTCAGATATGCATTTGCTTGGTTGAGGTTTATGAATAGCATTTGTGAGGTATATCTAAAAATAATGTTATTGAAAACTTGGTCCGGATGTATGATGGAAATCTATCGGGCTTGAAATCAAATGTTTAATAGTTAGATCAGACGATTACTTTTCATTAATTCGGTTTCAATATGCTTATCGAAGCAATTGTTAGCACAATTTAAAAATTGGTTCATTTTACATTTCTTCACAGCATAAGTTTATAGGTTTTCTTGGTGCAACTGGTTCAACTGTCTTGTTATGACTATTCATTACGCGAGGAATCCCTGCGCGCGGTGCATTTCCAATAAGTAGTCCCGACTTGTGATACGTAATAATGAGCTTATTTCACATCCGATTTGGAAAATATTAGTATCACTGTGTTTGGAATTAAATTACAAACATTTTGAATACCAAACTATCATTTTTTATCGAAAATTAATTTTCCGTTTTTTAGTTAGTAGTACGGGTACCGACTATTACTAAGTTAGTTAGTTACTAATTAGTGACTTAGTTTTCACGAATTAAGTCGTACTATTTTCAAGGATCATCACTGTTTAAGTGACTTTTAATTTTAATGTCACTATAAATCTGCAAACGAACGCAAATGCGAGAACCGAGGAGTAAGAAATACGATTAGGTAGTTCAAGGTAGAAAAGTTAATATTCTTGTCGTCAGCGTAACTGAGAAATAAATGAATTAAAAGATGTAGATGATGGCATGTACACACTTTTAATCTAGTTCATAAGCCATTCCACGGCTTCTTTCCAAACTAAGTATACGCTGTAGAGGGGCTCACCCTAAAGAACAAGGTATGTCTGAGAGCAAATCGAACAAAATGACGTCACAGCCTTGAGAATATGGCCGAATGGTGTTTCAGCGCATCATTAATTTTGCAAATTTTTATAATTAATATCTCACTTAAAAAGTACCTCTCTATTCTTAGACTCGGAATTTAGCCTAATTGAGGTTTGAATTTTTTTTTAAGATCACTTCCCAAAAACGTGCACATACTCTATTTTAACTGTATTTGAAAAAGGCCAGATTGGCGCCCGTGCGATGCCACTCCACGTGACGTCACAGGGACCTAGTTTCTACACGAGAGGATAGGAGTTTTACATCGTCTAAGATTACCAATGCATGCATGAGGCACAGAGCTCAGGGAAACATGTCTTAATAATCACCTATTACAACTGGCTAAGGTCGGAAAGTTTTCTTCTTTTGATAAGGTATTAATAATCCTTATTTAAGCCAAGGGCTACCAGCTAGCAGGGTACTCTGCTACCTGCTGGCATCCTGCGTCGTATCAGCGCTCAAAGCCTCGCCCCAAGGGCACCTCACTTGCGGCAGCGGGAACCAGAACAACGTCACACGGACTTTTCCCAGCATTCATACTTAGCCGTCGCGTTTTCTCGCGCTTGAAAATTGTTACTTTTCTTTTTATCGCTAAAAATAGATATCGTCATTTAAAAATATAAAAGAGTGAAATACGTACTCCAGGAGTAATAATCTTTCGATTTAATCAATAGGAAAATAATAGGAAACCACCCTATTGTATTCTTGCGGCAGAATTAAATAAAATTTAATTTGATATCTTGTGGCACACCTGATTTTAGGCGCAGTTCTATTTTTTCTAAAATATTTATGCGCTTGGGAAATCATTAGCAGTATTTAAGACACAGTTTTACGCGATTAATACCAGAAAGAAATAAGTTGTTTCCTCGCTTCCTATAGAGTTCGTTTGGCAAAGTCAGGAAACAAACAAATACATGCATTCGCAAAGCTTTTCAAATGGAAGACTACTCTATCGAGAATGCAATGAATCCTGAGAGAAAAAAATAACGAGAGAAATGCTCAATAATAATCATTCCTATGAAAGTGTTTCTTTATACGACGCGCTGAAATATTAAGTAGAATGGTTGAAAACACTCATGAGGCATCAGTCGCGATTGATTGCACTGATAATTATAGTATAGAAATTAAGGTATTAACCTAATATTTCCGATCAAATTACATAAAATTAAAAAATAATTATATCCCCACGATGACGCACAGAAACAGGCGCATTAATTTCAAACAGATGACAATCGAAAATTGGATTTTCCGACCAGTAAATCTCTAGTACTACGCTCGCAGTTGATGACGTCACCGTGCCTCTCGCTGCTCAACTGTTAACGTCCAAGCGGAAGCCAAATAGTCCAAAGCAGTCGAGAGCATCCGCCCAAAAAAGTCATTCGATCCCTCGAAAGGAATGAGAAATGAAGAGAGGGCCCATCCATACTAAGGGCCGCGTGCTCGAGGGCCCATCATAAATTGCCGGCCCTTGTTTCCGCTCTGCCGGCTGTCTGCTCTGTTTGGCGGCTAATTTGATTTCGTGCCTCGTTTGTTTCAGCCTAACGACCCCCGCCCACTCCGGTGGAGAGGGAAAAGAACCCCCCCCCCTCCAGCCCCCACCGCAGCCGTGACCTCGAGAACTGATGGCCTGTTTGGAAAGGGGTGGAGGGGATTGTTGGCCGTTGCTAACATAAGTCATCCGGCCAACGCCAGCGAGTGCCAGCAATTGTAAACAAAAGCCTCTTACGCATACAAGCGAGATTGAAGTGACTATGTATCATATCACGGTTGTTGAATGGTGTTGACTACTTAGTTACGGTTGCCATTGATTTGTTATTCTGTAGTTGAATATTACTCCTGCAGCAATAAATAAATTTGTCTAATATTCTAGAAAGAGTGTTACTCAAAGAACGGAAATTGTCCCCACATAATTTTTTTAATCAAAAGATTTCCATATGACCATGGCAATCGCATTTGTTTTTATGATATATATTTCGATTGGTAATTCTGTTTTCTGTCAAACATTTGCGAAAAAAAGTTGAGTTTTCAGTATTTCCAATAATATTGACTTAAAGTAACGCGTAAAACTGGATTGGTTTGTGTTGACTTCAGCACAAAACTCGGATGAATACACGCTGTGGCGTATATCCTCGAACATCTCAATACACTCTCATCACTACACCTATCCTCCACACACATATACTAATACTTACAATACCAACTTTTCTTACGTTTACCTACTATTGGCTGCAACCGTTAATATTTTTAAGCCGCAATGCCGAGCATAATCCAGCTGAGCGGACTTCATAACTATTTTCTAAATCAGTTTCTATGCGATTTCAGCTTTAATGGTATTTGCCTCTAACTCCAGCACGCACTGTAGCTGCTGGGAATAATTTCAGATGATGCGTCGGTGATATTAAGAATTAAGTATTATGTAGATGTAAACTAATATTCCTCGCGATTGTAAATAGTATTCAATAAATATTTATAAATAGTGAATGGGCTCCTGCGTCGACGCCGCGCTGCGGGAAATTTTAAGAACTGATTGAGATGTGTCCGAAGTCGCCACTGCAATGTAGGGGGGACTAGCAAATACGTGCGGCCTCGCTTCCCCTTGATCCGAGCCAAATGTGTTCTAAAAATTCCGTGGCGTGGCGATGATACCAGAGAGATCCACTTCTTTAAATGTTTTGCTGTATGTTGACTGCAACTGCGACGAATATAATTGAAAAGTAATGCATTTCAAGGATCACATTATCAGTAACTCGAATGCTGGGTAGCATCTCTGATTACAGGTTATTTCTCCGATATATTCCGATGTCTTTGACTTTGTATACCCATGTAGAATGTAGAACAGACAGATTCAGAATGTCTTTATTTCCACGATCGATAAGAGATTATAACGGCAGCGATAAAACTCATAAATAGATTAGATGACTTGTAGTGTAGCCTACTAACCTATGTAAAACGTAATGCATGTTTCTTAATTTTATTATTATTTCTAACAGCATATGGTAGTATAATTTGTTAGTATGCGTGACGTATTTTGTACTGTTTGGTGTGCATGTTCTAATTGCATGCTGCATGCTGGTGATTGATCACCAGCCAAACACCCTGGATTTGGCGCGTAGGGAATTATGTAGATGTAGATGTAAATGCGTGATAACACATGCAGAGGCCGACTTGAGGATCCTCTGCTATTCGTGGTCGGAACAGTCGTGGAGACGCAGGTGATGTCGGTGCGCTCTCCGCCATGTTGCTAGTCCGTTGGGCACGGGGCAATTAGTCATTCGTGAACAGCATCCGGCCGAGATCGGCTGTCCCATCACGAGGAGTCACGAGTCGGGGGCGGTCGGACGGGAGTGGGGGGAGTGAAAATTGAAAGGAAAGAGCGCTCCAGGTGGGCTGCGCAGGAACTACAGCAGTGCGTTGAAATTCCCAGCGATGAGGCAGCAAATGGAACACTCATTAGACAATGGGTTGGATTCGAAAGACATTTGGTATCCATTGGTTAAGTATTTATTATTAACAGTGAATAAGAAAATGCAGTCACCTTCACGTATGTAACATCAAATACCTTAAAATAGCGATGTTTTGCCCGATAATCCTGTAATAGGAGGGAACACGAAAATTAAAAATTGGTGTTCGTTTTTTAAGTAAAACCAAAAAGATATGCATGAAAAACACTCGCACCAATTTTCAGGTCTCAAATTCGATTTTTAACCGAGATAAGTAGGTAGGTTTAAAAGTCCGCTAGGTGCTTCAGCCAAGCCCACGACGCGAAACGTATTTCTATTGGCTGACGCCGCGTGACGTGTGAACCTCATTATTGTCGAGTCAGTAATTATTGAAGAAGTCGTAAACACATTGGGTTCATGGAAATAGTGGCCAAAAGCTTATCATCATGGCGAAAAAAAGCGTTAATTTTGTTTTGGCTGATTCCCGAAATACATATACTGATATTATTAACGGAGACTGAACAATTTTTGTCTCAAAACGACTCATTGCATTGAACTGAAGCTTTTATGTTATGTTTACATTTTTGAGTGAGACAGTTATTAGACAGGCAATGAATACTAGAAACACATACAGACAGACGGCAATTATCGTGAATGCTTTAAATTGTGGACATATCATCGTAAAAATCCTTTACTTATTACAGCATTTTAGCTTCCCGATGTATATTATAAAGTAAAATAACAAATGATCACAATCAATATCTTTCCCTACTAGCTGTTTTCTTGCCTTCTGAAGAGATTCGGGGCTCTCTCCGTTTCTTTCAAGAATGGAATTCAAATTTCGCTGGAACAACATTTTTATAAGCAGATTCCTCGCTTTGGTAAACTTATGTTTCTGATAATTCTTCAAGTCCGTTTCGTAGGTTTTATAAAAAATGGGAGAAAAATGTCATCAAAATGAAAGAGTAACTCAGGTACGGGGATATTTACACGAATAATCCCGTAAGTTCACTTATATTTACATCAAAGTTACACGTACAGTCACTTTCAAAAGTTTTAGGATAAATTTTGTGGCGCCACTTCTGTTTCACAAGGAAATTTAGTACCGGTTACTACTTTCGTAGTTTTTTGCTGTGCCCCGCCTAACATTCCGCTCGTGAGTGAATATACATGCACTCAAAGGGGTAAATTATTTTATTATTCAGAGCGACGCCAGTAACATCATATTAGAACCACACCATCAATCCAGATCTGACTGCAAGGATTAATTAAGAGAGATATTTTGCCGAACGGATAGATATGAGAATTCGTTCTTTCCTACACAATAAAGGGCTCTAATAAATCCTTGGCGGAATTTCGTACTGACTTTTCATTTTAATTTGTTAGTAAAAACTGCGTAGAGATTGGCGGTGAATTGTTGGGAGAGCTCCGCCAACCACAGCAACGTATGTTCAGTGGCCTGTCATCGTTACTGTAACGTTTTTATCGTTGCCACGGAGACGGGCATTTTAATTTGTTAGTAAAAGCTGCGTAGAGATTGGCGGTGAATTGTTGGGAGAGCTCCGCCAATCACAGCGACGCATGTTCAGTGGTAACGCATCGTTACTGTAACGTCGTTATCGTTGTCACGGAGACGGGCATTCTAATTCGTTAGTAAAAACTGCGTAGAGATTGGCGGTGAACTGTTGGGAGAGCTCCGCCTATCATAGCAACGCTTGTTCAGTGACCTGTCATCGTTACTGTGACGTCGTTATCGTTGCCACGGAGACGGTCGCAGTCGCGTGCCCTCGTCTCCAATTGATTCGCACGAGAGCAGCAATCGCATTATATGGCAGAGCAGTCCTTGCCATTCGTCATCTGCGGGCGCGTGGTCGTGAGCACGCGCGTGCATCATGGGCTGTGGGGGTGGGGAGGAGCCGTAGCCGGAGGAATTCCTCCACCCCCCCCCCCAAATGCGACGGCGCCCCTAATGGAATCGTTATCTGTTGCTCGTCCTCTCCCGCTCAGCGCTGGCGTCGCGGCAGGCCAGGGGGTGGGGGAGGCAGTGGTGGTAATTCCCCCTCTCGCCGCTCAGAGGCGTTCTCTCCTCATGCGCCTACCGCGGAATTTCCGTTTCTCAGGTGTGAATGCATCGGTCGGGGTTCGAAGCCGAATCCTCTTGCTCTAGAACTTCCATCGTACACTCATCCCGTGTCAGCTTTTAAGTGTCGGTTTAAATATAGAGGAAAGGTCCGAAGATCAAAAACTAGTAAATATTCACTGCTGAAAAAATGTTCCAGCCAAATCTGAGCCCTGATAAAGGTGCCAATTTTACACTGAAATGTCGATTGTTACCTTTTCTCGAGATTTTATCGATTATAATCCATGAAGAAATCGAGAGATCAGTAATTCGTTAGCTTTACACGCTGATATCTTACTTTAAGTTTACAGCTGATATCTTTCTTTAAGGTCACACGCTGATATCTTTCTTTGAGTTTACACGCTGATATCCTTCTTTGAGTTTACACGCTGATATCTTTCGCGCAGTCAGGGAACACTCCGAATGCTTGCCGCGGTATTTTCCTAATTTTTCATCGAAAAACAAGAAAGTTCATCTTCACCTTCAGCTTTGGATCCGAAAGGATGGCACCTTCAATGATGTCCGCATTCCTTGTGACGTCGTCACGCAGTGCCGTCGTCACTTGCAGCCCAAGCCCAGCTGTGGACGGCAAAAGCAGAGGTCTTTCTCGCGAATGTTTCCGAATCACAGAGCTAGAATGGTGGTGAGCGAACCTGCGCGTGCGAGAACCAGATTACTTCCGCTTTCCTGGGCTTATGAGAGTGCTTTTAAGTAATTCATCGACGCTCACGCGGACCATTAGATAGAGTAGATAAACTTCATTTGTGGTTCTTTTCCGCGTGCTTTTTGTATGACTTGTATCCACTGATGTTTCCTCTCGCGTGCTGGAGTCTTCCTCAGAGTGTAACGGTTATATGGTTGTTGTGGTTGGACGGGGGTTGGACCTGTGGTTTGAGGGTTTACATTTTGAAATCAACCCTCTCCATGTTTCGCTGACAATCAATCTCTTGTCTCGATTTAGATCATCCCTGCGCGTGTCCGGATTCCAATAGGGTGGTTTCCTATTATTTTTTTCTTGCCAAAATGGAAAGATTATTACACCTGGAGACGAATTTCACGCTCTTAAGGCCGCTATACACGGCGAATGATTTCATTCGCATGATCATTCAGCATGATCGTGCGCATGATCATTCACCGTGTATGACGGAACAATTCGCGAATGAACCTTCATGCGCATGATCCTGCAGTGAAAATTAGAACGTGTTCTATTTTGCTCGCATGATCCTGTGAATGAACACGTGATCATTCAGCATGATCATTCGCATGATCATTCACCGTGTATAGCAGCCTTTAGATTTTGAATGACGATATCTATTTTTAGCGATTAAACGAAAAGTGAAAATTTTCAAGCGCGCGTAAACGCGCCGGCTAAGTAGGAATGCTGGGAAAACTCCGGGTGACGTATTTCTGGTTCCAGTTGTCGCCCTGTGAGGTGACCTTGGGGCGAGGCTTTGAGCACTGATACGACGCAGGCTGCTAGCGGGTAGCAGAGTACCTTGCTAGCAGGTAGCCCCTTGGTTCATTAAGGATTATTAATACCTCATCAAACGAAGGAAACTTTCCGACCTTAGGCTGTTTTAAAAGGTTATTATTAAGACATGTTTCTCTGAGCTCTGTGCCTTATGCATGACTTGGTAATCTCAGACGAAGTAAAACTCCTATGTACTCGTATAGAAACTAGGTCCCTGTGACATCACGTGGAGGATCATCGACTGGGCGCCAATCTGGCCTTTTTCAAATGAGGTTAAAATTGACCAATAACATTCGTCATAACTGGGATTTCTAAAACCAAATGGTTTATGTATTAAGAATACACTAATGGTGGGTAACGAATCGCAATCAATGCCTTTCGTTTTCTTTGATGAAGGAAACTACCCTATTGCCTCCCTCATCGGAAGTTTTTTTTTTCCTTTTGGTTTCAGTTAAATGTTGTCCATGTCAAACTTATGACCTTCAGCAGAAAATTCAGCTATTAACAAAACATATCTGTGTGACAGCCAGTGGGTTTTGATTTTTCTTCCCGTTTCGCCGATAAGTATAGGTAATTAAAGTGCTGTCACAGGTTTTACAAGTGACCCGCCAACGCCTCCATTTTGTGATTTTGCCCACTCTTCCAAGGCGATCTTTTATTTTGAGGACAGCTACGAAAGCAGTTTAAAAGTCAAATTTATTCAAAATCGGGGATGTTTTCTCGAAGACACAACGGTGACCTCTAAAGAAGCACGCATGCAAGTGGTGATGCAATGATGATAAAAGCGATGCGGTAATTCCGAGAGAAGAGTTCGCGTGAAAGACGGGATGGGTCGCTTAACTCTCTTCAAAATACTTTTGGGATCTAACAGCAAAAGAATTAATGCTCCGTTCTTTTGTATACCGCGCAATATCAACACTTCGTGATGCTCATCTGAAAGAATGTTTATTATATCATAAAAAAAGTTATTAATTCTCGGTTTGAGTTTCAAAAGTAGGTCTGCAGAATAGGTTCCAGTTCTATAAACGTTAACACTGATTACCTCAAACTCATCGGCATAACTAATCATGAAATAATATTCCATCGATTTGTGTGCAAAGAATGCATCGCTTAGTAGTTTCCGTGGTTGCATTTTAAAATAAAGAAGCGTAAAACATAAAAAAGTTTGAGCATTTCATTATCTCCATTTGGGAAAATATTCGGTAGAAGACAATTCCTGGATATTTACTCAGTTTTTATTCTGGCATGTTTTACTTTCTATTTCGTTGTGACTTTATGTTGCTCTTGCATTGCTATATCGCCACCTGCTTCTTGGCGATAACAACAGTGCGACAGCGCATAGTTTGCTCGAGAACAGAGCGGCAAGATCGAAAGGGAGCCTTTCATACATATATGTATCGGTTTCGTGTACTATCTAGCGTGTGACGTCTTTCTCGGAGATGTGTGCCCGCACTGTGTATTGTGACGCGCCGAAACATTGTACGATATGATCATGCATTGTAAGCTATTGGTGGCGAAGACGCTGCCCTTTCCTCAGAGCACGGTCAAGCTGCCATGTAATTAGTAAAAGAAAAGCATAGATATATATCGACAAACAATGTACACCGTTATATTATTTATAATTCTAAGGTACATGTATTGCTCAGATTCCACAGCGCACGACACACCAATCGATTTTCAATCGAATCACTGATTTCGAAATTTGCAGAGTTTTCCGTTGTTCACAACAACGTCAATGATTTTTGTGACGTTAAAATTTTGCTTTCTTCACTTGGAAACTTTCCGACCATAGGCAGTTTTAATAGGTGATTATTAAGACATGTTTCCCTGAGCTCTGTGCCTCATGCATGCACTGGTTTTCTCAGACGATGTAAAACTCCTATCTACTCGTTTAGAAACTATGTCCCTGTGACGTCACGTGGAATGGCATCGCATGGGCGCCAATCTGGCCTTTTTCGAATGCGGTTAAAATTGACCATTGCCATTCGCCTAAACAGGGATTTCTAAAACCAAATAATTTGTACATTATGCATACACTAATGGTGGGTAACGAATCGCAATCAATGCCTTTCGTTTTCTTTGATGAAGGAAACTACCCTATTGATTCAGCATGAGCTCTGATATAAGTGCGCATTAGATGAGAAACGGAGGAGAGAGATAGAGAGAGAGAGAGAGTTGAGGGATCCTTCTGTTTCTCAATTCCCTCTCCTCCGACAGCCAATCTTGAAATCAGGGCTCGTGCTAAATTGAATGCCTTGCACCTGAAGATGTGAGCTGAAACTAAAATAGTGTTTAAACATAATGAAGTGGAAAGGAGAGGTCTTCCACTATGGATTCCTTCCATTATCACGCCCCAATCCGTCCATGTGTTTCTAGAACTCCAGACCAGCTTTATAAACTGAAGCTTTATACATCAAAGCAACGGTACCAAAAACTGCTTCCGAATAGTATTTTGAAGTTTTTGTAATGATAAAATAAAAATAATAATAATAATAATAATAATGATAATAATTAAAAAAACATGACAAAAGATTCGGAAACAGTGAAAAATGATTGTTGGATGTAAAGAAAGGCATTATCAAAAAATAGATAGTTGTTGGTTATGGGAACACAAGCACACGGGAATGTCAGGCGCTCAAAGTTGGGAAGCTTTACTCCTAGTGACTGTCTCTTGCACATTGAGCTAGTTTGGTCGTTAGTGTGTGGGCGCTCAGTCTTTAAATTAATTATCAGAACCAGATGAAAATGCATTATTTCACTATTGATAGGTCTTCGGAGGCAGTGTGGGCCACAATTTGTAAATTTGAAGTATTTGCAGAGTCAGGGTGACTTTCAATGGCGTCATTCTAATCTTTTTCATCGCACGTGACCAGGGAAAACGAAATGATAAATACCAGCGCCTTCCAGTCTCCATTAGTAGAACTAGAAAAAGGCAACACTTAACAAAATTTGGCAACTTCGAAAGCGAAGTCATCCAATTGCAATAATGCTCAGCAGAATTTGCTTCTTCGCCAATGGGGTGTCAATTTGGGTGTTCGTGGAGAAAATGGAAAAATGTGGATCACCCTGTGACGACACTCATCCGCGAAACAGAGAGAAAAGGAGCGAGCCGACGGAGCAAATAGAGACATAACGATGGCCAAGTTCTGACAACACGTGTCTGAAATTCGGCCAGTTTGAGACGGGTATCTTAAACTAAGTGTAATAACATTTGAAAAATAAAATACAAGCAAAAAACAACTCTTTATTTGTAAACGAATGCTTTTTTTCAGTATTACGAGCTTTTGCTTTTTAATTTCATTTTGCAAGTAAAAGAAATCAATCATTTTTTGCTCTCCCGAAAAGTTGCTATTTTTGAGGTACGTGTTGTTTGAACTTAGCCATCGATTTGCACTACCGCTTTCAATAATATGTGGACATCCACAAGTCCCACTTAGCTGATGTGGCCGGGTCGGTGTAACTTGGAATGTTGCGCATGAAGCAACCTGCATCCCTGCCCTCACGACACCTAGACCCGTCGAGGACGGACACGGACGCGACAGAGTTACCGAAGCCAGAGTCAAACTCCACGAGCAAAGGACCGAGCGGTTTTCGCATTAGTGTATGGAATGCACTGGTGGAGACTTCACCTTCACGCACGCATTAGGCGGTCGGAGTTTTTCCTTTCTGACTCCGTGACGAGGTTTTTCCTCTCTTTAGATTCATATTTGGATGGACTCACCATTTATGTCCAACTAATAACGTGGCTCCGTAGCCGACTAGGTCTATTCTGTGCGCGGTAGATGCGGTGAAGGTCTGTGAGTGTTCGAGTCCGAAGCAATCATAATTTATTCACTTTTAAAAGAGGAATATTGACATCGACATACCCTATTCAGATAACGCAAGAAAAATTAATATATCGAAATTTTTTTAACGACTTAATTATTAAAATGATGACGATCTACATTGACACATTCATTTCTACACAGATTAATTTACGGAATGGAAATAAGCGGATATTAATTGGTAAACCCTTAACACAAATTAATCCAACGACTATTAATAATTAATATTTATAACCGAAATAATCGTCACCCATGTCTCCAGACTTTTTATTCAAGCTCATCCGTGATTTTACTTTGATATATATTTTCGGTGTGGAGTTTCCATCTGGCCCTCATCGTTAACAGTGCGGTTTCCTATTATTTTTTTATTGCCTAAATCGAAAGATTATTTCCCCTGGAGTACGTATTTCACGCTTTTAGATTTTTAAATGACGATATCTATTTTTCGCGATTAAATGAAAAGTGAAAATTTTCAAGCGCTCGAAAACGCGACAGCTAAGTATGAATGCTGGGAAAACCCCGTGTGACGTCGTTCTGGTTACTGCTGCCGCAAGTGAGGTGACCTTGGGGCGATGCTGGCTGCTAGCAGGTAGCAGAGTACCCTGCTAGCTGGTAGCGCTTGGCTTAAATAAGGATAATTAATATCTTATAAAAAGAAGAAAACTTTCCGACCTTAGCCAGTTGTAATAGGTGATTATTAAGAGATGTTTCCCAGAGCTCTGCGCCTCATGCATGCATTGGTAATCTTAGACAATGTAAAACTCCTATCTACTCGTATAGAAACTAGGTCCCCGTGACGTCACGTGGAGTGGTATCGCATGAACGCCAATCTGGCCTTTTTCAAATGCAGTTCAAATTGATCATTGCCATTCGTCTAAACTGAGAATTCTAAAACCAAATAATGTGTATATTATGAATACACTAATGGTGGGTGACGAATCGCAATCAATGCCTTTCGTTTTCTTTGATGAAGGAAACTTCCCTATTATAGTTCGCACATCCACTGTTAGGATAGCCCTTGTGCTTTCATTCTCATAAATTCCCACATTTTTTCGTAATCAAGTACTAGAAATTTGAAAATTATGATTATCGATCGAATTACAATTATTTTTCTAAATCTAGGGTTATCAAATATTTTATCAACGAATGTATCTGGTTATTTTGTGATATTTAATATGAATAGGAATTTTTCTCAACGGATGTAGGCAGTAATTATAAGAAAGGACAAAAAGATATAACCTCTTCCGCTTCCTCTGCTTATTTCCTCTCAGTGAATTTACCTGCTAAGAAATAAGTGTTGACGAAGATAGTCATTATTTTAATAAATTTAGTGGTTTAAAGAAATCGGCATTAATTATTTACTGAGTTAACTGTATCTATAATGTTGATGTTAACAACGATTCTTTTACAATATGAAAAAAGTATTTACTTCCGATTCGAACACTCCAAAAACTGCAGCGCAAGCAAACCACACTAGCCGTCTACGGGGGGGGGGGGGGGGGGGGGCACTATGTCAAAGTTGAGTCCAAATATGAATCTAAAGATAGGAAGAACCTCGCTAAGGAGCCCGAATGAAAACACTCAGTCGGCCCAACCTGTGCGTGAACGTATCCTCAGTTCGCTCCCGCGTCCGTTCTCGTCGGCTCTAGGTGATGTTCAGTTGAGGGATGCAGGTTACCTCATGTACCAACCTTCTAAGTTTTTACCAACCAGTGGCGTAGCCAGGAATTTCGTTCGGGGGTGGGGGGTTCAACACCAGGGGGAGGAAATTAAAAAAAAACAGGGTGCTAAGTATCTAATGGGTTTTAAACTAATTTTAACACTTTTCATAATCGAAAAAACTTCATTTGTTAAAGAAATAATTTTTTAATTCATGATTTTTCTATATTTTGTTTTATTTTATGAAGGAAAAAATTGTGTTTTATATTTCGGGGGGGTCGGGAATCCCCTGGTACCCTCTCTGGCTTCGCCACTAAACCCGACCACGTCAGTTAAGTGGGGCTGGTAGGTGTCCACACATTATTGGAAACTATGGTACATGTAGAAGACGCACGCAAATATTATTCTCCGCATATTTGTGGCGGACGTTCCGACACAATTAACTCTCTGTCCCTTCGCTGACTTCGGCGGGTTCGCCTCCACCCCACACGCCATGACACGGTGGGTCAATTGACCCTTGCTGCCTATCAAATGCTCACCAATCAATCGTCACGGGTTCGATTCCCGAAATGGAGGGGAGTAGGTGCTCGTGCACCTCTCTCCGGGAATGGTCGCTTCACGGTCGTCCGCCTGGCGTCGCCACCGGCGCGTGGAGTGGGGAGAGAGGGGCCGCAGAGCTTAAGTGGACACTGGAGTGCGCGCAGATAAGAGTGCGACCTCTTAGGGTCCGTAAAACACGCCTCGATTTCTCCCGAGGGGCCAATCTGTCTCCTCTCCAATACGTCAGTCGCCACACGATAATGTCCTCTCGCGTTGCCGAGGAGACGGAATTCCAAGCGGGCGGAGGAAGGTGAGAGCCGTCTGAGAGAGGGGCGATTGCACCCGAATTATTTATGACCGCTTAACGAAAACCCAATTGAATCCTGAAAGTTTATTTGGCTATTCCCATAGGAGTGAAAACATACTGGTAGCTTACCCTAAACGGCATTAAAAATTACCATTCATTTCTTTTGCGATTATTCCACTGCCGCAACTTAATATTTTTAGAGCAATAGTTCCATGCCACGGGCGCACATATAATGTACTATTATAAAAAGATTTTATTAAAAAAAGTGATAATCATCTGCTTGGTGAGCATTTAATGTTATGAACATAACATTTCCCATTGTGGAATTATAAACATTTATAGATAGTCAGATCAGTGAAGCCGGTTACCCTCAGTATGGAAGGGGTCGCTGAGTGTTTCCATGCAAAATAAATATCCAAGTTTCAATAACAAAATCTAAACTTTCCAATTTGTGACATTTTTCGAATCGCCATCAAATTAATCATCTTGCGACATAAAGGAGCACCATATGATCATTGTTTTGCGTAGGAGAGATCCCAATCACATTTGGCAACACTGCGGAGTTAACACTCCGATGAGGCTTTTATAATCGGTGATTCGAAAGCTTTGAAACTCTTTCTCATGATGTCTTTTACTCATTAAATGACAACACATACACAAATAAGAGCGAAATTATTAGAAACACAAGGAGACATCCATGTACAAATAAATTGATTCATTCGTCCAAAACATTGTATTAGCAAAGGGCTTATATTAAATTTTATAAAATAATTAAAATAATGCCAATAACCCGGTTGAATTTTGTAATGATGTTATATTGTGTACTGACACACCTTTGTTAAAATTAAGCATCTCCATGGCCTCAAAACCCTGACCTTCATTCACGTTCCACTTGTTGTATTTTTCTGTTATCGGCCTTAATTCATTTGTTCACCCAAACTGTTCCCCCTCCCCCCACTCCAATAGGATAGTTTCTTTCATCAAACAAAACGAAAGGCATTGATTGCGAATCCTTACCCACCACTAGTGTATTTATAATATACAAATTCATTGGTTTTAGAAATACCAGTTTAGACAAATGGCAATGGTCAATTTTAACCGCGTTTGAAAAAGGCCAGATTGGCGCCCATGCGATGCCACTCCACGTGACGTCACAGAGACCTAGTTTCTATACGAGTAGATAGGAGTTTTACATCGTCTGAGATTACCAATGCATGCATGAGGCACAGAGCTCAGGGAAACATTCGTTTATAATCACCTTTTAAAACTGCCTATGGTCGGAAAGTTTCCTTTGTTTGATAAAGTATTAACAATCCTTATAAGCCAAGCGCTACCTGCTAGCAGCCTGCGTCGTATCAGCGCTCAAAGCCTCGCCCCAAGGTCACCTCATTAGCGGCAGAGGGAACCAGAACGACGGCACACGGAGTTTTCCCAGCATTCATAATTAGCCGTCGTGTTTTCGCGCGCTTGAAAAATTTCACGTTTCATTTATTCGCGAAAAATAGATATAGTCATTTAAAAATGTAAAAGCGTACTCCAGGAGTAATAATCTTTCGATTTAGGCTATAAAAATATAATAGGAAACCACCCTATTCCATATGCCCCCACCTCCTACTTTGGCCTGGATATAAATACTGACAGAGTGTTGCTTGTATTACCTTGAAAATGACACTAAGTGATGAAACCGTAGTCCGTCGTTGAGTGTTGAATAAAAAATTGTGTTCTTCGCCATGGATACAGCGAACTTCCACAAAATCAAGCCTGAACGATTTTATGCGTTGTTTCATTCGCGTTTCGGTTCCCCTGTGGTCGCCTCTCTATGGCTCAACTGATAGCAATGATGGCAGGCCTTCACTTACAGATACCACGGAAGAAATATTTCTTCTCTTCGTTCACACGCATAGTGGATTGTCAGTTAATCATAATTATCGCTCGAAATAAAGTGTCACTGCGTTCCGACATATCATATTCCAAATTCCAGGTTCGCATCGACTGGATCAGTGTTCGGAATAACCAATCCGTTCGACGAAGCCGTTACAAAGGCTGTTCGGGTTTGGTAAAATGGAATTGAAATAGGAAAATCCCGCTCCGATATTTTGCCAATATTAACAATAAATGTAACAACCTGATAAATAAGTAGAAATACAGGACCGTAGATCAAAGTATAGTCTTAACTTACTTAGGAAATTCAAAGAAGATATTTTCTCAGACGACGAGAATCATATCCTTTGTTTACCATCGTACTAAAGTAGACGTGATAATGAGAATAAAAGAAAAGAAATAGACTGCAAAACAGAGATATTTAAAATGTCATTCTTCCCTCGTACTATTAAGGATAGCAACGTTGTCTCAATTGATAGGATTAATGGCGTCGCTCGCTAGGATCACTCATTGCATGTTTTTTTCATAGTTCTAACCTTGCATGTATTTGCTCTAGGAATTACTAACCATTAGCAATTTTTTTTGTTAATAAGCATGTATATCTTTCTAGTGTGCGTAATATTTCTATGACCGTGCGGTGTGCATTTGGCGGTCCTCTTGCATGCTGCATGTTGGTGATTTGTCACCCCCTGCCAAACACCCTAGAGGTGGCTCGCAGGGTATTATGTAGATGAGGATTGGTTTCCTCAACAGTTTCATTCTCGTCTTGAGACACAAACAGCTCTGTGTTACAATTCGAGGCATATAAATTTTTAATGCTAAGAAATGAGGTTAAGTGAGTATATTTGTGATAGAATTTCTTTTCATCATTGCTGTTCCAAAATTATTACTCTTGCACCTAATACAACTCGTGGTTCGGGTCCATTTTGCCACTTTTTTCTTTTTCGACTGCTTTCTTGTAAGCTACCTAAGGTACGATAATTCTTTAAAACTATCAGAAACCTTTAGTATCGGTCTCTACTTTCAAAGTGTGTAAAAAATTTCAATTTAAGTAAAAGTTCATGAGTTAAAAAAATGAGAAACATAGTTGGCAAAGATTCCAGAGAACTAGGGCAACTTTACCAGCTAAGTTATAACCATTGGAAATGTGAATAAAACAATGGAAATATATAATTGTGAACTTTGAAAACTCTTTGGTATGAAGAGAGATACACAGAAAAAGGAATGTTTTAAATTCACTAACTTCAATATTATAAGAAAAATTTTCGTCAGAAAAGATGACGATGCCACGGTTGTCATTGTGAGGAGGCTCAATTATATCGCCTGAGTGATGAGAACACAGGCGCCTCTCTTGATTAGTTGGGGAACTTTGTAGAGCACCAAACATAATATTTTTCAAATCTTGGCGAAATTATCCCACTAGGAAAAGTTCTCCCGCTTTACGGTAATGATAAAGTCTTCAGTTTTCTTCCATTTCTAGATCGCATTGCGTCACACGTTCGGGAAACAACGCTCTGCAGTTTTATGTTCCTCTTTCATGCTTAGTTTTAGTTTACAATAATGACTTATGCTAAATTTTCATTTTATGAAACTTTCATGCATACTTGATCACACTTTATCTACACAGCCAACTCAATGCCTTCGTACGATAGAAATGAGGAAACTTGGACTTCGGCTTCTAGTTCAAAAGAATGGTTGAATATTCAAAATCACCTGAAATTTTAAGTCCACGGCACATTTGAGATGAAACATTTAAAACGATAAAAGTATAGCAATGAAAGACCAATTATGTTATTACATAACCCATCTCCACCTAACATGATATTCGTGAGACATTCCAGCTAAAAATGAAGTATGCTGGCCCTCCGCATTCATGTAAAGTGATTTGTGATATAGATATTACGACTTTTTTTCCAGCTTAACGAATTTTTTCCGTGCCTCCAATGTGTATTAAAAAAAAAGCAATTGTAAATACTAAAGTAGTGAATCATAAGTCAAAGGCAGCAAATTGAGTTGCTTATGAACAGAGAGGAAATAGGGTGGTTTCCTATTATTTTTTATTGCCTAAATCGAAAGATTATTACTCCTGGAGTACGTATTTCACGCTTTTAGATTTTTAAATGACGATATCTATATTTCGCGATTAAACGAAAAGTGAACATTTTCCAGAGCGCGAAAACGCGACGGCTGAGTATGAATGCTGAGAAAACCCCATGTGACGTCATTCTGGTTCCCGCTGTCGGCGCGTGAGGTGACCTTGGGGCAAGGCTTTGAGCGCTGATACGATGCAGGCTGCTAGCAGGTAGCAGAGTACCCTGCTAGGTAGCAGATAGCGCTTGGCTTAAATAAGGATTATTAATACCTTATCAAACAAAGGAAACTTTCCAACCATAGGCAGTTTTAATACGTGATTATTAAGACATGTTTCCCTGAGCTCTGTGCCTCATGCATGCATTGGTAATCTCAGACGATGTAAAACTCCTATCTACTCGTATAGAAACTATGTCCCTGTTACGTCATGTGGAGTGGCATCGCATGGGCGCCAATCTGGCCTCTTTCAAATGCGGTTAAAATTGACCATTGCCATTCGTCTAAACTGGGATTTCTAAAACGAAAATAATTTGTATATTATGGATACACTAATGGTGGGTAATGAATCGCAATCAATGGCTTTCGTTTTCTTTTATGAAGGAAACTACCCTATTGAATTGCTAATGAACGGAGAGGAAATTGTAGTATGGCCGAATGACGAACAAGAGAAAAATGTTTTATGACACAGTGAAAACGCGAGAGCAAAGCCCCTTCCTTCATGGATCAATCCGCCATTCACCCAACCAGCTCCCCCTCCCCTTCACTCACCCCTCTCTCCTCTAGAAGTTAATTCCTCTTCTCACCCACCACATGCAGCACTTCGTCGTTCCTCCTCATCTCCGCCCGCTTCTCCCTCTACATTCTCCTTCTCAGCCTCATTTCCATTGCCTCTAGTCTTTATCGTCCTCCTTCCTGCGTGTCCACGTTTCCGCACCGTTAAGCCTTACCACCTACATCAGACCCCTTCCCTCGCCTTTTCTCTCGAGTCCTTCATTACGATACTATCATGAACTCGTTGCTGTTCATGAGGTCCTTCTTCGATTTCTCAATATTTTATTAATATGCATTAATTTTTTATATTTATTAGTTTTATTTTGACCATTATTTTTTTTGTTTCCGTTATTGATATGTTCTGGTGTTTGCTAAATAAACTAAGATGCATCGATGATAATTGATGCATCTCTTTTGGTGTATTTTTCATTCGGTTCTGATAATGACGCAAGGAATTGAGAATTTGATTTCTGTTGCAATAAGAATGAATTTAAAGATAACAAGTGTCAATCGAAATTATTCAATACGTTATTACTATAGCATTAATGAAGTGAATGGTTAATAATTTACGTCGTCAACGGCCGAATGTAAAGCACGATTCCTATATCCTGAATACGTCAGAACTAACGCATAATCGGGCATATACCAAGCATATTCTCGTCCCCAAAACAAGAATGACAACGCCTTGTTCCCATGATTCGGTGAAACTCAAATTTGGGATGGAGATTTTCTAGTACACTCAGACACCTCAAACACAAGGTAGCGATGGGTACTCTTTAGCAAGTAAAACGTTTTGACTAAAACTTTCACAAAAAAACTCGTTCTTTCGATGTAAGTGTTCTATGGAAAAATTAACAAAAATTACATTCTAAACGTGTGAGAATTCATTTTCGGAGAGAGGGAATCCCCTGTCCACCAGCTGAGGACCAACCAAACTCAGTGATTTCGACTCTTCGCGCAATCCCTTCTCGCTTACACTCCGCCGTGTTTGGGGACATCTTGGGTGCTGTTGAGCGGCAAGTCAAGCGTCGCGACGTCACTTATGGTTGAGCGGCTTTGCAGCACGCCGTGAAGCATAAGTGACGTCGGATTGCTCTTTCACAGTTAATATTTTTTCATTTAGTTGAAGAATTAAAGCGCTAATAGGGTAGTTTCCTTCATCAAAGAAAACGAAAGGCATTGATTGCGATACGTTACCCACCGTTTGTGTATTCATAATATACAAATTATTTGGTTTTAGAAATCCCAGGTTAGACGAATGGCAACGGTCAAAACGGTCGCAATCAATGCCTTTCGTTTTCTTTGATGAAGGAAACTACCCTATTGTTATGGCCATTGCAGCATTCTTGTAATTTGAATTTGGCAACCACCTCGCCGATTCTCACTTTTCATAAGTCCACGGGAAAAACCTCCAAGTAGTTCACTCTGAATTCAGACACGCTCCGCTCCGAACAATTCCTCACTTAATCGTCCCTACATTTCTTTTGCACGCCGACAAAGAGTGACAGCTCATTGCTTTGCTCCCATATCTACTTTGAAATTCACGAAAAAGTGTAGCAAGAATGAATAAGAACATGAGAAGCAATAAAAAGACCTTCAATTGAGACTGACGTTAAACTAAGCTTCAGCGAAGGGGTGGCTTTCACCCTGGTCGACCGTGAAGAAATGTGTACAAATGAAGGGTGCGAATGAATGTGAATATACTATTAGTCGAAACGCGCGACTTTTTCATAAAATGGGATCACTGGTGCGAAGGTGCGAATAATTCGGTGGAAGGCGGAAAAACTATAGTTAGAGAAAAGAAATCTCCCTCTTTCAACCTCCATGAATAGGCGACGTCACTAATTTGGTGCCAATACACCGCGAGGGTCTCCATGGTAACATGGTATTAAGTCACGTGACCTGCATGCGATCGATTAATGGATAACCTTTGCTGCGCATTTAAAGACCAATGAAATCAATCGAGGGATGATCAGAGGCCTTTCATTGGTGAGTTAAGTTAAAGTTACATAAATAATTATTGTATTTAATTTTGATGAGTGCTTGATTTTTTCTCACAGGTTCATTGATTTGTAAGTTTCCCAAGTCACGTGATAAGTACAGTGATGGGTAGATGTGTAGGGAATAGGTTTCTAACTACCCACCCTACTTTCCACTTTTCTCCTCACAATATTCTTTCAGCAATTCTCTGAAGTAAGGATATAAAATAAAAATGGCGTAAGTCGCCCACGCGGAACTTGGTTCTTTCCAGAGAATCACGTGTGTGAGTGACCTCGTGTGTTTTTTGTTGCTTAGCATTTTTTTTGGGTTGGACAGTGGTCACTGGCGAAAGTGAATAATTTCGCAAACCTGAATCGCTTGAGGCGTGGGTTTTTCCATTTTGACTCGTTGATGCAGCTCAACAGAGATCATCCCGCTTTAATTGGGTTCTCAGCATTGATGAAAGGAAGAATTTCTCCTTCAGTTCAGTGGCGATGGCATTCGTGTGATGTGATTATTATTTTTAAAGGGCGTTCGGAATGCAATGAAAACGTCTCTGTGGTCAAATTCCGGTGCGGAAGTTCTAACGTCAAAGAAATGAAAAGTAAAGCTGCGAGGTTTGACTAAATTAGAATTACCTACAAATGATAAACAGCATTGAAAAAAATTTAAAAACATGCGAAAATTCACGTACATTAATTGAAATGTCGCAGTTTTGCTGTTGACATGTTGCATAACTCTATACTATTTCAATTAAGGCACGGGCCTTTCAGTTCTGCTCAAAATTCTTTTTTAATACTGTTTACCATATGTATGTGATTCTCTTTTTTTGCAATATCGCTCATGCTGACTCATCATTTTCTTCCTTTTCAAGATAAAGCATTGAAGCCCTCAGGAAAAACATTACATGTTCGAAACGCTGTTGAACTCAGCGGAGGTTCTATAGCCCCCCGCCCCCCTTGGGTATCCAATTTACACCACATAGAATGATGATTTTTTCCGACCCCCAATACTGCTGGAATTTTAACACCCTCTAACCCCTTGTCCCTATCCTGGTCCGCCACTGCCACTGTTTGATCTCAAGACCAACACTCCAAGAAATATATCAGCTAATTAATTATATCGAGGTCATGTGGACTTAACCTTTTATTAACTTCAGATCATATAGATAACATAAGAGAGATAACTATAGAATACACAGATTCAGGATGTTTTTTTCCACGATCAATAAGAGATTATAACGGCAGCGATAGAACTCGGAAATAGAATAGATGACTTTTAGAGTAGCCTACTATCTCATGTATACCTTAATGTATGTTTCTGAATTTCCTTATTTTTTCTAACAGCATGTTTTGTTTTATCTAGCTTTATCGGCTGATAACCTTAGTTTTGCCTTTGAATGAATGCGGTTTTAATATAATTTGCTAGTATGAGTAACGTTTTTTATGCCCGTGTGGTGTGCATGTGGGAATCCAATTGCATGCTGCATCCTGGTGATTGATCACCCCTCTGCCAAACACCCTAGAGGTAGCTCATAGGGAATTATGTAGATGTAACGATACATGTGGAGGAAATAGGGTGGTTGAGGATAGACAGAGGGGAAGGGGCATAAGTGTATTCATCGCTTCCAATTTGTCGCTTCGCCAGATGGGTATCAGCCCAAAGTGCTTCCTTGGCAGCACTCGGGGGTTAATTCGTGAATTTCGGCGCATAATTGAAGGTGTCTTCTGGGCGCATTTTCTCCACCAATTACAGGAATATTTTCACACCAGTGAGAGTTGTTTTCAGATTATGGCCAGTGATTATTACTTGAAATTAAGGGATTATCCGTTGTAGTATCTCGTTTCAAACTCGCGGTACAGCCTCTCCACGCACACGTGATAGTTATCACTTGGGTTTTGACGCTGTCTCTGGCATTTAGATTTGGAATGGAGTAATTACATCCTTTATGCTTTTAATACGAGTTCAGAATATCAACGCACCAGGTAACTGCCACTTAAGACATCCATCGCCCTAAATTTGAGGCCATCTAAATTCTCGTGATGCCTTCGGCAGTGCATCACGAACGACAATGGAATTCAGACTCAAGAAGATATTCACCAAAATGCTCCAATCAACTATTGAATAAACAATCGTTTGCTACAAAACTATTTCAAATTGAAGGAAAAAGTTAACAAATGGGATTTAGAAACGAAAAGATTTTAAAGAAAAGAGAAAATGAGGAATTGCATTATAATTTACTGCGTTTAGACATTAATTTCAAGACATCAAACGAGGTAGGTTGGCAAGATGAACAGTTTAGTTAGAATAAATTACGATACTCTTGACGGCTCTCGAGGGAACCGTTGCATTAGTTACTAATATCTCTTGTCGATTCAAAATTATGGGAATTAAATGAGTCCAGAAAAAATAGGTAAAATGGTTGAAGTGCAAGAATTATAGTTAAGGGAAAAAAGTTAAGAGAAAGTGAGGAACAGTATAATAAAACAGTGTGTTAAGACATTATTTTCAGGGCATCAGGACAAGGCAGATTGGCAAGATGATTACTTAAATTAGAACATTTTATCAGATTAGCCTTCTAAGGCCAATATGTTTTAGTTAATACAGCGCATGATGATTTTTTTACAGAATATCCAATACGAAACTATCAAATGGAAGTAAATATAGCAATTATGACAATAATAAGTATCCTACTTGATTTAAAGTGTTAGTGTGGTTCAAAGATCATCCTTTCTTGCTAACCAAGTAGGCTCTGGCATTTTGTTTGAAAAAAATTAGAAAACTTTTCATCCAGCTTCAAATTATACTGATCGTTATCGCCGTCGGATATAAAAGACAATATTTGATACAACCACTTGGAGGATGTACTCAAAATATAAATCGATTGCAAAATTCCTTTCTAACAAAACTAAGAAGCCTAAAATAATATTAAAGTATAAAAACAATTTTCTTATAAATACCACATTTTATTAAAAAGAAGAAAATAACTGCCTACGGCCCTTTAAATTGTTGAAAATTTCAAATATGATAGATGAGAAAGTTAAATAAGTTTTAGAAGAACATTTCAGATATGAAAAACGAAAAACATAGTACGCTTGTAACATTGCATTCGCTTTCGCAAGGAGACAAATCTGATACTTATGGACCAGCAATTATTGATTTTATAAGCTCACATGCGCACCGCGCTTATATCTGAATGTTCTTCTAAAACTTATCTAATTTCTCATCAATCGTATTTGAAATTTTCAATAATTTAAGGGGCCGTATGCAGTTATTTTCTTCTTTTTAATAAAATGTGGTCTATATAAAAATGTTATTTTTATATATACCACAGTTATGCAGAGGAGCGATAGATGGCGTCACGTCCGCGCTAATTTATCCCTTTAAACGATGTGAAGCTAATATATTCGTAAACATTAAATGTTTAACCGAATATTTTGGGTAATCCCTCCATTTAAAATATCCACTTCCACCCTTCGCTCCCTTCCTCAGTAGGACACTCAGCAACGTGTCAAATGCAAATGCAAACGATCACAGCTACCACACTCCGTCATTTAACCTCACCTTGGCTCGCCGACCACCCCACAACCCCTCCCTCCCTCTCCCCCCTCCATAGCAACGGTCGCTGGCGCCCCTGCGATGTCGCCTCGTCTCCATGGAATGCACTCGTGCACCCCAAATAACCGACAAAAGGACGTACTATTCTCGATAAAACTCGAGCATTCCTTCGCTAAAACTCTAATTTAAGAATTACTCATGGTGGACACTGGGCTGGAATCAGTGGCGTAGCCAGGGAGGGGGGGATCCGGACCCCCCCGAAATATGAAACACAATTATTGTCCTTCATAAAAGAAAACAAAATATTGGAAAATCAGGAATATACAAAATGCTTATTTAACAAATTAAGTTTTTTCGATTATGAAAAGTGTTAAAATTAGTTTAAAACCCGTTACTTAGTGCCCGGTTTTTCAAAAATTTTCCATGCTTTTAGACCCCCCCCCCCCCCTCCGAACGAAATTCCTGGCTACGCCACTGGGCTGGGTACACAAATATCTCTGCTTGAAATTGGCGCATATGGCAATTAACGTAACGATTTATCTTTGCGATTTTTAATATAAGTGTTTGTTCTTTTAGTTTAAAGTATACCGGGACTAGCCGCGGTGATAACTTTTACGGGAGTCACCCGCAATGCATAATCGTGCGAAAGATCCACAGAGAAAAAATCATCCGCCCCGGTCAAGACGGATGATTTTTTCTCTGTGGATATTTCGCATGTTTGTTTTTTTTTTGCAAGAAATCTTAGACCATAAATAGACTGTAAATGTAATGACATACCGGTAGTATATTTCCGTAGTTACAAAAACCATATTAGGGGAACAGGAAAATGTTGAAAAGGTCCGGATATGCCGAGAATTTCGAGATGACGGCGAAAGTCAGACTCGAGCAATTAGTCACCGAAAACAAGAGAACGCCGGAGATGGTGAGAGAGGGGTCCTTAAAAAAACATTCAAGTGCAGAGAGAGAGAGAGAGAAGTGTGTCCGATAAGAGGGCAACGGGGACTTCTCTCAGCTCATATGTAGTTGGGTGGGGGAGTGGAGGGGGGTAGGGGCGGAGGAGAAGGAGGGGAGGGGGAAAGGAGAGAGAGAGATAAGGAGCATTAGGCGGGGACGCTTCGGCGCCGCCGCCGTCTTTTATTTTCCACGTCTTTCGCCGAGTAAATACATACTTACACGGGTATCTGTGGTTGCCAGGGCTGTTTCTTCTTCTTTATGTTTACATATGTAAGGAGACACACGACCCGAGGGCCGTGTAATGGCCGCTGTGATTTGTGTGGCTCTGACCTTGAACGAGCGCTCTTTCTCTCTCTCTCTACCTCTCTCCCTCTCTCTCTCTCGGCCCAAACACGACAGCTGATTTTTCCTCGTCGCAATAAATCCCTTCGCATACCAATCACACGAGTACCACTTCTTACATTAGACACGCGTGCGCACCCGATTGTAATAGTTGGACGGTCTACATCGCCAATGCAAGGAGTTAGTGAGTAAGGGGGGAGAGGAAGCTCAAAGCGGTAGGTAACACAAGGCGCCATCCTTTCCCCAGGACCGTTCAACCTTCACGTAAACGACTCCCCCTCCCTTCCGAATACCCAGCTTTTCCTTTATGCCGACGACACTATACCATCCTTGCCCAGGATTCCGACCCGGAACGAACGGCTGATCTCGCTCAACACCACCTCGATGAATGCGCAGATTGGGCGACTGACTGGAAGCTCAGCGTAAACGCATCAAAGTGCACACACGTCGTCTTCTCCCGAAGGCAGGAGACGGTCATCGGCTCTACTACGAAAAACAAAGAATCCCGAAACAACAGTCCACGAAATTCCTCGGCGGCCACATGGACAAACGGCTAACCTGGCACGATCACATTAAATCTTCAATCAATAAGGCGAAAGGAATCCACGCAGCACTACGACCTCTACTAAAATCCACCTCGCCGCTAAACCTCAAGACCAAACTGCTCCTATGCAACAGCTGCATCAAGCCTCTCCTGTCTTTGAATGAGAAATTTTAGAAATTAATGCAGCTCTAACCTGCGCAATTCCGTGCCCCGTGTAAAACGGCCTTATAATGGCGCGGAATTACGCGAATGAATGAACGAAATTAGAACAGGGGCTATTTTTCCATCTCGCTTCCACGCATTCTCGCATAGTTTCTAGCATGTCACCGCTTTACACGACGCAATTTTGATTGCCATTTCGCACGTACGTCAGATTTCGCAATTCCGTGTACCGTGTAAAACGGCCTTTAGACACGCGTGCGTACCCGATTGTGCATGCATGCATGTTTCTTAATGTAATGCATGTTTCTTAATTTTATTATTATTTCTAAAAGTATTTGTTAGTATAATTTGTTAGTATACGTGACGTTTTTGGACGGTGTGGTGTGCATGTGGGAGTCCAATTGCATGCTGCATGCTGGTGATTGATCACCCCCTGCCAAACACCTCAGAGGTGGCTCGCAGGGTAGTATGTAGATATATCATCTTTCACGGAAGGCAGAAAATATATTCCGTCCCCTGCGGTAAGAGATGACGTCAATTTTACCAAATTCCGTTCTATCAAAATATTCCCTCCGAAACGACAATATCATGGTAGCAATGCGCGGAGGGAGTCGCGTGCGAATGAAGAATTCGTGGCTCACAAAATAAGACTCTCACGCCTCCATCGGACGAATCGGACATTTGAACTGACTCTTTTGCACTGCGCCCATCACTAGCTCAGCTTCCGTGCAGCGGGTTTGTGGATTCCGATCGCAAACTGGTGCTAATGAAATGCAACGTAAGATTCAAAAGACTTAAGAAAAAATAGAAAGGCAAAGAAATGGAACGTAGAAGCTCTGGAAGAATGTATGAGGAGAGAATATCAGGAACTAGTGGAAAAAAGTATCCGGGAGATTGAAAATTCAGAGAATGTAGAGGAAGGGTTGGATAATATGAAACAGGAATAGTACGAGTGGCCGAGAAGTCAATTGGCTACATTGACAGCATAGGGATTAAAAAGCCATGGATAACGGAGGAAGAAAAAGAGGAGAGAAGGAAGTGGAAGAACGTGGGCACAACGCTGGGCAAAAGGATGTATGTATAGGCAAATGCTTAATCAATTACGACGAGTTACAAAGAGAGCAAGGGATGCTTGGTGAAAAAGACAGGGTGAGGAAATGGAAAAGTTTCAGGAGGAAGGAGAAGTAGGATAGGTGTGCGCCAAGGCTAATTCCCTATGGAGCGGCAAAAGAGTACAAGCCATATCTAAAATTAAGGCTAAAGATGGGAGGATGCTAAGCGAGCGAGAAGAGGCACAGAGTAGATGGAAGGAATACGTGGAGGATCTGTATGACGGAAGAAACAGGCCGGAGAGATTGACTTCAGAGGAGGAAAGTGCAGTGGAGGAGGACGATCTTGGGCCAGGGATCTTTGATTCGGAAATCGAGAGAGCCCTTCGCGATATGAAGGCTGGGAAGGTATTGGGCGTGGACAATATCCTGTGTGACCTTCTAAAAAATCTAGGGAGGTACGGTAAGAGAAGGTTTTCCGAACTAGTTCACAGGATCTATGAGAAAGGATGATGGACGGAGGATTTCGTGAAATCTGCTACAATTCCGCTACCAAAAAAGAAGAAAATTGCAGAATGCGGAGATTATAGGGCTATTAGCCTCATATGACACGCGACGAAAGTGGTACTGAGGATTTTTAAACAGGCGAATGGAGGCGAGGGCAAATCAATATTTGGGCAACGACCAGTTTGGGTTCAGAAAAGGAAAGTCAACTAATGACGCAATAGCGGTGACTAGGTTCCGTAGTGGAGACGAACCTAGAATATAACCAGGACATGTATTCCTGCTTCGTGGATTTCGAAAAATCATTTGATATAGTGGACTGGCTAAAGTTAATGGAGATTCATAAGCAGATAGACGTAGATTGGAGGGATAGGTGACTTATTCGTAATCGGTATATGCGCAACTGAGGGTAGCGGACGGAGAATGTGGATGGGCAGGCATTGGCCGAGGAGTAAGGCAAGACACTATCGCCGTCAACCTCTCAATTTTTATGTAAAAGGAGTTATATAGAGGAGACAACATCGAATATGTGTCAAATTTTTCAAATGGAAAAAAATGCATCCCAGAAAATACTGCGGAAAACTTTTCCGTTTAATTGTAGGTGCAGGCGAATGCTGATCATTAACTGCGTTGAGCTGCCGCGTTCGCTTCCTATAGTCATGACCACCTAGATACTCAGGTGGGTATCTAGGTGGTCATGCTATAGTCCGGGAAAGATGGATTTTAAGGCCGTTAACTGGGGTGCGAAGGGGCCGACATCGTGAAGGTTTATTGAACGCATGTAGATTAGCCGGTATGAGAGTAGATTCTTCTTCAGTAGAAAGCCCTCATCGTTTGAGCTATTCTACTCACTAGTATGTGTTCTGGCTTCGCCCATCGTTATCTGTTCGGCTAACTAGATAAGAAAATTCTTCCTCCTCTTCCTTTCGCATTATTTGGCCTTATTTCAAGATTTGGTAAAAACTTTAATAGTATTGAAATTTGCAAAGTGCTGTACACAGATTTAGTCAGATCAAACTGTGAGTACTGCTCTGTCGTATGGTCTCCTTACTATGTCTCTCACATTAATGCCTTAGAGTCCATTCAAAGGAAGTTTGTTCCAATGGTTCCCATAAAGTTTCGTTTATTCGATAAGGACTATAGCTGTTCTGCTACCTTGCCTTTGTTTAATCTTCCATCCATGTTTAAGCGGAGACAGTGCTCTAATGTTATTTTCCTGTATAAGCTGTTAAATAACCTAGTTGATTCCCCTGTCCTACTAAGAGAAATGTTCATGAAAGTTCCTTCTTACTCCACTAGATGTGACGCTCTTTTTGACAACAGCCATCACTCACGCAACGACACCTACTTCTCCCCATTACAATAATTAATGCGTGACGGCAATTTATGTCTCAGAGTGGACCTATTTTTTGATTCTTTACCTTCTACAATGACGAACCTGAAAGGAATACCAGATAAGATGTTACTTAATACTTAATTAACTATTACAATGTGTATATTATTGTTTCTGTTATGATATTTTATGGCATTTTACAAAGAATTTTTTACTTTGTAATCGGGCCTTGGCCCGTTAATTAATAAAAATATGAAATATGAAATATTACCTTAGCTTAGTTAGTCTTAGGGGCGAATGGCTGAGTGCATAGGGGGTAATTCTTTCCACGCCGCCCGCCATCCACGATATGTGTCTCCCCCGTCCACCGATTTCTTGAAATGGATTTTGGCCGAGACTGACGCTAGTGAAAGACCCTATCCCTAGAAAAGTGGGTGAACGGGGGCTCTCCCGTTCTCGAATCTGTCGACTCCGCACTCAGGTGAGCGCAATCTGCGATCCGTTATCATCAATAGGGCCGACTTCAAAAGCGTCCGACGATAACCACTATCTGCGTCCTTATTCCTTAGGGCGGAGTGAGTGTTCCTCATTCTTCAAACTCGCTAAGTGCCTTCATTTTCAAGATCGCTCACTGTTGACGCAACCAATTTGTCTCTCATTTCAGGAAATCACCGCGAAAGAGGCAGCGGCGAGCCTTTCAGACATTCGCCCGCTAATGCGAAATAAATATATGCTGAAATATTATAATGCTGAGGGACCGGGTTCGAGGCTAGGCTCCGAGCAATCGTCCAAGCACCAAACGACATCCATCGCATATCTAAGTAAGGTACAAAACATGTTGTGATCACACGATGGATATTTTGACAACGTTGCATAGATATTTCATTTGTAACTTCCACGACTAGATGTCAAAATAACGTGAAATAGATACGTTCAATTGTATTAGGCTCAACTATGTGGAAGTTAATACTCGAAAATGAAAAGGAGACTTCGTTGATTTCCACTGATTTATTTTTATTTATTCAATGGTTCTATTCAATGACCTCTTTGGTTCGAAACATGTCGTAAGGACGAAATAAATCAGTGGAAATCAACGAAGTCTCCATTTCGTTTACATGACATAGAAATCCAAGTGGTAATATCCGTGATATAAAAAAATGTTATTCCAAACAGTATCCTTAGGTAGTATAAGTATGTTCTGCATGGAATTGAAGAGCACAAATATTTTGTCCCAATGTCTTGCGATAACCAATAAACGGAATAAGCACACCTGTTATCTAATCATTAAATTATTCGAAGGCATTCATGAGATGCTGCAATATGGACCTTCATGTCCACTGTTGGGCATCGTGGCTTGGCGGATCCTCTGGATATTTCACAGGTATCCACACGACGCTTGCTGGATTATAATTCGTTGGTTAGCTGGGTAGTCATTGCACGGATGTTGTATGAGGGGTTAAGAGGCAGTGAAGAACAAGTGATTTTTAAGCAGAGTTAGATACTCAAATTAGAGAAAGAAAACAAACTAGATCAACTACATACTTAGCAATGCGTTTGCTTTTCCATTTAATGACAGCATAGAACAGAGACTTACACGTCTACCTCCGTAACCAAGCTTTTGTATATTTCTTCTATCATTTTCTGAATCTAACTCTGATTAGAAAAAAACCAGTTGTATCCATTGCCTTCCTACTACCTCTCATTTTAACGCCAATTATTTCGTCTGGATATTGTTTGGACATTGATTACTGCACTGGCGTTTCCCTTGTTGATCGAAAAATTGATTTTTATGAACCGCAAAGGTGGTTTATTGGATTATGGAACAGTTCCACCATGTATTTATACGTGTATTTCTACTTATACATGTAAATTAATAATGATATTTAAAATTTTAAATAGAGAAAAAGGGACTCCTACAATTTTTCCAGTCGTTTCCGTGGAATACAACCCTCTAATGTCAATAATTGAGATAATTTTTCGTCCATTCATTTGTGTTCCGTCGCGCGAAGCGTTTTCCTCTGGACTGTATATGTGTTCATACATGTGTGTGCCTACATGTGGAATGAGTGCAAAGTACTTCATTCAGTTATCAGCTCCACAGTACCGACGCGACGCAACTTATTTCGGAGTCATCCTTTCGTGAAACAACATCAGCGTGGAATATTGATGCATTGCTGAACCCTAGGGCGCATAAACGTCGCCCGTTTTTTTCGATCTCCGATGGGCCATGAACAGAAGACAAAATGATTGGTTGAGAATTATTTCATTGGTAAATATTGAACACACTTGTGGTGTCCTTTCGACACAATCGCCTCAGCGATTGAAGAATTGGTCGTCCCAGTGGATGAGCTTAACTAAACCTCCTTCATAGGATGCTGCCGCCAATGACTTCCAATGAATTTTGCCTTTTTCTAGAAGCTCATTGCCCGTTTGAAAACGCTCTCCTCTTAGCCACATCTTCATTTCAGCGTAAAGATGGATATCATATTACCCTGTGTCGGCACTGTACGTCGGGTGATTGAAAATGTCCCATTAAAATTGCTCAATGAGATGTTGGGCTGCTGCAGCGCTGAGATGGGGGGCGTTGTCATGGATCAAAAAAACACTTCCAGAATTCAGAATTTCTCTTCTTTTGCTTTGAATAGGAATGGACGTAATGGTTCGAGCTGAATAGCTGCATTAACGTTAAAATTCTCTTTCATTGGCATAAAGAAAAGAAAAGTCAATGCTGAAGCCATTCGGCGAGTTTTCTGGCTCTCTCCGCAGTGCACATTTGGCGTGAGAATCAATTGATGCAGTGTAGTTAATGAGATTGCCACGACCCTTAAACTAACAACTTAAGATCAGAAATGACTTGGGCGTGTGGTGCGGAGGACGTGCAGTACCCGCCTGTCGCTTGTAAAGTGTTTTTGCTGAGCTATCGGAGGTTGGAAAAAACGTCCTTCGTAGAGAGACACATTAATGATAGATGATAAATTCAGGCGTTACTTTGTGAAATCTCTCCATATTGGAAATAAAGAAATAAAAATTTGTAAGGTACACTATTATTTAATTATGGGCACGGTGTAATCAAGTTACGAAACCCGGGTCGTGTCCATAATTAAATAATACTGAACCTTACAAAGTTTTATTTCTTTATTTCCAAGACACGCTAATGAATGCAAAAAGGTCGATAATCCACCACAAAAAGTAACAAAATAGTATTCATTGACGCTTTCCACGATCGTTATTTCGTTTCTTGACTATTATGTGTTCTCGTTTCATTTATTGACGCTTTGTTAACGTTAATTTATTTTAACTTTACCATCGTTTTTTTTCAAATTCAAGTCTACATCTGGTTAAGCGATCTTGGCTCCGCGTAGATAGAATTCCACTTTGCGGTATACCAGACGTACTTAATTTACGGAGCAGGCAAATCTTAAGCATCGATCACCCTTAATTCTCTCGCTTTAATTCAGTTTTCTTATAATCAGACCAAAGAAATGTGAGCATATTTAGATGCGCGAAAGTGAGATTTTTTCAACCGTAGAGAAAGCAGAATATTTCAATATTTTTAAAGAAAGCTACTGCATTGTGTCCATAGTGTTTATTGCATTGGAATTCAAAATTTACATACGAATTTATCGTTATAATTGGTACAATCAAAGAATTTAATCTTATATCTCTTTTTTTTACCTTACGAAAAACATGGTTGATAAAACATGGCTAATGTCACTCGTTTTGAGAAACATAAAAAGTTATCGAAAGTGGAAAAGGCTCGATGCAATTTAAGACACAATACGCATAGGACTACTTAAGCCACAAATAAAGTTTAAATCTACATCTACATAATATCCTGCAAGCCACCTCTAGGGTTTTTGGCAGAGGGTCACCAGCATGCAATTGGATTCCCACATGCACACGACATGGTCCAAAAAACGTTACGAATACTAACAAATTATACTTCCGCATTCATTCAAAGGCAAAATTTTTAATTTACTTCTTAAAGCTTTCTGCAATATAGCGAGAACACAAAAAACATGCTGTTAAAAATAATAAAGAAAATCACAAACATGCATTAAGGTACACATAAGTCAGTACACAACAAGTCATCTAATCTATTTGTGAGTTCAAACGCTGCCGTTATAATCTCTTATTGATCGTGGTAAAAAGACATCCTGAATCTTTCTGTTCCACAGTTTATCACTCATATTTTATTTATATGATCTGATCTACCGTAGTATGTTCGTAAGATATGTCTAATTGCGTAAGAAAATAAAATGCTCTTGAATTTATCTAGTAGGTTTAGTCTATTTTTCAGTCTACGGTCTGGCAGTGATTCACTTCCGAGTTTATCTAAGAGTTAAGTTACACTAACAAGACTTTCGCAACGAATTTTCACGTACCTTGCGGTTCTTCTTTGCAAGCGTTCCAACTCTGTTATTAAGGATTTTTCTTGAGGGTCCCAAACACTGGCGGCTTATTCTAAATGGGGTCTAACAAGGGGTAACAAGCTAATTTCTCTCAATTTGTCGTCGTACTATCCTAATATTCTTTTAACAAAACCCAATTTACGATTAGATTGACCTGTTATTTCCCGAATGTTTATTCCACGATGGATTAGTATTGAGTCTATCACCTAGATATTTAAATATTTCTACACACTCTAAGTGAGTACCCTGAATGATGTAGCTATGTTGTGGGGAGTTTTTTCTTTTCCAGAAATTCATTACTACAATTTTTTAAAAAAATTTAATTCTAACCGCCATGCATCGCACCACGCTTGGATAGCAGCAAGGTCGTTCTTTAGTTCATCCCTATCTTTTCTTGAACGAATTTCCCTGTAAACTAAAGCGTCATTTACAAATAATAATGGCTTACTGTGCATTACTTCACCAATGTCATTTATAGATAAAGAAGGAATAGGAGTGGCCCAATGACACTACCCTGAGGGACGCCAGATGTGACTCTAACCTCGTCGGAGACTGCATCGTCTAATACTACTCTTTGCACGCGGTCGTTCAAAAGTTCTCTTATCCAGGAAATGATAACTACATCTAGGTGGCAAAATATCAGTTTTATCAATAACTTTCCTTGGGGTACTTACTGTATCAAATGATTTTTTGAAATCACGAAAATTCTCGTCTACTGGAACGTTGTCCTCTCTGGAGACTAAAATATCGTGGGCGAAAAGCCCTAGCTGGGTTTAGCATGATCTACTTTTCCTGAATTCATGTTGAGTTCTCATTAAAGTTTTTCGCGTATAGGTGTTTTATTACTGAGCTGACTAAGATGTGTTAAAGAGCTGAGATGGACGTTAAAAATATCGGTCTGTATTTAGATGGCCGTTCCTTGTCTCCACTTTTTAATATTGGCGTTACATTAGCAATTTTACAGTCATTAGGTACTTCTTATTACTTGATGGATTAAAGAATATTAACTGCAAGAAGAGGAATTTATGAGGCTAGTTCTTTATGTACGCGAGAAGGGATTTCATCTGGAATTGGTGATATATTTGGACTGGGCGATTTCAATAAATTTTCTATTCTGTGCGCACTAATGTGATTAGGTGGCATCTTTCGTACGCACAGATTGTCAAACGTCTCAGATGAATTCTCAGAAGGCTCGCTGAACACGGTCTTGAAGTAGGAATTTAATAAATCAGCTTTATCGGAACTGTTTGTGAACACATCTCCGTTATTGTTTCTCAGCGAACACATGGTAGATCTTTTACCTTGAACTTCCCTAACATAAGACCAAAATGCTTTTGGGTTATCCCGTAAGTAATCTATGAGTGTTTTCCCTTAGAATTCGTGATTGCTTCCCTGAACGCTTCCTTCGTGGAGTCTTAATTGACCAGTATCACGATTACTACTTCGGTACTACTATTATTGCCTTCTTCCTGGCGAACGAGTCTGCGACGCCTCTGTAAATCATGTTATTCTAATAACGGCATGCTCTGGAGTTCTATTGATGATAAGGGTTAGTGGAGGACGGGTTTTCAGCACACTCGTCGACAATAATACCGATCGTATTTATCACGTGACGTGGGGAATTTGCACCTCAATGTGCCCACGAGGAAATATTAGGCAACCGTGAAAATGAAATAGAATATTTATTTGAATATTTGCTCACGCATGAAAGGCCAATGAGCATCCCTCGAATGATTTTCCTTGGCACATTAACAGAGTGGCATTTTCTAATAGCACAAATGTCACGTGACACAATACCCGCGTCACCATTGAGACGCTCGCGATAGATACGTTGGGACCTAAGATGTGACGTCATACGCCCACACCTCCTATATTTACTCTTTAGTCCAGAAGAAACAATGGCACCCATTTTATTTTAATCGCATTCAAATCCACTCTCTAAAATCTTTCCATTGTTGGCTAATGTTCATTATACGGAACCGAAAATATGAAAAAGTGGCATATATGGAGAGAGAGGTAGGCGGTGACCGAGGATTCGCGATTGTCTCACTCCTCAAGTGAAATGGTGAACCCAGAAGCGAGCGTCATCGCATCATCAAATGAGTTTTGGTCTCCTTTGAGCTCTAATACTTCCCGAATGCAAACTGAAACCCGTCCAGCAATCCGCCCGCTACCCTTCCCACCCGTCACCATGGCAACGACAGCCACACGCTTAACGTGCGTCTGCGGCGCCACGGCGTTATCGCGTCGCTTAGCGACCCATCCCCACTCACACGTGACTTAGGAAGGGCGACTACTCAACTCATTTCGGTTATCGATAGCGCTCACCTCTTGTTATTTCCATCTTACAGTTAAAGTTTGTTTATTTTGTGTGTATTTACTTAGATTTTTATTTTTATTTTATTCTCAAACAACCGGATACAGCTCTTATTGGCCATTTTACACCGGGGTGTTCAAAAAATGTAACAAGTAAACGTACACAAACAACCATTCCCTGGACCGGGGAAACCTATCCAGGCGGGACTCGAACCCGCGACCTCTTGTTTGGCAGGCGAGAACGTTACCCCGCTGCCACCGATTTCACGTATACTTTAAAAAAACATAAAAATTCATTTTTGCTGAATTAGAGTAAAAATTGTGTGAGATTCAGTGTTACCACTAAATAACAAAAACCAATGAACAACAGCAGGTCGTGCGCCCAGGGGGTTTCTCTGAGTGAAAAAAATAGGAAAACAAAAGAATTTAAGCAGTTTTACATCCTCAACAAGGCAACAAAAGAAGATATTGAGTCAGCTGGAAATCTTGCTCGTACAACTGGATGTTCTCACTGGAAACTATATTGCTCTTTCCCGCCTGGAGATTGATTGGCTTTGGGAATGGAGCTGAAACTCTTTCAGTTTATAATACTGATGGAGAGGAAGAAAAAAACTTGGCTCGTCAAAGATGCAAGTGCTAAACATATTATTCTTAGAATCACTTATATAAGTGCAAAATCCAAAAACTTTTAACCTGCAATAACTATCCACGCAAGGATATTCATGTATTTTGCCAATAAATGTAAAGTGCAGATGGCTTTCTTCGTTTCGCTATATTTATTTCGATTCATCCGCTTCATCTTGCGCCTGATAAAAAAAACAAAAACTGTCGTATATTTTGACTCAAGAGAATAAACCCGAATGTGTAGGGTACACAGAGGTACGTTTACGCAACGAGCGCGCCACGAGTCATGACATATTAATGCTGCTCCCTAAGGGCTACCCTTGAGTGTCAGTCAAGTATCGACCTAGCGTGGCGTAAACTTGCCCCAAGAACGGGTATGACTTTATTAACTGCTTTCTAAGACCACAATGTCTTCAATTTCCTAAGTTAAAACATAAAAAATTAAAAAATTCATTGAAAACATTTGCGTATACATGCGTTGGTCTACGGCCCCAGTGCAGGTCGAATAAAGAAAGTATCTTTCTAATAAGCCATTGTAGTAATTATTTTTATATTACTATTGAATTTTTTAATAATTTTATTAAAATAAGTTAAAAATTATTAAAAACAGTACAGCCGCTCTAGATCAATGAATGGTGTAATTAAACTATTCAGTGATTATTAGGCGGTATGAAGGTCGCCGGGCCAGCTGTATATAGAAAAGAAATACATAACATACTTACTAGAAATCAACTGCTGGCTTACTTCTTCAATTTCTCCTATGATAAGGCTAATGAAATTTTGTTCGGAAGTATTGCACGCATTCAAACTGGCTTTCTGATTGAATGACCAAAGGCTGATAACACTGGACGGCACGAAAATCGGCCCTGACACCATTCCTACTGATTCAGAGGTAAAGTGACCTCCTAAATCCGAATATGAACTCCGTTATTTCCCATCACCCACCAATTTCGGGGGAGCTCCCCCCCTCTTTTTAAAAGGATTATTTTAGCATTTAAATTTTTTCTAGGGGTTTTGAGGGGAGCAAAATACTAAAAAATTAATATTTATGGTAAAGAGGTAGATTTGGGGGGAATTGGTCTCCGTAAATTGTTAAAAAACGCATTAAAAATGATAAATTTTGCATTTTTTTTCGCAAATTTTCATGTGTATAAAAAAATTTCCAGCTTCCATTCCACATCATCCTCCCCCCGAATGATGAAATAAATAACAACTAAAAACATCAGTAATAATAAAAATATTTTGCTGCATAGCATAGCAACAGCAATTAAAAAATATAGCAATGGCTCGAAAGATTCACTTTACTACGATGGCCTCTCCCGCCTGTCCCGCTCAGGCTTGAACGGCAATTCTCTTGCTTTCGCAGCTAATAAAGGAAAAGTAATACTTTCTAATTAGTAAGTAAGCTAAGTATTTTTTCTCCTTAATCATGGAGTTCCACAAAGTATCAGCCTCTCAAATCAATTATGCATATTGAAGTTGTCGTCACCTTCCCTCAGTATACCTCTAATGAACGAAGAGTCAACTCTTTCGGTGTTCTGGACAAGGTTACTTTTTTCAAAGTCGTTTAAATTGTGCAAAACGGTAAAAGTAGTTGTACTCCGGCTTTTTCCGAGTGAATGTCAGTATGCGGGCTAGAGTTGTGATTATTACCGTGATTTAATGTGTAATTATGTTACGCGTGTGTAAAAATCATCCTCATCGCTTCAGCTATGTTTACGGTAAATTGACTTAAACATCGCAACAATAACCTCTTTCTTTAATTCTTAAAACTGCATATATACTTTACTCTGGCTGCCAAATTGGCGGTCTGGGCTAGGATTAGGCTCCAAGTGTTTGCTGTACCACTTGTTACAGTAATTTGACGAAATACTTGGTCAAACTACTATTTCTGCTTCTGAGCTGCTTCCTTTGTGAAAATAACAGAATAAGAAAAACATTACATCTTACGGAACTGGCCTCTGCGAGAAAGCTTCACACATGGTTATAAAAATGTCGCTCATGTTTCCCTGGTTCCGACAGAAAATGTTCACTTGCCACAATTGCAAATCAAACTAGGACAAATGAAATATTTTGTGAAAGCAATCGACAAGACAGGAGCTGAATTTCAATTTTTAACTTAAAGTCTTCGTTTTAGTGAAGCTAAAACCAAGAAAGAAATTTGTGGGCCCCAGAATAGAAAACTTTTCCAAGATTCGACGTTTATGAAACACCTGAATCATAAAGAAAATTGAGCTCGCCTTGGATTCTGAAACGTGTGTCAGAACTTTTTGGGTGACAATGAAGTGATGATTATGTCGCCCATGTCGAGGAGTTGCTGTCTGCGTATTAGGCCATGGGGTGAAACATATCACTAAAAATGCATTTCCTTTATTCACACCTGGACCTTTTCATAGAATATTTTGGAGCAGTTTCAAATTAACACAGGGAACGGTTCCATGAAGATATCACCAAAGGAGAGGAGATTTTCAGAGAAGTTGAATACGGGCATTTTGGTATGTATATTAGGCCTACTGCTGGTTTTTGTATGAGAAACTTCTACCTCTGTGTATAAATGGAAATCAAATACCAAATTACTTTTGTTATTCATCGTTCTTCACATTTGTTATTTTTCTGTTTGTTGATGCGCGTGTGGTATTGAGGGCGCCAGCGTGGTAGCGTACCTTCTGAACTGTTGGCACAAACTTTCATTATTTTTTCTATGCCGTGTTCTTAAATATTTTTATTATTGATAATATGAGCTGTTGATATATTTTTACATAATTCTGGGACATTTCGGGTAGGGGAGGATGAAATTGGTGCTTAAAAACGAAGAAAATAAATGAAAAAATTGCGAAAAAAAGGAAAGGTTGATAATTTTAATGCGTTTTTTAAATCATTAACGGAAACTAATCCCCCCAAATCTACATCCTTATCATTAATTATCATGTTTTAGAACTTTTCACCTCTCAAAAACCTAGTAAGAAATATAAATGTTGATATAATCCTTTTCATTCCTACAAATTATTGCAAAAGTGATGAAAATCAGAGGGGGGGCTGCCCCCCGAAAATGATGGGTGATGGAGGAAAACGGATATCATATTCGGATTCAGGAGGTCATTTTACGTAAGAATCAGCAGGAATGGTACCAGGGCTCGAGAAATAATTATTTTTTGCCGTCCAGTGTAATCAATGAAGGCATGATGATAACAAAACTATTGGTCTATCTCTCCCAGAAAAGTACAAACACTTCAGACCTGCCTGGGACTCAACTGTAAGTCGTGAAAAGACTTGCGAAAACTTAAACGCTAGAGTGCTCAAATAAGAGGAGCATACGAAGAATTCAAATGATACTTAACGAAAGTAAGTTGGCATTTAAAACTGAAAAAAACTAATGAAAATGAATAATGTGTGTCATAACTGCGAAAATAGAGGTCATATCAGAAAAAAACTGTAGATTGAATACAAAGAAGGTCAGTAAATAGGGTGGTTTCCTGTTATTTTTTTATTGCCTAAATCGAAAGATCATTTCCTCCTATATACTCCTGGAGAACGAATTTCACGCTTTTATATTTTTAAATGACGATATCTCTTTTTCGCGATTTAATGAAAAGTGAAAATTTTCAAGCGCGCGAAAACGCGACGGCTAAGTAGGAATGATGGGAAAAATCCGTGTGACGTATTTCTGGTTCCAGCTGTCGGCGTGTGAGGTGACCTTGGGGCGAGGCTTTGAGCGCTGATACGACGCAGGATGCTAACAGGTAGCAGAGTAACCAGCTAGCTGGTAGCGCTTGGTTTAAATAAGGATTATTAATACCTTATCAAACGAAGAAAACTTTCCAACCTTAGGCAGTTTTAATAGGTGATTATTAAGACATGTTTCCCTGAGCTCTGTACCTCATGCATGCATTGGTAATCTCAGACGATGTATAACTCCTATCCTCTCGTGTAGAAACTAGGTCCCTGTGACGTCACGTGGAGTGGTATCGCATGGGCGCCAATCTGGCCTTTTTCAAATGAGGATAAAATTAACCATTAACATTCGCTTAAATTGGGATTTATAAAACCAAATAATTTGAATATTATGAATACACTAATGGTGGGTAACGAATCGCAATCAATGCCTTTCGTTTTTTTTTATCAAGGAAACTACCCTATTCAATCAACAGAACTCAATAAGTGTACTAAATGTGGATAAAATGGGCGCATTGACAAAGAATGTTGGGTGGGCAAAAGTTTCCACCATGCAAATAAAAGCAAAGATGCTCATCCTGAAGAAAGGTGCCGGAATAAAAAAAACATGGAAGAAGAAGTAGAATGACAGCAATAAAGTGTGGGAGCACAACAAACACCTGAAGACATAATCAAAGAAAAAGACGATGAATTTGTTTGCGATAGTAGTTGTACTAATCACATGTCTTCTGAAAGAGACATGATGCAAAATGCAATGCAAATTGAAGAGACACCATTCTAGCATCAACTGTGATTGGAAACATTGAAAAAGAGATTAAATTGAAACTTGAATCCTGTACCTGATGGAAGGGCTTCTAATTATCAATAACAGACACTTAACAGAGCATTTCCTTCTCATATATAAATGGCTGGTGTTGTAACACCCCCTGAAAAACGCCTTTTTAGGTGGCTTGCGGGGTAGTATGTAGATGTAGAAGTGTGAAGAGAACAATTTGCTATCTAAAAGGAACTTAAGAATGTTCCGAACAAAGAAAGTTCCGTGAACGGTTGACTAGAAAATAGCACGAGTGGCCACAAATCAGGATTTATTCCGAAGGCAACTCCTAATGTCATAACGGATAATTACAACAATTACGCCAATTAAACTGGAAGAAACATACAGCTTGCCGAAAAATGTATTGGATTTGTTTTTGAAAAAGAAAAACAATGCTTGAGCTCAGATAGTGAAAGTGATAAAGACTCGTCAGGTAGTAGATGAAAAACAGTAACTTTTTATTGCTGAAAGTGCTAATTGCAGTAAGTAAGTTAGTTGGGAAAAGTGTAAATTGTGTTGTTTTTGTTTATGTATTGTTTGTATGGTAAAATATTTCTATGAAATAACGATTTTGTCAGCAGCGCAGTTTATTAAGAATAATGACGTTGATATATGCGTGAGAGATTTAAATCAATACTTTAAATTGAGTAAGTATAAGGCATAAATTAAAATTAACTGTATTTCTTTGAAATCATACATTATCCGATGTGAGTAATATGCCCATGAGTAATATTCTCCGTGGTAGTATATGGAATGCACTCAAAGAAAGAAACCTTTCAGTGCACCTCATGCAGTGCCCAGCGATTACATAATAAGTCATTCGTAGCAATATTTATTAAATTTTACTTTCTGGTGATTATTTTCCATCACTATTATAGCTGGTATCCACATATAAAAGTGAATGAGACCATATTGCTTCCACACCCGACACCCGAGCATTGCCGAGGCCAGGCGTGACGTCATAGGTGCCTAAACAACGGTAGGGAGTTGGAAAATACGCTGAGCGCATGCTGTAAAATTTGTTTTGAGGGAGTATTTAGCCGCTTATCGTCACTTTATTTTGTTCTGTTATTCTTGGGCAAGTTTTCCTTTTGCTATTGTGCCACGATTATTACTTGGGATATTAATAATTATTATAATGCAACATCGGGATCATGAAGTACAAGCGTTTCACTTCGTATGCTTTAGTTATCAGTAATAATGAATGACAACGTTGCCGCTCGTTCGAATAGTACACCTTAAATTACTAACCTTAATCTGAATTACATGGAGCAGGTAAAGACGGACGTGAAAGTGTAGAATTACGTTTGTATGAAAAGATTATCTGACCGGAGAATTGAATGGAGAGCTGCGTTAAACCAATATTAGGACTGTTGACCAGTGATGTTGATCAGAAGTCTCGATCGGGAATCGATCGGTGTCCTTATGAGTGGGTTCACGTGGTGTCCGCCGGTTAAATGGGGCAGGGGGAGAGTTGAGTGGGGCCGGCCGTGGAGGGCGCTGCTGCTATTAAAGAAAGCGCCCCGCTGAGCAGCGCCTCCACCGCCCGTCCGGACAATCAATGGGAGAGAGTGTTTTTTTCACCGACCATTTAAAATATCAACCGGTTTTTCGGGAGAGCGACTAAATAAATTAGAGGGCGTTATGATCGTGATGATGGCTCGGGAAGAAGGAGTGAGTCCCTACACACAAAATCCTATTCAATTTTACGCTCCCCCCCCTCCCTCCCTCCAAAACACTCGCACCAACTTTTCCACTTAGATTCGACCGTTCGTTTATATTTGCGCGACGGAGATTATCACTATAAATTGGATTCCCAGAATTGTTGAAGGGAAGAATTTTTCTGGCACATTTATGACGAACTTCCTTTTAGTGTGATTTGATTATTTTTGGAAGGCGTTCGGGAAAAATCCCTCCGCAATGAAGATGCCGACGAAGAATTCAATCGCCGGTACAAAAGTTCTTCGTGAACTTGATATAACGCAAAATTAAAGAGCGCGATTCGTCAAAATATGTCGCAGAGCGAGACATAGCTTTTACACAAATTACGCTAGGAACAGCTAGAGACTCCGGAGGTAGGAGCTAGGCTTGGGCAATTGAGAACAGATCTGAGGGACCAAATAAGAACAAAAGCAAAAACGTAAACTACGTTTCTAGGAAATAGCGATGTTCCTAAGTCTGACAGATACGATAAATTAAGAAAGATATTCTTCGAGCGGACAGTTATTGGGATTCGTTTTTCCCGGCACGCCTTCAGATGCTTCTGAGTGGTCAAATGCCGCCAAAATGCGCCTCTTTCCATTTCTTTTCTTTGTAAATTTCTCGTGCCACTCGCCCTTATGCCTCATTCACATTACGATTGTTCCACCGATTGTCGGAACTATCGTGCATGCACACGACGATTGTTAAAACCTGTGCTGCCCTCTAGTGCTGACATCTAAAGTGAACGGGAAATTGACGGTTAGCAAAGCTGTTGAGGTATGCAGGGACAAGATATTACTGTGTTCAACGTGTATTTACCGAATAATTTTTCTTCCACCCATATTCTTCCTTCCCAGGACAAATCCATGAAAAAAATAGAGCTTCACGAGCTTTTCGTCTTTCTCTTGTCGCTTCCTTTTCCGTTCTCCCAGCGCCTAACCATCGTAAAGTGGCAACTTTCGGAACTACGTCAACCATTGTCAGGACATGCATTCACACAGCTAGTTCGGTCAACTATCGTTAGGACGATCGCTCGGACAATCGTAATGTGAACGAGGCATTACCTGCGAAGGGAAGCATCTCGGGGAACGGATGAACCAGGGTTAGGGCTGAGACTCAAGAAAAGAGAACGCATATGACGTGATCTGTGAACGTGAATAAGCACGCGAAGAGGTGGCTGACGGGAGCGCATAGGCAACCACCGTACCTGAGAAATGCCCGCCGCAACTGCCATCCGTTCACGTGTCTGCTTCTCGGAGGAGCGACCAGGATCCCACTTGGCAAAGGGAGACACCTCTCGCGAACCGTGCGAGAGTCGATGAGAGAAGATTTCCAAGTTGTGAACACGTCCGTACATTAGGGTAGATTTATAAGAGCTTAAGGGAAAGGATTCATTTTCCGATATGAGATAAAGTAAATTATCGTTGCGAGGAGATTTAAATAAATAAATAAACAAAATTTTATGTATTTTGATAAATACGTTCAGGAGTGTAAAATACATTACCACGTCTTTATACATTTTTCCCAACATAATATTTTTCAACCGACGTAAATGATAAGAGGTCCGCATTTGTTTACATATGCTGTTGCTTGGATTTAACGTTGCACATAATTAATTATTTAAATTAAAAAGGAGAACTTTGTGCTTTCACATGAATATATATTCACGCGTTTACACGACCATGGTTTCAACGTTAGACGTCATCACCTCCTGATGATGACGTCTAATAATGATAATCAGGAGGTGACGACGTCTAACGTTGAAACCATGGTCGTGTAAATGTGTGAATATATATTCATGTGAAAGCACAAAGTTCTCATTTTTTATTTAACGTTGCACATAACGACAGTCAATTATTCCAAGAGGCGCACCGCTGCTTAGATTGTGTCTGCGGAGGGAATCTCCCGTCACAATTCACGTAGATACAGACGCTCACGTCGATCGTGTGTCGTAGACCTGAGTCTCCGAAACAAAGTGGTTAAGGTATGGGATAAATGATTTACCAATTAAAGAAAGAGAGAGAATGACTGGATGATGTGCAAAAGTTCTGTCTGGAGAACGAAAAGTGGACATCACTGGAGGGTGACAACCGTGTCTTTCCAACTCTACATTCTCGCTCCTGCAGCATCTCGGGACCACCCTGCACTTTATTACTTATTGAAATTTCAAAACACCTACCATGAATTTCTTTTGACGTTTGTGGCTTTGTTATGCGGATAGAAGCGAAGTAGGAAAAGACTTGGTACATTCCGGAATGACATTTTATTTCCGGCAATGGATTCGACACCTACAAACATTTGTAAAATAAACTTCTCAGGAATTGTTTTTGTAACGTTTATTATTATTATTGTTATTAAAGTATTCTAGCGATTAAGGAAGGTTTTCATGGAGTGCTAAAGGAGAATTCTGGCATCCTCCCTTCTCTTCAATCACTTCCCTCTTCAATTCGCAGTAAGACCTACGCACTTTCATTCTATCTAAAAATCCTATTATTTTCCTTCCTCTCCCTCATTTACCTAACAATCTTCCCTCTAACACTGTTTTCAAAATCCCCTCCATCCATACCTTGTCTCCTCCGTATCTAATCTAAAAGCTGCCTCTCCTCACCCACCATGTCCAGCACTTCATCGTTCCTCCTTCTCTCCGTCCACTGCACTTTCTCCATTCTTCGCCACTTGTAACATTTACTATACAAATATTTTTACCGGTATTAGGCGACGTTGTGTAACTGAATTAGGCCTAAATCGATATTATTTATTTATTAATTATTAAAATTTATTATTAAAACAAAGCTTGTAACATAAATATACGCAGTTTTAGAGCAAAAAAATTAAGACTTGGACTACTTTGCCTTAAAAAAAGATGCTGGAATTTACCGACATTTCTACAATAATATTTACAGACCGTTTTACACGGTACACGGAATTGCGCATTCTGACGTACGTGCGAAGGCGCAATCAAAATTGCGTCGTGTAAAGCGGTGAATTGCTAGAACACATGCGAGAATGCGTGGATGCGAGACGGCAAAATAGCCCCTGTTCTAATTTCGTGCATGCATTCGCGCAATTCTACGCCATTTTATAAATTAATGCAGCTCTAACCTGCGCAATTCCGTGCCCCGTGTAAAACGGCCTTAATAAGGCTAAGTGGCCTGAGCCAAACTTAGAACAAGGAAAAGTTTCAGTCCAAACTGGACCACTATGTTTTCTGAATACTCGGCCGACAAATACGCTTCCAACAATGTGATTTATCCCAGTACACCATTCAGTACAACCAGCTGATTGCAGTTACGCACTGCTGCGATCTGATGGCATTAAAGTTGAACTACGACTTGAGCTTTCTTTGCCATAATGTGAATCTGTCAATAAGACACCCATTCATTGTCTCTGTCCAATTTTGGGGAAAAAGTGAAAGTGACCACTTGCATTTCACAGCACTGCTAAATAACGATGAACATTCGGAGGGAGGGAGAAGTCATTGTTGGCACGGGAAGGGGTCGGAATGATGACGCAACAGAGTCGTAACCAATGTCCCAAAGGAAATGTCGACGCAGAGTGTGACGAGTGCAATAGGGTAGTTTCCTTCATCAAAGAAAACGAAAGGCATTGATTGCGATTCGTTACCCACCATTAGTGTATTCATCATATAAAAATTATTTGGTTTCAGAAATCCCAGGTTAGACGAATGGTAATGGTCAATTTTAACCTCATTTTAAAAAGGCCAGATTGGTGCCAATGCGATTCCACCCCACGTGACGTCACAGGTACCTAGTTTCTATACGAGTAGATACGAGTTTTACATCGTCTGAGATTATCAATGCGTGCATGAAGCACAGAGCTCAGGGAAACATCTCTTCATAATCACCTATTAAAACTGGCTATGGTCGGAAAGTTTCCTTTGTTTGATAGGGTAATAATAATCCATATTTAAGCCAATCGCTACCTGCTAGCAAGGTACTCTGCTACCTGCTAGCAGCCTTAATCGTATTAGCGCTCAAAGCCTCGCCCCAAGGTCACCTCACTTAGCAGCAGCGGGAACCAGATTGACGTCACACGGGCTTTTCCCAGCATTCATACTTAGCCGTCGCATTTTCGCGCGCTTGAAAATTTTCACTTTTCGTTTAATCGTTAAAAATAGATATCGTCATTTAATAATCTAAAAGTGTGAAATACGTACTCCAGGAGTAACAACCTTTCGATGTAGGCAATAAAAAAATAATCGGAAACCAGCCTATTCCTTTTCCAGCATTCAACTTCCTTCGACTCGCCAGCTATCCATCCATATCTCTCGCCGAAACATGCGTAGCTGATGCTTTCCCCCTTTCCCAAGTTTGGCGAAAGGCGCTTCCGTCGAGGGCGTCGAAAATAAGCGCTCTTCTCTCCCCGTGTCGATGAGAGCAACTCCCTCCCTCCCCCACCACAAACACGATGCTTCGACAACTGCGAAGTGTGTGATCTGTGCATCAGCCGAGGGCCTTTGGTTTCTTCGGAGATTGATCGCATTTTTAAAACTTAGCAATCATTTCCTCTGCCGCACTGGCGCTGGCGCGGAGCGCTGGCCAGAACGTCCCAATCCATAGCCATGCAGTTATATGAAGAGTGGTAGTGGTGGGGGCTGCTGGTGCTATGACGCGTCTAAGCTTGTGCCTTATGGAAGTCTTGGTACGCCCCCCGAGCATGCGCAGAGCGACGTATCTAGTGAGTTGAAAAGTCAGTAGGCAATAAAAAAATTATAGGAAACCACCCTATTCCACATTTAAAAAATGAAAGTTAATTGGGGTCTACATGCGTCAATGCAGCGCATAATCATCAGGACTTCTATCAATATAAGATTTATTCTCCTTAGAGGATATCCAAGGCACTATCAGTATGCTTTCAGAGTTTGATCTCGCTTTTGTTCCCTAAGTTGTGGTTAGTGGCGTCCTTTGGTCATCCTTTTGCAGTGACCTCACCACGGAAGGGATTAAAGTACGCGCGGTTGGCGGTGGCCTAAGTACCTTTCCATTAACATCGCTCTCAACCCGGGATACCTCGAGTGCTATTTAACAAATACTCCATCCCCACTCTGAGATATGACCCTTGACCCCCATTATGACCTTCGGAGGTCAAAATATCAACAATACGGATCTACGAACAGCCTAACCGACTTTGGCACCCTTCAAAACCTATGGTTTGACCCCTTGGTTTTTATGATTGCCCGACTTTTAACTCTATGACCTTTGACCCCCGTGGTGACCCTCGGAGGTCAATTAGTGAATAATACGGGTATTTGGACAATACCAATGACTTGGGCACCCTACAAAACCCATGGATCGACACCTTTGTTGGTATGCTATTCCTTTTGCCACCCTTATGACCTTGACGGTGACCTTACTGGGTCAACGGTTGAATATTCGTAAATAAAAGTGTTATTTTCGGTTTTCTCGTGTCCGAAAACCTAAGAATTGACATATTGGTCAATGTAATTCACACTTTTGTCTATCTCGATTTTTTTAACATTGAAACCCCATAAGGCAAATTCAAATTTTTGGTTTGGACCTACTTTGTGAGGTCAAAAGGTCAAAATTGTAAAATTTTGCGTACACTCAACAAAACTTAGGACCTTTCCCCATAAGTGTGCCAATTTTCATGAATATTGCTCCATGCAAAGCTACTAAAATTACAGGTCAAAAATGACACACGACCCTTGGGACTGTCTGTATGATAAAAATTCTTGCTATGGTCCTGTATCCCCAACCGCTTATTTTCCCTCAGCTCCCAATCGTAGCCGGAGCTGCATCCGGGCACAAAACACCGAGATTTACCCATGATATTTCGTAAATATCTTACTGGTGGAGAAATGCTAAAAAAAACACCAAAATCGGTGAAATTCTCGGCTCACAGAGGATGATAACAGCCGATCACTCATAAGCCGCCACTGACAACAAGCCAAATGAAGGGGATGGTAGTGTCGGTCGCGCCACAAGTGGCAAAAGTTGGAGTTTGAATTAATGCGCGGGACCCGTGTTCAAATTATGACTGCTACCGCCACCTAGTGGGGCCTCCTTAGTAATGTAAACTCTATGGTTAATTCACATTAGTGATGGACAGTGGTATGACGTGTGACCTGGTAAATATTCTAATTACTGTTTACCATTACATCTTTGGCAGTTATTCCTTGTGATACATCCATTTGAAAAAGAATTTTTAATAGTAATCTGCTCCAAAACTCGTGCAAGTAACCGTAAAATGTCAGCAATGAAAGGTGAAAAATCAAATTCCTTGCAAGCGGATGGGATAGGCAGTTTTTAACAACATCAACTTCATCCAGGGGTGTTTGGTGGACCATGGTAGCATTTACGAACTTTCGGCAAAAATAGTTTAATTTTTAAGTGCAAAAATGAAACAATTTAGTAAGTATTTATGAAATGGGATTAAATAAAAATTCAAATGCTGTTTTTCATGCTTGTAGCTGTTTGAGAAAAAATTGATAGCGATGGCAACATGTGTTAGAGAAAAGTTAAAAGTAATTGCATTCGTAATAGTTATAATATTAATAACTTCTTATTACTTAAGAATAAAGAATTTATTCTTTAACTTTATTATGTGGAAAAGTGCAAAGTATCATCACTTCACATCTTACAAAGGATCCCCTCAAAGTATCTGCCTCTCCAATTCAATTTATTCTTATTAATTTTTGAAAGGGTAATTTGCGATCGTAATTAATTACAAATTGGAAAGCGTCATTTTCATAGGGCCGCAACACAAGTTTTCAACGCTATTTTCCCATCGTTGGTGATCATATGATCAATAAGTTTCATAATTTGACGGCGCTATTCCTCGCGATCGCAAGACCTCAATTGAAAATATGGAGGAAGATTGGATAGGTCACGGCCATGCTGCGGACATTTTTGAAAAGCGATGAGAACGCCCTCGAGTTGGGCCTCCCCTTCCGGCTGCTGCGTGCGTGCGTGCGTGAGCAGTTGGCTTGAGTGATTGGAGTCCCTCCCTCACGCGCACGGCATGATTAGCATTCAAATGAAACGGGAATCCAGCGCCTTATCTGATTGCTTGCGCTTATTGGGACGGAGCGATTAATCGAATCGAACCCGCGGTGATTGGAAGCGCTCGAGCAAACGAGGTGTTGAGCGCAAATGGCCGATCTGAGAGACAGATAAGGCATTCCAACGAGCCATTATATTATACGTCTTATACCTCCAAATCGACTCGCAGCGTCGGCAATACTCATTTCGTGCTCCCGCGCTCTTTAAATTGCTTTTGAAATCTTATTCGCTTAATTACTTTTTTGCCTGTCGCCGTGGACTTTTTCGGATTATCAGCTCCCGTCGGATAATCGAATTAATTTCTATTCATATTATGCGAGAAAGTGATTCAATTTCCTTCGTTGGAGCGATTTAGAAACTGGTTTGAGGGCCTAAGGGACGCGAGCACAGTAAACAGGGGCCCACCCTCCCCTCCTTCCCCCGAGGAACAGCCAATCAACGTGTGCTGCTTCCAAATGCAACACCGGTTGGTTGATCTCACTCCCCGTGGGTCCGGCTTCGAACCCCGGCGATGACGGAGACTATATATCGGAGAGTGCTCCATCTCTACTTGAATGATTTGCTGAGGGCACTCTGCCCGTCCGCGTTATGTCTATCGTTATACTGAAGGAGGTCTTTTCCAACGCGACGCCCGGTTTCATTCCACTCTTCCGTCATAGTGTGAGGTGTGGGTTGCGCCTACTAGCGTGAGGGCCCTTCGCTGCGGCAGCAGGTTCAAGTGAAGCGTTCCCAAACATTTTGAATTCCATCGGAAAATCTCTCGAGGCTTAGTAATAGTACAAAAAGTGGAGCTATTGAAAAAATGCTTGACGATTAAAAACGAAGGCGAGTTTCGACAAGTGTCACTGACCACGAAGGCATCTTTGCTTTGCTAGCGAATTTCAATAAGGAAATCCGATTGGGGCAGCAGTTCCATTAGTTCTTATTTGCCATTAATATTCGTGTGAATGTCGAGGAGGATGGCTGGTCAGTAAAATGGTCGGCTCCATTAGAAGGTGACGCGCGTTGCTTATTCTACTAACGAGATTTCCAGAATATATTGGACGCCAGAGGATAGAGGCCGAATAAAAACGACCACTGGCGGGAGCCCCGGGAGGGTGGGGGGTGGTTGCCGAGGCAACGGTCGCGCCGTAAACATGTCGCCGTAACAACGGCCGAGTCATGCCGGAGCGAGGCTATTAAAGGAGGCGAGGGGTGGGGGGAGGCGGTTATTAATATTATTCCAATTAAGTGCCCTTCTCCAAGAGAGAGATAGATAGAGAGAGAGCAGGGCTTCCTCTTCTTGTAGTCTGAGGAAAGGGAACACTAGCGGCTGATCAGCCCACAGCAGTAATGCCGTTATCGGCGGCCCACATTCATCTACATCTGCATGCTACCCCACAAGCCGCCGCAAGAGGTGTACGGCGGGGGGTACACTCTACCATTAACTTGTTTAAAATACCAAAACAATTTCTATTACTACCTAATAGTTTTAAATGCATGGTACCAGTGGCGAAGCGAGGGGGGTTTGGGCGATAAACCCCCCCCCAGAGCTCAGAGAAAGTTTTAAGTTTAATTCATTTTACGTAATTGGATTAATGTTACGTATAGAATAATGTAAGGATTATAAAAATATCCCTCAGAAGGCCGTAAAACTCCCCATTTCGAACCATTTATTTTAAAATTTTTCTGGGGGAGGGCCCCGCCACTCAAGCTTCCCCTGATGGGTATTCCATAGCCCCTAACTCCCCAGTACTAGTTGTGCCTAAACCCCCCCTTGGCCTTAATTCCTAGCTGCGCCTCTGCATGGTACCATGTTCGTGTCCTTTGCACTCTCTTCTTATCTGATCCGACCGCTTGTTCTGTGTGTGTGTGACCTGTGTCCGGCCGACGAGAGTGTTTCTGATTAAGGCTAGAACTAGTGCTGCTTGTTCGGTGTGGAGTCACCCCCTGCCACGCACCATGGTGCTACCTAGCACCACTGTACCTCGTACACTTGGATGGTTTGAGTTGGACTTTTGCAGAGATTTCAATGCCTGCAATCACAGATGTTCATAGTTTCTGCTTCGTTCGAGGGAATATCAAATTCGTCATCCGTTAGGCAAAATACCTCACTTTGTATCATTTATGTTGGTCCTAGAATTGTAGCAAGGTTATAATGTAACTTTTTTTGTGTATCTTTGAAACATACCTGTTGTCAATCCCTCAAGAAAACTAAACGCAGCTCGCAGCCTCGGAGTCCCGTGTGCCAAACAAAGAATTCCCGTAAGAGCTCTCTTACCCACTACCTTATTTCGCTCATTGCAGTTTCTTTTACGAATCGTGCCATTTTCCATTGCATTTTATTTCCTTCGCGGAATAACTAACGGAAGTAGTAATTCACATGACGGGCTTCCATATGTTCTCTCAGCGTTACGAATATCAATCGCCAAAATCCCAACTCCGTCGCGCACTCCACAATTGAGCAGAGGCGGAGCGTCGCGCTGACACAAGACTCAGTCAAAAGCTGCCTTGTGGAGTAGCAGAGTAAAAGTAATTGAGTTACCGGTAACGATAGCATTTCAATTACTTTTTACGTGAAATCTTTGCATTTTCATAAATACAGCTAATACTTATAAATTCCTGAAATCAATCCTTACTTTTCAGCCCATACACTGCCAGAGCACAAGGTATAAAAAGCCCACGCCGCGTGAACGAGTGCATCCTTTACTTTGAGAAGTGACGATAGTGAGCGCTGCTGTCGCACTCCAAATGATAAGAGGAAATAATGAAATGGAAATGTAATCGTTTTGGCCGCTAGTATTACGCCTGTCCATTTAAACACCATTTTTGACTTCCTACGTTCATTATGTAAGAAATTGGATTATATATTTTTTTTTCAAGTTCCTCTTAGTCTTACAGATGACGTCTGATATTTCCTCCACTCTCCATTGAATGGTGCGGAGAAAAAGTTAAAGGAATTATTAGTTTAGCAAAGACTTCCCAATTTGAGTTAGATAAAACCCATCTGATTGTAATGCATAGGCCCCAAGTGACTTTTTTGTGCCCGAAAAGTGACTCTAATTATACATCCAACAGTGACTAATTAATTTTTAATATTATAAATGGTACTTAAAACTGATTCCAATGTCTGTTTAGTATAAGTGTAAATTATTAAGCAGATTTAACTGATCCCAGTCACATCTGATTGATAATTTACGCTTATCTGGTCTGGCAAAGGAGTGTGCTTTGTCACAATTACAAGGCTTATCCATTCCACATGAGTATTCTCTTCATAAACTTCTACATGGTCTAAAGGCTTCATCCGACATTTGAACACACGGCCTTTCCTTTAGTAGCCTAAAGCTCTGTCAAACCATAAAAGAGTTAAAGAGTTCCGGCATTGTTTTTCCAGAAGAGGATTTAAATTATACGCTAATAAAAGCCACATCTCAAGGTGGTATAATGCGGCCACTGGTCACAATAAACAATGTCCCGAAGTCCCGGGATGCATTTATTGATCTCGAAATAAGACAATAAAAAACATTTATATTGAGAATGGCTCTGTAGGTCACCAAACCTGGATCACACGTAAGGACACACATCTGTACACACTATTAATATTCTAGAAGGAAATGGACCTGTCCAAGACGAATTAGCAGGGGTATGGGGAAGACGATGTAATCAGTAACTACATTAGGTACCTATTAAGAGACAGTGCCATAGAGGGATTGATAAGGATAGGAGAATAGACATATGGAACGGAGGAGCGGTGTTCCAAGGTTGTGAATTAGATAATGTGAAAAGAGCAAGTGTGAGAGAAGGAAATGAAAGATGGATGGATAGCGTTAAGAGAAGATCTAAAGCAAACAAGACCCGGGGAATATTGCCAGACGAAGAAGAAGAAGGAGAGAAGAGTAGAGAGCGTTGCTGCTGACATCGCGTGCTCTGCTTGGACTGATCGCGAATGGCAAGTCGCTTTATTCGTTACTCAACTGCATCTAAATCAATGGCTGGATAAATCATGCATATTTTGGGGGTACTGGTAATCCCTTCATTTATTATTCGATAGGGTAGTTTCCTTCATCAAAAAAAAAAAAACGAAAGGCATTGATTGCGATTCGTTACCCACCATTAGTGTATTCATATTATACAAATTATTTGGTTTTAGAAATCCCAGTTTAGACGAATGGCAATGGTAAATTTTAACCGCATTTAAAAAAAGGCCAGATTGGTGCCCATGCGATGCCACTCCACGTGACGTCACAGGAACCTAGTTTCTATACGAGTAGATAGGAGTTTTACATCGTCTGAGATTACCAATGCATGCATGTGGCACAGGGAAACAACTCTTAATAATCAGCTATTTAACTGCCTATGGTCGGAAAGTTTCCTTCCTTTTATAGGGTAGTAATCATCCTTATTTAAGCAAAGCGCTAACTGCAAGCAGGATACTACACGCTACCGCCGTGCTCGGCAGCAAGCATCCTGCATAGTAGCGGCGTTAGTAGCGTACCTCGCACCCAGGTGGCCTCACACAGCCGCAGCCAGACGTCACCCGGGATTTTCCTAGCATTCATATTTAGCCGTCGAGTTTTCGCGTGCTTGAAATTTTTCACCTTTCATTTATCGCGAAAAATAGATATTTTCATTTAAAAATCTAAAAGCGTGAAATACGTACTCCAGGAGTAATAACTTTTCGATTTAGGCAATAAGAAAATAATAAGAAACCATCCTATTCTCTTAATTTTGCCTTTTGTAATGAACATTGATTGATAGTGTCAAGTCATTACAAGTGGCATCGAGGAGAATATTTGCATATCCTGTGAAAAAATGCGCCTTTGGAAGTGCTAAATGTCGCTCTCCGTCCGAACAACATAAACGATGCAAATACTGAGACATTGCAGCGCGGCCGGTGGTGGACACGAGAGGGCGCTGTGAACAGGAGGAACTCCTGTCATTCGCGGAGATGAGAAATGGAGGGGGTGTCCCCCTTCCCCCTCCCCCCCCGAGGGGCGAAGACCAAGCGGGTTAAGTTATTGAATTGGATAGGGCGGCGGGTCGTAAGGTACGGCTTGTTACGGCCGTTTGCTCGGACGCCACTCCGGAGAATAAGCGCAAATTGGAAAACCCTCGCCACAGATAAACACTTTCCCCCACCCCCGTCCCATCGTCCCCTGCGCGTGCGTATAACTTAGGCATCTCATTGCCATAAATGAAAACGAGGTCTCCTCGCTTATGATGAGTCGAGACGGGGAAATTGAGAAGCCCATCCCTTCCCATTTCAACACTCTCCTCCAAACACACTGCGATCGTATTTCGCGACTCGTTAGCAGCCGACCGTTTCGCGCGCCCGACGGCAGAGGCGCTCCCATCTCCCTCCACTCGAACGGCAATTGCGCGCGCCGGTGCTGCCCCCCTCTCCGGGGAAATGATCAAACATGCACTCGGGATGAATATTACGAGCGAAAGAGAATTCTCCCTTTCGCATGAATGTATGCATGGACACGACTTTGGGTCGGCTGGCCTCGTGCACGCGCATGCGCAGAATGGCTGAGCGCGTGCGCCATCGCAGATTCCACTTTCCCCCGCCAGGTGGAGACGCCGCGCCGCTGTTTGGATTGACGCAGTCTCCTTTGCCCTTTTCATATGCGTAAGGAATGAAAGCGAGCGGTCAGTGGCCACTCAAAACGACCCAGGTGCTGACTGGCACTTCTTACTATGGATTTCAAAGGTATAAAACCTATTGTTGTAATGACCACGCCCCCAAATTAGTTGGCATTTGACCATCAGAGGCCGAATCAGCCGTCGACGATCACCAAATACATGAAAGTTACAAAATCGAACCACCGGATCATTGCGGGCGATGTCAATATGAAGGCAAAATATGAAGTGAATTATCTTGGTGTTACAAAAACTTCGAGCATATCCTTGGGAACACATAAAAGAAATACTCGTGACAGAAGCTAGGATTCGTCGAGCGTGTTGTTGGAAGATTTTCGGATGAGAAAGTAAAAGTGAGGAGCAATTTCGCGCTCCTCCGTCCATGACCTTGACTATGCAGCGAGCGAATATGCGATCCAGCGAAGAAAGACGCAGGAAACAAAATAAAGGAAAGCCTGTTATCGATATTATGATAAAAGACTTTGCTATAGTTTTTTTAATTACATTAGATTGGGCACTTTTTTCTGTCTCGAGTTCCTGATCTAACCATAGAGCCAATGTCAAAAAGGTCGTTTTTTGTATACTGTGCATGGAAATTATTTTTCAACAAGAAAATACGAGATCACGCGTTGGGTTTAAATACGTTATTTTAACGCTAGAATCAGTTGGTCTGTAGATAGTTTATTTCGGTAGTAAATTTCGTTTCCATTAGTTTTAATGTTTACCGTGAATTGATAGGACATGTACAAGGATTTTAATGCAAATTTCAATATAAATTAATGATTTTTACTGTTAGTTATAAATATAATAAGCTATCCAATCAGGTTTTTCTGATCTTATGATGGCGAAAGAAAAAATTGTCCGTTGTTGATGCACACTTTTCTAAATATGCCTCCGCGATTTGTATTCTGAATGTACATCAAGTTTTTCTCTTTTATCAATACCATATCTTTGAGATCAAATTTGGATTTGAAGTGTTAATTTTCACCTAGCAATTGGTTAATGCCTGATTTGTAGCAGTGGCGTAACTAGACATAAGCTTTTGGAGGGGGGGGGGGGGTAATGGGGGAGCCACCCCTGGCAACAAGGTGTCCGGAAAAGTTTTTGAAAAATTACATACCTGGAAATACATTATATATCACTTTGTCACTTAACATCTAACTTGAAGCAGTTATTACATTTCAAAATTAGACAATAGTTTTAAATATTTTTTATACTTCTCCGAGTGGTTTGGGGGGGGGGGGAATCTATCCCCCTCACCCCCCCCCCCCCATAGTTACGCCGCATCTATGCATATTTGGCAGCTGAAGTAATCGATGCGGTCCGAACTTCAACGACGCGGTCAGCGCTCATGTATCGCATTGCCGGGGACTTTATCTCATAAACGCTTAGAGATAAGATCAAATTAAGGAAATGTCGGTCCGAATGAGCTTAACGCTCTCGTTTTCATCAGTCTTTTATAAGATAAGGGCCGGCCCACAACACTTGCGCGATGAGCACCCTTCTGTGAGTATTTACACTAGGGAACATGAGCGCGTCACTTGCACGATCAAACATTCGGGCTGTGGTTGCAGTGAACGGACCAAGCGACACGCCCCCTGGCCCACGGCGACGAATGAGGCGGGCGGACCCGTTTAACGGCTCTTTATTATTATTCCCGTCTAATTGTATAAACTCATACTCGGCGTCGGTGTGTGTTATTTTCTCACGGCAGCGGGCGGACATTATTATCTCATTGAGGAGCGGAATGGAATTCTTTCGGATTCCCAATTGGATTTTCTCACTTCCCGACAACCGCTCATTACCAGGATTGGCCCCCTCCCGCGAACGGCCACTAATAGGGTGAAATTAGGGCCCGAGATACCTCCATTTGCATAATGCGGAGAACACTCATGCATGGACGATCGAATTGGGCCGAGTCTAATGCCCCTCCCCGCCCCATTCGATATTTTCGTCGAAATGGGCCCCAGGACACGCCGTTAATGGGTCCCATCTTGCTAAACGATTTTTGAACGGAAGGAAGGGAGGAATTATTCCGGAAAACTGCTTTCCACCCGAGGCGGCGCAACTCCCAGGGACGGAGCGATAATTTCGAAAAATGATTGAGGAGGAAATTCGAGAACTGGTTCTCTTTGGATTCGGGAATCGCGCGGCGATTCGCAGTTTTCTGGAAGGAAGGCCCAATCGCCCATTTGCATTCATGGGCCTCATCACTGGAGAGACATTCGACAATGGAGGGGGATTCTCCTATCGGCCACTAGGTGCTTTGTCACACACGTCATGCGTCGTTCAAATGATTTTTCAAAAGGCCGTGGCCAGTCGGATATAATGCACGGTGTGTCGTAAGCGAACTAACAATAAAAAATTGGATGTTCTGGAATTGCGTAATAATGGAGAATAAATCACTAAGTCCAATTAATAGCCCGTTTTGGCAATAAACAGCGATAAATACGGCATTGAAGGTTATATTGACGAATTTTAAAGTTTATCTAAAGAATTTTATGGTTTTACGATGAGTGAGAATGATCAACAAATTTTGAGCGTATGCAACCCGCGTGCCACCCAAAATGTCTGCCTGGGGTGGGGCGCGCTCACTCTTGGGGCCGTATCTCGGGAACCACTGGTCCCAATTGGAAAATATTTTAGGAGAAGCATGCCAAATGTCCATTGTATCGTTAGTACCATAGAAAATCAGTTGAAAAATACCATCGCCTTCTTATCGCCATCCGTATCCGAAAAACAGCCGAAAATACCAAAATTTCTCAACTTTGAGTGCGATGCGGCACGCTTTCCTGTTGTCCAATTGCAATAACATTTTACAGGATATGTTTTAACACCATTTAACATAATATGAGGGGGCGTTCCGAAAGAAATTTAACAAATCTAAAAATAAGGACCACCCTAGCGTAACATAGTACACGCCAGAAGATCCGATTTTCGATCGTCATCTTTTAGAAATTAGAAGGCGTGTTTTAGCGTGTCCTTATGGGGACACTATGAATATTTATTCCTACTTGGCCAGCTAATATTTGGCTACTACTGCACACTTCTACATTTTAATAATTATAGTTAATGAGAAGACGCTAGCGATACCCCATGATGGTTTTCAATCATTCTATGCAGTATATTAGCAAGTCGTGTGAAGAAACCTGTCGGTGGAAAAGTTTTTCTATTAAGAAATTATCTCTTTTTTCCCGTCGATACAATTGTGAATTGAATTTTTAAATGAAATGGATATGGTCCATTAAAAAAAACCTTAAAGATATATAAATAATATTTATGTTCCTCGAATATTGTCACAAAAGTACTGTAGAAACAACGAAACGTTGTACTGTTTTCTGTCGAGAAATGCCATCCACAGGGTTCCCACTCAACCGTGAATAAGCCGTGAATTTCGTCTGCCGTGAAAAAACCTGGAAATAGCCGTCAATTTCATCATAAGACCTTAAAAATCTCTCAAACTTATGGAAAAAGAACTACAACTGACAGATCAAAAGAAATAAAAGATATTTCAACCATGTTTCAAGGCCGAGCCACATAGAGACACATTTATCTCCACACTTATATTCGAAGCGAAATTATTGGTCCTTGTGCCATGACGACACATTGATCTTGAGCCTGTGATTGGAAGACCGGCAAACAAAGTGTTCATTAACCCTGGCGGAAAATCAGACACTCCTTTACTTCCCTACCTCACTGCTCCTTCCATTTTGCCACTCACAACCTTAAGCTTCACCTAAATTTTCATATCGATAGGTAACGTCGTGAGAAATAGCACTTTCATTGCTACCTTTGAATTCACGGCGCCTGCCGCGGTTGCTAAATTTTGAGTTAACGTGCGGGCGGTGATTGTTACGTCATCAATATTTTTGCCTAAAATGGCTTATCAACAGACTGTGAATTTGACGATATTTAGACCGTGAACACCTGAAAAAAACCGTGAATTTTATAATTTAGTTAGAGTGGGAACCCTAATAGAAGGAGTTGAATTGGCGTACGTGAAAAGAGGCGCGCGATGATAAGATATGAAACGTGAACTATATTGAAGCCAAGAGAATAAGTGCGCATCCCGCGTAGTTGCAGTGAAAGATTGGTAAGTATGACGAAGTGAGTACTCCTGAGGCCACGGTGTGGCGATTCAAATTTAACAGGCTAAAAGGGAAGATAAATTTAACGCTGAAATTTATATTCGAGATGACATTACTTACCCATTGAGTTCAAAGCTTATCAATGTTATTTTTAGACAGCGAAAATCAATCACTCGATTTCAAATATGTATTATAGAATATGTGGATCGCCCTGTGCTCATCGACGTATTTCTTATCGATGTTGATTCAGAAGCGCCTGTTTTTCTCATGAAGAATTATAATTCACTATTTTCATTCTATCTCACATTAAAGTTTTATTTTTTTATAAAAAAATTAAACTGAGAAAGGCGTGCGTCACTTAGCATTTAGTTTATAATATTCCGGATTATTATAAGCTGATATATTATTATCATTTCCAAGGATAAGTTATTTACTGGAAACTTTGATTTAAACAACGTGACACACTTACGAAAGTTATTTTCAACGAGATATACGGCATATTTTAAATAAGTAGCCTTCGCCCATTGTCAGTGGATTCGGAAACTTATATCTTGGGAACTCCTTAATAGGAAGCCACCGAGGAAACAGAAGAAAGGAGCTCATTACATGGAAAAGTATTAAACATACTTTGATTAGATTCAGGGCCAATACGATTCTATAAAAATCGCCACTAAATCAATTAATTAAAGAAAACCTTTATTTTTTCCGTGCGGAATAGAATTTTTTAACGTTTAAAACTTTTCTTGTATTTAAAGTCAGCTACTGAAGCCTTAAACGCCCACCCATCAGATAGCACTTGTCGAACATTGACTGCGGTCGGCGTGTTGCTGTCCACTGGAATCAATCAACTACGACATTTATTATTTTATTAGGAGGGGATCACATGTTGACCACGAAGCCAACGAAGTTAATACGCTATCGCGGTTTACAGCTTCACTGAGAGCACTGTAAATAATAACGATATCTGTAATGATAACAGGTCCTCCAATTGCGATCATTTTAATATATTCTGAAATCACCATTAAAAATAACCCTTTCCTTGCATAGGTAGGCTTCACAGAGGTGAGACCCGCAACCTTCGATATGAGAGGCAAGGACCGCACCCTGCCGCCACTCGGGCCGACATTGGGTGAAGACAGAATTCGAACCTGAAGTCTCCTGATCCGAATTCCGACGCCTTATCCGTGCCACACTAGAACCCCCAAAAGCGAGCGACATGATGGAAAATGAAAACAAAAATCCGATTTATAGTATAAACTGACATAAGATAAAACTGTTACTGAAAAATTCTATTAGATAGTTAAAATTATTGGTCGTAGAAAAATTAAAAACATTTCTACATTTTTATCCGAGGAATAACATTCAAATGCTTGATAAGTTGAATTGTGAGTTGAATCTATGGTTGGATAAATTTGGATCTACTGCACGTACTGATTCGGGACTGTTGCTGTTGAATTTATCTGAGGGAATAAGTGAAGTTTGAAGCGCAGGTTTGGTAATTACAACTGTAAATGAAAGGACGAATATCAAAGAGACGTGTTGGAGGAGGAGTTGTCATTTACAATTAGTTGCAGTTCAAAACAGGATCCAAAGTGTGTCATAGACAGATATTGGAGTCGAAACGCGCCCTGCGACCAAGCACCATCGAATCCACGGCATCTGCGCTTTCTCCGGCAATTCAGCTGCCTGCCACCATAGTTGATTGGATAGCCACCATCGTCATGTCGTACGACATTGGCCGACTCTAGTCCGAAGAAACAGCGCAAGATTCGCAAGCACTTGGCGGGGATCGAAACCACCACAGGCTAGGAAGCCAAGGGGCAAATTATTCTGATGAAAGTTTGGATGGAAATTGCGGTCAGTTCCTGGAAAGAGTTTGAAGTCACAAGCATCTAGCATAAATTTGGTCATTTTTCAATATTATAAATGGATTGCAATGCGGATGATAGGTTGGTTTCCTATTATTTTTTTATTGCCTATATCGAAAGATTATTACTGCTGGAGTTCGCATTTCACGCTTTTAGATTTTTAAATGACGATATCGATTTTTTTGCGATCAAATGAAAAGTGAACATTTTCAAGCGCACGAAAACGAGACGGCTAAGTATGAATGCTGGGAAAACCCCGTGTGACGTCGTTCTGGTTCCAGCTGTCGCCGTATGCGGTGACCTTGGGGCGAGGCTTTGAGCGCTGATACGACGCAGGATGCTAGCAGGTAGAAGAGTACCCAGCTAACAGGTAGCGCTTGGCTTAAATAAGGATTAATAATAATTAATGCCTTATTAAAACGAAGGAAACTTTCCGATCATATGCAGTTTTAATACGTGATTAAGTATTAAGAGATGTTTCCCAGAGCTCTGTGCCTCATGCATGCATTGGTAATTTCAGACGATGTAAACTCCTATCTACTCGTATAGAAACTAGGTCCCTGTGACGTCACGTGGGGCAGCATCGCATGGGCGCCAATCTGGCATTTTTCAAATGAGGTTAAAAAACGAACAATAATATTCGTCTGAACTGGGATTTCTAAAGCCAAATAATTTGTATATTATGAATGCAATAATGGTGGGTAATGAATCGCATATCATATTCACTATTCATATCCGGTTATCATATTCACTATTCATATAATTCATATCCGGTTGAAGTGCTTCGTTCACCCACAAAGGAGAAAATCCACCAAGTGCAAGAGGGAGAGGAGAATCCTGAATGCGCGACAATCACACGTGCCCCGTGGCTTAGTGAGGGAGCGCTCGACCCTCACCCATCCAAACCAATCAATCAGCGAACGAGTGTGTTCGTAGTGCGCGTGCTGAATGAATCTCGCACCCCCTTCCCTCGCATATTAGGTGCTATTCTTTTACTCTCTGCGAATTCTGGATCAACCGGCTCAATCTGTTATCGCATACCGTAGCAGTGAGTGTCTATTTATATCTCTAACCTATACAAATGATGCTATCTATGGTATTACATGATTCTGCCATAATAAGTGTACAAAGTGACGGTAATTAATTGAGACCTTTTTGAAAAAAGGAAAATGTTCTCACCACCAATGCTACCACACTTATGGCGGGGGAAGCGTTGGTAGGACGTGCGACCAAAACGCCGCCGGACACCTGGTGGAGACACCAAAAAACAGTCACGCTGGGAAGTGACAAGCACGGAATTTGAAATCATAACTAATGACCCAATGCGGGGACTCGATATCGAGATTTATCTCAGAAGTATGTCCATTGGAGACTTAGCATCAAAGGGAGACTCTCTCCGCATCTCCGAGACTCCGACTCGAGACTCTATTTCGAGACTTTCACTTAGCTTAAGGCACGATGAAATAGATTCTTCTCCAATCAGCCATTTTCTCGTATTTTTTAACGATAAAGCCCCTTATCATGAGTTGGTGACGTCATTAAATTTCTGGCTCATTCGTTCGATTGTACTTTTCATTGTGGAAACGATTTGCTCGCTCACTAGAGTGTAATCAACAAGGATTAAAATGAGTCCGAGGCGATTCAGGCGAGTCCCATGATTAGAGCTGTACTTGGGAATCGGTGACACGCTCGATACGAGTTCGTGACGTCATGAACTAATTTTTGAGAGGGCCGTCGATTTTTCGCGCGAACAGCTTGAGAAATAGAGACAAAGGATTGGAAAACAGAAAAATAACAGTTCTTCCCATTTGTTTAGCCCTATTGTAGAAGTCACGCGCAAAAAACAAACACAAATTGAGTATTTTTCATTATGATTTTCAACTGTCTACGCTGGGAAATTCGAATTGTGCGCTGCGTTTAATTTATTCTTGAACCGCAATCGTGAAGAGTTGTCTGGCTCTCGCATTATTGGCTGCCCCTAGCAAGGAAAAATAATTCCTGCTCCAAGCAGGTTTCTCAGCCGACTTAGGATATTAATTACCGAACAAGTTGGAAAGTACACGATGTAGTTAAGGCAAATTAGGCGCACATTATCCGCTCCAAAGGCCGTCGCTCCAATGCACCCTTTTTCTTCCTTCGCAGGCGTGTGTGTGTGTGTGTGCTCCAATCAACGCGAGCCATATTATGTTGAATCAAATTATCCGCCGCGTTCCCGGCCGACATTTACGCATTATTAAGATAAGAAAAAGTCCAGAGCATCGCGGAGGCGCGGGGATATTGTGAGCGAGGGAATCTGGGAGTCGGGGGAGAAAAACAGTTGAGTATGGAAATGCGGGAGAGGATAATATGCGAGGGGCCCGCGGGGCGGCAGCACTTGGTGTGTGTTCGTGCGTGTGTGGTGGAGATGAGATAGAAAGAGAGTGAGAGAGAGAGAGAGAGAGAGAGAGAGAGAGAGATAGTAATTTGAAGCAATTACGGTGCCTCTCATCGCCTCAATCTCCATGGCAACGGGACCCGGATGGAGCGCCGGGGGCGGGGGGAGGGGAGGTGGCGACACGAGGCGGCTGAGAGTGGAACCACTGGAGTGATGATTGTGGTTGGATTAGCGATGGATGTGTAATGGATGGACTATCGCTATCTCGGTCAATTACGCGCTCCCAAGCTACTCCATCGCCCGCCTCCATTATCATCATCACGGGACGATGAAATTCCTTCTCATCATCATTTGAATGTTTGCGATGCAAGAACCGTGTGTAGCAAATTCGATTGGCCCCATCTCCCATCCGGAGACTGCTTGCCCCTCCTGTTCATCGGAACGTCGGATTTCATTTAAAAAGACAAAATAATCCCGCGTAGGTTGGTACTAATGCGAGTGCATTTCGAGGGCGCGAAGACGCGTTGTCATGGACACGGCCGCGTTCGACGGCCACGGCGACGGGGGAGGTCCTTTCGGATCGAAACGGATCTCTCACACTCGAAATCAGACCCAAAGAATAGCAATTTATGCTGCTGAAAAGTTACGACAAAAAAGCATTCCCGATTTCGTAATCCTAACGTTCGTTTAAAATAAGAAAACGCGGAAGTTAAACCCGATCACTATTCATCAGTTGGTAACGTCATAGGATTTGCGGCTTGTTTGCTCTTTCAAGGACTCAACAGAGGGTAACCCAATCGCGAGCAACGTGAGGTGGATGAGTGACGTAGTGCGCACCGGTCGAGATGAGCTCGTGACGTCATCAACTGGGCTGGGAAAAGGTTTTGGGCGGTGTAGTGTTCGCAGCAAATAGATCGGGAGAAAGGCGACGAATGAAAAAAAAAACGGTAATATATTGATTTCTTTAAATTGCATCATTTCAGTTGTGACTGCGAGGAATTTACGGATTATTATGAAAAGTAGTCATGTAATTACTTTGTTCCTCATGCATGTTTAATTCAGAACTATTCTGCCACCTGAGTTTTGAAGTAGATATCAATCATTAGGCGCGCATTGGACATTGAAATAAATTGAATGTTTACACACTCTAGTATATAAGTATAACAAACTACTTATTGTTAGTTGTTTGCGGTGAGTGATTGATAGGAGATGGCACCCAATCGGGAGCTACGATAAGGAGGACACGGGGAGCCGCACTTCGGCCAAATGGCCATTCCGATCCCGAGCAGCCGCACCCTCGGCCCCTCACTCACACACTCACTCACAGCGGTACACTCGCGAGCATCTCGGCACCTAGGCAACAATCAGTTACTATGAAAAACTAGCTGGTCTAACTATTGTGCGCCATACATTTTTTTAAAAAAAAAGGTAGTTTCCTTCATCAAAGAAAACGAAAGGCATTGATTGCGATTCGTTACCCACCGTTAGTGTATTCATATTATACAAATTATTTGGTTTTAGAAATCCCAGTTTAGACGAATGGCAATGGTCAATTTTAACCGCATTTGAAAAAGGCCAGATTGGCACCCATGCGATGCCACTCACGTGACGTCACAGGGACCTAGTTTCCATACGAGTAGATAGGAGTTTTACATCGTCTGAGATTACCAATGCATGCATGAAGCACAGACATCAGGGGAACATCTCTTAATAATCACACATTAAGAAGTTCGGGAAGTTTCCTTCGTTTGATAAGGTATTAATAATCCTTATTTAATCCAAGCGCTACCAGCTAGCAGGGTACTCTGCTACCTGCTAGCAGGGTACTCTGCTACCTGCTAGCAGGGTACTCTGCTACCTGCTAGCAGGGTACTCTGCTACGTGCTAGCAGCCTGCATCGTATCAGCGCTCAAAGCCTCGCCCCAAGGTCCTGCTAGCAGCCTGCATATCAGCGCCGTACATATCCTCGCCCCAATGTCACCTCACACGGCGACAGCGGGAACCAGAACGACGTCACACGGGCTTTTCCCAGCATTCATAATTAGCCGTCGCGTTTTCGCGCGCTTGAATATTTTCATTTTTCATTTAATCGCGAGACATGGATATCGTCATTTAAAAATAAAAAAGCGTGAAATACGTACTCCAGCAGTAATAATCTTTTCATGTAGGCAATAAAAAAAATAAAAGGAATCCACCCTATTCTATCAACATCGACTATAAAACATAATGGTTGAACTAGCGTCGTTTCAGTTCCCGTGACAAAAGAGCGGACACGGCTCACTCCGTGCAATCAATTAGTATAGACACCAATCGCTAACGACCTCATTGAGAACGGCGGGAAGAAATAAAAAAAACAGAATAGAAACGTATCTCGTAGGGTATCCTTACAGCCGCGCAAACTTCGTCCATTTCCATCCATGATGACGAGATTCCATTGATTAATTATCGGTACTCATGTCGCGGACCGCTTTGTCCAAGTATAACTGTAGAACAACCTGACTTCGACCAGCATCATTGGTTCTGTGAGTGGGTCAACTGTCCAATCAGAAGCACGAATAAAGGGCCGTCCACCACGGCGACGTTGCAAAAATCATTTAATGACTATCCCCAAAGTAAGTAAATACAGAGATGGCGCTGAAATCGGTAATCACTCGATGCGCACTTGTCCATACTCTAAACAAATGTGGTCGCTAAGCAAAGAACAAGATATTTACCGTTTTTGTTGGCGCTGTTTTGTTTCGGATGGCCAGAAATTTTAACGGCCGTCTGCTGTATTGGTTGCGCTACGGGGAATTGCACGAAAAGATGAATGAAAGACAAAAAAATAAAGCTGTTTAGTGTGATGCCCAGCAATTAACGGCACAATCAACGCCGGGATGAAAGAAATGTTTCAGCTTATCCAGCTTCCCGGAAGGCGTAGTTAGGCGTTTTTCGTGAATTCTGCTATTCAAACTGTCAATTAAGTGGTCGGGAAGATTCATATTTTTTGGATGCCTATTTTTGATGGTGCTAGGACTTCATAACATGGGATGAATTTCAATTTACAAGAGCTTACGATTGAAAATAATGGGTCTTCAGTAGCCATGCATTTAAAAAGGGGGAAATACGTTAACGTAATTCGTTTCCGGCAATTGAATCCATAAGCCACTACCACTTGTGCGGACCTTTAAACAACCAATGCAATCGACCATGAATGTACCATGCGAAGCCCGGTCCGCAATTCTAGACATTGTGCGGATTGCATTACAGTGGATTGACTAAATAGTTACTCTTCGTTTAGCGGTAGCAGTGCCATGCAGAGAACAATGACACATATCCTTCTCCGATGGCTGATATATCGTGTAGCGTCAGAAATGTAATGAGCTTTATCCCAAGAACTTTAAAGCATCAGCAAAACATGGCGTTGGTTCTGTGAATGTGTGGGGGTGCATTGGCTCCTCTGGAGAGGGAAATATGCACTTTGTGGAAGGGATCGTGAACAAAAAGATGTACGTCGTCACACTGAAGCAGAATTTGTCATTTAAAGCTAAGAAAATGGGATTTAAAAGTTTTATGTTTCAATAGGACAATGATCCCAGACTAGCGGCAAAGAATAAATAGCTGTGGATCGTTGATATAACACCCAAACAGCTGAACAGCCCTCAACAATCAACAGACCTCAATCAAATAGAACATTTGTGGAGTATTATGGAGACACAAATAAGTTATACGCATATATTAATCAAGGAGGACCTCGAGACTGTTTTGCCACAAGAATGGAACAATATACTCTCTATTGTCACATCTAGATTGGTCCATTCAACGCCAAATCGCCTTCAGGCTATGTACGCTTGTGTACGCGATACTTATAAAGATAATGTTCCGAAGGACCAGGCGGTTTAGATAATAGAACAGTCAATATTTCAGATAGATAATTTATGTCAAAAACATAAAAAGGAGAAATCTTGAGAAGGTACAACCGTTTTATCTGGCGACCACGAGCTGATTGACTGCCCACGGCAGCGGAACACGCGGTTTCACAATTTGACTTACTCTGAACAAAAGAATAACGAATAACCTTAGGTGGGAATTCAAACTGGAGTACGAAGACTTCAAACATCCTGTAAATCTAAGGGGTTGTCTAAAATACTGACTATTTCGTGCGTTGTGCCTCATGACTTCATTGAATGCGAAAAATTCAGGGGTCCGAATACTTTTTTGCGAGATGGTTGAACTTACTTTTCGTTTTAAGTTTTGAAGATTTTGTTGCTGTAGCTGTAGTGCATGCGTGAATAAAGAGAGTCTATAGAACACACTGATGATCACTTCAAGCCAGAAACAAACGCGAAACACGGGGAAAGCGGAAATTTTAGCTCGAAAAAGAGCTGTCCGAATAGTTTTTGCACTCACTGCATATGTTCCAACATTCCTCGTTTCATGCTGCTTGCAGTGGCTGCAAGCAAGGAACAGAATCATCAGGAGCAGCGTTGGGGGTCGCTTTAATTTTACAAGCATTACTTCGGCATCTGCAAACTGCTGCGCGGCATCAAATGTGAGTTTCAAAAGCTTCAAAAACTCTGAATAAATTGGTATTTTATCGCAAAGAAAGACGCCGGTGAAACCCAGCGGCACTCTCTCCCTAATGTTTGATTTTCACTTCCGGTCCCACATGGTCGCAATTTGTCCTTGAAGTTTATTTAAAATACGAACATTACGCGTTCTTTAGCAATAAATATACTTAAAAGTCATTTCCTTTTCCTTCTGTTTCCAGTTGATATAACTCAGTAAGAAGTGATGGCATTGATTGCGTAGTCCTACATGAAGTGGAGGCTTATCTATTTCGCGCACATAGAATACGCCGGCTGTCTTGAAAGCGCTCTCTTGCAGACTGGACTGTGCCTATGTTTAAGAATATTCCCGGTAATCTCTCGCTATCACTAATAGGAGTGGCAGGGCTTTTCCAAATACCGCCTACAAGTCATATTGTCCGGAACGGAAGTTGATGTTTGGGACATTGGGGTTCTCTGGACCGCCGTGGACCGTGGACCGCGTTTACTGAGTCGCCCATTTTCAAAGTGCGACGCGTAAACCGTAGGAAAGTAAAACGAGCAATGGGGTGAAAGAGACGGCTTCGAATGAGGTAGTTTCATATAATCGCGAAAAATAGATATCGTAATTTAAAAATCTAAAAGCGTGAAATACGTACTCCAGGAGTAATATTCTTTCGATTTAGGCAATAAAAAAATAATAGGAAACCACCCAATTATTACGATCGGTTCCCTTTGATTTTCTCTTTTCCTCCAACTCACTTCGTTTTCCGAGTTCCACGACCATTGCGAGTTCGTTCCTCGTTCTTCATCGGAGTGCTTGTAACCGATCCAATAAAAAAGTAATTTCTACTCACAGTCAGCTACAAAGTTCGTGTGGTTGAACATGAATAATGAGACCCAACATGAATAGCCGTTGCATTTGAGAAATCAAAAGTGGAAATTGTAATAGGGTGGTTTCCTATTATTTTTTTATTGCCTAAATCGAAAGATTATTACTCCTGGAGTACGTATTTCATGCTTTTAGATTTTTAAATGACGATATCTATTTTTCGCGATTAAATGAAAAGTGAAAATTTTCAAGCGCGCGAAAACGCGACGCGTAAGTAGGAATGATAGGAAAAAGTCCGTGCGACGTATTTCTGGTTCCCCCTCCGCCCGGTGAGGTGAACTTGAGGCGAGGCTTAGCGCTGATACGTCGCAGGCTGCCAGCGGGTAGCCTAGTACCCTGCTGGCTGGTAGCGCTTGGCTTAAATAAGGTTTATTAATACCTTATCAAACGAGGAAAACTTTCCGACCTTAGCCAGTTTTAATAAGTGATTACTAAGACATGTTTCCCTGAGCTCTGCGCCTCATGCATGCATTGGTAACCTCAGACGATGTATAACTCCTATCCTCTCGTATAGAAACTAGGTCCCTGTGACGTCACGTGGAGTGGCATCGCATGGGCGCCAATCTGGCCCTTTTCAAATGAGGATAAAAATGGACCATTGCCATTCGTCTAATCCGGTATTTCTAAAACGAAATAATTTGTATATTATGAATACACTAATGGTGGGTAACGAATCGCAATTATTGCCTTTTGTTTTCTTTGATGAAGGAAACTACCCTATTACACACGGGCTGATGGAAGGCAATTCCACACTGACCTCAACCGCAGGGGTAAATTTGGAACAATACAATTTTTATGACTACAGTCCTAATTCAAACATTCAATTTTAATTACATAGAATTGCTGTAAATAATTAGGATGGTGGTTATTCATATTGGGTCTTCCTACTCGGCAAACACTGTCATCATGCACTGGGGAAAAATTAAAATCGAATGAAACCGTTATTTCAATCTTACAGGTGACTTTGAAAGGGTAATTTGTATTTGTAATTAATCACAAATGAGTTTTTTGTTACCCTCGACGTCTCTGTTTACGTTGATTACGACTTTCCCTGTGTTGTTGTAATTGTGTGCACTTTCCCAAATCACTTCTCACTCAACTTCTATCCATCCGCCAAGCTCGTCTTCGGCATCCACTTGCAGCATTACGTCACCATAATTTCCATTTTTTAAAACAGTTTTCCAATTATGCACGCTTGCGAGCTATGTGGTAGCGTTTAACGCGTCACGCGGCGTATTGATAAGCCACCGTCACCACACCCAGAACACAAATAGCATTTGATGAAAAGGCTTCAATATTCCACCTGCTCTCCTTTCCATTTAAAATTAGAATTATAAAAACACATCGATTGCTAAGAGAAATCAAAATCAGACAAATAAACAGCCTCTATGAAAAGTTGAACTTCCGGACACACCCGGGTACTTCTCTTTTAACTTCGACTCGATAAAATTTTTTATCATTCATCACATTTAACCAAAAAAATCGGTATATAGTAATAATAATAATTTATTTACTCCTACATTTTAGTTTTTACATGTGAATACAAAGATAACAGAGAGAAGGTGGTGGTTTATGATTTTCATTAAATTATTTATTCAATGCAATGTAGTTTGAACAAAATTTAAAAATTCACAGAATTAAATTCAAAAGCGATTAAATTAATTTCAAGCACCCACCTATCAGAATGCAATTATAATAATATTTTTTCTTTGATGAGTTATGCGCTCTTAGTTATCCTACTCCTAGCTATCTACTAGGGGAGCGGTTTATATTTTTTTTCACTACCCACTTTTCGTATTTTTCATTTTCAACTAAAAAATTATTCCTTAGATTACTGTCCTACTTTCATCCTTAAAATGAGGGTTTGTCGCGACAAGTCGACGAGAAAATGGGATAAATATATTTGTGCCTTCGAAACCATGTGAAAAAATAAATAAATTTTATTTATAAAATAAAGAGATGTCAATTATAACAGTTATGAAGAATATTTAGCTAAGGAGCAAATCATGAGAGCCGGATAAGCCAAACTCTTCCATGCACTCCAGATTTTATTCGCGTGGGCGTGCTTGCGTGCATTCGCGCAAACGGACGAGGGAAGAAATTCTGCGCTTTGACCGTTGGCGACATTCAGCCCAACAAATTCAGAAAAGAGCCACTCAATTAGTTGTGCTTTTATTTCAAAGTGTGCCATAAAAAATTCGCCGGAAATGGCGATAAGGAGTTTCCCGTGTGTGTGCCAAATTCCTGTTTGTAAAAAATATTATTATTCAAAATAATTTTGATCCATTACTAAATACGTTAATTTGATGATTTAATCCATCTTTCCATTAATTTTTCCATCCAGATTCAAAGAAGTAAGCCAATATTTAAGAGAATTCACTGTAATTACTTTGGGAACCCTTGAAAAAAAATTGGTGACGACGAAGGAAAGCATTTTTTCCCATTAGTTAAATATGTGGTCTTAGGTTTAATTAAAAAGGTCCAAAGAGTTTTTGAGAGATTATAGGCTTTCGAAGTTCAACGCGCAGATTTGCTTTACTACTTACTTAGACAATAGATACGTGGGTGAGTGAATATCGGAGACAATTGGTGCCAGGGAAAGCCGCCTATAAGTATTAATTTTGGGGCAGAAAATATAATCGGGGTAACACTTAATTGTAATTTAATAATTTGAATTCGGTAGGCTAATCAGCCAACACTCGCCAAGCGTTGAGAACGTTTTCACTCAGGTTACACGTTTGCTGGCGGGATTTGTGTTAACCCCAATGAGGAGAGAGTGAGGCAAATACTATTTTGTTATAGCACTCGTATTTTTCGAGCATCACAACCAGGTCTCTTTTATCATCTTTTATGTAGAAAGAGTAGGTATATTAGTCCAAATTCCGCTGAACTTCGGAAAAGTATTTTACTTCGCTAAAAATTGTTGGAAATGGTTTTGGTATCTTTGATTAAAATCTCAAATGTCTCGCAAAATCCCACCTGCGCCATATTGGAAACGGGCCGCCATCTTGGATTGCCTACCACGCTTCGTGATAGTGCAATTCTTGGATTGGAAAGAGCGAATTACTAGGTTTAAATTTGTTGTCATGCATCCATCGGAAACGTTTGCGCGTTTGAGGTTATCTCTGATTGATGAATACATACTTACAGTTGGCACCACTGACACAGCACACGGGAGCCTACATTCCTTCGCAGAGGGCGCTGTTCCCCACCGCCAGATGATTGCTGCGGGGGCAATTTTTCAAATTGGCAGCGAATAATAATTACGCTGAGCGGCGCTTTCCCGGACGATCGCCTCTCATCCCCGGTCATTACGCTCCGTAATGTGTCTTAATCCAGCGGCGACGCTCTCTCTCTCCCAGCCTAATTGCTTGTGAGGCTGATTAAATTATGGGACACTGCCGAGCCTCTCATGGGCGCTGGCTGCATTGGGAATACATCTCGCCACATCAGCCCACACTAACACTTCAATCAAACACTGTAACGCGTGCGACATTTTCAAGGTACGTGAATTTCCCATCAGGCATGATAGTTGAGCATATCGTCGTAAGCAATATCATGACTTTCTTGGACAGTCGTAACCATGACTGTCAGCACGGATTCCGAAAAGGTAGATCATGCGAAAGACAGCTCGCGCTCTTTCTTCACGACGTTCCCAAATCTGGTGAATCGAAAAGACAAATTGAAGCATTATTTCTAGATTAAAAAAAAGCTTTCGACACGGTACCTCACAACAAACATTTATACAAATTACAGCCATGCAGATTAAACGAAGCAGTTGTAAACTGGATACGCGACTTTCTGAGTGATCGAAAACAAAAAGTAGTTATTGACGGAATTAGCTCTGACGCAGTTAAAATGACATCAGGTGTTCCACAATGAAGCGTAATCGGCTCCCTTTCGTTCATTATATACATTAATGACATTAGCAGTAAAATACGTTTATTTGTTGACGACGCTGTCATCTACGGTGAAATTCGTGATCACTCTGACTTTTATTCTATCATTGGATTTAAACAGCGTTTATCTGTGGAGTCAGGAGTGGGGACTCGAACTTAATCTGAGCAATTTCACGGCGGTACATTTTTCGCAGAGTTCGTCCAACTATAATCAGTGGATGGTAGTAACATAAAGGCAACAGACGAAGTGAAGTACCTGGGAATTACGATAACCTCGAACCTCTCGTGGGAAACACATGAAAAGGAATTTTTGAAGAAATTAGGATTCGTCAAGCGTATTGTGGGAAGATTTTCGGATGAGAAAGTAAAAGAAAGGTGCTATTGCGCACTCTTCCGACCGCACCTTTATCATGTAGCGAGATCTGATACAGAAAGATTTAATCCTTGAACTGAATAAAATATAAAAGAGGGCTGCGCGGTTCGTCAAAAACTGCGTACAGAGCGTTACCCAGATATTTAGCAAACTAAGCTGGGAGCCGCTGGAGACTCGGAGGCTGCGCGCTAGGCTTAGATTACCTGAACAATGGAGACAACACTAAATCTTTTAAGAGTGGAGAATATAATATTAAAGTTCCACTATATTTCAGTTTTTCCTCACAGACACTCATTTTTCAATCATCACAACGGGCGAAGGTACAGCGGATACGAGACACCTGGAGCGGGCTCGCGGGGTTACTCTCCTCGGCCGAAGTCTGAAGATTATCACCTCTGCACCACAGAAGGGGAGGACATGGAAGGAAAATGGAACGAGGCGACGCACAGTGATCCCAAATCGAAAAAAGCTGGCCAAAATTAATAACGTCGTGATTTTTCCTAAATTAGCAACAAAAGTGGAAGTCTCTTACTGATTTTGATCGTCTGAATCTGATTTTGGTATTATTTATATGATATCTCTTCATTTTTTGAGCTGACGTTTTTTAAAACATTTTTAGAAAATCTCGATATAGATGTCAATGCGATTGGCGATAACTTGGTGTTCACGGAGAACTTAAAACAGTATAATTTTAAGGTAAAAGATATATACACTGTAGTAAAAAAGCATGATAGAACTTACGACATGAAATTGACGAGATTCGAACCCGCGACCATCAGCATATTCGGTGAGATACCAAAATCGGAAAAAATACTTATTAATTTTTGGCTTCCATGTATTTGATAGGTCACTTTAGATGAAATAAAATGACTGTTATTAAGAACATTGAGGAGAATAATATTTGAATTTCAATAAAATCGCTTTCATGTATCACAAAAAACGAATTTTAAAAGAATCGTCGGCCGATGTCACCCATCGAACTCATTGTTGCTCTGCGAATCACTTAAAATTGGCAATATTCAACCTCATCTGTGAGACTGACCTAGTTTTTTTTGGAACTTCTGATGTAATTAAAATGTATGATTCAGATATTAAAAGGAATCTTCGAAAGATACCTTCATAATTTAACATTCTTAACATAATTAACAGGATTTTCTTGTACGCTGCTCTCGGAATTTCCTCATGTCCATGTTCCTGGCTTCCAATGTGGCCTCCGTGAAAACTTAAATTGTAAGAAAAGATCCTTTGGCAATTGATGTTCCATGTATAAGGACTTTATATACCATGAACAGCATGTAATCCGTACACTATAAAGACCTTTAACGACCCTCACTCACTCATACAAAAGTTTGGGGTGAACGTGACGAGATACGGCAAAAATTCTTATGAAGGCCCCCTCTAAAATTGTCAGAAACCCCAGGAAAAAAATTAAAACACTAAATTTCCAATTATTTATCTATCTATTCATATAAAATTGATTATGGGGATTAAAAAATGGCCACCAAAATCCAATGGCGCCGCGGCGATCATGGAAACGAATAACCACAGCAACACCTTTGTTTATGCAAACAAGAATGGCTTAATTGGAAAAGAAGATAAAGGAATTAAAACGAAAAACTGATAAAGATAAGGTAGGAAATTTAGAACGTAATTTTTGAAAAGTCGATTTCTTTACGTCTTCTTTCCACATGAACAAACATTTGTTTACATCAAAGTGTATACAAATGAAAAGTGGAGAAATATAAGGTAGGAAATTACGTATTGTTTTTGGTATATAACATCGAAAGTGTGGTTGTTATTAATTTCATGGTTAACATGTGCACATAATGTTATTTTTAAAAGATGATGCGTGCTGTTGACTGTTGTTCGTGTCTTGTTGGTTGTAATAGAAAGGCTTGTAAACAAGACTTCCATAAAATATAGGTAGATAAAAACGATTTTATTTTCATTCTTTGTGATGGCGATAACTTTTTATGTTTTTTACGTTCTTATTTTTCGTCAAGGCCCTTTCTAATGAGCAATGTTATCCGTGACCTAGTGCATCAAAGCATAGAGTAAGTATATCCTTATATACTTGCTCTATGATCAAAGGCAGTGAATAATAAAATATGGAGGATAAGTGCAATGAAAGGTATTTCTTATTGAATAATTTGTCTTGCGAAAATCACGTTTCGTTGAGTGACTAAGTTATTTAGCTGTAAACATTATCGAACTCTTGACACTGACAATATCTTGTTCACCAAAGGCAGTCATCTGCTACTCACCAGATGATTTTATTGCGCATTGCGTTGGATATTTAATCGGTTAGGAGATATTTGTGTATCCCGATTCATTAAAACTTTAAATAGAGGTATTTCTGAAGCGATATCATTCGCGATCATGATAAATAATATTCCGATAAAATTCGTCACACTAACCCCAATTCATGCTAAGGATCTCCATCTAGCGCATTTGCACTAGATATTGATATACAGTTCTTACGTAATTCTATTGTGGGTACCATTCTCTCCAAAGCTTACGATGGGAAACAGCTGTCACATCTTATTCATAAATCAAGAATTTATTTGAGCTATTTGAAAAATAATTAATAAACGTGTTTTCCATAGTAATGCGTAAAGTCGGTATGCTATGATATTACGCAATAATTGGGTGTTACTGTGGAACATGATCTTAACGTATTTTGTATTAAAATTGAATAATTTAGGGACTCTGTCAGACTCGTAGAAATTTATTTTACTTTTTTAGTCCATCAGAAAAACGTTTCTCTTCTATAAATATTTATGGTAGCCATATTGTAGCCTACGTACCATGCACTCGTTTTGCGTGAAATTGGAAATATTGCTTATATCTAATCTAGCGAACTTAAAAGTAAATGATCTTTAAGCAACAAACGGCAAACAAAAAGTGTAAGACCTCCCACACTGACCATAAAAGGCCGCAGGTCTTTATCGGATGGGTCTGGGGGGCAGAGCCCCCCCAGCGAGCAAAAGTGAGTGCCAAACATAGAGTTCGATGTACAGCTCGGCTATTTCCATGCAATATTGGCTGAAGGCTTCATTATTAATCTCATATCCGCAGGAAAGGGATTTTATTATCACTGAAAGTCGATGGATAAGTCTTTCATCGATACCTGTGATGAAAATTGCAAATCACATTGATAATTACATTTCATGCGTATAGTTATTGATGCATGCATTAATTGATTATAATTTTTTATTTACACGTAATTTCATCTTTCTGAAATGAAATCCTGAATTAAAACTCCACCTTTAAAAGCATGATGATTGAGATTAATTAAGGATTATTTTTACACATTGCATATATTCGCAAACTGTGCATGCATGATAATAATTTGCACTCACTAGATATGAGAGGGAGATATTGATAAATGATATGCTTCCGGAGGGAATTTCAGTTTCTTTTGCAACCAGCTTTTGAACGTCTCTTTGATATGTTCATGTTTCCTCGAGTTTTGATTGTACTGTCTCAGGTATTTCGGGAAAAATTCTTCGCATAAAGCGCGTCAGAATAATTCTTTGCATGCTTGATTTCATTCAGTCGAAGTCTTGTTGCCAAATATTCCACGACATATTGCTTCTTCTTCGCATATAAATATTCTTTTCTCTCTGTATTTTTATTGTACACCGCAAGGTACGAAAAATTTTCGGCACAATGTATCAAATTTAACAATTGTGTTCACGGCTGAATCGATGAATGTGATTTCAAAAATTTGTCTATTTTTACCAATTAAAAAATCAGAAATTATGAGTTGAAATAGAATAAAATATATGCAAGCTTATATAGACTTACCCCTTAGTTTCCGGCGTATCCAGAAATTTGAATGCCAATGCAAACTAAGTGCTTCAATTATCTGGACAGAAGGAGCTTAAGTTAACACAGTTCGCAGCACAGCACTTGTCCAATAAGAAAATCATTAAATAAAACTGAGTGGGAAATATTCACTACATCCATGCAATAGTCATGGTGAGGGAGGCCGTCAGCCTAATTTCGCTATTATATGAGAAATAAAATGCACTTGCAAGATGCACGCACCCTTGGTGGGTTTAGACGAATATTTCCCTCCGCATTCCATCCTATCTACGGGCTATTGAAATGATCCTGTTAACAATTCTTGGCGGCACTGGGACGGCAAAGGAATTAGGGAGCATTTATTTCTCCTAGCGCCAAGACCTAATTTCGGAATAACGTGCTGACAACGTTGTAAGGTATCTCTTCTGTATAAAAATATGTGGAAAGTTTTGCAGAGAAAAGCATCTAGTGGTTACTTTAAGTTTCTCTCATAGTGACTTATGTAGTCGCTTTTGATCACTCACAATGTGTCTCATTAAGAGCATGAAAACCGGCCCTCATTGATTTCATGAATATTTGAAGGTGAGTGCACAAACAAGAAGTGTGCATACGATAGGCGTGAAGCATTTGATGTATGTAATCGTACAGGATGTAGAATTATGCCAAGTATACACCATGCAAGTTTGACCACAGATACAGGAATATTTGAGCGATAATGCCACTGTCTCCAGCCGGCCAGCCGCCCGCAGCGGAGCGGTGCACCGCTCAACTTAAAACCCTTTAGATGTCGGATAGGCAAGTATAGGCAAGATTTTTTTTCTCCATCTTCTTGTATATACTCTTCCTAAGGATTCAGCATAGGAATCTTCGAGGGGCACGGAGGGGCACAAAACTATATCGACACATTTGACTAAAAATAGACTCAAAAATAGCTAACATTATAAATAATTAAATATTGTTATAATAAATTCTGAAACGAACAAAAAATACTATAGTATTGTAAAAAAATATGCAAACTTACCGTATTAAAATTGGCAAATGAATCCCTTGAAATTAAAATAGTAATTTATTAAGTTGAATTACCCTAAAATCGACTATTTCTACGCGTCGGACGTTTTAGGCTGAATATACCCATGTTTGACGGGTTACACAGGTCAACATAATAATCACACAGACCTATCAGGTACGAAATATTGTTGACTATATCCTGCAGAATCCGAATTCATTATTCAAAACTTCGTTAGGGAAGGAGGGGAATACCCTCGCCGCTATAGAAGCGACCAGGGCCCACTACTAGCGAAACCATACCTTAATATTTCTACGAAAAGGAAAGATTTTCCTATGAGGAAGAAATATCCTACGATTTTTGGTAGATGGGCGACGGTACACATGGAAAAATCCAGAGGATACGGGGAGATATCAGATAGTCTACATCATGGTAAGACAGAGGTTTAGGAATTGTGTGAAAAACTCGCGCAGCTTCCCTGCAAAGGATTCAGATTCAGATTACAAGCTAGTGCTTATGGAATGCAGCGTGGGATCGAAAAGACTTATGAAAATTACAACGAAAGAATAATAAAGATAAAGAAAGGGGTGAATAAAGGGATTGTAAAAGCTCTGAAGGGGTCCATGAGGAGAGAATATCAATAATTAGTGGAAACTAGTATCCGGGAGATTGGAATAATATTAAAACTGTAATAGTTAAAGCCGCCAAGAAATCAATCCGCTATGTTGACAGACGAGTAATAAATGAGTACATTAAACAGTCAAATAAAGGCGAGAGGAAACGAGTAATTGGGTGAAGATCAGATTGGTTTCACAGTAGGAAAGTCAACTCGAGAGGCAATAGCGGTAATGACATCTCTTGTGGCGAGGAACCTAGAATATAATCAGCACGTGTATGCCTGCTTTGTGGATTTTGAAAAAGTATTTGATTAGAGTAGATTGGGTGAAGTTCATGGATAATCTTAAGAAAATAGGCGTAGATTGGAGGGATAGGCGAGTGATTCGCAATGTGTATATGGCCCACAGTGAGCAACGAGGGTGGCGGACGGAGAATCTGGTTGGGCAAGCATTGGCCGAGGAGTGAGACAAGGTTGCCCTCTATCGCCGCTTCTATTTAACGTATGCGCTGAGGAGATTGTAATAGAGGCGTGGGATTTATTGAAATCTGGAGTAAAAGGGGGAGGAATGATGTTTATATTAGTGCGCTTCGCGGATGATTACGCGTTGAATAGGCAGAGAGCGAGAGGGCTCCAGTGGATGCGCTGGACAATCGTTGCAGATGGTATGGCATGAGAATTCAAGAAGACTTAGGTTGCGTTGTTTTGAAAAGCATCGCGAGCCAAGAATGTGGGACTCGAGGTAAAAGTTGGCGGTGAAAAACTTGAGCAGGGAGAGAAATTTAACTATTCGGGCTGCACATAAGAGGGAAACGGATGCAGAAAAAAGAATATCAGAAAGAGAATTTCGTTAGCAAAGGAGGCGTTCATAAAAAAAGAAGGAAGGTACTTAAGAGAGGATCGCTCAGTAAGTGTTTAAAGAAAAGGCTAGAGAAGAGTCTGATCTGAAGAGTAGCGCTTTGCGGTGCAGAAACGCGGACACATAAGAAGGAGGACGAAAGAGTACTGGAGGCGATTGAGATGTATAGTAGGTGTGGAGAGGAATGGAGTGGGTGAGGTGGACGGAGAGGAGGAAGAACAACGAAGTGGCGGACGTGGTGGGTGAGGAGAGACAGCTACGATAAATATTAACTTATATCTCGAGTTCTGTACATCAAAATCAACATGGAAATTGTTGCTGCATTAAATGCGTTAACATTGACCTTAGAACTTCGTTTAAAAGTTGACAATGCTCAGAAAAAAATGAGGAATTCAATTCAAAGTCTGCAATTTCCGTGCAAGCAACAATTGTTCATGTGCTAAATACATAAAAGCAATACATAAGTTGACCGCGAACCAATGCCGCAAGTGTTGTCGTAAACCCGGAAAGGAGGGAGCACAACTACTCTCGGAGTCCGAGATAATGCGAATTCCCTGCGTGGAGGGGTCGAAAAAGGTTCCGCGAGACCCTTCTTCACGAATGCCCTCCAAAAATGCTCCGTACCACGAGAAAGAAGAGTCTCTTGGGGCTCAGTACAGCAGTCATGCTAAGACGAAAACTCCGCCGTCTCGAAAGGATTAAGGTGAAATACGAAGGAGACAGAGGGTATGGATTGAGGGGGTAGTTAGCGAGGAGGGGATGTTGAAAACCCCTGTGTTATGCCCCGTTCATACTACCATCATTCTCAACCAGCGTAAGATGACGTCAGAACCAGCGTGCGTTCACATATACAATGGTTAGACACTGACGACATCTGATAAGTGGTAAAGTAACTCCAAGTGAAAAATGAATTTACAAGAGCGAATAACCTATTGAAAGGAAATATAGAGTGTGCAGGAAAAAGTTCTTGTGTCAATTGCAATGATTTTCAACGTATGTGCAAATTATGAGCTGCTTATGAATTGCATATTGTATTCCAGCGTCGTCGAGAATTGTTACTTGCTAGGTAGAAGTTAATTTAGATGTGTTCGTCCAACTAATCATTTCATCGATAGTGTGGCTCGCATTTTTCTACTGCTCCATTTAATACGAATTAAATTGACTATTAGTGATAATTAGGTTGATATCAACAACATATACTACTACTTGCCCTTGATTCGGATGTGTTGACTAATCATTGATATAGGTGAAGAGAAGAGGACCTAATCTTGAGACTTAAGCCTCAATTGGGGCACAATTGTGGTGAATTTGGATTGAGATACACTTGTCGCTGCATTACAGTCTTGGAAATTATTGCTTTCTGATTTTGACAAAAGGCATGATCCAATCTGATGCTATACCGTAAATTAAAACTATTTCACTTCAATTAAACTGTGGACGAATAACTTGCAGAAATGTGACTTGATTGTTGAAATTAAACTTATGAAATAAGAGAGAGAACGTGGTATTTTTTGTGATATGTAGTACCTATCACCCGACGTTTCTAGCTTAATTTTCTATAGTTATATCTAACTAGCCGTTAGCCTGATATTTTATATTGATATGGGAGGAACTTTTGTTTGAGGATGAACATGAGTAATCTTTTTCAAACTGATACAAAGAACTCTTACCAAATCATTAGAATCATTATGACCATCGGATTTTTATTAAGGTAGTTTCGCACATTTTACATAATTCCAGCGAAATATTTATAGAGATTATTCAATATGTCCGTAACAATACATGCCAGCTAATGGCTAATTTACTACGAACTATATAGTATATCGCATAACTTAAATCAGGCTTAAAATCTCATAATATACAACAAATTACGGAATGAATCTATAACACTTTCCTTACAATCGATTCTGACGAATATAGTTCAACAATAACGGCCGTCTCCTCTTCGAGTGCTTTATTTTCTGTTTTCTTTCCTCCTATCCCACTTCGTTGCTGCTTCGCCTTCTTCTTTTTCTAACCAGCTTTTAACCAACTTGCGTTAACACACACATAAGCTACCGCCAACCATGGACGGAAAACGGTGGTCAGAATCCCAACCACGGTTAACGGTAACTTGCGTTCACACCTCGTTTTGTAGCCATGGTCGGGGCTAACCGGCGTAAAAAGAACGTAGTGTGAACGGGGCATTAGAGGGTAGAATGTCAGGTCAACGAGGGAGGGGAAGGAAGAGGATAGGACTTATAAACATAATTGTGGTACGTATTCATGAAGGTGTCACGCTCCGCAGTTCCCCGGCAAAAATTCACAGCCCATACAGCTGCAATATTCACGGCTACATATTCTTCGTGAACGCAGTTGCAACATAAAATGTAAAATTATATTGGCGTTGAGGTATTCACAGTAACGCATTTTTAATCAAAATAATCAATCAATCAACATTTTCCCTCCGACTGACCTGGAGAGTAGTGACTTCAGCCTGAAATTCCAATTATAACAAGTTATATTCCATTTACTATTTCAGCCAGATTTCATGGCAACATTGCACTGTCCATTATTGTATTTTTTTGCTATTGGAAATTAATTCATTGATTTTTTTCAGCAGCAGAATGGCTAACCTGAAATTCAATGCGAGCTATGGAAGCGCTCAGATGGATGGCAGTACTCGACAAACAAGTGGTGAGTAAAATGAATAGAATTTCAAAAAGGAGTGCGTTTATGCACATTGGCGACCACAACTACACCTTACTATTTAAAATTATATCCTAATTCGATTTTAAATGTTTTATTGTGTATCGTGTCAATACCAAAAAATTAATACTAATCCATATAACATGAAGGGCTTAAACGGTGAAGTAGAATGTTCTGGAAGCAGCTCAATACCATACTCATCTCGGTACCATTTTCAACGCACGAGTGTCCCAAAAATACCTCCACTCTTCACAAATGTAATGGTAAAAAATGAAATGAAATATTTTCATAACTATCAACAACAACACTCTGCCCACCACAGCAGTCCTACTGCCGTCAATTACTAATATCAATTACCATTCGAGGAAATGGGGTAGTTTCCTTCATCAAAGAAAACAAAAGGCATTGATTGCGATTCGTTACCCACCATTAGTGTATTCATAATACACAAATAATTTGGTTCGCGGATCGTGTTCAAGGGATTGTGTGAAAGGGCGAGTCTGCGCCTGCGCACTGTCGAACGCAGTGGATGCGAAAGTGAGCATGGCTGCGAGAATGGCTTTCAGGCACAACGGGACCACAGGGACACTTTTCAAATTAATTTACTTCCATGACGTAATCGGTAAAAGACTATGGCATTTTTACGAAGCAACCCGATACGAACAAATATTGTTACTGAGGATCAAGTCCTGGATCAAGTGTCGCACTTCCAGTACTTAGGATACGATGTAATATATGACGAGGAAAAAGATATTATAAATAAGGTCAACACTTTCCAGAGAATATGTGGCACAATTAGAAGAACTCTAAAAAACAAATCGAGAAAAGAAACACAAATAAAATTTTATAAAGTGATGGCAGTCCCTGCTGTAGGTACTCCACGGATCAGAATGTTGGGTACCATAAAATAATGAATTGAGGCAGATAGAATTATCGGAAATGAAATTTTTAATATCAGTGAAAGGCTGCACAACATTGGATAAATTAAGAAACACTCAAATAAGAGATGAACTGGGTGTCCAAGCAGTCACTGACAAACTACAAGACTACAAACATAGATGGAAGGAACATTTACTTCGAATGCCAAATGAAAGAATTCCAAAACAAGCAATGGAATACCAACCATTTGGCAAGAGAAGTATAGGAAGGCCAAGAAAAAGATGGTAATGTGGAGCCGGAACAGGATTAGTAGCCTAATCCTGGAGGGAAGAAGAAGAGAATAAAATGTAATCTGCTCCAGGAGTTATTATAGCTTTCAAAAATTGAAAATTCGATCGGGGAAAAGCACACAACATTGAAGTCTTGCGAAAACAAACGTGAAGTAAACTCAGGAAAATAATTGGTTTTCACTGTGAATATTAAATGAACTTGGATGCATTCATGTGCTAATATTTATTGAAGCGTCTTTAAAAATATTCATTCCACCGGAAAACTGACATGACTGCCTTTTGGTCCGAATGCACTTTGTAATGGCGATGGAAGAATGCAACTCACGCGATAAAAGTACGATTAGAGTACGCGTCACTAGTGTGGGACCCGTATGAAAAGGGACAAACAGAATCCATCGAGAAGGTGCAAAGAAAGGCAGCAAGGTACGTAATGGGGAAACACAAAACGAAAGTGTCAGTAAAATGCTGAAAGTACTTGGATGGGACACCCTAGGACGGAGAAGAAAAATAAATAGGCTTTGCGCTCTCTTCGGCACGCTGAAAGGGGAAAAGGCATGGGGGGAACTACGGAAGAAGATTGAATACCCCAGCTATATTGATAGGAATGATCACGAATACAAGATGAAATGCCGGCCGCAAAGGACTAACGTAAAGAAATTCTCGTACCTCAACAGGACGATTACGGAATGGAATAGACTCCCTGCAGAACTGTTTAAGCTCTACCCTAACAACGTAAGAATTCAAGAAGAGGCGTAAAGGATTTATATTGGAAAATTAACATCATTGCATTTTAAATATTCACTATCTAATTTCATTTTGGTGATGTATTTTTCATTTACAATATTTTTTTTAATTTTGTATAAACTGTTACCACCTCGCAAATAGCCAAATTGTAACTTGTACAATATATGATAATAATAATATCCTTCGTCACAGATCAAAAGGTGGCGCCACTTTGCCGCCCGCCGTCCAATCATAACACTCCACCACGCTACGTATTTTGCTTAAAATTTAACGCCTCAAGTGTTTCATAGGAACATGTTCACGATCATACGAAAGGGACAATGAGATGAAACTCCGAGTGAGTCAGAATGCAATGAAGCCTCGTGACCTCCGACCTCCCCCGCGTGGGTTGACCTTCGCCTGATGGTCACTCGCCATCGAAACTCTCTTTTCATCTGCATGCACAGGCAAACCTCGATGGTGCATGGAGGGATACCATACACCTGAGCGAATGAAATAAGGATCGGATTGCAACCAGATTCACCTCCTCGGCTCAACCTAATGAAGCCTAAATCTGCATTCATCTACATCTACACAATACCCTGCGAGCCACCTCTAGGGTGTTTGGCAGGGGGTGATCAATCACCAGCATGCAGTATGCAATTGGACTCCCACATGCACACCATACGGTCCAAAAAAGTGACGTATAATAACAAATTATACTAACATATGCTGTTAGAAAAATAATAAAATTAATAAACATGCATTAAGTTTTACATAGGTTAGTAGGCTACATGCAATCTTTTTATGAGTTCTATAGCTGCCGTTATAATATCTTATTGATCGTGGAAAAAAAAGACGTTTTGAACCTGTCTGTTCTACAATCTATCTCTCTTATTTTATTTATATGATCTGATCTTCCGTAGTATGCTGGCGTCCGTAAGATATGGTTAACTTCGTCAGAAAAGACAATGCTCTGGAATTCATTTAATAAGTTTAGTCTAGTCTATTTTTCAATCTACGGTCTGACAGAGATTCCCATCCGAGTTTATCTAAGAGGTCAGTTACACTAACAAGACTATAGTAACGACCTTTCACATACCTGGCAGCTCTTCTTTGCACGCATTCGAACTCTGTTATTAAGTCTTTTTCACGAGGGTCCAGAACACTGGCAGCGTATTCCAAATGTGGTTTAACGAGGGAAAAGTAGCTAATTTCTCTCACTTTGTCGTCGCACTTTCCCAATATTCTTTTGACAAAACCCATTTCACGATTAGCTTGACCGGTTATTTCTCGAATATGTTTATTCCACGATAGATTATTATTGAGTCTAACTCCGAGATATTTCACGACGGATTCAACAGTCTCTAAATACCACTGCGCAAGCCGCCCGAAGAGGCAGGTGTCACAACCCGATTGCAAATAATAAGGATATTATCGAACGAAAGTACGCCTTGCATTTAATAAAGTCCTTTATTGCTCGGGGGGAAAAGAACTTGACCCTTGCATATAAGTATGCTCCTATAGGGATTTAAATTGCCATACTCTCCTCGTATAATGAGGGTTGGAAGCGATGTTTTGTCTGATAAAAAATAAAATTAATTGCGTAACTCACTAAGACGACTCAATGGCATGTATATTTATCTTTTTCCATAGTCAGTGGCGTAGCCAGGAATTTCGTTCGGGGGGTCCAAAACCAGGGGAGAAAACTTTTGAAAAACAGGGGGCTAAGTAATGGGTTTTAAACTGATTTTAACACTTTTCATTATCGAAAAAACGTCATTTGTTAAATAAATATTTTGTAAATTCATGATTTTTCAATACTTTGTTTTCTTTTATGAAGGAAAATAACTGCGTTTTTATATTTCGGGGGGGGGGGGGGTCCGGACCCCATGGACCACCCCCTCCTGGCTACGCCACTATCCATAGTTCTAGCTTTTTCTGGATTCACTAAATGAATTACTAACCATTGGCAAGGTTTTGTTTTCCATGAATGTGTACTTAAGTCCTCTTCGTTACATTGCGTTATATTTTAATGAGTGTGTGGTGTGCGTATGGTGAGGATCTCCATGTGGATGTGTGAGGAGGCGCTTTGGCTTCACCGGGAGGCTGATGGGAGAGCCCGTCGCTTTGCCGACCTCGGCGCCTCCTCTCTCCCGGTTGATGACGGCGTCAGCGGCCCACAGACGCTCTCCCGCGCTCCCCTCAGTGCTGATGGATCTCCAATTGGCGCACACAATAGTCTCAGTGGACTGAACTCACAATCAGTGGAACGGGCTATTTATGAAGGTGTAATCACTTGGCAGAACTGGCGCTGCTGGAGCTTCTCCATAATCCACGATCTCTCAGTGTGTAAACCGAGGTTTTTATTAAGGCTACAACATCCAAAACCCCAGAAATACCTTTTTTCGGGTCATGGGGTCTTGCAACAAACACCCGACCAGAGCAATTGCTGAGCGACGAAGACGGCTTGGGACACAAGGTAGCCGTTGTAACTAAACACGCGAATGCCTGATGCGTCTAAGGGCCTTGGGATAACCTGTCTGTCACGCGCGTGCTCGGGTTTCATCGCCTCATGACTTTGGTTGAACGCGCGTAAAAACTTGATTTTCTCCCTTTTTCTGCCAGCACCAAGCACTGTCACTGGAAAACTCATCCTGGCCACGAGGCGATATTCGTGTGCACAACTTTTATCGCTATTTCCTGCACTGCAATGGAATGGCGGCCGGGGTCGTAGCCACGAGAGGGGGGGGTTCCGGGTTCCACCCCCCCACTTGAGCCTTTGAAAGAGGAACCAAAAACCCCCTTTGCCCTGGGGAGTACACCCCGGAAGGACCCAAAATCTCCGGTTAACCCCCCCTCCAATTTCAAAGTCCAGGCTACGCCACTGATGGCGGCCGCCACGCACTTGACCCATTTCGGGCATTGTTGGCGGCGGTAACATTATTGCGTGCAATACCTTTTATTGACCGTCAAAACTATACAATATGTATCTACAGTGGCGCCGACTCCATGGGACTAGAGGGGGCCCGAGCTCCCTCAAAAATTTGTTATGGGCGTGAGGAAAAAATGTGCCAGGCTTGTCGATTTTCTCCGGAGCGTCCAGATATCGAAATTCGAGTTATTAGGGTTCTTATGTTGATCATATGACTCCTAAAATGCTTAAAAAACTTGAAACTCACTACTTATAAAATTTCCCGGGGCAGGATCCCCGGTTTAGGCCCCCCCAATATTTTTTGTAAGTCGGCATCCCTGTGTATCTACCAGGAAAAAGAAGTGTGTCATTAACATTGAGTCTACCCAGACAACGAGTTGATCCGGAAGAAAGTCAAAATAAAACGCGGATCAAAGGAAAAAAGGGATATCGGAGATAGGGAAGCACACAAGGTCTGACCTCTGCTCCCGAATTAGCAATGAAACACGTTTATAGGCCGTAAGCATTGCCATCTATCGCGAAATTAGTGGTCTCTGACTTAAAAAACGTTCATTGGTAGAACCAAGAGTGGGGACTAGAACTTAAGCTGAGCAAATGCACGGCGGCGGCGCATTTATTGCGGAGGATGTAAGTACCAAACGTATGGATGGTGTAAACATAAAGGCGACAGATTTACTGGAGGATCTGTCAGAGATACGATAACGTGGCGGTCACTTTCAATAAATACTTGAGGCAGAGCTCTGAAGAAGCGAGGATTCGTCAAATGCGTTGTTGGGAGATTTTCGGGCGAGAGGGTATAAAAAAGGTTTCCACACTCGTCCGACCGCACCTTGAATTCGCAGCGAGCGTATGGAATCCGGTGCAGAAAGACTTTATCCGTGAATAGAATAAAATACAAAGGAGAGCTGCGCTATTTGTCAAAAACGGGCACACACAAAGCTTTACGCAGTTGTTTCGGCTGGCGAATTAGGATAGAACCCCCCTAGAGACTCGGAGGCTGCTTTTACGGGCGAAATTAACCTCTCTATATTCATGATAAGTAAATAATAACCTCTGCCGATAAAACCTCTCTAGGTGGGACAGAAGCGATAAATTAAGGGACATGTTTAGCCGAACGGAGAGGTATAGGAAGCCATTTTTTTCCCAGAAGGACTTTAATAAATGCTGGGCGCAACTCCGCACACGCACTTCATGTTTATTTGTTTACGGCTGGTGTCCTAACCAGTGGCGCAGCTAGGAATTAAGGCTAGGGGGGTTTCAGGCGCAACTAATACTGGGGTGCCTGTGGTTGTTGTTATACCCGCCAGGGTAAGCGGGAGGTGCGAGAGCCCTTCGCCAGAAAAATATTAAGATAAATGGTTCAAAATATAGAGTTTTACGGGCCTTTTGAGGGATATTTTGTTAATCGTCACACTAATCTATAAGCAATATTAATCCAATTAAGTAAAATAGATTTAATTTGAAATTTTCTCTGAGCTCCGGGGGGTTTTTGTCCCCCAAACCCCCCCCCCCCCCCCCCTCGCTGCGCCACTGTCCTAACACTCGCCTTTCGAAGCGCGGGGTGTGTACGTTGAATGATGAATGTCCCAGGACCGCTGAGGCCAATGGACTCCGCAGATTGGAGTGCACAGCGTCGCCTGTACACGTACCTGAATGTGATCCGCTGAGGGAGTCTGGAGCATTGGTGTCAGGAGGGTGAGCGGGGTGGCGCCATCACGGGCAGAGCGCGCAGCGGCGGAGAGAGGTGAGACGTCGCGGCGGTGGCACGGCGCGCACTGAGGCGACTGGACTGACGCGCCCGGTTAGTTGGCGGCGCGGCCGCGCGGCAGGGCGCTGCTAGCGGGCGGGGCGTCGCTCGGCGGCGGCCCGCCCATTGTCCCAGGCCACGCCCCTCCCAGCCTGACGACCACGCCCACCGATGCGGCTAAGAACGGGAGTCAATACACAAACGGACAAGCTTGCAATATTCTTCTCCTTTTTAGTCAAGGCTGGTCCAAGAGAAGAATCAGCAGTTGAGATAAATAAGGATTTGCAAATAAATTAGCGTAAATGATGCCGTCGATCATTCTCCTCATCATCATTATCATCATCGGTCAACAATCCTAGGATTGGTTTGACGCAGCTCTCCACTCAGATCTCCTATCAGCTAATCTTTTCACACATATTTCTTCTCTTTCTCATCCGTCTTCACTTGGTCCATATATTTTGTTCGATATCTTCCTTTTCCATTCTTGCCTTCCACTTGTCCCTCGACGATTGCCTTCATCGGGCCGTCATTTCCCAAGATGTGGCCTATAAGGTTGTTCCGTCTTCTTGTTAAGGTTTTCATGAGGCTTCTCTTCTCTCCTACTCTTCATAGGACTTAATCGTTACTAACTCGGTCGATCCATTTGATCTTCATCATTCTTCTGTAGCACCACATTTCAAAGGCCTCTATCCTTGCTTTCTCCGCTGCGGTCATTGTCCATGCCTCACTTCCGTATAGGAGCGTACTCCAAATGTTGGTTCTTATAATTTACAGAAGTAAAATAGCAAACTGGTGCGTATTTGATGTTGAGCAGTTTCTTAACCGCATCGATATCTTTCCTGGAGTTTCCTCTCAAATCTTTATTATACCATTTATCTAAATGAATATTCAATTATATTAAAATATTCATTTATCTAGCATTATACAAGATGAAAGAATACATACTTATAGAAAATTACACTGACCAATTTCTAAGACTCATTAACTATTATGCTACGCTCATTAAAATAAAAATTGCGCTTTTATTGTGAAAAGAATCGCATAAATTTATATTGAATTGATCAGCAGCCCACGACACTTAGTCTTGAAAACAGGTGAGGTGCTTTTGTATATATCTACTTTGGTACTAAATAGAATCATATGGTCGAAGGATCGTAGTTTTTGGGGAACTAGGTGGAAAATATCTTCTTCAATAATAATTCATATGACTTAGTATTTCTGGCGGAACGAAGAGTAGCCTTAAAAAGAATCAATTCCCGCAAAGGTGATCTATTTATCAAGTTTTCGCTCATATTGAGTAAAAAACTCAATTCTGCATGATCACACAGTGGATGCAAGTTTACTATGTGCATCGTTTCAATGTATGGCGCATCAAAAGTGAGGAAAAAAGAGCAATAATTGACTATTTCAATTTCTTCTGCAACTAATAAGTAAATAGAGCTAACCTGGTTACTATAGTAATGTGGATTCCAAGCAATGGGATTATATTATTATACAGTGCGAATTAATACTTTAAACGCTAAAATTGCGATTCGATACCCACCATTAGTGTATTCATAATATACAAATTATTTGGTTTTAGAAATCCCAGTTTAAACGAATGGCAATGGTCCATTTTTATGTTCAACTTCATTAGTAATCCGTACCAAACAACCGAATAGCCTAAGAAACGATGGATTAAGTATGGAAAATTGGAATTTCCAATAGACTAAGTTTCATCTGTTAGAAACAGTTCCCAACTCTTTTAATGCACGTGAACTAGGCATTGAGAAAATATTTGAAGCGAACGGGAGCTCTCTATGGATTTTCGGGACAAAAATTGTGATGTTAGATGTGGAACTTGTGATGCGATTGTATGTCCTCGATACGCTGCGCTAAATAAATGTCTCTGTAATACACCTCACGCGTGCAATCGTGATTCCGCTCTTCGAGTCACTCCCCCAAACGGATCCTCAAGTGACCGAATCAAAATCACCCTCAGTCGCATCTGTCATCGGCACCCGAGCCTTCCTAACGGCGTACCTACCGATCGCAATAAACATATTTCGGCCACAAATACCGTTGACAGTTGCGCGTTATCACCAATGCCTGCCTCCATCGCCAAAGCTGATGCCGATTGACGCAGACATAGTAGGGTAGTTTCCTTCATCAAAGGAAACGAAAGGCATTGATTGCGATTCGATACCCACCATTAGTGTATTCATAATATATACATTATTTGGTATTAGAAATCCCAGTTCAAACGAATGGCAATGGTCAATTTTAACCGCATTTGAGAAAGGCCAGCTTGGCGCCAATGCGATTCCACTCCACGTGACGTCACAGGGACCTAGTTTCTATACGAGAAGATATGAGTTTTACGTCGTCAGAGATTATGAATGCGTGCATGAGGCACAGAAATTTGGGAAACATCTCTTAATAATCACCTATTAAAGTTGTCTAAGGTCGGAAAGTTTTCTTCGTTTGATAGGGTATTAATAACCCTTATTTAAGCCAAGCGCTACCTGCTAACAGGGTACTCTGCTACCTGCTAGCAGCCTGCGTCGTATCAGCGTTCAAGCCTCGCCCCAAGGTCACCTCACAAGGCGACAGCAGGAACCAGAACAACGTCACACGGATTTTTCCCAGCATTCAAACTTAGCCGTCGCATTTTCGCGCGCTTGAAAATTTTCACCTTTCATTTAATCGCTAAAAATAGATATCGTCATTTAAAAATCTAAAAGCGTGAAATGCGTACTCCAGGAGTAATAATCTTTCGATTCAGGCATTAAAAAATAATAGGAAACCACCCTATTGATGAGATATTTACTAACATTGGCGAGCGCCCTATCCTAGAGGCTAGAGTGTAGAGAACTTGATGGAGGGGCCTTGGGATCATGTCCCGGACGAAGCCTTGAAGAGGAACACCCCTAAGCAAAACCGTCGAAGTTTCCCCACTTTAAGCACACGATTTAAGTCCATTCTCCGTGGTAGTATATGGAGTGCACTCAAAGAAACTGCAGCCTTTCAGTGCACCTCTTGCAGTGCACAGCGATTGCATAATAAGAGCCATTCGTAGCAATATTTATTAATTTTACTTTCTGGTGATTATTTTCTACCACTATTATATATCTTTTATCCACATATAAAAGTAAATGATATTGCATCCACACGCTTGTCGCGTCGCCGTACTCTCCGCAACCGCAGGCCAGAGCCGGAGTCGAGCGCACGTTCGAAAATACGATTTAATTCGGGGTTGCTAGTTGGCGCAAGGTTTTACTTTAGATCCACAATGTAAAAGCTTCATTGAACGACGTGGTATCAGTCACTTGGCGAAAGTCCGGGGTAATGTCTACTTTTCCTCTACGTTTATGTAAAAAAGGGCTGAAAACATGTTCCGCCATTTTGTTATATTTCTATGGTTATTGGTGAAACAAAATCTTTGAAAACCCTTTAAATGAAAGAAAAGGAAGTTTCAATTAAGATGGTATTACAGTTTTGTCCATAAAAATATTCATGAAACCACTGCACAAGGATAAATTTGGAATTTTCAGAAAAAATCGAAGGAGGTCGTTTTTCGCTAAATTTGTTCAACCTTGACCTCACATATATTGTTAACGTGAAAACACTGGAAACAAATAATGTGGGGAGTTATGCACAATTTATTTGAAAATATTTATGCGAAGTTTCAACTTCCTAGCTCAAAAAAATCGATTTTAAGGTTTTGGCCAGCTTTTTTCGATTCTAGCCCACTGTATGACGTTCGGGTTGGATGGCTGACCAGTGGAGAGCGGTTCTTCATACTATCCGATCATATGCTGTAGAATATTTGTACAAGGAAAATTATAAGCTCAGAGAAATAGTGTGCGTTTCCCGAGACATCTGTTTGATTGAAATGGCGTCTACAGCAAATCGTTCTTATCGGCCATCGTTACCCATTTAGGAAGGTGAACATTTAACAATAAATCGAAAAGCATGAGTTTGTTAAGTAATTTTATGGAATGATAATAGTTTCATAACTAATGTGCAATCATTGAAAGCATTGGAGATATTATCGGTCTCGCCAAAGGTCAAATACTTAATTACTATGTATTTCACCGATTGCAATAGTTACCTAAACTGGAAACAAAAGAAGCAACCAGTGAAAGAAACTGAAAATGAGTAAATGAAAAAAGCAATGTAGTATGGCAATATGGCGGGACATCCCCTTCAAAGGCGACATATGCTCTAGTGCCTGATTGAACTGCTGGTAAATCGAAATTTCAGTAGGATTTAGTGCAGACCATGTTTACATTGTAAGTGATTGCAATGCAAAGGAGAGAAGCCGGCGCAGATGTTTCGCGCAATTTCTAGAGTTTGCAATTCATTATAATCACGGAAGTACAGAGTTAAATGAGAGAAGCACTTGTTGAAATAATGTGTAATGAGATCTGAAGTGCAATTCCACGTGCATATTTCTGCTCTAGGATGAAGAAGAAACTGAGTGGTGAACGTGAATCTCAAAATAGCATCTTTCTAGCTATAATTCACAAATTTTACACCATAATATTTTATTTGAGCATCGATTGACTTCGCATGAGGAAATTAAATTAATTCATTAATATTTACATTCTGAGAGACCATGAAGAAAATGTTTCCACGAAAGGCTAACAGGAGTCTAATGACCAAGGTGAACGTCAGCCACGCCTTATTTTTGTGTAAAATACGTGAAAAAGACCTCACGACCCATCTCCTACAGACTCACTTTTATCTATCCATTACGGTCACTCTCTCTCTGAGGATAAATCTGAAAATAGGGTAGATTCCTTCATCAAAGAAAACGAAAGGCATTGATTGCGATTCGTTGCCCACCATTACTGTATTCATAATATACAAATTATTTAGTTTTAGAAATCTCAGTTTAGACGAATAGCAATGGTCAATTTTAACCGCATTTGGAAAAAGGCCAGATTGGTGCCCATGCGATGCCAATCCACGTGACGTCACAGGGACATAGTTTCTACTTATACGAGTAGTCAGGAGTTTTACGTCGTCTGAGATTACCAATGCATGCATGAGGCACAGAGCTCTAGGAAAAATCATTAAATAATCACCTATTAGAATTGCCTAAGGTAGAAAAGTTTCCTTCGTTTGATAGGGTATTAATAATCCTTATTTAAGCCAAGCGCTAACTAGCTAGATTCGAGTAACTAGCTAACTCAGGTAGCGCTCTCTCTCTCACACTATTTGTAAATAGATTTTGCGATACGTGTCAGTTGCATGGCCGTCCTCACGAGCATTTCATGTGTCTATTCATCTTGCGCGTGAGTGCTTAACTTTCATTTTCCATTCGCAAACGTCGCCACGCAAAATTTCTGCTGGCAAAAATCATCCATTGCAAGCAAAAGAGTCGTCAATGCTATTGAATTTGCACGAAGTAAGCGACGCTCATGCGTATTATGGCGTAAAAACTAGAATTCATCGAGGGCACTTGCTTTCCGAGGGACAGTCGTCATCGTAACTTCAATGAGTGTGTTTACACTATAAATGTATCGGTCGTAATAAAGAGGGTGTGCGACGAACAGTTTGGCGAGAATTTAGGGCCCACTTCGCGGAATGCAAATCCACTTGCGGGAATGACGTTGGGGAAAATGTGAATGCAGCGGCGGACATATTCCATTTTTCCCCTTTGAGGGAAAGTTCAAACGAATGACATTCAACAGCTACGTCTCCCAGGATTGCATAGCATCTAGGCATTTATCAATTATGCATGGAGGAGAAAATCAAATACTCTCAAACGGAACTTATTGCCAGTGTGAAATCGCACATTTTTGATCTGCCATCACCACCCTTCGCTTTGATCAACATGCTGGACGGTGACTCCAAAATCCCACGTCATATTTCTAGAGCAGAATAGGGTATTTTCCTTCATCATAGAAAACGAAATGCATTCATTGCGATTCCTTACCCACCATTAGTGTATTCATAATATATACATTATTTGGTTTTAGAAATCCCAGTTTAGACGAATATTATTGGTCAATTTTAACCTCATTAGAAAAAGGCCAGATTGGCGCCCATGCGATTTCATTCCACGTGACGTCACAGAGACCTAATTTCTATACGAGTAGATAGGAGTTTTACATCGTCTGAGATTACCAATGCATGCATGAGGCACAGGGCTTAGGGAAACATCTCTTAGTAATCTCTTATTAAAGGTGTCTAAGATCGGAAAGTTTCCTTTGCTTGATAGGGGAATAATAATCCTTATTTAAGCCAAGTGTTACCTGCTAGCATGGTACTTTGCTACCCGCTAGCATCCTGCGTCGTATCAGCGCTCAAAGCCTCGCCCCAAGGTCACCTCACTTGCGGCAGCGGGAACCAGAACGACGCCACACGGGGTTTTCCCAGCATTCATACTTAGCCGTCGCGTTTTCGCGCGCTTAAAAATTTTCACTTTTTATTTAATCACGAAAAATAGATGTCGTCTTTTAAAAATCTAAGATCGTGAAATGCGTACTCCAGGAGTAATAATCTTTCGATTTAGGCAAAAAAAAATAATAGGAAACCACCCTATCGCACGGGTCTCGTCACGTCATTGCCCATCCGCAGGTACGTACAGCGAAATGCAGGATTAGATGCGAGGTTGAATCGACGGACTCTGTGAAATTGCGACTTGCGAAATCACTGCATTTTTAACATCATATTTATATACGACATTTATGAGTGTTGAGAACCGTTGGGAGCGTGTGAGTGCGAGCAAATGGAATGGCTTTTATGAACACGAATGTCGTCGCCGCGGTGTTTTCTATATCGTCTCGACGGAGCCGAGGCGGTCATTGAGACATTTTGACCTGGAAACGCTGGAGAAACATGAGGCTCTACTGGTCAACTACTCGGAAATTCATCACGATGAAACCGTACAACTCAGGGCATAATATTCCGAGTGAAGACACAGCAGATATCTGCGATAAACTCATCAATTAAGACTACTTGACAATCGTAAATATGGAAACATAATAAAGATACACTTTTGTATGTTCCACAGAAGGTTTAATAACCGACCCAGGTTTCGACGGTACACTATGTAATTATCAAGGTGATTACCACCTTGATAATGACATTACCACCACATTACATTGACACCATTACCACCTTGATAATGTCATAGTGCACTGTCGAAACCTGGGTCGGTTATTAAAACTTATGTGGAACATACAAAATTGTATCTTTATTGTGTTTCCTGCCACCAAGTTCCACCAGGTATAGCCTTCCACCCTTAAGTCAATCGTAAATATGTATGTGCATAGTCTTTAAGTGTAACTTGGGACGAGACATTTGTTGCATGCAGGTGATATCTCCAAATCAGAAAGTCGTAAATATCGTGCTTCACATTCATCAAGCCATATTTGTTTTTCGCATAGAAAATTTATCGAAATGATGTTTCAATAGGGTGGTTTCCTATTATTTTTTTATTGCTTTGATCGAAAGATTATTACTCCTGGAGTACGTATTTCACGCTTTTAGATTTTTAAATGACAACATCTATTTTTCGCGATTAAATGAAAAGTGAAAATTTTCAAGCGCGCGAAAACGCGACGCTCAAGTATGAATGTCGGGAAATATCTCCGTACGTCGTATTTCTGGTTCCCCCTCCCGCCCGGTGAGGTGACCTTGAGGCGAGGCTTAGCGCTGATACGTCGCAGGCTGCCAGCGGGTAGCTGAGTACCTTGCTGAAAGGTAGCGCTTGGCTTAAAAAAGGTTTATTAATACCTTATCAAACGAAGAAAACTTTCCGAACTTAGCCAGTTTTAATAGGTGATTATTAAGACATGTTTCCCTGAGCTCTGTGCCTCATGCATGCATTGGTAACCTCAGACGATGTATAACTCCTATCCTCTCGTGTAGAAACTAGGTCCCTGTGACGTCATGCGGAGTGGAATCGCATGGGCGCCAATCTGGCCTTTTTCAAATGAGGATAAACTTTGACCCTTGCCATTCGTCTAAACCGGTATTTCAAAAACCAAATAATTTGTGTATTATGAATACACTAATGGTGGGTAACGAATCGCAATCAATGCCTTTCGTTTTCTTTGATGAAGGAAACTACCCTATTGTGAACGAACCTTCTGTTACCAGTGAAACTATTGTCAACAGAAGGCAACGAACGCTGTGAGAAACCCAAGAAAATGAAAAGAACACAGTTTCAGATATTCAATATTCGAATAATCTTTGATTTTTGCAAAAAAACCTCAAAAGCCTTAAAGAGCACTGCTGATAGTGGTTTCGATGGGTTGGTGAGGCGCACTTTTCACCATTATAGACCGCAGTGCGGCGGTTAGTGTGGAGAGCGCGATAGGACAGATATTAGGGTACAGTTCCGGTGAAGACGGTTGCGACCGAATCCAGTGAATAAATACGCGATGGATGGCTCTATCTAATCGAACCACGGACCTTCTGCTTTCCGGGCAGATGCTCATGTTATTTTTTTTGTGAAGTGGTAGTTTTCCAGCAATTCCTGGAACCGAGCACGGTCATAAGTTACGTAGGAATTTTAATTTTCTACTTCCTAATCCTAATATTTCTTTATTCAAAAGATGGTTTCTTTATTTAGGGCCGAAGATTTTTAATAAATTACCTTGTTCGATCAAAGAGTTTAAGAGTATAAATAAATGTTGTAAAGAGGCCAAAGATTGGTTTTTATCCCATGATAATATAAATGTTCTTTTTTATGTATTTGTGAATACATACATATTGTTATATATTATTTTTATATTTTTGTGAAAGGAGAAAAAATAAATTTATTTAGTTCTGTCCATATATTATACATTGTTATTGTTTATTGTAAGGTATTGTTTCATAAGGATAATGTTTCACAAAATTATATATACTTTCTTTTGTTTTCTGGCCTGCCTAGAATTTAATTTTCAAGATGGTATCTTCCATGCTGGTTTTTTTATTTTAACCATTGAAGCTACATAAAGCTCCATTAATGTTGTGTTGGTAAAAATAGTGTACATTCAAGGTTGCAGTAATAAATTCATTCATTCATTCATGTCCGACCACCGAACAATAGAGGCTAATCTCATGGTCAACGCATTGGGCTACATCCAAGCATGGGGATCGCATAGAGACGCTTCAATAGGATTGGAATTTAACTTACTCTCTCTCTTTCTTCATTGGAAACTGATTAATTAAAAATATTAATACTTCCCTAGTGAATTAGATTAATCAATTTCTCTGAGGCTTCGTACTGGGATATAAACGTATTTATCTGATTCCTTACATAAATTCGCTCACTCATACGTCGTATTTACCTTGTTCCGTTATATTTCCTTTGAGAATGAAAATTCGGAGCGCAAAACAGTGACCACCGAGTGAAAAGATTCGTGAAATTTACTCTTACTTGCTCGGGAGGCAATGGCCACACCAACCGCATCTCTTTCTTTCTCCTCGAGTTGATCTCCCATTTTCCAGAGGTCCTTCTCCACCCCTGCGCACTCTTCGTCTTCCTGGTGGTCTTGTGGCTTCCCTCCCTATCTTTTAATTAGCACATCTTCGCCTTTAATCAGTTCTTCGTCGGCCTCTGCCCGCAATATCAGATTCTTAGTTCACTTCCACCAACACTTCCTCACTCCTCATTCTCCCCCATTTCAATAGGGTGGTTTCCTTCATCAAAGAAAACGAAAGGCATTGATTGCGATTCCTTACCCACCATTAGTGTATGAAAGTATACCGGGACTAGCCACGGTGATAACTTTTTACGGAGTCACCCGCAATGCACAAATAGTGCGAAAATTCCACAGAGGAAAAATCATTCGCCTTGACCGGGATTCGAACCCGGATCCCTCGATTTCCGGCCGAGTGCTTTAGCCAGTTAAGCTACCGAGGCATCATTCTCCCCTGTGTCCACAAATTTCCACAGGGGAGAATGATGCCTCGGTAGCTTAACTGGCTAAAGCACTCGGCCGGAAATCGAGGGATCCGGGTTCGAATCCCGGTCAAGGCGAATGATTTTTCCTCTGTGGAATTTTCGCACCATTAGTGTATTCACAATACAAAAATTATTTGGTTTTATAAATCACAGTTAAAGACAAATGGCAATTGTCAATTTTAACCGCATTTGAAAAAGGCCAAATTGGCGCCCATGCGATGCCACTCCACGTTACGTCACAGGGACCTTGTTTCTATACGAGTAGATAGGAGTTTTACATCGTCTGAGATTACCAATACTTGCATGAGGCACAGAGCTCAGGGAAACATGTCTTAATACTCACCTATTAAAACTGCCTAAGGTCGGACAGTTTCCTTCGTTTGATGGGGTATTAATAATCCTTATTTAAGCCAAGCACTTCCGGCTAGCAGCCTGCATCGTATCAGCGCTCTAAGCCTCGCCCCAAGGTCACCTAATAAGGCGACAGCGGGAACCAGAATGACATCGCACGGGGTTTCCCAGCATTTATACTTAGCCGTCGCGTTTTTGCGCGCTTGAAAATTTTCACTTTTCGTTTGATCGCGAAAAATTGATATCGTCATTTGAAAATCTAAAAGCGTGAAATCCGTATTCCAGAAGTAATAATCTTTCGATTTACGCAATAAAAAAATAATAGGAATTGACCCTATTGCCACCAATATTCTCTCTCTCCTTTGCTTACACTTGCTATTCTCACCCTCCGCTTTGTACTTTTTAAGTGATTTGTTTTTCCATCTTTTTATGGAGTTCTCCTAAATATTCCGAGGAATGAAAAAAATTAAAACCTGTTTCTTTGGTCTTCTTGGCGGTGAAACCCAGGAACATGGAGACATCATCTAGACAACGCCGCGGAAAACTACGCATCAACTCTAACAGTTGCAAGGCTATTAAAGCACATGGATGCATTCAATGGCTGCAGTCTAGTTCCTACGTGGCTACAACACGTTGAGAAGTCTTGATTCCGATTGATTGAAAATTTTTGTAAGAAAACATGCACGTAACGGGTGATACGCGTACCTTTCGATTCCAACAAAAGATGGCGCTCCAATCGACCATGGGTGGAAGTGAATGAGAACAGTACTTGTCGCTATTCTTTCAGGCGTATCGATTCGAATGATCATCCCGTAATTATTCAAGCGCTTAGTTTCACATTTGTAGTTGTAGCATCCTCTGATGATCTTATTTTATTGTGCAGATTTAAAATGAAGTCACCAAGAAATATAAAATAGAGAGGTTGCTGTCCCTCTCGGGGGATGGTGGTTATTTTTTCGTATTAATAATAGTAAAAAATCGTTTCTTTATCAATTTTAGAGTTGTAAATTAACATTGAGAAGATCTCTATGATATCCGCTCTCGTGATATTGTCCTTCGCTACAGACGTTTCGATCGCACCATTATATATGGTCATCAGGGCTTCAGAAGGTTTTATGCATTCATGGAAGAGTCATCCATGGGGTTACATCTTCCGTCGAAACGTCATTTCAGCCGTAGACTCAACTCATAGCGAGCGCGGGAGCCACAGAGCTCATCTATACATAACAAATTTGGCAGGAAAGTCTCATCATACTATCGATTAGCGATTTCATTAATTTCTGAGGGAGGGGAAAAATTATGCAGCCATGATGATGCTCAGAGTAAAAAGCCGATACGCTGCCTCAAGAGATGATAGAAGTCCATTATTAAAATGTGAAACAAATTAACGACCAACGTCCAAAAAAATGAAATGATGCTACTAATATTGAGATACCTATAATGTATCATCTTCGGGGAGGACGTCCATTATTTATTTTTTTTTCTTTAGCTTCCGGGAGGACCTCTCGGTAGCGATGGGCCCGTGATTTGGAGGGAGGCGATTCGGCTGCGTCATCGATCTCATTGGGAAACAATCGAGATGCGACGCGGCGATAGCGGGAAGGAAGGCGGTGGTTAATGAGGCGCTGTCGGAGATGCAGCGTCACCCCGCGGACAAAGGCGTTATCCAAATTCCACCGCCGAGAGATTGATGCTGGCCAACATTCCCCACGAGACCAGTAGCACCCGCGAAGCACCAATCCCACTCACTAATTCTCATTCTCTCCGATTTACGAAGCGGCAGCACTGTTTAAAGACGTGAAACACATTACCTATACCATTACACAGGCCAACAAAAAATTTTGTTTGAAAACTTTTTTTATTTTAATAGCTGATCCTTATAGATTTTGATGTGCCGAATCCAAACCTGGCCTAAGTTTCTTTTGTATCACCCATAGTTTCCAAGCAATATGTATTTAATATTTAGTCTAATACCCCTATACGGTATACTGGGAAATCAATGAGACACTGTGTTACATAATAAAATTGTTTGTATTTACTGTTCACTATATCATGATAAAATTATTTGTATTTACTACAGCGTGATAATAGAGGGTTCACTTGTCAACTGGAATTGGTCCACATTTTCTTTCCCTTTTTTCCTTGAAGCTTCTTGTGCTGCTTTTTCTGCGATGAATCGCTTGCTGAACTTCTCGATGAAGTACCAACAGTAATCTTTCTTTATCTTATTATTTTTATTATCTTCGTTCATTAGACCTACTTTTTCAATTTTATTAAACTATAAAAAAGCTGTTAAATTCTGAAAATATTGCTTGATTTCATAAATTTAACTGTAAAATGTGAATAAATGGTGAGTGATACAACTTGAAGACCATCATATTTGGATTCAGCAACTTGAAAAACATAAGAATAAGGTATTTTCAGTAAAAAAGTTTTTTCATTGTTGGCCTGTGTTATATTACCAGCGTTACATGCATATTAAAAAAAGAAACAGACATGACCAGGCATTTACCGTCCAATTTCATTAACATTAACTATAGGCAAGGTACCTGAGTACATTGTTGTTAGCAATATCGTGACTTTCTTGGGCAGTCGTAACTTCCTCCATGACTGTTGGCACGGATTCCGAAAAGGTAGATCATGCGAAACACAACTCGCGCTCTTTCTTCACGACGTTCTCAAATCCGGTGAATAGAAAAGACAAGTTGACGCACTATTTCTAGATTTTAAGAAAGCTTTCGACACTGTACCTCACAGCAAACTTTTATACAAATTACAGTAATGGGGATTAGACGTAAAAGTGGTAAACTGGATACGCGGCTTCCTCAGAGATCGTAAACAAAAAGTAATTCTTTTCGGAATTAGCTCTGATGTTGTAAAAGTTACACCAGGTGTTCCAAAAGAAAGCGTAATCTCCTTTTCTTCATTATGTACATAAAAGATCTCTGCTCCCCAATTAGGGGTAAAATACGTTTATTTGTTGACGACGCTGTCATCTATCGCGAAATTAGTGACCACTCTGACTATGAAATTCTCTCATCGGATTTATACAACGTTCATTTGTGGAGCCAAGAGTGGGGACTCGAACTTAATAGGAGCAAATGCATGTCCGTACATTCCTTGCGCAATTCGTCCAACTATAACCATGTTTATGCAGTGGATGGTCTTAACATAAAGGCAACAGACGAAGTGAAGTACCTACCTGGGAGTTACGATAACCTCGAGCCTCTCGTGGGGAACACATAAGGAATACCTGTGGCATGGCCCTGAAGAAATTAGGATTAGTCGAGCGTATTGTGGGAAGATTTTCCGATGAGAAAGTTAAAGAAAAGTGCCATTTTGCACTCGTCCGACCGGACCTTAATATGCAGCGAACATATGGGATCCAGTGGAGAAAGACTTAATCCGTCAACTGTATAAAATACAAAGGAAGGCTGCGCGTTTCGTCAAAAACTGCTACGGGCGTACACACAGTGTTACCCAGATGTTAAGTGAATTATGCTGGGAGCCGCTGGAGACTCGGAGGCTGCGCGCTAGGCTTGGATTGTTTGAACAATTGAGAGCAATTGATTGTATATCTTTAAGAGCGACACGGAGAACGTAATATTAGAGCCACACTATATTTCCAGGTCCGATAGAAGCGATAAATTAAGAGAGATGTTTTGCCGAACGGATAGATATGGGAATTCGTTTTTCCCCCGAACCATAAAGGACTTTAATAAATGCTAGCCCCTGCTTCGAAGAGCACTTAATTTTTTATGCGTAGACGGCTGGTGTCCTAACACCCCCTGCCACACGCCTTTTAGGTGGCTTGCGGGGTATTATGTAGATGTAGATATATAAGAATCGAGTGGTGTCCGTGTGTCTCTTACGCAATAACTCCAAAACTACAGAAGTGATGGAAAGGAATTTGGGCACGAAGATACTGGGTGTACCCGGTTCACATATGAGCTATGTAATGGGTCCCTGGGTCCCTTGGGTCCTTGGGTCCCTGGAAGTCCCTTTGGTGGAGCCTTTCACTGCATAAACATGATGGACATGGAAGAGAATATGGGAGTCGTGGAGGGATTTCTTTATTGCCTTTTTAAAATCACTTGCAATTGGGATTGAGGGCTGTAATATTCGTAATCAACCCTCCATTGGCGCGCAGCTACTAGCTAGCAGCTAGCACACAGCCTCTCAAAGACGACTTTATCAAGCCTCAGAATAGACGCCTGATATTTCATCCGGGGTTGTTATAGGAATAATTTTCGGGGATTAATATGCCTTAATAAAACTCTGATTCTATTTATAATTCTTTTTATTCCCAACCGAAGTGTATTTATTCACATTGTTTCTCAAAAGTCAAGGGGCGAACGGTCGAATCACACTATGCGCCCTTGCTTTAGACAAATATAATTAGAACACATTAGCATTGGTACTGAGCATACCTGTGTTTACTACGGCCGCATTTGACACATTTTTTAACAGATGCAATTTCTTCACCTGATTAATGCATAGTTTTGAGTTCTGTAGCCGCGTTTGCTGTTTACGAGTGACAACACTTCCATTTTTTTGACTTACAGTGTCTTAAGTGGTCTACGTTACACTTTTATGTCATTTGTTTAATGCGGTAAGAGTATGAGTACTCATCAACGCAGCATGGGTCTTCAAGAGAAAAACGTGCGAAGACCATATAAATGGTGAGCGTATAGTGCACTGTTGCTCAAGTACCTCTATTTCCACGTCGGGGAAGGATTTCTCTTGTTTTCCAAAGGAAAAATATATGAGAAGGAAATGGTTGATGATCTACAGTGGCACCGACTCCATGGGGCCTGAGGGGGCCCAAGCCCCCTCAAAAATTCATTTGGGTGTGAGGAAAAAATGTGTCGGGCTTGTATATTTTCCCCGGAGTGTCCAAATATCGAGATTCGAGTTATCAGGGTTCTAATGTTTGTCATATGACTCTTCTAAAATGCTTAAAAAACTTAAAACTCACCACTTATAAATATTTCAGGGGAAAGATCCCCGGTTTGGGCCCCCCAATATTTTTTGTAAGTCGGCATCCCTGAATATAGCTGGAAGTCACATGGCATGTTATGGGCATCACAATAGCGAATATTGAGTTTACTCTGCCAAAAGCCTCACATTTCTCGTACATTCCTTGTTTTCCCTCCGTTGTTTTTCTTCACCAGTATTTATTCTCGTTCATAGACACTCACAGCTAAATTCCTTCAAATTTCATTACACAATGGGTAGACTATTAGGTGGTACATTTCTAGGATTGTTTAGAAAGTGCAATAAGTAACAGTAAAGCATTCTAATTTTGGTGGCCATCCGACAAAAAATGACCATTCATTAAAACCTTCCCATTTGTTTGACGTCATCGCAGTCGTCATCCCTGATGACCTACAAAGAGTTCATCTACATTGCTAGCGGGCTGTTACTGTATGGATAATTTTAACGTAAATACACTTATGCATCAGGGTTATAGAACGGTTTTAATGAATGGTCATTTTTTGTCGAATGGCCACCAAAATTAGAATGCTTTACTGTTACTTATTGCACTTTCTAAACAATCCTAGAAATGTACCACCTAATAGTCTACCCATTGTGTAATGAAATTTGAAGGAATTTAGCTGTGAGTGTCTATTAACGAGAATAAATACTGGTGAAGAAAAACAATGGAGGGAAAACAAGGAATGTACGAGAAATGTGAGGCTTTTGGCAGGGTAAACTCAATATTCGCTATTGTGATGCCCATAACATTCGCTGCATGTCAACGCCAAACCTAGAATTTTGTTTCGTTTTTGCAGTGGGTCCCGGTTCAAGAACAGAAATTCGAGTAACGCGTAAACAGTACTTGAAACTTAATTCTGTGCCTATCAAATACTTTTTTTCAAATACTTTTCTAGCCAGAGCCATTCTCCCATACATTTCCAGCTTCGGCAACAAGATAGCCCGGATACTCCGAAGACATAATATAGATACAATCCACATACCTGCCACCAAGATTAAAACCTGCGTCGGGACACCGAAAGATAACTTGGGCCTCAAAACCTCGGGAGTGTATAGCGTCCCGTGTGAGTGCGGTCACGTTTACATTGGGGAAACTGGCCGCACAATCGAAAAACATCTGACGGAGCATGAAAGATGCATACGCCTGTTTTATCCGCTAAAGTCGGCAATTGCGGAGCATTGCTTGGCCCTCGGTCATAGGATGGACTTTAAAAAACGAAGGTTTTGTGCCGCACTAATAACTATTGGGATAGAATTGTGAAGGAGGCAATTGCTATTAGCCTTGAGGAGAAGAGCTTGAATAGGGATAAGGGCTTCCAATTGAGCAGTGCCTGGAATACCATAATTAATCGCTACATCCGTACTCAACAATAACGGCAACCAGGGATATGAATAAATAAATAAATAAATAGGTACCGTAAAAAGTACCATTAAGAGTAAACCCCTGAAGACGATGGCAGACTCAGCCATTGAAACGTTGGGAGAATAGGGAAGTGCACTAATTTTTTTTAATGGCTGAATTTGAAAGTTTATCCTAAAAAAGAAACATTAGTATGGTCACTTTCATTTCCTACATCTGGGGTATGCACTTCAAAACGTTTTGAAAGTCGGAAAATTTCATGTTGCGCTGAAACACAGTGCCTCCATCTTGATTGAGATGTGACGTCACAAGGCAGTAGTCACCAGTTCCGTCGCCTTCTTTAGCGCGGCGAGAGTTTCCGGGAATCGGTGGAGTTTGCTTCCTAAAAATGTCGGCTAGTACGGAAAACATGAATTCAAAAAAGAATTATAAATGATTTTTGTCCAAATTTCATCTCGACTTCGAAACAAAAGCCTGGATGAGATATTCATTCCCGTGCCTTAATCACAAGCCATACGGAATAAATTGTTCAAGGCTGCTCCAGACTCTTACCTATCGATGATATTCTGTTTTGAAGATCATTTAAAGGTATTGTAAGATCAAATTGATATTTATATTATAATAATTTACTTAATAGGTACCTCAGTCATATCAGAAAGTGTGTTGAGTCAAAATATAGCATCTTCCGCGTAGACCTATGTAATGTATAAACTGAAAGTAGTTTGGCTAAAGAATTATGGCGCGACTGTTATTTTACACGACCGGACAAAATGCGTACTTTGCCCATGATATGTGCATATATGATAACAAACGATTTTTGTTAAAGCTAATCTTTATTTGTTGATATTAGTACATTTATAGGTGATACAGATACAAAAGTACATGGCAGGTCGCGCGGCGTAATTTATACTCCACTGGTGACGGGTTCATCTTGCTGATCTAAAAAATTAGCTACAATACCTCGAACTTTGAAAACTCGCAATATAGGCAGTCAAAGTACATTGTAGTAATACACGAGACCATTATAGCCCAGAATGTACGTACAATGTTGAAATCCTTGGTTTTCAAAGGTTGACGTATTTTATCCCCAGCGCGCCCGGTCCAGGGTTATCAACTTTTATTTCATCCTATTTGTTAATTGAAATTATATTTCGGAATGGTTCTTTTAGCACTGCTACTGAGGTAAACTGGTAGGTACTGAGTACAAGGTACTGAGGTAGGTACTGAGTAAGTAAACTCCCATTGCAGTAATGTGAATTACAAGTGTTCGAGATATATGGCATTTTATATTCGTTTTGTGTTCTTATCAATTATGTCTGCACGCATATTGTTGCTTGCCGCGAGCCTTTAATGGTATGTGCTCTTGCAAGAGTGATTTTCATTTTTAATGTGGAATTTGGTCAGCATAAGCAAAGTAAAAATTAACATTTTAGCGCACACCAACCCTTGTAGTCCTCGTATCTCTGCGTTTGTAATGACACTGCTAAAATACCTAAACGCCATTATGATGCTAAAAAAATTGTCTCATGTCTATGATTGCTGCAGTTAAAATTTATGATAAACTTGGCTCCGTATGATCACAATGAAGACAGCAAAATAAACTGATATAACGATATATTGAACCCTGGCCCTCAGGGTGGGACTCGTACACGCTATCTCTACTCCAACTTACCCATCGGGTGGTGGATGATATTTTAAATTTAAATATGACTTGTGAGAAGTACCGCATGAAAATTAATTAATTACAGCCTAATTAAGGCCCTAATCGAAAAAGACGGAGCAAGGTACGTGGTCTCCCCTTGTTAGCCTTAACGCCTCGCATTTCTATAGAGCGTTGAACCTGTCCTTTTTCAAAAATTCAGTGACCATAAATACGTCAAAGTTTGGTATACCATTTATAAATCGTTGGAATTTTCCTTCTCCCAACCAAGATTAACTTTTCTTGAACCCATCCTGGACAGCGAACCATTGCAACAACCAGCCAGCACGGAAATAAGGCTAACATCCCATGATTCTATTTGCGAAGGGCGACCGTTACGGCCGGCGTGAATACATACGCAACGAATAAGTCTTGCAGCAAACGTCTGAAATAGGTTTATTAGTTTGACTCAGTTCTTACAAAAAAAGTTTTGGCATGATAACCGGCATTGTACCAAAATATACCCAGCGAAAAATAAATACCATCATCTATTTATTAAAGATTCAATGTGCTATTCGCACCACTCTTTCCAAACTTGAAGTTGACACGTATTTGAATATTAATATATTACGCAATGATGAAGTCATGTACTCAAAAGAGAAGCAGCCACATATATGTTCTGAAGATATTTTATGACAGCAAAAAACGGATATCCTCAAATTCAGTAATTTTTACATGCAAGAATAGTGGTAGAACTAAACGGCGTAGAAGCTGCCTTCTGCTACTGCCTTGTGGCGTCACGGCCAATATTCAACATGGACACCCGTTTTAGCGGCCTTTGAATTTTTCCATATTTCGGACGGTCATCTCGAATCAAGTATTCACTATTAGGATTTAAACTCTGGTTTTACGACATTATGTTATTCTGAACTCTAATTTAAAAAATGTGTTTGGTGCATTTGAAACACTAGTGTACTTCCTTATTAACCCAATACCACACCCGGTGGGAATCCCGAGAAATTTTTCATCAAATACGTTTTTGATTACTTTTTAACGATTATTTGGCTCTCAACTCCGGCCAATCGGAGAAAAATATTTAAGTTCCGCAGGGTACTTGGGTTACTAAGCAAATTTATGAGACAGATTTTCGGCGAATGATAAAAACATTGAACCTCAATGTGCAATAAATCAATATTTAAAAACGTTTGCAATGTAATTTTAATTAATCGCATAATTGCTTTACCTGATTACTCTTACTCCACGCATCGCGGTGGTGACGAAGCCATCGCTGTTTTTCCGGAAATCAGCCGCCATAAGAGAGACGAGCAAAGGAAAACTGTAAATCAGATTATGTCTTCTTAAATCCCTCATAAGTCAATTTACCCCTAGGGGAATTTCAACAAAGCTCGACGATGATTACTTCCTTTGATCCCTTTTAATCAAGGCTCTACTCTCTCACCGGAGTGAAGGTGTAGGTACACTACGAGGACGTCAAACAAATGGGAAGGGGTTTCATGCCATGTGACTTCGAGCTATATTCAGGGATGCCGACTTACAAAAAATATTAGTGAGGTCCCAAAACGGGGATCTTGCCCCGAGAAATTTTATAAGTAGTGAGTTTTAAAGTTTTTTTAAGCATTTTAGAGGAGTCATATGATAAACATTGGAACCCTGATAACTCGAATCTCGATATCTGGACACTCCGGGGAAAATCGACAAGCCTGACACATTTTTTCCTCACACCCATTACGAATTTTTGAGGGGGCTCGGGCCCCCTCAGGCCCCATGGAGTCGGCGCCACTGGCTACATTCCAGAACTTTTAATAAGCATTTAATGACGTTCGTGGAGTACTGAGGGAGTTTGGCTTACATATTTGGACTCGTGAGAAAATTGTCTATTCAATGAGACTAAGTAGCAAGATGAAAAGGAATCCTATTGCATGCTGGTGATTGATCACCCCCTGCTAAATACCCTAGAGGTGGCTGGCAGAGTATTATGTAGATGCAGATGCACCGATTTCGTGCATGTTCCCCATTGTCGAAAGAGAGTGTTGCAACGTATGTACTTAATCCAGTGGAGCATTTGCTGTTTATTATTTCCGAGCGCCCGCTTTGCGGTCGTGCATTTTGTCGATCGGACGTCTGTTATGTCGCCAAATCAGTTCTGCGAGCAAAGGATCGGATTTGCTGATTGCCCACGGGGAGACAGGAATGGATCGCGTGACCGAATCTCAAACGCGCGTAGGCGTTGAACCAATGAGTCTTTGCTTCAACGCGGGAATTGACAGAGAATAGGGCAGTTTACTTCATCAAAGAAAACGAGAGGCATTGATTGAGATTCGATACCCACCATTAGTGTACCTATTCATAATAATATACAAATTATTTGGTTTTAGAAATATCAGTTTATACGAATGGCAGTGGTCAATTTTATCATAATTTGAAAAAGGTCAGATTGGCGCCCATGCGATACCACTCCACGTGACGTCACAGGGACCTAGTTTCTATACGAGTAGTCAGGAGTTTAACATCGTCTGAGGTTACCAATGCACGCATGAGGCGCAGAGCACAGGGAAAAATCTTTTAATAAACCACCCATTAAAATTACCTAAGTTCGGAAAGTTTCCCTCGTTTGATAGGGGAATAATAATCCTTATTTAAGCCAAGCGCTACCTGCTAGCAGAGTACTCAGCTACCTGCTAGCAGCCTGCGTCGTATCTGCGCTCAAGCCTAGCCCCAAGGTCACCTCACACACAGACAGCTGGAACTAGAAATACGTCTACATAAATACATATACGAGAAATGTCTTTGGTTAACGAAGGAAATACATGAAAATAGTTCATGGCGTGATTCTTATCCTACCCCGTTTATGTTACATACGTATGTGCTGTATGTTGGAAATTAATCTTTCCATTAAAAGAGATTGAAATTAAACTTTTCAGTAAGAGTATATAAAACGTAAATCAATGCTGTCAGATCGGAATCAGCCAATAAAACAGATCACAAGTCACCAGATATTGGGTTTAAATCTTTCGCACTTACGTCGACCTTTCGCTATATTCGAGAATTTTTTATCAAAAAATGTCATGCGCATTGATTTTTACTCCATATATTGATGTTCTTCTGTACAAAAATTAAAAATAGCCATTAATTCACACGAATTATCATGTTGCAATTAAAGCTTTCATTTTTTATGGTATTCGTCCCTTTTCTTACTGCCAATTCCATTAAAGATTAGGAATTATAATTCTTTACCTATTGTGTTAAAGGTGGAAATGCACTCACTCAGTGAATCAGTGAAAAATGCAGTACAGTCAAGTATTCGATCACCGGAATCGAGGAAGGAAAACTGCGCAAGACGTGAGGCTTGCCTGCCCAGGAATGCGCATTTCAATGCACGGCGTGATCCTTTCACCGCGCGTGTTGGGTCAAATGGGCCGAGAGAATGACGGTGGGGGATTGAATGGGGTGTGGAAACAAGGCGAACCCTAATGAACTTTTATCGCCCGTTCCGCTGATTGCGTGCACGGCGCCTCTCATTTATTCCTCGTAAACATTTGATTGGCTTTTATGTCGGACGGCCCACAAAACCCGCGTCCTCGATCGCCACCGGCCGCCAAGATGGCGGCGCGCGCTACACCTGCTTCCACCCACTTGCAAGCCCTCAGGTTGATATTATAGCATCATTACGGTGCCCTTCCCGATTTGAACCATAAGATTGCACGTTCGGCCATCTTGCGAAGTTTCTCGGTCAGTGTTAAGGACATTTTGGGAAACTCAACGAATGCGGTGGAATGGATAACTACCAGAAAATCAGGGAAATGGATTCGTGAACATTGAGGTCCGCAGATATATTCATCCAGAGAACGGTGAAAAAATTCATGGGAATTCAAAGCCATTTAAGTAAAATCTGATTTTTTATGCATGCTTCTGGAATTGCTAAAAGAAACTGCAGAGGTTAAGATGGTTGGGAGCTCTCATAAAATTAAAATAGTGATTTTGTTACGTGTAAAGTCTTTAACGTATGCAAAATATGAATTTATAATTATCAATGTTCTTGTTGCTTCAGAAATTCAAAGTTCCCGAAAATTACAAAATGCTTTCGCATTGCAAGAGCGGCCTGTGACGTCACAATGCGAGATGATACTGACTCATAACTTGAAGGGTATGTCAACAACAGTTATGAATAGTGTTCAAGATTTAACATATTTTGCAATGGCTGACTATGACTTTTGCTGAATGGCATTTTGAGAATATTTCGAGGTTACATTCATTAATGGTCTCTGATTTATTCTACGGTAATGAAGATTTCGTCGGCGCTGACTTAAGAAGCCGCATAATATAAAGGTCAAATATATTTAATCAACTATCTCGTTCTTCGAGTGATTTAAAGCTTGGTTTGTATCAATGTTAACTACCGAAATTTACGCATTGCTATTAATATGTACTGGATACAATTCTGGAATATATGAAGTTAACGCTGTGGAGAGGTATAACGATACTTATTTGACGTCGATTTACTTAGCATTCCTTAGGTCTGGAAGAGAGACATACGGTGATTCAGTAGTTGGTTACATTCAACTGAAAAGAAATTTGAGCATTTGTGCTGTTTGGGAATAAGGTGACATCAGAACATAAAGTGAGAACATAATATTATACTATGGATATCACCGTAGATGGGAAGGATGAAAAAGGTAATGAATGCTATTTTTCCAAACTGTGCTTCATCTTCCGGTATGCATACATTCTTTAAACTTGTCAATTATTCAATATTAATCTGTCACGTGACTGATGATGAAATTCAGGCGTAAAAAATGTAAACTATGATAAGAAAAAAGTACAAAGGGAGAGACTTTTTCTGAAACTGGGACAAATAGTCTACTGGCACCGCGTAAACGTATTGTTTACTGGACTCTGACGTCGCGCTCAGCAAACATGGCGATGGGTCTTTTGGAGCGCAAGATTTTTATATACTTACCTACTGTTTTCAAAGTGGAATTTTACGAATAATATGCAGGTAATAAAAGAACTGATTCCACTGCTATTTTCATAGTGGATCATATTACTAATTTTATCGCGTTATCATCCATTGTTAGTGGAATTCCTAATTATTACTACCGATGTAGTTCTAAGACATAAACATAGGTCCCATATTCGATAAAATGGGAAAAATTGCCTATGGTTATTGAAAACATCATGCTTTTAATGGCCGTGAGATTGCCGCATTAATTGGTACCGTCGAAAACTGTGCATGCTTAGAGTGAAAGATAGGATTTGCGCGTGATGAAGTGCATTTGTTATTATTTCGGATTCTTTGCTCGAGCTTAACTGCCTCTTCTCGCGATCCGAAAATCGAGGAGAAGCGATGACCCGGACAGAATTTATCAGCAGCGGTGTGGAATTACGAAAAATAAGTAATCGAATATTTAATAGTAGCGGGCGTAACTTGGTGGAAATCCATAATCGCAGGAATAGAAGGATCAACAACTTTGCTATTTCCACTTAGGAATTTGTGTCTGTGTGTGGTTGTGTAGGGGTTGGGGTTGGAGCTGGGTTTGGTGCTGGGTTTGTGGGTTTGGAGGAGGCAGGGGTTGGCGTTTGGAGCTGGGTTTGGCCCTTCCACAGTGACACCAAACCCAGCTCCAGCCCCAACCGCTACCTCCCCCTAACCTACGGCTCCCGGTAATTTTTCCTACCCAACCTTCTGCTATGCATACTGTCAATTTACCTGCATTTTTCACCTTGATAATGTTACTCTGTAACGAAACCATGGTCGGTCTCAATAAATTACCATGTGGAAATAGCAAAGTTGTTGATCCCTCTATTCCTGCTATAAGTAATCGAATTTCTATTAACGATTGCATATGCGGTCATTTTGAATTTTAATCGATGCATATTTATTTACATATTACAAGAGGAATGACCCAGAGAATCACAAGGGTCTGCTAAAAATTGCATATAAAATATAAAGTAGAATGCTAGGCTACAAGCTATCAATGATACCATTTTATTGGAAGAGCAAGCTGGCTTTAGGAAGGAAAGATCTTGACGGTGTTTTTACTTTAAAGAAAATCCTTCAAAAACGAAGAGAGTTTAATCTAGAAACGCATCTTGTACTAATAGATTTTGAAAAGGCATTCGATTGTGTTAATAGAGAAATGTTATGGTCAATCATGAAGAAAAGACGATTTTTTAATCATCTGATAAAAGCTTTCCAGAGTCTATACAGAGACACCAGAATTGTAATTGACACTGGGAAACAGATCACTCAAGAAATTATCATTAACCAAGGAGTTAGACAGGGTTGCAGCCTAGAAACTACAGATGACAGTACACAGACTACACCAGTTGAGTAAACTATACAACCTGAGAATTTAAAAACCAAAATAAAGATTATGGCATTTTTAGGAAGCAACCCGATACGAACAAAATTGCTATTGAGGATCAAGTCCTGGATCATGTGTCGCACTTCCAGTACTTAGGATGCGATGTAACATATGAAGAGGACAAAGATATTATAAATAAAGTTATTACTTTCCAGAGAATATGTGGCACAATTAGAAGAGCTCTAAAAAACAAAGCGAGAAAAGAAACACAAATAAAATTTTATAAAGTGATGGCAGTCCCTGCTGTAGGTACTCTACGGATCAGAATGTTGGGTACCAAAAAAGAATGATTTGAGGCTGATAGAATCATTGGAAATGAATTTTTTAAGATCAGTGAAAAGCTGCACAAGATTGTATAAATTAAGAAACACTCAAATAAGAGATGAACTGGGTGTCCAAGCAGTCACTGATAAATTACGTGACTTCTAAAACAGATGGAAGGAACATATACTTTGAATGCCAAATGAAAGAATACCAAAAAAAGCAATGGAATATTAACCATATGGCAAGAGAAGTATAGGAAGACCTAGGAAAAGATGGTAATGTGGAGCCGGAACAGGCTTAGTAGCCTAGTCCAGAAGGGAAGAAGAAGAAGCAGCATATTTATTTTATTTTTACTCCTAATTCACTGCAGATCTCGTGCGAGCAATTGTTGTATTTTGTTTCGTCAAAGTGAATATAACGCGCGTCAAACGAAAGGCAGTTCTAACTTCATCAACCTCATCCACAGGTACGTATTAGGTGCCAGAAAATATTAATTTTTGTCCAAAGTGTCTGAATCATAAATGTTAATGATTTTTTTAAATTTAATAGAATGAAATGATATTTATGGTGGGTTGCGGTATGGCGATACTTAGAAAATCGTTGAGTCTACATGAATATTAAGGGCATAAATTCGACAGTGGTATGGAATGTTTAATTTTACGATGAAGATCTTCAAATTTGACGCAACGCGTTTATTTGCTTAGATTATTAATTATAAAAACGTATATATAAAAAAACACAAATACTAAAAGAGGCCATCCCCACCTTAATTTTGAATTATTATTCTAAATTATCGGGAGTGAAAATAAACGAATGCATTACATTCAACCAAAACATCCTGTAATATCTAGTAAAAAATTTGGAAACTCACTCATACAAGAACTGAACATGCGAGTCAAAAATGAGGAGAAAAGTGTCCTAGGGCTTATGAACCTTACAATTAGTGCATTATCTTAAAAAAAAGTTTTGAACCTAAATGTATTTGATGAAATTATATTAAAAGAGCTAATCTAGACTAGTCTTCCTAGAATATTGTTGAAACGAACAATTTTTTCTTCATTAGGCACTTGATGGAACGGCATCATCCTGGGGGGGACATCGAACGCTCGTCTTCGTATAAGGCTCTCTCATCTTTAACTTATCAGTGCACAGACACAAAAGGCCATTTTCTACGTTTTCATTTGTATCGAATTTGAAAATTTTAATATCACATTTTAGTCATTTTCTCAGAGTTATATAACAATAACAGTGTGGGTAAACTCTTCGCGGGTTTCCCACCGGGTTAAATTATCCTTATTAGCCAACGTTTCACCTCTGAATGTCGTTCTATTTGCCAAACAAATGAAACAGCATTCAGCAGCTCTGAGGATGAGCCCCGATACGGAGCTGGAAACTTTGGCCATTTTGAAAAAATTAACTCGGCGGGAATCCCGAGAAGAGTTTACCCACATCATTCGGGGGAAAGCATCAAATCATGTTTCAACAATACTACCACTTGACACAACAATACATACTTGAGAAGCAGGCAACTTCTGATCTGTGTCTCTGACCTCAGTTAACCCTGAAAATTTCAACATGGCTGCGTTCATTTTACGCGAGTAATGCATCACCATCGAGGGGATGGTATGCCAATAGTCTTTTTAAGTCCCCAACCGATGCTGTTTAGGATGGCTTGTTTGCTGTAAAATGGCAGGGAAGGAGGGGAGATTCACGAGAAAGGATTTAATGACGGACGCAGCGAATTGGGAATTACGAGGGGCAACAAAAAATCCAATCGCCGACTGAGAGCATCCCCTAATGAGATGGACAGCACAGCAAATGAGCGTGGCATTCAACGCGAGCGGCTTTCTGAAGGATTCCCTCCGAATCTCTGAGTCCTTTGCAATATTTCTCCAGAGTGAGGGTACTCGCATAGGCAGAAGGTAAGTGGTGGCGGTGGCGGTAGAGGTAGAGGTCGCGGTACCTCGACGTAATACAAATACATTGTGTGTTACGGGCGCGCGCATAGTGAGCAGGTCGAGGTAGAGGTGTGCAGGAGGTCGCGCGGGACCGCTTTCAAAGACAAACGAGTTTGTCTTTCGGGCGGTGTGTCGCCAGGTAGATCGGGAGGCTTTTCCGTGATTGGTGCGTTCAAGGCCCGTTTCATGTGATATCCTAATATTTTCCTGAAATTTGTCTGCGTAATACTTGAGTTGCAAATACAGATGGTGATATTCTCCCAGATCTTGTCGCGCTTGATTTATGGGATGAGCACTGAATTCGAGATTACTTAACGACCAGTCAGCCAACACTTACATGCTGATAACATGTCATCACCATCACCATTACTATCGCTTAACATTGTAAAAATATTACAATTAAGAAAATAACCATTATACTTGATGCCACACGGTGAAAGACTGGATCATGGTCGAGGCTATGGGAAAGCTGCGTGCGTAAACCTCTTTACTATGCAATACTACCTCTACCTCCACCTCAATCTCCATCTCTACCTCTATCTTCACCTCCACCTCTACCTCCTCACTATGCGAGTACCCTTACACTCCGCCCTTTGCGGTCTCGACTCAACTTCCAGCAGAGGAAGCCAAGGCAGCTCGAGGGCTTTCACGATGTTCCTGAATCTCTCATGACGATCTGTAAATAGCAGTGCCGTCGGCGAGTTTTTGCCGAATGCCGTCACTAGAGTTTAAGCTGGAGTTTGCGGCTGGAGTCTTCAGGTCGAAGATGTGTAGGCGACCGTAGAAATAATTGCAATTCGTCACTTATATGATAAATACTTTTCTTGGGCAACTAGTTTTTATACATAATAGCAAAAATTGACACATAAGGTGCACATGTATTTATAGAGTACATATACATTGACGATTGAATCATTTTAGAATTGTGCATATTAGCTAGGTAGTTGTCCAAGAAAATTTTTGAACTCTATTTACGCTGAAAATGTCGAGGTGAGAGCGCGAGCTGAACACAAGTTGACGCAGGAGATGCATTTGTTCATCGACTCACCCGTTGCCTGTAAGGAGACCGCAAGTGAACGCGATGCTTACCTGGAAAGGAAATCAAAACATTAACCAAATTTCGTTTTGAAAAATGATATCTGAGGCATGCGATGAATAAAAATAAAAATTAAGGAACTACTTCCCACTGAGCACAAAATATCTTCTAAATGTCTACAAAACGTCTAGAACGTCTTCAGCTAATGTCTAGAAAATATTTTGTAATATCTTCTAGACATCCTCTGGATATTTTGTATATATCTGAATGCCCGCTTTTCTAATATCGACAAGATATCTTTGAGAAGATATTTTCTAGACATATTCACATTGGATCCATTGGGATAATTCAGGACTAATGACTAAAATATAATATTTTTCTGTATAACAATAGTTTATTTTCAACTGAAAGCCTACTGGTGGAGCAGGAGGTGATAGTAGGGTGTCTTGGGGATTTTTCCTGAATATTGGAACCTCTCTGGCATTCACTTTTTTCTAACCGGGGCTTCCTCCTCCGATTCCAAATTTGAAGTTTCCAAAGCAGCTTACAATTTCCTTTTAGATTTCTCTAAGGAGTCGGCAACATTCTCAATTAATGTTGATTCAGTGTCTTGCAGTATATGTCTTGAAGAATTTTAATGCAAATTTTTGCCAACGTATTTAAACACCTTCATCAGGGCTATGAATGAGTGATATGTATATGAATGAGTATATAACTGTGATACGTAAAAGGTTATGGCAATATTTATTACGATAATAAAAAAATTAGTTGCAAATTAATTATAAAAAGCAGAGACTAGAATTGAAACATACCTTTTATTCCATTGAATTCGATTTGTTTATTGATGGTTACTAAGCTGAGACAGTTCATAATTACCTATTAATTTTGATTTCACTGAACATATACAAAAAGAGTCTCTGCTCAAAAAGACACATGCTAGACATCTAGTAGATTTTTATAATATCCACAGGCATTGAACGCATTTTCTAGACTTGTAATAGGTGTTTAAAATATCCAAGACAATGAAGATGTTTTCTAGACATCTAGAAGATATTTAAGATATCCTAGACATTGAAGATATTTTCTAGATATCAAGAAAATATTTTGTGCTATGTGGGTTGGCGCCAGCATTCAGTTATATTTGAGTCAATGACGTAGGTTCATGAGTTACTCTACATTTCAAACACAGCTGACGCAAAAAAAATCAGCAACTCATCCTTTGCATAAATGTGATAGTAAAGTACATTCAGTCAATGCCAATTTTTGGCAAAACCACATGACTATGACAGATAGCTAAAGCTAAACATCACCTACAATATGCGGCTAATACCATGTATCAAACAGTGTCAGTACACACATGGAGAAATCCATTTTAATGCATAGAATTGGCATAGGCTCCACCCGCGCTATGTCTTTGGCGGGTATGATGTATCGCCACAGTGAGGTGTTGGATTTAATTGTTCTACGCACCTTCTTCCTTTCCTGTGTCTCTCCGGTCCTAGAATACTGCATCCAAATCTGGTCTACGGCCCCACCTTCTTCATTAAAGCTCCTGGAACGCCCATTGAATTTTTTCCTTTCTATTGTCCGCTACCGCCACTTGCCTTTTCGCAACTTCTCCCTTAATAAGATAAGATCCTCTCTTGGCATTTCTACTTTAGCTGATCGCCGTATCCTCAATGACCGGAGACTCTTCCTAAATATCATTAATGGCAAATACAGATCATCTGACCTTCTTTCTTTTTTTCCGCTTCGTGTTCCTTCGCGCACGACGAGGTCGAGTGACCTATTTCATTGTTTCACCCCCCGCCTTTCTATTTCTAAACGTTCTTTTCTATTCAGACTTCCTTCTTCCATTAACTCCTATGCCAAATGTATTCCAAATTTTGATCCTTTTTTTCATCCCTCACCCAACTTGCACCATCACTATCGTAACTGTCCCCCTATTCCTCGCACCACCCGATGACTATTCTTTGTTATTTATTTGTAAATACTGTTGAATATTTTTTGTTATTGTTGGTTACGTTGCTTAATATTATGAAATTGCTTCTCCTGTTATTGTAGTCCTCTGTAATTGCCCTCGTGCTGTTTTTGGATTAACTGATTACATGAATAAATTGCGGGAAACTGAGCTAGAAGGTGATTTCGCTTACGCTTTTCATCTGTTCGCTGAGGACGACGAGAGAGTATCGGTGGTTGCCGAAAGTTGAAAGGAGACGGAGCAGCCAATGCGGAAGGTTTCCCGAAGATTTCTCTCCAATTTCATTCGCTCTTTCTTATGGGTTAGTGTGCTGTTTAGTAATTGATGCTGGGGGGAGGGGGGAGGGCGAAGGGGTGATACCAATCACATAGCGAACGAGGTGGAAAATAGGCGGAAAAGAGCGCTCTAGCGGCCCGCGCTGCTACTACAACTATTCGGGTATATATTGCACACTTTGATTTTTTAAATGGTCATTTCGCACATCAACTGTACTTATTATGCTTTCTCAATATTTAGAAAAAGCGAAAAAAAAACGAAATGGCCACCTTTAACTGACTTGAGATAGCCAACAAGGCAATCAAATATATGATCAGAAGTCACTTGAAGGAATTTACCCTTTTTTGGCATTGTATACGCTATTATGTCTAATAATTTGTGATAAATATTAGCGAGGATATTCTCTCTGATATTAGGTACGTAAAAAATTAAGACTTGATAAAAAATACACGTTTTCATTCGTACTAAAAAGAAGAAAGTAAACCACCCTGCCTTGGGCCAACATTCCTCGCTTCAATGGCACACATACCTAATTAATGACTGCATGCACTCACAACCAAAAATATGGATCGCATTTAGTTTCAATTTGTCATTGGATTGGTATATTTTCATCATCAGCATACAGATTTTATTTGTAGTAGTGTGATGAATTGAATGTTTAACTCTTAACTCCAGAAGATCCCGCAATGTTAATGAAACGTAGAAAGTAATATACCAATATTTGTATTGCATTTATGACGAATGAATGCAGTCTTGAGTTTTTCTACCTTATGATACTCGCGCTTAAGCGCACCATGTAGAAAGCTCTGTGTGGTAAAGATAATATCGCCACGCTCACTTCAAGCCGCAAGTTCGCCTCGGGGTCATCAGGCGAACCAAGATGCGGCGAAACGTTGAATTGGTGCGGTCGCTGCCCCCTGCCGTTCGCCCGGCGGCCGGCAGAGAGCACTGCGGTCTAGTGGAAGTTCCTCGCGACCGCAAAAATCCAATCAGCACGTGCGCCCCGACACGCTCAACTGTTTTGCTCTCTTCTTTCCTTTTGCCTTTCGAAAGCCCATCACTCCTCTATATCAACGCCATCTGTGGAGAGGGAAGTAATTCGCCCAAGTCCAACGCGGTCGCAGATTATATTTTGGTCGAATTCTGGCTCGCACATTTGCTTTTGGTTATCACTTACTTAGTTGGTTTTTACAAGCAACATTCATCGATGTGGAAATACTTGTGCTGCGAATATTCCCTTCCAGACCGGATTATACACAAATTAATAATTAGTGTGAAATTAGTAGTAAGTAAACGTCTAATATGGCGTCCACAGAGAAAATTAGCGCGGATTTTTGTGAAGGGATTTGGACGATTTGTGATTTCCTACTGGAAAAGAAGGGCGAAACATAGGAAGGGACAATGGCGTCATTTTTTCATGCGTTTTGGAGTTGTATTCTGTTAATAGTAACCGTGTGTAATGGAATAAGACTCCTAGTAATGAAAAATAACGTGGATAAAATGTGGATTTGAGAAGTTAATCGATTCGGATTAGAAGCAACACAACTCAATTTCAGTGTTTTATTTGCCGTAGTTTGCTGTAATAGTTTCGCAGAAGATTGATAGATGGCGATCACGTCACGCTAATATCAGAGTCCTCTATTTTGCCACATAATTACTACTGAAAGAGTAGTGTTGAGAGAGCAACCTAGAGGACTCTGGCTAATATTTCCTCCGGTGCTAATTAATAGTTATTGCTTATTATTTACATTAAACGGCCTCCATCCCTTCTTCAAAGCCTACGCTCATCATGACCGTGAGTCAAAAATCGTCTGGATACGTTCGACCCAACTCTCCACTACCACCTCCTTGCCTTTTTATATTTACGCATTTATAACTTCTCATTTACAACCCTTAAACCTCACTGTCTCAATTGTGACTCAAACCTAAACATTTAATTATTTGATAAATGAAACTTAGATAAAATTTTGCGAGATGCTTCATAATTGGTCATCGAAATCCGCAGCTAAAGCAGAGGATATAAGCATCGTGGAAATAGTTCTTGGAAATTATGTGCCAAAGAATCGACGAATGTATTCCGCAAAAAAAACGAAATGTGATATAAAAGAACCTCGCTGGTAAAACAGCGATGTTAGGAGGGACTTTGGGAAACAGAGGAAGCTGTACAACTTGTTCAAAAAGTTCATTGCGTTAGGCAATAGGTTAGGATACGCTACACAACTCTCAGTAACGAAGAATTCAATGTGAAATGCGCTGCGAAATTTGAAGAAAAAAGTACTCGGAGAATTACGTGAAAAAAATCCGAAATCTTTTTGGTCGCGTAAGAGAGAGCTTCAGGGAAGAATCATCAACCATGGATTTGTTATTTCATAAAGATAGTAACCTTTTCACCAAAGATACTTAATTACAAAGCTGACGCGTTAAATTCAAACTTCGAAGCTGCCGACATACTAAATCTCATTGACGAACCGATGGAAGAAATCTGAATTCAAAACTAACACGGAGTAACTAAACAGCTACAATCGATGAAGAAAAGTAAATCTCCGGGTCCTCAGGGAATAGCCTCTTGTGTCCTCTATAAGTTAGCGCCACAGATCGCACCATTCTTAGAGATTATATTTATTATTACATCAAGAAGTCGTTGTATAACCCAGGAAACTATCGTGAAATCTCCATTAATATCGATTAAAGACAAGATACTTGAGCATGTCGGCGTTAGAATTATCATGACTTTCTTGGACAGTCTTAACTTCCTCCATGGCTGTCAGCACGGCTTCCGAAAAGGTTGACATGCGAAACACAGCTCGCGCTCTTTCTTCACGACGTTCTCAAATCTGCCGATTCGAAAAGACAAGTTGAAGCATTATTTCTAGATTTTAAGAAAGCTTTCGACACGGTACCTCACAATATACTTTCATACAAATTACAGCCATGCGGATTAAACGAAGCAGTTATAACCTGGATACGCGACTTTCTGAGGGATCGTAAACAAGAGGTAGTTCTTGACGGAATTAGGTCTGATTTTAGTTAAAGTGACATCAGGTGTTCCAAAATAAAGCGTAATCTCCTTTTGTTCATTATGTACATAAATGATCTCTGCTCCCCAATCAGAAGTAAAATACGTTTATTTGCTGACGACGCTGTCATCTATCGAAAAATTAGTGACCAATTTGGAATTCTATCATCGTATTCAATCAATCTGTGAAGCCTAGAGGGGGGTCTCAAAGGGAGCAAATGCACGACGGAAATTTTTTTGCAGAGGTCGTCCAACTATAACCATGTTTATGCTGTAGATTGGGTTAACATAAAGGCTACATACGAAGTACCTAGGAGTTACGGTAACTTCGAAGGTGTCGTGGGGAACTCATGTAAGGAATATTTGCGGTAAAGCCCAGAATAAGTTAGGATTCGTAAAACGTACTGTGCGAAAATTTTTGGATGAGAAAGTAAAATAACGGTGCTATTTCGCTCTCGTCCGACCGCACCTTGAATATGCAGCGAGCGTATGCGATCCGGTGCAGAAAGACTTAATCCGCGAACTGAATAAAATACAAAGGAAGGCTGCGCGGTTCGTCAAAAACTGCTACGAGCGTACAGACAGTGTTACCCAGATGGTAAGCGAATTAGGCTGGGAGCCGCTGGAGACTCGGAGGCTGCGCGCTAGGCTTAGATTGCTTTAACAACTGAGAATAAAAATCTTTAAGAGCGACACGGAGAACATAACATGAGAGCCCTACCATATTTCCAGGTCCGACAGTACGATAAATTAAGAGCTCGTTTTTCACCCGAACCATAAAGGACTTTATTTAATGCTAGCCGTAGTCTTGTTTCAGGGTTTGATTTATAAATGTAGACTGCTGTTGGCTCTCTTGGCCACGGCGAATATACATGAAATTTGTTCATCATGCTTCTCAGTCTCATTTAATAGACAATTTTCTCACGAGTCCAAATATATAAGCCAAAACTCTCCTAGTACTCCACAAACATAATTGTATGCTAATTAAAGGTTCTAGAATTTGCTCAAAGTCATGAGAAATGAAACGCTTTCTGAATGCTAATGGAGCTGTTTAAGACACTAATTTTCTTTCATCTCCTAATTCTGACATAATTACCATCAACGTTCCTCATTACCTTCTCCTTATCGGATCAAGCTAAGCAGTCAGAATAGATAATTCACAAGGGGAAATGGGAATATGTTGGAAAATGGAGGTACTTCAGTGATTGGGTACCATACACCATTTATATGGTTTTCATGCGGTTTGCTCTTGAAGATACACAATACACTTATAGCATTAAAAAAATGATATAACTGTGTACCGTTGATCACAATATGCAATCGATTCAGTACCATTTCCAAATCTCCCCTTTCTTTGTTTCAACAACGCCTTGGCAACCCAACATATACACAGTCTGACGCTACAACAGCAATTATTTTCGCCAAATTTTCATTTTAGCCCCTACATTGACCAATTTTCTATCAACTTCCTCGCTGTGTCATCAGTGTCGTGACTTCACGCGCGTGCGCTCCTATGTCGTTGCGTTTTCAAGCAGCCGATGAAGAGTAATTTTTAGACTATCATATCTTCGCTAAATAACGTTATTCGTCCGCGAAATTTTCGCCAAATACATTTCAGGCAGGGACCTTCTTATTCTGGTGCTTTTTTGTGCTAGTATTTACTTGAAATTGTGCATGCAGATATAGGGAATAGGGAAGTGCACTAATTTTTTATAATCGCCGACTTTGAAAGTTTAGCCTAAAAATGAAATATTAGTATAGTCGCTTTTATTTCCTGCATCTGGGGTATGCACTTTAAAATGTTTTGAAAGTCGGAAAGGTTAATGTCGCTCTCGTGGGGACTACCGATGGTCAGTCGCCCTAATGAGGGTTCACCCTCGACTCCGAGCCTAATCCGACCCTTTCCCGGGGTCCGAGCTCGCGACGGATGGACCCAAAACACCGGGAGGGCCCCCACCCATGTGGGCCACGTGTAGTACAATTTTGATTTTATAGTTCCTCTCGTGATATCAACAATTTATTGCCTTTATCGTCTTCTTGATGACACCAGAAATACGGTCCTTTTTTGATCGTCTTTCTACGATGATTTTCAAGAATTTTGTCCAATGTGCGCTAAAAGTCCCCTTTTGACTTGGCAACGCTGCAGCCATCAACTTTGGGGTGGGATAGGAAAGCCCTCTCGCTCGACGCTCAACAATGGCAAACCCTGTTCTGACCTGGGAATTGGAAAGTTGCAAAGAATTGAAAATTGCATGCTAACAAATACGTCCACATTCATGCAAAGGAAAAACTTGCCAACTGCTCATACAGACAAGATGAGAAGGCATAAAGGCCGCTTTACACGGTGAATTTTCATTCGAAAGATCATTCGAATTAAATTCATTCGTCTTTCGGTGGGTTATGACGTACTAAGTAGAGATTAGAACGGTACGAATTGATAGCGGAAAACCACTTTCATAAATCGTGCGTTTTGTGAACTCGTAACGAAGTACATAAGTTAAAATAAGTTGTTTTCGCTGAAGGGCAACGATCATTCTGCTTCAAGATAGTGCGCTCTAGAACATGATCACAAGGAAACTTACTCTTCAAATGACCATATCATTTATATTATTCACGGAATCATTCAAGCAAATTGGGAAATGCTTGAAATTTAATTCTTATGTTTACCTTCAATGATGAGAGATAGGCAATATTGTGATTTCATAGGGGAGCCAAGATAACGTAACGGCTCATTTTCGTTCTACTGTGTTCACCGAATAAACAGAGATTTTGTCATTAATTGGGGCTCTCAACCCAAACTTCAGCGCTCATCTCATGTAATATATTTTAATAATTGTAAATTACACAAAATATTGAAGCAATCGAGGAGAAAAACGACGTTTTTATTCATTGAATATCCCGAATGTAATTTCCGAATTACCCATTTTAGACAATTGATGTTTGTGAATTTATGTTCTCTCTAAGTGCATATTATTATTTAAGCTTTGCATATGGTTACTTTGCTTCCAAAATTTTAAATATGATCTTAAAATTCCGAGGTGTATGCCAACGGCAAGATGGACGCCGTGCGCTCATATCATTCACGGAAATCATTCAAGCAACCGTAAACTTGGATTTGTAAAAAGAATTCTCGGTAAATGCCCAAAAAAGGTGAAAGAAATAAGCTACCTGACTCTAGTGAGGCCTCACTTGGAATATGCTGCTAGCGTGTGGGACCCTTACGAGGTAGGACTAACAGGTGAAATTAATCGAGTACAGCGCAGGGCGGCCAGATTTGTGATGAGTTGTTACGACAAAAAGTGCAGCGTTTCAAGTATGTTAAACGAGTTAGGATGGGAATCTTTACAGGAGCGTAGATCGAAGTATAGGCTTAACTTACTTAGGAAACTCGAAGATAATATTTTCTCAGACGACGTGAAGCATATCCTTCGTTTACCATCGTACTATAGTAGACGCGTTCATGAGAAAAAAATAAAATAAATAGACTGCAAAACAGAGAGATTTAAAATGTCATTCTTCCCTCGTACTATTAAGGATAGCAACGTTGTCTCAATTGATATGATTAATGGCGTCGCCCGCTAGGATCACTCATGCATGTTTTTCGTAGTTCTAACCTTGCATGTATTTGCTCTAGGAATTACTAACCATTAGCAATTTTTTAATGAATAAGCATGTATATTTTTCTAGTGTGCATAATATTTCTTTGACTGTGTGGTGTGCATGTGGCGGTCCTCTTGCATGCTGCATGTTGGTGATTGATCACCCCCTGCCAAACACCCTATAGGTGGCTCGCAGGGTATAATGTAGATGTAGAAGCAAATTAGAACAGGCCTAAAATTTTCCTCAAATGATCATTCGATCGCAGGAAATTTCCGTTACACACGGTTAATGATGGTCATTCGAAAGATCATTAGAATGATCTTGCGAATTAAATTCACCGTGTTAAGCGGCCTTAAAAAAAGGAAAATTTCTGAAACATGAATTAAGGAATACATAAGTCAGTAGGATACACAACAAATCAACAAACCTATTAGTAAATTCTACATCTACACCTAACACCATTGTGTTTGGCAGGGGGCGACTAATCTTCAACATGCAGCAGTGAAGACGAAACTCCATGCAAGTGTAAACCTAAAAAGAAAAACAAAACATATAGAGAGTCGTCCGAGGGAGTGACGCGAATAATTCTAGTAATTGAGACACCATTGCTATTGTTGATAGTACGAGGGAAGAATAACGATTTCAATATCTCTGATTTGCAGTCTATTACTACCGAGTCGTCCGAAAATAATCGTAGCCTACTGTGTACTACTTCGCCAGTGTCGTTCATGTAAAGACGGAATATGAGTGGGCCAATGACACCACCCTGGGGGACGCCAGAAATGACCTCAACCTTATTGGAGACTACACCATCTAATACTACTCTTTGGACGCGGTCGTTCAAAAGCTCTCTTATCCAGGAAATGACATCATCATCAGATCATCTAGGCCATAAGATTTCAGTTTTATTATTAACTTCCCGTGGTGTACTTTATCAAATGCTATTTTGAAATCAAGAAAAATCGAGTCTACTATTTTGACTGTGAATTACCACTGTAATAGGGGATATAGCTGAAACGAGCAGAGAACTACCACTGTGAAGAACACGAACTCTCAATCACAGATATATATTTTACATATTTCTACAATTTTGCGTAGTCCGATACGACGAAACAGTATTTCACCGGGAAAATGTACGGATTTTACGAACGGACGACATGTACTAAAGATCACCAGTGAAGGAACGTAAAACAGGACAGAGGACCGTGCGATAATTGTAATATTACTCTAAGAACATTCACACAGTGTGAGACGACTGACAGTAGGATAAGTAAACACAACCCCATGATAAAAATTTTCTTGATCACATGTTACACACACATAACGTCAATGTTGGATTTTCAAAATCAAATAAACAGCAAAGCATCCAAGTATCCTATAAGAAACTTGATTGTGGGTGGAGATTTCAACGTACCTTCTATAGATTGGGAGACTTATAGCTTCATTCCTGGTGGGAGGGATAAATAGATATGAGAGGCTTTAATACAAACTTTTACATTTATATCATTGTTTCAAATAGCATCCGCACCAAACAGAGGAGAAAATATTCTTGATTTATTAGCGACAAATATACCACATCAGGTAATAAATGTTGGCACTGTCGAAGGAATAAGTGACCATCGGGTAGTAACTGCAAAATTTCTCTAAATACCGCTGTAAACTTTAAAAAAGAGCGTAAAGTTTTCATTTTTAAAAGAGCTGATTTTGATGGGTTTAAGAGTCATCTGAAAAATGCTTTCCCCGAGTTTCAAGAATCAGTATTAAAGTTAAATGTAGAGAATACTTGGAAAGCTTTTCTTTCGCTCGTAACTTCGGGAATAAATACCTACATCCCTAGTAAAATAGTAAAAGAAGGCAGCGAACCGAGATGGTACGACGCGGAAGTGAGAAAATCATTGAGGCGACAGAGAGCGTGTCATGCTAAAATGAAAAAAGTCAGCACGGATTTATCCGCTAATGAACGCGAGCTAATAATTAAAAAATATAGGTTGACTAAAGCCGCCACGAAGGAAGCGTTCAGGAATGCGTTCACGAATTTTAAAAGAAAAACACTAGTAGAGCAGTTACAGGATAACCCAAAAGCATTTTGATCATATGCTAGGGAAGTTCAAGGTAAACGATCTACCGTATGTTCGCTGAGAAACGACAATGGAGATGTGTTGACAAGCAGTTACGATAAAGCCAATTTATTAAATTCCTACTTTAAGAGCGTGTTTACGGAGCCTTCCGAAAACTCACCCGAGACCGATGGCAATCCCAGTATACATAAGATGCCAGCTATTGACATTAGTACGCTCGGAATAGAAAATATATTGAAATCGCTTAGTCCAAATAAATCACCTGGTCCAGACGAAATCCCTTCTCGCGTATATAAAGAACTAACTTCAGAAATTGCCCCCTACTTGCAGTTAATATTCAGTAAATCCATCAAGCAACACGAAGTACCTAATGACTGGAAAATCGCTAATGTAACGCCAATGTTTAAAAGTGGAGATAAGGAACAGCCATCTAATTACAGGCCGATATCTTTAACGTCCATCTCTTGGAAAGTCCTTGAACACATCGTAGTCAGCTCGGTAATGGAACACCTAGACGCGCAAAACTTATTAATGGGAACTCAACATGGATTCAAGAAAAGCAGATCGTGCGAAACTCAGTTAGCGCTTTTCGCCCACGGTATTTTAGTCTCCGGGGAAGACAACATTCCAGTAGACGCGATTTTTCTTGATTTAAAAAACGCATTTGATAAAGCACCCCACGGAAAGTTAATAATAAAACTGAAATCTTATGGTCTAGACGAAGATGTCATTTCCTGGATTAGAGAATTTTTGAGCGACCGCGTCCAAAGAGTAGTATTAGACGGTGCAGTCTCCAATGAGGTTAGAGTCACTTCTGGCGTTCCACAGGGTAGTGTCATTGGCCCACTCCTATTCCTTCTTTATATAAACGACATTGGCGAAGTAGTGCAGAGTAAGTTGCGATTATTTGCAGACGACGCTGTAGTTTACACAGAAATCCGTTCCAGCAAAGATATAGATGAACTAACGAATGACCTTGCTGCTATCCAAGCTTGGTGCGATGCTTGGCAGTTGGAATTAAATTTGGAAAAATGCGTCGTAATGAATTTCTGGAAGAAGAATAACTCCCTAGAGCGTAACTATATCATTTGGGGCACCCAGTTAAAGGCAGTTGAATCCGTGAAATTCTGGGGTTAGACTCAATAATGATCTATCGTGGAATAAACATATTCGAGAAATAACCGGTCAAGCTAATCGTAAAATGGGGTTTGTTAAAAGAATATTAGGAAAGTGCGACGACAAAGTGAGAGCAATTAGCTACTTTTCCCTCGTTAGACCACATTAGGAATACGCTGCCAGTGTTTGGGACCCTCATGAAAAAGGCTTAATAACAGAGTTAGAACGCGTGCAAAGAAGAGCTGCCAGGTATGTGAAAGGTCGTTACGATAGTCTTGTTAGTGTAACTGACCTCTTAGATAAACTCGGATGGCAATCTCTGTCGGACCGTAGATTGAAAAATAGACTAAACCTTTTAGATAAATTCAAGAGCAGTGTCTTTTCTGACGAAGTTAACCATATCTTGCGGACGCCAGCGTACTACGGAAGATCAGATCATATAAATAAAATAAGAGAGATAGATTGCAGAACAGACAGATTCCGAATGTCATTTTTTCCACGATCAATAAGAGATTATAATGGCAGCAATAGACCTCGTAAATAGATTGCATGACTTGTAGAGTAGCCTACTAACCTATGTAAAACTTAATGCATGTTTCTGAATTTCTATCGATATTCTATTTCTAACAGCATATATTAGTATAGATTGTTTTTATACGGGACGTTTTTTGGACGGTGTGGTGTGCATGTAGGAGTTCAAATGCGTGCTGCATGCTGGTGATTGATCACCCCCTGCCAAACACCCTAGAGGTGGCTCGCAGAGTATTATGTAGATGTAGATTTAGATGTTACTCATGAAAATCGCCAAAATCCCAATCTTGATGACAGGACACAAAAATAATAATGCCTAATAGTATCAATTGTTTATAATTAAATTAGTTATGTAAAAGAATTAATATATATATTAATAATTAATTAATAAAGATTCAGTTACACATTCAAACATTTTCAAAACAGTCAGACATTCTGTCTAGAACGTTGGTTACCAAATGGGGTCCATCTGGGACCCCAGCGGAGTAACTAGAGATATACTTGGCAGGAGGATGAGGAAGATTAGTGGGGGTAACCCCCCCCCCCTCCCAAGAAATGGGGAGTTCAGGAAAATATTTGAAAAATTACATGCCTGATAAAGCATTTTCATCATTTTGGCGCTTATAATTTATTTTTAAACAGAGGCAGTTATTATGTATCCAATCCAAACAAAATTTTAAATAATTTTTTGATTTCTCTGAAGCTTTGAGGGGATACATCCGCTCATCTCCCCATAGTTACGCCTCTGTGGTACCCCATTCGTATTTTAATTGATACAGCTTCCAAATAAACGTAATTTTGATCCTACTTTGGCCAATAATACGGATTTTAAAAGTTGTTCACAAACCTGGAGATACATGAGCGTGAAAATTTATTATGGTATAAACGATCACAAGGATAAGGTTTGAGAAATTAACTGCAAAACCGAAATATTTTAGATGTTTTTCCCGCGTGCAATAAGGAATCATATACTACTTAACTTAGGCAATTTTCCAGTTATTAGGTACTTCGTGTTCCTTGTTGGATTTACTGAATATTGACTGCAAGTAGAGGGAAATTTCTGTGGCTAGTTCTTTATACAAGCGAGAAGGGATTTCGTCTGGACCCGAGGATTTACTAGGGCCCGTATGTTTTCAACCTCCAATGGTTCATGAACAGAAGACGAAGGGATCGATTAAAAATTATTTCATAGCTAAATGTTGAGTAAAATTGTGGTATCCTGTCGACAGAATCGTCTCGGCTATTAAGGATATATCGAGCCTGTGGACGAGCTTTACTATACTTTTTCATAGGTTGTTGCCGCCAATGACTTGCTGCGAATTTTGCCTTTCCCTTGAAGCTCATCGCCCGTTTGAAAACGCTTCCCTCCTAGCCAATTCTTCATTTCAGCGTAAATATGAAGTCACACGGCGCTATGTCGACATTGAACGGGTGCTCGAAAACGTCCCATTGAAATTGCTAAAGGAGCTATTGGGCTGCATCAGCTCTGAGGTGACGGGCATTGTCAAGGATCAGAACAAATAGATTACATGACTTTGTAGTGTATTCTAAATTTTGGGGCCCTACGTAACAATTACTTTTCACCACTAAAACCCGTTATCCATTTTCGTCATTCATTCCGAGAAAGCCCAGTAAGTACATTCAAAAAGCGTGGGTAGCTGTGGATACGGATAAAAATTACTTCATGAATGCTTTTTCCTTATCTTGGAAAATATCATCTCTGGCCAAATGATATGCGTCCCGGATGCCATGTGGTAATATAGTTGATTTCCACCTATTTATGAAAAAGAAGGATTATAACTTGTTCATTTACTTCTCTTTACCTTGCAGAGACTGAAGAGTAACCTTACTAGTTTATTTGGAACTATCAACAGATTGAGAGGGAAGATCCCGACTGAAATCAAAACCTGTCGGTTGCAGCTACACAAAGCAAAAATTCAGAAATAGGATCATATCACATTCGTAATACTGCAAGCAGTTGTGCCGACTCCATGGGGCTTGAGGGGGCCCGAGACCCCTCAAAAATTCGGTATGGGTGTGAGAAAAAAATGTGTCAGCCTTTTGATTTTCCCCGGGGTGTCCAGATAGAGAGAGGAACTATAAAATCAAAATTGTACTACACGTGGCCCACATGGGTGGGGGCCCTCCCGGTGTTTTGGGTCCATCCGTCGCGAGCTCGGACCCCGGGAAAGGGTCGGATTAGGCTCGGAGTCGAGGGTGAACCCTCATTAGGGCGACTGACCATCGGTAGTCCCCACGAGAGCGACATTAACCGTCGGAAAATTTCATGTTGCGCTGAAACACAGTGCCTTCATCTTGATTGAGATGTGACGTCACAAGGCAGTGCATGCAGTGGAGTACCGCTGTATTCCGTCGCCTTCTTTAGCGTGGCGAGAGTTTCCGGGAATCGGTGGAGTTTGCTTCCTAAAAATGTCAACTAGTACGGAAAACATGAATTCAAATAAGAATTATAAATGATTATTTGTTCCAAATTGCATCTCGACGTCGAAACGAAAGCCTGGAGAAGATATTCATTCCCGTGCCTAAAGCACAAGCCATACGGAATAAATGGTTCAAGGCTGCTCCTGACTCTTACATATCGATGATATTCTGTTTTGAAGATCATTTTAAGGTCTAATTGATATTTATTTTATAATAATTTACTTAATAGGTACCTCATTCATATCAGAAAATGTGTTGAGTCAAAATATAGCATCTTCCGCGAAGACTTATGTAATGTGTGAACTGAAAGAAGTTTTGTTAAAGAATTATGCTCTTAAAGAATTATCTTACATATTCGTACAAAAAGGTTAATTCCAAAATCCATTATCTTTCAAATTAACCAGTTCGTTTTCGTCTGCAGATGGAAGAAGACTTCGTTGATTTTATGCAATACAAATTGATGGGAGGTATATATTATAATATTAAGCTCAGGGCCAAAGTTGGAACAATTCACAGGATATTTGACTGCCAAAGTGACAGGGAGAGAGCTACAAAACTCCTACCAAAGTCGTCCGTAGAGAACGCCACAGAAAAATGGTGATAAAGGATCTGATCCTCGAGAAAAATGTTATTGAAAATATCCCTTCGGATTTTTGCGTAACCAATCGCATTGTTACCGTATGATTCCCTGGTATTGCAGTAAACATACATAAGAGTGGGTTAATATTAACAATAAGTCCGCAATAAATTAATAATGTGGCAATATCAACGAAATTACATAGGATACGGTGTTGATACAAAACCACTCACTACTAAGCTTTAACGCCTCGCATTTCAGGAGCGTTGAACCTGTCCCTCCTTTTTCAAAAATTCAGTGACCATAAATAGGTGCATCAAAATTTGTTAAATCACTGGAATTTTTCCTTCTCCCAACGAAGATTAACTTTTCTAGAACCCATCCTGGACAGCGAACCACTGCAACAACCAGCCAGCACGGAAATAAGGCTAACATCCCATGATTCTATTTGCGAAGGGTGAACGTTCCGGCCGGCGTGAATACATACGCAACGAATATGTCTTGTAGCAAACGTCTGAAATAGGTCTATTAGTTTGACTCAGTTCTTACAAAAAATGTTTTGGCATGATAAACGGCATTGCGTCAAAATATATTCAGCGAAAAATAAATACCATCATCTATTTATTAAAGATCCAATGTGCTAATCGCACTACTCTTTCCAAACTTGAAGTTGCCACGTAATTGAATATTAATATACTGCGCAATGATGAAGTCATGTACTCAAAACAGAAGCAGCCACATATGTGTTCTGAAGATATTTTATGACAGCAAAAAACTGATACCCTCAAATTCTGTAATTTTTCTATGCAATAATAGTGGTAGAACTAAACGGCGTAGAAGCTGCCTTCTGCTACTGCCTTGTGACGTCACGGCCAATATTCAACATGGACATCCGTTTTAGCGGCCTTTGAATTTTTCCATATTTCGGACGACTATCTCGAATCAAGTATACACTACTAGGGTTTAAACTTTGGTTTTACGACATTCTGTTATTCTGAACTCCAGTTTAAAAATGGTGTTTGGTGCATTTGAAACACTAGTGTACTTCCCTACTGTGGAAGTATATTCGATGACTCGACAAGGTGACGGAGCGTAAGTGTCGAGAGTGCAATGTAGAGGACTCTGGGAGCGAAGTCGCAGCAATGCCCCTAGCGGCCGTCATCAGAATTCATTTCAATGGGCGGTAATGAAGCGAGACGTGGCGGGCAGGTGTCCGTTCCCTGTGATCAGCCGCGCGTGCGGCCTGCCGGGGTGAAGGGGGGGGGGGGCGGGGGGGACAGCCCTCGCCATTTATTGATTGTATTTGATGCTCACCCAACTGGGTAATTAATGACCATACGTAGTGCATCTATAAAATTCGTTCAATTGTATTAGGCTCAACTATGTGGAAGTTAATACTCGAAAATGAAAAGGAGACTTCGTTGATTTCCACTGATTTATTTTGTCCGTACGACATGTTTCGAACCATAGAGGTCATTATCAGGTACCTATAAAATATGTAATGGTCAATCGTAGGAAGCAGCCATTCGGCAATAATCACAACTTAGGAGGCAGTGCGAATGCGATTTGAAGCGCATCAGCCATGAGAGAAGAGATCCGTTCGATTGCAACGGGGCCAATGAGTCCGAGGCGAAGCCCCGCAGGAACTACAGGAGTTTCTGCAGTGCTGCAGCGTATTGAAGGCGGATCCATAAATGGTACGATAATCAGTGGAAGGGAGTCCTCCTCTTATAGCTTGTTTGTATTTTTATCCTGATCCACCTGCCTCCAGATTCTAGATTAATAAATTTACCTTTTCATGGTAAATGTGTGGAATGTTTGTCAGTTTAAAATGTCTCAAGCGAAGTAGAACCATTCATTCAAAAGTCTCCCCAAAGAAGAAATTATGTTAGAAATGTAGGAGAGTGGACCAACAGCAAAAAGGGATTTAAGAAGAGCATTGATGGAAATTTAGACTAAAATATTAGGTGAGCATTTAGAGGAAAATCCGAGGAACTTTTGGGCTTACGTGAGGGAGGTTCAAGGTAATAAATATACGCTAAGGTTATATAAAAAAAGGGCAATGAAGAAAGAGCTAGCGACAACTTAGTAAAAGCGATTATCCTTAACTCCTCCATTCAAAGCACAGTCACCACCAGTCTTCAGAAAAACACCGCTACCCTAGCTAGACTGTGTAAAACTCGAATGCTGTCAATCAATATGTCTTGTCAGTTATAGACAGTCATCCGAAATACATCAGCCCCATAAATTTCTGGGTCCCTATAAAATTCACGCCAGAGTTTATAAAAGAGCTGGCCACTGAAATCGGACAGTTTTTTACATTATTTTAAGAAAAATCTCTCGAGATTAGAAAATAGCGAACGTAACCCCTATATGTAAAAGGGGTTATATGAAAAATCCTAGTAACTATAGGCCTATCTCCCTCAGTACTATCTCATGCAGAATACAACGACTCAGTTGTCGTCGGCTCAGTAATAAGGTATTTTGACAGCGAAAACTCTTTTAGTCAAAATCAGCATGAATGGACATGCTAGACTCAGCTAGTCCTCTTTTTACGTGACATTCTTTCTTCTGGAGAGAGGCGCTATCAAGTAGACGCGATATTTTTGGATTTCAAAAAGGCTTTCGATAAGGTTCCGCACGCGAAATTATTAGTTAAGCTGGAAGCCTATGAATACACGATGCCTAGAAGAATGCATTCGGATATCATATTGCTTGATTAAGGATTTCTTAAACAACTGCAAAACTAAGGGTAGTTATGGATGGTCCTATTTCATATACGGCGAAGGTCACATCCGATGTACCCCAGAAAAGTGATATGAGTCCCTCATTATTTATTGTGCTTATCATTGTAGTTGCACCAAGTAAAATTCGACTTTTTGCAGACGATTCAGAACTGCACAGCGATTTACAACGAGTCCGACAGAATTGCGCTTCAGAGAGATGTCCATACTTTACTTGGTGTGATACTTGGCAATTAGAGTTAAATCTTAACAAATGCGTAGTAACTAAGTTTGAAAATAAGGAAGACTTTTCCAATGAAACGTATTCAATTAAGCAAGCAGTTTTATTAAATGTGGAGTACGTTAAGTACTTAGGACTCACTCTTATCCAGGACTTATCCTGGGGAAAGCACATTCAGGAAATTTGCGAGCAGGAAGCTCATAAATTACAATTTATCAAAAAGAATTCTTGGAAACTGCGAGTAAAAAGTGAAATGACGATGTTATTATTATTATTTGGTGAGACCCCGTTTGGAGTGCATCGCTAGTGCATGGGGATCGGATAAAGATATGAAGCAGGGAAACAAGATTCGTTCAAAATAGATAATAGAAGAATAGTAGTGTAAATAGATTAATTAGTAATTCACAATGAGAAGGCCTAACCGATTGAAGGGAGAAATTTTGATTCCTCATTCATTATGTGACGCTCCGCAGGGGCGTTGGTGGGGTCCCGGAAAACCAAATACCCCCTTAGCCAGCCAGTTAACAAGAGATTTATCCTTATGCGCATTTGTTTGTCATGTGGGGGTAGTGTTGTTTTTGTTTAAGCAGAAGCTTAAAACTAACAATTGCATTGAACTTCATGAGAAATAAAAACATCGATCATTTTAAAAGCAGAATTTTTTGAACTTCTTTTTTTTCAGGATTTTTTTGTTTGTTTCATTTTTTTAATCATAGTTTATTTTTTGAATTGCATGTAGCACTTTTATTTAATTTGTTTATTTAGGGCAATTCATATTTCAACATAAAAAAATTGCTATGTTAATAACTTACTTCCTAATTCTACAAAAAGGAAAGACTCATAATTTGTTGAGGCAGTTTGTATTGCTGGGTCACAATTCCAGATGTCTGTGAGTAGCGGGTACTGAGTTGTCTCGAACTTGGAATAGGGTGGTTTCCTATTATTTTTTTATTGCCTGCATCGAAAGATTATTACTCCTGGAGTACGTATTTCACGCTTTTAGATTTTTAAATGACAGTACATATCTATTTTTCGCGATTATATGAAAAGAGAAAATTTTGAAGAGCGCGAAAACGCAACGGCTAATGCCGGAAAACTCCGTGTGACGTCATTCTGGTTCCCACTGCCGCCAAGTGAGGTGACCTTGGGGCGAGGCTTTGAGCGCCGATACGATGCAGACTGCTAGCAGGTAGCAGAGTACCCTACTAGCAGGTAGCGCTTGGCTTAAATAAGGATCATTAATACCTTATCGAACGAAGGAAACTTTCCGACCTTAGGCAGTTTTAGTAGGTGATTATTAAGACATGTTTCCCTGAAGTCTGTGCCTCATGCATGCATTGGTAATCTCAGACGATGTAAAACTCCTATCTACTCGTGCAGAAATTAGGTCCCTCTGACGTCATGTGGAGCGGCATCGCATGGGCGCCAATCTGGACTTTTTCAAATGAGGTTAAAATTGACCATTGCCATTCGTTTAAACTGGGATTTCTAAAACCAAATAATTTGTATATTATGAATACACTAATGGTGGGTAACGAATCGCAATCAATGCATTTCGTTCTCTTTGATTAAGGAAACTATCCTATTGCTTGACTGACTGCTATTGCCTTAGTTGTACAATATTTCAGATGGGCATTGTAGGTTAATTTTTCTTCTAACAGGACGGACGCCGAGAAATTTGGGTGTAGTTGCTGTTGGTATTTAAATTTTGCTTATGATTGGAGATGTCTCCGGTGCAAATCTGTGTCTACGTGAAAAGTTTATGTGGGTACTTTTGTCAGTTTATTTTTACTTTCCAAGTTCATGTCCATTTATAGATAACTTTCAGTTGTGCGGAAATTTGGAGTAGAATACTTTTTTCCTGATGTTCAATATATTTTGAGGGAGTCTAATGATTATGATAGAATCTATCGCTAGGATAAGATTGGGGAAATAGACGGCAGAGCCAAAATACATTGATTAAAGTTTTCGTTTTTTTTCGTAGTATAATAATGGACCGTAATACGTACATGCGATATCTTAGTCTATGATAGCTTGACTTGAACTAGGTAAAATAGCTGTGTAATTAATAACCTACTGCAATTGTCAACACTATCTATCTGCATGCATTTATTGTCATTTTATAACTCGTGCATGATACAATGATAATGCTGTTCTTTTTCTCTTACAAATTAGTAGCTACATTTGCATGTTAGCGAGTTAGTGTCCTTGGCATTCTCATAGTTTCTGGTCTGACCGCGTGTGGTTGTCCTGTGTGCTTGTACTGCGTCCGAAAAAAAAACTTTTTATCAGAGGAAAGTTAGCGCACGGCTCGGAATAAAACTGAAGTGAGTTGCGGGCATCCTATTGCAACATTCCGTGGTGATGATGTGATTTAAAGGTACCGCAGATATCAGAATGTCACAGTTCAAAAATTCCTTATTGCAATAACTACTGTAACTTGAGATTGGTGGTAAAAATATACGGCGGTCTTCATGGCAACCGGCTGCTGTGACGCAGGACTGAATTAGTCTATTGTGAGCAATTGATTCCTATCTGCAGTGAAAGGTCCCCATCTACGGGTAAATTAACCATATCGCTAATGACGTCAGCAACTTATGATAATTAGGCGGAAACTTCAGCGCCTTCCTGCATTTTAAACCGAATGGTTGAATTGAGGAGATAATTTTTTTCGCCATCAAATGCATCTCTGTTTCCATCTCTTTTAATGAACGGCGAACTGTGATTGTGAGCGACCGAAAACGTGGACCAAACGATGTATTTCTGTGATCACATTCATTGAGCTCATATTGTCTCTCTCAGTACTCAACCGCCGTAACGAGGACATTGCACATTCATCACTTAAACGTCAATTCTTGCTTGGATCCTCACTCACTGCTCGCACCAATCTAACCACAAAGTTATCAAGCGTTTCAAGACTGTCACGTGAACGGCGATGTAATTGCCATTAATTGCCAGAGGAAAACGTTTATGTCTTACCTCCTTCCAATCACAGGTTTTCAATGGTTTTAAATTGATCTTGCTTTTCAAGACAATTAGTATTCCTATACCTACCTGAAAATGGAATTCCATGTGTGATTAAAAAAAACAATTTAAAAAATTAAAATAAATAAATCTTTTGCTGCCTGCATCGCTCTTGTTACTCTCTAAGCAAAAAATTATGTTTTACTTTAAATAAATTTGTTAAAAAATTATTTCCCAATCTTTCCTTTTCTTCACAAACAATCATTTACACAGACAACGATACATATGCGCCAATTAATTAATTTCTTTTGTAAACTGGCTGGTTGTGGTGAGTTTTGTTCTCACCGGTACAGCAAAATTATACGCACTTTCGGCGCTAACAATTAATGTGTGCGTTTTCCTTTAATGCTTAGTTGCATGGATATCGGTAGAGTTGAGATGGGAATGAGGAAAGTCGAAGTTTCCTGGAAAAGCAAAATGTCTATTGTTCAATTCTTGGGTTGGGGATTATATATCCCATGGATATTTCACGATGTTCACGCGAAAGGCTAGAAAAATTCCACACTAGCATGTTTAGTGATCATTTGCTGTAGCGTCTTGGAAGCACATATTCCATTGCAATTACATCATCGATGGTGGGGAATCACCCCGTGCCACTCACCCTGGTGGTGGCTTGTACGGTACCTTGTAGATGTAGATGTAGCAGTTCCCGTTCATTATGATGTAAATTTCAATGAAATCATATTCAGTCGCTATTACTCATCGACAACATCAGATAATGCTTCACCAATTTTTTATGTCTTGAAACAGATCAAGTCCATTAGACTGTTTCTATTATTCATAACTTATTTTATTTATTGATGAATGCCTCGCATAGTCGTGATTATCTTAATTAATTCAAGACTTTTTGCGTAAAGCATTTGTATAAAAATATTTATCTTCGATCCGGTCAAAACTGGCACTCAAATCCATTTTTAAGGTCAAACAAGTTTTCACAGAAATCTTCAACATACACGGCATCTCTTTTCTAAACTTTGACGTTTAAGCATTTTCACCGGCTTTTTCATCCAAAAAATACAGGATAAGTTAATACCTGTCGGTACACTGTGTTGTAGTCACTACTTCACGCTGTTGAATGACTGACTGCCCTCACTGACACGTGAGCAGCTTCATGGTAATCGTTAGTTTCGCGACTGTTCTAAACGTGCCTATTAATCTGTTTATTCGCCCACCAAACATGCCTGCTTCCATTGGCCACCGTGTGGAGGCAGTGCCATCGCATGCGGTGGATATGACTCTTCGTTAATGCCCGACGATCTTACCACATTCAATAAATCATTAAAACCATAATATCAGTCCATTTCGCCAATACAGTGGATATTAATGGGGGATATCAATGCCCATCAACGGCGGACACCAGCTTTCCCTCAGTGCTAGTGGTCTTGAAGACGGAGTAGTGTTGAGAGTAGCCATCCAGAGGCCTCTGGTGCTAACTGCTTGCAATCTATCTATTTGATCGTTGGATTATTCTTCCTCATACAATAATCCTCCAAGATCGCTAGAACATTAATAGCTTTGCGTGGTTTCGCTTTTTAGTAGGGCCTTCTTCGCTTCTATAGCTTTGAGGTGTTTCTCCCCGTCCCGTTCCTTCCACACCTTTCCTCTCCCAGAGGCGTCGTCGGGCTCCTATCGCGGCGGCGCACAGTGGTCCCAAATCGAAAAAAGCTGGCCAAAATTAATAACGTCGTAATTTTAGCTAAAACAGCAACAAAATTGGATGTCTATTACTGATTTTGATCGTCTGAATCTGATTTTGGCATTATTTTTACGATGTCTCTTCATTTTAGCATTTTTTGAGGTGTTATTATTTAAACATTTTTTAGAAAATCTCAATATATTAGTCATTGCGATTGGTGATAACTTGGTGTTCATGGAGAGTTTAAAATAGTATAATTTTAAGGTAAAAGATGTATAAATTGTTGTTTAAACCCATTTTAGAATTTACGACATGAAATTGGTGAGATTCGAACCCGCGACCATCAGCATAGTTGGTGAGATACCAAAATCGGAAAAAAAGTGCTCACACTCACTCATTTTTGGCTTCCATATATTTGATAAGTCACATAAGATGAAATAAAATGACTGATATTAAGAAAATTGAAGAAAATAATGTTCGAATTTCAATAAAATCGCTTTCATGTTTCACAAAGAACAAATTTTAAAATAATCGTAGCCCGATGCCACACCATCGGACTCATTGTCGTTCTGCGAATCACTTAAAATTAGCAAATTTTCACCTCACCTGATAGACTGACCTCGTTTTTGTGTAACTCCTGATGTAATTAAAATGTATGATTCAGATATTTAAAGGAGTCTTCGAAAGATATCTTCATAATTTAAAATTCTTGGGTATTTTCTTGTTCAATGCTCTCGGAATTTCCTCATGTCTATGTTCCTGGCCTCCAATGCTTCCTCCGCTAAAACTTCAATTGTAAGAAAAGATTCTTTGGACATTGTTGTTCCATGTATCAGCACTTTATGTACCATGAGCAGAATATAATACCAACCATAATCGATGCACAGCTCAGCTATTTCAATGCAATACTGGCTGAAGGATTCATTATTTATCTCATAGCCGCAGGACAGAGATTTTAATATCACTGAAAGTCTATGAATAAGTCTTTCATCGATACCCGTCATGAAAATTTCAAATCACATTAATAATTACATTTCATACACATAAAGCATTTATTCGTAGATTTTTCAAAATAATAGAAAAGGGTCCAATATTTCTTACTTATTGATTATAATTTTATATTTACAAGTAATTTCATCTTGTCTGAAATGAAATCCTGAATTAAAACTTCACTTTAAAAAATATGATGATTGAGATTAATGAGTGATTATTTTTATACACTGCATATATTCACCGATTGTGCATACACGGTAATCATTTTCACTCACTAGATGCCAGAGGGAGATATTGATATACTTCTGGAGGGAATTTCATTTCCGTCTGCAACCAGCTTTTGAACATCTCTTTGAAATGCTCATCTGTCCTCGATCTTTGATTCCACTTTCTCAGGTATTTCGAGAAACCATTCTTCGCACAAAACGCGTCAGAATATTTTTTGCATGCTTTATTTCATTCAGTCGAAATCTTGTTTTCATATATTCCACGACATATTCGTTCTTCTTCGCTTATTAATATTCTTTTCTCTCTGTATTTTTATTCTACACCGCAAGGTACGAAAAAATTTGCGGCACCCATAATTCAAATTTAACAGGAGTATTTACGGCTGAAACGATGAATGTGATTTCTAAAAGTTGTCTATTTTAACCAATAATAAACCGAAAATTATGAGTTGACATGGAATAAAAGATATAAAGCTTATATAGACTTGCCTCTGAGTTTCCGGCGTATCCTGAAATTTGAATGCCAAACATTGGCAAACCAAGTACTTTAATTATCTGGACAGGACAAGTTTCTCGAGTTAGCCGTGTTAACACAGTTTGGAGCACAGCACTTTTTCACTAAGAAAATCATTAAGTAAAACTGAGTGGGAAATATTCACCACATCCATGCAATGGCTATGGTGAGGGAGGCCGTCATCCTCATTCCATTATTATTAAAAACTTGCTTGCAAGATTCATGCTCCATTGGTGGGTTTAGACGAATTTTTCCCTCCGAATTCAATCCTATCTACGTCTACGGGCTGTTGAAATGATTCTGTGAACAACGTGCTATTTCGGAATAACGTGCTGACAACGCTGTACGGCATGTAAGGGATCTCTTCTCTATAAAAATATGAGGAAAGTTTTACAGAGAAAAGCATCTTGTGGTTACTGTAAGGTTCTCGCATGAGGACTTAAGTAGTGGCTTTTGATCACTCATAGTGTTTCTCATTAAGAGCATGAAAATCGGCCCTCATTGGTTTCATGAATATTTGAAGGTGAGAGCACAAACGAAAAGTGTGCATACGATAGGCGTGGAGTTCTTTCTTGATTTATGCAATCGTACAGGATGTAGAATTATGCTAAGTATACACCATGTAAGTTTGACCACCCATACAGGAATATTTGAGCGATAATGCCAGTCTCCCGCCGGCCGCCGGCCAACCGCTCTCAGCGGAGCGGTGCACCGCTCAACTTAAAACCCTCTAGATGTCGGATAGGCAAGTATAGGCAAGATTTCTTTTCTCCATCTTGTTGTACATACTCTTCCTAAGGATTGAGCATAGGAATCTTCGAGGGGCACGGAGGGGCACAAAACTATATCGACACATTTGACTAAAAATAGGCCCAAAAATAGCTAACATTATAAATAATTAAATATTGTTATAATAAATTCTGAAACGAACAAAAATTACTATAATATTGTGAAAAAATATGCAAACTTACCGTATTAAAATTGACAGATGAATCCCATGAAATTAAAACAGTCATTTAATAAGTTGAATTACCCTAAAATCGACTATTTCTACGCCTCGGGCGTTTTAGGCTGAACATGCCATGTTTGACGGGTTACACAGGTCAACATAATAATCACACAGACCTATCAGGTACGAAATATTATAGGCCATATCCTGCAGAATCCGAATACATAAATCAAAACTTCCTCGTAAAAAGTCGAAAAAATGACTTTTGGCCAGCTTTTTTCGATTTGGGACCACTGTGCGGCGCCTCTTTCCTTTTCCCTTCCTCTCCTCCCCCTTCCCGGGTGATCGGGCGTATAAGCCACGGGCTTTGTTCCCGGCCCCGGTGCGTTGTATCCCTGAAGGATTCGCCCTGAACCCTCATACTATTTTGCTGGCAATACCTTCATACTGCCCGTTGAACTAAATGCCCGCCCATCTATTGTACTCGAAGTGTTACCGTGGTTACAGTATTTTTAAGAGAGGAAGCCGCGAAGATGTTTGGCACCATAATATATGTCTAAGTTTTGGGGCTGCAGTTCCTTTGAGCGGATCGTCGTTGTGCGTCGAGTGTTTGCGGCTCTGGAGAATGATCGCGAGAGAAGAGGCGATGGCGAAGGAGAGCACGCCCAGCGGGAGTTGTGCACTTCCAATTCCCTGCGATTCAGACACAGGGATGGGATGGTTGCAATGGAGAGGGTGCGACGACGTCCTGTCGATATGTTGTGCAGACGGACTTTGGCGATAGGGTGGTTTCCTTTTATTTTTTGACGCCTAAATCGAAAGATTATTACTCCCGGAGTACGTGTTTCACTTTTTTAGATTTTTGAATGACGACATCTATTCTTCGCGATTCAACGAAAAGTGAAAATTTTCAAGCGCGCGAAAACGCGACGGCTAAGTAGGAATGATGGGAAAACTCCGTGTGACGTCGTTCTGGTTCCCACTGTTGCAGTGTGAGGTGACCTTGGGGCGAGGCTTTGAGCGCTGATACGACGTAGGCTACTAGCAGGTAGCAGAGTACCTAGCTAGCAGGTAGCGCTTGGCTTAAATAAGGAGTATTATTACCCTATCAAACGAAGGAAACCCTCCGACCATTGGCAGTTTTAACAGGTGATTATTAAGACATGTTTCCCTGAGCTCTGTGCCTCATGCATGCATTGGTAATCTCAGACGATGTAAAACTCCTATCTACTTGTATAGAAACTAAGTCCCTGTGACGTCACGTGGAGTGGCATCGCATGGGCGCCAATCTGGCCTTTTTCAAATGAGGTTAAAATTGACCATTGCCATTCGCCTGAACTGGGATTTCTAAAACCAAATAATTACTATATTATGAATACACTTATTGTGGGTAACGAATCGCAATCAATGCCTTTCGCTTTCTTTGACGAAGGAAACCACCCTATCCTCAGCAGCGAGGAGAGTTCGACGAGCGATCAGAGGATGGCACCTGCTGAACCGCTCCATAGAAAAAGTGTGAGTAATAATTTATCACCAAAGACTTTTATTGGTGCCATGTGTACCGTGACGCTCATTGGAGAATGGGAAAACGAGTGCGTGGTCCCTCGCACAGTGGCGATAAAAAGGCGGATTTTGGAGTTCAAATGAATGAAATCGAATGGAATAAATGTGTGGCGTTGGTGGGCGATCGGGGCACAAGTTTTCCGTCGATTTAGAGGAAAGACAGCGTTGAGTAATCGATGCGGAGATATTTCCGTGAGATTCCAGTTCCTACTCGTCAATTGAATTTACATTTGATCTACATATTTTGCAGAGTTCGTCCAACTTTATCCATGTTTATGCTCTGGATGATATTAACATAAAGGCAACAGACGAAGTAGAGTATATGGGAGTTACGATAAATTCGAACCTCTCGTGGGGAACACATAAAAATGAATATTTGCGCCATAGCCCTGAAGAATTTGGATTCATCAGGCGCATTGTGGGAAGATTTTAGGATGAGAAAGTAAAAGAAAGGTGCTATTTCGCACCCGGCCGACCGAACCTTGAATATGCAGCGAGCGTAAGGGATCCGGTACAGAAAGACTTAATCCATGAACTGAATTAAATGCAAAAGAAGGCTGCGCGTTTCGTCAAAAACTGCTACGGGCGTACACACAGCGTTACCCAGATGTTAAGCGAATTAGGCTGGGAGCCGCTGGAGACTCGGAGGCTGCGCGCTTGGCTTAGATTGTTTGAACAATTGATTGTATATCTTTAAGAGCGACACGGAGGGCATAATAATGGAGCCCCACCATATTTCCAGTTCCTACAGAAGCGATAAATTAAGGGAGATATTTTGTCGAACAGATATATATGCGAATTCCTTTTTCCCCCGAACCATAAAAGACTTTAATAAATGCCGGTAGTAATTTCGTTCGATTGTTTCCTTTTTATGTGCAAATTGCTGGTGTCCTAACACTCCCTACGACACGCCTTTTAGGCGGCTTGCGGGGTAGTATGTAGATGTACATGAATGGAGGCAATGTTCATGGCATTGAATCAGCGCCGCCTGAAGTGAAGTTAGCGCGAACATAGGGTTCGGTCCATCTTGAATAAATGAGAACATTTGAGTGAAGACTTAGAACGCGCAAAGCATCGTCATTTTTGCGCTCTCCAACCGTTTTTATTTAGTTCTGATCGTGAATCGTGGATGAGGACAACTCGGGACTAAAATATATCGTGGATGTTATATAGAATCGAGAAAAAAAAACTTCGGAAAAGAGATCGGCCTAGAAGCAACTCCAATCAATTTCAATGCCTTGTGCGCGACTGTAGATCTGCAGGAGAATGATAGATGGCCTTAATTCCCACGCGGATTTATTTCCCTGATCGCCCGCATGCTGCGAAGTACTTTTAGTGTAATACTTGAGATATTTCAAATTTAAATTATTTTTATTTATTCCATGAGAATATAGTATTTATAGATATTAATTAAAATATAATTTTATGTCAGAATGAAAAAAAATATTTTTTTATAATAGTGAAAACTGAAATCTTGTCCCTGGCAATAGTGAAATTGGTGGCGGGGAAGCCTGAAATCTTGTTTCTAGGAATGCCGACCAAGTTAAGAAGATTTTTCGATGAGTTCATATTATGCCTACGACTGCAGATTGACGAGAGTCAAATTTGAAATAATAATCCTTTCCTAAAATGGATAGATCAGCTTTTTGATCATAAACTCCATGTTCCACTTTACCTGCAATGGCTGCACGCAATTTAAAGTATATGCAGGAGCAGAGTTAGAGGTTTCCTCCAATTTCCAAACATAACTTTATCAGACATCTACAAACTTATACATGGCATCGAAATTATACTTTAAAGAATAAACTTAGAAGATTAGCGAACATTAGTTTTTTTGTAACGGAAGACTTAATGTAAAATAGAACGGCATTTTTTCCCAATTGATTAAATTTCACTTTCGGTACTCTATGTTCTCTTTCTGTCGTAGAAATTTAATTTAAATTCGGAAATAACTCTTTGTTTAACATCAAATAAAAAGTAGTTTCTAATTACTTCTGTTTTATAGATCTCAAATGGGAGGAATGGCAGTGATGAAATAGCCCTCTGAAGTGTTCGCTTATTCACCGTATTTTCTCGAACGGTTTCTTACGGGTATTTTTAATCTTAAAACTCTTCGCAATAAATAATAAATAGAAAGTGGTGAACGACAAAGCAGTTGGAAAATAAAATAACCCGTGATATTAAAAAATATTATAGTTCATGTTTCTCGAATATTTCCATGAAAATACTGTAGTAAGCGCGGAAACGTTTTACTATTTCCCGTTAAGAATAGGGTGGTTTCCTATTATTAGTTATTGCCTGAATCGAAAGATTATTACTCCTGGAGTACGCATTTCACGCTTTCAGATTTTCGAATGACGATATCTATTTTTCGCAATTAATTGAAAAGTGAAAAATTTCAAGCGCGCGAAAACGCGGCGGCTAAGTAGGAATGCAGTGATAAGTCCGTCTGACGTATTTCTGGTTCCAGCACCCTGATTATGTAACTGTGAGAAAGGTGAGAGCGATGTCGTTGCTAGGGGCAACGCGATTCCCACGACGGAAGGTGATAGCAGCGATTATGAAACCGTGATCGCGCTCTTTATCACGTTGCGAGCGTCATCGGCCTATCACGTTCGAAATCGATGGTGACAAGCATATGCTGACATAAAAACGAGCACTTAAGGCATATATTAGCAAAAAATTATTGATTATTCAATTTAAAAATGCCCTATAATCGATTAAAAACCAATAAAACTCTTAATTATTTCTACTTGAGTGCTCTCTTGACATTAGTTTTCCACGTTGCTCAATTGTTATATGCGCACGGTAGTGAATTCGATTGAGCTGCTTTATTTCCACACAGCAAATTGGAAAGTACTGCTAATTGAAGTACATCCGTGATTCAAACGTCAATTACTTTACATCGAAGTTTAATTATCAACATTTGCCAAATACGTTTTCCAACATGTCAACATCGTTAAACTCAACTGATTTAGGCGTTTGTTGTTGGAACGATGAAATGTTCATGGTGAAACAAAATTCAGAAGTATTCCACAAACTTTTATTTTCACAGTCAGGTTCGTCTTGATAATGACGGTGTAAACGTCGAAACTAGTAGATTGTTAAAATAAAAGTTTGTGGAATAGTACTGAGTTTTGTTTCACCATGAACATCGTTAAACTCCTTTTCTATTTTTTAATCATCATAAATCAACTATCAACTACTTAAATTCAAATCGCTAGCGCGATTACACTTCCATTATCATTTTAACATTAATTAGTTTCAACCTAAGGTCACGACTTTTCGGCCATTCTCTACGATATAGTAAATATAATGACTGCAGCATCTCCCGGCGAGCATTAGCTTAATGGATTTCGTTATCACAATTCGAAAAGTAATACTACACTTTCCCTATAACTTTACCATAATACGAGTACTTTATCATAATATTATCTATTGGCGAAGCGAAGTACTTAGCTTTGAACTGGATCCATTTTATGTTTTCGTTGTTTGTTATTGTTATTTCAAAGACTCCGCAGACGACGTATTCTCGGACAGAGATGTGTCGAAGGATTTCATTGGCTCTTCAGATTTCTCAATGATACCAACCTCACGTGCTCGTACCTATATGATACGGGCGATGACGGTGGCTTACATGATCGCGCGATACAGCGGAACGTGATAGGAGAACGTGATGGTCATCTATCGCCGTCGTCGCTGTCACATTTACATAATCGAGGTGCAGCTGTCGCCTTGTGTGGTGACCTTGGGGCGAGGCTTTGAACACTGATACGATGCAGGCTGCTAGCAGGTAGCAGAGTACCCTGCTAGCAGGTAGCGCTAGACTTAAATAAGGATTATTATTACCCTATCAAAACGAAGGAAACTTTCCGAACTTGGGTAATTTTAATGGGTGATTATTAAGAGATGTTTCCCTGAGCTCTGTGCCTCATCCATGCATTGGTAACCTCAGACGATGTAAAACTCCTGTCTACTCTTATGGATACTAGGTCCTTGTGACGTCACGTGGAGTGGTATCGCATGGGCGCCAAACTGGCCTTTTTCAAATGCAGTTAAAATTGACCATTACCATTCGTCTAAACTGGGATTTCTAAAACCAAATAATTTTTATATTATGAATACACTAATGGTGGGTAACGAATCGCAATCGATGCCTTTCGTTTTCTTAGATGAAGGAAACTACCCTTTTGCTAAATATTCCATGTTAATGCTTTCCATGGCTAATGCTTTCCCTACTGCATATATATATTTTATCTGAAACCGAATCGGCACATAAAATGAGGCGTGCGATGACGAGACATAAAACTTGAACAACATCGAAACGATGAGAGTACCTATCTATCTACCATTGGGATGAGTGCATAGTCTGGATGGGAAGCGGAGGCCTCTCACGCCTGAGGCTATGGAGCGTTCTCCTCTGCGCGCACCGGACGAGGCTGGCCTCCGGGGAAGGTAACCCACCCCCACACTCGCGCACCCCCTAACCACCCCCTAATTGGCCCTAATTACGTGTCGGGGGTGGCGCCGATTTCGAAAAACATCCGAGAATCGCGGATGCAGCGTCATTTGGGGTCGCCACGGTCAAATTGGACCCGGCGGACCACACGTTCCCATGGTATTTCGCGGCCATGGGAACCGACAAGTTTGTTCGTTGTCCCTGCGTGTTTGATCGCTGGCGATGCACTTATATCCAACCCAAAGGTAATTTCCATCCGAGTCGATCGGAGAGGCAGTCAAACGCCTCCCCCATGCGCAGTCTAATGGGCCCTCGGCAGTTCGAATGGGGCCATTGTTTAGAGCGCGTGCGGTTCGGGAAGTTGCCGCTCGGTCCGGCAGAGGCGCCCTGCCGTGGGGCCAAACCGCAATGCCCAAGGCGCACAACATGGCCGCACTGCGCCCGCATAATCGGCCGAAATTGCCGTATGATGATTGGCTAATGCTCGCATCGCCCGAATCTCGAAATCAGCATCAGCGTTTTTCCGCATATCAAGCAGATGACCGATAATATGTCGCCTGACGTGTTTCCACTCTTCGATTTGAGCAAATCGATTGCGCGTGCTTGCTCCCCCCTCCCGCTCCGTCCTATGGCTGCGGTGGCAACCCTTTTGTGGGGTCCATGGGATCGGAGGCTGGCCCAGTGGAGTAGTCCGGCTTCGCGGAGAGAATTTCTTGCTCTCAACACACACCATTATGCGGAAGAGTAACCAAGATATTGAGGGATCACGTCACTACCGTTAGACAGATTGTAGTTTGTCTAATTTAGCCACCTATTTCTTGTTTAGATCCTACGCCACCATCCGGAAATTTTACGAGCAAAAGTCAATACTCGAAATCAAATGAAGATCGCTACATGAAAATAACCCAACGTTGGGGCCAATACAAATGAGTTCTCGTTTTGATAACAACTATGGAAGCTTTGAGCAATTAATATAATTACAATATACCTCCCAAAAATAACAAACATCTCCATTACTTTAAAAGATTTAAATGGAAGTGTACAATTTATTCTAGCCATACCCGCCTCTATAAGCCTTTGAACAAAACATTGGCATGTGCCGATGCCGAAACTGGCTGCATCGGCGTGGATTGGGTATTTTCCGACAACAATTTACAGTCCCATGGCTGCGGCATAGGACTGTAAATCGCCGTCCGACAACAATTTACACTCAGAATGGAAGCTTTATTTTGTCGACATTCTGAACCGATCGGTGAACGAAGGACAACCCGTGAACTGTAGGCGGAAAAAGGTGGTGATGGCAAATGGGTAAATGTCGGAACCTGATGGTGAAAATGTCAAAATTCCCGAAACACCCATTAAGGCCGTTTTACACAGGGCACGGAATTGCGCAGGTTAGAGCTGCATTAATTTCTAAAATGGTGTGGAATTGCGCGAATGCATGAACGAAATTAGAACAGGGGCTATTTTGCCGTCTCGCATCCACGCATTCTCGCATGTGTTCTAGAAATTCACCGCTTCACACGATGCAATTTTGATTGCGCCTTCGCACATACGTCAGATTGCGCAATTCCGTGTACCGTGTAAAACGGCCTTTAGACAGACATCCAACCGACTCAAGGAATTTTCGTCGCTACCGAAGAACTCTATGGAAACTCCTTTGTCATGCGGTGTAATGTTTTTTCTTTCGTAGGTGAGATCGATTGATGTGAAAATTTATAATTATATTCACCAAATGTTAAAAAATTAATGGATACATTTTTCAAATTAAGTGTTTTTAAGGTTCGTGAACTAACGGTTGTGTTTTGTTCACTTAACTAATTTGATTTGAATTCCAGTACAGTATTTATTAGCTAATGACAAAAAGAGTGGTATGATAGAATGATTATTACTTATGGAATAACGATTCAATATCATTTTTCGTCACAACAGCATTTATAATGTAGTTTTGGTCAGGATTTTCCCAACTCCTAGTCCAGCGATGTCACGAGAGCTTCAGTAAAAGCCCTGACTCACACCTTATATTTCCTGATTGGTGTGAGGCATTGATAGCATATTTTTTCATGGCAAGCTGATGGTGTTAACTATGAAAAGCATTTAATAATTTGGGATTTTCAAGAAAATGACATTTACTTTCCTCCACCGTGAAATTTCCTAGACAATCGGTCGCCTCATGCATTCATTGTTGCTCGCGTCCCCACCTCCTCTCCTCAGGGACGCCAACTCAAACAACGGGCCATGAGATCCCATTATCTTGTTCGAGCACACCCACGGAAATGTAATGGCCGACTCTTGCCGCCGCTGCAAAAAACGTGAGCATCGACCTGCGTCCCTTCACTCTCCACACCAGCGACGACTAAATCGAACATCCGGCGGTGTTTTTTATCCCTCCTCTCGAGACGGCAAGAAATGCGCCTTCGCGTCGTCGTTTTTTTCATTTGTGCCGTCAATAGAGGGGGCAATGATTGCAGTGGGGGCGGAAACCGCAGAGGCGACTGATACGCCACGGCGGCGGGCGGGGGAGTTAAGGAGGGAGGAGCGGAAAATTGCCCGAAGAGGGATCATCCGTGTTTTGAGACTAAACTACGTAACAATCGGAGCGTGAGCGATGCGACCGGAAGTGCGTCATTAGGCGACCAATAGCCCCCATTCCACCCAATGCTCCGAAAACAGTCTCGGGTTACGGAAACAGTTGAAGGTGGAGAAGCCGTGATTGGAAAATCACACTCTCTCTCTCCTTGCCTGCGGGGTTCACCTGAGTGATGATGGAATGAACGCTTTTTCCCCAACACATGAGTCACTCCTTGAGCTCTGGCTCACCTGTGTACACATTTGCGGTTTCGGATTTTTCTGGGTGTGCATATTACCTGCGTCCATTTATCAGTTAGAGCGCGCGCAGCGAACATCAGCCAGTTTAGTTAAGGGTCGATGTGTCAGTGTCACTGGCGCTGATAATCTTCGGGGGCAGTGAGCACCACGGCCCGAACGCAGTTTGGACTTTCGAAGAGTTGAGCGTGATGCAGGGCGAGGGATTCACAGAGCGCTCCAATAATACGCCAGTATGAATACGCCAGTGTTTGGGACCCTCATGAAAAGGCTTAATAACAGAGTTAGAACGCGTGCAAAGAAGAGCTGCCAGGTATGTGAAAGGTCATTACGATAGTCTTGCTAGTGTAACTGACCCCTTAGATAAACTCGGATGGGAATCTCAGTCAGACCGTAGAAAAATTGAAAAATAGACTAAACTTTTTAGATAAATTCAAGAGCAGTGTCTTTTCTAACGAAGTCAACCATATCTTACGGGCTCCAACATACTACGGAAGATCAGATAAAATAAATAAAATAAGAGAGATAGACCGTAGAATAGACAGACTCAGAATGTCTTTTTTTCCACGGTCAATAAGAGATTATAACGGCTGCGATAGAACTCTAGAATAGATTAGATGACTTTTAGTGTAGCCTACTAACCTATGTAAAACATAATGCATGTTTCTTAATTTTATTTTTATTTCTTACAGCATATGGTAGTATATTTTGTTAGTATGCGTGACGTATTTTGTACTGTGGTGTGCATGTTCGAATTGCATGCTACATGCTGGTGATTGATCACCCCCTGCCAAACACCCTAGAGGTGGCTTGCAGGGTATTACGTAGATGTAGATGTAGATAATCAATCGAAAGCAGAGACACTCTGCACACTGCTTGGTGAATGGTTTCGAGAATGGAGTTCCTAAATGCAATCTCCCCGCGAACGAACACGAAAGGACCGAGACGCAATGATCCCGCGTGCTCTCAAAACCAGTCCTTACTCAGTCAGCACGGCTGCATGGTTGACCTCTCGCTAATTAATACCAAAAGATAGTTGGGCTAACAAGCCGAACTGGACATTGTAAATTTTTTTGCTTATCCTTATTTTGCAATCGATCTTATCGATTACACTTTTCTTTGGGGCATTGCTTATGTGGTTGAGGCTTCCAGCGAAATTTTATGGTTTAAGAACTTATTGCGAGAACAATTGAATCAACAAGTTATTCAAAACGCATCCCCACGGAATTCGTTTTCATACATAATAAGAGTTATGAGAAGTTTCGAAAGTTCAGAAATCGCTGGAAAATAGCACAATTTTTTATTCCGTTGCATTCATAGGTTTGTTTAAAGAATATTGCCAGGAAATACTCAGGGTGTGTGGAATAATCCCATATCAACATATACCCGTCTCAATCTTACAAATTGTACGATTTTTTCTCCGCCAAAGTGCTGGGATGAAAAAATTTTATGCAAGAGACATTCGAGTCCCAATCAGGCCGCATTTTGGATACTTTCCCGTCCTTTGTCCTCGTCCTTTTTCTATTATATGTCCCTATACCTTTCTTTCCTTTTTTGTGAATTTATCTGTAATTTGTTATTATATAATATGTCCGGAAATGTATCCACTCTCATGTCATCATTTATGTGTCACCATGTTCTCGTTGTCTAATATCATGTTCTCCGTGATGACCAGCAACATTTCCATTCACAATTGCTCAAGCTATCTAATCCTTGCCTCCTACCACTTAGCGGCTCCCAGCTCAATTCGTTTAAAATATTTAAAATGCTGTGTCTTCGCTCAGAGTAGATTTCTTTTGTTCTTTACATAGTTCGCAGATTCTGCGCTGAATCGCATATGCCCGCCACCTATTCGTGGTGCGGCCTAACGACAGCAATACACGATCTTTTCCATCCGAATACGCTTTCACGACGACACCCGAATACGCTGGACGAAGCCTAGCTTTTTCACAAATATTTATTATATTATGTATTCACCATGATGGATTCGACGTTATCGTAACTTTTAGATATTTCCCTACCACAATCACCTATTTGACTCTGGAGGTTTATCTACACGGCACCGCGCATACGGAGAAGTGAAGTGTTCAATCCAGGGCATCTGGCAGTATGTATGGTAAATTGTGGTGGTGTGGTAGATATAACTGCGTGAACTTCATATGTACCCTCAGTGTCGTGCATCTTTGCTATACCTTCAGTTACTTAAGTCTATAGATTACCAAGCGTTCGAGTCAATATTCAAGGTAAGTGTAGAATCGACTATGGTGCGACCATTGCTTGAGATCACCTCGGTATTTAAGAGTACGACCAATGGGGATCGCTGTCTCATGTACCACTTCAACCGGAGGATTCTCTCCTTAATGCGGAATGCGTGGCAACAAGGCGATTGTCACTTTTTAGATGATTTATTGTTTATTATATCTTCGAAGATCTATGAATAGTTGCTCTTTCATGGAAAGTCTATAAAAATTATTCACAATGGCGCTTGAAGCGTCAATTTGGTGAAATCGAAAGGGCGACTGACTTGAATATTTACTTGAATACATGAGGGACATTTCCTAAAATTTATGCCTTTAGTTTTCTCAGATTTTGAAACTGCCAGACATGGATGAGTGCGTAGTCCTCGCTGCAGAGGCGTATTCACACAAAAGTTGGCTCGCAGGGCATTATGTACATGTAGATTGTAAACGTAATCAAGAGCAATTTGGGCTTATGGCCATGTAACCAACATTGAACTGGAAAATTCCGAAATCATGTGGTCGCAATTGGATCTATTAAGTATTGGCTAATTCTGGCGATAGCAATTTCTAGTGCTCTATTATTGTGATTTGTAATTTTGTTTTCACGAATTTGAAATCTTAGATGCATGGAATCGTATTGAATTTATTTATGAATGCTTCGGTCGTTTAATATTTTTACATTTCTCCTTGTAGCTTTGCATGGATTTGCTGTAGGAAGTACTTACCATTGGCAATTTTTGCATTTACATGAATGTGGAGGTGTATTTTGCAATTATGCGTATCATTTTTACGGCCGTGCGGTGGAGTGCATGCTGCATGTTGGTGATTGGTCACCCCCTGCCAAACACTCCACTCGCAGGGTATCGCGTAGATGAGGTGCCACTGGAGTCGTTAGCTTCGACGTCGCCAATGGATTTTGTCTGGCACCCTTGTTTTTATTTAGTCTCCTCCATGGCATATTTTCTTCCAAATTGACCGCCCCTTCGCGACAGCTCCTATAACTTCCTCCTCTTCTCCTCCGGAGACTGCTGACTCACTCCGTCCTTCCCACAATGCCTCTCTTCGCCTGGCCTTCCGTCCGCGCCTCCGCCGCGCACGTTGATATGGACAGCTTGTCAGCTTGGAGTGGATGACGAGCCGCCGCAATTAGCCGCGCCCTTTGTCCCTCACGAATCGACACGGACGGAGGCAGTCGCATCGGGAAAACACGGCGAGCCACGATGAATAGAGAGAGAGTGAGTGCTCTTCTTCAAACGATGCCCCTGGTCTCCTAACGTGGGCTCATGCCTCTGGCAATGAAGAAATGATAGGAAACCACCCTATTCTTTTGACGTATGGTTGGTTTAAATAAGAAATAGCTCCTCGCCAACGTTTTGGCAGTTTTCACGTCCGCCTCCTAGCAGGGAGGAACATTATTTAAGAAACAAAAATTAACCGGTCACAATTTGAATGAGTGAATGGCGTGAGAATGGGTGGGAGGTCAATGCCTCAATGCAGAATTCGGAGTCGCAATGGACTCTGAGTGCAGTCAAAGGCTTCAGGCGTACCAACTCACCAAATCAAGCAAACGCATTTCGAATTTAGTAAATCGCAAATATTGGCCAAATGCTCGCGCCATCTTTCCGCTAGTTTTCAAGGTCGATTCCCATTAGGGTGGTTTACTATTAAATTTTCATTGCCTAAATCGAAAGATTATTACTCCTGGAGTACGCATTTCACTTTCTTAGATTTTTTAATGAAGATATCTATTTTTCGAGATTAAATGAAAGTGAAAATTTAAAAAAAGTGAAAAACGCGAAAACGCGACGGCTAAGTATGAGTGCTGGGAAAACCCCGTGTGACGTCATTCTGGTTCCCGACCTCGCCGTGTAAGGTGACCTTGGGGCGAAGATATTATGCGCCGCTACGATGCTGGCTGCTATCAGGTAGTAGAGTACCCTGCTAGCAGGTAGCGCTTGGCTTAAATAAGGATTATTAATACCCTATCAAACGAAGGAAACTTTCCGAACATAGGCAATTTTAATGGGTGATTGTTAAGAGATGTTACCCTGAGCTCTGTGCCTCATGCATGAATTGGTAATCTCAGACGATGTAAAACTCCTATCTACTCGTATAGAAACTAGGTCCTTGTGACGTCACGTGGAGTGGAATCGCATGGGCGCCAATCTGGCGTTTTTCAAATGCGGCTAAAATTGACCATTGCCATTCGTCTAAACTGGGAATTCTAAAACCAAATAATTTGTATATTATGAATACACTAACGATGGGTAACGAATCGCAATCAATGCCTTTCGTTTTCTTTGATGAAGGAAACTACCCTTTTTGATGTACATACTCCACCCTTGAATTGTATGATGTGATTCTATGAGTGACAAGGCACAAAATAGAACCAGTTCTAATTTCGATCAGGCGCCCATTCCTCTGTACATAACATTTACGAGAAAGCCGTAAGCGAATGGATAAGTGTCTTCGAGGGACATGCATGGATCGAATTTCCATTTCCGAGTCGTTGTATTCTTCGCTGAAGATCGTAAATTTCCACGCATAACATAGCAGAGTACTTATTTATGGCGGACTGCGGTCTAAGATATTTATGAATGACATTGAAAATGGAGGAATGCGTTCATAGCAGCGACATCCCAGATGCAGGCGGGATTAACTTGCTGGAAAATCAGTGAAAAGGTACTAATATTTAAATAAAGTTGAAGCGGTAGGCTGAGGAATATTGAAAACAACATATTGATTGTATTATTAAGTGATCTTCGAAATGAATTTCTACTCATTACAAAATCGCTTTTTACAGAACATTTGAATTTTTCACCCCTTCAAAACAATCGTATGACATCAAATTAATTGCTATGATTTCTTATTCGTAGAGTTAAAAGTTTCTATTAACTTTAAGTACGTTATAATACGATTGATTAATGGCTTTGTAGTAATTTGAAAGTCGAACTAGCGTAGGCAAGGGAATTACAACGTAGCAAGGGGTTGAAGTCATGAGTGGTTGCTTTTCCATTGGGCTTCTTGCAAAAGTTTTCTATTAGTTCTTCAGTAGAATGAAAGATGGCGCCCAGTTTCTATTAGTTTTTAACGCATCGAAATAATTTTTCGTTGAATACAACACTTACTTTTTCACTATTTTCCTGCTAACTACGCTTTTTGGGGGATAAACCCCCCCCCCCCCCCCCCCGAGCTCAGAAAAATTTTCAATTTTTATCCATTTTACTTAATGGATTAGTATAACATTATAGAAAAGTGTAAGGATTAATCAAATATGCCTCAGAAAGCCGTAGAACTCAACATTTTGAACCGTTTATCTTAATTATTTTCTGGCGGAAGGCCCCCGCACCTCCCGCTTACCCTGGAGGGTATACCACACCCCCAGGCACCCCAGTATTAGCTGCGCCTGAAACCCCTCTAGCCTTAATTCCTAGCTGCGCCCCTAACTTACACATCTAGGAAATCCGGGTTCATATCCTGGGCAGATGAATTTTCACCACCTATGACATAGATACGTAAATTGTCCAAATGTATAAAATAAGTGGAGAGTACCTACTAATTAGTCCTAATTTGCTCCGTTCAGTGGACACTCAAAAATACGTAAAATGATATCCCAAGCCGCAGAAGGGAGGCAAGGACTGGCCCACTTCATTGGGCTTTCGCTAGAAAGAAAATGGCAAGGGAGGCAAGGGTAGGACAGCAGCGGCAAGGAAAGTTGTCGCAAGATTTTCTCTCCCGTCGCTTAAATTAGACTTCACACTGAGCCGCCCGTAACATTTATTTAAGCCCTTTATTTATGGAAAAAATGAATTCCTAAACTCCCTCCGTTCGAAAAAAATACCCCTCGTTTTATCATGTCCATAGGCGCCGACTCCATGGGGCCTGAGGGGGCTCGAGCCCCCTCAATAATTCGTTTGGGGGGGCGGAGCCCCCCCAATAATTCAAGAAATTAATTAAGTTATATTATGCAGTGGCGCCGACTCCATGGGGTCTGAAGGGGCCCGAGCCCCCTCAAAAATTCGTTATGGGTGTGAGGAAATAATGTGTCCCCGGATTTTCCCCGGAGTGTTCAGATATCGAGATTCGAGTTATCAGTGTTCTAATGTTGATCATATGACTCTTCTAAAATGCTTAAAAAACTTAAAACTCACTGCTTATAAAATTTCCCAGGGCAAGATCCCCGGTTAGGGCCCCCCCAATATTTTTTGTAAGTCGGCGCGCCTGATCACGTCTGTCATAACTAGAAACATAAAGAGGTTCTAATATGATACTCGCTGTAAAATACATCTGTTCTTAATAGCTGAGCGAATCATAGCCTATTAGCAGCGCGTAGATCCCGAGTGACTTACATGACGATATAGAATTCCATAGCCTTGGGCTATTTTGCATCAAAAATCAACTATAAGCGCGAGATTAAGAATAGGGCGTGATATTCAAGAAAAAAGTACTAGACTCCAAAAATATTGGTATATTTAGACGAAATACAGTATTTAATCCCAAATCACCGAATGCAGCTCATATTGGCCATTTTTATAAAGGGGTATTCAACCAATTTAATAGTTTAACGTACACGAACGTCCTGGATGGGGGAAACCTACCCAAGTGGGATTCAAACCTCCGACCTCTTATTTGGCAAGCAAGGAGTTTACCCCGCCGCCACCGACGCCGGCAGTAACTGATGTAAGTTTAAAAATACGACTCTAAAAGAAGTATTAGGTCATAGATAATGCGGGAAATTGACGAGCAGTGGACAATTTTCGGAAAGAACGACTGGAAATTTTATTTCATCCATAATAATTTCATTTTAAAATTGTAACCCCCATGTAATTCGTAATCAGTCATTAAAAATAATTTACAGGTCGAACAAAATCATGAATTCAGCCTTGCTTGTGCCCCCCCCCCCCCCAGGAAGAAATCCTGGATCCGTCCCTATGTATATAAATTGTTGGTAATTAGGTATCTTTCTTGTAAGTATAGTCATTTGGTAAGTAATTGCAATATTATTACGTATCGTATTGCATTAATATGAATGTGGAGTCTGTTCCAGACCGACTTCGCAAAGTGCCGCCATCTCCTTCCGCTGTCAGCGCCTCGCGTCTCTTGTAGCTACACTGAAGGTGAGGGCGGGCGGCACGCGCCCCCCCATTCCACTACTCCGCTTGTCGCCGCCGCGTGGCGCCACTGCGGAGGCGATATCTGCTAGTGAGAGTGGTAAATTGGATTTGGGCTGAGAGCTTTTGGGGGAGGCAGATTAGTGCGTGAGTGGCCATCAGAGGTCGCTGCGACAACCCTCCCCCACGCTGCTCATCCAACAGCCATTTGAAACGGCGTCTGCCTGAAGACCAGTTGTTCTCGAGTACTACCAAACTGTGTCCCAACGACTGCTCTCTCTGCAGGGAATGTCAGCTAAATTCTCGAGGCTAAGTGACGAGATTAATAATAAACAGCTGTAACCGCCTCGCCTACGTTTAAGTGTATAATTAACACCATCATTTGGGCTCGCATTTAGCTACGAACATCATGTTTCATCAATGAACTTCTTCTGCCTTAACTGTACAATATTTTTCTAGATGAGGAGCTTTCCGAGCCATGTAATGGAATGGTACATTTCTATACTATGACCGTACATCATTATGGGTAACTATCCCACAACCACAGGGAATGCACTCTACAGAAATGTAACATTCCATTAAGCGGTTCAGAAAGATCTTTAAGTCGGAAAATATTATATAGCTTTAGCAGAGGATGTTTTTCGCTGAAACATGATGATCCAAGGGAAAACTAAAATTATTATTAATTATTAAATCAGCAAATGCAATGAAAGTCTGTTTTTTCTTCTCCATTCTCTTCTCTATGAGCAGCCTAAGAGCCAAAATTGCATCTCTCGTGCCCTTGCTTTTCCTAAATCCAAAATTTCCTCATCCAGGAATTCTTCTGCTCTTCCTTCTGTTATTCTGTAAATGATTCTTGTCAGAATCTTCGACGAATGTGACGTCAGGGCCATGGTCCTATAATCTTTGCACTTCTCTGCTGTCTTGTTTTTCGGTAATGGTACGATGATGTTCTTCTCGAAGTCACTAGGTAAATCTCCTGTTGAGTACATATCGCAGATTGTTTTATTTAGTTGATTTAAGACCTATTCTCCTGCATTTTTTATTACCTCTGCTGGAACATCATATATTCCTGGGGCCTTATTCTTTCGCAGATCTCTTACTGCAGCGTCAAATTCCGATCTTAAGATGCTTGCTCCAATGTCATCCTTTTCAACTTCACTTTCCTCTTCGAGAACTTTTGAGCTAAGTTTGCTCCCGTTGTATAATTTCTCCAGGTATTCATTCCATCTCTCGGCTTTGTCTTAGTTTTCAATTAGAATATTTCCATTCTTGTCCCTTATGGTATTATATTTTGTGCTTCTTTCCTTGAAATGGTTCCTCACCATTCTATATACCGCTTCCGCTTTCCTTAGTACGAGGTTATTTTGCAAGACCCCCTATAACTTCATCATCCACGCTTCTCACATTTTCCTCGTTTTGCGACAAATCTCGTTCTTTATTCTCCTGTAGCAATCCTGTCCTTCCTCAATATTTGCATTTTAATGCCGTTTCCGTTCTTCAATGGCTTTCTCGATGTAAGCTTTAAAAGTTACGGGAGAAAGTGCACACCCTTTTTTTCACCCTTTTCTTTTGTTCCCTTGTTTTTCTTAAATCATAAACTAGACCATCGTGTGCTAATAATCGCAGTTTAATGTGCCCTATTTCACCAATATCGTTTGGTATAAAAAAATGAATGGGAATGACCCTATGGGCCTAGGAATGGGCCTATGACAGTACCCTGAGGGACGCCAGAAGTGTCCGTCGTCGCGTCGTTGGAGACTGCGCCGTGCTATACTACTCCATGCACGCGTTCGCTCATAAGTTCTCTTATCTTGGAAATGACATGCTAGTTCATACCGATCTTGATTCCATGGATTTTTCTGTAAACTACCGTGTCGTCTGCATATGTGTCCTATTACACCAATATCGTTTGGTATAAAAATGGAATAGGGATTGGGCCAATGGCACTACCGTGAGGAACGCAAGAATTGACAACAACCTCGTTGGAGACTGCACCGTCTAATACTACTTTTTGCTCGCGGTCACTCAAAAGTTCTCTTATCCAGGAAGTGACATCTTCATCTAATTCGCAATATTTCAGTTTCATTGATAACTTTCCGTGGGGCACTTTATGAAATAATTTTTTGAGATCAAGAAAAATAGCGTGTACCTATTGGAATTTTGTCCTCCACGGAGACTAAAATATCATGGGTGAAAACTTTCTTCTTCTTTCACTGAAAAGCACTAACTGAGTTTTACACGATCTGCTTTTCCTGAAACCATGTTTTGTTTTTATTTATAAGTTTTGCCCGTCTAGGTATTTCTATGACCAATCTTGACCAGTTCTGTCTTTTATTATCAACCAGTTGCTCGTAACCATTTGCTATGCACAAAAGTAAAAATAATATTCGACTCTTTCAAAAAAAACATAGCGTTATCAATTGTTTAAAAATGATTTCATATATTATTCTAGAGCTGCCCGTATGTTTTGTGTTTTTTTTTGCGCAAAAACCTTTACTCATCATCCGCACACCGTCATGATATATGCCAGATTGACCGTACTGAATCTCAAGTGCCACACATGGGCGTTATCTTTTATTTGCTTCCAATTAATGTTATTGACTGGACGGGGAATACGATACATGGCCGTGATGCAGAACGATGCAGATGTCGAGAGAGGAATAGCCTCAATATTGAGTGCATTAGAGGACTGCGGCCATCGAGTCATCTTTAGGCTCGTATCCAGGAAATGTAATTGCACTATTCAGGACGGCATTTTTTTCCTCAATCTGGCGTGCGGGGGAGAGAAGGGGCTATTTCGCCATCTCATCGCGTTCATGCACCCTCGATGGATATAGGGTTACATATAGTGGTGGGGGGGAAAGCTAAAGGAGAGAAGAAAGGTAGCTTTAACATTACGCGGGAAGAGGGGTAAGCGAGTGATAGGTATAGACCAGGAAAACGATATGATTCTGGAGGTATAAATTGAAGCGCGACCCACCAACCTCGTGGTGGTTCAAGTTTACATACCCACTAGTAATCATGGGGCGGAAGAAGTAGATGAGTTGTATGAACAGCTCGAGGAAATAATTAGAGAAACCTCGGGTAAGAAAAATCTGGTAGTGATGGGGGACTGGAACGCCTCAGTCGGGGAGGGAAGGAATGGACACGAAATAGGAGAATTTGGACTAGGAATGCTGAATGACAGGGGAGAGAAAGCAGCAGAATTTTGCAGGAGAAACAAATTATTCATCATAAGCAAGTGATTCAATCATCATAAAGGGCGAAGGTACACATGAAAAAGTCCATGGGATGTGGGGAGGAGATATCAAATAGACTACATCATGGTAAAACAGGATTAGGAATAACGTGGAAAACTCGCGTAGCTTCCCTGTAGCGGATGCGAATTCGGACCACAATCTAGTCCTAATGAAATGCAACGTGAGATTCAAAAGACTTATGAAAGTTAGGAAGGCGAGGAAATGGAATGTGGTAGCGCTGAAGGGGAGCATGAGGAGATAATATCGTGAACTAGTCGAAAATAGTGTCCGGGGTATTAGAAGTACACAGACTGTAGAGGAAGAGAGGAATGATATTAAAACGGGAATAGCCAATGCGGCGGAGAAGTCCATTGGGTACATTGAAAGCAGAAGGATAAAGAAGCCGTGGATTACGGAGGCAATTGTAAAAGAAATGGAGGAGAGAAGGAAGTGGAAGACCGTGGACACGGAGCAGGAAAAAGAATGTACAGGAAAATAGGTTACGGTGTGAAGCTAAAAGGCAAGGAAGGCTTGGTGGAAAAGACAGTGTGAGAAAATGAAAAATTTTTCAGAAGGAAAGAAAAATTGGCGCTTTGAAAAGTTAAAAATCACTATCGGGCGGCAAAAGAGGAAAAGCCATGTCTAATACTAAGGCTAACGATGGAAGGATGCTAACCGAGCGAGAAGAGGTAAAGAGTGGATGGAAGGAATACGTGGAGGATCTGTATGACGGAAGAAAAAGGCCGGAGAGATTGACTTAAGAGGAGTAAAGTGCAGTGGAGGAGGACGATCTTAGGCCGGCGATCTTAGATGCGGAAATCGAGAGAGCACTTGGCGATATGAAGGCTAGGAAGCGGTAGGCGTGGGAAATATCCCGTGTGAGCTCCTGAAGAATCTAGGGAAGGAAGGTAAGAAAAGGTTTTTCGATCTAAAGAGCAGGATCTATGAGGATGGATGTTGGCCGGATTTTGTGAAGACGAATTTAATTCCGCTACCGAAAAAGAAGAAAGCCGTGGAATGCGGAGATTATAGGACTATTAGCCTAATATTGCACGCGGCGAAAGAGGTACCTAGGATATTGAACAGGCGAATGGAGGTGAGGGCAAATGAGTATTTGGGCGAAGATCAGTTTGGTTTTAGAAAAGGGAAGTCAACTCGTGATGCAATAGCAATGATGAGGTCCCTGGTGGAGAGGAACCTAGAATATGACCAGGACTGATTTATGCCTGTTTCGTGGATTTTGAAAAAGCGTTTGATAGGGTGAACTGGGTAAAGTTAATGGATATCCTCAAGAGAATAGGTGTTGATTGGAGGGATAGACGACTGATTCGTAATCTGTATGTGGTCCAGACTGCGAAAGTGAGAGTAGCGGACGGAGAATCTGGGTGGGCAAGCATTGGCCGAGGAGTGAGACAAGGTTGTCCTCAATCGCCGCTGCAAGAGAAGATTGGAGGCATTCCAGATGTGGGTATGGAGAGGAACGGAGAAGGTGAAATGGACGGAGAGGAGGAGGAACGACGAAGTGCTGGACATGGTGGGTGAGAGGTGGGTGGGAGAGAGGGGAGATACGAAGGAGACAGAAGGTATGGATGGATCGAGTACTTAACGGGGAGGGGATGTTGAAAACAGTGTTAGAGGAAAGAATTTTAGGTAAACAAGGAAAAGAATAGGATTTTTAGATAGAATGAAAGGGGGTAGGCCTTAATATGAATCGATGAAGGCAGTGATGGAAGGAAAGGGAGGCTCCATGATTAATTCTTTAGTACTCCATGGAAACCTATATCAATTGGTAGAATACTATAAGAATAGTAGTATGTGCCTAAACTGCCGTCGGGAGTCGGGAAATAGGCTGAGTGCATGCTGTAAACATCGTTTTGAGGGAGGATTCAGGCGCTCATCGTCACTTTTTATGCGCTGTTATTATAGGGTAAGTTTTCTCTTTGCTATTGCGCCACGATTATTATTTATTTATTTATATCACACCAAAAACAGCACTAAGGCCTTTACATTGTGTTTATAAACAAAAACATATTATGTAAATATAATTAATAAAGATGTAAAAAATAATATCATAAATAACAACCATTTTCCACGTATACAATGCATACAAAAGATCGGTGTCAAAAAGGTAGACTTTTCACTTGGTTATTAAAATTGGTGCGGGAGGCAAAGATGTCAAGAGAGGAAGAAGTATTGGAGATTGAATTGAAAATAGAAGGTAGGCGGAAAAAGAGGGACCTATGGGATATTGCCAGACGGAAATTGGGCTGGTGTAGAGCTTCAGTATTTCGGGTTTAGCGAGCAGGAATGCGTAGTGAAAAGAATATTAGGAGATCACTGGATCTGAAGGACCCGTTCATGATGCGGTAAAGAAATTTGATGTCTATTGCCAATCTGCGGTGTTTGGGGTGTAATAATCCAAGTGAATGAAGTATTTCGGCACGTGAAGAGAGTCTGAGGTGAAGTATGCGATGTCGAACTATTGCTGAGAAGAAATTGAGTGGACTGTTGTTAAATGTTAGAGTGGTGGGAGAAGCAGTTGACTAAATGGGAGAGCAATATTCAATATAAAATAATAATATCAAAGGTTGGGTTGCACACACCCAATGAAGACTGATTTTAGGGCACTCGGTTCGGATATCTCTCTCAGACGATATAGGGTCCCAACCACTGCCTTAGCCTTGTTAACAACGGTTTTTATATGTTCGTAAAAGTATGTATGCTGGAAAATGTATTACCTGAGATATTAATAATGCGACATCGGGATGATGAAATACAATCACCTCGTATATTTCAGTTATCAGAAAAATGGATGACAACGTTGCTGCTCGTTAGGATAGTAAACCTGACATTGATGCCACGACCCTCATGCAATTTGTAATGACAAATTATTACTATAGGTTAGCGGAAAATCGCGGCGGAAAAGGAACTCGTGATATTGAAGGATAACGATCGGTTTAATTATGCATGAATGTCTCAATTTTTCCGGTTTTTTAGGATATTCCATTCTTTGGAGCAATTTCTAGCCATGTACCACTCCCTGTATTCCATTTTCACCTAGTTTTATGTTTAGGTAAAAACACTTGTTACCTGACACACCTGTTGATAATATTCAAGGGTTCTTCGGAAAGTACCCACGGTAAAGATTTACTGGTGGAAATAGCTGATTTTAGCCTTAAGAACTATACACCAACACGTCTTTAGGTGCATCGAGTATAATATGTTTCGGTTTCAACAGGGTCACAAACCGCTGCCATAGGAATAAGGGAGTTTAACGTAGTATTGATGGCATAAACGACTCTTATTGGTGAGCATGCTCACCGCTCACAGCTCACGCTTCGGTGACCACTCGCACGGTGCGACTCAGCAAAGCGTTTCTGGGTTGAGGGGAGGGGGAAAAGAGGGGGTGGAAGAAAGGAGAAGAGGGGAAGGTGGGGAGGGAGGGATTTTTGAGTGGACATTGGAAACGCACAATTTCCTACACAACTTTTGAAATGCATTTCAAATTAATCACATACTAGCGTTCAGAAGCAAAATCTGGGAAACTGTATCCGCTGAAAGTTTATTTCGTCTAGCACTGATAATTTTCCCAGCATTAGAAAAGATTCTTTCGCTGGGAACTGCGCTGCCAACCTAGCAAATCCCAAATACACCGCTACGTCGCTGGATGAACCCTTAGGGATTCAGTTGAAAGAAATGGAGACGAGTGCCACGTTGGTAACCTTTATCAAAAAATTCATTTGCAAACAAATATTGCATAAGCAAATTTTTATTTCTTTCCCATAAGACTGAGCTTTCCGGCTCAGAGAAAATTCCGCCAAGGTTCACGCTTTAAAAAGCCATTTTAATATTATCAACTTAATTCGTAATATTTTTAGGAACATATCCACAGTTGGACTGCTTTTCACATAATTTGCGTATATTTCAATACTTGCGTTGATATGAATATGATAGAATGCGCAGTTCTCTTAGAGAAATCTTCCGGATTCCAGCAAATTGCTCGGAACCATAGAATTCTCCTTCTTGCGTTTTAAGGCAAACTAATGAATAGTTTATCAGGGACCTTGAAATACCTCGAAATAATCTCGCTGGCTACTTACAATGCTAGGGATTTGGGTGGATGTATGGAGCGGCCACTGCGAACGCAAGGTGAAAGTTCGGGATTTAAACAATCTAGCCTGCATACTTCTAATTATTGAAGTGAAATATCTCAAGAAAGGTTGAATATATCACGGGAAGGGCAAGAACTGGAACAGGTTGATAATTTTGAATACCTGGGGACACAAATTACTTGTGATAGAAGGCCAGACTATGAAGTGAGACACAAGATTCCATAAAGCAAACCAGGTATATAATCAATGAAGCAGATCAATTGTAGGCTGGAGAGAAATATCGGAGAAGGCAAAGATGAGGGTGTACAAAACTATTTTCCAGGCAGTACTGATGAATGGAACGGAGAGCCTTACCCTACTAGATTCCCTACCCTACTAGACTACAAGAGTACATTCCAAAGCTGCGAGATACGATATCTCAGACGTGCAGCAGGACGCACTAGAAGAGATGGAGTGCGAAATACAACCATCAGAGCCCAATTCCAGCAAGACTCCATCACAGAAGAAATGGAAAGGAAAGCACTAGGATGGTATGGATATGTGGTTAGGATGGAGGAGGGTAGGAAGCCAAGAGAGGTGACGATGGAAGCAAGACCGGAGGGAAGACGAGGAGGAGGACGGCCAAGGCTGGAGTGGGAAGGAGGCTATGTGGAGAGACTGGCTGCCCAGCGCGGGCTGAGTATAAACGACGTGAAGCGGCGCGGCGGCTCGCTCAGAATAGGAGGGAGTTTAGAAAGTGGCTGGTGGAACCCGACGCCTAACAGCAAAAGGGGATAAGAGAAAGAAGAAGAAGTGAAATATCAACTGTATGCCATTAAATGATCATCTAATAAATTAAAAATCATCGGTGGACTCCCTTTTGGGTTGAGTAGGCACGCTTGAATCCCCGTATTGGTGCGATGTTAGCGCAGCGGTACACTGTTTCGGTTAATGTTTCGGCACGGATGACGTATTCGGGACTTCTTCGGTAGTGGTTTTGGGGGGGGGGGGGCGTTTTCGGCGCACTTTAAAATTCGTTATATTTATCACTGAATATATCGGGATGAAAAAAATCAGATTTACTTGCGGTTTTCTTTGTTGACTTCAGAAAATAAACTTCTGTCCGCCTGTGAAATAAAAAAAATAATGCAAGATCCCCATTAGATTTAGACAATGAATGTAATAGTAGTAATGAATTTCAGGAAAATAATTAACTCCCCACAACATAGCTATATCATTCGGGGTTCCCAGTAGGGTGGTTTCCTTTCATTTTTTATTGCCAAAACTGAAAGATTATTATTCTTGGAGTGCGTATTTCTCGCTTTTAGATTTTTAAATGACGATATCTATTTTTCGCGATTATATGAAAAGTGAAAATTTTCAAGCGCACGAAAACGCGACGACTAAGTATGAATGCTGGGAAAACTCCATGTGACGTCGTTCTGGTTCCCGCTGTCGCCGTGTGAGGTGACCTTGGGGCGAGGCTTTGAGCGCTCATACGACGCAGGATGCTAGCAGGTAGCAGAGACCCTGCTAGCAGGTAGCGCTTGGCTTAAATAAGGATTATTAATACCTTATCAAACGAAGAAAACTTTCCGACCTTAGGCAGTTTTAATAGCTGATTATGAAGAGATGTTTCCCTGAGGTCCTTGCCTCATGCATGCATTGGTAATCTCAGACGATGTAAAACTCCTATCCTCTCGTGTAAAAACTAGGTCCCTGTGACGTCACGTCGAGTGGCATAGCATGGGCGCCAATCTGGCCTTTTTCAAATGCGGTTAAAATTGAACATTGCCATTCGTCTAAACTGAGATTTCAAAAACAAAATAATTTGTATATTATTTATACACTAATGGTGGGTAACGAATCGCAATCAATGCCTTTCGCTTTCTTTGATGAAGGAAGCTACCCAATTAGAAACTGTTGAATCCGTGAGATATCTAAGAGTTAGACTCAAATATGATTTATCGTGGAATACACATATTCGGGAAATAACAGGTCAACTTAATCGTAAATTGGGTTTTGTTAAAGAATATTGGGAAAGTGCGACGACAAAGGGAGAGAAATTAGCTACTTCTCCCTCGTTAGATCCCATTTAGAATACCCTGCCAGTGTTTGAGACCCTCGTGAAAAAAGGCTTAAGAACAGAGTCGGAACGCGTGCAAAGAAGAGTTGCCAGGTATGTGAAAGGTCGGTACGATAGTCTTGTTTGTGTGAGTTTTCTTGGATATCACACAATTACTTATGCCATTTCTTTTTTACAGAGCGCGACCCTGGTTTCGACGAATTGTCATCATCGTAACCCGGGTCGCACTCTGTAAAAGAGAAGTGGTGTAAGTAATTGCGTAATATCCAAGAAAACTTATAATGGAACACCAAGAAGTTCATCATAAGTTAGTGAATCTTGTTAGTGTAAATGACCTCTTAGATCAGGGGTTCCCAAACTAGGGGGCGCGCCCCCCTGGGGGGGGGGGGCGTGGAGAAAATCCAGGGGGGGCGTGACACCCAAATGAAATAAATGAAAAAATGACAAAAATAATTTCCTCAGATCTTTGAAATAAAGTCTTTCTAAGTTTTCATAATTGTTTTTGTAAAGTTTCAATAAAGTTGTAAACTTTATCAAAGAAGGTTACAGGTAATTATATTCGTTTTTCATGTAATACTTGTTTTAATTTTCATCATACGTACAATTATTGAATCTTTCCATTCTGCGTAACCGCATTCAACAGTGAACAAAAGAATCTACCTACTCACCGTATCAAGTAGGCACATACTTGTACGAGTTCAAGTACTTGTACAAGTAGGAGTTGGTATGTACGGCACCGTGGAAATAGGGTATTGCAAAATGGAAAGCTGATATGTGTAGCGGGGGGAGGGGGGGGGCGTGGTACGAAAAAGTTTGGGAACCCCTGTCTTATATAAACTCGGATGGGAATCCCTGTCAGACCGTAGATTGAAAAATAGGATAAATCTTTTAGATAAATTCAAGAGCAGTGTCTTTTCTAACGAAGTTAACCATATCTCACGGACGCCAACATACTACGGAAGATCAGATCATATAAATAAAATAAGAGAGATAGATTCAGAATGTCTTTTTTCCACGGTAATTAAGAGATTATAACGGCAGCGTTAGAACTCACAAATAGATTGGAAGACTTGAATTGTTGCTTACTAACTTCTGTATACCTTAATGTACGTTTCTGAATTTTCTGATTATTTCAATATTCACTCACTACCAGAACCACTTTGTCCCAGTTGACACTGAACAGTGGCAGCTAAGATTTCCCTACATCTCTTTTTGTCTCTTGCTTCCTGTTCTGAATCTCCGATGGGATGAGACTCTACTTGGTCCCACCATATCCCATCTCTTGGTCTTCATCCGCCTGGGTTTGCTTGTAGAACTTCCTTCATCTTACTTCCGTCTTCTTTTATCAGTACATGGCCAGACCATCTTATTCTTCAGCCCCTCATTTCACCACTAATAGCATTACTCCTCTAAGAGTTCTCCTCAATGAACTTTCTTCCCCACCTCCCTTGGTCGTAAATGGTGCATAAATATTACGTAAAGCCTTATTTTTAAATACAATGCGAGTTTTACAAAAACTATAGAGCTAGTGCTCGCTAATTCAGTTTCATTTTCCCTTTATTCACTTGAAATATTACTATCTCTTGCATTTAGCACGCATTGTAATGCAAAATGTCGAATAAGGGATTTTGATAATTATGTGCACACATTCGCAACTTAAAAATAAGATTAGTGGCTGCAATATTGCATTCCAATAGAAATTATATCCCTCACTTAGGACATTTAATTATCATGATAACCTTGGGTTAATCTTCACTCATCAGGAAAATTTAGGGTTTCACAGTCCTCTCTTAGATTCAACTTGTTCGACTTTCACATGCACCGAAGCCCTAGGAGGTAATAAAAAGCACCGCAGTCACCGATCGAGGCCAGCGAATAATTTCTTCGCTAAGAGAAATAAATGTTCATAACTCAGCAATAACACTTCATAATTTTTTCCTATTTTCTCAAATAAATTTTTAATGCGTTAATTTTATGGCTGGTAATCAAGTATTACCTCACTCAAGTTAACTCCATGAATGCGTAGAGATATACTGCAAACACTATTATCCGCAATTAAGTACTAAATTCACTCATTGGCCTGTCTCACCTGATTCTTCCCACGGCTGTCACAAGGGAATTTGATGCGGAGTGAACAATTGTGACGGAATCCACTTTGCTATGGAATAAATGAAAACATATGAATCAACAGAATTCTTTGTAGATCATATTTAAAAAGGATTCCACGTTGTAAAGGTATTCAATTATGCTTTGGCGTGAAGTTATGCGATGGTCCATCGAGCCAAGTGCTCGGATCCCACGTCCAAATCGTTTCCAGGGACGCCCGCGCGATCAAAAGGCGATCGTCAATACGGACTCGTCAACTGTGACGTAAAGTGTAATTACAGCCTATCCATAGCAAGCGTCTCGTTCAACCGAGGCAATTGATCAATTTCTTCACGAACAACTTATTTTTCGGTGAAAGTATAGGTACATCTGTGCACTTTTTACGCTCATTGTCGTTTGCGTATTGAAATGCGTTTTTTAGGGGTTTATTTTTTTATTTTTGGGGAATATGATGAGAATAAAATCCTAAATGCAACTGGGAATTATAAAGCATGCTATCATAATTGTCATCCGGTGCTTTCTTTCGTGTAAAAAATGGTCTCCTTCCTCATTCACTACTCAAATGGTGAACAATCGGGAGACTCTGTGTTTGAGTTCCTTGATTTAAATAATAGCTATTGAGGGATTTATCAGGTGGATTTAATTGGACAGAAGCAGTTTAAGACAGAGTATGCAGCGGTATTTTTGGTACTGAGACCGACCCGCTGCTGGAGACAGTGAAAGAGGTAGTAGCTCCCCGCGCCGGGACCACTGAATTCGAATCAGTCGCACATTCCAAATAAATGAACAATTCTTACGAAAGGAATGACACCGCAATCGCCAAAGCCCGGATTTGCTCTTGCTACTATCTACGCAGACATTAAAATCAGGTCAATAAAGTGCGTTGGACATGCTAACGATGTCAATGAGGTTACTTGCATTGAAGGCCATTGCGAGCGAAAGTGGCTTTTAACGCCTTCGGCATTGTTTGGGAAATAAAATCTCCAAGTTTAACTCCTGCGTGAAAAGCCCCTCGAAAATCGCTCGCTCTCCAAATGAACCCCTGCTCAAAAACTTTAAATTCCCAAGCTGTGCATACGTTTGAAGGTTTATGACTCTGCAATCAAATCAAACACTTTTCGAGTTTATAGTAATGAATATTGTGCTATCGTACACGCGGTCAGAAAGTCAGAGCTAATCAAATGCAATCAGGAATTACAGAATGCGAACAAGTAGTAGAAATTTTGTAGAGTTAACATAAAAACGAAGTGGCTGGGATAATATCAGGACCCAGCTGTAAAGAAGCAAGAATAGGAAAAGGAGTGAGACAAGGGTGCGCACTGTCCCCGCAATGTTTAATGTTTACGTCGAGAGAGCCATCAATGAAATTACTAGGACGGCTTTGGGTGTAAATATCCACGGAGAAAATATTAGTCGCTGCAATTTTCTGACGACATAGCACTCATAGTTGAGATTAATAATGGTTTGAAGGAGACTTTGACATATATGGAGTGGAATATGGCCAGATATCAGCTGAAAATCAACAAAGAGAAGACTAAGATGCTAGTATGCAGCAAAAGAGAGGAGGCTTGGAAAAAATTAATCTAGGAAAACAAAAGCTTGTAGAGGTGAAAGAGTATAGTTGCCTAAGAAGCGGAAAACCGACGACGGCTGAAGCGAGAAAAAAATAGCCAATGGGAAAGCAGATGCGAAAAGGCAACTATGGAAGTGAGGAAACAATTCATAATATATTGCAAATGGAGAATGTTTCTGTGAGGAAGCGAGGCTTGGACGTTGATAACCGCAGAGAAGTCGAGAGTGGAAGCATTCGAAATGTGGAGCTGCCGAAGAATGATTAAGATAAAATAGATCGACCGAGTAAGAAAGTGCTAAAGAGAGTGGAAGAGAAGAGAAGCATCCTAAAAACCCAAAGGGGAATATGGGGCAACTTAATTGGTCACTCAATGAGTCGTGATGGCCTGATGATGAAAAACGATCTCCGAAGGACAAATGGATGGGTTAATCATGATGGGTTGTTAAGATTTAAAGAAATCTATAAACCAATTGTCGATACGCTAGACGAATTAAGCACTGACATGGATTCTTAAACAAGGTCATAGGCTAATTCTTTTCTAAGATCAGTCATTTCTAGTGACTTTGTTGTAAGCTTATGTTGCTTAGGAATGTTGTTCCCATTCACACTGTCACTATGCAAAATACTTCAGTCTCCCTTATGCAATTTGGCAGCAGCTTTACTACATGTCGATTTAATTATTTAGGCTATTGAAGATATTCGTCAGAATGTTGACACAAAATTTGCTGAAATTTTCAAGAACGGGGAAAAATTGCTCAGAACTGTTAACGAGGAAATGAAAATGCCATGAATAACAGCCTGCCAAGAGCATAGGGCGAACTACAACACAAAAGACCCTGAGGCTTATTTTAGAATTACTATAATGATTCCACTTTTGAATGATTTCATTGATCAGCTTAAATCGAGATTTCAAAATCGTAGAGACACATAATCATCCCTCAATATTTTAATACCATCTGTGTGTTGCAAAGAGCAGTATAATCGTTTTAATTTTCAGCTCTATAAAAAAAATCGAATGTAACTTTGTAAACGCTGAATTAGCAGAAGGCCATAGGGACGTCTCTGAACGAGTAGCATAGGGCATACTATTATGTGAATGAGATATACTATTATAATGGATGTACTATATATTGGGATATAATAATATTATAATGGATGTGAGAGAGAAGAAACATGAAAAGGCTAGCAGGTGGGAGAGCGGAATGGAGAGCTGCGTTGAACCAAACTTAGGATTATTATCTTATGATTAATATTTGGATGATTTAACCCATGGATTTTCTATCTGGCAATATAGTAGATCCCGGTTAATTGGGACATATCGGAACTTGTGCACTTTGCCCCAATTAAGCGGCTGCCCCAATTAGGCGAACTATCCTGTATATGGGCATAAACAAACGTTGAAATGATAGAAAGAAGATTAAAGAATGTCTATAATGCAACATAAATTTATTAAACTATTAATTTGGTTGATAAATCAGCGAGTTTATTTAATTTATTATCATTTTTAAGAATTATAACAATTTAGTTAAAAATATTTTTCACAGCCTCGGGCGACGCTGAATGAATGTCTTTTACTAAGTCCTATTAAAGAAACATCATATCCTCTTGATAGTATAACAACAAGAGCTTTCAAAATAGGGTAACAATAGGAACATTCGTGAAAAATAAGAGTAAATCAAAGGAGGAAAATATTAAAAAATAATGTTCTGAAAACAAAAAATTTTAATTTCGCCGCGAGTATAGAGTCTATGTCGCCGACTCATTGCCCAATACAGCGGCAATGCCAATTGGGACAGCATGCCGCTGCGGCATGCTGTCCCAATTAAGCGGAGAATCCTCTGGGATCTATTGGGTTCTGTTCTTCAAGATCTGCCCCAGTTAAGCGGCTGCCCCAAGTAACCGGTGGACACATTAAACGGAATCTACTGTATTTGCACGCACGCAGGCGATCGTGGCGCCATTTTAATGCGGCCAATGTGACTCCTCTTCATTCAGACGTACGGAATGATTGGACCGCTCCGCTGAGGACGTTTTTGATGACATATTTAAAAGTGAACGAAATGGCAACAAATATCCCCCTTTTTGGCCTCCATAGACTAGTCTTCCATAGTCGTCACCGAGGGGCATATCGCGTCGGGCGCTTAGGGCCAATCGAGATCGTTGCTTTCGGGGGAAGTTCATTTCTTTCTCAATCTCTTTGGTGGTACGCAATATTTCTCTACGACAATTCTTCTTCTGCCCCAGGGGACTGTCTAGAGGAGGCCCAATTCCATCCCATGGAAGGCTGATTTCTGTTGCCAGTTCGATCGCATTTTAATCGGCTTTCAAAAACGTCCGCGGCGCGGTGATGAGTGCAATGCGATACACTTTTTTCAAATAATTTGCAGTATGGTTATTGAAAATGCGAGGAATGGCATTGAAGAGTTATTAATTGGATAAATAACATTATAATGTTAATAAATTTCGATTAACACCCCTAATTATACCTTAATTCCCCGTGTTACTCGGATCAATTTGCCCGGCAGCGACGCGAGTGGCGACTTCTGTGAACCCATTTAAATGCGCGGTCGTTGGCAACACATTTTGAGGCCGAGTTGAAGATCCTCGTGCAATATTCGTGCTTTAGCATTTGCGTATTTCCCAATTAAAACTAGCACATTCTGACTGCTGTAATGCGTTCAGATGATTCATTTGTTGCTCGCGGCAATAACAGTGACACGATGTAATCGAACCGTTCTCGCGGAACTGAGCCGTTTGAATGAGTGGTTACTCAAGCCGTAGGCGGTCTTTTTTTTTGAACATCCAAACAATGCCCTTATTTTGTCCAGTCAGCGAATCCGAATTTTCATCCAAATTAAAGCAGACCTTCGGAAATACAGAATCATACGTGGAAAATTGGCTTTTACATAATAACCAAATTATTTTCTAACAAAGCTTGTTAAATTGGTGAATTGAAGACTTTTATTGGAAAGCTACCGTAATGATTACCGTGTGGGTTATTTTTCCAGAAATTACGTGCGATCCGCCACTGAGGGCGCTCAAATTCGTGTACGAAGCTTCGGAGTGATATTTTAATTGAGGGCGGCCTGTGGCAATCAAACGGAACCCCGTGGTGCTGCACCATCATCCAAAGGAACCCACAGACAGGCACCACCTGCCCCCCGCCCTATTGTCCTCCGCAAATTCACTCATTATATCCCGCCTTCGTTTCGTCACGCACACGGCAGCAGCGACCGAGAATCGCCGTCTCATTGGCGACCAATTAGCGCCTCTGGCGGGAGGGGGAGGAAGGAATGCCGCCTCGTTCCCTCAATCGCCGAGCCGCGGCGCTCGCTTCCGTCCCAGTGTTTGGCGACGCCTTTCTTCGCCGCTGAGGAATCATTTACTCACGCTCGAGAAAGCGATCGACCAACCGGCCGTGACGAACCAGCGACGCCACGCCGATCCTTTTGAGAAGCTGACGCCACTTTAGAGATGCACTTAAGTGGACCTTTCCACTAGTGGCCTTTTTTTGTGGACTGTTATTTGTTTAAACCCTCGGAATTTTTAGGACCAATTGTGTAAACTCCAATCTCACCCACTATCATTATCGTCATTGCTCGTTAACGTGTACGCTAAGGAGATAGTTAGAGATATGTTGGAAACAGGAGTTAGAATGGAAGGATGATATTTAAATCGGTGTGGTTCGCGGATGATCAGGCGTTGATGATCCAGTCAGCGAGAGGGCTGCAGGATCTACTCGATGAGTTATACAAGCGTTTCGAGGCATTTGTCACTGGTATTAGCCACAAAAGGACCGAGATTGCGCTGTTTTGTAAAGCATCGCAAGCTGAAAATGTGAGATTAAAAGTAGGTGGTTAAAAAATTGAAGAATACCGGGACTAGCCACGGTGATAACTTTTACGGGAGTCAACCGCAATGCACAAATTGTGCGAAAAATCCACACGGAAAAAAATCCGCATTGAAGAATGAGGCCTCAGTAGCTTAAAAAATGGCTAAAACACTAGACCGGAAATCGGGTTCGAACCCTGATCAAAGCGAATGATTTTTTTCTCTGTGGATTTTTCGCATAAGGTGGTTAAAAACTTTAGCAAGCAGAGAAATTCAATTATTTGGGGAACACATAGAAGGAAAATACATACATCAGTAAAGAAGGATATAAGGAAGAATATTGCGCCAGCAAAGGAGGCGTTTATGACCAGGAAGGAGCTTATAAGAGGATCGTTATGTACGGTTTTAAGGCTAGGGAAAATTCTCATGTGGAGTGTAGCGTTTTACGGTGCAGAAACGTTAGTAAAGGCGGAGAGTGGATGCGTTTGAGATGTGGGTGGGGAGAAGAATGGAGGAGGTGAATAGGACGGAGAGGAGGAGAAGCGACGAAGTGCTGGACATGGTGGGTGAGGAGAGGCAGCTTTTATGTGAGATACGAAGGAGAGAGAAGGCATGGATGGAGCGAGTGCTGAGCGGGGAGGGGGTGTTAGACACAGTGTTTGAGGGTCGAATGTTGGGTAAGCGATGAGTTGGGAAACACAACTTTAACAGGGGGAACGGTTAAGTAAACAATAGGGAAAGCCTCATTCAACCTTTGGCTCTCTCTCTCAAGTGTAAAAATGTTAGTCTCTCAAATGGAAAAATATCGCATCCAAAGGCGCACCCTGGATCAAAACTAGGGCAAGCCATGGTCGTTCAAGTTTTGGCATTTTGGCATGGAAAAGGTGAATGACACCAACATTTTAAGAAAATTACAAGAGCGTATAATTAGTTTTTAAAATTAGGTACTTGCTTGAAACAAATATTTTTATATTAGTTACATGCCTAATACTTGCATCATTTTTCGTGGGTTTGAATAAAAATTATTGAAAACTTTCGCTTCAATCCATTCCTGATTTTCCTTAAAGATATTTGCTCCCGACTTTTGCTTCTGGTGGCGGTGGGGGGGGGGGGGTCAGCTGTACCCTCATCCCCCGCTGGGTACGCCCATGACTGCATCTGAGAAATAGTGAGGTCGAATTTTCGAATATAGTATGGATGTTAATGTTTTCCATGTGTCACGAAAAGTAGTAAATGATAGCAAAAGTTTGGAGAGCGAGAAAAGCGTCGGCGTTGGAGGGGATGGGTGGGAAGTGAGAGTCGTATTTGGAGTCACAGCCGCACTTCGTGTCCCTGGGTGATCCACCGTTTGTGATCTAGTATCTCGACGCATAGAAAGCGCATTTTGAGCAAATACATTCATCAACATGTGCCTGTTTCTCACGCAAGAAAAGTTTTATAAATGATAAAATAATGAGGTATTTTATTAATGTAGGTTCGAAGATTTTCGCGGCGTTGATCAGACGATCTCTGCATTCTCTTCGGGTTTTCAATTGCGTGATAAAAATATCAGACAAATTATCCGGAGCAAAGGACAAATTCGAAATGGACCTTTACGGAGGAATATATCGAGTGCCTTGCTCATGCGGAAAATATTACATCGGCGAGACTTGCAGATCAATGAAAATCCGATTGCAAGAACATCGAAGGGCTACTAAAAACAAACAGCACCAACTCTCAGCCATATCTGAGCATGCTTGGAGTGAACCTGGATACAACATACTCTTTGAAGACGCCAAAATAATAGCAAAAGAAAATAAATATTTCCCTCGCCTTATCAGAGAAGCTATTGAGATAGCAAAAACGCCGGCGAATTTCAACAGGGATCAAGGCTACAGCCTCCATATCGCATGGAGAAGGATTCTCCGACCACCAACCAATGGGAGACCAACAATGAGAGATGGACAACCACCGACCAATGAGAGAGCAGCAGCCGGATGAAGAGGCCGCCGTCGCCTATATAAGGCGGAAAATTTTCCGAGTTACCTCACCGTCGACCTGAAGACGCTAACTGCAATGTCAGCGAAACTGTTATCGCCAAAACACAACGGACGCGGTGAAAACCCGAAGAGAAGGCAGAGATCAGGTATTTTATTATCTGGAATTCGCGGCACATGCCGCCAGAGGTTTACTGCATATGCTCTAAAAATTTCACGATGAGAGCAGAAGTTATGAACGAGTTAGATATATTAATCTCTCTGCGGGTTTTTCAGTCATACTTACTACCGCCGTCGTTTCGATGGCTGACTTCGACATCGAGGCGCCTTCGGCAGAATACCTCACCCTGTGGAGAACCCGCGAAATATTTGTCTCATTAGCTCGTCCATCACCTTGACCACGTTCGTCGTGAGCTATGTTCTCCTGGGCCCGCTTGAGTGAGTGATTGAGTGAACGTGAAGACTGATTTCTGTTGAGTGTTGCTCTCCAATCCTCTGCTTCTGCTCAACAACATTTCTATGGAGTGTATCGCCAGGTTCAAGCGTGGATTGGCAACAAACTGGATACAGAAGAGTGGGGTTGGAATTTAATTCACAATGTACTGGAGCCAACCAAGGCCGTAGCCAGGGGGGATCGATCCTCCTCGCCCCCCCCCCCCAGAAATGAAATAAAAATTAAATAGATATTATCTGCTTGGTGCTCACACGCCGATCTTGTAAAGCGGCGCAGTGATATCTAGTAGCGAGTTGTAATGAAGACACGTGAAATCGATTGGAAATTTTATCAAGTCCTCGGCAAAACGAAGAAAGTGCCTAAGAGAGAATATCGAAAATAACATCCCCGAAACGCAATGGAAAAACCATCCGGCAATGTGCGAGAGCCATTGGGTTGAAAATCATGATGGGTTTTTAAGATTTAAAGAAATCTATAGAGGATTTGTTGAAACACTAGACGACTTAAGCTGTCACATGGAGTCTGAAACATCTTCATAGGCTAATTCTTTTCTAAGATCAGTCATTTCAAGTGGCTTTGTAGTAAGCTTATGTTGCTCAGGAATGTTGTTCCCATACACACTGTCACTATGCAAAATACTTCAATTTCTTATATGCAATTTAGCAGCAGCTTTACTACATGTCGATTTAATTATTAAGACTATTGAAGATGTTCGTCAGAATGTTGACACAAAATTTGCTGAAATTTTCAAGAACTCGGAGAACTTGCTCAGAACTGTTAACGAGGAAATGAAAATTACGCGAATGACAGCCATCCAACAGCATAGGGCGAACTATAACGCAAAAGACCCTGAGGCTTATTTTAGAGTTACTATAATAATTCCACTTTTAGATGATTTCATTGATCAGCTTAAATCGAGATTTCAAAATCAGAAAGACACATTATCATTTCTCAATATTTTAATAACATCTGTGTGTTGCAAAGAACAGTATAATCGTCGTAACTTTGACCTGTATAAAAAATAAGATTGCAGGACTTTGCAAACGCTGAATTAGATATGGCGGATGAAATGGCAGAAAGAGTCTGAAATAGATCGCCCGACCCCCATATGTGCTCTTGGAGCTCTCGGATGCAATGATGCGTTATTACCAAATATTCACAAACTTCTAAAGATCTTGGTAAAAACTGTCTGTTTCCTTATGTACTCTTAAGAGGACTTTCTCTTCTCTCCAACGACTCAAAACTTATTTAAGGTACTGTACATGCCAATGAAGACTAAACGGTTTGGCTTCTATGTCAATCCACCGCAGAATTGACATCGAAACCGAGTCAATTAATTTGCGCGCTACGAAGAAAGCTAGAAGGCTAAATTTAATTTTATAATGTCATGTTTATATTTTCCTTTAAGGATTCATAATGAATATGTGTATTTAAGCGTGTTCGCCATTTTATTCATCTTATTAAAATAATTTGATGCTTATCTACTATTCCATAAACCCTCCAAACAAAATATTTCCTGGCTACGGTTTTGGAGCAAATCCATATTATACTCCCGGCTGCGCTAGAGAGGCTCCTTAACACCATTTTTTCAACTGCAAGAAAGTGTATAGTTCAAAATGTATCTGCAAAAAATGGGCCTATTTTGTTCAATATCAAGCATGCATCAGTTGTTAAGCGTTGAACAGAAGAAGATGCCAACATCAGCGACGAAAAAGCTGAGGTATCGATGCTAAAACAATTTACATTGACTTATTGTTCGTAGCATGTAGAGGAAAAAGAAGAAGATAACGATGGAAGGAGAAATAAATAAGAAGAAGAAGAAGCTCAGTAAGACCTGAGTTACGAATGAAACAGACGGTGGAGTAGACCTACTGGGGAAAACACGCTAAAAAAACGTGCCTCGTACACTACACGTGGACACGTGTGCATATTATGGGAATATTAAACCCTTTTTCCAGACTGTTGGCGAATGGACAGGTGAGAGCTAATAACCAATACGCGTGTTATGCGACCAATAATGAGCAGAGAGCGCAACCATATAGTCATGGATATTACGGAGAATACAGCTCCAGCTTTCGAATGACTTTTTCTCAGAAATGGTAAATCTTAGAGAAAAAAGTATGCAACAATTTTGTAGATAATTACTTGATCTACAATTTTGGTTCGATTACATTTTATCGTACATCTAATCGTTTGGTCAAAAATTGCAAAAAAAAACATTTTTGTCACCTTTGACCTTGAATAAAATGTTTTGCACAGACGGTATCGATGGGGACTTTTCAGGATTTAATGAGAGAGGTATTCCTAACATTCCCGGAGAATTTCAACTTGTTAGGAATATATGTAAGGGTAAGTACCCCTACTTTTTGGAGCAATTTGATCAGGATATATACTTGCCCACGATCCACTTCCCATCTTTGGAAAAATGAAGCTAGCCCGTGACATTAAAGAGCCCTCGTGGGTAAAAATAAACATCCAGAACTGACCGCAACTCGTGCGAATGCGGAGAAGCGTTCGTTGGGGAAATACAGAGAAGAGAGCGAGCGATTGGAGCGGCGCACAGTGGTCCCAATCGCTAATCTAGCGGGACAAAAGTCAGTTTTGAAATTTTAAAAATAAAGTCGCCGAAGGTGTAGCGATATCCGCAAGTAAATGCTTCATCATGGTTGGTAACTTTTACAACGTTTATATAAGTTATAACAATTTTATGCAGCAGCAAAGTCACGCGTTGAGATTGCCTACCCTCCGCCTACACCCAGACGGTGGCTGACTGGCTAGCATTAACACGTAGTACCTGCTAGACAGTAATAACGCAAGGAACGACAATTTCCAACGGGATCTTATAGCCATCGGCATATAGCATTATTTACAGTGATTTTTCTTCAAATATAATTGCTTTCAAATACTAGATTTCAAATGGCAATCTCTCAGTCTTTAAAACCTCGTTTTTTATCGACTTCAATTGTTTAAATTGACTTATAAAAAATATATGTCGAGGTAGGATTGCGAAACCTTCATGGACATGTGGAAACGCCCTTATAGTTATAGATATTTTATCACATTTTGCGCCTACTTGCGCATTTTTTCATAAAAACCACCTTGAAAAGACCTATGATAGTTTTAGTTTGTATTTTTGTCTATAGTTTGGCAATTTTGAATGTTTTCACGACAAAAGTTCTAAGTTTTTTTTTTTTAATAATTTTGTCCCGCTAGATTTGCAATTGGGACCACTGTGCGGCGATGGGCTTTTCCAATCGGGGAAATCGGCGATAGTGGAACATAGGCTCACGAGTGACACTCTGAAAAGAACCGCTTGCTCCACTGGACATCTAGATATGTACTTCCTTGGTTGGACTCTCCAAAGAGGCGACGTGGAAATCGAATTGGAGAACAGTCACTCCTAACGCGACACAGGTTTTGCGTTGAGTCGCACCTCATCGGAGGTCCATCATCAGTTCACATTAAGTTTATTAAAGGAAGCTGACTCCCGCGTTACCGTTTAAAATGTGATCATAGTTTAGTGAGCACTGCTGATCGCTTCTAAAGGTCTCTGCGGGTTCAAAATATCGGACCTCTTCATTGCGAAGGGCCCCTTTTCCACCAATACCGTTTACCAATAGAAGGTTTCCTATTATATTTTTATTGCCTAAATCAAAAGATGGAGTCAACTCCTGGAGTTCGCATTTCACGCTCTTAGATTTTTAAATGACGATATCTATTTGTCGCGATTAAACGAAAAGTGAAAATTTTCAAGCGCGTGAAAAGGCGACGGCTAAGTAGGAATGTTGGGAAAAGTCCGTGTGACGTATTTCTGGTTCCAGCTGTCGCCATGTAAGGTGACCTTGGGGCGGGGCTTGAGCGCTGATACAACGTAGATGGCTACCAGGTAGCAGAGTACCCTGCTAGCAGGTAGCGCTTGGCTTAAATAAGGATTATTATTTCCCTATCAAACGAAGGAAACTTTCCGAACTTAGGTATTGTTAATGTGTAATTATTAAGAGATGTTAACCTTATCTCTGTGCCTCATGGATGCATTAGTAATCTCAGACGATGTAAAACTCCTGTCTACTCGTATAGAAACTATGTCCCTGTGACGTCACGTGGAGTGGAATCGCATGGGCGCCAATTTGGCCTTTTTCAAATGAGGATAAAATTGACCGTTGTCATTTGTCTAAACTGGGATTTGTAAAGCTAAATGATTTGTATATTATGAATACACTAATGGTGGTTAAGGAATCGCAATAATTTGTATTTGCATCGCATTTATTTCGTTTTCTTTGATGAAGGAAACTACCCTATTGATCAACTCTCTCGTGCAAGTGAAAGCCTCTGTCCCTGTCATATTTTGTCATCTCTTTGGCTTCTATCATCTTCATGACCTTGGGTAATGCGTAACTGTCCTCCACCACCCTTACCTTGGCTTCATCAAGCAAAGTGTCATTTCCTGAGGTTCACGCATGCTCCGCTCTTACTGACCACTGGAAATATCCAGTTTTCGCCTCCGGCACACCTTCAATGATTTGCGGGTCACTCCTGTGTACAATTTGCTGTAGGAATATGACACACAATACATTCCCTGCTGTTGACCGTTACGAGAAAGGGTTTTAACATCCGTTTTCTGTAGGTACCGGGCCATGAGGGGATTAGGGAATGAGAAAGCAGAAGCTAAGTATGGCCAAGGAAGCTCTGAGTGACGAAGAGTTTGCCTCAACCCTGGTTCCCTAGGAGGACTTAAGAGCATCACTAAAAAATGCCGTATTGGAACAATGGCAGGAGTCGTGGAGGACTCTGAACAACAACAAGCTCTGTGGCATCAAGGACGTAATAGCAGCGTGGCCCTCCTCTTCCCGTAGCATTCGGAGAGAGGAGGTAATACTCACACGGTTGAGGATAGGGCACAGCCCTTTGACCCATGCATATCTCTTTACTGAGAAACAACCTCCCCAATGTGATGATTGTAGGTGCCCGTTAAATATTAGACATATCCTGATAGATTGTGTTAAGTACCGCGACGCGCGAAGGCGGATTAATCTAGGGGGAGACCTACTATAGATGCCCTTTTAGGAGACCACCCTACCAACTTAAACTACACATTTCAGTTCCTCAAAGAAATAAATATTTTTAATAAAATATTTATTTCTTTGAGGAAGGAAGTGGCCCGGAAAGCCAAAGGTCCGTGGTTCGATTCCCGGTCCAGGGGAATATTTTCTCATGGAAATTCTTGTATATTTCACCGCCGTTCACGCGGCAGGGTTTGGAATATTACACATTTTTAATAAAATCTAGTTATGCTTACTCTTTGTACGAAGACATCATGTGCATTGGCTCTCTTTCTACATAAGTTTTGGAAATAAATGACGCAGTAGTGGTGCGAAATGACCTAGTCGTCGACGCACCCTAAATTTAAATACTACTACTGCTAATATGGCACACGAAAAACTTCCTCGTGCTGTTCGTGGTGGAGTATCTTTCGCTGAAGCGAGTCAAACCCCGATTTTTTGTGGCATAGTCTAACCTGGTGCCAATGGAGCCATATTTTGCCTTCGTTCTGGCAATCCATTCTCTAGTCCCTCGAACTTATGGTATGATATCGTTGAACATGGACTCACAATTTGAGCCTAGTGAAAGTCTTCATTCTTACATGGATAAGAAAAGCTTAGCAACATGCAACTTAAACAAAAACACTGGCTTAAGCACTGATTTTTCACATTCAACGAAGATTTACTAAATTTAGTGGTTAAAAAATAATTTTTACCCTGAAGGTGTTGGCGGAATCAGCCATAGAAGCGATGACTCCCGCTGACCTGCTCTGGGGAGACTCGGAGAATATCATTTAGATGATACGCCAGGAAAGTGAAGAATCATAAAAGCGGTGGAATTTCCAAGTACTTATTAAACCCATGCTTATTCTTAGGGCTTGATGGCGGGAGTCGGAACGTGAGAAAAGCCGACTGCTCTCGCCGCGGCTGACACCATTTCATTTATTCCGTTCACGTGCATCGTTTCAAAGGTTGTGCCCACGATACCTGGAGAGGGTGTTGACTGTACAGTAGGCCGGCCCTTATTTTTCAGAATTGCGAAAAGTTATGTTTTCCTGGTCTCAAAATGATCCAAATGGTGTTCATATTCACGTGTTAAAATTTGGTTACTTTAAAATAACGGTAACCCGTGCCCCAAGGGCCCTAAGTACTAAGGACCCTCAATTGAGTTTTTTGGGGCCGAAAAAGCGCTATTTCTATGTAAAACGTAAAAGTAAAGCCCTTTAGGGCCGATTTTCTGTTTGTTTCAACCTATCTCTAAGCGTTTAGGAGATATCGTCCGTCGTAATGCAATCCCCCCCCTAGGGCGCCACCCCGCACCGCGGCACCGCTGAGGTATGTCCCGCACCACTTACTACAGACTTCCCCTCAACCCCCTCCCCTCCCTCGGCAAAGACTTTGCTCCTGATGACAAGATTTACATGCTAGTTGTACAGTATTGAATAGGTTGTTCCTCTTGTGTCATGATTAATGTTGTTAAAGCCTATAATGTCAATTTTAACCCTTCAACGCCGTCCTATATACTGGGTACCGACCCCTTAAACCTTGATTTTTTGCCGCCAAACGGCCGCGAACCATTCCAGCAGGCTTTTTTCCAAAGTGCTTTTTATGTACAAAATATTATAAGCATGTGATAGAAATGTGTCTATGAATAATAAAGGAATGAAGGGAATGAGCAGGGCTTCCAGGGCTCCAACAGTAGATAGAAATATGTCAAGATCTAGTCTTTGAAGAAATGTGCTTACCTTAGAAAGAATTTAATTGCCATAACAATACTTCCAATCCAAGAGATCAATTTATTTTCACTCTATCCATGAATTTCGGTACATTAACTAAAATAAAATTGATTTTCATCGTATTTCTAATTTTTCACTGACATCCTATATTTGGCAATGAAAGTGCCTTTCCGCACGTAAGGGTTGTATTGCGATGAAAAGTCACACTTAGTAATAAATTTTGAAAGCTCTCTTCCTTCAACGTGACTGCCCAAAAATCTTGAATTGGTTTCACTCCTCTCGCCGCACAATCATTTCCCACTTGATGACCCCGAATAATTTGCAAATCGTTCTTGTATGTTCATCCCATTCTCGCATGTTCACATCAAAGAATGCAATGCATATTTACAATACATTAAATAGCTTTCTCGAATTAGTGGTGACAAAATTTGGTATAGATACCTTAGTCATGTCTTTACGTTTATAGAATGCCTTCTTCGGTGGATCATATTTTCCTACACAAGACCACATACGGCGTATCACGTTTAATTCTCACACTTAAAAATGGATCCGTCAAAGAATGACAGGCCTACCAACTCTTCACTCATGTACCACAAGTGGTTTGAATACCTCATTTGTGCTGCTTTCGCTATGTCTAGGTTAACACTTTCGTAATTAACAAGTCTTTGTAGGAACTGCGGGTCATTGATGGGAGCTAATGCAACAAAAAGAGCGGAGAACCACACCTTTTCATTTCTTCTTGAATATATTGAAATCTATTCAACCAATAACTGCATTTCGTTCTCCTCTTTATTTGCGTAAGATCTTTATTTCTTCAGCCCAAGCACATTTATCCGAGAGATTAACTGCACTTTCCTCCTTGCGCGTCAAAAATTCAATGGTACCGCTCCTTGCAATGTCAAGCAAATCATCAAGTTTTGTTACGAAATATTCTCTTCTCTTCATATCCACTGTAGTTCGCGCTCTCTTTATGCCGTTGCACGTTCATCCATTCTTTGCGTCATTTTTCTAGCTTTTCAATCGCCTTATTTTCCGTAACAACAGGAATTCTAGTTTTATACTATGGATGAGACGCATTTCTCACGGTTTTTCTCGCACTAAGTCTTACAAATTTCGAACCCATTAGGTGATAGAGAAAACACATAGTACTTCTCTCACTGTCGGTAAATTTGAGCCAAGTATTTCTTCACTTTCTTTTCCAACCAGTTCAATGCCTGGATTTAGTCTTGATTACATGCCTTTCCTTGTTGTTCTATTCTTAAAATGAACGTCGCGTTCATGATAAAGTATTTATTTCACCACTTTTCTCCTTACATCCTAAAAAACTTAGCACTTCCTATCCTTTGCACACTATACACAAGAGCTCTCTCTATCTATCCACAGTGATCTACATCCGTGAACTGACTGCCTCGTTTTTTCTTCCTTGAATATTTCTATCTACTGTTGGAGCCCTGGAAGCCCTGCTCATTCCCTTCATTCCTTTATTATTCATAGACACATTTCTATCACATGCTTATAATATTTTGTACATAAAAAGCACTTTGGAAAAAAGCCTGCTGGAATGGTTCGCGGCCGTTTGGCGGCAAAAAATCAAGGTTTAAGGGGTCGGTACCCAGTATATAGGACGGCGTTGAAGGGTTAAAATTGACATTATAGGCTTTAACAACATTAATCATGACACAAGAGGAACAACCTATTCAATACTGTACAACTAGCATGTAAATCTTGTCATCAGGAGCAAAGTCTTTGCCGAGGGAGGGGAGGGGGTTGAGGGGAAGTCTGTAGTAAGTGGTGCGGGACATACCTCAGCGGTGCCGCGGTGCGGGGTGGCGCCCTAGGGGGGGGATTGCATTACGACGGACGATATCTCCTAAACGCTTAGAGATAGGTTGAAACAAACAGAAAATCGGCCCTAAAGGGCTTTACTTTTACGTTTTACATAGAAATAGCGCTTTTTCGGCCCCAAAAAACTCAATTGAGGGTCCTTAGTACTTAGGGCCCTTGGGGCACGGGTTACCGTTATTTTAAAGTAACCAAATTTTAACACGTGAATATGAACACCATTTGGATCATTTTGAGACCAGGAAAACATAACTTTTCGCAATTCTGAAAAATAAGGGCCGGCCTACTGTACAGTGTACACCCTACGGTGGCATAAAGATTCCTAGCTTCCTACGTTTGCCAGGTCCGCCACCTCGGGTGAAGTAGGAATTCAGTTGTCATGACGAAAATGGAAAATTCAATGTTTTATTTAATGGCAGTATACTAAGCAATCCCTTCATACGATGAAAGTTATTTGGATTCGTAACATGAAATTATCCATGTAATTCATTGGTTGTTAAAGGTAACAAGTATTTATGTTTGTAATATTTCTAATCCTGCCGGGTGAACGGCGGTGAAATATACAAGAATTGCTATGAGAAAAAATTCCCCTGGACTGAGAATCGAACCACGGACCTAGTGCCATGAGCCTCGGTATAATTGATATGAGAATTAAAGAACCTGGATAGCGTAGTGGTCTGCGCAGTGGCCCGGAAAGCCAAAGGTCCGTGGTTCCAGGGGAATTTTTTCTCATGGCAATTCTTGTATATTATGTATATTGTTGATGAAATGCATTGTTTTAGCTTACCTTATGAATCTTCGGCTGGTGTCCTACACACCCCCTGCCACACGTATCTTAGGCGGCTTGCGGGGTATTATGTAGATGCATATATTTCGGAAGCCTCGGATTACAGCGAAAATGACGATTTCTTTTCACTTCAAGGGAACGCATCTAATGCGGTGTTTCACCAAGATGATTATATCGGTGAACGTGCTGCCTTCACTTCAACGCACGCCCTCTATGCGGTGCCGACGCCGCGGCGTAAAGGAGCGAGTAAAGGGCGGCGGCGCCGCGGCGCGCCGCCCTTTACTCGCTGATAACCAATGTACCAACGGCCAAGAATATTACAATAACGGAGGGTTGTCCAAACGCCCTCTAGATTCGTTATCACCCGCCCCATTGCATTGGTATTCAAAAGTCACCATGCGCGTCGTTGACGGGCAAACGTTCCTAATATCACTTCGGAGAAATAAGCTATAATTTGGGCTGTTAATCGAAATTTATATTTATGACGATATGATCCATTACTTTTCAATGCCATGCCTTAGAATTTCAAATACTCGGATGCAAAATTTTTAGGAGAAATTGATCTACCCGTCGCCGATGAGTGGATATTTTGGAAAACCGATAAAAATGCGCCCCTAGTGTCAAGAACAGAAAGCAAGTTTCAACCCTCAAGCTCCAAGCCTCTTCTATGGAGTCTCATTGATACTTATTGGTAATAAATTTCCAAGACCTTTTGGACATCAGTGTTTGGAAAACAAAAATGATGTGCGCTTCACTCACCGTCTCATCGACTTTAAAAAGTCAACATTTAATTCGTACGCTGACTTAAAAAATATGTATACCTTCCAGTATGGGTTGAATTGCGGTGCCACGAAAAAAATGCCGTAAATTGTAGTAAGCACGTACATGTGAGAGACAAAATAAGTGTCCCGTTATAATTGATTTTATCATAAAAAATCCTGGAAACGTTTCTTATTACATTGGTCTCTCTGAAGAAACAACTTATTTTGTCTATGGAATTTCGCCGGTTTTTCCCACCCATTTCTTGTGTCAGTCTTTTCCTGCAGCCGTGCCCTTTCCAAATGTGATGTATCAGACAAAATCCTTTGTTTTTGCCAAAAGTGAGAAAATATCTCAACACGTTACATTACTCTCTCGTACATTATCAGCGTATTCCCATCTTAGTCATCCGTGTTAGCTGGTCTTTTTATCACAATGTTATACGATGAAAGTAATCTTTTACATCCATGATTGTTTTTTTTTTCATGAAAGATTTGTAATAGGGTAGTTTCCTTCATCAAAGAAAACGAAAGGCATTGATTGCGATTCGTTACCCACCAATCGTGTATTCATAATATATAAAAAAATATTTGGTTTTAGAAATACCGGTTTAGCCCTACACTGCATGGTGTGCCATATATGGCACAGCTTATTTGATGGCTTGCACTGCGGGTATTATTCTAGATACCGGCTTGAAATTTTCAAGCCCTATTGCCTGTAGTCTGCTTAAAACCATGATGTCCAATGGCTACCGCTACTTCGCAGCACCATTGTTTCATGTACTCATATCCATGTGAATGCGTCAAAATTTTTTTTTGCAATTTTTTAACATTTTTACTTTCTTATAAATTGTAGTTCTAGTAAACACAGGCAGCCAAAATAATTTAATTATTGATAAGATATGTGTATACTATATTTCTGGTAGTTTGAATAGCACAAAAGTATTTGTTTGACGCGTAAAAGTTGTTATAAGTATCTGTGCCTGATATGGCACACCATGCAGTGGTGGTCCTTTTTGTTTTCGAGTGATTTCTTCGTCACAGGCCTAATGATATGTATGCTACCTTTTTGTTCGATAGTGACGGTCTGATACCAGCACCGTGATTTAGTGCACTTCGTTGCATAGCTGTGAAATATTTGTTCTGCATAGTTTTTTCTTTATTTTCCCATTGAAGAGTACTTCCCGTGGGTACAAGTAGCCGAAGCATATAAGTGAGGTACCTCAGTGAATACTGAAATAATGTTGATTTGAATTATTCAAAAGTAATTTTTTTATGCATGGGCAATTATTATAACAGTGAGTGCACATATTTGTTGCCATTTAATGTTGACAATTTTTCGGATGGGCGAGGACTACATGGACCTGCCAAAGTTGGTTTTTTTCATGGTACCAGTGGGCTATACCTATATTATGTTACTCTTCAAACTCCATTATGGATAACAGAACTAATTTTTCCTATCCTACCCCTCCAATGTGTAACGCTGCCTCTACAAATTAAATCAGTTAAAATATCTTTGAACGACATTCCCATTACATCGATGACCCCTGTGACGTCACCAGATAGCTATTTCATCTGCGAGATGGATAAAAAGAAGTAAATTTTGTGGCATAATTAATCGTAACATTGTAGATGCAGTGGTTCAGTTACATTGAATTAAAATAGAAGATTGGCCAACATGAAACACTCCTTGCACCTTTTGTGTTCAATTTTACAGTATTTATTACGCTTGGCGAGCAAAAAACGTAAACAGGTGCATTGTAAATGCTATGTAACTTTTAGTTGATCCCATCTCTCCATAGGTTTTTAGATGACGTCCTCCCCCAAGTTTGTATCCAATGCCTTCAAGGTTATTTGATAATACTGCTGATGCAAATATTTTTTACAGAATCAATTACAAATTGATACAGCAGCTATTGTTGATGATTTAGCAATCCCTAAAGATAGCGAGGATGGTTTATATTTCTCTAATGATGAGAAAACGTTTTGCTCTGAATCTTAACCAGATGTGACAGATGAACCGGATGTGAGGCATGAAGAGGTGCTGATAAATATGCCATCAACATCATCAAGTCCTTTGACTAAAAGAAGCGGTCTTTCCAAACACCGTAATATACTGTAAAAAAAGGGACGAAACCAATCGGCGTGCTGAAGAGCTTTATTTGGGTGCAAGTGCGAATGTAGTAGTGCGTCTCTGGAGTTATATTCCACAACATAAATACCATAAGGTGTTCTTTGACAACTAGCACATATCATTGCCCTTGGTGGTTTACGTAAACAAATGAGGAATTGAATCACTGGGGACATTACGAAGAAACAGAGTACAATGTCGGAAGCTCTCTTTGGAAATAGATTTGAGAAAAAAGGGACGTGGAACTTTAGAAAAATGAACCACGACAGAAGAGGGTGTAGATGTGTCATCTGTGCAATGGATGGATAACAAAGGTTTCACTCTGCCCTCAAATTCATTGGCCATCTGTCACTCAATCAAGTCAAAACAAAAGAAAACAAACAAAAAAAACAAAAAGACACGAGAAAAAGAAAACATACTGCCCAAAAATGATTATGATATATAACCATCACATGGGAGGAGTAGATCTCCTAGACAGCATAATAGGGAGATTAAAATGTAATAAAAAGTGGTACTTTCGCCTATTCTACCACCTTCTTGATGTCATTGTGATCAACTCACGGCTATTATATGGATGAAAGTTCATTCATAAGCATATCGCAAAATACACATCTCTAGCAGACTTCAGAACTGAGCTGAGGATTACTCTGTGCAAAGGGGCAAGAAAATAACTTTTTGCCGGGGTCCTCCCTAGGTCACCATTCCTGATATTGCTTGCACAGAAAAGCAAGAGGGAAAAGGCAGTAATCCTCCATCCAAAGATGGAAAAAAATGCTGATGTTATGCAATCCGCAGCACAGCAATACGCCATCAGTGCTCTTCATCATAGCGAGGGTGTAGAAGGGCCCATTATATGGATTGCGGGGTGCATAATATGCAGGAGTTTTCTGGTTCTTCCCGTTACTAATATCTCGAAAATTATTGAGCGTTGGTGGCGGAACAAAAACTGCATCTCATGGGTAACCATTTCCTATCACCTACCCAAATTTGAACGAGATCTGGTGGTGACACTTGAATGACTTCCTTTGCAAGTCAAGTTGTACACTATTTGTATAATTTCTCTCCTTTACTTACAATTACTGAGTGATCAGGGCCGGCGGCAATGAGAGACAGGTGGGGGTATTCGCCTGGTGGCCTGGATCGAAAATCGATTTAATTATAAATTTGACTGAAAGCAAGTATTAAAAAGCTTATATAAGGTACGTATGAAATAACCTGAAAGTGCCCGTATCTCGTCTAAAGTGAGTAAGGGGTGGGGGGATTTAGGATAGGATTTAGTGGCTCACATGCATCAGTAATCCAGGGGCCCATGAAAGCCATCACCGGGCATATATGCTATCATTTAGTCTTTAAAAGAGGTAATCTGTGCTTTACATAGGTTTTTGAAAGCACTAATAAAATTGGCTTACCACTGCATGGTGTGCCATATATGGAACGGCTACTATTTTGCAACTTTAGTACTCAAAATTTTGGAAAAAAATTTTTTCATTATTTTTTCCCTGAACATAAGCTTAATGTACGTACCTATGATTTATTTCATCAATTTTGAAAAAATCATGCAGTGTAGGGTTAGACGAATGACAACGGTCAATTTTATCCTCATTTGAAAAAGGCCAGATTGGCGCCCATGCGATGCCACTCCACGAGACGCCACAGGGACCTAGTTTCTATACGAGTAGGTAGGAGTTTTACATCGTCTGAGATTACCAATGCATGCATGCATGAGGCACAGAGCTCAAGGAAGCATCTCTTAATAATCACCTATTAAAACTGGCTAAGGTCGGAAAGTTTTCTTCGTTTGATAAGGAATTATTAAGAGGAAGAAATCACGTGACGTGATAGGTGGCCTTTTGTTGTGGGCGTCTTTATTCACCACACGATTATCGATCGTTGTTATTAATCGCACGCTCATTAGTTTTTCGTCCTGGAGTTTTTGAAAAGTTTTAAGCGCCTTTTATAATATTTATCGACTGCGCAAACCTTTGTGGCATATTAAGCACTAGCACAATGATGTTCGGTTTGATGAAAGATGCTGCTTTGTAATTTGAATCTCGCTCCAATGGAGGCACTGTATCGCGGAGCAAATTGCCACAATAGTTTTACCCACAGGGGGGCATTACAGAAACCAAATGCATATCGAGTCCAGCATTTCCTGCTCCAGCAAAAACTCGACCAGAGTCGAGTTTTTGCTGGAGCAGGAAATCAAATCATGAAAGATGTCTACCAAATGATAATGATTGTGACAGTAGCACAAGATTGGATTGAAGTGCAGCCATCCATTTGTTCGCCCTCTAGTTCCCTCACACATTATAACATCTCATCTTCATAGTGTCCATCTGCACATAATCTCGTGGCCTTCGTCAGGGTACTTATTTCCTCGACATTACCACCCCTCACTGCGTCTAAGGACATGGCCTATCCCACTTTCTGGCCCATCTCTGGCGTGTGATGCTCCACAATAGGGTAGTTTCCTTCATCAAAGAAAACGAAAGGCATTGATTGCGATTCGTTACCCACCATTAGTGCATTCACAATACACAAATTATTTGGTTTTAGAAATACCGGTTCAGGCGAATGGCAATGGTCAATTTTATCCTCATTTGAAAAAGGCCAGATTGGCGCCCATGCGATGCCACTCAACGTGACGTCACAGGGACCTAGTTTCTATACGAGTTGATACGAGTTTTGCATCGTCTGAGATTACCAATTTATGCATGAGGCACAGAGCTCAGGGAAACATCTCTTAATAATCACCCATTAAAATTACCTAAGTTCGGGAAGTTTCATTCGTTTGATAGGGTAATAATAATCCTTATTTAAGCCAAGCGCTACCAGCTAGCAGGGTACTCTGCTACCTGTTAGCATCCTGCGTCGTATCAGCGCTCAAAGTCTCGCCTCAAGGTCACCTCGCAGGGCGGCAGCGGGAGCCAGGAATACGTCACACGAACTTTTCCCATCATTCTTACTTGGCCGTCTCGTTTTCGCGCGCTTGAAAATTTTCACTTTTCGTTTAATAGCGAAAAATAGATATCGTCATATAAAAATCTAAGAGCGTGAAATACGTACTCCAGGAGGAATTATCTTTCTATTCAGGCAATAAAAAAATAATAGGAAACCACCCTATTCCCTTATTATCCTATTCCTAAATCATACCTTTATTTCTAGGTCTGCGTTTTAGTTTGTTTAAGATTTTCATTTTTGGTGTGGTCTAAACATTCTATTCTCAATTGTGCTCGCTACGATTTGTTTAAAAAATCCTGCATTTCTCCTGTTGAATATTCTGTTTAAATGGTATTTGTTTCCGAGCAATATATGATAAGTAATTTCTCTTCTTTGCCCTTGCGTTTTAATTCATGGACTTTAATTAACGTTTCGTTCATTCTTCGATACCTCCTCACGCCACCAGCCCATTTGATCTTCAGCTATTCAAATGATACGCCTATAAAATGATTGATTAAAACTTGCAATACTTCTCCTTCTTCGTAAGCTTTTGGAGGTGCAAAGCTTGTGGCTGGAAGAGTTAGAGCACCAGCCTTTAAAAAATAAATAGTAAATGTGCGTAAGATTTTACGGCTAGTGATTATGAAAGTCACTTATTGTTCGGAGGAAAATTGAATTCTCATATCTATCCGTTCAGCAAAATATCTCTTTTAGTTTATCGCTTCTATCAGACCTGGAAATATAGTGGTGTTCCAATATGATGTTCTCCGTGTCGCCCTTAAAGACATCGAATCGCAATCGCTCAAGCAATCTCAGCCTATCGCGTAGCCTCCGAGTTAAAAGTGGCTCCCAGCCTAAGTAATTAGTTTAACATCTGTGTAATGATTTCTGTACGCCCGTAGCAGTTTTTGACGACTCACACAGCTTTCTTTAGTATTTTATTAAGCTCACGGATTAAGTGTCACTGCGACGCCTCCCAAATGCTGTTTGGCCTGGGTATATAGGCTCTTAATAGGCTCTATACCCAGGCTTAATAGGCACTATAGGCTCCTTAATAGGCTCCAAAACTAAAACAAACGATGCAAGCTTGTGTACTATTTTTAATCGCTTATGGAGTAATATGAATATTAGCAGAATAATGGATGTGTATAACGGAGAGCAAGATGGGATTAGATCAGACGAAGAAATAAGTGGAGAATAGCTGGACAAATATCGAAAGTGGATTTGGAGGCCGCTAAAGAAGTTCTGGGGAGAAGAAAATGTGTCATGAAAAAGTCAATGGATCACGGAAGAAGTCCTAGACCTCAATGAAGAACGGAGAAAGTACAAGAATGCTGAGGAAGGACAGGATTGCTACAAGAGAATAAAGAACGAGATTTGTCGCAAAACGAGGAAAATTAGAGAAGCGTGGATGATGAACTGATAGGGGGACGTGCAAAATAACCACGTACAAGGGAAAGCGGAAGCGGCCTATAGAATAGTGACGAACCATTTCAAGGAACAAAACACAAAATGTAATACCATAAGGGACAAGAATGGAAACATTCTAATTGAAAACTATGACAAAGCCGAGAGATGGAAGGAATACCTGGAGGAATTATACGACGGAAGCCGAGTCAGCTAAAAAATTATTAAAGAGGAAAGTGAAGTTGAAAAGGATGACATGCGAGCGAGCATCTTAAAATCAGAATTTGACGCTGCAGTAATAGATCTGCGAAAGAATAAGGCCGCAGTAATATACGACATAAAAGCAGAGATAATTAAAAATGCAGGAGTTAAGGTCTTAAATCAACTGTATAAAACTATCTGCGATATGTACTCAACAGGATATTTACCTAGTGACTTCTAGAAGAACATCATCGTACCAATACCGAAAAACAAGACAGCTGAGAAGTGCGAAGATTATAGGACCATAGGCCTGACGTCACATTCGTCGAAGATTCTGATAAGAATCATTTACAAAAGAATAGGAGGAAGAGCAGAAGAATTCCTGGATATGGGCCAATTTGGATTTAGGAAAAGCAAGGGCACAAGAGAAGCAATTTTCGCTCTTAGGCTGCTCATTTAGAAGAGAATGGAGAAAAACCAACCGACTTTCATAGCATTTGTCGATTTAGAGAAGGCATTTAATAACGTGAAATGGCATTCAATGCGTAAAATTCTGAAATAAATGGGAGTGCTCTATAATGATCGTAGAATTGTTCATAGTTTGTATAAAAACCAAGTGCCTGTGATAAAATGTGGACCCAACGGTGCAGAAGCAAGAATAAGAAAAGGGGTGAGACAAGGGTGTGCACTTTCCCCTTAATTTTTAATGTTTACATAGAGAAAGCCATGAATGAAATCAAGGAGAAAGCTTCGGGTGTAAATATCCACGGAGAAAAAATTAGTACGCTGGGAATTGCTGGCAACATAGCAGTCATAGCCGAGACAGAGAAAGATTTGAAGAAGACTTTGACAAATATGGAAAGGACAATGGCCAGATATCAGCTAAAAATCAGCAAAAAGAAGACTAAAATACGAGGCCTTGGCAAAAATTGAGCTAGGAAAGTATAAAATTGAAGAAATTAAAGAGTTTTTAAATCCGGGAAGCCGAATTACCAGCGATGGACGAAGCAAGAGAGAAATAGTAAGTAGAATAGCGCCTGCGAAGAGGGCTCTCTACCAACAGCAGAATCATCTCACGCCTGAGAATGCAAGCATAAAAGTTAGGAAACAATTCATCAGATGCTACATATGGAGCATGTTTCTTTGTGGAAGCGAGGCTTGGACGTTGACAGCAGCAGAGAAGTTAAGAGTGGAAGCATTCGAAATGTGGTGCCATCGATAATGGCAGAATAGCCCAAGCAAGACCTACTGGCAGCGGGAAAATTAAATATGGAAGAATAGAGACAATTTATGGGAACCTGCATTTGGAGTATGATTTTATACGGAAAGGATAGAATTTACTTCGAAATGTGGAGTTACGAAGAATGGATCGGCTGAGTTAGTAATGGGGAAGTCCTAAGAAGAGTAGGAGGGAAGAGAAAGTTCATGAAAAATTTGAAAAGAAGACAGAACAACCCAATCGACCCTATCTTGAGGGATGATGGCCTGATGAAGACAATCGTCGAGGGGCAAGTGGATGGCAAGAACGGAAAAGGAAGACCTCGAATATAATACATGGAACAAGTAAAGGAAGATGTGAAAGAGAAAAAGAAATACGCAGGTGTGAAAAGATTAGCTGTTAGGATAATTGCATTGAGAGCTTGTGGACCAGAGATGATGATGAAGTTAATGGCGACTGCCTATCAAAATAGTTGCCGAGGGTCACCATAATATCCTGATGGCCAAGGAATTCTTACATTTTGCCTGTTCTTTTTCCCAGAAAAGTTTCATTTGACCTTGTCAGAAAAGATTTTGTCGAAGCAATGAACCTCGCCGCCTCCAACTACGTTCAAATCCCGTGTCCAGCGGCAAGACAGAGAAAGGCGATGACCCGATCGGAACGAGTCGGTGACGCAATCAATTGCAACGGTAATTGTAGCTGGAGAACCACGGAGCCACGCATCGGATGGGGAAAAGGAAAAAATGTGACATTTGCAATGGAATTGGTGAGTCCGTCCCTTTTCGTATTTCCGTTGGCAGTGTCATGCAGGCGATCTATCCTCAAACGCTCCCCGGATAAAGTTGCAGAATTGGGGCGAAGTAGGGCTCTTAAGGGTACATGGATTCCCTCTCGACCATTCCACTGAAACACTACCGCACTGAACTCATTTGTCAAAATACCCGATGATTTGTAGCTGATATTCATCGAAAAAGGTTTTCAAAAACTATTTTCAATGGATCGTTTCTCATGAAATGGTAGGAATAATAGGAGATATATAAAATTATTTTATGCATGATCATCTTAAAATATCAAAAGGAATTGTTGCGCAAATGCATGATAGTATTTATCTCGTCATTATGTAGATTGATAGATAATTTATACATAAAAATGTGCCTTCTTACTATTTTCAAGGTGACCCTCTCAAAGATATCTACCTCCATATAAAAATTTGTGGTGCTTGTGTATTATTACTAAGTAAAAAAAATCACGCTACAGCTCCTAAAAAATTTGGCAGGAAGGTCTTTTGTATAGCCGGTTCGTATATAGGCTGTATAACAAGGCCTTCATGTAGGCTCCATAACTGCAAAATCATGATGGCCATGGAAGAAAATATGGGAGTCGTACAGAAGTTCCTTTATTCCTTTGTCAATATCTATTTCAATTGGGATTGAGGGCTGAAATATAGCAGTTTGGGTGAATTAAAAACTAATTCTGTAATTATTTCACTCAATTTGCTTCTACAATAATAATTTATGAATAATTATGCTTATATGGTCAATATCATTAATTTTTTTCTCTAATGAACGTTAGTGACTTCGAATTGTAGCATTTATGAGCACCGGAATTCACTATTAACAATAGATTTTTCTTTACTGGCTGCCAATAACAAGTTTTCAACCTTCAAGACATCACTGGTCCACTTTGGTAGTGTATCTGAAAGCAGGTGAAGATGAGTGAATCATGTTGCGGACTTGCAGCGGAAACTGCTCCCAAATGCAAACACACTGCAAATTGCTATAGACAAAGGGACGCAATATATGGACGGAAATTTTAACGTTGGGAGAGTAAAACAAGGAATTGGTCCACTTTTTTTTGTTTGAAGAAATTGCGCAACGTATAACGTAGGTAAGAATTCAATAGAAAATACTCTATCTAACGCATATTTCTTGCTTTGTCTGTAACATCGTGCAAAAATCAGTAATATATCCATGTGATTTTTTTTAAACGTAGATTTTTATCAATGAATTAAGTACTAATGCATACCATTTGCATTCGAAGACGAAGCACCTATCATTACAGCTATTACGTGATATATTCACTTTTTGTGTCCATATTGCATGAATGTAAGTTGTTGTACTGAGAAAAACATTATCGTCGAGTCTATCATTTCTTAAATTTAACGCTAAAAGAAATGATTTATTGAAGTGAGAGCATAACATCTCCCTTAAGTTCGATTATACTGAACAATTTAAGAGAACCACGGCCAAGCGACGATAAGGAAATCGTAATAGTTTGCAGCGACGCTTCGACCGATCAAAGGAAATGTTATTTCTGCGGCAGGCGACATCTCATCTGGCGCGGAAGAGGTGGGAACTAGGAGAAAAAGTAAAACGCTGTCGTGCGCAGCAGAGATCAACATTCAATCACGCTCAAATCCATGTCAAAATGGGAAGCAGAAGAGCATGGGAGAGGAATGGCTAAAATAGTTTTATTGAAACTATATTAAATATTCTGATATTTAGTCCTTCGCAGTGGTCTAGAAATTTAGAGGGTATAAAATTTCCAATCAAAATACGCAATAAGTAAGCAAAGGCTACCAGCCAATCAGCGCGATCAAGTGATCTTGCATTTGTCTTTTTCACTCTCGGTCGCACGCTCAGCGGGCGAGATTCAATGCCATTGCACTCTATTGAAAATCGAAAAGATATTCGCTGCAAGAAAGGCCATTTAGCGAAAGAAGAAGAGAACGGAGAAAGCGACACATGGACACTTGAACTGGATCTCTCGGGTTTTGAGGCGAATCCACCTGTATGGAAGTGGAGGGGGAGAAGTGATTTGACTTGGGACTCCCACCGCACATTTATTAAAGACTTCCTTCAACACATCCATTCGGAAAAATATCCCTCCATTTTAGGCGCACCTAATAATGATAGCTTGGTTATGCGGTAATGTTATGTGTTTCACCCTGAATCTTAAATAAGTCTCAAGTAACCTACGCCGCCTGGCGCATACACTCCGAGTCTCTTGACGCTCCCAGCCGAATTCACCATTCACCTGATTCGCATGCAGCAGTTTTATTTCTTGTAAAAGCAGTGCAAATTCCTCATTTCGCTCGTTACAGTTTTTGACGGATCTTTTGCTTTGCATTTGATATCGTTCACGGATGAAGTCTTCCTACGTCTCATCCCGGATGCTCGCTGCGTGTTCAAGGTGCGAGTTCACTTGTTCATCAGTTCGTTTCTCATGACATGGAGAGCGGGAACCCGGCTCCGATTCCAGATGAATAAATATAGTTTTAAGTTGCAGCGTATGACGTAGAATGATGAGTGAATGGGTCAGATCAGCCGACGCGGTCGAGAGTGGACCTAAGGCTTCAAACTTGCACTTTTTCGCGGCCATTGGCTGCTTCCGTCGTCCGCGCCGCGCCCGAGGAAAGCATTCCGCACCCGCGGATGCCACACCCATCGCGCTTTGCAGCAACACATCGCAAAACTTCCGAATGTGCGGACATTGCAAAGGTAAAAATGATTTCTCGAGGGTTTGAATCGTTTTGTTGTAGAAAGGGATGACTGAGTAATCTCAAATAATTCTAAATTTACTAATATGTGAGCAATTATATGATATAGTCAATAATGAATCTAACGTTGGGTTAGCGGAGAAATTCCCAACTTCGGTTGTCAGTGGTAAATAAAATTTTAACAGCAATTCTCGAAAATATTTTATTCTATATACACGACTTTTTTCAATGCTGTATTTCAGTATTTTTTTCTAATATTGTTAGGTGGCGATATCTGGCAAAAAATAGTGAAAACTTAATGTATAGTACCTACTTATAAAGTATGCTAAACATATGTGTGGAGAATTGGCAGAAAGTCTTAATTCCCTATATGTTATAATTCTAACATACCAAGCCCATAGTAACTGACTGTACGGTTATCAGAATGCCGATGATATTTCAAAATCGTGAGAGAGTGGAATAGCTTCATAGAATTTAATTTGGAAAAGTAATTATTATAGTAGGGTAATATGCATAAATATATTTGTCACCCTTGCCTAAAAATTGTGTAAAATTCTTTTATTCATTCTTATTATATTTTGATGAAACAAGAGTACCTAATAACTTGTTTATCTTAAAATATGCGACAAATATATCAAAATTCTATTCTACTAACTCATTGGATGTGTCGGTTTATCAATGCAGTGCGATGTAAATTTAAATAGGGAATATTAAATAAATTTTTTACCGTAAATTTTTGTAAACTTTCAAATTTTCTTTACATTCAACAACAGAGGTAGTACTCTAAGAAAATAAAAGGAAAGTAGATAGCACCCAAATCGAATGTAAATGCGATTCAAGTAACTTTCGATGACCGTGCGAGAGTGCATCGCTTGCATTGCGGCCGAGCGCATGTGCTGGCGCCGCGGGAGGTGATCGCATCGCGGTCTCCATCGCCTCGCGTCGTCCTCGCCGCATAAGCGACGCCATCGCAACACACCATGTATGAAAATGTCTGCGAAGGATTTCACTATTGATAGCGGCTTCTTCAATTTCAGTGTTGTATGCAGAACAGAACATGATTCAAAAACTGCTGCGGTCGCACAGAACGCGTTACACATATGTCAAACGAATTAGGCTGCAAGCCGCTGGAGACTCAGAGGCTGCGCTCTAGGTTTAGATTGCTTGAACAATTTAGAATGGATATCTTTAAGAGTGACACTGAGAACATCATCACTATATTTCCAGGTCCGGTAACAAAGGGAAATTAAGAGAAATATTTTTCCTAACGATTAGATATGGGCATTCATTTGTACCCCGCACGTCTTGAATAAATGCAGACAGAACTTCGCACGCGCACTTAATTTTTATTTATTAACTGCTGGTGCCCAACACCCCCTGCCACACGCCTATTGAAGTGGAATGCGTGGTAGTATGTACATGTACAGGTTTTTCCTGCGCTGATCTCATTGAAGTAATGACGAGAGCAACTGAAGCATATTTGCCGTTCGAAAGATGAAAGTCTTCCCCTCAAAGTATTGCATTCGTCGATTCCATTGTTTGAATTATAGCGGTCGACATTGGAAATGAAAGCAAAATTTTTATGGAAATAAATTATCCGCAGGTAAAAAGGATTAATAACTAATGAATTGCTATTTACAGAAAACCGCATTCATCTAATGGCGTAGAATTTCATCTCAAATAGAAGTAATTCAAATGACCAATAACTTTAAACTCAGCACACTACTTGCATAAATATGCTCGCAAAAATCTATGAAATCATGCTGTCGGACTTGAATCACTGGACGCTAGACTCCTCAAGTTAAAGACATTTTTCCTTACTCACTACCGTCAAGAGGTCTACTCCTAGCATAGACTCCATGTCCAAATGCGCAAAGTGTTTCCCGAGCCGATAGAGACTCGAATATCTTGCTGATAATGACGCCCCATGAAGAAGGTGGTGGGCGCAGCCAAGTGGCTATTACTTCCACGGAAATGCCTCCATCCACCGACGGCCTCCCTACAATAGTCTCCGGAAACTTAATTTAAAAATTCCCATTTTTACGTATTATGGCAGTACGTGCGTGAGCGGATAAAACATACTTGGTTACGTAAGTTATGAATTTTTCATTTTAACAAAAAAACTTAAATATAACGCGTAAAATGAAAATATTCATTCTATAAATTAGAAATGGACTACTGACCGAACTATTATTGAGCTATCACGGAATAAATGCTTTCATTGAAGTCAAACCACTATGATTTCATCAAAATGGCGCTTCTGTTGCCTCAAATTACCGTGAAATGCATTGAATAAAACATGAGACGCATTCTGCGTGCTCTCATTTTGATTTTCAACCCAAACGAATACTATCAGAAGTCAATGCCGCAGCAGTTTTTGAATCAATTAAATTTGCCAAAAGTATTTCTTTTGGATGGACCAGTCCTAGGTCTCCGCCTCGCAATGACACGCGGAAGACGACCGCGTGCTTTGCTAATCCATATGCTACATAGCTTCATGAACCGCAGCGTTGGATTTTCAAAACATTTTTAAGAGAAATTCCTATTTTGTTGCCACCCTCTGGCATGTTCACGTCTGTGCGTTGGTCCCCTTGCAGTGTGAGTTGAGGCAAGCGCTCAGGGCTGCGGAGACAAGCGCAGATTTATTATACATCAACACCTACATGCGATCTTCATCTGCGAGCCACATTTCGGGTGTTTGGCAAGGAGTGATCAATCACCAGAATACAATTGGATTCCCACATGCACATTACACGGTCCAAAAAACGTTACGCATACTAACAAATTATACTTCCGCACTCATTCAAGGCAAAACTTGCGACCTACTCATTAAGGCTACCTGCAAATATAGCTAGAACACATAAAACATGCTGTCGCTCAAATGGCAATTACCCAAGTTGATCTAGTGCATAGCGATCAAAATGCGGGAATTAAAGAATGACTTGCACGTTTGAGATTGGTATTCTTCTGGGCTCTGAAGTTAATCTCCATTTTCCGACATTTAAGCATGTGTTATGAAACTGATGCGATGGAAATGACATAAGGCGTTCCATAATACAAATATAATCTAAGGTAGTTCTGTCAGACAAGGCGTTGTCGATGGCCCGATTAAGACGCGCGCTGAGGCGTTGAAACGCGTCGAACATAATGGGAAGATTGTGGACTGTGTGATAGATTTTTGTTTATTATTTTATCACCGTGCCCAGTGTAAATGATACTGCCATGGGAGTTAAGCAGTGTTGACGTGACTTTAAATGCTCCCTTGCCTCCCCGTGGGTGCGGCAAAACACCCGTTGACTGCTTCAGCACATCCGCACCCCCCAGCGGCCGCTCCCGTCACACTGCACCCCATCCACAAGACCTTTATCTTTCAGTCCAAAGTGTCGTCGACGGAATCTCGCTGAGACATTGTCGACGACAGCATATGCAATCTTGCGGAAACTCGCCATTTCTTGCATTTAATTCAATGCATTGGACACTTTGTCTCAACCAACTTACGGATCTCGATAAGTCTCTAATTACTCCGAGCACCCAATGATGCATGATTACATTTATAAGAACTATCTTTAGAATTTTATAAAATATAGGTAAAACCACGTGATTCAATCTTTAGGCCGTTTTACACGGGGCACAGAATTGCGCAGGTTAGAGCTGCATTAATTTCTAAAATGGCGTGGAATTGCGCAAATGCATGAACGAAATTAGAACAGGGGCTATTTTGCTGTCTCGCATCCACGCATTCTCGCATGTGTTCTAGCAATTCACCGCTTTACACGACGCAATTTTGTTTGCGCCTTCGCACGTACGTCCGATTGCGTAATTGCGTGTACCGTGTAAAACGGCCTTAAAATTACGCCTTTTTTGTCAGTAACTAATGAAAAAAACCACGTTTGCCTCATATAATAAACTGAGGACTGGAAGGCTTGAAAGGAGTCGGCAGACAGAGGGGACAAATGAATAATTACAACAGAAATGTCAATGGAGATCTTTCTTTCCACAGGACAACCTCCCATTTCTCTGGGAACAGCAAATTCGGTGTGTATTCCGCGCGGCCTTAAAGACGATGCCCCGACATCCGCCTCCCCTTCGTCGGGCAATTCGAGTCCATCCACCATGGACCAGCCCTCGTCATCCCCATTCGGCCACCATCCCTGCAGCTGGCGCACTACGAGGGTGACTTCGTCGTTGAAGTCATTCAAAGGGTGAGACAATAAAATCTGCAGCTCCATTTAGTAGCGGTATATTAGAGCCTAAAAATAGCTTAATCGACAAGATCGAATCAAAAATAGTCCTGAATCGCAATAATACTAGTTCCAAAGTAAAATTCGAGGCAGTGGCCAATTTCCGTAGTTTAAGAAATAAGATTTCCGAATTCCACCGATTAATTTATAGCACGAAGTGTAACGTTATTTTAGGAAAAGAAATTTGGCTAGCAGATGATGATTTAGGCAGTGAGATCTCCATAAAATCGTTCACCATTTATCAGAAAGATAGAATTAATCGAGCTGGAGGTGGAGGATTTATAGCTGTAAAGAATCCAATCTTCAGCCAAGCGGAAACCGTAACTGAGACCGGCGTTGAATCTGTGTGGTGTCCAATTAAATGTACAAAATTCAAAAATATATTAGTATGATCGTATTACAGACCACCCACCTCATATATAACATCAATGTTGGATTTTAAAACCAAAATAACAGCATAGCATACAAGTACCCTGAAAGAAACTTGATTTTAGGTGGAGATTTCAACGTACCTTCTATAGATTGGGAGGTGTATAGCTTCATTCCTGGTGGGAGAGATAAAGTCATTTGTGAGGCCTTATTGCACACTTTTATATCAAATACATTGTTTCAAATGGCATCCGTACCTAATAGAGGAGAAAGTATTCTTGTCTTATTAACGACAAATAAACCTCATCAGGTAATAAATGTGAGCGCTGTCGAAGGAATAAGTGACCATAGGGCAGTAACAACCAAGTTTTCTTTAAATACCAGGGTAAGTGTTAAAAAAGAACGGAGAGTTTTCATTTTTTAAATAGCTGATTTTTATGGGTTTATAGTTATCTGAAAGATGCTTTCCCCGCGTTTCAAGGATCAATAATAAAATTAAATTTAGAGAGTTTTACGAATAAATTACGAGTTTCTCTCGTCCGTAACTTCGGGCATAATAAGCATTATCCCTAGTAAAACAAACATATTTCCTTCCGTCCGTCTCATGCAAAGTCCTTGAACACATCGTAGTCAGCTCATCAGTAGTAATGAAACACCTCCTAGACGCGCAAAACTTGTTAATGAGAACTCAACATGGATTCAGGAAAAGTAGATCATGCGAAACCCAGTTAGCGCTTTTCGCCCACGATATTTAAGTCTCCGGAGAGGACAACATTCCAATAGACGCGATTTTTCTTGATTTCAGAAAAGCGTTTGATAAAATACCCCTCATAAAGTTAATAATTAAACTGAAATGTTACGGCCTAGATGAAGATGTCACTTCCTGGATAAGATAACTTTTGAGCGACCGCGTGCAAAGAGTAGTATTAGACGGTGCAGTCTCCAACGAGGTTGAAGTCACTTCTGGTGTCCCTGAGGATAGTGTCATAGGCCCACTCCTATTCCTTCTTTATCTATAAACGACATTGGCGAAGTAGTACACAGTAAGTAACGATTATTTGCAGACGACGCTGTAGTTTACAGAGAAATCCTTTCCAGCAAAGATATAGATGAACTAACGAACGACCTTGCTGCTATCCAAGCCTGGTGCAATGCACGGCAGTTAGGATTAAATTTGAAAAAATGTGCAGTAATGAATTTCTGGAAAAAGAGTAACTCCCCACAACATTGCTATAATAGCACTTGGGGTACCCAATTACAGACTGTTGAGTCCGCGAAATATCTAGGATTTAAAATCAATTATGATCTATCGTGGAATAAACATATTCGGGAAATAATATGTCAAGCTAATCGTAAATTAGGTTTTAATAAAAGAGTATTAGAAAAGAACGGCGACAAAATGAGAGAAACGACATTGGCGAAGTAGTACACAGTAAGTAACGATTATTTGCAGACGACGCTGTAGTTTACAGAGAGCCTCATTAGACCTGATTCACCAAATAAAGACGAATTATTATTATCATTTAGAATACGCTGCCAGTGTTTGGTATTCACATAAAATATACTTAAAAACATAGTTACAGTGCGTGCAAAGAAGATCTGCCAAGTACGTGTAAAGTCGTTACGATAGTCTAGTTTGTGTTATTGACCTCTTAGATAAACTCGGATGGGAAATTCTGTCAGACTGAAAACAGGCTAAACCTATTCAAGAGCAATGTCTTTTCTGTCGAAGTAAACCATAACTTACGTATGCCAGCATACTATGGAAGATCAGATCATATAAATAAAATAAGAGAGATAGACTATAGAACAGATAGATTGAATTTCTTTTTTCCACGATCAATAAGAGATTATAACGGCAGCGATAGAACTCACAAATACATAAGATGAGTTGTAGCGAAGCCAACTAACTTACGTATTCCTTAATGCATGTTTCTGATTTTTCTTTTTATTTATAACAGGATGTTTTGCGTGTTATAGATTTATTGGCAGATTGAATTAATGTGTAGTTGGCAAGTTTTGTCTTTGCATGAATTTGGTGGCACAATTTGTTAGTATGCGAAACGCTTTTGGACCGTGTGGTGTGCATGTGGGAATCCTATTTCATGCCGGTGATTGGTAACCCCCTGCCAAACACCCTGGAGGTGGCTCACAGGGTATTATGTTGATGTTAGAGTTCTGTTCCATTGACTTGTTCAAGAAGAGGTTTTCATAGAGGTAAGGTGCCGTTGACAAGAGCTTAGTCACAAAAAAAACCTCACGAGGCCATGGAAAACTCCGAGAGTACTAAAAAGGTGGTGACACGAAAGTCATGAGTACTTGACGTCATCAAATTATCTGCGAAAGGGTTATGAATGACGATTTTTCTCGATGTCATTATTTTTCTAATCCAATCAAAATCATTAATAAAACATTAGTGAATTGGAGCATTGCCATAATTCTGGAAAATCCATCAGAAGCAACCCATTAGGTGTGTGTGTGTGTGAGTGCTGTTGGGACTCGGGCTTGAACGATGCGAGCGGAGACTCACCGACTGGTTCCTCCGCGGCCCTCGTCTCCTCTTCCACGAGGCTGCGAATCGAGAAGACGGACTTTGCGACGCGCCTGCCCGCCTCCGGGGGTCGCTGCGGCCCCCCGCGTGTGCTCAGGTCCATCATGGCTGCCGGGCGCACCTCTCCTCACACCTCGCCACCAAACATCTTTGCTCTGGCGGTCGCGCGTTCGAATCTCCGGCGGCCTTCACTCCCGGAGACTTCAACGACTGCACTCTCGCCCCAACCACACTGCGGCGGCCACGACATCCACCCAACTAGGCACTCGCGGAGCACTCGGACACTGGGGATGAGCAGGTAGACACTCGCAGACGACGGCCCCGGCAACTCCAAGGCCCTCTGCTCGCTCCGGAAGACGCTCACCGACTCGGCGGCTGCGGGCGAGGGCAAGGAGGCGGTGCGGCTATTTCTAAAGGCTCTTACGGAAAGGGGCGCGGCTTATGCGGAGGAGGCGTGGCCAGTTGGCGCGTGGGCGTGGCGTGAGTGCAAAATGGCGGCGGGGAACGTGATGATCGGCCGAATTTTCTCGCTGCTGCAGCTCCAACGCCCGCCTTGTCATGCAAGCGCTCCGTACATTAGGTACACAGCCCGGGGTGTGGGGGCTGCTTCAGTCCCTCCCCTAACACCCAAATGTGCGATGAGCCTTATGCATGAGTCGCTAACTGCAGAAAGACATCATGTCCAAATTGGACGATTTTTCTCATTTAAGTTGCAAGACTACGTGCAAGACTAAACGTTTCCCACTAAAAGGAAACATATGCTCGGTGTTATTAGCATGACATGTTTCCTTTCAGTAGGAAATGGTCTTGCACCCAGCAACATCTTAAATAAAAAAGATAAATCGTCTAACTTGGACATGTTGCCTTTCTGCTGTTAGCGATTCATTTACCCTCGTATATTCATTGTGCCCGCAAGACATCAGCCGTGGAGCCCGTTAGCCCACGGTCACCCACCCTCTGACTTTAATTTTTTTTCCATGCGGTCACATTTTTTAGATCTGCCACCGGATAACTATGAAAAAGCATATCAATAATTTAATATCCTTACGGCTAACAAGTTAAAAGTCTCCGATTGCATCCACCCGGTGGGTGGATGCACTCGAAGGTGGGTCGACCGCTAGATAGAGAGGTTAGCAGCGGTGTAAGCGAGTGTACTCTTCGAATAAGCAGTCATGGACAGCGGGCGTCCGTGTGCTGAGGGGTATTGGTCTATCCTTGGCAAAGGCAGGCCATGCAAATGATACCGAAACCTGTGAACACACCGTGACTTGGTTGGCGGACCGCCAAATATTGCTGATCATGCGTGCTGAGGGGTGGGTCATGTGAAAGTGGAAACCACAGTTGCCGTCGGCATAGGGTCGCTCATATCAGAGCAGGTGTGGTAACATTTACTTGAACGACAGTGGTACTGCCTTGTGGAAGGAAAGCGTATTCCACCACATTATATTAGCGAGGATTCAACGCTATCCCACCCATTATTTCAAAGACATGATGCAATTCTCTCGAGTATACACTACATCGGAGAAAAGTTCTAGTCCCCTAGTTGGATGGACCAGTGGCAAAGCGAGGGGGGGGTTGGGGGAGAACCCCCCCCCCCCCAGAGCTCAGAGAAATTATTAAGTTAAATCTATTTTACTTAATTGGATTAATATTGCTTTTAGAATAGTGTGAGGATTAACAAAATATCCCTCAGAAGGCCGTAAAACTCAACATTTTGAACCATTTATCATAATTTTTTCTGGCGGAGGACCCCCGCACCTACCGCTGGAGGGTATTCTACCCCAGGCACCCCTGTGTTATTTGCACCTGGAACCCCCCCCCTGGGAAAAAGGGGCCCTGGGAAAGGGGCTCCTACGCTGTATGTGTGTGATTCTCCCGCCTGCTGCTTCCTAGGTGAAGGTGGGCGAAGTCAATGGAAGCTAAGCGACTCTCGGGTTCAACCATTGAGGGAGATAGTGATACTTAATCGGTGTTCAACGAGCAATTACAGTATCTATAGAAAGATAATCTCCTTGCGTCAAAAGAGACGGCTCTGTTAACGGACGAAGACCTAAACGAGTAAGGCTGAATCAGAATGTTAGATAGAATAATATTAGTAATATCCTCGAAAATGTAAACAAGAATAATATAATAAGTAAGTTAATGGAAAGAAGTTAATGAGTTTATGTTTTAAAGGCAGCCTTACATAAGTTTCTAATGCCATACTTCATGAAAAAACTACACTGAATTGGGATCTATTGTATTTAGTGTCAAAATGCTTCAAATCCGATTTTTTTCTCAATCGGTTAATATTCAGCACGGCCGCCGGCGCCCAAAACTTGGTATAATTTTACGAGAAATCTTTTTCGGAGGAAAGAGCTAATGGAGGGGTAAATTACCCTCGTCATTGCGTCCGATGTGTTCAGAGGAAATGATCAGCGAAAAGATGTTTTGGTAATTTGATGTCAACTCGCACACATTAGGAAACCAGGTACGTGGTCATTATCATTAGTATTATTATTATTCTTTGGTTTCACAACATTTTTGCTGGTTTTAGGCGAGGTACGGGTATCACCAAGCACTCTCGTCTTTTTACTCTGTGTTGACAAATTTTCTGACAATCCGACATGTATTTAAAATTGCTGCTTTTGTATTGTAAGGAACACGTTTTTCAGCAGTCCAATATTTTTAAGACCTTGATGAATCGAATGGGGCACTACTCCTATGGCAGAGATAATTATTGGCATTATGCGTACCTTATCTGATTTCCATAATCTCTTGATTTCGTCTCTAAGTTCTTCATACTTTTCCATTTTGTTGAAGTAGACTGTCGTGATGTTATGCGAATTAGGTACGGCAATGTCTATCAAGTACGTTTCATTGTGAGTTTTATCTTTCACTACTAGATCAGGTCTATTGCTATGGACTGTTTTATCGGTAATAATTGAACGGTCATAATAAATCTTACAGTGATCGTTTTCAAGGATGGTTTTAGGTGTGTACTTATAATAAGGAACTCCATTTTCTATGAGTTTATACTTTAGAGCTAATTTCTGGTGGATGATGTTGCATATTTGATTGTGACGGGGTAGTCTTTTTGGGATAAGTTAGTGCAGCCACTTGTGATGTGCCTTATCGTCTCAGAGGCATTATCACATTTTCTGCATCTATCATCCAATAAATTTGGGTTTTTAATTATATATTTTTCATAATTTTTTGTTTTCACCACCTGGTCTTGTATTGCGATCATAAATCCTTCTGTTTCTGGGAAGAGTTGCCCATGCCTGAGCCATCGTGCGATGCATCTTTATCGATTTCGGGGGCCTCCAGGGCATGAGGGTGTCTTCCGTGAAGGGATTTAGCTTCCCATATTAACATTTTACTGTCTATAGTAACAGTGGTTTCACTAATTTGCCGGCCTCGGTGGCGGCGGGGTAAAGTCCTCGCCTGCCAAACATGAGGTCGCGGGTTCGAGTCCCGCCTGGGTAAGTTCCCCTTATCCAGGGCATGGTTGTTCGTGTACGTTTCATTGTTGAATTTGTTGAATACCCCGATTTAAAATGGCCTACGAGAGCTGTATTCGGAGGTTTGGGAATAAAATAAAAATAAATAAAATACTTTCGTCAGATAGGTTTAACGGTTTGTATTTATTGTCTGCGTCACAGATAGTTCTCAGGAGATCCGAGGTATATTTCTTGCTGAAAAAATATTTCCGTAACTGAGAAAGTTGTGAGTTGTGCTGATTCTTGATGTCTACGATACCCCTGCCACTAAATTTTCTGGGCAACGTGCTCCTCTCTAAATTAGAGTTTTTATGGAGCATATTTTTCTCTGTCATTTGAGATCGAATTTTTCTTTGTAGGTCGTCTAGATCTGTTTGTGACCATTTGATTATACCAAAGGAGTATATCAGGAGAGGGATGGCAAAGGTATTAATTGAATTAGTGAGGTTTTTGCTGTTTAATTCCGTGCGAACAAGTTTATTGATTCTATTTTGGAATTCAGTCGAAAGTTTTTGCTTTATCGTAGAGTGGTCTAGTCGTCTTGCTTGTTGGAATCCTAGGTATTTATAGGTATCTCCCTCATCCATGGCCTCTATTATTTGCCCATCCTGTAGTAAATTATCATTACTTCGTACTTTACCTCGGATTATTGTGATAGTTTTACATTTATCTATTCCAAATTCCATGTTTATATCCTTAGAAAATATTTCAGTGAAACGGACTAATTGATTTAGATTATTATTAGATCCTGCATATAGCTTGAGATCGTCCATATAGAAAAGGTGCGATAGTGTGTGGCATCTTGGTTCTTTTCCTTTTATTTTGACTCCATATTGAGTATTATTCTGGAGGTTTGATAAAGGGTTTAGCGCAAAGCAGAACCATAACGCACTCAAAGAGTCACCTTGAAATATTCCCCGTTTGATTTTGATATTATTTGTCTGCAAAAAGACCCTCGTCAGTTTTTATGTGCAAGATAGTGCTCCATTTTTTCATCACGTTTTTTCATTCTAGAACAGAAACAGATAAGAAATAGTTGGAATTCCAGTGAGAGGTAATGATGGCTGTGAAATTTTGATAAGTAAAGTGATTGACATCGCCTATGATATTGGCATCAAGGTGGATCAGAACTCGATTTCGGATATTTATGTCACACCGAAAGCAAAAGCAAAATCTGGTAAAATTATTGTTGAGTTTTCTAACAAGGTTGTAAAACATTCTTTATTAGCACATAAAAAGGATTTCAATAACGCTACTTTGAGAAAGAAATATACAGACTCAAAAGTGTATACCAATGAAAGCCTGACATATTTTTACAGAAATCCATTGTTGTAAGCTAAAGTTATAAATAAAGAATACCACTTTCATGGTTAGAAGGCTATTTCACCAATAGGAATAGTTACTTGTGAAATTAGTCGATCGGAGTAGCACGATAAAATCTGTCGCCTCTGGCGTGCCACAAGGCTCTATTTTAGGGCCAATACTATTCCGTATAAATAAAAACGACATCAGAGTATATCAGTTATTCTAAAATATATATGTATGCGGATTGCATTGCACTAATTTCAATCGGAAGTTCATTTGATATGGCCAAGGAAAAATTGCAAAATGACTTCTGTGCCACACAGTGTTGGTGCCATGACAGCGAATTAGTAATTGATGATAGAAAAACTGTAATCATGCAATTTGGAAATGTCAAGGAAACGAGAAAATTAATTAAGGTTTCATACGCATAAATGCCTTCACGCTGTAAAACTTGGCCATGAAAGGAATAACTCCTCATCCACGGCCTCTAATATTTGCCCATCTTGTGGTGGAATATCATTCCTTTGTATTTTACCTCGGACTGTTGTTCTACATTGGTCGGACATTTATCTATTCCAAATTCCATGTTTATATCCTTAGAAAATATTTCAGTTAAACGGACTAATGGATAAAAATTATTATTAGATCCTGCATACAGCTTGAGATCGTCCATATAGAAAAGATGTGATGGAGAATGGCATCGTGGTTTTTTTTCCTTCTATTTTGACCCCATATTCAGGAGGTTTGATAAAAGGTTTAGCGCAAGGCAGGACCATAACGCACTCAAAGAGTCACCTTCAAATATTCCCCATTTGATTTTGATATTATTTGTCTGCAAAAAGACCCTACTCAGTTTTTATGTGCAAGATAGTGCTCCATTTTTTCATCACGGTATGGAGGCTTTTGATAACTTCTGGGTGAATTTTATAGGTGTTTAGCACTTCTATAAGCCAGGATAGGGAACAGTGTCAAAAGCTTTTTTGTAATCTATGTAGCAACTGTGTAGGTTCCTCTTATTTTCTTGTGTTTGTTTAAGAATTATTGAATCAATTATGAACTGTTCCTTGCAACCTTTGCTTCCTCTGCGACACCCCTTTTGTTCTTCCGTTAAAATGTGGTTCTCATCTATATGGTTGTTGATTACTTCCGTTATGCAAGAGGTGAACATTTTATAAAATTTTTGTAGGCAAGTATCGGTCTACATTTTGATGGATCGTTAAATGGGACTTCTTTTGGTAATAAATATGTTTTACCTTCCATTAAAAATTCTGGAATATTTTCTGGAACCTTCAAGAATTCGTTTATATATTTTAGTAAATGTTTATGGAAGCTGGATAATTTTTCGTACCAAAAGTTGTTTACATTATCACTTCCTGGTTTCTCCATATATGGGTTCGGCTTAGAATTTTCCCTAGAATTTCAATTGTGGTTATGGCGGGGAAGTCTAGTTTCTGTGTTTCCGCTGTTGCTCTTTCATTTCTCATCCAGGTCGCATTTCCACTATGGGATGTGTCATTCGACCATTTATTTGACCAAAACTTCTCCACTTCTTGAGAGTTAATATTACTAGGGTTTTTATTTTCACGAGCAATGAATTTTTTCTGTTGGATTTTTCCCAATGTTCGGTAAAACTTTCGTTAATTATTTTCAAATTGGGAATTCTGTTGTTTTTTCTTGTGCATTTGTTATATTTGTTGCGTCTCATTTGATATTATTATCTTTTTCCTTAAATTTTCCTCAGTTTTCACTGAGTTGTTTTAGTGTAAAGAGCACGGGTTTTCACAAAGGTAACTCTTTGATGTTCTATTGCGTTGAGAAATTTTCTCGTCATATGACAGGTTGAATTATTACAGCCTTTTGCAATTTAATGTATGTATGTGAAATGATGGTTGAGTATTTTGAAACTATTTTGTATATGTTTTGGGATGATACCGGCAGCAGAGATAACAATTGGAGCTATATAATACTGTTCCATATTCCATATTCTTTTTATTTCTATTGCCAACTCTTGGTACTTATTTATTTTTCCGGCATTGTCTTTTCGGTGTTATGCGACAATGGCACAGCAATATCAGCTATGTAATAGATTCTATATTTCTTGTAAATCAACATTATATCTGGTCTATTATTGACTATAGTTTTTTGGATTGGCAAATCGTAGTAAAGTTTAAATGAACGGTTTTCAAGCACTGTTTCGGGGTGGTATTCATAGTATGGGGTCTTGGTGTTTATTAATTTGCGTTGGAAGGCCAGTTTTTGGTGGATAATTTTTGCAACTTGATTATGTCTATTAAAATATTCTGTATTAGCTAACATCTTACAGCCAGATATAATGTGTTGGATTGTTTCTGGCACTTGAAAACATTTTCCACATTTGTCATCTGTTATGCTTTTATCGCCCAGGATGTACTTTGCATAATTTTTAGTGCGAACAACCTAGTCTTGCATTGCAACCATGAACCCCTCGGTTTCTTCATAAAGTTCATCAAATTACTACCATTTGTTTGATGAGATTTTATCAACATATGGTTGATTGAGGTTATTGATGTGTCGTCCACGTAATCCCTTCTGGGCTTATAGTTCTACCTTTCTATTTAATAGAATGCGTCTTGTGTTGGTCGTTTCGTAGTTCGTGCCATTTTTTAAGTTTAATGGTGTAAATTTATTGTCGGCACATGCTATTGACTTATTCAGCATCGAATTGTTTGATATATTGTAAAAGAAATGTTTGAGTCCATGAATTTGATTTTTGGGGAGCTGCTGTATATCAATTAACCCCCTACCTCCCATGTATCGGGGTAGCGTTATTCTCTCTATAGCAGCTTTAAGGTATTGTAAATTAAATTGTGATAATGATGTTCAACGTATTGATCTTTCTATGCCTGATATTTCGGTTTTAGTCCAGTTAATCACTCCAAATGTATACGTCAGCACAGTAACCGCAGAAGTATTGATGGCTTTAATTGTATTTCGTGCATTTAATTCTGGTTTAAGAATGGATCTTAGTATTTTATTGAATTCATACGTCAATTCCTTTTTGATCTGTTTATGCTGTATTAATTTTGCTTTCAGGAATCCGAGGTATTTGTAGTTCTCATTAGCTTTCTTAGATATCATTGATTCATCGTCCTTAATTTCGAAGTTTCTATGCTTGTTTTTTCCTTTTTCTATGTGAAGCAATCTGCATTTATCAAATCCGTATCGCATATTAAGTGGAGAACCTACTTGTGAAATCCAGAAGGTACTTGAGCTGTATTTCATTTGAGGCATAGATTTTACTATCGTCCATGTATAGAAGGTGAGACAAAGTAAAACTGTTGTTTGTGCTATTTTTTATTTTGCGTCCATATTTAGTGCTATAGAGGGCATTTGATGATGGGTTCAATGCCAGGCAAAACTAGAGTGGACTCTCCTTGGAATAGGCCCAGTTTTATGCCAATGGTTGGTGTTGTAAAGCCTTTACCCGATATATTGGCCATTATAGGGCTGTTTTCAACTTTGCCATTGAAGCTTCTAAAAATTTAATGATGGTGCCGTGGATTTTTAAGTAATCAGAGCTTTTAACAACCAATGATGTGGGACACTGTCAAACGCCTTACGGTACTCAATATAAGCAAAATGAAGGTTTCTGTTATTTTTGCGTAATTGTTGTAGTATTACAGAATCGATTGTCAGTTGCTCCTTGCATCCCATATGAAACTACCTTTTTGCTCTTCTGCAAGTACTGTCATGCTGGTCAATGTATGGCTATGTATTTTATTTGTGATACAAGACGTGAGATTATACATATAGCAGATAGGCTTATTGGTTGATATTGTGTAGGATCCTTCGTATTCATTGTTTTATGCTTCATGTATGTTATCCCTGTGGTGAAAAATTCAGGGAGGTCTGTTGGATTATTAATAATATCAGTAAAACATTTGGCTATGGCTCCATGTAGACACGTAAACTGTTTACACAAGAAGTTTTAAATTCCATCATATCCTGGTGACTTCCAATTATGTGCATTTCTTAAAACTATTTTAAGGTCCTCGGTTGAGATTTATCTTGATAATGGCAATTCACCTTCGATGTCAGTAGTTGCAGATGATCTTAGCTTCTTGTAAATTGATTTTTCGTAAATTTTAAATTACCGGTTTTGCTCCTTTCTATTGAAAGACTTATTTTATATTTTAAGGCACCCAACTTTAACTGCTAATTTTTGTTTGTTAAGTTAGAGTAACTCTTTGATATGCCTGTTGTGGTTTTCATTTTCTATATCGATGTTAGAAATTTTAAAAATGCATTCAAGTGATGATACCAACTTTTTTTATCTATTTCCATTTTGATATTGGGTCAATTTACCAATTTGCTTTCTTAGATGTTCTATATCGATTTCTAAGCGTCTTGTACAAGGCGGAATTGTTTATTTTCTAATTGGCATTGTATCTGATCGAATGTTTGGTTTGATTTTGAAGCCTAAGCGTTTACCGATGGTAATGGAAGCAGCATAAATCAATGCGTGGATGTCGGAAATATTGCTTAAATACTGCCTTAGCCGAGGTAGAATATTATTGACTATAGCGACGGTTTGCATAAACTTTGTTGACGTATTTATTTTTGTAATCGTAGGTCGCTTGTTAGGATCAGAACCATAGCATTCTATTACCGTTTTGGTTAACAATTCTGATAATTCTGTCTCTTCAAGATTTGTATTTTGGACGGATTGGTTTCAACCTGTTCCACATCGAATTGACTATTGATAATTCCTGAGTTTCCAGTTTGTAAAATTTAGTTCTCAGGTTGCTCTGCTAGACGCGGGATTGTTGGCGATTCAGATTCGCTATATGTAGGTGCAACATTTAATCTGATTTCATCCTGACTTATTGGCGGGTCTATAAGGCTACTTCTGGACAATTCCTTGCTTACTTGATGTTTTATTTCTTCTAGTTTTGGAACTGGTAACAGGTTTTTTAATACGTCTACTCTTCTGGTCAGCTACTCTTTGCTCGGTGACTACACATTCAGGGTAATGCTCTTTAAATTTCTCAAATATGTATTTTCTATGATTAGTTTTCTCTATTTCCAGTTGGGTTATTGTGTAATACGCATGCATGACACATTTATCCATTTCATGCGCAGGAGAGACCGGGGCAGGTTTTCGCATTTTCATTTATTTATTTTTTATTTCTTTCCCCTGCATATTCACAATTACCGAAGGTGGGCCATAACAATTGGTAGTATATCAGCTACAATTAGAAAGTATTTTAAATAATTAAATATAAATACTTGTCAGTAAAAATATAAATAAGTAAATGTAAGTCACGTGCGAAAACGTTCCCCGTGGCCGGGGCATGTTTTCGCACAGCATTATGTTATACTGGGGCAGGTTTTCGCATATACTAAAATATAACTATATGGAAAATAAGAACACATGTGTTAGGAAATAATTGTATATTTAATAAAAATATATTAAGAGAGCTTTAAAAAAAAACTCAGCATCATCGTCGCTGTTACAGTTAAGGCAAACAAAAAACAATGATTCCCATTTGATGCAAGAATTATGTGCCCATCTTTTGCAGCGAGTGCATTTAACCCGCGAGTCGCTAGATTTAGAATTAAATTTTTCCAAGCAGCAAATGCTCACGCAGTCGGCCTCATCTTTATCACTGGAATGTTTTTGAAATATATTTTAATTTTCTGAGTTTTCCATTCTTCCATCGTTCTTCATGATCTCTTCGTTAACCTTTTTCTGTTTCTTCTTTCCTTGTTCTAGCTTTAGCTGTTTCTGTTTAGATTGTTACTGTTCAATTTTTAGCTGAGCCTTAACAGTTGTATTCGTCAAAATAGCCGGGAAGGTGTAGCTAGTACTTAAAGCAGTAGATGGACCCGTCACTGCAGTAGACCGACCGGGACCAACCGGACCTATATCCTCTCCAGTCGATGGGACTGGGATATCAGAAGGAAAACCGGGAGAGGCCGGACCAGAAGTCACTCCGGTTGGCTAAGGTCCTATCGCACAAGCCAAATTCTGCAGCTACACTTCTCAAACTTCTTCTTTCTCTCACTTTTCCGACCGCTTTTTCCATCGTCTCCATGTCATACCTCCCTCTCTCAGTTTTTCTTTTCTAGTTTCGCACAATTATTAGCCTGGAATAAGGCATGAATAGCATTATTAATAATAATATTATGCTACTATCAATGTATAAACACCAACAATAATATAGTCAAATCCTATTTTATTTGGTAATGATTAAATTTAGGTGCATTAAATTTTGCTTGTAGGCCTAGCTAACAACTTGTCACCAGTATTGCATGAGTAGTTTTTATAATATCTTACATGAATTAACCAATAAAAACACTTGTTCCTAATAGTAATAGCAAATACATTTATTACTCAATGTTTGTGAAAGAAAATAGGCACGTTTTCGATGGCGAAAACTTGCCCCGCTTCGTATTCGAAAACATTCCATCACCATTTTTTTACTTTAAACCAACCTAAAACGATGATAATAATTACTTCTTTATACAATACCTACGTCGTTAAACATAGCAGAAAATTCTCAATAGAAATGTATTTTTAACACAAGACACTATTTAAATTGTATATGTTTGTTTTTAGTTTAAAGTAGAGCATTAAAAAAATTACCCACCTGAGCAAAAATCAACAAAAGGTGACACCGCTCCACAACGCGTGCGTCCCTGAAACAACAACACAGCCTCGTCGGTGCGTGGGCGTATCATTCGAGTCTGAGTGGTGCTGCGCTGTTGAAGATAGTTAACCCTCATATGGATTCTCTGCGCCTTAGCGGCGCTCGTGGTTTTAAAAGTGGTGTAAAAATTTTCCATTCCAATGGATCATTCTGAAATTTTCAGTAGTCTACTTTTTCTGCCTTCTTCGTCTACGTATAAAATTTTGTTAGCATAGTGTCGATAGTTTACATTTTATTGGCCTCTAATGGAAAAAGTTACGTCGTTGGATTTTCGGCGCCGCTGCGGCGCTCAGTATTTCCTCGTCGCTACGTCATTGACTGCACTCCCAATGTTAATGTCAAATCATTTATGTTTCGTATGAAATGCTATAATATATTTATTATCATATTATTTATATTTTTAAACATTATAAACAAAATGAAATTGTTAAACAAAAGGAAAATTTTACCATACCTATTTTGCTTTCTATTACAGCTAAAAATCAAAATATTTGCCTCAATATGATGTTCATTGACAAAACTTCATCTTTTTACAAAATTATTCATAAAAACTTATGGCTAGTCAAAGTTGTTTTCTCATGGGCCGCCGACTTAGTTTTGCTTGGACCGAGAATTTCCTCATCGTTACGTCAGGGTCTGCACTTTCAACGCTAATGTCAAAGCAATAATGTTTCATATGAAATGCTATAATCTATTTTAATCCTATTATTTAATTTTTAACTTATAAACCAAGTGAAATTGTTTAACAAAAGGAAAATATTACAATACCAATTGTGCTTTCTCTTTTAGCTAAGAATCATTACGTTTGCTTCGTTATAATGTTCATTGACAAAACTTCATCTTTTTGCGAGAATTATTCATAGAAACTCATGGCTATTCAAAGTTGTTTTTCCATGGCTTCCGACTTAGTTTTGCTTGGGCACCTTCTCCGCTCCGCTTCCACGTTACTGCCGTGGTGATAGTCAGCTTTGGGTAAATACTAGAGTGACTCTGTTTAGAATTACTCCAAGCAGCAATTCTAAGAAAAATTTAACACAATGCATTATCCGAATTCGTAGAATAATGCTTCCTCACCGTTGTGTGAATATTTCTCGCTGAATGAGTAACTGTAACTTACCAAGAGATTCAGAAGTTTCACCGAATACCGTGAAGAACACATCGCACAGTTATTGTTATATGTCTTGTACTTTTCATTCGAAAAAAATCCCTTTGCGGCTACGATAGTCTATACAAAATTGCTGGCGTTTATATAGCTACTGATGACGTGACAGTTTACCATTGAGGTGAAATCAAGATAACTACCCAACTAATTTCGTGATAGAAAATAATTTCTCTTTCCTGACGATGAGTTTAGACTTTACATGGTAAAAATCGTTTCATTATGAATAGATGAAAAGACAATTTACCATGAGGTGAAAATTTGTAAACATATATCTCGTTTCTATGTGTACTGAAATGTACAGATATTTTATGCATTGGGGGTGTTACTAACGTAAAGGGATGAGTGAGAAGGAGAAAGGAGAAGGAATGCCAGGAGGTTGTTTTGAGGTGAAGGAGCGGTAGTTTGTAGACTGCCAAGGATCGGGGAATACCCAGATCGTTAGGACAGGTAGGAGTAGAAAATCCTTATCGCAAAAAAGGTTGGGAGTGCAAGGAGGCAATTAGATACAAAAGCCTGCTTTTTCTTCATCCTTCTAACGCTGCATGAAGGACAGGGAACAAAAGCCTTGTCAAAACGCCCCGCGGTGGCCCTCCCTTCATTCCAAGAAGGTCCAGCTCGGTGGGTCATTAGGGTAGTGAGAAGTTCAATCAAGTTTTGTGGGAGGGGGTAAGAAGGTGGTGAATGACGAATAAGGGAGCTTAGTGGGAAAGTATGGAGAGTCTCAATGTTTGGGTCAGTGAAACGCTAAGAAAGGAAACGGAAAGAAAATGTAAGGGAAGTCCTTCCAAAGTGAGGGTATTTTTGTCACCCCAGAGCATATTATCATCAGTTTCTCACGCAGATTTGGACGAAAAAAAGGCAGCTGCTTATTCTCCTCTACCACCAATAACACATACTTCTAAGAATTTATTTTTTTTTGGACTTCCCACCAATCCAGGAGTAAAACCTAATCTGATGCACTCCCACGCAAAACTTTTTTACCCGTCCATATCTAAGGAAACCTTTCGCTTGGGCTACACGTCCCCAGTGGGGGAATGGGGCTCCGTGGTAGGAAAAGAGTACCGTCTCTTCTAGCTCCATCTCCAAAGAAGCGTTGAGTTCTTTGACACGCCGCTTATCATCCCATATTATTTATATTTCAAAAGCCATAAGACGTGATTTTTTTAATTTCAGGACATAAGCTCCCAGAATATTCGTAAGATTTGTCTTGATCGCCAGAATCTTGTAAAAATCACGAAAGTTACACTCGTCTCTTCACACTTAACCTACATCTGTTCCATTATTAACGTTTAATAACTTATCCTTCTATATACACTGCAAAGATATAACATATGGGTGGACGCGTTGAAGCAAAATTATGTCATATGGGCATAAACGAATTTTATTTGGTCATCATTTTTAGCATTTAGATACATAAAATTATAAACAATATAAACATTAAAAAGCGGAGTTTACCGAGCTCTGCATATCAGAAAAATATTTCAAACAACAATTACTCACGAAATTAAAACTTTCACTCAAAAATAACATACAAAGGGAACTGAAATAAAGAGCATTACGGCAAGAAATGGAAAAGAATGCAGCGTTCAATTTTTTTGTTATTACTTCAACAATAAGGGTTTAAATCTAGCAAAACACGGTAAGAAATAAAGATAATAGATGTATTTACCATTATCAATCAAAAAACTTGTAAATTCAGGCTAACTTTGAAAGATAATAGCAAAAAATGACGCGGCGCCGCTGCGGCGCCGAGAATCCAACGACGTAACTAATTTTGTAAATCCATATGAGGGTTAAGGCGGTAAAGCCGATTCGAAAACGTGCCCCATGCGAAAAAACCTTGCCCGGTCTCCGCTAATCGTTTTTTTCCTGCTTTAGTGGCCCCAATATTTTCTACGGATGTATATCCGGAAGCAAATATATCAGATGTTTGCGTGGTATTCATTCTCTTATCATCGGCTGTGTTTCTTCCGGGTTTCCCGATGGGTGTACGCCTGTTCAACCTCCCATCACTGACGGCTTGCATGCTGTCACGTCCAGCGTCAGCTCCAGACGTGCCCTGGCGATCCCCAGGCAGCGACCTTTCTCCGAGGCATCTCATATTCCGAGTCTTTATTGGGGGATTTGCATTTTATACCTACTGCCAGGTCTTTAGAGCAGCCGCCCCTGGCTTGGGGACAGGCGCTAACCAGGACCCCGCCCAATGTGGGAACAGACGCGTCTGGATTTTGGTATCCGATTTGGCCCGCGGGTTGTATTTTATTTTCCACCTACCCTGCAATCTGCCGAGCATTCCCCTATCCGCCACCTGGGGACGCGTCCGATGGGGGACGGACAACCCCGCACGGGAAATTATTATTAATAATACTGAAGTATTCTGCCGATTATCCAAAAATCCTATTCCCTTCCTTCCCCTCCTTCGTTTGCCAAACATTCTACCCTCTAACACCGTTTTCAACATCCCCTCCCCGCTAAGTACTCGCTTTATCATACCTTCTTTCTCCTCCGTATCTCATCTAGAAGCTGCCTCTCCTCACCCATCATGCCCAGCACTTCATTGTCTCCCTCTCTGTCCACTTCAACCTCTCCATTCTTCGCCACACCCACATCTCGAATGCCACAAGCATTTTCTTTAAACTCTTACATAAAGATCCTCGCATAAGCTCCTTTCTGTTCATGAACGCCTCCTTTTCAAATGCATTTCTCTCTCCGATGTCCTTACGATGGGCGCAGCCAAAAATTAAGGCTAGGGGGGGTTTTAGGCGCAACTAATACTTTGGGGTGTTGGGGTATTGCATACCCGCCAGGGTAAGTGGGAGTTGCGGGGGCCCTCCTCCAGAAAATTTTGAAGATTTTTGGTTCCAAATGGCGAGTTTTACGGCTTTCTGAGGGATATTTGATTAATCCTAAGACTTTTATGTATGTAATACTAATCCATTAAGTAAAATGGATTAAATTTAAAAATTTCTCTGAGCTCTGGGGGGGGTTTTAACCCTCAAACCCCCCCCCCCTCGCTGCGCCACTGGTCCTTACTGGCATCGTGGAAGGTCACTCGGGAGTTCCACTAGGTCTAGTCCTCCAATTCCATCTCGGCCAACGTTTCGATGCATGAGTTGTCCATCATGCCCTGATGACAATGGACAACTCGTTCATTGAAACGTCGGCCAAGATGGAGTTGGAGAACCTAACCTGGTGGAATTCCCGAGTCACCTTCCACGATTCCATACAACAGGAAAGCCTGTGACCATTCTTGCTTACTGATATATTCATTATATTTCCTCTTAATGTGCTGCCCAAATAGCTGACTTGCTCTACCTGCTCAAATGTTTGCCCCCCTATTTTTGTTTTGAGCCTCACATTCCTAGCTCACGATGATTTACACAACCGCATTACCTCGGTCGTCTTGTGATTAATCCTCATGCCATACTCTTCGAACCTCTCTTATAACGCATCCACTTGAGTCTGCACACCCCTCGCTGACTAGCTATTCAACGCCTGACCATCCGCGAACCTCAATAATTTAAACCAGATCCATCTTCGCCCAAATACTTGTTTGCCCTCGCCTATATTCGACTGATCATTATCCTGAGAGCCGCTTTCCCTGCCTGTGATACTAAGACAATACCCTGTAAACAAAAAGTATTGTAAAAAAGCTGCAGAAACATTGCGCTGCAACCAGCATGGAGTTTCTGAAACGTAATGGCAACGTTGTAAAACCAGTCAAAACTCGTAAGTCCTCTCTACCACGTTTTTTAAGGTAATGGCAGCGTAACTACAACCTCTGGTGAAACATATTTGCAACACTTATGCAACTCCTGCAACGCGCTTGCAACATTTATGCAACCCTTTAAAACAATACTCACATTATGCCTTTAAAGAAAAAAAAAATATTTATCAATGACAGAACAGATTTTTCACCCTTGTTCTAATTTCTTTGGTGCCTTGAATTGGCATTTCTCAGCCAATCCATTACCCTCTCCTTAACATCTTCGTGGCTGTAATATGCCAACATTTGTTTTAAACGAAAAGTATCTAAAATGAAGGATTTCATTATCAGTAACAATGATGACAGTGATAATTATTATTCCCCAAATCAGTAACCGTTCAATGACAATTAACACACCAAAGACGCTGGCGCAGGCTAGCAAACAACCTCTTTCTCGTGCAGGTCTTTGAATTCCCTAAGCATGAGAAAATCCCCCCAATATTGTCGGTAAAGATGTAGTACATCATGCCAAACACTCCATTGGTGGAGTTATTTCCTCCTCTTCTTACTTACTCTGTCTGAAGGGCGAAAAACAAAGTTTTTCTGGTAAGAGCCAATTTGCTGCAGATGATTAAAGTACGCTTTAAAAACCCCATATTTGAATATGTGTTTGGGGAAAACTATATTCAACTAACACTCCGATAAGCGACCAGCAACATGTCACAACCTTTCTGTAACCTTCTGAATATTCCACTCTCACATACAATCAGTGCCTCATGAATAGGATTTAAATATGTTTATCCTCTGGCTGAAATATTACGGTATAAAGTTTTTCATACCAAACGAGTGTATCAGCGACGAAATTCGGACGCATTAGAAATGTTGTAAAACGCCTAGATGCATCCTGCAACCTCGCGAAACCCTTTTGCAATGTTTCTGAAAAACATTGTGTTTGCTAGATAGTCATATAACGTTTATAACGTTACTCCGCATTCCAGGGCTTTCTCCTTTTCCGGTAGCGGAATCAAAATTCACGAAAAAAAATTTTCACGAAATTATCCTGGGAATACCCTCCTCATAGATCTTTTTATATACATTTATTGAGAACTTTTATGGGATTTATGTTTATAACTCGCAAGCTAATTTTGTGAATATTTCATTTAAGCATTGCATAATACAAGATAATGCTATATTATGATTAAAGAAAATTACAAATGTGGTTCTGCTATGCTTGGCAATGCAAGTGGTCCATCAAAGGAGAGCGCGCAACCTCTGCGACCCCATATTTATGCGTAACTGTGTTAGGTTACGAAACTCAAATCTCGAAGATTTTGGATCTGGCACATCAATTTCGCCTTAAAAAAGGCATTTTAGAAGCCAGATAATAGTGTCGTATAATATGTCAGAAGGTATCTTCGTAAATGATATCATTAAAATTTGTTTACGTTTTTCCTCGCGTTTTTTGAGCATTCGTGGTTGTTGACTATTCACTGAACGGTTGCCTTAATGTTTCTCCACGCAAAGGCTGGGTAGTCGTAATGCACCCCTTCGCTCATCCTCTTCTCGCTGATCACGTTACAAAACAATGGCAAACAAAGCATTTAGAGTGATGGTGAGTACTAGTCTGACATCGGCACCAGCTCAAGTCAAGTCGGGCAACATACAGGTAAACCTTCTTACACAATACACCTTCGCGCCGTGAAGAAACAGGCGCAAATCTCGAATATATTTGCTTTGTGACGTCATTTTTTCTTATAAAAAGACACTATAGAAGCCAGTTATTAGTGTCGTATGTTGTATCAGAAGGTATCTTCGTAAATGGTATCATTAGAATTTGTTTACATTTTTACTTGCGTTTTGGAGCTTTCGTGGTTGTTGATTATTCACTGAACGGCTGCCTTAATGTTCCTCCACGCAAAGGCTGGGTAGTATTAATTCACCCCTTCGCTCATCCACTTCTCGCTAAGTACCCCTCCTGTTTTCTTTTCGGTGCTGCACCGATCGGGTGCATACAGTTGTCGGGAGAATACGGGAGTCGGTGTGACGTCACATCCGACTAATCGGTTCCGCACCAATCGGTTTGGAGAAACAGAATACGGCCCCTGATCAAAAATTTCCTCTGATCTACCCTCTATGAACTTAGACGCAGTAGGTACTTAGCGTGAAAGGTCCTTGGCAAACAATTCAATATTTAAGGGCTCTTAACTCCGAAATACCGTTCCATGATGATCAGCTGCTCCGGGACTGATGTGTTGTGGAAGATGAGGGTTGTGGTGAGTTGGTGTATTTGGTCAGATGATTTTCTGGTACCAGTGAATTGTTGAAATATGATTTTACGCTTGCTCGGCGAATAATGTGGTTAAACTCTTCACCGGGTTAAATACTCCATTTCTGCAGACCTTTCGAGCTCCGACTTGGGGCTCATTGGGGCTTAAATTCTATATTTCAGCATCCCTATGAGGATAAGGCCCGAGTTGGAGATTTAAATGCTGGCTAGTGTGGATAATTGAACCCGGTGGGAATCCCGAGAAGAATTTACCGACAGTCCTGCGGGCGAGAACTTGGGTTTTGGGAAACCATTGCAATGGAGGGTCCTGACCCCTGTTTTTGAAATAATGAACCATTTGGAACAAGAAAGGTAACGCATTTTAGAAAAAAAACAAGAGAGAGAAAAATTAATATGGCTTAAAAATTATGGAAGTGGAAATTTATAGCGCTTCATCTTCAATTTCGTTTGTTGTGAAAATTATCGAAAATTATAAGCAGGCCACCCTCTTTGCTTGGTAAGGATAGAACCGAGAGAAGTGGGAAACTTGGAATTCATGGTCACATGGTAGGATGTTTATGTTATCCGTGGGAGCGTGTCAAGAGGGTTGCCCGCCATGCAGGATGTCCAAACGCCGAAGTTGTATGACGTGACGGAACAAACCTTAATGAGGAAACGACGCAAAGGACTCTTCGGACGCAACTGACGCGCCTTTCCAGTCATTCATTTTTTAACGATTACTTGCACAGGCCTTCCACTTGATGAAAAGTAAATTTTACTTAATGAATAATACTTGAGTCGCTCTCAGTTTCTGTTTTTGATACGGTTATGTCATTTCGAAAATAAGAACCATCAAAAGACCAAGAATCATCCTAAACATAATTTTTTTTGTAAATTGTAGCCTCTTTGGAATACCATACTTACCAACATGCTACAAAATGCACCAGAAGAGCGACTTTCCATTTATGACCCTGTCAATTTCTGAAACAAAAATGCCTGTTCGTTGTCTGCTCAGTAAGCTGCTGGCTCCCTGTTCCTTGACCAAGAGAGAACAGGCAGGCGACTTGTAAATTGGAACTCCTTGTGAGTTTCCTGTCTGTGAGAAGAGTGTTACTTGTCTGTTCTCTCCCAGTTGTGGGAAGCGCCATTCTCTGTTCCTTACTTGCTGGACCACAACCAGTGACCAGGTGGGGGACTTTGCGCTGTCAGTTTGCTGCCTGTTTATTAGGATGTTAAATCCCTGTTTGCTGTCCAAGTGACAACAGGCAGGCGACTGTTGGCAGAATGTAAATTAGAAAACCTTGCCTGTTTCAAGTCAGTGAGTTGGTTCCTAGCCTGTTCTCTCTCTAGCAGTTCGTGTTTTGTTTCTTACTTATTTGCTGTTGTTGATTTACCCATTGTTCCTTGGAGACCCGTTGTTGCTTTGAAGAAACACAAATTTCGGATCAAATTTAAAGATAATGGATATCATGTCACTGGCCTGTATCTTTTGTGGTGGTTAAATTCAAACATTTATTTTAATAATATATTTCATAAAACAAAAACCTTAAGCAGAAGACGGAACAACTTAGTTGGCCACATTATGAGAAGTTAGAAGAAGGCCACATTAATGAAAACAATCATTGAAGGACATGTGGAAGGGAAAAAGGGCAAGGGACGACCCCGAATGAGTTACATAGGGCAAAGGGTTATAAAGGATGTAAAAGAGAAGAAATACGTCGCTATAACAGTTCACTTAACCCTTAACTGGTGACGTGCGGTCTGAGAGACCGCTGCATTTCTAAAATTATGAATATTTTCAAAATATCTATAATTCTCATTAGCTTCATATTTTTGCATAACAAGGACATCCAACTTATAATTTAACGTTCCTTTTATTAATTTCTGTAAATTTGCAATTGAACTCGATTAGCGGTCTGTGAGACTGCACGTCACTTACTAAGAATGCATCAAGAAAAGGAATAAGCGGGATAAATTTCATGGCTACTTACTATCTTAGCCTTCCATCTTTAACATTTAAGGCCTTTTTTGAATCTGGCAAAATATTGATACATAAATATAATAATTATAACTCAAGAGTTTTTGGCATCAGTTTTTTGATCCTGCTTCAAATCACAATTTTTTATGACAAATTGGTTCGTTTTGGGAGTGTAAAAATTCTAATATGAGTTTTAAAATAGTTAAGCATTCAAATAAAAATTAAACAAAACAATAAAAATGGCATAGCAATATTTTATGAATTTTTGATTTATTGCGGTCTCCCAGACCGCACGTACCTGGTAGTGTTACAGGAATTGCACGTCACTGGTTAAGGGTTAAGATGATGATGATTTCATAAAACATGATCGACCGATAACCAATGGCAAAAAAATCCTAGTAACTATGTTCTAGGATATCAGCAAAAATTTTAATCATTCTGTAAACCTCATTTCATTCTCCACTATCAAAGTGAGATTTGCACCGGGCATCATCCCTTCACTCAAATCCCACGGGTGCCATATGGCACCCAGTGCGGTGCTGAGCCAATACTCCTGCAATGCATTTAATATGTGATTTTTAGTGGACATTTATGTGCACATACTGAGTAGAAGGTGTCCTCTGTTATTCAGTCAGTTTGAATTGTGTTCATTGTGTTGAGCTCATATGCATCATATTTTATAAAAGTGAAATATGTGTGAATTTAAAAAAAACTTTGGGTGCTGACGGGTTAACTTTGAGGGAACAGCTTTCAAGCAAAATTAAAGCTGTCTAAATAGTATGCATTTTCTATGAACATTAGGTCCTTGAAATATCTGTTGCTTATAAGCAACAATGGGTGCAAAAAGGTTAAGAAACTCTCTTTTAAATAATTATCAATGACATTCTGCAAAAACCTCCCAACGCTTTAAGTTAGGAATCCACTAATGTATATCACAATTTTAGAAAAAAATGCTTTCCACCACTTTGCTTCACAAAAGGCTTTATTCCCATGAGTTCCACCAATCTGCAAGGAAAAATAATGACATTTAATTCTGGTCATGTGTGGATTTTCTGGAATGCTTACAATAAATTCCAAAAGATTCATCCTGGCACATTTTCATTTGAAGCAGAATGAAGGCAGGGCCATAGGAATTAATAGAGACATATTATCAGTGAACTGATGCATTATTTTAGAGGTGAATTTTATTTGGACACAGAGATATCATTTAATTTTATGAGGGATGCATTATTTATGCAATCTGTTTGAGGGAATTGGCCTCCTTTGTGAGATTTGATTGACTTTTTTCCTTTCCAATCATGCTATCCACACTTGCATGGTCCCGGGCAGATGAAGTCAGCTAAGCACTCAAGAGCATATATACTTATTTTTTAAAGTATACTACTGATTAAAGGAGGGTTGCATAAAGTATTTGCATAAGAAGTATATGTTCTGGCAGTCCCCTCTCCCATCATGCAATTCCCCCTTCAATTCTCAACAAGGACTACTCCCATTCATTTATCTAAAAATCCTATACTCTACCCTCCTCTCCGTCATTTACCCAACATTCTACCCACTAACACTGTTTTCAACATCCACTCCCGGCAGTGATAGATGCTGAGAAAACTCAAAGGGGGGCACAAAAGATATCTTGAGCTACCCTTTCTTTTATTGTTATAAAAAAATAATCAAATCACATGCTTAGTTTAAGAAAGTTTTATTTAAACTGATTATACACATACATACAATGTGACACAATGCCATCCTATGACATAAAAAGGTTACAATTGTGGTTCTGCAAGGGTTTTTGGGGGATAAAACCCCCCCCAGAGCTCAGAGAAATTTTAAATTTAATCCATTTTACTTAATTGGATTAATATTACTAATAGAACAGTGTTAGGATTAATAAAATATCCCTCAGAAAGCCGTAAAACTCACCATTTATCTTAAAATTCCGCACTTTATTACTCTCGCACCTACCGCTTATCCTGGTTGATATATCATACCCCCACACACTCCGGTATTAGTTGCACCTAAACCCCCTCCCCCAGCCGTAATTCCTAGCTGCACCCTTGATCCTCCATACCTTCCATCCCCTCCGTATCTCATCTAGAAGCTCCCTCTCCTCCTCCTTTTCCGTCTTAGTTTCACTGATACTGATATCTTCCACTCCCTTCCTATCACGCAATTCATGTCACTGTCCAATAACATTTTGACAGCAATCATACTGAGTATTTTCATCTTTATGGCTCTGATTCATCTTCTGGTTTTGGAAGTATGTCTACTATAGTCTTGCCTCTTCTCCTCTTTCTTAAGCACAGGTCTCACAATGACCTCCCTCCTCTGGTACCCTCTGTTTCTCTCCTTTGCGTGATTTTTTTGATGAATTGTGCACTCAGTCTGCCAGCAATTCTATTGGCTATTGCCACTTGCTCTCCTTCTACATAGTTTCCCCAGAGTGTTGGCTCCCAACTCCTATAAATGCATGTTTCTCAGAATTATTCATTTACATTTTGGCAGTTGGGCCAATGAGGCTGCAAACGAAGAGAGTGGAATACAGACGGATATACAGTGCTGTAGTTGGGAAAAAAATTAAGGCGGTACTCACCAAAAATTGCCAACATTTGAACCTGTATTATACATTCGGCCGCGATTGAAATGTCAAACTCCAACTCTTACATTAGTTCCAAGTTGCACCACGAGATAACTCACGAGAACAAGTAAATAATAATTTCCAATTTTTCTTCCTGAAATCTATTGGATAATTTACAGTAGGAATATTTTTTACAGATTTTAAAAGGTAGTTTAACCGGTACGCTTATAACGAGTTTGGATTTTAGGGGGCATGCCGTACCGGCCCAACTACAGCACTGCCGATATATAGACTGAAAATAAAATGCCCAAAACCACCCAAAGTTGCATTTGCAGGGAAATTTGCTGGAGACATCGTCACTTGTTTCATGACAGTGACAGCTAATCGCCCATTGGGGATGTGAATATACTTGTCCCCTGCTGCAGAGGAAAGGAATTTAAAGTGTAAATAATACCCCTAAAGTGATGAATGAGGGGAATGGCCTATCGCAGCTCTCAGATTGCCACCAGGTTTATTCACAAGTCTTGTTCTCTTTCCCGTCCAACTGACGGAAAGAATTCCGTGGGAGAAAACATTAGAGCTCTCCATTCAAATCTCCAGTGAGGAGACCTTGACATGTTATTAAATACGTATTAGTTTTACTTTTATACCCTTAATCATTTATATTAGAGCATGAATTCCTTCTTTGGTCCTACTGTACACTTGCTAAGCACTAAAAATTGCCATCAAGGTCAACCACTAATGTTATAACTATCATTGTGAGAAATGAGGAAGATATGCACGAGTGACGAGCGCAGTATTTCAGAGATAGAGCATCAAAAGTAGTGAGAAGAAAACGAAGGCATATTGAGGGGGAGAGAAGGCTGCAGCCAATGTCCGACAAAAAAGAAGAGATATTGGAACGGGGGAAAAGAGACCATCAATGTGGGCTGGGGAGTGCCATCACATGGGATGGAAGAAACACGATGGGAATCAAGGCCAAGCTAAGATTGTACATACCTATTCATGGCTAACGGGTCGCTTCTCTGCTCCAAGAGCATGTGCAGTGAAGACCTCATTTGAGTGGGAAATGGCACTCCACGGATCAGAGACCTGGGCAATTGGAGAAGCTGAGTAGAAAAAAGACTTGATGAGTTACAGTTAGAGTGTAAATATAGGGTGTGAAATGAATGAGCAGGTATAGCCATAGGCGGATCCAGGGGGGGGGCACGGGGGCACGTGCCCCCCCCCCCAGACCCAAAAAAATACGCAAGATTTGTAATACGGTCCCACTATCATTGCGTTCGTTTTGTATTACGAGATATCCTTGTGCCCCCCCCCCCCCCCCCCCCCCCCCCCCAGAACAAAATCCTGGATATGGCCTTGCTTGTGCCCCCCCCAGAAATAAATCCTGGATCCGCCCCTGGGTATAGCGAGGAATAGGATGGGAACGGGAGTAAGAAGCATCATTCAACTAAGAAGGACCCATAAGTGGATCGGTAGAATCTTAAGGTATGTTTGGTGACTAAATGGGAAAATATAATGGAAATAAACATAGAATGGGAATGTTGAAGGATAAAGCCCCTGAGGAAGACCTATGAATTGATAACGGGATTCGACTAAGGAGGACTGAAGGAGGTGAAGTGTATACAATGTGTGTCTGTGTCTCTGCATGGCTTCAGGTGTTTATTGTTCAGCAGATTGCACCACAGCTTGGAGGCATCTAGCAGTGTAGCGCACAATTTTGGGCGACATGTAATAACGGTTGTGTGTGTGGAAATAAAACATCTCCTTAAATGGATGAAGTGGTCATTTGTTCGTGTTGCGTATTAAGGAAACTTACTTCAATACCAACTCTTTAACAACGCTTTATTAAGACAAGTTGAACTAGCTATGTATACATTTCACAAGTGTGACTCCTTCCATGGCCACCATCCGAGAGAGAGAGCCAAGATGGCCGTACTTCCACCACGCCTCGACAGTGGTACTAGTCACATACGAATGACACGCTAGATTATTACATAGCAGACAATACATAACAGTTCGATCTTGACCTCTTCTCGGAAATACATCAGGAAGAGGGACATTAAGGAGCTACAGGAACTGGCTTTGGTGAGGCAGGAATGGAACAATGCAAGAGTCTTAGGCTGCAGTAGGTACATCACTGATTTATCAATGTGGTTCCTTACCCTCTTCTTAGGAGCTGGTATCTATATTCAAACTGGCATAGCTGTGGTTGGCAAATATTTCAATTAATTAGTCATAATAATAAGTTATAGATTGGTAAAACAAGTACATACTTGATTGAGTTTGAGGCATAATTGTCTTTGTGATGCGATACCCAACACTGAGAAAGTTCTCTCTTTTGTCAACCACTGAAAGAGAGACTACCAGAGTCTAGAGAAAGAAGAAAATTACAAAGATCGTAGATAGGGCCATAAATTTGCATAGAGGGAGTGGAGAGGGATGGTGAAGGGTGCCTGACCCCCCTCCCCCAAATGAAGAAAAGCGTTAGCACTGCTGTCTGAATTAATTTCTTGAGTCATGGCCTGGCCACGGCATGGGGTGACATTCCATCACTTGGTTTTATGTATTACACCCTTCACTGCATTTTGTATCACACATTGTATGAATCACTACACTCAGTACCTGTTATTTCTGAAGTCTCTAAAGCATAGTGTATCAGATACAGGGGCGCAGCTAGGAATTAAGGCTAGGGGGGGTTTCAGGTGCAGCTAATACTGGGGTGCCTGTGGGTGTGGTATACCTGCCAGGGTAAGAGGTAGGTGCAAGGGCCCTCCGCCAGAAAAAATTAAGGTAAATGGTTCAAAATATTGATTTTTACGGCCTTCTGAGGGATATCTAGTTAATCCTCATACTATTCTATAAGGAATAATTATCCAATTAAGTAGAATAGATTCAACTTAAAAATTTCTCTGAGCTCTGGGGGGGTTTTATCCCCCAAAAACCCCCCTTGCTGCGCCACTGATCAGATATAATACACCCCGTCATTATACTACATATGTGGTTCTAGAGGCAGCTGTGTAGTAGGTGCCAAAGGTGATCAGCCTCCCATAATGTAGAAGGAAGTCAGCTCTCCGCACGACAAATGAGTAAGAGGATTTACCCAAGTGATATCAGTGGGATTTATTCCAAAAAGAAGGGAAGGAAAAATATTTTATTGCTACCTTAGCCTTAAATAATAATGTGAGAATTTATTGTATTGATTGATGCAAACATATTATGTAGCATCATCTGCAGTAGCGGATACAGAAAAATCTCAAGGGGGGGAACTAAATATTTCTTGAGCTACCTTTACTTTTATCGTAATGAAAAATAAGTCCCATGCAAAGTTTAAGAATGTTTTATTTAAACTGACTGCACACATATACAAGACAATGCTATCCTTTGATATAAAAAAGTCACAATTGTGGTTCTGCATTGTTAGGAAATGCAGGCAGCCCCGCAAGGGAGGGGCGTGCACCCCCTGTTCCCCCCATCTGTACCCGCCACTGATTACACGTAAAAAATGTTTATGCATCATATATGATGCAAGATGGCTTTGTGGTCAATTGACAAGATGGTGCATAGGCTACATACATTTTTATAAGTAGAGCAAGCACATTCATGGTGTTGTCCTTACGATGACTATTTTACTGATTTTGTTAAATAAGTAATTAGGTACGAAATGTGACATGCATACATTGCACAAGTTCCAATGCCTAAACGTAAGTAATGATAACTATCAATAATATTCTGTTATAGCCCTTCTTCTGTTTATTTCTGATGAAGGTATTGTCATTTCAAAACAAAAAGTCTATATAAATGAAAATTGCTTCTGGTAAATTATTTGCTAAATTACTTGCCTCAAGTTATTCTTAGCAGATAGATGCTTATGATATGCACATCGACAGCTTTTGGTGAAAATGTATAGTAGTTGATATATCAAAATATATTTGCATGCATGTTTATCCACCATTGTGCTACAGGCACAAAAAGAGGCGCATCTACTGAAATAGATGCCACTGTCAACGGAGTTAAGTTTCATCTCTGCCCAAAATTAATCAGTAAAATTAATTTATCATTATAAGAAAGTAATTAGTAAAGGTACGGGTGCCAATGAGAAGTTTTTAATGAGTACCTATGTGTATTGTATGTATGCAAAAAAAATAATGTAAATGAAAAATTGACCACTCCATAGCCCAGGATTCCTAATTCCATTAAGTATCAATGCCTAATATACATTTTAATCATTTCACAGTTAAATTGCAATTGCAGATGACCAAATGAAATCTCAAATCTCATGTCACATCACAATCCAGACCAATCGACTCCCTTCAGTGGCGCCGACTCCATGGGTCCAGAGGGGGCCCGAGCCCCCCCCCCAAAAATTTGTTACAGATGTGAGGAAAAAATGTGTAAGGCTTGTCGATTTTCCCCGGAATGTCCAGATATCGAGATTCGAGTGATCAGGGTTCTAATGTTGATCATATGACTCTTCTAAAATGCTTAAAAACTTAAAATTCACTACCTATAAAATTTACCGGGGCAAGGTCCCCAGTTTGGGCCCCCCCCAATATTTTTTGCAAGTTGGCACCCTTGACTCCCTTGGATTTTTTCCAGAATAGTTCCAGACCAGTTGAAACTCATAGAATATTTCAGCATAGTTACAGAATAGATCCAGACTAGATGCAGACCATCGAAAATTACAGTACAGTTACAGTCAGTTGATCCAGATCAGTTACACACCATCGAATATTACAGCACAGTTACAGACCAGAATTCCAGACTAGTTACAGACCATTTTCCTTGGCCTCTCTGAAATCCAGACCAGTCCTTTTCTGTTACAGACCAGCTACAGAACAAAATTTAGCCTTTCAGACCAGTTGCAGACCAGATTCAGATTAGTTACAGAGCAAATATTTTTACCTGGGTGTGATGCATGGACATTTAATGTAAAAGTTGTCCATAACCATAATGTATCATTTGTGATAAGTACCTACATATTCAAATTTTCCTTAAAATTAAGAAAAAGAAGTCAATGAAAACCATTAACTGAGGTGTTTCTGGATATATATTTTATGAGGAAAAATATTTTTGGACGTATTCAGATATTCATGCAGTTAAGCGCTAACCCTTTTGCCATGGTAAAACTGCTCATACTTTCCACGCCCTGTGCAGAAAAAAGTGAATGGTTATCCATGTCAGCACTAAGAGTACAATTTATGGCCGTGATCTCAAACAACTTCATCTCAATAGTCACTCACGCTCCCAGGAAGGGATTTGTGCAGTGTATAATAATGAACTCGGAGAATGGCGTTCATGAAAAAGTGAAATCTCGAAGGCAAAGGTAGAATCGAAGGCTGAAAGGGCAAGGGGGATGAAAACTAAGGAGGGGGGGCAAGCCGAGGACGTTCAAGCTGCAAGGCAGAAAAGCTAATGGAAACCTGAAGTTCAAGAAAATTACAACAGCACTTTATTAGTTTTTAAAAGTATTTGCTTGGTAAAAATATTTTTATTTTAATTTCATGTTTTATACTAATATCAATTTTCTTGGATTAAAGAAAATTGTTCAAAACTTTTGTTTGAAATGTAAGTTAGTTTTGCTTCCTGGTGGGGACTCACCCCCCCCCCCCCCCCCAAAGTTGCCCCCTGCTCCCCCCTCCTGCCTCCCGCTGGGTACGCCCATGGTCTGTTCACAGCAGTTGACTGGGCAAATATAGCTGCTACGATCACACCAGCAAAAAGGTTAAATATAAAGTATAGTCAGGTGTCGTAGCTTAAAATGAATTAATCTAATTAACCTTATTGATCTTGGCTCTACCTACTATGATTGATTTATCACCTCAAGTCATTGCAAAGCAGAAGTGGTTGAGAGGTTTGGAGAGGAAAACTGTAATTACTAACCCTTAGTCGTCAGCAGGAATTTTTGAACGGTCTGCGTGGTGAGTGAGGGGAAAACGTTTTTCAACGTTTCACCAGATTTTCTTCCCACTGGCAGCCTTTCCTTAAGATTTTATTGCGGTCCTTTCCACGGTTGCTTGAACTCGGCCCAATCTAGTGGCAGAGAGCACAAAGGCGTCTTTGGAGGACTGGGCACCCTCACCAAGGGGAGCGCTATCCGAATTATCCCTCCTCTGAGAGAGAGCTCCCTGCTCTCCGCGGCACATTCATGATGAAAACAACATTCCAGAAAATTCCAACAAAGCCTTGCATTTCCTAGGAATTTATTTATCTTGCTGTTGTCCATTAGCCGGGGAAACTTATTTGAAAGCATTGGTCTCTCTTTCTTATACTATCGGTGGTGGGTTTTCCGTCCCTGTTTATTACCAAGGACCTATTATATTCGTGGTCTGTCGTCAGGGGGTATGGTGGGCAGTACCGGATTATGAGGGTCCACTACCTGCTGGACACACGCCCGGGGTGGATGGAAAAATATCTTCCCGGCTCATGTCCTGCACACAATGGCAGAAAATTTTTGACACTCCCGCAGCTAAAGGGTCAATGCAATGTAATTAAAATTCAGTTTGACTAATATTCCTTAATTGCCTACACTGGCGAGATCACTTGTCTTCATCAATGTTACATTCTGCATTGGGGCCAAACCAATATTTCCAGTTTCTAATGATAGTCCCAAAATGGGGAAATATGAGCAGGGGGCCTGGTGCCCCAAAATTTGAATAAGAGGGTTATTCTTTTATCAAGGACCAACTGGTGATGAAATTAAATCCATGGTGAGCATTGGAAATGTTTATTTAGCAGCATTTAGCAAAATCAACCAGCTACTTTTCTACATAAATGCATTAGAAATTAATATGTAGTAGCATTTCTAATGCCCCTGTCACAGAAGAGAGTCTGGCCTGTTCTCTTAGCCAATTCTCTATCCTGTTCTGCACCTTGTTTTCTGCACCAAAATGTAGTTCCCCCAGCCAATGCATCATAAGAGCAAGAGAGGAAAATGGGAGGAAAGCAAGGCCTCAGGCCCAATATTGTGAACCAACATTCCTCTCAGATCATCTGATCCATTTGCTGAACAAAATCAGTGGTTGACGCTGTCATTCTTCCCTGACAGCCTTAATTGCAAATGTCTCAATGTATGTACTGATTTAAAGTACCTGAACTATTTCCACTCATTGCTTCTACTCATGAGAGTTTTACTGCTCACATTACTCAATTATACTCAGAGATACTGCACAACACATTTGCGCAGAGCATAATGCGATCGTCACTGAAGTTTGAATGTTATGAACAATTAGACCTTGAAAATTGAAAAACACACATGTACACCACTGCTCATATATGGTCATGGTATAGATCCACTATGACATAAAGGATTTGGGTGTGATGGGATTGGGTTGCCCACTGTTCCTCTCACGATGGGAATACTTTAAGGTAGAAAGATTACAAATGGCTGAGAGATCTGGAAAGAAGAAAGAGTCAAATGTGCGAATATGTTTTCCCATGGTTGCCTGCATTTATTTTGCTGCCCATATCTCAAGTAGCAACTATTCGTGGGTTTGTGGAGGTCAGGTCATTAAAGAGCCATGCTGGTCAAGGCGGCACTTATGTTGTGGCTCTCTATCAGCAGCTGGTGTCATGGAATATATTTTCAATAATGGGGGCCAAAAGGAATGTAAGCTTCGGTCAAGTAATTTTTTACCCAGCGCACCCCACCACATTTCATGTCAAAACCTGGAGGGGGGGGAGGCACAAGTACAGATTATTACTGCGTATATCAGTTTCTAAGGAGTTAATTAAGCATCATTTTCTATGAATTCCTTTGTCCTCATGTATTCGATTTTTTATTAGGTGAGGCAGTATTTTTACGACATCTATTTCAATTACCCTCCGAACATATCAGAAGCTTTGTGTGGCTATATAGAGTCAAGCAAGGCAAGAGAGGTAGGGTAGAATAATCATTTCTCTTTTTGGTAACTAATGCCGTGATAGGTGAAATTTTGAAACATACAAACAGCTGCATTCTCATCATAAAAATAATGGGTTGTAGAGGCACGTTGTGTGCTAGAGTTAGGAAGAAATGAAAATGAGAAACATTGTCATCAAGAGACAATGTAATTCAGATGTGGAGGTAAAAATAATGATAATATGCAATATTACTAATAATAATGGGATTAATTATAATTTTTATTTTTTTAAACCAATTTTTATGCAGTTTTTTTATTTTATCCAATTGCAGCAATATACACATACATTACAGTTAGTGATTTTTAAGTGCTAAAAAAAAGCTGTAATAACTATAACTAGTCCAGATTGGTTTTGATTAACTTATAAACAACACAAATGTGGACAAGATACAGATACAGACTTACAAAAAATATTGGGGTGGCCCAAACCGGTGATCTTGCCCCGAATAATTTTATAAGTAATGAGTTTTAAGTTTTTTAAGCACTTTATTAGAGCCATATGATCAACATTAGAACCCTGATAACTCGAATCTCGTTATCTGGATCAACCTGATGATAGCACAAGATGCTGAAACCCGGGTTGTGCTATTTTAAGTAAAGTGTGGAATAGAACTAAGTAAGTTATTTTATTTATTTTATGATGAAGCAGTTCCACAAAGTAACGCCTGAGACCGTGTCTTATATTGAAAATGCTAGAAAAGTTTCATGCAAATTAGCAAGCATGGGTGTCTGTGGAACTTTTTAGGCAGCAGGTTCTGCATCTCAAGCGGAAATGCGCAGGAAAATAATAGAAATGTACAGCTAATTATTGACTATGCTCCTGTCCATAAAGTGGATGGCCTTGAGCTGAAAAATGTAAAATTATTATTTTTAGAACCAAACACCATTAGCAAGACACAGCCTTTGGACATGGGAATCATACAAAACTTTGAGATTGTGTTGCAGCTATACCTTCTCCACCATCATATATGCAACATAGATTGGACAACACACCAGCATCGGAGTGTGAGGAGGAGAGTGATGTAATGGATGACAGTGACATTAAATAAGCCTTCAGGCATTTGCACAATTTCTTTAAGCACATTAAGTGATTAGCGAAGGTCATACTGAAAACATTAATGCATTAGAGGCAGTTCCCAGTGAGAAATGGGTGGTGGAATCCACGTGGAACCCACGTGGAGAATTAACGTGGATACCACGTGTTTTTGGTCGTGGAATCAACGTGGAACCCACCTGGAAATTTGGTGGAAAAATTAAAACAGCAGTAGGTGCTGTCCTAAAACCATTAAAACCTCAACCACTCTATACCTAAACCTTCTCTATATGTGTCTACGATTTTTCATGTGCTCTCATGGCTGCCTTTCCACGAATTATATAAAAATAGAATGTGCGATACATTTTCACATAACTAGCGTGGTTTCAGGATGATAAATGACGCAATGTCACCAGAGAGTTAAGTTCCACAAATTAGAAATTCTGTTTAACATTTTATGATAATCACCACAAATCCACTTGAAATCAACGTGGATTCCACGTGGGTCCAACCACTCAATATCCTCCACCACCAAATATCCACCACTCAACGTGGATTCCACCACCCATTTCTCACTGGGTTGTGAATAAAATATTTGAGAAGGGTTTGCAAAAAAGTAAAATCAAAATTTTTTTCGCCCAAAATTGAACGATTTCATGAAAAAAGAAATTGTGATCAATAATTCCCCATAAATCAGAGATTTATAAAATTTTATGACCAAGTGCTATAATAATTAAGTGCAAGTGTTATCCTAAAAAGTATACTCCTCCTCACTTTATGTTACACACTTTGATATTACACACTGCCCATATTTTGGTCCCTCCAACTGCATAAAATCAAAGTTTTCCTGTAACCATTGATCAATAGTTACTTTAAATTTGATAAACATGTGTTTAAGAAAACTGTAAATTAAGGAAAGTTAACAATCAGATGTATCAAATTAATAGTGTAAATAGTTCCAACCGATGCCAAGAGAGGGCTCAAAATCAAACGATAAGAGCACAAGCACACTGCACATAGAAAATTAGGGTTGTATCTATTAAAGTACTAAATCATTGAATGCAAAACTATAGGTATATTATAGATGTACTTAATAATTATTTCAAAAAAACACTAAAGATCCATAAAGTTATATGTAATCACTCCATGGAAATGAGGAATTTGACACATTATTATGTACTTAGAAACATGTGTTTTTGTTGAACAAACAGAGTGTTTTTATTTTAGGATAATATTGTATTTATGACTAAATGTAGGGGAACCCAGGGTGGAAAAGGGTAAGCAATTGTTTTAAGTGCGAGAAAAGGTGCTGCGCAAGGAGAAACAACTATGTATATCTTGTCAGTGGCGCCGAATCCATAGGGCCTGAGGGGGCCGGAGCCCCCTGAAAAATTCGTTATGGGTGTGAGGAAAAAATGTCTCAGGCTTGTCGATTTTCCCCGGAGCGTCCAGATATCGAGATTCGAGTTATCAGGGTTCTATTGTTGATCATATGGCTCTTATATAGGTAATGCTTAAAAAACTTAAAAGTCACTACTTATAAAATTATTCGGGGCAAGATCCTCGGTTTGGGCCCGCCCCAATATTTTTTTAAATCGGCATCCCTATATCTTGTCTAGATTTGTGTTGTTTATAAGTTAATCTACAACAAACTGGACTACTTATAGTTATTACTGCTTTTTTTAGCACTTAAAAATCACTTACCCTGTTCCACCCATGGCTCCCCTAAATGTGTATATTGCTACAATTGGAAATGATAATGGTAGAACGTGTTGATAAGCATAATGCTTAGCAGGACCATACCGGAAAAAAATAAAATATGAATTAAAGATGTTCTCAATACCTTTGTGACCCATCCAAAGAGAATTGTGAACATGTATTTTTTAACAAATTTCTTCAAAAAGGTTTCAATTTGTAGCTACCATCTTGGTTTGTGGTGAGAAGCACTGTGAGGCACACCTTGCTTCTTTGAGCTCCATGGCATTTCTTTCCTTTGGCTTCCCACCCCGTGGGCTCTGATTCAAATCCAGGCCATGGAAGAGAATACAGGCGTACACATTACAACATATGAGAACTTCAGTACAACATTGCTATCCGTCGGAGTCCAAAACAAACGCAGAGTTCAAATCCAGGAGAGTAGAGGCCAATGAGTGAGCGAGGGTCGATACCGGGAGATTATTCAAAATTGCTGCAATGGTCAGAATTAAAAAAGGTCACAATAGAACAGGCCTAACGCATCACTCAATCTACGAGGCTCCAACACGTCGAGAAAGTGAAAGATGGCTACAAGATGACAAGTCCATACCTACTGCTGTAGTCATTGGCAGTTCCGTATGTTCGTGAAAATCTTGAATGCAGTGAATAATAGATTAGGGCAAAGCCATATTACCAATTTTTGCCAATTTAATTTTGCCCTACCCGTGTGGGCATTTGGTATATTAAAAAAAAAAATTATAAAAAAATAAAAGGAGCTACTTATAGTACTACACCTTTATACCAACAGATAGGTAACTTAATAGCCTAGCTATACACGTACTATTGTCTCTTCAAATTAACATTTGAAAAATATAAAAATAAAATTCCCTTAGAGTGGCCGCTTTGCCCGGCTCTCCCCTAATAGATGAGTGCATTTGATTCGGCGGGTGATTGTTGAGCGTTTGTGCAGGGGAGGTATCGGTTATCAAGTTAATCATCTGTGAGTGACCTTTGCCTTTTGAGTGAGTAATAGGGTGGTTTCCTATTGTTTTTTATTGCCTAAATCGAAAGATTATTACTCCTGGAGTACGTATTTCACGTTCTTAGATTTTCGAATGACGATATCTATTTTTCGCGATTAAACGAAAAGTGAAAAATTTCAAGCGCACGAAAACGCGACGGCTAAGTGGGAATGCTGGGAAAACCCCGTGTGACGTCGTTCTGGTTCCAGCTGTCGGCGTGTGAGGTGACCTTGGGGCGAGGCTTGAGCGCTGATACGACGCAGGCTGCTAGCAGGTAGCTGAGTACCCCGCTAGCAGGTAGCGCTTGGCTTAAATAAGGATTATTAATACCCTATCAAACGAAGGAAACTTTCCGACCTTAGGCAGTTTTAATAGGTGATTATTATGAGTTGTTTCCCTGAGCTCTGTGCCTCATGCATGCAATGGTAATCTCAGACGATGTAAAACTCCTATTTACTCGTATAGAAACTAGGTCCCTGTGACGTCACGTGGAGTGGATTCGCATGGGCGCCAAACTGGCCTTTTTCAAATGAGGTTAAAATTGACCGTTGCTATTCGTCTAAACTGGGACTTCTAAAACCAAATAATTTGTATATTATGAAGACACTAATGGTGGGTAAGGAGTCGCAATCAATGAATTTCGTTTTCCTTGATGAAGGAAACTACCCTATTCCTTCGAGTTTTATTGATATATGCTGTAATATTATTGTCAGCAAAGATGGAATAAAAAAGGCATATACTATGCGTTTTCTAGGCTCATTTCGAAGGTAGAAGGAAATTGATCGTGGTCCGTAGGGTCCGTATCCCTTTCCTTGAGTCCCTCACCCTCGCTGACCTCTCTCCTCGACCCTCCGAACGGGGGACTTCCTCCCGAAGAGTGACCGCTCTGACTGAAATTTTGACTTTCGCAACGACGAAATGCATTAGAATATTATTGTTTGTACCGTATTTCCATCAATGGTGCGATCAAATACGTCTTTGGAACCGTGTTTCTATGAAAAAAGGGTACGAATTTTTACCTTAGCTGAAAATATGGCTGTGGAACTTCGTAAAATGGTAACAACAGCGCTTTGGATGGGTAACCCTAGTAGAAAAAATTGTGTTCTTTTGGTGTTCTTTATATGTTCATTCAGTGTTCAAGTGTTCTTTTGATGTTCTTTTGGTGTTCTTTTATGTTCACCAATTTCTTGGTGTGTTCTTTTGATGTTCAATTTATGTTCTTTTTATGTTCATCTCAGTGAACACAAAATGAACATTTTTCTTTATGTTCATTTTGTGTTCCCTTTGAGTTCATTTTATGTTCACCATGGTGAACACAATATGAACATTTTTTTATGCGTTCATTTTATGTTCACTTTGTGTTCATTTTATGTTCACCATGGTGAACACAAATTGAACATTTTTTTATATGTTCATTTTATGTTCACTATGTTGAACACAAAATGAACATTTTTCTTTATGTTCATTTTGTGTTCCCTTTGAGTTCATTTTATGTTCACCATGGTGAACACAATATGAACATTTTTTTATGCGTTCATTTTGTGTTCACTTTGTGTTCATTTTATGTTCACCATGGTGAACACAAATTGAACATTTTTTATATGTTCATTTTATGTTCACTATGTTGAACACAAAATGAACATTTTTCTTTGTTATTCTTTAAAATAAACCAGTATAAAAATTCTCATTCCTTGGAGGTGATTGTGGATAACTGCAGTTCATGTGTCATGACAAGTAGCTTTACATAAAACAAGTAATACAGATGATTTTGGAGACTTTGTCTACCAAAAATGAGTTTGAATTTCGCCATCTTGAAATCCACAAAACTTTATTTTTTAGCAGTTTTCCATAATATTTCTAGAAATTTAAAATAATGAATTTCCGGGAAAATAATCCCAAAATGAAGGCATATCATCAAAAAATGGACATTGAACGATCCGAGAATGCAATCAAGGAACACCTGAAAACACTCTCAATATGTACTTTATTGCATACTAAACAGGGATAAGGCCTGAGCATTTGGCTTTTATGAATAAGTTCGTTTCTAATAAAAAAAAAAGCTGGAAATAAAATGATTTGAAACTTATCCAAACACTGACATCTGATTCACAAAGATGTGAAAGTGTTCATGGTAATGATGGGACTTCCGTGAAAGCTATTTCTTTGTTGTTCAACAAAATGTTCTTTTTATGTTCATTTTGTGTTCTTTTGATGTTCAAAAAAGTGTTCATTTTGTGTTCAAATTATGTTCTTTTTATGTTCACAGACGAGTGTTCATTTTGTGTTCTTTTTATGTTCTTTCTGTCACAAAACACATAAAAAGAACATAAAGTGAACATTCGGTGAACATAGAAGGAACACAATTTGAACATTAAATGAACATAAAAAGAACACTAAATGAACACACTTTTTTCTACTAGGGAAGTTAATGGAATAATTGAGTGATCCATCCATCCATCCACTATATATTTGGGTTTTTCGGCTGGTTCATAGTCCCACACATTTATTGAGAGTTCATTATTAGTTGATTCATTGGTTTTGTACTATTATATATATATTATAGTATTCTACCGATTAAGGTAGGTTTCCATGGAGTATTCGAGAAGCGATCTGGGAGCCTCCCTTTCCTTCCAGCACTGCCTTCTTTAATTCACTGTAAGGCCTACTCTCTTTCAATCTATCTAAAAAACCTATTCTTTTCCTTCCCCTCCCTCGTTTACCTAACATTCTACCCTCCAACACCATTTTCAGCATCCCCTCACCACTAAGCACTAACTCCATCCATACCTTCTGTCTCCTGCGTATCTCATCTAAAAGCTGCCTCTCCTCGCCAACCATATCCAGCACTTCGTCGTTCCTTTTCCTCTCCGTCCATTTCACCCTCTCCATTCTTCTCCATACCCACATCTCGAATGCCTCCAATCTTCTCTCGTCTTATTTCCTCAGTGTCCACGTTTCCGCACCGTAGAGAGCTACACTCCAAATCAAACTCTTCACCAGCCTTTTCTTTAAACTCTTACACAACGATCCTCTCAGAAGCTCCTTCCTGTTCATGAACGCCTCCTTCGCTAATGCTATTCTCTTCCTGATGTCCTTACTACTGTATCCGTTTTCCTCTAACGTACTGGCTAAATAGTTGAATTGCTCAACCTGCTCAAGTTTTTCACCACCCACCTTTATCTTGAGTCTCACATTCCTCGCTCGTAAACCGCATAACCTTAGTTTTCTTGTGATTAATCCTCATCCCATACTCCTCGCAACGTTCGTATAACGCATCCACTAGAGCCTGAAGCCCCCTCGCTGACTGGCTGATCAACGCTTGGTCATCCGCGAATCTCACTGATTTGAACATCATTCCTCCCACTTTTATCCCAGCTTCTAACTCATCCCACGCTTCCCTTACCATCTCTTCAGCGTACACGTTAAAGAGCAGCGGCGATAGAGGACAGCCTTGCCTCACACCTCGGCCAATGCTTGCCCACCCAGATTCTCCGTCCGCTATCCTCACTTGCGCAGTCTGGGCCATATACAGATTACGAATCAGTCGTCTATCCCTCCAATCTACACCCATTCTCTTGAGAATATCCATTAGCTTCACCCAGTTCACCCTATCAAACGCTTTCTCAAAATCCACGAAACACGCATATATGTCCTGGTCATATTCTAGCCTCCTCTCCACGAGGGACCTCATTATTGCTATTGCATCACGAGTTGACTTCCCTTTTCTGAAACCAAACTGATCTTCGCCCAAATATTCGTTTGCCCTAGCCTCCATTCGTCTGTTCAATATCCTCAGTACCACTTTCGCCGCATGCGATATTAGGCTGATAGTCCTATAATCTCCGCATTCCACAGCTTTCTTCTTCTTCGGAAGCGGAATTAAAACCGTCTTCACGAAATCTTCCGGCCAACATCCCTCCTTGTAGATCCTGCGCACTAGTTCGAAAAACCTATTCTTACCTTCCTTCCCTAGATTCTTCAGAAGCTCACACGGGATATTGTCCACGCCTACTGCTTTCCTAGCCTTCATATCACGAAGTGCTCTCTCTATTTCCGAATCTAATATCCCCGGCCCAAGATTGTCCTCCTCCACTGCACTTTCCTCCTCTAGAGTCAATCTCTCTTGTCTGTTCATTCCGTCATACATGTCCTCCACGTATTCCTTCCACCTACCCTGTACCTCTGCTCGCTCGGTTAGCATCCTCCCATCCTTAGCCTTAATTTTAGACATGGTTTGTCCTTTTTTGCCGCCCGATAGCGACTTAACTTTGGCGTACAACGCGCCTACTTCTCCATCCTTCTGGAACTTTTCCATTTCCTCACATTGTGTTTTCCACCAAGCCTCCCTTGCCCTCTTAGTTTCACGTCGTAATCGATTATTCAATTCCCTATACATTCTTTTGCCCTGTTCTGTGTCCACGTTCTTCCACTTCCTTCTCTCCTCCATTTCTTTTACCATTGCCTCCGTTATCCACGGCTTCTTTATCCTTCTACTGTCCACGTAGCCAATTGACTTCTCCGCCGCTTTGACTATTCCCGTTTTAATATTATCCCATCTTTCCTCAACAGTCTTGGTGCTGTCAATGTCCCGCATACTAATGTCCACTAGATCCTGATATTCTCTCCTCATGCTCCCTTTCAGGGCTTCTACGTTCCATTTATTCGTCTTCCTAACTCTTATAAGTCTTTTGAACCTTACGTTGCATTTCATGAGCACTAGATTGTGGTCCGAATCCGCATCCGCTGCAGGGAAGCTGCGCGAGTTTTTCACACTATTCCTAAACCTCTGTCTTACCATAATGTAGTCTATTTGATATCTCCCCGCATCCCCTGGACTTTTCCACCTGTACCTTCGCCCTTTATGATGATTGAACCACGTGTTTGTGATGAATAATTTGTTTCTCCTACAAAATTCTGCTGCTTTCTCTCCCCTGTCGTTCCGTTTTCCTAGACCAAAATCTCCTATTTCGTTTCCATCCCTGCCTTCCCCGACTGAGGCGTTCCAGTCCCCCATTATGTACTACCAGATTTTTCGTACCCGGTGTGTCTCTAATTATTTCCTCGAGCTGTTCATACACCTCATCTATTTCTTCCTCCCTATGATTGCTAGTGGGCATGTAAACTTGGACCACCACAAGGTTGGTGGGCCGCGCCTCAATTTCTACCACCAGAATCCTATCGCTTACCTGGTCTATACCTACCACACGCTTACCCATCTTCCCGTTTAGTACTAAAGCTACCCCCCGCTGGCTTTCTTCCCCTCCACTATATATAACCCTATACCCATCACTCCAATAGTCCCCCCCATCCCTCCACCTCATCTCGCATAATCCTAAGATGTCTATCCTCCCTTTATCCATTTCCCTTTTGATATTTTCTAATTTCCCCGCCCTCATCATAGTTCTCACATTCCACGTCCCTACATTTACAGCCGACTTCTTCTTCTCCACCTTCTTGGTCTTCTTTTCTTCTTTCTTCATTGCTGCTGCTGATGGTGATGATGATGGTCTCTGCAAGGATTTCGCATGTTGGCGACCCCGAGGACCTTGCCGACCTCGCTGCCGTGCCCGACACCCGCCCTTTGCGGACGGGTCCCGGGCGATGAGATTCCGAGGCTCATTTGGTTGTACTCCATGTGTTCAGGGAAGAGAGGGTTGGTAGGGTTTCCCACTTCCATTCCAACAGTGTTTTTTACGTGACACCATCACGTGGACTACCTTTCGTCTGGCTCCTACCCTTCGACCTATCTGGCATGGGTGGCCCTACCGGGAATAATATAGAATTAATCCCGCCAGTGCAGCTCTAGGGGTCATAGGAACGCGCAAGCCTTTCCACCGCGACAAGGTTGTAGCCCAAGGGAAAGGTTTTGTACTATGAACAACAATAAAAAATCTTTACTTTCCCCTCGCAAAGTAAACATTTGCTATCTAAATTATACCTCCGTGTCTTAAAAGCTGGCCGTCCGTGCAAAACCAGGGATATTCAAGATCTTTGATGGGAAAAGTCTTCATTCCTAAACAACGCAAAGAAAAAATACAATTTTTATTTGTATTAATTTAAACCGAGGTACATAAAATGTTTCGCTATAATTTTATGCATGCATTTTTCTCGTCTCCTTCTGAAGATTCGCCTCGAAATTTAAAAGTGGCCAGAGTACACGTAATAGAACTCAAAGCAGCGAATTTATGCAGCGATTGCGAGCTCTTAAAGCTGATTGTGATCACAATCATCGTGAACTCGAGTGAACAGCGTTTATGTAGAGAGGGTGGCGACCTGAGTCACTCTCCCCACATAATATGTGGCCCAACCACGTACGCGTATACCGAAACTCACCCGTCACTGCGACTCGAAATCAGCTCAACATTAGTCGACTAAGCCTTGGGCTATTCTTGCCAGGCAACACCCCCTACAGTCCTTAGCAATACCCCATCCTCCAATAGCAATGAGTAAGAAGCAGTGCACCGCTTTCGGTTTTTACTCTTACTCCTCATTCCGTCAAAGAGAAGACCGAGTCTCTCAGCTGTTCGATTGGTGGTGAGAGATGTTGCTGAAGAGTGGAGGTATGTCTTTTACTCGTACCTATTATTCCACGCTGTTTCTGCGTATTAAATCATTGCGTTTTGCACATTAGGTACAAAATTACAATATACATTTTGGCCGTGAGATATAGGTAGTCAAAACAAAAGTAGTTTTTGCAACCCGTATTTTTGGGGTTTGTTCTCTAATTTATGCTGGTGACGCGATGAATTACTACGTGCAATTTTATATAGGAAGTCATGAGCCGAAAATGTACGTGAAAATTTACCTCTTAACTACCCATATTTTACGAAAGTATGATCAGAATATAGTATCTATTTGAATTTGGTTTATCATTTCGCACAAGTTTCCTTTCATTAAAACTGTTTAGAGATAAGCATGACCTACAAGAGCTAATCTACCACAAAATCAGGTTTTAAAGAATGGCTACAATTTGTATGTATTACATGCATTGCTGCTGTCACCATTCCTTCTATCCTATAGATGGATGTATTGTGTCCTCGGTGCAATTCATTTGTTGGGTTATAGCTTAATGACCACTTCTTATTTTCCAGGTTTCACGAGAAAGGAGAGAATGATACAATTAAACAACCGATTGGATACAGGCTTTTAAAAAATCTCCCATCGCTCCCTTTCAAGCCGTCTGCTACGTGGTCCCCAGGAAATAATGTGAATTTTTCTACTGTGTTAACCAATGGAAGAAGCTAGTGCTCATCTAGCTATACAGTGGAGCGAAAGTGTAAAGATAGTGAGGAAAAATTCATGGTCAGTGGCGTGTTGAATGTGAAGTGTTGGTGGATGTGTGTATTTTGTGGAATCGCCGATGGACAGCTGAGCTCTGCCGCCGATGGACATGCCATCGAATCGAAAGGTAAGGGGTCTTCTCCTGAACTCAATGTGAAGCTTAAACATACGTAATTAGAGATAATTATTTAAAACCAAACCAGATGTTGCACACCTTTTTTCTGGCGTGGATTTTAATTATTTTACACTGTAAGGCGTCTTTTTAAAAATGTAAATGTGATATATGCCTTCATTGTGTGATTTTGTGCTATCGTGGGTTAGAATTGAAAAAAATACAATTCTAAAATTAGTTTAGAAGAAATAAAGGTAATTATGTACTTTCCGGCCACGCGTCTTTTTGCCGTCACGCATTTTTTTCGTCCAACACACTCATAACAGTGTCCTGATTACGAAAATGATAATTTTTTGTGGCGGAAAAGCCGGAAAATTACCTAAAAAGCGAAAAAATCGGAGGAATAAAATTCTTTTAAAAGTGATTTTTTTGGTAATCAAAATGTTTTTAATATTATGCCAAATATATTGATGCAAATATTATTGAAATCGAATGTAAAACAACCTCATTATCACGTATTACAAGCCGGAACTATTTTTTGGTTACCGCCGCGCAGCGATTCCTCGCTTACACCGCGAAACACGAATATGCCAAGGTGGATTTGGGTTGAGCCAGGTCAAGTATTTTATACATAAACCACTTTACTTCGGACTCATTTATGCATTCTTGACATTCCGACCCGCCCGCATAATTTCGCTAATGCCACCATAAACCCGTCTGTCGGAGTTAGTCGACACATAAATAAGAAAGAAGCCTCGCCTTCGGCGCGGATTCCGCCGTGCGCTACCCAACCCACCCCCATGGTCCGTCGATCGTACACTGTGAATTAGCCAAGTTTCCTTAACCATTCACGCGAATTTTATTTAGTTAAGGAGGAATTCAAACCCACTGACCTTTTTCAATGTTTCGGAGGATATAAATCTGCGGCCGCAATGAGGCTCCTTTCCTGCGCGCGCAGGTCTAAAATTATTTCATCACTTCTCTAAAAGTTGGTAACATCGATTTGTTTAACGCCGACGAGGCACCAAAGAAGGGATAAGTCGTCTCACTACGCATCGTTTTTTACCGTCTACCATCTTCTGATTTATATTATGAAAGATAAACGACCTCCTAGCAGCATGCGCGGGATGAATTTTGCTGTGTTAGAGGCATGGGAGGGGGAGAAGCGAGCGTGGAGGGGAAGGGATCGGCCTGCGGCTCTGGTATCCGCGACGCTGCGTGGGCGTTGGAACATTTTCTTCGCGGACGCGGACTCAAATTAGGCATTTTGTGGCTAAACGGTGGCAGATACGTCAAAATGCACGAAATTTTTGTCCTAGAAGTCCAGTAACTCGGCGAAATCTATAGGAAATGACCATAAAATATTATATTTTTCGAATTTTGACCCTCCCCCCCTAAATTGCATTTGAGCGAGGGTCAGGGGTTCACGTACAGGTCTCAAATTTTTCAGGCCTTATTTTTGATCGGTCCCACAACTTTTTTTCATTGGGCCAGATGGATTTGAAAAAAATCGATTTTTGCGATCCGCCCTAATGTACAATCGATCTTTCATTTCCGGATTAAGATTCAGAAAGTTCAAATTAATGCAATTTTCGATTTGTCAGCCTTTATTTTCCGAGTAACATTGAGTCAAATGTGTTTGACTGAACACGTCATCGTCCGTTGTTAATTGTGTTCCTACGGGTCACAACTCCTCTTACCATAATGGAGGCACAAAGTCGATTCACCAAAAGAAATTAAATGCACTGATGATTAGCTGCACGATTGAGAGGAGATGGAAAAGAGCGATTTCTATGCCATCTTTTGTTTACTACGGCACTCAGCGTCCAAATCAGTCGCAGTCGCTAATTGAGGTAATGCGACGGAGGATTTGATACACCTGCTCGAAATGCATTCCAGATTCCTCATGAAATGAGATACCGAGAAAAGAAATAGCCTATTCCGCGGAGAGAATGAATTTGCACCACATCAAGGTTTACTATGAACGCAATGCACTAAAATAAATAGGAAGAACATTTTCTGACCACTTTGTGACATTGAGCGAGTAATTAAATCGGACAGGCTTGAGCCTATGCTTTTGTTACTCATGATGGATAGCTCATTGTCAATACGCTAACTCACTCGCTTATATAAAGAGTTGCGGCTCATTACAAATTTTCTTGAGTCGTTCTACAAACACGATGCAGCGAACGAACCAGTCTTCTAGTTTCACCGAACAAGCTGAATTATCACCTGAACTGATTCTTCACTGAACAAGCTGGATTCTCAACTGAACTGATTCTTCACTGAGCAAGCTGAATTCTAAGGTCGAGATAGAATATCTGAAGCTGTGCCACAAATGTATAAATCCTCCCGACAAATCTTACCCCTCCTCTCCAACCCTCACGGACCTCAGAGTCATTTAGGTTAAAGTTAAAAAAGGATGGGGGGCAGCACTGGTTATGCTTGCTCGTAGGATTTGTTGTGAGTTGCAGAAAAAGTTTTTCTTTTCATTTAATTTGGTGAACTAGTATACCAAGTGATATATTTTCGATTTGAGAGACCATTTTTTGTATCATCTATTGTTGGTGATATAATATAAGGCCTCTAAGATATTTATTTTCTCAAAATTCTGATCATTGTTTACATTTACAAAAAATTGACAATCGACTCGGAGTGATTTTTCTTTGGTGCATCAAAGTTTTTGTCTTTTCTTGTGCAAAAATGACTTCTTGTTCACGTTGTGAAGATCAGTTACCCGGTGATGGTGATAATGTGAAATGTCACGGGTGCAGTTCCAATTTACACTATCATTGTGCCGGTTTACGTGACAGTTCATATCGGGCAATGTCGAAGAAAAATAAGGAATCTTGGAGGTGTCCTACCTGCAGGAATTCTAAAAAGACGTCATCACCGGCTTCATCTTCACCTTCTTCTGATGCAGGTAAAAATAGTGACATTAATATAAATCAAGACATCACTGATATAAAAAAGAGTTTATCCTTCTTATGTGAGAAGTATGACGTTATGTGTGAACAAATAAGTGTCGTAAAAGACCTTAGACAAATAATAACCGAGCTAAAATTGGAATTGCAAGAAAAGAACAAAATAATTGACAACCTCCAAATTAAAGTTAGAAACATGGAACAAAAACAAAACTCTAAAAGTTTAGAAATTGTTGGAGCTGACATAACAAAGAAAGAGAGTTGTTACGAAGTGATAACCGATTTAGCTAAGGACATGGGTATAGAGAACTTTCACATTAAGGACATTGACGAGACTTATCTAGTTCCAAGAAAAAAAGAAGATGGAAAAAGTAAGCTTTTTGTTAAGTTTACTTCAAGAATCATGTGGGAAGAATGGATTGTTAAAAGGAAAGTATTAAAAAATAGCAGCAATTATAATGGTATATATGTAAACGAAACCCTTACGGGATACTTTAATGAATTATTTTGGAAGGCAAAAATGAAATGTCAAGAAAAACAATTCAGATATGTATGGGTCAAATTTGGGAAAATTTTGGTAAAGAAAGATCCCAATGCATCAACTATCAGAATTACTGATGAGAAAGACCTTAATAAAATAAACTAATTCATATATTATAGCAAATCATAGTGGTCATTGATTATAATCATAATGGATGTTATTAATGTTGTCAGCAAAATTGAGGAGATAAAGTGTTATTCTTATTTTAATATTGAATACATTGTTAAAACTAAATATGATCTCAGTGTTTTTCATCTAAACATTAGATCAATGAAAAAAAACTGGGATGAAGTTAGCATTATTTTACAAAGATTGGCACAAAAATTAACATTTGATATATTAGTGTTTACTGAAGTCAACCTTAATGAGTCTGAGTTATTGTTATATAGTATAGAAAATTACAAAATGTACTCTAAACTAAGGAAGGGAAGAAAAGGAGGAGGAATTGTAATGTATGTAAACAACTCTATTCATTTTGAGGAGCAAAATACTCCCTCCACTAAATACTTTGAATCAATATTAGGTACCATTACCTTAGGTGATGTAGAGATGACTATTCTCTGTGTGTATCGACCACCTCATTACAAAGTCACTGACTTTATTAGTGAATTAAATAAACTCATAGATGACTATTGTATGGGAGAATGTTTAACACTTGGAGACATGAATATTGATATGAAGGATAGCAGTAATATAAATACAATTAGATATAAAGATCTTCTTTCTGCTAACGGTTTTGTGAATATCATTACTGACTATACTCGAGAAGAAGTATCTAATAATAGAATATCTAGGACATGCATTGACCACATAAATTACAAAGGGAAATTGTTCTAGACGGATGGTTTAATATTAAAAACAAAAATATCTGATCATTATGTTACTGCTGCTGGTTTCTCACAGTCATATCATAATTTGTCAAGAAACAGAGATGGAAATAATGGTAGCATTAGATATATTTGTAAATTTAAAATGAACTCTCTTATGAAAAATACTAATTGGTGTAATTTAATGGATTGTAATGACCCTGATAAATTATATGATGCTCTGTGTTTGAAAATGCAGAATATTTATGATAAATCAACTGTCATTAAATATGTTATGAGGCCAACAAATAAGAAAAAGGAATGGATGACCGAGGAATTATTAGAAAAAATAAAACTTAGGGATGCCTTGTTTAGAAAACTGTCCAAAGATCCATCTAATCCCGAACATAGACGTCAATACCAGAGTCAGCGAAATAAGGTAGTAGCAGCAATAAGAAATCAAAAGAGGGATTTTTATATGAAAGAGGTGTCAGTTATAGGAAATAATCCAAGAAAAATATGGACCATGTTAAACGAAATCACTGGCAGGAAAAGTGTTGTACGTGCTGACAGAAATTTGAAGGGTTTCAAAGGAAAGTCTGATGTTGATCTAGGAAAAATATTTCTAAAACAGTTTACCGAAGAAATTGAAAAACTCAAAGTAAATTGCACCCAAAAAATTCTATGTACTGCTGGTAGTGTTATGCAAAATAGTATTTATGTTCCAGAGATAACTGCAAATGAGGTGAGACAATTATTAACTACTATAAAAAACAAAAGCCCAGGAATAGACGGTATCAGAATCACTGATGTAAAAAATTATGAAATACTGCATGATATCACGGCAAAATTTATTAATTTGTCTTTACAGAAAGGCAAAATACCTGAAAACATGAAAATTGCTATAGTATGTCCAATTTATAAAGATGGTTTACATAGTGATCCAAACAACTATAGACCTATATCCATATTGCCCTCTATGCACAAAGTCATTGAAAGACATATTGCTAACTGTTTGCTTAAATTTATGGGAAAAAATGAGATAATTGCTAAGCAACAATTTGGATTCCAAGAATCAAAAGGTGCCAAACATGCACTGGAGAAACTTTCAGAAACTGTTAGAAATTCAATAGAAAAGAGGATGAGTGTAATTTTATTATTTATTGATTTTAAAAAAGCGTTCGATACAGTAGATCATGATATACTCTTGCATAAACTGAATACTTTAGGTATAAGAGGTACAACGTTGGAATGGTTTGTTAGTTACCTAAAGGATAGGAGAATAAGGATAAAAATAGGACATGACTATATAAGTGAACCTGCTCAAACAGTTACAGGTGTACCTCAAGGATCTATTCTGGGACCATTATTATTTTTAATTTATATTAATGATATATTTAAAATTATTAAACACTGTACTTTACTACTGTATGCCGATGATGCATTATTAATATCAACTCATACTAATTTTAAAGATGCAGAGTTGAATTTAAAAAACGATTTTGAGCATTTTTTATGCTGGTCCCATGATAACAAGTTAATTGTAAACGAAAAAAAATCAAAAGTCATGCATGTTGTGACAAAAACTTCACAGAAAAAAACATTAAAAATTTGTAAACACTCAAATGACTGTTTACAGGTAGGTACAAAAAATTGTAAATGCCCATATCTAGAACAAGTAACAAAATATAAATATTTAGGTATAATAATTGATGATGCTTTTAAATTTAAGACACATGTCATTGCATTAAATACAAGATTAAGAAGAATATTATATCAAATGTATTACATTAAGGATATAGTTCCATTTTCTGCTCTGAAATTAATATATTATGGATTAGTTGAGAACTTAATGAGATACGGGCTCACTATATGGGGAAATGTAAATAGTATGTACCATAAACTGCTAATCAAGAAACAAAATAAATTCATGAAAGTTTTATATGATAGAATAGACAAATCATATACAAATATTGAACATGTTTATAAATATTTAGGCATTTTAAGGTTAGAAAAATTATATAGATGTATAATTATACAGGACAATTATTTCTGTAATAAATATAAAAAATGCGTTCCTTTCAAAATAGTGAAAAATTGCGTTCAATAAGAAAATTTTGTGTTCCTTTGAAATATACAGGTTAGGGTAATAATACGTTTCAAGTGATTGTACCAAAAGAATTCAACAAAATACCAAACAGTTTAACTACATTAACTACTAGACATGAAGTCAAGACAAAAATAAAAAAATGGTTGTTGGAAGAACGATAGGTAAAATATTTATGTGATGTATTGCATTAAATGTTTAAAAAAGTTCTAAATTACATATCATAATTGAATATATGTATCAGTATGCTTACATAGGTATACAATTGAAAAAAAAAGTCATGTGTGTATTTTATGTATGTAATAAGGAATAAGTGTATGTTTGATGATCAATGGTTAAAAATTATTGTTAATATGTTGTTGAAATATCTGTTAATTGGTTGTTGGAAAATGAAAAAGAAGGTAAATGAAATCGAGTGACCGTTTTTCTAATGTATGTTATTATCCTTGAAAGCAATATATAAATATAAAAAATGTATATAAATGTATTAGATACTGGTATACTAATGTATATGAATATCAATTGAAGGCTAGTTCGCATGTGTATGTATGCTTGCATTAGTTGGGAAAATGTATCTGTATTATACAAATGCTGTCATATATTTTTGTGATGTATTGGAACCCGCTGACAAGTCCTTGAGACTTAGCGGGGCCTAGATTGTTATATGTTAAAAGACATGATGGAATATGTATATATTGTTATTAATAAACTATATTATTATTAAAAAAAAAATTTCAAACTGTAACTTATATCCTGATTAGAGAGCTCAGACAAAACAAATAGGGTGGTTTCCTTTTATTTTTTTAATGCCTAAATCGAAAGATTACTACTCCTGGAGTACGTATTTCACGCTCTAAGATTTTCAAATGACGATATCTATTTTTTGCGATTAAATGAAAAGTGAAAATTTTCAAGCGCGCGAAAACGCGACGGCTAAGTATGAATGCTGGGAAAACTCCGTGTGACGTCGTTCTGGTTCCCGCTGCCGCAAAGTGAGGTGACCTTGGGGCGATGCTTTGAGCGCTGATACGACGGAGGATGCTAGCAGGTAGCAGAGTACCCTGCTAGCAGGTAGCACTTGGCTTAAATAAGGATTTTTATTACCCTACCAAACGAAGGAAACTTTCCGAACTTAGGTAATTTTAATGGGTGATTATTAAGAGATGTTTCCCTAAGCTCTGTACCTCATGCATGCATTGGTAATCTCGGACAATGTAAAACTCCTATCTACTCGTATAGAAACTAGGTCCCTGTGACGTCACGTGGAGTGGAATCGCATGGGCGCCAATCTGGCCTTTTTCAAATGTGGATAAAATTGACCATTGCCATTTGTCTAAATCGGTATTTCTGAAACCAAATAATTTTTATATTATGTGTACACTAATGGTGGGTAAGGAATCGCAATAAATCCCTTTCGTTTTCTTTGATGAAGGAAACTACCCTATTTACCTCCTTTATCAGGACCATCTCATACCTCAGTGGTTACGGATTTGATGCAAGAAGATAGTTGCGATCACGGGGGGAGGAGACGAATGTGACATAATATCTCTTAAGATGGCCATTTACGCGAGTACAAACATTTAATAGGGGAGGAATAACAATCGATAGAATGAACTTAATGCGAAAAGGGCCGGCGGGCTATTTTATGGCAACGTTCATAATATTTTACGGGTTCCATCTGTGGGGTGGAAGGGACTCAAAAAGTAAAAGGCATTATTGTGAAATCTCAGTATTTCTTATATCATCATATTATTAAAACATCATTGGAATTATCACTTACGCAAATATCAATACCCAGCTGCCATTCTTAGCTCGGATGAAAAAGTCGAAATTAATATTTAAATTAAATGAGTTTATTTGCTGCGCCATTAAGTTGATAGTTCTGTTGTACGTAAAGATTCAATCGCATTGGTGTATTTGTGTTGCTCATCACTTTCCATTCATTTGTAGTCCACTTGACATGTAGTTCTCCATCGCGCACGAAGCACTTAAATGGGTAGAGCTTCCCTTAGCGAAAAAACTGTTGAACTTTAATAGTTAAATGGGACCACGGTTAAAAATAACAGTACCTGTAAAAACTAAAAGTAACTGTAAAAACTAACTGAAAATGTTAAAACTAACTGTAAATGTCAAAACGAACAGTAATTGTTAAAACTAACAATAACTGTTAACTCTAACAGCAACTGATAAATCCAGCAGTTATTGATGAATTCAGCAGTTACTGGAAATAAAGAAATAAAAACTTTGTAAGGTTCACTGTTATTTAATTATGGGCACGACCCGGGTTTCGTAACTTGGTTACATCGTCAGGTAACGGTGTTACCAAATAGCAGTGAACCTTACATAGTTTTATTTCTCTATTTCCAATATGGAGAGGTTTCACAAAGTAAAGCATGAAGTTATTAGTTATCAGCAGTTGCTGTTGGATTCAAAAGTAGTCCCAATTAAATGTTGAAATTTCAACAGTTTTTTCGCTAAGGGTTGTACCATCCGCGTTGACAAGCGCGTGTTCTCATAATGGTTTCTCAATGACGTTTGGTGGGGAAGAGAGTCCCAAATTGATGGGGGTGTTGTTTTAAGGGGATCATTAATATTCGTGGTGCATTGGTGGTGTGCAATACCTCTTGTTAGGGATTTAAATTTACATAGTGCCCTGCGAGCCACCTCAGGAGTGCTTGGCAGGGGGTGATCAATGCAAGAGGACCGCCGCATGCATATTAACAATAAATACGTGCACATTCATGAAAAGGTAAAACTTGCCAATTGCTAGCAAATCCATGCAGCATTAGACCAATGAAAAAATGCAATAAGTCGACTTAGCGAGTGACTCCATCAATTCTTATAATCCACACACCGTTGCTATCCTTAATATTACGAGGAAAGAATGACATTTAAAATCTCTCGAATTTGTAGTATGTTTCCTTGATTTTCTACTCAAAATCACGTCTATCATAGTGAGCTGGTAAACGAAAGATATGATTCACGCCGTCTGAGAAAATATCTTCTTCGAATTTACTTCGTAAATTTAGCCTATACTTCAATCTGCGCTCCTGTAATGATTCCTATCCTAACACGTATAATATATTGGAAACGCTGCCATTTTTGTCGTAACAATTAATCACAACTCTTGCGCTGCACTCGATTGATTTCAGTTATCAGTCCTACTTCATGCGCCAGCAGCATATTCTAAGTGAGGCATCGCTAGAGTCAGGTAGCTTATGTCCTTCACCTTTTTTGGGCATACACTGATTATTCTTTTCAGAAATTCTCGTTTACGGCTAGCTTTCGCGCATACTTCGCGTATTATGTGTTTACCCCACGAAATATCCCGAGGGATAGTGACCCCTAAGTATTTTACGAACTCGGCATTTGATAGTTGAAACCTGTTACCGGTGTAACTCTTTCTTGAAGAAATATCCTTTTCGCAAAACTTCATCTCCATACGCTTTTCTAGATTTCGTTTCTAGTTCCCAAGTTCTGCACCATTCGTTTACGGCAACGAGGTCCTTCACTTATGCCAATCTATCGCTATTGTTACAAATTTCTCTGAACGCCTGCAAAGAATTGCGGAAATGCGGATTTTTCTCGTGACCGCGGAGGTAATGCCATAAATGTAAAGAAGGAACAAAAGAGGACCTATAACATTTCCTTGGGGTACACCTGAGGTAACTGAGGAACAGAATCCGAGCTAACTCCATCCAAAACAACCCTCTGTTCGTGATCATTTAAGAAATCCTTGATACAACCTATTACGTGCTTATTTATAACGTATTCTTCCAACTTTTGAATCAGCTTTAATTGCGGAACCTTATCTAATGCCTTTCTGAAGTTCAAAAATATAGCGTCAACTTGAACATGCCTGTCAACCGCGGCTAAGATATCATGAACAAAAAAGGCAAGTTGGGTGTCTCAAGACCTCTAAGTCCGTGCTGCTCTTTTGCTAACAGATTCTGGCTGTGCAGTTTACCCATTATTGAACTGAAAATGATGTGCTCCAATATTTGGCAAGAAACGGAAGTATTGGTGATAGGCCTGTAATTACTTGAATATTGGCGTGAAATTCGCTGTTTTCCAACCTTTAGTGACAATGTGTTCTGTAAGGGAATTTTCTAGCACTATCTTCAAGTAAGGCGCAATTTCTGAAGGTGATTCCTCATATACTCGAGCTGGAGTGAGATCATTGCCCGGTGATTTCATTTTATTAACGGAGCTGAATTTTTTCTAAACAACTGCCTTAAATACATATTGACTGATTTTGTTCTTCATTGAGTGGAGGTAAAGGTGTTCATATATTTGACATGAAATCAGTAAAGTCGCAATGAAAAAAGTACTTTAAGAGATTTTCTTTATCACGATTGCTCAGCACTCTCTCTCCTCGTTCATTCGTAAGAGAAGAAACTGTGGCGCTATTTCCCTGTACCTATGGCCAGAAAGCCTTAGGGTTGTGCTTTAAGTGCTCAACAAACATTTTTGTTTTGAACTCATACAATGCCTCCCAAAGAGTTTTCTTTGTATTTTTTTTCGATTTTTAATAATTTTCACGCATTTTATGTGTTTTCTCAATAGTAACACCAGAATGTTCCTTTAATATTTTAGCGAGAATTGCTCTTTGTCGCTAAAAGCTTCACAGACTTTATAGAGCGTTGTACCACCTCGGTTGACCATTCAAACATTTAAACTTACTCGGAATATTTTCATCTACCTCCTTTTACAGTATGTTTACAACATTTTTCCAAGTCCTAAGGTTTTTAGTGAATTCTTTGAAGTTAGTCGTTTGATGACTGTTATACGCAGACGAGTGGTTTCGTGGCATGCATTAATTAATCTTAAATTTATATCAATAATCTGGTAATATGGAACTATGTATAAAAATTACCTTTCATTCGTAGGTCCGATGAAAGATTATAATATTCTCATTATTTTATAAATTGCGTCCACCCCTTAATCTCCCACTGGGCTACGGCCATGATTTCAATAAAGACACTGAAGGAACCCTCTCACGCCCTGCCAAACATCATTACGATGCCTCTTACGCTTGTCTTCATTCAGCTATCGGATTCTTTTGATTCCCTTGCCAGTTATGAAAAAAATCCTAAAATCTCTCAAAATGCTTTGTCCCTCCTGATGAAGATTTCCTGCCATTTGAATGAATATTATTAAGTCACCAAGTAGTTAAGACTAAACCCTAAAACTTAATATGCCTAAGAAGGATTACATGCTTCCCCGGTGAGCAACTGCGATTATATTTTCTCAGTATTTCGCTAGTGTTAGGCCCTCCTTTTCTGTCGACGTATCGATGGACGTCTATCCCGGTCGGAAGTGCGAGAAAAAAATCATAGCAAAGTTATTGCAATTTCCGTAAATATTGAGGGGCGAAACTGTTACTTACGCTTGGGCAAGAATAACAACTGGGAATAGGGTGGTTTCCTATTATTTTTTTATTGCCCAAATCGAAAGATTATTACTCCTGGAGTAAGCATTTCACGCGTTTAGATTTTTATATGACGATATCTATTTCTCGCGATTAAACGGAAAGTGAACATTTTCAAGCCCGCGAAAACGCAACGGCTAAGTAGGAATGATGGGAAAAGTCCGTGTGACGTATTTCTGGTTCCCGCTGCCTTGCCGCTGGTTCCCTGTGAGGTGACCTTGAGGCGAGGCTTGAGCGCTGATACGACGCAGGCTGCTAGCAGGTAGCAGAGTACCCTGCTAGCAGGTAGCACTTGGCTTAAATAAGGATTATTAGTACATTATCAAACGAAGGAAACTTTCCGACCTTAAGGCCTGGTTACACGGTACATGAGAATGTACAAGAAAATGTGAGAATGTCTGAATCTCAGAATGAACGTGAAAATGCACCGTGTAACCACGCAAAATGTAAGAATGTATGAATTTCTGAACGCCTGCTCTAATTTCGTTCAGACAATCACACAATTTGAACTCAGAGTCACCTGGTGGCAGACTACGAAAACGACACATTCATTTCATGTGGCTTGTATAGGCGACTTCTTTGTTTACGTACGGCCCCGATAGTTATTTGGATTTGATATGATCTTGCTTGAACGCTATGGGCATCGCAGTAATAAATATTGAATTTACCTTGCCAAAAGCCTCATATTTCTCGTACATTCCTGGAGCGTGCGCCGATTCACAGGAGAAGGATGGAGGGAAATCACGACACACTCGCTTTCAAGACTAAAATTCAACTGCCTTTATTATGTCCTGTTTTTTATATCACAAGGCTTAAGGGCACGAGAAAATTTTAAAATGTGCTTTTATTATGGAACACTACTATCCAACAAAATTTGAACGATATCGGCGAAAAACACTTCGAGAATATTCCTTGTTAGGGGCTCCTTTCGACGAGAGGCCGGCCGCCCCTTACATTCATTATTTTTCTCCGTGGTTTAAACGTAATCAGTATTTATTCTCGTAAACAGCTACTTTCCTTATAATTTGATCCTACAATGGGTAGAATGATAGGTACATTTATAGAGTTGTTTACAAAGTGAAATAAGTTACTTGATAAAATCCTGCGGTAACCATGATTTAAGAGTGTACTTACGTTGAGGATATCCCGTTGACAATATAGGTAATGTATTTGACTCCATTCTGTGAATCATTAATCACTTATTCCTCTTATTTTTGTCCTTTCGAACACAAGCAAAAAACTTCTCCGGCGAATAAATAGAGGTACTAGACGACGGAGCACTTTATATGGTTTTATGGGATACACGATTTATATGGTTTTCACACGTTTTTCTATTGAAGGTCCATTCTGCAATACACTTACTGCATTAAGCAAATGATGTAGGTGTGTAACGTAGATCACAATCTGCAATCAACTTATTTGGATTTAATCTTTGCAAAGCTCCCCAAACAATCGCCTTTATTTATTTCAACAACGCCTCGGCAACCCAAAATATAGCAATTGTATTCGCCAAATACGCGTTTGAGGCCCCACATAGACAGTTTTTCTATCCACTTCCTAGGCCTGTCATCAGTGGATACCGTGCCGTGATGTAACATGCGCACGCTCCGTCACGTGCTTTCAAACAGTCGATGAAGATTATTTTTAATGACTTATATCTCAGCGATAAAACATTATTCATCCGCGAAATTTTCGGCAAGTACATTTGAGGTAAGTATCTTATTGTTCTAGTACTTTTAAAAAAGTTTGCATGTTTCCCATTGGTTTATATTTGAAGTTGAAATAATTTGTTGTGCATTTAAAATGCACGAAAAAATGTACCGTGTAACCACCTCCTCGTGGATCTTGTCCATGAGAATGTACAAGAATCTGTTCAGAAAACCATTCAGAAAAATGTACAGAATCTTGTACATTCTAATGTACCGTGTAACCAGGCCTTTAGACAATTTTAATAAGTGATTATTAAGAGATGTTTCCCTGAGCTCTGTGCCTCATGCATGCATTGGTAATCTCAGACGATGTAAAACTCCTATCCTCTCGTGTAGAAACTAGGTCCCTGTGGCGTCACGTGGAGTGGAATCGCATGGGCGCCAATCTGGCCTTTTTCAAATGAGGTTAAAATTGACCATTGCCATTCGTCTAAACTGGGATTTCTAATACCAAATAATTTGTAAACCTATTATGAAAACCCTAATGGTGGATAATGAACAGCAATCAATGGATTTTGTTTTCGTTCATGAAGGAAACTACCCTATTGATATGGCCAATTTACCTGAGGATAACTTCACAATCACATAGACGTAACTCATTTCCCTTATCCTTACTAACATTTGAGGCTTTAGCCCTGTTTACCTCTCCATTGCCATAGTTACGTTGCACGCGTTGATACGATCTGCTAGGCCACGACCACCGAGAGACAAGGCCTGAGCGCTGAATCGTGACGTCACGAGTCGTAGGCGGACGGAGGGAGTAGCAAAGACTGCCATTGATAGCGCCGATTGGTGGGGAATGCGTAAGAAAACCAAACGATATGTGAACAGACATTTCTCCGGCTACAAATTTCCTTATATAATATCATATGTAATTAAATTTAAATGATGTTAACAGTAAATCCCTACCTCGGGAAACATAATTGTTTCGACTGGACCAACGCCTTCGCCGAAAAATCTTCTGTGAAGAGAAACATCTTGCTTCCAAATGCATTCGAAACCTCGAGAATATCATTAAAAGTCTTATATTCAGTAAAACATTTTTTACGCATCAGTGGTTCTTATAACATAGAAGTCATAGGATATTTACATCCTTCACGGGGCTTCTATTTTTTCAGCATCGTTGCATTAAACGATGATGAAATAAAAAAGTTATGTTCTTACACATGCGCAAGATTAGGATAAAACTAGATTGTGCTTCTGTTAAATTATATAGGGATTGTTTTGATTAGACTTATCTGCAAACTATAATTTCATGGCAATTTAATCACTTAATGGGGCGAATTGTAGCCTTTTAAGAAACGGTGAACTAGGATTTTCTGCTTTAAAGTACCTGGGGAAATTGTTTTGAATGGAAAAATACCATGTCTTACCTGATAACACAGAAATGTAGCATATAATGCATTCAGTTGGGAAAATTATAGTTTTTCTTATTGATCCAGTTGTTGCGAATACATTTAAACATATGGACAGAGTCAAGCCTTTAGAATAATGGTCAAGAATGATGAGAAGGATGTGGATAAACTATACTCAGCCTTGGTGGATTGGTGAAGAGAGGTACTACCTTCCTGTTGATGGATTTGTTTTCACTTATAATACAAACCTCATCCAGACAAACTTTTTCGAGACCAATGATGACTTTCTTCAGAATATCTTTTAGAACACAGGCTGACAGAGTGCTCACTGGCAAAATATGGACAATATCTTTAAATGAATATAGTAAGTTCTCTACCGCGAACACATGAGCACTAGAAGCTAAACTGCTGGAGTTATATGCAGGTTCTTCTACACATCTGCCCTTGTAGTCAAGAAAGGGTTTCAAATGAAGTTCATCCATCATAAGGGTGATATAACGCTCGTGACTCTGTAATGAGATACTCAGTGCCTCACGTAAAATAAAAAACCCATGCTCATTTTGCTCATTAATTGGACCAATTTTAAAAGAAGAGCAGAGCCGTTTGATAGTAACTGGATGTGGGAAAACCAAATGACCAGAATTGCGAGCAAATATATGAACTTCAGGAGATATTAAAAAACATTGCAGCAAATACAAATATGTCACAGATGAACCTTACTTACCTTCCTTTCTTGAACCTACTTACCTTTTTTTCTGGAACAAGAGACATTTGTGATTTGATAAAGTTATTCAAAGATTGATTTGCATAGTCTTTAATTTTTCATTCTTCCAGTAGAGCTACAATATCGCTATACATATTTATATTATTTGTGGAGTTTTTAAATTCTATCCAACACATCATAGGTACTTTTCATACATGAAATAGGCTTGAAAAAGTGGAGTGAATTTGCCTATTGCTTTTAATTCCCTTTTTCAGTGGTATACTTTAATATTATTATGAATGTATACTATTAATGAGTAAGTAATAAGAGGTGGTGCACACTCTTCCAAATGCTTTAATATTATAGCATACGGCTTCACGACCACATCCCAAAATGCTGAATGCTTATTCATCTTCACCAGAGAATTTACGTTTCCGAAAGAGTCTAGCTTTTTCTAAGCCGATGGCGAGGCGATGCTTCCTGAGTTTTCAAACTCTCAGCTAAAGCAGCTTCCACAGTAGCACTTTCAAGACGCTGTTCCCTCATTGATGGCGCATCCCTGGTCTGCTCTGAAGTGGTAAGGTACCCAGGGCAATCAGGGAAGATCCTTGGCATGGCACCATCCCTCAGTTTTGGGCTGTTCAATGGTACAGCCAGCAGTTTTCCTGACTTCTCATCGAAGTAGGAGCTTTAATGAAGCACATCTTCAAACAGAAAATGCCTGATACACACCTTAAAAATAGAGATAATTTTATTGGTAAACGGAAAATCAACTGTATTTCAAGTGAAGAATACCTTCGTCTGATAAGGGTGTAGTAAACAAGATCTTAAGTCGACTTAAATAATTCGCTGTGTACACAATGGTAGTTAGATTAACAATATTTGATCTAAAATGCAAACTTAGACATGGGCCATATTTATCTCGTTTTTAGGTAGCCCATTTATTCATCCCGAGTGTTTCACATGTTTCCATAATTTATCAACTACTGAAGAATCGTTCATTTAATACCCTCGAAGACTTTAAGATTTCGCTCACCAAACAATCGTTCTCAGATTAACACGATTAGTTAGTACATATCATCTATGTAAGAACTACTTAATGCAAAAAAATCTTCTTTTCTAAAACAGTAATACTACCCTATGCATGCGTAAACATACAAATAATGTAAAATGCCATCGTAGGCATGGGTCATATAAATTAATAAATTAAATCAATTTATTACACAAGTAGGTATCTCATTTATTCATCCCGAGTGTTTCACATGTTTCTACAATTTACTAATAACAAAACTATTCATAACACCCTAAAAAAATCAAGTTCTTCTTAATAACAACACCTTAGAACACGAGGATAAGCGCCGTATTCTATTTAGCGTTGATATTCGAGAATTTTAAAGGCATTTAACTACTATGAAATAATTAAAACCATTAATTATTCAAGCGATAACGCAAATAATATTGAAATTAACATGCAAATACACTCGAGAGTAGAATTGTTTCAAGAAACCATAACAATTCGTCTACCGGTCAATGATTATATCAAATATCTTTTTAATTCACTTTTAATGACGATCAACATTTACATTATACTGACATTTCCCTGAATAATCACGCCGTCCAAATAGAAAGAAAAAGATAGTAACTCGCCTTGGAATATTTCGTCGGCTGGAAGTCTTTTCTTGGAATGGTAAGTATCCATTTCCTCTTCGTCTCTTCGTCCTTAGGAAGTTTGAAAACGCACACTTTCGTTACCTCCGTGTATTTTCCTCTGCACAGAGGCAAACAACACTAGTACACTATTTGTTGAACACTTATATTCAATACTGTTGCCCACAAAACCATCGCAAAAGCTTTAAAACTCCAAATAACTTAGCGTTCAACAACCCAATCACCATTTTCACCGCAATGGCTTATAAATATAAACAACTGCAAGCATTGTCGGAAGGCGTGGTTGATAACCTACGGCTCGTGACGTCAGACAATTAGAAGGCATCAGCGCTCAGGCCTTGTCTCTCGGCGGTCGTGGCTAGGCCCCACTTCCCTTTGTCCGTTTTTTATTGGGTGCGACGGACTCTTCTTCGTCAAGGGCAAATTCCTCGAGTTTTGGCACAACTGACGGTGGGTGACAGCAGAGGATCAAGCCACTTTAACACTGAGTTTGAAACTTTTGTCGTCCGAGTGTGAATTTCACCGGAAAAATTGAGCAAATGATTGCGTGAATAGATTTTTGGGTGAAATGAAAATACACAACCCTGGTAACTTTTCACTGGAAAATTATTTATTGGTACGACGCGTTTCGACGCTGAGGCGTCATTCTCAAGTACACTGTTTATTATTCAGACAATCCAACAAATACCCAAATTCTGGCAGGGCAGTGGGTGAAACTCTGGCAGAATTTTGGGTTTTCGCTTAAATTTTCTGAAGAAAGAGCACGGGACGAAAAACAGTATTTTAAATGTTCTCTTATTCCCGAGGACTTAACTTGAAGTCTAATAAAAAAATAACCGTTGGCGTTTTATGTTGTTTTTTATTTCCTACTTTGAGATTGAAAATATTTGTGACAATGGGCTTGCTTATGCGTGGGAGTGCTAGCGTCGAAAATAAAGCTATAACGAAATTATGTGAACTAGCATACCAATTCAAACGCTTCATTTAAGCTGATCTTGATTTTTATCGCTTTAGCTTCAATTTTCTCTGTCCAATGAAGAGACTCGTTAGAGTTTAGGCCGTGGATAGTGTTTGGTCGAATGTTGCCATGGTCTTCGCAAAAAAACTCTCTATTAAGACGCCGAATGTATACTAAAAGATTTGCGTCATGTGGAGCAGAATAGTTCACTCCTCCCTTTTGTGGCATTTACTTACGTGATTGGTGCTTTACTGCAATGTGCGTTGAAGATGAACTGGTGATGCATATTAAGTTGCAGAAAATACAAGTAAACGAGTGGAAGTGATGACAATGAACGATTTGCGGGAAACGATTCAGACACAAGAAGGAGAGGACAGGTACTTATGTGACATTCTGGTAAAGCATACCTATGAGCTCTAGGGAGAAGAGGGAATAATAACAGGTGAAAGAAAGAAATTTAGCATCAAAGATAGGATTTCATCTAAAAATAATTCGGCTTGCACGAGAGGAAATTGGTTCAATAGTCAGATGATGATGGCTAACATTTATACGGAAGATTCATTAGCCCAAGTGTTATACCTAAGAAAATGTTAATTACATTTCGATAAAAACGGGAAATATTCTCGAAACAAAATTAATCCTCTTCTATTTTCTCAGCCATGTAGTAAATTTCCACAAAATTACTTTCCGTTTAATAAAATGTCTGCAATCTTTGAAGCTATGTCACTAACTTGGCTATGGATCAAAATCATCATCACTGGTCAACAATCCTAAGACCAAAATCATATTTAACCATTTTTCTGATTCTCATTTAATGTCAGGTCCAGCCCCCTCCAACTCGGCTGCTATGCCGTTGGTTGGCTGGTCCCAAAATCCTCCCACGTTATTCAATTTTTTTAGTTCGTTACAGAGTGGCGCTGCGAGCCTGTCGCGCGCCCAGTATCGCGTTGCTGTTACATTCATTTCAATGGTGAACCAGCGAAGCTCATCACTTGGAAGATGTGTTATATTGCTAAAAAGCTATTAAATTTGAAGATGGTTCGTGCATCGCGCTTTTGATATGTGTCTAATAATTCTACAAGATACAGGAAAACCAGGAAGGAATGCTGAGCTGAAAATTAAAGTTTTTTCAAAGCAGTGGTAAGTACTCAAAATGCGGTGGGTTACCGATGTTAGTTTTATGGCTCTATTATCGTTAATTTGGTAATTTTTTCGTGGTTTTAGATCTCAGTGACCTCGTTTTTTAGTTGAAAATATGTGTTATTCGCTAAGAATAAATTATCAGTGCAAATAGATAGCGGAAATACTGCAGTATCTGCAATGGCGGCTTTGTTTACTCTTCCATGCATGCCCTTTCTCTTGTTTTTAAAGAGGATATGGCAAAGCATCCGATATTTATTTACGGAAATTTTTATTTTTATCTTCGCGGGAAATCAATGGTTCATGTTTTTCACATAATACCGAAATAATATCATGCCATGTTGCCGTGGAGGCATAGTTCCATCAGTTTTTACTAATTGTGTTATTGTACTTAATTACAATTGTATAACCTCGGTGGTTTCGTAGCTCGCTTTGCAATTAATTGATGGCTTTAGATATTTAGTGAAGAATTTTGTGTCAGTACAGAAAGAGGAGGAAAAATATCGCTCCACCACGAATTGAAAACTTGTATTATTTCATTCCTATTAGATACAGTTGTGCAGTGAATTTATGTTTTTATGATTATGGTGAAAGTGTTAATGTGCATCCTACTCTAGTTTTAGGACTTAATGACAGTGAAATTATAATGGTAGCTTCTGTTAGTGGGATAAGATTTATGGCGCCCTAGCGATAGTTATGCTTGCATCCATGCTCATTTTATGCAAGTATTGATGTTGTTTAGCGCAAAATAATATACACGGACTAACGGTGATCCGCCTACGGATGTTGAAATATAATTAATTTCATATTTTTTTTATTTTGTTGATTTGCTGCCATTGCAGTTTAGAAATTGTTGTAGTTGTAAACAAAGTGCAACAACAGTAATGTGGTCAGGATATTTTTTGCTGAAAAGGGGCAGGGGTTACTATCTGTAATAAAAAAGGAAGTCATGAGAATAGAGTAAATGGTCGTAATATTAAGAATTGAAAGGATGAATTTAGCTCTTGATATTTGCAATCGAAAATTTGGCCCCACCCTTTCATTATGATATTTTTCTCGTGCCTCAAAGCCTCACATTTTTGGTGTGACATAACCTCGTGTAACGCCATTATTAGCTAACTGTGGAGATTATTCGTGGTAAAAGTACTGTCATTCCACATTTATAACTGATACGACCTAGGATTGCAACTCATTTTTTAAATATATTTTTTTAAATTTTGCCTAATTTTGAAAATTTTCTATTTCTAGGCGGTCATTCATCTCCAGATCTTTTGGTGGAAGTGATACTACCACAACCGTGGAAAACCCTCAAATCTTCATGAACTTCGAGATTTATTTACATTTTTCACACTTCCAACCTTTGCCCTTATCCTTTAAGCTCGCCTGTACAGTGTTAATGATAGTGCTTGTGCTTTCATGAATAAATGCATTTTAAATTTAACAACAATCTCTTCCTTCAACTACCGTTCCCAGACGTCCCCTTTTCCTTTACATTGGTTGCTGTTTCGGTTGATCTTGTGATGTGTATTTCTGTGACTTTCTTGGGTTAAGAATTTAGCAAGGTGTTTTTGTTGTGCCTAAAGTCTTAATTAGGGTTCTCAAACGTACATTTTCCATTTCAGAATAACCATTAAGTCTTAATCTAATCTTAATATGAGTCGTTATGTGAAGCTTTCAGTAATTAATTTTGGGCCAGTTTTTCTCATTGCGGATCTTGTAATTTCTGAATCGGAGATAACCGTATCATCGTAGCTACCAGTTTAGGATTGCCTGTTTAAGGTGACCTAATGAGAGTTTAAAGGAGATTTCTGCAGCCAAAACTTATTTCAGCATTCAGCGCTGGAGTTCCTTGGAGGAGGAAACGCCGACTCGATTGTCTGTATCGCCAATTTTTTTTTGGGGACCGATACCTTGATAATTATATGTCAGGCAGTATGCCGTTAGCGATAAATATATGATGATCAGGACGCAAATAACTTCTTTTTTACGAAGTAGAGCTAATAAAATACGACTGCTAGCAGACGACAACATCTCATTTTCAATTTCTTCTAAAGGCAATGTTTTTTGTACATGGACTTTCTAACTGGCTGTCAATGAAATTAAAAGGCTATTAAATTGCTTCTTAGTGTTCAATTCAGTTGAAGGCATTTTAAATTCGTTGTTCCAGCGATCAAGTATTGTATTTGGTTCAATGCAATTTCGTAATGCTGGACGCGCAAACACCCACTAGCACCATCTATCGGCGATTCCCTCGCACGGAAGCTTTAGGGCCACCTAGCGGCCGGGAGTTGGAGGGGGCTGGTCAGGTCATAGAATTTGCGAGAAATTTACAGATAAGCTCAGATACATCTATCAAAATCAAACTCTATTTTTTAAAATTCTATTCTCATTTTTATATGGGTTTGAAGGGAGCATATGCGATTAAAAATAAAGTTTCCTTCATTTATAAGGCTCATAAAGTCAATTCAACCTTTAATTTGAGCATAAAGCCGTGTCCCAACTCGTTAGCCATTGGGCATCATGTATTTAGCCAGCCAGATTCTGGGCAGCCAATCACAAGGGAGCATAAATTGGGACATCCTTACGCAGGTGCTGCCATCTACTGGGCACTAGGCCAATACAAACAAGAACAAACAAGAGATATTCGGAATGATTTGAACAAATGATGAACAAAACCCACGCAAAATTGTTAAAATGTGATGTGTCAAGTGATTTTGAGTATTATATGTCGGAGAGGAGTATTTTATCATAATTTTAGTATCTTAGACAATATTTTGTTTTTTGTATAGTAGGGGTAAGTATACTTTCAAATTCGTATTTTTAGTTCCGTATTGCTTTGTTAAAGAGGTTTTAGCTAAGTTTGTGGCGAAATGTTAGCGTATATTCTTTCTTATATTTTAGCAATTTAATTTCTAGTTTTGTATTATTAAGAACAGGTCTATTTAGTCTATTCAAACGGTTACCGTCTGACTTGGGAATTATTTTCAAATTCTATTTAAAGTTTTCTATTAGATTTTTAGCCAGTTTGTTTATAAACCTTATGGTTTACGTACATAAATCATGTTTCGGTATCATTCTTATAATCACTATAGATTTTAATTTTTGTTACTTATCCCGATTCCAATTTCGGGACTTTCTCCAATGACATATAATAATCATTGTTTATTCTTACGGGTGTTAACCTAATATACAAAAAAGTGTTACATAAATAAGAATTTAGACATAGTATTACATAATTAAGTATATATAAGAAGCATATAAACATCAATAAGCATTATTTAACACGTTAAAAAAGTAAAGGGTAGCAAAAGATAAAATGTGATCGGTATAAAAAGTTATAAAATAACATACCATAAATAAAGAAGCATATAAACATTAATTAGCATTAAAATTAATGCCGCCTTCTCTTGAACTAATTTCTCCGTAATTCTTACACTTCTATTAACGAAATTTCATTATTATAAACAAAATAAAAATTACTAATTATTCGAACAAGTCTCAAAATATCAACACTACTTGCAAACAAGTACTATCCTTGTTGACAGCCATGATGCCCTTTCTCTGATTTCCCGAGGACGCTTTGCACGCTATGAATCATGGGAAAAGTGGGGCGAAGGATGCACTCCTCGATGCCTAAATCTGGCGGCCGCGTTAGCTGCCTAATTACCCTCCATTATGCTGGCTAACGAGTTGGGACATCCTTCCAAGATCGCGTCATGGCTAAATCCTGGGATTGGCATAGCCAAATGGCCAATTGGAACACGGCTTAAATAAAAAGAAGAACGATATGCTAATGACTTAATTGATCCATTGCTCCGCCGAAGAGAAGAAATTTTTATTCAGCCCGTTCTCTCGTTCGGTATTCATTCACAAGTTTCTTATAATCATAAATTCGCTACAATTGCTTTATTAACTTATTTCTTCTCTTGCTCCTCCTTCTTCACCTGCAAATTACAAAAGCGAAATACTCAGGTAACCTGTAAATGTTTGACTTTTGGGTCATAATCGCTGCTACTGCTGCTGCTCTATCTGCTGCTCGCTTCCTCTCAGATGCATACCAGCACCACCAGAGTGCAGCACGAGCTTGGGTTGCGAAGGCAGAACCTCGTGATGGCGGCATATTCGAGAATCCAGACAAGCAATACGCCACGCATTGGCCAAATTCGGAAAAAGAACCCCAAGGATACCAAGCAATTTCCTAAGGAAAATTGTTGAATCACGTTGACAAATCATTGGTATTTCCGGGAATTTTCTGATTTTTCTAATTATATTTTTGGTAAGGTCATAAGCAATATATTTTAAGCATTCATATTCATGTAAAATGCCTTATAGTTGCCATTCATTGCTACAATTAATCATTTACTTGTACGGTGATTTGTTTTTTTTAATGTGCTTGGGGTAACCGACGTATTGCACTTTTTTCTTTTCTAGCCTGCTAAGAATTATTTTTTTTATCTGAGTCACGCATTTATGGTCATTAGGAACCCTTTCAGTAATCGCCGTGAGACAGTAGTGGATATTTCAGCTATAATTTATTAATTCTTTAATCTTAACTGCTATTTGTCGTTGCCTCTAGGAATCGAAATACCTCCTCAAAGCCAAGAAAAATCTTCCTTGATATTTTCTTCTTTCATTTTTGCAGTGGCTTGACGATTCATCCTATTACGCCTATGTTATTATTACAACAATATCCTCGATGCGTCGGCCATGTTGGCAAATTGCGTCACTGCCTTCAGCGCCGCCATCGGTGGTTTGAGTCTCGAATTGGACTCTTATGTTAGGAAGGAGAGCTGCTTCCCTGGGTGTCACTCCGAAGCGAGTAAGCATGATACAGGGGATATGAAAATGGTACGAATTCTATAAAATGAAAGAAATTCGTTCGAATTCCTTTTTCGTCCTTCCATTTTTTCCTGCAGTTCTCTCCGCGAGAATATCAACAACATTATTGATAATCAACAATCAAAAACTCTGGATCGCAAAATGCTACAAAACAGTCTATACGCTGGAAAGTTTACATTTGAAACGGAAGAGAAAAGTTGAAAAGTTTAGTGCAGCACCTAATCTTCGATCAATTTTTAAAAACAGAAATAAATGAAGCCCTATGTACCGGTTGAATAATCCATATTTCTGTGGTTCTCAGGAATTAATAAGTCACTGAATCACCAGATTTATAGTCATCAATGCACTAGAACTTCCTGCAAGGACACTTCAAATCACGAAAACTAAACCCAATGAGGACTTGTCAATTAGTGATGGGCAAAACGAGTGACTGAAGGGTACCAGAAAGTTTCGACCGAAAGTCGTGAGGATTGAGAAAGAGGAGTAGTCTTCATTCGTGGGAACATTGCTCTTCCTCAGGAAAACTTGGAGGGGCATGGTTGGACCGCATAACAATAAATGTGATATGTTTGAATTAGGTGCGAAAATGGAAATGTGTTGGGAATACCGAGGGAGGAAAGAATAGCGTCATGGGCATAATATCTGAGTGTGGGGATTCTATGGTGGGATAAATCGAAAAAAAGTGAACAGGACGGTTGAGAAAGTTTATAGTAGTGCGACGGACGATAGACCAAACTGGTGAGCAGTGACGGGGAGCATACATCCGAACAATACTCTTCTTAAGGCCATATTGCGAATGACCATTATTCATAGCGTAAAACTGAAATTTCGTGCAATTGAATGTAATTTAGAGCAAATAATTAATATGGACTTTAAGATAACGTAAAGTCACAAAAATCAATTCTCTAAAAGTTTATATCTAAAAAAATTCTTCAAAATTAATTATTCGGAAAAAATCGCAATTTAAAGAACAAAAACGTCGTTTTTGTTCAAGATTGCATCGATATTGTTTAATTTCCTGCTCTGTACAATTTTCTGTTCAAGGAGAGAGACCTAATTGATGACAAAATTTCAGTAGTCTTGAGAAAGGGTGACGAGTCGGAACCCGATTGGCGCTCTTCAAATATCCAACCCGCGCGGAAAACCGAGAAAAGTTTATTTATTAACAAAATCTCTGTTTCTTCGGGGAACACATTTCAACGAAAATGAGCCGTTATATCATATTGGCCCACCAATGAAGTCACAATATTGCCTATCTTACACGAGTAAAGGGGCAAACCTCATAAACTAGCCCATGAAAGTCACGGTCAATTTTCTTCCGCTGCCACGATATTTAAAGAACAGTGAATTCTCTGTAGTTTAGGTAATTATAAAACCTTTATCTGCAATTACGCGCAATATCCCATGAGGTATCTTGAGAGCATTCGTAGCCTTGTGGTGATGGGGAAGTAGCAAGCAATGAGATAACACTGAGCCAATTTCATAGTAAAAGTATAAGGATGATGAAGCGCACTCCTTCGGAAATAGAGCAGGTCCCTTCCTTTTTTCTCTTCCCGGTACCTACGTTTCTTCTCTCGCATAGAAACGACCATAGTTCGACTGCATTGGTTGAAGCAATACGCGCGGAGTTATTTTCAATTTTCCAATCGAAGAGAAAATGACAAGTCGTCAGCAATTAACATTTCCAAAAATATATTCATGAGTTTCAGGGTCTTCAATTATATTCCCGTTGTTAAAAAACTTCAATTTTCTTAGTTTGGTTCGTGTAGGCTCCAAATATCTCCTCAAATTTTCTTTAATGACCGACGATCTTCATACGATGAATGAAGAATAACAAGTAACATTACATCTGCCCAAATCTCCATGAGACTTCATGGGGGGTTACTGCAAGCGTATGTGACGAATCGAATCGTTGACTGAGTACCGTAATCTAGAGAACTCAGGTTCAGTTCAATGCCGCGAAAAAGTCGACCGGGCGATAGCTATCGAGGGTCGAAGCGGGCACCCGAATATCGATCGCTCGCAGTCTTCGATTGGCAGAGAGTAGCGAGCAGGGCGCGTGCGCCGCATTGACCCGACGCGACGTGGCCTTCCGTTGTCTTCGTGTGCGTGCCACTCAATGCGAGCGTTCGATGCGCTAGTGTGGGCGGGCGCCGGCAGGTGTCTCCACTGCGGCCGCCCCGAGCGCCCACTCCGCAGCCGTCAGTCGATCGGCTGGAGCGAGCGACCCCGCGCGGACCCCTAAATTGCCATGTCCCTCCGTGAGAGCAGTTGACGGCTCCATTGCTCACTAACGAGAAACCGCCGCTCCCAAAGCAGCAATCGCGTCGCCTCCCTCCCGCGGTGTTCGTGTTCCGTGTGTGTTGTGTCCTTCCATGAGGCCTTGATGGAGCGGCTAGGTGGTCGCAGGGGTCGACCGCCCTCGGCGGGGCCCGTGACCTCCCTAGCCTTGCTCGCCGCCTCCCTCTCGCTGCTGCCCGCCCTGGTCTCAGGGTTCGCCCTCGAGGGCTCGCAGACGTCCTTCGCGCAGTTCCGCAAGTGGAACCCCGGCCTCAACGGATCCCTCGAGTTCGAGTTCAAGACGGAGTCGGCCAACGGGCTGCTGCTGTACACGGACGATGGCGGAACGTACGACTTCTTCGAGGTGAAGTTAGTGGAGGGGGCGCTGAGGCTCCGCTTCAACCTGGGCGGCGGCGCGCACATCCTCACCGTAGGCAGGGACCTCAGCGACGGACACTGGCACAAGGTGAGGATGGTCACCCGAAAGAGACGTGCTGGCATTTAGAAATGGGTTCGCAAAAGGCGCTACTCACGTCGCTGACGACCAGGGCGATCCAAATACCAGAGAGAAAAAATCTATGATGACGGGTGCTTATCAAAATTTACATTCGTGATGATGTGATCCGTCAATTCGTAACTTTTCAATTGTATTCCTTAAGAGTATAAATATCGTTTCGTAATGTTGAGAATGCATCGCTCTCAACTCATCGCGGCGCTATGGTCATCTTTGAAAACCAATAGAAATGCGCCCAAAATGTGACAGAAATGAAATTAGCGCTCCACATTCCGCGATTCCGTCTCTCCATCTCTCAACGCTCTCTGTTCTACCGAATCCCCTCCTTGTTTAACTCCAAAGCTTCAAAAATCCCTTCCCTGGACTTATTTTCCTCTGCCACTAGTTACAAAGCCACCTTAAAATACCATCTGAATAATTCACCATTTTCTAATCAATAGTGCCCCTTCTAATGTTTAAAAATTTTGTTTTCTGTTAGTTTTTATTTATTTTACTATTGTTTGTTATCTTTTAGGTATTATTTATTTAAGGAACAGCCAATGTAAAAGCCTTTGTGCCGTTTTTGGTGATGAAATAAATAAATAAATAAATTAGCGAGAGGCCTACCTCCTCTACACATGTAGTCCAATTTCTAATCCTGCGATTTGTAGGGCAGCAGCCCGTGTTAGGGAACCTCAAGTTGAATACCCTGTCCGCCAGATCCTGACCCTTGGAGATTCTTCCTGCCTATCGCGACCCCATTCCCTCCCCTTACTGCAGCGCCTGTGAGGATAGCACTGCAGTCCTGTAGGCTGTAGCCCTACATCACCCCTCCCCTCTCCAAAGCAGTTCCTCTTGCTCTTTCATTTGTTCATTCTCATTTGTCCAGCCCGAGTCTTATCTGTTGGATTCCCTCGATGGAATATTCATTAATTAATGCGCCGCTGGCGCGTTCCCGCTGTCCCGGTCACGAACCAGTTCACCCTAACCAGCCAGATGACATTAGATTGGTTTTGTGCGCAATTGTTTATGCTGGGGGGGGGGGTAGTATTCTGTTTGTGTGAGCAGAAACTTATAACTAATAAATAAGTTATTTAACAATAACATTTTTTTTTGTTTTAATACATTGACAAATATATTTGGGTACATATATTAATAGGTTTGGGTTACATTGAAATATGTGTTAAATTTACAAATTCGTTATAATATTATGGATATACATGTACATTTTTTTCTCATTCATTATTCATTTCTTTGACTTTTCGTTCACGCTTTTATATTCACGTTTCGTTTTTTTTTTTCGTTCACGCTCCTCGCGTAATTGTGTGACGTGGCCTATTGCCATTTGTGTGTTTGGTGCGCCACATTTGCGATTCATCTCCTAATCCTCGCGGCGCCGCTTCGTTTCTCATACTAAGCATTCGTTCGATCATGAGCACCCGTCTCCAGCACCACGATTCCGAATCATTATGTCTTTTCCTGACAGCTTTCATAACGATAAAAGCCCTCTTTTCCACGCAACCCTATACACATAGGCTAGTTTTTGTCCGCTGAATGAAAACATATTTAAATATTTCCTCAACGCTTGGATCCTGAAGCAATTGGTTAGGTGAGCGTACCACATATTCTACTCGTGAGACCCGCTTAAATCGATCGCTACTCATTATCGATTGTGAATTGCAATTTCAGATGTTCAGTGAGCGCTTCAGTCCTGATATTGGGATACAATCTTCTGCGCCCCTTGCATTACTCCCATCCCCGAGGCAATTCCTTAACTTCTACATCTACACCTACATAATGCCCCGCAAGCCGCCTATAAGGCGTGTGGCAGGGGGTGTTAGGACACCAGCCGTTTACAGCTGAAAAAAATGAAGTGCTCTAACGAAGTTGGGACTAGCGTTTATTAAAGTCCTTTATGGTTCGGGGAAAAAACGAATTCGCATATCTATCCGTTCGGCAAAACATCTCTCTTAATTTATTACTTCTATCGGACCTGGAAATATAGTGTGGCTCTAATATTATGTTCTCTGTGTTGCTCTTAAAGATATCCATTCTCAATTGTTCAAGCAATCTAAGCCTAGCGCGCAGCCTCCGAGTCTCCAGCGGCTCCCAGCGTAATTCTCTTCACATCTGCGTAACGCTGTCTGTACGCTCGTTGCAGTTTTTGACGAGCCGCGCAGACTTCCTTTGTATTTTATTCAGTTCGCGGATAAAGTCATTCTGCTCCGGATCCCATACGCTCGCTGCATATTATGCACCTCCATCTTGCATTACCTCTCCATCTCACGACATTGCTATCCGCTTGCTCTCTTTCCGGGAATTTTCCTTAAATACTTCCCTTCATCATAATCCTCACGTAATTCCATTGTCTAGTGACATGGCCTTTGGGCAATTCTCTGGCGTGCGGTATCCATTTCCTCCTTTGCTATTCTTCGACACCTACACCCCCTCCATTCTCATCCTGTTGAATTATGCTGGGAGCCGCCATGGACTCGGAGGCTATGCCCTTAGTTTTTTATAGCCTGAGCATTTAAGAATAGAAGATGCAGTGTCTGGCGTGATACGGTGGAAATCTTTGATATTCAGCTCATTAATACCGCTTGTCTGTTTCCACACACTTTTATTTACACCGACCATGGTTTCGGAAACTTGATAATGGCATAAGTTGCCGAAACCATGGTCGGTGTAAATAGAAGTGTGTGGAAACAGACAAGTGGTTTTAATAAGCTGAATTTAAGAATAGATATCTTTTAGAGCGATGTTGAGAACTTCATACTTATTATATGCTCACTCTATTTCCATATCCGACAGAAACGATATATTAAGAGAGATATTTTGCCGAACGGACAGATTTATGAATGCGATCGATGACATTTGTTCCGAGGACTCAATATGCAGATCCGCCAATTTGATCTTCAGGTCTCTATGGCTTCCATTCCTACCTGACGCCAATCGCCCTTTTCGACTCGCGGGTTCTATATCGATAGCTCCACGGTAAAAACGCTCAGAAATCACCCACCGAATCAAATTCGCTCATCTAATAGCCCAACCGAAATTTTTCGCACAATTTGTGCGTTGCGTGTGACTCCTTAAAGGTATCACCGTGGCTATTCTTAACCCTATATAACCCAATGTTGCTTCTAAGCAACATAAAAAATGTTTAAACTTTCAGCTCTATTCAGGAAATATCTAAACTACCCAGTACGAATCCGCTCAGCTGGTAGTGTCCGAAGCATAAACGCACACATCCAAGCTAGGAGAATAGGAGATTAGCGTTTACGCTCCGGACATTGCCAGCTGAGCGGATTCATATTGTTGAGCTACTAGTTGAGCGAATTTGATTCGGTGGGTGATTTCGAGCGTTTATGCAGTGGAGATATCGATATACCTAGTTGGAAACCATGAGCCTGATTATGGATCTTCCTGGCTATCGCCAACGCTTTTTCTCGAAAAGATTGGCGAACCGTGTTCGCATTCGTATTCTCATTTTCATTCGTTACCTATTTCGCCAGAATTGCTTCGCTTCGAGTCTCTGGAGACGAAAAAGTTATTCTCGTTATGTCTGGCGAGCATATAGCGAACGTAAACATTCGCAAAGTGCGGATTTCGCTAGCGACGACGATGAAATCGCTCTAGCGCCTCAGCGAAAGAATTGATGAGAGAACGACTCGTGATTTAATTACAGCTATACACCATTATTATGTTATATTCTTGGTTCCAATTAGTTTAATTGTTATTCCAATGCTTGGAATACAACCTGTGTGTTGTTTTACTCGTCTTGTCGTTCTAAGTAATTAAATAAATGGGATTAAAAGTGGGTTTGCATCAGAATGAACCGCGAAGCTTTTGTTTGATAAGCTTATTGTGCTATCGTGGGAATGCTGTTATTCTGAGCGTATTAATATGCTGGATTACTTGAGATTACTTGTTGTTTCGGTTCTTATGCTCACGATCGTTTCATGGAAACAATAAGAAGGAGACTGACCGAAGTCTTGTCATATTTTTATCGTCTAGTAATTTAAGTAGTGGTGTAGTGAATAGAATGGCTGCCTAACAATATTAAGGCTACAAGGTCGATTCCTGCCATAGTCTCTTCTTTTCTCTCCACCACAAGAAAAACATTCGCATACTATGGCTTTCATCTTCAGAGGCAAGTCACTTAAAGTTAACAAAATATTTTCTATTTACAGGAAAATCTCTCATCAGTTGTTTAGCTCCTTTAAAGACTCACTTAATTTCACTATTGAGCTTTATATTTATGTCCGCAGAGCTCTAGGCAGCATAGGATGAGTAGTAAGCTGTTATGCCACCCTTGGTATTCATGCAACATAAGCAAATTATGAGAGTATTTTACTGCACTCCTTACCTATTCTTACCTAAAATCTTATCCTTTCCTCACATAAGTGCCTTAGCGCACGATAAGCTGCTTATCGTTTTCTTCCTTAAGAAAAACTCAAGAGAGAAATAGTAGCCCTCTTATTTTGTGCCATCAAGGTTAGGTTAAAATTGAAAATATTAACCCATAAGTTTCACCGGAGTGACTTTTGTACTCATCGTTTGCATCTACGAAAAATATGAAAGACAAAGAGAATGGTTTTATGTTCAACTACGGACGACTAATTAATTAGCAATATTTTACAACAATACTAAATGTATCAATTTGATAGTTCCACGCAATAAAGAAAGCGTGTCATAATATATTTTAGAAATACGATTTGAACTTTGATCAGCGTGCCTCGGGCTCTTCAATTGTTTCGGACTGCGGAGGAGGAGTTGATCGCTGAAATTATCTTATGCCCGTTGACTTATGGGTCATTCGTCGTTGCTCACGTCACAATATTTCGTCAAGAGAGCAAAGATACCCGAACTGAAGCGATAGGAGGAGGGCGGAAAGAAAGAGAACGCTCGCGGAGAAAATGTTCGCATCGCTTCGAGTTACTTGGAAGACCCGGGGGGCGAAAGGGGAACGAGAATCGACGCCCAGTCCTCCTCCTCCACGGCCCCTTAAACATTTCAGACGTCTCTCTGCGTCATCATATTCACTCTAGTGGTTTTGTGGAACCATCGCGAATGCGTCGGCTTCCGATGCACCGGGCTCGAATCTTTGCATATTCTTGAGTTCTGGGATGCAGCTCACGCAAGGGAACTTAGGGTGCAGCACTTCGTCCGTCAAATGGGACGGTTAAGTTGAGACCCCGAATGGCGCCTTTTGCTAACAAGACAGCGTCGCTTCAGATCGGTGGCATTTTGTTTTGCTTTTGCATGACGTTTCACTCAAAACTTATATCGCAGTCGTATATTTGGCATGCATGGAGTGGGGAAAATCCACAGAGGAAAAATCATTCGCCTTGACCGGGATTCGAACCCGGACCCCTCTATTTCCGGCCGAGTGCTTTAGCCAGTTACGCTAAAGGCGTCATTCTCCCCTGTGGATGGATATTTGTGGACACTACCAGTCAAGGTGGTCCGGGTTCGAATCCCGGCAGGCGAATGATTTTTCCTCTGTGGATTTTTCGCACAATTTGTGCATTGCGGGTGACTCCGTAAAAGTTATCACCGCGTCTAGTCTCAGTATACTTAAATAAATGCATGGAGTGGTTCTAATGCAACATTTACTTCTATCTTAAATACAGAAGTTCGCCTAGTAGAAAATAATGAGGAGATATTTTCACGATTGAGGAAAATTTAGGCTTGGATACAATTTATGTGCCCCAAAAATGTCAAGGTGATGACGTGTTAAGCTAGCTATGCGTACGCGATGATGAAAGGTCGGTGGATTGGTTGGTGCGCGTTGCCTTGTTTGCAACACTACGAAGCAGGTGATTCGATAATTCCGTTGCAATGACGCCGGTGCTATCCCCTTGAAATTTCAGAGCGGCCAACAATCAGACCAACTACAGCCAACAGCATCTGTTATTTGAAGTTTCGCGTCAGAATTTCCTCATATGTACTTTGGGGAGTAGCCAAATATTGAAAGCGGTCTACTAAGAAAAAATCAAGACGATATCATTCGATTTAAAATACGACGACCCTAAAAAATGAGCGGGCTTCTATACCCGCGGATGGCCCAGCTGCCGGGGAGTATATATACCACCTCTTCAGCGTCAGAATCGCAGACGTTCTTAAATCTCACAACCTTCCCACAGTAACCCAATTCATTTCTAAATTAGCCAACAATTTTAAGTCCAGGCTCGGGGCAACTCATAACACTTCAATTACAGATTTATGGGACTATGATCCAACTACCCTCACCACATACAAACTGCCTCAACAAATTACTCGCCTATGAGTCTATCTTGTATCTTTCCTTCTTGTAGATTTAGTCACCTCGTATAACGGTTTATAGTAATACTGTAAAAAGACATTACAATATGTAATTCTCAATAGAAAGTTTAATTAAAAAAAAAAAAAAAAAAAAAATGTCATATCTAATCTAACAATTAATGATGATATTATAAAACGAAAAGAAAAGAAAAAAAAAATAAAAATAAAAAATAAATATAAAATAAAATAATAAAAAAAAATAAATAATATAAAAAGAAAAGAAAGGAAAAAAAATGATAAAATATGGAAAACAAAAATAAAAAATTATAAAAGAAAACATAAAATCAAAAAAAAAAAATATATAAAGATGTATAAAAAGAGAGTAAAGTAACTCCACCCTCATCATCCATAGCAAAATGTAACAAACTCCTTATCATCAAGGTAAAGATAACCTGCTATTATGTAATATTGTATTAAATTAATCCCAATGTAAATATCTACCTCCTCAATAGTTTTAAGTTTCTGCTCACACAAACAAATCACTACCCTCACAACACAAACAACTGCGCACAAAAATTGTTCTAATGTAACCTGGCTGGTTAGGGTGAATTGGGTTCACCGGTACAGCTATAATCGCGCCTTCGGCGCATCAATTAATGCGTTAGGCGATTAATGTGCGCAAAGTGCGTAAGCGGGACAATATTGACGATACAAGTGTAAAGGGACCAGTGTAACCTTTGCAGTGTTAGTGAATGAGAATTAGTAAGACAGGCTTCTAGTGAGCGCGTGCAAAAGCACTCTAAAATTACGAAGACTAAACCTCAACGGCGTCGGAAGCCGGGAACGGCCATGATTGGCCCAAAACAATACCAACATTACAATTTTTTGATGATTTTTCACAATTTTTTCATTTTTTTTGTTGCATTAGTATGCATTTTGTGCATTTTATATATATTTTCACATATTTTACCAATTTTATCATTTTTTTGGCTTTGAACAATTTTATATAAACGTGGAATGCAAAATACCAAGTCCTCAAATGGTAATTGGGCAGTCTGGTCTCGTCCAATTTCGAATCGCCTTAATCATCGTGTTGGTTGTGGAAGGACACCACTGTGCCCACTCAAATATGCAAGTGTATGTTGTCTATGATGGAGGGGGGGGGGGGGCAATGGGCGGGAGGAATCGTTGCAGCTCTCTTTACTCGCTATTTTTTGTCAGATATTCATTTGTCTTGTGTTAGTCGTGTGGAGGTTATTCTCTATTAGGTACAACCTCTCACCTTCGGCTTGGAATGAATTCTTAAGCCATTTCGGTGGGATCCATTGTTGAAGGGTGTTAATTGACTTAAAGTGTTAAAAGTGTTAAAAGTTGAACTGATCCTCTGACTAATTTCCGTCATTTAATAAACAACTGCATCGCTCACCTTGTGTTCCCGCGAGGGGATGCAATCAGAGGATCATCTCTTGACATTCATCTCGCCACAGCCACTGCTGCCATCTACAATCGGAGCGCGACCCCACTTTCAACACTTTTCGCTTCGTTCAATGGGGAACTTGCATGAATTTTTTTATTTCATTGGCGGACAGAAAATTATTTTCTCAATTCAACAAAGAAAACCGCATGTAAATCTGAGTTTTCCTTCGCGAGATATTCAATGATAAATATAACGAATTTTAAAGCGCGCCAAAAACTCCCTCACTCCCCAAGCCACTGCCGACGAAGCCTCGATGACGTCAAAGGTGCCTAAACATCACGCGAAGCTATTGCTGTGATTGTTTGTAATAGTTGCCAGCAGTTGTGAGATTATTTTCTATTTAAAGATAAATATCCGACGATAGAGGCTCGGAAGCCCTCATATTTTGTATTATTTATAATATTAATATCTGAGTAAGGATATAAAATGTGCAACTGGAGCAGTTAAACCAAAAATTTATAATACCTAAATAACATCGTTGTAGGAGTCAGAGCCAATACCGTTGGAAGGGGGATACGTTAATTGAAAGTTGATGTTATCGACGGCATATCATTCATTTAAGTATGTAACTAGAACAATTTTGATGTTTACTAACGTCCGCTATGCTTTTATATACAGTAACTTCATCCATTTATTAGTTAGTACCGGAGAATTCGTCGTTTAGGACTGCCTATGCATGTATTATGAGGTGAATTCCAGTCAATACAACTTTTGCTCGCTGATTAGAGACATTTTTGTGCCAAAATAGTGTTATTTTCAACGTGACATCTCCCGTTAAACTACTGCTAATAATCACAGTGCCAGTGGTTGTAATGCACAAAGTTTACAAGGTTGAAAAATATTGTCCAAGAGTTATTAGTGTTCCATTGTGGTTGAATTGTAAAAAGTGCTATTACGCTATCAATAAATGTCTAACAGTTATGTAAAAATTGTCAGCGGCCTGTTCACCTGCGTTGTTCACCGTAGATATGACATTTCAATAATCAAGCTATCTAGATCAAAACTCGGCGTGAAGTTTGTTATTCTACTATTTCAATGAATAGTAGTGAGAAAAGTCACCTGTGTCACTTGTGTGGGCTAATTAAAGGATGATTGAATAAATAGTTGTTTTCATCATAACGAGCTCTGCTATTTTTTTAAGTTGTACGTAATGAATATAAGAATAGTATAGAGCGTTCCACATTTAGTTGACAGTACGGGCTCTTATGGAGAATCGTTTCCCATGTTAATCTCCATAAGGCCGGGAGCGCGGTGTTGTCGATAACAGCACGATAATTTATGTTGCGTTATGCACTGATTAAAAATTGATTTCTAATGTAGAAAGAGATGCTGCATTCATTGGTTTAAATAGTTTTTCGATAAAAAATATAACAAAAGCCACAATAAACATTTCCTTCGATTTCCGTCAGAAACGTGTATTTTTTTACTTTATCTTCTTCTCGCAATTTCTGCCTGACCGTTTTCTGTATTGAATTGAATCTTCTTCGCAAAGTTCTTCACACTATTTTATCTTTGAAAGTCTTCACCAATTGTACAAATATTGAGTTAAAATGTTGTTATGCCGACGTAACACCCTTTAGAACAAGAAAATGTTGATTTTTGCAAGGTAAAAAGTAGTCGCTTACTAACTTACGTTTCTAACATCGTAGGTCCCTATATGTTGCGTATCAAATGTGAAGAAAACTACAAGGTTAATTTTGGTGAACAAATCATTAACTTAAATCAATTTTGAAGCGAGTTACAAGGTTTGGATCTTAAGAAAAAATATTACGGTGCCGCTGGGCCGGGCTTCTTGCTTTTTCTTATGCGCAGAGGGAAAATTCTCGGGCGGAAAAGGAGTTTTTTATCAATGCATACTATGAAATGTATTTATCTATTCGTTTGATACCCTAAACAGAGAATACTAATACGTCGTAACAGCAGTGTTTTTATCTGGATACATTGATACACGAAAATAAGCAAGCGGCTTGGAAATAAGACGCTTTTGCCTTGGGTGTTTAGGTCCCATCACGGAAACCAAGAAAAAAAATATCTCATAATCTGTGCGAAACACTACCCCATCCAGTGCACGCCTTTTACAAAAGGGGGCTTGGGTTTTTTCTGAGTTCCTTTCATAGGGTACCATAAAACATCTGCACCAGAAGCGATCCTAGCCGAGGGGGCCGGGGGAAGAATTTACGAATGCGTTCAGTTTGTCGTTGCATTTTTTTGGAGTGAACAAGTGTTGTGTGGTCTGCTGAATTTGAGAATTGTGAAGTGTGTTTTACACGTATCTCTGCTGTAACACGCCCAATCAATATGTCCGATACAAAGAAGAGGAGAAAAGGTGAGAAGCTTATAAGCCGCGAAAGACAGTTGGTGCTCAAAGTCTTCTCGTACTTAAGGATATCTCTTAGCATTAGTGAGGCCTGCCGAGAAGCTTCGAAGGCTACTGGGTAATAGGAGTTCACTATTTACAGAGTGAGAAAGGAAAGCTCCCGTGGTCCATTGGTAACTCCTTCAAAAACTAAAGAAATTAGACAGCCTTACAACAATTCGAGAGCAGTGATTTTCGACGGTTTGGTGAGATCGGGAATTAGAAGGAAGGTACATGAATCCTTTGTGAAAAATATTACTCCGACTTTAAAATCCATCTTAAACTCGGTAAATATGGATAGTATTCTCCCATATTACAAAAGGACAACTCTATATCGTCTTCTTTTGGACAAAGGCTTCGCGTACGAACGTAGGGGGAAAAGAATCATCCTTATCGAAAGGGATGATATTAATCGTTGGTTTCACAATTAATTATTTAAGGCAGCTAAAAAATATCGTCGCGAACACAGGACGAGTGTATTCACAGGCGAAAGTTGGATTAATGTTGGACAAATAGTGAACATTAGTTTGCGAAATAAACAATTAGAAAATCCGCGTCAAGCTTTCCTTGCTGGACTAAATACTGGGCTTGGCCCCCACTTCCCGAGGAGGACGATTTGCAATTATACACGCAGGGACGGAAAATGGGTTCATAAAAGGAGCATCGCAAGTGTTTCTGTACAAAAAGAACTCAAAGGATGAGCATGAAGAAGTGGCTGGCGAGTGTTAAGAGAGATGGTTTGAGCACTCACTTCTTGCAAACTTACCCGATGGATCAATTATAGTGGTAGATAATGCCTCTTATTACTCAAGGAAATTGGAATCCTTGCCTACTACAAGGTGGAGGAAAGAGAACATTAAGGAAATTAGCTTTGAAGATGCCAGCTTGAAAAGAGATCTTTAATTTACAATAAACCAAGTACGGAAAAATTTTGAAAAATTAAAGATTTATGATGTCTTATACAACATCGCCTTTCATGTAATACTAGCCAGAGCCAAAAAATATTGCATAATATGGAAGGAATAGAAATTTTGTCTCATTAAGGAGTGGCGATAATTTCTATTATCCTTCAATTTATTTTTATTATTTACATTACAGATTATTCATTATTCAGCTTGTGCATTGAATAAGTACGTACATGAAATAACAAAAGACTTTTCCTTTTATATTGCAGAAAAGGTACTGTAATTTACGCTAAAAAATCCCTTAATTTACGCCCTCTTTCGTGCGATCCCTAACTCCTTTTTGAACTAAACCATTTTGGCGCTCTATTATTTGTGGTTGCATACGCTGTTAGGATGCCTGCCGGCGGAGCGGAAGCTTGGCAACACTGTTATCCATAAGGCCCGTACTGTCAACTAAATGTGGAACGCTCTATAGTGACTTCCAGTTTATGATAATTGTATTTGCCTATTTCCCACTATATTTTTATGTCATACGCTAGTATATTGTTTATGGATTTACCTATATTATTGAAATAGGTTGAAGCTTGTGTGTGTGTTGGCAGCGGAACCGATTCGCGATCTCACGTGTGGATTGAGTGCAGACTGTTTTGCTGTGAATTCATACCGTAGGACGGATAGGACTACCTTCTCCGCTTATACGGCGTTGCCATATTCAACAGCACAGCTCGTACGCTTATGATCGTTATCCTCCAGTATTACAAGTTTCTTTTACATCTCGATCTGCCACTGACGTATAGCAATAATTTGTCATAACAAATTCCAAGAGGGTCGTGGCATCAATTTTTGGTGTACTAAAAAGGCTGGTGTCCTAACACCCCCTGCCACACGCCTTTTAGGCGGCTTGCGGGGTATTCTGTAGATGTAGGTGAATTTCAGGTGTACTATTCAAACGAGCGGCAACATTATCATCCATTTTTCTGATAACTGAAACACACGAATTGAAACGCTTGTCCTTCATCATCCCGATGTCGCATTATTAATATCCCAAGTTATAATCGTGGCACAATAGCAATAGGGAAACTTGCCCAAGAATAAGAGAACAAAATAAAGTGACGATGAGCGGCTAAATACTCCCTCAAAACAAAGTTTACAGCATGCGCTCAGCGTATTTCCCAACTCCCTACGGTTGTTTAGGTTGTTTATGCACCTATGACGTCACGTCTGGCCTCGTCAACGCTCGGGTATCTTCGCGCAGTGGTCGGCTCAGGGAAATTTTTCTCGATTTTAAAGTCAATTTTTTTATTTCTTTTGATGATGAATGGAGAAACTTCAGGTATTTTTGCGAGCTAATGCATCCATTTTACTCATTCAAAATAGTTTTTAGAGCAATCGACGACCCATGCAAGTTCCCCATTTTCAAACGGCTCCACTAATCCCTCAAACCCACGACAAACGATACGGATGTGACATGAAATTTTTATATTTTTTGCATTCTTAGGCATTGAAATTGAGCATTTGACCAATAATAAACTTAATTTACTAATGACGCCATCAGGCCATGTCCTCCGGAGAGGGCATTGCGCTTCATGGATTTAAAAACATATCAAAGATTCTTATTTTCATAAGAAGGACCTTATAAAACTTTTTATGTCAAAATTCACATTTTCATGCTGGATTCGGTTAAATTTTTTTCATAATAGCTGTCACGGAAATCATGGAAGCAGAATAAAATAAAATATTCACTGCTGTCGGTGGGAGCGAGACGGGTCTTCTAAGAATCATCCACATTGACTTCGACTTCTGCTTAAGCAACACTCACTTCTTCCCCCGAAATGTGTTCTGCCGTGTTTTGTCTACGCTACGATTCCAAATTCTACTGCATTTTCTCACCAATTGCCTACCGACCATGCTGAAATAAGACTAATAAGAATTGTTGTCTTATGACCACCATAGGATATTCAGCGTCTGAGGAGTTTATTCTGTGATTATTCATTCCCTATTTGAGTTTTTGCCCGAGTAAAGTTGGCCGGGATACTTATCAGGTTTCCCATCGGGTGTTGATTTGGTGTATGGCACCAACTTTTCAAAGGCCATGTCTACCATCGTCTTCAAGGGTAGAATATGAAGCCAAGTGTTTTTTCGTATTTATATAGTTCAATTGGGCTATGAACGACGCACAGTGGTCCAGAATGATGAAAAATAAGACCGGATGATCTTTTGAAGCTAAAAAAGTGAATTTACAAGTTTTTAAGGCAGCCGATGACAATTTTGAGCTCGGAACTTAAGAAAAATCATTGCAAGGACTAAAAAACTTTTATTGTGTTTGGGTATTCTCAAAATCGTTCATGTGGACAGTCTCTCTAGTTGAGCAGATTTGGTTAATTAATTGTTGTTATGCCAACAAATGATGGTAGATTAATATCAAGTATAATTGTATGATTTCCTGAAAAGGATACTCCTAAACTCCGTGTTCAGAGTTACTTGCAATGTGTACGCAGAAGAATAAGAACCGATTAAGCAGGAGCAGGGCTGGAGGTTGCCTTCATTTCCCGAACATAAGTTTCGCATCATCGAACTGCTGCAAGGTACTCAACAGAAATTTTGAAGCTTAACCTTTGGAGAATAACGTAAATTAAAAAAAGGAAGTTTTTGCATAGGAAGATTCTGTTTGGCCTCTCTGCACTTTTTCCTATCTGATTACATTTTTCTTTTGGTACCATACGTTCTCAATATATCCTAGAAATTCAATTAAAATACGAGAGTCACGCGTTGTTTAACATTTAAATTGTTTAAATTATTTCTTAATACTATTATTTCGAGTTTAAATAACTCAGGTAGGACTAATGGCATTCATTACGTAGCCTTCTGAAGTGTAGGCTTATTTATCCGCGCAGATAGGAAACGCCGGCTATCAGGAGTACGCTGTCTTTCAGAGTGGACTGTGCCCACGATTATGTACTACAATCCCAAAAACTTGATGATATCACTAATAGAAATATTTCCCTTTAACCCCGTGCAAGTGACAAATTTTCCAAAATGAATTTCATTTTTGGGTCCATGTATTTTCGGGGCCTCTGGACCACTGCGTTGCATTCGAGTGTGGCTTGAAGCCTTCCGATTCGGGACCGTGTTTCCAAATCAATGCCCGATGGGGTATCCGAGAGATACTCCTGAAAACTATACGCCGGGAAAAATAAAACCCTCTCTGTTCACACTCCAACAGCAGGCAATGATTCGTAAAATTTTCCAAATATGTGTCATCATCATCATCATCAGTGATTACTGTCCTTAGACAGGTTTCCACTGGACTTCTCTCCATCTTTCTCTATCCTGAGCATCCTCCTTTAGGTCTTTGTATTTTCTTCCTCTTCTTATATCATCCAACATTCCCATCCTCCTTCTTCCTCTTCCTCTCTTTCCTTCTATCTTCCCTTCTATTATTCTCCGTTCCAAACAATTCCTTCTTAATATATGCCCTAACCAACTTGCCTTCCTCTTATGAATCATATGTATTAATTTTCTTTCCTCGCCTATTCTTCTTAGAACTTCCTCATTCTTCACTCTGTCAGTCCACTTCACTTTCAACATTCGTCTCCATACCCACATTTCAAAACTTTCTAAATATCTCTCCTCCTTCTTTTTAACAGTCCATGATTCACATCCGTACAACACTACACTCCACACAAAACATTTCATAAACCTCTTCCTCATCTCTATTGGAATTCTTTTTGCTGTTAACAATGCTTTTACCTTTCCATACGCTCCTTTACCTATTGATATCCTTCTTCTTATTTCCTCAGTACAACTTCCATTCCATCTTACCAGACTTCCCAAATATTGGAAAGTCTGTACTTGCTGTATGATATTTCCTTCTAAGGATATACAAACACAACCTTCTTTTCTGCTGATTCTCATCACCTTGGTTTTATTTATGTTTAAGTTCATTCCAAATTCCCTCCCCACATCCATTATATCATCCATCACTTGTTGTAAATCTTCTTCACTTTCTGCCAGCACTGCCTGATCATCTGCATATTTAATTGTTTTTATTCTTTCTCCTCCTATTACAACTCCTCTAGCTTTTTCTAAAGCTTTCTCCATCATTTTTTCTGCATAAACATTGAAGAGCTCTGGAGAAAGGCAGCACCCTTGCCTCACTCCTCTTCCTATGCCAATTTCTTCTGTTTCATCATCTCCAATTTTTATAACTACTACCTGCCTACAATACATCTCCTTTATTAATCTCCTATCTTTCCAATCAATGTCAATGTCTTTCAAAATTTTCAATAACACATTCCAATTAACCTTATCAAATGCCTTTTCCCAATCAATAAAGCAAATGTACAAATCTCTATTCACTTCCATCATTCTTTCTCCTATCATCCTCAAGCATCCTATTGCATCACGAGTCCCTTTACCCTTTCTAAATCCAAATTGATCTTCTCCCATATTTTCTTTAATTCTTCCTTCGATTCTTTTTAATATAATCCTTGTAATTACTTTGGTAACATGGCATATAAGACTAATTGTCCTATAGTCTTTACATTCTTTGGCATTACATTTCTTTGGTATTGGTATTAGAATAGTTTTAAGTAGATCATCAGGCCAGCTCCCGGTATCATATATCCTATTGATTAAATTTGTTAGTCGACTCATTGCACTGTTACCTAGGTTCTTTAATGCTTCTGATGGTATTCTATCGCATCCCATTGCTTTCCTTTCCTTGAGATCCTTGATTGCCTTTTCCACTTCTCTTCTCAGTATGTTTGGTCCTCTATTCACCTCTTCACATTCCCATTCCTCTTCCAGCTCCATCTCAGAATGATCATCTTTACTATCATATAGTTCTTTCACGTATTCTTTCCATATGTTTTTGTTTTCCTCAACACCTGTTGTTATCTTTCCGTATTTATTTAACATTCCTTGTTTACTTATTTTCTTTGGCTCTCTTTTTGTGAACTTTTTAGCTGTTTTATACATTTCTTCCAATCTCCCTTGTTCTTCTAGGACTTCCATCTTTTCGCATTCTCTCTCCATCCACTCCTCTCTTGCCTTATCAGTAAAATATTCTCGTAATGTGACGACAACCGTGGAAGTGCAGTCGGATTCAAAAGTCCATTGCAACGAATGAAGCGGCGCCACTTTCGCCGCAATTTGGAAATTGAGTTTCGGTATTTTCTATTGTATCAGTAGGACGGAAATTTTCTATTGTTTCAGTAGGAGTAGAAATTTGAACACCAGTCCCACCTCCCGCAATATTTTTATAACAAAATCACTAAAGGGAAATTTATGCGGGATACGTGCAATGTTTAATACATGCCACTTAAATTGTGCAGCTCACGCTAGGTAATAATCCACCTCCAGGACTTCAATTTTCTTCCTCGTGAAGACAAAGGAAGCAGGTTGCTTCATGTGTCAACCTTCCAAGTTTTCACCGACGCTGTCCCATCAGTTAAGTGGGTCTCGTGAGTGTCTACACATTATTGGAAACGATAAAATATTCGGGAATACAAGGAAGGACTTGATGGTGCAGAGTACCTGACTGAAATATTTTCCATATTATTCGTGCATTGAGACTTCGGTAAAAAATAATGATATTCGCGGAAAACAAGAAATAAATTTTCACCATTGAAAATTTTATAACGACAGCAGTGTTTAATTAGGATAGTATGCGTTTAAGTTGATAAGAAAAATATGTCACTGGCACACCTACTATGTATCTGAAAAAAAAATATTTTGAAGAGATTCGAGCCGGCGAAATTGGATTGTATTCGTGGTCCCCTCCTTCCTGGGAGTAAGTTATGGAGCGTTTTTAGGAATACGCGAGAATCAGTGTCTAAGTTCAGCCTCGGTGGAATGCCCACGCCCTCTGCTCTTAAAGACGCGACTCTCCTCTCTCGCTTCAGGCATGCATTCACCGCTTAGCGCCACCACGACGAGAGGTGTCATGACGACCCTTATGTCTTGATCATTATCAAATTAACCACGTATTTTTTATCGTATTACCCTGAAATCTTGTGTGTATTCATACTCATCGTTAGGCTTATATAGAAAGAAGATTTCGTAATTTCCCATGAGAAGTTTTGAAATCGATGTAATGCTTAGAAGGATATTGTGGGCCATTTTAACCCATCCTTTACCATAACCTTTCACTTTCTCTCTATTTTAGTCTTCGGCACTCATTTGGTATTCATTTCCGCATCAAATAGCTACTTAAAATGCACGAAGTTAATGCTCGAAACCTTTCCCTTCCATTTCAATGTTTTGCTTTCGCTACAAGGGTTTCTCTCGATTTTCGGTTTGCCCAAATGTGTATTATTATCGCATTTCTTGGTTCAACTGAAATAGAATTTGTCGAATAAATACTTGATTGATTACTAGTTATTTTCCCTCGATAATTTCTTTAATTTTTCTCTAATCTCCATTAAATGCCGCAAATTATTATTAGTTAATTTCATTATTAGTTAATCCAAAGTAAAGAGTTTCATTTTTGAGATCAGACAAAACTCATCTGGTTGCAGTGCACAGGCCTCGAGTGGCTTTTAAAGAAACTGATACTCTAGAATTTGCCGCTGTAGATGTCTGGAAAATATATAACGAAACAACTTCACAAAAAATATACCAAAAACGTTTTCGCAAGTAAAAAAATATTTGTCAACCTTCTAAAGAGTGTGAAGAGCGAGAGCCAGAACTGACTGGGAACTGTCGAGTAAAAATAAAATGCAAATGAAAAAGAACCGTGGGTTTTAGTTAGCGGCATAAAAAGTTTGTACACATTTGGCCAATGTGCGGCGAAAACAGCGGAAATACCAGAAGTCTTAAGAATCTGCTTTTTAGATAAAGCTCTTTGTAGGTCTGTACTATAAATAATTCGATTTCTTTTTGTGTTATTAAAAATTTTGGTGTTGTCTATTGAACAATTTAGCAGTTAAATACTCGTACTTGATATTGCTTGCAAATTTGAATCTTTTAAAGCAAATTTCCACATTCGAAGACGAATAACTGTTAAGAAGTCAAGATTAATAACAATAATAATAATGATAATAACGACAAATAATAACGATAAGGTATTAATAATCCTTATTTAAACCAAGCGCTACCTGCTAGCAGGGTACTCTGGCTACCTGGTAGCATCTTGCGTCGTATCAGCGCTCAAAGCTACGCCCCAAGGTCACCTGACACGGCAGAAGCCTGAACCAGAACGACGTCACACGGGGTTTTCCCAGCATTCATACTTAGCCGTCTCGTTTTCGCTCGCTTGAAAATTTTCACTTTTCATTTAATTGCGAAAAATAGATATCGTCATTTAAAAATCTAAAAGCGTGAAATACGTACTCCAGGAGTAATAATCTTTCGATTTAGGCATTAATAAAATAATAGGAAACCACCCTATTTACCAAGCGAATAAAAAGGAATTTGCTGAAGTGAAGGCCGACAAGGTTTGCTCACTTACGACACTACATGAGGAAGATGGCGTTGAGTACGACAGTGCGCACACAAAAGTTTCACACTAATTTCACGTTAAGTATATTAACACTAGAATTCCGGAAGGGTGTCATTTGGACAACCATGTTAATATAGGCCAATGAAGTTGCAGATTCTTTTCTTCATAGTCGCTACTGTTAATGTGCCCATTTCATCGCAATGTTTGCTTTTGTTTCAATAATTATTTCAAAAATAAATTATTTTAAGAGATTATCATTGAAGAAGAAAATATTACCCAAAAGAAAATATTCCTTTTGAATAAGGCATCCATCGAAGAATGCGCTGAAACATATTAGGAAGCACCTAAGTAATAAATCGATTACGTTTTTATAAGTATTCATTGTTTACATAAAAATAATTAAACTTTATGAGCAAAAAACACCTAAAATTAATATGACAAAAATTTTGTCGTTATTTCCATTATTATTATTATTATTAATCTTGACTTCTTAACAGTTATTCGTCTTCGAATGTGGAAATTTGCTTTAAAAGATGCAAATTTGCAAGCAACCCAGTGCTCCGGTGCCAAGCAAAGTGGCGAAACTGAAGTCCCGCATAGGGTGGTTACCTATTATTTTTTATTGCCTAAATCGAAAGATTATTACTCCTGGATTACGCATTTCACGCTCTTAGACTTTCGAATGACGATATCTATTTTTCGCGATTAAACGAAAAGTGAAAATTTTCAAGCGCGCGAAAACGCGACGGCTAAGTACGAATGCCGGGAAAACTCCGTGTGACGTATTTCTTGTTCCAGCTATCGCCGTATGGGGTGACCTTGGGGCGAGGTTTTGAGCGCTGATACGACGCAGGCTGCTACCAGGTAGCAGAGTACCCTGCTAACTGGTAGCGATTGGCTTAAATAAGGATTATTATTACCCTATCAAAGAAAGGAAACTTTCCGAACTTAGGTAATTTTAAGGGGTGATTATTAAGAGATGTTTCCTTGAGCTCTGTGCCTCATGCATGCATTGGTAATCTCAGACGATGTAAAACTCCTATCTACTTGTATAGAAACTAGGTCCCTGTGACGTCACGTGAGTGGCATCGCATGGGCGCCAATCTGGCCTTTTTCAAATGAGGATAAAATTGACCAATGCCATTCGTCTAAACTGGGATTTCTAGAACCAAATAATTTGTATATAATGAATGCACTAATGGTGGGTCAGGAATCGTAATCAATGCCTTTCGTTTTCTTTGATGAAGGAAGCTACCCTATTTGTTGCAGTATTAAGCGCCTTGAGAGATAAAGAAGAAGTTTTATTATGGTAATTGCACATGCATTAGTAAGCTCTGGCAGACTACGATACCATCTGAAGACGAGTTAGAAAAGATAACTGTGTGGAAAAGAAAATTCAATACAAAGGAAATGAACACCTTAAACGATTCATCGTCACACCTTTATAATTGTCATCCTCATTCTGTCGATAGGAAGCCGTGCACACGAAACATACAAACGCTGCGCGAGGAGTCATAACACGCATTGGCAATGCGATGTCCATTCAAAATTAAAGGAAATTAAACATCTCGAAATGTTTACAGCATGAAACAAATAATAGTTGATGTTTCGCCGGTGGCCCATATAATTAATTTATTTTGAATGCTGTTTCATGCATTCCTGAGGAATATCTGCGCTGATCTCGTATTCAATAATCTATTGGATTTATCGCAAATTCAGGGGATTATCTGTTTAATACGTCAAGGCGTGACGGAGAAATGCAGCGTTATCGGCTTTAGGGCGAACATTACGATTGGGAAATGGCATGCATAGTTTTCATTTCGACTGAAAATCGAACGTATCCCTTTTGCGAATATGTAGTTGAAGCGATGAGCTTCATTTGATGACGATGGATGAGTGCTTCAGTGAGTCTTCAATTGATTCTTTGTCGAGAATTCCGTTCCTGGAGTACTCCATTTTTCTCGTGAATCGTCGAGTGTTATGCTCAGCCTCGTAAAAATGCCTGAGTTGACTTGACCGCATCCACGGCAGAATCACCTTGACTCAGACCAATTCTCTGCCGATGGTTCCAGGAACTGATCGAAGCCAATAAATAGCCCCCGGCGCTATCAAATATGAAACAGTGCTCTTCGCGAAGCCGCGCCGGACAGTCTGTGATAGTTGGAGGGCCGACCACTGTCGGCGCTACTGGTGTATTTTATGCTTGCAGAATTTGCAAGGGGAGCGATATAAGCTGTGAGATGCTGCTTCTTTGATGTTGGGTATTAAGTGACTTAAGATAGTTAATTAATAACGTCTTCACTTTTTGGGAGCTATTCACATTCAAATGGAAATCACTTCGTTAAAATCCACACTCTAACGATAAAGTTGACGAGTTCTAATAGTAGAAAAGCTAATACTGTCACCATTAGTTCATATTTCAACTTAATTTTTATAAATACCATTATATTATAGTGAAATAGTACTATGCATATAGTGTAATGATGAATGCCATATTTAATGGCAATAGATATTATCTACGAATGGATGTAAATAGTAGTAAAATCAATGCACAAATGGCATTATTTTTCTTCATTGTCCCGGTGAAAGCGAGAGCGTGGTGGCTTCCTAGATGGGGGGGAACTCTTGATGACGGATCGCAAACCGTACCGGCGTTGAATCCCACGTGAAGTACTCTCAAATAGGCGCTAGGTGGCGAAAGGAACCCTTCGCCGTGTTTAATCCTCTGGCCCGTGGCTTGCTACTGGATGAGCTCTACCCCATCCTTACCAATTAAAAAAAAAACCCTTTGAGTCGAAGCATGGGATGATAAGAGTGTATTTCAGAGCGGCGATGGTTTCTGCCGAGGGCCTCATTCAGTTACTCGATGCGCAAGCTGAGGTGCTTGGCTCGAAATGTGAAACTCATGTCATTTCTTCATATTTTCTGTACTTGTATTACTTAAATACTTCTATAAAATACATTGAACTGAATATAGTGAAGATAATTTTACCAACCCTCATTACGTTTTGCATAAATAGCGTTTGAAATTACACCCGATGAATGGCCGGCATTACCAACACACGAGGAAACACAGTTTAAAGTTGTTACCATTGAGTTGGAATTCTCTTTTTCGCCGAGCATTAAAGGACTTAAATGAGTGCCAGGTGGATGCCCATTTCCTTTGCATTTGGCTGCTGTGCTGACAGCCCTCGACACACGTCTATTGAGGCGCCTAGTAGATAAGTAGATACATTCACTCTACCCGTCACTCATTGGCAGTTCTTTTCTCTCATTGATGATGTCTCCATGCTTCTGGGTTTCACCGCGTGGATTTTTCTTTGCTACGACAGTTTCTCCGGTATTCCAACCGGCGTCTTCATCGACCTGAAGACTTCACTTTATAAATGTTATATACAGGCAATTGATTGAAACTTAGCAGGCTGTTTATTCCTGGTTTTGTATGAAGCAATGGAACAAGACACCGTCAAGTAAACAAATAATTTCATTGGCACGTAATTACGGCATCAGAATTATCTCCAGCTCATACACTAAATTAACACTGATTAAATGTTGTGTACATGGCAGCTAATCTATTTACTAACGTTGAGTACTGATTTGATAACAGTCGAATGCCGTTAAATGTCATGTGTGTTTTCTTTTTCATTGAAATCACCTGCAGTTTCTGCTTTACATTCCATCTTTCTTTTTTTTACTCATTTTCAATTGATCACTGGCACCAACTACATGCATTAACTCTGCCAAACAAGGTTCTTCATGGACATCATCATTACGATATGACCTTGGTAGGGGGTCTGCTTTGTACGTAAATTTTCCTGCTGGTAAACATCATAAATCTAAATCATATTTCCATAATACATTCCTCATTCGTTTAAGTCGAGGTGGCCCAGTTTTCGTCATGTTCATGGAAACCGAAGGTTTATTATCAGTATTTATTACAACTGGTCTACCGTATACAGGGGTGAATTCAGGATTTTTTCTGGGGGTCACTAGGGTCTGAAAGGGAAAACCATCCTCTCATACTTGAGATTAAAAACAAGAGAAAACAAATAATTAACACAATATTCTATTTATTTTAATATAATAGTGATTAATATGAGATTAAATGATTAAGGCTCCGTAATGTACAAAACAAGACGAACGTATTGATAACCGTATAAAATATTTTGTCTATTTTTTACTCGTCTTGGGGGGGGGGGAATCGTCTGTGCCCCCCCTAAATCCGCCTATGACCATATATAAGTGTACATAAGTGAAATTTCAATGTGGAAAAAATTACACTTATAAATTTCTTTTCTATTTGCGAATATGATTTTTGAGTTTCAGTGTGAGCATAAGACGCAAAAATGACTGGTCGATTTCCGCTTAGGAGGCATCAAGCTAGTCCATCTTTAGAGGAATCACGTGGTATAGCCACTGGCTCGCCTATTATGTCACTACTTAAGACTGGTGCTTTTGAAACAATCGATTTTAAATCATTCAATACTTTCTCATGAATTGGCAGCCAACACCAAATATTCGTCTCTTTTAGCAGCTCTCCTAGGGGAGCTGTTTTTAATGCCACGGAATAAATTTTCTTGCGTAATTAAACAATCCCAAAGCTCTTTTAAGCTTTAACTTATTCTTTGGTGATTCAATGCTGAAGATTGCTTTAATTCTATTCGGATCCAATTCCATACCATTTTTGCAAAAAAATGTGACCTAAATATTTAACTTTCCTTATTTAAATTGAATTTTCTCCGCGTCCAACTTAATATTCAATAACCTTGCACGACTTACTACTTTTGACAATATTATATCATGCTCTTTTTCATCTTTAGTTGCTATTAGCAAGTCATCAAAGTAAACCATTACACCCGGAATATCACCAAAGTTCTTTTCATTTAGCCTTTGAAAAGTTCGGGGGCATTTCTCAAGCCAAATTAAGCATTTCTAAAGCCTTGTTAACTGATAGTATTCAAATGGTGCACTTAAAGTGCAAAATTCAGATGCATTTTTGTCTAATCTAATTTGATGGAAACCATCTTTTAGATCCAGTACGGTAAATATTGATTTACTTTTTGGCTTTGAACTAATACCTTCAAGGGTAGGAATTTAAGGGTAGGAAATAGTTCCGCTTTAAACAGTTGTTAATATCGCGGAAATCCAAACTTTATCTCATTGTTTCATCTCTCTCTTCAATTACCACGTAGTTGCTCACCCATCCATGTGGATTTTCTATTTTCTTAATTATTTTATCATGTTCAAGCTCTGCCAGCTTATCTTTTAGTCTCTCCCGCAATGCCAGAGGCACTCTCCTAGGTGGATTAGCAGCAGGGACTGAATTCACATTTAATACAATGGAACAAGTTTCAGGGAAACACCCCTCACTTGAGAACAAATCTTAATGATAATTCACAAGTTTATCCCTTCCACTATATATTACACTATCGACTCATTTTCGGTGAATTAATTCAATTTCAACACAGCCACACAACCCCAATAATGGCTTACAATTAGTATTAGAGTACTTGTCTTCAATAACCACAATATTTAGAACATGATCTTTTCCACTCTGTGATACCTTACACTTTAAGTCAATCACACCTAGGGGCCTCACTTAATGACCATCAAATGATTCTAATATAATGAATGAGTCCTCTTTCCCTATAGTGTTCATATTTCCACACCTTAAAAGGCTACACTCCAAATCAAACTTTTGCCTTATATTTTCTTTAAACTCTTACATAACAACACTTAACTCGCGATGGTTTGCAAAACCGCTTTACCTTGGTCTTCTTGTGATTAATCCTCATCCCATAATCGCCGCAACGCACGTATAACGCATCCACTAGAGCCTGCAGTCCCCTCGCTTACTGGTGGATCAACGCCGGATCATCCGCGAATCTCACTGCTTTAAACATTATTCCTCTCACTTTTATTCCTGCTTCCAACTCATCCAACGCTTCTCTTACCATCGCCTCAGCGCACACGTTAAAACAGCTGCGACAGACTCCTCGGCCCATGCTTGCCCACCCAGATTCTCCGTCCGCTACCCTCACTTGCGCAGTCTGGGCCATATACAGATTACGAATCAGTCGCCTATTCCTCTAATCTGTTCCTATTCTCTTGAGAACATCCATTAACTCTACCCAGTTCACTCTATCAAACGCTTTTTCAAAATCCACGAAACAGGCATGTACGTCCTGGTCGTCACGGTCTCCAGGGACCTCATTATTGCAATGACATCACGAGTTGACTTCCCTTTTCTGAAACCAAACTGATCCTTGCCGAAATACTCGTTTGCCCTCACTTCCATTCGTCTGTCAAATATCCTAAATATCATTTCCACGCGTGCGATATTAGGCTAACAGTCCAATAATCTCCGCATTCCACAACTTTCTTCTTTTTCGGTAGTGGAATTAGAACCGTCTTCACGAAATCTCCCGGTCAACATCCGTCCTCATAGATCCTGCGCACTAGTTAGAAAAACATTTTCTTACTATCCTTCCCTAGATTCTTCAGAAGCTCACATGGAATATTTTCTCTCCCTCCTTTCTGAAACTTTTTCATTTCCTCACTCTTGTCTTTTCCACCAAGCCTCCCTTGCTCTCTTAGTTTCACGCCGTAATCGATTATTAATTGCCCTAAACATTCTTTTGCCCTCCTCTTTGCCCACGTTCTTCCACTTCCTTCTCTCCTCCATTTCTTTTACCATTGCCTCCGTAACCCAAAGCTTCTTTATCCTTCTGCATTCAATGTAGTCAATTGATTTCTCCGCTGCTTTGACTATTCCCGTTTAATATTATCCCACACTTTCTCTACAGTCTATGTACTTCCACTCTCCCGTATACTAATGTCCACTAGTTCCTGATATTCTCGCCTCATACTCCCCTTCTGAACTTCTACATTCCATTTCTTCCCCGTCCTAACTTTCATAAGTCTTTTGAATCTCACGTTGCATTTCATGAGCACTAGGTTGTGGTCCGAATCCGCATCCGCTGCAGGGAAGCTGCGCGAGTTTTCACACTATTCCTAAACCTCTGTCTTACCATTATGTAGTCTATCTGATATCCCCTCATATCCCCTGGACTTTTTCATGCATATCTTCGCCCTTTATAGTGGTTGAGCCTCGTTTTTATTATGAATAACTTATTTCTCCTGCAAAGTCCTGCAGCTTTCTCTCCCCTTTCGTTCCACATTCCTAGTCCAAAATATCCTATTTCGTGTCCATCCCTCCCTTCCCCGACTGAGGCGTTCCAGTCCCCCATCACTACTCCATTTTTCTTACTTGAGCTTTCTCAAATTATTTCCTTGAGCCCTTCATACAACTCATCCACTTCTTCCTCCCTATGAGAACTAGTGGGCATGTAAACTCGAACCACCACGAGGTTGTTCGGTTGCACCTCAATTTCTACCACAAGAATCCTATCGCTTACGTGGTCTAAACCTACCACACGCTTACCCATCGTCCTGTTTAATACTATAGCTGCCCTTCTCTGGCTTTCCTCCCCACCCTTATATATAACCCTGTACTCGCCACTCCAGTAACCCCCACTGTCCTTCCTCCTAACTTCGGAAAGACCCGAGATATCTAAAATCCCTTTCTGCTTGTCCCGTCTTATATTTTCTAGTTTACCCGCCCTCATCATTGTCCTCACATTCCACGATCCTACATTTATCGATGTCTTTTTCTTCTCCATCCTCTTGGTATTTTTATCCTCATCCTTTGATGCTGTTGATGCTAAAAAAGATGATGGTGCTGATATGTCTCTTCAAGGATTCCGCATGATAAGGACTACGAGGACATCGCTGTCACCTACGACGCCCGCCCTTAAATGGCTGGGTCCCGCGATTCCATCCGAGGCTCGTCCGATCAAACCTAATATTTTCGATAGTTGGTAGGGTTTCCCACTTCTATTCCAGCAGTGTTTTTTACGTGACACTATCACGTGGACTACCTTTCGTCTGGCTCCTACCCTTCGACCTATCTGGAATGGGTGGCCCACCGGGAATAATTGCGAATTAATCCCGCTAGGGCAGCTTTAGGGGTCATAGGAACGCGTAAGTCTTTCCACCGCGACAAGGTTGTAGCCCAAGGGAAGGGAATAATGGCTTACAAAATACAAAGTATGGTATATTTTCTCAGGATAATATACATAGGAATTACTTACACCTATTAAAAGTTTTGTTTTTTTTTTTATGGAACGCAGTTACTCCTCTAGAATCATCATCATTGTAAGTCAAAAATTCTAAGAATAGTTTGATGCAGATCTCTAATACTCTCCCCCATCCGATAACATTTTTTTTCATAGCTACGAATTTCTTCTCTTTTACATCCTTTTTATTCTGTCCCATGTAATTCATTCCAGTACATCCCTTGCCCTTTTTCCCATCCACTTGTCCTTTAACGACTGTCATCTTCGAGCCATCGTGCCTCAAAATGTGGCCAACTAGGTTGTCCTGTCTTCTGCTTAAGGTTTTTAGGAGGCTTCTCTTTCCTCCCACTCTTCTTAGCACTTCCTCATTACTTACAAGGTCGATCCATTTTATCTTCGTCATTCTTCGGTAGCACCACATTTCGAATGCTTCCACTCTTGACTACTCTGCTGCTGTCAACGTCCAAGTCTCACTACCATATATAGATATGCTCCATATGTAGCACCTGATGAATTGTTCCCGTCTATCATTGTATTCTCAGCTTTAATCAGATTCTTCTTTGCATGCGCTATTCAACTTACGATTTATTTCATGCCTGGCCCATCGCTGGTCAATCGGCTTAGCAAAACTCTTTCGCCTCCTCTTCAAGCTTTTTTCATCCTAGGTTAATGTTCGTTTAAACATCCTCTCTTTTTCTGCATTCTAATATCTTAGGCTTCTTCGGCTTTTTTCTGGCCATTGTCATTTCTATACTTGTCAAAGTCTTCCTCAAATCCTTCTCTGTCTCGGCTGTGATTGCTGTGTCGTCAGCAAATCGCAGCGTCATAACTCTTTCCCCGTGGATATTGACATTCCCTCGAAGCCTTCTCTTTGATTTCAGGAGTCATCATGAAACACATCAAGAAATCAACCTATTCTTGCTATGTCCGATAATCGCTGACATCCATAAAATGACATGCGAGCTTTTCAATCATAATGTTCAAACAAAACGAAAGGTAAACTTCGACGACGCTCTTGTTCCTGTGATGCATTCACCATCTTCACCAACTCCACACTCATATTGTCATCAGAATTTACGTAAAAGTACCACCAAAGTAATCTCTTATAATGCACAATTCAAAGCATGCTATTTATTACCGTCGTCAACAGAAGCGGTCTTCTGCGGTCTGTCATGTGCGGTCACTGTTATCCGAATCTAATGTCGTAAAGTGCCAAATATATCTGAAAACTGAATTACAACCAACAAAATGAATTATGAGAATGGTAAGATAGTTAACATAGCAGAATACATCATGTGTTTAGGCGGGAAGTACGACGTTACCGTCTTCAATAATGACCACCATCTGAGGCTTACCCTGCCGTAAAAAGTAACGGATGCCTACGAGTGATTATTTCCCGTAGAAGGCATTATTTCTCACTCTTTATGAAATGTGATTCACTCAGAATACTTTGCGTATTATAAGACTATCTGAACTCAGTTGTGATGGTCTTGCAACAAATTCGCGGCTATGATGGTGATTGCTACTAGTTCAAGTCACCAACGGGGAAATCTTACTTTTAATGTTTTTCCTTGTTCACTTGCTTTGTATTTATTTATAGGATCAATCATTTAAATTCACTGCAACAGCATCATATACTAATTTTTAATTGTAATATGCACATAAAATAAATAAATGTAGAAAATTTAAGAAAAGAACGGGGCAAGTGTAGTCTTGTCCTTTTTAAGAATTTCTGCATACAATATGAAAGGGATTTAGAAAAGAGGGTCAGCCGGTTTTAGTGGGTAGGTAAAAACCAGGCCTTAGAGTTATTGAACAGTTCAAATTCTGATGCTGGTAGTCACACATTTCGTGTCACCACTAAAAAATTACTATCACTTTTTGATTAATATCGATCTTAATTATTGGTGGAATCCACTGACTTCGCACTCTTCTCGGAAGTGCTGTCATTTTTTAATACTTATTTGCACCTTTTTGGAGTTCTTGGTAATCGGTATTGGATGATTTACCTTTTTGTGCGTCATTATATGATGTCATAGTTGAGGTATGTTACGTAAGTAGCCTTCATAATCATCACTTACTACTTCAGTAGAGTTTTGCGTTGAATGTGTTCTCAGATTCTCCACTAATCAACGGTGCAACTAATCTCCCAGAACGGATTCGTCCAATTTATCGGTGAGCTGAAAAAGAAAACTCGTCGATGTTATACCCGATTGTGAATGCAAAACCTAGAAGGCCTAAAGATCTCACCACTTATTGCAGTGACATTCGTTTATATCGTCATTGCGTTATCGAGCGTAATATTAAGTATTTCAATCCTATAGTACTCCTATATCGCTTTTAGTCGTAGTTGCCAGCATAAATTTTGTAAAGCAATCTTAAATAATCTTTTAAATAAGAAAATTAATAATCACAATTCGTATTATTCTCTTCAGTAATCTAAACTTTTCCTCGTTTGAGAAAATGTTTCCTGAAAAAAATGTGTGCTTTCCTGAAAAAAAAGATTGTTGTAAATTACCTCGCATATAATGTCACCACGTTAATTCAATTGAACGCCAATTCATGATTAGAGAATAATTTTCAAGTGATAGCCATGGATACGTGAATCGTGGGACTGTAAACCAAGGCAAAGCGGGCGAAAGAAAAGCGTATGAAAAGACAATTATTACGGAAAGATTCGACCCACCGAAATGGTATTACTACCGAGAAAAATCCTCTGTTTTACTACTAGCCCAACTCGCTCACAGATACCAAGTTTCATTAAGAGCTTTCATGAGTCATTTACGGGAACGAGCCAGTCTTCTAGTGTCTCAAAATCAAACTGAATTTTAATACGAAGTGGCTCTATTTGCAGTGATATTGCGGCGGATATTTTATTTACATGCCATTTTCGCTATCTCTGAACAGAAAGCGTCAGCGTTCATAAAGGCGTGGTTACACGGCACATTAACACGTACAAGTTAATGTACGATTGCGTGAATGATTTTGGTGGACCGGAACGGAACATGTACGAATGCATGAACCAAATTAGATTAGGTTCTATTTTCCGTTCATGCATTCGCACAAGTTGGGTGGTTACACGGTACATTTTCGTGTTCATTCACGCGTTCATACATTTAGACAGTAACCCGTACGTGTTAATGTATCGCGTAACCAGGCCTTGACAAGAAAATATACTTCGACGGATCGGTTGATTCACGAAAGTAAATTGAAGTTCTGGAGGTGGATTTATTATCTAACATGAGCTGCACAATTTATGTAGTATTAAGCATTGCATATATCCCGCATTAATTTTCCTTTAACGATATTGTTCTAAAAATATTGCGGGAGGTGGGACTGTTGTTCAAATTTCCGTCCTACTGATACAATAGAAAATAACGAAACTCAATTTCCAAACTGCGGCGAAAGTGGCGCCGCTTCATTCGTTGCAACGGACTTTTGAATCCGACTGTGCATTGGTCGTAGTTGCTAGCATAAATTTTGTAAATCAATCTTAAATAATCTTTTAAATAAGCAAATTAATAATCACAATTCGTATTATTCTCTTCAGTAATCTAAACTTTTCCTCGTTTGAGAAAATGTTTCCTGAAAAAAATGTGTGCACCCTGTTCTCTATATTATAAAGACGCTATTTATTTGTTGCTTGAAATGACGTTATTTGGGAATCCAAATGTATTATAACTTTTTCCTAAAAACCCAGTCTTTACCTTTGGCTCTGTTTTACATGCTATCTTGAACCAAAATAAGACGAGCAAAGTCTCAGCGCTTAAGAAATTGCACAAAAATTCGGCTCATTTTTCACGATACAACTGAATTCAAGTTCTGTAAATTGTTCCGGGAAAATAATCATATCCTCTTTCACAGACTACTTATGCCCAAATCGTAACATTTTTGATTGGTAAAAGTCTTAAAATGCAAAAAAGAACGATTCATTTAGACTCTTTTAAACTCATTCATCCATAGTGAGCACACACGTATAGTTTCTTGAAACGACGAGTAATTTGCTTTTTCTCAAATCAGTGTGCATCAAATGTAAAATTCTATTTCTATTCCGTGCTGTGTGTATGTTTGTAAGCCCTGAGCTAGCCGACAGCGTGGTTCTTCTTTCACATGCATGGGACACTTTGCCTAATTGCGCATTTCAAGTCCCCAATGCCCCTCCGATCGTACTCACCTCTTTTGTTTTTGCGCTAATGACGACGGCTGTGGAATTTTAGAATGTCGATGGCTACCGGCCACAAAAGACAAAATCGCTGTATGAACAGGGCGGCGTACGCTTGTTTTGCAGTTGGATTTATTGCTGTAAATAATTCGCTCAGATTGTCTTCAGGCAATCGGTCAAAGCCCCTGCCTCGTTCATTCCCTATCACAGAATGATGAAGAATCATAACTTCGTCTGCAGATTAAAGAAAGAATGAGGCGATGAAAGGGAGATTTTGGTCGCCCTGGCTGTGCAGTAGGGGGCGAATCCATGAGGAAGCTGTCGTGGTCACTCACTTCCGGGGCACTGCAAGACGGATCGCAATGGGGCAATGGGGTTAATTAGCGCTCATAGTGGCGGCTTCGAGGCCAAAGAGGGCGAAATGTTCCATTGAATTTCGGAGTGGAAGGAAAGTAACAATTCGCAGCAATTATTTTGCAGCCATATTTGTTGACCGTTTTACCATAATTGGCCATCGGATGTTCCAATAATAGTATGATTTCCGGTTTCTCCTGCTACCCATGGCCTGCATCCGATTTGGACTGATCTAGATGTAATTCACAATATTCTGTGAGGGATGCCAATTCAGGCATGCGTATCACCTTGTTGGCTAATTTTTGCAAACACATCTGAATAATTTGCTGATATTCTGTTACAGAGTAAATGCTCCATCAAAATAGGGCTTACAGATTGCGTTAGTGGCAAAGGTATTGGTAATACTTACGTTTCGGATGTGTAATTTGTAAAATAATTTGAAGCAAAAAACTTAGTATGACAAAGACTTGTACAAAAAGCCATGAAGTAGCTACCAATTGGCGTTGAAGAAAGCAGATAACACAACCTAAATTGTCAAATATTTTGAACAATACCCGTTAGGGACAATAATGCCCAATTATGTAACTAACCTAAGCCTAATTATCTAACACAATCAAAAAGCACCCTCAGCTAAATCATCGCGATTTTTTTCTCCGTGAACGGAGTCGTGTGGCATTCATTGGAAGTCACTGCGGCCAATACAAACATATTCAAGGAGAGAGAGCACTTTCCAGATGTCATGTCCGTGATGTACACAAGCGTTACCTATCTTGCAAAGCGGGGAACTGTTCTAGAGAGGGGTACTCAATACCCTATGCCACTCTGCACTGTATGTATATTTTCGCTATGCTTCGAGGGTGCATGGCACCTCTGACTCCCCCCCCCCCCCACTGTTTCTGCGGCAGCATTTCATTTCGATCAAAAATTACCAAAGTATAATTAAAATGTATTTCGCTAAACATTTCTCCGCAAATACGGCCTAATTTTATTTTCAAAATTTTAAATCCGCAATCAGATGTGAGTCTAATAACAAATCGAACTGAGATTGAGTTGGTAGATTACATGATTTTCTGCACTCCTATTTTAAGTAATCCTGCTATGAGTAAAATTTTGGCATTCTTGCTGGAGACATAATCGGTAGATCCAAAGATAAAAATATTCTAGAGATGGATCCAAGTGAGGAGCATATTTGCTGCAAAAGATTCCCGTTGAGAACTTTCCTTCATCAACTGCTTCATCTGATGATTATACTCTATTCTCTTCCTCTACTTTTCTAAAGATAGCTATCTGTTGTAGAAAAAAACTTACGAGACTACTATCATCTTTCAAGACTTTTATTTAATATCTTAAAACCAATGAAATTAGATAAACTCGGATGGAGACTTCTGTCAGACCGTAGACTGAAAAATAGACTAAACCAACCAGATAAATTCAAAACCAGTGTATTTTCTTACCAACTTACCCATATCTTACGAACATACTACGATAGATCAGATCATATAAATAAAATAAGAGAGATGGATCATATAGTATTTTTTTCTCCATAGATATTGATACCCAAGGCCTTCTCCTTGATTTCTTTAATCGCTTTCTCGCTGTGAACGTTGGAAAAGACGGGGACTGTACAGTGTACAGTGTACACCCTTGTCTCACTCCTTTTCCTATTCTTGCTTCAACACAGATGGGTCAAAATTTAATCACAGCTATTTGTCTTTTACACAAAATGTGCACAATTATGCGATCATTGTAGAGCACTCCGGGATCTGTCAGAATACTAAGCACTGAATTCCATTCCACGTTATCAAATGCCTCCTCTAAATCGACTGCTATGTCGCTAGCAAATCGCAGCATGCTAATTTTTTCTCCGTGGATAGCACACGTACCTTTCTCCTTGATTTCATCGATGGCTTTCTCTATCTAAACATTAAAAATTATGGGGGAAAGTGCTCACCATTGTCTCACCCCTTTTCTTATTCTTGCTTCTCCACCATTGGTTCCCCATTTTATCACAGCTACACAGTTTTTATACAAACTATGAACAATTCTACAATCATTGTAGAGCACTCCGATTTCTTTCAGAATTCTAAGCATTGAATTCCATTCCACGTTATAAAATGCGTTCTCTAAATCGACAATTGCTATGAAAGTCGGTTTGTTATTTCAATTCTCTTCTCTATGAGCAGCTGAAGGGCCAAAATTGTTTCTCTCGTGCCCTTGCTTTCCCTAAATCCGAATTGGTCCTCATCCAGGAATTCTTCTGCTATTCATTTTATTCTCCTATTGATGATTCTTGTCAGTATCTCCGACCCATGTGTCGCCATGCTTAGGTTGTCTAATCTTTGCACTTCTCGACTCTTATTCTTTTTGGGTGTAGACATGATTGTGTCCTTCTCGCAGTCACTAGGTATACGTCCTCCTGAGTGCATATCGGAGTTTTTCACAGCTGAGTTAAAAGCATTCTCTCCTGTATTTAAGATAAGCGTTATTCTTTCCCAGGTCTCTTATTGCAGCGTCAACTTCTGAGGCTATGATGCTGGCTCACATTTCATCCTTTTCTACTTCACTGTCCTCTTTGATAATTTTTCAGCTAAGTTTGCTTCCGTTGTATAATTCCTCCAGGTATTCCTTCCGTCTCTCGGCTTTGTCCTCGTTTTTAATCAAAATATTTCCTCACTTTTCCCTTATGCCATTTCACCTTGGTCTTCGTTCATTGAAATGGTTTCCTACCATTCTGTAGCCGCTTCCACTTTACCTTGTACGAGATTATTTTGCACGTCCTCGCATATGTTCCTCATCCACGCTTCTCTTCTCTTTCCTCGCTTTGCGGCAAATATCATTCCTTATTATCTTTTAGCAAGCCTGCCCCTTCCTCACTTTTCGCACTATTATATTTTCTCCGTTCTTTACTGAGGGGTAAGACTTCTTCGGTGATCCATGGCTTTATCTTGACAAATTAGCTCTCCTCTTCTCCCCGGAACTCCTCTTGCGGCCTCCTAAAGCCAACTTTTTATATCTGTCCAGCTATTCTCCACTGATTTTTCACTCCGATGTAATCCTATCATGCTCTCCATTACTTCTTTGAAGGCGTGTTGATTTTTTGGCTCCTTTTTTCTCTTATTGCAATGAATTCTTCTCTGATTTCTTTAATTTTTTTGAATTTCAGGTGGCATTTCATCATCATTAGATTATGATCGCTATCAGTATATGCCCCCGGGTAGCTTTTGCAGTCCTTTATCTGGTTCCTAAACCTCTGCTTCACTAAGAATAATCTAGTTGAAATCTTCTTTTGTCTCCTGGTATTTTCCACGGATATCTTCTTCGCCAGAGATTCTAATGCAGTGTATTGGCAACCACTATTTTGTGTTCTATCCAGAATTCCAGAAACATATCTCCCCCTTCGCTTGTATTTTCTTATCCATATTTTCCTGCTTTTCTTCCACTGTGACCTTCACCGACGAGAGCTTTCCAATCACCTAAATCAATATTAAGGTTTTCCTCATCCCTTACCTGTTTACGTACTTCCTTATATCATCATATCATATCGTAGGCGTCTTCAACGTCAACATCCTCGTTGTCTATCGTAGTCATGTAAACCTGTACCACTATGGTATCTACCGGTTTAGTCTTTCACTTCACCACAACTATCATTTCATTCTACTGTAGGAAGCTTTTCACACGCTTTCCGGAGCTCTTTCCGAGCACTATCCCAACCGCAGCAATACCGTTTAGCGATCCTGTGTGAATCATTCTGTAGTTTCCACTCCAGAAGTCTCCCTTCTCAGGCCACTTCATTTCGCTGATTCCTAGCACATCGATATTCAATCTTTGCATTTCCACCGTCAGGCGACCCCTCCTCGCTCGCATCTTTCCCTCCCACGCCCCGAATACAGAAAAAGTCATCCTTTTTGTGCTCCTAAGAGGGATTTGATCATATAAATCGGTAGAAGTTAAAAAAGAATACGTAGTGAGCGGACTTATCCCTTTTTTGGCTTCCCATCGACGTTAAACAGGTAGACGTTACCAATTTTTAGAGAAGTGACGAAATATTTTTTAAATGTTCGCGATACTTTTAGTTAAAAAAGAATACGTAGTGAGCGGACTTATCCCTTTTTTGGCTTCCCATCGACGTTAAACAGGTAGACGTTACCAATTTTTAGAGAAGTGACGAAATATTTTTTAAATGTTCGCGATATTTTTAGGTCCATGGACGCAGGCAAGGAGATTAGGGTCCATGAAATGACCAATTGAGAGGCTAGAAAGGTGTGGGATGTCTCGGGAGCGGCGTGAGGGTGAGGCCGCGGCGGAAGGTGTGGGAGAAACTGTGTAGGCGCGTGCGGGGTAATTAGCAACCGAGGGATAGTCATTGTCGCCAGAATTTATGACAGAACAATGCATTTCGTCGCAAGCCTCACTGTGGATAGTTCGGAGGGAGTCCTCTAAGCCAATCACAAAATTAAAACCATTCATTGAAATCTAATGTTAGTCGCTTGTCAGAAGGTATCACATAACAGCGATTTGTGGAAACAGCAATCGACATCAGAGTTTTTTCGTGGAACTGCCACTGTAACATATTTCACTTTGATCTAGTTAGAGACTTTCTTTTAGAACTTAGAGACTTTCTTTGAAAACCGAATTGTCTCTGGGCTCTTTTCCTCCCAATTAGTTGGATGTATCAAGTTTCTGGAGAAAATTCTTGAAGACTTTTGAGTGACTTTTTCGGAAATAATTGCAATATTTTAGTTGTTTTTTTCTTTTTCAAAATTAAATGCTTTTTATCGGCGCTTAAATGAGTAGGTTCCTTCAGAAGAGTTTAATATTTTTTTGTGTCACTTAAGCTGCAAAGATGCATGATAAATTCACAAGTGAAATATTGCGGTGCGTAAACAAAGACTATGAAAGGACTAAGAGAAGATAAATTTCCTTTAGAAGCGGAAGTGGCGCCACAAATTTTGCCCTATAACATTTGAAAATGACTTTACACCTACATACAAGCTACCTCAAAAGGATAGTGGGAGGGGGTGTTGGGGCACCGTCTCTCAACAAATATAAAGGAAGAGTGCGTTCTGCCTAGCATTTATTTTGGGTCCTTTATTGTCCGAGGCAAGAACGCATTCCTGAACCTATCCGTTCGAAAAAATACCTCTCTTAATTTATTGTTTCTATCTGACCTGGAAATATAGTGAGGTTCTCCCATGATATTCTGCGTGTCGTCCTGAAAGATGTTTATCCTTAATAGCTCAAGCAACCACAAATAAACCTTATCAAGCAATCTTAGCTTATAGTCTGCAGCGGCTCCCAGCTTAATTCGTTTAGCATTTGTGCTACGCTCGCCGCAGTTTTTGACGAATCGAGCAGCATTTCCTTGTCTTTCATTTTATTATAGGATTAATTCTTCCAGCACCGGATCCCACATGATCACTCCATTTTAAAGGTGTGGCCGAAGGAGCGGAAAAAGCACTTCTCTCTTACTTTTAAATGCATAAATATTCCCAAAACACGCTCCACACGAACCCTAGCTTCCACGGGGCTCGGCCAAAAATATTCTCCACGGTAGTTTCTAAGTTGTCGTTACTCGTAGATATTTCAATTTATCTGTCATCTTTATGGTTACACTGGCCAAAGCATGTATATGAATGTATAGCTGGACTCCTTTCACTAATGATTACTACAGAGGGTTCTTCAGTTGGCCACTAAGCGTCTCTCTTACCCTCCGCTCATTCAATGTATTCACAATGTATTCTTCAGTCGCGTCGCTGATAGACAAATCGATTCGAAATTAACAGATATAGCTATTGATTTTCTAATTTTGGCGATAAATATTTTTGGAAATAAGTGATATTTATTTTCGAGGTGATATCGTTCGCTGAATTCATAACTTCTCTATTCCATTTCTATCGAGTGAAAATAATCTATTAAAATTAAGGTGATAAAACTGAGGTTAGCAATTATAGATAAATATTATATTATTATCACTCTTGCCTGTTTTCTCAAAATTATTGGAAAAAAAATGATTGAAATTCGGCTCTTTAATTTCCTTAACAAAAAGAACTACTTCAGCGCTCGGCCATTCGGATTCTTAAAAGGTAAAAGTACTGAAGATGCAATTTTACAGCTCAGTTCTGCCTTCTCTGATGGACTCAAGAGGCAAAAGAAAGTTGCTGGCTTGTTTTTTGATACTACAAGAGCTTTCGATTGCGTAGACCGTACATTATTATTGAAAAGGTTAACGCAAGCTGGAGTAATAGGTGTCACAAATGAATGTTTCCAGAGTTACTTAAGTGGGAGAACCCAGTGCGTGAAAATACGTGACTAAGAAACTTCGCTTCCCAGTGGAGTCCCCCAAGGATCGATATTGGGGCCTATTTTGTTTCTTATATATGTAAACAATGAAAATACTGGAATGCTCAAGGGTAAATTCAATTTCTTTGCGGACGATACTGCTTTGGTTTATGCATCGGACAATACGGGAAATAAATGAATACAAATAGATCTCGATAGAATAAAATTTTGGTTTAGTTCAAATAAAATAGTACTGAGCAGAAAAACAAAATTTGTTATATGTAATTTAATTAGGATTTTTTTTTGGAAAAACGGGATGTTTATCACAGATGTCTCATGTGTGACAGCGAAAAAACCTGCTCGACATGTTTTAAAATTGAACAAGTTAACTTTGTTAGGGATCTTGGGATGACTATAGATGAAAACATGTATTACATGGAAATCGTATTTTAATTAAATAAAAATTGGAAAGGCTATCGATTTTGAGGAAATTCTTTATCTTAAGATATTTATACCCAATAACAGTAGTGCATTGTGCATATTGTGCTGTAGTTGAGTCAAGACTACAATATGGCATTTCTTGCTCAGGAGGAGCCTACCTTTCTAATATTAGGCCTCTGCAGATTGCCCAAAAACCTTATAAGGGTGTTATTTAGGCAGCCAAAAACTGAGCACTCGTTGCCTCTTTTTCCAAAATCTTAATGTTCCACCACTATGGTATTTATTTATATTTTAGGTGCCCAAGATATTTTGCATTCGTGGGAGAAACAGAACGAAACCGATTGAGTATTCAAGTAAACTAAGGTCGAAAAAAGACATGTCTCTCTTAGGCTTAGGAAGAGTTATACCTAAGGCCAAAAATGAAGCCTTTAAACAGACATACACTTTTCTTGCACCGAAATGGTTGTTCCCTCCCGGTTGAAATATTGAGTCGAAACTCTAAGGCTTTGTTCATGGCAAAACTACAATGGCTCTTTTCCCAAGAGAGTGAAGATATTTAAAAATAGTTAAAAGTTGTAGGATAATATTGATAATTTTATTTAATTTGCATTTTTATTATAGTTACCATTGCTACAAGTTTTTCTAAAAAAATCTTTTTCTTTACGTTCATGTTTCTTTTTGTATTTGCAATGCTATTTTTATTATTATTGAATTTTATTCTCTCAATTCCGATCTTGTCCAGCACACATATATTTGAATATTAAAATTGTTTTTGTCCTATTATATTTATTTTAATGTTTATAAATCAGCCCCGGTAACTTCTATTCAGGCTTACCTAAGGGGTGCCTACTGGCATCATAATTTACTACTTTATTTATTGTATTATGTATTTTGCAATATATGAATAAATAGAATAAATATTATTATCATTATTATTATGAAATATTTGGGACACCTATGCATTTACCGCCTCGTAGCGGACACTTTTGAAAACGAATTAAACAGAGAGCGAAGTGGCTGACCAAACATACAATCGGTCGCCTTGCCAACGCAAATCCTTCAGCACAACGCAGCTCTAAGCGATTGTTTTGTTTACAGTGTGCGAACGCATATACATTATTAATTCCTGTTTCCGCTAGTACGTCTCGAGGATACAATTGAGTTATTACGAGGTATCTATTTATGTGCTGTACTTTGATAGGACTTCGGCCGTAATTATTTATCACTAGGGTAGTTTCCTTCATCAAAAAAAAACGGAAGGCATTGATTGCGATTCGTTACCCACCATTAGTGTATTCATAACATACAAATTATTTGGTTTTAGAATTCCCAGTTTAGACGAATGGCAATAGTTAATTTTAACCGCATTTGAAAAAGGCCAGATTGGGGCCCATGCGATGCCACTCCACGTTACGTCACAGGGACCTATTTTCTATCCGAGTAGATATGAGTTTTACATCGTCTGAGATTACCAATGCATGCATGAAGCACAGAGCTCAGGGGAACATCTCTTAATAATCACGTATTAGAACTGCCTATGGTCGGAAAGTTTCCTTCGTTTGATGAGGTAATAATAATCCTTATTTAAGTCAAGCGCTCCCTGCTAGCAGGTACTCTGCTACCTGCTAACAGCCTGCGTCGTATCAGCGCTTAAAGCCTCGCCCCAAGGTCACCTCACACGGTGACAGCTGGAACCAGAAATACGTCTCACGGACTTTTCCCAGCATTCATACTTAGCCGTCGCGTTTTCGCGCACTTGAAAATGTTCACTTTTCGTTTAATCGCGAAAAATAGATGTCGTCATTTAAAAATCTAAAAGCGTGAAATGCGTACTCCAGGAGTAATAATCTTTCGAATTGGGCAATAAAGAAATAATAGGAAACCACCCTATTGTATTACGCCTCCTAGAAAGATTAAAATTAGATTTTATTGCTCTTTGCAACAGGTCAATTATTTTAACTGATGACAAACAGCTGGTTTTATGAATCGCTTTTTGTGTGAGAAGTAGCACTATCGTCGTGCGGTGAAATTTCGTCTTCCTCCTGCGATCCTTCTAGTGACACCTCTATCTTGCTTTTTTGACCAGAATTTTGAAATAGCGTGGCTGAATACTCCTCGTTTTTACACCATTGTGATGAAATTTCTTTCGCTACGCGTGGTCAATCTGATCAAAATATCTTGTGTTGTGTGACGACAACACTGCCTAAGTTCTCCTAAAATGGGCACAAAATTTAATTGTACATCCACGAGATTTTTCTGACCAACTGCCATTTGCGTAAACGATATTTTGTGGATCATGTCGCGATTTTGTCTAGAGGAAATCGAAGCATTACCTCTGCCTCAACGACGTAGACTGTTAACTGTAGAGGTCGCGGGTGGCGGTGGTCCGTTGGTAATCACTTCGTAGCGACCGCGAAGGATATGGGGATACTTCGACATTATGGCATCTGTCGGTACGAATCAGAAACTTTCAGTTCCTTCGTTCGAGTCGAATCACTTGGATGCAAGTCCCATTCGACTGGATGGGGTTCTTACTCCTGAATTTCCCCTGACAATCCTCCCCAACCACGCTTCCCTTAATGCTCCTCTTGCCGCATCCAAAACCATTGCCACACGAACTTGAAGAATTTGAAGCGATTTGTCTAGATCCGAGTGGAAGTGCACTTACACCTACTTTAGTGTCCCACTGTTCGCTGAACTCGAGGGAGAGGGATGGAGCGTGTAAGAGGGAACATATCTTTATGTTGCTGTTGTTGTTGGGGGAGGTCAGGGTTTTCGGTTGAGGAGGAGAGTCACACTTTTTAGTGCGGTGAGGAAGTTAAGCGCCGCTCTTGCTGACCGCGATGCGATGACCTCCCATCAACAACTCCATTCTATTCGAGGCTGTGATCCAGTTTGAGAAGTATTGTTTCCGTGTTTGGATCCTTCGCTTACTGTCATATGCTGCCGTCAAAACCGGATTATACGTCATCGAATTTTCGCAGATAAGTAGATGACGTCACCGACTGCTTCCCAGCGAGTTAATGAGGCGATAGACGCAAGTTATTCGCGATGAAAAATCGACGGGCTCACCCTTTTTGCTGGTAAGTGAGAGGCGTCACCGCGAAAATTCCACAGAGAAAAAAATCAATCGCCTTGACCGGGATTCGAATCCGGAACTCATGATTTCCGATCGCGTGCTTTAACCAGTTAACCTTTAACCACGTCATAACCCTCTGTGGATACTTGTGGAATATATCTTCTGGACTTTTTGAGCATTTTCTGCGACTAGAAGTCCAAGTTCATTTTCCGCAGGTAGGTTAAATGGCTAAAGCACTCGACCGGAAATCTCGGTCTTGGCGAATGTTTTTTTTTATCTCTGTAGAATTTCACTATTTTGAACCGTTTATCTTAAAATTCCGCAATCTACGTATTAGTCTCGCACCTACTGGTCCTACTACTCATCCTGGTGGGTATTCCATATCCCACACACCTCGGTTTTAGTTGCACCCAAACCCCCTCCCCAGCTTTAATTCCCAGCTGCGCCCCTGAGATAGAACGCAGGGAGCGGAGAGCTGCATCCAAATGCAGTCATTCGGAACTCATAGTGAGATAACAGCGTGCGTGGGGCCATTTGCATGAGACCGTTTCCTGAAGGAGATCTGCGAGCAAAAAATCCACTCATGACAACCGAATGGATGGAATTGGACGTGATGGGAACGCTTTGTATTGGAACCGATTGTTAAAAAGCCAATGGCACCCAAAACATATATTTAATACGCAATAGTTCTCGATGGAGATATTCTCAAGCACTCATTCAAATACAAAATGACGGTTTGGTAGTTACGGTAATTTTCTTCCAGCAAATACATTCTATTGACGATTGCTATGATTATTGTAAACGATATGTAGCGCGTGAACTGATCACGTAGTGTTCCAAAGACAGGATAGTATCTAAAAGCAAGAAGCAGTGAATGGATGGGTACGATAGCTATAAAAGAAACATCTTAGGGTCTATCAATGTTATTCATGACGCCAGAGAAAATGTGCGATTCTTCGACGTTTGAATTGACAGCCCCTGTGCTAAATGACTCTTCGATTGGGGGCCAAGAATCGAATTGCGTGGCGTAGGTAAGTGTTAGGGCCGTATTCTTAGTCGACCCTACATACTTATCCGTCCCTACATAACAAAAGGCCCTTACATGCGTTTCTCAGTCGACCCTACATAAGTGGTGGGGGGTGATTCCGTCGTAAAGTTCTCTGAGATGACGTAGATGATGGCGCAGCATCAATTGTACACTCTAATGGCGTGATGGGAACTAACTATGAAACTAAGAAAAGACGTCCGATAATTTTCGGCGTATTGTTAGGGCAACGGCTCAAGGTAAATAAACAATCGGTGTCGTCCGCCAGGTCGTGTCGGTACATTAATTATCGTTACAAATACTCTCATATCGAGCCAAAAGTAGAACTTCATTGTCTTTAAATTACTTCAAAAGCGGTATGTACAAGATAGTAATAAGTGCGGAGCATATATCATCATTGACGTGTGAACTTACGTTGCATCATCAAGGTTCGTCATTCGCTTTCACCTTTCGTAGTTAAGTTTATTATGCGGCAAATAGTGGCATGAAAATACATTTTCTATGGTTATACGTAAACGAAGTATTAGTTTCCCAAAAGTATACCAAGTGCCAAACGTGAAAAATATTATTATATATTCGTAGAAACAAGGTGATGTATACCGCTATATTGTTCTTATTAGTTCAGTCAATTTTATAATTTATTTAACTTGATGGTTATAAAGTGGTAAGTAGTATTATTACATTTCCGCTGTGTTACTGTACATTTTAAAATGGCTTGTGTGAGGTCGTCTCCCTTAATATCCATTGTAATGTATATTCTTTAATCGAAGTGATCAGCAGACGATATTTGGCCGCCATGTTTTTGTAGGATGTAGGGCTGGTTCGGGTACCCTACATCAAGTAGGGCCCGTTTAGTTCCAAAAACGGCCATATGCAGGGCTTGATTTGGCGTATGTAGGGCGATATCGGTTTATGTAGGGGCTGATGACGTATCCAGGGTCGGTTGACCCTACAGGCTCGACTAAGAATACGGCCCTTAGTGCGGTTGGTGCTCTTGCTCGGACGGCGGCGCTTCGGAAGAATAGAACGCGTTGAGGGGAAAGAACGCTCGGAGATATTTCAAAACATACACGAGATTCAGAGAAGGGCTCTATTATTCCACGTTTTCCATCGAGATGGATTTTGTTCAGCCCGAAAAAAAAATCCATGTTTCGCCTTACTGCTCTTGTGGCACAGGTTCACGACCTTTTGGGGTGGCCAAATTTTATCACAGAAGAATGATGAAGATCAAATGGATCGACCGTATTAGTAACGAGGAGTCCTGAGAAGGGTAGGAGAGAGGAGAAGCCTAATGAAAACCTTAACAAGAAGACGGAACAACCTTATAGGCCACATCTTGAGACATGATGGCCTGATGAAGACAATCGTCAAGGGACAAGTGGAAGGCAAGAACGGAAAAGGAAGACCTCGAGCAAAATATATGGACCAAGTAAAGAAGGATGTGAAAGAGAAGAAATACGTAGGTGTGAAAAGATTAGCTGATATGAGAACTGAGTGGAGAGCTGCGTCAAACCAATCCTAGGATTGATGACCTGTGATGATGAGTATTACATATATACTTTACTTTTGACTTGTATTGTAAAGGTCAAAATGTTGTTTCGACGTTGAATAAATAAGTAAGCATATGAACAAACTTGATCTAGGTCATTTGGAGGCTGGAAAAGAACAACTACTTCTCCAGCGTGGGAGAAATGAGGGTGATGTCAATGAATGGCTCGCAGTCGAGTTGGCCTATGTGTCCGGGGGAATTGCTTGTCGCGCGCGGCGCAGTGCCTTTCGATCGCAGCGCCGCCTTTAAAGAGGGCGCGTGGAGGTCACTCCCCTCCCCTCCCCTTTTGCGCCGCGCGATCTTTGACTCGAGCGCAGGGGAGGGGAGGGGGAGGATCGATATGTACGTGTCCCCCCCCTCCCCTCCCGCCCCACCTACCTCCCCTGGCAGGTCGACCGTAGCCACGGAGATGTACACGCCGGAACATCCGAATTTCCATTGTCATCCGTTTGAAATCAGTAGTGGCCCCGTTTGAGTGTACATCCTCACCGAAACGCCATGAATATTTTCTTGTTTAACATTATCTATACTACTTATATTCTACCCTAAATTTCTACACAACGGTTATCAAAGTTATCGAGCGAACGCTACTTTTGGCTCATGAAGCGTTTTAGACTATTCTTTCTATCCAATGTATCAGCTCATCTACCATATAATCACGTAAATCGTAATGTTTTTAATTGCCATTTATCTAATTAATTTTTCTCTGGGAAAGAGTAACGCATTCATTTTTCAATTTGAGGAGAAGTGACCCATAAATCAGCCCATGAGAATTGTTTACATTTCTCGAACTCTATTATAAGAAAGCTGCTGGAAATAACGACAATGTTTATTGATTTCTTGTGATAATTGTCATGTATTCCGTCTTAAATGTCACGAATACTCTCCAATAATAGTGTTAATGCATTAAGTGTATTTGAGTTTTTAAGATATAGTGAGGCGTGCGACAAGTTATGAAAGTAGAACTTAATGGAACTGAGCTGTGAGATTAGCATTGGAATAATCACGGAATTCAAATTAGAATTTCCCGCGCTTCTCGTCGGCTGCTTCTGGTCTAAATAAAAGCGTGCGATGAGGTTGTGTTGCGGTCATCTCGCCTCCCATATGCTCCACAATTGCCGCCTAAATATCGAATGCGAGCCAAAAGTCTGAATTCCGGTCGACGCGTCTCAGTAGACTGCTCTAGTTGTCGACTGTGATCCTGGTCGACTCGACTCTTAGTCGACCGGTAAAGCCATGGCAGCCGCAGCTTCACTTGGACCCCTGCTCCATCGAAACTCGAAACTTTCACTGAATACTAAACTGCTTATCTACAACTCTATGACAAAGCCATTACTTACGTACGCTTTGCCAGTATGGCTCATGGCGGCAAAAACCCACCTTAAAAAAGTGCAAACAACAAAAAATAAGATTGTAAGGAAGATAGCTGGGGCTCCATGGTTCCTGCGAAACAAGGATATCCGGAAGGATTAAAAAATTACCCCAATATTAACAGACCTCAAATCTAACTTAGCAACTTTTGAGAAATCTCTAGCATCGACAGAAAATAGTCTTCTTATTTCTCTTTGGGATTATACTCCTGTACCTGTTGAAACGCACAAGTCCCCAAAAACTGCCCTTCTACCCAATCACTTCCCTTCCCCATAATTCTTTACTAATTGCCACACTTTGACTACCATGAGTAATTTTACCTGAAATGACGATTTAAGAAACTCACCATAGACAGCCAATTTGGCTGGGAATGGTGACCATCATAAAAAGGAAATTTCGGCGTGGCGTGGCGACTCTTAGTCGACTGTTAACTGTTGACGATCTTCATTTGTGAATTTGCATGTCCCTGCCGTTCAGTGGCGTAACTATTGGGGGGGGGGATGAGGAGATACATTCCCCCCAACCAAAGCATCAGAGAATTAAAAAAGTTATTTATAAATATTGACTAGTTTTGAAATATAATAACTAAATCTGCTTAAATTAAAATTTTTATTGTCCAAATTATGTGAAATCTATATACAGGCATGTCATTTTTCAAACATTTTCCCGCCTCAGGCCATTCCATCCTCATTCCTAGTTGCACCACTGCTGCACCACGTTGGTAATGTTTTAACTCGTCAGTTAATAGTGCCCTGTGGTGAAATCTACAACGATTGATCACCTAGTCAAAGAAAAGGACGATGTCTACTTGCACCAGCCGCTTCCTGTTGATGTAACATGATGGTAACCCCAACTAAGAATATAACCTCATTCTTACTTTAGATTCTCCCTTCAAGATTGAACGGAATTGTACTATCTTAATCATGTGTTTTGTTTAGGTGGAGTACAAATCATTACATTTTTTATTTAGCATACTTTCTCAGCTTTTTTGCAACCACTGCAAACTTTTCACATACTTTATGGATGAATTGGTAGAAACGGTCGTCAGTTAAGGAAATCACCCCGAAATTCTTGCCGAGGTTTTCACGGCGACGTTCACGATGAGTGAAAATGTCCGGGTTCTCCCGACGGACGCGTTCGTCTGCTGCGAGCGACGATGGTTTCGGAAGCCATCCTGCTTTCGTCTTCAGCTCGAAGGTGTGAATGTCGTCATTCCGCCGCCTCATAATGCTTTTCGTTGTTCCACTCAACGCTGACTGACTGTTAAAGCACTCTTTTCCACGCCCATCTGATGGGGTGGCCGTGCTCTTTTTTCAAGGCCTCTATCTTATGGATTCCGTACGCCAGCAGTATTTTTTGGCAAATCGCGCTTATCTCCATTGTATTTCATTAAGTTCACGGATTAAGAGTCTCTGCGACGCCTCCCATATGCTCGATGCATACCAAATCTGGAAAATTGTGGTTTTTTTCTTTGACTCTGAGAAACTTCTCGTAAGAAAAAGAAACGTGGAACAATTCAATAGACTGTAGCAATGGCTATGATGACGAGGGGAAAACACTTGGCGGACAAGGCTGTGATCAATTCCCACGGAGGACACGTGACATGGGATCAGGAAAAAGAGTGGATGAGATTCGAAAAAAGTTGTCAAGCACCAGTTATACTATTTAGAAAAAAAAACAAATTGATGGTCGTAATGAATGAGAAAATAGTTAAAGATGGGGAGGCATTGAAAGCAATGCGTGAACATTATTATAGACTGAAGAGCGTACTTCCTGCCGAAGGCATAACGGGTATTCGGCCATTTGGTATCGCCGCTGAATTGTGATTCGAGCACGTGTGTGAAAAGCACCGCGTGCACAATATCGCCGTGGTCCATACATTCAGGGGTGCAGCTAGGAATTAAGGCTGGGGGGGGGGAGTTTGGGTGCAAGTAATGCCGGGGTGTGTGGGGGTATGGAATACCCACCAGGATAAGCGGTGGGTGCGAGATTAATAAATTGCGGAATTTTGAAGATAAGTGGTTAAAAATTGTGAGTTTTACGGCTTAATGAGGGATATTTTATTAATGCTTACACTCCACTATAAGTAATATCAATCCAATTAAGTGAAATGGATCAAACTAAAACATTTCTCTGAGCTCTGGGGGGGGGGGGGGGAGAGGGAGGTTATCCCCCAAAACCCCCCCTCGCTGCGCCACTGCGTACATAAAAATTGGATTTCACTCACGCGGCAAAGAACTGACTCTCAGATTTCAGGGAAAAACGGCAAATATAAGAGATAAAAGGTTGCGAACGCAGTTTTATTTATTCGTGTGGCGTAAACTCCGGGCTTTCAATCGCTAGTCGCGAAGCGGAGAACACTTTCCTTCTGTGAGTGAAAAAGTGAGGGATGAACTCCGCAAAGACAAAAGTGAGAGACGATAGAACAATAAAGTCATGAGTATATTTTAAATCCTTAACAGAAAGAATTTCAAAAGAAGTAAATAACAAACTAATATAGCGAGGGGGCTTCAGGCTCTAGTGGATGCGTTATACGAGCGTTGCGAGGAGTATGGGATGAGGACTATTCACAAGAAGACCAAGGTTATGCGGTTTTGTAAAGCATCACGAGCGGTGAAAAACTTGAGTAGGTTGAGCAGTTCAACTATTTAGGCAGTACGTTAGAGGAAAACGGATACAGTAGTAAGGAAATTAGAAAGAGAATTGCATTAGCAAAGGAGGCGTTCATGAACAGGAAGGAGCTTCTGAGAGGATCGATATGTAAGAGTTTAAAGAAAAGGTTAGTGAAGAGTTTGATTTGGAGTGTAGTTCTCTACGGAGCGGAAACGTGGACATTAAGGAAAAAAGACGAGAGAAGATTGGAGGCATTCGAGATGTGGGTATGGAGAAGAATGGAGAGGGTGAAATGGACGGAGAGGAAAAGGAACGACGAAGTGCTGGATGTGGTTGGCGAGGAGAGGCAGCTTTTAGATGAGTTACGGAGGAGACAGAATGTATGGATGGAGCGAATACTTAGCGGGGAGGGGATGTTGAAAATGGTGTTAGAGGGTAGAATGTTAGGGAAACGAGGGAGGGGACGGAAAAGAAAAGGATTTCTAGATATATTGAAAGGGAGTGGGCATTACAGTGAATAGGGAACTTGCATATATTTCAGATATAATGAAGAGCCCCAAAATTATATAAAAATATATGTTTGCATACCACGGTGAAAGTTTTTTTTATTATTTTATGACGTGGTTTGCGATATTTAATGCATCAAAGATCACGAGAATTTTCAAATACAAGTGAGAATCGAAAGCGCCCGATGATTGGCTGGTAGAAAAGTGACGTCATTATTCAGTACGAGGAGGCACGGCCATAGTAGAGGTTGCATACCTGAATACAAGCGACGGCGTGGTTATGATTCATTTCTTGAGGTGCAGACGTATCGGAGTTATTCATTGTGACTTCAGGGCTATTATTTGATCTATTTCTCCTCCATTGAAAGCGATAGATTGCGTAAAGATTAAGGAATATGGTTTTTCTTAGGCTGATCCTGCCAAGCTTCCTGTTACTGATTCCAACATGATACTAGGGTATTTTAGTGAAACTGTAGACTTCGTCGGCGCCGAAAGTGGATGCCGAGAAATGGAAAGGTAGCTGATGTGCATATGAAATGTTTTATAGTTCATAACAAAGTGAGACTTGCGTGTAATATTGGCGAAAGCGTATACTCGTGTGAAATGTGTATTCTTTTGGCAGTCCGGTAGAGAGTCTTATGGTGAACTTATTTTCCACCTCGAAGCTGTCGATGATACTTTCAACTTAAAAATACCTTGCCTGGAAGGCGACAGGAAGCACTTTAATACTGGAATCTGAGGAAGCCAGACTATCAATTGTTTCAATTTAGTAGCGATAATATGCGCGAATTTCCAACACAATCTACTATCTTCTGACTCAAAAACCCCGAAGCCACTTCCTATTCTGCAGAAAGAATCGGTCAATCGCACTTCGATCAATATAATAAACACAACGTCTTCAGGTGTTTAAAGTTGCTTTTGTAATTAAGGCCTTCCTAAAGTAACATTAAAATGTGAATATTTTCCAAACAGAGTCTTTAATACATTTTGGGAGCTTTTCTCACGATATATCTGAAACCTACTCTAAAGACGAGCTCATCGTCATTGCGATCGGTTGTCACTTAAAATTCCGTATCGGAAATCCTATAGGGATGACCTTCGACGATGACCGTGATCACCTGCACCCTCACTATCACTATAACCCGTAGTGAAAATATCATCCCAATTCAATTTCTATTTGTTTTTAAATGGGGAAAGAGCGACATATGTGAGAACTTCACATTCTTTGTGCAACTTTGGGTTTGACTTTCCCTCAAACACCCCATTTCCCCTGTGGTGCATATCAGTCCTACTTTATACGATGGCCTGACAACCTTTAAATGGATCCTTCGTTTATCCTGAGAACCAACTAAATGGAAATTGCTGATCCACACGTCTTCCTCTATCTCCACAGTTTCCAAATCAAGGGCCGCGGAACATTCCTCTTGTGACTCAACTTTTTCTGAAAAGCAAGCAACGGCGTAGAATAAAGTCAAAGAATGCTGCGATTCATTTTTTGTGACCACCTCTGGATTCCATTCTTTTTCCATCTACGACGTCCTTTATAATGCATCTCTTATACTTATATACCTCCCACTATATATATAGTGGGAGGCTTAAAAGAGGGGGGTGGGAGTCATACAAAAAGTCGTTAACAATATTCTCATTAGAACGTACATGCTGCAAAACTTCCATCTGTTCCAAAGCGTCTAATCTAGGTCCTTTAGGTTCATAATGAAGCACTTCAAAAACAAAATCACTTTGATGATTGTTATCTAACAAATGTGTGGCAAATTGTGAAGTAGTCTTTTTATTTCTGAGGCAGGCTTGGTGTTCTTTCACCCGTTCTTGAAATTGTCGCCCAGTTTGCCCAACATACTTACACCGCGTTGCATTCACATTTTAACCTATACTATACCTAACTACTTTCCTCTCTTGGGATGGGATCTTTTGTGAGGGAAAGAATGTTCCTGAGGTTGGATGTATTATAATACGCAACTTTAATTTTATCCTTTGTCACCTTTTTGTAAATCTTCGGCCCATGTCCTTTAAATAAAGGAGTCTACGCCACTTGGCCGTGGATTCTTGTCGCGTTCGGCATCCATAAATTTCTTCCACTGCTTGTTTATTTAATTCTTTCCGATATAAATTATCAATTAACTGTTCGTTGTAGCCATCTACCGATTCGATCGATAGATTTTTCTTCCTCATAGGAAAATCTACTAGGATTGGTAGAATATTAAATGCGTATGCTTGGTTTCGCTACCCAGTAGGGCCCGCCCGCCTTTGTGACGGTGCGGGATTCCTCGTCCCCTCCCTTCCTTTCCTATCCTTCCCCTAGAGGTGTCGTCGGGCTCTCATCGCGGCGATGCCTCCAATCCTTTTTCCTTCCTCTGTCCTCCCCCTCTCGAGAGGCACGGGCGTATAAGTCTCGGACTTGGTTCCCGGTCCTCGAGAGCGTAACCTTTGCGGGGCCCGCCCTGGGACCCCCGAACCCACTGTTCGTTGTAGCCGTTACTTTTAGCAATTATTTTAACTGTGTGTGATTCCTTATTGAAATTGGTAGGGGGTATCGGAATATGGAGCAACCTATGTAACATGCTGTGAATGGCTGATAACTTCTGAGAGAAAATATGTCTTGAACTGGAATGGATCACTTGGTCCGTACATGAGTTTTTCCGAAAAATTGAGAACTCGTAGTGATTGTTGACCTTAGTGACTTTAAGATCTAGGAAGTTGAGAGAGTTATTATCTTCTATTTTGCAAGTGAATTACAAATAGCGGTCCAAAGAATTCAAAAATGGTAGGAACATTTGTAGTTGTCTTTTTTTGCTAATCCAAATGCAAAACACATCGTCTACAAATCGATGCCAGGATAGTATATTTGTCTGTCCATTATCGGGGGTAATCAAGTCTATAGAGTTCACTTGATTATGGCGTCTCATGTTGAAACCACGTAAAACGTGTAAATGTGTGAATAGATATTTCATGTAAAAGCACACAGTTTCTTCTTTTTCATTTTTCATAATGAATCGCTTTCGTAAAGTTACGCCTCAAGCCATCAACCCTCTCAGGAAATCAATTCCTAACCCAAATAGTCATTACATACTTTGATGACCAGCCTCGGGGTATCCAATAACACACGATTTGCACACAATGATCATACAGTTCCAAGTACATACACACTGCCTCATCAAGTCAGTGCTCCATGAGTCTATCCTCTGCTTTTCCACTTTTTATGGTTTTAATGATTTCGATTTTTGACTACTTTTTATCGTATGAAATAGAATTGAGTAAATATCTCTAGATGGAAAAATTTGCAAAAAGAGCAACAAAACTAAAGACTATAAATGAATTAATAGAAAAAAGTAAAAAATAAATCAATTTATTTGCGAAAAACATTGTGTGAATACCTTTGCAGAAATGTGATGAATAATATTTTCAGTGGTTAATTAATTTTTAATTTCTGCTAACACGAACAGCACCGTACCTTCACAACACGAAAAATTACGCGAAATTATTACTCTGTTGTAAAATGGCTGGTTGTGGTAAAATTGGTTTGCCTGTACAGATCCTGAACGGCCAATAATGACAAGCTTACCCGTTCCAAAAAACAAATGAGGCTCGGGTTTCGTTCGGCGTTTGTCTGCGCTCGCGTCCTCTTCGGATCCACCCCACGCCTTCTCTCCTTCTATCTAATTTTATCTAATAAAGCACCGGATTACCTCTATGAAAAGGTAATAGGGTGGTTTCCTTTTATTTTTTTATTGCCTAAATCGAAAGATTATTACTCCTGGAGTACGTATTTCACGCTTTTAGATTTTTAAATGACGATATCTATTTTTCGCGATTAAATGAAAAGTGAAAAATTTCTAGCGCGCGAAAACGCGACGCGTAAGTATGAATGTCGGGAAATCTCTCCGTGTGACGTATTTCTGGTTCCCGCTGACGCCTTGTGAGGTGACCTTGAGGCGAGTTGAGCGCTGATACGACGCAGGCTGCTAGCGGGTAGCTGAGTACCCTGCTGGCTGGTAGCGCTAGGCTTAAATAAGGATTATTAATACCTTATCAAATGAAGAAAACTTTCCGACCTTAGCCAGTTTTAATAAGTGATATTAAGACATGTTTCCCTGAGCTTTGCGCCTCATGCATGCATTGGTAACCTCAGACGACGTATAACTTCTATCTTCTCGTATAGAAACTAGGTCCCTGTGACGTCACGTGGAGTGGCATCGCATGGGCGCCAATCTGGCCCTTTTCAAATGAGGATAAAAATGGACCATTGCCATTCGTCTAAACCGGTATTTCTAAAACGAACTAATTTGTATATTATGAATACAGTAATGGTGGGTAACGAATCGCAATCAATGACTTTCGTTTTCTTTGATGAAGGAAACTTCCCTATTGCAAGCCTAAGAAATGTATTAAATAGATCTATTAGAGTCATAAAACGATTCAAAGTTCCTAAATGTAGAACAACTGTATAGCAATTGTCCACCATTGACTCATGGATAACGGTGTGGAATAATATTTCTGACTACATATCGAAAGCTAAAACTATAAATCAATTCAAAATAAAAATATTTGCGTACCTGATTAATGACTGTTATGGAGATTGAGCGTGTACCTCTACCGTTCAATCATTTATTGATTTTTTTTCTTCCTTTCAAGGAATCTACGTTAATTTCATTAAAGGTTTTTGTATGTTTTTTTTTGTTTATTCTATTGAATTGGCTTGATATTTTCTTGGTGATTTCTGTCATTGTATTTGATTTTATATTATGTTTGTGTTTCAATGATCCTGTTGTTATAGCAAGGTGACTTGCATATATCTCTTGTAATACCACAGAGCTTGTTCTTTTTCTTTATGTATTGGAGGCATGTTCCATAGGCATTGCCTTGAACAATAGATTTGTTTTCTATTTCTATTTCTCTCTCACACACACACACAACTTGTAATTTTTGAAGGTCTTGTACTAGATATTTCCTCGGACAGCGGAATACTCGCGATCGATGCGTCGTAGCTCAAGGATCGAGGGCGAACGCCACCTCGAAGGCTAGCGTGTAACGATCGATAAACAATCTCAACGATCGATACCCTATTTGTCTATGAAAACTCCAGCTATGCACTTTTATTTATAAGCGTACGATATGGAAGACGATGAAGCATAGTTTGAGTATTGTCGATAAAACTGTGCACAAATCAGTAAAGCAAATGTCGCAATACCTGTATGCTTCTTGATGATGTAGCTTTTAATTAAGAAAAGGAGAAATGCATGTCGTTTGCCTGCGACGGCAAAGGATCGATATTTGCAGTTAAATCGTCAGTTATTGCATATGTTGGCTCGAAACTGTATTAATATTTATGCAGTAGAAGCGGGGAAATGCTAGTTTTAAGTCTATCTTTCCTATTAATGTACGCTAAAATGAACATAGTCTCATAATTGCTGCAAAAATGTATCCTTCCGTGGAATAATGTGATAAATTTAAGTGATCCATTGCCACGGCTTATTTACAACACGGGAAATCGTGAAGGGGAGCTTTTCGACGTAGAAGTGTCCCCTAAAATATTTTCTGCAATTTGCCACTCAAGTAATATACAACCGATGCGTGCTTGCTCATCAATTTTGTCTCTTTTATAATATTCATCCGGGTCTTACGTTATGGGTAATTGTATGCCGGAACAAGCAAGCAGTATGTTTCAATCAATGTTTAAGACTCAATGCTTGTATTTCAAGCAATTGAGCAAATTGTGCACATTCAAAGGAGCAAGGGTTAAATGAATGTCCGTAATGAGTGTAAAATTCCGTGTTCTGCGTAATTTGTTGAGGGAGACTTAGGGTGACAACGGCTCTGAAAGAAATCCAGCGCTCCACATTGATCTCGTCTCTTTAAGTCAGCTGCTGGACATGTCGCAATCCCACATGCATCATGAAATACTTGATATGTTAAAGGTTAATATATAGTTTATTATACCATGCGCATAGAGTGTTGTCATTCGTTTTGCGCGCAGCGCCATCTTGGTTTCTCTGGACTTAGAAAAATTTCAGTCGTACGCTACCCTATAATAACTGTAGAGCGTACGCCTTAAAGACTCTTAGAAATTTTTCGGAATTTTCTTTTTGAGTTAAAGTCCAACTCCTTGTTAATTCCATATGGCGACGTCAGTTTCCGGTTCCCATCCCACTGTCCGCCTCGGCTCTCGCTCCCACATGCATCATGAAATACGCCGCGAGAATCTAAATTGATTTCTCAGGTGGCTACCATTAACTCTTTCCGGGAACTTTAACATTTTTTGTGAAGAGTTCTCGGGATCGCCACCGGGTCAGGAACTTCATAGCTACCGACGTTTCGATGTCCGACTCGGTCATCGTCCTCAGGGCTGTGAGTGTCGAATTTTGACTTGCTTATATACAGTCACTCTGGTGGCCAGCCAGGTGACTGCTGATTGGCTGTCGTCAGCGGTATTCTCTGATTGGGTGGCGTGATGGTTTCGCCTTGCCTTTTGGATAGTTTTGATCACAGGTTTCCAAGTGCTGCTCAAAGCATATCCGAAATCTCTGTTGATGGTATTCTTGGCCAGTCTAATTTCAGTAGACTCTTTGATGAGTCGATCCCAAAAGCCATTGGATCGGCAGAGCATCTTGGTGTCGTCAAACTTAACAGTATTTCTGCATTCCATCCAATGCTCTGCGATGGCTGATCCGGGCTGTCCTAGGCGGAGGTGGCGCGTATGTTCTTTGAGCCGCGTGTCTACAGTGCGGCCCGTCTCACCAATGTATATCTTCCCGCACCCACATGGCACTTGGTAAACGCCAGATGTCTTCAATCCTACCGGAGTTTTTGCTTTGACGAGCATATCCCGGATCTTTTTTGGTGGTTTGTGGATGGCCTATATGTTGAATCTTTTCAGAATTCTCGCCACTTTCCCCAACACTGATGAGATATATGGTAGACACGCCCTCGCAGCTGGTTCTTCTCTTTCTCCATCTTCTCTCCTTGAGTTGGTCTTGGATATGGACGTTTTTAGGTCTTTTTAGGTTTATTTTTTACACTTTTCACTCTTCTTATAATGTTGTGTTGAGACATGTATCCTGAATGATACTTCAGGTGCTCTGCAATCCGTATCGAAAGGCGATGAATCGAAGACAGTGATAGCATTCCGAAGGAGACAGGAAACTCGCCTTATGGCAGTGTTGTCATTAACCAACAATAAGACGAACTTGGAGATCGCTGACCTAACGCTCGCATAATAATCGGTGTAGTACCATTCACAACCGATAGCGATGGAATTTCTTCTGCAAACACCGTAAAAGGGCGAAAGTTACACACCCTATTAGTCTGTTGTGTGATTATGTGTCACTTTATCTTTTCTCCGTGTATGCATGAATCGCATGAATTGTAATTTCTTGGATTCGATACTTTTTTCGGGCTGTCAGCGTCGTTTACGTTTGAATAGAGCCGACATTTCGCCTCCAATATCGAATACTTCTATAGAGCTATCGTATTTCCGAACTTTGTGCAAATTTGTACTGCTTATTATTGGTTCATACTTTTCTTGTGGCCGCAAATGCTGCGGGCGCGTCGCGTCACCAGGGGGGGGGGTTAGATCCAAACGCCGCCGCCCCCCTAAATCAAAGCGGGCGATGCTTCGTGGCAATAAAGCGCACTCCACTCTTATTTAAATGGCAAGGGCCCTGTGTTTCCGCAGCTTACGTCCGTGTTCACGCTTAAATACCTGAGCTCTTTACAATTGTGCTTCATTATGAATTTCCCAAAATGTTTCATGCACTAAAAACGACGAGACGCTAGTTCACGAATGAACATTTCTACATAAATTGTATTATTTAGCGGCGTGTTTCTGATGTTTAGTGTAAAGATCTAAATAAAGTGATCTATGCTCGAATAGAATTAGTTCACTTACGGCATTTAAAGGGTAACTTTGACTTGAAAAGGACTTAGCCTCCCCTCAAAAGAAAACCTGGCAATGTGCCTCACCCATTTCTTTATAATTTTATAATTAAATATTAGCATAAGGCAGGTGACAATTAGTGCAAAAGCTTGGGTGGCTTCATTCGCCAAACAACAAAAGACAAAACCACTGGTAATATGATAATAATAGACAAATATACAAGTTTTAACATTGATGGTACATAAAAATACATTTTTGATTCAAAAATAAGAATACTAAATACTCAACATAAAATATGTAGGTATATACATGAATAAAATTAAAATTCCATTATTTATCTTTGACTAAATTTATAGATGCTTGTATTTTTGAATGTGTGTTTGTAGATCTTGATTATGTTTTTCCATCAACGGTAACATTTGTTCAATTATCAATGATTATCAAATTACCTGTCGTATTATCTCTTTTTTGCTGCTAGCCCCGATGTGAATGGACGTTGTCTTGCGATTCCCAATTTTCATTGCATCCCGATGTTAATGCCCCCCTTAATGCTCGCTGACGACGAAAAGATTTATAGAAGAGTGGACAAATTGCTTGATTTTTCCGGAGTACAAAATTATTTAAATAATTTAATTAGTTGGTCACGCAGAAGCCTTTTGTATTTGAATATTGATGCGTGTTAAGTGATCGCCTTTGCAAGGAAAAAGGATGCATTAAAGTAGAAGTACTCAATTAATGATCAGAATATCATGAGGATCATAGAAATTAAAGACTTGGGGGTTATTTTTATTGTAAAATGGCTTTTACGAATCATTTATCGTGAATTACCATATCTGCAAGTTAATTACTTGGTTCCTTATATCTTATTAATAAGCATCTACTTTAAGAATGGAAATTTGCAGAGAACTTTGCACCATTCTATAGTTAGGAGCATATTAGAATACTGTTTCGTGATTTGTAACCCGTTTACAATAAAATAAATTGATATGATTGAGAGAGAGCAAAAAAGTTTTTATAGTTACATGTATTACGCCCCTTATAATACATCCACAAAATAATAATTACATAGAGTATGACAGCTTAATACAAATTTTTGAGTTTCAAAAACTATTTGTAAGGGGATTACAGAAATATTTATTTTTTTACATGTCATTACAAATAAAGGTAAAAGTCTGACTAGTTGAATAGGTCCATAGTATAAATGGTCCAAATAGCAAAGCAAGGTACAAGAGGATTTATTGTGTTTTGTATGTTAAAATAGACTTTGTAAGAATGTCCCTTTAAAATAAATTTGTAGTTTTTAAATACACTATGAAACAACATGAATTAATATGAACTTTGAAGGAAATTTTGCTCGAAGGTGATGGGAATTTTGTGCAAAATGATCTTTTAAATCAAAATTATGTATGTGCATGGATATGACCAGTCTGACTATTATATGTAGAAATGGTACTTATTTTTTATAACCATTCACATTCCAATCTATGTATATAAAAGAAAGTCGAAAACCGTGTTAGTTAGACCATTTATAACTCGAGAACGCCGGTACCGCTTTTAATGATATTTGGTTTTTTGGTTTAGTGTCAGCCCCGGATAACAGAAAAGGCATTAAAAATAGTAAAAATTCATAACAATATTTATCTTGATCTTACGGTTATTTTTTTAGGAGTTGGTAACACTGCAAAAACGATCGAGTTGGTCACCGCTAGATGATTTTTTTTGTTTTAACTAATTTAATGACTAAGCTTCTTAAAATATTTCAAACATTTCAAAAGTTAAAACATATTTAAAATATTAGAATCATATTAAAATCATTTAGTTGAAGCTAATCCCAGCTCGAATGTAGATGTAAACAAACTCATCTCTAACGTGTTAGAGTACGAATCTCCAAGCATTGTTGACTAGTAATGTCCGTGTTCCTGTCGACGTATCGGGGGGATTAATTTCATTTCCCCGGAAGTTTTGTGATTTCCAATCATCGAAAGATGAAATCATCAACAAAGTGTTCACGAACATGATTAATAACCACATGAAGCACAAATGGTTTATTGAGCGAGCAGTTTTGGCGGCTAAGGACGAAGATGTGGATGACTGTACTTGGTAAATCAGGATCAACTACTTTGTACTCTGCATTAATTCAAATCTATTGACTGTGTACCTATCAAAGACAGACGAAGTCACCAACTTGCCCTCTGAATTTTTAAACTTCTTTAATGTGCCTGGCTTTACTACCACACAATTTTAGCTGGAGTTTGGCTCGGTGGTAACGATGGTTCGATACCTATACATACACACCAAAACTATGCAAGGGAACGCGTTTGGTGTTTAGAAAAACTGATAATCAATGTGTTTCACGCGATTATACTCAAGTGAAAATTCAAAAATGAGGAAGTACTTATTCCGAGGATTCGTATTATCCCATCTAATATGCCCTTTGAGTGAAAATGAATTCAATTTTCAAGTCGTGTTGCATTCTCGATGACGATTAGAATTTATATTATGTATAGAAAAAAATTAGGTTATTTTATAGAAAAAATTAGAAATATCATTGAAATAAATCTGCGTAGGGGTGACCCGATCTACCCTATAGAGTCTGAATAAAGAAAATATGTTTATAACAAGCCATTAAAATGCTTATTTTTGCATTTTCATTGATTTTCTTCTTAGTTTATTATAATAAGACAAAAATTATGAAAATCAGTACAGCTTATCTTGATTTATAAATAGTGTAACTAAACTGTTCATTGATAATTATCAGTTATAGCTAGGCGGAACGACGTTCACCAGGTCAGCTAATTGTACATATATACGTTGGGTTCACGTTAAACACAATAAATAATTAAAAAGGCACAGCATAGATATAATTATGTAGAGCCTATTCGGTGCATCGAAATAAAAACAATGGATTTGTGGTTGCTATGCACCGCAGTGCACAGTGATAGAAACTGAAGCGCCAACCAAGCATGGCTGACTCTCATGCATTATCGTATTTTAATTAGGAAAATTGGAAAGTTTTGATTGAAATGATAGAGAGTGCATTTTGAGGTGGGAAACTGTCATCAATCGATTCCGAATTCTTCCAAGTCGCAGCCTCGCCCGAAATGAATGAGCTGAGAATGAGGCATTCGAATTCGAGTGATTCCCCATGTGCTATTTGAACGGAGCGGGCGGAGGCCCTTTTCAAGATGGCCATGTGCGCAACTCCGTGTCTCTACTCGGGGAGCCCTACAGTAAGGATGCCAGTATTTGGGGCGTCTCCGCGAAACACCCGTGCATCATATGTGTTCACCCGTGACGTGGAGAATTCATTAGCCAAATCTGATGCTTTCCCGGCGAATATGTTCAAAAAAGGCTATTCGGGCTTCCACCATTAGCCCTGAGGATGGAACCCGACTCGTGTTCCGAAACGTCGGCAGAATGGAGGGAGACCACCCGGCTGGAAGCCCGAATAGCCTTTTTTGAATTCATTAGCCAGTTTAAAATCTGCTGAGGATCGTTAGGGATTCGGCAATTGATAAAATTTCATAGTAAAACCTTGATTAAAACTAAATAAAGGATTCCTTTTGACGAGAAGCCAGCTGAAACACATGTAGAATTAAATAGTAATTGTTGAAACCTCTATGACCCCAAGAGGAAAAATTAGGCTTGTGTAAAAATGTATTACAGTATTTTAAAATATTTGTAACTCTGCTGACCTATGGATGTCTCTTCTCTTGAATGGTATTTTTGGCGCCCAAATACACGACCATAATGCACCCTTTCGCTAATCGCACGCGTGACACAATGGCCGCGTTTATAAAGAGGCGCTCGAGGCATGTTGGGACGGATGTGGTGACGCCATCCGCTTCTTCCCTTGTTTTGTTGAGTGCGGTGATTTGTTGTCACGCGTGCTGCAAATGCGATGCTCTAACACTTTCTCTCTCTCTCTCCTCTGATAGGTCCGCGTGACTCGTGACGTGGAGCGTACGTCACTGACGGTGGACGGTGCGACGCGGACCAAGGTGTCACGCGGCCGCGAGTTCCACTTCGGCTCCCTCCGGACCAACTCGGACGTGTTCGTGGGAGGCGTGCCGACGGCGTGGTACGGCTCCCGCCTCGCCCTCCTCGCCCTGCCCTCCGTCATCTTCGAGCCGCGCTTCGGAGGGTCCGTTCGCAACCTGGTTTATGCGGACGAGGAGACGGCTGTGGCTCGCAGGCAGGAGGCCAGGATGAAAGACTTCAAGGTAAGCACTCACGCCATTGAAAAAGCCTCTCTTCCTAATGATTACATCATTTTAACGGGATTTATTCGCCTTAATCGGGATTCGAACTCGAATCCTCCGATTTCCGGTCGAGTGCTGTAGCCAGTTAAGCTACCCGGCAGGCGAATGATTTTTTCTCTGTAGATTTTTGGCATAATTGTTGCTAGGAGTTGATTTTTAGGTATTGCTAGTTTTCGTGTAGGTATCTAATTATGATATACTTCACTTAAATTGTATCGAGAATTTTTATATCTAGCAATATAAAAAACTTTTTGGCAATTTTTCTTCCGTATCTGACATTTTTTATTGGTCATAATTCAAGTTTTTCTGCTAAATATCACCGGTGTTTTTATTCCGTTTTAATTCCTGATGCTGGAAAAAAGTTTCCGAAATATCATTGCATTCATTTTTATAAGATCCTAAACTCTTGATGATAAAATTTAATTATTGAAAATGTACATTCGGCGAATTTAAGCTGGAAAGGTGAGAATTTTGGTGTAAGCGATTCAGAGATGAGTTCCGATGCGCAAGGCTAAGGAGCAGCTGATAAGCGCAGACCTTCTAACCCTCCCCCCCCCCCCCATCCCCACACCCCGCCCAAAAAATAAATTCAAAATGAATGGCGGAAATTCCGAAATTCGTGTGTCCTCCGGCAAGTGAAAGGTTCTCGCTCCGAAAGTGCTGAGCTCATTTCAAGTGCCATTCGAACACTACTCGGATGGATTCACGCGATGAGCCGCTCACTTCCCTATTTCCACCTTTCCCTTCTTCCCCTCACACTTGAAGTCTCGGGCAGAAACTGTCGGGAGACTTGAGCGGGCGAGTGAGGCTCACCAAATTCATTTCGGAATGAAGACAAGAAAGAGACAAACATTTGAAAAAGACAATCGAAAACCCTGATCGATAAATATTCGACAACCGGAATTTCTCGGGAGAATATTCAAAACTTTTCAAATATTTCTTCCCAGATTGCCTCTCTGAATTCAATGACAGAAAAAAAATCGTTCCTCCTTCATCAACTTCTTATACTCCAATTCCCCTAATTAAATTAATAGGTAGTAGTCCAGGCTGTTGGCACTTTTAACACTATTACTACACACAATTTAACACGTAACACTGCCTATCAATTTTTCTCTTCTATGAGTCTTTCGTATGTCTTCACTTCTTCTAATCAATGTTTTTAGTGTCATTTATGTGGTATTTTTCAAGATAAAATTTTTTTATCATTTCAAAAGGAAAAAAAATAAATATTGAAATATGACACGACAAATTTGTCTGTTGTGCTTTAAAAAACTTATAAAAAATATGTATAAAATGAAAAATATAAAAGAAAAAATTATTGAATCATTTTTGCAACTGTATCACAACTCTGCCATGCAGCTGAATGTTATCTTTTAGAATTAAGTTTCCTATTTCACACGAACAACATTTTACTCCGTCAACGATACACATGCGCCATTTTAGTATGCTTTTGTCAACCGGCTTGTTGGGGTGAGATTGACTCACCGGTACAGCCCTGATAGTTGCGTCTCCGGGAGCTTTTTTGAAGGAGCGCGAGTCATACCTTTAGGGTCATAGTATTGGCTTGGGCTGGAGGGAAATCTAAGCGCCATGCTGTGACGTAATTCAATAGTTACGTTGCCAATGCTCAATTGAAAGTAACTTTCTCTCAGTTATGTGAAATGTTTGAGTTGACGGGCTCGTTCTACAATTAATTTGTTATTTTTCCACCCGGTTTCGTTCGATATCGACAAATAACGACGCCCGTGATTTTCTTCTTTTCCACCTCACCTTCTCCAGTTCATTGCCGCAAAAATTCTACGGCCCTTTCTTGAACAAGTTGATGACGTCACGAATTCGTGCGAAGTCAGCGCTTCTCAGCTGCTCCTTGGCCTTCCGCATCGGCCTCACGTCGTTGGCACTTTCGTGAGAGATTCATTCCCTTCATTCAATGAATGTCCCTCACGGAACGATCAAATGGACCTGATCTCTCGTGACATCACCAACTCATTATATGTGGGTGCGAAAAGTTTCACGATTCTGTTATTTTGACCTCACGAGAGGATGATTGATTGAGAGATTGATTTCGAATGTCAGCGTTTTCATTGCGACTCATCTTTCTCTTCCAAACAGCGATTAATTTTAAGTGACATGTTGCGACTACGGGATCCCGGTGTGCAGTTCACAACTTGAGACGAAATCTAAAAGCAGAACTAAATTAAAGTTTCATTGCTTAATTTTCCGTTGGATGGCAGCACTCCGTCTCAGCCATCATTCCATAAATGACCTGTAACCATCTCAAATCCGTCGAAAAATGTTATCTTTATGCCACTAAAAATCGTTCAACGGATTGTTATTACCGTGCATGTACGCAAAAGAAGTTTCAGGCGTTACTTGGTGAAATTACCTCATATTAAATAAAATATCTTTGTCATTAATGCAGCGCAAATAATGAAGGTTACCGAAATATTCCCAGGAATGAATTCAAACCCTTATATGATAGCAAATTCAAGCACTTTAACAGCAGCGCCAAGGATAGGATATACCCTAACAACGAGTGGGATTTACAAACTAAAGTGTGACACTTGAGACAGTATTTTTATATTGGTGGAGCAGAAAGAAATTTCAAAACATATGAAATAACGCGAAGCCTTTTCTTAAAATGCAGCAATCCCTCCTCCTTGTTTGCCAAGCGTTTTTTAGAAGGAAATCATCACTTTTGAACCTGATATCCTCCCTGTGGAGAATATGGGTCGTTAGCAGGATGCACTAGAATAATTCGTGGATGATACTATTATAATTGCAAACTGCGACGAAGGAATTTCTCTTGACGACGTCATCATATTTCCCACGTCCCTTAAACTCCCCCACCCACTCCCCCTGGCGACATCTAGGGCCTTATTAATCGTCCGCTTTAGGGAGCCTTCTAGCGACGGAACGCTTCCACAAGCCTTCAAAGCACGAACACGGTATTTAGTAACCTTCTGGAAGACTCCCACTGACACAACAAGCTGTCCGCTGCGCGATTGTGCTTCCAGTATCACATGAGGTTGAAGAGGGGGAGCATATATCACGAATTTTTACGAAAGTTAGCTTTTATGAGGATTCAATAGGTATGCATCGTAATATGCAATACGGTGGTTTCCTATAATTTTTTTATCGCCTAAATCGAAAGATTTTTACTTCTGGAGTACATATTTAACACTTTTACATTTTTAAATGACGATATCTATTTTTTGCGATTAAATGAAAAGTGAAAATTTTCAAGCGCGTGAAAACGCGACGGCTAAGTCGCGTTTCCCTGAAGTCTGTGCCTCATGCATGCATTGGTTATCGCAGACAATGTAGAACTCCTGTCTACTCGCGTAGAAACTAGGTCCCTGTGACGTCAAGTGGAGTGGCATCGCATAGGCGCCAATCTGGCCTTTTTCAAATGAGGTTAAAATTGACCGTGGCCTCTCGTCTAAACTGGGATTTCTAAAACCAAATAATTTGTATATTATGAATACACTAATGGTGGGTAACGAATCGCAATCAATGCCTTTCATTTTCTTTAATGAAGGAAACTACCCTATTATTTAATAGTGTTCACAAAAATATTCGCGTTCAAGGCAGAGGCACTATAGCCATATACATTTGGGTAACCGGTCACCCCGAGCTATTAACATTTATGTAATAATTGTTACCGTAAATAGTTGTGAGTAGTCATACTGTTAGGGTGAATAAGACATCCAATCATAGACCCTCAATGCTTATTATTGTGGACGCCCTTAGCTCAAATAAAAAAATTTCCTGGCATCAAAATTATTTTTAAGTTGATAGATTGAAGAGGGAATGTCACTGTAGGATTCTGCGGAATAAAATCTACAAATATGCATCAAAGATTAAACATACTACCTGTGGACTCTTACTGTTTCTCCGGAGGAACTCGCTGGGTAACCTTGCTGTCCCTTCTTTGCAATCTCTAGTCATCTCATCATAGCTTTAATTGCTGTAAAAACTCTCTTCATAATAATGGTTTTTGCATTATTAATTAATTAATTATATGGGGTTGCCTAGAAATAAACGCCGTAATAAATATTTGTCAGGATCGACGAAAGAATCGATCCACATACTTCTCGATTCCATATCATATCCACTTTACTTCTCATTCCTAGGCGTCTTCTACCACGAATCACGGTTAAAACTACTAAAATACGGTTGCCAGACGAAAAAAAAAAAAAAAAACACTGCGCGTTCAAGACTTCCGCGCTAGTTTTCCCGTTATTTCCCCTTTCACTCTCAATTTTCAGCTCAATTCTCCTAAGGCTGCGCGATTATTTTTTTTTCTGTGAACTCCGCCTTTGAAATGTAATTACTGGAATCTCACACTAATCAATCCATCTGAATAATTCATTGCTAATTTTTCCATAAATAGACCGTAAAACGTGAAATTTTCTCCAGTGGCGGGAAGCGCTGCCCAAACTGTACGCCCATTGGATACAAATTACATAAATATTGAGTCCCTTCCATTGAAATTAATGGCAATTGAACATTTCTACCGCAGCAAACATTTCTAATGACTCAAAATATGTAATTGTGCTCAAGCGTTTTCCTTCATATTGCGACATTTTCACAGATATTACGCTTCTCATTTCAGTAGTTTGGCCTTTTAAAGCTCCAGGAAACATCTTAACTCTTATTGGATACCCGGTGATCTTCATGAGTTCAAGAAACCATAAAATTAACATTATAACTGCCGATTTCCCTGATAATACTTAATGGGGCGATTGGCCAAACAATGGCGGACACCGCCTCAACCCAACAGGGTGGTTTCCTATTTTTTATTCCCTAAAACGAAAGACCCCTGAAGTATTTCACGCTTTTATATTTTAAATGACAATATCTCTTTTTAGCGATTAATCGGAAAGTGAAAATTTTCAATCGCGCGAAAATGCGACGGCTAAGTATGAACGCTGGGAAAAGCGTGTGTGACGTCATTATGGTTCCGGCTGCCGCCAAGTGAGGCCACCTTGATGCAAGGCTACAAACACCGCTATGATGCAGGCTGCTAGCAGGTAGCAGAGTACCCTGCTAGCTGGTAACGCTTGGCTTAAAAAGGGTTATTATTAAGGATTATAACTTATCAAACGAAGGAAACTTTCCGACTCTAGGCAGTTTTAATAGGTCATTAATAATAAAGTAAAAGTAAAATAGGTGATTATTAAGAGATGTTTCCCTGAGCTCTGTGCCTCATGCATGCATTGGTTATCTCAGACGATGTAAAACTCCTATCCTCTCGTGTAGAAACTATGCCCCTGTGACGTCACGTGGAGTGGCATCGCATGGGCGCCAATCTGGCCTTTTTCAACTGCGGTTAAAATTGACCACAAACATTCGTTTAAACTGGGATTTCTAAAACCAAATAATTGGTGTATTAATAATACACTAATGGTGGGTGACGAATCGCAATCAACCCAGCAGCCTGTCGTTTTCTTTGATGAAGGAAACCACCCAAATGTGCATGTTACTTCTCTACTTGGAGACGGAGTGTTAGTGTAGAGGGTGCAACCTAGAGGTCTCTGTCTGTGCGCTCATCTCATTGCTGTGGTTGGCACTTTTGACAACGGGTCAAATGCAAGGCGAGAGGTAGTGTGGCTCTTGGGTGGATTTGACGAAATTTAATTCGCGCATGACGAGTGGGTTTGATGTAAGTGCGACTCGTTCATTCGGGGAAGCGGCAGGCCCTTCTGATTTTAACGATCAAAAGTTTCAGCATTCCAATTAGAGGGAGTCCTCTCGGGGGAACACTCGACCCCCTGGCGGCGGACACTCCAATTAGACGTGCGAAACTCAATCGCGGTGCCGCAGATCGCGAAGCGGAACTCTCGACGATCGCAGCGCCGCGGGTGGCAAGTTTGGGAAAGTGCGAGAGGGGGGTGGAGGGAGGGATTGAGTGGTCTTCATTGGATGAAATGGACGTGGAAGTTCTAAGAAGCGTAGGAGAGAAGAGAAGTCTCACGAAAACCTTGATAATAAGACGAGACAACCTAAGAGGCTATACCTTGTGACATGATGGCCGGATGAAGACAATCGTCGAGGGACAAGTAGGTGGAAAGAACGGAAACGCAAGACCTCGAATAAAGTGTGTGGAAAAGGGTAAGACGGAAGTGAAAGAGAAGAAATACGTAGGTGTGAAAAGATTATCTGATAGGAGAAAGAAAGGGAGGGGAGTGCTGCGACACACCAATAAATAATATTCTACGGAAGACAACAGTACCAATCAATTTTAAATTGACCCACTGGTTTCGAAGTTAGCAGAGGTTTGCGTTGTTTACAACAACTCCGTTAATTTTAGTGGTATAAACAATTTGTTTTCGGCAAACTGCCAATAATAGATGTGGCTTTTTTATATCAACATTGCAAGTTACAGAAACGAGAACTACGGGAATGCCAAGCGCTCAAAGTTGGGCCCCTTGATTTAACGCACAAAATACGGGTATTTTTTGAGAAAAAATAAAGTACAGGAAAAACTATTGAGCCGAAGATTTTTTAAAGTACATGATACAACGTAGAAATAAATTCTCTTTCGTATTATTTTTGTTTCATTGAAATTAATTGCTTTGTTTAGACGCTAGACCTCCTCAACTCGGGTATCTTGCTTTTTTTTGACAGACATAGATGTAGATGCAGAATTTTAGGATTATTGACTTACGAGGATGACAGCTCATTAAAAGCACATAATATCCGTCTGGCGTCATGAAGAACTAAGATTTTAATAAATCTCGTTCTTTTTTCCATTACCAATAATCTGATACTCATAAATCGAGAGAAGAAGAGGAAGAATATATTCATGACGCGTGACGGTGGCGCCTGTATGACGTAAAATTCACTGCTCGCAATTCGAAATATTCTCTATCATCTACAACATGCTTCTTAAGTCCGATGGTACTAAGTCGGAAGGTCGTAACCAGAAATTATTTGTTAGAAATTATTTGGGGGATGGGTAGATTTGGAGGGGGGCATGTTAACTCGGAGTTTGGCCAGAATCTACCCCTGATGGATGTCAGTGAAAGAGAGCACCCCTCATTATTATTATTTGGGTCATTCAATAAACGTTTGTCCTTTATGGTCTAAGTTTTCTATGAAAGTTTCTGTATGGATCTACTTATCCCGTAAACAAAATACCCCGAGGCCGTTTTGTGAAAATAATTTTCTTTATTTTCTTTGTTCGCATTTTTGCCATGAAATAGCGTGACTTGATGAAATTCCTTCAATTTATATTCCAAATTGTCGTAGACCCATGGTTGATGGCTCATTTTAAAGGCAAAAATTTGTGTAAGACACACAATGAGTAAAAATTCATGAAATATGTTGAATTTAATAGTAATTGTTTCAACGAAATGTTAATTAAAATCAACAAGGGAAAGTGTTGAAGTTTAGAAATAAGCAGAGGGCTGTCAAGGGTAAAAAGTTGTTGACAAGTTACCAGAGCAGATGAATAAATAAGTTAAAAGAGACAACATCATCGTCTATTATTAAGAAGAATAATTGAGTTACATTAAAATACCCTTTCCTTTTATTTTTAAATTAAAGTTTTTAAAAACTGTGACCAATTCTGAGTACTTAAGAGAAGTTTAGTAACAATTTTAAATTCCATTAGAACTCTCCACCAATATTCCCAAATCTGTATACTTGATAAAGTGAAGTGTTGTGGGAGGAGGCAGTGACATTAAGTGGCAAAGGTTGATGCTGTTTGTCGTGAGATGAGGAAGTGTGATGCCCATTCATTCGAATGTGGGAGGGCGCAGCATCTCATCACTCTATTCCACTCTATCAGCAATGCAACCAAGCTCACGCCTACTCATTTCTATATTTTACTCTTGTACGTACTATGTATATTTGTTCGGTCTCTACTTTAGCCGATTTTATCGGTGGCATTAGGATCGCTATGCCATCAGCGACGCGAGTGGAGGGTCTTATAAATCGATTTAAATGCGCATTTAGTGGTCGTGTGTCACATGCGCATTTAGTGGCCGAGGGGAGGATCGTCTATTATTTCGTACTGACATTCGCGGATATTGCGTCGCCTGTGGCCGCCCCCTCGGGTTCCCAGGAACGCGTTGCGATGGCGCTGCTGTTGGTAGCAGTGGCCATGGAGACCTTGTAATTTCGTGGGTGTGGCCTTGTGATAAGGCGTGCGTGGGACTTTCGAAGGGCGAGTGGGCGAGGGTCAGCTGCCTGCAGCGTAGGTCGCCGTGGGTCAAAGGTCATCCCCGCTTTGAAGGCCCTTTTTCGATGCGGAGGTGACGCTACGGAATTTAGAGTGATTAAATGACTCGAGATGTGAAACTAATGAATGTCCACCACTGAGGTTATTGACTATTTTCTTGAGTGTTGGTCAGTAAAAATGGTTATTGATTCCTCTTTTCCAGTTATATTTACAACCCAAGGTCCAATAGCATTTGAGTTCATTCTATATGATAATCGTGGTTTGCATGGAGCATTATAGGATAACTGCGGCAATTTCCCCGCCTTTCAGATTCTGACCTTTTCAAAGCACAATGCGGATTGAGCGATGTCTTTTATTCTGTCTTTAAATGCTATTCTCTTCCTTCCCCTCCCTCGTTTACCGAATATTCTACCCTTCAACATGGTTTTCAACATCCCTCCCCGCTCAGATACCCACTAACACTGTTTTTAACATCCCCTCCCCGCTAAGTACTCCCTCCATCCATGAATCCGTATCTCAACTAAAAGCTGCCTCTCCTCACCCACCATGTCCAGCACTTCGTCGTTCCTACTCCTCTCCGTCCACTTCACCTTTTCCATTCTTCGCCGCACCCACGTATGGAATTCCTCTTTTCCCCTCCTCCTTCCCAAGTGTACATGTTTCCACGCCGTAAAAGGCTACACTCAAAATCAACAAACTCTTCACTAATATTTTCTTCAAATTCATACTTTATATGGTCCTCTCGTCACCACCTTCCCACTCATGAACGCCTCTTTTTATAAAGAGAATTACTTCACCAAAAGAGGCGTTTATGAATTGGTTAGCGTGATAGGCGGATCATTAAGGAAGTATATGAAGACAATATTATTGAAGAGCCTAGCAGCATCAAAGCATTATTTGGAGTTTATCGCTTTACGGTGAGGAATTGCCACTAAAGACACCAAACAGTCGAGCAACATTTCTGTGTGAAATTAATAACCATGGAAATGGCATAACCATTAAGCATTGTATCTTCAATTTCTGTTATATTTTTAACCTGTATTTGTTCTTTTCCTCCTTTTTGACGACTCCCTGGTTCAATCGCTACACTTTTCCATTCCTACTTTAATGGTCATTTGTCCTCTGACGTACTCGTAATACTAAATGTCAAGACAATTGCCATAGCTTTTACGGAGGCTCGTTGTTGCTGCTAGACTTTTTCGTTGAATGTTGAAGCGCTGATAATTTCAGTATTAATGATATAGTATTTTATTGATCAATCCTAAGTGACAATATAAACATTCCTGTTGCGGCCTAGAAGTGAAGTCAAACAGATGAATGCCTTTATTTTGCAATGAGTGCTGACTGGATGTTTGGAGGCGGCACGACCTTTTCCCCCATATCTTCATTCCGGGGAATAGCCTGCGGAACACCGTCGAACAGTCGACTGAAATCGAAACTAAGTGGATGAAATTATGACTTTTTTCGAAGTAGGTGCCTGAAAATTTTCCACAATATTAAAAAATGATTGTAATTCAATGAAGGGAACCTCAGTTTCCGTTTACATTCGCTAATTTCAGGTTACAGGCATTAAAACATACCAGCAACATACCAGCATTTACTAAGGAACGGCGTTTTACGGTTTTCTTGGAAAATCTTTCGGATTTAATGCCTGCTGACGCTTTTGGATAAAAATAGGGATAAACAATCATTTCATCTACTAATGTGACATGTTTTATTTATTTCAACGTCGAGTCTTCCGCTATGAAAAAATTGTATAAACCTGTATAAAATGTGTATACAGTTGTCATGAAGATGTATAAGAATGTATACAAATTTTATACAGGTTTATACAATTTTTTCATTGGGGTTACAATTAGAATTTGAACTGTGTTTGCGCGCCCTTACGCTACAAAATGACGGACGCTAATATTACGTGGTTTTTGAGATAAGATGTGGGGAATGGGTTGAGCGAATATTGTCCTTTTATGTTGTGTCATTCATTACATTTTTTAATGTTATTTTTGGTTCTTTGGTTTTAGAAGTGGTCGGTGTTGTTTTTATTCTTAATTTGTTTTGAAATATAACCAAGTTTTTTGTTTGGACCACATGGTTCTTGACCAGTCGTTGTCAAAACACCCGTTGCTATGAGTTGAGTTCTAAATAAGTTTGAGCGATAAAAGTTTTTTGCCACTGGAATTCCACATTTTAGTAGGTTATGGGCCCAGAGTACGCAAAACTGCGTTGAAAAGGAACAGATGAAGGCGCGCGTGTAACCGGCGAAATAGAAATGGAGGAGTACGACGCCATCACCAAGCTGGGAACGGATAATGCCTATACGCCTGGTCGTGTCAAGTCGAAGCTATTCTTGATAGTGGTGAGTTGTCGTGGGCTGTTGAAGATGATTCGAGAAATGCATCAGCCGAAGACGAGGAGTAAAATGAGCTAGCTTTGGCAATTATTAAGAGAACCCTTGAAGATTCCCATTGCTCTTTTTTATATGATCCCAGTATCTTTATGTCTTTTTCAAATGAATCAAATTTAAAAAAACAAGTATGTTGACAAATTGAAGCGTATTATGTATAGCATGCATCAAACTGAGCGAGACTGGAATATTTGTTTTGATTTCAAATTTAAAAAAAGAATCTGATCAGGCCATTATGTGAACCTTGTATGTGAACACAGACTTGATAATTGGAGTGTGTGTTGATGACATTTTGTTCATAGGAATCAAGGAAAGGCTTGAGTGGTTTCAGGAGGAACGCGTAAAATTCAAGGACCTGGTACGTATTACCTTGTATTTGAATGTAATCAAGGATGATCAATACATGCAAGTTGATCAGAGCAGCTATGTTGAAAATTTGTTATCAGAATTACGAGTGGAAAATGCCAAAGGTCGTGATGCTCCCTTGACTGAATGCGGGGGAAAAGATCCGGGGAACGCTGATGATTTGAATGAGCACTTTTCATAACCGAAAAAACTCCATTTGTCATAGAAATATTTTTTAAACTCATGATTTTTCAACATTTTGTTTTCTCTTTTGAAGGAAATCAATTGTGTTCTTATATTTCGGGGGAGTCCGGACCCCTAAGACCTCCCCCCCCCCAGCTACGCCACTGATGTCTGGCCTGATAAATCCTTTGAAACTTGTAAATTAAGTCAGCACTATAAAAATCCTAGCGCTCAAGGTAAGGAGAGTGATAGGAAAGTCGTGAAATACGTGGAGAGGACTAAAAATGTGAAATTGTGTTATGAAAGAGCTGTTCAGACTATTGAAGTACATAGTGTTGCCGATTTTGGTAACGCAGATGATGGTAAATTAATAAGTGGTTTTGGGATCAAACTAGGTGGATGCGCAATATCTTAGCTTTGTAGAAAACAAGGGTGCGTTTCAAATTCCACTGTTGAAGCTGAATGCATGACTGTGTTTGAGCATGCGAAAGAAGGTATGTGGTTAAGCAATCTTTTGAAAGAGATTGGGAGACCAAGGCAAGTTATTGAAAGGCCCTTGAAGGAATAATGTGATACTGAGGGTGCAATATATACGAGGTCTAACCTGGTGGTGTCTGATAAAATCAAGCGTTTTGCAATAAAAACTACCTCTTTCTGAATGAGCTAGTCACAAATGGTATTTAACAAAGGTGCGTTTATTTTTTATTAAAGTGAAAAAATTACTGCCCTCATAAGGATACCTTTTTTTATTTATAATTGAGCGCTCTACTGTATCTATTTGCTCTGCTGTCCCGTTCACACGACCTCGGCAACAAACCAGCGTGCATTAACGTGACTGTGGAAATCCAGTGCTGCCCTCGTGTGTCCTACTTTTGAATCTCGTCTGAATATAAATGGCATATAAATTGCATTGCGCTGCTCATTGCTTCACCCAATTCTTCCTGGAACTCACATCCATTTTGCTATAGCGTCTTGCTTTAACCATTTTCGCCCTCCATGCCTCGAGATTATCATATCATTCTTCTTTCCTTATATCTCGGTATGTCTAATGCACGTTCTGACCCAGATTTATTGAAGCATACTTATGCTCTTGAACTATATACTCTAAGGTTCTGACGATGGTTAAGGGCTACGTACCTCGGTTACGACCGAGGCTATGTGCTGGCATCAGAAGCAACCTGCCAGTTACCAAGGGAGTGTCCAAGATCAAAACTAGGGGGGGGGGCAAGCCATGGTTGTTGAAGATATAGGTAAGATTAAAGCATGGAAAAGGCGAATGAAACCAACATTTTAAAGAAACTGTAACGGCTCTTTATTAGTGTAATATTTCCAACCCTGCCGGGTGAACGGCGGTGAAATATACTAGAATTGCCATGAGAAAAAATTCCCCTGGACCGGGAATCGAACCACGGACCTAACACCTAGTACCATCAGCCTCGGTATTACTGCCATGGGAATTAAAGAACCTGGGTAGCGAAGTGGTCTGCGCAGTGGCTCGGAAAATTAAAGGTCCGTGGTTCGATTCCCGGTCCAGGGGAATTTTTTCTCCGGCAATTCTTGTATAGCTCTTTATTAGTTTTTAAAATTATTTGCTTGAAAAAAATATTTTTTAAAAAATTTTCCATATGGACATTTACGATTTTTGCTTCTGGGGGAGCAGCTGCCCCCGTGGGTACGCCCATGCCAGTGACCGTTCCGTGGGAGTACGAACCCTTTTGAATTCGAGTGGGAGACTCTCTCTCTATCGGTAAGCAGCGGATATCTCTCTGTCTTTTTGTGTGTCTGCGTGGGTTGGATGCGTGGGATGACACTCATCTCTGCCGCTCAATATAATCGCCCACACACGCGTGCCACGCACGCACCGCCATACGCTCAGCCAATCCGCAGTCATGGGACCAAGGGGTAGGCTAGCTACATTAGACTGCTCCGAATTATCTTGCAACCGACCGGTAATTGAACGACTCAAATGAAATAAAGCATCTTGAAGTCGTCGTCAATTAAAATAATTTATTGATATGTTAAATGTTTCCGGTGCACTAAAATACTCTTTGCCAAATTTCCCATGGTTAACCCACCCACCCATGGTTTCCCACCGCGTGTTCAATACATTGCCGTAGAACCCTTTTCTTTGCTCTAGTTTTGGCTAAATTAAATTATGCATCCATAGTCTGGGCGGGGGCAGCTAATTAAAATATACGTCAATCGTTACAGTGCCGAAAAGGGAGTGTTTAGTGCAATAGGACGGTTTCCTATTATTGATTTATTGCCTAAATCGAAAGATTATTACTCCTGGAGAACGTATTTCTCACTTTTAGATTTTTAAATGACGATATCTATTTTTCGCGATTAAATGAAAAGTGGATATTTTCAAGCGCGCGAAAACGCGACGGCTAAGTATAAATGCGGGGAAAACTCCGTGTTACGTCGTTCTGGTTCCCGCTGGCGCAAATGAGGTGACCTTAGGGCGAGGTTTTGAGCGCTGATACGACGCAGGATGCTAGCAGGTAGCAGAGTACCCTGCTAGCTGGTAGCGCTTGGCTTAAATAAGGATTATTAATACCTTATCTAATGAAGGAAACTTTCCGATCATAGGCAGTTTAAATAGGTGATTATTAAGAGATGTTTCCCTGAGCTCTGTGCCTCATGCATGCATTGGTAATCTCAGACGATGTAAAACTCCTATTTACTCGTATAGAAACTAGGTCCCTGTGACGTCACGTGGAGTGGCATCGCATGGGCGCCAATCTGACCTTTTTCAAATGCTGTTAAAATTAACCATTGCCATTCGTCTAAACCGGTATTTCTAAAACCAATTAATTTGTATACTATGAATATATTAATGGTGGGTAACGAATCGCAATCAATGCATTTCGTTTTCTTTGATGAAGGAAACTACCCTATTGCCGGTGTATCATAATGCTGTCACTCTTTGCCATTTTTTTCAATATTGAAATTGATGTCGTTGAGGCATTCATATATATGTTAATAAATTTATAGAATTATTTCATCTCAGAATAGGAAACAAACGGTTGTATTGAATGAAACAATCTAAGAAATGAGTGTTATATGTACCTCAAACGGGGCAAAAAATCCCTTTTTAAAAGATCATCCCTGTACGTGAGGCCTAAAGTATACAATTTTTTTCCATGTTAGGTCACGGCCAATTCTTATAATCATAGTATTCTACCGGTTGAGATAGGTTTCCATGGAGTACAAAAGAAGTACTGTAGGAGCCTCCCTTCCCTTCAAGCACTGCCTTCTTCAATTCGATAGTAGGCCGGAGTTCCCTTCCCTTACTCTCTTTCAATCTATCTGAAAATCATATTCCCTTCCTTTCTCTCCATCGTTTTCCCAACATTATACCCTCTAACACTGTTTTCAACATCCCTTCCCGTTAAGTACCTCCTCCATCCATGACTTCTGTCTCCTCCTTATCTCAACTAAAAGCTGCCTCTCCTCACCCACCATGTCCATCACTGCTTCGTTCCTCCTCCTCTCCGTCCACTTCACCCTCTCCATTCTTCTCCATACCCACATCTCGAATGCCTCCAATTTTCTCTCGTCCTCCTTCCTAAGTGTCCATTTTTCCGAACCGTACAGAGCTACACTCCAGGTCAAACTCTTCACTAACCTTTTCCTTAAACTCTTGCATAACGATACTTAACTCATGATGCTTAACAAAACCGCATTACCTTGGTGTTCTTGTGATTAATCCTCATCCCATACTAGTCGCAACGTTCTTATAACGCATCCACTAGAGTCTGCAGTCCCCTCGCTGACTGGCGAATCAACGCCGGATCATCCGCGAATCTCACTGTTTTAAACATCATTCCTCCCACTTTCACTCCAGCTGCCAACTCATCCCATGCTTCTCTTACCATCGCCTCAGCGTTTTTAAAAATTCACGAAACTGACAAACACGTCCCGGTCGTATTCTAGGTTCCTCGCCACCATGCACCTCATCATTGCTATTGCATCACGAATTGACTCCTCTTTTCTAACTAAACTAATCTTCGTCCGAGTACTCGTTTGTCCTTGCCTCCATTCGTTTGTTCAATATCCTAAACACCACTTTCGCCGCGTGCGATATTAGGCTAATACTCCTTTAATCTCCGCATTCCACAGCTTTCTTCTTTTTTTGTAGCGGATTTAGAGCCGTTTTCACGAAATCCTCCGGCCAACATTCCTCCTCATAGATTCTCCGTACTAGTTGGAAAAATATTTTCTTACTATTCATCCCTAGGTTCTTCAGAAGCTCACACGGGATATTTTCCACGCCTACTGCTTTCCTTAGCCTTCATACCACGAATTGCTCTCTCTATTTCTGAATCTAATATCCCCGGCCCAAGATTATCCTCCTCCACTGCACTTTCCTCCTCTAAACTCTATCTCTCCAGCCCGTTTCTTCCGTCATACAGATCCTCCACGTATTCCTTCCATCTACTCTGTACCTCTTCTCGCTCGGTTAGCATCCTCCCTTCTTAAGCCTTAATTGTAAACATGGCTTGTCCTCTTTTGCCGCTCGATAGCGACTCAACTTTGGCGTACAACGCGCCTATTTCTCCTTCCTTCTGAAATTTTTCATTTCCTCACACTGTATTTTCCACCAAGCCTTCCTTGCCTTTTTAGTTTCACACCATAACCTATTTTCGTGTACATTCTTTTCCCATGCTCTGTGTCCACGGTCTTCCACTTCCTTTTCACCTCTAATTCTTTTACCATTGCCTCCGTAATCCTCGGCTTCTTTATCTTTCTACTTTCATTGTAGCCAATGGACTTCTCCGCCGCTTCAACCATTCCCGTTTTAATATCATCCTTCTTTTCCTCTACAGTCTATGTACTTCCAATCTCCCGGATACTATGTTCCTCTAGTTCCTGATATTTTCGCCTCATACTCCCCTTCTGAACTTCTACATTCCATTTCATCGCCTTCCTAACTTTCGTAAGTCTTTTGAATCTTACGTTGTATTTCACGAGCACTAGTTTGCGGTCTAATTCCTCATCCGCTGCAGGGGCGCTGCGCGAGTTTTTCACTCTATTTCTAAACCCCTGCCTTACCATGATGTAGTCTATCTGATATCTTTCAATATCCCCTTGACTTTTCCATGTTTACCTTCGCCCTTTGTGATCATTAAACCAAGTGTTTGCGATAAATCACTGTCAGGTAAATAATACAGGTAAATCCATAAACAATATACTAGCATATACCATAAAAATATACTGGGAAACAGGCAAACACTCTTATCAAAAACTGGAAGTCACTGTCAAATTCTTATATTCATCAAGTACAAATTACAATAACAGAACTCGTTATGATGAAAACAACTATTTATTCACTGATTTAAACCCTTAAATTAGGCCACACAAGTGACACAGGTGACTTTTCTCACTACTATTCGTTGAAATAATGGAATAACAAACTTCACACACAGTTTTTATTTCAATAGCGTGATCGTGAAATGTCATATCTACGGTGAACAACGGAGATTAGCACGCCACTGACAATTTTTACACTACTGTTAGACATTTATCGATAGCGTAATAGCAATTATTACAATTCAATCACGATGGAACTCTGATAACTCTTGGCCGATATTTTTCAACCTTGTCAAACTTTGTGCATTACAACCACTGGCACTGTGATTATTAGCAGTAGCTTAACGGGAGATGTCACGTTGAAAATAACACTAATTTGGCACAAAAATGTTCATAGATGCCTCCAATCAGCGAGCAAAAGTTGCATTGACTGGAATTCACCCCATAATACAAGCAAAGACAGTCCTTAGTGACGAATTCTCCGGTACCTACGAATAAACGGATGAAGTTATTGTATATAAAAGCTAAGCGGACATTAGTAAACATCAAAATCGTTCTAATTACATTCTTAAACGAATGATATGCCGTCGATAACATCAACTTACAAGTAACGTACATCCCCCTTCCAACGGCCGCCGTGGCTCAGACTCCTACAACGATGTTATGTAGGTATTATAAAATTTTTGGTTTAACTACTACAGTTTTATATTTTATGCCCTTACTCAGATATTAATATTATAAATAATGCAAAGTATGAGGGCTTCCAAGCCTCTATCGTCGGATATTTATCTTTAAATATAAAATAATCAACACGTCTAACAAATGAAGCTCTCACAACTGCTGGCAACTATTACAAACAATCACAACAATAGCTTCGCGTGATGTTTAGGCACCTTTGACGTCATCGAGGCTTCGTCGGCAGTGGCTTGGGGGGTGAGGGTGTTTTTCCCGCGCTTTAAAATTCGTAATGTTTATCATTGAATATCTCGCGAAGGAAAACTCAGATATACATGCGGTTTTCTTTGTTGTGTTCAGAAAATAATTTTCTGTCCGCCTGTGAAATAAAAAAAATTCATGCAAGTTCCCCATTGTTCCAGCGATTGTCGGAAGTATCGTGCATTCACACGACGATGGTTAAAACCTGAGCTGCCCTCATCTGCCCTCATCTGCGTGCGGACATCTTAAGTGAACGGTAAATTGACGGTTAGCAAAGCTGTTGAGGTATGCAGGGACCAGATATTACTGTGTTCAACCTGTATTTACCGAATAATTTTTCTTCCGCCCATATTCTTCCTTCCTAATACAAATCTATGAAAAAATAGAGCTTCACGAGTTTTTCGTCTTGCTCTTGTTTCTTCCGTTTCCGGTCTCCCAGCGCCTAGCCATCGTAAAGTGGCAACGTTCGGAACTACGTCAACTATAGTCAGGACATGCATTCACACGGTTAGTTCGGCCAACTATCGTTTGGACGATCGCTCGGACAATCGTAATGTGAACGAGGCATGAGGCAACCTTTGGTTGAAGCCTTGGATCCTTCGCGAAGCTGAAGGGACCCTACTGAGGATGTCATGCCATTACCATAAACGCACTTCTGTGGTGATTTACGGGGATATTACTTCCCCGCCAGGGATCACCACTGACCACCCAGATGGTAGCACCCTTTGCGAGGCGGAGGCGACCTCGCAGAGGTAACATGGGGTAACAACTTGTAGTCCTTCGCGGAGCTAATGTGACCCTGCTAAGGACCTCAAGTTACTCTCACAATCACACAAACCTTTGACACACACACTTAGTGGGGGAAAACCCATTTCTGGGGAAAGTGCTCAAAGAGAGCGTGGCCAATAGTTACACAACACAATGCGATAGGTAACGAGGGTGAGGGTCATACGCGCATTTCGACGACAGTCTGGTCCTCTTCAGCGAGCTGAGCGGAACGTAATTACCTGCAACACTAATTCTAAGTCGTAAGTGAAAGCCCGTTAAGCTTCATTGAGGGCCATTTTAATCGGTTTTCAAAAATGTGTGCATAGGGGCGAAAATTTAAACCTAAATATTTACAATAGATAATCGGCATCAGGAAGCATTGCATTTTAATGTATGAATATAGATAGATGTAATCGCTGCGAATTTAAATTTTTGTTGACAGCGTTAATTTTAAATTAGGAAAATATAACAACTTTGATTTCTACAAGTTAACCTTAATTCGTTGACTAATTTCAATCCAATGCATCATTTTCAAGACTAATGGTACAAAACATGTTGGTTCTTGGTTGTATAGCAAGCCGGGGAAGGGTGGAGTGATGACGGGGAGTGGGTGGGTTGGGAATAGCGGGGGGGGGCTGACGTCATGGGGATTTTTCGGCGTGTGTTAATGGAATGTCTGCGAGGCTTTAATTTTAGCTCAATTTCCCGTGGAATTCGGGTCTCTCTGCCATCAAGGGTACGAGTGGCGACTTCTGTAAGCACATTTTGCCCATGCGCGTTACCACCGCCCGTTGTGACTGGGTTCGCCACTAGCGACGCTGCGCTGGCACTAGAACGATCTCAATTTCTCGGGGAAATAAACCTTAATTTGGACTGTTGGACGAAATTTATCAATTGTGCAATTCGTGGTTTTGGCTGCGGAGATTGCTTTCTTAAGGCTGGAATAACGCTATGATGCATCAGCCCGGGTCAAATGGCACCATTTGTACTTCACGTTCAAGTTGAGTGGATTCTCAGAATGCATGGAACGCGTAAGCTATACGCGTAAGCTGTAAGCAGAGGATGATTTTGGAGAAAGAAAAGGTCTATTAGACTAACTTTAGAAAATAGTATCTCCTCTAGTACCTCTGATACACCAACGTACTTCCTTTGAGTTGATGGAAAAAATAATCTTAAAATGCTGCATCTATAAGTTATGGGTTAAATTGGAATATTTTTTTATTGAAAAGCCAAGACTTCGTAATTCCACATTATTTAAGTTACCATGGTTTCGGCGTTGAACGTCATCACCGAGTGAAAAGCACTATAAGTGCACCGCTGAGCAACTCGATGTGCCAACAGAGGGTCAAAAACAATTCCCAACAAAGAGAGTGGCGCCACAGTCGCTGTCTTGTGTGATATATGTATTATTCCATGCTCTTAATACGACAATGGAAATGAAACATAATAACGCGCGTGAATGGTTAACTCATAAACACTGTACACAGGATTCTCCTCTCCCATGGTTCCATTGATTCCCACCGGTCGCAATAAATAGCGGCGCTCCAGTCGCTAGGATACAAGTCAACACATATTAGCCCGCAAAAGAGATACGCTACGCGTTGAATGTATTCGTTTATCGCTCAAACTCATGCTCAATTAATGGGTATTAAGATTTCAGACATACAACTTAATGTGGTCCAGTGTTTACGGTGCTGGAATACTACTCTGAAGTTCCATGTTCGATTCCCATCTGCGGTATTTTTTTCATAATTTCATTCTACCTTTGCTTTTGCAGAAACCTGCTATTCACATTTTTATTCATGATTTTCACTGAAAATTTAAATTCTGAGCGAGGAAATGTTTTTGTGCACTTGCAATGTCTGATGCTTTCCCATTTATTTCACACGGAAGCTTCCTTTGAATTATTTCATTTTCGTAAAAATTTCACTTCATGAAAAATTCACCGGGAGGAAAAATCTGAAAACTTGAAAAAGTGGATTAGTTTTTTATATACATCGACTTGAATTAACATGGAAGCCTTATGGGACTAAAACCTTTTCTCTATTATCGGGTATTTATAAATGTTTTAGGAACATGAAATTCCCTTGACGGAAATAACATTTTTGGTTGATTAATTTTTTTGGTGTGGTTGTCAATGCGATATGTCGTATTTTTTGTAATTCTATTAAAATTTCCAAAGCTTTTCTCAAGGGCCTAGCTTTAGAATTTTTTACCAATTTACAATAAGCGTATGAAAAATATCTTAAATCGTAAGATTCTAGAGTTTTTCCTTGATTTTTTGGCTAACTTGGAATTTCCACTCGTCGAAACAATTCCGAGGAATAAACGATTTTTGATTTTACATTGTCAAGGTAGACGAATTTTTTATTTCGGATTTCGGCCCTGAGACTTTGGCGTATGAATATTTGGTATCTTCAAGAAAAACCGTTGAGGGTACTTGGTACCTTCACGATTTACCCTAATTTTCCCGTAACCTTCTTGGTTAATTCATGAAAAAATTCCAAAAAATATCCTGCGTGTGAAAAATCATTGTAGCCGTTTTTTGTGGAGCATACAATCTTGTATTTCTTAGTGACCGTTAAAGCTAGACGAATGAAATTTTCAGGCTAAAACTACCATCAAAAACATCAAATTTTGCAATGATGGCAATTCCACTTGACCGATTCATGTGCGAGCTATATCGATACCTATCTCCTTGAATACTTTTAATTCGCTAATAACTTTTTTGTTGATCAGCCTAGGACACTGTAAGTCATTGAAAAATTAAATGTTGTCATGCGATATACGATAAAAGTTAAATCGAACGAATAAAATAGTTACAGTCGAAGTTATGATCGATACAAGTCTACATTCTATAGATCCCTTTTTCAGACCAATTATTATAATTACGGGGATGCTACGGATTACGGGGTACTATACATGCATATAAATTATTATGATGAGTAATGTCTCCTTATTAAGATATATATGGAAGTGAAATTATATCGATACGTTTGATTTTTTCCTATGATATTCACCATACAAGTCCGAAATTTTTAATGTATTAAATGATTGGTAATGTAAGATTTCAGTCATCTTTTGGTATCCATTCCAATCACTTTTTTCATTTTATATGGATATTTAATATCAATGCGAATTCCGGAGAGCAAAGAAAAGACCGGACTGATTTGACTCCGCGCAAACCGTTCAACGGATCGAAACGAAACAAAATGCGGCATCTTGCGACTAATCTGACGATTAAAACGAGAGGTTTTGCGTTTGTTTACGTCGAGTCGTTACTTAGCAGTAGCGATACATGTTTAACCTGTTCGTCGCCGCGTGCAACGGCGGCAATAACGGAGCTAGAGGAACTGCGTGTGCGCATTACATTTTGTTTCAAACTCGGCAAAAGTGCAAAGGAAACGATTGAAATGATTCATTAAGCCCTTAATAATAAAGCTATGAGTCGGAGCCAGTGTTTTGAGTGGTGCAGCCGTTTTAAATCGGACAGAACCTCGACTGATGAAGATTCGCGAACAGACCTTCCACATCAACAGACCTCAGACATGTCTAAAGGCCGTATCACACTAGCGACTGCGACCGCCGCTGCGGCTGCGACCGCGGCTGCGACTGGCCCGTCGACCAATCAGAGCGAGGTAGTCGACGCTGCGACTGCGACTCCGAAGAATAGCCGACCGGCTATTCTTCAGAGTCGCAGTCGCAGTCGCAGCCAATCAGAGAGCTCCATTTCAATCTCGCGCGCTGGCGGCAGACGTGTTTGTTTGTTTTGGTTACCGTAGCGAGGGAAGTTCAAGAAGGTTATAAGATAACGCTGAGATAATTTCGGATTTTTAAAGTGAAGATGGAAGCCCAGTATATTGGATATTGCACCCGAGTACACAGGTGAATGAAAATGAAGTACGTTTCAACATATTTTAGGAACATTTTCAACAATTGCTGCTCTCTATCTATTCTTTGGGCTTTCGTAAACAAACAAGCCACAAGCAGAAACGTTCATACGTGCGCATGCGCGATCGTGGCGTCGGCCGCAATGTGTGATGGGGTGTAGTCGCAGCCGCAGCCGCAGTCGCGGTCGCAGCGGCGGTCGCAGTCGCTAGTGTGATACGGCCTTAACATGTGACCGATTTGTTGCAGGAAAATCGCTGTTTAATTGTTATGGAGATAGACGAGGAAGTGAACATAGTTTTGGATCCTGTCAGATAATTTCGATAGACACATTGGGAATGACATGCGTCACATAAAAATGTATCCCTAGTGATGGCGTTTCCGCCACGATAACGCTCATGCGCTGATCGTGACAGATTTTTTCGCCAAAACCAGAACTTCCGTGATTCCGAAGCCACCCTACTCTCCAGACGTGGCTCCATCACACTTTTTTTGTTTCCAAAGTTAAAATCGATCTTGAAAGGGCTCCTAATTGACTCTATTGCGGACATTAAAACTAATTGTACGGCGGGCCTGAAGAGGACCATTACCAAGAGCGGCTTACCAGCAGCAGGATTCGAGAGCTTGAGGAAACGTTAGCAAAGGTGTGTACTTTGAGGGTGACAAGTTCGATTAAGCTGTACCCGTCGAAATGAGCAAGGTATAAAATCAGTCCGGTATTTTTTTGATCACACCTTTTATAAATTATAATTGAAAGTAATCCTTGCTTAAGAAGGTATATAGATATGTGTTCGTATCGATAATTGCGATTTTATCCCATGGTATTGAACGTAGCTGTCCGATATTTTTAGAGTACCACCTAGTTCGTAATATTAGTATTTGGTTGTATTTATGCCTCCATGCCGATCTTGGTTTTCATTTAAAGTATACCGGGATTAGCCGCGGTGATAACTTTTGCGGGAGTCACCCGCAATGCACAAATTGTGCGAAATATCCCACGGAGAAAAATCATTCGCCTTAACCGGGATTTGAACCCGGATCCCCCGATGTCCGGTCGAGTGCTTTAGCCAGTTAAGCTAGCGAGGCGCCATTATCCCCTGTGGATATTTTTGGACACTACCGGAAAAGGTGTTAGAGACCACTTAGCATATGATGCCATAAAACAATCCAAAATTGTGCGCACAGCCGGAGAGCAGGAGTATCGCTTAGTTAGCTTAACTGGCTAAAGCACTCGTCCGGAAATCTGGGGATCCGGGTTCGAATCCCGGTCAAGGCGGATGATATTTTCTCTGTGGACCTTTCGCACTTAGTTTTCATTTTATATCCCTATGTATTTTCAATGTGAAGTAATGGGAAATATAACCCTTTTCATACGATTCTGTTTGAAGGAGATCAATGGAATTACAAGGCTATAATTCCTTGTCAAGATGGTCATATGTTACCTTGATAAAAATTCTACTTGATCGATTTTTCTTCGCGTATTATCAAACCGAATTTCATTGTATTCGACTTTTCGCCAACCATTGTTTCATTTGAATAGTTACAAGAGTGAAACTCCTATGGAGAATTAATATAAGGGTACTTAATGAAATATTGATAATAAATATAACAGTGCACATTTTACATGAAAAATATAATTTTTGAATATCATCTATTATGATCTATTCTGTTTTGTTGTGAAGATGTATAGATTTAAAATCATATCAATAGCATTCAATTGCTCTAACAGGATCAACGGTGCGGGTCCAAAAATTTCTGAATTTTATGCGGTCGATAATATTTCATTAATAATTCCACGTGTGTCTCCGCGTCCAACTTTGTATTCATTTTAAAACGAACGCAATATTTGTCTCTTAACATTATAAAGTAAAAGGAAATGACGGTCTAATCCCGTTGCATACGTTTATATTTCCTTCCAGGTATTTACCAGCATCATGCGGAATGAAATGTAAAAGGCCGGTTAGCCAATTTTTAAAACACTTTAACAAAATTTAAGGATGTACGAAGAGTACGTTTTAGGTCGAGTCGAGTTGAAAACTACTCGCGAGTATCGAGTCGAGTCTGGCAACTCGTGAATTCGGCAATGTATCAATGCATGCTCCAACATATTCTAATTTTTCCAATTCCCTCATTAATTTTCTATTCTGAATGCTTACCTTGATTTAAGTGATAAAGATAATGAGGAACTTTGTGGTAATTGTGTCAAAATTAGGAAATGAATGAAAATTAATTTGTCTTAAACAGTTCAATAAGCACAATGTAAATGAATATACCTCCTGTTATATGTCGTCAATTTAATTAATAAATGTATTCAAACTTCTCATAAGAGCTCTCAGTAGTGGAATTTTTATGGAATCGTGTAATATTTGATCCTTTCAAATTCTCACGCATAAAAACTGAATTGTTCTACGTTCTCAGACAGCAGGTTTTAACGTCTCAATGTTATAGTCTCTTTTCCTGCAGAAAATTGTCTTGCGCAAAAAACCTGTTTGGCTGGACAAGTATTTTCATCCAAAGTAGCGAGATTTGATAACCTTGGAAATTTATATTAAAATTTATACAAACGATTTTTATGGGTCTTGAACCTTGATGGAATTTAAGTGGGCGAAGCGATCGAACTATGGAGCTTTACAGACAAAAAAAACATTTCTTTACGTCTTCATTCGTTTAATCAACCATGGTAATACTTTTTTTGTTTGTTCAAGGAAGAAATTAAACGCAACAAGGGAATAAACGAAAATCAACTTGGTGCTCTAAAAGACTGAAAGACGGCATTGTCCGAAAAAATCTAAAAGTTGCATTATTTCCATCGAAATCCTTGCAATTTTTACGTAACCTCTCGGGGTTTGAGTAAAGAAAGTGTGGTAGGGTAAAAAAGTATCGCATAAGAAAGTATGCGCGATCCTGCGGTCCACTCCAATTACGCCGCCAGGTCTTAAGACGAAAAGGTATTCGGCGCCCACGTCGACTACAATAGTGGATGACAGCTACGTATACAAAAGCTGAAACTCCTATAGGCTTAGGCATTAGAACGACTTATCGGCGTTAGAAACGATATTATTGCATGAGCTTCATGATAGCGCCTCCTGTCGGCAGATGCAGTGGTCCATTCCGATTACTCCGAATACGCCGACGCGATGGGTCGGAAAACAATCGTTCGCCGCTGCTGGCGAAAAGGTATTCGGCGCTCTCCTCGACAACTATAGTGAATACAGCAAGCTGAAACTCCCAGGCCAAGGCATTAGAATGACTTATCGACTTTTAATGATATTATTGCATGAGTTTCATGATAGCGCTTCCTGTCGGCTGATTTCTGAACTTACTGCCCTCAACAGCTCTGTAACCGAAACTACTCGACTCGACTCGACATTTGTAATACCACTCGAAAAACTCGAGTCGAGTACCAACTACTCGAATCGACTCGAATTTTCGGGTACTAGCACATCCCTACAAAATTTATTTCGTTAATAATTTTTAAATATCGACTCTTTTTGCATATGTATATTAAACGATATACGCGGGTACCACAATCCATACATCTCATCCATATTTCTGCATTTATCGTCATCAATTCGTTATATGCGGGTTTAATCCTTCTTCGATATAACTGCGTGACAACATTTCAAGACAATAGACCTCATTAAAAGCGGAGATTCCGTTTTCTAGACGCACTCCTTTTGAATTAATTGATATCAGCCTCATTTTTCTTCCCGAAATACGGTTTTTGATTAAGGGGAAACTGAAAATGTTTACGTAAATGTTACATTTCACTCATTGTGTTTACTTCCTGGTGAAAATCAACTATCAACTAATTCCATACTGTAGAGCCTAACCTTCTGTTAATTACATTTCCAATAGCATATACCTAAGTTTCAGGTTATAAATTTGGCTTTTCCGTTGTCATTTGAAAAAATTAATGCCTGATTGGCATTGTTTAGCCATTGATACTAATCGATTTCAGTGTACTGAACAACAAGGTTAAAGTGTTCTCCAAAACGAAAAATATTATGCAGTAGGCTGAATTCAAACGCTCATTATAAGAAAATAAAGGAGCTACTAATCCTTCGACCCGGGCTATGTCCTCAAGTTCATCAATCGTGAATTTTATATTGCTCTTTATTACGTATTTAATTCCATTGGCAAATGCCTCTAGAAGCAAAATTTTAGGTTTTCCCGGCGCATAGATTGATGAAAAATTTCTCGGGATTCCCACTTGGTGTGGTAATGGGTTAATTCTCCCAACGTTTCAATGGCTGAGTCTGCTATCGTCTTCTGGGGTTTACTCTTAAAGGCCGGGACACACATGACCGCACCGAGCCCGCGCCGACACACGGCCGAGTGTTGGACGTGCTACGGCGAGAAAGGAAAACAATGCATTCAAACGCGTAGGGACACACACCACCGCACCGTGCCCGTACCGTCATCGTGCTTGGAGACCGCGCCGAGCCCGCACCGTCACCGACTAGTTCAGTTTACTTTTTGACGGTGACGGTGCGGGCTCGTGCAATATGGAGAGCGAGAAACTTATTGAAGAAGTGCGGAAATTCCCAGTTCTTGATTGATTTTCTCTGAATGTAACCATGGACTACAAAATAATCATTGTTACCATAAACAAACACCACAAATTAAGTTACGTTGAACTCCTGTGTTTCCCTTTTCTCAATTACTTAATACTGAATTTGCCATTTCATTTTACTATAAACTAAAAACAGTATTGTAACTATATATTTATGCTTCCAAATTTTGCTATCATATTATATTTAATTCATCCATATATTTATCTCATTTTCTTTTTCATAACCAAGCCCTTTAGATGATATACAATTATATCGAAGCGTTGGCTAAATTTGTTTTTTATTTATTTGGACTTAAGCCCCAAGAACTCACAAAAATATAAATAAATAAGTTTAAGACGAGGTAAAGAAAGAATAAAAATTTAATATGTATAATTAACGCAATAACACAGTTGAATTTTCCGCAGTTGAAAGTTGAAGTTCAAAATATTATCTCTACTTGTACGTTAAAGTCCAATGTCATTTGGCGTTAAATCTTGGGCGTATTATATTCCCAGTGCAGCCCTCGCTTGCCACTCTACACTTCCAACTGGAGAGTTAAAGAAATCCTTGAGTTTTTCTCGAACAGCAAACGCTTCTCCTGTCGACCCTCCTCGTAGACGGGGTAGGTCTTGAAGATTGCAGGCCCTGCTACGGAGTCTGGTGCTCTCAGTCCCATCATTGCTTTCATTTAATGCTGACATGTTACTTCCTTCATTTTGTCTTATTAAATTGTGGAGAACGCAAGCAGCTAGTACTAAAGTCGTAATGTTTTCAGGATTTCCTTGCAACCGTCGGGAGAAAATGCGAAACTTCTGTACCAAAATTCCAAACGCATTTTCAGAAATACTCCTAGCTCGGCTTAGACGGTAGTTAAATATCCTTTTGTCATCTGTAAAACCTTTTCCAGGATAAGGTCTCATCATATACCTTTTAAGAGGAAAGGCTTCATCACCTACAATGACCATTGGCAGTTCGAAATTTGTTCCAGGTAGTGCTCCACCCCTGGGAACATTGAGCTGGCCATGCTCCAGAGCTCTTCCAAAATTCGAGTTTAAAAAAATACCTCCATCCGAGTTTTTCCCGTAAGCACAATGAAGTTGTAGCATAGGTCAACTAAGGCTATAAGTACAATGGAGTATGAGTGCTTGTAATTCCAGTATAAACTGCCTGATAACTTCGGAGCTTGAATTGTAACATGCTTCCCATCCAAGGCTCCAATACAGTTGGGGAACTGCCACTTTTCCCAAAACTCAGATGCCACAGTGTTCCATTTTGCTTCATCTGGCACAGGCATGACCTCGTTTTGAATAACGTCCACTATTGCTTTACATGTACTGTGAATGATAGCAGCTACAGTCGATCTGCCCAGCCTATAGCTGAATGAAATTGTCTTGAAAGTATCCCCAGTTGCAAGAAACCTGAAAAAAGATATTTTGATAGATTTTAACATAAAATTATTATTCTAAAAGAATATTTTTTAGGAGGGCCGGAAGAGTGCAGGAAAAGGTGGGCCTCGTTTCGAGATCAGTTCCGTCGAACTCTACAGAAGACGAAGACAAAATCAGGACAAGCTGCAGCCAAAAAACAAAAGTACAAGTACGAAGACATTTTGGAATTTTTGCTCCATCATATTGTGGAAAGAGAAGCCCTCTCAAATGTGCAATCAATAGAATACCAAAGGGATGATTCTGAATTTGACCCAAGAGTGGAAGAGCCTGAACATGATCCCGAAAGTGAGCTTGAAAGCCAAAATGATGTTTCTCAATATCCTGGTACAAGTTCACAGATTACAGTTCAGCCTACCTCTCTAGTTCCTCCAGCTGAGTCCACGCAAGCCATTTCTGGGCAAAGAAACCACTTCATTAGGCCATTGAATGCTACACGAAGGGGATCAAATTATAAAAAAACCGGCGCAAGAGTCTCCTTCGAGCCAACTTATGGCGTACATATTAGCCGAAAAAGAGGCAGAAAAAATCAGAGTTAATACTTAATTGGACCCCGTATTACTAAACCAGGTAAAAACTTCAATTTTCACCACTGTGCAAGACTTTGAGTTAAAGCAGTTATCAAAAAATGAAAGCGTCGCAGGCAGCAATGATTCCTCCACACGTTCATCATTCACCAATGAATCACCTCATTACAAATAACGAATCCACTTTCCGTGCATACGGTGAACCACGCCTCGTTTTTTAAATTGTAAAAATAATAATATTAACATGTTTAGTATTAAAAATTTGGATATTAAAGTACTGATTTTTTGAAATTGTGTTTCTATTACCACTGGTGACTCTCTTATACAATTATGCAAAACTACAGAAATTAGAAAAGAAGAATATTTGGTCATGTGTGTGTGTTATATATATATACACACACACATTTATGTACCTACACCTCCTAAAAACGCACAAATATGGGCACATACCTTAAGCACACAGCCAGACGTTCTCGTAGTGGAATACATCTCCACCAAAAAGTATCGTTCTTCTTCAGATGTTCTTGGAGCTTGTTGAGGAGAAGATGGAGAAGAAGGTATTTTTTGTCATTCGAAAATATGCGAAGAACTTGATTTCATCATCCATGAGACGATGAAACAGGGTATTAAATTCTCCCTTAATGGGTCTTGATTTCTATGCACTGTCCACCCAAGTTCTCTTTCTTCGCCTCCTCAGTTTCCTCTTTTTCCTCTTCATCTAGAGCCAAGGCAATCGCCGCTTGATCACTGTCCCGAAAGTTTGAAAACATGATCGAGATCAGAAAAACACACCACGCTAGGAACAGAAATGAGACAATACTGACGGCCGTCGCACGGGGCAGTGACGGGCCAGTGTGTTCTCCTACCACCGTCACCAACAATCGTCCGTGCCGCGGCCGTGTGTCGGCGCGGGCTCGGTGCGGTTATGTGTGTCCCGGCCTTAATGGTACTTTTTTACTGTACTTATTTATATATTTATTCATATCCCTGGTTGCACGTTATTGTTGTGTGCGGATGTAGCGATTAATTATGGCATTCCAGGCACTGCTCAATTGGAAGCCTTTATCTTCGTTTAAGATCTTTTCCTCAAGGCTAATAGTAATTGCTTCCTTTACAATTCCATTCCAATAGTTAGAAGTGCGGCACAAAACCTTCGTATTTTTGAAGTCCATCCTATGACCGAGGTCCAAGCAATACTCCGCTACCGCCGACTTTAGCGGATAAAACAGGCGTATGCATCTTTCATGCTCCGTCTGACGTTTTTCGATTTTGCGATAGTGATGCAATAGAAGTAAAAGAAAACCGATAGCCACAGCCATTCTCCCATACATTTCCAGCTTCAGCAACAAGATAGCCCGGATACTCCGAAGACATAATATAGATACAATCCACATACCTGCCACCAAGATTAAAACCTGCGTTGGGACACCGAAAGATGACTTGGGCCTCAAAACCTCGGGAGTGCACAGCGTTCTGTGTGAGTGCGGTCACGTTTACATTTGGGAAACTGGCCCTCTATTCCATCCACTTAAACGAAATTGTGAGTGACTTTTTCGCTATTTAAGTCACTTATGAACAGTAAGTGAATACACGTGACCCAAACATGTCTCTTTGACAATAATAACCTGCTTGAAGAATTCAAGGGCTGAAATACTCGTAGTAATATAAACTCTATGCTCTTGATAAATTGCTTCCTGACTTCTATGCTTACATTTCCAACTGTAAGCAGACTCAATCTGTTTGCTCTCTTTGCTCGGGCTGCTGTGCTCACTCTTTCCCCTCTTGCTTCCTCCATCGTTAGTTCCTTCACATCCTCATGCCTACCGTTTCCTAGTTCCAAGTCACTCTTCGCCTCCACCCTTCTACTGCATGCTAGTATTTTTGTATCATTTGCTTTGATTTTCAGCTTTTCTCTAGTCATTAAGTTTTCCATAGCTAAATGAATATTTTCGTCATTTCTCTCTCCCTCTCATTTTCTGCAATGGTTTCTATGCCATCAGCAAATCGCAGCGTACTCTTCTTTTCACCGTGTATTTTCACTCAAGGCCGTTTCCCATTCATTTCGTTGATAGCGTTCTCAATGAATGCATTTAAAATTACCGGAGACAGAGCACACCCTTGTCTCACTCCTTTCCCCTTGTTCGCGGCAGAATCCAGATTTAATCGCTGCTACTTCGTTTTTATTAAGAGTGTGGATGATTCTTCGGTCATCTTAACACTTTCCAAGTTCTTTCAGTTTTGTGAGCATCGAATTTCACTCTACATTATCAAAGGCCATTTCCAGAAAAGCGATGAATGTGGGTTTGTTCTTTTCCGTTCTATTCTCTATGGGTTTCCTGTACGTTCTTTGCATTTTTTATGCTTATATCTTCGGCGCATGAGTTGTTAAGCTAATCTTCACATTACTCCGATATATTCTTGTTTGGAATAGGAATGATGATGTTCTTTATGAAGTCTACTGGTGTGTTTGTTTTTGTCTACATGTTGCATTGCCTTTTGATCTGAATTTATCAAGCAATGTAGGAACATCGCCAATAGGGTGGTTTCCTATTATTTTTGTATTGCCTAAATAGAAAGATTATTACTCCTGGAGTACGCATTTCACGCTTTTAGATTTTTAAATGACGATATCTATTTTTCGCGATTAAATGAAAAGTGAAAAATTTCAAGCGCGCGAAAACGCGACGCGTAAGTAGGAATGATGGGAAAAAGTCCGTGCGACGCATTTCAGGTTCCCCCTCCCGCCTTGTGAGGTGACCTTGATCGAGGCTCTGAGCGCTGATAGGACGCAGGATGCTAGCGGGTAGCTGAGTACCTTGCTGGCTGGTAGCGCTTGGCTAAAAAAGGTTTATCAATACCTTATCAAACGAAGAAAACTTTCCGACCTTAGCCTGTTTTAATAAGTGATTATTAAGACATGTTTCCCTGAGCTCTACGCCTCATGCATGCATTGGTAACCTCAGACGATGTATAACTCCTATCTTCTCGTATAGAAACTAGGTCCCTGTGACGTCACGTGGAGTGGAATCGCATGGGCGCCAATCTGGCCTTTTTCAAATGAGGATAAAAATTGACCATTGCCACTCGTCTAAACCGGTATTTCAAAAACCAAATAATTTGTGTATTATGAATAAACGAATGGTGGGTAAATAATCGCAATCAATGCCTTTCGTTTTCTTTGATGAAGGAAACTACCCTATTCCAGTTGCTTCTGTTATTGGGGACCTTTATTAATCATACACGCAGGGATTCTCGGTTAGAACTAAGAAAACACGGTGCGCATGCGCATGAAATAAATGGTGACGATGCTCCGTGCTCCAATATTTCTCGCAGACTTTCCCGTCAATTGAAAGTGGATCAAAACCCATCACGCTAATGTTCGCGCTAACTTCACTTCAGGCGGTGATATCGGCGCTGGTTTACTCCAGGAAAACTGCCGCCATTGAACTGGAATCTCATGGCAATTGCTCCTCACCGAAGATTTGTCGTTCAATTTGTCCATACACTAAGTAAACATACAGTTTATGCAATAGAGTCAATCGGCTTATCAAAACTCAGATAAGATGAAGCAATTTGTCTGCCACCAAAATACTCGCTCCTGCTCAATTCCACGACATGGTTTAGTAAGTTAGTTTACGCGTTGGGATGGAATAGTAGTAAGTATATATCTTTTCACTGAAGTTATACAGCACTGAGTGTGCTGTTTTCATTTTTTTATTGAAAATATTATTTGTGGCTGCTTTTGCTTAAGCGGTGGACCTCAATGAACACTGTTAATAGGATATGACATTATGGCTTTAGAGTTTCGATCATAACTGGAGTGGACTTGGAATAACATTCAGTAATTCTGAGAATCAAAAAGTGTTCGCAAGCATATGTTGCGCCACTCTCTTTATTGATAACTTTGCTTAAAATAAGGGGAATAACAAATCGGGGAAACAGTGAAAGACAAACGAAGTGCTGCGGAATTGGAAAAGATTGGAAAATATCTCGGAATAACGTTAGAAGTTTGTGGATCAATAATGATTAGTTGGTTGGCGTGGAATAGCGTGGTGCCCTCGTTCTACTTGCCACAGAAATAAGAGACTCATACCTGTGTCACACACTGATTGAATGGAGACGAAATTGATGCCATAAGCAATCACATCCCGAGCGAAGAACTTGTGCATTCAACCACTCTGAAGCAGGGCAACCAGAGGAATGGAAATGGAATCGCATTGTTTTTAGTTTTAATTCTTACCAGAATATTTTTTCATGAAAATAAAATTAAATTGTGGTGAAAAGTGTGGATTTCTGCTTCCGTGTGCCAAATTTCATTTCTTACTCAGGCGTTTAAACCTGAAGTAAGGTTACTATGAGGGAGAAAACAGCCTGGGAAAACAGGGAAAATACGGGGATATGATGCGGAAAAAAATTTGATCTTCCTTCAGTTATTTCTCCAGTTTATATTGCATATAATAATTTTTTCAGTGGCCAGCCTTCAAGCAGGTTAAAGATTATTTCTAGATACAAAATGATAAGTTGGGATGATTACTGCGTTTTAAATTTGAATGTATTTTTTGTAATCTTGTGTCAAATTGTCCAGGATTTTACGAGTTGCTTAGGTACTGCTCCTGTGGTTGATATTTCAGATTTTTGTCATAATTATAGATTAATATTACATACTTATAAGTTATCATAGTCATTTCTGTCAGTTTGTAAACATGCTTCCCCGGGATACTGTGGTTTATTTTCGTCTCGTTTCCTGATTGGTCCTCATTGTTCCGTATCCTGTCGACGCCCTTGTATGTCTTGATGCTGTTTCCGTGGAGACGACTCTGAATGACTTCGATTTCTCTCTGACTCTTCGATCCCATGAGAACGATATTGTCTCCTGTTTTAACGGATGCTGTGCTCGGCTGTACGTAGTGCCGATTTTACCACATTTTTTACGATGATTTATTTCTGTTCCGTTTGATTCCTTTTTTGTCCCTCGGAGGCGAAACCTTGCAATTCAAATCCAACCCACTTCCCTATAAGCTATCGACTTGACATTTTCAGTAAATATGAGAACCAGATAACAATGCATTCCTATACTACCTCTCGGTCTTCAGGTGCAATTTTAGCTACCATATTTTATAGTTAGCATTTGAAGTGATTTTTCATCTGCAGCCCGAGTTAAAAGGATTGCATTCTTCGTAATTCAAGAGAGTTTCCCAACGCAAGGGAATGCGTGTTGGATTACAAATCAGAAGATTTCAGTTTCCAATATTTACACTGCCGTAACTTTTTATTAGTAGTTTAAACGTTTTCTTTTAAAGCTGGATAGGCCAGTTTTCCATCGTTTTAGGCTTTGCCTCGTTGCACCTTTCATGCAGAACTTTCTGGTAGAGTAATAAACCTATTTTGATGAAATAAAATTTAGAAAATAGTATTGAAAAGGTTGAACTATAAATCTAAACAACCAGGTATTTACTCGAACTAAAAAGAAGAAGAAACTCACTCTGCCTTGGTTCTTAGTGCGTAGTTTAAATTTCACAGAAAAAGACCGCATGTTCAAAACCTAAAACATGTTGGGATCAGTTTCAACCTATTTAATTAATCAAATACTTATCTTAGTGAATATTCATTGCAATGCTGCAACCAAAGTCTCAAATATATTGCGATGAATTGAAATCACTCAAGTGTAAAATGTAAAGAGAATGCGCGCCGCGTGTTTTGTTTTGAGTCTCTCATCTGTAAAATGTAAACGTGAGACCAAAGCAGCGTGGTTTATTTTTTTCCTTTTTAGTTCCAATAAAAACGTGGATCTTGAAATTTATTTTTTTATGCATTGTGAAATGTTTCCATTTGCGTTTTAGCCTGTTCTTCGACCCGCGCCTCCTGCTTACGCCTTCCCAGAATGCCGTGTGCTCCTCGTGTCCACTTGGATCTTTCACTGCCTGCAACTCATTTCTCAATTTTGACGTTGCAATGTGGACATTGAGGTGATCACAAACAAATTGATATTCAAATTTTTTTCGGGTGACCCCACTTTAAGTTTCCAAACTGCCTTTCGAGAATTGTGTCGAGAATTGTGTTGCTACATACTGTTCTCGCCGTTGTCAATTATTATGCATCTAGAAGACTTTTGATTTCCAATTGAGTTAGTATGGTAACACAGAATATTTTCGCGTATTTAGGCTAGATTTCAACCGTTTATCATTTGCGCTAAAACCAACGACATTCACTATGCTAAAAACAAACATATTGGATTAATTATTATATAAAATATCTGGTGTAACTGTTTTACATATTGTAACGAATACAATGAATAAAAAGTGAATAGGTAACGCAATGGACAGAATAAGTTGCATGCAGAATTGTAAGCTTAGTGGAATGCGACGATTGGTTAGACGCAGCTCTCCACTCTTGTCTCTTATTAGCTGCCTCTTTGGCGCCTCCATAATTCCCTTGCTATGATCACCTGCTTCATACAGCAGACGCCCTGCTACCTGTCCGTCTACGGCAATATTCACTATTCCACCGTGCCTCGTGATGTGACCGCCTAAATGCTCCCCACTCCCTACCCGAGTTTTTCAAATGACTCCTCTGCTATCATACCCTTATGAAAACCTCCGCAATGCCCACATGATCTATCCATTTGATCCTCACCATTTTTGTATAACATCGCATTTCGAAATCTTCCAACTGTTTTCATCTTCCACTGCTGTTATCTTCCATACCTCATCACCATAAAGAAACAAGCTCCGTAATAAATTGCATCGAAACTTCTACGCTTATATTTTCGGCTGAGTCAATACTCCTCTTTTTGAGTAATGCACACTTCGCTTGGGCCATCCTGCTTACTATTTCATTCTTGCTTCGTCCAGCGTTGGTCGCTGGGATAGTCAAGTAGCAGAAATCCTTCGCCTCGAATATCTTGGTTTTCACGCAGTGATTTCAGCCGATGCTTTGCCATTTCCTTCTCCATATTTGTTTGAATTTTCTTCCGATCCGTGATGTAACTGATATCTCCTCGGCAAATCGCAGTATAGCAATTAATTCACCATTGATTCACATTCAACTCCTGGCGCTTCCTTTTTTCATTTATTTGATTCTTTCTTTGATTTCTTTCTTTCATTTCATGTGAAATAATTGAAAATTACGGGGACAGAGCTGACCCTTGTCTAATTCATTTTCTTATTCTTGTTATTTAGCAGCTGGGTCTATATTCAAACACGGCCGCACGGTTTATCTTCGTGAAAATTATTAAAAATCCAGATTTGCAACTCCGGAAGATATTGAAGCTGTTGAAGCGCGGCGAGACGGACCCTAAGTCACGTGACAATGCACATCGCCCCCGACGCGACGGTCGCTCCACTATATCCCGCCTGCGTTGTGCGCGCGCGTTCCTCATCGGGTGTTGTGCGCATGCGCGCCACCCCCGTCCACGCTCTCGAGTATATCGATCGATAAATCAATCGCGTATGGGGGGGGGGGGGGGGAAGACGTTCCCCTTAGAAGGGGGTCACGTCACGAAATGCACTATCGCGGTCACGAGTAGAAAGAAACTCATCACGCGCACTCACAATCAGACCGATATTCGATTTCAAATCATCGATATGATAGTGAGATATCGACGTTTCTTCTCCCTCTCTCTTTAGGGAATTTTGTGCAAAATCGAATGTCAATTTCCACCGCTGCTGTCGTTACCTACGCAATGTATTTTGCACTGCAATATTTGTTAACAGCGCTGGAATCACTTTCATTAAGACACAATCCACACCCTGGGGAGATATAAACTAATATCTAGCGCTTACGATCACGATTTCGCAAACTCTGCTGGTTGTCGTTCACATTCTTCATTCACATTCAAGTCTTCACATTATCCACCGATCAATACCCCTCTTTTGCTACTAACCTAACAATGGCATTGCCATTGCCAGCACTCACAAGACTTTATGAGACAATGTATACCTTCGATATTGATTATTATTTTATTTTATCGTATATCACATGTGAACCTCTTTGAATGTGCCATTGCAAGTGGTATCTATGGTCCAATATAATCAGATCGACGGCAAAAAACATTAAGACATCGCTCGAGTGATCGAAATTCAAAAACTATTAATTTTCTCGAATATCTGGCCCTCCCAGAAATGATTCTTTCCTTGAATGTTTGTCGATTCTTTCCCGGCTATATCGCAAGTCTGCCGAAAAGTATTCATGCAGTCCGTGACCTTATTGGAGAGAGAGAGAAAGAAACAAAGACACCCTTGTGAGTCCCCAACGATGATTATTTCCGCGGGGAGGACGCAACCCACTGACAAATGAGTGGCGGATGGACCACCATCACTCTTCCATAGTAATCCTAAGATTGTTTTCACTAACAGTAGCTCTCCACTCCTATCAGCTAATTTTTTCACACCTACATATTTCTTCTTCTCTGTCACATCTTTCTTTATCTGCTCCTCACATTTTATTCGAGGTCTCGCTTTTCCGTTCTTTCCACCTACTTGTCTCTCGACGATTGTCTTCATCCGGCCATCATGTCCCAAGGTATAGCCTCTTAGGTTGTCTCGTTTTCTTATCAAGGTTTTCGTGAGGCTTCTCTTCTCTCCTACGCTTCTTAGGACTTCCACATTACTAACTCGGTCGATCTATTTGCTCCTCAGTTGCGCCATCCCCAGGTGACCCTTTGCGTGTTATTCTTCTTTCCAATTTACAGAATCCATTCACCTTTTCCAGTTTCTCTTTCCTGGTTTTTTCCAATGAATACAGTTTCTTCTCCTGACCTTCCTTATTATTACAACAATGTAGTGTTTATGATCTTGGAGTATAGGTCATGATTTAAATTAAATACACAATTGGCCAACGTTTCTGAGATTTATTCTCCTTCCTCAGGGCTCTGTGATAGAAAATTTTCGTTTCCTGGTTTTGATATTCGTCTTCATTTCTTCTCTTTTGCTGCATGCTAATAGCTTAATTGTCTTCTCTCTCATTCTCAACTCATCTCTACTCCTCTCCTACTCATTATGGTTTGAGAGCATCTTTTAATCTGCCAAAATCTGAGCAGTTCGTAATTTTCTAATTCATTTGATACCAAATACCTAGGAAACTCATCCATGTGTCTGATTTCTCGCATTTGGTCTCCAGAGCGCATTGAGAGGATAATGGAAGGAAAGTACCTCAAGGGAATGGAATGCGACCACTAATAATAGAGGTACCTAGTGATTACTATCGCCGCAAGAAAGGTAGAACGCAGCACTTGAAGCATTTGTATGAAGTTCTGCCGAAAGTCCTTAGGGACTTGTCGTATACCGTTCTACTCATTTTTTATTCGACTACAAGAAAAAATCATTAAACATTGTTAAACCGTAAAAGTTAATCTTCTACGGTCGAAAGTGACGATGAACACACGAAAAACTGTGAGAACGGTGACGAGGTCGTCTTCTTTATCCCGTCACGAGCAAAATATTTGGTTGGTGCGTTTCAGTGTATTTTCATTGAGAGAATGATATATTTGCATTACAAAGAGCTTTTTAAAATTGAATGTTACTCTTTCCTTAATTTTTGAAATGGCCGAAAGGTAGATTTCGATTTCCGAGGCGTGGAAAAGAAAATGAATATCGAATTTATGTTAAGTGAAAAAAACATTTCTCACTTTTCATGAAAAGAAATGTTTATATTGTTCATATTGCTTAAAATAAAACACAAATACGTCTTTGTGTTTTTTTAGAACAGAATCTGCATTCCTCCGTGCTTTCCCAGTAAAAGAAGCAGCGTGAATTCTGAAAAATAAGCGGCTTTGATGATGATAAATACATTTTTTCGCTTCTTATTTGAAATAATGTTTTAAAGGCTTGAAAATGACGATCAAGGGGTTGAAGAGCTTGTGTTGTATGTTATCATGTTCATTGAGTAGTTCAAGTAAATCAAAGAAATTAACATGTGATGCATGACAATCTAAAATCATGATAAAAAGAAGAGACAATGGTAATTTCCACACTTTTAATATTACAACTCAGCACCGACCATGGTTTCAACACGTAAGTGTCATTTTCAAGGTAATCAGGAGTTATAATATTAAAAGTGTGGAAATTACCATTGTGTTCTTCTTTTTATCATGGATATAAAGATATTCCACAAAATCGAGCCGGATACGATTTTATACATCAAAAATCATCCAAGTCTTTCCTCTTTTCTTCCTTGATATGAAATTTTCTTTCAGCCGTACAAAATATGTATCTGTACTTACGTAGTATGATTTAATTCATGGCATTCATTCGTGTAATCAACAGAATCTGGTGGGAGTCCATCAGAAAAGTACTTTTTCCTTCGAACATTAATTCCGGAGGAAGAAATTTTACCCGAGCGTTGCAGCACGCATTCACGGCATTGTTTCCTCCTCTTCCCGTAGAAGTCAGAGCATGAACATCTTCAGCACCTTTTGTGGCTAAAACCTTCTCTCGGACGTTATTTAGCTGACAACCACACTCGCCCATATTATAGAGGTTGGCCGGCCTGGTGAAGAAATCATTCTCCTGAAATAACTCTGGGGGTATTTTAGAAAAGTGACTAACGCTCTCTCTAATCATTCCTTCACCTCTAGCGACTGACAACCCTTGAGACTGCCTAACATTAAGTTCTGGATTTCTTCTTAATAATGAATTAAGTCAGTCGCAACCCACCATCTTCAGTTCTGCATTGGAGGGGTGGGCTATTTGAGGGTGGTATTTCAGCAAACTGATAAGCTAGTAGTCCCTCGTTCAGGTGTAAACCAGATTTTTCCAGGCGTTGATTGTGACTGGCAATTCGCTTTTTTGTTGCATACCAGATTGACCTTGAGGACCTATAGAAGAATGTCTTGAATTGCCGCTCTGTGTGCAACGGCGAAGAGTCCGACAAGGGATTCTATAGTACCTACCTCGCAGCCTCACTTATTCCGGTATCACGTACTTTCTGCCTCGCGAGAGGTTCTTATAATTGCTCTTCGGATCAAGTGCTACGGATTGTTCCGGTAGCCTCCCTCCGGGTTGGACGACGCGGAAATGGTAGTCAAAATTCACCCCACAGTCAACTGCCAAAATGGCTATGCAATATGGTGGTTGAATTTCAACAAATAAATAAGCGCGTGAGAATTCAATAGTCACGCAGCATCCTATGGACCTATTGAAAGGTATTGCGAAGTTTTAAGATCAGAAAATTCACTTTACAGTGTGTGTGTGCAGCATCAAGTCATCCGTCACTGGGACTTGATCCGTGGAACCTCTAATTCGAAGCATGATACTTTACCCACTACACCACCGGAACGATTGGGTTCTAAGGCAGTCTCAATGCTCAATATGTCGGCTGTGTCCACTATGTCCCGACGAGAGCAGATTCCATGGTAGGTGAGTCGAGGGCGAAGCATACTTCGGAGATTATGGAGAAGAATTCGTAGCTGGATCTTTTGCATCTTGTCATAATGCGACGGGTATGATTATTTTCCCGGTATAAGGGATATATTGCTTTTAAAACTCCCGGTTGTATGAGAGCATTACGAGGGCAAAATTTTAGAAGACAAGTAGTTCCTGAACTGGCCGCTCTCAGACGCCAACGAGCTTTGCGTTAATTTTTTCCGCCACTGTACATGAGGTTTCCTCAACTTTTACCGATCATAAATTATTCTTGCGTGTCATCATTTCTCCATTATTATTATTACTTGAAAATTGTAATGGGGTGGTTTCCTATTTTTTTAATTGCCTAAATCGAAAGATTATTACTACTGGAGTACGTATTTCTCGCTTTTAGATTTTTAAATGACGATATCTATTTTTCGCGATTAAATGCAAAGTGAAAATTTTCAAGCGCGCGAAAACGCGACGGCTAAATATTAATGCTGGGAAAAGCCCGTGTTACGTCATTCTGGTTCCAGCTGCCGCAGTGTGAGGCTACCTTGATGCGAGGCTATGACCGCCGATACGATGCAGGCTGCTAACCGATAGCAGAGTACTCTGCTAGCAGGTAGCGCTTGGCTCAAATAAGGATTATTAATACCCTATCAAACGAAGAAAAATTTCCGACCATAGGCAATTTTAATAGGTGATTATTAAGAGATGTTTCCCTGAGCTCTGTGCTTCATGCATGCATTGGTAATCTCAGACGATGCAAAACTCCTATCTACTCGTATAGAAACTAGGTCCCTGTGACGTCACGTGGAGTGGCATCGGATGGGCGCCAATCTGGCCTTTTTCAAATGAGGTTAAAATTTCCCATTACCGTTCGTTAAACTGGGATTTCTAAAACAATATAATTTCTATATTATGAATACACTAATGGTTGGTAACGAATCGCAATCAATGCCTTTCGTTTTCTTTGATGAAGGAAACTACCCTATTTTCTCGTAATAGCCGTTGTGCACGGATACAAATCCTTGTTGGTGTAAAAGGGAGTGTTCATCACTCTTATTTTGGGGAATCAAGGGCCTTTGATGAACGTGAAAATGTTGCATATCAATGGTGGTAAAAGAAGTGAAATTAGTACATTTTTTAATTTCGGTATTGAAGAGGTTTAAGCATACATTTTAGAGGTTTATACACACGTTTAATGAATTTCTTGATTGAAGCTTTCGCGGCTCGTGTTGATTAAAAATAAAGTCACATACGGGTGTATGCCGCGTGTCGTGATGGAGATAGCCCCGACGTTTCGCGACCGACTGCTGGTCAGTTTTCCATTCCCTTGAAAAAGTGACCAGCAGTCGGTCGCGAAACGTCGGGGCTATCTCCATCACGACACGCGGTATACACCCGTATGTGACTTTATTTTTAATCATACGTTTAATGAGTTTATTTCAGCATATTAAAATCCACACAACTTTTTTTTGTTTAAAAACTCGGCATCTGTCGATTCGAAAGGAAAATACCACTTCAAAGTATTCATTTAACCACAAATTTGAAAAGGTTAGCTCACAGATAATTGGAGATGTATCCCTCAAGTACTGCATATTATCCCTCAGGTATTTGCAAAACAAACATCATCGTTGCATTAATTCTTCAACTACTTCTAATGTATCAATTTATTCTATATAAGTGACTGAATAGATCTACATAATTAGATGATTGCCTACATTATCAATGTGTGATAAAGGTTTATCGGGCATGATTCGTGAAGAAATAACTTTCGTCGTAGAACAATCGTAGGCATGGGAGGAAGCTGTCTCGCCTTGAGCGCTCACTCTGGTCATAATTCTCGAGCAATCGCTTTGGGCCTTTTCTATAAGAAAGACAATTTTAACCAGTGGAAAAACGAGAAAATAGCTGTATGAAGTGACCTGAGTCGCTGGCGTCGAGTCCAATTTTATCGGGTCTCCAGTTGAGGTTTCGAACAGAAGACAAATGAGTCCTTAATTGCGAGATACTTTTCAGATGGGTGACGGCTAAATCCTTACGAAAGTCTTCCCATAAGCCCTGTCTGTCCTTTTAATTTTCGCGGCGCCCATCTTAATTTGACCGTCTCCTAGGCGACGCCCTGCTATAATTGCGCAATGCATTCGACGCCTGTCACAGCGAAAATGGGCCGGCCGGAGTGGCGCCACTAGCGGATTATTTCTTTGGGCTGTAAGGAAGAGTTGGGCCTTGTCGTCGTTTGTTTCGCAGTCGGAGCCAATGATCTTCAGATGTCTTTGGCGCCCTCGCATTCCGATTCGACTTCGCCGTCGCATTTGTCTCTGACCGCACCACAGGCACTCATTTCGCCAACACCATCTGCTCCCCAACCAGGGGTGCCGACTTACAAAAAATATTGGGGGGCCCAAACCGGGGATCTTGCTCCAGGAAATTTTATGAGTAGAGAGTTTTAAGTTTTTAAGCATTTTAGAAGAGTCATATGATCAACATTAGAACCTTGATCATTCAAATCTAGATATCTGGACACTCCGGGGAAAATCGGCTAGCCTGACACATTTTTTCCTTACACCCATAACGAATTTTTGAGGGGGCTCTGTCCCACTCAGACCCAATGGTGTCGGCGCCACTGCCCCAACCCAAAACTTCTCTTCAAATTCCGCCATCCCCTCGTCTGCCCCATCGCTAGCTCACATTCATTCCTTAGTGTGCCGTCCGATGGACTTTATTTTAAAATAATTCCTCCTCAATATACGATGGTAAACATGCAGCAATTTTGCCATTTACAGTGCACTTTTTTCAATTGCAACTAAGGAACTACAATTAAATCTTCTTCTTTAGTCGTGAATCCTTTTCAGGAATGGTTGGGGTAACCACTCGAGTCCCTATCGTCTTCCATTCTATTAATTTATATATACCTACTGTCCACATCCTGTGTCCCCCAATAACTGCTTCCAATATTCCAGCCTCGACCTCCCTCTGTACATATATTCTGCCTTCCAACATTCATTCAAAAATTACCTTCGATCATCATCCCTCATTCCGCAGTAAATGGCCAATCCATCATCCACCCTGTCTTTTTTTCAACTTTCTCCGCTCTTCTCAAACCTTTTCCATCGGCCACTTTCTCTCTCTCTCTCTGCACATCTGAATTTCCTCTCTTTCTCCTCTAGCATCACATCTTAAGTCTCCACTACTTTCCTTTCTCGGGGCCCGAATGCCCTTTATTTCGTTTACACACAGCAGTGCATTCCACATATACGTCTTAACAGACTTTTTCCTCGGCGACATTTTGTCCGTCCCGGAAGTGAGGAGTTTTCCTTTATCGCGTGATGCTATCTTTGCTCTAAGCATTGTAATTCTCACTTCTTTTGTTCTCTTTCCATCAGACGTATTTAGCTTCCTAAGTAATCAAACTCTCTCACTTGTCTTTGCCACTCCCCGTCCGATACAACCCTCGCCTCTTCTAGCTGCAGCAAACCATCGCGATGGCCTCGTGTGCCTATGGATTATTTTATGATACTACTCACGATTCTTCGCTCGCTCGCACTGGGGGCTCCGCCGGGAACTTACGCTTTTCGAAAATTAACCAAGTTGGGCATTTGGTTGAAACCTATTATAACTATAAGAAACAAACTTGCCTATAACTAACTATAAGAAATTTCAAGGCTGCAAATGATAAAATATGTTAAAAAACAGGGAAAAAAGATATAAAATACAAAACAAAATAATAAGTAAATATTATTTTAAAAAATATACATAAATATATTTTTTAAATATCATCTAAAAAAAATAATAATTAAGGCAAAATATATATGTTTTATTGTCTGTGAATTTAAAATGTTAATTCTAAGTTTGTGCTCACACAAACACAACACTACCCACACAACTTATACACCTGTGCGCAATATTATACAACTGTCAACTGGGTGGTTGGGGTGAATTATATCACCGGTACAGCTGCAACGCGTCTGCGGCGCATCAATTGATGCGTGGTTTCGAGGCTGCATTACATTTGGAAGAGGTCGAACAAAATGTGGCGGATTGCGTGATACACTTAGGATACACTCATTCATCGGTTCCAGTCTCCAGAAATTTCGGTTCCGAAGTTGGACTTGTTGGGGGAATTAGCAGATCCGCGGGTGGGTATAGAGGGATTTGTCGAAGGCGCGAAAATTTTCAGCCTCGCAACCCTCTCGGAAGTGTCATGGGAACGTGAGTCACCCAAGCACACATTGTATGTGTATGAGATAATTTCGGGAAATATGAGTGGATACCAAATCAATAGCATTATTAGTGGATGAATAGGAGGGATCAATGTGTGCGGGGAGAAAATTAATCATGGCGGAAATCCGAAAGAAAGTGGGATTGTAATAGGGTAGTTTCCTTCATCAAAGGAAGCAAAACGCATTGATTGCTATTCTTTACCCACCAATAGGGTTTTCATAATGTACAAATTATTTTGTTTTACAAATCCCGGTTTAAACGAATGGCAGAGCTCAATTTTAACCTCATTTGAAAAAGGCCAGATTGGCGCCCATCCGATTCCACTCCACGTGACGTCACAGGGACCTAGTTTCTATACGAGTAGATAGGAGTTTCAGATCGTCTGAGATTACCAATGCATGCATGAGGGACAGAGCTCAGGGAAACATGCCTTAATAATCACCTATTAAAACTGGCTAAGTTCGGAAAGTTTTCTTCGTTTGATAGGGGAATAATAATCCTTATTTAAGCCTAGCGCTACCTGCTAGCAGCCTGCATCGTATCAGCGCTCAAGCCTCGCCCCAAGGTCACCTCACACGCCGGCAGCTGGAACCAGAAATACGTCACACGGACTTTTCCCATCATTCCTACTTAGCCGTCGCGTTTTCGTGCGCTTGAAAATTTTCACTTTTCGTTTGATCGCGAAAAATAGATATCGTCATTTAAAAATCTAAGAACGTGAAATACGTACTCCAGGAGTAATACTCTTTCGATTAAGGCAATAAAAAATAATAGGAAACCACCCTATTGATTGCGTTTATGAGGGCCGTTTGTGATAGAGCAGCACCTCAGCCCTCGTCGAAGGAGAGTTAATCTCGTTTGAAATAAACGATATGGCGACTAACAGTGGAGGAATACATTGTTTTGTAATGTATGCCGCGTCACGGCATTCCATGCGGCCAGGGAGCAGCCGCGGACGTGGTCAAATATTGGGTTTAATTATTTGTGTTGGGAACGGTGGCAGATGATTTCTTTGAATGGACCCTCTAAAAGCCTCGATGCGATTTTGATGTAAATGACTGAGAGAAACTATATTGCTATAAAACAATCGGGCAAATATGTTGATGAAATCAGCGTCCCCCATTTTGTAAAGGTATCTGCGATAAAAATTACAGGACAGTAAAGAAATTAGGTTATAACAAATGGAAAATAAATGTGGTACCAATTTATATTACAGCTTTTGTTATATTTATCTGCTTAACATGATTCACTTTCCAACATCCGTCGATTACGGTAATTCCCGTGGCCAGCAGTCAACTCCGGACTGTTCCGCACGTTAGAAAAATCAACCTTTATTTCGGCCTCACAGGCGATCGCCATTCATCTCTACGTGTCACATCTGCGTGATTTATTTCTGGTGTAAATATCTCGAGGTAACTCGGTGATCCTTTTTTATAACCCAACAGAAACATAAAAAATTAAACGGAAAAATGGGTCCGCCATTTTGTATCGTAGCGTATCGGCCCCTAATATTAAGTGCTAAATGTTGATAAGAATTACTTATAAGACCCTGTTTAATAATATTGTTAATTTTTGTTGCTATTGAATTTATAAAAAAAGTTGTGCCATTTATTTTAACATGATGAATTTCGAAAAAAATTCAATGCGGGCAATTTTTTCGAAATTAGTTCAACTTTGAGGGCACTAATTTAGTTTAAAACGTTTTCATATGAAAAATAATTTCCGTCAAAGTACGCAGTAATGTATTGAAAAGAAATAGGCAAAGTTTCGACTTCCATACTAAATAAATCTTTGAGGTTATGCCCTGCTATTCCGATATTAGTGCAGAGTGGGGCGTTACGAATGATTTTAATTTACGATTGAAGTCCTGAGTCAGGAGACACAACCATTAAATTAGCAGATGTATTGCTTAAGGTGTGGGTCACTGAGGTATAAAATACTTCAGTTCACCAACATTTAGATCCTGTAATGTTCCTCCTCAGAATGAAAAAGGAGAGGGCTGATGTTTGTTATGCAATCGATGAAGATGCGGAGGGGCAATAAGAGAAATGTCACAATAAATGGAATTCCATTCATGCGATAAATATTATTATTAAAATGGCAATTTGAGCAGTTGCAAAATGCGCGTGCCTTCATCGGAATATCATGGAGTTTCTTGTCTGGTTGTTACTATGTTACGCTGTTGCGTACAATTTTAATGGTTTCTATTATTCAAGTATTCTACCCTTAAAAGTAGATTTGCGCGTGGTATTTACCAAGTAATTTGGAATTATCCCCTCCCTTCGTGGACTCTTCCCTCTCCCATTCACAATAAGACCTATTCCCTTTCATTCTATATTCTAGCCTTCCTCTCCCTCGTTTACCCAACATTCTACCCACATACACAGTTTTCAACCTCCCTTCCCCGCTTAGAAATCACTCCATCCAAACCGTCTGTCTCCTCCGTATCTCCCTAGAAGTCTCCTTACCCACCATATGCTGCACATCGTCGTTCCTCCTCCTCTTCGTCCACATTACATTTCTCCACTATCCTCGACACCCAAATCTCGTGTTTCTCCACTCTTCTCTTGTCCTCTTTCCTATGTGTCCACGTTTCCGAACCGTAAAGTGGTACACCGCAGAGCAGACTCTTCACTAGATTTCTATCCTTCTCTTCAAACTCTTATATCCTCTCTTAACCTCTTTCCTGTTCATGAACGCCTCCTCTACCAACGCAATTCTCTTCATGGTGTAACTATTTTCCTCTAATGTACTGCCCACATAAGTATTAGTTAAATTGCTTTACCTGCTCAAGTTCTTCTCCGCCTACTTTTACTTTGCATCTCACATTCCTTGCTCGCGATGCTTTGCAAACCGCATAACTTTGTACATTGTGGTTCATCCTCATGCCGAACGCACCCACTGGAGCCAAAAGCCCTCTTGTTGACTGGCTAATCAACGCCTGATCAACCTCTATCGCTGATTTAAGAGACCGGGACACACTGATGATAGATTACAGTTGCTGCATCTCGAATGGCTGACCGCATTTCATAATTTTTACGAAGAAAGCCACGAACATTACTGAGTAGGATCCTCAAGCGATAGGGTCGAGCGATCCGGACTTCACGGAGAAATAGAGTATATTTAGGGCTGCTTACCATAATTACTTTATATTCCTGATAGTGTGATCCATTACATTCAAAACTTTTTATTGCCATTCCTCGCAATTGCAAATAAAACACCAAAACATTTCGAAAAAAATTATCGCACTTCAGTCATCGCCGGGCTGTAGACATTTCTTTGAAACCGATGAAAAAGCGGCAGAAATGGCAAGAGCATAAATCAATTTCGTCTGCGATGGAATGAGACGTCATCCATATAGTTAGTTCTCTTGGTAGTAACACTTCTGGAGGTCCACATGCGTTGCAACGAGTAGTAATTCCCCAAACCACGGACCATAAATACTCTACACAGGATTCTCCACTCCCTTGGTTCCTGTGATTCCCACCGATCGCATCAAATAGCGGCGCTGATGTAGCGAGCCCCGGTTGTTCCCTAGCAATACACGCCCACAAGAGGCACGCTACGCGGCGAATTTGAATCCACGTTTCGCAACGCAGAGCTGTGAAGGGCAAAATTTGCTGGCGGAGCGGGAGCTCTCGTGGCGTCGACGCAACGCGGAGCTGTGAAAGCACCCTAATATGGCCGCGAGAGGCACGATTTGCGGCGAATTTGAATCCATGTCTCAATCGTTCATTGCTAAAAAATAAAGTTCGTATCAACTGCCCACGAAAATATAACTATCACCGTGAGTTTATGTAGTTTCCTGGTGGTGAAAATGTACGTAATCACAAAATCGGTACGCTAATTCACGTTGAGAGAAGGGAAGAATAAGTGGGTAAGGAAACGCTGTTAACTTTCCCTAGCCTGAATTAAGTTTGAGGGCCCATAGATATCAACCATGTCTTTAAACTTCCGGCACCTATGTTTTAGAGAATTAAGAATGATTCGTGCGCAGCTCATAAAGAAGATCACTCGTTGACATCATTACCAGACCACCTAGGCACACTTGGGGACGGGTCAGATCCGGTATTAGGACCATAGCAAGAATTTTTATCATACAGACTGTCCCAAGGGTCGTGTGTCATTTTTGACCTGTAATTTTAGTAACTTTGCATTGAGTAATATTCATGAAAATTGGCACACTTATGGGGAAAGGTCCTAAGTTTTGTTGAGTGTAAGCAAAATTTTACAATTTTGACCTTTTGACCTCACAAAGTGGGTCCAAACCAAAAATTTGAATTTGCCTTATGGGGTTTCAATGTTAAAAAAATCGAGATAGACAAAAGTGTGAAATTCATTGACCTATACGTCAATTCTTAGGTTTTTGGACACGAGAAAACCGAAAATAACACTTTTATTTACGAATATTCAACCGTTGACCCAGTAAGGTCACCGTCAAGGTCATAAGGGTGGCAAAAGGAATAGCATACCAACAAAGGTGTCGATCCATGGGTTTTGTAGGGTGCCCAAGTCATTGGTATTGTCCAAATACCCGTATTATTCACTAATTGACCTCCGAGGGTCACCACGTGGGTCAAAGGTCATAGAGTTAAAAGTCGGGCAATCATAAAAACCAAGGGGTCAAACCATAGGTTTTGAAGGGTGCCAAAGTCGGTTAGGCTGTTCGTAGATCCGTATCGTTGATATTTTGACCTCCGAAGGTCATAATGGGGGTCAAGGGTCATAGAGGTCACGCGTTGGTAGGTAATAGAAACCAAATAATCAAAATAACTAAAATTACGATTTCTGTACCTGAAGATGTCGCCACTGCGACGAAACCGGTCGTCTTAAATAAATTGTATGAAAAAGTACCATAAATTTTTATTGTTTACGACGATAGTGTTGGTTTTCATGCCGCTTTAATATCTTATTTTATATCTTGCCTCACTTATGCGGCCACTAAAACATCAGTAGGTTTTTGGCCTCACCAACAACATGTCGCCATCTTTCTCTTTCTGCTCTCATTTTTTCTGCGTCCATCTGCACTGCCATCTCAGCCGCTGTCGCTTCCCTCGAGTTACACGTCCTAACACCACTCATGGAAATGAGTCCCCTTCTCTCCTCTTTACATGACCATCCCATCTTAGCCTCCTACTTTTTATTTGAGCTATTACATCAGCTCCCTAACATCTCTGTTCGTTCTGATACTCCACACACCATTTTCATTAATGGAACCGTATATGGATCTTAATATTTTGTTTTCAAATTCTATCATTTTCTTCTCTTGATTTTTAGTCAATGTCCAAGTTTCAGATCCGTAGAGTACCACCGGCTTTTATTATATAGCCTTGTATAGTTTTGATTTTGTTTTCTTTTACTGCATCCTTCTTTTCAGCAAAGATTTATACGGACCAATAACTATTATCCCCAAGAAATAATCTGGCGTTCTTTTCTACTTCCTCTCTATTTTCCTCTTCTATGGTCACTCCGAAGAATTTAAACTCTGTCGAACTTTCAAAAATGTTATCTCTTACTTTTAAAGAGTTATCAAAATCTTCCAAGTGTCGTCATGCTATTGAGTATTTTATCTTCTCTTCGCTAATTTCTAAACCTACTTCTGAAGCTTCTTTTCTTAGAGTCCCTGCAAGAATTTTCAATCCATTTGCGTCCTCGGCCAATAATGTCATATCATCTGCAAAATCTGGTATGTTTATCTTTTTCCCAACTTCTACACCAATTTGTTGTCGTGCGCTTTTAAGAGCACTTTCCGATGATAGATTGAACAACAATAGGGAGAGCCTCTCCTTATCTCTCTTTGTCTCCTTGCCGTACTTCGGTAACTACATCAAATTCGGATGAATACTCATTGTTTATTTGTACTTTGCAATGTGAATCATCTGTACATATTTTTGCTAGCTTGACCAATTTGTTCGGGATTCTCATTTTCTTGAGGTATTTCCACATTTGATTTCTGTTGAAACTATCATACACCTTCTTAAAATCAATACAGAGTAGGTGGGCATCACTATTAAACTCCCAATATCTGGACAAAATTGTTTGATACTGAATATTTAGTCAGTAGTGGACCTATGTTTCCTAAGTGGAGGAGATCGGCAAGTAAGACACGTGTTTCCAGTGTAATGCAATTTTTATGTCATTCGTCATTTATATTATGACCAGTTTAAAAAATTAGGCGCACGAAGGCAGCATTGGGTTACCACGGTCGCGTGAATGCACGTTAGTTGTTACTATGGTCGGGTGAACGGGGCTTAACTTTCCGTCACAATGCATGCACCGTTCATATCCGATCGAGGTTTGATTATCAAAGGCTTGATGTATCGCTGTTGTTTTGTTTCGTTGAACAGGGTATCCGGGGCAACGCGTCGACGGACGCTTGCGAGGAGCATGACCCATGCCAGCACGGCGGAATCTGCATCTCAACCGACTCCGGACCCATCTGCGAGTGTCGAAACGTCGACTTTGAAGGCGTGCACTGCGAGAAAGGTGAGTGGCACTAGCACTAGTCTGTTGTAGTGCTCTCCGTCTCTCTCTCTCACGGAAGTGGAGTGCTGAGCGATGCACTTACAGATGACTTCTTCAAGGCTTTCCCGTGAGGCTACTCCGCCAACATCTCCTTGTGTTTTATTCGTTGAGAGATATTCTAAACAAGACTATGCAGAGACCTCCCTCTAGACCGGTCTGTTTTGGTGACGGATTCGATGTTTCGGTCGGCCTTTGTCTAATGGGAATTTGGGTACCCAAGATATGGTTATAGGTCTCAAATAGGACTAATTATTGCTAATGATTGCTTTAATTAATACTATTTTGAAGTTATATACATCAAGACTTCGACTCTTTCCAAAAAGAGAGGCAAATGTTAGCCATGGTGAATAAAACACACGGAGTCACGTGCATTCACTCCCATGAAACTGGCCCTTCATTAGATTCATACGTTAAATATAGAAGCGCTTCTCATAACGTATGACAATCATTATTTTAATACCAATTTATGCAAAATTTTACCCTCAGGATCTACTTAGTTGAAGCTAGGCAAATTGCATGACTAGACAAAGCTTTTGGAACATCTGTGATCTTCTATAAATGTTCCAGGTAACATTTCAAATCATCCATGATCGCTGATTATACGCTGCGTCTAATATTTCGTGCATTCCGAGTAAGTAAATATATATGAAAGGCCATAAAGATGCATCTACAAGTACCATCATTGGATAGCAACAAGAGAGTTTTCGTAATTCAGAGGTTCTAAGGAAGCGGGGTTTGTCATGCCCTTGACTTTAGTGCACCCTTGGTCTCCCGCTGTGCTATTCGTAGAAGATGAGGGCACTTAGGAGCAATGTCCTTTACTTTGCTTTACGATAATAATTAATAACGGAAGTGAATCGTGACAGCCACCATTGTTACTACCCCATCCCTCATGGCACACTGTATTGAAGCTCTGGCGTCGAGAGGAGTCAAGGTCGTTTATTATCCAATTGAAAAATGAGATTAATGGACAATTCTTCGGTAATTAACCCTTCTTATGGCGATATAAATGAGTGTCAGGGTTTTCACTTTCATTTCAAGGTTCCTCTAACTCTCACGCTTCAGGTGTTTGTAGATAAGTTCTTACTGCGGCTGCGGAAAACGTCTCAACATATCTCGAGTGCCCGACAATTTCCATGCGTCCCGTAAACCTTAAAAAACACATGATATCTGCCCATATCCCCGGAGGACATTGTTGGGGAGTTTGGCGTGACAATGGCCGACACCGCCCCTACCGAATTGGAAGGTTACTGGCGACGGAAAGTCAGTGTTGAGAGTGCAATGTAGAGGACTCTGCTGTTGTACCTATAGAAACCATCCTATCGCTCGGTAATTCGATACCAATCATTAAATATCGATATCTCTCAAATGCATGAGTCGGTCGCTGACTTTCGATTACGAAAAAATGGAAAAAGGCGCTGCGGTCGCCAATTACACTATCGTCAATTGCGATGGTGTTTAAAATGCTACAAAATCTAGACTAGGTGAGTAAAAATAGAATAGAAAATGAAATTTATTATTACGGGACAAGTTTGTCTCTTAGAAACATGTATGATTATAAATATAACAGAGTCAGACATATTACAAGAATAAGTAGATTTACATTATACATCGATTTCATAGAATGCGACTAAATATATGACAGAGTAGAACAAAAAATACATATGTATATATTATTAACAGCATGACAAACGAATGAACTCATAAATACATCTAATTTTATTGAATGCGACTAAATATATGACAGGGTAGAACAAAAACAAATACATACTGTATGTATGTATAATTAGCAGCAAGACAAACGAAACTCATTAATACATCTGATTTTATTGACTTTAGCATCAGCAAAATAATCAGTTAAGTTACAATATTCAATTTACATGTAGCAATATTTCATAATATTTCTTTTGAATTACCTTACATTTTTAGATTTTTTGAAATCACATGACAATTTATTCCATATTTCGCAGGAGGTGTTATAGAAAGATCTAGCGTAAATGTAAGTTCTATGGTATCGTATGTGGAGTTCTTCCACATGGCATGTCGGGCGTTTATTTTTTTTAGCATTAAATTGTATATTTTGTGTAAATATGTGGGAAGTTCAATCGTACTTAACTTGTACATAAATGTAGCCTTATAAAGTAGTCGCCTATCTTGTATTTTTAACCATCTTAGTTTTTCAAAATATGGTGCCACATGTTCATAATCATCATCATCATCATCATCAGTGATTACTGTCCTTAGACAGGTTTCCACTGGACTTCTCTCCATCTTTCTCTATCCTGAGCATCCTCCTTTAGGTCTTTGTATTTTCTTCCTCTTCTTATATCATCCAACATTCCCATCCTCCTTCTTCCTCTTCCTCTCTTTCCTTCTATCTTCCCTTATATTATTCTCCGTTCCAAACAATTCCTTCTTAATATATGCCCTAACCAACTTGCCTTCCTCTTATGAATCATATGTATTAATTTTCTTTCCTCGCCTATTCTTCTTAGAACTTCCTCATTCTTCACTCTGTCAGTCCACTTCACTTTCAACATTCGTCTCCATACCCACATTTCAAAACTTTCTAAATATCTCTCCTCCTTCTTTTAACAGTCCATGATTCACATCCGTACAACACTACACTCCACACAAAACATTTCATAAACCTCTTCCTCATCTCTATTGGAATTCTTTTTGCTGTTAACAATGCTTTTACCTTTCCATACGCTCCTTTACCTATTGATATCCTTCTTCTTATTTCCTCAGTACAACTTCCATTCCATCTTACCAGACTTCCCAAATATTGGAAAGTCTGTACTTGCTGTATGATATTTCCTTCTAAGGATATACAAACACAACCTTCTTTTCTGCTGATTCTCATCACCTTGGTTTTATTTATGTTTAAGTTCATTCCAAATTCCCTCCCCACATCCATTATATCATCCATCACTTGTTGTAAATCTTCTTCACTTTCTGCCAGCACTGCCTGATCATCTGCATATTTAATTGTTTTTATTCTTTCTCCTCCTATTACAACTCCTCTAGCTTTTTCTAAAGCTTTCTCCATCATTTTTTCTGCATAAACATTGAAGAGCTCTGGAGAAAGGCAGCACCCTTGCCTCACTCCTCTTCCTATGCCAATTTCTTCTGTTTCATCATCTCCAATTTTTATAACTACTACCTGCCTACAATACATCTCCTTTATTAATCTCCTATCTTTCCAATCAATGCCAATGTCTTTCAAAATTTTCAATAACACATTCCAATAAACATAATAAATAATCGACCATAAATTATAAAAAACAACTTATATAATATTCCAATTCGTCTGTTCTTGAGCGAGGAGATGTATTCAATAAAGCGAGGCATATCTATCGTATCACGGTGTTTGTATATCTAAATGGATGGTCGTGAGCAGCTGATGGAACAGAATGCGGATCTCTCGAGAGATTCTGGAAAAAACTCGCCAGTAGACAATCAGTTAGTATTTCAACATGAATGTTTTTGGGCAGGATAGAGTTCTCCCCAGACAGCTTTCAGGGTTGGAGTGCGAGCTCCTTCCTCGCCCCGCTCTAAGGAAGATTTGGAAGATAACACACGACTCTTTGATTTGGCCAGAAGATATGCGCGAGAAAGAAGATATGTTTTATGGCCCGTATTGAGCGAGGAGATGTATTGTATAAATTTTTTTTAAGTGGATGCATTGTTATATTCATTCCATTAGATAAGAATTCCATTCGTAATATTCCAATAATTTAAATAAATTTTGACCTGTGAAATATGTTCATAATATGTGATGTCAAAAATATACCTTGTACAGGAATTCTGAATCCTCTGCAGTTTCAGATTTAGTTCATTTGTAAGGTCAGAGTATACCACGCAGCAATAATCTATATGAGGGAAGATAAGAGTTTCAACTAAGTTTTGGCGAAGAGGGACGGGGATGAGGTGCATAAATTGTTTTAACTGATATAGGAACTAGGTGGGGTGGGCAAACAAATTTATCTCGAAAATTTCAATTACGCATGGTTTTGTTCTAGTTTTATCAGTAAGTTAACGACAGAAAAATTCAACTGGAAAATTTCCAGCGTATTTTTTAATCGAAAACTGCCTCCTGATAACTCTTACCTAATTTATGGGCTTTCTGCAGCGGGAGTCGCGTTTTCAGAAACAAAATTTCGTCTGATAAATGTTCTCTTCACGAATGAGAGGCTTAATTTAAATGGATTTGAACACAATATCATGGTAACTTCAACCTCACATCGGAAATTATATTCTCATACCAGTTAAGAACAATTTTTGTACGGCTGTCACCAAGGTCAGATCCTGGATTATTTTCTTGGGGGCGACACAATGGTCTGACCTGGGAACGGTATTCTCAAGCGTGAGATTTAAAACAAGAAACGACAATGGGGAACTTGCATGGGTCGTCGATTGCTCTAAAAACTACTTTGAATAAGTAAAATGGATGCAGTAGCTCGCAAAAATACCTAGTTTCTCCATCATTCATCAAAAGAAATAAAAAAATTGACTTTAAAATCGAGAAAAATTTGTCTGAGCCGACCACTGCGCGAAGATACCCCAACGTTGCCGAGGCCAGGCGTGACGTCATAGTGTCTAAACAACCGTAGGGAGTTGGGAAATACGCTGAGCGCATGCTGTTGCTGGACATGGATGCTGGACATAAATGTAAAGATTCGATGGCGAGAAAGAAGTTGATTGGGCGGTTAAACTAATCGAAGGAAGTGGGGCAGGCGGTAGTTCACATTAAGGAGCGGTATTTGATGGTGCGGAGAGCACTAACGCTGTTCTGAGGCTAAAGGGTTAGTAAGACGAATCAGCACACCAACTGCGACCCTTGTGAATAATGGCTTGGTTAGTACCCCTAGTTTCGACGAATGATCAATATAATCGCCTCTCTCAATTCGCCAAATGAGGAGATTGCTATTTTCTTGGGATTGTACCTACGTTGGGTTCTTCTCGAACTAGCTGGTGTACAGGGTGGAGAAATATTTTATCAATATGTTAACCCTGGATAGCTGATATCAGCAGGAACCAAGATTCCTGATGAGGTATTTAGGTCGAAAACGCACTATTTCCAGACGAGAGAAACTTTTCGCCGATTGGCCGCGAGTTTGGTTTGTTGCCGGAGCCTCTGGACCACCCGTGACCTCGACTGCGCCCACCACTGAGCTAGCACGAGCTGCCTTGGATGCATCGCGACCTTTGGCAGGCAAAGAATTTGAGTTCATGAGTCGTCGAGCACATCATGGCAAAAGCGCGGACAATCGGAGCGAAGAGTTTCTCTAGTTAAGAAACGCCCTCCTTTCGGCCTAAGCATTTTTTAGTAATTTGGGTTCCTAATGGCATCAGCAATTAAGGGTCCAAATTTCGCTACACAATAGGGTAGTTTCCTTCATCATAGAAAACGAAAGGATTTGATTGCGATGCATTAGTGTATTCATAATATACAAATTATTTGGTTTTAGAAATACCAGTTTAGACGGAAGTTAATGGTCAATTTTAACCCGCATTTAAAAAAGGCCAGATTGGCGCTCATGCGATGCCACTCCACGTGACGTCACAGGGACCTAGTTTCTATACGAGTAGATAGGAGTTTTACATCGTCTGCGATTACCAATGCATGCATGAGGCACAGAGCTCAGGGAAACATGTCTTACTAATCACCTATTAAAACTACCTAAGGTCGGAAAGTTTTCTTCGCTTGATAGGGTAATAATAATCCTTATTTAAGCCAAGCGCTACCTGCTAGCTGGGTACTCTGCCACCTGCTAGTACCCTACATCATAGTGACGCTCAAAACCTCGCCCCAAGTTCACCTCACACGCCGACAGCTGGAACCAGAATGACGTCACACGGCGTTTTCCCAGCATTCGCACTTAGCCGTCGCGTCTTCGCGGGCTTAGAATTTTTCACTTTTCATTTAATCGCGAAAAATAGATATCGTCATTTAAAAATCTAAAAGCGTGAAATACGTACTCCAGGAGTAATAATCTTTCGATTTCGGCAATAAAAATATAATAGGAAACCACCCTATTATCCCCGCCCTGTTTACTGGAATGGCTGTTCACGCGACGAACTCATATTTTTGCATTACGATGTAGCCGTGGACGAGGATCTGGTCCCGCAACCCCGAGTTCGAATTTCTACCATCGCATATCTTCTGGCCAAATCAAAGAGTCGTGTGTTATCTTCCAAATCTTCCTTAGAGCGGGGCGAGGAAGGAGGTCGCACTCCAACCCTGAAAGCTGTCTGGGGAGAACTCTATCCTGCCCAAAAACATTCATGTTGAAATAATAACTGATTGTCTACTGGCGAGTTTTTTCCAGAATCTCTCGAGAGATCCGCATTCTGTTCCATCAGCTGCTCACGACCATCCATTTAGATATACAAACACCGTGATACGATAGCATTCGGCATTTGTATGGAACACAAGAGCGCGGTGGGCACAATACCTGAGTCACTTTCTTGCCTATTTGTTTGTTTGTCGATCCGGGAATAATCTTGCCACTCGATTTTCACCCCAATGTCCTCAGAGTGAGTGTGGGCCACAGTTAGTATAGTAAGCGATTGCTCAGCTTAGGCGTGCCTACGTTTTCACGAATTAATTATTTGTGATACTATGAGGTCGTTTGTGGTACGATGGATAATGCGTCCGATTACGCTTGTGAAGATATTAGGTTCGATTCCTGGCACCGTCATAGCTTTTTTTTAATGTTTTCACGCCAAATTAGCTTTGCGCGCCATTCCATTCTTTTAGGCTTTGCCGTTTCACATTTTTATGCAGTAGTTTTCGGTAGCCTACTAGGCCTTAGGAGAAAATGATATTGCTTAAGATTAAAGGAATTAATAAAATCCAAAAACACGCTTTACTTGCATGAAAAAGAAGAAAATGTCGCAATGAATTAAAACGTTTTTATTTGAAATTAAAATGAAATAATAAACCTTCCTGCCTTTGCCCAACGCCTCCTTTTAAGGGTGAAAGACTAACTTTTCAAGTGGAAACACTTGTTGCGCATCAATTTCCATTTCTTAAAACAATTTTTCCCCGGTAAATATTCATTACATTAATGAAACTAAAATCTCAAATATTTTATAATGAATTTATATCACTTCAGCGTCAAATTTAAAGCGAATCTGTACCACGGTTTTAGTTGTGAACATTTTGTCTTTTTTCTGTAAAATTTAATGGCGGGGCAATGCAGCGTTTTATATTTTCTTCTTTCTAGTTCGTTCGAATTTAAACGTGGCTTTTAAAGTCCACTTTTTAATTTATTTGTAGCTTTGATTGCGTGTGACTTTCGGATGATGGCGCACGCCCTTCGAGCTACGATTATTACACCATAGTGATGCAAAATTAATCCACTTTAAGAGGACGTCTTTTCCAGCAAATATGCCGGGAATAATGGGAGTGATACTCATGGCGAACGCACAAAGGACCGTTCCACAAACTCTTATTTGGGAGAGACAGAAGGGGAGGAGAGGAGAGGCGCGCGCTGCGCAACCCAGCATCTGTGTTTCCTCAACTCACGACAATTGGTTCATCAAGAATGGCGACTCGTCTAATTGTGGCGAGGGTTTAAAGTTTGAGGGCGAAGACCAACGTGACGCCGCACCTCACATTGCGTCGATTCCTTCAAGACGCCACTCGCGGTATATTTTCAACTCTGTCGCATGAACGGTGATGCAAATGGTCCGGGGTTCGATTCTCAGGTCAGGGATAAAAATTGGATTGTGAATGAATTTCAGAAATACCTCGTTAAATTTGCTCAATTTCACTGAGAATATTATTAGTAATTAATGCAGAATGCTACTGAGCATTACGGAGTTCTTCGCATCATTTGTTTTACGGACAAATACGTATTTTCCCACTTTTGTTGATAATAATGGAAGAAGTATTCTTCGTTTATTCGCTATCATGGCTATTACAGCTATCAACTCCGACTCGTTGGACCGTAGCCTCTGAGATGTACCTACGTCGCACTCTCTCATCCCTCTCTTACACGTAGACTACGGACGAAATACACAATGGTATTCTCATGGCACACTTCAATAAAGCCTAAATTTTAGGTATATCTTACCACGCCCCTCATTTTATGTGCCAATTCCATTTCTTTGGCAATATTTATTTAACAGGCAAGGCTTTAGTACTATTTAAGTGTGAATAATAGGCAATCATTATCAGTGAGCAATAAAAAGTTGGGTCGCTTCGTACATCATTCCTCTTATGGCAGAGTTCGAGAAACATAACTAATAGATCACGCGGCTTTTTTCATGGGCAAGTTCCCTTTCATTTAAAATATCAATGTATTATCGTTTACCGTGGAAAAATTAGCCAGACATATGGTAAATAAAAAACATTTCTTTGGACGACGCGCTAATGCGTTGGATAAAATGGCACATGAGGAATCAGCAGTGATTGCTAAATAACTGTAAATCGGTACTTAATATGATGGCTAATGGCACGAACCAAATATTAGCAGCCAAGACAACATGTTATAAGAGTAGTTGCTTAGTCTCCAATAACATTCCCGTGAATGTTAAACTGATGGCTATACAAATTCGGATGTCCCTGTATATCGGAGACCACGATTGGTAATAGGTGGCCCAATAAGGGTTTTGAGACCAGGGGCGTCGCTGGTAATTATGGGTGGGGGGGTTTAGGTGCAACTACTAGTAGTAATACCGGGGTGTGTGGGGGTATGGAATACCCACCAGGATAAGCGGTAGGAGCGAGATTAATAAATTGCGGAATTTTAAGATAAACGGTTCAAAATGGTGAGTTATACGGCTTTCAGAGGAATATTTAATTAATCCTTACACTGTTATGTTAGTAATATCAAACCAATTAAGTAAAATGGATTAAACTTAAAAATTTCTCTAAGCTCTGGGGGGGGGGGTTTAACCCCCAAAACACCCCCCCCCCTCTCTGCGCCACTGTTAGAGAGTATGCGTAGAGTGCACAGAATTGAGGACTACCGATTTAATAGTTCTTTCCTGGAAGAATACGATTTGACTCTTCACAATAGTTTCATAAATTGGGACATAATAATCCCGATAGCAATTTTTACTTTGATGAAATCCCCTTTTGTGAGATAGTTCCCTTCCCATTTTTGCGTTTCAGTGATGAGTAATCGTAGTCAAAGAACTACTTGAGCGAAAGCCTTCTTTTCCACATTCATTCCACGATGTGATGGCTCTTTGGCAAGCGTTTCGCCCTGCCAGCGGAAGTGAACTTTGACCCGTGAGATCGCGATAGAGGCTCTGCGCGCCAAGCGACGGCCATGTAACGAAATGCGGAGCAGTCGGACGGGTGGCTCTGCGCATGCGCAGTGGACAGGGCCACCCACCCACCCCCCGTTGGAGCGTCTTGGGGGGGTTGTTGGCACTCGAGGAAATCAATAAGGGGGAGCGAGGAAGGAAGCAGGGGGCGATCATCGAGTCTTGCCCCCCCCCCCCGACCCCCCTTCCCTCCTTCGCCCACGACACAGGAATGCAAACCCAGCAAGGAGCCATCCAACAAGGACCGTGATTTCGCAGTCAACTGAGACTATGGGAGGCGAAATTGTGATCGCGTTCACGAGCGTGAGCCGCAGACGACAAGCGAAGAGTCACTCACGAGTAGAGTCGCCTTCGTGGCCATAGCAAAAAGTTAATCCGCTCAGTCAATCCATTTACATATTTAAGTCTGTTAAAATAGGGCCTCAATTGAGTTTGTATTCATGTTAAAGTATTTCCTGGAGTGTAGGTCAGCGTATGTTATGCAAAAACAGTTATAGCCAACGTTTCTGTTTATTTAAAACCATCATCAGGACCATGAAAGAAAACATAAGAACAATATAAAATACAAAGATAACAAAGATATATAAATATTGTATATCTTTGTTATCTTTGTATTTTATATTGTTCTTATGTTTTCTTTCATGGTCCTGATGATGGTTTTAAATAAACAGAAACGTTGGCTATAACTTTTTTGCATAACATACGTTGACCTAAACTCCAAGAAATATTTCAAATGTATTAACGAGGTCATGATAAGGAGAAAATAAATAATTGTTTATATTCATTGGAGCCTTTTAGTGAGTTTTCGCCGCCTTGTGCGAACTTTTAAGCATTCGCATAGTGTACCTTATACGTTATTCATCGGTAAAAGCCTACAAACACTGACTTATATTTCGGCAGATTTTCTTCTTTGCTAAGTGTGGAATTGCATTCCACCACCTCCGAACCGCAAATGACAAATGCGCATCGTTCATTCAGACGAGTTTCACATCCCAAGGCACCAACACACGCGCCATCTACATCTTTTGTGTGATCAATTGACGAACGAAATCACTCCGACGAACGATAATCCGTAAATCCTTTCGGCCGTTCGTTGGACACTACCAAACACCGAATAAGTCGTGATATTGATATCGGTCTAGGCCGCATGATCATTCAGTTACATCGGACGTGATTGGCATAGGTCGTGGTATTTGTATGCGCAGTGATTTCGCGACTGACTCACTCTAGTGAATGGTGAACGGTGATCGATACCACTAATACGCACGAATCGGCTCATCACTACATTGGAGGTAGACCCGCTCCAATTTCGATCGAAATATCACGAGTAGTTCATGAGAGGGGAATGAATGGGGTTGATATGGTGGTTTAAGGGTTGACCTCCCAGCTTGCGAGCCCGGGTTCTAATCCCAGCGCTCGCCAAAATCTTGGAAACGTAGGCATTATCTAAAGTCATCAATCCGATGAAGAGAGGGAACTCGCCGCGACACAAGAGCACTGTTCAGTCAATGGTAACGAAACCCTTGGGTCGGGTTCGCGGGATACACTCCTGAGGCGAGGACTATAAGCGATAAGCTTTTTTCCTCTGCCCCCAGAAGGGGAAGGACGAGAGGGAACAAGGAAAGGAGGCGCCGCCGCGATAGGAGCCCGACGGCGCCTCCAAGGAAAGGACGGGGAAGGAAGGAAGGGACGAGGAATCCTGCACCGTCACAAAGGCGGGCAGGTCCTACCACTAACGAAACCAAGCAATACGCAATTAATATGCTACCAATTTTAGTAGATTTTCCTATAAGGAAGAAAAATCTATCGATCAAATCGGTAGATCACTGTTCAGTCAGTATTCGTATGCTGCACTAATGAACACAGTATTTTATTCTGCAAGTAGTCATCAAGTATTCAATTCCACGCCAACATTTTAATTCGCCATTACTTTTAACTTCGTTTTTTGTAATTATTTCCTTTCAAAGGATCGTTCAGACGTTTATAAAAGTAGAACGTTTTAGAAAATACTTTATCTGCTGCAGATTCGGCTTCCAAATTGCAAAGTGCGAATTGATGCCACGCAAGCATCCCCATATTTTCGCTAGCTCGCGGATTTCTTATACTCTAAATGGTAGGATCAATCTCACTTTAGTTGTCTTTTGATTGATACGTATTTATTGCCTCGTTTGACATTTTGCGCGTATTTTTATCCAAATTTGCTCTGTTTTTTTTACAAAATGTTCTACTCTAAGGCCGTGGTTAATATAAGTGGCTAATATTTTCCGATTTTGAAAACAATTCGGACCTGAGACTGTTTACGTGCACGTAAAGCCCCAAAAGCCAATCGCGCGTGATACATCCGGAGCAGATCGCTGTTCACCTTCTTCCGTCACTTTTGTCCAACTGCAAATGCCACCCAAGAAGCACGTGCATATCTACAAGGTGCTGAGGTTATTATTATCTTGGCAATGGTACTAGCGCCACTCATTCTATCTACGAACAAATACTTCAAATGCATTGCCCAAAACTAATGTTAATTAGTTTCTGCGAAACTTCTTTACTTGAGGCTAAGAACTGATAACCGTTTGTCAAGAGTAATAAGAGAGAGTAACAAGATATATATCTTTCTAAATCATGTGATACTCTGAGTTTATTATTAGGGATAGGTATATCACATTTTCACGAAATACTCCTTCCTCAAATTTGTTGATTTGATTTCAATTCCATTGTTTTCTTTACTGTGTATTACTTACGAATCAAAAGTTCATCAAGAAGACATTCAATAATATTATATACGGTGTAACAATTGTTTTCTGAAGGTGATCCCACTATCAGGCCTCTCAAATCACATAAAGCTTCCATCTGTTTTTGTGTCTGTGATATTTCAAATTTTCTAACGAGCAATAAATATTATATGTATCTATGTGAGTTCACAATAGGGTGGATTTGAACCAATGAAAAAAAAACATTTGTCGACACATCTTGCTGTACAATGCTCTGGTTGCAGCGGTTTTAAACGACGAAATGCATTTTCCCCAAAAGGAGACATTGTTACTCATTGAGCAAGTGTGCAAAATGTTGGAACGTGATTACTCAAATGGATGGAATTTCCATTCATTCATTCTGCTTAATAAGACCCATTTATTTATGTTGTTGTAAAAATACATCTTATCAATTTTGATTGCAGTTTATAATTAATTTAGAAAATAATACGATAGCTTCAAACGTTTGTGAGTTGAATATTTTATGGAGGATTTTGTCGGTTTTTATACTTTAAAAAGATAAGTTTATAAGGTTCATGCCTTTCCTTATAAATTTGTGTTTAAAACCAATGAACAGTTACTAGCATCGCAGTTCATAATATTGTATCCGTATTTTGTGATGGCCAATACAGAAATTATATATAAATACAAACATAAAATAAATCAATGGTAATAATCAAACTGATGGATACTCGTGGCGAAAGATCGTTCGACTGATTGCTCAAAGAGGAAAACAATCGAAGGTTCCGCAATCATTAAATGATGCGAATGGTTTCAAGATTAAGTATCGTCACTAGGCCTTTGCATATTACCGACACGTCGGCATGGAGCAATTGTGGAAGCTGCCTTTGCCTTTCCCTCACGAAGGAGTTCCATGTCGATTCTTCCGACGCTATTGAATTCATCATTCGGCTGGTTGACCACATGAAGTCCTCCCAAATTTTCTGCGGAAGAAAATGGCATCATTGGTGGCAAGCGCGATCGGCAAAGGACGAATCGAGTTCGAAATTCGTCCAAATCAAATGGTAATTGTTTTCAATCAATTTCACTGTAGGCTTCAGCACCTTTAAAACTGGCAGGCGCGGCTGCGTGTAGGGCCATTTTTTAAATGTGATACTCAAGAAGAAAGCCGGAGAATATTTCGAGAGAGGAAATTGATGCGAAGGGTGTATTTGTAGGGGAAACATCCCTCCAACAGTGCCATTGTTACAGGGACCCCATATTAGGTCAGCGTCATACTAGAAGCAGGAATGAAGTCTATTCAGTATTCCCGAATGAAAGCGAACGCATGTGGATAGATGCAAATGAAGGGACTCATTCATTGCTCGAGTCAACAACGACATAACGCGACGTAATATGTACGTGGAGTCTAAAGCCGGAAACACACGATAATTTGTACCGTCTTTGAAGTGATCTACATCTACATAATACCCTGCGAGCCACCTCTAGGGTGTTTGGCAGGGGGTGATCAATCACCAGCATGCAGCATGAAATTGGACTCCCTGCACACCACATAGTACAAAATACGTCACGTATACTAACAAATTATACTACCATATGCTGTTAGAAATAAAATTAAATAAAGAAACATGCATTAAGTTTTACATAGGTTAGTAGGCTACACTACAAATCATGCTATCCATTTATGAGTTCTATCGCTGCCGTTATAATCTCTTATTGAGCGTGGAAAAAAAGACATTCTGAATCTGTCTGTTCTACAATCTTACTCTCTTATTTTCTTTATATGATCTGATCTTCCGTAGTATGTTGGCGTCCGTAAGATATGGTTAACCTAGTTAGGAAAGACACTGCTCTTTAATTTATCTAAAAGGTTTAGTCTGTTTTTCCATCTACGGTCCCACAGAGATTCCCATCCGAATTTATCTAAGCGGTCAGTTACACTAACAAGACTATCGTAACGACCTTTCACATACCTGGCAGCTCTTCTTTGCACGCGTTCTAACTCTGTTATTAAGCCTTTTTCATGAGGGTCCCAAACACTGGCAGCGTATTCCAAATGTGGTCTAACGAGGGGAAAGTAGATAACTTCTCTCACTTTGTCGTCGCACTTTCCTAATATTCTTTTAACAAAACCCATTTCACGATTAGCTTGACGTTCGCGTCCCGTCGCGAAAAGCGATCGCTCTAGTGATCGCTTTTCACGACGGGAATTTAATTGATCGCTCGAGTGATCATTTTTCTAAATCACACGGTCCCTCCCACCGTCGCTTTTCGCATCCTTTCCGATATCACAGCTCCTTGTCATAGAGCCCGCATCACGATAATATGTAGCGTGTTAATGTTTACCTATGTAGTTCCCACGATTGCCAATCGTTGCGCTGCAATCGCTCCATACGGGAATGCGTTTTGATTGGCTGATATGGGGTTTTAGTGACGTAAAAAGCGACCAGCCGAGTGATGAAAAAAGTGATGGGAATCCTCATCATTGGAGTGATCGCGAACAAAAACAATTGCCGCTGACGATAATTTGCGAGTGATCACTCGCGTGATCGCCGTAGGGATCGTGTGATTCTAGCTTAAGTTAGTCCATTACTAAAACGATCCATTAAGTTCATCGTTAAATACGTTCATGAATGGTGGAGAGTTGTAACAAAACAAATTAAAAACTTGTATCCTGAAAACCTGTAAACTTAAGCTGTGAAGAAATGCAGAAGGGATGAAACTTAAAATTTGTGCAAAGAAAATCACAAGAAGAATCTTGACACGAAAAGTAATCGTCTGATCATATGATAAAGCATTTGATGACCAGCTCGAGAATTGATTTACTATCAAAAGTATCCATCTCTGGCCCGAATGTTTAATAACATTATTTGAAGATATACCTCACAAATATTATTCATAAACCTCACACAGGCATATGTATAGCTGATTGACATATTTTTGGTGGCGAAATGTAATTAACCTGTACAAACTTTCAGATAATAAAAACTCTGCTTTTGATAACATTTATTCTAAAGAAGGCCAATTTGTCGATAACAAGAGCGTTTCGTCAAAGAAATGGAGGTCAGGTTACTGCTTGGACTGGACCAAAATTTAACTCCAGTTATTTGTGCTTACGTTTCAAACCTTAAATAGCCTAGTAGTTGTGAAAATCATGGACATTCTTTCAGTTACTATGGGCCAAAAATCAATGTGAATACTTGTTTTTTTGAGGGCAGAAGGAGGTCATATATTAATAGTAGAGGAAATAATTCTTCATTTAAATTAAGGCCGGTATTTGATATAATGATACAATTGTGGGTAGTTCCCTATGCACCCACACTTTTACTTGGGTAAACCTTCGAATCGTGTTCACACATTTTGCCCAATTACTGCTACAAGCAGTTTATTCTCTTTTACCTAACTTCTGATAAGGCTTTCCGTCGGTTATTCTTTATTATGAATTAGGACTCGCAACAGAAAAGCGCCAGTGTATAAAAGAGAAAAACATATGTCAATTGCGTGGTAGTTTTACTGGTCCTACATAATCACCATGACCACTAAGGAAATGGCCAATCATTAAAGTGGATACCTTGGGGAGATTATTTGAAGAAGCCTTCACGAAACCAGATTCCATGATATGCACTTAAGCTTAGTTCCCTTTACTCCAATGAGATCCACCAACGTTTTAAAACGCGCCCTTGCAATTCACCATAGCCTTACACGCTGATGAGACTGTACGGAATGATGTCACATACCGAGTAGCCAATAGCTGAGCGTTTTCGTCTGCACGATAGCCATGCGAAAACATACATATAAAATATTGATTGTTGCACAAATTAAGCAACAATCAATGCTGCTCATCGAAAGTAATGTTATGCATTATTCACTTTATTAAATCGAATGCATTTCAATCGTAATCCTCCGGGGTACAAATACTCTATGAAGAGAATGATCGCATTTGGCCCGCCCTACCGGCCGCTGGCCGAAATTATGCAGCGCTTTTGAGAAATTAAAGAAAGCACGTTTTGTTCAGCAGGAAAAAGGTTGTTACTCGTTTCTTTATTTACTCGTTACCCCGAGTGAATCTTGTCCCTCATAAAGCCATGATTACGAAACTGCTTTAAAGGAAGAATATTTTCTTAAATTCACCAAGAGTCATTCCGGGTGATGGCATTAGTTCTATCGCCGTCATATTTAAAAAATCTAGAGTATTCTCTTCGATGATAGCGTGCTCAGATAAATTAATTAAATAAATAAGTATTTTTTTTCGGATTGCGGATTGAAGCGGCTGACTTCTGCTGACCCATTTCTGCACGGAAGTAAATATTAGATACGTTGTAATTCTCGCATGCATTCGGCCTTGCGTCCGTGTCGTTATTTTGGCGCCATTGTTGCGCCGTTGCCACGTCTACCTCGCAAGGTCGTTGCCCCCCCTCCTCCGGCTCCCCTCCCTCGCTTCGTCCTCTTTCCCGCCAAAACCCTGATCACGCTCGCCCATATAGACAGACACCTGCAAATCCATAAAAATAACCTTTTTCATTCGATTGAAGCTGTTCAACTTAAATAAAGACGCATAGAAAACAGACTTTTTGTATGGTCTATTGAAGGTTGTTGCAAAGAAGATGCTACGGAAATGTTTCATAAAAACAATTTTATTACCGACATGACGCGGCGATTTCCTGAAAGATATGGAAAAATTCATTCAATTTTTCAAGAAGAGGTCACTTTGATAAAAAAATAGGATTATAGCTTAATTCTTCCTGACCTCTTGCATCAAATTATATGATTATTTTCTAAATCTTCTTTCTGCTGTTTATCCATAGTTTCCAATGCACACAAAGGTGCATTATCCTTATTTTACGCGTGCCAGCATATTGTATCAGATTATAAATGAGTGCTGATGTAACAGCATGAAAGTAGTTATTAAGTAGTAAATAAAATAATTTCAAAAGTAGTTGCCGATGTATATGGGCAAGGTAACTTATACTTGGTATTATAGTTGGTAATGGTGCTTGTGATCCCCAAGTAAATAAATATTAACTAAATAGGAACTAACGAAAAAAATACCCGCTCATTTTTGGGGCTTTATTTTTTATAAAATAGCGCAACTAGACGCCATCTATCTGTCCTCCTTAGATCTACTGGGGTTGATATTTATTTATGCTGAATTGGCAACAATGGTGTTGCTAGGTGTCCTCTGGCATATGCACCATTAAGTTTGACATTATGCGTTCTCATAACGTCTTGAAGAGCGAGCTCTATCTGTGTTGTTTTCGCGAAGTTGAAAATTTCATTTCAGTCAAAAAACGGAATTAACTGGCGAGAATTTTCGTGCGATGATTTACTACGACATTCGACGTGGATTATATCAACAAAAGTCGTTCAATCAACTCGCTTCGGCTTTTGGCGATTTTGCGCCATCTAAAGCCACTGTATATGACTGTTTCAGTGAATTGAATTGTGGCCGGTGTTCCCTCAAGGACGAATTTAAAAATGGTAATCCAAAATCGATTGTAGTGCCCGAAAACATCGATGCTGTGCACGATGTGATAAGGTATGATGGTCATGTGACATACCGTGAGATTGAGGCATTCTTGGGCATTAGTATGACAAGCCTACACAAGATATTACTCGAAAATTCAGCCGTTAAAAAAATTGAGCGCGTTTTATTCCACATAATTTGACAATCACTCGGAAAAATTCTCGTATCGATTGGCGCTAGGAAATGTGCAAATAGTAGAATTGTGGTGAGGCAAAAGCCGTGTGTATAAGGTACAAAGATGACGAATCTTTGCTTCATGCATATGAGCCCGAAAGTCAAGAGCAATCGACTGAATGGGTCTTCCAAGATGAGCCAAACCCAACTGAAGTTTTTCGCGTCAGAAGCAAATGGTCACCTGCTTTTGTGGGATAAACTGGCATATGGCAGTGCCGCTAAAGAATCGTGGAACACTTTGCACTCACGGGATTCACTTTCTCACCATTGGCTTCCATCAATTGCTCGCATCCACTTATTCCTCTCGATGAGGCAAACGCCGCCATAATGCTTAGATTAGCTGGAGTCTCTCCAAACAGTCCGAGGGCGAAGCCACAGGCGACTAATCGTTTGTTTGCCTCGCCGTAATTCTTTCGCGGCTCGAGATGGCTTCACTTGGTCGTCTCGCACAGAGTCCTATGGATGGCAGTTCTCTACACCACTCCCTCATAGGGTCTGTACAACTCCCTCAACTTTGTAGTGTATTATCAACAATCCAGAGGACTCTGGTCTCGTGTCGACTACAGAGTCCTCTCGATTCCCTATAATACACTACATACATCTTTAGTTGTTTTAGTAGTGGTGGGAGTAGTGTAGAGAACTGCCATCAGGGGACTCTGGTCTTCCATCACCCCACAAACGAGCTTGTGTGGTACCATTGACAACAGGCTGTCTATATATTAACGAGCCTTCATCCACTCTATACTATCCTTACCCTGAGCTGTACGTTCGGAACCGCTCCGATGGCAATCATGTTGACGAGCACCTAAACTAAAGGTGGCTAAAATTGTATTGAAAAATATTATCAAATGCGAATATAATTTGTGGATTCCAATTCAAAAGTATTGCAGCAAATTGAGCGGCGTCACTTTCGCCGCAGTTCGGAAGTGGAGATTCGCTATTTTCTATAGCACAAGTTGGAAGGAAATTTGAACAATACTTCTATCTCCCTTAAAATTATCATTACTGCATCATTAAGGGGAAATGTAATCGGGATATGTGTAATGTTTAATACCACATTAGTTGTGCAGCTGTTGCTAGATAATTAATCCATCTCCAGAGCTTCAATTTCCTTGCTCTCGTAAATTATCCGATTCGTCGAAGTATGTTGTCTTGCAATTAGCGCTGAAAGTTTTCGATGAGATATGACGGACATAAGATACAGGCATATAAAATATCCACCGCAATATCGCTGCAAATAATGCCACTGCGTATTAAAATTCAGTATGTTTGTTTTAGTGACTGTATAAGACTGGTTCGTTCCCGATCATGACTTAGGAAATCTCCCAATGAGACATTATTGGCGCTAGTGAGTAGGTTGGTTTAAATTAGTGGTAAAGCAGCGGGATTATATGATGCAGTTCTACGAAGGTGCTCGTTTGAAGCTTCCCGAGGGGAGACGTTTTTTCAAAGACGCAAGGAGGCAATATGATATTTTTTGTCCACTTTAATGCATATGAATCACTGTTGTCTTCATAAAATTTGTGTGGCGAAATTCATTTTGTTTTCCGCAGAAATCACAATTTATTTTTCTAGTTTTCTTTTAATTTAAATAATCTACTTGGGGCAAATACGGGATCTTTCATTTCTACCCGATACCGTCCCTCCTAGAGGACCACCTTCGCTGCTCGGAATCCCTCAGCGTTAGTCCAAGATGCCAATTCTGAGTCGCCGTGTGACGTCGTTCTGGTTCCCACTGCCGCAAGTGAGGTGACTTTGGGGCGAGGATCTGAGCGCTGATACGACGCAGGATGCTAGCTGGTAGCAGAGTACCATGCTGGCTGGTAGCGCTTGGCTTAAATAAGGATTATCAATACCTTATCAAACGAGGAAAACTTTCCGACCTTAGACAATTTTAATAAGTGATTATTAAAAGATGTTTCCCTGAGCTCTGTGCCTCATGCATGCATTGGTAATCTCAGACGATGTAAAACTCCTATCTACGCGTATAGAAACTAGGTCCCTGTGACGTCACGTGGAGTGGCATCTCATGGGCGCCAATATCTGGCCTTTTTGAAATGCAGTTAAAATTGACCATTGCCATTCGTCTAAACTGGGATTTCTAAAACCAAATAATTTGTATATTATGAATACACTAATGGTGGGTAACGAGTCCCAATCAATGCTTTTCGTTTTCTGTGATGAAGGAAACTACCCTATTTGGAAAAAATTAAAATTTGAGAAATTATGGGAAAACGTAATTAGTAGAATGGAAAAAATTGCACGTGTTCAGAGTAAAAGTTTAAATCTCGGTGCATAAAGGGGTAGCCGCCGAGGAGAGAAAGGGCTTGGGGGTGGTGGGGGCGCGAACCGTAAGCTTTATTAAGGGAGAGGATAGTTAGGGTTATGATGGTTTTAAACCGAGGGTAAAACCATCAGAAGAGGGTACGTATCATATAGGCACCGCAAATAATAAGTATTTGAGTGCAATGCACTAAAGATTTAGGGAAAATCCAACCCCTCAAATGGACTGCTGCGCACATCACGACAAGTTCCCGGGAGCTTGTTCCTATTGGTGGTCACGGGGCGCGAGAACCGCACGACATCATTTTGATTTACCACCAAATAATCGGAGGGGTGCAAGGGGGAGCAAGTGTTTCTTTTCCGTGTAGAAAAATAGACTTCAGTCTAACTCCTGGAGTGAATATCTCAAAGACAAGTGGTGGTAACCACTTACATCCTATCATTAGGAAAAAAAATTAACGGAAAGGGGTAATATTTTAACATAACATAAAATTAATAAAAATGATTGACATTGACAAAATTCCGGTCTCAATTGATTTAAAGAACATTTCTGTAAAAAATGTTTTAAAAATTCCGAATTGTTAACTGTATTCTATTCCTTGGGGGTCAAACATTTACTTTTTTCTTAAAAACCGCGCACTCAAGATTTAGTGGATTTTTATTGATTTTTGGCGAGTTGAAAAATTAAACAAATCATTTTGAAGCAAAAAATAACTTTTATATGCCTGGGAAATTCCAAAATGACAATATATTATCCCGGTGCAAAATGAAAAATTCGAATTTTGGCCTGCCTTTTCCGATTGCAGCTCACTGTGTGCCGTCGAAACGTTTGAACGAAATACTTTATACTTTTTTGCTTAAAAAATGCACATAAAAACTATTCTTTCTAAGGCAGCGCTGAACGTAAGAGGTCAATTCTCGTAAGAGTGAAGAGTTTAAGTATCTGTGAGTGTCCATGGCTAGTCAAAACGAAACGGACCGGTAAATACTAGCAAGGCTAAATGCAGGCCATTTCCCAATATACTGGAGTCCGTCAAATATGTTAGAGAGCAAGCTTCCGTCAAGAAATACGAAAGCTATGATATGCGATGCTATTATCCAACTATTTCTCTCGAATGGTCCGATGTGAAAATGTGTATCGATGGTGACTTAGTATACCTCCAAGAATGGTGCAATAATAACTTCCTATGCATAAATCCCAGTAAATCCCAAGCTATACTAATTGGTTACCCAAGAATTTTAGCGAGAGTGCAGAGGGACGAACTGCCAAATGTACGTATCGCCGATTCCCCAATTTCTTTTTGCAATGAAGTCAGAAACTTAGGATTAATTATTAACCAAAATCTCTCTTGGGCATCACATGTAAATAAAATCACTAAATCTGTTAATCAATCACTTTATCCGCTATTAAAATTTAAATACCCTAACCCTACATCTCTTAAAGCGCAATTAGTATCTAATTTAATATTACCTTTATTTGACTATTCTGACATTGCCTACCAGGGCCTTTCTCAAGAACTTAGTCTTAAGCTTCAACGTTCCATGAGCAGATGCATTAGATTCATATTTAACTTACAATTATCGGACCATATAACCGATTATATTTATAAACTGTCATGGCTGAAACTCGACTCTCGACGCCAGCTGCATACTCTCTCTCTCCTGTATCAAATTCTAAACACAAAAACACCCCCTTATCTATCATGCGATTTTAGAAGTCTTGACACTGTCCATATGACAAACACGAGAGGGAATCACAATCTTGTTATACCTCATCACCGGACTGTCATTTACAACAAATCATTTACCGTTACTGAATGTAGGAAATGGAATAATCTTAACCTTTCAACTAGGAACTCATCATCATTGGCATCTTTTAAGAGGAGGCTACACAAAGCACTTTTCACTTCACAACTAGCTGGTATATATACATACATGACACTGAGCAGCGCCTTCGACAAAAGGATATGTATCACTGAATGCTTGTATATATATGTTATATTTTATACCTTAATTGCTTGGGTAATATTTGTGTATACTTTGTACCTCATCGACTATGCTGTATTTTACAAATAACACGACTTTAGCTTTCACTCACAGTAGGTTTTCGCAGGTTTTTCACGCCCCCCTTCTTGTGTGGGCGTTTTCCTGCAGTGGGTTTTTCCGCTGAAGGATACAATACCCTTATCCTCATGTTTTTTCCCACAAACAGAAATCTTTTTTCCACAAAATTTTCACATACAGTTGTTCATATTTTTTACATATCACAAATATTGTATAACCTTTGTATTGTAAACGTTTGTCTATTATTTTTTAATATGTTTGCATTGACGTTATCGAGGGGTTAGGTGGAAGAGGGGACATTTTAGTCTCAACCCCGCCCGAACAAAGGCATTTTATTATTATTATGTAAGTGAGGACTCCAACGAAACGGTCGCAGAAAAAGTTCATAACAGTCCCAAGAAAAATATTAAGAAGAGTTGATGGAACTCGGAGATGGTTGAAAAGGCGATGGGAGTGAAAGACTTGCCGAGAGAAGAAGGGCTGATGGTGTGGCTGTGATCAGGAGCGGGAGGACGGGATGGCAGTTGATGGTCCTGTTGGAAGCAGAGACGAGGGCGGAATAATGAGAAGGGTGTGGAGATGACGTCATGGAGGACAGTGACCATCAGGAAGACCAAGTGACCATGTGAGACGGCAAGCAGCAAATGGCAAGTGAGGATATATTGGGTATGGAGATGAAGAAGCCCAGGGTCCACTCGAGAAGGAGTGTTCCGTTCTATCATTAAGTCAGGATATTGCGCGGAAAATGGAATGCCCAAGTCGAACCTACGAGTCGAGCCTAGTAAGAGTCTAGTTTAGGGCACTTCTTATTTTGATCCCAACAATTCGCTTGTTGATGTCCAACTTTATATTCTACTTTTCACTCCATGATGCAGACCATCAGCGATTGTATTTTTTAATCGTTTGCAAAACCTCAACATAACTTTGAAAACGTAAACGTTTCGGGTATTACCCCGGTTCATACGTTGACCAACGTTTTGCAGGAATTCTTTTCCAGCAACCTCAAGGCTCAGGTAATGTCTAGCTGAGGACGATAGAAAATAATTTGAGCGAAACGTCGGCCAACATAGATCACCCGAGAAGAATGCGTCCAAGCCAAGCGACGTGAAAGCCCGGAGATATCTTTGAAAAAATTCTATTGCTTCGAAGGCTGCTCATTGACGAGATTGTGAAACGCGTTCTGGACGAAAAATGAACTGGTCTGATTGAGCTCAGGCATTGCTATCATATCAATGCGATTAATAAAAGTTACACCGAGTCAAGCAACGACGTCAGCAGCTCCGATAAGAATGGCTGGCGCGTCATTAAAGAGGCTCCTCGCGGTTTGAACTCACGATATCGCGTGGAATGTCTATGTCAATGCGATCGACTTGTTGATGGGCGACAATCGACTTTTATCGTCCGTTCGTCACCGCGACCTCTAGGAACTGGCGTCTAGTGACCAGTTGTTACGGCAGGCTATTTCCCTGGAGGGTGTCACGGGGAAAATTAGAGGCTGTGGAATAGATGCAAAAGTGATGGTTAAATTAATGGATCAAACATTTATGTAATTCCACTACTAATTGTTTAATCAAAAAGGAAGAAAGCATTTATGGCGGCGAAAGAAGTTATTCCCGCAATTTGATTTAAAGGTGGAGAGAACATGTAAAAGTCCGAAGCCTCAATGACGGTTCCATTACAACCAAAAATTGTCTAAAGAAATCATTGTTGATAAAAAAATTTTGAAATTATTCCGTGTCTCCGCCTCGAAGAAAGCCATGGAAACGTAATGATGCCAAGGACTCTTTTAATGCTATAAATGCACAAAAATGCGGCGGGAGATGATAATTGACTCAGCCGTGATTGCTCATTTGAGTGTTTCAGACACAAGGCATTGAAATCAATGATTTGACAGTCATGGTTCATCTACATCTACATAATACCCTGCGAGCCACCTCAAGGGTGCTTGGCAGGGGGTGATCGATCACCAGCATGCAATTGGACTCCCACATGCACACCACACCGTCCAAAAAACGTCACGTATACTAACAAATAATACTACCATATGTTTTTAGAAATAAAAATAAAATTAAGAAACAGGCATTATGTTTTACATAGGTTAGTAGGCTACACTACAAGTCATGCAATCTATTTAAGAGTTCCATTGCTGCCGTATTTAATCTCTTATTGATCGTGGAAAAAAGGACATTCTGAATCTGTCTGTTCTACAATCTTACTCTCTTATTTTATTTATATGATCTGATCTTCCGTAGTATGTTGGCGTCCGTAAGATGTGGTTTACTTCGTAAGAAAAGACACTGCTCTTGAATTTATTTAAAGGGTTTATTCTACTTTTCAATCTACGGTCCGACAGAGATTCCCATCCGAGTTTATCTAAGAGGTCAGTTACACAAAAAAGACTATCGTCACAACCTTTCACATACCTGGCAGCTCTTCATTGTACGCGTTCTAACTCTGTTATTATGGCTTTTTCATGAGGGTTCCAAACACAGGTAGCGTATTCTAAATATGGTCTAACGAGGGAAAAGTAACTAATTTCTCTCACTTTGTCGTCGCACTTTCCTAATATTCTTTTAACAAAACCCATTTTACGATTAGCTTGACCGGTTATTTCTCGAATATGATTATTCCACGATAGATCATTATTGAGTCTAACTAGATATTTGACGGATTTAACAGTCTCTAATTCTACATCTACATCTAAATAATACCCCGCAATCCGCCTAAAAGGCGTGTGGCAGGGGGTGTTAGGACACCAGCCGTTTGTACTCCGAATTATATAGCTACGTTCGCGTTGTAGGGAGTTATTCTTCTTCCAGAAATTCATTACGACGCATTTTTTTTCTTCAAATTAATTCTAACTACCAGGCATCGCACCACGCTTGGATAGCAGCAAGGTCTTTCGTTAGTTCATCTATATCTTTGCTGGTTCGTGCAATATGCGGAGGAACTCACACGAAGGAGTTCGGTGGTATTGAATGAACGGCTGGATCAAGTGTCCAAGCCGAGGAGATGCAGGCGTTAGAGCGAAGATTCGTTGGTGGGTTCGCATCGCAAGGAGCATCGCCTCCCATTGGTGGCACTGTTTGTACACCAGCCGTGCAGTATCAATGGATCATTTCCATCGCTTACGATTCATTTTCTCCTGACAATGGCTATTTTGGCTGCAACTTCAAGCTGACCATGCGAAGAGCAACGCTGATTGATTCGCTAATCATGGCTCAGCCTTAGCTATTCAACATGTAGCCACGATCTTTTGCTTTCGTCAACTGTTGGCGCACTGATTAAGCATTTATGTGAGGAAAATATTTTTGGAGATGCCCTTAACCCATTAACGTGTATTTTTTGACTCCCATTTAAAAAATCATTAAAGTCCGTATAGACCTTTTATTATTTTGCCTTTTTAAGGAGCTTAAGATATTAGATGAAATTCAGCATCATTTCGCGGAAAGAGGAATTTTGTAATCAATCATTCTATTCTATTGTTCTAAACATTTCCTTTTCTTCTGATGATATTATATATTTTTTCTATAAATTATATTCTTATTATATTTTCTTCCGTCTAGAAATATATAAATTAACCGTAGCAACCTGTCTTAAACATACATTCAAAACCAAAGCAATAAATCCGTATCCGCCTTTTCCTTAATATATTTTATTCGCATTGCTACACTCGCTACACTGTTGTAATAATCGCATTTAGCCATATTTAGGTCACTACATTAACTCCCAAAAATCGCCCACCCAATCAAATCCGCTCACCCAGTGGCCCAGTGGCGCTCAGAATGGAATGTGCTAAGTGCCCAGGTCTTTGCCTTCAATGAAATTCTAACTATCATACTCGGCAATGTAAAACCCAATATATTGTATTCAAAGACTCTACCAGCAATATAGGACTAATGTTTTTAATAAACTCCTGGATAACGTGTTTTTTTTCATTCAATAACTGTTTTCAATAAACTCGATTTTTTCTGGCTTTGCTTTGTGAAAATCCATTCTGAACAATAAAAAGTTATGGTACCTTTTCACACGATTTATTCAATACGACCGGTTTCGTCGCAGAGGTGACATCATCAGGTACAGATTAACGATTATATAACGATTTCTGTACCTGATGATGTCGCTCCTGCGACGAAACCGGTCGTATTGAATAAATCGTGTGAAAAGGTACCATAACTTTTTATTGTTCAACTGTTTTCAAATCTGAGTTTTATGCTGTTAAGTTCTTTGGACTACTAAAAAAAATGTTTACACCGAAAAAATATAGTACTATGATTTGAAATTACTTCAAATTGCCAAATATATGAAGTATTATAGGTAAAACCAAAGATATATGGCGTATCACGCAATAAAAATAATAATTATGATGGTTCGAGCGATTCTTCTGCAGAATGCAGACCGGTGGCCGGAACGACTAGCGTGCCCATATGGGCTCACCCCTCTAGCAAGAACGAATCAACAGATATTTAAAACTAAGTGTTCATCTGAATCCTTGGGCAGTAATTAAGCAGTTTAAAACGGAAAAACAAAATAAAACTCTGAAAAAAAACTGCGCTGTTTAAGGGTTAAGACATGTTTTCCTGAGCTCTTTGCATCATGCATGCATTGGTAACCTCAGACGATGTAGCACTCCTATCTTCTCGTATAGAAACTAGGTCCCTGTGACGTCAGGTGGAGTGGCATCGCATGGGAGACAATCTGGCCTTTTTAAAATGAGGATAAAATTGACCATCAACATTCGTCTGAACTGGGATTACTAAAACCAAATAATTTGTATATTATGAATACACTAATGGTGAGTAACGAATCGTAATCAATGCCTTTCGTTTTCTTTGATGAAGGAAACTACCCTATTGAAGGCATGAGTGCAAGCTCCAGATAATGAGCAATTTTATCAAACATGAGATTTCCACTAACACATGAAACTACTCTCTACTTCGCCAGCGTACACCGTATTCTCCCGATAACTTCATCGGAAATTGTCGAGAAGGCATGCCATTCACTCCGAGTGCAGGAGCCATTATCGTTTCCTCATTCCTATCGATAATTTGGATATTGTCTAGTTTTTTCACTCGTGCCACTCGATTGCGAGCACATTCGAGTGCCGTATTCTCGTGTTTGTGTGCCTCGCGTAGTGGGGCTGTCTCGCGTGTTCCACTCTTACGACTCGCACCCACTCACAAACACACCCCCACGGACGTACTCGTGGGCAGCGCGCATGCGTCCTGGGTTTGATTGAGTCGCGCGTCGGCGTATTTCCTGCACTGCATGCCGGGTCAAGGTCGCTGCCATTCGAAAGGGGAGGGATACAAAGGGCGCCTCGCAGCGGGAAATCAATGAATTAAAACACGTCAATAAGTGTACTTGAACGGAGTCGGGGTGGAAATCGTGATTTTATTGTGTGGCACGGCGAATGGCGCGCCGTCTGTCGGCGGTAGCGGTAAATGAGGGAGTAGGAGGTGGAGTGGACATGTGTCACACAAAGACAAACAGGTCTACAGTCATTCCCCACACTTACATTGAGACTACGCGGGAATGCGCTTATTCAATCCAATGGTAGACATTCTGTAATGGCAGAGTTCGATAAAGATTGAATTTTATATCTAGTTTCAAGTATCTTGGAATAACCCTGGATGAGTGTTTAAAATGGCGTCAACATGTTGAAAATGTTGCAAATAGTATGAGGCAAACTATATCTAATTTTTATTTCATCCGTAACAAATGCCCAACATATTTTTTGAAACTCATTTATAACGCTCTAGTAAATACCAGCATAAACTACGGTGTATTTAGTTGGGGTGCAGCTTGTAAAAATTCTATAAGATCCATTGTTGTACTGCAAAAAAGGCTTATTAGAGTAATTTTAAAAAAGTTCCTTTCCTTTATTTTGTGGTATAAGTTTGATTCCCTTGAGACATCTTTTTATCAACAAGATTTTACGTCGATTTTTCATGAGAAGTGGAAATACGGGGTTATTATTATACAACTGTTCTTCCTCCACCCTACGAAGGTCACGTATTACTTTACCAAGGCCTAACCTTACGCTATATAAACTTTTTTTCTTGTTTATAGGCCCAAATGTGTATAACTTATTACCTGATTCATATCTGAAATAAAAAAATAATAACGCAATTATGAAAAATATACAGTCTTGGTTGTTTAGAATGCAAAGTATGGAGGATATTTTTATCTGATGTAATGCCATGTAATACATGTACGTACTTACTTCAATTCAAATGCTGTGCCTAAAATGTTTCTATGTCAGCATGACCCTTTGTAAATGGTGGTAGCCATAAAACAGGTTGTCCTTAATGCCTACCTAAAGTTACTCCTTTTTATGTAATTAATTCTATTCTGTACTTTTTATTTTTTAGCAATAAAACAATTTATTTATTTATATCTTGTCGTCGCACGCCTCATCGAATATGCCATTTCTATTCCATATTTATGCAAAAGGGAAAAAATTTAAGTATTGATTGGACCAGAATTTCAAGCAATTACTATCAGCCCACAACACTCACATAGCTTCCTAGCTTCCTACACTTTTCTTATGGCATATTTCAAGCAACATTGATAATGATGCAAACATTCTTACGCCTTATTTTATGGGCCACTTCCCTTTCATTCAAAACGTCAATGCATTATTGTATCTAAGGGAAAAAATAACCACACAGGAAAAATAAAAAAAACTTTCATATCGACGTGTTTCTCTAAACTACGTGCTAATATATTGGATTTAAATAGTATAAAACACTTCATTGGCAATCAGTAGGTGTTGCTTAAGCCTGAATAACAAGATCATTTTTCTCATCGTTTCCTATTGATCACTACAGCGATCACTAGAGTGATCACTCGCAAATTATTGTCTCCGGCAATTGTTTTTTCGCGATCGCTCCATTGATGCGGATTCCCATCACTTTTTTCATCACTCATCTGGTAGCTTTTTCCGTCGCTGAATCCGTCACTAAAACCCCATATCAGCCGATCAGAACGCATTCCTATATGGAGCAATTGCAGCGCAACGTTTGGCAATCGAGGGAACGACATTGGTAAACATGAACACGCTTTATATTTTCGTGATGGGGGTCCTATGACAACGAGCTGTGATATCGGAAAGGATGCGAAAAGCGACGGCGGGAGGGACCGTGTGATTCAGATACTTAAATGATCATTCGAGCGATCACTTATATTCCCGTCGCGAAAAGCGATCGCTCCACTGATCATTAAGAAGGACGAAAAAAAATGATCATGTGTTTCAGGCTTTATCAACTATGATAGTCATTAGGTGGACATTTACGTAAGATCGAAATATTAGCTGCCCGAATAACCTTACATACGAATATTTAATGGTATCCGCACAAGGGCGCCCACAAAAAACGGGCGTGCCAATTCCAAACAGACGACAATCTAAATTGCCTGAACATCTCGGTACAGTTAACGGGGCTGGTCTCATGAAGAGGGCATGGTCGTTGGTTGACGATAGGCGAGTATGCGCATGCGCGTTCACGTCCCCAGCGCATGCGCGATGCACGCTGGAATACGAATGTTGTGGGTAAATGTTGACTAGTGGCATCTGCCCCTATCGAAAAGCAGAAAATTCCTTTAAATGTTTTTCACAGAATTCCCAAGACTTTTTTTGCAGTAGTTCGTGAAGTTATTTCCTTATTTTGTCTGATACCGTATCAGACAGTCGTCCACACAACATAACCATTGCCTTTAAAGTTATTACGGAAATAAAAGGAAAAAATATATTCCATGCATCAAAGCAATATGGCATTGCGTCTATTAAATTCTGCAGTAAGTGCATCGCTTTTGTCAAACACTTTCCTTGATAATGTATTTTCATATTTTCCTAAAAACTGTACGCATGACGCGTGATAACTTACAAGACTAACGAAAAAAGAATAGCTATAGGTGATGAAAAAGCCATTGGCAAAACTCTCCCGCACTAGTCAAAACTGAAGTAGTTAATTGTTCTTTATGAATGAATTAACTCAAATATAGGCTTTGAGAGTTTAGTGAATGATAAAGTATGTGATTATGTGGGCCTAATGGCAGGTCTCATAATTGGATAACAAAGGTTCTATCCGAATCTTTAGTGGTTTTGAGTCGATGATGAATGAGTCAAAAGAGTTAACATTCTTTTATTAATTGTATCATCCAAATTTTCGGATAACCTTCACTGGACAACCGCAAGGAAGAGTGAGCCTTGGCTCACCCCAACCAGCCAGTTTACAATGAACAATAGGGTAGTTTCCTTCATCATAAAAAACGAAAGACATTGGTTGGGATTCGTTACCCACCATTAGTGTATTCATAATATACACATTAATTGGTTTAAGAAATCCCAGTTTATACGAATGGCAACGGTCAATTTTATCCTCATTTGAAAAAGGCCAGATTGGCGCCCATGCGATGCCACTCCACGTGACGTCACAGGGACCTAGATCCTATACGAGTAGATAGGAGTTTTACATCGTCTGAGATTACCAATGCATGCATGAGGCACAGAGCTCAGGGAAACATCTCTTAATAATCACCTATTAAAACTGGCTAAGGTCGGAAAGTTTCCTTCGTTTGATAGGGTAATAATAATCCTTATTTAAGCCAAGCGCTACCAGCTAGCAGGGTACTCTGCTACCTGCTAGCATCCTGCGTCGTATCAGCACTAAAAACCTCGCCCCAAGGTCACCTCACTTGAGGTAGCGGGAACCAGAAATACGCCACACGGAGTTTTCCCAGCATTCATACTTAGCCGTCGCGTTTTCGCGCGCTTGAAAATGTTCACTTTTCTTTTAATCGTGAAAAAAAGATATCGTCATTTAAAAATGTAAAAGCGTGAAATACGCACTCCAGGAGTAATAATCTTTCGATTTAGGCAATTTAAAAATATTAGGAAACCACCCTATTTTTAAAATTCGCATGTGTATCGTTGTTCAGTAAATGAATGTGTTCGCCGCTTAAGTAAACGAAACTTTGAATATGTATTTTGCGTGTGAATTTTGTGAGTGAATATGTGGGTGCCTAGCCGCATGATTAATTGGACCGATGCGTCAGCTGCCGAGGAGGGATGCACTTCGAGAATTGACGAACACGACGCTTGTGGTTCTAATCCGCCATGATGCAGTGCGAGAGAAGGAAACCGTTGTGCATTGTCACGCGAGTGCAATCACTTCGATCAATCGATCCATAATTGAGTCGGAAACATTCCACTCGGAATTGAGAGGAGGGGGGAGAAGTGAGCAGCTAGACCCATCACGTGACCTGGGAAATCCAAACATCAGCGAGCCCAAAGAGGAAATATTAGCCGCATATAGAGGTGATGAAATACAGTATGTTCAAATATTTTTAACTTCACTCATCCATGGAATGAATGTCTTGAGCTTCCCTTGAATGATTTTTCTTCGCACTCAAATGCACAGATATACCTATTGTGCCATTTCACTAATCGCTCGCGCCAATGACATATTAACCACATTTCCATGGAGACAATCGAAGTATCGTACATATGTTGGGTCTAGAGTAGTGACGTCTCCAACGAAAGGTAATGGCGGGCGTTTCTTTTAGAGATGCCTCCACGGCAACAGCTCCAATCATGGCACTGCTAATGAAAGGTATGTCGCTGCGCAGATAGTAGTGACGTCATTTGAGTGTATTTGCAATGTTGTGTCAAGGGGTTTGGGTATCGATGGTTTGGGAGCGAAGCATAGTTGTTTACCTTAACAAGGGAGAACGGCGTTTATTTTTACTTCCTTCGGATCAACCAACCCCATTTCAAGAACTGGTGACCAATTCAAAGTTACTGTACATTATTTTGGAGTCATATCCAATTAAAGCTAGTAGGATGCGTACGAAGAAAACTTTGATGTTTGCATTATAATGCCGTCTCAGCGTCGACTAGACACAAGAAGGATGAAGGAACGAAAGTTTCCTTAACTGCTTGCTATTGTTACGATTAATCGGGAAGTTGCATTAAGTACGTGACATTAAATTGACGAATAATAGGTTTAAAGTTAATAAGGAAATCACGGTGGCTTTTATTTATTACCCCTTCCAGGGTGAGCTTTATGGCCGCACATATTAGTTGTAGCTTCCTTAGTGTAACATTTGAATTCCAGGTAAACTTATCACGTAAATTTAATTTTCACTGCGTAACATAAGTGAGAATATTTCATTCTGGCTTGGTTAAAATAAGGATTTGAATTCTTCAAAAAATATGCTGAAATCTGTGCAGTCGTGAGAGTTAACGTTTTAATTCAGTCAACTCTTCGGCGTGTTTTATTCTATTTTTTCCATAGTCCTAGTATGATTGACGATTGAAAGCAACCGTGCTATGATTCAAATGGCATACGTGATTGCCAAATGTTTAATCAAACGTTTGTCCGAGTGAATAATCATTTTTTTTACCTCGGAGTACTACGATTATCACGCGTTATTGTGTGGATAGACGTGTTATTTTTCTCCGTAAGTACAAGTATTGAATGAAATTATGTTTTCATGCGCTAAGAACAATGAAAAACAAGATTAACAAACTAAATTTGAAGAGTGACAGATTATGAGGGCTAACTAATACTGCCCAGAGGTATCACGGAAGCTGGACGGAAAAAACGCTTCACTACGTCTTAAATATTCCCTCTGTCTTTAATCGGATGCAATTTTGTATGCATTTAATATTCCGTTAAATGTTGATCAATGTCTTTTCTATATGATCATGAAATTTCAAATTGAGAACATTTGTGTCAAATAGGTAATAGTGTCCACCAAAGAGAGAATGCGCCCTGTGGAGGGGCTCATATCGAAGTCAAACTTTAATTATATGCCCTCAAAAGCAACATGAAATAAAAATTATAGGTTAAGCCTTTCTCACTTCTATATAATTAAGTACCAGGCGTACTTATTAAGGCGTAAGACTATAAATAATGAAATTTATGAAACTGTTAAATTTTCACTGAGATGTTAAATATAAATTAACTGTTACAGTGGAACATGTGCCCAAAGTATTTCGTTGTATATGAAGCAATTTATTTTGGGACTCTGTTTTGCTCAAAGAAAATTTGTTGTATTCTTTTTAGTATGAGAGGAAAACGTTGTTTTTTAAAGAAAGTATTTTTTCTATTTTTATCTACTTGGATTTAGATAAAACCTTTGACTATTATTTGACTTGAAATTATTTGACTTCTTATATTAATTCTTTCTTAAATTGTTTTCATACAAATAATATGAGAAAATTCTTAAATAGCGCTTTTGCGTATCCACCCGTGCTCAATGTTTCTCGCAGATTTCCTTCTTAATACTTGATAAACCACCCTGAATGAGGCCAAATGTACATGCTGTTATGGTTTCATTAAGTAATAATCGCAAAACAAAAGATAATATGGAGGTTAAAGTGATTAGAACAACAAATTTTTCTGCTTAGAATTATCAATAGGTTGTATGTTCAACGAAATTGACTTTTAAAATAACCTATTAGTTTAAAAAATAGAATTTTCATAAAAAACCTTATTTTATTTAAAAGATGAAAATAACGGCCTACGGCACCTTAAATTATTGAAAATTTCAAATTCGATTGGTGAGTAGTTAAAATAAGTTTTAGAAGAGCATTTCTGGTATCAAAAATGGAAAACGTGGTGCGCTTGTGAGAGTATAGATTTAATACCTGTTGGTGAATGTATAACAGACTTGTCTCTTGGCGAAAACGACGCGCGCACTGTTATTATCATAATTGTTCTACTTACTTAGATTCACTTCACATTTGAATCGAGTGAAAGAATATTTGCTTCCATTAACTTCAAAAAAAGATGGATTTAAGTATATCTCATAATTTATATTATTTAAAGCGACGAGAGAAATCAATAACAAATACAGCAGTTTTATTAAAAGTCGTCCAGAGTTTTATAATGGATATTCCGTGAAAACTCATATTGATGCACTTTATATATTAAGCGGTGCTCCAGTTGGGAAATAAATTAAGGCGGTACTCACCAAAAATTTCCAGCAGCCGAACATTAGTATTATACATCCGGCCGCGATTGAAGTGTCAAACTCCAACTCTTATATTAGTTCCAAGTTGTACCACGAGATAACTCTGAACTAAATACTCATTTCCAATTTTTCCATCAGTAATCCATTGGGCAATTTACGGTACGGCTATTTTTTACAGATTTAAAAAGGTAGTTCAACCGGTACGCTTATAACGAGTTTTGATTTTCGGAGGTACGCCGTACCGGGCCAACTACAACACTGATATTCAGCTAGAATTAATTGAAACAAATTGGCCCACGTGCGCCAATCTGATAAAATATTATAATTAAACTGTGTATTTTGCAAACCTCCCTTGTCTTGTTTTAGTGTAATTGGTGTCTAAGCACATTGTATTATTATGTAGTTCCTCACTTTCTCTTTTATTTTTACTATTTTCATCTCAAAATTCAATTTCTTTAACTTCTTCCTTCAATTTTAAATAGTTTTGTGGCAAACTTTGTTAATTCTATGGCTGAATGAAACATATAGACGGCAGAAGGTATGTGTCAAGTCGGAAATTCCGCGTAGCAATGAGAAATTTTCAGGGCAAGTCATGAAAGGAATGTTAAATCGCAGTCTCCAATCAATTATAACCAGCAAACACAAAATTCGCCGATACCTCACGCTTTACGAACAGATATTACATTGCACTTACTTAGTATGATTACAGCGCTTCCATTTGTAAGTAGTGGCCACATATGGAAATCCATATATAATTTTTACTACTGAATGTTACTCTAAATACTGTTCCGATCGTAGTAAAAGAATAAGAAAATTGCCTTGTCATCCGGTTTTGAGCTCTCCTGAAACTTTCTGTGCTCTAGCTGATCAGGATGTGGTCGAAATTTGAATTGCAAGATTTTTCCCGTAAGGACAAACAAGAAAGCAAGTAAAATAAAATAATAATAAAATAATTAAAAATAGGAAACATGGTAAAATTACATTGTTAATTTCCTACCATATCTTTCCTCTCTTTTCGTTTTAGCTACTCATTCTTCTTTTCAACTTCTCCTATTTCACTTCTGCTTCTATTGTTTGTAAATTTTAGCTCAATCAATAATTCAATAAACAGTGATGTAAATAAATTGCTTGATCTGATTTCCTATCATTCGTTATTCCTTCATTACACTATCGCCGCGCCACCATTTGATTTCGCTGGCTCTTTTTAATGCTAATCTCCATATTTAAATTTAAATTATGTATAAAATCTAGATACTTTTTCAGTCATAATAAAAGTGTCTGCATGTTGGATTGTTATACATACTCACGGCTCTAAAAACACCAATATTATAGATATTGAACGTAATTTCATAATTTCACGTCAAGGTTATTTAAATAAATGTTTTATATTTCGAAAAAAATAGCTGCAAACGGGGAACTGATATTATGCATTTAAGTAAAATTTTATGAAGTGTTATACACCAAAATTACCTGTAGATATTCAACGTAGCAAGAAAAAACGAATGACTATTCCATATTTCACTATGGTACATTCATTATTTTAATCCTCAAAAATGCTTTTCATACTGTTTATCATACGTAAATGATTTTATTTTTGTAATGCAGTTCATACTGCCTGTCCAAAACTTCAATTCCAAACTGTCAAAAACTTCAAATTTAACATATACAGACCTACACCTCCATAACTACATCTGCCATGAAAATAAAAACATCTCTTTCGCCGCCCGCATTTCTCTTTTTCTCATCTGCCAGTAAAAAGCATTTTGGCACACTTCAGTCTTTAGACACATTTGCGTTGACAAATTTAGTTGCAAGATAACGATTTTGCGCTGCTATCGAGACAGAAAAGTCCATCTTGAGGAATATCTCACTTCAATTGCTAATTACGCCTGACTGCCCGTCCAATCCACAATCACTGAGACGCTAATACGAATCGGAGCGCCGCCATGCGGATTACTCTGAGAGAGGATGACTGACGACTATTCGCCCGTCAGCGCCACGGCGCGATGGGCTGGGCAGTTGATTTCGCGGCGATCGACGACGGAGCCACGTGAATGGAGGGCACGCACGCACGCGGCACGCGCACGGCGTAAATGAAGGGGAGAAAGCGTGCTTGCGGGGCTTGCGGCGTTCTTGCGAAGTTTGTAGCCTTAGGGAACGATATATCGGCATATAATTCGCAACATTAATGTACAGGAGTGTTAGAATCCCTGCGTAAGCTCTTACAGTTCACATGAAAGAGTGGTTATTGAATTTAAAATAATAAGATTTGGCCTTATTTCTCTGGAATCCAACATATTCTCCACAGATTTTTCCTTAATTTGCACAGATTTCAATGCCATAACGACGTCTGCCAGGGTTAAGTACAGGTTGTGCCACTTTGTTCCGACTTTCACCGCGGCCTCAAAAACAAGCCACTTTTTTCTCGGGAGTAACATCGGCTTGGCGGCTTTGCATGGAACAGCAGCGCATCAACATGCAAGGATTACAAATTTATGCGTAGTGGAGCTATAGCGGATATCTCGTGAATAGTACATTTTGGAAAAGACATTTGACGCTACAGCTACGGGGAACATCCAATGGGTGTGTCGGGTCAATTGCTGCCATTATAAAGTACCTTGTAAAATCATCTGCTCACGTATTTCATATCCATCTAGGAAGAAAAATTGAGCAGAGTCAGCGGTCGAAACTCATCCTTCCAATTCTTACACACATAAATAGTTACACACTGTAATAATTTTGGGGCTTGGTTTCAACGATACATTTCCCCGAACTGCGTCAACGTCCAAATGAACGAACGATTTTGGTGGACCGGAGCGGAACATGCACGATTGCATTAATCGAATAATAACAACAACAGATTCTACTTCCTGCTTCCTGCATTTGGTCACGGTGCACTTTTGCGTTCATTTAAGCATTCATGCATTTTAAAATTAACTCGTTGGAGTTGTGTACTGGGTACTCAGGCCTTTAGAGTGCACCAAAAATGTACATATTTATTAAAAAATCAGATATTTTCAGTTTAACGAAAACAACAATAGTTTTCTGTACTAGAAAATTCAATTATCAAATGTGAACATCTTCATTACATTGACTCATACGTTAAATCACGAATTGTATACTAATTACTTTTAATTTATTTGTGTGGATAATAAATATTATGCTTAAGGGACCTAATCGACGTATTCGACTTTTTTGTCAATTGCCAATTTCCCGTGCAAAATGTGGAGAACGAAGTGGTTTGGGGGCGGTACTTTCATCGAAATGTTTGACACTCATCAATACCCAAATGACGGATCCTGGGATTTTTTTCATGGGGGGGGGACAAGAGTCTCATAGGCAAACGGCCTTCTCATATTTGAGAGTTAAAACAACATGCAGCGGTTACGGTACGAAATATTCTTTTTATTTTAATACGTAAGTTATGAATGTGAAATTAAATGATTGAGGTTCCGTAATGCACAAAACAAAACGAACGAAATGATGATCGTGTTAAAAATGTTTAAACGCCAGGGGGGGACACGGGCCCCATGCCCCTCTCCTAAATCCGCCTATGCCTATATCTACACACGCTACTCAATTAAAATTGAGAGTTGACTCTCTGTCTGTCTGTCTGTGTGTTACTCCATCACTCAATAACTACGGAACCGATAGAAACGAAAATTTGGCAGGAAGATCCTTGGTAAATTTAGGTTCCGATAAAAGCTATATAGCAACGACCTTGTGGCCCTGGAAGGCCCTCACGTTGGCCCTCTCACTGCAAAGGCATGTTGGCCCTGGAAGAGAGTATGGGGAGAAGATATGGAAAATATCGTGAAGAGGTTTCTTTCTTCCTTTTCTATTCCGCTGAAATTGAAATTGAGGGCTGAAATATCGCAGTTAAATGAATGCAAATGTGAAGTTCCTTATTCCTTCACATGATTCGCTTCTACAATTATGATTTTCTGAATGATTGGGTTTATCAGGCAAAAATCACTTAATTTTTCTCATTTCAATAATAGTGTCTTTGAATGGTATTGATGTGGAACACGTTTTCATGCATTCGAGTCTGTGCTTGACAACCGATAAACAAACTAATGAATTTAATTCTGTGGCCATTCATGTAGAGTCACATTATGTCAACTGCTGATAAGGAATTTTTTTTCTGCGTGCTCCTTCTTTCTTTGATTCCCTATTGAATATCAACGGGTCCCCTCGCTATGGCGTATTGTAAGGAGAGAGCAATGCAATGTGTGTTGGGGTGCATCGGCAGTGGCAGTCGGGGAGGAGCAAGTGTGACAAGACTCCAATTTGCAAATGGCGGAGTTCGTTAAAAGCACGCTGCCTCGCTTGGCAGATGGGTCGACCGCCCTCCCTCATCCGCCAATGGCTACACGACTCTTCTTGTCTCAGAGTTCTTGCTTTACAGTACCATGATGTAGAGTCGTCCCAGCCCACCATTGTTTCGAAAATCACTAATGGTGGACTGTGTAGAAGCAAAGGCTTCGAGGCATTTGTGCATTTTACAATTTTAAATATAAAAAATGGACAATTTTTCCATCACAAACATTTCTTACAACTCCATTAACGAGTTTCAGCTTTTCCACTTTCCTTCCGATGTTGGCAGATGTCAGTAGTTCGGTTCTTAACTAGGGATGGTCGGACCGGATACCTCGGATCCAAATATCCGCGGATATTGCCCTTCATCGGATACATCGGATCCAAAGTCGCGGAAGACATCGGATCTGGATCCGAAATAAAAAAAAAATAGCTTCTGTGAATTCAACGCCCCATAAGGGTGGAAAGAGTTCCGATTCTCTCTTCGAATGTGCCGTTGCAAGCAATTCTTGTCGGACGCCTCTGGTCAGTGGTTTTTGCGAAGGTGTTTCCTATTTTCCTTTCCAAACCCAAGCGTAACAGTTTAGGTCCTGAGCATGTAAAGTTGTTAAAAAAAACTTGAAAGCCTATATATTAAAATGTGTATGAAAATCTAAAAAGCATTCCTTCGATTGTACGTACCCAGAGTAAACTTGAATAATTACTTGGTTTAATTGTAGGAATTTGAAAATGCATTTGGATCCGAAAATATCCGATCCGAAAGATCCGGCTCCGAAAATCAAGGATCCGATCCGAATCCGGATCCGAAAAAAATCCTGGATCCGTCCATCCCTATTCTTAATGGCTCCGGAAAATATCGCAAGACTTCTTGAATGCTCGGCATTCTTCATGCGTTCAATGAGCTTGAAAAAGCAGGTGATATCCGTCAATTTCCCCGTCGGACTCGAGGGGGTGTTTAGGCCAACAACGGCAGCCACCGCCTCTCCCAATTATGGCGATACGACTCGACGTAGTAGTCACGAGAATGGCCGTCCAGAGGACTCTGACTTGCCTAATATCCCAGAGTCCTCTGGATAGCACTCTCAACACTACTCCCTAGTATGATGTGGCACTCCAGAGGACTCTGTCCTACTCCACCACTTTACAGCACGATCGTGGCGACAAAGGTAACAGCCTCTGGAAGGCCTTCAGTGTAGGTCTCGCCAGTTAACATGTGACATGCCCATTTTTACATTATTTCATTATTAATATACCTATTTTAAGTAATTTAATACGTATCCGGTAGAATTTACAAGTTATAAATCCGCGTAAGCCATTTTATCTTAATCTATCATGCGATGGGATATTTCGCCTTCAAAACCAACCGAGGCATTTGCTTCCCTTCTATCAGCCGATTTTAGTTCTGTAAACTTTTTATTTATTCGCAAATTTTAATAAATCACCGGCCAAAATTTAATGTTGAATTCGTCATCATAAAAACTGATCAATTTCCCGTACACTCGTATACATGGCGAGGAGGATGGTTCGTGAATAAGGTTTCCCTGGAATAGCGGTGACCAGCATAACTTGAGATAGGTCGTATAATCAACAGGATACGTCGATGGTTTCCATTACGAGTACATATGCAGTAAGGTGGCTCCGATATGGAAGGCTATACCTAGGTACCTGTCATTTTGGTGGAAATTTGAATATGCAGTTGGCTAGTCATGCCATTGAACCAACACACCTAACCTAATTTCCGGAAAGCAATTCATACTTGACACTTCGAACACTTTGCCAGGCACGGGATCATTCATCAGATATTTTTTTTATCGTCGATTATGATTGAGATTGAAAAATATCGATACTCCACTGCAAAAACGCTCAACAATCGCCCACCAAATAAAATCCGCTCATCTAGATAGCCCAACAATACGAATCCGCTTAGCTGGTAGTGTCCGGAGCATAGACGCTCACCTCCTAGCTTGGAGAATAGGAGGTGAGCGGTTAGACATCAGAATTAGATAGAAAAAGATACTCTAAATAAGGTCAACACTTTCCAGAGAATATCTGGCACAATTAGAAGAACTCTAAAAAACAAAAGAAGAAAAGAAACACAAAATTTTACAAAATGATTGCAGTTCCTGCTTTACTCTGCGGATCAGAATGTTTGGTACCAAAAAAGAATTAACTAAGGCAGATATAATCATCGGAAATGAAATTTTTAAGATCAGTAAAAGGCTGCACAATATTGGATAAAATAAGAAACACTCAAATAAGAGATGAACTGGGTGTCCACGCAGTCACTGATAAATTACGTGCCTTCAAAAACAGATGGAAGGAACATTTACTTCGAATGCCAAATGAAATAATTCCAAAACAAGCAATGGAATACCAACCATTTGGCAAGAGAAGTACAGGAAGACCAAGGAAAAGATGGTAATGTGGAGCCGGAACAGGCTTAGTAGCCTAATCCTGAAGGGAAGAAGAAGATTGTTTTATCCAAATTTAGAGATTTTCCAGATACTGAAAAGATACTGAATAAGTAAGTAAGCGGTTCTTGATAGAATTAATACAACAAAGAAGAAGGATTTGGTGCTTTCCCAGCGAATGTTGTTGATACAGTCTTCACGGGAAATCAGCCGGGTCAAGATGGGCATTGCTGCCAACGTTTCAATGGCCTTCTCTGCCATCGTGAAGCCATTCGCCCTGAAGACGATGGCAGAGAAGACGATCTTCGCCGTGAAGACGATGGCAGAGAAGGCCATTGAAATGTTGGCAGCAATGTCCATCTTATCCGGCTGATTTCCCGTGAAGACTTTATCAATAATACAACATTGTACAAAAGAAGCTCCAATCCACAAACCCTAGGTAAACCCAACATAATGATTACGAATTACACTAATTAGATGAACGGGAGACAGAACGGCAAACTTAAAGATATGAATGAAAGTGCCCAAATCTTCCACCTTTATTTCAATTCATCCCTCAGTAAAGAAAACATTTATTAGTCACATACCTTAACCCAACTCACAAATAACCACCACACAAACTTCCATGCTTACTTTTCTTGGTGTTACACACACACCAACTCAAGAGAGATGTGGCTGGCTGGGAGAGAGTCAGGAGCTGTAAGTTGACTCCCTACACTCTACACCTGCAGGGTTGCAGCGAGCAGCAGGCGACTTGGTTTTCCTTCTGCTAGCCATTCGCGCAAGTCCTGTCCTTTGGGCAGGCCTTTGAATTCGCCGCGCAGATGTACTGCGTGCCGCCGTCTTTCTCCCTAGGTGGTCAGCCTTCGAACTCCTCACATTCCGCGATAAGGGTTGTCCATCGCTGACCTGTGGATTTCCTGTTGGTCCAAAAGTCTTTCTCTCCGACGTTCGCAAACTCGAAATAAATCAAAACACTCATCCTTACCATACGTATTGACAGCATTACAAATCATAAGCAAAAAAATAGGGCTCAAGTACGTGGCTAAAATGTACCTTTTTCCCCTAGGTGGGGATAAACCGCAACAAAAAATTAAGAAAAAAGACAATAATATTTGTAGATTGAATCCTTTAGATCAATAATTTACAGCCCAGATAACAATTATAACACCTATAAAATATCAAGAAATAGATATCAAATGAAATAATTGGACATAATTATATTTTTTGTATTATCTTCAGCTCCAGCTCTTCTACCTGCGACCTTCCCGGACTCTCTCTCTCCACACTCATTCACTCATTCATGTCGCTCACGTCTGTCTTTGATACCTACAATCACTTCACTGTTTTATAACGCCACTACGCTCCCCAACACCTTTTCTACCTCGTGACTTGACGCAAGTCCGGAATTTCAGTCGCATTGGTCTTTAGGATGACTAATCTTCTATAAAGGCCGTTTTACACGGTACATGGAATTGTGCAATCTGACGTACGCGCGAAGGCGCAATCAAAATATCGTCGTGTAAAGCGGTGAATTGCTAGAACACATGCGAGAATGCGTAGATGCGAGACGGCAAAATAGCCCCTGTTCTAATTTCGTTCATGCATTCGCGCAATTCCACGCCATTTTACAAATAAATGCAGCTCTTTCAACAGGGATCAAGGCTACCGCCTGCATATCGCATGGAAAAGGATTCTCCGACCACCAACCAATGGGAGACCAACAATGAGAGATGGACAACCACCGACCAATGAGAGAGCAGCAGCGGGATGAAAAGGCCGCCGCCGCCTACATAAGGCGGAAAATTTTCCGAGTTACCTCACCTTCGACCTGAAGACGCTGACTGCAATGTCAGCGAAACTGTTGTCACCAATACACAACGGACGCGGTGAAAACCCAAAGGGAATGCAGAGATCATCTAAATGCAGCTCTAACCGTGCCCCATGTAAAACGGCCTTAACTGTACTCTTCTGTGCTTCTTCCTCCGCCCCCCCATTTCCAGACCGCCATCTCTCATTTTGATTCCACTACATGTGGCAGATGTGTCTGGAATAGAAATAAGTTGGCACGTGATGATGATATCAAGCCAATCGAAACACTTGTAGTGGAGTGTGTGCAATTAAAATTAAGTGGACAGTGTGTCGAAATCTTTTTGCGCCATTTAATGGAGAAGTGTTTCCCACAGCTTCACAGGTGGATGGAATTCACACGTTGGATGAAGTGAAGGGCGCACTTGATCTTTCATTAACTGGATGGACTGTGTCAAGGGAGATTGGTGCAGGTTTGAATGAAGCTCTGTCTGACCATTCAGCTATTCCAAGCAGCGGCGGCCTACGGCATTAAGGGTTAGGTCACTTACACCATAGAAGCGGGAGAGCAGGGATGGCTTCTGGAGTCAAAGTCAAAAATGATCGAAGTGAAAGATGTGTGGTCTGTGCTCAGGGTGAATGTATTGAATGCTGAATATAGTCTCCCCAAAAGGTCTCCAAATACAGCCAAAGAGAAACTTGGTAGACTTCATTCGGTCTTGTGTGGTCCAATGGAAATTATTTGTTTTGATGGATGATTTTATTTCTTGATGATTTTACGAAAAAAATATTTTCTTATCCTTTGAAATCGAAAAGTGAATTGTTAAAAACATTTCTTGAGTTTTTAGCAGAGTTTGGATAACAAAAATTTTAAAATATTAAATGTCTTCATTCGGAAAACGGCATTGAATGTATAAAAAGGGATTTTGAGAATCATCTTAGAAAAAATCGTATAATTCATGAAATTACTGTTCCCATTACTCCAGGACAAAATGGGTTAGCCGAACGCACAAATAGATCTGTTCTATAAATGACTGGTTCCATAATGTATTGTGCTGCTTTAAACGAAAAGTATTGGGCCGAAGCCATGGAAACTGCTGATGACATTGCGAATAGCGTTCCCTTTAAAGCAGTTATGGGACCCGAGGAGAAGTGGCCTGAGCAAATTATAGACTTTACTCATTCGAAAGTTTTCTGTTGTGTGTCTTAAGAAAAGGTGCAAAAGGAAATTAGGATGAAGTTTGACCCAAAAATGAAAAAAATGCCTATTTTTATTGGTTGCTGTGATTCCACCGAAGGGAAAAATTTTGTTGACCCTGAAAATCGTAGAAAGATTGTGAAATCTAAGAATGTTATATTTAAAAATTAAATAGTTTTTACAACTCTAATTTAAATCAACTAGAAGAGATTAAGAGTACCAAAGGAGAAAAATTCTATGAAGGCAATTTTCAGCTGGAAAAAGATCCAGATCTGAGGAGGATATCAATAATGCTGAAAATGAAACAAATAATTCAGAAGATGGTGCTGGGGAATTAAAAGATTTCTGTTAAGTAACAGACGACCCAAAGATCATGATCATGTTATGCATTAAGTAAGTGAAAGTTGTATTGATACACTTAGCTACGAGTAAGCCACGGCTAGAGATGAAAAATCGCTTGGGGAGTTTGCAGTGCGGAATGAATGTGTCTTTTGGAGCGAACTTATTTTCGAACGTTGTGTGGATGTTGGTCCTGATTGCTTCTTTCTCCTTGTTGCAGATAAGGCGCCGTCGGAGGCCACTTTCCGCGGCTCCGAGTTCCTCTCGTACGACCTGGGCCTGAGTGGCGGTGGGCCCATAGTTGGGGCCCAGGACGCCGTCTCGCTCCATTTCAAGACGCGACAGCCCAGCGGACTTCTCTTCTACACAGGTGAGACCGCTCTCTCATTAATTAATCCCATTAATCGCGTGTCTCTCGTTTTCTGCACTCTACCGTTCGCGATTTTGATGAACTTCGGCACTCACGTCAGAAGTAGTGTGCTTTTAATGGAAGCCAATTGGTTTGATCCTCATCAGCTACCATGAGAGGAAATTCCTCTGCACTGGGATTCGAACCACGGGCAATTGGCTTTCCGGACACTGCGCGGACCACTACGCTATCCAGGTTCTTTCATTCCCATGGAACTTTCAAATGTTGGTAGTGGTTTCTTAGGCACCCATATTCTCTTGCATTTCCATCCAAGCCAAGCGGAGTTTTCTTATATACTGGATGTCCCAGCCCCCAGCCAATGAGCTGTCTTCTCGGCAAATCCGGAACGGGTTGATTTCATATACTATACTGTGGTTGTTGATTGAAAGTTGCTGTCAGATTTTCATCCTAAATGGATCTCAAGAGTTTAGCATATAGCATTGTTGAAAGTCGTTAAAGTTGCCATGGGAATTACAGAACCTGGATAGCGTAGTGGGTTGCGCAATGGCCAACTACTTTTATGAGTAAAACATCCGTCCGTAGCTCTTGTAAAGTCACCGAGAGGTCATTTCCCCTCAAGTCAAAAAGAAAAAGCCTGGCTGCAAAGGTGTCGAGACTAACCGTTTTGGTCACCCTTGAAAACCAATGGATGACCAAATCAACGTTACAGTACCACCTACCGTATCTGTAGATTTACAGAGGTCAAGCTTGGGCCAAATGTCACTCATGCTTTTATCACGCATCTGAACAGTCAGCGAGGCTAAAAATGGGGTTTTAAAGTTGAAAAATGTATTGATGAGGTCCAAAATCCCTGTAGTTAACCAATTGACCCCCAGTGGTTGGGCAGAGGTCGTAGGTCACTGAAGTATGAGGCGGCTTATCCGAACAACTAATGCGTCAACCTCAAGCCTCGAAAGGATGATAAGGTCCATAGATTACCATCGGCAATCATTTGACCACCAGGGGTAGTGCTGTGGTCGGAGGTCACTGAGGTACGCAACCGACCATGTAGGCAACCAAATATCGTCCAAAATTGACTCTTAAGGTTGCCAAATTCAAAAGCCATGCACGGTCACTTTCAAAATTGTAACCGGGCAAAGTTCATGGCGCCACATCTGTTACTCAGGAAAATTCAGTTTCTCGACTTCTTCTTCTTGTCCTTGCTTAATCACCGCAAGTATTTCGTTTCTGCGTGAATATATCCGCACTCAATGGGAGAAGCTACTTCATTACTGCAAATGTATCATTCTGTTTCAATATATATTGGATTTAACGAGTATTTCGTGTTCATTTACTGCGTACTTGGTCAGCTTGTCACCCTTGGATTTCATCTTGAGTATTATAAGCCTAACAGCGCTAGTATTTACGGTGGCCTAGTGGAGAACATATGCTGCTCAAATAGGCAAGTTTATGGGATCGGAGCGCTTTTTTTCAGCTCATTCTCTCGTTTTGTATTTCTTTACAGGTTTCTAGTGATAGTACAATCCCTGTAATTGCTTTTTGTATACTTATTAATAGTAATGTGTAATATAAAAGTTAGGAAATGAGCGTGTGAGGATTACGTTTCCTTTTAATGAATGGCTACATTTGGAAGGCTAATTGAAAATGCGTGCATCGTTCAAATTGATTGGAACGAATCAAATGAAACACGATTCTTTCCTCGTGATCATCAACCCATCCGTCTGGTCCACTCTTTTCAAAAGTCAATCCTCCAATCTGGAATATGACAAAAGGGCTTTTCACTCGAATGACGATGAGTGCGTTCCTCAATGCGCATTTAAATGCATTTTTAAACTCGTCTCCCGCAGCCATCGGACCTTTTAATAAAACCTAAAAATTAATTAAACAAAATTTTTCGCACCAACCATTTCCTGGAAATTTTATATTTGGAAAAATATGATGCGGAACCTCAGTTTCATAGGTATGGTAACCCAGATTCCTTCATTTATAAGAAGTGGTTAACGTGAACATAAAACAGCAGCAAAACCCCTTATATTGTGTGTACCTAGACAGTTAAACCTCTGTCATCAAACGACAGTCTCTCATTGGCCATTAACACTATCAAGTAGGCAATCATTACTATTAGATAGTTTATTCAAGGGGGAAGATTAAAATATGTTGCCATGAATTTCCCCTGCATGGCGAATGACGTTAGTGCATATGTTTATCCTGCAATGGCGTGACCCGCATAACTGAAAGGTGTTGCCTAATCAACAGGATACATCAATGTTTCCAATAAGAGTGCATATTTAATTAGATTCCGAATAGGGTGGTTTCCTATTATTTTTTATTGCCTAAATCGAAAGATTATTACTCCTGGAGTACGCATTTCACGCCGTTAGATTTTCGGATGACGATATCTATTTTTCGCGATTAAATGAAAAGTGAAAATTTTCAAGCGCGCTAAAAAGCGACGGATAAGTATGAATGCTGAGAAAGGCTCGCGTGACGTTGTTCTGGCTCCCGCTTTCACCGTATGAGGTGGCCTTGGGGCGAGGATGTGTGCGCTGCTGCCATTCTGGCTGCTAGAAGGTAGCAGAGTACCCTGCTAGCAGGTAGCGCTTCATGGCTTAAATAAGGAGTATTATTACCTTATCAAACGAAGAAAACTTTCCGACCTTAGGCAGTTTTAATAGGTGATTATTAAGACATGTTTCCCTGAGCTCTGTGCCACATGCATGCATTGGTAATCTCAGACGATTTAAAACTCCTATTTACTCGTATAGAAACTAGGCCCATGTGACGTCACGTGGAGTGGCATCGCATGGGCGCCAATGTGGCCTTTTTCAAATGAGGATAAAATTGACCGTTGCCATTCGTCTAAACTGGGATTTCTAAAATAAAATAATTTGTATATTATGAATACACTAATGGTGGGTAAGGAATCGCAATCAATGCATTTCGTTTTCTTTGATGAAGGAAACTACCCTATTTGGGGCAGTTTTACCCTTTTCGTCATTACCCTTTCCTTACTCATTAATTACTCGCGTGCAGAATTTCCAACTGTGAAGTATAAAAAATATATAGTGAGGCATTTACTTAATCGAATGTGGTTAAGAAAAGTTCAAAGTAGAAAATAAAGTTCAATGTATCCACAGCAAATTTCTTGGTGATATTTTTCAAATTATTTTCGATTTCATTTCGCAAAATTACAATATTATATACTCGCTGTCGATGAAAGGCTGAGGTCATTAGCAAAAATAAATCACTTGAAAATTACCTTCATTCATTTGGGTGAATTTGTTTCCTCGTAATCATGCCAAGATGTGTTCGGTGTGGAAGAAGTTATCACCGAGTGCTCAACGGAAGAAAAAGTTCTGAGTCTAGCGATGTTTCAATGTTTAAAGAAATCAAATCTGCAATTCCTTTTAAATCATAGATTTTAATATTTCCATCATTTCTCTGTCAACTAGTTAGTATGCCCTCATGAATGTATGTTATATTTTTGTTATTATTTCTCTTTCACCAAGTGGTTATTTCCTTCTATATAAATGTTGTGTTTGTATATTTAGTAACTTTTCGTCGTTCAACAAATAGTTATTCTTCACTATCAATGTTGATTTCGTTCATTATCGTGTAATAATTCCTATAATGAATGAAGTCACTGTGCTATTAGTTCACAATAGTGCCGACAGAGGGGGTAGCGACATATTTCTTTTCAAGCTTCTTTGATGGTTCCAATGTCGTATCGGGAAGTTTTACTCGGAGTAAGTACGAATTTTACCACCAAATGACCCAAATTTTAACACTCAAATTTTTAGATAGTTTACCCGTTTACACATAGGTTTGCCATCTTTTAACATAAGTTTACGCTGTAAAATTAGGGGGAAAATGGGGTAATTTATCTTTTGCGCTGACTGGGTTGCTGTCCACACAGCGGTAGACTCACGGGGCAACAAACCACAATACTTTGTTGCCCTTTTGCAAAACACCTAACAATAGAGAGCCAGGCACGGACATGCCACAGTTACACTTCATGTCCCCCCCTGACCATTTCTCGCAACCGGCCCCTGATTCTCGTAATTGGGCCATGACAAGCAAGAAAGTAACACCAAATTTTAATAAATAAAAGATCGTAGCACTTTTCCACAAAATGTTTTACTGCTTACAACGCGTTTCGGTTCACTGAGTCATCATCTGGTACAAGACATTGCAAAACATTTGAAAATCACCTTTATACCCCTGAGAAAGAGTTGGGGAGAGTTTGACATCTTTGAAGAAGGGGGTGGGAACAGGCGTACAGAGTAGAGACAGTGGGAAAAGATACAACTACGAGATGTGGGGAACCCACGTTGGAAGGAGGACTCTAGTCATAACAGTAAAATAACGACACGTAGAGAAGAACCATAGAAAAATGGGAGGGGGGTTGAGAAGAATGAAAAAATGGGTTAGGGTAAAAAGAGAGGCCGCGTGTCTTTAGAAAGGGAGAGGAGTAAGTAGCGAAGCAGGAAAAGAGGCGGGGGTGAGGAGTCCCTTTAGGTTGGCTGAGAAGGAGTGAGAATTAGCGAGGGTGCAAGGGAGGAAATTGCCAGCAAAAGAAAATGGTCAAACACAATATGCAGAGAGGGTGGGCGGACGGGAAACACGCCGTGGATGTTGGGGTCAGTTAAGGCGTGGGTGAAGAAAGAATTTGACCTTTTGTTTCCGGGAAGGGGATCTTAAGGAGAGGAAAGTGGATGGCAAACACTTTTTCATTCATGAGCATATTTATATCACTCTGTACAATTTCGAATTGCTCTAAAACATCAAGTCTTGTGCCCTTACTTTCGAAGTGTAGAATTTCAGGTTGAAAATGACTACAATGAAAAGTCTGTAGTAAGTGTTTGGCGAGAAGTAGCATTTCATCCCCATTTTTCCAGCACCTTCTATGTTCTTTCATTCTGGTAATGAAACTTCTGTCTGTTTGACCGATGTAACACAAGTTGCATGATTCACAATTAACTTTTAAAATCCCAGATTGATGGATGGAACCTATTTTGTCTTTGTTACGACACGAAACTTTACCGAGAGTGTAGGGGTTGTGGAAAGAAACATTGAATTCATTTTTGGGGAATTTGCGAGCAAGCCTGTCTGAAAGATCACCCACAAACAATAGCCGGCACCATTTTTTAGGTTTCTCTGTGATGAGGGGAAGGGAGCAAAGCTGTGAAAGGGCTCGAGTTTTCAACTTTCTCTGAAGGATTTTAGTAACTATGTTCACACTATAGCCATTAGCTTGAGCTAGCGCAGGAAAAAATATGAATATCGAAGCTAAGTATGCTATTAAAAAAAATATTTTGAAACTTTTCATGTAAAAAACGAAAATCGCCTCGCGGCAATGAGCACAGCAAAAATGGTGATTTCCGTCTTTTGTGGTTTATTTTAAGTAAGAGGGACAATATCAACATTTCCTTAGATGAACATTTTTTAAATATTTTTTCCGTATAGCATTCGTAATTTCAATATTCAGGCCTTTTTCTACACCTTGGAAATTGAAATCTAACTTCCGGCCGTTAAAAAAATCAAAGAATGGGTAAAATGTAATTTTTAAAAGTTCTTTTTAATGCGAAGATGTCGTTCTGTCTATGAAAAATACTATGAAGTGCACCAATCAAATATTTTTCCGTGGCGAGATGAAGAAGACGACTGTTTCGCCGTTTTGATAGTTTTTTGCGTGTTCTTCTTCACTTTTTCGACCGTAAGAGCCAAACTTTTACGTTTAAACAATGTTTAATGATTCATTGTTGTAATCAAATAAACAATGAGTAAGACGATATATGAAACGACCCGCAGTGGGGCCAAATGCTTAAAAGGTGGTCATAAATATTAAATATCATGTAATGTGTTTGAAATTTGGAATATAATAGTTTTAGAGGTCGCTAATTCCGAATATGACATTTAAATATAAAGAAGAATTATATTTTGCCAAAAAATTGGAAATTCTGCTAAAATGAGACAGTAATGGTTAATTATATCCACTGGACCAATATTACAGTAACATTATATATAGTAATATGGGGGTATATTTTAATTATATTAGATTACGAATATTTCTTAAAGTTATTCTTTCCTAAAATACATTGCAAAGTTTTAAGGCTATCAATTGATAATTTTATGAATTATTTTAAATGAATAGCATCATCTTACGTCTCTTTCTAATTTTCAAACATTCTAAACGAATTAATTTCCGATATTGTAACATGCATCTTAATGTATGGGAGCCTAGCGAGCAAATATATTTCAATAGTGCAGTATGAACAATGAAAGGATAAACACATTCATCAAATTTCTTCGGTCTTACATCAATAGTTATAAAGATACGCCAATTTGCATATTTTCTATCATTATTGTATCGAATTATCAAGTATACTGACACGTGAATTGAAAATTCGCAATCCTATTGATTTAACTTCCAGTCTTCGATCACCAACCCTAAAATTCCTGGTCAACTATGTACGTGGACGCAAAATCCTGTATGTTATAACGTTTTGATATGTTTTAATAAAAAGCATATTCGATATATATCGAATGAGAAACTTCATATAAAACATGTTTCCATTGCGCATCGTGAGGAATACCAAGATGTGCCCATTCACCAAATTTCATTAGACCAACGCATATACTATTCAAGTTCTGCCAATTTGCGTATTTGCTATAATAATCGAATCGATCTTTTGATTATACTGCCATCTGTACTGTAAAATCCGCAATGCTATTGATTTTAATTCCAGTATATGGTCATCTACTCTTTAAATCCTGCTCAACAATGCCCGTGGATGTAAAATCCTAAATTTTATAGCAATTCGATATAATTTGTGAAAACGCAGATTCGATTAATATCGAATGTGAGACTACATACAAAAGATATTTCCATTGGGCATAGTGAGAAATACCAAGATGTACCTATTCACTGAATTTCATTGGTCCAACGTATATACTAATCAAGTTATGCCAAATTGTGTTTTTGCTGTAATAATCGATTCGATCGTTCGATTATACTGACATCTGTACTGTGAAATCCACAATGCTATTAATTTACCTTCCAGTATGGTTATCTTCTTTATAATTTCTGGTCAACTATGCCCTTGTACCCATTCACCAAATTTCATTGGTCCAACGCATACACTAATCAAGTTATGCCAATTTGCGTATTTGCTTTAAAAATCGAATCGAACTTTCGACTATACTGACACATGTATTGAAAAATTCGCTATCCTATTGATATCCCTTCCATTCAATGGTCATTCCCTTACCCCTGCCTTCTCAACTATCCCCGCTTTCCAAATTTCACCAGTGTACTTAAATTGATGACGTATATAGGGCGATGCGTGTAATTCTTACGGGGACTTGTTACAAAAATATATAAATTCAAATCGATATATCTTTATTAGAAGATAATACTTATAATAATCTTTATTAGAAAATAATTGATGGAATGCATAATTCATGAATAATGTTAAAATATATATCTCCGTAACTATGTAAATAGGTCTGAAAAAGGGATCTATCGAATGCACACTTGTATCGATCATAACTTCGACTCAAGACAATCGATCTACTTGATTTAACTTTTATCGGATAAAACACATTTGCAGTTGTATTGTATACGACTTTCATATTTATACCTTGACTTACAAAAATGTTATTAGCGATTAAAGCGTATCCAAGGAGATTGGTATCGATATAACTCGCACATGAATCGATCGAGTGGAACGGTCATAATTCCAAAAGTTGACTATTTTAACAATATTATTACCCTGAAAATTTCATTCATCTATCTGAAACGGGTGCTAAGATATTCAATTTCGTATGCTCCACAAAAAAATGGCGACAATGATTTTTCGCGTGCAGGATATTTTTCGGAATTTAATTATGAATTAACCAAAAGGGTTACGGGGAAAGTAGGGTGAAACGCTAGGGTGCGGAGAACCCTATACGGTTTTCCCAGGAGATTCCAAGTTTTCATATGGAACATGTCTCAAGGCCGAAATCAGAGTTTGAAAATTCTCCCATCACGACAATGTAAAATCGAAATCGTGTATTCCTCGGAATTGTTTCGACGTAGGAAAATTCCAAGATATCCAAAAAATCCTCCATCTTATATTTCAAGGAATTTGTCGTACAATTATTGCAAGTTGGTCAAAAAAATTCCTAACGTTTTCCCATAAGAAAAGCATTGAAAGCGTTCAAAAAATAATAAAATATACTAAATATCAATTTGTCGCAATGGCAACCATACCAAAAAATCGAATCATGTTCCTCAGACGTTTAAAAGTACAAAATAAAAGCGAAAAAGTTTTAGTCTCACAAGGCTCCCATGTTAATTCAAGTCGATATATTTCGAAAACTAATCGACTTTTCAAAGTTTTCAGATTTTTCCTCCCGATGATTTTTTTTTACTTTTACGTCCAATAATCCAAATACCCACCCCTATCACAGTTTCGGCTGCGAATTTCTATCAATGAGTCGTCAGTCAATCGAATTGCCGCTATATGATGGTTTAATTTATTTTACTTTAATTTACTTACTTTAATTTACCTTAATTAAAATTGGAGAATTTTCTAGAACTTTCTTGTCATTTCATTCAGTCAAAGAAGACTTCAGAGAGTCTTACAAACATTCAGAATACTCTATAGAGTTCCATCATACCGATTAATATCTTTGGTGAAAGTTTGAAAGCACTCTATAAAGAATAAGGATATACCTTGTGTATGACGGAAATTCTAACTAGTAATTTCTTGTTGGGGGTGACTTTTTTTTAAATAGAACAAAAGTAAGACTTCTTACATTATTTTTGGGTGAAAGTTCATCCTTTTGTGGCACAGGAAATCAAATTTTGTACAAAAAGTCATAACCCTAACGTGCATACTTACTTGCTTTTCAAATTAATTTCTCTGCGGCTCAAATAAGTGTCCTCCCAACCATAATATGAAAAATGAAAACCCCGGACTTTTATTTTTCTAATTATGACCACCTTTTATAGATTTGGCGTGCGACTGTGCGACCCTATGGTGCTTGGACAGAATTTCAAACAAATGCTTTAAGCTCAGCGTTTTACCTTTTTTTCGGCGATAGTAGAGTCAACTCACGGAAACTGTTTTAAACTATCCAATTCCTGCGCGTAATCGTTTGTTGACTTTTGTCACAACATTTGGCGACACACACAGAATGAAACACGGAAACCGCGACGCAAGTCGACTAGTGTCGACGTGTCTCGATGAATGGAAAGCACCCACTCAGAGGGAGAAGTTACTTGCCGTAGCCTTTAAAATGTAGTAGCTATCCTTAAAGAGGATAAGACAACCATCGGCCTATTCCAAACTTTTATACGACTCATTACCGTTAATAAAAAACAATATAAAGCTTTTGCAGTGACGTAAGATCTAATCTAAGTAAAATTTTCACTCTCACTCCTCTGATGTGTATACTACAAAGTTCCTTGGACTTCTAATCCCAACCAACCTTGATTGAGCACCTAACATACAGGTTGTACTAAAAAAATCTCCGTGGGTATGTTCATGATCAGATGGTTGTTTCCGATTGTATCATTGCATACTTTAAAAATGGTATACTACGCTAAAATCCATTCTCATATTTCTTATGGCATTCTGTTTTGGGGAACTCACCTGTGGCTATATGAGCCTTTTCAGCCCAAAAACAAGCTATTAAAGCTATGTGCCATGTCCCTATTCGCACTCCAGGTAAAATCTTCTTTGCTAAATCTAAAATCCTCGCCCTCTCTTCTTTGTATATTCTTGCACGAGCCTGCTTTGTTAAAGCAAACCCTTCCCATTTTCTTCCAAATTCTACCTACCAGGATCACCTCACCCACCCAAGAAATGACATCCACTCCAACCAGTATTCCAGCTCTCTCTCTGTCGTAAAGGTCCCAACCACTCTGCCTCGATCCTTTACATTAAAATTCCCGAAGAAATAAAAAATAGCAACCCACTCTCCGTATTTAAAAAGAAACTAAAACTTCTCCCAGCTGAAAAATGCTACTACAGTGTTAATGAATATCTGGAGGATGCATTGTAAGGTAATTTTCTAGGTGGCAACTAGAATGCCTATTTTTTCCATGCTACTGTTAGTATTTATTAACCCCCTGGACTCCGTTTTAATGTTGTACATATCATAGTTAAATGATTATCTTGGGAATTCCCAAGAATCTTATCCTGGTAATTTCAATATTCATGTACGCATGTAATTGTTAGTAAATTTTATATTTGACTTTAGCTTGGCAGATGTGTGTACTGCCAATGGTGAAATAAATTTATTTCGCCCAAATAAAAATGCTTTTCCGGCGAATACGCTCAAAAAAGGTTGTTAGGCCTTCTGGTCGGGTCTTCTCTCTCCGTTCGGCCGACGTTTCGGAACAAGAGTCGCGCTCCATCATGAGGGATGAGGGTAGGTGAGGCAAACAGTACATCAGCTCGCCTACTTCATCCACTCGCAATCGAACGCGATTCGCGTTCCGAAACGTCCGGATAATAATTAATCACTCTCGGAATCGGAGATAGTTGCGAGGACTCTACAATCATCTGCTCCCTCACAGAGTGCTCAATAGGGTGGTTTCCTATTATTTTTTATTGCCTAAATCGAAAGGTTATTACTCCTGGAGTACGCATTTCACGCTTTCAGATTTTTGACTGACGATATCTATTTTTCGCGATTAAATGAAAAGTGAACATTTTCAAGCGCACGAAAACACGACGCGTAAGTAGGAATGCTGGAGAATATCCCGTGTGACGTAATTCTGGTTCCTGCTGCCGCATGTGAGGTGACCTTGGGGCACGGCTTTGAGCCCTGATACGACGCAGGATGCTATCAGGTAGCAGAGTACCCTGCTAGCCGGTAGCGCTTGGCTTAAATAAGGAGTATTATTACACTAGCAAACGAAAGAAACTTTCCGACCTTAGGTAGTTTTAATAGGTGATTATTAAGACATGTTTCCCTGAGCTCTGTGCCTCATGCATGCATTGGTAACCTCAGACGATGCAAAACTCCTATCTACTCGTATAGAAACTATGTCCCTGTGACGTCACGTGGAGTGGCATCGCATGGGCGCCAATCTGGCCTTTTTCAAATTAGGATAATATTGACAATTGCCATTCGTCTAAACCGGTATTTCTAATACCAAATAATTTGTATATTATGAATACACTAATAGTGGGTAATGATACGCAATCAATGCCTTTCGTTTTCTTTGATGAAGGAAACTACACTATTTCTTCGTAATGAATATTCCTGCGTGAAATATTCTCTCGTAATCTCGTTGTCAGTGAAGTGACAAACAGGACATGCTTTTCTCTCCGAACGCTCTCTGACTCGCCTAGGAATTCATTGTAAGTGCTATTTTGGGTCGGTAAGGTTCGAGCTCACGCCAGACTAACCCACAGGCGTGGGGATAACTTCACTCGCGTACTCACCTACGACATGGATTTGGAAGACCTTGGCATTAATTCTATTGAGAAGGCGCGGTCATCTCTTTTGGATGCCGAGAGAACTCACCCCGGCACTCCACTTCCGCACCCAAGAAGCATTTCGACTTGACCTAAAATCACTCCAAAGCGAACGCCTACCCGTTTTTCTCTTTTTTTTAGTTCCGTTTTTAGCCGCGGTCCGTCGGGCGTACTGCTTCCCTTCTCTCTCTTTCTCTCTCTCAGACGAAGGATATGCAAGTGGAGCACCTCTGCGCATGGCCACTGCGCACAAGGCCAAGATGTCTTCCACATCACTTGATCCCCTACCAGTGTAGGCAACCCGAAAACCACCTAAGCACAACACCGAAACCAGACTATGTGCTTGGCGGTTGTGGGAAAATGTCGGTCTTAGTTAGTGCTTAAGTTCACACTAATACTATCAAATTGAGAAACCAAATATAGACTACGATATGTGAAATAAAAACTTATGAGATATGTCGCCGCGTTTATTTTTTTGGTTGGCCCCAACGTTTCTCGACTGATGCTGGTCGCTTTCTCAAGGGAATCACCGGAGAAAGCGTGGCGAAGTAGCCCAGAAGTTTTCATGAAACATGGCGAGCACCCACGAAAGTTTGAATGAAGACTAGACTACGATTTTCAATTGTTAGTGGTGAGGTTAACATCCAATTTCCGTAGATAAAAATATTGACCTAGTGGTGCTTTTTTTGGCATTGCAAGGAAAAGACGACCAAGGAAATTCAGTGAATATTTTGTTATCATTCACAATTCCCGCAGCCTGCATTCTCATGCACCGTTTTAAAGACTTTTACACCTGCGGTTTTTCAATCGGTATTACATTCAATACCATAAAGACGAGTGGATCATAAGCAGGTAGTCTATGAGGCTCACTTTTGGTGAAAATAAAGTTTTATAATTAACCCCAAACTCTCAAAACTTAATTATTTTCTTCGGTTGCTGAAAAGGAATATATCAAGTTTACTAGCACGTCTTATCTAGTATCGCAGAAGACGAAATAAAAAAACTCTTGACTCATTTTAGAAGACATCTTCAATTACCAACCGTAAATTAAGAAAATGCTATCTATGATCTTAAAATGTATTTATGGTATCGCAAATGCAAATTATTGCCGCGGACTCAAATGCAGTTGAATACAGTTCAAAGGAACCGGAGATTTCGTCGTACTCGGGCGTTCATGCCGCGACCAGTTAAGGTGAAATGGAAGAGGTATACTCTGTTCATTTTATCTCTGCGGGTGAGGAGGTGTGGCCAAAGCAAGTGGTGGTGTGGGGAGGGAAAGTTTCTCGACATGTGACTTTGCTTTTGCCAATCAGCAAACAGTAGGCGTGGCCTCAGTGAGTCGCTCTCAGACCTCCGCCGAGTGAACATTGTGAATCTGCTCGTGGAGCAGTGTTGCCAAACCTCACGCGTTCTCCTTGTATGTGACTAAGTATGCCTTCCACCAACGGTGCCTCATTCAGCGCAGTAGCTAACAATGTCATGGGCTTCTGTGAAAGGATTATCCCCAATGCCTTTCAAATGAGTAGGTATATTGTCTCGGCGCCATGGTCAAATGCCTGTGGCCACCCATGATTCACACGTTTCCAGTGACAAAGTAGGGAGGGATATGCACATTTGGCAACGTTATGTTCACTCCTCTCTCTCTCGGTATTACCCCTCCCCCATCAGCGAAGCCATCCGAGAGTGTCCGGGCTCTCACGAAAGCTCACCCGCAGACAAAAAATGAACAGACTATAGTGGAGGTGAAGGCAGTGGGGGAGGTGGGAAAGGAATTGGAGGGGTGGGTGGGCCTTGGCGGGGGGGGGGGGGGGCGACTCCCCGGGGGCGACGGGGTGTTCGGGGGTTAGTTACTAGTTGGTATTCAGTGATTCGTCTCGTTGCCATGATATTTAACATTGATCTTTAACTTTAAGCAGATGCAGTTACTATATGTCAAAAATGGACAATAAAGTGGTTTCCTATTTTTATTTAAATGCCTAAATCGAAAGATTAATACTCCTGGAGTACATATTTCACGCCTTTAGATTTTTAAATGACGTTATCTATTTTTAGCGATTAAATGAAAAGTGAAAATTTTCAAGCGCGCGGAAACGCGACGGCTAACTATGGATGCTGGGAAAAGCCCGTGTGACGTCATTCTGGTTCCGGCTACCGCCGTGTGAGGCCACCTTGGTGCGAGGCTATGAGCGTCACTACGATGCAGGGTGCTAGCAGGTAGCAGAGTACACTGCTAGCAAGTAGTGCTTGGCTTAAATAAGGATTATTAATACCCTATCAAACGAAAGAAACTTTCCGACCACAGGCAGTTTTAATAGGTGATTATTAAGAAATGTTTCTATGAGCTCTGTGCCTCATGCATGCATTGGCAATCTCAGACGATTGAAAAAAAACTACTCGTATAGCATCTAGGTCCCTGTGATGTCACATGGAGTGGTATCTCATGGCCGCCAATCTGGCCTTTTTCAACTGAGGTTAAAATTGCCATTAACATTCAAACGCTGCTTAAGACTTGGATACCCGGAGAAATCCAACCGTAGCCGACCACTATACTAAATACGATCATGCCATACAGCTCGATGAAACCAAAATCCTCTGCAAAGCAAAAGGATATTCATGGGACCAACTTACAACGGAGGCGATTGAAATAGGACTCGCAAATCATACGATGAATAGAGATGCGAGTTTCAACCGGAGAAAATCATGGAATCCCACCGTTAAACGAATGGGTAAGCTAAGAGGAAGAGAAACGGGCCAATCACAGACGACTCGACCGCCCCAACTGAGTATATAAGTCCTGGACCAACCAGGTCCATCATTCGCCCCGATGACGATGGCAGAGAAGGCCGTCGAAACGTTGGCAGCAATGTCCATTCTGACCCGGCTGATTGCCCGAGAAGACTTCATCAGCATTAGCATTCGTCTCAAATGGGATTTCTAAAACCAAATAATTTGTGTATTAATATGAATACACTAATGGTGGGTAACGAATCGCAATCAAATGCCTTCCGTTTTCTTTGATGAAGGAAACGAAATTGAACCCTAAAGGAAAGGAAACCCTATTGTGCAAATATTTTATTTTATTTCTCTGAGGCTTTGTGGGGGTGGGATCTACCCCCTCTTCCCCCCCCCCCCCCCATAGTTACGCCAATGGTTGCTGGCGTGAAGGGCTCTCGGGATTGCCGCTGTATCAGGAACTGCACAGATGCCGACTGTTCTGAACAGCATTTTACTAATACTCTAGTTTATCATCGCTTAACACTAAAATGCCCAGTTGGATCAATTTGACCCACAATAGAATATTTATGTTGATTATTTTGAAAGGAAGAAAATTTTAGACATATTTCATGACTTATCATCATTTAGTTTATTTACCACTGTGCAAAAGTTAAGACTGATATTATTATTATTTTTCTCTATTTTTTCTCATCACTTATACTTGCCACGCCAGGAATGGTCATTTTGATCGAGACTATCAAATCCATTTGAAGCCTTTCTACTTTTCCTTTGCATTCAATGTAACGGTGTGTTTTATACTGATTTTTTGTCAAATGTCACTGTATTTTTTTTTACATGATACCATTGCAATTCATTGCACCTCCCAAACCCATCAGAGGAAAAGTAATGTCTATTCACAAATTTGTGGAAGCTAGAGTCCCATAACTCCAAAGAAATTGTAGAACAACTACAATTTTAATATTTTTCGTCTAATCAAATTTTCTAATACCCTCCCAAACGTTTTATAAGCAACATTAATAAATAGACTGGGAAGGAATTGAATATTATGAGTAAAATATGCAAACATGGTCACATTGGGTCAAATTGACCCACTCGGGCATAATAGGGTGAAAGGAATGATCGGGCTTGCTAGTGTAAATGGATAGTGGGGATCAAATTTGATACGCCTTACATTAGCCTGAGGAGTAGAGTATGGGAGATGGCTTCCATTGTCTTAGGTAGTTGCGGAGTTGTAGAGATTTGATTTGACTAGTGCAGTGTAGAGAACGGCTCCCACGTCCACTTCAACATACCGTTTGGACTCATGATCGCACCCTGCTTTGGGGACACTCGCCCCACGTGACGGCGGCTTTTTGAATTACTGCTCCTGTGGGGTATGTGACGATAAGTAGCGATTACTTTCAGAAAAAAATGAACAACGAAAAAAAGTAATAGTTACATTATTTCTAAAGTGTAACGATTACAATGAAAAGTACCTAATTAAAATGTTGTCATTACCTCAGAATCGGTTGATTTTACCTCACAATTCTGCGTATAATAATTGTGTGTGCGCAGATGTAGGTACTTTGCTATTAGGTCCGTCACATACCTTATCAGCTAATCATACTTTCCTCGCTCCTCCTCTCTTGACAATGACCTCTTTCGCACAATAGGGTGGTTTCCTATTATTTTTTTATTGCCTAAATCGAAAGATTATTACTCCTGGAGTACGTATTTCACGCTTTTAGATTTTTAAATGACGATATCTATTTTTTGCGATTAAATGAAAAGTGAAAATTTTCAAGCGCGCGAAAACGCGACGGGTAAGTAGGAATGCTGGGAAAACTCCGTGTGACGTCGTTCTGATTCCCGCCGCCGCAAGTGAGGTGACCTTGGGTCGAGGCTTTGAGCGCTGATACGACGCAGGATTCTAGCAGGTAGCAGAGTACCCTGCTAGCTGGTAGCGCTTGGCTTAAATAAGGATTATTAATACCTTACCAAACGAAGGAACCTTTCCGACCATTGACAGTTTTAATAGGTGACTATTAAGAGATGTTTCCCTGAGCTCTGTGTCTCATGCATGCATTGGTAATCTCAGACGATGTCAAACTCTTGTCTACTCGTATAGAAACTAGGTCCCTGTGACGTCACGTGGAGTGGAATCGCATGGGCGCCAATATCTGGCCTTTTTCAAATGAGGATAAAATTGACCATTGCCATTCGTCCAAACCGGTATTTCTAAAACCAAATAATTGCATTTTATGGATACACTATCGGTGGTAAACGAATCGCAATAACTGCCTTTCGTTTTCTTTGATGAAGGAAACTACCCTATTTTGACTTCCGAGTTAAAACAGTTAACTCCCTCCCATGCTCACGAACTGAATTCCATTGCCATGAGCTACATTATGTGTACTTTTGTTTTCTCGCGTGCACAGGGGATGGACAAGACTACATGAACTTGGCCCTCAAAGATGGCGGAGTGACGTTGTCCGTGAGTCTGGGCAGCGGCCGCCTGGAGATGAACGTGAAGCCCCCGAGGGTGAGATTCGACGACAACCAGTGGCACAAGGTCACCGTGCATCGCAAAGTGCAAGAGGTTCGTAAGATCCATCAAGAGTGCATGTGCTGAGGTTGGTGAAGGGAAGATCCCGAGCATGATTTTTATTTTGCCTTAATAGCAGTTACTAAGCCGAGGTAATTTAAACAATGAAAATATATAAGCCTCGATGACCTCTAAAAATGTTTCTCTGACTATTCTCTTCGGTGAACGAATTTAACTATTGAACATATTGAAAAAATATTTCCAATTGATCAAAACTTTTTTTTTTGTTTCCGCCTTTTTGCACTTACCATTGAATTAAAATCATTAATTATCCGTGGGGATCGGGTTGGTGTGGTGGCTAGAGTGTTGGCTTTCCACCCGGCGGACTCGGGTTCAAATCCCGGCAGTGGTAGAGAATTTTCAGAGTCTGCCCGATCCCTGCTTGAGTGTTGTGTGGAGGACATTTCAAGCGCAACACTCCGTCCGTCGGATGGGACGTTAAGCCGTGGTCTCCTTGGCGCCTTTCGTTAAGAGCAGGCTAGTGCCGACGCCGGGTTTCTCTCCACCCTTCCTTCCATACCCTTCCCTCATGGCGCAAATGACCTCGGCTGTCGGTCGCCTCCTCCAAATACCATACCATTAATTATCCGTGATGGCATACAGCCCCACGAACTGATTCATTCAATTGAGTGGTTCCATTCAGTGAGTTACGCTGTTCATCGCTACTTTCAAAGTAATAGATTCCGCAGTTAGGAACAAAATTTTAAAAACAGGTTTTGCCAATTTCTGCTGCTTCCCTTAATTATGTTAAAAAACACATATTTGCGTGAACTGCCTCAGAAATGGTAAAGAGAGGAAGGAAATCCAACAAATGTTGCCTGTGAAGGCCTTTTTTGGAACATATTTACTGGAATGATAATGCCGCACCTACTCAGATTCCTTACAATGGTAGTATTTGCTACGAAGGCAGATCCAGTTCGGTAAACGTCTCATTAAACTCAACAATACTAAGTTGTGCCCTCTGTAGCAACTTTTAAGGTCCATCCCAGAGGAAACTATCCTGGTTCAGCCTCACCTATCTGGTATCTGGACAAAATTTTCATACCCCTCTAAATATCAACTAAAAATTGTAAACTATAGTAAAATGTTGATTTATAAGGATGTGAAAGTACTCGAAAATTCGAGTCGAGTCGAGTCGAGTAGTTGGTTCTCGACTCGAATGATTCGAGTAGCATGACGAATGTCGAGTCGAGTAGTTTCGGTTACGGAGCTGACGAGGCCAGTATGTTCAGAAATCTGCCGTCAGGGGGGACTTTTATGAAAATCAGGCAATAATATCGTTTTTAAAGTCGATAAGTGGTGTTAATGCCTTGGCCTGGGAGTTTCAGCGTGCTGTATATGTAGCAGTCAACCACTGCGTTAGTTGACATGGGCGCCGAATACCTTTTCGTCTGCCGCGGCGGCCGACCGTCCTCCGACCCGCCAGCGTATTCTGAGTTATCCGAGCGGACCGTGCGTTGCGTCGCTTACACTATCGTATGCAATATTTTTATGCCATACCTTACTTTATTTACTCAAATTCCGAGAGAATACGTAAAAAAAATCTTTAATATTTCAAGGAAAAGAATACAGTTTTTAGGTTTTAGCGGGCAATGCTAGTGGCATTGCAAGTGATGCCAACTTTTTGTCTTTTTAGTACTATGTACTTCCGATGTTAGTTTTCGTTTATTCCTTCGTTTCGTTTCGTTTTCTTTTTAAACTTACAATGCTAGTTTACAATTTCCATCGGTCGGTCGGTTGATTTAATGAAGTGAGAAATAAAGAATTTTTTTGTTCTACAAAGCTAAAGCGAAGTTCTATCGTTCGTTCACTTCGTCCACTTAAAATCCATGAAGATTCAAGATCCATAAAAATTGTTGATATAATTTTTAGGAAAATTTCCTATGGTTCAAAAATCTTTAAATTTGGCGAGAAATTATCTGTCCAGCCTCACAAATGTGTTACGAAAGTCCATTATCTGATGGTAGCAATGCTGTAATACGGATACGTTAAAACCTGCGGTCTGAGCATGTGCAACAATTGGTTTTTCTGCAGGAGAATTTGAAAGGATCAAATTATATAAGATTCATTTACCTATATGATCTTTATAATAATTGTGGAAATGGGCTCTTCCCATCAGTTTGGTTTCATATATTTATTAAATTGACTACATATTACTAGAGGTTGATTCATTTCAATAGGGTGGTTTCCTGTTAGTTTTTTATTGCCTAAATCGAAAGATTATTACTTCTGGAGTACGCATTTCCCACTTTTAGATTTTTAAATGACGATATATATTTTTCGCGATTAAATGAAAAGGGAAAAATTTCAAGCGCGTGAAAACGTGACGGCTAAGTATGAATGCTGGGGAAAACCCCGCGTGACGTCATCCTGGTTTCCGCTGCCGCAAAGTGAGGTAACCTTGGGGCTGGGATGCAGGCTGCTAGCAGGTAGCAGAGTACGCTGATGGCAGGTAGCGCTTGGCTTAAATATGGATTATTGCTACCTTATCAAACGAAGGAAACTTTCCGACCATAGGCAGTTTTAATAGGTGACTTTTAAGAGATGTTACCCTGAGCTCTGTGCCTCATGCATGCATTGGTAATCTCAGACGATGTAAAACTCCTATCTACTCGTATAGAAACTAGGTCCTTGTGACGTAACGTGGAGTGGCATCACATGGGCGCCAATCTGGCCTTTTTCAAATGAGGACCATTCCCATTCGTCTAAACCGGCATTTCTAAAACCAAATAATTTGTTTATCATGAATACACTAGCGGTGGGTAACGAATCGCAATCAATGCCTTTCGTTTTCTTTGATGAAGGAAACTACCCTATTGTGCTCATGGAGGTTTTTGAAAGGTATTAATTTTAATTCATCTCCAAATTCCGGCACAATAACCATCAACGTCACTCATTATTTTTCCATAGACATCAAGCTAAGTATTCACAATAGAAAATTAACAAGGATATTGGAAAAGTGAGAATATTTTGGAGAATGCATTGTTGTAACGCCTGGTCGAGGAATTAGGTACCATACTCGACTCGAGATCAAAAAGCACTACTCGCACCAGGAGCACAGCTAGGAATTAAGGCTGGGGGGGGGGGGGTTAGGTGCAACTATAATACCGGGGTGTGTGGTGGTATGGAATACCCATCAGGATAAGCGGTAGGTGCGAGATCAATAAATTGCGGAATTTTTAGATGAACAGTTCATAATGGTGAGTTTTACGGCTTTCTGAGGGATATTTTTCTATAAATCCTTACCCTAATGTATTAGTAATATCAATCCAATTAATTAAAATGGATTAAAATTTAAAATTTCTCTGAGCTCAGGGGGAAGTTTTAACCCCCAAACCCCCCCCCCTCGCACATCCCTAGTCATTTATGCATCTTTGGCGCTTTTATTTCTCGTATTTTTTTCAAGAGTTTACAAGGAATGACCGTAACAGTTCCACAAACACACCCACTTCAAATCGTATTTCCATTGGCCGGTCGGAAAGTGAAGTCAGCTCATGCAATCGCGTGGAAAAGTTCAGTGGTGTTGTGCATTGTTCACCAATGTCCTCGCTTTATTAACGCCTCAACGAAAGGTTTTATCCCCTAAAATAAACACAATGACACCAAGGCTGACTCGAGAAACTTGCAAAAAATACGACGGCGGCAATGTTTGCAGAAATAGGGCGGTTTCCTATTATTTTTTCATTACCTAAATCGAAAGATTATTACTCCTGGAGTACGTATTTCACGCTTTTAGATTTTTAAATGACGATACCTATTTTTCGCGATTAAATGAAAAGTGAAAATTTTCAAGCACGCGAAAACGCGACGGGTAAGTAGGAATGATGGGAAAAAAGTCCGTGCGACGCGTGGTTGAGATATGTGGATGATACTTTTGTGATCTGGCCACATGGAAAAGAAAAACTTGAGGAATTCCACGTACATCTAAATACAGTACATCCAGACATAAAATTCACAAAAGAACTCGAAGAAGGAGGTTGTCTCCCCTTCTTAGATGCACTGGTTAAAAGAAAAAGGGATGGAAGCCTAGGCCATTCAGTGTACAGAAAGAAGACCCACACAGTCAGGTATCTGAATTCAACATCGCATCACCACCCACAACAAAAGGCCTGCGTCATTAAAACGCTAACCCACCGAGCCAAAATCGTGTGTGATGCTGAGCATATCAGAGATGAAATGCAACACCTTATGTGGGCACTGAAAGGCAATGGTTATAGTGTCTCTTTCATTAAAAGAGCAATGAAAGAAAAACACCCTCCTCAAGATGACGGCCACAAGGGGAAGAAGCCACTTACATACGCTAAAATTCCATACATCTCCGGGGTCACCGATTGAATCGCCAGAATCCTCCATAAAGGCAACATTAAGGGCCGTATTAATAGTCGACCCCCAGGGGTCCCCTAGCTCTAGGTATCCCCTTACAGTCCCCCACGCACAAATCTGGTATTAATAGTCGTCCCCTAGGCTGTAGGGGCCCCCTTGCAGTCCCCTACAATGGGAGCGGAGTGAGCCTTACCTTGCGACATATGCATGAAGCGGAGAAAACAGGTACTACTGGAATTGTAAGCAGAAATATTTAGTTGCTTTCGTATTTTATTGACTTCGTGTCGCTGCTTGTTCAAATACGTTCGTTGCTGTTGTGCTCTCGTAAAAAAGTTAGACATTTATGCCTTTATTCACTTCCATATTAATTCATAGCATACAACTTATTCATTCTGTCATATTGCTCATTTGCCCATTCAAAAATCGTTTCGTTTTCACCCATTTTCATTAATGTCACCATGTCCCTTTCATCTCAACCTTTTCTTGTGTATCACCTCGCTGAATACACGTTCATATTTTCCCATTTATCCGTGATTTGGGTTATCTTTGACGAGGGAGGCCTTTGTTCGTCGTCTCGATAGATTGGCGAACCAACATCTGAGATTGAAGAAGTTTTACGTCCGTGATGCGCAAAATCCATTCTATTTTTTTAAGAGATACTGAGTTCCTGCAGCGGTACCGGTTTCCTAAGGAAGCCGTGAGAGGGCCTCTGCTTGAGATGGTGCGGCCTCATTTCGTCGCTCCTTAGTGAATCTCAGGTTAGAGAGTGTATACGAGGTTCAATACATCTGTGTGAAATCATGCGTAGGACAAACTAAAAGGGCCATACAATGCTGAATAAAAGAAAATGCTCGAACACTGAAGAATAGACAAGAAGAGAAATCAGAAATTGTTCAACATGTCTTGTCAGAGCCAGGTCATGAAATCAATTTTTATAAAGCAAAATTCTTGGCCAAAGAAATGCAATATATCGTAGTATAATAATCAGAGAATCGGTGTAAATTACCAAAATACCATAAAATATGAATCAGGAATACGGTTACACCCTTTCCAGCATCTGGAATTTCCAGCACCACGCTTGTTTCTGGACCCCAGAAGGACCCCCCTGCCCCGTATAGGGACCAATCAGCGACGGGCAAGCGCTCCCTCAGTCTGGCGCCACCGTATAAACATCGGGCAACTCAGCCTGGCCTGAGGACACCTACAGCACAGTTGGTGAAACGTCGCCATCAAAATGACAGCGCGGACGGAAACAGGAAATCTATCCAACGGCGTACTAGTTGTATTATTCGATCTTGGGAATGCAATTACTTAAACCTTTAAAACACAACGGCCACATTATCTGGTTTTTATTCCGCTACATTACCTCCTCAGTCTCAGTTATCAGTGTTCGCGCCACAAAAAAATTGTATCTTGGAGCTTTTGGTCACCAGTGCGAATTAGGTACCTTGACCTACCACTATTCAACTTTGTAGTCTATTATGTTTTTTGGCTGTTGCTGGATACCAAAACTTGTTCCAAATCCATTTCCCTTAATAACGGGCACCGATTTCCTTATGTTCAGCCATTATCTCATGCTTTCATGATAGGAATTAACGAGTTGAAGGAATAAATTTATATGCAAATCTTAAAATTTTTAAATATATTTTATAAAAATAAAATTTACAAAATAGGGGTCACGTTTCCCACAAAACCATTTCAGTTGTGCTTCCGCTAGTTTTCTAGCAGCCACAGCTTGCCTCAGTCTATCTTTTGTTATTTTAACCTTCTCCAGGGATCTTTCTATCTTCATTTCATACTATCTTCGTAAATGGTTCCTCTCCTCTTCCATCATTTCCAACCTGGCCCTTAACTCCCTCTCAGCAATGCCCATGGAAGTATTGGCTGAAAGCATCCAGGAAGAAATTATAAATTAACAACAATATATCATACATCATTTTTAGGAAAAAATAAATAAACAGAGCTGAAAGCATGATCATTTTTCAATTTTTTTTAATCACAGAAAATGTAGCATTGTGACTTAAACGACATATTTTTTTCGAAAACTTCTATATTAAAATATCGTTTAGATGGTTATAAATTTTATCCCACGGCCTCCCAAAGCTTCTATTTAAATAATTTTCGATAGAATTTGCATCGAGTCCAACGGCTAATATCATTTAATTTAATAATGCAATATTACTAGCTATCAAAACACTAGCACTATTTACCCCAGGTAATTTTCAAGGAATATTGAGGACTGTTATTCATTTTCATTAAAATTATCAACTTCACATCTAATCACACCAAAGAAATTAATACAGCAATTAGCAAATAATTCAAGAGCAAAAAAAGCACCCGCATTTCAGAAACACCGTTTTTCAGGCTCAATAGGCAAATAAATATGCGCCCGTCAGCACGTAAAAACTCATACCGTAATACACTCCAAATATTACTCCTACCCACATTACTGGATCCTCTCAGAATGAATGCACATTTTACTTTCTTTACTTCAAATATTCTGTTGCTAAATAGGTACGCTGCAATCTCATTATGAAATCAACAGAAAATGCTGAATCCGGCAAGGCGAGGATGTTTTCTTCAAAATTGTATTACCAACTACGTAAAATCAATTAACCTGCAGATAAATACCTGAAAGAGACATACTAAACTTACCTTTACTTGCATAGCCTTTTTATTTACCTTTTCAGTTATTTTACATCTCTTCTAACAACATCGCGGTGACAGTTGAACTCACTCCGTACAGATAGCCACGCCTTCTTCTTCACCTCGCATTGAACGCTGTCCGTTCAATGCGAGGTTTGTTTTCAATAGAACATTTGTATTTTTCAATGAAATCGCACAATATTTTCTTCTCCGTAGCTGAAAACGAAGTATTTCGCGCCGCCATCTCAAGTTCTTTGTACAAAAACACCTATAAAAATAAAGTAAATAAACACCTCTGTTGTCGTTACGGCCCATAGTTACCACGTTCGGAGTCCCCTTACTAGGGGAATCCAAGGGGACGACTATTAATACCGATGTTGAAGATTCCCCTTGGAGTCCCTTGGGAAGGGTGCCCCTAGGGGACCCTAAGGGGAACGACTATTAATACGGCCCTAAGACTCGCTTCTGCACCGTGAAGAAGATTCAGAATATCCTACCTTCACCGAAGGATAGCCATCCTCCCCTTCAATCTATGGGAGTGTACGAGGTTCCCTGATGCTGCGGCAGAAGCTACGTGGGACAGAGCAAGCGTTCAATCTCCCAAAGGCTTAAGGAGCACGAAAGGGCGTTAAAATTACATCAGTGGGACGCATCAGCTGTTGCTGAACATTTTGCCTCCAGCCCTGGGCATAGAATAATGTTTGACGCTACACGGGTATTAGCGAAGACGGAAGAATACCACCCGCGTCTTATACGTGAATCCATCGAGATAGCGAAAAGACCTAATAACTTTAATAGGGAGGATGGGTATAACCTCAGCCGTATATGGAGAGGGTTCCTAGCACAATATAATGACCAACGGCTATCGCCTAAAATTCAAATCCGGCACAACAATGGGTAGCGAAAAACATATATAAGCTCGGGACGAGAATAAATTCCTTACATTCTCTTGATAACGCTCCCAGTAGGAAAAGTGAAACGTCGAGTAAAAATTTTTTCTACACAGCAATACCCGAAAACCATCACCAACATAGTATGATAGATTCAGATCCATAACAATGTGAGCAAATAATGCGTGTCATCATAAGCAATTTGTATTTACCGCACTCTTAGGATGTCATCAGAGTTCTCTACCTTACACTCTCAATACTACGCACTCACCATGTTATTATTTGGCAATATAGAGGACTCTGGGTGTCATTTTTTCGTGCCACCACCACGGTCTTAGAATATGAGAGCCACCACCTAGCAGAATAATGGAGAAGCAGAGGAGTTGTCGCCGTTAATAGAGTCGCAATTCACAGTTAATTATCCCATGGAGATAACGCTCATAGACAGCAAAGGCGGAGGTCAGTTAGAAGGGTATTATATGAAGCGAAAAATAGCCACAAGTTATGGGGTCCAGATTGCGTGACTGCGGTAGTTGTTTAGAGATGAGATCCTTACTCCGAAGAATCGACGACGGATGATATATTCTATTGCACAAAAAATTGACGGGAGAGAATTACTATGCATGCAAGACCAGAGCTAAGGGAGCATGTCTGCGCGCTGGATGTTGGGAGGCTGTCGTTGGTTGGAACTTTGAAGCCAACGCGAATGCGGAAACAACGGGCGTTCTAAGTGGATTGAACGGGATGGCAACAGGTATTTTCTATTCCATTGTATTAATCTCATATTTGGATGATATTTGCGACGGTGAAACCCCGAAGGAGATATGGAAGATGTTAGAGGAGCTTTGTACGTATTACGAACTTCTTGACCAATGTGCAATGCTTAACAACGATGATTTGATTGTGCGTGACTACTTTAGTTTTAATGGCTGGTTTAAACCACCGTGCCGTTAATGCACCGTGAATTCACGGTGCATTAACGAATACATCGAGTTGATTTCGAGACGATTTTTCTGGAACGGAACGAGAGCGAATGCACGAACCACATCAATGTGATGTCTAACTCAGTAGCGCAGCGAGGGGGGGGTTTTGGGGATAAACCCCCCCCCCCCCCCCAGAGCTCAGATAAATTTCTAAGTTTAATCCATTCTACTTAATGGATTGGTGTTACTTATATAGTAGTGGTAGGATTAATCAAATATCTCTCATAAAGCGGTAAAACTAGTCATTTTGATCCATCAGTCTTAAAATTTTCTGGAGGAGGCCCCCCCCCGCAACTCCCACTGACCCTGACGTGTATGCAATACCCCACACTCCAAAGTATTAGTTGCACCTAAAACCCCCCCTAACCTTAATTCTTAGCTGCACCCCTGGTCTAATTAGAACTGTTTCTATATGCATACTGTTCATGCACTCGCTCCAGTCGGGTTGGTTGTACTCGGTGCATTTTCGTGTCCATTCATGCGTTCGAACATTTAGACATTAACTCGTTCGCGTTTATGCATCGGTTGACCGGGCCTTCATTAATTAATGTGATAAGAAATTGAAGAAGTGTGGCTTTGCAATATCAGATGGACAAAGAGCAAAGTTTTGCATTAGAGGATTACCGACAGGAAAGTTTGAAGGCCTCATTAGAATTTTAGCACGTGAGATTTACTTAGGAGAATTTTCAACAATTAAAGTGAATTAAGCAAAACTTGTACAGGAAGAGAAAAGTTGTAATGCAGATATCGAGGTTAGATCAACATCACGCTCAGAAGGTCAATGAATGAGAAGAAAAGGAATGTAGTGGAGTGAATGCCTCAAGGGAGAATGCAAATAAGCAGCGAAATAAGCTGGCCGAAGTGAGAGCAGGAGAAGCAGTGTGTCTGAAGGTTTTGTTGTGCTTGCAGATCATCAAGCCACATATGCTTAACGTGCCCCAAAATCAACAAAGAATGTGAAAGGCAGGATAAATTGGAGCAGAAAATGAATTTGGAGGAACGTACTACATCAGTGGTCAAGGAGTGGCAGTCTGACAACAGAGGAGAATTTATTGTCTATATCAGCGGTTCCCAAAGTGGGGGTCGCGACCCCCAAGGGGGTCGTAGGCCGTTCGGAAAGGGGTCGCAAGATATTAATAATATGGTGAACAACGTACTTAAACTTGGACGACCATTTTTAGGGTCTAAAAAGAATGAGCTAAAATGGGTCGCGGAAAGAAAAAGTTTGGGAACCGCTGGTCTATATCATTGCAAAAGCATGTGGATAAGAGTGGGTATCCATAGGTATCCATCACAGACTATCTCCACAACAGAATGGTTTTTCAGCAAGTTGACTCTTATTTCAATCATGTTCCCCTAATTACTTTTGGACTGAAGCAGTGAAAAACAGCAGTATATCTTTGAAATTGCTGTTGTTCAGAAGCCATTGGAGGTAGAATTCCAGTAAGTATAGGTCTTGCTGTGCCAGCTTGGAAAGAAAATCCAAGGGGAGAACTGAGTGCACAGGCCACAGGATGTGTCATTTAAGGTTATCAGGTTGGATACACGGCTTATCGATTGTGGGACATTAAAAACAGCAGCATAATCCTTAATAGGGATGTTGTCTTCAAAGAAGGTATATTTCCATTTATGTGTGTGAAGGGACCAGTCAGAGACAAAGGCCGGGGATGGGGAATTAATATCCCAGATTCATCACATTTTGCCAGAGGTTAATTGAATAGATTCTCGAACCAGAGGATGTGGCAGCAGGTGCAACGATGGTCTTGGGAGAGCCACCAGATGCAGCTCAGGAGAAACTTGAACCAGGCGAGGCAGTTCCACGTCTAAGAAAAGGGATCGAGTGTTCTTGTTGCAAAAACCTTGGTGATGTTTCTAATACAGCAAGGGAAGCACTTCAGAGACCTGAAGCTGAACAGTGGAGACAAGCCATGGAAGCAGAACTTGATAACATGCAGCAGCAAGAAACATGGGAGATTATACATTGGGTAGTCATTGGGTTTTTTGTGAAGAAAAGGGATCGGCTAGAGGACGTGGTGAAGTTAAAAGCAAAGTTAGTAGCCCAAGGCCTTAGCAAAACCCATGGCATTGATTATACTGAAACGTTTAGCCCTGTTATACATAAGGAAATTACAAGAGTTCTCATGGATATGGCTTCTGAAAATGACTGGCAAATGAAGCATTGTGGGAGCATATTTAAATAGACCTGAAGAAGTTATTGTATTCGTGGAGCAGGCCTCTTGCATGGGCAATTGGATAGTGATAATTTTGTGAACAAATTTTAACAAAAAAATTATTATGGTCTTAAAAAAGCTGGCAGATATTGGAACAGTTTTTTGAAAGATTTTTTTGTGGAAGACTGAATTGTGTAAGTGTAAGACTGAACCTAGTGTGTATTTTTCTGAATCAGTAATTGTTGGATTGTACATTGATGACTTTCTTGTGATAGGCTTGCCTAAGCAGATTGAACATTTTAAGGTATAAGCAAAAAATATATTTTTTGGCAATTATGATTCTTTTGAAAAAAAGTTTTGACTTGTTAGTTTAGCATTTAGGTTCATTTGTTTACAATGAAGGCAGGTGTCAGATTCATAACATTGTGAGCTAATAAAGCAAGTTAATGTAAACAATTTGTATTCGCTGCACGCATAGGATGTCATTGTTTTGTATTGTGCTACCACCTAGCAGAATAAAGAAGAAGTGGAGCAATTGTCCCTGCCAATGGAGTCTATCAGTTCACTCTTAATTACACCAAGGAGATAATAGTCAGGGAAGGTTTGTTAGAAGTGTATTTAACTCGGCGAAGAATAGTTACAAAAGGCACTGATAATAAAGGAATTGCACTATAGCCAGAAGAATTTTGATGGCATGCAGTGACGTAGCCTCTCCTCCCCCCTTTAGCCTTTAAAAGAGATGCCAAAAACAAGTAAAATGGCCTCAATAATAGATAGCTGTTCAAAATGAGTTTTTGAGTCTTAAAAAATCTCATTTTCAACATCAAAAATTTTCCTGGGGAGTTTTTCATGCATTCCAAAATTTCTGGTAAACCCCCTGGTTTTCAAAATTTCAAAATTCTTGCTATGCTACTGACGACATAGAGAAGAAAATTTGCACATTGGACCTCAAATAGGTGATATTACAGGAAAAGGGATTTTAAGGTAAAATAAGCATTTTCAAGCCGTAAAAAAATGGCCTTAATTTTCTGCTGAATTAACTTGTATCATGTAATAGGTTTCTTGAGTGAAAGAAAAAAGAAAATCTAGGCATTTTAGGCAACATATTCTGTGTACCTATAGTATTACATTAAAAATGAGTGGTTTTTCAGCAAGGAATATATTACATGTAAGGCTCCATGTGAAATGTAACAGCTCCGGTACATTTACTTTTTAAAATTTGAATTCACACACACCAGTACCAGTTCCAATTTTAAAAACTAACTAGATAGTTACACTTTCAAGCAGCTATAATTACAGTCTTTTCAGAAATTCAAAAAAAACGCCCCTCTTGGCCTATGCAGCACAATGGAATTAGTTTTTTTGAACTGTGAAGTCTTTCCTCTGTATTGAGAAACATAAGTAGCGTTGTACTCACAACAATCGTATTTAATGAAGAGTGGAGAGTGCATGCATGCATCAGTAGATGTCTTATTTCAGACTGGAGGAGGGAGTTTGTAAAAAGACATGCATTCTCTTACATAATGCAAGGGCAAGCCTAAATTGATAGGTTTGAATGGGCTGACACTTGAACAGCCCCAATGGTTACGTTTCGAGTTTCTCATTTCATGATCACGTTGTAATCTGAGTGTCTTTCTTTTCCCTTGAGATTCCTCTGAATAATTTCTTTCTCTAAGAACAGCTGGTCTGTTGGTTCTTATGGCTTACCATTGGCCCTTAGATCCCCCAATACACAAAAAAGGATCTGGCACTATCTCAAGAGATTTATAGACCAATATCTTAACTCTCAGCCTTTTCGAAGATACTTGAGAAACTATTTTACCAGCTCATACTCGCAACCTGAAATCCTTCAACATCCTCCAAATTGCTCTGCATAGTTTTTGGCAATCCCACTCAACAAATATAGCAATTTTCTATAATTTTTTATGCCTTCTTAAGATGGCTTCAAGTGTTTTCTTTGACTCCTGATTTTGTATGCGCTAATGACACCATCATCCTCACAACTGGTGAAAATATGGATAATCTAGTGACTAACACCAGAGCATCAGCCAACCCAATGCTGGGCCGGTTCAAATTGAATGATTAGCAACTTAACTATGGAAAAAATGTGTAACTTAAATGCCTTAACAAGCACTCCCGTAATCATTCCATAATGACTCTGTAATTTGGGATCATAAACCATTCACCATTCACTCCTTCAATGCAATTTCTGGGCATTCAACCATCTGAAGATCTTGACTGGGCATCACATGTTCATGCCTTGACCAAGAGAATCTCATTTGTTATGTTTTTAATGAGAAAATTGTCTGAAATAATCTCCATTGAGATACTTACTATCCTGAAATACATCTTCTGCTAATCTATGGTGTAATATTCTGGAGTTATGCCTCCTCCTGTTCCAAAGCATTCTTAGCACAGAAGAGAGCTGTAAAAGTCAATGTAATGTAAAGCTGCTGTCCCAAAAAGAAATGTGCTCTGAAAGGGTATTTACTATGCCAAAAATTTTACCTCCTTAATGATTTTTTATTAATTGCTTATACATACTATTACCTAGACGATTTCCTCGCATATATTTCTCTTTGCTCATATTTACATTTATAAACTGCATTTTTTTATATTTGGCTGTTTTTTAAGTCCACTTCATGTTTGACCAATTGGAACATTAAAAAGTTATTATAATTATTATTAGTAATACCAATCTCAAGTATTTTTAAATCTATTTCCCGCAACTATGCAATAATTGAAATAATAATAATATATTTACTGGCCCCATATATCTAATATGATACATAGATGTTAGGTAACTCAAAGTAGTAGGTATAAAGTATGCAAACTGTGCAAATTCAAATATTAAATTATTAAAAAATACATTTGAAATAAATGTTTTTTTGTCATGAGGACACAGTTCGATTCTCCTTTGAATTATAAAAGAACTCTTAATAGCAATGAATTCTCTTTTATTAAATATATTGAAACTTTCTGTTTTTATGATATTTTCAGGTTGCTTATTAAAGTATTTCAGGTCCGTTTCATATGGGCCTTCAATGAGCATATTGAGGCGACTTTATAACACGCATATTTCTGATTTTTGTCTTGTGTTTACAATCATGAAAGCTGCTGTTCTTACTGAAATGTTTTTTGAACTAATAGACAAACGAGATGATATGGATTTCAAATCTAATGCAATCAGTATAATATAAAGTGCATGTCATTGATGAAGAAAGTGCTATAGCTAATAACTCTCATTCTTATTGCATTCTGCTTATTTAACATGTGGGATCTTCGCCTGATGCAATTTCATGACTCCTGTGTACATCACCTTCGTTTGACCATTGAATACTTGCTGATGTATTGATGCCTTGTCATAGATATCTTCTGTAATCACATTCTGCCGGGTAAGTGCACGTTTTTACTCTTTTGAATCTATAATTTTATGAAGTACATGCATGTTTGTACAGAGGAAAGAGTACCCATTTGTATTTTCTCTTTGAGGTCTGCTTTGCTGTACATGTCAGATTATAAAGCAAAAGGAAGGGTATATGTACTTGTAATTGAGTAAGGTCTTGGATGATATTTAAATGACTAAAATTTAATGAGATCAAAATTGTAGAGGTACATTCCACAGCACTCACATGTGTGTCTTACAATCTTTTTTCAGCTCTACCTGCTTTTCTTCTTTGGGAAAAAAAATAAAAATATAACCAAAAAAAGAAATTTTCATTTAAATTCTTGGGGAATGTAAATTGCACAAACTAAAAGTGTATATGTAATACATATTGACAAATTTACAAACATTAGGTTTAAGACTTATTAATATGATGCCAGTTTTCTTTAAATACTTTTATTCAATCGTTTCATTCGTATTAATTTATTTGATCGTTTTTTTATTATAGAATTGTAGTGTGTTCATTCAGTCTATTGTGCTGGCATTTCACCCGATAGTCAATGGTATGCTAAACTCAGAGCTAGTAGGTGGGCTCATGGCGTTTATTTATCATTCTGTAATTGTAATGGAGAATGTTTAGTTTCCTCTCCTCAGGTTTATTACCCATGACTGGTTACAGTTGTTAGGCCATCTTAATCATCTCCTTAACCTTTGTCAAACCATCCCCCTTAATTCTGCTCACCTTTGCTTAACCCTATTCATTGTCCACCCCATTTTATTCCCCCCAAATTACTGCTAATATGTGCGTACGTACCTTGCTTCTTCTCCCCCTCAACCCCACCTCTCTTACAACCTCACCCCTCCCAAAGAATGCACACATAAAGGCTGATACCTGAGAATCATGATGTACTAGAAGATGGCTTAACAGCCAAAACTAGTTGTGTCTATTAAATCCGTCAAAGTAGCTGAACTTATTTCATTATTATTATGGATTCCTTCGGCCACGTACGTAGCACCATCGTGCTTTACAGCAAATGTAAACTCTTATTCTAGAAACATACGATATGAAGTTGAATAAACTCCTGAATTGTTGGTCATAAATATTTTTAAATTGCTTTTTAATCATACAGAAAATAGACTAACTTCGTAAATGGTGCACATAAGGACTTTGGGAACCATTGGAAAAAGTCCTAAACACATGAGTGATTATGATCAGGGTAATTTCTTCTTTTGCAGGTGACTTTTAAATGCAGTTTTTCACTAAAAAGTGTCTCCAATCTACACTTTCATTTTTTTTAATGTTCCCATATGATGGATTATTTCTTCATCTGTCTTTATAAGAATGGTATGCGTGTATAAATTGACATGAATTGCCGTGAGAAAAAATGCTCCAGGACTGGGAATCAATGCGCAAACCTTTGGCTTTTGAGGGTCACCTCACAGACCACTGCACTATACAGGTTCCTGATTTTCCCTGGCAATTGTACTGAGGTTCATTGTACTTCGTATACCATGACTAGACTACATCTAGTAGCATGGCCCTAGGTATGATTGCCATGGGAATGAAGGAATCTGGAGAGCATTGTGGTCGGCGCAGTGGCCCAGAATTCCAAAGGTCCATGGTTTGATTCCTGATGGAGCAAAATTTATACTCCTGGCAATTAATTCACGTGAATTTCATGTCATTCATGCGGCAGGATTAAAATACAATGCAAGCATAGATTTGTTGCTACTTTGCTAATCTAGTTAATTGTCTGTGTTGCCAAGGTGTCGGTGGTGGTGGATGGCATTTACTCTGAGCACTCACACACGGCTGGCACCTTCTCGTTCCTCTCGTCGAGTCTGGTGTACGTGGGGGGAAGTGAGGACCCAAGGTCCCTCCAAGGCTCACTGCGGGCCCATGCCAACTTTGTCGGCTGCTTACGCAAGGTTTGTTGCACAATGAAATTATCTTCTCATGATTATTATCTCTCTGTAGTTCTGGATAGGAGTATGTTAATTCATTTTACAAAGAAATGCATTTTGCTCTTGCTCCATCCTCATATGTAAGTTCAAGAAAGGTAACAATACCGTATACATATGTATGTTCAATATTGCATTTACAAAAAGGGAGTTAACCAATGAATTAGGCTATAAATTGAACACTTTTTATCTTACATTCAAAAAGCAAATTGCATTAAGTTGGGCTATTTTCGTGCAAGTGTTTTCATTGGTGGAAGGTTGATGAAAAATTCAATGAAAACCCAGTGCATGTTTCCATTTTTTACGTACGAAGTCTTGGCACCTAAAAAATGCTTTGATGGAAGCAACCATTGTTGAATATGAAGTGGAAAGGATCTCACAAATCATCTTTTTTTCCAAATTACTCTCACTATTCTCTTAGGAGATATGTACATACATGTGTACACAGCTGGTTTTGAAAAGTACAAATGTGCTCCTCCTCAACATAAGTGTATGATTTGTTCTGCTTCTTTTGTCTGGTTATTATTATTGGCTTTCACTGAATGATTGACCACTGGCAGTTGCTTATCTCCTGTGCTTTATGAGGATTGATGTACATGTATAACAAGACATGTTTTCTCAGCCTCTATTCTCATTGGTAGGTGGAGTTTACCGCTGACACTCTGAAGCTGAATCTGATTGACTTGGCTCGAGCCGGCAGCAAACTCATCTCCGTGGCTGGACGGCCCGAATTCATGTGCCAGGAAGTGGAAGCAGCAGACCCTGTCACGTTCACCAACAGTGATGCACATCTCGTGAGTATAATTATCTAGCACATGCATCTGTCACTTATCTCTAAGGTATGTTCCTAAAAAGTCTCTCATGTTCAGAGAATTTCGCATTGAGTGAGGGGTGTATTTCAGGCAATATAATTAACACTTAGTGTACAGCATGACTTTTCTGAGGGCTGTTTTATATCTTTAGACATATATATACAGTTAATTTGGCACAGTGATAGAAAATCCAAGTATATAATTGTCAAAGAGGCAGTTTACATTCAGGGCCTCATGACAGAATTGCTTGGCAAAAAGAAGTCTCTTGTTTTACTCAATGTCTATCAAACGGGTGCTCCAAAGTTAGCATGTAACCCAATTTTTCACAACAGAACCGAACACATTGACATTATCTCTTATGTAATTCAAACATAAAGCCAAATGTTTCTATTAAAGTGGTGGATCATTTGCTTTTTAAGAAGCATATGGTGATACATATCAATCTTTTGATATTCAAATGTGATAATATATGAGAATCTTGTAGTATTATGTAGTGAATAATATTTATGTATAAGTTGTTATGAGGTATCTTATAATATGTATATGCTACTTAAATTTGTTAAGTAATCTGAAATGTGAGCATTCATCTTTGTATGAATATGAAGCCACTCTATTAAGAGTGGGAACAGTCAAAGTTTAAACAGCTATTTCTCGCGAGTTGTTGTGAACTGTTCTGCTCTCGGATTAGCTCTGATAAGACTGCTCCATTCTTTTGGATACGTCTCTAGGCTCGTCTTCTCATGCCTTTGTTGCAGGTGCTGCCACCGTGGGACTCCCCACACTCTGGCTCGCTGTCTCTCAAGATGCGCACCAATGAGCCCGATGGCCTTCTCCTCTTCAACGGAGGTCTGCCGTCTCCCATGACGGCACCGCCTAAAGATGTGAGAACAATGGCCACTCTTTCTTCCATTTCCGTAGATATGTATCCGGTCAGGAGTCTCTTCTGCATTATTTCAGAATTTGGCATAAATTAGGATAACGTCACAGATTTAGCCAAGTATGGGCATTATTTGGAAGTTCATTAAGTGATTGGCTCTGGTGCGTGAGTTACAGCTCACTTAGAGGACTCATTTCTATGGGAACTGCTCATGTCTATCATTACATTGTTGTTGACTTGAGCAATAATTGACTCATTTAGCACAGCTCATGTATTAAAGAACCAGCAACTCTTTTTTTCATTCTGAATTACAGAATAACCCCTGTAGGCTGAAGGTGGTATTCTGTTCCCATTGAGCAAAATCACTTGGGCAAGCTGCTGTTATCTATTATCCACTTTTTAGGATTTTGATATTTGGGTTAACTGCAAAAATAATTTTGGTATTACGTATTAGTAATTACGAAAACTACCTGAAGTGCATATGTGTGTGTGTGTTTATCTTCTAGTTTTTGTGTTGTCTTCTTCAAGTGTTTATCTTCTAGTTCTAGTTTTTGTCTTGTTTTTTTTTTTAATTTTGTTGTTTTTCATGTTTTTAGACTATACTAGAAGTTATTACGGAGGCTTCCGCAGTTAGTTATTTGGTGATGGTTTTCCAGGTTTACACCGCGTTGATACATGTTTTGCGGACGACAGTTTCGGGCGCGTTCCAGCTCCCGTCTTCGGGTCCAAATGATTTGCAGATCTGTGATCCTTATTTATTTACAGCTAGTCAGACGGATGTTGATTTTTTAATTCCATTGTTGGAAAAGCCGTTTGAAAGATGAGGATAAAGGATAGCCGTCTTCCCTATTGAAGTTATTTGGGTGACTCGCTATTTCAATCGCCTCCCTTATCAGCCTAGGGAAATATTTATTTTCCCTGGCGATGTATGATGCATGGTCGGAACCTGGGCACGTCATACTTTTCAAGGAATCGAAAATCATCGCCAGGGAAAATAAATATTTCCCTAGGCTGATAAGGGAGGCGATTGAAATAGCGAGTCACCCAAATAGCTTCAATAGGGAAGACGGCTATCCTTTATCCTCATCTTTCAAACGGCTTTTCCAACAATGGAATTAAAAAATCAACATCCGTCTGACTAGCTGTAAATAAATAAGGATCACAGATCTGCAAATCATTTGGACCCGAAGACGGGAGCTGGAACGCGCCCGAAACTGTCGTCTGCAAAACATGTATCAACGCGGTGTAAACCCCGGAAAACCATCACCATATACTAGAAGTTACTTCCTAGGAATTCAATGTGATTTTTTGCCTAAATGAAAGTATATAAAAATCATTGTTATAAATTATCGTTAACTGATGAATATTGTGTGATACATGCTGTATCTTAGGGATATAATCTGTTGATTAATTGCCGTATTTATCTGAACATAGTCTCCCCCTTTTTTCCAAAAATTACCATGGTAAAAGTGAAGGGGAGGGGGGGGGCTATATTTAAATGCATATTTTATATTGGTTTGATTAAGAAAGAGAAATATAAAAATTAATGAAAGTTCAACATTAACTTATATGTACAGCAGTCATTTTTTATTTTGAAACTTATGGATATTCATTAAAAAGAGCGTGCACTCTTTTGGTAAAAATTAGGAGTATTTTAGTTATGGAACCAAAGTGAGAGAAAAGCTACATGCTCTACCTTGGAAATCAAAGAGATGCCAGGATGGTCTATTCTATTCGGGAGTGAAAATTCATAACCACCTTCATGAAAATATTTGGAATATTACAAGCTGAGAAAATTCTAAATCGAGTTGAAAAACTTACTTTACAGCAGATTATTCTATATTGTGGATTAATAGACTCTTTCCCCAACTAATAAAATGAAATACCAACAAAAATATCAATGTCAATCAATTGCAATACAATGTTAAGTTTTTCACTGTTAGGTACCCTTATGTATACAATTTTACTACTCTGATAAAGCCTATGTCTCCTTAAGTGCATGATCAAACAGGTGAATTAAGATAATTATTGTTATTATTATTATTACCTATTAATTTACGGAGATTCACGTTGACCTAAGTCAGTGGTTCGATTTCTGATCCAGTAAAATTTTTTCCTTTGGCAATTATTTTGAATGTGTATGTATGTATGTATGTATGAGTTTAACTCTGGCATATGTGCACAGGGGGAGTTTTTTGCCCTGGAGCTGATCAATGGACAGCTGTTTGCGCACTTTGACATGGGCTCGGGCAGTGTGCGCTCCAAGGGGTTGGCTCCCTCTCGCCTGGACGATGGATCGTGGCACGAGGTGTGGATCAGCCGGCAGGGCAAGGACATCACGCTCAAAGTGGACTCAGCTGCACCTTCACACTTCAGCTCACCAGGTGCCTACCCCATTTATTGCACATTCATTGCTTTCAAACCTCTCTCTCCATTTTGTGGACATGTTTTCAATTCTAGAAAAACAATCGACTCTCCAGTCATTTTTGAAATACAGGAAAGCTTTCCCATTGAATATTATGTGTAAACTTCCCTTGGGATTCCCACCAGGTTAGAAACTCCATTTCTGCAGACATTAAAAACTCTGAATCAAGGCAGGAAATGCCGAAACACTGACGCGTTGGTGGAAATGGTGCTCTAACCAGGTGGGATTCCCGAGAGAAGTTAACCCAGTTTATTCACAGGAAATCGTCAAATCTTTTTTTCAAAATTGTACTCGCCTTCTTAGAACAGCAGGTGCACCAATTTTACCTTTGTGGCACGAGGTTTGCTATTGTTGCTATTTCTATTTTGAGTCTTGGCAACACAGAGAATTTTTGTCTATTTTTTTAAATTTTAATTTTAGTTAACTCAAGGTCACTTTCATACAATGATTTTTTACGACATTCGGCATGAATTGTTAAGACGCCCAGAATCGATGTATTAAATATCTCTCTTTATGACATTATACTTTATTTAATGATCACAAAACAAGGAATCCATATATTCTTTGCATAAAAGAGGATAAATTAGTCATTCTATTTGGATTGCTCAGTTTTCATTCTTCCGAGCCAGCATGTGTGACCTGAATAAAACTTTCGAAGGAACTGTCCACGTTGATTTTGGTCCTGGCGACTTCAAGTGTGTTCAAAACTTTCATACAGATGGGACTCTGATTGAACGTCCGTTGGGCGTACGAGATCGGACAGTGCCCGGATGGATAGCCAGGACGGCAGCTGGTCGTCCTCTGGCTATCCGGAAAATCTGCAGGCACTGAGAGGACACGCTGGATGCACAGTGGACGTCCTTTGGCCACAATGTGCTGTTTGGGATGTTACTGTGCCATTAGACTGTTACAATTGGGCGGAGTAAATTCCTGTAACTGATCACGTACATAATTACACAATCCCAAACTCAGGTGCCTGCGACGTGTGCAAATGTATGTATGCGAAGGAAGCCCATGCATGTACATATTTCAAATGGTCGATTGCCTCCACCAGGGAATGCTGCTGACCTGAATCTTGATGGGCCGATGCTGCTCGGAGGTGTTGGGCCCCGTCCGCCTGTCTACATCCCGCCTTGCGTCTGGTCTGTGTCCTTGCGCAAAGGGTTTGTTGGGTGCATTCGAGACGTTGTGGTGAACGGAAAGGTGATGGATATTGCTGAGTTTGCTCGGAATCAAGTTGGTGGTGAGTGGTGGATGGATGACTGCAATTCATCTAGTCTCCTATCGAGCCTCCCCATTTGGCGTCAGCTGCACAATGGCTGAAATTTATACGTAAATTCAGGGTTTTCCCTAGATTGCCAAATCCAAATTCCTTGATTTTTTTCCGAGAAGATTCCCTTGATAAAAGCCTTCATTTCCCAAGTCAATAATGATCTAAGCTATTAAAATATTTTTCAAATCATTTTTAAAAATATTTCATAATGATGAGCAGAGAAACACAGGTACAGCTAATGGTAAACTTAATTTTAGTCATACAAAAGCCTAAATATGTTATCAACTTTAAATTCACTTGTGATAGGAAAATATTTTACAATCTATTGATGAAGAATGGTATCTTAATATAAAGTGCAACCTTGATAAAACGAGACCCCACGGTGCTCAAATAAACACTTGCTAAAGCAAATTACCGCTTATTATGGCTTTACCAGGGGTGGAGCAAATAATAGCCCATAATTGTATTGTCAATGCATGTAGGAACAAAATTTGTGTGGTGATGGAGAAATTTCTATCTGATAAACTTTAGCATAAATCCAGATGAAAGGAGTTGTTTTTTGCATCAATAAATTTCCTTACCTAAATAACAAACTAGTCATTCATATAAGCACCGAACTGAATGAAAGTCATGCAAAACATTGTTTTTTCAATCATTATCCCAACAAATCATTTTTCTATGTACAGTGGAACCTCGTTAAAGCGAGTACGGGCTATAGCGACACCCCGCTATTACGAGAGATAGCCGATGCACCGTCAATTGACCCTATAATAAGCGTGTTAAAAAATTCGTTTTTACGAGACCCTTTCGGTGTTGGCTCTCGCCATAGCGAGGGTTTCACCGCCGGAAGACTTTCATGAAGACTCCTTAACCTCTGTAATTGCTAGCGATCTGTTAGAAATGTAGTTAATGGAGTGATCAGTCTCAAATTTATGTGGTTAACTGTCGTTCGATAAATATAATGATGACGAAACAATGCTTTGCATGATTTTTATTCAGTGCGGCGCTTATAAATTGTTTGAATAGTTAGTCGTTATTTGAGTAAGGAAATTTAGTGACGCAAAAAAACATCGCCTTTCGTCTGGATTAATGCTTACGTTTATCGGATAGATGTTTATCTGTCGCCGCACCATTCCTGTTCCTATATATCTGTTCGCAACAGGTATATTGGCTATTATTTGCTCCACCTCCGGTAAAGCGACAATTCGCTATAGCGAGTGTTTATTAGTGCACCGTGGGGTGTCGTTATATCGAGGTTTCACTGTACTTAGTGCATTTACGCATGGTCATTCTATTATTTTGGTATTTTTCAATGAAAATTCAAACAATTACTGATGAAACTGTATCACAGTTATTTAATGCCTAAAATGCTTCTATTCAGTGTTTGTTCATTGTACCTGTACGTTTTGAGGAACTTATGTGAAATAACGTGTCACATTTGTTTCTGCAGATGAAAACATAGAACAGCCCTGCCTCGGAAGACCTTTTCTTTCATCCAAAGTAATATCTTCATTACCTACACTAAAAAGTCGGATAAGCATGCCTAATGATGCGATTAAAATTGCCACTGTTTAAAAAAAAATTCTATTTTGAGTGTTATGCTCCTGACGTCATTGAAATAATATACTGACATGATTGTATCCATGGCATTGCAATACAAATGATTTGAATTAAAATTGGTAATATCAGAAAATATATTAGCTTGATATTATTTCACGAAAAGTATAACTCAGGTATAATGCTGATGTCACAACAAAACAAACGAAAGCAAACTGCAAGAAGCTGCAATTAATAATGTGCATGGGATATATATATGCAATGAAGAAATTAAAAAGCATCTAATGGACCAGTATCCAAAGCATCCAATGAAAGCATCTAATTTGGTAATTGCTTGGGGGGCAGTGTTAAACAGCAGGGAATTCCATTCAACCTTTCTCTTAATTTGGCCAGTAGCAAGAGTTCCATAATAAACCCCCAGAGAGACAGTATGAAAAATAAGCAGCTCCACAGATATAAATTCTATATTTTCCGGCACATTAGACAACCCCAAATTTCTCCAAATGAAGCTTATAAATTGGGCTTTAGTCATCTCATAAGATAATATAATCCTCCTCCAATGCACACCAAATGAAAATTATAAATATCAGTTTTGTTTTCGAGCATCAAGTTCAAACTCTTTATCACATCCAGGTATCCAGCAACATATAAACCCTATCTAACCTCTGTGGTCCATTCGCAAAAGTTTGAAAACTGGGACTAAGAAACACTAACCCACCTTAGAGGATGACCCCTGAACTTAAGATCCTATAGAAACCATATTTTTAAGGAGTTATCATGGTATTAAAAGTTTGTTTGCAAATATCTGATAATGATATATGTATGTTGTCTCTCAAATGAATCCACACTGGGAGATTTGAGTCTGTACCCTGATTAGAGTCTTGCTGGAGTGCTCTGGAGGTATTGAACAGTGAGTGCAGAGTGGAATTGTGCTTGAGGGGTTGATTGAGTGGTAATAGCAAAAATGCCATTGATATTATGCATGTGTGTAATAAGTCGTGTCTTTCGTGCCAGCTTCGGTGAAGCCATGGTGCCGAGTGCTGTCACACCAGTGTGGCCACCCGTCGCCTTGTCTGCATGGCGGCAAGTGCTCCGAGGGATGGAACCGATTCCACTGTGACTGCGCAAACACTGCGTACTCGGGACCAACTTGCGCAAAGGGTAAGTGGCACCAATTTACCAGAAAGGAGTGTCTATCTCGTGATGCTATAGCTGACAGAAGGCTGGGCTTCCATGTTTTTAATCCTGATTGGCTGATTGCTATTGATGTATGAGGAGTGGGGATCTGAATACATTCTCTAACTATTTTATTTTTCATATTTTTTACAGTCTGTGCACATAAATTCCATGCTATATTCATTTCCAAATTCAAGATTAGTTTCTGTTTCATTGTATTCAACTTGTGGGCTGATTGGCAGTGGAACTTAATGTGGGCAATAAAAATACACATAAGTGGGGACGAATAACTTTTATAACCGTCACATGGTACATCACTCGCGCGACTGCGCGACCAGTACCACATAAAAAATGAGCGGCGCCTTCTCACGCCTGCCAACCTTGCTGGCTGATAGCCGACACAAGCATGAAACCCCAACACAACTGACTATCTACAGTTAATTGATGCATACACAAATTGTTCTTTTGCTCAGAAGTAAGTGCTCAGCAGAAAATTTGTCAGATAAAGCAATGATGACTGTTGCTTGCTATTTTAAAATTTGATTGCTCCCTATCATAATCTTCAGTAGGAGCCATCACACCCAGGCGCCACACAAGGGGTGCAAAAATAGCCAAGGGAACCCAAACTATCTACAGTGGAAGATCGATAACCTGGAATGCTTGGGACCAGAGGCATTCCAGATTAATTATATTTCCGGTGAATAGATTAGTTGCCAGGATGATGGCAACACTGCAACATGGAAAATATTTTTTTCGGAACGTGCGTTGGCGTCAGCAGAAATGCTGCATCATTGAGTAGAGAGTCAAGTAATGAGGAGAATCAAATCATATTTTTAAAATTTATGATTGAACGGGATTTAAAAAGATTCAAAACATTCAAAAAAGTTCTTTATTCATAAATTGTGAAGGTATTATAAGTTGGGAAGTAATCTAGATGAGACCACCAGTAAATGGAAGGAAATTGGCACAAAATTTTTACAGTCGGACCAAAGCATCAACATTCCACCCCTCCATATTTTTCAGCATGCACCTGTTGCAAATTCCATATCATTTTTCCAACAACTAGCTAAAAATTAATCGGTAATAGGGTAGTTTCCTTCATCAAAGAAAAGAAAAGGCATTGATTGCGATTCGTTACTCACCATTAGTGTATTCATAATATACAAATTATTTGGTTTTAGAAATACCGGTTTAGACGAATGGCAATGGTCAATTTTAACTGCATTTGAAAAAGGCCAGATTAGCGCCCATTCGATGCCACTCCACGTGACATCACAGGGACCTAGTTTCTACATGAGAGGAAAGGAGTTATTCATCGTCTGAGATTACCAATGCATGAATGAGGCACAGAGCTCACGGAAACATGTCTTCCCAGTGAGAAATGGGTGGTGGAATCCACGTGGAACCCACGTGGAGAATTAACGTGGATACCACGTGTTTTTGGTCGTGGAATCAACGTGGAATCCACGTGGAAATTTGGTGGAAAAATTGAAACAGCAGTAGGTGCTGTCCTAAAACCATTAAAACCTCGACCACTCTATATCTAAACCTTCTATATATGTGTCTACGATTTTTCATGTGCTCTCATGGCTGCCTTTCCACGAATTATATAAAAATAGAATGTGCGATACATTTTCACATAACTAGCGTGGTTTCAGGATGATAAATGATGCAATGTCACCAGAGAGTTAAGTTCCACAAATTAGAAATTCTGTTTAACATTTTATGCTAATCACCACAAATCCACTTGAAATCAACGTGGATTCCACCACCCATTTCTCACTGGGTTAATAATCACCTATTAAAACTGCCTAAGGTCGGAAAGTTTCCTTTGTTTGATAAGGTATTAATAATTATTATTTAAGCCAAGCGCTACCTGCTAGCAAGGTACTCTGCTACCTGGTAGCAGCCTGCATCGTATCAGCTCTCAAAGCCTCGCCCCAAGGTCACCTCACTTGGTGCAGCGGGAACCAGAATGACATCACACAGGCTTTTCCCAGCATTCATGCTCAGCCATCACATTTTCGCGCGCTTGAAAATTTTCACTTTTCATTTAATTGCTAAAATTAGATATCGTCATTAATAAATCTAAAAGCATGAAATTCGTACTCCAGGAGTAATAATCTTTCGATTTAGGCAATAAAAATATAATGGGAAACCACCCTATTATATAATCTTCTGATCGGAGGTTATCCCACTTTAAATGAATACTAAAAATGATTCTGTAAATAATAACTGATTGTTAATTATAACTCTTGCATCTAATATTAGTAGTCGCAGGTAATCTTATAAATGCGGAGAACGCGAGTACTTTCAAAAAACTACTTGGCATTAACTTCATAAACAATCTTCAAAGAGTGAGGCCTGCCAGGGTGCAGGATTTGCCTTGGGGGCAGTAGGGTTTGCCCGCTTATTGATTAACTCGAGAGCGCAATGCTGGGTGGTCTGTCACTCCTCTCATGGAATTGATCAACGCAATCCCAGGTTTCCAGCACGGGACATTAGGAAGGGCTAAAAACGTTTTGATAACTTCTACTTGTGAAAAGGGATCAACATATCCGATATAAAAACCACTGCAAGGCTATTGCTTTTGAGGCAACTGGCTATTTCACTTGTGGATTTTCAAAGATAGATGAACTTCTGATTGGAAATGAGTGCCACACATTTTTCATAGAACTTCAAATCTCCTCGCATAGAATTAAAATAATTTTGGACGTATGGCACTTACAAACTTCAACCCATTTCCTTTCCTCTCTTAATTAAGTCCAGAAAGTTTGACCATGAATAGACCATGTGCGTTGATGGCATGACATCGCTGTTGTGCAAAGTCACCACATCTGGACATCCTAAGTCATGCAATGAAATATTTTGCCAAAGAAAATGGCGTATTAGTTGACTAGCTCTTTTGCGGAATTTGTGTGTACACAGCCAGGGTGAAAGATGGAAATTAAACCATTAAGATAGCAGCATTTTCAGCGATGCAATGTTAAGAAATAGAAATTTTGAAAACTCATGAAAACCTTCCGTTCTTCATTCCGTTGTTAAGATTTCCAGATTTTTGATCTTCAGCTGTATTATTTAAAATGTAAACTTAAACAATAGAAAACTAATAAATATCCTCTTTTTCAATTAAATTTCATTTGATTGAAAAGTATCATATATTATATGTGTAAAATATTCAAATATAAATACACAAATTCACTTGACTTGGTGTTTGTTATGGGTCTCACGATTGTCCTCTTATTTGTTCAAGCAATTTCCCTGCTGTACCAAAACTCTCAAGTAACCTCTTTACAAGTGTGGGAAAAGCAAAGAACCTGTTTTAACATAATATATCCGTGAAGTAATTGGCTTCACAAAAGATAACGATTGCTTGGATTTTCAAATACTGTGCCTTCAACAATCAACATTCAGGTTTCGTTAGGCAAGGTCAGAAAAGTCAGCCAATAGCATTCAAAGTGTAAAGTTTACTGGCTGAAATATAGCTCTCACCAAACACAACCCTTTCTAGGAGCATATCTATTTGGGTCAAGTGAGGGAAACCTGCAATGTGAACAATATATGTAATATGTGTATTCATAAACAGGACAGATAGATAAGGAGAACCAAAAGAAATCCAAAATTGAGATTGCATTGAGTTAATTGCACAACCTTAGAAGTAAATTTAAGTTCATTTAAACAATATGCATCTGATGAGATAGTTTGAAAACTAGGGGCAATGAAGAGAAATCAGTGATATCAGCTGCAGCATTTGTAAAATAGAAACTGCAGCTCAGTTGTATCTACAGTAAACTCTCGATTATACGAAGCAGGATTTTACGAAGTTTTCGATTATACGAAGTGATATTGCGGTCCCGGCGAAAAGCCTATGCTAAATACATGGCACTATTCGATTATACGAAGTTTCGATTACACGAAATGTTTTGAAAATTACAAACCTTGGCTCGGTCCCCAGGAGCAAATGGCATTCATTTATACAAACTACGGCGAAATAGTTGAGAAAGGAACACGAAAACTAAATGAGGTGAAGGTACAGGTTTTTGCGTGTCATTTTTGGGAATTCACGCAAGTGAACTAATACTTCACACATGTTGAGAAATGATGAAACGTCTCTTGTAGGAAAACAATCAATATGGATAATAACGTTTCTCTCTTTATTTCTCCGATAATGGAAGATGTTTCTCCTGTCGTTTTCCGGTTGGAACCTTTCTTCTGTCAGCATAAAAGAAGAGAGACATACTGTATGAACATAACACCTCACACCCGGTATGAAGAATATGGCCCTGATGAAGAATAAAGTCTTTCATAGCAACGTCTGCAAAGATGATGGAGCACAGTAGCCGGACGGAGAACTCAAACAGAATTTACTTCAAATATTTGCCAGAAGATAATCATATCCTACGTAATTTATGATCGTAACTGAATCTCAATGAAAATAACTAATTGAAAATATAGCACATTCAGCTGATAATACGGAGTAACTCGAAATATTAACTTACGAAGGTTATTTTGGGAACGGGTTAAGGCCCATGTTATTCTTTTTTTTCTCGTCACTGAGCGATAGAGGGCGACATAATTGGTGGTTAGGCCCTTAGAGTATAGTTAGGCCGGCTGCCGCTAACATTCCGTGGGTGTTGGAAACAAATACATATCTATCTTACGCGTACTTAATAGTTGCTATTTGCTCCTAACCACAAATGTATAACATTAAATTCTTATAATAAACTTCGCAATTCATTATTTGATTACATTTTCTAAACTGGTCAGGAATTTCTTAAGCGATCGTTGATATTGAATTACATATGTACAAGAAATGGGAATTTTAAGGTGGTATAATTATTTAACGACCTTTTACGCATAAATCGATAACAAAAAGCCTTTTCTAACAATTCTACCGGGAATAACCACCGAAAACATTTAAATAAGGCCACTAAAGACAAAAAAGGGCGAAAGAAACAAAAGCGAACATTTTTTTCGTGACTTATGAAAAAGGTTTAAATTACGAAACTCGATTTTACAAAGTGCCAATTTTCCCGTCCCACTGACGTCGTATAATCGAGAGTTTACTGTATTTGTTTTTATGGTGGAGACCGGTTGAGATTAAATGAAACTAAGGAATACCTTGTATGCTGAGTTCTTGTCTTTACTTGTTTGCATGGCCTTTTGTCTGATGTTTAATTGTTTTTGTTGTGCAGAGGCAATGCTTCTGAGCTTCAATGGGTCGCAGCATGTGACTGTGTGGCCGTGGCCGGAGGAGCGCCAGTCGCAGGCAGAGGAGGTTGCGTTGCGCTTCCGCACGTCTCGTCCCCTAGGCCTGCTGGTGCTCTCGTCCTCGGGTCCCCCTCCCTCCAAGCAATCGCTACTGTCACTGGGGGACCGCATCGAAGTGGCCCTCGCTGGCGGACGAATCCGACTGACCGTACGGCTTGGAAAGTCCGAAAAGGTAAACACTTGTGATACACTGGATCCTCGATCCTCTATCATTTTTCAAGGGGATGGACGAAAAATCTGATGAATGTGGGAATGTTTTAATAGGTTGCCTATGTAGCAGGAAACACAGGATTTAGGTGCATATAAGTGATATTCTTTAAAGGATTCGAACAGGAATTTACTGTTATCAGGAATATTTGAATTTTATGGAAAAAATTTTGGCATGTTGCTGATTTGACTAATATCTCTTTCAATTATCCTAAGGGAACATGCTACCATGATAAGAAATATTTGCACAGCATGTTGGCATTTACACTGGTACAATTGGTTTCTGTCTGATGTAAAAATTCCTTTCTAACTATCACCATTTCAAGTATACAGATTTATGAGAGCAATGTACATGTTACGCCTAAAACAACCATTTTTGCCGATGCCAAAAATAGGCTATTTTTGGTCCATGAAAAGTCCATTTTTTAATAGGTATATTTTTAATATAATTGATGCAATTGTGTAAAGAGTGAACCATATCATGTTAGTTGGAAGTGCCACGCCCACCTGATCCTCGGCTTCATCCGACTTCTGGTTTTCACCAGTTAGCTCACTCTACCCCCACCCTGACATGTGTTAGTGGACAACCCGATGCATTTTGCAATATTCACACGATTCTCCCCCAGATTCTTTTCTTAATCCTCGATCATTTTCAGTCCATCTTTTGAAGTTCTCACTTGCTTCTTTGGAAATGCCATTTTTCAAAGACATAAAAATAATAGAAATGTTGCCTGACTTTATTGAACCCTCAAGGAAAACACCTGCTGGTTTGAAGTCAAGCCGCACTGAAAAGTACAGAACCACTCGTATGAGGTGAAGTTTGGAACTGGCACAGTTGCAAAGGGCATTCACAGAACCAACTGCAGATGGTGAAGGATGACCAAATGACTACGCCACAAATCTTTTTGTTCTAAAGAGAAAGCAACTTGCCCACTCAATTCTAAGTACATAGCACCAAATGAGTACATGAATTCAAATTGCTAGTAAGGAAAAACAAAATATCCTGAGAAGATATCCTTTCTTCAGTAACTCTGACAAGTGAGACTTTTAATGTAACTCATAAATTGTAACTTGATGTCCTGTTTTCGGAAAAAATGCTGTATCGACTGCCGAGAAGCTCAGCTGCAAGGATGTTGAGTTTTGCCAGAATGCTAAGTCTCTTTCGTATTTTGCCTCCTATTTCCCTTCTCAAATAATATCAGAAATACATGGTGTTTGGTCTCATTCTTTTTTTAATTATGTGCCCATTTCTAGTACTTCAGTCCTATTAAGGTATAATTCTGATTGCTAATAGTCATTGTTAGACTTCTTTTGGGCTAATAGATGACTCATGCCGAAGTTGACCTCCAGAAACATAGAACTTTAAAGCAAGTAGGCTGATAAATCTCTGTTGGAGGCATGAGAAAAAGTAGCAAAAACAAGAAACACATCAGGACTCAGTAAAATACAGTTGAGGACCTCAAATCCGGAATCCAGAAACCTGGAGCGTTTGAAAATTCCTCTACAAAGTGTTTTAACTTGCCACCTCGTTAGTACCGTAGCATTACCTTTGTTGGCCTGCATCACCAGGATGTCAGGATTTCTCTTAATGGCTTTTAGGGCTTGTCTTTCCACAGGGCTCATGTAAGGTCGGGGTAAGATGGCCCTTTTCAGGGGTGTGGAGACGTCATTGCAGCGTACAGCGTAACCAACACATACTGAACTATACCTAAATGCTTTCAGCCATCATCGCCTTGCACAGAAGAAAAGCATCCTCACAACCCTACTCCATCAAGCCACAGTCATATCAGATGAGGCTCACTTGAACCAAGAAATAGCACACCTTAAGCCCACATTTAGAAAGAACGGATACAGCCAACGTGACATTCAAGCGGCACTAAAAAAGACCATTTTGAATTGTGATGCAGTAGAGGTAAAAGAAAAACCGATAGCCAGAGCCATTCTCCCATACATCTCCAGCTTCAGCAACAAGATAGCCCGGATACTCCGAAGGCATAATATAGATACAATCCACATACCTGCCACCAAGGTTAAAACCTGTCATGTAGTACTACATGTGTATTTGGTGGTTTTGTTTGACAAATAAGGCACGGTTAAGTATGTAAAGGCATGGAAGAGTGAGGATGGTATGGTTCTTGAATAATGCCTGCCAGGGGTACAAAGGGGAGGTGAAGCATTGCGTTGTGGATGGCCTGCTTTTGGAGAGAAAAAACTTGTGGGAAAGGTTGTCATTTCCCCAGAATAAGATGCTGTATGGAATATGGGATCGCCTACTTTGTCTTCGGTTCATTTAATTTCATTACAAAAATATATTTTCAAGCACTGTATAAACACATGTTACATGTAGAATTATTGCCATTTATCCACAAATAAACATGCTCAAAGTCTTGATTTTCCAAATTTAATTTTCTGTCACTAACTCATTAATTTTTATTAAACCACAAATTTATATTTGTCCACTTCTCTCAAATGTCACTAAGTACACCTTATTTGAAAGAAATTTGAGGTGGTGAGATTGAGTGTGGATTCATCTGTTTCTCTTCTAAACTGATGCAAAGTGATGGATGCGTAACGTGTGGTGTCTTCTCCTTTCAGACCCTGCAGGCAGGCCATGGACTGAATGACAATCAGTGGCACACAATCAGATTTTCGAGGCGAGGGTTGTTGCTGAAATTGCAGGTTGATGGTGACTCTCCTGTCACAGGTTAGTGTTTTTGAATGCTCAGAAATAACTTTGATGGGCAGTGTCTGATGGGAGCAGAGTGCCGAACTTTTGATCATGGGGTTCAAATCCCAATGGAAGCATTTGGACATCTCTAATTAAAAATCCTGGGAGTAAAATATGGCCCTGGGAAAGGAATCAGGTGGTTTCCTATTATTTATTTATTGCCTAAATCGAAAGATTATTACTCCTGGAGTACATATTGCACGCTTTTAGATTTTTATTAGAATATGCGTGGAGATATAGATATCTATTTTTCACAATTTAATGAAAAGTGAAAATTTCAAGCGCGCGAAAACGCGACGGCCAAGTACGAATGATGGGAAAAGCCCGTGTGACGTCATTCTGGTTCCCCCTGCCGCAAGTGAGGTGACCTTGGGGCGAGGTTTGAGCTCTGATACGACGCAGGATGCTAGCAGGTAGCAGAGTACCCTGCTAGCAGGTAACGCTTGGCTTAAATATGGATTATTACTACCTTATCAAAGGGAGGAAACTTTCCGACCTTAGACAATTTTAATAAGTGATTATTAAGACATGTTTCCGTGAGCTCTGTGCCTCATGCATGCATTGGTAATCTCAGACGATGTAAAACTCCTATCCTCTCGTGTAGAAATTAGGTCTCTGTGATGTCACGTTGAGTGGCATCGCATGGGCGCCAATCTGGCCTTTTTCAAATGCGGTTAAAATTGACCATTGCCATTCTTCTAAACTGGGATTTCTAAAACCAAATAATTTGCATATTATGAATACAATATTGGTGGATAACGAATCGCAATCAATGCCTTTCATTTTCTTTAATGAAGGAAACTACCCTATTGGCCCCCTTACGCTGAGTATGTGAATTATATAAATGCTAATAATGTACTTTGAGGTGAAGGCTAACCTCACATTTCGTAACCAACTTTTGGATTGAGACACTGAGTGAGCACTAACTAGTTTCTATATGAAATGGAGAACATGCATGAAATTTGTTTATCTTGCCACAGTAGACTCTCGTTATTACAAAGTTCACGGGATTGGAATAGCGGGGGTCATAATAATGAAGTTGGTATGAACATTTCTTTTAGGAGTTGTCAAAAAAATCATAGCTGGTAAAAATTTCTTGTCTTTTCAATATCCCTTTGCTTATAGTAACACTGCAAAATAGTTAATGCCCCGTTCACACTACGTTCTTTTTACGCCGGTTAGCCCCGACCATGGTTACAAAACGAGGGGTGAACGCAAGTTGCCGTAAAACCGTGGTTGGGATTCTGACCACCGTTTTCCGACCATGGTTGGCGGTAGTTTATGTGTGTGTGAACACAAGTTGGTTAAAAGCTGGTTAGAAAAAGAAGAAGGCGAAGCAGCAATGAAGTGGGATAGGAGGAAAGAAAACAGAAAATAAAGCACTCGAAGAGGAGACGGCCATTATTGTTGAACTATATTCGTCAGAATTAATTCTAAGGAAAGTGTTATTGATTCATTCCGTAATTGGTTGCATATTATGAGATTTTAAACCTGATTTTAAGTTATGCGATATATTATATAGTTCGTAGTGAATTAGCTATTAGCTCTTATTGTATTGTTACGGACAGATTGAATAATCTATGTAAATATTTTGCTAGAATTAAGTAAAATGTGCGAAACTACCATAATAAAAATCCGAAGGTCACAATGATTTTAATGTTTTGGTAAGAGTTCTTTGTCCCACCCATACAGCACAGGGAGAAATTTACTCGTGTATATTGAGTCGAAATTTGGTGTAAGGAATAAGTCGAGATTTCGCCCATTTTTTCACGTGTAAATGCTGTGTAAATTTGGTCCAACTCCCTTGACCCTTATATACAAAAAATATGAAGCAAAGTGTGGGAGCAGATGCTAAGATGAGCAGCAATCCGAACATGATTAAAGTTTCAGGACAGATGATTCAATAAAGTCGTCCACCTTAGTACCAGCAAAATTTTCCCAACGAAATCTAGTTAAATCATTTAACGAATCATCTTGCGGCATATATTTTATAGGTGTATATTTTATTACGATTACATATTTGCTCCAGTCGAAATACAAACGAGTTAACCATTAATTGCAACTAGAATGATGCTGCTTGTTAATTTGAAATTCTCAGTAATTTCGAATTACTTCCGTCAATGCCTCGCATCACGCGAATTGAACGCTGGGAAAACAATCACGTAACGATATAACTTGTGTGACTCGAACTGGAAGCACGAGACGACAACGACGACATCAACAATTCGCTAATTCTCTTTATCCTGGTGTGCTTGTGCTCAGTGAAACTACTTGCGGTTTTACCAAGGTTTTGTGGTTTTTTAAACTATTTGGCAGTACTTTTAAGATCCATCCATCATATCGTATTCGCTGTTCACACTGATCCATTATGTCATTCACATTATTTTTCACATCATCACCACTATTGTTTTGTCCTGTACTACGTTACATATTTCCTGATGAATTATTTTATACAGAGGAACCTTTTATTGACACAATAAATGAAATTTTTGAACGAATACGTTGACTATGTCTTATTACCTGTTTAGTATTAGTAATGTGCCACCGTTTGCGTGATCACTGCCATTTTCCGGTCATCAACAAGAAACCCTAACCCTGGTGGAGAAAGGAATAACTACAACGGTCCCGTTATTGGGTTCCTTGTGCATACACGTGTATTATCCGGTTTGTGGCGGACATAAGACCATATATACACCAGACTTATTCCGCTTTTACTCGGGTAATAACGGTTTTTACACGAGATAAAACACGTGAAATACACGACCTATATGCCAGCTTGAGACCGTTTGTGCTGTATGGGCCAGTTTGAAAAAGATCACCTATGTTCATCCTTGAACAAAAGTTCTTCTCATATCAATGTAAAATATCAGGCTAACGGCTAGTCAGATATAACTATAGAAAATTAATTTAGAAACGTCGGGTGATACTACTTATCGCAAAAAATATCACGTTCTCTCTTATATCATAAGTTAAATTTCAATAATCGTCACATTTCTGCTAGTTATCCATCCACATTGGAAGAAGAGGTAAAAGAGTTTTAATTTACGGTATAGCATGAGATTGGATCATGTCCTTTGTCAAAATCAGAAAACAATAATTGTTAAGAATGTAATACAGCGAAAAGTGTATCTCCATCCCAAATCACAAGTGTGTCTCAATTAATCTCAAGTCTCAAGATTAGGTCCTCGATTTTCTTCAGCTTCATCAATGATTTGTCAACACATCCGAATCAAGGGCAATTAGTAGTATATGCTGTTGATATCAACCTAATTATAGCTAAGATTCGCTTTTATTCGTATTAAAGAGAGCAGTAGAAGAATGCAAGCCACACTATAGATGAAATGATTAGGTGGACGAACACATTTAAATTACCTTCTACGTAGCAAGGAACAATGATTGTTGACGCTGGAATGCAATTTTTAATTCATAAGCAGCTCATAATATGCACATACGGTGAAAATCATTGCAATAAACACAAGAACTTTTCCCTGCACATTCTCTATTTCCTTCCAACAGGTTATTCGCTCTCGTAGATTCATTTTTCACTTGCACTTACTTTACCACTCATCAGATGTCGCCAGTGTCTAAACATGGTTAAGTGTGAACGCACGCTAGTTTTGACGTCATCTTACGCTGGTTGAGAATAATGGTAATGTGAACGGGGCAGGAGGAGGGTCAGGAGGATAATATACACAATTACATCACATGCAAACATATAAAAACAAGCACATTTGTTTCATTTTCTCAGAAGAAGAATGTGGAATGACACAATTGAGGGTTGATATCCTCCCAAGTACAGTAAATCCTTGATATACGAACAAGAGGCATTCCTTGGGATCTTGCTCGTAAGTTAATTTTGATAAAGGCATCGAAGAGTGTGGTTATCCTGCAGAATGCAACACTGCATCACAATTGTGCCTTACCTTGTGATTGTGACGAACTGATCAAATTGGGTGTGCGATGTCACTGCCACTGTGCGATGTCAAAAAAATCACTGTTCGCAGGAAGGAAGATCGAGCGAAACGATGAACAGTTCCTGACTTCACAATGGATTAAATGATATGTACTTTGTTCAGATTATGCCTAATGAGCATTTGCAAATGTTAATGCCAAAGTATTTTCACCGAAATGAACTACTTATTTATCGAACTACGGTTCACCACGTAAATTTGAGACTGAGCACTCCATGTTAATTTCATTTTGAACAGGTCGCCTGCAATTACAGAGATTAGGGACTCTTGGTGAAGGTTTTCCGGCGATGGAAACTCTCGCTACGGCGAGTTCCAACACCAAAAGGGCCTCGTAAAAATGAATTTTTTTACATGCTAATCATTGGGTCAATTGATGGTGCTTCGGCTATCTCTCGTAATGGTGGGGGTCTTGCAAATGCCCGCACTCGTTTTAACGTGGTTCCACTGTATATTTGTTAATGATCTTCCAGAAGCCCATTCTTCTTCTACATCAGTTTTATATGCAGATGATAGCTCATGTTTAATCTATTCCTAGCCTCATCCGCCACTCAAGAAAAGCAGTGGATGAAATGGCAGAATGGTGCAGTAGAAATGGTCTCATCATTAACTACTCAATGTTCATATTAATTCCGTTTCATTTAGTTCACTCCATACCCTTGCTTAGTCCATGCCTCAGAGTCAAGATATACCACTCCCTTGTAGGATTACGAGCTACAAAATTTCTTGGTTTGTATATACATTTAAACTGGTCTGATTAAGGGCGGATCCAGGAATTTATTTTGGGGGGAAGGGGGGCCAAAGGGTGTGACAGGCAAATGATCTTCCCATTTTTGAGATTAAAAGTACAACAATTACATTACAAAGTATTCTCTATATTTTTTATTATGAAAGTTATTAAAGTGATATTAAATGATTAAGGCTCCGTAATACACAAAACAAAACCAGCATAATGATAGCCACATTAAAAGTCTTCTATTTTTAAGAATCTGGGGGGACAGGTGCCCCCACACCCTACCCCTAAATCCACCCATGGTTCTGATCGTATGCAAATGAATTGGCCAGCCATATTTTCTTAATAAGGAAACTGGCCCCAGTTTTATCTCTGCACTCTGTAATGCAGTAGATTCTCATTAATGTGAACAACGTTATTACGAAGTTCTTGTTATTACGAAGCAAATCGTTGGTCCTGACGAAAAGGCCTGTCCAATCTATAGTGAAAGACACGTTATTACGAAATCACAAACCTCAGTCCCGGTCCCGGTGGTTACAAAATGAGCTTTAATACAAAGCTCTGTGAAAAAGCAACGGCATTTAGGTGGATATACACTACGCTAAGTTATCGTCATTGATCTACGTTTAAGTTCTCTTCTTGTACTGTGCCCAAGAGCGTCAATTATGGCTCTTTCTTCAGCAGGAGATACTTCAATATGCACGAAACATCACATAATAAGCTTCATTCCTGTGGAATTATGGTGACCCACTCATTAATGCTTGTAAATTGGACGTACAGTTAGTCCTCTTCCTACGCACATTGGATTTACAAACTTTTGGAGGTACGAACATTCAAAAAAATTGAAGCGCAACCAAAATTTCAGATTTGGTACCTATGGAGTTTGCCGATGCGACACAATGTGGCGTAGAGGAAGGAACTCGCACTTTGGGCATAACAAAGTGAGCAAAGTATCATTTAATCCGTTGTGCAGTCAGGAACTGTTCAGCGTTTCGCTCGATCTTCCTTCCTGCTAACATTGATTTTTTTTGCTCCGGCTGTATCGCACGCCAAGCTTGATCAGTTCGTCACAATCGCGAGTTGATGCACGATTGTGATGGAGTATTGCTTTCTGCAGGATAACCACTCACCTCGATGCCTTGTATAGGTTTATCAACTTACAAGCAAGGTCTCGGAACGCATCTTCTTCATATATCGAGGACTTGCGCATTATTTAATCGTGTATATAATACAATTGGCTTTGAAGATTATAAGTGTGGGAGATTGAAGAGACTAGAAATTTTGACAAAGTGTGTTTTTTTTCATTCACTGATTCCTACAAAAAACCTTCATACAAACTTTTTTATTGTGAACCTTCGGACTTTCGGTCCCGTGAACTTTGTAATAACGACTGTGCTCCTTTATCATGCAAATGTTGAGTCCATTATCAGCTATGTCAGAATGTTTTGGAGAAATTCCGCTTTGGAAAGCAAAGTTTTCTTGATGCAGAGATGTGCCCTTAAGGCTATACTCAGAATATCAATTAGAACTCCTGGTAAAGCTCTTTTCATCTCTTCAAAGATTTGGCCTTATGTTCCCTCTACCTTCTCACATGTGTTCTTTTGTAAAATGCAATCCAGACTATTCATGAAGAGCACAGAATTCCATCACCATAACACTCACAGAAAAGGAAACATACATATCCATCAGTATTTATTTTCTCCCTTCTAGAAGGGTGCACACCACACTGCTTAGTCATCTATAATAATCTGCCCATAGGGTGAAGATAGGTGCTATATATCTGCAAAGTACAACAAAATATGTAGTTTGAAACCAGGAAGTTTGAAGTATTTTTAGCTAGATCTGGCTCTGACAGTAATGAAGAGTTGTTAATGGACAAAAGAGCATAAGTATCTTAACCTTATGATGCTTACTAGGGATGGTCGGATCGGATACCTCGAATCCAAATATCCATGGATAATGCCCTTCACCTTATACTTAGGATTCAAATTCATTGAAGATTTCAAATCTGAATCCAAAACTTCAAATCAGTGTTTATGTGGATGCTATGTCCCATAAGAGGGAGTAGATAGTATTCTGATCCTCCCTTCACATATGCTGTTGCACAGCAATGCTTGTCCTACTCGCGAACAATTTTGTTTAAAAGCTCTCGTAGGAGTATTGCAATAGAATTTCAGCCATGGAAAATTTAAATGCAAAAAACGACTAGCATATAGAGTGAATCTGCCCAAGAGATTGAACTACAATTGGGGAATCCTCAGCACCGTAAGATTATAGCCATGCCATAGATTCCACAAAACCACCCTAGGCCCTCCATCAGCCCATGCATGTAAGGCTTTTTTCCTTTTCGAGAGCCCACAGACCATAAATCACTTCCCTCAAAGGAAAATATCAAGTTACATGGGAACAATGGAAGCATGTATCATCCCTACACCATCTCAACTGACCTTTTTCGGTCTACCAGCTTCAATTCTCCCAGTTTCTAGAGGCCAAATGCTAGGTGAGTCACCTACTGAGCTCGAAGATATCTCGATAGCTTTCAGCAATTGTATGACGTGCACGAGATTCAAAAAGAACGAGACCAAATGCGATGCATATCTAACAGCATTTAAGTTTTCTAAGCTGTAATTGATTGACACAAAGCTTTATTGTTACTACGAGGATACTAGCATTCAACATAGTCCAAACAGCACAATTTTGGAAGAAACTAGCATAGCATGAGTGCATTCAAATAGGATGAGACGGGCTGGAAACTTCAGGCAACGCAAACTGCATATGTCACATTGCTGCCTCGTCGCTTTGAAGGCAATGATGTCACATGCAAGATCGGACGTGTTCTTCCCTTGCTCCTTCATTCATAGCCTTGTTGCTTGAAAGATGGAGGGAGCGTCCTCCTTCCCCTCTACCTCTCCTTCAGCGCTCTTCACTCACAAGCATTTCCGATTTCTTCTATCCACCATTTAATCCAACCATGTATGCACTCCTTTGAATTTATTAAACTGCAGGGTTTACCACCGACATAGTAATTTTCATTTGCAATAATCCTCATAATATTGTCTGAAGATGATTTTGTTAAAAATCAGGCCCTAAGCATAATGGAAATTACTCGCCAAGATAGATGTTAAAAATTAACCAGGTATTATCCTTAAAAACTACTTGTTTCTCTAAGTTTAATGTGCGATTACTAATTGCAGTATAAATGCCGTAGGATGCCGTAGAATGCCATAAATTTAGCTTGCTCTGCGGAGCAAAAAACTCCGTGAGATCTTTTTCATGTTTACCTTTGAGGTACCGATGTGACAGCGCGATGCTTATGAGTAAGAAACACAAACAGGAGCATTTTAAAAATACGTCACTAAGGGAGAAACTCCCCTGCCTGCCGCTGGTTTTTGACCTAGGGTTTCAGATGACTGACTCACGCTGAAAACCAAGGCCACTCAGTTCCCCTTAGACTTGCGACCAGGATAGGTGGGAGGAGGAGGGGAGATAGGAAATATGTGTAAGAGGGACACCCCCATTTTCGGTTGCAAATCCTGGGTAAAAAGGTGTGTCTCTTACACACGTTTATATGGTATAGGCAGTTGTGCTATGTAAAATCTCACCTTTTACTTTAATGTAATTTTCTTTTGCAGCTAACCTTTATGTTCTGTGTAAAGGTATTCTAGTTTCTTTTGGCAGTCCTTATATACCGTATATATCTGAATATAGTCTCCCCTTTTTTCCAAAAAATCCCGTGGTAAAAGTAAAGGGGGGGACTACATTCAAACGTATTTCTTAAAATTTTCATGAAGCGAAAGCCTCAAAATTAGGAGGGGGAGTATATTCAGAGGGGGAGTATATTCAGAGGGGGAGTATATTCAGAGGGGGAGTATATTCAGAGGGGGAGTATATTCAGAGGGGGAGTATATTCAGAGGGGGAGTATATTCGGAGGGGGAGTATATTCGGAGGGGGAGTATATTCAGAGGGGGAGTATATTCAGAGGGGGAGTATATTCGGAGGGGGAGTATATTCGGAGGGGGAGTATATTCAGAGGGGGAGTATATTCAGAGGGGGAGTATATTCAGAGGGGGAGTATATTCAGAGGGGGAGTGTATTCGGAGAAATACGGTATGTGACATACATTTCTACAAGATCAATAAAACTATTGTTATTATTAAGTGGCTCTGCACTTGTTAAGAAATTAAAGGTTATATTGAGGGGACCAGAACAGTTCATAGCAAGTGATGAACACGTTTGGATAAATAAATGTAGAGTCTGGTTGGCAAATGAATACTTAGACATTATTCGGAGTATAATTGTTGATTGTTTGTCTCTTCACAGCTGAGATGAATGGGGAGCAGATGACGCTGGAAATGGATGCAATTCACGTTGGGGGCTTCATGCAGCAGGAGGATGACAGCGTATCCATGGTCACACCCCTTCCCCCACCCCCTGCACCAAATTTCGTCGGACTCATGCAACAGCTGAGCATTAACGGTCGCTCCTACTTTGATATGGCCAAAGTAGACAAAGATGGCCACCGCGTCAAAGTGACGGCGAGGTTTGCGCGGCGCGACCCCTGGTGGGGGGAAGGAAATCCCAGCTCGCCCTTTGACGAATTTGCGTCGAGACCCAGAGCAGAGAGCCCGCCCCTGCGTCATCCCGTGACTTTCCACTCCCAGCACACGTTTGTCGTGCTGCCCACCCTGAGGGCATACGCCACGGCCGATGTCTACTTCCAGATGAAGACGACGCAGCGATCAGGGCTCATCTTGTACAACCCCGGCCGTGATGGCGACTTCCTGGCTGTGGAGTTGGTCGAAGGGCACATCCATTACGTGTTCAACCTGGGCGATGGGCCGGTGAGGGTGCGGGACAGCGCCCGCCTCCCACTCAACGACAACAAGTGGCACTCGGTGACGATTGGGCGGCCATCACCAAGGAGGCACACGCTCATGGTTGACGACCACTTTGCTGTCGTGGTGACGGGCACAAGCCTTGGGGGCACCAAGAACTTAGACCTGGATGGTGACCTCTACGTTGGTGAGTGATTGTTGTTGACAAGCATGCCTGCTTATTGCTCCTACGTCAGATTTCAAAGGAGGGTGTTGTTTTGTGTGGTCACCGTGGTGGTTCGATTTGATGTACAGGCTGGGAATTTTGAGTTCTTCCCCAGCCAGGGATATGGGGTTCACAAAGGATGTGGGATTGTGAGTACTATGGAGATCAGCAGAGGATAGCAAAGGATTTTGGTAATATCTGCGCCATGCTCAAATGTTTTCATCATCGACGGAGTAATTCTCAATATTTACATTGCAATGAAGTGTGTGAATGTCTTTAAAATTTTGTTTGTTGAGGAAAGATATCTAAGATTATTTTTTGGGTAAGACAAACCCATTATATTTGGTCCTCATTTTCCATCATGTCCGATGCTTATTAACCTTTTATTGAATCTAGCTAACATTTTTTTTTGCAAAAACAAAGATAGGAATTTGAATGTGCTCATATGATGGAAGACTCGTTATTGTGATGTTCATGGCACTGAAAGACTGGAGGTAATTCTCATAACGAAGTTCATGAGAACGTTTAATTTAGGAATCATTGCAAAAAAAACATACCTTGCCAAAATTCTTGTCTCTTCAGTCTCCCGTGCATATTTTTGTGCTGCGAAATAGCTTCCTCATTGGTACTTCCTCATCAGTATTACCTACAAAATGGAGAAATTTGATGAGCAATGAAAACCTTTGCTCACTCATTACATTGAGAAAAAATGGAGGCTCTAGTAAATGCTTTCTGCTAAAATACATTCTGAGGCTTGGTTTCTGAATTACAGTGGAACCTGTTTAGTACGTTTCTGAAGGGACCACAAAAAATGAACGTACTAACCAGGAAAACGTGCTAACGAGGAAAGTAATAAATAGAAGTCGGGGTAATTGCAATCTGTGGAAAAGTCGTCATAATTACAATTACTATCGGTAGTTCTCGTAGGATCGCCTTCCTGAACTCTTTTAAATAAAACCTTTAAAATAAAGAAAATGGGCGCTACAATGAAAAACAATACCATGTGAGTAAAAATCACAATGTTTCATAGATTTCCCGAAGACAGTTACATGAAAACGGCGTCTTTCTCCCGTGATTTATCCTATATGTATTTATAGAAAGAGGACAAGTATAGCTAAGTCACTTCTTTTTTGTCACAGCATACTCGGAGAATATAAAAACAACCCTGAGTATGTCAACGGGTTGTTTTTAAACATCATAAAAATTGGTCAAAATTATATTAACCTTAAATTACGGCAACAGCCGTACACATTCGCGCTTCTGGAATAAAGCCATATCGATTGTTATAGCGATCGATATATCGAATAATAACACGCAAGATTATTAGATTACGACGTAATTACAAGAAGATTTTATATTATACAGTTGAAATTTACTTTTAAAATTTGTTTAATGTCGTCTGCTTTCGTGCCGAGATCGAGTATTTTTAAGCTAAGCTTCGCGTGGAGATCCAGAGCATCGTCTGCTCCCGCAGCAGTAGTCAAATACGCACGTACTACGTAGCATTGACGTCGTGCAGTACTGCTTTAGATAAAGTGGGAATTGAATAAGACTCATTTCTTCATCATGATAACTCGTGTAATAGCAATAATTGCCCACTCGTGAAATTTGTGCGCAGTGGGCACTCCGGAGGCAGCAGAAGGTGAGGAGCTCGGGGTGGGGAAAATTGGGGCTTCTCATTGGCTGCAGTTTTGCATAGTCAGACATTCCTGATAAATGGCCATATTTTATAATTCATCGCGTCATAACAATTGAGAAATGCATTTGGATAAATCACGGTCGAAGAAAGATATGTGGAATGAATGCAAGAATTTTAATGGCTAGTTATAGTAAATTAAATCATGAATTCGGAGCTTTACGACCCTTAAGAAAATACTGGAGAACGAATTGCGGGTTGCGTCACGGCAAGCAATTGAGCGTACTAACCAGGAAAGCGCAATTTTTTCAAACGTACTAACCAAATACTTTTACCTGTATTTTGTTCCGTTGGTACCGGGACCGAGAGAAATCGTCGTACTAAGGAGGAAAACGTACTAAGGAGGAACGTACTAACCAAGTTCCACTGTATTCCCGTTAACATCAGTAAACCGAGATACACCCTTATTTCCACCAGCATTGTGGTAACCCACTTTTGGAAGCTCAATTGTTTTTGCTTCATTTTTTTCTCTTTCTCACGAGCAAGGAACTGTGCTGATTAGCGGTTTTTCTCAGCCACTATAATTGACATTAACTCATCATCAAAAAATAACTCAAAATATGCCAAAGGATCATCAATACACGGAACAGGTAATATTTATTTTCCAACTAATGCACCCACAAAAGGTATAGGAGGTTCAGCACTGTCGTTCTATTGCCAATTATTTTCTTGAAAATTCACAGTAAAATGGGAAGTTTCTTCTAGCTTTTCGGAACTGGAGTCCAGAGAGTATCCAATTGAAATTCCGGAAGTCTTCTTCCAAAGCCTCAAACGCTTGCTCATCACACAACTCACGCCATGGTCAACTAAAAAGGGGTACAGATATGAAGTGGACCTAAGGCAGAAATATAATTTTAAAAAATCACCAAAGCAAACGTAGGGGTGAAAACTCCCCAACCCTAAGCCTCAAGTGTCGTAAATAATTACCAAGAGTTGGGGATGCTGGCCGGTCTGTGAGGCTCTGAGAGGCATTGAGTGACAATGCCTGGACGGTCCATGCCTTCGCCATCCATGCCTCGATGAAAGAGAAAGGGAGCAAATAGGCAGAGAAGCAGATGATAATGAACCACTGAGGAAAGCATTCAGCATCCACACACGTCACGCACGATCACTCAGAAAGCACATAAACCAAGCTTGAGTGGAAGGATATCATCTTTCATTAGCATCCACCAGACGCTGATGCTAGAGGAAGCATTTCTTTCCTGACATCAGCTAGAAAAAAATACTCTAAAATATACGAGAACGCAAACACAGACCACACAGGGGTACAGGACGATAGCAGGCAGATGTGTCTTACATATGCACTCACTAAAAGTTAGAGATCCGTGAAATCCCGAGACGCGATATCGCAAAATAACACGAAATCAAACGAAATAATGCAAAATCAGTAAATAAAAAAATAAATGTTGCATTTTTTGCGATTTTAGTGAATTAGCAAAAAAAATCACATATAATGAGAGTAATGAGTCATGATCTATTAAAGCCTAAGCCTTCATTGTTTAACACTGCTGACTTTCATTGGATCTATTTCATTACGATTCCAAGGTCAAATGGCTTATTTTCTCTCGTGCAAATTGAATTTGCATAATATCACGAACTGTAGTAATGTCTCTGCTGGAATTTGTTGTTGAATTAATCAATGACCTCTCTCTTAGCCTAATCCTGAAATTCTGAAATTCTCGGAATCATATAGAATGAGGCTCTTTTTTTCCTGAAGAATTAGATATTCTGAATTATTAAAAACCTGAAAGAAATTTAACGCGGCCGGGAAAGAGTGTAAACATAAGCTCACGCACCTGGCACACGTCAATGCCGAGCAGTAATTCTGGTCACTCACCATGACACAGTAAACTGCGTTATTGGATAACTTGTTGCAGAAAAAACTTAAGTGTGGGTCTAACTTAACAATTTTGAAGACTTACACACGGCCACTGGCTGGGAATGGAAAGTCGCTCTCAGATGAGACAACTTTCTGCTGGCCGGCGTTCACGGCACAGCACACGGCGTGGCGAGTTGTCTCGTCTGAAAGTGGCCCAAATTTCACGTCGCCGTGCCACGAACGGCGGCAGGTGAAAAGTCATATTGTCAGAAAGTGGTCTCAAAGTAGCACTGCCTGCATTTCACGCCATAGACCGCACACCGTTGTGACCACGGCAGCCGTCGACAGTGCCATGCCATCAACGAGAATATAAGACTTGAATCTGAAAGACATAACACATTGTTAAAGCACATCAATTGGGATGCATATATAAACGTGCGAAATAAAGGGGACACACAAAACGACAGCTATCATTTGAACAGACAGTCACTCAGTCAAAGAAAGTGACGGAGGCGAAAGAGGAGTTTGTTGTCCCTACCACAGAAGGATTTTTAAATGCTGGAATTAGTGTAGAGAAACTTGATAACCTAAAAATTCAGGAAAGGCTCTCGAAGTAAATAGATGAAGGGTAGTCGGGATTTGCCGTCTGCCGATCGTATTCACCATGAATACATTCTGATTGTAAAGAAGATTATAAAGAATCAGGAAGAGCTTAAATATTGTGTTATTGGTCTAAATCAATACACTGAAACTGAAAACAAATTTCAGTACTATTTGGTCAATTTTTACTCTACTCTTCCTCACAAAGATAATTAATCAAGTGAAGTGTTCACGGTACACCTTTTCTTGCTCACTCTAAAATATTAATGCTTGAACCATTGATATGTACCTCAAACCATTTCCTTCATTTGGTTTTATCAGAAATTTTGTATGTACTGTTGAAATTTTATTTAATGTTATGTAAAATGCTTCAAAAAGTATAAGTAATCATGAAATGTGCACCAAAAAATAATAAAACACCTAGAAATGTGCAAAAATTTTAACATTATAATAACACTGCATAGTTTTAAAATGAATTTTAGCAGAAAAGAAAACCACTTTCACAGATCTCTACTAAAAGTACATATGTATATGGAAGCTTAAGATATAGGAATACCTAATGAAACATTCGGATGCCTATGGTGTGTTCCGCATGCTTGAGGCATGGCGTACGGAGGACACATATGCTGTGTCGCACACACTGAGAGAAGAACCACAGGCATTTAAAGTCATGCTTGAGGAGTTAAGTTGAGTGGCCCTTAATTTATTCTGATATTCACAGGTGGTGTTCCGCGAGATAAGTACGAGCTTCTTCCTGAGCAAATTGTCTCCCATCACGGCTTTGAAGGCTGCTTGGCATCCCTTGATCTCGGAGGAGAGACTCCGAGCCTCATAAATGATGCCATCATCAAAAGCAATCATGTTACGCCAGGCTGTGATGGCACCGGAGGTACTTCACTCTCACATCTCTCTAGTTTTGTATATTCATGGAAGTGGTTGCTGACACTAGGATAGATCTGGTTTTTGCATTCTACCCTTGGTACTTTGGTGGTACAGTCGTCTTTCCTACTTCAAAAACTTGTATTCAATGCATTCAATTATTGTAATGCTCCTAGTACCATACACTTCATGTTTCTGGAGTTGCGGCTAACCATATCAAGGCCATAATAAGGTGTTAATACATTGAGCCATAGTCATAACGATCACAGGTGAGCAAACATTGGGCCAAACCATGGCCATGTTTCCTGTGTTGATTGGGGGTGACATTCTCTCATCTGGGCATTAGTCTGGGGTGAACTCTAGCTTCACTTCATCAAGCCAACCCTCTGGGTGATCGGTTAACTTTAAATAGCTGATTTGATTGAGATGACGAATCTGTAGACCAGAGTCATCACTCTGCCTGTGTTTGTGCTTGTCTTCCAGGTGGCCCAATTAACAAGTGTCACACCAACACATGTGAAAATCACGGCTCTTGCGTCCCTCAGTGGAATTCCTATGAGTGCGATTGCGACATGACATCATTTACTGGTCCAAGGTGCAATGAAGGTAATGTTCAACAGGCCATTCTGATTATAACCTTTTCCCATGAAGTCTTTTGGCGGGATTGCTCACGCAAGTGCATCACAGTATGCTTTTTGTGGGTTCTCAATGTGGGTTCTGTTACTTTTATGGGTACAATATGATCCATTGGTCCCAGGATTTTACATAGCGAAGTGTGAGATAAGACAAATATAAACCAAACATACATTTGAAAAAAACATTCAGCTTTTTTGATAAGAACACTCCTTGGAAAACTCTAAAACTCCATGGTAAATTTATTTTGATGGAAAAAGTTTCAGCTTATTTTAAAATGTAGCTCTTGAGGGAGTATTTTAATGGTCAGAGCACTTTTGTGGCTACGGGCTCTTGTTGTATGTGCATTACAGTTGAATGGCAGTATAGGTGTGTACATTTTCACTATGTCGAGTTAGAAGATGCCCATGTACTTGAGGATTGGTTGTGTGTTGGCATTAGCACTATTCTTTCGCTCTGTCATTGTTCCATCCATTATGATTTCCATAGCTAAGTGCAGTCAATTAAACGAACCCTTCCACTGGTTTTATTCTACCATTGATTGTAATGAAGTTTAAAAAATAAGAGAACTGTATTTTTCCAATTTTTTATCTGTTGCCTACTTACTGGGCTATTAGCGGTAAAAAAAGAAAGCCTTAGCTGATAAGTTGATGAAAAAAATAATCTAGTCTAATCTAATAAAAATGATGTGTGACCCTTAACATGAAGCCGGCTGCAGCTAAAGGTAGTGAATACTGCGGTGATGATGCAATATTCGGCATCCCTGGCGATACAGTTTTATCAGTTATTGTTTGAATTTTCAGTGGAAAATACCAAAATAATAGAATGATCACGTGAATGCACTAATTAAGTACATAGAAAAATGGCTTCATTGGTTGTGCATTGGCATAAGGATTGACAAAGCGATGCTTTGCAAACATCACCTTACATCACCTTTTGTCTGGATTCATGCTTACGTTTATAGGATAGAAATTTCTCTGATGCCGCACCACTCCTGTTCCTGTATAACTGTTCACAATAGATACATTGGCTATTATTTGCTCCACTTCTGGTAAAGCGACGATTTGCTATAGCGAGTGTTTATTTGAGCACCGTGGGGTCTCATTTTATTGAGGTTGCACTGTCAGTGGCGCTGATTCCATGGGGCCTGAGGGGGCCCGAGCCCCCTCAAAGATTCGTTTGGGGGGGCAGAGCCCCCTCAATAATTCAAGAAAATAATTAAGTTATATTATGCTTTGTGAAATCACAAAAAATATATTGGTAGTTTTTATTTCCCATGTTAGACGATAGTTACCTTTTAAAATAAATTCAACAATGTGTGTTGAAACAAATAATTATAAGGTTAAGCAGGTTAACTGAATCAAGTGGTGTGAATCATGGTAGTTTTTCGGTGCTGCGACACACTTTGAATTTAACCTCTTCCCAGGTCAAGACCTCCGATATGGGCCCCCCAATATTTTTTATAAGTGGGGGCCCCTGTGCACTGTACATAATTATAATGTTAGAAGCAAAGTGCAGAAACATATTCACCCCAAGCTTATGCTCTTTTGTCCAATAAAATAATCTTCAATGCTGGTACAGCCATATCTAGTTAAAGTGGCTTTAACTTTGGAATAAAAGAACTTTTATTGGGTGTAAATTTGATGCAATTGGGTAGATTATTGTAAATAAAATCTTTAATGGATAGATAAGATCTAGAGGTTTACTCTTGAGAGGGTTCAATGAAAAATCATGATGCATATTCCCATCAACCATGGGGAATTGTAATTTATTTTTTATAAAGATGCATCATCTGCTTTCAGTATGCCTACTCTAGGAGAGAAGACTATTTTGCAGGGACCCAATCTCTTCATAATTTCAATTTTTGTGGAATTCTTTCCCTACTTATGTTTCCCCAAAACTTTTCCTTTACATACCCATATTATGTTTCTATTACATTCCCTAATGTGTGTAATTCTGTGTCTGCTTATATTAATCATTTGTCTATTCTCCTGATCATCTGTAGAATCCATTGCCTATGAATTTGGAGCCCATGGACGCAGTGGACTCATAACCTACACATACCCCTCGGAGCACAGGCCTGAAACCAAAGTGGACATGTTGGCTGTTGGGTTTTCGACCACATCTGAAGATTCCGTGCTCGTGAGAGTTGATAGTGCTGTGTCACACGACTATCTCGAGTTGGAAATAGTAAGTATGGTGCTATGGAGCTCAGTAGCTAAAAATCATAGTTGTAATAACATTTATTTTTGAGAAAATTGTTCTTTTACAAAGCCAAATGATTACTGTAGGCTGCATAAAAATAATAAAAAGGTTTTCCATGGATAATCAAGGTGATATCATACGTAGTGGCACTGCTAAGGGAGGTAATGAAGTCCATATTGACTGTGGTGGCTCCTCCAGGGTAGGAAGAGAGAAATGCACCTAGAACACACAGCGTTTGTCCCTTGGGAGGGGCTGCCTTAACTAGGTAATTACCCTCTCAAAAGTGGCATGTGGTCCCAGCAAAACCAAAGGCAGGACATCTGTCCATAAGCTACTGCCCGAACATCATATGGCAACCTTTAACCGGTGATGTGGACTTTGGTCCTGGCTGTTTGCCGCAGGATGATAAGCTGATTTCTGCAGGAGTCTGTTCTCTGTCCTCTTATGGAACAAAGCAATTTGCCTCCCATACCCCTGATTTGTAGCGATGCAAGCAGCAGGAGTTCCAAAACAGAAATTCCATTCTTGAAAAAGAGGCTCATGCAGTGGTTTCAGCCGTGATTTCAATCCGCAATTGGGAAAGCTTCAGGCCATCGGCTGAAATGGTCAACAGAGGTGAAATTGCATTTGAATCCACAAGTGCCAGGACTAAATCAACACAAATGTGCGGGTCAATGCTAGGGACTGGCATTGGGGGAAAATACTGATGGGGGATGAAAGGTGGTGTTTTTTTATTTCTCTTGCAGTGGATACTTGAACAAACCCAGACGGGACTGTTCCTCAAAGTTTTCCTTTGAAAGGGCTGTTGGTCTGTCAGTAGAAGTGGAGAGTATTTTTACTGGGGGTATATGCCCTCATTGATTATTTATATGTTGCACTTTTTTATCATGATTATGGCACTATGGAACTATACTCATTGTGATTATAGGACTATAGCATATCTCCGGTTAATGAAATGCAAGAATGACTATAAACAGAATTATTCCACATGTACAGGACATTGGTAAGCGAGCAAGTTACCCACAATGGTGGAATATCAAATTAATGCAAAAATATTGGAAAAATAATGTAAGGTCAAAAACTCTTGAGCTATGATAAAAATACACTACTTCTTAGAATTTGAGTAGGGTATCGCTTAACGCATCAATGTGACCAATCAGGGAATTATATAGGTGAGGGATTCTGGTTAGAGGGAAATTTCTACTAGAGTACTTGTACAGCATAGAATAATTTTGTGCCTATGGTGGGCAAAATATGTGGCATTAATTGGAATCAGTTGAAGTAGGATGGAAAGTAAATAAAGTTATTGCTTAGATGACATAGTAATATCAACTCGGCAAGAAGTCACCAACCTCGACCTCAGCATGCCTCTAAAGAAGCAGCATATTTATTACATATTTCGTTTGATTGATGAATCAAGCTTCCTCTAACTGCTTTGCCTTTTTTAAAAAATCCACAGGTCGAAGGAAACGTATTTGTGGTGTACAACATGGGCACCAATGATCATCCAATTGGTGAGACATCGGTCAAAGTCAACGACAATGCGTATCACGTGGTGCGCTTCACGAGGATGGGGGCAAACTCAACGCTGCAACTGGACAACCTGCCCAAACAATCACAGTACCCAACAGGTGAGCACTCTTCATTCAAATCATAGCAATTCATATCAAGAAAATCATTTGTTTCACGGGATAATCGTGTGTTTCTTAATCACTCGTTTCTAAGGATGATGATACTGGACGCAAACCTGCTGAAAGAAAATCGGAACTGAATCTGATATTTTGCATTATTGCTTTATATACAGTGAAACCTCGGTTATATGACCCTTAGTAATACGACAACCTCACTTAAACGCTGATTTTTTTTCGTCCCGTGAAAAACCCCATATGAACCCATGTATTTCCAGCCTCAGTTATGAAACTTTTCACTTATATCATGGCCTCAGTTAAGAAACGCATTTTTTCAGTCCAATGAGATAAAAATACATCACTTATCCGAGTCATCAGAGAACTGCTCTACGATAAGATTGCTGTACGCGTGCCGATTTTTGTCACTGGAGCGGGAGTAGTATGTGCTCATTACATAGATATGTCAATAAAGAATAATAAGTTTTATTAATGAGCGATGCTGTTTATTATATATTAATTTCAACTACAGTAGATGATCGTAAATCCGGAATTGATGATCTATCTCTCGGAAGATTTTCTAGAATTTTTCCAAGATTATGTTTTCCGTTGCCCAAGCGAAATAACGTCCAAATGAGCCGTTATAAATCCTTCCGTACCATAATTTTGGCTTCCAAGGTCATCCAAAAGAGATAATTGTATTTGCAGTATGGACGTAAGTCAATAGTGTTTCAACGCTATGGTAAAAACAGCATGCGTGGTCTCATTCCGTGGGCTAATGCCGCATCTGCGGGACGAATTGAGCCGGGGGAAAGTTGCTTATGCGGCTCGCAGATCAAAACTGACCCAACTTGTATCTCAGGGGGTTTAAATAAAACATAGTTGGACCTTGAATAGCTGGTAGCTTAGCAATGTCTGGTGGCAATCCTTTATTTTTTAACAGAATGAGAGTTAGTGTGAATACCATCGTAGAATAACTCGCGTCGTCAGTCGTCACATAATCAATAAAGTCAAATTCAAAACATGAAAGATAAGGCAGTTCCTTTCGACTCAAGAATGACTTAATACCATTATATCGAAGAACAAAAAGTGTGTGGTGTTGTTATCAGAAATGGAAAGTAAAATATTCCGAGAAGACAAATCACGCAGCTTGTGAGTCGAAGTTCCTGGGGTTGAATTCGCGGAAGAATGAAGACACAAAAGCTAGCCCCGGTAGATTCAATCTACTATTGTTAAAATTTCATGGGGAAATTCTTTTTTAGTTCGTAAACATAATAGAGAGGGGAGATTTTTCTGGGCTCTTTATCTCTTCATAAGGTGAGCAATTTAAATAACTGACGGCAGTTACGGTAAAACTTCGATTTTTCGCACTTTGATTTTACATCAAGTCTTTTTTTTTACGCAGCGACACTCAAGTCCGGCTGGAAAGCATAGGGAATTGCAATGGTGAAACTTCGATTTTACATCTTTTCTTGATTTTACGTAGTTTTTCGATGTTGCGCAGCATAACCCCAACCCCAAAGAGGCCGCTAATCTTGATTTTACCCAGTCGTCTTTCAACTTGTTTTGGAAATCCCAACTGGAGCAATATGAAGTTAGGTTATTTATTCGTCTCAATGAGTTGCAAAAATGAATACAGGAACAGTTGAAATGATGTCGTGCTTTTGAGCGTGAAGCTAAAAACACCGCGAATCCAATTATTGCTTCCCCCTCCACCCTCTCAGTAATATTTCAGGCTCCTTTACGAATGCGAATATCGCTCTTAGTTCAAATTAGCCATAGAAGGATATCAAAACCTAAAACATACGGCAATTGCCGTGCATGCGTAACTACTTTTGATTAAGAAAGATGATCGCCAGAGACATTATCACCTTTCGTTTATTATTCGACTTATTGATCGACGCTGTTTATAGCATATTTATTGTAATTACAGTAGATGGTCGTTAATGCGGAATTATGAACTACGGAATTTCTATCCCTAACGTAAGGTTTTCTAGAATTTTTGCCAACGCTATGTTTTCCGTCACCCCAGCGGAATATAACGGCGAGATGAGCCGTTAAAAATCCTCCCGTGCCAATATGTTGGCTTCCAAGGTGATCCAAAAAAGATAGTGGTACGTCTAGTATGGACGTAAGTCAATGGTGATTCAACACGACGGTAAAAGCAGCATGCGTTGTCTCATTCCGCGGGCTAACCCCACATCTATGGGAAAAATGGAGATGAGGGAAAGTTGCTTGCGCGGTGCACTTATCAGAACTGATTCAACTTGTATCTCATTGTCAGTGAATTTAAATTAAACATGGTTGGAACTTTAATAGCTATTAGCTTAACTTCGCTAGGTGGCAAGCGTTTATTTTTAACGGAACGGGAGTTAATGCCCTCGGAGAATAACTTGCGTCGTCAATCGTCATGTAAACATTGATGTCAAATTCAAGACGTGAGTGAGAAGGCAGTCACCTTAAACTCAGGAATGGCTTAGCATCATTAAATAGGAATATAAAAAGTATCCGGTGTTGTTATCAGATGTGGGGAAGCAAAATGTTAGGCCATGACGGCTTATTCATCACTGGTGGCATGACGGCAGTTGCGCGGTTATTTAAATAGCCCACTTAACACGTTGCGTACCGGGGCATTTAAATTCCTTTTAACCCTCTGTTCCGGCGGTTTTTTAAACACTTAGCAAACCTTCCATTCGAAAAAATGCCATAACTTATTTAAAAATTAAAATTTTTTCATGCAATTTTGAATGAAATACTCACAAACAATTTCAGAATCTTTTTCTGGTGTGATACTCCATGAAACACTTTCCCTTGTGGAGTGGAATGCCGCAAGTTGAGCACACATATCTTGTCTCTTTTCTAATTTTTCTCGTAGCGCACATTTTGCATCTCCTTGTGTGATATTTTTTCGTCCCCTTCCCCACAATAGAAACGAGATGGTGTTTGCTAAGGTCTCTCGATAAGCGCTGTGGGTGATCTCTTGAAGGGGCCCGTCCTTTTGGCTTATCATCGCAGTCATCGTCCGAGAATGATTCACTCGACTCCTGCCTACTCGCTGCCCACTCTTTGGCGGTCTGGAGCAAAAAGCTTTTGAATCGAATGCCATTATTTTTGTTTAGAGTTTTATAAACTCTGAAAGCATTAAAAAGAGCGCAATTTATTAGCCAAAGCACGACTTTCTTCGACCATTTCACTGTTTTTCTCATGATGGAGTAATAGGATAAGTACATATCCGCCCTGTCAACACCTTTCATGCACTCATTGTATTTTAGAATACAAGTGGGTTTTCTGATTGCCTGTCCTGTAACCCAATCTTTTACCTTTGAGTTACCCATGCTGGCGTTATGAACAGTGCTAATCATTCTTACTTCCCTCTTGTCTTTCCAAACCACTAGTAACACCTCACCTTTACGAGAGAACGTGCTCTGTCCCTTTTTCAAAGTTTTTGCCTCGCTCTTCAACGTGGGAGGGAGTCCCCGATTTGGTCTTATGGTTCCACACACTCTTACTTTGTTATCTAAGAGCAGTTCTGCAATTTTCACACTATTATAATAGTTGTCTTGATAGACATGATGCCAAAGATTGAGATGTGGCTTCAAAAGAAACAAGATGGTTTGTTCTAATTTTTTCCCCCCGGCTGAATAAATTTCTAAATTACTAATGTAGCCAGAATCACTTTCACAAACCATTCGAACTAGTAAACCATATTTTACAATTTTTGCAGGATTATAGGTCTTGATTTTCAATCTTCCTCTCCATGGAATCATGGCTTCATCAAGTGACAATTCCTGCTTTGGTTTATACACATTTTTAAATTTTTCAACTAAGTATTCCAGGGTGGGTCTTATTTTATATAGTCTATCCGAAGTATCTGAGAATGCTTCGTTATCACTAAATTGCCACGCTTTCCATATCTGCTCAAATCTGTTTCTCGTCAGTAGCTCTCTAAATATTTTTGTTTCGATGAAACGATCTGTACTCCAATATTCCTTCAGTGTATCTTTCCTCACTTGACCCATCAGAATCAAAATAGAAAAGAATTCTTTCATTTCAGCCATGGTTATGTTTGACCACTTCCCTGTTTTTGGCGATTCTTTGTATTTATGCTTATTTTGACAGTAATACAAATTGGATTGATGGCACATCATTTCAAAAAAATCATTGCCAAGAAATAGTGAGACTACGTCAAGGATGTTATTGGAATTTTCTCGTAATCGCTTCACTCCAGGTTGGCCCAAAAATTGCTCTCAAAATCTATTTTTTCCCATGAAGTAGAACTTCCTGCCAAAGTATTGTCTTCATTTTCACTCGCATCGGAGTCACTTTCACTGATAACTAGAGGAATACGTTTTCTAGTTTTCATATTCACCACAACATCAGAATCGCTTTTACTTTCGTTGTTATCTTCGTCATACCCTAATGGTACATCTGACAAATCATCAGCACACAAGTCTAACAAAATTTCTTCTTCATCCAAAGTATTGTCCTTCCGATGTGATGCCATAATATGGAATATTCTTATGAGTGGTTTTTAGAGCACAAATGCGTGCAAACCTTCAAGCGAGAAAAACTGACACCAAATGTTCTATTCACTTGGACTCAGGGAAACACCAACTGCTCTTGACACATTAGGAGAGGAAACTAACCCAGAGGCAGGAAACAAGTAAGAGAGCATCATCTCCCTCCATGGCATGGACGAAAAGAACTGGGGGCCTCATTGTGAGTCCCCCAGTTCCTTTTGTCGAGAATGTTTATGTTGACGGAGCAGAGCAGTCCACTTGCTGAGAGTGCATCTCGAAGAAGCGGCGATGAAGATAAGGGTGAAACTCGCTAGATACAACAAGGCCATGTGGATAAACTCTTTGGAAATAATAAGCCAAGTGTGTGGTGTAACTCAAGGCAAAAGATAAATAAGAAGCCAACGCTGGTAAGAAGAGGAACGCCGATTCTGGGTGGAGGAGTTGAGAATGGAAATATGTGCCTATTCGGGCGTAATGCCTTTGGTTTAAACATGGTTAAAAAGCTAATGTTTAGAATATAACTTTACCCAATCAAACTTAATGATGTATCAATTCATTATTAATAACGAACAACAACTGAAAACGTTCTAACGAATACGGATTGCACGCTTTAAAATTGTTTTGGTTGACGCGCCTAAATGATGAGAATCTTCGCCATCCGTCCGGAACGTTCGGGAAAAAAATGACGAGAATTCTCGCCATCCGTACGCAACGTGTTAAAAAAAGTGATCTAAACACCGGAAAAATCTAAATTTCCGAATATCCCGGGTCCTGTGTGCTCCGTATTATCTATGGTATGCTATTTGGAAGGAGGTAACTGACAGCTGGGGTCATTAGCGCCATGAAGTAAGGGCTGGGGGGATAGGTACCCTATGTTGGCATTAGCCAGGTTGTAATGATAGGCCTTAAAGGGACGAGGGCTTAACGTCCCATCTGCTGAACAGAGTGGTGCACTGGAAGTGCCCTCCACATTACACTCAGGTAGGGATAGGGCCATCTCAGATAAGTTTCTGCTACTGCCAGGACTTGAACCCAGGCCCACAGGGTGTAAAGCCTTTGTGATGTATTAGCGAAATTTTGCTCCCTGTTAATTCTCACGCAACGACCCATGTTGACCCAATAGTATTTTTCTTTTAGCCAGTTTTCAACTTTTCTTCACCACAGTGCCCATATTTAGAGCGTACATACCAGACTTTCTCTTCATAACTTTTCTCTTCTTCATAACTGTAGTCTTTTCATAACTCTGAGGAACCGATTGGACAAATGAATAAATGTGGACTAGATAAAGATGGGAAGCAATTTTAGGCAATTGGAAGTTAAATAAGCCTTTAAAATTAGTGAATAAATTGTATCTAGAGATGTGCGAATAGTATCCGCAAATACTCGAATACTAGAAAGTATTCGATATTCGAGGTCTCCCATAGTTATGCAAAAAGTACCGCCTCGAATACCTCGAATACTTTGAATTTCGCGTCATACACTGTCGCACGCACGTCGTTAGTAGTTGACTCGGAAAAATGTAGAGAACTCTAGTCTTTTAGTGCATGTAGCGCCATTTTAGGCAAGTTAACGAACTACATCAAATTCGCGGGTTAGAGCAGTGAAAAGAGTTCGACGTGGGGAACCTAAATTGATCCGGGTGAAAAAATCCGAAAATCCCCGGTTTCCCCCACCAGGAAAACCTCAGTGCCGTGGAATAGTAACTACGTAGCACAATTCCCAAAATCCGCTTCCCTCTCCATCCATCAGCCCTCGGCACCTCCTCCAACACTTTCCTCCTCTTCGAAATCAAACAAAAGGCCCCAGCTCACGCAGGTTTCGTATAAATGAGACGAAGTGTTTACCATGTGTCATTTATGGCTAATAAGGACACGCACTTAGTTTGAATCTTTTCCAGGAGATGAAACTACCGTAGGGAGAAACTCAGTGCTGTGGGATAGTAACATTGGCGCATTTCCCACGATCTGCTATCCCCCTCCATTCAGCACTCGCCTCACCCACTTTGAAGCTTTCCTCTTCTCCGAAATCAAACAAAAGGTCCTCGCTCGTGCAGGGATCATATTACGAAGACCTTAGCTTCGAAAAAAATATCAAGTTACACGAGAACAATAAAGATGTGTCTCACGCCCACCTCTTCTAACCCACTAACCTTTTTCTGCCTACCCGCTTCGAAGTTCCCCATTTCTGGAGGTCAACTGCTGCATGAGTACCGTGGGATACAATTCGTGGTATACAACAGTTACATTAGCGCATTTCCCAAGATCCGCTATCCCCCTCCATTCAGCACTGGCCCCCCCCTCTGAGGCTTTCCTCTTCTCCGAAATAAAAAAAGGTCCCAGCTCGTGCAGGGATCATATTACGAAGACCTTAGCTTCGAAAAAAATATAAAGTTACACAAGAACAAAAGAAATGTGTTTTGCGCCCCCCACCTTTTCTCACCCACTTACCTTTTTTGGCCTACCTGCTTCTAAGTTTCCAGTTTCTGGAGGTCAACTGCTGCATGAATCACCTGTTAGCGCAAAAGGTGTCTAACAATGACTTTCGGCAATTGATGTTACACCTTTGTTGGATTGAAATATTAGTAATGTGTGCGTAATTTAAAAAAGAACAAGACCAAACGCGACGCATTTCTGACTTTATTTAAGCATTTTACGCGAGGAAATAAATGTCAAAATACGACGGAGACTTGGCTTTCTGGCGAGACTCGATATGAGCAGCAGAGCTTCTCGGAAGTTGATGCGGTATTTTTTTTTCCGAAAACATACATCAAGTTACAATTTATGAGTGGTGCTATAAATATTTATTGTTATAGTCCCAGACAAAGGGATATTTTCTCAGGATATTTGGTTTCTCCCTGATTGCAATTCAAATTCATCTTAGTGCGAAAAATCCACAGAGGAAAAATCATTTGCCTTGACCGGGATTCGATCCCGGATCCCTCGATTTCCGGCGGAGTGCTTTAGCCAGTTAAGCTACCGAGGCGTCATTCTCCCCTGTGGAAATTTGTGAACTATACCGGACTATGTCTATGTCTCATTGTTATGTCCGGTATAGTCCAGTTTTCGCACTAAGATGAATTGGAATTGCAATCAGGGAGAAACCAAATATCCTGAGAAAATATCCCTTTGTCTGGGACTGTAACAATAAAGATTTATAGCACCACTCATAAATTGTAACTTGATGTATGTTTTCGGAAAAAAAAATGGAAATTTGTAGACTATACCGGACATAACAATGAGACATAGACATAGTCCGGTATACTTTCACAAATTTCCACAGGGGAGAATGACGCCTCGGTAGCTTAACTGGCTAAAGCACTTGGCCGGAAATTGAGGGATCCGGGTTCGAATCCCGGTCAAGGCGAATGATTTTTCCTCTGTGGATTTTTCGCACTATTTGTGCATTGCGGGTGACTCCGTAAAAAGTTATCACCGTGGCTAGTCCCGGTATACTTAAATAAAACCAATTCATCTTCTTATCTCGTGAGAACTCCCAAAGATGGATTGAAAATAATTGAAGAAAATCGGTGGAGAAGAGCTTGTATTTTACAAAATGCCTCAGATTGTCAGCTAGCACTTGGCAGCAGGAGTGAGGGTAAAGCGATGTTAGTTGAATTAATTATATGCCCAATTGTTTCCATAAAATTAAAATATTCCATTAATCAGCTAAATTCCTGTTCGAAACCTTTAAAGGAAATCAAAATTACTCCCCAAAATCTTGTGTTGCCTGTTGCCTAGGCAACCGAGTCAAACATTCCAGCATTCATTGTTTAGTATTCGAGGTATTCGAATATTCGAGCAATGATTTAATATTCGAATTCGATATTCGAGTTCGAGAAATCTGCTATTCGACCCATCTTTAATTGTATCAGTAATTTTTATCTTTTAAATTGCTCAAATCATGTGTTGTGAATTATTCTTATTCTAAGATTCAAAGAAATGACTTTGAAGTTGAACTTGGTGTGATTTTATCCCTAGTAGGCCACCAGCTGACTGTGTTCAACAGCCAGGCGAGTGTGCAGATTGGTGGGCGTGTGAGTCGCCCCAAGCAGAGGATTGAGCGTCCCTTCTCTGGCATCATTGCGGGCCTCTCGTTCAACGGGCAGCACCTGCTTGAGCTGGCGGCTGACCTCGACCCGAATGTCGTGGTGGAGGGTGATGTGCGCAAAGTGAATCCACGCAAGAGGCAACACCACGCCCCAGGCCACCACCACAGAAGGCGGCTGCACCCTCCGCGCCATCCCGCACCCACGCCGGAGCAGAGGCGCAGGGGAGGCGACCTGCTCCCAATGCTGCAGCGCATGCAACAGGTGATTGATTGTTCAATGGTGGCAAAAAAATTCATCCAGTTAATATGCAGGGCAAGCACCAGATACGCTAAATTCATACGCTTACTGTTGACAATGTTTTCGGACTACAAAGTCTTAAGACCGCTTTACACGGTGAATGATCATTCAAAAGATCTTTCGAATGAAATTCATTCCCTGGTACCGCTATACACGGTGAATGATTTCGGCGAATCTTCTGCGCAGAAATGATGCGCACTGGTGCGACTATCGATAATGTATCTCGATTCCAACGATATTTCCGACCGTTTCTGACCACATGATTTGTTTTGGAAATCGCAGACGACGGAATGCTTTGTCGTCTGCGACACCAAATGCAGCCACAAATGCACAGTTTTTGGAACAAAGCACCATTCTCAGACAGAGACCATTTTAAGACAGAGCACCATTAATTTTTCTGCAGTTTGCAAACTTGTATACAAGTGTTTCTTGATTGAAACAATATTTCTTGATTATATACAAGTATGCAATTTAGCAGAAAACCAGATCTGATTCCTCCATGAAATAATGCCAATATGAAAGAAAAGGGGTAAGCCAGGATGAATATGGGAATTGAGGGCCTTTATCCTTCGTCTTCAGATATAAAGAGTGCCCGATATAGCGAGCAATTTTCCATGGGTTAACCAAGCTTCCACTCTATATACTTAATAGAGGGCGAGCTATATTTGAGGGTCTGTTCAGGTACCCTTGGAGCCTGTTTTCAAGAATGGAATGCGATGCTGTGGTGGAGAGTCTGACTTATAAGCCCACCACATCCACTACCTGTGTGCATGAATACTATTATGGCTAAGAGAGCATTTTATTTTATTGTTTGGAGTTCATTGCCTTTAGTTCCTTGGGCATGCTGTGCTTCTCTTTGACTAAATAACTCCCAGGAGATCAGATGAGTTATGTTACACAAGATTCCTAATGAGTAAATGCGTATCAGGATAATTGAAACCCCACCTATTGGAAGAAGATTGTGTTCACATGGCATAACTTTAATGGCATGACATGTAATAATGTGTACGTGCAGTTGACATCCTTTTTCTTGCGCAGACGCCAGCATCCGGCTTCCCAGGCACAATGGACGACCTCGTCTTCTCGGGTGCTGGCTCAGGTTGCAACGCAGACGATGAAGATGAGTGCACCCCATTGTTTGACACGGGCTCAGGTGAGATCACTCCTTAATTGCGCAGGTTTCATTTCTAATGAAGTGACTGCAAGAGGGTATTATTATTAATGTGTATTACATTAAATTTTTACAAGTAGGCCATTGGCCTGGTGGTAACATGAACGTACTATGCAAAAAGAAATGAAAACATCATGACAAAACCCTTGATCCCTACCTCTTCAACCACTTTTTTAAAATATGTAAATTTTTTGGGAAGGGCTCAAATAGTTTTGCTGGTAGGCTGTTCCAGTCCCTTTAAAGTGCTATTCAAGAAGGAGAACTGCTTTGCATTTGCCCTTTGTGATCGACACGGAATCTTGAACTGGTGATCATTTTTTCCAACAAAGCTGGGTTTTGAAGTGTCCTTCCCAAAATCTTTCCATGCTTTTTCCCCACTCATTATTTTAAACATACCGCATAGCCTGCTCCTTTTCCTCCTCTCCTGTAAACTCTCCCACCCCAGAACTCTGAGCATTCTTGAAATGCTCTTCGTTTTCTCGTGCTTTCCCAACAAATACCTAGCAGCTAGCTTTTCTCTGCACCTTCTCCAAGTTCGTCACCTCTCCTTTATAATGTGGGCCCCTAACAAGAGAAGAATACTCTAAGGTTGGTCGTACCAGAATTGTATGGGCCATTTATTTAGTAACCCTAGTGCTTCTTCTGAGGTTTCTCATTAGCCAGTCCAGTATTTTAAACGATTTTTTGATTGTGTGTTTGACATTTAAACTCCATCCTAAATTTTTAGTGAAATGAACTCCTAAATATTTAAAGCTGTTCAATTTTTGGATTAAACTACCCAAGAATTCATAATTTTTATTTCAATCCTGTTTCTCGTTACCCAATTCATTAATTTGTTTACGCGTCATCCTGAAGAGCTCCCTAATCTATTTGATTTTCAATTTTTGTATAAATAATGCAGTCATCCCCAAAAAGCCTTGAATTGGAATTAATTTTTTTCTGGGAGGTCATTTAAGTATACTAATAACAATAAACGTTGCTTGAGGAACACTGGACATTACCCTTGCTGTCTCTGAGCATTCAGCCCCGCTACCCTTACTCTTTGTGTCCTGTCCTTGAGTAATTCATCGATCCACATGATAACTCTTTCATCTATTCCCATTGGCAACTGTCTCATCTTAAGCATAAGACGTTCATGGTCAACTTTATCAAAAGTCTTAGAAAGATCGACTATTACAGCATCTAATTCTTTTCCCGCATCTATAGAGTCTGCGAATTGATGGCGAAATCCTAACAGTTGGGTTTCAGGTGAGTGGCCTTTTCTATACCCATGTTGGTGGTTATACAACCAATTCTTGCATTCCCATAAATCCCAAAGGTAATTTGTCATGATCTTTTCTAACAATTTGCATTCTACAGAAGTCAGACTTACCGGTCTTTAATTTTCCACAAGATCTTTATCTTCTCCTTTGAATATTGGCATTACTCAGCCCTTCTTTAAGTCACTATAGGTAAGGCATTGTTGTTCATTGTAACATTGAATAGATAGTATATATAATTTGAAACAGCCAAGCCACCCAATTTCAATGAATCGCTAGAAATTCCATTAGTTCGTACTCACTTCTTTTTTCTTGTTTTTCTAATGTTGCTGAAAATTTCTGAGCTCAAAGTTTTAATCAGTCTCGAAATAACCAAATCATTGTCTTCCTGTTGTCCTATTGTTTGGGTTACATCAGTAATATTTTCGTTTTGGTTTCTATCCCTGAAAAATCACAAGCGTACAATATCGAGGGCATTGGCCTTATCTTTGTCATCTGTGATTATGGTTCCTTCTCCGTTTTTTAAAACTTCTATTTTTCCCTTATTATCTCTCCTCTTCCTCATGCATTTAAAAAACAGGTTGCCATTATTTTTAGTAATTGTGTTTTGCAAAAATTTTTCCTTGGCTATTTTCTTTTCCCTATTTAATATGCATATCAGCATTTTGTACTTTTTTAGTTAATCCGAGCTTTCGTTCCATTTCCTATAACTAATCCTAACTTTTCTCGTCAGTGATCTGAGAGTTTTGTTGTAAAATTCCGAATCAGTTCTTGCTTTGGTAGCTTTTTTTTTTTGGAACAAAGAGGTTTAATGCTTCTTCCATTATCTTCTTAAAATTGCTCCAGATTTCTTCTACATTTTTACCACCACTCACCCACCCAGAGTACCTATTCCTCAAAAAAGACTGGAATCCAATACTGTAGCCACGACTATATTGCCATATTGTCTTTTTCCTTTTGTGACCCTTCACGCTGGACTTCTTACCATTTGAGATGTGCACATATCTCCTTTGTGATGATTTTATGATGTGGGTACATCTCCTTCATCCCACTACATATTTTCATGAAGGGTATTTTTTATCAATCCAAAATTCACCAACCCATATCCACATTACAAATGTGGCACTATTTCGAAATTGATTGCTACATATGTGTTGTCAGAATTTAGGTCTCAAACCATTGAAATATTGGTTAAAAAACAACAAAATTGTCCTCTGTATTCTTCAGTCACGGTGAACTTATATTCAGGCAAGGGTTCATCACTTTTTTATGAATATTGGCATTTACTCGTAAATATTAAATTTGATTTAAATGAATTAAATTTTTAGTTCATTGCGTGACTAAATATTATTAGCCCCGAAGCAATTTGGTCTGACTATCCACAACTACCCTACTGGCAGTTTTGCATTGAGCGAGGATGGGTAGTCAAGCATTTCCCAGATATTCCCTGAGGGTTCTGATAATTTTTGATCAATTGTAGAGCTATATAAACTCCTTGCAGAGATTTTCTGGAGTAAATGTCTTCCAATGCCCTAATAGGTGTACCTTAGGCATTGACAAGGACTCATCAAAGGCTTATAGGCAGTGAAAAATGATATTTGGGTGGCCATCTCCAGTTGTTCCAGTCCAGAAAGTCTGCTGTTGACAAGGACGCTATGTACATATTATATCTATCTTAGCATTGGAATTGCATTGAGTTGAATTTATTAGCATAGCAACCGGACCGAAATGTACCTCAAGCTAAGCACTCTCTCATTTTGATGGCCACACTCAATTTATGGATTGCTGTGATTTATATGGTCGTTGTGGTGGTGTGTGATGGACTGAAGCATTTATTGTTTCTCGCTGCAGGGGACGACTTGATCACTCCAGTGTACGTGCCGCCAACTCGGCCTCCGCCCACGGCCCCTCCAAAGGGGTCCTCGGGAGGGTCGGCATCTGGGCGAGGCGGCCAGCATCAGGGCAGTGCCAAGCCGTGCGATGACGAAGACTGCTTCACGGGCTCTGGGTCAGGTGAGGCGGTGACCACGGAGGAAGCTAGCCCCGAGAGCAGAGGTTAAACATCTAAACACTCATTCTGAACATTTGGCTCTCTGCTTGGAACACCATTTTCATTGGCACAACCAGCACTCTTATTCTCTCTCTCACACACCTCTTGATTCTTCTCACGTCTTTTGGAAAACTCTCTAGCACTAAATTCACTCTAATTGCGTTGGGTACAAATTCCTATGGACTGGCAATCAATCACCGCCATTCATTCACGACCATTGACGTGGCACGTTTGGCATACGTTGCTCTAGCACCATGCACAGCTTTAGCGCAGTTTTATCTTTGCTAGTGATTTCTTTGCCCATATCCCCTCGCACTGCCACTCTTGATGGATTACAAAGGAACCGACACCTTGGACTTGGGTGGATTGCCATGCAAATGAAGGACCTTGGGTGGCTGCTTCAAATGGTGTAGTGGCCCGTGGTTCAATTCCCAGTCCAGAGGAATTTTGTCCATGGCAATTATTGTGAATTTCTCTGCCATTAATGCACCTCTGGTAGATTTGAAATTGTTGAATTTAGTTGATCTTAACCAATTAACTTCTTGAATTCTATGCCGATCGCATGGAATCTTAAGGAGCATTTGAAATTGTAACTGCACATGTCAGAATTCACGCCACGAATCAAACTTTAATGCACTGATGCCACTGCATGGAGGCACCACAAGCAATGCTTACAGATATAACCAGAAATGGGGCAGCACATATAGGTAAACAAAATAGCTGCCAAATACAAAAAACCTTCATTGAATCTTGTACAATCTTAACATTAGCAACAGTACATCTTTAAGGATATAAAAGTTTAGGCGGATGTTGAATTGAGTAAATGTTTTGAATCTTTCTGTGCAAAGTTGGTTTGGAGTCCATTTGCAAAGAGTTCAAGATGTCTACCTCTTTCCATAAATATCTGTGAGGCAAAGTACACATTCAACAATAACCTGAGGTGGCGTGGAATGATCACGTATCTTTGGTGCTTATAGAACAGTTGATTGGATATTTTTCCAGAATGAAAATTACAAATACAGTAAATTCCGGTTATTAAGCGCCTCACTTTACCGCGGTTTCGGATATACCGCGGGTCTCACCATGTCCCCCGAAATGATTACATTGACCTTTTTTTTGAGGTAGGTAACTTTGTGGCGAATTTTATCTCGGCGTGTCTACCGACGCGTCGCAACGGCGCTACTTCAAGCGACTGTATTAACGCGGTTGGCGACGTATTCCATACATTGTTTCGTAGCCATAAAAAAAACTCGGTAATTCCTGATCGGTCATTGTGTCTTGTGAACTCGAGCTGAAAAGTGTTTTGCACGGCTATAATAATTTTCGAGATTCAGGGAGATTGAGATAATTCTCTTTCGTACATTCGCACCGCGGCGCTCAAACCAAGGTAGGTACTCAATGCCCACAGGCTTCGAGCATTTAATGATGAATGAGCGGTTTTACCTTTGTCTTTGGCTTAATATTAATATGAAAATTACTTTTTTACGAAAATTTTCATTGATTTTAGGGTAAAAACGATGTCTGCCAAAAGGAAAACTTACACATTTAAAGAAAAGTTGGGCATAATCGACAGAGTGAAACGCGGTGATTCAAAATCAAGTTTATTCAGGGAGTTTGGTGTTCCTGAAGGAACTATTCGTGGTTGGATGAAAGAAGAAGATAAATTACGATCACTTGTTGATCAAGTGGATGACGAAATAGGACTTGATAGAAAAAAGGCCAGATTGAGTGCTGCTGGTGATGTGGATGAATGTTTGTTTACGTGGTTTGTTCAGAAGCGCAGTGAAGGTGTTCCATTATCCGGTCCACTTTTACAAGCACAGGCAATTAAATTAAATAAAAAAATAGGTGGTGCTCATGATTTTGTTGCTTCTGCTGGCTGGCTATCGAGGTGGAAAATTCGCCACGGGGTAGCGCAAGTTAACATGCAAGGAGAATCTCGTTCCAGTGACAGTGAAGCAGCAAGAGAATTCTGTGGGACTTTACGCAAGATGATTGATGAGGGTGAGTACACTGAAGAGCAATTGTATAACTGCGATGAAACCGCTCTCTACTACAGATTGCTTCCAACAAAATCACTTGATATTAAGAAGTCGGCAAATAAATCCGGAATAAAAATGAGCAAAGAAAGAGTGACTTTATTACTGTGCGCGAACAAATCAGGAAGTCACAAGTTAAAACCTCTGTGTATTGGTAAAAATCGAAGTCCTCGGTGCTTCAAGCACGTTAATATGACAGCACTACCCATAAATTACAAAAACAGTCAGAATGCCTGGATGACTCGAGACATTTTTTTATCTTGGTTCAATGAAGATTTTGTTCCATCGGTTAAGAGCCACTTAGATCAAAAAAGTTAGAAGAGAAGGCACTACTTCTGTTAGATAACTGTCCGGCCCATCCGTCTTCTGAGCTCTTGATATCGAGGGATGGCAAAATAGTGGCTTCGTTTTTACCAAAAAATACGACAGCTCTTATTCACCCCATGGACCAAGGGATAATCAGAGCATTTAAAGCCCACTATCGGCGGGAATTGCTCACTAGTGTCATAAATTCAGAACTGCAGGTACAAGAATATCTGAAAACAGTCACCCTGAAGAACATGGCTTATAATATTGGTTTGGCATGGAAGAAAATAACTTCAGCTACAATCCTAAATTGCTGGTCAAAGTGCGAGTATACAGCGGGCAATAGCATGGAAGACGAAGACGAGTTTTTGGGTTTCACGGAAGAGGACGCACGTGAAGCTTCAGATGTTCTTTGTAATAAACTATTTGTGAGTGATCTCGAGGCCTGGGTTCGCGAAGACGAGGAAACTCCTGTATCTGCTTATAAGAGTGACGAAGAAATTGTGGCAACAGTCCTGAGCCGCACAAAAACAGCTGCATCATCGGAAGATGAGAGCGAGAATGAAGAAGACGAAAGTGAGGTCAAGATGCCAAAAATTGGCCATTTATTACATAATATAAGTGAATTGATGAATTGGTTGGAGGGACAAAGTGATTGTGATAGTATTCATCTGTTGCACTTGCAAAGCATAAAAAATTACGTGACAAAGAAACGCCATCAACTATAGCGGCAAAAGAAAATATCCGAGTACTTTAGTAACTCCCGTTAAAGTAGAGCGGCTAAATCATAAAATAAATATTTTAATAATGTATTACGCAAGTAAATTGGCTATAAAAATTACCTTAAAGGGTTTTTTTATTGCTTCCCACGCAGATTCCCGTAATAACGCGGTTGTCTGATAACGCGGGTGTAAACTATGTCCCCCTAGACCCGCGTTATAACCGAATTTTACTGTAATAACATTATTCATGAGGAAGAGACAAAGTGTCACCTTAGATAGATTTGAAGACACTGTGAAGAACTGATTGGTCTCAAAACTTTGCTGTATGGAATCAAGTGGTTTTGGAACTCATGAATTCAATTTTTTAAAACTTTTTTGGAATTTCAAAGTTTGATGGATCACAACTTGTAGCCTGTAAGTGGCATTTTAAGGGTAATGAAGATTGTGTGAAGGTTAGTGGAAGATGATTTGCTGAAAGGCAGGGGCGGATCCAGGATTTTTTTCTGGGAGGGGCACAAGCAAGGCTTTGTTCTGGGTGGGGCACAAGGATACCTCGTAATACAAAACGAATGCAATGATCATGGGACCGTATTAAAAATCTTGCATATTTTTGAGGGTCTGGGGGGGGCACGTGCCCCTGTGCCCCCCTTCTGGATCCGCCTATGCTGAAAGGTAAGGTTTTAAAGGTGCACTCAATTCAGACAAATGTGGAAAGCTTTGGTTTTGGTAATTTTATAAGATTTTTTCACTGATTTTGACATTAATGAGCACTTTATAAGCAATAATGGAATACGTTACATATCAAATGATCTTGTCATCTCTATGGCATGCTCAGATCACGGAAAATGTGATTGGGAAGTATTTAGCTGAAAAAAATGTACCCATATCACATTATGACCCGGAGAAATATGCATGTAGAGTGATAGGACCATGTGTGTTGCGGGTTGCTGTCGAAGAATGGTCTAAACGGGTTATGCAAAACATAACACATGTGGGCCTATCACTCTACAGTAAACTCCTGATAATTTGTGCTTGAATTATCTCTGTGTCACCACCAAAACTGGAACACCATGACTATATTATTATTATAATGGAAGGATACAGCAGGGTTATTATTTCCTTCAGAGTTCTCTTCGTAAAACAGTTATTTTGTTTACTTCCTGACAAGGAATGTGTCAAGTTTACTTGGTCATCTGGTTACTCAGTCAAAGAAAGTGAAGGAGGCGAAAGAGGAGTTTGTTGTCCGTAGCACAGAAGGATTTTTAAATGCTGGATTTAGTGTAGAGATTCTTGATAATCCAAAAATTCAGGAAAGGCTCTCAAAGTACATAGATGAAGGGTATGTAGTGGGGATTTGCTGTGTGTTGATCGTATTTGCGATAAATACATTCTGATTATAAGGAAAATGAAGCAGGAAGAGCTTAAATATTGTGTTATTGGTCTAAATTAATAGAATATAACTGAAAACAAATTTCAGTACTATTTGGTCAATTTTTACTCTACTCTTCCTCACAAAGACAATTAATCAAGTGAAGTGTTCACGGCAGTGGCGGCGCGTGCGTATACGCATGTTAGCAAGTGCACACCCAAAGATGAATAAATTATAAAAGAAAACTATTCCTTTGCAACGCGAAAGATAAAAGTACTGTCTGCATATGCAAGAAACATGAGCCTCCGAAGGCTACAGCTATCTCCTTTTCGAATTCACCCCTCTACAAGTGTGCGATCCCGTGGCATCGTGCCGGGCGCATTTTCGGTCTGTGCGATCGCTTAAGGGAGCTCTGGCGGAACGAGGTAAGCGGGGGGGGTATGTGCTTTTCAAAGGGGCGATGGGAGCAGACTCATAACCATGCGAATGCGCACGCGCATGTTTTTGGTGACTAACTAGCAGGTAGTGTAGTGGTGTAGCCGCCACCTACACTACCTGAGCCCAGGATCCTAGTCCGTCTACAGAGCCATCTGTATAGCCGTTTTCTACACTACTTCCTCATAGGGTGTAAGGAAAAGAGAATGAATTTCAACTACCGTCACTTGTAAAGGTGTGTTGAGAATAATTATTTTCACACATGCTAATATTATTTCTTTTCATGCAATTTTAAGGGTAGAGTGTACCAGTGATATGTTTTGCTTGCTATGTATTCTATTACGACGAAATATGACGCTCATGGATTAGGATTAACATAATATAATTAAATCATCCTATATCTGCTCTAATGCACACCCTAGATAAATTACCACAAGCCACCACTGGTTCACGATGCACCTTTTCTTGCTCACTCGAAAATATTAATGCTTGAACCATTGATATATGTACCTTGAACCATTTCCTTCATTTGGTTTTATCAGAAATTTTGTAGTGTTGAAATTTTATTTAATGTTATGTAAAATGCTTCAAAAAGTATAAGCAATCATGAAATGTGCACCAAAAAAATAATAAAACACCAAGAAATGTGCAAAAATTTTAACATTATAACACCGCCAAGATTTTCTATAATACCGAGATCACATAGTTTTAAAACGAATTTTAGCAAAAAATAAAACCACTTTCACAGATCTCTACTTATACCGTCAATTAAATCGACTTGTTTTAACGTCGATACTTCTTTTCCTCAACCAAATGCACCCTTATCACATTTGCCCTTATCTGAGCAAGCCTTAGAAATGAGAAGGTTATTTGATCAGCTCACATCGCTCTTAAAGGGCAAATATATGTTGAAACCAGTGAAAAATTCCTATTAAATGAACAAAATGGAGCTTTCTACATTTACGGCCTAGCTGCCATTGTAGAATTTTATTTAATCACGAAATTAATCAAATTTTGTTTTGCTAGGTATACACTATGGACCACTTTTTGTGACACATCCAACTTTGATTTAGAAATATAGTTGAGGACCTCAAATCCGGAATCCTTAAACCTGGAAAACCCGAAATCCAGAACATTTGAAAATTCCTCTGCCTAGTGTTTTGACTTGCCACCTGGTGGCACCACTCTCCAAGCCTTGTTCTGGGATGAGGAGGAATTTAGCACATACTATGGACATATGCTAAGAACCTTGTCAGGGACACACAAGGATATCAAATATCAAGTACAAGATCCTGAACACATGTATAAATTAATTAATTTGCTAAATATACTATGAAGACCAGAAATCCAGAAAAAACAGAAATCCAGAAAGCCTTCGGTCCCAAGCTTTCTGGATTTGAGGTCCTTAACTGTAGTTTTATATCCCTATGTGCACCATAATTACAGTTGGAACGGCACATATATGGAAGCACAGATAATAACTTTCTCAATTGATGGTCTTGCATGGAACCGAAGAATTGTTCTGTTTCATTTGATGAAAGAAAACTGATTCCTGGAGAGATGCAAATCTCTCTTGGCCCCAATTATGAATTGGCAGTAAGGTCTCAGAGGTCATTGCTTACTTTGCTGTGTGTACTAAGGCTGCTCATTCACATGCTTATGACATAAGAATGCACCAAGGCATGCATAATTTAGGATCAAATTTTCCTTTCCTGAAAAGTTTTCCTTTATTTTTTTCAATAAGTCTAATGTTATACCTACATATCTATATGGGTAATTGTATACTTTTCTTATCCTCAAAAATTGAAGTCTATGTTTTGGGCATTTTAAAATCCTATGATTTTGTAAAATTCAATTTAAAAAGCATTCATAATGCAGTGATTTTCTTTATTACTACATAATTCTGATTACTTAGCAGTCATATAAAAAATCAGTACAGTGGAACCTCGTTAAAGCGAGTACGGGCTATAGCGACACCCCCGCTATTACGAGAGATAGCCGATGCACCGTCAATTGACCCTATAATAAGCGTGTTAAAAAATTCGTTTTTACGAGACCCTTTCGGTGTTGGCTCTCGCCATAGCGAGGGTTTCACCGCCGGAAGACTTTCATCAAGACTCCTTAACCTCTGTAATTGCTAGCGATCTGTTAGAAATGAAGTTAATGGAGTGCTCAGTCTCAAATTTATGTGGTAAACTGTCGTTCGATAAATATAATGATTGACGAACCAATGCTTTGCATGATTTTTATTCAGTGCGGCGCTTATAAATTGTTTGAATAGTTAGTCGTTATTTGAGTAAGGAAATTTAGTGATGCAAAAAAACATCGCCTTTCGTCTGGATTTATGCTTACGTTTATCGGATAGATGTTTATCTGTCGCCCTGTTCCTGTGTATCTGTTCAAAACAGGTGTATAGGCTGTTATTTGCTCCACCTCCGGTAAAGCGACAATTCGCTATAGCGAGTGTTTACAATTGCACCGTGGGGTGTCGTTATATCGAGGTTGTACTGTATATTACACTATTCTATGGAGCTTTGGTGGAATACTGTGTAAAGCCTTGTTTACAATTGGCATCATCTTCAACCTCAAATAAGGGTTGTGTTCAAATTGCACCAATAGCTGTTTAACCCATTCAATGCGGGTCTCTTTGCAAATTTCTTTCCCAGTGTCGGAATTTAAATTTTTACATTTTCATATCTGTAATTGTGTTTTGAGTGACCATAAACCATTTAAAAATATCAATTAGTATGTTTTACCTCATTTTTCGTAATAAAAAAAATGGCTTTCATGAAAGACATCAGCTCCGCTGAAAATCCGTCGTTATGCAACCTGCATTTCTTTTTCTTTCGCTGCGAAAATTATCTGTAATCCTCGGTGAAAATATAATTTTTTGGTGTCTGAATTTTGGTAATTGAAATTTATTTGCTTTCACTCGTTGTATGTGGAATAAGAAATAGATTAATTGTTATCGGTATCATATTCATAAATATATTCATTGTATATACATATATAATATATCTTAGCCTCTCTTTTTGTAACATTATTGTCTTATTCTACACCAAAATGATAATAGGATTGTTTGTCTGCTCTACGTCATTGGTCGTTTTTATAAACTTTTAACAGAATGAATAGTATTGCTGACAAAATGTTTACGTTTTTTTTAACGTTGTAACTCTGTAGTCGGAAATATCTTTTGCATTTGATGACCGGTATTTCAATTCCTTTACACTAGGACATGTTTTTACTCATGTTTTCGGCCTTTTGTCCCAAATGGCCATTTACTGCGTGGACTTTCCTCCCGACATTCATAAGCTTGTAGCTGTCCCGAAGATCCTACCCCCTCCCTGGTCATTATATTTTTATGGGTAGGTAAGTGCGTCGCACCACTGTCCTCTCTCCACAGAAGCGCTTTCCCCTGATCCCTTCTCGTTCGCCCCTCGGCATTCCTACCTGCTCACAGTCCCGGCCAACCCCCGTACTTCTTGTCTCAGCGCTCACCATAGGAAATTCCAAAATCTTTCCAATTCTATATTTTCCCGAGGTCAATGCACTTAGCTTCATACACATGCATGACATTTTGCCCTCTTTCCTTTCACATGGCATTTTAGTTTATTTATATCGCAATTTCGGAGTTTAGTCATCAAAACTTTTAAATCTCGAAAAAATATTCGCCTTCCGTATGTTACCTTACTTTTCTAAAACATTTGGTTTGGTGAAGTATGTATATTAAAATATTGAAAACAAAATTATTTTAGAAGAAATATCAAATAATATTTATTAATCTAAACTCATAAAAATTGCAGCCAAAAACATAAACAATGCATATCAAAAAATGAACTTTTTACAATTTTACAGTTCAAATAAAAATTTCAATTTTGTTTTATGGTATTCATAAAAACAAGGGCGAAGGCAAAGCCCTGGTTGACCCTCACAGTCTGGGCAAATATATACAACCAATTTTCTCACTCCTTTGGCGTAGCAAACCCGACATCTTTTTTGCAATTTTTTTCCCTTGGCCGTGAATTCTGTTGGGGCAGGATAATGAGTTGCAGCAGCTGGTGATGGTATACTCCTCACGGATTTCTTTGAGCCACTTGAAATAAGGGACTCAATCAGTTCCATTCGGAATTCGTACAGGCTTTTCCGTTCACCACTATACTTGTTGTAGAGAATGTAGCTGTTGACAACCATAATTTGTTAAATGTGAATCGCAACTTTTTTGTACCACTTTAGAGTTTTGTGCTCACACGTATAATATGCAAGGAGCTGGTCGCAATGATCGACTCCACCCATGAATTTATTATATGCAACCACGGCCTCTGGTTTCTCCTTGCCTTGTCTGGTGGTTGCCACTAGGTCACTTCCAAACTCCGATGAGATCATTGATATGTCCCGCTTGTCTTTCCAGCGAAAAACACATATTCCCTCCTCACTCCACCGAGAACAAACCTCTCCTTTCGCTAATTTGTGACCAAATATATTTTTTGGGTTGTCCTTCCTATTTTGCCTCAATGTACCTGTACAATAAATTTTTTTACAAAGAAGGTCCGTAGTCAATCCAACGTTGTTGTAATAATTGTTCATGAACACACTGTGGCCATGATTTTCAAAATTTTCCAGCAATTTTTTTACGACTTTATCGCCATGTCCCCGTCCACCCAATTCATTATCCCCCGAACCCGTACAAATTATCAATCGGTGGACTAAGCCAGACGGCTCACAAAGCATGTACAACTTCACACCATGCTTGTGCTTCTTTTCCTGCATGTATTGCCGAAAAATTAGACGGCCTCTCCACAATACCATCGACTCATCTATGCTAAGTTCCCGTCCTGGCAAGACAGCATTTTCCATCGTCTCCTTGAAACTGTCTAATAGAGGTCTTATTTTGTAAAGACAATCACTGGGTGCGGGTTCGTTTTCATTGGGATTTTTTGCAAAATGTAGTGCTTGTAAAATCCCAAGAAAACGATCCCTTGCCATAGATTCCCGAAATATCGGTACAGAAAAACTTGGACGTTTTCCAATAGTCCGACATTCTGTTAATTTTTATTGTCCCCATATGAAATAGCAATCCAAGCCAGACATTTGATTTCTCCCTACTGAGTGGCTTCCAATCCGTAATCCTCCTCCTGGGTGACGGATTACTGAGAAATATGTCCTCTGCATTTTTCTCTGTTTCCTCAAGGATTAAGTTATAAATACTTTCCGAAAAAACCAAGGAGAAATAGTCCATAGCAGTCGCAGCAGGTCTTCCATTGAGCCCAGGGGACCCGGAGAAAGGAATTCTTGTTCTGTTTCGCGGGTGCTCAGGGGTCCAAGTGGCAAAGGAACTAGCGGTACCCTCAACAGCGGGTGTAGTGGTCATTGTCCCTTCGGCGGGTGTGTAGGGATCACCATCACTGTCCGTCTCACCGTAAGTCTCGTCACTTTCTTCGCCATTGGAAAAGTCTACACTTGATGTTTCTTCTTCCGAAGAAACCGTTTGGACAAACAAAGATATTTCTTCCTCTCTAAGGCTTCTCTGGTGGCATTTTTTTGGCTGTGCCCCTGAAATACAATAAATTCCACATTAGCCACTGCTTTGATTATTAGCGGGAGATTTATGCAAGTCTAATAAAAATGAAGATGGATACCTGAAACTCCAGAAGGACCGGCGGCATCCTCATCACGCAGATTTGCATTAGAAGCTCCAGCCCCTCCTAAATAAATGTGGTGATGTTAAAAAAATTCCATAAACTGACATAAAAACATTTTCGAAAATTAAAAAAAAACATTGCAATTATTGAAATACGCACCAGCACTTGACGATCCTGATTCTTTTGCCCTTTTGGAAGTTCCCGGAATCGCACATGGCTTCATTTTAGTTTTTTAATAATGACCTGTAAAAGCGATACAAATAATAGTTACGTAACGGGCTAAGTGCTACGGTAGGAATGCGTTGGAACAATAAACGGTAGGTTTTTAAAATGAAATTTTTGAAAACAAAATAGAAACTGTAATTTAATTTTTAGTTTAAGACTTACCTGAATTGGGTTGAAAAGAAATTCTTGATAAAAGAAGTCCAATGTTTTCCAGGAAAATATAAAAAGTATTATCCTGTATACGTAGGCAATACACTCGCTAACAGATGAATATCACAATATGACCACCATCACCATTTTTCAAACCATTTTTTTTGAGAACAGAAGTAAAAATACTTCAAGAAGATATCAATTCTAATAAAAAAGACCAAAGCACTTTCAAATAAAAACTTATTCACCAAAATTCTCGTAAAAAACTCTACGGAGTTCAAAAATTCGTAGAAAAATGAAAAATTGGAGTAGCCAGAAACGAAGCGCACTAGACAGAAGCTAGGAACCAACTGAAGAGCGGCGTAGTGACTGCAAACCAAAGGGGCTGAGCGTGGTACCGTTATAACGCATAAGAAAGGACCCAAGGCCGTGTATTTCATGAAAGCCATCCGTGCGGGTGGCAAGACGCAGATGGCTTTCATGAAAGCCATCCACATTGAATGGGTTAAGATTGCTATCAATGTGAATAGTTGTTAATAGTAGCTGATCACCTTCCCTCTTCCTTAGGCCAGATGTTTACAAAGAAACTGGAAGCCATTTGAATGGGATTGAGTTTTGAAAAGGGATGGCTGAGTCAGGTACATTCAGGTTTCAAATATCTGCTGATATTGCCCTTCACCGGATATAGTACATCGGATCTGAAGTCGTGGAAGACATCTAATCTGGATCCAAAATTTTAAGTTGAAGCTTCTGTGAATACAGCACCCCATTAGAGTGGAAAGAATTACCATTCACTCTTTCCATGTGCCAATACACTGCAATGCTAGTCCTACTCATGAACCATTCCATTTAAAAGGTCTCGCAGGATTACCTAACAGAATTTCAGCCTTGGAAATCTTTAAGGTAAAATATGACAGGCACATAGTGTGAATCTTCCCGAGAGATTGAACAACCATTGGGGGAGGCTCAGCGGTGTAGGATAATAACCACTTTGAAAGTATGTAACTATGTCGCAGATTGGCCCTCCATCAGCCCTCGGCCCATACCTCTGAGGTATTTTCCCCTCTCAGAGACGAAACAGACCGTAAATCATTAGCTTTGAAGGAAAATATCAAGTTACATGAGAACTCTTGGAATAGTTTCACAAATGATGATGGATTTACATAAATAAGAGAGATTATCTTGGAATCGCATGATACGTAAAAACATGTTTATTCAGTACAACCGCCATAACACAAGTACAGTACCGAAAGTACAAATAAATTGACATTCTCAGAAACAAAAGAGGATCAAAAACCATACAGATAAAAAACACCTTTAAATTCACAACACCTCCCCATAAACTGACGCCATACACAGTCCTTGCATACAGTTTTAACACTAGGAATACCGGACTTGACACCCCTCCTAGAACTACCAAATGGAGTCATTTTGACTCCTAACTTATAATTGTTTATTTTTCCAGTTTATCTATGTTTTTATTTATACATTGCTTTAGTTTATCATTATTGTTTATTATTGCATTATTTCAGACGTTATTTAAACAAAAAAATCATATTTTTTCAAAATGCGAGTTTCGACTGTATTGCTTTGAAATTCTTTTTTCCTACATGTTATGTTGTTTTAATAGGATTTTCACAGAGTAATTGGATAAAACAGCAAACATAGACATTTCAACACATTTTATCATCATGTTTGAATGATCAAAAATATTACCTAGGCTATATGGAAGTTGGGAAGATAATTAAATACAGCAAAAAAACTGCATTTGATAAGCCACGCATTTGGCTAAGGTGCTTTACAGTTCAAGACTTGTCGTTCATTGTCCACAGTTTCCCACAGAAATACTTTTGGCAGGTCGTACAATTCCAAACTGAGCGATTCTTTCTGCACTTTGGTATTGCCTGGAAATATTTTTTTGCAGAATCCCGTCAGAAGAATATGCAGCATTGGACACGCCACGCTTTTGTCGAGATCTAATTTGAGTATCAGCCGACTCTGTATCGAGCTTTTTCAAAAGCGTCTTGCGCGAAATGTTTTAGGTAGTCTCCTTGTACACTGCCCATGAATACCTGCTAAGTCGGAAGTATTTTCCAACGAGTAGATAGGCCATCGCTGAGTATATGTTCTTGTGGTAATAATGTGATTTCATTTCTTTTGGTACTTCTCTTCGAATTATTTACCTTTCCCATAATGCTAGAACCCTAGCTTTTTCGCTGTTCGGCGAGTTTGACTGAGGTAATGTAATTATCTACAGTAACATTTCAGCCTTTTTCAGAAACGTTTGCATTAGTTTCAGTACTACTAAACGGCAATCTGCATGAAGTGAATAATCTTTTCCATCATTAGGGAAGGCATTTGCAAAATATTTGCTATCATTGTTAACAGCTAGCCAATATTCATGGCCGTATTTGTCCGGCTTAGATGGAATGTACTGAGTAAAATACACCTGATTTTACTGGGGAGAATTCATTCAACAACCGTGATGTATGGACCAGGTTTTTAACAAGGAATGTAATTATCTGTGAATCTATCCTACACTCTTGAAAAGATGGCATAATTGACAGTTTTGAGCCGGTGGAATTGATTAGATTTCTCATCAAATCTTAGATAATGCAAAATTTTTACAAACCGGTTCCCAGTCGTTCATTTTAGATAATGGTATTCCCCAGTCGTTTGACCAAATACTTGCAATAGAGAGATCATTTGTACCTCATATTCAATGGCATAAAATATGGCTATACATGCATCTAGCTCCCCACCGAAAAGAGTAAAATCTTCATAATTTTTTTTGCGTGCTTCCACAATTTTACATCACTTTATGTGAGTCAGTATACACGAATCGATAAATAATTATAGATAATATCTTTGTTTTGTAACTCCTTATGAAAGGGAAAGTAAATGTAAATTACTGCATGTCTTTTGCACGTATTATGTCTGAATCTTCAGACTAGCTAGAAACGTTGTGAGGAATAAAATCTTTGACTTCGTCAGAGACGAAATGATGTTCCTTTTCGCATTCCGATTTACCTTCCGGTATAGAATGCAACATAGAAAGGACTTCACGCATTAGCCTACTTCTTCTGGTCATACTGCTAGTCAGGAAAAATGAAAGCCTTACTTCACTAGAGTTCTGCAGTCCATTCCAGAGTTCACTGGATTTACTAATGCGAAGGACAGCGCATGATTTTCCTGTGCGGCGCGCGACAGCCAGCGCTGTCAGAGCCAACAATGCTAGGACAATAACTTAATTTCATTCTACTGATTTATTTTCCTGGTTCATCCTTGTATCAATGGAAGGATACAAAGGTAATTTTTCAGGTTTGAAAATGAACTTCCACAAGATCAAGGGTGAAATAAAAGCGCTGCAGTGCAATACTGTGTAACAGTATTGAGCTGTAGCGAGCCTGATAGGCGGGGAGAAGGGAGGGGTAAGGGATGAGGGCAAGACACGACGGCTTCTAAACACATGAATTTGAAAATGCTCCATATGAATAGCATATTCAACACTTTATCGCAGGATAAAATTATATCAGGACATTCATATGGTTTGTAGTTCCAAACACGGACCCATAAAATTAGAAATGCCTTCAAATTCTCGAAAAAATTGGCCTGAAAGCGAAATAATTATATATTTAAGCCATCGGTTGATTTAAATTAATTATTAACATAAGAAGAAATAAACTCTTGAACAAATATTACTATTTGGCGAAAAGACGAGCAAAATACAATAGGGAGTCAAAATGACTCCCTTTGGTAGTCGAAGGTAAATTTTAAAAAATAAGTACTATTTTACTTTCTAGAACTATTTTGATCGCAAAGTTTTATTTCATGTCAAAAATGAATAAAAGTCACGAAATTTCAGGCCGGAATTTGGAAAATTTTAGTCAGGGCAGAGAAATAAAAATCGCGAGGAGTCAAAATGACTCCATCGGTAGTTCTAGTGTTAATGCTTGACCTCGCCTAATGGCTTAGTCAAAATGACTGCTGGCATTTCACTGGCGGACAAGTAATGTACATCCACTTCACCTCTTCTATGACACTGACATACAAAGTCACCCTTAGCAGATACATGTATACTTTGTTCTACCATAACGTCACAAAGTTGCAAGATTGGCAGTGTAGGTACCCTGACTCCCTTGTTCGTGGCCTCATTGCCCAAAAGACATAGGGAGTGTGTTCCTTCCCCTACACTTCTCCTCTATGTGCTTCTGCTGGCCAACCCCTTGCTTAGCGGTCGTTTATTCTGTTAAAGTTTGCTGCAGCTGACATCTATATCACTCTTGATTGTGTTCCAGATTGTGCAGTCACAATTTAATGTAATGATAAGCTATAGTTATTAAAATATCTTCCATAGTATGGAAACATTTATATTTGGATAGGGAGAAATCAATATGTATGTATATGCCATGTGCAAGCACTGTGGCGTAAAAATAATGCAAGGAAGTTCAAAATCCACCCCACCATTGCTATCCATCTGCCATTGAAACACAAGTCAGCATGCAAAGAGAAGGTAACAAAATTAAGGGGAAACGTTTGAGGAAAATTTGAAAGTACTACATACACTTGGACCTCGTTAAAGCAAGTACGGGGTATTGCGAGACCCCCGAACATTACGAGAGATAGCCGATGCACCGTCAATTGACCCTATAGTAAGTAGAATGTAAAAATATTCGTTGTTACGAGGCCCTTTTGGTGTTGGCACTCGCCATAGCAAGAGTTTCGCTGGAGAGATCGCCGTAAAACCTTCAACAAGAGTCCCTTATCTCTGTAATTTCTTGCGATCTGTTAGAAATGAAGTTAAACATGAAGTGCTCAGTCTCAAATTCATGTAGTAAACTGTCGTTCGATAAATAAGTATGTAGCTCATTTTGGAGAAAATATTGTGGCATTAACATTTGCGAATACTTGATCTTCCATTGTTCCTCGGGCGGCAGAAAGCGGTCGGCAGCATACCTGCACGTCCGTGAGTTGCGTGAATAGAAAGCATTTGATGGCAGACACCATGGCCAAAAAACACTAAACATGTCTAAGCAATAAAATAAAAATAAAAGAGTAATATGAGAGTGTCAAAATTAATTTACCTTTCTATTCGCTCTTCACAATTAAAAAAAAAAACAAAAGCGCTCGAGGAATGCAGACTATGCAGAGTCAGAAGGAGCTTTGTTCGGGTGGTTTTGCCCATTCCAATCTGCGGGCACCACTGAGAAAGGGGATACGCCTAAGCCTAAAGCAGAGTATTTCAGGGATAGATTGCATTTGGCGCCGCCACAGAAGGCATATGTGAAGAGCTGATGCTGCACTTTTAGTTTACTTAATTTAAAAAAATTCTGCATTCCTTTTTCATGTTTCTCAGTCATTATTGAGAACGTTAAATCGATAAATTCATACTCTTTAAGTTGTTTTGGCCTTAGGGTCCATCAGATGCGTATGTCTATCCGTTTCTTTGCCGCAAATATTACCCATGTGAGTTATATTCGTCGCAGTTTCTTGCATCTTGCTTTTGTTTTACTTAAGTGACATATCAGTATAGTATCTGCATTACATTTTTTCGTGAAATAATATCATGTTAATATCTTTTCTAATATTACCAATTTTAATTCAAATCATTTTTATTGTAGTGCCATGGTAAACTCTGTATATTATTTCAAATACGTCGCGAGCGTAACACTCAAAAAGGAACTTTATTTAACAACGGCAATTTTAATCACATCAATTTTCTAGCTTAGCAAACTTTTTACCACAGATAATGAGGATATAGCATAATATGACAGAAAAAGTCTTCCAAGGCAGGAACATTATACAACCTTCTACCATTTTTGACTGCAGAAACAAATGCAATAAGTTATTTCTCTTAACTGCCGCTTAACGTACAGGAACAATAAACATACACCAATGGAAACATTTGAGGCCTTAAATAACCAAGATACCGTCTTATAAGTTAATTTTTGAATATTCAGTGTAAAATACCAAAATAATGATTACATAAATGCACTAATTAAGTGCATAGAAAAGTAGCTTCGTTGGTTGTGCATTGGCAGAATGATTGAAAAAACAATGCTTTGCATGATTTTTATTCAGTGTGGCGCTTATAAATTGTTTGAATAGTTAGTCATTGTTTGAGTAAGGAAATTTAGTGATGCAAAAAAACATCGCCTTTCGTCTGGATTTATGCTTACGTTTATAGGATAGAAATTTATCTGTTGCCGCACCACTCCTGTACCTGTATAACTGTTCGCAACAGGTATATTGGCTGTTATTTGCTCCACCTCCGGTAAAGCGACAATTCGCTATAGCGAGTGTTTATTGGAGCACCGTGGGGTCTCGTTTTATCGAGGTTGCACTGTATTAAAATGTGTATGACAGTCAAAATTGCATTCCTTTTATTGCGTGTACCGTGAATAAACTTGAATAATTACTTCATTTTGTAGCAGGCAATTAAAAATACATTTGGATCTGAAAATATCCAAAGATCTCGCTCCTGAAATCAAGGACCTGATCAGGATCTGGATCCAAAAAAAATCCTGTTTCTGTCCATTCATAGTTTTGAAGCTTCAGTTTTTAGACTGTTGATCACTTAAGGAGCAGCAAAATAGGGATGAGAGTTACAACACAGTTTTAGTAGCTACAATATCTCTTTCTGCTTATTTTTTGCACTGTGCAAATTTGGGAAGAAGGTTTGCCGTTTGGCCATTTCAATGTAATTGGGAACTGCTCTTGGTGAACTCCACAATTTCTTTTCAGAAATGATATATGGACCTCATTTCCACAATGGTTGTGAAACCAAGTATGACAATATCATTTTCCATTTTCCAACCCCAGGGGCAGCAAATAAAATACAATATGTAGCTGTATGGATTTTGTACTGCCTATGTATGTACTAGCGATTTCCAATTATTCATGCCGCCTCTCCTGGACAATGGGGAGTTTGCTATGATAAAATATCAGTCACAAAGCTAATGTAACAATTCTTTCGAGCTATAATTGTTTTGTATTGTTCCATAAAATTCAATTTTTTTACCTTTCTTTTTTATATGTAAAATTTGAACGTTGAAACTAGGAATGTTCTACAGAATTTTGCATAAATGCTCAAAAGTTGCAACAAGTGCATGTGCTTGGCATATATTTGTTCTCTTTATCTCAATAGAAATGTTTCTACACAATGAAAGACATATTTATCACTATATCATTAAATTAGGTATATTGCAACTGTGCAATCTGCTACACAATTAACAGTGTTTAAAACAACATTAACACCACGTGCGCCAAGGTGCGGGAGCAAGGGATGGGCTGCAGAAGCACCTGAAGGAGAGGTTGAGGGGAAAGACCACGCTCCCTCCGTCTTTCAACCAATGAAGCGATGAGTGAGGGAGTCGAGGACGAACTGTCAGATCTTGCTTAGTGACGTTGTCGCCTTCAAAGCGAAGTTGGGCAAGCTACGTGACATATGCAGTTGGTGTTTCCAGTCTTTATCTTTTTGTTAGAGGGTGCTGATGCCACGCTTCTTCCTTTGGAAATTGTGTTGCTGGGACAATGTTGAATATTGGTGTAGTCTTGCTTTATCTCAAAAACTTTGTGTCAATCAATTAGAGCATAAAAATCCTAAATACTGTCATAAATGCGTCGAGTTTGGGTTCATTCTTTTTTTAATCTCATTCCTGTCATCCAATAGGGTAGTTTCCTCCATCAAAGAAAACGAAAGGCATTAATTGCGATTCGTTACCCACCATTTGTGTAATCATAATATACAAATTATTTGGTTTTAGAAATACCAGTTTAGAGGAATGGCAAATGTGTGATGCCATCAGTGGCAGGTCTTGGAACTTATTGCACGGCGGCAAGTACCGCGATCATCGGTCACCCCCGTGTGCTGGAGGTGCCAATGCAGATCCTCTCCAAGGCGGCCACACCTGTCTTCACGAAAACAAAATGGGATGGCTGACCTCTTAACACATTCACTGCGGATGATATTTTCGCAGAAACCTCCAGTGACGGATGGGTGATTTTCCTTCATAACGGTGGTCTTGGAAGTAATACAACAGAATTTGCAATTTTTTATGTTTCTATTTCACGCAATTTGTAAAAAACGTTAATGACATACATGTATGCCACCCGTCACCAGTAATTGACAATTCACACAACCCACATTACACACATGCAATTTTCCTTGCATGAATATTTCCATTTATAATACTTCTTCTACCGTTGATTCCTTAGGTTAATGACGAAAATATCTAGGAATTAGTCTTTACGTGTATTTTTTTGTTTCAACGGCCGTAGATTTAATTTTTACAAGTCACAGAAGTAGAACACACAATGAACGGCAAGAAAAATATAAATTTATGGAATAAAAATTTTGTTAATCAAAGCAAATCTATGTTACCTCAGAGTTATTGCAAAATTGAAACATTTCAATAAAAATTCTCACAAGTTTTTATGATATATTTGAAAGCAAGGCCTTAGACAGAGCCCGGGTTGACCTTCACATTCTGGGCAAATTGCAGTCACTGTCCTACGGATGCCTTCACAGTTAGCGGAGAAATGAAGAGCCTGCATCATTCCTAAAAACCTATCACGGTACATTTTCTCCCGAAAATCGGTACTCGCACTAACTCTGACCTCCTCCAATCGTTAGAAATCATGTTAACCCTAATTGCGCCCCTGTGGAGAAGAAGGCCCAGCCAAGTTTCTAGTTCTCCCTGCCCAATGGCTTCCAATCCATTATGCCCTTAGTGAAGGCCCTTGGTGAAGGATTTCGGAGGAAAATGCTTTCTGCATTTTTCTCCGTCTATGAGAGGATTATTTCAAAGAAAATATCATTTGCAAGTTGAAATAATCCCTGGGAGTGCCGCTGGTAGGGAGGGACTCCAACCTTGAGCCTTAAAAATTATCCAGCAAAATAGTACTATTTGTGTAGTGGAGTGTTGCATATGCGATTAATATGTTAGTTTTTATGAAAATTAAGACTGTATCTGTACCTAACACTAGAATGTATTAATGACCTACAAAATGAAAACACCGTAATGAACAGAGGACAAGTAATTGATGTGGAGCAATGACTGAGAAAATATGCCGTAAAATTAGGAAAAAAACCCAAAATATGTATTAAAAAAACGTAATTTGCAATAATGATTTTAAAAATTATTAATAAAGTATAAAATATGACCTTATGGACCGCATGGAAACATTTTGGAATAAAATAGTGAGTTTTGAGACGGGAATACATGTTATTAACAAAAACTAAGTCTGATCATAATTTTTGTGGTTGCACATAAGATATAAATAAATTGAAAAATAAGATAAAAGTACTATTAAAGGGAATAAATTATGGTAAAATGCCGTAATGCTTAAAATACCTCTGAGTTTATCTATTCATTTCCGCAATTTTGTTTACAAAGCTATGGAAACAAATAAACGAGTAAAAAAATACAGACCAATGCTGTACATAATGTAATGCAGTGTTGCATACCCGATTAATATGTTATTTTTTTATGAAAAGGAAGAAAATCTGCAACAAACCCCAACATGTATGAATAACTCAGAAAATGAAATAAAATCGAAATGAATAGAGGATTGGTAATTGACCTAGAGACACGAATGAAAAAATATGCCGTAAAAGTAGGAAAAAGACCCAAAAACAATCACCCAGGATACACGTAATTTGCAATAATAAAAAAGTTCCTAGAAAAAGAAATTCAAATGTAACATAATTAACTGAAGCACCGCACTATGATCATTTTTTTATAATGTAGTGAGTATGAAACGGGGATAAATATATTTAATAAAAAAGTTAGTCTAATCATAATTTTTGTGATAGCACATAAAATATGAATAAATTAAAAATGAAGGTAAAAAAACAAATTTAAAAAAATAATCCATATGTAAGACATGATGATGATATTTACGATCAGAAAAATGAAAAAGAGGTGAAGAAAATGAAAATAAAAATCTCAACCTGCCAAATTGTTCCAAAAATAGCGCTAAAGTAAACAAAAAAACACTAAAAATGAAGGAACACGTAGAACTGGAAACGGACACTTCCGCAATGGTGTAAGGTCACTCCCGAACTCTGGAAGGGTGAAAAAGTAACACTAGGCGCGCTCAGAGCACCCTAGTGACCAGTGGAAAAACGAACTCCCGAAGACATACATTTATGTCATCCGCCTGAGTGGAAAAGCCTTTGTGGCATATAGATATGTCATCCGCACTGAAAGTGTTAATAAGGGATGGACGACAAAATACTAATGAATATCATTACATATTCGGTTACACATTCAAAAATTCAAGTATAACTTCAGAAAATGGCGAATGCACTTAGTTCTCATTGGCTACTTTTCCTTTCCATTAAAATATTTTCTGTACAACTTCGAAACTTTTCGTAGGATTCCACCGTAATTTCAGCGAGCCCCTAGACGATATTTTCGATTTCAACTTCATAATTGAATGAGTCCTTCCCTTCTCCCCGAATCTCTACTTTCTCAATTCAACTCGGTTGTATCAATTTCAGCTCCACCTTCTTCAACCTCACAGACATCTAAATTAAAGAATGCTTAACTTACTTGACTTCCGATTTCACTTCTTGCGCGGGATTTCCTTTGGACGAAGTGGCCGTCGGTATTCGCAAAAAATGTCTGGCCGCTGGAGTAGAGCCGATTAGAGGGATATTTTTACAATGGAATGGGATTTGGGAAAATCATGTAAGTACGTAGGAATATTTTTAGGAATTAATGATAAAGCTTTCCACTTTTTAACATTATGGGAATAATGAGGAACTAATCACCTTGAATGCCCACTCATCGCAGTCCAAGTGATCTTCGTAGCGATTGAAGAGAAACCAAGTACTGCGGTGTAGTGCGCCGAGTTAACTCTGTTCAAAACTTTTCAGTTCCGTGCGCGGGCGAGTCTATTTTGTGCAAGTGTAGTGACGCAGGGGTGTAGGTTGAAATAGGGTAGTTTCCTTTGTCAAAGAAAACGAAATGCATTGATTTGCGATTCCTTACCCACAATTAGTGTATTCATAATATACAAATTATTTGGTTTTAGAAATCCCAGTTTAGACGAATGGCAATGGTCAATTTTAACCTCATTTTAACATCATAGAAAACGAAAGGATTTGATTGCGATGCATTACCCACCATTGGTGTATTCATAATATACAAATTATTTGGTTTTAGAAATACCGGTTTAGACGGATGTTAATGGTCAATTTTAACCTCATTTAAAAAAGGCCAGATTGGCGCTCATGCGATGCCACTCCACGTGACGTCACAGGGACCTAGTTTCTATACGAGTAGATTGGAGTTTTACATCGTCTGAGATTACCAATGCATGCATGAGGCACAGAGCTCAGGGAAACATCTCTTAATAATCACCTATTAAAACTGCCTATGGTTGGAAAGTTTCCTTCGTTTGATAGGGTATTAATAATCCTTATTTAAACCAAGCACTACCTCCTAGCAGGTTACTCTGCTACCTGCTGGCAGCCTGCATCGCAGCGGTGCACATACCAACTCCCCATAGGTCACCTCACATGGTGACAGCGGGTCCAGAACAACTTCACACGGAGTTTTCCCAGCATTCATACTTAGCCATCGCGTTTTTGCGGGCTTGAAAATTTTTCACTTTTCATTTAATCGAGAAAAATAGATATTGTCATTTAAAAATCTACAAGCGTGAAATACATACTCCAGGAGTAATAATCTTTTGATTTAGGCAATAAAAAAATGATCGGAAAGCACCCTATTGCGAAAAGCCATTGAAACGTCTTCAGGTGCAGTAAGTCACTCATAGGTGCAGGTGGGTGGAGGGTGGTTTATTGAAATCTGCGATGTAGGTAGTTTCTTTTGATGTGGTTATTATCCTATGGTGCTGAGATTCCCCCAATGGTTGCTGCGGAAGCGTCACACTATGTGCCTGGCATATGATGCATTAAAATTTTCCACGGCTGAAATTCTGTAGTATAACCACTACAAGAGCTTTTAAAAAAATTATTCATGAGTAGGAAATGCATAGCAGTGCAAAGTCGCACGCGAAGAGAGGATCGGAACTTTTTCCACTCCCTCTAATTGAATGCTACATTCACTGAAGCATTAATTTAAAATTTTGGATCCATATCTGATGTCTTCAGTGAATTTGGATCCGAAGTATCCGGTGAAGGGCAATATCCACGGACATTTGGATGCAAAGTATCGGATCTGCCCATCCCTAGTATACACAGCGGCTGGCTTATTGACCCACTGCACTGAGAGGGTTGATGAAAACATTTACGCGTATGTTATGACGGTGCATTTTATCCTGTCTTCTCTCACCCGATTCAAGGTCCGACTGCTGCCACGAGTGAGAGCGGCAGCACGGTGGACGGGGTGACGACGGAGGGTGGCGACGTGGATGAGCGTGGCAGCAGCAGTCCCGTGGTGCCCACGTCCCCCTCGTCCCCCCCCAGCAGCAGCAGCCCCGCAGCAGCCTCCTCCACGCCTCCCGACACCACCACCTCCCCCTCCTCCTCCGACTACTTCCTCCACAACGTGTCCTCGTCGTCCCCTTCGCCTCCGCCCTCCCCCACCTCCTTCTTCCCGGGCTTCCCATCGGCCCCTTCGGCGACCACTGAGCGGCAGCAGCTCTTCCCACAGCCCCCCAGGCCTCCCCCGCCCCCCCCAGCCCCTCCCGAGCTCTACCCCACATGGCCCACGAGGGGCTACAACGGCATGGGCAACCGCATCTCGTCAGAGGCGGCCGAGAACACGGCACTCATCATTGGCATCATTGCTGGTGTGTATCATTTTATCTGAGACTGGAAGAGCTAGAAACATCAAAATGGTGCAGGTGTAAACCAACAAACTTTAATATTAATATTAATAATGATGATACGGATAATGATAGCTTCAGTGGCGGCTCGTGAGTCAAATTCTGGGAGGGGCACACTCCACTGGGGGGGGGGGGGGAGACAAAATTTTTTAATATTTCGTATATTTTAGTGAGTTTTTAAGGCAATCTAGAGACCATTACGACTCACTAATACACAAAAAAAATCGCTAACACTAAAACCCTGACAATCACTAACTCGATTAACTCAACTACAACTAGGCCTATTTAAATTAAAACAATTTACACGTAATAAGTCAACTGGTCACCAAAACAAGGTATTCTGCAACGCTGCAACACCAAGATTATACGGCCGCCAGCCGGCACGACGATGTCATCTCACTAGATACATTGCTCTGTGCATGCTCGGGTGGCATCCCAAGACTTTCCATAAGGCACGAGGGTCATAGCACCAGCAGCCCCCACCACTACAACTCTTCATATAACCGCATGGTGTTGGATTGGGACTTTCTGGCCAGCACCCCACGGCTACCAATGCAAACTTCTCACGCTATTTTTGCGTGTTTTTCCTACTTTTTCGATGTATCTGATTGAAAAAAACACCTTGGTTAATAGCTGTATAATTAAATTGAATGGGTATTTAATTTTTTTCCTTTTTCAAATCTTTGGAAGGTCTGAGATTCCTTATGGGCAAGCCACCACTGAATAGCTATGAGTAACTACCAAAAATAAATCCTCCATAAGAACATAGAATTTTGACAAATGCAGAAAATGTGAATCACTTAAAGAAAGCATTGATTATATAGCAGGAGGATATTCAACGCTGGCAGGGAAAAACTACACCAGGCACCAAAATGATGCAGCTAAAGTAATAAACCATGTAATAACCAAAATGTACAGTCTAAAACATAAAGGAGGTACCATGCCTTATTATGAATATGTATGGCCCTTAAGAAGTCCTGGAAAATAGGGAATATTAACTATAATGGGACAAGACAATTTACATATAGAAAGGAATAGCATGTAACTGACCAAACAATACACTTCAGAACAAAAAAGAGAAAGTTACCTACCTCATTGATACATCAGTTCCCTCCGATTAAAATATCCATCATAAATACAATCAAAAATGCACTCCTTGCAATGGAGCTAGAAAGAATTTGGAAGCAAAATCATTTATAAATAATTCCTTTAATTATGCCGGATCCCAGTGAGAAATGGGTGGTGGAATCCACGTGGAACCCACGTGGAATCCACGTTGAGTGGTGGATATTTGGTGGTGGTGGATATTGAGTGGTTGGACCCACGTGGAATCCACGTTGATTTCAAGTGGATTTGTGGTGATTATCATAAAATGTTAAACAGAATTTCTAATTTGTGGAACTTAACTCTCTGGTGACATTGCATCATTTATCATCCTGAAACCACGCTAGTTATGTGAAAATGTATCGCACATTCTATTTTTATATAATTCGTGGAAAGGCAGCCATGAGAGCACATGAAAAATCGTAGACACATATATAGAAGGTTTAGATATAGAGTGGTTGAGGTTTTAATGGTTTTAGGACAGCGCCAACTGCTGTTTTAATTTTTCCACCAAATTTCCACATGGGTTCCACGTTGATTCCACGACCAAAAACACGTGGTATCCACGTTAATTCTCCACGTGGATTCCACCACCCATTTCTCACTGGGATAGTGGTATCACCCCACATTTTTGAGGAAAACTTTATTTGCCTTCAATGTGAAAGTCAAATCAATAATCAAAAAGCAAATTTCAGTAAAGACATGCAATATTGTCAGATTTCTTAGGCTGTGGCAATAAAAGAAAGATATGACTTGGCTCCTGCCCATATGTTTGATCACGCCAGAATACTTCTATTCTTAGTTAAAATAGTAAGTGATATGTGCAGAGGGAGTTATGTTACATAAATTTTAAAAAATAAATTGGGAAGCTGGGTATTATAACAATTATAACCAACCTTAGGCAAAACACAGCGTTTCTCCGAAATTGCCACAATTTGAGGAACTTTCGTATACAATCAAAATTTAGGATAGGGTTAATTCTGGAGACCAGACAGTCAGTCTTAACATGAAATTGACTATTTTCTTTGCCACAAATATAATGACAATACTACTTCTGATAATTTTCATTCCCTAGTTTCGTGCACTTAATCTTTCCAAGTATGTACTTAACGGTAATATTATCAAATTGCAAAGAATTATCAATAATTTCCTCCAAAGTATTTGGTGGCAGACATAAAATGGAAATGTATCAAAAAATACATATATCGGTCTGGATTAATATATTTTAGGTAGTTGCAGCAAAAAAAAATTCTTCATAACTCCCCTGGCCACATTCCTGTGTTGAGTTATTAACATGCACCTAAGCTGCACTTTTTTCCCACTTAGACTCATGCTACTCACATTCAAAACAAGCTATAGTCAAAAATGTCAGCTGACATATAGGTTATGAAATCAATAAAGATGCTTATTTTATTCAATGACCATCGGAAAGCGAATGACCCCCACACTATTTTCCACAGTCTGAGTAAAAAAGAAAAATGGTTATTGTGAAATTGGTACCCAATTTATTTTTTATACCAACCCATTTATTTACTAGACATTACATTGCTAATTGGCTAATGAATCCACTTGCTCTTATGTTTAACTTAATATTTCTGGAAAAATCACACAAGTGGTTTTAATCAGCCAATTCACGTTCTTCCTCTGTGCATGAAAGAATAGAAATTAAAGTCGTGCATGTACATTTGTATTTATTTTGCTGATCACATGGAATGTTTGTGTCATGAGCATTTTGCACTCTTCTTTTCAGGCGCCATGATCGCTATAATCCTCATCATTCTTGTCATCCTGAAGTTCAAGAACCGGACGGATGGCTCATACAAAGTGGACGATGGCAAGGTCTACTCGACAGGGTATGTGGCGACAGCTGCGACAGGGGGAGGGGGGGGAGGATCTCCGGCAGTGAGCACGGCACTCGGCATGCCGGCTGGCGCCCCTGTCAATGCAGTGGGTGGGGGGGCTGCGGTGGGGTTTGGCAACCAGATGAACGGCAACGTGCGCAACGGAGACAAGATGGGTGTTGGTGGGGCTGCGGTGGGTGCTGCAGCAGGAGGCGTGGTGAAGCCACAGGCGAAGCGCAGGGAGCTGAAGGACATAAAGGAGTGGTATGTGTGAATGCGACAGCGCTGGCTGTTTGTGGCTGGACTACGTGACGGTGGGAGGAGGATCTATGTACGCCCAATACATATATGCATAAATACATACATATAAGAATATATAAGATACATATTTATATATATGTATAAAAATACATAAGGATTCCGGTAATGGTCCACTATAATGGGGGGAAGAGCGATCACTGAGCCAAGTTTTTTCTGAAAATGGGAATCTGAAAAGAACCAGTGTGTCGTCTGTGAGAATGTTGAATGTTTTATCTGGAGAACGTCTCATTTAAGAGTGTGGGTTCAATTTCATTTGACGTCAGACAAATATGCACGCACAATGATGAAGAGTCATCAGCATAGTTTGCGCAGTGGGAGAGAGAGATGGCCTTGTATTGCACCTTGTTGCTGATCACGACACAGTCCTCCCTCCCACCCTCTCCCACAAGCCCTTCCCATTGTTCTCCCTCCCCCCCCCCCACTCGCCAACAAACGTCGAAGGAGCGTGGGAAATGTGATGCAACGTGGCTTTCGAGGATGATTGGGGCCTTGCGCTGCCCTCCTTCCTCGCCTGAATATTTGGGGATTGTTTTGCAGTTTGCACACATTGATATGACGTTGATTGGTGCACAAGTGATTTTGTGTGTTTGGACATTTTGAAGAAACCGTTTGAGCCTCATTTGTTTTTTTTACGGTGAATGAATGTTTTGCAATCGAGGGCCATTGTCAGGAGCAAGAAAGGAAGAGAGGTGGTAGAATTTTTTGTTTCAGTGCTCAAAAAATGGCGTAAATGGTGTCTGCGCTCCAGTGATGTTGAAGACTGCTGCTTACGGAGAGAGAACACTTTTGAATTGATGCATTTGGGGACATTGTGTCACTGCAGTTGGCCAACTGCGTGAACATCAATCTAATTACAATTTTAATCAAATGGACTTGCCTCTTTTAGAGTCAAGGATGGAGAGAATGAGTGTGAACGAATGAATGAATGAGTGAACTGAATGAATGTGTGCGTCAGCCATGCGGCTCAAGTACATATTCAATGAGAGCTGAGTGAATTAGTCCTTTTTACAAGGAAGATTGTAACTGTGGTGTAAACCTTGGTTTAAAAAGCAACTCATGGTTACCACCCGTAAGGAAATAATACTGTACCTCCCTACCTATCCCTCTCCGTGTTCTGTATTTACCTTTTCTCAAATTTAGGAGTATGATGCTGTCGGCTTTCTGTCTTCACACAAAACAATTATGGGCGGGAGAGCATGTGAGTTTGAACAGCTTTATTGTATCGGGCATGATGGGGCCACCGTGGGCACTCTTGCGCTTTGCGCAGTTGTGGAGTGGGGGCATGCATCGCGCCAGATTGTACGTCACACCTCCAACTCGATTGCACTGCCACTTTAATGAATTAAGTACGTATGCTGAATCATGAATAATACCTGCTCATCCCTTCACGTTAGGACAATGGATGCGGACAGCATGAGCTTTTGACGGTGAATGTCATTCCAAAGCAAAGGAGGAAAATGTGGAGGAAGAAGACTATACTTAAGCCTAATAGCCGCTAGGACGAGAGTTGATTCATGGGGTGAATTTCTTCATCTTGGCTTCTACCTTGAGTAACATCCTCTTGAAAAATTAATCACTTATGCCTTCTTGTCATTTGTCTTAAGCACCTCTCTTCATTATTTTCTCGCTCATGTTGAGGCAAAACAAAGTAACTATTATCCAGATTAAAAATTTTCAAAAATAAGCAGAAAGTTTGCAAAACATGTGCATGCTCTCAATCAGGTGATGTACTGAATGAAAAAAAACCTTTGTTAATCACAGTTAAACCCATTCTCCTCGTATAAAATTCTTGATGTAGCCCTGAGTTCCACTGGAGTGGGGAATTGCTATCACAAGGCATTGAAATCTAGTTAATATTGCGTTGTTTAAAACTCTTATAACTCATTTGATTGCTATTCAAAGTTTTTTCAATGGCATAATCCACGGTCAATTGATGACTTTTTAAATTTCCTCCATCAGTGTGTTCTTATGACAAAACTAAAAAAAGGTTTGCCATTCTTGCTGTGTGTGGTGTTTTGACACGTTAGCCTCTATACCTTTCTTGAGCTGACAAAACTAACGTAACAGTATTTGCCCCAATATACAAGCCCTCTATCCTGATGTAACTACGGTTGGCTGTTTCTAATCCCCATTACACATATTCCAGTTCATTGCGAGTACTAACCCCTTCCCATCAACGGATCATCACTGCCATTCATAACGTTTTAAGGGCAGAATTATTGTTCGTCATCTCTTTGATATCAACTTCATTCATCAGAGACAATTCAAGTACTAATAGGCTATTGGGATTTACGTTTTGAATACACACCATATCCTCAAGATTGGCCTTTAAAATGTGAGTTGAAAAATGCTGAACTTGTCATGATACGTGTTTCATTGGCACTGTTCTCCTTGTATTGATTTTAAATGGCAGTTCAAACCAGTTGCTGCAGTGATACCTGCGATTTTTTAGGCGTACACAATCAGGACCCTGTACTTTGTCGTATAGAAATTCGAACTTGTACGTCCTTGTTGTTTCTGCAAAATAAAAAGTTGTTTCTTTTTTATGAACCTGAAGTCTTTGGTAATACGGATTAACTGTATCCATTCCCTACATAAGCATTGTATGTATACATTAAAATGACTGGTGGATCAAAGAGAGACAAGCATATCCCTCTTCAAAAATTTGAACAGTAAGCATGATTATGGAGAATTTACTTGGTTTCCATGGTCACGTTCAATCTTAAGATATGACTCACTCGGATGGATTGTTGACAAGAGGCTTGAAAAATAATCTTCCATTTTCTTATATAGCTCACAAGAGGAGTCAAAAATGGCATGAATCGACTGGTGTAGTACTTAAGCAGCCCCAATAATTACTTTTCCATTTTATTATGTCTTCTTACTGTTTGAACTGCGACTACAGTGCTCATTATTGGCCTAGTTAAGCACGATGGGATGCTCTAGTTTACATGGTGTAGGCTTAAAATGCATGCTTTCATAGTTTATTTGCAGAAAAGTAATTGTTACTTTCAGAAAGCAATGAGTAATGGTAACATTTTAGAAAATTTAATAATCACAAGTAAGAACTAAATGAAATGTAATTGTCACTGGTAACTCAATCACATGTACTCAGTTACTTTGGCATCAGATATCAAACCTCTCAAGACTGGAATCCAAGTATATTCTTCCTATGTGCTATCATTAAAGCTAGCCGAGTTTCTGGTCGAATACATATATTTTTCTCTTGATATTTACTTCATGACAGGATTTGCCAACATTGTTGTGCATTGTTGGGCCTATGTGCATGTATTTCGCATTGGGGGTGAGCTGCCTTTGCACCAGATGCAGTTCTTGCAGGGATGGTATACCTATACTTGCTATTAGGTACCTATTCGCTTTACAAGAGGGAATGCTTTCCAACAATCACAAGGATGGTGCACGGATGGCGGCGTGAGCTTCAGACATTCAGTCGGATACTTTTGATTGCAGGTGAGCTCATGGAATGTAGGCCTTTTTGTTTCTCACCCTCTACATTGAGATATATGTATACTTACTGCTCATCTGTGGTTGGTAGAGGACTAATGTGCAATCGTCAACCTATACCATATATGCCGAAGAAAAGGAAAAATACATTTAGTGAGTTTCCCAATTACACTAATTGCCACCCTCAGTTTCCACACTCTCATGTTGTTATCAAGGTACAAATTCGTAAAGTCAGTTCCTTAAGAAGTTGACTGCCATGCTGGTTGTTGGAAGCTAAAATGGAAGTTCTGGCCATGCCATTGTGCTTGTCATGGTGAGCGGCCATGGAATGACGTTAATGACCCAGTGGGTTTGTGACACCACGGGTGACTGACAGGTTAGGCATGGACCGTGATTAGAGAGGTCATTATGATCGCAGTACCTTATATCAGAGTAAAATGCATTTTAAGAGTGCTTTGCAATGATATTTATGTGTGTCATCACTCAACAATATCAACTGATAAAAATATATTGACAAGGTCACATAAAATGTGTTCTAGAAGGCCATGGCATTCAAGGTGTTAACCATGTAGACCAAAAGTGTGAAAACATTGCAGAAACATTGCGCTGCAACAAACATGTAGTTGCTGCAACGTAATGGCAGCGTTGCAAAACCAGCCAAAAGTCCTCTCTACCACGTTTTTGCAACGTAACTGCTATCTCTGGTGAAACATATTTGCAACACTTATGGAACTCCTGCCATGCACTTGCAACATTTATTCAACCCTTTAAAATAATACTAAGAATATGCCTTTAAAGAAAAAAATATTTATGACAAAACAGTTTTTTCACCCTTATTCTTATTTCTTTGGTTCCATGAATTGGCATGCCTCAGCCAACCTTCTCCTGAACACGTTGCGTACCGGGGTATTTGAGTTCCTAGGAATGCTGATTTGGAAATATTAGGGCGTAATGCCTTTGGCTTAAACATGGTTAAAAAGCTAATGTTTAGAATATAACTTTACCCAATCAAACGTTATGATGCATCAATTCATTATGAATAACGAACAACAACTGAAAACGTTCTAACCAATACGTATTGTGCGCTTAAAAATTGCTTAGGTTGACGCGCCTAAATGACGAGAATCTTCGTCATCCATCCGGAACATTCAGGAAAAAAATGACGAGAATTCTCGCCATCCGTACACAACGTGTTAACATCTTTGTGGCTGTAAGATTCCAATTTTGGTTTTAAATGAAAAGCATCTAAGATGGAGGCTTTCAATTTCAGTCACAGGATGGTGATAATTATTATTCCCCAAATAAGTACCCATTCAATGACGCAGGCACAGCTTAGCGTGGTGCTAAACTGCCTTTTTCTCGTGCCAGTCTTTGAATTCCCTAAGTATGAGAAAATCCTCCCAATATTGTCGGTAAAGATATAGTACATCATGCCATACACTCCATTGGTGAGGTTATATCCTCCTTTAATTCTTACTAACTCTGTCTGAAGGCCGAAAAAAAAAAATTTTTTGTAAGAGCCAATTTGCTTCAGAAGATTAAAATATGCTTGTTATTTGCTTGTTTAAGTATCCAATTAGCACACACATCACCATAAGCTAAAAAAGCTTCAACAAACAATTAACTCTGATAATTAACTCTAAGTCTTTGAAAAATCTGAGAAAAAAGCAATGTGGCTGATGGGAGACTGTAGAGGATTGGTGTAGAAGTTGGGTGTGTCAAAATACTTTGTGAGAATAGTCAAAGAGGAGTAAATTGGGAAGGTGGACAGGAGGTGGATGAGAAACCATTGATTGAAGAAATTATCAGGAAAATTGCTGAGAGAAAGAATGGGAAGAATGTAGGTCAAAAGAGTAAGAGAAAAAATTCAAAACATATTAATGTTTAGGATTGCACCCACCAAAGGTTGAGGGTAAGCTTGAAAGGATGTTAACTGATAGGGAAAAGGAGAATAAGAGTTAAACTGTGTTTGGCGAGATATGGTCGAACAGCATGCTGAATAAAATGATAAACGTTATTTCACTGGCCACTGGTTTATTAACAATAACTATGTGCTTTAAAGCATAGCATCATCATCAGGCCAAACAGAAATAACAAGTGAGTATCGCCGCAGCTGTGATGCTCGTATATGTATCAGGCCCAGAGGAGGTGGGCAGTTTAAGAAAGGTTGAATGGCAAAGCACGGAGCCCACAATCTGTCTCTAGTTGAGGAAGCAAGGCAGGTGCTGTACATGCAAGGAAGGAAGAAATTGGATGGGTGGAGAAATCATAAGAAGGCATAGAATAGGTGACAGGCGTGCAAAATTTAAAAGGCCAATCTTCCCCTTTTTCATTTTATGATTTCCCACTTTGAGAGAGCCTCTATCATAAGTCCTTCAATCTCCAAATCCAAAATGTTCAAAGTAAAATGGCACTGCTACTTGATGTGGTGATTGGCTAAAAATTCTTTTGGGTTTTCATTTAAAGATCACCTTCTATGTTCCTCTAATCTGCCACTGAAATTTATTCACGTTTTCGCTTTAAGTATAAACTTTGCCACTTCATATACACCCGACTTCTGAGTCGTGTCAATTTTGTTTTCGGTCCTGTCGAAAATATTTCTCTAAGGGAGTTGTGTGGAGAAGGTCATTCAGTACTTGTCACGCAGAATGCACCTTGTGACCTTATAAAACTGCTAAGAAAAATGCATGAATGGAGGTGAGATGAAAAGATTACTCGAGCAGTGATAAGTATGCTTTAATGAATGGAAAGTCAACCATAGTGACGCGATAGCAGTAATGAGGATCTAAGCAGAGAGGAACCTAGAATGTACTTCTGGCATACTGCTAAAGAAAGAGCATTTGATAGATGGGGATGGATGTTGATCATGGGGATAATGAAGAAAATGGGAGTATGTAGACTGAAGGGACAATGTGGATGTGTGCAACTCTGACTGGTAGCCAGTGTAGGTTGGGCAAGCACTAGCTGATGTGTTAGACAAGGCTGGCCACTGTCACCCTTACTGTTATGTGTATTCCAAAGGGATGCAAGGGTGGAGTTAGAGTGAAGGCAATTGAAGTTACATCAGTGAGATTCGCAGATGATCAAGCACTGATTGCCCAGCCAGTGAGGCCTGCAGGCACCAGTGAATGGGCTGAGTAAATAGTGTGAAGAATACTCAATAAATAAGATAGAGACCAAATTCATGAAGATATGTAAAGCTTTGACACCAGAACACGGAAGTAGATGTGTACAAATTTGAACTGAAGGTACATTTTAAATAATTGTTAAGCTAGAGGAAAATGAATAGTTATGTAGAATGGCAGGAAGTGGATAGCTTTAGCAAAGGAGGCGTATATGAATAGAAAAGAGCTTATGGGAGGATGATTGCAAGAGGAAAGGCTTTTGATGAGCACGATTGAAGTGTGCTGCTGAAATGTGGACACTGAGGAAGGAGGACAAAAAAAGAGTGTAACCGTTGAAGATGTGGGTGCAGAGGAGAAGGTGGAATAGTGCATGGAGGGAGTGACAACGTCTAGAGGAGATTTACTGGAAACCAAATGTTTGATTGGAGGAAGCACTGGTGGAAAAGTGGGAGAGAGAGGGTGGTAAATTGATAGATGGGAAAGGAAGGGAATTCCAGTGTGGGAGGGCCTCCTCGTAAAAGGAACTTTTTTTCAAGTGAGCCATCCATTTAACTCCTCACTTTACTGGTGGCCGTCTAGCAGAGGACAGGAGTTGGTGGCAGGGAAGATTGGCAGGTGGCAGTTTAATATCAGAGTCATAGGAATATTTTGCTTCCATATCTTTTGATATTTGAGGTTCATTTCACCTCTGCCATGTGAATGGTAGAGACATTCATATTCATTGCCTAGAGAAAAGTGCGTGGATTACAGCCTTGAGCGGCTTTAGTGCCGGTATGGTGATGCTGGTATGCCTTCCCTTGCATTGCCAACTTAGATGGACTGCTAGGACCTAACACTATTAACCTCATGGTAAATTCTCATGGGAGTCTGGGTGGTCTAGTGGCCTAGAAAGCCTTAGGTCCGTGATTCGATTCCTGATTTACGTGATTTTTTGTCGTGGCCATTGATGGGAATATTTTTACTAATCTGAGGACTGTGACACTGGACAATTTCTATTGAGGAGACCCAGCCACTTATGTCTTAGCACATGAAACAGTTTTTTTCGAGTCAATTGACTGCAAGGAATCATGTATTGGGATGTGTTAATCGGAGGAGCCCGTTTTCCTGGTGAATTTGATTCTAGAGTGTAGAAACAAATATTGCGAAAGAAATTCTTTTTAGGTACCACTCAAAAAGGCACTTTTTCTAAATTGATTCAGCAATATTGAGCCCAGCATGTGACCTTATTGCCTCTACCTAATACAGGTGACAGCTGCATTACAGCAGTTTTGTGATGATTTGAGGCACTTTCCTTTGCATTTCATGGAGGTTGAAGATTAAATCTTTTGTTGGTTGATGCCATATATGTATTCGAAATGTGGCCTGATGAGTGTGAATAGCACCTCCCTTTTAATTTTTTGCTTGGTGATCTTCCTTCAACATGCTTGATAAACCTTAATTTCTTCAGGGCTCTGCCATAAATAAGGCGATTGTGTTCCCATTGATTGGTTTAAGGTTATTGATAGTTCCAGACAGATTCCATTGGACTAGCTCCGTCCACTTCCATTCACTTGGATAAGCACACAAGGATGGTCACAACAAATCTGTTCAATTTTATGTAAACTCGTACAGTTTGAGGAATGGCTTCATGAAATTGCTTCATGCCAAATCAGAAAACCTTGTAGATTTTACATAAATAATTTTAATATTTACCAGTTTTTCATTGGCAGGTGCAAATAAAGGAAAGCATAATCTTGCATATGCACTGTCAGTATGGATGAAAGGTTCGGCAAGGGGAGGAAGCAAGGAAGGAGTGTCCTCAAGTCATGCAAAGTTACAAAATGGGAGTTGGGGGATAAAAGTTGACTCAGTGCAGTGGGAGTAGAGGAGGAGGGTGCGGTTGAGTCGAACAATGTGAGAGGGAAAGTGGGAGGGCAGGACTGAATGGGACAGTGACTGCTCCGTGGTGGGAGATTAAGTGAAGGGGAATGGGATAGGAAAAGAGAATTCCATTGAGCAAAATCCCTTGGTCATGATTGAAAATTTCCATGGACTCTGGGGCATTCAGCTTGGTCCCTTCTACTCCACATGCAGGATCTCTGGTTCAAAAACACTCGCACGAGTGAAAATAAAAGGCATCTTTGTAGTTGTACATTCATAAAGGACAATTTGTAAACACTTAATGTTGTAAGATAAAGCAGTATACTACCACATGCTAGCTTATCGGTATTAGCTCAATTGCCTAACAAACTTTATATACGAAATATACTATACGTACAGTGGCGGAAAAAATTAATGCAAAGCTCGTTGGCGTCTGAGAGCGGCCTCTTCAGTGTCCACTGATGTCCCGACAAGAGTGGATTCCATTCTAGGTGAGTCGAGGGCAAAGCATACTTCGAAGAATATGGCGAAGAATTCATAGCTGGATCTTTTGCACCTTGTCATAATGCAACGGGCATGATTATTTCCCTAGTATAAGGGAAATGTATTGCTTTTGAAACTCCCGGTTGTATGAGAGGATTACGAGGGCAAAGTTTTGGAAGCCAAGTAGTTCCTGAACTGGCCGCTCTCAGACGCCAACGAGCTTTGCGTTAATTTTTTCCGCCACTGTACATACCACAGAGTAATGCTTACTCTACGGTACTACTTAACTGCCCTTGCAAAAGTCAAGATACCTGTGAGCTGAATGTTGTATCTCTGTGATTACATGACTGGCTTTATTGAAACTAATATGTCATGAAATTTATTTTCACCTTTCTTCAATGTCATCAGTAACTCATCTTAGGGCTTAAATTTTAAAAACCTAACTCTTGTTTTAAAAAAGGCACAATTTTTGAAGCTTAGAATGTCATTGATGCAGCTACAATGCTTCTTTTTCAAAAGTCTCTCCATGCAAATGCATTTGAGTCCATCAGTGGCACCGACTCCATACGGTCTGAGGGGGCCCGAGCCCCTCAAAAATTCATTATGGGGGTGAGGAAAAAATTTGTCAAGCTAGTTGACTTTCCCCGGAGTGTCCAGTTATCATGAGTCGGGTTATAGTGATCTAATGTTGATCATATGATTCTTCTAAAAAGCTTTAAAAATCATTATATTTATAAAATTTCCCAGGGCAAGACCATCGCAGTATGGGCCCTCCAATATTTTTTATAACTCGGCATCCCTGGAGTCCATACATTGAAAGAATGACTTCCAGAGATGATACCTGGAGCACATTTTTGAATTATTGCATTAGTGCCAAAAATTTTTGTCAAAGAAAGTTCTCCTACTCTTGTTACTTAAAGGCAGACAGGAAATTTAAACTCCGTTGGCATTGTATAGCAGCCCAGTTGAAGAAATAGGGTGGTTTCTTATTATATTTTTATCGTCTAAATCGAAAGACTATTACTCCTGGAGTACGCATTTCACGCTTTTAGATTTTTAAATGACGATATCTATTTTTAGCGATTAAACGAAAAGTGAAAATTTTCAAGGGCACGAAAATGCAACGGCTAAGTGCAAATGCTGGGAAAACGCCGTGTGACGTACGTATTTCTGGTTCCCGCTGTCGGCGTGTGAAGTGACCTTGGGGCGAGGCTTTGAGCGCTGATATGATGCAGGCTGCAAGTAGGTAGCAGAGGACCCTGCTAGCAGGTAGCCCTTGGCTTAAATAAGGATTATTAATACCTTATCAAACAAAGGAAACTTTACGACCTTAGGTAGTTTTAATACGTGATTATTAAGACATGTTTCCCTGAGCTCTGTGCCTCATGCATGCATTGGTAATCTTAGACGATGTAAAACTCCTATCTACTCGTATAGAAACTAGGTCCCTGTGACGTCACGTGAAGTGGAATCGCATGGGTGCCAATTTGGCCTTTTTCAAATGAGGATAAAATTGACCATTGCCATTCGTCTGAGCTGGGATTTCTAAAACCAAATATTTTGTATATTACAAATACACTAATGGTGGGTAAAGAATTGCAATCAATGCCTTTCGTTTTCTTTGATGAAGGAAACTACACTATTGCAAAAAGAAGCAGTCACGGACAATAGAAAAGAAATCTAATGCACTCTGCTTTTATTCATCATTAATTCAATACCACTATTATGCTCAGGTGTGGAGCAAAGAAAGGGGACTAGGACATAATCTGGTCAAATTCTCAGAAGTACATTTATTGCATAGTTCACTCAGCTAACCCCATATACACTAGATGGTGTCAACATGAAGGCAACAGATGGCGTTAACTATGAGGGAGATGCGATAGCTTCAAACCTACAAGAAATTTTTGTGGCAGAACCTTGTAGAAACTAGGATTCTTCAAGGGTGTTGTGGGAAGATATTCGGATGAGAAAGTAAAGGAGAGGTGCTATTTTGCACACATCTGGCCGTACCCTCATCATGCAGGGAGCCAATGGCATCTGGCAAAGAAAGATCTATTTCACACACTTAATAAAATTCAAAAGAAAGCTGCACGATTTTTCAAAAACTGCGACGGACTTACAGAGAGCATTACACAGATGTGAAATGAATTAGGCTGGAAGCAGCTGGAGAATTGGGGGCTAGGCTTGGAATGCTTGAGCAATTAAGAATATGTATACATATATCATTTGGAGTGACACTGCAAACATCATATTAGTCCCCACGACATGCATTTTGTTTGAGCACATCCTCTTTGTTTGCCAATGGCCAGTGTCCTAACACTCCTATTTTGGTGGCTTGAAGGTGATACGTAGATACGTGGATGTACCCCACATTTGGCAGAAGCCAATCACAGTCAGTAAATGTATTTATCACAGTGGAAGGATCGCTGAGAATGTACTTAATATTCCTTGGGTGAGGTGGGAATCATGGGAAAATTGATTGATAAACTTCCTGCACCAGAAATTAGTTTTTAAAGATGAAAACATGTTTATTAAAAATGGAATTACAAAAAATGAATGGGTAAAAATACTTTAGGCACTGTAAACGTCAAGTCATGACACGTGAGATCACTTGTGAAGTACACAGCAGCATCAATCCGACTTCCCCTTCAGTTGCCCCGGCCGCTCCACCCTGCCAGCCACAATTGTCGGGAAGTCCCTCCAGCTCGGCTTGCTCTCCCCATTCACCTTCTTCTTTGCCACCCTTTTCCTTGCCTTCTTTGCCAGCGGCTCTTCCTCCGGCTCCACATCTGACGCTGACGAGCTGCTCGCCTGTCGTGCTGACTTCTTGGGTGCTTTCCTAACGGGAGATTTAACTCTGGAGGCTGCTGCTGCCACCCCCACTTTGAACACCAATTTACTGCCGGCAGCACCATCCCGACAACCTTTCAGGCCGGCCTCAAACAGCTTTCGGCAGTGATCATAATCTGGTTCTTCATCATGGCCAAGCTTCTTCACATAAATTAGGAACTTTTCTAGAGCAACTAAAAGAGAGAATTATGAGAAAAGAAATATTGATATAGTTTTTCATTGGCTAAGTTAACTATTTCAGATTAAACTTTGCTTCAATCAGAAAAATTTTGAGCATTAAAATTTATAACTCATAATATGTATGCATGCCTAACTTAAAACTTTTGCCCAATTCTAGAGGCACGAAGACTGCTGGATTGTATCTTCGACATGGAAGATTTTTGCAACAGTGAAATGTTTGAAGGAAGGAGGAATGAAGTTTAGAGGTTTTAAAATACATGCAATGAAATAAAATTGTTGAATGAGCCCATGAATGGATACTCACCAGGGACATCACCACCCATCTTCTTGATGCTTGCAGGGATATTAGTCATAAACTCCTCCTTCATTTTCTGCACTTTGACAGGGTTTTTGAGGTCTCCTTCCCAAGGCAAGCGAGACGCGATCCACTGCAACATATTGAACCCAAGAACCTCCAGGTCTCCTCGCCGAGTTTGCACTGAAATGCAGACGCAGGGAAATTTGCTTTCAGCTGTAACGCTACCTCACATGTTTGCACCAATTCATTTTTTTTACTCTAAAAATGTCGTGTAACAAGAGAATGAGCAAATGGATAGATCGTGTGAGTAATGCAAAAGTTCCAAGAAGATTAAGAGATAAAAAGAGGCTTGCTTACTTATTTCCATAACACTGAATACAGCACATATTGGCCATTTTACATCAACGTGTTCAATAAATGTAACAATTAAACGAGTACTAACAGCCATGCTCTGGATAACCTACCCAGGTGGAACTCGAACCTGTGACCTCTTATGAGGCAGGCGAGGACTTTACCCCACCAGCACTGAGGCCGGCAAAATACCTTTCGAAGAAGACAGGACAATTCAATCAACCACACCAAGAGACATGACGGAGTGATAAAAAATCATCACTGAAGGACAGGTGGAAGTGAAGAATGGCCGAGATAGGCCTCACTATGGATACAAAGAGCAGGTGACGTAAAGGGGAAGAAGCATGAAAGTGTTAAAAGATTGGCCCAAAGAAGAGTTGAGATGAGAACTGGGTCAAACCAATCTAAGAACCGATGACAGCTGAGGATTGTGATGACACCAGCAAAACAAATACATGCATATATTCTCAAGAACGAGGCATGAGGCTACTTTCACAGACTGTCAGGTAAACCAATTTTTTTAATGCTTTAACTGCAAATATTGAATAGTACCTGCTACCCTGGATACTTTTAGCCATCACTAAAAGCACCTTACTTTTGAGAACAGCAGTTACTTGACTAACATGCAAAATGTACTTGGTTCCACAATAATGTGTGCCTTGACTATTTTTCACTCAAAGTTTGGGCCAAACCCCAAGAAAAACCATATTAGCTTGAATTTTATTGCAGTGATTTTTTCAAAGAAATACTATCATCCATTATTTAGAAGTTGAATCAATTAAAATATTCCGTTAGCCATCTCACAATTGACTTTTTGGTGTGCTTTACTTACTATCTTCTCTGTCTCATTGATTCCTCTCTCTCCACAGTTGATAAGATTAACATGATTTAGACAATGACCATAACACTCAATAGAAAGTGACGTAATAATTTTGGCTATAGCTTGAATCTAATGCTACATGTACTTAGAAAAACATATTATGATGGCAAGATGCAAAAAGGTTTTCAGAATATGTTGCTTATGCTAAACACATGGATACACATTTTTTTTCTATTTTCGCAAAGCATTTCTAACCATCAATAGTGTTAACCGTATAACTGTCTCTTATTAATTGTTTTTTAAATAATTTTTACACAGAGCATTTCTTAGAGTATTATCATTATGCTGTGAATTTTTTCTCGCATTTATTCCTTGGTACTGCATGGCCTCTAAGTAGACCTGCTACAGGAGTACCTTTAGGGCAAGGGTCGCCTACAGGTCAAAGAAAATATTTTATCGCACCACACAATAAAAAATATAGAGGGACAAACTCGTAAAAAAGTCAATAATTGCATTGACTGATTAAACTTCAAAACCAATGACTATTGCCCTTTGATGCATACTTTTTTATTTAACTTTATTGATTTGGTGATAAATAGACGTGGAGCACTGTGGCCTTCCTGATCATGTGAAATCGATTTTTGGCCCTTGCATTGAAAAAGGTAGAAGACCCCTGCTTCAGGAGCTTCCAATCCACTTCATGTTACCACCTTACAGTAATTTGACACAATGAGAAGTATTAAAATTATCAGTATTATCATTATATTTTGGTTTCTCTGCTGGTTTGCACTTGAAACTTTTCCCTTACCGCATGGATAGATTAGGATTAGCCTAGGCAACAAAGAAAAGAAGATTGATGTTCAAGATTTTCATTAGCTCAGGATTTCCTCATCATGTGACAAGTTTTTAAGCAACACTGTGTTTTGCTTAAGTTTATTAATCTTAGTTTTACTTCCCAGCCTCTCTATTCCTTCTTAAAATGTCACATTATACCCTCAGCAGATATTACTATTAGGTGAATGCAAACATCATTTTATTTCCATGTTATTAATATTAATTACTTCAACTCTTAAGAAAATGGAAGATGGCAATAGCACAGTTTGGGTGTGTGAAACATACCTCCGAGGTGAGCATCTCGGCTGGTGTACTCGATTGTGCCATTGTGAGCTTGATCCTTGTTTGGTTTGAACTCCTTGGTCGAATACCTTCCAGCCAAGCCATAGTCGACCAAGTACACTTGATTTTCGGTGCCTTTCTTTATCCCTAGGAGGAGGTTCGATGCTTTCACATCGCCGTGCACATAGCCTTTCTCATGAATGTACTGCAATACGTCAACCTAAACAGAATCGAGAGACTAAAGCCAAAACTCTGGACTAGGAAAAAAACAAATCTTTCTTTAATCACTCACTATTTGCAGGGCTATCTTGAACACGGTAGACGTCGGAAAATGTCGACTGTTTTCCTCGAAAATGGACCATAAATCTCTGCCAAATCGATCTATGACCAAAAATCGATATTTTTCCCCATCCACCATATGGGAGCCTTTCCCGTGAAGTCGGGGAACCCCAAGGTGCGGCACTTTCCTTTGGCTCACCCATTCTGAAACTAATGCACAACATGCATTTAAAATGATCAATTCAAGAATATGCAGAGTACGACAAAGAACTTTCAACTGCGCTCTAAAGAAGCGCCAAATAATGCATCGAAATTGAATTCTGACATGTTAAACTCATCGTTTTTGACAGAAGATTCTTACTGGCAGATAGTACACCTGGTGGCAACCGTCATTATCAACATATTTATGGTAGTTTCCCACAGTCAAAAAGACACTGAATGCATTACGTTAGGTACTATGATGAAATATTATTGATAGCGACCAGAAAACATCATTAAAAAATTACCTACGCCATTAATGAAATAGAGTAACACTTACTGTACTCGTCTTTGCCGACTCTCAGATAAAAATGCATTTCACAAAACAGAGGACCATTTTGATGAGGTTCCTGTAATTTAAAGGATTGCAAGAAGACAGATATTAAATAAGAATTGATTGAGGGAACGTGTTCTCATGAGCACGACTTACAATTTTCACGGCATACAGCGGTTGAGGCCCTTTCTCGGATTCACGATGAGCTGTGTTAAATAAAGTTTTGCTTAGTACACTAATAAAATAAAATGACACGAAACTGAGAGGGAAGTGCCACTCACCGGAGTAAACTTCTCCAAAACCTCCAACACCTACTGATGGACCAATCACCCATTTGCACTTGTTTAAATCTACCAAAACTTCGCCCTTAGGTAACGGTTTGGGCTTCATGTAACCATTATTCCGTTTTTTAACCGGACGTTTAGGTTCTTCTTTGGGCACAGGTGCTTTCGGCATGTTGACTTACGCAGGAGAAAGAAAACGGTCATCCATTTATCCACAGGGGCACCAAAATACGGCTATACTGCTCAAAGATATTAACATATATTGTCAACTCACAATTACGGATTCCGCTCAACGGAATATTTTCAGTTTTCGAATGTCTTTTGTCTACCAAAGGAAACGCTTACTACTAGACGGGTACCCCGACCGGTACGCTGTTGCCAACATCTTAAGGAGGGGAAGTGAGGGAACCGTGACGTCACGATTGGTAATGCGCTCATCCGTAAAAAAAAGTCGCTGAGGAGAGACGGTATTGGGCACGCAAAAGGATTTTAAAAGGTAGAAAATATAGTTTTGCGATGAACTAAGGCATCTTACAGTTTTGAATATGAGCAAAAAGTTTCATAAATCAAGATAAGGTGACAAGCGATCGTATTAAATTCATTGATTAAGAATGCCATTTGTAAACGAGAACGTTTAACCAGTTTAACGGTAAAAGATATTTACCTAAGGTGACCAGATTTTAGCATTGACCGGGACACCATTGACCGGGTGGGGGAGGGGTTCTCGATTCAAAATTTGGTCTTTATTGAGCAAGAAACATTTATAACGCAAAAATAGTATTTTAATGTATTTTTTTAGTTTCAACACGAGCACAATTTACGAATATAGTAAATTAAAAATTAAGTTAAGTATTATTATATTCTTTGGCATATTTCTTATGTTTGAGTGATTTTTTCGTAGACTGCTTGCTTTTTAATCTGCGAACTAGTGCGTTTTACAGTATAGCCTAGTATTTTCTGTTGATCGACTTCCGCGGTTTCACAAAATTCTTTCAGCATTTCATAACGCACATTGTAAAGTAGAAATAAAAATATATTTTGATTACAATATTTTCCACATCCGTGGGCAACAAATCAGCAGCTGTTAGAACGTGGTTACGCATTATGTGCGCTGCAAAACCCGAACCAATTATGTTTTAATTAAGATTTTCGTTTACTTCGTAAAAAAATGTTCCTTGTACCTTTTTTCGATTTTTCCGAACATATGTTATTCCCAATATTGCGTTCATGTTTTCTGCAAACTATGCAAACATTTTATGTTTTCTTTTTGTAAGTTTTACTAGTATTATTGTTTGGTTCCGTAAATGCATGTAGGGAAAGCATATTACAGACTATTGCCTTGGATTTTGTTATAGCACAGGCAAATTTCCAAATGAGATGCATCGTGGGAGACACCTTCCCGTTTTGTACAAATTTTTGAACCCAATGCTTTCGAAGCAAACGTTTTTGGCCAAAAGTTTTGATGTAAATTTAATTCTGTGGGGCACCGGATTTAATTAGTTTTCAAAAATATGGGCAGCGCGGCTATATGTGAAGAGCAATTCACCTTTTCAAATTTTTTTCCAGAATAGAATTTTCGATCGCGAGCATTAAATTAGGAAAGTTATAAATGATTCATCAAATTATTAAAAGTACACATTTTGGGTGGCATCCCAGATTCTATCTCCGTCGAATTCGAATCGCTTTGTCCGACAGCGTCGCGGGTGGCGACTTTAGTTAACCCGTTTTAATGCACGGTGATTTTCAAAACATCTAGAGGTTATCTTGAGGATCAATTGTCTTTCGAAATATTCATGGTCACTGAAATCTTTCCACCGCTCGTATACTTGGTTCCACTCGCTGTGCTGCGCGCGCTCGGTAGAGGGCCAGGCCCCCAGAACCCCCCCGCGGCCGCCCCCGCCGGACGGCGTGGCCGTCCCTCCCGCGACTTCTCGGAACGGCTTCGCCGTTCCTCGTCAGGGGTCGGCTTCGCCGCCCGGAGGTAGAGGTAACCCCAAACGGCTACTCCGCTGCTTCATCGGAACGGCTTCGCCGTTCCTCGTGAATGCCGCCAACGCCGACACGCCCGCGACTCCTCGGAACGGCTACGCCGTTCCTCTTCAGGGGTCGGCTTCGCCGCCCGGAGGCTGAGGTAGCCCCCAAACGGCTACTCCATTGCTTCCTCGGAGCGGCTTGGCCTCGTAAATGCCGCCGACGTCGGACGGCTTCGCCGGCCGGAGGTTAAGGTAGCCCCCAAACAGTACCCCGCTGTTTCCTCGGAACGGCTTCGCCGTTCCTCGTGAAAGGGCGGCTTCGCCGCCCAAGGGTTATCGGAGTCCCCCCGAGCCGTCGACTCCTCAGAACGGTTTCGCCGCCCAAGGGTTATCGGAGCCCTACCCCCTCTTCAAGACCCCCATTCGGCTGCTCCTCGACCTCCTCGGAACGGCTTCGTCGTTCCTCGTGCGGGAGCAGCTTCGCCGCCCAAGGGTTATCGGAGCCCTTCCTCCCTGCCATGCACTTTTCGCAAATGCACTTCGAATCGTCCCTAATCCGGGACCCTTTCCTCGACGAGCTAACCCACGCAGGACCGACCGTCTCGTCGACCCTACCAGCCTCCCTCTCTAAAAAGTGGCTGCTCGGACTGCAATTTGCAAATCAATCAATCAATCCGATTATCAAAAAATGATTGTTTTCATCGCACTCCTGCCAATCAAGGAATCAAGTACGTCTTTGAACCGTGTTTCTGGGATGAAAAATAACGATTTTTTTAACTTTGCTAAAATGGTCATTTTCCGGTGGTCCACGTTTTTAGAAAATTATCAAAATCGTTAGATTTCATCGCAGGAATACGGTTTAAAGACGTACTTGATTGCTTGATTGGCAGGAGTGCGATGAAAACAATCATTTTTTGATAATCGGATTGATTGATTGATTTGCAAATTGCAGTCAGAGCGGTCACTTTTCGGGAGATAGGACCCCAGGTAGGGTCAATGGTAGGGTCGATGAGACGGCCCTGCGTGGGTGAGCTCGTCGAGGATGGAGTCCAGGATTAGCGACCCTTTGGAGGGTGTACCACGCCCATCATTGAAGTACCTGCTCCACGGGCCCACGAAACGCATTTTAACCTTTTCGCCGCATGTGAGGAGAAGGTTTTCGGAGATTGAACAGCAGCGAAAGGGTTAAAACTGGCTAAGGTCGGAAAGTTTACTTCGTTTGATAAGGTAGTAATAATCCATATTCAAGCCAAGCGTTACCTGATGCAGGGTACTCGGCTACCTGCTAGCAGCCTGCGTCGTATCAGCGCTCAAGCCTCGCCTCAAGGTCACCTCACAGGGCGGCAGAGGGAACCAGAATGACGTCACACGGACTTTTCTCATTATTCCTTCTCAGCCGTCGCGTTTTCGCGCCCCTTGAAAATTTTCACTTTTCGTTTTATCACGAAAAATAGATATCGTCGTTCGAAAATCTAAAAGCGTGAAATGCGTACTCCGGGAGTAATAATCTTTCGATTTAGGCAATAAAAAATAATAGGAAACCACCCTATTGGGTGAACGAATTTTGAATCACCGCTACTCCCCGATACAGGAAGGAGTCTCCACGTTCCTCCTTTTCAACAGAGGAACTGGAACGGAACGCGGGAGACAGCATCAAAGCATGGTATGGCTTGGTTTGGCTGGTTTCAAAGCTGCAGCTGAATTCCAAGTAAGTTTGATGTGACATCTTAATCATTTTCTCTAGACGTTCACTGGCGGCGTTTTAGTGTTTCCGCGTGGTCCTTATATTTCTTATAACTCAGCCTGTAATATCTGGAGGAAAAATATGGCTCTGCTTTGAACAACATGACCGTATTGGTAAAACCGTTACTTGGCAACAAAAGGTAGCGTCTTTTTCCATTGCTCACTGTGAAATTTGCGCATTTGTTCCTTGTTTACATGATATAATTTAAGGTGGAAGTTCTTGTTCTATAGTCTCTGTACGCGAGAACGTATAGAAAATATTGTAAGAGATAAAATAGAATATAAAATAGAACCTGTTGTTTTGATCACGTAGGCTATGGCTGAATTTATTTCAGGCATTCGCTAAAGTCCAAACGTTCCGTTCCTGAAGCAGTGCAATAAAGTACGGTTCTTGGCAATAAATATAACAAGTAATTGTAAAGTGTAACCGGGGGATTTTGCAACACGCATGTATGTTTCATAGGTTTCGTGTAAATAATTATTAAATTTTTGAAGTCGGACTACACCGTGTCATTCCTTTCGATATGTATATTCACACACACACATCAAAAAAGAGCATTAATGTTATGATAGGATAACCACCAATGTTTTGCCTTTATACAAAAAGTATTTATACTCTTTATCTGTTTAATGGAACTAGGTTAATAATTGAAAATTTTAGGTCATAGATAAATAAATGATCTTTTTTATAAATAAAGATAAGGCTTAGGGGTTAAAAAATTACAATTTCTACGTAACTTATAGCGTTTAATATATTTTTTCTGCCTATAACTGTGCTAACCTACTAAACTATAAACTAATTTAGCTACAGAATAACTAACTGTGCTATTAGCCGTCCAGGCAATTAATTTAGCGGAAGCTATAGGACTACTGTAAGAAACTCGGGATGAATCTAAACATGGTCTAATTGTAAGTGATATATTGTGTAAACAAACCTTAAGGCTATGTTTCATGGTTCATTTATTTGCTCAAACTGCTGCATGAAATCATACACTTGTGCATCTTTCCGTACAGCCATCGGTACAAGCACACATTTTGATGCAGAGTGTCTTGAACCTGGTAAATTTACCTATAGAGGCATCAACTGAAATGGGCGGATCCAGGATTTCTTTCTGGGAGGGGCACAAGCAAGGTCGTATCCAGGATTTTGTTCAGGGGGGGGGGGGGGGCACAAGGATACCTCGTCATACAAAACGAACGAAATGATAATGGGACCGTATTAAAAATCTAGCATATTTTTAAGGGCCTGGGGGGGTGGGGGGGGCACGAACCCCCTTGCCCCCTCTGGATCCGCCTGTGTCTACTGACTATAGCTTTCATTTAGTGGAGTTGAATTAAAATAGCTTATCTGTATTTTTATTTAGTTCCTATCTCTATTTATAAGTTTGTATGTCTGTCTTCTAATAATTGTCTGCATACTTATTTGTCTTCATCCTTCACAGATGTTGCACTGAACCAGGACACTACAGCCACCAATTCTAGTGTGGAAGCTACAGTGAAGAGTTGGCTGAAATGTGCTAAAGCAAGGCATGATAGAGAGGTGTAAGTATTCGTTGGATTATTATATGGGTTTGGGCAAGGAGGGATAATTTAGGTCTGGATACTTTTTTGGCAAGCTGCTCCTGTTTAGGGAGCTCACATAAAGTACCTTTAAAAATTATTGAACATCTTGTAATACAAGGTACAACCTTCCATACTAAAGGTAGAGAAAATGGTATTGTAATTATTTTCAGATGCAGATTTCACTATAGAGCGTTCCACATTTAGTTGACAGTATGGGCTCTTATGGAGAATCGTTTCCCATGTTAATCTCCATAAGGCCAGGAGCGCGGTGTTGTCAACAACAGCACGAAAATTAAAGTTGCGTTATGCACTGATTAAAAATTTTATTCTAATGTAGAAAAAGGTGCTGCATTCATTGGCGCCAATAGTTTTTCGATAAAAATTATAACAAAAGCTATAAAAAACATTTCCGTAAATTTCCGTCAGAAACGTGTATTTTTTTACTTTATCTTCTTCTCGCAATTTCTGCCTGACCGTTGACTGTATTGAATTGAATTTTTTTGCAAAAAATTCTTCACACTATTTTCTGCTTGAAAATCTTCACCAATTGTACAAATATTGAGTTTTAATGTTGTTACGCCGACGTAACACACTTTAGGACAAGAAAATTTTGATTTTTGCAAGGTAAAAAGTAGTCGCTTACTAACTTACGTTTCTTACGTCGTAGGTCCCTATATGCTGCGTACCAAATGTGGAGAAAACTACAAGGTTATTTTTGGTGAAAAAACCATTGACTTACATCAATTCTGAAGCGAGTTACAAGGTTTTGATCTTAAGAAAAAATATTACGGTGCCGCTGGGCGGGCTTCTTGCTTTTTCTTGCGCGCAGAGGGAAAATTCTCGGGCGGAAAAGGAGTTTTTTGTCAATGCATACTATGAAATGTATTTATGTATTCGTTTGATATCCTAAACAGAGAATACCTACTTATACGTCGTAACAGCAGTGTTTTTATCTGAATACATTGATACACGAAAGTAAGCAAGCGGCTTGGAAGTAAGACTCTTTCGCCTTGGGTGTTTAGGTCCCATCGGGGAAACCAAGAAAAAGAATATCTCATAATCTGTACCAAACACTACCCCATCCAGTGCACGCATTTACAAAAGGGGGCTTGGGTTTTTTCTGAGTTCCTTTCATAGGGTACCATAAAACCTGCCCCAAAAGCGACCCAGGCCGAAGGGGCCGAGGGAAGAATTTACGAAGGCGTTCAGTTTGTCATTGCATTTTTTTGGAGTGAACAAGTGTTGTGTGGTGTATTGAACTTGAGAATTGTGAAGTGTGTTTTACACTTATCTCTGCTGTAACACGCCCAATCAATATGTCCGATACAAAGAAGAGGAGAAAAGGTGAGAAGCTCATAAGCCACGAAAGACAGTTGGTGCTCAAAGTCTTCTCGTACATAAGGAAATCTCTCAGCATTAGTGAGGCCTGCCGAGAAGCTTCGAAGGCTACTGGGTGCTAGGAGTTCACTATTTACAGAGTGAGAAAGGAAAGCTCCCGTGGTCCATTGGTAACTCCTTCAAAAACTAAAGAAATTAGACAGCCTTACAAAAATTCGAGGGCAGTGATTTTCGACGGTTTGGTGAGATCGGGAATTAGAAGGAAGGTACATGAATCCTTCGTGAAAAATATTCCTCCGACTTTAAAATCCATCTGAAACCCGGTGAATATGGATAGTATTCTCCCAGATTACAAAAGGACAACACTATATCGTCTTCTTTTGGACATAGGCTTCGTGTACGAACGCAGGGGGAAAAGAATCATCCTTATCGAAAGGGATGATATTATTCGTTGGTGGCACAATTAATTATTATTTAAGGCAGCTAAAAAAATATCGTCGCGAACACAGGACGAGAGTATTAACAGGCGAAAGTTGGATTAATGTTGGACAAATAGTGAACATTAGTTTGCGAAACAAACAATTAGAAAATCCGCGTCAAGCTTTCCTTGCTGGACTAAATACTGGGCTTGGCCCCCACTTCCCGAGGAGGACGATTTGCAATTATACACGCAGGAACGGAAAATGGGTTCATAAAAGGAGCATCGCATGTGCTTCTGTACAAAAAGAACTCAATGGATGAGCATGAAGAAGTGGGTGGCGAGTGTTACGAGAGATGGTTTGAGCACTCACTTCTTGCAAACTTACCCGAAGGATCAATTATAGTGGTAGATAATGCCTCTTATTACTCAAGGAAATTGGAATCCTTGCCTACTACAAGGTGAAAGAAAGAGAACATTAAGGAAATTAGCTTTGAAGATGTCAGCTTGAAAAGAGATCTTTAATTAACAATTAACCAAGTACGGGAAAATTTAGAAAAATTAAAGATTGATGATGTCTTATACAAAATCGCCTTTCATGTAATACTAGCTAGAGCCAACAAATATTGCATAATATGGAAGGAATAGAAATTTTGTCTCATTAAGGAGCGGCTATAATTTTTATTATCCTTCAATTTATTGTTATTTTTTACATTACAGATTATTCATTATTCAGTTTGTGCATTGAATAAGTACGTACATGAAATAACAAAAGACTTTTCCTTTTATACTGCCGCAAAGGTATTGTAATATACGCTAAAAAATTCCTTAATTTACGCAGTCTTTCGTGCAATCCCTAACTCCTTTTTGAACTAAACCGTTTTGGCGCCATATTGTGTGTGGTTGCATACGCTGTTAGGATGCCTGCCGGCGGAGCGGAAGCTTGGCAACACTGTTATCCATAAGGCCCGTACTGTCAACTAAATGTGGAACGCTCTATACCAAGTAATTCAAACATTTGTTAATAATTTTTGTTCTGCACTTGGGAGGTTTAATTTCAGGAAACATGGTTGATAAGGATCTCGTGCTCTATAAAAGTTCTATGTATAACACCCGAAGAACTTAAAAATGGGATAATTAATTCAACAGGGATGGTAGTTGCACAGTATTACAGAAGCTGCTATTTTCTAGTAGCTGTAGCTAACTAATATGTTTTGAAGTAGCTGTTATTGTAGGAGCTATAGAAATTTCAGAAGCTCACAGCTGGCTTTAGCTGCTATTCCCTTGTTATGTCCCTGTCGAAATGTGTGCTAGGTTGCCAGTGAGCTAGGTTGTCACTTTTGCGTCGATACCAGACTACATAAGATGATCTATTTTAATTATTAAGATTAGAAGAATTCGGAAATCTAAATCATGGAATGGCCAAAACTTCGTGCTGTGCGAGAGTCTCGTCTCGGCGGTCGAGACGAGAATTTCATTTCTCGGCATTGTCGGGACGAGACTCTCCGCGCGGCGAGAGTCTCGACTGGGTCGAGAGTCTTGACGAGAGCCGAGAAGTCTCGCTCCTTAGAGATTTCTCGACACCGGTCGAGACTCCCGGGCAAGGCGAGAATTTCCGATGAATACCGCATTCAATCGATGATAGAGTTTACTAAGGTATCCCTTACGACTTTTATGGATTTATTCACATTAAAAAAATATTTTATTTAATGATTTACCCTCTGCATCCAATTTTTTAAAGAGTGTGCACGATGCTAATAGAGTTCCCAAAGAGGGATTTGGAAAAAAATTATTTCCTTTTCCTGACCTCAAATTTAATATAAAATTTGAATCTTTGAGTGTACTTCTTTAAATTGAAATGTAAATTTTGCCGACGCACAGTGGGCGGAAATCGGAAAAAGCCGGACAAAATTACAAAATGGCTTTTTTTGAGTTATAAACTTGAAACTTGGCAATTATACTCAAAAATGATTGAAATTTATGGATATGTACTTCATTTGACATAGATCCCACCCGTTACTGAGACACAGAGGCTCAAACGTGATCAAATTTCCATAAAAACGCCCGTCTTCAATTTTCTCTGAAAATCTTCCAAAGTAAGTAGATGGTGAAGTTATGGGTGGATTCTTGCGGAATAAAAAAACCACATTATCTGTTGGCATAGGGTTTTTTCTTTAATTTGCCGTAATCTTAAAGAATATCATCGATAAATTGTTACCGTGCAGTTACAAAATGGCGGACACTGTTTTTCGACAAAGTTTTACATTTAGGTAGAGTTTCAAATGAGTTTTCGGCAAAGTCACGCGGACTAACTTATATTAGAGCATTCTTTGAAGATTTCTTGAGGTGCTTATCCAGTTATCTTTGAAATAAGTTTGCGTCGCCGGAAATTACATCGATTTTTCGATCGCGCGGCAGGGTTTGTCTCCGCGCGTCGGGAGTTGGATTAGCCGCGACGCGGTAAGGTTATTGAAGCTTTATGGGTTTTAACGCCAGCATTCACCGTTTTTATGTTTTGCTTCAAGTCACCGATTCTCAAATGGTCTATGGTGAAGACGTTGGAGGTTTTTCAGCCGAGGTAAGTGCACGTTTCATTGAAGTTAATTTCGTTTTCTTTGGATACGATCGAAGATCATGCTTCTATTAAAAGCGTTCAAATCTCGAAAAAGTGAGTTGTTTTCCTGGGACTCATACAAAAAGACCTACTTACCAGAAAGACACCAGCTGGGACTCTTATACCTTCTCTACTCTCCGCACCCCGACCCCCGGGATTCTACTGCGAAAACGGTCGTTTTATGACACCGCGGCGCCTGTAAGTACGTTTTTGAATAAATCCCTGAACATTTTTTTCAAAATAGTTATTTTAATTTATATTACTAATTTGAACTGAAAATTTCTTATCATTCCTCAAGAAATCTTCAAATCCTTATAAACTCCGTGAAAAACCGTGTATCGTGCGTCATTTGTTTGCAATACGATGCAGAGACGCAGAATCCTTCTAACTAACAATAAGCGGGTGGAAGTGTCATGGTGCTCTGATGTCTTAGAGCTGCGATGATCAAGGAGTCTCTCCTCAACATGGATGAGCTGTACACAGGTCAGCAGCATGGGGATGCGACGACAGGCAACGGAAAAACCCCGCAGTGAAGATCCAAGACAAAAGTAGCTTTAGAAAAACAGCGATAGATGAAACAGGAATTCTTTGGATACAAAATTGTCCGGAATCGTCCCACCATATGATTTACGGTAGGAACAGAGTTGCAATGAGGTGCGAGGAGAGTTTCCAAAAATCAATACGGGACTGAAGGAAGAGGAATGTGGAGATAATGAATATAACGGCTATGTGAATAAAAGAGTAGGACAATGAGTGCGAATCATGATAAAAAACGAAGGCTTGTATTGATAAAGTATTATAGGAAATGGATAGAGTGATAGACATTTCAATAGACTTACTTACTAAAAAGCTACTTGCCATCCAGATGCATGAACACGCCAGGTAGTGGCAGTAGAGGAGAAGAAGTGGAGGAAATGTTCGATAAAATAGAAAGTTCATCAAAGAACAAAAGATATGGATGTGGCCATTTTGCTATGAGCCATTGGAATAAGTGAGCAGAATTAGTTTTATGTGGCTTCCGAACGATGATAGATTTAGTGATTATGTGTTATCATTTGAGGAATATGAGATGTGACTAAAGAGAATTAAGAGAGATAATATGGTGAAGATGAACTTTTAAGCTAAAGGTTTGACTAAGTAGAAGTTGTAAATAAATGGAGACAGGAAATGAAAGATGTATTTACCGCATCAATGTGAACGGGCACTGGGAAAAAACAAAGGAAGACGCAAGGTATCGGAATGGAAGACGAGAGAAGCAACCGAAGCATGGATTTAGACATGATGGGTAAAATGCAAGAAAGAAGGGAATGTAAAAAAATAAAAGAGAGAGAGGGAAAAAGATATATTTTAACTAAACAGTGAATTTTGAAGAGAAACGTATAAGATCAGGAAATGATGGTATCAGGGAATGTAAAAAATTGAGCGATTATAACGTAGGAAAAGATGACTAACTATTCTATAAATAAAAAAATAGCCGGAATGGTTACAAATCATCTGAGTATTGTTTAGCACATATAGATAAAAATTAAGAAGGAATTTGTGGGTTATGTGGGTGTGGAGCAGAAAGTTAAATTTCAGTTGGAAAGACGAGAGAGATATTAAGCGATACCACAGGAGTATAATAGATGACTGATGAAGACAACCAAAACAAGGAAGTAAAGCTGGCTGGATCATGTGGATATCACTGAGATAGAAAACGGAAGAAAAGGACGGTTGATTTAGAATAGGAGACAAAAGAGTACGTGGGGATGAAGATAATGCACGAGACAGGATTATCAGGAGGGTATTCAACGAAACCTGACCTGCTAAACAGCTAACTACAATAGGTAAGATTGTATTGCATTAATCATTTATTGCCTGTTTGAACAAATTCAGCAATTAATTAGCAGCATTTTCCGCCAAAAAATGTTACCGTCTCTAAGTTTTATTTTTGTTAAGGGGGAAATTGTGCAGGTAAAGAGGATGCAGGATAATACGGTGACTTACTTCCGTATTGCGATAGTCCTTCTCTTTTTCCTGTAACCCTTATCCTTTCGTTTCGCCATATCTTCAGCTCGCTTTCAGACACACAACCACTGAAACAGCAGATATTCAACTGACAGACACGACTAGAGCTGTGTCGTTCATGAATGAAAATGAACGATTCAATGGCATGAATCGAATGAATCGAATCCACGTTTTCCTCTCGAATCGTTCAAAATGAATGAATTGTGGGGGAAGATTCAAATCCGTCGAATCCAAATCGTTCAAAATGAATGAATTGTGGGGGAAGATTCAAATCCGCCGAATCCAAATCGTTCAAAATGAATGAATTGTGGGGGAAGATTCAAATCCGCCGAATCCAAATCGTTCAAAATGAATGAATTGTGGGGAAAGATTCAAATCCGCCGAATCCAAATCGTTCAAAATGAATGAATTGTGGGGGAAGATTCAAATCCGCCGAATCCAAATCGTTCAAAATGAATGAATTGTGGGGAAGATTCAAATCCACTGAATCATGGCCACCTCTGATACCATCCGTCTACCCTTCCTATAACTCAATTAATGGTATGACAAGTGTAAGAATATCCTTCGTCTACCCTTCCTTGGGACTTAGCATTTATTGCTGAGGAAAGCATATCCTGAAAGTGTCTCCTCAGCTACTTTCACCTGCTTAAGAGCATTGAGTTCTGTACAAGAACATAAGCAGTCTTTGAAAGCAAAGATAGACGGGCTGCACAACTAATCTTTAAAAGTCCCCTAAGGAAAGCAATAATGTACACAATCAGTGGCGTAGCCAGGGGTGGGGTCCCGGGGGGTTCGGATCCCCCTTCCCCCAAAATATAAAAACACAATCATTTTCCTTCATAAAAGAAAAAAATATTGAAAAATCATGAACTTAAGAAATATTTCTTTAACAATTGGAGTTTTTTCGATTATGAAAAGTGTTAAAATTAGTTTAAAACCCATTACTTAGCATCCTGTTTTTCAAAAATCCCCCCCCCCCTGGTTTTGGACCCCCCGAACGAAATTCCTGGCTACGCCACTGTACACAATAGTTTCTATAATTGTGTGAAAAAAGCTCATTTAGAAGTTCTTTAATTCATATTTTTAGGATGTAATCTATCTGTGTGGCACAAAATGAGACATCACGAGTTATTTCCTGAAACGAAATAGGTACCATATATGGTACGAAAGATAATCTCAATTAAAGATTTTGTAGTATAAGTTCCGTTGAGAAGCATTAACTTTCAAGTACCTCAATAACCGAGTTTTTAAGATGCCACTTCATTATCCTCCAATGTGTGAGTCCGATTCAAGACCATGTGAAGGCTAATTTTTTTTTCTGTCTTATAATTTTAGAAATCACTGTTACAACTCATCCCCCTACGTTTCATTTAGTTGCTTGGAGATTTTTTAAATTTTCATGTTAATTAATGGATTTTTAGTTTTATATTAGTTAATTATTCGCTATTTTTATTGTTACACCCAGATTTAGTATGATAGTAGGTATTCATGGTATTCACTCATAAGGTTTGAAATGCAGTAATCGACAGATTTCCAAGGATTCGAGGAATCATGGATTCGAGGTATGGATTCGAGATGGATTCGAGGTGATTCGAGAATCATGGATTCGAGGTATGGATTCGAGAATCACACGGTTCATTCGGTTCATTATGAACGATTTAAAGAACCGAATCATTGCCAGGAATCAAATCCCATGAACCGAATCCACAAAATGAACCGAAATTCCCACCTCTAGACACGACTGCTCTCTTTTACCGGATCCTCACGATAGGTGGAGAAAAGCGAAGAAGCTGAGAACTCACGGCAGTCGCACCTCAAACACAGGTGGGAGGGCGGGGTAGACAGCTGAGGGGAGTGTTCCTCTCCGCTTCTCATGCAGTAGCCTTTACACCCCGCAACTCGGGGAAGGCCAAGCGAATATCATTCGCTTTTCTTCGACCTCACCCCCCTCACCTTAAAACGATAGGTAACCAGATACTCGCTTCGTCTCGGCGCGTCGGCGATACGGGCGGGCGCGAGATATCACTCCCCATTCCACTTTCTGCGACGTTGCCGTAGTTGGGAGGGCGGTGCGGGGTGAGGGGAGGTAAGAAATTCGAATTGGCCCGAATCACGTCCTTTGTCGCCGTTTTGGGCCTGCAGTACTCCAAGGTAGAGACATTTTAGGCCAAGCGAATTCACATAGAACTGTGGGTCTCAAGGTGGTTGTGGAAGAAAAGTGTAGCCACAGATAGACGGTTTAAAAATTCTTATGTTTTAGCTTGGAGGAAAGTTATAATTGACCAAAGTCCAACTTGATTTTCTCGATCACCTGTGGACGTATTACTATTTATGTCCTTCCTTAATGTGTATACACGTCTTCTAAATACAATAAAGAAAACCGCAAGTCTCTATCTCTTCTAGTTGTTCCGCAATTGAGTGGTATGTGAACTCCGGCAGGGGGAAAAAACGATCGGCTTCGGTCGCCCAGAGCGGCTCCCAGCCGTCACTACCATTGGGAAATTCAAACGCTAGGGCGCCCCCTGGGATTTTTGTAAAATTTCCATGGAAAACCTGGTATTATGCATGAATTTCTCTGCTTTGATCGGCTGGACACCCTGGTAATACTATTACCTAGCTGGCCAATTTCACTGTCTTTGCCTTCTTCAGAGGCCATTCACCTTTTATAAACCACTGTTTTGACTATTCCTCAGTCTGTGGAGTGTGAAGTAGTGTGACTATTTTGCCATGTGTCACTGTGTTAATATGTCACTTTTTAGGAGTACAAAAGGAACCTCAAAATCTCGCAGCAAGTCATGAGATATTTTTGTATGTCCCACAGTGGTCACATTGGTGGATATGAATATCTCTTATGTCCTTGTGACTTCACAGTTAACATTCAGATAATCTCCTTTTGGTATTCATGGCATGTCCTAGAAAGGTCCTGTGGGTACGTCTCCACAATGTCATATTTATAGGACATTTCGTTATCCGTGGGATATCCCATTCTGATCAGTGGGAAATTGAGTCCTTCCTAGGGGCGTCACAATATCCCGGTGGGATATACTAGGGGTGTCCGCAGGATGTCATTGTGCTGTGTGGGGAGGAAAGTTTATGATTTCCAGTCCTTCCTGTCACCTGGAGGAGGACACTTTCAACCCCTTCAACGAGTCACACAGTTGGGGCATCAGAATTAAATCGGTGAGGATAGGCAGCTGCACTAACCACCCCCCCCCCCCCCCAAAACTCGCCTCCCAGCAGTTTGATTCCGTAAATGTCACGTGGCCGTCACAAGCGGATTTCGTCAATTTACAATGACGGCTACGACGCTGGAACTTTTTAGTGACGTCACTCTGACTACCTCGTCGGTGAAAGCATTCACGGCCGAGAGGGCCCGTGGTAGCTTCGTCGCGGCAGTGCGCTTCATTTAGAATTTACGCTATGATTGCTTATTAATAGCACATTATTCGTTAATTACGATGGTGGCTATTTATATTGTCACCTCCCATAAATAAAATGTATTTAAAGTAAACAAAATAAATGTGCAAAGTTAAACTTACATCCGCGTACTTTGAATCAGTGGCGTAACTATGAATATGTTTTGGAGGGGGGGGGGGATGGGATGGCCTGGGTTGGCGACCCCCGCCCCCTGGCAACGTGGGTCCGGGAAAATTGTTGAAAAATAACATGCCTGGAAATTCATTTTACACCATTTTGGCACTAAAGATTTAATTTTAAGCAGATGAATTTATTGTGTGTCAAAACTAGACAATAGTTTTAAAGATTTTTTCATTTATCTGAGGCTTTGGGGGGTATCAATCCTCCTCATCCCCCCATAGTTACGCCACTGCTTTGAATTGATTCGCCTTTATTGTGATTGAAGTTGGTGAGAAGTAATGCGCTGACGGTTTGACAATTATCTAACATTTGTGCATCTACTAGTGTGTACAAGTCAAAAACTCACAACTTAATGGTCATTATAATTTGGAGTAGAACCAATGTTACTGCGCTAAACAAGGTGCTTTGTAAAAAGTACTATGCGGTATGGAGTATTAATAGATGTATTTTATATTTCTTTCGAAAGTTCAAACCTTCAATTCATTTTTATAAAGGAGAATGGAGGCTCTTTACTTAGTTCCGCTACTGTTGCATGAGCATCAACGCCGACGGAGGAAACAGATGCGCATACTTCGGCGGCAGACACGTGATGTCAACAACCCCTTCGAGATGCGGGAAGAGGATTTCAGAGTTTTGTTCCGCGTATCTCGGGGATTGGCGATGGATAGCGTCACAGAGCTCACACCACGATTAATTCGTAGAGTTCAAGTGGCTTGCCGGGGCATGCTTAAGTACGTTAAGGTATAAACATTAATCATCCATTGAGGCTCTTCCATGCATTATTGCTGCCGATCAGTCACACGGCCAACATGATTCTTTTTTCTGTTGACATAATAAAAAATACTAAGGCATGTAAACATTTCGTCCTCTACCAAAAACAATCACTAATCAACTCGTATTCGCACTAAAACACTTTCTCCAGTATACATCGTGAATATTGCTATGTACTTGCAGAATCTCACATATGCACGACAGCGCATTTAAAATTGTGCACTGAAATGATGAGAACAGCTCAAACGCATGCGAGAATGAACCATTGTGAGATAATAAAATAACACGTCCTCATTCCGCGAAAAGCACATGCTCCAGATAATGAGAAAATTACTGCTAATTGTGCAATTACGTGCCTGCTTCGTGATAACCTGGCTTTCATACGAAGCACTTGACAGCAAATAAAAGAGGTAATATACAGTTAATAGCTATAAACTAAGCAACCACACCTAATTATTAATAGATATGCTTAAAAGAAAAGACTTCTTTACTTAAAGGAGTGAATCTGCCATGGTATTCCGTATGTTCTTCCATGGTAACTGAAATTTGCCGCTGAAGTAAGTCTGTGTCGTGGATTCTGATTTCAAGTCATCGTTTGCAACCCGTCAAACAGCTCATGACGCTAGCTTACAGAATCGCTCGAACGTCCACGGCGACGGCGGGAGGCGTCAGAACTCCACTGTGGCTCGAAGCACGCGAAGCGTAGATGTGACATTTGCAGAATCGAGCTGCAGGCATAACACATTCAACCCCGAACGCTCGTCTCGTAGACGTGACACATTACGAGGCTGTTCCCAGTGAAATTGAAGGGGGAGAGAAATTGTTAATGAGAGGAGAAAAGCGAATAACGGATACAGAAAAAAACTCAATGGGGGGCGCAAAAGATATGTTGAGATAATAAAAATGACCGAGTTACATGCAAAATTTGAGATAGTTTTATTGAAACTTATTATACCGAGGAGGTTGTAAATATCTGGAGGGGGCAGCACTGGTTTCGAGCGTGGAGCGAAGTGTGGCGGGAATGGGGGTGCTTGGGAAGGATGACAAGCCACGCCCACTTTGATGACCAAAACATTGACAATCCCATGAGGGTCAATGCAATCACTATCTGGTGAAATTTTTGGTCATAATTCGTTAATACATTAAAATAACCTATGGAACGCACAATTTCAGCCTTCTTTCTTACTTCATTATTAGGCTTCTCGAAGTTATGACTCAAACATCTTTTCCCAGGGAAAAATGATTACCAATCTCCATGGTTACGCTCTACAACCAATCAGCTGAAAATAAAATTTTACGAGAGTAAACTAGTCATTTATCTGCACTTATACTGGTATTGAATTTTATTATAGCTAACGGAAATCTGAAAATTACCGTAATATTTTCAAGGATATCCCGATAGGCGTATGCGAGACAACGCCATCTTACGATATAATAAAGTTACAATTGTGGTTCTGCAATATTCGGCAATGTGGGCAACCCCGCAAGGGGGCGCCCCCCCCCCCCAATATGCCACTGATAAAAGCCATGGCCCCGCCATGTTAGTGTATTTATCACACCCACCGACGGAAGCCTATTGAATACGAAAAAACCCGTTGGAGAGTCATGGATAGTTCAAGAGACAGTGGGTCACAGTCACGGTCGTGCGAATGCACGTTGATGGCTACCGAGGACTTGAGAACGGGGAGGAATGTAGGTCTGCGGAGTTGGCCCTTCAACTTTTTTTCGCAGTCTGTTTTTCAGCAGATTTCGGTTCGCATCGCTGCGCATGACAAGGTTTCAAGCCGTCCCATCGAATTGATTCTTGAACCGTTTGCATTTTTTACTCCCTTGGATGGAGATTTTCATACTCGGAATTTGTTTGAAGAGTGCTGCAATATCGTGTTTCAGCAGGCTCGCCTCCGTGAATTTCAAAAGAGCATAAAGGATATATTTCGAGGGCTTTTAAAATACTCGGGGGCATATATTTCAAGCAAAAGAGAGATCTTGATATTCGTGGGATTTATGCGCAGGTATATCGCTGCATTAATTCTGTTTCTATAGACGATTGATTACCCAAATGTTTTACATAAGCCGGTGTCCCACGACCAAACATTTTGGTCCAAACGCATTTGGTCCAAAATGTTTGGTCCAAACGCATTTGATCCAAAAATTTGCATGGAACGGGGTGGAGTCTCCCACGACGCATCTCATTTGGACCAACAGATGGAAAACAGGCAAAAGACGAAATTAATGTAAACGAATGTGGAAGATTGTCTTTTTTAGCAGTGGAAATTATCTGAGCAGGCCTCTTGAACATTAAAGAGGCGAAAGAAAGAAAAACGGAGGGAGTGCTGGACTTGGCTTTGGCCAGTAAGAGCAGACGAAAGCGTTGGAATAAATTAATAACCATGTTGGAGAAGAAGTTGGTTTCCGATGATCCCGTAAATAATCGTCATTACTTTACGATGAGTGCAGATATTTTCCCATCCCTTATCATATCACAGGTCACATTTCTGCCCTTAGGATAAGGAACTCGGTCCGTGAGCCAAATTCGAACTCGTCATATTCTCCGAGAGCCTCGACTCATCTGCGGCTCTAAGGACGGACGTTCGAGGCTCCAACTCATTCTGATTGGACTGCGAACGAACATTACGAATTTAAAAATCCCATTTCGACGGGATGAAACCCCATGTCGCCTTAAAACGAGAACTTATTATAACTTAGAAAACAAAAAAAAAAAACCGAACCGTTGCCTTTGAATGACTCTTGATCGGAACAAGGGAAGGCTCTTTGCCCTCACGGGAAAAGAGGGAGAACTCTTTACGCCATTTTACACGGTGAATGATCATTCGAATTATCATTCATGGACTCAAGGCATAGCCACCTAGAGAGAAGGCCCGATCACAAGCGACGGCTGTGGCTCGGACGTCACCACGAGAAGTGCTGTGTTGTTCCGGCTGCCATTGGGGACCACTTTGCTTACGAGTGTATTTACGTTACGTTTTACCACATTTTAGGGATTTTTGTGGTGTAAGCTGGTGAAAATTGGAGTTTTTGAGGATAGTGAGGTTTCCTTTATTCTTGAATTTCATTTGCTGGGCTTCAGAAACGTGTATTCGTTAGACATTTTTGTTAAAAATTCCTTTCACGTGTGTAGTGCCGGGATACGAAGAAAACTCCAGGAGTGGACCCGCAGTTCAAGTTCTTAGCTTTCCAAAATATTCTGAGTTGAAGAAGAAGTGTATTTGGAGGATAAGAAGAGACAATTCCACCTCCACGAAAAACAGTAAGGTATGTACTGTACAGTCACTTTCAAAAGTCGGTCCCCACGGCCAGCACGAGGAACTACGTTTTCTGCTGGCCTCGAACTTGGGGTATTGCCTATGTGCTCCATGACTTGAAGCGGCCCGTTAGACTTACTCGCGATCTTAATATCCATCAAAGTCTTCCCATTGCATTCTTCCTTTATCTCTAAATCCCCTGCATCCTTCCACGCGCTTCCACCGAGGAGAGGGCACGAGGTAAATAAGGTTCTCAGTAAGGTGATTTCCACTCTGGGAAGTAGTGTGGTGAGTCCTCGAAAATACAGAGGCAATGGATCGTCGGGCCAACGCACATTTAAGCGCAGCTCAAAGGGGACAAATAGCCTCCTTATATTTTGACAGCGGGAAAACTGTTTTGCAAATAGCTGCGGAATTAGGAGTTGATAGAAAAACTGTGTACAAGTGGATTAAAAGAAAAGTTGGTGATGACGAGACATTAGAGACTAAAGCAAAAAGCGAACGTCCAAGAAAAACTACCAGGCAGTAAGACGAAGACATGAGGGCAATGATTCGTCAAAATCCCTTATCTACTGGTGGTCTAGCAGGGTTGAACATTCACGGTAATTTAGGTTGTAGCTATGCGACGGTAAGACGCCGAATCATCGAGGGTGGGATTAAGCATTACAGGGCTTCCAAGAAACCCTCTACCAGCGAAATACAACGTGAAGCCCGTTTACAATTTGCTAACTATTACGTTGGTATGCTCCAAACTTACTGGAACCTCGTGATATTCTCAGGCGAGAAAACTTTCAGAAGCAACCAGCACGGGAAGGTGGAGCTTTGGAGGCCGAGAAATACAAGGTAATGATTCTTTTAGCTTGAGATAGCATGTTAAATTTATTGGAATTGCGTAGTATTAAGATGAAATGCATAGCATTTTCCGCTCTCAGCTTTATTTTTCTTTCCTCTAAAGAGGGCGACGACACCAGAAAAATAAACAATCTGTTTACAAATAACAGCTTATACTTCCAACACCAAAGTTCATGATGAGAATAATTATTTTAATATTGACAATTTTTACAGGTATAATGTAGAGAATTTAATAAGAACAAGAAAATCTGATCTCATTAGTCCGAGTTTCTGGGGAGCGATATCTGCGGCTGGACGAGGACCGCTAGTTAAAACCCCAGCCAGAATGAACGCCAAGGATTATGTCGAGATTTTAAGAACTTACTTATTGCCCTACATAGAAGAAGTCGTTCCTTAGGATGAGGAGGTGGATTTTGTGCAGGACAATTGTCCGATTCATAAAGCTAATGTAACCAAGCATTTTTTTGAAGAGATTCCACGCCTCAATGTTTTACCTTGGCCTTCTAACTCACCGGATCTTAACCCCATCGAAAACGTCTGAGGAATAATTACGAAGGAATGGGATTACCTTACTTAAATTTATGCATGATCCAAACTGAATTTTGATGAACCTGTGAAACTGATTATACTAAATCACATAGTTGGAGAACAAACGTCACCGGCATAACATCATTATATTTCATTCAAACTAAACTACTCCTAATCATATTCTCAACCTTTCCTGCGACAAAAAAATATTCAACACTCATTGGAAAATTTAGCTGGCAAAGGGTTCCTAAGTTTAAAAAATTATTGACGAGATAATGTCAATACTACATTGTTACAAATTAATATTGCAATAATATATAACCTCTTTGCTAAAATACTCGCATATTTATGTAAATAATTATCTCAAGCAAAGTTACACTAAAAATCTGTATCCATTTTAATGGTTAATACTTATCTGTTGGTCTAATTTGTAATTTATAAACCAACTTAGTTGGCATTCCGTTGGCCGCACTTTCTCATAGTAGGTGGTTGCCGGGGATATTTCATATGCCACAATTTTCTATTTTACTCATTCTTCCCTGAAGATCTTGGTGTTTCTCACCCTCTGTAACGCTCAAATAGTACTCAGCTTGAATAACAGGTCCGCCATTTGCCTTTTCGTAACACGAAGTACCGCAGTAGCCTGTTAACAAATTCATCTGATGTATTTCTTGGAGTATAATGTATGTATTTTTAAGTGTTCCAGTATATAACGTTTATAAAACATTTTCAAAAGTCTGTTAACAGCAAACACCTTGAGTTGTCGAGGATTTAAATTTCAAAATAATCTAATACAGCTAGGGGCACATCCAACGCAAGAATTTTTCTCGTTAAATACGATATTTTATTATCTCAATAATTTAAAGTGATTATTTGTCAGCACAGAATGTGGAAAATACCATCGGATGGAGTAAACATAAAGTGGTGTTTCTTTTTCACGAGAATAAAAATGCTTGGCATTCAATTCAACTCCTAAGAAAAGAAATGCCTCGAAAGGACACGTTAGACGCAATTTTTGCTCTCGTTTCTGGTCCTATGCCAAATTTCACTCAACCGTTTTATGTAACTCAGAAACCTTTCCTCTTAAGCGGTTTTTGGCTACTACAAAATTGCTACTAAGATGCATATTTTTCTGAAGAATTACAACTATCTGAAAGACTATTTTTGCAATAGAATTTCAGAAGATACGTGGCCTTAATAGGATAATAGCCATACCAAATTGAATCGTTTGCCAAATGATAAAAATCAAACTTATGTCCCTTCAACAATTTATCTTGTCGTCCTATATCCACGACAGTAGTAAGAGGGGATTTTCGAGGTATAGGGACAACTTGTAGCTTGACAAAATTATTAATGACGGGATAGCTTAAATTTCAAGCACTATAAATGGAAAATAACCACAAGTTTTGGTCACCGAAACGGGTGAAGCTGGATGCAGAAGGTAATCATGATTACACCAAGGTGTATTGAGTTCAAAATGTAGGAATACTATTTTCATAATGCATCAAAAATGGTTTTCTCACATTTTCGTTGGATTCAGCCTTGCGGCAACCCGAAGGGAATTCCGAAAGATTTTCTCTAATACCTCATAATTCAAAAGTCCAACTAAACCGTAATTCCCTCTCGGCTTCCTTCGAGGGTGAACATTTTTGGGTATGGGAGGTTCTGGTGTTCTCGAGTTCTGGAGTTCTAGGATTGGGGGAGAGTGTGTGGGTTCTCTAAGACTTCCTAGTCAGGAAATATTGCTTGGGTCTGTTGGCGAGAGTAAAAAAGTCAAGTTGCACCAGCCATATAAGCGATTAAGTTAAATTGACTCTCAGCAGGCATGGAACGCACAAGCAATACGCGAAGGTCGATTTTGGGAAAGCCCGGTGACGGCTGCGCCCGTCATGTGGACCGACTTTTGAAAGTGATAGTACCATTATGTAATTTCTAGCTAGATGTGGCTTGGGGATGTTGATGAATGTCTCCAGTACTAACAGTGATGAATTAAATATAGAAGGGACAATTAAATTGGAAAAAAATTATTTTCCTTAAAGGCATTTGCGATTTTTGCTTCTAGGGGTGGCAGCTGCCCCCTCCTGCCCCTCTCTGGGTACGCCCAAGCATTGGCTAGTTCATGGGGTTTGCCCCTTGACTTATAGGCAACATTTTTACTTCATAGCCAATGTGATTTAACGACTCGTTTTCGTTTGAATGTGTTCACCGAAGAAAGAGAGATTTTCTCATTAATTTGGACTCTAACCCCAAGATTTAGCGTTCAAATCATGAAATATAGTTGCAAATTGAACAAAATATCAATGCAATCTTGAATAAAGACGATGTTTTTGTTGTTTTAAAATCCCAAATGTTTTTTCCGAATATCCCGCTTTAAAGAATTCGGATTGAGTTTGTGAATATACGTTCTCTCAAATTGCATATTAATTATTTGAGCTATCGCATGGGTTTGGATGCTTCCAAGGTTTTTATATATGATCTCTAAATTCCGAGGTGATGCCAGTGGCAAGATGGACGCCGTGCGCTCATATCATTCACGGAAATCATTCAAGCAAATTGGAGCATGCTTGAAATTTTATTCGAATGATCATTCGTTTTACAATGTGGTCATTCGCAAGATCATTTCAATGAAAATTCACCGTGTAAAACGGCTTTAGAATGATGGGAAATTTGGCACCGTTGAATTCTCCCCTTCCCGCACTTCCAGAGAGGAGGAGTGCATTAGCAACATTTTTCTCTCCCAGAATTTTGAAGAGCGACTGAGGAATCAGAATGGTGATGAGAATGGCTAGCAAAACGATAATGGCCACTGCTCTGTCTTCGGGGTGAATGACGCCGCGTCGAGTGATCACTGTTCACATGCCTGGCGGATGTTTCGGAGGGGATTCAGATCTCCTTCTTCTGGGCACAGCAGGCGATCAACGGAAGAGAAGCTGTTTGCTCCCGAGCTCACTTGGGCGGAGGGTTTTGGCGGCGGCATCCCTGGCTGCGTGGTGGCAAGTCCCCTCCCCCTCATTAGCTTCTAAGTACGAGCTAAGGTCAAATCCACTGTGTCCATTGATGTTATGTTTGAGTTTCCTTATCTCTACTGATGTTAGAATTTTCCTTTCAAAAAAATTGTTTGTCGAGATCAGAGAACTTTGATCTGGTCAAATTCGATGGCGTGTTTTATTCCGGTGGAATGGCTCGCAACAGCTGGAATATTTGTGTCAGAATTCGCAGTGCGCTGGATGTGCTATTTAACTCTGGTGGATCTGTTTCGCCGACATAACACTGCCCACGAAATCACTTTATGTGATAAATCCTTGGTGTATTGAGAAGGAATTCGTTTGTAATAGGCCTCATCATTTGTCTAATCTTTCAATTTGTCGCAAAATAGTTTTGATGTTGTATTTTTGAGCACATTAAATTTTTTATTTTGGTTACATAAAAATCTCGTTAATATATCGGTTTAAATGGTATGAAACGCCTCATGAAGCATCTGTAGCGATTGATCAAATCATCGTATCAATAAGATCTATCAAAATTATTAGATGTAAATTTATGGCGAAAACGAAGTATTAACAGCCCAGATAACGTTGTGTAAGAAAATAAGCACACTATCCCCTCAAGGACATGCAAGCCGCACACAAAAACAGGGCCTCTACCACAGAGTATAACGACTATAATCGGGAAATATAGAACACAGTTCCTCTCTTTAAATTCAGGGAATCGGCTGTGGACGGATGGTTGCGAATCAGTGAATGGTATGTTTGAATACTTTGACGTGCTCAGAACATATCTCACGCGCGCATTCCGCATTACAAAATTTAAAGGAGAAAATAGCTTTTATCCTCTCTGTATACTCCGTACCAATACTAATTTCAAGCAGATGACGATCGAAATTCGCATGTTCCGGCCTGTACGATACATCTCCGAGGCCACGGCTGATTCCTTTGGTTGGCAGACCTCGGTTAATGGCATGGGCACCTGCGTTTTAGTTTCTGAGCTCCTTGTCTATTGGCGTTTTTATTGCAGTATGTGTCCCTAGGTATTTAATATGAGGGGTGGTATTATCGATATCCGGATAAATTACCTACCGCACATCTCGTTAGCCATGTCAGATCGAAGAGGGTTTAAAGAGTCAGCAGATGTCACTTGATGATTGCTGATGATGACGCGAATATTTCATGAAACTTCAGTCATTTCACGTCAACTATAGCATTGCTTCGCCCATGTTTCCGAAAGTTTGTCTCAGACGTATCTAATTTTATTTGTATCATGATTTTTATTCCATAATGAGGAGTATGTCAGTTTTTATGTTGATATTACGTATTTATTCTAGCAGCAATCAGCATTTTTCCCGTGCATTAATAATTAATGTTCTAAGAGCCGTCATTAAAATGTGCAAATCCCATGTCATTTCCATACATTAGAGTACGGAATGCGTGTTCCTGGTGGCCTCAGTCAATTGGAATGCTGATAGAATGCAGACAACCTCCTTAAGGGCAAAGGAAATCTATCTTTATCGCTTATTTCTTTCGTAGCACAACTTGCAGCGCCTCTGCCGAGTGTGTTGTTAAACTTTAAGGCCACCGCGTCGTCTCTTCGTATCTTCTTATTCATGGACCATTAGCCCACGAGTCGACTTCCGCACGTGCAAATTTGTTTCTGATAATAATATCGCCCCCCCTTATTCCACCTTCACCTCGAACTTTTCCGCGAGCGAACTTTTATCTTTCCAGACCGTTAAACAAACTCAACCCGAAAAAAAGCCCTACTCTCTTGCGAGCGTCTTTACATTTTTCGCCCTCAACACTTCTTTTGTTTCCTTGATTGCGGTCGTTCCTACGTCGAAATATTCGGGCGATGCAGAGAAACGCAGTGCCGACCCTTCATCAAGTCACCCGAAGCAAGCTAAATGGAAGCATTCTGCCTTTGCGGCATTTTCTATTTCTGTTTTCCGTCCTTAGAGATCTCTCACATAATTTTATACCCGTTATTTAACTTTTATTCATATTCTTTCATTCTTTGTCAACTTTTTGTACTTTGGTTTTTTACCTCCTTGCCTTTATTCCAACCTATTTTATTTCCGGGTTCCTCTAAACTACGCCGGGCGATTGTCATTTAGAGATCGTCTTTTGTTTTCAAATCTTTGGATTTCATCATTTCTCTCGCTCGAAGCGAACCTCTAGCACTTTCGTTCAAGCAAATGCCAATATTTATCCCTTGACTGTGGAATTATCGTACTAGATGCTATGAGGACTCTCTCATTGTATTATGCATCAGCATAAGCATACGAAAAATCCACAATTCCGTTCATTAGCGACATATAAATTTGGTTGTAACCATGTTTATTTTTAAAGTTTAAAAAATATTTAATCTTGAAAACGATAGGACCTGAACAATTTATATATTTTTTTCAATTCCAAGGGTTATAACTGTGTACTGTTTTCTAACAGCATTCTGATCAAAATATCCAGGCTCTCCGTTGTAAAAGTACTTTAGAAAATAAGAAAGTGAAACCCACCCAATGGACCTCACCAGATGGACCACCACGTAGTGCCCTAAATGTGGTTAACTAATTATCTTCTGCTTGCAATTTCATATTGCTGAACCAATTGTTTATATCGACGGGATGAATGGAGTGCTAACACATAATATAAAATAAAGACCTCCAAACAAAATGATCTTTAGATACACCATGTTATGAATATTATAGGGTCGACGTTTCAAAAAACAGCTTCTTTTTCATCATCAGGACGTATTCTTCCTATTCTATCTGTGTTCACACTTCGGTTTTTCACTCAATTCATGGAAAAAACCTGAAATATTACATTAGACATGATATTGTTTTCATATTGATGCATAGATGAGGGTAGCCCCCGAGGGGCGCACTCACTCACTCACTCAGCGAGGAACGGCGAAGCCGTTCCGAGGAATGAGTGGGGCGCTTCCCTACCCCCTGGCCGGCGAAGCCGGCCCCTAGCTTAGGTGAGATTATTTGAACTTCAAAAGTCTTTGAACGACCACAAATGTAGATGGCGAAGCCGGAACCTGGGTTTTTAAGGGGCGAATCCCCTTAACGAGCGCGCTGAGCGCTGCGAGTTCATGTTTATAACAAGGAATTTCATTTCCAAATTAAATTTTTTATTTTTCACCCTCGGCAGTGAATTCGCGTTTATAATATGGAATTTCATTTCACAGTAATTTAAAAAATTTTCACATTCCGCAGTTATTTAGCGTTTATAACATGGAATTTCATTCCAAAGTCATATTTTAATTTTTTCACTCTCCGCGGTGAATGCACGTTTATAACATGGAATTTCATTCCCAAATTATACTTAAAGTTATTTCACTTACCGAAGTGATTTTGGGTTTATATTATGGAAATTCATAATTTAATTTTGTCATACTCTGCAGTGAATTCGCGTTTATAACATGGAATTTCATTTCAAATGCATATTTTTAATTCTTTTGATTCTCAGCAGTGAAATTGCGTCTATAAAACGGAATATCATTTCAAAATGATATTTTTAATTTTTTCAATCACAGCAGTGAATTCGCGTATATAACATGGAAATTTATTTCCAAGTTATATTTTTAATTTTTTCACTCTCCGCAGTGAATTAGCGTTTTTAACAAAGATTAGAATTACAAAGTCATTTTTTTAATTTTTTCACACTTAGCAATGAAATAGAATTTATAATATGGAATTTTATATCCAAGTCATATTTTTAAAAACATATATCCGCACTGAATTCACGTTTATAAAAAGAAATATAATATGGAATTTTATATCCAAGTCATATTTAAAAAAATATATATCAGCACTGAATTCACGTTTATAAAAAGAAATTCCATTTCAGTCGACTTTTTAAAATTTTTTCAATCTCAGCAGTGAATTCGCCTTATTAACAAGGAATTTCATTTCAAAGTAATATACATAAATTTTTCACTCTCCGTGTGATTTCTTCTTTTCTTCGTTTCTTCCTTTCTTCGTTTCTTCGTGTTTTCGTTTTTTCGTTTGCTCGTTTGTTCGTTTTTTGTTTCTTCGTTTCTTCGTTTGTTTGTTCGTTTGTTCGTTAGTTCCATTCTTCATATCTTCGTCTCTACGTTATTTATTTTCTTCCTTTCATCCTTTCTTCGTTTCTTCGTTTGTTCGTTTCTTCGTTTGTTCGTTTGTTGGTTTCTTCGTTTCTTAGTTTCTTCGTTCAGCGAGGAACGGCGAAGCCATTCCGAGGAATGAGTGGTCCGCCTCCCTAACCCCAGGCCACTATCTGAGGTGAAATTGTTCGAACTTCAAAAGTCTTCTAACGACCACAAATGTGGACGGCGAAGCCGGAACCGGGGTTTTTAAGGGGCGAACCCCCTTAACGAGCGCGTGTTATTCTCTAATATCATAAGTCATCTTCAGAATAGCGAAGTCATCTTCGGAATATGGAATGGCATTTTCGGAATAACGAAAGTAATCTTCGTTATATCGAAAATAATATTCGGAATACCGAAAATAATTTAAGGAGTACCGAAAGCCATTTTCGGATTACAGAAGGTTGACCTCGTAAAATCAAAAGTCACCTTTGTGATACCGAAAATAATCTTCGTTAAACCAATGGTCATCTTCGTAATATTGGAAGTGGTTTTCCGAATATCGAAAACATTCTTCGGAATAACGAAATAAATATTTGGAATAACGAAAATAACCTTCATAAAACCGAACGTTATCTCCGGAATACCGAATTTTGTCCTCCGAATAACAAAGGTTGTCCACTGATACCCGAAGGTTGACCCCGTAATAGCGAACGTTTACTCGGAATTCCGAAAGACATCTTACCATTTCATCTTCGGAATACCGAAAGTCAATTCGGAATACCGAAACTGATCTCCGGAATATCGAATGTTGATTTCGGCATACCGGAGTCTGTACCCGTGTCATCGAACATTTTATCGGAATACCGAATGTCATATTCGGATTACCGAAGGTTGACCTGGAATACCGAATGTTTTCCCCTGAATACCGTACATTGACCCCGTAATTTCGAAAGTTTACTCGGAATACCGAAAAAAATCTTATATCTTCATCTTCGTGATACCGAAGGTCATCTTTGGAATACCAAAACTAATCTTCGGAATAGCAAAGGTTGATAACGGAATACCGAAGGTTTATTTCGGAAAACTGAATATTGTCTCCGTAAAATTCAACGTTTACTCATGATACCGTAAGTCATCTTCGGAATACCGAAACTTATCTTCGGAATACCAATGGCTGTCCCCGTAATAGAAAATGTTTACTCGGAATACCGATATAAATATTCAGAAAACGGAATGTAAATTTCGGAATACCGAAGGTTAGCTTCCGAATACCGAATGTTGACCACTGAATAACGAAATTTGACCACGTAATATCGAAGACCTTATAACGAAGTGTGACCTCCAAATAACGAATTTTTATCCCCCGAATAACGAATTTTTTACCTGCGAATAACGAATTTTTACACCTCCGAATAACGAATTTTTACACCTCCGAATAACGAAGTGTGACCTCCGAATAACGAATGTTTGGCCTCCGAATAACGAAGTTTGACCTCCGAATATGGAATTTTTGACCTCCGAATAACGAAGTGTGACATCCGAATAACGAATCGTTGATCTCCGAATAACGAAATTCTACCTCCAAATAACGAGTTTATGACCTCTTTATAAAGAAGTGTGACTCCCGAATAACGAATTTTTTTACCTCCGAATAACGAACTTAGACCTCCGAATAAGGAATATTTCACCTCCAAATAACGAAGTGTGACCTCCAAATAACGAATTATTACCTCCAAATAACGAATTATTACCTCCGAATAACGAAGTCGGCATCCGAATAACGAAGGTTGACCTCCGAATAACGATGGTTGACATCCGAATAACGAAGGTTGACCTCCGAATAACGAAGGTTGACCTCCAAATAACGAAGGTTGACCTGGTTATATAATTTTTTCTCGGAATACCAAAAAATGAGCTTCGGAATTCGAAAGTCCCTCTTTACCCTCCCAGACATTTTCCCTTGGAAATATACCCATCTCGGACAATGTTCTTTTCTCAGAAACCTTACTTCTTGGACACTTGAGGATCTCCCCTGCATCCACCATGTAGAGTCTACTATTTTCGGCTCTCTCTCTCTCTCTTGCTTTGTCTTCTATCGGAGGAACAGATCTATTGTTCTGACAAAAATGTCGAAAAGAAGTCTGGCATATTCATGCTGCCAGACAAAGTCCAAGTTATTTATTGCACATATGTTAAAGGTTCGTTTTGGTGAAAATAAGTTAGTTATATGTGTGTACTTGGTTTTAAAATACTCGTCATTAAATATTTAAATAATTTTTACGACTTTATTGTTCTTTTCTTTCTTACTTTTTTTGTCTTGTGGAGTGTTGCTCCTCACTAGTTCACTGGCAGATTGAAAGGGTTCTTCATATCAAGGCTTACATTTCAAAACGGAGGTAAAAACGAAGCCGCCCCTCAAACCAATAACGGTGAAACAGATCCGGAATGCCCTCGCCCCCTGGTCGGCTACGGCAACCCCAGACGAGGAACGGCTAAGCCGTTCCGAGTATTAAGCGGTGTAGTCCCCGAGGGGCACACTCACCCAGCGAGGAACGGCGTAGCCGTTCCGAGGAATGAGTGGGGCGCTTCCCTACCCCCTTGCCGGCGAAGCCGGCTCCTAGCTTAGGTGAGATTATTTGAACCTCAAAAGTCTTCGAACGACCACAAATGTAGACGACGAAGCCGGAACCGGAGCGGTTTTTAAGGGGCGGTTCCCCTTAACGAGGGCGCTGAGCGCTGCGAATTCATGTTTATAACAAGGAATTCCATTTCGAAAATATATTATTAATTTTTTTCACCCTCGGCAGTGAATTCGCGTTTATAATATAGAATTTCATTTCACAGTCATATTTTATATTCTTTCACATTCCGCAGTTAATTAGCGTTTATAACATGGAATTTAATTTCAAAGGCATATTTATTATTTTTTCACTCTCCGCAGTGAATTAGCGTGTATATCAAGAAATTTCATCTAAAAATGATAATTTTTGCTTTTACAATCCGCAGTGAGTTCGAGTTTATAAGATGGAATTGAAATTCAAAGTCATATTTTCAATATTTTTATCTATCCGCAGTGAATTCATGTTTATACAAGGAAATATATTTCCAAATTTTTTTTCAAAATTTCAAAACTTTTTAATTTTTTTCACTCTGAGCAGTGAAATGGCCTTTGTAACAAGGAATTTCATTCCAAAGTCATATTTTAATTTTTTTCACTCTCCGCGGTGAATGCGGGTTTATAACATGGAATTTCATATCCAAATTATACTTAAAGTTATTTCACTTACCGAAGTGATTTTGGGTTTATATTATGGAAATTCATATTTTTAATTTTGTCATACTCTGCAGTGAATTCGCCTTTATAGCATGGAATTTCATTTCAAATGCATATTTTTAATTTTTTTGTCTCTCAGCAGTGAATTCGCGTTTATAACACGGAATATCATTTCAAAATGATATTTTTAACTTTTTCACTCACCGAAGTGAATTCGCGTTTTTAACAAAGAATTTTATTTCAAAGTCATTTTTTTAATTTTTCACACTCAGCAATGAAATAGAATTTATAATATGGAATTATATAACTAAGTCATATTTTTATATACATATCCGCACTGAATTCTAGTACACAAAAAGAAATTCCATTTCAGTCATTAAAAAAAATTTTTTTAAATCTCAGAAGTGAATTCGCCTTATTAACAAGGAATTTCATTTCAAAGTAATATATACATATTTTTCACTCTCCGTGTGAATTCATCTTTTCTTCGTCTTTTCCTTTCTTCGTTTCTTGGTGTCTGCGTTTCCTCGTTTCTTCATTTCTTACTCTCTTCCTTTCTTCGTTTCTTCGTTTTTTCGTTTCTTTGTTTGTTCGTTTGTTCGTTTCTTTGTTTCTTCGTTTCTTCGTTTGTTCGTTTCCAGCACGTCTGAAAATGGTCGGGAATCCATCATTGAGTCAGTCACCACAAGGGCTGTATATGATGGGGTCTCGCAGCGCACCGCGCTCTCGCTTCGCCGTCTATGTTTCTTGTCGTTCGAAGACTTTTGAAGTTCGAATAAATTTTGGGCGATTCGTTTCTTTGTTTGTTCCTTTGTTCGTTTCCTCGGTCCTTCGATTGTACGTTTGTTGGTTTCTTCATTTCTTTGTTTCTTCGTTCAGCGAGGATCGGCGAAGCCATTCCGAGGAATGAGTGGTGCGCCTCCCTAACCCCTGGCCACTATCTGAGGTGAGATTATTCGAACTTCAAAAGTCTTCGAACGACCACAAATGTAGCCGGCGGAGCCGGAACCGGGGTTTTTAAGGGGCGAACCCCCTTAACGAGCGCGTGTTATTCTCTAATATCATAATTCATCTTCGGAATATCGAAGTCATCTTCGGAATATGGAATGGTATTTTCGGAATAACAAAAGTAATCTTTGTTGTATCGAAAATAATCTTCGGAATACCGAAAATAATTTAAGGAGTACCGAAAGCCATTTTATGAATACGGAAGGTTGACCTCGTAAAATCAAAAGTCACGTTGTGATACCGAAGATAATCTTACTTTTACCGATGGCCATCCTTGTAATATTGGAAGTGGTTTTCCGAATACCGAAAACATTCTTCGGAATAACGAAATAAATAATCGGAATAACGAAAATAACCTTCATAAAACCGAATGTCTTCTTCGGAATACCGAATTTTGTCATCCGAATAATAAAGGTTGTCCACTGAAACCCGAAGGTTGAACCCGTAATAGCGAGCGCTTACTCGGAATTCCGAAAGAAATCTTACCCTTTCATCTTCGGAATACCGAAAGTCAACTTCGGAATACCGAATCTAAACTGCGGAATACCGAATGTTGTTTTCGGTATACCGTAGTCTGTACCCGTTTCATCGAACATTCATTCGGAACACCGAATGTCATCTTCGGATTACCAAGGGTTGACCTTGGAATACCGAATGTTGTCCACCGTAAGTTGACGCCGTAATTTTGAACGTTTACTCGGAATACCAAAAGAAATCTTATATCTTCATCATCGTAATACCGAAAGTCATCTTCGGAATTCCTGAACTAATCCTCGGAATAACAAAGGTTGATTTCGGCATACCGGATTCTTACCCGTTTCATCGAACATTTACTCGGATTACCGAAAGTCATCTTCGGATTAACGAAGGTTGACCTTGGAATAAATTCTTCGGAATAACGAAATAAATTATAGGAATAACGAAAATAACCTTCATAAAATTGAATGTCTACTTCGGAATACCGAAGGTTGTCCTCCGAATAACAAAGGTTGTCCGCTGAAACCCGAAGGTATACCCCGTAATAGCGAGCGTTTACTCGGAATTCCGAAAAAAATCTTACCCTTTCATCTTCGGAATACCGAATGTAAACTTTGGAACACCGAATGTTGATTTCGGCATTCCGGAGTCTACCCGTTTCATCGAATAGTTACTCGGAATACCGAATGTCATATTCGGATTACCGAATGTTGTCCCCTGGATATCGTATGTTGACGCCGTTATTTCGAACGTTTACTCGGAATACCAAAAGAAATCTAATATCTTCATTATGTTAATACCGAGAGTCATCATCGGAATACCGAAACTAATCTTCGGAATAATAAAGGTTGATAACGGAATACCGGAGTCTGTACCCGTTTCATCGAACATTTACTCTAAATGCCGAATGTCATCTTCGGATTACCGAAGGTTGACCTTGGAATACCGAATGTTGTTCCATGAATACCGTAAGTTGACGCCGTAATTTCGAACGTTTACTCGGATTACCAAAAGAAATCTTATATCTTCGTAATCGTGATACCGAAAGTCATCTTCGGAATACCGAAACTAATCTTCGGAATGACAAAGGTTGGTTACGGAATACAGAAGGGTTTTTTTCGGAAAACCGAAGGTTGTCCCCGTAAAATTGAACGTTTACTCATAATACCGTATGTCATCTTCGGAATACCGAAACTTACCTTCGGGATACCGAAGGCTGTTCCCGTTATATGAAATGTTTACTCGGAATACTGAAATAAATATTAGGAATACGGAATGTAAATTTCGGAATACCAAATGTTAAATTCGGAATACCGAAGGTTGACCTCTGAAAAACGAAGGTTGACCACATAATATCGAAATACCTAAGAACGAAGTTTGACCTCCGAATAACGAAGTGTGACCTCCAAATAACGAATTTTTAACCTCCGAATAACGAAGTGTGACCTCCAAATAACGCATGTTTGACCTCCGAATAACGACGTTTGACCTCCGAATAACGAGATTTTGACCTCCGAATAACGAAATGTGACCTCCGAATAACGAATTTTTGACTTCCGGATAACGAATTTTCTACTCCCGAATAACGAATTTTTGACCTCCGAATAACGAAGTTTGACCTCCGGTTATAGAATATTTCACCTCCGAATAACGAAGTGTGACCTCCGAATAACGAAGCTCCGATATGTGAAGGACTTCGTTTTTATTTTTTCACTCTCCGCAGTGAATTCGCCTTTGTAACAAGAAATTTCATTTCAAAGTCGTATTTTTAATTTTTTATCTCTATCAAGGAATTTCATCTCAAAATGATAATTTTTGTTTTTACAATCCGCAGTGAGTTCGATTTTATAGCATGGAATTTAAATTCAAAGTCATATTTTCAATATTTTTATCTCTCCGCAGTGAATTTATGTTTATACAAGAATATTAATTTCCATTTTTTTTTCAAAAATTCAAATTTTTTAAATTTATTTCACTCTGAGCTGTGAAATAACCTTTGTAACATGGAATTTCATTCCAAAGTCACATTTTAATCTTTTTCACTCTTCGCGGTGAATGCGGGTTTATAACATGGACTTTAATTTCCAAATTATACTTAAAGTTCACTTACCGAAGTGATTTTGAGTTTATATTATGGAAATTACACTGAGCAATGAAATAGAATTTATAATATGGAATTTTATATCTAAGTCATATTTTTTATATATATATCCGCACTGAATTCGGGTATATAAAAAGAAATTCCATTTCTGAGTCATATTTTTTTAATGTATTCACTCTCAGCAGTGAATTCGCGTTTATAACAAGAAATTTCATTTCAAAGATATTTTTAATTTTTTATCTCTCTGCAGTATATTCGTCATTATAACAATGAAATTCATTTCATAGTCATATTTTTTATTTTTTATCTCTCAGTAGTGAATTCGAGTTTATAACAAGGAATATCATTTCAAAGTCATATTTTTAATTTTTTATATCTCAGCAGTGAATTCGCGTATATAACATGGAATTGTTTTTCCAAGTTATATTATTGGTTTAATTTTCACTCTCCGCAGTGAATTCGCGTTTATAACAAGAAATTTCATTTCAAAGTCTTATTTTTAATTTTTATCTCTCATCAGTGAATTCGCGTGTATAACAACCCAGACGGCACAGAACCCTCCGTATTTAATTCGTATGTACATAGTACCCATTGAGCACGGGGATACTGTGCCGCTCCGTCGCTTTTCGTCAATGGATAATTTCCATTCGCGGCCTGTCGACGAAGCGCGTACGCAGCATGTGAATGTCCGCTACGAAGCACGTACGATTGGATACGAAGCGCGCAGGAACACGGCACTCAGGCTAATCTCAATCGATTAGGTCGATATTAGATATATCGTAACTCGCACGATCGAAAAATGTATCGAACGCAACACAATCGATAGCTACCGACCGTAGCGAGAATGTTATGAATCATTATGAATTGTAAGTTCTCAATAGGTAAATAATACTATATCATGAATTCTAATTACAATGATATAGTACTATTTACCTATTGAGAACTTACAAAACTTACTCGGCCACTCGGCGAAAAATGAGATTCTCAATGCTATTTCATGCATCCCCAGCATCTAGCATTCTTAAGTGGCTCGTACTTAATTGGAAACCTTGAGATGTTAATAAGAGTAAATTCTTATTAATTTTGACACTAAATAAGACATCACATAGCCCACGAGCATTAAAAAGCTTACCCTAAAGCCTGACGAAATAAAAGTTTTAAATAAAAATTGCCGATGAAACAGGGTTGCTGACACATCTGCTATTAGTATGATCGAATTCATCAAAATGCAAGCAAAAATTAACGTATAGTTCAGTCTCAGCTACTAAAACTTACCTATATCAGGCGCTAAAGTATTTGAAAAATTATTTGGGATGACTAAAAGTCTCTAGGTCACTGCAGTAAATGTATCAAGCTATTAAAAATATGAAAGTCCTGCCAAATCACCAGCATAAACACTTGTAAAATAAAACATGGTATCTCTTAGATCACACCTCCGATTTTATACTTACTTTGCATGAAGTCACCACCACAAGAAATTTTAAAGAGGCAGGAAAGAAAAAACCCACAGAAATACAATACATATATTATGTATTTTCTATTGCCAACCACAATAATATTTCCAATTTTCTCTTCTATCCCACATCTAATTTAGCGAAACAATTACTCTTATTCTCTTTCGAATAGAAAATTATTTAAAAGAGGACTGGTCGATACATAAAAACTATCTTCAATACTTTCTACGATGAACGTCCACTATCACAGCATCAACTTGCACAAATCAAATCCACATCCACAAATATGTCACTTCTGCCACAATGTCTGTCTTCTTGGCGACAGGTAACAGTGAAGCAATGGTACCTTCCTCCAATCTGGGCACCTTCAATTCAGCAAGAATTTTCTCCTCGTCTTCTCGTCCAAGGCCACAGATTATTTTCTGATATCACAAGGTGCGATGTGAAGCTCACACACCAAAAATTTATAAATAATAAAATACCATGTAACTTATTAGGTCAAATCATTTCCAATTTTTGGTATTTCTACATGAGAAATCAAATTACTAGGCTCGTAAATATAGTAAATATTTGTATGCCTGATATTTTTATTGTTTTTAACTATAGCATAAGATAATTTGAAATGATGAAAGCCGACGTGTAATACACCCTAGGGCAAGCTTAGAAGTATATTCGATCCCATAAACTTGGCAGCTCATTCCTAGTTTCTCCTTTAACCACACGTTTACCGAATGAATTAATACAAAAAAGACATCTAAAATGCAAGAATTTTCAAAAGAATTGCTGCTACAATATTTTGAATCACCATTTATAGTACTGAATAGTACTATAGTACTTCAGTTCTGAATAGTTCGGGATGTTGATGCATCAACATCCCGAAGCCACTTCTAACTTAAAATTACATCCAAATAATTACAGCGAGAAAGAGTACATACCTCACAGTTTTTCGTAGGGGTGAAATGTTTTCTTCTTATCGCCGAAATACACTTCTTCTTCAACTCAGGATCTTTTGGAAAGCTAAAAACTTGAACCATGTCCCGGAGTTTCCATTACATCACGACAATACAGACACGAAAGGCATTCTTAACAAAAATATCTCACTAACACGTTTCTGAAGCCCAGTGAATGAAATAAAAGAATAAGGGAAACTTTTACCAGACACTCTTTTTTTCACAAACTTAACCACAAAAATCCCTGAAATGTGGTGAGATTTGAGGTACACGATGCGATCTCCAACGGCTTGTGCCAGCTTGTGAAGGCATGTGATCTTTCTAGGAGGATATGGCACGATGGCACCACCCGCGAAAGAAAATAGTCCCAGACCGAATACAGTTTTATCGATGCATATGAATTTGCCAGTCCTCTTGCATCTTTTTTCGTCATTAAAGGAAATAAAGAAACAAAACCTTTTTAGTAACTTCCTAAGCGCGATTTTTGTATCTTGATGGTCCACCCTCGTATTCAGGTACGAAAACTTCCTGTGCCGTCTTGGAAAAATTTCAATTCAAAGTCATATTTTTCATTTTTTATCTCTCAGTAATGAATTCGCGTGTAAAACAAGAAATTTCATCTCAAAGTCATATTTTTAAATTTTTTATCTCTCCGCAGTGAATTCACGTTTATAACAAAAAATTTCATTTCATAGTCATATTTTTAATTTTTTATCTCTCCGCAGTAAATTCTCATTTATATCAAGGAATTTCATTTCAAAGTCATAGGGTTAATATTTTATCTCTCAGCAGTGTATTCGCGTGTAAAACTAGAAATTTCATTTCAAGTTATACCTTCAATTTAATTTTCATCCTCCGACGTGAATTCGCGTTTATAACAAGAAAAATTTCGAAGAATTAATTTCAAAGTAATATTTTTAATTTTTTATCTCTCCGCAGTAAATTCTCGTTTATAACAAAAAATTTCATTTCAAAGTCAAATTTTTATTATTTTATCTCGCAGTAGTGATTTCGCGTTTATAAATAGAAATTTCATTTCAAAAATCACATTTTTAATTTTTCCATTCATCGAAGTTAATTCTTGTTAATAACAAAGAAATTAATTTCAAAGTTGTATTTTTAATTTTATATCTCTCAGCAGTGAATGTGCGTGTAAAACAAGACATTTCATTTCAAAGTCATACATTTCATTTTTTATCTCTCAGTAGTGAATTCTTGTGTATAACAAGAAATTTCATTTCAAAGTTTTATTTTTAATTCTTTTCCCTCCGAAGTGAATTCGTGCTTATAATAAGAAATTTCATTATATGGTCATATTTTTAAATCTTTTCTCTCATCTGTGAATTCGCGTGTATAACAAGAAGTTTCATTTCAAAGTCATATTTTTAATTTTTTTATCTCTCCGCAGTGAATTCACGTTTATAACAAGAAATTTCATTTCAAAGTCATATTTTTAATTTTTTATCTGTCGGCAGAGAATTCGCGTGTATAACAAGAAATTTTATTTCAAAGTCATATTTTTAATTTTTTATCTCTCCGGGGTGAATTCGCGTGCATAACTAGAAATTTCATTTCAAAGTCACATTTTTAATTTTTTATCCCTTCGTAGTAAATTTGCGTGTATAACAAGGAATTTCATTACAAAGTCATATTTTTAATTATTCATCTCTCCGCAGTAAAATCACGTTTTAATCAAGAAATTTCATTTAAAAGTTATATTTTTAAATTTTTTCTCTCAGCTGTGATTTCGTTTATATATCGAAAAATTTGATGTCAAAGTCATATTTTTAATTTTTTATGTTTCAGCAGTGAATTCGCGTTATAAACGAGAAATTTCATTTCAAAGTCATATTTTAAATTTTTAATCTCCTTGCAATAAATTCGTGTTTATATCAAGAAATTTCATTACAAAGTCATATTATTAATTTTTAATCTTTCAACAGTGAATTCGCATTTGTAACAAGAAATTTCATTTTAAAAATCACATTTTTAATTTTTTCATTCATCGCAGTGAATTCTTGTAAATAACGAAGAAATTCATTTCAAAGTCATATTTTTAATTTTTTATCTCTCAGAAGTGAATTCGCGTGTGTAACAAGAATTTTCATTTCAAAGCTATATTTATAATTTTTTATCTCTCAGTAGTGAATTAGTGTATAACTAGAAATTTCTGTCAAAATCAAATTTTTAATTTTTTATCTCTCAACAGTGAATTTGCGTGAATAAGAAGAGATTTCATTTAAAATATCACATTTTTAATTTTTTCATTAATCGCAGTGAATTCTGGTTAGTAACAAGGAAATTAATTTAAAGTCATATTTTTAATTTTTTATCTCTCCGCAGTGAATTCGCGTTTATAACAAGGCATTTCATTTCAATCACAAATTTTTAATTTTTTATCTCTCCGCAGTAAATTCACGTTTATATCAAGGAATTTTATTTCAAAGTCATATTTGTAATTTTTTATATCTCCGCATTTAATTGGCGTTTATAACAAGGAATATCATTTGAAAGTCATATTTGTAATTTTTTATCTCTCAGCAGTGAATTTGCGTGCATAACCATATATTTCATTTCAAAGTCATAGTTTTAATTTTTTATCTCTCCGCAGTGAACTCACGTTTATAAACAGAAATTTCATTTCAAAGTCATATTTTTAGTTTTTTAACCCTCCGCAGTGAATTTGCGTGTATAACAAGAAATTTCATTTCAAAGTCATATTTTTCATTTTTTATCTCTCAGCAGTGAATTCAATTTTGTATCAAGAAATTTGAGGTTAAAGTTATAATTTTAATTTTTTATCTCTCCTTAGTGGATTCACGTTTGTAACAAGAAATTTCATTTCTAAGTCATATTTTTAATTTTGTATTACTCCGCTGTAAATTTTTCGTTTATAACAAGTAATTTCATCTTAAAGTCATATTTTTCATTTTTTATCTCTCAGTAATGAATTCGCGTGTAAAACAAGAAATTTCATCTCAAAGTCATATTTTTAAATTTTTTATCTCTCCGCAGTGAATTCACGTTTAAAACAAGAAATTTCATTTCATAGTCATATTATTCATTTTTTATTTCTCAGCAGTGAATTCGCTATTATATCAAGAAATTTCATTTCTAAGTCATACTTATAATTTTTTATCACTCCGGAGTAAATTCGCGTTTTTATCAAGGAATTTCATTTTAAAGTCATATTTTTAAATTTTAACCCTCCGCAGTGAATTTGCGTGTATAACCAGAAATTTTGTTTGAAAGTCATATTTTTAATTATTTATCCCTCCGCAGTGAATTAACGTTAATAACAAGATATAACATTTCAAAGTCATATTTGTCATTTTTTATCTGTCCGCAGTGAATTCACTTTTATAACAAGAAATTTCTACTCAAATTCATATTTTTAAATTTTTATTCTACCCACAGTAAATTCGCGTTTATATCAAGGAATTTCATTTCAAAGTCATATTATTAAATTTTTATTTCTCCGCAGTGAATTCACGTTTATATCAAGGAATTTCATTTCAATTTTATATAATTAATTTTTTTTCTTTCAGCAGTGAATTCACGTTTATAACAAGAAATTTCATTTCAGAGTCATATTTTTCATTTTTTAACTCTCAACAGTGAATTAACATTTATAACAACAAATTTCATTTCAAAGTCATATTATTAATTTTTTATCTTTTAGCAAAGAATTCGCTTTTATATGAAGAAATTTCATTTCAAAGTCTAATTTTTTATTTTTTATATCTCAGCAGTGAATTCACTTTTATGTCAAGAAATTTCATTCAAAAGTCATATTTTTAATTGTGTATCTCTCCGGAGTGAATTCACGTTTATAACAACAAATTTTATTTCAAAGTCATATTTTTAATTTTTTGTCTCTCCGCAGTGAATTCACATTTATAACAAGAAATTTCATTTTAAAGTCATATTTTTCATTTTTTATCTCACAACATTTAATTCGCGTATTAAACAAGAAATTTCATTTCAAAGACATTATTTTCATTTTTTATCTCTCCGCAGTGAATTCACGTTTATAACAAGAAATTGTATTTCAAAGTCATATTTTTAAATTTTTATCTCTCAGTAGTGATTTCGCGTGCATAACAAGAAATTTCATGTCAAAGTCATATTTTTAAATTTTTATCTCTCAGTAGAGATTTTAAAAGCTATAACAGCTATAACAAGAAATTTCATTTCAAAGTCATATTTTTCATTATTTGTCTCTCCGCAGTGAATTCACCTTTATAACAAGAAATTTTCTTTCAAAAGTCATATTTTTTAATTTTTATCTCTCAGTAGTGATTTCGCGTGCATAACAAGATATGTCATTTCAAAGTCATATTTTTTATTTTTTTTCCCACCGAAGTTAATTCGTGCTTATAAGAAGAAATTTCATTTCAAAGTCATATTCTTCATTTTTTATCTCTCAGCAGTGAATTCGCGTGTATAACAAGAAATTTCATTTCAATGTCATATTTTTCATTTTTTATCTCTCCGAAGAGAATTCGCGTGTATAACAAGAAATTTCACTTCAACGTCATAATTTTCAATTTTTATCTCTCAACATTGAATTCACGTTATAAACAAGAAATTTCACCTCAAAGTCATATTTTTAATTTTTAATCTCCCCGCAGTAAATTCGCGTTTGTAACAAGGAATTTCATTTCAAAGTTATATTATTAATTTATTATCTTTTAGCAGTAAATTCGCGTGTATAACATGAAATTACATTTTAAAGTCATATTTTTCATTTTTTGTCATTGCGCAGTGAATTCACGTTTATAACAAGAAATTTCATTTCAAAGTCATATTTTTAAATTATTATCTCTCAGTAGTGATTTCGCGTGCATAAAAAGAAATTTCATTTCAAAGTCATATTTTTCATTTATTATCTCTCAGCAGTGAATTAACATCAACAACAAGAAATTTCATTTCAAAGTCATATTATTAATTTTTTATCTTTAAGCAGGGAATTCGCTTTTATATCAAGAAATTTTTTTCAAAGTCATATTTTTTATTTTTAATCTCCCCGCTGTAAATCCGCGTTTGTATCAAGGAATTTCATTTCAAAATCATATTATAAACTTTTTATCTTTTAGCAGTGATTTCGCTTTTATATCAAGAAATTTCATTTTATAGTCATATTTTTAATTATTTATCTTTCCGGAGTGAATTCACGTTTATAACAAGAAATTTCATTTCAAAGTCATATTTTTCATTTTTAACTCTCAACAGTGAATTCGAATGTATAACAAGAAATTTCATTTCAAAGTCATATTTTTCATTTCTTATCTCTTCGCAGTGAATTCACGTTAAAACAAGAAATTTCATTTCAAAGTCATATTTTTAATTTTTAATCTCTCCTCAGTGAATTCACGTTAATAACAAGAAATTTCATTTCAAAGTCACATTTTTCATTTTTTATCTCTAAGCAGTGAATTCGCGAGCATAATAAGAAATTTCATTTATTTGAAAGTCATATTTTTAATTTTTTATCTTTCCGCAGTAAATTTTCGTTTATAAGAAGAAATTTCATTTCAAAGTCATATTTTTCATTTTTTATCTCTGAGCAGCGAATTCAATTTTATATAAAGAATTTTTATGTCAAAATCATATTTTTCATTTTTTATCTCTCAACAGTGAATTCGCGTTTTAAACAAGAAATTTCATATCAAAGTCATATTTTTAATTTTTCATCCCTCCGCAGTGAATTCACGTTTATTACAAGAAATTGTAATTCAAAGTCATATTTTTCATTTTTTATGTCTCAGCAGTGAATTCGCGTGTATAGGAAGAAATTTCATTTCAAAGTCTTATTTTTAAAATTTTTATCTCTCCGCAGTGAATTCACGTTTAAAACAAGACATTTCATTTCGTAGTCATATTTTTTATCTTTCCGCAGTGAATTTTTTTTACAACAAGAAACTCCATTTCAAAGTCATATTTTTAATGTATTATCTCTCAACAGTGAATTTTCGTTTTAAACAAGAAATTTCATTTGAAATTCATATTTTTAATTTTCAATCTCCCCGCAGTAAATTCTCGTTTATATCAAGGAATTTCATTTCAAAGTTATGTTATTAATTTTTTATCTTTCAGCAGTGATTTCACGTTTATAACAAGACATTTCATTTCAAAGTCATATTTTTCATTTTTTATCTCTCAGGAGTGAATTCACGTTTATAACAAGAAATTTCATTTCAAAGTCATATTTTTCATTTTTTATCTCTCAGGAGTGAATTCATGTTTATAACAATAAATTTCATTTCAAACTCATTTTTAAATGTTTTATCTTTCCGCAGTGAATTCAGTTCTATAGCAAGAAATTTCTTTTCAGTCATATTTTTAAAGATTTATCTCTCAACACTGAATTCGCGTTTTAAATAAGAAATTTCATTTCAAATTCATATTATTAATTTTTAATCTCCCCGCAGTACAAACGCGTTTAATTCAAGGAATATCATTTGAAAGGCATATTATTAATTTTTTATATCTCAGTAGTGAATTCATTTTATAACAAGAAATTTCATTTCAAACTCATTTTTTTAATGTTTTTAACTCTCTCAAATGTTAATGTTATATCTTTCAACAGTGAATTCACGTTTTAAACAAGAAATTTCATTTCAAAGTCATATTATAACAAGAAATTTCATTTCAAAGTCACATTTTTCATTTTTTATCTCTAAGCAGTGAATTCGCGAGCATAATAAGAAATTTCATTTATTTGAAAGTCATATTTTTAATTTTTTATCTTTCCGCAGTAAATTTTCGTTTATAATAAGAAATTTCATTTCAAAGTCATATTTTTCATTTTTTATCTCTGAGCAGCGAATTCAATTTTATATCAAGAATTTTTATGTCAAAACCATATTTTTCATTTTTTATCTCTCAACAGTGAATTCGCGTTTTAAACAAGAAATTTCATATCAAAGTCATATTTTTCATTTTTCATCCCTCCGCAGTGAATTCACGTTTATTACAAGAAATTGTAATTCAAAGTCATATTTTTCATTTTTTATGTCTCAGCAGTGAATTCGCGTGTATAAGGAGAAATTTCATTTCAAAGTCTTATGTTTAATATTTTATCTCTCCACAGTGAATTCACGTTTAAAACAAGACATTTCATTTCGTAGTCATATTTTTTATCTTTCCGTAGTGAATTCTTTTTTACAACAAGAAACTCCATTTCAAAGTCATATTTTTAATGTAATATCTCTCAACAGTGAATTTGCGTTTTAAACAAGAAATTTCATTTGAAATTCATATTTTTAATTTTCAATCTCCCCGCAGTAAATTCTCGTTTATATCAAGGAATTTCATTTCAAAGTTATATTATTAATTTTTTAACTTTCAGCAGTGATTTCACGTTTATAACAAGAAATTTCATTTCAAAGTCATATTTTTCATTTTTTATCTCTCAGGAGTGAATTCACGTTTATAACAAGAAATTTCATTTCAAAGTCATATTTTTCATTTTTTATCTCTCAGGAGTGAATTCATGTTTATAACAAAAAATTTCATTTCAAACTCATTTTTAAATGTTTTATCTTTCCGCAGTGAATTCAGTTCTATAACAAGAAATTTCTTTTCAGTCATATTTTTAAAGATTTATCTCTCAACACTGAATTCGCGTTTTAAATAAGAAATTACATTTCAAATTCATATTATTAATTTTTAATCTCCCCGCAGTAAAAACGCGTTTAATTCAAGGAATATCATTTGAAAGGCATATTATTAATTTTTTGTCTTTCAGCAGTGAATTTAGGTTTATAACAAGAAACTTCATTTCAAAGTTATATTTTTCATTTTTTATCTCTCAGTAGTGAATTCATTTTATAACGAGAAATTTCATTTCAAACTCATTTTTTTAATGTTTTTAACTCTCTCAAATGTTAATGTTATATGTGAACTCGCGTGAATTCGCGTTTTAAACAACAAATTTCATTTCAAAGTCATATTATAACAAGAAAATTCATTTCAAAGTCATATTTTTCATTTTTTATCTCTCAGCAGTGAATTCAATTTTCTATCAATAAAATTTTATTTCAAAGTCAATTTTTTAATTTTTATCTCTCCGCAGTGAATTCGAGTATATAAAAGGATATTTCATTTCAAAGTCATATTTTTCATTTTCTATCAATCAACAGTGAATTCACGTTTATAACAAGAAATTTCATTTCAAAGTCATATTTTTAAATTTTTATCTCTCAGTAGTGATTTCGCGTGCTTAACAAGAAATTTCATTTCAAAGTCATATTTTTCATTTTTTATCTCTCCGCAGTGAATTCATGTTTATAACAAGAAATTTTATATCAATGTCATATATTTAAATATATATGTCTCAGTAGTCATTTCGCGTGCATAACAAGAAATTTCATTTAAAAGTCATATTTTTCATTTTTTATCTCTCCGCAGTGAATTCACGTAATAACAAGAAAATTCATTTCAAAGTCATGTTTTTAAATTTTTATCGCTCAGTAGTGATTTCGCGTGCATAACAAGAAATTTCTTTTGAAAGTCATAATTTTTAATTTTTATCTCTCAGTAGTGATTTCGCGTGCAGAACAATAAATTTCTTTTCAAAGTCATATTTTACATTTTTTATCTATCAGCAGTGAATTCGCTTTTATTTCAAGAAATTTCATTTCAAAGTCATATTATAAAATTTTTAACTCTCCGTAGTGAATTAGCGTTCAAAACAAGTAATTTCATTTCAAAGTCTTATTTTTTATTTTTTATCTCTCAGCAGTGAATTCAATTTTATATCAAAAAATTTCATTTCAATGTCATATGTTTAATTTTTAATCTCCCCGCAGTAAATTCTCGTTTGTAACAAGGAATATCATTTCAAAATCATAATATTAATTTTTAATCTTTTAGCAGTGAATTCTTTTTTATATCAAGAAATTTCATTTCAAAGTCATATTTTTCATTTTTTATCTCTCAGCAGTGAATTCACATTTATAACAAGAAATTTCATTTCAAAGTCATATTTTTAAATTTTTATCTCTCAGTAGTGATTTCGCGTGCATAACAAGAAATGTCATATCAAAGTCATATTTTTAATTTTTTATCCCACCGAAGTTAATTCGTGCTTATAAGAAGAAATTTCATTTCAAAGTCATATTTTTCATTTTTTATCTCTTAGCAGTGAATTCGCGTGTATAACAAGAAATTTCATTTCAAAATCATATTTTTCATCTTTTATCTCTCCGCAGTGAATTCACGTTTATAACAAGAAATTTCCTCTCAAAGTCATATTTTTAATTTTTTTTCCCACCGAAGTAAATTCGTGCTTATAAGAAGAAATTTCATTTCAAAGTCAAATTCTTCATTTTTTATCTCTCAGCAGTGAATTCGCGTGTATAACAAGAAATTTCATTTCAAAGTGATATTTTTCATTTTTTATCTCTCCGCAGTGAATTCACGTTTATAACAAGAAATTTCATTTCAAAGTCATATTATAACAAGAAATTTCATTTCAAAGTCATATTTTTCATTTTTTATCTCTCAGCAGTGAATTCAATTTTCTATCAATAAAATTTTATTTCAAAGTCATATTATAACATGAAATTTCATTTCAAAGTCATATTTTTAATTTTTTATCTCTCAGCAGTGAATTCAATTTTCTATCAATAAAATTTCATTTCAAAGTCATATTTTTCATTTTCTATCTCTCAACAGTGAATTCACGTTAATAATTAGAAATTTCATTTCAAAGTCATATTTTCATTTTTTATCTCTCCGCAGGAATTCACGTTTATAACAAGAAATTTCATTTCAAAGTCATATTTTTAAATTTTTATCTCTCAGTAGTGATTTCGCGTGAATAACAAGAAATTTCATTTCAAAGTCATATTTTTCATTTTTTATCTCTCCGCAGTGAATTCACGTTTATAACAAGAAATTTTATATCTATGTCATATATTTAAATTTATATGTCTCAGTAGTCATTTCGCGTGCATAACAAGAAATTACATTTAAAAGTCATATATTTCATTTTTTATCTCTCCGCAGTGAATTCACGTAATAACAAGAAAATTCATTTCAAAGTCATGTTTTTAAATTTTTATCGCTCAGTAGTGATTTCGCGTGCATAACAAGAAATTTCTTTTGAAAGTCATAATTTTAAATTTTTATCTCTCAGTAGTGATTTCGCGTGCAGAACAAGAAATTTCATTTCAAAGTCATATTTTTCATTTTTTATCTCTCAGCAGTGAATTCGCGTGTATAGCAATAAATTTCTTTTCAAAGTCATATTTTATATTTTTTATCTCTCAGCAGTGAATTCGCTTTTATTTCAAGAAATTTCATTTCAAAGTCATATTATAAAATTTTTAACTCTCCGTAGTGAATTAGCGTTCAGAACAAGTAATTTCATTTCAAAGTCTTATTTTTTATTTTTTATCTCTCAGCAGTGAATTCAGTTTTATATCATGAAATTTCATTTCAAAGTCGTATTATTAAATTTTTATCTCGCCGCAAAGAATGCACGTTTATAACAAGAAAATACATTTCAAAGTCATATTTTTCATTTTTTATCTCTCAGTAGTGAATTCGCGTGTATAGCAAGAAATTTCATTTCAAAATCATATTTTTCATTTTTTATCTCTCAGCAATGAATTCGCTATTATATCAAGAAATTTCATTTCAAAGTCATATTTTTAATTTTTAATCTCTCAGCAGTGAATTCGCGTGTATAATAAGAAATTTCATTTCAAAGTAATTTTTCATTTTTTATCTCTCAGCAGTGAATTCAATTTTATATCAAAAAATTTCATTTCAATGTCATATGTTTAATTTTTAATCTCCCCGAAGTAAATTCTCGTTTGTAACAAGGAATATCATTTCAAAATCATAATATTAATTTTTAATCTTTTAGCAGTGAATTCGCTTTTATATCAAGAAATTTCATTTCAAAGTCATATTTTTCATTTTTTATCTCTCAGCAGTGAATTCACATTTATAACAAGAAATTTCATTTCAAAGTCATATTTTTCATTTTATATCTCTCAACAGTGAATTCGCGTATTAAACCGGAAATTTCTTTCAAAGTCATTTTTTTCATTTTTTATCTCTCCGCAGTGAATTCACGTTTATAACAAGAAATTTCATTTCAAAGTCATATTTTTAAATTTTATCTCTCAGTAGTGATTTCGCGTTCATAACAAGAAATGTCATATCAAAGTCATATTTTTAATTTTTTATCCCACCGAAGTTAATTCGTGCTTATAAGAAGAAATTTCATTTCAAAGTCATATTTTTCATTTTTTATCTCGCCGCAGTGAATTCATGTTTGTAATAGGAAATATCAATTCAAAATCATATTTTTCATTTTTTATCTCTCAGCTGTGAATTTGCTATTATATCAAGAAATATCATTTCAGTCATATTTTTCATTTTTTATTTCTCAACAGTGAATTCAATTTTATATCAAAAAATTTCATTTTAAATGTCATATTTTTAATTTTTAATCTCCCCGCAGTAAATTCGAGTTTGTATCAAGGAATTTCATTTCAAAAGCATATTATTAATTTTTTATATTTTAGCAAAGAATTCGCTTTTATATGAAGAAATTTCATTTCAAAGTCATATATTTCATTTTTTATCTCTCAGCAGTGAATTCGCTTTTATGTCAAGAAATTTCATTTCAAAGTCATGTTTTTAATTGTTTATCTCTTCGGAGTGAATTCACGTTTATAACAACAAATTTTATTTCAAAGTCATATTTTTAATTTTTTATCTCTCCGCAGTGAATTCACATTTATAACAAGAAATTTCATTTCAAAGTCATATTTTTAAATTATTATCTCTCAGTATTGATTTCGCGTGCATAACAAGAAATGTCATTTCAAAGTCATATTTTTAATTTTTTATCCCACCGAAGTTAATTCGTGCTTATAAGAAGAAATTTCATTTCAAAGTCATATTTTCCATTTTTTATCTCTTAGCAGTGAATTCGCGTGTATAACAAGAAATTTCATTTCAAAATCATATTTTTCATCTTATATCTCTCCGCAGTGAATTCACGTTTATAACAAGAAATTTCCTCTCAAAGTCATATTTTTAATTTTTTTTCCCACCGAAGTTAATTCGTGCTTATAAGAAGAAATTTCATTTCAAAGTCAAATTCTTCATTTTTTATCTCTCAGCAGTGAATTCACGTTTATAACAAGAAATTTCATTTCAAAGTCATATTATAACAAGAAGTTTCATTTCAAAGTCATATTTTTCATTTTTTATCTCTCAGCAGTGAATTCAATTTTCTATCAATAAAATTTTATTTCAAAGTCATATTAGAACAAGAAATTTCATTTCAAAGTCATATTTATCATTTTTTATCTCTCAGCAGTGAATTCAATTTTCTATCAATAAAATTTCATTTCAAAGTCATATTTTTCATTTTCTATCTCTCAACAGTGAATTCACGTTAATAATTAGAAACTTCATTTCAAAGTCATATTTTCATTTTTTATCTCTCCTCAGGAATTCACGTTTATAAAGAAATTTCATTTCAAAGTCATATTTTTAAATTTTTATCTCTCAGTAGTGATTTCGCGTGCTTAACAAGAAATTTCATTTCAAAGTCATATTTTTAATTTTTTATCTCTCCGCAGTGAATTCACGTTTATATCAAGAAATTTTATATCAATGTCATATATTTAAATTTATATGTCTCAGTAGTCATTTCGCGTGCATAACAAGAAATTTCATTTAAAAGTCATATTTTTCATTTTTTATCTCTCCGCAGTGAATTCACGTAATAACAAGAAAATTCATTTCAAAGTCATGTTTTTAAATTTTTATCGCTCAGTAGTGATTTCGCGTGCATAACAAGAAATTTCTTTTGAAAGTCATAATTTTAAATTTTTATCTCTCAGTAGTGATTTCGCGTGCAGAACAAGAAATTTCATTTCAAAGTCATTTTTCATTTTTTATCTCTCAGCAGTGAATTCAATTTTATATCAAAAAATTTCATTTCAATGTCATATGTTTAATTTTTAATCTCCCCGCACTTAATTTTTGTTTGTAACAAGGAATATCATTTCAAAATCATAATATTAATTTTTAATCTTTTAGCAGTGAATTCGCTTTTATATCAAGAAATTTCATTTCAAAGTCATATTTTTCATTTTTTATCTCTCAGCAGTGAATTCACATTTATAACAAGAAATTTCATTTCAAAGTCATATTTTTCATTTTATATCTCTCAACAGTGAATTCGCGTATTAAACAGGAAATTTCTTTCAAAGTCATTTTTTTCATTTTTTATCTCTCCGCAGTGAATTCTCGTTTATAACAAGAAATTTCATTTCAAAGACATATTTTTAAATTTTATCTCTCAGTAGTGATTTCGCGTTCATAACAAGAAATGTCATATCAAAGTCATATTTTTAATTTTTTATCCCACCGAAGTTAATTCGTGCTTATAAGAAGAAATTTCATTTCAAAGTCATATTTTTCATTTTTTATCTCGCCGCAGTGAATTCATGTTTGTAATAGGAAATATCAATTCAAAATCATATTTTTCATTTTTTATCTCTCAGCTGTGAATTTGCTATTATATCAAGAAATATCATTTCAGTCATATTTTTCATTTTTTATTTCTCAACAGTGAATTCAATTTTATATCAAAAAATTTCATTTTAAATGTCATATTTTTAATTTTTAATCTCCCCGCAGTAAATTCGAGTTTGTATCAAGGAATTTCATTTCAAAAGCATATTATTAATTTTTTATATTTTAGCAAAGAATTCGCTTTTATATGAAGAAATTTCATTTCAAAGTCATATATTTCATTTTTTATCTCTCAGCAGTGAATTCGCTTTTATGTCAAGAAATTTCATTTCAAAGTCATGTTTTTAATTGTTAATCTCTTCGGAGTGAATTCACGTTTATAACAACAAATTTTATTTCAAAGTCATATTTTTAATTTTTTATCTCTCCGCAGTGAATTCACATTTATAACAAGAAATTTCATTTCAAAGTCATATTTTTAAATTATTATCTCTCAGTATTGATTTCGCGTGCATAACAAGAAATGTCATTTCAAAGTCATATTTTTAATTTTTTATCCCACCGAAGTTAATTCGTGCTTATAAGAAGAAATTTCATTTCAAAGTCATATTTTCCATTTTTTATCTCTTAGCAGTGAATTCGCGTGTATAACAAGAAATTTCATTTCAAAATCATATTTTTCATCTTATATCTCTCCGCAGTGAATTCACGTTTATAACAAGAAATTTCCTCTCAAAGTCATATTTTTAATTTTTTTTCCCACCGAAGTTAATTCGTGCTTATAAGAAGAAATTTCATTTCAAAGTCAAATTCTTCATTTTTTATCTCTCAGCAGTGAATTCACGTTTATAACAAGAAATTTCATTTCAAAGTCATATTATAACAAGAAGTTTCATTTCAAAGTCATATTTTTCATTTTTTATCTCTCAGCAGTGAATTCAATTTTCTATCAATAAAATTTTATTTCAAAGTCATATTAGAACAAGAAATTTCATTTCAAAGTCATATTTATCATTTTTTATCTCTCAGCAGTGAATTCAATTTTCTATCAATAAAATTTCATTTCAAAGTCATATTTTTCATTTTCTATCTCTCAACAGTGAATTCACGTTAATAATTAGAAACTTCATTTCAAAGTCATATTTTCATTTTTTATCTCTCCTCAGGAATTCACGTTTATAAAGAAATTTCATTTCAAAGTCATATTTTTAAATTTTTATCTCTCAGTAGTGATTTCGCGTGCTTAACAAGAAATTTCATTTCAAAGTCATATTTTTAATTTTTTATCTCTCCGCAGTGAATTCACGTTTATATCAAGAAATTTTATATCAATGTCATATATTTAAATTTATATGTCTCAGTAGTCATTTCGCGTGCATAACAAGAAATTTCATTTAAAAGTCATATTTTTCATTTTTTATCTCTCCGCAGTGAATTCACGTAATAACAAGAAAATTCATTTCAAAGTCATGTTTTTAAATTTTTATCGCTCAGTAGTGATTTCGCGTGCATAACAAGAAATTTCTTTTGAAAGTCATAATTTTAAATTTTTATCTCTCAGTAGTGATTTCGCGTGCAGAACAAGAAATTTCATTTCAAAGTCATTTTTCATTTTTTATCTCTCAGCAGTGAATTCAATTTTATATCAAAAAATTTCATTTCAATGTCATATGTTTAATTTTTAATCTCCCCGCACTTAATTTTTGTTTGTAACAAGGAATATCATTTCAAAATCATAATATTAATTTTTAATCTTTTAGCAGTGAATTCGCTTTTATATCAAGAAATTTCATTTCAAAGTCATATTTTTCATTTTTTATCTCTCAGCAGTGAATTCACATTTATAACAAGAAATTTCATTTCAAAGTCATATTTTTCATTTTATATCTCTCAACAGTGAATTCGCGTATTAAACAGGAAATTTCTTTCAAAGTCATTTTTTTCATTTTTTATCTCTCCGCAGTGAATTCTCGTTTATAACAAGAAATTTCATTTCAAAGACATATTTTTAAATTTTATCTCTCAGTAGTGATTTCGCGTGCATAACAAGAAATGTCATATCAAAGTCATATTTTTAATTTTTTATCCCACCGAAGTTAATTCGTGCTTATAAGAAGAAATTTCATTTCAAAGTCATATTTTTCATTTTTTATCTCGCCGCAGTGAATTCACGTTTGTAATAGGAAATATCAATTCAAAATCATATTTTTCATTTTTTATCTCTCAGCTGTGAATTTGCTATCATATCAAGAAATATCATTTCAGTCATATTTTTCATTTTTTATTTCTCAACAGTGAATTCAATTTTATATCAAAAAATTTCATTTTAAATGTCATATTTTTAATTTTTAATCTCCCCGCAGTAAATTCGCGTTTGTATCAAGGAATTTCATTTCAAAAGCATATTATTAATTTTTTATATTTTAGCAAAGAATTCGCTTTTATATGAAGAAATTTCTTTTCAAAGTCATATTTTTCATTTTTTATCTCTCAGCAGTGAATTCACATTTATAACAAGAAATTTCATTTCAAAGTCATATTATTAATTTATTATCTTTTAGCAGTGAATTCGCTTTTATGTCAAGAAATTTCATTTCAAAGTCATGTTTTTAATCGTAAATCTCTTCGGAGTGAATTCACGTTTATAACAACAAATTTTATTTCAAAGTCATATTTTTAATTTTTTATCTCTCCGCAGTGAATTCACATTTATAACAAGAAATTTCATTTCAAAGTCATATTTTTAAATTATTATCTAATTAGTGATTTCGCGTGCATAACAAGAAATGTCATTTCAAAGTCATATTTTTAATTTTTTATCCCACCGAAGTTAATTCGTGCTTATAAGAAGAAATTTCATTTCAAAGTCATATTTTTCATTTTTTATCTCTTAGCATTGATTTCGCGTGTATAACAAGAAATTTCATTTCAAAATCATATTTTTCATCTTTTATCTCTCCGCAGTGAATTCACGTTTATAACAAGAAATTTCCTCTCAAAGTCATATTTTTAATTTTTTTTCCCACCGAAATTAATTCGTGCTTATAAGAAGAAATTTCATTTCAAAGTCAAATTCTTCATTTTTATCTCTCAGCAGTGAATTCGCGTGTATAACAAGAAATTTCATTTCAAAGTTATATTTTTCATTTTTTATCTCTCCGCAGTGAATTCACGTTTATAACAAGAAATTTCATTTCAAAGTCATATTTTTCATTTTTTATCTCTCCGCAGTGAATTCGCGTGTATAACAAGAAATTTCACTTCAAAGTCATAATTTTAAATTTTTATCTCTCCGCAGTGAATTCGAGTTTATAAAAAAAAAAATTGATTTCAAAGTCATATTTTTCATTTTTTATCTCTCAACAGTGAATTCACGTTATAAACAAGAAGATTCACTTCAAAGTCATTTTTTAATTTTTAATCTCCCCGCAGTAAATTTGCGTTTGTATCAAGGAATTTCATTTCAAAGTCATATTATTAATTTATTATCTTTTAGCAATGAATTCGCGTGTTTAGGAAGATATTTCATTTTAAAAATCACATTTTTAATTTTTCCATTCATCGCAGTGAATTCTTGTCAATAAAATGAAATTCATTTCAAAGTCATATTCTCAATATTGTATCTCGTAGCAGAAAATCGACTTAATAACAAGAAATTACATTCCACAGTCATATTTTTCATTATTCGTCTTTCCGCATAGAATTCACGCTTATAACAAGAAATTTCATTTCAAAGTCATATTTTTCATTTTTTATCTCTGAGCTGTGAATTCACATTAATAACAAGAAATTTCATTTCAAAGTCATATTATTAATTTTTTATCTCTTCGCAGTGAATTCGCTTTTATATCAAGGAATTTCATTTCATAGTCATATTTTTAATTGTTTATCTCTCAGGAGTGAATTCACGTTTATAACAGCAAATTTTATTTCAAAGTCATATTTTTCATTTTTTATCTCTTCGCAGTGAATTCACGTTTATAGCAAGTAAATTCATTTCAAAGTCATATTTTTCATTTTTTATCTCTTAGCTTTAATTTCATTTCATAAGATAGCATTTTATTTCATTTAGCTTAGTGAATTCGCATTCATTTCAATTTCAAAGTCATATTATTAATTTTTTATCTCGCCGCGGTGAATTCACGTTTATAATAAGAATAATAATCATTTCAAAATCATATTTTTCATTTTTTATCTCTCAGCAGTGAATTCAATTTTGTATCAAAAAATTTCATTTCAAAGTCATATTTTTCATTTTTTATCTCTCCGCAGTTTATAACAAGAAATTTCATGTCAAAGTCATATTTTTAATTTTTTATCTCTCAGCAGCGAATTCGCGGGTATAACAAGAAATTTCATTTCAAAGTCATATTTTTCATTTTTTTATCTCTCAGCAGTGAATTCAATTTTATATCAAAAACTTCCATTTCAAAGTCATATTTTTAATTTTTTATCTCTGCGCAGTGAATTCACGTTTATAACAAGAAATTTCTTTTCAAAGTCATATTTTTCATTTTTTATCTCTCCGCAGTGAATTCGGTTTTATATCAAGAAATTTCATTTCAAAGTCATATTTTTAAATTTTTATCTCTCCGCAGTGAATTCACGTTCAGAACAAGTAATTTCATTTCAATGTCTTATTTTTCGTTTTTTATCTCTCAGCAGTGAATTCGGTTTTATATCAAGAAATTTCATTACAAAGTCATATTATTAAATTTTTATCTCCCCGCAGTGAATTCACATTTATAACAATAAATTTCATTTCAAAGTCATATTATTAATTTTTTATCTGTTAGTTTTGAATTCGCTTTTATAACAAGAAGTTTCATTTCAAAATCATATTTTAAATAGTTTATCTCCCCGGAGTGAATTCACATTTATAACAAGAAATTTCATTTCAATATCATATTTTTCATTTTTTATCTCTCAGCAATGAATTCGCTATTATATCAAGAAATTTCATTTCAAAGTCATATTTTTAATTTTTAATCTCTCAGCAATGAATTCGCGTGCATAATTAGAAATTTAATTTCAAGGTCATACTTTTCATTTTTTATCTCTCAGCAGTGAATTCAATTTTTTATCAAAAAATTTCATTTCAATGTCATATTTTTAATTTTTAATCTCACCGCAGTAAATTCGCGTTTGTGTCAAGGAATTTCATTTCAAAATCATAATATTAATTTTTTATCTTTTAGCAGTAAATTCACTTTTATAACAAGAAATTTCATTTCAAAGTCATATTTCTAATTGTTTATCTCTCCGGAGTGTATTCACGTTCATAACAACAAATTTAATTTCAATGTCATATTTTTAATTTTTTATCTCTCCGCAGTGAATTCGCTTTCATATCAAGTAATTTCATTTCAAAGTCATATTTTTAAATTTTTATCTCTCCACAGTGAATTCAGGTTTATAAAAAGAAATTTCATTTCAAAGTCATATTTTTAATTTTTAATCTCCCCGCAGTAAATTCGCGTTTGTATCAAGGAATTTCATTTCAAAGTCATATTATTCATTTTTTATCTTTAAGCAGTGAATTCTCATGTTTAACAAGAAATTTCATTTTAAAAATCACATTTTTTTTTCCATTCATCGCAGAAAATTCTTGTAAATAAAAATGAAATGTATTTAATTATTATCTCTCAGTTGTGATTTCGCGTGCAAAACAAGAAATTTCATTTCAAAGTCATATTTTTATTTTTTATCTCTCAGCAGTAATACACGTTTATAATTATAAATTTCATTTCAAAATCATTTTTTTAAATTTTAATCTCTTCGCAGTGAATTCACGTTTATAACAAGTAATTTCATTTCAAAGTCATATTATTAATATTTAACTTTTAGCAGTGAATTCGCTTTTATAACAAGAAATATCATTTCAAGGTCATATTTGTAATTTTTTATATCTCCGGCGTGAATTCACGTTCATAACAACAAATTTAATTTAAATGTCATATTTTTAATTTTTATCTCTCCGCAGTGAATTCGGTTTCATATCAAGAAATTTTCATTTCAAAGTCATATTATTAATTTTTTATCTCGCCGAAGTGATATCACGTTTATAACAAGAAATATCATTTCAAAGTCATATTTTTCATTTTTTATCTCTCAGCAGTGAATTCACATTTATAACAAGAAATTTCATTTCAAAGTCATATTTTTCATTTTATATCTCTCAACAGTGAATTCGCGTATTAAACAGGAAATTTCTTTCAAAGTCATTTTTTTCATTTTTTATCTCTCCGCAGTGAATTCTCGTTTATAACAAGAAATTTCATTTCAAAGTCATATTTTTAAATTTTATCTCTCAGTAGTGATTTCGCGTGCATAACAAGAAATGTCATATCAAAGTCATATTTTTAATTTTTTATCCCACCGAAGTTAATTCGTGCTTATAAGAAGAAATTTCATTTCAAAGTCATATTTTTCATTTTTTATCTCGCCGCAGTGAATTCACGTTTGTAATAGGAAATATCAATTCAAAATCATATTTTTCATTTTTTATCTCTCAGCTGTGAATTTGCTATTATATCAAGAAATATCATTTCAGTCATATTTTTCATTTTTTATTTCTCAACAGTGAATTCAATTTTATATCAAAAAATTTCATTTTAAATGTCATATTTTTAATTTTTAATCTCCCCGCAGTAAATTCGCGTTTGTATCAAGGAATTTCATTTCAAAAGCATATTATTAATTTTTTATATTTTAGCAAAGAATTCGCTTTTATATGAAGAAATTTCTTTTCAAAGTCATATTTTTCATTTTTTATCACTCAGCAGTGAATTCACATTTATAACAAGAAATTTCATTTCAAAGTCATATTATTAATTTATTATCTTTTAGCAGTGAATTCGCTTTTATGTCAAGAAATTTCATTTCAAAGTCATGTTTTTAATCGTAAATCTCTTCGGAGTGAATTCACGTTTATAACAACAAATTTTATTTCAAAGTCATATTTTTAATTTTTTATCTCTCCGCAGTGAATTCACATTTATAACAAGAAATTTCATTTCAAAGTCATATTTTTAAATTATTATCTAATTAGTGATTTCGCGTGCATAACAAGAAATGTCATTTCAAAGTCATATTTTTAATTTTTTATCCCACCGAAGTTAATTCGTGCTTATAAGAAGAAATTTCATTTCAAAGTCATATTTTTCATTTTTTATCTCTTAGCATTGATTTCGCGTGTATAACAAGAAATTTCATTTCAAAATCATATTTTTCATCTTTTATCTCTCCGCAGTGAATTCACGTTTATAACAAGAAATTTCCTCTCAAAGTCATATTTTTAATTTTTTTTCCCACCGAAATTAATTCGTGCTTATAAGAAGAAATTTCATTTCAAAGTCAAATTCTTCATTTTTATCTCTCAGCAGTGAATTCGCGTGTATAACAAGAAATTTCATTTCAAAGTGATATTTTTCATTTTTTATCTCTCCGCAGTGAATTCACGTTTATAACAAGAAATGTCATTTCAAAGTCATATTTTTCATTTTTTATCTCTCCGCAGTGAATTCGCGTGTATAACAAGAAATTTCACTTCAAAGTCATAATTTTAAATTTTTATCTCTCCGCAGTGAATTCGAGTTTATAAAAAAAAAAATTGATTTCAAAGTCATATTTTTCATTTTTTATCTCTCAACAGTGAATTCACGTTATAAACAAGAAGATTCACTTCAAAGTCATTTTTTAATTTTTAATCTCCCCGCAGTAAATTTGCGTTTGTATCAAGGAATTTCATTTCAAAGTCATATTATTAATTTATTATCTTTTAGCAATGAATTCGCGTGTTTAGGAAGATATTTCATTTTAAAAATCACATTTTTAATTTTTCCATTCATCGCAGTGAATTCTTGTCAATAAAATGAAATTCATTTCAAAGTCATATTCTCAATATTGTATCTCGTAGCAGAAAATCGACTTAATAACAAGAAATTACATTCCACAGTCATATTTTTCATTATTTGTCTTTCCGCAGTGAATTCACGCTTATAACAAGAAATTTCATTTCAAAGTCATATTTTTCATTTTTTATCTCTCAGCTGTGAATTCACATTAATAACAAGAAATTTCATTTCAAAGTCATATTATTAATTTTTTATCTCTTCGCAGTGAATTCGCTTTTATATCAAGGAATTTCATTTCATAGTCATATTTTTAATTGTTTATCTCTCAGGAGTGAATTCACGTTTATAACAGCAAATTTTATTTCAAAGTCATATTTTTCATTTTTTATCTCTTCGCAGTGAATTCACGTTTATAGCAAGTAAATTCATTTCAAAGTCATATTTTTCATTTTTTATCTCTTAGCTTTGATTTCATTTCATAAGATAGCATTTTATTTCATTTAGCTTAGTGAATTCGCTTTCATATCAATTTCAAAGTCATATTATTAATTTTTTATCTCGCCGCGGTTAATTCACGTTTATAATAAGAATAATAATCATTTCAAAATCATATTTTTCATTTTTTATCTCTCAGCAGTGAATTCAATTTTGTATCAAAAAATTTCATTTCAAAGTCATATTTTTCATTTTTTATCTCTCCGCAGTTTATAACAAGAAATTTCATGTCAAAGTCATATTTTTAATTTTTTATCTCTCAGCAGCGAATTCGCGGGTATAACAAGAAATTTCATTTCAAAGTCATATTTTTCATTTTTTTATCTCTCAGCAGTGAATTCAATTTTATATCAAAAACTTCCATTTCAAAGTCATATTTTTAATTTTTTATCTCTGCGCAGTGAATTCACGTTTATAACAAGAAATTTCATTTCAAAATCATATTTTTCATTTTTTATCTCTCAGCAGTGTATTCGCTTTTAAATCAAGAAAATTCATTTCGAAGTCATATTATTAATTTTTTATCTCGCCGCGGTGAATTCAGGTTTATGACAAGAAATATCATTTCAAAGTCTTATTTTTCATTTTTTATCTCTCAGCAGTGAATTAAATTTTATATCAAGAAATTTTATGTCAAATTCATATTTTTTATTTTTTATCTCTCAGCAGTGATTTCGCGTGCATAACAAGAAAATTCATTGAAAAGTCATATTTTTCATTTTTTATCTCTCCGCAGTCAATTCACGTTTATAACAAGAAATTTCATTTCATAGTCATATTTTTAAATTTTTATCTCTCAGTAGTGATTTCGCGTGCATAACAAGAAATTTCATTTCAAAGTCATATTTTTAAATTTTTTTCTCTCAGTAGTGATTTCGCGTTTATAAGAAGAAATTTAATTTCAAAGTCATATTTTTCATTTTTTATCTCTCAGCAGTGAATTCGCGTGTATAACAAGAAATTTCTTTTCAAAGTCATATTTTTCATTTTTTATCTCTCCGCAGTGAATTCGGTTTTATATCAAAAAATTTCATTTCAAAGTCATATTTTTAAATTTTTATCTCTCCGCAGTGAATTCACGTTCAGAACAAGTAATTTCATTTCAATGTCTTATTTTTCGTTTTTTATCTCTCAGCAGTGAATTCGGTTTTATATCAAGAAATTTCATTACAAAGTCATATTATTAAATTTTTATCTCCCCGCAGTGAATTCACATTTATAATAATAAATTTCATTTCAAAGTCATATTATTAATTTTTTATCTGTTAGTTTTGAATTCGCTTTTATAACAAGAAGTTTCATTTCAAAATCATATTTTAAATTGTTTATCTCCCCGGAGTGAATTCACATTTATAACAAGAAATTTCATTTCAATATCATATTTTTCATTTTTTATCTCTCAGCAATGAATTCGCTATTATATCAAGAAATTTCATTTCAAAGTCATATTTTTAATTTTTAATCTCTCAGCAATGAATTCGCGTGCATAATTAGAAATTTAATTTCAAGGTCATATTTTTCATTTTTTATCTCTCAGCAGTGAATTCAATTTTTTATCAAAAAATTTCATTTCAATGTCATATTTTTAATTTTTAATCTCACCGCAGTAAATTCGCGTTTGTGTCAAGGAATTTCATTTCAAAATCATAATATTAATTTTTTATCTTTTAGCAGTAAATTCACTTTTATAACAAGAAATTTCATTTCAAAGTCATATTTCTAATTGTTTATCTCTCCGGAGTGTATTCACGTTCATAACAACAAATTTAATTTCAATGTCATATTTTTAATTTTTTATCTCTCCGCAGTGAATTCGCTTTCATATCAAGTAATTTCATTTCAAAGTCATATTTTTAAATTTTTATCTCTCCACAGTGAATTCAGGTTTATAAAAAGAAATTTCATTTCAAAGTCATATTTTTAATTTTTAATCTCCCCGCAGTAAATTCGCGTTTGTATCAAGGAATTTCATTTCAAAGTCATATTATTCATTTTTTATCTTTTAGCAGTGAATTCTCATGTTTAACAAGAAATTTCATTTTAAAAATCACATTTTTTTTTCCATTCATCGCAGAAAATTCTTGTAAATAAAATGAAATGTATTTAATTATTATCTCTCAGTTGTGATTTCGCGTGCAAAACAAGAAATTTCATTTCAAAGTCATATTTTTATTTTTTATCTCTCAGCAGTAATTCACGTTTATAATTATAAATTTCATTTCAAAATCATTTTTTTAAATTTTAATCTCTTCGCAGTGAATTCACGTTTATAACAAGTAATTTCATTTCAAAGTCATATTATTAATATTTAACTTTTAGCAGTGAATTCGCTTTTATAACAAGAAATATCATTTCAAGGTCATATTTGTAATTTTTTATATCTCCGGCGTGAATTCACGTTCATAACAACAAATTTAATTTAAATGTCATATTTTTAATTTTTATCTCTCCGCAGTGAATTCGGTTTCATATCAAGAAATTTTCATTTCAAAGTCATATTATTAATTTTTTATCTCGCCGAAGTGATATCACGTTTATAACAAGAAATATCATTTCAAAGTCATATTTTTCATTTTTTATCTCTCAGCAGTGAATTCGCGTGTATAACAAGAAATTTCATTTAAAATTCATATTGTTAATTATATATCTTTTAGCAGTGAATTCGCTTTTATATCAAGAAATTTCATTTCAAAGTCATATTTTTAATTGTTTATCTCTCCGGAGTGAATTCACATTTATAACAAGAAATTTCATTTCAAAGTCATATTATTCATTTTTTATCCCTTAGCAGTGAATTCGCGTGTATAACAAGAAATTTCATTTCAAAGTAATATTTTTCATTTTTTATCTCTCCGCAGTGAATTCACGTTTATAACAAGAAATTTCATTTCAAATTTATATTATTAATTTCTTATCTTTTAGCAGTGAGTTCGCTTTTATATTAAAAAATTTCATTTTTAAGTCATATTTTTAATTTTTTTTATCTCTCAGCAGTGAATTCACATTTATAACAAGAAATTTCATTTCAAAGTCATATTGTTAATTTTTTGTCTTTTAGCAGTGAATTCACTTTTATATCAAGAAATTTCATTTCAAAGTCACATTTTTAATTGTTTATCTCTCCGGAGTGAATTCATATTTATAACAAGAAATTACATTTCAAAGTCATATTTTTCATTTTTTATCTCTCCGCAGTTAATTCGCGTGTATAAAAAGAAATTTCATTTCAAAGTCATATTTTTAAATTTTTATCTCTCCGCAATGAATTCAGGTTTATAAAAAGAAATTTTATTTCTAAGTCATATTTTTCATTTTTTATCTCTCATCAGTGAATTCGCGTTAGAAACAATAAATTTCATTTCAAAGTCATATTTTTAATTTTTAATCTCCCCGCAGTAAATTCGCGTTTGTATCAAGGAATTTCATTTCAAAGTCATATTATACCTTTTTTATCTTAAAGCAGTGAATTCTAATGTTTAGCAAGAAATTTCATTTTAAAAATCACATTTTAATTTTTCCATTCATCGTAGTGAATTCTTGTAAATAAAAATGAAATTCATTTCAAAGTCATATTTCTAATTTTTTATCTCTCAGTAGTGAATTCACGTTTATAACAAGAAATTTCATTTCATAGTCATATTTTTCATTTTTTATCTCTCCGCATTAATTCACGTTTATAATTATAAATTTCATTTCAAAATCATATTTTTAAATTTTTTTCTCTTTGCAGTGAATTCACGTTTATAACAAGTAATTTCATTTCAAAGTCATATAATTAATTTTTTAACTTTTGGCAGTGAATTCGCTTTTATAACAAGAAATTTCATTTCAAAGTCATATTTGTAATTGTTAAACTCTCCGGAGTGAATTCACGTTCATAACAACAAATTTAATTTCAATGTCATATTTTTAATTTTTATCTCTCCGCAGTGAATTCACGTTTATAACAAGAAATTTCATTTCAAAGTCATATTTTTCATTTTGTATCTCTCGGCAGTGAATACGCGTGTATAACAAGAAATTTAGTTTCAAAGTCATATTTTTCATTTTTTATCTCGCCGCGGTGATATCACATTTATAACAGGAAATATCATTTCAAAGTCATATTTTTCATTTTTTATCTCTCAGCTGTGAATTCAATTTTATATCAAAACATTTAATTTTAAAGTCATATTTTTAGTTTTTATTCTCTCTGCAGTATATTCACGTTTGTATCAAGGAATTTCATTTCAAAATTATATTATTATATTTTATCTTTTAGCAGTGATTTCAAATTTATATAAAAAAATTTCATTTCAAAGTCGGGGAGATTAAAAGTTTTTAATTTTTAATCTCCCCGCAGTAAATTCGCGTTTGTATTAAGGAATTTCATTTCAAAATCATATTATTAATTTTTTATCTTTTAGCAGTGAATATTCGCTTTTGTATCAAGAAATTTCATTTCAAAGTAATATTTTTAATTGTTTATCTCTCCGGAGTGAATTCACGTTTATAACAAGAAATTTCATTTCAAAGTCATATTTTTCATTTTTTATCTCTCAGCTGTGAAGTCACATTTATAACAAGAAATTTCATGTCAGAGTCATATTTTTAATTTTTTATATCTCCGGAGTGAATTCACGTTTATAACAACAAATTTTATTTCAAAGTCATATTTTTAATTTTTTATCTCTCCGCAGTGACATCACATTTATAACAAGAAATTTCATTTCAAAGTCATATTTTTCATTTTATATCTCTCAACAGTGAATTCAATTTTATATCAAAAAATTTCATTTCAAAGTCGTATTTTTAATTTTTAATCTCCCCGCAGTAAATTCGCGTTTGTATCAAGGAATTTCATTTCAAAATGACATTATTAATTTTTTATCTTTTAGTAGTGAATTCGCTTTTATATCAAAAAATTTAGTGATTTCGCGTAAAAAACAAGAAATTTCATTTCAAAGTCATATTTTTCATTTTTTATCTCTACGCAGTAATTCACCTTTAGAATTATAAATTTCATTTCAAAATCATATTTTTTAATTTTTATCTCTTCGCAGTGAATTCAAGTATATAACAAGTAATTTCATTTCAAAGTCATATTATTTATTTTTTAACTTTTAGCAGTGAATTCGCTTTTATAACAAGAAATTTCATTTCAAAGTCATATTTGTAATTGTTTATCTCTCCGGAGTAAATTCACGTTCATAACAACAAATTTAATTTCAATGTCATATTTTTAATTTTTTATCTCTCCGAGGTGAATTCGCTTTCATATCAAGAAATTTAATTTCAAAGTCATATTTTCAATTCTTTATCTCTCCGCAGTGAATTCACATTTATATCAAAAAATTTCATTTCAAAGTCATGTTTTTAATTTTTAATCTCTCAGCAGTGAATTCGCGTGTATAACGAGATATTTCATTTCAAAGTCATATTTTTCATTTTTTATCTCTCCGCAGTATATTCACGTTTATAACAAGATAATTCATTTCAAAGTCATATTTTTAAATTTTTATCTGTTAGTAGTGATTTTGCGTGCATAACAAGATATTTCATTTCAAAGACATATTTTTCATTTTTTATCTCTCACTGGAATTAACGTTTATAACAAGAAATTTCATATCAAAATCATGTATTTAAATTTTTATCTCTCCGTAGTGATTTAGCGTGCATAACAAGAAATTTCATTTCGAAGTCTTTTTTTTCATTTTTTATCTCTCCGCAGTGAATTCGCCTGTATACTACAAGAAATGTCATTTCAAAGTCATATTTTTCATTTTTTATCTCTTCGCAGTGAATTCACGTTTAAAACAAGTTATTTCATTTCAAAGTCATAATTTCATTTTTTATCTATAAAAGTGAATTCGATTTCATATCAAGAAATTTCATTTAAAAGTCATATTATTAATTGTTTATCTTGCAGCGGTGTTATCACGTTCATAACTAGAAATATCATTTCAAAGTCATTTTTTTCATTATTTATCTCTCAGCAATGAATTCAATTTTATGTCAAGAAATTTTATGTCATATTCATATTTTTAATATTTTATCTCTCAGCAGTGAATTCGCGTGTTTAACAAGAAATTTCATTTCAAAGTCATATTTTTCGTTTTTTTTTCTCTCCCCAGTGAATTCACATTTATAACAAGAAATTTCATTTTTAACTCATATTTTAAATTTTTAATCACACAGCAGACAATTCGCTTTTATATCAAGAAATTTCATTTCAAAGTCATATTTTTAATTTATAATCTCCCCGCAGTTAATTCGCGTTTGTATCAAGGAATTTCCATTTAAAATCATATTAATGATTTTTTTTCTTTAAGCAGTGAATTCGCTTGTTTAACAAGAAATTTCATTTTAAAAATCACATTTTTTATTTCTCCATTCATCGCAGTGAATTCTTGTAAATAAAAATGAAAATCATTTCAAACTCATTTTCTTAATTTTATAACACGCAGCAGTGAATTCGCGTGTATAACAAGAAATTACATATCACAGTCATATTTTTAAATTTTTATCTCTCAGTAGTGATTTCGCGTGCATTCCAACAAATTTCATTACAAAGTCATATTTTTCATTTTTTATCTCTCCGCAGGGAATTCACGTTTATAACAAGAAATTTCATTTCAAAGTCATATTTTTAAATTTTTATCTCTCCGCAGTGAATTCACGTTTATAACAAGATAATTCATTTCAAAGTCATATTTTTAAATTTTTATCTCTCAGTAGTGATTTCGCGTGCATAACAAGAAATTTCATTTCAAAGTAATATTTTTCATTTTTTATCTCTCAGCAGTGTATTCGCTTTTATATCAAGAAATATCATTTGAAAGTCATATTTTTAATTTTTTATCTTGCCGCAGTGAATTCACGTTAAAACAAGAAATATCATTTCAACGTCATATTTTTCATTTTTTATCTCTCAGCAGTGAATTCGCTGTTATATCAAGAAATATCATTTGAAAGTCATATTTTTAATTTTTTATCTTGCCGCAGTGAATTCACGTTAAAACAAGAAATATCATTTCAACGTCATAGTTTTAATTTTTTATCTCTTAGCAGTGAATTCGCGTGTATGAAAAGAAATTTCATTTCAAAGTCATATTTTCCATTTTTAATCTCTCCGCAAATAATTCGCTTTAATAACAATAAGATTAATTTCAATGTCATATTTTTAATTTTTAATCTCCCCGCAGTATTTTAAAGTCATATTATTAATATTTTATCTCTCAGTAGTGATTTCGCGTGCATATCAAGAAATTTCATTTCAAAGTCATATTTTTCATTTTTTATCTCTCCTTATGAATACTCGTTTATAACAAGAAAAATTCATTTTTAAGTCATATTTTGAATTTTTTATCTCTCAACAGTCTCTTTACATTATAAACAAGAAATTTCAATTCAAAGTCTTATTTTTCGTTTTTTACCTCTCAGCAGTGAATTCGCGTGTAAAACAAGAAATTTCATTTCAAAGTCATATTTTTTAATTTTTTATCTCGTCTCAGTGAATTTACGTTTAAAACAAGAAATTTCATTTCATAGTCATATTTTTGATTTTTTATCTCTCAGCAGTGAATTCACGTGTATAACAAGAAATTTCATTTCAAAGTATTATTTATAATTTTTTATCTCTCCGCAGCGAATTCCTTTTTATAACAAGAAACTTCATTTCAAAGTATTATTTTTAATGTTTTATCTCTTAAGAGTGAATTCGAGTTTTTAAAAGAAATTTCATTTCAAAGTTATATTTTTCATTTTTTATCTCTCAAAAGTGAATTCGCGTTATAAAGCAGAAATTTCATTTCAAAGTCATATTTTTAATTTTTAATCTCCTCGCAGTAAATTTGCGTTTGTATCAAGGAATTTCATTTCAAAGACATATTATTAATTATTTATTTTTTAGCAGTGATTTGGCGTTTTCAACAAGAAATTTCATTTTAAAAATCACATTTTAAATTTTTCCATTCATCGCAGTGAATTCTTGTAAATAATAATGAAATTCATTTCAAAGTCATATTCTTAATTTTAAATCTCGCAGCAGTGAATTCGCGTGTATAATAAGAAATTTCATTTCAAAGTCATATATTCAAAATTTTTTATCTCGTCGCAGTGAATTCACGTTTAAAACAAGAAATTTCATTTCATAGTCATATTTTTGATTTTTTATGTCTCAGCAGTGAATTCACGTGTGTAACAAGAAATTTCATTTCAAAGTATTATTTATAATTTTTTATCTCTCCGCAGCGAATTCCTTTTTATAACAAGAAACTTCATTTCAAAGTCATATTTTAAATGTTTTATCTCTTAACAGTGAATTCGAGTTTTTAAAAAGAAATTTCTTTTCAAAGTCATATTTTTCATTTTTTATCTCTCAACAGTGAATTCGCGTTATAAAGCAGAAATTTCATTTCAAAGTCATATTTTTAATTTTTAATCTCCCCGCAGTAAATTTGCGTTTGTATCAAGGAATTTCATTTCAAAGACATATTATTAATTTTTTATCTTTTAGCAGTGATTTCGCGTTTTCAACAAGAAATTTCATTTTAAAAATCACATTTTAAATTTTTCCATTCATCTCAGTGAATTCTTGTAAATAAAAATGAAATTCATTTCAAAGTCATATTCTTAATTTTATATCTCGCAGCAGTGAATTCGCGTGTATAATAAGAAATTTCATTTCAAAGTCATATATTCAAAATTTTTTATCTCGTCGCAGTGAATTCACGTTTAAAACAAGAAATTTCATTTCATAGTCATATTTTTGATTTTTTATGTCTCAGCAGTGAATTCACGTGTGTAAATAGAAATTTCATTTCAAAGTATTATTTATAATTTTTTATCTCTCCGCAGCGAATTCCTTTTTATAACAAGAAACTTCATTTCAAAGTCATATTTTAAATGTTTTATCTCTTAACAGTGAATTCGAGTTTTTAAAAAGAAATTTCATTTCAAAGTCATATTTTTCATTTTTTATCTCTCAACAGTGAATTCGCGTTATAAAGCAGAAATTTCATTTCAAAGTCATATTTTTAATTTTTAATCTCCCCGCAGTAAATTTGCGTTTGTATCAAGGAATTTCATTTCATAGACATATTATTAATTTTTTATCTTTTAGCAGTGATTTCGCGTTTTCAACAAGAAATTTCATTTTAAAAATCACATTTTTAATTTTTCCATTCATCGCAGTGAATTCTTGTAAATAAAAATGAAATTCATTTTAAAGTCATATTCTTAATTTTATATCTCGCAGCAGTGAATTCGCGTGTATAACAAGAAATTACATTTCAAAGTCATATTTTTCATTTTTTAACTCTCCGCAATAATTCACGTTTATAACATGAAATTTAATTTCAAAGTCGTATTTTTCAATTTTTATCTCTCAGTAGTGATTTCGCTTGCATAACAAGATATTTCATTTCAAAAGTCTAATTTTTCGTTTTTGATGTCTCAGCAGTGAATTCCCGTGTATAACGAGAAATTTGTTTTCAAAGTCATATATTTCATTTTTTATCTCTCAGCAGTGAATTCGCTTTTATATCAAGAAATTTCATTTCAAAGTCATAATTTTAATTTTTTTACTCTCCGCAGTGAATTCACGTTTATAACAAGTAATTTCATTTCAAAGTCATATTTTTCATTTTTTATCTCTCAGCAGTGAATTTGCTTTTATATATCAAGAAATTTCTTTCAAAGTCATATTATTAATTTATTTCTCTCCGCAGTGAATTCACGTTTATAACAAGAAATATCATTTCAAAATCTTATTTTTCATTTTTTATCTCTCAGCAGTGAATTCGCGTTTACAACAAGAAATTTAATTTAAAAGTCATATTTTTAAATTTTTATTTCTTAGTAGTAATTTCGCGTTCAAGAATTTTCATTTCAAAGTCATATTTTTCATTTTATATCTCTCAGCAGTGAATTCGCTTTTATATCAAGAAATTTCATTTGAAAGTCATATTTTTAATTTTTTATCTCGCCGCAGTGAATTCACGTTTAAAACAAGAAATATCATTTCAAAGTGATATTTTCATTTTTTATCTCTCAGCAGTGAATTCGCGTGTATGAAAAGAAATTTTATTTCAGTGTCATATTTTTAAATTTCTATCTAACAGCATTGAATTCCCGTGCATAACAACAAATTTCATTTCAAAGTCATATTTTTAATTTTTAATCTCCCCGCAGTATTTTAAAGTAATATCATTAATATTTTATCTCTCCGCAGGAATTCACGTTTATAACAAGAAATTTCATTTCAAAGTCAAATTTTTAAATTTTTATCTCACAGTAGAGATTTCGCGTGCATAACAAGAAAATTCATTTCAAAGTCATATTACTCATTTTTTCTCTCTCCGCAGGAATTCTCGTTTATAACAAGAAATTTCATTTTAAAGTCATATTTTGAATTTTTTATCTCTCAACAGTGACTTCACATTATAAACAAGAAATTTCAATTCAAAGTCATATTTTTCATTTTTTACCTCTCAGCAGTGAATTCGCGTGTAAAACAAGAAATTTCATTTCAAAGTCATTTTTTTAAATTATATATCTCGTCGCAGTGAATTCACGTTTAAAACAAGAAATTTCATTTCATAGTCATATTTTTGTTTTTTATCTCTCAGCAGTGAATTCTCGTTTATAACAAGAAATTTCATTTTAAAGTCATATTTTGAATTTTTTATCTCTCAACAGCGACTTCACATTATAAACAAGAAATTTCAATTCAAAGTCATATTTTTCATTTTTTACCTCTCAGCAGTGAATTCGCGTGTATAACAAGAAATTTCATTTCAAAGTCATTTTTTTAAATTATATATCTCGTCGCAGTGAATTCACGTTTATAACAAGAAACTTCATTTCAAAGTCATATTTTAAATGTTTTATCTCTTAACAGTGAATTCGAGTTTTTAAAAAGAAATTTCATTTCAAAGTCATATTTTTCATTTTTTATCTCTCAACAGTGAATTCGCGTTATAAAGCAGAAATTTCATTTCAAAGTCATATTTTTAATTTTTAATCTCCCCGCAGTAAATTTGCGTTTGTATCAAGGAATTTCATTTCATAGACATATTATTAATTTTTTATCTTTTAGCAGTGATTTCGCGTTTTCAACAAGAAATTTCATTTTAAAAATCACATTTTTAATTTTTCCATTCATCGCAGTGAATTCTTGTAAATAAAAATGAAATTCATTTTAAAGTCATATTCTTAATTTTATATCTCGCAGCAGTGAATTCGCGTGTATAACAAGAAATTACATTTCAAAGTCGTATTTTTCAATTTTTATCTCTCAGTAGTGATTTCGCTTGCATAACAAGATATTTCATTTCAAAAGTCATATTTTTCGTTTTTGATGTCTCAGCAGTGAATTCCCGTGTATAACGAGAAATTTCATTTCAAAGTCATATATTTCATTTTTTATCTCTCAGCAGTGAATTCGCTTTTATATCAAGAAATTTCATTTCAAAGTCATAATTTTAATTTTTTTACTCTCCGCAGTGAATTCACGTTTATAACAAGTAATTTCATTTCAAAGTCATATTTTTCATTTTTTATCTCTCAGCAGTGAATTTGCTTTTATATATCAAGAAATTTCTTTCAAAGTCATATTATTAATTTATTTCTCTCCGCAGTGAATTCACGTTTATAACAAGAAATATCATTTCAAAATCTTATTTTTCATTTTTTATCTCTCAGCAGTGAATTCGCGTGTATGAAAAGAAATTTTATTTCAGTGTCATATTTTTAAATTTCTATCTAACAGCAGTGAATTCCCGTGCATAACAACAAATTTCATTTCAAAGTCATATTTTCAATTTTTAATCTCCCCGCAGTATTTTAAAGTAATATTATTAATATTTTATCTCTCCGCAGGAATTCTCGTTTATAACAAGAAATTTCATTTTAAAGTCATATTTTGAATTTTTTATCTCTCAACAGTGACTTCACATTATAAACAAGAAATTTCAATTCAAAGTCATATTTTTCATTTTTTACCTCTCAGCAGTGAATTCGCGTGTAAAACAAGAAATTTCATTTCAAAGTCATTTTTTTAAATTATAT